>NC_143257.1:47580000-52580000 GCF_984573655.1 Nuphar pumila | reverse complement strand
ACATATATGCAAGTTTTAATCACTATGAAATTTTGTTGACAGCCTTATAGAACATATATACCTTATTGAATCACTACGAAATTTTTTTGACAGCATTAGAACACACATATGCAAGATTGAATCACTATAACATTTTTTTGACAGCCTTAAAACACATATACGCATGATTGAATCCCTATAAATTTTTTTCGGCAGCCTTAGAGAACATATATGCATGATGGAATCACTATGAAACTTTTTTGACAGCCTTAGAATACATATATGCATAATTGAATCACTATAAGCTCTTTTTGATAGCAATTGAATCACTATAAGCTCTTTTTGATAGCCTTACAACATATATGTGCTTGATTGAATCACTATGAAATTTTTTGGACAACCTTAGAACACATATTTGCAAAATTGAATCACTCTGAATTTTTTTTTATAGTGTTAGAACACATATATGCATGATTGGATGACTATAATTTTTTTTTGACAGCAATAGAACAAATATATGCATTATACAATCACTACAAAATTTTTTTTACAGCAACAGAACAAATATATGCATGATTAGTTCACTATAAAAAAAATTTGTCAACCTTAGAATACGAATATGCATGATTGAACCACTATGAAATTTTCTTGACAGCCTTAGAAGACATATATATGCATTATTGAATCACTGTAAAATTTTGTTGACAGTGTTAGAGAACATAAATTTTTTATTAACTCACTTCAAATTTTTTTTCACAGCCTTAGAACACACATATGCATGATTGAATCTCCATAAATTTTTTTTGACATCCTTAGAACACATATATGAATGATTGATCACTATGAATTTGTTTTTACAGCCTTAGAAAACATATACGCATGACTAAATTACTTTCATTTTTTTTTGACAGCCTTAGAACACATATACGCATGATTGAATCATCATGCAATTTTTTTGACATCCTTAAAACACGTATGTGCATGATTGAATCACTATAAAAAAAATTTTGATCGCCTTAGAACACATATATGCCTGATTGAATCACTATAAAATGTTTTTTGACAGCCTTAGAACATATATATGCATGATTGAATCACAACCCAAAAATTATGACTGCATTAGAACACATATATACATGATTGAATCACTATAAAAAAAATTTGACAACCTTAGAAAACATATATGAATAATTGAATCACTATCAAATTTTTTTGACAGCCTTAGAACCCATATATGCATGATAGAATCGCTATCAAATTTTTTGATAGCCGTAGAAAACCTATATGCATGATTAAATCACTAAATTTTTTTTGATAGCCTTAGAACACATATATGGATGATTGAAGTTTTCTTGACAGCCTTAGAACATATATACATGATTAAATGACTATAAATTTTTTTTTGACAGCCTTAGAACACATATCGACAATATTAAATCACTATGAATTTTTTTTTATAGCCTTAGAGCACATATATGCATGATGGAATCACTATGAAAATTTTTTGATAGCCATAGAACAAATATATGCATCACTAAATCACTACAAAATTTTTTGGACAACCTTACAACATAAATGTGAGTGTTTGAATCACTGTCAAATTTTTTTGACAGCCTTAGAACACGTATATGCATGATTAAATCACTATAAATTATTTTTTACAGCCGTAGAACATATATATGCATGTATGAATCACTATAAAGTTTTTTTGACAACCTTAGAACACATATATGCATGATTGAATCACTGTAAATTTTTTTTGATAGCCTTATAACTTATGTATGAATGATTGAATCATTATCAAATTTTTTTTACGGCCTTAGAACACATACACGCATGATTGAATCACTATGCAATTTTTTTCACTGTCGAACAAATATAGGCATGATTGAATCACTATGATTTTTTTTATATCCTTAGAACACATATATGCAAGATTGTAATTTTTTTGACAGTCTTAGAGAATAAATGCATGATTGAATCACTATAATTTTTTTTGATAGTCTTAGAACACATATACGCATTATTGAATCATTATAAAAAAAATTTTACTACCTTAGAACACATATATGCATGATTGAATCATTATGATTTTTTTTGACAGCCTTAGAACACATATACGCATGATTGAGTCACTATGAGATTTTTTTGACAGCCTTGGAACACATTAATGCATGATTGAATCACTACAAATTTTTTTTGACATCATTAGAACACACATATGCATGATTTAATCACTATAAATTTTTTTTGACAGCCTTATAACATATATTTGAATGATTGAATCACAATCAGATTGTTTTGACAACCTTAGAACACATATACGGATTATTGAATCACTAAAAAATGTTTGAACTATTGTAGAACACATATATGCATGATTGAATCGGTATGAATTTTTTTTTATAGCCTTAGAACACATATATGCAAGATTGGATTTTTTTTGACATCCTTGGAACATATATGCATGATTGAATCACTATAAAATTTTTTTTACAGCCTTAGAACACATATCCATGATTGAATCACTACCAATTTTTTTTTTACCACCTTAGAATACATATATGCATGATCAAATCACTAAAAAATAATTGTGACAGCCTTAGAACACATATATGCATGATTCAATCACTATTAAATTTTTTTGACAACCTTATAACATATATATGAATGATTGAATCACCATAATAAAATTTTGACAGCCTTAGAACACATATATGCATGATTGAATCATTATAAATTTTTTTGTATAGCCTTAGAACACATATATGCATGATTGAATCACTATAAATTTTTTTTTACAATCCTACAACATATATATGAATCATTGAATCACCATCAAATTTTTTGGACAGCCTTAGAACACTTATACGCATAATTGAATCACTATGAAAATTTTTTGACTATCGTGGAAACATATACGCATTATTGAATCACTACAAAATTTTTTTTGATAGCTTTAGAACACATATATGTAATTTTGATTTTTTTTTACAGCCTTAGAACATATATGCATGATTGAATCACAATAAAAAAATTTTGATAGCCTTATAACATATATATGAATGAATGAATCACTTTGAAATTTTTTTGTCAGCCTTATAACAAATATATGCGTGAGTGAATCACTACAATTTTTTTTTTACAACAATCGAACACATGTATGCATGATTGAATCACTATAAAAAAAAATTTACAACCTTAAAAAACATATATGAATGATTGAATTACTAGCAAATTTTTTTGACAGCATTAAACACACATATGGAAGATTGAATTACTATGAATTTTTTTTGGCAGCCTTAAACACATATATGCAAGATTGAATCACTATTAAACTTTTTTGACTTACATATTTTTTACTGTCGTGGAACACATATATGCATTATTGAATCACTATGAAATTTTTTTGATGGCTTTAGAACACATATATGTAATTTTGAATTTTATTTGACAGCCTTACAACATATATGCATGATTGAATCACTATACAAAATTTTGACAGCTTTAGAAAACATATATGAATGATTGAATAACTAGCAAATTTTTTTGACAACATTAGAACACACATACGCAAGATTGAATTACTATGAATTTTTTTTTCAGCCTTCAAACACATATATGCAAGATTGAATCACTATCATTATTTTTTACAGCCTTAGAACCCATATATTCATGATTGAATCACTATGAATTTTCTTTGACAGCCTCAGAACACATATAAGCATGATTGAGTCACTATGAAATTTTTATGACATCCTTAGAGAACATATATACATGTTTGAATCACTATGAAAATTTTTTGACCACCTTAGAATACATATATGCATGATTGAATCACTATAATTTTTTTTTGATAGCCTTACAACATATATATGCTTGATTGAATCACTACGAAATGTTTTGGACAACCTTAGAACACATATATTCAAGATTGAATCACTAAGATTTTTTTTTGACAGCCTTAGAACACATATATGCATGATTGGATCACTATAATTTTTTTTACCGCAATAGAACAAATATATGCATTATACAATCACTACAAAAATTTTTTGACAGCAACAAAACAAATATATGCATGATTGATTCACTATAAAAAAAATTTAACAACCTTGGAGTACAAATATGCATGATTGAATCACTATGAAATTTTTTTGACAGCCTGAAAACACATATATGCATGGTTGAATCACAATAAAAAATTTTGACAGCCTTAGAACACATATATGCATTATTGAATCACTATGATTTTTTTTTACAGCCTTAGAACGCATATACGTAAGATTAAATCACTATGAAATTTTTTTCATAGCCTTAGAGCATATATGCAAGATTTAATCACTATAAATTTTTATCAACAACCTTAGAACACATATATGATCGATTGAATCACTATAAAATTTTATTGACAATGTTAGAGAACATATACGTATGATTGAATCACTATGAATTTTTTTTACAGCCTTAGAACACACATATGCATGACTGAATCACTATAATTTTTTTTTGACATCCTTAGAACACATATACGCATGACTGAATCCCAATGAATTTTTTTTGACAGCCTTAGAACACATATATGCATCATTGAATAAATATGAATTTCTTTTGCTAGCCTTAGAACACATATACGCATGATTAAACCACTTTGATTTTTTTTTTTGACAACCTTAGAGCACATATACGCATGATTGAATCACTATGCAATTTTTTTGACCGTATTCATAAATACCATTTGATTTTCTCAGTCCATTCCAAGTTCAAACTTCAAAATCTAAATTCAATTCCATCTCAAGTATTCATTTCCTTTCCTAAATTCAAGTTCAAAATTCAAAGTCCATTCCCGACTTTGAAACTTTATTTTCCTTTCATTTTCAAAAGCTTCAAGTCATTCTTTCTCAAAATCAAGATTTATTCTTCCAATTCTGATTTACTTCAAAGACTTAGAACTTCTCTGATCTATCTCAAGTTCTAAAATTAAATTCAAACATTTCTTCACTCCCTTACCAAGTTAATCTCAGAACACTTGGAAATTTTCAAAAAACATCTTTTTAAAAGAAGCATACATCTTTCCATGGCACAAGCATGATTCTTTGTGCATCTAGAGTTAGAATAAATTCTTAGATTATATTTAGGCAAAGCAAAAGGCATAGATTCGACCCTTGGTTCGATTACCCCTGGTAAAGGCACCAGGAACGGTCGAACCTCGTACCGACGAGCGGATCCCGTCTCCCAGTTTTCCCGCAAATATTTCAAAAACGGAGGCGAGTAAATCGTTTAAATCTTTTCAAATCAAGGTCAAGTGAGACCGCGCAAAAGAAGTTCCTCTTCTTTCTTTCTTTCTTTTCTCTTCTCTCTTTCTTTTCTTTCTTTTATTTTACTCTCCTCAAAAAGGAGGAAAATAGAGGCTAGAAAAGGAAAAGAGAAGGAAGAGAGAGAAACAACGAAAGAGGAAAAATTTGCGATCATCACAACAACCTGAATCAGACTAACCCACTGGCTATCAGAAATGGGGTAAATAATTCAGGCATCCAACCACTTCACTACCTCATTTTTCACCACTTCCTTCATGTTGGGATTTAACCTTCTCTGCATATCCCTCACTGGCTTGACTTCTTCATCACAATGAATTCTGTGCATGCAGAATGAAGGATCAATCCCCTTCAATTCAACCACTTCCCAGCCAATCACTGTCTTGTGCTCTCGTAAAATAGTCAGCAATCTCTGCTCCTGCTCCTCAGTGAGCAGTGACGAGATGATCACAGACAGAGTCTCATTGCCTCCAAGATATGCATACTTGAGTGAATCCGGTAAAGGTTTCAACTCAAGTTTCGGTGGAGACTCAATTGAGGATTTGGCGGGGGTCTCCGCAAGTGGTGGGAGAGGCTCAATGACAGCTCTCCAAGAGGTAACTCTGATGACACTCTAGACACATCTACACTAACTATACAACTATTCTTCTCTATATGGTACAAATCTAATGAATCCTCAGCAATGTACAAATCAAGTTGTTCTTCCACTAAATCCTGTGTAATATCTACATGGAAACAGTCCATATCTCCCGCTGGACCCATCGCGGCATTGAAAATGTTCAACTTGACTTTTCTGTTGTCGAATGATAAATCCATAGCTCTGGTCCTACAGTTTATACATGCATTGGTAGTCGCCAAGAATGGTCTGCTCAAAATAATCAGAGTCTGGTGCTGGCTAAACACTCCTTCCATATCGAGGATGATGAAGTCGACTGGGAAATAGAAATCATCCACCTTAACTAGCACGTCCTCCAAGACACCTCTCGGTACCTTGACAGAACGATCTGCTAGCTGAAGTGTAATAGGAGTCGATCTCATCTCTCCTAGCCCGAAAGAATCATAGAAATATCCGAGCAGAATGTTCACGCTTGCTCCCAGATCAAGCAAAGCGCGTTCTATCCGAATGTTCCCTATGGTACAAGCAATGATAGGGGCTCCAGGGTCCTTAAGCTTTGGTGGTGTGTGATGCTGAATCACTGAACTCACTTGCTCAGTCAGATGGACCCTGTTAGGAACTTTCACTCTAGATTTTCTCTTTTGCGTACATAGTTCCTTCAGAAATTTGGCATATGTCAGCACCTGCTGAATAGTATCGATCAAGGACAGGTTGATCTGCACATGCTTAAAGATGTCAAGCATGTCCTGGATATTCGTGCCTTGCTTCCCTCTAAATCTGGGAGACTCTAATGCTTTGGGATAGGGTGGTGTGGGGATATACATCGGGGGGTCCTCCTCTTTGTGAGAAGGCTCACTCCTATCCTTCTTATGAACTGAGTTGGGGGATGATGATGATGGTGATGGTGATGGTGATGGCTGAGCCGAAGAAGATGGAACACTGACATCTGGCTCATCGATCCTACTCTCTCTGCTCTCGACGTGATATTCACGTCCACTCCTCAGGGCCATAACAGATTTGGCCTGCTGCTGTGACTCAGTATGATACAGGCCCCCAGTCATCTGGTCCTTGCCCTTCGGGTTCATGACAGTCTGGCTTAGCAAAGTACCCTCAGGTCTCCCACTAATAGCCTCTGCTAACTATCCCATTTGCAATTCTAGCTTCGCAATGGACTGCGTGTGCGAACTCAAAATCTGGCTACACTTCTCGAAGGCATTCTGGTTAGAGGTTTTCACCTCTTAGAATGCTTGGAGAAGTCTCTCCTCAAAAGATGTCTGTGGGGCAGACTCTTGTGAAATCGGAGGAGGAAATGAGGATGAAGTCTGAGGATAGCTTGGCCTCTGGAATGTCTACGTGAATGCTGGCGGTCGAGCTGGCTGAGAGGATGTAGGCATCTGGATGGAAGACTGTGGATTCTTCCATGAAAAATTGGGGTGGTTACGCCAACCCGGATTATATGTAGATGAAAATGGGTTGTTCTGAGGTCTGGTGTAACCCTGAGCAGCCTGAACTTGTTCTTGAATAAATTCAGGATATTGAGCTGCCGAAGGGCACTCAGTAATCTCATGTGCCGGACTGACACAAAGAGTACACACCTGCTGAGTAGTGGGTGGTCCCGAGAGAAGCTGGTCCAACTTCTGAGCAATCATGTCTACCTTGCACTGTAGTGAAGTAGATGGACCAATCTCGAGGACACCACCTTTCTTCTGAATATTGGGTGTGGCTCTGTCAGAATGAGAGCTAGAAGCACAGTGGAGGGAATTCTCTGCCAATGTATCAAATAGCCTCCATGTTTTATCCTCGCTCTTCATCATGAAGGTCCCGCCACAAGAAGAATCGATCATCTGACGATTCCTGTGAGACAATCCATCATAAAAGCTCTGCACCAGCTACCATCTCAGCACCTGATGATGGGAACACTTCCTAAGGAGATCCTTCATTCTCTCCCAGGTCTCATGAAACTGCTCACCATCTAGCTCTGAGAAGCTAGTGATGGCTCGCCTATACTGGTTCGTCCTACCGATGGGAAAGTACTTTCTGAGGAACTCCTGCTGTAACTAATCCCATGACCCTATCTCTACTGAATCTAAGAACTTTAGCCAATACTTGGCCTTGTCCTTCAATGAAAACGGGAATAAGGTCAACCTCAATGCATCATCGTCGAAATTCTGTATCTTGACAGTAGAACAGATTTCGAGGAATTCGTCTAAGTGCCTGTAGGGATCCTCGTGACTAAAGCCATAAAAAGATGGAAGCATCTGAATAATGTTGGCCTTAATCTCATAGTGGGGAACTCCTACATCGGGTCTCTGAATGCAGGAAGCCTAGACATAGTCTGTGGGAATGAAGTATTCCCTCAGAGTGCATGGGGGAACTGGAGCCGGAGGATCCATATCGCCCACTATTGTCGAACTTCGAGGAGAATGTAAAATTCTCTCTGGGTTGTCAATAAATGGATGTAATGGGGTTCCTAAAGCTCTTTGCCCCTGCATACACTAGTACTAAGACCAGATGTAAGCACACGACCTAAATCTAAATCTAAACTAAGACAGATACTAAAATGCGAATAACACAAATACAATCAACTAATAAAAATATTCTAAATTATCTATGTCAGAACTAACTAACTAAGTAAATGAAATAACAAAGTAAAACTACTCTAATTTACTGAAAATAAACAATACAGGAAATCACAAACTATGTTTTCTAAAACCCACATGTCTAATCGCTCCTTGCAGAATGAATATTCAGTGAATCCTAGAAAAACAGTATGTGAAACCTATATGTACTAACTATGTTAAGCCTATATTCACTTACTAATCCTACTAACTAGAAAATAAAAACAACTATTTAACTAACTAGCTAACACAGATTAATAAACTGAAATCTAAGAAATAAAAGAATATATTCGCCGTTCCCCGGCAACGGCACCAAAATTTGGTTGATTTTTTTGTGAATGCTCTTTTTAAAAGATAATTTTCAATAAAATACTTGAAAAATCGTCAACCTAAAGTAAATAACCGACTTTCCACAAAAGTGGCAAGCACGGGTCGAATCCACAGGGAACGAGAATTATTCAATTATTTCTAAGAAATTCAATTTATTAATTCACAAATCTAAGTCAACAAGTACAATTCTAATAACAATTACAAATTAAAACTAAAACTAAACAGAAAAGCAACTCAAGTCTTCTGTTGCTCGCCAGGGGCAATTCTATCCTTTCACCAATTATCGATTTTTCACGTTTGGACAAGAATATCCTGGAATTTTTAATATGATTTTCAACCTAAAACACAGAAAAATACAAAGTTAGTAAACAATTCAAGTAAATCAAACTAAGAGTTAAACTAAAACTAATTTTAAAGAAATTAACAAAGGCAAATCCTAATTAACACTAAAAGATCAAATAAAATACTAAAATAATTCTAAAACTAATCAATCTAGGTCTAACTACGTTAATCGATGCAGATGCACTGATTAAAATGCATAAAACACTGGAAATTAACCAAAAATGGATAAAACAATGAAATGACTATCTTACCCCTAAATAGTGCAAAAATGACTTCTGACAGCTTTCCACAAACAGACTGTTTGGCAAAGCAAACGAAGTCCAAAATTCCTGAAATTTCTTCTGTTCTATAACTAACAGATTAAAAATCTGACAGTTTTTACAGAATTGAAAAATTCTATTTGGAACTCCAGAAATAAGTGTTTCAAAACCGGGAAAATTTTGGAAATCGCAAGACCCGAAATTTGAATACCCAAAAAAGCTATTTTCCATAAAACTCCAAAAATTTTGCACATAAAATGACAAGTGTGCGACAGGGCAAAAATCGGTTTTCAAAATCAGTGCACTATTCACTTTGGAAATACATTTTTAACACTATGAATGTAAACTAAATGCAAAAAGAGAGTTAAATGCTGCTAAATGACAGTCAATATGCAGGAAATGAATGCAATTACGCTAACTACATGAAAAAGTAACTAGAATAAACAATTCAAGATTAGATCTAAACTATCAAATGTAAAATAACCTAACTAAAATTGTAATACTAACTATAATATCTAAATGCTTAAACTAATTAATTCTAACACAATAACCTAAATTAAATACTACAATAAAACATGAACTAAACTAGTGAAAGCTAAATAAACATGCACTTATCTAATGTTAATTAAAAATAAAGTCAAATAGGCAACTAAAAAACAATGGGGTGCGGTTTAAGGTTTGACTTGCACTAGGTTCACGCCCCACCTAGATGGGTCAACTAGGTTGAGAGTTCGAGAGAAAAATTTGTTGAGGATCAATGGAGGAGAACGAAGGGGGTTGTTTGAGATCAGCAATGGAGAGAGGAGAGGGAAATGCGCGGAAGGAGTTCGAGAGGAACTTTTTCTCTTTTCCAAAAAAAGGGTTTCCTTTTAAGAAATTTTGTAAAATGGTTTAAAAAATGAGGTTTGCAGAAAAATTAATTTAAAAAGCTTCAAAACCATTTGTTTTTCTCGTAGTTTTTCCAATTTTTTGGGTTTTTTGTATTATTTTTCCATTTTTTTGTATTCTTAGAATAAAAATCTAAGATTTGCGAGGAAATAAAGATTTAAAACTGATTTTTTTGTATTTTTGCAAAATATTTACAAAAGAGAGTTTTTCTGAGAATTCAAAGCTATTTCTCTGAAAAATTCTTTAGAAAGCGAATTTGGACCTGGAATTTGAGGTGATATTCGAGGTTTGGACTTTGAATCGAGAAAATATAAAATAGTGGATCCAAATGGGTGTCGAATGAGCTATTTGAGCCATTCATAAAATGTTTTTGGTATTTTATAATTTCGATTTGTAAATTGAGTAACGAGGCTCAAATTTGGACCTTAAACACCGAGTTCGGCTCCAAAATCGAGTTTGAATGGAATTTGATCCAGAAAATCTGAAGAACAACTGAAAATTAGCTTTGATTTTCTCAAAAAATGGGGTCAGGGGCAAAAAGGTCATTTTTGCAAAACTTTGAAAATTTTGGGGTGTTCACAACGTCACAAACTCCTTCAACTTGGAGATGTTTCGATCCTTCTTTGCCTCAAGGGTTATGTTGATGATATTTGCTCATTGGCTGGAGATCTTTGGATGATAGTTGAAACTAAATATCTTTTGGGGATTGTCTGGAGGTCGATCGCATCTGCCTTCATCTCGGCAGTGCTTTGGACTTTCCCTAGAAGGATCTGTCACAAACTCCGTCATCTTGGAGATGTTTCAAATCTTCTTTGGCCCCGAAGATCTGCTCGCTTAATTCGCCTTCATCTTGATGACAATTGAGAGATCCCTTTTGCGGATATTTAATTGCAGCTTAGGTGATTTTGAGGAGACAGGGCTTGGGTGAATTCTCTCTTTTTTCTAGAGCTCAGGATATTTTCACTGCCTCATTTTCACAAGAATGGTCTTTAAAGATGTGCCATTGACTGCGATCAATATTAGTCATTCTATGGCTTTGCAAAACATTGAATCTTCTTTTCTGGCCATATCGAGGATTTATCCTTCATCCTTTTGGTTGGCCAATGGAAAGAATTTGAATTTTGAATCTCTTTTCGCAAAAGCTTCACTCTTTTGGAAGTAATACTGAAGGTAAACTGAGGTAAAGATTTGTATAATAAAGTTTTTGAAATCAACAAGTAATTGATTGACATATTGACAACATGTTCCTAAAATCCTTGGTGAAAGAGAGTATTTGAAGTCCGGCTCAACACATCCGTGACGAAAATTCTCCTCTCTTTTTCCCCAAAAAGCGAGACTCAGGCTTAGCCCTTACCTGAATGAGAAATGGAAATACTCCTTTCTTCCCTAAAGAGGAGGTGTTTGCAAAATGAACTTTCGAAGAGAAATTTAAGCTTTCGTCAAAGTTGCCTAATATTAGGTTTCTCTTATGGAAAGGGGGCCGATAGTAGTGAGGTTAGAAAATTGGGTCATGAAGGAACAAGTCCATCAAACTCTCCCTAAAAAGAGGTCCTCCATGACGAAAATGGCCTAGTATAAAAATTGGGGGGCCACAAGAAAAGCGAGTCTTCGTCGAGCCTCTCCCTTTAAAAGGGTTCCTAGTGTGAAATTGGAAATTGTTTTGCAAACGGTTCACGAAGATGCGAGTCCCTTCAAACTCTTCCTGAAACGGGGCTAAGTGAATGAATTTGATAGTATGCGAAAAGAATGAGCTCCCTCGAACTCTCCCTAAAAAGGGTCTCTCGTAAGAGAAAATGATTGAAATTGGATATTGAGCCAATAGGCGGAATGAACACGACCTAGATTGGCAAAGGTGACCCGCTGGTCGAAAATGATTGAAATAGAAGTGGTAACCCGAAGGTTTGAAATTGGATGACCTAATGGTCGAAATTTAGAATTGGTTGACCAAAAGGTCGAAATTGGGTGACCTGAAGGTCGAAATTGAGAATTGAGTGACCCGAAGGTTGAAATTGAGAATTGAGTGACCCGAAGGTCGAAATTGGAGAATTGGGTGACCCGAAGGTCAAAATTGGAGAATTAGATGATCCGAAGATTTAAATTGGGAATTGGTGGGCAAAATGTTAAATTCGAGAAATTGACTGACCTTGAAGATCAAAGTGACTTGGATCAACATAGGAGAATAAATGACTCGAGTCAAAGCTCAAATAACGTAAAGAGATCACGAGTTGGAACCCAGATCAACAAAGGAAAATAAAGAACTTGAATCATAGCTCGAATAATGTAAAGAGATCACGAGTCGGAACTCGGATCAACAAAGGAAAATGAAGAGCTCGAATTAGAGCTTGAATAATGTAAAGAGATCACGAGTCGGAACTCAGATTAACAAAGGAAAATAATTTGAAGGGAAAACTCGAGTCGGAACTCGGTTTTTCAAAAGAAAAAATAATTTGAAGGAAAACCAGAGTCGGAACCCGGTTTTTCAAAGGAAAAATAATTTAAAGAAAAACCAGAGTCGGAACCCGGTTTTTCAAAGGAAAAATAATTTGATGGAAAACCCGAGTCGAAACTTGAATCTTTAAAAGGAAAAAAAATATAGACCAACTTGAAAGTTGGATTTTGAAATGTACGAGTCCGAGCACTAATTTTTTTTTTTTTAAATAATACCAGTTTGAACAATGGATTTTGAAATAATACCAGTTCGAGCACTGGATTTTGGTTCAGTACTAATGATTGTTTTTCAATTTTGAATCATTAGGAATTGTGATGGGATCGTTTGTTGAAATCCCAATACTGACCCAAATTGTTATTAATGCAGTTGAATGCAAATGAATGCAAATTGATGCACATGAATGCACAAGTGCGTAAAATGAGAGATTTGTTTGTCCTGCCTGCATACAGAACAAAATTTTAAAATGCCCCAGTGTAACTGGGAAAAGAAAGTTCGATCCTTATTAAAAAAATAGGAGGATTACAAGGGAAGAATAGATGCTTCAAGTATAGAACTTTTTCAAGTGTCGAGCATTAATGGGATCTGGTAATTCCACCCCATCGGCGTTGATGAGCCGATATGAGTTGCGGGGTAATGCTTCTTTGATGACATAGAGACCTTCCCAATTTGGTGACCATTTACCGCCAGGATGATGTTTGAGATAAGTTGTGGATCGCAGTACTAGATCATTGACTTTGAATCTTCTTTCGATGACAGACTTTGCGAACTGCCCGACTACTCTCTGGCGATAAGATTGAGCATGTTCTGCTGCTTTTAACCTTCTCCCGTTGAGCAAGTCTAGTTGTACCAGTCGCTGTTGCTGGTACTGATCGAGGGGTAGTTCTAGAAGTGATGCAAACTTTAGAGCGGACTTCTGAACATGTAGAGGCAACACTACTTCTGTTCCATAGACCAGTTCTGATGGAGTAGCATTTGTTGGTATGCGAATGGTGGTCCGATAGGCCCATAGCGCATCATGGATCTTCTCATGCCAGTCATGACTTGTTTCTACAGTTCGCTCCAAGATACGGATTAAAATCTTGTTGGTAGCTTCTGCCTGACCTTTCCCTTGAGGATAGTAGGGAGCGGAAAAATGATGATAGATTTTGAACTTTGAGCAGAAAGTCTTGATCTTTTCATTCTTGAAATGACTACCAATATCTGACACGATGTCATGTGGGATGCCGAAACGGCAAAGGATGGTCTTGTGGATGAAAGAGACTATGTGTCGGCCTTCTACTGTGCGTAGAGTGATAGCTTCTACCCACTTGGTGAAATATTTTGTTGTGGCAAGGAAGTATTTGTGGCCATTAGAAGCAGGAGTGATGGGACCAACAACATCGAAGGCCTACATGGAGAACGGCCATGGAGAGACAACAGATTGCAGATATGTTGTTGGAGCATGAATAAAAGGTGCATGTCTCTGACATTGAACACACTTATTCACAAAATGATAGCAGTCTTGCTACATAGTTTT
Source organism: Nuphar pumila (assembly GCF_984573655.1). NCBI lineage: Eukaryota > Viridiplantae > Streptophyta > Magnoliopsida > Nymphaeales > Nymphaeaceae > Nuphar > Nuphar pumila. The sequence continues at coordinate 52,565,687 of NC_143257.1, read as the reverse complement.
CCAATAATAACCTGCTTTGACGATCTGCTTGACAAGGGTTTGGTAGCCGACGTGGCCACCACAAATGCCTTCGTGTGCTTCTCGTACGACTTCTTTAGCTTCGTCTTCGTCTAAGCATCTGGAATACTCTGAACTGAATCCGCGACGATAGAGGACATTGACCAAAATGAAGTATCGGGTAGACATACGCTGGATTGCTCGCTGCTCTTTCTTTGAGAGTTAGGGAGGAAATTCACTGGTTTCTATGAAAGTTTTGATATTGTAATACCAAGGCTTCTTCTTTTGCTCAGCTTGGTTTATTTGTTTTATTGGAAGGAAAGCAGGTTGGTCAAGTCTGCCAATTTCGAATGAACAACATGATTCTCCATTTTTGAATGCCATAATGGAGCCTAAACTGGCTAGGCTATCAGCCACTTGATTAAAGTCTCTCTTAATATGGAATAGCTGAAATTCTTTAAACTTGTTGACAAGAGCTGAAACGATTTTCTGGTAAGGAAATAGCTTTTCATCTTTCACTTGCCATTCGACTCAGACTTGATTGACAACGAGTAATGAGTCACCGTAGGCATGCGCTCTCTTGACATTGAAGTCTACTAGAATCTTTAGTCCTTGGATCACGGCTTCATACTCAGCCATATTATGGGTACATTGAAAATCCAACTTGAGAGAAAATGGAATCATCTCTTTCTCAGGAGTGATTAATAATATCCCAAAGCCTATTCCACCCATATTCTTAGAACCATCGAAAAATAAATTCCAGATTGGAGATTGCTGGATGTTGCAAATTTGCTCATCCGGGAAATCATCTTCGGCTTTTACTTCTTCTGCCAGAGGAAAGTCATCCAGTTGATCAACAATTGCTTGTCCTTTTATTGATTGCTGCGAGACATATTCTAAGTCATACTGTGTGATCATCGCAAAATTTTTCCTCTCTTGTGGTTTCTCTCTCTTCCTTCTCTTTTCCTTTTTCTGACCTCTATTTTCCTCCTTTTTGAAGGGAGAAGAATAAAAGAAAGAAAAGAGAAAGAGAAGAGAAAAGAAAGAAAGAGAGAGAGAAGAGGAACTATTTTGCGCGGTCTCACTTGACCTTGATTTGAAAAATATTTAGAAATTTAACTCGCCTCCGTTTTTAAAAATATTGCGGGAAAAATGGAGAGATGGGATTCGCTCGTCGGTACGAGGTTCGATCGTTCCTGACGCCTTTACCAAGGGTAATCGAACCAAGGATCGAATCTATGCCTTTTGCTTTGCCTAAATGTAATCTAAGAATTTATCCTAAAAGATCTAAATGCACAAAGAATCATGCTTGTGCAATGCAATAATGTATGCTCTTTTTGAAAGATATTTTGAAAATCTCCAAGTTATTCTGAGATGAACTTGATAAGGGAGTGAAGAAATGATTGAATCTAACTTAGAACTTGAGATAGATCAGAGAATTTCTAAGTCTTTGAAGTAAATCAGAGTTGAAGGAGTAAATCTTTGACTTAGAGAAAGAATGATTTAAAGCTTTGAAAATGAAAGGAGATGAAGTTTTAAAGTCAGAAGTGAACTTTGAATTTAATCATGGATTTTAGGAGAAAAGATAAGATTTGAAAATGGAATTGATTTTAAGATTTGGAATTTGGAATGAATCTGGGAAATACCAATGATATAGAAATGAATTTAAGAAAATCTAAACATGATCTGTAAATGGATCTAGCTTTGAGATCTGGAATATAATTGGCTTTGAATTTGAAAAATAGAACTTGATTTGAAACATGGATTTCAAGATGGAATTTGAATTCAAAGTTTGGATGGGATCCGAGATTTGAGATGGATTTTGGATCTGAGATCCAAGATGGATTTGAAGTCTGGATCCTAAAATGGGTTTGGATCTGAAGTCTAAAACCCAAAAGTGGAGAATGGATTTCGGATCCTAAAACGAATTTGGATCTGAAGTCTGAGATCCAAGATGGAAGTTGAGTTTTGGATCCTAAAATAGATTTGGATCTGAAGTCTAAGATCCAAAAGTGGAATTGGACTCTGGATCCTAAAGAGGAATTGAATATGAAGTCTGAGATCTAAAAGTGGAATTGGACTCTGGATCCTAAAGAGGAATTGGATCTGAAGTCTAAGATCCAATATGAATGTTGAATCCTGGATCCTAAAATAGATTTGGAGTTTTGTTAAATTCAGAGGATGAATCAAGGATTTCCAAGTTTGATTTGAACTTGGAAAATGAAATTTAGAATTTGAATCTTGAATATATAAATGAATTTCAGAGTTAAATTGGATTTAGAATTTGGAATTTGAAATACAAGATGATTCTGAAGTTTCAAAGTCAAATGGGACCTTGAAATTGGATTTTTGAATTCTTTTGAGAAATAGAGTTGAATTTGAATTTATGAATGGGGTTTGATCTCAGAAATGAAGGAAAAAATTACTTGGATTGATGAAAAAGAATTTAAAAATATGATGCAATTCTATCTAAATGATGAATGAATTTAAATTTTTGAAATTAGATTTTGAAAAGCTATTCTATTCTTTAAATGAATTAAAACAAGATTGAAGATATAATACATCCTTGACTATGGTCATTGAATGTATTATATAATAATCTATATTTAAATTCAGGTGAGGAATGAAACACATTTGGTGCTTTTATAGGATTTTAAAATGAAATTAACTCTCAATATACCCTGACTATGGCCATTGGTATATATTTTGGGTCAATTTTAAGTTAAATTCTAATAAAAGGAGAAAATATTTAAGAAAATATAATGAATTTTGAAAATGGATCCAATGTGGATCCAGTCATGTCCCAAGAACTGTGTGTGTGTTGCTCTTCGCAATTGCCTCACTAGTCTTTGGCATTGATGATCAGGATTTTGAAACAACTATGTATGCTAGTGTCATGCTGTACCACTTGATATGTGGCTATGAATTTGTTAGTGCTTCATTAAGTGGTCTTCCTCCACAAGCAGTAGTTGTTGGCTTGAGTTTCTACCATAATAACAAAGGCGAACTTCATAAATTTTCTTCTCTCAATCATACTCCTATCTTTACCATTTATTATTTACATTGGTTTTGGTGGCAGCCTACCGATTGTATGGTACGTTCTGTTGCCACTCAATACATGTTCTTGTTCCTTACATTTCCTATAAAGTATCCCTGCCATAACTTATGCATGTTCCAGTTAATGGAAGTCATGATTTTCACCAATTTGTCCTACATGCTATATCCTTTTCCAATGTGTAAAAATCCTAAGTTTTGTCCACACCCTGACTATGGCCATTGATGTGGATCATCAACTTAGGATTGATTTACCTCTTACGAAATGGTGCACGTGCCATTCATGTTTCACCAATGTGAGAATTTGAGAAATAAAGGAAAAATGCATGAAAATAAGCAATTTATGATATTTATAATGCTCATTCATTCTAATCTAAAACTGAAAATATAAATTTTCATTAAGCTCTAACTATTACAATACACCAAAATTGAATTTATAACTCCTAATGATGATATATTCCACATATTTCCTGCAAAACACTTGGTTAGTATGGAAAAATAGAAGAGAAATGGCACATATCATATGGATTTCAGAAATGCAAGCGATGAGATACTCATATACCTACCTTGTGCTTAAAAACAATATGGATAATGTAAGATATGGAAGGATAGCCAAATGTGTTATATATATATATATATATGTATATACATATATATATATATATGTATATACATATATATATAACAAGGATATAAAGTAGGTGAGTGGCAGATGTATATATAGTGATGGCATAGGTGATGGAAGGACTGTTGTAAGAGGCTTGGTGACATATCATGATGAAGGAGATGTGAAAATGTATTAAGGGATGTTAAAATGAATGGTGCTGTTATGAGGGGTAAGGCAATTAATGAATGCTAGACTGCTGCTGTGGAGAAATGCAGGGGATACTGCTAATGAACAACTTATTGTGGTTACAACATACATAGGATTCGCAGCAGGTAAAGGAAGTGAAGAAGGGCTGTTGGACTGAGATAGTGCATGAAGCAGGAAGTGTGGTGGATGGAGAAGATGACAGGTGCATGGGATTGTAGATGGAGTGTGGTGATTGTGATAAGTGCAACATAAGTGTAACATTGTGTAAATGGGTATATAACAGATAATGATGACATATATATTATTGCAAGTGCAGTGAGGCTGGAAATATAAATGCAGATTATGAAATGTTGTTATGTGGTGGGTAGTTGTGATGAATTGCTTATGATAAATAGTGTCATTTGCTGGAAATTCTAAGTGTGTGGCAGGTAAGTGGAAAATACTGCAGAAACTTGCATGTTCGACTTGATTGTCACCCACGAAATCGTGACCAATCAGCTATTACTGAAGCAGTGAATGCACCATCTGCTAATCTATTTCAATATGGAACACGGTGTTAGAAAACTTCGCTACTCCTCCATGCTTTGGAAGCCCCATTCTCTTGATCACCAGCATTAAAACCAGGACTAGTATGCAGCTGGTCAAACATTTTTCTGGTTTATGAAGCCATTTGTATTTCATAAGCGAACCTGAAGGCATATGATTGCAGACCTAGCCCACCAAGAAAACCATTTCTATACCCAAAACAATATCATCTTCTGCAGTTTTTCATAATTGAAAAGCATAAAAGCATATATGACTATCGCCGTGGCAGATCACCTTCCAAGTTGTGTAAGTCATCTCTCAAAGGCATGAACATCTCACAGTCATGAAAATCAAGTTTATTTGATCAACCAATAGCTTTGGGTTTAAATCAAGATTACAGAGAGATATACAAGATGCACAATATATGACATTGTAGATATGCCGATACAAAAGATGGAAGTGAATGAGATATACCAACTACATGAGCAAATATCTAAGGTGAATAATAAAAAAAAAATGGCTACAGAGGAATAAACTTGATGATATAAGAACATAACGAATCCTAAATGTACATTACTTATATGCTTATCCTGGATTTTGTGCACTTTACTGTAAATGTCCCTTTTGACCAAATGTGAAAAAGGTTATCACCAGTCAATCGATTTCCATAGACTGGTGGTAGCGATTAATTCCATCGATTTCCAACAATCTAGACAATTCTCCAGGGTGTTCCCCACTATCGGATTAGTTTTAACAATCGAGCACATCCCTACTATGAGCCCCATCATGAATGATATTCAACCATGACATTCACATCGTATCTGGTGGCTCCTGAACATGTCATTAGCTGATCATTACCCACATACATGTTGCAAATCACAAGGCTGATGAAGGTAAGGGATGCAAAGAATGCTATTTGAGGGGCAATAAGTGCAAACAATGGTAAAATGAGCTGACGTAAATATTTATAGGTGGTCAGAGATTATGATGATAGGAACAAAAGAACTCTCGAGTCTGTTATATAATGACATCCATGGAATCAATACCTTTAATCAAAAACTTAGAGAGGAAATTGGCTTTCAATGTCAGCTTTTTTGAATACCTGGTTATTCTCATACTGCTCAAGGGATAAAGATCCTCTTTACTGATCATTTTCTTTCCCCAGCTCCCTACCCATCATCCCAGACTATAGTAACCCTTTAGCATTAGCAAAACATACATGATGAATCACAAAAAAAATTAACTTGATTTTGAGTATTCTTTGTAACAAATGATCCTATTTAAGATAAACAAGAAAGCAACTGACATGAAAGGATCACATAATCGGAAGGAACACCCAGTGAAAAAGATAACATCAGTGGCTAAAATGAATTAACGGGGTGCAAGGGGGGGTCAAAATGGATGATGATGGGCTTGGGACTGAAATAAAATACACAGATATAAGGGATTAAAACCTGTAAAGCAAATGCACCAACGCATTTTTTGCAAGGGAATAACGTGAGGATTCAAAGGGATCTAAGTGAACCCAATGGATCACTGCTTGCCAGGGGATTTCATTGCAGATATGGAGGTTTAAACTCATTCTGTAAGGGTAATGGGTCTGCTAACAATGAAGCAGAGTTTCAACATGCTGCTAATGAAATCAACATGAAACAGAGATGATGAAACTCAAGGCACCTATGGTATGGATGGCGTGCTATGAGTGTTTAAATGACATGTTGGAGATTCAAAGGTGGACAGGAAGTAAATTATATGCAGGGAATGGAGGGTTTTACATAACATTCTAACTGTGATCGATGGAAAGTAAGCCTTACAGAAAATGCATCGAAATCATGATCTAGAAAACATAACCATTATGAGGATTAAATCAAAACACAAGGAGCGAATGATGATGAACATTCTGAAGATGATGTAAATCGTAGCTATATGATGCTGTAGGGATTTGGATGGATACACAACAAGCAGTCAACAACAGAAATAGGAAATCGTCAAAAGAGATTAAGACATTCACCAGAAAATGAATAATAAGAGAGATTGAAATATAGACATGGGCTTGAAAATCGGAAAGGAAGCTAAGACATAGATAGGAATTTAAATCTACACTACAATCAAAGGAAAAAAAAAAAAAGGGAATCAGCAAACGATTAGGGAAAAGAACAATAAAAAAAATGTTATATGAATGAGAAGCAAAATGCCGAGCATATTGCATAAATCAACTGAAGAAATTCAGAGAAAAAAAAAGGGCTATATATATAAAAAAAAAAAGAATGTTGGAATGTAAAATTCCATTAATGTCGCACAGGATGGATCGATCCTACTACATGTAGTCGGTTCCCACCATTTGTGCTTTATGATGTAAAAAAAAATGGAAAATAACGAAGGCAAAATAGGGAAATGCTAAAAAAAAAGGAAACAAGGAAAATATTTACAGAGGATCAGAAAGGAGGGGAAAATGGTTACTTACCTGAGATCAACAGAGATTTAGAGGAGATAGAAATCCTTTTAATCTGGATGGCTGAAAGATTGGTCGTTGGTGGCCTTGCTTATCGCCTGAAGTTCTTGGGGCTGGATCGACTTCCTTCAGGTGATGAGAAAGAAGAACCAGGGAGGAAGAGAAAAGGAACCACTCGAAGGGAAGAAGGAGCGCAAATGGAGGGGTAGGAAAACGGATCCGTGAAGGAGAAGTAGGTGGAGGGGTAGAAGACGACCTCTTGCTTTGTCTGTATGCTTCCTTTTTAAAGAAGAAGACGATGGTTCGAGAAATGTTCAGTTGTCGATGTAAGGTAGAAAATGAGAAGTTTGTTTGAAGATCAACGACAGTGGTGGGAGAAGGCGAGTGCGCGGGAAGAAGCTGTTGGAGATTTTCTAAAATTCCCAGGGGGGGGCTCCTTTTCAGAATTTTTCTTAAAAAATTGTTTAAAAGGAGGTTTTTGGCAAAAATTCTATTTTCAGGTTTTAAAAAACTATTTGCTTTTCCTCAATTTTTTTGATTTTCATATTGCTTTTCCATTTTTTTTTTGTATTTTTGTAGTAGAAAACTAAGGTTTTAAAACAAAGTTTTAATCGCTAAATTTTTGTATTTTTCTAAGGAATATTTACAAAAGTATTTTTCTGAGAATTTTAATCCCTTCCGAGAAAATTTCTTCAGAAAAGGGGGTTTTTGACCCAAGTTTTGAGAAAATGTTTGAGTTTTGACACTCGAATCAAGAAATACAATGTGATGGATCCAAACGGATGTCGAATGGACTGTCCGAGCTATTTAAAGGCTATTTTTGGTATTTTCTACAATTTTAATCTAAAATTTGAACAAGGAGACTCAAATTTGGATCTGGGCAATGAATCCAGATCCAAAATCAATTTAAACATATGAAATGAATTTAATTTCAATAAAACTAGAGAAATGAACTGGAATTCAGATTTAAAAATGACTCATTTGCTCAAAAAATGAATTTAGGGGCAAGAAGGGAATATTTAAAAGATTTTGAAAAATTTGGTGTGTTCACAGATGCCCCTCTTTGCTACTAAGCCGGTTGAGAGCCGAGCTTAGTGGCAAAGATAACACTCCAAATTTTGAAAGAAGTGCCCCAGTCAGCAGATCTGGACTGGGTGTGGAAGAATTTATTCAAAAGACATGGTTTTTCAGGTTTAAGATTTTATCCTTGAATGGCTTGGGGGAGACAAAATCCTCGAAAAAAATGATATGATTGAGTGGAAAATGAGGAAATCATGATGGGACTTTGGGTGATGATCCCGAAATGATGAAAGATAGGAGTTTCGATCAAGCCTCATGGGTGAGACAAGATCAGCCTTGTGGAATGACTCAGGTTTTAGCCCTTGACCTGGATGGGACGAAGATTTATCAAGATACCCTGAATGGGGAAAGGAATATATGAGGACTTTGATGGGACATTTATGAGAGAAGGCCTTGTGAGATGGAGCTAAAGCAAGATCTTGTCCTGGATGGATGTACAGATTCCACGATGGAAAGAACTATGATGGGATTGGAGGAAAACACCTCGTCGAAACGAGGGAAACTCGTTGGAACGAGATTCAGGTTTAACCACAACCTGAAGGGGACGACCATATGGAATCTTGAGTGAAGAGACCATGATGGGACCTTCGGAATTTGGACAAACAAATCCGAAAGGGGTTTTGCGAAAGGAGAAAGAAAAATGGGGTTCCTTAAAGCTTCGAAAAAGGGATGAACTTGGACGTCTCATTGCTGAGACTAAATCAACTTTTGAATTTAAAAGACCTCTCACAGGAAGTACAGGCTTTGACCCTTAACCTGAGTGGGAACAACCATACGGATTCCTCGAAATCGTGATGGGACAGGAGAGATACTTCAACTGAATGAGGTAACTCTTCTAGAAGATATGAACAACGCTAGGTTGCATCAAAATGAATATTGAATATTTATTTCATTCTTAGAATATCTAGAAAATTTTGCCAATAAGATAAATTTATAGTTGACTTTAATGCTTTGAAAAGAATGTGCATGTATGTGCGAAAGATATTCCCTCTTTTACCTAGAGTATTTCCTCCAACGAGGTTAGCTCTTTGGTTTTTAAGAGTCAAATTCAGAATTTTAGCGCTGATGATTTTCTTCAAGGAGGTTATCCATTTCCCTGATATGAGAAGAGAAGAAACATTCTTAATTTCATAAAAACAAGTAGTGAAAGAATATTGATAAAAGAATTTCGCATAAGAAAAGATGACTTCTGGCAATTTCGGCAGTTTGATATCTGAGTGTTTTCTCATGATAATCTTTCTTGCACTCCTTTTGAGTCATTGAACCTTTTCGGGCTTTTACATCATCCTTCATTTTGGATGTTCCTGACTTTTTTCTCTTTTTCAGGGGAAGGGTACGTCACAAACTCCTTCATCTTGGAGATGTTCCGATCCTTCATTTTCTCAGGGATTATATATGATGGTATTGGCTCAAAGGTCTTTAGATGATAGCAGAAATCAAATATCATTTAGGGTTTGTCGGTAGGTCCATCACACTCGCCTTTATCTCGATGGTGATCTGAACTTTCCCTGGAAGGATCCTTCACAAACTCCTTCATCTCGATAGATGATTCAAATCTTCTTTGGCCCCGGGGGTCTACTCGCTTAATTCGCCTTCATCTTGACGACAATTGAGAGATCCCTTTTGCAGATATTTGATTGCAGCTTTAAAATGAGAGGATATGGATTAAGTGGACTCTTTTATGGCTCAGGATATTTCCACTACCTAATTGCTAGAAAATCGTCTTTAGCACACGCCATAGCTATGATCAATATCAATTTGCTTCCGGCTTTTCAATGTCATCGAATATTTCTTTCGCCAATCATACCGAGGATATTTCTCCCATCCTTTTGGTTGATCAACAGGAAAAGATTTTGAATTTTACCTCTTTTTCGCAAAAAGTTTCACCTTTTTGGAAAGAAATACTAGAGGTAAGCTGAGGTAATTCTTTTGTGCAGTAAGATTTATTTGGAATCAACAAATACTTTTAGCAAATTGGCAAAGTTTTCATGATTTCTATGTGAAATATTTACTCAATATAGATTTTGATGTGACCTTTAGTTGTAATTTATGGTTTTGGACATTCTGACTAGTAAAACTAGGACCTTTCATTTAGCGACCAGTGAAGGAGCTGGAACCTTTTATTTAACAACCAGTACAAACTGGGACCTTTTATTTAACGACCAGCAAAGTAGCTGGAACATTTCATTTAACGACCAACGAAGTAGCTGGGACATTTCATTTAACGACCAGCGAAGTATCTGGGACATTTCATTTAACGACCAACGAAGTAGCTGGGACATTTCATTTAATGACCAACGAAGAAGTTGGAACATTTCATTTAATGACCAACGAAGAAGTTGGAACATTTCATTTAACGACCAGCGAAGTAGCTGGGACATTTCATTTAATGACCAACGAAGAAGTTGGAACATTTCATTTAACGACCAGCGAAGTAGCTGGGACATTTCATTTAATGACCAACAAAGAAGTTGGAACATTTCATTTAACGACCAGCGAAGTAGCTGGGACATTTCATTTAACGACCAAGGAAGAAGTTGGAACATTTCATTTAACGACCAATGAAGGAGTTGGAACATTTTATTTAATGAGCAGCGAAGTAGCTGGGACATTTCATTTAACGACCAACGAAGTAGCTGGAACATTTTATTTAACCATTTAACGACCAGCGAAGTAGCTGGGACCTTTCATTTAATCATTTAACGACCAGCGAAGTAGCTGGGACATTTCATTTAATCATTTAACGATCAGCGAAGTAGCTGGGACATTTCATTTAATCTTTTAACGACCAGCGAAGTAGCTGGGACATTTCATTTAATCATTTAACGACCAACGAAGTAGCTAGGACATTTCATTTAATCATTTAACGACCAGCGAAGTAGCTGGGACATTTCATTTAATCATTTAACGACCAGCGAAGTAGCTGGGACATTTCATTTAATCATTTAACGACCAGCGAAGTAGCTGGGACATTTCATTTAATCATTTAACGACCAGCGAAGTAGCTGGGACATTTCATTTAATCATTTAACGACCAGCGAAGTAGCTGGGACATTTCATTTAATCATTTAACGACCAGCGAAGTAGCTAGGACATTTCATTTAATCATTTAACGACCAGCGAAGTAGCTAGGACATTTCATTTAATCATTTAACGACCAACGAAGTAGCTGGGACATTTCATTTAATCATTTAACGACCAGCGAAGTAGCTGGGACATTTCATTTAATCATTTAATTACCAGCGAAGTAGCTATGACATTTCATTTAATCATTTAACGACCTTTGATTTAATGATTTTATCTAGGATTGAGACTTTCTGAGAGACAAACAGCATGAGGACTGATGAACTTGATTTTTTTAGATTTGAAAACTTAGCAAAATAACCAATGCAAACACTAGGTTTTCCCACTGAGAGTCGGGAAGGAGATCGGCCTATTTAAGATATTTAGAGATCGAGGCAAGAAGAATGGCCGGGGTTTCAGGATTATCCCTTATCCTGAAGGAAAGATAGAATAGCCATTTTGAAGAGAATTTAGAAAAAGAATGATTCAGGTTTATCCCTTAACCTGAAGGGGAAATAGAAGATTTTATGAAGAGATAACCTGAGACTTGAATATAGAAGGGATATGACAAGATTTAGAATCTTATGATCTATGATTTAGATGGACCAGGTATGTGACGGGGAATATAGAAAGAATAAACTTTGGGGAGACAGAAGGATATAGAATTTTGAAAAAAATGTAGAACATTTGAGGAAATTGATTTATTTTTGTAAAAAGACTTCTCACAGGTAGCATGGTTGCCCCTATGAGTGATCTCAGGATTATCCCTTATCCTGAATGGAAAAAAAAATAGAATTTAAGAAGGTGAAGAGAATTTGATATAAATTTAGAAAATCAATAATGATTGACAAAACTTGTATTTACAAAAAGAATTCTCGTAGGTAGCATTATTGCTCCTACGAGGGGTCTCAAGATTTTCCCTTATCCTGAATGGGAAAAAGAATAGAATTTAAAGAGAAATTGATATAAATTTAGAAATCAATAAAGATCGATAAAACTTGTATTTGCAAAAAGAATTCTCATAGGTAACAATGTTTCCCCTACGAGAGGTCTCAGGATTATCCCTTATCCTGAATGGGAAAAAGAATAGAATTTAAGAAAATTTAATCAAGGGGAATTGATGTAAATCTAGAAAATCAACAAAGATTGACAAAACTTGTATTTACAAAAGAATCCTCATAGGTAGCGTTATTGCTCCTACGTGGGGTTTCAGGATTTTCTCTTATCCTGAATGGGAAAAAGAATTTAAGGAATTTTAATGAAGAGAAATTGATATGAATTTTAAAAAAATCAATGAATGTTGACGAAACTTGTATTTACACAAGAATCCTTATAGGTAGCGTTACTGCTCCTACGAGGGGTTTCATAATTATCCCTTATCCTGAATGGGAAAATAGAATAGAATTTAAGAAAATTAAATGATATAAATCTAGAAAATCAATAAAGATTGGCAAAACTTGTATTTACGAAAGAATCCTCATAGGTAGCGTTATTGCTCCTACAAGGGGTCTCAGGATTTTCCCTTATCCTGAATGGGAGCACCTCGGACAACGAGGGTCAGGTTTATCCCTTAACCTGAAAGGGTAACACCCCAGACAACGAGGGTCAGGTTTATCCCTTAACCTGAGGGGGAACAAAAAGAATTGATAAAATTTAATGGCATTTGAGGAAATATTGATAAACTTGATAAAACTTGATAAAATTGATGTAAACTTGATAAAATAAAAATGAATGAAACAGATAAAGATACCAAAAATTAACTGAAAAATTTATAAGATTTGAGAAAAAGGAGTTTTTCTGATCCTGCCTGCACATGGGATCTTGAAAACGTTTATTTAAAAGAGAAGTGAGAAATCATTTTGAGGAAAGAAAAATCCACCACAAGAAGAATGATCAGCGCGAGATCTGATCCTTTAAATCAAACATGAGAGATCATCATGAGGGTCAATTTTTGAAGGCAATGATTTTGAAATCTAATTTTTGAAAAAGAAGATCAACAACAGATCTGATTTCTAAGAATGACAGTTCAAAATTGATAATAAGATCAACACAAGGGTTGATCTTTGAATATAATGTTTAAAAATCAATCTTGAAAGACAAGACCAACTCAGGGGTCGAAAAATGTTTTAAAGTCAACCCAAGGGTTGATCTTTGAATGATTCAAAAACCCATTTTGAATGATTAGACCAACACAAGGGTTGGTCTTTGAATATAAAGATTTGAAATCCATTTTAGAAGATAAGACCAACACAAGGGTTGATCTATAAAGATTTGAAATTTATTTTGGAAGATAAGACCAACACAGGGGTTGATCTATAAAGATTGGAAATTCATTTTGCAAGATAAGACCAACACAAGGGTTGATCTTTGAATATAAAGATTTGAAATCCATTTTAGAAGATAAGACCAACACAAGGGTTGATCCTTTTAATATAATGTTTCGAAACTTATCTTTTGGAAGATAGGATCAACACGAGGGTTGAATTTTCAATGCAAATGGTTTAAAAAAACTTATTTTTGAAGATATGATCAACACGAGGGTTGATTTTTTACAAAGTTTAGACCAAAGAATACTTGACCTCTTTGGTCATAACGAAGACTTTTTGAAATTTCATGATTTTTGAAAAGCCCTCATAGGTAATATCATTTCTCTTATGAATGATGTCAAGACTGTCTCACATTCTGAAAAGAACAGAAATTCAAATGCCCCAATATGGCAAAGGAAAAAGAAGCATTGGATATAAAAGATATAAAGGAAATTGACATTTCATTTGATAAGCAAAAGTTTTGATAACAAACGAATATTTACAAGAACTTTAAAAAAAGGAAAAGACTCATAGAAGACCAGGCTGACTAGCCCCTATAAGACAACTGACAAAAAGAGACGAAAGCAAACAAAAACTTTGGCTCTATCAATTCTTCGAGTGATCCGGGAATGGTTCTGTCAGGACTGTTGGCTGCTTTTCTTCCTCGTCCTCTATCAGCTCACTTCTGTCAATGCAGTCTTGTATCATGTGCTTGAGGACGAAACAGTGCTCTGTGTCGTGCCCCGTTGCCCTGTGGTACTTGCAGAATTGGTCCTTGAACTTTTCCAATATTACGGGAGGATCTGCGATTTTAGGGAGTTTGATCATCCCGTGCTTCAAAAGGTAATCCATAATCACTTCTAAACTCTCAGATAACGGAGTGAAGACTCGATCTTTCTCCCACTTGATGTACTTGGGCTTCTCTTGAAGATCACCCTTCTGCTAAAGGCCAATTGGAAGCAGTTTATCATTGTTTTTAAAGGATCTCTCCTTCTGCCCCTTGTTCTGATCTATTCTCGGGTCATTGCCACTGTTGTTCTTGTTCCCTTTGCTGTTGCTGCCAAGATTATTGCAGGAGGCCTCAACTGAATGAGCAAATTGCAGCTTTTTCTTCTGGTCTTGGACATTCTTGACCAGAGGTGTGCCCTCGTACAACCCGCTTTCTATCCCTGCTTCGAGCCATTCAGCTCGCTCAATTAACTTGATGAAGGATTTCGCCGGGGAAGTGGCGATAAGGCTCCTTATGGGCTGAGAGAAATTGTTGAGGATCACCTGCAATGCGTGCTCCTCAGGAATGGGTACCTTCATCTTATTGCAGGTGCTTCTCCACCTGTGAATAAAATCACCTGCTCTTTCAGTCTCTCCTTGCTTCAGGTTGTAAAGATGATTTAATGTAGGTGAGGCTTCAGTGTTGAATAAGAAACGCTCGATGAACATATTTACTACCTTATCGAACTCTCGTAGTTCGATAGGATTAATGTGATCGGCGTACCATCTGGCTGCTACACCTTCCAGACTGCGGGGAAAACAGATGAACAAAGCCCTGTTGTCTTTCCTGAAATGGCTGCACTCTGCATAAAATGTGGCCAAGTGGGCTTTAGGGTTGCCAGTCCCATCAAATTTGAGAAACTTGCGAGGAAGATTCTCCAGGTTATCGTCCCCATCTAGACCATCGTAAAAATCTTCGCCAAAGTAAGTCTGCTTGCCCTTACCCTTGGCTTGAATGTCTTTAATAGCTTGATTCATTTCCTTCATCTGCTTGCTCATTAGGTCCTCTGTTGGAGCCCCAGACTTGAGCTTGTTGACGGATTCAGGCTCTTCTGCAGCTATTTTTATGGACTGCCTTGGAGGATTCTGCTTATAGACAATCTGCTCTTCCGCTTTCGATTCTTCCTCGACTGACTCTGATTCCTCAGAAGTAGTGTCTGGCTGTACCTTCTTTCTGATGATTCTGACTTGCTTCTTTACAGGCTTCTTCCTCAGCTTGCGTTTAGGAACTGCCTCTTTCGGCTTGGCCTCGGCTTGCTCTGACATCATCCTTGCCATCATCTTTTGGAACATATCATACATAGCAGGGTCGATGTCATCCTTCTTGCTCTGACCTTGTCCCCTGACTGATTTAGGAGAGCTTATCTCGTCCGCCTCACTGTCGCTGAGTTGAGGAACTGTTTCTTTTCCCCCTCTTGTCGTGACCATTTTTGAAATATCAGAACTCTCTGTGGAGGAAAAGTGGAGGTTTTTAGACCAAAGAAACTTTTTGGAGAAGTTTTGACAAGAGGGAGGATTTAGGTAAAAAATCTAATTGTATCCCATTACTAGGGATTGAGTCGTCACAAAATTTGTGACAATTGCGTTGTTTACTCCACGAGGGAGAGTAACCAACTAAAATATGAAAGAAAATACCATTTTGAAAAGGATATCTCTTGACGGAAAGAGATTTTTATGAAAATATAAACAAGAATATAAAAACAGAAGAAAATAAAAGGAAAAATGGAATTTGAGAATAAATGGTAAGGATTTAAATTTTAAAAAACTTGCAGGCACGATCAGAAGAATTTTGAAGAAATTTAGAGGAAGAGAAAGGAAAATACACCTGGGTTTTTAGAAACAAAAGGGAAATTTTGAAATATACATACCCAGGGTTTTGGAAAATATAAGGAAGATATATATATAAAATATCATACAATCACAGATATACAAGCAAGGATACACAAACAGCACTCCCTAAAGCTGACTCTATATGCAATATTTGAAATGGCTTCTAGGACCTTAATCCTAACTCTAAGATTTATATCATCTGTCTCCAATCAAGGTACGCCGATATACTCAAGCCGAAGCTCGAAGTACGTGGCGTATAAGATATCTCTTCGGTTCTAAGGTAATGGCTTCCCAACATCCTTGAGCACCTACCGATATACCTCAGACTATGGCCCTTAGGTACGTGGTAGGGGGGCGCGAACCCAAATAAGTGGTCCAGTTGTAAGGCTCTCTCCCGAACTATGGTTCAATGAGACAGCCCAGCAATGTGAAGACCGGGACAATATAGGTAGGGATGTAAAATATGATCAACATGCAAATAAAACCAGAAGGCTCTAATGCAAGTCCTAAAGAAATAGATTTAAATGAGAAGAAGCATACACTTTCATACATTGTTTTGCATTCAATCCCTAAAATTGAGGAGAGTTGTATTTAAGACCTAAGTCTAATGTGAACATGGAATAATCTCCTCAATATGGTCCTACCAAACCATACTTAGATCCTATATGAAAATAATGTCAGCTTAGGACAGAGTCTAGGCTCCTAAGGTTTGCATGAAAATGTAGCTGACATATGTTAGAATAGAGACTTAGATTATATAAAAGCAAAGCAAAGGCATAGATCCAACCGGACGAAGACGTGTCCCATCACGGTCGCCAAAACTGTGATCATCGCAAAATTTTTCCTCTCTTGTGGTTTCTCTCTCTTCCTTCTCTTTTCCTTTTTCTGACCTCTATTTTCCTCCTTTTTGAAGGGAGAAGAATAAAAGAAAGAAAAGAGAAAGAGAAGAGAAAAGAAAGAAAGAGAGAGAGAAGAGGAACTATTTTGCGCGGTCTCACTTGACCTTGATTTGAAAAATATTTAGAAATTTAACTCGCCTCCGTTTTTGAAAATATTGCGGGAAAAATAGAGTGACGGGATTCGCTCGTCGGTGCGAGGTTCGATCATTCCTGGCGCCTTTACCAGGGGTAATCGAACCAAGGATCGAATCTATGCCTTTTGCTTTGCCTAAATGTAATCTAAGAATTTATCCTAAAAGATCTAAATGCACAAAGAATCATGCTTGTGCAATGCAATAATGTATGCTCTTTTTGAAAGATATTTTGAAAATCTCCAAGTTATTCTGAGATGAACTTGATAAGGGAGTAAAGAAATGATTGAATCTAACTTAGAACTTGAGATAGATCAGAGAATTTCTAAGTCTTTGAAGTAAATCAGAGTTGAAGGAGTAAATCTTTGACTTAGAGAAAGAATGATTTAAAGCTTTGAAAATGAAAGGAGATGAAGTTTTAAAGTCAGAAGTGAACTTTGAATTTAATCATGGATTTTAGGAGAAAAGATAAGATTTAAAAATGGAATTGATTTTAAGATTTGGAATTTGGAATGAATCTGGGAAATACCAATGATATAGAAATGAATTTAAGAAAATCTAAACATGATCTGTAAATGGATCTAGCTTTGAGATCTGGAATATAATTGGCTTTGAATTTGAAAAATAGAACTTGATTTGAAACATGGATTTCAAGATGGAATTTGAATTCAAAGTTTGGATGGGATCCGAGATTTGAGATGGATTTTGGATCTGAGATCCAAGATGGATTTGAAGTCTGGATCCTAAAATGGGTTTGGATCTGAAGTCTAAAACCCAAAAGTGGAGAATGGATTCCGGATCCTAAAACGGATTTGGATCTGAAGTCTGAGATCCAAGATGGAAGTTGAGTTTTGGATCCTAAAATAGATTTGGATCTGAAGTCTAAGATCCAAAAGTGGAATTGGACTCTGGATCCTAAAGAGGAATTGAATCTGAAGTCTGAGATCTAAAAGTGGAATTGGACTCTGGATCCTAAAGAGGAATTGGATCTGAAGTCTGAGATCCAATATGAATGTTGAATCCTGGATCCTAAAATAGATTTGGAGTTTTGTTAAATTCAGAGGATGAATCAAGGATTTCCAAGTTTGATTTGAACTTGGAAAATGAAATTTAGAATTTGAATCTTGAATATATAAATGAATTTCAGAGTTAAATTGGATTTAGAATTTGGAATTTGAAATACAAGATGATTCTGAAGTTTCAAAGTCAAATGGGACCTTGAAATTGGATTTTTGAATTCTTTTGAGAAATAGAGTTGAATTTGAATTTATGAATGGGGTTTGATCTGAGAAATGAAGGAAAGAATTACTTGGATTTATGAAAAAGAATTTAAAAATATGATGCAATTCTATCTAAATGATGAATGAATTTAAATTTTTGAAATTAGATTTTGAAAAGCTATTCCATTCTTTAAATGAATTAAAACAAGATTGAAGATATAATACATCCTTGACTATGGTCATTGAATGTATTATATAATAATCTATATTTAAATTCATGTAACGCCCCGGATTTCCAAAACAAAGCTAAGTTAAAATTTTTATGAATTTCTTTTTTTTTCTTTGCAGCGGAACTTACAAAAGCTTTTAGCAGCGGAATTAGACGATAATGAGTCGTCAGTTTTAGAAAACTCCGAGCACGTTGCAGGTATGTGGCCAAGCAACTCATTGACCACCAAAGTGTTCCATTTTATCGAAAACATATGTTTATTACAACACTACTACTTAGGAAAGCAGTGTAGGTTCAATAAAAAGGAAGCAGTACAACTCTGTCTAGAGAAACCCTGGAACTCGATGCCGCCTTGCTCCGCATATCGCCACGCAGGTTCAACACCTGAAATCCCCATAAAACGGGGTCAGAACCACTGATGGTCTGGTAAGCATGCAATCATGTAACCATTCAACTCAAGTACGATAATGACCACTCAGGGTCGCAATGCGCAATAACGACGCTCAAGCCTTCAAGACTTAGCGTATATCGCAGGAGCCTCCTCAGGGCTATGAGTTGAACATCCGCTCGAGTCTTCATGACTTAGAGCAAGCCTTTTCAGGGCTGTGATTTGAATAGCCGCTTAAGTCTCCACGACTTAGCCATGACCTCTTTCGGGTCTCAAAGTGATGTCTAGCTCAAGTCTTCATACTTGGCACATCCGTATCCCACGCATCTAAGGACAATTCCTCGAGCTTCGCTTAGTCGTGCGGATACAACACGGGTCTTTGCCCAGTCGGTCCAGTAGTATACCGAACATAACACCTTCACAAAGGTTATGCAGGACTGACTCAACACGTCATCCACTCATACATTCAAAGCATCGCTGTACCTAAGCTAATGCATTGTTTGATAATTAACCGCTCTCGCCTTTGGTACGCAGGTAGAGCTATTGTCCGAGCATCAACGCGACGTTCTGGGGGTTGATTATTCTATGCATTTTAGATACCCCAGAGGCCTGTTGACCCTATCCATAGTAGGGCAGTGTGTTTCAACTGAGAGAATCCTACTAGGCCCATATTCGGATACATCCTCTACTTGCAGTAGTTGGGTTCAATCCTTAGATCTTAAGGATAACCACGACCCCAAAACCCATGAGTGACTGAGGCCATCGTGGACTCTATCAGGTCCAAAGTAAAATACATGTCACTCAAGGCTGTACCATCACTGTCATTCCACAGTGAGCATAATTCCTGAAGGGGTCTGCCAGTCTTACAATTACTTGGACAGAATCTGCATGCCATTTAGGCAGCCCGTGCTTTCAGCACTACGGGAGTATGTACCCGACCCCATTCAGTCTTCCCCAACACAGTCATTACTGAGGGGGTACCCCTAACACGATCTTCAACCGCGGGGTATGTGCGACCTTAAGTCTTATTCATATGCATGCAGAACACCGCTCTTTGGCACTTCGGCCACCACGAGCATCACACCTCTTTGGGTGGAAACAACACACTCTGGCTCTTCGGCCCTTACGAGTCTGGTTGTGTAACCGTTCTCAATGAGCATGCATATGACTCGATCTAAATAGATCGGCTACTCGGCGTATTTTTACGCAACGAGTCCAAACCTAGCCAAGGCGCAACCTCTACTCTGGCTCAGCGGCCCTTACGAGCAAGGTGCCCTTGCAGGCACAAGGATACGAGCCGATCTGGCATCGTTCCATCAACGGACATCATTATGCCGTTCCATTGGTTTCGGCAGCTCTTCTGCCGACCATTTCGTCAGCACCTCCCCTGCTCTACCGGCAGTGGTACGACGAACCCTTCTACGTTGTAGAGGGCAAACCATGAACTGGGTAGCACTCTGATATATGTCAGAGTATCCTGCTACGTTCTTTCTGAGCTATTCTTAGCTTCTTTAGAAATTTCAGCAGCACTTCCTCTCTTTTACGGAGAAAGCGTGCGTTTCTTTTATCCATTTCAGCGGCATCTCCCCTCTTTGGTAGGAAATCGCCACGCTTAATTCGGGGAAATGGACGCGCACCGTTGTGCGTACTTTGCATCCATCAAGGTTGCAGGAACCCTGGGCCATAGCCAGGCCATACGTAATTAACTTAGTCTTTACGTAAAGAGCATTTTGCCAAAAAGCGAAGCCTTTCCAATAGGGGCTTCATTCGTCAAGCAAAATCTTGAACGAGGAGCGGTCAAGGAATCGCATGGGCGATTTGGAGTTGATCTCCATTTGAACGCTCATTTATGCGCTATATATGTAGTATAAGCAGAAGCCTGTGCTTTATACAGCGGCGGCGTAAAGAAATGCATATACTATTGTTCAGGGTGTGTAACTGAACGAAATATTCTACATATATAACAAAGCAGAAGCCTTGGCATCGTTCGACGCGATGGCGTAAGTAAATACAGTGCAGAAAGCAGGAGCCTTGGCATCGTTCGACGCGACGGCGTAAGTAAATGCATAATCGGAAGTGCAGTAATCGGAAGTACAGAAAGCAGGGAGCCTTGGCATCATACGACGCGACGGCAAAGGTAAATTACATGGCCTGTGCGATATAAGACGCGTCGGCAGTATCAGCAGATATACACCTAGATCTGTATCCAACGATAGTTACGAGGCGAGCGAGTGAACACCGAAGTGTCCTAGAGGGCTCAACCAAGAACTAGGGTGAGATACTATTTTTGAAGAACGCATATACTGCGCATTCGAACATATATATCCGACGATAGTTACGAGGCGAGCGCGTGAACACCGAAGCGTCCTAGAGGGCTCAACCAAGAACTAAAGCAAGATACTACTTCAGAAAGTATATTCTATATACAAACAATCAAATACTTGAGAGAGATGGATCAACGAAGCAAACTTACATCAAATCGTGGAAGAAACGGCTCCGGGTTGCTTCTTTGGCTTCGAGCCTTCCTTCGAGAGGTCAGACTAAGTCAGATGAAGCTGACTTAGTTGAGAAAGAGGTAGAGCAGGTCAAGCTACTCAACCTAAGTGGTTTGAACCAAACAGGGTTCGATCCAAGTCAACTGGGTTCAGCAGGTTCGAACTCAGCTCAAGTAGGCTAAGTCTGGGTTCAGAAATCCAAACCGGAATCTGGACCAAAAAGGACTTTGACTTTGACTTTAAACCCAACTAGGTTCAAGTCAAGTCAACTGGATTTGGACCAGGTCAAGTGGGTTCAGACCCAGGTCAGGTGGGTTAGGACCAGGTCAGGCAGGCTCAGGCTAAGTCAGGCAGGCTCAGACCAGGTCAGGTGGGCTCAGGTGGGCTAGGCTAGGTAGGGGAGGTTTAGGAGAGAGAGAGAAGGCAAGAGAGAGAGGGGGGGTCGATTTTTATGAGAAGAGAGAGAGTGGGGAGGGCTATTTATAGCCCAAGCCCACCTCCTCTTGGATTTTCTCATGCCCCTTCTACCCCCTTGGCTTCTTTTTAATTCCAAGAGGTTCCTTGGTGTGGGGCCCACTTGGATATTCCATGGGATATTTTTGTGGGTCCCACCAGATATTTTCTGAGGAATATTTCTGTGGGTCCCACCAATATTTCCGTGGGTCCCGCAAGAATTTCGGGTTTCCGGCGATTTTTTCCGAAAAATTCTGAGTACGCCATTTTCTTCGTATTGACGTAACTAAGAAAGTTGGCTCGTACGAATCTATTGATTTCGTTTAGTTAGGAAGTTATGGCTTCCAGAGTGTTTGAGCATATATTCGCAATTCGACGAATATCCTAAGTATAACTGGCTCGCAGGAATTGATTCGTTTCGCATTCTGAGAAGAAATGCTATTTTTACCGGTAAATGCCTCATGAATTTTATTCAGATATTTTCTGAAAAATTGCGGGTCTTACATCATTACCCCCTTAAAGGAATTTCGTCCGCGAAATTCAGCTAAGAGTACAAGGTGAAGAGTTCAGGATATTTATCCCGCATATCCGATTCGGGCTCCCAAGTGCAATCATCGATTCCATGATGCTGCCACCTCACTTTAACAAGTGGAATGACCTTCGTTCTTAGCACTTGCTCCCGTCGGTCCATGATCTCCACTAGCCTTTCTTCTACCGTCATATCTTCTCGGATGTCAATGTCTTCATGTTGAATGACGTGAGAAGGATCATGAACGTACTTTCGAAGCATTGATACGTGAAATACATCATGTATTTGCGCGTATTGTGGTGGCAATGCTACTCGGTAGGCAGTCTCTCCGATTCGGCTCAAAACTTCGAAGGGACCAACGAATCTGGGGCTGAGCTTCCCCTTCTTTCCAAAACGAAACACACTCTTGGTTGGAGAGACCTTGATAAAAACCTTATCTCCAACCGCAAAAGTGAGTTCCCTACGCCGCTGATCGGCGTAGCTCTTCTGTCGACTCTGAGCAGTCAGTAGCTTCTTTCTGATCATATGGACTTGCTCAGTATAATGCTGCAACACAATGGGCGAGTCCAAGGTTCGCTCACCCACTTCACCCCAATGGATTGGTGATCTACAGGGTCGTCCATACAAGGCTTCATACGGTGCCATCCCAATGCTAGCGTGGTGGCTATTATTATAAGCAAATTCAGCCAACGCTAGGTGGGAATCCCAATCACCTTTCCATTCCAGCATACAGGCTCTTAGCATATCTTCAAGAGTCTGTATGGTTCGTTCTGATTGCCCATCTGTTTGGGGATGAAATGCTGTACTGAAC
Organism: Nuphar pumila; assembly: GCF_984573655.1. Lineage (NCBI taxonomy): Eukaryota > Viridiplantae > Streptophyta > Magnoliopsida > Nymphaeales > Nymphaeaceae > Nuphar > Nuphar pumila. Next base: position 52,542,643 of record NC_143257.1, on the reverse strand, counting down.
TTGAGTTTCGTCCCCAGGGCTCTCTGAAGCTGCTCCCAAAAGTGAGAGGTGAACTTCGGGTCACGATCAGATATGATCGAAATCGGCACTCCATGGAGTCTAACGATTTCCCGAATGTAGATCTCCGCCAATCGTTCAGTTGAGTATCGAGTGTTGATTGGCAGGAAGTGAGCAGACTTGGTGAGTCTGTCCACGATCACCCATATTGAGTCATGTTGTCTCTTGGATCGAGGCAATCCAATGATGAAATCCATCGTAATGCCTTCCCATTTCCATTCTGGAATCTCGATCCGTTGCATCTTTCCACCAGGTCGCTGATGTTCGATCTTAACTTGCTGGCAGATCAAACACTTCGAGACAAACGTAGCCACATCACGCTTCATACCCTTCCACCAGTGCTTTCTCTGCAAATCTCGGAACATCTTCGTACCCCCAGGGTGGATAGTATATTTGCTACTATGGGCCTCCTGGAGTACTTCCTGTCTTAGCTCAGGGTTATTTGGAACCCAAATTCTTTCTTCCATTCATATTCCTCCATCTTCTTTCAAATGGAAGAAAGTATTATCTTTTTCAGCACGAGCTTTCAATTCCAAGTACTGGGGATCCTTGAACTGTTCGGCTACGATGCGATCGAGGAACTCAATGTGGATCGTCAAACATGACATTTGGATTCTACCTGAATCAGCCAAAAATGGCTTCCACTTGACGAAATCCTCCATCAACTTCCATTGTCCGGTTAGGCTGGCCAGAGTGCCAACAGTCTTGCGACTAAGGGCATCTGCTACAACATTCGCCTTTCCAGGGTGATAGAAAAGCGTGAATTCATAGTCTTTGAGGAATTCCAGCCATCGCCGTTGCCGCATATTGAGTTCTTTTTGAGAAAAGAGGTATTTTAGGCTTTTATGGTCCGACATGACCTCAAATTTCTCTCCATACAGGTAGTGTCGCCAGATTTTAAGCGCGAACACTACCGCGGCAAGCTCCAAGTCGTGGGTTGGATAGTTTTTCTCATGGACCCTCAACTGTCGTGACGCATAGGCGATTACTTTGCCATGCTGCATCAACACACAACCCAGACCCGTTTCTGAGGCATCGGTATATGCCACGAAGCCTCACTGACCAGAAGGTAAGGTAAGGACAGGGGCAGTGGTAAGCCTCTGTTTGAGAACCTCTAAGCACTCCTTACACTGGTCAGTCCATTCAAACTTGACTCCCTTTTTAAGCAATTTCGTCATCGGTACGGCGATTCGGGAGAAGTCTTGTATGAACTTCTGATAATATCCGGCAAGTCCAAGGAAGCTACGGACCTCAGTGATATTTTCTGGCTGCTTCCAGTCCATCACAGCTTCCACCTTCGCAGGATCCACTGCGATTCCATCTTTTGAGATCACATGACCAAGGAACATCACTTTGTCTAGCCAGAATTCACATTTTGAAAACTTAGCATAGAGTTGGTTATCTTGAAGGGTTTTCAAGACGATTTTCAAGTGCTCCATGTGTTGTTCCTTGTTCTCAGAATATACGAGAATGTCATCAATAAAGACGATGACAAAGCTATCCAAATATGGTCTGAATATCCGGTTCATTAGATCCATAAAGGCAGCAGGCGCATTAGTGAGTCCGAAGGGCATTACTACGAACTCATAATGGCCGTATCTCGTTCTGAAGGCAGTCTTGGGTATATCCTCTTCCTTTACTCTGAGCTGATGGTACCCAGACCTGAGGTCGATCTTGGAGAACACCCTCGCTGTTCTGAGTTGATCGAATAAGTCCTCAATCCGAGGCAACGGGTACTTATTTTTAACAGTTGCCTGGTTAAGCATCCGATAATCGATGCATAACCGAAGGGATCCATCCTTCTTCTTTACAAACAGTACCGGGGCTCCCCACGGTGACACACTAGGACGGATGAACCCTTGTTCCATCAGTTCTTCCAACTGACACTTCAACTCACTGAGTTCAGCTGGCGCCATTCGATACGGGGCTTTGGATATCGGCGCTGTTCCAGGTAAGGATTGAATTCCAAATTCAACCTCACGAAGTGGCGGAAGTCCTGGCAATTCCTCAGGAAACACATCGGGAAACTCCCGCACCACTTCCAAACTCTCAAGGGGTTGGTCATTTGATTTTTCCACCGAGAGACTCAACAGGAAGGCCACACAACCCTTCCTAAGGTATTTTTGTACCTTAAGTGCTGATATGAGCCTTTTCTGTGGAACTGGTTTGGATAACCGGTACTCCATCTTAGGCAATCCGGGTCGAGATAGAATCACTCTGCCCTCGCGGCACAGGATCTTGGCATTATTCTGAGCCAACCAATTCATTTCCAGAATGACATCGTACTGTATCATATCGATCAGGATGGCGTCGGTAGGCAAGTGTTGCCCTGCTATCTCAATATCCAAATTTTTCACACACCGGATACATTTGGTGCGTGAACCCAACGGGTTATACACTTCGATCATTTTATCAATCGGTTGCACCGAAGCGTGGAGTTGTTCGGTAAAATCGTCAGAGATAAACGTATGAGTAGCACCACAATCAAACAAGACGTAAGCTGCATGTCCATTAACAGGTACGGTGCCTTCAATCAGGTCACCATTTTCGACTTGTTCAGTCGTTACAGCATATACACGACCTGCAACAGGCCTTTGTTCTACTCTAGGTGGAGGTCGTTGAAACTGAGAACGTTGTGGTGCTGGTCGAGAGGGTCCGGCAGATCCGGCATTACTCCTCTGTTCATCTGCAGCCTTCTTGGCGCAATCCCTTATAAAGTGGCCCATCTTGCCACAATACAAGCACCCACCAATGTCACGAGGACATGGTTTTCCGGGGTGGTTCATACGACACCTTGGGCAGCTGAAGTTGGACTGCTGACCATTCAGAGTTGTGTTCTGTCTTGGCCTCACGACTTGTTGAGTGTTGTTCCCTCCTTGGAACTTCTTCTTTTGAAAGGGTTGTCGTGAACCCTGGCCACTTGGGAATATCCTTTTACGATTCCCACCATTCACTATGGGCTTCTTTGCTATGATCACTTTAGATCGCGCCCAATCCTCTTGGATTTTTGAAGCTGCTGCTACCGCAGCCTGAAAAGTCGAAGGCATGCTTGTTATCACTCGAGATCGCAGCCCTTCGCGCAGACCATTCACATATTTGTCGGCCCTTTCTTGGTCTGTTTCGAACAATCGAGAGCAGTAGCGCTCTAGATTCTGAAATTTGGTGGTATAGTCCATTAGACTCATACCGCCCTGTTCCAACTCCAGAAACTCCATCTTTTTCTTGTTTCTGGAATGCAACGGGAAGTAGTTATCCATAAAAGTCCTCCGAAAGTCAGTCCAAGGAATGACTTCGACTTGTGAGAACTGGATAAGTTTAGTGGTATCCCACCACTTCCGTGCATTGTCTTTCAACCGATACATGCCAAAATTGGTCTTCTTTTCCTCTGGTACTCCCAGTACTAAGAAGGCACGTTCCGTCTCTTCGATCCAACTCTCCGCGAGCTCAGGATCGGCTCTGCCAATGAAAACTGGCGAGTCAAGCTTGAGGAACTTCTCATAAGTCACTCCTCCCAGGTGCTCGTTTCGTGGTGCGACTGGTTCTGGCCTCGTTTCACGGATGGCTGTAACCAGGTTGTTGAGTGTCTCCAACAGGAATCCCTGCGTATGGGACTCCTCGCTTGGTATGGTTCTCCTCGTCGTAGGAGCCATTTATCTATGCACACACAAGCACTTGTTTTTAGTTTCTCAATGTGTATATGGAAGTAAAAAGCTTTATTTACTTAATATACATCATATTTACACAAGCATCACCTTAAACAAAACATCATGCCGTACTGACAGACTTTAGGCGTTGAGAAACTATATACATGAGTCTACTGACTCCAAAGCATCACCAGTCTCTTTAAGACTTGGATTTCTTTGATGATGACGAACTCCAAAAGGTCCATCTATTGCCACATGACCTTGGAGCAGGCACTACTAGCTTTGGCTTGGGCGGCACTTCCTCACTAGCAAGCGAATAGTGGGGATATATGAGGGACTCCAGTCCACTTTCCCAGTCAGCAAGATCAAGACTCTGGGAGTCTGGAATAATGATTGGCGAACAGAAAGAATCCCCTCTTTTGTTCCTGCCATTTAAGCTCGGCATATGTGATGCCGGATGGTAGCTTGGCGAGTGATAGACCTCCGCAGGGAAGTTCAAATCAAAATCCCTCAGCCTTGGTAATTCATCAAAAGATGTTGGGGTATGGTTGCTCCCAACACTAGAGTGATGCGGTCCACTGACATGCGAAGTCTCATCCCTGAGACCCTTTGAAGCCCGCCGACCCATATCGGCGGTATATTTCCTTTGGCATTCATTGGCGGAATGCCCATCTTTGCCACAGTATTGGCAGTCTTGGACTTCATACGGGCATATCCACTCATCGTGCATGACCTTGCAGCGATAGCAGTATCCACGCGAGTCATGAGTTGCCATCTATACAAAGATGCACCCAGATCAGAACAAAAGTAAAAAAACATATACTTACAGTGCGATATCGGGACCATGACGGATCTTGAACCAGGTTTCTCAGACTCATGCTCTGATACCAATTCTGTAACGCCCCAGATTTCCAAAACAAAGCTAAGTTAAAATTTTCATGAATTTCTTTTTTTTTTCTTTGCAGCGGAACTTACAAAAGCTTTTAGCAGCGGAATTAGACGATAATGAGTCGTCAGTTTTAGAAAACTCCGAGCACGTTGCAGGTATGTGGCCAAGCAACTCATTGACCACCAAAGTGTTTCATTTTATCGAAAACATATATTTATTACAACACTACTGCTTAGGAAAGCAGTGTAGGTTCAATAAAAAGGAAGCAGTACAACTCTGTCTAGAGAAACCCTGGAACTCGATGCCGCCTTGCTCCGCATATCGCCACGCAGGTTCAACACCTGAAATCCCCATAAAACGGGGTCAGAACCACTGATGGTCTGGTAAGCATGCAATCATGTAACCATTCAACTCAAGTACGATAATGACCACTCAGGGTCGCAATGCGCAATAACGACGCTCAAGCCTCCAAGAATTAGCGTATATCGCAAGAGCCTCCTCAGGGCTATGAGTTGAACATCCACTCGAGTCTTCATGACTTAGAGCAAGCCTTTTCAGGGCTGTGATTTGAATAGCCGCTTAAGTCTCCACGACTTAGCCATGACCTCTTCCGGGTCTCAAAGTGATGTCTAGCTCAAGTCTTCATACTTGGCACATCCGTATCCCACGCATCTAAGGACAATTCCTCGAGCTTCGCTTAGTCGTGCGGATACAACACGGGTCTTTGCCCAGTCGGTCCAGTAGTATACCGAACATGACACCTTCACAAAGGTTATGCAGGACTGACTCAACACGTCATCCACTCATACATTCAAAGCATCGCTGTACCTAAGCTAATGCATTGTTTGATAATTAACCGCTCCCGCCTTTGGTACGCAGGTAGAGCTATTGTCTGGGCATCAACGCGACGTTCTGGGGGTTGATTATTCTATGTATTTTAGATACCCCAGAGGCCTGTTGACCCTATCCATAGTAGGGCAGTGTGTTTCAACTGGGAGAATCCTACTAGGCCCATATTCGGATGCATCCTCTACTTGCAGTAGTTGGGTTTAATCCTTAGATCTTAAGGATAACCACGACCCCAAAACCCATGAGTGACTGAGGCCATCGTGGACTCTATCAGGTCCAAAGTAAAATACATGTCACTCAAGGCTGTACCATCACTGTCATTCCACAGTGAGCATAATTCCTGAAGGGGTCTGCCAGTCTTACAATTAATTGGACAGAATCTGCATGCCATTTAGGTAGCCCGTGCTTTCAGCACTACGGGAGTATGTACCCGACCCCATTCAGTCTTCCCCAACACAGTCATTACTGAGGGGGTACCCCTAACACGATCTTCAACCGCGGGGTATGTGCGACCTTAAGTCTTATTCATATGCATGCAGAACACCGCTCTTTGGCACTTCGGCCACCACGAGCATCACACCTCTTTGGGTGGAAACAACACACTCTGGCTCTTCGGCCCTTACGAGTCTGGTTGTGTAACCGTTCTCAATGAGCATGCATATGACTCGATCTAAATAGATCGGCTACTCGGCGTATTTTTACGCAACGAGTCCAAACCTAGCCAAGGCGCAACCTCTACTCCGGCTCAGCGGCCCTTACGAGCAAGGTGCCCTTGCAGGCACAAGGATACGAGCCGATCTGGCATCGTTCCATCAACGGACATCATTATGCCGTTCCATTGGTTTCGGCAGCTCTTCTGCCGACCATTTCGTCAGCACCTCCCCTGCTCTACCGGCAGTGGTGCGACGAACCCTTCTACGTTGTAGAGGGCAAACCATGAACTGGGTAGCACTCTGATATATGTCAGAGTATCCTGCTACGTTCTTTCTGAGCTATTCTTAGCTTCTTTAGAAATTTCAGCAGCACTTCCTCTCTTTTACGGAGAAAGCGTGCGTTTCTTTTATCCATTTCAGCGGCATCTCCCCTCTTTGGTAGGAAATCGCCACGCTTAATTCGGGGAAATGGACGCGCACCGTTGTGCGTACTTTGCATCCATCAAGGTTGCAGGAACCCTGGGCCATAGCCAGGCCATACGTAATTAACTTAGTCTTTACGTAAAGAGCATTTTGCCAAAAAGCGAAGCCTTTCCAATAGGGGCTTCATTCGTCAAGCAAAATCTTGAACGAGGAGCGGTCAAGGAATTGCATGGGCGATTTGGAGTTGATCTCCATTTGAACGCTCATTTATGCGCTATATATGTAGTATAAGCAGAAGCCTGTGCTTTATACAGCGGCGGCGTAAAGAAATGCATATACTATTGTTCAGGGTGTGTAACTGAACGAAATATTCTACATATATAACAAAGCAGAAGCCTTGGCATCGTTCGACGCGATGGCGTAAGTAAATACAGTGCAGAAAGCAGGAGCCTTGGCATCGTTCGACGCGACGGCGTAAGTAAATGCATAATCGGAAGTGCAGTAATCGAAAGTACAGAAAGCAGGGAGCCTTGGCATCATACGACGCGATGGCAAAGGTAAATTACATGGCCTGTGCGATATAAGACGCGTCGGCAGTATCAGCAGATATACACCTAGATCTGTATCCAACGATAGTTACGAGGCGAGCGAGTGAACACCGAAGTGTCCTAGAGGGCTCAACCAAGAACTAGGGTGAGATACTATTTTTGAAGAACGCATATACTGCGCATTCGAACATATATATCCGACGATAGTTACGAGGCGAGCGCGTGAACACCGAAGCGTCCTAGAGGGCTCAACCAAGAACTAAAGCAAGATACTACTTCAGAAAGTATATTCTATATACAAACAATCAAATACTTGAGAGAGATGGATCAACGAAGCGAACTTACATCAAATCGTGGAAGAAACGGCTTCGGGTTGCTTCTTTGGCTTCGAGCCTTCCTTCGAGAGGTCAGACTAAGTCAGATGAAGCTGACTTAGTTGAGAAAGAGGTAGAGCAGGTCAAGCTACTCAACCTAAGTGGTTTGAACCAAACAGGGTTCGATCCAAGTCAACTGGGTTCAGCAGGTTCGAACTCAGCTCAAGTAGGCTAAGTCTGGGTTCAGAAATCCAAACCGGAATCTGGACCAAAAAGGACTTTGACTTTGACTTTAAACCCAACTAGGTTCAAGTCAAGTCAACTGGGTTTGGACCAGGTCAAGTGGGTTCAGACCCAGGTCAGGTGGGTTAGGACCAGGTCAGGCAGGCTCAGGCTAAGTCAGGCAGGCTCAGACCAGGTCAGGTGGGCTCAGGTGGGCTAGGCTAGGTAGGGGAGGTTTAGGAGAGAGAGAGAAGGCAAGAGAGAGAGGGGGGGTCAATTTTTATGAGAAGAGAGAGAGTGGGGAGGGCTATTTATAGCCCAAGCCCACCTCCTCTTGGATTTTCTCATGCCCCTTCTACCCCCTTGGCTTCTTTTTAATTCCAAGAGGTTCCTTGGTGTGGGGCCCACTTGGATATTCCATGGGATATTTTTGTGGGTCCCACCAATATTTCTGTGGGTCCCGCAAGAATTTCGGGTTTCCGGCGATTTTTTCCGAAAAATTCTGAGTACGCCATTTTCTTCGTATTGACGTAACTAAGAAAGTTGGCTCGTACGAATCTATTGATTTCGTTTAGTTAGGAAGTTATGGCTTCCAGAGTGTTTGAGTATATATTCGCAATTCGACGAATATCCTTAGTATAACTGGCTCGCAGGAATTGATTCGTTTCGCATTCTGAGAAGAAATGCTATTTTTACCGGTAAATGCCTCATGAATTTTATTCAGATATTTTCTGAAAAATTGCGGGTCTTACAATTCAGGTGTGGAATGAAACACATTTGGTGCTTTTATAGGATTTTAAAATGAAATTAACTCTCAATATACCCTGACTATGGCCATTGGTATATATTTTGGGTCAATTTTAAGTTAAATTCTAATGAAAGGAGAAAATATTTAAGAAAATATGATGAATTTTGAAAATGGATCCAGTGTGGATCCAGTATTACTTCATAAAAGATAAAAATCCTAAGTTTTGTCCACACCCTGACTATGGCCATTGATGTGGATCATCAACCTAGGATTGATTTACCTCTTACGAAATGGTGCACGTGCCATTCGTGTTTCACCAATGTGAGAATTTGAGAAATAAAGGAAAAATGCATGAAAATAAGCAATTTATGATATTTATAATGCTTATTCATTCTAATCTAAAACTGGAAATATAAATTTTCATTAAGCTCTAACTATTACAATACACCAAAATTGAATTTATAACTCCTAATGATGATATATTCCACATATTTCCTGCAAAACACTTGGTTAGTATGGAAAAATAGAAGAGAAATGGCACATATCATATGGATTTCAGAAATGCAAGCGATGAGATACTCATATACCTACCTTGTGCTTAAAAACAATATGGATAATCTAAGATATAGAAGGATAGCCAAATGTGTTATATATATATATATATATATATATATATATATATATATATATATATATATATATATATATATATATATATATGTGTATATACATATATATATATATAACAAGGATATAAAGTAGGTGAGTGGCAGATGTATATATAGTGATGGCATAGGTGATGGAAGGACTGTTGTAAGAGGCTTGGTGACATATCATGATGATGGAGATGTGAAAATGTATTAAGGGATGTTAAAATGAATGGTGCTGTTATGAGGGGTAAGGCAATTAATGAATGCTAGACTGCTACTGTGGAGAAATACAGGGGATACTGCTAATGAACAACTTATTGTGGTTACAACATACATAGGATTCGCAGTAGGTAAAGGAAGTGAAGAAGGGCAGTTGGACTGAGATAGTGCATGAAGCAGGAAGTGTGGTGGATGGAGAAGATGACAGGCGAATGGGATTGTAGATGGAGTGTGGTGATTGTGATAAGTGCAACATAAGTGTAACATTGTGTAAATGGGTATATAACAGATAATGATGACATATATATTATTGCAAGTGCAGTGAGGCTGGAAATGTAAATGCATATTATGAAATGTTGTTGTGTGGTGGGTAGTTGTGATGAATTGCTTATGATAAATAGTGTCATTTGCTGGAAATTCTAAGTGTGTGGCAGGTAAGTGGAAAATACTGTAGAAACTTGCATGTTCGACTTGATTGTCACCCACGAAATCGTGACCAATCAGCTATTACTGAAGCACTGAATGCACCATCTGCTAATCTATTTCAATATGGAACACGGTGTTAGAAAACTTCGCTACTCCTCCATGCTTTGGAAGCCCCATTCTCTTGATCACTAGCATTAAAACCAGGACTAGTATGCAGCTGGTCAAACATTTTTCTGGTTTATGAAGCCATTTGTATTTCATAAGCGAACCTGAAGGCATATGATTGCAGACCTAGCCCACCAAGAAAACCATTTCTATACCCAAAACAATATCATCTTCTGCAGTTTTTCATAATTGAAAAGCATAAAAGCATATATGACTATCTCCGTGGCAGATCACCTTCCAAGTTGTGTAAGTCATCTCTCAAAGGCATGAACATCTCACAATCATGAAAATCAAGTTTATTTGATCAACCAATAGCTTTGGGTTTAAATCAAGATTACAGAGAGATATACAAGATGCACAATATATGACATTGTAGATATGCCGATACAAAAGATGGAAGTGAATGAGATATACCAACTACATGAGCAAATATCTAAGGTGAATAATAATAAAAAAATGGCTACAGAGGAATAAACTTGATGATATAAGAACATAACGAATCCTAAATGTACATTACTTATATGCTTATCCTGGATTTTGGGCACTTTACTGTAAATGTCCCTTTTGATGAAATGTGAAAAAGGTTATCACCAGTGAATCGATCATGAATGATATTCAACCATGACATTCACATCGTATCTGGTGGCTCCTGAACATGTCATTAGCTGATCATTACCCACATACATGTTGCAAATCACAAGGCTGATGAAGGTAAGGGATGCAGAGAATGCTATTTGAGGGGCAATAAGTGCAAACAATGGTAAAATGAGCTGACGTAAATATTTATAGGTGGTCAGAGATTATGATGATAGGAACAAAAGAACTCTCGAGTCTGTTATATAATGACAGCCATGGAATCAATACCTTTAATCAAAAACTTAGAGAGGAAATTGGCTTTCAATGTCAGCTTTTTTGAATACCTGGTTATTCTCATACTGCTCAAGGGATAAAGATCCTCTTTACTGATCATTTTCTTTCCCCAGCTCCCTACCCATCATCCCAGACTATAGTAACCCTTTAGCATTAGCAAAACATACGTGATGAATCACAAACAAAATTAACTTGATTTTGAGTATTCTTTGTAACAAATGATCCTATTTAAGATAAACAAGAAAGCAACTGACATGAAAGGATCACATAATCGGAAGGAACACCCAGTGAAAAAGATAACATCAGTGGATAAAATGAATTAACGGGGTGCAAGGGGGGGTCAAAATGGATGATGATGGGCTTGGGACTGAAATAAAATACACAAATATAAGGGATTAAAACCTGTAAAGCAAATGCACCAACGCATATTTTTGCAAGGGAATAACGTGAGGATTCAAAGGGATCTAAGTGAACCCAATGGATCACTGCTTGCCAGGGGATTTCATGGCAGATATGGAGGTTTAAACTCATTCTGTAAGGGTAATGGGTCTGCTAACAATGAAACAGAGTTTCAACATGCTGCTAATTGTGATCATCGCAAAATTTTTCCTCTCTTATTGGTTTCTCTCTCTTCCTTCTCTTCTCCCTTTTCTAACCTCTATTCTCCTCCTTTTTGAAGGGAGAAGAATAAAAGCAAGAAAAGAAAGAGAGAAGAGAAAAGAAAGAAAGGAAAGAGAAGAGGAACTCTTTTGCGCGGTTTTCACTTGACCTTTATTTGAAAACATTTAGAAAATTACTCGCCTCCGTTTTGAAAATTCGCGGGAAAAATGGAGAGACGGGATTCGCTCGTCGGTACGAGGTTCGACCGTTCCTGGCGCCTTTACCAGGGGTAGTCGAACCAAGGATCGAATCTATACCTTTTGCTTTGCCTAAATATAATCTAAGAATTTATTCTAACTCTAAATGCACAATGAACCATGCTTGTGCAATGCATGAATGTATGCTCCTTTTAAAAGATGTTTTGAAAATTTCCAAGTATTTTGAGATGAACTTGGTAAAGGAGTGAAGAAATGATTGAATCTAACTTAGAACTTGAGATAGATCAGAGGAGTTCTAAGTCTTTGAAATAAATCAGGATTCGGAAGAATAAATAAGAAGGAATGACTTGAAGTTTTAAAACGAAAGGAAATGAAGTTTCAAAGTCAGAAATGGACTTTGAACTTTGAATTTGATTTTAGGAAAGGAAATGAATACTTGAATTTAGATTTTGAAGTTTTAAATTGGAATAGATTGAGGAACTCAAATGGTATTTAAGAATAGAAATTGATTTAGGGAGTTCAGATGAGATCTGAAAATGGAATTGGATTTGAAATCTAGAATTGGGAATGGAGTTGGATCTAAAGATGGATTTAAGATCTGAGATCTGAGATCCGAGATAAAATTAGGTTCTGGATCCTAAGATGGATTTGGATCAGAAGTCTAAGATCCAACATGTGATTGAGTTCTGGATCCTAAAATGGAACTGGATCTGAAGTCTGAGATCCAATGTAGAGTTGGATTCTGGATCCTAAAGGGGATTTGGATCTAAAGTCTAAGATCCGGTGTAGAGTTGGACTCTGGATCCTAGAATAGAAAATTGGATCTGAAGTCTGAGATCCAAATGTGAAATTGGTTCTGGATCCTAAGATGGATTTGGAGTTAAATTCAGGAGATGAATCAATAACTTCCAAGTTTAATTTGAACTTGGAAAATGATTTTTAGAAATTGAATCTTGAATATACAGATGAATTTCAAAGTTGAATTGGATTTTAAATTTAAGATAGAATTTGGAATTTGAAATACAAGATGATTCTGAAGTTTCAAAGTCAAATGGGACTTTGAAATTGAATTCTTGAATCCTTTCGAGAAATAGAATTGAGATTTGAATTTATAAATAGGATTTGATCTGAGAAAGGAAAGAATTACTTGGATTTTATGAAAAAGAATTTAGAAATATGATGCAAATCTATCTAAATGATGAATGAATTTAAATTTTTGATTTTGAATTTTTGAAAAGCTATTCCATTCTTTAAATAAATTAAAATAAGATTGAAGATATAATACATTCTTGACTATGGTCATTGAATGTATTATATAATAATCTATATTTAAATTCAGGTGAAGAATGAAACACATTTGGTGCTTTTATAGAATTTTAAAATGAAATTAACTCTCAATATACCCTGACTATGGCCATTGGTATATATTTTGAGTTAATTTTAAGTTAAATTCTGATAAAAGAAAATAAAAAAAAAATAATATTTAAGAAAAATATGATGAATTTTGAAAATGGATCCAGTGTGGATCCAGTGTTATTTCGTAAAAGATAAAAATCCTAAGTTTTGTCCACACCCTGACTATGGCCATTGGTGTGGATCATCAACTTAGGATTAATTACCTCTTACGAAAATGGTGCACGTGTCATTCGTGTTTCACCATTGTGAGAATTTGAGAAATAAAGGAGAAGAATGCATGAAAATGAGCAATTCATGATGTTTACAAATGCTCATTCATTCTATCTAAAAACTGGAAATGTAAATTTTCATTTAAGATCTAACTTATTACAATAATCAAAATTGAAACGACAATTCCCAAGTAATGTCGTTTTCACATATTCCCTGCCAAAAATAGAATTAGCATAAAAGGGAAAATTTAAAATATATGCATGTAACTGACCATTCCAATTCTTACACAGGGTAACATATCCTACCTTGGTTAGAAAACGTGCACCTGTATTTATATATATATATATATATATATATATATATATATATATATATATATATATATATATATATATATATATATATATATATATATATATATATATATATATATATATGTATATGTATATATATATAGGCAATGACATGAAGATCTATATGCAATGAATGAGGGCAAGGGCCAGAATGGTTTTGGGCGAACCATCGTGGGATATAATGGCCATAGTAGCTGGTGAAGAACCACTATGAAGGAAAAGAATATGACTATAGTTGTTCTTGATGAGCTACTATAGCAAAAAAAAAAAAACTGATCATAATGGTTCCTTGCGAACCTTCATAAGGAAGAAAAAAAAAATGACAATGATGATGATTCTAGATGAACTATTGTAACAAAGAGAAGCCTCTGTGGCTCCTCGAAAAACACTGTAAAAGAATAACAATTATGATAATCCTAGATGAACTAACATAACTAAAAAAAAAAAGCTACAGTAGCTCTTTTGGGAACCGCTGTAAAAGAAAGGCAATTACGATAGTTCTAGATAACTATCATGACTAAGAGAAAGCCACCATGGTTCCTTGGGTTCCACTGTGAAGGAAAGATGGTTATGATGGCTCTGGATGAACTGTCATAACCAAGGAAAAGTCACAGTGATTCCTTGGGGATTACTGTGAAAAAAAGGGAGTTAGGATAGTTTTGGATAAACTGTCGTAACTGACTGAAAAGAAGTACAGTGGTCTCCTAGAGACCACTGAAAAGAAGAAAAGGAATGATGATTATGACAGTTTCTAAATGAACTATTATATAAAAAAAATAAAAAAAGGCAGTGGTTTCTTGAGAACCACTGTGGAAAAAAAAAAAATTAATCCTTAGTGATCCCACCACAATTTGACAGAGAATGCTGTGTAAAAAGGAAAAAAAAAAAAAAGGGGGTGGTTCATAACAGATATAATGAAATGTTAATGAAACATATCTCTTATACAATGATGGAGCATATATTATATGACACCTACTTACAGACACCTTCAGCAAACATTAAGAGACATATTAACAAGATGGCTACAGCAGAGTGTATGACTGTGATAAACAAGTAATGGCATGTTTCAGAGGGATGTGAACGTGTAGAGGTGTATATACATCAGAGATGGCAACCAAAAAAAATAAAAAAATAAAAAATAAAAAAAATAAATGATGATAATGAGTATGACTGATGCTCTGTGTAAAAAAAAAAAATAGAACTTACAGCATACATGAAAATGACTGCTTATTATCATGAAACATCATAAAAGAATTTTCTTGAATCCTATAGACAGGAAAGCCTGACATGTGTTTTGCTAGTGCTAACATGGAACATAGCGCCAGTCCATCACTGACCCAAAAGCGGAGGATAAGACTCTGTTTACTGGGAACATACACAATTCCTATGGCATCGACCTCCCGACTCAGACAATCAGTCTTGACCACACGTTACTTGATGTAACTGTCATATCCCTATCAATTTCTCCCTTTTATTATTGACCAAGGTCTGCTCATGATGCTATGCATGGACTCCCAAGATGATTTTATTCATCACGGAATCTCCCTCTTTGAGGGAAGGGGCAATTAATTTCGGAAGTTCACTTGATTCACATACTCTATCTCTTACCATTCACAGGTAAATGCCAAGGCTGACATTTTTACTGAACTGATGCCTATGGACAGTGACGCTAGTATGGTCTTGATGAGGCAATAAAAGGGCGCAACATTGGGGGTCATTATGACGATGTTGATGATGCTACAACACTATAACAGATACCCGAGAAACAGACATGATCCAGGTAATAAGATTCAACAAGGAGATATCAGTTAGTGAATATAGATCAAAACACGGAACCAGATCCGACGAGCATACAATTACCATGATGGTTAAAGAGATATTTAGATCATGTAGATTCTAAACATGAAATAGGATGATCGACTATCACGATTCTGAATACAGATATAGAAAATATGGTTACCGAACATACCTTGTTAAGGAGTGGTAATGTCACTGATCAGATTCACCCAGACAGCTGGACAATATACAGGCGATAAGGATGTCGATGAAATTGTACCTGCGAGGAAAAGAAAATGAAGATGAATTAGTTCCAAGTCAGGTTATATCATTATCAGTCATGGGTCGTAACCGGACGCGACTGTAATGGACTAGTAGCAACAACCCTTTAGATGATCAGCTCGTGACTGGTTGGTCTGGGTATCATTGCTGATGAACTGTGTCAGTGTACAGGTGGAAGACAATGGGTATAACTGTTGTTGTAATTACAACATATTATGTAGTAACTGTGAGTGGAGTGCAACAGGGCATGTGAAGCAATGTGGATGTAACAAAAGGTGAAATAATTGGGATAAATATGGGGAAGCTGCAGAAGTTGGCTGGTGCTACTATAGTTGTGAGCATGATGGTGCCGTGTGCATCTGTGTAGCAGATTCGGGAGTTAAGCGATAAAAAAAAAAAATGAAAATGGGTGAGAATTGTGAAATGGGGAGGATTGTTATTATAAGGAGGAGTGAATGGATGCTATTTACAGGTACGTTAGAGGCAGAGGTACCATAAAGAAATGCAGGTAAAAAATGAGAATGATAACACTTACAACATGGTTTGCTATACTTTGACATATTCATTCATGTATTTACACTAATATGCATCAAAGATTTGACAGACATTACTTTTGTTACCCCCTTTACCCACTCGTAGCATACTTTACCAATGCCTAACCATCTGTAGGGGATTTAGTCAATACATGACTCAAAGGAGAAAAAAAAAAAAAACTTACATGATTAGTCCTCTTCTCAGATTACGTGCATGCATCTCAGCAACATGAGATCAAACTATGTCTTTGAGAAGTAACACGGACGATAATAAGCATAGGGGAAACAGAACAGTGGAAGCATCTTGTAATATGACCCAATAAATAAAAAAAGAATGACGGGTCAGTCTGCAGAAATCTGCTAAGACTAACAAGTGGAATTTTTCAACTCTTAAAAATCATAACCAAGGGAATCGTGGAAGGGCCTTTTAAAGTTATGGTGTGTAATGGATCATGATGGAAGGCATGAAAGCATTGGTGCCTTCCCAATCAAACCACATCCTGATGCCATGGAACCCATGATGCTCGGAGTTCCAGTTCAAAGTGAGATCTCATTCTTCACTGAAAATTTGGCGGTCACCATAGCCAATCAGCCAATGAAAGTTCACGATAGGTTGTGGGTGTGATCCCCACCAAATACAGAGGAGGAGACGTGCAGAACATGAACATAAAAGATGAATCGACTTAGTTCAATATTGTATGAATGAGATTGGATGCTAAAATGTCATGGGATGCAACAAACAAACTCAGAGATGTCGAATGATGAATCGTATTGATGTGGCTGACAATCATGGACGATGCGATGATGCTAGATGAAAAAGATTAAAAGCATATGAGGAAACAGAAGTAATCTACGAATAAAGGTATAGAAATAATATAAACAGAAATGCAGGATGAACTGAGCTATTTACAAGGGAGTCTTTGTGAGGTAAAAAAAAAAATACAAAATGCAAGAGATGACATTAATGTAAAAGGAGATTAACACCAGATACTGGCATCGAACAAGGAGTGGCCCAGTAATGGCATACTATTGAAACGAAATTACAGAAACAGAAGACTAAGATGTTGAGGATAAAAAAAATGAGAATGAACTAACTCAGAAAAAAAAAAAAAAAGCATGGATGGTAACAATAAATCTAAAAAAAAAATGTTGGAATATGGGCAATTCCATTGATGTTGCATATAAGTGAAGCGATATTGTTACGAACAATCCGCTACTACTATGGATGCATTGGTGGTGCAAAAAAAAACTTGAAAATAACCAAAAGAAAAGGGTAGAGGTTCTTGCCTGATTTTTTTTTTATGCTCCAACCGAAGGAAGAAAGATGTTTCCTATACTGTGTAGAGATGGTGAAGCTTGTGGGTTTGCAAGAGTTTTGGATTTTGGAGAGCTTCCCCTGCTGCTGGCGTTTGCGAAAAACTCTGAAGGAGGGGAATGGTGCTTGGCAGTAGCGTTTTCTTCAGAACCCAAAAGAAGAAGGAGGGACTATCGCGAGGCAAGAGTCGGCTGCTAGTGGTGAAGATGCCCGGCAAGGGTTGAAGTTAAAGGGGAAAATGGACAGTTCTGAAAGCTCCAATGAAGATCAACGCGAAAGATTGTTCTCGTTTTCCCTTTCTTTTCATCCCTTTTCTCCCTTTTTTCTCTCCTCTCTTTCTTTTCTCCTTTTGCATTCGTCTTATAGAGAAGGGCGGAAGGGTCTAGAAGTGGAGGGAGTTGAAGATGGATGGCAGTGAAGGGTCCGTTGGCCATCGAGGGTGGATGTTGATGGAAGATGGCAGATGGGGGCGTGCGATCAGGAATCTTCCAGAGGAAGAGTGTGCGAGAGGGAAGGAGAAGGTGGTTTGTTGGGGGATTAAAGGTGGAGAACGGTCCTGGATGATCGAAGGGTGATAGGGCAACCGGATCACACATGGGGGGAGTTCTGGAGGGTTTGGTGGGAACGGAAGGCCTGTGAGGCCGTTGGCAATCGACGGTGTCGGGGCCATCTCTATGGAGCTCGCGATGAGGGGAGTGCGGTTGAGGGTTTCGAGAGTGAAAGAGAGGGGTATCGTCTTCCTCATTTGAAAACCCTAAAAGGGAATTTTACAATAGGCCCCTTTTAATTTTAAAATTTTTACAAAGAGGGGCTCGATTTTCAACAAAGTGTTTGTCCGAAAAAAAAAATGATGGTTTTCAAAAAGAGGTTTTTCAAAAACTAATTTTTTGTTTCTTTTTCTACTTTCATGAGAGATTTTTTTTTTTGTTATTTTCTTGACATTTTCTATATATATTTATTTATTTATTTTAATATTTTTGTTGTTTTCTTCATTTTCTGATTTTTTTGTTATTTTTGGAAATAAGATTCTAAACCTAAACAGTATGAGAGATGAAATTTTTTTTTCTTTTTTGAGGATAACAATTTACAAAAGAGAAATTTTGGAAAGTTTGGGTTCGATTTCTTCGGAAAGTGGGTTTTGGACCCAAGTTTTCGAGAAAATATTTTTAAATCCCGAATTGAGAAATACAATTCGATGGATCCAAACGGATACCGGACAAAGTGTCTGAGCTTTTCAAAAGTTATTTTGGAAATTTTGAGAATCTGATTTAAAAATTGGATAACGAGGCTCAGATTTGAATTTTGATCTAGATCCGAATCCGAAATTGAGTCAGATATGTAGAATGAATTTAATTTTAACAAAATTTGAGAAACAGAATGGAATTTAGACTTAAAACTGACTCAATTACCCAGAAAATGGGGGCAAAGGGCGAAAAGGGGATATTTACAACATTTTGAAAAATTTGGGGTGTTCACACTAATGAAATCAACATGAAACAGAGATGATGAAACTCAAGGCACCTATGGTATGGATGGCGTGCTATGAGTGTTTAAACGACATGTTGGAGATTCAAAGGTGGACAGGAAGTAAATTATATGCAGGGAATGGAGGGTTTTACATAACATTCTAACTGTGATCGATGGAAAGTAAGCCTTACAGAAAATGCATCGAAATCATGATCTAGAAAACATAACTATTATGAGGATTAAATCAAAACACAAGGAGCGAATGATGATGAACATTCTGAAGATGATGTAAATCGTAGCTATATGATGTTGTAGGGATTTGGATGGATACACAACAAGCAGTCAACAACAGAAATAGGAAATCGTCAAAAGAGATTAAGACATTCACCAGAAAATGAATAATAAGAGAGATTGAAATATAGACATGGGCTTGAAAATCGGAAAGGAAGCTAAGACATAGATAGGAATTTAAATCTACACTACAATCAAAGGAAAAAAAAAAAAGGGAATCAGCAAACGATTAGGGAAAAGAACAATAAAAAAAATGTTATATGAATGAGAAGCAAAATGCCGAGCATATTGCATAAATCAACTGAAGAAATTCAGAGAAAAAAAAAGGGCTATATATATAAAAAAAAAAGAATGTTGGAATGTAAAATTCCATTAATGTCGCACAGGATGGATCGATCCTACTACATGTAGTCGGTTCCCACCATTTGTGCTTTATGATGCAAAAAGAAATGGAAAATAACGAAGGCAAAATAGGGAAATGCTAAAAAAAAAGGAAACAAGGAAAATATTTACAGAGGATCAGAAAGGAGGGGAAAATGGTTACTTACCTGAGATCAACAGAGATTTAGAGGAGATAGAAATCCTTTTAATCTGGATGGCTGAAAGATTGGTCGTTGGTGGCCTTGCTTATCGCCTGGAGTTCTTGGGGCTGGATCGACTTCCTTCAGGTGATGGGAAAGAAGAACTAGGGAGGAAGAGAAAAGGAACCACTCGAAGCGAAGAAGGAGCGCAAATGGAGGGGTAGGAAAACGGATCCGTGAAGGAGAAGTAGGTGGAGGGGTAGAAGACGACCTCTTGCTTTGTCTGTATGCTTCCTTTTTAAAGAAGAAGACGATGGTTCGAGAAATGTTCAGTTGTCGATGTAAGGTAGAAAATGAGAAGTTTGTTTGAAGATCAACGGCAGTGGTGGGAGAAGGCGAGTGCGCGGGAAGAAGCTGTTGGAGATTTTCTAAAATTCCCAGGGGGGGCTCCTTTTCAGAACTTTTCTTAAAAAATTGTTTAAAAGGAGGTTTTTGGCAAAAATTCTATTTTCAGATTTTAAAAAACTATTTGCTTTTCCTCAATTTTTTTGATTTTCATATTGCTTTTCCATTTTTTTTTGTATTTTTGTAGTAGAAAACTAAGGTTTTAAAACAAAGTTTTAATCGCTAAATTTTTGTATTTTTCTAAGGAATATTTACAAAAGTATTTTTCTGAGAATTTTAATCCCTTCCGAGAAAATTTCTTCAGAAAAGGGGGTTTTGTACCCAAGTTTTGAGAAAATGTTCGAGTTTTGACACTCGAATCGAGAAATACAATGTGATGGATCCAAACGGATGTCGAATGGACTGTCCGAGCTATTTAAAGGCTATTTTTGGTATTTTCTACAATTTTAATCTAAAATTTGAACAAGGAGACTCAAATTTGGATCTGGACAATGGATCCAGATCCAAAATCAATTTAAACATATGAAATGAATTTAATTTCAATAAAACTAGAGAAATGAACTGGAATTCAGATTTAAAAATGACTCATTTGCTCAAAAAATGAATTTAGGGGCAAGAAGGGAATATTTTAAAGATTTTAAAAAATTTGGGGTGTTCACATACTGCATCAGTAAGACTTGCCATTTGGTGAGTCGTCCGCTGAGGAAAGGTTGCTCTAGGATATATTTGAGAGGATTGTGTTTAAACAAAATTTTGACTTCAGATGCCAGTAGGTAGTGTCTTAGCTTCTGACACATCCATACCAGAGCTAGGCAGGTCTTCTCTATTTGAGAGTATTTCTTTTCATAGTCTATGAAAGTCTTACTCACATAATAAATGGCGTGCTCTATCAGGCTGCCTTCTTTATACTGTGCCAAGAATCCGCCGCATGCGACTTGATTGACTGAGATATATAGTAAAAGAGGTTTTCCCAATTCTGGCAGCTTTAGAATAGGAGGATTGAGAAAATACTTTTTGATCCAATCGAACGATTGCTGACACTCTAATCCCCATTCAAATTTCACTCCTTTTCTAAGTAAGTGGTTAAAGGGCTCACATCTCATTGCCAAGTTGGAAATAAATCACTGAATTGATTGCATGCGTCCTTGAAGGCTACGCAATTCTTTGAGATTTGTCGGGGGTGGCATATCGATGATAGCCTTTGCTTTGGCTGGGTCAACTTCAATTCCCTTTTTACTGACCAGAAAACCCAACAATTTGCCTTATTCGACTCCGAAAACATACTTTTGGGGGTTAAGTCTTAACTTATAAAGGATGAGTCGCTTGAAAACTCAATCAAGGGCTTTGAGGTGATCTTCTTCCTCTTTGGATTTCACGAGGATATCATCAACATACGCATCCATGATTTTCCGCATCTGGTCGTGAAAGATGACGGCCATCGCCCGTTGGTACATTGCTCCAGCATTCTTGAGCCCAAAAGGCATAACTGTATAACAGAAAGTGCCCCAAGGCGTAATGAAGGAAGTCTTTGATTGGTCGCGGGCGGCCAACTTAATCTGATTGTAGCCGGAATATTCATCCATGAAAGAGAACATGGCATGCCCTGCCATGCTGTCGACTAGAAGATCGATGCTTGGAAGTGGATAATCATCTTTCGGAGTTGCCTTATTGAGGTCTCTGAAGTCTATGCAAATCCTCACTTTGCCACTTTTCTTTGGAACGACAACAATATTGGGTAACCAATCTGGGTAGTCAATAGTTCGAATGAATCCTGCTTTGAGCAGATCTTCAAGTCCTTCTTTGACTTGTTGTTCTATTCTGGGATCCATTTTCCTGAGCTTCTGCTTAACTGGCTTAGCATCTGGCTTTAAAACGAGGCGATGTTCAACTAATTTGGGATCTAAGCCCGACATATCTTCATATGTCCATGCAAACACTTCTTCATGTTGCTTGAGAAAATTTGTAAGCCTTTCCTTCTCTTCCGGACTCAGACTGGTTCCGATCTGGAGAATTTTGGGATTGTCCTCTGAACCGATATTGACATCTTTGGTTGGATCTTGTACTAGAGCAGATGGTTTGTCTTGCTTCTGAACTGAGGCAAACTCTGGTAATTCCTGAAGAGACTGATCAAATTCTGCGTAATCATCTTACTGCTCTGCAACTTTGCTATCTTATGTGCTGGGTTTGACTCGGTGAATTGCCGCCAACTTTTGGGAAGCCTTTAGATTGAGAACGAGCTTCTTGATTATTCGAGAATGCATTCTGAAAATTTTGGAGAAGAAACTTGATTCAGGGAAAATTATCCATCATAAGACAAACAATCATTTGAAGAGAACCATGTAGCATTAGAATTATAAAATGAGGAGATAGAGGGAAAAAAGACAGATGGCATCCAGATAGACAAAGAAATTTGAAATTTTATTGATTTTGAACTGATCAAAGACATTGATAGAATGAGACATTTATTTGGGAAAGAATAGAAATAAAATAACAAATGGTTCTCAATGTGCCCCTTTGACAAAAACAGTCTTCTTTGGTGAGCTTTCGCCAGAAAACCCTAGTCCTGCTCTGTGGAGATGATACTTTTGGATCACTGGCTCGACGCGACCATCTTCATTTTTGCCTAGTCCTTTGAAGGGTTGATAACCATGCTTTAGAAGTAAATCAAATCCCCTTTTTGCTTTCATGAATTATGGGAACAACGGATGATCTTTGATGGCAGTGTAGTTGACCCAGCCTCCAATCTTGAAGAATTCGGGACCTCTCCATCGGGTCATGGCTACAGTGTGCAGAGATAGTTCTGATGTTGTCTGGAATATTTCTCGACTTTCTCTGAGACTGATTTCTTCACTTTTCCTGATGCTAGGGATATCTGCAATGAATGATGGTCGAGGGATCATGGGTTGCGGGAGCCTTTCTTCTAGGTCCTCTCCCAATACTGTTGTAATCATTCCACCTTTTGACCATTTTACACATTGATGAAGGGTGGAAGGTACGACATTTGCGTTATTAATCCACGTTCTTCCAAGCAGCAGATTGTAGGTGGGTGGTACATTGACCACATGAAAAAGCACTGAATGCACAGAATAGTTGATGAATACTTCCAGAAATATTTTGCCTTTAGCTGTTTGACCATGGTTGTCAAATCCATATATGGTGATAGGATCTGGAATGTATTCTTCTTCCTTGATGCCTAATGCCTTTGCAGTCATTTCAGGACATATGTTGAGACTGCTGCCTCCATCGACCAACACATGGGGTACTGTCATTCCTCTTACTCGAACGACGATGTATAAGGCATTATTATGAAAGGAATGAGGCTTTGGAAGGTCCTCATCCGAAAAGGTGATTGGTGCATTAGTCATGGCTGAATTCACAATTTGTGCCATGTCTTCAGGTGTGGTACTGGGTTTGACTTTAATTTTTCTGAGCAAATCATCCAGTACTTACTGATGCTTGCAAGAACTCTTGGCTAAGTCCAAAATTGAAATATTGGACAGAGCAATCAAAGGCTTTTGACTTTCATTTTTCGGCCTGGGCTTGATGAACTGATTAAGGAAATCAGGAATTCCTTTTAACTTGGGGGATGACTTTGTGGGCTCTTTAGACACTTTCATCCTGTCAAATGCTAAGATTATGTCCATCTTCTTAGAAGTTGGAGCTGCTTATCGTAGCACTGACACCTGATGCTGAACTTGGAGATCTTGTACGGAACATGGTTTGATGTGCTCATGAGGTAGGAAGGGTTGTTCAGATGTCATTGTTGTGGTGTGTGGAGGAAAGAGCTGATTTAGAATGTCCATTTTCTCTTCTTCTTCTCCTTCCATCAACAGATTCTTGTCAATAAGATCTTGCACGATGTTCTTGAGAACGAAACAGTTCTTAGTGTTGTGTCCCACTGTCCTGTGGAACTTGCAAAATTGATCTTTCCATTTCTCCATAGGCACAGGGGGATCGGCCAGTCTAGGCAACTTGACCATTTTCTTTGACAGCCTATACTCGAGCACAACTTCGAGTGATTGGTCTAAAGGAGTAAATTTTCTATCGTAACTCCATCCTTCATGTTTGGTCTTCTCACGCAGTTTCGGCCCTTGATCTTGCGGAGGAGGTTTGCTGTATTGAGGAGCAAACTTTCCTTTCTGATCGCCTTTGTTGTTTACATTCCCTGCACCGTAGCAATAATCTTTCTTCTGCCCTTTATACTGATTTCGGCTATTGTTGCTGTTGTTGGCAGAGTAGGTGAAGTGAGCTTTCTTCTTCTGTTCACCTTGGGGGTTATGTTTGGGAAATGTGAAGCCTTTGTAGACTCCATTCTCCACACTCAGCTCGAGCCATTCGGCTCGTTCGGTCAACTCAATGAAAGTCCGGGATGGTGCGGTGGAAATGAATCCTCTTAGTGGTTGCGAGAAATTGTTGAGGATCAATGATAGGGCATGCCTTTCTGATATAGGATCTCTCATTTTGTTGCAGGTTGATCTTCATCTATGAATAAAATCTCGTGCTTTTCCATTTTCATTATGCCTTAGATTGCAGAGATGACTTAGTGTCGGGAGCGCCTCTGTGTTGAACAAGAAGCGTTCAATAAACAAGTTCACCACTTTATCGAACTCCTTGATCTTGATGGGGTTGATATGCTCAGCATACCATTTGGCTGCAACTCCTTCCAAGCTACGGGGAAAACATAGAAATAGTGCTCTGTTATCTCTCTTGAACCTTGAGCACTCAGCAAAGAATGTGGCGAGATGAGCTTTCGGGTCGCCAGAACCATCGAACTTGATGAATTTACGAGGAAGGTTTTCGAGATCTTCATCTCCTTCTAAGCCATCATAAAAGTCCTCAATAGTGAAGACTTTATTTCCCTTATCGCGGGCTTGTAGATCTTTAACCACTCTGGCCATTTCCCTGAACTGTGCTTGCAGGGGCGCTTCTGTGACCTGACTCTTTGATTTGTGACTCATCCTTTGTTCTCGGCCATGTTTCTGAAATGCCGGAGGCACCTCATATTCTTCATCGGTGTTTTCAGTTGAGTCTGATTCATCTGAAATTTCCTCTTGCTGAACCTGCTTCTTGGAAGCCTTCTTATCCTTATGACCATGGAACTTCTCTCTAAATGGATTCTTTTCTAAACTGGTCCCGGGCTGCTCGTTCATCATCTTGTTCATCATCTTTCGGAACATAGCATACATTTGTGGGTCTATGCCATCATCCTCTTGTAGCTGATCTTGACTCCTGTCGGATCGCAGGGAGCCCATCTCTTCTTCTGAAGGTGACGAGTATTGAGATGTTGTTGTTCTTTTGCCTGATCTTGTCTGAACCATCAAATGTTGTGGATGCTCTCTGCAGGGCAAAGACCTGATTAGATTATGAAGGAATTGGTTTTTGGAAGAAATATTTGTTGAAATTATGGTAGACAATTTGAAAAAGATATTCCATTACTAGGGATTGAGTCATCGCAGGAATCACGACAATTGTGTTGTCATTCTTTTTGCAAGAGAAAATGAACAATGAAAATGTGCCTTGTTACCTAGGCGAGGTCGTCAAACCACGATAGAGAGATAGAAAATTTTATTGGAATGAGAAAATTTCGAGCTTTTATTGATCTTTTCAAAGAGGTGGAGGATAAACAATTTGCCACCATTCATGATAGTCGGCAGACTGTGAACACCCCAAATTTTTTAAAATCTTTTAAATATCTCCTTTTTGCCCCTGATTTCATTTTCTGGGTAATTGAGTCACTTTTAAATATAAATCCCATTTTATTTCTCAAAGTTTTCTGAAATTAAATTCATTTTGTATATCTGACTCAATTTCGGATCCGGATCCAGATCTCAGCTTTGTTATTCAATTTTTAAATCAAATTCTCAAAATTTCCAAAACAACTTTTTGAAAGGCTCAGACAGTCCGTCCGGCATCCGTTTGGATCCATCGCGTTATATTCCTCGATTCGAGGTTTAAAACTTGAATATTTTCTCAAAACCTGGGTCCAAACCCATTTTCTAAAGATTTTTTTTTAAAATAACCATGATTTCTCAGAAAAACCCTCCTTTTGTAAATATTTTCCCAAAAAATACAAAAAAATAGTTTTATCTCTCGTACTGCTCAGGTTTTAGAATTTTACTTTCGAAAAAAAAATAAACAAAAAAATCAGAAAATGCTGAGAAAAAGAACAAAAAATCAAATAATAAAAGAAAATTACAAAAAAATGGTTTTTAAGAACCCGTTTTGAGAAAGAACTATTTAAAGAGGGCTCTTTTTTGGAAAACTTTGGAAAATCCCTCCGTAACAAAAACCCTCATCTCTCGCCTGTTCCCCTTTTCTTTTACTCTCCAGAACTCTCTCCTCTACCGCCAATCACCAAACCCTCTAATCGCCATCCCCTTTCTAAACCCTTGATCCCCAACGATCTCGGGAAGCTTCCATGGCCAACAGCCCCGCTCGCCTCCATCATCCACCCAAACCCTCTATGGCCATGCCCCAAACCGTTCATCTTCAGCCACTTTTTCTCTCGAATCATCTTCTCGATCTTTAAAAGGGGCATGAAAGGTCTCTTTCAGGACCGCTCTTCACCCCTGCACCTTCCTTCATCTTCAGCATCCATTTAACACCATCGCACCCCCTTCTTCCCCTTTTCTACAGGTTTCCCCAAATAACAAGGAGGATCGCTTTTCACCTCTCCATTGTTCTTCTCTTCTCAAATCCCCTTTCTAGCTTCATTTCAGTTTTGAAGGGAGTCCGATAGCAGGCCGCTTCTTCACCTCCCCATTTCCTCCTTCACGATCAAGCTTCACCCTTTCACCTTCTCCATTATGATCCGTCATCATTCATCCATTGTCAATATCATCCACAATTCGCCTCCCCTCTCGAAGTATCTGTTACCATCCGTTCCAGGCTTTTCCTCTTCTCCTACTCTCGATCACAAAGCCACAGTAAGTAGCCATTCTACCTTTTCTTCTTTACTTTTTTTGTAAATCTGCGATCCTTCATTTTGATCCTATATTTCTTTATCTTTAATCTTCACAATTCATCACGAAGCATAGAGTGCAGCGTTGACCTGCCTATAGCAGCATCAATCTGCTTGTTGCAACATCAAAGGGGATAATTATATCCCAACACTTTTTTTGTCTTCACTGAAATTTTGTTTTCTTCAATCCGTTTAAGTCTTCAGCATTTTTTTTTACATGTTATATTTATTCGTTATTACATTCTTGTTACCAGAGGTAATTTGTCTAAAAGCCTGATTCACCATCTATGAATCCCTCTGATTTTTGCAAGTTTTAAATACCTGCTCACTCTTTTTTTTCTTTTTTCTATCAATCGTCTGTTCTTTCTTTTTTTTTTCTTTTTTTTCTGATGTCCTATTACAATTCATATTTTCCTCGTTTCTTTTTGTACCTAGCATCATCTGATTCATTTGGGTTCAATCCTTGTCGTGTTTTGTTTAAGCATTTCCTGCTTTATCCTGTGTATTATGATTCTGGTTCGGATTCTTGTTCTTGTTTTTTTTTTGTTATTCTGTTTCATATTGCATTCTAGGCTACGATTCATTCTGCTTTGGTTTCCTTTACTAATTTCAATTTCTGATTTATATATGTTTTCTGTTTTGTTTTGTTTTATTTTATTTTATTTTATTTTATTTTTTTTGATAATTGGCTTACGCTTGTGATCCTTCAGTTTCTTATAAGCATTATGGTTTGAATTCTTATTGTTTCCTTGGTTATCTTCTGCTAATTACCGGTGGTTTCTTGTTTATATTCCTGACTTACTATGCTAATTTTTTTTCCATTGAGGTTGCTCCTTTACCTTGCTTATCATTGTTTTTTTTTTTACTGAGGATGATTACCACGTTTCATCATACTTGTTTTCTTGTCTATTTTATCATTTGCCCTAAGAAACACTCAGAATCAACTGGATTTTGTTTATGGTTTTCCAACCCATCAAAAGCAACAACTACTTCCCTCAATCAGAATGATAGCCAAGGTTCAGAGCCTAAAATCCAGCTGATTTGGTTTTGGTTAGGGCTGCCTTTATAGCCCACATCGAAGGAAGGAATCATCTTTAGAACGATTCCTTTGGTGGGCCAAGATTTGTTGTGGGTATATCTCCTTTACCAGATGTCGTGCCAAGTTCAGGTGGAAGCAAGTCCACAAATGAAATATTTGTTGGTCTTAAGCAGGGTTTTACCTTGCAAAAGCATCATCCCATTTGCCCTCCCATTACACTATCTCCTGCACTCCTCTCAGAGATTTGTCTGTGGTTTTCATAAATTATCCATGTCTCGTTAGCATGGAATCAACTTAAGGAGGACAATTGCTATTATAAAAAAGAAAAAAAAAGAATCTGAGATGGATGTTGCTTGCCAGAAGAGCCACCTGATCACAGTTTGATAAAGTAATTTGCCTACCTTCAGATCTGTAATTAGGCCGTCATTGTGTATAAGTTGTTGCATATGCTGCTGGGTAATTAAGAATTCACACCCCCACCTTCAAGACCACTTCCAAAATGGGGCATCATGAATGGTAATTTTAAGAAGGGGCTGGGTTCAAATGTGAAATATTTGTATGCGGATGGCAATTCACATAACGTGGCACCCAGCAATAGATGACGTCCTGCGGTGATTGCTTCAGAAAATTATTTAGCTAAGGAGGCTTCAAAATAAAATTCACCACCTCGTTCGGATTCGGCTACTGCGGCTTCTGTAATTGGAAACATATATCCCACAGTTTGAAGTCGTGTCTGAATGTACATTAGTGGTTGATACTTTTCTGCCTATTGTGAAAAGATTACAACAGAAAAGACTCAAGATCTACCTATGATGGGATTACTTCTGTAGCCCTCAGTTCAGAAATTGTGGAGAACAAGATATGTCTTTGTCGAAATCCATGTCTATAATCAGTCATTTCACCTATACACCTGCTGCTGTACCCAAACACTATTTATTGTAAGCAAATCTGGAAGTGCAACAATCCGAAGGACAACAATCTTGCAGCTGATTCAAGTAAGCACCAACAGAAGCTCGGTACATCAGGTACGCGGCGGGACTGATTTTCAAGTGAAATACAAGAGGAAATCAGATTAAGAGAACAAAAAGAGTGGTGGATTCACCATATCTAAAAACTTGAGACATTTTGCCTTTATCAAATGCTGGGGCCATTCCCAGAAAGTAGCTTTGACAATGGAATTCCAGGAAAGATGGAATCATGAACTCAGTTTCTGAAGGATTCTCTTATTATTCTGCAGCCTAAAAAAAAAATGTGATGAACCTCTATTGAATTCCCTGCATACGTGGTCATTACCTTTTGGGTATGACCCAATAAGGCCTCAACTGTTGTATCATTTTTTGCATCCATCTTCACTATCATTATGCCCTCATCTTACACCTGCATCACCAAAGGAAGCCGACGGTGCCTGTAAAGATCCTTAGCTGTGAGGTGTTGCTGCAATAAAGAAAGACTTGTTTACGATTTCTGTAGGGATCCTGACAGCATGTTGCGATCATGGAGGATTTTGAGTGATGCATTGAGAATGACAAGTGGGAACGTGGTTTTGCCTCTCGGCTCATCGACAATTGGTTTGGTTCATCATCAAGCATTGTTGATCAAGGTAAGTATTTTTGCCTGCATCTGTTTAGGTTACTTTATTTGGTTTGGCCTAATATTGATGGCAATAATGATATTATTATGCAAAACTTTATTGAACATTCCCTGTCCAAATGAACTGTCAGTGAAGATTAGTTGTCATCTCCAAGTTTAGTATCACTTTTTCCATCCATCTCTTTGGAGTTATCTATAAGCACTCCTAATTATCATCATATGCTTGTATCATATACCTCTGATTTCATTTTTGAAAACCTGTACGACTTGTACCCATCTTAGTTCATTCTTGTATAGCTTATTTCCTGCATAGGCATTTATATTTATGCATTGTGTTATTCCTGTACTTAGCTTATTTCTTGCACTTTGCTTCACCACCATGTCATTCCATCCCCCTGCCGATAATGAGTGTATTCCCATGGCACCTTCATAACACTCTTCAGCACACCTCACCTCACTACATGCTTTCATTATGGACCATGTTTATGCCCACATTGTATATCAGTCGTAATGTAAAAAAAAAATTTATCCCCTGCAGCATACTATTCATCATATCCCTGTGCACAACATGTGCACAAAGGTATCTACTTGTGTGTTTGCACAATCATCACCACATTATTGTTGTACCCTCCAGCTTTCGCCTACACTCACAGCAGTGTAGGGCACGACTGTGATTTCTCTGAACCCACAACAGTGCATTGTTGTGTCCTTTTTGTATATGCAGCAGTGTAAAATACCGCTGCATCTTTCTTGCCTTCACAGCAGTACAAGGCGCTGCCATGCTCCCCGTTGCACCCACAACAAGTGCAAAAACACAGTTGTGACTCATTTGAACCTCCCACTTACAGAACACCCACTGGCCACAGTCTGACACTTCTACTCTGCTGCATACTTCACTTTTGATTTCCTGTATCTATGTATTTCATCCCTTACTGTAAATATAAATGAGGTGTCCACCTTTGTTGATGCCATCGGCTATCCTCACATATAGGTTTCCATTGGCCTAAGAAGCCATTGTCTCATTAGCTATACTTATATACATATGTATATATATATATATGGGCATTTCATTTGTTAATATAAGCATGGAAAATTTTGTATCGGTGTTCTCATTAGAACTTTATCTCTAAGATCATGTCTTCATTTTTTTTTACGTGTAGTATCTTACTAATCAATTGTTTTTGGCAGGGAATATGTGGAGAATTTCATTATTTGGAATTGTATTTTCAATTTTGTAATAAGTTTAGGCCTTAATAAGAATTTACATTTTCAGCTTTTAGATAGAATGCATGAGCATTGTAAATATTATAAATTGTTTATTTTTCATGTTTTTTGCCTTTATTTTTCAAAATCTCACAATGGTGAAACACGAATGGCACGTGCACCATTTCGTAAGAGGTAATTAATCCTAAGTTGATGATTTACATCAATGGCCATAGTCAGGATGTAAACAAAACTTAGGATTTTTATCTTTTACAAAATAACATTGGATCCCCACTGGATCCTCTTAAAAAATCATCATATTTTCAAATATTTCCTTCTTTTATTAGAGTTTAACTTAAAACTGGCTCAAAATATATACCAATGGCCATAATTAGGGTATATTGAGAGTTAATTTCATTTTAAACTCTATAAAAGCACAAAAATATGTTTTATTCTTCACCTGAATTTAAATATAGATCATTATATAATACATTCAATGACCATAGTCAAGGATGTATTATATTTTCAATCTTATTTTAATTCATGTAAAGAATAAAATATGATTTTCAAAATCCAATTTCAAAATTCTTTAAATTTCATTCATCACTTAGGATAGAATTGCATCATATTTTCAAACTTCTTTTTCATAAATCCAAGTGATTTCCTTCAGATACCTTCTTCACTTCTCAAATCAATTTCCAAATTTAAATATCATTTTCAGATTCTAACTTTAAATTCAAAGTCCAATTTGACTTTGAAATTCATTTGTATATCCAAAATTCAAATTCTAATTCAAATCAAATTTCAAAGTTCAATTCAAACTTTGAAAATTCCTGATTCATCTTCTGATTCCCAATTCAAACTTTAAATTCAAAGTTCAATTTAACTTTGAAAATTCTTGATTCATTTTCTAAATTCCAAAATTCAAGTTTTCAAATTCAAAGTCCAATTTGATTTTGAAATTCATTCAGAGTTCAAAATCTCAAATCAAATTCCAATTCCAAAGTTAGATCCTAATATCAACTTGGATCCAGATTTCCAAGTATAAATGTAACGCCCCGGGGTTTTAAAACCTTTAAAAATGCAGATTTTTTTTTTTTTTTTAAACAGCGGAAATAATTTTTGATTTTCGGTTTCCTAAACCTTAGGCACGTCACATTCCAATTAACAACAAAAACAACAATAATTTATATCAACATTATATACATAGTCTTTTCACAAGGTTAAAAAATGAAAACATTTAGGATTAAATTTAAAATAAATCCTAAATTAATCTCAGGATCTTGGGAATCTGGATTCTTCGATGCCACACTTGTCCAACATCCATTGTAAGATTTCCTATTCCATATTTGAACCTGAAATCCCCATAAAACGGGGTTAGACTTATGATAGCCAAGTAAGTCATTAATCAAAACCATACAATTCAAATATTAAGCATGATTTCAATAATTTACAAATCAAAATACATTTATTCAAGAACAATTATGCAAAATAAGGCAATTAAAAACAATTTAAAATAATGCATAATCTCATATCAAATTCTGTGAAAGAAAGAGGTCATTGTTTCGATATTAACGCCCTCCTGGTACGGTGGAGAGTACTCCGATCTCAAACTAAGTATTCCGGGGGTATATTATTCTATTGTGGATTACCCGGATACCTGAGTGAAACGGGCTCCCATGTAAGCGGTCAACGACCGGGAAGATTCTCAGCAATGGCGAGCAAACAAGGAGAGTTGGATGCATCCACTGGCATGCGGCAGCCTTGAGACCCGTTGTCTCGACCTCCTCAACCCGAGTGACAGGAGGTCCAGGGAATCTATCGCTCCCAACAATTATCATCTTCACAATGTCACTCCTGGTTGTACCACTACCCCTTCCAGGGTAGGCTAAACCTAGATGGGCTTGAAGGATTCTTTTATAGGACTTTTCATCTTTTCAAAAACTAGGCTCAATAGCCAAATCATTCCTTTCAAATAAACACGGTTCATATGTATCCAGCCCATCCAGAATTTTGCTCTATCACAACGAGCATTCGCCTGTGAAGGCGAGAATTAAGTTTGTGTAGACATGACTCATGCAACAATAAAATCTTTCAAAAATCAACATGCTATACAAAATTCTTCTATTTATCAATATCATCAATGTCTTAACCATAGTATTCGATTTAAAATCATAAGATTTGAAATCGAAATATGCAGATATTGAAATATGCATTTGATCATAAATCAAATTTAGATAATCATGCATGAATCAAAAACATGAATCAAAAGCATGTCTAATATAAAATTATAAGATTTTGATAGAATAACTTACTTGGATTTTGATAGAACTTAAGAAGAACAGGATAAAGCGCTCGTGCTTTGATTTAATCTGATAGAATTCATTATATTAGTTAATATTTTTATATCGAATTTCGAGTAGTATTTGCCCTATATTTTAAAGAAGTATCTTTTGAAGAAATTATTAAAAATCTAAAAATTTATTTGTAATTGACTTTAAAACTTTTATAAGAATTTTCACAGAGTTTCCTCTGTAATAACTCAAATGTTCGAAAAAGGGTTTGAACTTGAATTCGAGTTGTAAGAATTCGAACATGACTTTGCGTCATAAATATTTTTATAAAGGTTTTTCAAAAAAATTGATTTAAATATTTAAAAGGATTTTTGAAAATTTTAACAAAATTTCTTTTATAAAAATCGATTTTTTTCTGAAATAATTATAAAAATTTTGATATATCTTCTACTAAAAATTTCTAAACTATCTGAAAAGCTTTTGCCAAAATTCTGATTAAAATAATTAATCTTTAGAAATTATTTAAAAATTTGGTCAGAATTACTGCTATACTAATTCTACTTTTTTCAAAAATCTTTAAATCATTTTGACAGAACTCCTGCTATAAAAACTCAATTTTTTTAAAAGTCTTTTAGAAAATTTTGCCAGAACTACTGCTAAAGTAGTTCAGAATACTTAAAAATATTTAGAAAAATTTGAACAGAACTTTCCTTGCGTAGAGGCTGGGTTGGATTAAATTTTGACAAAATTGTCAAAATTTAAATCCACACAAAGTAGAATTGGGGTTTAGAAGGAGAATTTGAATTCAGAAGATGGTTCTTGAATACTAACCTTGTTTAGTTGATTTGAGCAGCGCTTCCGCTATCCAAATCTGACTTTTCTGCTAAGTTTAGCAGAACTCCTGCAGGTAGTGCTTCCGAGGCTGTTTCTGATCTGACGGAGCTTCTTGCAGAAGAACGGACTTCGCTAAAAGAAAGAGGAAAAGGGCTAGAAGAGGTTTCTCAGAAAAAATCTGAGATTCTACGGAGGTTTTGGTTTAAAAGTTAGAGAGAGAAAATCAAAGGTAGAGAGAGAAAGTAGGAGAGAGAGAGCTTAGAGAGAGAAGGGAGGGTTTTGAACTTGGGTAGAGAGAGAGGGGGTATTTATAGGAGAGAGAAGGGAGGTCGCCCCCCCCTGTGGGGCCCACTTTGGTGACATTTGTCACCAAAGTAATTAAAAAATTAATTTTTGAATGACACTTGTCATTCTTCTGACAAGTGTCAAAGAGAGAGAGAGAGAGGCTTAGTGTCACCTCCTCACTGAGGAGTGACACTTGTCCTCCCATGGTTTTGGAAAACCATGGCCTATCCATGGTTTTGGGCCAGTGGTTTTTCTAAAACCATGGTCTGAGATTAAAATATTATAAATTAATATATTTTATTCAATTTGTTACTTTTTAATACCCAAGTTAACCTTGGCTCAATTCCATCTTTCAGAAATGCCATAGGAGATTTAGAATTACTTGAGTGTCCTTCTGTAGTTTAATAAATTACATAGCCTGCCATTGAAAATGGTAAATTACCATTTTTGTCCCTAACAATTTTATTAATTCCCTGAAAATATCTTAAAAGAAAAATTACTATTTTGACCTTATATAGTTGGGTATTTTACAGAAAAATGCCACTGAATTGGCAAATTACTAAGCTACCCTTTGACAATTTGATTAATGACTAGAATGTCCCTGAACTTTGATTTTTGAACAAGCCTCAACAAAATTTTATCAGGATTTTAAATATATATTCAGATCTTTACTTTGAACAATACTAACCATAAAAATAAGGGTTTTAACACTATAATTCACATTCAGAATAAATAAAAATTAAAACTTGAATTTTCTTCAGAATTTATAAATCATTAAAAATTTTGGGTATTACATTCTACCCCCCTAAAAGAAAAAATTTCGTCCTCGAAATTTATGTACAATTTAAACAAACAATTTTGGATACTTCTCTCTGATGTTGTTTTCAGGTTCCCAAGTACATTCTTCAATTCCGTGATGCTGCCATCTGACTTTAACCAGAGGAATAGTCTTTGTTCTCAAAATTTGATCTCTTCTATCCATAATTTCTATAGGCTTTTCCTCAACAGTCATGTCTTCTCGAATTGCTATATCTTGATGTTGGATAATATGAGATGGATCATAAACATATTTTCGCAGCATTGAAACATGAAATACATTATGAATCTGTGCATACTGAGGAGGCAATTTGATTCTATAAGCAGTTTCACCGATTCGATCTAGAATCTTAAAAGGTCCTACAAATCTAGGACTTAACTTTCCCTTCTTTCCAAATCTGAACACACTTTTGGTTGGAGATACTTTGACGAAGACCATATCATCAACTTCAAAAGCGAGTTCTTTCTGTCTTTGATCAGCATATCCTTTTTGTCGGCTCTGGGCAGCGCGTAGTCTGTCTCGGATCAAATTTACTTGCTGAGTATAATGTTGTAGTATCATTGGTGACTCTAACTTTCGTTCACCAATTTCATTCCAATAGAGTGGCGATCGACAAGGTCTTCCATATAAAGCTTCGTATGGCGCCATTCCAATACTGGTATGATAACTATTATTATAAGCGAATTCAGCTAGCATAATATGAATATCCCAATCTCCTTTCCATTCTAGCATACAGGCGCGTAACATATCTTCCAGAGTTTGAATTGTATGCTCTGATTGTCCATCAGTTTGGGGATGAAATGCAGAACTGAACTTTAACTTTGTTCCCAAAGCCTGCTGAAGTTGGTTCCAGAATCGAGAAGTAAACCTGGGATCACGATCAGAGATAATTGAAAATGGTATTCCATGTAGTCTTACAATCTCTTGAATGTATAAATCTGCCAGACTTTCCAAAGATTGACTTATACGAATAGGTAGAAAGTGAGCTGATTTAGTTAATCGGTCAATAATAACCCAAATTGCATCATGCTGTTTTCGAGTTTTTGGTAAACCCACTATGAAATCCATAGTAATTTCTTCCCATTTCCATTGTGGAATTTCAATTTGTTGCATCATTCCACCTGGCTTCTGATGTTCTGCCTTTACTTGTTGGCAAATCAAACACTTTGAAACATAATTTGCCACATCTTTCTTCATACCAGTCCACCAGTACTTTCTTTGTAAATCTTTGAACATCTTTGTACTTCCTGGGTGGATAGTATACTTGCTTTTATGGGCTTCTTCAAGGATTTTATTTCTCAAATCAGGGTTATTTGGTACCCATATTCGATCATTCATCAAAATACTCCCATCTTCTTTAAGTCGAAAAGAAACATCATCTTCCTGTTGGGCTCGAGCTAA
Organism: Nuphar pumila; assembly: GCF_984573655.1. Classification (NCBI taxonomy): domain Eukaryota; kingdom Viridiplantae; phylum Streptophyta; class Magnoliopsida; order Nymphaeales; family Nymphaeaceae; genus Nuphar; species Nuphar pumila. The sequence continues at coordinate 52,506,155 of NC_143257.1, read as the reverse complement.
AAATTCTTCATGTTGAGAATCCTTATTTTGTTCAGAAATAATTCGGATGAGGATTTCTGGTCGAACAATTAAGTTTGATAATAAAATCCTTCCTGTATCAGTTGCAAAGGGTTTCCAATTAATGAAATCTTCAATAAGTTTCCATTCTTTGTCTATGAGACTTGCCAAAGTGTCTCTAGTTTTGCGACTAAGAGCATCAGCTACAATATTCGCCTTTCCAGGATGATAAGAAAGTGTGAACTCATAGTCTTTAATAAATTCTAGCCAACGTCGCTGTCTCATATTCAATTCTTTCTGCGAGAACAAATATTTGAGGCTCTTGTGATCACTGAATACTTCAAATTATTCTCCATATAAATAATGTCTCCAGATCTTTAGTGCAAAAACAACTGCTGCAAGTTCTAAGTCATGGGTTGGATAATTCTTCTCATGATTTTTCAACTGTCTTGATGCATAAGCAATAACTTTTCCGTGTTGCATCAATACACAACCTAGACCAGTACCAGAAGCATCTGCATATACCTCAAATCCACCATGTCCCGAGGGTAAAGTAAGCACTGGAGATGTAGTGAGCTTTTCTTTCAAAATTTGGAAACTTTCTTCATATTTAATGTCCCAATCAAATTTAACACCCTTCTTCAGAAGTCTAGTCATTGGTGATGCTATACGGGAAAAATCTTGAATGAATCTTCGGTAGTATCCAGCAAGTCCAAGAAAACTTCGAATATCTGTAATATTCTTAGGTTGTTTCCATTCTAATACTGCTTCCACTTTAGCAGGATCCACTGAGATTCCATCTTTCGAAATTACATGACCCAAAAACATAACTTTTTCCAGCCAAAATTCGCACTTAGAAAATTTGGCATATAACTGATTTTTCCTCAAAGTATCCAAAATAATCCTTAAATGTTCCTGGTGTTGTTCCTTATTTTCAGAATAAATTAAAATATCATCAATAAAAATAATCACAAATGTATCTACAAACGGTCTGAACACACGGTTCATAAGATCCATAAAGGCTGCTGGTGCATTTGTAAGTCCAAAAGGCATGACAGTGAATTCATAGTGTCCATACCTTGTCTGAAAGGCTGTCTTAGAAATGTCTTCTTCCTTGATTCTAAGTTGATGATATCCAAACCTAAGATCAATCTTTGAAAATACCTTAGCCTTTTGTAATTGATCAAATAAATCTTCAATTCGTGGCAACGGATATTTATTCTTTATGGTAACTTGATTAAGAAGTCTGTAATCTATACATAATCTTAATGACCCATCTTTCTTCTTTACAAATAATACTGGTGCACCCCAGGGAGACATACTTGGTCTAATAAATCCCAGCTCCATTAATTCCAATAATTGCTTTTTTAATTCTGTGAGTTCTGCTGGAGCCATCCTATAAGGAGCTTTAGAAATTGGTGCAGTTCCTGGCATTAACTCAATACCGAATTCTATCTCTCTATGTGGAGGAGGTCCTGGTAATTCATCAGGAAAAACATCTGAAAATTCACGAACAATATCCAGACTTTCAAGAAAAATTTCTGCTGGCCTGGCAAGAGTAATGCTGACTAGAAAGGCCGTACATCCATTCCTCAAATATTTTTGGGCCTTTAAAGAAGAAATAACTCGATTTTTAGGAGTAGAATTGGATAATCTAAATTCTACCTTAGGAATACCTGGTTGAGAAAAAATAACTTTTCCTTCCTGACAAAATATTCTTGCATGATGTTGATGTAGCCAATCCATACCCAATATAATATCAAAATCTGACATGTCTAATAAAATTGGGTCAGCAGGTAAATTCTGTCCTTCAATATATACTTCTAGATTCGGCAAGTATAACCCACAAAAAGATTTACATCCTACTGGGTTGACCACTTCCAGAGCACAGTTCAAAGACTTGATAGGCATATTAAGTAAAGTAGTAAACTTCTTGGAAATAAAAGAATGAGTTGAACCGCAATCAAATAGAGTAAAAGCAGCATGTCCAGCTATAGATAAAGTACCTTGAATCAGGTCACCCTTAGGTAGTTGATCAACATTGGCGGTATAAACGCGACCTGGTACTTTTTTATTCTGTGGTCGTTGTTGTTGTTGTGGTTGTTGTTGTTGCTGTTGTTGTTGTTGTTGCTGGTACAGATACTGGGGTTGTTGCTGAGGGCGAGGTCTAATAAGGCCTCGAGCATGTTCATCCATTTCCTTTTTATAGCAGTCTTTAATAAAATGGCCTGACTTACCACAATATAAACAACCACCAGTTGTTCGGGGGCAGGGTTGTCCTGGATGGGATCGATAGCAATTCTGACATGATCTAGCTGGTAGTTGTGTAGCTGGTAGTTGTGGTTGATTGACTTGAAACTGCTGTCGTGGCCTCTTTGCTGGAGGGATGAACCTTCTTCCTTCAAAATTTCTTTTAGGCCAACTCTTTTGGCCTCTGAATTGAGAAACCGTTCTGCCAGATTGATTCTTCTGTATTTCTTCCCAATCTTCTTGTATCAATGTAGCTATTTCCACCGCCTTGTCTAAAGTTTCTGGCCTACTAGTGAGGACTTTGGTTCGTAGAACTGGTTTCAATCCTCTAGTAAATTTCATTGCCCTCTCGTCTTCCGTATTATAGACATTTGGGCAATACTTCTCTAAATTTCTGAATTTAGTAATGTATTCAGATAAAGAGAGTCCTCCTTGTAGTAATTCAAGGAATTCCCTCATCTTACGACTTCTTTCATGCTTGGGGAAATATGCAGCATAGAAAACTTCAACAAATTGCTCCCAAGTAACGAATCCATTGCTAAATTTAATTTCTAAGGTGGATGCCCACCACCTTTCTGCATCTCCCTTTAATCTGTATGCTGCATAGTTGACCTTACGATCTTCAGGTACGGTCAGAACACGAAAAATCTTTTCTATTTCTCGGATCCAAACCTCTGCAGCTTCTGGATCCATCTTTCCTGAGAATGTAGGTGGATCTAATTTGAGAAACTTCTCATAAGAAACTTCATTATGGTTTTGATAGGATTTTGAAGATGTAGCTGAGTCTTGCCTATTCTGATTCTGATCTCTTATAACAGCTGCCAAATTATTTAATGTTTCCATAATGAATTCTCGTTGGCCATTATGCTCCTTGGATTGCTTCTTTGATGCTTGACGAGGCATCCTTGATAAATAATGATTAGACTTAGATTAAATTAGAAAGAACATTTATTCATATGAACATATATATACATCAAAACCCATATTTACAAGAATTTACATATTTAACAAAACTTAACAAAAGATATCCTATGGAAGCTTGAGGAATTTTCCCAAATAATTCCTCTTGTTCCTAATCTGCTTTGGTGGATAAGAAGGTCCTGCAACATTTGGATCTATATTATAAATTTGTTTATCTGGATTTCCTAAATATAAGCTAAGATCATCCGTAGGTTCTCTTGGGGTATATATAGGATCAGGAGGTTGGACTGAAAATACAAAGTCCAAAGGAGTTAAAGTGGGTGCAGGAGCAGGTATTATGGGTGAGTCGGATGAAATGACAATAGGTTCCATTGGAGGAGGAGGAGCAAGAATATCCACACGGGATTGTTGATCTGGTAGGTTTTCAGCGGCTTGCTGTCTTTTAATGCAACCCGTCTTCACTTGGCATTCTTTTTCTATATGCCCAACTTCTCCACAAAATAAACATTCTTCCAATTCCAGTGGGCAAGGTTGTGATAAATGGGTCTGTAAACACCTATGACATTTTTCTAAGTTTTCTTTTTCTTTTGTGAGACTTAGAACTTGATTTTCTAAATTATCCACCACCCGTTTTTGTACTGTCTGTGATTCTTCTAGCTTTTGAACATCCTTGACAAGTTCTTTAATGATATTGACCAGATCTTGAGGAGTCATCTATAAGCAGAATAATGATTTAACAATAATAATAAAATAAAAATCTAAAGTACATACTTACAGTGTAATGTATGAACAAGGTGGATCTCGAACCAGATTTCCCAAAACTCTGCTCTGATACCAACTGTAACGCCCCAGGGTTTTAAAACCTTTAAAAATGCAGATTTTTTTTTTTTTTAAACAGCGGAAATAATTTTTGATTTTCGGTTTCCTAAACCTCAGGCACGTCACATTCCAATTAACAACAAAAACAACAATAATTTATATCAACATTATATACATAGTCTTTTCACAAGGTTCAAAAATGAAAACATTTAGGATTAAATTTAAAATAAATCCTAAATTAATCTCAGGATCTTGGGAATCTGGATTCTTCGATGCCACACTTGTCCAACATCCATTGTAAGATTTCCTATTCCATATTTGAACCTGAAATCCCCATAAAACGGGGTTAGACTTATGATAGCCAAGTAAGTCATTAATCAAAACCATACAATTCAAATATTAAGCATGATTTCAATAATTTACAAATCAAAATGCATTTATTCAAGAATAATTATGCAAAATAAGGCAATTAAAAATAATTTAAAATAATGCATAATCTCAGATCAAATTCTGTGAAAGAAAGAGGTCATTGTTTCGATATTAACGCCCTCCTGGTACGGTGGAGAGTACTCCGATCTCAAACTAAGTATTCTGGGGGTATATTATTCTATTGTGGATTACCCGAATACCTGAGTGAAACGGGCTCCCATGCGAGCAGTCAACGACCGGGAAGATTCTCAGCAATGGCGAGCAAACAAGGAGAGTTGGATGCATCCACTGGCATGCGGCAGCCTTGAGACCCGTTGTCTCGACCTTCTCAACCCGAGTGACAGGAGGTCCAGGGAATCTATCGCTCCCAACAATTATCATCTTCACAATGTCACTCCTGGTTGTACCACTACCCCTTCCAGGGTAGGCTAAACCTAGATGGGCTTGAAGGATTCTTTTATAGGACTTTTCATCTTTTCAAAAACTAGGCTCAATAGCCAAATCATTCCTTTCAAATAAACACGGTTCATATGTATCCAACCCATCCAGAATTTTGCTCTATCACAACGAGCATTCGCCTGTGAAGGCGAGAATTAAGTTTGTGTAGACATGACTCATGCAACAATAAAATCTTTCAAAAATCAACATGCTATACAAATATCTTCTATTTATCAATATCATCAATGTCTTAACCATAGTATTCGATTTAAAATCATAAGATTTGAAATTGAAATATGCAGATATTGAAATATGCATTTGATCATAAATCAAATTTAGATAATCATGCATGAATCAAAAACATGAATCAAAAGCATGTCTAATATAAAATTATAAGATTTTGATAGAATAACTTACTTGGATTTTGATAGAACTTAAGAAGAACAGGATAAAGCGCTCGTGCTTTGATTTAATCTGATAGAATTCATTATATTAGTTAATATTTTTATATCGAATTTCGAGTAGTATTTGCCCTATATTTTAAAGAAGTATCTTTTGAAGAAATTATTAAAAATCTAAAAATTTATTTGTAATTGACTTTAAAACTTTTATAAGAATTTTCACAGAGTTTCCTCTGTAATAACTCAAATGTTCGAAAAAGGGTTTGAACTTGAATTCGAGTTGTAAGAATTCGAACATGACTTTGCGTCACAAATATTTTTATAAAGGTTTTTCAAAAAAATTGATTTAAATATTTAAAAGGATTTTTGAAAATTTTAACAAAATTTCTTTTATAAAAATCGATTTTTTTCTGAAATAATTATAAAAATTTTGATATATCTTCTACTAAAAATTTCTAAACTATCTGAAAAGCTTTTGCCAAAATTCTGATTAAAATAATTAATCTTTAGAAATTATTTAAAAATTTGGTCAGAATTACTGCTATACTAATTCTACTTTTTTCAAAAATCTTTAAATCATTTTGACAGAACTCCTGCTATAAAAACTCAATTTTTTTAAAAGTCTTTTAGAAAATTTTGCCAGAACTACTGCTAAAGTAGTTCAGAATACTTAAAAATATTTAGAAAAATTTGAACAGAACTTCCCTTGCGTAGAGGCTGGGTTGGATTAAATTTTGACAAAATTGTCAAAATTTAAATCCACACAAAGTAGAATTGGGGTTTAGAAGGAGAATTTGAATTCAGAAGATGGTTCTTGAATACTAACCTTGTTTAGTTGATTTGAGCAGCGCTTCCGCTATCCAAATCTGACTTTTCTGCTAAGTTTAGCAGAACTCCTGCAGGTAGTGCTTCCGAGGCTGTTTCTGATCTGACGGAGCTTCTTGCAGAAGAACGGACTTCGCTAAAAGAAAGAGGAAAAGGGCTAGAAGAGGTTTCTCAGAAAAAATCTGAGATTCTACGGAGGTTTTGGTTTAAAAGTTAGAGAGAGAAAATCAAAGGTAGAGAGAGAAAGTAGGAGAGAGAGAGCTTAGAGAGAGAAGGGAGGGTTTTGAACTTGGGTAGAGAGAGAGGGGGTATTTATAGGAGAGAGAAGGGAGGTCGCCCCCCCCTGTGGGGCCCACTTTGGTGACATTTGTCACCAAAGTAATTAAAAAATTAATTTTTGAATGACACTTGTCATTCTTCTGACAAGTGTCAAAGAGAGAGAGAGAGAGGCTTAGTGTCACCTCCTCACTGAGGAGTGACACTTGTCCTCCCATGGTTTTGGAAAACCATGGCCTGTCCATGGTTTTGGGCCAGTGGTTTTTCTAAAACCATGGTCTGAGATTAAAATATTATAAATTAATATATTTTATTCAATTTGTTACTTTTTAATACCCAAGTTAACCTTGGCTCAATTCCATCTTTCAGAAATGCCATAGGAGATTTAGAATTACTTGAGTGTCCTTCTGTAGTTTAATAAATTACATAGCCTGCCATTGAAAATGGTAAATTACCATTTTTGTCCCTAACAATTTTATTAATTCCCTGAAAATATCCTAAAAGAAAAATTACTATTTTGACCTTATATAGTTGGGTATTTTACCGAAAAATGCCACTCAATTGGCAAATTACTAAGCTACCCTTTGACAATTTGATTAATGACTAGAATGTCCCTGAACTTTGATTTTTGAACAAGCCTCAACAAAATTTTATCAGGATTTTAAATATATATTCAGATCTTTACTTTGAACAATACTAACCATAAAAATAAGGGTTTTAACACTATAATTCACATTCAGAATAAATAAAAATTAAAACTTGAATTTTCTTCAGAATTTATAAATCATTAAAAATTTTGGGTATTACAATAAATCTCCACTCTTTTGGATCTCAGATTACAGATCCAAAATCCATTCTAGGATCCAGAACCCGATTCTACTCTCGATCTCAGACTTCAGATCCACTCCATTCTAGGATCCAGACCCAATTTCACTTTTTGGATCTCAGACTTCAGATCCAAAACCCATCTTAGGATCCAGAGTCCAACTCTATCTTGGATCTCAGATTTTAGATCCTAAACCCATTTTATGATCCAAAAATCCATCTTAGGATCCAGAATTCAATTCCATCTTGGATCTCAGATCCAAAATCCATTTCAAATTTCGGATCCAATTCAGATTTCAGATTCAAAGATCCAGACTTTGGATTCGAATTTCATCTTGAAATCTAGATTTTAAATCAAGTTCTATTTTCAATTCCAACTTTTAAAACCAATTCCATTTCATTTTCAGATTTCAAATCTAAATCCACTTACAGATCATATCTAGACTTCTTAAATTCATTTCTATACCATTTGGATTTCTCAGATCCATCCTGATTTCAAACTTCAAAATTTGAAATTCAATTTCATCTCAAGTATTCATTTCCTTCCTAAATCCAAGTTTAAGATCCGAATTCAAAATCCATTTCTGACTTTGAAACTTCAGTTCCTTTCATTTCAAGTTTCAAACCATTCTTTCTCAAAATCAAGATTTATTCTCCCAACTCTGATCATTTCAAAGACTTAGAACTTCTCTGATCTATCTCAAGTTCTAAGTTAGATTCTACCATTCAAAACCATTTCTTCACTCCATTATCAAGCACTTGGGGATTTTTCAAATCATCTTTCAAAAGAGCATACATACTTGCATTGCACAAGCATAATTCTTTGTGCATTTAGACTTAGGATAAATTCTTAGATAATATTTAGGCAAAGCAAAAGGCATAAATTCGATCCTTGGTTCGATTACCCCTGGTAAAGGCGCCAGGAACGGTCGAACCTCATACCGATGAGCGAATCCCGTCTCTCCATTTTTCCCGCAATATTTTTAAAAAACGGAGACGAGTTATTTGCTAAATATTTTCAAATCAAGGTCAAGTGAGACCCCGCAAAAGAATTCCTCTTCTCTCTTTCTTTCTTTCTTCTCTCTTCTCTCTTTCTTTTCTGTCTTTTATTTCTCTCCCTTCAAAAAGGAGAAAAATAGAGGTTAGAAAAGGAAAAGAGAAGTAAGAGAGAGAAACCACGAGAGAGGAAAAATTTTGCGATGATCACACAGACACTCTAGGACCAGGAAAGATTTTAAGAGAAACAAAGGAATCTCAGCCGTAGCGGGCAGAGTGATATGCCCCGGACCATTATGCGAAAATGAGATTGAATTCTGTCATAGCTCCTGATAGTAGTCTGGCTTCAATGTACTGCTGCCTCTGGGAGAACTGCCGAACACACCGCTCCGGTTGGTAGTAAGTGCAGAAGAATGGTTCCAGCAATTTGAACTGCTTGCCATAAGCATATGTATATATGAGAGGAGATAATTGTCGATCAAAATAGTCCCAGACCATGTCATCTTCTTGGATGTTGTCGATCACAGACGGGTACTACGCCACTGGAAGGAGTTCTTGGCCATTGTATCTGAAAGAATTTGCTCGGGCTGGAATATGCTGGAAGAACCAGGATTGAAGCGCGTAAATGCATCCTTCAACTAAGATGGATTCTCCAAGTGAGAAACAAGTCAGACCCTGATACAGGAAAGCAAGTGCTGCCATGGCTATGGAGAGCCGGTTGGTTTGTCGACTTCCCTATCTTCTCATAAGCTGGATTATTCTGATGTCCATGTAGTTTTGTCCATCTGAGAAGAGGGCTAATCCTACACTGCATAAAACCATTGCATTTTGAATCCTTTCTCTAGCTGTCCTTGATAGTGAGCTGACTTCAACGAAGGTCCCGTACTGGCGGTACAACTCGAGCAGGTTGACATATTCATTTCCGTCCAACTGAATCAGGAGCCAAGATCGGCGGCCTGTCATGCGAGCTAAGGAGTCTCGGGGGTCCAAACCCTTGACATTGATCAAGAATTGATGCTCTAATGGATCTCCTGGTTGACCGGCTGGTTCTGGAAACCCCATAATTTCTGAAAATTCATCCATTAAAATGGTCATCTCTCCCCACAGGAACTAGAAGGTACATGTTCGCGGATTCCATCGCTCTGCCATTGCATGGATCAGGTTGCCATTCACCGTCTGCTTTCCGACTGCTGATGCCACTTCTAATCCGCACTCGCTCAAATGGTCCGGGAACATTCGAGAGAAGCTTTTGAGCCATGAGTAATACCACCGGGGAATGAAAGTTCCGGTGCTAAGGGCTCAATGTTTAGGACGACCTTGTCGCACCTTGTAGAAGATGTGACCTCCTGGAAAGTACGATCGACTTGACTGGATGTCATCGGACTGAAAACAAAGAAGGACTCAGAATGAGACTTAGGAAAATATAAGAAATTTTGAAAATTGCAGGCAGGATATAAAATGCAGCTGGAAATTCGAGATCCAGTAGAACAGTAGAATGGAAAATCACCTGGAGTTTTGAAAGAAATTAGATGTTTTGAAAAATCATCTAGGGTTTTGAGAAAATAAAAGAAAAATATGAAAATATGGGTATTTGGAAAATATTTTGGGGAAAATATGAGAGAAATAAAGGTAACATACAAACAATCACATCCTGCACAAACATTTATGCACATACAACATTCCCTAAAAGACTGACTTTAGATGCATCATTTTGAAAATAGCTGTAGGACCCTAATCCTAACTCTAGGTTCAGATCATCTTTGTCCAATCCAGTTATGCCGATATACCCGAACCGAAATCCGAGGTACGTGGCATATAATTTCAACTCTAGTTCTAAGGTAAGGTTTTCCAACATCCTTGAGCGCCTACCGATATACTTTGGGCTATGGCCCGCGGTACGTGGTAGGGGGGTGTTAACCCAAATAAGTGGCCCAGTTGTGAGGCTCTGTCCCGAACTAGGGTTCTGGAAGAGAGCCTGAAGATGCATGAAATGCACATCATGTTAACTATTTATTTATGCATATTGTAGTGAGCTTAAGGTTTAAAACCCATGTTTCGATGTATTTTGATATCAAGGGGTTGTGGTTCGAATTTCAAAAAAATCAGAGTTAAAATGAGAGAGTTATGGCTATTTTAGTGTTCGAGCATGGATTTTGAGGTAGATCGTATCTATATCTGACCCAATTAGGCTGTTTTGTACCTTGGATTAACCTTTAGAAAGCCCAAATCCAACCCACACTCATATCCTTACCCATTTAGAAAATATTTTTAGAAAACCCCCTCAGTAAGTGGCGTAGAGTGAAATAATTTTTTAGAACACTGTTTCTGAAAATTGCCAAAAGTATAAATATACTTTGTGCTCTAACCCTAGACGTTTTTGGCTTTGTAATTGATGCCCCCCTTTGTGAATCTTGCTCCAACTCTTTTCCAACCTCCCATTTCATGCCATTTGCCTTGAAGATCAAGTTTTGCTTGAAAATCAAGCATTTCTTTATCTCCCTTCACCATTCCTTCCATTGCTTTGTCTTCCTTGCTGGTACTCACTTTTTTTTGCTGTGCTTTTGCAGGTGTAGCAGAGGTGAAAAACATCTATCTTGCGTGGAAGTGCGAGACACTCCAACAAGAAGAACCGGCTCTACCTCCATCCGGTTTTCTACGCCCTCCGATCGAGAATCGACACCTTTCTCATCCTCGGTGGATTTCCAACGTGGTGCAGTTGTAAAACCCACTTTCACTGTGACGTTCCAGCATCATTGAACAATCCAGGACGCCAATTCAAAGTCATCTTCCGCTCTCTTCTTCCCCACAATCGTCGGATCGCCCTGGAGGTAGGTCTTCTTCGTTCTCTTCTTCTAGTAAAACCCAAATCATGTGTGATAATTTTTTCTTGTCTTTTTTTCTGTTTGTGTGTTGTGTTTTACCTTTTCAACCTTAGTGTAGACATGTGGTGCTTGAGACCAACATCGTAGGATCTAGATCTTCTTTCTTTGTTTCATGCGTTTTCAGTTTTTAGGAAAAGTCAAAACTCGATCTTGTATGTGTCGTTGTTTTTATTATTTTTTTTTGTTCAGCCATTGATTTAGGTTGTGTTATCTGCTATGTTATTTTAAGAGAAAACATGTTTTCAATCCTATATTAGATCTAGATTTGTCGTTGACTTGGTTCATTGTTTGTTTGAGGCAAAACCTACATAAGCATCATCTAGATTTACTCTAGCCGATCTTGGTGTTTTTATGCGTTTTATGTTCCAAAAATTTCCTGTCATTAGAACCTGTCAAGTCCATCTCATTTCAGTGTTCTCTAGGCTTTTGGATACTTAATTTCAATTTGGTCTAGTCCTAGGTATCGTTAGGTCTGTGTTGAAGTCGTAGGCTCCCCAAAAAACCCAAAATCGGCTAGAATTGTTCTAGCCGATTCCAACGTGTTAGCCAAATCGATTTCTGGAAATAAAATTTTTCTTTTGCAGTGTCATGTGTCAAAATTAGTGTGGTTTAATCTGCTCTCAATTTAAGTATAGGTTGTGTCTTGTATGGTTGTTTATCACCCTTTAGATTTGTCAATTTTGATTGGTCGGCTAGGTAGGTCATGTCTTGATTGATGAATTTTTCGTTGTTTTGTTTTTTTTTCTATTTTAATTTTTTTGTAATCTTAGTATGCCGTGTCCCCTTAAGTTTTATGTTTGATTGAATTAACTAGTATAGGGATTTTAAGTTCGTATAGTGTTAGATCCAAAGAAAAAGAAAAAAAATATTGTCATTTGTTTTTTTTTAGTTCAGTTATAATTTGATTTTGGTTTATATAGTCATCTTCCCCAAGTGGGGGTGTCGGCCATTGGAGCTCCATTAGAGCTCTAGGCTTCTTTTGGTAGGAGTCATTTGCATTTAGAAGGTCCATTAGGGTGTCTAGATTCATTTCATTAGGAGTTGGGTGTTTTAGACGTTTTTAAAGTCTTTGGTAGGTTTTGAATTAGAGGTTATTTCCTTAAGTTTAGAAAGTTGTGTTTTCCAATTCTAACCTCTCTTTACATTAGTTAAATTTTGGGTTAATTAGTTTAGATATAGGTTAATTTCATGATCTAGAGTAAATTGATTTTTTTAAGAAAAAGGAGAATTGAGTAATTATGGTGTATAATTCATTTTGGAAATATTGAGGTCTTCTAAAAAAATCGTGTGGAGCATTTAAAGAAAGATTCAAATGGTGATTGAGCCAAGGTAGAAGGGAGTTACTTGTTTCGATTTGGAAATTTATTTTGAAATTCAATTGGATTACCAAATGAGGTGTCCACGGTTTTGAGGAAGAAACTTATTGGTTTACAACCATTTTTAGAAAGTCAAAATGTGTGGATTCTTGTTGGGTTGGACGGTTTTCTGACTTTCCAAATTGATTTACAAATCAATTAAAGACAAGATCCTCTTTTGGGTTGGACGGTTTTGGGTTGATTTAAATTTCCCAAATTGAGCAAAGGCAAGTAAGAAGTGTAACTCCTCTCTAGCTGGACGATTTTTGAGATAGCCCAAGTTTTCCAAATTTATATTTGAGCATTTACTCACATTTACCTATCTTTACCTAGTTGCATACTCTAGATTTAGGATTAATTGTTTTAGTTAATTGTTAATTAACTTTATGTTAATGATATGAGTCCTTATTTAGGTAGGTCTTAATTAGGGTTTTATATATTAGGTGTGTAAGGTATATAGATTCATTAGTGTTAATTGTCATTTTTAATTAATTAGGTTTTGATTTTTTGGTTTCCAAGTTAGTCCTTGTCTAAGTGAGTCAACCTAGTTGACCCATCTAGGAGGGGCATGAACCGAGTCTAAGTTAAACCTATAGCCGTGCCCCATTGGTCATTAGTTGCCTATTTAACCTTATTTGTTTTTAACATTAGATTAGTTCACGTTTTATTATAGTATTTCAGTTAGAGTATTGGATTATAAATACTTAGTTTAAACACTTAGATATTGTAGTTAGGATTGCTATTTTAATTAGATTAATTTGCATTTGATATATTAGCTTTAATCGTGAAGTGAGTGTGTTAGTTGCTTTTTCGTGCATTTCGCATAATTGCATTCATTGTTTGCATATTGACTGTCATTCAGCAGCATTTAGGTCTGTATTGGTGTTAGATTGCATTCTTAGTGCTAAAGATAGACTTCCAAAGTGAATAGTGCATTAAACTTGAAACCCAATTTTTGCCCTGTCGCACACTAGTTATTTTATGTGCAAAATTTTTGAGTTTTCTAAAAATTCTTTTTCTATTCTCTTTATTGGTGTGTGCACTATCTACAGACCAAATTTCAGCTCATTCTGAGTTGGTTTGGTCTGGTTTTTAAACGTTTTGTGAAAACAACTTTTTCGGGTTTTCAAATTTCGGGACCTGCGATATCCATATTTTCTCTGGTTTTGAATCGCTTATATTTGGAGTTTCAGATATCATTTTTCAATTCTATAAAAACTGTCAGATTCTTGAATCTGTTAGTTATAGAATAGACCGAGTTTCGGGAAATTTGAACTTCATTTTCCATGTCAAACAGTCAGTTTATGAACAACTGTCAGAAGTCATTTTTGCACTATTTAGGGGTAAGATAGTCATTTCACTAGTTTAGTCATTTTCGGTCAATTTTCATTATTTTCTGCATTTTAGTTGCTGCATCTGCATCATTCATCACAGTTAGACCTAGATTGCTTAACTTTCTAATTATTTTGATATTTTATGTGTTATTTTAGTGTTAATTAGGTTTTGCTTGTATTAATTTATTCAGAATTAGGTTTAGTCTAAGTTTTAGTATAATTTCATTGAATTATTTACTAACTTTGCATTTTCCTGTGCTATTAGGTTGAAAAACATATTAAACATTCCAAAAGATTCTTGTCCAAGTGCAAAAACTTGATAAGTGGCGAAAAGATAGAAATACCCTTAGCGTGCGACAGAAGATTGAAGTGCTTTTCTAAGTTAGCTTTAGTGTTAATTTGGAATTGTATTAACAGTGTATTTGTTGACTAGTATGTGTTGATTAATAAATTGAATTTCTTAGAAATAATTGAGTAATTTTCGTTCCCTGTGGATTCGACCCGTGCTTACCACTTTGGTGGAAAGTCGGTTATTTACTTTTGGTTGACGATTTTCCAAAGAATTTGTTGAAAAAACTATCTTCTAAAAAGAGCATTTACAAAAACTCAACCAAATTTTGGCGCCGTTGCCAGGGAACGGCGAATCTATTCTTTTAATTCTTAGATTTCAAGTTATTAATCTGTGTTAGCAAGTTAGTTGTTTTATTTTCTAGTTAGTAGGATTAGTAAGTGAATATAGGTTTAACATAGTTAGTACATATAGGTTTCACCTACTGTTTTTTTAGGATTCACTGAATATTCATTCTGCAAGGAGCGATTAGAGAGGTGGGTTTTAGAAAACATAGTTTGTGATTTCCTGTATTTTTCACTTTTAGTAAATCAGAATAGTTTACTTGTTATTTCATTTATTTAGTTAGTAGTTCTGACATAGATAATTTAGAATTTTACTTTTTAGTTGCTTGTATTTGTGTTATTTACATTTTAGTATCTGTTTTAGTTTAGTTTTAGATTTAGGTCGTGTGCTTACATCTGGTCTTAGTACCAGTGTATGCAGAGGCGAAGAGCTCTAGGAACCCCATTACATCCATTTGTTGACAACCCAAAGACAATTTTACATTCTCCTCGAAGTTCGACAACAATGGCGGTATGGATCCTCCAGCTCCACCTCCAATTCCTCCACGCACTCTGAGGGAATACTTCATTCCCACAGACTATGTCCAGGCATCCTACATTCGGAGACCCGATGTAGGAGCGCCTCATTATGAGATTAAGGCCAACATTATTCAGATGCTTCCATCTTTTTATGGCCTTAGTCACGAGGATCCCTACAGGCACTTAGACGAATTCCTCGAAATTTGTTCTACTGTTAAGATAAAGAATTTCGACAATGATGCTTTGAGGTTGACCTTATTCCCGTTTTCATTGAAGGACAAGGCCAAGTATTGGCTAAAGTCCTTAGATTCAGTAGAGATAGGGTCATGGGATCAACTACATCAGGAGTTCCTCAGGAAGTACTTTCCCATTGGTAGGACGAACCAGTATCGGCGAGCCATCACTAGCTTCTTAGAGCTAGATGGTGAGCAGTTTCATGAGACCTGGGAGAGAATGAAGGATCTCCTTAAGAAGTGTCTCCATCATCAGGTGCCGAGATGGCAGCTGGTGCAGAGTTTTTACGATGGATTGTCTGACAGGAATCGTCAGATGATCGACTCTTCATGTGGAGGGACCTTCATGTTGAAGAGCGAGGATGAAGCATGGAGGTTATTTGATTCATTGGCAGAGAATTCCCTCCACCATGCTTCTAGCTCTCATTCGGATAGAGCCACACCTAATGTTCAGAAGAAGATAGGTGTCCTCGAGATTGATCCATCTACTGCACTACAGTGCAAGGTAGACATGATTGCTCAGAAGTTGGACCAGCTTCTCTCAGGACCATCCACTACTCAGCAGGTGTGCACTCTTTGTGCCAGCCCAACACATGAGATTACTGAGTGCCCTTCGGCAGCTCAGTACCCTGAATTTGTTCAAGAACAAGTTTAGGTAGCTTAGGCTTACGCCAAACCGCAAAACAACCCATTTTCATCTACATATAATCCGGGTTGGTGTAACCATCCCAATTTCTCAAGGAAGAATCCACAGTCTTCCATTCAGATGCCTACATCCTCTCAGCTAGCTCAGCCGCCAACATTCACTCAGACATTTCAGAGGCCGAGTTATCCTCAGACTTCATCCTCATTTCCTCCTCCGATTCCGCAAGAGTCTGTCCCACATACATCTTTTGAGAAGAGACTTCTCCAAGCATTCCAAGAGGTGAAAACCTCTAACCAGAATGCTTTCGAGAAGTGTAGCCAGATTTTGAGCTCGCATACGCAGTCCATTACGAAGCTAGAGTCGTAAATGGGACAGTTAGCAGAGGCTATCAACAGGAGACCTAAGGGTACTTTGCCGAGCTAGGCTGTCATGAACCTGAAGGGCAAGGACCAGATGTCTGGAGGCCTGTATCATACCGAGTCACAGCAGCAGGCCAAATCTGTTATGGCTCTGAGGAGCAGACGTGAGTACCACGTCGAGAGCAGAGAGAGTAGAGAGAGGATTGATGAGCCACAGGTCAGTATTCCATCTTCTTCGGCTCAGCCATTACCATCATCATCACCATCCTCATCACTTTCACCATCAACATCATCTCCCACCTCAGTTCATCATAAGGATAGGAGTGAGCCTTATCACAAAGAGGAGGAACCCCCGATGTATATCCCACCACCACCCTATCCCAAAGCATTAGAGTCTCCCGAATTTATAGGGAAGCAGGGCACGAAGATCCAAGACATGCTTGACATCTTCAAGCATGTGCAAATCAACTTGCCTTTGCTCGATGTTATTCAACAGGTGCCGGCTTATGCCAAATTTTTGAAGGAACTACGTACGCAAAAGAGGAAATCTGGAGTGAAAGCTCTGTGAACACCCCAAATTTTTCAAAGTTTTGCAAAAATGACCTTTTTGCCCCTGATTCCATTTTCTGAGAAAATCAAAGCTATCTTTCAATTGATCTTCGGATTTTTGGGATCAAATTCCATTTAAACTCGATTTCGGAGCCGAACCTAGTGTTTTAAACCCAAATCTAAGCCTCATTATCCAACTTTTCAAATTAAATATTTTAAAATATCAAAAGTAAATTTTAGAAAAGCTCAGACAGTCCATCTGGTATCCTGTTGGATCCACAACCTTGTATTTCTCAATTCGAGGTTTTAAACCTCGAATATTTCCTAAAAATCCAGATATAAACCCATTTTTTGAAGAAATTTTTCCAAAATAGCCTTGAGTTCTCAGAAAACTCCCTTTTATAAATATTTTGCAAAAATACAAAAAAATCAGTTTTAAATCTTTATTTCCTCGCAAATCTTAGGATTTTATTCTAAAAATACAAAAAATAGAAAAATAACACAAAAACAAAAAAAAATGGAAAAATTATGAAAAAAACAAATGGTTTTTGAAGCTTTTTAAGTTAATTTTCCTGAAAACCTCATTTTAAACCATTATTGAAATTTTTTCCTAAAAGAGGACCTCCTATATGGAAAAAGCGGAAAATTCCAACGGTTTGCTCCCGCGCCTCCCTCTTCTCCTCCCTCCATCGTTGATCTTAAACTACTCCCTTCGTTCCCCTCCATTGATGCTCAACGAATTTTTCTCTCGAATCATCCACTGCCCCTTTAAGAGAAGGCCTCCACCGCTTCTCAGGGCATCCACCTTCACGCAGCAACTCTTCCTTCCTTGGTCTCTGATTCCCCTTCTCAAGCTTTGAAGCTCCAGAATGACCAATAAGGATTTCCTCCCCTCTTCCTTTCCTTCATCAGAAAAGAAACTTAAGGGGAGAGTAGAAGGAAAGCTCCATCAATCCGGTAAGTTCTTTTTTTTTCTTCTTCCCCTCTCTCTGTTATTTCTATTCTTCTTTGATTTCTCCTTCTTCTTCTTTTTTATTTAAGGCACACTTTGTGGTATTGATTTGATTCTTGCAAAATCAATCCACATATGTGCAACATCAAATAGAACGATTGGGTTCTAATATTTTCCTTTTTGTCTTTGTGATTTATTTTTGTTCATGCTATTGCAGATTTGATATTACTTTATATTCCATATGGATCACGATCTAACTTCATGTTTTATTCCATCGTGTATTCCTTTTACTTCATGATCTTCAATTTACTAATTACTTTGTAATTTTTTTTTTCTCATAAGGCATCTTCTCGTAATCACGTTATCTGCTTTGTTTTTTTTTTATTCTGTTTTTTTTACAGTAGATGTTCCTACTTAGCTAAGAGAATAAGCACATATTTTCTGCAACCTCGTTGTAAATATTTGTTCATGCTCTGCTAGAACGTGAACCCATGCTTTCATCTCTAAGATTTCATTACAATACCCGTTCATGCTTTGCTATAGCATGAACGAGTGTTTCCATTTCCTCCCTGAATCCCTTTGTATTGTCCCCTTGCAGTTATGAAAACAAAGAGGCCACAGGTCCCCTGTAGCATCCATCTAGCCTAAATTCACCTAGAAATCCCATTGGGATCTCCACAGATTCACAAGCATAATAGATCCACTGGAATCCTTCTTTATCTATCAAAATCCCGTTCTCATCCTATGCATTCATAGCATTTTCCCTTCGTTGTCATTACCTTCATCATAGGGTCGGATATGACCCTATATTAGGTTCGACCTTTTTTTTTCTCATTTAATCATCCGGTGGAATCTGATCAGCATTATGTCATTGTTTGAAATAGTTGATGTGGTGAATCGTATTGATTAATTCTGAAGTGTAAACCTTATGCGTATCTGATTCTACTAAAAGAGTTAGCTCAAACACATGATAGTATTTATGTGGTTCACTGTCAAACAACGTTGACAATTCCATTGGAATAGGTTCAGTCGTATCTCATTTTTTCTCTTCATAGTAATATTTTACTCACCTGTCACTTATACCCCTTTCTCACTCCCTGTACATCGCGCATACATCTTTGTTGTGGTTTAGTTTGCTTACAACAATCTACACCCACTCCACTGTCATTTTCACATTTTATCACTGCTTTACGTCATATATATATATATATTTTTTTGCTATGCACCCTGTCTCACAGCACTTGCATGTCCCTTATCACTTAATAATCCACAGCACAGCCTCCAACAATGCCTTGACCTGTCATCACCTTCCCCTTTGCCTACAGCTAGCCACCTTTTAGCTCCAGCAATTACACCCCTATTGCTTCTTTTCAGCAATTTTAGCATTGCTTACAATAGCAGCATAAGCTTCTCCATCCCTCCCTTTGTTATATGGCTATACCAGAGATTGAACCTTCCAGCTGCTTAATGATTGACTTGAACAATGGAAATTGGGGACTATATCTAAATCCACTCTTTTGGAATTTCAACTATTGGGATTTAGTTAGCATCTTTGCAGGAAAGACCCACCTTAACATTGAAGGTCCTGATTCTGGTGTTTGTGTGCCTGGACCTTCAACGTGTATAAACCATTTTTGCACGTCGCAAATCAGTGTTGTAAGTTGTCAGCTTGAAAAGCGTGTAAGTCGAATGTTTTGCTAATCTAATTGTTAATTTCAGCACAGTACTTCCTTCTGAGGAGTTGGTTCTAATTCTTGCTGGTGAAAGTATAGCAGCACTTTCATTTTGTTCTTGCAATAGGTTCCTGGAATACCATGTAAAGTTGTTCACTGATAATAGGATGGAGGAGGTTTTTCTTTGACCTCCCTTTATCAAAACTAAAGATGAAGCATGTGTTAGGATGCATCAGGCTTCTACCTTGACTGACCTTGGATGTGGGTCAAGCAATTTGCTGGATGCTTAATTTCAGCATGATATAACAATTTTTTTTTTTGCAGGTGTTGGCATTTCACAGCATGTCATCTCCCTCTATAGCCTATCGTCTACAACATCCTGGCTGATCGTTTGCATTTAATGTTACATTCACACCACCTGCTGTAAACATTGTGCACATGCCATTCACCTGCATTGTTACTGCAAATGAAACTGTTCCTCACAACGTAGCATTGCTGTCATCTGCTTACAGCAACATGCTTTCATTTCATCTATCCCGCCCTTCACCACAAGCACCCCACAACACTATTACCCTCATTAGTCACCCACTGTTAGCCATGTTAACTCCATTATATTTATGCCATACCTATCCAACATGCATTATTTGAGGCATTCACTATTGTTGCAGCCACTGGCAGCACCTCACCTTTACCCATCATAAACTGTCTTTGCTACTAAAGGGCTGCTTGCAGTAACCCAAGCGTGATACATCCTTCCACTGCACTCTTGTAGCTTTCCCCACACCTCAGCTCATTACTACAGTAGCACCTCACATTCACAATAACTAGTGGCCTGCCATAGCATCCTTTTCAGCCACAATGGTGCTAAGTAGCTTTCATTGCATATACCAAATCGATCATCACTGTGATGATCTTTCTATATCTACAACAACTCCCTGAGTTGCTGTAGATTCACATTTATCACTGTGAATCATCTTCAACCCTGTAATCCCACTGACACTCTATCACCTCCAACCACTAAGTCTTTGTAGCACTGTCATTGCCCCTTTCTCATCTGCATATCAACTCACTGTACCTTCACTTCACTCACATATTAGCTCCATTTCCTTCCTGTAATCTACATACCTACTCTTCACTTCGTCAAATCACACCTTCCTCTTGAGCCAGTTATCTTACTTCCCATTCGGCCACAGCAGTGCTGGGCACTGTAATCAGTCCATTACATCTGCAATATAGACAACAATTGCTGTGATAATTTTCTGCATTGTTGTAGCTTCATGCTAACTACAACAATTCAATTAATTACAGTAGGCTGTCCTTCGATCCATTACACAGTTGTGCCCCTTTTGCACAGCTGCCTCCATCAGCTGGCTGTTATCAACTCTTCCTGCACCCCTTCACACCATTACCTTCATGCTTAGTGCTTAAGGCACTGCTGCATAGTCATTTTGAGGATAGTATGGCCTCTCGGTGACCATTTGTGGTGAGTGTTGAATATTGCTACAGCATTTTTTGCCCATCACCACCTCCATTACACTCTTTTTACCACTTACACATCACTGTATCCATTTCTTTCTTTCTTTTTCCATTGTTTGCCACAACATATACCTCATATGCCTACACAACTGGTGCAATAGCTGCCCATATCCTCAGCCATCCACTATGCCTAGTGTTGGCACATTCCAACACATCCTTTTGCTAGCCATAGTCATGGCTGCTCCAACATTTATGATGCTGTCTGCGGATGCCAACCTCCCACTTACTACACTCTGTCTTTCCCAGTATCTTGTGCTTGTCATATACCTACTACACAGTGGCGGTTTTGCTGTATTTTTACCTTCCCCAGCACACGGTCTCTTGGAAGACCTTCACCTTGTCATCATTTTCCCAGCATATGCATAACTCTCAGCAGCAATGGGTTACCATTCATCTACATGGTCCTTTCACTACAAACACTTGCATTCTTCTCTAACCACAATTTGTAAATGTCACATATATATGTATATATATGAACACCTATATATATATACGTATATACATATATACATATATACATAGATATGTATATAAATATATATGTCATCTTCCATCTTCCTATCATTCATATCTTGGTATATGAACATTTCTTTAGATATCCATGTGATACATGCCATTTTTCTTCTATTTTCATGTTAATCCAGTTGTTTTGTAGGAAATATGTGGAAAATATCATTACTTGGGGGTTGTAAATTCAATTTTTGTAATAAATTAGATCTTAATGAGAATTTACATTTCCTGTTTTAGATAGAATGAATGAGCATTGTAAATATCATAAATCGCTTATTTTCATGTTTTTGGTCTTTATTTCTCAAAATCTCATAAATGGAAACATGAATGACACAAGCACCATTTTGTAAGAGGTAATTAATCCTAAGTTAATGATTTACATCAATGGCCATAGTCAGGTTGTAAACAAAACTTAGGATTCTTATCTTTTATAAAATAACACTGGATTCACACTAGATCATTTTCAAAATTCATCATGTTTTCTTTAAATATTTTCCTCTTTTATCAGAGTTTAGTTCAAAAATCAATTCAATACGTATACCAATGGCCATAGTCAGGGTATACTGAGATTTAATTTTTTTCTAAAACTCTATAAAAGCACCAAAATATGTTTGATTCTTCATTTGAATTTAGATATGATTATTATATAATACATTCAATGACCATAGTCAGGAGTGTATTATATCATCAATCTTATTTACATTCATTTAAAGAATGAAATATGATTTTCCAAATCCAAAATTCAAAGTTATTTGAATTCATTCATCATTTAGGATAGAATTGCATCATGTTTTCAAAATTCCCCTTTTAAAAACCCAAGTGATTGTGAATATCTTTTCATCAGTTTCTATTTCAATTCATCAATCCCATCTCATCGTCAAAATCCAAAATTTTGACTTTGAATTCAAAGTTCACTTTGAAATTCTTGATTCAATTTTCTAAATTCCAAATTCAAGCTTCAAATTCAAAAATCCGAATTTGAAATTCATGTGTAATTCAATTCTCAAATCAACTTTGAAATTCCAAGATTCATTTATCAAGATTCAAATTCAATTCAGATATCTCCAAATTCTATCTTTCAAAGTTCAATTTAACTTTAAAAACTCTGAGTTATCTTCTGATTCCAAAAATTAGGTTCAAAATTTGAGATTGATTCTGAATCCCAAAAACTTGACTCTTCTCAAAAATTCAAATCTGGGTTTTCAAAACCCAGATCCATCTTTAAAAGTCCTATTTGGACTTTTCAGAATCCAAATCCAGAGCTAGATCCTAATCCCAACTTGAATCTAGATTTTCAAGTACAATTTCCACTTTTGGATCTCAGACTTGAGATCCAATCCCCATTTAGGATCCTAGATCCAAATTTTAACTTCATCTTGGATCTCAGACTTCAGATCCAAAACCCATTTTAGGATCCAGAATCCAATTCTACCTTGGATCTCAGACTTCAGATCCAACACCATTTTAGGATTAAGAATCCAACTCCATCTTGGATCTTAGACTTCAGATCCAAATTCCACCCCAAATTTCGGATCCAATTCTATCATTGGATCTCAGACTTCAGATCCAATTAGGATCCCAAATCCAGAATTCAAATGACATAATGGATTTTCAACTCTATTTAGAATCCAAACTTTTGATTTAAATTTCATTCTGAACTCCAAATTTCAAATCAAAATTCTATCTCCAAATTTGAATTTCATTCCAAGTTTACCTTGAATCCAAAAACCGATTCTATTCCTCAATTCTATTTTGATTTCTCAAATCTTATTTTAAATTTCAAGCTTTACAATTGAAATTCAAATTACATTTTTTCATCTCTATCCTGATTCAAAATCCTAATTTAAAGTCAATTTATGACTTTGAAATTTTCCTTTCTTCTCCTTTTATCTCAATTTCAAAATCATTCCTTTTGAAGTTCAGATTTATTTTCCCAAGCTCTGATTATTCCAAAAACTTAGAACTTTAAATCTTAAGTTCTAAGTTAAAAACCATTTCTTCACTCTATTCATCAGAAACACTTGGAAATTTCCAAAATCATTTTCGAAAAAGCATACATCTTTGCATTTCTTTGTGCATTTTAGGATAAATTCTTAGGTAATATTAAGGAAAAGCAAGAAGCATGAATTTGACCTTTGGATTGATTACCCCTGGTAAAGGCACCAGGAACGGTCAAACCTCGTACCGATGAGCGGATCCCGTCTCCTAGTTTTCCCGCAAATATTTCAAAACGGAGGCGAGTTATTTTAAATATTTTCAAAATTAAGGTCAAGTGAGACCCCGCAAAAAAGTTCATCTTCTTTTCTTTTCTTTTCTTTTCTTTTCTCTTCTCTCTTTCTTTCTGACTTTTATTTTCTCTCTTCAAAAAGGAGGAAATAGAGTTTTGAAAGGAAAAGAGAAGGAAGAGAGAACATATTATGAGAGGAAAAATTTTGCGATGATCACAGGTCTGGCGACCGAGATGGGACTCGTCTTCGTCCGGTCGAATTTAATGCCTTTCCTTTTTTGCTTTGATATTATCTAAGTCTTTTGTCAGCTACATTTTCATGCAAACTTTAGGAGCCTAGACTCTGTCCCAGCTGACATCATTGCATATAGGATCTAAGTATGGTTTGGTAGGACCATATTGAGGAGATTATTCCATGTTCATATTAGACTTAGGTCTGAAATACAACTCTCCTCAATTTTAGGGATTGAATGCAAAACAATGTATGCAAGTGTATGCTTCTTTTCATTTTAATCTATCTCTCTAGGACTTGCATTAGAGACATCTGGTTTTTTGCATGTTGAACATGTTTTTGAAAACCTCCCTACCTATATTGTCTCGGTCTTCACGTTGTTGGGTTGTCTCACTGAACCATAGTTTAGGAGAGAGCCTCACAACTGGGCCACTTATTTGGGTTTGCGCCCCCTACCATGTACCTAAGGGTCATAGTTCGAGGTATATCGGTAGGTGCTCAAGGATGTCGGAAAACCATTACCTTAGAACCAGAGAAATATTTTTATGCCACGTACTTCGAGCCTCGGCTTGGGTATATCGGCATATCTTGATTGAAATCAGATGATCTAAAACCCTAGAGTTAGGATTAAGGTCCTACAAGCCATTTCAAATATTGCATTTAGAGTCAGCCCTTAGGGAGTGTTGTGTGCACATCCTTGTTTGTGCAGCTTTGGTTATGTGATATTTCTCTTATTTTCTCATATATATGTATCAAACTCTTTCAAAACCTTGGGTGTATTATTGAAATTTCCCCTTTACTTTCAAAAAACCCCAGGTGTACATTTTCCTCTACCTACATTATTTTTCTCTTTTTTGATCAAATTTTCTTCAAAACCCTGGAAAATTTCTTTAAAAATTTCCTCGATCTTTCAAAAATTTCCAGGTTTGATCTTCAAGGGTCTATCTGTAAGTCCTACATTCTATCTGATCCTCCTCGTTCTTCTTTGCCCAGTATCATTTCGATGGCATCCAATTCTCTCGATGCTGTCTTTCCTAGAGATCATGTCTTCTATCAGATTCAGGATGGATCCCTGGATCATCGGGTTATCCAGTCTCGTCCTTTCTTCCCTCGGTGGTATTATTCTTGGTTCATCACCTTCTCGTGTATGTTCCCAAACCACTTGGATGACTGTGGGTTGGAGATGGCATCAGCGGCAGGCAAGCGAACCATCAATGGAGCTCTGATTCAGGCTATGGCAGAACAATGGAATCCACGTACCTGCATATTCTGGTTTCAATGGGGAGAGATGACTCTGCTGATGAACGAATTCAATGATATCATGGGAATGCCCGAACCAGCTGGTCAGCCAGATGATCCTGTTGAACAACAATTCCTGATCAACATCAAGGGAGTAGATGTTCGAGAAGCTTTGGTCCGAGCAACAGGAAGCAGATCTTGGTCTCTCACTGAGATTAATGGGAATCAGTTCATCGACCTGTTCTGACTCTATCACAAGTACGAAGCTTATGAAGAGGTTGACACTTTGTCTCGAGCAGCGAAAGACAGAATTCAGCATGCCATGATCCTATGCATAGTAGGATTAGCTTTCTTCCAAGATGGCCAGAATTTCATAGATGTCAGAATTGCCCAGCTTTTTCGAAGATGGGGAAGCAAGCAGACCCGTCAGCTTTCAGTTTCTATGGCAGCCTTGGCTTTTCTTTATAGAGGCTTCGCTCATTTCGCTCTTAGAGAGACCATTCTGGTAGAAGGATGCACTTACGCCCTGCAGTTGTGGTTCCTGCGACATGTGTCATCGAAGGCCAGCTCCTTCAGATTTAGTAGTAAGCAGCCAAAGTCAACCATTCAATATCGAGCCTTGATCGAGAAACTACATCAGGAGGAGATCGTTTGGGACTTCTTCGACAAAAAAGAGACAGTTCCTCGTTACACTTATGCTCGCAACAAGCGCTACAGATTGCTTGCCCCCTTCTTCTGTGTTGATTATCAGTCGGAAAGATGTCTCAGGCAGTTTTCTCAGCGGCAGGTTCGTGCCAACACCCGCTTCTCGACAGGCAACATGCAAGAATTCAACCTACAGTCTGATCAGTGGTCTGGGGCATACCATGTCACTAAATATAGCTAGGACTCATTTGTTTCTCTATTTGTATTTCTTGTGCCAAATGTATCTTCTAAATATCAAGAGTGGTGGCAAACTGTCTGCCCACCCCCTCTTTGTTTGTAAATACTACTATCAATAAAAAATTACTTTTGGGCCAAAATTTTATTTTTGTTTTATAGCACAAATGGTCACAATTTTGGTGACGACCTCATCCCGGGTAAAAGGGACATTCTTCCCACTTCTCTTCAAATATCTTTTATCATGGTTGACGATCTCGCCTAGGTAACAAGGCACAATTCTTCGTTATCATCAAAATGGTAACACAATTGTCACAAATCTTGTGATGACCCAATTCTGGGTAATGGGATAATCTCTTGAAATTGTCTACCAAAATCCTTTATTCCTTTTTTTTTTCAAAAAATTATGGTTTCAAAAGTTTCTCTACACTCTAACCATTCCCATATTCTACAGAAAAACTTTGGCATCTGAAGATGGTTCAGACAAGGGTCGGTAAGCAAACTGTTCAGCGGCATAGTGACAGCGAACAAGAAGAGACAAATTCTCCCAGATTATCCAAGAAGCATGGCTCAGGGGATGAGAGCGATGTTGATCCGGCCATGTACTAGGTTTTCCAAAAAATGATGTCTAAAATGATGGCTGAGCAGGCTAAGGTTGGTCCAAAGAAAGCGGCTTCTAAGGGCAAGATTAAGAAGAAACCCATGAAAAAGCCTGTCAAGATCAGCAAGCAGAAAGTACAGTGTGACAGTACTTTTGAGGATTTCGAGTCGACAGAAGAAGTCTCTGAAGAGGAAGAGCAGCTGATTTACATTCTGAAGCATCTGCGATCATCCAAAACCAACAACAACAATTGTAAGGACAGAAGTGAGCTATGGGATGCGTCTATGCAACTGCTGCAAAGGAACTGACAAAGGACGTTGATGTGATAGAATATACCATCTTTATTGTGAACTTGAGGCTAAAATGTTGTTTGTTACTAGTGTCACACACTCTTTTGAGTCTAAGCATTTTGCTAGCATGATAAATATAATACTTGTTGTATTGGCTTTTCTGGCAAGCGCTTCTGTGGTGGAACCCAGCATGACCCCTTATAGAGGACTTGGATGTTGCAAGAGAATTCACAAATGTATTTTCTCATGATCTTCTAGGACTACCCCTTGTGTGGGAGATTAATTTCTCGATAGAGTTAGTGCTTGGTATGACCCCAATCTCTAAAGCTTCATATCAGATGCAACCGTAGAATTGAAAGAGTTGAAAAAAGCAACTACAAGAACTCATAGATAAAGGATTTATCTGACCTAGTATATCACTATGGGGAGCCTATGTGCTCTTTGTAAAAAATAAAGATGGATCAATGCGATTGTGCATCGATTATCGTATATTGAATCATGTGACTAAAAAATAAGTACCCTCTTCCACGTATAGATGACTTATTTGATCAGCTTCGTGATGCAAAGGTCTTCTCTAAGATAAACCTCAGATCTGGCTACCATCAGTTGAGGATTTTGGAATCTGATGTGCAAAAATCGGCGTTTAGAATATGTTACAGCCATTATGAGTTTTTTGTGATGCCTTTTGGGTTAACCAATGCACCTGCAACATTTATGAATCTTATAAACAAGATATTTTGGCCCTTCCTAGATCTTTTTATAATTATTTTTATTGATAAAATCTTGATTTATTCGGAAAGCAAGAAGGATCACAGAAACCATTTACGGATTTTTTTGGAGACACTTAGAACATATAAGTTATATGTGAAATTCTCTAAGTGTGAGTTTTGGTTAGAGCAGGTCATGTTTTGAGGACACGTGATCTCGAAAGATAGAGTGTTTGTGGACCCTTCAAGGTAATTATCTCACTAACAATCTGGTCCTACCAAACCATGCCTAAGCTATATGCAGTCAATGTCAGCTAGGTCAGAATCTAGGCTCCTAGGCTCACATGATATTGAAAGTAAAAGAGCTGACATTTTGTGAACATAATTTTGATAATTAAACTAAGTCAAGCACAATTTAGGTCAGAAAAGGACAGGTCCCATCATGGTCGCCAAACCTGTTATCATCGCAAAAATTTTTCCCGTCTTCCCTTCCTTGCGGAAGAGAAAGAGGGAAACGCTTTCGCGCTTCAACCTTGACCGGATTTTGGAAATTGTTTTTGAAATACTCACCTCCGTTTTGAAAATTGCGGAAAAATCCATGGGATGGGGCTCGACCTGTCGGTACGAGGTTCGACCGTTGATGTCTTCTTTTAAATCGTTGTAATTTTGAAAAGATTTTTATATGAAAAACATGTGAAAACCAGACATCAAATAATAAAAACCGGTTCTCACTAGTGGATGAGACCGGGTCGAACTCAGGGGACAAGAATATTTCGTATTCAAGTACACAAATCTAAATTATTCTTTATTGCCAAATTATTTGAAATGTAAAATGTTCAGAAAAGGTAAAAACAACTAACTATTACAACAAATGAATACCCTTCGCAGAGGGCGTAAAGTGCAATATTTACAACTCCAATCAAATTCCTAAATTCTAAAATAAAAGAAAAACATCTTCTATTCTTGCACTTCTGTATCACAAATGCGCTTTAGCTCCACTCCTATGCGATCCTGCACAAATCACAAGCACACGAGCAGTACAAGAGATAGAAAAAAAAAACTATACTAAACACAGTTTATGCTAATTCAATGCTAAAACAAAACAGAAATTGGGATAAGTAAAATGTAGATGGACGATACTAAAATGCAGAAAATAGAAACTCCAAATTACGAATAGAATGTTAAGGGAGTTACAAAATGATGAAGGTAAAATACTAGACTTGTTATATGCTATTTGGGATTGTTTCAGATCAAATGACTTTGAGTGGAGCGAAAGGCATATGAATGCCTATATGACATTGCAGCATAAACATGAATTTGTTGATTCAATGTTACCACAGCTACATAGCAGATGAAGATGAAGCAATATCAACTTTGAAGATTGGATTTGAACATATAGCAGAACATCAAAGATGACGCCATTCACCGAGGCATATGCAAATAATATTCATGTTCCAGTTGCTGTGCTAAGCAGATGAACGTGATGCACATATGATGGACAAAAATCAGCTGCTCTACAAACAAGTCACTGAGAATCTGTAAAAACAGAGAATTTACTAATGGATTTATTAACAGTAACTGTTGTAAAAGCAGATACTCTACTGAACAAAATTCAGATCCAATGTCATGCTTCCTTGCATAGGTAATATGCTCAGGTACACAGTTTTGGTGCAGAGAATCACTAAATGCCTAAAGTGTAATTGATGCAGATGCTACTCAATCTGATCCAACACAGTAGATGCTTCACTGTTGAAGTATCTGTTAATGTTTATAGATGCTGTAATGAACGGATCTGAGAAGGTAAGCAATGCAATTGACACAACACAACAAACACCTTATGCATCCACTGATCACATGAACTTCAGCCGATCACACTTTGCTAGGCTTTGAATGGGCCAAACCACCTCAGATCGGACTCTGCTGTTTAGATAAACAACCGATTGATTTTTTTTCTTCTTGCTGGACCGATATACACTAGATCGGCTCACAGTAGAGCACAAAATTCCTGTGAATATAATTCACAATGCTTGGATTTAACATTCCTGCTGCTTTAGACTCAATTCAACGAAAGCAAATTACATCAGATGATCTCAATCACAATTTTATTAACTAATGATCTACATTCAGACTAGAAATTGAATCACATGGACAATCAAAGCAAAAATTGCTTACAATGAACTCAAAACGAAATTACAGGATTAAGAAAACAAAGATAAGAAACCGAAGATGCAGAAATCAATAGCTGAGTTACATTTTTTTTCTTTCTTAAAACAGATTCACTAATCTACAACACGATTAGACATAGAGAAGCAAAAGATTAGAAAAAGGGATTTAGGAAAAGAAGATTAGGAAGAGAGAAGAAGATGCAGAGGAAGAAGAAGAAGAAGAAGAAGAAGAAGAGGAAGAAGAAGAAGAATAAGAATCGGAACTTACCAAACCAGAGGGGTTAGAGGAGAAATGTGTGGTGGCTTCCTCCACCACTGTTGTCACCGGACTGAAGAGTCCACCACCACCGGCTTGAAAGAAAGGGAAAGAGGAAGAAGGGAAGAGGATAGGGGAAAAGAGAGGGAAGAAGGGTCTGGCGGTAGTGGGGAAGGGAGGAAAGAGAAGGAAAAGAGGGGGAAAGAAGAGAGCTCAGTCGTGAATGGGGAAGCGCTGAACTTGCGTTTTTTTGGGGTTTTTAAAAACACAAAACCGGCTGGAACCGGTTTGAAAAAAATGCAAACCGGTTCAAGCCGGTTTTATTATATTTTTTTTTCGGTTTTTTTAAAGAAATCAAACCGTGTAAAATCGGTTTGTTATTATATATATAATTTTTTTAGTTTTTTCAATTTTCAAACAAAACACAAACCGTGCAATGGTTTGTTAAAAAAAACAAACTATTTAAAAGAGTATTTAAAAAAAAACAAACTATTTACTAAAAACCTCAAACTAACTAACTACTCTAAAAAAATAATTATTTACACTAACCTCATTTCAAAATATATCTAACTCTATTTTTAACTCTAATTTTTATTTTATTTTTATTTTTATTTTTATTATTATTTTTATTGAAAACTAAAACTAAAACTACTATGACTATAACAAAAACTAAAATATGCATAAAAATGTAAAATAAAACTATTTTTCATGCATTTTCTATTTTTAAATCATTTTAGCACATTTACTCGAAAACTATCATAAAATTGGGTTTTTGAAACATTATTTTATAAAATCATGCATATTTTAATGTTAATAAACCCTGAATTATATGCATGATCAACCGTTTCTGCCGCCTTTAACAGGGGTAATCAAACCAAGGACCAAAATTGTGCTTGACTTAGTTAAATCATCAAAATCATGTTCTATCCTAAATGCACAGAGAATTCAAGCATGTGCTATGAGATTTTGGAAAACGGAAGTAAGAAAACATGATGTATGCTTGGAAAATATTTGGAGTTGAAAGCTATTTCTCAGGAAAAAGGTGAAAGTCAATTTCTCAGGAAACTCAGATGAAAGAGGTTTTGAAATCACGAGAAAATTTATGAAGATTTGGGAAAATCATGAATGGTTGAAAATCCTGGGAAAATAGAAGTGATTCTTGAGAAAAAGGTGAACATTTGAACAAGGAAACACTTCTCGGGAAAACTTGAACTTTGAGAATTTTCTTAGGAAAATGATGGAAAGTTTATAGGAAAACTCGTGGGAGAAGAAAAACTGAACTTGGGAAAATGAAATCCTGGGAATCTTACCCTTGAAATACTTGGAAATCGATTTTGATTTTGATTTTGAGAAAGGTGAGAGACTTCTTTTTGAAAATCTTGGGAAAATAACCTTTTCCATGGAAAACTGTGGAAAAACTTGACTTGGGAAAACCGATTTTGGAAAATTCTCAGAGTTTCTTGAGAAATCGATTTCTTTCAGAATGAAACTTTCTTATGAAAATCACGAGAAAACCGATGATTTCATGATGCAAATGATATGAGTGAATGAATGCACTTTGAAAGATTTTCTAAGAAATTTGTTGGAAAAATGTGTATTAAGTCAAAATAAATCCTTCACATATCCTGACTGTGGCCATGAATATGTTCAGAGTTTAATTGATTTAATGCACAATACTTTACAAAATTTGAAATATGATGTGCATTTTAAAATAGCCTAAGAGTGTAGGCTCAATGTGACTGGTAGAAAGATGATGGATCTAGGTCTCGTCCATATTCCGACTACGGCCGTAAATATAGACTCCACCGAGTTTATCAACT
Organism: Nuphar pumila; assembly: GCF_984573655.1. Lineage (NCBI taxonomy): Eukaryota > Viridiplantae > Streptophyta > Magnoliopsida > Nymphaeales > Nymphaeaceae > Nuphar > Nuphar pumila. The sequence goes on along the minus strand of NC_143257.1, from coordinate 52,474,381 downwards.
CCCTAAGAGTTGGTGCACGTGCCATTCTTGTACATCCATAGTGCTTTTGAAATAAAATGCATGAATCATATAAACAGGATATTGCATAAATTCAAACTATATGATATGCATCCTAGTCTAAGCAGGAAATTAAAATCTTATTCCAAGATTTACATTATTACATCACTAAATAAATGAAATAAATGGAAATTGCAGACTTCAGCTCCTTCTTTTGAATGTCCCTGCCAAACTTGAAATAAGGTTAGCTCAAATATGTGGGTTTTTCCAAGATTTTCCAATAATATTATGAAATTATTGGATTTAATTGGATATAAATCCTATTCTCATACTTCCTTGATATTTTAAATGATGAAAATGCAATACATTTTATAGAAAATAGTTTGAAATTCGGAATTGGGGTCAAAATGACCAAAATACCCCTAATATTAAAGTTATACCTTTAAAATCAAGGTTTTTCAAGGAAAATTTGGTAAAATTGAGATTTCAAAATTCAAATTAAATCAAATGATGATGAAATGCAATGTGAGATATGATGACATGCTGCTAAACACATTAGGACTGTAAAATCAGAATTTGATATTTTGCCATTTATCCAAAATAACGAATTTCGCTTGTTTTTCGCTTGGATCTGGGTCTCACGCGGCCCTGTTTTGATATTATGGCTAAATCAAACCTCAAATGAATTCCAAATTACACCAAATTCGGTATGAAGCATCTATCTACTCTGATAAACATCCTAGAATGCTAAAAATCATGAAATAATATGATTTGAATGCTAAAATTTAATGAAAGTCCTAAAAAGGGTGGATTTTGCCTATGGACCCGAACCAAATGCAATGCTTAATATGATAATGCAAGATTTACACCATGAAAACTTCTGATATTTTGCAGACTGCTAAAGGACCCAAAATTAAACATTTTTGGTTTTTACAGCCTCGGGATTTGAGCCATGGTGAGTTCAGTAACAGGGATTTGGTTCTGACAGAGTTAAAATCAACCTAATCTGATATAAAATACTAAAAAAAATGAAAAACAGCCATGGAAATTTTTGATATTTAACAGAGCTACTCACGACACCTACTAGGACAACTTTTTGGTTCATGATTTCTGCATTTGATCAACATAAACACATATAAAAATATAACTTTTCATGACTAAATTAACAAAATAGACAAATGTGACAAAACAGAGTACTGACAAGAAAAATCCGAAACAGGTATCACAACTGTTCTAAAAATCACAAGCTTTCAGATGCAAACATAGAACATCTCGAACATAACATTCACTTTTTACATATTTGGATTTGGATCAATACCTAAAGATAACTCGTCGACCTAAGTCGATCCAAAGTCTCAGAGGCCCGAATCAGGCTCTGACACGTGTTCCGAACTCTCGGATTTTTGTCAGACATTAAAATACTTCATAAAACTTTGAAAAAATTATGTTAAAAACTAGACATCCTCCTGAGTTCAGAACATCTTTCCGATCGAAAATAGGATCTCCCATGAGGGAGATCTTGATTTTACAAGTCGGAAAAGAAATTTTAAAACGCATCTCGGATAATAAAACCTGACTCACCTTTTTTAACGTTTACCACAGTAAACGAATTCAAATGCTTCCGAATTTTAGGCACATTTCTATGGATATCTAATGACGCATTCCATGATTTTTTTGGATTTTTTAACAAAAATTACATGCATGAAATAACGTGTGGACTGACTGACAAAAACAGAGAACTACTGAAACTGGGCAGAATTGAAATAAATGCTAAATTAATCCTAATTAACTCACGAAACATGCTAAATTAACATAATAAAATGCAAATTAAATCTAGCTAAATGTATGAATGCTAAAAATCATCAAGGAAGCATAATTGAATATTTTTATATATGTCATTTTATGAGAATAGCTCGATCCATCCCTCGGATGAGATCTTTCTTCAAACGACAACACGGATCAAATCATGATGAAATCGATTGGAATAGGGGCTTACCTTGTGTTCTCTTGCGGTTTTGAAACTCTCGAAATGAACGACTACCTTGACAATGGGCTCCAGAGGGGCGTGAATCCAGATGAAACCAAGAAAGAAAGAAAATGGAATTCTGAAGTTCAATTCTCAAACAGGGCTCCCCCTGAGCTGGGCATGGGCTAGGGTATTTGTAGAAATTTTAAAGATTTTCAAAATTCAAAGACAGTGAATCTAGACCTTCCATGTGGCGCCATCTTAGGGCATGCCATTTTGATTTTTTGAGAAAATAAAATTGAGAATTTTGTGAGTGAGACACCTCAGCAGGGGAATTTGGAATTTTTCAAAAAGCTTGCTTGATTTTCTCTGCAGGAGTCTCCCAAATGGCGCCACCTTAGAGGATGTCCTCTTGGAGTTTGAAATTCAAAGCTTGGTTTTTCTGGAAGAAGGAGAGATTACCATGTGGCACCACCTCAGGGTGGCTCCACACTGCCATGTGTCAAAAGGTAGGAGCAGAGGAAGCAGAAGATGCCACCTCAGAGGGGTTTGAATTTTACTTTTTTCTGATGAAAGGAGAGACTGACATGTGGTGCCATCTCAGGGTGGCTCCTACAATGACATGTGGCAGGAGAACAGGACTGGAATAAGCAGAATGCGCCACCTCAGCCTGGAGTTTGAATATTTGAATTGTTGCTTTTTCTGAAGGAGGCAGAAAGTGACATGTGTCACTTGCATTTTATGAAGAAAGCAGAGAGAGACATGTGTCCCTTGCTTTTTCTGAGAAGAGCAGAGGGTGACATGTGTCATTTGCTTTTTCTAAGAAGAGCAGAGAATGACATGTGTCAGTCTGCTTTTTCTGAGAAGAGCAGAGAATGACATGTGTCATTTGCTTTTTCTAAGAAGAGCAGAGAATGACACATGTCACCTACTGCAGGAGAGAATACCTCAGATGGCGCCACCTCAGAAGGAGACAACTCTACTTTTTCTGGAGGAAGCTAGGAGTGACACGTGTCTCCTACTTTTCTGAGAAAAGTAGGAAGAGACATGTGTCAGTCTACTTTTCTGAAAGAGGGAGAGATTGACACATGTCCCCTGCAGGAGACACTCTTTAAATGGCGCCACCTCAGAGGAGACAAGTTTTGCTTTTTCTGGACAGGACAACACATGACACTTGGCATCTTAGGATGATCTTTGGAATGACACATGGTGCAGGGTGAAGATGGTGGATGCTGACACATGGCATGGAATGAAGAGGGGGTCTAATGACATGTGGCGGCTTCTTAAGGTAGCTCCACACTGACACTTGGCAGATAAATGGGAGGAGAGAGAAAAGACAAGTGGCACCAATCCAGGGGACAAGGCTCCTATATTTTTGGGTTTTTCAAAATTCAAATTTTTTCAAAAGGAAAGCCTGTGTGACACCACCTCAATGTGGGTCCCACATTGCTTCTTTATTGAAATAAGCTCAAGACAACAACCTCTTTTTGGAATTTTCATAAAATCTGGATTAATTGGTAAAACAGAAGTTTTTGGAAAGAGTTGGCCCCTGTAGGGCGATTTTGTAAAAGGAAGAGAGTTGAAATAGCTGACAAAAGGCAAAATCTGAGTTGAACTTTATTGAAAATTATCCAGATTGTTTTCCTAAGGAAATATTTTGAAATTCAGAGCCCTGGGGGTAAAATGGGAAGAATTGATAATTTTGAAGACCCAGAGTTTTGAAATCAATTTTGAAAAGAGTTGAAATTCTAATCTGGATTGAAAATTTTGAAATTGAGAGTTCTGGACCTCGAAATGACATGCTGTGCAGTGCAGTGATATGAAATGCTCATGCAATGATATGCAATGTCATGTCTTATGCAATAGAATCTTGAACCAAGACTTGGAGATGCCTGTCTCCTGTCAGGAATAAAATTTTGAACATCTGAGCTAAAAATATAGAGAAATTTTGAGAGTTCCGAATGCAATTTAGACTTCTGTAAGGTCCGGGCTCAGAAAATGACCATTTTGCCCTCTGGCGATTTCAAAGGCTGAATGATGATGCTTGGTGGAAATGTCGGGGAGGTGAATGAAAATTTGGGGTGTTTACAATTTCCATAGACAGATTCCGCTCTTTCTACCCCCACATTCGTCGGATCGCCCTTGAGGTAGGTCTTCGCTTCTTCTATTCTTTTAGATAAAATCGTGTCCACCATTGTGAATCTCTCTAAACCTCAACCCCTTTCTTATTTTCTCTTTCTTGGACAACAAAACCACTGTCGTTTTTCAATCATTGTAGATGTTTGAAAGTTGGGTTTGGTCTTAGTTTTAGCGTTAGTCCAAGTTCCATCAAATTTTTCTAGCCAAAAGTGAAAATCGGCTAAAACTATTCTAGCCGATTTTAGCGTTTTTTCTAATTGTCTTTTCTGATTTTTCTGTGCATTCAGAAAATTAAAAATATCCTTTGCATGCCTAGATTGAGTCTAACATATCTTAGAGAGTCTCATTGTTGGTTTTCCTTTTTCCATAGAAAAATTGTCTAAGCCTAGCTTAGCCGATTGTGGTGTAGTTCAATACAATTTTTTTTTCTATTATTTTCTGTAGGTAGCAGCGTGGTAAGTAGATGTTGTGTGTCGTCTAGAGTTGGGTTTAGTTATAGGTTAATCGACATAAAATTAAATTTTATCGTTGTGCGATTTAGTCGTTTAAATTTGAGTTTTAATGTGTCTAAAGTAAAAGCGATTTTTGGGTGTGTTGGAGTGGTTGTCTTCTCCAAAGAAAAGTCTGCCATTAGAGTTCCAGCTTGGTCTTAGGTTTCGTTTGGTAAGTCTATTAGAATTAGGTAGGTTACTTAGAGTGTCTAGATTTAATGTATGGTTTGTTAGTGTAAAAACGTTTTTAGAATTTTTGTTTAGGTAATTTTTGAATTGTGTGATAGTTGTCTAAATTTGAATTTGATAATTTAGGAAGGGTTTTGAATGTTTTAGGTAATGAGTGTAGTGTCCAGGTTCGTTGTAATTCGTTTTAGTCATTTTAGGATTAATTTAGTAATGTCGATTTGTGTGTAGTATTTAAAATAGTTAATTTCCTTCCAAATCATGTTTTACATGCCATTCATACCCTTTGAGTGATTTGTGTATAGGTTAATTTAGTTAGGTTAATGTTAGATTAGATTAGCTAATTAATTAGTCATGCATTTTAATATGAAGGGCATAGTGGTAGTTTTATTCAAAAAACGATTTTGGTAGGAGTGATCATATATCCAAATTCGTGGGGCTCAATTAAGGCAAGCTTTGACCTCTTGTTATTCAGCCAAGATAGAAAGATTTATCTTCTAAATTTTGGAAACAAAGTTTGATTTTTAAATCACTTTATAAAAATTCTATGCACGGTTTTGGGAAAGAGTTTAAATTCTCTATTTTCGTTTAATGACAATTTAAAACTGTGTGGGTCCATCAAGCTGGATGGTTTTGCAATTCCAAGCCTTCCAATTGGGTTACCAAGGCAATTATGGAGGATGATCTCCTTTCCAACTTCGTTGCTGCTTCTCATTTATGAGCTTTTTTACTAACTTCCTATCTTGACATAGAGTAGATAGAATATCACTAATTTTAGTAGGTATTAACTTAGATTTAGGTTTTCAAAAATCGTGAATACTAACTTAGTAAGTGTGTTAGGTCTTCATTAATGTTAGTTGCATTCCATTTAGGAGTTTAAATTAGATAGACTAATTAGTAGTTTTATTTCTTTCTTCCATTTTCATTTTTAGTAAGTAGCTTCTCTTTCTTAGGTGTATTTTAGTTCATATAGGGTGACGTGAATCTAGGTTAGAGTTATATTCCAAACCGTCCCCTTTACTAACCCTAGTTAGTAAGTTAACTTTAGATAAGTTTATGCATTGATATTAGATTGATATTATTGGTTCAATTTGGTTTTATAGTTACTCGTTGGGTCCTTAGTTAAGTAGTTATTTCACATTAGAGAGAGTCAATTAGAACTAACTACATTCATTAATATAGGTATTCCAAATAATATTACATATTAGTTTATGATAGTTTAAGCGTGGTGGTTTGTTTAGATTAGATTTATTATCAACTTGTTTCGTTCATTTACATGTTTGTGTAGTTAATTTAATTGTTGTTATTTTCTGTAGTTTAACAGTAGATTAGAAGTGTTTAGGACTATTTTTGCATATAATTTACTGCCATAGTGTCATTAGTGGATTCTTTCAAGTGAATAGTGCACTGATTTAAAAACCAGAATTTTACCGCAACTTGCACTCATCATTTTATGTAAAAAAATTTTGAGTTTTCTCAGAATTTTTCTTCTATTCTTTTCATCTGTGTGTTCACTATCAGCAGACCAAAAATCAGCTCAATTCGAGTTGATTTGGTTTGACTTTTAAGCGTTTTCCAAAATCAGCTTTTTCGGATTTTTCAGTTTCGGGACATACGATTTTCAGATTTTATATGAATTTGAAACACTTATATCTTGAGCTTCAAAAAGAGTGTTTCAAATCCGTAAAATCTGACAGATTTTTGAATCTGTCAGAAACAGAACAAAAGAAATTTTGTGAAAATCGGACTTTGTTTTCCCCTTCAACTTCTCTGTTTGCAAAAAGCTGTCAGAATCCACTTTTGCACTAGTTGAGGGTAAAACAGTCACTTTCTTAGTTTTGTGATTTTTGGTAGTTTTAGTGTTTTTCTGCAGGTTAGTTAGTGTATTTGCAACAATTAACTTAGTTAGATTCAGAATAATTAGTTGGTGTACTTAGAATTGATATTTTAGATAATTTTTAGTTTTAATCAGAATTTAGTTCAGTAATTCCTCGTAGAATTAGGTTTAGGATAATTTTTAGATTTATTTATTATAACTGGTTGTATTTTTGCAAGTAGTATTTTTAAAAGATATTTTCAACAAAAGCAATTGGAAAATCGTCAACCAAAAGTAATAAAACCGACTTTCCACCGAAGTGGCGAGTACGGGTCGAATCCACAAGGAACGGGAAATATTCAAATTAATTCTAAAAGTCTCAATTTATTAATATACAATTCTGAATCTAAGTTAACAAGTACACTTCTAATGAAATTACAGAATAAACTACAATTAACTAGAAAAGCAATTCTAAATTCTTCTTCTGATTGCCAAGGGCAATTTCGTCCTTTCACCCAAATGTCACTTTTTCACGCTGGACAAGATTAACCTTGTAATCTTTAGTAAGCTTTTTAACCTAAAACCAAGAAAATAAGAAGTTAGTACACAATTATGAGAAGTAGTTCTAGAAATTATGTTAAAACTAATTCTACCAAAAACTGACTGAATTAAAATCTAATCAAACTAAAAATTATCTAAAATATCAAATTTAATTTTATCAACTAATTCTATTCTATCTAACTAAGTTAATTGGTGCAAATAAACTAACTAATATGCAGAAAAACAGTAAAAATGCACAAAAATTAATAAAATAATGACATGACTATTTTACCCTTAACTAGTGCAAAAGTGAATTCTGACAGCTTTTCGCAAACATAGTAGTTGAAGGGGCAAACGAAGTCCAAATTTCACGAAATTTCTTATGTTCTATTTTTGACAGATTCAAGAATTTGACAGTTTTTACGGATTTGAATTTTTTTTCTTGAACTCCAGATATAAGCGTTTCAAATTCGAGAAATTTCTGGAAATCGCTGGTCCCGAAACTGAAAAATCTTCAAAAGCTGTTCTTGAAAAACGCTTAAAAATCAGACCAAATCAACTTGAAATGAGCTTATTTTTAGTCTGCAGACAGTGAACATTTTGATGAAGAGAATAGAGCAAAAATTTCAAGAAAACTCCAAAAATTTGCACATAAAATGACGAGTGCAAAATGCAGTGAAAATCAAGTTTTAAAATCAATGCACTATTCACTTAGAGAAATCCACTTTTGACACTATGACTTTGGATAATTTGTAAAAATAGTCCTAATGCTGCTAAATGAATGTCAAAAGGCAGAGAATGAATGCGATTAAAAGTACTACACGAATATGGAGATGGAACACACAAGTCAACATTAAGTATAAACTAAAGAACACGCCAAACATAAACTATCCTATCTAAATATGTAATGCTAATTAAAATATCTAAAGATTTAAAATTGAATCAATCTACTACACTAATCTAAACTAAATGCTAGATTAAAAACACGCCATTCACCTTCCAAGCTAAATTAGCATTAGAATTAAGAAAATCGTTAAATTAAATAAGCTAATTAACTTAACTAAAACAAGTACCTAACTAGAGTTAATTGAGAACTAGGGTTAATTAGGGGAGGACTTGGAGTAGCTCTTTTGACTTTGACTAGGCTCACGTCCAACCTTACTGGGCCCACTAGGTTGACTAAGTTAGACACTTAATTAAAATGGTAACCTAAGACTCTAACGCTAATTAATTAAAAACGAAAATGACAAATTAATGGAATGACTCTATCTACCTTACACGCCTAAATGGAAATCAATAAAACTAAAACCTAAAACTAATACACATTTAATAGAATAATTAATACTAATTCCTAATCTAAGACAATATAGAAAGTTAGAAAAAGGATTCCTAAATGACAATTAACGAAATTGGTAAGACTATCACCCTCCTTAATTGCCTTAAAAACCAACTTGAAAAGCTTTGAGGAGATGAAACCGTCCAGCACAAAGGGCCCCACATAGTTTTAAATTCTCTTTAAGAAAGAGTTTAACAATTAGACTCCTTTCCCAAAAATCATGTTTAGCACTTTTAGGAAGTAATTTTTGAAATTAAATTTTATTTCCAAAAGTGTAAATGAGAGAAATCCTTCTCTCTTGGCTGGATCAAACTTTCAAAGCTTTCCAAAGAGGGTCTCACGAAATTGAAGGAGTGCAAAGTTACCAAAATCGTTTCTCAATAAAAATTACTCTAATACCCTTCTTCTAAAATTCAACACTCTTTAATTAATTTATTTACCCTAGCTAATCTATCCTACTGTGATCATCGCAAAATTTTTCCTCTCATGTGATTTCTCTATCTTCCTTCTCTTTTCCTTTCTAGCCTCTATTTCCTCCTTTTGAAGGGAGAAAATATAACACAAAAAGAAAGAGAGAAGAGAAAAGAAAGAAGAGAAGAGAAAAGAGGAATTCTTTTGCGGGGTCTCACTTGACCTTAATTTGAAAACATTTAGAAAATAACTCGCCTCCGTTTTTTAAAATATTTGCGGGAAAATTGGGAGACGGGATTCGCTCGTCGGTACGAGGTTCGATCGTTCCTGGCACCTTTACCAGGGGTAATCGAACCAAGGGTCGAATTTTATGCCTTTTACTTTGCCTAAATATTATCTAAGAATTTATTCTAAAGATCTAAATGCACAAAGAATCATGCTTGTGCAAATGCAAGGATGTATGCTCTTTTTGAAAATGATTTAAAAATTTGCCAAGTGTTTCTGAGATGAATCTGATAATAGGATGAAGACAATGGTTTCTAACTTAGAACTTAAGATTTAAAGTTCTGAGTTTTTAAAATAATCAGGGCTTGGAAAAATAAATCTAGACTTTGAAATGAACGACTTTGGAGTTGAGATAAAAGGAAAAGAAAGGAAAATCCAAAGTCATAAATGGACTTTGGTTTAGGATTTTGAATCAAAATGGAGATGGGATTTGAAATGTAATTTGAATTTCATTTGTAAAGTTTGAAATCAGAGAAATCTAAATAGAATTGAGAGATGAAATTGGTTTTTGGAATTTGGGGAATCTAAACTTGGATTTTGAAATCTAGAAGAAATGAAATTGGATTTAAGAATTGGAATTGAGAATAGAATTTGATTTGAGATATGGAATTCAAAATGGAATTTAAATTCAAAGTCTGGATTCTAAAAATATAGTTGAGATTTAAAATTGAATTCTGGATTTAGAATCTGAAATGGGAGTTGATCCTGAAATTTGAGATCTGAGATGGAATTGGATCTAAGATCTGAGATCCAAAAGGGAATTGGGTTCTGGATCCTAGAATGGAATTGGATCTGAAGTCTGAGATCCAAAGTAGAATTGGGTTCTGGATCCTATAATGGAATTGGATCTGAAGTCTGAGATCCAAAGTAAAATTGGCTTCTGGATCCTAGAATGGAATTGGATCTGAAGTCTGAGATCCAAAGTAGAATTGAGTTCTGCATGCTAGAATGGAATTGGATCTGAAGTCTGAGATCCAAAGTAGAATTGGGTTCTGGATCCTAGAATGGATTTGGATCTGAAATCTGAGATCCAAAGTAGAATTGGAATCTGGATCCTAGAATGGATTTTGGATCTAAAGTCTGAGATCTAAAAGTGGAGATTGATACTTGAAAATTTGGATCCAAGTTGAGATTAGGATCTAACTTTGGATTTTGGAATTTCAAAATGGATTTTGAGAATGAATTTCAAAGTCAAATTGGACTTTGAACTTAATTTTGGAATTTATAAAATGAATCAAGTTGAATTTTAAACTTTGAATTTGATTTCAAAGTTTGGATTTTAAGAAATGAGATAGAATTGATAAATTGAAATAGGAATTTGAAGAAAAGATATTCACGATCAGTTGGATTTTGAAAAAAAGAATTTTGAAAATATGATGCAATTCTATCCTAAATGATGAATGAATTTAAAGAAATTTGAAATTGGTTTTTGAAAAGCTATTTCATTCTTTAAGTGAATTAAGAATGAGGTTGAAGATATAATATACCCCTGACTATGGTCATTGGATATATTATATAATAATCACATTTAAATTCAAGTGAAGAATAAAATACATTTTTGGTGTTTTATAGAATTTAAAAAAAAATTAACTCTCAATATACCCTGACTATAACCATTGGTATATATATTGAGTTAATTTTAGATTAAATTCTAATAAAAGAGAAAAATATTTAAAGAAAATATGATGTTTTTTGAAAAAGGATCCAATGTGGATCCAGTGTTATTTTGTAAAAGATAAAAACACTAAGTCTTGTTTACATCCTGACTATGGCCATTGATGTGAATCATCAACTTAGGATTAATTACCTCTTACGAAATGGTGCACGTGCCATTCGTGTTGCCATTAGTGAGAATTTGAGGAATAAAGACAAAAATGTATGAAAAATGAGCAAGTTATGACATTTACAATGTTCATTCATTCTATCTACAACAGGAAATGTAAATTCTCATTTAGATCTAGCTATTACAATACATAAAATTGAAATTACAACTCCCAATGATGATATTTTCATATATTCCCTACAAAACAACTGGATTAATCATGAAAAATGGAGAAAAATGACACACATCATGTGGGCATCTACAAAAATGTTCATATACCAAGATATGAAATGATGGAAAGATAGAAGAAATAATGTATATACCTATATACATTCATACTTATACATATATATAGGTATATATATATATGTATATGTATATATACATATATACATACATATATATATATATATTCATATATACAAAAGTTTGTGAGGTGCTATATGAAAAATAGTGGTTGCTGATGATATAGTAAAAAAAATGAATGTTGTGGCTGACCAACATGAACCAATGCCCGTGAGATGGGGACTTGTGGGAGTGAGAGCACACAAAGATTGTAGACAAATAATGCAAGAACGTGATTGAAGGGTATAGTAGGATGATATGCCAAAGGTGAGCTGTGGATGCTGGGAATACTTACATCCACATGAAGCATTTGCTGTGGGTATTTTCAGCAACAGAGGGTTTTGCTGTAGATGTTTACAACAAAAAGGTTGTCGGTTGTAAGTATTTACAGCAAAACAAGGCATTTGCAATAAATGTCGTGGACTGATGTAATGAAAAGAGTAAATGGCTTCTCATATACAGACATTTAAGCACATAATGACCTGTGAGAAACAACAACATATGAGGCTGTATGGTGGTGGAAGTGTGGATGGCTGGGTAGGGACAATTTTCTGCAAAAAGGATGGCAGTAATGTGAGTGTAGATGATGTGGTAATAGGTAAAGGTGAAATGTTAACCATCATAACAACAATGATTGCTACCAAAGTAGCAAGAAAAGTAAGGCCTATACTCAAGATGACTAGAGCCAGAGAGACCTGAATTGGCACCATCCGGAGGTCATGTGATGTCTTCTTTTAAATCGTTGTAATTTTGAAAAGATTTTTATATGAAAAACATGTGAAAACCAGACATCAAATAATAAAAACCGGTTCTCACTAGTGGATGAGACCGGGTCGAACTCAGGGAATGGGAATATATCGTATTCAAGTACACAAGTCTAAACTAATCTTTATTGCCGAATTATTGAAATATAAAATGTTCAGAAAAGTAAAAACAACTAGCTATTACAACAAATGAATACCCTTCGCAGAGGGCGTAAAGTGCAATATTTACAAACCCAGAATTAAATGCCTAAATTCTAGAATAAAAGAAAAACATCTTCTATTCTTGTACTTCCCGTGTCACGTATTGCTTTAGGTCCACTCCTGTGCAATCCTGCACAAATCAAATGAACACGAGCAGTACACGAAAAAAAACAACAGAAACTAACTAACTAAATGTTAATACTGAAATGACAATTCATTAAGAAGTTTTAAGACTAATTGTAATATAAAAAACTAACAATATTTTCTTAACTAAGTAATACTAACTGCTAATTAACTAAGTAATCTAATTACAACAAACAGCTAACCTAATCACTATTATCAACACACTTCGTAAAAATCAGGGAGACACTTAGTAAAAACACACATAAATCTCAGTGAATCTTAATAACCGCAACACTCTATAGAAATCCAACTAAACAATCAAAGATCAACATACTTCCAACAGTGAAGGTTAAAAGAGAATTGCCATGAATTTTAGCAAAGAAACAATTCAGTGAAAATCATTGATCATTTTTACTGAAAATTAACACATTATTGCAGTGAAGTTCAACAGAAAATTGTGTCCGGACAATTACATTTTAGTAAACAAAAACATTAAATTTCAACAAATCCACACATTCATTGGCAATAGTGAAGCTCAACTGAAAAACATTTACAGCCTGATAACTCTGATGATTATCTCAGATTAGTTAACCGAATCAATTATCAGAAAAGTAGAAATCAATAACCGAATAAATTAACTAACTCAGATTTGAATGTAAATCAGATCTTGATTCTGCATTTCACTAACAAGATTTACATATAACTGTGTAACAACACGATCAATAGTTTCTGTGGTGACCTGCCGGAATTTGCAAAAATTCTAATGAATTCAAACTCAACTTCAGTTATCACAAACTTCAGATTTCATAATAGTGATTCACAACAGTATCCATTAGTTCTCACTCTCTTCCGATAACAATGACAGAGCGCCCTTATTTGAAATCCAGTATTTAGATCATTCACCAGCACAACAGAAATTTTTATCAGAAATCGGAAGTCCTTTTTATCGATCCAGATGATCGACCAACACTCAGCCGTAATATAACTGAAATCAAAAATCAGATTCTCTCAAACATTGGATTAAACCAAAGAATAAGAGGAATTCAATCAAAAACAGACTGATCTCAGTAATAATTGGAGATTAGGTGACTGATTTATGGAACTTAATCAATCGGTACATGTAATCTAACTTGAATCTAAAACAGGAAAATCAAAAAGAAAAAGAAAAAAACATGCGATCTGTATTTTTTTCTTTTCGTTTCACACAGAAATCAAAAACAGAATTCGATTAAAAATAAAAAAGAACAAGAAAAATGAAGAATCGGAAGAAGAATAAGAGAAAGAAGTATAAGAAGAAGATGATGCAGATTAGGAGAAGAAGTAAAGGAAGAAGAAGAAGAAGAAGAAGAAGAAGAAGATCACTTACCAGGAAATGAATGAAGAAGTGGCTTCCACCTTGTGCGCTGCCATCGGTTGAAGGAACTCCTTGCCACCGGATGAAGAATATCTGCTGCGTGAACCAGAAGAGGGATTAGGGAAAGAAGGGCGGCGGCCTCCACCGTGCGCCATTCACCGGACTGAAGAGTCCTCCATTGCTACCGGCTGGAGTGTAGACAGAGAAAGAGGGAGAAGGGGAAGGTAGGGAAGAAGAGATGCCGGTATTAATGGAGGATGGTGAGAAAAGAGGGAAAGAGAGGGAAAGAGGGGAAAAAGGGGTTTCAGGCATATGGAAGAGGCGCCCGATTTTTGTGATTTTGGGGGTTTTTAAAAGCTTTCAAACCGGCTGGAACCGGTTCAAACAGAAATTTTTTTCAGTTCAAAAACAATGCAAACCGGTTCCAGCCGGTTTGCTTATTCATTTTTTTTTTAGTTTTTTAAAATTCAACAACCTTGTAAACCGGTTTATTAAAAAAAAATTACAAACAAAACTTTATTTCATTTATAAGGAAAATAAAAACTATTCTACTAAATTTTTTTTTTCTTTTCTAAAAAAAACAAACATTTAAAATGATTTTAAAAACTATTTTCTCTATTTTTTTATTTTTAATTTTTAATTAAAAACTAACACTAGACTACTATGAATATAAAAAAAACTAAAATATGTATAAAAAATGTAAAATAAAACTATTTTTCATGCATTTTCTATTTTTAAATCATTTTAGCACATTTACTCGAAAACTAACATAAAATTGGGCTTTTGAAACATTATTTTATAAAATCATGCATATTTAAATGTTAATAAACCCTGAATTATATGCATGATCAAATACCCCCATGCTTATATTTTGCTAGTCCTCGAGCAAACTAGAGAAATGCAAGAAACCAAACTATCACCTAACTCACTTTCGTAGGAATCACGGTTGCATTTAGCTCATGCAACAAGCCCTTTCAACCCCTGGGTTACCCCAGTGGACGAGTAAGGTCTCGTGAGGGTTTGCAGTGATGCTACCCACAAACATCTCTGTCATGTATGCATAATATTACACATCCTCATAAGAAGTAGGTAATTAAAGACTTTGTTTTCACAAATATTTCCTATTATTTCAAAATCGAAATATAATTAGAGTCTTTTATGCACCACCACAGAAAAGAATTTCTTTCACTTTTCTAAATATCACAATTATTTATGTTTTATTCTTAGAAAATCCAATAAAAACATATTATTATTTACTTATCCTCACTCATATGTTTTTTGCACCGGTTTTCTCAATCATACTTCTAAGCATTGAACTTTTCTCTCTTTTTCAGCTCTTTTCTCGATTTTTTCATTTTTTCACGCTTTTTCTTTTTGCGCACTTATTTTTCTCTTATAGCTTGCGTGTGGTCTGCTTTTATGCCTTGTGCAATGTTAATATCTTCTATACTTTTTCAATACATACCAAAAGATATCAACTAAGACATAAAAGTGACTTCCTTCATTTACCTTTATAACGTGAGAGTCAAATATTTCAACTTGTATCTGTTCTCAGTTACTTAGGATCACGAAGTTTTCCACTCTCCTTTTCGAAAATGGAATTAAAAGTTTCAACTTACATCTAAGTTCCATCTACTAAGGATTGTGGAATTATCAAAACAACCTAGCGCATGCTTTTTCTCACTTTTTGAGCTCATTTTTATGCTTTTGTTCATTTGCTTAGTTTTTCAAAAATAAAACTGTGCATATTCATATTTATGATTCAAAATAAACTCTAACATGTATCTATCATCATTTCCTCGAAATCCGCATAAACAACCATAATTTTTAGATCTATGTCAGAAAAAATTTTCGTGGGGCTTAAAAATCCTCTAAAAACATTAGATTTGAAATAACATTCATATAAGTTCAAACTCTTTCTTTAAAAATCTACTTTTTATGAGAGATGTGTAAACATGTGCAAGAACGTAAACAGAAATATCGATGTGTGCAAACTACACCCTCCCCATGCTTGAATGACACTGTCCCAGTGGCACTCCCCCATGCTTATATGAAACTAAGTGAATGCACATGAGAGAAAATAATTGAGGGAAAAGAGTAGAATGACGTGACATGAAAAAAAAATATACGTTCTATGAATGTAATGAATGCAATGTATACATGACAAAACATGAAACCATGAAAGAAACAAAAAGAACATGAAAAACTCATGAAAAAGTAAAAACAAAATAAAATCTATAAATTCTAAACAAATCTACAAGATATGGGTTGCCTCCCATAAAGCGCTAAGTTTCACGTCCCCAGCCAGACGGATCCCTGGAAAAACCTTCATCATCCATGAGATCAATGGACATGAAGTCAGACTCAACCGGGCTCTATGAAGAAAAGAGTGTCATCTGTGACACTACGCACTGTGTTTCCATCCCTTCTACCTCCAAATGTAGTATCATGACTCTCTTGACATGAAGAACTGAGATTAGTCTCATGTGAGAGACTGGTCAGGAAATGAGAGTCTAGGACCGACCGAGTATCAATGAATGCTACTTCAGACAAGTGGTGAATATGATCTGGCTTGACTTGGTCAAGCACCTTCTGCATCTGCACCTCTTGCTTACTCAAAACGATTGGTGATCCTAAAGGCTGAGGAAATGGGGCTTTATATGATGAAAATGTATGTTGTGAGTAAAGCCCTTCCTGCTGAGGTAATATGGAAATCGACTCGTCAGTAGAAGTGATATGGGGCTCATGAGTCGATTCCTGAGTGGAGTGACACGCCTTCCCATACTGAAGGGATGTAATAGATTTGACTTGCTCATGATGTGAAGCAGTGGGTTGCAAGTCAAATAACATGGAATCATCTCCCTTGGATGTGACAACAGAATGACTAGATGGGTTCCCCTCGCTTTGCCTACTGAAGGTCTCAACCAATTGTCCCATTTGAGTCTCTAGCTTGGCTATTGACTGCGTATGGGAACTCAAAAGTTGTAATATCCTATCTTGGAAGGATTGACTAAATGAAGACTCATGAGGATGGGGTTGAGTATAAGCAGGTTGGGCTGGGGGATGAACCTGTGAAAAAATGGGGTGCGAGTAACCTTGTGAAGGGTTACTGGGTCTATACTGTGTCTGAGAGGGCTGATGGGATGGGAAAATAGACTGGTTTCGCCAACCTGGGTTATATGAGGATGTAAATGAATCGGGCATGGGTTTAGCGAAACCTTGGGCCGCATTCACCTACTCCTGAACGAATTCAGGATATAATGACGCTGCCGGACAATCCGCAACACAGTGTGCAGGGCTAGCACATAGCTCACACACTCTTTCTACTTGATTTCTCGAAGAATTGGCTACGAATTGATCTAACTTCCTAGTCAACTGGTCAACCTTGGTACGCAATGTTGAGAAACTCGGTTTTGATGTCACATAATATGATACACTGTCTTATTTGATTTTGTATGATATGATAATATGTTCTCTTGAAATAATGTTATATTATGACTGAATATGTTTTGCCTTAAATCTAACGAGTATTTGATGCAAGGATATCTCACCCAATAAGGATGAAGACTTCCTGTTCAAGTACAACTATGGTGCAATCATACTCCTTGAAGAAAAAGCTTGATGAGCCATGCTTTCCTAAAGTTCAAATGAAGAAATCGGCTACCTCAAGATGATGATTTTTTTCTTCTTTAGAGTCATATGTAACAGAACCTTCAGGAACTTGCATATTGCATATTACATACTCATTCATACATACTATATCATAAAAGTATACGATAGTTTCAAAAAGCTTCTTTTTTGAAAACCAATAAGTGTACCTTCTTACAACCTTTTATGAAAAAGATATTTTGTCATATAATAATTGTACTTTCTTACAACCTTTTATGAAAAAGACTTTTTGTCATATAATCATTGTACCTTATACTATATACAAGACAACATGAAAAAAGGAATGTAGGAAAAAGACAAAAACATAAAATCGACTACATAAGAAAAACAAATAAAATATGTTTTTGAAAAGACCTTAGTTATCTTCTCTAATGAAATGTTTTCTTAATACAAGAAAAAGACAAAAACATAAATCGGCTACACATAAGAAAAACAAATAAAATATGGTTTTAAAAGGACTCTAGTTACCTTTTTCTTTAGAATGTCGACTTACTTGAAGTCATCATTCTCTCTAGTTACCTTTTTTCATAACCATAGAATGTCGACTTACTTGAAGTCATCATTCTCTCTAGTTACCTTTTTTCATAACCATAGAATGTCGACTTACTTGAAGTCATCATTCTCTCTACAAAGCATTAAATGCCTTCTGTAACAAATCCTTTCTAAATATCCTTCCCAAAGAATGTCGACCTTCTTTTTTGGTCCTCATTCTCTCTGGAGACTTTGAAATACACTACATAAAGAATACACTTGACATGACTATGTACAAATAAATATCTCAAAGCACTCATAGTACTTACACTCATTTAAAGTAAAGAAGTACTAATGTACCTCAAATCATTAATTAGAATAAAGACAAAACTACAACCCAACGTTCAAATGTACTATTGTAAGAAATAGACTTTTTACATAAAATATGTATTACCTAAAACAATACAACGACTAGAGTACCCTCTATTTCACCTTTATGGAAAAAGGCATTCTCGATCTTCTCTAAAAGATATTTTTGAAATGACATAACATTTCACATTTTAAAAAGTTACAATTCCAAAATATAACGACTACTTTTTAAAGGCTATATAAACACACTCAAATAAACTATTAAACAAGAGGAATGGAATAGACGTGTGAGCTTACAAAGAGAAAAAGTTCTATTCGTGATTTGAAAAGAGAGCCTTGAAAAAGAAAGAGAAAAAGAAAAATGAAGAAAAGAGAAAAAGTCAAGTCCAGCTCTTTGACAAAGAGTATCCTCTGAGTGACAAACAGAACATTCTTAGAATCCTTCATTCGTGCATTCATATCATTCTGAAGGTTCTATAGGAAGTATTGTAACTCTGTTATTCACTGTATTCCTTCTTTGTTTAAAGAAGTAGACCTCTGTGAAAGCGGGTGTTGCCCTTCTCTGTTGAGAGAAGAAGACCTCTTGGGAAGAGGGTGTGCCCCTTCTCTGTTGAGATAAGAAGACCTC
This sequence comes from Nuphar pumila, assembly GCF_984573655.1. Classification (NCBI taxonomy): domain Eukaryota; kingdom Viridiplantae; phylum Streptophyta; class Magnoliopsida; order Nymphaeales; family Nymphaeaceae; genus Nuphar; species Nuphar pumila. Next base: position 52,455,468 of record NC_143257.1, on the reverse strand, counting down.
TTGGGAAGAGGCTGTTGTACTATTTATCCGGTAACTCGGATGTTATAGTGGAATCTCAAGTGGTTTGCTTGGGGACTGGATGTAGGTCTGGATATTGACCGAACCAGTATAACTTCTGTGTTTTATGTGTTGTGCCTTATTGCTTAATTATTTTATTTTATCGATCATTATCATATTTCACTATTCACCCCCCCTCTAGTGGAATTTCACGCAATTCTAATTCGGACCCAACTTCGAAAATCCCAACTTTCCTAGGACCACTAGACAGAGATGTAGTCCTATCGAGCCGTGAAGACAAGGTATGATGCATCATGTTTTCACTTAAGGTCTCGAATAGAGACCATGCCTCGTCCTCACTCTTGAGCATAAAAGTGCCCCCACAAGACGAATCAACCAATTGACGATGCTTTTCAGTAAGCTCGTCATAAAAATACTGCACTAACTGCCAACGAGGCACTGCGATAGCAATTTACTCTTTTTAAATCCCACAGATGACTCTTACACAGGAATCTGATATATATTCAAGCCATGAACATAGATCAGCATGTTGATTTAACATGCATCATCGAGGTTCAACAGGACATATCCACGTGCATATATATATATATATATATATATATATATATATATATATATTAGAATGACAAAACAATCAATAGGACAATATATGCAAGAAGATACAAAAGGAAATGGTGGAACAACAAGCTACTAGAGATAACACATATATTCATCACATCAGAAATGTAGCTAATGCTCCAAAGTAGCTGTAATATTAGAATTGTTCAACTTGTTGTATTTTAAAATCACACAGCCATCCGTTGGCTTTTAATAAGAGGGGTACTTACCAAATCCCACGACTGGAAGGCTTTATCACAACGACTAGCTGATATTCTGGATGCAAACATAAGCAATTATTTCAGCAGGATTCTAATTCCCTCACGCAGAACATAGCACTCATATAGATTTCATCAAACATCTTGTTTATTCATTTCAAAGTCAGACCTAAGATCAGACTGTAACGAAAAACAAACAAAACCATTTCACACCAGAGTTTAGGATGAAGCATGCATCTGCATTGAGATGATTTATATGCCACAGATCCTTGCTTTCCAAATAACAGGGAATTTGTAATTGTATTTTGATTTCAGGATAACGAAAGGGGGGGTGCCTGATGTATCTAGTAGGTGATCAACAGATGTGCTGATGAGCTGAGAGGATCAAACACTTGGCCCACAAACTGTGGAAAACATTAGTCTACATTGACTGAATCACAACTAATAATGTAAATCGGTCTATGGAATAAATAGTTAAATAAACTAAATGACAAATAAGTGAACAACCACCTGTGAACACCCCAATTTTTTTTTAAATGTCGTAAATATCCCCTTTTTGCCTTTAACCCTCATTTTCTGACAAAATCGAGTCACTTCAAAACAAAACTCCGGTTTATTCTCGATTTTTCTGGAATTAATTGAATCTTCTTATATCTGACTTAATTTTGGTCCATATCCAGTTAAAATCAAAATCTAAGCATCGCTATCCAAATTTTGATCAAAATTCATAAAATTCCAAAAATGATTTTTGAAAGGATCAGACTGTCCATCCGGCGTTTGTTTGGGTCCATTGTCCTATAGTCCTCGATTCGAGAACCAAAACTCAAATACTTTCTCAAAAACCTTGGATCTGAACCCGTTGTCTAAGAAAATCTCAAAAGTTTTCTCAGAAGACTCATCTTTTGTACATATTTTTCAAAATTACAAAAATAGTTTTTAAATCTCTTATTTTGCTTAGATTTTAGAATATTATTCCAAAATCACAAATATATATATATATATATAGAAAATAACAAAAAGATACAATATATATATATATATGAGAGAGAAAAGGACAAAAAAAATAATATAAAAATTTGGAAACAAAAATCGGTTTTTGGAAAACCACCGCCTTTCTTTTGAAAATCTTCAAAGCAGGAGGGTTTTGACAAAAAAAAGAAAAAAAGAAAAATCGTATTAGGGTTACGAAACCCCTCCTTAGCCGCAAACAGCTACCCCCAAGGGCGACCTCTCAAAACCCTTCTCGGCCTTCCAGAAGCACCCAAGCCCTCTCTCTTACCAAAAGCCCTCGGCCGCAGGAGCTTCCACCGAACTCTCCGATCCTCCATGGCTTCCATCTCCCGTTCATCTCCAACGGTGATTCCATCTTCATCCCTCCCATCGCCCATCACCAGTGGACGCCTCTCCTTCCTTCTCGACCGTCGATACATAACAACCTCTCTTGATCCTTCTGAAGCCTATAAAAACAAGGCATCATGAGAAGATAAAAGGGGGGGGGGGGGGAAGAAGGGGGAACAAAAAAGAAAAGGGGAAAGCATTCTCATCCAAGACATCGATTATTGGTATCATCGATCTTCTTGGAGGGACATCGATCATTCACCACGAATCGCATCTCTGTCATTGATCATCTTCCTCCTCTGGCATCCGTTCTCCCGCATCCGGAATTTCAATCCCGAAGCATCAAAAAGCCATCTGGTGAGTCTTCCTAAAACCCTCTGAAACTTTTTTTTTTCTTTTTTTTCTCGTCTCTTTTCCTTTTCGATTTCCTTTGAATTTTCTTGATTTATTGTCCCACCCACGCACCACGGAGGAGGATGGGTTTTGCTTATAGCAGAGACCAACCCTTCCCTTTGTGCAAAAGCGAAAGGAACGATCCCGTTCCGATATTTTCTTTCTTAGTTTTTCCTTTATATTTCATTGATTCATTCACAGTTTACATCATGTGTTGAGATGATTCCCATTTCGCATCATATTTCCTTTATCTTCATTATATTGTTATTTATGATCCATTCGTGTGATATTCACAAAGTTTCCTTCCCTTTTTTTTTTTATTGAGCTTCATCGGCATCAACGACATCATTGATTCTGTGTTGATGATTCATCGTATTGGATATTTTCTATCATTTCTTATCTTTTTTTTTTCTTTTTTCTGTAATATGTTGTAATGTATGGTTCAATCTTTGTTTTGGATTCAGTTTCACCACATATTGATTTCATTCCGGCTCATTTAACTTCTGTCATATTGCCTAAATATAATTGTTCAACCTGTTCTCTGTCCATAATGCATTTTTTTTTTAACAATCCCGTAGCATTGCATTTCCCCTTTCCTCATTACAATTGGCATCTGCACAGTTGTCCCTGGTTTTTAGCATTTCAAAATCTGTTACTTCCGTCGAGATGCGTGGAAGATCTGGTCCCTCAGGGAATTAGACTTGAGTTTGATCTCATAACAAGAGGCCAGCCCGTACATGGTATTCCTGGGATAGAGCAAAAGCATTGAACGATGAGATCCAGGGAGGGCTGCCTTACGATACATTTTTTTTATGTATTCTGAATCCCATTCATAACCATTATTGAATGCACATCTGAGCAGCTGATGGAAATGAGGGTGATAAAATCCACCTTCGTCTGCTTGAAGGAATGTTGTGTTTCAGAATTTTCTCACTTCATCAGCATGCAGTAAGCTGCCAGATCAAGCTTCAAACGGATGAACTAATCCTCTCTCCTGCCAATGGCTCATCACCATCAAATCCGTGTATATCAGTTGGAAAATCTGTTACCATTTTTTTTCTAGGATGGCGTATCAGCTGGATAAGCCAGACATTTACCATCATGTTAAGTATATTCATTCTAAATGAATTTTCAGAAAATTTCTTGTTATCTGTAATGTTCGGTATTTGAATTATTTCTGCACTTGAACTTTTCTTTATCTATTTTTTTTTTCTTTTCCCTTTTCCCTTTGTTTCGATTAGCATGTTTTATTTGAGGCTGTAGAGTGAATAGCATTGTTACAGAATATAGGGAGTTTCGTGTGGTAGAGTAAATGGCTCGATTCATTGTCTCAGCTGCTCTACCCTCTTTGACAATACTTGTCATGAGTTTATGCCATTATATCTTACTCAAAGATATCTCTCAGTGTACCATGTATAATCATATACCTCATTGTTGGGCTCCTCATCTCCCACCATTTCCACCAATATCAGGCCACCAAATCCACCTCCCTGAAGAGACTTCCATTTGCAGATGCAGCTCCACCCAGTTTTACAACGGATTGTTCTATTGAAAAGGCTGCCCGGTATACCTCTGACTAAGGTGTTGCCTTGACAACATCCCAGGCATTAACTAATACAGTCAACATCATCAAGGAATGGATCTTTTTCCTGCAGACATATATGTATATATACATTAGATAAGGGATATTATTCTATATATAAAATTGATTTCCTAAAAGATATCTCTTTTATTTCACATAGGCATCATAAACTGATTGCTAATATCTGATTACAGGTACGACTTTGTCATTGCTAACAACCCGATCGTGGAGATAATCTTTCGGTTAAGGAAGCAAAAAGAAAAAAAAAGGTAGGCCTCAAAACCTTGGGATAGCATGATTTCCACTACGATTATAGCAGTATGAAGTATCTATAGAATTCAGGTAGTATTTGGCTCCCTGCAACACATATCATTATATCATCTGCTACCAACTTTTCTTTTTATTATCATCTTTATTACATGTCATGTTAATCAAAAGTTACTAAAGGATGCCATCAGTGTAAAACAACTTCTCTTAAATTGAGGCCATAGACATTGGCCATCTCGGAGCAGTCGTAACTACCTAAGATGGTATTTCAAGAGATTGGTTCATGAAAAGCTCCTGTAAACATTGACAGCCAGTGTCTGTCTCTGTTTTCCCCTTTCTCTTACATTTTTTTTTTCTCTGCCCTTCTACTGTCTTATACTTCCTTGTGCTAAAAAAAAAAAATTGTCACTCGTGTTTAGCAATAATCCAGCATACAGTGTTTGTTGTGCTGATCTTCCACAAGAAAGAGCTAGAGGAACACCCCCGCCTCAGTTTGCGCCAGGGATGATGCTCATGAAGTCTGAATCTGGATAGCTCATTCAGGAAATTTTGAAATCGTCATTATATCTTGATTTATGAAGATTGCTCGGATAAATTTGAATATGTGTGTTAGTTGTTTATGAAGGATCTCCCGTTTACTTTCCATTATGATTATCTATTTATTTCTCTCTGTTTGATTCATGCCATCCACAACATCATTAAAGCACTTCATAACCTTCACTCTTGTTTATCTAATTACTGTGTGCCACAGACTAACATGTTCATATGTTGGTTATGTTGATAACAGCTTTTATTCAGCACATCCCCCCTTGATTTCCCTTATTTAGCGGCTTCCATCGCATGGCACCATGCTAATGATTCACGGCAAAACCTACATTTGCCTCCATACCCGACCCCTGTAAACTACCTTCGGGTTAACAATATCCTCATTCTAGCTCCAGCCTAGATATATAGTAACTATCTACTTATACCCTCACACTACCCAAAACAATAATAATATATTGTTGTGGCTTTCTCATGGCATCTACAGCAAGGTGCCAGTACTGCAGTAGTTGGCCACCTTCTCTGTATGTAACCATTGCATTCCTTCCTTTTCATAAGTCAATGTTACACTTGTATATACCCCAGCCATACTTACTTAATACTTTTTATTACATGTATATTACTCACGTCACTTACTTACATGATAACTCAACACTTATATAGACCCCCCCCCCCTCTTCACAGCAACACCAACAGCCCTGGTTGTAAACACCCCAAATTTTCACTCACCTTCTTGACATTTCTACCAATCATCACATTTCGGTTCTCCGGAACCAATGAAGGGCAAAATGGTCATTTTCCAAGAGGGAACCTTGCAGAGAGTCCTAAATTCCATTCTCGAGTCTCAAGACTTCTTCATTTAGACTCAGAGACACCCTCAAATTGCAAATTCTCAAAATCTCATGCTTAACCAAAAGTCAGAATTTTCAAATTCAAGTCAGAATGGCAACTTTGTAGGACGTCTTTTGCATAGCATTGCATTAGCATTTCATATCATTTCACTGCACAACATGTCATTTTGAGATCCAGAACTCCTGATTTTTCGAAATTGTCAATCCATATTTGATTTTAAAACTTTTCAAAATCGATTTCAAAACCCTGGGTTTTGAAAAATTATCAATTCTTCCCATTTTACCCCCAGGACGCCGAATTACGAAAAGTTTTCTCAAGAAAACAATCTGGATGGTTTTGACATTTCAAAATCTCGCCAGTTGGAAAGAGGGGGACACAATTTCAAAATTCATAAGATCTTATTTCAAACTTTTACAAAAAGACTCCGAGTTTCCCTACTTCTTTCAAAATTTCGCCCTGAAGAACCATTTTCTTCCATGTTTTGAAATCAAGCCAAATTTTGCTTTATGTTTTTCCAAAACTAGCCTACTATTATGAAATTTCCAAAAATTCCACTTGGCTTATTTCAAATAAGTGACGTGGGACCCGCCTCAATGTGGTGTCACACTAGAATTTTCAAATATTTCTTTTATTTTCAAAACAGTGCCCATCTGGAAGTGGAATTCTTTTATTTGATTTAATTTTTAATAAAATATTTAGTGGGCCCACGTAGGTGGCACCCCACTAAGACTCTTTGCCAAAAGAAAGATTTTTTTTATTTGAGGTGGCACTACCAAAACAAAATCCATTTTTTTACTCATTTTATTTTTTTTTATTTTTATTACTTTTCAGCCCCCAAAGGGAACCACTGTGAAACCCTACCGAGATTTTCGTTCTTTACCTAAGTTTTCTTTTTTTAAAGGTACACCTGAAGAAAAGGAGCCGCCCACCCTTTTCAAATGGCGATATTTTTTTTGAAATTTTTCAAAAATCAGTTTTAAAGCTTATCAAATCTTTCACGAGGGAGGCCTGAGCTTTTGGCTGAAAGGGCGGATTTTTTTTTAAAAAGGGGGCTTAGGCCATCCGAAAAAAGGACTTCTTCTTTTTCCCCTAACTCTCCAGCATCGCCCCTTGGATCTCTTTCCCTCTCGATCAGCAGGAGGCGAAACCCCTTCGACGATTTCCTTGACATCAGCTCCCCAACCCCCCTTTGATTGTCTCCTTTTGCTGTTATAGGGGAAGAGGGCCCCTAATCTGCAAGCCTTCAGGAGCGAGACTCAAACTTCCTGCGGATCGGCTGAAATCTCCTTGTGGAGACATCATCTTCCTCCTTTACAACAGACGAATCCCCAACGACTGACATTCAGGAGTTGTCTCACCCATCCCTGGAGGATCAACTTATCCTGTAGGAAGAGCCCCCTCCATCTCTGCCGAATCCAGGTGAAGACCCATTCCCTTTTTCTTTTCTTTCATCTACAGAGATCAAGCATTGCATTCATGCTACCGTAAATTGCAGATCCACCACATTTAATGGTGTGATCTGTACCTCTGTCCGTTTCCCCTTTGTTAGGAATCGATTACACCTCGCAATGGTGTAATCGATTCATGTGGTTAATCATATTTATGATTTAATTGCTATTTCCCCTAAAGATTTCAAAGTCTCAAAAAAAAAAAACTTTGTTTCAGCATCATTGAAGAGTAAAGCTGCGTATGCAAAGTTATGATTTTCCAGGTTCATGTCCAAATCGTCTCTTCTTATATACAGCTGATTACATTTTCCTTCCAAAAGGGAAAAGAAGCAATAGAACAACCTGATTTTCTACAATACGTTTGTTTTTCTGTAGTAAAATTCTTTTAAAGTCTTTCTTGGATTTTGGCTATTTCCTGTGTCCCTCCTGTTTTTCTTTCTGATAGGTCTTTGAGTTTTGCAATGACGTCCCAGCATTTCTACACAAATTTTTCTTCTTTCCTACATACCATGGCGTCAAACGAGACCCTAAAGGGTCATCGTATAGTGAAAGGTGCCTTTGACCACGGCACTACACCAAGCCCACCTTAGCTTATCTCCAACTCCCTATCCTTCATCTTAATCCCTTGTTTATCAGCATATGAATCTTATTTTTTTTTTTAGGTTGCCATTTGCATATGATTACAGGTACCCATGTTGTTATATTATTCTGAGAAACGTGTGTGAGCAGCAATAATGGTCTCTTTCTGTACCCCCTTCCCAATCTGTCCCTAGTGGCCTTTATGTGGCTATACTTGTGTAATATTGCAGAGGTTAAATTCGGATGATGGAGGAGCAGCATGTATTAACGTGATGATCTGTTCCTCCCAAATGCTAAAAAGAACTCTCTTATAATCGATACCTGTTCAGAAATTTTTTTTTTTTTCTTTTCTCTGTTTTAATCTTTGAAAGAAGCATCCTTTACTGAATCACGCACATGTCTTCTTGTAGGTTTAATTCATAATGTGAAAGCATTTCTGTTAGTATCTTCCAAATTTCAGTCTTTACCATCCTAATATAAATTTTTTTTTTTGTTAAGAAATCTTCATGATTACCTACAGAATGCGTCTTAGTAGTTCTGGGTGCAAAATCTCTTCTTGTACTTAAGTTTAATTGCTGTCTGTTTCCTGGTGTTGTATATTCTTGGCCATTGTGTTGTGCTGATGTAATATGGTTACGTTATCAATAGAATTGTTAGCATACATATTATATGAACTGACCAATTGATCAAAAAAAAAAAAAAGAGAGAAAAATTTTCAGGCACAAAGCTGCATTACCGTCATCAACTAGGTGGACAAGTGCTTGACTTGATTGCAATAAAGCAATGTTGATAGGAACTAGGAAGAGATCTGAATTTCTCTGAGCCTGCTAAAGAGATCATTGTCTGGTTGAATTTCAATTTTGATTGCCATGGTGAATCAAGTGTTGTATTACAATTTTCTGTTCACTAGAGAAATGGCTTGTACTGTAACAGTAGACACATCAAAATGTTCTTAAAATACCTTTATGCATAGCACACAGTTTTCTATTTGCTCAAAGTAGGATTCCAGTGAAAGTTAAACAAGCAGGTGATTGAAGTGCAAGGTCAGACAACAACACCAGTAGTGTGTTGAGCATATTATGCATCTTTTCTCAGTAATGAAAAATTTCGAATAGCATACCACTGTGATTAGTAAGCCTAACTTGTCTTTACAAATGTTGGCTATATTCATTTAGGGGTCGATTATGGTGACTTAATAACACCCTTGACATGCTTGAATGCTTGATAATCCAGTGTATAACTGCTGACGGATAAAATTTGTGTACAAAACTTTGACCCTTGACACTCTTAATAGTTCTCTATATAGCTTCTGGATGTGGAGTTTGTGGTGCTGATTAAAACCATTTGTGGTAAATAAGAAGTTGTGATGGTATTATGCTAGCCATGTGATCTTAACGTCTGCCCATCCTTTTCATACCATCAATAACATGTGATAGGCATTTACAGATCACTCTTTCCAGCCATTAGCATTGTTTCAGCCACTAGGGTAGCCTCAGCTATTAGTATCATTTCATCCACTAGTTTCATCCCATCTCAAATCAGATTTTTTTTTTTCGGTTTGTAATTATAGGATCACATACATGTGTATATGTCCTTGTAGATCCATTCCTCGTACTAATTCTCATTTTGCAGGGAAGTCTGGAGAATACTGACTCTTTTCCATTCTGTATTTTTTTTTTACTTTATGTCAGAGATGTAATAATCCATTTGGAATAATATTTACTTTACTGCTTAGATTAGGATGCATCTCATATAGTTTAAATTTATGCAATATCCTGCTTACATGATTCATGCATTTTATTTCAAAAGCACTATGGATGTCCACGAATGACACGTGCACCAACTCTTAGGGAGTTGATGAACTCGGTGGAATCCATATTTACGGCCCTAGTCGGAATATGGACGAGACCCAGATCCATCATCTTTCTACTAGTCACATTGAGCCTACACTCTTAGGCTATCTTAAAATGCACATCATATTTCTAATATTTTCAAAGCATTGTGCATTAAATCAACTAAACTCTGAACATATTCATGGCCACAGTCAGAATATGTGAAGGATTTATTTTGACTTAATGCACATTTTCCAACAAATTTCTCAGAAAATCTTTTCAAAGTGCATTCATTCACTCATATCATTTGCATCATGAAATCATTGGTTTTCCCATTATTTTCTTAAGAAAACTTCATTCTCAAGAAATCGATTTCTCAAGAAACTCTGAGGATTTTCCAAAATCGGTTTTCCCAAGTTAAGTTTTCACAGTTTTCCATGGAAACTAGTCTCTCAAGAAACTTCTTAGTGGGATTTCTAAAATCAAAGTTTTCCCTCGTTTTTCCTTGGAAATGTTATTTTCTTAAGATTTTCAAAAAGAGTTTTTCAATCTTCCTCAAAGATCAAAATCGATTTCCAACTATTTCAAGGGTAAGATTCCCAGGATTTCAATTTCCCAAGTTTCAGTTTTCTTCCCCAATGAGTTTTCCTATAAATTTTTCATCATTTTCCTAAGAAAATTCCCAAAAGTCTGAGTTTTCCCGAGAAATGTTTCCCTTTTCAAATGTTCACCCTTTTCTCAAGAATCACCTCCATTTTCCCAGGATTTTCAACTCTTCATGATTTTCCTACATCTTTATGAACTTTTCCGTGATTTCAAAACCCTTTTCTTCTGAGTTTCCTGAGAAATTGACTTTCATCTTTTTTCTGAGAGATTCTTTTCAACTTCAAATATTTTCCAAGCATACATCATGTTTTCCCAAGTTGCATTTTCCAAAATCTCATAGCACATGCCTGAATTCTCTGTGCATTTAGGATAGAATATAATTTTGATGATTTAACTAAGTCAAGCACAATTTTAGTCCTTGGTTCGATTACCCTTGTTAAAGGCGACAGGAACGGTCGAACCCCATACCGACAGGTCGAGCCCCATCCAATGGATTTTCCCGTAATTTTCAAAACGGAGGTGAGTATTTCAAAAACATTTTCCAAAACCCGGTCAAGTTTGAATCGCGAAAGCGTTTCCCTCTTTCTCTTCCGCAAGGAAAGGGAAGACGGGAAAAATTTTGCCACGATAACACTGGTCCAAATGTTATGGCATCAACCTTGCCATACAAGAATCAGGTTCAGGACATCTGCTGCAATCCGGACTTACTGGAGCACATGTGTCATCAGCTCACCTGTACATTTCAGGTCGATAAATGTTCACTTGTCAGCATGTAGAATCAATATCACCTCTCACCACAATCACTAGGACATCTTCTTCATCGCTGCTACCATCCTTCATAAGGGTTTGTTAACCATCACCTTCACAACCTCAACTTTTCAAATCATGCATAAATCTCCATTACCCACTGCCCACAGTTGCATCTCTTCCTCACTGCCTTTGTAATTTCCAGCCTTCCAGGAAATATTGTAATTAATATTGTGAATCTGTGATTGTGCAGGGCATCTTATTTTTCATGCTAAGGTTGAGTTCAGCTATCTCTTAGTATGCTAGATCATCATACTTGCTTTTTCCTAGAATTAGTTGCTTTTAATTGATATTTTCCCTTTTTGATGCTGCATTATCGGTACGTTCTACATCATACTAGCTAATTTCGGTGCCTAACTCGTCAGCTTTCTGTGATGCCCATCGAAGTGATATTGCCTTGTTTGTTACTCTTTATAGTATATATATATATATATATATATATAGGCATTGTTTTAATTATTACTCCTAAAGCAAATAGTATTCTGCCTTAAGCAGTGGCCATTATTTTGAGTTATTGGACATACTCTGTGCAGTTAACTTACCCACACCATGTCTATCTTTGCCTTACTCTATATGATAGGCTTGGTGTTAATTTCCTTCTCCTCTTCATGCAAATGATCTTCTATATATATATTTTGATGCAATATCTTCCATTATCCCCCATGCTTTGATACTAACCAAGTGTTTTTGCAGGGAATATGTTATTACTCAAGTTATCGATACAAATGTAATAGACTAGATCATAATGAGATGATTACATTCTTGTCTTAGATAGAATGAATGAGCATTATAAGTATCATGAATTACTTGTTCTCGTATTTTCTCCTTTATTTTTTCAAAATCTAACAATGGTGAAACACGAATGGCACGTGCCCCATTTCGTAAGAGGTAAATTAATCCTAAGTTGATGATTTACATCAACGGCCATAGTCGGGATGTAAACAAAACTTAGGATTTTTATCTTTTATAAAATAACAATGGATCCACACTGGATCCTTTTCAAAATTCATCATATTTTCTTTAAATATTTTTCTTCTTTTATCAGAGTTTAGTCTAAAATTATTTCAATACATATATCAATGGCCATAGTTAGGATATATTGAGAATTAATCTCATTTTAAACTCTATAAAAACACCTAAATGTATTTTATTCTTCATTTGAATTTAAAAGTAGATTATTATATAATACATTCAATGACCATAGTCAAGGATGTGTTATATCTTCAATCTTATTTTAATTCATTTAAAGAATTAAATAGATTTTCAAAATCCTATTTCAAAATCATTCATCATTTAGGATAGAATTGCATCATATTTTCAAAATTCCTTTCAAAAGTCCAAGTGATTGTGAATATCTCTTCTTCTTCAATTTCTATTTCAAATTCCAATTCTATCTCAAATTTCAAAGTCCAATTTGACTTTGGAATTTCAAAAGGGAAAATCATCTTATATTTAAATTCAAAATTCAAAATTTAAAATTCAATTCAATTCCATTTTTTTTTCAAAGTTCAATTTAACTTTGAAATTTCTGAGTTATCTCCTCATTTTATATTCGAAATCAAGTTCATCTTCAAAATCAAAATCAAAGTCAAAGTTGAAGATTGATTCTGAATCTCAAAACTTGACCCTTCTTAAATCCTAAATTCAATCTGGGTTTTTAAAAACCCAGATCCATCTTCAGAAGTCCCATTTGGACTTTCAGAATACAAATCCAAAGCTAGGTCCCAATCACAACTTGGATCCAGTTTTCTAAATACAATTTCATCTCGGATCTTAGACTTCAGATCCAATTCCATTTTAGGATCCAGAACCCAATTCTACTTTGGATCTCAGACTTCAGATCCAAATCTATTTTAGGATCCAGGATTCAACATTCAACATTCATATCGGATCTCAGACTTCAGATCCAAATCTATTTTAGGATCCAGGATTCAACATTCATATCGGATCTCAGACTTCAAATTCAAATCTATTTTAGGATCCAAAATCCAATTCTACTTTGGATCTCAAACTTTAGATCCAAATCCATTTTAGGGTCCAGAATCCAATTCCACTTTGGGTCTCAGATTTCAGATCCAAATCTATTTTAGGATCCAGAACCCAATTCTACATCGGATCTCAGGTTTCAAATCTTAAATCCATTTTTGAGATCCAATTCCACTCCCAGTTCTAGATTTCAAATCCAAATTCCATTTTCAGATCTCATCTGAACTTCCTAAATTCATTTCTATTTTTTTAAATACCATTTGGATTTCTCAAAACCATTCTAATTTCAAACTTCAAAAATCTAAATTCAAAATCCATCTCAAGTATTCATTTCCTTTTCTAAATTCAAGTTCAACTTCAAAGTCCATTTCTGACTTTGAAGCCTCATTTCCTTTGTTATCATCTTCAAATCATTTTCTCCAAAATCAAGATTTATTATTCCAACTCTGATTTACTTCAAAGATTTAGAACTTCTTTGATCTATCTCAAAGTTCTAAGTTAGATTCAATCATTTCCTCACTCTCTTATCAAGTTCATCTCAGAATACTTGGAAATTTTCAAAAACATCTTTTAAAAAGAGTATACATCCTTGCATTGCACAAGCATGATTCTTTGTGCATTTGGATCTTTAGGATAAATTCTTAGATAATATTTAGGCAAAGCAAAAGGCATAGATTCGATCCTTGGTTCGATTACCCCTGGTAAAGGCGCCAGGAACGGTCGAACCTCATACCGACGAGCGAATCCCGTCTCTCCATTTTCCCGCAAATTTTAAAAAAAAAAAATGGAGGTGAGTAATTTTCTAAATATTTTCAATTCAAGGTCAAGTGAGACCCCGCAAAAGAGTTCCTCTTCTCTCTTTCTTTCTTTCTTTTCTCCTCTCTCTTTCTTTTCTGTCTTTTATTTCCTCCCTTCAAAAAGGAGGAAAATAGAGGTCAAAAAAGGAAAAGAGAAGGAAGAGAGAGAAACCCAAGAGAGGAAAAATTTTGCGATGATCACAGATTTGGCGACCGTGATGGGACCTCGTCTTCGTCTGGTCGAATTATGCCTTTGCTTTGCTTTAATATTTTCTAAGTCTTTATTCTTTCTATGTCAACTATATTTTCCATGCATTAGGGGCCTAGATTTTGTCCTAAAGGTGGCGTCATTGCATATAGGATCTAAATATGGTTTGGTAGGACCATATTGAGGAGATTATTCCATGTTCACATTAGACTTAGATTTTAAATACAACTCTCCTCAATCTTAGTGATTGAATGTAAACAATGTATGCAAGTGTATGCTTCTTTTCATTTAAATCTATCTCTTTAGGACTTGCATTAGAGCCTTCTGGTTTCATTATTGCATGTTGATCATATTTTGAAAATATCCCTACCTATATTGTCCCGGTCTTCGCATTGCTGGGCTGTCTCACTGAACCATAGTTCAGGAGAGAGCCTCACAACTGGACCACTTATTTGGGTTTGTGCCCCCTACCACGTACCTAAGGGCCATAGTCTGAGGTATATCGGTAGGTGCTCAAGGATGTTGGGAAGCCCTTACCTTAGAACCGAAGAGATATCTTTATATGCCACGTACTTTGAAGCTTCAGCTTGAGTATATCGGCATACCTTGATTGGAATCAGATGATCTGAACCATAGAGTTAGGATTAAGGTCCTACAAGCTATTTCAAATATTGCATTTAGAGTCAGCCTTTAGGGAGTGCTGTGTGCGCATCCTTGTTTGTGCAGCTATGATTGTGTAATATTTTTTTGTATTCTCCTGTATATATCAAAACTTCTTCAAAACCCTGGGTGTACTATTCAAAATCTCCCTCTAATTTCAAAAAACCCAGGTGCATATTTTTCCTTTACCTACATTCTTTTCTCCTTTGTGTCAATTTTTTTTTCTTAAAAGCCCTGGAAAGTCTTTTTCCAAGTCCCTTGATCTTTCCAAATTTTCTAGGATTTGTGTCTATCCTCTTCTTTCATCAAAGTCTGTTCGTAAGTCCTGCATTTTATTTGACTCTTTTCCTCTCTTGTCTCAGTATCATTCTGATGGCGTCTGAATCTCCCGATGCTATCTTTCCCAGGAATCATGTCTTCTATCAAATAAGGGATGGAACCCCGGATCATCGGGTTATCCAGTCTCATTCCTTCTTCCCTCGGTGGTACTATTCTTGGTTCGCCACCTTCTCGCGTATGTTCCCAGACCACTTGGATGATTGCGGATTGGAGATGGCATCGGCAGTAGGCAAGCGAACCATCAACGGCAGTCTGATTCAAGCTATGGCAGAACGGTGGAATCCACGTACCTGCACGTTCTGGTTTTCGTGGGGAGAGATGACTCTGCTAATGGACGAATTCAGCGACATCATGGGATTGCCAGAGTCAGCTAGTCAACCAGACGATCCGGTCGAGCAGCAGTTCCTGATTAATGTCAAGGGGATAGATGTTCGAGAAGCATTGGCCAGAGCTATAGGGAGCAGATCTTGGCCTCTCACAGAGATCAACAGAAGTCAGTTCATCGACCTGTTCGGACTCTATCGCAAGTATGGGGCCTATAAAGAAGTCGATACCTTGTCTCGAGCAGCGAAAGAAAGAATTCAACATGCCATGGTCCTATGCACAGTGGGACTAGCATTCTTTCAGGATGGTCAGAATTTCATCGATGTCAGAGTCGCCCAACTCTTTCGAAGATGGGGAAGCAAGCAGACCCGTCAGCTTTCGGTATCTATGGCGGCACTAGCCTTTCTTTACAGAGGCTTAGCTCGTTTCGCCCTCGGAGAGACCATCTTGGTGGAAGGATGCACGTATGCCTTATAGTCGTGGTTTCTGCGACATGTGTCGTCAAAAGCCAGTTCCTTCAGGTTTAACAACAAGAAACCGAAGTCTGCCATTCAATGTCGAGCATTAATCGAGAGTCTGCACCAGGAAGAGATCCTCTGGGACTATTTTGACAGACGAGAATAAGTTCCTCGCTACACTTATGCTCGTAGCAAGCGTTACAGATTGCTCGCCCCTTTCTTCTGCGTCGACTATCAGCCAGAGAGGTGTCTCCGACAGTTCTCACAGCGGCAGGTTCGTGCCAACATTTGCTTCCCGACCGGCCGCATGCCAGAGTTCGATCTGCAGTCGGATCACTGGTCTGGGGCATACCATGTAACCAAGTACACTTGGGACTCCTTCATTCCTTTGTCTATATTTTCTTGTCCTAATGTATCTTCGGAATATCGAAAATGGTGGCAAACTGTCTGCCCACTTTCTCTCTGTATTTAAATTTTGTCATCAATAAAAATACAATTTTTGTTCTGATAAAAAGCTCTTTATAGCCAAATTTTATTCTTCTATTTTTATATAGACACAATTCCCGTGACGACCTCATCCCTAGTGGTGAGACTTCTTTCTTATATTCTTTTTCGATTATCTCTCATCGGGATGGACGACCTCGCCTAGATCATAAGGCACATTTTTGTCACTGCAAATTGGTGACAGAATTGTCACAAAATTTGTGATGACCCGATCCCTGGTGATGGGATAACTTGTCTAAATTGTTTATCGATTCCTTCTTTCATGTCTTTTTCTCAAAAGATCACATTTTCAAAAAATTCCTCCGAACTCTAACCATTCCTCTATTTCTGCAGAAATCATCTGGCATTGTTAAAATGGTTCAAACCAGAGCTGGAAAATAGACTGCTCCTCAGCACAGTGACAGTGAAATCAAAGCAATGGATTCTCCCAAATCGGTCAGGGGGCAGAATCAGAACCAAACAGATGATATAGATCCAGCTATATACAACCTGTTCAAAAGAATGATGACCAGAATGATGTCAGAACAGGCTGAGGCCAGTCAAAAGGAGGTTGCTCCGAAAAGCAAGCCAAAGAAGAAAGCTGTGAAAAAATCAGTCAGGATCGTCAGAAAGAAAGTGCAGCCTGACACCACTTCTGAAGAAACAGAATCAGTTGAAGAGGAGTCAGAAGAAGAAGAACAATTTGTTTTTCATCAGAATCCCCCACAACTTGTAAAGACTACTGCAGAGCCCGAATCAATAAACAAGCCCATTCTGACTAATGATCCGATGCAAGAGCAGATGAAAGAAATGAATCAGGCCATCAAGGATATCCAGGCAAAAAACAAGGGCAAGCAAACCTACTCCGGTGAAGATTTTTACCATGGCCTAGACGGGGATGACAATCTGGAAAATCTCCCTCGCAAGTTCCTTAAGTTCGATGGAACAAGCAACCCCAAGGCTCATTTGGCCACTTTCTATGCTGAGTGCAGCCGTTTCAGGAAAGACAACCGGGCATTATTCATTTGCTTTTCTCGCAGCCTAGAGGGGATAGCGGCCAGGTGGTATGCAGACCACATTAATCCTATCGAACTACGAGAGTTCGATAAAGTTGTTAACTTGTTCATTGAGCGCTTCATGTTCAATGTTGAAGCCTCACCAACCCTCAATCATCTGTACAATCTGAAGCAGAATGAGAATGAGAAAGCCAGCAAATTCATCCACAGGTGGAGAAGCACCTGTAACAGAATGAAAGTTCCCATCCCAGAGGAGCACGCCCTAGAGAATATTTTAAACAACTTTTCCCAGCCTCTGAAGAACCTCATTTCTACTTCGCCCACCAAATCATTCATCAAACTAATTGAGAGAGCCGAATGACTCGAGACTGGCTTGGACAATGGTTTGTACGAAGGATATCCTTTTGTCAGAGGGAATTCTGATCAGAAGAAAAAGGTGCACGTCGCCTATTCTGCAGAATTTTCAGATCATGGCAGCGGCTTCAACAGTAAGAAGAGCAAGAAAAATCACAGCAAGTACTCAGGGCACTCCAGGTCCGAAAGAACAAACTCTGCAGCCCAGAAGGGGAAGTTTGTCAAGCCACAACCTGTTCAGTCAGCACCTCAGCCCGAAGCAAAGCAGCCAGAGAAGCCGAAACATGAGGGTTGGAGTTATGATCTAGAGTTCACAGCTTTGGAACAATCTCGCGAAGACATCTTGGAGTACATGTTGTCTAAGGGAATGATCAAACTCCCCAAGGTGGCAGATCCACCCGTTGCTATGGGCAAATGGACTGATAAATTCTGCAAGTTTCACCGGACTATGGGACATGATACCGAGCATTGCTTTGTTCTTAAGAATATCATCCAAGACTGCATTGACAAGAATTTATTGATCGAGGATGAGGAAGAACAACCAAAAATCTTGTCCAAGCCATTTTCCAAGCATTCAACTTCAGTCATCACGGAGCAGACATTCACTCTTCAAGATAGCATCCAGCCGTGTTCTAGTCAGGACATTCAGGATCAACATAAGGTCCTGGTCCTTCGCCAAGCACAGTCTTCCGCCAAGAGGGTGGATATTACTGCATTCTCCAACAACAAGAAACCAGCAAAAGCAGCGGCAGAAATTGCCAAGATAGTTCCCAGAATTCCGAAGCGCTTCGTCAAGGCAGCTTCGAAGAAAGAAGAGGCTTTAGGGTCAGTTCAGAAGCCAATAACTGCTTTATCCAATATTTCTATCCTGGATCTGACCCACGCTTCACCCAAGCACCAGCAAGTGCTAGAAGACCTGCTCAGAAAGATCAAGGTCAAGCCTAGCACCACGCCGCAATACATGGCCCAAATTGTCAATCAGGCCATGACGAACGCACCAATCACATTTTCAGATGAGGATTTTCCAAAGGCTCATTATTTCCACAACAACGCCTTGTACATAGTGGTGCGAACCAGGGGCATGACAGTCCCTCATGTGCTTGTCGATGGAGGTAGCAACCTCAATATCTGTCCTGAGATGACGGCCAAGGCTTTGGGACTGAAAGAAGAGGAGTATACAACAGATCCCAAAACGATCTACGGTTTTGACAACCATGGGCAGACAGCCAAGGGGAAGATATTTCTTAAGATTTTCATCAACTATTCGGTGCATATTGTCCTTTTCCACGTAGTGAATGTGCCATCTACATACAACCTGTTGCTTGGACGCACTTGGATCCACAATACCAACGTTGTTCCATCAACCTTACACCAATGTATCAAGTGGTCGAAGGGAAGCATGATCACTACGGTCCTAGGAGAGGATCCGGAAGAACGACTCTCGCAGCCAATGATTCCCCATCCTACTTTCACTATCGACATCTCGAGCATCAGGGAAGTCGATAAAATTAATCTAAGTGAAAGTCTGGATATGTTAAAATTGAAAGAAGTTCAGCCAACAGAAAGCGTAACGGCAGTAACCTAGTGGCAGGGACCTCACTTCTTCAAGCTAGGTGGGCGCCTCGACTGCACCTCCCTTCAGGATCACCCTCTTTTTCCTCAGTTCTTAAAAACAAAGAGAGGATTTGATCTCTTGATCAAGCATGGTTATTAGCCCTTCAAAGGCATGGGGAGCAATGAGGACGGCATTCTGGAGCCAATCGTCCCCACTCGACATATTGAAGGTACATACTTGGGTTTCACGGGTCAATCATCCGGTAGGAAGACCACTTTCATCAAAGGAGCATAATGAAGACATTGCTAGTGTTTTCTGCTTTCTTTTTCTTTCTTGTAGGGGCAAAAGATCCGCCCCAGTTTCTTTCTTTCCTTCAATCGTTTGTAAATATCAAAGTTACTTAAATCAATGAAATTTTGATTCCTATTTCTCATCTTAGTGTGCACAAATTCTTTGCTTATGTCCCATTTTCCATGATTGTCATTCTTGGCTTCTGTACAAAAAAACTATTTTCAAAACCTTTTACCCTTTTTCTCAAAAGACCTTTGTACTTTCAGATTGCCGGAATCATGGCTCCTAAATCGCTCAAAAAGCTTGTCATCAATACCAATTTTTATCAAAATAAATCCAAACCAGCCAGAATCTGCAAGGCAAAGGCAGGGGCAGAAGTCAGCAGAATGACAGAGCAGATCGAAGAGTTGGCAGAATTTGACTCAACGATTCAAGCATTGCTAGTACTCAGAAGCAGGATGAACCATCACCATTGGTTCAAGATCCAACAGAGGATGTCAACATCGGTTCGGAAGATGATCTGAAAATCCTCAAGATTGGTTTTAGCTTGAATTCGGATGAGAAGAAAAGGCTCGTCTGTTTTCTCAAACGGCATCAGGAAGTCTTTGCTTGGACTTATGAGAATATGCCAGGCTTAGACCCCAAGTTGGTCGACCATCGCCTTGTGTTGAAGCCAGATTGCAAACCAATCAAGCAGAAATTAAGAAAAATGGATCCTCGAGTAGCACCGCAAGTTAAAGAAGGACTTGAAGAGTTGTTAAAGGCAGGATTCATTCGGACTATCGAATACCCGGATTGGTTGGCGAATATTGTGGTGGTTCCCAAAAAGAATGGCAAAGTCTGGATCTGTATTGATTTCAGAGATCTGAACAAAGCAACCCCGAAAGATGATTATCCACTTCCCAACATCGATCTTCTGATCGATAGCACGGCAAGTCATGCCATGTTTTCCTTTATG
This sequence comes from Nuphar pumila, assembly GCF_984573655.1. Lineage (NCBI taxonomy): Eukaryota > Viridiplantae > Streptophyta > Magnoliopsida > Nymphaeales > Nymphaeaceae > Nuphar > Nuphar pumila. The sequence continues at coordinate 52,434,959 of NC_143257.1, read as the reverse complement.
GATGGATACTCAGGCTATAATCAGATCAAATTGGCCGCTCGGGACCAATCCAAAACTTCTTTTACTATGCCTTGGGGTATGTTTTGCTATACGGTCATGCCGTTCGGGCTCAAGAATGCTGGGGTAACCTATCAGAGAGCAATGGCAGTTATCTTTCATGACCATATGAACAAGAATATGGATGCATATGTGGATGACATCCTGGTCAAGTCAAAAGAAGGAGAGGATCATCTCGACGCTCTCGGCCAAGTCTTTGAAAGACTTATTCTCTACAAGTTGAGACTCAATCCATAGAAATGTGTCTTCGGGGTAGAGTCAGGCAAGTTGCTTGGCTATATGATTAGCAAGAAAGGCATAGAAGTGGATCCTGCCAAGGCAAAGGCAATCATTGATATGCCGCCTCCCACTAATCTTAAAGAACTGCGAAGTCTTCAGGGTCGCATTCAGTCTATTCGACATTTTATCTCAAATTTGGCCATGAGATGTGAACCCTTCAATCACTTGTTGAGAAAAGAAGTGAAATTTGAATGGGGACCAGAATGTCAGCTCTCATTTGAGCGCATCAAGCAGTATCTTCTCAATCCACCAGTTCTGAAGCCACCAGAACTTGGAAAGCCGCTTCTCTTGTACGTCTCTGTCAACCACAATGCTTGTGGCGGATTTCTTGCGCAATACGAGGAAGGCAGTTGGATAGAACATGCTATCTACTACATCAGCAAGACCTTCATCGATTATGAGAAAAGATACTCTCAGATGGAAAAGACATGTCTAGCCTTAGTATGGATGTGTCAGAAGTTGAGACATTATCTGTTGGCATCAGAAATTAAAATTCTGTCAAGACTTAACCCTCTTAAATACATTCTTGAGCAGCCTTTTCTTACTGGGCGGATTCCTAAATGGCAAGTCCTCCTGATGCAGTACGATTTGGAATATGTTTCTCAAAAGTCAGTCAAGGGGCAATCCATCGCAAATCAGTTGGCAGATTTCCCATTGACAGAAGAGATCAAAGCAGAAGATGATTTCTCTGACGATCGCATCTGCAGTGTTCAGGAATCCTCAGTTTGGACTCTATTCTTTGATGGGGCTAGAAATATGTCCGGTATAGGGATTGGGATCTTGCTAATCACTCCTGAAAAGGAGATGCTCCCTTATTCCCTTAAGCTTGACTTCCAATGTACTCACAATATGGCCGAGTATGAGGCTCTAATACAAGGTCTCAGGATTTTGCAAGACTTTAAGGTCAAGAGAGTGCATGCCTTTGGTGACTCATTGCTTGTTATAAGCCAAGTTAATGCCGAATGGCAAGTCAAGGATTCAAAGTTGATCCCTTATCAGAAGATTGCCTTAGCTCTTATAGACGACTTTGAAGAATTTTAGCTCAACCATGTCAAGAGGAAGTACAATCATATAGCAGATGGCCTAGCCTGTCTGGGTTCCATTTTGTCTTTTAAAGACAGTAAATCTTGTTGTTCCTTCGAGATCGGTAGACTTGATCAACCTGCCTACATTCCAGCTGAGCAAGTAAACCAAGCCGCTAAAAAAGAAAAGCCTTGGTATCAGGACATCAAAAGCTTCATTGAAACTGGTGAATTCCCAGCGAAAATGCCAAGAAATGAGCAACATGCGGTTCAACGCATGTTAGCCCGTTATTTCATTCTTGTCGATACTCTTTATCGACGTGGATTCAGTTCTGAGTACGTCAAATGCCTAGATAAGAATGAAGCCATGAAAGTTATCCGAGAGGCACACGAAGGGATTTGTGGTGGTCACATCGGCTACCAAACGCTCGTCAAGCAAATCACCCGGGCAGGGTACTACTGGAAAACCATGCAGCAGGATTGCCATCAATTTGTAAGGAAGTGCGCCAAATGCCAAATGCACGCACCTTCCATTCATGCGCCAACCGCATACTTGCAGTCTGTGGTCTCTCCTTGGCCCTTTTCGATGTGGGCCTTCGACGTAGTTGGTCCGATCACCCCTTCGGCATCTAATGGCCACCGATACTTTCTCGCAGCTATAAAATACTTCACCAAATGGGTCAAAGTTATCACTCTGCGGACAGTGGAAGGCCGACATGTGGTTTCTTTTATTCATGAGAATCTTCTTTTCCGCTTTGGCGTCCCACATGATATCGTGACGGACAACGACAGCCATTTCAAGAATGAGAAGATGAAGACCTTCTGCTCGAAGTTCAGGATTCACCACCACTTCTCAGCCCGTTACTATCCTCAAGGAAATGGCCAGGCTGAGGCCACCAACAAGATTTTGATCCGCATTCTGGAAAGAACAGTGGAAACAGGCCGCGATTGGCACGAGAAGATGCACGATGCACTTTGGGAGTACCGAACCACCATTCGGACTCCTACCAATGCTACTCCTTCAAAGCTTGTTTACGGGACCGAGGTAGTATTACCTCTCCATGTTCAGAAGCCCGCACTCAAGTTCGCATCGCTTATCAAACTTCCGCTTGATCAGTATCAGCAGCAGAGGTTGGTACAACTTGATCTATTAGATGAGAAAATGCTCAAGGCAGCAGAGCACGCTCAGGCCTATCGACAGAGGATAGCTCGGCATTACGCCAAGTCAGTTATTGAGAGAAGATTTCGAGTCAATGATCTTGTGCTCAGATCAACAGCTCATCTCAAGCATCGGCCGAAGGGCAAGTGGTCACCCAATTGGGAAGGCCCTTATGTGGTTAAAGAGGCGCTGCCCTGCAATTCCTATCGTTTGATCAACGCAGATGGAGTGGAGCTGCCAGATCCTATTAATGCTCTGCATTTGAAGAGATTCTACACTTAAATTGTTCATCATAGCCTTTTGTACTCTTCAAAAATTCTTTTTCAATAAAGCAATCAATCTTCCATTGAATTCTCACATTCTTCTCCCTGATACTGGGGCATTTTTATTTTGGATCTATTCTCATTTTCCTTCATCATATGAAGGCAGGATCAGGCGAATCTTTTTCTAAAAATTTTTATCAAATTTTCGATTAATATTGTTATCTTTATTAATTGCATTTGTTTCATTCTCCAATTTAATCAAGTTTTCATCAATTTATTGTTAAGTTTATCAATTTTGTCAAATTTTATCAAGTTTTATCAATTTTACATTATTGATCTTTTCTTTTTCCAACCCTTTCAGGTTAAGGGATAAACCTGATGCCTCTTTCCCATGAGGTATTCTTTTATTCATTTTTCCCTCAGGTTAAAGGAAAAACCTGACCCTCGTTGTCCGAGGTGTTTCCCATTCAGGATAAGGGATAATCCTGAAATCCCTCGTAGGAGCAATAACGCTAATTATGAGGATTCTTTTGTAAATACCAGTTTCGTCAACCTTTATTGATTCTCTAAATTTATATCAATTTCTCTTCATTTATTTTTCTTAAATTCTATTCTCTTCCCCATTCAGGATAAGGGATAATCCTGAAACCCCTCATGGGAACAACAATGCTACCTGCGAGAATTCTTTTGCAAATACAAGTTTCATCAAGCGTTATTGATTTTCTAAATTTATATCAATTTCTCTTCACATCAAATTCTATCCTATACTCCTTCATGATAAAGGAAAATCCTAAAGCCATCATAAATAGGTTTGAATCTTAGGCCATCTTGGGTCAAGAATCTCGAATAAATCTCTCCTCTTCATTTTCGGAATCTATTCATACATTTTGTCAATCCTTCTAAAAATCCGACTCTTGGGTAGAAATTATTTCCTTCCTGTCTGAGTTCCGACTCAGGTTTTTGTTTTGTTTTTTTTTTTATTTTGTTTTTTTTTTTTGTTTTCATCTTTTGTTTTTAAGATCCGAGTTCCGACTCGGGTTCTTTTCTTTTTATATCATTTGAAGTCTCAAGTTCCGACTTGAACTTCCTTTTGAATCCAATGCTCGTGTTGGACAAATCATTGTCTCGATAATTCGAGTTTTTCAAACTCAATTTTCACTCATTTCTTGTATTTGAAAACCGGGTTCCGACTCAGATTTTTCCTTTTTGTATATTCTTATTTTTGAAGTCTCAAGTTTCGACTTGAACTTCCTTTTGAATCCAATGCTCGTGTTGGACCAATCGTTGTCTCAAGAATTCGAGTTTTTCAAACTCAATTCTCACTCATTTCTTGTATTTGAAAACCAGGTTCCGACTCGGATTTTCCTTTTTATATATTCTTATTTTTGAAGTCTCAAGTTCCGACTTGAACAACCTTTTGAATCCTATGCTCGTGTTGGACCAATCATTGTCTCGAGAATTCAAGTTTTTCAAACTCAATTCTCACTCATTTCTTGTATTTGAAAACCGGGTTCCGACTCAGATTTTCCTTTTTATATATTCTTATTTTTGAAGTCTCAAGTTCTGACTTAAACTCCCTTTTGAATCCTATGCTCGTGTTGGACCAATCGTTGTCTCGAGAATTCGAGTTTTTCAAACTCAATTCTCACTCATTTCTTGTATTTGAAAACCGGGTTGCGACTCAGATTTTCCTTTTTATATATTCTTATTTTTGAAGTCTCAAGTTCCGACTTAAACTTCCGTTTGAATCCTATGCTCGTGTTGGACCAATCGTTGTGTCAAGAATTCGAGTTTTCAAACTCAATTCTCACTCATTTCTTGTATTTGAAAACCAGGTTCCGACTCGGATTTTCCTTTTTGTACATTCTTATTTTTGAAGTCTCAAGTTCCGATAAAAAACCAAGTCCTGACTTCGATTTTCGCTTTTGTATATCCTTATTTTCTCAAAGTTCCGGCTTGATTTTCCCCTGCCGATCTAATGCTCATATTTGGATCGGAGTTCTCCTTGAACTTTCCCTTTCAGGTTAAGGGACAAAACCTGAACTTCCCCTTCAGGATAAGGGATAATCCTGAAACACCGACAATCATTCTCGCTTAAATTCTCAAGTATCTTCGAATGTCGGTCTCATTTTCAGCTCTCCTTTCGAAAACCAGTGCTCGTACTGGTATGAATTTTTGAAAACCAGTGCTCATACTGGTATGCACCTTCGAAAACCTAGTGCTCGTGTACCTTTCGAAAAACTAGTGCTCGTGCTGGTGTGCATTTTCGAAACCCAGCGCTCGTACTGGGGCATTTTTTTTTTAAATCCAGTGCTCGTACTGGTACATCTAGCGCTCGTGCTAGTGTCTGGCTGACTGATCACTTGACCCTCCAGGTTCAGTCTTTATACTAACAAAACATCATCATTCAAGTTTTAAATTCTCAATTTCGTCCTTTGGGTCATCATGTTATCAAAAAATCAATCATTTTTCTCTTGCGAAGGACCCTCTTCGGGGAGAGTTCGAGGGAGCTCGTTCCTTTCGCATACAACCATCTTTCGTTCGCAAGAACCCTTTTCCAGGGAGGGTTTGAAGGGACTCGTTTTCTTCGCGAACAGTTTGCAAAACAACAACCAACTTTACACGAGAGAACCCTTTTTCAGGGAGCTTCGACGGAAGCTCATTTCTTTTGTGGCCCCCGTTTTTCTCATCTTTGGCCAACCCCTTCACAGAGGACCCTCTTCTAGGGAGAGTGTGATGGACTCGTTCTCTCTGTGATACTTTCTCAACTTTGTTTTTCGGCCACCTTTCCATAAGAGAAGCCTAGAGATAGAGAGTTTTGACGAAAACTTAATTTCTCTTCGAAAGTTTCGTTTTGCAAACACCTCCTCTTTCAGGGAAGAGAGGAGTATTTCCAACTTCCCATTCAGGTAAGGGCTTAAGCCTGAGTCTCTCTCTTTTTAAGGAAAAAGAGAGGAGAATTTTGTCACGGACGTGTCAAATTAATATCGACCAATTACACTCATCAAGGATTTCAAGAATATTTTGCCAATTTGCTATCAAAAGTCATTGTTGATCTCAAAGTTTTCATCACATAAAAGAATTACCGCAAACTACCTTTAGTATTATTTCCAAAAGAGCAGGACTTTTGCGAAATAAGAACTGAATTCAAGTTTTTTTTCTGTTGGTCAACCAAGAGGATGAAGAAAAATCTTTGATATGACCGGCAAAGGAAAAATTCAATGATGTTGAAAGGCCATAAGTGAATTGATATTGATCATAGCTATGGCACATTCTTAAAGATCATTCTTTTGGCAGTAAGACAGTGGAAATATCCTGGGCAGTAAAAGAACCTACCCAATCCATATGTCCTCAGTCCTTCCAAGCTGCAATCGAATATCCGCAAAAGGGATCTCTCAATTGTCGTCAAGATGAAGACAAATTAAGCGAGTAGACCCCCGGGGCCAAAGAAGATTTGAAACATCTCCAAGATGACGGAGTTTGTGACGGATCCTTCTAGGGAAAGTTCATATCACCATCGAGATGAAGGCGGATGTGGTGAGCCTACCGACAAACCCTAAAAGATATTTGATTTCCGCTATCACCTAAAGAATTTTGACCAATGAACCTATATCATCAACCTAATCCCTGAGAAAGAAAAAGAAGGATCGAAACATCTCCAAGATGAAGGAGTTTGTGACGTACCCTTCCCCTGAAAAAGAGAGAAAAGTCAAGACATCTCCAAAATGAAGGATGATGTAAAAGCCCAAGAAAGCTCCTTGGTTCAAAACAGTGCAAAAAGATCATCATGGGAAATGCTCAAGATATCAAACTGCCCGAAATTGTCAGGAATCATCTTTATCTATGTGAATTTTTGTTTATCAATATCTTTTCACTTAATCGCTTTTATGAAACTAAGAATATTTCATCTCTTTTCATATCAAGGAAATTGATATCTTCCTTAAAGAAGCTCAACAACAACAAATTTGAATTTGACTCTTGATTCTACAGAGTTAGCCCAATTGGAGCTAATACTCTAGGTAGAAAGAGGTGATATTTTCATGCACAATTCAATCATTTTTAGATCAACTATAATTTTTGGTATCTTATTGGCAATACTTTCTCATTATCCCAAAATGAAGTGTGAACTTGATATTCGTTTTGACATATCCTGACTCCATCCCTCCTTAGGACTGAAAAGTCCTTTCCTTCCGTCTGATCTCAGAGCTCTCAGATTTGCACACTTCCCTGTGTTCCCCACTGTCCCAGCATAGACAGTTCTCGCTCAGGATAAGGGTTAAACCTGAACTTTTTGCAAAAAGGTCTGTTATTGTCAAAAGCTATTTTCAGTCTCAGCAATGAGGCGCCCAAGAACAACCCCTTTTCAAGCTTTAGGGACCCCCATTTTTATCCTTTTGCAAACCCCTCTCAGACTTATTGTGCAAAGTCTAGAGGTCCCATCACAGTTTTTCTCGCTCTTCGAGGATTCTGTATCCATTCAGGCTAAGGATTAAACCTGTTACCTCGCTCCTCGAGACATTCCCCAAACCTTCTGCGAGAGGTCGTCTGTTTTTAGAAAGCTGATTTAGTCTCAGCAATGAGACGCCCCAGATCATCCCCTTTTCAAGCTTTAAGGAATCCCTTGTTTCTCTCTTCTCGCAAAACCCCTTCTAGATTTGTTCGTCCAAATTCTGAAGGTCCCATCATGGTTTCTTCATCCGAGGATTCCGTATGGTCATCCCTTTCAGGTTAAAGGTTAAGCCTGAACCTCGCTCCGCGAGGTATCCTTCCATTCAGGTCATGGTTAAACCTGAGTCTCATTTCAACTAGATATCCTTTCTAGTCCCTCCACGGTTTCTTCATTTCAGGGCTTCGTGCGATTTTCCCCACTCAGGTTAAGGGCTAAACCTGAATCTCGCTTTGGCGATGCATTTTTGTTGTCCCATCACGGCTTCCTCGTTCGAGGATCCTGTATGGTCGTCCCCTTCAGGTTAAGGGTTAAGCCTAAACCTCGTTCTACGAGGTACCTTTCGTTCAGGTTTGGGTTAAACCTGAACCTTGTTTCAACGATGTAATCCTCCCGTCCCATCATAGTTTTTCCCCACAAAGGAATCCATGCTCTGTACATCAATCCAGGAAAGGATCATGCCTGAAATTTCATCTCACGAGGTATTTCTCTCAAAATGTCCCATCAAGGTCTGCTTATATTCCTTTCCCCATCCCAAATTATCTTGATATATCTTCGTCCCATCCAGGTTAAGGGCTAAACCTGAGTCATTCTAAAAGGGTGATCTCGTCTTACCCATGAGGCTCGATCAAAATTTTTATCTTTCACCATTTTGGGATCTTCATCCAAAGTCCCGTCACGATTTCCTCATTTCTATCATTCAGTTATATCATCATCAAGGATTTCGTCCCCCCAGGACCATTCAGGATAAAGGATTTAAGCCTGAAAAGCCATCCTTTCAAAATAAATTCTTCCACACCCAGTTCAGATCTGCTGACTGGAACATTTTTCAAAATTTGGAGTGTTTCTTTGCCACTAAGCTCGGCTTACAACCGGCTTAGTAGCAAAAAGGCCCATCTGTGAACACCCCAAATTTTTATAAATGTCATAAATATCCCCTTTTTGCCTTTAACCCTCATTTTCTGACAAAATCGAGTCACTTCAAAACAAAACTCCAGTTTATTCTCGAATTTTCTGGAATTAAATTAATCTTCTTATATCTGACTTAATTTTGGTCCATATCCAGTTAAAATCAAAATCTGAGCATCGCTATCCAAATTTTGATCAAAATTCATAAAATTCCAAAAATGAATTTTTGAAAGGATCAGACTGTCCATCCGGCGTTTGTTTGGGTCCATTGTCCTATAGTCCTCGATTCGAGAACCAAAACTCGAATACTTTCTCAAAAACCTTAGATCCGAACCCGTTGTCTAAGAAAATCTCAAAAGTTTTCTCAGAAGACTCATCTTTTGTACATATTTTTCAAAATTACAAAAATAGTTTTTAAATCTCTTATTTTGCTTAGATTTTAGAATATTATTCCAAAATCACAAAATATATATATATATATATATATATAGATACAGAAAATAACAAAAAGATATAATATATATATATATATATATGAGAGAAAAGGACAAAAAAAAATAATATAAAAATTTGGAAACAAAAATCGGTTTTTGGAAAACCACCGCCTTTCTTTTGAAAATCTTCAAAGCAGGAGGGTTTTGACAAAAAAAAAAGAAAAAAAGAAAAATCGTATTAGGGTTACGAAACCCCTCCTCAGCCGCAAACAACTACCCCCAAGGGCGACCTCTCAAAACCCTTCTCGGCCTTCTAGAAGCACCCAAGCCCTCTCTCTTACCAAAAGCCCTCGGCCGCAGGAGCTTCCACCGAACCCTCCGATCCTCCATGGCTTCCATCTCCCGTTCATCTCCAACGGTGATTCCAGAAGGAAGTCAGCAAATCAGATAAAATAACATAGGGTTAAATCAGAGAATAAAAGAAAAAAATAGCAATATTGCAGATATCAATTGGTGTTGCAGCATGAAGATAATAAATCATATAAACAGAACTTTGGTGCAAGCCGAAAATTTAAAGGATGAAAAGAATTCAAAAGTAAAAAAAAAAGGAAAAGAATATAGGGTGTGGGAACGATATCATTCTGTTTATTATTGCACAGGAGAGGGATCGGTATTGCTATAAGCAATCCCGCTCCCTCAAGGGTGCGTTAATAGGGACTGAAATCAGAAAAATCAAAAATAAATTAGAGAAAATGAAAAGAGAAAGGGGAAAGGCACTTACCACAGTTCTATGGGGTAGGCTTTCCTCAATAGATCTTGCTTGTTGTTGTGGAACTTCAAAGCTTGATGAGAGAAGAGGCCAATGGGGATCGGATCATGCATTTATTGCTGGGATTCAACTTAGGAAGGCTGAAGCCGATTGAACTCCTTCGGTTGAGGTAGATGAGAATCAGAGAAAGAGGGATGAGGATCAGATCAAAGATGCGATAAGGAAGGGTGATAACGGATGACCAGAATTAGCCTTGCGTGCCTCCTTTTAAGGAAGGAGAGGAAGGTTCGTGAAGGGCCGTTGGAGATCGAAGGTGGAGGAAGGGTTCTTTAGAGATGGAGGGTTTCCGATGAAGAGAATGAAGAGAGAATGGAGGGAGGCGCCACTTCTCCTAGCCTTCTTATGGGTTTTCATAGAAAAACCCTAAAAACATTTTTTGCAAAGGGGTCTCTCTGGTCTTCTTTCACGAAATTTTCAAGAAGAGGTTCTTTTAAGAAAAATTTGCTAAATATGAAACTAAGAAGAATGAGGGATTTAAAAGTCATTTTATAATTTTTCAGAAGTATTTACTAAGAGAAAGGTTTTCTGAGAAATTTGGGTTTGATTTCTTCAGAAAATGGGTTTGGAATGAAAATTTGGCCTGGATTCCAACGAGTCTGAGAAATGAAATGAAAATTTTATCAAAAATCGACCTGTTTATTCAAAAGATGGACCTAGGGGCAAAAGTTGAAATTTTTGAAAAATTTGGGGTGTTCACATGAGCATAACATCTTAGGTTCAATTTAATATCTTCTATCATCTTTCCATGTTTTTAGCAATCTTGCTCTATACTAAATCTGTTTTGCAGGTAATAAGTTAAAAATGTTATTTTAGTTTAGGAACATTAATTTCAATTTTTAATTCGGTTGAAAAGTTGTAATGATTAAGTGTTGACAAAACTTTCACATTTTCCTATATTAGATAGAATGAATGAACATTGTAAATGTCATAAATTGCTTGTTTTCATGCTTTTCACCTTTATTTTTCAAAATCTCACAATGATGAAGCACAAATGGCACGTGCACCATTTTACAAAAGGTAATTAATCCTAAGTTGATGATTTACATCAATGGCCATAGTCAGGATGTAAACAAAACTCATTAGGATTTTTATCTTTTATAAAATAACACTGGATCCACACTGAATAATCATTTTCAAAATTCATCATATTTTCTTTAAATATTTCCCTCTTTTATCAGAGACTAGTTTAAAATTAATTCAATACATATATCAATGGCCATAGTCAGGATATATTGAGAATCAATTTCATTTTAAACTCTATAAAAGTACCAAAAATGTATTTTATTCTTCACTTGAATTTAAATATGGTTATTATATAATACATTCAATGACCATAGTCAGAGATGTATTATATCTTCAATCTCATTCTTAATTCATTTAAAGAATGAAATATGATTTTCAAAATCCAATTTCAAAGTTATTTAAATTCATTCATCATTTAGGATAGAGTTGCATCATATTTTCAAAATTCCCTTTTCAAAAACCCAAGTGATTGTGAATATCTTTTCTTCAGTTTCTACTTCAATTCATCAATTCTATCTCATCTTCAAAGGCCAAAATTTTAACTTTGAAATCAAATTCAAAGTTCAATTTAACTTTGAAATTCTTAATTCATTCTCTAAATTCCAAGTTCAAGCTCCAAATTCAAAATCCAATTTGACTTTGAAATTCATTTATATATTCAAAATTCAATTCTCAAATCAACTTTGAAATTCCAAGATTCATTTTCAAAATTCAAAATTCAAAATTCAAATTCAAATTCAAATTCAATTCAAATATCTCAAAAATCCATTCTTTCAAAGTTCAATTTAACTTTGAAACCTTTGAGTTATCTTCTGACTTCAAACTCGAAAACCAAGATCAAAATCAAAGATTGAGATTGATTCTGAATCTCAAAAACTTGATCCTTCTTAAATTTTAAATTCAATATGGGTTTCCAAAACCCAGATCCATCTTCAAAAGTCCCATTTGAATTTTCAAAATCCAAATCCAAAGTTAGATCCAAAATCCATTTTAGGATCCAGAGTCCAACTTCACCTTGGATCTCAGAGTTCAGATCCGATTCCCATTTAGGATCCTAAATCCAGAACCCAAATTCCACCTTGGATCTTAGACTTCAGATCTAATTCCATTTTAGGATCCAGAATTCAACCTCCACTTTGGATCTCAGTCTTTAGATCCAATTCCATTTTAGGATCCAGAATTCAACTTCCACTTTGGATCTCAGACTTTAGATCCAAATCCATTTAGGATCCATAATACAATTCCATCTCGGATCTCAGACTTCAAATCCAAATTCCATCATCGGATCTCAGATTTCAGATCCAATTCCCATTAAGGATTCTAAATCCAGAATTCAATCTCAACTCTATTTAGAATCCAAACTTTGGATTCAAATTCCATCTTAAATTCCAGATGTCAAATCAACTTCCATTTTCAAATCCAATTCTCAAATTCGATTCCATTTCATCTCAGTTTTTCCCGCAAATATTTCAAAAATGGAGGTGAGTTATTTTCTTAAATATCTTCAAAATTAAGGTCAAGTGAGACGCCGCGAAAGAGTTCCTCTCTATCTCTTCTCTTCTTTTCTTTTCTCTCTTTCTTTCTGTCTTTTATTTTTTTCCCTTCAAAAAGGAGAAAATAGATGTTGCAAAGGAAAATAGAAGGAAAAGAGAGAGAAAATTACGAGAGGAAAAATTTTGCGATGATCACACTACCACCTTGGAGATCAAGTTCGACAACCAGCCGATCGAATGGAAGCAGTTTGTTGAAGCCTTCTATGTTGTATATTTCCCGGCTCACGAGAGGAGCAGGAAGATGCAAGAGTTTTTCGATCTGCAGCAAGGAAGTTCCACACTCGCGGAGTACGTCACTTGTTTCCGCAGTTTGGAAAGATACTGCCGAATTTGTATATTACCAAGAAGGAGCAAGCACTGAAGTTTGCTCGAGGTCTAAAGCCAGTTCTGCGAACGAAGGTGTATACGCGTGCAACGACGACAGTGGACGAGGCTCTAGAAACAACCTCCTTGTTAGAGCACAATTGGACGGAAACCCAGAAGGCACCAACATCTCGAGGACAACAACAACAACATCCAGGCCAAAAGAGTTGGCCTAGGAAGCGACAATTTCAGAGGAATCAGGATGGAAGAAAGTTTCATCCTTCGTCAAACAAGAATAGAAGCAACAACAACAACAACAACAACCAGCAATAATACCAAAACCGACGGCCCCAACATCAGCAACAGCAACACCAATACCAGCAGCCGCAGAGGCATATCACAGTGACAGGTTGTCCAAAGTGCACCACCAATCATCCAGGATGACCCTGCCCACATGACACGGGCGGATGCTTTTACTGTGGCAAGATGGGCCATTACATCAGGGACTGCAGAAAGAAGCAAGCAGATGATCAACGAAGAAACATGCCAAGGACTTCTCAGCAAGCGCAACCGTGGCAGCCTCAGCCGTATCAGCAGCAACAACAACATCAGCCAAAGCAGGGCAACCAGAAGGTCATTGCCGGACGTGCTTACGGACAACTGTAGAGCAAGTGACCAAGGGTGAACTGGTCCAAGGTACTATTTCAGTCGCAGAACATGTAGCCTTTACATTATTTGATTGTGGTGCTTCGTATTTTTTTATAGCTGCTAGATTTGCCCATACTTTACCTTTGACCGTAGAGTCTTTGAATTACCCGTTGGAGGTCCGCACTCCGACTGGTGATTAGTCTTTTTGTGATTCATACATTCCGAGCATCGAGGTGTTAGTGGCAGAGCAGAACCTGTCAGCTGATGTGATCCTGCTAGACATGACTAAGTTTGATGTCATTCTGTGCATGGATTGGCTTTTTGAGTATCACGCTCAAGTCTTTTGTCGAGAAGGCAAGGTTGTTCTTTTTCAGCCTGATCGTCCTGTCTTAGAGATCAAGCTTCCTCGACCATTGCGCGATAGTCATATGATTTCTTCTTTCAAGGCCCAGAAGTATTTATGGAACGAAGGTACTACATTTTTAGTCAGTATTGCCCCAGTCGAACATGAGATGGTTTTGATTGATGACTTGGACGTGGTCCAAGAATTTTTTGATGTGTTTTCGGAGGGGTTATCTGGTTTACCTCAAAGCGAGAAATCGAATTTTGTATCGAGTTGTTGCCTGGAACTACTCCTATTTCCAAGGCACCTTACCGTTTGGCTCCGACAGAGCTTGAGGAATTGAAGCGACAGCTGGAAGAACTCTTAGATCAGGGTTTTATTTAACCCAGTGCTTCTCCATGGGGAGCACCGGTGTTGTTCATGAAGAAGGATGGATCCTTGAGGTCGTGCATTGACTATCAGATGCTCAATCAAGTGATGATCAAGAACAAATATCCGTTACCCAGGATTGAAGATCTTTTCGATCGGTTGCAGAGGGCGAAAATTTTCTCGAAGATTGACCTCAGGTCGGGTTACCATTAGCTTCGTATCCGAGAGGAAGACATTGTGAAGACAACTTTCTGAACGAGGTATGGTTTATACGAGTTCGTGGCGATACCTTTCGGCCTCACGACTGCACCAGCTGCATTTATGGATTTGATGAATCTGATTTTTTGTCTGTTTGTGGATACGTTCATGATCATGTTCATTGACGACATCTTGATCTACTCAGAGAGTCCTAAGCAACATCGAGAACACTTGCGTATTCTTTTGAGCATTCTCCGTGAGCATCAGTTGTTTGCCAAGTTCTCCAAGTGCGAGTTTTGGCTTGAGCAAGTTATGTTTCTTGGTCACGTGATATCGAAGGACGGAGTGTCAGTCGATCCAGCTAAGGTTGAAGCAGTTTTAGGCTGGAAGCAACATTAGAACGTGTCAAAGATTCGCAGTTTTCTCGGATTGGCAGTTTATTATCGACGATTCATCCAAGACTTTTCGAGGATTGCCTTATCTTTGACGAAGCTTTTGCAGAGGTATCATGTTCGAGTGGAACAACGCTTGTGAAGATAGTTTCCAGATCTTGAAGTCAAAACTGACGACCTCGCTGGTGTTAGCTTTACCGTCAGGCAAAGGTGGTTTTGTGGTGTACACGGATGCCTCTGGTACCGGATTGGGTTGTGTGCTAATGCAGCACAGCCGGTGTTATCGTCGCAAAATTTTATCTTCCCTTCCCTGCGGGAGAAGGGGAAAACATTTTCGCGAGTCAAACTTGACCAGAATTTGAAAATTATTTTGAAATACTCGCCTCCGTTTTTTAAAATAGCAGGAAAATCCATGGGATGGGGCTCGACCTGTCAGTACGAGGTTCGACCGTTCCTCCCGCCTTTAATAGGGGTAATCGAACGAAGGACCAAAAATGTGCTTGACTTAGTTAAATCATGAAAATCGTGTCCTATCCTAAATGCACAGAGAATTCAAGCATGTGCTATGAAATTTTGTAAGATGCAAGTGAGAAACATGATGTATGCTTGGAAAATGCTTTTGGAGTTGGAAAATATTTCTCAGAAAAAGATGGAAATCAATCTCTCAGAAAGCTCTGATGAAGGGATTTGAAATCTCAAGAGAATTTATAAAGATTTGGGAAAATCATGAATGGTTGAAAATCCCGGGAAAATGGAGAGAATTCTTGAGAAAAAATGAACATTTGAAAGAGAAAATATTTGTCCGAAAAACTCTGACTTTGAAAATTTTCTTTGGAAAATGATTGAAATTTATTGGAAAACTCTTTGGAAAAGGAAAATCAAAACTCAGAAAACTGAAATCCTGAGAATCTTAGCCTTGAAATATTTGAAAATCGATTTTGATTCTTGAGAAAGATGAGAAACTCCTTTTAAAAATGAATCTTAAAAAAATATATATATATTTTCCAAGGAAAATCATGGGAAACTTGATTTGGGGAAATCCAACTTTGAAAATTTTCAGAGTTTCTTGAGGAATCGATTTCCATGGAATAATTTTTTTTTGAGGAAATCATGAGAAAGCAGAAGATGTCATGATGCGGATGATCTGAATGGATGAATGCACTTTGAGAAAGACATCCAGAAAGATTTTCTAAGAAATTTGTTGGAAAAATGTGTATTAAGCCAAAGTAAACTCTTCACATATTCTGACTGTGGCCATGAACATGTTTAGAATTTGATTGATTTAATTCATGATATTTTGCAAAATTGTAAATATGATTTGCAATTTTGAAGATAGCCTAAGAGTGTAGGCTCTTGTGACTAGTAGAAAGATGCTGAATCTGAGTCTCGTCCATATTCCGACTAGGGCCGTAAATATGGACTCCACCGAGTTCATCAACTCCCTAAGAGTTGGTGCACATGCCATTCATGTACATTCACAGTGATTTTGAAATATAATGCATGAATCACATAGTCAGGATATTACAGAAATTCAAACTATATGATATGCATCCTAATCTAAGCAGTAAAAGTAAATATTATTCCAAATTTGATTATTACATCTCTGACATAAAGCGAAATAAACAAAAAAAAAAATACAGAGTTAAAAGAATCAACATCCTCCAGATTTTCCTGCAAAAGTGGGTTAGTACGAGGAATGGATATGCAAGATATACTAGGATATATATATACATATATATATATATATATATATATATATATATATATATATATATATATATATATATATATATATATATATTTATATATATATTTACATGAAAAAATATATATACATACATATATGTTTCTATAATTGCAAATCTATAAACAGATTCAATTGGCACCTATATTGTACAGATGAGATATATACTAGAATATGGATGACTGGAAACATGAGGATATGCTATGGAATGCCGTAATATGCAATAATGTTTTATGATATACAAAGTCAATGAAATGAATACACATGCGAGAAATGACAATATCTACAGATAATGAATGTAACATACATGCACATACATGTAGTAAGTTAAGTATACATACAGGGATGGATAAGGGATGATTGATATATATAACCCCATGGATGCTATTGTATTTCTAAACAATATAGGTTGTTGATGTTAATATCAAATGCCAACTACACAAAGTAGGCTAACTTCATGATATGATGACTTACGGGGAAGGAAACATGATATGAAAGTCAAATTACAATGTGAACGAATAGAGGTGTGTGATCATCGTAAAATTTTTCCTCTCTTGTGGTTTCTCTCTCTTTCTTCTCTTTTCCTTTCCCAACCTCTATTTTCCTCTTTTTTGAAGGGAGAAAATAAAAGACATATAAGAAAGAGAGAAGAGAAAAGAAAGAAAGAAAGAGAGAAGAGGAACTCTTTTGCGGGGTCTCACTTGACCTTGATTTGAAAATATTTAGCAAATAACTCACCTCCGTTTTGAAAATATTTGCGGGGAAATGGAGAGACGGGATTCGCTCGTCGGTACGAAGTTCGACCGTTCCTGGCACCTTTACCAGGGGTAATCGAACCAAGGATCGAATCTATGCCTTTTGCTTTGCCTAAATATCATCTAAGAATTTATTCTAACTTTAAATGCACAAAGCATCATGCTTGTGCAATGCAAGGATGTATGCTCTTTTGAAAGATGATTTTGAAAAATCCCCAAGTGCTTGATAATGGAGTGAAGAAAATGGTTTTGAATGATAGAATCTAACTTAGAACTTGAGATAGATCAGAGAAGTCCTAAGTCTTTGAAGTAAATCAGAGTTGGAAGAATAAATCTTGATTTTGAGAAAGAGTGATTTGAAGCTCTGAAATAAAAGGAAATGAAGTTTCAAAGTCAGAAATGGACTTTGAATTTGGATTTTAAACTTGGATTTAGGAAAGGAAATGAATATGGAATTTTTAATTTTCAATTTTGAAATCAGAATGAACTTGAGAAATCCAAATGATATTAAAATATAGAAATGGATTTAGGAAGTTCAGATGAGATCTAAAAATGGAATTTTGGATTTGAAATCTAGAATTTAGGAATGGAATTGAATTTGAAAGTTGGAATTGAAGATAGAATTTGATTTGAAATCTGGAATGGAATTCGAATCCAAAGTCTGGATCTTAAGATGGATTTGGATCTGAAATCTGAGATCCAAAGTGGAATTGGATTCTGAATCCTAAAATGGAATTGGATCTGGAGTCTGAGATCTAAAGTGGAATTAAGTTCTGGATCCTAGAATGAAATTGGATCTAAAGTCTGAGATCCAAAGTAGAATTGGGTTCTGGATCCTAGAATGGAATTTGATCTGAAGTCTGAGATCCAAAGTAGAATTGGGTTCTGGATCCTAGAATGACATTGGATCTGAAGTCTGAGATCCAAAGTAGAATTGGGTTTTGGATCCTAAAATGGATTTTGGATCTCAAGTCTGAGATACAAAATGAAGTTGGATTCTGGATCCTAAAACAGAATTGGATCTGAAGTCTGAGATCCAAAGTGAAGTTGGATTCTGGATCCTAAAATAGAATTGGATCTGAAGTCTGAGATCCAAAGTGGAAATTGAATTTGGAAATCTGGATCCAAGTTGGGATTAGGATCTAACTTTGAATTTTAAAATTGATTTGAGAATTTAAACTTTGAATAGATAAATGAATTTCAAAGTCAAATTGGACTTTGAAAATGTGATAGAATTGATAATTTGAAATAGAAATTGAAGAAGAGATATTCACAATCACTTGGATTTTGAAAAAGGAATTTTGAAAATATGATGCAATTCTATCCTAAATGATGACTGAGTTTAAAGAATTTGAAATTGGTTTTTGAAAAGCTATTTCATTCTTTAAGTAAATTAAGAATGGGGTTGAAGATATAATATATCCCTGACTATGGCCATTGAATATATTATATAATAATCACATTTAAATTCAAGTGGAGAATGAAATACATTTTTGGTGCTTTTATAGAATTTAAAATGAAATTAATTCTCAATATACCCTGACTATGGCCAGTAGTATATATGTTGAATTAATTTTAAATTAAATTCTGATAAAAGAGGAAAATATTTAAAGAAAATATGATGATTTTTTAAAAAGGATCGAGTGTGGATCCAGTGTTATTTTATAAGAGATAAAAACACTAAGTCTTGTTTACATCCTGGCTATGGCCATTGATGTAAATCATCAACTTAGGATTAATTACCTCTTACGAAATGGTGCACGTGTCATTCGTGTTGCCATTTGTGAGAATTTTGAGAAATAAAGGAAGAAATTGCATGAAAACAAGTAATTCATGCGGTTTACAATGCTCATTCATTCTATCTAAAACAGGGAATGTAAATTTTCATTAAAATCTAACTATTACAACACATAAAATTGAATTTTCAACTCCCAATAATGATCTTCTTTGCATATTCTCTGCAAAGTACGTGAATAATATGATAGGAATTGCACATATCAATGATGAAAGGCTCATATGTCAAGATATAAATGATAGAAAGATGGAAAATGACATATATACTTATATACATTCATGCCTATATATACATACTCATATATGAATATACACACATATATATACATACGTATATATGTATATATATATATATATATATATATATATATATATATATATATATATATATATATATATATATATATATATATATATATATATATATATATATATATCTGTGTGTGTGTGTGTATCACATGTGATATATATCCAATGTAGATGGATAAGAGTGCTGCTGTGTGGATGCAGGTGGCTGGGATAAATGGTATGATTTGCAAAACAATGTAAGTGTATGGCAAATAGTAAAAGTGGTGTGTGCACAGGGTGAGGTATAGGTAAGGTGGTAATGAAAGTGCAGTATGGCTAGTAGGCATAAAGAAAATGTTGTGTATATGGGATGTGTGATGTTGGGGCCATACTCTGCTAACAATGCTATAAAGGTTAAAGGTGATTCATTGTATATATATAGGATGGGTTGTGGAAATGTGGACGCAGTGAAATGATGCAATGGAAATATGCAAATGGTATGTGCTAGATGAGAATATTATAGGGAGATGTAAAGAAATACCTATAGTAAATGGGAGACAATACAGGAAGTGAGAATTTAATGAAACAAAGTACTGATTAATGTCCAAAATACACAAGTTGTTTGCAAATTGACTCCAGCACACATCTAAAACCTGATGTTTACCTAACAAACTAAAGAAAAAAAATAGGATGGATATGCATGTTGATGTCATGAAATGCAGTGAACTGGCATCAGGGATGATGTTGTTGGTATGCAATGAGGCCGACATAAAGAATTTGTTTGTGTACCTGAATCTACAAGATAAAGGATGAAGGTAACTTGATGAAATATGGTATATATATTAGCATAATCAGAGGATGGTAGGCCGGAAACAAAAATGGTTTAGTGTGGTCAGATCAGATATTCCATCTCCCTCAATATACAACCTAAGTAGTGAAAAGAATATGATTCAAAATGACATCTAAACTTGAGAATCACCCTAAACTGTTTATTCCATGGCCCAATATGTGGCAATTCATCTTTTCAACCAAGTCCAGTCTGATCCATGTGAATTTGAAATTAATAACAGTGAGACTCACACTGATGGCCTGAGAGAGAGAAAATGCTAGCCGATACCTGAGGTTAGAATGTATTCCAATCCATATACGGAACATTTTCATGACAGGAAAGTGAGACAAAAGCCTGGACTCCTAGTTTATTCTCCTTATCACAGCCTGTAATTAATTTAACAATCTTCTGGAGAAGCTGTAAGGGAAAACACTCATTTGAAAGGTAATGTAGCTTTCAGAATGAACCAAGGAGTATATGCTATTTATTGTCAAGACAAATGTATAGGGATTTTCTAACTCGCCCCATGCTTAAACTAGATTCTTCAACTGTCCAAACCAATTCTTGTTCATTTCCATCATCTGCTGAGAGGGGTATGGACTAGCGAGAGCATGTCCGGCTGGTCTCCACTTTATAATATCCATTTATGGAGGATATACAAATAAATGAATGTGATAAAAGAGCAATGAATCAAATATGTGGTAGAGTGGATATGCTATGGGTGCACACAAGCTACAACAAATCATGGAAAAACTAATCATTGTAAGATGCTATGAATGAGGTTTGTGTAATGTTGTGCATAAGATATACAGTGAATGGCATTCGCATGTTACTTTTCTTCAAGCTGCTATGTAAAGTACTTATCACTTCAATAATGTATTTGTTGAGATTTTCAACACTTCTAGGCATCCAACTGCTTAGAGACAGGAGGAAAATCAAATTCTGCAAGATTCCAGCTTGCTGGGACACACATCCTTGAGTTCGTGGCAGATTAGAGATTTGAGTTGCAACCTTAGATCGGGCCCTGGTTAATGACATTTAGTACCTGAAGTTTTGCCACTTGAAATCTGTAAGAATGACAATGCTTTTACAGCATAAGAAAAGCCTTTAAATGGTACACAAAAACTGCCAAGCTGTCTCCACCCCACTGAGTGTCTAAATTGCCACCATGCTCAGACCAAAAGAAACGTGAGGGAGACAATCACTCTTCAGGAACTTTTAGCAAATGAACCTGACACTGACTGAATGGGGTCGAATGCTAGTGAATTACTCAGAATGAGACTACCAAATGTAAGTGGTTATGCCATTTTGTCCTCCTTCCATCCAAATGATCGATGAAGCTCCAGTTTTTTTGGTAAAGATGAGGACATATACAGAATGTGTGCATATCATAGAGAAACATTTCGTCGATGTTGCCATCCAACTTACATTGAAAGAAAACTTGAAATATGGAAATCATCTGCATAAGCATAGATAATATCAAGGATGTTTGCAAATCCATCAAAAGCAAAAAAAAAAAACATTCTGAAAACTCATAATCCAAGTACGAACCTGATGACTTTGCTGAGTCAATAACTTTCTTTTCGACTGAAGGCACTGGTATTGATGGGGCAGCTGCATTCTTAATAACAGTTAGATCCACATGCCTAAATTTATCAATCAACTGCAAATGCAGAGAGGGAAAGAGAGAGGACCGCTGCTAGATGTAAATAGTCAAGTGCTTGGACCGTCAGCGTGGAGACGCTGATTCAAGCCCTGAGGGTTGCTGTTTCTTGCAAAATGACACAGAAAGTTATAACCAAATCCAGTAGGGGCTAAAAGAAGAAAAACATATGTAGATGTGATAGTGTACAAGTGATGGTAAATAAGTGAGTGTTGGTGAAGGGGTGTTATACTATGTGCAGGAGATATGTAGATAGGATATGCTACCTTGATCAAACCATACCAGTTTATTCTATCATTTAGAATTCCAAACATGCCTTACACAACACATTGGAACCAGCGATGTTTCAGATTTGAGCTTAATCTTCACACAGTCAACCTGATTTCACCCATCGGATTCAGCAAACTGACTCAGCCAATCAGTCTTAGAAATTTGATATCCGAAATTCATTAAGCATATTGATTTCGGCTGCTCAGGCATGTAGCGGATCGATTTTGCTTATTGTGCCACAGTAATGATCCATTGAATTGTGAACCAGATCAATGCCAGATTTATTTCCACCGTGATTTTAAACCATCAATAATAGAACAAAACATTTTGCAATAACTTATGACAGGTTCTACATAATAAGATTCCATTCCCCACAAACAGGATGAAGATTCACAATATATCAATATCATGTAAAAAAAAAGGGGTAAATCAAAAGAGACCTCTGTGGTGAAACAGAGGAATGCAAAGGCCGACACATGAGGCCTCTGTGCTGCAGTCGTGTGGAGGTGAGAAGCAAGATGGGATACAAACAAAAAAAAAAGAAACAATCCGAGATACCAACGATACTGTTTACAAAAGTGGAGTCAAAACGAGTAACTGAAATGAACGTCAGATAATAATAATAAAAAATATATAAAACAATAATGAGGGAAATGTAGCCCCAAAAGAAAAAGGCTGGAACTCTATTGCAGAATGTAAGTCGATGTTGCCATGGGCAAATCGACATTACATACATTGCTTTAATAAACAGAAAATCCAAAATGAAAGAAAATGAAAACAGACAGAGGAGGTATGATAAATGAAATCCAAGTATGTGGCATAACACGAACAAATCTGAGTTTCAATTGAGTCATGAACGATTAGATGCCATATAGATGAAAAACCCAAATATGCCATCTAACACAGCTATGTGAATCATGATATAGGAAATGCTACTAAAGAAATGGTGTGTGAAAAGAAAAGAAGAGACAAAATAAAGAATGTTACCGAAGATAAGAAGCATAACGATGAACATGATGCTAGTCAATAATCAAATCTAACCAGATTTAAGACGAAGGATTACTTGGATCATTTGTTGTAATTCGGAAGCTGGTTTGAAGTGGAGGATGGCATCCTATCTGATCCGGGGAGGTGAGCTGTGGAAGAATACAATTGTTCTTTCGATGCTTTTTGCTGAACTGATCGACAAACTCGCTGGAGTTTTTGAGATTGACCTCCTTTAGTTGATGGTAAGGACCCAAGAAAGGGAAAGGGGAAGAAGAAGAGAAAGGAGGAGAGATGAGGAAGATGAAGAGGAAGAAGAAGGAAATGGGGAGCATGCGATGGAGGGGTGATCACGGATGGATTGAAGAGGGGTGCGGTGGTGAAGAAGCGATCGTCCTAGGGTTTTCATTTGCATGTTTCCTTTATAGGGGAGAAGGAGGTTCGCGAAGGGGGAAAACAGTTGAAGATGAAGGGTTTAGGCAGATGGAGGGAGATCGGGAGATGGAAGAGTAAGGTTCTGGCGGGTTTTGGTGAGAGAGGCGAGAGAAGAGAGAGGGTTTGTAATATCTGAGGTCGAAAGGCGATCTTTCCCCTTTTCCTTTCTTACGAAGTTTCCTTTTCAAAACCCTAAAAGGAAGCTTTACAGGGCCCTCTCCTTAAATTTGATTTTTTTCAAAAAGCTGGCCCTTCATGTTTTTCAAAATCTCAAAACAGGGGTTCTCTCGCCCTCTTTTTCAAAAAGGGGTGTTTAGAAGCTATTATTTTATATATATATATATTTTCAGTTTTCTATATTTTTTGTTGTTCTTTACATTTTTTTATTTTTTTTTGTTATTTTTTGGAAATAAGATTCTAAAACCTAAGCAGTATGAGAGATGAAACTATATTTTTTTTTTTGCATTTTCTTTATAAAAATTTACAAAAAGAGAAGCTTTTGAAAGTTTGGGTTTGATTTCTTCAAAAAATGGGTTTGGACCCAGGTTTTGAGAAAATATTCGAGTTTTAAACCTTGAATCGAGAAATACAATTTGATGGATCCAAACAGACACCGGACGAAGTGTCTGGGCTTTTCAAAAGTTATTTTGGAAATTTTGAGAATTTTAATTTTAAACATTGGACAACGGAGCTCAGATTTGGATCTTTTATCTGTATCCGAATCCGAAATCGAGTCAGATATACAAAATGAATTTAATTTCAGAAAACTTGAGAAATAAAACGGGATTTATATTTAAAAGTGACTTAATTACCCAAAAAATGAAGATAAAGGGCAAAAAGGGAATATTTACAAACTTTTAAAAAATTTGGGGTGTTCACAGATGCCCCTCTTTGCTACTAAGCCGGTTGAAAGCCGAGCTTAGTGGCAAAAAAAACACTCCAAAATTTTGAAAAAAATGCCCCAGTCAGCAGATCTGAAATGGGTGTGGAAGAATTGATTTGAAAGACATAACTTCTCAAGTTTAAAACCTTATCCTGAATGGCTTTGGGGGAGACGAAATCCTCGAAAATGATATGACTGAATAGATAGAAATGAGGAAATCGTGATGGTAATTTGAGTGAAGGTCCCGAAAATGGTGAAGGATAAGGATTTTGATCAAGTCTCATGAGCGAGGCAAGATCAGCTTTTCAGAATGACTCAGGTTTAGCCCTTAACCTGGATGGGACAAAGATATATCAAGATAATTTGGATGGGAAAGGGAATATGTGAGGACTTTGATGGGACATTTTTGAGAAAACGCCTCGTGAGATGAAGCTTAAGTAGGATTTTATTCTGGATGGATATACAAAGCGTCGATTCCTTGATGGGAAGAGCCATGATGGGACTTTGGAAGAAAACACCTCGTCAAAACGAGAAACCTCATCAGAACAAGACTCAGGTTTAATCCAAACCTTAAAAAGGAAGATACCTTGATGCACGAGGTTCAGGCTTAACCCTTAACCTGAAGGGGACGACCATACGGACTCCTCGAGTGAAGAGACCATGATGGGACCTTAGGAGTTTGGACGAACAAATCCGAAAGGGGTTTGCGAAAAGAGGAAGAAAATGGGGTTCCCTAAAGCTTTGAAAAAGGGATGAATTTGGACGTCTCATTGTTGAGACTAAATCAGCTTTTGAATTTAATGACCTCTCGCAGGAAGTACAGGTTTTGACCCTTAACCTGAGTGGGAACAACCATACGAATTCCTCGAAACCGTGATGGGACATGAGAGATACTTCAACTGAATAGGGTAACTCTTCTAGAAGATATAAACAATGCTAGGTTGCATCAAAATGGATATTGAATACTTATTTCATTCTTAGATTATGTAGAAAATTTTGCCAATAAGATAAATTTATAGTTGACTTCAACGCTTGAAAATGTGCACATGTGTGCAAAGATATTCTCTCTTTTACCCAGAGTATTTCCTCCAACGAGGTTAACCTCTCGGTCTTTTAAGAGTCAAATTCAAAATTTTAGCACTGATGATTTTCTTCAAGGAAGCTATCCATTTCCTTGATATGAGAAGAGAAGAAATATTCTTAATTTCATAAAAGCAAGTAGTGAAAAGATATTTGATAAAAGAATTTTGCATGAGAGAAGATGACTTCTGACAATTTAGGCAGTTTGATATCTGGGTATTTTCCCATGATGATTTTCTTGCACTCTTTTTGAGTCATTGAACTTTTTCGGGCTTTTACATCATCCTTCATTTGGATGTGTCCTGACTTTTCTCTCTTTTTCAAGGAAGGGTACGTCACAAACTCCTTCATCTCGGAGATGCTCCGATCCTTCTTTTTCTTAGGGATTATATATGATATTGGCTCAAAAGGTCTATTGATGGTAGCAGAAATCAAATATCATTTAGGGTTTGTCGGTAGGTTCATCACACTTGCCTTCATCTCGATGGTGATCTAAACTTTCCCTGGAAGGATCCTTCACAAACTCCTTCATCTCGGTAGATGATCCAAATCTTCTTTGGCCCTGGGGATCTGCTCGCCTATTCGCCTTCATCTTGACGACAATTGAGAGATCCCTTTTGCAGATATTTGATTGCAGCTTTAGAAATGATAAGATATGGATTAAGTGGATTCTTTTTGTAGCTCAGGATATTTCCACTGTCTGATTGCTAGAAAATCATCTTTAAACATGCATCAAAGCTATGATCAATATCAATTCATTTCTGGCTTTTCAATGTCATCGAATATTTCTTTCGCCAATCATACCGAGGATATTTCTCTCATCCTTTTGGTTGATCAACAGGGAAAAAATTTGAATTTTACCTCTTTTTCGAAAAAAGTTTCACCTTTTTGGAAATGATACTAGAGGTAATCAGAGGTGATTCTTCTGTATAGTAAGAATATTGGAATCAACAAATACGTTTAGTCAATTGGCAAATTTTTCATGACTTCTATGTGAAATACTTACTCAATATAGATTTTGATGCGACCTTTAGTGGCAATTTATGATTTTGGACATTCTGACCAGTAAAACTGGGACCTTTC
The DNA here is from genome assembly GCF_984573655.1 of Nuphar pumila. Classification (NCBI taxonomy): domain Eukaryota; kingdom Viridiplantae; phylum Streptophyta; class Magnoliopsida; order Nymphaeales; family Nymphaeaceae; genus Nuphar; species Nuphar pumila. Next base: position 52,408,704 of record NC_143257.1, on the reverse strand, counting down.
ATTTAACGACCAGCGAAGGAGCTGGAACCTTTCATTTAACGACCAGCAAAGTAGCTGGGACATTTCATTTAACGACCAACGAAGGAGTTAGAACATTTCATTTAACGACCAGCGAAGTAGCTGGGACATTTCATTTAACGACCAGCGAAGTAGCTGGGACATTTCATTTAACGACCAGCGAAGTAGCTAGGATATTTCATTTAATGATCAGCGAAGTAGCTGGGACATTTCATTTAATCATTTAACGACCAGCGAAGTAGCTGGGACATTTCATTTAATCATTTAACGACCAGCGAAGTAGCTAGGACTTTTCATTTAATCATTTAACGACCAGCGAAGTAGCTGAGACTTTTCATTTAATCATTTAACGACCAGCGAAGTAGCTGGGACTTTTCATTTAATCATTTAACTACCAGCGAAGTAGCTGGGACTTTTCATTTAATCATTTAACGACCAGCGAAGTAGCTGGGACTTTTCATTTAATCATTTAACGACCAACGAAGTAGTTGGGACTTTTGATTTAATCATTTAACGACCAACAAAGTAGCTGGGACTTTTCATTTAATCATTTAATGACCAGCAAAGTAGATGGGACTTTTCATTTAATCATTTAACGACCAGCGAAGTAGCTGGGACTTTTCATTTAATCATTTAACGACCAGCGAAGTAGCTGGGACTTTTCATTTAATCATTTAACGACCAACGAAGTAGCTGGGACTTTTCATTTAATCATTTAACGACCAACGAAGTAGCTGGGACTTTTCATTTAATCATTTAACGACCAACGAAGTAGCTGGGACTTTTCATTTAATCATTTAACGACCAACGAAGTAGCTGGGACTTTTCATTTAATAATTTAACGACCAACGAAGTAGCTGGGACTTTTCATTTAATTATTTAACGACCTGATTTAAGTTCAAAATTTTTGAAAGACAACCAGTACGAGGACTGAACTTGATCTTTAGATTTAAAAACTTTAGCAAAATAACCAGTGCGAGCACCGGGTTTTTCCAACTGAGAGTCGGGAAGGAGACCGAAATTCTTAAGATATTTAGATATTTGAAGCAGGAATGATTGTCGGGGTTTCAGGATTATCCCTTATCCTGAAGGGGAAATAGAAGATTTTATGAAGAGATAACCTGAGACTTGAATTTAGAAGGGATATGACAAGATTTAAAATTTATGATCTATGATTTAGATGGACCAGGTATGCGGTCCAATTTTCAGGATTAAACCCTTATCCTGATGGGGAATATAGAAAGAATAAACTTTGAGAAGACAGAAGGATATAGAACTTTGAAAAAAATGTAGAATATTTGAGAAAATTGATTTATTTTTGTAAAAAGAATTCTCACAGGTAGCATGGTTGCCCCTATGAGTGATCTCATAATTATCCCTTATCCTGAATGGAAAAAAAAATAGAATTTAAAGAGAAATTGATATAAATTTAGAAATCAATAAAGATCGATAAAAACTTGTATTTGCAAAAAGAATTCTCATAGGTAGCATTGTTGCCCCCACGAGAGGTCTCGGGATTATCACTTATCCTGTAGGGGAAAAAGAATTTAAGAAATTTTAACAAAGAGAAATTGATATAAATTTAAAAAAAATCAATGAAGGTTGACGAAACTTGTATTTACAAAAGAATCCTCATAGGTAGTGTTATTGCTCCTACGAGGGGTTTCAGGATTATCCCTTATCCTGAATGGGAAATAGAAGATTTTATGAAGAGATAACCTGAGACTTGAATTTAGAAGGGATATGACAAGATTTAAAATTTATGATCTATGATTTAGATGGACCAGCTATGCGGTCCAATTTTCAGGATTAAACCCTTATCCTGACGGAGAATATAGAAAGAATAAATTTTGAGAAGACAAAAGGATATAGAACTTTGAAAAAAATGTAGAACATTTGAGAAAATTGATTTATTTTTGTAAAAAAAATTCTCACAGGTAGCATGGTTGCCCCTATGAGTGATCTCAGGATTATCCCTTATCCTGAATGGAAAAAAAGAATAGAATTTAAAGAGAAATTGATATAAATTTAGAAATCAATAAAGATCGATAAAAACTTGTATTTGCAAAAAGAATTCTCATAGGTAGCATTGTTGCCCCCACGAGAGGTCTCAGGATTATCCCTTATCCTGAATGGGAAAAGAATTTAAGGAATTTTAACAAAGAGAAATTGATATAAATTTAAAAAAAATCAATGAAGTTTGACGAAACTTGTATTTACAAAAGAATCCTCATAGGTAGCGTTATTGCTCCTATGAGGGGTTTCAGGATTATCCCTTATCCTGAATGGGAAATTGTAACGCCCCGGATTTCCAAAACAAAGCTATGTTAAAATTTTCATGAATTTCTTTTTTTTTTTCTTTGCAGCGGAACTTAGAAAAACTTTTAGCAGCGGAATAAGACGATAATGAGTCGTCGGTTTTAGAAAACTCCGAGCACGTTGCAGGTATGTGGCCAAGCAACTCATTGACCACCAAAGTGTTCCATTTTATCGAAAGCACATGTTTATTACAACACTACTGCTTAGAAAAGCAATGAAGGTTCAATAAAAAGGAAGCAGTACAACTCTGTCTAGAGAAACCCTGGAACTCGATGCCGCCTTGCTCCGTATATCGCCACGCAGGTTCAACACCTGAAATCCCCATTAAACGGGGTCAGAACCACTGATGGTCTGGTAAGTAGGCAAACACCTATCTATTCAACTCAAGTAAATGCATAGACCACTCAGGGTCGCAGTTCGTAATACGACGCTCAAGCCTCCATGACCTAGCGTATATCGCAAAAGCCTCATCAGGGCTATGAGTTGAACATCCACGCAAGTCTTCATGACTTCGCATAAGCCTCTTCAGGGCTGTGAGTTTAGAATAACCACTTAAGTCTCTACGACTTAGCCTTGACCTCCTCAGAGTCACGAATGGATGTCTAGCTCAAGCCTTTATGCTTGGCACATCCGTATCCTACAAATCTAAGGACAGCTCTCCGAGCTTCACTTAGTCATATGGATATCAATGGGGTTCTTTCCCAATCGGTACAGTAGTATACCGACCATGACACCTTCACAAAGGTTATGCAGGACTGACTCAACAACGTCATCCACTCATACATTCAAAGTAGCGTTGTACCTAAGCTAATGTTTTGTTTCGATAATTGCACCTCCCCCTGGGCTTAGGGGACTCATATCTGGGCGACAACGCGACGATCTGGGGGTTGATTATTCTATGTATTTTAGATACCCCAGAGGCCTGTTGACCCCATCCCCCTAGTAGGACGGTACAACATACCGGAAGAGATCCTTACTAGGTATCCGAATGCATTCTGCTACTGCAGTAGTTGGGTTCAATGCTTAGATATTTAAGGATAACCACGACCTCCATACCTCTGAGTGACGAAGGCCATCAATGAACTCTATCAGGTTCGGGTGAAATATATGTCACTCAAGGCTGCGCCATCACCGTCTTCCTCAGTGAGAAATTCTGAAAGGGGCCTGCCGGTCTTACAATTACTTGACGAACATTGCATGCCCATAGGGCAGCCTTTGAGAAGTATGTACCCGACCCCAATCAACCACACGGTTTTCACCGTGGAACAAAGGTTTTATTCATATGCATGCTTAACTCTGCTCTCGGCACTTCGGCCTTGACGAACACTTCACCTCTTTCGGTGGAAACAACACACTTCGGTTCAGCGGCCCTTACGAGTTTGGTTGTCTGATAATTCTCAATGAGCATGCACATGACTCGATTTCTACGAATCGGCTACTCGGCGTATTTTTACGCAACGAGTTCAGGACCTCGTCAAGGCGCTACCACTACTTTGGCGCAACGGCTCTTATAAGTATGGTGCCCTTGCAGGTGTCAGGGAGACGAGTCATTCTGACATCGTTCCAACAAAGGACATCATTGTGCCACTTAACTAGTTCTGGCAGCTCTTCTGCCAACCATTTTGTCAACACCTTCTCTGCTCTACCGGCAGTGGTGCGACGAACCTTTCTACATCGTAGAAGGCGTTCCATAACTGGGTAGCACTTCTGCTACGTTCTTTCTGAGCCATTCTTAGCTCCTTCAGGAATTTCAGCAGCACTTCCTCTCTTTAACGGAGAAAGCGTGCGTTTTCTTTTATCCATTTCAGCGGCATCTCCCCTCTTTGGTGGGAAATCGCTACGCTTAACTCGGGAAATGGATGGGCACCGTTGTGCGTACTTTGCATCCATCAAGGTTGTAGGAACCTTGGGCCATAGCCAGGCCATACGCAATTGATTTAGTCTTTACGTAAAGAGCATTTTGCCAAAAGGCGAAGCCTTTCCAATAGGGGCTTCATTCGTCAAGCAGAATCTTGTACGAGGAGCGGTAAGGGAATCGCATGGGCGATTTTGGAGTTGATCTCCATTTGAATGCTCACTTACGCGCCATATATGTAATATAAGCAGAAGCCTGTGCTTTATACAGCGGCGGCGTAAAGGAAATGCATATACTATTGTTCAGGGTGTGTAACTGAACGAAATATTCTACATATATAACAAAACAGGAGCCTTGGCATCGTTCGACGCGACGGCGTAAGTAAATACATTGCAGAAAGCAGGAGCCTTGGCATCGTTCGACGCGACGGCGTAAGTAAATGCATAATCGGAAGTGCTTTAATCGGAAGTACAGAAAGCAGGGAGCCTTGGCATCATACGACGCGACGGCAAAGGTAAATTACATAGCCTGTGCGATATAAGACGCGTCGGCAGAATCAGCAGATATACACCTAGATCTGTATCCAACAATAGTTACGAGGCGAGCGAGTGAACACCGAAGTGTCCTAGAGGGCTCAACCAAGAACTAGGGTGAGATACTGTTTTGAAGAACGCATATACTGCGTATTCGAACATATATATCCGACGATAGTTACGAGGCGAGCGCGTGAACACCGAAGCGTCCTAGAGGGCTCAACCAAGAACTAAAGCAAGATACTACTTCAGAAAGTATATGCTATATACAAACAATCAAATACTTGAGAGAGATGGTTTAATGAAGCGAACTTACTTCAATTTGCGGAAGAAACGGCTCCGGTTGCTTCAAATGCTTCGAACGAGGCTCGACTTCGAAAAAGGATCAACTTCGAACTTTGGACGAAAAAGGACTTGGACTTTGACTTTGAACCAAACCAGGTTCAAGTCAAGTCAACTGGGTTTGGACTTAGGTCAAGTAGGTTCAGACCTAGGTCAGGTGGGTTAGGACCAGGTCAGGCAGGCTCAGACCAGGTCAGGTGGGCTCAGGTGGGCTAGGCTAGGTAGGGGAGGTTTGGGAAAATGAGGAGAGAGAGAGGGGTTGGCGATTTTCTAAAGGAGGGGGGTCCTCTATTTATAGGTTCTGAAACTTGGGCCCCAAGTTTCAGAATCCCCTCTTTACCCCTTGGCTTTTCAGAAATCCCTTCCAGGGAAGGTGCTGGAATATTCTAGAATCTTCTAGAATATTTTTTGAGAAATATTTCTATGGGTCCCACCCATATTTCTGTGGGTCCCGCAAGAATTTCGGGTTTTCGGCAATTTTTTCCAGAAAATTTCTGAGTACGCCATTATCTTCGTATTGATGCCACTAAGAAAGTTGGCTCGCAGGAATCCTTTGATTTTGTTCAGATAGGAAGTTATGGCTTCCAGAGTGTTTGAGCATATATTCGCGTTTTGACGAATATCCTAAGTGTAACTGGCTCGCAGGAATTGATTTGTTTCGCATTCTGAGAAAAATGCCATTTTAGCAGTAAATGCCTCATGAATTTTATTCAGATATTTTCTGAAAAATTGCGGGTCTTACAGAAATAGAATAGATTTTAAGAAAATTTAATGAAGGGAAATTGACATAAATTTAGAAAATCAATAAAGATTGGCAAAACTTGTATTTACAAAAGAAATCCTCATAGGTAGCGTTATTGCTCCTACAAGGGGTTTCAAGATTATCCCTTATCCTGAATGGGAGCACCTCGGACAATGAGGGTCAGGTTTATCCCTTAACCTGAGTGAGAAAAAGAAGATTTAGAAAATACCTCATGGGAAAGAGGCATCAGGTTTATCCCTTATCCTGAAAGGGAAAATGGATTTTGATAAAAATTTGAATAGAATTGAGGGAAAAACTTGATAAAACTTGATAAAATTGATGTAAACTTGAATAAAATGAATGAAAACTGATAAAAATATCCAAATTAACTGGAAATTTATAAGATTTAAGAGAAAAGGGAGTTTTTTTGATCCTGCCTGCATATGGGATCTTGAAAGGAAAATGTTTATTTAAAAGATAAATGGGAAATCATTTTGGGGGAAGAAAATCCACCACAAGAAGAATGGTCAGCGCGAGATCTGATCCTTTAAATCAAACATGAGAGATCATCATGAGGGTTAATTTTTTAAGGCAATGGTTTTGAAAACCTATTTTTTGAAGAAGAAGATCAGCAATAAATCTGATTTCTAAAAATAACAGCTCAAAATTGATAATAAGATCAATACAAGGGTTGATTTTTGAATATAATGTTTTAAAACCGATTTTGGAAGATAAGACCAACACAGGGGTTGATCTTTGAATATAATGATTTAAAATCCATTTTTGGAAGATAAGACCGATGCAAGGATTGATCTTTGAATATGATGATTTATAACCCATTTTGAAAGATAAGATCAACGCAAGGGTTGATCTTTGAATGTGACGGTTTAAAAAACCACTTTTGGAAAATATGATCAACACAAGATTTGAGACCTATTTTTGGAAGATAAGACCAACACAATGGTTGATCCTTCAATGCAATGGTTTAAAAACCTATTTTGGAAAACATGATCAACACGAGGGTTGATTTTTCAACGCAATGGTTCGAAAACCGATTTTTGAAAACATGATCAACACGAGGGTTGATTTTTGACAAAGGTTGGACCAAAGAATATTTGAACTCTTTGGTCATAACGAAGATTTTTTAAAATTTCATGATCTTTGAAAAGCCCTCATAGGTAATATCATTTCTCTCATGAATGATATCAAGATTGTCCCGCATTCTGAAAAGAACAGGAATTTAAATGCCCCAGTATGGCAAAGAAGTATGGAATATAAAAGATATAAAGGAAATTGACATTTCATTAATAAGCAAAAGTTTGATAACAAACTAAATATTTACAAGAACTTCAAACAGAAAGGATTCAAAAAAGACTGGGCTGACTTGCCCCTACAAGATGACTAATACAAAGGAAAATGACAGTGTAGAAAAAAAACTTGGGCATCCTCAATTCTTGGAGTGATCTGAAAATGGTTCTGTCAGGACTGTTGGACGCTCTTCTTCCTCATCCTCTATCAGCTCACTTCTATTGATGCAGTCTTGTATCATGTGCTTGAGGACGAAACAGTGCTCTGTGTCATGCCCTGTTGCCCTATGGTACTTGCAGAATTGGTCCTTGAGCTTTTCCAAGATTACGGGAGGATCCGCTATTTTAGGGAGTTTGATCATCCCATGCTTTAAAAGGTAATCCATAATCACTTCTAAACTCTGAGATAACGGGGTGAAGACTCGATCTTTCTCTCACTTGATGTACTTAGGCATCTCTTGAAAATCACCCTTTTGCTGAATGTCATTTGGAAGCGGCTTGTCATTGTTCTTATAGGCTCTCTCCTGCCCCTTGCCCTGATCTACTCTCGGACCACTTCCACTGTTTTTCTTGTTTCCTTTGTTGCTACCGCCACGATTATTGCAGGAGGCATCAACTGAATAAGCGAATTGCGCCTTTTTCTTCTGGTCTTGGATATTCTTGACCAGAGGTGTGCCCTCGTACATCCCGCTTTCTATCCCTGCTTCGAGCCATTCAGCTCGCTCAATCAACTTGATGAAGGATTTCGCCGGGGAAGTGGCGATGAGGCTCCTTATGGGCTGAGAGAAATTGTTGAGAATCACCTGCAATGCGTGCTCCTCTGGAATAGGTACCTTCATCTTATTACAGGTGCTTCTCCACCTGTGAATGAAATCACCTGCTCTTTCAGTTTCTCCTTGCTTTAGGTTGTAAAGATGATTTAATGTAGGTGAGGCTTTAGTGTTGAATAAGAAGTGCTCGATGAACAGATTTACTACCTTATCGAACTCTCGTAGTACGATAGGATTCACGTGGTCAGCATACCACCTGGCTGCTACACCCTCCAGATTGCGGGGGAAGCAAATAAACAACGCTCTGTTGTCTTTTCTGAAACGGCTGCATTCTGCATAAAATGTGGCTAAGTGGGCTTTAGGGTTGCCAGTCCCATCAAATTTGAGAAACTTGTAGGGAAGATTCTCCAGGTTATCATTCCCATCTAGATCATCGTAAAAATCTTTGTCGGTGTAGGTCTGTTTGCCCTTACCCTTAGCTTGAATGTCTTTAATTGCTCGATTCATCTCCTTCATCTGTTTGCTCATCAGGTCCTCTGCTGGAGCCCCAGACTTGGGCTTGTTGACGGATTCGGACTCTTCCGCAACTATCTTTACGGACTGTCTTGGAGGATTCTGTTTGTAGACAATCTGCTCTTCCTCTTCCGACTCTTCCTCGACTGACTCTGATTCCTCATAAGTAGTGTCTGGCTGTACCTTCTTCCTGATGATTCTGACTTGCTTTTTTACAGGCTTCTTCCTCAGCTTGCTTTTAGGAACTGCGTCTTTCAGCTTGGCCTCGGCTTGTTCCGACATCATTCTTGCCATCATCTTTTGGAACATATCATACATAGTGGGGTCAATGTCATCTCCCCTGTTCTGACCCTGTCCTCTGACTGATTTAGGAGAGCTCATCCCTTCTGCCTCATTGTCGCTGTGCTGAGGAACTGTTTCTTTTTCAGCTCTAGTCTGAACCATTTTCAGATATCAGCGCTCTCTCTGTAGAGAAAAGTGGAGGTTTTTAGACCCAAGAAAATTTTTGGAGAAGTTTTGACAAGAGGAAGGATTTACGTTGAAATCTAAAAAAAAAAAAATTATATCCCATTACCAGGGATTGAGTCGTCACAAAATTTATGACAATTGCGCTGTTTACTCTACGAGGGAGAGTAACCAACTAAAAATATGGAAAAGAAAATATTATTTTGAAAAGGATATCTCTTGACGGAAAGAGACTTTTATGAAAATATAAACAAAAATCAGAAGAAAATAAAAGGAAAAATGGAATTTTGAGAATAAATGGTAAAGATTTAAAATTTGTAGAACTTGCAGGCAAGATCAGAAGAATTTTTGAAGAAATTTAGAAGAAGGAAATGGAAAATACGCCTGGGTTTCAAAAACAAAAGAAAAATTTGAATAATATATACCCAGGGTTTTGGAAAATATAAGGAAGATATAAAATATCACACAATCACAAATATATAAGCAAGGATGCACAAACAGCATTCCCTAAAGCTAACTCTATATGTAATTTTTTAAAATGGCTGATAGGACCTTAATCCTAACTCTAAGATTTAGATCATCTAATTTCAATCAAGGTATGCCGATATACTCAAGCTGAAGCTCGAAGTACGTGGCATAAAGATATCTCTCTGATTCTAAGGTAATGACTTTCCAACATCCTTGAGCACCTACCGATATACCTCGGACTATGGCCCTTAGGTACGTGGTAGGGGGAGCGAACCCAAATAAGTGGCCCAGTTGTGAGGCTCTCTCCTGAACTATGGTTCAGTGAGACAGCCCAGCAACGTGAAGACCGGGACAATATAGGTAGGGATGTTTTTAAAAACATGATCAACATGCAGATAAAACCAGAAAGCTCTAATGCAAGTCCTAAAGAGATAGAATTTAAATAAAAAAGGAGCATACACTTGCATACATTGTTTGCATTCAATCCCTAGAATTGAGGAGAGTTGTGTTTAAGACCTAAGTCTAATGTGAACATGGAATAATCTCCTCAATATGGTCCTACCAAACCATACTTAGATCCTATATGCAATGATGTCAGCTTTAGGACAGAGTCTAGGCTCCTAAGGTTTTCATGGAAATGAAGCTGACATAGGAGAATAAAGACTTAGAAAATATTAAAGCAAAGCAAAGGCATAGATTCAACCGGATGAAGACGTGTCCCATCACGGTCACCAAAACTGTGATCATCGCAAAATTTTTCCTCTCTTGTGGTTTCTCTCTCTTCCTTCTCTTTTCCTTTCCCAACCTCTATTTTCCTCCTTTTTGAAGGGAGAAAAAAAAATACAGATAAGAAAGAGAGAAGAGAAAAGAAAGAAAGAAAGAGAGAAGAGGAACTCTTTTGCAGGGTCTCACTTGACCTTGATTTGAAAATATTTAGCAAATAACTCGCCTCCATTTTGAAAATATTTGCGGGAAAATGGAGAGACGTGATTCGCTCATCGGTACGAGGTTCGACCGTTCCTGGCGCCTTTACCAGGGGTAATCGAACCAAGGATCGAATCTATGCCTTTTGCTTTGCCTAAATATCATCTAAGAATTTATTCTAACTTTAAATGCACAAAGCATCATGCTTGTGCAATGCAAGGATGTATGCTCTTTTGAAAGATGATTTTGAAAAATCCCCAAGTGCTTGATAATGGAGTGAAGAAAATGGTTTTGAATGGTAGAATCTAACTTAGAACTTGCGATAGATCAGAGAAGTTCTAAGTCTTTTGATGATGCATGAAATGCATATCATGTTTACAAGTTTTTCATGCATTTTGTAATGATCTTAAGGCTTTAAACCCATGTTTAGATGTGTTTTGATAGTAAGGGGTTATGGTTTGAATTTCAGAAAAATCGGAGTTAAAATGAGAGAGTTATGGCTATTTCAGTGTTTGGGCACGGATTTTGAGGTGGATTGGATCCATATCCGACCCAATTAGGTTAATTGGACCTTGGATCAACTCTTAGAAAGCCCAAAACCCAACCCACACGCCTATCCATATCCATTTCAAAAAGTTTTTCTGAAAACCTACCAGAAAGAGGCGCCTAGAAAATATATTTTTTATAACAGTGTTTTTGCAAATTCCAAAAAGTATAAATATACTTTTTAGAGAAGCTCTAGACGTCTTTGGCTGTGTTTGGACGCCCCTTGCAGTGAATCTACTCCAGCAACTTCTTTCCCTCCATCCCCTACACGTTTTGGCCATTGAAGATCGACCTATGCTTGGTTTTCAAGCATATTTCGATCCCCTTTGTGTTTTCTTTTCATTTCTTTCTTGTTCCTTGCTGTCTTTTCACCATTCTTCTATATTTTTGTAGGTGTAGCAGAGGTGGAGACCATTAACCTTGTGCGGGAGTGTGAAACACACCAACAAGGTGAGCCGGCCCTACCTCCATCCGGCTTTCTACACCCTCCGATCGAGAATCGGCTCATATTCCATCTTCGGTGGATCTTCAACGTGTAGCAGCTGCAAAGGTGCCATTTTTTGGTGAAGTCCAGCATTCTCGAACTGTTTAGTACGTCCAACTCCAGCCACGGTCCGCTCTTCTTCATCCCCCCGGTCGTCGGATCTTCCAAGAGGTAGGTCTTCTTCTTTCTTCTCTTCTAGCTAAAACCGAAATTGCGTGTTTGATTTTAATTTTTTATTTTCTGTGTGTTTCTTATTTTTCTTGTTGTTTCAACGTTAGATTAGATTTTGTGCATAGGCCAGCACGTTAGATTAGGTTTATTTGTTTAAGTGATTCATTGGAATCAAGTTTTGTTTGATTTTTTTTTCCAATCATAAAAATCGGCTAGATATTCATCTAGCTGATTCTTCAAGTTGGGCATAGGTGTTCTTGGTGCTGTTTTACAGAAAAACTAATAAAAAAATTTTCTCTTTTGATTCCTCTTAGTTGTTTGGTTGTGTGGTGATGGTTATTTCAATTGAAAAGCAAACTATAAAAATTGGCTAGATTATTTCTAGCCGATTCTTGGTTTTACAAAAATATTTCTCGTTTCGAATTTTTTCTTTGCTTATCCAACGTGTGTGTCTATGTGATTTCAGCATAAAAAGCATTTAGAAAGTTTAGTTTGAGGTATTTTGGGGCGTTGGGTCTAAATCAAAGGACGTTTTTCATTAAAAATCAATAAATCGGCTAGATCCATTCTAGCCGATTTTGGTTCAATTTTAGCTTCAACCTTTGATGATTTTCTGCAGAGAAACATGTTTAGCAATCCTCATTTTCATTAATTACAAGTTGAGTTTGCTGAAATTTCATATTGGTTTGAGTCTATTTTGTCGTGTGATTTGTTTTTTTTTAATCTTCTTTGAATTAGGATTTCTTTTTGTTAAGTGCATTTGTTTAGATCGATTAATTAGTGTGGTTTGCTGTATGTGTTGCAGTTTAACATCTGCATATAATTGTGTTAGTCAATCTTGTTAGCTTAGGGTCGTTTGAATATTGCTTTTACGTGTTTGTGTTGTAGGTGTTTCGTTGTTCATAGGAAAAATATAAAAATCGAGTTTTTCTTGTGTTCTTGAGTTTTAGTATTAGCTTATTTGTTATTTTGGTTATTTGATTTTTGTATTTTAGTTGATCTTCTTCCCCAAGGAGGGGCGGCAGCCATTAGAGCTCCCCTTGAGCTCTTGGTCAAATTTTTTTAGTTATTATTAATTACAATTAGGTAGGTGTAATTAGGTTGTCTAGGTTCAATGTATTAGGGTTTAGTGTCTCAGCCGTTTTTAGGGGTCATTTAAGTTAAGTTTTGGGAATTAGAGTAGCTCATTCAATTAATTTAGGAAATCGTGTTTTTCAAATTAGAGCCTCTAATTACTCTAGGTAGATTTTAAATTCCTTAGTTTAAATAGCCTTAATTAGTGTAGACGATTTTTGAGGAGGAGGGCAATTAATGTATTGAAATTGGGAAACTTTTTCTTGGAAAGAATTGAATTTTCAAAAATCGTGTGGAGTAAAGAAAGAAAGCATTAAAGTCCGATTATTTATTAGAAGGGAGTTACGAAGTGAACTTTGGAAAGTGATTTGAAAATTTATTGAATTTCCCAAGTGAGAGGCTATGATTTCAAGAAAGAAATAAGTGCTTTAATTTTTTTTTGGAAAGTCCAATTCGTGGGGTTCTCTAGGCTAGACGTTTCCACTTCCCAATTTGCATTTTAATGCCATTCTTAATGGGGTTAGACGGTTTTTGATATTCCAATTTTCTAAAAATCATCAATGCACCTTTCCTTCTTCTTAGTTAACCTTCCTTAGTGGATTAAATTAGAGTAGGGTCTAATTAACTTAGTCATAGGTGCCTTAATTTAGTTTTTGTTTTTAAAAAATCGTGCAGTTAAGTTAGGTTGGTAATTTAGTCAATAATTCGGTACAGAGTCTTTATTAATTAATTAATTTCTAGTTAGACGTGTATTAGATTTAAATTACTTATCTTTATTGATTGTCGTTTTCTTTTATTTACTAATTAGCATTGAGTCAGTCCATTTACCCTAAGTCAAGACCTAGTCTAAACCTAGTGAGTCAACCGAGCTTACCTTATACCATTCGAACCTAGTCAAGCCTAGGTCGAGTCAACCAACCCTAGTCTAAACCCACTTGATTCTAGTCAAGTCCACCCTTAGCTTGAGTCAACCGACCTTAGTTGACTAAGTAAACCCTAGTCTAAACTCAACCTAACCTAGTCAAAACCGAGTCTACCTAGCCCAGGTCAAAGACCAAGACATAACCCTAGTTAAGACTTAGTCAACCTTAACCTAAGTCTAGGTCAACCGAGTCTACCTCACCTAATCTAAGTCAAGCCTAGTGAGTCAAACCGAACCTCGTTGACTAGTTTTAGTTAGACCTAGTCGAGTCAAAGTTAGTTCAAGTCGAGTCAACCCTGGCCCGAGCCTATATCCCCCAACCTAAGTCAAACCGAGCCTATTTGACTAAGTCAACCCTAAACCGAGTCCACCGAAGTCAACCAACCCTAGTCCTAGTCAAACCCGTGTCCTATTGTTCCATCTTAGTCCCATATTTTTTAGATTTAACTCATAGTGATTTTAGATTAGCTAATATAGTTATTTCTTTAATTGTTTAGCTAAAATTTATATTTGTTGATTTGATGTGTGTTTGTTAGTTTATCGTTTGTTGATTAGTTAGTTAGTATAGTGTAGTTAGTTTATATTTGGTACAGCATTTAGTCATATATTTAACTACATTATTTAGTGTTTTGATTGTAATTGCATTAGTATTTCATTTAGCGCATAGTCATAAAATGCATGTCATACTCCATGTAGAGTTCATTTAGCTTCATTATAGTTAACATCTGCATATAATCAGTCATATAGGATTAATTAAGTTTGCATTGCATGTAGATTACATTCTTAGTGGGTAAAATAGTTTCACATAGTGAATAGTGCACTCAAATAAAAATCAGATTTTTGCCCTGTCGCACCAGCATTATTTTCTGTGCAAAAATTCTGTGTTTTCCAAAAAAAATTATTTTATTCACTTTATTGACGTGTTATTTGAATGCAGACCAAATTTCAGCTCATTCGGAGTTGATTTGGTCTGATTTTTAAGCGTTTTGCGAAAACCGCTTTTTCTGGATTTCAAATTACAGGACTTTCGATATCCTGATTTTTCCCAGATTTGAAACGCTTATATCTGGAGTTCCAGATATCGTTTTTTCATTCTGTAAAAACTGTCAGTTGTAGAACAGAACAAATTTCGGGAAAATTGGACCTCGTTTGCCCTGTCAAACAGTGGTTTTTCGATAACCTGTCAGAAAGCTATTTTGCACTAGTTAGGGGCATTTTCGTAATTTCCTTAGATTCGGCATTTTAGGCCTGTTTTCATTAGTTGCTGCATTTTAGGATCTGCATAACCAGCATACAGCATTAGTAGAAGTAATTTGGTTAATTTTAGAATTAGTTTAGTATTTTATTTAATTTTTGTTTGATAAGTAGCATTTGTTTTATTATTTTCGTAAAATTAGAATTAGTTTGAGTTACTGTTTGCATTATTAGAATAGAATACTAACTTTGTATTTTTCTGCATTTTTAGGTTGTAAAGCATATTTAGTTTCCAGGGTTGTTTTTCAAGTGTGAGGAGCGAATAATTGGCGAAAAGACGGAAATACCCTTGGTGTGGAGCAGAAGAAGTAGTTGCTTGTTTATTTTCGTTTTAGTGATTAAATGTATTTGTATTAGTTTTATAATTGTAGATTGACATTTTTTATTAATAAATTAAATTTTCTAGAAATATCTGGATTAATTCCTGTTCCCTGAGGATTCGACCCGTACTTACCACTTTGTGGAAAGTCGGTTTTTATATTTTTGGTTGACGATTTTCCATAGTTTTATTGAAAATAATTGTTTTAAAAAGATCATTTCAAAATATCAACCATCTTTGAAGTAAATCAGAGTTGGAAGAATAAATCTTGATTTTGAGAAAGAGTGATTTGAAGCTCTGAAAATAAAAGGAAATGAAGTTTCAAAGTCAGAAATGGACTTTGAATTTGGATTTTAAACTTGGATTTAGGAAAGGAAATGAATATGGAATTTTGAATTTTCAATTTTGAAATCAGAATGAACTTGAGAAATCCAAATGATATTAAAATATAGAAATGGATTTAGGAAGTTCAGATGAGATCTAAAAATGGAATTTTGGATTTGAAATCTAGAATTTAGGAATGGAATTGAATTTGAAAGTTGGAATTGAAGATAGAATTTGATTTGAAATCTGGAACGGAATTCGAATCCAAAGTCTGGATCTTAAGATGGATTTGGATCTGAAATCTGAGATCCAAAGTGGAATTGGATTCTGGATCCTAAAATGGAATTGGATCTGGAGTCTGAGATCTAAAGTGGAATTAAGTTCTGGATCCTAGAATGGAATTGGATCTGAAGTCTGAGATCCAAAGTAGAATTGGGTTCTGGATCCTAGAATGGAATTGGATCTGAAGTCTGAGATCCAAAGTAGAATTGGGTTCTGGATCCTAGAATGGCATTGGATCTGAAGTCTGAGATCCAAAGTAGAATTGGGTTTTGAATCCTAAAATGGATTTTGGATCTGAAGTCTGAGATCCAAAATGAAGTTGGATTCTGGAACCTAAAATAGAATTGGATCTGAAGTCTGAGATCCAAAGTGAAGTTGGATTCTGGATCCTAAAATAGAATTGGATCTGAAGTCTGAGATCCAAAGTGGAAATTGAATTTGGAAATCTGGATCCAAGTTGGGATTAGGATCTAACTTTGAATTTTAAAATTGATTTGAGAATTTAAACTTTGAATAGATAAATGAATTTCAAAGTCAAATTCGACTTTGAAAATGGGATAGAATTGATAATTTGAAATAGAAATTGAAGAAGAGATATTCACAATCACTTGGATTTTGAAAAAGGAATTTTGAAAATATGATGCAATTCTATCCTAAATGATGAATGAGTTTAAAGAATTTGAAATTGGTTTTTGAAAAGCTATTTCATTCTTTAAGTGAATTAAGAATGGGGTTGAAGATATAATATATCCCTAACTATGGCCATTGAATATATTATATAATAATCACATTTCAATTCATGTGAAGAATGAAATACATTTTTGGTGCTTTTATAGAATTTAAAATGAAATTAATTCTCAATATACCCTGACTATGGCCATTGGTATATATGTTGAATTAATTTTAAATTAAATTTGGATAAAAGAGGAAAATATTTAAAGAAAATATGATGATTTTTTTAAAAGGATCCAGTGTGGATGCAGTGTTATTTTATAAGAGATAAAAACACTAAGTCTTGTTTGCATCCTGACTATGGCCATTGATGTAAGTCATAAACTTAGAATTAATTACCTCTTACGAAATGGTGCACGTGCCATTCATGTTGCCATTTGTGAGAATTTTGAGAAATAAAGGAAGAAAATGCATGAAAACAAGTAATTCATGCGGTTTACAATGCTCATTCATTCTATCTAAAACAGGGAATGTAAATTCTCATTAAAATCTAACTATTACAACTCATAAAATTGAATTTTCAACTCCCAATAATGATCTTCTTTGCATATTCTCTGCAAAGTACGTGAATAATATGAGAAAACGACATATATACTTATATACATTCGTGCCTATATATACATACTCATATATGAATATACACACATATATATACATACGTATATATGTATATATATATATATATATATATATATATATATATATATATATATATATATATATATATATATATATATATATATATATATATATATATATGTATATATATGTGTATCACATGTGATATATATCCAATGTAGATGGATAAGAGTGCTGCTGTGTGGATGCAGGTGGCTGGGATAAATGGTATGATTTGCAAAACAATGTAAGTGTATGGCAAATAGTAAAAGTGGTGTGTGCACAGGGTGAGGTATAGGTAAGGTGGTAATGAAAGTGCAGTATGGCTAGTAGGCATAATGAAAATGTTGTGTATATGGGATGTGTGATGATGGGGCCATACTCTGCTAACAATGCTACAAAGGCTATAGGTGATTCATTGTATATATACAGGATGGGTTGTGGAAATGTGGAGGCAGTGAAATGATGCAATGGAAATATGCAAATGGTATGTGCTAGATGAGAATATTATAGGGAGATGTACAGAAATACCTATAGTAAATGGGAGACAATACAGGAAGTGAGTATTTAATGAAACAAAGTACTGATCAATGTCCAAAATACACAAGTTGTTTGTAAATTGACTCCAACACACTTCTAAAACCTGATGTTTACCTAACAAACTAAAGAAAAAAATAGGATGGATATGCATGTTGATGTCATGAAATGCAGTGAACTAGCATCAGGGATGATGTTGTTGGTATGCAATGAGGCCGACATAAAGAATTTGTTTATGTACTTGAAGCTACAAGATAAAGGATGAAGGTAACTTGATGAAATATGGTATATATATTAGCATAATCAGATGATGGTAGGCCGAAAACAAAAATGGTTTAGTGTGGTCAGATCAGATATTCCATCTCCCTCAATATACAGCCTAAGTAGTGAAAAGAATATGATTCAAAATGACATCTAAACTTGAGAATCACCCTAAACTGTTTATTCCATGGCCCAATATGTGGCAATTCATCTTTTCAACCAAGTCCAGTCTGATCCATGTGAATTTGAAATTAATAACAGTGAGACTCACACTGATGGCCTGAGAGAGAGAAAATGCTAGCCAATACCTGAGGTTAGAATGTATTCCAATCCATATACGGAACATTTTCATGACAGGAAAGTGAGACAAAATCCTGGACTCCCAGTTTATTCTCCTTATCACAGCCTATAGTTAATTTAACAATCTTCTGGAGAAGCCGTAAGGGAAAACACTCATTTGAAAGGTAATGTAGCTTTCAGAATGAACCAAGGAGTATATGTTATTTATTGTCAAGACAAATGTACAGGGATTTGCTAACTCGACCCATGCTTAAACTAGATTCTTCAACTGTCCAAACCGATTCTTGTTCATTTCCATCATCTGCTGAGGGGGGTATGGACTAGCGAGAGCATGTCCGGCTGGTCTCCACTTTATAATAGCCATTTATAGAGGATATACAAATAAATGAATGTGATTAAAGAGCAATGAATCAAATATGTGGTAGAGTGGATATGCTATGGGTGCACACAAGCTACAGCAAATCATGGAAAAACTAATCATTGTAAGATGCTATGAATGAGGTTTGTGTAATGCTGTGCATAAGATATACAGTGAATGGCATTCGCATGTTACTTTTCTTTAAGCTGCTATGTAAAGTGCTTATCACTTCAACAATGTATTTGCTGAGATTTCGAACACTTCTAGGCATCCAATTGCTTAGAGACAGGAGGAAAATCAAATTCTGCAAGATTCCAGCTTGCTGGGACACACATCCTTGAGTTCGTGGCAGATTAGAGATTTGAGTTGCAACCTTAGATCAGGCCCTGGTTAATGACATTTAGTACCTGAAGTTTTGCCACTTGAAATCTGTAAGAATGACAATGCTTTTACAGCATAAGAAAAGCCTTTAAATGGTACACAAAAACTGCCAAACTGTCTCCACCCCACTGAGTGTTTAAATTGCCACCATGCCCAGACCAAGAGAAATGTGAGGGAGACAATCACTCTTCAGGAACTTTTAGCAAATGAACCTGACACTGACTGAATGGGGTCGGATGCCAGTGAATTACTCAGAATGAGACTACCAAATGTAAGTGGTTATGCCATTTTGTCCTCCTTCCATCCAAATGATCGATGAAGCTCCAGTTTTCTTGGTAAAGATGAGGACATATATAGAATGTGCGCATAACATAGAGAAACATTTCGTCGATGTGACCATCCAACTTACATTGAAAGAAAGCTTGAAATATGGAAATCATTCGCATAAGCATAGATAATATCAAGGATGTTTGCAAATCCATCAAAAGCAAAAAAAAAAAAACATTCTGAAAACTCATAATCCAAGTACGAACCTAATGACTTTGCTGAGTCAATAACTTTCTTTTTGACTGAAGGCACTGGTATTGATGGGGCAGCTGCATTCTTAATAACAGTTAGATCCACAGGCCTAAATTTATCAATCAACTGCAAATGAAGAGAGAGAAAGAGAGAGGACCGTTGCTAGTTGTAAATAGTCAAGTGCTTGGACTGTCAGCGTGGAGACGCTGATTCGAGCCCTGAGGGCTGCTGTTTCTTGCAAAATGACACAGAAAGTTATAACCAAATCCAGTAGGGGCTAAAAGAAGAAAAACATATGTAGATGTGATAGTGTACAAGTGATGGTATGTAAGTGATTGCTGGTGAAGGGGTGTTATACTATGTGCAGGAGATATGTAGATAGGATATGCTACCTTCATCAAACCATACCAGTTTATTCTATCATTTAGAATTCCAAACATGCCTTACACAACACATCGGAACCAGCGATGTTTCAAATTTGAGCTTAATCTTCACACAGTCAACCTGATTTCACCCATCGGATTCAACAAACTGACTCAGCCAATCAGTCTTAGAAATTTGATATCCGAAATTCATTAAGCATATCAATTTCGGCTGCTCAGGCATGTAGCGGATCGATTTTGCTTATTGTGCCACAGTAATGATCCATTGAATTATGAACCAGATCAATGCCGGATTTATTTCCACCGTGATTTTAAACCATCAATAATAGGACAAAACATTTTGCAGTAACTTATGACAGGTTCTACATAATAAGATTCCATTCCCCACAAACAGGATGAAGATTCACAATATATCAATATCATGTGAAAAAAAAAGGGGTAAATCAAAAGAGACCTCTGTGGTGAAACAGAGGAATGCAAAGGCCGGCACATGAGGCCTCTGTGCTGCAATCGTGTAGAGGTGAGAAGCAAGATGGGATACAAAAAAAAAAAAGAAACAATCCGAGATACCAACGATACTGTTTACAAAAGTGGAGTCAAAACGAGCAACTGAAATGAACGTCAGATAATAATAATAAAATATATATATATATATATATATATATATATATATATATATATATATATATATATATATATATATATATATATATATATATATATATAACAATAATGAGGGAAATGTAGCCCCAAAAGAAAAGGGCTGGAACTCTATTGCAGAATGTAAGTCGATGTTGCCATGGGCAAATCGACATTACATACATTGCTTTAATAAACAGAAAATCCAAAATGAAAGAAAATGAAAACAGACAGAGGAGGTATGATAAATGAAATCCAAGTATGTGGCATAACACGAACGAATCTGAGTTTCAATTGAGTCATGAACGATTAGATGCCATATAGATGAAAAACCCAAATATGCCATCTAACACAGCTATGTGAATCATGATATAGAAAATGCTACTAAAGAAATGGTGTATGAAAAGAAAAGGAGAGACAAAATGAAGAATGTTACAGAAGATAAGAAGCATAACGATGAACATGATGCTAGTCAATAATCAAATCTAACCAGATTTAAGACAAGAAGGATTACTTGGATCATTTGTTGTAATTCAGAAGCTGGTTTGAAGTGGAGGATGGCATTCTATCTGATCCGGGGAGGTGAGCTGTGGAAGAATACAACTGTTCTTTCGATGCTTTTTGCTGAACTGATCGACAAACTCGCTGGAGTTTTTGAGATTGACCTCCTTTAGTTGATGGTAAGGCCTCAAGAATGGGAAAGGGGAAGAAGAAGAGAAAGGAGGAGAAATGAAGAGGAAGAAGAAGGAAATGGGGAGCATGTGATGGAGGGGTTATCACGGATGGATTGAAGAGGGGTGCGGTGGTGAAGAAGCGGTCGTCCTAGGTTTTTCGTTGCATGGTTCCTTTATAGGGGAGAAGGAGGTTCGCGAAGGGGGGAAACACTTGAAGATGAAGGGTTTAGGCAGATGGAGGGAGATCGGGAGATGGAAGAGTAAGGTTCTGGCGGGTTTTGGTGAGAGAGGCGAGAGAAGAGAGAGGGTTTGTAATGGCTGAGGCCGAAAGGCGATCTTTCCCCTTTTCCTTTCTTACGAAGTTTCCTTTTCAAAACCCTAAAAGGAAGCTTTACAGGGCCCTCCCCTTAAATTCGATTTTTTTCAAAAAGCTGGCCCTTCACGTTTTTCAAAACCTCAAAACAGGGGTTCTCTCGCCCTCTTTTTCAAAAAGGGGTGTTTAGAAGCTATTATTATATATATATATGTATATATATATATATATATATTTTAATTTTCTATATTTTTTTTTGTTTTTTACATTTTTTTATATTTTTTTGTTATTTTTTGGAAATAAGATTCTAAAACCTAAGCAGTATGAGAGATGAAATTATATTTTTTTTTTGCATTTTCTTGATCAAAATTTACAAAAAGAGAAGCTTTTGAATGTTTGGGTTTGATTTCTTCACAAAATGGGTTTGGACCCAGGTTTTGAGAAAATATTCAAGTTTTAAACCTTGAATCAAGAAATACAATTTGATGTATCCAAACGGATACCGGACGAAGTGTCTGGGCTTTTCAAAAGTTATTTTGGAAATTTTGAGAATTTTAATTTTAAACATTAGACAACGGAGCTCAGATTTGGATCTTTTATCTGGATCCGAATCCGAAATTGAGTCAGATATATAAAATGAATTTAATTTAAGAAAACTTGAGAAATAAAACGGGATTTATATTTAAAAGTGACTTAATTACCCGAAAAATGAAGATAAAGGGCAAAAGGGGAATATTTACAAACTTTTGAAAAATTTGGGGTGTTCACAAGGTGATATGAAAATTAAATTACAATATGCTATGAGGAGTGGTCAATATCACAGGCTTTATATCTATATGAGACTCTTTGATGTGTATGGGATCTATCTATACAGTAGGTGAAGTAGTAGTTTCTGAACTTGAAGTTGCCGAATCTATATTCAATCAGAAGCTCCAAGAATCACTAGATGAGAAGTTTACAGTGGAGTCCAAATTGATTCTCGCAAAACAGGATGTTGTTGAACTTGCACTGCAAGTTGAGAAACTTGCTGAGATTGCATTCCAGCAAGCTACCTTTCACATATTAGAGGATGCTCAGATGAGAGTCTCAGTTGCTGAAACATCTGCTGCAGAAGCAACATATCATATAGAGGAACAAATCAGAAATACTACCGAGGCAGCGATATCATCTATCATCAAACAGTCAGAAGATACATTCAGCAAGGTCATCTCAACAACAGAACAAGCCAGCCAACAAAAAAAAAATACCATGGTTGCACTCTCGGAGGAGTTTCATGTAGTAGATGAGATTGTGCCTCTCCAACCTCTTAATTAGCAACTACAGAACATTGTACGTGATCTAGAGAATCAGTTATTGATTAAGCAGAGTATGTGCCGAAATAAGAAAAAAAATGAACTTCCGTGTATACAGAGACTGCGCTTAAGCTGGAGATATCCACGCTAGATGGGATTAGAATACAGTAACAGCATGTTTTAAACCAAAGACCTAAGCAAGATCAAATGGAATCTCATCATAGGAAAGCATAAATTTACTCAGAATACCAACACATGCAGAAATTTGAGTATAACATGAGAATTCAGAAAATATATGTGGGATTACAGAGGTTATCCATGGGCCATATCTAGATATAACCATTATATATACTGAGACACAAAACAAATCAAGGTAATCACATAAACTTAGCTTAATGATATAAAGTTCAGAATGCAGAAATATAAGACATGGTACTGTAAGGTGCTGGAATCAGTTGCAAGTGATGGTGTTCTTCCAAATAATGACCCATCATCATCTAGAATTTCAGAATAACACTTAATACTTCAGATTGATATTGAAGCTCAAAAAAAAAAAATGCTGAAGCCCAAAACAGGTTACTAAGATCCCTTACACACGACCACTTATGAAACATGAAGCATGAACCGTGTTAGCATACAACATAGAACTTGAAAGCACAGAAAATGTATGAAATCATAAAAAAAAATGATGCCAAGCGAAATAGAATGTTAACAGAGAGGGAAGGGGTAATGAATTTACATGTAGTGTCTTTGTTAAGGACACCCTTTGTTGTACGATGAGTCCTACTGAACTATCGTTTAACCCATGATGTGCAGATGTTATGGACAAATGCATATGAACATATGGAGACCCCTAATGTGCAAAAGAAATGGAATTAATGGTATGCAGAACACCTGAAAAATGAAGACAGTCATACGAACATGGATGGGTTATCGTCAATGACACAAAAAGTTTTATTCACTGCCTTTTACAGAAGATACGAACATGGATGGGTTATCGTCAATGACACATAAAGTTTTATTCACTGCCTTTTGCAGAAGATGGGAACATTGATATAAAACAAGATCTTCCTTTTCTCTTCTTTCTGTAAAAGTGAGTTTCTTAAACAAGAATGTAAGCATCGATACGCAATGTGAAATAATCTGGACATGAACCTGAAAAACCATGAATTTGTATATGAAACCTTACTCCTCAATGTTATGATGCTGAAACAGAGCTTATGAAATCTTTAGGGGAAACAACAATTAAATAAAAAACATGGTTATTCACATGAATCGACAACACCATTGCGAGGTGTAATCGATTCTTAATATGTGGAAATAAACAAAAACGCAGACCACATCATTAAATGTAATGGATCCGCGATATGTATGGTATGAACATGATGCATATTTCATCTAAAAGTGAAAGTAAAGAGTATGTACCTTGTTTCAGCAGGGGTTGAGAAGATCCCTTCCTTTTGAGGGTTTTGCTGAAGGTTGATCGTGCAGATTGAAGCTCCTGAATGCCAGTGGTTGGAAATTTATCTCTTTGAAAGGCAATGAAAAGACAAAGGGCTAACAATCGTGATGCCAAGAGGAAGAAAAAAACTAGATTAAGGAAGAAGAAAGAGGGGTTTTAGAGATGGGAGGAGAGGCAGTCGGGGGTCGGCTTCCTGCTAGCCGAGAGGAGAAGATGCGAAAAGGGGGAATGGAGAGATAGTAACCAGAACAAAATCGCAGATTGGGCCTCCTTTGTTATCCACCCCAGTGGGCCTTTTAATGACTGGCCTCCCCTTTCTCCACAAAATCTGATCTTTTTCCAGCACTTTTCAACTGATTTTTGTGAGTATTTGAAAACTTTTGAAACCAAATTTTGAAATGTTTGCTGTTTTGAGAGGGGGACGACTTCTTTTCTCATGATAACTTTTTAGTTCACTTTACCTAAAACTTAGGTAAAGTAAACTTTTTTGTAGGGTTTTACGGTGGCTCCATTTGGGGCTGAAAAGTAATAAAAAAAACAAAATGAGTAAAAACGAGTTTTGTTTCCCCTTTTTTTTCTTTTTTTTTAAGGTGGTGCCACCTCAACCGGATTTGAAAGCCTTTTGAAAATAATAAAAATAAAAAATTTTGTTTTTCTTGGCAAGGAGCTTTTAGTAAGGCGCCACCTATGTGTGGGCTCTGCTTGAAAATAAGAGAAATGCTATTGAGAGTTTGAGTGTGATGCCACCTCAAGGCGGGTCCCATGTCATTTATTCGAAATAAAAGCAACAAAAATAAATTCTTTTTGAGATTTTATAATAGTAGGCTAGTTAGAAAATACAAAGTAAAAATGGGCTTGGTTTCAAAAAACTAAAAAAAAAAAGGTCCTTCAGGGCAAAATAAAAGATGCAGAGGTTTTATAAAGAAGTTCAGACCCCTTTTGCAAAAATTTGAAATAAAGTCTTCGAAATTTAAAGTTGCATCCCCTTCTTTCCAACTGATGAAATTTTAAAATCAATATCAAAACTATCCATATTGTTTTCTTGAGAAAACTTTTGTAACTCGGAGTCTTGGGGGTAAAATGGAAAGAATTGACAATTTTGAAAACCCAGGGGTTTGAAATCAATTTTGAAATATTTAAAACTCAAATCTGGATTGATAATTTTGAAAATCAGGAGTTTTGGATTTCAAAATGACATGCTGTGCAGTGAAATGATATGAAATGTTCATGCAGTGCTATGCAAAGACATGTCTCATGAAATGTCATTCTGACTCAGGAATTGGGAATTCTAGCTTCTTGTCAAGAATAGAATTTTGAAGATTTGCAGTTTGAAAATGTTTATGAGCCTAAATATAGAAATTTTGAAACTCGAGAATGAAATTTAGGACTTTCTGCCAGGTTCAATCTTATAAAATGACCATTTTGCCCTTCAGAGAACTAAAATGTGATGATTGGTGGAAGTGTCAGGAAGGTGAGTAAAAATTTGGGGTGTTTACAGATGCCCCTCTTTGTTACTAAGTCGGCTTGTGGCCGAGCTTAGTGGCTGTTCTCGTCGCGAAATTTTTCCCCCGTCTTCCCTTCCTTGCGGAAGAGAGAGAGGGAAACGCTTTCGCGCTTCAAACTTGACCGGATTTTGGAAATTGTTTTGAAATACTCGCCTCCGTTTTGAAAATTGCGGGAAAATCCATGGGATGGAGCTCGACCTGTCGGTACGAGGTTCGACCGTTCCTGCCGCCTTTAACAGGGGTAATCGAACCAAGGACCAAAATTGTGCTTTGACTTAGTTAAATCATCAAAATCGTGTTCTATCCTAGATGCACAGAGAATTCAGGCATGCGCTATGAGATTTTGGAAAATGGAAGTAGGAAAACATGATGTATGCTTGGAAAATGCTTTGGGATTGGAAAATATTTCTAAGAAAAAAGATGGGAATTGATTTCTCAGGAAACTCTGATGAAAAGACTTGAAATCTTGAGAAAGTTTATAAAGATGTGGGAAAATCATGAATAGTTGAAAATCCTGGGAAAGTAGAAGTGATTCTTGAGAAAAAGGGTAAACATTTGAAGGAAAATTGCTTGTCATGAAAAGCTTCAAGTTTTGAAAAGTTTCTTTGAAAAATGATTGAAATTCATTGGAAAACCCTTGTGGAGAAGGAAAATTGAAACTTGGGAAATTGAAATCTCGAGAATCTTACCCTTGAAACCCTTGAAAACTGATTTTTGATTATTGAGAAAGATTGGGAAAACTCTTTTTGAAAATCTTAAGAAAATAACATTTTCCAAGGAAAATCGAGGGAAACTTTGATTTTGGAAATCCAACTTGGAAGTTTCTTGAGAGACTGGTTTCCATGGAAAACTGTGAAAACTTAACTTGGGAAAACCGATTTTGGAAAATCCTCAGAGTTTCTTGAGAAATCGCTTTCTTGAGGATGAAGTTCTTTTGAGAAAATCATGAGAAAACCAATGATTTCATGATGCAAATGATATGAGTGAATGAATGCACTTTGAAAGATTTTCTAAGAAATTTGTTGGAAGAATGTGTATTAAGTCAAAATAAATCCTTCACATATTCTGACTGTGGCCATGAATATGTTCCGAGTTTAATTGATTTAATGCACAATGCTTTGAAAACATTGGAAATATGATGTGCATTTTAAGATAGCCTAAGAGTGTAGGCTCAATGTGACTAGTAGAAAGATGATGGATCTGGGTCTCATCCATATTCTGACTAAGGCCGTAAATATGGATTCCACCGAGTTCATCAACTCCCTAAGAGTTGGTGCATGTGCCATTCGTGTACATCCATAGTGCTTTTGAAATAAAATGCATGATTCATAAGATTAGGATATTACAAAATCAAACTACATGATATGCATCCTAATCTAAGCAGTAAAAGTAAATCTTATTCCAAACTTGATTATTACATCTCTGACATAGAGCAAAAAAATAAAAATAAAAAAATATGTATATACAGAGTTAAAAGGATCAACTTCCTCCAAATTTCCCTGCAAGTGAGAATTAGTACAAGAAATGGATATACAAGATACACAAGGGAATAGATATATATATATACACGTACATGTAAATGTATATATATATATATATATATATATATCTATATATAAATACATTCCTATAACCGAAAGTATAGGTGATGGTCAAATTTGCACCTAAATATACCAATGCGATGTACAATAATACATAAGAATACGGAGGGCTGGGAATACACGAGTGTGCTACAGAACATACGGATGACTATATCAAGGTGGCAGTAAATGCATCAAGACTGAGGAGGAAGATGCAATGGATGATTAAGGTGTACTGGACATATACATGATTGACACCTGCATGAATCAACCAAATGAGATGTAGGTTAATACACAAAAGGCTAATCTGCCATGATATACAGAAAATAAGTGTGGCATATGTAAATGTAACAGTAAATATGTTGCAAATAATATGTACAGAGGAAAAATTGTTGCCGTTGAATGTTAACGTAAGATGGCCACATGATTTTATAGAAGAAGACATGCTGCTAATAGCGGATAAGTAAAGAAAATGACACAGGTGAAGACATTAACAGGTTGGATGGCGAGAATGGAGTTGCAGAGACACGTTGGGATAACCCAATACAAAGGTCTGGGTGGCAAGGTAGGTAGCATACGAGTGATGCATATGATATATATATATATATATATATATATATATATATACATATATATGTGCATGTTTGTGTGTGTGAGTAGATATATATATTTGGTATGCCTTGAATACATAGGTAATCATAACCACACGCTTTTTGCAATGCCATAGATGCTGAAGTCAAACCATCCCTTAAGAAAATACAAGTTCAATGAGAGCCATTCAGAACAGTCAAATTTTAATCATCGTAATAGATGCTATAGTAAGACATGTAACAAAGCTTAATAAAGGATTTGACAGTTCATGAACTATTTCCTGCAAAACAATGGTTGTCATGACAGATTGCCCATAAACAACACAAATGATACCCAATAAACTGTAGGGATACATTGATGGCGGCAGAGTGTAACTATTGCTAAGTCTGCTACAGACACAGGGTACTCCAAAATAGTGAAATAAAGGACTGAATTAAACTAAATTGCCTAGATAAGGATGCAACTGTATAAAATAATGAATGCTACGCCTGAGATTCAAAAGGCAGACTGAGAGTCAATGCATTATTGAAGATATAACTATTGACAACAATATAAGGGTACAGATATAAGGTTCATCGTATATAGGAGCAGTTGAGCATGCGTAGCGGAAGTGTAGCAGTGCAGGTGAGAATATATAATTGACAGGTACTGTGCACATATGATCCTACCCATGTTTCCAGAATCTTAGTGGTCTCTTTAGTGACTTTCACAAACAGGATGCAGGAACGTGAGACATATAAACATAGGAAGCTGGAATCAAATGGAACATCGGAGCTTAAACAGATCCTCATTACATTCATCAGCATCGGCACATTGCAAGATTTCAGCTCTATGTTAAAATTTGGAGACATTCAATAGTGCGCAACAAGCCATAAAACACTCAGCATTTTCACTTTGAGACATACAAGACATACGAAATCTTCTAAAAAAATTATAAAACCATGAAACAGCAGGCTATATATACTGAAACATGGTTGACGCAGGGGAAAATACGCTAGATTTAAATGTGGTGCTCTGGTTAAGAGCACACTTTTCTGTAGGATGAGCCTTATCGGCTATCACGGTACCCTCCAATCTACAGACACTTTCAGCAGAAAAAGAAAAATATATATCGCCTGACATGAAAAGGGGTTTGGAACGAGGTTTTAAACAAGAAAAACCATGAGAAAGTGGTCATAAGTAACACCTAAGACCTCAAATATTGTGTTTTTGCAACAGACTGAAGGTAGAAAATTTTTGATGAAATGATCTTTTTCAATGATAAAGCACAGGTGTATGACAGTATGAATGAGACGAGTATAAGAACATTATGAAAAAAAAAATATATTTGGAATTGTTCAGAATGCTGGATTAAATCACACAAAAATTTTAGAGAAAGCAAAAAAAAAAAAAACGATGAAAGAACACAATCATCTGATGAAATTCAGACTGAGTTGAGAACATCATTGAATGATGTCCCCAATTCTTGATACCTCGGACAACCAGACTGCAAAATACGTCCATTGCTGAAGCAAATTTATAGGAAAATGTGATATAAATACGATTTCTACTTTACAAACAAAAAAAAATGGGTGTATAAGGTTTTTACCTTGTATTCAGCCCAGATGACAAGGTCCCTTCCCGTTGAAGGTGCTGCAGAGGATCAATTATATCGACTGAAGCTTCTAAAGGCCAGCTGCTGAAGATGTTGAACCCTTTTGCAAAATGATGGAAGACAGGAAGGAGTCGATCGTGATGCTGGGAGGCAAGGAAAGCTATGGGTCTCCCCTTTTGCTCCTGTTGGCTGAGGGGAGGGCTGCGAATGTAAAGGGGAGAAGGGTCGTCCGGTTTGGCCTTGTGCTAGCCAAGGGGGGAAGCCGTGAAGAGGGGCGCAGAAGGTCTTCTTTTGCTGGATGCTGGGCTGAAGGAGGTGAGAGCAGCAACCGTCGTGAACAAGAGAGAGAGCCGGGCTGAAGGGAGATTCTCGATGCCTTTGCTGGGCCTTCCCCCTTTCTTTTAATAGCCAATGCTTTCAAAACTCCTCCTTTTTCTCCCCTTTTGCCGAACTTTTGAAACCAACTTTTAAAACTTTGAAATCCTTTTGAGAAAGGGGGCTCGCCGTTTTGAGAACGGGGCGACTCCTATTCTTCAGCCGATATTTAAAACTTAGGTGAAGTGGATTTTTGGTAGGGTTTTCACGGTGGCTCCATTTGGGGCTGAAAAGTAATAAAAAAATAAAGTAAAAAAAAAATGGATTTTGTTTTGGTGGTGCCACCTCAGCTGAATTTGAAAACTTTTTGAGAAAACAAAAATTTTGCTTTTCTTGGCAAGAAGCCTTAGTGGGGTGCCACCTACGTGGGCCCACTAAGTATTTTATTAAAATTGAGTTAAAAAAAAGGTTTTGTAAATCGGCTCCCCTTTCCAGTGGGCACTGTTTTGAAAATAGGAAAGATTTTTTGAGACTTTGAGTGTGACCCCCACCTCGAGGCCAGTCCCACATCACTTATTTGAAATAAAAGCCGAATGAGATATTTTGGAATTTTCATAATAATAGGCTAGTTTTGGAAAACACGAAGTGAATTTTGGTTTGATTTCAAAAACTTAAAAAAAATGGTCCTTCAGGGCAAAATTTTGAAAGAAGTAGGGAAATTCGGAGCCTTTTTGTAAAAATTTGAAATAAAGTCTTATGCACTTTGAAATTGTGTCCCCCTCTTTCCAACCGGCGAAATTTTGAAAATGTCAAAACCATCCAGATTGTTTTCTTGAGAAGACTTTTTGTAATTCGAGGTCCTGGGGGTAAAATGGGAAGAATTGATAATTTTGAAACCCCAGGGTTTTAAAATCAATTTCGAAAAGTTTAGAAATAAAATCTGGATTGACAATTTTTGAAAATCAGGAGTTCCGGATCTCGAAATGACATGTTGTGCAATGAAATGCTCATGCAATGCTATGCAAAAGGCATATTCTACAAAATCGCCACTTTGAATTTGAATTTGAAAATTCTGGCTCCTGGTTAAGCATGAGATTTTGAGAATTTGCAGTTTGAAGATGTCTCTGAGTCTAAATAGAGAAGTTTTGAAGCTCAAGGATGAAATTTTAGACTTTCTGCAAGGTTCAATCTTGGAAAATGACCATTTTGCCCCTTCATTGGTTCCGGAGGACCGAAATGTGATGATTGGTGGAAATGTCAAGAAGGTGAGTGAAACATTGGGGTGTTTATAGATGCCCCTCTTTGCTACTAAGCCGGCTCATGGCCGAGCTTAGTGGCAAAGAAAAACACACCAAATTTGGGCTATATAAAAAAATGCCCCAGTTAAAAGGATCTGACTGGGTGTGAAGAAATTAGCCCGAGGAAGATGGTAGATATGAAGCGAAGAATGGAGAGAAAAGATTCACTCTATGAGAGTGAAGTTCAGGTTTTTGCCCTTAACCTGGATGGGACAGAAATACCTCGTATGGAACGAAGCTCAGGTCTTAACCCTTGACTTGATTGGGGATTGAAATATCTCATAGAAATGAGACTCAGGTTTGTACCCTTAACCTGCTCGGGCGGAAAATGGAATACCTCTTTGAGTGAGGCTCAGGTTTGTACCCTTATCCTGATCGAGCGAAAAATGAAATACCTCATCGAAGGAGGCTCAGGTTTGTACCCTTATCCTGATCGGGCGAAAAATGGAATACCTCTTTGATTGAGGTTCAGGTTTGTACCCTAATCCTGATCGGGCGAAAAATGAATGGAATCCTCGAAAGAAGAGACCTTGATGGAACCTTCGGATTTTGCACAATAAATCTGATAGGGGTTTTGCAAAAGGAAGAAAATGGGGTCCCTAAAGCTTGAAAAGGGGTTGATCTTGGGCGTCTCTCTGCTGAGACTAAAATCAGCTTCTGAAATTGCCTTTTGCTGGAATTGGTGGCTTAACCTCAAGCCGAAATGAGACTGTCTATGGTGGGACAGTGGGGACACTGGGAAGTGTGCAAATCTGAGAGTTTATGCTCTCAAAGAAGGGAAGGAATCAAGTCCTTAGGAGGGATTTAAAATTGGTGTCAGGATGCATCGAAAACGGACATCAATCTCTCACTTCACATTAGGATAACTAGAAAATATTGTCAAAATGTTAAGAATTTTGTTGTTGATTCAAATTTTTTGAAAATGATATGCATTGTTGTAAAGATGTTCTTTCTCTTTTACCCAAAAGTATTACCTCCAAATAAGGTTCACTTCATAGAATCGAGATTGGAAACCCAAATTACTTGTAACTACCCTTCTTCAAGGAAGCTATCAATTTCCTTGATATGAACAGGAAAAAGAATTTGATATTATGAAAGCAGTTGATGAAAGAATATTAATAATAGAATTTCACAGATTAAAGAGGATTCTTGATAGATTTGACAGTTTGATATCCTGAGGACTTCTCTCATGATAATCTTGCTGCACTCTTTTGGCTCTCTTGGGTTTTGGCTACATTCTCCATCATTTTGGAGATGTTCTAACTTTTTCTCTCTTTCTTTCTCCTCTCTTTCTCTCTTTTGGGAGGGTACGTCACAAGCTCCTTCATCTTGGAGATGTTTCGATCCTTCTTTGACGATATTGGCTCATGGGTCAGAGATTTTTTGGATGATAGCTGAAATTAAATATCTTTTAGGGATTGTCGAGAGGTTCATCGCATCTGCCTTCATCTCGACAGTGCTTTGGACTTTCCCTGGAAGGACCCGTCACAAACTCCGTCATCTTGGAGATGTTTCGAATCTTCTTTGGCCCCGAGGGTCTACTCGCTTAATTCGCCTTCATCTTGACGACAAGTGAGAGATCCCTTTTGCGGATACTTAATTGCAGCTTAGGTGATTCTGAGGAGACAGGGTTTTGATGAATACTCTCTTTTTCTAGCGCTCAGGATATTTTCACTGCCTCGTCTTTTACAAGAATAGCCTTTAAAGATGTGCCATTGACTGCGATCAATATCAATCATCTACGGCTTTTCAATAACATTGAATCTTCTTTTCTGGCCATATTGAGAATTTATCCTTCATCCTTTTGGTTGGCCAATAGAAAGAATTTGGATTTTGAATCCTTCTTCACAAAAGCTTCACTCTCTTGGGAGTAATGCTGAAGGTAGACTGAGGTAAAGATTTGTATAATAAAGTTTTTGAAATCAATAGATAATTGATTGACAAATTGATAAAATTTTCTTGAAATTCTTGGTGAAAGTGAGTATTTGAAGTCCGAGTCAACACATCCGTGACAAAAATTCTCCTATCTTTTTCCCCAAAAAGAGAGACTCAGGCTTAGCCCTTACCTGAATGGGAAATGGGAAATACTCCTTTCTTCCCTGAAGAGGAGGTGTTTGCAAAACGAACTTTCGAAGAGAAATTCAGCTTTCGTCAAAGCTCCCTAATATTAGGCTTCTCTTATGGAAAGGGGGCCGATAATAATGAGGTCTGAAAATTGGGTCATGAAAGGAACGAGTTCATCACACTCTCCCTGCAAAGAGGGTCCTTCATGACGAAAAAATGGCCTAGTATGAAATTAGGGGGTCACAAGAAAAGCGAGTCTCCGTCGAGCCTCTCCCTATTAAAAGGGTTCCTCGTGTGAAATTGGAAATTGTTTTGCAAACGGTTCACAAAGACGCGAGTCCCTTCAAACTCTCCCTAAAAAGGAGCTAAGTGAACGAATTGGATAGCATGCGAAAAGAACGAGCTCCCTCGAACTCTCCCTAAAAGGGGTCTCTCGCAAGAGAAAATGATTGAAATTGGATATTGATATTGATTGACCCAAAGCTCGAAATTGAAAATTGGAAAATTGGTTGCTGGAAATTGAATGACCCGAAGGTCGAAATTGGATGACCTGACGGTCTAAATTGAGAATTGATTTGACCAAAAAGGTCGAATATGAGAATTGGTTGACCGAAAGGTCAAAATTGTGTGACCCAAAGGTCGACATTGAGAATTGATTGACCCGAAGGTCGAAAATTTGGAATTTGATTGACCCGAAGGTCGAAAATTGGAAATTGATTGACCCGAAGGTCGAGAATTGGAAATTGGGTAACCCAGAGGTCGAAATTGAAGAATTGCCTGATTCGAAGATTTAAATCGGAATTTGGAGGGCAAAATGTCAAATTTGATCAATTGACAGACCCTCAGGATCGAAATGACTTGGATCAACAAAGGGGAATGATGAGTTCGAGTCAGAGCTCGAATAAAATACAGAGATCACGAGTCGAAACTCGGATCAACAAAAGAAAATGAAGAGCTCGCATTTGAGCTCGACTGAAAAAGAGATCTCGAGTCGGAACCCGGATCAACCAAATAAAATGAAGAGCTCGAGTCAGGGCTCGAATAAGGTAATGAGATCATGAGTCGGAACTCGGATCAACAGAGAAAAATGAAGAGCTCGAGTTAGAGCTCGAATAGGGTAATGAGATCACGAGTCAGAACTCGGATCAACAAAGAAAAATGAAGAGCTCGAGTCAAGGCTCGAATAAAGTAGAGAGATCTCGAGTCGGAACTCGGATCAACAAAAGAAAATGACAAGCTCGGGTTTCAGCTTGAGTAAAGTATAAAGATCTCGAGTCGGAACCCGGATCAACAAAGGAGGATAATTTGAATAAAACCCTGAGTCGGAACTCGGTTTTCCAAACAGTTGGGATTTTGAAAATGTACCAGTTTGAGTACTGGGTTTTGAAATAATACCAGTTCGAGCACTGGGTTTCGGTTCAATATTGGTGATTACCCTTCAATTTTGAATCATTTAGGAATTGTGATGGGACTATTTGTTGAAATCCCAATACTGGCCAGATTTTTGTTAATGCGGTTGAATGCAAATGAATGCAAATTGATGCGTATGAGTGCACACATGCGTGAAATGAGGAATTTGTTTATCCTGCCTGCATACAAAATAAAATTTTAAAAATGCCCCAGTGTAACTGGGAAAAGAAAGTTCGATCATTATTTGGAAAGAATTAGGAGGATTACAAAGGAGGAATAATTGCTTTACGTATAAAACTTTTTCAAGTGTCGAGCATTAATGGGATCCGGCAATTCCACCCCATCGGCGTTGATGAGCCGATATGAGTTGCGGGGTAATGCTTCAATGACGACATATGGACCTTCCCAATTTGGTGACCATTTACCGCCAGGATGATGCTTGAGATAAGCTGTGGATCGAAGCACTAACTCATTGACTTTGAATCTTGTTTCGATGACTGACTTTGCATATTGCCTGGCTACTCTCTAGCGATAGGATTGAGCATGTTCTGCTGCTTTTAGCCTTCTCTCGTCGAGTAAGTCTAACTGTACCAGTCGCTGCTGTTGGTATTGATCAAGAGGTAATTCTAGCAGTGATGCGAATTTCAAAGCGGGCTTTTGAACATGTAGTGGCAATACTACTTCTGTTCCATAGACCAATTCTGATGGAGTAGCATTCGTTGGAGTACGAATAGTGGTCCGGTAGGCCCATAATGCATCGTGGATCTTCTCATGCCAGTCACGACCTGTTTCCACAGTTTGCTCCAAGATGCGAATTAAAATCTTATTGGTAGCTTCTGCCTGACCATTCCCTTGAGGATAATACGGAGCGGAGAAATGATGATAGATCTTGAACTTTGAGCAAAATGTCTTCATCTTTTCATTCTTAAAATGACTGCCATTATCTGACACGATGTCATGCGGGATGCCGAAACGGCAAAGGATGCTCTTGTGAATAAAAGAGACCACATGTCAGCCTTCAACTGTGCGAAGAGTGATGGCTTCTACCCACTTGGTGAAATATTTTGTTGCGGCAAGGAAGTATTTATGGCCATTTGAAGCTGAGGGAGTGATGGGACCTACGACATCGAAGGCCTACATAGAAAATGGCCACGGAGAGACAACAGACTGTAAATAAGTCGCCGGAGCATGAATAGAGGGTGCGTGTATTTGGCATTGCACACACTTCTTCACATAATGATAACAGTCTTGCTGCATAGTTTTTCAATAATAACCTGCTCTGATGATCTGCTTGACAAGGGTTTGGTAGCCGACGTGGCCACCACAATTGCCTTCGTGTGCTTCTCGCACGACTTCTTTGGCTTCTTCTTTATCTAAACATCTGGAATACTCTGAGCTGAATCCACGACGATAGAGGACATTGGCCAAAATGAAATATCGAGTGGACATACGCTGGATTGCTCGTTGCTCTTTCTTTGAGAGTTCTGGAGGAAATTCGCCAGTTTCTATGAAAGTTTTGATGTTGTAATACCAAGGCTTCTTCCTTTGCTCAGCCTGGTTTACTTGTTCCGCTGGAAGGAAAGCAGGTTGGTCAAGTTTGCCAATTTCAAAAGAGCGACAAGATTCTTCATTTCTGAATGCCATAATGGAGCCTAAACTGGCTAGACTATCAGCCACTTGATTAAAATCTCTCTTGATATGAAAGAGCTGAAATTCTTCAAAATTGCTGACAAGAGCTGAAACAATTTTCTGATAAGGAAATAGTTTCTGATCTTTGACCTGCCATTTGGCTCGGACTTGATTGACAACGAGTAATGAGTCGCCGTAAGCATGTACTCTCTTAACATTGAAATCTAGTAGGATTTTTAGACCTTGAATCAGGGCTTCATATTCAGCCATATTGTGTGTACATTGAAAATCTAACTTGAGAGAAAATGGAATCATCTCCTTCTCAGGAGTGATTAATAAGATTCCAATGCCTATTCCGGCCATATTCTTAGAACCGTCGAAAAATAAATTCCAGATTGGATGTTGCTGGATATTGCATATTTGCTCATCTGGGAAATCATCTTCGGCTTTTACCTCTTTTGCCAAAGGAAAGTCTACCAATTGATCTGCAATTGCTTGTCCTTTAATTGATTGCTGGGAGACATATTCTAAGTCATACTGCATCAATAAGACTTGCCATTTTGCGACCCGTCCGCTGAGGAAAGGTTGCTCTAAGATATACTTGAGAGGATTGAGCTTTGACAAGATTTTGACTTCGGACGCCAGTAGGTAGTGCCTTAGCTTCTGACACATCCATACCAGAGCTAGGCAGGTCTTCTCTATGTGAGAGTATTTCTTTTCATAATCTATGAAAGTCTTACTCACGTAATAGATGGCGTTCTCTATCAAGCTGTCTTCTTTGTATTGCGCCAGGAATCCGCCGCATGCAACTTGATTGACTGAGATGTATAACAAAAGAGGTTTTCCCAATTCTGGCGGCTTCAGGATTGGAGGATTGAGAAGATACTTCTTGATTCTATCGAACGATTGCTGACACTCTGGTCCCCATTCGAACTTCACTCCTTTTCTGAGCAAGTGATTGAAAGGTTCGCATCTCATTGCCAAATTGGAAATAAAACGCCGGATTGATTGCATACGTCCTTGAAGGCTACACAATTCTTTGAGATTTTTCGGGGGTGGCATATCAATGATAGCTTTTGCTTTGGTTGGGTCAATTTCAATTCCCTTTTTGCTGACCAGAAAACCCAACAGTTTGCCTGATTCGATTCCAAAGACACACTTTTGCGGGTTTAGTCTTAACTTATAAAGGATGAGTCGCTTAAAGACTTGATCAAGTGCTTCGAGGTGATCTTCTCCCTCTTTAGATTTCACGAGGATATCGTCAACATACACATCCATGATTTTGCGCATCTGATCGTGAAAGATAACGGCCATTGCCCGTTGATACGTTGCTCCGGCATTTTTTAGCCCAAAAGGCATAATTGTATAGCAGAAAGTGCCCCAAGGCGTAGTGAAGGAAGTTTTTAATTGGTCGCGGGCGACCAACTTAATCTGATTGTAGCCGGAATATCCGTCCATGAAAGAGAACATAGCATGTCCTGTCGTGCTATCGACTAGAAGATCGATGCTTGGAAGTGGATAGTCATCCTTCGGAGTTGCCTTATTGAGGTCTCGGAAGTCTATGCAGATCCTTACTTCGTCACTTTTCTTTGGGACAACGACGATATTGGCTAACCAATCTGGGTAGTCAATAGCTCGGATAAATTCTGCTTTGAGCAGATCTTCAAGTCCTTCTTTGACTTGTTGTTCTATTCTAGGATCCATTTTTCTCAGTTTTTGCTTAACTGGTTTAGCATCCGGCTTCAAGACGAGACAGTGTTCAACTAATTTTGGGTCTAAGCCTGGCATATCTTCATATGTCCATGCGAATACTTCTTCATGCCGCTTGAGAAAATCTGTAAGCCTTTTCTTTTCTGCCGGACTCAGACTAGTTCTGATCTGGAGAATTTTGGGATCTTCCTCTGAACCGATATTGACATCTTCAGTCGAATTTTGTACTAGAGGAGATGGTTCATCTTGCTTCTGAACTGAGGCGAATTTTGGTAATTCCTGAAGAGACTGGTCATATTCTGCACAATCATTTGACTGCTTTGCACTCTTGCCATCTTCGGTGCTTGCCTTGACTCTGTGAATTGCCACCGACTTCTGAAAAGCCTTTGGATTGAGAACGAGTTTCTTGATTGCTCGGGAAGACACTCTGAAATTTTTGGATGAAAAATTTGGTTCAGATAAATCGTCCTATAGTAAGACAAGCAATCATTTGAAGACAACCATGCATAAAATTGAATTATAAAATGAAGAGATAGACAGAAAAGGAATAAATGGCATCCCAGTAGACAAAGAAACTTGGAATTTTATTGATTGAATTGATCAATGACATTTGATAAAATGGGACATTTATTTTGGAAAGAATGGAAAGAAATAACAAATGGTTTTCAATGTGCCCCTTTGACAAAAACCGTCTTCTTTGGCGAGCTTCCGCTGGAGAACCCCAGTCCTGCTCTATGGGAGCGATGCTTCTGGATCACTGGCGCGATGCGGCCATCTTCATTTTTGCCGAGTCCCTTGAAGGGTTGATAACCATGTTTCAGGAGCAAATCGAATCCCTTTCTTGACTTCATGAATTAAGGAAACAAGGGATGATCCTTAATAGCGTTGTAGTTGATTCGGCCTCCAACATTGAAGAATTGAGGACCTCTCCATCGGGTCATGGCTACCGTGTGCGGTGATAGTTCTGAGGATGCCTGAAGTATTTCTCAATTCTCTCCCAGATTGATCTCTTCACTTTCTCTGATGCTGGGAATATCCGCATTGAATGATGGCCGAGGAATCATGGGCTGCGGGAGCCTTTCTTCTGGGTCTTCTCCGAGCACTGTGGTAATCATTCCACCTTTTGACCACTTCACGCATTGATACAGGGTGGAAGGCACTGCATTAGCATTGTGAATCCATGTCCTTTCGAGCAGCAAGTTTTAGGTGGGTGGCACATTAACCACATGGAAAAGGACGGAGTGCACCGAATAGTTGATGAATACCTCCAGAAATATCTTCCCTTTTGCCGTTTGACCATGGTTGTCAAACCCGTAGATAGTGATGGGATCTGGAATATATTATTCATCCTTGATCCCTAATGCCTTTGCAGTCATCTCGGAACATATGTTGAGGCTACTGCCTCTATCGACCAGTACATGGGGAACCGTCATTCCTCTGACTCGAACGACAATGTACAAGGCATTATTATGAAATGAATGAGGCTTTGGGAGGTCCTCATTCGAGAAGGTGATTGGCGCATTTGTCATGGCAGAGTTCACAATCTGTGCCATGTCTTCAGGAGTGGTACTGGGCTTAACTTTGATTTTCCTGAGCAAATCTTCTAGTACTCGCTGGTGCTTGCTAGAATTTTTGGCCAAATCAAAGATGAAGACATTGGATAGAGCGGTCAGAGGCTTCTGAGTTGAAGTTTCCAGCCTAGGTTTGATGATTTGCTTGAAGAAGTCAGGAGTTCCTTTTGACTTGGAGACTGATTTCACAGGTGCTTCAGAAACTTTCATTTTGCTGAATGCCGAGATTAGATCCATCTTCTTAGAATCAGGAGCTGCTTGTCGTAGTACTGACACCTGGTGCTGAACCTGGAGATCTTGTGCAGAACACGACTTGATGCGTTCATGCGGTAGGAATGGTTGTGCAGACACTACAACTGTGGTGTGTGGAGGAAATGGCTGATTGAGAATATCCATCTTCTCTTCTTCTTCTCCTTCCACTAAAATATTTTTTTCAATGAGATCTTGCACGATGTTTTTGAGAACAAAGCAGTTCTCAGTGTTGTGCCCCATTGTCCTGTGGAACTTGCAGAACTGATCTTTCCATTTCCCCATGGGCACAGGGGGATCGGCCAATCTGGGCAACTTGACCATTTCTTTTGACAGCATATACTCGAGCACATCCTCGAGTGTTTGGTCAAGAGGAGTAAACTTTCTGTCGTAACTCCATCCTTCATGCTTAGCTTTCTTGCGCAGCTTCGGCCCTTGATCCTGCTGAGGAGGCTTGCTATACTGAGGGGCAGGCTTTGCTTTCTGATCCTTATTGTTTGAATTGCCTGAGTCGTAGCAGTAATCTTTCTTCTGCCCTTTGTGCTGATTTCGGCCTTTTTTGTTGTTGCTGGCAGAATAAGTGAAGTGAGCTTTCTTTTTCTGCTCACCTTGGGAGTTGCTTTTGGAAAAGGTGAAGCCTTCATAGACTCCATTTTCCACACTCAGTTCGAGCCATTCGAATCGTTCAGTCAGCTCAATGAAGGTCCGGGATGGTGCTGTGGAGATCAATCCTCTTAACGGCTGTGAAAAGTTGTTGAGGATTAGGGACAATGCATGCCTTTCCGAGATAGGATCTCTCATTTTGTTGCAGGTCGATCTCCATCTGTGAATGAAGTCCCATGCTTTTTCATTCTCGTTCTGCCTTAGATTGCAGAGGTGACTAATTGTTGGCAGTGCTTCTGTGTTGAACAAGAAGCATTTAATAAACAAATTCACAACTTTGTCGAACTTCTTGAGCTCGATGGGGTTGATATGCTCAGCATACCACTTAGCTGCAACTCCTTCCAAGCTGCGGGGGAAGCATAAAAACAATGCTCGGTTATCCCTTTTGAACCTCGAGCATTCAGCAAAGAAAGTGGTGAGATGGGCTTTTGGTTCGCCAGAACCGTCGAATTTGATGAATTTACGGGGAAGATTCTCTAGATCATCATCCCCTTCTAAGCCGTCATAGAAGTCCTCACTGGTGAAGACTTTCTTGCCCTTGTCGCGGGCTTGTAGATCCTTGACAACTCGGGCCATTTCCTTGAACTGTGCTTGCAAAGGTTCTTCTTTATCTCGGCTCTTTCATTTGTGGCTTTTTTTCTGTTCTCGGCCTCGCTTCTGAAATACCAGAGGCACTTCATATTCTTCATCTGTATCCTCAATTGAGTCTGTTCCATCTGAGATCTCTTCAGGCTGAACTTGCCTTTTGGAAGCTTTCTTATCCTTGTGACCCTGGAACTTTTCTCTGAATGGATTCCTCTCTGAGCTGGTTCCGGGTTGTTCATTCATCATCTTATTCATCATTTTTCTGAACATGGCATACATTTGTGGGTCTATGCCATCATCCTCTTGTTGCTGCTCTTGACTCCTCTCGGAGCGGGGGGAGCCCATCTCTTCTTCTGAGGCTGACGAGTACTGGGATGCTGTGGTTCTTTTGCCTGATCTTGTCCGAACCATCAAATGTTATGGATGCTCTCTGCAGGGCAAAGACCTGATTAGATTATGAAGGAATTGGCTTTTGGAAGAAATATTTGCTGGAAATATGGCAGACAATTTGAAAAAATTATCCCATTACTAGGGACTGAGTCGTCGCGGGAATCACGACAATTGTGTTGTCATTCTTAGAAAGAGAAATAAACAATGAAAATACACCTTGTTACCTAGGCAAGGTCGTCAAACCACAATAGAAAGAAAGAAAACTTTATTGAAATGAGAAAATTAAACTTTTATTGATCTTGACAAAGAGGTGGAGGACAAACAATTTGCCACCATTCACGATAATCAGCAGACACTCTAGGACCAGGAAAGATTTTAAGAGAGACAAAGGAATCCCAGCTGTAGCGGGCAGAATGATATGCCCCGGACCATTGTTCGGAGGTGAGATCGAACTCTGCCATAGCTCCTGATAACAGTCGGGCTTCGACATACTGCTGCCTCTGGGAGAATTGCCGAACACATCGCTCTGGTTGGTAGTAAGTGCAGAAGAAAGGTCCCAACAACTTGAACCGTTTGCCGTAAGCATACGTATATCTGGGAGGAGACAGCTGCCGATCAAAATAGTCCCAGACAATGTCATCTTCTTGAATGTTGTTGATCATGGATCGATACTGCGCCACTGGAAGGAGTTCTAGTCCATTGTATCTAAAACAGTTTGCTCGGGCTGGAACATGCTGGAAGAACCAGGATTGAAGTGCATAGATGCAACCTTCAACTAAGATGGATTCCCCCAGTGAGAAACAGGTCAGACCACGATATAGGAAGGCGAGCGCTGCCATGGCTATGGAAAGATGGTTGGTTTGTCGAGTTTCCCATCTTCTCACAAGCTGGATTATTCTGATGTCCATGTAGTTTTGTCCGTCTGGGAAAAGGGATAATCCTACAGTGCATAGAACCATTGCATTCTGAATTCTTTCTATAACTGTCCGTGATAGCGAACTGACTTCAACGAAGGTCTCGTACTGGCGGTACAACTCGAGCAGGTCAACATATTCATTTCCCTCTAACTGGATCAGGGGCCAGGATCGGCGGCCTGTCATACGAGCTAAGGAGTCTCGGGGGTCCAAACCCTTGACATTGATAAGGAATTGATGCTCTAATGGGTCTCCTGGTTGACCGGATGGTTCTGGCAATCCCATGAACTCTGAAAATTCATCCATTAAAACGGTCATCTCTCCCCATGGGAACTAGAAGGTACACGTCCGAGGATTCCATCGCTCCGCCATTGCACGGATCAAGTTGCCATTGATGGTCTGCTTTTTGACTGCTGACGCGAGTTCTAATCCGCACTCGCTCAAATGGTCCAGGAACATTCGGGAAAAGCTTTTGAGCCAAGAATAGTACCACCGGGGAATGAAAGTTCTGGTGCTGAGGGCTCGATGTTTAGGACGACCTTGTCACACCTCGTAGGAGATGTGACCTTCAGGAAAGATAGGATCGACTTGACTAGATGCCATCGGACTGAAACCAGAGAAAGACTTGGAATCAGACTTAGGAAAATGTAGGAAATTCTTGAAAAATTTTGCAGGCAGGATATAAAATGCAGCTGGAAATTTGAGATCCAGTAGAATGAAAAACCACCTCGAGTTTTAAAAGAAATTGGATATTTGAGAAAAATCATCCAGGGTTTAAAAAAAAAGACCTTGTGGAAAATAAGGATACTTTGAAAAAGGCCTAATGAGTTGGAAAACATTGAGAAATATAAGAGATTGAGGAAATCACACACATACAATCACATCCTGCACAAACATTTATG
This sequence comes from Nuphar pumila, assembly GCF_984573655.1. Taxonomy (NCBI): domain Eukaryota; kingdom Viridiplantae; phylum Streptophyta; class Magnoliopsida; order Nymphaeales; family Nymphaeaceae; genus Nuphar; species Nuphar pumila. The sequence continues at coordinate 52,365,633 of NC_143257.1, read as the reverse complement.
CACATTCAGCACTCCCTAAAAGACTGACTCTAGATGCATCATTTTGAAAATAGTTGTAGGACCCTAATCCTAACTCTAGGTTGAGATCATCTTTGTTCATCCAGTTATGCCGATATACCCGAATCGAAATCTGAGGTACGTGGCATATAATTTCAACTCCGGTTCTAAGGTAAGGTTTTCCAACATCCTTGAGCGCCTACCGATATACTTCGGACTGTGGCCCGCGGTACGTGGTAGGGGGTGTTAACCCAAATAGTTGGCCCAGTTGTGAGGCTCTGTCCCGAACTAGGGTTCTGGAAGAGAGCCCAGCAACGTGAAGACCGGGTAATGATAGGTAAGGGAGATTTTGAAAAATGATCACATGCAAGAAATAGAGGGCTCTAAGTCCTAGAGAGATAGATTTTGAAAACTTTGAAGAGGCATACATTGTTTGTATTCAGATCCTAAATTGAGGAGAGTTGTATCTAGACCTAAGTCTATGTGAGCATGAAAATATCTCCTCAATCTGGTCCTACCAAACTATGCCTAGTCTATATGCAGTCAATGTCAGCTAGGTCAGAACCTAGGCTCCTAGGTTCGCATGATATCAAAAGTAAAGAGCTGACATGTTGTGAACATAATTTCGATAATTAAACTAAGCCAAGCATAATTTAGGTCAGACAAGGACAGGACCCATCACGGTCGCCAAACCTGTTCTCGTCGCGAAATTTTTCCCCCGTCTTCCCTTCCTTGCGGAAGAGAGACAGGGAAACGCTTTCGCGCTTCAAACTTGACCGGATTTTGGAAATTGTTTTGAAATACTCACCTCCCTTTTGAAAATTGTGGGAAAATCCATGGGATGGAGCTCGACTTGTCGGTACGAGGTTCGACCGTTCCTGCTGCCTTTAACAGGGGTAATCGAACCAAGGACCAAAATTGTGCTTTGACTTAGTTAAATCATCAAAATCGTGTTCTATCCTAGATGCACAGAGAATTCAGGCATGTGCTATGAGATTTTGGAAAATGGAAGTAGGAAAACATGATGTATGCTTGGAAAATGCTTTGGGATTGGAAAATATTTCTAAGGAAAAAGATGCAAATTGATTTCTCAGGAAACTCTGATGAAAAGACTTGAAATCTTGAGAAAGTTTATAAAGATGTGGGAAAATCATGAATAGTTGAAAATTCTGGGAAAGTAGAAGTGATTCTTGAGAAAAAGGGTAAACATTTGAAGGAAAATTGCTTGTCATGAAAAGCTTCAAGTTTTGAAAAGTTTCTTTGGAAAATGATTGAAATTCATTGGAAAACCCTTGTGGAGAAGGAAAATTGAAACTTGGGAAATTGAAATCTCGAGAATCTTACCCTTGAAACCCTTGAAAACTGATTTTTGATTATTGAGAAAGATTGGGAAAACTCTTTTTGAAAATCTTAAGAAAATAACATTTTCCAAGGAAAATCGAGGGAAAACTTTGATTTTGGAAATCCAACTTGGAAGTTTCTTGAGAGACTGGTTTCCATGGAAAACTGTGAAAACTTAACTTGGGAAAACCGATTTTGGAAAATCCTCAGAGTTTCTTGAGAAATCGATTTCTTGAGGATGAAGTTCTTTTGAGAAAACCAATGATTTCATGATGCAAATGATATGAGTGAATGAATGCACTTTGAAAGATTTTCTAAGAAATTTGTTGGAAAAATGTGTATTAAGTCAAAATAAATCCTTCACATATTCTGACTGTGGCCATGAATATGTTCCGAGTTTAATTGATTTAATGCACAATGCTTTGAAAATATTGGAAATATGATGTGCATTTTAAGATAGCCTAAGAGTGTAGGCTCAATGTGACTAGTAGAAAGATGATGGATTTGGGTCTCGTCCATATTCCGACTAGGGCCGTAAATATAGATTCCACCGAGTTCATCAACTCCCTAAGAGTTGGTGCATGTGTCATTCGTGTACATCCATAGTACTTTTGAAATAAAATGCATGATTCATAAGATTAGGATATTACAAAATCAAACTACATGATATGCATCCTAATCTAAGCAGTAAAAGTAAATCTTATTCCAAACTTGATTATTACATCTCTGACATAGAGCAAAAAAATAAAAATAAAAAAATATGTACATACAGAGTTAAAAGGATCAACTTCCTCCAAATTTCCATGCAAGTGAGAATTAGTACAAGAAATGGATATACAAGATACACAAGGGAATATGTATATATATATATATATATATATATATATAAATACATTCATATAACCGAAAGTATAGGTGATGGTCAAATTTGCACCTAAATATACCAATGCGATGTACAATAATACATAAGAATACGGAGGGCTGGGAATACACGAGTGTGCTACAGAACATACGGATGACTATATCAAGGTGGCAGTAAATGCATCAAGTCTGGGGAGGAAGATGCAATGGATGATTAAGGTGTACTGGACATATACATGATTGACACCTGCATGAATCAACTAAATGAGATGTAGGTTAATACACAAAAGGCTAATCTACCATGATATACAGAAAATAAGTGTGGCATATGTAAATGTAACAGTAAATATGCTGCAAATAATATGTACAAAGGAAAAATTGTTGCAGTTGAATGTTAACGTAAGATGGCCACATGATTTTATAGAAGAAGACATGCTGCTAATAGCGAATAAGTAAAGAAAATGACACAGGTGAAGACATTAACAGGTTGGATGGTGAGAATGGAGTTGCAGAGACACGTTGGGATAACCCAATACAGAGGTTTGGGTGGCTAGGTAGGTAGCATACGAGTGATGCATATGATATATATATATATACATATATATGTGCGTGTGTGTGTGAGTAGATATATATATTTGGTATGCCTTGAATACATAGGTAATCATAACCACACGCTTTTTGCAATGCCATAGATGCTGAAGTCAAACCATCCCTTAAGAAAATACAAGTTCAATAAGAGCCATTCAGAACAGTCAAATTTTAATCATCGTAATAGATGCTATAGTAAGACATGTAACAAAGCTTAATAAAGGATTTGACAGTTCATGAACTATTTCCTGCAAAACGATGGTTGTCATGACAGATTGCCCATAAACAACACAAATGATACCCAATAAACTGTAGGGATACATTGATGGCAGCAGAGTGTAACTATTGCTAAGTCTGCTACAGACACAGGGTACTCCAAAATAGTGAAATAAAGGACTGAATTAAACTAAATCGCCTAGATAAGGATGCAACTGTATAAAATAATGAATGCTACGCCTGAGATTCAAAAGGCAGACTGAGTGTCATGGCATTATTGAAGATATAACTATTGACAACAATATAAGGGTACAGATATAAGGTTCATCGTATATAGGAGCAGTTGAGCATGCGTAGTGGAAGTGTAGCAGTGCAGGTGAGAATATATAAATGACAGGTACTGTGCACATATGATCCTACCCATGTTTCCAGAATCTTAGTGGTCTCTTTAGTGACTTTCACAAACAGGATGCAGGAACGTGAGACATATAAACATAGGAAGCTGGAATCAAATGGAACATCGGAGCTTAAACAGATCCTCATTACATTCATCAGCATCGGCACATTGCAAGATTTTAGCTCTATGTTAAAATTTGGAGACATTCAATAGTGCGCAACAAGTCATAAAACACTCAGCTTTTTCACTTTGAGACATACAAGACATACGAAATCTTCTAAAAAAATTATAAAACCATGAAACAGCAGGCTATATATACTGAAACATGGTTGACGCAGGGGAAAATACGCTAGATTTAAATGTGGTGCTCTGGTTAAGAGCACACTTTTCTGTAGGATGAGCCTTATCGGCTATCACGGTACCCTCCAATCTATAGACACTTTCAGCAGAAAAATAAAAATATATATCGCCTGACATGAAAAGGGGTTTGTAACCAGGTTTTAAACAAGAAAAACCAAGAGAAAGTGGTCATAAGTAACACCTAAGACCTCAAATATTGCGTTTTTGCAACAGACTGAAGGTAGAAAATTTTTGATGAAATGATCTTTTTCAATGATAAAGCACAGGTGTATGACAGTATGAATGAGACGAGTATAAGAACATTATGAAAAAAAAAAATATTTGGAATTGTTCAGAATGCTGGATTAAATCACACGGAAATTTTAGAGAAAGCAAAAAAAAAAAAATGATGAAAGAACACAATCATCTGATGAAATTCAGATTGAGTTGAGAACATCATTGAACGATGTCCCCAATTCTTGATACCTCAGACAACCAGACTGCAAAATACGTCCATTGCTGAAGCGAATTTGCAGGAAAATGTGATATAAATACGATTTCTACTTTACAAAAAAAAAAAAATGGGTGTATAAGGTTTTTACCTTGTATTCAGCCGAGATGACAAGGTCCCTTCCCGTTGAAGGTGCTGCAGAGGATCAATTATATCGACTGAAGCTTCTAAAGGCCAGCTGCTGAAGATGTTGAACCCTTTTGCAAAATGATGAAGACAGGAAGGAGTCGATCGTGATGCTGGGAGGCAAGGAAAGCTATGGGTCTCCCCTTTTGCTCCTGCTGGCTGAGGGGAGGGCTGCGAATGTAAAGGGGAGAAGGGTCGTCCGGTTTGGCCGCCTGCTAGCCAAGGGGGGAAGCCGTGAAGAGGGGCGCAGAAGGTCTTCTTTTGCTGGATGCTGGGCTGAAGGAGGTGAGAGCAGCAATCGTCGTGAACAGGAGAGAGAGCTGGGGTGAAGGGAGATTCTCGATGCCTTTGCTGGGCCTTCCCCCTTTCTTTTAATAGCCAATGCTTTCAAAACTCCTCCTTTTTCTCCCCTTTTGCCGAACTTTTGAAACCAACTTTTAAAACTTTGAAATCCTTTTGAGAAAGGGGGCTCGCCATTTTGAGAAGGGGGCGACTCCTATTCTTCAAGCGATATTTAAAACTTAGGTGAAGTGGATTTTTGGTAGGGTTTTCAAGGTGGCTCCATTTGGGGCTGAAAAGTAATAAAAAAATAAAGTAAAAAAAAATGGATTTTGTTTTGGTGGTGCCACCTCAGCTGAATTTGAAAACTTTTTGAGAAAACAAAAATTTTGCTTTTCTTGGCAAGAAGCCTTAGTGGGGTGCCACCTACGTGGGCCCACTAAGTATTTTATTAAAATTGAGTTAAAAACAAGGTTTTGTAAATCGGCGCCCCTTTCCAGTGGGCACTGTTTTGAAAATCGGAAAGATTTTTTGAGACTTTGAGTGTGACCCCCACCTCGAGGCGGGTCCCACATCACTTATTTGAAATAAAAGCCGAATGAGATATTTTGGAATTTTCACAATAATAGGCTAGTTTTGGAAAACACGAAGTGAATTTTGGTTTGATTTCAAAAACTTAAAAAAAATGGTCCTTCAGGGCGAAATTTTGAAAGAAGTAGGGAAATTCGGAGCCTTTTTGTAAAAATTTGAAATAAAGTCTTATGCACTTTGAAATTGTGTCCCCCTCTTTCCAACCGGCAAAATTTTGAAAATGTCAAAACCATCCAGATTGTTTTCTTGAGAAGACTTTTTGTAATTCGGGGTCCTAGGGGTAAAATGGGAAGAATTGATAATTTTGAAACCCCAGGGTTTTAAAATCAATTTTGAAAAGTTTAGAAATCAAATCTGGATTGACAATTTTTGAAAATCAGGAGTTCCGAATCTCGAAATGACATGCTGTGCAATGAAATTCTCATGCAATGCTATGCAAAAGGCATATTCTACAAAATTGCCACTCTGAATTTGAATTTGAAAATTCTGGCTCCTGGCTAAGCATGAGATTTTGAGAATTTGCAGTTTGAAGATGTCTCTGAGTCTAAATAGAGAAGTTTTGAAGCTCAAGGATGAAATTTTAGACTTTCTGCAAGGTTCAATCTTGGAAAATCACCATTTTGCCCCTTCATTGGTTCCGGAGAACCGAAATGTGATGATTGGTGGAAATGTCAAGAAGGTGAGTGAAAATTTGGGGTGTTTACAGAGGCCCCTCTTTGCTACTAAGCCGGCTCATGGCCGAGCTTAGTGGCAAAGAAAAACACACCAAATTTGGGCTATATAAAAAAATGCCCCAGTTAAAAGGATCTGACTGGGTGTGAAGAAATTAGCCCGAGGAAGATGGTAGATATGAAGCGAAGAATGGAGAGAAAAGATTCACTCTATGAGAGTGAAGTTCAGGTTTATGCCCTTAACCTAGATGGGACAGAAATACCTCGTATGGAACGAAGCTCAGGTCTTAACCCTTGACTTGATTGGGGATTGAAATATCTCATAAAAATGAGACTCAGGTTTGTACCCTTAACCTGCTCGGGCGGAAAATGGAATACCTCTTTGAGTGAGGCTCAGGTTTGTACCCTTATCCTGATCGGGCAGAAAATGAAATACCTCATCGAAGGAGGCTCAGGTTTGTACCCTTATCCTGATCGGGCGGAAAATGGAATACCTCTTTGATTGAGGTTCAGGTTTGTACCCTTATCCTGATCGGGCGGAAAATGAATGGAATCCTCGAAAGAAGAGACCTTGATGGAACCTTCGGATTTTGCACAATAAATATGATAGGGGTTTTGCAAAAGGAAGAAAATGGGGTCCCTAAAGCTTGAAAAGGGGTTGATCTTGGGCGTCTCTCTGCTGAGACTAAAATCAGCTTCTGAAATTGCCTTTTGCTGGAATTGGTGGCTTAACCTCAAGCCGAAATGAGACTGTCTATGGTGGGACAGTGGGGACACTGGGAAGTGTGCAAATCTGAGAGTTTATGCTCTCAAAGAAGGGAAGGAATCAAGTCCTTAGGAGGGATTTAAAATTGGTGTCAGGATGCATCGAAAACGGACATCAATCTCTCACTTCACGTTAGGATAACTAGAAAATATTGTAAAAATGTTAAGAATTTTGTTGTTGATTCAAATTTTTTGAAAATGATATGCATTGTTGTAAAGATGTTCTTTCTCTTTTACCCAAAAGTATTACCTCCAAATAAGGTTCACTTCATAGAATCGAGATTGGAAACCCAAATTACTTGTAACTACCCTTCTTCAAGGAAGCTATCAATTTCCTTGATATGAACAGGAAAAAGAATTTGATATTATGAAAGCAGTTGATGAAAGAATATTAATAATAAAATTTCACAGATTAAAGAGGATTCTTGATAGATTTGACAGTTTGATATCCTGAGGGCTTCTCTCATGATAATCTTGCTGCACTCTTTTGGCTCTCTTGGGTTTTGGCTACATTCTCCTTCATTTTGGAGATGTTCCGAATTTTTCTCTCTTTCTTTCTCCTCTCTTTCTCTCTTTTGGGAGGGTATGTCACAAGCTCCTTCATCTTGGAGATGTTTCGATCCTTCTTTGACGATATTGGCTCATGGGTCAGAGATTTTTTGGATGATAGCTGAAATTAAATATCTTTTAGGGATTGTCGAGAGGTTCATCGCATCTGCCTTCATCTCGACAGTGCTTTGGACTTTCCCTTGAAGGACCCGTCACAAACTCCGTCATCTTGGAGATGTTTCGAATCTTCTTTGGCCCCGGGGGTCTACTCGCTTAATTCGCCTTCATCTTGACGACAAGTGAGAGATCCCTTTTGCGGATACTTAATTGCAGCTTAGGTGATTCTGAGGAGACAGGGTTTTGATGAATACTCTCTTTTTCTAGCGCTCAGGATATTTTCACTGCCTCGTCTTTTACAAGAATAGCCTTTAAAGATGTGCCATTGACTGCGATCAATATCGATCATCTACGACTTTTCAATAACATTGAATCTTCTTTTCTGGCCATATCGAGGATTTATCCTTCATCCTTTTGGTTGGCCAATAGAAAGAATTTGGATTTTGAATCCTTCTTCACAAAAGCTTCACTCTTTTGGGAGTAATGCTGAAGGTAGACTGAGGTAAAGATTTGTATAATAAAGTTTTTGAAATCAATAGATAATTGATTGACAAATTGACAAAATTTTCTTGAAATTCTTGGTGAAAGTGAGTATTTGAAGTCCGAGTCAACACATCCGTGACAAAAATTCTCCTCTCTTTTTCCCCAAAAAGAGAGACTCAGGCTTAGCCCTTACCTGAATGGGAAATGGGAAATACTCCTTTCTTCCTTGAAGAGGAGATGTTTGCAAAACGAACTTTCGAAGAGAAATTGAGCTTTCGTCAAAGCTCCCTAATATTAGGCTTCTCTTATGGAAAAGGGGCCGATAATAGTGAGGTCTGAAAATTGGGTCATGAAAGGAACGAGTCCATCACACTCTCCCTGCAAAGAGGGTCCTTCACGACGAAAAATGGCCTAGTATGAAATTGGGGGGTCACAAGAAAATAGAGTCTCCGTCGAGCCTCTCCCTATTAAAAGGGTTCCTTGTGTGAAATTGGAAATTGTTTTGCAAACGATTCACAAAGACGCGAGTCCCTTCAAACTCTCCCTAAAAAGGGGCTAAGTGAACAAATTCGATAGCATGCGAAAAGAACGAGCTCCCTCGAACTCTCCCTAAAAGGGGTCTCTCGCAAGAGAAAATGATTGAAATTGGATATTGATATTGATTGACCCAAAGGTCGAAATTGAAAATTGGAAAATTGGTTGCTGGAAATTGAATGGCCCGAAGGTCGAAATTGGATGACCTGATGGTCGAAATTGAGAATTGATTTGACCAAAAAGGTCGAATATGAGAATTGGTTGACCGAAAGGTCGAAATTGTGTGACCTAAAGGTCGACATTGACAATTGATTGACCCGAAGGTCAAAAATTTGGAATTTGATTGACCCGAAGGTCAAAAATTGGAAATTGATTGACCCGAAGGTCGAGAATTGGAAATTGGGTGACCCGGAGGTCGAAATTGAAGAATTGCCTGATTCGAAGATTTAAATTGGAATTTGGAGGGCAAAATGTTAAATTTGAGCAATTGACAGACCCTGAGGATTAAAATGACTTGGATTAACAAAGGGGAATGATGAGTTCGAGTCAGAGCTCGAATAAAATACAGAGATCACGAGTCGAAACTCGGATCAACAAAAGAAAATGAAGAGCTTGCATTTGAGCTCGAATGAAAAGAGAGATGTCGAGTCGAAACCCGGATCAACCAAAGAAAATGAAGAGCTCGAGTCAGGGCTCGAATAAGGTAATGAGATCACGAGTCAGAACTCGGATCAACAGAGAAAAATGAAGAGCTCGAGTTAGAGCTCGAATAGGGTAATGAGATCACGAGTCGGAACTCGGATCAACAAAGAAAAATGAAGAGCTCGAGTCAGGTTTCGAATAAAGTAGAGAGATCTCTAGTCGGAACTCTGATCAACAAAAGAAAATGACAAGCTCGGGTTTCAGCTTGAGTAAAGTATAAAGATCTCGAGTCGGAACCCGGATCAACAAAGGAGGATAATTTGAATAAAACCCCGAGTCGGAACTCGGTTTTCCAAACAGTTGGGATTTTGAAAATGTAGCAGTTTGAGTACTAGGTTTTGAAATAATACCAGTTCGAGCTCTGGGTTTCGGTTCAATATTAGTGATTACCCTTCAATTTTGAATCATTTAGGAATTGTGATGGGACTGTTTGTTGAAATCCCAATACTGGCCAGATTTTTGTTAATGCGGTTGAATGCAAATGAATGCAAATTGATGCGTATGAGTGCACACATGCGTGAAATGAGGAATTTTTTTGTCCTGCCTGCATACAGAATAAAATTTTAAAAATGCCCCAGTGTAACTGGGAAAAGAAAGTTTGATCATTATTTGGAAAGAATTAGGAGGATTACAAAGGAGGAATAATTGCTTTACGTATAAAACTTTTTCAAGTGTCGAGCATTAATGGGATCCGGCAATTCCACCCCATCGAAGTTGATGAGCCGATATGAGTTGCGGGGTAATGCTTCTTTGACGACATATGGACCTTCCCAATTTGGTGACCATTTACCGCCAGGATGATGCTTGAGATAAGCTGTGGATCGAAGCACTAACTCATTGACTTTGAATCTTCTTTCGATGACTAACTTTGCGTATTGCCTGACTACTCTCTGGCGATAGGATTGAGCATGTTCTGCTGCTTTTAGCCTTCTCTCGTCGAGTCAGTCTAACTGTACCAGTCGCTGCTGTTGGTATTGATCAAGAGGTAATTCTAGCAGTGATGCGAATTTCAAAGCGGGCTTTTGAACATGTAGTGGCAATACTACTTCTGTTCCATAGACCAATTCTGATAGAGTTGCATTCGTTGGAGTACGAATAGTGGTCCGGTAGGCCCATAATGCATCATGGATCATCTCATGCCAGTCACGACCTGTTTCCACAGTTCGCTCCAAGATGCGAATTAAAATCTTATTGGTAGCTTCTGCCTGACCATAACCTTGAGGATAATACGGAGCAGAGAAATGATGATAGATCTTGAACTTTGAGCAAAATGTCTTCATCTTTTCATTCTTAAAATGACTGCCATTATCTGACACGATGTCATGCGGGATGCCGAAACGGCAAAGGATGCTCTTGTGAATAAAAGAGACCACGTGTCGGCCTTCAACTGTGCGAAGAGTGATGGCTTCTACCCACTTGGTGAAATATTCTGTTGCGGCAAGGAAGTATTTGTGGCCATTTGAAGCTGAGGGAGTGATGGGACCTACGACATCGAAGGCTCACATAGAAAATGGCCACGGAGAGACAACAGACTGTAAATAAGTCGCCGGAGCATGAATAGAGGGTGCGTGTATTTGGCATTGCACACACTTCTTCACATAATGATAACAGTCTTGCTGCATAATTTTCCAATAATAACCTGCTCTGATGATCTGCTTGACAAGGGTTTGGTAGCCGACGTGGCCACCACAAATGCCTTCGTGTGCTTCTCGCACGACTTCTTTGGCTTCTTCTTTATCTAAACATCTGGAATACTCTGAGCTGAATCCACGACGATAGAGGACACTGGCCAAAATGAAATATCGAGTGGACATACGCTGGATTGCTCGCTGCTCTTTCTTTGAGAGTTCTGGAGGAAATTCGCCAGTTTTTATGAAAGTTTTGATGTTGTAATACCAAGGCTTCTGGTGCCTCTTGTGAAGCCTAGAAAGCAGGCCACTGAGGCGATAGATAAAATGCACACTTCTCCTGTATCTTACTATGTAATATACAGTCAGATCAGCATTTTTTTTTTATAGGCGTCCTCTGTGTGATCCTCCATGTAATAACATTCTATCTATTCACCATGTGTTGCTTTTTCAACCTTTGCTTTCATTATTGCAGCACTCAGCTGCGACCTATGTGTCACTTGTTGTGCACATCATAATGTCCATAGTCTCCTACATTTCTCACCGCACTTGTGTGTGTGTCCACTATACTACAGACACCCCACAACACTATTGCCCTCATTGGTCCCACCACCTACGTCATACCCCTGCTGCAATCTGCAACACACCAACAATATTTTCATAATATTTGTTGTTTCCTCAATTCCTTACTTGTTATAGCACCATTTCTAGTTCTGGAAACTTCCTTTTCCTACCCTTTCGCTAGGTCTGCATTGTCATCACCAGCTACTTCCAACTCATTCACCTGCCACAAATAACACAGCCCTACCAACATTCCTCCAACAGATTCACTCTGTCACTTAGGCGACTGTGGCATCAAGTCTTCTTAATTAGATTAGGAAACACTTGATCTGCTGCATCCTTGAGCACAACCACCTGTGACATGCCCATGTTCACTCTCATTGTCCAGCTCCACTACCTACAGCCCATTAGCTCATCTCCTCTCTCATGCCATATATATATATATATTTATACACCTATATATGTAATATATGCACGTATATATATGTATGTATAAGCATATATATCATATCTTTCCATCATTCATATCTTAGTATATGAACATTTTTTTCAGATATCCATGTGATATATGCCATTTCCCTTCTATTTTCATGTTATCTAGTTGTTTTGCAGAGAATATGAGGAGAATATCATCATTTGAGATTTGTGTCTTCAAATATAAAACTTGTAATAGTTCGATCTTAATGAGAATTTACATTTCCTGTTTAAGATAGGATGAATGAGCATTATAAATATCATGAATTGCTTATTTTCATGCATTTTGTCTTTATTTCTCAAATTCTCACAAATGGCAACACGAATGGCACGTGCACCATTTCGTAAGAGGTAATTAATTCTAAGTTGATGATTTACATCAATGGCCATAGTCAGGATGTAAACAAAACTTAGGATTTTTATCTTTTATAAAATAACACTGGATCCTTTTCAAAAATCATCATATTTTCTTTAAATATTTTCCTCTTTTATCAGAATTTAATTTAAAATTAATTCAATATATATACCAATGACCATAGTCAGGGTATATTGAGAGTTAATTTCATTTTAAATTCTATACAAGCACCAAAAATATATTTTATTCTTCACTTGTATCTAAATGTGATTATTATATAATACATTCAATGACCATAGTCAGGGATGTATTATATCTTCAATCTCATTTTAATTCATTTAAAGAATAAAATATGATTTTCAAATCCAATTTCAAATTCTTTAAATTCATTCATCATTTAGGATAGAATTGCATCATATTTTCAAAAATTCCTTTTTCAAAATTCAAGTGATTGTGAATATCTCTTCTTCAATTTCTATTTTAAATTCTTCAATTCTATCTCATCTTCAAAGTCCAAATTTTGACTTTGAAATCAAATTCAAAGTTCAATTTAACTTTGAAGTTCTTGATTCATTTTCTAAATTCCAAATTCAAGTTTCAAATTCAAAGTCCAATTTGACTTTGAGATTCATTTATAGATTCAAAGTTCAAATTCTCAAAACAATTTTAAAATTCCAAATCCAAAGTTAGATCAAAATTTTATCTAGGATTCTAGATCTCGGATCCAATTCCCCATTTAAAATTCTAGATCTAGAGTCCACTTTCACTTTGGATCTTAGACTCCAGATCCAAAATCCATTTTAGGATCCAGAAACCAACCTCATCTTGGATCTCAGATTTGAGATTCAATTCCATTTTTGGATCCAAACCTCATTTTGGATCTCAGACTTCAGATCCAATTCCATTTTAGGATCCAGAATCCAATTCCCCTTCGGATCTCAGACTTCAGATCCAATTCCCATTTCAGATTCTAAATCCAGAATTCAATTTTTGATCTTAACTCTATTTAGAATCCAGACTTTGAATTCAAATTCTATTTTGAATTCCAAATTTCAAAATCAACTTGTATTCTCAATTTCGATTCTTAAATCCAATTCCATTTCATCCCAGATTTCAAATCCAATTCTCACTTTCGGATCCAGAATTCAATTTTGATCTCAATTCAGAAACCAGATTTTAGATTCAAATTCCATCTTGAATTCCAACTTTCAAATCAATTCCATTTCTGAATTCTATTTATATTTCCCACATTTCATTTTGATTTCAAACTTTAAAGTTAGAATTCAATTCCATTCCATCTCTATTTTGATTCAAAGTCCATTTATAACTTTGAAATTTCCTTTCTTCTCCTTTTATCTCAACTTCAGAATCATTCCTCTCAAAGTCAAGATTTATTCTCAAACTCTGATTATTCCAAAACTTAGAATTTTAAATCTTAAGTTCTAAGTTAGAAACCATTCTCTTCACCCTATTTTTATCAAAAATACTTGGAGATTAGCAAAATCATTTTTCAAAAAAAGAGCATACATCCTTGCATTGCACAAGCATGATTCTTTGTGCATCTAGACTTAGAATAAATTCTTAGATAATTTCTTAGCAAAACAAACGACATAAATTCGACCCTTGGTTCGATTACCCCTGGTAAAGGCGCCAGGAACGGTCAAACCTCGTACCGATGAGCGGATCCCGTCTCCCAGTTTTCCCGCAAATATTTCAAAACGGAGGCGAGTTATTTTCTTAAATATTTTCAAATTAAGGTCAAGTGAGACCCCGTAAAAGAGTTCCTCTTTCTCTTCTTTTCTTTCCTCTTTTCTGTCTTTTATTTTTCTCCCTTCAAAAAGGAGGAAAAAAAAGGTTGGAAAGGAAAAGAGAAAGAAGAGCGAGAATATTACGAGAGGAAAATTTGTGCGATGATCACAGTTTTGGCGACCGAGATAGGACTCGTCTTCGTCCGATCGAATTTAATGCATTTTCCTTTGCTTTGATATTTTCTAAAGTTTTTATTCTATAAATGTCAGCTTCATTTAGATGAATCGCTCGACAAAATCCTCGAATACATGATGTCTAGCGGATTACTCAGGCTCCCAAAAGCCGTCAGTCCTTCCACAATCATGGGAAAATATATAGACCAATTTTATGGGTACCATCGAGCAATAAGGCATGACACTTAGCATTGCTTCATCTTCAAGAATATAGTTCAAGACTGCCTTGATAAGAATCTCTTTGTCAAAAACGAAGAAGAAAGGCATTCAGATCTCCTAAACATGCAAGCTCAGTCTAGCTACCAGGCAGGGGTCAGCACTCGACAGAAGTCAAGCAAGCCGAAGAAAGCAAAGCATGAAGGTTGGGGTTATGATCGCAAGCTTACCCCTCTAGGTCAGCCAATCGAAGAAGTTCTACAATACCTGCTTGCAAAAGAGATGATCAAACTCCCAAAGCAGGATGATCCCTCCGTCACCAAGGGGAAATGGAAAGATCGCTTTTGCAAGTTTCATCGAGCGAGGGGGCATGACACGGAGCGCTGCTTCGTCCTCAAAAACATTATGCAGGACTACATTGATAAAGAGCTTTTGGTGCCAGAGGAAGGAGAAGAGCACCCTGCAGTTCCAACCGAACCTTTTCCATACCACTCAGAGAGTTGAAAATATCAAAAGTTTCTTGCTTTCACTTTCTTTTGACAGTCACTTTATAGGGGCAAGTCAACCCAGTCTTTGTGACTTCTTTTAGTTAAAATACTTGTAAATATTCAGTTTTGTTATCAACTTTTGCTTATCAATGAAATGTCGATTTTCTTTATATACCTTTGATATTCAATACTTCCTTCTTTTTTGCTAATATTGGGGCATTAAATTCCTTTTCTTTTTCAAAAATACGGGACAATCCTGACATCATTCATGAAAGAAATGATATTACCTATGAGGGTCTTTCAAAAATCATGAAAAATTTTCATATTTTAATCCAACCTCTTTCAAAGATCAACTCTCGTGTTGATCATCTTTTCCAAGAAAATAGGTTTTCAAACATTATATTCAAAGATCAGCCCTTGTGTTGATCATATTGGTTTCAAAACATTGCATTCAAAGATCAACTCTCGTGTTGATCATATTTTCTCAAAATTAATTTGGAATCACTGCATTCAAAGATCAACCCTTGTGTTGATCACATTTTCTAAAAAAATCGATTTCAAATCATTACATTCAAAGATCAACCCTTTGTGTTGATCACATTTTTCTAAAAAATCAATTTCAAATAATTGCATTCAACCCTTGTGTTTATCATATTTTCTAAAAAATTGATTTCGAATCATTGCACTCAAAGATCAACCCTTGTGTTGATCATATTTTCTAAAAAATTGATTTCGAATCATTGCACTCAAAGATCAACCCTCGTGTTGATCATATTTTCTAAAAAATTGATTTCGAATCATTGCACTCAAAGATCAACCCTCGTGTTGATCATATTTTCTAAAAAAAACTGATTTTGAATCATTGCATTCAAAGATCAACCCTTGTGTTGATCATATTTTCTAAAAATTAATTTCAAATCATTGCATTCAAAAGATCAACCCTCGTGTTGATCATATTTTCTAAAATTGGTTTTCAAATCATTGCTTCAAAAAATTAACCCTCATGATGATCTCTCATGAATGATCTCCTTTTAAGGATCGGCTCTCACACTTAATCCTTTTTTCAAAAAAATGATCTTTCTCATATTCTTTAAAGATCCCACATGCAGGCAGGATCAAACACTTTTTCCTAAAAACTTTTATCAAAATTTTCATTTATCAAATCTTCTTTCAGTCTTATCAGTTTTATTCCTCTTTATCAAATTTTATTAAATTTTATTCATCCATTTTTATTAATTCCTCTTGTCAATTCTTATTTCAAAATTTACCCTTTCAGGTTAAGGGATAAACCTGATGCCTCTTTCCCATGAGGTATTTCTTTTTCCTTCTTTTTCTTTCTTTCTTCCCATTCAGGATAAGGGATAATCCTAAAACCCCTCATAGGAGCAACAATGCTACTTGTAAGAATTATGTCACAAAGACAATTTCCATAAAATTTCCTTGATTCTTCTCTTTTGTCAAATTTCCCATCAATTTCTATCTCTTCTCGTCAATTCCTTCTCAGATTTTATTTCCTCCCCGGTCAAGATAATGGGGCAATCAGATCACATGCCAATAAATTCAGTCCTCAAAATGGTCATTCTCAATCCCAGGTCCGGTCCTCGCACTGGCAAATTTTCAAAACTCAATCTTTTGATTAAAAAACTTTATGTCAAAAACCCGAGTTTCCACTCGGGCTTCTCCCTTTATTCTTTCATTTGAAATTCTGAGTTCCGACCAGGACTTCCTTTTGAATCCAATCCTCGCATTGGAAATCAATCATTTCTTTAGAAATTTGAGTTTTCAAAACTCAGGTTTCTCTTTATCTTTTATCCGAGTTCCAACTCGGGTTTTTCCTCTATTATTTTCGTTTGAAGTTCTGAGTTTCGACCAGGACTTCCTTTTGAATCCAATCCTCGCATTGGAAATCAATCATTTCTTTAAAAATTCGAGTTTTCAAAGCTCGGGTTTCTCTTTATCTTTCATCCGAGTTTCAGCTCGGGTTTTTTTTCCTCTATTACTTTCATTCGAAGTTCTGAGTTCTGACCAGGACTTCCTTTTGAATCCAATCCTCGCATTGGAAATCAATCATTTCTTTAGAAATTCGAGTTTTCAAAACTTGGGTTTCTCTTTATCTTTTATCCGAGTTTCAGCTCATGTTTTTTCTCTATTATTTTCGTTTGAAGTTCTGAGTTCCGACCAGGACTTTCTTTTGAATCCAATCCTCCCATTGGAAATCAATCATTTATTTAGAAATTCGAGTTTTCAAAACTCGGGTTTCTCTTTATCTTTTATCCAAGTTCCAGCTCGGGTTTTTCCTTTATTATTTTCGTTTGACGTTCTGCGTTCCGACCAAGACTTCTTTTTTAATCCAATCCTCGCATTGGAAATCAATCATTTCTTTAGAAATTCGAGTTTTCAAAGCTCGGGTTTCTCTTTATCTTTCATTCGAGTTTCAGCTCGGGTGTTTTTTTTCCTCTATTATTTTCATTCGAAGTTCTGAGTTCCGACCAGGACTTCCTTTTGAATCCAATCCTCGCATTGGAAATCAATCATTTCTTTAGAAATTCGATTTTTCAAAGATCGGGTTTCTCTTTATCTTTCATCCGAGTTTCAGCTCGGGTTTTTTTTTCTCTATTACTTTCATTCGAAGTTCTGAGTTCCGACCAGGACTTCCTTTTGAATCCAATCCTCGCATTGGAAATCAATCATTTCTTTAGAAATTCGAGTTTTCAAAACTTGGGTTTCTCTTTATCTTTTATCTGAGTTCCAGCTCATGTTTTTTCTCTATTATTTTCATTTGAAGTTCTGAGTTCCGACCAGGACTTCCTTTTGAATCCAATCATCGCATTGAAAATCAATCATTTCTTTAGAAATTCGAGTTTTCAAAACTCAGGTTTCTTTTTATCTTTTATCCGAGTTCCAACTCGAGTTTTTCCTCTATTATTTTCGTTTGAAGTTCTGAGTTCCGACTAGGACTTCTTTTTTAATCCAATCCTCGCATTGGAAATCAATCATTTCTTTAGAAATTCGAGTTTTCAAAGCTCGGGTTTCTCTTTATCTTTCATCCGAGTTGCAGCTCGGGTTTTTTTTCCTCTATTATTTTCATTCGAAGTTCTGAATTCCGACCAGGACTTCCTTTTGAATCCAATCCTCGCATTGGAAATCAATAATTTCTTTAGAAATTCGAGTTTTCAAAACTCGGGTTTCTCTTTATCTTTTATCCGAGTTCCAGCTCGGGTTTTTCCTCTATTATTTTTGTTTGAAGTTCTGAGTTCCGACCAGGACTTCCTTTTGAATCCAATCCTCGCATTGGAAATCAATCATTTCTTTAGAAATTCGAGTTTTCAAAACTCGAGTTTCTCTTTATCTTTTATTTTCTGAATATTCGAGTTCAAGCTCGAGTTTTTCCCTCTATTATTTTCGTTTGAAGTTTTGAATTCCGACTAGGACTTCCTTTTGAATCCAATGCTCATGTTGGAACCAATCGTTGCGTCGAGAATTCGAGTTTTCCAAACTCAAAAATTTCTCTCTTATCTTTTATCTTAAACATCCAGGTTTCGACTCGGGTTCTCTCCTCTTATTTCATCTTCCTTTCTAGATACACGAGTCCCGACTTGGACTCTCTTCTTTTTCAAAAAACCCTGATTGCCAGGAAGGACCTTCTGCCAAAATCCAGCTTTCTGGCTAATCCATTTGAAATTTCAAAATTCAGGTTTATTCTCTTTAAAAACCCTTCTATTCCCCTTCAGGTTAAGGGATAAACCTGATGCCTCCTGCTAACGAGGTATTTCTTTCCTTCTTCCCCCGTTCAGGATAAGGGGATAAATCCTGAAAGTTGACCACATATAGTTAAAACTATGATGGTCCATTAATTTTCACCAAAGATCTTTGATTCCTCAATTCTTTTCGAAAATTTAGCTCTCTTCAAAATCCAGTCCTCACATCGGTAACCTTCTAAATTCAGTGTTCTGATCAAATTCTTTCCTTTTACAAAATTCAAGTTCTGACTTAAATCTGATGTGTATCCAAAAGATCCAGCGTCTCGCTGGTCATGTATTTCCAAAAGATCCAACTTTCGTTGGTCATGTATTTCCAAAAGATCCAGCTTTTGCTGGTCATGTATTTCAAAACATTCCAGCTTTTACTGGTCATGTATTTCCAAAATCGAAGATGCAACTAAAGATCTCGTCAAAATCTATATTGAATGATTATTTCACAAAGAATTCGTGAAAACTTTGCTAATTTGCTAAAAGCATTTGTTGATTCTAAAAATCCGATTTCACAAAAGAATTTCCTCAAATTACCTCCAGTATTTCTTTTCAAAAAGGTGAAACTTTTTGCAAAAAAGGGATAAAATTCAAATCTTTTCCCTCTTGATCAACCAAAAGGATGAAAGAAATATCCTCGATATGATTAATGAAACAAATATTCAATGACGTTGAAAAGCCAGAAGCGAATTGATATTGATCATGGCTATGACGCATGTTTAAAGACGATTTTCTGGCAATTAGGCAGTGGAAATATCTTGAGCTATAAAAAGAATCCACTCAACCCATGTCTTCACATTCATTTAAAGTTGCAATCAAATATCTGCAAAAGGGATCTCTTAACTGTAGTCAATATGAAGACGAATATGCGAGCTAGACCCCCACGGCCAAAGAAGATTTGAATAATCTCCGAGATGAAGGAGTTTGTGAAGGATCCTTTCAGGGAAAGTTCAGATCACCGTCGAGATGAAGGCGAGTGTGATAAATCTACCAACAAACCCTAAAAGATATTTGATTTCTGTTATCATCTAAAACCCCTTTTGAGCCAAAACCATCAATATAATATCTGAGACGAGAAGAAGGATCGGAACATCTCCAAGATGAAGGAGTTTGTGGCGTACCCTAGCTCGAAAAAGAGAGAAAAGTCAGAATACATCCAAATGAAGGATGATGTAAAAAACCCGAGAAAGTTCAATGACTCAAATAAGAGTGCAAAAAGATCATCATGGGAAAACACCCAGATATCAAACTGCCAAAGTTGCCAGAAGTCATCTTTTCTCATGCAAAATTCTTTTATCAATATCTCTTCACTACTTGCTTTTATGAAATTAAGAATGTTTTTTCTCTTCTCATATCAAGGAAATGGATAGCTTCCTTGAAGAAAATCATCAACGCTAAAATTTTGAATTTGACTCTTAGGACTGAGGAATTAACCTCATTGAAGGAAATACTCTAGGTAAAAGGGGGAATATCTTTGCACATACATGCACATTTCCAAGCATTTGAATCAGCTATAATTTTATCTTATTGGCAAAATTTTCTAGCTATTCCAAGAATGAAATAAACATTCAATATCCATTTTGATGCAATCTAGCGTTGTTTATATCTTCCAGAAGAGTTGCCTCATTTAGTTGAAGTATCTCTTCCCGCCCCATCATGGTTTTTCTCATTGAAAAATCTGTATGGTAGATTTCCCCACTCAGGTTAAGGGTCAAGCCTGAACCTTCTGCGAGAGGTCATTGATTTCAAAAGCTATTTCAGTCTCAGCAATGAGACGCCCAATTTCTTCCCCTTTTCAAAGCTTTAGGGAACCCTATATTTCTCCTTTCGCAAAACCCCTTTCGGATTTGTTCGTCCAAATTCCGAAGGTCCCATTATGGTTTCTCCATTCGAGAAATTCGTATGGTAGATGTCCCACTCAGGTTAAAGATCAAACCTAAATTTTCTGCGAGAGGTCATTTGATTTCAAAAGCTATTTCAGTCTCAGCAATGAGACGCCCCATTTCTTCCACTTTTCAAAAGCTTTAGGGAACCCTATATTTCTCCTTTCGCAAAACCCCTTTCGGATTTGTTCATCCAAATTTCGAAGGTCCCATTATGGTTTCTCCATTCGAGAAATCTGTATGGTAGATTCCCCAATCAGGTTAAGGGTCAAACCTGAAACCCTTTGCGAGAGGTCATTGATTTCAAAAACTATTTCAGTCTCAACAATGAGACACCCCATTTCTTCCCCTTTTCAAAACTTTAAGGAACCCTATATTTCTCCTTTCACAAAATCCCTTTTGGATTTGTTCATCCAAATTCTGAAGGTCCCATTATGGTTTCTACATTTGAGAAACTCGTATGGTAGATTTTGTATCCAGGTTAAGAGTTAACCCGAAACCTCACTTCGCGAGGTATCTTCCTTGAAGGTTTGGGTTAAACCTGAGTCTCGTTCCAACGAGATTCCTCGTTTTGACGAGATGTTTTCTTCTAGTCCCATCATGGCTCTTCCCATCGAGGAATCCATGCTTTGTATATCCATCCACGATAGGATCCTACTTGAGCTTCATTTCACGAGACATTTTCCAAAAATGTTCCATCAAGTCCCTCATGTATTCCTTTTCTCATCCAATTCATCTTGATATATCTTCGTCCCATCCAGGTTAAGGGCTAAACCTGAATCATTCCAAAAAGAGTATCTTGTCTCACCCATGAGGCTTGATCAAAATTCTTATTCCACCATTTCGGGATGTTCACCGAAAGTCCCATCATAATTTCCTCATTTTCTACTAAATCATATCATTTTTGAGGATGTCATCCCCCCAAAACCATTCAGGATAAAGTTTTAAGCCTGAAGAGCCATATTTTTTAAAATAATTTTTCCACACCCAGTTCAAATCTGCTGACTGGGGCATTTTCAAAATTTGGAGTGTTATCTTTGCCACTAAGCTCGGCTTTCAACCGGCTTAGTAGCAAAGAGGGGCCTCTGTGAACACCCCAATTTTTTCAAAAATTTCAACTTTTGCCTCTGGGTCCATCTTTTGAATAAACAGGTCAATTTTTGATAAAATTTTCATTTCATTTCTCATACTCGTTGGAATCCAGTCCCAATTTTCATTCCAAACCCATTTTCTGAAGAAATCAAACCCAAATTTCTCAGAAAACCTTTCTTTTTGTAAATACTTCTGAAAAATTATAAAATAACTTTTAAATCCCTCATTCTTCTTAGTTTCATAACTTTATAAACTAAAATGAAGAAAAAGAACAAAAAAATCAAAAGGAACAGAAAAATACGAAAAAATTAGAAGTAAACCTTTTTATAAAAATCGTTTCTCATGAAAACCCCTTTTTAGCAAATTTTTCTTAAAAGAACCCCTTCTTGAAAATTTCGTGAAAGAAGACCGGAGAGACCCCTTTGCAAAAAATGTTTTTAGGGTTTTTCTTTGAAACCCGTAAGAAGGCCAGGATAAGTGGCGCCTCCCTCCATTCTCTCTTCATTCTCTCCATCAAAAACCCTCCATCTCCAAAGAACCCTTCCTCCACCTCCGATCTCCAACGGCCCTTCACAAACCTTCCTCTCCTTCCTTAAAAGGAGGCACGCAGGGCTCTTTCTGGTCATCCATTATCACCCTTCCCCATCGCATCTCTGATCTGATCCTCATCCCTCTTTCTCTGATTCTCATCTACCTCAACTGAAGGAGTTAAATCGGCTTTAGCCTTCCTAAGTTGAATCCCAGCAATAAAGGCATGATTTGATCCCCACTGTCCTCTTCTCTCGTCAAGCTTTGAAGTTCCACAACAAGCAAGATCTATTGAGGAAAGCCTACCCCATCAAAACTGTGGTAAGTGCCTTTCCCCTTTCTCTTTTCATTTTCTCTAATTTATTTTTGATTTTTCTGATTTCAGTCCCCATTAACGCACCCTTGAGGGAGCGGGATTGCTTATAGCAATACCGATCCCTCTCCTGTGCAATAATAAACGGAATGATATCGTTCTCACACCCTATATTCTTTTCCTTTTTTTTACTTTTGAATTCTTTTCATCCTTTCAATTTTCGGCTTGCACCAAAGTTCTGTTTATATGATTTATTATCTTCATCCTACAACACCAATTGATATCTGCAATATTGCTATTTTTTTTCTTTTATTCTCTGATTTAACCCTATGTTATTTTATCTGATTTGTTGGCTTCCTTCTGTTTGTTATAGCCTAAATCGACTGGTAAAGATTTGTCATCAAAAGCATGTCTATCATTTGATTCGATATTTTTGTCAATTTCATATCTGTTAACCCCTCTTACTAATCAACATGCAGTAGAGTTGCCATTTGTATTAGATGTGGTTGTTGATAAAAAGCATTCAGAATCGAGTCGATTGTTGCCCTCTATATTCTGGTCTCTGTGATTCCACTTACTCTCACAACAGTTGCTGAAGCAACAGTTTGATGTAACATAACAACTTGCTTCAGCCGAACATACCTTTTTGAAGGAGTGAATACAAAGTTCTCAGGTTCGTTTGTTGGTCATGAGCTAGATCATTCTAAAAAAAAATCTCTAATGCTCAAAGTAGAACATCTATTTGAACTTTAGCTTCAACAAATGGGAACTCTAACAACCACAACACTGATGTCCACTTGCTACCATTTCATTCACTGTAGTTGCAGCATCATTTGCCCAACCTGTTAAGATTGACAACCTTGTTTGCATAGTTGGGTTTACATATTCTATGTTCATTGTTTCTTAGCACAGCAGGGTCTCCAGAAGGCCAGATAAAATAGAGGGTTAGTAATGTGGTGGCATCCATATTCCAGTTTGCAGAAAACTTTTTTTTAGACAGGCCTTGTATATTTTCCAAACACCAGGTACTTTATACACGGTGGTTGTTCACTTATTTGTCATTTAGTTTATTTGACTGTTTATTCCATAGACCGATTTACATTATTAGTTGTGATTCAGTCAATGTAGACTAATGTTTTCCACAGTTTGTGGGCCAAGTGTTTGATCCTCTCAGCTCATCAGCACATCTGTTGATCACCTACTAGATTGTGATCATCGCAAAATTTTTCCTCTCATAACATTCTCTCTCTTCCTTCTCTTTTCCTTTCTAACCTCTTATTTTCCTCCTTTCTGAAGGGAGAAAGATAAAAGACAGAAAGAAAGAGAGAAGAGAAAAGAAGAGAAAAAGAAGGGAGAAGAATTATTTTGCGGGTCTCACTTGACCTTAATTTTGAAAACTTTTGAAATAACTCGCCTCCATTTTTGAAATATTTGCGGGAAAACTGGGAGACTGGATCCGCTCGTTGGTACGAGGTTCGACCGTTCCTGACGCCTTTACCAGGGGTAATCGAACCAAGGGTCGAATTAATGCCTTTTGCTTTGCTAAGAAATTATCGAGGAATTTATCCTAAGTCTAAATGCACAAAGAATCATGCTTGTGAAAATGCAAAGATGTATGCTCTTTTTGAAAATGTTTTGAAGAATTTCCAAGTGAATCCGATAAAGTGAAGAAATGTTTTCTAACTTAGAACTTAAGATTAAAGTTCTAAGTTTTTAGAATAATCAAGAGCTCGGGAAAATAAATATGGATTTTGGAAAGTGATTTTGAAGTTTTGAGATAAAAAGAGAAGAAAGGAAATTTTCAAAGTCATAAATGGACTTTGAATCAGAGTAGAAATGAAAATGGAATTGAATTCTAACTTTGATGTTTGAAATCAGAAGGAAAGATAGAACTTGGAAAAATTGAGAAAATGGAATTGATTTAGAAGTTGGAATTTCAAAATGAAATCCGAATCCAAGTTCTCGATTCTGAATGGAGTTCAAAGTTGAGTTTTTGGATTTGGGATCTAAAATGGGAATTTTGATTTGAAATCTAGAATAAAATGGAATTGGTTTTAAGAATTGGAATTAAAGTGGAATTTGGATATGGAATTTTGAATGGAATTGGATTCAAGATTTGGAATCCAAGATGGTATTCGGATCTGAAACCTGAGATCCAAGATAGAGCTGGACTCTGGACCTTAAGGTGGAATTGGATTTGAAATCTGAGATCCAAGGTAGAATTGGATTCTGGATCCTAAAATGGATTTGGATCTAAAGTCTAAGATCCAAAGGGAATTGGGTTCTGGATCCTAGAATGAATTTGAATCTGAAGTCTGAGATCCAAAGTAGAGTTGGATTCTGGATCCTAAAGGGGAATTGGATCTGAAGTCTAAGATCCAAAGTGAAATTGGACTCTGGATCCTAAGATGATTTTGGATCTGAAGTCTGAGATCCAATGTGAAATTGGATTCTGGATCATATAAGAAAATTGGATCTGAAGTCTAAGATCCAAAGTGAAATTGGAGTCTGGATCCTAGGGAGGAATTGGAGTTAAATTCAGAAGATGAATCAAGAACTTTTAAATTGAATTTGAAAAATGAAATTTAGAATTTTGAATATGCAAACAAATTTCAAAGTCAAATTAGACCTTGAATTTTTGAATTTGGAATTTAGAAGATGAATCAAGAGTCTCAAAGTTAAAATTGAACTTTGAGTTTGATTAGAGTTTTGAATATAAAATGAATTTGGAATTTCAAAGTCAAATTGAACTTTGAAATCTGATTTGAATTTTGAATATAAAAATGAATTTGGAATCTCAAAGTTAAATTGAATTTTGAGATTGAAAATAAAATTGAATTTGAGAATGAAAGGATGAATTGGATTTTATAAGAATTGAAGATAGATTGAGGAAGATATTTACATCACTTGGAGTTTTCCAAAAAGGAATTTTGAAAATATGATGCAGTTCTATCCTAAATGATGAATGAATTTGAAGAATTTTAAAATTTGGATTTTGAAAAGCTATTTCATTCTTTAGATGAATTAAAACAAGATTGAAGATATAATACATCCTTGACTATGGTCATTGAATGTATTATATAATAATCTATATTTAAATTCAGGTGAAGAATGAAACATATTTGGTGCTTTTATAGAATTTTAGAATGAAATTAACTCTCAATATACCCTGACTATGGCCATTGGTATATATTTTGAATCGATTTTAAGTTAAATTCTGATAAAAGAAGAAAATATTTTGAGAAAATATGATGAGTTTTGAAAGTGGATCCAGTGTGGATCCAGTGTTATTTGGTAAAAGATAAAAATGCTAAGTTTTATCCACACCCTGACTATGGCCATTGATGTGAATCATCAACTTAGGATTAATTACCTCTTACGAAATGGTGCACGTGCCATTCGTGTTTCACCATTGTGAGATTTTTGAGAAATAAAGGCAAAAATGCATGAAAATAGGTAATTCATGATGCTTACAATGCCCATTCATTCTATCTTAAGACAGGAAATGTAAATTCTCATTAAAATTTAACTATTACATCATTGAATTGAATTTGAAATTGAATTTAACATTCTTAAGCTAAAATAATATTTTTAACTTACTTTCCTGCAAAAGTGGGTTAATACGAATATAAGGAAAGATGACAATATTACGTGAAATCAAGAAAGCAAATGGTGAAATGAATCTAAGATGTATGTGAGAATCCATATATACATGGAGAAATAGAATATACTTATTTTAAAGATAAGACTTAGACCTAATGAGAAAGATACATGATTATACTTAATTTATGATGAAAATATCCAAATTAATGATGATACTCAAAATCTAAGACCTATTGGAAGGATTGAATTCATATACATTCATCTAAATATGATATCTAAGTTGGTGGGTATTTGTGAAAATACAGCAAATGCATGGGAGGTGGAATACAGCAGCAAGTAAGGAAGGAGTGCAGGAAATGGATGTAATGTGGATGTTTCCGCAGAGCATATACAATAGGGCTGAAGAGATGGTGATGATGTTGGTGGTTTGTTGGTGACAGGGCACCATCCTGCTACAGCAGGTATAACAGGTAAATGGTGACATGGTAGGTGAATGGTGGTGTCACAGGATGATGGGCATAGCACAGGTGAGGTGAAAAGGGTAATGTGCTGGAAGTGTAATGTTACATACTTACAGGTGAAGATAGAGTGGTGAAATGCAGCAGCATATGGGAAATAGTGCAAATGTATAGGGAGTATGTGCATAATGTGGCATGCAACCAGTGAATAGTAACAAGTGCTATGGTTACAAGGACACATGTGAAGGCTGCTATCCTGGGCAAGGTAACAAGTGTTGTGGAGTGGGTGCGGTGGAAAGCACAGGTGTGCAGGGAATGATTAGATGGTATGGAAAGTAACAGTGATGTATACTACATGCATTGCAGGTGGAGAAAGGAACTACAAGTGGTTAAGTATGTGCTGGATGTGTGGAAAAAAGTGTTTAGCAAACAAAACCCGATTTCGAATCAGGAAACATATGCTTTCAACCTATTACAGTAATTTTGGTTAGCCTATCGAGGCATTTCCAGCCAACTTATCAATCCAGCAGGCCACGTTTGAAATAATTCTCTGTGACATACCAGAATTCTCAAAAAAAAGTAGGGAATAACATGGTTGCATGTAATGAGATGCTTGGGTGGGTATGGAGGTGAGTTATGCGTGCCCCTAGCGAGATGTACTTGCCGAATAGACACGCAGTACCTATGTTCATGGTATATACAGCTTATGTGCAATTGATACTATATGTAACTGATCACCAACAGAGGATTTGGAGCAGACACTAGCATGCTGGAGAGTGGTTGTGTAAGTGTTGTGGTAGTCATTACAACAGATGATAAGGAAACCTATCATACCGATTTAGGCCATTAATATCCACAGGAAAAACTAACACAGCCACAGAATTTACTAGAGCAATAATCCAAGACTCAACTTCACCCATATAATAAGCATGATATATCAATGCCTGTAGAGATAATGCTTATTGATACATAGGGAATATGTATAACAAAACAGAAAAAAAACTTGATGTTATGAATCAACCAAGTGCCTAAAAGAAATGTCATTGAAACGTATTGAATCAAAATTAGCAAATTGCAGTCAAATATTATGAATGTAGATAAAATAGACATGGTAACAAAAACGAATTGAAGAATAACAATGGGACGAGAAATAGAGAGAAAAGATTTACATGCATACCTGAAATCAATTTGACAGTGGGGTACAAATGACAAACCTGATATTATGATTTAGGGCCCCAGCATCTGTTTCATTAAGAAAAAAAAATACATCATCATACCCAGAACTCCATGATTCACGTAACCCTCTGCAGTAATCTGATCATGTTTCCCAGATTCAGCAAATGCTTTCAAGTTGTTTCACCTTTGGCATAATTCTTGGAGAGATGTCAGCATATCATCACATTCCTTTACCCCCAGTGTGACACCAAGAAAGAACCGTAGGTCCGGGACGGAAGTAACAAAATGATTCACAGAGAAAAACCACACAATTGGGTGATCCACGCAGAAGATAGACAAAAGGCATGCTAGGTGTAAATACATCTCCAAATGATGCCATCAACAAAATGTTATAAATCAGTAATTGTGGCAATGTCAACAGCTTTGGCATCACATCAAAAATATTTTGAATACCAAATTATATGAAGCTTCCTACATCTTCAAATGCACACTAAGATTGTGGGCACACACACACACACACAGAGACTACATCTCATGGTAGATGGTAGCCAAACAATTAATCTCTAAAATATTGAAAGGTAACTCCCAGCAAAAGGGACTTGTCGAAGACAACAACAACAATCCCCAATATTGAAGTATGCATGCATATACCCAATCGCCATAAAAATAACAAAGGGACATAACAAGGAACTAGCCAAACCACAACGATATCAATCTCTGGTGGTCCAATTCAGCGTGACTCAAAGTTGAAGTTACCTGTATTAAAGTGCATTACAGAAAGCAGATATATAGAGGAGGAATGAAAGGGGTATTACGATATGACATTGTATGCTTGCTGAAGATCTCGTCAGCTTTAAGTAATAAATTTCGCCATCACAGAGCAAAGGGACACGCCTGCTAGTACCTTGGAGGCTTTTCTCTTTTAGGGCCTATGTGGGTGCGAACTCTACTCATGGAAACCTGTAGTACAGATGTCATAGGTCTGGGAATGGGTTGGAACATCAAATATTACATTTTCAAACCATGTCATGTTCTATCCTTCCCAACATTCAGCTTGGCAGCCATCGTTTGCATCAATAGTGAGCAATCACTTAGCTCAAAACTCCTCAACATCTCTTCTAGACTACCTTAACCAACCTTCACCATACTTCCAATTCCTTCACTGTGCTATTGAGAGATCTAACCAACCAATATGCTGCAGAGAAAAGCTCAGGTCAGTGTGTTATTGTCATTCCATTCAATAAAGATTTAGACCTCTTGTACATATCTAGATGCTTCAAGAACTTCTAACACTACACAACCTAGCTGCCTTGTTACCAGCGTTAGAAAACAGGTGAACTATTGAAATTGATAAATGATCGACATGAATTACAAAAAAAAAAAAAAAATCGTGATGTCACACCCAACAAACAGCAGATTGATTATGCAGGGATCCATACAAAGCAATAAAGCAGGAGAAAAAGGAAATCCAGGAAAAATTTATAGGCGAGGAAACAACTATCAAATGGTATTCTAAGACGAGAGCATAGCAAGGATGAAAAACCATGAATCTAAAAGAAACAAAACATCCAATGTATACCGACAATATTTCTAAAAAAAAATGAATCAAAGGAAAACAAAAATAGAAATATAGGTCAACTTCTCATGAGGAATCAGAATTCCTATATGATTAGGAAGTTGAAACAACAGAATGAAATAAAAAAAAACTTAACTACGGGTCAGAAGGTAATGTAAATAATAAGATGAATGAAAGGAAAGAAAGAAAAAATAATAATAATAAATAAAGTAAAACAAAGTATGTCAAAAAGGGGCCATTCTGTCGTTGTTGCATAGTGATGGATTGAAGTTGCTATTGGCAACTCAATACCATCGATGATGCGTTAATGGGACTGAAAATAAAAAAAATTTAAAGGTAAAACAAGGAAAAACACAGGGATGAATTGACACTTACTACAGTTGTCACTGGAAACTGAGTTTCCTTTGCTCGATCAGGAAAGATTCGAGAGTAGGAAGAGGAAATGAAAAGGAGATGTCAGGGAAAAGGAGAGGTGAAAGCGATCCTCTGTGTAACACTGCAGAGACGAAGTCGATGCTCTGAGAGGCGGTGGTGGAGATGAAGAAAAATGGAAGGGTGGAAAATGGATGTAGAGAGGAAGAAGGTGCGGGGGTGAGAGGCGATCGTTTTAGGGTTCCCATATGCGATTCCTTTATAGGGGAGGAGGAGGTTCGAGAAGGAGGGATCGGTTGGAGGAGGGAGGTGCCGTTAGGCATCGATGGCGGAAAAAAAAGGGGTTTGGAGATGGAGGGTGATGGAGAGAGGAAGCCATCTGAGAAGAGGGGTTTCAAGGGCTTCGTAAATAGGAAACCGAGAAGGGGAGAAAAGGAGAAGACGGAAAAAGGGGTTTATTCGTAAAAAAATTTGATTTTTCCAAAAAGAGGCTCCGTGTAAAAGATTTTTCATAAAAACGGTTTTAAATTGATTTTTTTAGCAAAATTGATTTAGAAAGCTTGAACTCATTTGTTTTTCTCGTAAATTTTCCAATTTTTTTTGTTTTTTTGCGTTATTTTTCCATTTTTTTGTATTTTTAGAATACAAATCCTAGATTTTTATGAGAAACCAAAAGGTCAAAACTAATTTTTGTGTTTTTGTAAAATATTTACAAAAAAAGAGTTTTTCTAAGAATTTAAAAGCTATTTTGAGGAAATTTCTTCAGAAACGGGTTTTGATCCGGATTTTTAGAGGAAATATGGATTTAAAGTGCTGGATTCGGATCCGGAATTAATTTTGAATATAGCTTTATGGAATTTAATTCAGAGAATTTGAAGAAATGACTTGATTTTCTCAGAAAACGGGGTTAGGGGCAAAAGGGTCATTTTTACAAAACTTTGAAAAATTTGGGGTGTTCACATATGCCCCTCTTTGTTACTAAGCCGGTTGAGAGCCGAGCTTAGTGGCAAAGACAACACTCCAAATTTTGAAAATGCCCCAGTCAGCAGGTCTGAACTGGGTGTGGAAGAATTATTTTGAAAATATGGCTTTCAGGCTTAGAACCTTATCCTGAATGGTTTTGGGGAGAGGAAATTCTCGAAAATGATATGATTGAGTAGAGAATGAGGAAAGCGTGATGGGACTTTGGATGGAAATTCTGAAATGGTGGGAAATGATAATTTTGATCAGGTCTTATGGGTGAGACAAGATACTCTTTTTGGAATGATTCACGTTTAGCCCTTAACCTGGATAGGACGAAAATATATCAAGATGAATTTGAAATGAGGAAAGGAATACACGAGGGTCTTGATGGGACATTTTTGGAAAATGTCTTGTGAAATAAAGCTCAAGTGGAATCTTATCCTGGATGGATATACAAAGCATGGGTTCCTTGATGGGAAGAACCATGATGGGATTGAAAGAAAGCATCTCGTTAGAACGAGGAATCTCGTTGGAACGAGTCTCAGGTTTAACTCAAACCTGAAAAGAAGATACCTCGCGAAGCGAGGTTCCAGATTAACTCTTAACCTAAATGGGAAATCTACCATACGAATTTCTCAAATGGAAAAACCATAATGGGACCTTTGGAACTTAGACGAACAAATCCAAAAGGGGTTTTACGAGAGGAGGAAAATATAGGGTTCCCTAAAGCTTCGAAAAGGGGAAGAAATTGGGCGTCTCATTGTTGAGACTGAAATAACTTTTGAAATCTATGACCTCTAGTAGGGGGTTCAGGTTTGACCCTTATCCTGAGTGGGGGAAATCTACCATACAGGTTTCTAAAAAATGGAGAAAGCATGATGGGACCTTCGGAATTTGGACGAACAAATCCGAAAGGGGTTTTTGCAAAAGAAGGAAATATAGGGTCCCTAAAGCTTCGAAAAGGGGAAGAAATTGGGCGTCTCTTTGCTGAGACTGAAATAACTTTTGAAATCAAATGATCTTTCGCAAATGGTTCAGGTTTGACCCTTATCCTGAGTGGGGGAAATCTACCATACAGGTTTCTCAAAAATGGAGAAAGCACGATGGGACCTTCGGAATTTGGACGAACAAATCCAAGAGGGGTTTTTGCGAAAGGAGGAAATATAGAGTCCCTAAAGCTTTGAAAAGGGGAAGAAATTGGGTGTCTCTTTGCTGAAACTGAAATAGCTTTTGAAATTAAATGATCTTTCACAAATGGTTCAGGTTTGCCCCTTATCTTGAGTGGGTGAAATCTACCATACAGGTTTCTCAAAAATGGAGAAAGCACGATGGGACCTTCGGAATTTGGACGAACAAATCCGAGAGGGGTTTTTGCGAAAGGAGGAAATATAGAGTCCCTAAAGCTTTGAAAAGGGGAAGAAATTGGGCGTCTCATTGCTGAGACTGAAATAGCTTTTGAAATTAAATGATCTTTCGCAAATGATTCAGGTTTGACCCTTATCCTGAGTGGGGGAAATCTACCATACAGGTTTCTCAAAAATGGAGAAAGCACGATGGGACCTTCGAAATTTGGACGAACAAATCCGAGAGGGGTTTTTGCGAAAGAAGGAAATATAGAGTCCCTAAAGCTTTGAAAAGGGGAAGAAATTGGGCGTGTCTTTGCTGAGACTGAAATAGCTTTTGAAATTAAATGATCTTTCGCAAATGGTTCAGGTTTGCCCCTTATTCTGAGTGGGGGAAATCTACCATACAGGTTTCTCAAAAATGGAGAAAGCACGATGGGACCTTCGGAATTTGGACAAACAAATCCGAGAGGGGTTTTTCCGAAAGGAGGAAATATAGGGTTCCCTAAAGCTTTGAAAACGGAGAAGAAATTGGGCGTCTCATTGCTGAGACTGAAATAGTATTTGAAATCAAATGATCTTTCGCAAATGGTTCAGGTTTGACCCTTATCCTGAGTGGGTCGTCCATACAGAATTCTTTAATGAGAAAACCGTGATGGGACAGGAAGAGATACTTCCTTCAGAGGCAACTCTTTTTGGGAAATATAAACAATGCTAGGTTGCATCAAAATGGATATTGGATGTTTATTTTATTCTTGGAATAGCTGTAAAATTTTGCCAATAAGATAAAATCATAGTAGATTCAAATGCTTGGAAATGTGCACGTATGTGCAAAGATATTTTCTCTTTTACCTAGAGTATTTCCTCCATCGGGGTTAACACCTCAGTTCTAAGAGTCAAATTCAAAATTTTAGCACTCATGATTTTCTTCAAGGAAGCTATCCATTTCCCTGATATGAGAAGTAGAAGAAATATTCTTAATTTCATAAAAGCAGGAAATGAAGAGATATTGATAAAAGAATTTTGCATGAGAAAAGATGACTTTTGGCAACTTTGGCAGTTTGATATCTGAGTGTTTTCCCTACGATGATCTTTTTGCACTCTTTTTGAGTCATTGGGTTTTCTCG
Source organism: Nuphar pumila (assembly GCF_984573655.1). Classification (NCBI taxonomy): domain Eukaryota; kingdom Viridiplantae; phylum Streptophyta; class Magnoliopsida; order Nymphaeales; family Nymphaeaceae; genus Nuphar; species Nuphar pumila. The sequence goes on along the minus strand of NC_143257.1, from coordinate 52,332,739 downwards.
GTTTTTCACATCATCCTTCATTTGGATGTCCTAACTTTTTTTCTCTTTTTCAGGGAAGGGTACGTCACAAACTCCTTCATCTTGGAGATGCTCCGATCCTTCTTTCTCTCAAGGATTATATATGATATTGGCTCAAAAGGTCTTTAGATGATAGCTGGAATCAAATATATTTTAGGGTTTGTCGGTAGGCCCATCACATCCGCCTTCATCTCGACGGTGATTCGAACTTTCCCTGGAAGGATCCGTCACAAACTCCGTCATCTTGGAGATGTTTCAAATCTTCTTTGGCCCCGGGGGTCTACTCGCTTAATTCGCCTTCATCTTGACGACAATTGAGAGATCCCTTTTGCGGATATTTGATTGTAGCTTAGAAAGTGAGAAGATATGGATTAAGTGGATTCTTTTATAGATCAGGATATTTCCACTGCCTGATTGCCAGAAAGTCATTTTAAAACATGTGTCATAGCCAAGATCAATATCAATTTGCTTCTGGCTTTTCAACATCATTGAAGATTTCTTTCATTGATCATATCGAGGACATTTCTTACATCCTTTTGGTTAATCAACAGGAAAAGATTTGAATTTTACCTCTTTTTCGCAAAAAGTTTCACCTTTTAGAAGGAAATACTGGAGGTAATCTGAGAAAATTATTTTTGTGTAGTAAGAATATTTAGAATCAACAAATGCTTTTAGCAAATTGGCAAATTTTTTCATGAATTTCTTTTGTGAAATAATTATTCAATATAGATTTTGATGAGACCTTGAGTTGCAATCTTTTGATTTTGGAAATACGTGACCAGCAAAAGCTGGGACCTTTGAAATACATGACCAGCAGAAGCTGGATCGTTTGAAATACATGACCAGTGAAGGCTGAAATATTTGAAATACCTGACCAGCGAAAGCTGGAACATTTGAAATACCTGACCAGCAAAATGCTGGAATGTTTGAAATACATGACCAGCAAAAGCTGGATCTTTTGGAAATACATGACCAACGAAAGTTGAATCTTTTGGAAATACATGACCAGCGAGATGCTGGATCCTTTCGAAATACATCAGATTTAAGTCTTGAATTTTGTAAAAAGGAAAGAATTTGATGAGAATACTGAATTTAGAAGGTTACCGATGCGAGGACCGGATTTCCTAAATGAGCTCAACATATGATTGGAAATTTTGAGAAATAACCAGTGCAAGGACTGGGTTGTGAAGATGAGCTAAGAAAGTAAATTTTGATGAAAGATTCTGAATTTAATGGACCGTCACATCCTAACTGCGTGTGGTCTGTTTTCAGGATCTATCTCCTTATCCTGAACTGGGAAGGAAGGAAAGAAATACCTCCTTAGCAGGAGGCATCAGGTTTATCCCTTAACCTGAAGGGGAACAAATAGATTTTTAAAAAGAATAAACCTGGATTTTTGAAATTTTTGAAATGGATTAGTCGGAAGGCTGGATTTTGGAAGAATGTCCCGCCTGGCAGTTGGGATTTTTTTGAAAAAGAAGAGAGTCCGAGTTGGGACTCGAATCTTCAGAAAATAAAAGATAAAGAGAAACCCGAGTTTTTAAAAACTTAAATTTCTAAAGAAATGATTGTTTTTTCAATGCGAGAATTGGATTCAAAAGGAAGCCCGAGTTGGGACTCGGAACTTCAAACAAAATTAATAGATGAAAAACCCGAGCTGGAACTCGGTTTTTCTAAAGAAATGATTGATGTCCAATGCGAGGATTGGATTCAAAAGGAAGTCCTGGTCGGAACTCAGAACTTCAAATGAAATAATAATAGAAGAAAAACCCGAGCTGGAACTCGGATTTCTGAAGAAATGATTGATTTCCAATGCGAGGATTGGATTCAAAAGAAAGTCCTGGTCGAAACTCAGAACTTTGAACGAAAAATAAGAAAAACCCGAGCTGGAACTTGGATTTCTAAAGAAACGATGGATTTCCAATGCGTGGATTGGATTAAAAAAAAAGTCCTGGTCGGAACTCAGAACTTCGAATGAAAAATAATAGAAGAAAAACCCGAGCTGGAACTCGGATATCTAAAGAAATGAATGATGTCCAATGCGAGGATTGGATTCAAAAGGAAGTCCTGGTCGGAACTCAGAACTTCAAACGAAATAATAATCGAAGAAAAACTCGAGCTGGAACTCAGATTTCTGAAGAAATGATTGATTTCCAATGCGAGGATTGGATTCAAAAGGAAGTCTTGGTCGGAACTCAAAACTTTGAACGAAAAATAATAGAAGAAAAACTCGAGCTGGAACTCGGATATCTAAAGAAATGAATGATGTCCAATGCGAGGATTGGATTCAAAAGGAAGTCCTGGTCGGAACTCAGAACTTCAAATGAAATAATAATAGAAGAAAAACCCGAGTTGGAACTCGGATTTCTGAAGAAATGATTGATTTCCAATGCGAGGATTTGATTCAAAAGGAAGTCCTGGTCGGAACTCAGAACTTCAAACGAAAAATAAGAAAAACCCGAGCTGGAACTCAGATTTCTAAAGAAATGATGGATTTCCAATGCAAGGATTGGATTCAGAAGGAAGTCCTGGTCGAAACTCAGAACTTCGAGTGAGAGAATAAAAAGAGAAGCCCAAGTGAGAACTTGGGTTTTTGACAGAAAGTTTTTTTAATCAAAAGATTGAGTTTTGAAAATTTGCCAATGCGAGGACCAGACCTGGGATTGAGAATGACCATTTTAGAGGACTGAGTTTATTTGCATGTGATCTGATTGCCCCTTTATCTCGACTGGAGAGAAAATAAAATTTAAAAAGAATTGATGAGAGGAGATAGAATTTGATGAAAGATTTGACAAAAGAGAAGAATCAAGGAGATTTTATGGAAAGAATCTTTGTAAAAGAATTCTCACAGGTAGCGTTGTTGCTCCTATGAGGGGTTTCAGGATTATCCCTTATCCTGAATGGGAAAGGAATAAAATTTAGGAAAAAAGTTGGTGAAAAGCTTTAATAAAAAATTGGAAGAATTGAAACTTAATTAAGAAATAAAACTGATAAAATTGAATGAAGAAAAGGATTTAGCTTTAAAAGAAAAAGACATTCAGGACTATCCCTTATCCTGAAGAAAGAAGGACCTCGTAGGATGAGGTTTCAGGTTTATCCCTTAACCTGAAGGGGGGAGGCAAAGAAGGAAAAGAAAGAAAAAGAAATACCTCATGGAAAAGAGGCATCAGGTTTATCCCTTAACCTGAAAGGGTAATTTTCGAAATAAGAATTAAAAAGAATTAATAAAATGGATGAATAATAAAAATGAATAAAATTGATAAAACTGATAAAGATGGATAAACAAAAGGTTGATAAAAGTTGAGAAAAAGAGTTTGATCCTGCCTGCATGTGGGATCTTTAAAATGAGAGAAGAAGATGAGAAAATCATTTTTGGAAAGAAAGATTAACCACGAGAGCTAATCTTTGAAAGGGGATCATAAGAGATCATCATGAGGATTAATTTTTTGAAGCAATGATTTGTAAACCAATTTGTAGAAAATATGATCAACACGAGGGTTGATTTTTTGAATGCAATGATTCAAAATCAATTTTTAGAAAATATGATCAACACAAGGGTTGATCTTTGAATGCAATGATTTGAAATCAATTTTTAGAAAACATAATCAACACCAGGGTTGATCTTTGAATGTAATGATTTGAAATCAATTTTTAGAAAATATGATCAACATAAGAGTTGATGTTTGAATGTAATGAAATCAAAAAAATGAGATCAACACAAGGGTTGATCTTTGAATATAATGGTTCAAAACTAATTTTTTAGAAAATATGATCAACACAAGGATTGATCTTTGAATGTAATGGTTCGAAACTAATTTTTTAGAAAATATGATCAACACAAAGGTTGATCTTTGAATGTAATGATTTGAAGTCAATTCTTTGGAAAATATGATCAACACAAGGGTTGATCTTTGAAATGCGATAATTCGAAATCAATTTTCAGAAAATATGATCAACGCAAGGGTTGATCTTTGGAATGCAATGATTTGAAATCAATTTGTTAGAAAAATATGATCAACACAAGGGTTGATCTTTGAAAGAGGTTGTAATAAAATATTTGAACTAAAATTTCCATGATTTTTGAAAGACCTTCATAGGTAATATCATTTCTTTCATGAATGATGTCAGGATTGTCCCGTATTTTTGAAAAAAAAAAGGAATTTAATGCCCCAATATAGCAAAAAGGAGGAAATATTGAATATCAAAGATATAAAGAAAATCGACATTTCATTGATAAGCGAAAGTTTGATAACAGAACTGAATATTTACAAGTATTTTAACTAAAAGAAGTCACAAAGACTGGGCTGACTTGCCCTTACAAAACGACTAACAGAAAGGGATGAAAGCGAAAACTCTTGGTATTTTCAATTCTCTGAGTAGTATGGAAATGGTTTGGTCGGAACTGCAGTCTGCTCTTCTCCTTCCTCTGGTACTAGAAGCTCTTTATCAATGTAGTCCTGCACAATGTTTTTGAGGATGAAGCAACGCTCCGTGTCATGCCCCCTCGCTCGATGAAACTTGCAAAAGCGATTCTTCCATTTCCCTTTGGTGACAGAGGGATCATCCTGCTTTGGGAGTTTGATCATTTCTTTCTCGAGCAGGTATTGGAGAACTTCTTCGATCGGCTGACCTAGAGGGGTAAGTTGACGATCATAACCCCAGCCTTCATGCTTTGCTTTCTTCGGCTTGTTTGGCTTCTGCTGAGCACTGACCCTTGCCTGGTAGCTGGAGTGAGCTTGCATGTTTAGGAGATCCGGATGCTTTTCTTCTTCGTTTTTGACAAAGAGATTCTTATCAAGGCAGTCTTGAACTATATTCTTGAAGATGAAGCAATGCTCAGTGTCATGCCCTGTTACTTGATGGTATCTGCAGAACTGGTCTATATATTTTCCCATGACTGTGGAAGGGCTGGCGGCTTTTGGGAGCCTGAGTGATCCGTTAGACATCTTGTATTCGAGGATTTTGTCGAGCGGTTCATCTAAAGGAGTGAAATCTCGATCCTTGCTCCAATCCTTACGCTTTGGTTCTTCTTGCTTCTTGCCTTTATGTTGAGGACTGTATTGAAGAGGTCTATCATGGTTTTCGCAATATTTCCCAATCTGGCTTTTATGCTCTCTCAAGTTGTTTCCCTGGTTGCCTTGACTGTTGCCCCTGCTGGCTTTGAAATTTCCTACATTGATATTGCTGTGTTCATTTATGGGGAAAGTGACAGGTGCCTTTCCTTCTATGGGAGCTTTTCCGCAATTGGCTTCAGCTTGTTCAGACAATATCTCAACCATCATCTTTTTGAATAATTGGTATATCGCGGGATCGATCTCGCCTCTGTTGTCCTGAACTCCCTTTCTGACAAATTTTTGAGAATCCATTCCTTACTCTCTCTGCTTGTAACTAGGATGTTAGAGCAGTGTGATCTCTGAGCTTTGCCTGACTCAACTGATAGTGTTGATGCTCTCTGTGGATTATAAATGGGTCTTTTAGAAAAGATCTAGGAAGGAATTTTAATAAAGGAGGAAATCATAATCTGAAAATGAAAACATCCCATTACGAGGGATCGGGTTGTCACCAAAATTTGCAACAACCGCACTATTTTTCTGAAAAAGGATACAAGTAAAAATGTGAAATAAAGATAAATTTTGAAAAAGACATATCCTGAAAAAAGATGTTTTATTGTAAATGAGGGTAAGGAATAGAATATAGAAAAGAAAATTTTTGAAGAATTGCAGGCAGGATAAAAAAGAATTAGAAGAAATTAAGAGAAGAAAAAGGAAAATACACCTGGGTTTTAAAACAAGGAGGAAATTTTGAATAATATATACCCAGGGTTAGGAAAATATAGGGAATATCAAATATCATACAATTATAGATATACAAACAAGGATGCACAAACAACAATCCCTAGAGGCTGACTCTAAATGCAATAGTTGAAATGGCTTGTAGGACCTTAATCCTAACTCTAGGGTTCAGATCATTTGATTTCAATCAAGATATGCCGATATACTTAAGCCGAGGCTCGAAGTACGTGGCATAGAAATATTTCTCCGGTTCTAAAGTAATGGCTTCCTAACATCCTTGAGCCCCTATCGATATACCTCGGACTATGGCCCTTAGGTACGTGGTAGGGGGGCGCAAACCCAAATGAGTGGTCCAGTTGTGAGGCTCTCTCCCGAACTATGGTTCAGTGAGACAGCCCCGCAACGTGAAGACTGGGACAATATAGGTAAGGAGGTTTTCAGAAATATGTGCAACATGCAAGAAAATCAGAAGGCTCTAATGCAGGTCCTAAAGAGATAGATTAAAATAAAGAGAAGCATACACTTGCATACATTGTTTTAAATTCAATCCCTAAAATTGAGGATAGTTGTATTTCAGACCTAAGTCTAATGTGAGCATGGAATAATCTCCTCAATATGGTCCTACCAAACCATACTTAAATCCTATATGCACTGATGTCAGCTTTGGACAAAATCTAGGCCCCTAAGGTTTGCATGGAAATGAAGCTGACATATATAGAATAAAGACTTAGATAATATCAAAGCAAAGTAAAAAGGCATAAATTCGACCGGACGGAGACGGGTCCCATCACGATCGCCAAAACTGTGATCATCACAAAATTTTTCCTCTCGTAACATTCTCTCTCTTCCTTCTCTTTTCCTTTCTAACCTCTTATTTTCCTCCTTTCTGAAGGGAGAAAGATAAAAGACAGAAAGAAAGAGAGAAGAGAAAAGAAGAGAAAAAGAAGGGAGAAGAATTATTTTGCGGGTCTCACTTGACCTTAATTTTGAAAACTTTTGAAATAACTCGCCTCCGTTTTTGAAATATTTGCGGGAAAACTGGGAGACGGGATCCGCTCGTCGGTATGAGGTTCGACCGTTCCTGGCGCCTTTACCAGGGGTAATCGAACCAAGGGTCAAATTAATGCCTTTTGCTTTGCTAAGAAATTATCTAGGAATTTATCCTAAGTCTAAATGCACAAAGAATCATGCTTGTGAAAATGCAAAGATGTATGCTCTTTTTGAAAATGTTTTGAAGAATTTCCAAGTGAATCCGATAAAGTGAAGAAATGTTTTCTAACTTAGAACTTAAGATTAAAGTTCTAAGTTTTTAGAATAATCAAGAGCTCGGGAAAATAAATCTGGATTTTAGAAAGTGATTTTGAAGTTTTGAGATAAAAAGAGAAGAAAGGAAAATTTTAAAGTCATAAATGGACTTTGAATCAGAGTATAAATGAAAATGGAATTGAATTCTAACTTTGATGTTTGAAATCAGAAGGAAAGATAGAACTTGGAAAAATTGAGAAAATGGAATTGATTTAGAAGTTGGAATTTCAAGATGAAATCCGAATCCAAGTTCTGGATTCTGAATGGAGTTCAAAGTTGAGTTTTTGAATTTGGGATCTGAAATGGGAATTTTGATTTGAAATATGGAATAAAATGGAATTGGTTTTAAGAATTGGAATTAAAGTGGAATTTGGATATGGAATTTTGAATGGAATTGGATTCAAGATTTGGAATCCAAGATGGTATTCGGATCTGAAATCTGAGATCTAAGATAGAGCTGGACTCTGGACCTTAAGATGGAATTGGATCTGAAATCTGAGATCCAAGGTAGAAATGGATTCTGGATCATAAAATGGATTTGGATCTAAAGTCTAAGATCCAAAGTGAATTGGGTTCTGGATCCTAGAATGGATTTGGATCTGAAGTCTGAGATCCAAAGTAGAGTTGGATTCTGGATCCTAAAGGGGAATTGGATCTGAAGTCTAAGATCTAAAGTGAAATTGGACTCTGGATCCTAAGATGATTTTGGATCTGAAGTCTGAGATCCAATGTGAAATTGGATTCTGGATCATATAAGAAAATTGGATCTGAAGTCTAAGATCCAAAGTAAAATTGGAGTCTGGATCCTAGGGAGGAATTGGAGTTAAATTCAGAAGATGAATCAAGAACTTTTAAATCGAATTTGAAAAATGAAATTTAGAATTTTGAATATGCAAACAAATTTCAAAGTCAAATTAGACCTTGAATTTTTGAATTTGGAATTTAGAAGATGAATCAAGAGTCTCAAAGTTAAAATTGAACTTTGAGTTTGATTAGAGTTTTGAATATAAAATGAATTTGGAATTTCAAAGTTAAATTGAACTTTGAAATCTGATTTGAATTTTGAATATAAAAATGACTTTGGAATCTCAAAGTTAAATTGAACTTTGAGATTGAAAATAAAATTGAATTTGAGAATGAAAGGATGAATTGGATTTTATAAAAATTGAAGATAGATTGAGGAAGATATTTACATCACTTGGAGTTTTTGAAAAAGGAATTTTGAAAATATGATGCAGTTCTATCCTAAATGATGAATGAATTTGGAGAATTTTAAAATTTGGATTTTGAAAAGCTATTTCATTCTTTAGATGAATTAAAACAAGATTGAAGATATAATACATCCTTGACTATGGTCATTGAATGTATTATATAATAATCTATATTTAAATTCAGGTGAAGAATGAAACATATTTGGTGCTTTTATAGAATTTTAGAATGAAATTAACTCTCAATATACCCTGACTATGGCCATTGGTATATATTTTGAATCAATTTTAAGTTAAATTCTGATAAAAGAAGAAAATATTTTGAGAAAATATGATGAGTTTTGAAAGTGGATCCAGTGTGGATCCAGTGTTATTTGGTAAAAGATAAAAATGCTAAGTTTTATCCACACCCTGACTATGGCCATTGATGTGAATCATCAACTTAGGATTAATTACCTCTTACAAAATGGTGCACGTGCCATTCGTGTTTCACCATTGTGAGATTTTTGAGAAATAAAGGCAAAAATGCATGAAAACAGGTAATTCATGATGCTTACAATGCCCATTCATTCTATCTTAAGACAGGAAATGTAAATTCTCATTAAAATTTAACTATTACATCATTGAATTGAATTTGAAATTGAATTTAACATTCCTAAGCTAAAATAATATTTTTAACTTACTTCCTGCAAAAGTGGGTTAATACGAATATAAGGAAAGATGACAATATTACGTGAAATCAAGAAAGCAAATGGTGAAATGAATCTAAGATGTATGTGAGAATCCATATATACATGGAGAAATAGAATATACGTATTTTAAAGATATGACTTAGACCTAATGAGAAAGATACATGATTATACTTAATTTATGATGAAAATATCCAAATTAATGATGATACTCAAAATCGAAGACCTATTGCAAGGATTGAATTCATATACATTCATCTAAATATGATATCTAAGTTGGTGGGTATTTGTGAAAATACAGCAAATGCATGGGAGGTGGAATACAGCAGCAAGTAAGGAAGGAGTGCAGGAAATGGATGTAATGTGGATGTTACCGTAGAGCATATACAATAGGGCTGAAGAGATGGTGATGATGTTGGTGGTTTGTTGGTGACGGGGCACCATCCTGCTACAGCAGGTATAACAGGTAAATGGTGACATGGTAGGTGAATGGTGGTGTCACACGATGATGGGCATAGCACAGGTGAGGTGAAAAGGGTAATGTGCTGGAAGTGTAATGTTACATACTTACAGGTGAAGATAGAGTGGTGAAATGCAGCAGCATATGGGAAATAGTGCAAATGTATAGGGAGTATGTGCATAATGTGGCATGCAACCAGTGAATAGTAACAAGTGCTATGGTTACAAGGACACATGTGAAGGCTGCTATCCTGGGAAAGGTAACAAGTGTTGTGGAGTGGGTGTGGTGGAAAGCACAGGTGTGCAGGGAATGATTAGATGGTATGGAAAGTAACAGTGATGTATACTACATGCATTGCAGGTGGAGAAAGGAACTACAGGTGGTTAAGTATGTGCTGGAAGTGTGGAAAAAGGTGTTTAGCAAACAAAACCCGATTTCGAATCAGGAAACATATTCTTTCAACCTATTACAGTAATTTTGGTTAGCCTATCGAGGCATTTCCAGCCGACTTATCAATCCAGCAGGCCACGTTTGAAATAATTCTCTGTGACATACCAGAATTCTTAAAAGAAAGTAGGGAATAACATGGTTGCATGTAATGAGATGCTTGGGTGGGTATGGAGGTGAGTTATGCGTGCCCCTAGCGAGATGTACTTGCCGAATAGACACGCAGTACCTATGTTCATGGTATATACAGCTTATGTGCAATTGATACTATATGTAACTGATCACCAACAGAGGATTTGGAGCAGACACTAGCATGCTGGAGAGTGGTTGTGTAAGTGTTGTGGTAGTCATTACAACAGATGATGAGGAAACCTATCATACCGATTTAGGCCATTAATATCCACAGGAAAAACTAACACAGCCACATAATTTACTAGAGCAATAATCCAAGACTCAACTTCACCCATATAATAAGCATGATATATCAATGCCTGTAGAGATAAAGCTTATTGATACATAGGGAATATGTATAACAAAACAGAAAAAAAACTTGACGTTATGAATCAACCAAGTGCCTAAAAGAAATGTCATTGAAACGTATTGAATCAAAATTAGCAAATTGCAGTCAAATATTATGAATGTAGATAAAATAGACATGGTAACAAAAATGAATTGAAGAATAACAATGGGACGAGAAATAGAGAGAAAAGATTTACATGCATACCTGAAATCAATTTGACAGTGGGGTACAAATGACAAACCTGATATTATGATTTAGGGCCCCAGCATTTGTTTCATTAAGAAAAAAAAAATACATCATCATATCCAGAACTCCATGATTCACGTAACCCCCTGCAGTAATCTGATCCTGTTTCCCAGATTCAGCAAATGCTTTCAAGTTGTTTCACCTTTGGCATCATTCTTGGAGAGATGCCAGCATATCATCACATTCCTTTACCCCCAGTGTGACACCAAGAAAGAACCGTGGGTCCGGGACGGAAGTAACAAAATGATTCACAGAGAAAAACCACACAATTGGGTGATCCACGCAGAAGATAGACAAAAGGCATGCTAGGTGTAAATACATCTCCAAATGATGCCATCAACAAAATGTTATAAATCAGTAATTGTGGCAATGTCAACAGCTTTGGCATCACATCAAAAATATTCTGAATACCAAATTATATGAAGCTTCCTACATCTTCAAATGCACACTAAGATTGTGGGCACACACACACACACACACAGAGACTACATCTCATGGTAGATGGTAGCCAAACAATTAATCTCTAAAATATTGAAAGGTAACTCCCAGCAAAAGGGACTTGTCGAAGACAGCAAGAGCAATCCCGAATATTGAAGTATGCATGCATATACCCAATCGCCATAAAAATAACAAAGGGACACAACAAGGAACTAGCCAAACCACAACGAGATCAATCTCTGGTGGTCCAATTCAGCGTGACTCAAAGTTGAAGTTACCTGTATTAAAGTGCATTACAGAAAGCAGATATACAGAGGAGGAATGAAAGGGGTATTATGATATGACATTGTATGCTTGTTGAAGATCTCGCCAGCTTTAAGTAATAAATTTCGCCATCACAGAGCAAAGGGACACGCCTGCTAGTACCTTGGAGGCTTTTCACTTTTAGGGCCTATGTGGGTCCGAACTCTACTCATGGAAACCTGTAGTACAGATGTCATAGGTCTGGGAATGGGTTGGAACGTCAAATATTACATTTTCAAACCATGTCATGTTCTATCCTTCCCAACATTCAGCTTGGCAGCCATCGTTTGCATCAATAGTGAGCAATCACTTAGCTCAAAACTCCTCAACATCTCTTCTAGACTACCTTAACTAACCTTCACCATACTTCCAATTCCTTCACTGTGCTATTGAGATATCTGACCAACCAATATGCTGCAGAGAAAAGCTCAGGTCAGTGTATTATTGTCATTCCATTCAATAAAGATTTGGACCTCTTGTACATATCTAGATGCTTCAAGAACTTCTAACACTACACAACCTAGCTGCCTTGTTACCAGCGTTAGAAAACAGGTGAACTATTGAAATTGATAAATGATGGACATGAATTACAAAAAAAAAAAAAATCGTGATGTCACACCCAACAAACAGCAGATTGATTATGCAGGGATCCATAAAAAGCAATAAAGCAGGGGAAAAAGGAAATCCAGGAAAAATTTATAGGAGAGGAAACAACTATCAAATGGTATTCTAAGACGAGAGCATAGCAAGGATGAAAAACCATGAATCTAAAAGAAACAAAACATCCAATGTATACCGATAATATTTCTAAAAAAAAATGAATCAAAGGAAAACGAAAATAGAAATATAGGTCAACTTCTCATGAGGAATCATAATTCCTATATGATTAGGAAGTTGAAACAACAGAATGAAATAAAAAATAAACTTAACTACGGGTCAGAAGGTAATGTAAATAATAAGATGAATGAAAGGAAAGAAAGAAAAAATAATAATAATAAATAAAGTAAAACAAAGTATGTCAGAAAGGGGCCATTCTGTCGTTGTTGCATAGTTATGGATTGAAGTTGCTATTGGCAACTCAATACCATCGATGATGCGTTAATGGGACTGGAAATAAAAAAAATTTAAAGGTAAAACAAGGAAAAACACAGGGATGAAGAGACACTTACCACAGTTGTCACTGGAAACTGAGTTTCCTTTGCTCGATCAGGAAAGATTCGAGAGTAGGAAGAGGAAATGAAAAGGAGACGTCAAGGAAAAGGAGAGGTGAAAGCGATCCTCTGTGTAACACTGCAGAGATGAAGCCGATGCTCTGAGAGGCGGTGGTGGAGATGAAGAAAAATGGAAGGGTGGAAAATGGATGTAGAGAGGAAGAAGGTGCGGGGGTGAGAGGCGATCGTTTTAGGGTTCCCATACGCGATTCCTTTATAGGGGAGGAGGAGGTTCGAGAAGGAGGGATCGGTTGGAGGAGGGAGGTGCCGTTAGGCATCGATGGCGGAAAAAAAAAGGGGTTTGGAGATGGAGGGTGATGGAGAGAGGAAGCCATCTGAGAAGAGGGGTTTCAAGGGCTTCGTAAATAGGAAACCGAGAAGGGGAGAAAAGGAGAAGATGGAAAAAGGGGTTTATTCGTAAAAAAAATTGATTTTTCCAAAAAGAGGCTCCGTGTAAAAGATTTTTCATAAAAACGGTTTTAAATTGATTTTTTTAACAAAATTGATTTAGAAAGCTTGAACTCATTTGTTTTTCTCGTAAATTTTCCAATTTTTTTTGGTTTTTTTGCGTTATTTTTCCATTTTTTTGTATTTTTAGAATACAAATCCTAGATTTTTATGAGAAACCAAAAGGTCAAAACTAATTTTTGTGTTTTTGTAAAATATTTACAAAAAGGGAGTTTTTCTGAGAATTTAAAAGCTATTTTGAGGAAATTTCTTCAGAAACGGGTTTTGATCCGGATTTTTGGAGGAAATATGGATTTAAAGTGCTGGATTCGGATCCGGAATTAATTTTGAATATAGCTTTATGGAATTTAATTCAGAGAATCTGAAGAAATGACTTGATTTTCTCAGAAAATGGGGTTAGGGGCAAAAGGGTAATTTTTATAAAACTTTGAAAAATTTGGGGTGTTCAGTGTCATTTAGTTTATTTGACTGTTTATTCCATAGACCGATTTACATTATTAGTTGTGATTCAGTCAATGTAGACTAATGTTTTCCACAGTTTGTGGGCCAAGTGTTTGATACTCTCAGCTCATCAGCACATCTGTTGATCACCTACTAGATACATCAGGCACCCCTTTCGTTATCCTGAAATCAAAATACAATTACAGATTCCCTGTTATTTGGAAAGCAAGGATCTGTGGCATATAAATCATCTCAACGTAGATGCATGCTTCATCCTAAACTCTGGTGTGAAATGGTTTTGTTTGATTTTTGTTACAGTCTGATCTTAGGTCAGACTTTGAAATGAATAAACAAGATGTTTGATGAAATCTATATGAGTGCTATGTTCTGCCTGAGGGAATTAGAATCCTTCTGAAATAATTGCTTATGTTTGCATCCAGAATATCAGCTAGTCGCTGTGATAAAGCCTTCCAGTCGTGGGATTTGGTAAGTACCCCTCTTATTAAAAGCCAACGGATGGCTGTGTGATTTTAAAATACAACAAGTTGAACAATTCTAATATTACAGCTACTTTGGAGCATTAGCTACATTTCTGATGTGATGAATATATGTGTTATCTCTAGTATCTTGTTGTTCCACCATTGCCTTTTGTATCTTCTTGCATATACTGTCCTATTGATTGTTTTGTCATTCTAAAATATATATATATATATGCACGTGGATATGTCCTGTTGAACCTCGATGATGCATGTTAAATCAACATGCTGATCTCTATTCATGGCTTGAATATATATCAGATTCCTGTGTAAGAGTCATCTGTGGGATTTAAAAAGAGTAAATTGCTATCACAGGTGGTTAGCAATGCAATTGGTTTTGCTAAGCAGTGCAAACCCCTTGGAGGAGCATATTATCCATCCATCTTGTTAAACACCCATTGCACCCATCATTAGCTGAAAAGAACCCAATGTACAACAAAAACACGAGATTTTTTTTTTTACAAAGGAGGCAGATGGTGCCTTCTGTGAAGCCCAGAAAGCAGGCCACTAAAGCGATAGATAAAATACACACTTCTCCTGTATCTTACTATGTAATATACAATCAGATCAGCATTTTTTTTATATAGGCGTCCTTTGTGTGATCCTCCATGTAATAACATTCTATCTATTCACCATGTGTTGCTTTTTCAACCTTTGCTTTCATTATTGCAGCACTCAACTGCGACCTATGTGTCACTTGTTGTGCACATCATAATGTCCATAGTCTCCTGCATTTCCCACCGCACCTGTGTGTGTGTCCACTATACTACAGACACCCGACAACACTATTGCCCTCATTGGTCCCACCACCTACGTCATACCCTTTCTACAATCTGCAGCACACCAACAATATTTTCATAATATTTATTGTTTCCTCAATTCCTTACCTATTATAGCACCATTTCCAGTTCTGGCATCTTCCTTTTCCTGCCCTTTCACTAGGTCTGTATTGTCATCACCAGCTACTTCCAACTCATTCACCTGCCACAAATAACACATCCCTACCAACATTCCTCCAACAGATTCACTCTGTCACTTAGGCTACTATGGCATCAAGTCTTCTTAATTAAATTAGGAAACACTTGATCTGCTGCATCCTCTAGCACAACCACCTATGACATGCCCATGTTCACTCTCATTGTCCAGCTCCACTACCTACAACCCATTGGCTCATCTCCTCTCTCATGCCATATATATCTATATCTATATCTATATATATATATATACACCTATATATGTAACATATGCACGTATATATATATGTATGTATAAGCATATATATCATATCTTTCCATCATTCATATCTTAGTATATGAACATTTTTTTCAGATATCCATGTGATATATGCCATTTCCCTTCTATTTTCATGTTATCTAGTTGTTTTGCAGGGAATATGAGGAGAATATCATCATTTGAGATTTGTGTCTTCAAATATAAAACTTGTAATAGTTATATCTTAATGAGAATTTAGATTTCCTGTTTTAGATAGGATGAATGAGCATTATAAATATCATGAATTGCTTATTTTCATGCATTTTGCCTTTATTTCTCAAATTCTCACAGATGGCAACACGAATGGCACGTGCACCATTTCGTAAGAGGTAATTAATTCTAAGTTGATGATTTACATCAATGGCCATAGTCAGGATGTAAACAAAACTTAGGATTTTTATCTTTTATAAAATAACACTGGATCCACACTGGATCCTTTTCAAAAACCATCATATTTTCTTTAAATATTTTCCTCTTTTATCAGAATTTAATTTAAAATTAATTAAATATATATACCAATGGCCATAGTCAGGGTATATTGAGAGTTAATTTCATTTTAAATTCTATACAAGCACCAAAAATATATTGTATTCTTCACTTGAATCTAAATGTGATTATTATATAATACATTCAATGACCATAGTCAGGGATGTATTATATCTTCAATCTCATTTTAATTCATTTAAAGAATAAAATATGATTTTCAAATCCAATTTCAAATTCTTTAAATTCATTCATCATTTAGGATAGAATTGCATCATATTTTCAAAAATTCCTTTTTCAAAATTCAAGTGATTGTGAATATCTCTTCTTCAATTTCTATTTCAAATTCATCAATTCTATCTTATCTTCAAAGTCCAAATTTTGACTTTGAAATCAAATTCAAAGTTCAATTTAACTTTGAAGTTCTTGATTCATTTTCTAAATTCCAAATTCAAGTTTCAAATTCAAAGTCCAATTTGACTTTGAGATTCATTTATATATTCAAAGTTCAAATTCTCAAAACAATTTTGAAATTCCAAATCCAAAGTTAGATCCAAATTTGATCTTGGATTCCAGATCTCGGATCCAATTCCCCATTTAAAATTCTGGATCCAGAGTCCACTTTCACTTTGGATCTTAGACTCCAAATTCAAAATCCATTTTAGGATCCAGAAACCAACCTCATCTTGGATCTCAGATTTCAGATCCAATGTCATTTTAGGATCCAAACCTTATTTTGGATCTCAGACTTCAGATCCAATTTCATTTTAGGATCCAAACCTTATTTTGGATCTCAGACTTCAGATCCAATTCCATTTTAGGATCCAGAATCCAATTCCCCTTCGGATCTCAGACTTCAGATCCAATTCCCATTTCAGATTCTAAATCCAGAATTCAATTTTTGATCTTAACTCTATTCAGAATCCAGACTTTGAATTCAAATTATATTTTGAATTCAAGATTTCAAAATCAACTTCTATTCTCAATTCCGATTCTTAAATCCAATTCCATTTCATCCCAGATTTCAAATCCAATTCTCACTTTCGGATCCAGAATTCAATTTTGATCTCAATTCAGAAACCAGATTTTGGATTCAAATTTCATCTTGAATTTCAACTTTCAAAACAATTCCATTTCTCAATTCTATTTAGATTTTTCACATTTCATTTTGATTTCAAACTTCAAAGCTAGAATTCAATTCCATTCCATCTCTATTCTGATTCAAAGTCCATTTATAACTTTGAAATTTCCTTTCTTCTCCTTTTATCTCAACTTCAGAATCATTCCTTTCAAAGTCAAGATTTATTCTCAAACTCTGATTATTCCAAAACTTAGAATTTTAAATCTTAAGTTCTAAGTTAGAAACCATTCTCTTCACCCTATTTTTATTAGAAATACTTGGAGATTCCCAAAATCATTTTTCAAAAAAAGAGCATACATCCTTGCATTGCACAAGCATGATTTTTTGTGCATCTAGACTTAAAATAAATTCTTAGATAATTTCTTAGCAAAGCAAAAGGCATAAATTCGACCCTTGGTTCGATTACCCTTGGTAAAGGCGCCAGGAACGGTCGAACCTCCTACCGACGAGTGGATCCCGTCTCCCAGTTTTCCTGCAAATATTTCAAAACAGAGCCGAGTTATTTTCTCAAATATTTTCAAATTAAGGTCAAGTGAGACCCCGCAAAAGAGTTCCTCTTTCTCTTCTTTTCTTTCCTCTTTTCTGTCTTTTATTTTTCTCCCTTCAAAAAGGAGGAAATAAAAGATTGGAAAGAAAAAGAGAAAGAAGAGAGAGAATATTACGAGAGGAAATTTTTTGCGATGATCACAACTCATATGGAAAATATATACGGAGATGTCCTCATTCAAATGAGAAGGTGATACTTACCTCAACTGATGGAACATGCTTGTGGAAGTCGCCAACATCACTCTAATGCATGATATGCAAGAAATGTGAGGGAGAAGCTGGAAGACAAAGGTACAATGGAATACAAAATATACAGGTGACAATACATTTGTAAAGATGTACAGGTATATCCTATCTAGATTCCACTTTATAATGTCCATTTCAACAGATTGGCAACACCAGTTGATGGCACATGGCACCACAAAATGAATTAGCAGATCGGTTTCTGCAAAGAATTGGCTAAGGAACCATGCACTATATAATGAACACGCAGTAACCATGAGATTTTAGTGAGACTAAATATTGGCAATCATATGGGAGCCAGTACACAAAGTTTAAAATTGCCATGAAACATTGATAAACGAAGGTACACATATGGAATATACAGATGTTGCTAGATACAAATGAAATAAAGTATATACCAATATAGAATATACAGATGCTGCTAGATACAAATGAAATAAAGTATATACCGATATAGAATATACAGATGCTAATAGAATGAAGTGAAGTGCAAACAAATATAGAATATACAAATGCCAACACAGGGTGTACAAATGCCTCAGTAGTGTAAGAGGTGAAGAAGGTGTTATGGAAATGGGTGATAGTGTAGGTGAAATGATGTATTTAAAACCCAAAACCTATTTGGTTCCTGCTCAGTAATAACAACAATATGATACAAAATTGAGCTTCTGTCAATAATATCAGAAAAAAAAAGTGAAGACATTTCAGATCAACTTCTAATGAAACAAAATAAAGCAAGATGATTAGATCTCCTGTTTTTCATGACTTGAACAGACAATGATTCTTCTTTTGTTAATGTAAGCTGACATACCGTGACCACTTTCCAACTGGAAGGGAGTGAAACCAGTTCACATTATAGAATTCAGCATTGCGGCAAATATTGAAATAGCTAATCAACCGGATTATCATGGAAAACAGGCTTGGCAACTCGCTTTAGTGACTCAGATGCCTTCAACGGATCAAAATCTGAGGGAACAAAAGAAACAAGCAAGCAAATCTTAGCAGGAAGAAGGTAATGATTAAGTGTTGACCTTTTTGAAACAACAAGAAACACAAAATCTTCTCTCAGCACTTGTTCAGCAATATCTTCAAGTAACTTTCCATAGGAGAGAGATATTATCCCTCAGCTTTGACAGCAAATTAGGATTTTCCTCCAAAACATTGAGTGCAGTGATTGCAATAGTTGCTAGATATGGTGGCAAAGATGCAGAGAATACATAACCAGAGCTGCCGAAACGTTGATGGTCAAAAACTCTGACATTTCTAGTGAAAAATCCATCATCAGT
The DNA here is from genome assembly GCF_984573655.1 of Nuphar pumila. NCBI lineage: Eukaryota > Viridiplantae > Streptophyta > Magnoliopsida > Nymphaeales > Nymphaeaceae > Nuphar > Nuphar pumila. The sequence continues at coordinate 52,313,686 of NC_143257.1, read as the reverse complement.
TGCTAATACACGTGAGACAGAGGCGGTGATGTTGGATAGTCCTTTACAAAGCCTGACGACCCTGTGTATCTGCTGGAAGGTGTTTCTCTTGCAAATTTGATCAAACTGCCTCTATTTCCAGTAAAGCCCTGCATTCCTCAGCCAACGCCACTAATGCTAATTCATATGATCTAAACTAGAACAACTAGTGGTTAAAAAAAATGTAACAAAAATACAGATAGTGTAAGTGTGCTATTTGCACAAAATAAGAATGGCACAGGTATTGGAATGAGTATGCTGACGTTGATGTCGCTGAAGCCCAGTTGGATGATCAATCAACGTATGAACCAGTAAAATATACAAGTGAGTTAGGAAAGGTGAAAGGGACTGTGCACAGGGTGATATGTGGTGTATTCTATACAACTCACACTATCTTGCAAATTTGAACTTACCAAAGCGAGTCCATTGATTCGTGAATTCTTCATAAGAATATTTAACATATATCAACAATAAGTCATGGTACTTTGATTCCACTTCTTTTCTGTTTTGATAGTCTGGCTATTTTGATAGCTTGAAGAGTATATTGAAAAGTAATGCTTTGATCAACTCTGAATGCAGTATCAACTGCTTGTAGAGAAACCAACATTTCTACCAAAGGATCTTTCCATAGAGCAGGAAAATCTTAATATGCTATGGAAAATTGCAAAGGAACTGGAACGATAGTGACAGCCAACATAACAATAATTCAGTCTGAAGCTTTATGATCCAGATCAGACTCTTGCTTGAAATATTCACTCGATGCTAGTATGTACATGCTAATATATATATATATATATATATAAAGGTCTAATTAAAATTACAAATTTCACTTCTAAAGCATAGATTTTGAAACATTAGAAAATACAATCAAACCATGCTCTTAGTGGCTGATGGATCAGGTTAAATTTATTTAGACAAAGTGGTAGAGCATAGTGATATACAAGAGGTCGTTGGGTCATGCTGAAGCTTCAGCACACATTTGTAATATTGGAAAATCAAAAAGCGCCTGCCCCAACAGCATATATGCTCTTATATACAACATAATTCTCTGACTCCCGCAACAGTTAGCCAAGAACAAAAATCTATGCAAGTACAATTCAGAGAAATGCCGATCTAAAATGCATGCTTGACTCAATCATAGAGGAGATGGTGGATGAAAAGGAAAGGATAACATTACCAATGTAATTATACAACAGGATATTTTGCAGAAAATTTACCTTGATAAGAACTATATAATGAAACTAGAACTGTAAAGAATTGGAATTTATATTATGGAACAAGTAAGCTAAACAAACTGTTGCAGACTCCTACGATGACTGTCTTAAACCCAAAAATCAAAGAGGATGGAAATATGACACGACAAATTTCTTTCCATGACCTGTTTGGACAATCCCTGATCTTCACGCTGGGTTATTTGAGCAATGCTTTACAATGTACCATACCCAACTGAGATACAAAACATGTAACGAAATGAAGCAAAGCACACCGAACCAGAATATTTAGCAATCATAGCATTAGATAGAATACATATAGGTTAAAAGGGGCACTCCAACTGATGATACGGATGAGGTGTGTCTATAAAGTATGGACTATACCTTTAGATCTGATGCAACAAAACAGAATATGGCTAAAAACAAAGAAAAGAATGAAACCCAGAGAATAATAAAAACAAGGATACAACCACAGAAAGCAACCATACACCATCAAAACTAGGAATTAGTCATAAATGGGAAAGAAAGCAAGAAAAAAAAATGTAGAAAGACTGGGAAACAAACAGAAAATTAAATCCAAATTGCAAACAGAGGGTTGAACCTCAAAATATAAGCCGATCGTCAATAGTGGAATCCAAATATAAATACAAAAAAGAAACATAAATGAGGAAGGGAAATCTGTATATAAACCAGGGCTCGAAACTAGAAGAGATAACACTAATTGGAGAGGGGAGGATGAAAATAAATAAATTGGAATACTAAATTCAGGTGAATCAATGGTATGGCCCTTTGAGGCATAATGCTATAGTCATTAGGGTGACGGGTTCAGTGTTACCAGTATGAAAATCAAATGTGCATAACTAATTGAGATTAAAGGAAAAGCAGAGAATAGAAGCAAAATCAAAACCCATGTTGGTTCATCAAGACAGGATTAAGATCTTGATGTAAACAAAGAAACAATAGTCGAAGAATTAGGAACAAACCGACTTCTAAATCAAAAAACAAAAATACTAAAAAGAAGAATAAAATATGGGAAAGATGAAGGAAATATGCGGGAACCGCTGTCCTATTCATTGTAGCACAAGGGTATATCGGGGTTTGCTACAGGAAAATCGATAACATCCATGGTGCGATAATGGTGATAAAGCCAAAAGAAACGACAAAAGATCAGAGTCGAAGGGAGAAGAAGCGGTTACCTGATTCCGCGAGGATTCTTTGACAGAAGAAAGAGAGTTCTCCTTTATTCTGGTATATGCCGAAGAAATAGAGGAGAAGCACAAGGAAAGAGAGGCAATAGGATAAGAAATCGATCCCTTCTAATGTAATCATGAGGTGGAAAAGCGGATTGTAGAGAGGAAGGAGAAGAAAACCAGAGGTGCGGAGGTGAAGAAGCGGTCCTTGAGGGTTTCCCCTTTGCTTGTTTTTTATAGAAGAGGGTGAAGGTTCAAAAAGAGGAGGTTATGGATCAACGATTTGGAGGATCGAGAGTGAGAGATGAATGGTGATGGAGGGTTTGGGCGAGAGAGGGTTTCGGTGGTTCTGTAAAAAGGGGTGAAAAAGGTGAGAGTGAGAGGGCGGTGTTTCGCCCTTTCCTTTCTTACGAAGGGTTTTCAAACCCTAAAAAAAGTTTTGTAGATGAGCCCCTTTGATTTTCAAGATTTTACAAAGAGGGGGCTCCCGAGGTTTTTAGCAAAATTAACTTCAAAAGGCTCAAAATCATTTGTTTTTCTCGTAGTTTTTCCATTTTTTTTGGTTTTTGTGTTATTTTTCATTTTTTTGTATTTTTGGAGTAAAAGTCTAAGACTTTACGAGAAAACAAAGATTAGACACTAATTTTTTGTATTTTTACAAAGTATTTACAAGAGAGTTTTTCTGAGAACTCAAGGCTATTTTGGGAAAATTTCTTCAGAAAATGGGTTCATATCCAAATTTTGAGGAAATATTTGAGGTTTAAAGCTTCGAATCGAGAAATACAGAGTTGGGGATCCAACAGAGTGTCAGATGAACTGCCTGAGCCATTCAGAATCATTTTTTTGGTATTTTTATAATTTTAATTTGGAAATCGGACAACGAGGCTCAAATTTGGATTTAAAACACTGGATTCGGATCCTGAATTGAGTTGGATATTTTAACCCGGAAGATCTAAAGAATAATTGAAATTTGGCTTTGATTTTCTGAGAAAAATGAGGTCAGGGGCAAAAAGGTCATTTTTACAAGACTTTGAAAATTTGGGGTGTTCACAGATGCCCCTCTTTGCTACTAAGCCGGTTGAAAGCCGAGCTTAGTGGCAAAGATAACACTCCAAATTTTGAAAAATGCCCCAGTCAGCAGATTTGAGCTGGGTGTGGAAGAATTTATTTAAAAGATAGCTTCTCAGGCTTAAAACCTTATCCTGAATGGTTGCGGGGGAAACAGAGAAATAGGGCGCGGTTGTCTTCGCTGAACCGGGCACATTCCGCAAAGAACATGGCAAGATGAGCCTTAGGATCCCCGGATCCATCAAACTTAATGAACTTTCTAGGGAGGTTCTCCAGATTGATGTCCCCTTCTAGGCCGAGGTAAAAATCCTGTCTAGTGTATGACCTTTTCCCTTTATCCCGGACTTGCAAATCTTTAACAATTTTGGTCAGTGCCTGAATTGAATCCTCTGCGGGGGCCCCATACTTGGGTTTGTTCACTGACACTGGCTCTTCTACCGGCTTCTTGGATTGCCGCAGATGTTTTGGGATGTAGATCAACTGCTCTTCTTCCTCAGAGACTTCTTCTGCTGACCCGGAATCCTCAGAGGTGCTGTCACGCTGTACTTTCTGCTTGCTGATCTTAACCGGCTTTTTTATGGGCTTCTTCTTAGCCTTGGTCTTAGAAGCTGCCTTCTTTGGAGCCGCCTTAGCCTGCTCGACCATCATTTTAGTCATCATTTTTTGAAAAACCCGGTACATGGCCGGATCAACATCACTCTCATCTCCGGAGTCATGCTTTTTGGATAATCGGGGAAAATTCATCTCCTCTGGCTCGCTGTCACTGTGTTGTTGAGCGGCCCTCTTATGAGCCCTTGTCTGAACCATTTTCAGATGCCAAAGCTTTCCTATAGAATATGGGAATGGTTAGAGTATGGAGAAACTTTTTGAAAATCATAATTTCTTTGAGAGAAAGCAAGAAATGAAGGGATTTGGTGGACAATTTCAAGGGATTATCCCATTACCCGAGATTGGGTCATCACATGATTTGTGATAATTGTGTTACCATTTTGATGATAACAGAGCAATATGCCTTGTCACCTAGGCGAGGTCGTCAACCATGATAAAATATATTGAAGAAATGCGGAAGGAATATCCCTTTTACCTAGGATTAGGTCGTCACCCAAAATTTATGACTTTTATTTGCGCTATAAACAAAAATACAGAAAACAACATTTTGGCCAAAAAAGTAATTTTTTATTGATATTTTTAACTTTCAAAGACAAAGAGAGGGTGGGCAGACAGTTTGCCACCACTCTTGATATTCAGATGATACATTTGGCCCAGGAAATATAGACAGAGAAATAAAGGAATCCCAGGTATATTTGGCGACATGATATGCCCCAGACCACTGATCTGACTGCAGGTTGAATTCTGGCACGTTGCCTATCGGGAAACGGGTGTTGGCACGAACCTGCCGCTGTGAAAACTGCCTCAGACATCGTTTCGGCTGATAATCAACACAAAAGAAAGGGCCCATCAACTTGTAGCGCTTGTCACGGGCATAAGTGTATCGGGGAACAATCTCTCTTCTGTCAAAGAAGTTCCAGGTAATCTCCTCCTGATGCAGCTTCTCGATCAGAGCTCGGCATTGGATGACTGTCTTTAGTTGCTTACTGTTGAATCTGAAAGAACTGGCCTTTGAGGGAACGTGTCGCAGGAACCACGACTACAGGGCGTAGGTGCACCCTTCTACCAAAATGGTCTCTCCGAGGGCAAATCGAGCCAAGCCTCTGTAAAGAAAGGCTAATGAGGCCATGGAAATTGAAAGTTGACGGGTCTGCTTGCTTCCCCATCTTCGAAAGAGCTGGGCGACTCTGATATCTTTGAAATTCTGACCATCTTGAAAGAAGGTGAACCCCACTGTGCACAGGATCATGGCATGCTGAATTCTGTCTTTTGCTGCTCGAGACAGAGTGTCAATCTCTTTGTAGGCTCTGTACTTTTGATATAGTTCGAATAGGTCGATGAACTGATTTCCACCAATCTTAGTGAGAGGCCAGGATCTGCTCCCCGTTGCTCTTGTTAAGGCTTCTCGAACATCCACCCCTTTGATGTTGATCAAAAATTGCTGCTCGACAGGATCATCTGGCTGACCAGCTGGTTCGGCCAATCCCATAATATCATTGAACTCATCCATCAGTAGAGTCATCTCTCCCCATGGAAACCAGAATGTGCAGGTACGTGGATTCCACCGTTCTGCCATAGCTTGAATCAAAGCTCCATTGACGGTACGCTTGCCTACCGCTGATGCCATCTCCAACCCACAGTCATCCAAGTGGTCTGGGAACATACGTGAGAAGGTGGCGAACCAAGAATAATACCACCGAGGGAAGAAAGGACGAGCCTGGATGACCCACAGATTCGGGGGTCCATCCTGAATCTGATAGAAGACATGATCTTGGGAAAAGACATCATCGAGGGAATTTGACGCCATTGAGATGATACTGGGGTAAAGAAAAATAAGGAGAATTAGATAGAATGCAGGACTTACGGATAGACTCTTGAAGAATCAAACCTGGAAATTTTGAAAAGGTTGATGAAATTTTTAAAGGAATTTTCCAGGGTTTTTTTGAAGAAAATTTGATCAAAATAGAAAAGAAATGTAGGTAGAGAGAAATATACACCTGGGGTTTTTGAAAATAAGGGTAAGTTTTGAATAATACACCTAGGGTTTTCGAAAAGGGTTTGATACATATATATGAGAGAATAAGAGAATGATCATACAACTAAAGTTGCACAAACAAGGATGCGCACACAGCACTCCCTAAAGGCTGACTCTAAATGCAATATTTGAAATGGCTTGTAGGACCTTAATCCTAACTCTAGGGTTCAGATCATCTGATTCCAATCAAGATACGCCGATATACCCAAGCCGAAGCTTTGAAGTACGTGGCATAGAAATATTTCTTCGGTTCTAAGGTAATGGCTTCCCAACATCCTTGAGCACCTACCGATATACCTCGGACTATGGCCCTTAGGTATGTGGTAGGGGGGCGCGAACCCAAATAAGTGGTCCAGTTGTGAGGCTCTCTCCCGAACTATGGTTCAGTGAGACAGCCCAGCAACGTGAAGACCGGGACAAAATTAGGTAAGGAGGTTTTCAAAAATATGCTCAGCATGCAAGAAATCAGATGGCTCTAATGCAAGTCCTAAAGAGATAGATTAAACTGAAGAGAAGCATACACTTGCATACATTGTTTGCATTCAATCCCTAAAATTGAGGAGAGTTGTATTTAAGACCTAAGTCTAATGTGAACATGGAATAATCTCCTCAATATGGTCCTACCAAACCATACTTAAATCCTATATGCAATGATGTCAGCTTAGGACAGAGTCTAGGCTCCTAAGGGTTGCATGAAAAATGTAGCTGACATTTTAAAGAATAAAGATTTAGATAATGTCAAAGCAAAAGAAAAGACATAATTCAACCGGACGGAGACGGGTCCCATCACGGTTGCCAAAACTGTGATCATCGCAAAATTTTTCCTCTTTATAATATTCTCTCTCTTCCTTCTCTTTTCCTTTTCCAACCTCTATTTTCCTCCTTTTTGAAGGGAGAAAAATAAAAGAGAGAAAAAAAAGAGAGAAGAGAAAATAAAGGAGAGAAGAGAAAAGAAATTATTTTGTGGGTCTCGCTTGACCTTAATTTTGAAAAATATTCGAAATAACTCACCTCCGTTTTCGAAATATTTGCGGGAAAACTGGGAGACGCGATCCGCTCGTCGGTACGAGGTTCAACCGTTCCTGGCGCCTTTACCAGGGGTAATCGAACCAAGGGTCGAATTTATGCCTTTTGCTTTGCTAAAAAATTATCTAAGAATTTATTCTAAATCTAAATGCACAAAGAATCATGCTTATGCAAATGCAAAGATGTATGCTCTTTTTGAAAATGTTTTGAAGAATTTCCAAGTGTTTCTGAGATGAATCTGATAAAGGAGTGAAGAAATGATTTTTAACTTAGAACTTAAGATTAAAGTTCTAAGTTTTTAGAATAATCAAGAGCTTGGGAATATGAATCTGGATTTGGAAAATGATTTTGAAGTTTTGAGATAAAAGAGAAAAGAATTTTCAAAGTCATAAATGGACTTTGAATCAAAGAATAGAAATGAAAATGAAATTGAATCAGTAGGAAAGATGAAATTGGGAGATCTGAATAGAATTGAAGAATGGAATTTTACAAAAGTTAGAATTTCAAGATGAAATTCGAATCCAAGTTCTGGATTCTGAATGGAGTTCAAAGTTGAGTTTTTGGATTTGGGATCTAAAATGGAAACTTTGATTTGAAATCTGGAATAAAATGGAATTGGTTTTAAGAATTGGAATTAAAGTGGAATTTGGATATGGAATTTTGAATGGAATCGGATTCAAGATTTGGAATCCAAGATGGTATTCGGATCTGAAATCTGAGATCCAAGATAGAGCTGGACTCTGGACCCTAAGATGGAATTGGATCTGAAATCTGAGATCCAAGGTAGAATTGGATTCTGGATCCTAAAACGGATTTGGATCTAAAGTCTAAGATCCAAAGTGAATTGGGTTCTGGATCCTAGAATGGATTTGGATCTGAAGTCTGAGATCCAAAGTAGAGTTGGATTCTGGATCCTAAGAATTGGAATTTGGATCTGTAATTGGAGATCCAAAATGGAATGAGGATCTGGATCCTAAATGGAATTTGGATATGTAATTAGAGATCCAAAGTGGAATAAGGATCTGGATCCTAAATGGAATTTGGATCTGTAATTGGAGATCCGAAGTGGAATAAGGATCTGGATCCTAAATGGAATTTGGATCTGTAATTGGAGATTCAAAGTGGAATGGAGTTTATACTTGGAAATCTGGATCCAAGTTGAGACTAGGATTTGACTTTGGATTTGGGTTTTGAGAAGTCCAAATAGGACCTTTTAAAGATAGATCTGGGTTTTAGAAACCCAGATTTAAATTTAAATTTTGAGATTCAAATCCAAACTTTGATTGAAGATAAGAGGATGGATTTTGTTTTTGAAATCAGAAGATAACTTCAAAGTTGAATTGGACTTTGAAATTGAATTTTTGGATTGAATTTGGAATTTTGGAGTTTTGAATATGAAATGATTTTGGAATTTCAAAGTCAAATTGGACTTTGAAATTGAATCTTTGAATCTTGAAATGAGATAGAATTGGATAAGAAGAAGAAACACCTGAAAAAAGGAAATTTTGAAAATATGATGTAATTCTATCATAAATGATGAATGAATTTAAAGAATTTGAAATTGGATTTTTGAAAAGCTATTCCATTCTTTAAATGAATTAAAAATGAGGTTGAAGACATAATACATCCCTGACTATGGTCATTGAATGTATTATGTAATAACTACATTTAAATTCAAGTGAAGAATAAAATACATTTTTTTGTGCTTTTATAGAATTTAAAATGAGATTAACTCTCAACATACCCTGACTATGGCCATTGGTATGTATTTTGAGTTAATTTTAAGTTAAATTCTGATAAAAGAAGAAAATATTTTAAGAAAAATATGATGAATTTTGAAAATAGATCCAGTGTGGATGCAGTGTTATTTTGTAAAAGATAAAAATGCTAAGTTTTGTCCACACCCTGACTATGGCCATTGATGTAGATCATCAACTTAGTATTTATTATCTCTTACGAAATGGTGCACGTGTCATTCGTGTTGCCATTTGTGAGAATTTGAGAAATAAAGAAAAAAAATGCATGAAAACAAACAATTCATGATATTTTATAATGCTCATTCATTCTACCTAAAGCAGGAAATGTAAATTCTTATTCCAACCTAACTATTACAATGGATAAAATCAAATGTACAACCCCAAATAATGGTATCTTCCACATATTTCCTGAAAAGCAAACAGGTTAGTAATGAAAAGAAAAGGAATATCATATATATATATATGGAAATCAAATGATGAAAATATATGTATGGTAAAGAGGATAGAAAATGGCACATGTACGTAAATACATACGTACATATACATGTGGGTGTATATACGTATAGGTAGATATATGTATATTAACAATTTGGAAAGTATATAGAGGTATACATGGATATATATGCATATACATATATATACCTATACATATATACACGTATACATATGGATATGGACATATGAATATAGAACATCACATGAGAAGTCACATGTGGAAAAGGGATTCAGAATTTTGCCTTTGAAGTAAGTGGGAAAATGTCTCTTTACAGAGCTTGTTTATTGTGTAGTGAATGGTATATCATACACACACGCAGCGATTCAGCAAATGTGAAAAATCAACAGATATGCAAGCATTAGAGAAGAGGCCTGGGCCTGCGCTTATTGCTCAGCTTGGGACTGCTTTTGTGAGAAAGGAGCTACAATTTATGAAGATAGTAGCTATTGATGGAAGTGGGCACTTATGAAGGGTTGTTGGAACTAACAGGGGATACTGGAGAGGTGGTGTGCAGCAGGTGTATGGATAGATAGTAATGGGGGGGGGGGGGGGGTACAATGAATATTATAATGAGTGGCCATGTCGGTTTGACAGAGGTAAAGTGAGTGACAGTGGCTGGTGGCAGGACTGAAACTGCATAGTGCATCTTGCAGAATATCCAGAGTTTTACTCTGTCATAGCATACCAATATTCGATCTGACAAAATGGGCAGGGAGGAAATGCCACTCTGAAATGGACCAATCCTATGTGGTAAAGCTGGAGTAATTTTGACAGTCTGAGGTAAGGACACTAAATATACTACTGTGCAGCTTGTGAAAGCACATGGTAGAGGTGGGAGGCCAAAGTGTCAAGGACATAGTTGGGGATATTGAGGTTCTATCATAGGTCTTGTGAAGAAAATGCTTATAGTAATGAAGGATGTCCAGGAAAATAATGAAGAGAGATGTGGCCTTCTTGAGCAACGATGAAAATAAAAAAAAACCATGCTACTACCAAATGCCAGGAATAATCAAACTTGAAGCAGCAATCATAGGTTTAGTGAGGTCAACGTCTTGCTTCATTAACCTGATCAAAACACCACTCATCATACACAAATTTTGTGGTGGGTATGGGAATCAAGAGATGGACTCACTCCTGCATGTATAAAGTTTTTCAATGCTGTGCTGGGATTTGGGAAATAAAACAGACTAATTCAAAATTTTAGCCTAACAAAGTAATAACCTGATATCATACACTGAACTGCTAAATGGAGTCAGGGAGAATTCCTTCTATGTGCACATATGCTTTGCACAGAAATAAAATAATTGGTATATTATTTGAAACTTACACTCATACCTATATATTTTTTTTAGCTGTACCTGCCCAAAAGTGAGCATTTGAAATCATTTGCTCCATTGGATGGCCGAGTGAGTAATGAGATGAAAAGAAAATTTTAATGAGGGAAATGGATACAACTGGGCAGATTTGACAGGGAGTGAACACATGCTGATGAAATAACAACAACACAACAATCTAAAAAAAAAAATATAAGGAATAGAATGGGTTTTGCATCTTATCGATCAAATCAGTAATAGCTAAATTTCACAACCCATGAAAACATCTGCAATACAGAAGACATTAGTACTTTACTGAAAACAGATGGAAAATCTGGTTTATCTGTCATGGACCTACTTTAGTGAAGCATGTCATGGTAAGCATGCAGATTCAAAAAGAGAAAAACTTGGAGATTATAATGAGATTCCATACCCGATGTCTGCTCACTTATTCTAGGGATGTGAAAGAATATAATATCCATATCCAGCGTTAAAAAAAAAACTGTCCAATGACCTGCAAATAATGCCTTATGGACCATAAACATGATGTTGTATGTCCATCCGTAACCTATAGGGTAGTCGAATAGCTGCAGTTACATGATGATCATTTGTAATACCCAGATATTCCACGAAGAAGCACCTCTCAACTAACAGAGCGACCAAACAACAACGTTATGGATGGGTTAATCCAAGCACTAATGAAGGATAATTCTGGAATAGGTAACCAATTCCATCAGTATGAAATTGTGAATCGCTTAACAACATTTTCAAAAGTAACCATAAATAATTCAAGTAAAGGCTATTAAATGGGGATTCACACAACAATTATCAGAAACAAGATCAGAATCGTGAAATAGGCCATGGATTTCCGCTTTAGATGGTGAACTTTGTTTGAATGACCATGGGCATCTGAAATTTTGGGCCGATATCATGTCTACCTTGGTACTGCCACCATAGTCTTTCAGATTTTATCAACCAGGGGTCGATTGATCTCAGCACCAGGGGAATCAAGGATTCTAACGTAGTTCCTTAGGCAGTTTTGTTGAAACCCAAAAAAAAAATGTTGGAGCGTGGTTGCTCCATTGTTGTTGCACATAGGTGGGTTGATGTTGCAAAGGCAACTCAACACCACCCGAAGTGCTTTTATGGAAGCCCAAAATCGAAAAGTAGAAAAAGAAGTAAATCAAAGCAATAGAAAGGAAGAGGTGGTTGATTACCTATAGCTGCCGCTTCAGGGTGTTAATTTTCTTTGTCTTGCAGGGATTCTGAAGACAGAAGGAAGGAGTTGAGGTTTTCTTCAGCAACCTTGAGAGATTTGGAAAAAAAGGTTTTCTGGTGGAGTCACGGAGGATGATGCCAGAGTTTTTTGGAGGATGATCGACTCTTAATGGATTCAATGGAGTAGTAGCGCTAAGATGGATGGAGATCGTGGATTCTGCTTCTCCCCCCTTTCAGAGTTGCTGGAAGCCTCTTCTTAAAGGGCCAACGGAGGTTTCCAGCGAAGTGTTCGTTGCGGATGTGGGGTGAAGAACAGGGGTGTCGGTTTCGAGATCGACGATGGAGAGAGGAGGGAAGAACGTGCGGGAGAGGGGTCGTTACATATTTCTAAGTTTTCCAAAAAGAGGACCCCTTTATACTGATTTTTTCAAGAAGTGGTTTTTGAAGGAATTTTTCTTTAGTGAAATCAATTTTTTTTAGAAAGATTTAAAACCACCTGTTCCTTGCATTTTTTTTTATTATTATTTATATTATTTTTTTTTTGGCTTTTGTATTCTTTTTCCATTTTTTTACATTTTTAGAATAAAATTCTAAAGTTTTACGAGAAAACGAAGGTTTAAAACTAATTTTTTGTGTTTTTGTAAAATATTTACAAAAGAGAATTTTTCAAAGCTATTTTGAGAAAATTTCTTCAAAAAATGGATTTGTGTCTGAATTTTTGAGAAATATTCAAGGTTTACAACCTCGAACTGAGAAATATAGGGCCGAGGATCCAACAGAGTGTCGGATGAGCAGCCCGAGCCTTTCAAAATCATATTTTGGTATTTTTGTGATTTTATTTTGGAAATTGGACAACGGGGCTCTGATTTGGATTTAAAATACTGAGTTCAGACCCGAAGCTGAATTTGAATATATCAATGTGGAATTTAATCCAGAAATCTGAAGAAAGACTAAATTTTAGCTTTGAAATCACTTTGATTTTCTCAAAAAAATAGGGTTAGGGGCAAAAAGGTCATTTTTACAAAACTTTGAAAAATTTGGGGTGTTTACATGAGACTGGAAGAAAATATCTCGTCAAAACGAGGAATCTCGTCGAAACGAGACTCAGGTTTAACCCAAAACTAAGAAAGAAAGATACCTCGCGAAGCAAGGTTCAGGGTTAACCCTTAACCTGAATGAGAAATCTACCATACGGATTTCTCAAATGGAGAGACTATAATTGGACCTTCGGAGTTTGGACGAACAAATCCGAAAGGGGTTTTTACGAAAGGAGGAAAATAGGGTTCCCTAAATCTTTGAAAAGGGGACGAAATGGGGCGTCTCATTGCTGAGACTGAAATAGCTTTTGAAATCATTGACCTCTTGCAAAAGGTTCAGGTTTGACCCTTAACCTGAGTGGGGAAATCTACCATACGGATTTCTCAAATGGAGAAACCATACTGGGACCTTCAGAGTTTGGACGAACAAATCCGAAAGTGGTTTTGCAAAAGGAGGAAAATAGGGTTACCTAAAGCTTTGAAAAGGGGATGAAATGGGGCGTCTCATTGCTGAGACTGAAATAGCTCTTGAAATCAATGACCTTTCGCAGAAGGTTCAGGTTTGACCCTTAACCTGAGTGGGAAAATCTACCATATGGATTTCTCAAATGGAGAAACCATAATGGGACCTTCGGAGTTTGGATGAATAAATCCGAAAGGGGTTTTGCGAAAGAAAGAAAATAGGGTTCCCTAAAGCTTTCAAAAGGGGACGAAATGGGGCATCTCATTGCTGAGACTGAAATAGTTTTTGAAATCAATGACCTCTCGCAGAAGGTTCAGGTTTGACCCTTAACCTGAGTGGGGAAATCTACCATATAGATTTCTCAAATGGAGAAACCATAATGGGACCTTTGAAGTTTGGACGAACAAATCCGAAGGGGTTTTGCGAAAGGAGGAAAATAGGGTTCCCTAAAGCTTTGAAAAGGGGACGAAATGGGGCGTCTCATTGGTGAGACTGAAATAGCTTTTGAAATCAATGACCTCTTGCAGAAGGTTCAGGTTTGACCCTTAACCTAAGTGGGAAAATCTACCATACGAATTTCTCAAATGGAGAAAACTGTGATGGGACAGGAAAAGATACTTCAACTGAATGAGGCCACTTTTTTTGGAAGATATAAACAACGCTAGGTTGTATCAAAATGGATATTGAATACTTATTTCATTCTTGAAATAGCTAAAAATTTTTGCCAATAAGATAAAATTATAGTTGATTCAAAAGCTTGAAAATGTGCACGTATGTGCAAAAAAAAGATATTTCCTCTTTTACCTAGAGTATTTCCTCCATCGAGGTTAACTCCTCGGTTTCTAAGAGTCAAATTTAAAATTTTAGCGCTGATGATTTTCTTTAAGGAAGTTATCCATTTCCTTGATATGAGAAGAGAAGAAATATTCTTAATTTCATAAAAGCAAGTAATGAAGAGATATTGATAAAAAAAATTTGCATGAGAAAAGATGACTTCTGACAACTTTGACAGTTTGATATCTAGGTGTTTTCCATGATGATCCTTTTGCACTCATTTTGAGTCACTAAACTTTCTCGGTTTTTCACATCATCCTTTATTTGGATGTGTCCTGACTTTTCTCTCTTTTTCAGGGAAGGGTACGTTACAAACTCCTTCATCTTGGAGAGGTTTTGATCCTTCTTTTTATCTCAGGAATTCTATTTATGACTTTGGCTCAAAAATGGTCTTTAGATGATAGTAGAAATCAAATATCTGTTAGGGTTTGTTGGTAGGTTCATCGCACTCGCCTTCATCTCGACGGTGATTTGAACTTTCCCTGGAAGGATCCTTCACAAACTCCTTCATCTCGAAGATGATCCAAATCTTCTTTGGCCTCGGGGGTCTAACTCGCATATTCGTCTTCATCTTGACGACAATTGAGAGATCCCTTTTGTGGATATTTGATTGCAACTTTAAATGAATGAGAAGACATAGATTGAGTGGATTCTTTTTATAGCTCGAAATATTTCCACTGCCTGATTGTCAGATAGCCGTCTTTAAACATAAGCCATAGCCATGATCAATATCAATTTGCTTCTAGCTTTTCAACATCATTGAAGATTTCTTTCACTGATCATATCGAGGACATTTCTTAGATCCTTTTGGTTGATCAACATGAAAAGATTTGAATTTTACCTCCTTTTCGCAAAAAAGTTTCACCTTTTTGGAAAGAAATACTAGAGGTAATCTGAGAAATTTCTTTTGTGTAGTGAGAATATTTGGAATCAACAAATGTTTTTAGCAAATTGGCATAATGTTCGAGAATTCTTTTGTGAAATAATCACTCAATGTAAATTTTGATGAGACCTTGAGCCAAATCTTTGATTTTGGAAATACATGACCAGCAAAAGCTGGAACCTTTGAAATACATGACCAGCGAAAGCTGGAACATTTGAAATACCTGACCAGCAAAAGCTGGAATGTTTGAAATACATGACCAGCGAAAGCTGGAACATTTGAAATACCTGACCAGCAAAAGCTGGAACGTTTGAAATACATGACCAACAAAAGATGGAACATTTGAAATACCTGACCAGCAAAAAGCTAGAACGTTTGAAATATATGACCAGCAAAAAGCTGGAACGTTTGAAATACCTTACCAACAAAAAGCTAGAACGTTTGAAATACATGACTAGCAAAAAGCTGGAACGTTTGGAAATACATGACCAACGAGTGTTGGATCTTTTGAAATGCCTGACCAGCGAAAGCTGGAACATTTGAAATACCTGACCAGCAAAAAGCTGGAATGCGTTGAAATACATCAAATTTGGAAGTTCAAGTCAGAACTTGATTTATAGAAGGGAAAGCTTTGATCAGAAGGTTGAATTTAGGAAGTTACCGGTGCGAGGACCGAATTTTGAAAATGAGCTCAATATAGGATTGAAAAAGTTTTGAGAAATAACCAGTGCGAGGACTGGGTTGTGAAGATGAGCTAGATTAGAAAGTAAAGTTTCTTGATGAAAATTTCAAATTCAATGGACCATCACATCTTAACTATATGTGGTCTGCTTTCAGTATTTGCCCCCTTATCCTGAATGGGGAAGGAAGGAAAGAAATACCTCGTTAGCAGAAGGCATCAAGTTTATCCCTTATCCTGAAAGGGCATAGAAGGATTTTCAAAGAGAATAAACGTGAATTTTGAAATTTGAAATGGATAAGCCGGAAGGCTGGATTTTGGAAGAAGGCCCCGCCTGGCAAATTGGTTTTTTTTTTAAAAGAAGGGAGTCCAAGTTGGGACTCGTGTATCTAGAAAGGAAGATGAAATAAAAGGAGAGAACCCGAGTCGGAACCCGGATGTTTAAGATAAAAGATAAGAGAGAAATTTTGAGTTGGAAAACTCGAATTCTCGACACAATCAATTGGTCCCAACGTGGGCATTGGATCCAAAAGGAAGTCCTAGTCGGAACTCGAAACTTCAAATGAAAGAAAAGGGAAAGCCCGAGTGGGAACTCGGATCTTTTAAAACAAAGAATAAAAGAAAAGTTTTGAGTTTGAAAAATTTAAAATTTCGACTCAACGATTGGTTCCAACACGAGCATTGGATCCAAAAGAAAGTCCGAGTTGGAACTCGGATCTTCAAACGAAAGAAAAGGGAGAGCCCAAGTGGGAACTCAGATCTTTTAACACAAAGGATAAAAGAAAAGTTTTGAGTTTTGAAAAATTTGAAATTTTGACGCAACGATTGGTTCCAACATGGGCATTGGATCCAAAAGAAAGTCTGAGTCGGAACTCGGATCTTTAAACGAAAATAATAGAGAGAAAAACCTGAGCCGGAACTTGGATCTTCAAAAAGATAAAAGAGGAACCCAAGTTTTGAAAAACGCGATTTTCTGGAGAAATGATTGGTTCCAATACAAGCATTGGATCCCAAAAAAGGAAAGTCCAAATCGAAACTCAGGTTTTTGACAGAAAGTTTTAATGAGAATATTGAATTTTGAAGATTTGCCAGTGCGAGGACCGGATCTAAGATTGAGAATGACCATTTCGGGGACTGAATTTATTTGCATGTGATCTGACTGCCCCCTTATCTTGACTGTGGAGGACATAAAATTTGAAAAGAACTGACGATAAGAGATAGAAATTGATGGAGTAATTTGACAAAAGAGAAGAATCAAGGAAATTTTATGGGAATTATCTTTGTAACAGAATTCTCACAGGTAGCATTGCTGCTCCTATGAGTGGTTTCAGGATTATCCCTTATCCTGAATGGGAAAGGGAATAAAAGTTTGGCAAAAATTAATAAAAGGCTTTGATAAAGAATCGACAAAATTTGATAAAGAAATAAAATTGATAAAATTGGATAAAGAAAAGATTTGCAGAGATTAATGAAGCTTAAAAAAGAGGAAGGAAGACATTCAGGACTATCCCTTATCCTGAAGAAAGAAGGACCCCGTAGGATGAGGTTTCAGGTTTATCCCTTAATCTGAAGGGGGAGCAAAGAAGAAAAAAGAAATACCTCATGGGAAAGAGGCATCAGATTTATCCCTTAACCTGAAAGGGAATTTTTTGAAATAAGAATGAATAAACAAAATTTGATAAAGATGAATAAAACTGATAAGACTGAAAGATGATTTGATAAATGAAAAATTTGATAAAAGTTTGAGAAAAAGAGTTTATTTGATCCTGCCTGCATGTGGGATCTTTAAAGCGAGAGAAGAATATGAGAAAATCATTTTTGGAAAGAAAGATTAACCGCGAGAGCTGATCTTTAAAAGGGGATCATTCACGAGAGATCATCATGAGGGTTAATTTTTTTAAAGCAATGATTTGAAAACCTAATTTTTTGGAAAATATGATCGACACGAGGGTTGATCTTTGAATGTCATGGTTTTGAAAAACCATTTTTTTTAGAAAACATGATCAACAAAAGGGTTGATCTTTGAATGTAATGGTTTGAAAAACCAATTTTTTAGAAAACATGATCAACACAAGGGTTGATCTTTAAATGCAATGGTTTGAAAAACCAATTTTTTAAAAAACATGATCAACACAAGGGTTGATCTTTGGAATGCAATGGTTTGAAAAACCAATTTTTTAGAAAACATGATCAACACAAGGGTTGATCTTTGGAATGCAATGATTTGAAAACCAATTTTTAGAAAATATGAACAACACAAGGGTTGATCTTTGAATATAATGGTTGAAAACCTATTTTTTTTTTGGAAAAGATGATCAACACGAGGGTTGATCTTCAAAAAAAAGGTTGGACTTAAAATATGAAAAATTTTCATGATTTTTGAAAGACCCTCATAGGTAATATCATTTCTCTCCTGAATGATGTCAGGATTGTCCTGCCTTTTGAAAAAGAAAAGGGATTTAATGCCCCAGTATGTCAAAAGAAGGGAATATCAAAGATATAAGGAAAATTGACATTTCATTGATAAGCAAAGGTAGATAACAAAACTGGATATTTACAAGTATTTTAACCAAAAAGTCGCAAAAGACTGAGCTGACTTGCCCCTATAGAGTGACTGACAAAAAGGGATGAAAGCGAAAAACTCTTGATATTCTCAACTCTCTGAGTGGTTCTGAAATGGTTCGGGTGGAACTGTTGGTTGCTCTTCTCCTTCCTCTGGCACCAGAAGCTCTTTGTTAATGTAGTCTTGCACAATATTTTTGAGGACAAAGCAGTGCTCCGTGTCATGCCCTCTGGCTCGATGAAACTTGCAAAAGTGATTTTTCCATTTCCCCTTGGTGGCAGAGGGATCATCCTGCTTTGGGAGTTTGATCATGTCTTTTGCAAGCAGGTATTATAGAACTTCTTCGATTGGCTAACCTAGAGGGGTAAGCTTGCGATCATAACCTCAACCCTTATGCTTTGCTTTCTTCGGCTTGCTTGACTTCTGCTGAGTGTCGACCTCTGTCTGGTAGCTGGACTGAGCTTGCATGGTTAGGAGATCTGGATGCTTTTCTTCTTCGTTTTTGACAAAGAGATTCTTATCAAGGCAGTCTTGAACTATAATTTTGAAGACAAAGCAATGCTTAGTGTCATGCCCCGTTGCCCTATAAAACCTGCAGAATTGGTCTATATATTTTTCCATGACTGTGGAAGGGCTGGCAGCCTTTGGGAGCCTGACTAATCCGCTAGACAACATGTATCCGAGGACTTTGTCGAGCGGCTCATCTAAAGAAGTAAAATCTCAATCCATGCTCCAATCCTTGTGCTTTGGTCCTTCTTTCTTCTTGCCTTTTTGTTGAGGACTCTATTAAAGAAGTCTATCATGGTTTTCACAATATTTCCCAATCTGGCCTTTATACTCTCCTAAGTTGCTGCCCTGGTTGCCTTAGTTGCTGCCCCTGCTGGCTTTAGAGTTTCCTACACTGATATTGCTGCGTTCATTCATGGGGAAGGTGACAGGTGCGTCTCTTTTGGTGGGAGTTTTCCGTAACTGGCTTCAGCTTGCTCGGATAATATTTCAAGCATCATCCTTTTGAATAACTAATATATAGCGGGATCGATCTCACTTTTATTGTCCTGAACTCCCTCTCTGATAGACTTTTGAGAATCCATTCCTTTGGAGCAGTGCAATCTTTGATCTTTGCCCAAATCAACTGATAATGCCAATGCTCTCTCTGAAGGGCACGAATGGGGTTTTTTAGAAAAGATCTAGGAAGAAATTTTAATAAAGGAAGAAATCAAAATCTGACAACGACAATATCCCATTACGAGGGATCAGGTTGTCACAAAAATTTGCGACAATCGCATCATTTTTCTGAAAAAGGATAAACAAGATGTGAACAAAGATTAATTTTGGAAAGGACATATCCTGACAAAAGATATTTTATTGCAAAAGAAGGTAAGGAATATATTAGAGAATAAAAGAATTTCGAAAGTAGATGGCAAAGATTTAAGATTTGAAGAATTTACAGGCAGGAGAAAAAAGAATTTGAAGAAATCAGGAGAAGAAAAGAAAAACACACCTGGGTTTTAAAACAAAGAGGAAAAATATATACCCAGGGCTTCGGAAAATATAAGGAATATAAAATATCACACAATCTCAGATGTACAAACAAGGATGCACAAACAACACTCCCTAAGGCTGACTCTAAATGCAATATTTTAAAATGGCTTGTAGGGCCTTAATCCTAACTCTAGAGTTGAGATCATCTGATTCCCACCAAGATACGCTGATATACTCAAGCCGAAGCTCAAAGTACGAGGCATAGAAATATTTCTCTAGTTCTAAGATAATGGCTTCTCCAACATCCTTGAGCACCTACTGATATACCTCGGACTATGGCCCTTAGGTACGTGGTAGGGGGGCGCGAACCCAAATAGGTGGTCCAGTTGTGAGGCTCTCTTCCGAACTATGGTTCAGTGAGACAGCCTAGCAACGTGAAGACCGGGACAATATAGGTAGGGATGTTTTCAAAAATATGTCCAGCATGCAATAAAATCAGATGTCTCTAATGCAAGTCCTAAAAGAGATAGAATTTAAATGAAAAGAAGCATACACTTGCTTTGTTTGCATTCAATCCCTAGAAATGAGGAGAGTTGTATTTCAAATCTAAGTCTAATGTGAACATGGAATAATCTCCTCAATATGGTCCTACCAAACCATACTTAGATCCTATATGCAATGATGTCAGCTAGGACAGAGTCTAGGCTCCTAAGTTTTGCATGGAAATGAAGCTGACATTTGTATAATAAAGACTTAGAAATTATCAAAGCAAAAGAAAAAGGCATTAAATTCGACCGGACGAAAACGTGTCCCATCTCGGTTGCCAAAATTGTGATCATCGCAAAAATTTTCCTCTCGTAATTTTCTCTCTCTTTTCCTTCTCTTTTCCTTTCCAACCTCTATTTCCTCCTTTTTGAAGAAAGAAAAATAAAAGACAGAAAGAAAGAGAGAAGAGAAAAGAAGAGAAGAGATAGAGAGAAACTCGTTCGCGGGGTCTCACTTGACCTTAATTTTGAAGATATTTAAGAAAATAACTCGCCTCCATTTTTGAAATATTTGCGGGAAAAACTGGGATAAAATGGAATCGGATTTGAGAATGGAAGTTGATTTGACATCTGGAATTTAAGATGGAATTTGAATCCAAAGTCTGGATTCTAAATAGAGTTGAGATTGAATTCTGGATTTAGAATCCTTAATGGGAATTGGATCGGAAATCTGAGATCCGATGATGGAATTCGGATCTGAAGTCTGAGATCCGAGATGGAATTGTATTCTGGATCCTAAATGGATTTGGATCTGAAGTCTGAGATCCAAATTGGAGGTTGAATTCTGGATCCTAAAATGGAATTGGATCTGGAGTCTGAGATCCAAAGTGGAAGTTGAATTCTGGATCCTAAAATGGAATTGGATCTGAAGTCTGAGATCCAAGGTGGAATTTGGGTTCTGGATCTAGGATCCTAAATGGGGATCGAATCTAAAGTCTGAGATCCAAGGTGAAGTTGGACTCTAGATCCTAAAATGGATTTTGGATCTAACTTTGGATTTGGATTTTGAAAATTCAAATGGGACTTTTGAAGATGGATCTAGGTTTTGGAAACCCAGTTTGAATTTAAAATTTAAGAAGGATCAAGTTTTTGAGATTCAGAATCAATCTCAAACTTTGATTTTGATCTTGGTTTTCGAGTTTGAAGTCAGAAGATAACTCAAAGGTTTCAAAGTTAAATTGAACTTCGAAAGAATGGATTTTCGAGATATTTGAATTGAATTTGAATTTGAATTTTGGATTTTGAAAATGAATCTTGGAATTTCAAAGTTAATTTGAGAATTGAATTTCGAATATATAAATGAATTTCAAAGTCAAATTGGATTTTGAATTTGGAGCTTGAATTTGGAATTTGGAGAATGAATTAAGAATTTCAAAGTTAAATTGAACTTTGAATTTGATTTCAAGGTTAAAATTTTGGCCTTTGAAGATGAGATAGAATTGATGAATTGAAGTAGAAACTGAAGAAAAGATATTCACAATCACTTGGGTTTTTGAAAAGGGAATTTTGAAAATATGATGCAACTCTATCCTAAATGACGAATGAATTTAAATAACTTTGAAATTGGATTTTGAAAATTATATTTCATTCTTTAAATGAATTAAGAATGGGATCGAAGATATAATACATCCCTGACTATGGTCATTGAATGTATTATATAATAACCACATTTAAATTCAAGTGAAGAATAAAATACATTTTTGGTGCTTTTATAGAGTTTAAAATGAAATTGATTCTCAATATATCCTGACTATGGCCATTGATATATGTATTAAATTAATTTTAAACTAGTCTCTGATAAAAGATGGAAATATTTAAAGAAAATATGATGAATTTTGAAAATGATTCAGTGTGGATCCAGTGTTATTTTATAAAAGATAAAAATCCTAAGTTTTGTTTACATTCTGACTATGGCCATTGATGTAAATCATCAACTTAGGATTAATTACCCTTCGTAAAATGGTGCACATGCCATTTGTGCTTCATCATTGTGAGATTTTGAAAAATAAAGGTGAAAAGCATGAAAACAAGCAATTTATGACATTTACAATGTTTATTCATTCTATCTAATACAAGAAAATGTGAAAGTTTTGTCAACACTTAATCATTACAACTTTTCAACTGAATTAAAAATTGAATTTAATGTTCCTAAACTAAAATAACATTTTTAACTTATTATTTGCAAAACAGAGTTAGTATAGAGCAAGACTGCAAAAAACATGGAAAGATGATAGAAGATATTAAATTGAACCTAAGATGTTATGCTCATATGGAAAATATATATGGAGGTGTCCTCATTCAAATGAGAAGGTGATACTTACCTCAACCAATGGAACATGCTTGTGGAAGTCGCCAACATCACAATAATGCATGATATGCAAGAAATGTGAGGAAGATGCTGGAAGACAAAGGTACAGTGGAATACAAAATATACAGGTGACAATACATTTGTAAAGATGTACGGGTATATCCTATCTAGATTCCACTTTATAATGTCCATTTCAACAGATTGGCAACACCAGTTGATGGCACATGGCACCACAAAATGAATTAGCAGATCGGTTTCTTTAAAGAATTGGCTAAGGGACCATGCACTATATAATGAACATGCATTAACCATGAGATTTTAGTGAGACTAAATATTAGCAATCATATGGGAGCCAGTACACAGAGTTTAAAATTGCCATGAAACATTGATAAACGAAGGTACACATATGGAATATACAGGTGCTACTAGATACAAATGAAATAAAGTATATACCAATATAGAATATACAGATGTTGCTAGATACAAATGAAATAAAGTATATACCGATATAGAATATACAGATGCTGCTAGAATGAAGTGAAGTGTATACGAATATAGAATATACAAATGCCAACACAGGGTGTACAGATGCCTCAACAGTGTAAGAGGCCAAGAAGGTGTTATGGAAATGGGTGATAGTGTAAGTGATATGATGCATTTAAAACCCAAAACCTATTTGGTTCTTGCTCAGTAATAACAACAATATGATACAAAATTGAGCTTCTATCAATAATATCAGGAAAAAAAAGTGAAGACATTTCAGATCAACTTCTAATGAAACAAAATAAAGCAAGATGATTAGATCTCCTGTTTTTCATGACTTGAACAAACAATGATTCTTCTTTTGTTAATATAAGCTGACATACCATGACCACTTTCCGACTAGAAGGGAGTGAAACCAGTTCACATTATAGAATTCAACATTGTGGTAAATATTGGAATAGCTAATCAACCGGATTATCAGGGAAAACAGGCTTGGCAACTCGCTTTAGTGACTCAGATGCCTTCAACAGATCAAAATGTGAGGGGACAAAAGAAACAAGCAAGCAAATCTTAGCAGGAAGAAGGTAATGATTAAGTGCTGACCTTTTCGAAACAACAAGAAACATAAAATCTTCTCTCAGCACTTGTTCAACAATATCTTCAAGTAACTTTCCATAGGAGAGAGATATTATCCCTCAGCTTTGACAGCAAATTAGGATTTTCCTCCAAAACATTGAGTGCAGTGATTGCAACAGTTGCTAGATATGGTGGCAAAGATGCGAAGAATACATAACCAGAGCTGCCGAAATGTTGATGGTCAAAAACTCTGACATTTTCAGTGCAAAATCCATCATCAGTTGCTAATATGTGTATCTGCTGGAAGGTGTTTCTCCTGCAAATTTGATCAAACTGCATCTATTTTCAGTAAAGCCCTGCATTCCTCAGCCAACGTCACTAATGCTAATTCATATGAACTAAACTAGAACAACTGGTGGTTAAAAAAAATATAACAAAAATACAGATAGTGTAAGTGTGCTATTTGCAGAAAATAAGAATGGCACAAGTATTGGAATGAGTATGCTGACGTTGATGTTGCTAAAGCCCAGTTGGATGATCAATCAACGTATGAACCAGTAAAATATACAAGTGAGTTAGGAAAGGTGAAAGGGACTGTGCACAGGGTGATATGTGGTGTATTCTATACAACTCACACTATCTTGCAAATTTGAACTTACCAGAGCCAGTTCATTGATTCGTGAATTCTTCACAAGAATAATTAACATATATCAACAATAAGTCATGGTACTTTGATTCCACTTATTTTCTGTCCTGATAGTCTGGCTATTTTGATAGCTTGAAGAGTATATTGAAAAGTAATGCTTTGATCAACTCCGAATGCAGTATCAACTGCTTATAGAGAAACCAACATTTCTTCCAAAGGATCTTGCCATAGAGCAGGAAAATCTGAATAGACTATGGAAAATTGCAAAGGAACTGGAACGATAGTGACAACCAACATAACAATAATTCAGTCTGAAGCTTTATGATCCAGATCAGACTCTTGCTTGAAATAATCACTCGATACTAGTATGTATATATATATATATAAAGGTCTAATTAAAATTACAAATTTCACTTCTAAAGCATAGATTTTGAAACATTAGAAAATACAATCAAACCATGCTCTTAGTGGCTGATGGATCAGGTTAAATTTATTCAGACAAAGTGGTAGAGCAAAGTGATATACAAGAGGTCGTTGGGTCATGCTGAAGCTTCACCACACATTTGTAATATTGGAAAATAAAAAAGAGCCTGCCCCAACAGCATATATGCTCTTATATACAACATAATTCTCTGACTCCTGCAACAGTTAGCCAAGAACAAAAATCTATGCAAGTACAATTCAGAGAAATGCCGATCTAAAATGCATGCTTGACTCAATCATAGAGGAGATGATGGATGAAAAGGAAAGGATAACATTATGTGATCATCGCAAAATTTTTCCTCTCTTGTGGTTTCTCTCTCTTCCTTCTCTTTTCCTTTTCTAACCTCTATTTTCCTCCTTTTTTGAAAGGGGAAAAATAGAAGACAAAAAAAGAGAAGAGAAGAGAAGAGAAGAATTCTTTTGCGGGGTCTTACTCGACCTTGATTTGAAAATATTTAGAAAATTACTCGCCTCCATTTTGAAATATATTGCGGGAAAATGGAGAGACGGGATTCGCTCGTCGGTACGAGGTTCGACCATTCCTGGCGCCTTTACCAGGGGTAATCAAACCAAGGATCGAATTTATGCCTTTTTGCTTTGCCTAAATATTATCTAAGAATTTATCCTAAATCTAAATGCACAAAAAATCATATTTTGTGCAATGCAAGGATGTATGCTCTTTTCAAAAAAAATGGTTTTGGAAATCTCCAAGTGCTCTGAGATGAACTTGATAATGGAGTGAAGAGATGGGTAGGATCTAACTTAGAACTTGAGATAGATCAGAGAAGTCCTAATTCTTTTGAAATAATCAGAATTTGGAAAATAAATCTTGATTTGAAAAGAATGACTTTTGAAGTTGAGGTAAAAGGGAAAAAAATGAAAATTCAAAGTCATAAATGGACTTTGAATTAGGATTTTAAATTAGGATAGAGATGGGATATGATTTGAATTTCAGTTTTAAAGTTTGAAGTCAGAGTAAGATTTGAGAAATCCAAATGGTATTTAAAAACTGAAATGGATTTAGGAAGTTCAGAGGAGATCTAAAAATGGAATTGCATTTGAAATCTAGAGCTGAGAATGGAATTTGGATTTGAAGTCTAGGATTCAAGATGGAGTTTGAATCTAAAGTCTGGATTCTAAATAGAGTTGAAATCCAAGATGAAATTGAATCCTGGATTTAGAATGGAATTGGATCCAAGATCTGGAATCCAAGATAGAATTTGGATCTGAAATCTGAGATCCAAGGTAAAATTGAATTCTGGATCCTAATGGGATTTTGGACCTGAAATCTAAGATCAGAGAGGGAATTGGATTCTAGATCCTAAAATGGAATTTGGACCTAAGATCCAATATGAAACTGGGTTCTGGATTCTAAAATGGATTTTGGATCTAAAGTCTGAGATCCAAGGTGAAATTAGGTTCTGGATCCTAGAATGGATTTTGGATCTGATGTTTGAGATCCAAAAAAGTAGAGGTTTATACTTGGAAATCTGGATCCAAGTTGGGATGAGGATTCTAACTTTGGATTTGAATTCTAAAAAAGTCCAAATGGGACTTTTTGAATATGGATCTAGGTTTTGAAAACTCAGTTTGAATTTAAAATTTAGGAAAGGTCAAGCTTTGAGATTCAGAATCAATCTCAAACTTCTATTTTTGAATTTTGAAGATAGGAAGATAAACTTGGTTTTGAATATGGAGAGGAATCAGAAACTTCAAAGTTAAATTGAACTTTGAAATTGAATTTTGAATTGAGTTGGGAATTTGAAGTTCAAATATAAAATGATTTTGGAATTTCAAAGTCAAATTGGACTTTGAAATTTGAGATAGAATTGGAATTTAAAATAGAAATTTGAAGAAAAGAGGTTTGAAATCACTTGGGTTTTTTAAAAAGATTTTGAAAATATGATGCAATTCTACCCTAAATGATGAATGAATTTAAAGGATTTTGAAATTGGATTTTGAAAAGCTATTTCATTCTTTAAATGAATTAAAATAAGA
Organism: Nuphar pumila; assembly: GCF_984573655.1. NCBI lineage: Eukaryota > Viridiplantae > Streptophyta > Magnoliopsida > Nymphaeales > Nymphaeaceae > Nuphar > Nuphar pumila. The sequence goes on along the minus strand of NC_143257.1, from coordinate 52,286,765 downwards.
TTGAAGATATAATACATCCCTGACTATGGTCATTGAATGTATTATATAATAATCTATATTTAAATTCAAAAGAAGAATAAAATACATTTTTGGTGCTTTTATAGAATTTAAAATAAAATTAACTCTCAATATACCCTGACTATGGCCATTGGTATATATATTGAATTAATTTTAAATTAAATTCTGATAAAAGAGAAAAATATTTGAAGAAAATATGATGATTTTTGAAGAGGATCCAGTGTGGATCCAGTGTTATTTTATAAAAGATAAAAATCCTAAGTTTTGTTTACATCGTGACTATGGCCATTGATTTAAATCATCAATTTAGGATTAATTACCTTTTACGAAATGGTGCATGTGTCATTCGTGTTTCTATTGAAAATAAAGGAGAAAATATGAGAACAAGTAATTCATGATATTTATAATGCTTATTCATTTTATCTAAAAGCTGGAAATGTAAATTCTCATTAAGTCCTAACTTATTAGGACATATAAAATTGAATTTACAACTCCAAGTAATGATATTTTCCACATATTCCCTGCAAAACACTTGATTAGTGTGAGTATAGAAAAGAATTGCTCATATCATATGGATTTCAAAAGTGCCAATGATGAAATGATCATAGGTCAATACATATATAATGAAGAGATGAAAAACTGACCTACATACCTATACACATATATCCATATACATGCATATATATATATATATATATATGGCATATACAATGGCTTCTATGATAGGAAACAAGGTAGGGGAGGTAAAATATCATGAAATGATCTAAAAGCTATTGTTGATGAGCATGTCATGTAGTGAAGGTCAGAAGCTCAAATGATGGAAATGGAAGACAGTGTGTTGCTGTGTTAAACTAGTGGTGCATAGTGGTGAGGGTGTGGTTGCTGTAAGCAAGGGGTACAAGTGTTCGTGAAGAAGGTAATAGTGAAAAGTATACATAGATGGTAAAGGAAGTGCTTTAGCAGGAAAATGAAGTGTTTGTGCACAGATGATGTGGCAGCAACAAGTGAATATTACATAATAGGTAAATATAATGAATATGTTATCTACAGAATGATTATTAACAATATGTTTAAGCATATGCTAGAATATACTACCGTCTAAGTGTTGCACATCTGACATTATACCTTGTTCCGAGCCAGGATTTGCTGTTAGACGAATGGAGGCTCGTTAACTGCTGTCTACACAAACTCTCAGCATCTTTGTATGCTATAATTAATGTGGAATAGCCTGATATATAACATCAATCATTTACAACTTAAAAAGGTTGATATCAATTCGGGAGAAGAACTCACTCTAATAGAACAACAAACCAGCAAGTCTTGGCATAAGCCAAGAGATTCCTTCTGTCAAGACTCTGATAGACGTCCAGCCAGTCATAACATCTGCAAGTATGTCACTAAAATTGACCATAATGATGGTGACCGAAAACCTTCACATGGGCTTATATGTCCATCTAAGCCCTACAGGATCATGGGACTGCTGGAATTAACAGCCAAAGAACCAAAATGGACAAGATGTACACCCCACAAAGCAGCAAGAAGACAACAGTGAAAGCAAAAGGAAAATGAACAACAACCATTAGCGGGTGAATACTCGTGGCTTGGGGTAAGGCAATAACAGACAAATTACAAAAAATGGAAAGGCAATCAGCTATTTAAAAGCACACTGGGCCGTTAGCAGACTTTTCTGCCATCACCAGTTCATGGAGATCATTAACTATTTTGGAAAAGAAAAAAAAAATTGCACCTGGACGTGCAAGCTTCTGTGCATTTTGAGACATGGTTCTTAGCTCATCAGATTTTGAACCAAACCATTGAGCAACAATCTTTTCTATCTCTTTTGGTGATTTTAGAGAATCTTCCAATTCCATCATCTACAACATAAGGCACATTACCAGTGTAATACCCAAATTTTTTAATGATTTATAAATTCTGAAGAAAATTCAAGTTTTAATTTTTATTTATTCTGAATGTGAATTATAGTATTAAAACCCTGATTTTTATGGTTAGTATTGTTCAAAGTAAAGATCTAAATCTATATTTGAAATCCTGATAAAATTTTGTTGAGGCTTGTTCGAAAATCAGAATTCAGGGACATTCTAGTCATTAGTCAAATTGTTAAAGGGTAGCTTAGTAATTTGCCAATTCAGTGGCATTTTTTGGTAAAATGCCCAACTATATAAGGTCAAAATAGTAATTTTTCTTTTAAGGATATTTTCAGGAAATTAATAAAATTGTCAAGGACGAAAACAGTAATTTACCATTTTCAATGGCAGGCTATGTAATTTATTGAACTGCAGAAGGACAATACTGCAATTCTAAATCCTCTTATGGCAATTCTGAAGGATGGGATTGAGCCAAGGTTAAATTGGATATTAAAAAGTAGTAAATTGAATAAAATATATTAATTTATAATATTTTAATCTCAGACCATGGTTTTAGAAAAACCACTGGCCCAAAACCATGGACAGGCCATGGTTTTCCAAAACCATGGGAGAACAAGTGTCACTCCTCAGTGAGGAGGTGATACTAAGCCTCTCTCTCTCTTTGACACTTGTCAAAAGAATGACAAGTGTCATTCAAAAATTAATTTTTTAATTACTTTGGTGACAAATGTCACCAAAGTGGGCCCCACAGGGGGGGCGACATCCCCTCTCTCTCCTATAAATACGCCCTCACCCCCTCTCTCTCTACCCAAGTCCAAGGCCCCCTCTCTCTCTAAGCTCTCTCTCTCTCCTACTTTCTCTCTCTACCTTTGAATTTCTCTCTCTAACTTTTAAACCTAAACCTTTGTAGAATCTCAAATTTTTTCTGAGAAACCTCTTCTAGCCCTTTTCCTCTTTCCTTAAGCGAAGTCCGTTCTTCTGCAAGAAGCTCCATCAGATCAGAAACAACCCCGGGAGCGTTGCGTGCAGGAGTTCTGCTAAACTTAGCAGAAAAGTCAGATTTGGATAGCGGAAGCGCTGCTCAAATCAACTAAGCGAGGTTTGTATGCAAAAACCCTCTTTTAAATTCAAATTCATACTTTCTGAGCTTCCCTAATCTCTTTCTGAACCCCAACTCTATTTCTTTTGGATTTAAATTTTTATAATTTTGCCAAAATTTAATCCAACCCAGCCTCTACGCAGGGGAAGCTCTGTTTAAATCTTTTTAAATGTTTTTAAGTATTCAGAACTATTTTAGCAGTAGTTCTGACAAAATTTTCTAAAAGACTTCTGAAAAAATGAGTTTTTATAGCAGGAGTTCTGCCAAAATAATTTAAAGATTTTTGAAAAAAGTAGAATTAGTATAGCAGTAATTCTGACCAAATTTTTAAATGATTTCTGAAAAAAATCAATTATTTTAATTAGAATTCTTTCAGATATTTTAGAACTTTTGAGTTTATTTAGTAGAAGTTATATCAAAATTTTTATAACTATTTTAGAAAAATTCGATTTTTATAAAGGAAATTCTGTTAAAATTTTCAAAAATCAGTTTTAATATTTGAATCAATTTTTTTGAAAAACCTTTATAAAAATATTTGTGACACAAAGTCATGTTCGAATTTTTACAACTCGAATTCAAGTTCAAACCCTTTTTCGAACATTTGAGTTATTACAGAGGAAACTCTGTGATAATTTTTATAAAAGTTTTAAGGTCAATTATAAATAAATTTTTAGATTTTTAATAATTTCTTCAAAAGATATTTCTTTAAATTTATAGGACAAATACTACCCAAAATTCGATAAAAAAGTATTAACTAATATAATAAATTTTATCAGATTAAATCAAAGCACGTGCGCTTTATCCTGTTCTCCTTAGTTCTATCGAAATCCAAGTAAGTTATTCTATCAAAATCTTATAATTTTATATTAAACATGTTTTTGATTCATGTTTTTGATTTGTGCATGATTATTTAAATTTCATTCATAATCAAATGCATATTTCAATATCTGCAAAATTAAGTACATGTTTTGATTTCAAATCTTGTGATTTTAAATCAAATACTATGGTTAAGACATTTATGAAAAGAAGAATTTTGTATAGCATGTTGATTTTCAAAAGATTTTATTGTTGCAGGAGTCATGTCTATACAAATTTAATTCTCGCCTTTATAGGCGAATGCTCGTTGTGATAGAGCAAAATTCTGGATGGGTTGGATACATATGAACCATGTTTATTTGAAAGAAATGATTTGGCTATTGAGCCTAGTTTTGAAAACATGAAAAGTCCTATAAAAGAATCCTTCAAGCCCATCTAGGTTTAACCTACCCTGGAAGGGGTAGTGGTACAACCAGGAGTGACATTGTGAAGATGATGATTGTTGGGAGCAATAGATTCCCTGGACCTCTTGTCACTCGGGTTGAGGAGGTCAAGACAACGGGTCTTAAGGCTGCCGCATGCCAGTGAATGTATCCAACTCTCCTTGTTTGCTCGTCATTGCCGAGAATCTTCCTGGTCGTTGACCGCTCGCTTGGGAGCCCGTTTCACTCAGGTATCCGGGTAATCCACAATAGAATAATATACCCCCAGAATACTTGGTTTGAGATCGAAGTACTCTCCACCGTACCAGGAGGGCGTTAATATCAAAACAATGACCTTTTCTTTCAGAGAATTTGATCTGAAATTATGCATTGTTGATATAACACATAATCATGTTTTAAATTATTTTTAATTGTCGTATTTTTAATTGCATAATTATTCTTGAATGTATTTATTTTGATTTGTAAATTATTGAAATCATGCTTAATATTTGAATTATATGATTCTGATTAATGACTTACTTGGCTATCATAAGTCTAACCCCGTTTTATGGGGATTTCAGGTTCATATATGGAATAAAAGATATTATAGTGGATGTTGGACAAGTGTGGCATCGAAGAATCCAGATTCCCAAGATCCTGAGATTAATTTAGGATTTATTTTAAATTTAATCCTAAATGTTTTCATTTTTGAACCTTGTGAAAAGATTATGTATATAATGTTGATATAAATTATTGTTGTTTTTGTTGTTAATTGGAATGTGATGTGCCTAAGGTTTAGGAAACCGAAAATAAAAAATCATTTCCGCTGTTTAAAAAAAAATCTGCATTTTTAAAGGTTTTAAAACCCCGGGGCGTTACAGTTGGTATCAGAGCGGAGTTTTGGGAAATCTGGTTCGAGATCCACCTTGTCCATACATTACACTGTAAGTATTTACTTTAGATTTTTATTTTATTATTATTGTTAAATCATTATTTTTCTTATAGATGACTCCTCAAGATTTGGTCAATATCATTAAAGAACTTGTCTAGGATGTTCAAAAGCTAGAATAATCGCATACAGTACAAACAAGGGTGGTGGATAATTTAGAAAATCAAGTTCGAAGTCGCACTAAAGAAAAAGAAAACTTAGAAAAATGTCATAGGTGTTTACAGACCCATTTATCACAACCTTGCCCACTAGAATTGGAAGAATGTTTATTCTGTGGAGAAGTTGGGCATATAGAAAAAGAATGCCAAGTACAAATGGGTTGTATTAAAAGACTGCGAGCTACTGAAAATCTACCAGATCAACAATCCCGTGTGATTATTCTTGCTCCTCCTCCTCCAATGGAACCTATTATTATTTCATCTGACTCCCCCATAATACCTGCTCCTGCACCCACCTTAACTCCCTTGGACTTTGTATTTTCAGTCCAACCCCCTGATCATATATATACCCCAAGGGAACCTACGGATGATCTTAGCTTATATTTAGGAAATCCAGATAAACAAGTTTATAATATAGATCCAAATATTGCAGGGCCTTCTCATCCACCAGGGCGGATTAGGAACAAGAGGAATTATATGAAAAATTTCCTCAAGCTTCCATAGGGTATCTTTTGTTAACTTTTTGTTAAATATGTGAATTCTTATGAGTTTTGATGTATATATATGTTCATATGAATAAATATTCTTTCTACCTTAATCTAAGTCTGATCATTATTTATCAAGGATGCCTCGTCAAGCATCAAAGAAGCAATCCAAGGAGCAGAATGGTCAACAAGAATTCATTATGAAAACATTAAATAATTTAGCAGCTGCTATAAGAGATCAGAATCAGAATAGGCAAGACTCAGCTACATCTTCAAAATCTTGTCAAAGCCATAATGAAGTCTCTTATGAGAAGTTTCTCAAATTAGATCCACCTACATTCTCAGGAAAGATGGATCCAAAAGTTGCAGAGGTTTGAATCCGAGAAATAGAAAAGATTTTTCGTGTTCTGACCGTACCTGAAGATCGTAAGGTGAACTATGCAGCATACAGATTAAAGGGAGATGCAGAAAGGTGGTGGGCATCCACCTTAGAAATTAAATTTAGCAATGTATTCGTTACTTGGGAGCAATTTATTGAAGTTTTCTATGCTGCATATTTCCCCAAACATGAAAGAAGCCGTAAGATGAGGGAATTCCTTGAATTACTTCAAGGAGGACTCTCTTTATCTGAATACATTACTAAATTCAGAAATTTAGAGAAGTATTGCCCAAATGTCTATAATACGGAAGACGAAAGGGCAATGAAATTTACTAGAGGATTGAAGTCAGTTCTACGAACCAAAGTCCTCACTAGTAGGCCAAAAACTTTAGACAAGGCAGTGGAAATAACTACATTGATACAAGAAGATTGGGAAGAAATACAGAATAATCAATCTAGCAGAACGGTTTCTCAATTCAGAGGCCAAAGGAGTTGGCCTAAAAAAAATTTTAAAGGAAGAAGGTTCATCCCTCCAGTAAAGAGGCCACGACAGCAGTTTCAAGCCAATCAACAACAACTACCACCTACACAACTACCAACTAGATCGTGTCAGACTTGCTATCGATCCCATCCAGGACAACCCTGCCCTCGAACGACTGGTGGTTGTTTATATTGTGGTAAGTCGGGCTCTTTTATTAAAGACTGCTATAAAAAAGAAATGGATGAACATGCTCGAGGCCTTATTAGACCTCGCCCTCAACAACAACCCCAGTATCTGTACCAGCAACAACAACAACAACCGCAACAACAACAACCACAATAGCAACAACAGCCGCAACAACAACAACCACAACAGCAACAACAACGACCGCAAAATAAAAAGGTACCAGGTCGCGTTTATGCCGCCAATGTTGATCAACTATCTAAGGGTGACCTGATTCAAGGTACTTTATCTATAGCTGGACATGCTGCTTTTACTCTATTTGATTGCGGTTCAACTCATTCTTTTATTTCCAAGAAGTTTACTACTTTACTGAATATGCCTATCAAGTCTTTGAACTATGCTCTGGAAGTGGTCAACCCAGTAGGATGTAAATCTTTTTGTGGGTTATACTTGCCGAATCTAGAATTATATATTAAAGGACAAAATTTATCTGGCGACCCAATTCTATTAGACATGTCAAATTTTGATATTATATTGGGTATGAATTGGCTACATCAACATCATGCAAGAATATTTTGTCAGGAAGGAAAAGTTACTTTTTCTCAACCAGGTATTCCTAAGGTAGAATTTAGATTATCCAATTCTACTCCTAAAAATCGAGTTATTTCTTCTTTAAAGGCCCAAAGATATTTGAGGAATGGATGTATGACCTTTTTAGTCAGCATTACTCTTGCCAAGCCAGCAGAAATTTTCCTTGAAAGTCTGGATATTGTTCGTGATTTTTCAGATGTTTTTCCTGATGAATTACCAGGACCTCCTCCACATAGAGAGATAGAATTTGATATTGAGTTAATGCCAGTAACTGCACCAATTTCTAAAGCTCCTTATAGGATGACTCCAGTAGAACTCACAGAATTAAAAAAATAATTATTGGAATTAATGGAGCTGGGATTTATTAGACCAAGTATGTCTCCCTGGGGAGCACTAGTATTATTTGTAAAGAAGAAAGATGGGTCATTAAGATTATGTATAGATTATAGACTTCTTAATCATGTTATCATAAAGAATAAATATCTGTTGCCACGAATTGAAGATTTATTTGATTAATTACAGAAGGCTAAGGTATTCTCAAAGATTGATCTTAGGTTTGAATCAAGGAAGAAAATATTTCTAAGACGGCCTTTCGGACAAGGTATGGACACTATGAATTCACTGTCATGCCTTTTGGACTTACAAATGCACTAGCAGCCTTTATGGATCTTATGAACCGTGTGTTCAGACCATTTGTAGATACATTTGTGATTATTTTTATTGATGATATTCTAATTTATTCCGAAAATAAGGAACAACACCAGAAACATTTAAGGATTATTCTGGATACTTTGAGGAAAAATCAGTTATATGCCAAATTTTCTAAGTGCGAATTTTGGCTGGAAAAAGTTATGTTTTTGGGTCATGTAATTCGAAAGATGGAATCTCAGTGGATCCTGCTAAAGTGGAAGCAGTATTAAAATGGAAACAACCTAAGAATATTACAGATATTCAAAGTTTTCTTGGACTTGCACGATACTAATGAAAATTCATTCAAGATTTCTCCTGTATAGCATCACCGATGACTAGACTTCTGAAGAAGGGTGTTAAATTTGATTGGGACACTAAATGTGAAGAAAGTTTCCAAATTTTGAAAGAAAAGCTCACTACATCTCCAGTGCTTACTTTACCCTCAGAACATGGTGGATTTGAGGTTTATGTAGATACTTCCGGTACCGGTCTAGGTTGTGTATTGATGCAACACGGAAAAGTTATTGCTTATGCATTGTGATCATCGCAAAAAATTTCCTCTCTCTTGTGGTTTCTCTCTCTCTTCCTTCTCTTTTCCTTTTCTAACCTCTATTCTCCTCCTTTTTGAAGGGAGAAGGATAAAAGAAAGAAAAGAAAGAGAGAAGAGAAAAGAAAGAGAGAGAGAGAAGGAACTATTTTGTGCGGTCTCACTTGACCTTTATTTGAAAAATATTTAGAAAATAACTCGCCTCCGTTTTGAAAATTTGCGGGAAAAATGGAGAGATAGGATTCGCTCATCAGTACGAGGTTCGACCGTTCCTGGCGCCTTTACCAGGGGTAATCGAACCAAGGATCGAATCTGTGCCTTTTGCTTTGCCTAAATATAATCTAAGAATTTATTCTAACTCTAAATGCACAAAGAATCATGCTTGTGCAATGTAAAATGTATGCTCTTTTGAAAAGAATGTTTTGGAAATTTCCAAGTATTCTGAGATGAACTTGGTAAGGGAATGAAGAAATGTTTGAATTTAACTTAGAACTTGAGATAGATCAGAGGAGTTCTAAGTTTTTAAAGTAAATCAGGATTGAAAGGATAAATGAGAAAGAATGAAAGGAAATGAAATTTAAAAGTCAGAAATGGATTTTGAACTTGAAATTGAATTTTAGGAATTGAAATGAATACTTGAGATGGAATTGAATTTGGATTTCCAAGTTTGGAATGGATCTGAGATAATCAAATGGTATTTAAAAAATAGAAATGGATTTAGGGAATTCAAATGAGATTGGATTTGAAATCTAGAATTGGGAATGGAATTGGATCTTAAAATGGATTTAAGATCTGAAATCTGAGATCCGATGTAAAATTGGGTTTTGGATCCTAAGATAGATTTGGATCTGAAGTCTGAGATCCGAATGTAGAATTAGGTTCCGGATCCTAAAATGGATTTGGATCTAAAGTCTGAGATCCAAAGTGTGATTGAATTCTGGACCCTAAGATGGATTTGGATCTGAAGTCTGAGATCCAAATATAGAGTTGGATTCTGGATCCTAGAATGGTTTTGGATCTGAAGTCTAAGATCCAAAATGAGTTGGACTCTAGATCCTAAGATGGATTTGGATCTGAAGTCTGAGATCCAAGGTGAATTGAATTGATACTTGGAAATCTGGATCCAAGTTGAGACTAGGATTTAACTTTGGATTTGGGTTATGAAAAGTCCAAATAGGACCTTTAAAGATGGATCTGGGTTTTTTAGAAAACCCAAAAATTAAGTTTTGAGATTTAAATCCAAATCTTGATTGAAGATAGAGGAGGTGAACTTGATTTTGAAATCAAAAGATAACTTCAAAGTTAAATTGAAATTTGAAATTGAATTTTGAATTGAGCTGGAGATTTGAAGTTTGAATATAAGATGATTTTGAATTTCCAAAGTCAAATTGGACTTTGAAATTGAAGCTTGAATCTGGAGTAAAGAATTTCAAAGTTAAATTGAACTTTGAATTTGATTGGAGTTTTGAATATAGAATGAATTTGGAATTTCAAAGTCAAATTGAACTTTGAAATTTGAATATAAAATGAATTTGAAATCCCAAAATTAGATTGAACTTTGAGATTTAAAAATGAAATAAAATTTTGAAAATTGAAAGAATGAATTGGATTTGATAAGGATTGAAGATAGATTTGAAGAAAGTATTTACATTACTTGGAGTTTTTGAAGAGGGAATTTCGGAAATATGATGCAGTCCTATCCTAAATGATGAACGAATTTAAAGAATTTGAAATTGGATTTGAAAAGCTATTCCATTCTTTAAATGAATTAAAATAAGATTGAAGATATAATACATCCTTGACTATGGTCATTGAATGTATTATATAATAATCTATATTTAAATTCAGGTGAAGAATGAAACACATTTGGTGCTTTTATAGAATTTAAAATAAAATTAACTCTCAATATACCCTGACTATGGTCATTGATATATATTTTGAATTAATTTTAAGTTAAATTCTGATAAAAGAAGAAATAATATTTAAGGAAAATATGATGAATTTTGAAAACGGATCCAGTGTGGATCCAGTGTTATTTCGTAAGAGATAAAAATCCTAAGTTTTGTCCACACCCTGACTATGGCCATTGATGTAGATCATCGATTTAGGATCAGTTACCTCTTACGAAATGGTGCACGTGCCATTCGTGTTTCACCATTTGTGAGAATTTGAGAAATAAAGGGAAAGATGCATGAAAACAAGCAAATTATTGTATTTACAATACTCATTCGTTATATCTAAAAGCTCGAAATGTAAATTTTCATTATACTCTATCTATTACATTATTTGAAAAAAAATGTCAAGGCTTCTAAACCAAAGAAGAAATACCGCAAAACAAGAGTTAGCCTAAGCAAGAGACAAACATATCACAAGAGATATCGTAATGGAAGCATAAGACAACATGATGGAATGTATATACCTAAACGACATTCATATATATATACTATTTAATGTAATGCAGCCACACATATTGAACTGATATGCAAGTGAAAAGTGACATTGTGCATATGCAGCAGGTGCCATGTTGATGAAGAAAATGTGGGTGTTTGTGTAGTAAGTGGCGAGGCATTTATGAAAATAGTGAGTTGTGAAGATAACAGGTGGCGAGTTGGTGGCAGTGGTATGTAAGTGAAATTGAGTGCTCCATTGATATGCTATCATCTCATCTGGAAGTATAATATGTAAGGTAGTGAAATGAAGTATATGTATATATATATATATGCATCCTTTATATAAACCTGTGATTACCCAGTTAGTAGCAAACATACAAATTACAATGGTCCTGAGTTGCCCATGTAGCAGCAAGTGAACAAATTCTTTCAGCCAAAGTTCAGTCCAACTTTGTGAATGTGAAGTAAAATGCAAAACAGATATTATGAATGATATTATGAGAGTGAAATGGGTACTGTGAGGTGGATAACACTGCAGAAAATGTAGTGGTGCTGGTGTGTATAGGTGGATAACATATAATGCACAGGTGATAAACAATGAACATAGACATTTACAGAGCATAGGAGATAAATGAGTAATGAGTAAGAAAATGACAATTACAACATTTAAGAGATACAGAAATCTGTTTAGGCAATAAAGCAAATGTACTCGGTGAAAATTTAATAAAAATGAAAAGATGAAAACCAACTGTGTGCAACGATTATATCTACCTTATGTTTCAGCTCAGCTAGCAAACAACTCCGGCAACTCCAGCTAGGCTCCCTATCTAGGCAACCTGTTTTTGGGTTCCGTTGGAGTTAAACTGCTGGGTGTATCGCTCTTTGCTATGCCATTCTTGTGTGCTCCATAGATGTTTATTTGCTGTGTTAGCCTGGTGTGATGGCTGATGAAGTGGGTATGGCTGGAAGGTGCCATGATACTTGAGAGACGTTAGCACGGTATGAGATGCAAAGGGACCGATGCACACAGGACCCAGGCTTTCGTGAATCATAAAACTGGATAACTAACATCTTTGATCTAATTCAGTCCTTTACCCCTTGCCATTACAGAAATATCTGCCACAAGACCTTGTGGTTGTTATCGGCAAACAAAACTGCTTACAAATTTCTTTTGATGCTTGATCAATTTCTGCAACCCACTCTTTTAATCATGACTTCACGCAGGCCTGTCACCAGACATTGATGCCCTCTGATGCTGAATGCTTGTGAGATATCACAGGGGATGAGAAACCAAGGAAAGACACACTCGATGGATAAGATTTCCTGGAAATTTCAGAACATTCCACCGTAGAACTCTGTTGGCAGCAACAGGCCCTGGAATAGCCAATGGTATTTGGCTTGATTTTGTAGAGGTTGAAATCGAAAAGGGGAAATCCCCAATATGTATTGTTGGAGGATCGTTCACTCTACTATTTGCTTGATCGAGTGGTGGTACTTCCTCTGGAAATGGAGCAGCTTCCTTCAATCGACCAAAAAGAAAAGATTAGAGAGGAAGAAATATGGGAAAGAGGAAGGAAAGGAAGAAGGAGAATGGGAAAAGAAGGGGTGAAGCGTGGTGATTCTGAAGGAAAGAGCAAGGGGGAAAGAGTGGGAATGGATGCGTGAAGGAGAAGAGGGTAGAAGACGGATCTGCTTCTCTTCGTGCTTCTGCTGAAGTCTTGAAGTCATAGACAACCTCTTGTTTCAGCCGACATGAATAGGAAAAAGGGGAGATTAGAGAAAAAGAACGAAGAAGATGCGTATGGAGAAGGGTAATGGTGGGGTGATAACGGGTGGATTGAAGAAGAAGATGCCAATGGGGAGGTGAAGAAGCGGTCCGGAGGAAGGGTTTCTTGAGTCCCCTTTTAAGGAGGAAGAAGGAGGATTCGGGAAGGAATCGGTTGAAGATGGAGGGCGATGGAAGGTGGAGGTTGTGGATGGGTGGCTTGCGGAGGAGGGTTCGGCCATGGAGAGGGAAGGAGGGTGGCTGAGAGAGAGAAACAAACTCGAGAAAAAGCTTGAAAGGATCCCCCCCCCTCAAAAACCCTAGCTCGACTATTTAATTTTGCATTTTCCAAAAGAGGTCTTCTTATAAAAAGATTTTAAAAAAAACGGGTTTTCTAAAAACCATTTTGCAATTTTCTTCATTTATTTTTGATTTTTTTTTGTTCTTTTCTGAGTATTTTTATTTTTTTGTATTTTGGGAAATACAAAATCCTAAAATGTACTGCAAAACAAGGATTTAAACTAATTCTTTTGTGTTTTTGAGAAATATTTACAAAAGGAAGGTTTAAGGCTATTTTGAGGAAATTTCTTCAGAAAATGGGTTCGGACCCGAGTTTTGAGAAAATGTTTGAGTTTGTGAAGCTCGAATCGAGAAATATACGTGATGGATCCAAACGGATGTCGAATGGACTGTCCGAGCTATTTAAAGACTATTTTTGGTATTTTCTAAAATTTGAATAATGCATCAAGACAGTTGAAAAATCATGAGAAGAATTATCCAACCCATGACTTAGAACTTGCGGCAGTTGTTTTTGCACTAAAGATTTGGAGACATTATTTATATGGAGAACAATTTGAAGTATTTAGTGATCACAAGAGCCTCAAATATTTGTTCTCGCAGAAAGAATTGAATATGAGACAACGACGTTGGCTAGAATTTATTAAAGACTATGAGTTCACACTTTCTTATCATCCTGGAAAGGCGAATATTGTAGCTGATGCTCTTAGTCGCAAAACTAGAGACACTTTGGCAAGTCTCATAGACAAAGAATGAAAACTTATTGAAGATTTCATTAATTGGAAACCCTTTGCAACTGAAACAGGAAGGATTTTATTATCAAACTTAATTGTTTGACCAGAAATCCTCATCCAAATTGTTACTGAACAAAGTAAGGATTCTCAACATGAAGAATTTTTAGCCAGAGCCCAACAAGAAGATGATGTTTCTTTCCGACTTAAAGAAGATGGGAGTATTTTGATGAATGATCGAATATGGGTACCAAATAACCCTGAATTGAGAAATGAAATCCTTGAAGAAGCCCATAAAAGCAAGTATACTATCCACCCAAGAAGTACAAAGATGTTCAAAGATTTGCAAAGAAAGTACTGGTGGACTGGTATGAAGAAAGATGTGGCAAATTATGTTTCAAAGTGTTTGATTTGCCAACAAGTAAAGGCAGAACATTAGAAGCCAGGTGGAATGATACAACAAATTGAAATTCCACAATGGAAATGGGAAGAAATTACTATGGATTTCATAGTGAGTTTACCAAAGACTCTAAAACAGCATAATGCAATTTGGGTTATTATTGACCGATTAACTCAATCAGCTCACTTTCTACCTATTCGTATAAGTCAATCTTTGGAAAGTCTGGCAGATTTATACATTCGAGAGATTGTCAGACTACATGGAATATCAATTTCGATTATCTCTGATCGTGATCCCAGGTTTGCTTCTCGATTCTGGAACCAACTTGAGCAGGCTTTGGGAACAAAATTAAAGTTCAGTTCTACATTTTATCCCCAAACTGATGGACAATAAGAGCGTACTATTCAAACTCTAGAAGATATGTTACGCGCCTGTATGCTAGAATGGAAAGAAGATTGGGATATTCATATTATGCTAGCTGAATTCACTTATAATAATAGTTATCATGCCAGTATTGGAATGGAGCCATACGAAGCTTTATATGGAAGACTTTGTCGATCGCCACTCTATTGGAATGAAATTGGTTAACGAAAGTTAGAGTCACCAATGATACTACAACATTACACTCATCAAGTAAATTTGATCTGAGACAGACTACTCGTTGCCCAGAGCCGACAAAAAGGATATGCTGATCAAAGACGGAAGGAACTCGCTTTTGAAGTTGATGATATGGTCTTTGTCAAAGTATCTCCAACCAAAAGTATGTTCAGATTTGGAAAGAAGGGAAAGTTAAGTCCTAGATTTGTAGGACCTTTTAAGATTCTAGAACAAATCAATGAATCTGTTTATAGAATCAAATTGCCTCCTCAGTATGCACAGATTCATAATGTATTTCATGTTTCAATGTTGCGAAAATATATTTATGATCCATCTCATATTATCCAGCATCAAGATATAGCAATTCGAGAAGACATGATTGTTGAGGAAAAGCCTATAGAAATTATGGATAGAAGGGATCAAATTTTGAGAATAAAGACTATTCCTCTGGTAAAAGTCGGACGACAGCATCACGGAATTGAAGAATGTACTTGGGAACCTGAAAACAGCATCAGAGAGAAGTATCCAGAATTGTTTGTTTAAATTGTACATGAATTTTGAGGACAAAAATTTTCTTTTAGGGGGGTGGAATGTAATACCCAAATTTTTTAATGATTTATAAATTATGAAGAAAATTCAAGTTTTAATTTTTATTTATTCTGAATGTGAATTATAGTATTAAAACCCTGATTTTTATGGTTAGTATTGTTCAAAGTAAAGATCTAAATCTATATTTGAAATCCTGATAAAATTTTGTTGAGGCTTGTTCGAAAATCAGAATTCACGGACATTCTAGTCATTAGTCAAATTGTCAAAGGGTAGCTTAGTAATTTGCCAATTCAGTGGCATTTTTCGGTAAAATTCCCAACTATATAAGGTCAAAATAGTAATTTTTCTTTTAAGGATATTTTCAGGGAATTAATAAAATTGTTAGGGACGAAAACAGTAATTTACCATTTTCAATGGCAGGCTATGTAATTTATTGAACTGCAGAAGGACAATCATGCAATTCTAAATCCCCTTATGGCAATTCTGAAGGATGGGATTGAGCCAAGGTTAAATTGGATATTAAAAAGTAGTAAATTGAATAAAATATATTAATTTATAATATTTTAATGTCAAACCATGGTTTTAGAAAAACCACTCGCCCAAAACCATGGACAGGCCATGGTTTTCCAAAACCATGGGAGAACAAGTGTCACTCCTCAGCCAAGAGGTGACACTAAGCCTCTCTCTCTCTTTGACACTTGTCAGAAGAATGACAAGTGTCATTCAAAAATTAATTTTTTAATTACTTTGGTGACAAATGTCACCAAAGTGGGCCCCACAGGGAGGGGCGACATCCCCTCTCTCTCCTATAAATACCCCCTCACCCCCTCTCTCCCTACCCAAGTCCAAGGCCCCCTCTCTCTCTAAGCTCTCTCTCTCTCCTACCTTCTCTCTCTACCTTTGAATTTCTCTCTCTAAGTTTTAAACCTAAACCTCCGTAGAATCTCAAATTTTTTCTGAGAAACCTCTTCTAGCCCTTTTCCTCTTTCCTTAAGCAAAGTTCGTTCTTCTGCAAGAAGCTCCGTCAGATCAGAAACAGCCCCGGGAGCGCTGCCTACAGGAGTTCTGCTAAACTTAGCAGAAAAGTCAGATTTGGATAGAGGAAGCGCTGCTCAAATCAACTAAACGAGGTTAGTATGCAAAAACTTTCTTCTAAATTCAAATTCATACTTTCTGAGCTTCCCTATTCTCTTTCTGAACCCCAATTCTATTTCTTTTGGATTTAAATTTTTACAATTTTGCCAAAATTTAATCCAACCCAGCCTCTACGCAGTGGAAGCTATATTTAAATCTTTTTAAATGTTTTTAAGTATTCAGAACTATTTTAGCAGTAGTTCTGGCAAAATTTTCTAAAAGACTTCTAAAAAATTGAGTTTTTATAGCAGGAGTTCTGTTAAAATAATTTAAAGATTTTTGAAAAAAGTAGAATTAGTATAGCAGTAATTCTGACCAAATTTTTAAATGATTTCTGAAAAAAATCAATTATTTTAATTAGAATTCTTTCAGATATTTTAGAAATTTTGAGTTTATGTTATATCAAAATTTTTATAACTATTTTAGAAAAATTTGATTTTTATAAAGGAAATTCTGTTAAAATTTTCAAAAATCAATTTTAATATTTGAATCAATTTTTTTGAAAAACCTTTATAAAAATATTTGTGACACAAAGTCATGTTCAAATTTTTACAACTCGAATTCAAGTTCAAACCCTTTTTCGAACATTTGAGTTATTACAAAGGAAACTCTGTGATAATTTTTATAAAAGTTTTAAGGTCAATTATAAATAAATTTTTAGATTTTTAATAATTTCTTCAAAAGATATTTCTTTAAATTTATAGGACAAATACTACCCAAAATTTGATAAAAAAGTATTAACTAATATAATAAATTTTATCAGATTAAATCAAAGCACGTGCACTTTATCCTGTTCTCCTTAGTTCTATCGAAATCCAAGTAAGTTATTCTATCAAAATCTTATAATTTTATATTAAACATGTTTTTGAATCATGTTTTTGATTCGTGCATGATTATTTAAATTTCATTCATAATCAAATGCATATTTCAATATCTGCAAAATTAAGTATATGTTTTGATTTCAAATCTTGTGATTTTAAATCAAATACTATGGTTAAGACATTTATGAAAAGAAGAATTTTGTATAGCATGTTGATTTTCAAAAGATTTTATTGTTGCAGGAGTCATGTCTATACAAACTTAATTCTCGCCTTTATAGGCGAATGCTCGTTGTGATAGAGCAAAATTCTGGATGGGTTGGATACGTATGAACCATGTTTATTTGAAAGAAATGATTTGGCTATTGAGCCTAGTTTTGAAAAGATGAAAAGTCCTATAAAAGAATCCTTCAAGCCCATCTAGGTTTAGTTTACCATGGAGGGGGTAGTGGTACAACCAGGAGTGACATTGTGAAGATGATGATTGTTGGGAGCAATAGATTCCCTGGACCTCTTGTCACCCGTGTTGAGGAGGTCAAGACAACGGGTCTCAAGGCTGCCGCATGCCAGTGGATGTATCCAACTCTCCTTGTTTGTTCGCCATTGCCGAGAATCTTCACGGTCGTTGACCGCTCGCTTGGGAGCCCGTTTCACTCAGGTATCCGGGTAATCCACAATAGAATAATATACCCCCGGAATACTTAGTTTGAGATCAGAGTACTCTCCACTGTACCAGGAGGGCGTTAATATCGAAACAATGACCTTTTCTTTAACAGAATTTGATCTGAAATTATGCATTGTTGATATAACACATAATCATGTTTTAAATTATTTTTAATTGTCGTATTTTTAATTGCATAATTATTCTTGAAAGTATGCATTTTGATTTGTAAATTATTGAAATCATGCTTAATATTTGAATTGTATGATTCTGATTAATGACTTACTTGGCTATCATAAGTCTAACCCCGTTTTATGGGGATTTCAGGTTCAGATATGGAATATGAGATATTACAGTGGATGTTGGACAAGTGCGGCATCGAAGAATCCAGATTCCCAAGATCCTGAGATTAATTTAGGATTTATTTTAAATTTAATCCTAAATGTTTTCATTTTTGAACCTTGTGAAAAGACTATATATATAATGTTGATATAAATTATTCTTGTTTTTGTTGTTAATTGGAATGTGACGTGCCTGAGGTTTAGGAAACCAAAAATCAAAAATCATTTTCGCTGTTTAAAAAAAAATATTGCATTTTAAAAGATTTTAAAACCACGGGGCGTTACAACCAGCCTCCTGACCAACAATGTAATCATTTAGAATATTGGGAAGTCCCCTTATCATGGCTTCAGCAATGGTCCTTGGTTTTTCTCATTATCAAACTTTGCTGAATGGACTCTAATAACTACAAATGGTTCATCCTTGTACTTCTTTTCCAAGAAGTCCAAATCCGACAAGACATGTATACAATTTATACAACAAAATGTCCAAACTCTAATAGAACCACCTTACCTTTCAGATCCAGAGAAAATTGAAATGGAGCAGGAATCGGCCAATCCAGCGTAGATGGGAACTCTGACGACCTTTTTTTAGCAGATTCAGCCTGAGCATCAGTCCGAGCCACAAAGAAGAAATCAAAACTCCCAAGAGCATTTCTTGCAGAAGCGTACTCTTCTGCAGGTATAACACTGATTTCAGCAATAATTCCATCTAAAAACCTGAAACGTAACATCACCAAACAAATATTCTTTCTAATAATATGGAAATTTGGATCTTCTTTAATGTATATAACAATTGCACACTGGGCAAGAAATGTTGCCAAATAAAGGATACAGAAGAGCTCTCTCAATAGCAGGCTTTTTAAGAAACTTCATGGTTTGGCAAAGGGGCTGGAAAGGTTGGCTGGTACCGACATTGGAACCCAAAATCATTGTATTTTGGCATCCGAATCATACCTTCCTGAATGGATTCCCGTAAGGTCATTTACTGAAGTATCTCTTCAAAATCCTGGGGCATTTGCAATAGATTCCACTGCAGCGAAATGGCTTATGCTAATATTTCCATCGCACTTAGTGAACAAGGTGCCATCCAGTTTTGTTTCTGTTAGTGCATACAGGTGCTCTGTTGTTGTTCTATAGAGCATCCGCCCCTCATGGAATGATTTTTGCAATATGAATAGTTATAAAATATCATGTGATTGCCATAAACCCCTTTATTCCCAAAGGCAATAGTTCATACTGAAGCCCAAAGCCATGTGGTGCTTACAATCGAAATTTTACAGTAGAGGTAAGGATAAACCTCATATCGGATTCCATGGGTGGATTCACAGTGAAATCAAGAGTAGATGGGCTTCATCGTGGATTTGATCCAAGCAATGTTGAATCATATTGAGGGTTAACAGGTCGATGATCCACGATAATGCAGAAAAAAGAATAATAAAACAAAAAAAAAATCACATTAAGCCATCAAATAAACAAATGACTTTCTGCAAAAATAACCAGAATATGGATTGCATCATCTGATGTATAGACACCACCAAATAACAGTCATAGTTTGTAGTTTGAGCAATTTTCCTTTTAGGTTGTTTATAACGTATCACAATTGATGTAGTGCCACAAAAGGAGATGTCATTGAGTATATAAAACATCGAGGGAACTAACTGGATCTTCCATAAGGAGCAAGGAACAATACATAGATTTTCAGTTAACACAATTAATGATGACCATGACATATACTACAATGACACCAGTTTACTAATATTCATGTTAATTGTGGCTGAAAAACATTGTTCTCATTGTTTTAGTTTCATCATTGTTGATCACAATTTTCAGTTAATGTGACTCATAATGTGAGCCAAATTGTCTTTTGGACTGCTAGTTACCGACACCATGAAGATATAATGGGGCGAGACATGATAAAAATGAATGAGATGAAGCATAATAAAAAAAAAAGGAATCAAATATGAACTATAATGGGGAATAGAAAGCAGATTGGAAAATAAAATCGGCTATCACTAACCTACAATAACAAATATGATGTAAATGTGAAAAATCAAAGCATATAAATCTACAAAAAGGGGTGTGGCCGACAAAGGGGGCCAAATTTTTATCGCAAAACACGATTCAATGCTTCCATAAACAGATCGACGTTGTGTATCTTGCTTCTACCGAAAGAGAAAAAGAAAAAAAATGGTAATAGTAAAAAAAATGGAAGAGAAGATCTGAAATAAAGAGGCAAAACGGAGGTAGACTTATATAAAGAAAACAAAAAGAGGGAAAAGAAGAAAAAATCAAAGAGCAGACTACTTACCTGAAATTACAGAGGTTTCAGAATGATTGGCTTCAAGATGGCTTCGATATTTATGGATTGAAGTTCCTTTCGTTGATGGGAAACACCCGCAAGAGGGGATCAGAGGAAGAGGAAAGGGGAAGAAGAAGGATGAAGAGAAGGGTTGACAACGTGCGTATGGAGGGGTGGGGAATGGATCCTCTTAGGGTTCTCATGCACGATTCTTTTATAGGGGAGAAGGAGGTCCGCGAAGGAGGAATCGGCTAGGGTTTGTTAGGGATGAGTGGAGGAGGACAATGGCAACGGCAGATGGAGGGAGATTGGGAGATGGAGGAGCTCGATGGTGATCGGGCGGCTGGGCGATGAGAATGAAGAGGAAGAGGGTTTCGGTGAGAGAGGGAGAAAGAGAATGCGATGGACAGCGAGAGAGAGGGTTTCTGAAACCCTAAAGAAATTTTCGTTAAAAGGGCTTTTACCAAAAGGCGGTTCCCTGTGAAAAAGTTTTCAAAACGGTGGTCTTTTCAAAAGTTTTTGCAAAAGAATGGTTTTAGTTAAAAGGTTTGTTTTCTTCAAAAGGAAGTCTTTAAAAAATTATATTTCTCTTTTCTATATATAATTTTTTATTCTTTTCTTCATTTTCTACATTTTTTATATGTTTTTCTTTGGAATGAAATTCTAAAAACTAAGGAGTTTAACATTTATTTTGCAAAATTATAAAAAATATTTACAAAGGAAAGGTTTTCTTAGCAATTTTGGAAGAAAAATTGGTTTGGACCTGAGTTTTGAGAAAATATTCGAGTTTTAAACCTCGAATCGAGGAATATAACACGATGGATCCAAACGGATACCGGGCGAAGTGTATGAGCTTTTCAAAAGTTATTTTGGTAATTTTGAGAATTTAATTAAAAATTGGAAGACAATGCTCAGATTTGGATTCTGATATCGGATCCGGATCCGAAATCGAGTCAGATATATAAAAATGAATTTAGATTCAGTAAAACTTTTGGAAATGTACTGAAATTTAGGTTTGAAAGTGACTCAACTGCTCATAAAATGAAATTAGGGGCAAAAAGGGGATATTTAAAAGATTTAAAAAAAAATTGGGGTGTTCACAGATGCCCCTCTTTGCTACTAAGTCGGTTGAAAGCCGAGCTTAGTGGCAAAGAAAACACTCCAAATTTTGAAAAATGCTCCAATTTAGCAAACCTGAACTGGGTGTGGAAGAATTATTTTGAAAAGACATGTTTTTCAGGCTTAAAATCTTATCCTGAATGGCCTTGGGGAGATGAAATCCTCAAAAATGATATGATTGAGTAGAAAATGAGGAAATCGTGATGGGACTTTGGGTGAAGATCCCAAAATGATAAAAGATAAGCATTTTGATCAAGTCTCGTGGGTGAGACAAGAGTAGTTTTTGGAATGACTCAGGTTTATCCCTTAACCTGGATGGGACGAAGATAGATCAAGATAATTTGGATGGGGAAAGGAATGTAAGCGGACCTCGATGGGACATTTTTGAGAGAAATGCCTCGTGGGATGAAACTTAAGTAGGTCCTATCCTGGATGGATATACAAAGCATGGATCCCTCGATGGGAAGGACCACGATGGGACTGGAGGAAAACACTTCGTCGAAACGAGGGAAACTCGTTGCAACGAGATTTAGGTTTAACCGAAACCTAGAAAAGGAAGATACCTCGAGGCACGAGGTTCAGACTTAACCCTTAACCTGAAGGGGACGACCAAATGAAATCCTCGAACGAAGAAACCATGATGGGACATTCGGAGCTTGGACGAACAAATCCGAAAGGAGTTTGCGAAAGGAGGAAGATGGAGTTCCCTAAAGCTTGGAAAAGGGATGATCTTGGGCGTCTCATTGCTGAGACTGAATCAGCTTTTGAAAATAATGACCTCTCACAGAAAGTACAGATTTGACCCTTAACCTGAGTGGGTACGACCATACGGGATCCTCGGGTGAAGAAACCGTGATGGGCCAGGAAGAGATACTTCAACTGAGTGAGGCAACTTTTTTCTTTTTTTTTTGGAATGTGAGAGATGAAAAATGAGGAGATGTGAGGCAAAGAACGATGAATAAGGTAACAGGAGGCAAACCCTTCGAGGGTGTGAAAAGATGAATAGAACGATCCTTGTAACAGGAGAAAGGTGATTTTTCGACAAAGCGAAATATGAGGATGGCAATCGTTTTAGCAAGGAGACGGTGAAAGCGAGATGGCAATCCTTTTAGCAAGGAGAAGGCAAAAGTAAAATATGAAGATGACAATCCTTTTAGTAAGGAGAAGGCAAATCTTTCGATCAAAGCGAAAAGACAGATAAGGCAATCCTTTTATCAAGGAGAAGGCGAATCTTTCGATCAAAGCGAAAGACGGATAAGGCAATCTTTTTATCAAGGAGAAGGCGAATCTTTCGATCAAAGCGAAAGACGGATAAAGCAATCCTTTTATCAAGGAGAAGGTGAATCTTTCGATCAAAGCAAAAGACGGATAAGGCAATCCTTTTATCAAGGAGAAGGCGAATCTTTCGATCAAAGCGAAAGACGAATAAGGCAATCCTTTTATCAAGGAGAAGGCAAATTTTTCGATCAAAGTGAAAGACGAATAAGGCAATCCTTTTGGCAAGGAGAAGGCAAATCTTTCGATCAAAGCGAAAGACGGAGAAGGCAATCCTTTTATCAAGGAAAAGGTGAATCTTTCGATCAAAGTGAAAGATGAGGAGGGCAATCCTTTTTAGATAGGAGAAGGCGAATCTTTCGATCAAAGCGAAAGATGAGGAGGCAATCCTTTTAGAAAGGAGAAGGCGAATCTTTCGACCAAAGCGAAAGACAAGGAGGCAATTCTTTTATCAAGGAGAAGGCGAATCTTTCGATCAAAGCAAAAGACGGATAAGGCAACACCAAGATGTATCAAAACGGATGTCAAGTTCTTATTTTTATCAGGAAAGCTGGAAAATATTGCCAAAGTGATAAAATTATAGTTGTTTCAAGGTAATTGAAGGTAAGCACTTTTTAAAGATGTTCCCTCTTCCACCTAGAGTATTACCCCCAACTGAGTTAAGTCTATAGGATCCATAATCAAAGTCAAATTATTGTTGTTGATTTTCTTCAAGGAGGCTATCAATTTCCTTGATATGAAAAGAGAGAAAATATTCTTAGCTTCATAAAAGCGTTTGAATGAAAAGATATTGATAGAAAAATTTCACATAGATAAAGAAGATTCTTGGTAGTTTGGGCAGTTTGATATCCTGGGTATTTTCCCATGATGATCTTTTTGCACTCTTTTGAGTCATGGAGCTTTCTTGGGCTTTTACGTCATCCTTTATTTTGGAGATGTCCTGACTTTTCTCTCTTTTTTTCGTGGAAGGGTACGTCACAAACTCCTTCATCTTGGAGATGCTCAGATCCTTCATTTTCTTTCTCAGGAATTAGGCTTGATGACATCGGTAAAAAGGTCTTTAGATGATAGCAGAAATCAAATATCTTTTAGTGTTTGTCGGTATGTTCATCGCACTGGCCTTCATCTCGACGGTGATTTGAACTTTTCCTGAAAGGATCCTTCACAAACTCCTTCATCTTGGAGATGATCCAAATCATCTTTGGCCTCGGAGATCTAGCTCGCATATTCGTCTTCATCTTGACGACAATTGAGAGATCCCTTTTGCAGGTATTTGATTGCAGCTCAAATGACTGAGGAGATATGGATTGGGTAGGTCCTTTTTACTGCCCAGGATATTTCCACTGTCTTAGTGCCGAAGAATAATCTTTAAGAATGTGTCATAGCTATGATCGATATCAGCTCACTTATGGCTTTTCAATGTCATTGAATTTTCCTTCGCCAGTCATATCGAAGATTTTTCTTCATCCTTTTGGTTGACCAACAGAAAATTTGAAGTTTGATTCTTTCTTCACAAAAGCTTCACCCTTTTGGAAGGAATACTAAGGAGATTTGGGGAAAATTTTTATGTAATAAAAGTTTGAGATCAACAACTATTTTATGGCAATTTGGCAAGATCTTCCTGAAATCCTTGATGACAAAAACTTTGCTTAACATCGAGTTTTGCCACATCAGTGGGATTCTGGAGAAAAATCCAACACGAGGCTGAATTCTGAAGGTAAATATAAATTTAAAGTTCTGAAGGCAAGCTTGGCATAAAACTGGATTTTGAAGGTAAGCCATACTCGAAAGCTGGTTTTGGAAGACCATCCAAATTGGGACTCAGGTTTTACAAGGAAAGTTGGAAGATTCGAGTCAAAACTCGAGCCTTCAAAGGAAAGCTAGAAAGTTTGGTTTCTAAGGAGAGAAAATTCAGGTCGAAACCCAAATCTTCAAAGGAAAACTAGATTAATTCAGAAAAATTGAGTCGAAACTCAAATATTCAAAGGAAAGCTGGATTGTTCGAGTCGGGGCTCGAATCTCAAAGGAAAACTCGGAAGTTCAGATTTTGAAAAAATGAAGATTCAAGTGAAAAACTCAAATCTTTGAAGGAAAGCTAAAGAATTCGAGTCAAGGCTCGAATCTCAAAGGAAAGAGTTGGAAGTTTGAGTCGAAACTCGAATCTCAAAGGAGAGTTGATGAGAAGGGATAGAAATTAATGAAAGATTGACAGAATTTAAGAAAAATTGAGGAAAGATTGTGACGTGAAGGCTTAAAATTGAGATTTGAATATTCCGAAGGTCAAAATTGGATTTAGAGCTTTTTGATTTTTGATAAGTGGTTAGTGCAAAGACTGAACCTGAGGGGCTAACTGATCGGTCAGCCAGACACTAGCGCGAGCGCCAGGCTTACCAGTACGAGTACTGGATTTTTCAAGAAAAAATGCCCCAGTATAAGTACTGGGTTTTCTGACGGAGATTTGAAGAAAAAGGGACACCGACATTCTAAGATACTTGAGAATTGAGCGAGAATGATTGTCGGTGTTTTCAGGATTTTCCCTTATCCTGAAGGCGAAATAGAATAGACATTTGATGAGAATTTAGAAAAAAAAATTATTCAGGTTTATCCCTTAACCTGAAAGGGAAAAAAGAATAAAATTTATCAAAATAGAGAAGAAGAAAAGAAATTTATTGAAAATTTATTTTGGAAAAGAATCCTCACAGGTAGCACTGTTGCTCCTACGAGGGGTGTCAGGATTATCCCTTATCCTGAATGGGAAAAGAATGAAATTTAAGGAAAATTAATGAAGAGAAATTGATATAAATTTAGAAAATCAATAAAGAAACTTGTGTTGCAAAAAGAATTCTCATAGGTAGCATTATTGCTCCTACGATGGGTTTCAGGATTATCCCTTATCTTGAATGGGAACACCTCGAACAACGAGGGTTAGGTTTATCCCTTAACCTGAGAGGGAACACCTCGGACAATGAGGGTCAGGTTTATCCCTTAACCTGAGAGGGAACACCTCGGACAACGAGGGTCAGGTTTATCCCTTAACCTAAGAGGAAACACCTCGGATAACGAGGGTCAGGTTTATCCCTTAACCTTAGAGAGAACACTTCGGACAACGAGGGTCAAGTTTATCCCATAACCTGAGGGGAACACCTCGGACAACGAGGGTCAGGTTTATCCCTTAACCTGAGCGGGAACACCTCAGACAACGAGGGTCAGGTTTATCCCTTAACCTGAGGGGAAAGCAGAATAAAAGAATACCTCATCAGGTTTATCCCTTAACCTGAAAGGGTTCATATTTGATAAAATTTAATAAAATTGAGGAAAATTTAATAAAACTTGATAAAATTTGATAAAATTGATATAAAACTTGATAAAAATATAAATAAAATGAATGAAATTGATAAAGATAACAAAATTAGCTGAAAATTTATAAGATTTGAAAAAAAATGAGTTTTTCTGATCCTACCTGCATATGGGATCTTGAAAGGAAGATGTTCATTTAAAAAGATAAGTGAGAAATCATTTTTGGGAAGAAAAATCAACCGCAATAAGAATGATCAGTGCGAGGACTGATCCTGCAAATCAAACATGAGAGATCATTATGAGGGTCAATTTTTGAAGGCAACGATTTGAAATCTAATTTTTTTTTTTTAAAAAGAAGATCAACAATAGATCTGATTTCTGAAAATAACAGTTTGAAACTGATAATAAGATCAAAACAAGGGTTTGATCTTTTGAATATAATGTTTAAAAATCAATCTTGGAAGATGAGACCAATGCAAGGGTTGATCTCTGAACATAATGTTTTGAAACCCATTTTGGAAGATAAGACCAACACAAGGGTTGATCTTTGAATATAAAGATTTGAAATCTATTTTGGAAGATAAGACCAACACAAGGGTTGATCTTTGAATACAAAGATTTGAAATCCATTTTGGAAGATAAGACCAACACAAGGGTTGATCTTTAAATATAATGTTTCGAAACCGATCTTGGAAGATAGGATCAACACGAGTTTTGAATTTTCAATGCAATGGTTCGAAAACTTATTTTTGAAAATATGATCAACACGAGGGTTGATTTTTGACAAAGGTTGGACCAAAGAATATTTGAACTCTTTGGTCATAACTAAGACTTTTAAAATTTCATGATTTTTGAAAAGCCGTCATAGGTAATATCATTTCTCTCATGAATGATGTCAGGATCTGTCCCGCATTCTGAAAAAGAACAAGAATTTAAATGCCTTAGTATGGCGAAAGAAGAAAGTATTGAATATCAAAGATATAAAGAAAATTGACATTTCATTGATAAACAAAGGTTGATAACAAAACCAAATATTTACAAGAACTTTGAAAGGAAAAAATTCATAAAAGACTGGGCTGACTTTCCCCTACAAGACGACTGACGAGAGGGAAGGAAAGTAGAAGATTCTGGCATGATCAATCTGCTGAGTAGCCTGGGAGAGACTTGGTCATAACGGCTAGCTCGTCTTCCTCTTCGTCTTTAACAAAGAGACTCTTGTCGACGCAATCCTGAACAATATTTTTGAAGATGAAGCAGTGATCGGTGTCATGACCCACTACTCGATGGAAATTGCAGAACTGATTCATGAACCTTCCCATGACCATGGGAGGATTCACAACTTTTGGGAGTTTGACCAGTCCTTTGGTCAGCATGAATTCAAGGGCTTCTTCGAGCGTTTACTTCAGAGGAGTGAACTCACAATCATTACTCCAACCTTCGCGCTTTATCTTTTTTTTTTGCGGAAAGTTAGACTGATACGGCTTGTTATTCTGCTTGGAAGACTTTTTCCCTTGAGCCATGTTGTGGTTCTGGCCACTCTTGCTGTCATTTATGTTTCTTATGCTGTTGTCATGATCATTGTCAGGGGTATCAGCTGCATGAGTGAACTGCGTTTTCTTCTTTTGGTCTTGGATGCTTTTGGCCAGAGGCATGCACTCGTAAAGCCCGCTCTCTATTCCTACCTTGAGCCATGCGGCTCGCTCAATCAATCTGATAAAGGATTTTGCTGGAGAAGTGGCAATGAGGCTTCTCAGGGGCTGAGAGAAATTGCTGAGGATTATTTGCAATGCATGCTCCTTTGGAATGGGAACTTTCATCTTGTTACAGGTGCTTCTCCACCTGTGGATGAATTCTCCTGCTCTTTCAGTCTCATTCTGCTTTAAGTTATAAAGGTGATTGAGCGTAGGTGAAGCCTCAGTATTGAATAGGAAGCGCTCAATGAACAAATTGACTACCTTATCGAACTCTCGTAGTTCGATAGGATTGATGTGGTCATCATACCACCTAGCTGCTACACCCTCTAGATTGCGGGGAAAATAGATGAACAGAGCCCTGTTGTCTTTTCTAAAACAACAACATTCTGCATAAAAGGCGGCTAAGTGGGCTTTAGGATTGCCAGTTGTTATCATCGCAAAATTTTTAACTTTTGCAAATCAAACTGACCTTTGAAAAAGATTTTGAAAATAACTCGCCTCCGTTTTTAAAATGCGGGAAAATTCCGAAGAATGGGACTCGCCTGTCGGTACGAGGTTCAACCGTTCCTGCCACCTTTAACAGGGGTAATTGAACCAAGGATCAATCTTATGCTCTACTCTATTCAACTTGTCTAAATCATATTCTAATTTCTAAATGCACATAGAATCAGGCATGTGCTATGAATTTTCAGAAAATGCACATTTTGAAAACATGATGTTTGCTTTGAATGATTGAAATAGTTAGAAAATGTAAACCTTGGAAATGATATCACATGGAAAATCGTGAATTAAGATTTGAAAAAATATTTCTGAAATAAAAATCGATTTCTGGGGAAATCTTGAGATTTTATGAAAATCAATTCTGAGAGAACTTGGTTTCTCTGAATTCCAACTTTGAACTTGAAAATACAACTTGAAATTTCGAATTTTGAACTTGAGAAACACTTGAAACATACTTTGAGATTTTCATATTCTGAGAAAATCGATTTCTCCATATGACTTAGAAAATTTTGAGAAAATGAAATTCTTTGAATTCAAACTTTGAAATTGAAATTGGCAAATGCATGAGATGAATGAATATGGATTTGAGGAATTGAGAAATACTTTTTGTATTTTTGAGAAATGCAGTGCATTTTGAAGTTAGCCTAAGAGTGTAGGCTGAATGTGGCTAATGTGAAGATCATAAATCTAGGTATCATTCGTATTCTGACTATGGCCATAAATACAAATTCCACCACGTTTATAAACTTCATAGAAGCTAGTGCATGTGCCATTCGTGTAGACCATAGTGAATTCATAAAAATATGCATGAATCATCATCCATCACACATTAACATTATTAAAAAAAATAAACTATATGCAATGCAACCTAAGCTAAGCAGGAAATGTAAATTCTTATTCCAAAGTTTAATTACAAATTACATCACTATTGAAATTTAAATACATGAAAAATAAAGTCTTCAATGTACCTGCAGAACTAGAAAACTTGGTTAATGAATATATGTTGGCTTTTCTAGATTTATCCAGTAATATCTAGAAATTACTGGATTTTGCTAGATATAAGCCTTTTTGCCATGATTCCCTTAAATCAAAATGATAAAATATGAAGAAATAATAAAGGTAAAATATGAAATTTCGAAATTGGGGTCAAAATGACCAAAATACCCCTAATAACAAGACTATGGCCTTGAAATTAGGGTTTTTAGAAAGATATTTTGATAAAATGCAAGTTTTGAAATTTGAATGAAATAAACTCAAACCAAATATACTATGACATGATAATAAATATGAAATTAGGGTTAGGGATTTCGAAATTTAGGTCAAATGACCAAATTGCCCCCGATAGCAAGACTATGGCCTTGAAATCAGGGTTTTTAGAAAGAGATTTTGGTAAAAATTTGGGTTTTATGACCTAAATAAAATCAAATAACTACAAAATTAAACCTAAAGTATCCTAAGATGCTTATGAATATAATAAAACCCTAAAACCATATGCTTATGCACGAAAATCCAATAATATCACAAATTTTGTGATTTTTGCAGTGTTTTTGGATCTTTCAGGAACCCGGTTTTGCAATTTGCTTAATTCAGCCATCAAATGGATTCCAAAAACCATAAAAATTGGTACCTGCACTTTTTATAACCCTAATGTCGAATTGGAATTATAAAAATAATTTTTTGACATTAAATTAATCCGAAACTTTCATTAAACCCTAAAAATATGCTATTTTTGACCTAATTCACCAACCAGTTTCAATCCAAGACCTGAATCAGGGGTCAAATCTCCATGGAAATTTATGAAATTTTACAGAGACAAACTAGAAAGACAAACAGAGATTTCTCAATTTACAGATCAGAAAAATCATCTCAGGTTAGGGAGAAACCCTTCCGGCAATCTGAGCTAAAATATATCACTCTTAACATGGATTAAAACAACTATTCCAGATTAAAAATACAGGCATAAATAGCAATCCTAAACAAAAATCTCTGAAATTTTAGTGGTGAACAGTAGACAGAAAAATAACAATAGTCACGTTTTACAGATAATGAATCGGATCTGTGGTTTGGGATTTATGACTGACACAAGTCTGATTAGGGTTTTGGTGAACCCTAACGAGTTATAAATTTAAAAACAGATTCTCTAAAAGGGGAAAAATACTAAACTGTAATAAAAAATTCTGAAAATTTCACAGTAGACATATCTATTCAATGTGAATCCATAGCACTTTACAGATCTAAAATTGGATATAAGATGAGAGAAATATCATAACAGCAAGTTACCTTCTTGATTTTAACCACGATTTTAAAGCTTTAAAAACCTGATTTGATGTCTGATTTTTTTGACAAAGTTCCCGAAATCCAAAACCTCTGATTTTTTTACAGTAACTCAATAACTCATGCATGCATCACATATAAAAAAATCAGAAATAAACAATGAGAACTTCAATCCGAAATAACATTATCTTTACTGTTCTAAACCTAAAACACACAGAAATTTAAGAAACTTGAAAAACCATGCATTAACTAATGTAAATCAATAAAATAAACCATAACACAGTAAAAAAAATTATTTTTATGCTGTAGAACGTAAAACAAACATGAATAAACCATGAAAATAAAATCAAAATAGGGAATCAATGGCTGGAATTTGATATCACCATTAAAACATAGATTTAACCCATTAAAAAGGGTAAATCATATATTTTATTGGTTAATAATGTAAGGAATCATATTAAAATCAATTCTAATGGATTAAAATCCCTGTAAATCATCCAAAACAGGGTTAGATCACCTTCTTGGATCGTTCTTGCTGATTCTTGAGGTGAAACCATGGTTGATCTTCCATAAGGAGGGGTGTCCAAGCCTAAATCTAGGTTTAAAGCATTAAAAAGCATTAAATAAAATAAGAAAAGTGAAGAAGTTCATACCTTGGAGTTGCAGCAATGGAGGAAGGGCTGGAGAGGAGAGAGAAGCTCCAAGATTTGCTCTCAAGGTGGCTGGAAAAATCCTCCCCCCTATGGGGGCCTTTTATAACAATTTTTTAGGTTTTAAAAATTAGCAATTTTGAAATTTTTGGACTTCTAAAGGGGGGGGGGGCGATTTTGGGGTGGAGTTACCTAACTACCCCTAGTCTAAATTATCCTAAATAATGCCTAATTAACCCCTAGCTAATCCTAAAAAATCTCCAAATGTGATGCCACTTGGCATTTTCCACATTTGGGTTTTTAAAGTTCTTTAAAAACCTTTTAAAACACTAGTTTTAAAATCCAAAATTCAAAATGAGTTTTTAAAATAACTTTTGACTCTTCTAAATCTCTAACACTAACCAAGACACTGACTAACCCTACTCTAGCCCTGACTTACTCGAATATGGCACCACCCCGGGTGGGCCCTACTTGAGTTTTTCAAAAAAAATGATTTTAAAACTTGAAATTGAAGGATTTTTCAAAAGATTTTCAAAAGTAAACTTTGAAATTAAATTTTTTTGAAATGGAATAGGGTTCTAACTGGGTCAGAATTCCTCTGGATATGGTTCCAACTGAGTGGGCCCATATCAATTTTTGAAAGTTTTGAAATAACTACTGAAAACAGCTTTGAAAAAGGGGTTAAAATCAATATTTGAAATTCAAGATCTCTGAAAATAGGGTCTCAAGCGAACTGAAACTCCGAGTCAGAGTCCTGAACTCTTTGGACTCTGAGATTTTAGAAAGCTAAATGAAAGGTTTTTGAAAGATTTTATCAAGAAACGATGAAATAAGTCAGAAAACACAGTCAGGGTTAGACTCCTAACTTGACCGAACTCTAAAATAGAGTCCTGAACTAACTGTACTCTGTAAAATGACCTAAATTTTGAAAATAATCGAAAAAGACTAAAAATGGAAGTAAAACAGACTTAAAAACAGACCCTGACTGGATTAGGACTCTGAGACAGAGTCCTGATCGGACTGAAACTTTCAAAAATTTAAGAAATTTGATGAATAGAGGAATTTAGAAGCGACACCACCTCAATGGGTCTCATCTGTGAATTGAAATCGATTAAAATGTGAATTTGGAATGAATTCAGATTGTTTTCTGAGAAAATACTTCGAAATATAAAGTCCTGGGGTTGGAAAATGACAGAGTATTGAATAAAAACCCAGGTTTTGAAATTGATTTTGAAATAAAGCTTTAAAATTCAAATCTGGATTGAATGTTTTGAAATAGGAGTGCTGGATCTCGAAAATGAGATGCAATGTCATACAATGCTATGCAGAATACATGCAATGATCTGTAATGACTTATGAAATGGACAAACACTGGATGAAGGTAAAAATTTGGGGTGTTTACAGATGCCCCTCTTTGCTGCTAAGCCGGTTGAAAGCCGAGCTTAGTGGCAAAGAAAACACACCAAATTTGGACTATAAAAATGCCCCAGTTAGATGAATCTGACTGGGTATGAAAGAGTTAGTTCAAAGGATGATGATAGATATGAAATGAAGAATAAGGAGAAAATTTTATTTCGAAAAAAAGTGAGATTCAGGTTTTGCCCTCAACCTGGATGGGACAGGAAATACCTCGTATGGAACGAAGCTCAGGCTTAACCCTTAACCTGAAAGGGGACGATAAATGAAATACCTCATCAGAATGAGGCTCAGGTTTAACCCCTTGACCTGAAAGGGGACGATACCTCATGGAAAAACGAGGCTCAGGCTTCACCCTTAACCTGAAAGGGGACGATATACGGAGTCCTCGAATGAAGAAACCATGATGGGACCTTCGAATTTTGCACAATAAATCCGAGAGGGGTTTGCAAAAGGAGGAAAGGGGGTTCCCTAAAGCTTGAAAAGGGATTGATCTTGGACGTCTCATTGCTAAGACTGAATGGCTTTTAAGACAGATGACCTTTTGCGGAAAATTCAGGTTTAACCCTTAACCTGAACGGGAACTGTCTATGGTGGGACAGTGGGGAGCACAGGGAAGTGTGCGAATCTGAGAGCCCAGGCACTCAGATTAAAATAAGAAGGGAAGGATCTTTGACAACTCCCATCATCCGATCCTAAAAGGGATAACAACAACGCCTGGATACATCAAAATAAACATCAAGTTCTCACTTCATGTCAGGATAACTTAAAAAGATTGCCAATAAGATAAAAAAATTGTAGTTGATTCGAGAATGATAAGCACATATATATATGAATAATATTTCCTCTTGTCTACCTGAAGTATTACCTCTGACTGGACTTAACTCCGTAGAATCAAGATTCGAATTCGACTATCATTGCCATTGACTTTCTCTCAAGGAAGCTATCAATTTCCTTGATATGGGCGGAAAAGAATATATTCTTGATATTACGAGAGCTATTGGTGAAAGAATATTGATAAAAGAATTTCGCAAAATTAAAGAAGATTCTTGATAGATTCGGCAATCTGATATCCTGGGATTCTCTTCTCATGATGATCTTTCTGCACTCTCTTTTTGACAGAATTGGAGCTCTCTTGGATTTTTCGGGAATTACATCATCCTTCATTTTGGAGATGTCCTGACTTTTCTCTCTTTATTTTTTTTTGGAAGGGTACGTCACAAACTCCTTCATCTCAGATATGTTCCGATCCTTCTTCTCTCTCAGGGATTATATTGACGGTTATTAGCTCTTTGGTTGGAAGTCTCTTGATGATAGCGGAAATTAAATATCTTTTAGGGTTTGTCGGTAGATCCATCACACTCGCCTTCATCTCGGCGGTGATCTGGACTTTCCCTGGAAGGATCCGTCACAAACTCCGTCATCTTGGAGATGATCCAAATCTTCTTTGGCCCTGGGGGTCGACTCGTCTAATTCGCCTTCATCTTGACGACAGTTGAGAGATCCCTTTTGCAGATATTTAATTGCAGCTTAGGTGATGGAGGAGATGTAGAGATGGTATGGATTTTTTTGTTTGTGTCACCCAGGATATTTCAACTGCTTTTATTTTCCAAGAATGGTCTTTAAAAATGCGCCATTGACTGCGATCAATATCAATCATTCATGGCTTTGCAACAACATTGAATTTTCTTTGTTGGCCATATCGCGGATTTATTCTTCATCCTTTTGGTTGGCCAATAGAAAGATTTTGAATTTTGAATCCTTTTTCGCAAAAGCTTTGTCACTTCAGAAGTAATACTGAAGGTATTCTGAGGTACAATTTTATGCGATAAAGATTTTGAAATCAACAACTATTTTTTATGGCAAATTGGCAAAATATTCTTGGAATCCTTGGTGAAGGAAATCATTTGAGATCTATATGACACATCTGTGGCTAGATTCTCCTCTCCTTTCCCCAAAGGAGAGACTCAGGCTTGACCCTTACCTGAACGGGTAACAAAAGATACTCCTCTCTTCCCTGAAGAGGAGGTGTTTGCAAAACGAACTTCCGAAGAGAAATAGAGTTTTCGTCAAAACTCCCTATTTCTAGGCTTCTCTTATGGAAAGGGGGCCGCTAACAGAGATTGAAAGGATATCATAGAGGAACGAGTCCATCACACTCTCCCTGGAAAAAGGGTCCTCGACGACGGGGGTGGCCTAACAAAAGACATTTAGGGTTACAAGGAGGACGAGCTTCCGTCGAAACTCTCCCTAGAAAAAGGATTCCTTGTGTGGCAATAAAGATTATTTTGCAAACTGTTCGTGAATCACGAGTCCCTTCAAACTCTCCCTAGAAAAAGGGGTTCAACGAACGAACAATAAAGACATGCGAAAAGAAACGAGCTCCCTCGAACTCTCCCTGGAAAAAGGGTCCCTCGCAAGAGAAATACTTGGCGATTGATTTTGATAGCTTTTGATAACTCAAAGAACTGCTTGATAACACGAATGACTAGAGGTCTTGACAAAATCGGCAACCCGAATGTCAGATTAACAGAATGGAACGACCCAAGGGTCTGATACAGATTGTTTGGTTCGCAGGTCTGAGGATTGAGCCTGAATCTCAATGTGAGAGTTATGTTGCGACCAGTATGAAGACCGAACTTTGACAAAGTACCAATACGAGCACTGTTTTTTAAAAGATTACCAGTACGAGCACTGGATTTTTAAAGGATACCAGTACGAGCACTGGACTTTAAAAGGCTACCAGTACGAGCACTGGATTTTAAAAGTTATCAGTACGAACACTGAATTTTAAAAGATTACCAGTACGAGCACTGTTTTTTTTTTTTTAGAAGATTACCAGTACAAGCACTGGTTTTTAAAAGATTACCAGTACGAGCACTGGTTTTTTTTTTTAGAAGATTACCAGTACAAGCACTGGTTTTTAAAAGATTACCAGTACGAGCACTGGGTTTTGAAGGGTCATCAATTGGCAATGACTTGGACGACTTGCCGGGGTCTCAGGATTTATCCCTTATCCTGAATGGGAAATTCAATGCAAATTGATGCAGATGAATGCGTGCAAATGCAAATGGATGCAACTGAGTGTACATGCGTGCAAAATGAGAGATTTATTAGATCCTGCCTGCACACAAATTGTTTTGGATAAAAGGCAACTTTAACAAGAATGCCCCAGTATATTCTGGGGAAGAGAGATATTTTGACCAAAGAATAATTGATCATTTATTGAGGGGAATTTTTGAAGAATACAAAAGATAGAATGAAGATTTTCTAGGTATAGAATTTCTTCAGATGTCGAGCATTAATGGGGTCGGATAGTTCTACCCCGTCTGCATTAATCAGACGATATGAATTACGGGGCAATGCTTCTTTCACCATGTAAGGGCCTTCCCAGTTTGGTGACCATTTGCCACGTGGGCGATACTGGAGATAAGCCGTTGATCTAAGGACCAAGTCATTAACTTGGAATCTCCTTTCGACGACTGACTTGGCATATTGCCTTGCTATCCTCTGACGATAAGACTGAGTGTGTTCTGCTACTTTGAGTCTTTTTTCATCGAGTAAATCTAACTGTACCAATCTCTGTTGCTGATACTGATCGAGTGGTAGCTCTAAAAGAGATGCGAACTTAAGGGCGGGTTTCTGAACATGAAGAGGTAACACCACCTCAGTCCCATAAACAAGTTCTGAAGGAGTCGCATTGGTTGGGGTTCGAATGGTAGTTCGATATGCCCAAAGTGCATCATGAATTTTCTCGTGCCAATCACGACCCGTCTCAACGGTTCTTTCCAATATGCGAATCAAACTTTTGTTGGTTGCTTCTGCCTGACCATTTCCTTGTGGATAATAAGGAGCTGAAAAATGATGATGAATTCTGAATTTTGAACAAAAGATCTTCATTCTCTCATTCTTGAAATGAGTACCATTATCTGACACGATGTCGTGCGGTATACCAAAACGAAAAAGAATGATCTTATGAATGAACGAAACTACATGTCGACCTTCCACTGTACGCAAAGTGACGGCTTCAACCCATTTGGTGAAATACTCTGTTGCGGCAAGGAAATATTTATGACCATTAGAAGTTGAAGCTGAAGGAGAGATGGGTCCTACAACGTCGAAGGCCCACATAGAAAATGGCCATGGAGACACGACTGATTGCAAGTACGTGGCTGGCGCATGAATGGAAGGTGCGTGTATCTGACACTAAACGCACTTCTTCACAAAATGATAGCAGTCTTGCTGTATGGTTCTCCAATAGTATCCTGCCCAAATGATTTGTTTAGCAAGGGTTTGGTAGCCGACATGACCACCGCAAATACCTTCATGCGCTTCTCGTATGATTTCTTTGGCTTCTTCTTTGTCTAAGCACCTGGAATACTCAGAACTGAATCCACGACGATAAAGAACATTGGCAAGGATAAAATAGCGGGCGGACATATGCTGAATTGCTTTTTGCTCCTTCTTTGATAGTTCTGGTGGAAGCTCACCAGTTTCAATAAAGTTTTTAATATCTTGGTACCAAGGCTTCTTTTTCTGTTCCGCCTGGTTGACTTGCATTACCGGAACGAAAGCAGGTTGGTCAAGTCTATCGATTTCAAAAGAGCGACAGGATTCTCCATTTCTGAAGGACATAATGGAGCCCAAACTGGCCAAACCATCAGCTATTTGATTAAACTCTCTTTTGATATGGAAAAGCTGAAATTCCTCGAAATTGTTGATAAGGGCTAAAATGATCTTTTGGTAAGGGGGCAACTTCTGATCTTTTACCTGCCATTCAGCTTTGACTTGGCTAACTACGAGCAATGAATCACCGAAAGCGTGTGCCCTCTTAACATTGAAGTCTTGCAAAATTCTCATACCTTGTATTAAAGCTTCATACTCAGCCATATTATGGGTACATTGAAAATCCAGTTTCAGAGAAAAGGGGATCATCTCTTTCTCTGGTGTGATCAGCAAGATTCCGACCCCTATGCCGGCTATGTTCTTAGATCCATCGAAAAATAGATTCCAAACTGGGGATTGTTGAACATTACAGATCCGTTCATCGGGAAAACTATCCTCGATTTTAACATCTTCTGCTAAAGGAAAATCTGCCAATTGGTCTGCAATTGCTTGACCTTTGATAGATTGCTGAGAAACATACCCCAGATCATACTGCATTAACAGGACTTGCCACTTAGCAATCCGTCCACTGAGAAATGGTTGTTTGAGAATATACTTGAGAGGATTAAGTTTTGAGAGAATCTTGACTTCTGATGCTAACAAGTAATGTCTCAACTTCTGACACATCCATACTAGTGCTAGGCATGTCTTTTCTATCTGAGAATATTTCGTCTCGTAATCAATGAAGGTCTTGCTTACATAATAGATGGCATGTTCAATCAAACTGCCTTCCTCATACTGTGCCAAGAATCCACCACAAGCGGCTTAGTTAACTGAAACATATAGCAAGAGAGACTTTCCCAATTCTGGTGGCTTCAGAACGGGCGGATTAAGAAGATATTTCTTGATACGTTCAAACGATTGCTGACACTCTGGTCCCCACTCAAATTTCACTCCTTTTCTGAGTAGATGATTGAAAGGTTCACATCTCATGGCAAGGTTGGATATGAATCTCCAAATTGATTGCATACGTCCCTGAAGACTACGCAATTCCTTAAGAGTAGTTGGATGTGGCATGTCAATGATGGCCTTTGCTTTAGCGGGATCCATTTCTATACCCTATTTGCTGACCAAGAAGCCTAGCAATTTGCCTGATTCAACCCCGAAGACACATTTCTGAGGATTGAGTCTCATTTTGTAAAGAATGAGTCGCTTAAAGACTTGACTTAAAGCATCAATATGATCTTCTTCTTCTTTGGATTTGACAAGGATGTCATCAACATATGCATCCATAGTCTTGTGCATCTGATCATGGAAAATGACAGCCATTGCACGCTGATAGGTTGCCCCAGCATTCTTGAGTCCAAACGGCATGACTGTATAACAGAAAGTGCCCCATGGCGTAGTGAAGGATGTCTTGGATTGGTCACGAGTGACTAACTTGATCTGATTATATCCGGAGTATCCGTCCATGAATGAGAACATGGCATGCCCAGCCGTGCTATCAACTAGGAGATCAATATTTGGGAGTGGATAGTCATCCTTTGGAGTAACTTTATTGAGATCGCGAAAGTCAATACAAATTCGCACTTTGCCATTTTTCTTGGGAACTGCAATGATATTCGCCAACCAGTCCGGATAATCTATTGCTCGAATGAATCCTACTTGAAGCAAGTCCTCAAGTCCTTCCTTGACCTGTTGCTCGATTCGAGGATCCATTTTTCTTAACTTCTGCTTAACAGGTTTCACATCAGGCTTCAGAACGAGTCGATGTTCCACCAATTTAGGATCTAAACCTGGCATATCTTCATAAGTCCATGCAAATACTTCTTGGTACTGCTTGAGAAAGTCGATGAGCCTTTCCTTCTCATCTGTACTTAGGCTGGTGCCGATCTTGAGAATTTTTGGACTATCTTCTGAACCAATATTGATGTCCTCAGTCGGATCCTGGACTAGGGTCGATGGTTCATCTTGTTTCTGAATCGCTGCAAATTCTGGCAACTCTGGAAGCGACGAATCAAATTCTGTCATTTCTTCTGACTGCTTTGTGACCTTACTGTCCCCTGCTCTTGCTCGGACCCGATATATCTTTGCTGGTTTTGATAGGATTGAAGGATTAATGACTAACCTTTTTATCGGTTGAGAAGACATTCTGAAATTTTGAAAAGGAATAGCTTTTAGAGAAAGCTCCTTTACTATGACATAAATTGCATGGGAATAAAAAAGATAAGAACAAATGAATTTTGAAGACAAATTGCAGAGGAATAAGAGAAACATGACATCCAGATAGACGAGAAAATTGATAACTTTATTGAAGACTTGAAATGAAATAAGGACACTTAAAATGAACTGAAATGGGACATTGTCCCTACAAACTGTAAAAATCAAATGAATGGAATAGAAAAGACAGATGGTAGAAAATTTTTAATGGATCCCTTTAATGAAGACAATATTTTTGTGAGATCTTTTGCCCATGAATCCTAGTCCTGCCCTGCACGGATGATGATCAGGGATCACTGGCTCTAGCCGGCCATCTCCGTTCTTGCCCAATCCTTTGAAAGGCTGATAATCATGCTTCAGTAACAGGTCAAATCCTTTCTTGGTCCTAACAAACTGCGGGAAAAGAGGATGGTCCTTGAAAGTACTGTAATCGAGACGACCTCCAATCTTAAAGAAATGTGGTCCTTGCCATTGGACCATCACTGCGGTGTGATTTGTCTCTGATGTTGCTCCTAACTTTAGCATTTCAAGGCTTTCACTGAGAACAATTTCTTCACTTTCCCTAATGCTAGGGATATTGGCAGTATAAGTTGGCCTAGGGATCATAGGCTGAGGTAGCCTCTCTTCAGGATCTTCCCCCAAAACAGTACTTATCATGCCACCTTTAGACCACTTGATGCACTGATGCAGAGTGGATGGCACGGCGTTGGCATTATGAATCCATGTTCTTCCCAGTAGAAGATTATACGTTGGCGGCACGTTAACGACATGGAAAAGCACTGTATGAACAGAGTAGTTGATAAATATTTTCAAGAAGATCTTTCCCTTTGCTGTCTGTCCATGATTATCAAACCCATAAATGGTGATCGGATCCGGTGTATACTCTTCTTCTTTTATACCCAGAGCCTTGGCAGTCATCTCAGGACAAATGTTGAGGCTACTGCCTCCATCTACAAGCACGTGGGGTACAGTCATTCCCCGGGTTCGCACCACAATGTACAAGGCATTGTTATAAAATGCGTGAGGTTTTGGCAAATCCTCATCTGAGAAGGTTATGGGAGCATTGGTCATGGCTTGATTAACGATCTGAGCCATGTCTTCAGGTGTGGTGTCTGGCTTGACCTTGATCTTTCACAGTAAATCGTCCAGGACTTGCTGATGCTTAGGAGAGGAACGTGTCAACTCAAGGATAGGGATATTAGAGAGGGCAGTGATTGGTCTTTGTACCGTGTCGACCTTTTCTTCTGGTTTTCTTCCTTTTTCCGAAGTAGATTTGACAAGGCTCTTGGGTAACCAGGGCATTCTTTTGGCTACCTCTGGAGATACTCCAGTGGGTTCTCTCGAAACTTTCAGCTTACTGAATGCTGAAACGAGGTCCATCTTTTGAGAACCGGACTGGGTCTTATACAACACTAATACCTGATGTTGCACCTTGATATCACTGCTAGGGCATGGTTGGATATGATCTTGTGGCTGAAAGGGATGATCAGATATCATTGTTGTTGAGTGCTGCAAGAAAGGCTGTTTTAGAATCTCCATTTTCTCATCTTCAGCCCCTTCTACTAACAGATTTTTGTCAATATAATCTTGTATGATGTTTTTTAGAACGAAACAGTTCTCGGTATCATGTCCTACAGTTCGGTGGAACTTGCAGAATCTGTCCTTCATTTTTCCCATAAACACTGGCGGGTCAGCTACCCTTGGAAGCTTAATCATATCACTGCCGAGCATATATTCTAATACTGTCTCGAGGGACTGGTCTAGAGGAGTAAACTTGCGGTTATAACTCCATCCTTCCCGCTTCAGCTTTTCTTGTGGTCTTGATCTTTGTTCGAGGGTCTGCTATGGTTGCTTATCATATTGAATAATTGACTTGCCTTTCTGATCACTTTTGTTGGGATTTGACCCTCCTGAAGCATAACTATGATTTTTTCCATTTCCTTTGTTCTGATTCTTGCTGTTACTGGCAGAGTAGGTAAAATGGGCTTTCTTCTTTGATTCTTGTTGACTGTTATTCTTTGTAAACATAAAACCTTCATAAGACCCGTTCTCCATACTCAACTCGAGTCATTCGGCTCGTTCTGTCAATTCTATGAAGCTCTTCGATGGAGATGTAGAAATTAGTCCCCTTAGGGGTTGCGAGAAGTTGCTCAGGATCAAAGATAGTGCGTGTCTTTCTACTATTGGCTCGCACATCTTATTGCAAGCGGATCTCCATCTATGAATGAAATCCCTGGCCTTCTCGTTTTCCTTTTGCCTCAGACTGCAGAGATGACTGAGAGTCGGGAGTGCTTCAGCATTGAATAGAAAGCGCTTAATAAATAAATTGACCACTTTGTCGAATTCTTTCAGTTCTATCGGATTAATGTGCTCTGAGTACCACTTTGCTGCAATACCCTCCAGACTGCGAGGGAAACAAAGAAATAAGGCTCGGTTATTCCTCTTGAACCTCGAACATTCTGCGAAGAATAGGGCGAGATGTGCTTTTGGGTCACCCAAACCATCAAACTTGATAAATTTCTTGGGAAGATTATCAAGATCATCATCCCCATCTAGTCCATCATAGAAGTCTTCGCTAGTGAAGACTTTCTTGCCCTTGTCGCGGGCCTGCAGATCCTTAACCATCTTCATCACATCTTTCAGTTGTGACTGCGTAGGGTCGTCAACAGACTGATTCTTAGATTTGTAGGCCGACCCCTGCCCCTGAGTCGACCTTCTGAATTCATAATTATTTTCACATTCCTTGTCAGCATCGTCAGCTGATTCTGACTCATCAGATATTTCCTCGTGACGACTCTACTTTTTGCTGATCTTCACATTCTTGACGGCCTGACCCTTATCTTTCTGTTTGGTCTGAATTTGCTCAGTACTGACCTCAGCTTGCTCTGCCAGCATCTTGGTCATCATCTTTTTGAACATGACGTACATTTGGGGATCGATGCCATCATCCGCCTGCTGACCCTGACTCTGGATTGATCAAGATGAGTCCATCTCTTCTTCTAAAGCTACTGAGTACGTGACGCCTTCAACTGATGCGGCTTTCTTTCTGGATCTTGTATCAACCATCGGGTATCACAATTGTTCTCTTGGATATTACTGATGCTCTCTGCAGGGCAGAACTGATGGTTAGGCTTCTGAAGGAAATTTGGTTTGGAGGAAAATATTTGTTGAGAATTTTGGTAGACAATTGAAATAATATCCCATTACTAGGGATTGAGTCGTCGCTGGGATTACGACAATTGCGTTGCTATTCTTTGCAAGATAAACAACTGAAAATATGCCTTGTTACCTAGGCGAGGTCGTCAAACCAATGTAAAATAAAGGAATTTTTATTGAGAGGAAAAACATGATTTTATCAGTAATACACTTGACAGAGGGGAGGGGGACATACAATTTTCCACCACTCCAGATAATCAGAAGATACACGAGGACCAGGAAAAATAGTAAGACTGACAAAGGAATCCCAGCCATGTCTGGCAGAATGGTATGCTCCGGACCACTGATCTGATGCGAGATCGAATTCTGGCAGAACCCCGGCTAGTGGACGAATCTCTACGCGCTTCTGCCTCTGAGAGAACTGCCTGACACACCGCTCTGGATGATAGTATGCGCAAAAGAACGGGCCAAGTAGTCTGAACCGCTTGCCGTAAGCATAAGTGTATCTGGGAGGTGATTCTTGATGATCAAAGTAGTCCCATACGACTTCTTCCTCCTGAAGGTTGTCGATCAAGAACCGGTATCGCGCAACTGGAAGAAGCTTTTTACCATTGTATCTGAACGAACTGGCTCGGACTAGCACATGTCGGAGGAACCAAGACTACAAGGCATAGGTGCACCCTTCGACTAGGATCGACTCTCCGAGTGCGAAACGAGTCAACCCTCGGTATAGAAAAGCGAGTGCGGCCATGGCTATTGAGAGGCGGCTGGTCTGTCGACTTCCCCATCTCCTTAGAAGCTGAACTATTCTGATATCCATGTAATTCCGTCCATCGGGAAAGAAAGCTAATCCCACCGTGCACAGAACCATCGCGTGCTGAATTCTTTCTCGAGCTGTCCTGGACAACGAGCTGACTTCTGCAAATGTCCCATACTGTCTATAGATTTCGAGCAGGTCCACATATTCATTTCCATCTT
Source organism: Nuphar pumila (assembly GCF_984573655.1). Lineage (NCBI taxonomy): Eukaryota > Viridiplantae > Streptophyta > Magnoliopsida > Nymphaeales > Nymphaeaceae > Nuphar > Nuphar pumila. The sequence continues at coordinate 52,242,894 of NC_143257.1, read as the reverse complement.
CTTCAATTAGAGGCCAAGACTTGCGTCCTGTCATGTGAGCTAAGGCATCCTTAGGGTCCAGACCCTTAACATTAATCAGAAACTGTTTCTCCAATGGATCTCCAGGCTGACCGGCTGGCTCGGGCAATCCCATAATCTCTGAAAATTCATCCATCAGTATTGTCATCTCGCCCCACGGAAACCAGAAGGTAGAAGTGCTCGGATTCCACCGCTCTACTAGTGCATGGATCAAGTTGCCGTTGACTGTCTGCTTTCCCACTGCGGACGCCAGTTCCAATCCACACTCGTCCAGATGGTCCGGAAACATACGAGAGAAGTTCTTGAACCATGAATAATACCACCGGGGAAAGAAGGATCCGGTGTTGAGGACTCGATGTTCGAGAAGACTTTGTCGCACCTCATAGGAGATGTGACCCTCAGGGAAGACTGAATCAAGCTGACTGGATGCCATCGGACTGAAAGACATGGAAATTGGAATAAGGCTTGGAAAATACAGGAATTTTGAGGAAAATGCAGGCAGGATAAAAATAAAGCAGGAAATTTGAGATCCAAAAGACAGGAAAGATGGGAAATCACTTGGAGTTTTGAAGAAAATAGAGGAATTTCATGAAAATCGTCCAGGGTTTTAATATTTCATAAAATGGACTATTTGAAAATCGTCCAAGGTTTAAAACATGGACAGTACATGAACATAGATTGAGGAATTTTGAGAAAATCGTCCAGTATTTTTAGAAATTTGGGAAAATATGGAAAATAAAAGGAAATGACTATAACATATTCAATCACATTCTGCACAAACAAGTATGCACATACAGCATTCCCTAAAAGCTGACTCTAGATGCACAAATTTTGAAATAGCTGTAGGACCTTAATCCTAACTCTAAGGTTCAGATCAACTGTATCCAATCCAGTTATGCCTATATACTCAAGCCAAGGCTTGATGTACGTGACATAAAATCAATTCCTCCGGTTCTAGGTTCAAGTTTTCCAACATCCTTGAGCACATGCCGATATACGTTGGACTATGGCCCTTGGTACGTGGCAGGGGGGTTTTCACCCAAATATGTGACCCAGTTGTGAGCCTCTGTCCCGAACTATGGTTCTGGAAGAGAGCCCAGCAATGTGAAGACCGGGACAATATAGGTGGGGTGGTTTTCGAAAAACATGAACACATGCAATCAAACAGAAGGCTCTAAGTCCTAAAGAGATAGAATTTTGAAATATTTGAAGAAGCAAACATTGTTTTCATACAATTCCTAAATTGAGGAGTGTTGTATTAGACCTAAGTCTATGTGAGCATGAATAATTCTCCTCAATATGGTCCTACCAAACCATACCTAGTCTATATGCATTCCATGTCAGCTGGGTTCAAGTCTAGGCTCCTAGGTTCACATGATATCATAAAGCAAAGCTGACATTCCATGGATATCGATTTTGACAATTTGAACTAAGTAGAGCATTAGATTGATCAGGCAAAGACAGGTCCCATCTCGGTCGCCAAACCTGTTATCATCGCAAAATTTTTAACTTTTGCAAATCAAACTGACCTTTGAAAAAGATTTTGAAAATAACTCGCCTCCGTTTTTAAAATGCGGGAAAATTCCGAAGAATGGGACTCGCCTGTCGGTACGAGGTTCAACCGTTCCTGCCACCTTTAACAGGGGTAATTGAACCAAGGATCAATCTTATGCTCTACTCTATTCAACTTGTCTAAATCATATTCTAATTTCTAAATGCACATAGAATCAGGCATGTGCTATGAATTTTCAGAAAATGCACATTTTGAAAACATGATGTTTGCTTTGAATGATTGAAATAGTTAGAAAATGTAAACCTTGGAAATGATATCACATGGAAAATCGTGAATTAAGATTTGAAAAAATATTTCTGAAATAAAAATCGATTTCTGGGGAAATCTTGAGATTTTATGAAAATCAATTCTGAGAGAACTTGGTTTCTCTGAATTCCAACTTTGAACTTGAAAATACAACTTGAAATTTCGAATTTTGAACTTGAGAAACACTTGAAACATACTTTGAGATTTTCATATTCTGAGAAAATCGATTTCTCCATATGACTTAGAAAATTTTGAGAAAATGAAATTCTTTGAATTCAAACTTTGAAATTGAAATTGGCAAATGCATGAGATGAATGAATATGGATTTGAGGAATTGAGAAATACTTTTTGTATTTTTGAGAAATGCAGTGCATTTTGAAGTTAGCCTAAGAGTGTAGGCTGAATGTGGCTAATGTGAAGATCATAAATCTAGGTATCATTCGTATTCTGACTATGGCCATAAATACAAATTCCACCACGTTTATAAACTTCATAGAAGCTAGTGCATGTGCCATTCGTGTAGACCATAGTGAATTCATAAAAATATGCATGAATCATCATCCATCACACATTAACATTATTAAAAAAAATAAACTATATGCAATGCAACCTAAGCTAAGCAGGAAATGTAAATTCTTATTCCAAAGTTTAATTACAAATTACATCACTATTGAAATTTAAATACATGAAAAATAAAGTCTTCAATGTACTGCAGAACTAGAAAACTTGGTTAATGAATATATGTTGGCTTTTCTAGATTTATCCAGTAATATCTAGAAATTACTGGATTTTGCTAGATATAAGCCTTTTTGCCATGATTCCCTTAAATCAAAATGATAAAATATGAAGAAATAATAAAGGTAAAATATGAAATTTCGAAATTGGGGTCAAAATGACCAAAATACCCCTAATAACAAGACTATGGCCTTGAAATTAGGGTTTTTAGAAAGATATTTTGATAAAATGCAAGTTTTGAAATTTGAATGAAATAAACTCAAACCAAATATACTATGACATGATTAAAAATATGAAATTAGGGTTAGGGATTTCGAAATTTAGGTCAAATGACCAAATTGCCCCCGATAGCAAGACTATGGCCTTGAAATCAGGGTTTTTAGAAAGAGATTTTGGTAAAAATTTGGGTTTTATGACCTAAATGAAATCAAATAACTACAAAATTAAACCTAAAGTATCCTAAGATGCTTATGAATATAATAAAACCCTAAAACCATATGCTTATGCACGAAAATCCAATAATATCACAAATTTTGTGATTTTTGCAGTGTTTTTGGATCTTTCAGGAACCCGGTTTTGCAATTTGCTTAATTCAGCCATCAAATGGATTCCAAAATCCATAAAAATTGGTACCTGCACTTTTTATAACCCTAATGTCGAATTGGAATTATAAAAATAATTTTTTGACATTAAATTAATCTGAAACTTTCATTAAACCCTAAAAATATGCTATTTTTGACCTAATTCACCAACCAGTTTCAATCCAAGACCTGAATCAGGGGTCAAATCTCCATGGAAATTTATGAAATCTTACAGAGACTAACTAGAAATAAAAACAGAGATTTCTCAATTTACAGATCGGAAAAATCATCTCCGGTTAGGGAGAAACCTCTCCGTCAATCTGAGCTAAAATATATCACTCTTAACAGGGATTAAAACAACTATTCCAGATTGAAAATACAGGCATAAATAGCAATCTTAAACAAAAATCTCTGAAATTTTAGTGGTGAACAGTATACAGAAAAATAATAATAGTCACTTTTTACATATCATGAATCGGATCTGTGGTTTGGGATTTATGACTAACACGAGTCTGATTAGGGTTTTGGTAAACCCTAACGAGTTTTAAATTTAAAAACAGATTCTCTAAAAAGGGAAAAATACTAAAAGTAATAAAAAAATCTGAAAATTTCACAGTAGACATATCTATTCAATGTGAATCCATAGCACTTTACAGATTTAAAATCGGATATAAGATGAGAGAAATATCATAACAGCAAGTTACCTTCTTGATTTTAACCACGATTTTAAAGCTTTAAAAACCCGATTTGATGTCTGATTTTTTTGACAGAGTTCCCGAAATCCAAAACCTATGATTTTTTTAAAGTAACTCAATAACTCATGCATGCATCACATATAAAAAAATCAGAAATAAACAATGAGAACTTCAATCCAAAATAACATTATCTTTACTGTTCTAAACCTAAAACACACAGAAATTTAAGAAACTTGAAAAACCATGCATTAACTAATGTAAATCAATAAAATAAACCATAAAACAGTAAATAAAAATTATTTTTATGCTTTAGAACGTAAAACAAACATGAATAAACCATGAAAATAAAATCAAAACAGGGAATCAATGGCTGGAATTTGATATCACCTTTAAAACATAGATTTAACCCATTAAAAAGGGTAAATCATATATTTTATTGGTTAATAATGTAAGGAATCATATTAAAATCAATTATAATGGATTAAAATCCCTGTAAATCATCCAAAACAGGGTTAGATCACCTTCTTGGATCATTCTTGCTGATTCTTGAGGTGAAACCATGGTTGATCTTCCATAAGGAGGGGTGTCCAAGCCTAAATCTAGGTTTAAAGCATTAAAAAGCATTAAATAAAATAAGAAAAGTGAAGAAGTTCATACCTTGGAGTTGCAGCAATGGAGGAAGGGCTGGAGAGGAGAGAGAAGCTCCAAGATTTGCTCCCAAGGTGGCTGGAAAAATCGTCCCCCCTATGGGGGCCTTTTATAACAATTTTTTAGGTTTTAAAAATTAGCAATTTTGAAATTTTTGGACTTCTAAAGGGGGGGGGCGATTTTGGGGTGGAGTTACCTAACTACCCCTAGTCTAAATTATCCTAAATAATGCCTAATTAACCCCTAGCTAATCCTAAAAAATCCCCGAATGTGATGCCACTTGGCATTTTCCACATTTGGGTTTTTAAAGTTCTTTAAAAACCTTTTAAAACACTAGTTTTAAAATCCAAAGTTCAAAATGAGTTTTTAAAATAACTTTTGACTCTTCTAAATCTCTAACACTAACCAAGACACTGACTAACCCTAGTCTAGCCCTGACTTACTCGAATATGGCACCACCCCGGGTGGGCCCTACTTGAGTTTTTCAAAAAAAAATGATTTTAAAACTTGAAATTGAAGGATTTTTCAAAAGATTTTCAAAAGTAAACTTTGAAATTAAAATTTTTTGAAATGGAATAGGGTTCTAACTGGGTCAGAAATCCTCTGGATATGGTTCCAACTGAGTGGGCCCATATCAATTTTTGAAAGTTTTGAAATAACTACTGAAAACATCTTTGAAAAAGGGGTTAAAATCAATATTTGAAATTCAAGATCTCTGAAAATAGGGTCTCAAGCGAACTGGAACTCCGAGTCAGAGTCCTGAACTCTTAGGACTCTGAGATTTTAGATTTTAGAAAGCTAATTGAAAGGTTTTTGAAAGATTTTATCAAGAAACGATGAAATAAGTCAGAAAACACAGTCAGGGTTAGACTCCTAACTTGATCGAACTCTAAAATAGAGTCCTGAACTAACTGGACTCTCTAAAATGACCTAAATTTTGAAAATAATCGAAAAAGACTAAAAATGGAAGTAAAACAGACTCCTGACTGGATTAGGACTCTGAGACAGAGTCCTGATCGGACTGAAACTTTCAAAAATTTGAGAAATTTGATGAATAGAGGAATTCAGAAGCGACACCACCTCAATGGGTCTCATCTGTGAATTGAAATCGATTAAAATGTGAATTTGGAATGAATTCAGATTGTTTTCTGAGAAAATACTTCGAAATATAAAGTCCTGGGGTTGGAAAATGACAAAGTATTGAATAAAAACCCAGGTTTTGAAATTGATTTTGAAATAAAGCTTTAAAATTCAAATCTGGATTGAATGTTTTGAAATAGGAGTGCTGGATCTCAAAAATGAGATGCAATGTCATACAATGCTATGCAGAATACGTGCAATGACATGCAATGATCTGTAATGACTTATGAAATGGACAAACACTGGATGAAGGTAAAAATTTGGGGTGTTTACACCAGTCCCGTCAAATTTGAGAAACTTGCGAGGAAGATTCTCCAGGTTATCGTCCCCATCTAGACCATCGTAAAAATCTTTGCCAGTGTAGGTCTCCTTGCCCTTGCCCTTGTCTTGAATGTCTTTGATTGCTCGATTCATCTCCTTTATCTGCTTGCTCATCAGGTCCTCTGTTGAAGTCCCAGACTTGGGCTTGTTGATGGATTCGAGTTCTTCTGCGGCTATCTTTACGGACTGCCTCGGAGGATCTTGTTTGTAGACAATCTGCTCTTCCTCTTTTGATTCTTCCTCGACTGACTCTGATTCCTTAGAAGCAGTGTCTGGCTGTACCTTCTTTCTGATGATTCTGACTTGCTTTTTTACAGGCTTCTTCCTCAACTTGCTTTTAGGAACTGCCTCTTTCAGATTGGCCTCGGCTTGCTCGGACATCATCCTCGCCATCATCTTTTGGAACATATCATACATAGCGGGGTCAATGTCATCTCCTCTGTTCTGACCCTGTCCCCTGACCGACTTAGGAGAGTTCATCCCTTCCGTCTCACTGTCGCTGTGTTGAGGAACAGTTTCTTTTCCAGCTCTTGTCTGAACCATTTTTGAATATCAACGCTTTCTGTAGAGAAAAGTGGAGGTTTTTAGACTGAGGAAACTTTTGGAGAAGTTTTGACAAGAGGAAGGATTAGGTTAAAATCTGTTAAAAATTGTATCTCATTACTAGGGATTGAGTCGCCACAAAATTTGTGACAATTGTGTTGTTTACTCTACGAGAAAGAGTAACCAACTTGAAACACGAAGAAAAATGCTATTTTTAAAAAGATATCTCTTGACGGAAAGAGATTTGATTTATGAAATATATAAACAAGAATACAAAATCAGAAGAAAAAAATAAGAGGAAAATGAAATTTGAGAATAAATGTTAAAGATTTAAAATTTGAAGAACTTGTAGGCATGATCAAAAGAATTTTGAAGAAATTTAGAAGAAGAAGAGAAAGGAAAAATACACCTAGGTTTTAAAAAGGAAAATTTGAATAATATATACCCAGGGTTTTGGAAAATATAAGGGATATAAAATATCACACAATCACAGATATACAAACAAGGATGCACAAACAACGCTCCCTAAAGCTGACTCTAAATGCAATATTTGAAATGGTTGATAGGACCTTAATCCTAACTCTAAGATTTATATCATCTGATTCCAATCAAGGTATGCCGATATACTCAAGCTGAAGCTCGAAGTACGTGGCATAAATATATTTCTCCGATTCTAAGGTAATGGCTACCCAACATCCTTGAGCACCTACCGATATACCTCAAACTATGGCCCTTAGGTACGTGGTAGGGAGGCGCGAACCCAAATAAGTGGTCCAGTTGTGAGGTTCTCTCCCAAACTATGGTTCAGTGAGACAGCCCAGCAACGTGAAGACCGGGACAATATAGGTAGAGATGTTTTCAAAAACATGATCAACATGCAGATAAAACCAGAAAGCTCTAATGCAAGTCCTAAAGAGATAGAATTTAAATGAAAAGAAGCATACACTTGCATACATTGTTTATATTCAATCCCTAGAATTAAGGAGAGTTGTATTTCAAACATAAATCTAATGTCAACATCGAATAATCTCCTCAATATGGTCCTACCAAACCATACTTAGATCCTATATGCAATGATGTCATCTAAGGACAAAGTCTAGGCTCCTAAGGTTTGCATGGAAATGAAGCTGACATTTATAAAATAAAGACTTAGAAAATATCAAAGCAAAGCAAAAGGCACAAATTCGACCGAACGAAGACGAGTCCCATCACGGTCGCCAAAACTGTGATCATCGCAAAATTTTTCCTCTCTTGTGGTTCCTCTCTCTTCCTTCTCTTTTCCTTTTCTAACCTCTATTTTTCTCCTTTTTTGAAAGGGGAAAAATAGAAGACAGAAAGAGAAGAGAGAAGAGAAGAGAAGAGAAGAGAGAGGAATTCTTTTGCGGGGTCTCACTCGACCTTGATTTGAAAATATTTAGAAAATTACTCGCCTTCGTTTTGAAATATATTGCAGGAAAATGGAGAGATGGGATTCGCTCGTCGGTACGAGGTTCGACCATTCCTCGCGCCTTTACCAGGGGTAATCGAACCAAGGATCGAATTTATGCCTTTTTGCTTTGCCTAAATATTATATAAGAATTTATCCTAAATCTAAATGCACAAAAAATCATGTCTGTGCAATGCAAGGATGTATGCTCTTTTAAAAAAAATGGTTTTGGAAATCTCCAAGTGCTCTTAGATGAACTTGATAATGGTGTGAAGAGATGGGTAGAATCTAACTTAGAACTTGAGAAAGTTCAGAGAAGTCCTAAATTTTTTGAAATAATCAGAATTTGGAAAATAAATCTTGATTTGAAAAGAATGACTTTTGAAGCTGAGGTAAAAGGGAAAAGAAAAGAAAATTCAAAGTCATAAATGGACTTTGAATTAGGATTTTAAATCAGGATAGAGATGGGATGTGATTTGAATTTCAGTTTTAAAGTTTGAAGTCAGAGTAAGATTTGAGAAATCCAAATGGTATTTAAAAACTGAAATGGATTTAGGAAGTTTAGAGGAGATCTGAAAATGGAATTGGATTTAAAATCTAGAACTGGGAATGGAATTTGGATTTGAAGTCTAGGATTCAAGATGGAGTTTGAATCCAAAGTCTGGATTCTAAATAGAGTTGAAATCCAAGATGAAATTGAATCCTGGATTTAGAATGGAATTGGATCCAAGATTTGGAATCCAAGATAGAATTTGGATATGAAGTCTGAGATCCAAGGTAAAATTGAATTCTGGATCCTAAAGGGATTTTGGACCTGGAATCTAAGATCCGAGAGGGAATTGGATTCAAGATCCTAAAATGGAATTTGGACCTAAGATCCAATATGAAACTGGGTTCTGGATCCTAAAATGGATTTTGGATCTGAAGTCTGAGATCCAAGGTGAAATTGGGTTCTGGATCCTAGAATGGATTTTGGATTTGAAGTTTGAGATCCAAAAAGTAGAGGTTTATACTTGGAAATCTGGATCCAAGTTGGGATAAGGATTCTAACTTTGGATTTGGATTCTGAAAAAGTCCAAATGGGACTTTTTAAATAAAGATCTAGGTTTTGAAAACTCAGTTTGAATTTAAAATTTAGGAAAGGTCAAGCTTTGAGATTCAGAATCAATCTCAAACTTCAATTTTTGAATTTTGAAGATAGGAAGATAAACTTGGTTTTGAATGTGAAGAGGAATCACAAACTTCAAAGTTAAATTGAACTTTGAAATTGAATTTTGAATTGAGTTGGGAATTTGAAGTTCGAATATAAAATGATTTTGGAATTTCAAAGTCAAATTGGACTTTGAAATTTGAGATAGAATTGGAATTTAAAATAGAAATTTGAAGAAAGGAGGTTTGAAATCACTTGGGTTTTTTAAAAAGATTTTGAAAATATGATGCAATTCTATCCTAAATGATGAATGCATTTAAAGGATTTTGAAATTGAATTTTGAAAAGCTATTCCATTCTTTAAATGAATTAAAATAAGATTGAAGATATAATACATCCCTGACTATGGTCATTGAATGTATTATATAATAATCTATATTTAAATTCAAAAGAAGAATAAAATACATTTTTGGTGCTTTTATAGAATTTAAAATGAAATTAACTCTCAATATACCCTGACTATGGCCATTGGTATATATATTGAATTAATTTTAAATTAAATTCTGATAAAAAAAAATATTTGAAGAAAATATGATGATTTTTGAAGAGGATCCAGTGTGGATTCAATGTTATTTTATAAAAAATAAAAATCCTAAGTTTTGTTTACATCCTGACTATGGCCATTGATGTAAATCATCAACTTAGGATTAATTACCTTTTACGAAATGGTGCACGTGCCATTCGTGTTTTCATTGAAAATAAAGGAGAAAATATGAGAACAAGTAATTCATGATATTTATAATGCTCATTCATTCTATCTAAAAGCTGGAAATGTAAATTCTCATTAAGTCCTAACTTATTACAACATATAAAATTGAATTTACAACTCCAAGTAATGATATTTTCCACATATTCCCTGCAAAACACTTGATTAGTGTGAGTATAGAAAAGAATTGCTCATATCATATGGATTTCAAAAGTGCCAATGATGAAATAATCATAGGTCAATACATATATAATGAAGAGATGAAAAACTGACCTACATACCTATACACATATCCATATACATGCATATATATATATATATATATATATATATATATATATATATATATATATATATATATATATATATATATATATATATGGCATATACAATGGCTTCTATGATAGGAAACAAGGTAGGGGAGGTAAAATATCATGGAATGATCTAAAAGCTATTATTGATGAGCATGTCATGTAGTGAAGGTCAGAAGCTCAAATGATGGAAATTGAAGACAGTGTGTTGCTGTGTTAAACTAGTGGTGCATAGTGGTGAGGGTGTGGTTGCTATAAGCAAGGGGTACAAGTGTTGGTGAAGAAGGTAATAGTGAAAAGTATACATAGATGGTAAAGGAAGTGCTTTAGCAGGAAAATGAAGTGTTTGTGCACAGATGATGTGGCAGCAACAGGTGAATATTACATAACAAGTAAATATAATGAATATGTTATCTACAGAATTATTATTAACAATATGTTTAAGCATATGCTAGAATATACTACCGTCTAAGTGTTGCACATCTGACATTATACCTTGTTCCGAGCCAGGATTTGCTGTTAGACGAATGAAGGCTCGTTAACTGCTGTCTACACAAACTCTCAGCATCTTTGTATGCTATAATTAATGTGGAATAGCATGATATATAATATCAATCATTTACAACTTAAAAAGGTTGATATCAATTTGGGAGAAGAACTCACTCTAATAGAACAACAAACCAGCAAGTCTTGGCATAAGCCAAGAGATTCCTTCTGTCAAGACTCTGATAGACGTCCAGCCAGTCATAACATCTGCAAGTATGTCACTAAAATTGACCATAATGATGGTGACCGAAAACCTTCACATGGGCTTATATGTCCATCGAAGCCCTACAGGATCATGGGACTGCTGGAACTAACAACCAAAGAACCAAAATGGACAAGATGCACACCCCACAAAGCAGCAAGAAGACAACAGTGAAAGCAAAAGGAAAATGAACAACAACCATTAGCGGGTGAATACGCATGGGTTGGGGTAAGGCAATAAATGACAAATTACAAAAATTGGAAAGGCAAGCAGCTATTTAAAATCACACTGGGCCGTTAGCAGACTTCTCTGCCATCACCAGTTCATGGAGATCATTAACTATTTTGGAAAAAAAAAAAAAAACTGCACCTGGACGTGCAAGCTTCTGTGCATTCTGAGACATGGTTCTTTGCTCATCAGATTTTGAACCAAACCATTGAGCAACAATCTTTTCTATATCTTTCGGTGATTTTAGAGAATCTTCCAATTTCATCATCCACAACATAAGGCACATTACCAGCCTCCTGACCAACAATGTAATCATTTAGAATAATGGGAAGTCCCCTTATCATGGCTTGAGCAATGGTCCCAGGTCTTTCTCATTATCGAACTTTGCTGAATGGACTCCAATAACTACAAATGGTTCATCCTTGTACTTCTTTTCCAAGAAGTCCAAATCCAACAAGACATGTATACAATTTATACAGCAAAATGTCCAAAGTCTAATAGAACCACCTTGCCTTTCAGATCCAGAGAAAATTGAAATGGAGCAGGAATCAGCCAATCCAGCTTAGATGGGAACTCCGACGACCTATTTTTAGCAGATTCAGCCTGAGCATCAGTCCGAGCCACAGAGAAGAAATCAAAACTCTCAAGAGAATTTCTTGCAGAAGCGTACTCTTCTGCAGGTATAACACTGATTTCAACAATAATTCCATCTAAAAACCTGAAACATAACATCACCAAACAAATATTCATTCTAATAATATGGAAATTTGGATCTTCTTTAATGTATATAATAATTTCACACTGGGCAAAGAATGTTGCCAAATAAAGGATACACGAGAGCTTTCTCAATAGCAGGCTTTTCAAGAAACTTCATGGTTTGACAAAGGGGCTGTAAAGGTTGGCTGGTACTGACGTTGGAACCCAAAATCATTGTATTTTGGCATCCGAATCATACCTTCCTGAATGGATTCCCGTAAGGTCATTTACTGAAGTATCTCTTCAAAATCCTGGGGCATTTGCAGTAGATTCCACTGCAGCAAAATGGCTTATGCTAATATTTCCATCGCACTTAGTGAACAAGGTGCCATCCAGTTTCGTTTCCGTCAGTGCATACAGGTGCTCTGCTATTGTTCTATAGAGCATCCGCCCCTCATGGAATGATTTTTGCAATATGAATAATTATAAAATATCATGTGATTGCCATAAACCCTTTTATTCCCAAAGGCAATAGTTCATATTGAAGCCCAAAGTGCTTACAGTCGAAATTTTACAGTAGAGGTATGGATAAACCTCATATCGGATTCCATGGGTGGATTCACAGTGAAATCAAGAGTAGATAGGCTTCACCGTGGATTTGATCCAAGCAATGTTGAATCATATTGAGGGTTAACAGGTCGATGATCCACGATAATGCAGATAAAAGAATAATAAAACAAAAAAAAATCACATTAAGCCATCAAATAAACAAATGACTTTCTGCAAAAATAACCAGAATATGGATTGCATCATCTGATGTATAGACACCACCAAATAACACTCATAGTTTGTAGTTTGAGCAATTTTCCTTTTAGGTTGTTTATAACGTATCACAATTGATGTAGTACCACAAAAGGAGATGTCAATGAGTATATAAAACATCTAGGGAACTAACTAGATCTTCCATAAGGCGCAAGGAACAATACATAGATTTTCAGTTAACACAATTAATGATGACCATGACATATACTACAATGACACCAATTTACTAATATTCATGTAAATTGTGGCTGAAAAACATTGTTCTCATTGTTTTAGTTTTATCATTGTTGATCTCAATTTTCAGTTAATGTGACTCATAACGTGAGCCAAATTGTCTTTTGGACTGCTAGTTACCGACACCATGAAGATATAATGGGACGAGACGTGATAAAAATGAATGAGATGAAGCATAATAAAAAAAAAGGAATCAAATATGAACTATAATGGGGAATAGAAAGCAGATTGGAAAATAAAATCGGCTATCACTAACCTACAATAACAAATATGATGTAAATGTGAAAAATCAAAGCATATAAATCTACAAAAAGGGGTGTGGCCGACAAAGGGGCCAAATTTTTATCGCAAAACAAGAGTCGATGCTGCCATAAACAAATCGACGCTGTGTATCTTGCTTCTATCGAAAGAGAAAAAGAAAAAAAATGGTAATAGTAAAAAAAAATGGAAGAGAAGATCTGAAATAAAGAGGCAAAACAGAGGTAGACTTACAAAAAGAAAACAAAAAAAGGGAAAAGAAGAAAAAATCAGAGAGCAGACTACTTATTTGAAATTGCAGAGGTTTCAGAATGACTGGCTTCAAGATGGCTTCGATATTTATGGATTGAAGTTCCTTTTTTTGATGGGAAACACCCGCAAGAGGGGATCAGATGAAGAAGAAAGGGGAAGAAGAAGGATGAAGAGAAGGGTTGAGAACGTGCGTATGGAGGGGTGGGGAATCGATCCTCTTAGGGTTCTCATGCATGATTCTTTTATAGGGGAGAAGGACGTTCGCGAATGAGGAATCAGTTGGGGTTTGTTAGGGATGAGTGGAGGAGGACGAAGGCAATGACAAATGGAGGGAGATCGGGAGATGGAGGAGCTCGATGGTGATCGGGCGGCTGGGCGATGAGAATGGAGAGGAAGAGGGTTTTGGTGAGAGAGGGAGAAGGAGAATGCGATGGACAACGAGAGAGAGGGTTTCTGAAACCCTAAAGAAATTTTTGTTAAAAGGGCTTTTACCAAAAGGCGGTTCCCTGTGAAAAAGTTTTCAAAACGGTGGTCTTCTCAAAAGTTTTTGCAAAAGAATGGTTTTAGTTAAAAGGTTTGTTTTCCTCAAAAGGAGGTCTTTAAAAATTTATATTTCTCTTTTCTATATATAATTTTTTGTTCTTTTCTTCATTTTCTGTATTTTTTTATATTTTTGTCTTTGGAATGAAATTCTAAAAACTAAGGAGTTTAAAATAATTTTGCAAAATTTTCAAAAATATTTACAAAGGAAAGGTTTTCTGAGCAATTTTGGAAGAAAAATGGGTTTGGACCAGAGTTTTAAACCTCGAATCGAGAAATATAACACGATGGATCCAAACGGATACCGGGCAAAGTGTCTGAGCTTTTCAAAAGTTATTTTGGTAATTTTGAGAATTTAATTAAAAATTGGATGACAATGCTCAGATTTGGATTCTGATATCAGATCCGGATCCAAAAATGAGTCAGATATATAAAAATGAATTTAATTTCAGTAAAACTTTGGGAAATGTACTGAAATTTAGGTTTGAAAGTGACTCAACTTCTTATAAAATGAAATCAGGGGCAAAAAGGGGATATTTAAAAGATTTTGAAAAAATTTGGGGTGTTGATACATTACCAATGTAATTATACAACAGGATATTTTGCAGAAAATTTACCTTGATAAGAACTATACAATGAAACTAGAATTGTAAAGAATAGGAATTTATATTATGGAACAAGTAAGCTAAACAAACTGATGCAGGCTCCTATGATGACTGTCTTAAACCCAAAAATCAAAGAGGATGGAAATATGACACGACACATTTCTTTCCATGACCTGTTTGGACCATCCTTGATCTTCACGCTGGGTTATTTGAGCAATGCTTTACAATGTACCATACCCAACTGAGATACAAAACACATAACGAAATGAAGCAAAGCACACCGAACCAGAATATTTAACCATCATAGCATTAGATTGAATACATATAGGTTAAAAGGGGCACTCCAACTGATGATACGGATGAGGTGTGTCTATAAAGTATGGACTATACCTTTAGATCTGATGCAACAAAACAGAATATGGCTAAAAACAAAGAAAAGAATGAAACCCAGAGAATAATAAAAACAAGGATACAACCAGAGAAAGCAACCAAACACCATCAAAACTAAGAATTAATCATAAATGGGAAAAAAAGCAAGAAAAAAAAATGTAGAAAGACAGGGAAACAAACAGGAAATGAAATCCAAATTGCAAACAGAGGGCTGAACCTCAAAATATAAGCCGATCGTCAATAGTGGAATCCAAATATAAATACAAAAAAGAAACATAAATGAGGAAGGGAAATTTGTATATAAACCAGGGCTCGAAACTAGAAGAGATAACACCAACTGGAGAGGGGAGGATGAAAATAAATAAATTGGAATACTAAATTCAGGTGAATCAATGGTATGGCCCTTTGAGGCATAATGCTATAGTCATTAGGGTGACGGGTTCAGTGTTACCAGTATGAAAATCAAATGTGCATAACTAATTGAGATTAAAGGAAAAGAAGAGCATAGAAGCAAAATCAAAACCCATGTCGGTTCATCAAGACATGATTAAGATCTTGATGTAAACAAAGAAACAATAGTCGAAGAATTAGGAACAAACCGACTTATAAATCAAAAAACAAAAATACTAAAAAGAAGAATAAAATATGGGAAAGATGAAGGAAATATGTGGGAACCGTTGTCCCATTCATTGTAGCACAAGGGTATATCGGGGTTTGCTACAGGCAAACCGATAACATCCATGGTGCGATAATGGTGATAAAGCCAAAAGAAACAACAAAAGATCAGAGTCGGAGGGAGAAGAAGCGGTTACCTGATTCCGCGGGAATTCTTTGAGAGAAGAAAGAGAGTTCTCCTTTATTCTGGTATATGCTGAAGAAATAGAGGAGAAGCACCAGAAAAGAGAGGCGATAGGATGAGAAATCGATCCCTTCAATGTAATCACGAGGTGGAAAAGCGGATTGTAGAGAGGAAGGAGAAGAAAACCAGAGATGCGGAGGTGAAGAAGCGGTCCTTGAGGGTTTCCCCTTTGTTTGTTTTTTAAAGAAGAGGGTGAAGGTTCGAGAAGAGGAGGTTATGGATCGACGGTTTGGAGGATCGAGAGTGAGAGATGAATGGTGATGGAGGGTTTGGGCGAGAGAGGGTTTCAGTGGTTCTGCAAAAAGGGGTGAAAGAGGTGAGAGTGAGAGGGCGGTTTTTCGCCCTTTCCTTTCTTACGAAGGGTTTTCAAACCCTAAAAAAAGTTTTGCAGAGGAGTGTAAACACCCCAAATTTTCATTCACCTCTCCAGCATTTCCACCAAACATCATCATCCAGCCATTGAAATTGCCGAAGGGCAAAATGGTCATTTTTTGAGCCCGGACCATGAAAAAGTCCAAATTTCATTTGGAACTCTCAAAATTTCTCTATTTTTAGCTCAGATGTTCAAAATTTTATTCCTGATAGGAGACAGGCATCTCCAAGTCTTGGTTCAAGATTCTATTGCATAAGACATGGCATTGCATATCATTGCATGAGCATTTCATATCACTGCACTGCACAACATGTCATTTCGAGGTCCAGAACTCTTGGTTTCAAAATTTTCAATCCAGATTCGAGTTTCAACTCTTTTCAAAATTGATTTCAAAACCCTGGGTCTTCAAAATTATCAATTCTTCCCATTTTCCCCCAAGACTCTGAATTTCAAAATATTTCCTCAAGAAAATGATCTGGATAGTTTTCAATATGGATTTCAGCCACTTCACCTCAGATTTTGCCCTTTTGTCAGCTATTTCAACTATCATTCTTTTACAAAATCGCCCTACAGGGGCCAACTCTTTTCAAAAAAAAAATTGTTTTACCAATTAGTCCAGATTTTATGAAAATTCCAAAAAGAGGTTTTGTTGTTTTGTCCTTATTTCAATAAAGAAGCAATGTGGGACCCACACTGAGGTGGTGTCACATAGGATTTTCTTTTGAAAAACCCAAAAATATAGGAGCCTTGTCCCCTGGATTGGCGCCGCTTTTCTTTTCTCTCTCCTCCCATTTATCTACCAAATGTCAGTGTGGGGCTACCTTAAGAAGCCACCACATGTCATTAAACATCCTCTTCATTCCATGCCATGTGTCAGTATCCACTATCTCCACCCTGCGCCATGTGTCATTCCAAAGTCACCATGAGATGCCAAGTGTCATATGTTGTCCTGTTCAGAAAAAGTAAAACTTGTTTTCTCTGAGGTGGCGCCATTTGAAGTGTGTCTCCTGCAGAGGACACGTGTCAACCTCTCCCTCCTTCAGAAAAGTAGACTGACACATGTCTCTCTCTGCCCTTCTCAGAAAAAGCAAATGACACATGTCATTCTCTGCTCTTCTCAGAAAAAGCAAGTGACACATGTCACTCCCTGCTTTTCTCAGAAAAAGCAAGTGACACATGTCACCCTCTGCTCTTCTCAGAAAAAGCAAGGGACACGTGTCTCTCTCTGCTTTCTTCAGAAAAAGCAAGTGACACATGTCACTTTCTGCCTCCTTCAGAAAAAACAACAATTCAAATATTCAAACTCCAGGCTGAGGTGGCGCAAATCCTGAAGTCTCCTCCCTAAATTCATTTTTTTGAGATGGTGCCACGTGTCCCTTTCCCTCCTTTTCCTCCCTCTTGCCACATGTCATTGTAGGAGCCACCCTGAGGTGGCGCCACATGTCAGTCTCTCCTTTCCTCTAGAAAAAGCAGAAATTTAAATTTCAAACTCTCTCTGAGGTGGCACCATCTGAATCCTCTGCCTTTCCTTCTGACACAAGTCAATGTGGATGCTCTGAGATGGCGCCACATGGCAGTCTCTCCTCCTTCCAGAATAAAGCAGAATTTGAATTTCAAACTCCAAGACAACACCCTCTAAGATGGCGCCACGCGTAGGGCTTAGATTAAGCCTCTTTGAATTTCAAAATTTTCCAAAAATTTCTATAAAAACAAGGCCCCACGCCCAACCTAGGGGGGGCTCCTGCTTGAGATCTGAACTTCAATTTAGAATGCCAATTTTTCCTTTCTCTGTTTCCCTCTGAATTCACGCCCTCTCTGGAGTTCCTCATCAAGGTAGTCGCCCGTCTCTGAGGTGTCAAAGCAGCAAAAGAACATAAGGTGAGTCTCTATTCTAATTGATTTTATCGAAATAATACCTTTGTCTTGATTTGTATTTTCGTTTTGAAGAAAAGGCTCGTCCAAATGATGGATCGAGCTATTCTCATAAAACGACGTATATCAAAAAAAAATTATGCTTCTTTGATGATTTCTAGAATTCATGCATTTAGTTAGTTTTAATTTATATTTTATTTCGTTAATTTAGCATCTTTTGTAAGTTAATTAGGTTTAATTCAGTGTCTATTTCAATTCTGCTCAGTTTCAGTAACTCTCTGTTTTTGTCAGTCAGTCCACTCATCATTTCATGTATGTATTTTTCATTAAAAATGCCAAAAAAATGACAGTACGCGTCCCTAGGTGTCCCTAGCAATCGACCAAAAATTTGGAATGATTTGAATTTATTTAATGCAGTAAATTGTCGAAATGGTAGGTCGGATTTTGTTACCCGGGATACGTTTTGAAACTTTACTTCCGATTTGTAAAATCGAGATCTCTTTCATATGAGATCATATTTTTGATCCAAAAAATGTCCTGAACTAGGGATGATGTCTAGTATTTAATCTGATTTTTGCAGATTTTTACAATGTTTTTATGTGTCTGACAAAAATCCAAGAGTTCGGGACACGTGTCAGAGCCTGATTTGGGCCTCTGAGATTTTGGATCGACTTAAGTCGATGGGTTATCTTTGGGTATTGCTCCAAATCCGAATCTGTAAACAGTGAAGGTCATGTTCTGGATGGCTCCTATTTGAATCTGAAAGCTTATGATTTTTAGAATAGTTTTAATATCCGTTTCGGATTTTTCTTGTCAGTCTCCTGTTTTGTCACATTTGTCTGTTCTGTTGATTTAGGCAAGTAATGTAGCATTTTTATCTCTGTTTCTGTTGATCAAATGCCAAAATAATAAAAATTAAAGTTGTTGCTGCGTCTGTTAGTAGTGTCTCATTTAAATATCAGAAATGTCCATGGTTGTTTGCTATTTTTGTAGCATTTTTATATTAGATCAGGTTGATTTTGCCTCCGTCAGAACCAAATTCTCGTTACCGAACTCACCGTAGTTCAAATCCTGGGGATGTAAAAGACAAAATTTCTTATTTTCATGTCATTTAGCAGTCTGCAAAATTTCAGATGTTTCTATGGTGTAATCTTGGTATTATCGCATTAAGTGTTGCATTTGGTTCGGGTCCGTAAGCGAAATTCACCCTTTTTAAGATTTTCTTTAAATTTTAGTATCTAAACCATGTTTTTTCGTGAGTTTTAACATTCTAGGATGTTTATCAGAATAGGTAGATGCTCCATACCGAATTTGACAGCATTTGGAATTCATTTGAGGCTCGGTTTAGCCATATCATCAAAACAGGGCCCCGCGGGACCCTGATCCAAGCGAAAATCAATCGAAATTCGTTATTTTTTATGAATGATAGCATGTCAAAATTCTGATTTTACAGTCCTAAGGTGTTTAGAAGCATGTCATCATGTCTCATCATGCATTTCATCATCATTTGTTTCAATTCGAATTTTAAAATCTCAATTTTACCAAAATTTCCTTCAAAAAAACCCTGATTTTAAAGGTGTAACCTTAATATTAGGGGTATTTTGGTCATTTTGACCACAATTTCGAATTTCAAACTATTTCTTACTGAATTTTTTGCATTTACATCATTTCAAATATCAAGAAATCATGATAATAGGGTTTATATCCAATTAAATCCAATAATTTTAGAATATTATTGGAAAATCTTAGAAAACCCCACATATTTGAGCTAACCCGATTTCAAGTTTGGCAGAGACATTCAAAAGAAGGAACTAAAGTCTGCAATTTCCTTTTATTTCATTTATTTGTTGATGTAATAATGTAAATTGTGGAATAAGAGATTTAATTTTCTGCTTAGACTAGGATGCATATCATATAGTTTTAATTCCAGCAATATCCTGTTCATGTGATTCATGCATTTTATTTCAAAAGCACTATGGATGTACACGAATGGCACATGCACCAACTCTTAGGGAGTTGATGAACTCGGTGGAGTCCATATTTGTGGCCCTAGTCGGAATATGGACGAGACCCAGATCCATCATCTTTCTACCAGTCACATTGAGCCTACACTCTTAGGCTATCATAAAAATGCACATCATGTTTCCAATTTTTCAAAATATTGTGCATTAAATCAATTAAGCTCTGAATATGTTCATGGCCACAGTCAGAATATGTGAAGGGTTTATTTTGACTTAATACACATTTTTCCAACAAATTTCTTAGAAAAATTTTCAAAGTGCATTCATTCACTCATATCATTTGCATCATGAAATCATTGGTTTTCTCATGATTTTCTTAAGAAAACTTCATTCTCAAGAAAATCGATTTCTCAAGAAACTCTGAGGATTTTTCGAAATCGGTTTTCCCAAGTCAAGTTTTTCCACAGTTTTCCATGGAAAATGTTATTTTCTCAAGATTTTCAAAAGAAGTCTCTCACCTTTCTCAAAGATCAAAATCAATTTCCAAGTGTTTCAAGGCTAAGATTCTCAGGATTTCAGTTTCCCGAGTTTCAATTTTCCTTCTCCAAATAATTTTCCAATGAATCTCAACCATTTTCCAAAGAAAGCTTTCAAAACATGAAGCTTTTCCTGACAAGCATTTTCCCTTCCAGTGTTCACCTTTTTCTCAAGAATCACTTCTATATTCCCAGGATTTTCAAACTATTCATGATTTTCCCACATCTTTATGAACTTTCTCGAGATTTTTAATCCTTTCCATCTGAGTTTTTCTGAGAAATTGATTTCCATCATTTGCCTTAGAACTATTTCCAACTCCAAAGCATTTTCCAAGCATGCATCATATTTTTCCAACTTACATTTTTCAAAAATCTCATAGCACATGCCTGAATTCTCTGTGCATTTAGGATAGAACACGATTTTGATGATTTAACTAAGTCAAGCACAATTTTGGTCCTTGGTTCGATTACCCCTGTTAAAGGCGGCAGGAACGGTCGAACCTCGTATCGACAGGTCGAGCCCCATCCCATGGATTTTCCCGCAATTTTCAAAACGGAGGCGAGTATTTCAAAACAAATTTCCAAAATCTGGTCAAGTTTGAAGCGCGAAAGCATTTCCTCTTTCTCTTCCGCAAGGAAGGAAAGACAGGAAAAATTTTGCGACGATAACAGGTTTGGCGACCGTGATGGGACTTGTCCTTGTCTGATCAGAATTGTGCTTGACTGAGTTCATTTATCGAAATTATGTTCACAAAATGTCAGCTCTTTACTCTTGCTATCATGCGAACCTAGGAGCCTAGATTCTGACCTAGCTGACATCGATTGCATATAGACTAGACATGGTTTGGTAGGACCAGATTGAGGAGAAATTTTCATGCTCACATAGACTTAGGTTTAAATACAACTCTCCTCAAGTTAGGATCTGAATGCAAACAATGTATGCTTCTTCAAAGTTTTCAAAATCTATCTCTCTAGGATTTAGAGCCCTCTATTTCTTGCATGTGATCATTTTTTCAAACCTCCCTTACCTATCATTACCCGGTCTTCACGTTGATGGGCTCTCTTCCAGAACCATAGTTCGGGACAGAGCCTCACAACTGGGCCAACTATTTGGGTTAACACCCCCCTACCATGTACCGCGGGCCACAGTTCGAAGTATATCGGTAGACGCTCAAGGATGTTGGAAAACCTTACCTTAGAACCAGAGTTGAAATTATATGCCACGTACCTCGGATTTCGATTCGGGTATATCGGTATAATTGGATTGGACAAAGATGATCTGAACCTAGAGTTAGGATTAAGGTCCTACCACTTTTTTTTCAAAACGATGCATCTAGAGTCAGCCTTTTAGAGGATGCTGTATGTGCATAAATGTTTGTGCAGGATGTGATTGTTCGTATGCTACCTTTATTCCTCTCACATTTTCCCAAAAATATTTTTTTCAAATATCCATATTTCTCACCTTTTCCTTCATTTTCTCAAACCCTGGATGATTTTCCCAAACATCCAATTTCTTTCAAAACTCCAGGTGATTTTCCATTCTCTCGTTCTACTAGATCTCGAATTTCCAACTGCATTTTTATCCTGCCTGCAATTTTCAAAAATCATATGTTTTCTCTCATTGGATTTTCAATCCTTTTGTCTATTTGCAAAATTCTTCACCTTATTTTCCTCGTGCATACCTTGATTATTGCGGAAGAAATTGTTTACCCACTTGCCTTCTCCTTATTCTAAATTCATTTGCGGATTGTTTTTCCAAAAGATATCTCTTTCCTTCAAAAATGGTGTTTTCCTCGTGGTTGACGACCTCGCCTAGGTAATAAGGCACATTTTTCGTTGTTATTTCTCTTACAAAGAATAACAACACAATTGTCGTGATTTCAGCGGCGACTCCATCCCTAGTAATGGGATAATCTTCCAATAGTCTACCATATTTTCTTCAATATTTCCTTCCAAAAATCCAAAAAAAAAAAATTCCTCAAAGTCTGATCCTGTCTTTGTCCCGCAGAGTCCTGCAGAGAAAGAGAGAGAATACAAGAAAGTCTTCACAGCATTTGATGGTTCAGACAAGGTCCAGAAGGAAAACATCATCACAGTGCATCAGCTACTCATCAACATCAGAAGGAGAGATGAATTCGCCAAGGTCAGACAAAGACCAAGAGCAGCCAGAAGATGACGGTATCGACCCTCAGATGTACGCGATGTTTTAGAAAATGATGAAGAGGATGATGAGTGATCAGGCTGGCACCAGCTCAGACAAAAATCCTTTCAGTCAGAGAATTAGAGATCATGTGGTCAAGAGATCAACAAAGTCCTCTGAGAAGAATGTTCAAGACACTTCAGACGAAGATGATACCAAGGAAGAATGCGAGATCATTCCAGAGATCACTCGCAAGACAAAAGTTCAAGCAGTGACAGATCCTTTGCAAGCGCAGTTCAAAGAAATGGCTAGAGTGGTAAAAGATCTACAAGCCCGTGACAAGG
Organism: Nuphar pumila; assembly: GCF_984573655.1. NCBI lineage: Eukaryota > Viridiplantae > Streptophyta > Magnoliopsida > Nymphaeales > Nymphaeaceae > Nuphar > Nuphar pumila. The sequence goes on along the minus strand of NC_143257.1, from coordinate 52,219,884 downwards.
GCAAGAAAGTCTTTACCAGTGAGGATTTTTATGACGGTTTGGAAGGGGATGAAAATCTGGAGAATTTGTCCCGCAAGTTCATTAAATTTGATGGTTTTGGTGATCCCAAAGCCCACCTTGCCATGTTCTTCGCCGAATGCTCCAAATTCAAGAGAGACAATAGAGCCCTATTTCTCTGTTTTCCTCGTAGCCTAGAAGGCACTGCCGCCAAGTGGTACTCTGAGCATAGCAATCCAATTGAGCTGCGAGAATTCGATAAGGTGGTCAACCTATTCATTGAGCGATTTTTGTTCAATACTGAAGCGCTCCCAACATTGAGTCATCTCTGCAATCTAAGGCAGAATGACAATGAAAAGGCAAGGGACTTCATTCGGAGATGGAGAGAGACCTGCAACAAAATGAGGGATCCTATATCAGAAATGCATGCTTTATCCATGATCCTCAACAATTTTTCGCAACCTCTGAGAGGATTAATCTCTACCTCACCCTCTAAATCTTTCATTGAACTCATTGAGCGAGCAGAATGGCTCGAGCTAAGCGTGGAGAATGGAGTCTATGAAGGCTTCACATTTTCCAAGAATAACCCTCAAGGTGAACAAAAGAAGAAGGCTCACTTCACTTTTGCAGCCAAATCTTTCAATAATAGCAAAGGCAACAAGAATAATCATGACAACAGTTCAGAGAAATTCAAAAGGCAAAAAGGGAAGGACTTCAACAATGATAAACCTCTCCAATCCAGCCCTCAGCATTAAAAGAAAGATCAGGAAAAATCAAAGTGCAAAGACTGGAGAACTGATCGAGAATTCACCCCTCTGGATCAGACACTCGAGAGTATCCTCGAGTATATGCTTGAGAAAGACATTGTCCGATTGCCTAAAGTCGTTGATCCTCCAGCAATTATGGGCAGATTCAAAGAACAATTTTGCAAGCTTCATCGAGCAGTAGGGCACAATACAGAAAACTGCTTCGTCCTTAAGAACATTGTTTAAGACTGCATTGACAAGAAGCTTCTCGTTGAAGATGAAAAGGAGGACTAGTCATCCTGACTAAGATTTTCTCACAATCATTCAAGAAGATGACAATGCCAATAATTTCCCATTTCTCATCTTGCTTTTCCAAAAGAATAATGTAATCTCATTCTCTTTCCTTGATTTTAAAGTATCAATAAAGTCATTAAACTTTTCAATAGCTTGGTGCCATCTTATTTGTTTCTCCTTCCTTTTCACAATGTCTCTCTTGTGAGAAATAATCTTGAGGACGTCTCTTAGTCAAGAATCTTGTCGCCTTATTCATCAATTATCCTTCTTTATATTCAAAATTTTCCTCCCTAGTTACACTGGGGCATTTTTTTTGAAAATTTATATTTACCTCAAAACATCCTGTATGCAATAAACCAATCTCTCATTTTGCATATATATGCACTCATTTGCATTAATTTTGCATTCATTTGCATCAATTTGCATTCAATCATATTCATTTGCACTTCATGTGCATGTGCATTGCATTTGCATTAACTATGCACCCAATTCCATTTCCCCTTCAGGCTAAGGGATAAACCTGAATCATTTTCCATAATTCTTCAATTTCGACCCTCGGGTCATCCAATTCTTTAATTTCGACCTCCGGGTCACCCAATTCCCAATTTTTTAAAATTACCAAAATTCTCAATTTCGACCGCCAGGTCATCCAATTTTCATTCCCCGTTCAGGATAAGGGGATAATCCTGAAACCATTCATAGAAGCGATCCAACTCTCTATAGTGGTCCTCGTTCTTCATCAAACTAATAGTTGTTCTTCATTAAACTGATAGCGTTCCCAAGTGAACTGATAGTTGTTCTTCATTGAACTGACAAGTGTTCTCAAGTGAACTGATAGTCGTTCTTCATTGAACTGATAAGTGTTCCAAGCGAACTGATAGTCGTTCTTCATTGAACTGATAGTTGTTATTCATTAAACTGATAGCATTCTTTATTGAACTAATAGTTGTTCTTCATTGAACTGATAAGTGTTCTCAAGTGAACTGATAGTCGTTCTTCATCGAACTGATAGTGTTCCAAGTGAACTGATAATCGTTCTTCATTGAAATGATAGTGTTCCAAGTGAACTGATAGTTGTTCTTCATTGAACTGATAGTGTTCTCAAGTGAACTGATAGTCGTTCTTCATCGAACTTATAGTGTTCCAAGTGAACTGATAATCGTTCTTCATTGAACTGATAGTGTTCCAAGTGAACTGATAGTTGTTCTTCATTGAACTGATAGTGTTCTCAAGTGAACTGATAGTCGTTCTTCATCGAACTGATATTGTTCTCAAGTGAACTGATAGTCGTTCTTAATCGAACTGATATTGTTCCCCAAAATGAACTGATAGTCGTTCTGCATTGAACTGATATAGTTCCCAGCGAATCGATGATCGTTCTTAATTGAACTGATATTATTCCCAGCAATGGTCGTTCTTAATTGAACTGATATTGTTAGTCACCTCCTTTGGGGAAAAGAAAGGATAATTTTCGTCACGGATGCGTTAAGCCGGACTTCAAGTGCTCTCTTTCACCAAGGATTTCAAGAACATGTTGTCAATTTGTCAATCAAATTATTTGTTGATTTCAAAATTTTATTGCGCAAATTTTTACCTCAGTTTACCTTTAGCATTACTTCCAAAAGAGTGAAGCTTTTGCGAAAAGAGATTCAAAACTCAAATTCTTTTTATTGGCCAACCAAAAGGATGAAGGATAAATCCTCGATATGGCCAGAAAAGAAAATTCAATGTTATTGCAAAGCCACAAATGATTGATATTGATCGCAGTCAATGGCACATCTTTAAAGACTATTCTTGTAAAGACGGGGCAGTGGAAGTATCCTGAGTGCTAGAAAAGAGAGTATTTGTCCAAGCCATGCCTCCTCCAAATCACCTAAGCTGCAGTTAAATATCCGCAAAAGGGATTTTTCACTTGTCGTCAAGATGAAGGCGAATTAAGCGAATAAACCCTCGGGGCCAAAGAAGATTTGAAACATCTCCAAGATGACGGAGTTTGTGACGGATCCTTCCAGGGAAAGTCCAAAGCACTATCGAGATGAAGGCAGATGTGACGAACCTTCCGACAATCCCTAAAAGATATTTAATTTCAAGTCTCTAACCCATGAGCCAATACCGTCAAAGAAGGATCGAAACATCTCCAAGTTGAAGGAGTTTGTGACGTACCCTTCCCAAAATAGAGCAAGAGAGGAAAAAGAAAGAGAGAAAAGTCAGAACATCTCCAAAATGAAGGAGAATGTAGCCAAAACCCAAAAGAAGCCAAAAAGAGTACAGAAAGATTATCATGAGAGAATCTCTCAGGATATCAAACTGCCAGATCTGCTTTCATAATATCAAATTCTCTTTCCTGTTCATATCAAGGAAATTGATAGCTTCCTTGAAGAAGGTCAATTGTAAGCGATTTGGATTTCAAGTCTTGATTCTACGAAGTGAACCTTGTTTGAAGGTAATGCTTTGGGTAGAAAAGAAAGAATATCTTTGCAACAATGTGCAACATTTTCAAAAACTTTGAATCAACAACATTTTGACAATATTTTCTAGCTATCCTGACATGAAGTGAGAGCTTGATGTCCATTTTTGAGACATCCTGACACCAATTTTAAATCCCTCTTAAGGACTTGATTCCTTCCCTTCTTTGAGAGAATGAACTCTCAGATTTTCACTCTTCCCTATGTCCCCACTGTCCCACCATAGACAGTCCCATTTCGGTTCGAGGTCAAACCACCAATCATTTCCCGCAAAAGGCAATTTCAAAAGCTATTTAGTCTCAGCAATGAGGCGCCCAAAATCAATCCCTTTTCAAGCTTTAGAAACCCCATTTTCCATCCTTTTGCAAAAACCCTGTCGGATTTATCATGCAAAATCCGAAGGTTCTATCATACTATTCCATTTTCCGCCCAATCAGGATAAGGGTACAAACCTGAGCCTCATTCAAAGAGGTATTCCATTTGCCGCCCGATCAGGATAAGGGTACAAACCTGAGCCTCATTCAAAGAGGTATTCCATTTTCTGCTCGATCAGGATAAGGGTATAAACCTGAGCCTCATTCAAAGAGGTATTCCATTTTCCTGCCCGATCAGGATAAGGGTACAAACCTGAGTCTCAATCAAAGAGGTATTCTATTTTCCACCCGATCAGGTTAAGGGTATAAACCTGAGCCTCATCCAAAGAGGTATTTCATTTTCCGCTCAATCAAGATAAGGGTATAAACCTGAGCCTCATTTGATCAGGTATTCCATTTTTGTCCGATCAGGATAAGGGTATAAACCTGAGTCTCATTTCGATGAGATATTCCATTCCCCAATCAGAACAAGGGTTAAAACTTGAGCTTCGTTCTATACGAGGTATTTCTGTCCCATCCAGGTTAAGGGAAAAAACCTGAATTTCACTCTCACAAAGTGAATCTTCCCTCTTCATTCTCCATTTCATATCTACCATCTTCCTCGGGCTAATTTCTTCACACTCAGTTAGATCCTTCTAACTGGGGCATTTTTTTTATAGCCCAAATTTGGTGTGTTTTTCTTTGCCACTAAGCTCGGCCACAAGCCGACTTAGTAGCAAAGAGGGGCATCTGTAAACACCCCAATATTTCATTCACCTCTCCAGCATTTCCACCAAACATCATCATCCAGCCATTGAAATTGCCGAAGGGCAAAATGGTCATTTTTTGAGCCCGGACCATGAAAAAGTCCAAATTTCATTTGGAACTCTCAAAATTTCTCTATTTTTAGCTCAGATGTTCAAAATTTTATTCCTGACAGGAGACAGGCATCTCCAAGTCTTGGTTCAAGATTCTATTGCATAAGACATGGCATTGCATATCATTGCATGAGCATTTCATATCACTGCACTGCACAACATGTCATTTCGAGGTCCAGAACTCTTGATTTCAAAATTTTCAATCCAGATTCGAGTTTCAACTCTTTTCAAAATTGATTTCAAAACTCTGGGTCTTCAAAATTATCAATTCTTCCCATTTTACTCCCAGGACTCTGAATTTCAAAATATTTCCTCAAGAAAACGATCTGGATAGTTTTCAATATGGATTTCAGCCACTTCACCTCAGATTTTGCCCTTTTGTCAGCTATTTCAACTATCATTCTTTTACAAAATCGCCCTACAGGGGCCAACTCTTTTCAAAAAAAAATCTGTTTTACCAATTAGTCCAGATTTTGTGAAAATTCCAAAAAAAGGTTTTGTTGTTTTGTCCTTATTTCAATAAAGAAGCAATGTGGGACCCACACTGAGGTAGTGTCACATAGGCTTTTCTTTTGAAAAACCTGAATTTTGAAAAACCCAAAAATATAGGAGCCTTGTCCCCTGGATTGGCGCCACTTTTCTTTTCTCTCTCCTCCCATTTATCTGCCAAATGTCAGTGTAGGGCTACCTTAAGAAGCCGCCACATGTCATTAAACATCCTCTTCATTCCATGCCATGTGTCAGTATCCACCATCTTCACCCTGCGCCATGTGTCATTCCAAAGTCACCATGAGATGCCAAGTGTCATATGTTGTCATGTCCAGAAAAAGTAAAACTTGTCTCCTCTGAGGTGGCGCCATTTGAAGTGTGTCTCCTGCAGAGGACACATGTCAACCTCTCCCTCCTTCAGAAAAGTAGACTGACACATGTCTCTCCCTGCTCTTCTCAGAAAAAGCAAATGACACGTGTCATTCTCTGCTCTTCTCAGAAAAAGCAAGTGACACATGTCACTCCCTGCTTTTCTCAGAAAAAGCAAGTGACACATGTCACCCTCTGATCTTCTCAGAAAAAGCAAGGGACACGTGTCTCTCTCTGCTTTCTTCAGAAAAAGCAAGTGACACATGTCACTTTCTGCCTCCTTCAGAAAAAGCAACAATTCAAATATTCAAACTCCAGGCTGAGGTGGCGCAAATCCTGAAGTATCCTTCCTAAATTCATTTTTTTGAGATGGTGCCATGTGTCCCTTTCCCTCCTTTTCCTCCCTCTTGCCATATGTCATTGTAGGAGCCACCCTGAGGTGGCACCACATGTCCGTCTCTCCTTTCCTCTAGAAAAAGCAGAAATTTAAATTTCAAACTCTCTCTGAGGTGGCACCATCTGAATCCTCTGCCTTTCCTTCTGACACATGTTAATGTAGATGCTCTGAGATGGCGCCACATGGCAGTCTCGCCTCCTTCCAGAATAAAGCAGAATTTGAATTTCAAACTCCAAGACAACACCCTCTCAGATGGCGCCACATGAAGGGCTTAGATTAAGCCTCTTTGAATTTCAAAATTTTTCAAAAATTTCTATAAATACAAGGCCCCATGCCCAGCCTAGTGGGGGCTCCTGCTTGAGATCTGAACTTCAATTTAGAATGCCAATTTTTCCTTTCTCTGTTTCCCTTTGAATTCACGCCCTCTCTGGAGTCCCTCATCAAGGTAGCCGCCCGTCTCTGAGGTGTCAAAGTAGCAAAAGAACATAAGGTGAGTCTCTATTCTAATTGATTTTACCGAAACAATACCTTTGTCTAGATTTGTATTTTCGTTTTGAAGAAAAGGCTCGTCCAAATGATGGATCGAGCTATTCTCATAAAACGACGTATATAAAAAAAAACAATTATGCTTCTTTGATGATTTCTAGAATTCATGCATTTAGTTAGTTTTAATTTATATTTTATTTCGTTAATTTAGCATGTTTTGTAAGTTAATTAGGTTTAATTCGGTGTTTATTTCAATTCTGCTCAGTTTCAGTAACTCTCTGTTTTTATCAGTCAGTCCACTCGTTATTTCATGTATTTATTTTTCTTTCAAAATGCCAAAAAAATCACAGTACGCATCCCTAGCAATCGGCTAAAAATTCAGAATGATTTGAATTTATTTACTGCAGTCAATGGTCAAAATGGTAGGTCAGGTTTTGTTACCCGGGATACATTTTGAAAATTTACTTCCGATTTGTAAAATCGAGATCTCTTTCATATGAGATCATATTTTCAATCCGAAAAATGTCCTAAACTCGGGATGATGTCTAGTATGTAATCTGATTTTTGCAGATTTTTACAATGTTTTTTGATATCTGACAAAAATCCAAGAGTTCGGGACACGTGTCAGAGCCTGATTTGGGTCTCTAAGATTTTGGATCGACTTAAGGTGATGGGTTCTCTTTGGGTATTGCTCCAAATGCGAATCTGTAAACAGTGAAGGTCATGTTCTGGATGTCTTCTTTTTGAAGCTGAAAGCTTATGATTTTTAGAACAGTTTTGATATCCGTTTCAGATTTTTCTTGTTAGTCTCCTGTTTTGTCACATTTGTCTGTTCTGTTGATTTAGGCAAGTAATGTAGCATTTTTATCTCTGTTCCTGTTTATCAAATGCCAAAATCATAAAAATTAAAGTTGTTGCTGCATCTGTCAGTAGTGTCTCATTTAAATATCAGAAATTTCCATGGTTGTTTGCTATTTTGGTAGCATTTTTATATTAGATCAGGTTGATTTTGCCTCCGTCAGAACCAAATTCTCATTACCGAACTCACCGTAATTCAAATCCCGGGGATGTAAAAGACAAAATTTCTTATTTTCATGTCATTTAGCAGTCTGCAAAATTTCAGACGTTTCGATGGTGTAATCTTGGTATTATCGCATTAAGTGTTGCATTTGGTTCGGGTCCGTAGGCGAAATTCTTCCTTTTTAGGATTTTCTTTAAATTTTAGTATCTAAACCATGTCATTTCGTGAGTTTTAACATTCTAGGATGTTTATCAGAATAGGTAGATGCTCCATACCGAATTTGACAGCATTTGGAATTCATTTGAGGCTCGGTTTAGCCATATCATCAAAACAGGGCCCCGCGGAACCCTGATCCAAGCGAAAATCAAGCGAAATTCGTAATTTTTGATGAATGATAGCATGTCAAAATTCTGATTTTACAGTCCTAAGGTGTTTAGAAGCATGTCATCATGTCTCATCATGCATTTCATCATCATTTGTTTCAATTCGAATTTTAAAATCTCAATTTTACCAAAATTTCCTTTAAAAAAACCCTGATTTTAAAGGTGTAACCTTAATATTAGGGGTATTTTGGTCATTTTGACCACAATTTCGAATTTCAAACTATTTCTTACTGAATTTTTTGCATTTACATCATTTCAAATATCAAGAAATCATGATAATAGGGTTTATATCCAATTAAATCCAATAATTTTAGAATATTATTGGAAAATCTTAGAAAACCCCACATATTTGAGCTAACCCGATTTCAAGTTTGGCAGAGACATTCAAAAGAAGGAACTAAAGTCTGCAATTTCCTTTTATTTCATTTATTTGTTGATGTAATAATGTAAATTGTGGAATAAGAGATTTAATTTTCTGCTTAGACTAGGATGCATATCATATAGTTTTAATTCCAGCAATATCCTGTTCATGTGATTCATGCATTTTATTTCAAAAGCACTATGGATGTACACGAATGGCACATGCACCAACTCTTAGGGAGTTGATGAACTCGGTGGAGTCCATATTTGTGGCCCTAGTCGGAATATGGACGAGACCCAGATCCATCATCTTTCTACCAGTCACATTGAGCCTACACTCTTAGGCTATCATAAAAATGCACATCATGTTTCCAATTTTTCAAAATATTGTGCATTAAATCAATTAAGCTCTGAATATGTTCATGGCCACAGTCAGAATATGTGAAGGGTTTATTTTGACTTAATACACATTTTTCCAACAAATTTCTTAGAAAAATTTTCAAAGTGCATTCATTCACTCATATCATTTGCATCATGAAATCATTGGTTTTCTCATGATTTTCTTAAGAAAACTTCATTCTCAAGAAAATCGATTTCTCAAGAAACTCTGAGGATTTTTCGAAATCGGTTTTCCCAAGTCAAGTTTTTCCACAGTTTTCCATGGAAAATGTTATTTTCTCAAGATTTTCAAAAGAAGTCTCTCACCTTTCTCAAAGATCAAAATCAATTTCCAAGTGTTTCAAGGCTAAGATTCTCAGGATTTCAGTTTCCCGAGTTTCAATTTTCCTTCTCCAAATAATTTTCCAATGAATCTCAACCATTTTCCAAAGAAAGCTTTCAAAACATGAAGCTTTTCCTGACAAGCATTTTCCCTTCCAGTGTTCACCTTTTTCTCAAGAATCACTTCTATATTCCAAGGATTTTCAAACTATTCATGATTTTCCCACATGTTTATGAACTTTCTCGAGATTTTTAATCCTTTCCATCTGAGTTTTTCTGAGAAATTGATTTCCATCATTTGCCTTAGAACTATTTCCAACTCCAAAGCATTTTCCAAGCATGCATCATATTTTTCCAACTTACATTTTTCAAAAATCTCATAGCACATGCCTGAATTCTCTGTGCATTTAGGATAGAACACGATTTTCATGATTTAACTAAGTCAAGGACAATTTTGGTCCTTGGTTCGATTACCCCTGTTAAAGGCGGCAGGAACGGTCGAACCTCGTACCGACAGGTCGAGCCCCATCCCATGGATTTTCCCAGAATTTTCAAAACGGAGGTGAGTATTTCAAAACAAATTTCCAAAATCCGGTCAAGTTTAAAGCGCAAAAGCATTTCCTCTTTCGCTTCCGCAAGGAAGGAAAGACAGGAAAAATTTTGCGATGATAACAAGGAGCCCCTTTGATTTTCAAGATTTTACAAAGAGGGGGCTCCCGAGGTTTTTAGCAAAATTAATTTCAAAAGGCTCAAAATCATTTGTTTTTCTCATAGTTTTTCCATTTTTTTTGGTTTTTGTGTTATTTTTCATTTTTTTGTATTTTTGGAGTAAAGTCTAATACTTTACGAGAAAACAAAAATTAGACACTAATTTTTTGTATTTTTGTAAAGTATTTACAAGAGAGAGTTTTTCTAAGAACTCAAGGCTATTTTGGCAAAATTTCTTTAGAAATTGGGTTCATATCTGGATTTTGAGGAAATATTCAAGGTTTAAAGCCTCGAATCGAGAAATACAGAGTTGGGGATCCAACAGAGTGCCGGATGAACTGCCCGAGCCATTGAGAACCATTTTTTTTGGTATTTTTATAATTTTAATTTGGAAATCGGACAACGAGGCTCAGATTTGGATTTAAAACACTGGATTTGGATCAAAATTGAGTTGGATATTTTAACCTGGAAGATCTGAAGAATAATTGAAATTTGGCTTTGATTTTCTCAGAAAAATGGGGCCAGAGGCAAAAAGGTCATTTTTACAAGACTTGGAAAAATTTGGGGTGTTCACAGGTAGCCCACCACCTTTCAGCATCCTTTCGGAGATGATATGTCCCGAAGTCAACCTTGCGATCGTCGCCAACCTGAAGAACACGGAAGATCCGCTCCATCTCTCGTATCCAATCTTTAGCTGCCTCTGGTGTCGCCTTTTTGTCAAATGATGTAGGATTCATGCTCATGAACTGTTTATACGGTACTGCGGCTGCAGGAACTTGGGCAGGAGTTCCCTGACCCTGGGCGGCCTGCTGAATGTGCTCGCCCATGTTCCTAATTGTCTCTGCCTGGCGTCCAACTACCTCCGTAAGGTTGTTGAGCGTTTCCATGAGGTCATCACATCACATACGCCACGCCATCTAAATAAGTAAAATTACACATAAGCAACTCAGCAAGTACTCAAAGGTAGGAAATTCATTTCATTAATAGGAAATTGCATGCATTATAAAAACACCCTTCATTCAAACAGGGTTAATCAAACACTGCTAATAACTTAAGCAAATTTCAAAAACGAAACACTGACTTAGTGTTTCTAACAACCCAACATTGCATAACATTTTCATGACTTGTTAGTGTAAAAATCTCGGTAGTCCTTCCGACTTCCATAGCGTCGTGGTCTGATACGGGGAGGAGAAGCAGGAGTCCTCAACGGCGTATCAGATATCTCCTGGACTTCCATCAGTACCGGCGACACAGGAGGTTCTGGCATATACTTCGATGAAACAATATAAGGATATTATTCAGGAGAATACTGGGGAGAATCTAGTGCTCCACGCCTATCTCCATCCTGACTATCCACTTCTACGACAAAGGGTCCAGTGACCAAAGACACATCATCAATGTCATCAGCATTGTTCCTCCAGAGCTCATCCCTCAGCTTCGTCTAACATTCTTCCTCAACATGCCCTCGAAGACTGCAATAGGGGCAATCAGACAACTCACGGGGACAGATTTGTCCCGCGTGATCAACCAAACACCTGACACAAGGAGGTGCCAACATATGCACACTACGTGCTAAGTGCTGCACAGCTCCACTCAAGGCCTCCTCGCCTCGGGCCAAGTTCTGGAGAGCTTCCAAAATCTTCCCGTAACTCGGATTTGTCGTCATCTAACGCACACACAAAACCAAGCACAAAATGCTAACTAAGAAGTAAAGAATAAATAAATAATTAAAGTTAAATCATACTTACAGTGCGATGGATGATGCACGATGAAGCTTGGACCACACTTAAACACTGCTCTGATACCAATATATGTGGCGCCCCAAACCTCGACTTTGGAAAAACCTTAGATTTTCTATGATTTTTTTTTTGAAAGGTTTTACTGAAAAACAGCGGAATACAAGGTGTAAGGAAGGTGGCAAAGCTGCGAGTCTGGGCGGCCACAGGAGAGTGCAACAAAAGTAACTAACAGTGTAAATAAGAGTACCACCACAAATATAAAGAGGGTATACAACCCGACAGTTTAAAGTTTACAAAAGGTAATAGTATAAAATGTCCAAAAATAAGGAATATATCCCAACCAACACCCAAAAACCACTTAGGACAGGATCTGCAGCTAAGTGTGGGTCCCCAAGCCTCCACCGTGTATCGTCGCATCAGCACTGCACCTGTTCGTCACCTACATGGGGTCAGTCCTCTTGCGAGGTGGTGAAGAAACAACCACAAATATATATATATATATATATATATATATATATATATATATATATATATATATATATATATATATATATATATATATCAATCTAACAGGAAGCAGAGACAAGAACTAACAAGTGTATGTGTCCGTGTGAGGTAAGTGTGTACGTGACAAGCGAAACAAGTAACATAACTGAAGTAACTATAAAGCAAGTAAATCAGAGCAGCAACAAAATTGTAATAAGTACTGAACAAGTAACTGCTGAACAAGTAAGGTAACTAAAGAGGAAACTACTGAACAAGTAAAGTAGCAACTACAGTAAGTCAACTGTGATTGGTTCATCTTTAAGTTCTTTATGTTTCTCCTTCTATGCATCTAAATGCTCCATCTTTGATTAAGTTTGTCATCATCAAAAAGGGGGAGATTGTTACGACAGTCCATATAAAAGTTAGTACATTTAAAGCCCATATATCACATATTGATTGGTTTGCATTTCCATTCATCATTACTTCATGCATTTTATCTTTTTCTCCATATGAGATTTTTCTCTTGCAAGATCTCCTGCAAATTCAATTTAATGCTATCTTTTATCTTTTTCTCCCCCTTTGTCAGAATAAAAAAGAGTAAGGGCAGAAATAGCATAAGCAAAATAGCGATACAAGTTTAAAATATTACAACCCATAAAGTATGAAAGTTTAGACAACAAAGATCAGAAAAGTGAGTTGAGCAAATCCTTGATTGAAGTAATCTCTTTCTGAATCGAAGATAGTTGTTGAGTCACTGTTATCATCGCAAAAATTTTCCCCTCCCTTGCGAGAGAGAAACGAATTTCGCGAGTCAAACTCGACCAAAGTTTTGAAAATTGTTTTGAAAATTTACTCGCCTCCGTTTTGAAAATTTGCGGGAAAATTCCATGGAATGGGATCCGCCTGTCGGTACGAGGTTCAACCGTTCCTGGCGCCTTTACCAAGGGTAATTGAACCAAGGATCAATTACGTGCTTTAACTTGACTCAAATATCTAAATTATGCTCTATTTTTCCTAAAATGCACAAAGAATCAGGCTTGTGCTATGAAATTTTGAAAATAATGCAAGTTTGAGAAAATATGATGTTTGCTTTGGAAAATTGAAATGCATTTAGACAAGGACTGGAAAATGCTTGAAAATGGAATTCCTGGGAAAATCATTGAATTTTATTGGAAATCAGAAATTTGCATTGGAAAGTGATTTCTCAGGAAAATTTGAACTTTAGAAAATTGATTTTGAAATTTAGAATTGCTTTTCTGAGAAAATGGATTTGAGAATTCTGAGAAAATCTAAGAAATTCATTGGAAAATGACTTTTGAAATGGAAAATGAATTCTCAGGAAAACTAGAAAATATGAGAAAACCGATTTCTGAAAACTTGGGATTTTGAAATTTGAGAATTTGAAAACATAGGAAAATCTTGATTTGAACTTGGGAAATGCTTTAAAATGTCATTTGAAAACTTAGGATTTTGAGAAAATCAGATCCTGAGAAAGACTTGGAAATTCTTGAGAAAACTGATTTTTTTTTTAAATTGAAATTGGAAAATGAATTTGAAAACAATGCAATTTGAATAATATGAATGAATGAATATGAATTTGAAAAGGGAATTTCATTGAGGAATTGAGAAATTCTTTTGAAACTTTGAGAAATGCAGTGCATTTTTGAAGTTAGCCTAAGTGTGTAGGCTGAATGTGGCTAATATGAAGATCATAAATCTTGGTTTTCTTCGTATTCTGACTATGGCCATAAATACAAATCCCACCGAGTTTATAAACTCCATAAGAGCTTGTGCACGTGCCATTCATGTAAACCATAGTGAATTTGAAATAATGTGCATGAATCATACATCACATATTGAAATTTGCATAAATTAAACTATATGCAATGCAACCCTATTCTAAGCAGAAAAGTAACTCTTATTCCAAATTATTACATTTGAGGTTACATTGAATTGAAATAAAAAAAATAAAAGCTAAGTCTTCTTCTTGAATGTTCCTGCAAAACTAGAAAACAAGGTTAGCACAAAAATGTAGGTTTTTCTGAATTTATCCGAAAATATGGGAAATTATCGGATATTATTCAGATATAAACCCAAATTCATACCCCCTTTGATATAAACATGAGAAATAATGAATAAATTTTGAAAAAATACTTGAAAATTCGAAATTTGGGTCAAAATGACCAAAATACTCCTAATGACCTTGAAATCACGGTTTTATGAAAGAATTTTTATAAATTTTGGAATTTTGAAAATCAAATAAAATAAATCAAACATAATATGCTAAAATATGATGATATGCATGAAATTTTGGAGAATTAGAAATTGAAATTTCGAAATTTAGGTCAAAATGACCAAAATACCCCTGATAACAAGACTGGCCTTGAAACCAGGGTCTTCTGAAATAAATTTTGCAAAATTGAAAAATATGAAATACAAATGAGATTAAAATTAACCCTAATATGATTCTACATGCTTATGTACATGATAAAAAGCTTAACATGGCGAAAATATCATAAAATATCGAATTTAACTTGATTTTCGCTTCTGAATTTAAAGATAAACTAACACATGCAGCAAATGAACTTGGAATTAAACCAAATTTGGCATGGACAACTAAATTAACCCTAGAAACATAATGGAGCTCGAAAATCTAATTTTTTATATTTTTAAATATGGAAATTCAAATAAAAACTTTAAATTTTGTGATTTTTGCCTAAAATGTTGATTCTAAAGGGGATTTAGGATATCAAATTTCCATAAAAATTTCCCAAATTTCATGGGGTGACTTAGGACAGTAAGGCAAGGATTTTTTCCTTTAACACTTTCTGGTTTTGACCTACGGTCGGAGCTGTACCACTCTGGCAAGTCGGATCGAAATCCGGCGACTCTAGGATTTAGAGGAAACAGACAGGTTTCGGTAGAAAACATGGGAAAAATGGTAGACAGATGGGAAAAAGGCTGAAATTGTCGGACAATGTCCCTGAAAAGCAGAGTAAGATTTCCTATTTTTACAGAATTGGGATTCGGATTACGGTTTGGAAAAAGGCATGCTGTTATCAGAGACCCAAATCTCTGGAATTTCGGGATATTGAAATCTGTCAGACAGAAATGCAAATTTCGGGAAAAATACTGAAACAGTTCAAAAAATTCCCAAAGTTTGGAAAATGACAGAACATATGTGAGAAACAACTTTCATGTTGAAAGTTTTTGCAGACGGGCTATGGATTGAACGGATTTGGTGAATTAAGGTCTGTCTATACCCTGACGAAGGAAAATCAAGATTTTCCCAAAGGTCTGAGAAATTCGATTTTTTACACAGAGTAAAACTAACTGAAAAAACTTCAAAATTTCTACATCATCAGTAGATTCGATTATGAATCCACTTTGATTTTTGGAGGACAATCCAAATCCCCCAAGAGGGTGGTGTCAGAGGTTCTTTTCTGCTAAAACAGAAATTGAAAACTCAGAGAGACAGAAAACCCGATTTAGGGTTTGGTTAGTTTAGAAGGGTTCCGAAATCCGAATTGAATCAAATTTTTGACAGTACAACAAAGACATGTAAACCTAACTACTCTAAAATTTACAAAATTTTTAAATGCATAAACTCACTAAAAATGCTGCATGGACTTTGTCTAAAAACTAAAATTTTACAGATTTTAAACTAAGTAAAGCATGGTTCATATATAAAACGAAATAACTAGCAAAACGAATTAATCTAAGTGCATGCAAACATAAGATGACATGAATCATAAAACTAAAACCTAAATCGAGGAGGATATGATCAGTTTAATATTGGCTCTCCAAAATATGAGATTCGATCCATTGAGTGGACGGATCTTTTCATTTTTTAGCCTACACATAAAGCACACGTTTTGTATTTATCTATCTATCTATCTATCTATCTATCTATATATATATATATATATATATATATATATATATATATATATATATATATATATATATATATATATAGAGAGAGAGAGAGAGAGAGAGAGATTAGATGAGAGTTTTCAACAATATGAAACCAGCTTTGGTCTGGTCTCACGTTGTGTTTAGATAAACCATGTAATAAATATCTTAAAAAAAAAATGAAAGCAAAAGGTAAAGCAACACTTTACCATGAGGGAGGGCTGGAACCGGCTGAGGATAGACTGCAGCAAATGGGTACTTGGCACCAAGGTTGGAGGAGGTTTGAGGGTGATGGTACTGGAACAAGAGAGAGTTTGATGATGGCTGCTTGAACCGGCTGGAGTGACTGCAATGATGGGGCTGCACCTCGTTGATGGGCTGGAGCCAAGGGCTGATGGGCTGTGTTCCCTTTTGCTGGAAGTTGCAGCCAAGGCTGCTGTTAAGAAGTTGGAGAGTTGTGTAATGGGGAAAAAAAAATTTTGCTATGGCTGTAGCAGCAAAAGAGAGAAGGAGTCCCTTGGGCTGTTGCAATGATATAAAGATAGAGAGATAAGAGAGACGTGAGGTTGGAAGATGGGGATGGCTTGGATGTGGAGCAGCTGCTGCCAGGCGTGAGGGAGGTGTCCCTGTGGTGCTGCCAAGGATGGAGGTGTGGCTGTTGGCTGGGAGCTTGAGGGTGGTGCTTCCAAGTGGAGACCGGCTGAAGCAAGGTGGAGGTGCCTTGTTGAAGCAGCTGGTGGCTTGAACCGGCTGGGCGTGGAGGCTGTTGGTGATGTTGTAGTGGCTGTAAGGGAAAAGAAAAAGTTGCAGCAATGAGAGAGAGTTAGAGAAAAAGAGAGGGAGGCGTTGAATCCTTTTTTTTGGGAACCCGTAGGTTCCTCTCCTTTTTCCTTTTGATAACTTAGGTTTTAATAAAATTAAAACCTAAGTTTCTCATAATAATCAATGACCTTTTTGGGCAGCCTTACGTGAATGGCAGGGGAAAAAAAAGAAGGAAGGAAGAAAGGGAAGAAGAAAAGAAAGGGAAGAAAGAAAAAAAAGAAAAGGAAAGAAAGGAAGAAGAAAGGGAAATAAAAAGGGAAAAAGAAAAAGGAAAGGAAGGAAAGGAGAGGGGGCTGGAGGTTTGGGTGGCCACCTTGTGGGTCTCACCTTAGGAAGAATAACATAATTAAAAAAAAATAAATAAAATAAAATAAAATAAAATAAAACAAACAACAAAAAATAAAGAAAAAGATAATTTTTTTTTCTTATAAATTAAAACAAGAGAATGCAAATGGATGGGCCATCTAAGAGCGGGTCCAAATTCCACTTTTGAAATTCATTTTGACGATTAAAGGGGTAAAATAGTCTTTTCAAAAAAAATTCCAGACGAAACGAGCTATTTTTGGCAGTTTTTGAAACGAGCTCGGATTTTGAAGTTCAATACCCCGTTGCGAAGCAAATCCAGTGTAGAATTTGAAAATTTGATTTTGAAAGAAATCCAGATTGTTTTTCTCGAGAAAATATTTCCAAACTTAGAATCTTGAGGGTAAAAATGTCAATTTTGAAAACCCAGGGTTTGAAATTGATTTATGAAAACTTTTAAAACTCAATCTGGATTGAAATTTATAAAACTGGAGTTCTGGACTTCGAAAATGGAATGAAATGTGATGAAATGTTATGAAATGCTGAGAAATGATATGAAATGATGAGAAATGACATGAAATGCTATGCGAAATGCTAACCCTGAATGAAGAATTTTGGATGTTAGACCCTGATTGACACTTGTACCAGTTCAAAAAGTGTTAAAATTGACAAAATTTGCAAAAATGGTTGAAGAAATGTTTTTCGCGCTCTGCCAAGCTAGAGTAACATTGAAAATTAGGGTTTGAGCTGGATTCAACTGAAATGAACTGAATTGAGCCAGGTTTTAGAGTTTCAGAACTCAAATGAACTCAACGGACACTGACTCAACTGACCTTTCCAACTGAATTTTCAAGAAAAGCTGTCATTTTTAGAGAAATGGTATGGAATGGTCATTAGAATGAAGTGAATTACGAACCTGAACTGGGTTTGAGCTAAAACAAAGGTCAGTAATACTGAGATGAACTAAAATCAAGTCTCAAACACTAGCTCAACTGACTGAACTCGGCTCAATTTCAGCTGAAAGAGCTGAAATGGACTAAAATGGGCTCCTGAACACTTAGAAATGGTTTTGAACTGAAACAGAAGCACTCGAACTCGTGTTGAGCTCAAGTTAGACTCTGGGGAGTATGAATGACTATGAATGACTGACTCAGAGACAATTGGCTTAGATTTGAGTGAGAAATAAGCTCATTTCTGAAGAAATGATCCCATTTTGGCAGGAATGGTCAGAAATGGAAATGATTTTCTCATTGTGAGCTCAAATGAGCTTGAAATGATTGATATTCTAAATGTTTTGAACTAACCAATGAGCTTAGTTGACTCCGACTGACTGGGGTACAGGATGACCTAGGGGTAAAATGGTAATTTTCCTAATAAAAGTTGGTAAAATGGTGATTTTCTGAAACTGACTCCGGGTTTGACTCCTACACTGACCTAATAGGGTTGGCACTGCCTGAGGAGGATTGTTTGAGAATGGATGTGGAAAATTTGGGGTGTTTACAGATGCCCCTCTTTGCTACTAAGCCGTCTTGAGGACGAGCTTAGTGGCAAAGAAAAACACACCAAATTATGGCTATAAAAATGCCCCAGTTAGAAGGATCTGACTGGGTATGAAGAAATTAGCCCTGATGAAAATGGTAGATATGAAATGGAGAATGAAGAAGAGAAATTTACTTCAAAATAAGTGAGATTCAGGTTTTGCCCTTAACCTGGATGGGACGGAAAATACCTCGTGTAGAAACGAAGCTCAGGTTTGACCCTTAACCTGACCGGGGAATGAAATACCTCATCAGAATGAGGCTCAGGTTTGTACCCTTAACCTGACCAGGAAATGAAATACCTCATCAGAATGAGGCTCAGGTTTGTACCCTTAACCTGACCGGGAAATGAAATACCTCATCAAAGGAGGCTCAGGTTTGTACCCTTATCCTGATTGGGCGGAAAATGAAATACCTCATCAAAGGAGGCTCAGGTTTGTACCCTTATCCTGATTGAGCGGAAAATGAAATACCTCATCAAAGGAGGCTCAGGTTTGTACCCTTATCCTGATTGGGCGGAAAATGAAATACCTCATCAAAGGAGGCTCAGGTTTGTACCCTTATCCTGATTGGGCAGAAAATGAAATACCTCATCAAAGGAGGCTCAGGTTTGTACCCTTAACCTGATTGGGAAATGAAAATGGTAAGTTGGATGGTGAATAAGACAATTTTCTTGAAGAGGAATAAGGTGACTCTTTCAACAACACGAAAGATGAATTCTTTCGACAACGCGAAAGATAACAAGGCGATCCAAAGGAACAAGGCGATTCTTTCAACAACGCGAAAGATGACAAGGCGATCCAAAGGAGTAAGGCGATTCTTTTGACAACGCAAAAGATGAATTCTTTCGACAACGCGAAAGATGGAAAAAGGCGATCCAAAGGAACAAGGCGATTCTTTCAACAACGCGAAAGACGACAAGGCGATCCAAAGGAGTAAGGCGATTCTTTTGACAACGCAAAAGATGAATTCTTTCGACAACGCGAAAGATGGAAAAAGGCGATCCAAAGGAACAAGGCGATTCTTTCAACAACGCGAAAGATGATAAGGCGATCCAAAGGAGCAAGGCGATTCTTTTGACAACGCAAAAGATGAATTCTTTCGACAACGCGAAAGATGGAAAAAGGCGATCCAAAGGAACAAGGCGATTCTTTCAACAACGCGAAAGATGATAAGGCGATCTAAAGGAGCAAGGCGATTCTTTTGACAACGCAAAAGATGAATTCTTTCAACAACGCGAAAGACAACAAAGGAGATCCTTTCACTGAAAAGGCTAATCTTTCAACAACGCGAAAGATGATAAAGGTTACTCTCTCAAGGAGGTAAAAGGTGATATCAGGATGTGTCAAGATGGACATCGAGCTCTTCACTTCATGTCAAGATAGTAAGAAAATATTGCCAAAATGTTAAAAATTGTTTATTGATTCAAAATGCTTGAAATTGATGTATATTGGTATGAAAATCTTTCCTCTTTTCTACCTGAAGTATTACCTCCGACTGGGCTTAACTCTATAGAATCAAGATTCGAATTCAAATTACTTGCAATTGGCTTTTTTTTCAAGGAAGCTATCAATTTCCTTGATATGAGCAGAAAAGATAGTATTCTTGATATTGTGAGAGCAATTGGTGAAAGAATAGTGATAATAGAATTTCACAAAATTAAAGAAGATTCTTTGGCAAATTTGGCAGTCTGATATCCTGGGATTCTTTCCTCATGATGATCTTTCTGCCCACTTTTTTTTCTTTTTTGGCAGAATTAGAGCTCTCTTAGGTTTTTGGGGATTTTATTACATCATCCTTCATTTTGGAGATGTCCTGACTTTTCTCTCTCTTTTTTTTTTTGAAAGGTACGTCACAAACTCCTTCATCTTGGAGATGTTCCGATCCTTCTTTTTCTCTCAGGGATTATATCGACGGTTATTGGCTCATTGGTTGGAAATCTCTTGATGATAGCGGAAATTGAATATCCTTTAGGGTTTGTCGGGAGGCTCATCACAGTCGCCTTCATCTTGACGGTGCTCTGAACTTTCCCTGGAAGGATCCGTCACAAACTCCGTCATCTTAGAGATGATTCAAATCTTCTTTGGCCCCGGGGGTCTACTCGCCTAATTCGCCTTCATCTTCACGACAATTGAGAGATCCCTTTTGCAGATATTTAATTGCAGCTTAGGTGATTGAGAAGATATAGGGATTTAATAGATTTTTCTGTATCACCCAGGATATTTCGACTGCTTTATTTTCCAAGAATGATCTTTAAAAATGTGCCATTGACTGCGATCAATACCGATCACTTATGGCTTTACAACAACATTGAATTTCCTTTTGCTGGCCATATCGAGGATTTATTCTTCATCCTTTTGGTTGGCCAATAGAAAGAATTTGAATTTTGAATCCTTTTTCACAAAAGCTTTGACCTTTCGAAAATAATATTGAAGGTATTCTGAGGTAATATTTTTGTGCAATAAAAATTTTGAAATCAACAAATATTTAATGGCAAATTGGCAAAATGTTCTTGAAATCCTTGGTGAAAGAAATTGCTTGAGGTCTAATTGACACATCCATGACCAAATTGAGTCCTGAAAAGACTCAATGAAAGATCAACTTGAAAGTTGGGTTTTGTTTTGACTAACCAGCTCGAAAGCAGGATTTATTGACCAACCGGCTCGAAAGCAGGATTTGTTGACCGACCAGATCGAAAGCAGGATTTGTTGACCGACCAGCTCGAAAGCAGGATTTGTTGACCGACCAGCTCGAAAGCAGGATTTGTTGACCGACCAGCTAGAAAGCAGGATTTTGTTGATTTAAAAATGATTGACATTAATGAAATTGTAACCCGAAGGCTTGGAAAGTGATAGATATTGACAAAGTTGTAAACCGAAGGCAGGAGAATGATTGATGTTGGTAAGATCATAACTCAAAGGCTTGAATTGAGAATCTGATAGAGTGGACGGCCCAAAAGCCTGATTGATCAAATTGGATGACCTGAAGGTCAAGATTTGAGAATTACATGACCCGAAGGTCGAAATTGGGAGTCGAATGACACAAGGGGTCGAAATGGGAAATCAAAGGTTGAGATTGAGGGATTGAATAACCCGAAGGTCAAAATTGAGGATTTGAATGACCCGAAGGTCAAAATTAGAAATTGAGTGACCCGAAAGTTGAAATAGAGAATTGGGTGACCCGGATGTCAAAATGGGAAATTGGAAATTGGAAATTTTGGAATTGGAAATTGGAAATTGGAAATTTTGAAATTGATTGACCCGAAAGTCGAAATTGAAGTTGATTGACCCGAAAGTCGAAATTGGAAATTTGGAATTTGAAACTTGGAAATTGGAAATTGGAAATTGGAAATTGAGAAATTGATTGACCCGAAGGTCAAAATTGGAAATTTGGAAATTGATTGACCTGAAGGTCAAAATTGGAAATTTGGAAATTGGTTGGCCCGAGGGCCGAAATTAGAATTTGGAACTTTGAAATTTGAAATTTGATATTTGAAATTTGATATTTGATATTTGAAATTGGATTTGGAAGAGGATTCGAGTCAGAACTTTAATCTTCTAGACCAATTCTAGGACATTTGAATTGGATTTGGAAGAAGATTCGAGTCGGAACTCTAATCTTCTAGACCAATTCAGAAGGGAAAGAAATTCGAGTTGAAACTCGAATCCCAGAGGAAAGAAAATTCGAGTCAGAACTCGAATCCCGCAAGAAGACTAGATCAGCATGGATTAGGTTTGAAAACATTAACCAGTAAAACCAGATTTAGAAAGTTTGACCAATAAAAATTGGATTTTGAAAGTCCGACCAATAACAATTGGATTTTGAAAGATGTACCAGTGTGAATACCGGATTTTGGAAATGAACCAGTATAAGTACTGGATTTTGAAAATGGATCAGTACGAATACTGTTTTTGGAAGAATTACCAGCACGAACACTGGATTTTGAAGATTTACCAGCACGAACACTGAATTTAGAAAATCTTACCAGCACGAACACTGGATTTTGAAAATCTTACCAGCACGAACACTGGATTTAGAAAATTTTACCAGCACGAACACTGAATTTTGAAAATCTTACCAGCAGGAACACTGGATTTTTTTTTTTTTAAAATTTACCAGCACGAACACTGGATTTAGAAAATTTTACCAGCACGAACACTGGATTTTGAAAATCTTACCAGCACAAACACTGGATTTTTTTGAAAATTTACCAGCACGAACACTGGATTTAGAAAATTTTACCCAACTGATTTTGATGAGAGATTTTCAGTCTTCATTCTCACAATGACTTACACAACTGTCGGGGTCTCAGGATTTATCCCTTATCCTGAATGGGTGGTTCAGGTTTATCCCTTAACCTGAAGGGGAAACTGAATTTGATGCAAATGAATGTAAATGGATGCAAATGAATGCATGTAAATGTAAATGAATGCAAATGTATGCAAAATGATGTAAATGAATGCAAATGTATGCAAAATGATGTAAATGAATGCACATGTATGCAAAATGAGAGATTTGTTTGATCCTGCCTGCATACAGAATGTTTTGAAGACAAATTTTCAAAATAATGCCCCAGTGTAACTCGGAAAGAAGAATTTGACCATTATTGAAGAAAATATATTGAGGAATTACAAATGATGGAATAGAGGATTTAAGTATAGAAAATTTTCAAATGTTGAGCATTGATGAGGTCTGATAATTCCACACCATCGACATTGATAAGCAGATATGAATTGTGGGGTAATGCTTCCTCGACAACATAGGGCCCTTCCCAATTCGGCGACCATTTGCCACTCGGGCGGTGCTTGAGATAGGTCGTTGATCTGATCACTAGATCATTGACTCAGAATTTCCTTTCAATAAAAAATTTTGCATATTGCCTGACTATCCTCTGACGATATGATTGAGCGTGCTCTGCTGCTTTGAGTCTTCTTTCATCGAGCAAATCAAGTTGTACCAGTCGTTGTTGCTGATACTGATCAAGAGGTAATTCTAAAAGTGATACAAATTTTAGAGCAGGTTTCTGAACTTATAGAGGCAGTACTACTTCAGTTCCGTAGACAAGTTCTGACGAAGTAGCATTAGTTGGAGTTCGAATGATGATTCCGTATGCTCACAATGCATCATGGATCTTCTCATTCCAGTCACGAACTGTTTTTAAAGTTTGCTCCAAGATTCTAATAAGAATCTTACTGGTGGCCTCTACTTGACCATTCCCTTGAGGATAATAAAGAGCGAAGAAATGATGATGGATTCTGAATTTTGAGCAGACTGTCCTCATTCTCTCATTCTTGAAATAACTGCCATTGTCCAACACAATATCATGTGGTATGTCAAAACGACATAGGATATTCTTGTGGATGAATGAGACCACATGTCGACCTTCTACTGTGCGTAGAGTGATAGCTTTGACCCATTTAGTAAAATATTCTGTTGCGGCAAGAAAATATTTGTAGTCGTTTGAAGCAGGGAGTGATGGGGCCCACAACATCAAAGATCCACATAGAAAATGGCCATGGAGAGATAACATATTGCAAATATGTTGCTGACGCATGAACGAAAGGTGCATGTATCTGGAATAGAGCACACTTCTTCACAAAATGGTAGCAATCTTGTAGCATAGTCTTCCAATAATATCCCGCCCAGATGATTTGCTTGATAAGAGTTTGGTAGCCGACGTGACCACCGCAAATGCCTTCGTGTACCTCCTGCACAACTTATTTGGCTTCATCTTCGTCTAGGCATTTGGAATATTGAGAACTGAATCCACGATGATAGAGGACATCGGCGAGAATAAAATATCGAGCAGACATGCACTGAATCGCTCGTTGCTCTTACCAATGATACTCTGAGAGAAGGAGACTGATGTCTTCTCCTTGATGGGAGCCTTTCTGAGACTGTCTTCAGCTTGCTCAGACATCATCCTAATCATCATTTTCTTGAACATCTGATATGTAGCAGGATCAATGTCATCCCTATCATTCAGACTCTGTCTTCTGGCAGATCTTGGAGAATCCATTTCTTCTTGTCTGCTTCTAAAATCACTGATGCCCTGATACAGTGGTGTCTTCTTGCTTGATTTGATCTGAACCACTTGGGAATACTGATGCTCTCTACAGAATGGATGATTAAATTTCGATGATGAAGATTCAGGATAGAAATGAATATAGAAAAAATATTTGATGAGAATTTGGTAGACAATTGGAAGAACATCCCATTACTAGGGATTGGGTCGCCGCTGGAGTCACGACAATTATGTTGTCATTCTTTGCAAGAAGAACGAACAACTGCAAATATGCCTTGTCACCTAGGCGAGGTCGTCAAACCATGATAGAATGAAAATTGAAGGATTTTTTTTTTTTATTGAAGTAAAAATATGATTGCATCAATAGTGGACTTGGGAAAGAGGGGGCGGACAGACAATTTGCCACCACTCCTTATAACTGGCAGAGACACAAGGACCGAGAAAAAGTGGAAGAGTAACAAAAGAGTCTCAGCCATATCTGGCAGAATGGTATGCTTCAGACCACTGTGCTGATGTAAGGTCGAACTCTGGCACGACTCCTGATAGCAGCCGCATCTCTATGTGCTTTTGTCTCTGAGAAAACTGTCTGACACATCACTCTGGATAGTAGTAGGTACAAGAAAATGGGCCGAGTAGCTTGAATATCTTACCATAAGCATAGGTGTATCTAGGAGGTGATAACTCTCGATCAAAATAGTCCCACACCACTTCTTCTTCCTTCAAATAATCGATCATGAATCGGTACCGTGCAACTGGAAGAAGTTCCTTGCCATTGTATCTGAACGAATTAGCTCTGGCCGGTACATGCTGAAAGAACCAAGACTGAAGAGCATAAGTACATCCCTTGACTAAGATGGACTCTCCAAGTGTGAAGCGGGTCAGTCCTCTGTATAGAAAAGCAAGCGCGGCCATGGCTATCGAAAGATGGCTGGTCTGTCGACTTCCCCATCTCCTCAGAAGCTGAACTATTCTGGCATCCATATAGTTTTGTCCGTTTGGAAAGAAAACAACTCCCACAGTGCACAAAACCATCGCATGCTGAATTCTCTTTCGAGTTGTTCTGGACAGCGAGCTGGCTTCTGCGAATTCTTCATACTGTTGGTAGATCTCGATCAGGCTCACGTACTCATTCCCATTTTCTTTAATCAGTGGCCAAGACTTGCGCCCTGTCATGCGAGCTACAACATCTTTGGGGTCCAGACCCTTGACATTGATCAGAAACTGCTGCTCTAACGGATCTCCAGGCTGACCGGCTGGCTCAGGCAGTTCCATAATCTCTGAAAATTCATCCATCAGTAGTGTCATCTCGCCCCACGGGAACCAGAACGTGCAAGTGCGCGGATTCCACCGCTCTGCCAGTGCATGAATCAGATTGCCATTGACTGTCAACTTTCCCACTGCAGATGCCAATTCCAACCTGCAATCGCTCAAGTGGTCCGGAAACATACGAGAGAAGTTTTTGAACCAGACATAGTACCACCGGGGGAAGAAGGGTCCGGTGCTAAAAGATCGATGCTCAGGAAGACTTTGTCGCACCTCATAGGAGATGTGACCCTCAGGAAAAACAGAATCGAGCTGACTGGATGCCCTTGGACTGAAAGACAAGAAGTCTGGAATTAGACTTTGAAAAAATACAAAAAATTTGAAAATTGCAGGAAGGATAAAATGAAAGCTGGAAATTCGAAGTCCAGAGGAATGAAAGAATGGAAAATCTCCTGGAGTTTTGAAGAAAAGGTGGATAATTTGGAAAAATTGTCCAGGGTTTTTGAGAAAAAGGAGATATTTCATAAAAGATGAAAAATGAGGTATTTTGGAAAATTGTTCGGTATTTTGGAAAAATTGGGAAAAATATGAGAAATTAAGGCGAAAATGAATATCATACATTCAATTACAAACAATTATGCACATACAGCAATCCCTAAGAAGCCAACCCTAAATGCATTGATTTTGAAAGAGCTTTAGGACCCTAATCCTGACTCTAGGCTCAGATCAACTGTGTCCAATCATGCTATGCCGATATACTCGAGCTGAGGCTCGATGTACGTGGCATAAAACTCATCTCCGGGTCTAGGCTTGTGTTTTCCCAACATCCTTGAGCGTCTGCCGATATACGTTGGACTATGGCCCTTGGTACGTGGCAGGGGGGCGTTAGCCCAAATAAGTGGCCCAGTTGTGAGGCTCTGTCCCGAACTATGGTTCTAGAAGAGAGCCCAGCAACGTGAAGACCGGGAAGACATACGTGGGGTGGTTTTTGAAATATGATCACATGCAGGCAAACAGAGGGCTCTAAGTCCTAAAGAGATAG
The DNA here is from genome assembly GCF_984573655.1 of Nuphar pumila. Lineage (NCBI taxonomy): Eukaryota > Viridiplantae > Streptophyta > Magnoliopsida > Nymphaeales > Nymphaeaceae > Nuphar > Nuphar pumila. The sequence goes on along the minus strand of NC_143257.1, from coordinate 52,193,085 downwards.
AATTTTGAAAACTTTTGAAGAAGCAAACATTGTTTTCATACAAGTCCTAGATTGAGGAGTGTTGTATTTCAGACCTAAGTCAAAGTGAGCATGCATAATTCTCCTCAATATGGTCCTACCAAACCATGCCTAGTCTACATGCAATCCATGTCAGCTGGGTTCAAGTCTAGGATCCTAGGTTCACATGATATCATGAATTAAAGCTGACATTCCATAGAACATAATTTTGATAAATGAGCTAAGTTAAAGCACATAATTGATCAGGCGAAGACAGGTTCCATCACGGTCGCCAAACCTGTTATCATCGCAAAATTTTTCCCCTCCCTTGCGAGAGAGAAACGAATTTCGCGAGTCAAAGTTGACCAAAGTTTTGAAAATTGTTTTGAAAATTTACTCGCCTCCGTTTTGAAAATTTGCGGGAAAATTCCATGGAATGGGATCCGCCTGTCGGTACGAGGTTCAACCGTTCTTGACGCCTTTACCAGGGGTAATTGAACCAAGGATCAATTACGTGCTTTAACTTGACTCAAATATCTAAATTATGCTCTATTTTTCCTAAAATGCACAAAGAATCAGGCTTGTGCTATGAAATTTTGAAAATAATGCAAGTTTGAGAAAATATGATGTTTGCTTTGGAAAATTGAAATGCATTTAGACAAGGACTGGAAAATGCTTGAAAATGGAATTTCTGGGAAAATCATTGAATTTTATTGGAAATCAGAAATTTGCATTGGAAAGTGATTTCTCAGGAAAATTTGAACTTTAGAAAATCGATTTTGAAATTTAGAATTGCTTTTCTGAGAAAATGGATTTGAGAATTTTGAGAAAATCTAAGAAATTCATTGGAAAATGACTTTTGAAATGGAAAATGAATTCTCAGGAAAACTGGAAAATATGAGAAAATCGATTTATGAAAACTTGAGATTTTGAAATTTGAGATTTTGAAAACATAGGAAAATCTTGATTTGAACTTGGGAAATGCTTTGAAATGTCATTTGAAAACTTAGGATTTTGAGAAAATCAGATCCTAAGAAAGACTTGGAAATTCTTGAGAAAACTGATTTTTTTTTTAAATTGAAATTGGAAAATGAATTTGAAAACAATGCAATTTGAATAATATGAATGAATGAATATGAATTTGAAAAGGGAATTTCATTGAGGAATTGAGAAATTCTTTTGAAACTTTGAGAAATGCAGTGCATTTTTGAAGTTAGCCTAAGTGTGTAGGCTGAATGTGGCTAATATGAAGATCATAAATCTTGGTTTTCTTCGTATTCTGACTATGGCGATAAATACAAATTCCACCGAGTTTATAAACTCCATAAGAGCTTGTGTACGTGCCATTCGTGTAAACCATAGTGAATTTGAAATAATGTGCATGAATCATACATCACATATTTAAATTTGCATAAATTAAACTATATGCAACGCAACCCTATTCTAAGCAGAAAAGTAACTCTTATTCCAAATTATTACATTTGAGGTTACATTGAATTGAAATAAAAAAAATAAAAGCTAAGTCTTCTTCTTGAATGTTCCTGCAAAACTAGAAAACAAGGTTAGCACAAAAATGTAGGTTTTTCTGAATTTATCCGAAAATATGGGAAATTATTGGATATTGTTCAGATATAAACCCAAATTCATACCCCCTTTGATATAAACATGAGAAATAATGAATAAATTTTGAAAAAATACTTGAAAATTCGAAATTGGGGTCAAAATGACCAAAATACCCCTGATGACCTTGAAATCAGGGTTTTATGAAAGAATTTTTATAAATTTTGGAATTTTGAAAATCAAATGAAATAAATCAAACATAATATGATAAAATATGATGATATGCATGAAATTTTGGAGAATTAGAAATTGAAATTTCGAAATTTAGGTCAAAATGACCAAAATACCCCTGATAACAAGACTATGGCCTTGAAACCAGGGTCTTCTCAAATAAATTTTGCAAAATTAAAAAATATGAAATGAAAATGAGATTAAAATTAACCCTAATATGATTATACATGCTTATGTACATGATAAAAAGCTTAACATGGCGAAAATATCATAAAATATAGAATTTAACTTGATTTTCGCTTCTGAATTTAAAGACAAACTAACACATGGAGCAAATGAACTTGGAATTAAACCAAATTTGGCATGGACAACTAAAATAACCCTAGAAACATAATGGAGCTCGAAAATCTAATTTTTTGTATTTTTAAATATGAAAATTCAAATAAAAACTTTAAATTTTGTGATTTTTGACTAAAATGTTGATTCTAAAGGGGATTTAGGATATCAAATTTCCATAAAAATTTCCCAAATTTCATGGGGTGACATAGGACAGTAAGGCAAGGATTGTTTTCTTTAACACTTTCTGGTTTTGACCTACGGTCGGAGCTGTACCACTCCGTCAAGTCGGATTGGAATCCGGCGACTCTAGGATTTAGGGGAAACAAACAGGTTTCGGTAGAAAACATGGTAAAAATGGTAGACAGATGGGAAAAAGGCTGAAATTGTGGGACAATGTCTCTAACAAACAGAGTAAGATTTCCTATTTTTACAGAATTGAGATTCGGGTTACGGTTTGGAAAAGGGCATGCTGTTATCAGAGACCCGAATCTCTGGAATTTTGGGATATTGAAATCTTTCAGACAGAAATGCAAATTTCGAGAAAAATACTGAAACAGTTCAAAAAATACCCAAATTTTGGGAAACGACAGAACACTATGTGAGGAACAACTTTCATGTTTAAAGTTTTTGCGGACAAGCTATGGATTGAACGGATTTGGTGAATTAAAGTCTGTCTATACCCTGACGAAGGAAAATCGAGATTTTCCCAAAGGTCTGAGAAATTCGATTTTTTACACAGAGTAAAACTAACTGAAAAAACTTCAAAATTTCCAGATCATCAGTAGATTCGATTATGAATCCACTGTGATTTTTGGAGGACAATCCAAATCCCCCAAAAGGGTGGTGTCGGAGGTTCTTTTCTAATAAAACAGAAATTGAAAACTCAGAGAGACAGAAAACCCGATTTAGGGTTTGGTTGGTTTAGAAGGGTTCCGAAACCCGAATTGAATCAAATTTTTGACAGTACAACAAATACATGTAAACCTAACTACTCTAAAATTTACAAAATTTTTAAATGCATAAACTCACTAAAAATGCTGCATGGACTTTGTCTAAAAACTAAAATTTTACAGATTTTAAACTAAGTAAAGCATGGTTCATATATAAAACGAAATAACTAGCAAAACGAATTAATCTAAGTGCATGCAAACATAAGATGACATGAATCATAAAACTAAAACCTAAATCGAGGAGGATATGATCAGTTTAAAATTGGCTCTCCAAAACGAGAGATTCGATCCATTGAGTGGACGGATCTTTTCATTTTTTAGCCTACACATAAAGCACACGTTTTGTATTTATCTATATATCTATATATATATATATATATATATATATATATATATATATATATAGAGAGAGAGAGAGAGAGAGAGAGAGAGAGAGAAAGAGAGAGATTAGATGAGAGTTTTCAACAATATGAAACCAGCTTTGGTCTGGTCTCACGTTGTGTTTAGATAAACCATGTAATAAATATCTTAAAAAAAAAATGAAAGCAAAAGGTAAAGCAACACTTTACCTTGAGGGAGGGCTGGAACCGACTGAGGATAGACTGCAGCAAATGGGTACTTGGCACCACGGTTGGAGGAGGTTTGAGGGTGATGGTACTGGAACAAGAGAGAGTTTGATGATGGCTGCTTGAACCGGCTGGAGTGACTGCAATGATGGGGCTGCACCTCGTTGATGGGCTGGAGCCAAGGGCTGATGGGCTGTGTCCCCTTTTGCTGGAAGTTGCAGCCAAGGCTGCTGTTAAGAACTTGGAGAGTTGTGTAATGGGGAAAAAAAAAAATTTGCTGTGGCTGTAGCAGCAAAAGAGAGAAGGAGTCCCTTGGGCTGTTGCAATGATATGAAGATAGAGAGATAAGAGAGACGTGAGGTTGGAAGATGGGGATGGCTTGGATGTGGAGCAGCTGCTGCGAGGCGTGAGGGAGGTGTCCCTGTGGTGCTGCCAAGGATGGAGGTGTGGCTGTTGGCTGGGAGCTTGAGGGTGGTGCTTCCAAGTGGAGACCGGCTGAAGCACGGTGGAGGTGCCTTGTTGAAGCAGCTGGTGGCTTGAACCGGCTGGGCGTGGAGGCTGCAACTGCTTGTTGATGGAGAAAGGATGTTGTGGCTGTAGCAGCCAAGGAGGAGCTGTTGGTGATGTTGTAGTGGCTGTAAGGGAAAAGAAAAAGTTGCAGCAAGGAGAGAGAGTTAGAGAAAAAGAGAGGGAGGCGTTGAATCCTTTTTTTTGGGCAGCCGTAGGTTCCTCTTCTTTTTCCTTTTGATAACTTAGGTTTTAATAAAATTAAAACCTAAGTTTCTCATAATAATCAATGACCTTTTTGGGCAGCCTTACGTGAATGGCTGGGAAAAAAAAAGAAGGAAGGAAGGAAGGGAAGAAGAAAAGAAAGGGAAGAAAGAAAAAAAAGAAAAGGAAAGAAAGGAAGAAGAAAGGGAAAGAAAAAGGGAAAAAGAAAAAGGAAAGGAAGGAAAGGAGAGGGGGCTGGAGGTTTGGGTGACCACCTTGTGGGTCTCACCTTAGGAAGAATAACATAATAAAAAATAAATAAATAAAATAAAATAAAATAAAACAAACAACAAAAAATAAAGAAAAAGATAATTTTTTTTTCTTATAAATTAAAACAAGAGAATGCAAATGGATGGGCCATCTCAGAGCGGGTCCAAATTCCACTTTTGAAATTCATTTTGACGATTAAAAGGGTAAAATAGTCTTTTCAAAAAAAATTCCAGACGAAACGAGCTATTTTTGGCAGTTTTTGAAACGAGCTCGGATTTTGAAGTTCAATACCCCATTGCAAAGCAAATCCAGTGTAGAATTTGAAAATTTGATTTTGAAAGAAATCCAGATTGTTTTTCTCGAGAAAATATTTCCAAACTTAGAATCTTGGGGGTAAAAATGTCAATTTTGAAAACCCAGGGTTTGAAATTTATTTCTGAAAACTTTTAAAACTCAATCTGGATTGAAATTTATAAAACTGGAGTTCTGGACTTCAAAAATGGAATGAAATGTTATGAAATGCTGAGAAATGATATGAAATGATGAGAAATGACATGAAATGCTATGCGAAATGCTAACCCTGAATGAAGAATTTTGGATGTTAGACCCCGATTGACACTTGTACCAGTTCAAAAAGTGTTAAAATTGACAAAATTTGCAAAAATGGTTGAAGAAATGTTTTTCGAGCTCTGCCAAGCTAGAGTAACACTGAAAATTAGGGTTTGAGCTGGATTCAACTGAAATGAACTGGATTGAGCTGGGTTTTTGAGTTTCAGAACTCAAATGAACGCAACGGACACTGACTCAACTGACCTTTCCAACTGAATTTTCAAGAAAAGCTGTCATTTTTAGAGAAATGGTATGGAATGGTCATTAGAATGAAGTGAATTACGAACCTGAACTGGGTTTGAGCTAAAACAAAGGTCAGTAATACTGAGATGAACTAAAATCAAGTCTCAAACACTAGCTCAACTGACTGAACTCGGCTCAATTTCAGCTGAAAGAGCTGAAATGGACTAAAATGGGCTCCTGAACACTTAGAAATGGTTTTGAACTGAAACAGAAGCACTCGAACTCGTGTTGAGCTCAAGTTAGACTCTGGGGAGTATGAATGACTATGAATGACTGACTCAGAGACAATTGGCTTAGATTTGAGTGAGAAATAAGCTCATTTCTGAAGAAATGATCCCATTTTGGCAGGAATGGTCAGAAATGGAAATGATTTTCTCATTGTGAGCTCAAATGAGCTTGAAATGATTGATATTCTAAATGTTTTGAACTAACCAATGAGCTTAGTTGACTCCGACTGACTGGGGTTCGGGATGACCTAGGGGTAAAATGGTAATTTTCCTAATAAAAGTTGGTAAAATGGTGATTTTCTGAAACTGACTCCGGGTTTGACTCCTACACTGACCTAATAGGGTTGGCACTGCCTGAGGAGGATTGTTCGAGAATGGATGTGGAAAATTTGGGGTGTTTACAGTCACATCTTCATGAAAAGTGTGTTGATGCAGCTCCAAAGCTTCCAGTCTCTGCATAACTTCATCATTGTCTTGACTTGTAGAAAATTTCTTTCTTTTTACATGTGATGAAGGTGTCGCAGAAGGTGAAGGTTCAGAAATTGATGGTTCAGTAGGATCAGATGGTTCAGTTTGATCAACATTTAAAGGAGGCAGATATTTAATTTTCATTCTTTTAAAAATTGTTTGATCAAAGAACTCTTTTTGCTCAATATATTTTTCATTTGTTAAGGGAACTTTGAAATGTCTAAAAATACGAGTTAAAAGACAACCATAAGGAAGAAATGGTTTTTGTTTCCACAAATTTGTAAAATACACATTGGCCCAATTGACAGAAATATTTCCAAATAAAACATAAAGAGTCGTAGAAAGATCTGTGGAATAATAATCAAAAGAACCAGTTTTAGGTAGAACATTATGGGCAAGGATCCGTCCAGCAATGCGTGCACAAGTTTGAAGATTAGTATTTTTGAAAGGAGGGCAGTGAGGTGCACCTGGAAGAAGAATTTGTTCAAAAATTCTTTCATCATTTAATTCAATAGTGTTGAAAAGAGTGTCTGAATTTCAAGAATTTCTCCAAGTAGTTTCGAATCAAACTCGATTTCAACATCACGAACAAGAGAGGACAAAATTCCAGTTTCATGATCCATTTGTAGATTTGTGTAAAACAAGTGAATAAGAAAAGGATAGTGAAGAGTATCTGCACAAGCATCAAAAAGATGTGAAATTTCAGGAAATAATTCTCTTATGTTGTAACGAGAAAATAGGTGAAATAGAACATTTCAGCCTGGTAAAATAGGTAGTGCAGAAATTGATCCAACAGTATCATATAAGGGAGGATTTCAGAGTAATCTGAGTGAAAAACCATGTCTTGAAGTAGGTGTAGGAGGAGGAGAACCTAAACCTTTTGCAAATGCAGACTTTGTACGAGGCATGGTTAAAAAAAAAACAGATTTACCAAAAAACATTGTCAGCTTCCAAACGATTTCTGGCAAAGGAAAATGTTGTCCGGCGTTCAGAAACGAAGGAAGATACGGTGGCTGACGGCGAATAGAAGTCGGCCACAAGGGGATTCCGGCAATGGCGGAAAAATACACTTTCACGGCAAGAGAGTTCCGGCGTGTTTTGAAGATGCGCCAGTTACTGCAAGAGGATTCCGGCGTTTCAAGATCACGGCCAGAAGACTCCGGCGTCTCCTTGTCACGGCAAGAAAATCTCGACAAGGATGGGATCGAACGGCACTCCGAGGGTTTTTTGGAAGAGAGAGAGGCAAAAGATAAAGAGGGTTTTCATTTTAAGGGTTTCATTTTTAAGAAAAATGAAAAGGTACGAAAATGAAATGAAACGATGCCTATTTTAAAAAGAACGGGTAAAAAAAATCGAAGGGGTATCGGGTCCCTTCTTTTAAATTTTTTAAAAATTTTAGTCGACTAAAACTTTATCGGTCGACTAAAAAATGTGCGACTCATTCTAAAAATATTATCAGTCGACTAGAAATATATCGGTCGACTAATATGGTGTGATTCATTCTAAAGTTCTAAAACATCAGTCGACTAGAATTTTATCAGTCGACTAATATAGTGCGATTTTGAGATTTTGTTCAAAAAACAACATTTTTACAAATCTAAAAACAAGCAAATACCTTGTTCTCTCCTAATTCTCATAAAATCTTCATTCTTAAGAGGTTTAGTGAAGATATTGGCATGTTGTTCTTTAGTGGAAATAAAATTTAACGAAATATCTCCTTTTAACACATGATCTCTTAAAAAATGATGTCTAACTTCAATATGCTTAGTTCTTGAGTGCTGAATAGGATTTTTCAAAAGATTTATAGCACTAGTGTTATCACAATAAATAGTTGTTGTGGAGTAATTCAAACCAAAATCTTTTAAGGTCTGTTTCATTGAAAGTACTTGTGAACATGCTAAACTAGCCGCTATATATTCAGCTTCAGTTGTTGAGAGTGATACTGAATTTTGCTTTTTATTAAACCAAGAGACTAAGGAATTTCCTAAGAAATGACAAGTTCCACTAGTACTTTTGCGATCAGATTTACTTCTTGCAAAATCTGCATCACTATATGAAACTAAATCAAAGGAAAATGATTTTGGGTAAAACAAACCGAAATTTGAAGTATCTTTCAAATAACAAAGAATTTGTTTTATGGCAGTTAAATGAGATTCCTTTGGATTAGCTTGAAATCTTGCACTTACACATACTAAACATAATATCAGGTCGGCTAGCAGTTAAGTATAATAGAGATCCGATCATACCTCTGTAGAGCTTAGTATCTACACTTTTACCATTTTCATCTTTATCAAGAGAAGTAGTTTTACTCATAGGATTCCTTCTTGATTTCGATGAGTCCATCTCAAATTTCTTGAGAAGTTCTTTTGTATACTTAGCCTGATTGATGAAGATTCCTTCTTCAGTTTGCTTTATTTGAAGTCCAAGGAAGTAGTTTAATTTGCCCATCAAGCTCATTTCAAACTCTTCCTGCATAGCTTTAGCAAATTCTTTACAAAGAGAATCATTATTAGAACCAAATATTATGTCATCAACATAAATTTGCACAATAAGAATATCTGAATTAAGATTTTTAATAAATAAAGTGGAGTCTACCCGACCAATGGAAAAAACAGATTGTTCTAGAAAATTTCGTAGTCTTTCATACCACGTTCTTGGTGCTTGTTTGAGTCCATACAAAGCTCTTTTCAATTTGTAGACTTTTTCTGGATATTTCTCATTTTTAAAGCCTGGAGGTTGCTCTACATAAACTTCTTCATTAATGTGTCCATTTAAGAATGCACTTTTAATATCAATTTGATATAACTTGAAGTTCATGTAACTAGCAAAAGCAAGCATCATTCGAATTGACTCTAATCGAGCCACTGGTGCATAGGTTTCATCAAAATCTATTCCTTCTTCTTGATTATACCCTTATGCTACTAGCCTTGCTTTGTTACGAATGACTTCACCATTTTCGTCCAGCTTATTTTGGAAGACCCATCTTGTTTCAATTACTGGATGATCCTTTGGTCTATCAACTAGATCCCAAACATCATTCCTAGTAAATTGGTTAAGTTCTTCAGACATGGCCAAAAGCCAAAATTCATCATCACAAGCCTCATTGATATTCTTTGGTTCTAATTTAGATATGAAAGCAACATTTGCAATATATTTTTCTAATTGCCTTCTAGTTTGGACACCACTCTTTATTTCATCAATAACTTGTTCATGTGGATGATTAGAAACTTCTTTCCAAACCGGTTGAAGAGGAATATTTTCTTGAGAAGTACTCTCTATCAAGGGTTCTTCTTGAAGTATTACTTCTTCTCCTTCGCTTAGAGGTATAACCTGCTCACAATTCTCATCAAATGCAACATGTAAAGATTCTTCAATACAAGATGTTCTTTTATTGAAAATACGATAAGCTTTACTTCTAGAAGAATATCCAAGAAATATTGATTCATCTGATTTTGAATCAAACTTATTAAGATTATCTTTGGTATTTAATAAGAAACATTTACTACCAAAAATTTTGAAATATGAGATCTTTGGTATACAATCATAATACAATTCAAAACATGTTTTATGTAAAAATTGGTCGAATAAGAACACGGTTTAGAACATAACATGCTGTATTAATTGCTTCAGCCCAAAAGTATTTTGGTAAATTTTTATCTTAAAGCATGGTTCTAGCACATTCTTGCAAAGTTCTATTCTTTCTTTCAACAACTCCATTTTGAGGAGCCGCTCTAGGAAAAGCAAAGTTGTGAGATATACCATGTAAATCACAAAACTTTAGAAAAGATTTATTTTCAAATTCACCACCATGATCACTACGAATTTTAATAATAGATGTAGCTTTTTTATTTGTAATTCTTCTACAAAGTTTAGAAAATTCCAAAAAAGCATCATTTTTGCTTTTTAGAAAAATTACTCATGTAAACCGAGAATAATCATCTACTATAACAAAAGCATACTTGCTACCATTCAAACTTTGAATTCTAGATGGTTCAAATAGATCTAAATGTAAAAGTTCAAGAGGACGTTTTGTTGAAACTATATCTTTTGCTTTAAAAGAACTCTTGATTTGTTTACCCCTTTGGCAAGCATCACATAAGTGATATTTCTTATATGGTATTCTAGGTATGTCTCTTACAAGATCATTCTTGGATAACTTTGAAATAATTTTAAAGTTAACATGTCCAAGTCTCTTGTGCCATAACCATTGAATTTCATTTGAAACAATAAGACATTTTTCATTAAAAGTGGGTAATTCATCTAGATATAGTTCATACACATTGTTCCTTCTTTTACCTTTAAAAATGATCTTTTTAGATTGAAAATCAGAAATTAAGCATAAATCATTTTCAAAAGAAACATGAAAACCTTTATCACATAATTGACTAATAGATATTAAATTATGCATTAAACCATCTACTAAAAGAACATTTTCTATCAAGGGAAATTTTAGATTACCAATATTACCAATACCTATTACTTTTCCCTTGTTATTGTCACCAAAGGTGACGGTTCCTCCATCCTTATTTTGGAGGGTGGAAAATAACTCTGGCCTTCCAGTCATATGTTTGGAACAGCCGTTGTCCAATATCTATTTGCTCCTTATGTTGTGTACCTACAACAAAATTAGAAAACAGAGCATTTGACCCCTTTCTATTTTCGGGTCTATGAGAGTTAGTCTTAGGAACCCATATCCATTTGGATTTTGGTTTCCTTTGATAATAAATATTCTTTCTATAAAAGGATTTATCATGTCTAGAATAATCATGTCTAGAATAATCATGTCTAGGATAATCATGTCTGGAATAATAAGCATTATAGTTTCCATGATTAGATGCATTTCTATTAGAACTAGAAAGTTTAGTTCTATGAACAAATGGTTGAGAATAATGTCTTTGATTTTTCACCACATAGTTTGGTCTATTTTGAGTATCAAAGAAGCTATATCCCAATCCGGTTTTATTAACCGAGCATCTTTGAGAACCAAGAAGTTTTTCTAGATTCTCTTGACCATTTGTGAATTTGGTCACTATAGAAAGAAGATCATTTGATTTTTCTTTAAGACTAGATATTTCTTTTTGTAAGAGATTGGTTCTAACTCCAATTTCTTTTATCTCAAATGCTTGGCAAGAGTTTTCCTTCTTGAGATCTTCTATCTCTTGAGGTAACACTTTATTTTGAGAGTCAAGAGTTAAATTTTCAGTTTTTAACTCTTTATTTTTAGAACTTAGACTCTTAAATTTAGCATATAAATCATTGAATGCTTCAAATAATTCATCATAGTCAAATTGACTTACCGAATCTTCTTGTGCTACAAAACACTTGTTAGCAACTTCTTTATCGGAAGAGGAGTCACTATCATCCCAACATGCTTGAAATGCCTTTTTCTTCTTGTTGGTCCTTGGGCTTGATTTTGAGAAGAGGACAATCTTTCTTGATATGTCCTGCCTTTTTGCAGTTAAAGCACTTGACTTCATTTGGATTGGAAGAATCTGCTTTCTTTACCTTTCTTTGAAATCTTTCCTTTTTGATGAATCTTCTGAATTGCCTTGTGATGAGGGCAATATCTTCATCTTCATCTTCTTCTGAATTTTTTGAGTCAGAAGTAGCCTTAAAAGCAAGAGATTTCTTCTTGGGCTCTTCTTCTTGTCTGTCTTGAAGTTGGACTTCATATGCCATAAGGTTACCAACCAAATCTTCAAGAGTGAGAGTGTTAAGATCATTTGCTTCTTCAATAGCAGTGGTTTTTCTCTCCCATTCAGGAGTTAAACACCTTAGAATCTTTCTGACTAAATCCACTTGTGAATATTCTTTTCCAAGGGATTTCAAAGTGTTAGTTATATCGGTCATTCTAGTTACCATGTCCGACATAGATTTATTTTGCTTCATTTTGAACAATTCAAATTTATGAACTAAAAAAGCAATTTTAGATTCCTTTACCTTTGACGTACCTTCATGAGTCACGAGAAGAGTATGTCATATTTCATTTGCTGTAGAGCATTGAGAGATGCGATTGAACTCTACCTTGTCAACGGCACAGTACAATGCATTCATGGCTTTGGCATTCAGTGAAGCAGTCTTCTTTTCATCATCGGTCCATTGGCTGAAATCAATTGATGGAGTTTGGTACTTTTCTGAAAGAACTCTCCAGATTTCGAGATCCATGGATTGCAAAAATATTATCATTCTTACTTTCTAGTATCCATAGTTTGTTCCGTCGAAGAGAGGAGGACGAACAGAGGAGCTTCCTTCTTTGTGCTGAGATGTTGTAGTTGCCATGCTAGATGATGGTCAAATCAAAGTAATAGCAAACCTGTGCTCTGATACCAAATGAAAGTGCACTAGGATCGAGGCAACGAGCACTAGAGGGGGGGTGAGTAGTGCTTTTAAGAAGATACCTCGAGGGGCGAGGTTCAGGCTTAACCCTTAACCTGAAGGGGACGACCATACAGAATCCTCGAGTGAAGAGACCATGATGGGACCTTCAGAGTTTGGACGAACAAATCCGAAAAGGGTTTGCGAAAAAAAAAATGGGGTTCCCTAAAGCTTAAAAAAGGGATGAACTTGGACGTCTCATTGCTGAGACAAAATCAACTTTTGAATTTAATGACCTCTCGTAAGAAGTACAGGTTTTGACCCTTAACCTGAGTGGGAACAACCATACGGATTTCTCGAAACCGTGATGGGACAGGAGAGATACTTCAACTGAATGGGGTAACTCTTCTGGAAAATATAAACAACACTAGGTTGCATCAAAATGGATATTGAATACTTATTTCATTCTTAGAATATCTAGAAAATTTTGCCAATAAGATAAATTTATAGTTGACTTCAACGCTTGAAAATGTGCACATGTGTGCAAAGATATTCCCTCTTTTACCTAGAGTATTTCTTCTAACGAGGTTAACTCCTCAGTCTTTAAGAGTCAAATTCAAAATTTCAGCGCTGATGATTTTCTTCAAGGAAGTTATCCATTTCCTTGATATGAGAAGAGAAGAAATATTCTTAATTTCATAAAAGCAAGAGGTGAAAAGACATTGATAAAAGAATTTTGCATGAGAAAAGATGACTTATGGCAATTTAGGCAGTTTGATATCTGAGTGTTTTCTCATGATAATCTTTTTGACTCATTTTGAGTCATTGGGCTTTTTCGGGCTTTTTACATCATCCTTCATTTTGGAGATGTCCTGACTTTTCTCTCTTTTTCAGGGAAGGGTACGTCACAAACTCCTTCATCTTCGAGATGTTTCGATCCTTCTTTTATCTCAGGGATTATATATGATGGTATTGGCTCACAGGTCTTTAGATGATAGCTGAAATTAAATATCATTTAGGGTTTGTCGGTAGGTTCATCACACTCGCCTTCATCTCGACGGTGATCTGAACTTTCCCTGGAAGGATCCTTCACAAACTCCTTCATCTCGGTAGATGATCCAAATCTTCTTTGGCCCCGGGGGTCTGCTCGCATATTTGCCTTTATCTTGATGACAATTGAGAGATCCCTTTTGCAGATATTTGATTGCAGCTTTAGAAATGAGAAGATATGAATTAAGTGGATTCCTTTTGTAGCTCAGGATATTTCCACTGTCTGATTGCCAAAAAATCATCTTTAAACATGCATCAAAGCTAAGATCAATATCAATTCGTTTCTGGCTTTTCAATGTCATCAAATATTTCTTTCGCCAATCATACCGAGGATATTTCTCTCATCCTTTTGGTTGATCAATAGGGAAAAGATTTGAATTTTACCACTTTTCGCAAAAAGTTTCACCCTTTTGGAAAGAATACTAAAGGTAATTGGAGATGATTCTTTTGTGCATTTAAGAATATTGGAATCAACAAATACTTTTAGCAAATTGGCAAATTTTTCATGAATTCTTTATGAAATAATCACTCAATATAGATTTTGATACGACCTTTAGTTGCAATTTATGATTTTGGTCACTCTGACTAGTAAACTGGGATCTTTCATTTAACGACCAGCGAAGTAGCTGGAACCTTTCATTTAACGACCAGCGAAGTAGCTGGGACATTTCATTTAACGACCAACGAAGGAGTTGGAACATTTCATTTAACGACCAGCGAAGTAGCTAGGACATTTCATTTAATGACCAACAAAAAAGTTGGAACATTTCATTTAACGACCAGCGAAGTAGCTGGGATATTTCATTTAACGACTAGCGAAGTAGCTGGGACATTTCATTTAACGACCAACGAAGTAGTTGGGACATTTTATTTAACGACCAGCGAAGTAGCTGGGACATTTTATTTAACGACCAACGAAGGAGTTGGAACATTTCATTTAACAACCAACGAAGTAGCTGGGACATTTCATCTAATGACCAGCGAAGTAGCTGAGACATTTCATTTAACGACCAACAAAGTAGTTGGGACATTTTATTTAACGACCAGCGAAGTAGCTGGGACATTTTATTTAACGACCAACGAAGTAGTTGGGACATTTTATTTAACGACCAACGAAGTAGCTGAGACATTTTATTTAATGACCAACGAAGTGGCTGGGACATTTCATTTAATCATTTAACAACCAACGAAGTAGCTGGGACATTTCATTTAATCATTTAATGACCAGCGAAGTAGCCGGGACATTTCATTTAGTCATTTAACGACCAGCGAAGTAGCCGGGACATTTCATTTAATCATTTAACGACCAGCGAAGTAGCTGGGACATTTCATTTAGTCATTTGATGACCAACGAAGTAGCTGGGACATTTCATTTAGTCGTTTAACGACCAGGAAGTAGCTGGGACATTTCATTTAGTCATTTAACGACTAGTGAAGTAGCTGGGACATTTCATTTAGTCATTTAACGACCAGCGAAGTAGCTGGGACATTTCATTTAATCATTTAACGACCAGCGAAGTAGCTGGGACATTTCATTTAGTCATTTAACGACCAGCGAAGTAGCTGGGACATTTCATTTAGTCATTTAACGATCAGCGAAGTAGCTGGGACATTTCATTTAATCATTTAACGACCAGCGAAGTAGCTGGGACATTTCATTTAACGACCAACGAAGGAGTTGGAACATTTCATTTAACGACCAGCGAAGTAGCTAGGACATTTCATTTAACGACCAGCAAAGTAGCTAGGACATTTCATTTAATCATTTAACGACCAGCGAAGTAGCTGAGACTTTTCATTTAATCATTTAACGACCAGCGAAGTAGCTAGAACTTTTCATTTAATCATTTAATGACCAACAAAGTAGCTGGGACTTTTCATTTAATCATTTAACGGCCAGCGAAGTAGCTGGGACTTTTCATTTAATCATTTAAAGACCAGCGAAGTAGCTTGGACTTTTCATTTAATCATTTAACGACCAACGAAGTAGCTGGGACTTTTCATTTAATGACCTGATTTAAGTTCGAAACTTTTGAAAGATAACCAGTACGAGGACTGAACTTGATCTTTAGATTTAAAAACTTTAGCAAAATAACCAGTGCGAGCACCGGGTTTTTCCAACTGAAAGTCGGGAAGGAGACCGACATTCTTAAGATATTTAGAGATTGAAGCAGGAATGATTGTCGGTGTTTCAGGATTATCCCTTATCCTGAAGGAGAAATAGAAGATTTTGTGAAGATAAAACCTGAGACTTGAATTTAGAAGGGATATGACAAGATTTAGAATTTATGATCTATGATTTAGATGAACCAGGTATGCGGTCCAATTTTCGGGATTAAACCCTTATCTTGATGGGGAATATAGAAAGAATAAACTTTGAGAAGACAAAAGGATATAGAACTTTGAAAAAATGTAAAACATTTAAGGAAATTGATTTATTTTTGTAAAAAGAATTCTCACAGGTAGCATGGTTGCTCTTATGAGTAATCTCAGGATTATCCCTTATCCTGAATGGGAAAAAGAATAGAATTTAAAGAGAAATTGATATAAATTTAGAAATCAATAAAGATCGATAAAAACTTGTATTTGCAAAAAGAATTCTCATAGGTAGCATTGTTGCCCCCACGAGAGGTCTCAGGAATATCCCTTATCCTGAATGGGAAAAAGAATTTAAGGAATTTTAATAAAGAGAAATTGTTATAAATTTAGAAAATCAATGAAGGTTGACGAAACTTGTATTTACAAAAAATCCTCACAGGTAGCGTTATTGCTCCTACGAGGGGTCTCTGGATTATCCCTTTTCCTGAATGGGAAAAAGAGTAAAATTTAATAAAATTTAGTGAAGAGAAATTGATATAAATCTAAAAAATCAATAAAGATTGACAAAACTTGTATTTACAAAAGAATCCTCATAGGTAGCATCATTGCTCCTACAAGGGGTCTCAGGATTATCCTATATCCTGAATGGGAAAAAGAATAGAATTTAAGAAAATTTAGTGAAGGAAAATTGATATAAATCTAAAAAATCAATAAAGATTGACAAAACTTGTATTTACAAAAGAATCCTCATAGGTAGCGTTATTGCTCCTATAAGAGGTCTCAGGATTATCCCTTATCCTGAATGGGAAAAAGAATAAAATTTAAGAAAATTTAGTGAAGGGAAATTGATATAAATCTAGAAAATCAATAACGATTGACAAAACTTGTATTTACAAAAGAATCCTCATAGGTAGCGTCATTGCTCCTACAAGGGGTCTCAGGATTATCCCTTATCCTGAATGGGAACACCTCGGACAACGAGGGTCAGGTTTATCCCTTAACCTGAGCGGAAAACAGAATAAAAGAATACCTCTTTGAAAAAGAGGCATCAGGTTTATCCCTTAACCTGAAAGGGTTATGTGAAAGAATAGAATTTTTGGAAAAATTTAAAAGAGAAATTGATAGATATTTACAAAATTGAGAAAAATTGAAAATTTGTCTTTACAAAAGAATCCTCATAGGTAGCATTATTGCTCCTACGAGGGGTTTCAAGATTATCCCTTATCCTGAATGGGAGCACCTCGGACAACGAGGGTCAGGTTTGTCCCTTAACCTGAAAGGGTAAAAGTTTTGATAAAATTTAATAGAATTGAGGAGAAATTGATAAAACTTGATAAATTTGATAAAACTTGATAAAAAATATGAATAAAATGAATGAAACTGATAAAGATATCAAAATTAACTGAAACTTTATAAGATTTGAGAAAAAGGAGTTTTTCTGATCCTGCCTGCATATGGGATCTTGAAAGGAAGATGTTTATTTAAAAGATAAGTGAGAAATCATTTTTGGGAGGAAAATCCACCGCAAGAAGAATGATCAGTGCAAGCTCTGATCCTTTAGATCAAACATGAGAGATCATCATGAGGGTCAATTTTTGAAGGCAATGGTTTGAAATCTAATTTTTTTTTGAAAAAGAAGAAGATCAACAATAGATCTGATTTCTAAAATAATAGTTCAAAACTGACAATAAGATCAATACAAGGGTTGATCATTGAATATAATGTTTTAAAAACCAATCTTGGAAAATAAGACCAACACAGGGGTTGATCTTTGAATGATTTGAAAACCCATTTTGGAAGCTAAGACCAAGACAAGGGTTGATCTTTGAATATAAAGATTTGAAATCAATTTTGGAAGATAAGACCAAGACAAGGGTTGATCTTTGAATATAAAGATTTGAAATCAATTTTGGAAGATAAGCCCAAGACAAGGGTTGATCTTTGAATATAAAGATTTGAAATCAATTTTGGAAGATAAGACCAACACAGGGGTTGATCTTTGAATATAATGTTTTTAAAACCAATCTTTTGAAAGATAGGATCAACACGAGGGTTGATAATGGTTGGAAACCCATGTTTGGAAAAATTCAATCAACACAAGGGTTAATTTTTGAAGAAGGTTGGACCAAAGAATATTTGAACTCTTTTGGTTATCATAACGAAGACTTTCAAAATTTCATGATTTTTTTGGAAAAACCCTCATAGGT
The DNA here is from genome assembly GCF_984573655.1 of Nuphar pumila. Lineage (NCBI taxonomy): Eukaryota > Viridiplantae > Streptophyta > Magnoliopsida > Nymphaeales > Nymphaeaceae > Nuphar > Nuphar pumila. Next base: position 52,175,023 of record NC_143257.1, on the reverse strand, counting down.
AATATCATTTCTCTCATGAATGATGTCAGGATTGTCCCGCATTCTGAAAGAACAGGAATTTAAATGTTCCAGTATGGCAAAAGAAGGAAGTAAAAAGATAAAAAGAAAAATTGACATTTCATTGATAAGCAAAGGTTCGATAACAAGACTGAATATTTACAGGAACTTTAAAAGAAAAAGATTCATAAAAGACTCGGCTGACTTGCCCCTACAAGATGACTAACAAAAGGAAATGACAGTGCAGAAAACTTGGGCATCCTTAATTCTTTGAGTGATCCAGAAATGGTTCTGTCAGGATTGTTAGACGCTCTTCTTCCTCGTCCTCTATCAGCTCACTTCTGTCAATGCAGTCTTGTATCATGTGCTTGAGGACGAAATAGTGATCTGTGTCTTGCCCTGTTGCCCTATGGTACTTACAAAATTGGTCCTTGAACTTTCCCAAGATTACGAGAGGATCTGCTATTTTAGGGAGTTTGATCATCCCATGCTTTAACAAGTATTCCAAAACCGCTTCCAAAGTTTGATCTAATGGAGTGAAGACTCGATCTTTCTCCAACTTGATGTATTTGGGCTTCTCTTGGAGATCTTCTTTTTGTTGGATGCCAGTCAGAAGTGGTTTGTCATTGTTCTTATAAGATCTTTCCTTCTGCCCCTTGCCCTGATCTACTCTCGGACCACTGCCACTGTTGTTCTTATTTCCTTTGCTGTTGCTGCCAAGATTATTGCAGGAGGCATCAACTGAATGAATGAATTGCGCCTTTTTCTTCTGGTCTTGGACATTCTTGACCAGAGGCATGCCCTCGTAAAGCCTGCTTTCTATCCCTGTATCGAGCCATTCAGCTCGCTCAATCAACTTGATGAAGGATTTCGTCGGGGAAGTGGCAATGAAACTCCTTATAGGCTGAGAGAAATTGTTGAGGATTACCTGCAATGCGTGCTCCTCTGGAATAGGTACCTTCATCTTATTATAGGTGCTTCTTCACCTGTGAATGAAATCACCTGCTCTTTCAATCTCTCCTTGCTTCAGGTTGTAAAGATGATTTAATGTAGGTGAGGCTTCAGTGTTGAATAAGAAGCACTCGATGAACAAATTTACTACCTTATCGAACTCTCGTAGTTCGATAGGATTTACGTGGTCAGTATACCATCTAGCTGCTACGCCCTCTAGACTGCGGGGAAAACAGATGAACAGAGCCCTGTTGTCTTTCTTGAAACGGCTGCACTCTGCATAAAATGTGGCTAAGTGGGCTTTAGGGTTGCCAGTTCCATCAAACTTGAGAAATTTACAAGGAAGGTTCTCCAGGTTATCATCTTCATCTAGACCATCGTAAAAATCCTCGCCGGTGTAGGTCTGCTTGCCCTTACCCTTGGCTTGAATATCCTTGATTGCTCGATTCATCTCTTTCATCTGCTTGCTCATCAGGTCCTCTGCTGGAGCCCCAGACTTGGGCTTATTGACAGATTCAGGCTCTTCTGCAGCTATTTTTCCGGACTGTCTCGGAGGATTCTGTTTATAGACGATCTGCTCTTCCCCTTCTGACTCTTCCTTGACTGACTATGATTCTTCTAAAGTAGTGTCCGACTGTACCTTCTTCTTGATGATTCTGACTTGCTTTTTTACAGGCTTCTTCCTCAGCTTACTTTTAGGAACTGCCTCTTTCAGTTTGGCCTCAACTTGCTCCGACATCATTCTTGCCATCATCTTTTGGAACATATCATACATAGCGGGGTTGATGTCATCTTTCCTGTTCTGACCCTGTCCCCTGACTGATTTAGGAGAGTTCATCCCATCCGCCTCACTGACGCTGTGTTGAGGAACTGTTTCTTTTTCAGCTCTTGTCTGAACCATTTTCAGATATCAACGCTCTCTGTAGAGAAAAGTGGAGGTTTTTAGACCAAAGAAACTTTTTGGAGAAGTTTTGAAAAGAAGAAAGATTTGAAATCCAAAAAATTGTATCCCATTACTAGGGATCGAGTTGCCACAAAATTTGTGACAATTGCGTTGTTTACTCTACGAGGGAGAGTAACCAACTAAAACATGAAGAAGAAGTGTTTTATTTTAAAAAAGGATATCTTTTGATGAAAAGAGATTTTATTTATGAAAATATAAACAAGAATATAAAATAAAAGAAAAAGATAAAATTCGAGAATAAATGGTAAAGATTTTAAAATTTTGAAGAACTTGCTGGCAGAATCAGAAGAATTTTTGAAGAAATTTAGAAGAAGAAGAGAAAGGAAAATACACCTGGGTTTTTTTTTTTTTAAAAGAAAGAAGAAATTTTGAAATATATACCCAGAATTTTGGAGAATATAAGGAAGATATAAAATATCATACAATCACAGATATACAAGCAAGGATGCGCAAACAGCACTCCCTAAAGCTGACTCTATATGCAATATTTGAAATGGCTGATAGGACCTTAATCCTAACTCTAAGATTTACATCATCTGATTTCAATCAAGGTACGCCGATATACTCAAGCCGAAGCTTGAAGTACGTGGCATATAAAGATATCTCTCCGGTTCTAAGGTAATGGCTTCCCAACATCCTTGAGCACCGACCGATATACCTCGGACTATGGCCCTTAGGTACGTGGTAGGGGGGCGCGAACCCAAATAAGTGGCCCAGTTGTGCGGCTCTCTCCCGAACTATGGTTCAGTGAGACAGCCCAGCAACGTGAAGACCGGGACAAATATAGGTAGGGATGTTTTCAAAAACATGTTCAACATGCAGATAAAACCAGAAAGCTCTAATGCAAGTCCTAAAGAAGATAGATTTAAATGAAAAGAAGCATACACTTGCATACATTGTTTACATTCAATCCCTAAAATTGAGGAGAGTTGTATTTAAGACCTAAATCTAATGTGAACATGGATATAATCTCCTCAATATGGTCCTACCAAACCATACTTAGATCCTATATGCAATGATGTCAGCTTAGGACAGAGTCTAGGCTCCTAAGGTTTGCATGGAAATGAAGCTGACATAGAAGAATAAAGATTTAGAAAATATTAAAGCAAAGCAAAGGCATAATTCGACCAGACGGAGACGATGTCCCATCACGGTCGCCAAAACTGTGATCATCGCAGAATTTTTCCTCTCTTATGGTTTCTCTCTCTTCCTTCTCTTTTCCTTTTCTAACCTCTATTTTCCTCCTTTTTGAATGTAGAAAAATAAAAGAGAGAAAAGAAGAGAGAAGAATTTATTTTGCGGGGTCTCACTTGACCTTGATTTGAAAATATTTAGAAAATAACTCGCCTCCATTTTGAAAATATAATGCGGGAAAATGGAGAGACGGGATTCGCTCGTCGGTACGAGGTTCGACCGTTCCTAGCGCCTTTACCAGGGGTAATCGAACCAAGGATCGAATCTATGCCTTTTGCTTTGCCTAAATATTATCTAAGAATTTATTCTAATTCTAAATGCACAAAGAATCATGCTTGTGCAATGCAAGGATGTATGCTCTTTTTGAAAGATATTTTGAAAATTTCCAAGTATTCTGAGATAAAGTGAAGAGATGGTTTTATAAATGGTATAATCTAACTTAGAACTTGGGATAGATCAGAGAAGTTATAAGTCTTTGAAGTAAATCAGAGTTTGGAAGAATAAATCTTGACTTTTGAAAAAGAAGCTTTGAAAAGGAAATGAAGTTTCAAAGTCAGAAATGGACTTCGAATTTAATCATGGATTTAGGAGAAGAAGATGAGATTTTGAAGTGATATTGACTTCGAATCTTAGAATGGATCTAAGAAAATCAAATGGTATTTAAAAATGGATTTAGGAGATTCAGATTAGATCCGAAAATGGAATTGGATTCGAAACCTAGACTTGGGAATGTAATTGGATCTTAAAATGGATTTAAGATTTGAAATCTGAGATCCAAAGTGGAAATTGGATTGTGGATCCTAAAATGGATTTGAATCTGAAGTCTAAGATCCAAGAGGGAATTGAGTTTTGGATGCTAAGATGTGTCCTGGATCTTAAAATGGGTTTAGGATATGAAATCTGAGATCCTAGATAGAGTTGGACTCTGGATCCTAAGAGGGATTTTGGATATGAAGTCTAAGACCCAAAGTAGAATTAGGTTTTGGATCCTAAAATGGATTTTGGATCTATAATCTGAGATCCAAGATAGAGTTGGATTTTTGTTTGGATCCTAAAGTGGAATCGAATCTGAAGTCTAAGATCCAAAGTGGAAATTGGATTTTGGATCCTAAAGTGGAATTGGATCTGAAGTCTGAGATCCAGAGTAGAATCGGGTTCGGGATCCTAGAATGGATTTTGGATGTATAATCTGAGATCCAAAGAATGGAGATTTATACTTGGAAATATGGATCCAAGTTGAGATTAGGATCTATCTTTGGACTTAGAATTTTGATTTGGGATTTTGAACTCTGAATATATAAATGAATTTCAAAGTCAAATTGGACTTTGAATTTGAAAACTTGATTTTTGGAATTTAGAAGATGAATCAAGAATCTCAAAGTAAAATTGAACTTTGAATTTGATTGGAAAATGAATTTGGAACTTTTGAATTTGAATATAAAGTGAATTTGAAATCTCAAAGTTAATTTGAACTTTGAGATTGAACAAAATGAAATAGGTTTTGAAAATGAAAGGATGAATTGGATTTTATAAGAATTGAGGATTGATTGAAGAAGATATTTACATCACTTGGAGTTTTGAAAAAGGAATTTTTGAAAATATGATGCAGTTCTATCCTAAATGATGAATGAATTTTAAATTTTGAAATTAGATCTTGAAAATCGTATTTCATTCTTTACATGAATTGAAACAAGATTGAAAATATAATACATCCTTGACTATGGTCATTGAATGTATTATATAATAATCTATATTTAAACTTAGGTGAAGAATAAAACATATTTTTGTGCTTTTATAGAGTTTAAAATGAAATTAACTCTCAATATACTCTGACTATGGCCATTGGTATATATTTTGAGCCAATTTTAAGTTTAAACTCTAATAAAAGAAGGAAATATTTGAAAATATGATGTTTTTTTGAAGAGGATCCAGTGTGGATCCAATGTTATTTTGTAAAAGATAAAAATTTTAAGTTTTGTTTACATCCTGACTATGGCCATTGATGTAAATCATCAACTTAGAATTGATTACCTCTTACGAAATGGTGCACGTGCCATTTGTGTTGCCATTTGTGAGAATTTGAGAAATAAAGAAAAATGCATGAAGAACAAGCAATTCATGATATTTACAATGCTCATTCATTCTATCTAGAGATGGAAATGTAAAATTTCTCATGATCATCTAACTATTTCATTACTGACTTAAATAAGGGGTTTCTAAGCTAAGAAGATGATTGCATTTTTCATGTATTTCATGCAAAAAAAAAACGGAGTTAGCACAAGATAATAGGCAAAATATAGAAGGAGGATTGAAACAATGCTATATTAAAAAGATATACCTGAAAATGTCCATTCTGAAGAAGAACGGAGGTGCTAGATGCGAAGCTGCAGCCAAGATACACACACACACACACACACACACACACACATATATATATATATATGTATATGGTATACTTTATGCTTTGCATGGTATGGAATGGAAGACATATATAGATATGAGGCTGATCTAGAGAAGATGTTGCGACTATGTAAGTGCTGAAATGTTATGGGATATATAGATGGAGGTGATTGTAAGTGAATGATTACACAGGAAGCTGTGTGGATGGATGGTGGCAGGGCAACACACAGCTACTGGAAAAACTGTATGATCGCTGTGAAGCTGGATAAAAAGTATGACTGTCGTAAGATGCACAGGTGAGTATCCAAATGGGTATGTGAATGTAGGAAGTGGAAGTGACAGTGAAATCCTGTGCAGAGAAGGACATATGAATGCAACTGTGAGCATGGATGAACAGTGCATTTAGCAGAAAAATACAGGTGGGTTTGGCATGAGTGATGAGTAGAAAATTAGTATAGGGGTATGATTGTAACTTACAACAGGTGAGTGTAGGGGCTGTGAAGGTAAAAACCATGTGCTGTAGCCGATGAAACTGCAGGTGGGTATAGTGGTTTGGATATTGCAGTTTGCAGGCGGATGGCATATGCACAGTGCCTACAGTAGGTGGAGTAGTGAGGATTGGTTATGGAGGTGATGGGCAAACAGTGGATGGATGCATAGTGGGGATGTGTTTAATGGGTGTGCTTACTGTATGTATACAGTGAGATATATTTAATGAATACTTACCTAATATGTATGCATGTGGTACATATAGAAATAGTATAGATATACATAGTAAAGTCATGAAGGATATGTGATGGTATGTTGATGCAGGGTATGATGCTACATGTGAAACCATAGGGAGATATGAAAATATTGTGAAAGTGACATGCAACAGGTAATAGTGGAAAGGTATACAGTGTACGGTGTGACAAGGGAAATGAGAGGTGATGATACAGTGTTCTATAGCAGTAGAGTGAGTGCGGTATGTGCTGGAGTGGGAGAAATAGCGAAAGTTATGAGAAATGAAGTGAGTTGCTGATGTGATTGGTGAAAAGATGCAAATGAGGATCTGACAGGTGAGTAATATGATGCAAAGGGAAAACATGCAGTAACACACGCCAGTACTGTGGATATGTGAGATGGATGACTTGATCAGGTGGAATACATCAATGGATATGGAAGTAGGTCTGGATGATGAGAGAGTACAAGATGGGGTGCCAGTGTGGCAATGATATATAGCAGAGGGTCTGCTGCAAATCATTTACTATAATGAAACAAGCCAATCCTGTATCAAGTGGCAATACAGAGGGTGAAAAGCTTCCCCGTGACTGCGAAATTTCAGAGAATACAAGCCAACTAACCCAAAAAAAAATGCTAACCTGCCTACAGATGCAACGTTGGATTCACTTTTTTTTTATGATTGTATGCACCAATCTTCGACTTCATGTAGGAACAACCACAGACTTTCAACTTGAAAAAGTGCCCTGTTCACCTTTGTTACATTAATATTCATGCACAAAAGGAAAATCCACCTGATCTGAGACACCCTTCATACTGCTCTTCCTTGAGGAAATTCTGATCCATCCTTCCTTATACAGAGAGAAACCGAAGTTAGTTGGTGGTTTGGACAACAGGGAAAAATAAATTGCAGATTCTGGAGATGGTCACATATGCGCCAGCAATGCTCCAAGCATAAGTGACGGAAGATGAATATTGGCACGTGATGTCATTATCTGCAATGGCTGAAGCAACCAATTTATCTAGGTCTCAGAATTATTGATACCTGTTGTGTCACCGTATCCAAACAATATGGAAACTTTGCTGATTCAGGCGCCCTTTTAGGTCAGATTAACCTTCTATACTAACAGACCTGACGAGTTGTCTGGATAGATTACCATGGCCATTCACATTTGCTAAAACCAGATCTATTTAAATCTTATTTTACAATGAGACGAAAGCCTGTTGGGATTTGTCATGAGCCTCAAGCCATCTCTCCCATGTGCTTCTTAAAAAAAAATAAAATAAAATAAAAGTAAACAAGAAAATCCATTACAGGATAATCAACTAAAGAAAAGGAAAGAATGCATATTCAGACTAGACAGAACAATGACATTTGCTATTTTTAGAGTAAAGTTATGAAACAAATGAATATCAATGGGCTTATGATTATCAAAAATATTGCAAACGACCTGATTGAACTGTGTTTGATCCTGGAACTCATAGCTAACCTTTCATGATAACCGATTATCTGTAGATTGAATAAGCAATTCATAGCTAAGCAAATGAAGATACTGGGTAAGAGGGGACAGGTGCACATGCTGTGTGGTTGTCATGGAGGTGGCAACAAGTGGATAATGATGAAGGTCTGGGATAGAGGTGAATTTCAGACCTCAGGCTCACCATGACCAATGGCAATGATCTTGTTCATATTACCTTCTGCGCCATAGAGTTTAACAACACGATCCTTTGTATCTTTAGGCAACCATCTCAGTACTTAGAATTTTTGAGATTGCCATATTGCAAAACTCTCGTTCTGAGTTGGGTTTCATTAAACTAAAGTTGGGTGAAAGGAGGAGGATGATGCTATAACAAAACAAATCAGGAAATATATCCCGATATTACCATTCAACAGATTTTAGGAAGAAAATAAAATCCAACGCTTATCAGTTCTAGACAATATGACGCACCACGTGAAGCAGTAAATGAAACATAAATTAGAGATTTGAAATAAACTGAGAAAATCGATAGGGTAATTGGGAAATTATGTACGATGCGCAGTTACCCTGAAAATAGAAAACAATGAAGGGAACAACAAGATTAATGAGAGATCGTTAATAGAAATCAAGGCTATCTGGAAGCCAAATAGAAATCAGAAAATAGATAGAAATCCAAAACAAAAGTAAAATAGGAGAAAAAAAAAAGCGATCAAGAAGCAAAGTATGATCCGCAACAGGAATCGAACAAGAGAAAAAAAAAAGGAAAGAAAACAAAAATTGGAGTAGATTAACATGAAGTAAAATAATAATTGAAACTGATATAAAAGTAGAGAACGAAGCAACTCCAGGATATGAAGTGGAGCGTGGATCACAGCAAGAATTGAACAAACAAATTAAAATATAGCATCAAGCAGAAACTAAAAATAAATTAAAACAGGAAAGAAATAACTCAAAGATAAGGAGGCGAATGCGACTTAGAATCAGAATAGATATGAAATTGGAATAGTGAAGAAAATCATACAAGATAAAATCAGCTATCGGCTGGAATCATAAAGGAAACAACGAAACATTAAAAAAAAAAGAAAAAAAGAACAAAAGAAAAAAAGAAAAATGTTGGAATCGATCATTCCCTTGATATTGCACAGTGTAAGCCGACATTGCTATATGCAAATCGGGGTTACAGGGTATGCGTTAATGGGGCAAAACTGAGGAATTTAAGAGATTGAAAATGACAACAGAGAAGAAAGGAGAGGTTCTTACCAGATTCTTTGCTTTAATCGAAGGAGGAGAGGTGCCTTTGGTATTCTTCTTCCCTGGACCCCCCCCCTTTCACTGCATGGGATGCCTGCTTATATAGGCAACAAGAGAGGGGGGAGTTCGTTCAGGATGGAGGGTGGCGGGAGATCCAGCGGGAGAGAAGGCGATGGAGGGTGCGCGGGAGGATGGCCGTTGCCATTTTCCTAAAATTCCCAAGGAGGGCTCCCTTTTAAAATTTTTTCCAAAAAGGGCTTTCAAGAGAGGGTTTTAAGCAAAGTTCAACTCTTTCAAGCTTAAAAACCATTTGATTTCTTTATTTTTTCCATTTTTTTTGATTTTTGTGTTATTTTTCATTTTTTTATATTTTTGGAATATAAATCTAAGATTTTACGAGAAAACAAATATTAAACAATAATTTTTTTGTATTTTTCTGAGAAATATTTACAAAAGTATTTTTCTGAGAATTTTCGACCATTTCGAGGAAATTTCTTCAGAAGAATGGGTTCAGACCCGAGTTTTGAGAAAATGTTCAAGTTTTGGAACTCGAATCAAGAAATACAACATGATGGATCCAAACAGATGTCGGAGGGACTGTCCGAGCTATTTAAAAACTATTCTTGGTATTTTCTATAATTTTAATTTAAAAGTTGGACAATGAGATTCAGATTTGGATCTGGACAATGGATCTGGATCCGAAATCGAGTCAAACATATAAAACGAATTTAATTTCAGTAAAACTTGAGAAATAAACTGTAATTTAGATTTAAAAGTGGTTCAATTGCTCAGAAAATGATATCAGGGGCAAAAAGGGGATATTTAAAAGATTTTGAAAATTTTGGGGTGTTCACACTCTCTTTTCCCATTTCTGATTTGTTTCTAATTTCGATCATTGTTCGATCCATTTTCTTTTTAGTTTGGCATCGTTGCTTTCTATTTTACAGCTTCATTCTGATATCTATTGATACACATCTGAAGTATTAAGTTCATCAGCTAACCCCTGATCAGCCGTGAAGGTAGATCTGAGCATTTACTCCAGTCTAGTAGGGTGTCATCTACTCTGATTTACCACAAGACACCATCCGATCCGAATTGCTATGGAGTTCTCATTAGGTTTATTATGAAATCCTCATCAGCATCGCAGATGATCTTCATAATGAACCCAATTTCATGCAAATGTATGATCGGGTGTTATTCATTCATCTGTTGTATTAAAACCCCTTTTCCATCGCATATGCATTGTGTGATCATCGCAAAAATTTTCCTCTTTCGTTGTTTCTCTCTCTTCCTTCTCTTTTCCTTTTCCAACCTCTATTTTCCTCCTTTTTGAAGGGAGAAAAATAAAAGAGAGAAAAGAAAGAGAGAAGAGAAGAGAAAAGAAAGAGAGAGAGAAGATGAACTCTTTTGCGGGGTCTCACTTGACCTTGATTTGAAAATATTTAGAAAATAACTCACCTCCATTTTGAAAATATAATGCGGGAAAATGGAGAGACGGGATTCGCTCGTCGGTACGAGGTTCGACCGTTCCTAGCGCCTTTACCAGGGGTAATCGAACCAAGGATCAAATCTATGCCTTTTGCTTTGCCTAAATATTATCTAAGAATTTATTCTAATTCTAAATGCACAAAGAATCATGCTTGTGCAATGCAAGGATGTATGCTCTTTTTGAAAGATGTTTTGAAAAAATTTCCAAGTGTTCTGAGATGAACTTGATAATAGAATGAAGAAATGTTTGAATCTAACTTAGAACTTGAGATAGATTAGAAAAATTCTAAGTCTTTGAAGTAATTTAGAGTTAGAAGAATAAATCTTGATTTTTTGGAAAGAGAATGATTCAAAGCTGAGATAAAAGGGAAAGAAAGGAAATTTTCAAAGTTTAGAAGATGGACTTTAGATTTAGGAGAAGAGATAAAATTGAAAATGGAATTGAATTCAGGATTTGTAATCAGGATGGATTTGAGAAATCCAAATGGTATTTGAAAATAGAAATGGAATTGGTTTTGAGATCTGGAAATGAAATAGAATTGGATTTGAAAGTTGGATTTGAGAATAAAATTTGATTTGAAATCTGGAATTCAAATCCGAAGTTTGGATCTTAATATGGATTTAGATCTGAAATCTAAGATCCAAAGTAGAATTGGATTGTGGATCCTAAAAATGGATTTGGATTTGAAGTCTGAGATCCAAGAGGGAATTGAGTTCTGGATCCTAAGATGGGTCTTGGATCTTAAAATGGGTTTAGGATCTGAAATCTGAGGTCCTAGATAGAGTTGGACTCTGGATCCAAAGAGGGATTTTGGATCTGAAGTCTGAGATCCAAAGTAGAATTGGCTTTTGGATCCTAAAATGGAGTTGGATCTGAAGTCTAAGATCCAAGATAGAGTTGGATTCTGGATCCTAAAGTAGAATTGGATCTGAAGTCTGAGATCCAAGGTGAAATTTGGATTCTGGATCCTAGAATGGAATTTGGGTTTTGAAAGTCCAAATGAGACTTTTGAAAATGGATCTGGGTTTTGAAAACCCAGATTGAATTTAAAATTTAGGAAGGGTCAAGCTTTGAGATTCATAATCAATCTCAAACTTTGATTTTGAAGATAAAAGATAAACTTGGTTTTGAATTTTGAAGATGAATCAGAAATTTCAAAGTTAATTTAAACTTCGAATTTGATTGGAGTTTTGAATATAAGATGAATTTTGGAATTTCAAAGTCAAATTGAACTTTGAAATCTGATTTGAATTTGAATATAAAATGTATTTTGAAATCTCAAAGTTAAATTGAACTTTTGAGATTGAAAATGAAATAGAATTTGAAAAATGAAAGGATGATTTGGATTTTATAAGAATTGAGGATTGATTGAAGAAGATATTTACATTACTTGGGGTTTTTGAAAAAGGGAATTTTGAAAATATGATGCAGTTCTATCCTAAATGATGAATGAATTTAAAGAATTTTGAAATTGGATTTTGAAAATCATATTTCATTCTTTACATGAATTGAAATAAGATTGAAAATATAATACATCCTTGACTATGGTCATTGAATGTATTATATAATAATCTATATTTAAATTCAGGTGAAGAATAAAACATATTTTGTGCTTTTATAAAGTTTAAAATGAAATTAACTCTCAATATACCCTGACTATGGCCATTGGTATATATATTGAATTAATTTTAAGTTAAACCCTGATAAAAGATGAAATATTTGAAAATATGATGATTTTTTAAAAGGATCCAGTGTGGATCCAGTATTATTTTATAAAAGATAAAAATTCTAAGTTTTGTTTACATCCTGACTATGGCCATTGATGTAAATCATCAACTTAGAATTAATTACCTCTTACGAAATGGTGCACGTGCCATTCGTGTTCTCATTTGTGAAATTTTGAGAGAAAAGAGCAAAAATGATATGAAACACATAATTCTAGAAAATATGCATGCTCATACATTCTAATCTAGTGTGGGAAATGGAAATTTCTCATTATAGTCTAGCTATTACAGTTCTAAGATTGAAAGTTACAATTTCTGAATCAAGAAAAGAAATGACATTTTCTATACATTTTCTGCAAAACAGAGTTAGCATATAGTAAAAGAAGTAGAAAGGAGTGTCATATCATATTTAAGATGCAAGATAGTATATATACTATATACAAGGCATGATTAACGATCAATATATTATGAAAGTGGCATGGAATGAACATTATTGTAATGTAGTGAAAGTATATGCATGCTGGAAGTATAGTTGTAGATAGTTATGATGATGCAATGAATAGGTATTGGAAGAGCTAGGAGTTGAAGGTAGTGTAGATAATGAGGATGGAAAGGATGATAATGTACATGTGAAGGGGGGTTATAAGTGGTAATGAAGGTGACGAATGGGTATTGGTAATAGGAGTTGGGATATGGTGTTAGTGCAGATGGTGGCAAAGCTATGAAAATGTAGTGATCAGTATAGACTATGTGGAGTGTAAAAGGCTATTACAGGTGTTGTGTGTGAAAAAAAATGCAAAATGCAACAGATCAAAGTATAGTCCATACTGTGCATAATGTGAGTATACAAGATTACGACTGGTGTGGGTGATGCAAATAGATCGATTAATGGTATAAGAGTTGAAGTTTCCTGCTGCTGAGCAACAGGGGATTTTGTAGCAGGAGATGGGTTGGAGATGCAGCCAATGAATGCTAAATGGTGTGGATATGAATGATATTGAAGGTGAAAGTATGATGGAGTGCTACAGTAATGCTAGGCATTGCTGTAGTTAATGCAATGATACAACCATGATGAGCCTTGCTGTGAGTGAGTAGACATTACAGCGATGCTAAGCCTTGCTGTAAATGAATGGAGGTGGATGAGATGCAATGATGTTGTAGCAGAAATTATGCAGGGAATGCAAGTGGAATATGCTAGATGCAAATGGTAAAATGAAAATGCAGGAAATGAATGCAACTGCTGCTGTAGTTGCAGTAATGGAAGTAGGGTAGCTGGTGTATGAGTGTAAGATGGAAAGTGGAGTGGATGGAGACTGTGGCATAATATAACGAAGATGCACAAGGGGTGCAGCAGGGGATATGTGTTGGAACAAAGGTTTGGGCAATGCTGTAACAGGGTTATAGAGTGCACAGTGGATGCTGTGGTTGGTGAAAGGTGGTAACGTGGGTTGTGCACAAGGAAGTGGGGCTGAATAATGTAATGTTGTCGGAGGTGAGTAGTGATTGGGGATTAACTAATCAAAGACTTAGCACAGTTACTTTTGTTAACAATTAGGATAATCAAGAATCACATTGCGGTCATCATGATTGATACTCATACCATTCTTGAAAACATGAGTAGTCTAGGAGACCCAAACCTTGGCTGCTCTAAATCTACCTGCGAGAGTTTGTTAACACATTATTCGATCAAAATTCGAATGCTGTCAAACTTTCAAAGTCCATTTAAACTTCTTGGCCCATCATCTTTAGTCTTGTTGCAACTTTAGGAGCCAAAATCTGAGAAAACTGGAGAACCCAAAAGAGCATAATGGATTTCAGCATCCCGTAGGGTTACTGTATTATAAGCACTTGGGGTGTTGCTGAAGTAGGTTAGTGAACTTCATTTTTCCTAGATGACATGGCTGCTGGATATCCAACTTCCATACCCACGAATAAATTTTGTTGATTCAAGACATATGGGCAAAGGGTAAGTATAATTAAACGTAGAAAGCACTAAAGAATAGAAAGGAAAGAGAGAAAAAAAAAGGAACATAGAAAACCAAAGTTTGGCCAATGAGACAACATGATTCATGGTGCACTCCCATCTCTTTAGTCATAATGGTACTCAATGGTACCCCTGCTAACAGTACATAACATAGGTGGAATATAAGAGGCACCATATCCAGAAAAAAAAAAGGAAAAGAAAAACGCCTGACATAATCAGAATCTAAATGCATGAATCCACATATCCTAAATAGTAACATGATGGTCTGAAGGGGTCCTACTATGATATGTAAAAGATGAATAACTCATATTACGTAGTTACCAATACAAGAGATGAACTGATAATGTGCAATGTGGCTATGATGTGCGTGCACACGGACAGGGTATAAATACAACAAGGTACTGTGGTGGCAGGAAAATATAAGCACAGAAATGGAGACATACATTCCATACCTCAAAATGTGAGCCAAAATATAATATGCCCAATCGAATCAAACTGAGGATCATCACTGATGAGGCCGAAACGATAGTTGTTGGTGAACTTCATTGATTAATTCATCACATGATATGTACGCTTTCTTTGTTGCATAAAAGAAAAGAAAAATTTGAGTCGACAAGTTCAAAAAATGGCATCTCAGCATCAAAGTTCACGGTTGCCACAGAGGCTTCATCTGCTAAAAATCTCATTTCCAACGAACAAACTGTCCTACCCATTGCCTCAAACAGATCGTCAGGGATAATTTATTCAACTTCTTAGCACTGACTTGAACTCCCGAAATTTGATCCCCAGGATATAATGAAGGCCAACGCCACAGGATGCAGGATATGAAATATTCAGGCACAATCCAATGCCGAGGAAGGGTTGATAGATGGTTAAGCATGTATAAGGCGATGTATAAAATGAAACCGAGGATTTATGGTAAATTGGAAACTGACATAAGCATAGAAAATTAAAATATCGATGAAAAATCATGTATATAAATAGACAATAAAAATGGAAAAAAAAAAGATTCTAAACATGCGTTAACAATCTGCAAAACCCGAGTGATTCAGGGCTGAATGATGAAACGAGAGAGAGCAAGGAGCAGAGGTGAAAATTGAAATTAATTTGGTTAAAATGAATCGGATGGATGGCATTAGGACTGACATCTACGATGAAGCTGCTATAGGGGATCAACCATATGCTATAATGGAAATTCAGGGAGGGTGAAGATATGCGGTTACGCTATAACAGAGCGTAAGCATATACTCCCATTAAAACCACAGAAATGAATTCTTATGATGCAACCAAAAAGGAACATCTACCGTGAAAATATATGCTAAGGAAAAGGGAAACCAGATAATGAAAATGGAGATAGGAAAACAGGATATACACAAATATTTGATTGAAATCAAAGAAAATTCAACGAGCATAAGAGGAAATGTCAAAACGAATGCTCTGTTACTGTTGCACAGGGGTGGGTTGATGTTGCACAAGCAACTTAACACCACCAGAAGTGCGTCAATGGGGGAAAACAAAAAAACAAGAAAAGAAATGGAGCTAAACATGAAACTCAGGAAAAATAACAAAGGAGGGAAATTTTCTTACCTGATTACTGTGGGAGACCGGATCTCTTCCGAGCGATTGCAGAGGAACGGAAGAAGGCGGTTCTGAAGAGTTTCTTTAGGAGGGGGGGACGTTCCAGAGGAGAAAGGGAGGCAGAGGAGGCCGATGGATGCCCGATTGAGCTCGACAAATAATCGATGTAATGGGTAGATTGAAGAGGCTCGATGGTGAGGGGTGTTTCGTGAATGTAATGGATGCTAATGGGGAGGTAGAAGACGGATCCTTAATCCTCCTGCGTGCTCTCCTTTTAAAGGGGAAGAGGAGCATTCGAGAGAGGGGATGTTGGTTGAAGATGGAAGGCTGGGAGAAGAAGAAACTGTTGAAGATGGAGGGTAGGAATGAGAGGGAGGAGCGTGCGGGAGATGGCCGTTTTGCCATTTTTCCTCAATTTGCAAAGAGGGGGCTCCTTTTCAGAAATTTTCTAAAAAATGGTTTTTTTGTATTTTCAAAAGTGGTTTTAAGAGAGGGTTTTTAACGAGAAGTTTTAAAAAGGAGGGTAAACTGCATAGTTTCTGAATTTTTTGGATTTTTGATTTTCTTATTTTTTTGTTCTTTTCTTAAATATATATTTTTTTGTACTTTTTGAAGACAAAATTCTAAAAACTAAGGATTTTGACTACTTTTTTACAAAATTTCAAAATATTTACAAAAGCAGAGCTTTTTCAGAAAAGTCAGGTTTATTTTGGGGAAATTTCTTCAGAAGAATGGGTTTGGACCCAAGTTTTGAGAAAATGTTCGAGTTTTTGAAAGTCGAATCGAGAAATACAACGTGATGGATCCAAACGGATGTCGGATGGACTGTCCGAGCTATTTAAAACTATTTTTGGTATTTTCTGTAATTTTAATTTAAAATTTGGACAATGAGACTCAGATTTGGATCTGGACAATGGATCCAGATCCGAAATCAATTTAAACATATAAAATGAATTTAATTTCAGTAAAGCTTGAGAAATGAACTGGAATTTAGATTTAAAATGACTTATTTGCTCAAAAATGAATTTAGGGTCAAAAAGGGAATATTTAAAAGATTTTGAAAATTTTGGGGTGTTCACACATTGTCTTGTATTTCTTGCATCCTTTTTATTTATTTACTTATTTATTTTATTTATTTATTATTATTTTTTTAAGCCTAGCGGCATCTGCCATTTCATCTCATCACATAGTATTTCCCTTGCATCATTATTTTGAGATTACTGGTCATCATCATCATCTTATGTTTCATTTGATTTCACTGCATAAACTGTCTTGATTTCTTATCTATCTTTGGGTCAATCCACTGATGGCCGTGTCTAAGCCCCCACTATATAAAGTTGACCCACGATTAGAATTGTCAATGGGAATTCGATCAGCTTCATGAGTGGATGCAGTATCTGATATCAGATCGTATAAGTGATTATGGTTTCATTGGTTGGCCGTGAGACTTGGAGGATTTCGTCGTGAAGCCCTGTGGTAGCAAGTATATCAGATCTATGACAAAAAGATGGGTTGTTTGCTGTGAAAGAAACCCTCAAGTGAGTCATGCGTATGCTATGTACAGGGTCATCTTGTATTATATGCTCATTTGCTTATCATCATCATTCTTGTATCTTCATTACACATTAATCAATCTTATATCTTTTGTTGTCATACATTGCTACACATCATCTTGTCCTGCACTTTATTTCATAATTTGCACACTAAATTGGTATTTGCATTAGTTTTGTTCTTGGATTACAATCATCATCCGTTATCATTTTTTTTTTGCTTATTCCTATACATTTTCATGTCAATTTTAGTTGAATATTATTGAACCTCTGACATTATGTTACTGCACGGTGTTACTTGTATAAGATCAATGCATTCATTACATTATCTATTTTTTTTTTCATTTCATCCCATCCGTGCATTGTATGTCCTCAAATTCATTACTTTTATTGTGTTTGATTTAGTATCTAATTGACTTCATTCCATTCATATATATATATATATATATATGTGTGTGTGTGTGTGTGTGTGTGTGTGTGTGTGTGTGTGCTTTACATCCTAAAATAGCATTTGTTTCATCCAGTATTATCCAGCATTTCCATTCCATTTGCATCCATTTATTCATAATATCATGATTCATTGCCTCTACATCTGTATCGTCTCAATTGCCAAGGCATCCCTCTCCAAAGGTATTAGTTCTCACGTGTCTGCAAAAGTTTGTTGTTGTACATAAGGGATTATATCAAAAATTTTGAACCTCTAATCTTACTGACAAGGGATCATCGCAAGTTTGAGAAATTTCAGGTGGTTGTGCGATTAGTAGAAAAGATGGTGGTGAGTCTGTTTTGTGCCTAATAAGATGACTTATGAAAATCTGATCAATGACTATCATAAGATGGATGCACCAGGATTGACGGCAAGGCTCCTCGCCTAGAAGCAAATTCAACTAAAGCCTTGATGCTCTATGAGAAGATCTTAAATATGAGATCTCCACATATGGAATCTTGATTGGGGTCCTCCTGGTGACACAGGTGATGTGGATTCGACCCTTACAGCATATGGTGGAAAAAGGATCCATACCTGCACGCATACTGCATTGGCATTCATATTGTCACCTACACTTAGCACTTGTTGTCCCTTTACCTGCCACATGTGTACATTACTTGCATTTATCCATTCCTATCATATATGCATATTATCCATCACATTCACACACTCAGTGCATTTCACTTCCTGCAAATACTATTGTATCATATATATCGGCTATTATATTCCCATTATTCACATTTCATAAGTTCACCGTGCATCGCTGGATGCTTTCATAAGCATCTCATTTGATATTTCCCCTGTATATGATTAGATATGTTTATAGTATATCCTTTGATATGTCTGCAGCATATCCTTTGATGTGTTTTACAATGCATCTTTTCATTTCCAACAACACTGCATTGGCATATATGCTTCTGCACCTATGTATTTACTACATAGGGTACCTCGGATTTCATTACCATGCCCGCACGGTTACCGGTACCGTTTCATTGCATACTATCATCCGTGCACAGTCCCTGTGCACTCCATATTTATGGCTTGCCTTCACTTTTTTATTTCATTATTCGCTAAGTCAGATTGCCATACACAGTGCTCCCTACATTCTTCAAAATCTCACAGTCATTTCTTTTTATGGTCGACTAGGAGGGCTTTTAAAGCATCAGCTGAGAGTGTCTTGATAGACCAATAAAGGTCACTAAGATAAGCTATGTCAGAATTACCTTGAGATGCTCAAATCGCCTCACTGATAAAGCACCTTGAGGTGTTATGTGAAGCCCATTTGCAGAACAATGAATAAACACTCTAGGAAATCCTTCTTGCAGAAGTTGACTGGCTAACCAAACTTTGGGTGTTGTGTGCCATCAGTTGGCATAACCAAATTGTCAAAATCAGTTTCATCTGTCAAATCTATTGTTGTGTCTTTGTCGATATCATTAGTGCCATCTGCGCTCAGCATTTGCAACACAGTCTTGTTGCACCAGTGCTCTTCAGCGCAACATTTACATTTTCTTACAATCTCTCACCCCCTTGCCCACAGCAGCACCTTCATTGTTGTAACATTATACATTCACTGTTACACCTGCACATTTTTCTTGAATAACCATGTCCAACAGCCTTCAACTTCATATCCTTTATACACAACACTTGCATATGACACCTCCATATTATTCACTGCCTTATACTTCACAGTACCTATACATCAGTTGTGTCCTTACTTTTATGTTGCATTAACCTTGCATAAGCATATGTACTTTCTTATTTATATATGTGGCATTCTCACATGCCTGCCCACTTAAATACCATATTTTCATCTCCATAAGCATTTAGATACATGTATTCCCATATACATCTTCATATACATCTAGGCATATACATTAAGATATGTGCATTCTCCATTAGAATAGGCATGTGCATCTGCATTTGTAATTGATATTTTCCATTTCCTTCTGCATTTTCATTCTACTAACCTTCTTTTGCAGGAAATATACAGAAAATGTCATATTTCTTCTTAGCTTAGAAATTCTAAATATTAATCTCAGAATTGTAATAGCTAGATTATGATGAGATGTTTACATTTTCTTTATTAGACTAGCATATATGAGCATATAAATAGCATGAATTATCTCTCTCATCATTTTTCTTTAAAAAAAAAAAAAAAAAATCACGAATGGCACGTGCACCATTCTAATAAGAGGTGATTAAATCCTAAGTTAATGATTTGCATTAATGGCCATAGTCAGGATGTGAACAAAACTTAGGATTTTCATCTTTTATGGAATAACACTGGATCCACACTGGATCTTTTTCAAAAATCATCATAATTTTAAAATATTTTATTCCTTTATTAGAATTTAATTTAAAATTAATTCAAAATATATATCAATGGCTGTAGTCAGAATATATTGAGAGTTAATTTCATTTTAAACTCTATAAAGACATCAAAATATATTTTATTTTTCACTTGAATTTAAATATGATTACTATATAATACATTCAATGACCATAGTCAAGGATGCATTATATTTTCAATTCATTTAAAGAATGAGATATGATTTTCAAGATTCAATTTCAAATTCTTTAAATTCATTCATCATTTAGGATAGAATTGCATCATATTTCCAATTTTTTTTTTCAAAATCCAAGTAGTCTTGAATAGTTTTCTTCAAATTCTATTTGAATTCATCAATTCTATCTCATTTCAAGATTCAAAATTCAATTTCAAAGTCCAATTTGACTTTGGAAATTCAAAATTCATTTTTATATTCAAAGTTCCATTTCAAATTCAAATCAAATTTCAAAGTTCAATTCAACTTTGGAATTCTAAATTCATTTTTAGGATTCAAATTCGAATTCAAATTAACATCTCAGATCAAAATTTCAAAGCTCAATTTAAACTTTGAAATTTCTGATTCATCTTCTAAATTTAAAAACATCAAAATCCAATTCTAAAATTACAATCCAACTCCATTTAGGGATCCAGATTTCCAAGTCCAATCTCCATTTTGGATCCCAGACTTCGGATCCAATTCCATTTAGGATCCTAGAATTCAACTTCATTCTGGATCTTAGACTTCGGATCCACTTCCATTTAGGGTTTTAGAACTTCAACCCCATCTTTGGATCTCAGACTTCGGATCCAAATTCCATTTAGGATTCCAGATATCGGATTCAACTCCATTTTGGATTCCAGACTTTGCATCCAAATCCTTTTAGGATTCCAGATTTCGAATCCAATTCCATTTAGGATTCCAATTTCAAATCCAAGTCTATCTTGATTTCCAGATTCCAAAAACCAATTCCATTTTTTATATCCCATCTAGACCTCTTAAACCCAATTCTATTTTCAAACTCCATTTGGATTTCTCAAATCCAAATTCCATCCTGATTCCAAACTTCGAATCTGGAATTCAATTCCATTTCAAATTTCATTTCCTCTCCTAAATCCAGGTTCAAAATTTAAATTCAAAATCCATTTCTGACTTTGAAACTTCCTTCATTTTCCTTTTATCTCAGCTTCAAATCATTCTTTTCAAATTCAAAGATTTATTTTCCCAACTGTGATTATTTCAAAAACTTAGAACTTCAAATATCTTTTCAGATCTATCTCAAAGTTTTAAGTTAGCTTCAAAAACCATTTCCTCATTCCATTATCAAGTTCATCTCAGAAACACTTGGAAATTTCCAAATCATTTTCTCAAAAGCATAGATTTCTGCATTTACATTTGCACAAGTATGATTCTCTGTGCATTTTTAACTTAGAATAAATTCTTAGATAATATTAAGGCAAAGCAAAAGGCATAAATTTGATCCTTGGTTCGATTACCCCTGGTAAAGGCGCTAGAAACGGTTGAATCTCGTACTGACGAGCGAATCCCGTCTCTCCATTTTTCCTGCAAAATATTTCAAAATGGAGGCGAGTAATCTTTTAAATCTTTTTAAAATTAAGGTCAGGTGAGACCTTCGCAAAAGAGTTCCTCTCACTCTTCTTTTCTTTTCTCTTATCTCTTCTTTTTTTGTCTTTTATTTTCCCTTTCAAAAAGGAAAAATAGAGGTTAGAAAAGAAAAGAGAAGGAAGAGAGAGAATACCAAGAGAGGATTTTTTTTTTTTTTGCGATGAGCACAGTTTTGGCGACCGTGATGGGACCCGTCTTCATTCGGTCGGTTCTATGCCTTTCGCTTTGCTTTGATATTATCTAAGTCTTTATTCTATAAATGTCAGCTTCATTTCCATGCAAACCTTAGGAGCCTAGACTCTGTCCTAAGCTGACATCATTGCATATAGGATCTAAGTATGGTTTGGTAGGACCATATTGAGGAGAACTGTCCATGTTCACATTAAATTTAGGTATGAAATACAACTCTCCTCAATTCTAAGGATTGAATATAAACAATGTATGCAAGTGTATGCTTCTTTTCATTTTAAATTCTATCTCTTTAGGACTTGCATTGGAGCTTTCTGGTTTTATTGCATGTTGAGCATGTTTTTTTTTTAAACATCCCTACCTATATTGTCCCAGTCTTCACGTTGCTGGGCTGTCTCACTGAACTATAGTTCGGGAGAGAGCCTCACAACTAGACCACTTATTTGGATTCTGTGATCATCGCAAAATTTTTCCTCTCTTGTGGCTTCTCTCTCTTCCTTCTCTTTTTCCTTTCTGACCTCTATTTTCCTCCTTTTTGAAGGGAGAAAAATAAAAGACAGAAAAGAAAGAAGGAAGAGAAAAGAAGGGAAGAGAAGAGAGATGAACTCTTTCGCGGGGTCTCATATGACCTTGATTTGAACATATTTAGAAAAATTACTCGCCTCCGTTTTGAAATATTGCGAGAAAATGGAGAGACGGGATTCACTCATCGGTACGAGGTTCGACCGTTCCTGGCGCCTTTACCAAGGGTGATTGAACCAAGGATCGAATCTATACCTTTTTGCTTTGCCTAAATATTATCTATGGATTTATTCTAAATCTAGATGCACAAAGAATCATGCTTGTACAATGCAAGGATGTATGCTCTTTTGAAAGATGTTTTGGAAATCTCCAAGTGTTTCTCAGATGAATCTGATAATGGAGTGAAGAAATGGTTTTTGGATGGAAAAATCTAACTTAGAACTTGAGATAGATCAGGAAGGATATTTTGAAGTTCTAAGTTTTTGAAATAGTCAGAGTTGGGAAAATAATTCTTTGAATTTGAAAAGAATGATTTGGAGATAAAAGAAATTTCAAAGTCAGAAAGTGAACTTTGAATTTGTATTTTAGACATAGATTTAGAAGAGAAAATGAACATTTTGAAGCAAAGTTTAATTCTATATTTAAAGTTGGAAATCAGAATGAGGTTTGAGAAAATCAAATGGTATTTAAAAATAGAAAATGGATTTAGGAAGTTCAGATGAGATGTGAAAATGGAATTGGATTTGAAATCCAAACTTGGGAATGGAATTGGATTCTAGATCCTAACTAGAATTGGATCCAAGATCTGGAATCCAAGATGGAATTGGGTTCTGAATCCTAAGATGGATTTTGAATCTCAAAATGGATTTAGGATCTGAAATTTGAGATCCAAGATAGAGTTGGACTCTGGATTCTAAAATGGATTTGGATCTGAAGTCTGAGATCCAAAGGATAGAGTTGGACTCTGGACCCTAAGATGGATTTGGATTCAAAGTCTGAGATCCAAAAGGTGGAGTTGGATTCTGGACCCTAAAAATGGATTTTGGATCTGAAGTCTGAGGTCCAAAGTGGAACTGGATTCTGGATCCTAAAATAAAATTGGATCTGAAGTCTGAGATCCAAGATGAGATTGGATTCTGGATCCTAAAATGGATTTGGATCCAAGGTCTGAAATCCAAGGTGTAATTTGGACCTGGAGTCTAAGATCCAAAAGGTAGAATTGTATTTAGAAAACTGGATCCAAGTTGATCTAATTTTGGATTTGGGCTTTGAAAGTCCAAATGGGACTTTTGAGTATGGATCTGAGTTTGAAAACCTAGATTGAATTTTTAGATTTAGGAAAGGATTTAAGCTTCGAGATTCAAACTCAATCTCAAACTTTGATTTTTGAATTTGAAGATAGGAAGAATACTTGGTTTTGATTTTGAAGATAAATCAGAAACTTCAAAGTTAAATTGAACTTTGAAATTTGAATTTTTGAATTTGAATTGGAAATTTAAAGTTTGAATACCAAAATGATTTTGGAATTTCAAAGTCAAATCGGACTTTGAAATTGAGATAGAGTTGGAATTTGAAATACAAGATGATTTTGAAGTCTTCAAAGTCAAATTGGACTTTGAAATTGAAAATTTTGAATCTTTTTGAGAAATAGAGTTGAATTTGAATTTATGAATAAGATTTGATCTGAGAAATGAAGAAAAGAATCACTTGAAATTTTTGAAAAGGAATTTTGAAAATATGATGCAATTCTATACTAAATGATGAATGATTTTAAATAGTTTTGAAATTAGATTTTGAAAAGCTATTCCATTCTTTAAATGAATTGAAATAAATTGAAGATATAATGCATTCCTGACTATGGTCATTGAAGGTATTATATAATAATCTATATTTAAATTCAAAAAGAAGAATAAAATACATTTTGGTGCTTTTATAGAATTTAAAATGAAATTAACTCTCAATATACCCTGACTATGGCCATTGGTATATATATTGAATTAATTCTAAATTAAATTCCGATAAAAGAGAAAAATATTTAAGGAAAATATGATGATTTTTGAAGAGGATGCAGTGTGAATCCAATGTTATTTTATAAAAGATAAAAATCCTAAGTTTTGTTTACATCCTAACTATGGCCATTGATGTAAATCATCAACTTAGGATTAATTACCTTTTATAAAATGGTGCATGTGCCATTCGTGTTTCTCCATTGTGAGATTTTGAGAAATAAAGGCAAAAAGCATGAAAATAAGCAATTGATGACATTTACAATGCTCATTCATTCTATCTAAAACAGGAAATGTAAATTCTCATTAAGATCTAACTATTACAATACATAGAATGGAATTTACAACCCCAAATAATGATCTTTTCCATATATTCCCCGGCAAAACACTTGAGTTAATATGAAAAATGGAAGAAAACTGCACATATTATATAGATGTCAATGGCAAAAATGCTCACATGTCAAGATATTTGAGGTCTAAATTGTGGAAAAGATGAAATTGATATGCATTTATGTACATATGTATGTGTATACTTATATACATATATGTAAGTGGACATAAATGTATATACACACACACACACACACACACACACACACACATATATATATATATATATATAAGTGGAATGGTGAATGTGAAGGGTGTAAACAATGGTAAGTGTAAGAATAGTATCAGTGGATATACATATACCCAGCCAATAGAAAGGGTGCAGTATAGTGAAGGTTGTGTGTATATGATAAAACTGGTGCTTTATCTAGCACACATCGTGATGGTTAAGGAAGTAACACATGATCATGATATGAATAAACTTTAAAGCATTTTATTCAGTACACAAATGACCTACATCAGATAGGTCTTAATAGATGTCACGAAAATGTGTATGTACTTGAAATCGTAAGGCTGAAGATGTGTTCATTTGATCTTCCTGTTTCAACTGCATATGTTTTGACAGGAAAAAGAAGGAATGATAAAGACAGGAACACATGCTGAAAATGGGCACAATGCATAGGCAGTGATTATACCAATGCTCAAACTTATATGGAGATATGTATTTGATACATTACACTAGTGTTAAGCTAAAAAGAAATGTATATGCTCATTGAGAAGCCTTCATGTCATGGGGTGTAAGAAGGTGTTGTGAAAAAAAAAGGAGAGGTGGCTTTCTCTTGAGGGATTTTGGATTACCACGAACCAGAGCTTTTTCCTTACTGTTTACACTGATATAGATTTGATCAGGTATTAACCCAGCTTTTGACAACCCAATGCTTGTCATTTTTACAGTAATATCCTCATCCAGCAAAGTACTGATAATTTTATCCCATGAAGGGGATAACCTCTGTCACTCTGATATGACAGTGATGCAAACCTTTTTGCAAGAAAAAAAAAATCTCGAGCCTTTGCTTCCCCAAAAGTAGGGGAAGTGTTGTTAAAGGCATTGACTGGTCGGCTGCAATAGGTACATGGAGAAGAGACTGGGAATGATGATTTGGGGGAGTCTGGTTCTACCAGTGGACCGACTCCTGCTAATGAGAGGTGGTGAATTACCTTCAGCAGCATCAATGAAAAGCACCTGACAACATTGGATGAGATGCTGTGAAGTGGCGGCTCATGAAGATGGAGACTTCAGCCACTATAACGATTCTAGGCATAATAGCGATGACTTGGTGGGGTGGTCGGCCAATCAAGTCACCGATTGATTTTATCTTCATATGCTCTGGTGTATAAACACCATATCTGTCCACATGACAGCTCAATAGCCAAACCTGCAATTTCCTCAATGGTACCATAATCATGCTTTGTTGTTCCTGTGGGTTCTTTCCACACAAGAAAAAAAGGAAGGAAACAAATTTTGATTCAGAGCCACCAGCAGTCCTATAAGAGCTTCTCAAACCAGTACATTTAGAAGCTGGCCTGAGAGAGGCCCAACATCTGAATTTTACACAACTATAATATACAAAATATGGACATGGTGAGACCATTGTGATCAATAAATAAGAGTCTTGGATCTGGACTCAGATGTTGTGCCAAACCATACATGTTTGTTGTGGGCAAAGCTAAATTTGCATCTTCTTTGGCAAAATGCAGGCATTCATCTTGAAATTGATATAACAAAGGGAAGAAAAAAAAAAGAAAAGAAAAAAAAGAAACTCAGGAATGTAACACATGGTATGCAGACATCATCATAATAGGTAGAAATACCACTTCTTCCCCTGAAATGTGCATAAATCAACCCCAAACATCAACCACTGATGAATTTGTCGAATTGATCCTGACAAGCCATTCGAGAAATTCGATTTTTCATGTAAGAGCTCCTGCCTACTATAGTTTCCCTGCTCTTTTCGCATATCTTACCATGCTGACATGAGAGACTTGAACATGTAACAAGGTGATCAACAACCATTTTACAAGATGTACTCTATCTTCCCGTGAGGAAACAATGAGTAAAATGAAGTTGTAAACCATAGGGAATGATGGTCGACTTTCCCTAATCTAACTATAGCAATGATGGCAAATGAAATAGTGCAGTGGTATTACCCTGTTATCATCGCAAAATTTTTCCCGTCTTCCCTTCCTTGAGGAAGAGAGATGGAAAGGCTTTCGCGATTCAAACTTGATCGGATTTTGAAAATTGTTTGAAATACTCGCCTCCATTTTGAAAATTGCAGGAAAATCCATGGGATGGGGTTCGACCTGTCGGTACGAGGTTCGACCATTCCTGCCGCCTTTAACAGGGGTAATCGAACCAATGACCAAAATTGTGCTGGACTCAGTAAAATTATCGAAATTGTGTTCTATCCTAAATGCACAAAGAATTCAGGCATGTGCTATGAGATTTTTGGAAAATGTAAATTGAAAAATATGATGTATGCTTAGAAAACATTTGGAGTTGAAAAGTATTTCTCAGGAAAAGATGAAAATCAATCTCTCAGGAAACTCAGACGAAGAAGGTTTGAAATCTTGAGAAAGTTTATAAAGATTTGGAAAAAAAGTAAGAATCTCGAGAAAATCTTGAGAAAGTTTATAAAGACTTTGGAAAACCATGAAGAAATGAGAATCTCAGGAAAATTTTGAGAAAAGTTTATAAAGACTTGGAAAACCATGAAGAGATGAGAATCTCGGGAAAATGGAAGGAATTCTTGAGAAAAGATGAACATTTGAAAAGGAAAACACTTATCGGGAAAACTCGGACTTTGAGAATTTTCTTAGGAAAATGATGAAAATTTTATAAGAAAGCTCATTGGAGAAGGAAATTCAAACTTAGGAAATTGAAATCCTGAGAATATTGTCCTTGAAATATCTGAAAATCGATTTTTGATTCTTGAGAAAGATGAAAATTCCTTTTGAAAATGGATCTTAAGAAAATAACATTTTAGGGAAAATCACGGGAAAACTTTGATTTGGGAATTCCCACTCCGAATATCTTCATAGTTTCTTGAGAAATCGATTCCATGAAGTGAAAATCTCTTGAGAAAATCATGGGAAAAACAGATGATGCAGATGATTTGAATGAATGAATGCACTTTGAAAAGATTTCAAAAAATTTGGTTGGAAAAATGTGGATTAAGCCAAAGTAAATCCTTCACATATTCTGACTGTGGCCATGAATATGTTCAGAGTTTACTTGAGTTAATTCACAACATTTTGAAAAAATTGAAAATATGATGTGCATTTTTAAAATAGCCTAAGAGTGTAGGCTCAATGTGACTGCTAGAAAGATGATGGATTTGGGTCTCATCCATATTCCGACTAGGGCCGTAAATATGGACTCCACCGAGTTCATCAACTCTCTAAGCGTTGGTGCACGTGCCATTCGCGTTCATCCACGGTGAATTTTGAAAATTGAGATATATGCATCATAGAATCAGGATATTACTGAAATCAAACTATATGAGATGCGGCCTAATCTAAGCAGTAAAAGTAAATCTTATTCCACGGTTTACATTGGATTGTTACATTGCTAACATAAAGTAAAAAATGAAATGGAGCCAAGGAATCAGCATCTTCTAGATTTTCCTGCAAAAATGAGAGTTAGTACAAGATAACCAAGGAAATGGGTATATATACTATATACAACAAAGATATACATGTAGATATAAAAATACTTGAATTTATGATAAATGATATATGATAATGAAGATATATTTGCAAAAACTAAAAGAAAAGAAAAATATATGTGATAACAAGTGCACATGAAGGGATATGGGATATATATATATATATATATATATATATATATATATATATATATATAAGTATATATATATATATATGTATATATATATATGTACATAACATACATATATATACATATATATGTATATATATAGGTAGATATACAATAGATATACATATATATAGACATATATATACATATAATGAAAAATATATACATGTTAATGGAAATTCCATATAATGGGTAAAATCAGAAAATACAGGTATATACAGTTTCTGTAGGTGATTTTACACAGCCGTATTTCTCAAATTACAAGATAATTTTAAAAAAAAATGGGTATGGAGCTTCCCTATATATCAATAACGAAGAGTGCAAAAGATGGCATAGACATCGTGAACGGATATGGATATATCCGTTCATGACTGCATACCTGCAGCAAAGGGGATGGGTGGCTGCCATGATTAGCTATGTATATAAATGGGGCTGATATCAGTAGGGAAAAGCAAATGCAGGTGAATAAAAGAAAAACAGAAACGTAAGTGCTAGGATGAAATGCTAAAAGGATTGGATAGTGATGAAAGAAATCCGATTTTGGAGTAAATAAAACTTTATAAATCTGAAACTGCATAAAGGCAATATATCAGGCAAATCTCTTACAGGTGCTCACCATCTTTGTGCTAAACTTACAGAGGACTGATCTGGGCCTCTTGTCCAAGATTTCCACAATGGACTATGTTCTAGAGGCCCACCTTGTACTCCTCAGGATCTGATACAGGCATTGTCTGTATCAATGTTTCAATGGGTTAAAGTTACCCTTTATTCCATACAGATAATATTGCATTAATATTACCAGGCCTTCAAATCAAGAATGTTCATCTAGGTCTCCCATTCTACCACTTGACATATTCTAAATGCAAATGTTGCATTGAAACTAGACATTTGAGCTATTTCTTAATATAAAAGAACAAAGCGTTCCAATTTTGTGCTCGATTTCAATAAAGAGTCTGAGGATTCTCCTGTTGCAGTGGTTATTTGGCTACCAACAAATGTCCTTTTGACACTTGATCATCCACAGTATCATCTCGAATCAAGCATTCGTCACCAACATCATCTCCACCTTTTTTTTTATTAACAACAACAAAATCTCATTTTTTTGTATTATCAAACTCCAATTGCCAATAAAAAACAAAAACAAAAACGCAGACAATAGCACAACAACAGCAATCCATTCGCAAATAGACTTAAATTTTCACACGCATTGCAATGTCGATGAAGCCCTACTCACTTCTGACTAACAAACAATGATCAACATAATTGAACAAAGAAGCCCAAAAAAAAAAACAGAGATTGATCAACGATGGCTCAAACAAAACTACGATAACCACTGTCACGACTGGATCGTCATGCGTCGCCTTATTATCAGATGCATAAACTCTAGAATAGGAATTTTAGAGAGGGAGAGAGAGTACTTCCGATTGGTAGGTTGCAGATCTACAACTGCTGGGCTGAAGAAATGAGCAGCAGTTTTGCAGATCTCTTGCTTCCAATGGGTTTGTAAATGGCAGAAAAAGATGGCTCTCTGCTGCTGGAACTGGAGAAGGATGAGACAGCCTGCTATTGTTGTCTAACAGCAACGTGAAGGGGCCTGATGGTTGAAGCTGAAGGAAAGGTGAAGGATGGTGTTGGTGGTGGCCTCTACTGCGGTTGGGGCTGAAGAAGGATGAAGGATGGCGCTAGTGGTGGCCTCTCCTGCGGCTGGGGCTGAAGAAGGATTATGCTGGTGGTGGAAGACCTGCGGCTGGGGCTGAAGAAGGATCGGATGGGCAACCTCACGCTTCAGAGCAAATCCCTGCAAAACCCCAAAAGAGAAATTTCAATTCGTCTCCCCTCTTCTTTGTGAATGCCCTGCCCCCCTTTTTAAAAACTTTCCCCTCTTTTCCAAAAAAAACGCAGATTTCCCTTCCGTTACATTTTCTTTTTTTTGAAAGCTTTTGAAAGTTTTGTAACCAAATTTTTGAAAACTCGCCGTCTTGGCGGTGGATGAAATCTTAGGTTTTTAAAGGGATTAGGTTCATTTTCCTAAAGTTTAGGTAAATGAACCTTTTAAGCAGGTTCGGCTGTGGTGTTTTTTTGCTTTTAAGGCTGTTTCTTTTTTCTTTTCTTTTCTTTTCTTTTTAAACGAAATCTTATTCAAGCAAATAAATGAAAAGAAATAAAATGAATAATGAAATATGAGAGACTTTTATGGAAATGCCACCTCAGCCATCTTTAAAATTCTTTTGAAAATAAAGTTTTATTTTGTGTTGGCAACCCTTTTGTTTTCAATTGGGGTGCCACATGTGTGTGGGCCTACTAACTAGAAAAGAATAAATAAACTACTAACATTAAAAAATTAAAATGAAGAATTTGCAAATTGGTGCGATCTCCGGGTGGGTCCCGCTTGAGAATAAACAACTTACCTGAGAGTCTGAGTATGATGCTAGTTCAAAGGCGGGTCCTGCTCCATTTATTTGAAAATACGAGATAAAACATTATTTGTTTTCAAGAATTTGGAAAATTTGGTTTTCAGGGCAAAAATATGGATAAAGTAAAAAAATTTGTAAAGAGATTTAAAATCTTTTGCAAAAAGTTCTGAGATAAAATCTTTAAAATCAATATCCAAATATCCAGATTGTTTTTCTTGAGAAAATTTTTGTAATTCAAAGTCCTGGGGGTAAAATGGAAAAATTTGGTAATTTTGAATACCCAGGGTTTTAAAAATCAATTTGAAAAAGTTTTAAAAATTAAATCTGGATGGACAATTTTGAAAATCAGGAGTTCTAAATCTCAAAATGACATGCTGTGCAGTGAAATGATATGAAATGTTCATGCAATGTTATGCAAAGACATGTTTCAAGAAATGCTACTCTGAGCCAGGACTTGGAAATTCTAGCTTTTGTCCAGAATGGGATTTTGAAAATCTTGCAGTTTGAAGATGTCTTTGAACCTAAATATAGAAATTTTGAGGCTCAAGAATGAAATTTTAGACTTTCTGCAAGGTTCAATCTCAGAAAATGGCCATTTTGCCCTTTATTGCTTCTGGAGAACTGAAATATGATAATTGGTAGAGATGTCAGGAAGGTGAGTGAAAATTTGGGGTGTTTACAGATGCCCCTTCTTTGCTACTAAGTCGGCTTGTTGCCGAGCTTAGTGGCAAAGAAAAACACACCAAATTTGGGCTACATATATAAAAAAAATGCCCCAGTTAGAAGGATCTGACTGGGTATGAGGGGAAATTAGCCCGGTGATCATGGTAGATATGAAATGGAGAATGAAGAGGAAAGATTTGCTTTATGAGAATGAAATTCAGGTTTTTGCCCTTATCCTGGATCACTACAAAAAAACAGTTGATTAGCGACGGAATTTATCGACGACGTTATATCGTCGCTACTTAGCGACGGATTAACGAGAGAAATGAATCTGTCGCTATAATTGGAGAATTTTACGAAACTAGCGACAGATTATATTCCCTCGCAAAATCCGTCGCTACTTAGCGACGGATTGTGCGAGTGAATATTTTGTCGCAATAAATACGGCAGTTCGCGACTGAATTGCGACGGCTAAAATTCTGTCGCAAAATAGCGACGGCCTAGGCGACGCAATATTTTCTGTCGCCTTTTTCGTTTTTTGAATTACGATGGCTTAGCGACGGAATTAATCTGTCGCTAAGCCATCGCGAAATGTCGCATTACCCCTAATCCCAGCCCTCTTCTTCCTTTCTTCTTTCGCTGCTCCCGCCCGCCACCCTCTCCCTCCTGCCGCCCTCTTCCTTCGGCCGCCCTATCCATCCCGTCGACCTCTCTGTCGGCCACCACCGTTCGCCGGAAGTCGATCTCCGTCAACCTTCCGCCGCCGCCTCCCGGAGCAATCGCAGGTATTTCCGGGCCCCACCGTTAAATGGATTGGGGGTCAACCCCCTGCATTTTCCGGCAGGGGGTCGACTCCGCCAGGCGGTTGTGAACACCCCAAAATTTTCAAAATGTTGTAAATATCCCCGTTTTGCCCTTTGCCCCCATTTTCTGGGTAATTGAGTCAGTTTTAAATCTAAATTCCATTTTGTTTTTCAAATTTTGTTGGAATTAAATTCATTTTACATATCTAACTCAATTTCGGATCCGGATCTACATCAAAATCCAAATCTGAGCTTCATTATCCAATTTTAAATCAAATTATCAAAATTATCAAAAATAACTTTTTTAAAAAAAAAAAAACTCAGACACTTCGTCCGGCATCCGTTTGGATCCGTCGTGTTATAGTTCTCAAATCGAGGTTTAAAACTCGAATATTTTCTCAAAACTTGGGTCCAAACCCATTTTCTAAAGAAATATTTTGAAACTTTATAAAAATAGTTTAAATCTCTTAGTTTTGGAATATTGTCGAAAATATCAAATATATATGTATATATATAGTAAAAATAAAATAAAAAATAAAAAAATAAAAAATGAAAATATAAAAAAAAGAAACAAAATCGAAAAAAAAAAAAAAACCATTCTTTTTGAAAACGATCTTTTAACTAAAACCATTCTTTTGCAAAAACTTTTGAAAAAAAAACCATCATTTTGAAAACTTTTTCGCAGGGAACCGTCTTTTTGCAAAAGCCCCTTTTTACAAAATTCTTTTTTAGGGTTCGGAAAAACCTCTCTCTCGAACATCCTCCTTCTCAGCCGCAAGCAGCTACCCCCGAATCCTCCATCAACCCTCCGATCCTCCAAACCGCCATCTCCATCTCCTCCTCCCTAAACCCTTCATCGCCAACGGAACCCCAGCCCCCATCTATGACCATTGATCCATGGCAACCATCTTCACCTGCCCTTCATCTCTAACGGAAGCTCTTCTAGAGTTTTCCCCTTCTTCTTTAAAAGGAGGAATCCACCATCCATCAGGAGGGATTTTTTTTCGTCCATTGTTCCCCTTTATTCAATCTTCCTTTTCTTCATTTCGGATTCGGAAGGCTACCCAACAACCAGAAGAGATCCTTCCATCTTCCGGCCCTCCTCAGTGGAATCTCAGTAACGAAGAATCCCTGCGGCAAGAGACAAAAGGCATCTACAGTGGAAGGGAAGAATTTGGCTCCCTTATTCAGGTTCTCTGCATAATCCAATAAGCCGATCCCCTTCCCTTTTTTTGTTCTTCTTTCGAATCTCTCTTTTCTCCTATATCAAATCTCTATTCACGCACCTTGGGTGGTATTGGATTGCTTATTGCAACTTCAAACCATCTCGCGCAACAGCAAATGGAAGTCCCAATTCCAACATTTTTTTTTTCTTTCTTTCTTTCTATTTTTCCTTTTGTTGTTTTGCTATTTCGCCTTTTTTTTTTTTTGGTTTACGGTTGCCGAATTCAATAGATCCTCATGGTTTGTTGGGATCTCAATACGATCCTCTCACTAATTCCCGACTTTACTTTCGGATTAGTTTTCTTTTTTTGAGGATCCTGGGTGTTCCGTTTAATTTTTCTCTTTCATATATAAGTTGTTTTGTTTTTATTCCTATTGGCATTATGATTTCAAGCATCGGGTCATTCGCTTTTGATTAAATCCTCATTATCATCTGGTTAAACCACAGGTCTGCAAGCTTCCTAGCTTCAGACCTGCACAAAAGCTATGTTCCCTGGTGTTTTTTTTCTCGTTTTCTTCATATAAATGGGACCCCTGTTTCATTACATTTTGCTAAAGAATCTACATCCAGGATCAATATAGCAGGCATGTTCCATGATGTATAATTGATTTTCGCGACTCTAAATCCTAATTCCTTAAGCTTTGCATTTTATTCTGGATCGTTGGATGGCAGGTTACGAGTTGATCTCCTGTTTATATTAGATTTTTCCTTTACTTACTTTAATATGTATACTTGGTTGATCTTTTAATTCTATTCCTTTCCTGATTATCCTTTGCATTGTATGATTATTTACCAATCTTTAGCATCTAAAGCCATGTCATCAATTGATTTTGTTGGACTTCCTTGTTATTATGTCATTTCAATCGGATGACCATTTTATTCCACCTTATTCCATTTCTCATTTATGTTGAATATAGTCGTTTGTTAATAATCTCTGCGTTCTGCCTTAATGGTTCTGAATGATCTCGTTGCGGCTGGGATTTAGAATCATGTTCCGCATGTCCATCTATATGATCCAATCTGGCTTAGATCAACGTTGCATCAGATAAGCTGAAATCATTAACTTATTAACTGACGGTTGCAAGCTGAATCGCAGGGGTGTATGCTTTGTCTACTGATGATGATAACGCTTGTCTTGAGCTAAAATCCCACATGTTTTGACATATGATTTATGATATACTATCCACGGATCCCACCTTTCCTTGATTAAATCGCACCATCCTGGTTATTAGATCTCTGGGGCTGGCGCTGGTGTCGAGCTTGAACTAAAACACCTAGGTGTTGTGAGTAGTGGTCAGATGGATGACATCGATTACCTGCCTTTTAAGGGGTAATTAATAGCAGAGGCCTGATGAAATTAATCAAACTGGCTGGAAGATCTATTTGATAGTTGGGAGAGGAGCAAAATGTTTCCTCGCTGAGGTCGCGTGTTATCATAATGAGGACCCAGCCACGACCCATCATAAAAAATCACCACAGTTCTTTTGATTGTTTGTTTTGTATTTCCTTTTTCTTTTCTTTTTTTTTGTTTCGTTTCTGATTCCTCTGGATGCAGGTACGAAGTAAGTGATTACATCTTCAAAAGCTGTAGCCGAGTCTGTTGGTTGCTAAAAAAAAAAAAGAAGAGAGGCTTATGGCACAACCTCTCCATAAGATTCGCATCGCATCCACCTGAAATGTTCTAATTCGGTGGGTCCAAAGAATACCTGGCACTACATTCGTTGTTCTGCAACAGATTCAAGTAAGTATTTGATGGGCTGTTTTAGTATTAGGGGAGATATTAGTCTGACTATAAGTCAATACCTTTTGCCGATGAATCTATCATCTATTTAGACAATGGGTTTGTTATGATTACCTCCCAAAATATTGCAGCAATATGATAGCAATTTTTGTGAAGAATATTGGGTTGAGATAAACTGAAGTCCTTGCTCTCTCTTGTGTTTCTGCGAAAGTTTGCCAATAGATGATAACGTTGATTGAGTTTATTTTAGAAGTTGAATTAGTTCAATCTTTTACGTTTTTTTTTTGGTTTCCTCATATTTTACTCAAGTTTTGTTTTATCTCTGCCTTTAGGAATTAGTTTTATCAGGAAAATGAGTATTGGGTATTGTATAATGGAGATTATCATTTTGGACTTAAGTCTCCAACAACCAGTGGTTTTAAAACATAAGTAGATGTATCTGTATGATTCACATGATCTTTCCTGCATAACCAGCATATAATGCCCTCTAGGTAGCATTTGTAAACTCTGCTTATCCATGATCTCTGTAATAACTGTAATATGTTGGGAGACAATTTCAAGACTGGCCAAGGTAAATATACACATGGCTGTGATAAGTTCGCAGGATGTTTTCTTTAAGTCTGAAAGTGTGTAAGTTTTTTTTTTATTATAGATGCAGATCTGAAAAATCAATAAGGTTTAATAAATTTTGAGAGAATTTGAATCTCGATTTATGTATCTATGCACATTGTTGTTTGATTATCTCATTTCCTGTATGTTATCACCTTTCACTGTTACTTGCTGCATCTATGACTCCCATTGGCTCATTGGTTGTTTATTTAACTAAGTTGTCTAGCTCATTTATCATCCCCCCAGCACATTCATTGTATATCTAATTCACTAACTCATTTGCTATCTGTCTGATTCTCTGTCATCTCCCATATCAAACTGCACATATTCACCTCTACACGCATGCCCCATACCCCTATCCATTATAAGTCTGCTAGCCTGCATAGGTCCAGCAGCATGTAGATTCACCATTTCGCGGCATATCTTTTTTTGCGCCTTCAGCAGGTATAATACCTCCCGCACCCACATACACACTTCCATTGTTATAAATATTCCCTATTGACATTTCACGATCATTACATTACCAAAAACCCACCTGCTGATGCCATTAGTTTGCAAAACAACTTCTTATTGGGTGAGTATTGGTTTATTGCAGGTTGTCAGTAAACTCCTAACCACATCAGCTTACAACAGGTCTGAAATTCCTCTTCCAATATCCATTTTATCAGTTGCTACATTTAACTTGAATTCCTGTAGAAATTTGCCTAAATTTTCCCATGAATTGTTTAGAAGATTTTGTTCTTTTTTTTTTCTCTGCAAATGTCTGTCATAAGACTTACTTAGGCTCGCCACGCCACTACTATATCAAGTTTGAGTGTTGTATAAAGCTCTTGAGCTCTCATCTTAGGACAAAAAAAAAATGAATATGACAGATGCTTTGCATATTTCTGAAGTCATAATAAATGGAATTGCATGTTTCTGAAGTCGTAATACATTAAGTAGGATCATTTCGATATGGCTGATGGAGTTTGGTCTAATGTAAATATTTTGCTGGATCGGCTCAGACTGCCTGGGTCCACTCATTATCAGGTGTGATCATCGCAAAATTTTTCCTCTCGTAATATTCTCTCTCTTCCTTCTCTTTTCCTTTCCAACCTCTTATTTTTCTCCTTTTTGAAGGGAGAAAAGATAAAAGAACGGAAAGAAAGAGAGAAGAGAAAAGAAAGAAGAGAAGAGAAGAGGAACCCTTTTGCGGGTCTCACTTGACCTTAATTTTGAAAATATTTGAAATAACTCGCCTCCGTTTTTAAAATATTTGCGGGAAAACTGGGAGACGGGATCCGCTCGTCGGTACGAGATTCGACCGTTCCTGGCGCCTTTACCAGGGGTAATCGAACCAAGGGTTGAATTTAGTGCCTTTTGCTTTGCTAAGAATTTATCTAAGTTTTTATCCTAAGTCTAAATGCACAATGAATCATGCTTGTGCAAATGCAGATATGTATACTCTTTTTGAAAATGTTTTGAAGAATTCCCAAGTGAATCTGATAAAGTGAAGAAATGATTTCTAACTTAGAACTTAAGATTGAAGTTCTAAGTTTTTAGAATAGTCAAGAGCTTGGGAAAATAAATCTGGAATTTGGAAATTGATTTTGAAGTTTTGAGATAAAAGAGAATGAAGGAAATTTTCAAAGTCATAAATGGGCTTTGAATTTAGAAGTTCGAACTTGGATAAATATTTGGAATGGCATTGCATTCCAGTTTTGAAGTTTTTGAATTTAGAAGAAAAATGTGGGAAATCTAAAGGTACTGGGAAATGGGATTTGCAAAAGTTGGAATTTCAAGGTGAAATCCGAATCCTAATTCTGGATTCTGAATAGAGTTTTGAGTTGATTTTTAGGATCCGAAAATAGGGACTTGGTTTGAATGAAATGGGATTGGCTTTAAGAATTGGAATTTAAGTGGAATTTTGGATTTGGAATTTTGAAGGGAATTGGATTTTAGACTTGGAACACGAGATGGTATTTGAATCTGAAATTCGAAATAAGGTTGGACTCTGGATTCTAAGATGGAATTGGATCTGAAATCTGAGATCCAAAATAGAATTGGGTTCTGGATCCTAGAATGGATTTGGATCTAAAATCTGAGATCCAATGTAGGATTGGATTCTAGATCCTAAGAATTGGATTTTGGATCTGAATCTGAGATCCAAAATAGAATTGGGTTCTGGATCCTAGAATGGATTTGGATCTGAAGTCTGAGATCCAATATAGGATTGGATTCTAGATCCTAAGAATTGGATTTTGGATCTGAATCTGAGATCCAAAATAGAATTGGGTTCTGGATCCTAGAATGGATTTGGATCTGAAGTCTGAGATCCAATGTAGGATTGGATTCTAGATCCTAAGAATTGGATTTTGGATCTGAATCTGAGACCCAAAGTAGGGTTGGATTCTGGATCCTAAGAATTGGAATTTGAATCTGAATCTGAGATCCAATGGTAGAATGAGGATCTGGATCCTAAATGAAATTTGGATCTGTGATTGGAGATCCAAAGTGAAATAAGGGTTTGGACCCTAAATGGAATTTGGATCTGTGATGGGAGATCCATAGTAGAATAAGGATTTGAATCCTAAATGGAATTTGGATCCGTGATTGGAGATCCAAAGTGGAATAGAGTCCTATACTTGGAAATTTGGATCCAAGTTGAGACTAAGATTTGATTTTGGATTTGGGTTTTGAGAAGTCCAAAATAGGACTTTTAAAGATGATCTGGGTTTTTGAAGATCCAGATTTGAACTTGAGAAGGTTTGGGTTTTTGAGATTCAAACTTTGATTTAAAACTTTGAAGAAAAACTGGATTTAGAATCAGAAGATGAATTTAGAAATTTCAAAGTTAAATTGAAATTTGAAATTGAGTTTTGAATTGAGTTTGGAAATTTGAAGTTTGAATATGAAATAATTTTGAAATTTCAAAGTCAAATTGGACTTTGAAATTGAGATAGGTTTGGAAAATAGAAAAGATGTTCAAAATCACTTGGGTTTTTGAAAGAATTTTGAAAAA
Organism: Nuphar pumila; assembly: GCF_984573655.1. Taxonomy (NCBI): domain Eukaryota; kingdom Viridiplantae; phylum Streptophyta; class Magnoliopsida; order Nymphaeales; family Nymphaeaceae; genus Nuphar; species Nuphar pumila. Next base: position 52,135,899 of record NC_143257.1, on the reverse strand, counting down.
TATGATGCAATTCTATCCTAAATGATGAATGAATTTAAATTTTTGAAATTGAATTTTGAAAAGCTATCCCATTCTTTAAATGAATTAAAACAAGATTGAAAATATAATGCATCCTTGACTATGGTCATTGAATGTATTATATAATAATCTATATTTAAATTCAAGAGAAGAATAAAATACATTTGGTGCTTTTTATAGAATTTAAAATGGAATTAACTCTCAATATACCCTGACTATGGCCATTGGTATATATTTTGAGTCAAGTTTAAGTTAAATTCTGATAAAAGAAGAAAATATTTAAGAAAATATGATGAATTTTGAAAATGGATCCAGTACGGATCCAATGTTATTTTGTAAAAGATAGACATACTAAGTTTTGTCCACACCCTGACTATGGCCATTGATGTGGATCATCAACTTAGTATCTATTATCTTTTACGAAATGGTGCACGTGCCATTCGTGTCTTGCCATTGTGAGAAATTTTTGAGAAATAAAGAAAAATGTATGAAAACAAATCATTCATGATATTCTACAATGCTCATTCATTCTACCTAAAGCGGGAAATGTAAATTTTCATTCAAGTATAGCTATTACAATAGGCAAAATCAAATTTACAATCCCAAATAATGATATCTTCCACATATTCCTGCGAAACAACCAGGTTAGTAATCATGGAAATCAAACGATGAAAATATATGTATGATAAAAGGGATGGAGAATGGCACATGTATGTAAATACATACGTATATATACATATGGGTATGTATACGTATAGGTAGATATGTATATTTATAATTTGGAAGATATAGAGGTATACATGGATATATATGCATATATATATATATATATATACACGTATACATATTGATATGGACATATGAATATAGAACATCACATGAGAAGTCACATGTGGAAAAGGGATTCAGAATTTTGCCTTTTGAAGTAAGTGGGAGAATATCTCTTTACACAGCTTGTGCATTGTGCAATGAATGGTATATTACATACACACGCAGAGATTCAACGAATGTGAAAAATCAGCAAATATGCAAGCATTAGAGAAGAGGTCCGGGCCTCGGTGCATGAATCATAGCAATGCCTGGGCACTGCTATGAATGTGAAAGTAGTTACAGCAGTGCTAGGCACTGCTGTAAACATGTGACAGGTTATCACCAATGGAGGTGGGTGATGATATTGCAGGGACATAGCCACAGGGTGGCTGTGAATGAGATGGTCTATGACGGGTTCCCTACAAAACAGTGGCATCAAGGCGAATGCTGTGGTATCAACCGCTGTGGATACTGGGAAATCCTAGCTGGCGGGAGGTGGACTATATGTGACAATGGGTGTTTGTTGATATACTAAGATAGCAAGGAACGCGAATAGCAGTAGTGGTGTGCTGCTATGAATACAGGAGGTGTAGAGGATCAGCACTTCTATTGGTGCATAAGAAGTTATTATGCTTATTGACAGGGGAATCGGGTAATGATGAAATGGAGGCAGATTATACTGGATGACTGTGCCTATATGGTGGGTTATTGTAGTAGTGAAAGGAGCCTTAGGTGTTTGCGAAGATGGCCATGAATTATAGCCAATGAGACAACTGAATACAGCCACCGTGGGAGGAGGAATAGTACATGACTGGTGCCAGGACTGGAACTACATAGTGCCATTTGTAGGATATTCAGAGTATTGTTCTGTCTTAACATACCAATATTCGGTCTGAGAAAATATGCACTGAGGGAAGACCACTCTGAGATGGACAACATCTATATGGTGAAGCTGGAGCAATTTTGACAGTCTGAGGTGCAGACACCAAAATGAAAGCATATGACTGAGAGGGGAGGTGTTATATGACATAGGCTCAGACAGTCCACTGCCAATGCAAACAGACCAGATTGGAGCCACAGATCTACCGAGGGACTACATCATACATAGAATGTCGAATCTTGCATAAATTTTCTTAATTCAATCTAAAAAAAAAACGTGCCAATCCTGATAAGATCTAATTCTTGTTGGGCAAAATCAGAACAGGGTAAGCCAAATACTCACCAGATCGCCAATCCAGAGGAGCTTTTCCAAGATGGTCAGTTTATATCCCAATGTCCAGTTATATAGCACCCTGCAATACCCTCATCCTAAGCAAAACCAGAACCATTTGGTTCTGTACTGAGTATGAATGTGTCTGGACCTATACTTGCTAGTGGAGGGTGTTGGGATGCCCATGGCCTGATAGCCTTCAACCTGCCTAACCGCGATCTTGCTGATGTAACCTTGTAAGGTATGCATAACCTTTGTGTACAACCCAGGGATCAATTGGTAAACACCAGGAAATCACGGAGCCCATACCTTGACCAAACTTGTTAAAGTCTTGATTAGTTCAAACAAAGACAATTCCAAGTATTTCCTGTCTTCAATACGCACACACCTCAAACACACGCGTGCAAAAAGCTCGCACACATGGATCCAAATGTTCTTAGCGAGTCACATTTAATCTCACCCAGGATATACTAGACTCAAGCTGATTCATGTTAAAGAAAAGAAAAAAAGAAAGAAAGAAAAGAAATAAAAAGAAAAAAAAAAATCTAGAACTTGCCCTGCGCTATGGAAGAGTAAATACTTCAAAAATAAAGGATTCGTCTCACCTCTTTTCTGGAACTTCAAAGTCCCTGGATAATCACAGCTGGATAATCACAGACTATAAGTAAAAGCTAAGCTCTGCCACTTGGAGGATCAGCCAATTGGCTATTATGGCACAGATAAACAGGATCAGGGGAATGCTGTAAGATACATGATATAAAAACGCAGAGGAGGCTATATCCTCTTGATATGCCGACCCTTGCAACCTATGAACAACACCTTCTGAGCCACAGACATGATGTGGCATATCCTATCTATAATATACAGGGTAACTGAATGACTACCACTATATGATGACCAGTTGTAATGTCCACACATTCCATAGAGAAAAACACCTCCCAACAATTAGAGTGACTAAACAATATCGCCATGGATGGGCTATTATCAAAGGGTAACTCTAGAGCAGATAGTTGACTCCATTAACACCACAATGTTGCAGACCAGCTAACCAAATTTCCAAAGGCAAAGATAATTCAGGTAGATGCTACTTAAATCGGAATCCACATAGTAGTTATCAGAAACAAGATTAGAAAATAGGCCACGGATTCCTGCTTTGGATGGCAGACATCGTTTGAATGACCATGGTCATCTCACATTTTGAACTGATGTCATATTTACCCTGATATAGCCACCCCATTTTTCTAGGTTCTATCAACAAGGGTTGATTAATCTTGGCAGCAGGGGAATCAGGAATTCCAATATAGTCCCATAGACAGTTTTGTTGAGGCCAAAATTTACTAACCAACCGAGTTACTTATCCAGATTTAAGACACATTGAAGCATAAGTCAAAAGGGAGATTAGCAAATATCCAAGAAAAGATGAATCAGCAATTTATTCACGATGGATCAAAGGGGATATGGATTGCCGTCCCTCCAGACAATTGGAGTGAAAGGAGGGAACGAAAAATACCATAATAGAAATAAATGATATAGAGCTAAATCAAATAATACTAACAGGAGATGCAAACTATATTCACGCCATATGACAGGAGATTTACTCAAGGATGCTGAGAGAAAATGGAATCAATATGTTAAAACGGGAGATCATACTGGAAATTACAAATTCGGAAAAAAAAATCAAAATTCGGCAGGAGATTTTGGACTAGGAACTGATGAACCCTGTCGGATTATTAGATTCGACAGCCTGAGTCCAAAATTCAGCGCATCAATGGAACAAAAAAAAAATTTTATTAGAGCATGATTGCTCCGTTGCTGTTGCATATGGGATGGGTTGTGATTTCTATGGGCAATCCCATCCCATCCATGGTGCGTCAATGGAAGTTTAAGAAGTAATAAAGGAGAGAGAAAAAAAAAAGAAAAAAAAAGAAAAAAGAAAAAAGAAGAAGTAAATAACCAGAGAATTTTAGAGAAAATCAGAGAAGGGGGGAAGCTTACTTGCCTTTTGCAGGGGAGTTTGAAGGAGGGATAGAAGGATGCTTTTCCTTTCGTTCTTTCGTAGGCCTGCTTCTGGTGGGGTGAAACTGAAGTTTCTTCGTTCTATCGGAGGGAAGAAGAAGTTGATTCTCCTTCAGGGGGAATCAGAAGGGAGTCTGGTGGCCTCTTTTGACTTGTAGAGATATGGACGATCAATATGGAGTCCCTGACCGATAATGACCGCTGGAGGGAAGGATGGATGCGATATACAGGGAAGATGGGTATTGTTTGTAGACGATGGGTGATCCTCCAGAAGCAAAACCGACCAGAGGAAATATTGACGAAAGCTAGATGAAATTCATGGGTTGTAAGAGATGGTTCTGAGGGAAGGTAAAGTCGATCTCAAGGAAGATAATGGATGCCGGGCGAGGGATCCCGAAGGAAGAGGAGAGATGCCCTCTTTAAAGAGAAGAAGGAAAATTCGAGAAGCTGTTTGTTGAAGATGAAAGGGGGAGAATGGGGGGGGGTTGTTGCAGATCGGACGGTGGAGAGGGGAGATGAAAACGTGCGGGAGGATTCCGTTTGCTTTTTGTGCTATTTCCTAAAAGAGGTTCCCCTTAAAAGAAGTTTTTGGAAAATAGTTCAAAATTGAGGTTTTCAGCAAGAGGCTTACTAAAACCTTGAGAATCATTTGCTTTTCTTGCGATTTTTCCAATTTTTTTGGTTTTTTATGTTATTTTTCTATTTTTTTGTATTTTTAGAATAAAATCCTAAAGCTTTACGAGAAATCTAAGATTTAAAACTATTTTTTTTGTGTGTTTTTGTAAAATATTTACAAAAAGGAATTTTCCGAGCTATTTTGAGAGAATTTCTTCAGAAAAGGGATATTTCCGAATTTTTGAAAAATATTCGAGGTTTACAACCTCGAACTGAAAAATATATGGCCGAGGATCCAATCATTTTTTTGATACTTTTGCGATTTTTATTTTGGAAACCGGACAACGGGGCTCAGGTTTGGATTTAAAATACTGAGTTCAGATCTGGAGTTGAATTTGAAATGTGGAACTTAATCCAGAGATCTGAAGAAAGACTGAAATTTAGCTTTGGTTTTCTCAGAAAATGGAGTCAGGGGCAAAAGGGTCAATTTTACAAGACTTTTGAAAAAATTGGGGTGTTCACAGATGCCCCTCTTTGTTACTAAGCCGGTTGAGAGCCGAGCTTAGTGGCAAAGACAACATTCCAAATTTTGAAAATGCCCCAGTCAGCAGATCTGAACTGGGTGTGGAAGAATTATTTTGAAAATATGGCTTTTCAGGCTAAAAAACCTTATCCTGAATGGTTTTGGGGAGACAAAATCCTCGAAGATGATATGATTGAGTAGAAAATGAGGAAATCGTGATGGGACTTTAGATGAAAATACTGAAATGGTGGGAAATGAAAATTTTGATAAGGTCTCATGGGTGAGACAAGATACTCTCTTTGGAATGATTCAGGTTTAGCCCTTAACCTGGATGGGACGAAGATATACCAAGATGAATTTTAATTGAGGAAAGGGATACACGGGGACCTTGATGGGACATTTTGGAAAATGCCTTGTGAAATGAAGCCCGAGTATGATCCTTTCTTTGGATGAATGTATGAAGTATGGGTTCCTTGATGGGAGGAGCCATGATGGGGCTGGAAGAAATCATCTCATCCAAACGAGGGATCTCATTGGAACGAGACTCAGGTTTAACCCAAACCTGTAAGGAAGATACCTCGCAAAGCGAGGTTCCGGTTTAACTTTTAACCTGGATGGAAAGCACGATGGGACCTTCGGAATTTGGATGAACAAATCCGAGAGGGTTTTTGCGAAAGGAGGAAATATAGAGTCCCTAAAGCTTTGAAAAGGGAAAGAAATTGGGCGTCTCATTGCTGAGACTGAAATAGCTTTTGAAACCAAATGATCTTTCACAAAAATTTCAGGTTTGACCCTTATCCTGAGTGGGAACACCATACGGAATCCTTGACTGAAGAAACCGTGATGGGACAGGAAGAGATACTTCAACTGGATGAGGCAACTCTTCTGGAAGATATAAACAACGCTAGGTTGCATCAGAATAGATATCAGATGTTTATTTCACTTTTGGAATAGCTAGAAAATTTTGCCAATAAGATAAAAATTATAGTTGATTCAATTATTTTAAAAAAAATGTGCATGTATGTGCAAAGATATTTCCTCTTTTACCTAGAATATTTCCTCCAATGAGGTTAACTTCTTAATTCTAAGAATCAAATTCAAAATTTTAGCATTGATGATTTCCTTCAAGGAAGCTATCAATTTCCTTGATATGAGAAAAGAAGAAATATTCTTAAGCAAAGATATTTCCTCTTTTACCTAGAATATTTCCTCCAATGAGGTTAACTTCTTAATTCTAAGAATCAAATTCAAAATTTTAGCATTGATGATTTCCTTCAAGGAAGCTATCAATTTCCTTGATATGAGAAAAGAAGAAATATTCTTAATTTCATAAAAGCAGTAAATGAAGAGATATTGATAAAAGAATTTTGCATGAGAAAAGATGACTTCTGGCAACTTTGGCAGTTTGATATCTGGGTGTTTTCTCACAATAATCTTTTTGCACTCTTTTTAAGTCATTGGGCTTTCTCGGGGTTTTTTTTCATCATCCTTCCTTTGGATGTCCTGACTTTTTTCTCTTTTTTTTAGGGAAGGGTACGTCACAAACTCCTTCATCTTGGAGATGCTCCGATCCTTCTTTTATCTCAGGGATTCTATTGATCTCACTGGCTCGAAAGGTCTTTAGATGATAGCAGAAATCAAATATCTTTTAGGGTTTGTTGGTAGGTTCATCACACTCGCCTTCATCTCAACGGTGACCTGAACTTTCCCTGGAAGGATCCGTCACAAACTCCGTCATCTTGGAGATGTTTCAAATCTTCTTTGGCCCCGGGGGTCTACTCGCTTAATTCGCCTTCATCTTGACGACAATTGAGAGATCTCTTTTGCGGATATTTGACTGAAGCTTTAAATGAATAAATGAGGAGATATGGATTGAGTGTATTCTTTTTATGGCTCAAGATATTTCCACTGCCTGATTGCCAGAAAGTCATTTTTAAAACATGCGCCGTAACCAAGATCAATATCAATTCGCTTCTGGTTTTTCAATATCATTGAAGATTTCTTTCATTGATCATATCGAGGACATTTCTTACATCCTTTTAGTTGATCAACAGGAAAAGGTTTGAATTTTACCTCTTTTCGCAAAAAGTTTCACCTTTTGGAAGGAAATACAGGAGGTAATCTGAGAAAATTCTTTTTGTGTAATAAGAATGTTTAGAATCAGCAAATGCTTTTTAGCAAATTGGCAAAGTTTTCATGAATTTCTTGTGAAATAATCACTCAATATAGATTTTGATGAGACACTTAGCTGTAATTTAAAGAAATGGTGTGAGAAATCAGACTTTAGAAAACTGGACTGATGAAATATATTAGGTTTTTGGAAATCCCGACCAGTTTATGAGAAACTGGTTTTTTGATAATTTCGACCAGTGAAAACACTGGATTTCAAATCTCGACCAGTGAAAAATACTGGATTTCAAATCCCGACCAGTTATGAAAACTGGATTTCAAATCCCGACCAGTTATGAAAACTGGATTTCAAATCCCGACCAGTGAAAAATACTGGATTTTAAATCCCAACCAGTGAAAAATATTGGATTTTAAATCCCGACCAGTTATGAAAACTGGATTTCAAATCCCGACCAGTTATGAAAACTGGATTTCAAATCCCGACCAGTGAAAAATACTGGATTTTAAATCCCGACCAGTGAAAAATACTGGATTTTAAATCCCGACCAGTTATGAAAACTGGATTTCAAATCCCGACCAGTGAAAAATACTAGATTTTAAATCCCGACCAGTGAAAAATACTGGATTTTAAATCCCGACCAGTTATGAAAACTGGATTTCAAATCCCGACCAGTTATGAAAACTGGATTTCAAATCCCGACCAGTGAAAAATACTGGATTTTAAATCCCGACCAGTGAAAAATACTGAATTTCAAATCCCGACCAGCGAAAAATACTGGATTTTTAAATCCCGACCAGTTATGAAAACTGGATTTCAAAAATGAAGGATTTAATCTGATGATTTGCAAAGTGACTGAATTTGGGAGGTTATAACCCGAGGGTTGAGAGAGTGATGAGATTTTGAAGATATTGTAACCAAAGGTTGGGAAACTGATAGAATTTTAAAAGATTGAAGATCTTGAAGGTTTGAGAATGATAGAATTGAGGAGTCGCACCCTAAGGGTTTGATCTTTTGGAATACACGACCAGCGGGAGCTGGATCTTTTGGAATACAGGACCAACGAGATGCTGGATCCTCTGGAAATACATGACCAGCGAGATGCTGGATCTTTTGGAATACAGGACCAACGAGATGCTGGATCCTCTGGAAATACATGACCAGCGAGATGCTAGATCTTTTGGAAAGACATGACCAGCGAGACGCTGGATCTTTTGGAATACAGGACCAACAAGATGCTGGATCCTTTGGAAATACATGACCGGCAAAAGCTGGATCTTTTGAAAATACATGAAGTTTTGGAAGATTTAAGTCAGAACTTGAATTTAGAAGGAGAAAGGTCTTTGGTCAGAAGACCGATTTTAGAAGGTTACCGGTGTGAGAACCGGATTTTCCAAATGAGCTCAGTTTTGAGAAATACCAGTGCGAGAGCTGGGTTTTGAAGATAGGCTAGATTTTCAAAATGAGTTTTTAGAAGATAATTCAGGATTTATCCCCTTATCCTGAATGGGGGAAATAATAAAGAGAATACCTCATTGAAAGGAGGCATCAGGTTTATCCCTTAACCTGAAGGGGTATCTTTGAAGATAAAAGTAGAGGAAATTTTTAAATAAGATTGGAAAATTTGTTAAAACTTGACATAAACGAGCATTAGCTTGATGTAAATCTGATCAAAGCAAAATGAATCAAATGAAAATAAAGATCACAAGATCAATTAAGAATTAACAAAATTTTGAGGAAAAGAACTTTCGTCTAATCCTGCCTGCATATGATGGAAGGAGATGATTATAGATCAAAAATAAAAATGCCCCAGTATCATGGAGAAGAATGTAAGAATTGATAGAAGATCATTATTTTATTGAAATGGCTTTTTTTTTTAATAGTACAAAGGCTTTAGAATGAACATTTCAGGTGTAAAACTTCTTCAAATGCAGAGCATTGATGGGATCTGGCATTTCCACTCCATCTGCGTTGATTAGACGATACGAATTGCGAGGAAGTGCTTCCTTAACCACATAAGGGCCTTCCCAATTGGGTGACCACTTGCCCCTTGGTCGGTGCTTGAGATGAGCTGTCGATCTGAGCACCAAATCGTTAACTCGAAATTTTCTCTCAATGACGGACTTGGCATAGTGTCGAGCTATCCTCTGTTGATAAGCTTGAGCATGCTCTGCTGCCTTGAGCCTCTTTTCATCTAGCAGATCTAGCTGCACCAATCTCTGCTGTTGATACTGATCAAGTGGCAATTCTATAAGTGAAGCAAATTTGAGAGCGGGCTTTTGGATATGGAGAGGTAACACTACTTCAGTCCCGTAAACAAGTTCTGAAGGAGTGGCATTGGTCGGAGTCCGAATGGTGGTCCGATATGCCCAAAGTGCGTCATGAATTTTCTCATGCCAATCTCGACCTGTCTTCACAGTCCTTTCCAAAATACGGATCAAAATTTTATTGGTGGCCTCTGCTTGGCCATTCCCTTGAGGATAATAAGGAGCTGAGAAATGATGGAAAATTTTGAATTTAGAACAGAAGGTTTTCATTCTCTCATTTTTGAAATGGGTTCCATTGTCTGAGATAATATCATGTGGTATGCCAAAGCGGCAAAGGATGTTCTTGTGAATGAAAGAAACCACATGGCGGCCTTCTACTGTGCGTAGAGTAACAGCTTCAACCCATTTCGTAAAATACTCCGTCGCAGCCAGAAAGTATTTGTGGCCGTTGGAAGCAGAAGGAGTAATCGGGCCGACGACGTCAAAAGCCCACATAGAAAATGGCCAAGGAGAAACAACTGATTGTAGATATGCGGTCGGAGCATGAATATAAGGTGCGTGCAATTGGCACTTGACGCACTTCTTCACAAATCTATGACAGTCCTGCTGCATGGTATTCCAATAGTACCCTGCTCGAACGATCTGTTTGACGAGAGTTTGATAGCCGACATGACCACCACAAATCCCTTCATGCGCCTCTTGGATAACTTCCAAAGCTTCTTCTTTGTCTAAGCATCTTGCATACTCAGAGCTGAAACCACGGCGGTAGAGGACATTGGCGAGAATGAAATATCGGGTAGACATACGTTGAATTGCACGTTGCTCCCTTTTTGGCATCTCTGGTGGAAATTTACCAGTCTCAATGAAATTCTTGATATCTTGATACCAAGGCTTCTCCTTCTGATTGACCTGGTTTACTTGCATAATTGAATCGAAAGCAGGTTGTTCAAGTCTGCCGATTTCGAAAGAACGACATGACTCACCATCTTTAAAGGATAGAATGGATCTCAAGCTGGCTAAGCCATCAGCTATCTGATTGTGCTCTCTTCTGATATGATTGAGCTGAAATTCTTCGAAGCTATCCACAAGAGCTAAGACGATCTTCTGATACGGAATCAATTTTGGATCTTTTACTTGCCATTCAGTGTTAACTTGACTGACAACAAGTAGGGAATCACCAAAGGCATGTACTCTTTTGACATCAAAATTTTGCAAGATTTTGAGGCCTTGTATTAGAGCTTCATACTCAGCCATATTATGAGTGCATTGGAAACCAAGCTTGAGAGAATAAGGGATCATTTCTTTTTCTGGAGTGATTAACAAGACTCCAATCCCGATGCCAGACATGTTTTTAGAGCCATCGAAGAACAAGTTCCAAACTGGGGGCTGTTGGACATTACAGATATGCTCGTCAGGAAAATCATCTTCTGTTTTAATTTCTTCTGTCAGAGGGAAATCTGCCAACTGATCTGCGATCGCTTGGCCCTTAATCGACTTTTGAGAAACATACTCTAAGTCATATTGCATCAGCAGGACTTGCCACTTTGCGATTCGTCCAGTGAGAAAAGGTTGTTCAAGAATGTATCTGAGAGGATTAAGTTTCGATAGAAACTTGATTTCAGAAGCCAATAAGTAATGTCTCAATTTCTGGCACATCCAAACCAGAGCCAGACAAGTTTTCTCCATTTGAGAATACTTCTTTTCATAATCAATGAATGTTTTGCTCACGTAGTAGATGGCGTGCTCTATCAAACTGCCTTCTTCATACTGAGCGAGGAATCCACCACAGGCATTCTGATTGACTGAAATATATAGTAGGAGAGGCTTTCCCAGCTTTGGCAGCTTCAAAACTGGTGGATTAAGGAGATACTGCTTGATGCGCTCAAACGAGAGTTGGCATTCTGATCCCCATTCGAATTTAACTCCTTTTCTTAGTAAATGGTTAAAAGGCTCACATCTCATAGCCAAATTGGAGATGAACCTGCGAATAGACTGAATACGCCCTTGAAGGCTTCGCAGTTCTCTCAGATTAGTTGGAAGCGGCATGTCAATAATGGCTTTTGCTTTGGCCGGATCCACTTCGATCCCTTTCTTGCTGATGATGAAGCCGAGCAGTTTGCCGGACTCTACTCCAAAAATACATTTCTGAGGGTTAAGTCTTAACTTGTAAAGAATGAGTCTTTCAAAAACTTGACTAAGAGCATCGAGGTGATCCTCTTCCTCTTTAGACTTAACCAAAATGTCATCCACATATGCATCCATATTCTTGTGCATTTGATCATGGAAAATAACGGTCATCGCCCTTTGATAAGTTGCCCCGGCGTTTTTGAGCCCAAATGGCATAACTGTATAGCAAAAGGTTTCCCATGGAGTAGTAAATGAGGTCTTCGACTGATCACGAACGGCCAACTTGATCTGATTATAACCTGAATATCCGTCCATGAAAGAAAATATGGCATGACCTGCTGTGCTATCGATCAAGAAGTCAATATTAGGAAGTGGATAATCATCTTTCGGGGTGGCCTTATTGAGATCCCTGAAATCAATGCAAATCCGAACTTTTCTGTTCTTTTTAGGGACTGCTACAATATTTGCCAACCAATCTGGGTAATCAATGGCCCGGATGAAGCCTGCTTTTAATAAATCTTCAAGTCCTTCTTTGACTTGTTGTTCGATTCGAGGGTCTAACTTCCTCAGTTTCTGCTTGATTGGTCTGGCTTCTGGTTTCAACTTGAGTCGATGCTCAACCAGCTTGATATCCAATCCTGGCATATCTTCATAAGTCTAGGCAAATACTTCCTGATGCCTTTTGAGGAATTGGATGAGTCTAGCCTTTTCAATTTCGCTTAGACTCGACCCGATTTTGAGAATTTTTGGATTATCTTCCGACCCAATGTTAATATCCTCAGTTGGATCTTGAACCAAAGATGAGGGTTCATCCTGCTTCTGAATGTGAGCAAATTCTGGCAAATCCTGGATAGTGGAATCAAATTCGGCTGGCTCTTCAGTCTGTTCTACTGCCTGACTGACCTCTGTTCTTTCTTTCATCTCAGGAAATCTTGCCAATTTCAGATACTTGGGATTGATAACAAATCTTGTCATTGATTCAGGAGTTAATAGTCCTGAAAATGTGAGAGCGGTTTGTTTAAGAAAAAGTATGAGCCAAATTCAATTTTTGTGTAAGTAAAGAATAATGACATAGACAAAATATAAGAAAAGATGATAGATGCTCAAAATGTGAAGAGAAAATTGATCTTTCATTGATTGGAAATGAAGTATTTACAAGACATTGATAAAAGATGGGATCGCGTTGTCCCTACAAGATTTAACAAAAGATAAGAAAAGAAAGCAGGAAAACTAAGGCATCATCTCTTTATTGGCTTCCTCTGACAAAAATGGTCTTCTTGCTGGAATCCTGGCCGGTGAACCCCAACCCTGAACTGTCCGCATGCCGAACTGAAATGATGGGTTCTATCATGCCGTCTTCATTTTTTCCCATGCCTCGGAATGGCTGGTATCCGTGTTTGATCAACAGATCGAATCCCTTTCTTGTTTTAGAAAACTGAGGAAATAAGGGATGATCTTTGAAGGAGGTGTAGTTGATGCGTCCTCCTAGCTTGAAGAAACAAGGTCCCTGCCATTGGACCGTGGCTGCGACATTTTCCTCTTCCATGACATCTTTCAGTTTCAGCATCTCTAGACTGTCACTGAGATTAATTTCCTCTGCCTCCCGAATGCTAGGAATGTCTGCTGAAAATGTAGGATGAGGAATCATAGGCTGTGGCAGCCTTTCTTCGGGGTTTTCGCCCAAAATGGTAGTAATCATTCTGCCCTTGGACCACTTTATGCACTGGTGGAGGGTCGACGGAACTGCATTTGCATTGTGGATCCAGGTTCGTCCCAACAACAGATTGTAAGTTGGTGGCACATTGACAACATGGAACAATACCGTGTGCACAGAGTAATTGATGAAGATCTCCAAAAAGACTTTGCCTTTGGCAGTTTGCCCATGATTATCGAAGCCATAGATGGTGATGGGATCAGGCACATATTCTTCCTCTTTTAATCCCAATGCTTTCGCTGTCATCTCTGGACAAATATTGAGGCTACTGCCTCCATCAACCAGTACATGCGGGACAGTCATGCCCCTGGTCCTTACCACAATGTATAGTGCATTATTGTGAAATGAATGAGGCTTTGGCAGGTCCTCATCAGAGAAAGTGATAGGCGCATTAGTCATTGCTTGGTTTACTATCTGTGCCATATCTTCGGGTGTGGTGCCCGGTTTTACCTTGATCTTCCTCAATAGATCATTTAGTTTTTCTTTATGCTGGGGAGAGTCGTGAGTCAACTCAAAGATGGAGATGTTGGAGAGTGCTGTGATAGGCTTCTGAAGGCTTTTGGCCCGCTCTTCTGCTGCTTCTGAGGTTTCCGCCTCCTCTGTACCAGCTTCCTTTTTCAGAAATCTTTTTGGAAAAACTTGGGTTTTCCCATTCTCCACTGACGTGTTTCTGATGTTCAAAAATGAGAGGATATCCCCTCTTCGAGATGCAGGCTGGTCCTGGCGTAGAACCATTACCTGATGCTGCAGACTCATCTCCTCTTCGGAACAAGGATGTATGTGACTCTGCGGAAGAAAAGAACCTTCTGAAACGGTTGACACTGAATGTTTTGGGAATGGGGCGGACAGAATGTCCATTTTTCCCTCTTCTTCATCCTCGATGAGGATGCTTTTATCAATACAATCCTGAATCAGATGCTTCAGGACGAAGCAATACTCAGTGTCGTGGCCCATCGCTCTATGGAACTTGCAGTATTGTTCCTTAAATCTTCCCATGAGCACTGGTGGATCTGCCACCTTGGGAAGTTTTACCATCCCGTGAGACAGCAAGTATTCCAGAATTTTCTCCAAAGGCTGGTCGAGGGGAGTGAACTTCCGATCCGTACTCCAGTTTATATGTTTGGGCTTTTCTTGAAGGTCCCCCTTTTGTTGAGGGCCGGCCGGGAGAGGTTTGTCATTGTTCTTGAAGAATTTGCCCTTTCTTCCCCTGTTCTGTTCGGGCTTTGCGCCACTGCCACTGCCCTGTTTACTGCTACTGCCCTGATCATCCCCTGGAACCTCGGCAGAGTAGGTGAAATGTGCCTTCTTCTTTGGGTCTTGCACATTTTTGGCTAAGGCGACACCTTCATACATCCCGTTCTCTACCCCCATCTCGAGCCATTCTGCTCGCTCCGTCAGTTCAATAAACGATTTGGAGGGATATGGGAAGAGGAGGCTTTTTAGGGGCTGGGAGAAGTTGTTGAGAATGACTTGGAGAGCATGCTCCTCAGAAATAGGGTTTCTCATTTTGTTGCAAAGGCTTCTCCACTTATGAATGAAGTCCCTAACCTTTTCATTGGGCTCCTGTTTCAGGTTGCACAGGTGGTTCAGGGTGGGCAGAGCTTCCGTGTTGAATAGGAAGCGTTCAACAAACATGTTGACCACCTTGTCAAAATCCCTCAGTTCGATGGGATTGACGTGCTCAGCATACCATTTGGCAGCTATCCCCTCCAGACTGCGGGGAAAACAGAGAAATAGGGCACGGTTGTCTTCGCTGAACCGGGCGCATTCCGCGAAGAACATGGCAAGGTGGGCCTTGGGATCTCCGGATCCATCGAATTTAATGAATTTTCGGGGGAGATTCTCCAAATTGATGTCTCCTTCCAAACCAAGGTAGAAATCCTGCCTAGTGTATGACCTTTTTCCTTTATCTCGGACTTGCAGGTCTTTGACTATTTTGGTCAAGGCCTGGATTGAGTCCTCTGCGGGGGCCTCATGCTTGGGCTTGTTCACTGACACTGGCTCCTCTACCGGCCTCTTGGACTGCCGCAGATGTTTCGGGATGTAAATCAACTGCTCTTTTTCAGAATTTTCTTCCGCTGACTCAGAATCTTCAGAGGTACTGTCACGCTGTACCTTTTGCTTGTTGATCTTGACGGGCTTCTTCATGGGCTTTTTCTTCGCTTTGCTCTTGGAAGCTGCCTTCTTTGGAGCCGCCTTAGCCTGCTCGGCCATCATTTTAGTCATCATTTTCTGAAAAACCCGGTACATGGCCGGATCAACATCGCTTTCATCTTCGGAGTCATGTTTCTTGGACAATCTGGGAGAATTCATTTCCTCTGACTTGTTGTCACTATGTTGTTGAGCAGCCCTCTTGTCAGCCCTTGTCTGAACCATTTTTCAGATGCCAAAGCTTTCCTGTAGAATATGGGAATGGTTAGAGTATGGAGAAGCTTTTTTTTTTTTTTGAAAATCATAATTTCTTTGAGAGAAAGAAAGAAACGAAGGGATTTGGTAGACAATTTTAAGAGATTATCCCATTACCCGGGATTGGGTCATCACACGATTTGTGATAATTGTGTTACCATTTGATGATAACAGAGAAATGTGCCTTGTTACCTAGGCGAGGTCGTCAACCATGATAGGATTTGAAGAAATGCGGAAGGAATATCCCTTTTACCCGGGATTAGGTCGTCACTCAAGTTTTTGTGACTTTGATTTGCGCTACAAACAAAATACAGAAAGCAACATTTTTGGCCAAAAAGTAAATTTTTATTGATATCTTTAACTTTCAAAGACAAAGAGAGGGTGGGCAGACAGTTTGCCACCATTCTTGATATTCAGATGATACATTTGGCCCAGGAAAAATAGACAGAGAAATAAAGGAGTTCCAGGTATATTTAGCGACATGATATGCCCCAGACCACTGATCCGACTGCAGGTTGAATTCTGACACGTTGCCTGTCGGGAAACGGGTGTTGGCACGAACTTGCCGCTGCGAAAACTGCCTCAGACATCGTTCCGGCTGATAATCAACACAAAAGAAAGGGCCCATCAACTTGTAGCGCTTGTCACGGGCATAAGTGTATCGAGGAATAGTCTATCTTCTATCAAAGAAATCCCAGGTGATCTCCTCCTGATGCAGCTTCTCGATCAGAGCTCGGCATTGGATGACTGTCTTCGGCTGCTTACTGTTAAACCTGAAAGAACTGGCCTTCGAAGGAACGTGTCGCAGGAACCATGACTGCAAGGCGTAAGTGCATCCTTCTACTAGAATGGTCTCCCCAAGAGCAAATCGAGCCAAGCCTCTGTAAAGGAAGGCTAATGCGGCCATGGAGACTGAGAGCTGACGGGTCTGCTTGCTTCCCCATCTCCGAAAGAGCTGAGCAACTCTGATGTCTATAAAATTCTGACCATCTTGAAAGAAGGCTAACCCCACTGTACACAGGATCATGGCGTGCTGAATTCTGTCCTTCGCTGCTCGGGACAAAGTGTCAACCTCTTTGTAGGCTCCGTACTTTTGATATAGCTCGAACAGGTCGATGAATTGATTCCCACTAATCTCGGTGAGAGGCCAGGATCTGCTCCCCGTTGCTCTTGCTAAGGCTTCTCGAACATCTACCCCTTTGATGTTGATCAAAAATTGCTGCTCGACAGGATCATCTGGCTGACCAGCTGGTTCGGGCAATCCCATAATGTCATTGAACTCGTCCATCAGTAGGGTCATCTCTCCCCATGGAAACCAGAATGTGCAGGTACGTGGATTCCACCGTTCTGCCATGGCCTGAATCAAAGCTCCATTGATGGTTCGCTTGCCTACCGTTGATGCCATTTCCAACCCACAGTCATCCAAGTGGTCTGGGAACATACGTGAGAAGGTGGCGAACCAAGAATAATACCACCGAGGGAAGAAAGGATGAGACTGGATGACCCGCAGATCTGGGGTTCCATCCCTTATTTGATAGAAGACATGATCCCAAGTAAAGATAGTATCGGGAGATTCGGATGCCATCGGAGTGATACTGAGGCAAAAAAAGGAAGAGAGTCAGATAGAATGCAGGACTTACGGATAGACCTGAGAATTTTGAAAGATTGAAGAGATTTTTAAAAGAATTTTCCAGGGTTTTGAAGAAAATTTGATCTAATAAGAGAAAAAGAAATGTAGGTAGATAAAAATATACACCTGGGGTTTTTGAAAATAAGGGTAAGTTTTGAATAATACACCCAGGGTTTTTGAAAAGGGTCTGATACATATATATGAGAGAATAAGAGAAATATCACACAACCAAAGCTGCACAAACAAGGATGCGCATACAACACTCTCTAAAGGCTGACTCTAAATGCAATATTTGAAATGGCTTGTAGGACCTTAATCCTAAATCTAGGGTTCAGATTATCTGATTCCAATCAAGGTACGCCGATATACCCAAGCCGAAGCTTGAAGTACGTGGCATAGAAATATTTCTCTGGTTCTAAGGTAATGGCTTCCCAACATCCTTGAGCACCTACCGATATACCTCGGACTATGGCCCATAGGTACGTGGTAAGGGGGCGCGAACCCAAATAATTGGTCCAGTTGTGAGGCTCTCTCCCGAACTATGGTTCAGTGAGACAGCCCAGCAACGTGAAGACCGGGACAATATAGGTAAGGGATGTTTTTCAAAACTTGTTCAACATGCAAAAGTCAGATGGCTCTAATGCAAGTCCTAAAGAGATAGATTTAAAATGAAGAGAAGCACATACTTGCATACATTGTTTTGCATTCAATCCCTAGAATTGAGGAGAGTTGTATTTAAGACCCAAGTCTAATGTGAGCATGGAATAATCTCCTCAATATGGTCCTACCAAACCATACTTAAATCCTATATGCAATGATGTCAGCTTAGGACAAAATCTAGGCCCCTAAGGTTTGCATGGGAATGAAGCTGACATTTGAAGAATAAAGACTTAGATAATATCAAAGCAAAAGAAAAGGCATAATTCAACCGGACGAAGACGTGTCCCATCACGGTCACCAAACCTGTGATCATCGCAAAATTTTTCCTCTAGTAATATTCTCTCTCTTCCTTCTCTTTTCCTTTCCAACCTCTTATTTTCCTCCTTTTTGAAGGGAGAAAAGATAAAAGAACGGAAAGAAAGAGAGAAGAGAAAAGAAAGAAGAGAAGAGAAGAGGAACCCTTTTGCGGGTCTCACTTGACCTTAATTTTGAAAATATTTGAAATAACTCGCCTCCGTTTTTAAAATATTTGCGGGAAAACTGGGAGACGGGATCCGCTCGTCGGTACGAGATTCGACCGTTCCTGGCGCCTTTACCAGGGGTAATCGAACCAAGGGTTGAATTTAGTGCCTTTTGCTTTGCTAAGAATTTATCTAAGTTTTTATCCTAAGTCTAAATGCACAATGAATCATGCTTGTGCAAATGCAGATATGTATACTCTTTTTGAAAATGTTTTGAAGAATTCCCAAGTGAATCTGATAAAGTGAAGAAATGATTTCTAACTTAGAACTTAAGATTGAAGTTCTAAGTTTTTAGAATAGTCAAGAGCTTGGGAAAATAAATCTGGAATTTGGAAATTGATTTTGAAGTTTTGAGATAAAAGAGAATGAAGGAAATTTTCAAAGTCATAAATGGGCTTTGAATTTAGAAGTTCGAACTTGGATAAATATTTGGAATGGCATTGCATTTCAGTTTTGAAGTTTTTGAATTTAGAAGAAAAATGTGGGAAATCTAAAGGTACTGGGAAATGGGATTTGCAAAAGTTGGAATTTCAAGGTGAAATCCGAATCCTAATTCTGGATTCTGAATAGAGTTTTGAGTTGATTTTTAGGATCCGAAAATAGGGACTTGGTTTGAATGAAATGGGATTGGCTTTAAGAATTGGAATTTAAGTGGAATTTTGGATTTGGAATTTTGAAGGGAATTGGATTTTAGACTTGGAACACGAGATGGTATTTGGATCTGAAATTCGAAATAAGGTTGGACTCTGGATTCTAAGATGGAATTGGATCTGAAATCTGAGATCCAAAATAGAATTGGGTTTTGGATCCTAGAATGGATTTGGATCTGAAATCTGAGATCCAATGTAGGATTGGATTCTAGATCCTAAGAATTGGATTTTGGATCTGAATCTGAGATCCAAAATAGAATTGGGTTCTGGATCCTAGAATGGATTTGGATCTGAAGTCTGAGATCCAATGTAGGATTGGATTCTAGATCCTAAGAATTGGATTTTGGATCTGAATCTGAGATCCAAAATAGAATTGGGTTCTGGATCCTAGAATGGATTTCGATCTGAAGTCTGAGATCCAATGTAGGATTGGATTCTAGATCCTAAGAATTGGATTTTGGATCTGAATCTGAGACCCAAAGTAGGGTTGGATTCTGGATCCTAAGAATTGGAATTTGAATCTGAGATCCAATGGTAGAATGAGGATCTGGATCCTAAATGAAATTTGGATCTGTGATTGGAGATCCAAAGTGAAATAAGGGTTTGGACCCTAAATGGAATTTGGATCTGTGATGGGAGATCCAGAGTAGAATAAGGATTTGAATCCTAAATAGAATTTGGATCCGTGATTGGAGATCCAAAGTGGAATAGAGTCCTATACTTGGAAATTTGGATCCAAGTTGAGACTAAGATTTGATTTTGGATTTGGGTTTTGAGAAGTCCAAAATAGGACTTTTAAAGATGATCTGGGTTTTTGAAGATCCAGATTTGAACTTGAGAAGGTTTGGGTTTTTGAGATTCAAACTTTGATTTAAAACTTTGAAGAAAAACTGGATTTAGAATTAGAAGATGAATTTAGAAATTTCAAAGTTAAATTGAACTTTGAAATTGAGTTTTGAATTGAGTTTGGAAATTTGAAGTTTGAATATGAAATAATTTTGAAATTTCAAAGTCAAATTGGACTTTGAAATTGAGATAGGTTTGAAAAATAGAAAAGATGTTCAAAATCACTTGGGTTTTTGAAAGAATTTTGAAAAATATGATGCAATTCTATCCTAAATGATGAATGAATTTAAATTTTTGAAATTGAATTTTGAAAAGCTATCCCATTCTTTAAATGAATTAAAACAAGATTGAAAATATAATGCATCATTGACTATGGTCATTGAATGTATTATATAATAATCTATATTTAAATTCAAGAGAAGAATAAAATACATTTGGTGCTTTTTATAGAATTTAAAATGAAATTAACTCTCAATATACCCTGACTATGGCCATTGGTATATATTTTGAGTCAATTTTAAGTTAAATTCTGATAAAAGAAGAAAATATTTAAGAAAATATGATGAATTTTGAAAATGGATCCAGTACGGATCCAATGTTATTTTGTAAAAGATAGACATACTAAGTTTTGTCCACACCCTGACTATGGCCATTGATGTGGATCCTCAACTTAGTATCTATTATCTTTTACGAAATGGTGCACGTGCCATTCGTGTCTTGCCATTGTGAGAAATTTTTTAGAAATAAAGAAAAATGTATGAAAACAAACAATTCATGATATTCTACAATGCTCATTCATTCTACCTAAAGCGGGAAATGTAAATTTTCATTCAAGTCTAGCTATTACAATAGGCAAAATCAAATTTACAATCCCAAATAATGATATCTTCCACATATTCCTGCGAAACAACCAGGTTAGTAATCATGGAAATCAAACGATGAAAATATATGTATGATAAAAGGGATGGAGAATGGCACATGTATGTAAATACATACGTATATATACATATGGGTATGTATACGTATAGGTAGATATGTATATTTATAATTTGGAAGATATAGAGGTATACATGGATATATATGCATATATATATATATATATATATACACGTATACATATGGATATGGACATATGAATATAGAACATCACATGAGAAGTCACATGTGGAAAAGGGATTCAGAATTTTGCCTTTTGAAGTAAGTGGGAGAATATCTCTTTACACAGCTTGTGCATTGTGCAATGAATGGTATATTACATACACACGCAGAGATTCAACGAATGTGAAAAATCAGCAAATATGCAAGCATTAGAGAAGAGGTCCGGGCCTCGGTGCATGAATCATAGCAATGCCTGGGCAGTGCTATGAATGTGAAAGTAGTTACAGCAGTGCTAGGCACTACTGTAAACATGTGACAGGTTATCACCAATGGAGGTGGGTGATGATATTGCAGGGACATAGCCACAGGGTGGCTGTGAATGAGATAGTCTATGACGGGTTCCCTACAAAACAGTGGCATCAAGGCGAATGCTGTGGTATCAACCGCTGTGGATACTGGGAAATCCTAGCTGGCGGGAGGTGGACTATATGTGACAATGGGTGTTTGTTGATATACTAAGATAGCAAGGAACGCGAATAGCAGTAGTGGTGTGCTGCTATGAATACAGGAGGTGTAGAGGATCAGCACTTCTATTGGTGCATAAGAAGTTATTATGCTTATTAACAGGGGAATCGGGTAATGATGAAATGGAGGCAGATTATACTGGATGACTGTGCCTATATGGTGGGTTATTGTAGTAGTGAAAGGAGCCTTAGGTGTTTGCGAAGATGGCCATGAATTATAGCCAATGAGACAACTGAATACAGCCACCGTGGGAGGAGGAATAGTACATGACTGGTGCCAGGACTGGAACTACATAGTGCCATTTGTAAGATATTCAGAGTATTGTTCTGTCTTAACATACCAATATTCGGTCTGACAAAATATGCACTGAGGGAAGACCACTCTGAGATGGACAACATCTATATGGTGAAGCTGGAGCAATTTTGACAGTCTGAGGTGCAGACACCAAAATGAAAGCATATGACTGAGAGGGGAGGTGTTATATGACATAGGCTCAGACAGTCCACTGCCAATGCAAACAGACCAGATTGGACCCATAGATCTACTGAGGGACTACATCATACATAGAATGTCGAATCTTGCATAAATTTTCTTAATTCAATCTAAACAAAAAAAAAAAAAAACGTGCCAATCCTGATAAGATCTAATTCTTGTTGGGCAAAATCAGAACAAGGTAAGCCAAATACTCACCAGATCGCCAATCCAGAGGAGCTTTTCCAAGATGGTCAGTCTATATCCCAATGTCTAGTTATATAGCACCCTGCAATACCCTCATCCTAAGCAAAACCATAACCATTTGGTTCTGTACTGAGTATGAATGTGTCTGGACATATACTTGCTAGTGGAGGGTGTTGGGATGCCCATGGCCTGATAGCCTTCAACCTGCCTAACCGCGATCTTGCTGATGTAACCTTGTAAGGTATGCATAACCTTTGTGTACAACCCAGGGATCAATTGGTAAACACCAGGAAATCACGGAGCCCATACCTTGACCAAACTTGTTAAAGTCTTGATTAGTTCAAACAAAGACAATTCCAAGTATTTCCTGTCTTCAATACGCACACACCTCAAACACACGCGTGCAAAAAGCTCGCACACATGGATCCAAATGTTCTTAGCGAGTCACATTTAATCTCACCCAGGATATACTAGACTCAAGCTGATTCATGTTAAAGAAAAGAAAAAAAGAAAGAAAGAAAAGAAAAAAAAGAAAAAAAAAAAGAAAAAAAAAATCTAGAACTTGCCCTGCGCTATGGAAGAGTAAATACTTCAAAAATAAAGGATTCGTCTCACCTCTTTTCTGGAACTTCAAAGTCCCTGGATAATCACAGACTATAAGTAAAAGCTAAGCTCTGCCACTTGGAGGATCAGCCAATTGGCTATTATGGCACAGATAAACAGGATCAGGGGAATGCTGCAAGATACATGATATAAAAACGCAGAGGAGGCTATATCCTCTTGATATGCCGACCCTTGCAACCTATGAACAACACCTTTTGAGCCACAGACATGATGTGGCATATCCTATCTGTAATATACAGGGTAACTGAATGACTACCACTATATGATGACCAATTGTAATGTCCAGACATTCCATAGAGAAAAACACCTCCCAACAATTAGAGTGACTAAACAATATCGCCATGGATGGGCTATTATCAAAGGGTAACTCTAGAGCAGATAGTTGACTCCATTAACACCACAATGTTGCAGACCGGCTAACCAAATTTCCAAAGGCAAAGATAATTCAGGTAGATGCTACTTAAATCGGAATCCACATAGTAGTTATCAGAAACAAGATTAGAAAATAGGCCACGGATTCCTGCTTTGGATGGCAGACATCGTTTGAATGACCATGGTCATCTCACATTTTGAACTGATGTCATATTTACCCTAATATAGCCACCCCATTTTTCTAGGTTCTATCAACAAGGGTTGATTAATCTTGGCAGCAGGGGAATCAAGAATTCCAATATAGTCCCATAGACAGTTTTGTTGAGGCCAAAATTTACCAACCAACCGAGTTACTTATCCAGATTTAAGACACATTGAAGCATAAGTCAAAAGGGAGATTAGCAAATATCCAAGAAAAGATGAATCAGCAATTTATTCACGATGGATCAAAGGGGATATGGATTGTCGTCCCTCCAGACAATTGGAGTGAAAGGAGGGAACGAAAAATACCATAATAGAAATAAATGATATAGAGCTAAATCAAATAATACTAACAGGAGATGCAAACTATATTCACGCCATATGACAGGAGATTTAATCAGGGATGCTGAGAGAAAATGGAATCAATATGTTAAAACGGGAGATCATACTGAAATTACAAATTCGGAAAAAAAAAATCAAGATTCGGCAGGAGATTTTGGACTAGGAACTGATGAACCCTGTCGGATTATTAGATTCGACAGCCTGAGTCCAAAATTCAGCGCATGAATGGAACAAAAAAAAAAATTTATTGGAGCGTGATTGCTCCGTTGCTGTTGCATATGGGATGGGTTGTGATTGCTATGGGCAATCCCATCCCATCCATGGTGCGTCAATGGATGTTTAAGAAGTAATAAAGGAGAGAGAAAAAAAAAAGAAAAAAAAGAAAAAAGAAGAAGAAGTAAATAACCAGAGAATTTTAGAGAAAATCAGAGAAGGGGGGAAGCTTACTTGCCTTTTGCAGGGGAGTTTGAAGGAGGGATAGAAGGATGCTTTTCCTTTCGTTCTTCCGTAGGCCTGCTTCTGGTGGGGTGAAACTGAAGTTTCTTCGTTCTATCGGAGGGAAGAAGAAGTTGATTCTCCTTCAGGGGGAATCAGAAGGGAGTCTGGTGGCCTCTCTTGACTTGTAGAGATATGGACGATCAATATGGAGTCCCTGACCGATAATGACCGCTGGAGGGAAGGATGGATGCGATATACAGGGAAGATGGGTATTGTTTGTAGACGATGGGTGATCCTCCAGAAGCAAAACCGACCAGAGGAAATATTGACGAAAGCTAGATGAAATTCATGGGTTGTAAGAGATGGTTCTGAGGGAAGGTAAAGTCGATCTCAAGGAAGATAATGGATGCCGGGTGAGGGATCCCGAAGGAAGAGGAGAGATGCCATCTTTAAAGAGAAGAAGGAAAATTCGAGAAGCTGTTTGTTGAAGATGAAAGGGGGAGAATGGGGGGGTTGTTGCAGATCGGACGGTGGAGAGGGGAGATGAAAACGTGCGGGAGGATTCTGTTGGCTTTTTGTGCTATTTCCTAAAAGAGGTTCCCCTTAAAAGAATTTTTTGGAAAATAGTTCAAAATTGAGGTTTTCAGCAAGAGGCTTCCTAAAACCTTGAGAATCATTTGCTTTTCTTGCGATTTTTCCATTTTTTTTGGTTTTTTATGTTATTTTTGTATTTTTAGAATAAAATCCTAAAGCTTTACGAGAAATCTAAAATTTAAAACTTTTTTTTGTGTGTTTTTGTAAAATATTTACAAAAAGGAATTTTCCGAGCTATTTTGAGAGAATTTCTTCAGAAAATGGATTTGTGTCTGAAATTTTGAAAAATATTCGAGGTTTACAACCTCGAACTGAAAAATATAGGGCCGAGGATCCAATCATTTTTTTGATACTTTTGCGATTTTTATTTTGGAAACCGGACAACGGGGCTCAGGTTTGGATTTAAAATACTGAGTTCAGATCTGGAGTTGAATTTGAAATGTGGAACTTAATCCAGAGATCTGAAGAAAGACTGAAATTTAGCTTTGGTTTTCTCAGAAAATGGAGTCAGGGGCAAAAGGGTCAATTTTACAAGACTTTTGAAAAATTTGGGGTGTTCACATCAGGTCATACCCCCTGCATTAACCCAATCCATCATCTTTAGATAGTGCTATCCAAAGTTCGGTTCAAGGTAACCTCAGTTAGCAAACACTTAGCTTCCACCTGTTAGTTGCATTTACACCTTTCATCACATTCAACATTTGCATACCATTAATCCACAAGCCTCCCCCCCTGCATCTTGGCCTGTCCATTGACTAATGGGTATGAGCATTTGCTGCAAAAACTTGATGCATATATTAGGAGTGGCAGAATCTACTCTTCGGATATGACCCCCTGCAGTGGATTGTTTTAGAACAAGCTCGGGCTTTGGTCAAAAGGTGTATCATTAATTCAGTCCTTGACCTACATCTTATTCTAAGGTTATCATGTAGATCTCCTAATTAGCCTAAGATATCATCCCCATATTTTAACATTTATTTAGACATCTCTTGTTTCTTATCAGTTCGATATATCATTCCAAGATAGGTTTTGTAACTTGCATTGCATAGCCGTTAGTATATGCCTATTACTTCATTAGCCACATCTTAGAGATTAAGGTGATATTCCTTATTCATGTGTATTCCTTATCTTATGCTAGCTTGAAATTTTGCGGGAAATATTACTTTTCCCTTTGATATTGGAAGTTTTGTAATTTTGATTCCATCAAATGATGTAATAAATATATATTTCCATTTCTTGCTATAGGTTAGAATGTATGTGCATATACCCCTCGTAACTGCTTGTTTCGTGTTATTTTCTTTCATTTTCTCAAAATCTCAATGGTGAAACACGAATGACACGTGCACCATTTCGTAAAAGGTAAATTAATCCTAAGTTGATGATCCACATCAATGGCCATAGTCAGGGTGTGGACAAAGCTTAGTATTTTTGTCTTTTACGAAATAACACTGGATCCCCACTGGATCCGTTTTCAAAATTCATCATATTTTCCTTAAACATTTTTCTTCTTTTATCAGAATTTAACCTAAAATTAATTCAAAACATATACCAATGGCCATAGTCAGGGTATATTGAGAGTTAATTTCATTTTAAATTCTATAAAAGCACCAAATGTGTTTCATTCTTCACCTGAATTTAAATATAGATTATTATATAATACATTCAATGACCATAGTCAAGGATGTATTATATCTTCAATCTTATTTTAATTCATCTAAAGAATGTAATAGCTTTTCAAAAAAAAAAAAATCCAATTTCAAAATCTTCAAATTCATTCATCATTTAGGATAGATTTGCATCATATTTTCAAAAATTCTTTTTTTTCAAAACTCCAAGTAATGTAAATATCTTCTTCAATCAATCCTCAATTCTTATAAAATCCAATTCATCCTTTCATTTTTCGAAATTCTATTCTCTTCTCAAAAGTTCAATTCAACTTTGAGATTTCAAATTCATTTTTATATATTCAAATTCAAATCAGATTTCAAAGTTCAATTTGACTTTGAAATTTCAAATTCATCAATTTAACCTTGAGATTCTTGATTCACTTTTCTAAATTTCAAATTCAAACTTCAGATCCAAGGTCTAAATTGACTTTGGGATTCATCTGTATATTCAAAATTCAATTTCTAAAATTCCTTCTCCTAAATTCAAATCAAACTTAGAGATTCCTGATTCATCTTCTGAACTTAAACTCCAAATCCATTTCAAGATCCAAGATTCAACATTCATATTGGATCTCAGACTTCAGATCCAATTCTATTGTAGGATCCAAGGCCGAATTTCACATTTGGATCTCAGACTTCAGATCCGAAACCATCTTAGGATCCAGAGTCCAACTCCGGGTTGGATCTTAAGCTTTAGATCCAAATCCATTTTAGGATCCAGAGTCCAACTCTACATTTGGATCTCAGACTTCAGATCTAAATCCATCTTAGGATCCAGAGTCCAACTCATATTGGATCTCAGACTGGAGATCCAAATCCATCTTAGGATCCAGAATTCAACTCTACCTTGGCTCTCAAACTTCAAATCCAATTCAACTTTAGGGTCCAGAATCCAATTCCACTTTGGATCTCAGATTTCTGATCTTAAATCCATTTTAAGATCCAATTCCATTTCAAAATCTAGATTTCAAATCCAAGTCCATTTCTCATCTTAATTTCCTAAATCCATCTCTATTTTTAAATACCATCTGGATTTCTCATATCCATTCTAAATTTCCAACTTCAAAATCTAAATTCAATTCCATCTCAAGTATTCATTTCCTTTCCTAAATCCATGACAAAATTCAAAGTCCATTTTTGACTTTGAAACTTCATTTCCTTTCATTTCAAAGCTTCAAATCATTCTTTCTCAAAATCAAGATCTATTCTTCCAACTCTGATTTATTTCAAAGACTTAGAACTTCTCTGATCTATCTCAAGTTCTAAAGTTAGATTCAATCATTTCTTCACTCCCTTATCAAGTCCATCTCAGAATACTTGGAAATTTCCAAAAACATTCTTTTCAAAAGAGCATACATCCTTGCATTGCACAAGTATGATTCTTTGTGCATTTAGAGTTAGAATAAATTCTTAGATTACATTTAGGCAAAGCAAAAGGCATAGATTCGATCCTTGGTTCGATTACCCCTGGTAAAGGCGCTAGGAACGGTCGAACCTCGTACCGACGAGCGAATCCCGTCTCTCCATTTTCCCGCAAATTTTCAAAAACGAAGGCGAGTAATTTTCTAAATATTTTCAAATCAAGGTCAAGTGAGACCGCGTAAAATAGTTCCTCTTCTCTCTCTCTTTCTTTTTCCTCTTCTCTTCTCTCTTTCTTTTCTTTCTTTTATTCTTCTCCCTTCAAAAAGGAGGAAAATAGGGGTTAGAAAAGGAAAAGAGAAGGAAGAGAGAGAAACAACGAAAGAGGAAAAATTTTGCGATGATCACAGGTTTGGCGATCGAGATGGGACTCGTCTTCGTCCGGTCGAATTTGTGCCTTTGCTTTGCTTTTATATAATCTAAGTCTTTATTCTAACATATGTCAGTTACATTTTCCATGCAAACCTTAGAAGCCTAGATTTTGTCCTAAAGCTGACATCATTGCATATAGGATCTAAGTATGGTTTGGTAGGACCATATTGAGGAGATTATTCCATGTTCACATTAGACTTAGGTTTTTAATACAACTCTCCTCAATTTTAGGGATTGAATGCAAAACAATGTATGCAAGTGTATGCTTCTTTTCATTTAAAATCTATCTCTTTAGGACTTGCATTAGAGCCTTCTGATTTTATTACATGTTGATCATATTTTGAAAACATCCCTACCTATATTTGTCCCGGTCTTCACGTTGCTGGGCTGTCTCACTGAACCATAGTTCGGGAGAGAGCCTCACAACTGGACCACTTATTTGGGTTCGCGCCCCCCTACCACGTACCTAAGGGCCATAGTCCGAGGTATATGAACCGGAGAAATATCTTATACGCCATGTACTTCGAGCTTCGGCTTGAGTATATCGGCATACCTTGATTGGAATCAGATGATCTGAACCATAGAGTTAGGATTAAGGTCCTACAAGCTATTTCAAATATTGCATATAGAATCAGCCTTTAGGGAGTGCTGTGTGCGCATCTTTGTTTGTGCAGCTATGATTATGCAAGGTTTTTCTTGTGTTCTCTTATGTATATCAAACTCTTTTAAAACCCTGGGTGTACTCTTCAAAACTTCCTCTATTTTCAAAAACCCCGGGTGTATATTTTCTCCTTTACCTACGTTCTTCTCTCTTTTGTTGTCAATCTTTCTTTAAAAACCCTGAAAACTCTTTTTTTTAAAAAGTCCCTTGATCTTTCGAAACTTTCCAGAATTTGTGTCTATCTTTTTTTTTCTTTCATCGAAAAGTCTATCAGTAAGTCCTGCATTCTATCTGACTCTCTTCCTCTTTTTGCCTCAGTATCACTCCAATGGCATCCGAATCTCCTGATGCTATCTTTCCTTGGGATCATGTCTTCTATCAAATAAGGGATGGAACCCCAGATCATCGGGTCATCCAGTCTCGTACCTTCTTCCCTCGGTGGTATTATTCTTGGTTCACCGCCTTCTCGCGTATGTTCTCAGACCACTTGGATGATTGTGGATTAGAGATGGCATCGGCAGTTGGCAAGCGAACCATCAACGGCAGTCTAATTCAAGCTATGGCAGAGCGATGGAATCCGCGTACCTGCACGTTTTGGTTTCCATGGGGAGAGATGACTATGCTAATGGACGAGTTCAATGATATCATGGGATTGCCAGAACCAGCTGGTCAGCCAGATAATCCGGTCGAGCAGCAATTTTTGATCAATGTCAAAGGAGTAGATGTTCGAGAAGCATTGGCCAGAGCTACAGGGAGCAGATCCTGGCCTCTCACAGAGATCAGCGGAAATCAGTTCATCGACCTGTTCGAACTCTACAACAAATATGGGGCCTACGAAGAAGTCGATACCTTATCTCGGGCAGCGAAAGAAAGAATCCAGCATGCCATGGTCCTATGCACAGTGGGGCTGGCATTCTTTCAAGATGGTCAGAATTTCATCGATATCAGAGTCGCCCAACTTTTTCGAAGATGGGGAAGCAAGCAGACCCGTCAGCTTTCAGTCTCCATGGCAGCTCTACCTTTTCTCTACAGAGGTTTGGCTCGATTTGCCCTCGGAGAGACCATTTTGGTAGAAGGGTGCACGTATGCCTTGCAGTCGTGGTTCCTGCGACATGTACCGTCAAAAGCCAGTTCTTTCAGATTCAGCAACAAGCAGCCGAAGTCAGCTATTCAGTACCGAACTTTGATCGAGAAACTGCATCAGGAGGAAATCATTTGGGATTTCTTCGACAGAAGAGAGACCGTTCCTCGCTACACCTATGCTCGTGACAAGCGTTACAAACTGCTCGGCCCTTTCTTCTGCGTAGACTATCAGCCAGAGAGATGTCTCAGACAGTTTTCGCAGCGGCAGGTTCGTGCCAACACTCGCTTCCCGACAGGCCGCATGCCAGAGTTTGATCTACGGTCGGATCAGTGGTCTGGAGCATACCACGTCGCCAAATACACTTGGGACTCCTTTATTCCTTTGTCTATATTTCCTGGTCCTAATGTATCATCAGAATATCGAGAATGGTGGCAAACTGTCTGCCCACCTTCTCTTTGTATTTAAATTTTGTCATCAATGAAAATGCAAACTTTTATTTTGATGAAAAGCTTTTGTGGCCAAATCTTAATTTATTTCATACGGATTCATTTTGTCTATTCTTTTATCCCTCGTCATGACAGATGACCTCGCCTAGATCATAAGGCGCATTTTGTCACCATGAAAGGATGACGCGATCATTTGTCAATTCCTTCCCTCATGTCTTTTCCTAAAAGAAATCGATTTCCAAAAATTTCCTCCGAACCCTAATCATTCTGTTCACCTTCGCAGGAAATCACTGGCATTGGCAAAATGGTTATAACAAGGGCAGGAAAAGAAAAGTTCCTCAACACAGCGACAGCGAGGCCGGAGGGATGGATTCCCCCAAATCAGCCAGGGGACAGAATCAGAATCAAGCAGATGATATAGATCCAGCTATGTATAATCTGTTTAAAAGAATGATGACCAAAATAATGGCTGAACAGGCCGAGGCCAGTCAGAAAGAAGCTGTTCCAAAAAGTAAGCCAAAGAAAAAGGCTGTAAGGAAGCCAGTCAGGATTGTTAGAAAGCAAGTACAACCCGACACCACTTCTGAAGAAACAGAGTCAGTTGAGGAATCGGAAGAGGAAGAGCAGCTTGTTTATCAGAATCCTCCACCGCAGTTTGCAAAGACCACTGCAGAGCCCGAATCAATCAATAAGCCTGTTCCGGTTAATGACCCGATGCAGGAGCAGATAAAAGAAATGAATAGGGCCATCAAGGATATTCAGGCTAAAAGCAAGGGCAAGCAGACCTACTCCGGTGAAGATTTTTACCATGGCCTGGACGGGGATGATAATCTCGAGAATCTCCCTCGAAAGTTCCTTAAATTCGATGGAACCAGCAACCCAAAAGCTCATTTGGCCACCTTTTATGCCGAATGCGGCCGCTTCAGAAAAGATAATCGGGCATTATTCATATGCTTTCCTCGCAGCCTTGAAGGGGTAGCAGCCAGGTGGTATGCAGACCACATTAATCCTATCGAACTACGAGAGTTCGATAAAGTTGTCAACTTGTTCATAGAACGCTTCATGTTCAATGTTGAAGCCTTACCAACCCTCAATCATCTGTACAATTTAAGACAGATGGAGAATGAGAAAGCCAGCGAATTCATCCACAGGTGGAAAAGCACCTGTAACAGAATGAAGGTTCCCATCCCGGAGGAGCACGCCCTGCAAATTATTCTGAATAACTTTGCCCAGCCTCTAAGGAACCTCATTTCCACTTCGCCGACCAAATCATTCATTAAATTAATTGAGAGAGCCGAGTGGCTCGAGACCGGCCTGGATAATGGTCTATACGAAGGATATCCTTTTGTCAGAGGAAATCCTGATCAGAAAAAAAAGGCGCACGTCGCCTATGCCGCAGGATTGACAGATCAGGGCAGCAGTGGTTCCGGCAGAAAGAAGAACAAGAAGGGCCGCAACAAGAACTCAGGACATCCCTGTGCCGAAAGGACAAACTCGGCAGCCCAAAAAGGAAAATTTGTTAAGCCCGTCCAACCAGCACCCCAGCCAAAAGCGAAGCAACCAGAAAAGCCGAAGCACGAAGGTTGGAGTTATGATCGGAAGTTCTCAGCCTTAGAACAGTCCCGCAAAGACATCTTAGAATATATGATGTCGAAAGGAATGATTAAGCTCCCCAAGGTAGCGGACCCTCCCGTCGCCATGGGTAAATGGACGGATAAATTCTGCAAATTCCATCGGACTGTGGGACATGACACCGAGCATTGCTTTCTCCTCAAGAACATCATTCAGGATTGTATCAACAAGAACATGTTGATTGAGGACGAGGATGAGCAGCAGCCAGAAGTCTTGTCCAAGCCATTTCCTAAACATTCAGCTTCGGTCATTACAGAGCAAACCTTCTCTCTGCAAGGCAGTATCCAACCATGTTCCAGATAGGACATTCAGGATCAACATCAGGTCCTAGTCCTTCGCCAGGCACAGTCATCCGTCAAGAGGGCGGATGTCATCCCATCTTCCAGCAAACCAACAAAGGCAACGACAGGAACTGTCAAGCTAGTTCCCAGGATCCCGAAGCGCTTTATCAAGACAACTTCAAAGAGAGAAGAGGCTTCAGGGTCAGTTCAGAAGCCGATTACTGCATTATCCGACATCTCTATCTTGGACCTGACACACGCTTCATCTGAGCACCAGCAAGTGCTAGAAGATCTTCTCAGAAAGATCAAAGTCAAGCCTAGCACGACTCCACAAGACATGGCTCAAATCGTAAATCAGGCCATGACAAATGCACTGATCACCTTTTCTGATGAGGATTTGCCAAAGCCTCATTCGTTTCATAACAATGCACTTTACATAGTAGTGCGGACCAGGGGCATGACAGTCCCTCATGTGCTCGTTGATGGAGGCAGCAGCCTAAACATCTGTCCTGAGATGACGGCCAAGGCATTGGGCCTAAAAGAAGAGGAATACACCCCAGATCCGATCACGATCTACGGTTTTGATAACCATGGGCAGACAGCCAAGGGGAAAATATTCCTCGAGATCTTCATCAACTACTCGGTGCATACTGTACTCTTCCATGTGGTTAATGTACCACCAACATACAATCTGTTGCTGGGGCGCACATGGATCCACAATGCCAATGCGGTCCCGTCAACCCTGCACCAGTGCATCAAGTGGTCGAAGGGGGGCATGATCACTACGGTCCTAGGAGAGGATCCGGAAGAACGACTCCCGCAGCCGATGATTCCCCATCCCACTTTCACTGCCGACATCCCGAGCATCTGGGAAGCCGAAGAGATTGATCTGAGTGAAAGTCTGGATATGCTAAATTTAAAAGAAATCCAGCCAACAGAAAATGTCACCGCAGTTATTCAGTGGCAGGGACCTCGCTTCTTCAAATTAGGAGGACGCCTCGATTATACTTCATTCAAAGATCACCCGCTTTTTCCTCGATTCTCCAAATCAAGGAAAGGATTTGACCTCCTAATGAAGAACGGGTATCAGCCCTTCAGGGGCCTGGGCAAAGATGAAGACGGCATCCTGGAGCCGATCATCCTCGATCAGCATGTCACCAGCGCAGGCTTGGGTTTCACAGGTCAGTCATCCGGCAGAAGGACCATCTTCGTCAAAGGAGCTCAGTAAAGAAGACAATGCCAGTGTTTTCTGCTTGTTCCTTCCTTTCTGTCATCTTGTAAGGGCAAGATCCGCCCCGGTTTCTTTCTTTCCTTCAAAACGATCACTTGTAAATATCAAAGTTTATTCAATCAATGAAAAGTTGTATTCTCTGTTCATTTTGGTGTGCACGAATTCTTTGTTTATGTTTTCGTCTATATTGTCATTCTTCATTTCCGTACAAAAGGCTATTTTTCGAACATCTTACCTTTTCTCAAAAGGCCTCCTTTTCACTTACAGGATTGCCAGCATCATGGCTCCTAAATCGTTCAAAAAGCTCGTTATCAATACCAACCTTTTTCAAAATAAACCAGCCAAAGCGTGCAAAGCAAAGGCAGGAGCAGAAGTCAGCAAAATGACAAAGCGGATTGAAGAGTTGGCAGAATTCGACTCGACAATTCAAGATTTGCCAGAGTTTGCCAGCATTCAGAAGCAGGATGAACCATCGCCGTTAGTTTAAGATCCAACAGAAGATGTCAATATTGGTTCAGAAGATGATCCAAGAATCCTCAAAATTGGTTCCAGTCTAAGTTTAGACGAGAAGGAAAGGCTCATCTACTTCCTCAAACAGCATCAGGAAGTCTTCGCTTGGACTTATGAAGATATGCCAGGTTTAGACTCCAAGTTGGTCGAGCATCGCCTTATGTTGAAGCCGGATTGCAAACCAATCAAGCAGAAACTAAGAAAAATGGATCCTCGAGTGGCACCACAAGTTAAAGAAGGACTTGAAGAGTTGTTAAAAGCAGGGTTCATTCGGACCATCGAATACCTAGATTGGTTGGCGAACATTGTGGCAGTCCCCAAAAAGAATGGCAAAGTTCGAATCTGCATTGACTTCAGAGATCTGAACAAAGCAACCCCGAAAGATGATTATCCACTCCCCAACATCGATCTTTTGATCGATAGCACGGCAGGCCATGCCATGTTCTCCTTCATGGATGGATATTCGGGCTATAATCAAATCAAATTGGCCGCTCGTGACCAATCCAAAACTTCCTTCACTATGCCTTGGGGTACTTTTTGCTATACAGTCATGCCGTTTGGACTCAAGAACGCAGAGGCAACCTATCAGAGGGCTATGACAGTAATCTTTCATGATCATATGCACAAGAACATGGATGCCTACGTGGATGACATCCTGGTCAAATCTAAAGAAGGAGAGGATCATCTAGATGCTCTCGGCCAAGTCTTCAAAAGACTTATCCTCTACAAATTACGACTCAATCCGCAGAAATGTGTCTTCGGGGTAGAGTCAAGCAAGCTGCTTGGCTACATGATCAGCAAGAAAGGCATAGAGGTGGATCCTGCCAAGGCAAAGGCAATCATTGACATGCCGCCTCCCACCAATCTCAGAGAATTAAGGAGCCTTCAGGGGCGCATTCAGTCTATACGGCGCTTCATCTCCAATCTGGCCATGAGATGCGAGCCCTTTAATCACTTGCTAAGAAAAGAAGTGAAATTCAAGTGGGGATCAGAATGCCAGCTCTCATTTGAGCGCATCAAGCAGTATCTTCTCAACCCACCAGTTCTGAAGCCACCAGAACTCGGAAAGCCGCTGCTCTTGTATATTTCTGTCAACCACAATGCTTGTGGCGGATTTCTTGCACAGTATGATGAAGGAAGCTGGATAGAGCATGCCATCTACTACATCAGCAAGACCTTCATCGATTACGAGAAGAGATATTCTCAGATGGAAAAGACATGTCTAGTCTTAGTGTCGATGTGTCAGAAGCTGAGACATTATCTAATGGCATCAGAAATCAAGATCCTGTCGAGACTCAACCCTCTCAAATACATCCTTGAGCAGCCTTTTCTTACTGGACGGATTGCGAAATGGCAAGTCCTCCTGATGCAGTATGATTTGGAGTACGTTTCTCAGAAGTCAGTCAAGGGTCAGTCCATCGCAGATCAGTTGGCAGATTTCCCGTTAACGGAAGAAATCAAGGTGGAAGATGATTTTCCCGACGATCGAATTTGCGCTATTCAGGAATCTCCAGTTTAGACTCTATTCTTTGATGGAGCCAGAAATATGTCTGGTATAGGGATTGGGATCTTGTTAATCACCCCTGAAAAGGAGATGCTTCCTTATTCCCTCAAGCTCAATTTTCAATGTACTCATAACATGGCCGAGTATGAAGCTCTAATACAAGGCCTCAAAATTTTGCAAAGCTTTGATGTCAAGAAAGTACACGCCTTCGGTGACTCATTACTTGTTATCAGCCAAGTTAATGCTGAATGGCAAGTCAAGGATTCAAAGTTAATCCCTTATCAGAAGATTGCCTTAGCTCTCATAAGCGGCTTTGAAGAATTTCAGCTCAATCACGTCAAGTGGGAATACAATCACATAGCCGATGGCTTAGCCTGCTTAGGCTCTATTTTGTCTTTCAAAGACAGTGAATCTTGTCGTTCCTTCAAGATCGGCAGACTTGATCAACCTGCCTACATTCCAGTTGAACAAGTAAACCAGGCCGCTCAGAAAGAAAAACCTTGGTACCAAGACATCAAAAGCTTTATCGAAACTGGAGAATTCCCACCAGGCATGCCAAGAAGGGAACAACGTGCAATTCAACGCATGTCAGTTCGCTATTTCATCCTTGCCAATACTCTCTACCGTCGTGGGTTCAGTTCTGAGTATGCTAGATGCTTAGATAAGGATGAAGCCATGGAAGTGGTCCGAGAGGCGCACAAAGGAATTTGTGGTGGCCACGTCGGCTACCAAACACTCGTCAAGCAGATTATCCGCGCAGGATATTACTGGAAAACCATGCAGCAAGATTGCCATCGATTTGTAAGGAAATGCGTCGTGTCAGATGCACGCGCCTTCCATTCATGCACCAGCCGCATACTTGCAATCCGCGGTCTCTCCTTGGCCTTTTTCGATGTGGGCCTTCGACATGGTGGGTCCAATCACTCTTTCTGCATCAAATGGTCACAAATACTTCCTCACAGCCACAAAATACTTCACCAAATGGGTCGAGGTTGTGACTCTGCGAACAGTAGAAGGCCGACATGTGGTTTCATTTATTCATAAAAATCTTCTCTGTCGCTTCGGCGTCCCACATGATATTGTGTCAGATAATGGCAGCCATTTCAAGAATGAGAAGATGAAGACCTTCTGCTCGAAATTCGGGATTCATCACCACTTCTCAGCTCCTTACTATCCCCAAGGGAATGGCCAGGCTGAGGCCACCAACAAGATTTTGATCCGCATTCTGGAAAGAACTGTGGAGACAGGCCGTGATTGGCACGAGAAGATGCACGATGCACTTTGGGCGTACTGAACCACTATTCGAACCCCAACAAATGCTACGCCTTCAGAGCTTGTTTATGGAACAGAGGTGGTGTTACCTCTACATGTTCAGAAGCCCGCACTCAAGTTTGCGTCGCTCATTGAACTTCCGCTTGACCAGTATCAGCGGCAGAGATTGGTACAGCTTGATCTACTAGACGAGAAAAGACTCAAGGCAGTAGAGCACGCTCAAGCCTATCGTCAGAGGATAGCTAGGCACTACGCCAAGTCAGTCATTGAGAGAAGGTTTCAAGTTAGTGATCTTGTGCTCAGATCGGCAGCTCATCTCAAGCATCGGCCGAA
Organism: Nuphar pumila; assembly: GCF_984573655.1. Taxonomy (NCBI): domain Eukaryota; kingdom Viridiplantae; phylum Streptophyta; class Magnoliopsida; order Nymphaeales; family Nymphaeaceae; genus Nuphar; species Nuphar pumila. Next base: position 52,098,474 of record NC_143257.1, on the reverse strand, counting down.
GGGCAAGTGGTCATTTAATTGGGAAGGCCCTTATGTGGTTAAAGAAGCATTGCCTCGCAATTCCTATAGTCTGATCAACGCAGATGGGGCGGAACTACCAGATCCCATTAATGCCCTACATTTGAAGAGATTTTACACTTAAATTCCTAGCCTTTTGTACTCTTCAAAAATCTCTCTCAATAAAGCGACGATTTTCTATTAATTTCTCAAATCTTCTCCCTGATACTGGGGCATTTTTTTTATTTTATTTTATTTTTTTGATCTATATATGTCTTCCTTCGTCGTATGCAGGCAGGATTAGACGAACTCTTTTTCTGAAAAACTTGTCAATTTTTCAGTTGATCTATTTTTTTGCATCTATTTCATTTTCCGATTTAATTGAATTTTCATCGATTTGTTATCTATTTTTATCATTTTGTCAAGTTTTTATCAAGTTTTTTTTCAAACGTTTAAATTTTATCGATCTTTTATTTTACATCCCTTTCAGGTTAAGGGATAAAACCTGAACTACTTCCCATAAACTCTTCAATTCATATTAATCTTTTATTCATTCTCCTCCAGGATAAGGGAAAATCCTGAAGTAATCAAAGTTCAGACCATCTTGGGTCAAGAATCTTGAATAAATCTTTGAAATCGTCGGAACCTATTCATGCATTTTGTCAATTCTTCTAAAATCTGACTCTTGGATAAGAATTATCTCCTTCTCATCTGGGTTCCGACTCAGATTTCCCTTTTGTATATTCTCATTTTTTGAAGTTTCAAGTTCCGACTTGAACTTCCTTTTGAATCCAACGCTCGTGTTGGACAATTCATTTGTTTTGAGAATTCGAGTTTTCGAACCCGATTCTCACCTTCTTTCGTGTATTTAAAAACCGAGTTCCGACTCGGATTTTCCTTCTTGCATATTTTCATTTTTTAAGTTTCAAGTTCCGACTTGAACTTCCTTTTGAATCCAACGCTCGTGTGGGACGATTCTTTGTTTTGAGAATTCGAGTTTTCGAACCCGATTCCCGCTTTCTTTCTTGTATTAAAAACCGGGTTCCGACTCGGATTTTCTTTCTTTTATATACATATTCTCATTCTTGAAGTCTCAAGTTCCGACTTGAACTTCCTTTTGAATCCAACGCTCATGTTGGACAATTTTTTGTGTTGAGAATTCAAGTTTTCGAACCCGATTCTCACTTTCTTTCTTGTATTAAAAACCGAGTTCCGACTCGGATTTTCCTTTTTTTATGTATATATTCTTATTTTTTGAAGTCTCAAGTTTCGACTTGAACTTCCTTTTAAATCCAACGCTCGTGTTGGATAATTCTTTGTTTTGAAAAATCGAGTTTTCAAACTCAATTCTCACTTTCTTGTATTAAAAACCGGGTTCCGACTCGGATTTTCCTTCTTTTATCTATATTCTCATTTCTGAAGTCTCAAGTTCCGACTTGAACTTCCTTTTGAATCCAATGCTCGTGTTGGACAAATTGTTGTGTTGAGAATGTGAATTTCCGAATTCAATTCTCATTCATTCTCTTATATTTAAAAAACCGGGTTCCGACTCGGATTTTTCTTTTTATATATTCTTCTTTTTTGAAGTTTCAAATTCCGACTTGAACTTCCTTTGAATCCGATGCTCGTATTGGACAAGTTATTGTGAATTCGAGTTTACACTCATCACTCATCATTTCCCCTTCAGGATAAGGGATAATCCTGAAATACCGGCAATCATTCTCGCTTAATTCTCAAGTATCTTTGAATGTCGGTCTCATTTTCAAATTCTCCTATTAAACCATCAAGTGAACATACTGGTGTGCATTTTTCAAAACCCAGCGCTCGTACTGGGGCTTTCATTTTTGAAATCCAGTGCTCGTACTGGTGCATCTAGCGCTCGTGCTAGTGTTTGGCTGACTAATCAGTTAGCCCTCCAGGTTCAGTCTTTGTGCTAACCAAACATCATCATTTCAAGCTATAAATTCTCAATTTCGACCTTCTGATCATCATTTCATCAAAAATCAATCTTTTCTTGCGAATGACCCTCTTTAGGGAGAGTTCGAGGGAGCTCGTTCTTTTCGCATGCAACCATCTTTCGTTCGCAAGGACCCTCTTCCAGGGAGAGTTTGAAGGGACTCGTTTTCTTCGCGAACAGTTTGCAAAACAACAACCAATTTTACACAAGAGAACCCTTTTTCCAGGGAGAGCTTCGACGGAAGCTCGTTTCTTTTGTGACCCTCGTTTTATCATCTTTGGCCAACTCCTTCACAGAGGACCCTCTTCTAGGGAGAGTGTAATGGACTCGTTCCTCTGTGATACTTTCAACTTTGTTTTTCGGCCACCTTTCCATAAGAGAAGCCTAGAGATAGGGAGTTTTGACGAAAACTTAATTTCTCTTCGAAAGTTCCGTTTTGCAAACACCTCCTCTTTCATGGAAGAGAGGAGTATTTCCAACTTCCCATTCAGGTAAGGGCTTAAGCCTGAGTCTCTCTTTTTGGGGAAAAAGAGAGGAGAATTTTGTCATGGATGTGTCGACTTGATATCAAACGACCTTCGTCAAGGATTTTCTAGAATACGTTGCCAATTTGCTATCAAAAGTCATTATTGATCTCAAAATTTTTATCGCACAAAGAATTATCTCAAACTACCTTCAGTATCATTTTCAAAAGAGCAAGACTCTTACGAAATAAGAGCTAAATTCAAGCTTTTTTCTATTGGTCAACCAAAAGGTTGAAGAAAAATCTTTGATATGACTAGCAAAGGAAAATTCAATGATGTTGAAAAGCCATAAGTGAGCTGATATTGATCATAGCTGTGGCGCATTCTTAAAGATTATTCTTTTTGCGGTAAGACAGTGGAAATATCCTGGGCAGTAAAAAGAACCTACCCAATCCATATATCCTCAGTCATCCAAGCTAAGCTGCAATCAAATATCCGCAAAAGGGATCTCTCAATTGTCGTCAAGATGAAGGCGAATTAAGCGAGTGGACCCCCGGGGCCAAAGAAGGTTTGAAACATCTCCAAGATGACGGAATTTGTGACGGATCCTTCCAGGGAAAGTTCGGATCACCGTCGAGATGAAGGCGGATGCGATGAACCTACCGACAAACCCTAAAAGATATTTGATTTCTGCTACTATTTAGAGATTTCAACCCAAGAACCAATATCATAATCCCTGAGAAAGAAAAAGAAAGATCGGATCATCTCCAAGATGAAGGAGTTTGTGACGTACCCTTCCTCGGAAAAGAGAGAAAAGTCAGGACATCTCCAAAATGAAGGAGGATGTAAAAGAAACCCAGAAAAGATCCATGGTTCAAAAGAGTGCAAACAGATCATCATGGGAAATGCCCAGGATATCAAACTGCCCAAGAACTGTCAAGAATCATCTTTATCTATGTGAAATTCTTTATCAATGTCTTTTCACTTAATTGCTTTTATGAAGATAAGAATGTTTCCCTCTCTTTTCATGTCAAGGAAATTGATATCTTCCTTAAAGAAACTCAACAGCAACAAATTTGAATTTTAGATCTCAAATTCTATAGAGTTAGCCCAATTGAAGCTAATACTCTAGGTAGAAAGAGGTGATATCTTCACACATGAGCATAATTCAATCATTCTGAATCAACTACAATTTTTGGCATCTTATTGGCAATATTTTCTAATTATCCCAACATGAAGTATAGACTTGAGGTCGTTTTGACGTATCCTGACGTCATCCCTCCTTAGGACTGAAAGGTCCTTTCCTTCCGTCTGATCTGAGCGCTCTCAGATTCGCACACTTCCCTGTGTCCCCCACTGTCCCGCCACAGACAGTTCCCGCTCAGGATAAGGGTTAAACCTGAACTTTTTGCAAAAGATCTGTTATTGTCAAAAGCTATTTTCAGTCTCAGCAATGAGGCGCCCAAGAACAACCCCTTTTCAAGCTTTAGGGACCCCCATTTTCATCCTTTTGCAAAAACCCCTCTTGGACTTGTTGTGCAAAGTCTAGAAGTCCATCACAGTTTTTCTCGCTCCTCGAGGATTCTGTATCCATTCAGGCTAAGGATTAAACCTGTCACCTCGCTCCTCGAGGTGTAACCCAAAACCTTCTGCGAGAGGTCGTCTGTTTTAGAAAGCTGATTTTTAGTCTCAGCAATGAGGCGCCCAAGATCATCCCCTTTCCAAGCTTTAGGGAATCCCTTGTTTTTCTCTTCTCGCAAACCCCTTTCGGATTTGTTCGTCCAAATTCTGAATGTCCCATCATGGTTTCTTCATCCGAGGATTCCGTGTGATCATCCCTTTCAGGTTAAGGGTTAAGCCTGAACCTCACTTCACGAGGTACCTTCCGTTCAGGTTAGGGTTAAACCTGAGTCCCATTTTCGACTAGATATCCTTTCTAGTCCCATCACGGTTTCTTCACTCAAAGATTCTGTATGGTCGTCCCTCTCAGGTCAAGGGTTAAACCTGAATCTCGCTTCGGCGATGCTTTTGTTGTCCCATCACGGTTTCTTCACTCAAAGATTCTGTATGGTCGTCCCTCTCAGGATAAGGGTGAAGCCTAAACCTCGCTCCGCGAGTTACCTTCCTTTCAGGTTTGGGTTAAACCTGAGCCTCGTTTAGACGAGGTAATCCTTCCCGTCCCATCATGGTTTTCCCCACAAAGGAATCCGTGCTCTTTGTATATCCATCCAGGAAGGGATCGTCCTTAAGTTTCATCTCATGAGGCGTTTCTCTCAAAATGTCCCATCGAGGTCCATTTATGTTTCCTTTCCCCATCCAAATTATCTTGATCTATCTTCGTCCCATCCAGGTTAAGGGCTAAACCTGAGTCATTCGAAAGGGCTGATCTTGTCTCACCCATGAAACTTGATCAAAATTCTTATCTTTCACCACCCCTGGGATTTTCACCCAAAGTCCCGTCATGATTTTTTCATTTCTATCATTCAGTCGTATCATTGTCAAGGATTTCATTCCCCCCCTGGACCATTCAAGATAAGGTTTTAAGCTCGAAAAGCCGTGTTTTCAAAATAATTTCCACACCCAGTTCAGGTTGGCTAACTGAAACATTTTTCAAAATTCGGAGTGTTTCTTTGCCACTAAGCTCGGCTTTCAACCGGCTTAGTAGCAAAGAGGGGCATCTGTGAACACCCCAAATTTTTCAAAATGTTGTAAATATCCCCGTTTTGCCCTTTGCCCCCATTTTCTGGGTAATTGAGTCAGTTTTAAATCTAAATTCCATTTTGTTTCTCAAATTTTGTTGGAATTAAAATCATTTAACATATCTGACTCAATTTCGGATCCGGATCTACATCAAAATCCAAATTTGAGCTTCATTATCCAATTTTAAATCAAATTCTCAAAATTATCAAAAATAACTTTAAAAAAAAAAAAAAAACTCAGACACTTCGTCCGGCATTAGTTTGGATCCGTCGTGTTATAGTTCTCAAATCGAGGTTTAAAACTCGAATATTTTCTCAAAACTTTGGTCCAAACCCATTTTCTGAAGAAATATTTTGAAACTTTGTAAAAATAGTTTAAATCTCTTAGTTTTGGAATATTTTCGAAAATATCAAATATATATGTATATATATATATATAGTAAAAAAAAATAAATAAAAAATAAAAATAAATAAAAAATGAAAATATAAAAAAAAGAAACAAAATCGAAAAAAAAAACCATTCTTTTTGAAAACGATCTTTTAACTAAAACCATTCTTTTGCAAAAACTTTTGAAAAAAAAAACATCATTTTGAAAACTTTTTCGCAGGGAACCGTCTTTTTGCAAAAGCCCCTTTTTACAAATTTTTTTTTTAGGGTTCGGAAAAACCTCTCTCTCGAACATCTTCCTTCTCAGCTGCAAGCAGCTACCCCCGAATCCTCCATCAACCCTCCGATCCTCCAAACCGCCATCTCCATCTCCTCCTCCCTAAACCCTTCATCGCCAACGGAACCCCAGCCCCCATCTGTGACCATTGATCCATGGCAACCATCTTCACCTGCCCTTCATCTCTAACGGAAGCTCTTCTAGAGTTTTCCCCTTCTTCTTTAAAAGGAGGAATCCACCATCCATCAGGAGGGATTTTTTTTCGTCCATTGTTCCCCTTTATTCAATCTTCCTTTTCTTCATTTCGGATTCGGAAGGCTACCCAACAACCAGAAGAGATCCTTCCATCTTCCGACCCTCCTTAGTGGAATCTCAGCAACGAAGAATCCCTGCGGCAAGAGACAAAAGGCATCTACAGTGGAAGGGAAGAATTTGGCTCCCTTATTCAGGTTCTCTCCATAATCCAATAAGCTGATCCCCTTCCCTTTTTTTGTTCTTCTTTCGAATCTCTCTTTTCTCCTATATCAAATCTCTATTCACGCACCTTGGGTGGTATTGGATTGCTTATTGCAACTTCAAACCATCTCGCGCAACAGCAAATGGAAGTCCCAATTCCAACATTTTTTTTTTCTTTCTTTCTTTCTATTTTTCCTTTTGTTGTTCTGCTATTTCGCCTTTTTTTTTTTTTGGTTTACGGTTGCCGAATTCAATAGATCCTCATGGTTTGTTGGGATCTCAATACGATCCTCTCACTAATTCCCGACTTTACTTTCGGATTAGTTTTCTTTTTTTGAGGATCCTGGGTGTTCCGTTTAATTTTTCTCTTTCATATATAAGTTGTTTTGTTTTGATTCCTATTGGCATTATGATTTCAAGCATCGGGTCATTCGCTTTTGATTAAATCCTCATTATCATCTGGTTAAACCACAGGTCTGCAAGCTTCCTAGCTTCAGACCTGCACAAAAGCTATGTTCCCTGGTGTTTTTTTTCTCGTTTTCTTCATATAAATGGGACCCCTGTTTCATTACATTTTGCTGAAGAATCTACATCCAGGATCAATATAGCAGGCATATTCCATGATGTATAATTGATTTTCGCGACTCTAAATCCTAATTCCTTAAGCTTTGCATTTTATTCTGGATCGTTGGATGGCAGGTTACGAGTTGATCTCCTATTTATATTAGATTTTTCCTTTACTTACTTTAATATGTATACTTGGTTGATCTTTTAATTCTATTCCTTTCCTGATTATCCTTTGCATTGTATGATTATTTACCAATCTTTAGCATCTAAAGCCATGTCATCAATTGATTTTGTTGGACTTCCTTGTTATTATGTCATTTCAATCGGATGACCATTTTATTCCAACTTATTCCATTTCTCATTTATGTTGAATATAGTCGTTTGTTAATAATCTCTGCGTTCTGCCTCAGTGGTTCTGAATGATCTCGTTGCTGCTGGGATTTAGAATCATGTTCCGCATGTCCATCTATATGATCCAATCTGGCTTAGATCAACGTTGCATCAGATAAGCTGAAATCATTAACTTATTAACTGATGGTTGCAAGCTGAATCGCAGGGGTGTATGCTTTGTCTACTGATGATGATAACGCTTGTCTTGAGCTAAAATCCCACATGTTTTGACATATGATTTATGATATACTGTCCACGGATCCCACCTTTCCTTGATTAAATCGCACCATCCTGGTTATTAGATCTTTGGGGCTGGCGCTGGTGTCGAGCTTGAACTAAAACACCTAGGTGTTGTGAGTAGTGGTCAGATGGATGACATTGATTACCTGCCTTCAAAGGGGTAATTAATCGCAGAGGCCTGATGAAATTAATCAAACTGGCTGGAAGATCTATTTGATAGTTGGGAGAGGAGCAAAATGTTTCCTTGCTGAGGTCGCGTGTTATCATAATGAGGACCCAGCCACGACCCATCAGAAAAAATCACCACAGTTCTTTTGATTGTTTGTTTTGTATTTCCTTTTTCTTTCTTTTTTTCTTTTTTTTTTTGTTTCGTTTCTGATTCCTCTGGATGCAGGTACGAAGTAAGTGATTACATCTTCAAAAGCTGTAGCCGAGTCTGTTGGTTGATAAAAAAAAAAAAAGAAGAGAGGCTTATGGCACAACCTCTCCATAAGATTCGCATCGCATCCACCTGAAATGTTCTAATTCGGTGGGTCCAAGGAATACCTGGCACTACATTCGTTGTTCTGCAACAGATTCAAGTAAGTATTTGATGGGCTGTTTTAGTATTAGGGGAGATATTAGTCTGACTATAAGTCAATACTTTTGCCGATGAATCTATCATCTATTTAGACAATGGGTTTGTTATGATTACCTCCCAAAATATTGCAGCAATATGATAGCAATTTTTGTGAAGAATATTGGGTTGAGATAAACTGAAGTCCTTGCTCTCTCTTGTGTTTCTGCGAAAGTTTGCCAATAGATGATAACGTTGATTGAGTTTATTTTAGAAGTTGAATTAGTTCAATCTTTTACGTTTTTTTTTTAGTTTCCTCATATTTTACTCAAGTTTTGTTTTATCTCTGCCTTTAGGAATTAGTTTTATCAGGAAAATGAGTATTGGGTATTGTATAATGGAGATTATCATTTTGGACTTAAGTCTCCAACAACCAGTGGTTTTAAAACATAAGTAGATGTATCTGTATGATTCACATGATCTTTCCTGCATAACCAGCATATAATGCCCTCTAGGTAGCATTTGTAAACTCTGCTTATCCATGATCTCTGTAATAACTGTAATATGTTGGGAGACAATTTCAAGACTGGCCAAGGTAAATATACACATGGCTGTGATAAGTTCGCAGGATGTTTTCTTTAAGTCTGAAAGTGTGTAAGTTTTTTTTTTATTATAGATGCAGATCTGAAAAATCAATAAGGTTTAATAAATTTTGAGAGAATTTGAATCTCGATTTATGTATCTATGCACATTGTTGTTTGATTATCTCATTTCCTGTATGTTATCACCTTTCACTGTTACTTGCTGCATCTATGACTCCCATTAGCTCATTGGTTGTTTATTTAACTAAGTTGTCTAGCTCATTTATCATCCCCCCAGCACATTCATTGTATATCTAATTCACTGACTCATTTGCTATCTGTCTGATTCTCTGTCATCTCCCATATCAAACTGCACATATTCACCTCTACACGCATGCCCCATACCCCTGTCCATTATAACTCTGCTAGGCCTGCATAGGTCCAGCAGCATGTAGATTCACCATTTTGCGGCATATCTTTTTTTGCGCCTTCAGCAGGTATAATACCTCCCGCACCCACATACACACTTCCATTGTTATAAATATTCCCTATTGACATTTCACGATCATTACATTACCAAAAACCCATCTGCTGATGCCATTAGTTTGCAAAACAACTTCTGTTTGGGTGAGTATTGGTTTATTGCAGGTTGTCAGTAAACTCCTAACCACATCAGCTTACAACAGGTCTGAAATTCCTCTTCCAATATCCATTTTATCAGTTGCTATATTAAACTTGAATTCCTGTAGAAATTTGCCTAAATTTTCCCATGAATTGTTTAGAAGATTTTGTTCTTTTTTTTTTTCTCTGCAAATGTCTGTCATAAGACTTAGGCTCGCCACGCCACTACTATATCAAGTTTGAGTGTTGTATAAAGCTCTTGAGCTCTCATCTTAGGACAAAAAAAAAAATTGAATATGACAGATGCTTTGCATATTTCTAAAGTCATAATAAATGGAATTGCATGTTTCTGAAGTCGTAATACATTAAGTAGGATCATTTCGATATGGCTGATGGAGTTTGGTCTAATGTAAATATTTTGCTGGATCGGCTCAGACTGCCTGGGTCCACTCATTATCAGGTCATACCCCTCCTGCATTAACCCAATCCATCATATTTACATAGTGCTATCCAAAGATCGGTTCAAGGTAACCTCAGTTAGCAAACACTTAGCTTCCACCTGTTAGTTGCACTTACACCTTTCATCACATTCAACATTTGCATACCATTAATCCACAAGCCTCCCCCCTGCATCTTGGCCTGTCCATTGACTAATGGCTATGAGCATTGGCTGCAAAAACTTGATGCATATATTAGGAGTGGCAGAATCTACTCTTTGGATATGACCCCCTGCAGTGGATTGTTTTAGAACAAGCTCGGGCTTTGGTCAAAAGGTGTATCATTAATTCAGTCCTTGACCTACATCTTATTCTAAGGTTATCATGTAGATCTCCTAATTAGCCTAAGATATCATCCCCATATTTTAACATTTATTTAGACATCTCTTGTTTCTTATCAGTTCGATATATCATTCCAAGATAGGTTTTGTAACTTGCATTGCATAGCCGTTAGTATATGCCTATTACTTCATTAGCCACATCTTAGAGATTAAGGTGATATTCCTTATTCATGTGTATTCCTTATCTTATGCTAGCTTGAAATTTTGCGGGAAATATTACTTTTCCCTTTGATATTGGAAGTTTTGTAATTTTGATTCCATCAAATGATGTAATAAATATATATTTCCATTTCTTGCTATAGGTTAGAATGTATGTGCATATACCCCTCGTAACTGCTTGTTTCGTGTTATTTTCTTTCATTTTCTCAAAATCTCAATGGTGAAACACGAATGACACGTGCACCATTTCGTAAAAGGTAAATTAATCCTAAGTTGATGATCCACATCAATGGCCATAGTCAGGGTGTGGACAAAGCTTAGTATTTTTGTCTTTTACGAAATAACACTGGATCCCCACTGGATCCGTTTTCAAAATTCATCATATTTTTCTTAAACATTTTTCTTCTTTTATCAGAATTTAACCTAAAATTAATTCAAAACATATACCAATGGCCATAGTCAGGGTATATTGAGAGTTAATTTCATTTTAAATTCTATAAAAGCACCAAATGTGTTTCATTCTTCACCTGAATTTAAATATAGATTATTATATAATACATTCAATGACCATAGTCAATGATGTATTATATCTTCAATCTTATTTTAATTCATCTAAAGAATGTAATAGCTTTTCAAAAAAAAAAAAAAATCCAATTTCAAAATCTTCAAATTCATTTATCATTTAGGATAGATTTGCATCATATTTTCAAAATTTCTTTTTTTTCAAAACTCCAAGTAATGTAAATATCTTCTTCAATCAATCCTCAATTCTTATAAAATCCAATTCATCCTTTCATTTTTCGAAATTCTATTCTCTTCTCAAAAGTTCAATTCAACTTTGAGATTTCAAATTCATTTTTATATATTCAAATTCAAATCAGATTTCAAAGTTCAATTTGACTTTGAAATTTCAAATTCATCAATTTAACCTTGAGATTCTTGATTCACTTTTCTAAATTTCAAATTCAAACTTCAGATCCAAGGTCTAAATTGACTTTGGGATTCATCTGTATATTCAAAATTCAATTTCTAAAATTCCTTCTCCTAAATTCAAATCAAACTTAGAGATTCCTGATTCATCTTCTGAACTTAAACTCCAAATCCATTTCAAGATCCAAGATTCAACATTCATATTGGATCTCAGACTTCAGATCCAATTCTATTGTAGGATCCAAGGCCTAATTTCACATTTGGATCTCAGACTTCAGATCCGAAACCATCTTAGGATCCAGAGTCCAACTTCGGGTTGGATCTTAAGCTTTAGATCCAAATCCATTTTAGGATCTAGAGTCCAACTCTACATTTGGATCTCAGACTTCAGATCCAAATCCATCTTAGGATCCAGAGTCCAACTCATATTGGATCTCAGACTGGAGATCCAAATCCATCTTAGGATCCAGAATTCAACTCTACCTTGGCTCTCAAACTTCAAATCCAATTCCACTTTAGGGTTCAGAATCCAATTCTACTTTGGATCTCAGATTTCCAATCTTAAATCCATTTTAAGATCCAATTCCATTTGAAAATCTAGATTTCAAATCCAAGTCCATTTCTCATCTGAATTTCCTAAATCCATCTCTATTTTTAAATACCATCTGGATTTCTCATATCCATTCTAAATTTCCAACTTTAAAATCTAAATTCAATTCCATCTCAAGTATTCATTTCCTTTCCTAAATCCATGACAAAATTCAAAGTCCATTTCTGACTTTGAAACTTCATTTTCTTTCATTTCAAAGCTTCAAATCATTCTTTCTCAAAATCAAGATCTATTCTTCCAACTCTGATTTATTTCAAAGACTTAGAACTTCTCTGATCTATCTCAAGTTCTAAAGTTAGATTCAATCATTTCTTCACTCCCTTATCAAGTCCATCTCAGAATACTTGGAAATTTCCAAAAACATTCTTTTCAAAAGAGCATACATCCTTGCATTGCACAAGTATGATTCTTTGTGCATTTAGAGTTAGAATAAATTCTTAGATTACATTTAGGCAAAGCAAAAGGCATAGATTCGATCCTTGGTTCGATTACCCCTGGTAAAGGCGCCAGGAACGGTCGAACCTCGTACCGACGAGTGAATCCCGTCTCTCCATTTTCCCGCAAATTTTAAAAAACGGAGGTGAGTAATTTTCTAAATATTTTCAAATCAAGGTCAAGTGAGACCGCGCAAAATAGTTCCTCTTCTCTCTCTCTTTCTTTTTCCTCTTCTCTTCTCTCTTTCTTTTCTTTCTTTTATTCTTCTCCCTTCAAAAAGGAGGAAAATAGGGGTTAGAAAAGGAAAAGAGAAGGAAGAGAGAGAAACAACGAAAGAGGAAAAATTTTGCGATGATCACAGCGGTCGACCCCGGTAGGGGGTCAACCCCTTGTCATGTCTGGCAGGGGGTTGACCCCCTGCCATGTCCGGCCGGGGGTCGACCCCCTGCCGTGTCCTGCCGGGGGTCAACCCCGGCAGGGGGTCAACCCCTTGTCGTGTTCGGCCGGGGGTCAACCCCGGCAGGGGTCAACCCCTTGTCATGTCCGGCAGGGGGTCGACCCCGGTAGAGGGTCGACCCTGGCAGGCGCTCGACCCCGTCAGGGGGTCAACCCCGGCAGGCGCTCGACCCCGTCAGGGGGTCGACCCCGGCAAGGAAAAGCCCTTTCCCATTGCACCCTCTCCTTCGTCGCGCTCGAGTTCAACCCTCACACCTCTCCATCTGCAGCCTCCTGAGCCTACAAATATGATATTCGTGGATCCATATCCGCCCAAAGATGAGTTGGCAGGATCCTATTGTCCTAAGTTTGAAAGGGTTTTTTTTCATGGTGACTTCATTTTAAAACATCATTTTTTGTGTGCAGATTTCTCAACAGAACTCGCTTGTGCCCCGCCACCCGTGGTAAGTAAGTGACAAAAACAATGCAAATCGGGTAAATACCCATGGTGAGTAAGTGATGCAAGTGCATCACATGTTATTTAATTTATTAAATGTAACACTTTATTGTTCACACATTCACTTAGTTGTTGATATCTAGGACTGCTTTGTTGGAGTTCGGAGATCATGCTGAGCATGATTTTAATGTATGAATATGGAAGTGTTCTTATTTTTGGAGTACGGAGTCCGTGCTAGGCATGGTAGTAGTTAGTGGGATATTGAAGTGTGTTTGTTGCAGGTACATGTTTGACATTTGTTTGATATGAATTATTTCGATGTATTACAATGTTTGATGTGATTGTATCCATGCTTACATGTAGTTACTTTCAATTTGATTATGTCTTCCATGTGAAATTGTATACTGAAACCATGCTTCAAATGAATGTATCGTGTCATGAATAGTTTGCATATGAAAATATTAAGTTATCAATGCATGCATCATAATTCTTGTGATTGTATGACATCATATATTGCACGATAAATTTGATATTTTCTTCATCATAGCATTTTGATGGTTCTCTTTTAACTGGTTAGGATACTATTCGTAACATCATACGACAAAATGATTGCAAACCGTAAATGGATGTACCGTAGGATAGTGGACAATGAGTTATCGCATGAATATATGGATGGTGTTGACAATTTTATTGAATTTGCAACGGCAAGTGTCAGTACAGTAGATCCCACAGGTCGGATTAAGTGTCCCTGCAAGATTTGTAAGAATAATCGATTTGTAGAACCTCATGGCGTTAGACATCACCTATACAGGAAGGGTTTTGTGAGTGATTATCAGAACTGAATGTTTCATGGAGAAGAATTTAGAAACGATTTTGATGCACGTGTGAATGTGGTGCACGATAATCCATATACGAATTTGATATTTGATGCCGCAGGAACAGAACTGGGTTCTACTATGAGTTCTAGTGATGTAAGAACTCTCGTAGATGAAGAATCACCAAACGATGCAGCTAGTAGATTTTATGATTTACTTAGAGATGCTGATGAGCCACTTTGGAACGGTTGTGAGAGTCACACTATCTTGTCTGCATTTCTTCAAATGATGAATTTGAAGTCCGAGTATAATTTGAGTCAATCATGTTTTGACCGTTTGTGCATGATTGTGAAGAGTATGTTGCCCAAAGATAAGAAATTGCCACAAAATTTCTATCGTGCGAAAGTTATGGTCAACGCTCTAGGTATGGGTTACAAAAAGATTGATGCTTGTCCAAATCACTGCATGTTGTATTTCAAGGATCAGGAAAACAACATATCATGCCCGTCATGTGGGCATCCTCGGTTCAAGCCAAAGACAAGAGGCAATGGTAGCACGAGATCAAAGAAAGTTTCATACAAGTCGCTCCGCTACTTTCCTATCACTCCTAGATTGCAGCGATTGTATATGTCTTCAAGGACAGCTAAACACATAAGATGGCATGCAAATAAAGTTCGACACGATGAAAACAAGATCACGCATCCTGTTGACGCTGAAGCTTGGAAGCACTTTGATCGTACTCATCAGAACTTCGCAATCGAAGTGCGAAATGTTAGACTCGGTCTATGTACAGATGAATTTAATCCATTAGGGGGTAGATCAACTCCATACTCATGCTGGCCAGTATTTGTAACTCCATACAACCTTCCACCAAGCTTGTGTATGAAACATCCAAATCTTTTCTTGTCTCTGTTGATCCCTGGTCCGACCTCACCTGGCCAAAATCTTGATGTATATCTAAGGCCATTGATTGATGAACTAAAAGTACTGTGGGATGACGGTGTTACCACGTATGATGCCCACAAAAAACAAAATTTCAACATGAAGGTCGTTGTTCTATGGACAATCAGTGACTTCCCTGCATATGGTATGTTATCTGGTTGGAGCACACATGGGAGGTTGGCTTGTTCGTACTGCATGGAGGATTCCAAAGCTTTTAGATTGAGGCATGGAAGGAAGCCTTGCTGGTTTGAGTGCCATCGTCGATTTCTACCCAGTGATCATCCATTCCTACGTCAAAAGAATGCATTTAAAGCAGGCACAACTGAAACGGAAGGTCCATCCAAAAGATTGTCCGACATAGAGATTCTAAGAAGATTGTGATACTTTCCAGATGTATTAACAGATGCCCGCAGTCCTACACCCTTCCGTGGATTTAGGAAGGATCACAATTGGACGAAAAAATCTATTTTTTGGGAACTACCGTATTGGCCGACCCTATTGATACGACATAATTTGGATGTGATGCATGTAGAGAAAAATGTGTTTGATAATGTGTTCAATACAATAATGAATATTAAAGGAAAAATGAAGGATAATCCGAAGGCCCGTATGGATTTAAAATTAATATGTAAAAGACCAGAATTGAAACTCAAAGAGTTTAATGGCAAAGTACTGAAACCAAAGGCAAAGTACGTGCTCGGACCTGATCAAATAAAACATGTATGTCAATGGTTGAGACAACTGAGATTTCCAGATGGATATGTCTCTAACATTGCTCGGGCTGTGAAGATTGAGGATGGACTGTTATATGGGTTGAAGAGCCATGATTGTCATATCTTTATGCAACGATTGATACCCCTAGCATTCCATGATATGTTAGACAAACCTATATGGGGGGTATTGTCTGAGTTGAGCGGATTTTTCAGAAAATTGTGCGCATCGG
The DNA here is from genome assembly GCF_984573655.1 of Nuphar pumila. NCBI lineage: Eukaryota > Viridiplantae > Streptophyta > Magnoliopsida > Nymphaeales > Nymphaeaceae > Nuphar > Nuphar pumila. The sequence continues at coordinate 52,082,717 of NC_143257.1, read as the reverse complement.
AGGTCGTTGTATCAGATGTAAAGAATCTCGAGGACTCTGTCATCACCACTGTTTGTCTGCTAGAAAAGATATTTCTGCCAGCATTTTTCAATGTTATGGAACATTTGATCATACATCTGCCATATGAACTAAGGGTTGGTGGCCCTGTGCAATATCGATGGATGTAACCATTTGAAAGGTATATGTTTTTTTATATTTGTCTCTTTAATGACAGATATTTAAAATTTGAAATATATATTCTTGTCAGATGCATGTTCGACCTAAAAAAAAATGTTCGTAATAAAGCCAGAGTAGAAGGCTCTATTTGTGAGGTGTACACTTTAGAAGAGATTTCAAATTTCTCATCTATGTACTTCGAACCTCATATTCCAACACGTTACACATGCCCGCCCCGTAACGATGATGGAGAACAAGTAACTGTAGCTGACAAGCTGTCGATATTTCAACCACTTGGGCATGCATTTGGTAGTTGTCGATCAAGGCTATTGACAGATCGAGAGCAAGATGCAGCACACATCTATATTCTTTTTAATTGCTCAGCGATCGACCCATACATCGAGTAAGTATATGTATATGCAACTCAATTATAAATCCTTTTATGTTCTATATGTGGATACATGGCTCGGTAATATAAGTATTTGTGGTTTGCAAACGATTTGATCTGGAGTTGCAAAGCGAAGTTTCACATCTCACTGATGCAGAAGTACAAAAAGAACATGAAACTAAGTTTGTGGAGTGGTTGAAACAGTTGGTAAAGAAGCTAACATAAATTTTGTACTTATAAACAACACTAAGTTACTTAATTGATCGTGATCACAATCATTGTTTATGTCTGTGCGTAGGTTCGCCATGGTGATGTTAAAGATCAAGGAATATGTGATTTAGAAAATGGTTCGACCAAAGTTGTGCAATGCTACAATGGGTATATCGTAAATGGTTATCGATTCCATACAAAATACTACGGTATAAACAAATCAACTATAAATAGTGGCGTGTGTGTCAAGGGTAGCAGCTACGGTGAAAATGAACATGATTACTATAGTGTTATAGAGGAAATAATGTAGTTGACTTACTTAGGCATGAATAACAGGGTTACGATATTCAAGTGTCATTGGTTTGATCCAACTGCAACAAGACTCGACAAAGCTTCAGGCATTGTGGAGGTGAATCATAAATCCAGGTTTGGAACATATGAACCATTCATATTAGCCTTGCAAGCTCAACAAGTTTATTATACTTCATATCCGAGTATAAAAAAGTCAGATAGAAATGAATGGTGGGCAGTTTGCAAGGTGAAATCCAAACTATACCCCGAGTATGATCAGTTACAGGAAGATGAGTTAGCTGAAGACATCGATTACTATCAATCACATAATGTCTATGACTTCGCTTATGGTCACGATGTTGCGCATGATATGCATGTCATATCTCCATTGGCCGATGAAACATTCATAGAGGAATGTGATCCAAATGATGTACCAAGTGGATGGGCAAACAATGAAGAAGAAGAAGAAGAAAGTCAAACTAGTGACGAGGAAGAATTCTCAAGCTAGTGAGCAAAATCTTATACTACAAACATCTATTTAAATGCATTGCAGTACTTGATGTGAGTTGTATTGCAATACTTGGTGTGAATGATTAAAATTTTTATTTGAATGTATTGTAATACTTGATACGAATGATTCAAATGCATTGTAATACTTCATGTGAATGATTTCAATTATTTGAATATATTATAATTTATGCAACGAATGATTTGAATTATTGCAATACTTGATGTGAATGATTTGAATTATTTGAATGCATTGTAATACTTGATGCGAATGATTTGAATGCATTGCAATGCTTGATGTGAATGACTTGAATGCATTGTAATACTTGATGTGAATTATTTGAATGTATTGTATGACATATGTTATTTGTTAGAATATGGTTCGTGGAGGTTATAGTGGTCGCTCATCCAGTAGTAGCCAGGCTCAACCTTCATCTTCATGGGCTCCTGTGATAGGTATATTATATAACTAATTGGATGCTTGATTAGTTCAAATGCGCATTCTGAGAATTTTTAATGTATTTTTTTACAGATGATGTTGCGCCTGTACACGACCCACCTACACCAGTTGATCACACAAGTCAACAGTCAACACAGGAAACAGGGTCTTCTCAGGCTGGCACAAGAAGACTCATTCGAATAGTGTATATCGATAATCGACCGTAAGTATTTTGTTTTCAATTATTGCATATCTTTTAAATATTTTATATTGATATTTATTGTGTAACAATTCATGTGCAGCACGAGGTTTGAGCCACAAGAAGTAGTACGGGAGATTAGGAATTCACTTCTTCAACATCTACCAGGACCAGTTGCTCAATGGAAAGAGTACCTCGTATGGAACGAAGCTCAGGTTTGAACCCTTGACCTGATTGGGGAATGAAATATCTCATTGAAATGAGATTCAGGTTTATACACTTAACCTGATCGGGTGGAATTCCTCTTTGAATGAGGCTCAGATTTATACCCTTATCCTGATTGGGCGGAAAATGGAATAGTATGATGGAACCTTCGGATTTTGCACAGTAAATCCGACAGGGGCCTTCGGATTTTGCACAGTAAATCCGACAGGGGTTTTGCAAAAGGAAGGAAAATGGGATCCCTAAAGCTTGAAAAGGGGTTGATTTTGGGCATCTCATTGCTGAGACTAAATAGCTTTTGAAATTGCCTTTTGCGAGAAAATGATTGGTGGCTCGAACCGAAATGGGACTGTCTATGGTTGGACAGTGGGGACACAGGGAAATGTGTAAATCTGAGAGCTCGCTCTCAAAGAAGGGAAGGAATCAAGTCCTTAAGAGGGATTTAAAATTGGTGTCAGGATGTATCAAAACGGACATCAAGCTCTCACTTCACGTCGGGATAGCTAGAAAATATTGTCAAAATGTTGGAAATTTTGCTGTTGATTCAAAGTTTTTGAAAATGTTGCACATTGTTGCAAAGATATTCTTTCTTTTCTACCCAAGCATTACCTCCAAACAACGTTCACTTCATGGAATCGAGACTTGAAATCCAAATTGCTTGCAATTGACCATCTTCAAGGAAGCTATCAATTTCCTTGATATGAACAAGAAAGAGAATTTGATATCATGAAAGCAGTTGATGAAAGAAAATTTCGCGATTCAAACTTGACCAGATTTTGGAAATTGTTTGAAAAACTCACCTCTGTTTTGAAAATTGCGGGAAAATCCATGGGATGGGGTTCGACCTGTCGATACGAGGTTCGACCGTTCCTGCCGCTTTTAACAGGGGTAATCGAACCAAGAACCAAAATTGTGCTTGACTCAGTAAAATTATCGAAATTGTGTTCTATCCTAAATGCACAAAGAATTCAGGCATGTGCTATGAGATTTTTGGAAAATGTAAATTGGAAAATATGATGTATGCTTAGAAAACATTTGGAGTTGAAAAGCATTAATCAGGAAAAGATGAAAATCAATCTCTCAGGAAACTCAGGCGAAGAAGGTTTGAAATCTCGAGAAAGTTTATAAAGATTTGGAAAAAAAGTAAGAATCTTGAGAAAGTTTATAAAGACTTTGGAAAACCATGAAGAAATGAGAATCTTAGGAAAATTTTGAGAAAAGTTTATAAAGACTTGAAAAACCATGAAGAGATGAGAATCTCGGGAAAATGGAAGGAATTCTTGAGAAAAGATGAACATTTGAAAAGGAAAAAACTTATCGGGAAAACTCGGACTTTGAGAATTTTCTTAGGAAAATGATGAAAATTTTATAAGAAAGCTCATTGGAGAAGGAAATTCAAACTTAGGAAATTGAAATCCTGAGAATATTGTCCTTGAAATATCTGAAAATTGATTTTTGATTCTTGAGAAAGATGAAAATTCCTTTTGAAAATGGATCTTAAAAAAATAACATTTTAGAGAAAATCACGGGAAAACTTTGATTTGTGAAATCCCACTCCGAATATCTTCATAGTTTCTTGAGAAATCGATTCCATGAAGTGAAAATCTCTTGAGAAAATCATGGGAAAAACAGATGATTTGAATGAATAAATGCACTTTGAAAAGATTTCTAAAAATTTGGTTGGAAAAATGTGGATTAAGCCAAAGTAAATCCTTCACATATTCTGACTGTGGCCATGAATATGTTCAGAGTTTACTTGAGTTAATTCACAACATTTTGAAAAAATTGGAAATATGATGTGCATTTTTAAAATAGCCTAAGAGTGTAGGCTCAATGTGACTGGTAGAAAGATGATGGATCTGGGTCTCGTCCATATTCCGACTAGGGCCGTAAATATGGACTCCACCGAGTTCATCAACTCTCTAAGAGTTGGTGCACGTGCCATTCGTGTTCATCCACGGTGAATTTTGAAAATTGAGATATATGCATCATAGAATCAGGATATTACTGAAATCAAACTATATAAGATGCGGCCTAATCTAAGCAGTAAAAGTAAATCTTATTCCAAGGTTTACATTGGATTGTTACATTGCTAACATAAAGTAAAAAAATGAAATGGAGCCAAGGAATCAGCATCTTCTAGATTTTCCTGCAAAATGAGAGTTAGTACAAGGTAACCAAGGAAATGGGTATATATACTATATACAACAAAGATATACATGTAGATATAAAAATACTTGAATTTATGATAAATGATATATGATAATGAAGATATATTTGCAAAAAGTAAAAGAAAAGAAAAATATATGTGATAACAAGTGCACATGAAGGGATATGGTATATATATATATATATATGTATATATATAGGTAGATATACAATAGATATACATATATATAGACATATATATATATATATATAATGAAAAATATATACATGTTAATGGAAATTCCATATAATGGGTAAAATCAGAAAATACAGGTATATACAGTTTCTGTAGGTGATTTTACACAGCCGTATTTCTCAAATTACAAGATAATTTTCAATAAAAATGGGTATGGAGCTTCCCTATATATCAATAACGAAGAGTGCAAAAGATTGCTTAGAGATCATGAACGGATATGGATATATCCGTTCATGAACATAGCCAATCGTCAAGACTGCATACCTGCAGCAAAGGGGATGGGTGGCTGCCATGATTAGCTATGTATATAAATGGGGCTGATATCAGTAGGAAAAAGCAAATGCAGGTGAATAAAAGAAAAACAGAAACGTAAGTGCTAGGATGAAATGCTATAAGGATTGGATAGTGATGAAAGAAATCCGATTTTGGAGTAAATAAAACTTTATAAATCAGAAACTGCATAAAGGCAATATATCAGGCAAATCTCTTAAAGGTGCTCACCATCTTTGTGCTAAACTTACAGAGGACTGATCTGGTCCTCTTGTCCAAGATTTCCACAATGGACTATGTTCTAGAGGCCCACCTTGTAGTCCTCAGGATCTGATACAGGCATTGTCTGTATCAATGTTTCAATGGGTTAAAGTTACCCTTTATTCCATACAAGTATTATTGCATTAATATTACCAGACCTTCAAATCAAGAATGTTCATCTAGGTCTCCCATTCTACCACTTGACACATTCTAAATGCAATTGCTGCATTGAAACTGGACGTTTGAGCTATTTCTTAATATGAAAGAACAAAGCGTTCCAATTTTGTGCTCGATTTCAATAAAGAGTCTGAGGATTCTTCTGTTGCAGTGGTTATTTGGCTACCAACAAATGTCCTTTTGACACTTGATCATCCACAGTATCATCTCGAATCAAGCATTTGTCACCAACATCATCTCCTCCATTTTTTTTTTATTAACAACAACAAAATCTCATTTTTTTGTATTATCAAACTCCAATTGCCAATAAAAACAAAAACAAAAACGCAGACAATAGCACAACAACAGCAATCCATTCGCAAATAGACTTAAATTTTCACACGCATTGCAATGTCAATGAAGCCCTACTCACTTCTGACTAACAAACAATGATCAACATAATTGAACAAAGAAGCCCAAAAAGAAAAACAGAGATTGATCAATGATGGCTCAAACAAAACTACGATAACCACTGTCACGACTGGATCGTCATGCGTTGCCTTATTATCAGATGCATAAACTCTAGAATAGGAAATTTAGAGAGGGAGAGAGTACTTCCGACTGGTAGGCTGCAGATCTACAGCTGTTGGGTTGAAGAAACGAGCAGCAGTTTTGCAGATCTCTTGCTTCCAATGGGTTTGTAAATGGCAGAAAAAGATGGCTCTCTGCTGCTGGAACTGGAGAAGGATGAGACGGCCTGCTATTGTTGTCTAACAGCAACGTGAAGGGGCTGATGGCTGAAGCTGAAGGAAAGGTGAAAAATGGTGCTGGTGGTGGCCTCTCCTGCGGCTGGGGCTGAAGAAGGATGAAGGGTGGAGCTGGTGGTGGCCTCTCCTGCGGCTGGGGCTGAAGAAGAATGATGCTGGTGGTGGAAGACCTGCGGCTCGGGCTGAAGAAGGATCGAATGGGCAACCGCACGCTTCAGAGCAAATCCCTGCAAAACCCCCAAAAGAGAAATTTCAATCCGTCTCCCCTCTTCTTCGTGAATGCCCTGCCCCCCTTTTTAAAAACTTTCCCCTCTTTTCCAAAAAAAACGCAGATTTCCCTTCCGTTACATTTTCTTTTTTTTGAAAGCTTTTGAAAGTTTTGTAACCGAATTTTTGAAAACTCGCCATCTTGGCGGTGGACGAAATCTTAGGTTTTTAAAGGGATTAGGTTCATTTTCCTAAAGTTTAGGTAAATGAGCAGGTTCGGCTGTGGTGTTTTTTTGCTTTTAAGGCTGTTTCTTTTTTCTTTTCTTTTCTTTTTAAACGAAATCTTATTCAAGCAAATAAATGAAAAGAAATAAAATGAATAATGAAATATGAGAGACTTTTATAGAAATGCCACCTCATTCATCTTTAAAATTCTTTTGAAAATAAAGCTTTATTTTGTGTTGGCAACCCTTTTGTTTTCAATTGAGGTGCCACATGTGTGTGGGCCTACTAACTAGAAAAGAATAAATAAACTACTAACATTAAAAAATTAAAATGAAGAATTTTCAAATTGGTGTGATCTCTGGTTGGGTCCCGCTTGAGAATAAACAACTTACCTGAGAGTCTGAGTATGATGCTAGTTCAAAGGCGGGTCCCGCTCCATTTATTTGAAAATACGAGATAAAACATTATTTGTTTTCAACAATTTAGAAAAATTGGTTTTCAGGGCAAAAATATGGATAAAGTAAAAAATTTTGTAAAGAGATTTAAAATCTTTTGCAAAAAGTTCTGAGATACAATCTTTAAAATCAATATCCAAATATCCAGATTGTTTTTCTTGAGAGAATTTTTGTAATTCAAAGTCCTGGGGGTAAAATGGGAAAATTTGGTAATTTTGAATACCCACGGTTTTAAAAATCAATTTGAAAAAGTTTTAAAAATCAAATCTGGATGGACAATTTTAAAAATCAGGAGTTCTAGATCTCAAAATGACATGCTGTGTAGTGAAATGATATGAAATGTTCATGCAATGTTATGCAAAGACATGTTTCAAGAAATGCTACTCTGAGCCAGGACTTGGAAATTCTAGCTTTTGTCCAGAATGGGATTTTGAAAATCTTGCAGTTTGAAGATGTCTCTGAACCTAAATATAGAAATTTTGAGGCTCAAGAATGAAATTTTAGACTTTCTGCAAGGTTCAATCTTAGAAAATGGCCATTTTGCCCTTTATTGCTTCCGGAGAACTGAAATATGATAATTGGTAGAGATGTCAGGAAGGTGAGTGAAAATTTGGGGTGTTTACATACCCCACGAACTTATTATCTGAACACAAAGAAACACGAGTGAGCAAATGCTAGTGAATAGCATCACTTGCAGGAAGAGAAAAAAAAATACAGATTGTTTATGGGAGGAGGGCTCTTAAATGGAGGCATGTGAAGTGAGGTTGAAGGTGAAAATAATCAGCGAAAGTGATGAGGATACAGATGGATACAAACGAAAGGTGGAATATATAATTCAATGAAAATAATTGAAAGGAGACATTAGTTCAACTGTAAGAGATGAAACTCTACATTCTGATTTTGAAACTTAGGAATAACATGCAGGCAATAGTATTAGTAATAAACAGTAGAGGCAAAAGGAAAAAATAGAATTAGCAGATGAGATAATGAAACAACACAATATAGTAAATGTTTTGGAAAAAATATACACATCGCTCAGATGGAACACAAAGCATATATTACGGAGGCATGAACTCTCACTGTGGTAGATGTGAACCCCCGTCATAATGAGAGCAAAGTCTACCAACGATATTAAGTTTGCCCTGAAAATATACATGGATACCTAGTACACCAATCTGAAGCCACATTGCAGATGATCAAAAGAACTCTGCTAGCAAAATTTGATCTGATTTCCAATTGAGATCAGGTATTAACGCTCTCTCTTTTTTTTTTTTTATGGTTTCATCATATGGTTATGCAACTAATCTAGATCGAGATCCTTCATCTACAGCTGAGGGTGTGGGTGATGCAGAACAACCGACTTAGCCAAATATGATGATGAAACTTTTAGGAGACAAATTGCAAGGAATCGAAAATAGAAGGGGCGCTCTTAGCAGGAAATGTAAATGGCGGTATTAAACAAAGAAAATGGTAATCGATGCAAACCAAAGATCAACGAATGCTAGGCATCATATGATTCACTGGCAAATGGGCATCCAATACCCCGATTCGCTTATCAAATTGCCAACAGCAAGACGCGACCATGGGAGTTTATAAAAAAAACACGATTCTAAGAAAGAGAACAAGAAAAACAATGATTCTTAGGAGGATCAAAGCATTTCCTGATGTTAGCAAAATGTAAGAGTCAAAAAAAAAGAAAAAAAAATAATGAAAGACACAGGAACTTAGACTAAGATTCAGATAAACTGTGGGACATTATCAAGCATGAATAAAAAAAATGTTGGAATTTAGGAAATTCCATTTTTCTGTTGCAAAAGGGGGGGGGGTGAACCGATCCTGTTATATGAAGGTCGACTACATTATTTTGCTTTAAAAAGAAGAAGAAATCAATACATAAAAATGAATTTTAGGAGAAGACAGAAGGAAAACAAAAGGAAATTCCGTATTGATTCAAGAATAAGGGAGGTCGGATGCTTACCTGTAGTTCTGTAGGGGAGGAGGAAGCAGGAAAATCAGAAGGAGAGGCTCATTGGCTTCCTTTCGCTTGCAGGCACCTTAGGGGAGGGAGTGAAGACGATTATAGGTAGTAGAAAAGGGCGAGAATGGAAGGATGTGAAAAAAAAAATCCGATGCCCTGAGGGATCCTGGAGAGCTCTTCTTAAAGGAAGAGTGGAAGGCTCCAGAGGGTGGAGGTTTGTTGAGGATGAACGGAGGAGGGAGGCACCCAGGCGATCGAGGGTGGAGAAGGGAAACTCGCGAACCCGCGGCCGTTGTAAACTTTTCTCTTTTTTAAAAAGAGGGTCCCTTTAAAATGATTTTTTAAAAAGTGGTTTTATGAAGGGGTTTTTAGCAAAAACAGGTTTCAAAAGCGGGTTGGAGCCCCACATTTTCCCAATTTTTTTTTGGTTTTTGTGTTGTTTTTTTCATTTTTTTTGCATTTTTAGAATAAAATCCTAAAGCTTTACGAGAAGGCAAAAATTAAAACTAATTTTTTTGTATTTTTGCAAAATATTTACAAAAAGGGAGTTTTTCTGAGAACTCAAAGCGATCCTTGGGAAAATTTCTTCCGAAAATGGCTTTATAGCCGTATTTTTAGGAAATATTTGGGGTTTTAACCTCGAACTGAGAAACATAGGATTGTGGATCCCAGAGGATGCCGGATGAACTGCCCGAGCCTTTCAAAACCATTTTTAATACTTTTGTAATTTTAATTTGAAAATCGGACAACGGGGCTCAGATTTGGGTTTAAAACACTGGGTTCTGATCCAGAATCAAGTTTTGAGTATATCAATATGGAATTCAATCCAGAAAATCTGAAGAATGACTAAAATTTTAGCTTTGGTTTTCTCGGAAGATGGAACCAGGGGCAAAAAAAAAAAAGATATTTTTACAAAACTTTGAAAATTTTGGGGTGTTCACAGATGCCCCTCTTTGCTACTAAGCCGGTTGAAAGCCGAGCTTAGTGGCAAAGATAACACTCCAAATTTTGAAAATGCCCCAGTCAGTAGATCTGAATTGGGTGTGGAAGAATTATTTTGAAAAATACGGCTTTTTAGGTTTTAAAACCTTATCCTGAATGGTCCTGAGGGGGACGAAATCCTCGACAATGATATGACTGAATAATAGAAATGAGGAAATCGTGACGAGACTTTGGGTAAAGATCCCAGAATGATGAAAAGATAAGCATTTTGATCAAGTCTCATGGGTGAGACAAGATCAGCCTTTTGAAATGACTCAGGTTTTAGCCCTTAACCTGGATGGGATCAAGATAATTTGGATGGGGAAAAGAATATAAGCAGACCTTGATGGGACATTTTGAGAGAAATGCCTCGTGAGATAAATTTCAAGCATTGATCCTTTCCTGAATGGATGTATAAAGAGTATGGATTCCTTTATGGGAAAAACCATGATGGGATGGGAGGATTACCTCATCGAAATGAGGTTCAGATTTAACCTAAACCTGAATGGAAGATACTTCGTGGAACGAAGTTCAGGCTTAATCCTTAACCTGAAGGCGACGACCATACAGAATCTTTGAACGAAGGAAACCGTGATGGGACAACAAATGCATCGCAAAAGCGAGATTCAGGTTTAACCCTTGACCTGAGTGGAGGGAAATCGCCCGAAGTCCTCAAATGAAGAAACCGTGGTGGAACTAGAAAGGATATTTAGTTGAAATGAGACTCAGGTTTAACCATAACCTGAATGGAAGGATACTTCATGGAGCGAGGTTCAGGCTTAACTCTTAACCTGAAAGGGGCGACCATACGGAATCCTCGAATGAAGAATCCATGATGGGACCTTCGGAGTTTGGATGAACAAATTCGAAGGGGTTTGCGAGAAGAGAAAAACAAGGAATTCCCTAAAGCTTGGAAAGGGGATGGTCTGGGGCGTCTCATTGCTGAGACTAAATCAGCTTTCTAAAAAACAGATGACCTCTCGTAGAAGGTTTGGGTGATACCTCGAGGAGCGAGATAACAAGTTAAATCCTTAGCCTAAATGGATACAGAATCCTTTAAGAGCGGGGAAACTGTGATGGGACCTCTAGACTTCGCACAACAAGTCCAAGAGGGGTTTGCAAAAGGATGAAAATGGGGGTCCCTAAAGCTTGAAAAGGGGTTGTTCTTGGGTGCCTCATTGCTGAGACTGAAAATAGCTTTTGACAATAACAGACCTTTTGCAGAAAGTTCAGGTTTAACCCTTATCCTGAGCGGGAACTGTCTATGGCGGGACAGTGGGGAACACGGGGAGGTGTGCAGATCTGGGTGCACTCAGATCAAACGGAAGGAAAGAACTTTTCAGTCCTAATGAGGAATGACGTCAGGATACGTCAAAAAACGAACATCAAGTTCTTACTTCATGTTGGGATAATGAGAAAATATTGCCATAAAGATGCCAAAATTGTAGTTAATTCAGAATGATTGAATTGTGCATGAAAATATCACCTCTTTCTACCTAGAGTATTAACTCTAATTGAGCTAACTCCGTAGAATCAGGAATCAAATTCAAATTTGTTGTTGTTGAGTTTCTTCAAGGAAGATATCAATTTCCTTGATATGAAAAGAGAGAAAACATTCTTAGCTTTATAAAGCAATTGAGTGAAAAAACATTGATAAAAGAATTTCACACAGATAAAGATGATTCCTGGCAATTTTGGGCAGTTTGATATCCTGGGCATTTCCCATGATGATCTTTTTGCACTCTTTTGAGTCATGGAGCTTTCTTGGGCTTTTACATCATCCTTCATTCTGGAGATGTCTTGACTTTTCTCTCTTTCTTGGGGAAGGGTACGTCACAAACTCCTTCATCTTGGAGATGTTTCGATCCTTCTTTTTCTTTCTCAGGAATTAGGTTTGAAGATATAGGTTTATTGGTCAAAATTCTCTAGATGATAGCAGAAATCAAACATCTTTTAGGGTTTGTCGGTAGGTTCATCACACTCGCCTTCATCTCGACGGTGATCTGAACTTTCCCTGGAAGGATCCTTCACAAAATCCTTCATCTCGAAGATGATCCAAATCTTCTTTTGCTCCGGGGGTCTAGCTCGCATATTCGCCTTCATCTTGACAACAATTGAGAGATCCCTTTTGTAGATATTTGATTGCAGCTCAAATGACTGAGGAAATATGGATTGGGTAGGTTTTTTTTTACTGCCTAGGATATTTCCATTATCTTACTGCTAAAAGAATGATCTTTAAGAATGTGCCATAGCTATGATCAATATCAATTTACTTATGGCTTTTCAACATCATTGAATTTTTCCTTTGTCGGTCATATCGAAGATTTTTCTTCATCCTCTTAGTTGACCAACAGAAAAGCTTGAATTCAGTTCTTGTTTCGCAAAAGTCTCACTCTTTTGGAAATAATACTAAAGGTAGTTTGCGGTAATTCTTTATGCGATGAAAATTTTGAGATCAACAATAATTTTTTATAGCAAATTGGCAAAAGATTCTTGAAATCCTTAATGAAAGAGATTACTTGATATCGAATCGACACGTCCATGACAAAATTCTCCTCTCTTTTTCCCCAAAAAGAGAGACTCAAGCTTAGCCCTTACCTGAATGGGAAAGTTGGAAATACTCCTCTCTTCCCCAAAGAGGAGGTGTTTGCAAAACGGAACTTTCGAAGAGAAATTAAGTTTTCGTCAAAACTTTCTATCTCTAGGATTCTCTTATGGAAAGGCGGCCGAAAAACAAATTTGAGAAAAGTATTGCAGAGGAACGAGTCCATCACACTCTCTCTAGAAGAGGGTCCTCTATGAAGGGGTTGGCCAAAGATGAAGAAAATGGGGGCCACAAAAGAAACGAGCTTCCGTCGAAGCTCTCCCTGAGAAAATGGTTCTTTTGTGTAAAGCTGGTTGCTGTTTTGCAAACTGTTTGTGAAGAAAACGAGTCCCTTCAAACTTTCCCTAGAAAAGGGTTCTTGCGAACGAAAGATGGTTGCATGCGAAAGGAACGAGCTCCCTCGAACTCTCCCTGAAGAGGGTCCTTCGCAAGAGAAAAAGTTTGATTTTTGATAAAATGATAACCTGAAGGTTAAAATCGAGAATTTAGAGCTTGAATTGTTGATGATTGGTTAGTACGAAGACTGAACCTGGAGGGCTAACTTGATCAGTCAGCCAAACACTAGCACGAGCGCTAGATATACCAGCACGAGCACTGGATTTTGCAAAGCACACCAGTACGAGCACTGGATTTTGACAATGCCCCAGTATAAGCGCTGGGTTTCGAAAATGCACACCAGTACGAGCACTGGGTTTTCAAAAATGTATACCAGTACGATCACTGGGTTTCGAAATGCACACCAGTACGAGCACTGGGTTTTCGAAAAATGCATACTAGCACGAGCACTGGGTTTTCAAAAACACACACCAGTACGAGCACTGGGTTTTTCCATGGAGAGTTTTGAGAAAGAGACCGACATTCGAAGAAACTTGAGAATTTATGCGAGAATGATTGTCAGTGTTTCACGATTATCCCTTATCCTGAAGGGGAAGTTCAGGTTTGTCCCTTAACCTGAAAGGGAAAGCAAAGAAAATTTCTGGTCCAATATGAGCATTGGATCAACAGAAAGATTTGAGTCGGAACTTGAGAAAATAAGAATATACAAAAGGGGAAATTCGAGTCGGAACTCAGTTTTTTCCAAAATAAAGATAAAAGATGAATGAGAATTGAGTTTGAGAGCTCGAATTCTCGATATGACAATTGATTCCAATACGAGCATCAGATCCAAAAAGGGGAGTCCGAGTCAGAATCCGAAACTTTAAAAATAAGAATATATAAAAGGGGAATCCGAGTCGGAACTCGGTTTTCAAAAATAGAGATAAAAAAGATGAATGAGAATCGAGCTTGAGAACTCAAATTCTCGACATAACAATTGGTTTCAATACGAGCATCGGATCCAAAAAGGGGAGTCTGAGTCGGAACCCGAAACTTCAAAAATAAGAATATATAAAAGGGGAATCCGAGGCAGAACTCGGTTTTCAAAAATAAAGACAAAAAGAATGAATGAGAATCAAGTTTGAGAACTTGAATTCTCGACATAACCATTGGTTCCAATACGAGCATCGGATCCAAAAAAGGGAAGTCCGAGTCGAGACCCAAAACTTCAAAACAAATAGGAATGTACAAAAGGGAAAAATCCGAGTCGGAACCCAGTTTTCAAAAATAAAGATAAAAAGAATGAATGAGAATCGAGTTTGAGAACTCGCATTCTCGACACAACAATTGAAACCTGCTCTGAAATTTGCATCACTTCTCGAATTACCTCTTGATCAGTATCAACAACAGCGGCTAGTACAACTTGATTTGCTAGATGAAAGAAGACTCGGAGCAGCAGAGCACGCTCAATCATATCGTCAGAGGATAGCCAGACAATATGCAAAATCCGTCATTGAAAGAAAATTTTGAGTCAATGATCTAGTGCTCAGATCAACGGTTAATCTCAAGCACCGCCCAGGTGGCAAGTGGTCACCAAATTGGGAAGGTCCCTATGTTGTCAAAGAGGCATTACCTCGTAATTCATATCGGCTCATCAATGCCGACGGAGTGGAATTACCATATTCCATCAATGCTCGACATTTGAAAAAAATCTATACTTAAATTATTCTTTGTAATTCCTCAAATTTTCTTCAAATAATGATCAGATTCTCCTTTCCCAGTTATACTGGGGCATTTTTAAAAAAAAAAAAAAAACTTTGTCTTTATCTATAAATACCCTGTATGTAGGCAGGATAAACAAATCTCTCACTTTGCACGCATGTGCACTCATTTATATCATTTTCATATTTGCATACATCTGCATTCATTGGCATGCATTTGCATCAAGTTTGTTACCCATTCAGGATAAGGGATAATCCTGAGACCCCAACAATCATTCTCGTTACAATTCCCAAATATTTTAATAGCATAGGTCTCTTTCAAAAATTCAAATTTCAATTTAAAAATAAGGTAGGTTTTTGAAATCCAGTGCTCGCACTGGTATATTTTCAAAATCCAGTGCTCGAACTGGTGTGTTTTTAAAAATCCAGTGCTCGAACTGGTACATTTTCAAAATCCAATGTCAATGTTGACATAGTTTCAAAACCCGGTATTCATGCTGGTGTTCTTTCAAAGTTGAGCACTCGTGGTTAGTGTCTCCCTAGTTGGTCGTATCACTCAACCTCTCGGGTTCAGTCTTTGTGTTGATCATTCATCAAAGTTCAAATTCCAATTACCAGTTTCGGCCCTTGGGCCATCCAATTTCCAATTTCGGCCCTCAAGCCATCCAATTACCAATTTCGGCCCTCAGACCACCCAATTTCCAAGATTCCAATTTCAACCTTCAGGTCAACCAATTTCCAAATTTCCAATTTTGATCTTCGGGTCAATCAATATCCAAATTTCCAATTTCAGACCTTCAGGTCAACCAATTTCCAAATTTCCAATTTTGATCTTCGGGTCAATCAATATCCAAATTTCCAATTTCAGATCTCCGGGTCAACCAATTTCCAAAATTCTAATTTTGACCTTCGGGTCAATCAATTTCCAAATTTCCAATTTCGACCTCCAGGTCAACCAATTGTCAAATTTTCAAATTCGACCTTTGGGTCAATAGATTCCAATTTCGACCTTTGGGTCAATCAATTTCCAGTTTTCAAATATCAATTTCCAATTTCTAATTTCAAATATCAAATTTCAAAATTTCAATTTCCAATTTCGACCCTTTTGGTCACCCAATACCAATTTCAGTCATTTCCTCTTGCGAGAGACCCTTTTTACAGGGAGAGTTCAAGGGAGCTCGTTCTTTTCGCATGCTATCCTTTGTTCACCTAGCCCCTTTTCAGGGAGAGTTTGAAGGGACTCGTGTCTATGTGAACCGTTTGCAAAACAAAATTCCAATTTCATACAAGGAACCCTTAGTTCAGGGAGATCTTCGACGGAAGTTCGCTTTCCTTGTGACCATAATTTTGTACTAGGTCATTTCATCGTGAAGGACCCTCTTTTCATTGAGAGTGTGATGGACTCGCTCCTTTATGACGAATTCACCGACCTCACCATTACCGGCCCCCTTTCCATAAGAGAAGCCTAATGTTAGGAAGTTTTGACGAAAGCTTAATTTCTCTTCGAAAGTTCGTTTTGCAAATACCTCCTCTTTAGGGAAGAGAGGAGTAATTCCTATTTCTAATTTCTGAATCGTCTCCTTTGGGGAAAGGAGAAGAAAATTTTTGTCATGGGTGCATTGCGTTGTGCTTCAGATGCTCGCTTTCACAAGGGATGTCAAGAAAATTTTGCCAATTTGTCATCAAATATTTGTTGATTTCAAAAATCTTTATTGCACAAAACTATTACCTTAGAGTACTCTGAGTATTACTTCCGAAAGGACAAAGCTCTCGCGAAAAAGGATTCAAAATTCAAAATTCAAAATCTTTCTATTGGCCAACCAAAAGGCCGCAGAATAAATCCTCGATATGGCCAGCAAAGGAAATTCAATGTTGTCGCGAAGCCATAAGTGATTGATATTGATCGCAGTCAATGGCACATTTTTAAAGATCATTCTTGGAAAATAAAGCAGTCGAAATATCCTGGGTGATACAGAAAAATCCATTCAATCCCTATATCTCCTTAATCACCTAAAGCTGCAATTAAATATCTGCAAAAGGGATCTCTCAACTGTCGTCAAGATGAAGGCGAATTAGGCGAGTAGACCCCCGGGGCCAAAGAAGATTTGGATCATCTCCAAGATGAAGGAGTTTGTGACGAATCCTTCCAGAGAAAGTTTAGAGCACCGTCAAGATGAAGGCGACTGCGATGAGCCTCCCGACAAACCCTAAAGGATATTTAATTTCTGCTATCATCAAGCGATTTCCAACCAATGAGCCAATAACCGTCGATATAATCCCTGAGAGAAAAAGAAAGATCGAAACATCTCCAAGATGAAGGAGTTTGTGACGTACCCTTCCAAAAAAAAAAAGAGAGAAAAGTCAGGACATCTCCAAAATGAAGGATGATGTAATAAAATCCCTAAAAACCTAAGAGAGCTCCAATTTTGCCAAAAAAAAAAAGTGGGCAGAAAGATCATCATGAGAAAAGAATCCCAGGATATCAGACTGTCGAATCTGTCAAGAATCTTATTTAAAATTTGTGAAATTCTATTATCAATATTCCTTCACCAATTGCTTTCACAATATCAAGAATACTCTCTTTTCTATTCATATCAAGGAAATTGATAGCCTTCTTGAAAGAAAGTCAATTGCAAGAAATTTGAATTCGAATCTTGATTCTACGAAATTAAGCCCAGTCGGAGGTAATACTTCAGGTAGAAAAGAGGGACTATTTTCAAAACAATGTGCATCATTTTAAATTATTTTGAATCAACAATAATTTTCAACATTTTGACAATATTTTCTAGCTATCCTGGCGTGAAGCGAGAGCTTGAGGTTCATCTTTGGCCCATCCTAACATCAGTTGTTATCCCTTTTAAGGACTTGATAATGGGAGTTTTCAAGATTCCTTCCCTTCTGTTGGTATAATCTGAGCGCATGGGCTTTCAGATTCGCACACTTCCCTGTGTCCCCACTGTCCCACCATAGACAGTCCAATTTCGGCTTGAGGTTAAGCCACCAATCATTTTCTCGCAAAAGGTCACCATTTTCAAAAGTTATTTAGTCTCAGCAATGAGGCGCCCAAAATCAAACCCCTTTTCAAGCTTTAGGGACCCCAATTTTATCCTTTTGCAAAACCCCTATCGGATTCATTGTGCGGAAATCCGAAGGTTCCATCATGGTTTCTTCCTTCGAGGATTTCATTCATTTTTCGCCCAATCAGGATAAGGGTACAAACCTGAGCCTCCTTTGATGAGGTATTTCATTTTCTGCCCAATCAGGATAAGGGTACAAACCTGAGCCTCCTTTGATGAGGTATTTCATTTTTCGCCCAATCAGGATAAGGGTACAAACCTGAGCCTCCTTTGATGAGGTATTTCATTTTCCGCCCAATCAGGATAAGGGTACAAACCTGAGCCTCCTTTGATGAGGTATTTTATTTTCTGCCCAATCAGGATAAGGGTACAAACCTGAGTCTCCTTTGATGAGGTATTTCATTTTCCGCCCAATCAGGATAAGGGTACAAACCTGAGCCTCCTTTGATGAGGTATTTCATTTTCCGCCTAATCAGGATAAGGGTACAAACCTGAGCCTCCTTTGATGAGGTATTTCATTTTCTGCCCAATCAGGATAAGGGTACAAACCTGAGCCTCCTTTGATGAGGTATTTCATTTTTCGCCCAATCAGGATAAGGGTACAAACCTGAGCCTCCTTTGATGAGGTATTTCATTTTCCGCCCAATCAGGATAAGGGTACAAACCTGAGCCTCCTTTGATGAGGTATTTTATTTTCTGCCCAATCAGGATAAGGGTACAAACCTGAGCCTCCTTTGATGAGGTATTTCATTTTCCGCCCAATCAGGATAAGGGTACAAACCTGAGCCTCCTTTGATGAGGTATTTCATTTTTCGCCCAATCAGGATAAGGGTACAAACTTGAGCCTCTTTTGATGAGGTATTTCATTTTCCGCCCAATCAGGATAAGGGTACAAACCTGAGCCTCCTTTGATGAGGTATTTCATTTCCCAATCAGGTTAAAAGTTAAACCTGAGCCTCATTTTGATGAGGTATTTCATTTCCCGATCAGGTTAAGGGTTAAACCTGAGCCTCCTTTGATGAGGTATTTCATTTTCCGCCCAATCAGGATAAGGGTACAAACCTGAGCCTCCTTTGATGAGGTATTTCATTTTCCGCCCAATCAAGATAAGGGTACAAACCTGAGCCTCCTTTGATGAGGTATTTCATTTTCCGCCCAATCAGGATAAGGGTACAAACCTGAGCCTCCTTTGATGAGGTATTTCATTTCCCGATCAGGTTAAGGGTTAAACCTGAGCCTCATTTTGATGAGGTATTTCATTTCCCGGTCAGGTTAAGGGTTAAACCTGAGCTTCATTTCTATACGAGGTATTTCTTGTCCCATCCAGGTTAAGAGCAAAACCTGAATCTCACTTCTTTTGAAGTAAAATTTTTCTTCTTTATTCTCCATTTTATATCTACCATTTTCATCAGGGCTAATCTCTTTATAACCAGTCAGATCCTTCTAGCTGGGGCATTTTTATAGCCCAAATTTGGTGTGTTTTTCTTTGGCACTAAGCTCATCTTCAAGCCGGCTTAGTAGCAAAGAGGGGCATCTGTAAACACCCCAAATTTTCCACATCCATTCTCAAACAATCCTCCTCAGGTAGTGCCAACCCTGTCAGGTCAGTGTAGGAGTCAAACCCCAAGTGAGTTTCAGAAAATCACCATTTTACCCATTTTCATTAGGAAGATTACCATTTTACCCCTAGGTCATCCCGGACCCCAGTTAGTCGGAGTCAACCAAGCTCATTGGTCAGTTCAAGACAGTTAGAATATCAGTCATCTCAAGCTCATCTGAGCTCATAATGAATAAACCATTTTCATTTCTGACCATTCCTGCCAAAATGGGATCATTTCTTCAGAAATGAGCTCATTTCTCACTCAAATCCAAGCCAATTGTCTCTGAGTCAGTCATTCATAGTCAGTCATATTCCTCAGAGTCTAACTTGAGCTCACCAGGAGTTCAAGCGCTCCAGTTTCAGTTTAAAACCATTTCTAAGTGTCCAGGAGCCCATTTTACTTCATTTCAGCTTTTTTGGCTGAAATTGAGCCGAGTTTAGTCAGTTGAGCTAGTGTTTGAGCCTCGATTTTAGTTCACCTCAGTATTACTGACCTTTGTTTCAGCTTAAACCCAGTTCAGGTTCATAATTCACTTTATTCCAATGATCATTCCACACCATTTCTCTAAAAATGGCAGCTTTTCTTGAAAATTCAGTTGGAAAGGTCTGTTGAGTCAGTGTCTGGTGAGTTTATTTGAGTTCTGAAACTCTAAAACCCAACTCAATCCAACTCATTCCAGTTCATTTAAGCTCAAACCCTAATTTCCGGTGTCACTCTAGCTTGGCAGAGCTCGAAAATCATTTCTTCAACCATTTTTGTAAATTTTGTCAATTTTAACACTTTTTGAACTGGTATGAGTGTCAATCGGGGTCTAACATCCAAAATTCTTCATTCAGGGTTAGCATTTTGCATAGCATTTCATGTCATTTCTCATCATTTCATATCATTTCTCAGCATTTCAGAACATTTCATTCCATTTTCGAAGTCCAGAACTCCAGTTTTATAAATTTCAATCCAGATTGAGTTTTAAAAATTTTCAGAAATCAATTTCAAACCCCGGGTTTCCAAAATTGACATTTTTACCGCCGAGAGTCTAAATTTGGAAATATTTTCTCAAGAAAAATAATCTGGATTTATTTCAAACTCAAA
The DNA here is from genome assembly GCF_984573655.1 of Nuphar pumila. Lineage (NCBI taxonomy): Eukaryota > Viridiplantae > Streptophyta > Magnoliopsida > Nymphaeales > Nymphaeaceae > Nuphar > Nuphar pumila. Next base: position 52,062,193 of record NC_143257.1, on the reverse strand, counting down.
ATTTTCAAATTCTACACTGGATTTGCTTCGCAACGAGCTATTAAACTTTAAAATCTGAGCTCGTTTCAAAAACTGCCAAAAATAGCTCGTTTCGTTTAGAAATATTTTCTCGAGAAAAACAATCTAGATTTCTTTCAAAATCAAATTTTCAAATTCTATACCAGATTTGCTTCCCAACGAGCTATTAAACTTCAAAATCTGAGCTCATTTCAAAAACTGCCAAAAATAGCTCGTTTCGTTTTGAAAATATTTTCTCAAGAAAAACAATCTGGATTTCTTTCAAAATTAAATTTTCAAATTCTACACTGAATTTGCTTCGCAATGGGGTATTGAACTTCAAAATCCGAGCTCGTTTCAAAAACTGCCAAAAATAGCTCGTTTCGTCTAGAAATTTTCTTAAAAGACTATTTTACCCTTCTAATCGTTAAAATGAATTTCAAAACTGGAATTCGGTCCCGCTCTGAGATGGCCCATCCATTTACATTTCCCTTTTATTAAAAAAAAATGTGTTTCTTTTCAATTTTCTTTTTATTTGTTTGTTTTTATTTTTTTATTTTTTATTTTTATTTTTATTTTGTGATGTGGGACCCGCGAGGGGGCGCCCAAACCTCCAGCCCCATTTCCTTCTTCCTCTTTTCCCTCTTCTTTCTTCTTTTCTTTCCTTCCTTTCTTTCCTTTTCCCTTCTTCCTTTTCTTTCCTTTCTTTTCTTCCCTTTCTTTCCTTCTTCCCTTTCTTCCTTCCTTCCTTTCCCTCTTGCCCAGCCATTCACGTAGAGGTTTCTTTCCCTCTCATTCCCTTCTCATTAAACCCTAAGTAGGAAATGGATTAAACCCTAAGTTGGATTTTTGGTGAAAAAAAAGGGCATACATTGGCTGCCTCTCTCTCCTTTTCACATCTCTCTCTCCTCTCCTTCTAACCCTCTCTTGCTCTCCATCCTACGGTTCCAGCTACACCCCTTGGCAGCACAACACCACCACCTCCATTGAAAACAACCTTGCTGCAGCCTTCTTTCAACCAACAGCAACCACTGACTCATCTCCTCCAGCAAAAGCACAGCAGCTACCTTGTTGCAGCCACCAAGGAGCACCTCCATCTTCTCCTCATCAAGGCAGCCATCTCCCTCTTCATCAAGAGTCCAGCAGCTCAGCCACCTCCATTGCTGCACTTCCAGCTACCTCCTCCAGCCTTGACAGCCACCACTAGCCTTACTTGGTGACAATCACCACAGCAAATCCGTCAGCCATCCTCTTGTTATAGCTTCTCCATAGCAGCAGCCTTGCCTCCAATTCCTTGCAGCCACCAGCCACAACTACCACTATCCAGCCTACCCCATTGCAGCTGATTCAAACCGGTCCAAGGTAAGTCTCTATATGCATTATTGATTTTCATTAAAATTTCATAGGCTTCTCATGGTTGTGGGCTGCATAGAGAGAGGGATCCGTCTGATGGATGGATGGGATCCCTCCTTTCAATAGCCAATAAAAAAAAGGGTTTGTATCCCCCTGATTATTTTTATTTTATCATTAAATTCATGTAAATTTCGTATTATAGGCCTTATATTTAGATTAATTTAATGCTTTATAGGTATTTTGATTAGTTTCTTTAATATTTTCTTATTAGTTTATAGGTTTTGATTTTAAGCGTCAGTCCAGCCTTCGTTTCAGGTTTAATTGTTCCTCTATAAATTTTGAAATTTTTATGATAGATGTATGGGTTTAATATTCATTTCTCTGCAAAAACCCAAATCAAATCGGGTTTTGTAATTTCATTTAGAAAATCAGAACCTAAATTGGGTTTTGAACCCTCTAGAATTTCTAAATTTTGTTTTAGCAGGTTTGTCATCCTTAGATTTCCTAGATGAGAGATCCTAATCGTTATCTAAAAATCACAGTTGATTCATGATTGAATCTAATAATGATCTGGAAATTTTTAGGTTTTTTCAATTAGTTTTGTTTTCTGTAAAAAATCAGATTTCTCAGACCCCTGGGAAAATCTTGATTTTCTTTCGTCAGGGTATAGACAGACCCTAATGCACCAAGTCCGCCCAATCTGTAGCTCGTCTGCAAAAACTTTCAACATAAACGTTCTTTCTAACATAATTACCTGTCATTTCCAAAACTTTGGGAATTTTTGGATCTGTTTCATTATTTTTCTTGGATTTTCCTTTTCTGTCTAACAAATTCCAATGTCCAGAAATCTCAGAGATTTAGGTCTCTGATAACAGTATGGCCTTTTCCAAACCATAACCCGAATCCCAATGTTGTCAAAAAATCAAATCTTTCTCTGTTTGTCAGGGACAATTTTCCACAATTTCAGCCTTTTTCCCATCGTTATTCTATTTTTCCCATGTTTTCTACCGAAACCTGTCTGTTTCCCCTAAATCCTAGAGTCGTCGGATTCCGATCCGACTTGCCGGAGTGGCACAGCTCCGACCATAGGTTAAAACCAAAAAGTGTAAAAGTAAAAAATCCTTTCCTTACTGTCCTCTATCACCCCATAAAATTTGGGAAATTTTTATGGAAATTTGATATCCTAAATCCCCTTTAGAATCAACATTTTAGGTAAAAATCACAAAATTTAGGGTTTTTATTTGAATTTTCATATTTAAAAATACAACAAAATTATATTTTAGAGCTCCATTATATTTTTATGGTTATTTTAGGTGTCCATGCCAAATTTGGTGTAATTCCAAGTTCATTTGCTCCATGTGTTAGTTTATCTTTAAATTCAAAAGCGAAAATCAGGTTAAATTTGATATTTATGATATTTTCGCCATTTTAGGGTTTTTATCATGTACATAAGCATGTAGAATCATATTAGGGTTAATTTCAATCTCCTTTGCATTTCATATTTTTCAATTTTGCAAAATTTATTTCAGAAAACCCTGGTTTCAAGGCCATAGTCTTGTTATCGGGGGTATTTTGGTCATTTTGACCTAAATTTCGAAATTTCAATTTTTAATTCTCCAAAATTTCATGCATATCATCATATTTTATAATATTATGTTTGATTTATTTCATTTGATTTTCAAAATTCCAAAATTTATAAAAATTCTTTCAGAAAACCCTGATTTCAAGGTCATCAGGGGTATTTTGGTCATTTTGACCCCAATTTCGGATTTTCAAGTTTATTTTCAAAATTTATTCATTATTTATCATTTTTATATCAAAGGGGGTATGAATTTGGGTTTATATCTGAATAATATCCGATAATTTCCCATATTTTCGGATAAATTCAGAAAAACCTACATTTTTGTGCTAACCATGTTTTCTAGTTTTGCAGAAACATTCAAGAAGAAGACTTAGCTTTTATTTTTTTTATTTCAATTCAATGTAACCTCAAATGTAATAATTTGGAATAAGAGTTACTTTTCTGCTTAGAATAGGGTTGCATTGCATATAGTTTAATTTATGCAAATTTCAATATGTGATGTATGATTCATGCACATTATTTCAAATTCACTATGGTTTACACGAATGACACATGCACAAGCTCTTATGGAGTTTATAAACTCGGTGGGATTTGTATTTATGGCCATAGTCAGAATATGAAGAAAACCAAGATTTATGATCTTCATATTAGCCACATTCAGCCTACACACTTAGGATAACTTAAAAAATGCACTGCATTTTTCAAAACTTCAAAAGGATTTCTCAATTCCTCAATGAAATTCCCTTTTCAAATTCATATTCATTCATTCATATTATTCAAATTGCATTATGTTCAAATTCATTTTCTAATTTCAATTTCAAAAAAAAAATCAGTTTTCTCAAGAATTTCTAAGTCTTTCTCAGGATCTGATTTTCTCAAAATCCTAAGTTTTCAAATGACATTTCAAAGCATTTCCCAAGTTCAAATCAAGATTTCCCTATGTTTTCAAATTCTCAAATTTCAAAATCCCAAGTTTTCAGAAATCGATTTTCTCATATTTTCCAGTTTTCGTGAGAATTCATTTTCCATTTCAAAAGTCATTTTCCAATGAATTTCTTAGATTTTCTCAGAATTCTCAAATCCATTTTCTCAGAAAAGCAATTCCAAATTTCAAAATCGATTTTCTAAAGATCACATTTTCCTGAGAAATCACTTTCCAATGCAAATTTCTGATTTCCAATAAAATTCAATGATTTTCCCAGGAATTCCATTTTCAAGCATTTTCCAGTCTTTTTCTAAATGCATTTTAATTTTCCAAAGCAAACATCATATTTTCTCAAACTTGCATTTTTCAAAATTCCATAGCACAAGCCTGATTCTTTGTGCATTCTAGGAAAAATAGAGCATAATTTAGATATTTGAGTCAAGTTAAAGCACGTAATTGATCCTTGGTTCAATTACCCCTGGTAAAGGCGTCAGGAACGGTTGAATCTCGTACCGACAGGCGGATCCCATTCCATGGATTTTTCCCGCAAATTTTTAAAACGGAGGCGAGTAATTTTCAAAACCATTTTCAAAACTTTGGTCGAGTTTGACTCGCAAATTCGTTTCTCTCTCGCAAGGGAGGGGAAAATTTTTGCGATGATAACAACGGCAAAGAAGATTCTTATGGATAAACGAAACCACATGTCGGCCTTTCACTTTCCGCAGAGTGACAACTTTGACCCATTTGGTGAAGTATTCTGTAACCGCGAGAAAGTATCGGTGACCATTAGAAGCCGAAGGAGTGATTGGGCCGACTACGTCGAAGGCCCACATCGAAAAGGGCCAAGGAGAGACCACAGACTGCAAGTATGCGGCTGGCGCATGAATGGAAGGTGCGTGCATTTGGCATTTGACGCACTTCCTTACAAAATGATGGCAATCCTGTTGCATGGTTTTCCAATAGTATCCTGCCCGAATAATCTGCTTGACGAGCGTTTGGTAGCCGACGTGACCACCACAAACTCCCTCGTGTGCCTCTCGGACAACTTCTATGGCTTCATCCTTATCTAAGCATTTGGCGTACTCAGAACTGAAACCACGACGATAGAGAATATTGGCAAGGATGAAATAACGGGTTGACATGCGCTGGATTGCGTGTTACTCCTTTCTTGGCATTTCCGATGGAAATTCATCAGTTTCAATGAAGCTTTTGATATCTTGGTACCAAGGCTTCTCTTTCTGAGTGGTTTGTTTTACTTGCTCAACTGAAATATAGGCAGGTTGATTAAGTCTGCCGATCTTGAAAGAACGACATGACTCACTGTCTTTGAATGGCATGATAGAGCCAAGACAGGCCAAACCATCGGCTATATGGTTGTATTCCCTCTTGATATGATTGAGTTGAAATTCCTCAAAGTTGCCTATGAGAGCCAAGGCGATTTTCTGATAGAGAATTAACTTTAAATCCTTGACTTGCCATTCAGCATTAACTTGACTGACAACAAGCAATGAGTCGCTGAAGGCGTGTACTCTCTTGACATCAAAGTCTTGCAAAATCTTGAGGCCTTGTATTAGAGCTTCATACTCAGCCATGTTGTGAGTACATTGAAAGTTGAGCTTGAGGGAATAAGGGAGCATCTCATTTTCGGGAGTGATCAACAAGATCCCAATCCCTATACCAGACATATTCCTGACTCCATCAAAGAATAGAGTCCAAACTGGGGAGCCCTGAACGCTGCAGATGCGATCATCGGGAAAATCATCTTCCGCTTTGATCTCTTCTGTCAATGGAAAATCTGCCAACTGATCTGCGATGGACTGACCCTTGACTGACTTCTGAGACACATACTCCAAATCGTACTGCATCAGGAGGACTTGCCATTTTGCAATCTATCCAGTAAGAAAAGGCTGCTCAAGGATGTACTTGAGAGGATTGAGTCTTGATAGAATTTTGATTTTTGACACCAAGAGATAATGTCTCAGCTTCTGACACATCCATACTAAGGCTAGACATGTCTTTTCCATCTGAGAGTATCTTTTCTCATAATCGATGAAGGTCTTGCTGATGTAGTAGATGGCATGCTCAAGTCACACTGTCTTCCTCGTACTGCGTAAGAAATCCGCCTCAAGCATTATGGTTGACGGAAATATATAAAAGGAGTGGCTTTCCCAGTTTTGGTGGCTTCAAAACAGGCGGATTGAGAAGATACTGCTTGATGCGCTCAAATGAGAGTTGGCATTCTGGTCCCCACTCAAATTTCACTTCTTTTCTCAACAAGTGATTGAAGGGTTCGCATCTCATGGCCAAGTTTGAGATGAAGCATCGAATAGACTGAATGCGACCCTGAAGGCTTCGCAGTTCTTTAAGATTAGTGGGAGGTGGCATGTCAATGATCGCCTTTGCCTTAGTAGGATCCACCTCTATGCCTTTCTTGCTGATCATATAGCCAAGTAGTTTGCCTGACTCTACTCCGAAGACGCACTTCTGTGGATTGAGTCTCAACTTGTACAGAATAAGCCTTTCGAAGACTTGGCCGAGAGCATCAAGATGATCCTCTTCTTTTTTTGATTTGACCAGGATGTCATCTATATAGGCATCCATGTTCTTGTGCATTTGGTCGTGGAAAATAACTGTCATTGCTCTTTGATAGGTTGCCCTAGCATTTTTGAGCCCGAACGACATGACAGTATAGCAAAACGTACCTCAAGGCATGGTAAAAGAAGTTTTGGATTGGTCACGAGCAGCCAATTTGATCTGATTATAGCCTGAGTATCCATCCATAAAGGAAAACATAGCATGGCCTGCCGTGCTATTGATCAAAATATCGATGTTGGGGAGTGGATAATCATCTTTCGGGGTTGCTTTGTTCAGATTTCTGAAATCAATTCAGATTCGGACTTTGCCATTCTTTTTGGGAACTGCTACGATGTTCGCCAACCAGTCTGGATACTCAATAGTCCGGATGAATCCTGCTTTTAACAACTCTTCAAGTCCTTCCTTAACTTGCGGTGCTACTCAGGGATCCATTTTTCTGAGTTTCTGTTTGATTGGCTTGCAATCCGGCTTCAACACAAGGCGATGCTCGACCAGCTTGGGATCTAAGCCTGGCATATCCTCATAAGTCCAAGCAAAAACTTCTTGGTGCTGTTTGAGAAAATAGACGAGCCTTTCCTTCTCATCTGAACTCAGACTGGAAGCAATTTTGAGGATTTTCGGATTATCTTCCGAACCGATGTTGACATCCTCTGTTGGATCTTGAACCAACGGCGATGGTTTGTCCTGCTTCTGAATGCTGGCAAATTCTGGCAAATCCTGAATCGCTGAGTCGAATTCTGCCAACTCTTCGATTTGCTGTCATTTTGCTGACTTCTGCTTCTGCCTTTGCCTTGCAGATTCTGGCTGATTTGGTTTTATTTTTAGATAAGTTGGTATTGATAACGAGTTTTTTGAGCGATTTAGGAGCCATAATGTTGGCAATCCTGAAAGCGCAAAGAAGGTTTTTGAGAAAAGAGGTAAAAGGTTTGAAAATAGCCTTTTGTATAAAAATATATAGACAAAGATATAAGCGAAGAATCTGTGTACACCAAGATGAGAAATAGGAATCAAAATTTCATTGATTTAAGTAACTTTGATATTTACAGACGTTTGAAGGAAAGAAAGAAACTGGGACGGATCTTTGCCTCTTACAAGATGACTTTAAAAAGAAAAGAGAAAGCATAAAACACTGGCATTGTCTTCTTCACTGGGTTCCCTTGATGAAGGTGGTCTTCCTGCCGGACGACTGACCAATGAATCCCAAGCCTGTACCCTCAACATGCCGAGCAGGGGCGATTGGCTCCAAGATGCCATCTTCATTTCTGCCCAGGCACCTGAAGGGCTGATAACCATGCTTAATCAGAAGATCAAACCCTCTCTTAGTTTTTTAGAACTGAGGGAAAAGAGGGTGATCCTGAAAGGAAGTGCAGTTGAGGCGGCCACCTAACTTGAAGAAGTGAGGCCCCTGCCACTGGGTTACTGCCGTCACGCTTTCTGTTGGCTGGACCTCTTTTAGCTTTAACATGTCCAGACTTTCACTCAGATTGATCTCATCGACTTCCCTGATGCTTGGGATGTCGGCAGTGAAAGTAGGACGGGGAATCATTGGCTGCGGGAGTCGCTTTTCTGGGTCCTCTCATAGGACCGTGGTGATCATGTCTCCCTTCGACCATTTGATGCATTGGTGAAGGGTTGAGGGAACAACATTGGTATTGTGGATCTAAGTGCGCCCAAGCAACAGATTGTATGTGGGTGGCACATTGACCACGTGGAAGAGGACTGTATGCACCGAATAATTGATGAAAATTTCGAAAAATATCTTCCCCTTGGCTGTCTGCCCATGGTTGTCGAAACCGTAGATCGTGATTGGATCTGGGGTATATTCCTCATCTTTCAGACCTAATGTCTTTGCCATCATTTCTGGGCAGATATTTAGGTTGCTGCCCCCGTCAACTAGCATATGAGGGACTGTCATGCCCCTGGTTTACACCACTATGTATAGAGCATTGTTGTGAAAAGAATGAGGCTTTGGCAAATCCTTATCTGAAAATGTAATAGGTGCATTCGTCATGGCCTGATTGACGATTTGAGCCATGTCTTGCGGAGTTTTGCTAGGCTTGACCTTGATCTTTAGAAGATCTTCTAGCACTTGTTGACGCTCAGGCGAGGCATGGGTCAGATCCAGGATAGAGATATTGGATAAAGCAGTAATTGGCTTCTGAATTGATCCTGAAGCCTCTTCTTTCTTCAAAGTTGCCTTGACGAAACGCTTCGGAATTCTGGGGACTATCTTGGAAATGTCTTCTGCTATTTTTGTTGGTTCTTTGGTTGTTTTCTTGTGAAATGCAGTAATATCCACCTTCTTGGCAGAAGACTGCGCTTGACGAAGGACCAGGACCTGATGCTAATCCTGAATGTCCTGACTAGAACATGGCTGAATGCTGTCTTAAAGAGATAATGTCTGCTCCGTGATGACTGAAGCTGGATGCTTGGAAAATGGCTAGGACAAGATTTTCGGCCGTTCTTACTCATCCTCGATCAATAAATTCTTGTCAATGCAGTCTTGGATGATGTTCTTAAGAACAAAGCAATGCTCGGTATCATGTCCAACAGTCCGATGGAATTTGCAGAATTTGTCAGTCCATTTGCCTATAGTGACTGGAGGCTCTGCAACCTTGGGGAGTTTGATCATCCCTTTAGACAACATGTACTCAAGGATGTCCTCGCGGGATTGTTCCAAGGCTATGAACTCTCGTTCATAGCTCCATCCCTCGTGTTTCGGCTTATCTTGTTGCTTTGCTTCTGACTGAAGTGTTGACTGGACGGGCTGTGGCTTGACAAATTTTCCTTTCTTAGTTGCCAAGTTTGTCCTTTCAGCCCTGGAGTGCCCTGAGTTTTTGTTGCGGTTTTTCTTGCTCTTCTTGTTGTTAGAGCCGCTGCCATGATCCAAAAATTCTGTAGAATAGGTGACGTGCGCTTTCTTCTTTTGATTAGGATTCCCTCTAACAAACGGATATCCTTCGTACAGACCATTGTCTAAGCCAGTCTCGAGCCATTCGGCTCTCTCAATTTGATGAATGATTTGGCGGGAGAAGTAGAAATGAGGTTCCTTAAAGGCTGAGCAAAGTTGTTCAAAATGATCTGCAAGGCATGTTTCTTTGAGATGGGAACTTTCATTCTGTTATAGGTGCTCCTACACCTGTGGATGAATTCGCTAGCCTTCTCATTCTCATTCTGCTTCAGATTGTACATGTGGTTAAGAGTTGGTGACGCTTCAACATTGAACATGAAGCACTCGATGAACAAGTTAACAACCTTATCGAACTCTCGTAGTTCAATAGGATTAATGTGGTCTGCATACCATCTGGCTGCTACACTCTCTAGGCTGCGAGGAAAGCAAATGAATAACGCTCTGTTGTCTTTCCTGAAACGGCTGCACTCAGCATAGAAAGTGGCCAAATGAGCCTTAGGGTTGCTTGTTCCGTCGAACTTAAGGAACTTGCGAGGGAGATTTTCCAAATTGTCATCCCCATCCAGGCCATTGTAAAAATCCTCACCGGAGTAAGTCTGCTTGCCTTTGCTTTTGGCGTGAATATCCTTGATGGCTCGATTCATTTCTTTTATCTGCTCTTGCATCGGATCATTAGCCGGAATGGGTTTGTTTATTGATTCGGGCTCTGCAGCTGTCTTTACAAACCGCGGCGGAGGATTCTGATGATAAACAAACTGTTCTTCCTCTTATGATTCCTCTTCAACTGATTCTGTTTCTTCAGAAGTGGTGTTAGGATGTACTTTCTTTCTGACGATCCTGACTGGTTTTTTCATAGCTTTCTTCTATGGTTTGCTTTTCGGAGCAACCTCCTTCTGACTGGCCTTAGCCTGTTCTGACATCATCCTGGTCATTATTCTCTTGAACAGGTTGTACATGGCTGGATCAATATCATCGGTTTGGTTCTGATTCTGCCCTCTGACTGATTTAGGAAAGCTCGTCGCTTCGACTTCGTTGTCGTTGTGCTGAGAGGCAGTTTCTTTTCTGGCTCTGGTTTGAACCATCTTGCCAATGCCAGTGATTTCTGTAGAGATAAAGGAATGGTTAGAGCTTAGAGGAATTTTTTGAAAAATGGAGCCTTTTTGGGAAAAGGACAATAAAAGAGGAATTGACAGACAATTTAGACAAGTTATCCCATCACCAGAGATTGGGTCATCACAAATTTTGCTATAATTGTGTCATCATTTTGCGGCAATAAAAATGTGCCTTATGACTTAGGCGAGGTCATCCATCACGATGAGAGATAATCGAAGAAGAATATAAGAAAGAAGTCTCATCACTAGGGATGAGGTCCTCACAGGGATCGTGACCATATAAAAATAGAAGAATAAAATTTGGCCATAAAGAGCTTTTTATCAGAACAAAAGTTGCATTTTTATTGATGACAAAATTTAAATACAAAGAGAAGTTGGGCAGACAGTTTGCCACCATTCTCGATATTCTGAAGATACATTAGGACCAGAAAACATAGATAAATGAATGAAGGAGTCCCAAGTGTACTTGGTTACATGGTATGCCTCAGACCACTGATCTAATTGCAGATCGAACTCTGGCATGTGGCCCATCGGGAAGCGAGTGTTGACGCAAATCTGCCGTTGCGAGAACTGTCTGAGACACCTCTCTAGCTGATAGTCGACACAGAAGAAAGGGTCAAGCAATCTGTAATGCTTTCTACGAGCATAAGAGTAGCGAGGAACTGTTTCTTGCCTGTTGAAGTAATCCCAAAGAATCTCTTCCTGGTGCAGACTCTCGATCAAAGTTCGACACTGAATGGCGGACTTTGGCTTCTTGCTGTTGAACCTGAAGGAACTGGCTTTTGACGACACATGTCGCAGGAACCACGACTGCAAGGCATACGTGCATCCTTCCACCAAAATGGACTCTGCGAGAGCAAAACGAGTTAAGCCTCTATAGAGAAAGGCTAGAGCTGCCATGGATACTAAAAGTTGATGGGTCTGCTTGCTTCCCCATCTTCAAAAAAGTTGAGCAACTCTGACATCGATGAAATTCTGACCATCCTGAAAGAATGCTACTCCCACTGTGCATAGGACCATGGCATGCTGGATTCTTTCTTTCGCTGCTCGAGACAAGGTGTCAACTTCCTCGTAGGATCCATACTTGCGATAGAGTCCAAACAGGTCGATGAACTGACTCCCATTGATCTCCGTGAGCGGCCAAGATCTGCTTCATGTAGCTCTGACTAATGCTTCTCGAACATCTATCCCCTTGACATTTATCAGGACCTGCTGCTCGACCGGATCGTCTGGCTGACCAGCTGGTTCTGGCAATCCCATGATATCACTGAACTCGTTCATTAGCAGAGTCATCTCTCCCCATGGAAACCAGAATGTACAGGTACGCGGATTCCACCGTTCTGCCATAGCTTGAATCAGACTGTCGTTGATGATTCGCTTGCCTACTGCCGATGCCATCTCCAATCCACAATCGTCCAAGTGGTCTAGGAACATACGCGTGAAGGTGGCGAACCAGGAATAATACCACCTAGGGAAGAAGGGATGAGACTGGATAACTCGATGATCCGAGGTTCCATCCTTTATTTGATAGAAGACATGATCCCTGGGAAAGATAGCATCGGGAGATTCAGACGCCATCAGAATGATACTGAGGCAAGAGAGGAAGAGAATTAGATAGAATGCAGGACTTACGGACATACTTTTGATGAAAGAGGAGGATAAACATAAATCCTGGAAATTTTGAAAGATCAAGGGACTTAAAAAAAAGACTTTTCAGGGTTTTTAAAGAAAATTTGACACAAAAGAGAAAAGGAAAAGTATATACCTGGGGTTTTTCAAAATAAATGGAAATTTTGATTAATACACCCAGGGTTTTGAAGAAGGTTTGATATATACATGTGAATACAAGGAAATATTACACAATCATAGTTGCACAAACAAAGATGCACACACAGCACTCCCTAAAGGCTGACTCTAAAATGCAATATTTGAAAATGGCTTGTAGGACCTTAATCCTAACTCTAAGATTTAGATCATCTGATTCCAATCAAGGTATGCCGATATACCCAAGCCGAAGCTCGAAGTGCGTGGCATATAAGATATTTCTTCGGTTCTAAGGCAATGGCTTCCCAACATCCTTGAGCACCTACCGATATACCTCGGACTATGGCCCTTAGGTACGTGGTAGGGGGGCGTGAACCCAAATAAGTGGTCCAGTTGTGAGGCTCTCTCCTGAACTATGGTTCAGTGAGATAGCCCAGCAACGTGAAAACCAGGACAATATAGGTAGGGATGTTTTCAAAAACATGTTCAACATGCAGATAAAACCAGAAAGCTCTAATGCAAGTCCTAAAGAGATAGATTTAAATGAAAAGAAGCATACACTTGCATACATTGTTTACATTCAATCCCTAAGATTGAGGAGAGTTGTATTTCAGACCTAAGTCTAATGTTAACATGGAATAATCTCCTCAATATGGTCCTACCAAACCATACTTAGATCCTATATGCAAATAATGTCAGCTTTAGAACAGAGTCCAGGCTTCTAAGGTTTACATGGAAATGAAGCTCACATTTGAAGAATAAAGACTTAGATAATATTAAAGCAAAGCAAAGGCATAATTCGACCAGACGGAGATGAGTCCCATCTCGGTCGCCAAAACTGTGATCATTGTGAAATTTTCCCTCCCTTGTGGTTTCTCTCTCTTCCTTCTCTTTTCCTTTCTAACCTCTATTTTCCTCCTTTTTTGAAGGGAGAAGAATAAAAGAGAGAAAAGAAAAGAGAAGAGAAGAGAAAAAGAAAAAGAAGAGAAAAGAGGGACTCTTTTGCGGGGTCTCACTTGACCTTAATTTGAAAATATTTAGCAAATTTAACTCGCCTCCGTTTTGAAAATTTGCGGGAAAATGGAGAGACGAGATTCGCTCGTCGGTACGAAGTTCGACCATTCCTGGCGCCTTTACCAAGGGTAATCGAACCAAGGATCAAATTTATGCCTTTTTCTTTGCCTAAATATCATCTAAGAATTTATCCTAAAGATCTAAATGCACAAAGAATCATGCTTGTGCAATGCAAGGATGTATGCTCTTTTTGAAAAGATGTTTTTGAAAATTTCCAAGTATTCTAAGATGAACTTGATAAGGGAGTGAAGAAATGATTGAATCTAACTTAGAACTTGAGATAGATCAGAGAAGTTCCAAGTCTTTAAAGTAAATCAGAGTTAGAAGAATAAATCTTGATTTTGAGAAAGAAATGTTTTGAAGCTTTGAAATGAAAGAAAATGAAGTTTCAAAGTCAGAAATGGACTTTGAATTTAATCATGGATTTAGGAGAAGAAGATAAAATTTTGAAGTGATATTGAATTCGAATCTTAGAATGGATATGAGAAAATCAAATGGTATTTAAAAATAGAAATGGATTTAGGAAGTTCAGATGAGATCTGAAAATGGAATTGGATTTGAAATCTAGAATTGGGTTTTGGATCCTGAAATGGATTTGGATCTAAAGTCTGAGATCCAAAGTGGAATTGGATCTTGGACCCTAAAATAGATTTGGATCTGAAGTCTGAGATCCAAGATGGAAGTTGAGTTCTGGATCCTAAAATGGAATTGGATCTGAAGTCTGAGATCCAAAAAGTGGATTGGGTTTTGAATCCTAAAATGGATTTTTGGATCTGAAGTCTGAGATCCAAAGTGGAATTGGATTCTGGATCCAGAATCTTAAACTGGAATTGGATCCGAAATTTGGAATCCGAGATGAATTTTGGATCTAACTTTGGACTTGGAATTTTAAATTTGATTTGAGATTTTGAACTCCGAATATATAAATGAATTTCAAAGTCAAATTGGACTTTGAATTTGAAAACTTGAATTTTGGAATTTAGAAAATGAATCAAGAATTTCAAAGTTAAATTGAACTTTGAATTTGATTTCAATTTTGAATTTTGGATATACAAATGAAATTCAAAGTCAAATTGGATTTTTAATTTAAAGTTTGAATTGGGAATCAGAAGATGAATCAGGGATTTCAAAGTTTGAATTGAACTTTGAAATTTGATTTGAATTACAATTTGAATTTGAATTTGAATTTTGGATATACAAATGAATTTCAAAGTCAAATTGGACTTCGAATTTAAAGTTAGAATCTGAAAATGATATTTGAATTTACAAGAGTTGAAAATTGATTTGAAAAAGTGAAGAAGATATCTGGAGGAAATCACTTGGATTTATGAAAAAGAAGTTTGAAAATATGATGCAATTCTGTCCTAAGTGATGAATGAATTTAAAGAATTTTGAAATTGGATTTTGAAAATCATATTCTATTCTTTACATGAATTAAAATAAGATTGAAAATATAATACATCCTTGACTATGGTCATTGAATGTATTATATAATGATCAATATTTAAATTCAGGTGAAGAATAAAAGATATTTTTTTGCTTTTATAGAGTTTAAAATGAAATTAACTTTCAATATACCCTGACTATGGCCATTGGTATACATATTGAGTTAATTTTAGATTAAATTCTGATAAAAGAGAACAATATTTACAGAAAATATGATGATTTTGGAAAAGGATCCAGTGTGAATCCAGTATTATTTTATAAAAGATAAAAATACTAAGTTTTGTTTACATCCTGACTATGGCCATTGATGTAAATCATCAACTTAGAATTAATTACCTCTTACGAAATGGTGCACGTGCCATTCATGTTTCCATTTGTGAATTTTCAGAAATAAAGGAAAATAATGAAATAAATAATATTTATATGCTCATTCATTCTATCTAAAGCAGAAAATATAAATTCTCATTAAGGCCTAACTTATTACAAGGTTTGAATTTTGAAAATACAAATCTCAAATGATGATATTCCCCTCATATTTCCTGCAAAACAATTGGATTAATATGAAAATAGAAGAAGAAGGGCATATATCATATAGGTATCTAAGAAAATGTTCATATATTTAAGATATGAATGATGGAAAGATAGAAGATATGATATATATGCCTAGACATACATATATGTACATGCATATATCATATGTATAAGTGTATATATACATATATATATATATATATATATATATATATATAAATATATATAGCATGAGAGAGAAGATGAACTGATGAGCTGTAGGTAGTGGTGATATATATCTCCAATCGATACACCCTAGCACAATGACCTAGTGAGTTACATTCAAAATCACTTAAAGAGTTTTTGCAAACCTGTATAATTGTACTTCACATGACAACCCTAAGCAGAAAATTTTAATAGTCGATCAATGGATCAAGATAATCATACACCAGGAATCGAATTTCTTATGAAATCAGTTCAACAACTCTTCTCTTCCTGACAGCAATGGATCCAGAACTCCTTCTTTAAGACTGCTTTCACCAAGGTTTCTTTCGGTTAATGATGGATGCAATGAGTGGCAAAATGACAAAGTTATGTACAGATATATATGGAAGTGCTGCTGAACCCAATTATGAAAAAAAAAAAAGAAATGTGCAAGTAAAGTGCTAATGGAAGCACTCAGCAGGTAATGGAGATGGCTATATATGACTGTTAGCATGGTGTTGGAGTAGGTTGTGGAGACAACAGGTAACAGCGACATGGTGGACAGCGTGGAGTGATATAATGTGCTGAAAATGGTTGCACCCATGAAGATATGCCAAAAGTGAGGTATGTGCTGGAAGTGTGACAGTGAGAGTGGTGGCATCATAATATGAGAGTGAGATAACCATTGTGTAGATGCGAGAATGGATATGTGCAAAAAATTTATACAGCATGCTCACAGAGGATTGATATTATCAAAACCAAACATGGATATGAAAACTAAAATTTACACAACATGTACACAGGTGATGCCGCTGAAATAAAACCCATGCATACTAAAATCTACACAGTGTATACATGGGTGATTGGTACCATCAAAACTAGATCTAAGTAGCCCATCAGAGTCACAGTCTGTATTTTGGTGGATTCACCTAATAGTGACCATGTCACGATGGTGGATGGATAGTGGGAAATTGCAGTGGATGTAAGCTTTGGCTGGAAGTATGGAGGGGCTATGAAAATATATATGAGATACAATGTATGAGATGTTGTGAGGGTACCTGTAGGTGTGATGCTTTCAACAATGATCTGATTGTCCGATCGACCTTTGTAGCAGCATTCCCAAATGGTCACAACATCATCTAGATAGTTATCAAACAACACATCCAAAAATGTATGACCACCTTCAGATGCTTTGCAAATTATGTCCTTCACTGTTCAGAAAACTATCCAAATTTTGAAAGTGTCTAAAGATATAGATAAAGTTTGCAATCAGACGATATATCAGTTGGTGAGTAGCTAGCTTGCTCAGCAAGTCTGCCAAAAGAAAAAAAATTCAGCAATAGGCCACAAATACTGAGACAACAATGAACATCAATATCATTTACGTAGATCATGACTTCATGGTGAATGGTATATATATATATATATATATATATATATATATATATATATATATATATATATATATATATATATAGTATGAAACTGGAAAAATGAAGTTGTTCTTTGCTGAAGGTCATTTAAGCTTTTCATTACATGGCATATTAGGTTCATAATCCACGCCATTTATATCAAAATGGAACCTGGAGTTCTCTCTGTTTAAGCAAATTCAAGAACCAAAAGATTTGCCTCTCAAATTAAATGTTTTGACACCTGTCTCCTTTGCAGAAAGTGCAAACTTCTGATCAAGTGCTCGATGTGCCTTCAAAAGGTCCAGATCCCCTAAAATAAGAGCCAGCTTTATACCTTTCTCTACATTATCATCCTACAGATCAATCATGAAAAGGGACATATTTTGCTTCAACAGAGATGAGGTACTGGAAAACATTACACCTACTAGTGACAAGAACAATTGTCCAGTGTCAGGCAACTCAGACCTTTCTTTCTTCACCCGCTAAAAATTTGTTGTGACATCACAAGGCAGTTTTGCACCATATACTGAGGGGGAAAATTTCAAGACCACTGATACAATATCACATTGAACCTCCATAATGAGAACAAAAACCCGAATCAACTCATCTTTTCAGGTGAATAGATGGTGAAAGTCCCATAGCATGGCTCCATCTGATGGAGCTGGAACGAGGTGAATTGCAGCCACACAATGAGGTCATTTTTGGAAGCCATTAGCAATTCGATCTTGAGTAGGTCTGGAACTCCAACACAATCCAGTATGCTTGGATCATTGATTTACAGGTGATGGCATGTACAGGAGTATCTTATGGGTAGGAACAAGCATACTATCAGAAAAGCTTCTCCAGATAGGGAAAACCTCATTATATCATCATTGTTGGTTATTGATACTAACAAATGCCCATCATTTTGACAACAATAGAGGTATGAAAGGTAAAGAGGGTAATTTTCTATGAAACCTAACCAATATACGGTGGAACACAAGCAAAAAAAATGTAAATAGATTCTGAATATTTTCATAACCAGTAATCGAATAGGCAGAATAAAATAAAAGAATCGCATCCCAGTGGGAAAAGAAAAAAAAAGGGTATAATAAACAAGATTGATAAACGAAATTAATGGATAAAGCAGATAGAGGTAAATTACATATAGCAGATAGATGACAGAGCAAAACGATGAAAGGAAAGAAATGCCAGATCGAAAATACAAAGGAAACTAAAATCCATACGACCAGCGATGGAGATGAAGCCAATGGATAGAGTTCATTGCTATGGAGTGTTTAAAGTAGGATCACAAGGTAAATGAATCAGATCTTTCTGTTTTTAAAAGTGAATTGCTAAAAGAAATTGTAATGCAAGCGTCGTTTCAGAGCAAAACATTACTCAAGCTTGACAGGATTTAGAGCTCTTTGCGCTACAATCCATGCCATCAACTACAGGCCAATGGAACACAAAGCTATACCATGGCAGAATGAAAGATGCAGGGATGAACCGGTGGTTCATTCTGATATGAATGGTTTGATGCCATGGACAAATTTTAATTTTAATGAAACAAAATGAAATTGAAATGAACAGAATAACAAGACTAAGCAGGCCATCAAGAGAATAATCAATTATTATTCAAATAGGGAATCGAGCTGATAATAATAAAAAAAAATCCAAAAGTGGGAACAAAACATAGATCATAAGGAAATAGCACCATGATAAAAAAAAAATGCAGATAAAATAAAACTGGAAATAGGGACTGAAGTCCAAAAATGAGCAAAGATTCAAATACTGGAATCAAAGCAAAAAAAAAAGATAACGATGTAAATGAAACATTAAGATGTCAGAATATTGCGATTCTGCTATTTTCACGAAGGGCAGCTTGATTTGCTCTGGGCAAATCAGTGCTCCCGTGGTGCTTCACTGGAACGATACGCAGAAGAGGAAGTAAAATATTAATAAAAAAAAAACTCCTAAATGGATAATGAAGAAAGAAATAGAAATCAAAACAAGCAATTAAAGCAAAAATTAAATCGAGAACCAGCAGAAACTGAGGTCACGAGATTATTGAGTTTGATGATATAGGCAAAACAAAGCAAATCATAGATCAAGAAAGGAAATAAAAAAAACATGAAAAGGAAATCTTGGAATTTAGGAAATTCTGTTTTTCTGTTGCACAAGAGCGGAGTTAGTGTTGCTATAAGCAACCCAACACAGCTTATGGGTGCGTTAATGGAGTAAAATAGATAAAAAAAAAGTATAAAATCAAAAGGGAAACCAAAATTTACAAAGGGGAGGAAAGGATTCTTACTTGGTTCGAAAGAAGGATTCAGGACTTCTTCTCTCGCTAAAGGGGAGATACCAGGGGGATCTAAAGGAGCTTTGAGTCGAAAAATGAATCGATGGAATCAGATGGATTGCTGGCCTACCTCCTTCCTTCAGAAGAGATCTTTTTCCCCCCCTTTCGAAGAGGCTTGGATGCCTCTTTTTAAAGAGAATCGAAGCTCGGTCGTTGAAGATGGAAGGTTGAGAGAAGAAGAGGGTGTTGAAGATGGAGGGTAGAAATGAGAGGGAGGAGTGCGCGGGAGATGGCCGTTGCAGAATTTTCCCTTTTTCGAAAGAAGGGTCCCCTTTTAAGAAAAAAATCCATAAAATGGTTTAAAACGAGGTTTTTAGCAAAATTCAACTTTTTCAAGTTTTAAAACCATTTGCTTTCCTCAATTTTTTTGATTTTTGTACCGTTTTTCCATTTTTTGTATTTTTGTAATAGAAAACTAAAATAAAGTTTTAACACTAAATTTTTGTATTTTTCTGAGAAATATTTACAAAGAGTGTTTTTCCGAGAATTTCAGGCTATTTTGGGAGAAATTTTTCAAAAGGATGGGTTTGGACCCAAGTTTTGAGAAAATGTTTGAGTTTTTGAAACTTGAATCGAGAAATACAATGTGATGGATCCAAATGGATGTCGGATGGACTGTCTGAGCTATTTAAAAACTATTTTTGGTATTTTCTGTAATTTTAATTTAAAATTGGATAACGAGACTCAGATTTTGATCTGGACAATGGATCCGGATCCGAAATCAAGTCACACATATAAAATGAATTTAATTTTAGTAAAACTTGAGAGATGAACTGGAATTTAGATTTAAAAGTGACTCAATTGCTCAGAAAATGAAATCACGGGCAAAAGGGAATATTTAAAAGATTTTGAAAAAAAATTGGGGTGTTCACAGTCATGTCGTTCGGGCTCAAGAATGCTGGGGAAACCTATCAAAGAGCAATGGCAATTATTTTCCACGACCAGATGCACAAGAACATGGATGCCTATGTGGATGACATCTTGGTCAAGTCAAAAGAGGGAGAGGATCATCTTGATGCTCTCGGCCAAGTCTTTGAAAGACTTATTCTCTACAAGTTGAGACTAAATCCACAGAAATGTATCTTCAAAGTAGAGTCAGGCAAACTGCTTGGCTACATGATCAGCAAGAAAGGCATAGAGGTGGATCCTGCCAAGGCAAAGGCAATCATTGATATGCCGCCTCCCACCAATCTCAAAGAACTGTGAAGCCTTCAAGGTCGCATTCAGTCAATTCATCGCTTCATCTCAAATTTGGCAATGAGATGCGAGCCCTTCAATCACTTGTTGAGAAAAGAAGTGAAATTTGAGTGGGGACCAGAATGTCAGCTCTCATTTGAGCGCATCATGCTGTATCTTCTCAATCCACCTGTTCTGAAGCCACCAGAACTCGGAAAGTTACTCCTTTTATATATTTCTGTCAACCATAATGCTTGTGGCGGATTTCTTGCGCAGTACGAGGAAGGCAGTCGTATAGAGCATGACATCTACTACATCAGCAAGACCTTCATCGATTATGAGAAAAGATACTCTCAGATTGAGAAGACATGTCTAGCCTTAGTATGGATGTGTCAAAAGCTGAGACATTATCTTTTGGCTTCAGAAATCAAAATTTTATCAAGGCTCAATGCTCTCAAGTACATCCTTGAGCAGCCTTTCCTTACATGACAGATTGCAAAATGGCAGGTCCTCCTGATGCAATATGACTTGGAGTATGTTTCTCAGAAGTCAGTCAAGGGTTAGTGCATCGCAGATCAGTTTGTAGACTTTGCGTTGACAAAAGAAATCAAAGCAGAAGATGATTTCCCTGATGATCGCATCTGCAATATTCAGGAGTCCCCAGTTTAGACCCTTTTCTTTGACGGAGCCATAAACATGTCCGGTATAGGGATTGGGATCTTGTTGATCACTCCCGAAAAAGAGATGCTCCCTTATTCCCTCAAGCTCAACTTCCAATGTACTCATAATATGGCCGAGTATGAAGCTCTAATTCAAGGCCTCAAGATTTTGCAAGACTTTGATGTCAAGAGAATACACGCCTTCGGCGACTCATTGCTTGTTGTCAATCAAGTTAACGTTGAATGACAAGTCAAGGACTCAAAGTTGATTCTCTATCAGAAGATTGCCTTAGCCCTCATAGGCAACTTTGAAGAATTTCAGCTTAATCATTTCAAGAGGGAATACAATCATATAGCTGATGGCCTAGCCTGTTTAGGCTCTATTTTGTCTTTTAAAGACAGTAAGTCCTGTCGTTCCTTCGAGATTGACAGACTTGATCAACCTGCCTACATTCCAGCTGAGCAAGTAAACCAAGCCACTCAGAAAGAGAAGCCTTGGTATCAAGACATCAAAATTTCATCGAAACCGGTGAATTTCCATCAGAAATGCCAAGAAAGGAGTAGCATGCAATCCAGCGCATGTCAGCATGTTATTTCATCCTCGCCAATACTCTCTACCGTCGTTGATTCAGTTCTAAGTACGCCAGATGCTTAGATAAGGATGAAGCCATGGAAGTTGTCCGAGAGGCACACGAGGGAATTTGTGGTGTTCACGTCGGCTACCAAACACTCGTCAAGCAAATTATTCAGGCAGGGTATTACTGGAAAACCATGCAGCAGGATTGCCATCAATTTGTAAGGAAGTGCGTCAAATGTCAAATGCACGCACATTCCATTCATGCGCCAACCACATACTTGCAGTCTATGGTCTCTCATTGGCCCTTTTCAATGTGGGCCTTCGACGTGGTCGGCCCGATCACTCCTTCGGCTTTTAATGGCCACAAATACTTCCTTGCGGCTATACAATACTTCACCAAATGGGTCAAAGTTGTAACCCTACGAACGGTAGAAGGCCGGCATGTGGTTTCGTTTATTCATAAGAATCTTCTTTGTCGCTTTGGCGTCCCACATGATATTATGTCAGACAACGGCAGCCACTTCAAGAATGAGAGAATGAAGACCTTCTGCTCCAGGTTTAGGATTCATCACCACTTCCCAGTCCCTTACTATCCTCAAGGAAATGGCCAGGCAGAGGCCACCAATAAGATTTTAATCCGCATTCTCGAAAGAACGGTGGAAACGGGCCGCGATTGGCACGAGAAGATGCATGATGCACTTTGGGCATACCGAACCACCATTCGGACCCCAACCAATGCTACTCCTTCAGAGTTTGTCTATGGAACCGAGGTAGTATTACCTCTTCACATTCAGAAGCCCGCTCTCAAGTTCGCATCGCTCATCGAACTTCCGCTTGATCAGTATCAGTAGCAGAGGTTGGTACAACTTGATCTGTTAGATGAGAAAAGACTCAAGGCAGTAGAGCACGCTCAAGCTTATCGGCAGAGAATAGCTAGGCACTACGCCAAATCAATTATTGAGAGAAGATTTTGAGTTAATGATCTTGTGCTCAGATCAACAACTCATCTCCAGCATCGGCCGAAGGGAAAGTGGTCACCCAATTGGGAAGGCCCTTATGTGGTTAAGGAAGCGTTGCCTCATAATTCCTATCGCCTGATCAACGCAGATGGAATAGAACTGTCAGATCCTATTAATGCTTTATATTTGAAGAGATTTTACACTTAAATTGTTCATCCTAGCCGTTTGTACTCTTTAAAAGTCTCTTTCAATAAAGCAATAATCTTCTATTGAATTGTCACATACTTCTCCATGATACTGGGGCATTTTATTTTGATCTATACTTGTCTTCCTTCATCATATGTAGGCAGGATCAGACGAATCTTTTTCTAAAAATCCTATCAATTTTTCAGTTAATCTTGTTATCATTATTGAATTGTATTTGTTTCATTTTCCAATCTAATCAAATCTTTATCAATTTATGGTCAATCTTATCAATTTTTGTCAAGTTTTATCAATTTTATTAAATTTTATTCCTTCATTTTTTTTAAACCCTTTCAGGTTAAGGGATAAACCTGATGCCTCGTTTCAATGAGGTATTTCCCTTTCAGGTTAAGGGATAAAACTTGAACCTTGTCCCACGAGGCCCTTTTATTTTCATTCAAGACAGGGGATAATCCTAAATCCTTCTATCATCAATTTCTCTCAAATTTCTGTCAATTTCTACTAAATCTTTATTGTCAACTGCATTAATTTATTCCTTTTATCAACCCTTTTATCCTTTATCCATTTCTAGCAATCTTGTTAGACTTTGTTAAATTCTCTTCAGGACCAGGGATAATCCTGAAAACCATTCTAAATAAAATTCAGGTCTTAGGCCATCTTGGGTCAAGGACCTTGAATAAGTTTCTCATCCTCATCGTCGGAATCTATTCACTCTTTTTGTCAATCCTTCTAAAACCCGACTTTTGGGAAGGAGCTATTTTCCTCCCACCTGAGTTCCGACTCAGGCTTTGTTTTCATCTTATTTTATTTTTGGAAAGATCCGAGCCCCGACTCAGATTTTCTCCTTTTTATCTTTTAAAAACCAGGTTCCGACTCTGATTTTCCGTTTTCGCATATTCTTATTTCTGAAGTTCCGGGTTCCGACTCGGACTTCCCTTTGGATCCGATGCTTGTATTGGAACCAATTGTTATGTCGAGAATTTGAGTTCTCAAACTCGATTCTCATTCTTTCCTTGCATCTTTATTTTTGAAAAACCGGGTTTCGACTCGGACTTCCCTTTGGATCCGATGCTCGTATTGGAACCAATTGCTACGTTGAGAATTCGAGTTCTCAAACTCGATTCTCATTCTTTCATTCTTCTATTTTTGAAAGACCGGGTTCCGACTCGGATTTTTCCCTTTTGTATATTCTTATTTCTGAAGCTTCGAGTTCCGACTCGAACTCCCCTTTGGATCTGATGCTTATGTTGGAACCAATTGCTATGTCAAGAATTCGAGTTCTCAAACTCGATTCTCATTCTTTCATTCTTCTATTTTTGAAAGACCGGGTTCTGACTCGGATTTTTCCCTTTTGTATATTCTTATTTCTGAATCTTTGAGTTCTGACTCAAACTTCCTTTTGATCCAATGCTTATATGGAATGAATGAAATTATTAAAGATAACAAGATTAAATGAAAAATTGATAAGGTTTTTAGAAAAAGAGTTTGTTTGATCCTGCCTACACATGATGAAAGAATACAAGTATAGATCAAAATAAAATGCCCCAGTATCATGGAAAAAAAAATATGAGAATTGATAGAAGATCATTATTTCATTAAAAGGTTTTTTGAAGAGTACAAAAGGCTAGAACAAGCATTTTAAGTATAAAATCTCTTCAGGTGCAGAGCATTGATAGGATCAGGCAGTTCCACTCCATCTGCGATGATCAGACGGTATGAATTGTGAGGCAGTGCTTCCTTAACCACATAAGGGCCTTCCCAATTGGGTGACCACTTGCCCTATGGTCGATGCTTGAGATGAGTTGTCGATCTGAGCACCAAATCGTTGACTCCAAATTTTTTCTCAATAACTGACTTGGCATACTGCCTAGCTATCCTCTGACAATAAGCTTGAGCATGCTCTGCTGCCTTTAGCCTTTTCTCGTCTAGCATATCCAGTTGTATCAACCTTTGTTGATGATACTGATCAAGCGAGAGTTCGATGAGTGATGCAAACTTGAGTGTAGGCTTTTGAACGTGGAGAGGTAATACCACCTCAGTCCCATAGACAAGCTCTGAAGGCGTGGCATTGGTCGGAGTCGAAATCGTGGTTCGGTACGCCCAAAGTGCATCGTGCATCTTCTCGTGTCAATCATGTCCTGTCTCCACAGTTCTCTCCATAATGCGGATTAAAATCTTGTTGGTGACCTCTGCCTAACCATTTCCTTGAGGATAATAAGGAGCTGAGAAGTGGTGATGAATCCTGAACTTCGAGCAGAAGGTCTTCATCCTCTCATTCTTGAAATGGCTGCCGTTATTTGAAACAATATTGTGTGACACACCAAAACGACAAAAGAGGTTCTTATGAATAAAAGAAACCACATGTTAGCCTTCTACCGTTTGCAGAGTTATAACCTCAACCCATTTGGTGAAGTATTTTATAGCTGTGAGGGAGTATCTATGGCCATTAGAAGTTGAAGAAGTAATTGGACCTACCACATCGAAGGTCCACATTGAAAAAGCCAAGGAGAAACCACATATTGCAAATACGTGGCTGCCGCATGAATAGAAGGTGCATGCATTTGACATTTGACGCACTTCCTCACAAATCGATGGCAATCCTGCTGCATGGTTTTCCAATAATACCCTGCTCGGATAATTTGCTTGACGAGTGTTTGGTAGCCGACGTGGACACCACAAATTCTCTCGTGTGCCTCTCAAACAACTTCCATGGCTTCATCCTTGTCTAAGCATCTGGCGTACTCAGAACTGAACCCACAATGGTAAAGAGTATTGGCAAGGAGGAAATAGCAGGCGGACATGCGCTGGATCGCATGTTGCTCCTTTCTTGGAATCTCCGGTGAAAATTCACCGGTTTCAATAAAGCTTTTGATGTCTTGGTACCAAAGCTTCTCTTTCTGAGTGGTTTGGTTCACTTGCTCAGCTAAAAAAAAGGCAGGTTGATCTAGTCTGTCAATTTCGAAGGAACGACAGGATTCACTGTCTTTGAACGACAAAATGGAACCCAGGCAGGCTAGGCCATCGGCTATATGATCGTATTCCCTCTTGATATGGTTGAGCTGAAATTCTTCAAAGTTGCCTATAAGAGCTAAGACAATCTTGTGATAGGGAATCAATTTTGAATCCTGGACTTGTCACTCAGCATTAACTTGACTGACAACGAGCAAAGAATCACCAAAGGCATGTACTCTCTTGACATTGGAGTCTTGCAAAATTTTGAGACCTTGTATCAAAGCTTCGTACTCGGCCATGTTATGAGTACACTAAAAGTTGAGTTTGAGAGAATAAGGGATCATCTTCTTTTCGGGAGTGATTAATAAGATCCCAATCCATATACCACACATGTTTCTGGCTCCATCAAAGAAAAGGGTCCAAACTGGGGACTCCTGAATATTGCAGATGCCATCATCGAGAAAATTGTCTTCCGCCTTGATCTCTTTTGTCAACGGGAAATCTGCCAACTGATCTGCGATGGACTAGCCCTTGACTGACTTCTGAGATACATACTGTAAGTCATACTGCATCAAGAGGACTTGCCATTTTGCAATTCGTCCGGTAAGAAATGGCTGCTCAAGGATGTACTTAAGAGGATTAAGCCTTGACAAAATTTTGATTTCTAAGGCCAGCAGATAATGTCTCAGCTTCTGACACATCCACACTAAGGCTAGACATGTCTTTTCTATATGAGAATATATCTTCACATAGTCGATGAAGGTTTTGCTCACGTAGTAGATGGCATGCTCTATCCGGCTGCCTTCCTCATATTGTGCAAGAAATCCGCCACCGACATTCTGGTTGACAGAAATGTATAAGAGAAGTGGCTTTCCCAGTTCCGGTGGCTTCAGAACCGGTGGATTAAGAAGATACTGCTTGATACGCTCGAACAAAAGTTGACATTCTAGGCCCCACTCAAATTTCACTTATTTTCTCAACAAGTGATTGAAGGGCTCACATCTCATGGCCAAATTGGAGATGAAACGTCGAATCAACTGAATGCGACCTTGAAGGCTTCGCAGTTCTCTGAGATTGGTAAGAGGCGACATATCAATGATTGCATTCGCTTTAACAGGATTCACTTCTATGCCTTTCTTGTTGATCATAAATCCAAGCAATTTGCCCGACTCTACTCCGAAGACACACTTCTGTGGGTTGAGTCTCAATTTATAGAGGATAAGTCTTTCAAAGACTTGGCCGATAACATCGAGATGATCCTCTCCTTCTTTGGATTTCACCAGGATGTTGTCTACATAGACGTCCATGTTCTTGTGCATCTGGTCATGGAAAATAACTGTCATTGCTCTCTGATAGGTTGCCCCAGCATTTTTTAGTCCAAACGGCATGACTGTGTAGCAAAAGGTACCCCAAGGCATGGTAAAAGAAGTTTTTGACTGGTCACGAGCAGCCAGTTTGATCTGATTGTAGCCTGAATATCCATCTATAAAGGAAAACATTGCATGACCTATTATGCTATCGATTAAAAGATCGATGCTGGGAAGTAGATAATCATCGTTTGGGGTGGCCTTGTTCAGATCCCTAAAATCAATACAAATTCGGACCTTGCCATTCTTTTTGGGAACCGCTACGATGTTTGCCAACCAATCTGAATAGTCAATAGTCCCGATGAACCCTGCCTTTAACAACTCCTCAAGTCCTTCTTTAACTTGTGGTGCCACGCGGGGATCCATCTTCCTCAACTTCTGCTTGATTGGCTTAACATCTGGCTTCAGCACAAGACGATGCTCGACTAACTTTGGATCCAACCCTGGCATATCCTCATAAGTCCATGCAAAGACTTCCTGATGCCGTTTGAGAAAATGCATGAGCCTTTCCTTCTCATCTGAACCTAAACTGGAATCAATTTTGAGGATTTTCGGGTCATCTTCTGAACCAATATTGACATCCTCTATCGGATCTTGAACCAACGGTGACGGTTCATCCTGCTTTTGAATACTGGTGAATTCTGGCAATTCTTGAATTGTTGAGTCAAACTCTGTCAATTCTTCAATTTGTTCTGGCATCTTGTCGATCCCTGCCCCTGCCTTTGCCTTGCAGATTCTGGCTGGTTTGGAATTACTTTGAGAAAAATTGTAATTGATAACGAGCCTTTTGAGTATTTTAGGAGCCATGATTCGGAAATCCTGAAATCGAAAAGAAGGCTTTTGAGAAAAGGTAAGAGATTCAAAATTAGCCTTTTGTACAGAAACAAAGAATGATGACATAGAAAAAAAGATATAAGAGAATAATCATATATGTCAAGATGTGAAAAAGACCAAAATTTCATTGATAATTTGCTGAAAACAGTCATTTGGTATTTACAGATGACTCAAGAAAGGAAAACTAGGACTGAGTTGTCCCTACAAGATAACAGAAAAATAGGAAAAGAAAACACAAAACAAAGGCATTGTCTTCACTCTGCTCCTCTGATGAAAGTGGTTCTTCTGCCTGATGACTGACTGGTGAAACCTAAACCCGCACCAATAACATGCTGAGCGGGGATGATTGGCTCCATCACGCCGTCCTCGTTCTTGCCAAGGCCTCTGAAGGGCTGGTGGTCATGCTTCATCAAAAGATCAAACCCTTTATTGGCTTTTGAGAACTGAGAAAATAGAGGGTGTTCTTTAATAGAAGTGCAATTGAGGCGCCCACCCAGCTTGAAGAAGCAAGGTCCCTGCCATTGGACTGCCGCGGTGACGTTTTCTGTTGGCTGGACTTCCTTCAGCTTTAGCATGTCTAAGCCGTCACTCAAATTAATCTCATCGACCTCCCGAATGCTTGAGATGTCGGCAGTGAAAGTGGGATGGGGAACCATGGGCTGCGGGAGTCTCTCTTCCGGATCTTCTCCCAGAACAGTGGTAATCATGCCTCCCTTCGACCATTTGATGCATTGGTGAAGGGTTGAAGGAACGACGTTGGCATTATGAATCCAGGTGCGCCCCAGTAGAAGATTGTATGTGGGCGGGTTGACCACATGGAACAATACAGTGTGCACCGAGTAGTTGATAAAGATTTCAAGAAAGACTTTTCCCTTGGCAGTCTGCCCGTGATTGTCGAATCCGTAGAACGTTATCGGATCTGGGGTATATTCTTCTTCCTTGAGGCCCAAGGCCCTGGCTGTCATCTCCGGACAGATGTTAAGGCTGCTGCCCCCCGTCTATGAGCACATACAGGACTGTCATGCACCTGGTCCGCACCACTATGTATAAGGCATTGTTGTGGAATGAATGAGGTTTTGGCAAATCCTCATCTGAAAACGTAATTGGTGCATTCGTCATTGCTTGATTGACGATCTGAGCCATGTCCTACGAAGTTGTGCTTGGTTTGACTTTGATCTTCCTTAGTAAATCATCTAGCACTTGCTGATGTTCAGGTGAAGCATGGGTCAGATCCAGGATGGAGATGTTTGGCAATGTCATAATCGGTTTCTGAATTGATTTCGACATCTCACCCTTCTTTGAAGTTGCTTTGATGAAGCGCTTCGGGATCATGAGAGTTTGCTTGGCAACCGTTGTTGTCACCTTTGTTGGCTCATTTACTGACTTTTTGTTGCTAAAAAATGAAGTAATATCCACCCTCTTGGCGGAAGACTATGTCTGACGTAGGACTAGGACCTGATGTTGATTCTGAATGTCGTGGTTAGAACATGGCTGAATGTTATTCTGAAGAGAGACTGTCTGCTCTAAAATTACTGAAGCTGAATGCTTGGGAAAAGGTTTGGACAAAATCTCGGGCTGCTCTTCGTCCTCATCCTCGATCAATAAATTCTTGTCGATGCAGTCCTGAATGATATTCTTGAGGACTGTTATCATCACAAAATTTTTCCTCCGTCCCTCTGCGAGAGAGAGACGAACGATTCTGCTAGTCAAACTCGACCAAAGTTTTGAAAATGGTTTTGAAAATTACTCGCCTCCATTTTGAAAATTTGCGGGAAAATTCCGTGGAATGGGATCCGCCTGTCGGTACGAGGTTCAACCGTTCCTGGCGCCTTTACCAAGGTTAATCGAACCAAGGATCAAATGTGTGCTTTGACTAAGTTAAATGATCTAAATCATGCTCTATTTTCCTAGAATGCACAAAAAATCAGACTTGTGCTATAGGATTTTGAAAAGATGCAAGTTTGAGAAATATGATGTTTGCTTTGGAAAATTGAAATATGCTTGGAAAAATGGTTGGAAAAGTGCTTGAAAATGGAATTCCTGGGAAAATCATTGAATTTTATTGGAAATCAGAAATTTGCATTGGAAAATAAATTCTCAGGAAAACTTGAACTTTGGGAAAATCGATTTTGAGATTCAGATTGCTTTTCTGAGGAAATAGATTTGAGAATTCTGAGAAAATCAGGAAGTTCATTGGAAAATGACTTTTGAAATGGAAAATGGATTCTCAGAAAAATGCAAAACCTGAGAAAATTGATTTCGAGATTAGAAACTTAGAATTGAGAATGTGGAAATCTTGGAAAATCTTAATTTGAACTTGAAAAATAATTCAAAATCATATTTGAAAATTCAGAGTTCTGAGAAAATCGAACTAAGTCAAGCACACAATTGATCAGACGAAGACAAGTCCCATCACTGTCGCCAAACCTGTTATCATCGCAAATTTTTTCCTCCCTCCCTCTGCGAGAGTGAGAAGAATGATTCTGTGAGTCAAACTCGACCAAAGTTTTGAAAATGGTTTTGAAAATTACTCGCCTCCGTTTTGAAAATTTGTGGGAAATTCCGTGGAATGGGATCCGCCTGTTGGTACGAGGTTCAACTGTTCCTGACGCCTTTACCAGGGGTAATCGAACCAAGGATCAAATGTGCGCTTTGACTAAGTTAAATTATCTAAATCATGCTCTTTTTTCCTAGAATGCACAGAGAATCAGGCTTGTGCTATGGGATTTTGAAAAGATGCAAGTTTGAGAAATATGCTGTTTGCTTTGGAAAATTGAAATATGCTTGGAAAAATGGTTCGAAAAGTGTTTGAAAATGAAATTTCTGAGAAAATCATTGAATTTCATTGGAAATCAGAAATTTGCATTGGAAAATAAATTCTCAGGAAAACTTGAACTTTGGGAAAATCGATTTTGAGATTTAGATTGCTTTTCTGAGGAAATAGATTTTAGAATTCTGGGAAAATCAGGAAGTTCATTGGAAAATGATTTTTGAAATGCAAAATGGATTCTCAGAAAAATGGAAAACCTGAGAAAATTGATTTTGAGATTGAAAACTTAGAATTGAGAATGTGGAAATCTTGGAAAATCTTAATTTGAACTTGGAAAATACTTCAAAATCTCATTTGAAAATTCAGAGTTATGAGAAAATCGAATCCTGAGAAAGACTTGGGAATTTTTGGGAAAATCGATTTATCTGAAATTGAAATTGGAGAATGAATTTGAAAATAATGCAAATTGAATGAATGGATGAATTTTAAAGGGAATTTCATTGAGGAATTGGCAAATCCTTTTGAAACTTTGAGAAATGCAGTGCATTTTTGAAGTTAGCCTAAGAGTGTAGGCTGAATGTGGCTAATATGAAGATCATAAATCTAGGTTTCATTCGTATTCTGACTATGGCCAAAAATATAAATTCCACCAAGTTTATAAACTTCATAAGAGCTTGTGCACGTGTCAACCATAGTGATTTTGGAAAAATGTGCATGAATGATGCATCAGATATCAGGATTTGCAGAAATTAAACTATATGCAATGCAGTCTTATTCTATGCAAGAAATATAAATTCTTATTCCAAATTATTATATTTGATATTACATTTAATTGAAATAAAACAAATAAATAAAATGGCTAAGTATTCCTCCTGAATGTTCCTGCAAAACTAGAAAACCTGTTAGCACAAAAATATAGTTTTTTCTGAATTTATCCAAAAATATTAGAAATTATCGGATATTATTCAGATATAAACCAAGAATCATACCCCCTTTGATATAAACATGAGAAATAATGAATAAATTTTGAGAAAAAACTTGGAAATTCGAAATTGGGGTCAAAATGACCAAAATGCCCCTGATGACCTTGAAATCAGGGTTTTTTGAAAGAGTTTTTGTAAATTTTGGAATTTTGAAAATCAAATGAAATAAATCAAACATAATATAATGAAATATGATGATATGCATGAAAATTTATGGAATTAGAAATTAAAATTTCGAAATTTAGGTCAAATGACCAAAATACCCCTGATAACAAGACTATGGCCTTGAAACCAGGGTTTTCTGAAATAAATTTTGCAAAAATGGAAAATTAAAATAAAAATGAGATTGAAATTAACCCTAATATGACATGACATGCTTATTTACATGAATAAAACCCTAAAATCACAAAAATAACATAAAATATCAAATTTAACTTGATTTTCGCTTCTGAATTTAAAGACAAACTAACATATAAAGCAAATAAACTTGGATTTGAGCCAAATTTGGCATGGACAACTAGACTGACTATAAAAACAGAATGGGTTCGAAAATTTAATTTTTTTGTATTTTCTTAATATGGAAAATAGCTAAAAATCTTAAAAAATCAGAATTTTGCCTAAAATGTTGATTCTAAATGGGATTTCAGATATCAAACTTCCATAAAAATGTCCCAAATTTCATGGGTTGACAGAAAACAGTAAGGAAAGGATTTTTTCCTTTTATACATTCTGGTTTTGACCTATGGTAGGAGTTGTACAGCTCCGGCAAGTCGGATCAGAATCCGACGAGTCTAGCATTTGGGGGAAACAGACAGGTTTCAGGAGAAAATGTGGGAAAACTAGCAGAAAGATGGGAAAAAGGCTGAAATTGTGGGAAAACTTTCTTGACAAACAGAGAAAAATTTTATTTTTTCACATTATTGTGATTCAGGTTACGGTTTAGAAAAGGGCACACTGTTATCAAAGACCTAAATCTCTAGAATTTCTGGATATTGGAATCTGTCAGACAGAAAAGATAAATCCGGGACAAATATTGGGATAATCCCAAAAATTCCCAAATTTTGGAAAATGACAGGAAAATGGGTTATGAACAACTTTCGTGTTGAAAGTGTTTGCATACGAGCTACGTATTGAGCGGACACAGCACGTTAGGGTCTGTCTATACCCTGACAAAAAAAATTCAAGATTTTCCCAAAGGTCTGGGAAAATATATTTTTGAAAGAGTTCAAATCTGGTTGTAAAGATCTCAAAATTTCCAGATAATTAGGAATCTACTGTAATTTTTAGGGGAGGATTTGAATGCCCCACAAGGGTAAATCCAAAGGTTCTTTTCTACTAAATCAGAAATTGAAAGTTCAGGAAATGTAAAATGCCAGTTTGGAATTTGATTTGTTTGAGAGGGTTCTGAAACCCAAATAGAATCAAAATTTTGGCAGAGAAACAAAAACATGTAAACTTAATTACTCTAAAATTTACAGAATTTATTGGTGCATAAACTCACATAAAATAATGCATGGACTTTGCACAAAATAATCCATTCAATTGGATTCTAGGCTAAGTAACAACGAATTCTATATAAGCTAAATGAAATAGAGAATGGACTACTCTAATATGCATTTTCTAACATAAAATGACATGAGATATAAACTAAAAATGAAAATCAATGGGAATATGAGCCATTTTGATGCTCTCGAAATGAGAGATTCAATCCATTGAATGGATGAATCTCTTATTCCATTAGCACAAGTATATAACATGTTTTCCCTTTTTTTTTTAGAACAAAGAAATATATAAAACGAAAGCAAATATTAACCTACTAAGCTGAAAGCATCCAAATTTAAAACTCCTCATCTCATAGCATTGGGTTCACACATGGTGGTTCATTCAAAGCCTTTTCATTTGGGTCTCTCTTAGGAGAGATTTCAAAACGAAACCCACTAAGACCCGAGTATTAGCAAACCAAGTTCATTTTTTTAAAAGAATGATGTTAATATTGAACTTGCAACAAAAAGGGGGATTAAAAACCTTGATCTTGTTATGGCTTGAGGAGGTTGTCACCATCGGCTGGAGAAGATATAGATGAAGGTTTATGGGGTGCAACCAACGGATGGGCTTCCTTGGAGATGGCTGGGCATCTCGGTACTGCCTTGGAGATAGCTAGGGGAGTTGAAGTAGGTGATTCGGCTGGAGCAAGAGGACTTGAAGGAGGTGGCTACCAAGGCGTGGCTGGACTCTTGGAGATCGAAGTATTGTTGGAGATGGTCGGCAGTTGAAGGGTTGCAACCTTGGACGTCAACTTGGAAGAGATGGCTGCCAAAGTGGCTACCTTGCTGCAAAGAGGCGCTCAAGTGGATGGTGTTGGTCGACCAAGAGAGGTCACAGCTGTAGCTGCTTCCAAAAGGGGCGGCTAGAAGAGTTAAAGGAGGCTGCAGCCAATGGTGGAGATGCTGGAGCTCTTTGATGAAGGTGGTTGTTAGCTGGTGGAAGCTTGGAGCAATGGTGGCAATGGCTGCCACAAGGTTGAAGGGGCTGGAACCAAAGAGAGCAAGAGGGAGCTTAGGGGCTGAGAGAGGATGCTAGGGCTGGGCATGCATTCCATGGAATAGGTAAGTGAATGAGAAGTTTTAAGGTGGTTGGACCAAGGAAAGAGGAAAGAAAGAAATGAGGGAAAAGAAGAAGGAAAGAAAGAGAAGGGAAGAAAGGAAAGAGGAAAGGAAAGGGAAAAGGAAAGAAAAGAAGGAGAGAAAAGAGAGGGAAAGGAAGGGAAGGAGGAGGTGTCGACCAAGGGGGAGGAGAAGAAAAGGAGGAAGGAAAAAAAGAAAAAGAAAGAAAGAAAGAAAGAAAATAAAAAGGAAGAAGAAAAGAAGGAAAAGAAAAAAAAAAGAAGGAAAGAAAGAAAAGAAAGAGGAAAAAGGAAAGGAGAAGAAGAAAGAAAGGAAATGGGGAGGAAGAGAGAGGACTAGGGGGGTC
This sequence comes from Nuphar pumila, assembly GCF_984573655.1. NCBI lineage: Eukaryota > Viridiplantae > Streptophyta > Magnoliopsida > Nymphaeales > Nymphaeaceae > Nuphar > Nuphar pumila. The sequence continues at coordinate 52,027,516 of NC_143257.1, read as the reverse complement.
GACCCCCTTGTGGGTCCCACCTTAGGTAAAATAAGAATAAAAAAAAATAAAAAAAATGAAGAAATAAAGGAAAGGTAATTTTTTTTCTTTTTTATATATAAATTAAAACGGAAAATGCAAATGGATGGACCATCTCAGAGCGGGTCCAAATTCCACTTTTGAAATTCATTTTGACGATTAGAGGGGTAAAATAGTCTTTTTAAAAAAAATTAGACAAAACGAGCTATTTTTGGCAGTTTTTGAAACGAGCTCAGATTTTGAAGTTCAATACCCCGTTGCGAAGCAAATCCAGTATAGAATTTAAAAATTTGAGTTTGAAATGAATCTAGATTATTTTTCTCGAGAAAATATTTCTAAATTTAGAATCCTGGGGGTAAAAATATCAATTTTGGAAACCCTGGGTTTGAAATTGATTTTTGAAAACTTTTAAAACTCGATCTGGATTGAAATTTATAAAACTGGAGTTCTGGACTTCGAAAATGGAATGAAATGTGATGAAATGTGATGAAATGTTATGAAATGCTAAGAAATGATATGAAATAATGAGAAATGACATGAAATGCTATGCAAAATGTAAACCCTGAATCAAGAATTTTGGATGTTAGACCCCGATTGACACTTGTATCAGTTCAAAATGTGTTAAAATTGATAAATTTTGCAAAATGGTTCAAGAAATGGTTTTTGAACTCCACCGAGCTAGAGTGACACTGAAAATCAGGATTTGAGCTGAATTGAGTTGGATTGAGCTGGATTCTAGAGTTTCAGAACTCAATTGAACTGACCAGACACTGACTCAACTGACCTTCCTGACTAAATTTTCAAGAAAAGCTACCATTTTTAGAGAAATGGTGCGGAATGGTCACTAGAGTGAAGTGAATTACGAATCTGAGTTGGGTTTGAGCTAGAACAAAAGTCAGTAATACTGACATGAACTAAAATTAAAGCTCGAACACTAGCTCAATTGACTGAACTCAGCTCAATTTCAGATGAAAGAGTTGAAATGGACTAAAATGGGCTCTTGGACACTTGAAAATGGTTTTGAACTGAAACTGGAGCACTTGAACTCCTGGTGAGCTCAGGCTAGACTCAAGGAAACATGACTGACTGTGAATGACTGACTCGAAGACAATTGGATTAGATTTGAGTGAGAAATGAGCTCATTTCTGAAGAAATGATCCCATTTTGGCATGAATGGTCAGAAATGAAAATGGTTTGTTCATTGTGAGCTCAGATGAGCTTGAAATGACTAATATTTTAACTGTTCTGAACGGACCAATGAGTTTGGTTGACTCCGACTGACTGGAGTCCGGGATGACCTAGGGGTAAAATGGTAATTTTCTTAGTGAAAATGGTAAAGTGGTGATTTTCTGAAACTGACTAGGGGTTTGACTCCTACACTGACCTAACAGGGTTGGCACTGCACGAGGAGGGTTGTTTGAAATGGGTGTGGAAAATTTGGGGTGTTTATAGATGCCCCTCTTTGCTACTAAGTCGGCTTGAAGACGAGCTTAGTGGCAAAGAAAAACACACCAAATTTGGTCTATAAAAATGCCCCAGTTAGAAGGATCTGACTGGATATGAAGAAATTAGCCCTTATAAAACTGGTAGATATGAAATGGAGAATGAAGAAGAAAAATTTTACTTCAAAAAGAAGTGAGATTCAGGTTTTGACCTTAACCTGGATGGGATAGAAAATATCTCGTGTCGAAACGAAGCTCAGGTTTGACCCTTAACCTGTCCGAGAAATGAAATACCTCATCAGAATGAGGCTCAGGTTTAACCATTAACGTGACCGGGAAATGAAATACCTCATCAGAATAAGGCTCAGGTTTAACCCTTAACCTCACCAGAAAATGAAATACCTCATCAGAATGAGGCTCAGGTTTAACTCTTAACCTGACCGGGAATGAAAATGATGGGATTCTCGAAAGAAGAACCCATGATGGAACATTCAGACTTCCGCACAATGAATCCGATAGAGGTTTTGCAAAAGGATGAAATTGGGATCCCTAAAGCTTGAAAAGGTCTTTGATTTTGGGCGCCTCATTGCTCAGACTAAATAACTTTTGAAATTGATGACCTTTTGAGAGTAAATGATTGGTGGCTTAACCTCAAGCCAAAATTGGACTATCTATGGTGGGACAGTGGGGACACAGAGAAGTGTGCGAATCTGAGAGCCCAGGCGCTCAGATTATACCAACAAAAGGGAAGGAATCTTGAAAACTCCTGTTATCAAGTCCTAAAAGGAATAACAACTGATGTCAGGATGCGCCAAAGATGAACCTCAAGCTCTCGCTTTACGTCAGGATAACTAGAATATATTGTCAAAATGTTGAAAATTATTGTTGATTCAAAATAATTAAAAATGATGCAAGTTTGTGCAAAAATATTCCCTCTTATCTATCTGAAGTATTACCTCCGACTGAGCTTAACTCCGTAGAATCAAGATTCAAATTCAAATTGCTTGCAATTGACTTTCTTTCAAGGGAGCTATCAATTTCCTTGATATGAACGGAAAAGAAAGAATTCTTGATATTGTGAGAGCAATTGGTGAAAGAATATTGATAATAAAATTTCACAAAATTTAAAGAAGATTCTTGGCAGATTTGGCAGTCTGATATCCTGGGATTCTTTTCTCATGATGATCTTTCTGCACTTTTTTTTCGGCAGAATTATAGCTCTATTGGGTTTTGGGGGATTATATCACCCTTCATTTTGGAGATGTCCTGACTTTTCTCTCTCTTTTTTTTTTTGAAGGGTACGTCACAAACTCCTTCATCTCAAAGATGTTCTGATCCTTCTTTTCTCTCAGGGATTATATTGACGGTTATTGGCTCTTTGGTTGGAAATATCTTGATGATAGCAGAAATTAAATATCCTTTAGGGTTTGTCGGGAGGCTTATCGCAGTTGCTTTCATCTTGACGGTGATTTGAACTTTCCCTTGAAGGATCCGTCACAAACCCCTTCATCTTGGAGATGATCTAAATCTTCTTTGGCTCCGGGGGTCTAACTCGCATAATTCATCTTCATCTTGACGATAATTGAGAGATCCCTTTTGTAGATATTTAATTGCGGCTTAGGTGATGGAAGAGATATGGAAATTGAGTGGATTTTTCTGTATCACCCAGGATATTTCGACTGCTTTATTTTCCAAGAATGATCTCCAAAAGTGTGCCATTGACTGCGATCAATATCGATCACTTATGGATTTGCAACAACATTGAATTTCTTTTGCTGGCCATAGCGAAGATTTATTCTTCATCCTTTTGGTTGGCCAATAGAAAGATTTTGAATTTTGAATCTTTTTCGCGAAAGCTTTGTCCTTTCAGAAGTAATACTAAAGGTATTGTGAAGTAATGTTTTTGTGCAATAAAGAATTTGAAATCAACAAGTATTTGACAACAAATTGACAAAATGTTCTTGAAATCTTTTGTCAAGGCGAGCATTTGAAGCACGACTCAACGCATCCATGACAAAATTTTTCTCTCCTTTCCCCAAAGGAGAAGATTCAGAAATGGGAAATAGAAATTACTCCTTTCTTCCCTGAATAGGAGGTGTTTGCAAAATGAACTTTTGAAAAGAAATTAAGTTTTTCGTCAAAACTTCCTAACATTAGGCTTCTCTTATGGAAAAGGGGTCGGTAATGGTGAGGTTGGTGAATTGGTCATGAAGGAGTGAGTCCATCACACTCTCCCTGAAAAGAGGGTGTTTCATGATGAAATGGCCTAGTATGAAATTGTGGTCACAAGGAAAGCGAACTTCCGTCGAAGCTCTTCCTGAACTAAGGGTTCCTTATATGAAATTGAAAATTTATTTTGCAAAAGGTTCACAAAGACACGAGTCCCCTCAAACTCTCCCTAAAAAGAGGCTAAGTGAATAAAGGATAGCATGCGAAAAGAACGAGCTTCCTCGAACTCTCCCTGTAAAAAGGGTCTCTCGCAAGAGAAAACGATTGAAATTGGTATTGGGTGACCAAAAGGTCGAAATTGGAAATTTGTAATTGGAAAATTGAAAATTGGAAATTGATTGACCCAAAGGTCGAAATTGGAGATTGAAATTTGGAAATTGATTGACCCGAAGGTCAAAATTAAAAATTTGGAAATTGGATGACCAGAGGGATGAAATTGGGAATTGAGTGGCCCAAGGGCCGAAATTTGGTAATTAGATGGCTCGAGGGCTGAAATTGGTAACTAGAACTTCAATTTTGATGAATGATCATCGCGAAGACTGAACCCAAGAGGTTGACTGACACGACCAACCAGTGAGATACTAACACTAGTGCTTAGTTTTGAAAGAATACCAGTATGAATACCGGGTTTTGAAAATATGTCAACATAGACATTGGATTTTGAAAATATACCAATTTGAGCACTGGGTTTTGAAAGTATACCAGTTCGAGCACTGTATTTCAAAAATGTACCAGTTTGAGCACTGGATTTTAAAAATGTACCAGTTCGAGCACGGGATTTTGAAAACACACCAGTTCGAGCACTGGATTTTGAAAATGTACCAGTTCAAGCACTGGGTTTTGAAAATATACCAGTTCGAGCACTGGATTTTGAAAACATACCTTGTTTTTAAATTGAGACTTGAATTTTTGAAAGCGTCCTATGCTCTTAAAGTATTTGGGAATTGTAACGAGAATGATTGTCGGGGTCTCAAGATTATCCCTTATCCTGAATGGGTAATAAACTTGATGCAGATGCATGCCAATGAATACCGATGCCAATGAATGCAGATGTATGCAAATATGAAAATGATATAAATGAGTGCACATGCATGCAAAATGAAAGATTTGTTTATCATGCCTGCATACAGGGTATTTGTAGATAAAAACAAAATTTTAAAAATGCCCCAGGATAACTGGGAAAGGAGAATTTAACCATTATTGAAGAAAATTTGAGGAATTACAAAGAATAAGACATGATTTAAGTATAGAATTTTTTCAAATGTCGAGCATTGATGGGATCTGGTAATTCCACTCCATCGGCATTGATGAGCTGATATGAATTACGAGGTAATGCCTCTTTGACAACATAGGGACCTTCCCAATTTGGTGACCACTTGCCACCTGGGCGATGCTTGAGATAAGCCATTGATCTTAGCACTAGCTCGTTGACTCAGAATTTTCTTTCAATGACAGATTTTGCATATTGTCTAGCTATCCTCTGACGATATGATTGAGCATGCTCTGCTGCTCTGAGCCTTCTTTCAACGAGCAAATCAAGTTGTACTAGCCGCTGTTGTTGATACTGATCAAGCGGTAATTCCAGAAGTGATGCAAATTTTAGAGCAGGTTTCTGAACATATAGAGACAGTACTATTTCAGTTTCGTAGACAAGTTCTGACGGAGTAGCATTAGATGGAGTTCGAATGGTGGTTTTGTATGCCCACAATGCATCATGGATCTTCTCATGCCAATCACGGCATGTTTCCAAAGTTTGCTCCAGGATTCAAATCAGAATCTTATTGGTGGCCTCTGCTTGACCATTCCCTTGAGGATAATAAGGAGCGGAGAAATGATGATGAATTCTGAACTTTGAACAAAATGTCCTCATTTTCTTATTCTTGAAATGACTGCCATTGTCTGACACAATATCATGCGGTATACCAAAGCGGCACAGAATATTCTTGTGGATGAATGAAACCACATGTCAACCTTCTACCGTGCGTAGAGTGACTGCTTCTACCCATTTAGTGAAATATTCTGTTGCGGCCAGAAAATATTTGTGGCCATTTAAAGCAGAAGAGGTGATGGGGCCTACAACATCAAAAGCCCACATAGAAAATGGCCATGGCGAGACAACAGATTGCAAGTATGTCGCTGGTGCATGCATCTGACATTGAACACACTTCTTCACAAAATGATAGCAATCTTGTTGCATAGTTCTCCAATAATATCCTGCTCGAATGATTTGCTTGACAAGAGTTTGGTAGCCAACATGACCACCGCAAATGCCTTCATGTGCTTCTTGCACAACTTTTTTGGCTTCTTCTTTATCCAAACATCTGGAATATTTAGAACTGAATCTACGACAATAAAGGATGTCGGCAAGAATAAAATATCGAGCAGACATATGTTGAATTGCTCGCTGCTCTTTCTTTGAGAATTCTGGAGGAAATTCGCCAGTTTTAATGAAATTCTTAATGTCATGATACCAGGGTTTCTTCTTTTGCTCAGCCTGGTTTATCTGCTCTATTGAGACGAAAGCAGGTTGATCGAGTCTGCCAATTTCAAAGGAGCGACAAGATTCTCCGCTCTTAAAAGTCATGATGGATCTCAGATTGGCTAAACTGTCTGCAACTTGATTAAAGTATCTCTTGATATGGAAAAGTTGGAATTCTTCAAATTTGTTGGCAAGAGCTGAGACAATCTTCTGATAAGGAAGTAATTTTTTATCCTTCACTTGCCATTCAGCTAAGACTTGATTGACGACGAGCAAAGAGTCGCCATAAGCATGCACTCTTTTGACATTGAAGTCTTGTAAAATTTTCAGACCTTGTATCAAAGCTTCATACTCGTCCATATTATGAGTGCATTGAAAATCCAGTTTGAGAGAAAAGGGGTCATCTCCTTCTCTGTTGTGATTAGTAAAATCATGATTCCTATGCCTGCCATATTCTTGGAACCGTCAAAGAATAAATTCCAAATTGGAGATTGTTGAACATTGCAGATCCGCTCATCGGAGAAATCATCCTCGGCTTTAACATCCTCTGCTAGAGGGAAATCTGCCAATTGATCCGCAATTGCTTGGCCTTTGATAGATTGTTGGGAGACATACTCCAGGTCATATTGCATCAATAGGACTTGTCATTTAACAATTCGTCCACTGAGAAAGGGTTGCTCGAGAATGTACTTCAGAGGATTTAATTTGGATAGAATCTTGACTTCAGATGCCAGCAGATAGTGTCTCAATTTCTGACACATCCAAACCAGAGCTAGACATGTCTTCTCTATCTGAGAGTATTTCTTCTCGTAATCAATGAAGGTTTTGCTCACATAGTAAATGGCATGCTCTATCAGACTGCCTTCTTCGTATTGTGCCAAGAATCCGTCGCAAGCAACTTGATTAACTGAAATGTATAGCAATAGGGGTTTCCCCAATTCTGACGGTTTTAAAACAAGAGGATTGAGAAGATATTTCTTGATGCACTCGAACGATTGCTGACACTTTGGTCCCTATTCGAACTTCACTTCTTTTCAAAGCAAATGATTAAAAGGCTCACATATCATGGCCAAATGGGATATGAATCGTCGAATTGATTGCATGCGTCCCTGAAGGCTATGCAATTCTTTGAGATTAGTTGGGGGCGTCATGTCAATGATGGCCTTGGCCTTAGCGGGATCCACTTCTATCCCCTTTTTGCTGACTAAAAAGCCTAACAACTTGCCAGATTTGACTCCAAAAACACATTTTTATGGATTGAGTCTTAGCTTGTAAAGAATGAGCTGCTTGAAGACCAGATTAAGAGCTTCGATGTGATCTTCCTCTTCTTTGGATTTTACCAGAATATCATCGACATACGCATCCATTATTTTGTGCATCTGATTATGGAAAATGATGGTCATAGCACGCTGATAAGTTGCTCCAGCATTTTTAAGCCCAAATGGCATGACTGTATAACAAAAAGTGCCCCAAGGAGTAGTGAAAGATGTCTTGGACTGATCATGAGCGGCCAACTTGATCTGATTATATCCGGAATATCCGTCCATAAAAGAGAACATAGCGTGACCCGTCGTGCTATTGATTAAAAGATCAATATTAGGAAGTGAATAATCATCCTTAGGAGTCGCTTTATTGAGATCTCTGAAGTCGATGCAGATTCAAACTTTGTCATTCTTCTTGAGAACAACGACAATATTTGCTAGCCAATCTGGATAGTCAATGGCTCGAATGAACCCTGCCTTGAGTAGATCTTCTAGACCTTCCTTAACTTGTTGCTCCACTCGAGGATCCATTTTTCTCAGTTTCTGCTTAACTGACTTGACATCTGGTTTTAAGACGAGACGATGCTCAACCAATTTGGTATCCAGACCTGGCATGTCCTCGTACGTCCATGCAAACACTTCTTCATGTTGCTTGAGAAAATCGGTGAGCCTTTCTTTCTCTTCCGGGCTCAAACTGCTGCCAATCTTGAGAATTTTAGGATCATCTTCTGATCCGATATTGATATCCTTAGTCGGGTCTTAAACTAAGGATGATGGCTCATCTTGTTTCTGAATTGATGCAAATTCTGGTAATTCTTGAAGAGTTGAATCGAACTCTGCGGGTTCTTCTGACTACTTTGTAGTCTGATTGCATTCTGCTCTTATTTTGACCTAATGGATCACTGTCGACTTTAAAAAGGCATTTGGATTAAGAACGAGCCTCTTGATAAAATGGGAAGACATTATGAAAATTAGAGAATAAATTGATTCAGGAAAATCGCCCATCATAAAACAAATTGCTTCTATTTGAGAAAATAATTGGAAAAATAAAAGAGCAAAATAATGGCAATTTTGCAAAGATTTGGTAATGAGAAGTAAAGAGACAAATGGCATCCAGACAAATGAAGAAAATTTACAACTTTATTGAAAGATTGAATTGATCCAAATGACAATGATGAAAATGGAACAGGATATCATCCCAACAAAAGAATAGAAACGAAAAGACAAGTCGATTCTTTCAATGTGTTCCCTTGACGAAAATAGTGCCCTTCTGAGATCTTCCATCGAAGCCCAATCCGGCTCTTTTAGGATAGTGCTGAGGAATTAGAGGCTCGAGACGACCATCTCCATTTTTGCCCAGGCCTTGAAAAGGCTGATAGCCATGCTTCACCAATAGATCGAATCCCTTTTTAGCCTTCATAAATTAAGAGAACAGAGGATGATCCTTGAATGTGCTATAGTCAATTCGTCCTCCAATTTTGAAAAACTGTGGGCCTCTTCATCGAGTCATAGCCACTGTATGCTCTTGTTGTTTTTTCATCTGTAGTATTCCCGATTTTTTTTCAAAACTGACCTCTTCAATGCCCCTAATGCTAGGGATATCAGTAGTAAGAGTGGGTCTAGGAACCATGGGTTGTGCAAGCCTTTGCTTTGAATCTTTGCCCAAGACTGTTGTGATCATTTCGCCTTTTGACCATTTGACGCACTGATGCAGGGTAGACGGCACCACGTTCGTGTTGTGGATCCATGGTTATCCCAACAACAGATTATACGTTGGTGGCACATTTACCACATAAAAGAGAACTGAATGGACCGAGTAGTTAATGAAAATTTCCAGGAAGATTTTTCCTTTCGCTGTTTGACCATGATTATCGAATCGGTAAATGGTGATTGGGTTTTGGATGTATTCTTCCTCTTTGATGCCCAAAGCTTTGCCTGTCATTTTTGGGCATATGTAGAGGTTGCTGCCTCCATCTATCAGCACATGAAGAACAGTCATCCCTCTGGTTCGAATCACAACATACAGAGTATTGTTGTGAAATACATGAGGCTTCAGAAGGTCTTCATCTGAGAAAGTAATTGGAGCATTTGTCATGACCTGAATGACTATCTGGGCCATGTCTTCAGGAGTTATGCTCGGTTTCACCTTGATTTTCCGCAATAGATCATCCAACACTTGTTGATGCTTGGCGGAAGCTTGGGCTAAATCCAAAATTGTGACATTGGACAATACAGTAATCGGCTTTGGTGCAGATGTCTCACTTTTCTCTGGGGCGGGCTTAATGAAGTGTGTGGGGAACCATGGCATTCTTTTAGCCACCTTAGGAGATACCCCAGCGGGCTTGGCAGATACCTTCATTTTACCAAAGGCTGAAATAAGATCCATTTTCTGAACTTTGTACTAAGCCTGTTGCAGCACAAGGACCTGATATTGAGCTTGCATATCTTTTTCAAAGCATGGCCAAATATTCTTCTGCGGTTGAAAAGGCTACTCAGAGATGACTGTGAACACCCCAAATTTTTCAAAAGTTGTAAATATTCCCTTTTTGCACCCATTTTCTGGGTAATTGAGTCAGTTTTAAATTTAAATATGAGTTTATTACTTAAATTTTAATGAAATTAAATTCATTTTATATATATCTGACTCGATTTTAGATCCGGATCCATTGTCAAAATCAAATCTGAGCTTCATTATCCAATTTTAAATCAAATTCTCAAAATTACCAAAATAACTTTTTGAAAAGCTCAAACAGTCCGTCCGGTGTCCGTTTGGATCCATCACATTATGTTCCTCAATTTGAGGTTTAAAACTCAAATATTTTCTCAAAACTTGGGTCCAAACCCATTTTTTTTGAAGAAATTTTCCAAAAGTAAGACCGATTTTTGTAAATATTTTTAAAAATTTTGCAAAATTAGTTTGAAATTCTTAGTTCTTTAGAGTTTTATTTTCAAAAAACACAAAGAAAAAAAAAAAAAAAAAACTCTTAAGACCACTTTTTGAAAAATCGTCTTTTTAAAAAAATCTATCTTTTGAATTTTTTTTATAAAGGAGCCTTGTTTTGGAAATTTTATAAAAAATTGAAGGGCTTGTTTTGGAAAAAGAAAAAAAACCTAAACTCGATTTCTTAAAAAGGGGTTTACAGAAACCCTCTCTCTCTCTTTCTCTCGCACACCCTCGAAGCTTCCATCACCGAACTCCCCCATGGCCTTCCTCCACCGCCCATCGCGCAATCACCCGCCCCCTTTCTCGACCATTGATCTGCAACAACCTCTCTCTCTCCTCCACCCATCTACAACAGAAGCCCCTTCCCGATTCTTTCATCCTCCTCTTTAAAATCGGCAAAGAAGGAAACCCTAGGGCACCACTTTCCACCCCACCATTATCCCTCTCTCAACTTTCCCTTCTCCCTTTTTCTCCTCCTCCCGGATCCTCTCCTTTGAGGGATCGAAAGACCTTCAGCTCCCAGCAAAAGCAGCAGAAGGTAAGTGCCTATCTCCCTCTTCCCCTTTGATTTTTTGCATAAATTTCTCTTTTAGTAATTCTGCGTAGATCTCTTGTTCCTCTTCTATATTCCGAGGCATCCGTGGTAGGATTGACCTGCTCTTAGCAGGACCGACCTATCATCCGCTATAACAACGGAATTCATAATTCCGACATTCATTCTGTTTTCTTTGTCTCTTTAAATTTTAAACGATCAAGTTGATCTAATGTGTTCAGAACCCTTTTTTTTTTCTTCTTATTTCGATTTGAGGTCTTTTGTTTATTCTGAGGGCCCGATCTACTTGGTTTCCTATTTTAATAATGTTTGATGATCGGTCACTTTCTTTTTCTACAGATTTGTCGTTGTATTTTTTTACTATTTGTAGTTGCTATTGTTATTTCGGATTTACACCATCGAATTTCTAACAATTTTTCTCTGATTCATCATCGTTTTTCATGTTTGTTTCATGATATTTTCATTCTTTTTTTTTTTCTTAATCTTGTTGGCCCCAATCCACCATGCCATGGCATGTGCATTTAAATTGAACCCAAATGACTGAACATTAGCATTTCACAAACTTCAACATCTGTCATGAAGCACCCTGCTCGGCTGATCAAAAAACTGGGTTCATGTTTGTTTTATCATGAGGATGTCCCCTGAACTAATCACGTTTTAGATATTATAGCATTTGGGGCTTTGCTCCCAGCATCATGTTGCTTCACGGATATGACCACCTCTTCCAGTTTTAATCTCTCTTATTAACTTCAGATAGGGTCATTGGTAATGGGAGTTGTTTAAGATCATTATGATCAATGCAATCTACATTATTCCATTTTATTAATATAATTTAGATATATATTGAGCCACTCATTCATTGAGATTTGCATTTTTCTTATTTGCATTTTGAGATTATAGTATATTCATATCATGTTCATTCTAATTTTTGGTGTTTATATTTGATTTTTTGTTTGTAGTTTGATCTTCAATCTTGACGATATCTGGTTATATGTTATTCATTTCATTCGATATATTTTCCCTGTTAATGGCATTTCCTTTATTTCTTGGTGTTTTTACAGCATCCTCTTTCAAGCACGAGAAGTATCTCTGTGTAACATGTATTTACCCCTTTATTCATTAATATATCACTGTTAATATTGTATGCATCACCCATTAACATATCTCTTTCCTGCTCATACAGTTTAATTTCTACTTGATCTAAGCTTCTCCATGAATTCCCTGTTGCAATCTATGTTTTTCATATTGCATTATCTTCATTTTTTTTTCTACGTGTTTGATTTCATTTTGTTTTCTGTTCCTGGAACTTTACCTTTCATTACTAGCACACCTTGCTTCATTTGATAATTTTTTGTGTCATTTCTAGGATTATGGACTCACCATTATCGTTGATGTCAAACTATTTAGTTCCCTAGCAAGAAGCACCTCCTGTTTATCAAGGGAAGCATCCTCCTTTAAATCTCAGGTCCATCTAATCATAGATTTTTTTTTTACCTGTATCGGTCTGCGACATCTTTGTTGCCCACTGAGGAGGTTATGGCTTCAAGCTGATGGTCTGAGAATTACCTTGTCTCAAGGCCCTCCTTTAAAATTTTCAAGTTGATCATTTAATGCAAGCCCATGGAAACTAGAGAAATTTACATTCGTCCACCAGGACTGTGATGCTGGACATCATAAGTTTAAAAAAAAAAGTGGGATTATCGCAATCTAACCATTCCAGCAGGAATAATCTGTGTACCTATAGGGTATTCGATGAATGCATCCCTCTCCATGTTCACTCTGATGCTGCTGCAAAGCTACTGAAGATCCTCAGTTTAGCATCTGCTTCACTGGGTCCATCAGGAGCTCCCAGTGTGAATTTTTTTTATCAGTTTGTCGCGAAGGATATGATGTCAGACTTGAAGTATCTACCGAAGGACAACACAGTGCCATTTTAGGTTGTCCATGTAGTTGCTATTTTGGTGTCATTCATCATCATCCTCGTATTCTACATGGTCAACAAAGACGTATATGACTTTCACCAGGCCATACTAGGTAATTGCCTTCTTACACTTGCCTTTTCTTTTTTTTTTCTTTCTTTGAATTGTGATCACCAGTAATTTACAAGATCAAAAATTCCTGCTATCCTCTGATATTGTTTTGCATGGTTAAATAGGAATTTTGTATGTTGTATTGATAACGGCAGTTATAACTTATGCTATTAAAGATGTTGTGGGCGGTGCTTCCCAGATGGAAAGGACATGTATGATCCTGTTACAGGTGGTGTCATTTGTCATGGAGTTGCTAGTGTTATAAAAGAGTGCCATAAGAGTTTCCCTAGTGGCCATACTTCTTGTAAATTCTTCCTTCTCCTTTCCATCAGATATTCTATGCTATGCCCCCCCCCTCTTTTTTCGTAATACTGTCTTTGTGAAACTTGAGTCAAATATATGATAGTTCAAAGCTTGATTGATACTGCTGTTAGTATTATGAAACACTGTTTCAGTTTGTGTGGAATCCTAAATCTTTTTTTTTAAGAAAGGTAAAAATGAGTGAGTGGATACTTGGTGGTTATGCTGCAGTTTGTTTAGGCTAATTCCAAATTTAACCTTCCCCTCCAACTCGTCCATGTGGTTCTTCTCAGCAATCCATACCCTTCCAACCAATACCCTGTATTCCATCCTATATCTACCTACAGCCCACAATTCCCCTTTGCTGTCAACATTTTTTTGCCCACTTCACATACCTTCCACACCTACAGCAGCACCCATTGTGTTGCTCACACGACAGCCACCAACTTGTTGGCAACATTACCTCTTGCTGCATTTAATCTCACTACCAGCACAACAACTCCACCTGCACATCTTATGCATTGTCTGTATCTCCTTACACAGCCACCCTCTCTGCACCCTCACCATACTACATTTATGCACTATTACCTGTGCAAAACACCAATCCTCCTTTCATTTCATGTATATCCATGACTCTTGTACATTCTTATTTGTTGCATTTGTCATGTTTCCTGTTTCGTAGCAACCTGCATCTGTCTCACTTGCACATTAACCACTTCCATTTTTTTTTACCTGCTACAGCATCCCAGCACAGCCCACCGATGGCTTCACCAGCCACAGCAACACGTTAATTCAGCTATACATCACTTCTCTTGCATATAGATAGCCTGCATATATATATATATATATATATATATATATATATATATATATATATATATATATATATATATATATCAGCATATTGTCTCACCTGTACATTTTTCCCTCACTTTGATTTCCTGTGTTATTAATATTTGATGTATATTGTTTCTTTGTTGCAAGTATAACATTCAGTATCTCCTACTGTCACCACCTAATGTTATATCTTTCACTGTAGCATCGACCATCAACACATACCTTGCGTGAAAGGCTCATTCCTTTCCCACAATTGTATGGCCATTTTAATGGCTGTCATTATTTTCTCTGTCTTCTATCTATATATATATATATATGTGTGTATATCATCATATATGCTTTCTCAGGTAGGTTTTCATTAGTTTAGGGATTAGCACGTAGATATCTTCAATAGTAAAGCTTGCTTTCCCATTATCTAGCATATTACATATGTTCCCACTTGGTTCTTAGATATATGCATGTTGGCTTTCAATATGATATCCCTTTCCTATATTATTCGTATTAACTCATCTTTTGTAGGAAAATATATGAAAAATGTCATTTTGTTTTCTTAGCTTAGAAATTGTAAATTCAAATCCAGTTTCCAAGTTGCAATACTTAGATGATAAATTTTCATATCCTACATTAGATTAGAACGTGTGAGCATGCATATTTCTAGAAATGCTTGTTTTCATATCATTTTCCTCTTTTTGCAAAATTTCACAAATAGGGCACACGAATGGCACGTGCACCATTCTAATAGGAGGTGATTAAATCCTAAGTTGATGATTTGCATCAATGGCCATAGTCAGAATGTGAACAAAACTTATGATTTTCATATTTTATAGAATAACACTGGATCCACATTGGATTCTTTTAAAAAATCATCATATTTTCTTTAAATATTTTCCTTTTTTATCAGAGTTTAGTTTAAAATTAACTCAAAATATATATCAATGGCCATAGTCAGGATATATTGAGAGTTAATTTCATTTTAAACTCTATAAAAGCACCAAAGTATATTTTATTCTTCATCTGAATTTAAATATGATTAGTATATAATACACTTAATGACCATAGTCAGAAGTGTATTATATCCTCAATCTTATTTTAATTCACTTAAAGAATGAAATATGATTTTTAAAATCCAGTTTTAAATTCTTTAAATTCATTCATCATTCAGGAAAGAACTGCATCATATTTTTCAAAATTCTTTTTAAAATCCGAGTAATCTTGAATATCCCTCTTCAAATTCTATTCCAATTCATCAATCCTATTTCATTTTCAAAATTCAATTTCAAAGTCCAATTTGACTTTGAAATTTTAAATTCATTTTATATTTGAAACTCTAATCCAATTCAAAGTTCAATTTAACTTTGAAATTCTTGATTCATTCTCTAAATTCCAAAAATTCAAGCATCAAATTCAAAATCCGATTTGACTTTGAAATATATTTGTATATTCAAAATTCAATTTCTAATTCTAATCAAAATTCAAATTTCAAATCAACTTTGAAATTTTAAAGTTCATTTTCAAGATTCAAACTCAAATTCAAATTCAATTTAATATCTCAAATTCAATTTCAAAGTTTAATTTAACTTTGAAATTTATGATTTATCTTCCAAGTTTAAACTTCAAAATCCAATTCTAAAATTAAAATTCAACTCCATTTAGGGATCCAGAAGTCCATTTCTGACTCGAAAACTTCATTTTCTTTTCCTCTTCGCTTAAAGTCATTCTTTTTAAATCCAGATTTATTTTCCTAACTCTGATTATTTCAAAGACTTAGTACTTCAAACATCTTTTCTGATCTATCTCAAGTTCTAAGTTAGATTCAACTATTCAGAAATCATTCCTTCATTCTATCATCACATTTTCACTTGGAAAATCTCAGATTTCCAAAAGTGTTTTTCTCAAAAGCATACATTTCTGCATTTACATTACACAAGCATGATTCTTTGTGCATTTTAGATTTAGAATAAATTCTTAGATAATATTTAAGCAAAGCAAAAAGGTATAAATTCGATCCTTGGTTTGATTACCCCTAGTAAAGGCGTCAGGAACGGTCGAACCTCGTACCGACGAGCGAATCCCGTCTCTCCAATTTTCTCGCAAATATTTCAAAACGGAGGTGAGTAATTTTTCTAAATATCTTCAAATCAAGGTCAAGTGAGACCCCGCAAAAGAGTTAATCTCTCTTCTTTTCTCTTATTTTCCCTTCTCTCTTCTTTTTCTGTCCATTATTTTCTCCCTTCAAAAAGGAGGAAATAGAGGCTGAAAAGGAAAAGAGAAGGAAGAGAGAGAATACAAGAGAGGAAAATTTTTGCGATGATCACAGTTTTGGCGACCAAGATGGGACCTCATCTTTGCCCGGTCGAATTTTTCCCTTTGCTTTGCTTTGATATTATCTAAGTCTTTATTCTTCGAATGTCAGCTTCATTTTCATGCAAACCTTAGGAGCCTAGACTCTGTCCCAAGCTGACATCATTGCATATAGGATCTAAGTATGGTTTGGTAGGACCATATTCAGGAGATTATTATATGTTCACATTAGATTTAGGTTTGAAATACAACTCTCCTCAATTCTAGGAATTGAATGCAAACAATGTATGCAAGTGTATGCCTCTATTCATTTAAATTTTATCTCTCTAGGACTTGCATTAGAGCTTTCTGGTTTTATTTACATGTTGAACATATTTTTGAAAACATCCCTACATATATTGTTTCGGTCTTCACGTTGTTGGGCTGTCTCACTGAACTACAGTTCGGGAAAGAGCCTCACAACTGGACCACTTATTTAGGTTCGCGCCCCCCTACCACATACCTAAGGGCCATAGTCCGAGGTATATCAGTAGGTGCTCAAGGATGTTGGGAAACCATTACCTTAGAACCTGAGAAAAAATTCTATGCCACGTACTTCAGGCTTCGGCTCGAGTATATCCGCATATCTTGATTGGAATAAGATGATCTAAATCTTAGAGTTAGGATTAAGGTCCTATCAGCCATTTCAAAATATTGCATTTAGAGTCAGCTTTAGGGAGTGTTGTTTGCGCATCCTTGTTTGTATATTTGTGATTGTGTGATATTTTATATTTTCCTTATATTTTCCAAAACCCTGGGTATATATTATTCAAAATTTCCTCTTTTTTAAACCCAAGTGTATTTTTCTTTTCTTCTTCTGATTTCTTCAATCTTTCTGATCCTGCCTGCAATTTTCAAAATCTTAAATCCTTGCCATCTGTTTTTAAATTCTTTTTCCTCCTGTCTTTTCAATGTATCTCCTGATTCTATTCTTATTTACCTTTTTTATAAATCTCATTTCATCAAAGAGATACCCTTTTTAAAATAGCATTTTTTTTCATATCCCAGTTGTTTTCCTCCCCACCGAGAAACAACGCGATTGTCTCAAATTCCTGCGATGACCTAATCCTTAGTAATAGGATATCTTTTGTCAAATTTTCTTTTGTCAAAATTTTCTCCAAAATTTGTCTAAATATCTCATTTTATCCAATAGAGAACATTGATACTCCATCATGGTTCAGACAAGAACTGGAAAGGAAACAGTTCCTCAGCACAGTGATAGTGAATTAGAAGGAATGGACTCTCTCCGGGCATCCAGAAGATAGGGTCAGAACAAAGGAGATGATATTGACCCTGCTATGTATGGTATGTTCCAAAAAATGATGGCTAGGATGATGTCGGAGCAAGCCGAGGCCAATCTAAAAGAGGCAGTTCCTAAGAACAAACCAAAGAAGAAAGCTGTGAAAAGGCAAGTCCGGATTGTCAGAAAGAAGGTACATCCTGACAACACTTCTGAGGAATCAGAATCAGTAGAGGAAAAGTCAGAAGAGGAAGAACAATTTGTGTTCAGCCAGAACCCTCCACGACAGGTGGTGAAGAGCCCGAATCAGTAAACAAACCCACTCTAGTTGAGGATCCAATGCATGAGCAAATGAGAGAAATGACTCGGGCAATTAAGGACATTCAGGTCAAGAGTAAGGGCAAGCAGACCTACACTGGCGAGGATTTTTACGATGGCCTAGATGGGGATGATAATATGGAGAACCTTCCCCATAAATTTCTCAAGTTTGACGGAACCGGTAATCCAAAAACCCACTTGGCTACATTTTATGCAGAGTGCAGCCGTTTCAAAAAAGACAACAGGGCTCTGTTCATTTGCTTTCCCCGCAGTCTAGAGGGTATAGCGGCCAGGTGGTATGCCGACCACATCAATCCTATCAAACTACGAGAGTTCGATAAAGTAGTGAACTTGTTCATTGAGCGCTTCTTATTCAACACTGAGGCCTCACCTACGCTCAATCATCTTTACAACCTGAAGCAAAATGAGAATGAGAGAGCTGACGAATTCATCCATAGGTGACGAAGCACCTGCAACAAGATGATGGTTCTCATTCCAGAGGAGCATGCATTGTAAATAATCCTCAACAATTTCTCTCAGCCCCTAAGAAGCCTCATTGCCACTTCTCCGGCAAAATCCTTTATCAAGTTGATTGAGCGAGCCGAATGGCTCGAGTCAGGAATGGAAAACAGGCTCTACGAGGGCATGCCACTGGTCAAGAATATCCAAGACCAGAAAAAGAAGGCACCATTCACTCATGCAGCTGATACCTCCAGCCATGATCATGACAGCAGCAGAAGAAACAAAAATGACAGCAAAAGTGGCCAGAACCACAGTGCAGCTCAAGGGGAGAAGTCTTCCAAGCAGAATGACAAGCCGTCTCAGTCTAACTTTCCACAAAAGGAAAAGATAAAATGTGAAGGTTGGAGTAATGACCGCGAGTTCACTCCTCTGAAGCAAACGCTTGAAGAAGCCTTTGAATTTATGCTTACCAAAGGATTGGTGAAACTCCCAAAAGTCACGAATCCTCCCACAGTCATGGGAAGGTTCATGAATCAGTTCTGCAAGTTCCATCAAGCAGTGGGGCATGACACCGATTACTACTTCGTCTTCAAAAATATTGTTCAGGATTGCATCGACAAGAGTCTCCTTATTGAAGACGAAGAGGAAGACGATTTGGCCATCATGACCAAGCCTCTCCCAGACTACACAGAAGATTGATCATGCCAGAATTTTCTGCTTTCCTCCTTTTTTGCCAGTCACCTCGTAGGGGCCAGGCAGCCCAGTCTCTTGTAACCTTTTGGTCAAAGTACTTGTAAATATTTTAGTCTTTTGTTATCAGTTTTGCTTATCAATGAAATGTCAATTTTCTTCATATTGTTGATATCAAAATACTTCCTTCCTCTGCCAGACAGGGGCATTTGTTTTTGAAAAATTATATTTTCATCTCAAAAATCTTCTTCGTCATCGACTTTTACTAAAACCGCATTAAATCCCTATTCTTCTCAGAAGGAGGGACGATCTCGACATCGTTCATGAGAGAAATGATATTACATATGAGGGTTTTTCAAAATCATGAATTCTTGAAAGTTTTCTGAAAAGTCTTCGTTACGATCTTCAAGGGTTCAATATTTTGGTCCAATCTTTTTCGAAAACCAACCTTTGTATTGATCTTCTATTCCAAAATTGGTTTAGAATCATTATCTTCAAAAATCAACCCTTGTGTTGATTTTCTTTTCCAAAATTGGTTTCGAACCATTATCTTCAAAAATCAACCCTTGTGTTGATTTTCTTTTCAAAATTTGGTTTCGAATCATTATCTTCAAAAATCAACCCTTGTGTTGATTTTCTTTTCCAAAAACTGGTTTTCGAGTCATCATCTCCAAAAAATCAATTCTTATGTTGATTTTCTTTTCTAAAATTGGTTTTTAACCATTGTCTTCAAGATCAACCCTCGTGTTGATCTTCTATTTTCAAAATTGGTTATTCGAACCATTATCTTCAAATAAGATCAACCATTGTGTTGATCTTATTTTACAAAGCTAGTTTCAGACCATTGTTTTAAAAAATCAACCCTGCTATTGATCTTCTTCTTCAAAATAGGTTCGAACCATTTTCAAAAATTGACCCTCATGATGATCTCTCTTCAAAAATCGACCCTCTTGGTTCTTCTTCAAAGATCAGTTCCCACGTCAATCATTCTCCAAATTTAACCTTGCGGTTGATTTTCTTCCCAAAAAATGATTTTTCACCTGTCTTTCAAAGGAATATTCTCCTCTCACTTTAAAGATCCCATATGCAGGGAGGATCAGACAAACTCGTTTTTCTCAAAACTTATAAATTTTTAGTTAATCTTATTATTTTTATTAATGTCATTCAGTTTATTCATATTTTTTTTCTCCAAGTTTACATCAATTTTATCAAGTTTTATCAAATTTTCCTCAATTTTATTAAATTTTATCAAATCTTTACCCTTTCAGGTTAAGGGATAAACCTGATGCCTCTTTTCAATGAAGTATTCCTTTTTCTTTATCATTCACCCTTTCAGGTTAAGGGATAAACCCGATGCCTCTTTCCCATGAGGTATTCCTTTCTCCTTTTTCCCTTTTAGGTTAAGGGATAAACCTGAAGCTCGACCTTCGAGGTATTTTCTTCTCCCTTTCAGGTCAAGGGATAAACCTGAACCTCGGCCTTCAAGGTATTTTCTTCTCCCTTTCAGGTCAAGGGATAAACCTAAACCTCGGCCTTCGAGGTATTTTCTTTTTCCCTTTTAGGTTAAGATAAACCTGAACCTCGTTTATCGAGGCATTTCTCCTTCTTCCTTCAGGATATGGGATAATCCTGAAGTCTTTTATCATCAAATTTTCCACCAATTTTTACCAAATTTTCACCAAACTTTCGTCAATCTTTATCAATTTTTATTCTTTGTCATTTTTTGTCAATTTTATTGATTCTTTATCAATTTTTATCAATTTTATTGATGCTTTGTCAATCTTTATCAATCTTTTCTTTATTAAATTTTTATCAATTTTATTCTTCAACAACTCTTATCACTTTTGTCAAATTTATTTCCTTCTTCCTCTTCAGGATAAGGGATAATCCTGAAAACCTCGGCAATCATTCTCACTTCAATTTCCAAGTGTCGTGAAGATGCCGGTCTCCTCTTCCGACTCTCGGTCAGAAAAGCCAGAGCTCGTGCGGGTGCATTTTCATAATCCAGTGCTCGTACTGGTATATTTTCAAAACCTAGTGCTCGTACTGGTGCAATTTCAAAACCCGGTGCTTATACTGTGGCATTTTCAAAAATCAGTGCTCGTTCTAGTGAAATTTCAAAACCCAGTGCTCATACTGAGGCATTTTTTTCAACTAGTACTCGTACTGATGCATCTTCAAAAATCCAGAGTTCGCACTGGTGCATTTTCAAAAATCCAGGGCTCGTACTGGTATATTTGCAAAATCCTGTGCTCGAACTGGTACATCTAGCGCTCATGCTAGTGTCTGGCTGACCGATCAGTTAGCCCCTCTAGTTCAGTCTTTGCACTAACTATTCATCAAAGATCAAAGCTCTAATTCCAATTTTGACCTTTGGGTTATTCAATTCTTAATTTCAAGCCTTCAGGTTGCAATCTTCATCAATCTTTCCTCAGTTTTTCCTAATTTATGTCAATTTTTCATCAATTCACCTTAATTTTATTCGTTCCTTGTTCAGGATAAGGGAATAATTTTGAAATCAGACCACACACAATCAACCATGATGGTCTTCTTCATTGCAAGTCAGATAATCCAGTCCTCAAACTGGTCATTCCCAAAACTTTCAATCCCAGTCCTCGTATTGGCGATTTTCAAAATTCAATCTTCTGATTAAAGATTTTCCTTTGAGATTCGAGTTTCGACTCGAACTTCCGATTCTCCTTTGAGATTCAAGTCTTTTACCCAAACTTTCCATATTCGAGCCCTGGCTCGAACTTTCCAGCTTTCCTTCAAAAATTTGAGTTTTATCTCAAGTTTTCTTTCCTTCAATAAATAAACTTTCAAAGTTTCCTTTGAGATTTGAGCCCCGACTCGAATTTTCCAGCTTTCCTTAGAGGATTTGAGTGGTTACTCAAAACTTCTTTTTCTTAAAAACATGAACTTTCCAGTTTTCCTTTGAGATTCAAGCCCCGACTCGAATTTTCCAACTCTCCTTTGAAGATTTGAGTTTTAACTCGAAGTCTTTTTTTCCTTCAAAAAAATCTGAACCTTCCAGCTTTCCTTCGAAGATTTGAGTTACGACTCGAATTTTCCCTTGAAGATTTGAGTTTCAACCCAAAATTTTCTCTCCTTAAAAACCAAACTTCCTAGCTTTCCTTCAAAGGCTCGAGTTTCAACTCAAATTTTCCTATTTTCCTTGTAGAATCTGAGTCCTGATTCGGATGTTCTTTAAAAAAAACTATCTTTTGAGTTGGGCTTACCTTCAAAATCCAGTTTTATGCCAAGCTTGCCTTCAAAAACTCCAAATTTGTATTCAGCCTTGTGTTGGATTTTTCTCCAGAATCCCACTGACGTGTCAAAACTCGATGTTAAGCAAAGTTTTCATCATCAAGGATTTCAAGAATATCTTGCCAAATTGCCATGAAATAGTTGTTGATCTCAAATTTTTATTACATAAAGAATTTCCTCAAATCTCCTTTAGTATTCTTTTCAAAAGAGTGAAGCTTTTGTGAAGACTCAAACTTCAAATTTTCTGTTGGTCAACCAAGAGGATGAAGAAAAAAATCTTTGATATGACTGGCAAAGGAAAATTCAATAACGTTGAAAATCCATAAGTGAGCTGATATTGATCATAGCTATGACACATTCTTAAAGATCATTCTTCTGGCAGTAAGACAGTGGAAATATCCTGGGCAGTAAAAAGAACCTACCCAATCCATATCTTCTCAGTCATTTGAGCTGCAAATCAAATATCCGCAAAAGAGATCTCTCAATTGTCGTCAAGATGAAGACAAATATGCGAGTTAGATCTCCAGAGCCAAAGAAGATTTGGATCATCTCCGAGATGAAAGAGTTTGTGACGGATCCTTCCAGAGAACGTTCTGAGCACAGTCAAGATGAAGGCGACTGTGATGAGCCTCCTGACAAACCCTAAAGGATATTTGATTTCTGCTATCATCTAGAGATTTCAACCCAAGAACCAATGTCATCAAGCCTAATTCCTGAGAAAGAAAAGGAAGGATCAGAACATCTCTGAGATGATAGAGTTTGTAACATACCCTTCCCCAAAAAAGAGAGAAAAGTCAGGACATCTCCAAAATGAAGGATGATGTAAAAGCCCAAGAAAGCTCAGTGACTCAAAAGAGTGTGAAAAGATCATCATGGGAAAATGCCCAGGATATCAAACTGCCCAAACTGTTAAGAATATTCTTTATCTATGTGAAATTTTTCTATCAATATCTTTTCATTTAAACACTTTTATGAAGCTAAGAATATTTCCTCTCTTTTCATATCAAGAAAATTGATAGCTTCCTTGAAGAAAACCAACAACAATACTTTGACTTTGATTCTGGATTCTATAGAGTTAACCCAGTTGGAGGTAATACTCTAGGTGGGAAAAGAAACATCTTTCAAAAGTGCTTACCTTCAATTACCTTGAAACAACTAAAATTTTTATCATTTTGGCAATATTTTTCAGCTTTCCTGATAAGAAATAATAACTTGATATCTGTTTTGATACATCTTGGTGTTGCCTTTTCCTTCTTTTGCATAGTCGAAAGAGTTGCCTTCCACTCTTTCATAAGAGTTGCCTTATTCATCTTTCGCTTTGATCGAAGGATTCGCCTTCTCCTTTCTAAAAGGATTGCCTTCCTCATCTTTTGCTTTGATCGAAAGATTTGCCTTCTCCTTATTAAAAGGATCACCTTATTCCTCTTTCGATTTGTCGAAGGATTCACCTTCTCCTTGTTAAAAGGATTGCCCTCCTTATCTTTTGTTTTGATCAAAAGATTTGCCTTCTCCTTTCTAAAAGGATTGCCCTCCTAATCTTTCGCTTTGATCGAAAGACTCGCCTTCTCCTTGCTAAAAGGATCGCCTTACTCAGCTTTCGCTTTGATCAAAAGATTCGCCTTCTCCTTTTTTAAAAGGATCGCCCTCCTCATCTTTCGCTTTGATCGAAGGATTCACCTTCTCCTTTTTAAAAGGATTGCCTTATTCATCTTTTGCTTTGTCGAGAGATTCACCTTCTCTTTTCTAAAAGGATCGCCTTATTCATCTTTCGCTTTGATCGAAAGATTCACCTTCTCCTTGCAAAAAGGATTGCCCTCCTCATCTTACGCTTTGATCGAAAGATTTGCCTTCTCATTTGTAAAAGGATTACCCTCCTCATCTTTCGCTTTGATCGAAAGATTCACCTTCTCCTTTCCAAAAAGGATTGCCTTATTCATCTTCCACTTTGATCGAAAGATTTGCCCTCTCCGATTGCCCTCTTCATCTTTCACCTTGTCAAGAGATTCGTCTCCTTGATAAAAGGATCGCCTTATTTATTTTTCACACCATCAAAAGATTTGCCTCCTCTTACCTTATTCATCGTTCATTTTTTCAAAAGAATTGCCTCACATCTCCTTATTTTTCATCTCTCATATTCCAAAGAATAGTTGCCTCATTCAGAAGAGGTATCTCTTCTTGTCCCATCACGGTTTCTTCATCCGAGGATCCTGTATGGTCGTACCCACTTGGGTTAAGTGTCAAACCTGTACTTTCTGCGAGAGGTCATAGATTTCAAAAGCTGATTACTCTCAGCAATGAGACGCCCAAGATCATCCCTTTCTCAAGCTTTAGGGAACTCCATTTTATTCCTTTCGCAAACCCCTTTCAGATTTGTTCGTCCAAACTCCGAAAAGAACCATCATGGTTTCCTCGTCCGAGGATTCTGTACGATCGTCCCTTTCAGGTTAAGGGTTAAGCCTGAACCTCGCCCCTCGAGGTATCTTCCTTTTTCTGGTTTGGGTTAAACCTGAGTCTCGTTCCAACAAGGTTTCTCATTTTTACGAGGTGCTTTCTTCCAGTCCCATGATGGTTCTTCCCATCGAGGAGTCCATGTTTTGTATATCCATCCAGGACAGGATCCTACTTGAGCTTCATCTCACGAGGCATTTTTCCAAAAAAAAAAAATGTCCCATCAAGGTCCTCATGTATTCCTTTCACCATTCAGGTTATCTTGAGATATCTTCGTCCCATCCAGGTTAAGGGCTAAACCTGAATCATTCCAAAAAGTTGACCTTGTCTCACCCATGAGACTTGATCAAAATTCTTATCTTTTATCATTTTGGGATCTTCATCCAAAGTCCCATCACGATTTTCTCATTTCTTGTTAATCCAGGTATATCATTTTTGAGGATTTTGTCTCCCCAAAACCATTCAGGATAAGGTATTAAGCCTGAGGAGCCATGACCTTCAAATAAATTCTTCCACACCCAGTTCAGATCTGCTGACTGGGGCATTCTCAAAATTTGAAGTGTTATCTTTGCCACTAAGCTCGGCTTTCAACCGGCTTAGTAGCAAAGAGGGGCATCTGTGAACACCCCAAATTTTTCAAAAGTTATAAATATTCCCTTTTTGCCCTTTTGCCCCCATTTTTTGGGTAATTGAGTCAGTTTTAAATCTAAATACTAGTTTATTTCTCAGATTTTATTGAAATTAAATTCATTTTATATATATCTGACTCGATTTCGGATCCAGATCCATTGTCAAAATCAAATTTGAGCTTTGTTATCCAATTTTAAATCAAATTCTCAAAATTACCAAAATAACTTTTTGAAAAGCTCAGACAGTCCGTCCGATGTCCGTTTGGATCCATCACATTATGTTCCTCAATTCGAGGTTTAAAACTCGAATATTTTCTCAAAACTTGGGTCCAAACCCATTTTTTTTGAAGAAATTTCCCAAAAATAACTTGATTTCTCAGAAAACCCTTCTTTTGTAAATATTTTTAAAAATTTTGCAAAATTAGTTTGAAATTCTTAGTTCTTTAGAGTTTTATTTTCAAAAAACACAAGAAAATCAAAAAAACACAAAGAAAATAAAAAAAAAAACTCTTAAGACCACTTTTTGAAAAATCATCTTTTTAAAAAAATCTATCTTTTGAATTTTTTATATAAAGGAGCTTTGTTTTAGAAATTTTATAAAAAATTGAAGGGCTTGGTTTGAAAAAAGGAAAAAAACCTAAACTCGATTTCTTCAAAAGGGGTTTACAGAAACCCTCTCTCTCTCTTTCTCTCGCACACCCTCAAAGCTTCCATCACCGAACTCCCCCATGGCCTTCCTCCACCGCCCATCGCGCAATCATCCGCCCCCTTTCTCGACCAATGATCTTCAACAACCTCTCTCTCTCCTCCACCCATCTACAACGGAAGCCCCTTCCCAATTTTTCCATCCTCCTCTTTAAATTTGGCAAAGAAGGAAACCCTAGGGAACCGCTTTCCACCCCACCATTATCCCTCTCTCAACTTCCCCTTCTCCCTGTTTTTCCTCCCCCCGGATCCTCTCCTTTGAGGGATTGAAAGACCTTCAGCTCCCAGCAAAAGCAACAGAAGGTAAGTGCCTATCTCCCTCTTCCCCTTTGATTTTCTGTATAAATTTCTCTTTTAGTAATTCTGCGTAGATCTCTTGTTCCTCTTCTATATTCTGAGGCATCCGTGGTAGGATTGACCTGCTCTTAGCAGGACCGACCTATCATCCGTTATAACAACGGAATTCATAATTCTGGCATTCATTCTGTTTTCTTTCTCTCTTTAAATTTTAAACAATCAAGTTGATCTAATGTGTTCAGAACCCTTTTTTTTTCTTCTTATATCGATTTAAGGTCTTTTGTTTATTCTAAGACCCCATTCTACTTGGTTTCTTGTTTTAATAATGTTTGATGATCGGTCCCTTTCTTTCGCTACAGATTTGTCGTTGTATTTTTTTACTATTTGCAGTCGCTATTGTTATTTCGGATTAACACAGTTGAATTTCTAACAAATTTTCTCTGATTCATCATCGTTTTTCATGTTTGTTTCATGATATTTTCATTCTTTTTTTTTTCTTAATCTTGTTGGTCCCAATCCAACATGCCATGGCATGTGCATTTGAATTGAACCCAAATGACTGAACATCAGCATTTTATAGACATCAACATCTGTCGTGAAGCACCCTGCTCGGCTGATCAAAAAACTGGGTTCATGTTTGTTTTATCGTGAGGATGTCCCCTGAACTAATCACATTTTAGATATTATAGCATTTGGGGCTTTTCTCCCAGCATCATGTTGCTTCACGGATATGACCACCTCTTCCTGTTTTAATCTCTCTTATTAACTTCAGATAGGGTCATGGGTAATGAGAGTTGTTTAAGATCATTATGATCAATGCAATCTACATGATTCCATTTTATTAATATAATTTAGATATATATTAGGCCACTCATTCATTGAGATTTGCATTTTTTTTATTTGCATTTTGAGATTATAGTATATTCATATCATGTTCATTCTAATTTTTGGTGTTTATATTTGATTATTTGTTCGTAGTTTGATCTTCAGTCTTGACGATATCTGGTTATATGTTATTCATTTCATTCGATATATTTTCCCTGTTAATGGCATTTCCTTTATTCCTTGGTGTTTTTACAACATCCACTTTCAAGCACGAAAAGTATCTCTGTGTAACGTGTATTTACCCCTTTATTCATTAATATATCATTGTTAATATTGTATGCATCACTCATTAACATATCTCTTTCTTGCTCCTACAGTTCAATTTCTACTTGATTGATTTCATTTTGTTTTCTATTCCTGGAACTTTACCTTTCATTACTAGCACACCTTGCTTCATTTGATAATTTTTTGTGTCATTTCTGGGATTATGGACTCACCATCATCATTGATGTCAAACTATTCAGTTCCCTACCAAGAAGCACCTCCTGTTTATCAAGGGAAGCATCATCCTTTAAATCTCAGGTCCATCTAATCATAGATTTTTTTTTGACCTGTATCGGTCTGCGACATCGTTGTTGCCCACTAAGGAGGTTATGGCTTCAAGCTGATGGTCTGATAATTACCTTGTCTCATGGCCCTCCTTTAAAATTTTCAAGTTGATCACTTAATGCAAGCCAATGGAAACTGGAGAAATTTACATTCGTCCACCAGGACTATGATGCTGGACGTCATAAGTTTTTTTTTAAAAAAAGTGGGATTATCGCAATCATGAAAGTGCAGTAGGATCGAGGCAACGAGCACTAGAGAGGGGGTGAATAGTGCTTTTAAAATTGTCTGCGGAATTTTGACGGATTTCGCGATTCGCAAAGCAAACACACAAAGAACACAATAATTTATCCTGGTTCAGTCTTTCCCGACCTACATCCAGTCCCCAAGCAAAACCAGATTGAGATTTTCACTATCAACCTCGTGTAACTACAAGATCATACAGACCAAATTCGGTCCCACTTTCAGTAACACACCTACTGAAAGCAAACAACTCCTTTAAACCAACGAGTCCTTTCCTTTTACAAAAAATTGAAATAAGTAACAACTTACAAAACAACCTATGAGCCTTTCTTATGAATGCAAATGAGATGCAATTGGCTTTTGAGGTTGTTGAAATACTCTACTCACGAATTCACTGTCTCTCAAAGGAATTTGAGTGAAAAATTGAAGTGAAAAATATCACGTGAGTGAGAAAATGAATATGAGTGAAAAGCAAAGAGTAATAGATTCAGATTGATTGAATTGTAGTACTTTTGAGTGTAAAATGCACTCATATTTATAGTTGAAACATTTCATACGTTGAGGATATGAAAGGGTGTCAAAACAGTCCATTTTGAACGATCAAAACGTTTGAAAAATGAAAAGACACGCCTTTTAAAAGTTTCAGGAAAAATGACAAAATTAGTTGACTGATAATTAGCTATTAGTAGACAGACAGTTATCGTCGGTCGACTGATCTGTTTATCGAGCCGTTTGAAAAAATTTAAGATTTGAAACTTAGTTGACTAGAGAAAAAAATAGTTGACTGATAATATCATCAGTAGACTGAAAAACCTTTCAGTCGACTGCTGCTTAACTTTTCTGAAAATACATGTTCTGTCCGGTCGAGTGATAAAATCATTAGTCGACTGCTGCTAAATTTCTAGAAAACAGACATTCTGTCCGGTCGATTGATAAAGTCATTAGTCGACTAATTTGACAAAAATAACATTTTGTTTAGAAAATTTGGCGCGAAAGGATTAGTCGACTGGTGAGTCTATTGGTCGACTAATAAACATGAAAAATTAAATAAAGAGTTTTCTAAAAAGATTTTCATGAAGGGTTCTTTTAAAAAAGTTTTTCTAATGACTTTTTAGGTGAAATACAGCTAAAATATGCACTCTAAGTAAGGCTCTTACAAGAATTTAAGACTTTTAATGAATTTTACATTTGCACACTAGTCTTCAAAGATTCTTCATCGAATTCTTCAATGTTTGTCATATTTCTTCATTGCCTTAGCTGAAATGCAGTTGATTCACTTGTTCATTATCAAAACCTTGTACTTGAAGTATCATGCATGACTTTATTGTCGTGACAATCTCTCCCTTTTTGATGATTGCAAACTTAATCAAAGATGAAGCATTTAGATGCATAGATGGAGATTTTACTCCCCCTATCAATATGCTGCAAAACATTAAAAGTAAGTACATTCAAAGCACATATATCACATATTGATTGGTTTGCATTTCCATCATTACTTCATGCATTTTTAAAACTTTTTCATAAATGCAATTTTCAATGCTTTCACATGATGTAATTTTCATGTCATAATGCAATATGCAATTTCTATCTTTTTCTCTTAATTTTTCTTAATTTCTCATGCAAGGTCTATCTTTTTCTCCCCCTTTGTCATAATAAAAAAGAGTAAGGGCAGAAATAGCATAAGCAAAATGTAAATTCAGGTTCAAAATATTACAACTCATAAAGTATCAAAGTTCAGTAAAGTCCAAAAACAAAGATCAGAAAAGTGAGTTAAGCAAGTCCTTGATTGCAGTAATATCTTTCTGAATCGAAGAAAGTTGTTGAGTTATATCTTCACGAAAAGTGTGTTGATACAGATCCAAAGCTTCCAGTCGCTGCAAAACTTCATCATTGTCTTGACTAGTAGAAAATTTCTTTCATTTTGCTTGAGATAAAGGTGTCACAGAAGATGGTGAGGGTTCAAAGATTGATGGTTCAGATGGTCCAGTTTGATCAATATACCAGTTTAAAGGAGGCAGATATTTAATTTTCATACATTTAAAAATAGTTTGATCAAAGTACTCATTTTGTTCAATATATTTTTCATTGGTTAAGGGAACTTTGAAATATCTGAAAATACGAGTAAGAAGACATTCATACGGAAGAAATGGTTTTTGTTGCCACAAATTAGTAAAATACACGTTGGCCCAATTTACAGAAATATTTCTAAATAAGACATAAAGAGCCGAAGATAGATCTGTGGAATAGTAATCAAAAGAACCAGTTTTAGGTAGAACATTGTGGGCAAGGATTCGTCCAGCAATGCGTGCATGAGTTTGAAGATTAGTATTTTTGAAAGGAGGGAAATGAGGTGCACCGGGAAGAAGAATTTGTTCAAAAATTCTTTTATCATTAAGTTCAATAGTATTGAAAAGAGTGTCTGAAGGTGGAATTTCTAGGATTTGTCCAAGCATTTTGGAATCAAACTCAATTTCAACATCGCGAACAAGAGAGGAAAGAATTCCAGTTTCATGATTAATTTGTAAATTTGTGTAAAACAAGTGGATTAGAAAAGGATAATGAAGGGGGTCTGCACCGGCATCAAAAAGATGTGAAATACCTGGAAATAATTCTCTGATTTTGTAATGAGAAAACATGTGAAAGAGGATATTTCGGCCTGGTAAAATAGGAAGTGCAGAAATCGATCAAAAAGTATCATATAAAAGAGGATTTCAGAGTAATCTGAGAGAAAATCCATGTCTTGCTGGAGGTGTAGGAGGAGGAGAACCTTTTGCGGATGCAGTCTTCTGACGAGGCATGGTTGAAACAGATTCACCTAAAAATTCACAGTTGCAGTGAGTGATTGATCAACACAGTTGTTGAGAAGAACAATTGAAGATAGTGTTGATGTCGGCTTCCAAATGACGTCCGGCGGGAGGAAGATATCCGTCGTTGTGCAACAGAAACACTTTGTGCAAAGTGATGTTGATTCTCCACAGATTTTAGGCAAGAGAGAAGAGACGAGGAGGAGTCTGCGATGAATGACGGCAGGTGAGAGGAGGCTGCCACAAATTCCGGCGAGGACTGAAGAGGCACCAGTCACGACAAGAGGATTCTGGGGAAAAGGCAAGAGACTTCCTGTCACGGCCAGAAGATTCCAACGAGGAAAGGTTCGAACGACACTCCGAGGGTTTTTCGGAAGAGAGAGAGAGAGTTTCGTTTTTCAAAGGGTTTTGTTTAAGAAAAACGAAAAGGTGCGTAAAAATGAAATGATGCGTTAAAAACCAAGGGGTATCGGGTCCCTTTTTTTAAAAAAAAAATTAAAAAATATCAGTCGACTAGATTTTTATCGGTCGACTAATAAGGTGCGACTCATTCTGTAAAATTTTTAAAGCATCAGTCGACTAGAAATTTATCGGTCGACTAATATGGTGCGATTTTGTTCAAAAATCATTATTTTATAAATCCAAAAATGAGCAAATGCCTAGTTCTCTCCTAATTCTCATAAAATCTTCATTTTTAAGTGGTTTAGTGAAGATATCGGCATGTTGTTCTTTAGATTTTATAAAATTTACCAAAATATCTCCTTTTAACACATGATCTCTTAAAAAATGATGTCTAACTTCAATATGCTTAGTTCTTGAGTGCTGAATAGGATTTTTCGAAAGATTTATAGCACTAGTATTATCACAATAAATAGTTGTTGTGGAGTAATTCAAACCGAAATCTTTTAAGGTTTGTTTCATCCATAGTACTTGTGAACATGCTAAACTAGCCACTATGTATTCTGCTTCAGTTGTTGAGAGTGATACTGAATTTTGCTTTTTACTAAACCAAGAGACTAAGGAATTTCCTAAGAAATGACAAGTTCCACTAGTACTCTTGCGATCAGATTTACTTCCTGCAAAATCTGCATCACTATATGAAACCAAATCAAAGGAAGATGATTTTGGGTAAAACAATCCGAAATCTGAAGTATCTTTCAAATAACGAAGAATTTGTTTTACTGCAGTTAAATGAGATTCCTTTTGATTAGCTTGAAATCTTGCACACATACAAACACTAAACATAATATCAGGTCGACTAGCAGTTAAGTATAATAGAGATCCGATCATACCTCTGTAGAGCTTAGTATCTACACTTTTACCATTTTCATCTTTATCAAGAGAAGTAGTTGTACTCATAGGATTCCTTCTTGATTTCGATGAGTCCATCCCAAATCTCTTGAGAAGTTCTTTTGTATACATAGCCTGATTGATGAAGATTCCTTCTTTAGTTTGCTTTATTTGAAGTCCAAGGAAGTAGTTTAATTCGCCCATCATGCTCATTTCAAACTCTTCCTGCATAGCTTTAGCAAACTCTTTACAAATAGAATCATTAGTAGAACCAAATATTATGTCATTAACATAAATTTGCACAATAAGAATATCTGAATTAAGATTTTTAATAAATAAAGTGGAGTCTAACCGACCAATGGAAAAACCAGATTGTTCTAGAAAATTTTGTAGTCTTTCATACTACGCTCTTGGTGCTTGTTTAAGTTTGTACAAAGCTCTTTTTAGTTTGTAGACTTTTTCTGGACATTTCTCATTTTCAAAGCCTGGAGGTTGCTCTACATAAACTTCTTCATTGATGTGTCTATTTAAGAATGCACTCTTAACATCAATTTGATATAACTTAAAATTCATGTAGCTAGCAAAAGCAAGCATCATTCAAATTGACTCCAATCGAGCCACTGGTGCATAGGTTTCATCAAAATCTATGCCTTCTTCTTGATTATAGCCTTGTGCTACTAGTCTTGCTTTATTTCGAATGACTTCACCATTTTCGTCCAGCTGATTTCGGAAGACCCATCTTGTTCCAATTACTGGATGATCCTTTGGTCTATAAACTAGATCCCATACATCATTCCTAGTAAATTGGTTAAGTTCTTTAGACATGGCCAAAAGCCAAAATTCATCATCATAAGCCTCATTGATATTCTTTGGTTCTATTTTAGATATGAAAGCAATATTTGCAATATATATTGCAATTGCCTTCTAGTTTGGACACCACTCTTTATTTCTCCAATAACTTGTTCATGTGGATGACTGGGAACTTCTTTCCAAACCGGTTGAAGAAGAACATTTTCTTGAGAAGTACTCTCTATCAAAGGTTCTTCTTGAAGTATTACTTTTTCTCCTTCGTTTAGAGGTATAACCTGTTCACAATTCTCATCAAATGCAACATGTAAAGATTCTTCAATGCAAGATGTTCTTTTATTAAAAACACGATAAGCTTTACTTCTAGAAGAATATCCAAGAAATATTGATTCATCTGATTTTGAATCAAACTTATCAAGATTATCTTTGGTATTTAACAAGAAGCATTTACTACCAAAAATTTTGAAATATGAGATCTTTGGTATACGATTATAATACAATTCAAAACATGTTTTATGTAAGATTGGTCGAATAAGAACACGGTTCAAAACAAACATGTTGTATTTATTGCTTCAGCCCAAAAGTATTTTGGTAAATTTTTATCTTGAAGCATGGTTCTAGCACATTCTTGCAAAGTTTTATTCTTTCTTTCAACAACTCCATTTTGTGGAGCTGCTCTAGGAAAAGAAAAGTTGTGAGATATACCATGTAAATCACAATACTTTAGAAAAGATTCATTTTCAAATTCACCACCATGATCACTACGAATTTTAATAATAGATGTAGATTTTTCATTTGTAATTCTTCTACAAAGTTTAGAAAATTCAGAAAAAGCATCATCTTTGCTTTTTAGAAAAATCACCCATGTAAATCGAGAATAGTCATCTACTATAACAAAAGCATACTTGCTACCATTCAAACTTTGAATTCTAGATGGTCCAAATAGATCTAAATGTAAACTATATCTTTTGCTTTAAAAGAACTCTTGATTTGTTTTCCCATTTGGCAAGCATCACATAAATGATCCTTCTTATATGGTATTCTAGGTAGGCCTCTAACAAGATCATTCTTGGATAACTTGGAAATAATTTTAAAATTAACATGTCCAAGTCTCTTGTGCCATAACCATTGAATTTCATTTGAAACAATAAGACATTTTTCATTAAAAGTGGGTAACTCATCTAGATAAAGTTCATACACATTGTTCCTTCTTTTACCTTTAAAAATGATCTTTTTAGATTGAAAATTAGAAATTAAGCATAAATCATGTTCAATAGAAACAAGAAAACCTTTATCACATAATTGACTAATTGACAATAAATTATGCATTAAACCTTCTACTAAAAGAACATTTTCTATCAAGGGAAATTTTGGATTACCAATGTTACCAATACCTATTACTTTTCCCTTGTTATTGTCACCAAAGGTGACGGTTCCTCCATCCTTATTTTGGAGGGTGGAAAATAACATCGGCCTTCCGGTCATATGTTTGGAACAACCGTTGTCCAATATCCATTTGCTCCTTATTTTGTGTACTGAGTCCTCTTGTGCTACAAAGCACATGTTGGCAACTTCTTCATTTGATTCATCATCAGAAGAGGAGTCACTATCATCCCAACATGCTTGAAATGCCTTTTTCTTCTTGAATTGGTCCTTGGGCTTGATTTTGAGAAGAGGATAATCTTTCTTGATATGTTCTGCCTTTTTGCAGTTAAAGCACTTGACTTTATTTGGATTGGAAGAATCCGTTTTATTTACCTTTCTTTGAAATCTTCCCTTTTTGATGAATCTTTTGAATTTCCTTGTAATAAGGGCAATATCTTCATCTTCATCTTCTTCTGAATTTTCAGAGTCAGAAGTAGCCTTAAAAGCAATAGATTTCTTCTTGGGTTCTTCTTCTTGTATGTCATGAAGTTGGACTTCATATGCCATTAAGTTACCAACCAAATCTTCAAGAGTGAGAGTGTTTAAATCATTTGCTTCCTCAATAACAATGGTTTTTCTCTCCCATTCAGGAGTTAAACACCTTAGAATTTTTTTGACTAAATCCACTTGTGAATATTCTTTTTCAAAGGATTTCAGAGTGTTAGTGATATCGGTCATTCTTGTTACCATGTACGATATAAATTCATTTTGCTTCATTTTAAACAATTCAAATTTATGAACTAAAGAAACGATTTTAGATTTTTTTACTTTTAACGTACCTTCGTGAGTCACAAGAAGAGTATGCCAGATTTCATTTGCTGTAGAGCATTGAGAGATGCGATTGAACTCTACCTTGTCAACAACACAATACAATGCATTTATAGCCTTGACATTAAGTGAAACAGACTTCTTTTCTTCATCGGTCCATTGACTGAAATCAGTTGATGGCATTTGGTATTTTTCTGAAACAACTCTCCAAAATTTGAGATTCATGGATTGCAAGAATATTTTCATTCTCACTTTCCAGTATCCATAGTTTGTTCCGTCAAAGAGAGGAGGACGAACAGAGGAGCATCCTTCTTTGTGCTAAGATGTTGTAGTTGCCATGCTAAATGATGGTCAAATCAAAATAATAGCAAACCTGCTTTGATACCAAATGAAAGTGCAGTAGGATCGAGGCAACGAGCACTAGAGGGGGGGTGAATAGTGCTTTTAAAAATTGTCTGCAGAATTTTGATGGATTTTGCAATTCGCAAAGCAAACACACAAAGAACACAATAATTTATCCTGGTTCGGTCTTTCCTGACCTACATCCAGTCCCCAAGCAAAACCAGCTTGAGATTTCCACTATCAACCTTGTGTAACTACAAGATCATACAGACCAAATCCGGTCCCACTTTCAGTAACACACCTACTGAAAGCAAACAACTCCTTTAAACCAATGAGTCCTTTGCTTTTACAGAAAATTGAAATAAGTAACAACTTACAAAACAACCTATGAGCCTTTCTTATGAATGCAAATGAGATGCAATTGGCTTTTGAGGTTGTTGAAATACTATACTCACGAATTCACTGTCTCTTAAAGGAATTTGAGTTAAAAACTGAAGCAAAAAATATCACGTGAGTTAGAAAATGAGTATGAGTGAAAAGCAAAGAGTAATAGATTCAGATTGATTGAATTATAGTACTTTTGAGTGTAAAATGCACTCATATTTATAGTTAAAACATTTCATACAATGAGGGTATGAAAGGGTGTCAAAACAGTCCATTTTGAACGATCAAAACGTTTGAAAAATGAAAAGACACGCCTTTTAAAAGTTTCAAGGAAAATGGCAAAATTAGTCGACTAGAACAGTAGTTAGTCGACTGATAATTAGCTATTAGTAGACTGACAGTTATCGTCGGTCGACTGATTTGTTTATCGAGCCGTTTGAAAAAATTTAAGATTTGAAACTTAGTCGACTAGAGAAAAAATTAGTCGACTGATAATATTATCAGTAGACTGAAAAACCTTTCAGTCGAGTGCTGCTAAACTTTTCTAAAAATACATGTTTTGTCCGGTCGACTGATAAAATCATTAGTCGACTGCTGCTAAATTTCCAGAAAATAGACATTCTGTCGGGTCGACTGATAAAGTCATTAGTCGACTAATTTGACAAAAATGACATTTTGTTTAGAAAATTTGGCACGAAAGGATTAGTCGACTGGTGAGTTTATTAGTCGACTAATAAACACGAAAATTTAAATAAAGAGTTTTCTAAAAAGATTTTCATGAAGGGTTCTTTTAGAAAAGTTTTTCTAATGACTTTTTAGGTGAAATGCAACTGAAATATGCACTCTAAGTAAGACTCTTACAAGAATCTAAGACTTTTAATGAATTTTACATTTGCACACTAGTCTTCAAAGATTCTTCATCGAATTCTTCAATGTTTGTCATATTTCTAAATGCAGTTGATTCACTTGTTCATCATCAAAACCTTGTACTTGAAGTATCATGTATGGCTTCATTGTTGTAACAAATCTAACCATTCCAGCAGGAATAATCTGTGTACCTGTAGGGTATTCGATGAATGCATCCCTCTCCATGTTCACTCTGATGCTGTTGCAAAGCTACAGAAGATCCTCAGTTTAGCATCTGCTTCACTGGGTCCATCAGGAGCTCCCAGTGTGAAATTTTTTTATCAGTTTGTCGCGAAGGATATGATGTCAGACTTAAAGTATCTACTGAAGGACAACACAGTGCCATTTTAGGTTGTCCCTGCAGTTGCTATTTTGGTGTCATTCATCATCATCCTCGTATTCTACATGGTCAACAGAGACATATATGACTTTCACCAGGCCATACTAGGTAATTGCCTTCTTACTCTTGCCTTTTCTTTTTTTTCTTTTTTTTTTCTTTCTTTGAATTGTGAGCACTGATGATACATGAAATGTACATTATGTAAACAAGTTTTTCATGCATTTTGTATCAAGTTTAAGGTTTTAAACCCATGTTTAGATGTGTTTTGATAGTAAGGGGCTATGGTTCGAATTTCAGAAAAATCGGAGTTAAAATGAGAGAGTTATGGCTATTTCAGTGTTTGGGCACAGATTTCGAGGTGGATCGGATCCATATCCGACCCAATTAGGTTAATTGGACCTTGGATCAACTCTTAGAAAGCCCAAAACCCAACCCACACGCCAATCCATATCCATTTCAAAAAGTTTTTCTGAAACCCCCCCAGAAAGTGGCGCCTAGCAATATTTTATTTTTTAACACTCTTTCTGAAAAATGTCAAAACTATAAATAGTTTTTTTTCAAGAACCCTAGGCGTCTTTGGCTGTGTTTGGACGCCACTTGCAGTGAATCTACTCCAGCAACTCCTTCCTCTCCATCTTCCCCACGTGTTGGCCATTGAAGACCGGTCTATGCTTGATTTTCAAGCATATTTTCGATCTTTCTTTTGTTTCTTTTCATTTCTTTCTTGTTCCTTGCTGTCTTTTCACCACTTTTCTGTATTTTTGCAGGTGTAGCAGAGGTGGAGACCATTAACCTTGGGCGGGAGTGCGCAACACACCACCAAGGTGAGTCGGCCCTACCTCCATCCGGCTTTCTACACCCTCCGATCGAGAATCGGCTCACATTCCACCGTCGGTGGATCTCCAACGTGTAGCAGCTGCAAAGGTTCCGTTTTTGGTGAAAGTACAGCATTCTCGAACTGCGTAGGACGTCCAACTCCAGCCACGGTTCGCTCTTCTTCATCCCTCCGGTCGTCGGATCTTCCAAAAGGTAGGTCTTCTTCTTCCTTCTCTTCTAGATAAAACTGAATTGGATGTTGGTTTTCTTTTTATTTTATCTTTTGTGTGTTTCTTAGTTTTCTTTTTGTTTCATCCTTAGATTAGATTTCGTGCATAGACCAGCACATTAGATTAGGTTTATGTGTTTGTTTAATTCATTGAAATCGTTTTTTTTTTAGATTTTTCATTCTTTTCATCAAAATCGGCTAGATCTTCATCTAGCCGATTCTTCAATTTTCTCATAGGCGTTCTTGGGGCTGTTCTACAGAAAATCTAATAAAAAAGGGTGTTCATTTTGATTCATCTTAGTCATTTTTGTGTGGGTGGCATTTGATTTTAATTGAAAAGAAAAATCCAATGATCGGCTAGACTTATTCTAGCCGATTCTTGATTTTTACAAAAATATTTTTCTTTGTTTTGATTTTTTTGTGTTGTTCAGCATGTGGATTGTGTTGTTTTGCTGAAAATCCCATTAGAAAAGTTCATTTTAGTTCATTTTATTCGTGGGTTGTGCTGGCGTCTTGTTTTGATTTTACTTTTAAAAAAAAAAAATCGGCTAGAGATATTCTAGCCGATCTTTGCATTTTTGTAAAACGTGTGTTTAGATTGGTAAGTCGTGTGGTTTACTGTGTGTTTAGTATGTTAACAGTAGCATAAACTTGTGTTAGTCATTGCATTATTTTAGGATTGATTTAACTAATTGTTTTAATCATTTTCGGTTTTTGTGTTTTGAATCTATTGAAGAAAATTACAAAAATAAAGTTTTTCTTTTCTTCATGTTTTTAATTCCAGCATAGTGCTGTTCTTGTTAGCATTTGTGTAATTAGGAGTACTTTTTACTATTTTCTAATTTAGTTTTATCAAAATAGAGGTTATTTAGTTTTATCACTTTTTGTTAATTTATATTTTTAATTTTTATTTTCGTGTGGATCTTCTTCTTCCCCAAGGTGGGGCGGCAGCCATTAGAGCTCCCCTTGAGCTCTTGGTCGATTTTTTTTAGTAATTTTTAATTACAATTAGGTAGGTGTAATTAGGTTGTCTAGGTTCAATGTATTAGGGTTTAGTGTCTTAGCCGTTTTTAGGGGTTATTTAAGTTAAGTTTTGGGGATTAGGTTAGTATTTAATCCTAGGAAATCGTTTTTCTATTTAACTTCCTTTATTCCCTAGGTAAAAATTAATTATATTAGTTTAGAAAGTAGCCCTTTTAGAAGTTGGCGATTTTGGAAAAAGGAGGTTCTTCAAAATTCGTGTGAGGCATTTAAGGAAAATTTGAATTTTGAATGGGTATTAAAGAAGGAGTTACTCCTTAACTTTGGAAAGTGTTTTTGGCATTAAAAAAAAATTCCAATCTAGGCTCCACGATTTCCATAGAGTATTAAAAGCACTTTAATTCCATCTTGAAAAGCAAAAATCGTGTATTTTCTAGATTGGTCTTTTCATTTTTCCAAAAGAAGCTTTAAAGGCAATTAAGGAGTGTAACTCCCTCTTTAAATGGGGCGATTTTTGAGAATCCAAAGCATTTCAAAACTTGAACATTGGTAATTATTACATTCCTTTTCCAACCTTCTCCATTAAAATCGTTAACTCTGAATTAATTATAGGAATTAAGAGGTTACTACTTTAGTCTAACCCTAACCTAGTCAACCCTAACCCTAGGTCGAGTCAAACCTAGTCTAAACCCACTTGAGTCTAGTCAAGTCAACCTTAGTTTGAGTCAACCGACCCTACCTATTGAACCTAATCTAACCTAGTCAATTAGATTGACTTGGTTAGGTGCGCCTTGTGTCCAAGTCAACTTGAACCCTAGCCCAAGTCAAACCCTAATTCAAACCTAGGTCGAGTCTAAGACCAAGACCTAACCCTAGTCAAACTTTAGTCCAACCCTATCTAAGTCAAACCTAGTTGATTCAAACTTAGTCCGAGCCCACCTAAACCCAACCAATCTTACTTGACAAAGTCAACCCAAAACCGAGTTTAGCCTAAGTCCAAGACTAATACCAATCCAAGTCGAACCTAGTGAGTCAACCCGAACATTAGTTGACGAACTTAAGGTAAGTCAAGACCCAACCCGAGGTCGAGTCAACCTTAGCCAAGTCAACCCAACCTTAGCTAAACCTAGCCGAGCCCACCTAATCCAAACCGAGTTCACCCAAACCAAAACCGAACCTACCCAAGTCAAAACCAAGCTTCGTTGAGTCAACCGAGTGAACCCAAACCCTAGCCTTTGTTCTTTAGTGAATTAATTTCGTTTAGCATTATTTATTTTGATTTGTCTACTAATTAGTGTAGTTATTTAATTTAGTTTTAGTATAGAAGTGTGTGTACGGATATCGTATTTGTTTCGTATGTGTGAAATGTGTTTGTGATTGTTTGAATTGGTAATTAGATATTGTTTAACTTAGTAGTCGGATTGCATTTTATTGTTTAGCATAGTTGCATTTGCATTGTTAGTTAACGTAGTTCTAGTCATAATTTGCTTATCGTGTTTTGTTCATCGTGCATTTAGCGTATTCGTAATAATTCATCTGCATATACACTGTTATACAGTGTCATTTAGATTGCATTAGGTTTGATTTGTCTTTTAGAGCGTTAAAATAGATTCATAAAGTGAATAGTACACTCAAATAAAAACCAGATTTTTGCCCTGTCGCACCAGCATTATTTTCTGTGTTTTCCAAAAAAAATCTTCTATTCACTTTTTTGACGTGTTATTTGACTGCAGACCAAATTTAAGCTCATTCGGAGTTGATTTGGTCTGATTTTTAAGCGTTTTGCGAAAACCGCTTTTTCTGGATTTTAAATTACAGGACTGTCGATATCCTGATTTTTCCCAGATTTGAAACGCTTATATCTGGAGTTCCAGATATTGTTTTTTCATTCTGTAAA
Source organism: Nuphar pumila (assembly GCF_984573655.1). Taxonomy (NCBI): domain Eukaryota; kingdom Viridiplantae; phylum Streptophyta; class Magnoliopsida; order Nymphaeales; family Nymphaeaceae; genus Nuphar; species Nuphar pumila. Next base: position 51,986,363 of record NC_143257.1, on the reverse strand, counting down.
AACTGTCAGATTGTTTAATCTGTCAGTTGCAGAACAGAACAAATTTCGGGAAAATCGGACCTCGTTTTCCTTGTCAAACAGTGGTTTTCCTATAACCTTTCAGAAAGCTATTTTACACTAATTAGGGGCAGTTTCGTAATTTTCTTAGTTTCAGCATTTTAGACTTGTTTTCGGTAGTTTCTGCATTCTAGGAGTTGCATAATCATCATACAGCAGTAGTAGAAGTAATTTGGTTAATTTTAGAATTAATTTAGTATTTTATTTAATTTTTGTTTGATAAGTAGCATTTGGTTATTATTTTTTTGTAAAATTAGAACTAGTTTTAGTTATTGTTTGCATTGTTAGAATAGAATACTAACTTTGTATTTTCTGCATTTTTAGGTGAAAAGCATATTTAGTTTCCAGGGTTAATTTCCAAGTACAAAGATTCTTTAATTGGCGAAAAGATGGAAAGACCCTTGGTGTGGAGCAGAAGACTGAGTGCTTGTTTATTTTCCTTTTAGTGATTAATTGTAGTTGTATTAACTTGATAATTGTAGATTGACATTTGTCATTAATAAATTAAATTTTTTAGAAATATTGTGATTAATTCCTGTTCCCTGAGGATTCGACCCGTACTTACCACTTTGTGGAAAGTCGGTTTTTATATTTTTGGTTGACGATTTTCCAAAGTTTTATTAAAAATAATTTTTTTAAAAAGATCATTTCAAAATATCAACCAAATTTTGGTGCCGTTGCCGGGGAACGGCGAATTAATTACTATATTTCTTAGAGTTTAATTTATTAATTTGTTTTAGTTAGTTAATTAGTTGTTTTCTTTTTAGTTAGTAGGATTAGTAAGTGAATATAGGATTAACATAGTTAGTAAATATAGGATTCACGTATTGTTCTTTTTAGGATTCACTTAATTATCATTCTGCAAGGAGCGATTAGACAGGTGGGTTTTAGAAAAACATAGTTTGTGATTTCCTGTATTTATTTGTTTTAGCATTTTAGAATAGTTTACTTTGTTACTTATTTATTTAGTATAGAATTCTGACATAGCTAGATAGCATATCTGCTTGTTTTTAGTTATTGTTAGTTGTTTATTTACATTTTAGTACCTGTGTTAGTTTAGATTTAGAGTTAGGTCGTTTGCTTACATCTGGTCTTAGTACTAGTGTATGCAGGGTCGACGAGGTCTAGGAACCCCATTACACTCATTTGTTGACAACCCAGAGAGAATTTTACATTCTCATCGAAGTTCGGCAACAATGGCTGACATGGATCCTCCACCTCCACCCCCAGTTCTTTCACGCCCTCTACGGGAATACTTCATTCCCACAGACTATGTTCAGGCATCTTGCATTCGAAGACCCGATGTAGGAGCGCCACATTATGAGATTAAGGCCAGCATTATTCAGATGCTTCCATCCTTTTATGGCCTTAGTCATGAGGATCCCTACCGGCATTTAGACGAATTCCTCGAAATTTGTTCTACAGTAAAGATACAGAATTTCGATGATGATGCCTTGAGATTGACTCTATTCCCTTTCTCATTGAAGGACAAAGCCAAGTATTGGCTAAAGTCCTTAGATTCTGTAGAAATAGAGTCATGGGATCAATTGCAACAGGAGTTTCTTCGGAAATATTTTCCCATTGGTCGCACGAACCAATATCGTAGAGCCATCACTAGCTTCTCAGAGCTAGATGGTGAGCGCTTTCATGAGACCTGGGAGAGAATGAAGGATCTCCTCAGGAAATGTCCCCATCATCAGGTGCCGAAATGGCAACTGGTGCAGAGCTTCTATGATGGATTGTCTGACAAGAATCGTCAGATGATCGACTCTTCATGTGGAGGGACATTCATGCTGAAGAGCGAGGACGAAGCATGGAGGCTATTTGATACATTGGCCGAGAATTCACTCCACCATGCTTCGAGCTCTCATTCTGATAGAGCCACACCCAGCATTCAGAAGAAAGCTGGTGTTCTTGAGATTGGTCCATCTATTGCACTACAGTGCAAGGTAGACATGATTGCTCAGAAGCTGGACCAACTCCTCTCAAGACCATCCACTACGCAGCAGGTGTGTACTCTTTGTGCCAGTCCGGCACACGAGATCACTGAGTGCCCTTCAGCAGCTCAGTACCCTGAATTTGTTCAAGAACAAGTTCAGGCAGCTCAGGGTTACGTCAGACCGCCGAATAATCCATTTTCATCGACATATAATCCGGGTTGGCGTAACCACCCCAATTTTTCATGGAAGAATCCACAGTCTTCCATGCAGATGCCTACTTCCTCTCAGCCAGTTCGGCAACCATCTTTTACTCAGTCATTTCAAAGACCGAACTATTCTCAGTTTTCTTCTTCTTCTGTCACTCCTCCGATTCAGCAGGAGTCTGCCTCGCAGACATCCTTTGAGGAGAGACTTCTCCAGGCATTCCAAGAGGTGAAAACCTCTAATCAGAACGCCTTCGAGAAGTGTAGCCAGATTTTGAGCTCGCATATGCAGTCCATTGCGAAGTTAGAGTCGCAAATGGGACAGTTAGTTGAGGCTATTAGTAGGAGACCCGAGGGTACATTGCCAAGTCAGGCTGTCATGAACCCGAAGGATAAGGACCAGATGACTGGAGGCCTATTTTATACTGAGACACAGCAGCAGGCTAAATCAGTTATGGCCTTGAGGAGTGGACGTGAGTATCACGTCGAGAGCAGAGAGCGAGAGAGTAAAGAGAGGATAGAGGAGCCATGTGATCATCGCAAAATTTTTCCTCGTAATATTCTCTCTCTTCCTTCTCTTTTCCTTTCCAACCTCTTATTTTCCTCCTTCTTGAAGGGAAGAAAATAAAAGAAAGAAAAGAGAAAGAGAAGAGAAAAGAAAGAAAGAAAGAAAGAAAGAAGAGGAACTATCTTGCGCGGTCTCACTTGACCTTAATTTGAAAACATTTAGAAATTTAACTTGCCTCCGTTTTTTAAAATGTGCGGGAAAGATGGAGAGACGGGATTTGCTCGTCGGTACAAGGTTCGACCGTTCCTGGCGCCTTTACCAGGGGTAATCGAACCAAGGATCGAATCTATGCCTTTTGCTTTGCCTAAATATAATCTAAGAATTTATCCTAACTCTAAATGCACAAAGAATCATACTTGTGCAATGCAAGGATGTATGCTCTTTTTGAAAATATTTTAAAGAATTCCAAGTGTTTCTGAGATGAATCTGATAAAGTGGAGAAAAGATTTCTAACTTAGAACTTAAGATTAAAGTTCTAAGTTTTAGAATATTCAAGAGCTTGGAATATGAGTCTGGATTTGGAAAAAATGATCTTGAAATTGAGAGGAAAAAGAGAAGAAAGGAAATTTTAAAGTCACAAATGGATTTTGAATTTAGAAATTTGGACTTAAGTTTTTGGAATGGAATTGAATTCTATCTTTGAAATTTGAAGTCAAAAATGAAATGTGGGAAGAAAAAGTGATTTAAAAGTTGGAATTCAAGATGGGATTTAAATCAAAAATCTGGATTCTAAATAGAGTTGGAGATTGAATTCTGGATAGGAGTCGACTCTGAAATCTGAAAATGAAAGTGGAATTGGTTTTTTTGGAATTTTGAGATCTGAGATGGAATTGGGATTGGATCCAAGATTTGGGATCTAAGATGGTGTCCGGATCTGAAATCTGAGATCCGAAATAGAATGGGATTCTGGGTCCTAAGAAATGGATTTCGGATCTGAAGTCTAAGATCCAAAGTAGCATTGGGTTCTAGATCCTAAAGGGAATTTGGATCTGTAATTCGAGATCCAGAGTGGAATTGGAATTTTGGACCCTAAGATGGATTTGGATCTGAAGTCTGAGATCCAAAGTAGAGTTGGATTCTGGATCCTAGAATGGATTTGGATATGCAGTCTGAGATCCAATATAGGATTAGATCCTAGATCCTAAGAATTGGATTTTGGATCTGAATCTGAGATCCAATGGTAGAGTGAGGATCTGGATCCTAAATGAAATTTGGATCTGTGATTGGAGATCCAAAGTGAAATAAGGGTTTGGACCCTAAATGGAATTTGGATCTGTGATGGGAGATCCAGAGTAGAATAAGGATTTGAATCCTAAAAGGAATTTGGATCCGTGATTGGAGATCCAAAGTGGAATGGAGTCCTATACTTAGAAACCTGGATCCAAGTTTAGACTAGGATTTGATTTTGGATTTGGGTTTTGAGAAGTCCAAAATAGGACTTTTAAAGATGATCTGGGTTTTTGAAGATCCAGATTTGAACTTGAGAAGGTTTTGAGATTCAAAGTCAATCTCGACTTTGATTTAAAACTTTGAAGAAAACTGGATTTAGAATCAGAAGATGAATTTAGAAACTTCAAAGTTAAATTGAACTTTGAAATTGAGTTTTGAATTGAGTTTGAAGTTTGAATATGAAATAATTTTGAAATTTCAAAGTCAAATTGGACTTTGAAATTGAGATAGGTTTGGAAAATAGAAAAGATGTTCAAAAATCACTTGGGTTTTTGAAAGAATTTTGAAAAATATGATGCAATTTTACCCTATATGATGAATGAATTTGAATAAATTTGAGATTGGACTTTGAAAAGCTATTTCATTCTTTAAATGAATTAAAATAAGATTGAAAATATAATACATCCTTGACTATGGTCATTGAATGTATTATATGATAATCTATATTTAAATTCAAAAGAAGAATAAAATACATTTTAGTGCCTTTATAGAATTTAAGATGAAATTAACTCTCAATATACCCTGACTATGGCCATTGGTATATGTTTTGAGTTAATCCTAAGTTAAATTCTGATAAAAGAAAGAATATTTTGGGAAAATATGATGAATTTTGAAAATGGATCCAGTGTTATTTTGTAAAATATGAGAATTTTAAGTTTTGTTCACACCCCGACTATGGCCGTTGATGTAAATCGTCAACTTAGAATTAGCTTACCTCTTATGAAATGGTGCACGTGCCATTCGTGTTTTACCATTGTGGGGATTTTGTGAAATAAAGAAAAAATGCATGGAATAAACAATTCATGGCATTCTAAAATGCTCATTCATTCTACCTAAAGCAGGAAATGTAAATTCTTATTTCAATCTAACTATTACAATGGGCAAAATCAAATCTACAACCCCAGGTAATGATATATTTTCCATATTCCCTGCAAAATAACTGGGTTAATCCTTGACAAAGATGATGAAAAAGCACAAGTGTTAATCATGTTTATGGAAGATATTTAGAAAGGAGAATGAAGTTGCAATGCACATGAACTTACTATTCAGAAATAATATAAGGTTGCATTGTCAATCAAAGATGTCCCCTGCATGGATTATGACATATTGAACTTTGGGAAAAGTGGACGGCAGGAAATGAGCTATAATGATGTTTTAAGATAAATGGTAACCGTCTAAGCTGGAAGCCCAGAGGTTGGGAGGTAATACAAGAGGGTAATAGCACAGTGAGTAATCGGCTGGGAGATGTCAATGCTGAAGTGGAAGATATGTGATATGAAATAAGGTGGAATGCATGTATTGCAGTAGGCAAGTGCAGGGAAGTCAGTGCTGGGCTGTGCACAAAGAGTGCAAAGGGATGTGGACATATTGGTGGATAACAGGCTAAATGAAGAATTATGGAGGGCACAAAGGTGCGGTTATGTGAGGCTGTGTAGGTGAGATTATAGTGTGGTTCCAGGAAAGCGTGGATGAGAATATGATAGACTTTAACAGGGAGACCTATATGATAGGTACATAGGGACTGGCATATGCAGATGTTGTATACCGATGTTAACAACAAAAAAAAAAAAGGAAAACGGCAACATGGGGAGGATATTTCCTGCTGTAACAAAGAAACAATGACATACTGCCTTTTTAATGACAATATACCTATACAATCAGGCCAAATTTGCATTATCACAGAAGAGAAAAAAAAAATGTGGGAAACAAAGGTTTTCTTCCATTTGTCTTGTTAGGGAGAAGGAAACAAAGGTTTGAAAGTAGCTCAGCAAAAAAAACCACTCATCTTGGTGTCTTGTATTCTGAGCATCAAAAGACAGTGAACAGGTTTCAACTGTTGCAATATAAATCCTTAGGCAAATTTATATATGTTGGGGATCTTTCAGAATTGAAGGCCAATCCTCAATGACATGCCCTCGAATTAATAGCTTGACCCTCTTAGGTCGAGGTTCTGCTGGCATCTTACCAAGAAATATTATTGGACCCCATAACATTTTCAGAATGGTATGGCATTCACCCAAGAAACCACTTAGTCCCTGGCAAAATGGGGAACCATTAACTCCCCAAGCCGACACTTTTATCCAACTGTTCTGATCCATTTAGCTTACAAAAACTCAACACACAATCATATATGGAAGAAAAGAAAGCCTCTAGCTTTTGCTGGCTTTACACAAGGTGGTCTCTCTCTCCAAGATAGAAACTAAGGGAATGTAAAAAAAAAAAAATGATACTAATGAAATAATAATGACTCAAATCAAATTAAACCCAAAGACTCCAATCAAAACACGTAAGATTGAAATCAAATGACAAATGATACTAATGAAATGGGCAGGGAATGTAACGGAGATGATAAATGACTGATAGCAGCGTGCAACTACTGTATGCAGGATAAAGAGTTGCCTAAAAAAAATGAAAATATGAATGCCAGTGATATGTACAATGGATCAAACTCACATATGGAATTGGAAGGCTCCGAGGACTGAGGCCTGGAAAGTTGCATATTAAGTGAAAGATTCTCAACAGAAGATGCAAATAAAAGAGCCAAGGAATTTCCTGGAATAGGCCTAAGTTGATGTTCTTCCATCAAAGGGTTTTCTTTGAGAAACAAAAAAAAAGAAAAAGAAAAAAAAGAAATCATGAATATTACTAGAAATCTTTCTGGTTTCTCTTCTCGTGACAGATTACTGGAGATGGAGGGGTTGATTCGCTGGAGGCTACTTCAGATCCACTGCTGCTGACAATTCTGATTTCTTAATCTCACATTTGTAGAGATTACTGGAAACATCAAAAGTTATTAAAGCACTTGAATGGATGACACCAACCCAACATAAAATCAGATGCTGTGCTAAAAAAAAAAAAACAATCGATATTTCCTGATTTGATGTTCATGCTTCCTGCAACAGCCATGGAGGTCGGTGCTGGTGCTGCAGAGTATCAACATGAGATCCCTGCCCATGCCGTATCCGACACCTCCGAAATTTATTGTTTATGAGCAATCTAACTGGATCTTTGGGGCTAATGTATATTGCAAATGTAGCCTCAACAAAGGACGATGACAGTTCATTGTCCAACATCAAATTCTGGGGAATGATTTCGGTGACCTTGCTTGAAGCAGGGGATGTAAATGGCGAGAACAGCGTGGGATGTCCAGGATTAACTCAGAAAAAATAAAAAAAAAATAAAATAAAAATGGAGATATGATGAAGAATAGTAAAAGAAATAGCAGCTGATCATGGCTATCAAAAAGAAACATCCAAGAGCCAAATAGTAGTCGATTATATATATATATATATATATATATATATATATATATATATATATATATATATATATATATATAAAAGAATAAATATATATGGGGACAGATCATGCAATACATTGCAGAGACATAGACTCTGTGTTAAAAAAAAAGCGAGTCAATGATTTACCTGATACATACCCCTTACCATGAAAAGGTTTTCAGCAATCCCTTTTAAACCTGTAGATTTATTATTTATACGTTTCCTTTTTCCTTCTGAGATCTTGAACTGCCAGATTCCGAACCCAGCACATTAACACCACCATTATTATTCGAGCTAGACGAATGTAGGCTGAATACCCTCAAAGAAAATTTCTACGTGGAGGTCTTTCATGATTATCATTTATGAACTTGATTCAACCAAATGGTGAATTCCACATTTATCTTAACAAACATCTTGAGACTCTGCTGTCATAACACCACCTCTTAGAGGTTTTGTTCAATACACATATCAGTCGAAATGCCAGAAAGGGGATGATGATCTGGGCAAATGATAAACGGGAAGGTAACCCCAAAACTGGGCTAACACAGGAGAAAGAGATAAAAAAAAAATGCATAACGACAGAAAGAAAAGAGTTTCGAAACGGATTTCAGCATGAATGTAAATTGATTCATAATCTATTATAAATACTATCCTGGAGAATAAGAATTGGAGTCCCGATGGATTTGAACAGTGTGAATATACATTCAGTTTCATAGAAATTGAGGGAAAATCAAAATAAATTTTCAGAAAATCAAGGGGAAAATGTAGGAATATGGAAATTCCCATGATATTGCACATAGATAAATCGATTTACAGTAAGCAAATCGATGTTATCAAGGGTGCCCAAAAATAAAATGAGAAATAAGAAAATTAAGGGAAATCAGATTGATAAAGGAATAAAAGGGTGCTTACCGAGGGTTTGCAGGAATTTCAAACTGGTCGACCTCTAAAGGTGAGTTGTCCTCTGAAATACTCCCGCGAAGGTCGACGCTCAAGGGGGACTTCCGGTCTGAAGATGGTCTATATGGGATGTTCAGAAAGAAGATGAGTTTAATGGGTTTTTGCAGAGAGAACTCGGTGGTTGATCAGTATTCGTCAAAATGGGAATGTATGCCTCAGAAGATAGGGAGATGATCGATGATCCTCCGGATGGAGTCGATGCTTCCTTTTAAAGAGAGAATGGAGAGTTCCAGAAGAAGTGCGCTGCGGATGGAAGGTGAAGAACCATGGCGGCTGTTGAAGATCGACGGTGGTAAATTAGGAGAGAGCATGCGCGGGAGGATTCCGTTGTAGATTTCCTTATTTTCCAATAAGGGGACTCCCCTTTAGGAATTTTTGTAAAAAAAGGGTTTGGAAATGAGGCTTTCGGCAAAATGGCTTCAGAAGGCTTAAAATCCTTTGTTTTTCTTGTAATTTTTCTCATTTTTTTGGTTTTTGTGTTGTTTTTCAATTTTTTTGTATTTTTAGAATAAAATCTTAAAGCTTTACAAGGAATCAAAGATTGAAACTAATTTTTTTTTTTTGATGTTTTTTGTAAAATATTTACAAGAGGAGTTTTTCTGAGAATTTTTAGAAACTATTTTGAGAAAATTTCTTCAGAAATGGGTTTATGTCTGAATTTTTGAGAAATATTTAAGGTTTATAACTTCAAATTGAGAAATATAGGGTCGAGGATCCAACAGAGCACCGGATGAGCTGCCCGGGCCTTTCAAAATCATTTTTTTTGTATTTTTGTGTTTTTATTTTGGAAATTGGACAACGGGGCTTAGATTTGGATTTAAAATACTGAGTTTGGACCCGGAGTTGAATTTGAATATGTCAATGTGGAATCTAATCCATAAATCTGAAGAAAGACTGAGTTTTAGCTTTGAAATCACTTTGATTTTCTAAAAAAAATAGAGTCAAGGGCAAAAGGGTCATTTTTACGAAACTTTGAAAAATTTGGGGTGTTCACAGATGCCCCTCTTTGCTAATAAGCCGGTTCAAAGCTGAGCTTAGTGGCAAAGATAACACTCTAAATTTTGAAAAATGCCCCAGTCAGCAGATCTGAACTGGGTGTAGAAGAATTATTTTGGAAATATGGCTTTTCAGGCTTAGAACCTTATCCAGAATGGTTTTGGGGAGATGAAATCCTCGAAATGATATGATTGAGTGATAGAAATAAGGAAATCATGATGGGAATTTGGGTGGAAATTCTGAAATGGTGGGAAACAAAAATTTTGATCAGGTCTCATGGGTGAGACAAGATACTCCTTTTGAAATGATTCAGGTTTAGCCCTTAACCTGGATGGGACGAAGATATATCAAAAATGAATTTGGAAATGAGGAAAGGAATACACGGGGACCTTGATGGGACATTTTGGAAAATGCCTTGTGAAATGAAGCCCGAGTATGATCCTTTCTTTGAATAAATATATGAAGTATGGGTTCCTTGATGGGAGGAGCCATGATGGGACTGGAAGAAAAAATCTCATCAAAAACGAGGAATCTTATTGGAATGTGACTCAGGTTTAACCCAAACCTGCAAGGAAGATACCTCGCGAAGCGAGGTTTCAGGTTAACTCTTAATCTGGATAGGAAATCTACCATATGGGTTTCTCAAAATGGAGAAAGCACGATGGGACCTTCGGAATTTGGACGAATAATTCTGAGAGGGGTTTTTGCGAAAGGAGGAAATATAGAGTCCCTAAAGCTTTGAAAAGGGGAAGAAATTGGGCGTCTCATTGCTGAGACTGAAATAGCTTTTGAAATCAAAGAATCTTTCACAAATGGTTTGGGTTTGACCCTTATCCTGAGTGGGTCATCCATACGGAATTCGTTAATGAGAAAACCGTGATGGGACAGGAAAAGATACTTCTTTAGAGGTAACTCTTCTTGGAAATATAAACAATGCTAGGTTGCATCAAAATGGATATTGAATGTTTATTTTATTCTTGGAATAGCTAGAAAATTTTGCCGATAAGATAAAATCATAGTAGATTCAAATGCTTGGAAATATGCACGTATGTGCGAAAGATATTCTCTCTTTTACCTAGAGTATTTCCCCCAAATGAGGTTAACTCCTCAGTTATAAGAGTCAAATTCAAAATTTTAGCACTGATGATTTTCTTCAAGGAAGCTATCCATTTCCCTGATATGAGAATAAAAGAAATATTCTTTATTTCATAAAAGCAGAAAATGAAGAGATATTGATAAAAGAATTTTGCATGAGAAAAGATGACTTATGGCAACTTCGGCAGTTTGATATCTGGGTGTTTTCCCACGATGATCTTTTTGCACTCTTTTGAGTCATTGGGCTTTCTCGATTTTTCACATTATCCTTCATTTGGATGTCCTGACTTTTCTCTCTTTTCCAGGGAAGGGTACGTCACAAACTCCTTCATCTTGGAGATGTTTCGATCCTTCTTTTATCTCAGGGATTCTATATGATATTGGCTCAAAAAGGTCTTTAGATGTAGATGAAATCAAATATCTTTTAGGGTTTGTCGGTAGGTTCATCGCATCTGCCTTCATCTCGACAGTGATCCGAACTTTTCCTGGAAGGATCCGTCACAAACTCCGTCATCTTGGAGATGTTTCAAATCTTCTTTGGCCCCGGGGGTCTACTCGCTTAATTCGTCTTCATCTTGACGACAATTAAGAGATCCCTTTTTGCGGATATTTGATTGCAACTTTTAAACGAAAATGAGAAGATATTGGGTTGAGTGGATTCTTTTTATATCTCGAGATATTTCCACCGCCTGATTGTCAAAAAGTCATTTTAAAACATGCGCCATAGCCACGATCAATATCAATTCGCTTCTGGCTTTTCCTACGTCAATGAAGATTTCTTTCAGTGATCATATCGAGGACATTTCTTACATCCTTTTGGTTGATCAACAGGAAGAGATTTGAATTTTACCTCTTTTCGCAAAAAGTTTCACCTTTTGGAAGGAAGTATTGGAGGTAATATGAGAAAATTCTCTTTGTGCAGTAAGAATATTTAGAATCAACAAATGCTTTTAGCAAATTGGCAAAGTTTTCACGAATTCTTTGTGAAATAATCACTCAATATAGATTTTGATGAGACCTTGAGTTGTAATTTAAGGAAATGGTGTAAGAATCAGACTTTAGAAGGCTGGACTGAAGAAGTACATTAGGTTTTGGAAATCCCGACCAGTTATAAGAAACTGGATTTCAAATCCCGACCAGTAAAAATACTGGATTTGAGAATCCCGACCAGTTATAAAAACTGGATTTGAAAATCCCGACCAGTTATAGAAACTGGATTTGAAAATCCCGACCAGTTATAAAAACTGGATTTGAAAATCCCGACCAGTTATAGGAACTGGATTTGAAAATCCCGACCAGTTATAAAAACTGGATTTGAAAATCCCGACCAGTTATAGAAACTGGATTTGAAAATCCCGACAAGTTATAGAAACTGGATTTAAAAATCCCGACCAGTTATAAAAACTGGATTTGAAAATCCCGACCAGTTATAGAAACTGGATTTGAAAATCTCGACCAGTTATAGGAACTGGATTTGAAAATCCCGACCAGTTATAAAAACTGGATTTGAAAATCCCGACCAGTTATTGAAACTAGATTTAAAAATCCCGACCAGTTATAGAAACTGGATTTGAAAATCCCGACCAGTTATAAAAACTGGATTTGAAAATCCCGACCAGTTATAGAAACTGGATTTGAAAATCCCGACCAGTTATAGGAACTGGATTTGAAAATTCCGACCAGTTATAGGAACTGGATTTGAAAATCCCGACCAGTTATAGAAACTGGATTTGAAAATCCCGACCAGTTATAAAAACTGGATTTAAAAATCCCGACCAGTTATAAAAACTAGATTTGAAAATCCCGACCAGTTATAGGAACTGGATTTGAAAATCCTGACCAGTTATAAAAACTGGATTTGAAAATCCCGTCCAGTTATAGAAACTGGATTTAAAAATCCCGACCAGTTATAGAAACTGGATTTGAAAATCCCGACCAGTTATAAAAACTGGATTTCAAATCTCGACCAGTGAAAAATACTGGATTTCAAATCCCGACCAGTGAAAAATACTAGATTTCAAATCCCGACCAGTGAAAAATACTGGATTTTAAATCTCAACCAGTTAAAAATACTGGATTTTAAAAATGAAGGATTTAATCTAATGGTTCGAAAGTGATTGAATTTGGGAGATTATAACCCGAGGGTTGAGAAAATGATAAGATTTTGAGGATATTACAACCGGAGGTTGGGAAACTGATAGAATTTTGAGATTGAAGATCTTGGAAATGATAGAATTGAGGAGTCGCACCATAAGGGTTTGATCTTTTGGAATACGCGGCCAGCGAGAGCTGGATCTTTTGGAATACAGGACCAACGAGATGCTGGATCCTCTGGAAATACATGACCAGCGAGATGCTGGATCTTTTGGAAATACATGACCAGCGAGATGCTGGATCCTTTGGAAATACATGACCGACAGAAGCTGGATCTTTTGAAAATACATGAAGTTTTGGGAGATTTAAGTCAGAACTTGAATTTAGAAGGAGAAAGGTCTTTGGTCAGAAGACTGATTTTAGAAGGTTACCGGTGTGAGAACCAGATTTTCCAAATGAGCTCAATTTTGAGAAATAACCAGTGCGAGAGCTGGGTTTTGAAGATGAGCTAGATTTTCATAATGAGTTTTTAGAAGATAATTCAGGATTTATCCCCTTGTCCTGAACGAGGGAAATAATAAAAAAAGAATACCTCATTGAAAGGAGGCATCAGGTTTATCCCTTAACCTGAAAGGATGTTTTGAAGATAAAAGTAGAGAAAATTTTAATAAGATTTAGAAAATTTGTTAAAACTTGACATAAACGATCATCAACTTGATGTAAAACTGATCAAAGCAAAATGAATTAAATGAAAATAAAGATCACGAGGTCAATTAAGAGTTAACAAAATTTTGAGGAAAAGAACTTTCGTCTAATCCTGCCTGCATATGATGAGAAAGATTTTTATGAATTAAAATAAGATGCCCCAGTATCATGGAGAAGAATGTAAGAATTGATAGAAGATCATTGTTTTTATTGAAATGGTTCTTTGAATAGTACAAAAAAGTTTTTTAATGAAAAATTCTAAGTATAAAATTTCTTCAAATGCAGAGCATTGATGGGATCTGGCATCTCCACTCCATCTGCGTTGATTAGACGATACGAATTATGAGGCAAAGCTTCCTTAACCACATAAGGGCCTTTCCAATTGGGTGACCACTTGCCCCGTGGTCGATGCTTGAGATGAGCTGTCGATCTGAGCACCAAATAGTTAACTCGAAATTTTCTCTCAATGACGGACTTGGCATAGTGTCGAGCTATCCTCTGTCGATAAGCTTGAGCATGCTCTGCTGCCTTGAGCCTTTTTTCATCTAGCAGATCCAGCTGCACCAATCTCTGCTGCTGATACTGATCAAGTGGCAATTCTATGAGAGAAGCGAATTTGAGAGCGGGCTTTTGGACATGGAGAGGCAATAGTACTTCAGTTCCGTAGACAAGTTCTGAAGGAGTGGCATTAGTCGGAGTCCGAATGGTGGTCCGATATGCCCAAAGCGCGTCATGAATTTTCTCATGCCAATCTCGACCTGTCTTCACAGTCCTTTCCAAAATACGAATCAAGATCTTATTGGTAGCCTTTGCTTGGCCATTCCCTTGAGGATAATAGGGAGCTGAAAAATGATGGGAAATTCTGAATTTAGAACAGAAGGTTTTCATCCTCTCATTTTTGAAATGGGTTCCATTGTCTGAGACAATATCATGTGGAATGCCGAAGCGGCAAAGAATGTTCTTGTGAATAAAAAAAACCACATGGCGGCCTTCTACTGTGCGTAGAGTCACAGCTTCAACCCATTTTGTGAAATACTCTGTCGCCGCTAGGAAGTATTTGTGGTTGTTAGAAGCAGAAGGAGTAATCGGGCCGACGACGTCAAAAGCCCACATAGAAAATGGCCAAGGAGAAACAACTGATTGTAGATATGCGGCCGGAGCATGAATATAAGGCGCGTGTAATTGGCACTTGACGCATTTTTTCACAAATCTATGACAGTCTTGCTGCATGGTATTCCAATAGTACCCTGCTCGAACGATCTGCTTGACGAGAGTCTGATAACCGACATGGCCACCACAAATCCCTTCATGCGCCTCTTGGATAACTTCCATAACTTCTTCTTTGTCTAAGCATCTTGCATACTCAGAGCTGAAACCACGGCGGTAAAGGACATTGGCAAGAATGAAATATCGGGTAGACATACGCTGAATTGCACGTTGCTCCCTTTTTGGCATCTCTGGTGGAAATTCACCAGTCTCAATAAAATTTTTGATGTTTTGGTACCAAGGCTTCTCCTTCTGATTGACCTGGTTTACTTGCATGATTGAATCGAAAGCAGGTTGTTCAAGTCTGCCAACTTCAAAAGAACGACATGATTCACCACCTTTGAAGGATAGAATGGATCCCAAGCTGGCTAAGCCATCAGCTATCTGATTATGCTCTCGTCTGATGTGACTGAGCTGAAATTCTTTGAAAGTGTCCACAAGAGCGAGGACGATCTTCTGATATGGAATCAATTTGGAATCTTTCACTTGCCATTCAGTGTTAACTTGACTGACAACAAGTAGGGAATCACCAAAGGCATGCACTTTCTTGACATTGAAATTTTTCAAAATTTTGAGGCCTTGTATTAAAGCTTCATACTCGGCCATGTTATGAGTGCATTGGAAACCAAGCTTGAGAGAATAAGGGATCATTTCTTTTTCTGGAGTGATTAACAAGACTCTAATCCCTATGCCAGACATGTTTTTAGAGCCATCGAAGAACATATTCCAAACTGGGGGTTGTTGGATATTACAGATGTGCTCATCAGGAAAATCATCTTCTGTTTTAATTTCTTCAGTCAGAGGGAAATCTGCCAACTGATCTGCGATCGCTTGGCCTTTAATCGACTTTTGAGAGACATACTCTAAGTCATATTGTATCAGCAGGACTTGCCATTTTGCAATTCGTCCAGTGAGAAATGGTTGTTCCAAAATGTATCTGAGAGGATTGAGCTTCGATAGGAACTTGATTTCAGAAGCCAACAAGTAATGTCTTAACTTCTGGCACATCCAAACTAGAGCCAGACAAGTTTTCTCCATCTGAGAATATTTCTTTTCATAATCAATGAATGTTTTGCTCACGTAGTAGATGGCGTGCTCTATCAGGCTGCCTTCTTCATACTGAGCGAGGAATCCACCACAGGCATTCTGATTGACTGAAATATATAGCAAGAGAGGCTTTCACAGCTTTGGAGGCTTCAATACTGGTGGATTGAGGAGATATTGCTTCATGCGCTCAAACGAGAGCTGACATTCCGACCCCCATTCAAATTTAACTCCTTTTCTAAGCAAATGGTTGAAAAGCTCGCATCTCATGGCCAGATTAGAGATGAACCTGCGAATAGACTGAATACGCCCTTAAAGGCTCCGCAGTTCTCTGAGATTAGTTGGAGGCGGCATGTCAATAATGACTTTTGCTTTAGCCGGATCCACTTTGATCCCTTTCTTGCTGATGATGAATCCAAGCAGTTTTCCGGACTCTACTCCGAAAACACATTTTTGAGGGTTAAGTCTTAACTTGTAAAGAATGAGTCTTTCAAAAACTTGACTAAGAGCATCGAGGTGATCCTCTTCTTCTTTAGACTTAACCAAAATGTCAACCACATACGCATCCATATTCTTGTGCATTTGATCGTGGAAAATAACGGCCATTGCCCTTTGATAAGTTGCCCCGGCATTTTTGAGCCCGAATGGCATGACTGTATAGCAAAAGGTTCCCCATGGGGTAGTAAACGAAGTCTTAGACTGATCACGAACGGCCAACTTAATCTGATTATAACCTGAATATCCGTCCATGAAAGAAAACATGGCATGACCCGCTGTGCTATCGATCAACAGGTCAATATTAGGAAGCGGATAATCATCTTTTGGGGTGGCCTTATTTAAATCCCTGAAATCGATGCAAATCCGAACATTTCCGTTCTTTTTAGGGACTGCCACGATATTTGCCAACCAATCTGGGTAATCAATGGCTCGGATGAAGCCTGCTTTCAATAGATCTTCAAGTCCTTCCTTGACTTGTTGCTCAATTCGAGGGTCTAATTTTCTCAATTTCTGCTTGATTGGTCTGCCTTCTGGTTTCAACTTGAGTCGATGCTCAACCAGCTTGATATCTAATCCTGGCATATCTTCGTAAGTCCAGGCAAATACTTCCTGATGCTTTTTGAGAAATTGGATGAGTCTAGCTTTTTCAACTTCGCTTAGACTCGACCCGATTTTGAGAATCTTCGGATCATCTTCCGACCCAATGTTAATATCCTTAGTTGGATCTTGAACCAAAGATGATGGTGCATCCTGCTTCTGAATGTGAGCAAATTCTGGCAAATCCTGAATAGTAGAATCAAATTCAGCTGGCTCTTCAGTCTGCTCTGTTGCCTGACTGACCTCTGCTGTGTCTTTCCTCTCAGGGAACCTCGCCAATTTTAGATATTTGGGATTGATAACGAATCTTGTCATTGATTCAGGAGTTAATGGTTCAGAAAATGCAAGAAAGGTTTTATTTAAGAGAAAGTACGAGCCAAATCAAATTTTTTGTATAAGTAAAGAACAATGACATAGACAAAATAGAAGAATAAATGATAGATGCTCAAAATGTGAAGAGAAAGTTGATCTTTCATTGATCGGAAATGAAGTATTTACAAGACATCGACAAAAGATGGGATCATGTTGTCCCTACAAGATTTAACAAAAGATGAGAAAAGAAAGCAGGAAAACTAAGGCATCATCTCTTTATTGGCTTCCTCTGACAAAAATGGTCTTCTTGCTGGAATTCTGGCCAGTGAACCCCAACCCTGAACTGTCCGCATGCCGAATTGGAATGATGGGTTCTATCATGCCGTCTTCATCTTTTCCCATGCCTCGGAATGGCTGGTATCCGTGTTTTATCAACAGATCGAATATCTTTCTTGCTTTAGAAAACTGAGGAAATAAGGGATGATCTTTGAAGGAGGCGTAGTTGATGCATCCTCCTAGCTTGAAGAAACAAGGTCCCTGCCATTGGATCGTGGCTGTGACGTTTTCCTCTTCCATGACATCTTTTAACTTTAGCATCTCCAGGCTATCACTAAGATTGATCTCATCTGCCTCTCGGATGCTGGGGATGTCTGCTGTAAATGTGGGACGAGGAATCATAGGCTGTGGTAGCCTCTCTTCAGGGTCTTCGCCCAAAATGGTAGTAATCATTTCACCTTTGGACCACTTTATGCATTGGTGGAGGGTCGATGGAACAGCATTGGCATTGTGGATCCATGTTCGTCCCAACAGAAGATTGTAAGTCGGTGGCACATTGACGACATGGAATAATACTGTATGCATTGAGTAGTTGATAAAAATCTCTAGGAAAATCTTGCCCTGGGCTGTCTGCCCGTGATTATCGAAGCCATAGATGGTAATGGGATCGGGCACGTACTCTTCTTCTTTTCATCCCAGGGCCTTTGCTGTCATTTCTGGGCAAATGTTCAGACTGCTGCCCCCATCAACAAGAACATGTGGGACAGTCATGCCCCTGGTCCTGACCACTATATACAATGCATTGTTGTGGAATGAATGAGGCTTAGGCAAGTTCTCATCTGAAAAGGTAATAGGCGCGTTAGTCATTGCTTGGTTCACTATCTGTGCCATGTCTTTGGGCGTGGTACCCGGTTTCACCTTGATCTTCCTCAATAGATCATCTAGTTTTTCTTTATGCTGGGGAGAGTCGTGAGTCAACTAAAAAATGGAGATGTTGGAGAGCGCTGTAATTGGCTTCTGAAGGCTTCTGGCCCGCTCTTCTGCTGCTTCTGAGCTTTCTACTTCCTCTGCGCAGGCTTCCTTTTTAAGGAATCTTTTTGGAAAAACTTGGGTTTTCCCACTCTCCACTGACGTGTTTCTGATGTTCAAAAATGAGAGGATATCTCCTCTCCGAGATGCAGGCTGGTCCTGGCGTAGAACCATTACCTGATGCTGCAGACTCATCTCCTCTTCGGAACAAGGATGTATGTGACTCTGCGGGAGAAAAGAACCTTCTGAAACGGTTGACACTGAATGTTTTGGGAATGGGGCAGACAAAATGTCCATTTTGCCCTCTTCTTCATCCTCGATGAGGATGCTTTTATCAATACAATCCTGAATCAGATACTTCAGGATGAAGCAATACTCAGTGTCATGGCCCATCGCTCTATGGACTTGCAGTACTGTTCCTTAAATCTTCCCATGAGCACTGGTGGATCTGCCACCTTGGAAAGTTTTACCATCCCGTGAGACATCAAGTATTCCAGAATTTTCTCCAAAGGCTGGTCGAGGGGAGTGAACTTCCGATCCCTACTCCAGTTTATATGTTTGGGCTTTTCTTGAAGGTCCCCCTTTTATTGAGGACCGGTCGAGAGAGGCTTGTCATTGTTCTTGAAGAATTTGCCCTTTCTTCCCCTGTTCTGTTCGGGCTTTGCGCCACTGCCACTGCCCTGCTTGCTGCTACTGCCCTGATCATCTCCTGGAACCTCGCGGAGTAGGTGAAGTGTGCCTTCTTCTTTGGATCTTGCACATTTTTGGCTAAGGCGACACCTTCATACATCCCGTTCTCTACCCCCATCTCGAGCCATTCTGCTTGCTCCGTCAGTTCAATAAACGATTTGGAGGGATATGGGAAGAGGAGACTTTAATGGGGTTGGGAGAAATTATTGAGGATGACTTGGAGGGCATGCTCCTCAGAAATAGGGTTCCTCATTTTGTTGCAAAGGCTTCTCCACTTATGAATGAAGTCCCTGGCCTTTTCATTAGGCTCCTGTTTCAGGTTGCACAGGTGGTTTAGGGTGGGCAGAGCTTCTGTGTTGAACAGAAAGCGTTCAACAAACATATTGACGACTTTGTCAAAATCCCTTAGTTCAATGGGATTGACATGCTCGGCATACCATTTGGCGGCTATTCCCTCCAAACTGCGGGGGAAACAGAGGAAGAGGGCACGGTTGTCTTCGCTGAATCGGACGCATTCTGCGAATAACATGGCAAGGTGGGCCTTGGGGTCTCCGGATCCATCAAATTTAATGAATTTTCAGGGGAGATTTTCCAAATTGATGTCTCCTTCCAAACCAAGGTAGAAATCCTGCCTGGTGTATGACCTTTTTCCTTTATCTCGGACTTGCAGGTCTTTGACTATTTTGGTCAAGGCCTGGATTGAGTCCTCTGCGGGGGTCTCATGCTTGGGCTTGTTCACTGACACTGGCTCCTCTACCGGCCTCTTGGACTGCCGCAGATGTTTCGGGATGTAAATCAACTGCTCTTCTTCAGAATTTTCTTCCGCTGACTCAGAATCTTCAGAGGTACTGTCACGCTGTACCTTTTGCTTGCTGATCTTGACGGGCTTCTTCATGGGCTTTTTCTTCGCTTTGCTCTTGGAAGCTGCCTTTTTGGGAGCTGCTTTGTCCTGCTCAGCCATCATCTTGGTCATCATTTTCTGAAAAACCCGATACATGGCTGGATCAACATCACTCTCATCTCCGGAGTCATGCTTTTTGGATAATCGGGGAGAATTCATCTCCTCTAGCTCGCTGTCACTGTGCTGTTGAGCGGCCCTCTTATCAGCCCTTGTCTGAACCATTTTCAGATGCCAAAGCTTTCTTGCAGAATATGGGAATGGTTAGACTATGGAGAAGCTTTTTTGAAAATCATAATTTCTTTGAGAGGAAGCAAGAAATGAAGGGATTTGGTAGACAATTTCAAGAGATTATCCCATTACCCGGGATTGGGTCATCACACGATTTGTGATAATTGTATTACCATTTGGTGATAACAGAGAAATGTGCCTTGTTACCTAGGCGAGGTCGTCAACCATGATAAGATTTGAAGAAATGTGGAAGGAATATCCCTTTTACCCTGGATTAGGTCGTCACTCAAGTTTTTGTGACTTTTATTTGCGCTACAAACAAAATACAGAAAACAACATTTTTGGCAAAAAAGTAAATTTTTATTGATATCTTTAACTTTCAAAGACAAAGAGAGGGTGGGCAGACAGTTTGCCACCACTCTTGATATTCAGATGATACATTTGGCCCAGAAAAAATAGACAGAGAAATAAAGAAGTTCCAGGTATATTTAGCGACATGATATGCCCCAGACCACTGATTCGACTGCAGGTTGAATTCTGACACGTTGCCTGTCGGGAAACGGGTGTTGGCACGAACTTGCCGCTGCGAAAACTGCCTCAGACATCGTTCTGGCTGATAATCAACACAAAAGAAAGGGCCCATCAACTTGTAGCACTTGTCACGGGCATAAGTGTATCGAGGAATAGTCTCTCTTCTATCAAAGAAATCCCAGGTGATCTCCTCCTGATGCAGCTTCTCGATCAGAGCTCGGTATTGGATGACTGTCTTTGGCTGCTTACTGTTGAACCTGAAAGAACTTGCCTTTGAAGGAACGTGTCGCAGGAACCATGACTGCAAGGCGTAAGTGCATCCTTCTACTAGAATGGTCTCCCCAAGAACAAATCGAGCCAAGCCTCTGTAAAGGAAGGCTAATGCGGCCATGGAGACTAAGAGCTGACGGGTCTGCTTGCTTCTCCATCTCCGAAAGAGCTGAGCAACTCTGATGTCTAAAAAATTCTGACCATCTTGGAAGAAGGCTAACCCCACTATGCACAGGATCATGGAGTGCTGAATTCTGTCCTTCGCTGCTCGGGACAAAGTGTCAACCTCTTTGTAGGCTCCGTACTTTTGATATAGCTCGAACAGGTCGATGAACTGATTCCCACTAATCTCGGTGAGAGGCCAGGATCTGCTCCTCGTTGCTCTGGCCAAGGCTTCTCGAACATCTACCCCTTTGATGTTGATCAAAAACTGTTGCTCGACAGGATCATCTGGCTGACCAGCTGGTTCGGGCAATCCCATAATATCATTAAACTCATCCATCAGTAGAGTCATTTCCCCCCAAGGAAACCAGAATGTGCAGGTACGTGGATTCCACCGTTCTGCCATGGCCTGAATCAACGCTCCATTGATGACTCGCTTGCCTACCGCTGATGCCATCTCCAACCCGCAGTCATCCAAGTGGTCTGGGAACATACGTGAGAAGGTGGCGAACCAAGAATAATACCACCGTGGGAAGAAAGTACGAGACTGGATGACCCGCAGATCTGGGGTTCCATCCCTTATTTGATAGAAGACATGATCCCAAGGAAAGATAGTATCGGGGGATTCAGATGCCATCGGAGTGATACTGAGGCAAAAAGAGGAAGAGAGTCAGATAGAATGCAGGACTTACGGATAGACTTTTTAAAGAATCAAACCTAGAAATTTTGAAAGATTGAGGGGATTTTAAAAGAATTTTCCAGGGTTTTGAAGAAAATTTGATCTAAAAGAGAAAAATAAAATGTAGGTAGAGAAAAATATACATCTGGGGTTTTTGGAAATAAGGGTAAGTTTTGAATAATACACCCAGGGTTTTTTGAAAAAGGTTTGATACATATATGAGAGAATAAGAGAATTTATCATACAACTAAAGCTGCACAAACAAGGATGCGCACACAACACTCCCTAAAGGCTGACTCTAAATGCAATAGTTGAAATGGCTTGTAGGAACTTAATCCTAACTCTAAGGTTCAAATTATCTGATTCCGATCAAGATACGCCGATATACCCAAGCAGAAGCTCGAAGTACGTGGCATAGAAATATTTCTCTAGTTCTAAGGTAATAGCTTCCCAACATCCTTGAGCACCTACCGATATACCTTGGACTATGGCCCTTAGGTACGTGGTAGGGGGCGCGAACCCAAATAAGTGGTCCAGTTGTGAGGCTCTCTCCCGAACTATGGTTCAGTGAGACAGCCCAGCAACGTGAAGACCGGGACAATATAGGTAAGGAGGTTTTCAAAATATGTTCAACATGGAAGAAATCAGAAGGCTCTAATGCAAGTCCTAAAGAGATAGATTAAAATGAAAAGAAGTATACACTTGCATACATTGTTTTGCATTCAATCCCTAAAATTGAGGAGAGTTGTATTTAAGACCTAAGTCTAATGTGAACATGAATAATCTCCTCAATATAGTCCTACCAAACCATACTTAAATCCTACATGCAATGATGTCAGCTTAGGACAAGATCTAGGCTCCTAAGGTTTGCATGAAAATGTAGCTGACATTTTGAAGAATAAAGACTTAGATAATGTCAAAGCAAAAGAAAAAGGCATTAAATTCGACCAAACGAAGACGAGTCCCATCTCGGTCGCCAAAACTGTGATCATCGCAAAATTTTTCCTCGTAATATTCTCTCTCTTCCTTCTCTTTCCCTTTCCAACCTCTTATTTTCCTCCTTCTTGAAGGGAAGAAAATAAAAGAAAGAAAAGAGAAAGAGAAGAGAAAAGAAAGAAAGAAAGAAAGAAAGAAAAAAAGAAGAGGAACTATCTTGCGCGGTCTCACTTGACCTTAATTTGAAAATATTTAGAAATTTAACTCACCTCCGTTTTTAAAAATGTGCGAGAAAGATGGAGAGACGGGATTCGCTCGTCGGTATGAGGTTCGACCGTTCCTGGCGTCTTTACCAGGGGTAATCGAACCAAGGATCGAATCTATGCCTTTTGCTTCGCCTAAATAATATCTAAAAATTTATCCTAACTCTAAATGCACAAAGAATCATACTTGTGCAATGCAAGGATGTATGCTCTTTTTGAAAATATTTTGAAGAATTCCAAGTGTTTCTGAGATAAATCTGATAAAGTGGAGAAATGATTTCTAACTTAGAACTTAAGATTAAAGTTCTAAGTTTTAGAATATTCAAGAGCTTGGATTATGAGTCTGGATTTGGAAAAAATGATCTTGAAATTGAGAGAAAAAAGAGAAGAAAGGAAATTTTAAAGTCACAAATGGATTTTGAATTTAGAAATTTGGACTTAAGTTTTTGGAATGGAATTGAATTCTATCTTTGAAATTTGAAGTCAAAAATGAAATGTGGGAAGAAAAAGTGATTTAAAAGTTGGAATTCAAGATGGGATTTAAATCAAAAATCTGGATTCTAAATAGAGTTGGAGATTGAATTCTGGATAGGAGTCGACTCTGAAATCTGAAAATGAAAGTGGAATTGGTTTTTTTGGAATTTTGAGATCTGAGATGGAATTGGGATTGGATCCAAGATTTGGGATCTAAGATGGTGTCCGGATCTGAAATCTGAGATCCGAAATAGAATGGGATTCTGGGTCCTAAGAAATGGATTTCGGATCTGAAGTCTAAGATCCAAAGTAGCATTGGGTTCTAGATCCTAAAGAGAATTTGTATCTGTAATTCGAGATCCAGAGTGGAATTGGAATTTTGAACCCTAAGATGGATTTGGATCTGAAGTCTGAGATCCAAAGTAGAGTTGGATTCTGGATCCTAGAATGGATTTGGATTTGAAGTCTGAGATCCAATGTAGGATTAGATCCTAGATCCTAAGAATTGGATTTTGGATCTGAATCTGAGATGCAATGGTAGAGTGAGGATCTGGATCCTAAATGAAATTTGGATCTGTGATTGTAGATCCAAAGTGAAATAAGGGTTTGGACCCTAAATGGAATTTGGATCTGTGATGGGAGATCCAGAGTAGAATAAGGATTTGAATCCTAAATGGAATTTGGATCTGTGATTGGAGATCCAAAGTGGAATGGAGTCCTATACTTAGAAACCTGGATCCAAGTTGAGACTAGGATTTGATTTTGGATTTGGGTTTTGAGAAGTCCAAAATAGGACTTTTAAAGATGATCTGGGTTTTTGAAGATCCAGATTTGAACTTGAGAAGGTTTTGAGATTCAAAGTCAATCTCGACTTTGATTTAAAACTTTGAAGAAAACTGGATTTAGAATCAGAAGATGAATTTAGAAACTTCAAAGTTAAATTGAACTTTGAAATTGAGTTTTGAATTGAGTTTGAAGTTTGAATATGAAATAATTTTGAAATTTCAAAGTCAAATTGGACTTTGAAATTGAGATAGGTTTGGAAAATAGAAAAGATGTTCAAAAATCACTTGGGTTTTTGAAAGAATTTTGAAAGAATTTTGAAAAATATGATGCAATTTTACCCTATATGATGAATGAATTTGAATAAATTTGAGATTGGACTTTGAAAAGCTATTTCATTCTTTAAATGAATTAAAATAAGATTGAAAATATAATACATCCTTGACTATGGTCATTGAATGTATTATATGATAATCTATATTTAAATTCAAAAGAAGAATAAAATACATTTTAGTGCCTTAATAGAATTTAAGATGAAATTAACTCTCAATATACCCTGACTATGGCCATTGGTATATGTTTTGAGTTAATACGAAGTTAAATTCTGATAAAAGAAAGAAAATATTTTGGGAAAATATGATGAATTTTGAAAGTGGATCCAGTGTTATTTTGTAAAAGATGAGAATTCTAAGTTTTGTTCACACCCCGACTATGGCCGTTGATGTAAATCGTCAACTTAGAATTAGCTTACCTCTTACGAAAAGGTGCACGTGCCATTCGTGTTTTACCATTATGGGGATTTTGTGAAATAAAGAAAAAATGCATGGAATAAACAATTCATGGCATTCTAAAATGCTCATTCATTCTACCTAAAGCAGGAAATGTAAATTCTTATTCCAATCTAACTATTACAATGGGCAAAATCAAATGTACAACCCCAGGTAATGATATATTTTCCATATTCCCTGCAAAATAACTGGGTTAATCCTTGACAAAGATGATGAAAAAGCACAAGTGTTAATCATGTTTATGGAAGATATTTAGAAAGGAGAATGAAGTTGCAATGCACATGAACTTACTATTCAGAAATAATATAAGGTTGCATTGTCAATCAAAGATGTCCCCTGCATGGATTATGACATATTGAACTTTGGGAAAAGTGGACGCAGGAAATGAGCTATAATGATGTTTTAAGATAAATGGTAACCGTCTAAGCTGGAAGCCCAGAGGTTGGGAGGTAATGCAAGAGGGTAATAGCACAGTGAGTAATCGGCTGGGAGATGTCAATGCTGAAGTGGAAGATATGTGATATGAAATAAGGTGGAATGCATGTATTGCAGTAGGCAAGTGCAGGGAAGTCAGTGCTGGGCTGTGCACAGAGAGTGCAAAGGGATGTGGACATATTGGTGGATAACAGGCTAAATGAAGAATTATGGAGGGCACAAAGGTGCGGTTATGTGAGGCTGTGTAGGTGAGATTATAGTGTGGTTCCAGGAAAGCGTGGATGAGAATATGATAGACTTTAACAGGGAGACCTATATGATAGGTACATAGGGACTGGCATATGCAGATGTTGTATACCGATGTTAACAACAAAAAAAAAAAGGAAAACGGCAACATGGGGAGGATATTTCCTGCTGTAACAAAGAAACAATGACATACTGCCTTTTTAATGACAATATACCTATACAATCAGGCCAAATTTGCATTATCACAGAAGAGAAAAAAAAAATGTGGGAAACAAAGGTTTTCTTCCATTTGTCTTGTTAGGGAGAAGGAAACAAAGGTTTGAAAGTAGCTCAGCAAAAAAAAACACTCATCTTGGTGTCTTGTATTCTGAGCATCAAAAGACAGTGAACAGGTTTCAACTGTTGCAATATAAATCCTTAGGCAAATTTATATATGTTGGGGATCTTTCAGAATTGAAGGCCAATCCTCAATGACATGCCCTCGAATTAATAGCTTGACCCTCTTAGGTCGAGGTTCTGCTGGCATCTTACCAAGAAATATTATTGGACCCCATAACATTTTCAGAATGGTATGGCATTCACCCAAGAAACCACTTCTGCCCTGGCAAAATGGGGAACCATTAACTCCCCAAGCCGACACTTTTATCCAACTGTTCTGATCCATTTAGCTTACAAAAACTCAACACACAATCATATATGGATGAAAAGAAAGCCTCTAGCTTTTGCTGGCTTTACACAAGGTGGTCTCTCTCTCCAAGATAGAAACTAAGGGAATGTAAAAAAAAAAAAATGATACTAATGAAATAATAATGACTCAAATCAAATTAAACCCAAAGACTCCAATCAAAACACGTAAGATTGAAATCAAATGACAGATGATACTAATGAAATGGGCAGGGAATGTAACGGAGATGATAAATGACTGATAGCAGCGTGCAACTGCTGTATGCAGGATAAAGAGTTGCCTAAAAAAAAAATGAAAATATGAATGCCAGTGATATGTACAATGGATCAAACTCACATATGGAATTGGAAGGCTCCGAGGACTGATGCCTGGAAAGTTGCATATTAAGTGAAAGATTCTCAACAGAAGATGCAAATAAAAGAGCCAAGGAATTTCCTGGAATAGGCCTAAGTTGATGTTCTTCCATCAAAGGGTTTTCTTTGAGAAAAAAAAGAAAAAAAAGAAATCATGAATATTACTAGAAATCTTTCTGGTTTCTCTTCTCCTGACAGATTACTGGAGATGGAGGGGTTGATTCGCTGGAGGCTACTTCAGATCCACTGCTGCTGACAATTCTGATTTCTTAATTTCACATTTGCAGAGATTACTGGAAACATCAAAAGTTATTAAAGCACTTAAATGGATGACACCAACCCAACATAAAATCAGATGCTGTGCTAAAAAAAAAAACCAATCGATATTTCCTGATTTGATGTTCATGCTTCCTGCAACAGCCATGGAGGTCGGTGCTGGTGCTGCAGAGTATCAACATGAGATCACTGCCCATGCCGTATCCGACACCTCCGAAATTTATTGTTTATGAGCAATCTAACTGGATCTTTGGGGCTAATGTATATTGCAAATGTTGCCTCAACAAAGGACGATGACAGTTCATTGTCCAACATCAAATTCTGGGGAATGATTTCGGTGACCTTGCTTGAAGCAGGGGATGCAAATGGCGAGAACAGCGTGGGATGTGCAGGATTAACTCAGAAAAATAAAAATAAAAAATAAAAAAATAAAAATGGAGATATGATGAAGAATAGTGAAAGAAATAGCAGCCGATCATGGCTATCAAAAAGAAACATCCAAGAGCCAAATAGTAGTCGATTATATATATATATATATATATATATATATATATATATATAAAAGAAGAAATATATATGGGGACAGATCATGCAATACATTGCAGAGACATAGACTCTGTGTTAAAAAAAAAGCGAGTCAATGATTTACCTGATACATACCCCTTACCATGAAAAGGTTTTCAGCAATCCCTTTTAAACCTGTAGATTTATTATTTATACGTTTCCTTTTTCCTTCTGAGATCTTGAACTGCCAGATTCCGAACCCAGCACATTAACACCACCATTATTATTCGAGCCAGACGAATGTAGGCTGAATACCCTCAAAGAAAATTTCTACATGGAGGTCTTTCATGATTATCATTTATGAACTTGATTCAACCAAATGGTGAATTCCACATTTATCTTAACAAACATCTTGAGACTCTGCTGTCATAACACCACCTCTTAGAGGTTTTGTTCAATACACATATCAGTCGAAATGCCAGAAAGGGGATGATGATCTGGGCAAATGATAAACGGGAAGGTAACCCCAAAACTGGGCTAACACAGGAGAAAGAGATAAAAAAAAATGCATAACGACAGTAAGAAAAGAGATTCGAAACGGATTTCAGCATGAATGTAAATTGATTCATAATCTATTATAAATACTATCCTGGAGAATAAGAATTGGAGTCCCGATGGATTTGAACAGTGTGAATATACATTCAGTTTCATAGAAATTGAGGGAAAATCAAAATAAATTTTCAGAAAATCAAGGGGAAAATGTAGGAATATGGAAATTCCCATGATATTGCACATAGATAAATCGATTTACAGTAAGCAAATCGATGTTATCAAGGGTGCCCAAAAATAAAATGAGAAATAAGAAAATTAAGGGAAATCAGATTGATAAAGGAATAAAAGGGTGCTTACCGAGGGTTTGCAGGAATTTCAAACTGGTCGACCTCTAAAGGTGAGTTGTCCTCTGAAATACTCCCGCAAAGGTCGACGCTCAAGGGGGACTTCCGGTCTGAAGATGGTCTATATGGGATGTTCAGAAAGAAGATGAGTTTAATGGGTTTTTGCAGAGAGAACTCGGTGGTTGATCAGTATTCGTCAAAAGGGAATGTATGCCTCAGAAGATAGGGAGATGATCGATGATCCTCCGGATGGAGTCGATGCTTCCTTTTAAAGAGAGAATGGAGAGTTCCAGAAGAAGTGCGCTGCGGATGGAAGGTGAAGAACCATGGCGGCTGTTGAAGATCGACGGTGGTAAATTAAGAGAGAGCATGCGCGGGAGGATTCCGTTGTAGATTTCCTTATTTTCCAATAAGGGGACTCCCCTTTAGGAATTTTTGTAAAAAAAGGGTTTGGAAATGAGGCTTTCGGCAAAATGGCTTTAGAAGGCTTAAAATCCTTTGTTTTTCTTGTAATTTTTCTCATTTTTTTGGTTTTTGTGTTGTTTTCCAATTTTTTTGTATTTTTAGAAAAAAATCTTAAAGCTTTACAAGGAATCAAAGATTGAAACTAATTTTTTTTTTATGTTTTTTGTAAAATATTTACAAGAGGAGTTTTTCTGAGAATTTTTAGAAACTATTTTGAGAAAATTTCTTCAGAAATGGTTTATGTCCGAATTTTTGAGAAATATTTGAGGTTTATAACTTCAAATTGAGAAATATAGGGTCGAGGATCGAACAGAGCGCCGAATGAGCTGCCCGGGCCTTTCAAAATCATTTTTTTGGTATTTTTGTGTTTTTATTTTGGAAATCGGACAACGGGGCTTAGATTTGGATTTAAAATACTGAGTTTGGACCCGGAGTTGAATTTGAATATGTCAATGTGGAATCTAATCCAGAAATCTGAAGAAAGACTGAGTTTTAGCTTTGAAATCACTTTGATTTTCTAAAAAAAATAGAGTCAGGGGCAAAAGGGTCATTTTTACAAAACTTTGAAAAATTTGGGGTGTTCACAAGCCAGAGACCATTGTTTCACCTACGTCGGCTCAGCCATCATCCCCATCCCATCATTATCCTCATCATCATCTTTATCTTTATCCTCAAAGAAGAAGAAGGATAGGAGTGAGCCTTCTCACAAAGAGGAGGAGCCAGCAGAGTATATTCCCCCACCACCCTATCCCAAAGCATTAGAGTCTCCCGGGTTTAGAGGGAAGCAAGGTGCGAAGATCCAGGACATGCTTGATATATTCAAGCATGTGCAGATCAACCTACCTTTGCTTGATGCGATTCAGCAGGTGCCGGCATATGCCAAATTCCTGAAGGAACTATGTACGCAGAAGCGTAAATCTAGAGAGAGAGTTCCTAACAGGGTCCATTTGACTGAGCAGGTGAGTTCAGTACTTCAGCATCAGACACCACCAAAGCTCAAGGACCCTGCAGCCCCTATCATTGCGTGTACCATAGGAAACATCCAGATAGAACGCGCATTGCTCGATCTTGGAGCAAGCGTGAACATTCTGCCCGGATATTTCTTTGATTCTTTCGGGCTAGGAGAGATGAGATCGACTCCGATTACACTGCAGCTGGCAGATCGTTCTGTCAAGGTACCAAGAGGTGTCTTGGAAGACGTGCTAGTTAAGGTGGATGACTTTTATTTTCCAGTTGATTTCATTATTCTTGATATGGAAGGAGTAGACAGCCAGCACCAGACTCCGATTATTTGAGGCAGACCATTCTTGGCGACTGCCAATGCGTGCATCAATTGTAGAACCGGAGCCATGGATCTCTCGTTCGGCAATCAGAAAGTCAAGCTGAATATTTTCAATGCCGCGATGGGTCCAGCAGGAGACATGGACTGCTTTCATGTAGATATTGCTCATGAGTTAGTGGAGGAGCAGCCCGAGTTGTACATTACTGAGGATTCTTTAGATTTGTACCATATAGAGAAGAATAGTAGTGTAGAGAGTGTAGATGTGTCTAGGGTGTCGTTAGAGAGACCACCTTGGGGAGCAGTCAGGGAGCCTCTTCCACCACTTGCGGAGACCCCCGCCAAATCGTCGATCGAGTCACCACCGAAACTTGAGCTGAAGCCCTTACCAGATTCACTCAAGTATGCTTATCTCGGAGATGATGAGACTCTGCCTGTGATCATCTCGTCCTTGCTCACTAAGGAGCAGGAGCAGAGATTGTTGACTATTCTTCGAGAGCACAAGGCAGCGATTGGCTGGGGGGAGTTGCTGATCTGAAGGGGATTGATCCTTCATTCTGCATGCATAGGATCCATTGTGATGAGGAAGTCAAGCCATTTAGGGATATGCAGAGAAGGCTAAATCCCAACATGAAGGAAGTGGTGAAGAAAGAGGTGGTGAAATGGTTGGATGCCGGAATCATTTACCCTATTTCTGATAGCCAGTGGGTCAGTCTGATTCAGGTTGTGCCGAAGAAGTCAGGACTCACTGTGGTTGAGAATGAGAGGGGTGAGAGAATTCCGATGAGGACCACTACAGGATGGCGAGTCTGCATCGATTATAGGAAGCTGAATGTGGCAACTAAGAAAGATCATTTCCCATTGCCATTCATTGATCAGATCTTAGAGAGACTCGCAGGACAGCGCTACTACTGATTTCTAGATGGATATTCAGGATACAATCAGGTAGTTGTTCATCCTGACGACCAGGAGAAGACCACGTTTACATGTCCTTATGGCACCTTCGCGTTTAGACGTATGCCGTTTGGGCTCTGTAATGCCCCAACCACTTTTCAGAGGTGCATGCTTGCTATCTTCTCGGACATGATTGATGATGTGATGGAAGTTTTTATGGACGATGATCATGCATATAATTCAGGGTTTATTAACATTTAAATATGCATGATTTTATGAAATAATGTTTCAAAAACCCAATTTTATGTTAGTTTTTGAGGAAATGTGCTAAAATAATTTAAAATTAGAAAATGAATAAAAAAAAATAGTTTTATTTTACATTCTTATGCCTATTTTAGTTTTAGTTGGTTTTAGTTTTTATTAAAAAGAAAAAAATTAGAAAAATAGTTTTATTCATTTTAAGTGTTGTGTTTTTTTTTTTTTTTTTTAGAAAAGAAAAGAAAAAATATAGTAGATTAGTTTTGAAGTTCTTTTATAAAGAGTTTTGTTTTTGAAAATTTTCACAGTTTTCTTTACTTTTGAAAAGAATAAAAATAAAAATAATAAATAAAAAAAAAATAATAATACAAACTGGGTGGAACCGGTTTGTATTTATAAAAAGAAGAAAGTGAAAACCAAACCGGCTGGAACCGGTTTGGAAGTTTTGAAAATAAACAATGGTTGTTTCAAACCGGTTCCAACCGGTTTGAACCCTTTTAAAAAGGGGCGTAAAGCAGAATCGTGGGGGCCTTCAATTTGTGCGCCAAACTTCCCCTTCCCTCTCTGGTGTTCTGCAATTCCAATTTCTTCCATTTCACGTTGCCGGATTTTTTTCATCTCCTGCTGGTTCTTCGTCTTCTTCAGCCTATCTTCTTCATCCGGTGGTGGAGCTTCTTCAATCGGCGGCAGCGCATAAGGTGGAGGCCATATCTTCTCCGATTTCTTCCAGCTCCATTCCACGGTAAGTCTTCATCTCCTACTTCTTCTTCTTCTTCTTTATGTCTTCTTCATCCTCTGTATTTTCTTCTTTCTCTTCTTCCTCCGGTTCAGATCTTCTTCAGTCTGATTTTCATTTCTTCTACTTCTTCTTCTTCCTCCTTTTCTTCTTCAGAACTTTTTCTTATTCTTCTTCTTCTTCTTCATATGCTCTTGTTTAGCATTGTTTACATAAAAAAAAAACAGATATAAAGACCGCATGTTTTTCTTTATCGTTGTTCATTCCATAAAAAAAAATAGATCGTATATTTCTGCAATTACTGAGTTCCTGTAATTCCAATTTTTTTTCTCATTGCTTTTAGTGTTTCTTCCATTTATTTCTTGTTTTTGTAGTCTGATTCATTCATTGCATAGATTTCCCTATTTTGCATTCATTATACTTTCTGTTTAACGTTTTGTTATTTTCATTTCTTGTTTTTCTTGAATTTCGGTTTCCAGTTTTCTTTAAATGAATTTCCTGTTTGTTAATTCCTGAATTTCCTGTAGTGTTTTCTGTAATTTCCAGTTCTGTTTTTCATTTTATTTCTCATTCTCACAATGTCATGCATGTTATTTTGTTTACTGTTTCAATTTTAGATTTCCTGCTTTTCATTTCATTTTCTGTTATGTGTACTTTTTGATTTTTACATACTGTTTTTTTTCCTATTTTGTAATTTCTTATTTCCAGCATATTCTATGTTTTGTATTTTCAGCATGTTCGATGTTTGTAATTTTAGTCTATCTGTCTTTTGAATATTTTGTTTTGTTTCTAATGTCTTCATTTTCTGTTTTACCTGTTTACTAAGTTTCTTGTTTTTCCTATTTTTTACTTGCTGTTTCTCTGTTTTTCACCTTCTAAATTCATTTTGCTAAGTTTCTATCTCTTTCATTTCTAATTCCTGTTTTTCATTGCATTACTTTTGTTGTTCTTCAGTTTTTCTTTTCATTTTTCTGTTTTTCAAACACTTCATTTCATGTTTTCACATTCCATTTTTACATTCAAATTCTGTTTTACATTCATTTTCTAGTTTTTACATGTTGTTTCCCTGTCTTTCAATACCTTGATTTTCTGTTTTCGTGTAAATTCCTATTTCTTTCTGTTTTGCATCTCTTGATCGTCTTTTTCATTTTGTAATTGTTAGTTAATTGTTTTCTAATTAGTTAATTGGTTAGTAGATTTAATTAGAATTAGTTTTTCAATTGTAATTAAAAAATTAGATGTCTTTTATCATTTCTTTCATGTTCTAGCTCTGGTACTGCTCGTGTTCCTTTGAATTGTGCAGAATAGCACAGGAGTGGAGTGGAAGCGATTACGTGACACGAAGTACAAAGAATAAAGTTTTTTTACTCTTTAGTTTAGATTTAGGAATTTAAAGTGGGTTTGTAAATATTGCACTTTACGCCCTCTGCGAAGGGTATTCATTTGTTGTAATAGCTAGTTGTGTTTACTTTTCTGAACATTTTACATTTCCATAATTCGGCAATAAAGATTAGTTTAGACTTGTGTACTTGAATACGATATATTCCCGTTCCCTGAGTTCGACCCGGTCTCATTCACTAGTGAGAACCGGTTTTTATTATTTGATGTCTGGTTTTCACATGTTTTACATTTAAAAATCTTTTCAAAATTACAACAATTGCAAAAAGACATCAGACGACTTTTCAGTGTATGGCTCTTCTTTTGAAGATTGCCTCTAAAAACTTGCTCGAGTACTGAGTAGGTGTGTGGAGACCAATCTCATCCTAAGTTGGGAAAAGAGCCATTTTATGGTCCAGGAGGGGATTGTGCTAGGACACATTGTGTCCAAGCGTGGTATTGAGGTTGACAGGGCGAAGGTGGAATCCATTTCCCGTTTGACTCCACCCACCTCTGTGAGGCAGATTCGATCATTTTTAGGGCATGCGGGATTTTATAGGCGGTTCATAAAAGATTTCAGCAAAATCTCTCGACCGCTTTGCACGTTATTGGAGAAAGACCAGCCCTTTGTTTTCGGTGAGGATTGTATGAAGGCCTTTGAGATTCTCAAAGAGGCCTTGATTACTGCACCTATTTTGAGACCTCCAGATTGGACTCTCCCATTTGAGATTATGTGCGATGCATCTGATTACGCTATGGGGGCCATTTTAGGACAACGCATTGATAGGAGACCCTATGTGATATACTATGCGAGTAGAACTCTGTCTGATGCCCAGATGAATTATACTACGACAGAGAAGGAGCTACTTGCGGTAGTTTTTGCATTGGATAAATTCAGGTCCTATTTACTCGGTTCGAAGGTGGTTGTCTATTCTGACCATTCTGCATTGAAATATTTGTTGAATAAGAAAGACACCAAACCGAGATTGATTCGTTGGGTCCTACTACTACAGGAGTTTGATCTCGAGATTCGAGATAAGAAGGGAAGCGAGAATGTAGTAGCAGACCATCTTTCCAGACTGATCGTGGAGACCACGCAAGATCAGAGGCCGATCAGTGATTCTTTCCCCGACGAGCAGATCATGTCAGTCAGTACATTGCAGTTACCCTGGTTTGCAGATATTGTGAACTATCTGGTTTCGAGGCAGATACCTGAGCATTGGAACAAGAATGAGCGTGAGAGATTCCTATCTCAGGTAAGGCACTATTATTGGGATGAACCGGAGTTGTTCAAATACTGTGCAGACCAGATCATTAGGAGATGTGTTCCGGAGGAGGAGTACCAGTCCATTCTGAATTTTTCCCATTCTTTAGCTTGTGGAGGGCATTTTAGTAGTAGGAAGACGGCTGCAAAGGTTTTGCAGTCAGGATTTTATTGGCCCACACTCCACAGGGATGCTCATGAGTTCTGTAGGCGATGCCTGCGATGCCAGCAGATTGGGAACATGTTCAAGAGGGACATGATGCCCTTGCTTCCGATTTTGATAGTCAAGATTTTTGATGTTTGGGGCATTGATTTCATGGGACCATTTCCGCCTTCATTTGGAAATTTATACATTCTGGTGGCAGTTGATTATGTGTCCAAATGGGTCGAGGTTGTGGCAACCAAGACCAACGATCACAGAGTAGTGCTTAAGTTCATTAAGCACAACATTTTCAGTCGTTTTGGTGTGCCACGAGCAATGATTAGCGATGGTGGCAAGCATTTTAGGAATGTACAGATAACTTCTCTGCTGAGAAGATATTCTGTCAATCATAGATTCAACACTCCATATCATCCGCAGACTAGCGGACAGGTTGAAGTGTTCAATAGGGAGATTAAGCGAATTTTAGAAAAGACAGTTCGTCCGGACCGCAAGGATTGGTCCCAGCGATTAGATGATGCACTTTGGGCATATAGAACTGCATTTAAGACTCCCATTGGCATGTCCCCGTATCGCCTTGTATTCGGGAAAGCATGCCATCTTCCTGTCGAGCTAGAGCATAGAGCGTACTGGGCTATCAAGAAATTGAATTTTGACCTCACCCAGGCTGGCAAAGAGAGCACTGCAACTATCAGAATTAGAGGAACTCAAGAATGATGCATATGAGAATGCCAAATTATACAAAGCTCGCACAAAAGCATTTCATGATAAGCATATTGTCAGAAAAGTGTTTGAGCCAGATCAGAAAGTGTGGCTATACAATTCTTGTTTACATTTATTCCCAGGGAAGTTAAGATCGAGATGGATAGGTCCGTACATTGTGAAAGAAGTATTTCCCCATGGAGCAGTGACATTATTCGATCCTATGACCCAAGGTACATTCAAGGTAAATGGGCAAAGACTGAAGCCATTCATTTCAGATGCCTTGCAGGATGGTGAGTGTGAGATAGTGCATCTCACGAAGGCATGAGGATTCGACCAGAGGGATGTATCATATGCACATTATTTCTTTTTCATTTCAGAGTTTTTATTTATTTAGTATTTCATTTCACATGTGCTAATTTGTGTTTTGATGTATGCAGGATGAACTTAACATTTAGTGTATCAATTACCAGGTACAGAGAAGAGCTTTCAAAGAATTCAAGGATCAGATGAAAATCAACTTCAGAAGCTCAGAGCAAATCAGGTTGTATCTATCCTTTCTCCCATATTTTTGTTACTGTCTTTTAGTGTGCATTTGCAGTACATTTTTATTCATTTTGTATGCCACTAGGGACAGTGTCATTCAAGCATGGGGGGTGGTTTAGATGCATGCACACAAAAATGTCAATTTTTTTTTTTTATAACTGGTAATCAAAGTAGGCATTTGAGAACAAAGTGTAGCATATATGATTGTTTTTGGCATAATCTAACAGTTTATAAATTTTTAAGCCCCATAAAAATTTTATTTTCTGAACTGAGTCAAATAGAGTAGTTATTCATGAGAAAATTCAAAGAAAATATAGTATTTGATTGTTAGAAAATTTTGAATCACTTTAGTATAAGTATGCACAGTATGTGTTCTGAAAGAAATAAGCAATGGAAATATGTGTTTGAAAAAATGAGTTTAAAAGAATAGAGCTACGTTTAGTTGTTGATGTCTTCGTGAATCCTAGTAGTGGAACTCAGACACGAGATGAAGTGTTTGAGTATCTTAACGAAAAGGATAACGAAGGAGATCATCTTCTTGTCTAAGTCGATATATGTGGCCTTTGTAGTTCGAGTAAGTAGAATCTGAAGGGTGTTTTACACCTGGTGCCCCAAAGCCAGCTGGTTTGGGAGCCACCGGTTCGAAAGCTTGTTACATGGACTGCATAGAAAGCCTAAGAGATAGAGACATTGCACATGACGAGAGGCAGACTATACGTAAACTATTAGAATAGAAGGTCTAGTGACTCGAGCAATTAAGTCTGAGGGATACTTTGTATCTAGTGCCCTAAGGCCGACCGGCTTGGGAGTCACTGACCTAAAGCTCGCTACACGGGTCACGAAAACTGACTATTCGAAATAGTGCTCATATGAGAAGAATCTATGCTATGCCCCCCCCTTTTTTTCGTAATACTGTCTTTGTGAAACTTGAGTCAAATATATGATAGTTCAAAGCTTGATTGATACTGTTGTTAGTATTATGAAACACTATTTCAGTTTGTGTGGAATCCTAAATCTTTTTTTTTTAAGAAAGGTAAAAATGAGTGAGTTGATACTTGGTGGTTATGCTGCAGTTTGTTTAGGCTAATTCCAAATTTAACCTTCCCCTCCAACTCGTCCATGTGGTTCTTTTCAGCAATCCATACCCTTCCAACCAATACCCTGTATTCCATCCTATATCTACCTACAACCCACAATTCCCGTTTGCTGTCAACATTTTTTTGCCCGCTTCACATACCTTCCACACCTACAGCAGCACCCATTGCGTTGCTCACACGGCAGCCACCAACTTGTTGGCAACATTACCTCTTGCAGCATTTAATCACACTACCAGCACAACAACTCCACCTGCACATCTTATGCATTGTCTGTATCTCCTTACACAGCCACCCTCTCTGCACCCTCACCATACTACATTTCTGCACTATTACCTGTGCAAAACACCAATCCTCCTTTCATTTCCTGTATATCCATGACTCCTGTACATTCTTATTTGTTGCATTTGTCATGTTTCCTGTTTCGTAGCAACCTGCATCTGTCTCACTTGCACATTAACGACTTCCAGTTTTTTTTACCTGCTACAGCATCCCAGCACAGGCCACCGATGGCTTCACCAGCCACAGCAACACGTTAATTCAGCTATACATCACTGTGCACATAACTCCTTCACTTCCCTCTCAATCTATTGCACTCATTCTCTTGCATATAGATAGCCTGCATATATATATATATATATATATATATATATATATATATATATATATATATATATATATATATATATATATATATATATATATATATATTTATCTCAGCATATTGTCTCACATGTACATTTTTCCCTCACTTTGATTTCCTGTGTTATTAATATTTGATGTATATTGTTTCTTTGCTGCAATTATAACATTCAGTATCTCCTACTGTCACCAGCTAATGTTATATCTTTCATCGTAGCATCGACCATCAGCACATACCTTGCGTGAAAGGCTCATTCCTTTCCCACAATTGTATGGCCATTTTAATGGCTGTCATTATTTTGTTTGTCTTCCATATATATATATATATATATATATATATATATATATTTTGTGTGTGTCATCATATATGCTTTCTCAGGTAGGTTTTCATTAGTTTAGGGATTAGCACGTAAATATCTTCAATAGTAAAGCATGCTTTCCCATTAATCTAGCATATTACATATGTTCCCACTTGGTTCTTAGATATATGCATGTTGGCTTTCAATATGATATCCCTTTCCTATATTATTTGTATTAACTCATCTTTTGTAGGAAAATATATGAAAAATGTCATTTTGTTTTCTTAGCTTAGAAATTGTAAATTCAATTCCAGTTTCCAAGTTGCAATACTTAGATGATAAATTCCATTTCCTGCATTAGATTAGAATGTGTGAGCATGCATATTTCTAGAAATGCTTGTTTTCATATCATTTTCCTTTTTTTGCAAAATTTCACAAATAGAGAACACGAATGGCACGTGCACCATTCTAATAGGAGGTGATTAAATCCTAAGTTGATGATTTGCATCAATGGCCATAGTCAGGTGTAAACACCCCAAAATTTTCAAAATCTTTTAAATACCCCCTTTTTTGCCCCCAATATCATTTTTATGAGCAATTGAGTCACTTTTAAATCTAAATTCCAGTTCGTTTCTCGAGTTTTACTGAAATTAAATTCATTTTTATATGTCTGACTTGATTTCGGATCCGGATCCATTGTCCAGATCCAAATATGAGCCTCGTTGCCCAACTTTTAAATTTAAATTACAGAAAATACCAAAAATAAATTTTAAATAGCTCAGACAGTCCATCCGGCATCCGTTTGGATCCATCACATTGTATTTCTCAATTCGAGTTTCAAAACTCAAACATTTTCACAAAATCTGGATCCAAACCCCTTTTTCTGAAGAAATTTTCCCAAAATAACATTGATTTTTCAGAAAAACCCTTTCTTCTGTAAATACTTTGAAATTTTGTAAAATTAGTTTAAATTTCTTAGTTTTTAGAGTTTTGTTTTCAAAAAAATACAATATATATATATATATATATATATATATATATATATATATATAATTCCAAAGAAAAAAAACACAAAAAAATATTGAAATTCATGAAAAGAACAAAAAAAAAATAATGAAGGAAATTACAAAAAAATGGTTTTTTAGAAACCCGTTTTTTTGAAAAGACTTTTTAAGAGGCCCTTTTGTGAAAAACTTTATCTTCAATGTTTAAGGGTCGAGTTAGGGTTTTGAAACCCTAACTCTCGCCTTCTCCCCTTCGCTTCCCCTCCAAAAGAATTCTAGAACCTTACCCTCCAACCGCCCGATCCTCCATGGCCACGCCCTTTTTTCTCCTCCACTTATCGCCAACCACCCTGGCGACTCTCCTCCACCCATCACCAATGATCTTTCTTCCCGAACCCTCCTCCTTCTCTTTAAAAGAACCACTCCACCCTCCTCTCAGGGGACTGCTTCTTGACCTTTGCATTATTTCTTCTTCCCCTTTACGAGATCGGCCCTCACCTCAGCATCCCTCAGTTGTTGACCATCGCTATCCCTAATCGATTCTTATTTTTTCCCTTAACCCCTTTACTCTTCCTTTTCTTCTTCGTATTCTCCTGGTTTTTCCCTAAAACTGCAGAAGGAAGCCGATCGTCCTCCGCCAAGGCTACAACGACCAACCTCCTGCAGCTTTATACAGAAGCCCCCCCCCCCCCCTTTTTCTTATCAATTGGAGCATAGATCACGATCACAGAGATCATCGGAAGATTGACTTGATCCTTCATCAATCGGATCTTCCGTCTATTCACGGTAAGCATTCTCTTTCCCCCTGATTCTTTTGATTCTCTTTGTTCATTCCCTAACTCAAGCACCTCTATGATATCGGTTTGTTTATGGCAAATCGATCCATAATGGTGCAACATCAACAAAACGATCCCGTTCCTACATTCTTTTCGTCTCATTTTTTTTTTTAGTCATTGGTTTGATTTTAATGATATTTCTTTCTGTTTTCCTACGAATTGTGTTTCATCTTCACTATCGTTTCACTTCTATTCCCGTTGTCACGTTCCTCATCCATTCATGTGTGAATTATTTTTTTTTCTCTTAATTTCTCATGGATATTCTGATTTTCCCTTCTACAACGGATTCCCTGTTTTATTTTGCACATCCGCATCTACTGGGTATATATTAACTTCTTGTTTTGCAGTTTATCTATGTTTATTCTCATTTACATTATGATTCTGCATCTTATTTTACAACAACATCACACTCCCCGTCGCGTGCCCTGGCGTTTACATCAGATGCCTAATTCCATTTTGACAGACATTTTTGATTTTTAGCTTTCTATGTTGTTTCTTTTCCTTCTTTTACTTTTTTTTTTTGCTGATCGTGAACATTGGCCATGCTTGATTTCTTGTTTTCCCATTTGATTGACTTCTAACGTCTGATTTCCCATCTTAACAACATCACTTTCATTTCCCAGGTTTAATTTATTACATTTTTTTACACTTAATCATTCCTGTGCCCATTAGTTTCAACCGCCACTCTGCATTTTTCACCACCACTGCCATATGCGACTGTATCTGTTAAGACTCTGTAGAATCAGGAGTTGATTCTCTGATTAACATCCATGTCTAGTTCTCTGCGGGTGTTATCATTGAATTCTGCAGGTAGTTCGATATGCTCATTGGGAACCAGGTAAGTCGAGGAGTGACGATACGATCACTCACTTCAGTTGCTGTATTGTTGGTAAAAATCACTTGCCATGTTCATCTTATAGTTAGATGTCAATAAAAAAAAAATCGTGCCATGAATGTTGCTGCTAATCTAAATCTTGTTGTTGCTACCTAATGATCATACATGCCAGGGTATGATTAACATAAAATTTTACCAGCACATTCATTAAGGTATTTTTTTTTTTTTTACTCTGTGATAAGTTTGTCCTCAGCTCAAACTGTCAATAGCATGAGCCCATAAATAAGATCTTTAGGATCTCGAAATGGTTGATGACCCATGACTTATCCCATTGCCTTGATATCAAGGAAATTCTTGTTTTCTTTTCCATGTTGTGCTTATAAAAGTTGGTCCTGGGTCATTGTCGAGGTTTAACCTCAATTCATTATTTAGCAGGATATTTCAAAGGACCTTAAATCATTGAATCTGAGATGATGCCATTTATTACAGAAACCATCTGGTCCTGTTCTGTCAAAAAGGGTTCTCAAAACCCCATCTTCAAGGTAGTAGTATGACTTTTTGCCTATCAAAGGAAATAATTAATCTGGAGTTTTGGTAAGGCTCCATCCCAATGAGGTCTCGGCGGCAAAGATGCTCAAATCCATAGCCACAGTAGATAACAGATGTATTATGTTTTTACAGAAGTTTCTTCTCCCTTACAAAATCTGTCTCGGAGAGGAAAGGTGTGTATATGGATGTAACAAAGAAGTGCATACAAGAATTGGTTTTAGAGATATGCTGGTTGAGGAGTCTAGTAGTGTTGTCATCCCCTCACAACCATCATGACAGGTTTCCAAAATGATCAGAGCAGTCACCCATTACCCCAACTCCTGGTCATTGCAGGATTCACAGGCTGAAATTGAATTATGGAAGTTGAACTGCGTTCCAATCAGACACTACTGCACATTGTTCACAGCACTCTCTATGATCATCTATGCAATCACATCCTAGTAATCGCATATCCTCTCTTTAGCAATACCTAATGAAATTTTTCATTGGCATATAGTAAGTTGCACATTTCTATCAGCTACACACATTCATGATATCTCTGCTCGCCACATTCAATGTAACTGGGTATTCATATTTAAATCCATCCTCTTCATATCCGATATCGCTGCATGTGTGCAATATATGTTCATTTATCTGTCGTGCCTTGCTGCATAGTCTGTGCATCCATTATTCACATGTTAATACTCTATTGTTATCATCATA
This sequence comes from Nuphar pumila, assembly GCF_984573655.1. Classification (NCBI taxonomy): domain Eukaryota; kingdom Viridiplantae; phylum Streptophyta; class Magnoliopsida; order Nymphaeales; family Nymphaeaceae; genus Nuphar; species Nuphar pumila. The sequence goes on along the minus strand of NC_143257.1, from coordinate 51,944,251 downwards.
TCAGTACCGTCATACATCTTTCTGTTGGAAACACAAACCTCTCATCGGTATGCCATCATACTTTATATCGCTTTTTTTTTTCTTGTATAGAACATTCACCCTTGTTATGAAAATTCTTTTTGCTTGATCATAAAAATACTCTGGGCTACTTCTAATCTCATTGAACAATCGGCTAGATGCCCACTTATTTAGAACCTTCCTGCTTTAACCTGAATGCATGATATCTGCACTAATTTGTTCCCTTGGTGATTTTCAGGATAAGTTGCAGCTGTATAAGTGACAAGTAGAAATAGACCCATATTACTAATGTTTGAAGCAAACTGGTAAGGTATTGAATGAGTCTTATTTTCTTTATTTTAAGTCTTTAATATGGTGGTAATAACATAATTGCTGAGTTTCGCATGTTTGTGGCCTATGAAATAGGAAGTAGTCCAACGTTGGTCCTAATAGCTTGTTATAATATGACTTGCTCTGGATTTATGACATCACTTGAAAATCCCTTTAAAACCTGGATCCATGCCATCTCGGTTAATGTACATTGTCACAACCTTGGGAATATCTTTACGTCACTCCAAGCAATTAAGGACGACCTAAGGAGAGACCAACATGTTATAAGTAAAACTGGACTGGTGGCTTGATTGCTGGACTGAGAATTTCAGTCCCTACTATGCATGTATATTCAGCTTCTCCAAGGCAAGTCAGGATGGGTACCGATGTTATTTCTAACATAAGCTGAAGGGAGAGATATCATATCAATTATTGAAGATCTGGTTCAGTTAGGTAACTGCAACCATGCCAAATATAACAATGCCCAGTCTAGTGTTGTCTCAAATTTGACTTAACAATTGGCATCCACTATGTTTCATAGCACTTCCAGCACCCACTACCCTACCACTTGCTAAACTTTCACTAGTGCATCTTTTGTGCCAGTCATTGCCTCACAATCACCACTCAATCGTGTAAATAGCATCTTGCTGGGTCATCTCCTTGAGGTGTATTACAGTCATACCACTACATTAAGTCGGTATACTGTCCTTGTATAGCTATCCTCCTTTTAACTATGTATATTACCTACATTTCCCTACTTAGTTTAGATGTAACGTTTAGGACCTATCTACATATCTGTTCTCTAACTAGCATAGGTATCATTCCCAGCTAAATACATTCTTTAGATATAAAAACCTCTTTACTCCATACAGGCAATGTAAGATGCATTATGCATATTCACTCTAAACATCTATATCCTCATTCAATATGGCCATATACATGTTGATTCCAATATGATGCTTCTTCTTTCATGTTCATTTTTCTATTTCGCTCTGTACTAACTTACACTTTGCAGGGAATACGTGGAAAATATCATTACTTGGAGTTGTAAATTCAAAATTTTATATGTTGTAATAAGTTAGGTCTTAAATTTACATTTCTAGCTTTTAGATAGAGAGAACGAGCATTGTAAATATCATAGATTCCTTCTTTTCATGCTTTTTACTTTTATTTTCCAAAATCTCACAAATGGGAACACGAATGGCACGTGCACCATTTCATAAGAGGTAATTAATCCTAAGTTGATGATTAACATCAATGGCCATAGTCAGGATGTAAACAAAACTTAGGATTTTTATCTTTTATAAAATAACACTGGATCCACACTAGATACTTTTCAAAATTCATCATATTTTCTTTAAATATTTTCCTCTTTTATCAGAATTTAATTTAAAATTAATTCAATATATACCAATGGCCATAGTCAGGGTATATTAAGGGTTAATTTCATTTTAAACTCTATAAAAGCACCAAAAATGTGTTTTATTCTTCATTTGAATTTAAATATGATTATCATATAATACATTCAATGACCATAGTCAGGAGTGTATTATGTCATTAATCTTATTTACATTCATTTAAAGAATGAAATATGATTTTCAAATCCAATTTCCAAATTTAGATTCATTCGTCATTTAGGATAAAATTGCATCATATTTTCAAAAAAATCTTTTCTCAAAATTCCAAGTGATTTTGAACTTCTTTTTCTTCAATTTCTATTTCAACTCATCAATTCTATTTTCAAAGTCCAAATTGACTTTGAACTTTCAAATTCATTTTATATTCAAAGCTCCAATTCGAATTCAAAGTTCAATTTAACTTTAAAATTCTTGATTCATTTTTCTAAATTCCAAATTCAAGTTTCAAATTCAAAGTCCAATTTGACTTTGAAATTAATTTGTATACTCAAAATTCAATTCTCAAATCAAAGTCCAAATTCATTGTCGAGATTCGAATTCAGATTCAAATTCAATTTGATATCTCAAAATTCTATTTTCAAAGTTCAATTCAACTTTGAAACCTCTGATTCATCTTCTGATTTCAAATTCAAAATCAAGTTTACCTTCTTATCTTCAAATTCAAAATCAAAGTTTGAGATTAATTCTGAATCTCAAAATCCAACCCTTCTTAAATTTTAAATTCAATCTGGGTTTTCAAAACCCAAATCTATCTTCAAAAAGTCCCATTTGGACTTTCAGAATCCAAATCCAAAGTTAGATCCTAATCCCAACTTGGATCCAGACTTTCAAATACAATCTCTACTTTGGATCTCAGACTCCAGATCCAATCCCCATTTAAAATTCTAGATCCAGAGTCCAACTTCACCTTGGATCTCAGACTGTAGATCCAATTCCATTTTAGGATCTAGAATCCAATTCCATTTTGGATCTCATACTTCAGATCCAATTCCATTTTAGGATCTCAGATCCAAATTCCATTTAGGATCCAGAATTAAATTTTATCTTGGATTTCAACTCTATTTAGGATCCAGACTTTGGGTTCAAATTTCACCCTGATTTCAAGTTTTAAATTCAATTCCATTTCAAATTTCATCTCTAAGTTCAAAATCCATCTTCTGACTTTGAAATTCCCTTTATTTTCCCTTTTTCAAATCATTCTTTCTAAATTCAAAGATTTATTTTCCCAGCTCTGATTATTTCAAAGACTTAGAACTTTTCTGATCTATCTCAAGTTCTAAGTTAGATTCTACCATTCAAAAAATCATTTCTTCACTCTATTATCAAACACTTGGAAATTTTCAAAACATCTTTCAAAAGAGCATGCATCCTTGCATTGCACAAGCATGATTCTTTGTGCATTTAGACTTAGGATAAATTCTTAGATAATATTTAGGCAAAGCAAAAGGCATAAATTCGATCCTTAGTTCGATTACCACTGGTAAAGGTACCAGGAACGGTCGAACCTCCTACCGACGAGCGAATCCCGTCTCTCCATTTTCTCGCAATATATTTCAAAACGGAGGCCAGTAATTTTCTAAATATTTTCAAATCAAGGTCAAGTGAAACCCCGCAAAAGAGTTCCTCTTCTTCTCTTCCCTTTTTTCCTCTTCTCTCTTTCTTTTCTGTCTTTTATTCTTCTCCCTTCAAAAAGGAGGAAAATAGGGATTAGAAAAGGAAAAAAGAAGGAAGAGAGAAAAACCACGAGAGGAAAAATTTTGCGATGATCACATCAGGATGTGAACAAAACTTATGATTTTCATCTTTTATAGAATAACACTGGATCCACATTGGATCCTTTTAAAAAATCATCATATTTTCTTTAAATATTTTCCTCTTTTATCAGAGTTTAGTTTAAAATTAGCTCAAAATATATATCGATGGCCATAGTCAGAATATATTGAGAGTTAATTTCATTTTAAACTCTATAAAAGCACAAAAGTATATTTTATTCTTCATCTGAATTTAAATATGATTATTATATAATACACTTAATGACCATAGTCAGAAGTGTATTATATCATCAATCTTATTTTAATTCACTTAAAGAATGAAATATGATTTTCAAAATCCAGTTTTAAATTCTTTAAATTCATTCATCATTCAGAAAAGAACTGCATCATATTTTTCAAAATTCTTTTTCAAATCCGAGTAATCTTGAATATCCCTCTTCAAATTCTATTCCAATTCATCAATCCTATTTCATTTTCGAAATCAAATTTCAAAGTCCAATTTGACTTTGAAATTTAAAATTCATTTTATATTCGAAACTCTAATCCAATTCAAAGTTCAATTTAACTTTGAAATTCTTGATTCATTCTCTAAATTCCAAAAATTCAAGTTTCAAATTCAAAATCCGATTTGACTTTGAAATACATTTGTATATTCAAAATTCCATTTCTAATTCTAATCAAAATTCAAATTTCAAATCAACTTTGAAATTTCAAAGTTCATTTTCAAGATTCAAACTCAAATTCAAATTCAATTCAATATCTTAAATTCAATTTCAAAGTTTAATTTAACTTTGAAATCTCTGATTCATCTTCTAAATTTAAACTTCAAAATCCAATTCTAAAATTAAAATTCATCTCCATTTAGGGATCTAGATTTCCAAATCCGGTCTCCACTGTGGATCTCACACTTCAGATCCAATTCTATTTAGGATCCCAGAATTCAACTTCATTTTTGGATCTCAGACTTCGGATCCAATTCCATTTAGGATTCCAGAATTTAACTTTATCTTGGATCTCAGACTTCAGATCCAAATTCCATTTAGGATTCAAACTTTGGATTGAGATTCCATCTTAAATTCCAGATTTCAAATCCAAATCTATCTTGATGTCCAGATTTCAAATCCAATTCCATTTTCAGATCTCATCTGGACTTCTTGAATCCATTTCTATTTTTAAATTTCCATTTGGATTTCTCAAATCCAAATTCCATCCTGATTTCAAACTTTAAATCTGGAATTCAATTCCACTTCAAATTTTATCTCCTCTCCTGAATCCAGGTTTTAAAAATTCAAATTCAGAAGTCCATTTCTAACTCTAAAACTTCATATTATTTTCCTCTCCGCTTAAAATCATTCTTTTTAAATCCAGATTTATTTTTCCAACTCTGATTATTTCAAAGACTTAGTACTTCAAACATCTTTTCTGATCTATCTCAAGTTCTAAGTTAGATTCAACTATTCGGAAATCATTCCTTCATTCCATCATCACATTTTTACTTGGAAAATCTCATATTTCCAAAAGTGTTTTTCTCAAAAGCATACATTTATGCATTTACATTACACAAGCATGATTCTTTGTGCATTTTAGATTTAGAATAAATTCTTAGATAATATTTAAGCAAAGCAAAAAGGCATAAATTCGATCCTTGGTTTGATTACTCCTGGTAAAGGCACCAGGAACGGTCGAACCTCGTACCAACGAGCGAATCCCGTCTCTCCATTTTTTCAGCAAATATTTCAAAACAGAGGTGAGTAATTTTTATAAATATCTTCAAATCAAGGTCAAGTGAGACCCCGCAAAAGAGTTTCTCTCTCTTCTTTTCCCTTCTCTCTTCTTTTTTTGTCTTTTACTTTCTCCCTTCAAAAAGGAGGAAATAGAGGCTGGAAAGGAAAAGAGAAAAAAGAGAGAGAATACAAGAGAGGAAAAATTTTGCGATGATCACAGTTTTGGCGACCGAGATGGGACCTCATCTCCGCCCTGTCGAATTTTTGCCTTTGCTTTGATATTATCTAAGTCTTTATTCTTCGAATGTCAGTTTCATTTTCATGCAAACCTTAGGAGCCTAGACTCTGTCCTAAGCTGACATCATTGCATATAGGATCTAAGTATGGTTTGGTAGGACCATATTGAGAAGATTGTTCCATGTTCACCTTAGATTTAGGTTTGAAATACAACTTTCCTCAATTCTAGGGATTGAATGCAAACAATGTATGCAAGTCTATGCCTCTATTCATTTAAATTCTATCTCTCTAAGACTTGCATTAGAGCTTTCTGGTTTTATTTGCATGTTGAACATATTTTTGAAAACATCCCTACCTATATTGTTTCGGTCTTCACGTTGTTGGGCTGTCTCACTGAACCATAGTTCGGGAAAGAGCCTCACAACTGGACCACTTATTTAGGTTTGCGCCCCCCTACCACATACCTAAGGGCCATAGTCTGAGGTATATCGGTAGGTGCTCAAGGATGTTGGGAAACCATTACCTTAGAACCGGAGAAAAATTTCTGTGCCACGTACTTCAGGCTTCGGCTCGAGTATATTGGCATATCTTGATTGAAATCAGATGATCTAAATCTTAGAGTTAGGATTAAGGTCCTATCAGCCATTTCAAAATATTGCATTTAGAGTCGGCTTTAGGGAGTGTTGTTTGTGCATCCTTGTTTGTATATCTGTGATTGTGTGATATTTTAAATTTTCCTTATATTTTCCAAAACCCTAGGTATATATTATTCAAAATTTCCTCTTTTTTAAACCCAGGTGTATCTTTTTTTTCTTCTTCTGATTTCTTCAATCTTTCTGATCCTCCCTGCAATTTTCAAAATCTTAAATCCTTGCCAGCTGTTTTTAAATTCTTTTTCCTCCTGTCTTTTCAATGTATCTCCTGATTCTATTCTTATTTACCTTTTTTATAAATCTCTTTTCGTCAAAGAGATACCCTTTTTAAAATAGCATTTTTTTTCTTCATATCCCAGTTGTTTTCCTCCCCACCGAGAAACAACGCGATTGTCGCAAATTCCCGCGATGACTCAATCCTTTATAATAGGATATCTTTTGTCAAATTTTCTTTTGTCAAATTTTCTTTTGTCAAAATTTTCTCCAAAATTTGTCTAAATATCTTATTTTATCTAATAGAGAACACTGATACTCCATCATGGTTCAGACAAGAACTGGAAAGGAAACAGTTCCTCTGCACAGTGATAGTGAATTAGAAGGAATGGACTCTCTCCGGGCATCCAGAGGACAGGGTCAAAACAAAGGAGATGATATTGACCCCGATATGTATGGTATGTTCCAAAAAATGATGGCTAGGATGATGTCGGAGCAAGCCGAGGCCAATCTAAAAGAGGCAGTTCCTAAGAACAAACCAAAAAAAAAAGCTATGAAAAGGCAAGTCCGGATTGTCAGAAAGAAGGTACAGCCTGACACCACTTCTGAGGAATCAGAATCAGTAGAGAAAAAGTCAAAAGAGGAAGAACAGTTTGTGTTCAGTTAGAACCCTCCACGGCAGGTGGTGAAGATAGCAACTGAGGAGCCCGAATCGGTAAACAAACCCACTCCAGTTGAGGATCCAATGCACGAGCAAATGAGAGAATTGACTCGAGCAATTAAGGACATTCAGGCCAAGAGTAAGGGCAAACAGACCTACACTGGCGAGGATTTTTACGATGGCCTAGATGGGGATGATAATCTGGAGAACCTTCCCCGTAAATTTCTCAAGTTTGACGGAACCAATAATCCAAAAGCTCACTTGGCTATATTTTATGCAGAGTGTAGCCATTTCAGAAAGGACAACAGGGCTCTGTTCATTTGCTTTTCCCGCAGTCTAGAGGGTATAGCGGCCAGGTGGTATGCCGATCACATCAATCCTATCGAACTACGAGAGTTCGATAAAGTAGTGAACTTGTTCATTGAGCGCTTCTTATTCAACACTGAGGCCTCACCTACGCTCAATCATCTTTACAACCTGAAGCAAAATGAGAATGAGAGAGCTGGCAAATTCATCCACAGGTGGAGAAGCACCTGCAACAAGATAAAGGTTCTCATTCCAGAGGAGCATGCATTGTAAATAATCCTCAACAATTTCTCTCAGCCCCTGAGAAGCCTCATTGCCACTTTTCCAGCAAAATCCTTTATCAAGTTGATTGAGCGAGCCAAATGGCTCGAGTTAGGAATGGAAAACGGGATTTACGAGGGCATGCCGATGGTCAAGAATATCCAAGACCAAAAAAAGAAGGCACCATTCACTCATGCAGCTGATACCTCCGACCATGATCATGACAGCAGCAGAAGAAACAAAAATGACAGCAAAAGTGGCCAGAACCACAGTGCAGCTCAAGGGGAGAAGTCTTCCAAGCAGAATGACAAGCCGTCTCAGTCTAACTTTCCACAAAAGGAAAAGATAAAATGTGAAGGTTGGAGTAATCACCGCGAGTTCACTCTTCTGAAGCAAACGCTCGAAGAAGCCCTTGAATTCATGCTTACCAAAGGATTGGTGAAACTTCCAAAAGTCACGAATCCTCCCACAGTCATGGGAAGGTTCATGAATCAGTTCTGCAAGTTCCATCGAGCAGTGGGGCATCACACCCATCACTGCTTCGCCTTCAAAAATATTGTTCAGGATTGCATCGACAAGAGTCTCCCTTTTGAAGACGAAGAGGAAGATGAGTTGGCCATCATGACCAAGCCTTTCTCAGACTACTCAGAAGATTGATCATGCCAGAATTTTTTGCTTTCCTCCTTTTTTGCCAGTCACCTCGTAGGGGCCAAGCAGCCCAGTCTTTTGTAACCTTTTGGTCAAAGTACTTGTAAAGATTTTAGTCTTTTGTTATCAGTTTTGCTTATCAATGAAATGTCAATTTTCTTCATATTGTTGATATCAAAATACTTCCTTCCTCTGCCACAAGGGGCATTTGTTTTTGAAAAATTATATTTTCATCTAAAAAATCTTCTTCGTCATCGGCTTCTATTAAAACCACATTAAATCCCTATTCTTCTCAGAAGGAGGGACGATCCCGACATCGTTCATGAGAGAAATGATATTACCTATGAGGGTTTTTCAAAATCATGAAATTTTGAAAGTTTTCTGAAAAGTCTTCGTTACGATCGCCAAGGGTTCAATATTTTGGTCTAATCTTTTTCGAAAACCAACCCTTGTATTGATCTTCTATTCCAAAATTGGTTTCGAATCATTATCTTCAAAAATCAACCCTTGTGTTGATTTTCTTTTCCAAAATTGGTTTCGAACCATTATCTTCAAAAATCAACCCTTGTGTTGATTTTCTTTTCAAAATTTGGTTTCGAATCATTATCTTCAAAAATCAACCCTTGTGTTGATTTTCTTTTCCAAAAACTGGTTTTCGAGTCATCTCCAAAAAATCTACTCTTATGTTGATTTTCTTTTCTAAAATTGGTTTTTAACCATTGTCTTCAAGATCAACCCTCGTGTTGATCTTCTATTTTCAAAATTGGTTATTCGAACCATTATCTTCAAATAAGATCAACCCTTGTGTTGATCTTATTTTACAAAGCTAGTTTCGGACCATTGTTTTCAAAAATCAACCCTGCTATTGATCTCCTTCTTAAAAATAGGTTCGAACCATTTTCAAAAATTGACCCTCATGATGATCTCTCTTCAAAAATCGACCCTCGTGGTTCTTCTTCAAAGATCAGTTCTCACGTCAATCATTCTCCCAATTTAACCTTGCAGTTGCTTTTCTTCCCAAAAAATGATTTTTCACCTGTCTTTCAAAGGAATATTCTCCTCTCTCTTTAAAGATCCCATATGCAGGCAGGATCAGACAAACTCGTTTCTCTCAAAACTTATAATTTTTTAGTTAATCTTGTTATTTTTATTAATGTCATTCAATTTATTCATATTTTTTTTCTCCAAGTTTACATCAATTTTATCAAGTTTTATCAAATTTTCCTAAATTTTATTAAATTTTATCAAATCTTAACCCTTTCAGGTTAAGGGATAAACCTGATGCCTTTTTTCAATGAGGTATTCCTTTTTCTTTATCATTTACCCTTTCAGGTTAAGGGATAAACCTGATACCTCTTTCCCATGAGGTATTCCTTTCTCCTTTTTCCCTTTCAGGTTAACGGATAAACCTGAAGCTCGGCCTTCGAGGCATTTTCTTCTCCCTTTCAGGTCAAGGGATAAACCTGAACCTCGACCTTCGAGGTATTTTCTTCTCCCTTTCAAGTCAAGGGATAAACCTGAACCTCGGCCTTCGAGGTATTTTCTTTTTCCCTTGCGGGTTAAGATAAACCTGAACCTCGTTTATCGAGGCATTTCTCCTTCTTCCTTCAGGATAAGGGATAATCCTGAAGTCTTTTATCATCAAAATTTTCACCAATTTTTACCAATTTTTCACCAAACTTTCGTCAGTCTTTATCAATTTTTATTCTTTGTCAATTTTTGTCAATTTTATTGATTCTTTATCAATTTTTATCAATTTTATTGATGCTTTGTCAATCTTTATCAATCTTTTCTTTATTAAATTTTTGTCAATTTTATTCTTCACCAACTCTTATCACTTTTTTCAAATTTATTTCCTTCTTCCTCTTCAGGATAAGCGATAATCCTGAAAACCTCGACAATCATTCTCACTTCAATTTCCAAGTGTCTTGAAGATGCCGGTCTCCTCTTCCGACTCTCGGTCAGAAAAGCCAAAGCTCGTGCGTGTGCATTTTCACAATTCAGTGCTCGTACTGGTATATTTGCAAAACCTAGTGCTCGTACTGGTGCAATTTCAAAACCCGGTGCTTATACTGGGGCATTTTTGAAAATCAATGCTCGTTCTAGTGTAATTTCAAAACCCAGTGCTCATACTGAGGCATTTTTTTCAACTAGTACTCGTACTGATGCATCTTCAAAAATTCAGAGTTCGCACTGGTGCATTTTCAAAAATCCAGGGCTCGTACTAGTATATTTGCAAAATCCCGTGCTCGCACTGGTACATCTAGCACTCGTGCTAGTGTCTGGATGACCGATCAGTTAGCCCCTCTGGTTCAGTCTTTGCACTAATCATTCATCAAAGATCAAAGCTCTAATTCCAATTTTGACCTTTGGGTTATTCAATTCTTAATTTCAAGCCTTCAGGTTACAATCTTCATCAATCTTTCCTTAATTTTTCTTAATTTTTGTCAATTTTTCATCAATTTTTTTCATCGATTCACCTCAATTTTATTCGTTCCCTGTTCAGGATAAGGGAATAATCCTGAAATCAGACCACACACAATCAACCATGATGGTCTTCTTCATTGCAAGTCAGATAATCCAGTCCTCAAACTGGTCATTCCCAAAACTTTCAATCCCAATCCTCGTATTGGCGATTTTCAAAATTCAATCTTATGATTAAAGATTTTCCTTTGAGATTCGAGTTTCGACTCGAACTTCCGATTCTCCTTTGAGATTCAAGTCTTTTACCCAAACTTTCTAGATTCGAGCCCTGGCTCAAACTTTCCAGCTTTCCTTCAAAAATTTGAGTTTTATCTCGACTTTTCTTTCCTTAAATAAATAAAGTTTCAAAGTTTCCTTTGAGATTTGAGCCCCGACTCGAATTTTCCAGCTTTTCTTAGAGGATTTGAGTGGTTACTCAAAACTTCTTTTCCTTAAAAACCAGAATTTTTCAATTTTCCTTTGAGATTCAAGCCCCGACTCGAATTTTCCAACTCTCCTTTGAAGATTTGAGTTTTAACTCGAAGTCTTCTTTTCCTTCAAAAAAATCTGAACCTTCCAGCTTTCCTTCAAAGATTTGAGTTACGACTCAAATTTTCCCTTGAAGATTTGAGTTTCAACCCGAAATTTTCTCTCCTTAAAAACCAAACTTCCTAGCTTTCCTTCAAAGGCTCGAGTTTCGACTCAAATTTTCCTGTTTTCCTTGTAGAATCTGAGTCCTGATTCAGATGTTCTTTAAAAAAAATCAACTTTTGAGTTGGGCTTACCTTCAAAATTCAGTTTTATGCCAAGCTTGCCTTCAAAAACTCCAAATTTGTATTTACCTTCAGAATTCAGCCTCGTGTTGGATTTTTCTTCAGAATCCCACTGACGTGTCAAAACTCGATGTTAAGCAAAGTTTTCGTCATCAAGGATTTCAGGAATATCTTTCCAAATTGCCATGAAATAGTTGTTGATCTCAAACTTTTATTACATAAAGAATTTCCTCAAATCTTTCTTAGTATTCTTTCCAAAAGGGTGAAGCTTTTGTGAAGAAAGACTCAAACTTCAAATTTTCTGTTGGTCAACCAAGAGAATGAAGAAAAAAATCTTCGATATGACTGGCAAAGGAAAATTCAATGACGTTGAAAAGCCATAAGTGAGCTGATATTGATCATAGCTATGGCACATTCGTAAAAAACATTCTTCTGGCAGTAAGACAGTGGAAATATCTTGGGTAGTAAAAAGAGCCTACCCAATCCATATCTCCTCAGTCATTTGAGCTGCAAATCAAATATCCGCAAAAGGGATCTCTTAATTGTCGTCAAGATGAAGACGAATATGCGAGTTAGATCTCCGGGGCCAAAGAAGTTTTGGATCATCTCCGAGATGAAAGAGTTTGTGACGGATCCTTCCAGGGAACGTTCTGAGCACCATCAAGATGAAGGCAATTGCGATGAGCCTCCCGAAAAACCCTAAAGGATATTTGATTTCTGCTATCATCTAGAGATTTCAACCCAAGAACCAATGTCATCAAGCCTAATTCCTGAGAAAGAAAAGGAAGGATCGGAACATCTCCGAGATGAAGGAGTTTGTGACGTACCCTTCAACAAAAAACAGAGAAAAGTCAGGACATCTCCAAATGAAGGATGATGTAAAAGCCCAAGAAAGCTTAGTGACTCAGAAGAGTGCGAAAAGATCATCATGGGAAAATGCCCAGGATATCAAACTGCCCAAATTGTTAAGGATCTTTTTTATCTATGTGAAATTCTTCTATCAATATTGTTTCATTCAAACGCTTTTATGAAGCTAAGAATAGTTTTTCTCTTTTCATATCAAGGAAATTGATAGCTTCCTTGAAGAAAACCAACAATAATAATTTGACTTTGATTATGGATTTTATAGAGTTAACCCAGTTGGAGGTAATACTCTAGGTGGGAAAAGGAACATCTTTCAAAAGTGCTTACCTTCAATTACCTTGAAACAACTATAATTTTTATCATTTTGGCAATATTTTCCAGCTTTCCTGATAAGAAATAATAACTTGATATTTGTTTTGATACATCTTGGTGTTGCCTTTTCCTTCTTTTGCATAGTCGAAAGAGTTGCCTTCCCCTCTTTCATAAGAGTTGCCTTATTCATCTTTCGCTTTGATCGAAGGATTCACCTTCTCCTTTCTAAAAGGATTGCCTTCCTCATCTTTCGCTTTGATCGAAAAATTTGCCTTCTCCTTACTAAAAGGATCGCCTTATTCCTCTTTCGATTTGTCGAAGGATTCACCTTCTTCTTGTTAAAAGGATTGCCCACCTCATCTTTCGCTTTGATCAAAAGATTTGTCTTCTCCTTTCTAAAAGGATTGCCCTCCTCATCTTTCGCTTTGATCAAAAGACTTGCCTTCTCCTTGCTAAAAGGATCGCCTTACTCATCTTTCGCTTTGATCGAAAGATTCGCCTTCTCCTTTTTTAAAAGGATCGCCCTCCTCATCTTTCGCTTTGATCGAAGGATTCGCCTTCTCCTTTCTAAAAGGATTGCCTTATTCATCTGTCGCTTTATCGAGAGATTCACCTTCTTCTTTCTAAAAGGATCGCCTTATTCATCTTTCGCTTTGATCGAAAGATTTGCCTTCTCCTTGCTAAAAAGATTGCCCTCTTCATCTTTCGCTTTGATCGAGAGATTTGCCTTCTCCTTGCTAAAAGGATTGCCCTCCTCATCTTTCGCTTTGATCGAAAGATTTGCCTTCTCCTTTCTAAAAGGATTACCCTCCTCATCTTTCGCTTTGATCGAAAGATTCGCCTTCTCCTTTCAAAAAAGGATTGCCTTATTCATCTTCCGCTTTGATCGAAAGATTTGCCCTCTCCGATTGCCCTCTGTATCTTTCGCCTTGTCGAGAGATTCGTCTCCTTGATAAAAGGATCACCTTATTCATCTTTCACACCATCGAAAGATTTGCATTCTGTTACCTTATTCATCGTTCATTTTTGTCAAAAGAATTGCCTCACATCTCCTTATTTTTCATCTCTCACATTCCAAAGAAGAGTTGCCTCATTCATAAGAGGTATCTCTTCTTGTCCCATCACGGTTTCTTCATCCGAGGATCCTGTATGGTCGTACCCACTCGGGTTAAGGGTCAAACCTGTACTTTCTGCGAGAGGTCATTGATTTCAAAAGCTGATTTAGTCTCAGCAATAAGACGTCCAAGATCATCCCTTTTTCAAGCTTTAGGGAACTCCATTTTCTTTCTTTTGCAAACCCCTTTCGGATTTGTTTGTCCAAACTCCGAAAAGTCCCATCATGGTTTCTTTGTCCAAGGATTCCGTACGATCGTCCCTTTTAGGTTAAGGGTTAAGCCTGAACCTCGCCCCTCGAGGTATCTTTCTTTTTCCGGTTTGGGTTAAACCTGAGTCTCGTTCCAACAAGGTTTCTCATTTTTACGAGGTGCTTTCTTTCAGTCCCATCATGGTTCTTCCCATCGAGGAGTCCATGTTGTGTATATCTATCCAGGACAGAATCCAACTTGAGTTTCATCTCACGAGACATTTTTCCAAAAAAAAAAATGCCCCATCAAGGTCCTCATGTATTTCTTTCCCCATTCAGGTTATCTTGAGATATCTTCGTCCCATCCAGGTTAAGGGCTAAACCTGAATCATTCCAAAAAGTTGACCTTGTCTCACCCATGAAGAGAGACTGTCTGCTCTAAAATTACTGAAGCTGAATGCTTGGGAAAAGGTTTGGACAAAATCTCGGGCTGCTCTTCGTCCTCATCCTCGATCAATAAATTCTTGTCGATGCAGTCCTGAATGATATTCTTGAGGACTGTTATCATCACAAAATTTTTCCTCCGTCCCTCTGCGAGAGAGAGACGAACGATTCTGCTAGTCAAACTCGACCAAAGTTTTGAAAATGGTTTTGAAAATTACTCGCCTCCATTTTGAAAATTTGCGGGAAAATTCCGTGGAATGGGATCCGCCTGTCGGTACGAGGTTCAACCGTTCCTGGCGCCTTTACCAGGGTTAATCGAACCAAGGATCAAATGTGTGCTTTGACTAAGTTAAATGATCTAAATCATGCTCTATTTTCCTAGAATGCACAAAAAATCAGACTTGTGCTATAGGATTTTGAAAAGATGCAAGTTTGAGAAATATGATGTTTGCTTTGGAAAATTGAAATATGCTTGGAAAAATGGTTGGAAAAGTGCTTGAAAATGGAATTCCTGGGAAAATCATTGAATTTTATTGGAAATCAGAAATTTGCATTGGAAAATAAATTCTCAGGAAAACTTGAACTTTGGGAAAATCGATTTTGAGATTCAGATTGCTTTTCTGAGGAAATAGATTTGAGAATTCTGAGAAAATCAGGAAGTTCATTGGAAAATGACTTTTGAAATGGAAAATGGATTCTCAGAAAAATGCAAAACCTGAGAAAATTGATTTCGAGATTAGAAACTTAGAATTGAGAATGTGGAAATCTTGGAAAATCTTAATTTGAACTTGAAAAATAATTCAAAATCATATTTGAAAATTCAGAGTTCTGAGAAAATCGAACTAAGTCAAGCACACAATTGATCAGACGAAGACAAGTCCCATCACTGTCGCCAAACCTGTTATCATCGCAAATTTTTTCCTCCCTCCCTCTGCGAGAGTGAGAAGAATGATTCTGTGAGTCAAACTTGACCAAAGTTTTGAAAATGGTTTTGAAAATTACTCGCCTCCGTTTTGAAAATTTGTGGGAAATTCCGTGGAATGGGATCCGCCTGTTGGTACGAGGTTCAACTGTTCCTGACGCCTTTACCAGGGGTAATCGAACCAAGGATCAAATGTGCGCTTTGACTAAGTTAAATTATCTAAATCATGCTCTTTTTTCCTAGAATGCACAGAGAATCAGGCTTGTGCTATGGGATTTTGAAAAGATGCAAGTTTGAGAAATATGCTGTTTGCTTTGGAAAATTGAAATATGCTTGGAAAAATGGTTCGAAAAGTGTTTGAAAATGAAATTTCTGAGAAAATCATTGAATTTCATTGGAAATCAGAAATTTGCATTGGAAAATAAATTCTCAGGAAAACTTGAACTTTGGGAAAATCGATTTTGAGATTTAGATTGCTTTTCTGAGGAAATAGATTTTAGAATTCTGGGAAAATCAGGAAGTTCATTGGAAAATGATTTTTGAAATGCAAAATGGATTCTCAGAAAAATGGAAAACCTGAGAAAATTGATTTTGAGATTGAAAACTTAGAATTGAGAATGTGGAAATCTTGGAAAATCTTAATTTGAACTTGGAAAATACTTCAAAATCTCATTTGAAAATTCAGAGTTATGAGAAAATCGAATCCTGAGAAAGACTTGGGAATTTTTGGGAAAATCGATTTATCTGAAATTGAAATTGGAGAATGAATTTGAAAATAATGCAAATTGAATGAATGGATGAATTTTAAAGGGAATTTCATTGAGGAATTGGCAAATCCTTTTGAAACTTTGAGAAATGCAGTGCATTTTTGAAGTTAGCCTAAGAGTGTAGGCTGAATGTGGCTAATATGAAGATCATAAATCTAGGTTTCATTCGTATTCTGACTATGGCCAAAAATATAAATTCCACCAAGTTTATAAACTTCATAAGAGCTTGTGCACGTGTCAACCATAGTGATTTTGGAAAAATGTGCATGAATGATGCATCAGATATCAGGATTTGCAGAAATTAAACTATATGCAATGCAGTCTTATTCTATGCAAGAAATATAAATTCTTATTCCAAATTATTATATTTGATATTACATTTAATTGAAATAAAACAAATAAATAAAATGGCTAAGTATTCCTCCTGAATGTTCCTGCAAAACTAGAAAACCTGTTAGCACAAAAATGTAGTTTTTTCTGAATTTATCCAAAAATATTAGAAATTATCGGATATTATTCAGATATAAACCAAGAATCATACCCCCTTTGATATAAACATGAGAAATAATGAATAAATTTTGAGAAAAAACTTGGAAATTCGAAATTGGGGTCAAAATGACCAAAATGCCCCTGATGACCTTGAAATCAGGGTTTTTTGAAAGATTTTTTGTAAATTTTGGAATTTTGAAAATCAAATGAAATAAATCAAACATAATATAATGAAATATGATGATATGCATGAAAATTTATGGAATTAGAAATTAAAATTTCGAAATTTAGGTCAAATGACCAAAATACCCCTGATAACAAGACTATGGCCTTGAAACCAGGGTTTTCTGAAATAAATTTTGCAAAAATGGAAAATTAAAATAAAAATGAGATTGAAATTAACCCTAATATGACATGACATGCTTATTTACATGAATAAAACCCTAAAATCACAAAAATAACATAAAATATCAAATTTAACTTGATTTTCGCTTCTGAATTTAAAGACAAACTAACATATAAAGCAAATAAACTTGGATTTGAGCCAAATTTGGCATGGACAACTAGACTGACTATAAAAACAGAATGGGTTCGAAAATTTATTTTTTTTGTATTTTCTTAATATGGAAAATAGCTAAAAATCTTAAAAAATCAGAATTTTGCCTAAAATGTTGATTCTAAATGGGATTTCAGATATCAAACTTCCATAAAAATGTCCCAAATTTCATGGGTTGACAGAAAACAGTAAGGAAAGGATTTTTTCCTTTTATACATTCTGGTTTTGACCTATGGTAGGAGTTGTACAGCTCCGGCAAGTCGGATCAGAATCCGACGAGTCTAGCATTTGGGGGAAACAGACAGGTTTCAGGAGAAAATGTGGGAAAACTAGCAGAAAGATGGGAAAAAGGCTGAAATTGTGGGAAAACTTTCTTGACAAACAGAGAAAAATTTTATTTTTTCACATTATTGCGATTCAGGTTACGGTTTAGAAAAGGGCACACTGTTATCAAAGACCTAAATCTCTAGAATTTCTGGATATTGGAATCTGTCAGACAGAAAAGATAAATCCGGGACAAATATTGGGATAATCCCAAAAATTCCCAAATTTTGGAAAATGACAGGAAAATGGGTTATGAACAACTTTCGTGTTGAAAGTGTTTGCATACGAGCTACGTATTGAGCGGACACAGCACGTTAGGGTCTGTCTATACCCTGACAAAAAAAATTCAAGATTTTCCCAAAGGTCTGGGAAAATATATTTTTGAAAGAGTTCAAATCTGGTTGTAAAGATCTCAAAATTTCCAGATAATTAGGAATCTACTGTAATTTTTAGGGGAGGATTTGAATGCCCCACAAGGGTAAATCCAAAGGTTCTTTTCTACTAAATCAGAAATTGAAAGTTCAGGAAATGTAAAATGCCAGTTTGGAATTTGATTTGTTTGAGAGGGTTCTGAAACCCAAATAGAATCAAAATTTTGGCAGAGAAACAAAAACATGTAAACTTAATTACTCTAAAATTTACAGAATTTATTGGTGCATAAACTCACATAAAATAATGCATGGACTTTGCACAAAATAATCCATTCAATTGGATTCTAGGCTAAGTAACAACGAATTCTATATAAGCTAAATGAAATAGAGAATGGACTACTCTAATATGCATTTTCTAACATAAAATGACATGAGATATAAACTAAAAATGAAAATCAATGGGAATATGAGCCATTTTGATGCTCTCGAAATGAGAGATTCAATCCATTGAATGGATGAATCTCTTATTCCATTAGCACAAGTATATAACATGTTTTCCCTTTTTTTTTTAGAACAAAGAAATATATAAAACGAAAGCAAATATTAACCTACTAAGCTGAAAGCATCCAAATTTAAAACTCCTCATCTCATAGCATTGGGTTCACACATGGTGGTTCATTCAAAGCCTTTTCATTTGGGTCTCTCTTAGGAGAGATTTCAAAACGAAACCCACTAAGACCCGAGTATTAGCAAACCAAGTTCATTTTTTTAAAAGAATGATGTTAATATTGAACTTGCAACAAAAAGGGGGATTAAAAACCTTGATCTTGTTATGGCTTGAGGAGGTTGTCACCATCGGCTGGAGAAGATATAGATGAAGGTTTATGGGGTGCAACCAACGGATGGGCTTCCTTGGAGATGGCTGGGCATCTCGGTACTGCCTTGGAGATAGCTAGGGGAGTTGAAGTAGGTGATTCGGCTGGAGCAAGAGGACTTGAAGGAGGTGGCTACCAAGGCGTGGCTGGACTCTTGGAGATCGAAGTATTGTTGGAGATGGTCGGCAGTTGAAGGGTTGCAACCTTGGACATCAACTTGGAAGAGATGGCTGCCAAAGTGGCTACCTTGCTGCAAAGAGGCGCTCAAGTGGATGGTGTTGGTCGACCAAGAGAGGTCACAGCTGTAGCTGCTTCCAAAAGGGGCGGCTAGAAGAGTTAAAGGAGGCTGCAGCCAATGGTGGAGATGCTGGAGCTCTTTGATGAAGGTGGTTGTTAGCTGGTGGAAGCTTGGAGCAATGGTGGCAATGGCTGCCACAAGGTTGAAGGGGCTGGAACCAAAGAGAGCAAGAGGGAGCTTAGGGGCTGAGAGAGGATGCTAGGGCTGGGCATGCATTCCATGGAATAGGTAAGTGAATGAGAAGTTTTAAGGTGGTTGGACCAAGGAAAGAGGAAAGAAAGAAATGAGGGAAAAGAAGAAGGAAAGAAAGAGAAGGGAAGAAAGGAAAGAGGAAAGGAAAGGGAAAAGGAAAGAAAAGAAGGAGAGAAAAGAGAGGGAAAGGAAGGGAAGGAGGAGGTGTCGACCAAGGGGGAGGAGAAGAAAAGGAGGAAGGAAAAAAAGAAAAAGAAAGAAAGAAAGAAAATAAAAAGGAAGAAGAAAAGAAGGAAAAGAAAAAAAAAAGGAAAGAAAGAAAAGAAAGAGGAAAAAGGAAAGGAGAAGAAGAAAGAAAGGAAATGGGGAGGAAGAGAGAGGACTAGGGGGGTCGACCCCCTTGTGGGTCCCACCTTAGGTAAAATAAGAATAAAAAAAAATAAAAAAAATGAAGAAATAAAGGAAAGGTAATTTTTTTTCTTTTTTATATATAAATTAAAACGGAAAATGCAAATGGATGGACCATCTCAGAGCGGGTCCAAATTCCACTTTTGAAATTCATTTTGACGATTAGAGGGGTAAAATAGTCTTTTTAAAAAAAATTAGACAAAACGAGCTATTTTTGGCAGTTTTTGAAACGAGCTCAGATTTTGAAGTTCAATACCCCGTTGCGAAGCAAATCCAGTATAGAATTTAAAAATTTGAGTTTGAAATGAATCTAGATTATTTTTCTCGAGAAAATATTTCTAAATTTAGAATCCTGGGGGTAAAAATATCAATTTTGGAAACCCTGGGTTTGAAATTGATTTCTGAAAACTTTTAAAACTCGATCTGGATTGAAATTTATAAAACTGGAGTTCTGGACTTCGAAAATGGAATGAAATGTGATGAAATGTGATGAAATGTTATGAAATGCTAAGAAATGATATGAAATAATGAGAAATGACATGAAATGCTATGCAAAATGTAAACCCTGAATCAAGAATTTTGGATGTTAGACCCCGATTGACACTTGTATCAGTTCAAAATGTGTTAAAATTGATAAATTTTGCAAAATGGTTCAAGAAATGGTTTTTGAACTCCACCGAGCTAGAGTGACACTGAAAATCAGGATTTGAGCTGAATTGAGTTGGATTGAGCTGGATTCTAGAGTTTCAGAACTCAATTGAACTGACCAGACACTGACTCAACTGACCTTCCTGACTAAATTTTCAAGAAAAGCTACCATTTTTAGAGAAATGGTGCGGAATGGTCACTAGAGTGAAGTGAATTACGAATCTGAGTTGGGTTTGAGCTAGAACAAAAGTCAGTAATACTGACATGAACTAAAATTAAAGCTCGAACACTAGCTCAATTGACTGAACTCAGCTCAATTTCAGATGAAAGAGTTGAAATGGACTAAAATGGGCTCTTGGACACTTGAAAATGGTTTTGAACTGAAACTGGAGCACTTGAACTCCTGGTGAGCTCAGGCTAGACTCAAGGAAACATGACTGACTGTGAATGACTGACTCGAAGACAATTGGATTAGATTTG
This sequence comes from Nuphar pumila, assembly GCF_984573655.1. Taxonomy (NCBI): domain Eukaryota; kingdom Viridiplantae; phylum Streptophyta; class Magnoliopsida; order Nymphaeales; family Nymphaeaceae; genus Nuphar; species Nuphar pumila. The sequence continues at coordinate 51,923,542 of NC_143257.1, read as the reverse complement.
AGTGAGAAATGAGCTCATTTCTGAAGAAATGATCCCATTTTGGCATGAATGGTCAGAAATGAAAATGGTTTGTTCATTGTGAGCTCAGATGAGCTTGAAATGACTAATATTTTAACTGTTCTGAACGGACCAATGAGTTTGGTTGACTCCGACTGACTGGAGTCCGGGATGACCTAGGGGTAAAATGGTAATTTTCTTAGTGAAAATGGTAAAGTGGTGATTTTCTGAAACTGACTAGGGGTTTGACTCCTACACTGACCTAACAGGGTTGGCACTGCACGAGGAGGGTTGTTTGAAATGGGTGTGGAAAATTTGGGGTGTTTATAGATGCCCCTCTTTGCTACTAAGTCGGCTTGAAGACGAGCTTAGTGGCAAAGAAAAACACACCAAATTTGGTCTATAAAAATGCCCCAGTTAGAAGGATCTGACTGGATATGAAGAAATTAGCCCTTATAAAACTGGTAGATATGAAATGGAGAATGAAGAAGAAAAATTTTACTTCAAAAAGAAGTGAGATTCAGGTTTTGACCTTAACCTGGATGGGATAGAAAATATCTCGTGTCGAAACGAAGCTCAGGTTTGACCCTTAACCTGTCCGAGAAATGAAATACCTCATCAGAATGAGGCTCAGGTTTAACCATTAACGTGACCGGGAAATGAAATACCTCATCAGAATAAGGCTCAGGTTTAACCCTTAACCTCACCAGAAAATGAAATACCTCATCAGAATGAGGCTCAGGTTTAACTCTTAACCTGACCGGGAATGAAAATGATGGGATTCTCGAAAGAAGAACCCATGATGGAACCTTCAGACTTCCGCACAATGAATCCGATAGAGGTTTTGCAAAAGGATGAAATTGGGATCCCTAAAGCTTGAAAAGGTCTTTGATTTTGGGCGCCTCATTGCTCAGACTAAATAACTTTTGAAATTGATGACCTTTTGAGAGTAAATGATTGGTGGCTTAACCTCAAGCCAAAATTGGACTATCTATGGTGGGACAGTGGGGACACAGAGAAGTGTGCGAATCTGAGAGCCCAGGCGCTCAGATTATACCAACAAAAGGGAAGGAATCTTGAAAACTCCTGTTATCAAGTCCTAAAAGGAATAACAACTGATGTCAGGATGCGCCAAAGATGAACCTCAAGCTCTCGCTTTACGTCAGGATAACAAGAATATATTGTCAAAATGTTGAAAATTATTGTTGATTCAAAATAATTAAAAATGATGCAAGTTTGTGCAAAAATATTCCCTCTTATCTATCTGAAGTATTACCTCCGACTGAGCTTAACTCCGTAGAATCAAGATTCAAATTCAAATTGCTTGCAATTGACTTTCTTTCAAGGGAGCTATCAATTTCCTTGATATGAACGGAAAAGAAAGAATTCTTGATATTGTGAGAGCAATTGGTGAAAGAATATTGATAATAAAATTTCACAAAATTTAAAGAAGATTCTTGGCAGATTTGGCAGTCTGATATCCTGGGATTCTTTTCTCATGATGATCTTTCTGCACTTTTTTTTTCGGCAGAATTATAGCTCTATTGGGTTTTTGGGGATTATATCACCCTTCATTTTGGAGATGTCCTGACTTTTCTCTCTCTTTTTTTTTTGAAGGGTACGTCACAAACTCCTTCATCTCAAAGATGTTCTGATCCTTCTTTTCTCTCAGGGATTATATTGACGGTTATTGGCTCTTTGGTTGGAAATATCTTGATGATAGCAGAAATTAAATATCCTTTAGGGTTTGTCGGGAGGCTTATCGCAGTTGCTTTCATCTTGACGGTGATTTGAACTTTCCCTAGAAGGATCCGTCACAAACCCCTTCATCTTGGAGATGATCTAAATCTTCTTTGGCTCCGGGGGTCTAACTCGCATAATTCATCTTCATCTTGACGATAATTGAGAGATCCCTTTTGTAGATATTTAATTGCGGCTTAGGTGATGGAAGAGATATGGAAATTGAGTGGATTTTTCTGTATCACCCAGGATATTTCGACTGCTTTATTTTCCAAGAATGATCTCCAAAAGTGTGCCATTGACTGCGATCAATATCGATCACTTATGGATTTGCAACAACATTGAATTTCTTTTGCTGGCCATAGCGAAGATTTATTCTTCATCCTTTTGGTTGGCCAATAGAAAGATTTTGAATTTTGAATCTTTTTCGCGAAAGCTTTGTCCTTTCAGAAGTAATACTAAAGGTATTGTGAAGTAATGTTTTTGTGCAATAAAGAATTTGAAATCAACAAGTATTTGACAACAAATTGACAAAATGTTCTTGAAATCTTTTGTCAAGGCGAGCATTTGAAGCACGACTCAACGCATCCATGACAAAATTTTTCTCTCCTTTCCCCAAAGGAGAAGATTCAGAAATGGGAAATAGAAATTACTCCTTTCTTCCCTGAATAGGAGGTGTTTGCAAAATGAACTTTTGAAAAGAAATTAAGTTTTTCGTCAAAACTTCCTAACATTAGGCTTCTCTTATGGAAAAGGGGTCGGTAATGGTGAGGTTGGTGAATTGGTCATGAAGGAGTGAGTCCATCACACTCTCCCTGAAAAGAGGGTGTTTCATGATGAAATGGCCTAGTATGAAATTGTGGTCACAAGGAAAGCGAACTTCCGTCGAAGCTCTTCCTGAACTAAGAGTTCCTTATATGAAATTGAAAATTTATTTTGCAAAAGGTTCACAAAGACACGAGTCCCCTCAAACTCTCCCTAAAAAGAGGCTAAGTGAATAAAGGATAGCATGCGAAAAGAACGAGCTTCCTCGAACTCTCCCTGTAAAAAGGGTCTCTCGCAAGAGAAAACGATTGAAATTGGTATTGGGTGACCAAAAGGTCGAAATTGGAAATTTGTAATTGGAAAATTGGAAATTGATTGACCCAAAGGTCGAAATTGGAGATTGAAATTTGAAAATTGATTGACCCGAAGGTCAAAATTAAAAATTTGGAAATTGGATGACCAGAGGGATGAAATTGGGAATTGAGTGGCCCAAGGGCCGAAATTTGGTAATTAGATGGCTCGAGGGCTGAAATTGGTAACTAGAACTTCAATTTTGATGAATGATCATCGCGAAGACTGAACCCAAGAGGTTGACTGACACGACCAACCAGTGAGATACTAACACTAGTGCTTAGTTTTGAAAGAATACCAGTATGAATACCGGGTTTTGAAAATATGTCAACATAGACATTGGATTTTGAAAATATACCAATTTGAGCACTGGGTTTTGAAAGTATACCAGTTCGAGCACTGTATTTCAAAAATGTACCAGTTTGAGCACTGGATTTTAAAAATGTACCAGTTCGAGCACGGGATTTTGAAAACACACCAGTTCGAGCACTGGATTTTGAAAATGTACCAGTTCAAGCACTGGGTTTTGAAAATATACCAGTTCGAGCACTGGATTTTGAAAACATACCTTGTTTTTAAATTGAGACTTGAATTTTTGAAAGCGTCCTATGCTCTTAAAGTATTTGGGAATTGTAACGAGAATGATTGTCGGGGTCTCAGGATTATCCCTTATCCTGAATGGGTAATAAACTTGATGCAGATGCATGCCAATGAATACCGATGCCAATGAATGCAGATGTATGCAAATATGAAAATGATATAAATGAGTGCACATGCATGCAAAATGAAAGATTTGTTTATCATGCCTGCATACAGGGTATTTGTAGATAAAAACAAAATTTTAAAAATGCCCCAGGATAACTGGGAAAGGAGAATTTAACCATTATTGAAGAAAATTTGAGGAATTACAAAGAATAAGACATGATTTAAGTATAGAATTTTTTCAAATGTCGAGCATTGATGGGATCTGGTAATTCCACTCCATCGGCATTGATGAGCTGATATGAATTACGAGGTAATGCCTCTTTGACAACATAGGGACCATCCCAATTTGGTGACCACTTGCCACCTGGGCGATGCTTGAGATAAGCCATTGATCTTAGCACTAGCTCGTTGACTCAGAATTTTCTTTCAATGACAGATTTTGCATATTGTCTAGCTATCCTCTGACGATATGATTGAGCATGCTCTGCTGCTCTGAGCCTTCTTTCAATGAGCAAATCAAGTTGTACTAGCCGCTGTTGTTGATACTGATCAAGCGGTAATTCCAGAAGTGATGCAAATTTCAGAGAAGGTTTCTGAACATATAGAGACAGTACTATTTCAGTTTCGTAGACAAGTTCTGACGGAGTAGCATTAGATGGAGTTCGAATGGTGGTTTTGTATGCCCACAATGCATCATGGATCTTCTCATGCCAATCACGGCATGTTTCCAAAGTTTGCTCCAGGATTCAAATCAGAATCTTATTGGTGGCCTCTGCTTGACCATTCCCTTGAGGATAATAAGGAGCGGAGAAATGATGATGAATTCTGAACTTTGAACAAAATGTCCTCATTTTCTTATTCTTGAAATGACTGCCATTGTCTGACACAATATCATGCGGTATACCAAAGCGGCACAGAATATTCTTGTGGATGAATGAAACCACATGTCAACCTTCTACCGTGCGTAGAGTGACTGCTTCTACCCATTTAGTGAAATATTCTGTTGCGGCCAGAAAATATTTGTGGCCATTTAAAGCAGAAGGGGTGATGGGGCCTACAACATCAAAAGCCCACATAGAAAATGGCCATGGCGAGACAACAGATTGCAAGTATGTCGCTGGTGCATGCATCTGACATTGAACACACTTCTTCACAAAATGATAGCAATCTTGTTGCATAGTTCTCCAATAATATCCTGCTCGAATGATTTGCTTGACAAGAGTTTGGTAGCCAACATGACCACCGCAAATGCCTTCATGTGCTTCTTGCACAACTTCTTTGGCTTCTTCTTTATCCAAACATCTGGAATATTTAGAACTGAATCTACGACAATAAAGGATGTCGGCAAGAATAAAATATCGAGCAGACATATGTTGAATTGCTCGCTGCTCTTTCTTTGAGAATTCTGGAGGAAATTCGCCAGTTTTAATGAAATTCTTAATGTCATGATACCAGGGTTTCTTCTTTTGCTCAGCCTGGTTTATCTGCTCTATTGAGACGAAAGCAGGTTGATCGAGTCTGCCAATTTCAAAGGAGCGACAAGATTCTCCGCTCTTAAAAGTCATGATGGATCTCAGATTGGCTAAACTGTCTGCAACTTGATTAAAGTATCTCTTGATATGGAAAAGTTGGAATTCTTCAAATTTGTTGGCAAGAGCTGAGACAATCTTCTGATAAGGAAGTAATTTTTTATCCTTCACTTGCCATTCAGCTAAGACTTGATTGACGACGAGCAAAGAGTCGCCATAAGCATGCACTCTTTTGACATTGAAGTCTTGTAAAATTTTCAGACCTTGTATCAAAGCTTCATACTCGTCCATATTATGAGTGCATTGAAAATCCAGTTTGAGAGAAAAGGGGTCATCTCCTTCTCTGTTGTGATTAGTAAAATCATGATTCCTATGCCTGCCATATTCTTGGAACCGTCAAAGAATAAATTCCAAATTGGAGATTGTTGAACATTGCAGATCCGCTCATCGGAGAAATCATCCTCGGCTTTAACATCCTCTGCTAGAGGGAAATCTGCCAATTGATCCGCAATTGCTTGGCCTTTGATAGATTGTTGAGAGACATACTCCAGGTCATATTGCATCAATACGACTTGTCATTTAACAATTCGTCCACTGAGAAAGGGTTGCTCGAGAATGTACTTCAGAGGATTTAATTTGGATAGAATCTTGACTTCAGATGCCAGCAGATAGTGTCTTAATTTCTGACACATCCAAACCAGAGCTAGACATGTCTTCTCTATCTGAGAGTATTTCTTCTCGTAATCAATGAAGGTTTTGCTCACATAGTAAATGGCATGCTCTATCAGACTGCCTTCTTCGTATTGTGCCAAGAATCCGTCGCAAGCAACTTGATTAACTGAAATGTATAGCAATAGGGGTTTCCCCAATTCTGACGGTTTTAAAACAAGAGGATTGAGAAGATATTTCTTGATGCACTCGAACGATTGCTGACACTCTGGTCCCTATTCGAACTTCACTCCTTTTCAAAGCAAATGATTAAAAGGCTCACATATCATGGCCAAATGGGATATGAATCGTCGAATTGATTGCATGCGTCCCTGAAGGCTATGCAATTCTTTGAGATTAGTTGGGGGCGTCATGTCAATGATGGCCTTGGCCTTAGCGGGATCCACTTCTATCCCCTTTTTGCTGACTAAAAAGCCTAACAACTTGCCAGATTTGACTCCAAAAACACATTTTTATGGATTGAGTCTTAGCTTGTAAAGAATGAGCTGCTTGAAGACCTGATTAAGAGCTTCGATGTGATCTTCCTCTTCTTTGGATTTTACCAGAATATCATCGACATACGCATCCATTATTTTGTGCATCTGATTATGGAAAATGATGGTCATAGCACGCTGATAAGTTGCTCCAGCATTTTTAAGCCCAAATGGCATGACTGTATAACAAAAAGTGCCCCAAGGAGTAGTGAAAGATGTCTTGGACTGATCATGAGCGGCCAACTTGATCTGATTATATCCGGAATATCCGTCCATAAAAGAGAACATAGCGTGACCCGTCATGCTATTGATTAAAAGATCAATATTAGGAAGTGAATAATCATCCTTAGGAGTCGCTTTATTGAGATCTCTGAAGTCGATGCAGATTCAAACTTTGTCATTCTTCTTGAGAACAACGACAATATTTGCTAGCCAATCTGGATAGTCAATGACTCGAATGAACCCTGCCTTGAGTAGATCTTCTAGACCTTCCTTAACTTGTTGCTCCACTCGAGGATCCATTTTTCTCAGTTTCTGCTTAACTGACTTGACATCTGGTTTTAAGACGAGACAATGCTCAACCAATTTGGTATCCAGACCTGGCATGTCCTCGTACGTCCATGCAAACACTTCTTCATGTTGCTTGAGAAAATCGGTGAGCCTTTCTTTCTCTTCCGGGCTCAAACTGCTGCCAATCTTGAGAATTTTAGGATCATCTTCTGATCCGATATTGATATCCTTAGTCGGGTCTTAAACTAAGGATGATGGCTCATCTTGTTTCTGAATTGATGCAAATTCTGGTAATTCTTGAAGAGTTGAATCGAACTCTGCGGGTTCTTCTGACTACTTTGTAGTCTGATTGCATTCTGCTCTTATTTTGACCTAATGGATCACTGTCGACTTTAAAAAGGCATTTGGATTAAGAACGAGCCTCTTGATAGAATGGGAAGACATTATGAAAATTAGAGAATAAATTGATTCAGGAAAATCGCCCATCATAAAACAAATTGCTTCTATTCGAGAAAATAATTGGAAAAATAAAAGAGCAAAATAATGGCAATTTTGCAAAGATTTGGTAATGAGAAGTAAAGAGACAAATGGCATCCAGACAAATGAAGAAAATTTACAACTTTATTGAAAGATTGAATTGATCCAAATGACAATGATGAAAATGGAACAGGATATCATCCCAACAAAAGAATAGAAACGAAAAGACAAGTCGATTCTTTCAATGTGTTCCCTTGACGAAAATAGTGCCCTTCTGAGATCTTCCATCGAAGCCCAATCCGGCTCTTTTAGGATAGTGCTGAGGAATTAGAGGCTCGAGACGACCATCTCCATTTTTGCCCAGGCCTTGAAAAGGCTGATAGCCATGCTTCACCAATAGATCGAATCCCTTTTTAGCCTTCATAAATTAAGAGAACAGAGGATGATCCTTGAATGTGCTATAGTCAATTCGTCCTCCAATTTTGAAAAACTGTGGGCCTCTTCATCGAGTCATAGCCACTGTATGCTCTTGTTGTTTTTTCATCTGTAGTATTCCCGATTTTTTTTCAAAACTGACCTCTTCAATGCCCCTAATGCTAGGGATATCAGTAGTAAGAGTGGGTCTAGGAACCATGGGTTGTGCAAGACTTTGCTTTGAATCTTTGCCCAAGACTGTTGTGATCATTTCGCCTTTTGACCATTTGACGCACTGATGCAGGGTAGACGGCACCACGTTCGTGTTGTGGATCCATGGTTATCCCAACAACAGATTATACGTTGGTGGCACATTTACCACATAAAAGAGAACTGAATGGATCGAGTAGTTAATGAAAATTTCCAGGAAGATTTTTCCTTTCGCTGTTTGACCATGATTATCGAATCGGTAAATGGTGATTGGGTTTGGGATGTATTCTTCCTCTTTGATGCCCAAAGCTTTGCCTGTCATTTTTGGGCATATGTAGAGGTTGCTGCCTCCATCTATCAGCACATGAAGAACAGTCATCCCTCTGGTTCGAATCACAACATACAGAGTATTGTTGTGAAATACATGAGGCTTCAGAAGGTCTTCATCTGAGAAAGTAATTGGAGCATTTGTCATGACCTGAATGACTATCTGGGCCATGTCTTCAGGAGTTATGCTCGGTTTCACCTTGATTTTCCGCAATAGATCATCCAACACTTGTTGATGCTTGGCGGAAGCTTGGGCTAAATCCAAAATTGTGACATTGGACAATACAGTAATCGGCTTTGGTGCAGATGTCTCACTTTTCTCTGGGGCGGGCTTAATGAAGTGTGTGGGGAACCATGGCATTCTTTTAGCCACCTCAGGAGATACCCCAGCGGGCTTGGCAGATACCTTCATTTTACCAAAGGCTGAAATAAGATCCATTTTCTGAACTTTGTACTAAGCCTGTTGCAGCACAAGGACCTGATATTGAGCTTGCATATCTTTTTCAAAGCATGGCCAAATATTCTTCTGCGGTTGAAAAGGCTACTCAGAGATGACTGTGAACACCCCAAATTTTTCAAAAGTTGTAAATATTCCCTTTTTGCATCCATTTTCTGGGTAATTGAGTCAGTTTTAAATTTAAATATGAGTTTATTACTTAAATTTTAATGAAATTAAATTCATTTTAAATATATCTGACTCGATTTTAGATCCGGATCCATTGTCAAAATCAAATCTGAGCTTCATTATCCAATTTTAAATCAAATTCTCAAAATTACCAAAATAACTTTTTGAAAAGCTCAAACAGTCCGTCCGGTGTCCGTTTGGATCCATCACATTATGTTCCTCAATTTGAGGTTTAAAACTCAAATATTTTCTCAAAACTTGGGTCCAAACCCATTTTTTTTTGAAGAAATTTTCCAAAAGTAAGACCGATTTTTGTAAATATTTTTAAAAATTTTGCAAAATTAGTTTGAAATTCTTAGTTCTTTAGAGTTTTATTTTCAAAAAACACAAAGAAAATAAAAAAAAAAAACTCTTAAGACCACTTTTTGAAAAATCGTCTTTTTAAAAAAATCTATCTTTTGAATTTTTTTTATAAAGGAGCCTTGTTTTGGAAATTTTATAAAAAATTGAAGGGCTTGTTTTGGAAAAAGAAAAAAAACCTAAACTCGATTTCTTAAAAAGGGGTTTACAGAAACCCTCTCTCTCTCTTTCTCTCGCACACCCTCGAAGCTTCCATCACCGAACTCCCCCATGGCCTTCCTCCACCGCCCATCGCGCAATCACCCGCCCCCTTTCTCGACCATTGATCTGCAACAACCTCTCTCTCTCCTCCACCCATCTACAACAGAAGCCCCTTCCCGATTCTTTCATCCTCCTCTTTAAAATCGGCAAAGAAGGAAACCCTAGGGCACCACTTTCCACCCCACCATTATCCCTCTCTCAACTTTCCCTTCTCCCTTTTTCTCCTCCTCCCGGATCCTCTCCTTTGAGGGATCGAAAGACCTTCAGCTCCCAGCAAAAGCAGCAGAAGGTAAGTGCCTATCTCCCTCTTCCCCTTTGATTTTCTGCATAAATTTCTCTTTTAGTAATTCTGCGTAGATCTCTTGTTCCTCTTCTATATTCCGAGGCATCCGTGGTAGGATTGACCTGCTCTTAGCAGGACCAACCTATCATCCGCTATAACAACGGAATTCATAATTCCGACATTCATTCTGTTTTCTTTGTCTCTTTAAATTTTAAACGATCAAGTTGATCTAATGTGTTCAGAACCCTTTTTTTTTTCTTCTTATTTCGATTTGAGGTCTTTTGTTTATTCTGAGGGCCCGATCTACTTGGTTTCCTATTTTAATAATGTTTGATGATCGGTCACTTTCTTTTTCTACAGATTTGTCGTTGTATTTTTTTACTATTTGTAGTTGCTATTGTTATTTCGGATTTACACCATCGAATTTCTAACAATTTTTCTCTGATTCATCATCGTTTTTCATGTTTGTTTCATGATATTTTCATTCTTTTTTTTTTTCTTAATCTTGTTGGCCCCAATCCACCATGCCATGGCATGTGCATTTAAATTGAACCCAAATGACTGAACATCAGCATTTCACAAACTTCAACATCTGTCATGAAGCACCCTGCTCGGCTGATCAAAAAACTGGGTTCATGTTTGTTTTATCATGAGGATGTCCCCTGAACTAATCACGTTTTAGATATTATAGCATTTGGGGCTTTGCTCCCAGCATCATGTTGCTTCACGGATATGACCACCTCTTCCAGTTTTAATCTCTCTTATTAACTTCAGATAGGGTCATTGGTAATGGGAGTTGTTTAAGATCATTATGATCAATGCAATCTACATTATTCCATTTTATTAATATAATTTAGATATATATTGAGCCACTCATTCATTGAGATTTGCATTTTTCTTATTTGCATTTTGAGATTATAGTATATTCATATCCTGTTCATTCTAATTTTTGGTGTTTATATTTGATTTTTTGTTTGTAGTTTGATCTTCAATCTTGACGATATCTGGTTATATGTTATTCATTTCATTCGATATATTTTCCCTGTTAATGGCATTTCCTTTATTTCTTGGTGTTTTTACAGCATCCTCTTTCAAGCACGAGAAGTATCTCTGTGTAACATGTATTTACCCCTTTATTCATTAATATATCACTGTTAATATTGTATGCATCACCCATTAACATATCTCTTTCCTGCTCATACAGTTTAATTTCTACTTGATCTAAGCTTCTCCATGAATTCCCTATTGCAATCTATGTTTTTCATATTGCATTATCTTCATTTTTTCTTCTACGTGTTTGATTTCATTTTGTTTTCTGTTCCTGGAACTTTACCTTTCATTACTAGCACACCTTGCTTCATTTGATAATTTTTTGTGTCATTTCTAGGATTATGGACTCACCATTATCGTTGATGTCAAACTATTTAGTTCCCTAGCAAGAAGCACCTCCTGTTTATCAAGGGAAGCATCCTCCTTTAAATCTCAGATCCATCTAATCATAGATTTTTTTTTTACCTGTATCGGTCTGCGACATCTTTGTTGCCCACTGAGGAGGTTATGGCTTCAAGCTGATGGTCTGAGAATTACCTTGTCTCAAGGCCCTCCTTTAAAATTTTCAAGTTGATCATTTAATGCAAGCCCATGGAAACTAGAGAAATTTACATTCGTCCACCAGGACTGTGATGCTGGACATCATAAGTTTAAAAAAAAAAGTGGGATTATCGCAATCTAACCATTCTAGCAGGAATAATCTGTGTACCTATAGGGTATTCGATGAATGCATCCCTCTCCATGTTCACTCTGATGCTGCTGCAAAGCTACTGAAGATCCTCAGTTTAGCATCTTCTTCACTGGGTCCATCAGGAGCTCCCAGTGTGAAATTTTTTTATCAGTTTGTCGCGAAGGATATGATGTCAGACTTGAAGTATCTACTGAAGGACAACACAGTGCCATTTTAGGTTGTCCATGTAGTTGCTATTTTGGTGTCATTCATCATCATCCTTGTATTCTACATGGTCAACAAAGACGTATATGACTTTCACCAGGCCATACTAGGTAATTGCCTTCTTACACTTGCCTTTTCTTTTTTTTTTTCTTTCTTTGAATTGTGATCACCAGTAATTTACAAGATCAAAAATTCCTGCTATCCTCTGATATTGTTTTGCATGGTTAAATAGGAATTTTGTATGTTGTATTGATAACGGCAGTTATAACTTATGCTATTAAAGATGTTGTGGGTGGTGCTTCCAAGATGGAAAGGACATGTATGATCCTGTTACAGGTGGTGTCATTTGTCATGGAGTTGCTAGTGTTATAAAAGAGTGCCATAAGAGTTTCCCTAGTGGCCATACTTCTTGTAAATTCTTCCTTCTCCTTTCCATCAGATATTCTATGCTATGCCCCCCCCCCCTTTTTTCGTAATACTGTCTTTGTGAAACTTGAGTCAAATATATGATAGTTCAAAGCTTGATTGATACTGCTATTAGTATTATGAAACACTGTTTCAGTTTGTGTGGAATCCTAAATCTTTTTTTTTAAGAAAGGTAAAAATGAGTGAGTGGATACTTGGTGGTTATGCTGCAGTTTGTTTAGGCTAATTCCAAATTTAACCTTCCCCTCCAACTCGTCCATGTGGTTCTTCTCAGCAATCCATACCCTTCCAACCAATACCCTGTATTCCATCCTATATCTACCTACAGCCCACAATTCCCCTTTGCTGTCAACATTTTTTTGCCCACTTCACATACCTTCCACACCTACAGCAGCACCCATTGTGTTGCTCACACGACAGCCACCAACTTGTTGGCAACATTACCTCTTGCTGCATTTAATCTCACTACCAGCACAACAACTCCACCTGCACATCTTATGCATTGTCTGTATCTCCTTACACAGCCACCCTCTCTGCACCCTCACCATACTACATTTCTGCACTATTACCTGTGCAAAACACCAATCCTCCTTTCATTTCATGTATATCCATGACTCTTGTACATTCTTATTTGTTGCATTTGTCATGTTTCCTGTTTCGTAGCAACCTGCATTTGTCTCACTTGCACATTAACCACTTCCATTTTTTTTTACCTGCTACAGCATCCCAGCACAGCCCACCGATGGCTTCACCAGCCACAGCAACACGTTAATTCAGCTATACATCACTTCTCTTGCATATAGATAGCCTGCATATATATATATATATATATATATATCAGCATATTGTCTCACCTGTACATTTTTCCCTCACTTTGATTTCCTGTGTTATTAATATTTGATGTATATTGTTTCTTTGTTGCAAGTATAACATTCAGTATCTCCTACTGTCACCACCTAATGTTATATCTTTCACTGTAGCATCGACCATCAACACATACCTTGCGTGAAAGGCTCATTCCTTTCCCACAATTGTATGGCCATTTTAATGGCTGTCATTATTTTCTCTGTCTTCTATATATATATATATATATATATGTGTGTGTGTATATCATCATATATGCTTTCTCAGGTAGGTTTTCATTAGTTTAGGGATTAGCACGTAGATATCTTCAATAGTAAAGCTTGCTTTCCCATTATCTAGCATATTACATATGTTCCCACTTGGTTCTTAGATATATGCATGTTGGCTTTCAATATGATATCCCTTTCCTATATTATTCGTATTAACTCATCTTTTGTAGGAAAATATATGAAAAATGCATTTTGTTTTCTTAGCTTAGAAATTGTAAATTCAAATCCAGTTTCCAAGTTGCAATACTTAGATGATAAATTTTCATATCCTACATTAGATTAGAATGTGTGAGCATGCATATTTCTAGAAATGCTTGTTTTCATATCATTTTCCTCTTTTTGCAAAATTTCACAAATAGGGCACACGAATGGCACGTGCACCATTCTAATAGGAGGTGATTAAATCCTAAGTTGATGATTTGCATCAATGGCCATAGTCAGAATGTGAACAAAACTTATGATTTTCATATTTTATAGAATAACACTGGATCCACATTGGATTCTTTTAAAAAATCATCATATTTTCTTTAAATATTTTCCTTTTTTATCAGAGTTTAGTTTAAAATTAACTCAAAATATATATCAATGGCCATAGTCAGGATATATTGAGAGTTAATTTCATTTTAAACTCTATAAAAGCACCAAAGTATATTTTATTCTTCATCTGAATTTAAATATGATTATTATATAATACACTTAATGACCATAGTCAGAAGTGTATTATATCCTCAATCTTATTTTAATTCACTTAAAGAATGAAATATGATTTTTAAAATCCAGTTTTAAATTCTTTAAATTCATTCATCATTCAGGAAAGAACTGCATCATATTTTTCAAAATTCTTTTTAAAATCCGAGTAATCTTGAATATCCCTCTTCAAATTCTATTCCAATTTATCAATCCTATTTCATTTTCAAAATTCAATTTCAAAGTCCAATTTGACTTTGAAATTTTAAATTCATTTTATATTTGAAACTCTAATCCAATTCAAAGTTCAATTTAACTTTGAAATTCTTGATTCATTCTCTAAATTCCAAAAATTCAAGCATCAAATTCAAAATCCGATTTGACTTTGAAATACATTTGTATATTCAAAATTCAATTTCTAATTCTAATCAAAATTCAAATTTCAAATCAACTTTGAAATTTTAAAGTTCATTTTCAAGATTCAAACTCAAATTCAAATTCAATTTAATATCTCAAATTCAATTTCAAAGTTTAATTTAACTTTGAAATTTATGATTTATCTTCCAAGTTTAAACTTCAAAATCCAATTCTAAAATTAAAATTCAACTCCATTTAGGGATCCAGAAGTCCATTTCTGACTCGAAAACTTCATTTTCTTTTCCTCTTCGCTTAAAGTCATTCTTTTTAAATCCAGATTTATTTTCCTAACTCTGATTATTTCAAAGACTTAGTACTTCAAACATCTTTTCTGATCTATCTCAAGTTCTAAGTTAGATTCAACTATTCAGAAATCATTCCTTCATTCTATCATCACATTTTCACTTGGAAAATCTCAGATTTCCAAAAGTGTTTTTCTCAAAAGCATACATTTCTGCATTTACATTACACAAGCATGATTCTTTGTGCATTTTAGATTTAGAATAAATTCTTAGATAATATTTAAGCAAAGCAAAAAGGTATAAATTCGATCCTTGGTTTGATTACCCCTAGTAAAGGCGTCAGGAACGGTCGAACCTTGTACCGACGAGCGAATCCCGTCTCTCCAATTTTCTCGCAAATATTTCAAAACGGAGGTGAGTAATTTTTCTAAATATCTTCAAATCAAGGTCAAGTGAGACCCCGCAAAAGAGTTAATCTCTCTTCTTTTCTCTTATTTTCCCTTCTCTCTTCTTTTTCTGTCCATTATTTTCTCCCTTCAAAAAGGAGGAAATAGAGGCTGAAAAGGAAAAGAGAAGGAAGAGAGAGAATACAAGAGAGGAAAATTTTTGCGATGATCACAGTTTTGGCGACCAAGATGGGACCTCATCTTCGCCCGGTCGAATTTTTCCCTTTGCTTTGCTTTGATATTATCTAAGTCTTTATTCTTCGAATGTCAGCTTCATTTTCATGCAAACCTTAGGAGCCTAGACTCTGTCCCAAGCTGACATCATTGCATATAGGATCTAAGTATGGTTTGGTAGGACCATATTCAGGAGATTATTATATGTTCACATTAGATTTAGGTTTGAAATACAACTCTCCTCAATTCTAGGAATTGAATGCAAACAATGTATGCAAGTGTATGCCTCTATTCATTTAAATTTTATCTCTCTAGGACTTGCATTAGAGCTTTCTGGTTTTATTTACATGTTGAACATATTTTTGAAAACATCCCTACATATATTGTTTCGGTCTTCACGTTGTTGGGTTGTCTCACTGAACTACAGTTCGGAAAAGAGCCTCACAACTGGACCACTTATTTAGGTTCGCGCCCCCCTACCACATACCTAAGGGCCATAGTCCGAGGTATATCAGTAGGTGCTCAAGGATGTTGGGAAACCATTACCTTAGAACCTGAGAAAAAATTTTATGCCACGTACTTCAGGCTTCGGCTCGAGTATATCCGCATATCTTGATTGGAATAAGATGATCTAAATCTTAGAGTTAGGATTAAGGTCCTATCAGCCATTTCAAAATATTGCATTTAGAGTCAGCTTTAGGGAGTGTTGTTTGCGCATCCTTGTTTGTATATTTGTGATTGTGTGATATTTTATATTTTCCTTATATTTTCCAAAACCCTGGGTATATATTATTCAAAATTTCCTCTTTTTTAAACCCAAGTGTATTTTTCTTTTCTTCTTCTGATTTCTTCAATCTTTCTGATCCTGCCTGCAATTTTCAAAATCTTAAATCCTTGCCATCTGTTTTTAAATTCTTTTTCCTCCTGTCTTTTCAATGTATCTCCTGATTCTATTCTTATTTACCTTTTTTATAAATCTCATTTCATCAAAGAGATACCCTTTTTAAAATAGCATTTTTTTTCATATCCCAGTTGTTTTCCTCACCACCGAGAAACAACGCGATTGTCTCAAATTCCTGCGATGACCTAATCCTTAGTAATAGGATATCTTTTGTCAAATTTTCTTTTGTCAAAATTTTCTCCAAAATTTGTCTAAATATCTCATTTTATCCAATAGAGAACATTGATACTCCATCATGGTTCAGACAAGAACTGGAAAGGAAACAGTTCCTCAGCACAGTGATAGTGAATTAGAAGGAATGGACTCTCTCCGGGCATCCAGAAGATAGGGTCAGAACAAAGGAGATGATATTGACCCTGCTATGTATGGTATGTTCCAAAAAATGATGGCTAGGATGATGTCGGAGCAAGCCGAGGCCAATCTAAAAGAGGCAGTTCCTAAGAACAAACCAAAGAAGAAAGCTGTGAAAAGGCAAGTCCGGATTGTCAGAAAGAAGGTACATCCTGACAACACTTCTGAGGAATCAGAATCAGTAGAGGAAAAGTCAGAAGAGGAAGAACAATTTGTGTTCAGCCAGAACCCTCCACGGCAGGTGGTGAAGAGCCCGAATCAGTAAACAAACCCACTCTAGTTGAGGATCCAATGCATGAGCAAATGAGAGAAATGACTCGGGCAATTAAGGACATTCAGGTCAAGAGTAAGGGCAAGCAGACCTACACTGGCGAGGATTTTTACGATGGCCTAGATGGGGATGATAATATGGAGAACCTTCCCCGTAAATTTCTCAAGTTTGACGGAACCGGTAATCCAAAAACCCACTTGGCTACATTTTATGCAGAGTGCAGCCGTTTCAAAAAAGACAACAGGGCTCTGTTCATTTGCTTTCCCCGCAGTCTAGAGGGTATAGCGGCCAGGTGGTATGCCGACCACATCAATCCTATCAAACTACGAGAGTTCGATAAAGTAGTGAACTTGTTCATTGAGCGCTTCTTATTCAACACTGAGGCCTCACCTACGCTCAATCATCTTTACAACCTGAAGCAAAATGAGAATGAGAGAGCTGACGAATTCATCCATAGGTGACGAAGCACCTGCAACAAGATGATGGTTCTCATTCCAGAGGAGCATGCATTGTAAATAATCCTCAACAATTTCTCTCAGCCCCTAAGAAGCCTCATTGCCACTTCTCCGGCAAAATCCTTTATCAAGTTGATTGAGCGAGCCGAATGGCTCGAGTCAGGAATGGAAAACAGGCTCTACGAGGGCATGCCGCTGGTCAAGAATATCCAAGACTAGAAAAAGAAGGCACCATTCACTCATGCAGCTGATACCTCCAGCCATGATCATGACAGCAGCAGAAGAAACAAAAATGACAGCAAAAGTGGCCAGAACCACAGTGCAGCTCAAGGGGAGAAGTCTTCCAAGCAGAATGACAAGCCGTCTCAGTCTAACTTTCCACAAAAGGAAAAGATAAAATGTGAAGGTTGGAGTAATGACCGCGAGTTCACTCCTCTGAAGCAAACGCTTGAAGAAGCCTTTGAATTTATGCTTACCAAAGGATTGGTGAAACTCCCAAAAGTCACGAATCCTCCCACAGTCATGGGAAGGTTCATGAATCAGTTCTGCAAGTTCCATCAAGCAGTGGGGCATGACACCGATTACTACTTCGTCTTCAAAAATATTGTTCAGGATTGCATCGACAAGAGTCTCCTTATTGAAGACGAAGAGGAAGACGATTTGGCCATCATGACCAAGCCTCTCCCAGACTACTCAGAAGATTGATCATGCCAGAATTTTCTGCTTTCCTCCTTTTTTGCCAGTCACCTCGTAGGGGCCAGGCAGCCCAGTCTCTTGTAACCTTTTGGTCAAAGTACTTGTAAATATTTTAGTCTTTTGTTATCAGTTTTGCTTATCAATGAAATGCCAATTTTCTTCATATTGTTGATATCAAAATACTTCCTTCCTCTGCCACACAGGGGCATTTGTTTTTGAAAAATTATATTTTCATCTCAAAAATCTTCTTCGTCATCGACTTTTACTAAAACCGCATTAAATCCCTATTCTTCTCAGAAGGAGGGACGATCTCGACATCGTTCATGAGAGAAATGATATTACCTATGAGGGTTTTTCAAAATCATGAATTCTTGAAAGTTTTCTGAAAAGTCTTCGTTACGATCGCCAAGGGTTCAATATTTTGGTCCAATCTTTTTCGAAAACCAACCTTTGTATTGATCTTCTATTCCAAAATTGGTTTAGAATCATTATCTTCAAAAATCAACCCTTGTGTTGATTTTCTTTTCCAAAATTGGTTTCGAACCATTATCTTCAAAAATCAACCCTTGTGTTGATTTTCTTTTCAAAATTTGGTTTCGAATCATTATCTTCAAAAATCAACCCTTGTGTTGATTTTCTTTTCCAAAAACTGGTTTTCGAGTCATCATCTCCAAAAAATCAATTCTTATGTTGATTTTCTTTTCTAAAATTGGTTTTTAACCATTGTCTTCAAGATCAACCCTCGTGTTGATCTTCTATTTTCAAAATTGGTTATTCGAACCATTATCTTCAAATAAGATCAACCATTGTGTTGATCTTATTTTACAAAGCTAGTTTCAGACCATTGTTTTAAAAAATCAACCCTGCTATTGATCTTCTTCTTCAAAATAGGTTCGAACCATTTTCAAAAATTGACCCTCATGATGATCTCTCTTCAAAAATCGACCCTCTTGGTTCTTCTTCAAAGATCAGTTCCCACGTCAATCATTCTCCAAATTTAACCTTGCGGTTGATTTTCTTCCCAAAAAATGATTTTTCACCTGTCTTTCAAAGGAATATTCTCCTCTCACTTTAAAGATCCCATATGCAGGGAGGATCAGACAAACTCGTTTTTCTCAAAACTTATAAATTTTTAGTTAATCTTATTATTTTTATTAATGTCATTCAGTTTATTCATATTTTTTTTCTCCAAGTTTACATCAATTTTATCAAGTTTTATCAAATTTTCCTCAATTTTATTAAATTTTATCAAATCTTTACCCTTTCAGGTTAAGGGATAAACCTGATGCCTCTTTTCAATGAAGTATTCCTTTTTCTTTATCATTCACCCTTTCAGGTTAAGGGATAAACCCGATGCCTCTTTCCCATGAGGTATTCCTTTCTCCTTTTTCCCTTTTAGGTTAAGGGATAAACCTGAAGCTCGACCTTCGAGGTATTTTCTTCTCCCTTTCAGGTCAAGGGATAAACCTGAACCTCGGCCTTCAAGGTATTTTCTTCTCCCTTTCAGGTCAAGGGATAAACCTAAACCTCGGCCTTCGAGGTATTTTCTTTTTCCCTTTTAGGTTAAGATAAACCTGAACCTCGTTTATCGAGGCATTTCTCCTTCTTCCTTCAGGATATGGGATAATCCTGAAGTCTTTTATCATCAAATTTTCCACCAATTTTTACCAAATTTTCACCAAACTTTCGTCAATCTTTATTAATTTTTATTCTTTGTCATTTTTTGTCAATTTTATTGATTCTTTATCAATTTTTATCAATTTTATTGATGCTTTGTCAATCTTTATCAATCTTTTCTTTATTAAATTTTTATCAATTTTATTCTTCAACAACTCTTATCACTTTTGTCAAATTTATTTCCTTCTTCCTCTTCAGGATAAGGGATAATCCTGAAAACCTCGGCAATCATTCTCACTTCAATTTCCAAGTGTCGTGAAGATGCTGGTCTCCTCTTCCGACTCTCGGTCAGAAAAGCCAGAGCTCGTGCGGGTGCATTTTCATAATCCAGTGCTCGTACTGGTATATTTTCAAAACCTAGTGCTGGTACTGGTGCAATTTCAAAACCCGGTGCTTATACTGTGGCATTTTCAAAAATCAGTGCTCGTTCTAGTGAAATTTCAAAACCCAGTGCTCATACTGAGGCATTTTTTTCAACTAGTACTCGTACTGATGCATCTTCAAAAATCCAGAGTTCGCACTGGTGCATTTTCAAAAATCCAGGGCTCGTACTGGTATATTTGCAAAATCCTGTGCTCGAACTGGTACATCTAGCGCTCATGCTAGTGTCTGGCTGACCGATCAGTTAGCCCCTCTAGTTCAGTCTTTGCACTAACTATTCATCAAAGATCAAAGCTCTAATTCCAATTTTGACCTTTGGGTTATTCAATTCTTAATTTCAAGCCTTCAGGTTGCAATCTTCATCAATCTTTCCTCAGTTTTTCCTAATTTATGTCAATTTTTCATCAATTCACCTCAATTTTATTCGTTCCCTGTTCAGGATAAGGGAATAATTTTGAAATCAGACCACACACAATCAACCATGATGGTCTTCTTCATTGCAAGTCAGATAATCCAGTCCTCAAACTGGTCATTCCCAAAACTTTCAATCCCAGTCCTCGTATTGGCGATTTTCAAAATTCAATCTTCTGATTAAAGATTTTCCTTTGAGATTCGAGTTTCGACTCGAACTTCCGATTCTCCTTTGAGATTCAAGTCTTTTACCCAAACTTTCCATATTCGAGCCCTGGCTCGAACTTTCCAGCTTTCCTTCAAAAATTTGAGTTTTATCTCAAGTTTTCTTTCCTTCAATAAATAAACTTTCAAAGTTTCCTTTGAGATTTGAGCCCCGACTCGAATTTTCCAGCTTTCCTTAGAGGATTTGAGTGGTTACTCAAAACTTCTTTTTCTTAAAAACATGAACTTTCCAGTTTTCCTTTGAGATTCAAGCCCCGACTCGAATTTTCCAACTCTCCTTTGAAGATTTGAGTTTTAACTCGAAGTCTTTTTTTCCTTCAAAAAAATCTGAACCTTCCAGCTTTCCTTCGAAGATTTGAGTTACGACTCGAATTTTCCCTTGAAGATTTGAGTTTCAACCCAAAATTTTCTCTCCTTAAAAACCAAACTTCCTAGCTTTCCTTCAAAGGCTCGAGTTTCGACTCAAATTTTCCTGTTTTCCTTGTAGAATCTGAGTCCTGATTCGGATGTTCTTTAAAAAAAACTATCTTTTGAGTTGGGCTTACCTTCAAAATCCAGTTTTATGCCAAGCTTGCCTTCAAAAACTCCAAATTTGTATTCAGCCTTGTGTTGGATTTTTCTCCAGAATCCCACTGACGTGTCAAAACTCGATGTTAAGCAAAGTTTTCATCATCAAGGATTTCAAGAATATCTTGCCAAATTGCCATGAAATAGTTGTTGATCTCAAACTTTTATTACATAAAGAATTTCCTCAAATCTCCTTTAGTATTCTTTTCAAAAGAGTGAAGCTTTTGTGAAGACTCAAACTTCAAATTTTCTGTTGGTCAACCAAGAGGATGAAGAAAAAAATCTTTGATATGACTGGCAAAGGAAAATTCAATGACGTTGAAAATCCATAAGTGAGCTGATATTGATCATAGCTATGACACATTCTTAAAGATCATTCTTCTGGCAGTAAGACAGTGGAAATATCCTGGGCAGTAAAAAGAACCTACCCAATCCATATCTTCTCAGTCATTTGAGCTGCAAATCAAATATCCGCAAAAGAGATCTCTCAATTGTCGTCAAGATGAAGACAAATATGCGAGTTAGATCTCCAGAGCCAAAGAAGATTTGGATCATCTCCGAGATGAAAGAGTTTGTGACGGATCCTTCCAGAGAACGTTCTGAGCACAGTCAAGATGAAGGCGACTGTGATGAGCCTCCTGACAAACCCTAAAGGATATTTGATTTCTGCTATCATCTAGAGATTTCAACCCAAGAACCAATGTCATCAAGCCTAATTCCTGAGAAAGAAAAGGAAGGATCAGAACATCTCTGAGATGATAGAGTTTGTAACATACCCTTCCCCAAAAAAGAGAGAAAAGTCAGGACATCTCCAAAATGAAGGATGATGTAAAAGCCCAAGAAAGCTCAGTGACTCAAAAGAGTGTGAAAAGATCATCATGGGAAAATGCCCAGGATATCAAACTGCCCAAACTGTTAAGAATATTCTTTATCTATGTGAAATTCTTCTATCAATATCTTTTCATTTAAACACTTTTATGAAGCTAAGAATATTTCCTCTCTTTTCATATCAAGAAAATTGATAGCTTCCTTGAAGAAAACCAACAACAATACTTTGACTTTGATTCTGGATTCTATAGAGTTAACCCAGTTGGAGGTAATACTCTAGGTGGGAAAAGAAACATCTTTCAAAAGTGCTTACCTTCAATTACCTTGAAACAACTAAAATTTTTATCATTTTGGCAATATTTTTCAGCTTTCCTGATAAGAAATAATAACTTGATATCTGTTTTGATACATCTTGGTGTTGCCTTTTCCTTCTTTTGCATAGTCGAAAGAGTTGCCTTCCCCTCTTTCATAAGAGTTGCCTTATTCATCTTTCGCTTTGATCGAAGGATTCGCCTTCTCCTTTCTAAAAGGATTGCCTTCCTCATCTTTTGCTTTGATCGAAAGATTTGCCTTCTCCTTATTAAAAGGATCACCTTATTCCTCTTTCGATTTGTCGAAGGATTCACCTTCTCCTTGTTAAAAGGATTGCCCTCCTTATCTTTTGTTTTGATCGAAAGATTTGCCTTCTCCTTTCTAAAAGGATTGCCCTCCTAATCTTTCGCTTTGATCGAAAGACTTGCCTTCTCCTTGCTAAAAGGATCGCCTTACTCAGCTTTCGCTTTGATCAAAAGATTCGCCTTCTCCTTTTTTAAAAGGATCGCCCTCCTCATCTTTCGCTTTGATCGAAGGATTCACCTTCTCCTTTTTAAAAGGATTGCCTTATTCATCTTTTGCTTTGTCGAGAGATTCACCTTCTCTTTTCTAAAAGGATCGCCTTATTCATCTTTCGCTTTGATCGAAAGATTCACCTTCTCCTTGCAAAAAGGATTGCCCTCCTCATCTTACGCTTTGATCGAAAGATTTGCCTTCTCATTTGTAAAAGGATTACCCTCCTCATCTTTCGCTTTGATCGAAAGATTCACCTTCTCCTTTCCAAAAAGGATTGCCTTATTCATCTTCCACTTTGATCGAAAGATTTGCCCTCTCCGATTGCCCTCTTCATCTTTCACCTTGTCAAGAGATTCGTCTTCTTGATAAAAGGATCGCCTTATTTATTTTTCACACCATCAAAAGATTTGCCTCCTCTTACCTTATTCATCGTTCATTTTTTCAAAAGAATTGCCTCACATCTCCTTATTTTTCATCTCTCATATTCCAAAGAATAGTTGCCTCATTCAGAAGAGGTATCTCTTCTTGTCCCATCACGGTTTCTTCATCCGAGGATCCTGTATGGTCGTACCCACATGGGTTAAGTGTCAAACCTGTACTTTCTGCGAGAGGTCATAGATTTCAAAAGCTGATTACTCTCAGCAATGAGACGCCCAAGATCATCCCTTTCTCAAGCTTTAGGGAACTCCATTTTATTCCTTTCGCAAACCCCTTTCGGATTTGTTCGTCCAAACTCCGAAAAGAACCATCATGGTTTCCTCGTCCGAGGATTCTGTACGATCGTCCCTTTCAGGTTAAGGGTTAAGCCTGAACCTCGCCCCTCGAGGTATCTTCCTTTTTCTGGTTTGGGTTAAACCTGAGTCTCGTTCCAACAAGGTTTCTCATTTTTACGAGGTGCTTTCTTCCAGTCCCATGATGGTTCTTCCCATCGAGGAGTCCATGTTTTGTATATCCATCCAGGACAGGATCCTACTTGAGCTTCATCTCACGAGGCATTTTTTTAAAAAAAAAAAATGTCCCATCAAGGTCCTCATGTATTCCTTTCACCATTCAGGTTATCTTGAGATATCTTCGTCCCATCCAGGTTAAGGGCTAAACCTGAATCATTCCAAAAAGTTGACCTTGTCTCACCCATGAGACTTGATCAAAATTCTTATCTTTTATCATTTTGGGATCTTCATCCAAAGTCCCATCACGATTTTCTCATTTCTTGTTAATCCAGGTATATCATTTTTGAGGATTTTGTCTCCCCAAAACCATTCAGGATAAGGTATTAAGCCTGAGGAGCCATGACCTTCAAATAAATTCTTCCACACCCAGTTCAGATCTGCTGACTGGGGCATTCTCAAAATTTGAAGTGTTATCTTTGCCACTAAGCTCGGCTTTCAACCGGCTTAGTAGCAAAGAGGGGCATCTGTGAACACCCCAACTTTACCTTTCATTACTAGCACACCTTGCTTCATTTGATAATTTTTTGTGTCATTTCTGGGATTATGGACTCACCATCATCATTGATGTCAAACTATTCAGTTCCCTACCAAGAAGCACCTCCTGTTTATCAAGGGAAGCATCATCCTTTAAATCTCAGGTCCATCTAATCATAGATTTTTTTTTGACCTGTATCGGTCTGCGACATCGTTGTTGCCCACTAAGGAGGTTATGGCTTCAAGCTGATGGTCTGATAATTACCTTGTCTCATGGCCCTCCTTTAAAATTTTCAAGTTGATCACTTAATGCAAGCCAATGGAAACTGGAGAAATTTACATTCGTCCACCAGGACTATGATGCTGGACGTCATAAGTTTTTTTTTAAAAAAAGTGGGATTATCGCAATCATGAAAGTGTAGTAGGATCGAGGCAACGAGCACTAGAGAGGGGGTGAATAGTGCTTTTAAAATTGTCTGCGGAATTTTGACGGATTTCGCGATTCGCAAAGCAAACACACAAAGAACACAATAATTTATCCTGGTTCAGTCTTTCCCGACCTACATCCAGTCCCCAAGCAAAACCAGATTGAGATTTTCACTATCAACCTCGTGTAACTACAAGATCATACAGACCAAATTCGGTCCCACTTTCAGTAACACACCTATTGAAAGCAAACAACTCCTTTAAACCAACGAGTCCTTTCCTTTTACAGAAAATTGAAATAAGTAACAACTTACAAAACAACCTATGAGCCTTTCTTATGAATGCAAATGAGATGCAATTGGCTTTTGAGGTTGTTGAAATACTCTACTCACGAATTCACTGTCTCTCAAAGGAATTTGAGTGAAAAATTGAAGTGAAAAATATCACGTGAGTGAGAAAATGAATATGAGTGAAAAGCAAAGAGTAATAGATTCAGATTGATTGAATTGTAGTACTTTTGAGTGTAAAATGCACTCATATTTATAGTAGAAACATTTCATACGTTGAGGATATGAAAGGGTGTCAAAACAGTCCATTTTGAACGATCAAAACGTTTGAAAAATGAAAAGACACGCCTTTTAAAAGTTTCAGGAAAAATGACAAAATTAGTCGACTGATAATTAGCTATTAGTAGACAGACAGTTATCGTCGGTCGACTGATCTGTTTATCGAGCCGTTTGAAAAAATTTAAGATTTGAAACTTAGTTGACTAGAGAAAAAAATAGTTGACTGATAATATCATCAGTAGACTAAAAAACCTTTCAGTCGACTGCTGCTTAACTTTTCTGAAAATACATGTTCTGTCCGGTCGAGTGATAAAATCATTAGTCGACTGCTGCTAAATTTCTAGAAAACAGACATTCTGTCCGGTCGATTGATAAAGTCATTAGTCGACTAATTTGACAAAAATAACATTTTGTTTAGAAAATTTGGCGCGAAAGGATTAGTCGACTGGTAAGTCTATTGGTCGACTAATAAACATGAAAAATTAAATAAAGAGTTTTCTAAAAAGATTTTCATGAAGGGTTCTTTTAAAAAAGTTTTTCTAATGACTTTTTAGGTGAAATACAGCTAAAATATGCACTCTAAGTAAGGCTCTTACAAGAATTTAAGACTTTTAATGAATTTTACATTTGCACACTAGTCTTCAAAGATTCTTCATCGAATTCTTCAATGTTTGTCATATTTCTTCATTGCCTTAGCTGAAATGCAGTTGATTCACTTGTTCATTATCAAAACCTTGTACTTGAAGTATCATGCATGACTTTATTGTCGTGACAATCTCCCCCTTTTTGATGATTGCAAACTTAATCAAAGATGAAGCATTTAGATGCATAGATGGAGATTTTACTCCCCCTATCAATATGCTGCAAAACATTAAAAGTAAGTACATTCAAAGCACATATATCACATATTGATTGGTTTGCATTTCCATCATTACTTCATGCATTTTTAAAACTTTTTCATAAATGCAATTTTCAATGCTTTCACATGATGTAATTTTCATGTCATAATGCAATATGCAATTTCTATCTTTTTCTCTTAATTTTTCTTAATTTCTCATGCAAGGTCTATCTTTTTCTTCCCCTTTGTCATAATAAAAAAGAGTAAGGGCAGAAATAGCATAAGCAAAATGTAAATTCAGGTTCAAAATATTACAACTCATAAAGTATCAAAGTTCAGTAAAGTCCAAAAACAAAGATCAGAAAAGTGAGTTAAGCAAGTCCTTGATTGCAGTAATATCTTTCTGAATCGAAGAAAGTTGTTGAGTTACATCTTCACGAAAAGTGTGTTGATACAGATCCAAAGCTTCCAGTCGCTGCAAAACTTCATCATTGTCTTGACTAGTAGAAAATTTCTTTCATTTTGCTTGAGATAAAGGTGTCACAGAAGATGGTGAGGGTTCAAAGATTGATGGTTCAGATGGTCCAGTTTGATCAATATACCAGTTTAAAGGAGGCAGATATTTAATTTTCATACATTTAAAAATAGTTTGATCAAAGTACTCATTTTGTTCAATATATTTTTCATTGGTTAAGGGAACTTTGAAATATCTGAAAATACGAGTAAGAAGACATTCATACGGAAGAAATGGTTTTTGTTGCCACAAATTAGTAAAATACACGTTGGCCCAATTTACAGAAATATTTCTAAATAAGACATAAAGAGCCGAAGATAGATCTGTGGAATAGTAATCAAAAGAACCAGTTTTAGGTAGAACATTGTGGGCAAGGATTCGTCCAGCAATGCGTGCATGAGTTTGAAGATTAGTATTTTTGAAAGGAGGGAAATGAGGTGCACCGGGAAGAAGAATTTGTTCAAAAATTCTTTTATCATTAAGTTCAATAGTATTGAAAAGAGTGTCTGAAGGTGGAATTTCTAGGATTTGTCCAAGCATTTTGGAATCAAACTCAATTTCAACATCGCGAACAAGAGAGGAAAGAATTCCAGTTTCATGATTAATTTGTAAATTTGTGTAAAACAAGTGGATTAGAAAAGGATAATGAAGGGGGTCTGCACCGGCATCAAAAAGATGTGAAATACCTGGAAATAATTCTCTGATTTTGTAATGAGAAAACAGGTGAAAGAGGATATTTCGGCCTGGTAAAATAGGAAGTGCAGAAATCGATCGAAAAGTATCATATAAAAGAGGATTTCAGAGTAATCTGAGAGAAAATCCATGTCTTGCTGGAGGTGTAGGAGGAGGAGAACCTTTTGCGGATGCAGTCTTCTGACGAGGCATGGTTGAAACAGATTCACCTAAAAATTCACAGTTGCAGTGAGTGATTGATCAACACAGTTGTTGAGAAGAACAATTGAAGATAGTGTTGATGTCGGCTTCCAAATGACGTCCGGCGGGAGGAAGATATCCGTCGTTGTGCAACAGAAACACTTTGTGCAAAGTGATGTTGATTCTCCACAGATTTTAGGCAAGAGAGAAGAGACGAGGAGGAGTCTGCGATGAATGACGGCAGGTGAGAGGAGGCTGCCACAAATTCCGGCGAGGACTGAAGAGGCACCAGTCACGACAAGAGGATTCTGGGGAAAAGGCAAGAGACTTCCTGTCACGGCCAGAAGATTCCAACGAGGAAAGGTTCGAACGACACTCCGAGGGTTTTTCGGAAGAGAGAGAGAGTTTCGTTTTTCAAAGGGTTTTGTTTAAGAAAAACGAAAAGGTGCGTAAAAATGAAATGATGCGTTAAAAACCAAGGGGTATCGGGTCCCTTTTTTTAAAAAAAAAATTAAAAAATATCAGTCGACTAGATTTTTATCGGTCGACTAATAAGGTGCGACTCATTCTGTAAAATTTTTAAAGCATCAGTCGACTAGAAATTTATCGGTCGACTAATATGGTGCGATTTTGTTCAAAAATCATTATTTTATAAATCCAAAAATGAGCAAATGCCTAGTTCTCTCCTAATTCTCATAAAATCTTCATTTTTAAATGGTTTAGTGAAGATATCGGCATGTTGTTCTTTAGATTTTATAAAATTTACCGAAATATCTCCTTTTAACACATGATCTCTTAAAAAATGATGTCTAACTTCAATATGCTTAGTTCTTGAGTGCTGAATAGGATTTTTCGAAAGATTTATAGCACTAGTATTATCACAATAAATAGTTGTTGTGGAGTAATTCAAACCGAAATCTTTTAAGGTTTGTTTCATCCATAGTACTTGTGAACATGCTAAACTAGCCACTATGTATTCTGCTTCAGTTGTTGAGAGTGATATTGAATTTTGCTTTTTACTAAACCAAGAGACTAAGGAATTTCCTAAGAAATGACAAGTTCCACTAGTACTCTTGCGATCAGATTTACTTCCTGCAAAATCTGCATCACTATATGAAACCAAATCAAAGGAAGATGATTTTGGGTAAAACAATCCGAAATCTGAAGTATCTTTCAAATAACGAAGAATTTGTTTTACTGCAGTTAAATGAGATTCCTTTTGATTAGCTTGAAATCTTGCACACATACAAACACTAAACATAATATCAGGTCGACTAGCAGTTAAGTATAATAGAGATCCGATCATACCTCTGTAGAGCTTAGTATCTACACTTTTACCATTTTCATCTTTATCAAGAGAAGTAGTTGTACTCATAGGATTCCTTCTTGATTTCGATGAGTCCATCCCAAATCTCTTGAGAAGTTCTTTTGTATACATAGCCTTATTGATGAAGATTCCTTCTTTAGTTTGCTTTATTTGAAGTCCAAGGAAGTAGTTTAATTCGCCCATCATGCTCATTTCAAACTCTTCCTGCATAGCTTTAGCAAACTCTTTACAAATAGAATCATTAGTAGAACCAAATATTATGTCATTAACATAAATTTGCACAATAAGAATATCTGAATTAAGATTTTTAATAAATAAAGTGGAGTCTAACCGACCAATGGAAAAACCAGATTGTTCTAGAAAATTTTGTAGTCTTTCATACTACGCTCTTGGTGCTTGTTTAAGTTTGTACAAAGCTCTTTTTAGTTTGTAGACTTTTTCTGGACATTTCTCATTTTCAAAGCCTGGAGGTTGCTCTACATAAACTTCTTCATTGATGTGTCTATTTAAGAATGCACTCTTAACATCAATTTGATATAACTTAAAATTCATGTAGCTAGCAAAAGCAAGCATCATTCAAATTGACTCCAATCGAGCCACTGGTGCATAGGTTTCATCAAAATCTATGCCTTCTTCTTGATTATAGCCTTGTGCTACTAGTCTTGCTTTGTTTCGAATGACTTCACCATTTTCGTCCAGCTTATTTCGGAAGACCCATCTTGTTCCAATTACTGGATGATCCTTTGGTCTATAAACTAGATCCCATACATCATTCCTAGTAAATTGGTTAAGTTCTTTAGACATGGCCAAAAGCCAAAATTCATCATCATAAGCCTCATTGATATTCTTTGGTTCTATTTTAGATATGAAAGCAATATTTGCAATATATATTGCAATTGCCTTCTAGTTTGGACACCACTCTTTATTTCTCCAATAACTTGTTCATGTGGATGACTGGGAACTTCTTTCCAAACCGGTTGAAGAAGAACATTTTCTTGAGAAGTACTCTCTATCAAAGGTTCTTCTTGAAGTATTACTTTTTCTCCTTCGTTTAGAGGTATAACCTGTTCACAATTCTCATCAAATGCAACATGTAAAGATTCTTCAATGCAAGATGTTCTTTTATTAAAAACACGATAAGCTTTACTTCTAGAAGAATATCCAAGAAATATTGATTCATCTGATTTTGAATCAAACTTATCAAGATTATCTTTGGTATTTAACAAGAAGCATTTACTACCAAAAATTTTGAAATATGAGATCTTTGGTATACGATTATAATACAATTCAAAACATGTTTTATGTAAGATTGGTCGAATAAGAACACGGTTCAAAACAAACATGTTGTATTTATTGCTTCAGCCCAAAAGTATTTTGGTAAATTTTTATCTTGAAGCATGGTTCTAGCACATTCTTGCAAAGTTTTATTCTTTCTTTCAACAACTCCATTTTGTGGAGCTGCTCTAGGAAAAGAAAAGTTGTGAGATATACCATGTAAATCA
Source organism: Nuphar pumila (assembly GCF_984573655.1). Classification (NCBI taxonomy): domain Eukaryota; kingdom Viridiplantae; phylum Streptophyta; class Magnoliopsida; order Nymphaeales; family Nymphaeaceae; genus Nuphar; species Nuphar pumila. Next base: position 51,893,195 of record NC_143257.1, on the reverse strand, counting down.
CAATACTTTAGAAAAGATTCATTTTCAAATTCACCACCATGATCACTACGAATTTTAATAATAGATGTAGATTTTTCATTTGTAATTCTTCTACAAAGTTTAGAAAATTCAGAAAAAGCATCATCTTTGCTTTTTAGAAAAATCACCCATGTAAATCGAGAATAGTCATCTACTATAACAAAAGCATACTTGCTACCATTCAAACTTTGAATTCTAGATGGTCCAAATAGATCTAAATGTAAACTATATCTTTTGCTTTAAAAGAACTCTTGATTTGTTTTCCCATTTGGCAAGCATCACATAAATGATCCTTCTTATATGGTATTCTAGGTAGGCCTCTAACAAGATCATTCTTGGATAACTTGGAAATAATTTTAAAATTAACATGTCCAAGTCTCTTGTGCCATAACCATTGAATTTCATTTGAAACAATAAGACATTTTTCATTAAAAGTGGGTAACTCATCTAGATAAAGTTCATACACATTGTTCCTTCTTTTACCTTTAAAAATGATCTTTTTAGATTGAAAATTAGAAATTAAGCATAAATCATGTTCAATAGAAACAAGAAAACCTTTATCACATAATTGACTAATTGACAATAAATTATGCATTAAACCTTCTACTAAAAGAACATTTTCTATCAAGGGAAATTTTGGATTACCAATGTTACCAATACCTATTACTTTTCCCTTGTTATTGTCACCAAAGGTGACGGTTCCTCCATCCTTATTTTGGAGGGTGGAAAATAACATCGGCCTTCCGGTCATATGTTTGGAACAACCGTTGTCCAATATCCATTTGCTCCTTATTTTGTGTACTGAGTCCTCTTGTGCTACAAAGCACATGTTGGCAACTTCTTCATTTGATTCATCATCAGAAGAGGAGTCACTATCATCCCAACATGCTTGAAATGCCTTTTTCTTCTTGAATTGGTCCTTGGGCTTGATTTTGAGAAGAGGATAATCTTTCTTGATATGTTCTGCCTTTTTGCAGTTAAAGCACTTGACTTTATTTGGATTGGAAGAATCCGTTTTATTTACCTTTCTTTGAAATCTTCCCTTTTTGATGAATCTTTTGAATTTCCTTGTAATAAGGGAAATATCTTCATCTTCATCTTCTTCTGAATTTTCAGAGTCAGAAGTAGCCTTAAAAGCAATAGATTTCTTCTTGGGTTCTTCTTCTTGTATGTCATGAAGTTGGACTTCATATGCCATTAAGTTACCAACCAAATCTTCAAGAGTGAGAGTGTTTAAATCATTTGCTTCCTCAATAACAATGGTTTTTCTCTCCCATTCAGGAGTTAAACACCTTAGGATTTTTTTGACTAAATCCACTTGTGAATATTCTTTTTCAAAGGATTTCAGAGTGTTAGTGATATCGGTCATTCTTGTTACCATGTACGATATAAATTCATTTTGCTTCATTTTAAACAATTCAAATTTATGAACTAAAGAAACGATTTTAGATTTTTTTACTTTTAACGTACCTTCGTGAGTCACAAGAAGAGTATGCCAGATTTCATTTGCTGTAGAGCATTGAGAGATGCGATTGAACTCTACCTTGTCAACAACACAATACAATGCATTTATAGCCTTGGCATTAAGTGAAACAGACTTCTTTTCTTCATCGGTCCATTGACTGAAATCAGTTGATGGCATTTGGTATTTTTCTGAAACAACTCTCCAAAATTTGAGATTCATGGATTGCAAGAATATTTTCATTCTCACTTTCCAGTATCCATAGTTTGTTCCGTCAAAGAGAGGAGGACGAACAGAGGAGCATCCTTCTTTGTGCTAAGATGTTGTAGTTGCCATGCTAAATGATGGTCAAATCAAAATAATAGCAAACCTGCTTTGATACCAAATGAAAGTGCAGTAGGATCGAGGCAACGAGCACTAGAGGGGGGGTGAATAGTGCTTTTAAAAATTGTCTGCAGAATTTTGATGGATTTTGCAATTCGCAAAGCAAACACACAAAGAACACAATAATTTATCCTGGTTCGGTCTTTCCTGACCTACATCCAGTCCCCAAGCAAAACCAGCTTGAGATTTCCACTATCAACCTTGTGTAACTACAAGATCATACAGACCAAATCCGGTCCCACTTTCAGTAACACACCTACTGAAAGCAAACAACTCCTTTAAACCAATGAGTCCTTTGCTTTTACAGAAAATTGAAATAAGTAACAACTTACAAAACAACCTATGAGCCTTTCTTATGAATGCAAATGAGATGCAATTGGCTTTTGAAGTTGTTGAAATACTATACTCACGAATTCACTGTCTCTCAAAGGAATTTGAGTTAAAAACTGAAGCAAAAAATATCACGTGAGTTAGAAAATGAGTATGAGTGAAAAGCAAAGAGTAATAGATTCAGATTGATTGAATTATAGCACTTTTGAGTGTAAAATGCACTCATATTTATAGTTAAAACATTTCATACAATGAGTCTATGAAAGGGTGTCAAAACAGTCCATTTTGAACGATCAAAACGTTTGAAAAATGAAAAGACACGCCTTTTAAAAGTTTCAAGGAAAATGGCAAAATTAGTCGACTAGAACAGTAGTTAGTCGACTGATAATTAGCTATTAGTAGACTGACAGTTATCGTCGGTCGACTGATTTGTTTATCGAGCCGTTTGAAAAAATTTAAGATTTGAAACTTAGTCGACTAGAGAAAAAATTAGTCGACTGATAATATTATCAGTAGACTGAAAAACCTTTCAGTCGAGTGCTGCTAAACTTTTCTAAAAATACATGTTTTGTCCGGTCGACTGATAAAATCATTAGTCGACTGCTGCTAAATTTCCAGAAAATAGACATTCTGTCGGGTCGACTGATAAAGTCATTAGTCGACTAATTTGACAAAAATGACATTTTGTTTAGAAAATTTGGCACGAAAGGATTAGTCGACTGGTGAGTCTATTGGTCGACTAATAAACACGAAAATTTAAATAAAGAGTTTTCTAAAAAGATTTTCATGAAGGGTTCTTTTAGAAAAGTTTTTCTAATGACTTTTTAGGTGAAATGCAACTGAAATATGCACTCTAAGTAAGACTCTTACAAGAATCTAAGACTTTTAATGAATTTTACATTTGCACACTAGTCTTCAAAGATTCTTCATCGAATTCTTCAATGTTTGTCATATTTCTAAATGCAGTTGATTCACTTGTTCATCATCAAAACCTTGTACTTGAAGTATCATGTATGGCTTCATTGTCGTAACAAATCTAACCATTCCAGCAGGAATAATCTGTGTACCTGTAGGGTATTCGATGAATGCATCCCTCTCCATGTTCACTCTGATGCTGTTGCAAAGCTACAGAAGATCCTCAGTTTAGCATCTGCTTCACTGGGTCCATCAGGAGCTCCCAGTGTGAAATTTTTTTATCAGTTTGTCGCGAAGGATATGATGTCAGACTTAAAGTATCTACTGAAGGACAACACAGTGCCATTTTAGGTTGTCCCTGCAGTTGCTATTTTGGTGTCATTCATCATCATCCTCGTATTCTACATGGTCAACATAGACATATATGACTTTCACCAGGCCATACTAGGTAATTGCCTTCTTACACTTGCCTTTTCTTTTTTTTCTTTTTTTTTTCTTTCTTTGAATTGTGAGCACTGATGATACATGAAATGCACATTATGTAAACAAGTTTTTCATGCATTTTGTATCAAGTTTAAGGTTTTAAACCCATGTTTAGATGTGTTTTGATAGTAAGGGGCTATGGTTTGAATTTCAGAAAAATCGGAGTTAAAATGAGAGAGTTATGGCTATTTCAGTGTTTGGGCACAGATTTCGAGGTGGATCGGATCCATATCCGACCCAATTAGGTTAATTGGACCTTGGATCAACTCTTAGAAAGCCCAAAACCCAACCCACACGCCAATCCATATCCATTTCAAAAAGTTTTTCTGAAAACCCCCCAGAAAGTGGCGCCTAGCAATATTTTATTTTTTAACACTCTTTCTGAAAAATGTCAAAACTATAAATAGTTTTTTTTCAAGAACCCTAGGCGTCTTTGGCTGTGTTTGGATGCCACTTGCAGTGAATCTACTCCAGCAACTCCTTCCTCTCCATCTTCCCCACGTGTTGGCCATTGAAGACCGGTCTATGCTTGATTTTCAAGCATATTTTCGATCTTTCTTTTGTTTCTTTTCATTTCTTTCTTGTTCCTTGCTGTCTTTTCACCACTTTTCTGTATTTTTGCAGGTGTAGCAGAGGTGGAGACCATTAACCTTGGGCGGGAGTGCGCAACACACCACCAAGGTGAGTCGGCCCTACCTCCATCCGGCTTTCTACACCCTCCGATCGAGAATCGGCTCACATTCCACCGTCGGTGGATCTCCAACGTGTAGCAGCTGCAAAGGTTCTGTTTTTGGTGAAAGTACAGCATTCTCGAACTGCGTAGGACGTCCAACTCCAGCCACGGTTCGCTCTTCTTCATCCCTCCGGTCGTCGGATCTTCCAAAAGGTAGGTCTTCTTCTTCCTTCTCTTCTAGATAAAACTGAATTGGATGTTGGTTTTCTTTTTATTTTATCTTCTGTGTGTTTCTTAGTTTTCTTTTTGTTTCATCCTTAGATTAGATTTCGTGCATAGACCAGCACGTTAGATTAGGTTTATGTGTTTGTTTAATTCATTGAAATCGTTTTTTTTTTAGATTTTTCATTCTTTTCATCAAAATCGGCTAGATCTTCATCTAGCCGATTCTTCAATTTTCTCATAGGCGTTCTTGGGGCTGTTCTACAGAAAATCTAATAAAAAAGGGTGTTCATTTTGATTCACCTTAGTCATTTTTGTGTGGGTGGCATTTGATTTTAATTGAAAAGAAAAATCCAATGATCGGCTAGATTTATTCTAGCCGATTCTTGATTTTTACAAAAATATTTTTCTTTGTTTTGATTTTTTTGTGTTGTTCAGCATGTGGATTGTGTTGTTTTGCTGAAAATCCCATTAGAAAAGTTCATTTTAGTTCATTTTATTCGTGGGTTGTGCTGGCGTCTTGTTTTGATTTTACTTTTAAAAAAAAAAAATCGGCTAGAGATATTCTAGCCGATCTTTGCATTTTTGTAAAACGTGTGTTTAGATTGGTAAGTCGTGTGGTTTACTGTGTGTTTAGTATGTTAACAGTAGCATAAACTTGTGTTAGTCATTGCATTATTTTAGGATTGATTTAACTAATTGTTTTAATCATTTTCGGTTTTTGTGTTTTGAATCTATTGAAGAAAATTACAAAAATAAAGTTTTTCTTTTCTTCATGTTTTTAATTCCAGCATAGTGCTGTTCTTGTTAGCATTTGTGTAATTAGGAGTACTTTTTACTATTTTCTAATTTAGTTTTATCAAAATAGAGGTTATTTAGTTTTATCACTTTTTGTTAATTTATATTTTTAATTTTTATTTTCGTGTGGATCTTCTTCTTCCCCAAGGTGGGGCGGCAGCCATTAGAGCTCCCCTTGAGCTCTTGGTCGATTTTTTTTAGTAATTTTTAATTACAATTAGGTAGGTGTAATTAGGTTGTCTAGGTTCAATGTATTAGGGTTTAGTGTCTTAGCCGTTTTTAGGGGTTATTTAAGTTAAGTTTTGGGGATTAGGTTAGTATTTAATCCTAGGAAATCGTTTTTCTATTTAACTTCCTTTATTCCCTAGGTAAAAATTAATTATATTAGTTTAGAAAGTAGCCCTTTTAGAAGTTGGCGATTTTGGAAAAAGGAGGTTCTTCAAAATTCGTGTGAGGCATTTAAGGAAAATTTGAATTTTGAATGGGTATTAAAGAAGGAGTTACTCCTTAACTTTGGAAAGTGTTTTTGGCATTAAAAAAAAATTCCAATCTAGGCTCCACGATTTCCATAGAGTATTAAAAGCACTTTAATTCCATCTTGAAAAGCAAAAATCGTGTATTTTCTAGATTGGTCTTTTCATTTTTCCAAAAGAAGCTTTAAAGGCAATTAAGGAGTGTAACTCCCTCTTTAAATGGGGCGATTTTTGAGAATCCAAAGCATTTCAAAACTTGAACATTGGTAATTATTACATTCCTTTTCCAACCTTCTCCATTAAAATCGTTAACTCTGAATTAATTATAGGAATTAAGAGGTTACTACTTTAGTCTAACCCTAACCTAGTCAACCCTAACCCTAGGTCGAGTCAAACCTAGTCTAAACCCACTTGAGTCTAGTCAAGTCAACCTTAGTTTGAGTCAACCGACCCTACCTATTGAACCTAATCTAACCTAGTCAATTAGATTGACTTGGTTAGGTGCGCCTTGTGTCCAAGTCAACTTGAACCCTAGCCCAAGTCAAACCCTAATTCAAACCTAGGTCGAGTCTAAGACCAAGACCTAACCCTAGTCAAACTTTAGTCCAACCCTATCTAAGTCAAACCTAGTTGATTCAAACTTAGTCCGAGCCCACCTAAACCCAACCAATCTTACTTGACAAAGTCAACCCAAAACCGAGTTTAGCCTAAGTCCAAGACTAATACCAATCCAAGTCGAACCTAGTGAGTCAACCCGAACATTAGTTGACGAACTTAAGGTAAGTCAAGACCCAACCCGAGGTCGAGTCAACCTTAGCCAAGTCAACCCAACCTTAGCTAAACCTAGCCGAGCCCACCTAATCCAAACCGAGTTCACCCAAACCAAAACCGAACCTACCCAAGTCAAAACCAAGCTTCGTTGAGTCAACCGAGTGAACCCAAACCCTAGCCTTTGTTCTTTAGTGAATTAATTTCGTTTAGCATTATTTATTTTGATTTGTCTACTAATTAGTGTAGTTATTTAATTTAGTTTTAGTATAGAAGTGTGTGTACGGATATCGTATTTGTTTCGTATGTGTGAAATGTGTTTGTGATTGTTTGAATTGGTAATTAGATATTGTTTAACTTAGTAGTCGGATTGCATTTTATTGTTTAGCATAGTTGCATTTGCATTGTTAGTTAACGTAGTTCTAGTCATAATTTGCTTATCGTGTTTTGTTCATCGTGCATTTAGCGTATTCATAATAATTCATCTGCATATACACTGTTATACAGTGTCATTTAGATTGCATTAGGTTTGATTTGTCTTTTAGAGTGTTAAAATAGATTCATAAAGTGAATAGTACACTCAAATAAAAACCAGATTTTTGCCCTGTCGCACCAGCATTATTTTCTGTGCAAAAATTCTGTGTTTTCCAAAAAAAAATCTTCTATTCACTTTTTTGACGTGTTATTTGACTGCAGACCAAATTTCAGCTCATTCGGAGTTGATTTGGTCTGATTTTTAAGCGTTTTGCGAAAACCGCTTTTTCTGGATTTTAAATTACAGGACTGTCGATATCCTGATTTTTCCCAGATTTGAAACGCTTATATCTGGAGTTCCAGATATCGTTTTTTCATTCTGTAAAAACTGTCAGATTGTTTAATCTGTCAGTTGCAGAACAGAACAAATTTCGAGAAAATCGGACCTCGTTTTCCTTGTCAAACAGTGGTTTTCCTATAACCTGTCAGAAAGCTATTTTACACTAATTAGGGGCAGTTTCGTAATTTTCTTAGTTTCAGCATTTTAGACTTGTTTTCGGTAGTTTCTGCATTCTAGGAGTTGCATAATCATCATACAGCAGTAGTAGAAGTAATTTGGTTAATTTTAGAATTAATTTAGTATTTTATTTAATTTTTGTTTGATAAGTAGCATTTGGTTATTATTTTTTTGTAAAATTAGAACTAGTTTTAGTTATTGTTTGCATTGTTAGAATAGAATACTAACTTTGTATTTTCTGCATTTTTAGGTGAAAAGCATATTTAGTTTCCAGGGTTAATTTCCAAGTACAAAGATTCTTTAATTGGCGAAAAGATGGAAAGACCCTTGGTGTGGAGCAGAAGACTGAGTGCTTGTTTATTTTCCTTTTAGTGATTAATTGTAGTTGTATTAACTTGATAATTGTAGATTGACATTTGTCATTAATAAATTAAATTTTTTAGAAATATTGTGATTAATTCCTGTTCCCTGAGGATTCGACCCGTACTTACCACTTTGTGGAAAGTCGGTTTTTATATTTTTGGTTGACGATTTTCCAAAGTTTTATTAAAAATAATTTTTTTAAAAAGATCATTTCAAAATATCAACCAAATTTTGGTGCCGTTGCCGGGGAACGGCGAATTAATTACTATATTTCTTAGAGTTTAATTTATTAATTTGTTTTAGTTAGTTAATTAGTTGTTTTCTTTTTAGTTAGTAGGATTAGTAAGTGAATATAAGATTAACATAGTTAGTAAATATAGGATTCACGTATTGTTCTTTTTAGGATTCACTTAATTATCATTCTGCAAGGAGCGATTAGACAGGTGGGTTTTAGAAAAACATAGTTTGTGATTTCCTGTATTTATTTGTTTTAGCATTTTAGAATAGTTTACTTTGTTACTTATTTATTTAGTATAGAATTCTGACATAGCTAGATAGCATATCTGCTTGTTTTTAGTTATTGTTAGTTGTTTATTTACATTTTAGTACCTGTGTTAGTTTAGATTTAGAGTTAGGTCGTTTGCTTACATCTGGTCTTAGTACTAGTGTATGCAGGGTCGACGAGGTCTAGGAACCCCATTACACTCATTTGTTGACAACCCAGAGAGAATTTTACATTCTCATCGAAGTTCGGCAACAATGGCTGACATGGATCCTCCACCTCCACCCCCAGTTCTTTCACGCCCTCTACGGGAATACTTCATTCCCACAGACTATGTTCAGGCATCTTGCATTCGAAGACCCGATGTAGGAGCGCCACATTATGAGATTAAGGCCAGCATTATTCAGATGCTTCCATCCTTTTATGGCCTTAGTCATGAGGATCCCTACCGGCATTTAGACGAATTCCTCGAAATTTGTTCTACAGTAAAGATACAGAATTTCGATGATGATGCCTTGAGATTGACTCTATTCCCTTTCTCATTGAAGGACAAAGCCAAGTATTGGCTAAAGTCCTTAGATTCTGTAGAAATAGAGTCATGGGATCAATTGCAACAGGAGTTTCTTCGGAAATATTTTCCCATTGGTCGCACGAACCAATATCGTAGAGCCATCACTAGCTTCTCAGAGCTAGATGGTGAGCGCTTTCATGAGACCTGGGAGAGAATGAAGGATCTCCTCAGGAAATGTCCCCATCATCAGGTGCCGAAATGGCAACTGGTGCAGAGCTTCTATGATGGATTGTCTGACAAGAATCGTCAGATGATCGACTCTTCATGTGGAGGGACATTCATGCTGAAGAGCGAGGACGAAGCATGGAGGCTATTTGATACATTGGCCGAGAATTCACTCCACCATGCTTCGAGCTCTCATTCTGATAGAGCCACACCCAGCATTCAGAAGAAAGCTGGTGTTCTTGAGATTGGTCCATCTATTGCACTACAGTGCAAGGTAGACATGATTGCTCAGAAGCTGGACCAACTCCTCTCAGGACCATCCACTACGCAGCAGGTGTGTACTCTTTGTGCCAGTCCGGCACACGAGATCACTGAGTGCCCTTCGGCAGCTCAGTACCCTGAATTTGTTCAAGAACAAGTTCAGGCAGCTCAGGGTTACGTCAGACCGCCGAATAATCCATTTTCATCGACATATAATCCGGGTTGGCGTAACCACCCCAATTTTTCATGGAAGAATCCACAGTCTTCCATGCAGATGCCTACTTCCTCTCAGCCAGTTCGGCAACCATCTTTTACTCAGTCATTTCAAAGACCGAACTATTCTCAGTCTTCTTCTTCTTCTGTCACTCCCCCGATTCAGCAGGAGTCTGCCTCGCAGACATCCTTTGAGGAGAGACTTCTCCAGGCATTCCAAGAGGTGAAAACCTCTAATCAGAACGCCTTCGAGAAGTGTAGCCAGATTTTAAGCTCGCATATGCAGTCCATTGCGAAGTTAGAGTCGCAAATGGGACAGTTAGTTGAGGCTATTAGTAGGAGACCCGAGGGTACATTGCCAAGTCAGGCTGTCATGAACCCGAAGGATAAGGACCAGATGACTGGAGGCCTATTTCATACTGAGACACAGCAGCAGGCTAAATCAGTTATGGCCTTGAGGAGTGGACGTGAGTATCACGTCGAGAGCAGAGAGCGAGAGAGTAAAGAGAGGATAGAGGAGCCATGTGATCATCGCAAAATTTTTTCTCGTAATATTCTCTCTCTTCCTTCTCTTTTCCTTTCCAACCTCTTATTTTCCTCCTTCTTAAAGGGAAGAAAATAAAAGAAAGAAAAGAGAAAGAGAAGAGAAAAGAAAGAAAGAAAGAAAGAAAGAAGAGGAACTATCTTGCGCGGTCTCACTTGACCTTAATTTGAAAACATTTAGAAATTTAACTTGCCTCCGTTTTTTAAAATGTGCGGGAAAGATGGAGAGACGGGATTTGCTCGTCGGTACAAGGTTCGACCGTTCCTGGCGCCTTTACCAGGGGTAATCGAACCAAGGATCGAATCTATGCCTTTTGCTTTGCCTAAATATAATCTAAGAATTTATCCTAACTCTAAATGCACAAAGAATCATACTTGTGCAATGCAAGGATGTATGCTCTTTTTGAAAATATTTTAAAGAATTCCAAGTGTTTCTGAGATGAATCTGATAAAGTGGAGAAATGATTTCTAACTTAGAACTTAAGATTAAAGTTCTAAGTTTTAGAATATTCAAGAGCTTGGAATATGAGTCTGGATTTGGAAAAAATGATCTTGAAATTGAGAGGAAAAAGAGAAGAAAGGAAATTTTAAAGTCACAAATGGATTTTGAATTTAGAAATTTGGACTTAAGTTTTTGGAATGGAATTGAATTCTATCTTTGAAATTTGAAGTCAAAAATGAAATGTGGGAAGAAAAAGTGATTTAAAAGTTGGAATTCAAGATGGGATTTAAATCAAAAATCTGGATTCTAAATAGAGTTGGAGATTGAATTCTGGATAGGAGTCGACTCTGAAATCTGAAAATGAAAGTGGAATTGTTTTTTTTGGAATTTTGAGATCTGAGATGGAATTGGGATTGGATCCAAGATTTGGGATCTAAGATGGTGTCCGGATCTGAAATCTGAGATCCGAAATAGAATGGGATTCTGGGTCCTAAGAAATGGATTTCGGATCTGAAGTCTAAGATCCAAAGTAGCATTGGGTTCTAGATCCTAAAGGGAATTTGGATCTGTAATTCGAGATCCAGAGTGGAATTGGAATTTTGGACCCTAAGATGGATTTGGATCTGAAGTCTGAGATCCAAAGTAGAGTTGGATTCTGGATCCTAGAATGGATTTGGATATGCAGTCTGAGATCCAATATAGGATTAGATCCTAGATCCTAAGAATTGGATTTTGGATCTGAATCTGAGATCCAATGGTAGAGTGAGGATCTGGATCCTAAATGAAATTTGGATCTGTGATTGGAGATCCAAAGTGAAATAAGGGTTTTGACCCTAAATGGAATTTGGATCTGTGATGGGAGATCCAGAGTAGAATAAGGATTTGAATCCTAAAAGGAATTTGGATCCGTGATTGGAGATCCAAAGTGGAATGGAGTCCTATACTTAGAAACCTGGATCCAAGTTTAGACTAGGATTTGATTTTGGATTTGGGTTTTGAGAAGTCCAAAATAGGACTTTTAAAGATGATCTGGGTTTTTGAAGATCCAGATTTGAACTTGAGAAGGTTTTGAGATTCAAAGTCAATCTCGACTTTGATTTAAAACTTTGAAGAAAACTGGATTTAGAATCAGAAGATGAATTTAGAAACTTCAAAGTTAAATTGAACTTTGAAATTGAGTTTTGAATTGAGTTTGAAGTTTGAATATGAAATAATTTTGAAATTTCAAAGTCAAATTGGACTTTGAAATTGAGATAGGTTTGGAAAATAGAAAAGATGTTCAAAAATCACTTGGGTTTTTTAAAGAATTTTGAAAAATATGATGCAATTTTACCCTATATGATGAATGAATTTGAATAAATTTGAGATTGGACTTTGAAAAGCTATTTCATTCTTTAAATGAATTAAAATAAGATTGAAAATATAATACATCCTTGACTATGGTCATTGAATGTATTATATGATAATCTATATTTAAATTCAAAAGAAGAATAAAATACATTTTAGTGCCTTTATAGAATTTAAGATGAAATTAACTCTCAATATACCCTGACTATGGCCATTGGTATATGTTTTGAGTTAATCCTAAGTTAAATTCTGATAAAAGAAAGAATATTTTGGGAAAATATGATGAATTTTGAAAATGGATCCAGTGTTATTTTGTAAAATATGAGAATTTTAAGTTTTGTTCGCACCCCGACTATGGCCGTTGATGTAAATCGTCAACTTAGAATTAGCTTACCTCTTATGAAATGGTGCACGTGCCATTCGTGTTTTACCATTGTGGGGATTTTGTGAAATAAAGAAAAAATGCATGGAATAAACAATTCATGGCATTCTAAAATGCTCATTCATTCTACCTAAAGCAGGAAATGTAAATTCTTATTCCAATCTAACTATTACAATGGGCAAAATCAAATCTACAACCCCAGGTAATGATATATTTTCCATATTTCCTGCAAAATAACTGGGTTAATCCTTGACAAAGATGATGAAAAAGCACAAGTGTTAATCATGTTTATGGAAGATATTTAGAAAGGAGAATGAAGTTGCAATGCACATGAACTTACTATTCAGAAATAATATAAGGTTGCATTGTCAATCAAAGATGTCCCCTGCATGGATTATGACATATTGAACTTTGGGAAAAGTGGACGGCAGGAAATGAGCTATAATGATGTTTTAAGATAAATGGTAACCGTCTAAGCTGGAAGCCCAGAGGTTGGGAGGTAATACAAGAGGGTAATAGCACAGTGAGTAATCGGCTGGGAGATGTCAATGCTGAAGTGGAAGATATGTGATATGAAATAAGGTGGAATGCATGTATTGCAGTAGGCAAGTGCAGGGAAGTCAGTGCTGGGCTGTGCACAAAGAGTGCAAAGGGATGTGGACATATTGGTGGATAACAGGCTAAATGAAGAATTATGGAGGGCACAAAGGTGCGGTTATGTGAGGCTGTGTAGGTGAGATTATAGTGTGGTTCCAGGAAAGCGTGGATGAGAATATGATAGACTTTAACAGGGAGACCTATATGATAGGTACATAGGGACTGGCATATGCAGATGTTGTATACCGATGTTAACAACAAAAAAAAAAAGGAAAACGGCAACATGGGGAGGATATTTCCTGCTGTAACAAAGAAACAATGACATACTGCCTTTTTAATGACAATATACCTATACAATCAGGCCAAATTTGCATTATCACAGAAGAGAAAAAAAAAATGTGGGAAACAGAGGTTTTCTTCCATTTGTCTTGTTAGGGAGAAGGAAACAAAGGTTTGAAAGTAGCTCAGCAAAAAAAACCACTCATCTTGGTGTCTTGTATTCTGAGCATCAAAAGACAGTGAACAGGTTTCAACTGTTGCAATATAAATCCTTAGGCAAATTTATATATGTTGGGGATCTTTCAGAATTGAAGGCCAATCCTCAATGACATGCCCTCGAATTAATAACTTGACCCTCTTAGGTCGAGGTTCTGCTGGCATCTTACCAAGAAATATTATTGGACCCCATAACATTTTCAGAATGGTATGGCATTCACCCAAGAAACCACTTCTGCCCTGGCAAAATGGGGAACCATTAACTCCCCAAGCCGACACTTTTATCCAACTGTTCTGATCCATTTAGCTTACAAAAACTCAACACACAATCATATATGGAAGAAAAGAAAGCCTCTAGCTTTTGCTGGCTTTACACAAGGTGGTCTCTCCCTCCAAGATAGAAACTAAGGGAATGTAAAAAAAAAAAAATGATACTAATGAAATAATAATGACTCAAATCAAATTAAACCCAAAGACTCCAATCAAAACACCTAAGATTGAAATCAAATGACAGATGATACTAATGAAATGGGCAGGGAATGTAACGGAGATGATAAATGACTGATAGCAGCGTGCAACTACTGTATGCAGGATAAAGAGTTGCCTAAAAAAAATGAAAATATGAATGCCAGTGATATGTACAATGGATCAAACTCACATATGGAATTGGAAGGCTCCGAGGACTGATGCCTGGAAAGTTGCATATTAAGTGAAAGATTCTCAACAGAAGATGCAAATAAAAGAGCCAAGGAATTTCCTGGAATAGGCCTAAGTTGATGTTCTTCCATCAAAGGGTTTTCTTTGAGAAACAAAAAAAAAGAAAAAGAAAAAAAAGAAATCATGAATATTACTAGAAATCTTTCTGGTTTCTCTTCTCGTGACAGATTACTGGAGATGGAGGGGTTGATTCGCTGGAGGCTACTTCAGATCCACTGCTGCTGACAATTCTGATTTCTTAATCTCACATTTGCAGAGATTACTGGAAACATCAAAAGTTATTAAAGCACTTAAATGGATGACACCAACCCAACATAAAATCAGATGCTGTGCTAAAAAAAAAAAAACAATCGATATTTCCTGATTTGATGTTCATGCTTCCTGCAACAGCCATGGAGGTCGGTGCTGGTGCTGCAGAGTATCAACATGAGATCCCTGCCCATGCCGTATCCGACACCTCCGAAATTTATTGTTTATGAGCAATCTAACTGGATCTTTGGGGCTAATGTATATTGCAAATGTAGCCTCAACAAAGGACGATGACAGTTCATTGTCCAACATCAAATTCTGGGGAATGATTTCGGTGACCTTGCTTGAAGCAGAGGATGTAAATGGCGAGAACAGCGTGGGATGTCCAGGATTAACTCAGAAAAAATAAAATAAAATAAAAATAAAATAAAAATGGAGATATGATGAAGAATAGTAAAAGAAATAGCAGCCGATCATGGCTATCAAAAAGAAACATCCAAGAGCCAAATAGTAGTCGATTATATATATATATATATAAAAGAAGAAATATATATGGGGACAGATCATGCAATACATTGCAGAGACATAGACTCTGTGTTAAAAAAAAGCGAGTCAATGATTTACCTGATACATACCCCTTACCATGAAAAGGTTTTCAGCAATCCCTTTTAAACCTGTAGATTTATTATTTATACGTTTCCTTTTTCCTTCTGAGATCTTGAACTGCCAGATTCCGAACCCAGCACATTAACACCACCATTATTATTCGAGCTAGACGAATGTAGGCTGAATACCCTCAAAGAAAATTTCTACGTGGAGGTCTTTCATGATTATCATTTATGAACTTGATTCAACCAAATGGTGAATTCCACATTTATCTTAACAAACATCTTGAGACTCTGTTGTCATAACACCACCTCTTAGAGGTTTTGTTCAATACACATATCAGTCGAAATGCTAGAAAGGGGATGATGATCTGGGCAAATGATAAACGGGAAGGTAACCCCAAAACTGGGCTAACACAGGAGAAAGAGATAAAAAAAAAATGCATAACGACAGAAAGAAAAGAGTTTCGAAACGGATTTCAGCATGAATGTAAATTGATTCATAATCTATTATAAATACTATCCTGGAGAATAAGAATTGGAGTCCCGATGGATTTGAACAGTGTGAATATACATTCAGTTTCATAGAAATTGAGGGAAAATCAAAATAAATTTTCAGAAAATCAAGGGGAAAATGTAGGAATATGGAAATTCCCATGATATTGCACATAGATAAATCGATTTACAGTAAGCAAATCGATGTTATCAAGGGTGCCCAAAAATAAAATGAGAAATAAGAAAATTAAGGGAAATCAGATTGATAAAGGAATAAAAGGGTGCTTACCGAGGGTTTGCAGGAATTTGAAACTGGTCGACCTCTAAAGGTGAGTTGTCCTCTGAAATACTCCCGCGAAGGTCGACGCTCAAGGGGGACTTCCGGTCTGAAGATGGTCTATATGGGATGTTCAGAAAGAAGATGAGTTTAATGGGTTTTTGCAGAGAGAACTCGGTGGTTGATCAGTATTCGTCAAAATGGGAATGTATGCCTCAGAAGATAGGGAGATGATCGATGATCCTCCGGATGGAGTCGATGCTTCCTTTTAAAGAGAGAATGGAGAGTTCCAGAAGAAGTGCGCTGCGGATGGAAGGTGAAGAACCATGGCGGCTGTTGAAGATCGACGGTGGTAAATTAGGAGAGAGCATGCGCGGGAGGATTCCGTTGTAGATTTCCTTATTTTCCAATAAGGGGACTCCCCTTTAGGAATTTTTGTAAAAAAAGGGTTTGGAAATGAGGCTTTCGGCAAAATGGCTTTAGAAGGCTTAAAATCCTTTGTTTTTCTTGTAATTTTTCTCATTTTTTTGGTTTTTGTGTTGTTTTCCAATTTTTTTGTATTTTTAGAAAAAAATCTTAAAGCTTTACAAGGAATCAAAGATTGAAACTAATTTTTTTTTTTTGATGTTTTTTGTAAAATATTTACAAGAGGAGTTTTTCTGAGAATTTTTAGAAACTATTTTGAGAAAATTTCTTCAGAAATGGGTTTATGTCTGAATTTTTGAGAAATATTTAAGGTTTATAACTTCAAATTGAGAAATATAGGGTCGAGGATCCAACAGAGCGCCGGATGAGCTGCCCGGGCCTTTCAAAATCATTTTTTTTGTATTTTTGTGTTTTTATTTTGGAAATCGGACAACGGGGCTTAGATTTGGATTTAAAATACTGAGTTTGGACCCGAAGTTGAATTTGAATATGTCAATGTGGAATCTAATCCATAAATCTGAAGAAAGACTGAGTTTTAGCTTTGAAATCACTTTGATTTTCTAAAAAAAATAGAGTCAAGGGCAAAAGGGTCATTTTTACGAAACTTTGAAAAATTTGGGGTGTTCACAGATGCCCCTCTTTGCTAATAAGCCGGTTCAAAGCCGAGCTTAGTGGCAAAGATAACACTCTAAATTTTGAAAAATGCCCCAGTCAGCAGATCTGAACTGGGTGTAGAAGAATTATTTTGGAAATATGGCTTTTCAGGCTTAGAACCTTATCCAGAATGGTTTTGGGGAGATGAAATCCTCGAAATGATATGATTGAGTGATAGAAATAAGGAAATCATGATGGGAATTTGGGTGGAAATTCTGAAATGGTGGGAGACAAAAATTTTGATCAGGTCTCATGGGTGAGACAAGATACTCCTTTTGAAATGATTCAGGTTTAGCCCTTAACCTGGATGGGACGAAGATATATCAAAAATGAATTTGGAAATGAGGAAAGGAATACACGGGGACCTTGATGGGACATTTTGGAAAATGCCTTGTGAAATGAAGCCCGAGTATGATCCTTTCTTTGAATAAATATATGAAGTATGGGTTCCTTGATGGGAGGAGCCATGATGGGACTGGAAGAAAAAATCTCATAAAAAACGAGGAATCTTATTGGAATGTGACTCAGGTTTAACCCAAACCTGCAAGGAAGATACCTCGCGAAGCGAGGTTTCAGGTTAACTCTTAATCTGGATAGGAAATCTACCATATGGGTTTCTCAAAATGGAGAAAGCACGATGGGACCTTCGGAATTTGGACGAATAATTCTGAGAGGGGTTTTTGCGAAAGGAGGAAATATAGAGTCCCTAAAGCTTTGAAAAGGGAAAGAAATTGGGCGTCTCATTGCTGAGACTGAAATAGCTTTTGAAATCAAAGAATCTTTCACAAATGGTTTGGGTTTGACCCTTATCCTGAGTGGGTCATCCATACGGAATTCGTTAATGAGAAAACCGTGATGGGACAGGAAAAGATACTTCTTCAGAGGTAACTCTTCTTGGAAATATAAACAATGCTAGGTTGCATCAAAATGGATATTGAATGTTTATTTTATTCTTGGAATAGCTAGAAAATTTTGCCGATAAGATAAAATCATAGTAGATTCAAATGCTTGGAAATATGCACGTATGTGCGAAAGATATTCTCTCTTTTACCTAGAGTATTTCCCCCAAATGAGGTTAACTCCTCAGTTATAAGAGTCAAATTCAAAATTTTAGCACTGATGATTTTCTTCAAGGAAGCTATCCATTTCCCTGATATGAGAATAAAAGAAATATTCTTTATTTCATAAAAGCAGAAAATGAAGAGATATTGATAAAAGAATTTTGCATGAGAAAAGATGACTTATGGCAACTTCGGCAGTTTGATATCTGGGTGTTTTCCCACGATGATCTTTTTGCACTCTTTTGAGTCATTGGGCTTTCTCGATTTTTCACATTATCCTTCATTTGGATGTCCTGACTTTTCTCTCTTTTCCAGGGAAGGGTACGTCACAAACTCCTTCATCTTGGAGATGTTTCGATCCTTCTTTTATCTCAGGGATTCTATATGATATTGGCTCAAAAAGGTCTTTAGATGTAGATGAAATCAAATATCTTTTAGGGTTTGTCGGTAGGTTCATCGCATCTGCCTTCATCTCGACAGTGATCCGAACTTTTCCTGGAAGGATCCGTCACAAACTCCGTCATCTTGGAGATGTTTCAAATCTTCTTTGGCCCCGGGGGTCTACTCGCTTAATTCGTCTTCATCTTGACGACAATTGAGAGATCCCTTTT
Organism: Nuphar pumila; assembly: GCF_984573655.1. Lineage (NCBI taxonomy): Eukaryota > Viridiplantae > Streptophyta > Magnoliopsida > Nymphaeales > Nymphaeaceae > Nuphar > Nuphar pumila. The sequence goes on along the minus strand of NC_143257.1, from coordinate 51,874,702 downwards.
TGCGGATATTTGATTGCAACTTTTAAACGAAAATGAGAAGATATTGGGTTGAGTGGATTCTTTTTATATCTCGAGATATTTCCACCGCCTGATTGTCAAAAAGTCATTTTAAAACATGCGCCATAGCCACGATCAATATCAATTCGCTTCTGGCTTTTCCTACGTCAATGAAGATTTCTTTCAGTGATCATATCGAGGACATTTCTTACATCCTTTTGGTTGATCAACAGGAAAAGATTTGAATTTTACCTCTTTTCGCAAAAAGTTTCACCTTTTGGAAGGAAGTATTGGAGGTAATATGAGAAAATTCTCTTTATGCAGTAAGAATATTTAGAATCAACAAATGCTTTTAGCAAATTGGCAAAGTTTTCACGAATTCTTTGTGAAATAATCACTCAATATAGATTTTGATGAGACCTTGAGTTGTAATTTAAGGAAATGGTGTAAGAATCAGACTTTAGAAGGCTGGACTGAAGAAGTACATTAGGTTTTGGAAATCCCGACCAGTTATAAGAAACTGGATTTCAAATCCCGACCAGTAAAAATACTGGATTTGAGAATCCCGACCAGTTATAAAAACTGGATTTGAAAATCCCGACCAGTTATAGAAACTGGATTTGAAAATCCCGACCAGTTATAAAAACTGGATTTGAAAATCCCGACCAGTTATAGGAACTGGATTTGAAAATCCCGACCAGTTATAAAAACTGGATTTGAAAATCCCGACCAGTTATAGAAACTGGATTTGAAAATCCCGACAAGTTATAGAAACTGGATTTAAAAATCCCGACCAGTTATAAAAACTGGATTTGAAAATCCCGACCAGTTATAGAAACTGGATTTGAAAATCTCGACCAGTTATAGGAACTGGATTTGAAAATCCCGACCAGTTATAAAAACTGGATTTGAAAATCCCGACCAGTTATTGAAACTGGATTTAAAAATCCCGACCAGTTATAGAAACTGGATTTGAAAATCCCGACCAGTTATAAAAACTGGATTTGAAAATCCCGACCAGTTATAGAAACTGGATTTGAAAATCTCGACCAGTTATAGGAACTGGATTTGAAAATTCCGACCAGTTATAGGAACTGGATTTGAAAATCCCGACCAGTTATAGAAACTGGATTTGAAAATCCCGACCAGTTATAAAAACTGGATTTAAAAATCCCGACCAGTTATAAAAACTAGATTTGAAAATCCCGACCAGTTATAGGAACTGGATTTGAAAATCCCGACCAGTTATAAAAACTGGATTTGAAAATCCCGTCCAGTTATAGAAACTGGATTTAAAAATCCCGACCAGTTATAGAAACTGGATTTGAAAATCCCGACCAGTTATAAAAACTGGATTTCAAATCTCGACCAGTGAAAAATACTGGATTTCAAATCCCGACCAGTGAAAAATACTAGATTTCAAATCCCGACCAGTGAAAAATACTGGATTTTAAATCTCAACCAGTTAAAAATACTGGATTTTAAAAATGAAGGATTTAATCTAATGGTTCGAAAGTGATTGAATTTGGGAGATTATAACCCGAGGGTTGAGAAAATGATAAGATTTTGAGGATATTACAACCGGAGGTTGGGAAACTGATAGAATTTTGAGATTGAAGATCTTGGAAATGATAGAATTGAGGAGTCGCACCATAAGGGTTTGATCTTTTGGAATACGCGGCCAGCGAGAGCTGGATCTTTTGGAATACAGGACCAACGAGATGCTGGATCCTCTGGAAATACATGACCAGCGAGATGCTGGATCTTTTGGAAATACATGACCAGCGAGATGCTGGATCCTTTGGAAATACATGACCGACAGAAGCTGGATCTTTTGAAAATACATGAAGTTTTGGGAGATTTAAGTCAGAACTTGAATTTAGAAGGAGAAAGGTCTTTGGTCAGAAGACTGATTTTAGAAGGTTACCGGTGTGAGAACCAGATTTTCCAAATGAGCTCAATTTTGAGAAATAACCAGTGCGAGAGCTGGGTTTTGAAGATGAGCTAGATTTTCAAAATGAGTTTTTAGAAGATAATTCAGGATTTATCCCCTTGTCCTGAACGAGGGAAATAATAAAAAAAGAATACCTCATTGAAAGGAGGCATCAGGTTTATCCCTTAACCTGAAAGGATGTTTTGAAGATAAAAGTAGAGAAAATTTTAATAAGATTTAGAAAATTTGTTAAAACTTGACATAAACGATCATCAACTTGATGTAAAACTGATCAAAGCAAAATGAATTAAATGAAAATAAAGATCACGAGGTCAATTAAGAGTTAACAAAATTTTGAGGAAAAGAACTTTCGTCTAATCCTGCCTGCATATGATGAAAAAGATTTTTATGAATTAAAATAAGATGCCCCAGTATCATGGAGAAGAATGTAAGAATTGATAGAAGATCATTGTTTTTATTGAAATGGTTCTTTGAATAGTACAAAAAAGTTTTTGAATGAAAAATTCTAAGTATAAAATTTCTTCAAATGCAGAGCATTGATGGGATCTGGCATCTCCACTCCATCTGCGTTGATTAGACGATACGAATTATGAGGCAAAGCTTCCTTAACCACATAAGGGCCTTTCCAATTGGGTGACCACTTGCCCCGTGGTCGATGCTTGAGATGAGCTGTCGATCTGAGCACCAAATAGTTAACTCGAAATTTTCTCTCAATGACGGACTTGGCATAGTGTCGAGCTATCCTCTGTCGATAAGCTTGAGCATGCTCTGCTGCCTTGAGCCTTTTTTCATCTAGCAGATCCAGCTGCACCAATCTCTGCTGCTGATACTGATCAAGTGGCAATTCTATGAGAGAAGCGAATTTGAGAGCGGGCTTTTGGACATGGAGAGGCAATAGTACTTCAGTTCCGTAGACAAGTTCTGAAGGAGTGGCATTAGTCGGAGTCCGAATGGTGGTCCGATATGCCCAAAGCGCGTCATGAATTTTCTCATGCCAATCTCGACCTGTCTTCACAGTCCTTTCCAAAATACGAATCAAGATCTTATTGGTAGCCTTTGCTTGGCCATTCCCTTGAGGATAATAGGGAGCTGAAAAATGATGGGAAATTCTGAATTTAGAACAGAAGGTTTTCATCCTCTCATTTTTGAAATGGGTTCCATTGTCTGAGACAATATCATGTGGAATGCCGAAGCGGCAAAGAATGTTCTTGTGAATAAAAGAAACCACATGGCGGCCTTCTACTGTGCGTAGAGTCACAGCTTCAACCCATTTTGTGAAATACTCTGTCGCCGCTAGGAAGTATTTGTGGTTGTTAGAAGCAGAAGGAGTAATCGGGCCGACGACGTCAAAAGCCCACATAGAAAATGGCCAAGGAGAAACAACTGATTGTAGATATGCGGCCGGAGCATGAATATAAGGCGCGTGTAATTGGCACTTGACGCATTTTTTCACAAATCTATGACAGTCTTGCTGCATGGTATTCCAATAGTACCCTGCTCGAACGATCTGCTTGACGAGAGTCTGATAACCGACATGGCCACCACAAATCCCTTCATGCGCCTCTTGGATAACTTCCATAGCTTCTTCTTTGTCTAAGCATCTTGCATACTCAGAGCTGAAACCACGGCGGTAAAGGACATTGGCAAGAATGAAATATCGGGTAGACATACGCTGAATTGCACGTTGCTCCCTTTTTGGCATCTCTGGTGGAAATTCACCAGTCTCAATAAAATTTTTTATGTTTTGGTACCAAGGCTTCTCCTTCTGATTGACCTGGTTTACTTGCATGATTGAATCGAAAGCAGGTTGTTCAAGTCTGCCAACTTCAAAAGAACGGCATGATTCACCACCTTTGAAGGATAGAATGGATCCCAAGCTGGCTAAGCCATCAGCTATCTGATTATGCTCTCGTCTGATGTGACTGAGCTGAAATTCTTTGAAAGTGTCCACAAGAGCGAGAACGATCTTCTGATATGGAATCAATTTGGAATCTTTCACTTGCCATTCAGTGTTAACTTGACTGACAACAAGTAGGGAATCACCAAAGGCATGCACTTTCTTGACATTGAAATTTTTCAAAATTTTGAGGCCTTGTATTAAAGCTTCATACTCGGCCATGTTATGAGTGCATTGGAAACCAAGCTTGAGAGAATAAGGGATCATTTCTTTTTCTGGAGTGATTAACAAGACTCCAATCCCTATGCCAGACATGTTTTTAGAGCCATCGAAGAACATATTCCAAACTGGGGGCTGTTGGATATTACAGATGTGCTCATCAGGAAAATCATCTTCTGTTTTAATTTCTTCAGTCAGAGGGAAATCTGCCAACTGATCTGCGATCGCTTGGCCTTTAATCGACTTTTGAGAGACATACTCTAAGTCATATTGCATCAGCAGGACTTGCCATTTTGCAATTCGTCCAGTGAGAAATGGTTGTTCCAAAATGTATCTGAGAGGATTGAGCTTCGATAGGAACTTGATTTCAGAAGCCAACAAGTAATGTCTTAACTTCTGGCACATCCAAACTAGAGCCAGACAAGTTTTCTCCATCTGAGAATATTTCTTTTCATAATCAATGAATGTTTTGCTCACGTAGTAGATGGCGTGCTCTATCAGGCTGCCTTCTTCATACTGAGCGAGGAATCCACCACAGGCATTCTGATTGACTGAAATATATAGCAAAAGAGGCTTTCACAGCTTTGGAGGCTTCAATACTGGTGGATTGAGGAGATATTGCTTCATGCGCTCAAACGAGAGCTGACATTCCGACCCCCATTCAAATTTAACTCCTTTTCTAAGCAAATGGTTGAAAAGCTCGCATCTCATGGCCAGATTAGAGATGAACCTGCGAATAGACTGAATACGCCCTTAAAGGCTCCGCAGTTCTCTGAGATTAGTTGGAGGCGGCATGTCAATAATGACTTTTGCTTTAGCCGGATCCACTTTGATCCCTTTCTTGCTGATGATGAATCCAAGCAGTTTTCCGGACTCTACTCCGAAAACACATTTTTGAGGGTTAAGTCTTAACTTGTAAAGAATGAGTCTTTCAAAAACTTGACTAAGAGCATCGAGGTGATCCTCTTCTTCTTTAGACTTAACCAAAATGTCAACCACATACGCATCCATATTCTTGTGCATTTGATCGTGGAAAATAACGGCCATTGCCCTTTGATAAGTTGCCCCGGCATTTTTGAGCCCGAATGGCATGACTGTATAGCAAAAGGTTCCCCATGGGGTAGTAAACGAAGTCTTAGACTGATCACGAACGGCCAACTTAATCTGATTATAACCTGAATATCCGTCCATGAAAGAAAACATGGCATGACCCGCTGTGCTATCGATCAACAGGTCAATATTAGGAAGCGGATAATCATCTTTTGGGGTGGCCTTATTTAAATCCCTGAAATCGATGCAAATCCGAACATTTCCGTTCTTTTTAGGGACTGCCACGATATTTGCCAACCAATCTGGGTAATCAATGGCTCGGATGAAGCCTGCTTTCAATAGATCTTCAAGTCCTTCCTTGACTTGTTGCTCAATTCGAGGGTCTAATTTTCTCAATTTCTGCTTGATTGGTATGCCTTCTGGTTTCAACTTGAGTCGATGCTCAACCAGCTTGATATCTAATCCTGGCATATCTTCGTAAGTCCAGGCAAATACTTCCTGATGCTTTTTGAGAAATTGGATGAGTCTAGCTTTTTCAACTTCGCTTAGACTCGACCCGATTTTGAGAATCTTCGGATCATCTTCCGACCCAATGTTAATATCCTTAGTTGGATCTTGAACCAAAGATGATGGTGCATCCTGCTTCTGAATGTGAGCAAATTCTGGCAAATCCTGAATAGTAGAATCAAATTCAGCTGGCGCTTCAGTCTGCTCTGTTGCCTGACTGACCTCTGCTCTGTCTTTCCTCTCAGGGAACCTCGCCAATTTCAGATATTTGGGATTGATAACGAATCTTGTCATTGATTCAGGAGTTAATGGTCCAGAAAATGCAAGAAAGGTTTTATTTAAGAGAAAGTACGAGCCAAATCAAATTTTTTGTATAAGTAAAGAACAATGACATAGACAAAATAGAAGAATAAATGATAGATGCTCAAAATGTGAAGAGAAAGTTGATCTTTCATTGATCGAAAATGAAGTATTTACAAGACATCGACAAAAGATGGGATCATGTTGTCCCTACAAGATTTAACAAAAGATGAGAAAAGAAAGCAGGAAAACTAAGGCATCATCTCTTTATTGGCTTCCTCTGACAAAAATGGTCTTCTTGCTGGAATTCTGGCCAGTGAACCCCAACCCTGAACTGTCCGCATGCCGAATTGGAATGATGGGCTCTATCATGCCGTCTTCATCTTTTCCCATGCCTCGGAATGGCTGGTATCCGTGTTTTATCAACAGATCGAATATCTTTCTTGCTTTAGAAAACTGAGGAAATAAGGGATGATCTTTGAAGGAGGCGTAGTTGATGCATCCTCCTAGCTTGAAGAAACAAGGTCCCTGCCATTGGATCGTGGCTGTGACGTTTTCCTCTTCCATGACATCTTTTAACTTTAGCATCTCCAGGCTATCACTAAGATTGATCTCATCTGCCTCTCGGATGCTGGGGATGTCTGCTGTAAATGTGGGACGAGGAATCATAGGCTGTGGTAGCCTCTCTTCAGGGTCTTCGCCCAAAATGGTAGTAATCATTCCACCTTTGGACCACTTTATGCATTGGTGGAGGGTCGATGGAACAGCATTGGCATTGTGGATCCATGTTCGTCCCAACAGAAGATTGTAAGTCGGTGGCACATTGACGACATGGAATAATACTGTATGCATTGAGTAGTTGATAAAAATCTCTAGGAAAATCTTGCCCTGGGCTGTCTGCCCGTGATTATCGAAGCCATAGATGGTAATGGGATCGGGCACGTACTCTTCTTCTTTTAATCCCAGGGCCTTTGCTGTCATTTCTGGGCAAATGTTCAGACTGCTGCCCCCATCAACAAGAACATGTGGGACAGTCATGCCCCTGGTCCTGACCACTATATACAATGCATTGTTGTGGAATGAATGAGGCTTAGGCAAGTTCTCATCTGAAAAGGTAATAGGCGCGTTAGTCATTGCTTGGTTCACTATCTGTGCCATGTCTTTGGGCGTGGTACCCGGTTTCACCTTGATCTTCCTCAATAGATCATCTAGTTTTTCTTTATGCTGGGGAGAGTCGTGAGTCAACTAAAAAATGGAGATGTTGGAGAGCGCTGTAATTGGCTTCTGAAGGCTTCTGGCCCGCTCTTCTGCTGCTTCTGAGCTTTCTACTTCCTCTGCGCAGGCTTCCTTTTTAAGGAATCTTTTTGGAAAAACTTGGGTTTTCCCACTCTCCACTGACGTGTTTCTGATGTTCAAAAATGAGAGGATATCTCCTCTCCGAGATGCAGGCTGGTCCTGGCGTAGAACCATTACCTGATGCTGCAGACTCATCTCCTCTTCGGAACAAGGATGTATGTGACTCTGCGGGAGAAAAGAACCTTCTGAAACGGTTGACACTGAATGTTTTGGGAATGGGGCAGACAAAATGTCCATTTTGCCCTCTTCTTCATCCTCGATGAGGATGCTTTTATCAATACAATCCTGAATCAGATACTTCAGGACGAAGCAATACTCAGTGTCGTGGCCCATCGCTCTATGAAACTTGCAGTACTGTTCCTTAAATCTTCCCATGAGCACTGGTGGATCTGCCACCTTGGAAAGTTTTACCATCCCGTGAGACAGCAAGTATTCCAGAATTTTCTCCAAAGGCTGGTCGAGGGGAGTGAACTTCTGATCCCTACTCCAGTTTATATGTTTGGGCTTTTCTTGAAGGTCCCCCTTTTATTGAGGACCGGTCGAGAGAGGCTTGTCATTGTTCTTGAAGAATTTGCCCTTTCTTCCCCTGTTCTGTTCGGGCTTTGCGCCACTGCCACTGCCCTGCTTGCTGCTACTGCCCTGATCATCTCCTGGAACCTCGGCGGAGTAGGTGAAGTGTGCCTTCTTCTTTGGATCTTGCACATTTTTGGCTAAGGCGACACCTTCATACATCCCGTTCTCTACCCCCATCTCGAGCCATTCTGCTTGCTCCGTGAGTTCAATAAACGATTTGGAGGGATATGGGAAGAGGAGACTTTAATGGGGTTGGGAGAAATTATTGAGGATGACTTGGAGGGCATGCTCCTCAGAAATAGGGTTCCTCATTTTGTTGCAAAGGCTTCTCCACTTATGAATGAAGTCCCTGGCCTTTTCATTGGGCTCCTGTTTCAGGTTGCACAGGTGGTTTAGGGTGGGCAGAGCTTCTGTGTTGAACAGAAAGCGTTCAACAAACATATTGACGACTTTGTCAAAATCCCTTAGTTCAATGGGATTGACATGCTTGGCATACCATTTGGCGGCTATTCCCTCCAAACTGCGGGAGAAACAGAGGAAGAGGGCACGGTTGTCTTCGCTGAATCGGACGCATTCTGCGAATAACATGGCAAGGTGGGCCTTGGGGTCTCCGGATCCATCAAATTTAATGAATTTTCAGGGGAGATTTTCCAAATTGATGTCTCCTTCCAAACCAAGGTAGAAATCCTGCCTGGTGTATGACCTTTTTCCTTTATCTCGGACTTGCAGGTCTTTGACTATTTTGGTCAAGGCCTGGATTGAGTCCTCTGCGGGGGTCTCATGCTTGGGCTTGTTCACTGACACTGGCTCCTCTACCGGCCTCTTGGACTGCCGCAGATGTTTCGGGATGTAAATCAACTGCTCTTCTTCAGAATTTTCTTCCGCTGACTCAGAATCTTCAGAGGTACTGTCACGTTGTACCTTTTGCTTGCTGATCTTGACGGGCTTCTTCATGGGCTTTTTCTTCGCTTTGCTCTTGGAAGCTGCCTTTTTGGGAGCAGCTTTGTCCTGCTCAGCCATCATCTTGGTCATCATTTTCTGAAAAAACCCGATACATGGCTGGATCAACATCACTCTCATCTCCGGAGTCATGCTTTTTGGATAATCGGGGAGAATTCATCTCCTCTAGCTCGCTGTCACTGTGCTGTTGAGCGGCCCTCTTATCAGCCCTTGTCTGAACCATTTTCAGATGCCAAAGCTTTCTTGCAGAATATGGGAATGGTTAGACTATGGAGAAGCTTTTTTGAAAATCATAATTTCTTTGAGAGGAAGCAAGAAATGAAGGGATTTGGTAGACAATTTCAAGAGATTATCCCATTACCCGGGATTGGGTCATCACACGATTTGTGATAATTGTATTACCATTTGGTGATAACAGAGAAATGTGCCTTGTTACCTAGGCGAGGTCGTCAACCATGATAAGATTTGAAGAAATGTGGAAGGAATATCCCTTTTACCCGGGATTAGGTCGTCACTCAAGTTTTTGTGACTTTTATTTGCGCTACAAACAAAATACAGAAAACAACATTTTTGGCAAAAAAGTAAATTTTTATTGATATCTTTAACTTTCAAAGACAAAGAGAGGGTGGGCAGACAGTTTGCCACCACTCTTGATATTCAGATGATACATTTGGCCCAGAAAAAATAGACAGAGAAATAAAGAAGTTCCAGGTATATTTAGCGACATGATATGCCCCAGACCACTGATTCGACTGCAGGTTGAATTCTGACACGTTGCCTGTCGGGAAACGGGTGTTGGCACGAACTTGCCGCTGCAAAAACTGCCTCAGACATCGTTCTGGCTGATAATCAACACAAAAGAAAGGGCCCATCAACTTGTAGCACTTGTCACGGGCATAAGTGTATCGAGGAATAGTCTCTCTTCTATCAAAAAAATCCCAGGTGATCTCCTCCTGATGCAGCTTCTCGATCAGAGCTCAGTATTGGATGACTGTCTTTGGCTGCTTACTGTTGAACCTGAAAGAACTTGCCTTCGAAGGAACGTGTCGCAGGAACCATGACTGCAAGGCGTAAGTGCATCCTTCTACTAGAATGGTCTCCCCAAGAACAAATTGAGCCAAGCCTCTGTAAAGGAAGGCTAATGCGGCCATGGAGACTAAGAGCTGACGGGTCTGCTTGCTTCTCCATCTCCGAAAGAGCTGAGCAACTCTGATGTCTAAAAAATTCTGACCATCTTGGAAGAAGGCTAACCCCACTATGCACAGGATCATGGAGTGCTGAATTCTGTCCTTCGCTGCTCGGGACAAAGTGTCAACCTCTTTGTAGGCTCCGTACTTTTGATATAGCTCGAACAGGTCGATGAACTGATTCCCACTAATCTCGGCGAGAGACCAGGATCTGCTCCCCGTTGCTCTGGCCAAGGCTTCTCGAACATCTACCCCTTTGATGTTGATCAAAAACTGTTGCTCGACAGGATCATCTGGCTGACCAGCTGGTTCGGGCAATCCCATAATATCATTGAACTCATCCATCAGTAGAGTCATTCCCCCCCAAGGAAACCAGAATGTGCAGGTACGTGGATTCCACCGTTCTGCCATGGCCTGAATCAACGCTCCATTGATGACTCGCTTGCCTACCGCTGATGCCATCTCCAACCCGCAGTCATCCAAGTGGTCTGGGAACATACGTGAGAAGGTGGCGAACCAAGAATAATACCACCGTGGGAAGAAAGTACGAGACTGGATGACCCGCAGATCTGGGGTTCCATCCCTTATTTGATAGAAGACATGATCCCAAGGAAAGATAGTATCGGGGGATTCAGATGCTATCGGAGTGATACTGAGGCAAAAAGAGGAAGAGAGTCAGATAGAATGCAGGACTTACGGATAGACTTTTTAAAGAATCAAACCTAGAAATTTTGAAAGATTGAGGGGATTTTAAAAGAATTTTCCAGGGTTTTGAAGAAAATTTGATCTAAAAGAGAAAAAGAAAATGTAGGTAGAGAAAAATATACATCTGGGGTTTTTGGAAATAAGGGTAAGTTTTGAATAATACACCCAGGGTTTTTTGAAAAAGGTTTGATACATATATGAGAGAATAAGAGAATTTATCATACAACTAAAGCTGCACAAACAAGGATGCGCACACAACACTCCCTAAAGGCTGACTCTAAATGCAATAGTTGAAATGGCTTATAGGAACTTAATCCTAACTCTAAGGTTCAAATTATCTGATTCCGATCAAGATACGCCGATATACCCAAGCAGAAGCTCGAAGTATGTGGCATAGAAATATTTCTCTGGTTCTAAGGTAATGGCTTCCCAACATCCTTGAGCACCTACCGATATACCTCGGACTATGGCCCTTAGGTACGTGGTAGGGGGCGCGAACCCAAATAAGTGGTCCAGTTGTGAGGCTCTCTCCCGAACTATGGTTCAGTGAGACAGCCCAGCAACGTGAAGACCGGGACAATATAGGTAAGGAGGTTTTCAAAATATGTTCAACATGGAAGAAATCAGAAGGCTCTAATGCAAGTCCTAAAGAGATAGATTAAAATGAAAAGAAGTATACACTTGCATACATTGTTTTGCATTCAATCCCTAAAATTGAGGAGAGTTGTATTTAAGACCTAAGTCTAATGTGAACATGAATAATCTCCTCAATATAGTCCTACCAAACCATACTTAAATCCTACATGCAATGATGTCAGCTTAGGACAAGATCTAGGCTCCTAAGGTTTGCATGAAAATGTAGCTGACATTTTGAAGAATAAAGACTTAGATAATGTCAAAGCAAAAGAAAAAGGCATTAAATTCGACCGAACGAAGACGAGTCCCATCTCGGTCGCCAAAACTGTGATCATCGCAAAATTTTTCCTCGTAATATTCTCTCTCTTCCTTCTCTTTCCCTTTCCAACCTCTTATTTTCCTCCTTCTTGAAGGGAAGAAAATAAAAGAAAGAAAAGAGAAAGAGAAGAGAAAAGAAAGAAAGAAAGAAAGAAAGAAAAAAAGAAGAGGAACTATCTTGCGCGGTCTCACTTGACCTTAATTTGAAAATATTTAGAAATTTAACTCGCCTCCGTTTTTAAAAATGTGCGAGAAAGATGGAGAGACGGGATTCGCTCGTCGGTACGAGGTTCGACCGTTCCTGGCGTCTTTACCAGGGGTAATCGAACCAAGGATCGAATCTATGCCTTTTGCTTCGCCTAAATAATATCTAAAAATTTATCCTAACTCTAAATGCACAAAGAATCATACTTGTGCAATGCAAGGATGTATGCTCTTTTTGAAAATATTTTGAAGAATTCCAAGTGTTTCTGAGATAAATCTGATAAAGTGGAGAAATGATTTCTAACTTAGAACTTAAGATTAAAGTTCTAAGTTTTAGAATATTCAAGAGCTTGGATTATGAGTCTGGATTTGGAAAAAATGATCTTGAAATTGAGAGAAAAAAGAGAAGAAAGGAAATTTTAAAGTCACAAATGGATTTTGAATTTAGAAATTTGGACTTAAGTTTTTGGAATGGAATTGAATTCTATCTTTGAAATTTGAAGTCAAAAATGAAATGTGGGAAGAAAAAGTGATTTAAAAGTTGGAATTCAAGATGGGATTTAAATCAAAAATCTGGATTCTAAATAGAGTTGGAGATTGAATTCTGGATAGGAGTCGACTCTGAAATCTGAAAATGAAAGTGGAATTGGTTTTTTTGGAATTTTGAGATCTGAGATGGAATTGGGATTGGATCCAAGATTTGGGATCTAAGATGGTGTCCGGATCTGAAATCTGAGATCCGAAATAGAATGGGATTCTGGGTCCTAAGAAATGGATTTCGGATCTGAAGTCTAAGATCCAAAGTAGCATTGGGTTCTAGATCCTAAAGAGAATTTGTATCTGTAATTCGAGATCCAGAGTGGAATTGGAATTTTGAACCCTAAGATGGATTTGGATCTGAAGTCTGAGATCCAAAGTAGAGTTGGATTCTGGATCCTAGAATGGATTTGGATTTGAAGTCTGAGATCCAATGTAGGATTAGATCCTAGATCCTAAGAATTGGATTTTGGATCTGAATCTGAGATGCAATGGTAGAGTGAGGATCTGGATCCTAAATGAAATTTGGATCTGTGATTGTAGATCCAAAGTGAAATAAGGGTTTGGACCCTAAATGGAATTTGGATCTGTGATGGGAGATCCAGAGTAGAATAAGGATTTGAATCCTAAATGGAATTTGGATCTGTGATTGGAGATCCAAAGTGGAATGGAGTCCTATACTTAGAAACCTGGATCCAAGTTGAGACTAGGATTTGATTTTGGATTTGGGTTTTGAGAAGTCCAAAATAGGACTTTTAAAGATGATCTGGGTTTTTGAAGATCCAGATTTGAACTTGAGAAGGTTTTGAGATTCAAAGTCAATCTCGACTTTGATTTAAAACTTTGAAGAAAACTGGATTTAGAATCAGAAGATGAATTTAGAAACTTCAAAGTTAAATTGAACTTTGAAATTGAGTTTTGAATTGAGTTTGAAGTTTGAATATGAAATAATTTTGAAATTTCAAAGTCAAATTGGACTTTGAAATTGAGATAGGTTTGGAAAATAGAAAAGATGTTCAAAAATCACTTGGGTTTTTGAAAGAATTTTGAAAAATATGATGCAATTTTACCCTATATGATGAATGAATTTGAATAAATTTGAGATTGGACTTTGAAAAGCTATTTCATTCTTTAAATGAATTAAAATAAGATTGAAAATATAATACATCCTTGACTATGGTCATTGAATGTATTATATGATAATCTATATTTAAATTCAAAAGAAGAATAAAATACATTTTAGTGCCTTAATAGAATTTAAGATGAAATTAACTCTCAATATACCCTGACTATGGCCATTGGTATATGTTTTGAGTTAATCCGAAGTTAAATTCTGATAAAAGAAAGAAAATATTTTGGGAAAATATGATGAATTTTGAAAGTGGATCCAGTGTTATTTTGTAAAAGATGAGAATTCTAAGTTTTGTTCACACCCCGACTATGGCCGTTGATGTAAATCGTCAACTTAGAATTAGCTTACCTCTTACGAAAAGGTGCACGTGCCATTCGTGTTTTACCATTATGGGGATTTTGTGAAATAAAGAAAAAATGCATGGAATAAACAATTCATGGCATTCTAAAATGCTCATTCATTCTACCTAAAGCAGGAAATGTAAATTCTTATTCCAATCTAACTATTACAATGGGCAAAATCAAATGTACAACCCCAGGTAATGATATATTTTCCATATTCCCTGCAAAATAACTGGGTTAATCCTTGACAAAGATGATGAAAAAGCACAAGTGTTAATCATGTTTATGGAAGATATTTAGAAAGGAGAATGAAGTTGCAATGCACATGAACTTACTATTCAGAAATAATATAAGGTTGCATTGTCAATCAAAGATGTCCCCTGCATGGATTATGACATATTGAACTTTGGGAAAAGTGGACGCAGGAAATGAGCTATAATGATGTTTTAAGATAAATGGTAACCGTCTAAGCTGGAAGCCCAGAGGTTGGGAGGTAATGCAAGAGGGTAATAGCACAGTGAGTAATCGGCTGGGAGATGTCAATGCTGAAGTGGAAGATATGTGATATGAAATAAGGTGGAATGCATGTATTGCAGTAGGCAAGTGCAGGGAAGTCAGTGCTGGGCTGTGCACAGAGAGTGCAAAGGGATGTGGACATATTGGTGGATAACAGGCTAAATGAAGAATTATGGAGGGCACAAAGGTGCGGTTATGTGAGGCTGTGTAGGTGAGATTATAGTGTGGTTCCAGGAAAGCGTGGATGAGAATATGATAGACTTTAACAGGGAGACCTATATGATAGGTACATAGGGACTGGCATATGCAGATGTTGTATACCGATGTTAACAACAAAAAAAAAAAGGAAAACGGCAACATGGGGAGGATATTTCCTGCTGTAACAAAGAAACAATGACATACTGCCTTTTTAATGACAATATACCTATACAATCAGGCCAAATTTGCATTATCACAGAAGAGAAAAAAAAATGTGGGAAACAAAGGTTTTCTTCCATTTGTCTTGTTAGGGAGAAGGAAACAAAGGTTTGAAAGTAGCTCAGCAAAAAAAAACACTCATCTTGGTGTCTTGTATTCTGAGCATCAAAAGACAGTGAACAGGTTTCAACTGTTGCAATATAAATCCTTAGGCAAATTTATATATGTTGGGGATCTTTCAGAATTGAAGGCCAATCCTCAATGACATGCCCTCGAATTAATAGCTTGACCCTCTTAGGTCGAGGTTCTGCTGGCATCTTACCAAGAAATATTATTGGACCCCATAACATTTTCAGAATGGTATGGCATTCACCCAAGAAACCACTTCTGCCCTGGCAAAATGGGGAACCATTAACTCCCCAAGCCGACACTTTTATCCAACTGTTCTGATCCATTTAGCTTACAAAAACTCAACACACAATCATATATGGATGAAAAGAAAGCCTCTAGCTTTTGCTGGCTTTACACAAGGTGGTCTCTCTCTCCAAGATAGAAACTAAGGGAATGTAAAAAAAAAAAAATGATACTAATGAAATAATAATGACTCAAATCAAATTAAACCCAAAGACTCCAATCAAAACACGTAAGATTGAAATCAAATGACAGATGATACTAATGAAATGGGCAGGGAATGTAACGGAGATGATAAATGACTGATAGCAGCGTGCAACTGCTGTATGCAGGATAAAGAGTTGCCTAAAAAAAAAATGAAAATATGAATGCCAGTGATATGTACAATGGATCAAACTCACATATGGAATTGGAAGGCTCCGAGGACTGATGCCTGGAAAGTTGCATATTAAGTGAAAGATTCTCAACAGAAGATGCAAATAAAAGAGCCAAGGAATTTCCTGGAATAGGCCTAAGTTGATGTTCTTCCATCAAAGGGTTTTCTTTGAGAAAAAAAAGAAAAAAAAGAAATCATGAATATTACTAGAAATCTTTCTGGTTTCTCTTCTCCTGACAGATTACTGGAGATGGAGGGGTTGATTCGCTGGAGGCTACTTCAGATCCACTGCTCCTGACAATTCTGATTTCTTAATTTCACATTTGCAGAGATTACTGGAAACATCAAAAGTTATTAAAGCACTTAAATGGATGACACCAACCCAACATAAAATCAGATGCTGTGCTAAAAAAAAAAACCAATCGATATTTCCTGATTTGATGTTCATGCTTCCTGCAACAGCCATGGAGGTCGGTGCTGGTGCTGCAGAGTATCAACATGAGATCACTGCCCATGCCGTATCCGACACCTCCGAAATTTATTGTTTATGAGCAATCTAACTGGATCTTTGGGGCTAATGTATATTGCAAATGTTGCCTCAACAAAGGACGATGACAGTTCATTGTCCAACATCAAATTCTGGGGAATGATTTCGGTGACCTTGCTTGAAGCAGGGGATGCAAATGGCGAGAACAGCGTGGGATGTGCAGGATTAACTCAGAAAAATAAAAATAAAAAATAAAAAAATAAAAATGGAGATATGATGAAGAATAGTGAAAGAAATAGCAGCCGATCATGGCTATCAAAAAGAAACATCCAAGAGCCAAATAGTAGTCGATTATATATATATATATATATATATATATATATATATATATATAAAAGAAGAAATATATATGGGGACAGATCATGCAATACATTGCAGAGACATAGACTCTGTGTTAAAAAAAAAGCGAGTCAATGATTTACCTGATACATACCCCTTACCATGAAAAGGTTTTCAGCAATCCCTTTTAAACCTGTAGATTTATTATTTATACGTTTCCTTTTTCCTTCTGAGATCTTGAACTGCCAGATTCCGAACCCAGCACATTAACACCACCATTATTATTCGAGCCAGACGAATGTAGGCTGAATACCCTCAAAGAAAATTTCTACGTGGAGGTCTTTCATGATTATCATTTATGAACTTGATTCAACCAAATGGTGAATTCCACATTTATCTTAACAAACATCTTGAGACTCTGCTGTCATAACACCACCTCTTAGAGGTTTTGTTCAATACACATATCAGTCGAAATGCCAGAAAGGGGATGATGATCTGGGCAAATGATAAACGGGAAGGTAACCCCAAAACTGGGCTAACACAGGAGAAAGAGATAAAAAAAAATGCATAACGACAGAAGGAAAAGAGTTTCGAAACGGATTTCAGCATGAATGTAAATTGATTCATAATCTATTATAAATACTATCCTGGAGAATAAGAATTGGAGTCCCGATGGATTTGAACAGTGTGAATATACATTCAGTTTCATAGAAATTGAGGGAAAATCAAAATAAATTTTCAGAAAATCAAGGGGAAAATGTAGGAATATGGAAATTCCCATGATATTGCACATAGCTAAATCGATTTACAGTAAGCAAATCGATGTTATCAAGGGTGCCCAAAAATAAAATGAGAAATAAGAAAATTAAGGGAAATCAGATTGATAAAGGAATAAAAGGGTGCTTACCGAGGGTTTGCAGGAATTTCAAACTGGTCGACCTCTAAAGGTGAGTTGTCCTCTGAAATACTCCCGCAAAGGTCGACGCTCAAGGGGGACTTCCGGTCTGAAGATGGTCTATATGGGATGTTCAGAAAGAAGATGAGTTTAATGGGTTTTTGCAGAGAGAACTCGGTGGTTGATCAGTATTCGTCAAAAGGGAATGTATGCCTCAGAAGATAGGGAGATGATCGATGATCCTCCGGATGGAGTCGATGCTTCCTTTTAAAGAGAGAATGGAGAGTTCCAGAAGAAGTGCGCTGCGGATGGAAGGTGAAGAACCATGGCGGCTGTTGAAGATCGACGGTGGTAAATTAAGAGAGAGCATGCGCGGGAGGATTCCGTTGTAGATTTCCTTATTTTCCAATAAGGGGACTCCCCTTTAGGAATTTTTGTAAAAAAAGGGTTTGGAAATGAGGCTTTCGGCAAAATGGCTTTAGAAGGCTTAAAATCCTTTGTTTTTCTTGTAATTTTTCTCATTTTTTTGGTTTTTGTGTTGTTTTCCAATTTTTTTGTATTTTTAGAAAAAAATCTTAAAGCTTTACAAGGAATCAAAGATTGAAACTAATTTTTTTTTTTATGTTTTTTGTAAAATATTTACAAGAGGAGTTTTTCTGAGAATTTTTAGAAACTATTTTGAGAAAATTTCTTCAGAAATGGTTTATGTCCGAATTTTTGAGAAATATTTGAGGTTTATAACTTCAAATTGAGAAATATAGGGTCGAGGATCGAACAGAGCGCCGAATGAGCTGCCCGGGCCTTTCAAAATCATTTTTTTGGTATTTTTGTGTTTTTATTTTGGAAATCGGACAACGGGGCTTAGATTTGGATTTAAAATACTGAGTTTGGACCCGGAGTTGAATTTGAATATGTCAATGTGGAATCTAATCCAGAAATCTGAAGAAAGACTGAGTTTTAGCTTTGAAATCACTTTGATTTTCTAAAAAAAATAGAGTCAGGGGCAAAAGGGTCATTTTTACAAAACTTTGAAAAATTTGGGGTGTTCACAAGCCAGAGACCATTGTTTCACCTACGTCGGCTCAGCCATCATCCCCATCCCCATCATTATCCTCATCATCATCTTTATCTTTATCCTCAAAGAAGAAGAAGGATAGGAGTGAGCCTTCTCACAAAGAGGAGGAGCCAGCAGAGTATATTCCCCCACCACCCTATCCGAAAGCATTAGAGTCTCCCGGGTTTAGAGGGAAGCAAGGTGCGAAGATCCAGGACATGCTTGATATATTCAAGCATGTGCAGATCAACCTACCTTTGCTTGATGCGATTCAGCAGGTGCCGGCATATGCCAAATTCCTGAAGGAACTATGTACGCAGAAGCGTAAATCTAGAGAGAGAGTTCCTAACAGGGTCCATTTGACTGAGCAGGTGAGTTCAATACTTCAGCATCAGACACCACCAAAGCTCAAGGACCCTGCAGCCCCTATCATTGCGTGTACCATAGGAAACATCCAGATAGAACGCGCATTGCTCGATCTTGGAGCAAGCGTGAACATTCTGCCCGGATATTTCTTTGATTCTTTCGGGCTAGGAGAGATGAGATCGACTCCGATTACACTGCAGCTGGCAGATCGTTCTGTCAAGGTACCAAGAGGTGTCTTGGAAGACGTGCTAGTTAAGGTGGATGACTTTTATTTTCCAGTCGATTTCATTATTCTTGATATGGAAGGAGTAGACAGCCAGCACCAGACTCCAATTATTTGAGGCAGACCATTCTTGGCGACTGCCAATGCGTGCATCAATTGTAGAACCGGAGCCATGGATCTCTCGTTCGGCAATCAGAAAGTCAAGCTGAATATTTTCAATGCCGCGATGGGTCCAGCAGGAGACATGGACTGCTTTCATGTAGATATTGCTCATGAGTTAGTGGAGGAGCAGCCCGAGTTGTACATTACTGAGGATTCTTTAGATTTGTACCATATAGAGAAGAATAGTAGTGTAGAGAGTGTAGATGTGTCTAGGGTGTCGTTAGAGAGACCACCTTGGGGAGCAGTCAGGGAGCCTCTTCCACCACTTGCGGAGACCCCCGCCAAATCGTCGATCGAGTCACCACCGAAACTTGAGCTGAAGCCCTTACCAGATTCACTCAAGTATGCTTATCTCGGAGATGATGAGACTCTGCCTGTGATCATCTCGTCCTTGCTCACTAAGGAGCAGGAGCAGAGATTGTTGACTATTCTTCGAGAGCACAAGGCAACGATTGGCTGGGGGGAGTTGCTGATCTGAAGGGGATTGATCCTTCATTCTGCATGCATAGGATCCATTGTGATGAGGAAGTCAAGCCATTTAGGGATATGCAGAGAAGGCTAAATCCCAACATGAAGGAAGTGGTGAAGAAAGAGGTGGTGAAATGGTTGGATGCCGGAATCATTTACCCTATTTCTGATAGCCAGTGGGTCAGTCTGATTCAGGTTGTGCCGAAGAAGTCAGGACTCACTGTGGTTGAGAATGAGAGGGGTGAGAGAATTCCGATGAGGACCACTACAGGATGGCGAGTCTGCATCAATTATAGGAAGCTGAATGTGGCAACTAAGAAAGATCATTTCCCATTGCCATTCATTGATCAGATCTTAGAGAGACTCGCAGGACAGAGCTACTACTGATTTCTAGATGGATATTCAGGATACAATCAGGTAGTTGTTCATCCTGACGACCAGGAGAAGACCACGTTTACATGTCCTTATGGCACCTTCGCGTTTAGACGTATGCCGTTTGGGCTCTGTAATGCCCCAACCACTTTTCAGAGGTGCATGCTTGCTATCTTCTCGGACATGATTGATGATGTGATGGAAGTTTTTATGGACGATGATCATGCATATAATTCAGGGTTTATTAACATTTAAATATGCATGATTTTATGAAATAATGTTTCAAAAACCCAATTTTATGTTAGTTTTTGAGGAAATGTGCTAAAATAATTTAAAATTAGAAAATGAATAAAAAAAAAATAGTTTTATTTTACATTCTTATGCCTATTTTAGTTTTAGTTGGTTTTAGTTTTTATTAAAAAGAAAAAAATTAGAAAAATAGTTTTATTCATTTTAAGTGTTGTGTTTTTTTTTTTTTTTTAGAAAAGAAAAGAAAAAATATAGTAGATTAGTTTTGAAGTTCTTTTATAAAGAGTTTTGTTTTTGAAAATTTTCACAGTTTTCTTTACTTTTGAAAAGAATAAAAATAAAAATAATAAATAAAAATAATAATAATAATACAAACTGGGTGGAACCGGTTTGTATTTATAAAAAGAAGAAAGTGAAAACCAAACCGGCTGGAACCGGTTTGGAAGTTTTGAAAATAAACAATGGTTGTTTCAAACCGGTTCCAACCGGTTTGAACCCTTTTAAAAAGGGGCGTAAAGCAGAATCGTGGGGGCCTTCAATTTGTGCGCCAAACTTCCCCTTCCCTCTCTGGTGTTCTGCAATTCCAATTTCTTCCATTTCACGTTGCCGGATTTTTTTCATCTCCTGCTGGTTCTTCGTCTTCTTCAGCCTATCTTCTTCATCCGGTGGTGGAGCTTCTTCAATCGGCGGCAGCGCATAAGGTGGAGGCCATATCTTCTCCGATTTCTTCCAGCTCCATTCCACGGTAAGTCTTCATCTCCTACTTCTTCTTCTTCTTCTTTATGTCTTCTTCATCCTCTGTATTTTCTTCTTTCTCTTCTTCCTCCGGTTCAGATCTTCTTCAGTCTGATTTTCATTTCTTCTACTTCTTCTTCTTCCTCCTTTTCTTCTTCAGAACTTTTTCTTATTCTTCTTCTTCTTCTTCATATGCTCTTGTTTAGCATTGTTTACATAAAAAAAAAACAGATATAAAGACCGCATGTTTTTCTTTATCGTTGTTCATTCCATAAAAAAAAATAGATCGTATATTTCTGCAATTACTGAGTTCCTGTAATTCCGATTTTTTTTCTCATTGCTTTTAGTGTTTCTTCCATTTATTTCTTGTTTTTGTAGTTCGATTCATTCATTGCATAGATTTCCCTATTTTGCATTCATTATACTTTCTGTTTAACGTTTTGTTATTTTCATTTCTTGTTTTTCTTGAATTTCGGTTTCCAGTTTTCTTTAAATGAATTTCCTGTTTGTTAATTCCTGAATTTCCTGTAGTGTTTTCTGTAATTTCCAGTTCTGTTTTTCATTTTATTTCTCATTCTCACAATGTCATGCATGTTATTTTGTTTACTGTTTCAATTTTAGATTTCCTGCTTTTCATTTCATTTTCTGTTATGTGTACTTTTTGATTTTTACATACTGTTTTTTTTCCTATTTTGTAATTTCTTATTTCCAGCATATTCTATGTTTTGTATTTTCAGCATGTTCGATGTTTGTAAATTTAGTCTATCTGTCTTTTGAATATTTTGTTTTGTTTCTAATGTCTTCATTTTCTGTTTTACCTGTTTACTAAGTTTCTTGTTTTTCCTATTTTTTACTTGCTGTTTCTCTGTTTTTCACCTTCTAAATTCATTTTGCTAAGTTTCTATCTCTTTCATTTCTAATTCCTGTTTTTCATTGCATTACTTTTGTTGTTCTTCAGTTTTTCTTTTCATTTTTCTGTTTTTCAAACACTTCATTTCATGTTTTCACATTCCATTTTTACATTCAAATTCTGTTTTACATTCATTTTCTAGTTTTTACATGTTGTTTCCCTGTCTTTCAATACCTTGATTTTCTGTTTTCGTGTAAATTCCTATTTCTTTCTGTTTTGCATCTCTTGATCGTCTTTTTCATTTTGTAATTGTTAGTTAATTGTTTTCTAATTAGTTAATTGGTTAGTAGATTTAATTAGAATTAGTTTTTCAATTGTAATTAAAAAATTAGATGTCTTTTATCATTTCTTTCATGTTCTAGCTCTGGTACTGCTCGTGTTCCTTTGAATTGTGCAGAATAGCACAGGAGTGGAGTGGAAGCGATTACGTGACACGAAGTACAAAGAATAAAGTTTTTTTACTCTTTAGTTTAGATTTAGGAATTTAAAGTGGGTTTGTAAATATTACACTTTACGCCCTCTGCGAAGGGTATTCATTTGTTGTAATAGCTAGTTGTGTTTACTTTTCTGAACATTTTACATTTCCATAATTCGGCAATAAAGATTAGTTTAGACTTGTGTACTTGAATACGATATATTCCCGTTCCCTGAGTTCGACCCGGTCTCATTCACTAGTGAGAACCGGTTTTTATTATTTGATGTCTGGTTTTCACATGTTTTACATTTAAAAATCTTTTCAAAATTACAACAATTGCAAAAAGACATCAGACGACTTTTTAGTGTATGGCTCTTCTTTTGAAGATTGCCTCTAAAAACTTGCTCGAGTACTGAGTAGGTGTGTGGAGACCAATCTCGTCCTAAGTTGGGAAAAGAGCCATTTTATGGTCCAGGAGGGGATTGTGCTAGGACACATTGTGTCCAAGCGTGGTATTGAGGTTGACAGGGCGAAGGTGGAATCCATTTCCCGTTTGACTCCACCCACCTCTGTGAGGCAGATTCGATCATTTTTAGGGCATGCGGGATTTTATAGGCGGTTCATAAAAGATTTCAGCAAAATCTCTCGACCGCTTTGCACGTTATTGGAGAAAGACCAGCCCTTTGTTTTCGGTGAGGATTGTATGAAGGCCTTTGAGATTCTCAAAGAGGCCTTGATTACTGCGCCTATTTTGAGACCTCCAGATTGGACTCTCCCATTTGAGATTATGTGCGATGCATCTGATTACGCTATGGGGGCCATTTTAGGACAACGCATTGATAGGAGACCCTATGTGATATACTATGCGAGTAGAACTCTGTCTGATGCCCAGATGAATTATACTACGACAGAGAAGGAGCTACTTGCGGTAGTTTTTGCATTGGATAAATTCAGGTCCTATTTACTCGGTTCGAAGGTGGTTGTCTATTCTGACCATTCTGCATTGAAATATTTGTTGAATAAGAAAGACACCAAACCGAGATTGATTCGTTGGGTCCTACTACTACAGGAGTTTGATCTCGAGATTCGAGATAAGAAGGGAAGCGAGAATGTAGTAGCAGACCATCTTTTCAGACTGATCGTGGAGACCACGCAGGATCAGAGGCCGATCAGTGATTCTTTCCCCGACGAGCAGATCATGTCAGTCAGTACATTGCAGTTACCCTGGTTTGCAGATATTGTGAACTATCTGGTTTCGAGGCAGATACCTGAGCATTGGAACAAGAATGAGCGTGAGAGATTCCTATCTCAGGTAAGGCACTATTATTGGGATGAACCGGAGTTGTTCAAATATTGTGCAGACCAGATCATTAGGAGATGTGTTCCGGAGGAGGAGTACCAGACCATTCTGAATTTTTCCCATTCTTTAGCTTGTGGAGGGCATTTTAGTAGTAGGAAGACGGCTGCAAAGGTTTTGCAGTCAGGATTTTATTGGCCCACACTCCACAGGGATGCTCATGAGTTCTGTAGGCGATGCCTGCGATGCCAGCAGATTGGGAACATGTCCAAGAGGGACATGATGCCCTTGCTTCCGATTTTGATAGTCAAGCTTTTTGATGTTTGGGGCATTGATTTCATGGGACCATTTCCGCCTTCATTTGGAAATTTATACATTCTGGTGGCAGTTGATTATGTGTCCAAATGGGTCGAGGTTGTGGCAACCAAGACCAACGATCACAGAGTAGTGCTTAAGTTCATTAAGCACAACATTTTCAGTCGTTTTGGTGTGCCACGAGCAATGATTAGCGATGGTGGCAAGCATTTTAGGAATGTACAGATAACTTCTCTGCTGAGAAGATATTCTGTCAATCATAGATTCAACACTCCATATCATCCGCAGACTAGCGGACAGGTTGAAGTGTTCAATAGGGAGATTAAGCGAATTTTAGAAAAGACAGTTCGTCCGGACCGCAAGGATTGGTCCCAGCGATTAGATGATGCACTTTGGGCATATAGAACTGCATTTAAGACTCCCATTGGCATGTCCCCGTATCGCCTTATATTCGGGAAAGCATGCCATCTTCCTGTCGAGCTAGAGCATAGAGCGTACTGGGCTATCAAGAAATTGAATTTTGACCTCACCCAGGCTGGCAAAGAGAGCACTGCAACTATCAGAATTAGAGGAACTCAGGAATGATGCATATGAGAATGCCAAATTATACAAAGCTCGCACAAAAGCATTTCATGATAAGCATATTGTCAGAAAAGTGTTTGAGCCAGATCAGAAAGTGTGGCTATACAATTCTTGTTTACATTTATTCCCAGGGAAGTTAAGATCGAGATGGATAGGTCCGTACATTGTGAAAGAAGTATTTCCCCATGGAGCAGTGACATTATTCGATCCTATGACCCAAGGTACATTCAAGGTAAATGGGCAAAGACTGAAGCCATTCATTTCAGATGCCTTGCAGGATGGTGAGTGTGAGATAGTGCATCTCACGAAGGCATGAGGATTCGACCAGAGGGATGTATCATATGCACATTATTTCTTTTTCATTTCAGAGTTTTTATTTATTTAGTATTTCATTTCACATGTGCTAATTTGTGTTTTGATGTATGCAGGATGAACTTAACATTTAGTGTATCAATTACCAGGTACAGAGAAGAGCTTTCAAAGAATTCAAGGATCAGATGAAAATCAACTTCAGAAGCTCAGAGCAAATCAGGTTGTATCTATCCTTTCTCCCATATTTTTGTTAGTGTCTTTTAGTGTGCATTTGCAGTACATTTTTATTCATTTTGTATGCCACTAGGGACAGTGTCATTCAAGCATGGGGGGTGGTTTAGATGCATGCACACAAAAATGTCAATTTTTTTTTTTTATAACTGGTAATCAAAGTAGGCATTTGAGAACAAAGTGTAGCATATATGATTGTTTTTGGCATAATCTAACAGTTTATAAATTTTTAAGCCCCATAAAAATTTTATTTTCTGAACTGAGTCAAATAGAGTAGTTATTCATGAGAAAATTCAAAGAAAATATAGTATTTGATTGTTAGAAAATTTTGAATCACTTTAGTATAAGTATGCACAGTATGTGTTCTGAAAGAAATAAGCAATGGAAATATGTGTTTGAAAAAATGAGTTTAAAAGAATAGAGCTACGTTTAGTTGTTGATGTCTTCGTGAATCCTAGTAGTGGAACTCAGACACGAGATGAAGTGTTTGAGTATCTTAACGAAAAGGATAACGAAGGAGATCATCTTCTTGTCTAAGTCGATATATGTGGCCTTTGTAGTTCGAGTAAGTAGAATCTGAAGGGTGTTTTGCACCTGGTGCCCCAAAGCCAGCTGGTTTGGGAGCCACCGGTTCGAAAGCTTGTTACATGGACTGCATAGAAAGCCTAAGAGATAGAGACATTGCACATGACGAGAGGCAGACTATACGTAAACTATTAGAATAGAAGGTCTAGTGACTCGAGCAATTAAGTCTGAGGGATACTTTGTATCTAGTGCCCTAAGGCCGACCGGCTTGGGAGTCACTGACCCAAAGCTCGCTACACGGGTCACGAAAACTGACTATTCGAAATAGTGCTCATATGAGAAGAATCTATGCTATGCCCCCCCCTTTTTTTCGTAATACTGTCTTTGTGAAACTTGAGTCAAATATATGATAGTTCAAAGCTTGATTGATACTGTTGTTAGTATTATGAAACACTATTTCAGTTTGTGTGGAATCCTAAATCTTTTTTTTTTAAGAAAGGTAAAAATGAGTGAGTTGATACTTGGTGGTTATGCTGCAGTTTGTTTAGGCTAATTCCAAATTTAACCTTCCCCTCCAACTCGTCCATGTGGTTCTTTTCAGCAATCCATACCCTTCCAACCAATACCCTGTATTCCATCCTATATCTACCTACAACCCACAATTCCCGTTTGCTGTCAACATTTTTTTGCCCGCTTCACATACCTTCCACACCTACAGCAGCACCCATTGCGTTGCTCACACGGCAGCCACCAACTTGTTGGCAACATTACCTCTTGCAGCATTTAATCACACTACCAGCACAACAACTCCACCTGCACATCTTATGCATTGTCTGTATCTCCTTACACAGCCACCCTCTCTGCACCCTCACCATACTACATTTCTGCACTATTACCTGTGCAAAACACCAATCCTCCTTTCATTTCCTGTATATCCATGACTCCTGTACATTCTTATTTGTTGCATTTGTCATGTTTCCTGTTTCGTAGCAACCTGCATCTGTCTCACTTGCACATTAACGACTTCCAGTTTTTTTTACCTGCTACAGCATCCCAGCACAGGCCACCGATGGCTTCACCAGCCACAGCAACACGTTAATTCAGCTATACATCACTGTGCACATAACTCCTTCACTTCCCTCTCAATCTATTGCACTCATTCTCTTGCATATAGATAGCCTGCATATATATATATATATATATATATATATATATATATATATATTTTATCTCAGCATATTGTCTCACATGTACATTTTTCCCTCACTTTGATTTCCTGTGTTATTAATATTTGATGTATATTGTTTCTTTGCTGCAATTATAACATTCAGTATCTCCTACTGTCACCAGCTAATGTTATATCTTTCATCGTAGCATCGACCATCAGCACATACCTTGCGTGAAAGGCTCATTCCTTTCCCACAATTGTATGGCCATTTTAATGGCTGTCATTATTTTGTTTGTCTTCCATATATATATATATATATATATATATATATATATATATATATATATATATATATATATATATATATATATATTTTGTGTGTGTCATCATATATGCTTTCTCAGGTAGGTTTTCATTAGTTTAGGGATTAGCACGTAAATATCTTCAATAGTAAAGCATGCTTTCCCATTAATCTAGCATATTACATATGTTCCCACTTGGTTCTTAGATATATGCATGTTGGCTTTCAATATGATATCCCTTTCCTATATTATTTGTATTAACTCATCTTTTGTAGGAAAATATATGAAAAATGTCATTTTGTTTTCTTAGCTTAGAAATTGTAAATTCAATTCCAGTTTCCAAGTTGCAATACTTAGATGATAAATTCCATTTCCTGCATTAGATTAGAATGTGTGAGCATGCATATTTCTAGAAATGCTTGTTTTCATATCATTTTCCTTTTTTTGCAAAATTTCACAAATAGAGAACACGAATGGCACGTGCACCATTCTAATAGGAGGTGATTAAATCCTAAGTTGATGATTTGCATCAATGGCCATAGTTAGGTGTAAACACCCCAAAATTTTCAAAATCTTTTAAATACCCCCTTTTTTGCCCCCAATATCATTTTTATGAGCAATTGAGTCACTTTTAAATCTAAATTCCAGTTCGTTTCTCGAGTTTTACTGAAATTAAATTCATTTTTATATGTCTGACTTGATTTCGGATCCGGATCCATTGTCCAGATCCAAATATGAGCCTCGTTGCCCAACTTTTAAATTTAAATTACAGAAAATACCAAAAATAAATTTTAAATAGCTCAGACAGTCCATCCGGCATCCGTTTGGATCCATCACATTGTATTTCTCAATTCGAGTTTCAAAACTCAAACATTTTCACAAAATCTGGATCCAAACCCCTTTTTCTGAAGAAATTTTCCCAAAATAACATTGATTTTTCAGAAAAACCCTTTCTTCTGTAAATACTTTGAAATTTTGTAAAATTAGTTTAAATTTCTTAGTTTTTAGAGTTTTGTTTTCAAAAAAATACAATATATATATATATATATATATATATATATAATTCCAAAGAAAAAAAACACAAAAAAATATTGAAATTCATGAAAAGAACAAAAAAAAAATAATGAAGGAAATTACAAAAAAATGGTTTTTTAGAAACCCGTTTTTTTGAAAAGACTTTTTAAGAGGCCCTTTTGTGAAAAACTTTATCTTCAATGTTTAAGGGTCGAGTTAGGGTTTTGAAACCCTAACTCTCGCCTTCTCCCCTTCGCTTCCCCTCCAAAAGAATTCTAGAACCTTACCCTCCAACCGCCCGATCCTCCATGGCCACGCCCTTTTTTCTCCTCCACTTATCGCCAACCACCCTGGCGACTCTCCTCCACCCATCACCAATGATCTTTCTTCCCGAACCCTCCTCCTTCTCTTTAAAAGAACCACTCCACCCTCCTCTCAGGGGACTGCTTCTTGACCTTTGCATTATTTCTTCTTCCCCTTTACGAGATCGGCCCTCACCTCAGCATCCCTCAGTTGTTGACCATCGCTATCCCTAATCGATTCTTATTTTTTCCCTTAACCCCTTTACTCTTCCTTTTCTTCTTCGTATTCTCCTGGTTTTTCCCTAAAACTGCAGAAGGAAGCCGATCGTCCTCCGCCAAGGCTACAACGACCAACCTCCTGCAGCTTTATACAGAAGCCCCCCCCCCTTTTTCTTATCAATTGGAGCATAGATCACGATCACAGAGATCATCGAAAGATTGACTCGATCCTTCATCAATCGGATCTTCCGTCTATTCACGGTAAGCATTCTCTTTCCCTCTGATTCTTTTGATTCTCTTTGTTCATTCCCTAACTCAAGCACCTCTATGATATCGGTTTGTTTATGGCAAATCGATCCATAATGGTGCAACATCAACAAAACGATCCCGTTCCTACATTCTTTTCGTCTCATTTTTTTTTTTAGTCATTGGTTTGATTTTAATGATATTTCTTTCTGTTTTCCTACGAATTGTGTTTCATCTTCACTATCGTTTCACTTCTATTCCCGTTGTCACGTTCCTCATCCATTCATGTGTGAATTATTTTTTTTTCTTTTAATTTCTCATGGATATTCTGATTTTCCCTTCTACAACGGATTCCCTGTTTTATTTTGCACATCCGCATCTACTGGGTATATATTAACTTCTTGTTTTGCAGTTTATCTATGTTTATTCTCATTTACATTATGATTCTGCATCTTATTTTACAGCAACATCACACTCCCCGTCGCGTGCCCTGGCGTTTACATCAGATGCCTAATTCCATTTTGACAGACATTTTTGATTTTTAGCTTTCTGTGTTGTTTCTTTTCCTTCTTTTACTTTTTTTTTTTGCTGATCGTGAACATTGGCCATGCTTGATTTCTTGTTTTCCCATTTGATTGACTTCTAACGTCTGATTTCCCATCTTAACAACATCACTTTCATTTCCCAGGTTTAATTTATTACATTTTTTTACACTTAATCATTCCTGTGCCCATTAGTTTCAACCGCCACTCTGCATTTTTCACCACCACTGCCATATGCGACTGTATCTGTTAAGACTCTGTAGAATCAGGAGTTGATTCTCTGATTAACATCCATGTCTAGTTCTCTGCGGGTGTTATCATTGAATTCTGCAGGTAGTTCGATATGCTCATTGGGAACCAGGTAAGTCGAGGAGTGGCGATACGATCACTCACTTCAGTTGCTGTATTGTTGGTAAAAATCACTTGCCATGTTCATCTTATAGTTAGATGTCAATAAAAAAAAAATCGTGCCATGAATGTTGCTGCTAATCTAAATCTTGTTGTTGCTACCTAATGATCATACATGCCAGGGTATGATTAACATAAAATTTTACCAGCACATTCATTTAGGTATTTTTTTTTTTTTTACTCTGTGATAAGTTTGTCCTCAGCTCAAACTGTCAATAGCATGAGCCCATAAATAAGATCTTTAGGATCTCGAAATGGTTGATGACCCATGACTTATCCCATTGCCTTGATATCAAGGAAATTCTTGTTTTCTTTTCCATGTTGTGCTTATAAAAGTTGGTCCTGGGTCATTGTCGAGGTTTAACCTCAATTCATTATTTAGCAGGATATTTCAAAGGACCTTAAATCATTGAATCTGAGATGATGCCATTTATTACAGAAACCATCTGGTCCTGTTCTGTCAAAAAGGGTTCTCAAAACCCCATCTTCAAGGTAGTAGTATGACTTTTTGCCTATCAAAGGAAATAATTAATCTGGAGTTTTGGTAAGGCTCCATCCCAATGAGGTCTCGGCGGCAAAGATGCTCAAATCCATAGCCACAGTAGATAACAGATGTATTATGTTTTTACAGAAGTTTCTTCTCCCTTACAAAATCTGTCTCGGAGAGGAAAGGTGTGTATATGGATGTAACAAAGAAGTGCATACAAGAATTGGTTTTAGAGATATGCTGGTTGAGGAGTCTAGTAGTGTTGTCATCCCCTCACAACCATCATGACAGGTTTCCAAAATGATCAGAGCAGTCACCCATTACCCCAACTCCTGGTCATTGCAGGATTCACAGGCTGAAATTGAATTATGGAAGTTGAACTGCGTTCCAATCAGACACTACTGCACATTGTTCACAGCACTCTCTATGATCATCTATGCAATCACATCCTAGTAATCGCATATCCTCTCTTTAGCAATACCTAATGCAATTTTTCATTGGCATATAGTAAGTTGCACATTTCTATCAGCTACACACATTCATGATATCTCTGCTCGCCACATTCAATGTAACTGGGTATTCATATTTAAATACATCCTCTTCATATCCGATATCGCTGCATGTGTGCAATATATGTTCATTTATCTGTCGTGCCTTGCTGCATAGTCTGTGTATCCATTATTCACATGTTAATACTCTATTGTTATCATCATATCAGTACCGTCATACATCTTTCTGTTGGAAACACAAACCTCTCATCGGTATGCCATCATACTTTATATCGCTTTTTTTTTTCTTGTATAGAACATTCACCCTTGTTATGAAAATTCTTTTTGCTTGATCATAAAAATACTCTGGGCTACTTCTAATCTCATTGAACAATCGGCTAGATGCCCACTTATTTAGAACCTTCCTGCTTTAACCTGAATGCATGATATCTGCACTAATTTGTTCCCTTGGTGATTTTCAGGATAAGTTGCAGCTGTATAAGTGACAAGTAGAAATAGACCCATATTACTAATGTTTGAAGCAAACTGGTAAGGTATTGAATGAGTCTTATTTTCTTTATTTTAAGTCTTTAATATGGTGGTAATAACATAATTGCTGAGTTTCGCATGTTTGTGGCCTATGAAATAGGAAGTAGTCCAACGTTGGTCCTAATAGCTTGTGATAATATGACTTGCTCTGGATTTATGACATCACTTGAAAATCCCTTTAAAACCTGGATCCATGCCATCTCGGTTAATGTACATTGTCACAACCTTGGGAATATCTTTACGTCACTCCAAGCAATTAAGGACGACCTAAGGAGAGACCAACATGTTATAAGTAAAACTGGACTGGTGGCTTGATTGCTGGACTGAGAATTTCAGTCCCTACTATGCATGTATATTCAGCTTCTCCAAGGCAAGTCAGGATGGGTACCGATGTTATTTCTAACATAAGCTGAAGGGAGAGATATCATATCAATTATTGAAGATCTGGTTCAGTTAGGTAACTGCAACCATGCCAAATATAACAATGCCCAGTCTAGTGTTGTCTCAAATTTGACTTAACAATTGGCATCCACTATGTTTCATAGCACTTCCAGCACCCACTACCCTACCACTTGCTAAACTTTCACTAGTGCATCTTTTGTGCCAGTCATTGCCTCACAATCACCACTCAATCGTGTAAATAGCATCTTGCTGGGTCATCTCCTTGAGGTGTATTACAGTCATACCACTACATTAAGTCGGTATACTGTCCTTGTATAGCTATCCTCCTTTTAACTATGTATATTACCTACATTTCCCTACTTAGTTTAGATGTAACGTTTAGGACCTATCTACATATCTGTTCTCTAACTAGCATAGGTATCATTCCCAGCTAAATACATTCTTTAGATATAAAAACCTCTTTACTCCATACAGGCAATGTAAGATGCATTATGCATATTCACTCTAAACATCTATATCCTCATTCAATATGGCCATATACATGTTGATTCCAATATGATGCTTCTTCTTTCATGTTCATTTTTCTATTTCGCTCTGTACTAACTTACACTTTGCAGGGAATACGTGGAAAATATCATTACTTGGAGTTGTAAATTCAAAATTTTATATGTTGTAATAAGTTAGGTCTTAAATTTACATTTCTAGCTTTTAGATAGAGAGAACGAGCATTGTAAATATCATAGATTCCTTCTTTTCATGCTTTTTACTTTTATTTTCCAAAATCTCACAAATGGGAACACGAATGGCACGTGCACCATTTCATAAGAGGTAATTAATCCTAAGTTGATGATTAACATCAATGGCCATAGTCAGGATGTAAACAAAACTTACGATTTTTATCTTTTATAAAATAACACTGGATCCACACTGGATACTTTTCAAAATTCATCATATTTTCTTTAAATATTTTCCTCTTTTATCAAAATTTAATTTAAAATTAATTCAATATATACCAATGGCCATAGTCAGGGTATATTAAGGGTTAATTTCATTTTAAACTCTATAAAAGCACCAAAAATGTGTTTTATTCTTCATTTGAATTTAAATATGATTATCATATAATACATTCAATGACCATAGTCAGGAGTGTATTATGTCATTAATCTTATTTACATTCATTTAAAGAATGAAATATGATTTTCAAATCCAATTTCCAAATTTAGATTCATTCGTCATTTAGGATAAAATTGCATCATATTTTCAAAAAAATCTTTTCTCAAAATTCCAAGTGATTTTGAACTTCTTTTTCTTCAATTTCTATTTCAACTCATCAATTCTATTTTCAAAGTCCAAATTGACTTTGAACTTTCAAATTCATTTTATATTCAAAGCTCCAATTCGAATTCAAAGTTCAATTTAACTTTAAAATTCTTGATTCATTTTTCTAAATTCCAAATTCAAGTTTCAAATTCAAAGTCCAATTTGACTTTGAAATTAATTTGTATACTCAAAATTCAATTCTCAAATCAAAGTCCAAATTCATTGTCGAGATTCGAATTCAGATTCAAATTCAATTTGATATCTCAAAATTCTATTTTCAAAGTTCAATTCAACTTTGAAACCTCTGATTCATCTTCTGATTTCAAATTCAAAATCAAGTTTACCTTCTTATCTTCAAATTCAAAATCAAAGTTTGAGATTAATTCTGAATCTCAAAATCCAACCCTTCTTAAATTTTAAATTCAATCTGGGTTTTCAAAACCCAAATCTATCTTCAAAAAGTCCCATTTGGACTTTCAGAATCCAAATCCAAAGTTAGATCCTAATCCCAACTTGGATCCAGACTTTCAAATACAATCTCTACTTTGGATCTCAGACTCCAGATCCAATCCCCATTTAAAATTCTAGATCCAGAGTCCAACTTCACCTTGGATCTCAGACTGTAGATCCAATTCCATTTTAGGATCTAGAATCCAATTCCATTTTGGATCTCATACTTCAGATCCAATTCCATTTTAGGATCTCAGATCCAAATTCCATTTAGGATCCAGAATTAAATTTTATCTTGGATTTCAACTCTATTTAGGATCCAGACTTTGGGTTCAAATTTCACCCTGATTTCAAGTTTTAAATTCAATTCCATTTCAAATTTCATCTCTAAGTTCAAAATCCATCTTCTAACTTTGAAATTCCCTTTATTTTCCCTTTTTCAAATCATTCTTTCTAAATTCAAAGATTTATTTTCCCAGCTCTGATTATTTCAAAGACTTAGAACTTTTCTGATCTATCTCAAGTTCTAAGTTAGATTCTACCATTCAAAAAATCATTTCTTCACTCTATTATCAAACACTTGGAAATTTTCAAAACATCTTTCAAAAGAGCATGCATCCTTGCATTGCACAAGCATGATTCTTTGTGCATTTAGACTTAGGATAAATTCTTAGATAATATTTAGGCAAAGCAAAAGGCATAAATTCGATCCTTGGTTCGATTACCACTGGTAAAGGTACCAGGAACGGTCGAACCTCCTACCGACGAGCGAATCCCGTCTCTCCATTTTCTCGCAATATATTTCAAAACGGAGGCCAGTAATTTTCTAAATATTTTCAAATCAAGGTCAAGTGAAACCCCGCAAAAGAGTTCCTCGTGTTCTCTTCCCTTTTTTCCTCTTCTCTCTTTCTTTTCTGTCTTTTATTCTTCTCCCTTCAAAAAGGAGGAAAATAGGGATTAGAAAAGGAAAAAAGAAGGAAGAGAGAAAAACCACGAGAGGAAAAATTTTGCGATGATCACATCAGGATGTGAACAAAACTTATGATTTTCATCTTTTATAGAATAACACTGGATCCACATTGGATCCTTTTAAAAAATCATCATATTTTCTTTAAATATTTTCCTCTTTTATCAGAGTTTAGTTTAAAATTAGCTCAAAATATATATCGATGGCCATAGTCAGAATATATTGAGAGTTAATTTCATTTTAAACTCTATAAAAGCACAAAAGTATATTTTATTCTTCATCTGAATTTAAATATGATTATTATATAATACACTTAATGACCATAGTCAGAAGTGTATTATATCATCAATCTTATTTTAATTCACTTAAAGAATGAAATATGATTTTCAAAATCCAGTTTTAAATTCTTTAAATTCATTCATCATTCAGAAAAGAACTACATCATATTTTTCAAAATTCTTTTTCAAATCCGAGTAATCTTGAATATCCCTCTTCAAATTCTATTCCAATTCATCAATCCTATTTCATTTTCGAAATCAAATTTCAAAGTCCAATTTGACTTTGAAATTTAAAATTCATTTTATATTCGAAACTCTAATCCAATTCAAAGTTCAATTTAACTTTGAAATTCTTGATTCATTCTCTAAATTCCAAAAATTCAAGTTTCAAATTCAAAATCCGATTTGACTTTGAAATACATTTGTATATTCAAAATTCCATTTCTAATTCTAATCAAAATTCAAATTTCAAATCAACTTTGAAATTTCAAAGTTCATTTTCAAGATTCAAACTCAAATTCAAATTCAATTCAATATCTTAAATTCAATTTCAAAGTTTAATTTAACTTTGAAATCTCTGATTCATCTTCTAAATTTAAACTTCAAAATCCAATTCTAAAATTAAAATTCATCTCCATTTAGGGATCTAGATTTCCAAATCCGGTCTCCACTGTGGATCTCACACTTCAGATCCAATTCTATTTAGGATCCCAGAATTCAACTTCATTTTTGGATCTCAGACTTCGGATCCAATTCCATTTAGGATTCCAGAATTTAACTTCATCTTGGATCTCAGACTTCAGATCCAAATTCCATTTAGGATTCAAACTTTGGATTGAGATTCCATCTTAAATTCCAGATTTCAAATCCAAATCTATCTTGATGTCCAGATTTCAAATCCAATTCCATTTTCAGATCTCATCTGGACTTCTTGAATCCATTTCTATTTTTAAATTTCCATTTGGATTTCTCAAATCCAAATTCCATCCTGATTTCAAACTTTAAATCTGGAATTCAATTCCACTTTAAATTTTATCTCCTCTCCTGAATCCAGGTTTTAAAAATTCAAATTCAGAAGTCCATTTCTAACTCTAAAACTTCATATTATTTTCCTCTCCGCTTAAAATCATTCTTTTTAAATCCAGATTTATTTTTCCAACTCTGATTATTTCAAAGACTTAGTACTTCAAACATCTTTTCTGATCTATCTCAAGTTCTAAGTTAGATTCAACTATTCGGAAATCATTCCTTCATTCCATCATCACATTTTTACTTGGAAAATCTCATATTTCCAAAAGTGTTTTTCTCAAAAGCATACATTTATGCATTTACATTACACAAGCATGATTCTTTGTGCATTTTAGATTTAGAATAAATTCTTAGATAATATTTAAGCAAAGCAAAAAGGCATAAATTCGATCCTTGGTTTGATTACTCCTGGTAAAGGCACCAGGAACGGTCGAACCTCGTACCAACGAGCGAATCCCGTCTCTCCATTTTTTCAGCAAATATTTCAAAACAGAGGTGAGTAATTTTTATAAATATCTTCAAATCAAGGTCAAGTGAGACCCCGCAAAAGAGTTCCTCTCTCTTCTTTTCCCTTCTCTCTTCTTTTTTTGTCTTTTACTTTCTCCCTTCAAAAAGGAGGAAATAGAGGCTGGAAAGGAAAAGAGAAAAAAGAGAGAGAATACAAGAGAGGAAAAATTTTGCGATGATCACAGTTTTGGCGACCGAGATGGGACCTCATCTCCGCCCTGTCGAATTTTTGCCTTTGCTTTGATATTATCTAAGTCTTTATTCTTCGAATGTCAGTTTCATTTTCATGCAAACCTTAGGAGCCTAGACTCTGTCCTAAGCTGACATCATTGCATATAGGATCTAAGTATGGTTTGGTAGGACCATATTGAGAAGATTGTTCCATGTTCACCTTAGATTTAGGTTTGAAATACAACTTTCCTCAATTCTAGGGATTGAATGCAAACAATGTATGCAAGTCTATGCCTCTATTCATTTAAATTCTATCTCTCTAAGACTTGCATTAGAGCTTTCTGGTTTTATTTGCATGTTGAACATATTTTTGAAAACATCCCTACCTATATTGTTTCGGTCTTCACGTTGTTGGGCTGTCTCACTGAACCATAGTTCGGGAAAGAGCCTCACAACTGGACCACTTATTTAGGTTTGCGCCCCCCTACCACATACCTAAGGGCCATAGTCTGAGGTATATCGGTAGGTGCTCAAGGATGTTGGGAAACCATTACCTTAGAACCGGAGAAAAATTTCTGTGCCACGTACTTCAGGCTTCGGCTCGAGTATATTGGCATATCTTGATTGAAATCAGATAATCTAAATCTTAGAGTTAGGATTAAGGTCCTATCAGCCATTTCAAAATATTGCATTTAGAGTCGGCTTTAGGGAGTGTTGTTTGTGCATCCTTGTTTGTATATCTGTGATTGTGTGATATTTTAAATTTTCCTTATATTTTCCAAAACCCTAGGTATATATTATTCAAAATTTCCTCTTTTTTAAACCCAGGTGTATCTTTTTTTTCTTCTTCTGATTTCTTCAATCTTTCTGATCCTCCCTGCAATTTTCAAAATCTTAAATCCTTGCCAGCTGTTTTTAAATTCTTTTTCCTCCTGTCTTTTCAATGTATCTCCTGATTCTATTCTTATTTACCTTTTTTATAAATCTCTTTTCGTCAAAGA
Organism: Nuphar pumila; assembly: GCF_984573655.1. Taxonomy (NCBI): domain Eukaryota; kingdom Viridiplantae; phylum Streptophyta; class Magnoliopsida; order Nymphaeales; family Nymphaeaceae; genus Nuphar; species Nuphar pumila. The sequence continues at coordinate 51,837,322 of NC_143257.1, read as the reverse complement.
GATACCCTTTTTAAAATAGCATTTTTTTTCTTCATATCCCAGTTGTTTTCCTCCCCACCGAGAAACAACGCGATTGTCGCAAATTCCCGCGATGACTCAATCCTTTATAATAGGATATCTTTTGTCAAATTTTCTTTTGTCAAATTTTCTTTTGTCAAAATTTTCTCCAAAATTTGTCTAAATATCTTATTTTATCTAATAGAGAACACTGATACTCCATCATGGTTCAGACAAGAACTGGAAAGGAAACAGTTCCTCTGCACAGTGATAGTGAATTAGAAGGAATGGACTCTCTCCGGGCATCCAGAGGACAGGGTCAAAACAAAGGAGATGATATTGACCCCGATATGTATGGTATGTTCCAAAAAATGATGGCTAGGATGATGTCGGAGCAAGTCGAGGCCAATCTAAAAGAGGCAGTTCCTAAGAACAAACCAAAAAAAAAGCTATGAAAAGGCAAGTCCGAATTGTCAGAAAGAAGGTACAGCCTGACACCACTTCTGAGGAATCAGAATCAGTAGAGAAAAAGTCAAAAGAGGAAGAACAGTTTGTGTTCAGTTAGAACCCTCCACGGCAGGTGGTGAAGATAGCAACTGAGGAGCCCGAATCGGTAAACAAACCCACTCCAGTTGAGGATCCAATGCACGAGCAAATGAGAGAATTGACTCGGGCAATTAAGGACATTCAGGCCAAGAGTAAGGGCAAGCAGACCTACACTGGCGAGGATTTTTACGATGGCCTAGATGGGGATGATAATCTGGAGAACCTTCCCCGTAAATTTCTCAAGTTTGACGGAACCAATAATCCAAAAGCTCACTTGGCTATATTTTATGCAGAGTGTAGCCATTTCAGAAAGGACAACAGGGCTCTGTTCATTTGCTTTTCCCGCAGTCTAGAGGGTATAGCGGCCAGGTGGTATGCCGATCACATCAATCCTATCGAACTACGAGAGTTCGATAAAGTAGTGAACTTGTTCATTGAGCGCTTCTTATTCAACACTGAGGCCTCACCTACGCTCAATCATCTTTACAACCTGAAGCAAAATGAGAATGAGAGAGCTGGCAAATTCATCCACAGGTGGAGAAGCACCTGCAACAAGATAAAGGTTCTCATTCCAAAGGAGCATGCATTGCAAATAATCCTCAACAATTTCTCTCAGCCCCTGAGAAGCCTCATTGCCACTTTTCCAGCAAAATCCTTTATCAAGTTGATTGAGCGAGCCAAATGGCTCGAGTTAGGAATGGAAAACGGGATTTACGAGGGCATGCCGATGGTCAAGAATATCCAAGACCAAAAAAAGAAGGCACCATTCACTCATGCAGTTGATACCTCCGACCATGATCATGACAGCAGCAGAAGAAACAAAAATGACAGCAAAAGTGGCCAGAACCACAGTGCAGCTCAAGGGGAGAAGTCTTCCAAGCAGAATGACAAGCCGTCTCAGTCTAACTTTCCACAAAAGGAAAAGATAAAATGTGAAGGTTGGAGTAATCACCGCGAGTTCACTCTTCTGAAGCAAACGCTCGAAGAAGCCCTTGAATTCATGCTTACCAAAGGATTGGTGAAACTTCCAAAAGTCACGAATCCTCCCACAGTCATGGGAAGGTTCATGAATCAGTTCTGCAAGTTCCATCGAGCAGTGGGGCATCACACCCATCACTGCTTCGCCTTCAAAAATATTGTTCAGGATTGCATCGACAAGAGTCTCCCTTTTGAAGACGAAGAGGAAGATGAGTTGGCCATCATGACCAAGCCTTTCTCAGACTACTCAGAAGATTGATCATGCCAGAATTTTTTGCTTTCCTCCTTTTTTGCCAGTCACCTCGTAGGGGCCAAGCAGCCCAGTCTTTTGTAACCTTTTGGTCAAAGTACTTGTAAAGATTTTAGTCTTTTGTTATCAGTTTTGCTTATCAATGAAATGTCAATTTTCTTCATATTGTTGATATCAAAATACTTCCTTCCTCTGCCACAAGGGGCATTTGTTTTTGAAAAATTATATTTTCATCTAAAAAATCTTCTTCGTCATCGGCTTCTATTAAAACCACATTAAATCCCTATTCTTCTCAGAAGGAGGGACGATCCCGACATCGTTCATGAGAGAAATGATATTACCTATGAGGGTTTTTCAAAATCATGAAATTTTGAAAGTTTTCTGAAAAGTCTTCGTTACGATCGCCAAGGGTTCAATATTTTGGTCTAATCTTTTTCGAAAACCAACCCTTGTATTGATCTTCTATTCCAAAATTGGTTTCGAATCATTATCTTCAAAAATCAACCCTTGTGTTGATTTTCTTTTCCAAAATTGGTTTCGAACCATTATCTTCAAAAATCAACCCTTGTGTTGATTTTCTTTTCAAAATTTGGTTTCGAATCATTATCTTCAAAAATCAACCCTTGTGTTGATTTTCTTTTCCAAAAACTGGTTTTCGAGTCATCTCCAAAAAATCTACTCTTATGTTGATTTTCTTTTCTAAAATTGGTTTTTAACCATTGTCTTCAAGATCAACCCTCGTGTTGATCTTCTATTTTCAAAATTGGTTATTCGAACCATTATCTTCAAATAAGATCAACCCTTGTGTTGATCTTATTTTACAAAGCTAGTTTCGGACCATTGTTTTCAAAAATCAACCCTGCTATTGATCTCCTTCTTAAAAATAGGTTCGAACCATTTTCAAAAATTGACCCTCATGATGATCTCTCTTCAAAAATCGACCCTCGTGGTTCTTCTTCAAAGATCAGTTCTCACGTCAATCATTCTCCCAATTTAACCTTGCAGTTGCTTTTCTTCCCAAAAAATGATTTTTCACCTGTCTTTCAAAGGAATATTCTCCTCTCTCTTTAAAGATCCCATATGCAGGCAGGATCAGACAAACTCGTTTCTCTCAAAACTTATAATTTTTTAGTTAATCTTGTTATTTTTATTAATGTCATTCAATTTATTCATATTTTTTTTCTCCAAGTTTACATCAATTTTATCAAGTTTTATCAAATTTTCCTAAATTTTATTAAATTTTATCAAATCTTAACCCTTTCAGGTTAAGGGATAAACCTGATGCCTTTTTTCAATGAGGTATTCCTTTTTCTTTATCATTTACCCTTTCAGGTTAAGGGATAAACCTGATACCTCTTTCCCATGAGGTATTCCTTTCTCCTTTTTCCCTTTCAGGTTAACGGATAAACCTGAAGCTTGGCCTTCGAGGCATTTTCTTCTCCCTTTCAGGTCAAGGGATAAACCTGAACCTCGACCTTCGAGGTATTTTCTTGTCCCTTTCAAGTCAAGGGATAAACCTGAACCTCGGCCTTCGAGGTATTTTCTTTTTCCCTTTCGGGTTAAGATAAACCTGAACCTCGTTTATCGAGGCATTTCTCCTTCTTCCTTCAGGATAAGGGATAATCCTGAAGTCTTTTATCATCAAAATTTTCACCAATTTTTACCAATTTTTCACCAAACTTTCGTCAGTCTTTATCAATTTTTATTCTTTGTCAATTTTTGTCAATTTTATTGATTCTTTATCAATTTTTATCAATTTTATTGATGCTTTGTCAATCTTTATCAATCTTTTCTTTATTAAATTTTTGTCAATTTTATTCTTCACCAACTCTTATCACTTTTGTCAAATTTATTTCCTTCTTCCTCTTCAGGATAAGCGATAATCCTGAAAACCTCGACAATCATTCTCACTTCAATTTCCAAGTGTCTTGAAGATGCCGGTCTCCTCTTCCGACTCTCGGTCAGAAAAGCCAAAGCTCGTGCGTGTGCATTTTCACAATTCAGTGCTCGTACTGGTATATTTGCAAAACTTAGTGCTCGTACTGGTGCAATTTCAAAACCCGGTGCTTATACTGGGGCATTTTTGAAAATCAATGCTCGTTCTAGTGTAATTTCAAAACCCAGTGCTCATACTGAGGCATTTTTTTCAACTAGTACTCGTACTGATGCATCTTCAAAAATTCAGAGTTCGCACTGGTGCATTTTCAAAAATCCAGGGCTCGTACTAGTATATTTGCAAAATCCCGTGCTCGCACTGGTACATCTAGCACTCGTGCTAGTGTCTGGATGACCGATCAGTTAGCCCCTCTGGTTCAGTCTTTGCACTAATCATTCATCAAAGATCAAAGCTCTAATTCCAATTTTGACCTTTGGGTTATTCAATTCTTAATTTCAAGCCTTCAGGTTACAATCTTCATCAATCTTTCCTTAATTTTTCTTAATTTTTGTCAATTTTTCATCAATTTTTTTCATCGATTCACCTCAATTTTATTCGTTCCCTGTTCAGGATAAGGGAATAATTCTGAAATCAGACCACACACAATCAACCATGATGGTCTTCTTCATTGCAAGTCAGATAATCCAGTCCTCAAACTGGTCATTCCCAAAACTTTCAATCCCAATCCTCGTATTGGCGATTTTCAAAATTCAATCTTATGATTAAAGATTTTCCTTTGAGATTCGAGTTTCGACTCGAACTTCCGATTCTCCTTTGAGATTCAAGTCTTTTACCCAAACTTTCTAGATTCGAGCCCTGGCTCAAACTTTCCAGCTTTCCTTCAAAAATTTGAGTTTTATCTCGACTTTTCTTTCCTTAAATAAATAAAGTTTCAAAGTTTCCTTTGAGATTTGAGCCCCGACTCGAATTTTCCAGCTTTTCTTAGAGGATTTGAGTGGTTACTCAAAACTTCTTTTCCTTAAAAACCAGAATTTTTCAATTTTTCTTTGAGATTCAAGCCCCGACTCGAATTTTCCAACTCTCCTTTGAAGATTTGAGTTTTAACTCGAAGTCTTCTTTTCCTTCAAAAAAATCTGAACCTTCCAGCTTTCCTTCAAAGATTTGAGTTACGACTCAAATTTTCCCTTGAAGATTTGAGTTTCAACCCGAAATTTTCTCTCCTTAAAAACCAAACTTCCTAGCTTTCCTTCAAAGGCTCGAGTTTCGACTCAAATTTTCCTGTTTTCCTTGTAGAATCTGAGTCCTGATTCAGATGTTCTTTAAAAAAAATCAACTTTTGAGTTGGGCTTACCTTCAAAATTCAGTTTTATGCCAAGCTTGCCTTCAAAAACTCCAAATTTGTATTTACCTTCAGAATTCAGCCTCGTGTTGGATTTTTCTTCAGAATCCCACTGACATGTCAAAACTCGATGTTAAGCAAAGTTTTCGTCATCAAGGATTTCAGGAATATCTTTCCAAATTGCCATAAAATAGTTGTTGATCTCAAACTTTTATTACATAAAGAATTTCCTCAAATCTTTCTTAGTATTCTTTCCAAAAGGGTGAAGCTTTTGTGAAGAAAGACTCAAACTTCAAATTTTCTGTTGGTCAACCAAGAGAATGAAGAAAAAAATCTTCGATATGACTGGCAAAGGAAAATTCAATGACGTTGAAAAGCCATAAGTGAGCTGATATTGATCATAGCTATGGCACATTCGTAAAAAACATTCTTCTGACAGTAAGACAGTGGAAATATCTTGGGTAGTAAAAAGAGCCTACCCAATCCATATCTCCTCAGTCATTTGAGCTGCAAATCAAATATCCGCAAAAGGGATCTCTTAATTGTCGTCAAGATGAAGACGAATATGCGAGTTAGATCTCCGGGGCCAAAGAAGTTTTGGATCATCTCCGAGATGAAAGAGTTTGTGACGGATCCTTCCAGGGAACGTTCTGAGCACCGTCAAGATGAAGGCAATTGCGATGAGCCTCCCGAAAAACCCTAAAGGATATTTGATTTCTGCTATCATCTAGAGATTTCAACCCAAGAACCAATGTCATCAAGCCTAATTCCTGAGAAAGAAAAGGAAGGATCGGAACATCTCCGAGATGAAGGAGTTTGTGACGTACCCTTCAACAAAAAACAGAGAAAAGTCAGGACATCTCCAAATGAAGGATGATGTAAAAGCCCAAGAAAGCTTAGTGACTCAGAAGAGTGCGAAAAGATCATCATGGGAAAATGCCCAGGATATCAAACTGCCCAAACTGTTAAGGATCTTTTTTATCTATGTGAAATTCTTCTATCAATATTGTTTCATTCAAACGCTTTTATGAAGCTAAGAATAGTTTTTCTCTTTTCATATCAAGGAAATTGATAGCTTCCTTGAAGAAAACCAACAATAATAATTTGACTTTGATTATGGATTTTATAGAGTTAACCCAGTTGGAGGTAATACTCTAGGTGGGAAAAGGAACATCTTTCAAAAGTGCTTACCTTCAATTACCTTGAAACAACTATAATTTTTATCATTTTGGCAATATTTTCCAGCTTTCCTGATAAGAAATAATAACTTGATATTTGTTTTGATACATCTTGGTGTTGCCTTTTCCTTCTTTTGCATAGTCGAAAGAGTTGCCTTCCCCTCTTTCATAAGAGTTGCCTTATTCATCTTTCGCTTTGATCGAAGGATTCACCTTCTCCTTTCTAAAAGGATTGCCTTCCTCATCTTTCGCTTTGATCGAAAAATTTGCCTTCTCCTTACTAAAAGGATCGCCTTATTCCTCTTTCGATTTGTCGAAGGATTCACCTTCTTCTTGTTAAAAGGATTGCCCTCCTCATCTTTCGCTTTGATCAAAAGATTTGTCTTCTCCTTTCTAAAAGGATTGCCCTCCTCATCTTTCGCTTTGATCGAAAGACTTGCCTTCTCCTTGCTAAAAGGATCGCCTTACTCATCTTTCGCTTTGATCGAAAGATTCGCCTTCTCCTTTTTTAAAAGGATCGCCCTCCTCATCTTTCGCTTTGATCGAAGGATTCGCCTTCTCCTTTCTAAAAGGATTGCCTTATTCATCTGTCGCTTTATCGAGAGATTCACCTTCTCCTTTCTAAAAGGATCGCCTTATTCATCTTTCGCTTTGATCGAAAGATTTGCCTTCTCCTTGCTAAAAAGATTGCCCTCTTCATCTTTCGCTTTGATCGAGAGATTTGCCTTCTCCTTGCTAAAAGGATTGCCCTCCTCATCTTTCGCTTTGATCGAAAGATTTGCCTTCTCCTTTCTAAAAGGATTACCCTCCTCATCTTTCGCTTTGATCGAAAGATTCGCCTTCTCCTTTCAAAAAAGGATTGCCTTATTCATCTTCCGCTTTGATCGAAAGATTTGCCCTCTCCGATTGCCCTCTGTATCTTTCGCCTTGTCGAGAGATTCGTCTCCTTGATAAAAGGATCGCCTTATTCATCTTTCACACCATCGAAAGATTTGCATTCTGTTACCTTATTCATCGTTCATTTTTGTCAAAAGAATTGCCTCACATCTCCTTATTTTTCATCTCTCACATTCCAAAGAAGAGTTGCCTCATTCATAAGAGGTATCTCTTCTTGTCCCATCACGGTTTCTTCATCCGAGGATCCTGTATGGTCGTACCCACTCGGGTTAAGGGTCAAACCTGTAATTTCTGCGAAAGGTCATTGATTTCAAAAGCTGATTTAGTCTCAGCAATAAGACGCCCAAGATCATCCCTTTTTCAAGCTTTAGGGAACTCCATTTTCTTTCTTTTGCAAACCCCTTTCGGATTTGTTTGTCCAAACTCCGAAAAGTCCCATCATGGTTTCTTTGTCCAAGGATTTCGTACGATCGTCCCTTTTAGGTTAAGGGTTAAGCCTGAACCTCGCCCCTCGAGGTATCTTTCTTTTTCCGGTTTGGGTTAAACCTGAGTCTCGTTCCAACAAGGTTTCTCATTTTTACGAGGTGCTTTCTTTTAGTCCCATCATGGTTCTTCCCATCGAGGAGTCCATGTTGTGTATATCTATCCAGGACAGAATCCAACTTGAGTTTCATCTCACGAGACATTTTTCCAAAAAAAAAAATGCCCCATCAAGGTCCTCATGTATTCCTTTCCCCATTCAGGTTATCTTGAGATATCTTCGTCCCATCCAGGTTAAGGGCTAAACCTGAATCATTCCAAAAAGTTGACCTTGTCTCACCCATGAGACTTGATCAAAATTCTTATCTTTTATCATTTCGGGATCTTCATCCAAAGTCCCATCACGATTTTCTCATTTCTTGTTAATCCAGGTATATCATTTTTGAGGATTTTGTCTCCCCAAAACCATTCAGGATAAGGTATTAAGCCTGAGGTGATATGACTTTCAAATAAATTCTTCCACACCCAGTTCAGATCTGCTGACTGGGGTATTCTCAAAATTTGGAGTGTTATCTTTGCCACTAAGCTCGGCTTTCAACAGGCTTAGTAGCAAAGAGGGGCATCTGTGAACACCCAAAATTTTTCAAAAGTTGTAAATATTCTCTTTTTGCCCTTTTGCCCCCATTTTCTGGGTAATTGAGTCAGTTTTAAATCTAAATACCACTTTATTTCTCAGATTTTACTGAAATTAAATTCATTTTACATATATCTGACTCGATTTCGGATTCGGATCCATTGTCAAAATCAAATATGAGCTTCGTTATCCAATTTTAAATCAAATTCTCAAAATTACCAAAATAACTTTTTGAAAAGCTCAGACAGTCCGTCCGGTGTCCGTTTGGATCCATCACATTATGCTCCTCAATTTGAGGTTTAAAACTCAAATATTTTCTCAAAACTTGGGTCCAAACCCATTTTTTTTTAAGAAATTTCCCAAAAATAACCCCAATTTCTCAGAAAACCCTTCTTTTGTAAATATTTCTAAAAATTTTGCAAAATTAGTTTAAAATTCTTAGTTCTTTAGAGTTTTATTTTCAAAAAACACAAAAAACCAGAAAAACACAAAGAAAATACAAAAAAAATAAACTCTTAAGACCACTTTTTGAAAAATCGTCTTTTTAAAAAAATCTATCTTTTGAAATTTTTTTATAAAGGAGCCTTGTTTTGGAAATTTTATAAAAAATTGAAGGGTTTGTTTTGGAAAAAGAAAAAAAACCTAAACTCGATTTCTTAAAAAGGGGTTTACAGAAACCCTCTCTCTCTCTTTCTCTCGCACACCCTCGAAGCTTCCATCACCGAACTCCCCCATGCCCTTCCTCCATCGCCCATCGCGCAATCATCCACCCCCTTTCATGACCATTGATCTGCAACAACCTCTCTCTCTCCTCCACCCATCTGCAACGGAAGCCCCTTCCCGATTCTTCCATCCTCCTCTTTAAAATCGGCAAAGAAGAAAACCCTAGGGCACCCGCTTTCCACCCCACCATTATCTCTCTCTCAACTTCCCCTTTTCCATTTTTTTCCTCCCCCTGGATCCTCTCCTTTGAGGGATCGAAAGACCTTCAGCTCCCAGCAAAAGCAGCAGAAGGTAAGTGCCTATCTCCCTCTTCCCCTTTGATTTTCTGTATAAATTTTTCTTTTAGTAATTTTGCGTAGATCTCTTGTTCCTCTTCTATATTCTGAGGCATCCGTGGTAGGATTGACCTGCTCTTAGCAGGACTGACCTATCATCAGCTCTAACAACGGAATTCATAATTCCGACATTCATTATGTTTTCTTTCTCTCTTTAAATTTTAAACAATCAAGTTGATCTAATTGTTTTAGAACCCTTTTTTTTTCTTCGTATTTCGATTTGAGGTTTCTTGTTTATTCTGAGGGCCCGTTCTACTTGGTTTCTTGTTTTAATAATGTTTGATGATCGGTCCCTTTCTTTCGCTACAGATTTGCCGTTGTATTTTTTACTATTTGCAGTCGCTATTGTTATTTCGAATTAACACAGTCAAATTTCTAACAATTTTTCTCTAATTCATCATCGTTTTTCATGTTTGTTTCATGATATTTTCATTCTTTTTTTTTTCTTAATCTTGTTGGTCCCAATCTAACATGCCATGGCATGTGCGTTTGAATTGAACCCAAATGACTGAACATCAGCATTTCACAGACTTCAACATCTGTCGTGAAGCACCCTGCTCGACTGATCAAAAAACTGGGTTCATGTTTGTTTTATCGTGAGGATGTCCCCTGAACTAATCATGTTTTAGATATTATAGCATTTGGGGCTTTTCTCCCAGCATCATGTTGCTTCACGGATATGACCACCTCTTCCTATTTTAATCTCTCTTATTAACTTTAGATAGGGTCATCGGTAATGAGAGTTGTTTAAGATCATTATGATCAATGCAATCTACATGATTCCATTTTATTAATATAATTTAGATATATATTGAGCCACTCATTCATTGAGATTTGCATTTTAAGATTATAGTATATTCATATCCTGTTCATTCTAATTTTTGGTGTTTATATTTGATTACTTGTTCGTAGTTTGATCTTCAGTCTTGACGATATCTGTGTTATCATCGCAAATTTTTTAACTTTTGTAATTCAAACTGAACTTTGAAAAAGATTTTGAAAATAACTCGCCTCCGTTTTAAAATGCGGAATAATTCCGAAGAATGAGACTCGCCTGTCGGTACGAGGTTCAATCGTTCCTGGTGCCTTTACCAGGGGTAATTGAACCAAGGATCAATTGTATGTTTTGCTCTGTTCAACTTGTCTAAACCATATTCTAATTCCTAAATGCATAAAGAATCAGGCATGTGCTATGAATTTCTGAAAATGCAAGTTTGAAAACATGATGTTTGCTTCAAAGATTGAAAAATATTTGGAAAATGAACTCTTTGAAAATCGTGAATCATGATTGAGATACTGTATTTGAGAAAGTGAAAATCGATTTCTGAAGAAATATAAGGATTTTGTGAAAATCGGTTTTGAGAAATGTGAAATAACTTTGGAAAACTTGATTTCTTTGAATTCAAACTTTAAAATTGAAAATATAACTTAAAAAATTGAATTTGGAACTTGGGAAATACTTGAAATATCATTGGCAAATCCATATTTTGAGAAAATCGATTTTTGAATAAGACTTAGGAAATTTTTGAGAAAACTGATTCTTTTGAATTGAAATTGGAATTTGTAAATGCATGAATTGAATGAATATGGATTTGAAATACTTGATTTTGAGGAATTGAGAAAATCTTTTTGTATTTTTGAGAAATGCAGTGCATTTTTGAAGTTAGCCTAAGAGTGTAGGCTGAATGTGGCTAATACGAAGATTACAAATCTGGGTATCATTCGTATTCTGACTATGGCCATAAATACAAATTCCACCGAGTTTGTCAACTCCATAAGAGCTAGTGCATGTGCCATTCGTGTAGACCATAGTGAATTGATAAAAATGTGCATGAATGATACATTCATCAGACATTTAATATTTGCAGAATTAAACTATATGCAATACAATCCTAGTCTAAGCTGAAATTTAAATTCTTATTCCAAATTTAATTTAATTTACATCACTATTGAATTTAAATACAAGAAATTAAAGTCTTCAATGTCCCTGCAAAACTAGAAAAATTGGTTAATGAAAATATGTTGGCTTTTCTAGGTTTATCCAGTAATATCTAGAAATTACTGGATTTTGCTAGATATAAGCCTTTTTGCCATGATTCCCTTAAATCAAAATTGATAAAATATGAAATAAGATTGAATAAATATGAAAATAGAATTTGAAATTTCGAAATTAGGGTCAAAATGACCAAAATACCCCTGATAGCAAGACTATGGCCTTGAAATCAAGGTTTTCAGAAAGATATTTTATAAAATGCAAGTTTTGAAATACAAATAAGAATAAATTGAACTAAGTATGATATGACATGTTTAAAAATATGAAAATTAGGGTTTAGAATTTCGAAATTGAGGTAAAATGACCAAATTGTCCTTGATAGCAAGACTATGGCCTTGAAATCATGGTTTTCTGAAATAGATTTTGGTAAAAACTTGGGATTTATGATTGAAATAAACACAAAATCAAACATGAAACACCCTAATATGATTATAAATATGAGCAAACCCTAAAAACACACACTTATGCACGAAAATCAAGAAATATCACAAAAATTGTGATTTTGGTAGTGTTTTTGGATCTTTCAGGGACCCTGTTTTGCAATTTGATTAATTCAGACATCAAATGAATTTTAAATTTCATAAAAATTGGCACAAACACTTATTATAACCCTAAAATTAGATTAAAATTGTAAAAATATTTTTTTGATATTATTTTAATTCGAAAATTGCATTAACAACCTAAAATAAGCTATTTTTAACCTAGGTCACAAACCAGATTCAGAGTTAGACCCGAATCAGGGGTCAATCCTCCATGAAAACTTCTGAATTTTTACAGAGATAAACTAAGAAGAAAAACAGAGATTTTCCAATTTACAGATCGGAAAAAACTGTTGAGAAACTCTGTTTTGATGTCACATAATATGATACACTGTCGTATTTGATTTTATATGATATGATAATATGTCCTCTTGAAAAATGTTATATTATGACTGAATATGTTTTGCCATAAATCTAACGAGTATTTGATGCAAGGATATCTCACCCAATAAGGATGGAGACTTCCTGATTCAAGTACAACTGTGGTGCAATCATACTCCTTGAAGAAAAAGCTTGATGAGCCATGCATCCTAAAGTTCAAATGAAGAGATCGGCTACCTCAAAATGAAGACTTTTTTCTTCTTTAGAGTCATATGTAACAGAACCTTCAGGAACTTGCATATTGCATATTACATACTCATTCATAAAAACTATATCATAAAAGTATACGATAGTTTCAAAAAGCTCCTTTTTGAAACCCAATAATTGTACCTTCTTACAACCCTTTATGAAAAAGATATTTTGTCATGTAATAATTGTACCTTACACTATATACAAGACAACATGAAAAAGAAATGTAGGAAAAAGACAAAAACATAAAATCGGCTACATAGGGAAAAACAAATATAATATGTTTTTGAAAAGACTCTAGTTACCTTCTTTAAAGAAATGTTTTTAATATAAGAAAAAGACAAAAACATAAAATCGACTACATAGAAAAACAAATATAATATGTTTTTGAAAAGACTCTAGTTACCTTCTTTAAAGAAATGTTTTTAATATAAGAAGAATACAAAAACATAAAATCGGCTACACAAAAGAAAAACAAATATAATATGTTTTTGAAAGGACTCTAGTTACCTTTTTACAAAACCATAGAATGTCGACTTACTTGAAGTCATCATTCTCTTTTGTACAAAGCATTAAATACCTCCTGTAACAAATCCTTGTTAATATCCTTCTCAAAGAATGTCGACCTTCTTTTAGTCCTCATTCTCTCTGAAGACTTTGAAAAACACAACATAAAGAAAACACTTGACATGACTATGTACAAATAAATATCTCAAAGCACTCATTGTACTTACACTCATTTAAAATAAAGAAGTACTTATGTACCTCAAATCATTAATTAGAATAAAGACAAAACTACAACCCAACGTTCAATGTACTATTGTAAGAAATAGACTTTTTACATAAAATATGTATTACCTAAAATATTACAACGACTAGTGTAGCCTATATTTTACTTTTATGGAAAAAGGCATTCTCGAATTTCTCTAAAAGATATTTTTGAAATGACATAACATTTCACATTTCAAAAAGGCTACGATTTCAAAATGTAACGACTACTTTTTCATAAGCTATATAAACACACTCAAATAAACTATTCAACAATGGAATGGAATAGACGTGTGAGCTTACAACGAGAAAAATTCCTATTTGATATTTAAAAAGAGAGCCTTGAAAAAGAAAGAGAAAAAGAAAAAAAAGAAAAGAGAAAAAGTCAAGTCCAACTCTTTGACAAAGAGCATTCTCTGAGTGACAAACAGAACATTCTGAGAATCCTTCATTCGTGCATTCATATCATTCTGAAGGTTCTATAGGAAGTATTGTAACTCTGTTATTCATTGTTTTCCTTCTTTATTGAAAGAAGTAGACCTCTGTGAAAGAGAGTGTTGCCCTTCTCTGTTGAGAGAAGAAGACCTCTGTGAAAGAGGGTGTTGTCCTTCTCTGTTATGGGAAGAAGACCTCTGTGGAAGAGGGTGTGCCCCTTCTCTGTTGAGAGAAGAAGACCTCTGAGAAAGAGGGTGTTGTACTATTTATCCGGTGACTTGGATGTTATAGTGGAAAGCTCAAGTGGTTTGCTTGGGGATTGGATGTAGGTCTGGGTACTGACCAAACCAGTATAAATTCTGTGTTTTATGTGTTGTGTCTTATTGCCTTATTATTTTTTTTTATCGATCTATATCATATTTCACTATTCACCCCCCCTCTAGTGGAATTTCATTTGGTATCAGAGCAGGTTTGCTGGTTTCGACGTAACAAGTCTTCCAGCACAAATGGCATCTACCTCCTATGCTTGTGATATTGAAGGTCAACACGCATCTCGTCCACCTTTCTTCAATGGCTCCAACTATGGATACTGGAAGTGCAGAATGGCTATATTTCTCAACTCCATAGATTTTGCTGTATGGAAAATTGTTGAGCATCCACACACATCTTCATCCGCAGACTATAGCTTATGGTCTGATGAAGAAAAGAAAATGGCAAACCTAAATGCAAAGGCTATGAATGCCTTATATTGTGCCATTGATCAGAACGAATTCAATAGAATATCTATATGTAAATCTGCATATGATATTTGACATTCTTTGGAAGTTATTCATGAAGGAACCAACAAAGTGAAAGAAGCCAAAATCTCATCTCTTGTTAGAAAATATGAGTTGTTCAAAATGAACAAAGATGAACCCATCACAGAGATGTTTACCAGATTCACCAACATCACCAACGATCTGAAATCTCTGGGTGTAACATATTCCCAGACTGAAAAGGTGAAGAAAATCTTGAGATCTCTCACAACTGATTGGGAGAAAAAGACTACAGCTATTGAAGAAGCTCAAGATTTATCTAAGCTTACTTTGGACGACTTAATAGGCAATCTTATGGCCTATGAAGTCCACATGAAAGAAAGAAGGGAAGAAGAGCAACCAGTAAAGAAAACTCTAGCTTTCCCAGCCTTATCTGAGAATGACGACTCAGATAAAGAATCAGAAATTGCGCTACTTACCAGAAAATTCCAGCGCTTCATGAGAAGGAACCGGCTTCCAAATAGGCACAAGTTAAGAAAAGATCCTAAAGAAGATCCCATGTGCTATCAGTGTAATAAGCCAGGCCACTTAAGACGTGACTGTCCCCTTCTCAAAAGAAAGTCCAAGACTGAGGAACCAAAGAAGAGGTTCTTCAAGAAAAAGACTCTGCATGCTCAATGGGATGATTCAGAACCATCCACTAGTGAAGAGTCAAGTGATGATGAAGCCGAAACTGCAAATATGTGCTTCATGGCAAACGAAAGTTCGGTAAGTGAAATCTCTGATTTTTCCTTTGAAGAACTTCTAGATGCTTTTCAAGAACTATTTGAAGAATCTAGAAAATTGAGTTTCAAAAACAAAGATTTAAAATCTGAAAATCTAAAGCTTTCCCAAAATTATGAAAAGCTCAGCAGTGAAAATTCTGAGTTGAAAAAGAAAAACCTTATGCTTATGTCTGAAATTTCTTCTACTAGCTCCAAAACTAAAAATCTGCAAGTAGAAATTTCAGAGCTAAAAAGTAAAACTGAGAACCTCATGAAAACGGTTTTCAAGTTTACTAAAGGTAAAGAGAACTTGGATAAACTCTTATTGTAAACACCCCAAAGTTTTACCTTCATCCAGTGTTTGTCCATTTCATAAGTCATTACAGATCATTGCATGTCATTGCATGTATTCTGCATAGCATTGCATGTCATTACATCTCATTTTTGAGATCCAACACTCCTGTTTTCAAAACATTCAATCCAGATTTGAATTTTAAAGCTTTATTTCAAAATCAATTTCAAAACCTGGGTTTTTATTCAATACTCTGTCATTTTCCAACCCCAGGACTTTATATTTCGAAATATTTTCTCAAGGAAACAATCTGGATTCATTTCAAATTCAAATTTTAATCGATTTCAATTCACAGATGAGACCCATTGAGGTGGTGTCGCTTCTGAATTCCTCTATTCATCAAATTTCTCAAATTTTTGAAAGTTTCAGTCCGATCAGGACTCTGTCTCAGAGTCCTAATCCAGTCAGAAGTTTGTTTTTAAGTCTGTTCTACTTCCATTTTCAGTCTTTTTTTATTATTTTCAAAATTTAGGTCATTTTACAGAGTCCAGTTAGTTCAGGACTCTATTTTAGAGTTCGGTCGAGTTAGGAGTCTAACCCTGACTGTGTTTTCTGACTTATTTCATCATTTCTTGATAAAATCTTTTGAAAATTCTTTCATTTGGCTTTTAAAATCTAAAATCTCAGAGTCCTAAGAGTTCAAGACTCTAACCCGGAGTTCCAGTTCGCTTGAGACCCTATTTTCAAAGATCTTGAATTTTAATTATTAATATTAACCCCTTTTCAAAGGTATTTTCAGTGTTTATTTCAAAATTTGCAAAACTCGATGTGGGCCCACTCAGGTGGTACCATATCTAGAGGAGTCCTGACCCAGTTAGGACCCTATGCCATTTCAAAAATTTTAATTTCAAAGTTTACTTTTGAAAATCTTTTGAAAACTTTCTCAATTTCAAGTTTTAAAATCATTTAAAAAAAAAAAACTCAAGTAGGGCCCACTCGGGGTGGCGCAATATTCGAGTAAGTCAGGGCTAGACTAGGGTTAGTCATTGTCCTAGTTAGGTTAGAGGTTTAGAGGAGTCAAAATCAATTTTAAAAAAAAAAATCATTTTATTTAAGTTTTAAACCATTGGTTTTTAAAGGTTTTAAATTCAGGTCTTAAAAACCAAATGTGGGTCCATACTAGGTGGTACCACATTTGGACTTTTTAGGGTTTAATTAGGTGTTAATTAAGGTTTAATTAGAGTTCATTTAGGGTTAGAAAACCACAAAAAATCGTTGCTTTAGTGGATTTATTAGAAAGAGTCCTAAAAAAATGAAAAACCTCTTAATTAACCCTAATTAAGTGACTTTTTGAAAAACTATAAAAAGGGACCTAAGGGGGGCCAAAAGGGGGGCTCTTTTCTCTCAAATTTTCGTGGCCTCTCTCTCCTCTCCATCACCTCCACCTTCCTCCATTGCAGCTGCAAGCACCAAGGTAATATTTTTAATATTTTTTAGTTTTATTTAATACTTTTTCATGTTTTAAATCAATTTTAGCCATTGGTGTCATCCCCTTCATGGATTAAACCATGGATTCAACCTCAAGAACCATCAAGAATCAGCAAGAACGATCCAAGAAGGTGATCTAACCCTGTTTTTGATGATTTACAGAGATTTTAATCAATTAGAATTGATTTTAATATGATTCTTTACATTATTAACCAATAAAATATATGATTTACCCCTTTTAATGGGTTAAATCTATGTTTTAAAGGTGATATCAAATTCCAGCCATTGATTCCCTGTTTTTAATTTATTTTCATGGTTTATTCATGTTTGTTTTACGTTCTATAGCATAGAAATAAGTTTTATTTACTGTTTTATGGTTTATTTTATTTATTTACATTAGTTAATGCATGGTTTTTCAAGTTTCTTAAAATTTCTGTGTGTTTTAGGTTTAGAACAGTAAAGATGATGTTATTTCGGATTGAAGAACTCATTGTTTATTTCTGATTTTTTTATATGTGGTGCATGCATGCGTTATTGAGTTACTGTATAAAAATCAGAGGTTTTGGACCTCGGGAACCCTGTCAAAAAAATCAGACATCAAATCGGGTTTTTAAAGCTTTAAAATCGTGGTTAAAATCAGGAAGGTAACTTGCTGTGATGATATTTATCTCATCTTATATCCGATTTTAGATCTGTAAAGTGCTATGGATTCACATTGAGTAGATATGTCTTTTGTGAAATTTTCGGATTTTTTGATAACTGTTTAGTATTTTTTCCTATTTAGAGAATCTGTTTTTAAATTTAAAACTCGTTAGGGTTTACCAAAACCCTAATCAGACTTGTGTTAGTCATAAATCCCAAACCACAGATCCGATTTTAGATCTGTAAAAAATGAGTATTGTTACTTTTCTGTCTACTGTTCACCATTAAAATTTCAGAGATTTTTGTTTAGGATTGCTATTTATGTCTGTATTTTCAATCTGGAATAGCTGTTTTAATCCCTGTTAAGAGTGATATATTTTAGCTCAGATTGCCGGAAGGGTTTCTCCCTAACCGAAGATGATTTTTCCAATCTGTAAATTGGTAAATCTCTGTTTTTCTTCCTAGTTAGTCTCTGTAAAATCTCATAAATTTCCATGGAGATTTGACCCCTGGTTCAGGTCTTGGATTGAGACTGGTTGGTGAATTAGGTCAAAAATAGCATATGTTTAGGTTTTAATGCAATTTTCGGATTAATTTAATGTCAAAAAATTATTTTTATAATTACAATTCGACATTAGGGTTATAACAAGTGCAGGTACCAATTTTTATGGATTTTGGAATCCATTTGATGGCTGAATTAAGCAAATTGCAAAACCGGGTTCCTGAAAGATCCAAAACACTGCTAAAATCACAGTTTTTGAGATATTATTGGATTTTCGTGCATAAGCATATGTTTTTAGGGTTTAATCATGTTCATAATCATATTAGGATGCTTTAGGTTTAATTTGATGCTCATTTGATTTCATTTAGTGCATAAAACCTAAGTTTTTACCAAAAATCTATTTCTAAAAACCCTGATTTCAAGGCCATAGTCTTGCTATCGGGGGCAATTTGGTCATTTGACCTAAATTTCGAAATCCCTAACCCTAATTTCATATTTTTAATCATGTCATAGCATATTTGGTTTGAGTTTATTCCATTCAAATTCCAAAACTTGCATTTTATCAAAATATCTTTCTAAAAACCCTAATTTCAAGGCCATAGTCTTGTTATTAGGGGTATTTTGCTCATTTGGACCCCAATTTCGAAATTTCATATTTTACCTTTATTATTTCTTCATATTTTATCATTTTGATTTAAGGGAATCATGGCAAAAAGGCTTATATCTAGCAAAATCCAACAATTTCCTGATATTGTTGGATAAATCTAGAAAAGCCAACATATTTTCATTAACCAAGTTCTCTAGTTTTGCAGGTACATTGAAGACTTTATTTTTCATGTATTTAAATTTCAATAGTGATGTAATTTGTAATTAAACTTTGGAATAAGAATTTATATTTCCTGCTTAGCTTAGGTTGCATTGCATATAGTTTATTTTTTTATAACTTTAATGTGTGATGGATGATGATTCATGCATATTTTTACAAATTCACCATGGTCTACACGAATGGCACATGCACTAGCTTCTATAAAGTTTATAAACTTGGTGGAATTTGTATTTATGGCCATAGTCAGAATACGAATGATACTTAGATTTATGATCTTCATATTAGCCACATTCAGCCTACACTCTTAGGCTAACTTCAAAAATGCACTGCATTTCTCAAAAATACAAAAAGTATTTCTCAATTCCTCAAATCCATATTCATTCATTTCATGCATTTGCCAATTCCAATATCAATTCAAAGAAGTTCATTTTCTCAAAATCTCCTAAGTCTTATAGCAAAATCGATTTTCCCAAAAGCATTGAATTTCAAAGAATATTTCAAGTGTTTTTCTCAAGTTCAATCTTCCAAAGTTATGCAGTCAATTTCAAAGTTTGAAGTTAGAATTTTTCTAAGTCTTATTCAAAAGAATATGGATTTGCCAATGATATTTCAAGTATTTCCCAAGTTCCAAATTCAAATTTTCTAAGTTAGAATTTCAATTTCAAAGTTTGAATTCAGAGAAATCAAGTCTCTCAGAGTCGATTTCACCAAATGTCAAGGATTTCTCAAAATCGATTTTTATTTCTCTCAGAAGTATATTTCAAATCCCAATTCACGATTTTCCATGTGATACCTATTCTAAATATTTCAATCATTCAAAGCAAACATCATGTTTTCAAAATGTGCATTTTCTGAAAATTCATAGCACAGGCCTGATTCTATGTGCATTTAGAAATTAGAATGTGATTTAGACAAGTTGAATAGAGTAGAGCATAAGATTGATCATTGGTTCAATTACCCCTGTTAAAGGTGGCAGGAACGGTTGAACCTCGTACCGACAAGCGAGTCCCATTCTACGGGATTTTCCCGCATTTTAAAAACGGAGGCGAGTTATTTTCAAAAACTTTTTCAAAGGTCAGTTTGACTCGCAAAAGTTAAAAATTTTGCGATGATAACAGGTTTGGCGACCGTGATGGGACCTGTCTTTGCCTGATCAATCTAATGCTCTACTTAGTTCAAATTGTCAAAATCGATTTCCATGGAATGTCAGCTTTTGATTTATGCTATCATGTGAACCTAGGAGCCTAGACTTGAACCCAGCTGACATGGAATGCATATAGACTAGGTATGGTTTGGTAGGACCATATTGAGGAGAATTATTCATGCTCACATAGACTTAGGTCTAATACAACACTCCTCAATTTAGGAATTGTATGAAAACAATATTTGCTTCTTCAAATATTTCAAAAATCTATCTCTTTAGGACTTAGAGCCTTCTATTTGCTTGCATGTGCTCATGTTTTCAAAAACCACCCCCACCTATATTGTCCCGGTCTTCACGTTGCTGGGCTCTTTTCCAGAACCATAGTTTGGGACAAAGCCTCACAACTGGGCCACCTATTTGGGTGAAAACCCCCCTGCCACGTACCAAGGGCCATAGTCCAACGTATATCGGCAGGTGCTCAAGGATGTTGGAAAACTTGAACCTAGAACCGGAGAATTGATTTTATGCCACGTACATCGAGCCTTGGCTTGAGTATATAGGCATAACTGGATTGGATACAGTTGATCTGAACCTTAGAGTTAGGATTAAGGTCCTGCAGCTATTTCAAAATTTGTGCATCTAGAGTCAGCTTTTAGGGAATGCTGTATGTGCATGCTTGTTTATGCAGAATTTGATTAAATATGTTATTTCCTTTTTATTTTCCATATTTTCCCCAATTTTCTAAAATACTGGACGATTTTCTCAAAATTCCCCAATCTATGTCCATGTTCTAAAACCTTGGACGATTTTTTTCAAATACTTCATTTTCCATTTTTCATCAAACCCTGGACGATTTTCCAAATTTCCCTTAATTTCCTTCAAAACTCCAGGTGATTTCCCATCTTTCCTGTCTTCTGGATCTCGAATTTCCTACTTTATTTTTATCCTGCCTGCATTTTCCTCAAATTTCCTGTATTTTTCCAAGTCTTATTCCAATTTTCCATGTCTTCCAGTCCGATGGCATCCAGTCAGCTTGATTCAGTCTTCCCCGAGGGTCATATCTCCTACGAGGTGCGACAAAGTCTTCCCGAACATCGAGTCCTTAGCACCGGATCCTTCTTTCCCCGGTGGTATTATTCATGGTTCAAGAACTTCTCTCGTATGTTTCCGGACCATCTGGACGAGTGTGGATTGGAACTGGCGTCCGCAGTAGGAAAGCAGACAGTCAACGGCAACTTGATTCATGCACTAGCAGAGCGGTGGAATCCGAGCACTTCTACCTTCTAGTTCCCGTGGGGCGAGATGACAGTACTGATGGATGAATTTTCAGAGATTATGGGATTGCCCGAGCCAGCCAGTCAGCCTGGAGATCCATTGGAGAAACAGTTTCTGATTAATGTTAAGGGTCTGGACCCTAAGGATGCCTTAGCTCGCATGACAGGACGCAAGTCTTGGCCATTGATAGAGGAGGATGGAAACGAATATGTGGATCTGCTCAAAATCTACAGACAGTATGGGACATTTGTGGAAGTTAGCTCGCTGTCCAGAACAGCTCGAGAGAGAATTCAGCACGCTATGGTTCTGTGCACGGTGGGATTAGCTTTCTTCCCCGATGGACGGAATTATATGGATATCAGAATAGTTCAGCTTTTAAGGAGGTGGGGAAGTCGACATACCAGCTGCCTCTCGATAGCCATGGCCGCACTCACCTTTCTATACCGAGGGTTGACCCGTTTCGCACTCGGAGAGTCGATCCTAGTCGAAGGGTGCACCTATGCCTTGCAGTCTTGGTTCCTCCGCCATGTGTCAGTCTGAGCTAGTTCCTTCAGATACAATATTGAAAAGCTTCTTCCAGTTGCGCGATACCGGTTCTTGATCGACAACCTTCAGGAGGAAGAGGTCGTATGGGACTACTTTGATCGCCAGGAATCACCTCCCAGATATACTTATGCGTACGGCAAGCGATTCAGGCTACTTGGCCCCTTCTTCTGCGCATACTATCATCCAGAGCAGTGTGTCAGGCAGTTCTCTCAGAGGCAGAAGCGCGTAGAGATTCGTCCACTAGCAGGGGTTCTGCCAGAATTCAACCTCGCATCAGATCAGTGGTCCGGAGCATACCATTCTGCCAGACATGGCTGGGATTCCTTTGTCAATCTTACTATTTTTCCTGGTCCTCGAGTGTCCTCTGATTATCCAGAGTGGTAGAAAATTGTTTGTCCCCCTCCCCTCTGTCAAGAGTATTATTGATAAAATCATGTTTTTCCCCTCAATAAAATTCCTTTATTTTACATCTCATCTTGGTTTGACGACCTCGCCTAGGTAACAAGGCATATTTCCAGTTGTTCATTTTGCAAAGAATAGCAGCGCAATTGTCGTAATTCCAGCGATGACTCAATCCCTAGTAATGGGATACTCTTTCAATTGTCTACCAAAATTCTCAACAGATATTTTCCTTCAACCAAATTTCCTTCAAAAGCCTAATCATCAGTTCTACCTTGCAGAGAGCATCAGTAACATTCAGGAGAGCATTTGTGATACTCGATGGGTCAGACAAGGTTCGAAAAGAAAACCTCATCAGTTGAAGGCGTTGCATACTCAGTCACTTCAGAAGAGGAAATGGACTCACCCCGATCAGTCAGAAGTCAAGGTCAGCAAGCAAAGGATGATGTTGATCCTCAGATATATGCTATGTTCAAAGAGATAATGACCAAAATGTTGACAGAACAAGCTGAAGCTAGTACAGAAAAGATCCAGGTCAAGCAGAGGGCAAAAGGCCGGTCAGCCAAGAAAGTTTTCAAACTATCCAAGAAATATATCCAACACAAGGATACATCTGATGAGTCAGAATCAGTAGGCGGCACTGATAAGGAGTATGAAGTCTGGCAAGCACTTCAAAGATCCCCTCATAGGCAAGGGACAACCTATAAAGGGAAAAATCAAGCAATGGATGATCCGTTCCAAATACAGCTGAAGGAAATGGCGAAGAAGATTAAAGATTTGCAAGCCTGCGACAAGGGCAAGAAGGTCTTCAGGAGCAAAGATTTCTATAAGAGCATCACTCCCGTCAGGAATAATCAAGATTCAAAAAAGACAAATTCTGTTAAGGCCCACCGCAAGGGGTGCAAGGATAACAAGGGCAATCATACAAGTCAGAAAGAGAAATCTTTAAAGCAGAGTGAAAAATTGAATCAACAGAAAGAGAAGAAAAAGCATGACGGTTGGAGTTACGATCGCGAATTCACTCCTCTAGATCAACCCCTCGAAGAGGTCCTTGAATACATGCTGAGCAAAGGAATGGTTAAGCTTCCAAGAATTGCTAATCCTCTGGTCGCCCTAGGGAAATGGAAAGACCGCTTCTGCAAATTCCACCAAACAACGGGGCACGATATTGAACATTGTTTCATCTTTAAAAATATCGTCCAAGATCATATCGACAAGAATCTCTTCATTGAAAATGAGAAAGAGTACTGGTCAACTGTCTTATCCAAGTCTCAGCAAAAATCAAGTACTCGACAAGAGATGCAGCGTGATGATCCAAACCAAGACCACAAGATGGCCCCGTTAGATCAAATACTCGAGAGTTTCTTGGAATACATGCACACAAAAGATACAGTCGGGTCTCTGAAGGCTCACTCCATATTTTCTACCAATTCTACCAGAAGTAGCAATGGACAAAACAAAAGAGGAGGTAGAAAAAATCATACTGGAGGCTCAGGAAATCCAAACTCAGAGAAAAATGACCTCGCAAGTCGGAAGGATAAAATGGACAAGCGAGATGACAAGTCTTCCTCAAGTGTCCAATTCGAATTAAAATTCCAAGGAAAACCAAAGCATGATGGTTGGGGGTACGATCGCAATTTTACTCCCTTAGAACAGCCACTGGAGCAAGTTCTGGAATACATGATAGCCAAAGGGAAGGTTAGACTCCCCAAGATAGCAAATCCTCCTGTGACCATGGGAAGGTTTAAAGATCAATTCTGCAAATTTCATCGGGCAATGGGTCACGATACCGAGCATTGTTTTGTCCTTAAAAATATTATCCAAGACGTCATTGACAAGAATATTCTCGTTGGAGATGAAAAGGAGGACCATTCATCCTGATCATGTTTCTCCCCAATCATTCAAAAAATTGATAACACTAGCACTTTCCTAATTTCTCATCTTGCTTTTATTATTTCAAAGGGATGATGTAATCTTGTTTGTCTTTCCTCTATTTGTTACCTTTCCTTCAATACATCAATAAAGTTGTCAGTTTTTCTCTCAAGCTCGGTGCCATTTTTTTATTCTCCTCGGCAAAATGTTCTTTTATGAGGAATGACCTCTTCAGAGTCTCTTCTGAATAAATCAAAAGCCAATGGTCGTGTCATCTTCAGAGAGTGCTCCTCAAACATCAATCATTTATCCTTTTGTTCAAATTCTTCTTTCCCAGTTACACTGGGGCATTTTTAAAATTTTCATTTTATCTTCAAAACTTTCTGTATGCAGGCAGGATAATCAAATCTCTCATTTCACGCACTTGTGCATGCATGTGCACCCATTTACATTCATGTGCATTTGCATACATTCATTCGCATTCATCTGCATCAATTTGCATTTGCATCGATTTCCCATTCTGGATAAGGGATAAATCCTGAGACCCCGGTAAGTCGTCCAAGTCATCGCCAATTGATGACCCTTCAAAACCCAGTGCTCGTACTGGTAATCTTTTAAAAACCAGTGCTCGTATTGGTAATCTTTTAAAATTCAGTGCTCATACTGATAACCTTTTAAAATCCAGTGCTCGTACTGGTAACCTTTAAAAGTCCAGTGCTCGTACTGGTATCCTTTAAAAAATCCAGTACTCGTATTGGTAATCTTTTAAAATTCAGTGCTCATACTGATAACCTTTTAAAATCCAGTGCTCGTACTGGTAACCTTTAAAAGTCCAGTGCTCGTACTGGTATCCTTTAAAAAATCCAGTACTCGTACTGGTAATCTTTTAAAATCCAGTGCTCGTACTGGTAGCCTTTTAAAGTCCAGTGCTCGTACTGGTATCCTTTAAAAATCCAGTGCTCGTACTGGTAATCTTTTAAAATACAGTGCTCGAACTGGTATCCTTTAAAAATCCAGTGCTCGTACTGGTAATCTTTCAAAATCCAGTGCTCGTACTGGTAACCTTCCAAAATCCAGCGCTCGTACTAGTAATCTTTTAAATACCAGTGCTCGTACTGGTAATCTTTTAAAACCCAGTGCTCGTACTAGTAACCTTTTAAAACCCAGTGCTCATACTGGTAACCTTTTAAAACCCAGTGCTCATATTGGTACTCTTCCAAAATCTGATGCTCGTACTAGTTGAACTAGTCCCAAATGTCATCTTTATACTTATCAACTTTTCTTTCCTTTAAATGTCTTGAATTGGTCTAGAAGAGTCGAGTTCCGATTCGAATCTTCTTCCAAATCCAATTCAGAATTGGTCTAGAAAATCCAAGTCCCGACTTGAATTTTCTTACAAATCCAATTAGTATAATTTTCTTTCCTCTAGATTCTAGAATTGGTCTGGAAGAGTCGAGTTCCGATTCGAATCTTCTTCCAAATCCAATTCAGAATTGGTCTAGAAAATCCAAGTCCCGACTTGAATTTTCTTAGAAATCCAATTCGTATAATTTTCTTTCCTCTAGATTCTAGAATTGGTCTAGAAGAGTCGAGTTCCGATTCAAATCTTCTTCCAAATCCAATTCAGAATTGGTCTAGAAAATCCAAGTCCCGACTTGAATTTTCTTATAAATCCAATTTGTATAATTTTCTTTCCTCTAGATTCTAGAATTGGTCTAGAAGAGTCGAGTTCCGATTCGAATCTTCTTCCAAATCCAATTCAGAATTGGTCTAGAAAATCCAAGTCCCGACTTGAATTTTCTTACAAATCCAATTCGTATAATTTTCTTTCTTCTAGATTCTAGAATTGGTCTAGAAGAGTCGAGTTTCGATTCGAATCTTCTTCCAAATCCAATTCAGAATTGGTCTAGAAAATCAAAGTTCCGACTTGAATTTTCTTACAAATACAATTCGTATAATTTTCTTTCCTTTAGATTCTAGAATTGGCCTAGAAGAGTCGAGTTTCAATTCGAATCTTCTTCCAAATCCAATTTAGAATTGGTCTAGAAAATCAAAGTTCTGACTTGAATTTTCTTTCAAATCCAATTCGCTTGGTTTTCCTTTAAAAGTTCGAACTTCTACTTAAACTTTCCTGCAAATTTGGGAATTGGTCTAGAAGATCCGAGTTCCGACCCGAATTCTCTTTCAAAATCCAATTCATCTAGTTTTCCTTGAAGAGTTGAATTCCGATTCGAATCTTCCCTCAAAAACCTAGTTTAGCACCTGGTCCATTCAAAGCTCACAAGTTGGAATCATTCCTTCTTAAGCTATGATCCTTAAGTTGAATTCCTATGGAATTGATAATTCGTAGGTCGAACCCCTGCGGAACCAATGTCGTTCTTAATTGAACCAATGTTGTTCTTAGGCTGAATCCCCATCAAACCCATGTCATTCCCAATTTCGACCCTTTTGGGTCACCCAATACCAATTTCAATCATCTTCTCTTGTGAGGGACCCTTTTTCCAGGGAGAGTTCGAGGGAGCTCATTCTTTTTCGCATGTCTTTATTGTACGTTTGTTGAACCCCTTTTTCTAGGGAGAGTTTGAAGGGACTCATGATTCACGAACAGTTTGCAAAACAATCTTTATTGTCACACAAGGAACCCTTTTTCCAGGGAGAGTTTTGACGGAAGCTCGTCCTCCTTGTAACCCTAAATGTCTTTTGTTAGGCCACCCCCGTCGTCGAGGACCCTTTTTCCAGGGAGAGTGTGATGGACTCGTTCCTCTATGATATCCTTTCAATCTTTGTTAGTGGCCCCCTTTCCATAAGAGAAGCCTAGAAATAGGGAGTTTTGACGAAAACTCTATTTCTCTTCGAAAGTTCGTTTTGCAAACACCTCCTCTTCAGGGAAGAGAGGAGTATCTTTTGCTACCCGTTCAGGTAAGGGTTAAGCCTGAGTCTTTCCTTTGGGGAAAGGAGAGAAGAATCTAGCCACGGATGTGTCGTTTAGATCTCAAGTGATTTCTTTCACCAAGGATTTCAGGAATATTTTGCCAATTTGTCATGAAAAATAGTTGTTGATCTCAAAATCTTTATCGCATAAAATTATACCACAGAATACCTTCAGTATTACTTCCGAAGTGACAAAGCTTTTGCGAAAAAGGATTCAAAATTCAAAATCTTTCTATTGGCCAACCAAAAGGATGAAGAATAAATCCGCGATATGGCCAGCAAAGAAAATTCAATGTTGTTGCAAAGCCAGAAGTGATTGATATTGATCACAGTCAATGGCATATTTTTAAAGACCATTCTTGGAAAATAAGCAGTCAAAATATCCTGGGTGATACAGAAAAATCCACTCAATCTCCATATCTCCTCAATCACCTAAGCTGCAATTAAATATCTGCAAAAGGGATCTCTCAACTGTCGTCAAGATGAAGGCAAATTAGACGAGTCGACCCCCGGGGCTAAAGAAGATTTGGATCATCTCCAAGATGACGGAGTTTGTGACGGATCCTTCCAGGGAAAGTCCAGATCACCGTCGAGATGAAGGCGAGTGTGATGGACCTCCCGACAATCCCTAAAAGGTATTTAATTTATGTTATCATCAAGAGATTCCCAACCAATGAGCCAATAACCGTCAATATAATCCCTGAGAGAAAAGAAGGATCAGAACATCTCTGAGATGAAGGAGTTTGTGACGTACCCTTCCAAAAAAATAAAGAGAGAAAAAGCTAGGACATGTCCAAAATGAAGGATGATGTAATTCCCGAAAAATCCAAGAGAGCTCCAATTCTGTCAAAAAAGAGTGCAGAAAGATCATCATGAGAAAAGAATCCCAGGATATCAGACTGCCGAATCTATCCAGAATCTTCTTTAATTTTGTGAAATTCTTTTATCAATATCCTTTCGCTAATAGCTCTCGCAATATCAAGAATACATTCTTTTCTGTCCATATCAACGAAATTGATAGCCTCCTTGAAGGAAAGTCAATTGCAAGTAATTTGAATTCGAATCTTGATTCTACGGAGTTAAGCCCAGTCGGAGGTAATACATCAGGTAGAAAAGAAGAAATATTTTTCATATATATATGTGCTTATCATTCTTGAATTAACTACAATTTTTTATCTTATTGGCAATCTTTTTAAGTTATCCTGACATGAAGTGAGAACTTGATGTTTATTTTGATGTATCCAGGCGTTGTTGTTATCCCTTTTAGGATCGGATGATGGGAGTTGTCCAAGATCCTTCCCTTCTTATTTTGATCTGAGTGCCTGGGCTCTCAGATTCGCACACTTCCCTGTGCTCCCCACTGTCCCACCATAGACAGTTCCCGTTCAGGTTAAGGGTTAAACCTGAATTTTCCGCAAAAGGTCATCTGTCTTAAAAGCCATTCAGTCTTAGCAATGAGACGTCCAAGATCAATCCCTTTTCAAGCTTTAGGGAACCCCCTTTCTTCCTTTTGCAAACCCCTCTCGGATTTATTGTGCAGAATTCGAAGGTCCCATCATGGTTTCTTCATTTGAGGATTCCGTATATCGTCCCCTTTCGGGTTAAGGGTTAAGCCTGAGCCTCATTTTTTCACGAGGTATCGTCCCCTTTCAGGTTAAGGGTTAAGCCTGAGCCTCGTTTTTTCACGAGGTATCGTCCCCTTTCAGGTTAAGGGTTAAGCCTGAGTCTCGTTTTTCCACGAGGTATCGTCCCCTTTCAGGTTAAGGGTTAAGCCTGAGTCTCGTTTTTCCACGAGGTATCATCCCCTTTCAGGTTAAGGGTTAAGCCTGAGCCTCGTTTTTCCACGAGGTATCGTCCCCTTTCAGGTTAAGGGTTAAGCCTGAGTCTCGTTTTTCCACGAGGTATCGTCCCCTTTCAGGTTAAGGGTTAAGCCTGAGCCTCATTTTTCCATGAGGTATCGTCCCCTTTCAGGTCAAGGGGTTAAACCTGAGCCTCATTCTGATGAGGTATTTCATTTATCGTCCCCTTTCAGGTTAAGGGTTAAGCCTGAGCTTCGTTCCATACGAGGTATTTCCTGTCCCATCCAGGTTAAGGGCAAAACCTGAATCTCACTTCTTTTCGAAGTAAAATTTTCTACTTATTCTTCATTTCATATCTATCATCATCCTTTGAACTAATTCTTTCATACCCAGTCAGATTCATCTAACTGGGGCATTTTTATAGTCCAAATTTGGTGTGTTTTCTTTGCCACTAAGCTCGGCTTTCAACCGGCTTAGCAGCAAAGAGGGGCATATGTAAACACCCTAAATTTTTACCTTCATCCAGTGTTTGTCCATTTCATAAGTCATTACAGATCATTGCATGTATTCTGCATAGCATTGCATGTCATTACATCTCATTTTCGAGATCCAACACTCCTGTTTTCAAAACATTCAATCCAGATTTGAATTTTAAAGCTTTATTTCAAAATCAATTTCAAAACCTGGGTTTTTATTCAATACTCTGTCATTTTCCAACCCCAGGACTTTATATTTCGAAATATTTTCTCAAGGAAACAATCTGGATTCATTTCAAATTCAAATTTTAATCGATTTCAATTCACAGATGAGACCCATTGAGGTGGTGTCGCTTCTGAATTCCTCTATTCATCAAATTTCTCAATTTTTTGAAAGTTTCAGTCCGATCAGGACTCTGTCTCAGAGTCCTAATCCAGTCAGAAGTTTGTTTTTAAGTCTGTTCTACTTCCATTTTCAGTCTTTTTTTATTATTTTCAAAATTTAGGTCATTTTACAGAGTCCAGTTAGTTCAGGACTCTATTTTAGAGTTCGGTCGAGTTAGGAGTCTAACCCTGACTGTGTTTTCTAACTTATTTCATCATTTCTTGATAAAATCTTTTGAAAATTCTTTCATTTGGCTTTTAAAATCTAAAATCTCAGAGTCCTAAGAGTTCAAGACTCTAACCCGGAGTTTCAGTTCGCTTGAGACCCTATTTTCAAAGATCTTGAATTTTAATTATTAATTTTAACCCCTTTTCAAAGGTATTTTCAGTGTTTATTTCAAAATTTGCAAAATTCGATGTGGGCCCACTCAGTTGGTACCATATCCAGAGGAGTCCTGACCCAGTTAGGACCCTATGCCATTTCAAAAATTTTAATTTCAAAGTTTACTTTTGAAAATCTTTTGAAAACTTTCTCAATTTCAAGTTTTAAAATCATTTTTTAAAAAAAAAACTCAAGTAGGGCCCACTCGGGGTGGCGCCATATTCGAGTAAGTCAGGGCTAGACTAGGGTTAGTCATTGTCCTAGTTAGGTTAGAGGTTTAGAGGAGTCAAAATCAATTTTAAAAAAAAAATCCATTTTATTTAAGTTTTAAACCATTGGTTTTTAAAGGTTTTAAATTCAGGTCTTAAAAACCAAATGTGGGTCCATACTAGGTGGTACCACATTTGGACTTTTTAGGGTTTAATTAGGTGTTAATTAAGGTTTAATTAGAGTTCATTTAGGGTTAGAAAACCACAAAAAATAGTTGCTTTAGTGGATTTATTAGAAAGAGTCCTAAAAAAATGAAAAACCTCTTAATTAACCCTAATTAAGTGACTTTTTGAAAAACTATAAAAAGGGACCTAAGGGGGGCCAAAAGGGGGGCTCTTTTCTCTCAAATTTTCGTGGCCTCTCTCTCCTCTCCATCACCTCCACCTTCCTCCATTGCAGCTGCAAGCACCAAGGTAATATTTTTAATATTTTTTAGTTTTATTTAATACTTTTTCATGTTTTAAATCAATTTTAGCCATTGGTGTCATCCCCTTCATGGATTAAACCATGGATTAAACCTCAAGAACCATCAAGAATCAGCAAGAACGATCCAAGAAGGTGATCTAACCCTGTTTTTGATGATTTACAGAGATTTTAATCCATTAGAATTGATTTTAATATGATTCTTTACATTATTAACCAATAAAATATATGATTTACCCCTTTTAATGGGTTAAATCTATGTTTTAAAGGTGATATCAAATTCCAGCCATTGATTCCCTGTTTTTAATTTATTTTCATGGTTTATTCATGTTTGTTTTACGTTCTATAGCATAGAAATAAGTTTTATTTACTGTTTTATGGTTTATTTTATTTATTTACATTAGTTAATGCATGGTTTTTCAAGTTTCTTAAAATTTCTGTGTGTTTTAGGTTTAGAACAGTAAAGATGATGTTATTTCGGATTGAAGAACTCATTTTTTATTTCTGATTTTTTTATATGTGGTGCATGCATGAGTTATTGAGTTACTGTATAAAAATCAGAGGTTTTGGACCTCGGGAACCCTGTCAAAAAAATCGGGTTTTTAAAGCTTTAAAATCGTGGTTAAAATCAGGAAGGTAACTTGCTGTGATGATATTTCTCTCATCTTATATCCGATTTTAGATCTGTAAAGTGATATGGATTCACATTGAATAGATCTGTCTTTTGTGAAATTTTCGGATTTTTTGATCACTGTTTAGTATTTTTTCCCTTTTAGAGAATATGTTTTTAAATTTAAAACTCGTTAGGGTTTACCAAAACCCTAATCAGACTTGTGTTAGTCATAAATCCCAAACCACAGATCCGATTTTAGATCTGTAAAAAATGAGTATTGTTACTTTTCTGTCTGCTGTTCACCATTAAAATTTCAGAGATTTTTGTTTAGGATTTCTATTTATGTCTGTATTTTCAATCTGGAATAGCTGTTTTAATCCCTGTTAAGAGTGATATATTTTAGCTCAGATTGCCGGAAGGGTTTCTCCCTAACCGGAGATGATTTTTCCAATCTGTAAATTGGTAAATATCTGTTTTTCTTCCTAGTTAGTCTCTGTAAAATCTCATAAATTTCCAAGGAGATTTGACCCCTGGTTCAGGTCTTGGATTGAGACTGGTTGGTGAATTAGGTCAAAAATAGCATATTTTTAGGGTTTAATGCAATTTTCGGATTAATTTAATGTCAAAAAATTATTTTTATAATTACAATTCGACATTAGGGTTATAACAAGTGTAGGTACCAATTTTTATGGATTTTGGAATCCATTTGATGGCTGAATTAAGCAAATTGCAAAACCGGGTTCCTGAAAGATCCAAAACACTGCTAAAATCACAGTTTTTGAGATATTATTGGATTTTCGTGCATAAGCATATGCTTTTAGGGTTTAATCATGTTCATAATCATATTAGGATGCTTTAGGTTTAATTTGATGCTCATTTGATTTCATTTAGTGCATAAAACCTAAGTTTTTACCAAAAATCTATTTCTAAAAACCCTGATTTCAAGGCCATAGTCTTGCTATCGGGGGCAATTTGGTCATTTGACCTAAATTTCGAAATCCCTAACCCTAATTTCATATTTTTAATCATGTCATAGCATATTTGGTTTGAGTTTATTCCATTCAAATTCCAAAACTTGCATTTTATCAAAATATCTTTCTAAAAACCCTAATTTCAAGGCCATAGTCTTGTTATTAGGGGTATTTTGGTCATTTGGACCCCAATTTCGAAATTTCATATTTTACCTTTAATATTTCTTCATATTTTATAATTTTGATTTAAGAGAATCATGGCAAAAAGGCTTATATCTAGCAAAATCCAACAATTTCCTGATATTGTTGGATAAATCTAGAAAAGCCAACATATTTTCATTAACCAAGTTCTCTAGTTTTGTAGGTACATTGAAGACTTTATTTTTCATGTATTTAAATTTCAATAGTGATGTAATTTGTAATTAAACTTTGGAATAAGAATTTATATTTCCTGCTTAGCTTAGGTTGCATTGCATATAGTTTATTTTTTTATAACTTTAATGTGTGATGGATGATGATTCATGCATATTTTTACAAATTCACCATGGTCTACACGAATGGCACATGCACTAGCTTCTATGAAGTTTATAAACTTGGTGGAATTTGTATTTATGGCCATAGTCAGAATACGAATGATACTTAGATTTATGATCTTCATATTAGCCACATTCAGCCTACACTCTTAGGCTAACTTCAAAAATGCACTGCATTTCTCAAAAATACAAAAAGTATTTCTCAATTCCTCAAATCCATATTCATTCATTTCATGCATTTTCCAATTCCAATCTCAATTCAAAGAAGTTCATTTTCTCAAAATCTCCTAAGTCTTATAGCAAAATCGATTTTCCCAAAAGCATTGAATTTCAAAGAATATTTCAAGTGTTTTTCTCAAGTTCAATCTTCCAAAGTTATGCAGTCAATTTCAAAGTTTGAAGTTAGAATTTTTCTAAGTCTTATTCAAAAGAATATGGATTTGCCAATGATATTTCAAGTATTTCCCAAGTTCCAAATTCAAATTTTCTAAGTTAGAATTTCAATTTCAAAGTTTGAATTCAAAGAAATCAAGTCTCTCAGAGTCGATTTTACCAAATGTTAAGGATTTCTCAAAATCGATTTTTATTTCTCTCAGAAGTATATTTCAAATCCCAATTCACGATTTTCCATGTGATACCTATTCTAAATATTTCAATCATTCAAAGGAAACATCATGTTTTCAAAATGTGCATTTTCTGAAAATTCATAGCACAGGCCTGATTCTATGTGCATTTAGAAATTAGAATATGATTTAGACAAGTTGAATAGAGTAGAGCATAAGATTGATCATTGGTTCAATTATCCCTGTTAAAGGTGGCAGGAACGGTTGAACCTCGTACCCACAGGCGAGTCCCATTCTACAAAATTTTCCCGCATTTTAAAAACAGAGGTGAGTTATTTTCAAAAACTTTTTCAAAGGTCAGTTTGACTCGCAAAAGTTAAAAATTTTGCGCTGATAACACTTATCCTCTCAGAAAGTCTCTTTTTGCAAGAATGGTATTGGCTACTCTCATTTCAAAAAGCCTTCTTGTATGAATCAAAAGACCACGTTTGTGAAAAGTTCATCTGAACCAAATAAGGAGTATTATAATGCTAATCTTTTTAACTCCTCTAAGGTTGTAGACAAACCCAAATCCAAATGGATATGAGTTCCAAGGTCTAACAAAAAGGGACCCGATTGGGTACCAAAAAGAAATTTTACTTAATGATTTGCAGGCTCCAAATAAGAAGAACAGATGGATTCTAGACAGTGGATGTTTAAAACACATGACAGGACATCCAGAACTTTTTTTTGTTCTTCATCATAAAGAAGGAGGAACCATCACCTTTGGAGATAACAACAAAGGTTTGATAATTGGCATTGGTAATATTGGTAACATAGATAGACCTCTTATCAAAGACGTTCTCCTTGTTAAAGGCTTAAAACATAACCTACTAAGTATCAGTCAAATGTGTGACACAGGTTATAATGTTAGCTTTAATCATGATGCATGCCTCATAGCAGACACCAACGAAAACATTATCTTAAAAGGTATAAGAAAGAATAATATATATGAACTATACCTAGAAAATATCACAGAACATTGCCTCATAGCTAATAATGACTCTCAACATCTATGGCACATGAGAATGGGTCATGTCAATTCTAAATACATGTCTAAATTAGCTAAAGATAAGTTAGTACGTGGGTTACCCAAAATATCTTTTAAAAAGGATTATTTTTGTGAAGCATGTCAATTAGGAAAACTGTCAAAATCATCTTTCAAATCAAAAAATATCATTTCAAGTAAAAGACCTTTAGAGCTTCTCCACCTGGATCTTTTTGGTCCTTCTAGAGTAGCTAGTCTTAATCATAATAGATATGCTTTTGTCATTGTAGATGACTACTCAAGATTCACTTGGGTAATATTTTTGAAAAACAAAAGTGATACGTTTTGTCAATTTGAAATTTTATGTAAAAAAATACAAAATGAAAAATCGTGTTCTATTGTTAAAATCCGTAGTGACCATGGAGGAGAATTTGAAAATGAACTCTTTGTAATTTTTTGTAACTTGCATGGTATTTCTCATAACTTTGCCTTTCCTAGAGCTGCACCTCAAAATGGTGTAGTAGAAAGAAAGAATAGAACCCTTCAGGAATCTGCCAGGACTATGTTCCAACACAATAATCTTGCTAAATCTTTTTGGGCAGAAGCTGTTAATACTGCATGCTACATAACAAATAGAGTTCTCATTAGACCCTTATTAAATAAAACTCCCTATGAACTATTCTATGACAGAACTCCAAGAATAGACTATTTCAAAGTCTTTGGATGTAAATGTTTTATCCTAAACACAAAAGATAGCCTGGCTAAATTTGATGCTAAATCTGTTGAAGGCATATTCTTAGGATATTCAAGTCATAGTAAAGCATACAGAGTTTTCAAAAAGAGTTATAATACTATTGAAGAATCTATGCATGTTAGTTTTTGTGAATCTATTGATCAATCTGTTCATAAGCAAACTAATGATGATGATGTTGAAAGTACAGATTTATTTTTAGATAACACAGCTAAGTCTAATGAAGATGATCATCAAAGAACATTTGTCGATATCAAAGATCATCCTCAAAAGCAGATTTTGGGAGAACTGACAAAGGGGGTTCAGACTAGAGCTCAGTTAGAACGAATTGCAAATATGGCATTCATTTCTCAACTTGAAGCAAAGAAAATTGATGAAGCCATCATTGATGAGTTCTGGATGCTAGCCATGACTGAAGAACTGAATCAATTCCAAAGAAATGAAGTTTGAGATCTTATACCTAGACCAAAGGATCATCCAATCATTGGGACAAGATGGATCTTCAGAAACAAGTTAGACGAAACAGGTAATGTTATAAGAAACAAGGTCAGACTAGTAGCTCAAGGATACAACCAGGAGGAAGGTATTGATTTTGATGAAACATTTGCTCATGTTGCTAGACTTGAATCTATTAGAATGTTTCTAGCATATGCAAGCTATATGGATTTCAAATTATATCAAATGGATGTTAAAAGTGCTTTCTTAAATGGTTTTATAAATGAAGAAGTTTATGTAAAACAACCTCCAGGATTTGAAAATGAACAATATCCAGATCATATTTTCAAACTCAAACGTGCTTTGTATGGTTTAAAACAAGCACCTCGTGCTTGGTATGATAGACTTAAAACCTTTTTGTTAAAAACTGGTTTTTCTGTTGGCAAAGCAGACTCTATATTATTTGTTAAAATAGTGAATAATCATACCCTAATTGTTCAAATATTTGTAGACGATATCATCTTTGGATCTTCTAACAGCACTCTTTGTGAAGAAATTTCTAAGTCCATGCAGAAAGAATTTGAAATGAGTATGATGGGAGAACTCACCTACTTTCTTGGACTGCATATTAAGCAAACCAAGGATGGAGTTTTCATCAATCAATCTAAGTATGCTCGTGAACTTCTGAAGAGGTTCAACATGAACTCAACTGCTTCAAAATCTACTCCTATGAGCACTACTATTGTTCTGGACAAAGATGAAGATGGTAAGTCTGTTGATACAAAGGTATACCGAGGTATGATAGGATCACTTCTTTATCTAACTGCTAGCCGTCCAGATATTATGTTCAGTGTTTGCTTGTGTGATAGATTTCAGTCAAATCCAAAAGAATCACATCTTAAAGTTGTAAAAAGAATAATGAGATATTTAAAAGACACAGTTGATTTTGGATTATTCTATTCAAAATCCTCTACATTTGATCTAATCTCATACAGCGATGCTGACTTTGTTGGAAGTAAATCTGACAGAAAAAGCACAAGTGGAACATGTCATATGCTAGGGCACTCACTAGTATCATGGTTCAGTAAGAAACAAAACTGTGTATCCTTATCAACTACTGAAGCCGAATACATTGCTGCTAGCCTAGCCTGTACACAAGTTATTTGGATGAAACAAACCTTAAAAGATTTTGGTTTAAATTTTGAAAATACAACTATTTTCTGTGATAATACGAGTGCTATAAACTTATCTAAGAATCCTATTTTACACTCACGAACTAAGCACATTCAAATAAGACACCACTTCTTAAGAGAACAAGTCTTAAACAACATAATTAAACTAGAATTCATACCCACTAATCAACAGTTAGCAGACATATTCACTAAACCATTGAAACATGAAGACTTTACACGAATTAGAAGAGAACTAAGAATATGCAAACTAAGTGACTTATAAATTAATCACACTTATTATAATACTTCTTATAAGTTTTGTTAAAATCTTATTTTAAATAGCTTTTCTTCTTATCGATTTTTGTTAGTCAAACTAGGTTTCCATATTCACGTACACTTTAAACTCTTATAAGACACATTCTTTATGTCTTTCAACTTGTCATCTTTCAAGTACACATCCATTATGACTCCTTGTCCTATCTCCTTTCACTCATATCCATAAAAACTAATTATATTAAAAGCTATCATAACATTGTTCCCATCACTCATCTCATAACTCCTTTATTATTTTTGTCCTTTTGTGAAAACTTCTCTTACGATAAATTGATTCACCTTCTACATGATAACATATTAGTTTATGAGAACTCTTGCTTTTCAAATTATTAGTTAAAATCAAATGATTATTTTTTTTAGTTCTTTTACCTTTTTCTAAAGATCTAGTTGCTATGTTCACACGTAAATTTTTACTATATCATTTGATATATCATAGATTACGTACACTCTATTATATCTCACGTAAATTTTTACTATATCATCTTTTATATCATAGCCTAACGAACTATCTATTATCATCTCTTCATGCTTTACATCTTTTACAAAAAGTATCATAAAAACACTTGTACTCCACCCATTAGTACGTTTTGTATCACCTTTTTTATCTATCTCTCTCTCTCTTTATATTATACAAAGCTCCTTCTCATATATTTTATATCTCTCTCCAATCGAGACTCATTAAAACCTTGTCCTTCATATTTTTTATTCTCATTAGTACCTTTAGTACCTTCTCTCTCTCTCATACGAATTGAGCCTCCATTCTTGTCAATTCTTGTTTGTGACTCCTTTACTAGTTTTAACTTTATTCTTTAATAACTATGAACTTCCTCAAATCGAGTTTCTTTAAAAATATGTTTATCAAATAAACATTAATTCATGTCAATCATAACTTTATCTCATGTATTTCATCTCATATCAATCATGATTTTTTTTTTTAAACTTCTTATCCTACTCAAAAATCCATATATGTCATCTCACTTCTCTTTATGACTACTCACACTCCTTCCACGCATATCCACAAAAATAATTCTTATGTAAGCAATTATTACTCTTCACTCATGAATATCTTTTTGTCTCATCATCTCTCTCACCACTATTCATAGTCAAAGTATGTCTCTCTCATATTTACGTATACTCATAGAAATCACAAATGTGAAGACACATTAATCATGACACATTTTTTTAAGGCATTCTTTTCTTTCCAAAATGTCATATCTTTCAAAACACATATTCGTATCACCCTTCTTTATGTCTATTCATTCTTTTTTCACACATATCAAAATATATACTTATTAAATAACAAATTATTGCCTCTCACTCATACCCCATGGGTTGTCCTATTCTAAACTCTCCATTCACGAATTAAGAATACTTCCACATAAAGTAAAAAGTTGCTTGTTTTATTAGGCCATTATTTTTAAAATCATTCACTCTTTTTAGTTCAACATGACACCCCATACTCTATTAATGGCTTCTCTCACTAATTGATAAACTCACCCATAGTAAAATCTATATATTTCAAAACTATGTCCTTCTCAACCTAATATAATACACTATCTTCAAACATTGATTTGATTTGTCATTCACAAGTCTCTTAACTTACTACTCACGGATTTCCTTATTTGACTAAATTCTAAAAGTCACTCACTTCCAATGTCATTCAAAACCTATCAAAATTATTTTCATTCCTCTATTTAATGGATTGGTTCATCACACACCAATTCCACTCGTATCCATCTATCATCCTACAAACTATTACCCACTTCAAACTCGCCCTTCTTAGTCCTCCTTTTTCCTTACAAACTCTTGCAATGGCCTCTTCCTCCTCCAACAAAGTGATTACTGCAGCAGATCTAAGGTATCCAGATCTGTTTCACAATTACAACTTACTATGCTCTCGCCCCATTCATGAAGGTAAATTGGTTAACTTCGACGATTTTATGCTATTCGACTTAGACAACTATCTCCCTGAACTCAAACCTCTACTAGGATCTTCATCCCAAGCTGCCTACTATCCTGAACTCGTTCGACTTTTCTATACAAACTTTTCCACTGATCATGAACAAACTACAATCACCACCAAAGTTCGAGGCAAGCTGATGATCTTTCATGCTTCCTCACTAGGTAAAATTCTAAATCTGCCTTCCACCGGCACCGATCTCAACACCATAGTACCTATCGAACGATCGGTACTTCGAAAAATTCTTCTCTGTACCAACTGCTACCAACTACCCTGGCACATGAGGAATCTCCAACCTCATGCTCAATTACTTGCCCAGATTCTTCTCCACAACATCTATCCCAAGCTTCCCCGCAAGGGATTAGTTCCTCAAAAAATCTCTCTTCTTATCTACGCAAGTTTTTCCTCTACTCCGATAAACTGGTCCTCCATTCTTTTCGACCTTTTTATTCGTTATCAAAAATTCAAGCCTCTTCTTTTTGGGTGTTTCATAACTCCCATTCTCAAATACTTCAAAGTACCCCTTCACAACGAAGTTATCCTCCGTCCCTCTCAGGTCCTCGATGATACCACCTTCAATCTAAGGTCCCTGCACATGCCCGACTCTGATGAAGAAGATCCAACATCCACCTTCAATTACTTCCCTGCTCTGATGGATATCGAGCGCTCTCAGGATCGTATCCTTCGCAATCAAGCCCTGTTGCAGCAGACTCGTCAAGCTCACAAGCGGAATCGTGCCGACCGAACACATCCACCTCCTCCACCTTCGGGATAAACTTGTTTTTTTTTTTTCGGTCTGTAATAACCTTTAATTCCTTTTGGTCTGTAATAACTCTCTTACTCTGGTCCCTTCCTTTTTGTCCATGACAAAGGGGGAGAAAACTCGTCTCCATTATTGGAGAAATACTCTCTTTAATTTTTTTTCAATATTTTATCATATTATTATTTCTATGCATAATGTCTTTTTGACAGGGGGAGCATATTTTGTCATCATCAAAAAGGGGGAGAATGTTGAGAAACTCTGTTTTGATGTCACATAATATGATACACTGTCGTATTTGATTTTATATGATATGATAATATGTCCTCTTGAAAAATGTTATATTATGACTGAATATGTTTTGCCATAAATCTAACGAGTATTTGATGCAAGGATATCTCACCCAATAAGGATGGAGACTTCCTGATTCAAGTACAACTGTGGTGCAATCATACTCCTTGAAGAAAAAGCTTGATGAGCCATGCATTCCTAAAGTTCAAATGAAGAGATCGGCTACCTCAAAATGAAGACTTTTTTCTTCTTTAGAGTCATATGTAACAGAACCTTCAGGAACTTGCATATTGCATATTACATACTCATTCATAAAAACTATATCATAAAAGTATACGATAGTTTCAAAAAGCTCTTTTTTGAAAACCAATAATTGTACCTTCTTACAACCCTTTATGAAAAATATATTTTGTCATGTAATAATTGTACCTTACACTATATACAAGACAACATGAAAAAGAAATGTAGGAAAAAGACAAAAACATAAAATCGGCTACATAGGGAAAAACAAATATAATATGTTTTTGAAAAGACTCTAGTTACCTTCTTTAAAGAAATGTTTTTAATATAAGAAAAAGACAAAAACATAAAATCGACTACATAGAAAAACAAATATAATATGTTTTTGAAAAGACTCTAGTTACCTTCTTTAAAGAAATGTTTTTAATATAAGAAGAATACAAAAACATAAAATCGACTACACAAAAGAAAAAAAATATAATATGTTTTTGAAAGGACTCTAGTTACCTTTTTACAAAACCATAGAATGTCGACTTACTTGAAGTCATCATTCTTTTTTGTACAAAGCATTAAATATCTCCTGTAACAAATCCTTGTTAATATCCTTCTCAAAGAATGTCGACCTTCTTTTAGTCCTCATTCTCTCTGAAGACTTTGAAAAACACAACATAAAGAAAACACTTGACATGACTATGTACAAATAAATATCTCAAAGCACTCATTGTACTTACACTCATTTAAAGTAAAGAAGTACTTATGTACCTCAAATCATTAATTAGAATAAAGACAAAACTACAACCCAACGTTCAATGTACTATTGTAAGAAATAGACTTTTTACATAAAATATGTATTACCTAAAATATTACAACGACTAGTGTACCCTATATTTTACTTTTATGGAAAAAGGCATTCTCGAATTTCTCTAAAAGATATTTTTGAAATGACATAACATTTCACATTTCAAAAAGGCTACGATTTCAAAATGTAACGACTACTTTTTCATAAGCTATATAAACACACTCAAATAAACTATTCAACATTGGAATGGAATAGACGTGTGAGCTTACAACGAGAAAAATTCCTATTTGATATTTGAAAAGAGAGCCTTGAAAAAGAAAGAGAAAAAGAAAAGAAAGAAAAGAGAAAAAGTCAAGTCCAGCTCTTTGACAAAGAGCATCCTCTGAGTGACAAACAGAACATTCTGAGAATCCTTCATTCGTGCATTCATATCATTCTGAAGGTTCTATAGGAAGTATTGTAACTCTGTTATTCACTGTTTTCCATCTTTATTGAAAGAAGTAGACCTCTGTGAAAGAGGGTGTTGCCCTTCTCTGTTGAGAGAAGAAGACCTCTGTGAAAGAGGGTGTTGTCCTTCTCTGTTGAGGGAAGAAGACCTCTGTGGAAGAGGGTGTGCCCCTTCTCTGTTGAGAGAAGAAGACCTCTGAGAAAGAGGGTGTTGTACTATTTATCCGGTGACTCGGATGTTATAGTGGAAAGCTCAAGTGGTTTGCTTAGGGACTGGATGTAGGTCTGGGTACTGACCGAACCAGTATAAATTCTGTGTTTTATGTGTTGTGCCTTATTGCCTTATTATTTTATTTTATCAATCTATATCATATTTCACTATTCACCCCCCCTCTAGTGGAATTTCATTTGGTATCAGAGCAGGTTTGCTGGTTTCGACGTAACAAGTCTTCCAGCACAAATGGCATCTACCTCCTATGCTCGTGATATTGAAGGTCAACACGCATCTCGTCCACCTTTCTTCAATGGCTCCAACTATGGATACTGGAAGTGCAGAATGGCTATATTTCTCAAATCCATAGATTTTGCTGTATGGAAAATTGTTGAGCATCCATACACATCTCCATCCGCAGACTATAGCTTATGGTCTGATGAAGAAAAGAAAATGGCAAACCTAAATGCAAAGGCTATGAATGCCTTATATCGTGCCATTGATCAGAACGAATTCAATAGAATATCTATATGTGAATCTGCATATGATATTTGGCATTCTTTGGAAGTTATTCATGAAGGAACCAACAAAGTGAAAGAAGCCAAAATCTCATCTCTTGTTAGAAAATATGAGTTGTTCAAAATGAACAAAGATGAACCCATCACAGAGATGTTTACCAGATTCACCAACATCACCAACGATCTGAAATCTCTGGGTGTAACATATTCCCAGACTGAAAAGGTGAAGAAAATCTTGAGATCTCTCACAACTGATTGGGAGAAAAAGACTACAGCTATTGAAAAAGCTCAAGATTTATCTAAGCTTACTTTGGACGACTTAATAGGCAATCTTATGGCCTATGAAGTCCACATGAAAGAAAGAGGGGAAGAAGAGCAACCAGTAAAGAAAACTCTAGCTTTCCCAGCCCTATCTGAGAATGACGACTCAGATAAAGAATAAAAAATTGCACTACTTATCAGAAAATTCCAGCGCTTCATGAGAAGGAACCGACTTCCAAATAGGCACAAGGAAAGAAAAGATCCTAAAGAATATCCCATGTGCTATCAGTGTAATAAGCCAGGCCACTTAAGACGTGACTGTCCCCTTCTCAAAAGAAAGTCCAAGACTGAGGAACCAAAGAAGAGGTTCTTCAAGAAAAAGGCTCTGCATGCTCAATGGGATGATTCAGAACCATCCACTAGTGAAGAGTCAAGTGATGATGAAGCCGAAACTGCAAATATGTGCTTCATGGCAAATGAAAGTTCGGTAAGTGAAATCTCTGATTTTTCCTTTGAAGAACTTCTAGATGCTTTTCAAGAACTATTTGAAAAATCTAGAAAATTGAGTTTCAAAAACAAAGATTTAAAATCTGAAAATCTAAAGCTTTCCCAAAAGAATGAAAAGCTCAGCAGTGAAAATTCTGAGTTGAAAAAGAAAAACCTTATGCTTATGTCTGAAATTTCTTCTACTAGCTCCAAAACTAAAAATCTGCAAGTAGAAATTTTAGAGCTAAAAAGTAAAACTGAGAACCTCATGAAAACGGTTTTCAAGTTTACTAAAGGTAAAGAGAACTTGGATAAACTCTTATCCTCTCAGAAAGTCTCTTTTTGCAAGAATGGTATTGGCTACTCTCATTTCAAAAAGCCTTCTTGTATGAATCAAAACACCACGTTTGTGAAAAGTTCATCTGAACCAAATAAGGAGTATTATAATGCTAATCTTTTTAACTCCTCTAAGGTTGTAGACAAACCCAAATCCAAATGGATATGGGTTCCAAGGTCTAACAAAAAGGGACCCGATTGGGTACCAAAAAGAAATTTTACTTAATGATTTGCAGGCTCCATATAAGAAGAACAGATGGATTCTAGACAGTGGATGTTCAAAACACATGACAGGACATCCAGACCTTTTTGTTGTTCTTCATCATAAAGAAGGAGGAACCGTCACCTTTGGAGATAACAACAAAGGTTTGATAATTGGCATTGGTAATATTGGTAACATAGATAGACCTCTTATCAAAGACGTTCTCCTTGTTAAAGGCTTAAAACATAACCTACTAAGTATCAGTCAAATGTGTGACACAGGTTATAATGTTAGCTTTAATCATGATGCATGCCTCATAGCAGACACCAACGAAAACATTATCTTAAAAGGTATAAGAAAGAATAATATATATGAACTATACCTAGAAAATATCACAGAACATTGCCTCATAGCTAATAATGACTCTCAACATCTATGGCACATGAGAATGGGTCATGTCAATTCTAAATACATGTCTAAATTAGCTAAAGATAAGTTAGTACGTGGGTTACCCAAAATATCTTTTAAAAAGGATTATTTTTGTGATGCATGTCAATTAGGAAAACTGTCAAAATCATCTTTCAAATCAAAAAATATCATTTCAAGTAAAAGACCTTTAGAGCTTCTCCACCTGGATCTTTTTGGTCCTTCTAGAGTAGCTAGTCTTAATCATAATAGATATGCTTTTGTCATTGTAGATGACTACTCAAGATTCACTTGGGTAATATTTTTGAAAAACAAAAGTGATACGTTTTGTCAATTTGAAATTTTATGTAAAAAATTACAAAATGAAAAATCGTGTTCTATTGTTAAAATCCGTAGTGACCATGGAGGAGAATTTGAAAATGAACTCTTTTAATTTTTTGTAACTTGCATGGTATTTCTCATAACTTTGCCTTTCCTAGAGCTGCACCTCAAAATGGTGTAGTAGAAAGAAAGAATAGAACCCTTCAGGAATCTGCCAGGACTATGCTCCAACACAATAATCTTGCTAAATCTTTTTGGGCAGAAGCTGTTAATACTGCATGCTACATAACAAATAGAGTTCTCATTAGACCCTTATTAAATAAAACTCCCTATGAACTATTCTATGACAGAACTCCAAGAATAGACTATTTCAAAGTCTTTGGATGTAAATGCTTTATCCTAAACACAAAAGATAGCCTGGATAAATTTGATGCTAAATCTGTTGAAGGCATATTCTTAGGATATTCAAGTCATAATAAAGCATACAGAGTTT
Source organism: Nuphar pumila (assembly GCF_984573655.1). Lineage (NCBI taxonomy): Eukaryota > Viridiplantae > Streptophyta > Magnoliopsida > Nymphaeales > Nymphaeaceae > Nuphar > Nuphar pumila. The sequence continues at coordinate 51,792,384 of NC_143257.1, read as the reverse complement.
TCAATAAGAGTTATAATACTATTGAAGAATCTATGCATGTTAGTTTTTGTGAATCTATTGATCAATCTGTTCATAAGCAAACTAATGATGATGATGTTGAAAGTACAGATTTATTTTTATATAACACAACTAAGTCTAATGAAGATGATCAACAAAGAACATTTGTCGATATCAAAGATCATCCTCAAAAGCAGATTTTGGGAGAACTGACAAAGGGGGTTCAGACTAGAGCTCAGTTAGAACGAATTGCAAATATGACATTCATTTCTCAACTTGAACCAAAGAAGATTGATGAAGCCATCATTGATGAGTTCTGGATGCTAGCTTTAAAAACCTGATTTTAAAGCTTTAAAAACCCAATTTGATGTCTAATTTTTCTGACAGGGTTCCCGAATCCCAAAATCTCTGATTTTTTTATAGTAGTTCATTTACATATGCATGTATCACATATAAAAAAAACAGGAATTAACAGTAAATATTTCAATCTGAAACAGCATGCTCTTTTCTGTTCTAAACTGAAAACACACAGAAATCTAATAAAATCTAATAAAATCTAATAAAACATGCATTAACTAATAAAAACAATAAAATAAACACTAAAACAGTAAAATAGAAATTATTTCTATGCTGGAAAACGTGTAATAAACATGGATAAACAAATAAATAAATAAAATACAGGGAATCAATGGCTGGAATTTATTGTTACCTTTAAAAGCATGGATTTAACCCATTAAAAGGGTAAATCACATGTTTTATTGGTTAAGATTATAAAAAATAATATAATAAATGATTCTAATGGATTAGAATCATGAAAAACAGCATGGAATAGAGTTAGATCATCTTCTTGAATTGATTTTAGGGTTCTTGGATGAAATCCATGGTTAAATCCATGAACACAAGAGTTTCCATGGTAAAATCTATTAAAAATCATAAAAAACTAATAAAAAAATAAAAAAATAATATTAAATAACTCACCTTGGGGCTGAAGCTGCAATGGAGAAAGGTGGAGGTGCTGGAGAGGAGAGATAAGCCACGAAAATTTAAGATAAAAAAAGCCCCCTTTTGCCCCTCTAAAGACCCCTTTTTATAGTTTTTCAAAACCCATGTAATTAGGACTAATTAATACCTAACTTTGACTTTTTCAAACTCTATCAGTAACCACCAAGGGAGGATGATTTTTTGTGGTTTCCTAACCCTAAATGAACTCTAACTAAACCTTAATTAACACCTAATTAAACCCTAAAAAGTCCAAATGTGGCACCACCTAGTATGGACCCACATTTGGTTTTTAAAACCTGAATTTAAAACCTTTAAAAACCAATGGTTTAAAACTTAAATAAAATGGATTTTCAAAATTGTTTTTGACTCCTCTAAACCCCTAACCTAACTGGGACATCGACTAACCCTAGTCTAACCTTGACTTCTTCAAATGTGGCGCCACCCCGAGTGGGCCCCACTTGAATTTTCAAAAACGATTTTAAAACTTGAGAATGAGAGGTTTTTCAAAAGAGATTCAAAATTAGACTTGGAATTAAAAGTTTTTGAAATGGCATAGAGTTCCAACTGGGTCAGAACTCCTCTGGATATGGCTCCAACTGAGTGGACCCCACATCAGAGTTTTAAAAATTTGAAATAAATATTGAAAATGGCTTTGAAAAGGGGTTAAAATCAATAGTTGAAATTCAAAGTTTTGAAAGTAGAGTCTCAAGCGAACTGGAACTCCGGGTTAGAGTCCTAGATTTTTAGGACTCTGTGAATTTGGTTTTTAAAAGCTAAATGAAGGAGTTTTTGAAAATATTTCATCGAAAATGGTAAAACAAGTCAGAAAATACAGTCAGGGTTAGACTCCTAACTCAATCAAAACTCTGAAATAGAGTCCTGGATCAACTGGACTCTAAAAAATGACCAAATTTTTTAAAACAAATGAAAATAAATAAAAATGGAATAAAAACAGACTCCTGACTGGACTAGGACTCCGGGACAGAGTCCTGATCGGATTGAAACTCTAGATTTTTTTGGTATTTTTCTAAAAAACAATTGAAAGAACTTGTGAAAACAGCGAAAACAATAATAAATATTGGAATAAAATAGAGTTCTGATTCAACTGAGACTCTGAGGATAGAGTCCTAATTGAACTAGGACTCTCAGATTTTTGGATTTTCTGAGAAAACAAATGAGAGAATTTTGAAAAACAGTTAAAAATAGGATAAAATTGAAGTTTTAGTTTAGAGTCCTGATCTGATTAGGACTCTAAGAAAGAGTCCTGATTCTATCAGAACTCTAAGAATTTTAGTTTTCTGATAAGCAAATGATGAAATTTGGGCAAATCTTTTGAAAACCAGTGAAAATGAAGTGAGAAAATCAATTTTGGATAGAGTCCTACTTCGATCAAGACTTTGGGGTAGAGTCCTGATTTGATCAGGACTCTGAGATAAAATCTCAGAATTTTGAAATTCTTTGATAAAAGTGTAATAGTTTTGGTAGATTGAAAGATTTCTGAAAGATTCTCTCAAAATTGAAATCAAGATCAGAGTCCTGATCCAACTAGGATTCTCCGAACAGAGTCCTGCCTTGACTGAAACTTTGAGTTTCTGACTCATTTTGAAAGATTTTGAAAAGATTTGATTGAAAATGGATAAAATAGCTGTAAAAGATTAGAGTCCCAATCCAATTGAAACTCTGAAGAAGAGTCCTGATCCGACTGGACTCTTTGAAGAAGAGTCCTGATCCAACTAGGACTCTGAAATTTTGGCCAAAACAGAAGATTTTAAAAGGTTCTCTCAAAAACAGGTAAAAAGGTAGTGAAAAGTAGAGTTCTGATCCAACTGGACTCTGCAAAAAGAGTCCTGATCCAACTAGGACTCTGAAATTTTTGGAGATTTTTGACAAGTAAAGGAATCCAGAAGCGACACCACCTAAATGGGTCTCATCTGAGAATTGAAATCAGTTGAAAATTGAGTTTAAAATGAATCCAGATTGTTTTCTGAGAAAATATTTCAAAATATAAAGTCTTGGGGTTGGAAAATGACAGAATGTTGAGTAAAAACCCAGGTTTTGAAATTGATTTTTGAAAGAAAAAGTTTTAAAACTCAAATTTGGATTAAATATTTTGAAAACAGGAGTGCTGGATCTTGAAAATGAGATGTAATGACATGCAATGCTATGCAATGCAATGAAATGATATGCTGAATTCATGTAATGACACATGAAATGGATGAATACTGAATGAGGGGGAAAATTTGGGGTGTTTACAGATGCCCCTCTTTGCTACTAAGCCGGTTAGAGGCCGAGCTTAGTGGCAAAGAAAAACACACCAAATTCAGACCATAAAAATGCCCCAGTTAGATAAATTTGAATGGGTGTGAAAGAATTAGTTCAAATGATGGTGGTAGATATAGCATAAAGAATAAAGAAGAAGATTCACCTCATCGAAATGAGGCTCAGGCTTAGCCCTTAACCTGGATGGGACGACAAATGAAATACCTCATCAGAATGAGGCTCAGGTTTTACCCCTTGACCTGATCAGGGACGATACCTCGTGGAAAAACGAGGTTTAGGCTTAACCCTTAACCTGAAAGGGGACGATACCTCATGGAAAAACGAGGCCCAAGCTTAACCCTTAACCTGAAAGGGGATGATACCTCGTGGAAAAACGAGGCTCAGGCTTAACCCTTAACCTGAAAGGGGACGATACCTCATGGAAAAATGAGGCTCAGACTTAACCCTTAACCTGAAAGGGGACGATACCTCGTGGAAAAACGAAGTTCAGGCTTGACCCTTAATCTGAAAGGGGACGATACCTCATGGAAAAATGAGGTTCAGGCTTAACCCTTAACCTGAAAGGGGATGATAAACGGAATCCTCAAATGAAGAAACCATGATGGGACCTTCAAATTTTGCACAATAAATCCGAGAGGGGTTTGCAAAAGGAAGAAAGGGGGTTTCCCTAAAGCTTGAAAAGGGATTGATCTTGGGCGTCTCATTGTTGAGACTGTATGGCTTTTAAGACAGATGACCTTTTGCAGAAAAATTCAGGTTTAACCCTTATCCTGAAAGAGGACGATATCTCGTGGAAAAACGAGGTTCAGGCTTGACCCTTAACCTGAAAGGGGACGATACCTCATGGAAAAACGAGGTTCGGGCTTGACCCTTAACCTGAAAGGGGACGATACCTCATGGAAAAACGAGGTTCAGGCTTGACCCTTAACATGAAAGGGGACGATACCTCGTAGAAAAATGAGGTTCAGGCTTGACCCTTAACTTGAAAGGGGACGATACCTCGTGGAAAAACGAGGTTCAGGATTGACCCTTAACCTGAAAGGGGATGATACCTCATGGAAAAACGAGGTTCAGGCTTAACCCTTAACCTGAAAGGGGACGATACCTCGTGGAAAAACGAGGTTCAGGCTTAACCTTTAACCTGAAAGGGGACGATAAACAGAGTCCTTGAATGAAGAAACCATGATGAGACCTTCGAATTTTTCACAACAAATCCGAGAGGGGTTTGCAAAAGGAAGAAAGGGGGTTTCCCTAAAGCTTGAAAAGGGATTGATCTTGGGCGTCTCATTGCTGAGATTGTATGGCTTTTAAGACAGATGACCTTTTGCAGAAAAATTCAGGTTTAACCCTTAACCTGAACGGGAACTGCCTATGGTGGGACAGTGGGCAGCACAGGGAAGTTTTCTAATCTGAGAGCCCAGGCGCTTAGATCAAAACAAGAAGGGAAGGATCTTGGACAACTCCCGTCATCCGATCCTAAAAGGTATAACAACAATGCCTAGATACATCAAAATAGACATCAAGCTCTCACTTCATGTCGGGATAACTTGAAAAGATTGCCAATAAGATAAAAATTGTGGTTAATTTAAGAATGATAAGCATATATATGAAAAATATTCCCTCTTGTCTACCTGAAGTATTACCTCTGACTCGGTTTAACTCCGTAGAATCAAGATTCAAATTCAAATATCATTGCCATTGACTTTCTCTCAAGGAAGCTATCAATTTCCTTGATATGGGCGGAAAAGAAATATTCTGGATATTGCGAGAGCTATTGGTGAAAAGATATTGATAAAAGAATTTCACAAAATTAAAAAAGATTCTTGATAGATTCGGCAGTCTGATATCCTAGGATTCTTTTCTCATGATGATCTTTCTGCACTCTATTTGACAGAATTGGAGCTCTCTTGGATTTTTCGGGAATTACATCATCCTTCATTTTGGAGATGTCCTGACTTTTCTCTCTTTTTGGGAAGGGTACGTCACAAACTCCTTTATCTCAGAGATGTTCCAATTCTTCTTTTTTCTCAGGGATTATCTTGATGATTATTGGCTCATTTGTTGGGAATCTCTTGATGATAGCAAAAATTAAATATCTTTTATGATTTGTCGGTAGGTCCATCACACTCGCCTTCATCTCGATGGTGATCTGGACTTTCCCTGAAAGGATCCGTCACAAACTCCATCATCTTGGGGATGATCCAAATCTTTTTTGGCTCCTGGGGTCGACTCGCATAATTCGTCTTCATCTTGACGACAATTGAGAGATCCCTTTTGCAGATAGTTAATTGCAGCTTAGGTGATTGAGGAGATATGAAGGTTGAGTGGATTTTTCTGTATCACCCAGGATATTTCGACTGCTTATTTTTCAAGAATGATCTTTAAAAATATGCCATTTACTGCGATCAATATCAATCACTTCTGGCTTTGCAACAACATTGAATTTTCTTTGCTGGCCATATCGCGAATTTATTCTTCATCCTCTTGGTTGGCCAATAGAAAGATTTTGAGCTTTGAATCCTTTTTCGCGAAAGCTTTGTCCTTTCGAAAGTAATATTAAAGGTATTTCGAGGTACAATTTTATGCAATAAATATTTTGAGATCAACAACTATTTTTCATGACAAATTGGCAAAATATTCTTGGAATCCTTGGTGAAAGAAATCACTTGAGATCTAAATGACACATCCGTGGCTAGATTCTCCTCTCCTTTCCCCAAAGGAGAGACTCAGGCTTGACCCTTACCTGAACGGGTAATAAAAAGATACTCCTCTCTTCCCTGAAGAGGAGGCATTTGCAAAACAAACTTTCGAAGAGAAATTAAGCTTTCGTCAAAACTCTCTATTTCTAGGCTTCTCTTATAGAAAGGGGGCCGCTAACAAAGATTGGAAGGATATCATAGAGGAGCGAGTCCATCACACTCTCCCTGGAAAAAGGGTCCTCGATGACGGGGGTGGCCTAACAAAAGACATTTAAGATTACAAGGAGGACGAGCTTCCGTCGAAACTCTCCCTGGAAAAAGGGTTCCTTGCGTGACAATAAAGATTATTTTGCAAACTGTTCGTGAAGCACGAGTCCCTTCAAACTCTCCCTAGAAAAAGGGGTTCAACGAACGAACAATAAAGACATGCGAAAAGAAACGAGCTCCCTCGAACTCTCCCTGAAAAAAGGGTCCCTCGCAAGAGAAGTACTTGACGATTAATTTTGATAGATTTTGATAACTCAAGGAACTGCTTGATAACACGAATGACTAGAGGTCTGACAAAATCGACAACCCGAATGTCAGATTAACAGAATGGAACGACTCAAGGGTCTGATACAGATTGTTTGGTTCGCAGGTTTGAAGATTAACATTGAGTCTGAACCCCAATATGAGATTTATGTTGCGACCAGTATGAAGACCGAACTTTGATAGAAATACCAGTATGAGCACTGAATTTTAAAGGATTACCAGTACGAACCCTGGATTTTTGAAGGATACCAGTACGAGCACTGGATTTTAAAAAGACTACCAGTACAAGTACTGGATTTTGAAAGATTACCAGTACAAGCACTGAATTTTAAAAGACTACCAGTACGAGCACTGGATTTTAAAAGGTTACCAATACGAGCACTGGATTTTGAAAGATCATCAATACAAATACAAGATTTGGTAAAGCAATAAAGACGATGTTGGATTTCATAAAAGAACCAATTTGAAAATTGGATTTAACCGGACCAGTGGAAAACTGGGTTCGGTCGGAAGCTTTGAATCGAAATTCAAATCTTCAAGGAAAGACTAGATGAATTGGATTTTGAAAGAGAATTCGAGTCGAAACTTGGATCTTCTAGACCACTTGCCAAATTTGCAGGAAAGTTTGAGTAGAAGTTCGAACTTTTAAAGGAAAGCTAAGCGAATTGGATTTGGAAGAAAATTTGAGTCGGAACTCTGATTTTCTAGACCAATTATGAATTGGATTTGAAAGAAAATTTGAGTCGGAACTCGGATCTTCTAGACCAATTCAAGACATTTGAAGGAAAGAAAACTGGATGAATATGTTTCGTGTTTGTAACCGTTGACTAGGAAGAAAACCAAAAGAGTTTCAACAGGATTTAGAAAAGTATTAGCACGAGCACCGGATTTGGGAAGAATACCAGTACGAGCATTGGATTTTAAAAGGTTTGCCAGTTCGAGCACTGGGTTTTAAAAGGTTACCAGTACGAGCACTACATTTTCAAAAAAAGGTCACCAGTACGGGCACTGGGTTTTAAAAGATTACCAGTACGAGCACTGGATTTTGAAAGGTTACCGGCACGAGCACTGGGTTTTGAAAGATTGCCAGTACGAGCACTGGATTTTGAAGGGTCATCAATTGACGATGGCTCGGACGACTTGCCGGGGTCTCAGGATTTTATCCCTTATCCTGAATGGGAAACTCAATGCAAATTGATGCAGATGAATGCGAATGAATGCATGCAAATGCAAATGAATGTAAATGGGTGCATATGTGTGCAAAATGAGAGATTTTGTTTGATCCTGCCTGCACACAGGTTGTTTTGAATAAAAGGCAACTTTATAACAAGAATGCCCCAGTATATTCTGGGGAAGAGAGATATTTCGATAAAAGAATAATTGATCATTTATTGAAAGGAATTTTTTAAGAATACAAAAGATAGAATAGAGATTTTTTAGGTATAGAATTTCTTCAAATGTCGAGCATTAATGGGGTCGGATAGTTCTACCCCGTCTGCATTAATCAGACGATATGAATTACGGGGCAACACTTCTTTCACCACGTAGGGACCTTCCCAGTTTGGTGACCATTTGCCACATGGATGATGCTTGAGATGAGTCGTTGATCTAAGGACCAAGTCATTAACTTGGAATCTCCTTTCGATGACTGACTTGGCATATTGCCTTGCTATCCTCTGACGATAAGACTGGGCGTGCTCTGCTGCTTTGAGTCTTTTCTCATCGAGTAAATCCAATTGTACCAATCTCTGTTGCTGATAATGATCGAGTGGTAGCTCTAAAAGAGATGCGAACTTAAGGGCGGGCTTCTGAACATGAAGAGGTAACACCACCTCAGTCCCATAAACAAGTTTTGAAGGAGTCGCATTGGTTGGGGTTCGAACGGTAGTTCGATATGCCCAAAGTGAATCATGGATTTTCTCGTGCCAATCACGAACCGTCTCAACGGTTCTTTCCAAGATGCGAATCAAACTCTTGTTGGTTGCTTCTGCCTGACCATTTCCTTGTGGATAATAAGGAGCTGAAAAATGATGATGAATTCTGAATTTTGAACAAAAGATATTCATTCTCTCATTCTTGAAATGAGTACCATTATCTGACACGATGTCGTACGGTATACCGAAATGACAAAGAATGTTCTTATGAATGAATGAGACTACATGTCGACCTTCCACTGTACGCAGAGTGACGGCTTCAAACCATTTGGTGAAATACTCTGTTGCGTTAAGGAAATATTTATGACCATTGGAAGCTGAAGGAGTGATGGGTCCTACGACGTCGAAGGCCCATATAGAAAACGGCCATGGAGACACGACTGATTGCAAGTACGTGGCTTGCGCATGAATGGAAGGTGCGTGCATCTGACACTGAACGCACTTCTTCACAAAACGATAGCAGTCTTACTGCATGGTTCTCCAATAGTATCCTGCCCGAATGATTTGTTTAACAAGGGTTTGGTAACTGACATGACCACCACAAATACCTTCATGCGCTTCTCGCACGATTTCTTTGGCTTCTTCTTCGTCTAAGCACCTGGAATACTCATAACTGAACCCACGACAATAAAGAACATTGGCAAGGATAAAATAGCTGGCGGACATATGCTGGATTGCTTTTTGCTCCTTCTTTGATAGTTTTGGTGGAAGCTCACTAGTTTCAATAAAGTTTTTAATATCTTGGTACCAAGGTTTTTTTTTCTGAGTAGATGATTGAAAGGCTCACATCTCATGGCAAGGTTGGATATGAATCTCCGAATTGATTGCATACGTCCCTGAAGACTACGACATTTCTTAAGAGTAGTTGGAGGTGGCATGTCAATGATGGCCTTTGCTTTAGCAGGATCCATTTCTATCCCCTTTTTGCTGACCAAGAAGCCTAGCAATTTGCCTGATTAAACCCCGAAGACACATTTCTGAGGATTAAGTCTTATTTTGTAAAGAATGAGTCGCTTGAAGACTTGACTTAAAGCATTAATATGATCTTCTTCTTCTTTGGATTTGACCAGGATGTCATCAACGTATGCATCCATAGTCTTGTGCATCTGATCATGGAAAATGGCAGCCATTGCACGCTGATAGGTTGCCCCAGCATTCTTGAGCCCAAACAACATGACTGTATAACAGAAAGTGCCCCACGGCGTAGTGAAGGATGTTTTGGATTGGTCACGAGCGGCCAACTTGATCTGATTATATCCGGAGTATTCGTCCATGAAGAAGAACATGGCATGCCCAGCCGTGCTATCAACTAGGAGATCAATATTTGGGAGTGGATAGTTATCCTTCGGAGTAGCTTTATTGAGATCGTGAAAGTCAATACAAATTCGCACTTTACCATTTTTCTTGGGAACTGCAACGATATTCGCCAACCAGTCTGGATAATCTATTGCTCGAATGAATCCTGTTTTAAGCAAGTCCTCAATGAAAGTGCACTAGGATCTAGGCAACGAGCACTAGAGGGGGGGTGAATAGTGCTTTTAAAAAATTGTCTGCGGAATATTTAATGATTTTGCAAATCTCAAAGCAAACACACAAAGAACACAAGATTTTATCCTGGTTCGGTCTAACCCGACCTACATCCAGTCCCCAAGCAAAACCCGCTTGAGATATCCACTATCAACCTTGTAAACTACAAGATCATACAGACCATAACTGGTCCCACTTTCAGTAACAACCCTACTGAAAGCAAACAACTCCTTTACACAAGGAGTCCTTTTTACAGAAAATAAGTAACAACTTACAAAACAACCTATGAGCCTTCCTTTTGAATGCAAATGAGATGCAATTGGCTTTTGAGGTTGTTGAAATACTCTTACTCACGAATTCACTATCTTTCAAAGTGATTTGAGTGAAAAACTGAAGTGAAAATATCATGTGAGTGAGAAAACAAATACTTGAATGAATAGGAGTAAAAAACAATAAGTAAATGATTCAAATCGATTGAATTCTTGTTTTTTTTAGTGTACAATGCACTCATATTTATAGTTAAAGTTTTCCATACGTTGAGGGTATGAAAGGGTATCAAAACTGTCCATTTCGAATGATCAAAATGTTTGAAAAATGAAAAGACACGCCTTTTTGAAGTTTCAGAAAAAATGACAAAATTAGTCGACTGAAACATCAGTTAGTCGACTAATAGTTAGTTATTAGTAGACTGACAGTTATCGTCGGTCGACTGATCTGTTAATCGAGCCGTTTGAAAATCTGAACTTTTGAAACTTAGTCGACTTGAGAAAAGTTAGTCGACTGATAATATCATCAGTAGACTGAAAAACCTTTTAGTCGACTGCTGCTAAAATCTTCTGAAAAACAAACATTTTGTTCGGTCGACTAATAAAAAGCATTAGTCGACTGCTGCTAAATTTTCAGAAAACACATGTTCTGTTCAGTCGACTGATAAAACCATTAGTCGACTGCTGCTAATTTTCCAGAAAACAGACATTCTGTCCAGTCGACTGATAAAACCTTTGGTCGACTAATTTGACAAAAATGACTTTTTTAGAAAATATGGCACGAAAGGATTAGTCGACTGGTAAGTCTATTGGTCGACTAATAAACATGAAAATTTAAGAAAAGAGTTTTCTAAAAAGATTTTCATGAGGGTTCTTTTTAGAAAAGTTTTTCTAAAGACTTTTAAGGTGAAATGCAACCTAAATATGCACTCTAAGTAAGGCTCTTACAAGAATCTAAGACTTTTAATGAATTAAACATTTGCACACTAGTCTTCAAAGATTCTTCATCGAATTCTTCAATTTCTTCATAGCCTTAGCTGAAATGCAGTTGATTCCACTTGCTCATCATCAAAACCTTGTACTTGAAGTATCATGTATGGCTTCATTGTCGTAACAATCTCCCCCTTTTTGATGATGACAAACTTAATCAAAGATGAAGCATTTAGATGGAGATTTTACTCCCCCTATCAATATGCTGCAAAACATTAAAAGTTAGCACATTTAAAGCACATATATCACATATTGATTGGTTTGCATTTCCATTCATCATTTCTTCATGCATTTAGAAATACATTCATTCAAAGCTTTCTTTTTCTCTTAATTTTGCATTTCTCATGCAAGATCTCCTGCAATTTTAATGTAATTGCTATCATCTTTTTATCCCCCTCTGTCAGAATAAAAAAGAGTAAGGGCAGAAATAACATAAGCAAAATAGAGATACAAGTTTAAAATATTACAACCCATAAAGTATGAAAGTTCAGACAACAAAGATTAGAAAAGTGAGTTGAGCAAATCCTTGATTGAAGTAATTTCTTTCTGAATCGAAGATAGTTGTTGAGTCACATCTTCACGAAAAGTATGTTGATGCAGCTCTAAAGCTTCCAGTCTCTGCATAACTTCATCATGGTCTTGACTTGTCGAAAATTTCTTTCTTTTTGCATGAGATGAAGGTGTCGCAGAATGTGAAGGTTCAGAAATTGATGGTTCATTAGGATCAGATGGTTCAGTTTGATCAACATTTAAAGGAGGCAGATATTTAATTTTCATTCTTTTAAAAATTGTTTGATCAAAGAACTCTTTTTGCTCAATGTATTTTTCATTTGTTAAAGGAACTTTGAAATGTCTAAAAATACGGGTTAAAAGACAACCATAAGGAAGAAATGGTTTTTGTTTCCACAAGTTTGTAAAATACACATTGGCCCAGTTGACAGAAATATTTCCAAATAAAACATAAAGAGCCGTAGATAGATCTGTGGAATAATAATCAAAAGAACCAGTTTTGGGTAGAACATTATGGGCAAGGATTCGTCCAGCAATGCGTGCACGAGTTTAAAGATTACTATTTTTGAGAGGAGGGCAGTGAGGTGCTCCTGGAAGAAGAATTTGTTCAAAAACTCTTTCATCATTCAATTCAATAGTGTTTAAAAGAGTGTCTGAAGGTGGAATTTCAAGAATTTTTCCAAGTAATTTCGAATCAAACTCGATTTCAACATCACGAACAAGAGAGGACAAAACTCTAGTTTCATGATCTATTTGTAAATTTGTGTAAAACAAGTGAATAAGAAACGGATAGTGAAGGGTATCTGCATAAGCATCAAAAAGATGTGAAATTCCAGGAAATAATTCTCTTATATTGTAACGAGAAAATAAGTGAAATAGAACATTTCGGCCTGGTAAAATAGGTAGTGCAGAAATTGATCCAAAAGTATCATAGAGAAGAGGATTGCGAAGTAATCTTAGTGAAAAACCATGTCTTGAAGAAGGTGTAGGAGGAGGAGAACCTAAACCTTTTGCAGATGCAGACTTCGTACGAGGCATGGTTAAAAAAAATAGAGTTACCAAAAACAATGACGGCTTCTAAATGATTTCTGGCAGAAGTAGAACATTGTCCGGCGATGTGAAACAGAACCAGAGGAGGATACAATGGCTGACGGCGAGTGAGAAGTCGGCCACAAGGGGATTCCGGCAATGCACTGTCACACAAGAGGGTTCTGGCGTGTTTTGAAGATGCGCCAGTTACTGTAGGAGGATTCCGGCGTTTCAAGATCACAACCAGAAGACTCCGGCGTCTCCTTGTTACGGTAAGAAAATCCCAGCGAAAATGGGATCGAACGACACTCCGAGCACTAGAGGGTTTTTCGGAATGAAAGTGCACTAGGACCTAGGCAACGAGCACTAGAGGGTTTTTTGGAAGAAAGAGAGGCAAAAGTGAAAGAGGGTTTTCGTTTTTAAGGGATTCATTTTTAAGAAAAACGAAAAGATACGAAAACGAAGTGTAACGATGCTTATTTTAAAAAGAACGGGTGTTTTAAAAATCCAAGGGGTATCGGGTCCCTTCATTTAAAATTTTAAAAAATTTTAGTTGACTAAATCTTTATCAGTCGACTAAGAATATGCGACTCATTCTAAAAAATATCATCAGTCGACTAGAAATATATCGGTCGACTAATATGGTGTGATACATTCCAAAATTTAAAACACGAGTCGACTAGAATTTTATCGGTCGACTAATATAGTGCAATTTTGAGATTTTGTTCAAAAATCAGCATTTTTATAAATCCAAAAACGAGCAAATACCTAGTTCTCTCCTAATTCTCATAAAATCTTCATTTTTAAGAGGTTTAGTGAAGATATCAGCATGTTGTTCTTTAGTGGAAATAAAATTTAACGAAATATCTCCTTTTAACACATGATCTCTTAAAAAATGATGTCTAACTTCAATATGCTTAGTTCTTGAGTGCTGAATAGGATTTTTCGAAAGATTTATAGCACTAGTGTTACCACAATAAATAGTTGTTGTTGAGTAATTCAAACCGAAATCTTTTAAGGTTTGTTTCATCCATAGTACTTGTGAACATGCTAAACTAGCCACTATATATTTTGCTTCAGTTGTTGAGAGTGATACTGAATTTTGCTTTTTACTAAACCAAGAGACTAAGGAATTTTCTAAGAAATGACAAGTTCCACTAGTACTCTTGCGATCAGATTTACTTCCTGCAAAATCTGCATCACTATATGAAACCAAATCAAAGGAAGATGATTTTGGGTAAAACAATCCGAAATCTGAAGTATCTTTCAAATAACGAAGAATTTGTTTTACTGCAGTTAAATGAGATTCCTTTGGATTAGCTTGAAATCTTGCACACATACAAACACTAAACATAATATCAGGTCGACTAGCAGTTAAGTATAATAGAGATCCGATCATACCTCTGTAGAGCTTAGTATCTACACTTTTACCATTTTCATCTTTATCAAGAGAAGTAGTTGTACTCATAGGATTCCTTCTTGATTTCGATGAGTCCATCCCAAATCTCTTGAGAAGTTCTTTTGTATACTTAGCCTGATTGATGAAGATTCCTTCTTCAGTTTGCTTTATTTGAAGTCCAAGGAAGTAGTTTAATTTGCCCATCAAGCTCATTTCAAACTCTTCCTGCATAGCTTTAGCAAATTCTTTAAAAAGAGAATCATTAGTAGAACCAAATATTATGTCATCAACATAAATTTGTACAATAAGAATATCTGAATTAAGATTTTTAATAAATAAAGTGGAGTCTACCCGACCAATGGAAAAACCAGATTGTTCTAGAAAATTTCGTAGTCTTTCATACCACGCTCTTGGTGCTTGTTTGAGTCCATACAAAGCTCTTTTCAATTTGTAGACTTTTTCTGGATATTTCTCATTTTCAAAGCCTGAAGGTTGCTCTACATAAACTTCTTCATTGATGTGTCCATTAAGAATGCACTCTTAACATCAATTTGATATAACTTGAAGTTCATGTAACTAGCAAAAGCAAGCATCATTCGAATTGACTCTAATCGAGCCACTGGTGCATAGGTTTCATCAAAATCTATACCTTCTTCTTGATTATAGCCTTGTGCCACTAGCCTTGCTTTGTTACGAATGACTTCACCATTTTCATCCAGCTTATTTCGGAAGACCCATCTTGTTCCAATTACCGGATGATCCTTTGGTCTATCAACTAGATCTCAAACATCATTCCTAGTAAATTGGTTAAGTTCTTCAGACATGGCCAAAAGCCAAAATTCATCAACACAAGCCTCATTGATATTCTTTGGTTCTAATTTAGATATGAAAGCAACATTTGCAATATATTTTTCTAACTGCCTTCTAGTTTGGACACCACTCTTTATTTCACCAATAACTTGTTCATGTGGATGATTAGGAACTTCTTTCCAAACCGGTTGAAGAGGAATATTTTCTTGAGAAGTACTCTCTATCAAGGGTTCTTCTTGAAGTATTACTTCTCCTTCGCTTAGAGGTATAACCTGCTCACAATTCTCATCAAATGCAACATGTAATGATTCTTCAATACAAGATGTTCTTTTATTGAAAATATGATATGCTTTACTTCTAGAAGAATATCCAAGAAATATTGATTTATCTGATTTTGAATCAAACTTATCAAGATTATCTTTGGTATTTAACAAGAAACATTTACTACCAAAAAATTTGAAATATGAGATCTTTGGTATACGATCATAATACAATTCAAAACATGTTTTATATAAAATTGGTCGAATAAGAACACGGTTTAGAACATAACATGCTGTATTAATTGCTTCAGCCCAAAAGTATTTTGGTAAATTTTTATCTTGAAGCATGGTTCTAGCACATTCTTGCAAAGTTCTATTCTTTCTTTCAACAACTCCATTTTGTTGAGCCGCTCTAGGAAAAGCAAAGTTGTGAGATATACCATGTAAATCACAAAACTTTAGAAAAAATTCATTTTCAAATTCACCACCATGATCACTACGAATTTTAATAATAGATGTAGATTTTTCATTTGTAAATCTTCTACAAAGTTTAGATTATTCTAAAAAAGCATCATTTTTGCTTTTTAGAAAAATCACTCATGTAAACCGAGAATAATCATCTACTATAACAAAAGCATACTTGCTACTATTCAAACTTTGAATTCTAGATGGTCCAAATAGATCTAAATGTAAAAGTTCAAGAGGACGTTTTGTTGAAACTATATCTTTTGCTTTAAAATAACTCTTGATTTGCTTACCCCTTTGACAAGCATCACATAAGTGATCCTTTTTATATGGTATTCTAGGTAGGCCTCTTACAAGATCATTCTTGGATAACTTTGAAATAATTTTAAAGTTAACATGTCCAAGTCTCTTGTGCCATAACCATTGAATTTCATTTGAAACAATAAGACATTTTTCATTAAAAGAGGGTAATTCATCTAGATATAGTTCATACACATTGTTTCTTCTTTTACCTTTAAAAATGATCTTTTTAGATTGAAAATCAGAAATTAAGCATAAATCATTTTCAAAAGAAACATGAAAACCTTTATCACATAATTGACTGATAGATATTAAATTATGCATTAAACCATCTACTAAAAGAACATTTTCTATCAAGGGAAATTTTGGATTACCAATATTACCAATACCTATCACTTTTCCCTTGTTATTGTCACCAAAGGTGACGGTTCCTCCATCCTTATTTTGGAGGGTGGAAAATAACTCCGGCCTTCCAGTCATATGTTTGGAACAGCCGCTGTCCAATATCCATTTGCTCCTTATGTTATGTACCTACAACAAAATCAGAAAACAGAGCATTTGACCCCTTTCTATTTTCGGGTCCATGAGAGTTAGTCTTAGGAACCCATATCCATTTGGATTTTGGTTTCCTTTGATAATAAATATTCTTTCTATAAAAGGATTTAGAATAAACATGTCTAGAATAATCATATTTAGATGCATTTCTATTAGAACTAGAAAGTTTAGTTTTATGAACAAAAGGTTGAGAATAATGTCTTTGATTTTTCACCACATAGTTTGGTCTATTTTGAGTATCAAAGAAGCTATATCCCAATCCGGTTTTATTAACCGAGCATCTTTGAGAACCAAGAAGTTTTTCTAGATTCTCTTGACCATTTGTGTATTTGGTCACTATAGAAAGAAGATCATTTAACGTTTCTTTAAGACTAGATATTTCTTTTTGTAAGAGATTGGTTCTAACTCCAAATTCTTTTATCTCAAGTGCTTGGCAAGAATTTTCCTTCTTGAGATCTTCTATTTCTTGAAGTAACACTTTATTTTGAGAGTCAAGAGTTAAATTTTCAGTTTTTAACTCTTTATTTTTAGAACTAAGACTCTAAAATTTAAAATATAAATCATTAAATGCTTCAAATAACTCATCATAGTCAAATTGACTTACCGAATCTTCTTGTGCTACAAAACACATGTTGGCGACTTCTTCATTTGATTCTTCATCAAAAGAGGAGTCACTATCATCCCAACATGCTTGAAATGCCTTTTTCTTCTTAAATTGGTCCTTGGGCTTGAATTTGAGAAGAGGACAATCTTTCTTGATATGTCCTGCCTTTTTGCAGTTAAAGCACTTTACTTCATTGGGAATGGAAGAATCTGCTTTCTTTGCCTTTCTTTGAAATCTTCCCTTTTTGATGAATCTTCTGAATTGCCTTGTGATGAGGGCAATATCTTCATCTTCATCTTCATCTTCTTCTGAATTTTCTGAGTCATAAGTAGCCTTAAAAGCAAGAGATTTCTTCTTAGACACTTCTTCTTGTCTGTCTTGAAGTTGGACCTCATATGCCATTAGGTTACCAACTAAGTCTTCAAGAGTGAGAGTATTGAGATCATTTGCTTCTTCAATAGCAGTGGTTTTTCTCTCTTATTCAGGAGTTAAACACCTTAGAATCTTTCTGACTAAATCCACTTGTGAATATTCTTTTCCAAGGGATTTGAAAGTGTTAGTTATATCGGTCATTCTAGTTACCATGTCCGATATAGATTCATTTTGCTTCATTTTGAACAATTCAAATTTATGAACTAAAGAAGCAATTTTAGATTCCTTTACCTTTGACGTACCTTCGTGAGTTACTAGAAGAGTATGCCAAATTTCATTTGCTGTAGAGCATTGAGAGATGCGATTGAATTCTACCTTGTCAACGCCACAATATAATGCATTCATGGCTTTGGCATTCAGTGAAGCAGTCTTCTTTTCATCATCGGTCCATCGGCTGAAATCAGTTGATGGAGTTTGGTACTTTTCTGAAACAACTCTCCAGATATCGAGATCCATGGATTGCAAGAATATTGTCATTCTTACTTTCCAGTATCCATAGTTTGTTCCGTCGAAGAGAGGAGGACGAACAGAGGAGCATCCTTCTTTGTGCTGAGATGTTGTAGTTGTCATGCTAGATGATGGTCAAATCAAAGTAATAGCAAACCTGTGCTCTGATACCAAATGAAACTGCACTAAGATCTAGGCAACGAGCACTAGAGGGGGGGTGAATAGTGCTTTTAAAAAATTGTCTGCGGAATATTTAATGATTTTGCAAATCTCAAAGCAAACACACAAAGAACACAAGATTTTATCCTGGTTCGGTCTAACCCGACCTACATCCAGTCCCCAAGCAAAACCCGCTTGAGATATCCACTATCAACCTTGTAAACTACAAGATCACACAGACCATAACTGGTCCCACTTTCAGTAACAACTTTACTGAAAGCAAACAACTCCTTTACACAAGGAGTCCTTCTTTTTACAGAAAATATAGTTAAAGTTTTTCATACGTTGAGAGTATAAAAGGGTATCAAAATTGTCCATTTCGAACGATCAAAATGTTTGAAAAATGAAAAGACACGCCTTTTTGAAGTTTCAGGAAAATGGCAAAATTAGTCGACTGAAACATCAGTTAGTCGACTAATAGTTAGTTATTAGTAGACTGACAGTTATCGTCGGTCGACTGATTTGTTAATCGAGCCGTTTGAAAATCTGAACTTTTAAAACTTAGTTGACTTGAGAAAAGTTAGTCGACTGATAATATCATCAGTAGACTGAAAAACCTTTTAGTCGACTGCTGCTAAAATCTTTTGAAAAACAAACATTTTGTTCGGTCGACTGATAAAAAGCATTAGTCGACTGCTGCTAAATTTTCAGAAAACACATGTTCTGTTCAGTCGACTGATAAAACCATTAGTCGACTGCTGCTAATTTTCCAGAAAACAGACATTTTGTCCAGTCGACTGATAAAACCTTTGGTCGACTAATTTGACAAAAATGACTTTTTTAGAAAATATGGCGCAAAAAGATTAGTCGACTGGTAAGTCTATTGGTCGACTAATAAACATGAAAATTTAAGAAAAGAGTTTTCTAAAAAGATTTTCATGTGGGTTCTTTTTAGAAAAGTTTTTCTAAAGACTTTTAAGGTGAAATGAAACCTAAATATGCACTCTAAGTAAGGCTCTTACAAGAATCTAAGACTTTTAATGAATTAAACATATGCACACTAGTCTTCAAAGATTCTTCATCGAATTCTTCAATTTCTTCATAGCCTTAGCTGAAATGCAGTTGATTCCACTTGCTCATCATCAAAACCTTGTACTTGAAATATCATGTATGGCTTCATTGTCGTAACACTCAAGTCCTTCCTTGACCTGTTGCTCAATTCGAGGATCCATTTTTCTTAACTTCTGCTTAACTGGTTTCGCATCAGGCTTCAGAACGAGGCGATGTTCCACCAATTTAGGATCTAAACCTGGCATATCCTCATAAGTCCATGCGAATACTTCTTCATGCTGCTTGAGAAAATTAGTGAGCCTTTCTTTCTCTCCCAGATTCAAACTGTTGCCAATCTTGAGAGTTCTAGGATCATCTTCTAATCCGATATTGATATCCTCAGTCGGACCCTGAACTAAGGATGATGGCTCGTTTTGTTTCTGAACTGATGCAAATTCTGATAGTTCTTGAAGAGCTGAATCGAACTCTGCAGGTTCTTCTGACTGCTTTGTATTCTGACTGCTTTCTGCTCTTATTTTGACCTGATGAATTACTGTTGACTTCGAACATGCATTTGAATTAAGGACGAGCTTCTTGATAGATCGGACAGACATTCTGAAAATTAGAGTAAATTGATTCAGGGAAATAGCCCATCATAAAACAAATTGCTTGTATTGAGAAAATAATTGGAAAAATAAGAGATCAAAGTATTGACAATTTTGGAAAGTAAAGAGACAACTGGCATCCAGATAGATAAAGGAAACTTGCAACTTTATTGAAAGATAGAATTGTTCAAAATGACAATGATGAAAATGAAATGGGACATCCTCCCAACAAAAGAGTGGAAAAGAAAAGACGAATGAATTCTTCTAATGTGTTCCCTTGACGAAAATAGTGCCCTTCTGAGATTTTCTGCCACAAAAGCCTAATCCGGCTCTTTTAGGGTGATGCTGAGGAATCACTGGTTCAAGACGACCATCTTCATTTTTGCCTAGGCCTTGAAAAGGCCGATAGCCATGCTTCATTAATAGATCAAATCCCCTTTTGGCCTTCATAAATTGTGAGAATAGAGGATAATCCTTGACTATTTTCATCACATCTCGGAGTTGTGACTGAGTAGGGTCATCAACAGATTGATTCCGGGACTAATAAGCCGACCCCTGCCCCTGAGTCGACCTCTTGAATTCTTGCTTAGTTTCATATTCCTGGTCAGTGTCATCTGTTGATTCTGACCCGTCTGACATCTCCTCATGGTGATTCTGCTTTCTGATGATTCTCACATTCTTGGTTGCATGACCCTTATCCTTCTGCTTGATCTGGGTCTGCTCCGTACAGGCTTCGGCTTGCTCGGCCAGCATCTTGGTCATCATTTTCTTAAACATAACATACATTTGAGGATCAATGTCATCCTCAACTTGCTGTCCTTGACTTTTGGCTGATCGGGGGGAGTCCATTTCTTCTTCTGAAGCGATTGAGTATGCAACACCTTCAACTGATGAGGTTTTCTTTTCGGACCTTGTCTGAACCATTTAATATCACAAATACTCTCTGCAGGGCAAAATTGATGGTTAGGCTTTTGAAAGAGATTTTATTGGAGAAAAATATTTGTTGAGAATTTTGGTAGACAATTGAAATAATATCCCATTACTAGGGATTGAGTCATCGCTGGAGTTACGACAATTGCGCTGCTATTCTTTGCAAAATAAACAACTGAAAATATGCCTTGTTACCTAGGCGAGGTCATCAAACCAAAGTGAAATGAAAATTAAAAGAATTTTATTGAAAATATGATTTTAATAATACATTTGACAGAGGGGAGGGGACAGACAAATTTCCACCACTCCTGATAATCAGAGGACACTCGAGGACCAAGAAAAATAGTAAGAATAACAAAGGAATCTCAGCCATGTCTGGCAGAATGGTATGCTCCGGACCACTGATCTGATGTGAGATCGAACTCTGGCAAGACCCCTGATAGTGGGCGAATTTCTATGCGCTTCTATCTCTGAGAGAACTGTCTGACACACTGCTCTGGATGGTAGTATGTGCAGAAGAATGGGCCAAGTAGTCTGAACCACTTGCCATATGCATAAGTATATCTGGGAGGTGACTCCTGACGATCAAAGTAGTCCCATACGACTTCTTCCTCCTGAAGGTTATCAATCAAGAACCGGTATCGCGCAACTCGAAGAAGCTTTTCACCATTGTATTTGAATGAGCTGGCTCGGGCTGGCACATGCCGGATGAACCAAGATTGCAGGGCATAGGTACATCCTTCGACTAGAATCGATTCTCCAAGTGTGAAACGAGTCAACCCTCGGTACAGGAAGGCGAGTGCGGCCATGGCAATGGAGAGGCGGCTGGTCTGTCGACTTCCCACCTTCGCAGAAGTTGAACTATCCTGATATCCATGTAATTTTGTCCGTCTGGAAAGAGAGCGAGTCCCACAGTGCATAAGACCATCGCATGCTGGATTCTCTCTCGAACTGTCCTAGACAACGAGTTGACTTCCACAAATGCCTCATACTGTCTGTAGATTTCGAGCAGGTCCACATATTCATTTCCATAGTATTCGATCAATAGCCAGAACTTGCGTCCTGTCATGCGAGCTAAAGCGTCTCGGGGGTCTAGACCCTTGACATTAATCAAAAACTGTTTCTCTAATGGATCTCCAGGCTGACCAGCTGGCTCAAGTAATCCCATAATTTCTGAAAATTCATCTATCAGCAACGTCATCTCGCCCCATGGAAACTAGAAGGTAGAAGTGCTCGGATTCCACCGCTCTGCTAGTGCATGGATCAAATTGTCGTTGACTGTCTGCTTTCCCACTGCGGAAGCCAGTTCCAATTCACAATCGTCCAAATGGTCCGGAAACATACGATAGAAGTTCTTGAGCCATGAATAGTACTACTATGGAATGAAGGATCCGGTGCTGAGGACTCGATGTTAAGAAAGACTTTGTCGCACCTCGTAGGAGATGTGACCCTCAGGGAAGACTGAATCAAGCTGACTGGATGCCATCGGACTGGAAAACATGGAAAATTGGAGTAAGACTCAGGAGAATACAGGAAATTTGAGAAAAATGCAGGCAGGATAAAAATGAAGTAGAAAATTCGAGATCCAGAAGAGAGAAAGGATGAAAAATCACCTGAAGTTTTGAAGGAAATTTAGAAGAATTTGGAAAATCGTCCAGGGTTTGATGAAATATGAAGGAATACTTCATAAAATGGAAAATGAAGTATTTGAAAAATCGTCCAAGGTTTAAAGCATGGACAGTACATGGAAATGGATTGGGGATTTCTGAAAAATCGTCCAGTATTTTGGAAAATTGGGAAAATATGGAAAATAACAAGGAAATGATTATAACACTTTTAATTACATCCTGCACAAACAAGTATGCACATACAGCACTCCCTAAAAGCTGACTCTAGATGCAAAAGTTTTGAAATAGCTGTAGGACCTTAATCCTAACTCTAAGGTTCAGATCATCTGTGTCCAATCATGCTATGCCTATATACTCAAGCCAAGGCTCGATGTACGTGGCATAAAATCAATTTCTCTGGTTCTAGGTTCAAGTTTTCCAACATCCTTGAGCACCTGCCAATATACGTTGGACTATGGCCCTTGGTACGTGGCAGGGGGGTTTTCACCCAAATAGGTGGCCCAGTTGTGAGGCTCTGTCCCGAACTATGGTTCTGGAAGAGAGCCCAGCAACGTGAAGACCGGGTAAAGATAGGTGGGGTGGTTTTTTAAAATATGAGCACATGCAATCAAATCAGAAGGCTCTAAAACCTAAAGAGATAGAGATTTTGAAAAATTTGAAGAATCAAACATTGTTTTCAATCAAACCTAGATTGAGGAGGGTTATATTAGACCTAAGTCTATGTGAGCATGAAAATTTTCTCCTCAATATGGTCCTACCAAACCATACTTAGTCTATATGCAATCCATGTCAACTGGGTTCAAGTCTAGGTTCCTAGGTTCACGTGATATTATAAAGTAAAAGCTGGCATTCCATAGAACACGATTTTGACAATTTAAACTAAGCAAAGCATTAGATTGATCAGGCAAAGACAGGTCCCATCTCGGTCGCCAAACCTGTTATCATCGCAAAATTTTTAACTTTTGCGATTCAAACTGACCTTTGAAAAAGATTTTGAAAAAAACTCGCCTCCGTTTTAAAATGCGGGATAATTCCGAAGAATGGGACTCGCCTGTCGGTACGAGGTTCAACCGTTCCTCACGCCTTTACCAGGGGTAATTGAACCAAGGATCAATTGTGTGCTTAGCTTTGCTCAACTTGTCTAAACCATATTCTAATTCCTAAATGCACAAAGAATCAGGCATGTGCTATGAATTTCTGAAAATGCAAGTTTGAAAATGGTTGAGCTTTTGAAATGATCTTTTTAAAACAATTATTTTCAATAAAACTTTGGAAAATTGTCAACCAAAAATATAAAAACCGACTTTCCACAAAGTGGTAAGTACGGGTCGAATCCTCAGGCAACAGGAATTAATCCAGATATTTCTAGAAAATTTAATTTATTAATGACAAATGTCAATCTACAATTATAAAACTAATACAAATACATTTAATCACTAAAATGAAAATAAACAAGCAACTACTTCTTCTGCTCCACACCAAGGGTATTTCCATCTTTTCGCCAATTATTCGCTCCTCACACTTGGAAAACAACCCTGGAAACTAAATATGCTTTACAACCTAAAAATGCAGAAAAATACAAAGTTAGTATTCTATTCTAATAATGCAAACAGTAACTCAAACTAATTCTAATTTTACGAAAATAATAAAACAAATGCTACTTATCAAACAAAAATTAAATAAAATACTAAACTAATTCTACAATTAACCAAATTACTTCTACTAATGTTGTATGCTGGTTATGCAGATCCTAAAATGCAGCAACTAATGAAAACAGGCCTAAAATACCGAATCTAAGGAAATTACGAAAATGCCCCTAACTAGTGCAAAATAGCTTTCTGACAGGTTATTGGAAAACCACTGTTTGACAGGGCAAACGAGGTCCGATTTTCCCAAAATTTATTCTGCTCTGCAACTGACAGATTAAACAAACTGACAGTTTTTACAGAATGGAAAAACAATATCTGGAACTCCAGATATAAGCGTTTCAAATCTGGGAAAAATCAAGATATCGAAAGTCCTGTAATTTGAAATCCAGAAAAAGCGGTTTTCGCAAAACGCTTAAAAATCAGACCAAATCAACTCCGAATGAGCTGAAATTTGGTCTGCAGTCAAATAACACGTCAATAAAGTGAATAGAATAAAATGTTTTGGAAAACACAGAATTTTTGCACAGAAAATACTGCTGGTGCGACAGGGCAAAAATCGGGTTTTTATTTGAGTGCACTATTCACTTTATGAATCTATTTAAACACTAGAAAATGTAAATTAAACCTAATGCAGTCTAAATGACACTGTATCACAGTGTATATGAAGATGAGTAGTACAATTACACTAAATACAAGACGAACAAACTACGATAAGCAAATTATGACTAAAACTACGTTAGCTAACGATGCAAATGCAACTATGATATGCAATAAAATGCAATCCGACTACTAAGTTAAATAAAAACTAATGACCAATTAAACAATCACAAAACATATCTCACACACACGAAACAAATCCAATACACGCACACACACTTCTATGCTATACTAAATCAAAGAACTAACTACTTAACCTAAAATCAACATACATAACATCTAAATGATATTAAAACCACTAAAGAACAAGGATAGGATTAGGGTCCACTCGATTGACTCCACTAAGCTTGGTTTTAGCTTGGGTAGGTTCAGATTGGGTTTGGATGAACTCAGATTGGATTAGGTATGCTCGGTTTTGACTAGGTTGAGAGAGATAGGCTCGAGCTAAGGTTGACTCGACTCAGACTAATGTGGACTCGGCTAGGTTTGACCTAACTAGTTGGGTTCGGTTGAGCTAAGATTGGGTTCGGTTTAGCCTTGGCTAAGGTTGAGTTGAATTGGTTAAGGTTGACTCGACCTCGGGTTGGTCTTGACTTTGACTTAGGTTAGGCTTGGTCTTGACTTACCTTAGGTTGGACTTGGACTTGACTAGGCTTAACTTAGTCAACTAAGGTTTGGGTTGGGTTACTAGGTTCGGATTGGGTTAAGTTGGGTGAGATAGAGTATGTTGACCTAAACTTAGGTTAGGTTTGACTCGACTAGACTTGGCTAGGGTTGGTCTTAGTCTTGGCTTTAAACTAGACTCGGTTTTGGGTTGACTTAGTCAACTAAGATTGGTTGGGTTTAGATGGGCTTGGACTAAGTTTGACTAGGGTTGGGCCTTGGTCTTAGACTCGACCTAGGTGTGGTCTAGGCTTTGACTTAGACTAGGCGAGGTTTTGACTAGACTCAAAGGGTTTAGACTAGGGTTGACTCGACATAGGCTCGGTTTGACTAGGTTAGGTTTAGACTAAAGTAGTAACCTCTTAATTCCTACAATTAATTCAAAGTTAACGATTTTAATGGAGAGGGTTGGAAAAGGAATGTAATAATTACCAATGTCCAAACTTTGAAATGCTTTGGATTCTCAAAAATCGCCCCATTTAAAGAGGGGGTTACACTCCTTAATTGCCTTTAAAGCTCCTTTTGGAAAAATGAAAAGGCCAATCTAGAAATTCACGATTTTTGCTTTAAAAGATGGAATTAAAGTGCTTTTAATGCTCTATGGAAATCGTGGAGCCTAGATTGGAATTTTTGTTAAATGCCAAAAACACTTTCCAAAGTTAAGGAGTAACTCCTTTTTTAAAGCCCATTCAAAATTCAAATTTTCCTTAAATGCCTCACACGAATTTTGAAGAACCTCTTTTTTCCAAAATCGCCAACTTCAATTGGTGCTACTTTCTAAACTAATAGGATTAAATCTACCTAGGAAATAAAAGAACTTAAATGGAAAATCAATTTCCTAGGAGTTAATGCTAACCTAATTCCCAAAACCTCCTTAATTGACCCCCTGAAAACGGCTAGGAAAGAAAACCCTAATACATTGAACCTAGACACCTTCCTAACTCAACTAATGGCAATTAAGACTTTCTAAAAAAATTGACCTAGAGCTCAATAGGAGCTCTAATGGCTGCCGCCCCACCTTGGGGAAGAAGAAGACCAAATAAAAAATAAAAAAAAATAAATCAATAAATAAACTCACAAAACACGATTTTACGAAGTAATCACTATTTTGATAAAACTAAGTTAAAATATAATAAAAAGAACTCCTAATTACACAAATGCACACATGAACAGCACTATGCTGGAATTTATTTAAAAACATCAAGAAATGAAAATTCGATTTTTGTAATTGTTTTCAATAGATTCAAATCACCAAAAACACAAAATGCTAAAAACGATTCTCTAAAACAATCCGAAAATAATGAAATGACTTAACACGATTTTATGCTGCTGTTAACATGCAAAACATACAACAAACCACACAACTTACTAACCTAAAAACACAAATTTAACTAAAATGTAAAGATCGGCTAGAATATCTCTAGCCGGTTTTTTTTTCTTTTTCAAAAATGAAAACAAACAAGACACAAGCACAATCCACGAATAAAATGAATTAAAATGAACTTTTATAATTGGATTTTCAGCAAAACAACTCAATACACATGCTGAACATAAAAAAAATCGAAACAAAGAAAAATATTTTTGTAGAAATCAAGAATCAGCTAGAAATAATCTAGCCGATTTTTAGATTTTTGCTTTTCAAGTGAAATCAAAATCACAACTCACCACTCAACGACTAAGATGAATAAAAATGGATTTTTTTCTAAATGGAATTTCAGTAGAACAGACCCAAGAACACCTATGAAAAATTTGAAGAATCGGCTAGATGAAAATCTAGCCGATTTTAATGAAAAGGATGAAAAATCTAAAAAAAAAACGATTTCAATGAATCAAGCAAACAAATAAACCTAATCTAACGTGCTGACCTATGCACAAAATCTAATCTAAGGTTGAAACAAAAAGAAAAATAAGAAACACACAGAAAATAAAATAAAAAGAAAACCAACACCCCATTCGGTTTTAGCTAGAAGAGAAGGAAGAAGAAGACCTACCTTTTGGAAGATCCGACGACCGGGGGGATGAAGAAGAGCGGACCGTGGCTGGAGATGGACGTCCTACACAGTTCGAGAATGCTGTACTTCACCAAAAAACGGCACCTTTGCAGCTGCTACACGTTGGAGATCCACCGACGGTGGAATGTGAGCCGATTCTCGATCGGAGGGTGTAGAAAGCCGGATGGAGGTAGGGCCGGCTCACCTTGGTGTTGTGTTTCGCACTCCCGCACAAGGTTAATGGTCTCCACCTCTGCTACACCTGCAAAAATACAGAAAAATGGTGAAACTACAGCAAGGAGAAAGAAAGAAATGGAAAGGAGCAAAAGAGAAATCGAAGATATGCTTGAAAATCAAGCATAGATCGGTCTTCAATGGCCAAAACGTTGGGGAAGATGGAGAGGAAGGAGTTGCTGGAGTAGATTCACTGCAAGGGGCGTCCAAACACAGCCAAAGACACCTAGGGTTCTTAAAAAAAAACTATTTATAGTTTTGACATTTTTCAGAAAGAGTGTTAAAAAATAAAATATTGCTAGGCGCCACTTTCTGGGGGGTTTTCTGTAAAACTTTTTTAATTTGGATATGGATAGGCGTGTGGGTTGGGTTTTGGGCCTTTTAAGAATTGATCCAAGGTCCAATTGACCTGAATGGGTCGAATATGGATCTGATCCACCTCGAAATCCGTGCCCAAACACTGAAATAGCCATAACTCTCTCATTTTAACTCCGATTTTTCTGAAATTCGAACCGTAACCCCTTACTATCAAAACACATCTAAACATGGGTTCAAAACCTTAAACTTGATACAAAATACATGAAAAACTTGTTTACATGATGTGCATTTCATGCATCATCAGAAAACATGATGTTTGCTTCAAAGATTGAAAAATATTTGAAAAATGAACTCTTTGAAAATCGTGAATCATGATTGAGATACAGTATTTAAGAAAGTGAAAATCGATTTCTGAAGAAATATAAGGATTTTGTGAAAATCGATTTTGAGAAATGTGAAATAACTTTGGAAAACTTGATTTCTTTGAATTCAAACTTTGAAATTGAAAATATAACTTAGAAAATCGAATTTGGAACTTGGGAAATACTTGAAATATCATTGGCAAATCCATATTTTGAGAAAATTGATTTTTGAATAAGACTTAGGAAATTTTTGAGAAAACTGATTCTTCTGAATTGAAATTGGAATTTGTAAATGCATGAATTGAATGAATATGGTTTTGAAATACTTGATTTTGAGGAATTGAGAAAATCTTTTTGTATTTTTGAGAAATACAGTGCATTTTTGAAGTTAGCCTAAGAGTGTAGGCTGAATGTGGCTAATACGAAGATTACAAATCTGGGTATCATTCATATTCTGACTATGGCCATAAATACAAATTCCACCAAGTTTGTCAACTCCATAAGAGCTAGTGCACGTGCCATTCGTGTAAACCATAGTGAATTGATAAAAATGTGCATGAATGATACATTCATCAGAGATTTAATATTTGCAGAATTAAACTATATGCAATGCAATCCTAGTCTAAGCTGAAATTTAAATTCTTATTCCAAATTTAATTTAATTTACATCACTATTGAATTTAAATACAAGAAATTAAAGTCTTCAATGTCCCTGCAAAACTAGAAAAACTGGTTAATTAAAATATGTTGGCTTTTCTAGGTTTATCTAGTAATATCTAGAAATTATTGGATTTTGCTAGATATAAGCCTTTTTGCCATGATTCCCTTAAATCGAAATTGATAAAATATGAAATAAGATTGAATAAATATGAAAATGGAATTTGAGATTTCGAAATTAGGGTCAAAATGACCAAAATACCCCTGATAGCAAGAATATGGCCTTGAAATCAAGGTTTTTAGAAAGATATTTTATAAAATGCAAGTTTTGAAATACAAATAAGAATAAATTGAACGAAGTATGATATGACATGATTAAAAATATGAAAACTAGGGTTTAGAATTTCGAAATTGAGGTCAACTGACCAAATTGCCCCTGATAGCAAGACTATGGCCTTGAAATCAGGGTTTTCTGAAATAGATTTTGGTAAAAACTTGGGATTTATGATTGAAATAAACACAAAATCAAACATGAAACACCCTAATATGATTCTAGATATGAACAAACCCTAAAAACACACACTTATTCACGAAAATCAAGAAATATCATAAAAATTGTGATTTTGGCAGTGTTTTTGGATCTTTCAGAGACCCTGTTTTGCAATTTGATTAATTCAGACATCAAATGAATTCTAAATTTCATAAAAATTGGCACAGACACTTATTATAACTCTCAAATTAGATTAAAATTGTAAAAATATTTTTTTAATATTATTTTAATCCGAAAATTGCATTAACAACCTAAAATAAGCTATTTTTAACCTAGGTCACAAACCAGATTCAGAGTTACACCCGAATCAGGGGTCAATCCTCCATGAAAACTTCTGAATTTTTACAGAAATAAAATAGGAAGTAAAACAGAGATTTTCCAATTTACAGATCAGAAAAATCATCTTCGGTTAGGGAGAAACCCTTTCGGCAATCTGAACTAGAATTTAACAAACCTAACAGGGGTTAAAACGACTACTTCAGATTGAAAATACAGAAACAAATAGCAAACATAATCAAAACTTTCTGAAATTTTAGCAGTGAATGGTGAACAGTGAACAGAAAAATAATAATACTCACTTTTTACAGATCATGAATCGGATTTGGGGTTTGGGATTTATGAACAACACAAGTCTGATTAGGGTTTTGGTAAACCCTAACGAGTTTTAAATTTATAATCACACTTTCTGTCCGAGGAAAAATAATAAACAGATCTCAAAAAATCTCAAAATTTCACAGTATATAGATCGAATCAATATGAATCCATGACATTTTACAGATCTCAAATCGGATATAAGATGAGAAAAATATCATAACAGCAAGTTACCTTCTTGATTTTAACCATGATTTTAAAGCTTTAAAAACCCGATTTGATGTCTGATTTTTCTGACAGGGTTCCCGAATCCCAAAATCTCTGATTTTTTTACAGTAGTTCATTTACATATGCATGTATCACATATAAAAAAATCAGGAATTAACAGTAAATATTTCAATCTGAAACAGCATGCTCTTTTCTGTTCTAAACTGAAAACACACAAAAATCTAATAAAATCTAATAAAACATGCATTAACTAATAAAAGTAATAAAATAAACACTAAAACAGTAAAATAAAAATTATTTCTATGCTGGAAAACATGTAATAAACATGGATAAACTAATAAATAAATAAAATACAGGGAATCAATGGCTGGAATTTATTGTTACCTTTAAAAGCATGAATTTAACCCATTAAAAGGGTAAATCACATGTTTTATTGGTTAAGAATATAAAAAATAATGTAATAAACGATTCTAATGGATTAGAACCATGAAAAACAGCATGGAATAGAGTTAGATAATCTTCTTGAATTGATTTTGGGGTTCTTGGATGAAATCCATTGTTAAATCCATGAACACATGAGTTTCCATGGTAAAATCTATTGAAAAATCATAAAAAACTAATAAAAAAATAAAAAAATATTATTAAATAACTCACCTTGGGGATGCAGCTGCAATGGAGAAAGGTGGAGGTGCTAGAGAGGAGAAAGAAGCCATGAAAATTTAAGAGAAAAAAAGCCCCCTTTTGCCCCTCTAAAGACCCCTTTTTATAGTTTTTCAAAACTCATGTAATTAGGACTAATTAATACTTAACTTTGACTTTTTCAAACTCTATCTAAAACCACCAAGGGAGGATGATTTTTTGTGGTTTCCTAACCCTAAATGAACTCTAACTAAACCTTAATTAACACCTAATTAAACCCTAAAAAGTCCAAATGTGGCACCACCTAGTATGGACCCACATTTGGTTTTTAAAACCTGAATTTAAAACCTTTAAAAACCAATGGTTTAAAACTTAAATAAAATGGATTTTCAAAATTGTTTTTGACTCCTCTAAACCCCTAACCTAACTAGGACATCGACTAACCCTAGTCTAACCTTGACTTCTTCAAATGTGGCGCCACCCCGAGTGGGCCCCACTTGAATTTTCGAAAACGATTTTAAAACTTGAGAATGAGAGGTTTTTCAAAAGAGATTCAAAAGTAGACTTGGAATTGAAAGTTTTTGAAATGGCATAGAGTTCCAATTGGGTCAGAACTCCTCTGGATATGGCTCCAACTGAGTGGACCCCACATCAGAGTTTTGAAAATTTGAAATAAATATTGAAAATGGCTTTGAAAAGGGGTTAAAATCAATAGTTGAAATTCAAAGTTTTGAAAGTAGAGTCTCAAGCGAACTGGAACTCCGGGTTAGAGTCCTAGATTTTTAGGACTCTGTGATTTTGGTTTTTAAAAGCCAAATGAAGGAGTTTTTGAAAAGATTTCATCGAAAATGGTAAAACAAGTCAGAAAATACAGTCAGGGTTAGACTCCTAACTCAATCAAAACTCTGAAATAGAGTCCTGGATCAACTGGACTCTACAAAATGACCTAATTTTTGAAAACAAATGGAAATAAATGAAAATGAAATAAAAACAGACTTTAAAACAGACTCCTGACTGGACTAGGACTCTGGGATAGAGTCCTGATCGGACTGAAACTCTAGATTTTTTCGGTATTTTTTAAAAAATAGTTGAAAGAACTTGTGAAAACAGCAAAAACAATAATAAATATTAGAATAAAACAGAGTTCTGATTCAACTAAGACTCTGGGGACAGAGTCCTAATTGAACTAGGACTCTCAGATTTTTGGATTTTCTGAGAAAACAAATGAGAGAATTTTGAAAAACAGTTAAAAACAGGATAGAATTGAAGTTTTGGTTCAGAGTCCTGATCTGATTAGGACTCTAAGAAAGAGTCCTGATTCGATCAGAACTCTAAAAATTTTAGTTTTCTGATAAGCAAATGATGAAATTTGGGCAAAGCTTTTGAAAACCAGTGAAAATGAAGTGAGAAAATCAATTTTGGATAGAGTCCTACTTCGATCAGGACTTTGGGGTAGAGTCCTGATTTGATCAGGACTCTGAGATAAAATCTCAGAATTTTGAAATTCTTTGATAAAAGTGTAATAGTTTTGGTAGATTAAAAGATTTCTGAAAGATTCTCTCAAAATTGAAATCAAGATTAGAGTCTTGATCCAACTAGGATTCTCTGAATAGAGTCCTGCTTTGACTGAAACTCTGAGTTTCTGAGTCATTTTGAAAGATTTTGAAAGATTTGATTGAAAATGGATAAAATAGCTGTAAAAGATTAGAGTCCCAATCCAATTGAAACTCTGAAGAAGAGTCCTGATCCGACTGGACTCTTTGAAGAAGAGTCCTGATCCAACTAGGACTTTGAAATTTTGGCCAAAACAGAAGATTTTAAAAGGTTCTCTTCAAAAACAGGTAAAAAGGTAGTGAAAAGTAGAGTTCTGATCCAACTGGACTCTGGAAAAAGAGTCCTGATCCAACTAGGACTCTGAAATTTTTGGAGATTTTTGACAAGTAAAGGAATCCAGAAGCGACACCACCTAAATGGGTCTCATCTGAGAATTGAAATCAGTTGAAAAATGAGTTTAAAATGAATCCAGATTGTTTTCTGAGAAAATATTTCAAAATATAAAGTCCTAGGGTTGGAAAATGACAGAATGTTGAGTAAAAACCCAGGTTTTGAAATTGATTTTTGAAAGAAAAAGTTTTAAAACTCAAATTTGGATTTAATATTTTAAAAACAGGAGTGCTGGATCTTGAAAATGAGATGTAATAACATGCAATGCTATGCAATGCAATGAAATGATATGCTAAATTCATGCAATGAGAAGCAATGACACATGAAATGGATGAATATTGAATGAAGAGGAAAATTTGGGGTGTTTACAATCTGGTTATATGTTATTCATTTCATTCGATATATTTTCCCTATTAATGGCATTTCCTTTATTTCTTGGTGTTTTTACAGCATCCTCTTTCAAGCACGAGAAGTATCTCTGTGTAACGTGTATTTACCACTTTATTCATTAATATATCACTGTTAATATTGTATGCATCACCCATTAACATATCTCTTTCCTGCTCATACAGTTTAATTTCTACTTGATCTAAGCTTCTCCATGAATTCCCTGTTGCAATCTATGTTTTTCATATTGCATTATCTTCATTTTTTTTCTACGTGTTTGATTTCATTTTGTTTTATGTTCCTCGAACTTTACCTTTCATTACTAGCACACCTTGCGTCATTTGATAATTTTTTGTGTCATTTCTGGGATTATGGACTCGCCATCATCGTTGATGTCAAACTATTCAGTTCCCTACCAAGAAACACCTCATGTTTATCAAGGGAAGCATCCTCCTTTAAATCTCAGGTCCGTCTAATCATAGATTTTTTTTTGACCTGTATCGGTTTGCGACATCTTTGTTGCCCACTGAGGAGGTTATCGCTTCAAGCTGATGGTCTGATAATTACCTTGTCTCAAGGCACTCCTTTAAAAATTTTAAGTTGATCATTTAATGCAAGCCCATGGAAACTGGAGAAATTTACATTCGTCCACCTGGACTGTGATGCTGGACATCATAAGTTTAAAAAAAAAAAGTGGGATTATAGCAATCTAACCATTCCAGCAGGAATAATCTGTGTACCTGTAGGTTATTCAATGAATGCATCCCTCTCCATGTTCACTCTGATGCTACTGCAAAGCTACTAAAGATCCTCAGTTTAGCATCTGCTTCATTGGGTCCATCAGGAGCTCCCAGTGTGAAATTTTTTTATCAGTTTGTCGTGAAGGATATGATGTCAGACTTGAAGTATCTACTGAAGGACAACACAGTGACATTTTAGGCTATCCCTGTAGTTGCTATTTTGGTGCCATTCATCATCATCCTCGTATTCTACATGGTCAACAGAGACGTATATGACTTTCACCAAGTCATACTAAGTAATTGCCTTCTTACACTTGCCTTTTCTTTTTTTTTCTTCTTTTTTTTTCTTTCTTTGAATTGTGAGCACCAGTAATTTACAAGATCAAATTTTTTTGCTATCCTCTGATATTGTTTTGCATGGTTAAATAGGAATTTTATATGTTGTATTGATAACGGCAGTTATAACTTATGCTATTAAAGATGTTGTTGGCGGTGCTTCCGAGATGGAAAGGACATGTATGATCCTGTTACAGGTGGTGTCATTTGTCATGGAGTTGCTAGTGTTATAAAAGAGTGCCATAAGAGTTTCCCTAGTGGCCATACTTCTTGTAAATTCTTCCTTCTCCTTTCCATCAAATATTCTATGCTATGCCCCCCCCCCCTTTTTTTTCGTAATACTGTCTTTGTGAAACTTGAGTCAAATATATGATAGTTAAAAGCTTGATTGATACTGCTGTTAGTATTATGAAACACTATTTCAGTTTGTGTGGAATCCAAAATCTTTTTTTTTAAGAAAAGTAAAAATGAGTGAGTGGATACTTGGTGGTTATGCTGCAGTTTGTTTAGGCTAATTCCAAATTTAACCTTCCCCTCCAACTCGTCCATGTGGTTCTTTTCAGCAATCCATACCCTTCCAACCAATACCCTGTATTCCATCCTATATCTACCTACATCCCACAATTCCCCTTTGCTGTCAACATTTTTTTGCCCACTTCACATACCTTCCACACCTACAACAGCACCCATTGCGTTGCTCACACGGCAGCCACCAACTTGTTGGCAACATTACCTCTTGCAGCATTTAATCTCACTACCAGCACAACAACTCCACTTGCACATCTTATGCATTGTCTGTATCTCCTTACATAGCCACCCTCTCTGCACCCTCACCATACTACATTTCTGCACTATTACTTGTGCAAAAAACCAATCCTCCTTTCATTTCCTATATATCCATGACTCCTGTACATTCTTATTTGTTGCATTTGTCATGTTTCCTGTTTCGTAGCAACCTGCATCTGTCTCACTTGCACATTAACCACTTCCATTTTTTTTGTACCTGCTACAGCATCCCAGCACAGCCCACCGATGGCTTCACCAGCCACATCAACACGTTAATTCAGCTATACATCACTGTGCACGTAACTCCTTCGCTTCCCTCACAATCCATTGCACTCATTCTCTTGCATACAGATAGCCTGCATATATATATATATATATATATATATATATATATATATATATATATATATATATATATATATATATATATATATATATATATATATCAGCATATTGTCTCACCTGGACATTTTCCCCTCACTTTGATTTCCTATGTTATTAATATTTGATGTATATTGTTTCTTTGCTGCAAGTATAACATTCAGTATCTCCAACTGTCACCACCTAATGTTATATCTTTCACTGTAGCATCGACCATCAGCACATACCTTGCGTGAAAGGCTCATTCCTTTCCCACAATTGTATGGCCATTTTAATGGCTGTCATTATTTTCTCTGTCTTCCATATATATATATATATATATATATATATATATATGTGTGTGTGTGTGTGTGTGTGTGTGTGTATCATCATATATGCTTTCTCAGGTAGGTTTTCATTAGTTTAGGGATTAACACGTAAATATCTTCAATAGTAAAGCATGCTTTTTCATTAATCTAGCATATTACATATGTTCCCACTTGGTTCTTAGATATATGCATGTTGGCTTTCAATATGATATCACTTTCCTATATTATTTGTATTAACTCATCTTTTGTAGGAAAATATATGAAAAATGTCATTTTGTTTTCTTAGCTTAGAAATTGTAAATTCAATTCCAGTTTCCAAGTTGCAATATTTAGATGATAAATATTCATTTCCTGCATTAGATTAGAATGTGTGAGCATGCATATTTCTAGAAATGCTTTTTTCATATCATTTTCCTCTTTTTGCAAAATTTCACAAATAGGGCACACAAATGGCATGTGCACCATTCTAATAGGAGGTGATTAAATCCTAAGTTGATGATTTGCATCAATGGTCATAGTCAAGATGTGAACAAAACTTATGATTTTCATCTTTTATAGAATAACACTGGATCCACATTGGATCCTTTTCAAAAATCATCATATTTTCTTTAAATATTTTCCTCTTTTATCAGAGTTTAGTTTAAAATTAGCTTAAAATATATATAAATGGCCATAGTCAGGATATATTGAGAGTTAATTTCATTTTAAACTCTATAAAAGCACCAAAGTATATTTTATTCTTCATCTGAATTTAAATATGATTATTATATAATACACTTAATGACCATAGTCAGAAGTGTATTATATCCTCAATCTTATTTTAATTCACTAAAAGAATGAAATATGATTTTCAAAATCCAGTTTTAAATTCTTTAAATTCATTCATCATTCAGGAAAGAACTACATCATATTTTTCAAAATTCTTTTTCAAATCCGAGTAATCTTGAATATCCCTCTTCAAATTCTATTCCAATTCATCAATCCTATTTCATTTTCGAAATCCAATTTCAAAGTCCAATTTGACTTTGAAATTTTAAATTCATTTTATATTCGAAACTCTAATCCAATTCAAAGTTCAATTTAACTTTGAAATTCTTGATTCATTCTCTAAATTCCAAAAATTCAAGATTCAAATTCAAAATCTGATTTGACTTTGAAATACATTTGTATATTCAAAATTCAATTTCTAATTCTAATCAAAATTCAAATTTCAAATCAACTTTGAAATTTCAAAGTTCATTTTCAAGATTCAAACTCAAATTCAAATTCAATTCAATATCTTAAATTCAATTTCAAAGTTTAATTTAACTTTGAAATCTCTGATTCATCTTCTAAATTTAAACTTCAAAATCCAATTCTAAAATTAAAATTCAACTCCATTTAGGGATCCAGATTTCCAAATTCGGTCTCCACTATGGATCTCACACTTCAGATCCAATTATATTTAGGATCCCAGAATTCAACTTCATTTTTGGATCTCAGACTTCGAATCCAATTATATTTAGGATTCCAGAATTCAACTTCATCTTGGATCTCAGACTTCAGATCCAAATTCCATTTAGGAATCAGACTTTGGATTCAGATTCCATCTTGAATTCCAGATTTCAAATCCAGATCTATCTTGATGTCCAGATTTTAAATTCAATTCCATTTTCAGATCTCATCTGGACTTCTTGAATCCATTTCTATTTTTAAATTTCCATTTGGATTTCTCAAATCCAAATTCCATCCTGATTTCAAACTTTAAATCTGGAATTCAATTCCACTTCAAATTTCATATCTTCTCCTGAATCCAGGTTTTAAAAATTCAAATTCAGAAGTCCATTTCTAACTCTAAAACTTCATATTATTTTCCTCTCCGCTTAAAATCATTCTTTTTAAATCCAGATTTATTTTCCCAACTCTGATTATTTCAAAGACTTAGTACTTCAAACATCTTTTCTGATCTATCTCAAGTTCTAAGTTAGATTCAACTATTTGGAAATCATTCCTTCATTTCATCATCACATTTTCACTTGGAAAATCTCAAATTTCCAAAAGTGTTTTTCTCAAAAGCATACATTTCTGCATTTACATTGCACAAGCATGATTCTTTGTGCATTTTAGATTTAGAATAAATTCTTAGATAATATTTAAGCAAAGCAAAAAGGCATAAATTCGATCCTTGGTTTGATTACCCCTGGTAAAGGCGCCATGAACGGTCGAACCTCGTACCGACGAGCGAATCCTCTCTCTCCAATTTTCCCGCAAATATTTCAAAATGGAGGTGAGTAATTTTTATAAATATCTTCAAATCAAGGTCAAGTGAGACCCCGCAAAAGAGTTCCTCTCTCTTCTTTTCCCTTCTCTCTTCTTTTTTTGTCTTTTATTTTCTCCCTTCAAAAAGGAGGAAATAGAGGCTGGAAAGGAAAAGAGAAGGAGGAGAGAGAATATAAGAGAGGAAAATTTTTGCGATGATCACAATGACCACTATAGAATGACGGGGAAATGGTTTCTTCAGAATTTATATATTCTCATCTTCGGCACCCTCTACCAGAAGATTCTTGTCGATGATATCCTGAACGATATTCTTGACAACAAAGCAGTTCTCAGTATTATGCCCCACCGTTCTATGAAATTTATAAAATTGATCTTTGAATTTTCCCATGGGAACAGGGGGATCCACCAGCCTGGGCAATTTGATCATCTCTTTGGTCAACATGTACTCTAGCACAGTCTCGAGTGATTGGTCTAGCGGAGTGAACTTCCTATCATAGCTCCATCCTTCATGTTTTACTTTTTCACGGGGCTTTGGTCCCTGCTCTAATTGAAGTGGCTTATTCTTGTGGGGATTTGAACCCCTTGCCCCATAACAAAAATCTCTGTTGTGCCCCTTGCGGTGGTTCCATTTGTCATTTCTGACAAAGTGAGTGAAATGAGTCTTCTTGTTCGGCTCATTCTGACTGTTGTTCTTAGTAAAAGTGAAGCCTTTGTAGAAAACATTTTTCATGCTCAACTCGAGCCATTCGGCTCGCTCTGTCAACTTAATGAACATTCTTAATGGTGCAGTAGAGATGAGGCCTCTTAGAGGCTGTGAGAAATTGCTTAGAATTAGGGACAAAGCATGCCCCTCTGATATGGGGTCTCTCATCTTATTGCAAGCTGACCTCCAGCGGTGAATAAAATCTATGGCCTTTTCATTTTCTCTCTATTTGATGCCACAGAGGTGACTGAGGGTGGGGAGCGCCTCAACATTAAAGAGGAATCACTCGATGAACATGTTTACCACTTTGTCAAATTCTTTCAGCTCAATAGGGTTGACATGCTCCGAATACCATTTTGCAGTTGTTCCCTCCAGACTGCGAGGGAAACAAAGGAAAAGAGCCCAATTATCTCGCTTGAATTTAGAGCATTCAGCAAAGAACATGGCGAGATGAGCCTTGGGGTCGCCAGAACCATCGAATTTGATAAACTTTCTAGGGAGATTCTCAAGATTATCATCCCCATCCAAACCATCATAGAAGTCTTCGCTGGTGAAGACTTTCTTGCCCTTGTCGCAGGCTTGCAGATCTCGAACCATTCTGACTACATCTTTGAATTGCGGCTGGTCAGCGTCATTGACGGATTGCTCTTTGAATTTATGGGCTGACCCCTGCCCTTGAGTAGATTTGCGGAATGTTTGATGAGCCTCAAATTCTTTATCTGAATCTTTCACTAATTCTTCTTCATCGGTTGTGTCAGCATTCTGAATAAACTTCTTGG
The DNA here is from genome assembly GCF_984573655.1 of Nuphar pumila. Taxonomy (NCBI): domain Eukaryota; kingdom Viridiplantae; phylum Streptophyta; class Magnoliopsida; order Nymphaeales; family Nymphaeaceae; genus Nuphar; species Nuphar pumila. Next base: position 51,752,813 of record NC_143257.1, on the reverse strand, counting down.
CTATCTTTGAGACCTTCTTGATTGTATGACCCCTAGCCTTTGGTTTGACTTTGGTCTGTTCTGCACTGGCTTCAGCTTGCTCTGCCAGCATTTTGGTCATCATCTTTTTGAACATGGCATACATTTGAGGATCAATGTCATCCTCAACCTGCTGCCCTTGATTTCTGGTTGAACGCGGGGAATCCATTTCTTCTTTTAAAGTTGTTGAATGTGCCATGCCTTCAACTGGTGCAGTTTTCTTCCCTGACCTTGTCTGAACCATTGAATATCACGAATGCTCTCTGCAAGGCAAAATTGATGGTTAGGCTTTTGAAAGAGATTTTGATTGGAAGAAAATAGTTGTTGAGAATTTTGGTAAACAATTGAAAGAGTATCCCATTACTAGGGATTGAGTTGTCGCTGGGATTACGACAATTGCGTTGTCATTCCTTTATAAAGAAAATAAACAACTGAAAATTATGCATTGTTACCTAGGCGAGGTCGTCAAACCAAGAATTGAAGAATTTGCAAGATTTTTATTTATTGAAAGGAAAACATGATTGTATCAATAATAAACTTGGGAAAAAGGGGTCTGACAGACAATTTTCCACCACTCTTTATAACTAGCAGAGACACGAGGACCGGAAAAAAGTGGAAGAGTAACAAAAGAGTCTCAGCCATATCTGGCAGAATGGTATGTTTCGGACCACTGTGCTGATGTAAGGTCGAACTCTGGCACAACTCCTGATAGCAGCCGCATCTCTATGCGCTTCTGTCTCTGAGAAAACTGTCGAACACACCGCTCTGGATAATAGTAAGCATAGAAGAATGGACCAAGTAGCTTAAATCTCTTGCCATATGCATAGGTGTATCTGGGAGGTGATAATTCTTCATCAAAATAGTCCCATACCACTTCTTCTTCCTGCAGATAATCGATTAGGAATCGATATCTCGCAACTGGAAGGAGCTCCTTGCTGTTATATCTGAACGAACTAGCTCTGGTCGGTACATGCTGAAGGAACCAAGACTGAAGTGCATAAGGACATCCATCAACTAAAATGGACTCTCCAAGCGTGAAGCGAGTCAATCCTCTATATAGAAAAGCAAGCGCAGCCATAGCTATCGAGAGATAGTTGGTTTGTCGACTTCCCCATCTTCTCAGAAGTTGTACTATTCTGACATCCACATAATTTTGTCCGTCTGGAAAGAAAGCGAGTCCCACAGTGCACAGAACCATCGCATGCTGAATTTTCTTTAGAGCTATCCTGGATAACGAGCTGACTTCTGCAAATGCCCCGTACTATCGGTAGATCTCGATCAGGCTCACATATTCATTCCCATTTTCTTCAATCAGTGGCCAAGACTTGCACCCTGTCATGCGAGCTAAAGCATCTTTAGGGTCCAGACCCTTGACATTGATAAAAAACTGATGCTCTAACGGATCTCCAGACTGACCGGCTAGCTCAGGCAGTCCCATGATCTCTGAAAATTCGTCCATCAGTAGTGTCATCTCGCCCCATGGGAACCAAAATGTGCAAGTGCGCGAATTCCACTGCTCTGCCAGTGCATGGATCAGAGTGTCGCTGACTGTCGACTTTCCCACTACAGATGCCAGTTCCAATTCGCAATCGCTCAAGTGGTCCGGAAACATACGGGAGAGGTTTTTGAACCAAATGTAGTACCACCGGGGAAAGAAGGGTCCGGTGCTGAGAGCTCGATGCTCGGGAAGACTTTGTCGTACATTGTAGGAGATGTGACCCTCAGGAAAAACAGAATCGAGCTGACTGGATGCCATTGAACTGAAAGATAAGAAGATTGGAATTAGACTTTAGAAAAATACAAGAATTTTGAAAATTACAGGCAGAATAAAATAAAAAGCTAGAAATTTGAAGTCTAGAGGAACGAAAGAATGAAAAATTACCTGGAGTTTTGAAAAAAAGGTTGATAATTTGGAAAAATCGTCCAGGGTTTTTGAGAAAAAGGAGATATTTCACCAAAGATGGAAAATGAGGTATTTTGGAAAAATTGGGAAAAATATGATAAAATAAGACGAAAATGAATATCATACATTCAATCACAAACAATTATGCACATACAACAATCCCTAAGAAGCTTACTTTAAATGCATTGATTTTGAAAGAGCTTTAGGACCCTAATCCTGACTCTAGGCTCAGATCAACTGTGTTCAATCATGCTATGTCAATATACTCGAGCCGAGGCTTGATGTACGTGGCATAAAATTCATCTTTGGTTCTAGGCTTGTGTTTTCCCAACATTCTTGAGCGCCTGCCGATATACGTTGGACTATGGCCCTTGGTACGTGGCAGGGGGGCGTTAGCCCAAATAAGTGGCCCAGTTGTGAGGCTCTGTCCCGAACTATAGTTTTGGAAGAGAGCCCAGCAACGTGAAGACCGGGTAGACATAGGTGGGGTGGTTTTTGAAAAATGAGCACATGCAAGCAAACAAAGGGCTCTAATTCCTAAAGAGAGAATTTTGAAATTTTTTGAAGAAGCAAACATTGTTTTCATACAAGTCCTAGATTGAAGAGTGTTGTATTTCAGACCTAGGTCTAAGTGAGCATGCATAATTCTCCTCAATATGGTCCTACAAAACCATGACTAGTCTACATGCAATCCATGTCAGTTGGGTTCAAGTCTAGGCTCCTATGTTCACATGATATCAGAAAATAAAAGCCGACAGTTCATAGAACATGATTCAGAAAATTGAACTAAGTCAAGCACACAATTGATCAGACGAAGACAGGTCCCATCACAGTCGCCAAACCTGTTATCATCGCAAATTTTTTCCTCTCTCCCTCTGCGAGAGTGAGAAGAACGATTCTGCGAGTCAAACTCGACCAAAGTTTTGAAAATGATTTTGAAAATTACTCGCCTCTGTTTTGAAAATTTGTGGGAAAATTCCGTAGAATGGGATCCGTCTGTTGGTACGAGGTTCAACTGTTCATGGCGCCTTTACCAGGGGTAATCGAACAAAGGATCAAATATGCGCTTTGACTAAGTTAAATTATCTAAATCATGCTCTATTTTCCTAGAATAAAAACAGAATCAGGCTTGTGCTATGGGATTTTGAAAAGATGCAAGTTTGAGAAATATGATGTTTGCTTTGGAAAATTGAAATATGCTTGGAAAAATGGTTGGAAAAGTGCTTGAAAATGAAATTCCTGGGAAAATCATTGAATTTCATTGGAAATCAGAAATTTGCATTGGAAAATAAATTCTCAGGAAAGCTTGAATTTTAGAAAAATCGATTTTGAGATTTAGATTGCTTTTCTGAGGAAATAGATTTGAAAATTCTGGGAAAATCAGGAAGTTCATTGGAAAATGACTTTTGAAATGGAAAATGGATTCTCAGAAAAATGGAAAACCAGAGAAAATTGATTTTGAGATTGGAAACTTAGAATTGAGAATGTGAAAATCTTAATTTGAACTTGGAAAATACTTCAAAATCTCATTTGAAAATTCAGAGTTATGAGAAAATCGAATCCTGAGAAAGACTTGGGAATTTTTGGGAAAATCGATTTATCTGAAATTGAAATTGGAGAATGAATTTGAAAATAATGCAAATTGAATGAATGGATGTAAACACCTCAAATTTTCACTCTTATCCAGTGCTCACATTTCATGTGTCATTGCATATCATTGCATGCATTCGGCATACCATTTCATTGCACTGCATAGCATTACATGTCATTGCATCTCATCATCGAGATCCAGAACTCCTGTTTTTAAACTATTTAATCTAGATTCGAGTTTTAAAACTTTTCTTTCAAAATCAATTTTAAAACCTGGGTTTTTAATCAACATTATTTCATTTGCCAACCCCAGGACCTTATATTTTAAAGTACTTTCTCAGAAAACAATCTGGATTCATTTCAAACTCAATTTCAATCGATTTCAATTTTTAGATGAGACCCATTCAGATGGTGTCACTTCTAGATTCTTTCATTTCTCAAAAATCTCAAAAACTTTTGAGTTCTAGTTGGATCAGGACTCTGTATTTTCATCAGTTTGAATCTTTTTGAACCATTTTAAAACATCATTCTGATTTTGAACCAGTTATGGTCCTATCCCTTGTCCATTTCCTCCATTTTGGCCAAAATCTTAGAGTCTTAGTTGGATCAGGACTCTTTTTCCAGAGTCCAGTCGGATCAGAACTCTACTTTTCACTACCTTTTTACCTATTTTTGAAGAAAACCCTTTAAAATTTTCTGTTTTGGCCAAAATCTCAGAGTCCTAGTTGAATCAGGACTCTTCTTCAAGAGTCCAGTCGGATCAGGACTCTTCTTTAGAGTTTCAATTGGATTGGGACTCTAATCTTTTACAGCTATTTTATCTATTTTCAATCAAATCTTTCAAAATCTTTCAAAAAGAGTCAGAAACTCAGAGTTTTAGTCAAAACAGGACTCTGTTCAGAGAGTCCTAGTTGGATCAGGACTCTGATCCTGATTTGAATTTTGAGATAAATCTTTCAGAAATCTTTCAATCTACCAAAACTATTACACTTTTATTAAAGAATTTCAAAATTCTGAGATTTTATCTCAGAGTCCTGATCCAATCAGGACTCTACCCCAGAGTTCTGATCGAAGTAGGATTCTATCCAAAATTAGTTTTCATACTTCATTTTAACTGGTTTTTAAAAGCTTTGCTTAAAATTCATCATTTGCTCATCAGAAAACCAAAATTCTTACAGTTCTGATCGAATCAGGACTCTTTCTCAGAGCCCTAATCAGATCAGGACTCTGAACCAAAACTTCAATTTCATCCTGTTTTTAATTGTTTTTCAAAATTCTCTCATTTGTTTTCTCAGAAAATCCAAAATCGAAGAGTCCTAGTTCAATCAGGACTCTGTCCTCAGAGTCTCAGTTGAATCAGAACTTTGTTTTTTTCCAATATTCGTTATTGTCTTCACTGTTTTGACAAGTTATTTCATTTGTTTTTCAGAAAATACCAAAAAATCTAGAGTTTCAGTCCGATCAGGACTCTGTCCCAGAGTCCTAGTCCAGTCAGGAGTCTGTTTTGAAGTCTGTTTTTACTTCCATTTTCGTTTCTTTCTATTGGCTTTCAAATTTTAGGTCATTTTGTAGAGTTCAGTTAGTTCAGGACTCTATTTCAGAGTTCTGGTTGAGTTAGGAGTCTAACCCTGACAGTATTTTCTGACTTATTTCACCATTTTCTGATAAATTCTTTTAAAAATTCTTTCACTTGGCTTTTAAATTCCAAAATCTCAAAGTTCTAGGAGTTCAGGACTCTAACCCGGAGTTCCAATTCGCTTGAGACTCTGTTTTCAAAAATCTTGAATTTCAATTATTGATTTTAACCCCTTTTCAAAGCTGTTTTTAGTGTTTATTTCAAAATTTTCAAAAATCGATGTGGGCCCACTCAATTGAAACCATATCCAGAGGAATTCTGACCCAGTTAGAACACTATTCCATTTAAAAAAAAAATTTAAATTCAAACTGACCTTTTGAAAATCTTTTGAAAACTTTCTCAATTTCAAGTTTTTAAATTGTTTTTTTGAAAAACTCAAGTAGGGCCCACTCGGGGTGGCGCCATATTCGAGTAAGTCAGGGCTAGACTAGGGTTAGTCAGTGTCTTGGTTAGTGTTAGAGGTTTAGAAGAGTCAAAAGTTATTTTAAAAACTCATTTTGAAGTTTGGATTTTAAAACTAGTGTTTTTAAAGGTTTTTAAAGAACTTTAAAAACCCAAATGTGGAAAATGCCAAGTGGCATCACATTTTGGAATTTTTAGGTTTAGCTAGGGGTTAATTAGGTATTAATTAGGATAATTTAGGCTAGGGGTATATAGGTAATCCTCTACAAAAATCACCCCCCCCCCCCTTTAGAGTCCAAAATTTTCAAAACTTGTCATTTTTTTAAAACCTAAAAAAATATTATAAAAGGCCCCTATGGGGGACGATTTTTAGAGAGTCATCTTTTGCAAATCTTGGAGCCACTCTCTCCTCTACAGCCCTTCCTCCATTGCAGCAACCTCAAGGTAATATTTTCTTTAATTTTTAGCTTTTATTTAATGTTTTTAATAGTTTTAAATCAATTTTAGCCATTAATACTATCCTATTCCATGGATTAAACCATGGATTCAAGTCCAAGAACCTCAAGAACAGTCCAAGAAGATGATATAACTCTGTTTTTTTGTGTTTTACAGGGATTCTAATCCATTAGAATCAATTTTAGCATTATCTTTTGTATTATTAACCAATAAAACATGTGATTTACCCTTTTAATGGGTTAAATCCATGCTTTTAAAGGTAACATCAAATTCTAGCCATTAATTCCATGTATTTTATTTATTTATTTGTTTATTCATGTTTATTACACGTTTTTCAGCATATAAATAATTTTTATTTTACTGTTTTAGTGTTTATTTTATTGTTTTCCATTAGTTAATGCATGATTTCCTAAGTTTCTTAGATTTCTGTGTGTTTTTTAGTTTAGAACAGAAAAGAGCATGTTATTTTGGACTAAAATATTTACTGTTAATGTCTGATTTTTTTATATGTGATACATGCATATGTGAAGGAACGACTGTAAAAAAATCAGAGATTTTGGAATTCAGGAACCCTGTCAGAAAAATCAGACATCAAATCGGGTTTTTAAAACTTTAAAATCGTTGTTCAAATCAGAAAGGTAACTTGTTGTTATGATATTTTTCTCATCCTATATCCGATTTAAGATCTATAAAATTCCATGGATTCATATTGACTAGATCTATCTACTGTGAAATTTTGAGATTTTTTGATATCTGTTTAGTATTTTTCCTTTGACAGAAAGTGTGATTTTAAAAGTTAAAACTCGTTAGGGTTTACCAAAACCCTAATCAGACTTCTGTTATTCATAGATCCCAAACCACAGATTTGATTCATGATCTGTAAAAAGTGAGTATCATTATTTTTTTGTCTACTATTCACTGATAAAATTTCACAATTTTTTGATTAAGGTTTTCATTTATGTCTGTTTTTTCAATCTACAGTAGCTGTTTTAACCCCTGTTAGATTTGTTAGATTCTAGTTCAGATTGCCGGAAGGGTTTCTCATTAACCAGAGATGATTTTTCTGATCTGTAAATTGGAAAATTTCTGTTTTTTTTCCTAGTTTATCTATGTAAAAATTCAGAAGTTGTCATGGAGGATTGACCCCTGATTTGGGTGTAACTCTGAAACTGGTTTGTGACCTAGGTTAAAAACAGTTTATTTTAGGTTGTTAATGCCATTTTCGGATTAAAATAATGTCAAAAAATTATTTTTGCAATTCCAATCTTATTTTAGTGTTATAATAAGTGTCTGTGCCAAATTTTATGAAATTTAGAATTCATTTGATGTCTGAATTAATAAAATTGCAAAACAGGATACCTGAAAGATCCAAAAACACTGATAAAATCACAATTTTGGTGATATTTCTTGATTTTCGTGTATAAGTGCATGTTTTTAGGGTTTGTTCATGTTTATAATCATGTTAGGATGTTTCATGTTTGATTTTGTGTTTAGTTCCATCATAAATCTCAAATTTTTATCAAAATCTATTTCAGAAAACCCTGATTTCAAGGCCATAGTCTTGCTATCGGGGGCAATTTGGTTATTTGACCTCAATTTCGAAATTCTAAACACTAATTTTCATATTTTTAATCATGTCATATCATACTTAATTCAATTTATTCTTATTTAAATTTTAATACTTGCATTTTTACAAAATATCTTTCTAAAAACCCTGATTTCAAGGCCATAGTCTTGCTATCAGGGGTATTTTGGTCATTTTGACCCCAATTTCGAAATTTCAAATTCCATTTTCATATTTATTCAATTTTATTTCATATTTTATCAATTTTGATTTAAGAGAATCATGGAAAAGGCTTATATCTAGCAAAATCCAGTAATTTGTAGATATTACTGGATAAATCTAGAAAAGCCAACATATCATCACTAACAAAGTTTTCTAAGTTTTGCAGGGACATTGAAGACTTTATTTTCAGTCATTTAAATTCAATTAGTGATGTAAATTAAATGTAATATTTGGAATAAGAATTTAAATTTCAGCTTAGACTAGGATTGCATTGCATATAGTTTAATTATACAAATATTAAATGTCTGATGAATGTATCATTCATGCACATTCTTTATAAATTCACTATGGTCTACACGAATGGCACGTGCACTAGCTCTTATGGAGTTGACAAACTTGGTGGAATTTGTATTTATGGCCATTGTTAGAATACGAATGATACCCAGATTTGTAATCTTCGTATTAGCCACATTCAGCCTACACTCTTAGGCTAACTTCAAAATGCACTGCATTTCTCAAAAATACAAAAAGGATTTTCTCAATTCCTCAAAATCAAGTCTTTCAAATCCATATTCATTCAATTCATGCATTTGCAAATTCCAATTTCAATTCAGAAAAATCAATTTTCTCAAAAAATTTCCTAAGTCTTATTCAAAAATTGATTTTCTCAAAATATGGATTTGCCAATGATATTTCAAGTATTTTTCAAAGTTCAAAATTCGATTTTCCAAGTTATAGCTTCAATTTCCAAGTTCTAATTCAAAGAAATCATTTTTTTCAAATTTATTTGAAATTCCTCAGAATCGATTTTTACAAAATCCTTATATTTCTTCAGAAATCGATTTTCACTTTCTTAAATACAGTATCTCAATCATGATTCACGATTTTCAAAGAGTTTATTTTCCAATCTTTGAAGCAAACATCATGTTTTCAAATATGCATTTTCAGAAATTCATAGCACATGCCTGATTCTTTGTGCATTTAGGAAATATAACATGATTTAGACAAGTTGAGCAAAGCTAAGCACACAATTGATCCTTGGTTCAATTACCCCTGGTAAAGGCGCCAGGAACGGTTGAACCTCGTACCGACAGGCGAGTCCCATTCTTCAAAATCATCCCGCATTTTAAAACGGAGGCAAGTTATTTTCAAAATCTTTTTCAAAGGTCAGTTTGACTCGCAAAAAGTAAAAAATTTGCGATGATAACAGGTTTGGCGACCGTGATGGGACCTTTCTTCGCCTGATCAATCTAATGCTTTGCTTAGTTCAAACTGTCAAAATCGTGTTCCATGGAATGTTAGCTTTTATTTCATGACATCATGTGAACCTAGGAGCCTAGACTTGAACCCAGTTGACATGGACTGCATGTAGACTAGGCATGGTTTGGTAGGACCATATTGACGAGGAAATTTTCATGCTCACATAGACTTAGGTGTAATACAACCCTCCTCAATCTAGGTTTGATTGAAAACAATGTATGCTTCTTCAAAATTTTCAAAATCTCTATCTCTTTAGGTTTTAGAGCCTTCTGATTTGATTGCATGTACTCATATTTCAAAAATCACCCTACCTATATTGTCCCAGTCTTCACGTTGTTGGGCTATCTTCCAGAACCATAGTTCGGGAAAGAGCCTCACAACTGGGCCACTTATTTGGGTGAAAACCCCCTGCCACGTACCAAGGGCCATAGTCCAACGTATATCGGCAGGTGCTCAAGGATGTTGGAAAACTTGAACCTAGAACCGAAGAAATTGATTTTATGCCACGTACATCGAGCCTTGGCTTGAGTATATAGGCATAGCATGATTGGACACAGATGATCTGAGCCTTAGAGTTAGGATTAAGGTCCTACAGCTATTTCAAAACTTGTGCATCTAGAGTCAGCTTTTAGGGAATGTTGTATGTGCATACTTGTTTGTGCAGAATGTGTTATAGTCATTTCCTTTTTATTTTCCATATTTTCTCAATTTTCTAAAATACTGGACGATTTTTCAGAAATCCCCAATCCATTTCCATATATTGTCCATGTTTTAAACCTTGGACGATTTTTCAAATACTTCATTTTATGAAGTATTTCTTCATATTAAATCAAACCCTGGACGATTTTCCAAATTTCCTTCAAAACTTTAGGTGATTTTCCATCCTCACTTTCTTCTGGATCTCGAATTTCTGCTTCATTTTATCCTGCCTGCAATTCTCTTTCAAGATTCCTATATTTCCCCAAGTCGTATCCCATGTTTTCCAGTCTGATGGCATCCAGTCAACTCGATTCAGTCTTTCCTGAGTGTCACATCTCCTACGAGGTGCGACAAGGTCTTCCAGAACATCGAGTCCTCAGCACCGGATCCTTCTTTCCCCGGTGGTATTATTCATGGTTCAAGAACTTCTCTCGTATGTTTTCGGACCACTTGGACGATTGTGGGTTAGAACTGGCATCCGCAGTGGGAAAGCAGACAGTCAATGGAAATTTGATCCATGCACTAGCAGAACGGTGGAATCCGAGTACTTCTACTTTCTGGTTCCCATGGGGCGAGATGACAGTGCTGATAGATGAATTTTCAGAAATCATGGGATTGCCTGAGTGTGAACACCTCAAATTTTTCAAAACTTTATAAAATGATACTTTTGCCCCTGACTCCATCAAAGCGATTTCAAAAAAAAAAAACTAATTTTCAGTCATTCTTCAGATTTTCTAAATTAAATCCCATATTGGTATATTCAAAATTAATTTCGGATCCGAATCTAGGACTTTAAATCCATATTTTCTCAAGATCTGGATCCAAACCCATTTTTGAAGAAATTTTCTCAAAATAGCTTTTAAATTCTCAGAAAAATTCCTTTTGTAAATATTTTACAAAAACACCAAAAAAAAATTAGTTTTATCTTTAGTTTCTCGTAAAAACTTTAGGATTTTATTCTAAAATACACAAAAAATGGAAAAATAACATAAAAAAAAAACCAAAAAAATTGAAAAAAAAATTACAAGAAAAGCAAATGATTCTCAAGGTTTTAAAAAGCTTCTTGCTGAAAACCTCAATTTTGAACTATTTTACAATTTATTTTTTAAATGGACCTCCCTTTTGAAAAAGAGAAAATGGAAAACGGTCGCAGGCTCGCCCTTCTCCCGCATATTTTGCCTCTGGAAGCATCCATTACAGGAGGACCCTCACCACCGTCGATCTTCAACAGTCATCACTGTTCTTCACCTTCCATCCGCAACGGACTTCCTCTCGAACCCTCTACTTTCCCTTTAAGAAGGGGTCTCTGAGCTTCTGAAATCCATCCAGCAACTGCATCGCTTCTCTGAAAAATCGCGAACCAACCTTTCCCCTTTCCCTTTTCCCTTTACATTATCTTCTTCCATTTTCGGCATAATCAACGGAAGGAGACGGAGATTACAGCAAAACCCTCTGGAGTTCAGTCAATTCGTGAATCTTCAGTCGCAGATTTGATCATCCGTTGCAACACACAATCTTATCTCCTTCGGAGCATCTTGATCCCCCCCTCATTTCCTCAGACTTGTGGTGAGTACCTCTACCTTTTGGTTTTTTTTTTTTTCTTCCTTTTCTTTCTTTCTCTTTCTCTTTTCTCTTCTTTCTGTGTTCTCTGAATCTTTCTGTCCCTACTTCCTTAAACGCATCTTTGGTAAGCATTGATTTGCTTATAGCAAATCGATTTACCTAGATGCAACATCATCAGGAACGCTTATGTTCCGATATTCTTTTTCTTTTAAATCTCATTTTTTTTTGCATCAATAACACTCTATTTTAAAGATTGTTTAATCTAATTTGTTCTCACAAGAATGAAACAGCAGAATGAGATCTACTGTCACATATAATCTAGCAGAAATGGGTTCGATATGATTTGGTCAATTAACTTCCTAATGGAGGTTAAGCGGTTAAAACCATATCTATATTCGCTATGGATCTGTTAATTCATGGCCCAGCAAAATTTCAAGACATATTCTGATTGCTCATCCATTCATATATATCGTTTTGCTTTTCCTTGGGTTTTAATCAACATTTGCACTCTTGAGTATTATGGCCTGTAGTCATAGAACCGTTAGCATCGCTGTCAAGTAATTTAGCATCGTATATGATTTTTTTTTTTTCCCCATATTCAGTGGAAAATCCTGCGTATCATCTTCACCACACTTGTCAAAATTCATTTGATGTACACCGTCTGTATATTAGCCAAAACCTCTAAGAATTTGATATGCCCACATTGTATATATTTCATTAGTCATAATAGTAGATGAACAACCTACTTGTTGGTGCTCAGATTCAATCGCACTTGATCTTGTAACTCTGGTTTAAAGATGGTCGTCTCCATTCTCCCCCCCCTGTAGGAGCTTCAGCAATCATTTGAACACAGCCAGGAGCAATGTCTGCCCACTCAAATTGATGATATACCACAGATTCAACAAGAATCTAGATCGTCGTTTTAATCTCAATTTTTTTCCCATGAAACGATTCACTCCTTATTAAGAAGTCAAAAGAAATTCTACTAACTCCTGGAAGAGCCTCCAAAATTGATGCAAATGTTTCTAAAGCAGCTGAGTTAACTACAGGAAAATGAAGGGATTAGTTGTCTAGGCAAAACTAATTCTCAAACAGGATTTACTGTCTCTAGGTCCTGGGTGTCTTTATTGTTGCGTGCCATGGAGCAATATGCAAGATAAATGGGTGTTCCCATCCCCATCTGTGTCTGCTATGGAATCCATTCACATCTGATGCTCACAGCTTTTTTTTATTTTTCCACAACACTTTATTTTACAGCATCATAATTTTTAGCAGTTCTCATAACATGCTATCCTCATAAAAACTCACGTTCACAACATGATATTTCATTCTATAACCTCATTTGTATTAGTCTATCCAGTTTCGCACCTTATTCCTGTCAAATATTGATTTTCATTTTTAGCAATTGTGCAATCTTTTCTTTTCCTTTGACGTTTGTTCTTTACTGGCCTCAGTTTTCATGATTTGCTATCCTAGCATTGCTGATGATCATTTATAGTACATTATTTGTTCATTGCTTGCATCTGTATATCAGCAATACTTTTTATTATTGTTCTTTTTTTTTCGGAATCGATGTTGCATTGCCTTATCTGATTTTTTTTTATATAGATGTGTTTCAGCACTCAACGCATATGCCTTCCCCTGTTACAAGCATGTCTCCACTGCATTGTTTCTGTTTGATTCATGTTTGTTAATACCATAGGCTTGGTTTACATTTTCTTTAGTATTCTTTGTACCATCTTCCATTAATATAGTCAGTAATAATCATATATTCTGGTAATAAGTTATATCTATTCCCCTGTAAATTTGATTTGCGATCATCCATCTGTAATACCAGCTTGGCATGCTGTGTGAAGAATGTTTGAGTTGGAATCATTTCCACTCATTGCACAGGGTACTAACCTTGTAATTTAAGCATCTAGTGACTCAAAATGAGGTTGCCACATGATCTGATCAGAGTCTAACATTATTTCAGAGGATGTTATTCACATATTCTCTTGGAGAGGTTGTCCACACAACCAGGAGCTGGGTTCTTCTTCTTCTCTTACATTTGTAATTAAATTGTTTAGCATTAGTGAGCTTCTGAATGTTGTCATACCATCAATTTTTTTTCCTTTTTTTTCTCTTTCCTCTTCTTCCTAGTTATATATACCTCAATATCGGTTCAGCATTGCATATGTTTCTGTAGTCTAATTCAAAGTTGATATAAAGCTATGCACATCTGCGATAGCATCCCATCACACCATCATCAAGGTATCGTGATTTCACAGATCCTCCCCATTCCAAGTTGAAGGGTACTTAGATCTTTAAGTTTTCTTTTTGTATACTGGCTAAAGTGTACAATCCTCTGCAGACACTCTGTATTTAGTCACCTGTGTTATAGTGGTCCCTTATATACCTATGCATTAGGCTTAGCAACAATGTTGAATGTTATGTCATATAACATTTATTAAGCACAGGCGCCATCACTGACACTCACCTGGCATACTCTTACACCCGCCACCGCATGCCAAATACCCATGTCCTGTATCTAATGTTGCCCCACAGCATCCATTATGCACAGATGATGCATAACACCAGTTTCACCCTCCCTGTTTAGGCCCTATCTGCTACACAGTGGCAGTCTTGCTGAATTGTATCTCCCCAGCATACGTCTTCTCAAATGATCTTCATCTTATTATCATCTTTTTATCTCCTCCTTCACTATTTTCACACATGCCAACACCATCATATCCCAGCTGCAATATCACAGCACCAGTGGGCTGCTTTCCCACCTGCATATTTTAACATATCAATATTTATGGTGATGACCACCCTTGAAATTCATATGTAGAAATCGATGGATTAGTCAAATCTATCATGTTATACCTCTCATAAGCAGTTGATATATATATATATATATATATATTTATATGTATACCTACATGCCTAACATACATGTATAAGTATAATATATACATCATCCCCTATCTTTTCTTGATATATGAACATCTTCTTACCATTGACATCTTTTGGAATCTGTGTGACATATTCATTTTTTTTTATTTGGTATTAACCCATTTATTTTGCAGGGAATATGTGGAAAAGGTTATCATTTGAAATTGTAAATTTGATTTTATGTATTGTAATAGCTAGACTTCAATGAAAATTTACATTTCCTGCTTTAGGTAGAATGAATGAGCATGGTAAATGTCATGAATTGCTTATTTTCATGCATTTTTTTTGCCTTTATTTCTCAAATTCTCACAATGGTGAAACACGAATGGCACGTGCACCATTTCGTAAGAGGTAAATTAATCCTAAGTTGATGATTTACATCAACGGCCATAGTCGGGATGTAAACAAGACTTAGAATTTTTATCTTTCATGAAATAACACTGGATCCACACTGGATCCCTCTTTTCAAAACCATCATATTTTCTTTAAATATTTTTCTCTTTTATCAGAATTTAATCTAAAATTAATTCAATATATATATCAATGGCCATAGTCAGGGTATATTAAGAGTTAATTTTATTTTTGAATTCTATAAAAGCACTAAAAATGTATTTTATTCTTCACTTGAATTTAAATGTGGTTATTATATAATATATCCAATGACCATAGTCAGGGGTATATTATATCTTCAACCTCATTCTTAATTCACTTAAAGAATGAAATAGCTTTTCAAAAACCAATTTCAAATTCTTTAAATTCATTCATCATTCAGGATAGAATTGCATCATATTTTCAAAAATTCCTTTCTCAAAATCCAAGTGATTGTGAATATCTCTTCTTCAATTTCTATTTATCAATTCTATCTCATTTTCAAAGTCCAAACTTTGACTTTGAAATCAAATTCAAAATTCAATTTAACTTTGATTCATTTTCTAAAAATTCAAATTCAAGTTTCAAATTCAAAGTCCAAATTTGACTTTGAAATACATCCTCAAAATCAATTTTGAAAACTCCAAAAATCAAAGTTAGATCTTAAATCTCAACTTGGATCCAGATTTCCAAGTATCAATCTCCACTTTGGATCTCAGGCTTAAGATCCAAAATCCATTTAGGATCTAGATCCCAATTCTACATTGGATCTCAGATTACAGATCCAAAATTTCATTTAGGATTCAGAACCCAGATCTATGATGGATCTCAGATTTCAGATTCAAAATCCATTCTAGGATCCAGAATTCAATCCACTCTTGGATCTCAGACTTCAGATACAATGCCATTCTAGGATCCATAATCCAATTCTACTTTTGGATCTTAGACTTCAGATCCAATTCCATTGTAGGATCCAGAATCCAACTTCACTTCGGATCTCAGACTTCAAATCCAATTCCATTTTAGGATCCAGAATCCAACTTCTACTTTGGATCTCAGACTTCAGATCCAAATCCATTCTAGAATCCAGAATCCAATTCCACTTTGGATCCCAAATCTTGGATCCAAATCTATTTAAAATTCAGAATCCAACTTCAGAGTTCCGATCCAATTTCGGATTCTAAATCCAGAATTCAATTTTAAATCTCAAACTCTATTTGGGAATCCGGACTTTGGATTCAAATTCCATCTTGAAATTCCAGATTTCAAAATCAACTTCTATTTCCAATTCCAATCCTTAAATCCAAATTCCATTTCATCCTAACTTTCAAATCAATCCCATCTTTTCCAAATCTATTTATATTTCCTAAATTTCCTTCTGATTTCAAAACTTCAAAGCTAGAATTCAATTCAATTTTCAAACATTAATTCAAATTCAAAATTCTAAATTCAAAGTCCATTTATGACTTTGAAATTTCCTTTCTTCTTCTTTCAAAATCATTCCTTTCAAAAGTTCAGATTTATTTTCCCAAGATCTTGACCACTCCAAAAACTTAGAACTTTAAATCTTAAGTTTTGAGTTGAAAACCATTTCTTTACTCTATCTTCATCTCAGAAACACTTGGAAAATTTCAAAAATAATTTTTCAAAAGAGAGCATACATCTTTTGCACTGCACAAACATGATTCTTTGTGTATTTAGACTTAAGATAAATTCTTAGATAATTTCTTAGCAAAGAAAAAGGCATGAATTCGACCCTTGGTTCGATTACCCCTGGTAAAGGCGCCAGGAACGGTTGAACCTTGTACCAACGAGCGGATCCCGTCTACTAGTTTTCCCGCAAATATTTCAAAAACGGAGGCGAGTTATTTCCTAAATATTTTCAAAATTAAGGTCAAGTGAGACCCCACAAAATATTATCTCTTCTCTTCTTTTCTCTTTTTCTTTCTGTCTTTTATTTTCTCCCTTCAAAAAGGAGGCAATAAAGAATGGAAAGGAAAAGAGAAGGAAGACAGAGAACATTACGAGAGGAAAATTTTTTGCGATGATCACACTGAGCCAGCCGGTCAGCCTGAAGATCCATTGGAAAAGCAATTTTTGATTAATGTCAAGGGTCTGGACACCCGAGACGCTTTAGCTCGAATGACAGGATGCAAGTCATGGCCATTGATCGAGGAGGATGGAAACGAATATGTGGACATGCTCAAAATCTACAGACAGTATGGAACATTTGTGGAAGTCAACTTGTTGTTCAGGACAGCTCGAGAGAGAATCCAGCATGCGATGGTCTTATGCACTGTGGGACTCGCTCTCTTTCTAGACGGACGAAATTACATGGATATCAGGATAGTGCAACTTCTGCGAAGGTGGGGAAGTCGACAGACCAGCCGCCTCTCCATAGCCATGGCCGCACTGGCCTTTCTGTACTGGGGGTTGACCCGCTTCACACTTGGAGAATCGATTCTAGTCGAAGGGTGCACTTACGCATTGCAATCTTGGTTCCTTCGGCATGTGCCAGCCCGAGCCAGTTCATTCAGATACATTGGCGAAAAACTTTTTCCAGTTGCTCGATACCGATTCTTGATCGATAACCTTCAGGAGGAAGAGGTCGTATGAGACTACTTTGATCGTCAGGAATCACCTTCCAGATATACTTATGCATACGGCAAGCGGTTGAGGTTACTTGGCCCATTCTTTTGCGCATACTACCATCCAGAGCGGTGTGTCAGGCAGTTCTCTCAGAGACAAAAACGTGTAGAGATTTGTCTATTATCAGGGATTCTGCCGGAGTTCGATCTCACATCTGATCAGTGGTCCGGAGCATACCATTCTGCCAGACATGGTTGGGATTCTTTTGTCACTCTCACTATTTTTCCTGGTTCTCGAGTGTCCTCTGATTATCAGGAGTGGTGGAAAATTGTTTGTCCCACTCCCCTCTGTCAAGTGTATTATTAAAATCATATTTTCAATAAAATTCCTTTAATCTTCATTTCACTTTGGTTTGACGACCTCGCCTAGGTAACAAGGCATATTTTTCAGTTGTTTATTTTGCAAAGAATAGCAGCGCAATTGTCGTAACTCCAGCGACGACTCAATCCCTAGTAATGGGATATTATTTCAATTGTATACCAAAATTCACAACAAATATTTTCCTCCAACCAAATTTCCTTCAAAAGCCTAATCATCAGTTCTGCCTTGCAGAGAGAGCATCAGTGACATTCAAGAGAGCATTTTGTAATACTTGATGGTTCAGACAAGGTTCGGGTTTCACTGGCAGAAAATCTCAGAAGGGCACTATTTTCGTCAAGGGAACACATTAGAAGAATTCATTCGTCTTTTCTTTTATACTCTTTTGTCGGGAGGATGTCCCATTTCATTTTCATCATTGTCATTTTGATCAATTCTATCTTTCAATAAAGTTGCAAGTTTCCTTTATCTATATGGATGCCATTTTTCTCTTTACTTCTCATTATCAAATCTTTGCAAAATTGTCATTACTTTGATCTCTTATTTTTTCGATTATCTTCTCAATAAAAGCAATTTGTTTTATGATGGGCGATTTCCCTGAATCAATTTATTCTCCAATTTTCAGAATGTCTTCTCGATCTATCAAGAAGCTCGTCCTTAATCTAAATGCCTGTTCGAAGTCAGCAGTAATTCATCAGGTCAAAATAAGAACAGAATGCAGACAGACTACAAAGCAGTTAGAAGAACCTGCAAAGTTCGATTCAGCTCTTCAAGAACTACCAGAATTTGCATCAGTTCAGAAACAAGACGAGCCATCATCCTTAGTTCAGGGTCAGACTGAGGATATCAATATCGGATCAGAAAATGATCCTAGAATTCTCAAGATTGGCAGCGGTTTGAGTCCGGGAGAGAAAGAAAGGCTCACTAATTTTCTTAAGCAGCATGAAGAAGTATTCGCATGGACTTATGAGGATATGGCAGGTTTAGATCCTAAATTGGTGGAACATCACCTCGTTTTGAAGCCTGATGCGAAACCTGTTAAGCAGAAGTTAAGAAAAATGGATTCTCGAATTGAGCAACAGGTCAAAGAAGGACTTGAAGACTTACTCAAAGCAGGATTCATTCGAGCAATAGATTATCCGGATTGGTTGGCAAACATCGTAGCAGTTCCCAAGAAGAATGGTAAAGTTCGAATATGTATTGACTTCAGAGATCTCAATAAAGCCACTCCAAAGGATGATTATCCGCTCCCAAATATTGATCTCCTAGTTGATAGCACGGCTGAACATGCTATGTTTTCCTTTATGGACGGATATTTCAGATATAATCAGATCAAGTTGGCCGCTCGTGACCAATCTAAAACGTCCTTCACCACTCCTTGGGGCACTTTCTGTTATACGGTTATGCCTTTTGGGCTTATGAATGCTGGAGCCACTTATCAGCGTGCTATGGCCGTCATTTTCCATGACCAGATGCATAAAATCATGGATGCATATGTCGATGATATTCCAGTGAAATCCAAAGAAGAGGAAGATCACATCGAAGCTCTCAATCAAGTCTTCAAGTGACTTATTCTTTACAAGCTAAGACTCAATCTACAAAAATGTGTTTTTGGAGTCGAATCCAGCAAGTTGCTAGGCTTCTTGGTCAGCAAAAAGGGGATAGAGATGGATCCCGCTAAGGCCAAGGCTATCATTGACATGCCGCCCCCGACTAATCTCAAAGAATTGCGTAGCCTTTAGGGACGCATGCAATCAATTCGGCGATTTATTTCTAATTTAGCCATGAGATGTGAGTCTTTCAATCATTTGCTCAGAAAAGGAGTGAGGTTCGAATGGGGACCAGAATGCCAGCAATCATTCGATTGTATCAAGAAATATCTTCTCAATCCTCCTGTTCTAAAGCCACCAAAATTGGGGAAGCCCCTATTGCTATATATTTCAGTTAATCAAGTTGCTTGCGGCGGATTCTTGGCGCAATACGAAGAAGGCATTCTGATAGAGTATGCCATTTACTATGTGAGCAAAACCTTCATTGATTATGAGAAGAAATACTCTCAAATAGAGAAGACATGTCTAGCTCTGGTTTGGATGTGTCAGAAATTGAGACACTATCTGCTGGCGTTTGAAGTCAAGATTCTATCCAAATTAAATCCTCTCAAATACATTATAGAGCAACCATTTCTCAGCGGACGAATTGCTAAATGGCAAGTCTTATTGATGCAATATGATCTAGAGTATGTCTCCCAACAATCTATCAAAGGCCAAGCAATTGCAGATCAATTGGCAGATTTTTCTCTAGCAGAGGATGTTAAAGCTGATGATGATTTCTCCGATAAGCGGATCTGCAATATTCAACAGTCCTCAATTTGGAACTTATTCTTTGATGGTTCCAAGAATATGGCAGGCATAGGAATCAGGATCTTGCTGATCACACCAAAGAAAGAGATGATTCCCTTCTCTCTTAAATTGGATTTCCAGTGCACTCATAATATGGCCGAGAATGAAGCTTTGATACAAGGGCTGAAAATTCTAGAGGACTTCAATGTCAAAAGAGTGCATGCTTATGGCAACTCTTTGCTCGTCGTTAATCAAATCCTAGCCGAATGGCAAGTGAGGGATGAGAAATTACTTCCTTATCAGAAGATCGTCTCAGCTCTCGCCGACAAATTCGAAGAATTCCAACTTTTCCATATTAAGAGAGACTTCAATCAAGTTGCAGACAGTTTAGCCAATCTGGGATCCATCATGTCTTTCAAGAGCGGAGAATCTTGTCGTTCCTTTAAAATTGGTAGACTTGATCAACCTGCTTTCATCCCAGTAGAGCAGATAAACCAGACTGAGCAAAAGAAGAAGGCCTGGTATCATGACATCAAGAATTTCATTAAAACTAGCGAATTTCCTCCAGAATTCTCAAAGAAAGAGCAACGAGCAATTCAGCGCATGTCCGCTCGGTATTTTATTCTTGCCGACGTCGTTTATTGTCGTGGATTCAGTTCTGAATATTCCAGATGTTTGGACGAAGACGAAGCCAAAGAAGTTGTGCAAGAAGCGCACGAAGGCATTTGCGGTGGTCATGTTGGCTATCAAACTCTTGTCAAACAAATCATCCGAGCAGGATATTACTGGAGGACCATGCAACAAGATTGCTATCGTTTTGTGAAGAAGTGTGTTCAATGTCAGATGCATGCACCTTCTATTCATGCGCCAGCGACATATTTATAATCTGTTGCCTCTCCATGGCCGTTCTCCATGTGGGCTTTCGATGTCATAGGTCCCATCACTCCGTCTACCTCAAATGGTCACAAGTATTTTCTTGCCGCAACAGAATATTTTACTAAATGGGTAGAAGTAGTCACTCTACTCACAGTAGAGGGTCGACACGTGGTCTCTTTCATTCACAAGAATATCCTTTACCATTTCGGCATACCGCATGATATTGTGTCAGATAATGGCAGTCATTTCAAGAATGAGAGAATGAGGACATTTTGCTCAAAGTTCAGAATCCATCATCATTTTTCCGCTCCTTATTATCCTCAAGGGAATGGTCAAGCAGAGGCCACCAATAAGATTCTGATTCGGATCATGGAGCGAACCTTGAAAACAGGCCGTGACTGGCATGAAAAGATTCATGATGCGTTGTGGGCGTATAGAACCACCATTCGAACTCCAACTAATGCTACTCCGTCAGAACTTGTCTACGAAACTGAAGTAGTACTGCCTCTATATGTTCAGAAACCTGCTCTGAAATTTGCATCACTTCTAGAATTACCTCTTGATCAATATCAGCAACAACGACTAGTGCAACTTGATTTGCTAGATGAGAAAAGGCTCAGAGCAGCAGAGCACGCTCAATCGTAACGTCAAAGGATAGCCAGACAATATGCAAAATCTGTCATTGAAAGAAAATTTTGAGTCAATGATCTAGTGCTCAGATCAACGGCTTATCTCAAGCACCGCCCAGGTGGCAAGTGGTCACCAAATTGGGAATGTCCCTATGTTGTCAAAGAGGCATTACCCCGCAATTCATATCGGCTCATCAATACCGATGGAGTGGAATTACCAGATCCCATCAATGCTCGGCATTTGAAAAAATTCTATACTTAAATCATGTCATATTCTTTATAATTCCTCCAAAATTTTCTTCGAATAATTATCAAGATTCTTTTTTCTCAGTTACACTGGGGCATTTTTAAAAAAAAATTGTTTTCATCTATATGCAGGCAGGATAAACAAATCTTTCATTTCGCACGCATGTGCATCCATTTACATTCATTCGCATTTGCATGCATTCATTTGCATTCACCTGCATTCATCTGCATCAATTTGCATTTGCATCGAACTTCCCATTCAGGATAAGGGATAAAATCCTGAGACCCCGGCAAGTCGTCCGAGCCATCGTCAATTGATAACCTTCTAAAAATCCAGTGCTCGTACTGGCAATCTTTTTAAAATCCAGTGCTCGTACTGGTAATCTTCCAAAACCCAGTATTCATACTGGTAATTTTTCAAAACACAATGCCTGTATTGGTACATTTTCGAAATTCGGTGTTTGCACTGGTACACCTTAAGATTCAGTGTCCACATTGATCTAGTTTTCCTTTGGGATTTGAGTTTCGACTCGAATCTTCTTTCCTTCTAGTTGATCTAGTTTTCCTCCAGGATTCGAGTTCCGACTCGAATTTCCTTTCCTTCTAACCGGTTTAGTTTTCCTTCGGGATTTGAGTTCCGACTCGAATCTTCTTTCCTTCTAGTTGATCTAGTTTTCCTCCGGGATTCGAGATCCGACTCAAATTTCCTTTCCTTCTAACCGGTTTAGTTTTCCTTTGGGATTAGAGTTCCGACTTGAGTCTTCTTTCCTTCTAGTTAACCTAGTTTTCCTCCGAGATTCGAGTTCCGACTCGAATTTTCTTTCCTTCCAAGTTGATCTAGTTTTTATTTGGGATTCGGGTTCTAACTCGAATTTCTTTTTCTTCCACAATGGATTTAGTTTTCCTTCAAAGATTCGGGTTCCGACCCAAGTTTTCTTTTCCTTCAGAGTTGGTCTAGAAAACTAGAGTTCCGACTTGAATTTTCTTCCAAATCCAATCCTCCTAGCTTTCTATCCTGCGAGTTGGTCTAGAAGATCTGAGTTCCGACTCAAATTGTCTTTCAAAATCCAATTCATCTAGTTTTTCCTTGAAGAGTTGAATTCTGATTTGAATCTTCCCTCAAAAACCCAGTTTAGCACCTAGTCCATTTAAAGCTCACAAGTTGGAATCGTTCCTCCTTAAACTATGATCCTTAGGTTAAATCCCTATGGAATTGATAGTTCATAGGTCGAACCCCTGTGGAACCAATGTCGTTCTCAATTGAACCAATGTCGTTCTTAGGCTGAATCCCTACAGAACCCATGTCGTTCCCAGTGAACCAATGTCGTTCTCAATTGAACCAATGTCGTTTTTAGGCTGAATCCCTACAGAACCCATGTCGTTCCCAATGAACCAATGCCGTTCTCAATTGAACCAATGTCGTTTTTAGGCTAAATCCCTACAGCACCCATGTCGTTCCCAGTAAACCAATTCACAATTTTGACCTCCAGGTCATCCAATTTCCAATTTCCAATTTTCAATTTCCAATTTCAAACTTCAAATTTCAAATTTTCAATTTCGACCTTTAGGTCAATCAATTTCCAATTTCGAATTTCAAATTTCAAACTTTCAAATTTCCAATTTTCAAATGTCCAACTTCCAATTTCAAATACCAAATTTCATAATCCAAATTTCAAATTTCCAATTTCGACCTTCAGGTCAATCAATTCCCAATTTCTGAATATCAATTTTCAAATTCCAAACTTCCAATTTCTAATTTCAAATATCAAAATTCAAATTTCAAAAATTCAAAATTCCAACTTCCAAATTTTGACCTTTTGGTCATCCAATACCAATTCCAATAAATTTCTCTTGCGAGAGACCCTTTGTATAGGGAGAGTTCGAGGGAGCTCGTTCTTTTCGCATGCTATCCAATTTGTTCACTTAGCCCCTTTTCAGGGAGAGTTTGAAGAGACTCGTGTCTTTGTGAACCGTTTGCAAAACAAAATTCCAATTTCATACAAGGAACCCTTAGTTCAGGGAGAGCTTCGACGGAAGTTCGCCTTCCTTGTGACCACAATTCCGTACTAGGCCATTTCATCGTGAAGGACCCACTTTTCAGGGAGAGTGTGATGAACTCGCTTCTTCATGACCAATTCACTGACCTCACCAATACCGGCCCCCTTTCCATAAGAGAAGCCTAATGTTAGGAAGTTTTGACAAAAGCTTAATTTCTCTTCGAAAGTTCGTTTTGTAAACACCTCCTCTTCAGGGAAGAGAGTAGTAATTTTTAATTCCAATTTCTAAATCTTCTCCTTTGGGGAAAGGAGAAGAGAATTCCTATCATAGATGTGTTGCATTGTGCCTCAAATGCTCGCTTTCACAAAGGATTTCAAGAAAATTTTGCCAATTTGTCATCAAATATTTGTTGATTTCAAAAATCTTTATTGCACAAAATTATTACCTCAGAATACCCTCAGTATTATTTCCGAAAGGACAAAGCATTCGCGAAAAAGGATTCAAAGTTCAAAATCTTTCTATTGGCCAACCAAAAGGATGAAGAATAAATCCGCGATATGGCCAGCAAAGAATATTCAATGTTGTTGCAAAGCCATGAGTGATTGATATTGATCGCAGTCAATGGCACATTTTTAAAGACCATTCTTGAAAAATAAAGCAGTCGAAATATCCTGGGTGACACAGAAAAATCCACTCAATCTCTATATCTCCTCAATCACCTAAGCTGCAATTAAATATCTGCAAAAGGGATTTCTCAATTGTCGTCAAGATGAAGGCGAATTAAGCGAGTAGACCCCCGGGGCTAAAGAAGATTTGAATCATCTCCAAGATGACGGAGTTTGTGATGGATCCTTCCAGGGAAAGTTCAGATCACCATCGAGATGAAGGCGAGTGTGATGAGCCTCTCGACAAACACTAAAAGATAGTTAATTTCTGCTATCACTAAGAGATTTCCATCCAAAGAGCCAATAACTGTCAATATAATCCCTGAAAGAAAAGAAGGATCGGAACATCTCTGAGATGAAGGAGTTTGTGACGTACCCTTCCAAAAAAAAAAGAAGAGAGAAAAAGCTAGGACATCTCCAAAATGAAGGATGATGTAATGAATTCCACAAAAGACCCAATTCTGTCGAAAAAAAAAGAAGAGTACAGTCAGAAAGACCATTTTGAGAAAAGAATCCCAGAATATCAGACTGCCGAATCTATCAAGAATCTTCTTTAATTTTGTGAAATTCTATTATCAATATTCTTTCAGCAATGATTTGCGCAATATCAAGAATACTTTCTTTTTTGTTCATATCAAGGAAATTGATAGCTTCCTTGAAAGAAAGTCAATCGCAAGCAATTTGAATTCGAATCTTGATTCTACGGAGTTAAGCCCAGTCGGAGGTAATACTTCAGGTAGAAAAGAGGGAATATTTTCAAAACAATATGCATCACTTTCAATTACTTTGACAATATTTCCTAGCCATCCTGGCATAAAGCGAGAGCTTGAGGTTCATCTTTGGCGCATTCTGACACCATCCCTTTTAGGACTTGATAACGAGAGTTTTCAAGATTCCTTCCCTTCTTTGGTATAGTCTGAGCACACGGACTCTCAGATTTGCACACTTCCCTGTGTCCCCACTGTCCCACCATAGACAGTCCAATTTTGGCTTGAGGTTAAGCAACCAATTCCAGCAAAAGGAAATTTCAAAAGGTATTTAGTCTCAGCAATGAGGCACCCAAAATCAAATCCCTTTTCGAACTTTAGGGACCCTAATTTCATCCTTTTGCAAAACCCCTGTCGGATTTATTGTGTAAAATTCGAAGGTTCCATCACGGTCTCTTCTTTCGAGGATTCCGTTCATTTTTGCCCGATCAGGTTAAGGGTACAAACCTGAGCCTCCTTTGATAAGGTATTTCATTTCCCGGTCAGGATAAGGGTACAAACCTGAGCCTCGTTTGATGAGGTATTTCATTTTCATTTCTCGATCAGGATAAGGGGTTAAACCTGAGCTTCATTTTGATGAGGTATTTCATTTCCCGGTCAGGTTAAGGGTTTAACCTGAGCTTCATTTCTACACAAGGTATTTTCTGTCCCATCCAGGTTAAGGGCAAAACCTGAATCTCACTTCTTTTGAAGTAAAATTTTTCTTCTTTACTCTCCATTTCACACTTATCATGATCACCGTCAGAGTTGATTCTTTCATACCTAGCTAAGATTTTCCAAACTGGGGCATTTTTATAATCCAAATTTGGTGTGTTTTCTTTGCCACTAAGCTCGGCTTTCAACCGGCTTAGCAGCAAAGAGGGGCATCTGTAAACACCTCAAATTTTCACTCTTATCCAGTGCTCATATTTCATGTGTCATTGCATGCATTCGACATACCATTTCATTGCACATCATTGCATGCATTCGGCATACCATTTCATTGCACTGCATAGCATTACATGTCATTGCATCTCATCATCGAGATCCAGAACTCCTGTTTTTAAACTATTTAATCCAGATTCGAGTTTTAAAACTTTTCTTTCAAAATCAATTTTAAAACCTGGGGTTTTAATCAACATTATGTCATTTGCCAACCCCCAGGACCTTATATTTTAAAGTACTTTCTCAGAAAACAATCTGGATTCATTTCAAACTCAATTTTAATCGATTTCAATTCTCAGATGAGACCCATTCAGATGGTGTCTCTTCTAGATTCTTTCATTTCTCAAAAATCTCAAAAACTTTTGAGTTCTAGTTGGATCAGGACTCTGTATTTTCATCAGTTTGAATCTTTTTAAACCTTTTTAAAACATCATTCTGATTTTAAACCAGTTATGGTCCTATCCCTTATCCATTTCCTCCATTTTGGCCAAAATCTTAGAGTCTTAGTTGGATCAGGACTCTTTTTCCAGAGTCCAGTCGGATCAGAACTCTACTTTTCACTAACTTTTTACCTGTTTTTGAAGAAAACCCTTTAAAATCTTCTGTTTTGGCCAAAATCTCAGAGTCCTAGTTGGATCAGGACTCTTCTTCAAGAGTCCAGTCGGATCAGGACTCTTGTTTAGAGTTTTAATTGGATTGGAACTCTAATCTTTTACAGTTATTTTATCTATTTTCAATCAAATCTTTCAAAAAGAGTCAGAAACTCAGAGTTTTAGTCAAAACAGGACTCTGTTCAGAGAGTCCTAGTTGGATCAGGACTCTGATCCTGATTTGAATTTTGAGATAAATCTTTCAGAAATCTTTCAATCTACCAAAACTATTACACTTTTATCAAAGAATTTCAAAATTCTGAGATTTTATCTCAGAGTCCTGATCCAATCAGGACTCTACCCCAGAGTCCTGATCGAAGTAGGATTCTATCCAAAATTGGTTTTTATACTTCATTTTCACTGGTTTTCAAAAGCTCTGCTTAAAATTCATCATTTTCTCATCAGAAAACCAAAATTCTTAGAGTTCTGATCGAATCAGGACTCTTTCTTAGAGCCCTAATCAGATCAGAACTCTGAACCAAAATTTCAATTCATCCTATTTTTAATTGTTTTTCAAAATTCTCTCATTTGTTTTCTCAGAAAATCCAAAATCTGAGAGTCCTAGTTCAATCAGGACTCTGTCCTCAGAGCATCAGTTGAATCAGAACTTTGTTTTATTCCAATATTCGTTATTGTCTTCACTGTTTTGACAAGTTCTTTCATTTGTTTTTTAGAAAATACCAAAAAATCTAGAGTTTCAGTCCGATCAGGACTCTGTCCCAGAGTCCTAGTCCAGTCAGGAGTCTTTTTTGAAGTCTGTTTTTACTTCTATTTTCGTTTCTTTCTATTGGTTTTCAAATTTTAGGTCATTTTGTAGAGACCAGTTAGTTCAGGACTCTATTTCAGAGTTCTGATTGAGTTAGGAGTCTAACCCTGACAGTATTTTCTGACTTATTTCACCATTTTCTGATAAATTCTTTTAAAAATTCTTTCACTTGGCTTTTAAAATCCAAAATCTCAGAGTTCTAAGAGTTCATGACTCTAACCCGGAGTTCCAGTTCGCTTGAGACTCTGTTTTCAAAAATCTTGAATTTCAATTATTGATTTTAACCCCTTTTTAAAGCTGTTTTTAGTGTTTATTTCAAAATTTTCAAAAATCGATGTGGGCTCACTCAGTTGGAACCATATCTAGAGGAATTCTGACCCAGTTAGAACACTATTCCATTTTAAAAAAAAATTAAATTCAAACTGACCTTTTGAAAATCTTTTGAAAACTTTCTCAATTTCAAGTTTTTAAATCGTTTTTTTGAAAAACTCAAGTACGGCCCACTCGGGGTGGCGCCATATTCGAGTAAGTTAGGGCTAGACTAGGGTTAGTCAGTGTCTTGGTTAGTGTTAGAGGTTTAGAAGAGTCAAAAGTTATTTTAAAAACTCATTTTGAAGTTTGGATTTTAAAACTAGTGTTTTTAAAGGTTTTTAAAGAACTTTAAAAACCCAAATGTGGAAAATGCCAAGTGGCATTACATTTGAGGATTTTTAGGTTTAGCTAGGGGTTAATTAGGTATTAATTAGGATAATTTAGGCTAGGGGTATATAGGTAATTCTCTACAAAAATCGCCCCCCCCCCCCGCCCCCCCTTTAGAGTCCAAAATTTTCAAAACTTGTCATTTTTTTAAAACCTAAAAAAATAATATAAAAGGCCCCTATGGGGGACGATTTTTAGAGAGTCATCTTTTGCAAATCTTGGAGCCTCTCTCTCCTCTTCAGCCCTTCCTCCATTGCAGCAACCTCAAGGTAATATTTTCTTTAATTTTTAGCTTTTATTTAATGTTTTTAATAGTTTTAAATCAATTTTATCCATTAATACTATCCTATTCCATGGATTAAACCATGGATTCAAGTCCAAGAACCTCAATAACAGTCCAAGAAGATGATCTAACTCTGTTTTTTTGTGTTTTACAGGGATTCTAATCCATTAGAATCAATTTTAGCATTGTCTTTTGTATTATTAACCAATAAAACATGTGATTTACCCTTTTAATGAGTTAAATCCATGCTTTTAAAGGTAACATCGAATTCCAGCCATTGATTCCCTGTATTTTATTTATTTATTTGTTTATTCATGTTTATTACACGTTTTCCAGTATATAAATAATTTTTATTTTACTGTTTTAGTGTTTATTTTATTGTTTTCCATTAGTTAATGCATGATTTCCTAAGTTTCTTAGTTCAGAAACGAGCATGCTTTTTCGGACTGAAATATTTACTTTGAATGTTTGATTTTTTTATATGTGATACATGCATATGTGAAGGAACTACTGTAAAAAAATCAGAGATTTTGGAATTCGGGAACCCTGTCAGAAACATCAGACATCAAATCGGATTTTTCAAACTTTAAAATCGTTGTTAAAATCAGGAAGGTAACTTGCTGTTATGATATTTTTCTCATCCTATATCCGATTTAAGATCTGTAAAATGCCATGGATTCACATTGATTAGATCTATCTACTGTGAAAGTTTGAGATTTTTTTATATCTGTTTAGTATTTTTCCTCTGACAGAAAGTGTGATTTTAAATTTAAAACTCGTTAAGGTTTACCAAAACCCTAATCAGACTTGTGTTATTCATAGATCCCAAACCACATATCTGATTCATGATTTGTAAAAAGTGAGTATGGTTATTTTTTTGTCTACTATTCTCTTCTAAAATGTCACAAATTTTTTATTAATTTTGCCATTTATTTCTGTATTTTCAATCTGAAGTAGTTGTTTTAACCCCTGTTAGGTTTGTTAGATTCTAGTTCAGATTGCCGGAAGGGTTTCTCCCTAACCGGAGATGCTTTTCCCAATATGTAAATTGGGAAATCTCTGTTTTTATTCCTAGTTTATTTATGTAAAAATTCAAAAGTTTTCATGGAGGATTGACCCCTGATTCGGGTCTAACTCTGAAACGGGTTTGTGACCTGGGTTAAAAATAGCTTATTTTAGGTTGTTAATGCCATTTTTAGATTAAAATAATGTCAAAAAATTATTTTTGAAATTCCAATCTGATTTTAGGGTTATAATAAGTGTCTGTGACAATTTTTATGAAATTTAGAATTCATTTGATGTCTGAATTAATAAAATTGCAAAACAGGATACCTGAAAGATCCAAAAACACTGATAAAATCACAATTTTGGTGATATTTCTTGATTTTCGTGTATAAGTGCACATTTTTAGGGTTTGTTCATGTTTATAATCATGTTAGGACGTTTCATGTTTGATTTTGTGTTTAGTTCCATCATAAATCTCAAATTTTTATCAAAATCTATTTCAGAAAACCCTGATTTCAAGGCCATAGTCTTGCTATCGGGGGCAATTTGGTCATTTGACCTCAATTTCGAAATTCTAAACCCTAATTTTCATATTTTTAATCATGTCATATCATACTTAGTTCAATTTATTCTTATTTGAATTTTAATACTTGCATTTTTACAAAATATTTTTTTAAAAACCCTGATTTCAAGGCCATAGTCTTGCTATCAGGGGTATTTTGGTCATTTTGACCCCAATTTCGAAATTTCAAATTCTATTTTCATATTTATTCAATTTTATTTCATATTTTATCAATTTTGATTTAAGGGAATCATGGAAAAGGCTTATATCTAGCAAAATCCAGTAATTTCTAGATATTACTGGATAAATCTAGAAAAGCCAACATATCATCACTAACAAAGTTTTCTAAGTTTTGCAGAGACATTGAAGACTTTATTTTTAGTCATTTAAATTCAGATAGTGATGTAAATTAAATGTAATATTTGGAATAAGAATTTAAATTTCAGCTTAGACTAGGATTGCATTGCATATAATTTAATTCTGCAAATATTAAATGTGTGATGAATATATCATTCATGCACATTCTTTATAAATTCACTATGGTCTACACAAATGGCACGTGCACTAGCTCTTATGGACTTGACAAACTTGGTGGAATTTGTATTTATGGCCATAGTCAGAATACGAATGATACCCAGATTTGTAATCTTCGTATTAGCCACATTCAGCCTACACTCTTAGGCTAACTTCAAAATGCACTGCATTTCTCAAAAATACAAAAAGGATTTCCTCAATTCCTCAAAATCAAGTCTTTCAAATCCATATTCATTCAATTCATGCATTTGCAAATTCCAATTTCAATTCAGAAAAATCAATTTTCTCAAAAAATTTCCTAAGTCTTATTCAAAAATCGATTTTCTCAAAATATGGATTTGCCAATGATATTTCAAGTATTTTTCAAAGTTCAAAATTCGATTTTCCAAGTTATAACTTCAATTTCCAAGTTCTAATTCAAAGAAATCATGTTTTTCAAAGTTATTTGAAATTCCTCAGAATCGATTTTTACAAAATCCTTATATTTCTTTAGAAATCGATTTTCACTTTCTCAAATACAGTATCTCAATCATGATTCACGATTTTCAAAGAGTTTATTTTCCAATCTTTGAAGCAAACATCATGTTTTCAAATATGCATTTTCAGAAATTCATAGCACATGCCTGATTCTTTGTGCATTTAGGAAATAGAACATGATTTTGACAAGTTGAGCAAAGCTAAGCACACAATTGATCCTTGGTTCAATTACCGCTGGTAAAGGCGCCAGGAACGGTTGAACCTCGTACCGACAGGCGAGTCCCATTCTTCGGAATTATCCCGCATTTTAAAACGGAGGCGAGTTATTTTCAAAATCTTTTTCAAAGGTCAGTTTGACTCGCAAAAAGTAAAAATTTTGCGATGATAATAATGGATGAATTTGAAAGTGAATTTCATTGAGAAATTGGGAAATCCTTTTGAAACTTTGAGAAATGCAGTGCATTTTTGAAGTTAGCCTAACAGTGTAGGTTGAATGTGGCTAATATGAAGATCATAAATCTAGGTTACATTCGTACTCTGACTATGGCCAAAAATACAAATTCCACCAAGTTTATAAACTCCATAAGAGCTTGTGCATGTGTCATTTGTGTCAACCATAGTGATTTTGGAAAAATGTGCATGAATGATGCATCAGATATCAGGATTTGCAGAAATTAAACTATATGCAATGTAGTCCTATTCTGTGCAGGAAATGTAAATTCTTATTCCAAATTATTACATTTGATATTACATTGAATTGAAATAAAACAAATAAATAAAATGGCTAAGTCTTACTCTTGAATGTTCCTGCAAAACTAGAAAACCTGTTAGCACAAAAATGTAGGTTTTTCTGAATTTATCCAAAAATATTAGAAATTATCAGATATTATTCAAATATAAACCCAAAATCATACTCCCTTTGATATAAACATGAAAAATAATGAATAAATTTTGAAAATAAACTTGGAAATTCAAAATTAGGTTCAAAATGACCAAAATGACCTTGATGACCTTGAAATCAGGGTTTTCTGAAAGAATTTTTGTAAATTTTAGAATTTTGAAAATCAAATAAAATAAATCAAACATAATATGATAAAATATGATGATATGCATGAAAATTTATGGAATTAGAAATTGAAATTTTGAAATTTAGGTCAAAATGACCAAAAACCCCTGATAACAAGACTATGGCCTTGAAACCAGGGTTTTCTGAAATAAATTTTGCAAAAATAGAAAATTGAAATGCAAATGAGATTGAAATAAACCCTAATATTACATGACATGCTTATTTACATGAATAAAACCCTAAAATGGCGAAAATAACATAAAATATCAAATTTAACTTGATTTTCGCTTCTGAATTTAAAGACAAACTAACATATAAAGCAAATGAACTTGGACTTGATCCAAATTTGGCATGGACACCTAGACTGACCCTAAAAACAGAATGAAGCTCGAAAATATAATTTTTTGTATTTTATTAATATGAAAAATAGCTAAAAATCTTAAAAAATCAGAATTTTGCCTAAAATGTTGATTCTAAATGGGATTTTGGATATCAAACTTCCATACAAATGTCCCAAATTTCATGGAGTGACAGAGGACAATAAGGCAAGGATTTTTTCCTTTTACATATTCTGGCTTTTACCTATGGTCGGAGTTGTATAGCTCCGACAAGTTGGATCGGAATCCGGTGACTCTAGGATTTGGGGAAAACAGACAGGTTTCGGAAGAAAATGTGGGAAAAATAGCAGATAGATGGGAAAAAGATTGAAATTGTGGAAACATGTCCTTGACAAACAAAGAAAAATTGGATCTTTTCACATCATTGGGATTCGGGTTACGGTTTAGAAAAGGGCACACTGTTTTTAGAGACCTAAATCTCTGGAATTTCTGGATATTGGAATCTATCAGACAGAAATATAAATTCAGAAAAAATAATGAGATAATAAAAAAAAATTCCACATTTTGGGAAATGACAGAAAAATGGGTTAGGAACAACTTTCGTGTTGAAAGTTTTTGCAGAAGAGCTACGTATTAAGCGGACACAACATGTTAGGGTCTGTCTATACCCCGACAATGGAAAATCAAGATTTTCCCAAAGGTCTAGGAAAATAGATTTTTGAAAGAGGTCAAATCTGCTTGTAAAGATCTCAAAATTTTCAGATAGATAGTATATTCCACCGTGAATCTACTGTAATTTTTAGTGGAGGATTCAAATGACCCACAAGGGTAAATCTGAAGGTTCTTTTTTGCTAAATCAGAAATTGAAAGTTTTGAAAATGTAAAATCACAGTTTGGGATTTGATTTGTTTGAGAGAGTTTCGAAACCCAAATGGAATAAAAAATTTGGTAGAGAAACAAAGACATGTAAACCTAATTACTCTAAAATTTACAGAATTTATTGGTGCAGAAACTCACATAAAATAATGCATGGACTTTGCACAAAATTGAAATTCTATGGATTCTAGGCTAAGTAACAACGAATTCCATATAAGCTAAATGAAATAGATAATGGACTACTCTAATATGCATTTTCTAACATAAAATGACATGAGATATAAACTAAAAATGAAAATCAATGGGAATATGAGCCATTTTGATGTTGCTCTTAAAATGAGAGATTCAATCCATTGAATGGATGAATCTCTTATTCCATTAGCACAAGTATATAACATGTTGTCCCTTTTTTTTTTTTTTTAAACAAAGAAATATATAAAACGAAAGCAAATATTAACCTACTAAGCTGACAACATCCAAATTTAAAACTCCTCATCTCATAGCATTGGGTTCACACATGGCGGTTCATTCAAAGCCTTTTCGTTTGGGTCTTTCTTATGAGAGATTTCAAAACGAAACCCACTAAGACCCGAGTATTAGCAAACCAAGTTCATTTTTTTAAAAGAATGATGTTAATATTGAACTTGCAACAAGAAGGGGGATTAATAACATTGATCTCGCTGCGGCTTGAGGAGGTTGTCACCATCGACTGGAGAATATATAGATGAAGGTTTATGGGGTGCAGCCAACAAATGGGCTTCCTTGGAGATGGCTGGATGTCTCGGTACTACCTTGGAGATAGCTAGGGGAGTTGAAGTAGGTGATTTGGCTGGAGCAAGAGGACGTGAAGGAGGTGGCTACAAAGACATGTCTGGACTCTTGGAGATGATCGGCAGTTGAAGGGCTGCAACGTTTGATGTCAACTTGGAAGAGATGGCTGCCAAAGTGGTTGCCTTGCTGCAAAAAGGCGCTGGAGTGGATGGTGCTGGTCGACCAAGAGAGGTCACGGCTGTAGATGCTTCCAAAAGGGGCGGCTGGAAGAGTTAAAGGAGGCTGCAGCCAATGGTGGAGCCTCTTTGATGAAGGTGGTTGTCAGCTGGTGGAAGCTTGGAGCAATAGTGGCAATGGATGCCACAAGGTTGAAGGGGCTTGAACCAAAGAGAGAAAGAGGGAGCTTAGGGTCTGAGACAAGCTGCTAGGGCTGGGTGTGCATTCCTTGGAATAGGTAAGTGAATGATAAGTTTTAAGGTGTCTGGACCAAGGAAAGAGGAAAGAAAGAAAGGAGGGAAAAGAAGAAGGAAAGAAAGAGAAGGGAAGAAAGGAAAGAGGAAAGGAAAGGAAAAAGGAAAGAAAAGAAGGAGGAGAGAAAAGAGAGGGAAAGGAAGAGGAGGGGGAGGAGAAGGAAAGGAGGAAGGAAAAAAAGAAAAAGAAAGAAAGAAAGAAAAGAAAAAGGAAGAAGAAAGGAAGAAAAGAAGGAAAGAAGGAAAAGAAAAAAAAAAAGAAGGAAGGAAAGAAAAGAAAAAGGAAAAAGGAAAAAGGAAAGGAGAAGAAGAAAGATAGGAAATGGGGAGGAAGAGAGAGGACAAGGGGGGTCGACCCCCTTGTGGGTCCCACCTTAGGTAAAATAAGAATAAAAACAAATAATAAAAAAAATAAAGAAAAGGTATTTTTTTTTTACTTTTTTATATATAAATTTAAACAGAAAATGCAAATGGATGGACCATCTCAGAGCGAGTCCAAATTCCACTTTTGAAATTCATTTTGACGATTAGAGGGGTAAAATAGTCTTTTTAGAAAATTTCTAAATGAAACGAACTATTTTTGGCAGTTTTTGAAACGAGCTCAAATTTTGAAGTTCAATACCCCATTGCGAAGCAAATCCAATATAGAATTTGAAAATTTGAGATTGAAATAAATCCAGATTGTTTTTCTCGAGAAAATATTTCTAAATTTAGAATCCTGGGGGTAAAAATGTCAATTTTGGAAACCCGGGGTTTGAAATTGCTTTTTGAAAACTTTTAAAACTCGATCTGGATTGAAATTTATAAAACTGGAGTTCTGGAATTCGAAAATGGAATGAAATGTGATGAAATGCTAAGAAATGATATAAAATGATGAGAAATGACATGAAATGCTATGCGAAATGCAGACCTTGAATGAGGAATTTTGGATGTTAGACCCCGATTGACACTTGTACCAGTTCAAAAGGTGTTAAAATTGATAAAATTTGCAAAATGGTTCAAGAAATGGTTTTTGAACTCCACCGAGCTAGAGTGACACTGAAAATCGAGGTTTGAGCTAAATTGAACTGAAATGAGTTAGATTGAGCTGGATTCTAGAGTTTCAGAACTCAACTGAACTGACCAGACACTGACTCAACTGACCTTTCTGACTAATTTTTCAAGAAAAGTTGTCATTTTTAGAGAAATGGTGTGGAATGGTCACTAGAGTGAAGTGAATTACGAATCTGAGCTGGGTTTGAGCTAGAACAAAAGTCAGTAATACTGACATGAACTAAAATCGAAGCTCAAACACTAGCTCAATTGACTGAACTTAGCTCAATTTCAGCTGAAAGAGTTGAAACAAACTAAAATGGGCTCCTGGACACTTAGAAATGGTTTTGAACTAAAATTTGAGCACTTGAACTCCTGGTGAGCTCAGGTAGACTCAAAGAAACATGACTGACTATGAATGACTGACTTGGAGATAATTGGCTTAGATTTGAGTGAGAAATGAGCTCATTTCTAAAGAAATGATCCCATTTTGGCATGAATGGCAGAAATGAAAATGGTCTGTTCATTGTGAGCTTAGATGAGCTTGAAATGACTAATATTTTAACTGTTTTGAACA
Organism: Nuphar pumila; assembly: GCF_984573655.1. NCBI lineage: Eukaryota > Viridiplantae > Streptophyta > Magnoliopsida > Nymphaeales > Nymphaeaceae > Nuphar > Nuphar pumila. Next base: position 51,716,677 of record NC_143257.1, on the reverse strand, counting down.
GACCAATGAGCTTGGTTGACTCCGGCTGACTGGGGTCCAGGATGACCTAGGGGTAAAATGGTAATTTTCCTAGTGAAAATGGGTAAAGTGGTGATTTTCTAACACTGACTCGGGGTTTGACTCTTATACTGACCTAACAGGGTTGGCACTGCACGAGGAGGGTTGTTTGAAATGGGTGTGGAAAATTTGGGGTGTTTACAAGGACAAAACAATGCTCTGTGTCATGTCCGACAGTCCGATGAAATTTGCAGAATTTATTCGTCCATTTTCCCAGAGCCACTGGAGGATCTGCCACCTTGGGAAGTTTGACCATCCCCTTTGATAAAATATATTCGAGGATATCCTTGCGAGATTGTTCCAAAGCAGTGAATTCTCGATCATAGCTCCATCCATCATGCTTCGGTTTCTCTTACTGCCTTGCTTTTGGCTGCCTCGCTGGCTGGGCTCGCTGTTGCTTGACAAATTTTCCCTTTTGGGCTGTAGAATTTGCTCTTTCAATCTTAGAGCTTCCTGAGTCTTTGCGGCGGTTTTTTTGTTTTTCTTGCTACTAGGACTGTCGCTACTGCTTGAAAATTCTGTAGAATAAGCAACGTGTGATTTCTTTTTCTGCTCAGAGTTCCCTCGGATGAAAGGGTAACCTTCATACAGACAATTGTCTAATCTTGTCTTGAGCCATTCGGCTCTCTCAATCAACTTAATGAATGACTTCACAGGAGATGTGGAAACAAGATTCCTTAGAGGCTGGGCAAAGTTATTCAGGATAATCTGCAAGGCATGTTCCTCCGGGATGGGAACCTTCATTCTGTTACAAGTGCTTCTCTACCTATGGATGAATTCTCCAGCTCTTTCATTCTCATTATGTTTAAGATTGTATAAATGGTTGAGAGTTGGTGAGGCTTCAACATTGAACATGAAGTGCTCGATGAAAAGATTTACTACTTTATCGAACTCTCGTAGTTCGATAGGGTTAATGTGGTTCGCATACCATCTGGTCGTTGTTCCTTCTAGGCTGCGAGAAAAGAAAATGAACAGAGCCCTGTTGTCTTTCCTGAAACGGCCACACTCTGCATAGAATGTGGCCAAATGAGCCTTGGGATTGCCTGTTCCATCAAACTTGAGGAATTTTTTAGGGAGATTTTCCAGATTTTCATCCCCGTCTAGGTCGTTGTAGAAATCTTTGCCAGAATAGGTTTGCTTGCCTTTGCTCTTGGCCTAAATGTCCTTGATTGCTCGAGTCATTTCCCTCAATTGCTCGTGCATCGGATTCTCAACTGGGGTGGGTTTGTTCACAGATTCGGGCTCTGCAGTGATTTTTACAAATTGTCGCGGAGGATTCTGACTATAGACAAACTGTTGTTCCTGTTCTGACTCTTCCTCCGCTGATTCTGATTCCTCAGAAGTGGTGTCAGGCTGGACCTTTTTTCTGACAATTCGGACCTGCTTTTTCACAGCCTTCTTCTTCAATTTGCTTTTTGGAACAGCCTTCTTCAGACTGGCCTCAGCTTGTTTTGACATCATCCTTGCCATCATTTTCATACATGGCAGGATCAATATCGTCTCCTTTGTTCTGACCCTGTCCTCTGACCGACTTGGGAGAGTCCATTCCTTCAATCTCACTGTCACTGTGCTGAGGGACCGTTTCTTTCTCAGTTCTTGTCTGAACCATTCTGACAATGCCAATGATTTTTGCAGAATAAGGGAATGGTTAGAGCGTGGAAGAAGTCTTTTGAAACACAATTTTTTGAGAAATGGCGAGAACGAAGGAATTGATAGACAATTAAACAAGTTATCCCATCACCAGAGATCAGGTCACCACAAAACTTGTGATAATTGCGTCACCATTTTTGCGATAACGGAAAATGCGCCTTGTTACCTAGGCAAGGTCATCCATCATGATAAGAGATATTTAAAGAAGAATAGAAGGAATGTCCCATCACTAGGGATGAGGTCACCACGAGAATCGTGACCTTTTGTGCTATAAAATACAAGAATAAAATTTGGCCCAAAAAGCTTTTTTAATAGAACAAAAGTAAAACTTTATTGATGATTAATTCAAAGACAAAGAGAAAGTGGGCAGACAGTTTGCCACCATTCTTGATATTCAGTAGATACACTGGGTCCAGGAAATACAGACAAAGGAATGAAGGAGTCCCAAGTGTATTTGGTTACATGGTATGCCTCAGACCACTGATCCGACTGCAGATCGAATTCTGGCATGTAAGCCCCACTATTTTTCTGGAGAATTTTAAATGAGATATACTTCATTATTGGAAAATTTTCTTGTTCCAGTATGGGTAATACTCGCAATTTTGGCATTTATCGCTTTCTGAGGCTCTGAATCGCGTAGATTTGCTCTACGAGGCGATTCGGGGCAAATCGCGATGGATCCAACCTCAATATTTATAGATTATATGTATATTGTGTTCACATGAGTTCTCTCCGGATTTGGAGTTTAAACGAGAGCAATATCTCGTTATTTCATGGATTTTGGCGAGATAGGGGTATATCGGTAATTATGAGTCATACCGAGGCCCAATTTCGTCGTAATTGAGAAATTAAATATACTTTATGAAAGCTTAAATCTTAATTTACAAAATGTAATTTAAAATCTTGAGTTTTAAATTAGTTTAGATTAGTTCTTTTTTTAAAATACTTATTGAGATTTTACAAAAGAAAAGAAATGAAGTAAATTGCAAAATCCTCAAAACCTAGAAGAGGGTTTTTGAAAACGTTTTTACAAGGGGTAGGTTTGTGAATTTAGAAAAGTTTGGCATGGGCTCCACCTCAGCCCATGTCTCCTTTTAAAGGCTTATGAAAAAGCATATTTACAAAAAACCACTTTTCAAAATGGAGATTTTGAAAAGTTGGAAAAATTTTCAACAAGAGGCCTTGAAAAGGCATTTTTAAAGGTGGGTGGGCTCAGCCCACGTTTTCGGGAATAGGCTGGGTGCCCCTTAGGGGGGTAGCCCTTACCCATTTTCAAAAAAAAAAAAATAAAGGAAATGGGAGGGGCGATTTTTGTGGTTTGACCTTAACCTTGAGAGGTCAAGGCCAACCACTCCCCTTTGATTAAGGGGAGTGGTTGGAAGGTACCAAGTACTTTACAACCCCCCCCCCCCCCCCCCCCCCCCCATAGGGACTAGGTGACTAGGGTGGGGCGTGGGAGGGGGAGACCACCCATCTCCCCTCCTTCACTCCCCACCACCCATCTTCCCCCCCCCCCTTTTTTAAGCAAGGGAAGGGAAGAGAGAGAGGGTCGACACCCTCTCTCTCCTTCCACTCTTCTCCTTCTTCCTCTTCTACACTCCCTCCTTCCCCCTTGGTGCTGCTACTCAGCTTGGGCCAACCTAGCACAAGGTGAGCCTCTCCTTCCTTCTTCATTTTTTTTAAGCTTTGGTTTCAAAAATTTTTTGGTGTGTATGCTTGTTTTTCGTTGTAGTATTAGAACGCCCCCCCCCCCCCTTGGGGGTTGGTGCTCGGCAAGGTCCATGGCTGGGATTTTGCACGACCAGCCCAGGCCGTTTGATGGCATGGCCGAGCCCACGGCTGGTGGACTGGGCCGTTGTAGGCCTTGGGATGAGCCCCGGACTGACCCAAAGCTGGTCAGTCCGGCTCTTCCTCATGGCAGGGTTGGCTGCAGCTTATGCTGAAACCCACGGTTGGCTTGGGTGGTCTGGACCACTCTGGACCCAGACCTACCCGAGGTGGACCCACCTAGGGGTGAGCCCACCACGGGTGAGCCACCCTGGATGAACCCCCCCCCCCCCACCTTCTTTCCTTGGTTAGCCCAAACGCACCACCCGGGTGCCTTAGCACCCGGGGGTCTGGGTTTGAGGTTTGACCTGCAGGGTCAAGGGCTACAGCCCTAGTTCGAGCCACCACTTAGCTCGAACCAGGGGCCTGTAAGGGCCCCTTTCCTTGTGGTTTGCCCTGGCCAATGCCTATGGGCAAGCCGGAGGCCTGGTGCGCATGGCACCCGGGCCACCTCCTTGGCGCACCACTTAGTGAGTGCACCAGGTGGGTACGGCCTGGCTCAGCCCATGGCTGGGCTGAGCCAGATGCTACAGACCTAGGGTCTGTAGCAGGCAGCTGACACCCCCCTGGACTTGTTGGCTGCTGTGCAGCTGGGGGCTGGGTGCTTAGAGCACCCGGGGCTTAGTGCTGGGCACACCTTTTAGTGGTGCGCTGGCCCCTTGTGGGCCTGGTCTGGACCCGGCTGGGTCAGACCAGGCGTAGCCTACCCCCAGCAACCTCAGTTGCTAGGGTAGTAGGGCGGGGTCTGGACCCTCAGTGGTCCAGACCATCGCTTTGGTGTGGTGCCACCTAACTCGGGTGGGCGCCCCACCATTCCTTCTTGGCGCCCCTTGTGGGCTGGCGTGCACCCGCTCGGTGCTGTGGTCAGGACCCACCCTTGGGTCAGACCAGGGGTGCCGGTGGGGCACCTCAACTGGTGCCCCCTGCCCCCTTTTCGTCCGTCAGGCTTGGACCAATAGGGTCCAGGCCCGAGCCTTTGGCTTGCCCCACCCAGCCGGGTGGTTGGGTTAGCCGCACCCCTCTGGGTGTGGGCTAAGGCCCAACACCCTGGTCTGAACCCATGGCTGGGTTCAGGCCAGGGGTTTTCAGGACCCAGTTGGGTCTGGTCAGGTGCTAACCAGACCTCGCTTGGGGTCTTGTTTTGGTTCGGTACGCACTGGGCTAAGCCTAGCCCCTTGAGGGCATTTTAGGCTTAGCCGGTTGCGGGCACACCCTGGTTGGCGCGTGCGGGCTGAGGCCAGTATGGCTGTCAGCCCCACTTGGCCAGTTGCTAGGCAGGGACTAAGGGTGGTAGGGCCCCCGTGGCCTAGCCACTTGTCCAGCCCCCTCCGGGTTTTGGGTTCCCCGTTGGCGCGACAACGGCACCGGGTGCTAAGGTACCCGGTAACCTTGTCACCTTGTTGGGCAGTCCCTTGGAGTGCCCTGACCCGGGGTTTGAACCCCACTTTGGGTAGCAACAAGGTTGGCGCGACTCCAGGGAGTTCCATGGGAACTCATCCGTGCCGACGGTTGCCCTTCCGTGCCATTAGGAAATGTCGAGCTTTTTAGGCGGTTTGCGTCTCTTGCAAACAACATATGTTGCGGTTGAAGGCTTTAGTTGCTCGTACCCCGCAGTCCCGTAAGGGAGGTAGTGCGGATGGTTTGCAAGCGGTGTTGCGACACACGCTTGCATAGGGTTGTCCGGTTCTACGGACCTTTTTGGTTTCGGTCACATTCGTGCCCCAGGCGTGCGGACCGCACATTTGGATATGCCAATGTTATTCCCATTAGCATGGGATTAAATTGAATCCTATCCCTCGACACTTGTGAGTGCGGGACTCTCGAGGATCCCTGGCGGATGGCTTCGCCATGCGAGATGTTGTCACGTTATGATACGCGTTTTTGGATGAATTTACACCTAAGTGGGTTGTCCTGTTTCGTGAGTGCAAGTTGGCACATCCGGACACGTACGTCACTAGCTCACTTGTCGAGCATCTTCCTGTTTGGATCCCTCTTGTATATCGATAGATATACACTGCACCAGAGGCGTGCTTTACCCTCGACTTAGCTTACACTTGGAAAGAAACTGGAATTATCGTAGGGTTTGACACTTTTGACCTATTGAGGTCTAGAGACTCGGGTGGAGTCTACGGGCAATGGCCGGGTTGGTGAGAATGTACTCACATGTTCGTGTCGCCCTAGGCATAAAATAAAATGGTATATTATCGTCTTCACAGGCGATGTGCTCGTGGTGGCAGTGTGAGGCCGGGCACGTGGATGGGCAGGCCAAGTCCTCGTTGCGTACCCCGCGGGGACCACGAGGCGTGACTACCTCGAGAGGAGGTACGACCGGAAGTTGAGCCTAAATAAGATAAACCTGCCGCGCCCCATTCACAATTTGGTCACCCAGGGAGAGGGTGAATGGTACAGCCCCGAGTGACGTGTCGTTACTACGACTTGTTCTTTAGAGGAGCCGATGTGCCCTCTGACCTCCAGTCACTCGGAGTTAGGGAGGTCAAGGTACCCTCTGCAGGGACCTTTACTACTGCAGTAGTACTGATTGCAATCCTTTACCCTTGCGAAAGGTTTCTCCTAGTTGCGTGTCACCCGCAGGTGATTTTCTCGTTCTGTAGCATCCCCGATTACCACATTAGAAATTGAATAACAGACGCCGGGTGGATGTCTCACAGAACTCGAGGGTTTTCCTTCGCGTACCCGAATTAGGTAAAATGATGAACATAAAGACTAACCATACAGACTGACTTACTGTAGTTGTTACTCTAGAGCAGTACACACTTTGTTTCAGTTGCTACCCACTGTTGGTTGGTTCCTATTCTGTTACTTTAACTGCTACATTCTGTTGTTCAGTTTCTGCTTTGTAGCCCTAGTTGTTGCACTGTTACTTACTTGTAGTTTTACAGTATTGTGGCACGTGCACCTACTTAACACGCACTGGTATTTTTATTCAAATGCTTCTAACTGTTCCATCATGCTAATTATAGTCTTGTACTTAGCACACTTGTAGCTTGTTGCTTACCTTCTGTTCCTCCTTAAAAATGATAATGTATGGATGGTTTGTCTCACCAACTCGCAAGAGTACTGACGCCGTTTTATGAGGATACAGGTGATGAGTAGATGCAGCGTGATGCGACGGCGCACAACAGGAACCTTGAGACCCACACTTTGCAGCAACTTCTGGCTTCTTCTGGTTTTGGGGTTTGAGGGGTTGTACCTCTCCTTTTTGTGAGACTGTCCCTTTTTGTAACCAGTCTCATTTTTGTATCATTGTAACTATTGTGGAAATGAAGAATACTTTACTTGTCTACTGTGGTTTGGTTTTCTCACTGTGGCTCGCTCAGACTTGCGGCCTTTGCTTTACCCCTGTTTCCCTCCTTTACTTCCGCTAGTTGTTTTTCACTCTGTATATCCTTAAAAAAAAAAATTTGCTAAAAAACTTAAGGTTTTTACAAGGTCGGGGTTTGGGGCGTCACAAAGATTGGTATCAGAGCCGCAGGTTTATAAGTGTGGTCCAAGACTTCTGCGTGCATCGTCCGTCGCACTGTAAGTATGTTCTAAATGATTGCTTTCATTGTTTCTTAACGATTTTCTACTGTATTTAGCCTTGCATGCTTGATTTGTTGCATAACTTGTTAGATGCCTGTTGATTCGAGAAATGAGCGAATGCTCGGAGCTCTTATCGACTTGATTCGAGGTACAGAGGCCCTCGATCAAGTGGTTCAGCAAATTGTGCGGAGTTCCCGGATACTTGCACATCCGGCACCTCCTTGTGGGAGATGCGACCAGTATCACGCAGGACAGATTTGTCCTCGTGCCTTGAGCATATGCCCCTACTGTGGCTTTAGGGGGCATATTGAGATCGAGTGTCAGCGCAAGTTGGGCGACGAACTCATAATGGGTAACGCTGAGACCGAAGAGAACGAGGCTTCTGAGGGCGGTCAGGCACAGTCAGCAGTTGACCCAGTAGGAGGTGCACGGGTTGCACCAGGTTCTCTTGAGTATACGCCAGCTTGCTACTCTCGATCGGTTTCTCCGGAGTACACACCTTCTTCTCCTCCTCGTCCGACGCAGAGACGATACAAAAATCGGAACACCTACCGCAACTACTACACTCGTAGGCAGCAATGATTGTGTTGTTCATATGTGAACATGTGTGGTTGGAACACTGAGTCAGTGTTCATTTTTTAGACTTGCTTGTTTTTTCTTTTGTTTCAGAGGTTTATGTATGGTGACCCTGTAGTAGAGGGTAATATTTGGCTTGTACCGGAGATCTGTATGCTTTCCTTACTTTAAGTAATGAAGTTATGCTTTGACTTGTCTCATCGCTTACACGTATTTTCTTTTTGCACAAGATGGCTTGGCGCGAGCGTTGCGATCGTATCATGGACACTGTGAGCAACCTAGCTGAGGTGGTGGGCAGGCAGGCTGAGGCCATGCGTGCTATGGGAGAGAACATGCGGACCTCTCAGGAGCGAGAGACCCCGGTTCCAACTCCCTCTCCAGTTCCAGCGACAGCCGTGCCTTATAAGCAGTTCATGACTATGAACCCTCCCTCCTTCGATGGAAAGTCTACACCCGAGGCAGCCGAGGACTGGATACGAGAGATCGAGCGTATCTTTCGGGTGCTGCAGGTCAGTGACGACAGAAAGGTAGACTTTGGCACGTATCAGCTCCGAAAGGATGCCGAGAGGTGGTGGGCAACCACCCTGGATGTTAAGTTCGCAGGTGGTGCAGTCACATGGGAGCAGTTCGTAGAAGTCTTCTACGCGGCTTATTTTCCTACGCACGAGCGCAGCCGAAAGATGCAGGAGTTCCTTGACCTTCAGCAGGGGAACTCTTCTTTGGCGGACTATATCACGAAGTTCAGAAGCCTGGAGCGCTTCTGCCCTCATGTCTATGTGACCAAGAAGGAACGAGCGATGAAGTTTGCTCCTGAACTGAAGTTAGCCTTGCGCCTAAGAGTGTTCATGCGTGCTCCCTCGACTCTTAAGGAAGCCCTGGAGACGGCTACACTTCTGGAGCAGGAGTGGACAGAATCCCAGAAGACTCCTGTAAGACCCGCAATTTTTCAGAAAATATCTGAATAAAATTCATGAGGCATTTACCGGTAAAAATAGCATTTTTGCTCAGAATGCGAAACGAATCAATTCCTGCGAGCCAGTTATACTTAGGATATTCGTCGAATCACGAATATATGCCCAAACACTCTGGAAGCTATAACTTCCTACCTGAACGAAATCAAAGGATTCCTGCGAGCCAACTTTCTTAGTTACGTCAATACAAAGGGAATGGCGTACTCAGAATTTTTCGGAATAAAATCGCCGAAAACCCGAAATTCTTGCGGGACCCACGAAAATATTGGTGGGACCCACAGGAATATTCCTCAGAAAATATTTGGTGGGACCCACAAAAATATCCCATGGAAATATCCAAGTGGGCCCCACTCCAAAGAACCTCTTGGAATTTCTGGAATAGCCAAGGGTAAAAAGGAGATTCTGAAACTTGGGGCCCAAGTTTCAGAATCTATAAATAAAGGAGCCCCCCACTCTTTAAAAATCGCCAACCCCTCTCTCTCTCCTCCTTTCCCAAACCTCCTCTACCTAGCCTAGCCAACCTGAGCCCACCTAACCTGGTCTGAGCCTGCCTGAGCCTGCTTGACCTGGTCTGAGCCTGCCTGACCTGGTCCTAACCCACCTGACCTAGGTCTGAACCTACTTGACCTAAGTCTGAACCCAGTTGACTTGACCTGAACCTGGTTTGGTTCAAAGTCAAAGTCAAAGTCCAAGTCCTTTTTCGTCCGAAGTTCGAAGTTGATCCTTTTTCGAAGTCGAGCCTCGTTCGAAGCGTTTGAAGCAATCGGAGTCACTTCTTCCACGATTTGAAGTAAGTTCGCTTCATTAAACCATCTCTCTCAAGTATTTGATTGTTTGTATATAGCATATACTTTCTAAAATAGTATCTCACCCTAGTTCTTGGTTGAGCCCTCTAGGACACTTAGGTGTTCACTCGCTCGCCTCGTAACTATCGTTGGATACAGATCTAGGTGTATATCTGATGATACTGCCGACGCGTCTTATATCTCACAGGCCATGTAATTTACCTTTGCCGTCGCGTCGTATGATGCCAAGGCTCCCAGTTTTCTGTACTTCCGATTACTGCACTTCCGATTATGCATTTACTTACACCGTCGCGTCGAACGATGCCAAGGCTCCTGCTTTCTGCAATGTATTTACTTACGCCGTCGCGTCGAACGATGCCAAGGCTCCTGTTTTGTTATATATGTAGAATATTTCATTCAGTTACACACCCTGAACAATAGTATATGCATTTCCTTTACGTCGCCGCTGTAAAAAGCACAGGCTTTTGCTTATATTACATATATGGCCCGTAAGTGAGCGTTCAAATGGAGATCAACTCCAAAATTGCCCATGCGATTCCCTTACCGCTCCTCGTACAAGATTCTGCTTGACGAATGAAGCCCCTATTGGAAAGGCTTCGCCTTTTGGCAAAATGCTCTTTACGTAAAGACTAAATCAATTACGTATGGCCTGGCTATGGCCCAAGATTCCTGCAACCTTGATGGATGCAAAGTACGCACAATGGTGCGCATCCATTTCCCGAGTTAAGCGTAGCGATTTCCCACCAACGAGGGGAGATGCCGCTGAAATGGATAAAAGAAAATGCACGCTTTCTCCGTTAAAGAGAGGAAGTGCTGCTGAAATTCCTGAAGGAGCTAAGAATGGCTCAGAAAGAACATAGCAGGAGTGCTACCTAGTTTATGGAACGCCTTCTACGATGTAGAAAGGTTCGTCGCACCACTGCCGGTAGAGCAGAAAAGGTGTTGACAGAAGAGCTGCCAGAACCAGTTAAGTGGCACAATGATGTCCTTTGTTGGAACGATGTCAGAATGACTCGTCTCCCTGGCACTTGCAAGGGCACCATACTTGTAAGGGCCGTTGTGCCAAAGTAGTGGTAGCACCTTGATGAGGTACTGAGCTCGTTGCGTAAAAATACGCCGAGTAGCCGATCCGTAGAGATCGAGTCATGTGCATGCTCATTGAGAATTATCAAACAACCAGACTCGTAAGGGCCGCTGAGCCGGAGTGTGTTGTTTCCACCGAAAGAGGTGAAGTGCTCGTCAAGGACGAAGTGCCGAGAGCAGAGTTAAGCATGCATATGAATAAAACCTTTGTTCCACGGTGAAAACCGTGTGGTTGATTGGGGTCGGGTACATACTTCTCAAAGGCTGCCCTATAGGCATGCAATGTTCGTCAAGTAATTGTAAGACCGGCAGGCCCCTTTCAGAATTTCTCACCGAGGAAGACGGTGATGGCGCAACCTTGAGTGACATATATTTCACCCGAACCTGATAGAGTTCATTGATGGCCTTCGTCACTCAGAGGTATGGAGGTCGTGGTTATCCTTAAATATCTAAGGATTGAACCCAACTACTGCAGTAGCAGAATGCATTCGGATACCTAGTAAGGATCTCTTCCGGTATGCTGTACCGTCCTACTAGGGGGATGGGGTCAACAGGCCTCTGGGGTATCTAAAATACATAGAATAATCAACCCCCATGTCGTCGCGTTGTCGCCCAGATATGAGTCCCCTAAGCCCAGGGGGAGGTGCAATTATCGAAACAAAGCATTAGCTTAGGTACAGCGCTACTTTGAATGGATGAGTGGATGACGTTGTTGAGTCAGTCCTGCATAACCTTTGTGAAGGTGTCATGGTCGGTATACTACTGTACCGATTGTGAAAGAACTCCATTGATATCCGTACGACTAAGCGAAGCTCGGAGAGTTGTCCTTAGATTCGTAGGATATGGATGTGCCAAGCATAAAGGCTTGAGCTAGACATCCATTTGTGACCCTGAAGAGGTCAAAGCTAAGTCGTAAAGACTTAAGCGGTTATTCAAACTCACAGCCCTGAAGAGGCTTATGCGAAGTCATGAAGAGTTGCGTGGATGTTCAACTCATAGCCCTGATGAGGCTTTTGCGATATACGCTAAGTCATGGAGGCTTGAGTGTCGTATTACGAACTGCGGCCCTGAGTGGTCTATGCATTTACTTGAGTTGAATAGATAGGTGTTTGCCTACTTACCAGACCATCAGTGGTTCTGACCCCGTTTAATGGGGATTTCAGGTGTTGAACCTGCGTGACGATATGCGGAGCAAGGCGGCATCGAGTTCCAGGGTTTCTCTAGACAGAGTTGTACTGCTTCCTTTTTATTGAACCTTCACTGCTTTTCTAAGCAGTAGTGTTGTAATAAACATATGTTTTCGATAAAATGGAACACTTTGGTGGTCAATGAGTTGCTTGGCCACATACCTGCAACGTGTTCGGAGTTTTCTAAAACCGACGACTCATTATCGTCTTATTCCGCTGCTAAAAGCTTTTCTAAGTTCCGCTGCAAAGAAAAAAAAAAGAAATTCATGAAAATTTTAACTTAGCTTTGTTTTGGAAATCCGGGGCGTTACAGAATTGGTATCAAAGCAAGAGTCTGAGAAACCTGGTTCGAGATCCGTCTTGTCCACCATATCGCACTATAAGTATATTTTGTACTTGTTGTTCTGATCTGGGTGCATCTTTGTATAGATGGCAACTCACGACTCCCAAGGATACTGCTATCGTTGCAGGATCATGCACGATGAGTGGGTATGGCCATATGAAGTCCAAGACTGCCAGTATTGTGGCGAAGAAGGGCATTCCGCCAACGAATGCCAAATGAAGCATACCGCCGATATGGGTCGGCGGGGATCGCTTGGTCTTAGGGATGAGACCTCGCGTGTTAGTGGGCCACATTACTCCAGTAGAAGGAGTAGCCGTACTCCAGCAACTTCTGATGAACTACCGTCTCTAGTAGGATTTGACTTGAACTTCCTTGAGGGATTTGGTCAATCGCAAGGCTATCAACAGGCATCATGTACGCCTAGCTTGCACAGTTGGGAGGAGGGATGCAACAACTCCTTCTATAATCCCATTATGATTTCAGATTCCTCGAATCAAAGTACTATTATATGGGGGAACAGAGCGGCTACACCAACGCCGAGTCTGAATGGCCAGGAAGAGGGATACAACCTACATCATCCCGTTATGGTCTCGGATTCCCCGAGCCATGATGCCACTGAATGGGCAAGTGGACCGGCATCACTGATCTATCCACAAGAGTCGCTTGAGAGTGCGGAAGTGCCGCCCAAGCCAAAGCTAGTTGTGCCTGCACCAAGGCAATGTGGAAGTAAACGATACTTCGGGTTCTTTGGGTCAAGAAAGAAATCCAGTTCCTAGAAGAGACTGGTAGTGTTTTGGAGTCAATAGACTCATGTACCTAGTTTCTCAACGCCTAAAAGTCTGCCAGTGCGGCATAACGTTTTGTTTAAGGCGATGCTTGTGTAAATGTGATGTATATTAAGTAAATAAAACTTTGCTTCGATATATACATTGTGAAACTAAAACACGTTGTTTGTATGTGGTAGATAAATGGCTCCTACGACGAGGAGAACCATACCAAGCGAGGAGTCCCATACTCAAGGATTTCTGCTGGAAACACTCAACAATTTGGTTACTGCCATTCGAGAAACAAGGCCAGAACCAGTCGCACCTCGAAGCGAAAACCTTGGTGGAATAACCTATGAAAAATTTCTCAAGCTCGATCCACCAGTCTTCGCTGGTAGAGCCGATCCTGAACTGGCAGAAAGTTGGGTCGAAGAGACCGAACGTGCCTTCCTGGTGCTGGGAGTACCAGAAGAAAAGAAGACCAACTTTGGCACGTACAGGCTGAAAGACAACGCACAGAAGTGGTGGGATACCACTAAGATTATCCAGTTCTCGGAAGTTGAAGTCATTCCTTGGACTGACTTCCGGAGAGCTTTCATGGATAATTACTTTCCATTACACTCCAGAAACAAGAAGAAGATGAAGTTTCTGGAATTGGAGCAGGGTGGCATGAATCTGATTGACTATACCACCAAATTTCAAAATCTTGAACGGTACTGCTCACGGTTATTTGAGACCGACCAAGAAAGGGCCGACAAGTACATCAATGGACTGCGAGAAGGGCTAAGGTCACGGGTTATCACCAGCATGCCCCAAACATTTTAAACGGCTGTGGCAGCAGCTTCAAAAATACAAGTGGATTGGGAGCGATCAAAAGTGATCATAGCAAAAAGGCCCATAGTTGATGGTGGGAGCAAGAAGAGAATGTTCCCAAGTGGCCAGGGTTCACGACAACCCTTTCAGAAGAAAAGGATCCAAGGTGGGAACAACACTCAACAAGTTGTAAGGCCAAGGCAGAACATGGCTCCAAACAACCTGCAGTCCAACCCAAACTGCCCAAAATGCCATGTTAATCATGCAAGAGGACCATGTCCACGTGACACAGGTGGATGCTTCTACTGTGGCAAAGTGGGCCACATTGCAAGACAATGCAGGAAGAAGCTTATTGATGAGCAGAGGAGGAATGCCGGATCTGCCGGACCCTCTCAACAAGTACCACAACGAACACTAGTCCAACGACCCCCACCTAGAGTAGAACAAAGGCCTACTGCAGGTCGTGTATACGCTGTAACGACTGAACAAGTCGAAACCGGTGACCTCATTGAAGGCACCATACCTGTTAATGGACATGCAACTTACGTCTTGTTTGATTGTGGTGCTACTCATACGTTTATCTCTGACGATTTCACCGAACAACTCCACGCCTTGGTGCAACCGATTGATAAAATGATCGAAGTATATAACCCGTTGGGTTCACGCACCAAATGTATCCGGTGTGTGAAAAATTTGGATATTGAGATAGCAGGGCAACACTTGCCTACTGACGCCATCCTGATCAATATGATACAGTACGATGTCATTCTGGGAATGAATTGGTTGGCTCAGAATAATGCCAAGATTCTGTGCCGCGAGGGCAGAGTGATTCTATCTCGACCCAGATTACCAAAGATGGAATACCGGATATCCAAACCAGTTCCACAAAAAAGGCTCATATCAGCACTTAAGGTACAAAAATACCTTAGGAAGGGTTGTGTGGCCTTCCTGTTGAGTCTCTCGGTGGAAAAATCCAACGACCAACCCCTTGAGAGTTTGGAAGTAGTGCGGGAGTTTCCCGATCTGTTTCCTGAGGAATTGCCAGGACTTCCTCCACTTCGTGAGGTTGAATTTGGAATTCAATCCTTACCTGGAACAACGCCAATATCCAAAGCCCCTTATCGTATGGCACCAGATGAACTCAGTGAGTTGAAATGTCAGTTGGAAGAACTGATGGAACAAGGGTTCATCCGACCAAGTATGTCACCATGGGGAGCCCCAATGCTCTTTGTAAAGAAGAAGGATGGATCCCTTCGGTTATGCATCGATTATCGGATGCTTAACCAGGCAACCGTTAAAAATAAGTACCCGTTGCCTCGGATTGAGGACTTATTCGATCAGCTCAGAACAGCAAGAGTGTTCTCCAAGATCGACCTCAGGTCTGGATACCATCAGCTCAGAGTTAAGGAGGAGGATATACCTAAGACTGCCTTCAGAACGAGATATGGCCATTATGAGTTCGTAGTAATGCCCTTCGGACTTACTAATGCGCCTGCTGTCTTTATGGACCTGATGAACCGAGTGTTCAAGCCATACTTAGACACTTTTGTCATCGTCTTCATTGATGACATTCTCGTGTATTCAGAGAATGAGGAACAACACAAGGAGCACTTGAGAATCGTCTTGAAAACCCTTCAAGATAATCAGTTATATACCAAGTTTTCAAAATGTGAATTCTGGCTAGACAAAGTAATGTTCCTTGGCCATGTGATCTCAAAAGATGGAATCGCAGTAGATCCTGCGAAGGTCGAAGCTGTGATAGACTGGAAGCAGCCAGAAAATATCAATGAGGTCCGCAGCTTCCTTGGACTTGTCGGATATTATCGGAAGTTCATACAGGACTTCTCCCGAATCGCCGTACCAATGACGAAATTACTGAAAAAGGGAGTCAAGTTTGAATGGACTGACCAGTGTAAGGAGTGCTTTGAGGTTCTCAAACAGAGGCTTACCACTGCCCCTGTCCTTACCTTACCTTCTGGTCAGGGAGGCTTCGTTGCTTATACCGATGCCTCGGGAACAAGTCTGGGTTGTGTATTGATGCAGCATGGCAAAGTAATCGCCTATGCATCCCGTCAGTTAAGAATTCATGAGAAAAACTATCCAACCCACGATCTTGAGCTTGCCGCGGTAGTGTTCGCGCTTAAAATCTGGCGACACTACCTATATGGAGAGAAATTTGAGGTCATGTCGGACCATAAAAGCCTAAAATACCTCTTTTCTCAAAAAGAACTCAATATGCGGCAACAGCGATGGCTGGAATTCCTCAAAGACTATGAATTCACGCTTTCCTATCACCCTAGAAAAGCGAATGTTGTAGCAGATGCCCTTAGTCGCAAGACTGTTGGCACTCTGGCCAGCCTCACCGGACAATGGAAGCTGATGGAGGATTTTGTCAGTTGGAAGCCATTCCTAGCTGACCCAGGAAAGATTCGATTGTCATGCCTGACAATCCATATCGAGATCCTCGATCGCATTGTAGCCGAACAGTTCAAGAACCCCCAGTACTTAGAATTAAAAGCTCGTGCTGAAAGAGATGACACTTTCTTCCATTTCAAAGAAGATGGAGAAATATGGATGGAAGAAAGGATTTGGGTTCCAAATAACCCTGAGCTAAGACAAGAAGTACTCCAGGAGGCTCATAATAGCAAGTACACCATTCACCCTGGGGGTACGAAAATGTTTCTGGACTTACAGAGAAAGTACTGGTGGAGGGGTATGAAACGGGATGTGGCTACATTTGTCTCAAAGTGTTTGATCTGCCAGCAAGTAAAAATCGAGCATCAACGACCTGGTGGAAAAATGCAACGGATCGAGATTCCAGAATGGAAATGGGAGGGCATTACGATGGATTTCATCGTTCGATTTCCTCGGTCCAAGAGACAACATGACTCAATATGGGTGATCGTAGACAGACTCACCAAGTCTGCTCACTTCCTGCCAATCAACACTCGATACTCAACTGAACGATTGGCGGAGATCTACATTCGGAAAATCGTTAGACTCCATGGAGTGTCGATTTCGATCATATCCGATCGTGACCCGAAATTTACCTCTCACTTTTGGGAGCAGCTTCAGAGAGCCCTGGGGACGAAACTCAAGTTCAGTACAGCATTCCATCCCCAAACAGATGGGCAATCAGAACGAACCATACAGACTCTCGAAGATATGCTAAGAGCCTGTATGCTAGAATGGAAAGGTGATTGGGATTCCCACCTAGCGTTGGCTGAATTTGCTTATAATAATAGCCACCACGCTAGCATTGGGATGGCACCGTATGAAGCCTTGTACGGGCGACCCTGTCGATCACCAATCCATTGGGGTGAAGTGGGTGAGCGAACCTTGGACTCGCCCATAGTGTTGCAGCATTATACTGAGCAGGTCCACATGATCAGGAAGAAGCTACTGACTGCTCAGAGTCGACAGAAGAGCTACGCTGATCAGCGGCGTAGGGAACTCACTTTTGCGGTTGGAGATAAGGTTTTTATCAAGGTCTCCCCAACCAAGAGTGTGTTTCGTTTCGGAAAGAAGGGGAAGCTCAGCCCCAGATTCGTTGGTCCCTTCGAGGTTTTGAGCCAGATAGGAGAGACCGCCTACAGAGTAGCATTGCCACCGCAGTATACACAGATAAACAATGTATTTCACGTGTCAATGCTAAGAAAATACGTTCACGACCCTTCCCACGTCATCCAACATGAAGATATTGACATCCAGGAGGATATGACGGTGGAAGAAAGGCCAGTAGAGATCATGGACAGACGGGAGCAAGTGCTAAGGACAAAGGTCATTCCACTTGTCAAAGTGAGATGGCAACATCACGGAGTCGATGATTGCACTTGGGAGCCCGAATCGGATATGCGGGATAAATATCCTAAACTCTTCACCTTGTACTCTTAGCTGAATTTCGAGGACGAAATTCCTTTAAGGGGGTAATGATGTAAGACACAGAATTTTTCAGAAAATATCTGAATAAAATTCATGAGGCATTTACCGGTAAAAATAGCATTTTTGCTCAGAATGCGAAACGAATCAATTCCTGCGAGCCAATTATACTTAGGATATTCGTCGAATCGCGAATATATGCCCAAACACTCTGGAAGCTATAACTTCCTACCTGAACGAAATCAAAGGATTCCTGCGAGCCAACTTTCTTAATTACGTCAATACAAAGGGAATGGCGTACTCAGAGTTTTTTGGAATAAAATCGCCAAAAACCCAAAATTCTTGCGGGACCCACGAAAATATTGGTGGGACCCACAGGAATATTCCTCAGAAAATATCTGGTGGGACGCACAAAAATATCCCATGGAAATATCCAAGTGGGCCCCACTCCAAAGAACCTCTTGGAATTTCTGGAATAGCCAAGGGTAAAAAGGAGATTCTGAAACTTGGGGCCCAAGTTTCAGAATCTATAAATAAAGGAGCCCCCCTCTCTTTAAAAATCGCCAACCCCTCTCTCTCTCCTCCTTTCCCAAACCTCCCCTACCTAGCCTAGCCCACCTGACCTGGTCTGAGCCTGCTTGACCTGGTCTGAGCCTGCCTGACCTGGTCCTAACCCACCTGACCTAGGTCTGAACCTACTTGACCTAAGTCTGAACCCAGTTGACTTGACCTGAACCTGGTTTGGTTCAAAGTCAAAGTCAAAGTCCAAGTCCTTTTTCGTCCGAAGTTCGAAGTTGATCCTTTTTCGAAGTCGAGCCTCGTTCGAAGCGTTTGAAGCAATCGGAGTCGTTTCTTCCACGATTTAAAGTAAGTTCGCTTCATTAAACCATCTCTCTCAAGTATTTGATTGTTTGTATATAGCATATACTTTCTAAAATAGTATCTCACCCTAGTTCTTGGTTGAGCCCTCTAGGACACTTCGGTGTTCACTCGCTCGCCTCGTAACTATCGTTGGATACAGATCTAGGTGTATATCTACTGATACTGCCGACCCGTCTTATATCGCACAGGCCATGTAATTTACCTTTGCCGTCGCGTCGTATGATGCCAAGGCTCCCTGTTTTCTGTACTTCCGATTACTGCACTTCCGATTATGCATTTACTTACGCCGTCGCGTCGAACGATGCCAAGGCTCCTGCTTTCTGCAATGTATTTACTTACGCCGTTGCGTCGAACGATGCCAAGGCTCCTGTTTTGTTATATATGTAGAATATTTCGTTCAGTTACACACCCTGAACAATAGTATATGCATTTCCTTTACGTCGCCGCTGTATAAAGCACAGGCTTTTGCTTATATTACATATATGTCGCGTAAGTGAGCGTTCAAATGGAAATCAACTCCAAAATTGCCCATGCGATTCCCTTACCGCTCCTCGTACAAGATTCTGCTTAACGAATGAAGCCCCTATTGGAAAGGCTTCGCCTTTTGGCAAAATGCTCTTTACGTAAAGACTAAATCAATTACGTATGGCCTGGCTATGGCCCAAGGTTCCTGCAACCTTGATGGATGCAAAGTACGCACAACGGTGCGCATCCATTTCCCGAGTTAAGCGTAGCGATTTCCCACCAAAGAGGGGAGATGCCGCTGAAATGGATAAAAGAAAACGCACGCTTTCTCCGTTAAAGAGAGGAAGTGCTGCTGAAATTCCTGAAGGAGCTAAGAATGACTCAGAAAGAACATAGCAGGAGTGCTACCCAGTTTATGGAACGCCTTCTACGATGTAGAAAGGTTCGTCGCACCACTACCGGTAGAGCAGAAAAGGTGTTGACAGAAGAGCTGCCAGAACCAATTAAGTGGCACAATGATGTCCTTTGTTGGAACGATGTCAGAATGACTCGTCTCCCTGGCACCTGCAAGGGCACCATACTTGTAAGGGTCGTTGCGCCAAAGTAGTGGTAGCACCTTGATGAGGTCCTGAGCTCGTTGCATAAAAATACGCCGAGTAGCCGATCCGTAGAGATCGAGTCATGTGCATGCTCATTGAGAATTATCAGACAACCAGACTCGTAAGGGCCGCTGAGCCGGAGTGTGTTATTTCCACCGAAAGAGGTGAAGTGCTCGTCAAGGACGAAGTGCCGAGAGCAGAGTTAAGCATGCATATGAATAAAACCTTTGTTCCACGGTGAAAACCGTGTGGTTGATTGGGGTCGGGTACATACTTCTCAAAGGCTGCCCTATAGGCATGCAATGTTCGTCAAGTAATTGTAAGACCGGCAGGCCCCTTTCAGAATTTCTCACCGAGGAAGACGGTGATGGCGCAGCCTTGAGTGACATATATTTCACCCGAACCTGATAGAGTTCATTGATGGCCTTCGTCACTCAGAGGTATGGAGGTCGTGGTTATCCTTAAATATCTAAGGATTGAACCCAACTACTGCAGTAGCAGAATGCATTCGGATACCTAGTAAGGATCTCTTCCGGTATGCTGTACCGTCCTAGGGGGATGGGGTCAACAGGCCTCTGGGGTATCTAAAATACATAGAATAATCAACCCCCATGTCGTTGCGTTGTCGCCCAGATATGAGTCCCCTAAGCCCAGGGGGAGGTGCAATTATCGAAACAAAGCATTAGCTTAGGTACAACGGTACTTTGAATGGATGAGTGGATGACGTTGTTGAGTCAGTCCTGCATAACCTTTGTGAAGGTGTCATGGTCGGTATACTACTGTACCGATTGGGAAAGAACCCCATTGATATCCGTACGACTAAGCGAAGCTCGGAGAGTTGTCCTTAGATTCGTAGGATATGGATGTGCCAAGCATAAAGGCTTGAGCTAGACATCCATTTGTGACCCTGAAGAGGTCAAAGCTAAGTCGTAAAGACTTAAGCGATTATTCAAACTCACAGCCCTGAAGAGGCTTATGCGAAGTCATGTAGACTTGCGTGGATGTTCAACTCATAGCCCTGATGAGGCTTTTGCGATATACGCTAAGTCATGGAGGCTTGAGCGTCGTATTACGAACTGCGACCCTGAGTGGTCTATGCATTTACTTGAGTTGAATAGATAGGTGTTTGCCTACTTACCAGACCATCAGTGGTTCTGACCCCGTTTAATGGGGATTTCAGGTGTTGAACCTGCGTGACGATATGCGGAGCAAGGCGGCATCGAGTTCCAGGGTTTCTCTAGACAGAGTTGTACTGCTTCCTTTTTATTGAACCTTCACTGCTTTTCTAAGCAGTGGTGTTGTAATAAACATATGTTTTCGATAAAATGGAAAACTTTGGTGGTCAATGAGTTGCTTGGCCATATACCTGCAATGTGATCGGAGTTTTCTAAAACCGACGACTCATTATCGTCTTATTCCGCTGCTAAAAGCTTTTCTAAGTTCCGCTGCAAAGAAAAAAAAAAAAAAAAGAAATTCATGAAAATTTTAACTTAGCTTTGTTTTGAAAATCCGGGGCGTTACAACTCCGCAGACCAAGGGTAACCAGCAGCAGCAAGGCCAAAAGAGTTGGCCTAAGAAGCGTTCATTCCAGCAGAATTCGGGCAGAAAGAAGTCCGCCTTGCCAGCAAAGAGGAATCACAACAACAACTAGCAGCGACAGAATCGCCAGACTCAGCAGCAGCAACAGCAGAGACAGGTGGTGGCAACATCAGGTTGCCCAAAGTGTCGGATGGATCATCCTGGCCGACCATGTCCACGGGACCTTGGAGGATGCATCTACTGTGGCAAGATGGGCCACTACATCAAGGATTGTCGGAAGAAGCAGTCCGACAATCTAAGGAGGAACACGCCAGAAACATCACAGCTAGCGCCTCAGCGACTTTCTCAGCAACAGCAGCAGCAGCAGCAGCAGACGTACCCGCCTCAACAATCTTCCCAACAGAAGACGGGTAACCAGACAACGGTGGCAGGGCGTGCCTACGCAGCCACTATCGAGCAGGTGACCAAGGGAGAGTTGGTCCAAGGTACCATTCCAGTCGCTGGTCATGCAACTTTTACCTTGTTTGACTGTGGTGCTTCACATTCTTTCATAGCTTCGAGATTTGCTAGTTCTTTGCCTATGTCTGCTGTATTGTTGAATTATCCTTTGGAAGTTCGTACACCGATTGGTGATCAGTCTTTGTGTACTTTGTACATTCCAAGCGTAGAGGTGTCAGTGGCAAGTCAGAACTTGCCAACTGACTTGATCCTGCTAGATATGACAGAGTTTGATGTCATTCTAGGCATGGATTGGTTGTTTGAGTATCATGCTCAAGTCTTTTGCAGGGAGGGCAAGGTGGTTTTGTACCCTCCTGATCGTCTGGTTTTGGAGATCAGCCTTGCTCGACCGATTCGAGACAGTCGTATGATTTCGTCATTTAAAGTTCAGAAATATCTGCGAAATGGGGGTACTGCCTTCTTGGTCAGTATCACCCCAGTTGAATCAGTGTTAACCCCTATCGAGGATCTTGAAGTAGTTCGGGAGTTCCCCGATGTGTTTCCTGAGGAACTGCCTGGATTACCTCTGAAGCGTGAGATCGAGTTTTGTATTGAGATGTTACCTGGAACGACTCCGATCTCAAAGGCACCGTATCGTATGGCTCCGGCAGAACTCAAAGAACTGAAGCGTCAGTTAGAATTGTTGATGGAGCAAGGGTTTATCAGAAACAGCGCATCGCCATGGGGTGCACGTGTTCTGTTCGTGAAGAAGAAAGACGGATCGCTGAGGTTGTGCATTGACTATGGAATGCTTAACCAAGCAACGATTAAGAATAAGTATCCGTTGCCGAGAATAGAAGATCTCTTTGATCAGTTGCAGAGAGCGAAGATATTCTCAAAGATCGACCTCAGATCGGGGTATCATCAACTTCGGATCAGAGAAGAAGATGTCTCGAAGACGGCTTTTCGAACTAGGTACGGGTTGTACGAGTTCGTTGTGATGCCTTTTGAACTCACAAATGCACCAGTAGCATTCATGGATTTGATGAATCGCATTTTCCGTCCATTCGTGGATACATTTGTGATCGTATTTATCGATGATATCTTGATCTACTCAGAGACCCCTGAGCAGCACCGAGAGCATCTACGTATTGTATTGGGAGTACTTCGGGAGCACAGATTGTTCGCCAAGTTCTCTAAGTGCGAGTTTTGGCTTCGACGCGTCATGTTTTTGGGTCATGTGATATCCAGCGATGGTGTGTCAGTTGATCCGGCAAAGGTCGAAGCAGTGTTGGACTGGAAGCAGCCTCAGTCTGTCACCGATATTCACAGTTTTCTCGGGTTAGCTGGTTACTACCGACGTTTTATTCAGGACTTCTCCAGGATTGCGCTTCCTTTGACGAAGCTTCTGCGTAAGGGAGTCAAGTTCGAATGGACTGACTCTTGCGAAGAGAGTTTCCAGATCCTGAAGACGAAGCTGACGACCTCTCCGGTGTTGGCTTTACCTTCTGGTAGAGGCGGTTTTGTGGTATACACAGACGTCCCGGGTACAGGTTTGGGATGCGTGCTTATGCAGCACGGTCGTGTTATTGCGTATGCTTCACGGCAGCTAAAGATTCATGAGAGGAATTACCCGACTCATGACTTAAAGTTAGCAGCTGTGGTGTTTGCCTTGAAGTCCTGGCGACACTATCTGTACGGAGATACATTCGAGGTCTTTTCTGACCACAAGAGTCTCAAGTATTTATTTTCCCAGAAGGAGTTGAATATGAGACAACGTTGTTGGCTCGAGTTTATCAAGGACTATGAGTTTACGTTGTCTTACCACCCTGGTAAGGCGAACGTCGTTGCAGATGCGCTTAGTCGCAAATCGAGCAGTGTTCTGGCCAGTCTTGTGTGGAGCCAGAAATTGATCAAAGATTTTGTGGCTTGGAAGCCATTTCCGATCGGAGGCGGAGCGATCAGATTGTCTGGGTTGGCCATCCGATCAGATCTCTTGCCTAAGGTTATCGAGGCACAGAAGCGGAACGCTCAATATCAGAAGTTTGTCGACCGAGCTCGTGAAGAGGGCTCAGTCTTTTGCATAGACGATAGTGGTTGTATCCGCATGAAGAATCGACTTTGGGTGCCAAATGACCCTGAGTTAAGGAAGGAGATTCTTGATGAGACCCATCTGTCAAAGTACACCGTCCATCCTGGTGGTACGAAGATGTTTAAGGACCTTCAGCGAAAGTATTGGCGGAACGGGATGAAGCGTGAAGTCGCAACATATGTATCGAGGTGTTTGACTTGTCAGCAAATCAAGATCGAGCACCAACGTCCCGGTGGCACCATGCAGAGGATTGAGATTCCTCAGTGGAAATGGGAGGATATCACGATGGATTTCGTGGTAGGTTTACCGCGAACCAGGCAAAAGCACGATGCGATATGGGTGATTGTGGACAGACTCACCAAGTCTGCTCACTTCTTACCTATCCGGATCAGTCAGCCGCTTGAGAGCTTATACGACTTGTATATCCGAGAGATTGTACGGTTACATGGTGTACCTACGTCTATCATTTCGGATCGTGATCCTAGATTCACGTCGCGATTGTGGGAACGAAGCTGAAGTTCAGTACAGCCTTTCACCCTCAAACTGATGGCCAGTCAGAGAGAACGATTCAGACGTTAGAGGATATGTTGCGAGCTTGTATGCTCGATTGGAAGGGTGATTGGGACTCACACTTGTGTTTGGTCGAGTTTGCCTACAACAATAGTTATCACGCTAGTATCGGTATGGCTCCATACGAAGCTTTGTACGGGAGACCTTGCAGATCACCGTCATATTGGGACGATATCAGCGATCGATCTAGTGAGTCGCCGATTGTTCTTCAGCACTACACTCGGCAAGTGCAGAAGATTCGAGAGCGTCTAAAGGCAGCCCAGGATAGATAGAAGAGTTACGCCGATAAGAGGCGGCGAGAGCTATAGTTTGATGTCGATGACATGGTTTTTGTGAAAGTATCCCCGACGAAGAGCGTCTTTCGTTTCGGGAAGAAAGGGAAGTTGAGTCCTAGATACGTTGGGCCGTTCAGGATCCTCGAGAGGATCAGTGGAGCAGCCTATCGGATTGAGCTACCGCAGCAGTATGCTCAGATTCATAATGTTTTTCACGTATCGATGCTGAGGAAGTATATTCCAGACCCATCGCACGTCATTCGATACGAAGATGTCGAAGTGCAACAGGACTTAACGGTGGCCGAGAGACCTGTTGAGATCGTTGATCGTCGTGATGAGGTTCTGCGTACCAAGACCATTCCATTGGTTAAGGTACGGTGGCAACACCATGGCATCGAAGAATGCACATGGGAGCCAGAGGCCAGTATGAGAGAGAAATACCCTGACCTTTTTGTGGCCTAGCATTCGTGATTTCGCGGACGAAATCCCTTTTTACGAGGGAAGGATGTAAGCCCCATTATTTTTCTGGAGATTTTTAAATGAGATATACTTCATTATTGGAAAATTTTCTTGTTCCGGTATGGGTAATACTCACAATTTTGGCATTTATCACTTTCTGAGGCTCTGAATCGCGTAGATTTGCTCTACAAGGCGATTCGGGGCAAACCGCGACGGATCTAACCTCAATATTTATAGATTTTATGTATATTGTGTTCACATGAGTTTGCTCCGGATTTGGAGTTTAAACGAGAGCAATATCTCGTTATTTCATGGATTTTGGCGAGATAGGGGTATATCGGTAATTATGAGTCATACCGAGGCCCAATTTCGCCGTAATTGAGAAATTAAATATACTTTATGAAAGCTTAAATCTTAATTTACAAAATGTAATTTAAAATCTTGAGTTTTAAATTAGTTTAGATTAGTTCTTTTTTTAAAATACTTATTGAGATTTTACAAAAGAAAAGAAATGAAGTAAATTGCAAAATCCTCAAAACCTAGAAAAGGGTTTTTGAAAACGTTTTTACAAGGGGTAGGTTTGTGAATTTAGAAAAGTTTGGCATGGGCTCCACCTCAGCCCATGTCTCCTTTTAAAGGCTTATGAAAAAGCATATTTACAAAAAACCACTTTTCAAAATGGAGATTTTGAAAAGTTGGAAAAATTTTCAACAAGAGGCCTTGAAAAGGCATTTTTAAAGGTGGGTGGGCTCAGCCCACGTTTTGGGGAATAGGCTGGGCGCCCCTTAGGGGGGTAGCCCTTACCCCTTTTCAAAAAAAGAAATATAAAAAAAATAAAGGAAATGGGAGGGGCGATTTTTGTGGTTTGACCTTGACCTTGAGAGGTCAAGGCCAACCACTCCCCTTTGATTAAGGGGAGTGGTTGGAAGGTACCAAGTACCTTACACCCCCCCCCCCATAGGGCCTAGGTGACTAGGGTGGGGTGTGGGAGGGGGAGACCACCCATCTCCCCTCCTTCACTCCCCACCACCCATCTTTCCCCCCCCCCCCCTTTTTAAGCAAGGGAAGGGAAGAGAGAGAGGGTCGACACCCTCTCTCTCCTTCCACTCTTCTCCTTCTTCCTCTTCTACACTCCCTCCTTCCCCCTTGGTGCTGCTACTCAGCTGGGCCAACCTAGCACAAGGTGAGCCTCTCCTTCCTTCTTCATTTTTTTTAAGCTTTGGTTTCAAAAATTTTTTGGTGTGTATGCTTGTTTTTCGTTGTAGTGTTAGAACGCCCCCCCCCCTCCCCTTGGGGGCTGGTGCTGGGCAAGGTCCATGGCTGGGCCTTTGCATGACCAGCCCAGGCCGTTTGATGGCATGGCCGAGCCCACGGCTGGTGGACTGGGCCGTTGTAGGCCTTGGGATGAGCCCCGGACTGACCCAAAGCTGGTTAGTCCGGCTCTTCCTCATGGCAGTGTTGGCTGCAGCTTATGCTGCAGCCCACGGTTGGCTTGGGTGGTCTGGGCCACTCTGGACCCAGACCTACCCGAGGTGGACCCACCTAGGGGTGAGCCCACCACGAGTGAGCCACCTTGGATGACCCCCCCCCCCCTTCTTTCCTTGGTTAGCCCAAACGCACCACCCGGGTGCCTTAGCACCCGGGGGTCTGGGTTTGAGGTTTGACCTGCAGGGTCAAGGGCTATAGTCCTGGTTCGAGCCACCACTTGGCTCGATCCAAGGGCCTGTATGGGCCCCTTTTCTTGTGGTTTGCCCTGGCCAATGCTTATGGGCAAGCCGGAGGCCTGGTGCGCATGGCACCCGGGCCACCTCCTTGGCGCACCACTTAGTGAGTGCACCAGGTGGGTGCGGCCTGGCTCAGCCCATGGCTGAGCTGAGCCAGATGCTACAGACCTAGGGTCTGTAGCAGGCAGCTGACCCCCCCTCTGGACTTGTTGGCTGCTGTGCAGCTGGGGGCCGGGTGCTTAGAGCACCCGGGGCTTAGTGTTGGGCGCACCTTTTAGTGGTGCGCTGACCCCTTGTGAGCCTGGTCTGGACCCACGGCTGGGTCAGACCAGGCGTAGCCTGCCCCCAGCAACCTCAGTTGCTGGGGTAGTAGGGCGGGGTCTGGACCCTCAGTGGTCCAGACCATCGCTTTGGTGTGGCGCCACCTAACTCGGGTGGGCGCCCCACCATTCCTTCTTGGCGCCCCTTGTGGGCTGGCGTGCACCCGCTGGGTGCTGTGGTCAGAACCCACCCTTGGGTCAGACCAGGGGTGCCGGTGGGGCACCTCAACTGGTGCCCCTTGCCCCCTTTTCGTCGACTGGGCTTGGACCAATAGGGTCCAGGCCCGAGCCTTTGGCTTGCCCCACTCAGCCGGGTGGTTGGGTTAGCCGCACCCCTCTGGGTGTGGGCTAAGGCCCAACACCCTGTTCCGAACCCATGGCTGGGTTCAGGCCAGGGATTTTCGGGACCCAGTTGGGTCTGGTCAGGTGCTGACCAGACCTCGCTTGGGGTCTTGTTTTGGTTCGGTAGGCACTGGGCTAAGCCTAGCCCCTTGAGGGCATTGTAGGCTTAGCCGGGTGCGGGCACACCCGGGTTGGCACGTGCGGGCTGAGGCCAATATGGCTGTCAGCCCCACTTGGCCAGTTGCTAGGCGGGGACTAAGGGTGGTAGGGCCCCTGTGGCCTAGCCACTTGTCCAGCCCCCTTCGGGTTTTGGGTTCCCTGTTGGCGCGACAACGGCACCGGGTGCTAAGGTACCCGGTAACCTTGTCACCTTGTTGGGCAGTCCCTTGGAGTGCCCTGATGTGATCATCGCAAAATTTTTCCTATCCTCTCTTGTGGTTTCTCTCTCTTCGTTCTCTTTTCCTTTTCTAACCTCTATTTTCCTCCTTTTTGAAGGGAGAAAAATAAAAGAAAGAAAAGAAAGAGAGAAGAGAAAAGAAGAGAAAGAAAGAGAAGAGGAACTCTTTTGCGAGGTCTCTCTTGACCTTAATTTGAAAATATTTAGCAAATAACTCGCCTCCGTTTTTGAAAATATTGCAGGAAAAATGGAGAGACGGGATTCGCTCGTCGGTACGAGGTTCGACCGTTCTTGGCGCCTTTACCAGAGGTAATCGAATCAAGGATCGAATATATGCCTTTTGCTTTGCCTAAATATAATCTAAGAATTTATTCTAACTCTAAATGCACAAAGAATCATACTTGTGCAATGCAAGGATGTATGCTCTTTTGAAAAGAATGTTTTGGAAATTTCCAAGTATTCTGAGATGAACTTGATAAGGGAGTGAAGAGATGGACTTCGAATGGTAGAATTTAACTTAGAACTTGAGATGGATTTAGAGAAATTCTAAGTTCTTGAAGTAAAATTAGATTTAGAAGAATGAATCTTGAGAATGATTTGAAACTTTGAAATGAAAGGAAATGAAGTTTCAAAGTCAAAATGGGCTTTGAATTTGAATTTAGGAAAGGAAATGAATACTTGAGATGGAAATTGAATTTGGATTTTTAAGTTTGGAATGGATCTGAGATAATCAAATGGTATTTAAAATAGAAATGGGTTTAGGGAGTTCAAATGAGATCTGGAAATAGACTTGGATTTGAAATCTAGAATTGGGAATAGGATTGGATCTTAAAATGGATTTAAGATCTGGGATTTGAGATCCGATGTAAAATTGGGTTCTGGACCCTAAGATGGATTTGGATCTGAAGTCTGAGATCCAATGTAGAGTTGGACTCTGGATCCTAAGATGGATTTTGATCTGAAGTCTGAGATCCAATGTAGAGTTGGACTCTGGATCCTAAGATGGATTTGGATCTGAAGTCTGAGATCTAAGGTGAAGTTGGATTCAGGATCATAACATGGAATTGGATCTGAAGTCTAGGATCCAAAGTGAAATTGGAGTCTTGATCCTAAAGAGGAATTGGATCTGAAGTCTAAGATCCAAAGTGAAACTGGAGACTGGATCCTAAAGAGGAATTGGAGTTAAATTCAGAAGATGAATCAAGAACTTTTAAATTGAACTTGAAAAATGAAATTTAGAATTTGAATATACAAACAAATTTCAAAGTCAAATTAGACCTTGAATTTTTGAATTTGGAATTTAGAAGATGAATCAAGAGTCTCAAAGTTAAAATTGAACTTTGAGTTTGATTAGAGTTTTGAATATAAAATGAATTTGAAATTTCAAAGTCAAATTGAACTTTGAAATCTGATTTGAATTTGAATATAAAAATGACTTTGGAATCTCAAAGTTAAATTGAACTTTGAGATTGAAAATAAAATTGAATTTGAAAATGAAAGGATGAATCAGATTTTATAAGAATTGAAGATAGATTGAGGAAGATATTTACACCACTTGGAGTTTTTGAAAAAGGAATTTTGAAAATATGATGCAGTTCTATCCTAAACGATGAATGAATTTGAAGAATTTTGAAATTGGATTTTGAAAAGCTATTTCATTCTTTAGATGAATTAAAACAAGATTGAAGATATAATACATCGTTGACTATGGTCATTGAATGTATTATATAATAATCTATATTTAGATTCAGGTGAAGAATGAAACATATTTGGTGCTTTTATAGAATTTAAAATGAAATTAACTCTCAATATACCCTAACTATGGCCATTGGTATATATTTTGAATTATTTTTAAGTTAAATTCTGATAAAAGAAGAAAATATTTGAGAATATGATGATTTTTGAAGAGGATCCAGTGTTATTTTATAAAAGATAAAAATCCTAAGTCTTGTTTACATCCTGACTATGGCCATTGATGTAAATCATCAACTTAGGATTAATTACCTATTTATGAAATGGTGCACGTGCCATTCGTGTCTCACCATTTGTGTACTTTTGAAAATAAAAGAGGAAAATGTCGCAAATCTAGAAATTCTAGAAGATATGTACATGCTCATGTATTCTAATCTAAGCTAGAAATGCAAATTTTCTCATTATAATCCAACTATCACGATTCTGAGGTTAATATTTACATTTTCTAAGCTAAGAAGAAGTATGACATTCTCGGTATATTTCCTGCAAAACAAAGTAGATTAGTACAAGACAGATGGCAATGTCCCACGATATCACGGAGATAAATGGTGAAAGGAATTTTAAGATATATACGGACATGCATATGAATGTGTGTAAAATATACATAAGAAAAAAGAGATACACATGTATTCCTATGATTGAAAGATTTATATAAGAACTAAACATGTGCATGTCATGTATATACAACATGTATATATCTAAGCATGATACCTATGTGATATATCTATCTATAGATGAAGATATCCTCAATGAAAAGGTATGTAGAGTGTGTTTTTCTGACACAGGAATGCATACATGCTTATAAACATAATGGAATATACAAGGGAATGACTTACATGCTATGGTGATAGCACAGCAGAGGGAGCACGGGTGGATGTTGAGCCATATTGAAGATATAACAAAGGTGAGAACTATAATAACTAAGAAAACTTTACCACTAAATGCAAGGGGTTGTGATAGGCAATACCTTTTAGCAGAAAGATGAGGTGCTGATAGGTGTGAAGGTGCAGCAGGGATGACGGTTGCTGATGATACAACAGTGAAGGAAGCTGCGGCTATTGATTAGTTGGAAGGTTGTGTGCTTTGAAAGCATAGGAAATTGCAGCTGTGACCTTTAGCAGAAGAAATGAAGTTCTCTTTTACTTCCGTGCTTCTTTAGCAATTCCATGCTTGCACAAGCTATTTATAATGGCACAATATATAATGTCTTCTGGTGGAATATCCTGTTGCATCATCTCATCCAGCACCTCTATCACCTTTTCTGACTTGATTGATTTACAGGCATGGAGGATGGTATGGGTATACTTGAAGACCACTGATTACATTTCTCAAACAATCTTGAACTAGAAATAAAGCTACTATAATCTCTCCATCCCACTATCAACCAAGCAAACAATTATTTTTGCTATATGTGAAGGAATTAGGTTCAAAAGCTGAAGCCTTCATTTCCTCATAGAGAGACAACGCCATTGACAGCTTCCCAATGCCATGAATCCCACTTATAAGAATATTGTATATTGAACTGTTGCAATACCCCTTTGTCTTTAACTCGTTGAACACTTTCAATGCTTTCAACACTGTCTTATCCATAGAAGCAATGTCCTAACCGTTGCAACGCTAGGGACAAGACCTATTATATCACAAGGTGCTGCAAGATAAGACCAGAAACAAAGATGGGCATAAAACTCCAGACTTACCGCGACAAGTGGCATCCTGTGCCATAGAGTTGAATAGTAAAATCATTCACACTTTCAGGCCTTCCAAAAACTGTCAAGATCACTATATTACAGAATTTTTGTTGTGAATGGGTTTAGGGCTCATATACAATGTACAATGAACATGCAGGAAATCACAACTCAGAACTTTAATCAGTAAAGCATGTCTTTAAGATGCACTAAAATCTAGTTTGCAACTAACACTTCAATGGATTTTCAGCAAAACTCAAAACCTGGTTTTGAAACCTCAATGAATTAAATGATCAGGATATCATATATCAAGCAAATATGATTTTAAAGCATGCAATAAGACTCTTTTTTCTTTTTCTTTTTTATGCTTTCAAGATTCCATATACAACAAGATCATACTCACTTAAATTTCTACTAACCTTAGAGGCTATCCAGTATGAGCTCCCCTTTTAGAACAAAAGTGACAAGCACAGCTAATATAAAAGATAGTGTTACCTCGAGAATTCTGGGGCGCTGCACCAACAGATCTAAAGCTTGTTTGCAGAAATATCCATACTTGACTTTGACAATGTTTTGACTTGATAAATCATACCAGCCAGTCTGGACTTCATATCAACAAAAGCTCCTCCTCCTTACAGTTAAGAAAGCACCATGCCTTCTTTAAATGTTATTGTTACATTATTCCAAAGCATGCATGACCACTCAAAGTATGAATGGTGACAGTTAGCATAAAAGAAGTGCAAGACGCAGATTGCCAGATGACAGGGAATTAACCAGAGTTTGGTTTAGCTGGGGTGTCGTATGATGAAGTATAACCCATTCTACCCGACCTTCTAACACTGAAATTTTCCAAGAAATTTGGACTTCATCATTTAACCCATTAGAGATAGCATAGCGAATCCTTTTCCAAACGATCCAGCAGTTCTGCCCCCATGCTCATGGTGGGCTGTGTGTGTTAAAGATGTCACTAGCCATCTTGTTCAATAGAGAATAACCAGAAGATGGCAGGGGATTGCGATGCATAGGAGAAATTGTAAGATCATATATACTAACTGATCATCAATAGAATCAAAATGAAGGGACAAATGGAAAGTTACGATAGATGCAGGAAAATTAAAATCAACATAAACCAAAATGCAAAGTTGAATGAGACGGCAAATCACAAAAGGAAATAGATTTAGCAAATGACCAAACAGAGGAAGTCAGAATACTCACAACAGATCCGAGTGAATCCGGATGATTATCCTCTAAGAAAAAAAAGGGAAAAGCGTACACGATATGAAAACGTAAGAGCCATAGAAAAAATGCAATGACAAAATCAAAGCAAACCCATAGCATGACCTGCTTGCGTCTGGATCCTTAGCACCATTGCATGGTTACTTATCTAGAATCTCCAATGGAATCAGGGAGAGAAGTTCTGACTTTCATCCCTGTGGGTTTGTTTTAACAGTGAGGTCATTCTCCAGAACTTTTTACATCACCATCTTCGGAATTAAGCACATCAACACAACCACTGCCATTGGGCTAAGGCCAAAAAGAAGGCTGAAAGATTTTCAGCGAAATTTCATGTAGGAGCCCTCCATGATTATCGCACATAGACTGGATTCAACCAGTAGATGAATCCCATACCCATCTTGACAGACATACTGAGGGTCTGCCCCTATTTAGATCTATCGTGGCACAACCTCTTAGAGACTTTGTCTGGCACAATCACCAATGCCCTGCTTTACATTCTCAAGAACATATACCACTTAAAATACCAGAAGTAGATCTGAAACTCAGTGGAGAAACAACATATCAGACATTCAACGTGTAAGTATAACATAGTGGATGTGAGGTAAAGGAGATGAGAAATCTAAAGGGGAGGAAAGATTGCAAAAATAAAAAAATGTTGGAACGATTCGTTCCCTTTACTATTGCATAAGGAGGTGTTGAAATTGCTGTAGACAATTCAACACTCTCCATGATGCGTCAATGGAAACCAACGCAAAGGGGGGGACTGGACGAGAAATCAAGACAATCAAAAGGGAGAAATGAAAATAAATGAGACGATGAACAAAAACAACATGATATAATGATGAAATTAAAACAAGAAACAAAAATGTACAGATGCAATGAAGAAACAACATCAAAGGTAAATCGACACTACGGATGATGCCCCCTTGGTAAACAATAAAACGAAGAAGAAAAAGAAAGAAAAGAAAATAAAAAAAACGTAAAAGAAGCAGAGATATAGTTGACATCAGATTGCAACAGGGAGATGGAGAAATTTTAAAAGGAAAGAGGAGAAAGAAATAGTTACCTATTGTGGTCTCATGTTTACACGATTGGCTCCTTTCAGTTGACGGTGAAGGGAACCGGGGGAAGCTCCTTTTAGCTGATCGAAAGGAGAGGCTCCGAGAAGCAGGAAAATAGAAAAACGAAAGGTTGATCTCCATCCTTGATGCTGCAACTTATTGGTGCTGCAACTCTCTTATTGCTTGAGGGGACTCCCTCTACGGAGAACGAAAATCCTCGAGAGGAAGGAGAGAGATGGTGTGGTGAAAACGATCCGAGAAGAAGAAATGGGGAGGTGAAGAAGTGGTCATGCATGAAGAAGGGTGCGGGGGTGATAACGGGTGCCTTGAGAGGAGAAGGTGCGGTGGTTTATGTAGAGGGTGGAGGATTATAGAAAGGTTTTATTGGCGATGGAGGGTTTCGGGAAGAGGAGATGGGCAAGGTCGTTGTAGATGAAGGGCAGATGAGGGGATGGAGGAGCTCGCACATGGGGGCGTGCGGTTGTTTGGAGAGGAGAAGCTGTAAGAGGGTTTTTGCCAAAGAGGGAGAACTCGAGAGGGTTTCCCCCAAACCCTAACTCGATTTTGAGGTTTGGAAAAGGGGTTTTTCCCTAAATTTTCTAAAAAGAGGTTTTCCTAAAGAAGATTTTTTTAAAAAACGGGTTTTCAAAAACCACTGCAACTTCCTTCATTTACTTTTGATTTTTTGTTCTTTTCTCAATATTTTTATTTTTTTTATATTTTTGGAATAAAAAACTGAGAAAACAAAGACTAAACCCTAATTTTTTTGTATTTTTCTAAAAAGAATATTTACAAAAGTATTTTCCTGAGAATTTCAGACCATTTCGGGAAAATTTCTTCAGAAGAATGGGTTTGGACCCAGGTTTTGAGAAAATGTTCGAGTTTTGATACTCGAATCAAGAAACACAATTTGATGGATCCAAACAGATGTCCGAGGGACTGTCCGAGCTATTAAAAAACTATGTTTGGTATTTTCTGTAATTTTAATTTAAAATTTGAACAAGGAGACTCAGACTTGGATCTGGATAATGGATCCAGATCTGAAATCAATTTAAACATATGAAATGAATTTGATTTCAATAGGACTTGAGAAATGAACTGGAATTTAGATTTGAAATGACCCATTTGCTAAAAAAAATGAATTTAGGGGCAAAAAGGGAATATTTAAAAGATTTTAAAAAATTTGGGGTGTTCACACCTGACCCGGGGTTTAAACCCCATTTTGGGTAGCAACAAGGTTGGCGCGACCCCAGGGAGTTCCATGGGAACTCATCCGTGGCGACGGTTGCCCTTTCGTGCCGTTAGGAAATGTCGAGCTTTTTAGGCGGTATGTGTCTCTTGCAAACAACATATGTCGCGGTTGAAGGCTTCAGTTGCTCGTACCCTGCAGTCCCGTAAGGGAGGTAGTGCGGATGGTTTGCTAGCGGTGTTGCGACACACGCTCGCATAGGGTTGTCCGGTTCTACGGACCTTTTTGGTTTCGGTCACATTCGTGCCCCAGACGTGCGGACCGCACATTTGGATATGCCATTGTTATTCCCATTAGCATGGGATTAAATTGAATCCTATCCCCCAACACTTGTGAGTGCGGGACTCTCGAGGATCCCTGGCGGATGGCTTCGCCACGCGAGATGTTGTCACGTTATGATACGCGTTTTTGGATGAATTTACACCTAAGTGGGTTGTCCTGTTTCGTGAGTGCATGTTGGCACATCCGGACACGTATGTCACTAGCTCACTTGTCGAGCATCTTCCTGTTTGGATCCCTCTTGTATATCGATAGATATACACTGCACCAGAGGCGTGCTTTACCCTCGACATAGCTTACACTTGGAAAGAAACTGGAATTATCGTAGGGTTTGACACTTTTGACCTATTGAGGTCTAGAGACTCGGGTGGAGTCTACGGCCAATGGCCGGGTTGGTGAGAATGTACTCACATGTTCGTGTCGCCCTAGGCATAAAATAAAATGGTATATTATCATCTTCACAGGCGATGTGCTCGTGGTGGCCGTGTGAGGCCGGGCACGTGGATGGGCAGGCCAAGTCCTCGTTGTGTACCCCGCGGGGACCACGAGGCGTGACTACCTCGAGAGGAGGTACAACCGGAAGTTGAGCCTAAATAAGATAAACCTGTCGCGCCCCATTCACAATTTGGTCACCCAGAGAGAGGGTAAATGGTACAGCCCCGAGTGACGTGTCGTTACTACGACTTGTTCTTTAGAGGAGCCGATGTGCCCTCTGACCTCCAGTCACTCGGAGTTAGGGAGGTCAAGGTACCCTCTGCAGGGACCTTTACTACTGCAGTAGTACGGATTGCAATCCTTTACCCCTGCGAAAGGTTTCTCCTGGCTGCGTGTCGCCCGCAGGTGGTTTTCTCGTTCTGTAGCATCCCCGGTTACCACATTAGAAATTGAATAACAGACGCCGGGTGCATGTCTCACAGAACTCGAGGGTTTTCCTTCGCGTACCCGAAGGAGGTAAAAAGATAAACATAAAGACTAACCAAACAGATTGACTTACTGTAGTTGTTACTCTAGAGCAGTACACACTTTGTTTCAGTTGCTACCCACTATTGGTTGGTTCCTATTCTGTTACTTTAACTGCTACATTCTGTTGTTCAGTTTCTACTTTGTAGCCCTAGTTGTTGCACTGTTACTTACTTGTAGTTTTACAATATTGTGGCACGTGCACCTACTTGACACGCATTGGTATTTTTATTCAAATGCTTCTAACTGTTCCATCATGCTAATTATAGTCTTGTACTTAGCACACTTGTAGCTTGTTGCTTACCTTCTGTTCCTCCTTAAAAATGATAATGTATGGATGGTTTGTCTCACCAACTCGCAAGAGTACTGACCCTGTTTTATGGGGATACAGGTGATGAGTAGATGCAGCGCGATGCGACAGCGCACAGCAGGAGCCTTGAGACCCACACTTTGCAGCAAGTTCTGGCTTCTTCTGGTTTTGGGGTTTGAGGGGTTGTACCTCTCCTTTTTGTGAGATTGTCCCTTTTTGTAACCAGTCTCGTTTTTGTATCATTGTAACTATTGTGGAAATGAAGAATACTTTACTTGTCTACTGTGGTTTGGTTTTCTCACTGTGGCTCGCTCAGACTTGCGGCCTTTGCTTTACCCCTGTTTCCCTCCTTTACTTCCGCTAGTTGTTTTTCACTCTGTATATCCTTCAAAAAAAATTTTTTTGCTAAAAAACTCAAGGTTTTTACAAGGTCGGGGTTTGGGGCGTCACATGGCATGTGGTATGCCGGGAAGCGAGTTTTGACACGAACCTGCCGCTGCGAGAACTGTCTGAGACACCTCTCTAGCTGATAGTCGACACAGAAGAAAGGACCAAGCAATTTGTAGCGCTTGCTATGAGCAAAAGTGTAGCGAGAAACTTGTATGTCGAAGTAATTCCAAAGGATCTCCTCCTGATGCAGACTCTTGATCGAAGCTCGATACTGAATGATTGTCTTCGTCTTCTTACTATTGAACCTGAAGGAACTGGCTTTTGACGACACGTGTCGCAAGAACCAAGACTACAGGGCATAAGTGCATCCTTCTACCAGAATAGTTTCTCTAAGGGCAAAACGAGCTAAGCCTCGGTAGAGAAAGGCTAAAGCTGCCATGGATGCTGAAAGTTGACGGGTTTACTTGCTTCCCCATCTTCGAAAGAGTTGGGCGACTTTGACATCGATAAAATTCTGACCGTCCTGAAAGAATGTTAATCCCACTGTGCATAAGATCATGGCATGCTAGATTCTTTCTTTCTCTACTCGAGACAAGGTGCCAACTTCCTCGTAGGCTCCATACTTGCGATAGAGTCCGAACAGGTCGATGAACTAACTTCCGTTGATCTCAGTAAGAGGCCAAGATTTGCTCCCTATTGCTCTGGCTAATGCTTCTCGAACGTCTATCCCCTTGATGTTGATCAGGAACTGCTGCTCGACCAGATAATCTGGCTGACCAGCTAGCTCTGGCAATCCCATGATGTCACTGAATTCGTCTATCAGTAAAGTCATTTCTCCCCATGGAAACCAAAATGTGCAGGTACGTGGATTCCACCGCTCTGCCATAGCCTGAATCAAACTCCCGTTGATGGTTCGCTTGCCCACTGCCGATGCCATCTCCAATCCATAATCATCCAAGTGGTCTAGGAACATACGCGAGAAGGTGGCAAACCAAGAATAATACCACCAAGGGAAGAAGGGATGAATCTGGATAACCCGATGATCCGGGGATCCATCCTTTACCTGACAAAAGACATGATCTCTGGGAAAGACATCATCGAGGGAATTGGACGCCATCGGAATGATACTGAGGTAAAAAAATGAGAAGGATCAAATACAATAGACTTTTGAAGAAGAGAAGAAAATCCTGGAAATTTTTGCAAAATTTAAGGAAATTTTAAAAGAATTTTCCAAGGTTTTTAAAGAAAATTTTGATCTAAAAGAGAGTGTAGATAGAGGAAAAATATACACCTAGGTTTCTGAAAATAAGGAAATTTTTTGAATAATATACCCAAGGTTTGAAAAAAGGTTTGATATATAGAAGAATACAAGGAAACATTGCATAATTACAGCTGCACAGACAAGGATGCGCAAAACAACACTCCCTAAACGCTGACTCTAAATGCAATATCTGAAATGGCTTGTAGGACCTTAATCCTAACTCTAGGGTTCAGATCATCTGATTCCAATCAAGGTATGCTGATATACTCAAGCTAAAGCTTGAAGTACGTGGCATATAAAATATTTCTCTGTTCTAAGGTAATGGCTTCCCAACATCCTTGAGCACCTACCGATATACCTCGGACTATGGCCCTTAGGTACGTGGTAGGGGGGCGCTAACCCAAATAAGTGGTCCAGTTGTGAGGCTCTTTCCCGAACAATGGTTCAGTGAGACAACCCAACAATGTGAAGACCGAGACAATATAGGTAGGGATGTTTTCGAAAACATGCAATAAAACTAGAAAGCTCTAATGCAAGTCCTAAAAGAGATAGAAATTAAATGAAGAGAAGCATTCACTTGAATACATTGTTTGCATTCAATCCCTAGAATTGAGGAGAGTTGTATTTCAGACCTAAATCTAAGTGAACATAGAATAATCTCCTTAATATGGTCCTACCAAACCATACTTAGATCCTATATGCAATGATGTCAGCTTAGGACAGAGTCTAGGTTCCTAAGGTTTGCATGGAAATGAAGCTGACATTCGTAGAATAAAGATTTAGAAAATATCAAAGCAAAGCAAAAGGCATAAATTCGACCGGACGGAGACGGGTCCCATCTCAGTCGCCAACTTCTGTGATCATCGCAAAATTTTTCATCTTGGTTCTTCTTTTCCTTCTCTTCGTCTTTCTAGCATCTATTCCCTTTTTAAAGGGGAATAAAAGACAGAAAAGAAGAGAGAACGAGGAAGAAGAGAGAGGAACTCTTTTGCAAGGTCTCATATGACCAAAATTTTGAAAATGTTTTTAAAATCACTTGCCTCTGTTTTGAAAAATTGCGGGAAAATAGAGAGACGGGATTTGCTCGTCGGTACAAGGTTCGACCGTTCCTAGCGCCTTTACCAGGGGTAATCAAACCAAGGAACGAATTTTATGCCTTTTGCTTTGCTAAAATATCATCTAAGAATTTATTCTAAGTCTAAAATGCACAAAGAATCATGCTTGTGTGAATGCAAAGATGTATGCTCTTTTGAGAAAATGATTTTGGAAATTTCCAAGTGTTTCTGAGATGAACTTGATAATGGAGTGAAGAAATGGTTTTTTTTTTAAAGTTGAATCTAACTTAGAACTTTGAAATAGATCTTGGAAAGATATTTGAAGTTCTAAGTCTTGAAATAATCAGAGTTGGAAAAAATAAAGCTTTGAATTGAAAGAAATGAAGAGAAAGAAGAATTTTGAAGCTGAGATAGAAAAAAAGAAAATGAAGTTTCAAAGTCAAAATGGACTTTGAATTTGAATTTTGGAGTTTGGATTTCGAAGTAGAGATGAAATTTGAAATGGAATTGAATGTCAGTTTTTAAAGTTCGAAATCTGGATGGAATTTTGGATTTAAGAAATCCAAAATGGAACTTGAAAATAGAATTGGATTTAAGAAGTCCAGATGGGATCTGAAAATGGATTTGAATTTGAACTTAGCTTTGAGGAACAGATTGGAAATTAGCTTTTAAAATGAGAATTGGAAATGGAACTGGGTTATAAATCTAGAATAGAATTTGATCTGAAATCTGGAATGGACTTTTGATCTGAAATCCGATATCCAAGATGGAATTGAATCCAGAATCTGGAATCCTAAATGGTTTTTTGGATCCAAAGTCTAGAATCCAAAATGGAGTTGGATCCGAAATCTCTAATCCTAAATGGAATTGGATCCGAAGTCTGGAATCCAAAAAATGAGTTGAATCCGAAATATGGAATCCTAAATTGAATTGGATCTAAAGTCTGGAATCCAAAATAGAAATTGAATTTGGAAATCCAGATCCAAAGTGGAATTGGGTTCTAATTTTAGAATTGGATTTTGAAAAATCCAAAATGGGATTTTTGAAGACGGATCTGGGTTTTTGAAAACCCAGATTGAATTTTAAAACTTAGGGGAAATCAAATTTTGAGATTCAGAAACAATCTCAAACTTTTGATTTTTGAATTTTGAGAATCAAGGCTCAATGAAAATAAAAGGAGAAAACTTGATTTAAAGCTTGAGTTTTGAAATCAAAATATGAATCTGGAATTTCAAAGCTAAATTTGAACTTTGAAATTTCATTTTTTTGAATTTCGAATCCTGAAGATGAATTTGGAATTTCAAAGTTAAATTAAACTTTGAAATTGGAATATTGAATTTTGAATATAAAACGAATTTTGAAATTTCAAAGTCAAATTGGACATTGAAATCGGATTTTGAACTTTTGAAATGAGATAGAATTGATGAATTGAAATAGAAATTGAAAAGATATATTCAAGATCACTTGAATTTTGAAAAAGAATTTTAAAAATATGATGCAATTCTATCCTAAATGATGAATGAATTTAAAGAATTTGAAATTGGATTTGAAAATCATATTTCATTCTTAAAATGAATTGAAATAAGATTGAGGATATAATATATTCCTGACTATGGTCATTGAATGTATTATATAATAATAATATTTGAATTCAGGTGAAGAATAAAACATATTTTGGTGCTTCTATAGAGTTTAAAATGAAATTAACTCTCAATATATCCTGACTATGGCCATTGATATATATTCTGAGTTAATTTTAAGTTAAACCCTGATAAAAGAAAAAATATTTAAAAATATAATGATTTTTGAAGAGGGATCCAGTGTGGATCCAGTGTTATTCCATAAAAGATGAAAATCATAAGTTTTGTTCACATCCTGACTATGGCCATTGATGCAAATCGTCAACTTATGATTTAATCACCTCTTATTAGAATGGTGCACGTGTCATTCATATTCCCATTTGCGGATTTTTGAGAAATAAGAGAAAACATCATGAAACAAGCAATTCTAGAAGATGCACATGCTCATACATTCTAATCTAGTACAAAAATATAAAGTTTCTCATTATCTTCTAGTTATTACAATCCTGAAATTGGAGTTGAAATATCAAAGTCCTAATCTAGGAAGGCAATATGAATTTTCCATGATTTTCCTGCAAAAAGGGTTAGCACCACACACAATATAGAGGGAAATCCATAAATTCTATCAAAACTAGAATGTCTATAGTGACACCTAAAATGTTTATGAGGGAGTAGATATTAACATTGGTATATGATGCACCAAACCAGTGAGAAAACATATGTTATGATGTATGTTGGGATGCTAAGGGTAGTGGATGAATACAACAAATAACAGTGAAGGGTGGCAAGTAGTAATGGATGGCTGTGAAATGGCCAGGAGACATGTAGTAGTGAAAGGGGTCTGGTCACCGCGGAGATGATAGGAAATGGTGTTGAAACCATGCAGCAAATGTTTTAGTGAAGGCAGGGTTATTGCTGGAACGATTGATGTCTTATTTTAAATCGTTGTAATTTTGAAAAGATTTTTATATGAAAAACATGTGAAAACCAGACATCAAATAATAAAAACCGGTTCCCACTAGTGGATGAGACCGGGTCAAACTCAGGGAACAGGAATATTTTGTATTCAAACACACAAGTCTAAACTAATCTTTATTGCCGTATTATTAAAATGTAAAATGATCAAGAAAGGTAGAAACAACTAACTATTACAACAAATGAATACCCTTCGCAGAGGGCGTAAAGTGCAATATTTACAAACCCAATTAAATGCCTAAATTCTAAAATAAAAGAAAAGAAAAGAAATCTTCTATCTTTATGTGCTTCGTGTCACATGTGCACTTCAGCTTCACTCCTTTGCGATCCTGCACAATTCAAATAAACAACGAGCAGTACACAAGAAAAGAATAGAATGATGCTATCTAAAATGCACGAAATGAATGTTGAAAATTATATTGAAATAAGCAATGATAATACTAAACGAGTGTAAGTATAACTATGCATGCAATGTTCACTAAATGAAATTTTATGCTAAATTGAACATACACTAATGAAATCAAATACTATTAACCTAAATGCTAAACACTAATGTAATTGATTGCAAAGTAATAAGACTAATTATCTAAGAAGAAAAAGAAAAAGAATGTAATGCTAACAATATTATTCAATCAACTAACAACTAAATTTGACTAACAAATCATTTTAACAACTAATCAATTCAATTAACAAATCAATTACTAACAATTAAGTAATAGCTAATCGGAAAACTCAGTAGATGATACCCGAACACCTGATGTTTTATAATGCTCAAAGCCCAATAGTACTCAATCCACAAAACTAATCCAACAATCAGTATCTTGTTACTCAAACCCGATCCAGAACTCCTGTGAATCTGTCGATCAATATTCACCAAATATCCTAGTAGATAACAATCGATCAAGTTGGAAACTCAGTAGATCTGTGATCAATCAAGCCAAAACAAACTCAGAAAATCGATCAAAAGATTTATTAGTGTTCACACAGGCTAGTTTTCAATCACCAGAATTCATAGGATTTTATTCCACCGTGAAACAGAATTTCTCGGTAAACAAATATTCCGGCGAAGCAAAGTGGATTTCTGTTACAGCAAAATGGATTTCCACGGCAGCAACAAATGAATTCTGATCGGCTTGCTTCACGGTGAATCTCCAGCAGGTACAGAGCCCCGATCGACACCAAAAATGTTAATATCCAGGTGATCTAGATGATCCAGATCATCACCGGAAAACAGTGAATAGTTCTCACCAGAGATCAGCAATCAGACAGTCAATGAAGAATAGTAAAACACCGGCGATCAAAAATTTTTTAAACACAGGAAATATGGAATTGAGAATGTAAACTAAACTTTAAAATTCAATATGCATCTAACTAAAACATCAATTACAAAATTAATCAGCAAACTAAAGCATCAATCACAGAATTGATCAGCAGATGAAAAGAATTCAGAACAGCGGTGATCAATTTATTTTTTTTTCTTTTCGTTTTATTTCTATTTTTTTCTTTTCAGACAAACACAGTTCAATAGGACAAGTTGAAAGAAGAAGAAGAAGTAATCGGAAAAAGAAGAAGAAGAAGAAGAAGAAGAATAAGA
The DNA here is from genome assembly GCF_984573655.1 of Nuphar pumila. NCBI lineage: Eukaryota > Viridiplantae > Streptophyta > Magnoliopsida > Nymphaeales > Nymphaeaceae > Nuphar > Nuphar pumila. The sequence continues at coordinate 51,673,689 of NC_143257.1, read as the reverse complement.
AGAAGAATACTCACCGTGAAATGGAAAAAAAAATCGGGGAAGAGGTGGCCTCCACCTCGTGCGCTGCCGCGGATTGAGGAAGCTCCCTGCCACTGGATAAAGAAGATAGGATGATGGAAGAAGAAGAAGTAGTAGGAGATGGAAAAATCTGGCAACTGGGAGAAAGGGGCAAGGGAAGAAAATCAGAGGGAGAAGGGGAAGTTTTGGCGCACAGGATGAGAGCCCCGATTTTTTCTTTTTTTGGGGTTTTTAAAGAGTCCAAACCGGCTGGAACCGGTTTGTAACAAAAAAAAATTCAGTTTTTTAAAAAAATCCAAACCGGTTCCAGCCGGTTTGGTTATTATTTTTTTCAGTTTTCTTTTAAAGAAATCAAACCGTGTAATGGTTTGTTTTAAAAAAAAACAAACTATTTAAAAGAGAAAAAAACAAACTATTTACTAAGAACCTCAAACTCACTAACTACTCTAATCTAAAATTATTTACACTAACCTTATTTCAAAATATATCTAACTCTATTTTTAACTCTAATTTTTATTTTTATTTTTTATTTTTAATGAAAACTAAAACTAAAACTAGTATGTTAATATCAAACATCAAAATATGTACTAAAATATACAATTAAAGCTATTTTTCATACATTTTCTATTTTGAAATCAATTTGGCTCATTTAACGAAAACTAGCCTAAAGTTGGCTTTTTAAAACATTTTTTCATAAAATCATGCATATTTTAATGTTAAATCACCTTGAAATATATGCATGATCAAATACCCCCATGCTTATGTTTTGCTAGTCTTCGAGCAAACTAGAAAAATGCATGAAATGAAAACTATCACCTAACTCACTTTCGTAGGAATCACGGTTGCATTTAGCTCATGCAACAAGCCCTTTCAACCCCTGGGTTACCCCAGTGGACGAGTAAGGTCTCGTGAGGGTTTGCAGTGATGCTACCTACAAACATCTCTGTCATGTATGCATAATATTACACATCCTCATAAGCAGTAAGTAATCAAAGACTTTATTTTCACCCATATTTCCTATTATTTCAAAGTCACAATATAATTAGTCTTTTTTATACCACCACAGAAAAAAAAATTCTTTCACTTTTCTAAATATCACAATTATTTATGTTTTATTCTTGGAAAATCCAATAAAAACAAGTTATTATTTATTTATCCTCACTCATATGTTTTCTGCACAGGTTTTCTTAATCACACTTCTAAGCATTGAACTTTTCTTTCTTTTTAAGCTCTTTTCTCTCTTTTCTTTTTACGCTTTTTCTTTTTGCGCACTTATTCTTCTCTTATAGCTTGCGTGTGGTCTGCTTTTATGCCTTGTGCAATGTCAATATCTTCTATACTTTTTCAATACATACCAAAAGATATCAACTAAGACATAAAAGTGACTTCCTTCATTCACCTTTATAACATGAGAGTCAAACATTTCAACTTGTATCTGTTCTCAGTTACTTAGGATCACGAAGTTTTCCACTCTCCTTTTCGAAATGGAATTAAAAGTTTCAACTTACATCTAAGTTCCATCTACTAAGGATTGTGGAATTATCCAAACAACCTAACGCATGCTTCTTTTTTCACTTTTTGAGCTCATTTTTACACTTTTGTTCATTTGCTTAGTTTTTTCAAAAATACAACTCTGCATATTCATATTTGTGATTCAAAATAAATTCTAACATGTATCTATCATCATTTCTTCGAAATCCGCATAAACAACCATAATTTTTAGATCTATGTCAGAAAAAAATTTCGTGGGGCTTAAAAATCCTCTAAAAACATCAGATTTGAAATAACATTCATATAAGTTCAAACTCTTTCTTTAAAAACCTACTTTTCATGAAAGATGTGTAAACATGTGCAAGAACGTAGGCAAAAATATTCTGGTGATCTACTACACCCTCCCCCATGCTTGAATGACACTGTCCCAATGGCACTCCCCCATGCTGATGTGAAACTAAGTGAATGCACATGAGATAAAATCAATGAGGGAAAGAAAGTAAACTCAATGAAATCTAAAATGTGAAAATATGCCTACAGTGATCATGATCTATGAATTATGCACATGAACTATATGAAAGTAAACTAAAAAATTTTTGCTTTTTTATGAATCTTTCCAAAATCTTAAATTATATACAAACATGTGTGAGCCCTAAACTTCTAAAAGATCAACATACTCAATGTCTTGTCCTATCACAGTATCTGAGATATAAGGCTTCAGCCGTTGCCCATTTACTTTAAAAATTGCACCCGTGCGAGGGTCAAAAAGATCTATCGCTCCATATGGAAACACCCTATGCACAACAAATGGACCATTCCATCTTAACTTCAACTTGCCTGAAAAAAGATGAAGACGCGAATGATAAAGCCATACCTTTTGCCCAGGCTCGAACTGTTTCCTAACAATATATCGATCATGAAAATGCTTAGTTCGAGCCTTGTAAATCTTTGCACTCTCATAGGCCTCATTACGCAATTCCTCTAACTCACTCAACTGTAATTTTCTCTCGACTCCAGCTTGGGTCATATTGAAATTGAATTTTTTTATAGCCCAATATGCTCTATGTTCTAACTCAACAAGAAGATGGCAAGGTTTCCTGAAAACTAATCAAAACGGTGACATACCAATCGGAGTCTTGAAAGCAGTCCTATAAGCCCACAAGGCATCATCAAGGCGCTGAGACCAATCCTTGCGGTCTGGTCTGACTGTCTTTTCAAGAATCCTCTTTATCTCCCTGTTAGAGGCCTCAACTTGGCCACTGGTCTGCGGGTGGTAAGGTGTAGCAATCCGATGATGCACAGAATATTTCCTAAGGAAGCTACTTGCACTTTACGAAAGTGCGTACCACCATCACTGATGATCGCTCTAGGAACTCCGAACCGACTAAAAATGTTGTGCTTGATAAATCGAAGCACCTCTTTATGATCATTGGTCCGGGTGGCCACAGCCTCGACCCATTTTGAAACATAATCAACCGCCACTAAAATATATGTAAATCCAAACGATGGCGGAAAAGGACCCATGAAATCAATGGCCCAAACATAAAAAATCTCCACAATCAGAATAGGTAAAAGAGGCATTATGTCGCGCTTAGTAATGCGACCTGTTTGCTGACATCGTAAACACTTCCTACAGAATTCGTGAGCATCTTTATGAAGTGTGGGCCACCAAAATCCAGACTGAAAGACCTTTGCGGCGGTCTTCTGACTAGAAAAATGACCTCCACAAGCTAAAGAATGACAAAAACATAAAATGGAATGATACTCTTCTTCGGGCACACATCTCCGAATCATCTGGTCCGGGCATGATCTAAATAATTCTGGTTCCTCCCAAAAATAATGCTTCACTTGCGCAAAAAATCTATCTCTCTCATTCTGGTTTCAGTGCGCAGGATACTCTCTAGTAACCAGGAAATTTATGATATCCGCGAACCAGGGTAAACGCTTGACATGAAATAACTGCTCATCCGGAAAAGAATCAACAATCTGTCCTTGATTAATAGATGAATCCATAGTCAGTCTGGACAGATGATCTGCTACAAGATTCTTACATCCACTCTTATCTCGAATCTCGAGATCAAATTCTTGTAATAGAAGAATCCAACGAATGAGATGCGGTTTAGCATCCTTTTTACTCATCAAATATCTCAATGCAGCATGATCTGAGTAAATGATAACTTTGGAGCCTAACAAATATGATTGAAACTTCTCAAGTGCAAACACAACGGCTAGTAACTCCTTCTCAATGGTAGTATAATGCATTTGTGTGTCAGAAAGAGTCCTACTAGCATAATGAATAACATGAGACCGTTTCTCAATCTTCTGACCTAAAATTGCTCCAACCGCGTAATCTGAAGCGTCACACATAATCTCAAATGGCACTGACCACTCAGAAGATCTGAGAATAGGAGCAGTGGTCAGTGCTTTCTTTAGGGCTAAGAATGCCTTCAGACATGCATCATCAAACACAAATGACTGGTCTTTCGACAACAGGTTACACAACGGTCTAGAAATCTAACTAAAATCCTTAATGAACCGTTTATAGAAACCTGCATGCTTTAAAAATGAACACACTTGCCTCACAGAGGTCGGTGGAGCTAATCTGACAATGGTCTCCACTTTGGCCTTATCGACCTCAATACCTCTCTCGGACACAATATGTCCAAGAACAATCCCCTACTGTACCATGAAATGACTCTTTTCCCAACTAAGCACTAGATTTGTCTCCCTACAGCGCTGAAGTACATGAGATAACTTTTGGAGACAATCGTCAAAAGAAGAGCCATAAACCGAGAAATTGTCCATGTAAATCTCAAGGACATCATCCATCATGTTGGAGAAAATCGCCATCATACATCTCTGAAATGTAGCCGGGGCATTACAAAGCCCAAACAGCATCCTCCTATACGCAAATGTACCATAGGGACAGGTAAATGTCGTCTTCTCCTGATCCTCGGGATGAACGACCACCTGGTTATATCCTGAATATCCATCTAAAAAACAATAATACTGCTGGCCTGCAAGTCTTTCTAAAATCTGGTCGATGAACGGTAACGGGAAATGATCCTTCCCAGTTGCACTGTTCAACTTCCTATAGTCAATACATACTCGCCATCCCGTAGTAGTCCTCATGGGAACGCTCTCTCCTTTCTCATTCTTCTTCACAGTGAGCCCAGACTTTTTGGGAACAACCTGGGTAGGACTCACCCACTGACTGTCGGAGATGGGATAAATGATCCCAGCGTCTAACAATTTAACTACTTCCTTCTTCACCACTTCTTTCATGTGAGGATTTAGTCTCCTTTGCGCTTCTCTTGAGGGTTTAGCTCCCTCATCCATAATGATCTGATGCATACAAAAGGAGGGGTCAATCCCCTTCAAATCCGCAACAGACCATCCAATAGCTTCCTTGTGCTCATGCAAGACCTGTAACAACTGATGCTCCTGTGAATCTGTCAGGTCTGCAGAAATAATAACTGGGAGAGTCTGCTCTTTTCCTAGAAAAACATACTTGAGTGAAGTTGGTAAAGGCTTCAACTCCAACTCCAACTCTGGAGGACTCTCTATCGATGGTTTTGCGGGCTTCTCAGCTAACTCTGGAAGTGGTTCAAAATGCCAAGTCCAACTGACATTATCTGCCTCACTATCTATTATATCAATGCGATCATCTTTGAATGATTCATCATCATCCTCTTGAAGTGGATCACTCAACAACCAAGCATGCTCAGTTGCTATAAGATCCTGAATGATATCAACTTCAAAAGAAGCTTCCTCCGTGTCAGACTCCATTGATGCACAAAAAATGTTCAGCCTCATTTTCCTATTTCCAAATGAAACATCCACCTCACCAGTGTGATAATTAATGCACGCATTGGCAGTAGCTAGGAAAGGGCGACCAAGAATAATAGGAGTCTGTCTGATGCTATCAACTCCCTCCATGTCTAATATCACGAAGTCGACAGGGAAATAACAATCCTCCACCTTGACTAAAACATCTTCAAGTATCCCTCTCGGGACCTTAATCGATCTATCCGCAAGCTGAAGCGTCATAGGTGTAGGTTTCATTTCTTTCAATCCAAATTTGTCATAGAAGAAACCCGGCAAAATGTTAACACTTGCCCCAAGGTCAAGCAAAGCACACTCAACAGTGATGTTTCTTATGACACATGAGATGATAGGGGTCCCTGGGTCCTTAAGTTTAGGTGGGGTTTGGTGTTGTAATACTGTGCTTATCTGCTCAGTCAAATATATTTTCTTCTGCGCATGGGACCTCAACTTCTTTTTCTGCGTATAAAGCTCTTTGAGTAACTTTGCATATGCAGGGACTTGCTGGATGGCATCTAGTAAGGGGAGGTTTATCTGAACGTGCTTGAATATCTCAAGCATCTCTTGCATGTTCACTCCCGACTTACCTAGTGCTCTCGATTTGTCTAACGCCTCAGGAAAGGGGGCTTTGGGAATATGGGTTGTAGAAGGCTCAAATGGAAGAACCCTTTCGCTTTCCTGAGGTAAAACATTAGGGACAGACTGCTTCTTACTTATCTTCTCTCTTTCTTCTGCAGCCTCCCTCGAATGGTACTACTTCCCACTTCTAAGGGTTACTACTGCTTGAGCCTGCTCTTGATGTGTATCTATCATATGCAAACTCTGCAGAGGTTCTTTACCCCTAGGGTTAACTATAGGCTGACTAGGCAATACCCCCTCACTTCTCCTGCTACGTGCTTCAGCGAGCTGCCCCATTTGAGTTTCTAATTTTGCAATAGACTGGGTATGTGAGCTCAAAGCTTGCAAAATCTTATCCTCAAAAGATTGACTAGGTGAAGGCTCCTGAAAATGGGGTTGAGTATAAGCAGGTTGGGATGGAGGATAACTGGATCTCTGAAATCCAATTGCATAACCACCTTGCTGGGATTGACTCTGGGAAGGGTTAGGGGCTTGAGCCTGTGAGTTACGCCATGAGAAATTTGGATGGTTTCGCCAGCCCGGGTTGTAAGTGTTGGCAAATGGATTGGGTGCGGGCCTAGCGAAGTTTTGAGCCATCTGAGCTTGCTCTTGGACAAACTCAGGGTACTGTGGCGCAGCTGGACACTAGAGAACATGGTGTGCAGGACTCGCACACAACGCACACACTTGCATGGCATGAGAGGGACCCAACAACAACTGATCTAATTTCTGGGACAGTTGGTCTACCTTGTTGCTCAACTCAAGGTTCATCCCTATCTCGAAAATACCTGCCTTCTTAGTGCTATCCTTTACAGGTGCAGCTCTATCAGACTGTGAAGTTGTCGCATGGTGCATCGATTCTCGCTTAATGTCTCAAAGAGCAACCGTGCTTCATCCTCACTTTTGAGCATGAAAGTGCCCCCACATGCGGCATCAACCATTTGACGATTCTTCTCAGTAAGACCGTCATAGAAATATTGCACCAGTTGCCATCGAGGCACCTGGTGGTGGGGACACTTGAGGAGAAGATCCTTCATCCTCTCCCAAGTCTCGTGGAACATTTCCCTCTCTATTTGCGAAAAGCTAGTGATGGCCTTTCGATATTGGTTCGTCTTACCGATTGAGAAATATTTTTTTAAAAATTTTCTTTGCATATGTTCCCACATGGTAATTCGAACTGTATCTAACGCCTTCAGCCAGTGTTTGGCTTTATCCTTCAGGGAGAAGGGAAACAGGGTCAACCTCATAGCATCGTCTCCAAAGTTGTTGATTCGCACTGTCGAACAAATCTCTAAGAATTCATCGAGATGACGGTATGGGTCTTCATTGCTAAGGCCATAAAATGAGGGTAACATTTGGATTACACTAGCCTTAATCTCAAACTGATTCGCTCCTACATCAGGTCTTGTGATGCAGGAGGCAGGAGTATAGGTGTTAGGCATGAAGTACTCCCTAAGAGGACAAGTAATCTGCTGATTCTCAGCCATGGTTGCAGATCTTTGGGCTCTCCTAATAAGGGACTCGGGGCCCTCAATCGGCTCTACCAGCTCAGGGTCAAGTGAGCGTCGCCCTTGCATACACCTCGTAGTAGACCGGTGTAGCTCACGTCCTAACTTTGGGTTTTCTACCTAACTAACGCACTAAGCGGCCAAACCACAAAGCGAGTAAACTAAAAACAACAAAAACTAAACAATCACCACGCAAGTAAACATAACAGAGATGATGCAAAAGAAATATAAAGTCTATGTGTACGGTACCAATCGTACACATTCACCTCTAAGGGAATCCTAGTAGGTGGGCTATGCAGAAAAGTAAGCTCGTCTCTAAGATATGCACATACGTGGTTCTAAACCTAAATGCAAACAAACACTAGGCAATAAAGTGAATACTAATATTACGCCGTTCCCCGGCAACAGCGCCAAAAATTTGATGTCTTCTTTTAAATCGTTGTAATTTTGAAAAGATTTTTATATGAAAAATATGTGAAAACCAGACATCAAATAATAAAAACCGGTTCTCACTAGTGGATGAGACCGGGTCGAACTCAAGGAACAGGAATATTTTGTATTCAAACACACAAGTCTAAACTAATCTTTATTGTCGTATTATTAAAATGTAAAATGATCAAGAAAGGTAGAAACAACTAACTATTACAACAAATGAATACCCTTCGCAGAGGGCGTAAAGTGCAATATTTACAAACCCAATTAAATGCCTAAATTCTAAAATAAAAGAAAAGAAAAGAAATCTTCTATCTTTATGTGCTTCGTGTCACATGTGCACTTCAGCTTCACTCCTTTGCGATCCTGCACAATTCAAATGAACAACGAGCAGTACACAAGAAAAGAATAGAATGATGCTATCTAAAATGCACGAAATGAATGTTGAAAATTATATTGAAATAAGCAATGATAATACTAAACGAGTGTAAGTATAACTATGCATGCAATGTTCACTAAATGAAATTTTATGCTAAATTGAACATACACTAATGAAATCAAATACTATTAACCTAAATGCTAAACACTAATGTAATTGATTGCAAAGTAATAAGACTAATTATCTAAGAAGAAAAAGAAAAAGAATGTAATGCTAACAATATTATTCAATCAACTAACAACTAAATTTGACTAACAAATCATTTTAACAACTAATCAATTCAATTAACAAATCAATTACTAACAATTAACTAATAGCTAATCGGAAAACTCAGTAGATGATACCCGAACACCTGATGTTTTATAATGCTCAAAGCCCAATAGTACTCAATCCACAAAACTAATCCAACAATCAGTATCTTGTTACTCAAACCCGATCCAGAACTCCTGTGAATCTGTCGATCAATATTCACCAAATATCCTAGTAGATAACAATCAATCAAGTTGGAAACTCAGTAGATCTGTGATCAATCAAGCCAAAACAAACTCAGAAAATCGATCAAAAGATTTATTAGTGTTCACACAGGCTAGTTTTCAATCACCAGAATTCATAGGATTTTATTCCACCGTGAAACAGAATTTCCCGGTAAACAAATATTCCGGCGAAGCAAAGTGGATTTCTGTTACAGCAAAATGGATTTCCACGGCAACAACAAATGAATTCTGATCGGCTTGCTTCACGGTGAATCTCCAGCAGGTACAGAGCCCCGATCGACACCAAAAATGTTAATATCCAGGTGATCTAGATGATCCAGATCATCACCGGAAAACAGTGAATAGTTCTCACCAGAGATCAGCAATCAGACAGTCAATGAAGAATAGTAAAACACCAGCGATCAAAAATTTTTTAAACACAGGAAATATGGAATTGAGAATGTAAACTAAACTTTAAAATTCAATATGCATCTAACTAAAACATCAATTACAAAATTAATCAGCAAACTAAAGCATCAATCACAGAATTGATCAGCAGATGAAAAGAATTCAGAACAACGGTGATCGATTTATTTTTTTTTCTTTTCGTTTTATTTCTATTTTTTTCTTTTCAGACAAACACAGTTCAATAGACCAAGTTGAAAGAAGAAGAAGAAGTAATCGGAAGAAGAAGAAGAAGAATAAGAAGAAGAATACTCACCGTGAAATGGAAAAAAAAATCGGGGAAGAGGTGGCCTCCACCTCGTGCGCTGCCGCGGATTGAGGAAGCTCCCTGCCACTGGATAAAGAAGATAGGATGATGGAAGAAGAAGAAGTAGTAGGAGATGGAAAAATCTGGCAACTGGGAGAAAGGGGCAAGGGAAGAAAATCAGAGGGAGAAGGGGAAGTTTTGGCGCACAGGATGAGAGCCCCGATTTTTTCTGTTTTTGGGGTTTTTAAAGAGTCCAAACCGGCTGGAACCGGTTTGTAACAAAAAAAAAATCAGTTTTTTAAAAAAATCCAAACCGGTTCCAGCCGGTTTGGTTATTATTTTTTTCAGTTTTCTTTTAAAGAAATCAAACCGTGTAATGGTTTGTTTTAAAAAAAAACAAACTATTTAAAAGAGAAAAAAACAAACTATTTACTAAGAACCTCAAACTCACTAACTACTCTAATCTAAAATTATTTACACTAACCTCATTTCAAAATATATCTAACTCTATTTTTAACTCTAATTTTTATTTTTATTTTTTATTTTTAATGAAAACTAAAATTAAAACTACTATGTTAATATCAAACATCAAAATATGTACTAAAATATACAATTAAAGCTATTTTTCATACATTTTCTGTTTTGAAATCAATTTGGCTCATTTAACGAAAACTAGCCTAAAGTTGGGTTTTTAAAAAAAAAATTCATAAAATCATGCATATTTTAATGTTAAAGCACCTTGAAATATATGCATGATCAACGATGCAAGGTGCAATTGCAGCAGTATGGTGGAAATAAAATAGTGAATCAATAGAAACAGTGGTGACGCGCATACACTGTGGAAATGATGGCAGAGATGAATAATGCATAGTGAGTGATATACCTAAGTGAATATGCATCAAGCTATGCTGGAGATGATAATGTAATGGGGGATTAGACTATTCATATAACATGCTAGGCTAGTGAGAGAATCTAGATTGGAATGCTTATGGATGTACTATATCCATGGGAGAGTGTTTGTTTTAAGATGCATGCCTAATAATGAAAGTGTAGGGTGAGGCTGGAATAAGGTTGGCAGCACATGTGCAGGTGAATACATAAAAGATAAGGTGAAGGTGGCTGGAGGATGGGATAGGCTAAATGAAGGAAAAGCTGAGAATGATGGTGAGGTAGGTAGCCAATGTCTGCCATCACAAAATGCAAAATATGGTAGCTAACATGCAAGTGTAACAACCTACATAATACTATATGCAAATGTTGTGGAAAATCAGTATGAGATGTGATAATAGAGGTACAATAGCAGACATATGTTCAGTGGATGCACAAGTATTGAACTTGAGGTAAGTGTAGGTAATTACTGCAAATGATTTAACTAACTAGTATAATTCCTATCCTACTATAATATGCCATGGACTAGTGTGCTCAAGGAGCTATGACATGAACTAAACAGTCAATGATGCTTATGTACTTAATAGGCTGAATGGTGTATAGACAGATAATCAGTTAAGAATATACCATAAAGTAGATAGGTTGGGCAGGTGGTTATGGGGAAATGAGACTACAGCTACCATATGCCATGTTTATGTCAAGCCATGGGGTATGGTGACAATGGAATTTGATCCAGTCGGCTACGACAAGAAACCTTAGCAAGAATGCAGCTACAAGTCTATGTTAGCAAGGCACAGGATACCTAATTTTAACTCAGCCAATCAGGATTCCAAAACAAATCATAAACATGACCAAGGCATTCCGTTTCAAACCAGCAATCATAATTTTATAGCAAATCATAAACTTGAACTAAGCATTTGGTCTTAATTCAGCAAATCGGAGTTTTTACAATAAATCAGGGACTTGATCTTGAGTTAGATAACAGTGGATATGCAATGTGAGTGGAACAGTGGGTGCATTGCTGCAAACATAATATTACTGAAGATGCCAAAACACGTTGTGTAATAGATGAATATAGTTGCAGTGGGTGGTATACTGATGCTATGGAACCATGAATCTATACTTACCACAAATTCCAATTCATCCCAACCCAAAAGTTGTTGCTAAACCTGTCATGTATGATTAATTATGCACTCGAGCCATAAAGTCAAGAGAACTATAGAAAAGGTAATGATGAGGGGAGACATAAAATCCTAGCAGAGCCACTCTGATATAGCATGAAAACAACAAATTTTAGAAAACCACCTGTCAAAAGGAAATTAGTTTCAGTTTTTGACAGCTCATGCTCATGGCTAAATAACACTTGTTCTATCTCCTCAATCAACAACAAATTGTTTGCCGCTGCCTTAAGCCTCAACTGTAATGCAAGCTTTCCATGATGTGGCAATCTTGACGCAAAACTCAAGATGGCAGGTATGATCTCTACCTTCTTATCCTGATCAAGTCTCTTATCTAGATTTTGTGTTACAAGAAGATCTGTTCTAGGAGTTAGCAAAGACACCAGAAATAACAAGAAGAAATTTGGATACAGAAATTTGGCACAGGAACTTAACTTGCCAATTGGTTTTCTTTGGTAAATGGATTTCTTGCAATGGTAATTCACTATGCAGTAAGTTGGTTTCCCAACACATCTTAAGAGGACTCTCTCTCTCTTTCTTTTTTAGGTAAGTCACAGTCATTGTAATTCCCATTCAATAAACCAAGGTGGTTTCACATGGCTACAGAGCATGTATCTCCTTATTGATCAAAAGTCTGGCTTTGATCAAAGCATGTGTCTGACTTTGAATTGGCAGGGCATGGGTTTGACAATCAATGCAATAAACTGAACACAGTGAGGGTTATGAATGGAAAGTGCATAAAGGGTGTGACATTGGTGATATAGAGAACTATAGTGAGGTGATGTGCAAAAACAGATGCCATGGGTGATATTATAAAAGTGCAACGAGCACTGTGCTAGTGAATGTGCACAGGTGATGAAGATAGTGAGTGATGAAAGTTGTGGGTGTTGTATGTAATGAGAATGCAACAATGTGAAGGTGCCACAGATGAAGGCTATGTGGGTGATGCAGACGGTGCTGCTGTGAAAAGGGTATAACAAGTAAGTGCAAAGTGCCTGGGTGCTATTACATGTGCAAATGGAAAAGTGCAGGAGGTGAAGGTACCTTGTTACTGAGGCATTGATGACAATGGTGCTACCACCTGATGGCAGTGGATGTATATGAAGGTGAAGCAAAGATTATACATATGGACATAAGATGTGCGATGAATATTGCAGGGGACGACTATTGTAAGGCAGGGTGCTTGAGAAGTTACGACAATGGCGAAACAACCAGTCTTACTTATATGCAAATGAATGCTCAAGACTGAATCGATGAATGCAAGTCATAAGTCTATATGAATGATATTTACATATGTGGTGCGATAACGATGCAGATGCCATGCCACCAGAGATATAGAGCGAAACAAAAGAACTAAAGAAAAGTGGAAATTCAGTAATGTTAAAACAACAACTACCCCCACCCAAAAATAAAATAAAATAAAAATAATTACAAGTAAATAGATGAATAAATAAAGCTGGAATCCAAAATAAATGATGCATGAGATTGGAATAAAATTCATAGGTAATTCAAGCGCAGTATATAAATGATGCTATTGAATCTGAAAAAGATGAGAAGAATGAAATGAATGGACATGAAATGATCGGTAGATGAAACTGATGGAATGAAGATGCCAGGCGACCTTGAGCAGAGGATATCCCTAACTGATATATATATGGGTGTAATAGAAACATAATGAAATGGAATGTACAGAGAAAAGGGGATGCAGCAAAAGGGAAAACGTCAGGACATCTTACAAGTTGTGGAAAACAACAACTCTTATTTAGCACCCAAGAAGATCTGGGATACTATCATCCAAAACATGAAGTGCTCTCAAGAAGTATCATACTTCATGATAGCAATAGAAGAGGAAGGCCCAATAGAAGCCCAAAGAAAATTTGATCCAAATCCTAGTTCGAGACCTCATCTTCAGAATGAAGTAAGCAGGATTTAAAGCAGGGCAATGGACACAAACAGACGATTCAAAAAAAAAAAAAGGGAAAACGATGAATCTGAAGATATCCAAACAAGGAAATAAACACAACCAGACGATAAATAAAAAAAGAAGAAATATACAGAAGGAAAACAAAAAAGAAAACTATGTTGGAATGAAGCATTCTGATTATTGTTGCACATGGTGGGTGGAGATTGCCACAGGCAACTCAACGTCACCCATGGTGCATTAATGGAGGTAAAAGCAGGAAAACAAAGAGGAAAATTCAAAGAAAATCCAGGAGAAAAGGATAGGGCCTTACTTGATTCTGCAGATATCCAAAAGGAAGGAGCCGAGCTCTTCCCCTTTACTGTAGAAACCTTTTGCTACTTGTTTGCAGGGATTTCTGAAGAAGGGAGAAGGAGGAGGGGTCTCGAAAAAATGCAGTGAATAGGTGAATCGCGGACGTCAATGGATGTGGTTGCTTCTCGGTCCCCCTTTTCCCCTCTCTTGTGCCTCCCTTTATAGAGGAAGGGAAGATTCAGGAAGGAAATGGATTCGTTGGGGATCAATGGTTGAAGAACAAGGATGGTGATCAAAGGGTGGAGAAGGTGATTCCAGCGAGAGAGCGTGCGAGAGGGGAAGGAGGCAGAGGTCGTTGGTGATCAAGGGTGGATGAAGGATGAACGTTGGTGATGGAGGTATGCGATGGGAAAGCTTCTGGAGGGAGGATCTGCGAGAGGGAGAGAGAGAACCGAGATAGGGAGCGAGGCAGCGAGATAGAGGGCGAAACTGAGACGGAGAGAGAAAACGAGACAGTTGCAATTTTCTTTTTCTTTTCTTTTTTTTTTTATTTTTTAAAACAAGGTTCTAAAACTAAGAGGTTTTTGTACTTTCCTTTGTATTTTGGATTTTTTTTTTTTGTTCATTTTCTTGGTATCTTCTGATTTTTTTTTGTTATTTTTGAAATAAGACTCTAAAATTTACGAGAAGATAAAGGATTTAAAAAAAAATTAAAATATTTACAAAAGAAGGATTTTTCAAGAATTCAAGGCTTTAAAAGTTTGTTTTACTAAAAAACTCCTTTTTAAACCACTTTATGAAAAATTGTTTTAAAGGGACCTCCTTTTTGGAAAAAGGAAAAATTTGCAACGGCCGATTCACGATCTCCATCTCTCTCTCTCCCTCCATCGCACCCTCTTCCTCCTCCGCTCATCTCCAACTGACTCCTCTTCCAGAATTCTCCTTTTTCTCTTTAAAAAGGCATACAAGGTCTCTCTTCCTGCTCATTGCTTACAACCCTCCACCCTTCTAGCATATGGTTTTTCCCTTTCCCCATTTTCCATTTTCTCTGTTCTTTTATTTGAAGGAGTCAAATCCACCCGGTGTTCAGAAGAAAGACTCCTCTCTGGCACAACTTCGTTTGAGGTAAGAATCACCTTTTTTTTTCTCTGAGTGCATCCCTCTGGTTTTTGGAAGGTTTCCCGTGTTTTCCTTTCTTCACCTTTTCCATCTTATGAACTCTTAACTGAACATTTTATTTTCTGGAATTCGCTTCTTTCATTTTATATCAGATTTTTACAGTGACTTCCATTGTTGAAACACCGTATTTCCCATCAAATGAAGGGGCATCACAAATATTGGCCTCAATCAGTGTTGATTTGAGGTCGATACTCTATTTTGAAGCAATATGGGAGGGGGTGTTTTGATGCAATAAGACATGCCTAATGGTTCTGAATTTCCCCTTTTATTCATATGTGTTCCATTTCTAGTGCAATATGCATCCTCTCCCTTTGTCTTTGCCATTTCTTTTCTTTCTATTTTTTTTTCTTCTCTCTTTTTCTATATAAAGCACTAATTTCACGTTCGTGCTCCAGGAATGCACAATATGCAATGTCGATATGCCTAGTGGTATTATCTACTTGCATCCTGCAACAAAAAATAATTTCTCTGTTCTTTTCTTTTCTTCTCTCTTTTTTTTCTTTCTTTTTTTTTCCTTTTTTTTTGCTTTGTTTTCTTCGTATTTAGTTATTCTGTTTCATATTGCATTCTAGGCTACGATTTATTTTACTTTAGTTTCCTTTATTAAATTCAATTTCCTATTTATGTCAGTTTTTTTATAGTTTTTCCTGCTTGATGATCTGCTTACACTTGCGATTTGTGACTCTCTGATTACACTTAAATTTTTGACCTCCTATTTCATGAAATTTTATCATCTTCATTAATATGATCTCCCCTGTAACATGGTTATCGGTTGGGGGGGGGGGGGGGTCTTGAGAAGGCTCTCAAAAAAAAAAATCTGAAGCCATTCATCGTGGAATATACGGCTACTAATAGGATTCAATATATCCCCTGCATCATCGACATCTTATTTCCTCTCTCCTATATGTATTCAATAAAGTTGGGATTCCTTTCTGTAATTAATGGTCATACCCATTCCCTATTGAAGCATCCAATTTCCCTGAGGAAATGGAAATTTGCAGAAGTGATGCATAACTAGATTGGTAGAATCACTGGGGTCACAACATCTTCACGGATTCGAAGGTGTCTTTGAGGGGACAGGGATTTGCACGGATATTTGTATCAGACCAGAAAGCTCCTCCTGTATTCAATATGCTGGAATCCCATCTGATAGCACTGACCTTTGTGCTGCCCAAGATCAGTAGCACCAGGGTTGGAGGGTCATGCTTTATAAGGTGCCTCTGTTTTTTTTTGGTAACGTCTTTCTGTCTTTTCATTCAATCCTTCATTTAACACCAACTTATGAGAGTTTGGAGTTAGAACTACTGTATTTCATAATATATTAGTATCTAGTTCCAACAACCGTATTTACAAGGATTTGCATCCCATCACCCTTGATCCTATTATTTTGCTCAAGACCTCGTTTCATCAATACCATATGTTATTTGATCCCAAGTTATTTATATGCTTTGGTCTGAGTCCCTTTGTTTTACTTACATTTCTAAAAAAAAAATCATATACTTTGACATTGTGTAATATCCTTATCAGGTGATTCTTTTCCAATATACCTTTGAATATCCTCTATATTCACTAGGTTCAGCATGAATATCGTGATATGCATGTTATTTGTTTTAGTTAATGTCCCTGTACCCACACATTCTTTATCACTATTGCACTAGCCACGGCCCTTTTCCCTAGCCATACAGTAGCATTCTTCAGCATTCATTACTGCACTTACATCTGATGCCACCATTGCATTCCCCATTTCACCTTACATGCATGTTGTAATTAATGGCTTCAGCCTATGCTTGAGGCATATTCATTTAGGCGCATCCTCCCCTACATACATCATTTTGTTTTACATGTTGATGATGCATTAAATACACATAATCTTCATATATTTTCACTGCATAAATGCATCATCTATAGGTTTAGAACTCACACTTAGATGCATATTGATATCATGGAGCTATGGTTTGAATTTCGTCCGAATCGGACTTAAAACGAGAAAGTTATTGCATTTACAGTGTAACGGGTCAAACCTCGGAGCAAAATATGGATAATTTGGATCTAAACATCCAATTGGACTTGGGATCTGGAACAAAATGCATAAAGATCCATTCCAGCCCAACCCATTCACGTTTTAATAAATGGTTTTCTAAAAACCCCGTACCAAAAGAGGCGCCCAAAGAATAATTTTATTTTAATCTCTTTTCTGAAAATTCCAGAAAAGAGCATCTATCATTTAAATAGAAGATGACGCCCAAGCATGAGACATCTTTGCCTAGGTTTTCATGCCCTAGGGGCACAATTCTAAGTCCATCATCTTATTCCCCAGCCGCCCATTCCATTCATCTTCTTCAACATCCATGATCGGCCATGGAATACACGCAAAGCCATTGAAGCGCCGTCCCTTTTCTTCCATTCTCTTCTTTCATACCCTGTCTTTCTAACCACCTTGTTGTAACTGTAGGTTCATGTTGTTGCTGTAGGTTGCAGCAGAAGGTGGAGTGCACCAACCGTGGTAGGGGTGTCGTCTGCCCCTCCACAGCCAGCCGTCCCATCCCCCGTCGGCTCTCTTCTCCATTAAAGCACGCCATCGTCGGGGCATCTTCATCCAGCCATTTCCTAGCACTCAGCAGCAAAGTAAAGCAGCCCAGCACCACCGAGGTCCTTTGTAGCACAAATCCTTGGCAAAGTCCGCTCACCCCCTACCCCTCCACTCGTCGGATCACCCTTGAGGTACGATCTTCCTTTTCCCTTTCTTCTAGATAAAACCCAAGTTATGTGTGTGGTTGTGTGCTGTTTTATTTTTTATTTACTGTGATTGTTGTGCATTTTGTTGTGTCCAAACCTTAGCGTAGATGTTGTGCTTGAAACTAGAACATAGAGGTCGTTTAGGTGTTTTCTTTCTAGTTCCTTGTGATGTACACTGTATTGATTTTTGGGTGGATGCGTGTGTGACTTAATTTTCTGTTTATGTGTTGCCTGCGTTTTTCCATTATTTCTTCAGCCATAGTTAGGTCTGGGTGTGTTCTTGCCAGCAATAGATTACTCAGATGTTTTAATAGTTGATTTCGTTTTTAGTTTCTTGGTGGTATGCTTGATCCTTGTGAATAGTGTTTCTATATGTTTGTCTAATGCTAATCGGTTGTATCACGTTATGTTAGAATATTCATTTGGATATATTAGTTTAAATTAGTGATTTTTGTATAAATTAAATAGTTTTAATATTGCCTCAGATTTAGTTGATTAATGATATGCTGTTTTGGTTGTGAGTTAGCCGGTTTAGGTGTTGTTAGCATAAGTTCAATTAGTATGTATGGTAGATATTTTATGTTTTTGCTGTGTGATAGAATTAGTGAGATTAACCGTGGTTAATAGGTATTTTCAATGTTGTGCTAATATAGTTAATTCAGATTCTTAATTTGCGTTATGTAGTGAATTGAATTTCAGTTTTAGTTGATGGTTGTCTTGTAAAATTGATGTAATGTATTGTGTCATTGTAGGTTTGTTTAAATTCCATGTATAATAGCATGTTGAACTAGTATTTGATGCATTTTAGAATAGATATAGTCATAGGTTAATTAGAGTGTTTAAATTTATTGATAGTCGTGTTAGTTAATTTAGAATTAATTTAGTATTGTCAAATTTTGTGTAGAATCTAAAATAGTAGTTTTCATTTGTGGTGTCCTTTCAGTCCTATCCTTTGCGTGTTTAGTGTGTATGTTAAATTAGCTATGCTAATATTAGATTAAATTAGTTAAATAAATATTTTTGCATTTTAGATAAAGGGTAGTTTGGTCATGGTGGTTGAAAATCGTTTTTGGTAGAATTGAAACCTCTCCAAATTCGTGAATTTCAATTAAGGAAAGCTTTGATTGTCATCCAGACAAGTTACAAAGGAATCATCTTCTCAATTTTGGAAAGAATTTTTGAATTTCAAATCATTTTCTAAAAAGGTGGGACACGATTTTGGGAAAGAGTTGAAATGCTATATTTTCTTTTAAAGCCAACCAAAAATGTGTGGGGCCAACCAGCTGGAAGTTTTTTAATTCTCAAACTTTCCAATTGGATTCTTAATTCAATTATGGAGGATGATATTCTTGCCAAACTCGTGTTCATCATTCATTAGCCCTATTTACTAATTTCTTAGTTTGACCTAGCATAGATTTAATACTAACTAATTTAGTAAGTTTTGCATTAGCTTAGATTTTAGAAATCGTGTATTATCATTTAGGTAGTCTTTCATTAATGTAGTTTGAATTCCCTTTAGTTGTCTAATTTAGATAGAGTAAGTTTTAGTTTTACTTTCTTAAATATTAATTTTAGTGAATAGTCTTGCTTTATTAGGTTTTTATTTTAAGTAATTCGTAATCTTAGTCTTTATTTCCTAGGTAGATTTTAATCCATTTAGGGTGGTGTGGACCCAAGTCAAAGATCTACTCTAAACCGCCCCCTAGATAACCCTAGGTAGTTAATTGACCCTAGCTAACCCTAGTTAGTTACTAACCCTAGTTAAATTGACATTAGGTCGGTGTTTCTGTTTCACGTAGGTTTTAGAGTTAATCATTAAGTATGTATTTAAATTAGTTAGTTACATTAGAAAGAATACATTATGTGTACGTAGATTCATTCATGTAGATAGTCTAATTAGAATTGTAACTTAGTTTAGAATAGATTAAATTTAGTGTTTTATTTAGATTAGATTTACCATCTTTTGTTCCATTCATTTAGATGCTTATGTAAGTAATCTAGTTGTTGTTATTTTCTGTAGTTTAACAGTAGAATTGTAGCAGTTAAGACTGTTTTTGCATATGATTTAATGTTATGGTGTCATTAGTGGATTTGTATAAATGAATAGTGCACTGAGTTTAAAACCAGAATTTTACTGTATCTTACACTCATCATTTTATGTGAAAAATTCTGGATTTTTCTCAGACTTTTTCTTCTATTCTCTTTATCTATGTGTTCACTGTCAGTAGACCAAAAATCAGCTCATTTCGAGTTGATTTGGTCTGATTTTTAAGCGTTTTCCAAAAATAGCTTTTTTGGGTTTTTTAGTTTCGGGACATGCAATTTCCAGATTTTTCTTGAATTTGAAACGCTTATATTTGGAGTTTCAAAACAAATTTTTCAAATCCGTAAAATTTGACAGATTTTTGAATCTGTCCAGAACAGAACCATAGAAATTTCATGACATTTGGATCTCGTTTTCCTCTTCAAATCATCTGTTTGCGAAAAGCTGTTAGAATCCACTTTTACACTATTTAGGGAGAAAATAGTCATCTAACTAGTTGTTTGAATTTACATAGTTTTAGTATTTTCTATCATGTAGTTAGTGAATTAACTGTAATTAGATTAATTAGGATTGATTTGTTTAGTTAGTTCAGTTAGAAATTGTATTTTTAGTTTTCTTTGCTTCTAATTGTAGTTTAATTTTAGAAGTAGTTAAGCAATAACTGTAGATATACTTTAGAATTAATTAGAGATTGGTTACTGACTTGTTGTTTTTATTGTTGTAGGTTGATAAGTTAGAAACAGGTTTACAGGTGTATTTCCAATGCGAAGTGCAGATGCACGTGTGATGAAAAGATAGAATTACCCCTGGCGATCTAAAGAAGACTTAGCCACTTGCTTTTGTTCATTTTGATTTTTAGATTGTTATTTAACTAGAATTGTAATATTAATATAGTTGTAAACATGTGTGATATTAATAAATTGATGTTTTAGATTTAATTCAGAATGTATCCCGTTCCTTGTGGATTCAACCAGTACTCACCACTTCTGTGGAAAGTCGGTTTTTATTATCTTTGGTTGATGATTTTCCAATTGTTTTTATTGAAAATAATGTTTTAAAAATATCACTTGCAAAATTCCAACCAAATTTGGGCGTCGTTGCCGGGGAATGGCGATTATATTCTGATTATTTCTGAGATGTCAGTTTATTAATATGTGTTTAGTTTAGTGTTTATTTGTTTTAGTTAGTAGGATTTAACGTAGTTAGAAAATATTGGAGGCACATGATGTTTTTGCTAGGTTTCACTGAATTGCAGACTTTATTGAGAAATTAGACATATGAGTCTTAGAGAACATAGTGGTGTTTTCCTGTATTTATTGATTTTGTGATCTAGATTAGAATTGTCTTTTATTTCAGAAAGTAATTAGATTGTTTTAACATTGCTTAAGATAGAGTATGTGCTAAACTTGCTGATTTAGATATAGATTGATTGTCTTTCTAACATAGGTTAGTTGCTTAATGTGTTAGAACTTTTATTTTGTTCATTGTTTTTTTCTTTGTGTATCATATGTATACTAGAAATAAAATAGTTATTTGTTTATGTGTTCTGTTCTGACTTTTGTTTTGGACTTCATTACTGTCATGTATGAACACCATTCCATCTGATGCCTCAATGCATGAGTCCAAGTTACCAGATACAAAATATGGCTTCGGAAGCAGACCATTGACCAGATCAACAGAAAACTATACATTCGTATATGCGTAGTGGTGGTGCAAAGTCTAGTCAATCGACAGCTTCAGAGGCTCGAGCATACCAGGTTGTATCTATCCTTTCTCCCGTATTTCTTTTATTGTTCTGTAGTGTGCATCTACATTGCATATTTGCATATTTTGTATGCCACTAGGGACAGTGTCATTCAAGCATGGGGAGATGGTTTAGATACAAATTTAATTTTTTTTTTCAGGTAAAAAGAAACTCATAAAATTAGGTCTTTAAGAACAAGTTTGCAGCATATATGATTGTTTTTGCATAATCTGACAATTTAGCAATTTTTAAGCCCCATGTGAAATTTGTTTTTCTGATCTGATCCAAAAGGAGTAGTTATTTATGAGAAAATTCAAAGAAAATATAGTATTTGAATGTTAGAATGTTTTGATTCACTTTAGTATAAGTATGCACATTAGGTTTTATGGAAAAACTAAGCAATTGAAAGATGTTTAGAAAGATGAGCTTAATATAAATAGAGCTACGTTTAGTTGTTGATGTCTTCGCGATTCCTAGTAGTGGAACTCATACACAAGTTGAAGTGTTTGAAGTCTCTTTGCGAAAAGGATAACGAAGGAGATCATCTTCTTGTCTAGTCGATATCTGTGGCCTATGTGGTTCGAGTAAGTAGAGTTTGAAGGGTGTTTTACACCTTGTGCCCTAAAGCCATCTGGTTTGGGAGTCACCGATTCAAAAGCTTGTTATATGAACTTCATAGAAAGCCTAAGAGACTGAGACATTGCACATGATGAGAAGAAGACTATACGTAACTCATTCAAATAGAAGGTCTAGTGACTCGAGCAATTAAGTCCGAGGGATACTCTGTATCTGGTGACCTAAGGTCGTCTGGCTTGGGAGTCGCTGACCCAAAGCTCGTTACACGGGTCACAAGACTGGATATTTGAAATAGTGCTCAAGTGAGAAGAATGCTTAAGTGAGAGGAATTGAAAAATGGTGAAAAATTGAAAATCAAAAGAAAAAGAATAAGCTTAATGAGAAAAATTCCGTGCTTAGGAATAATTATGAAATACTGTGTAGAAGATATACAAGTGAGGATAAATATATAATAACATGATAAGACTTGACTTTCTGAGAAAATTCATAGATAATTATAAGTTTAGAAAAGTGAAAGAAAAAGGTTTTTACTATGGTGGCATAAAAATTCTAAATCTGTTATGAGAATGTAGATTACATGAAATATTTGCTTACAATGAGTTCTTAATTGCCTAATATTTCTGAAAAATGATTTTTTCATGACATTGATGTTTGTGGGTAGCATCTCTGCAAACCCTCACGAGACCTTACTCGTCCACTAGGGTAACCCAGGGGTTTAAAGGGCTTGTTGCATGTGCTAAATGCAACCGTGATTCCTACGAAAGTGAGTTAGTTATTTAATAAGAGCTTGCATGTTAATTGGGTAGTCCGTATTCTCATTGCAAAAGTAGGGTGTATTGCTAGGGACTAGCAATTATTCTAGTATGGGAGTATTTGATGATGCATTAAATACACATAATCTTAATACATTTTCACTGCATAAAAGCATCATCTATAGATTTAGAACCCATACTTAGATGCACATTGATATCATGGAGCTACGGTTTGAATTTCGTCCGAATCAGAATTAAAACGAGGAAGTTATTGCATTTACAGTGTAACGGGTCAAACCTCAGAGCAAAATAAGGATAATTTGGATCCAAATGTCCATTTGGACCTGGGATCTGGAACAAAACACATAAAGATCCATTCCATCCCAACCCATTCACGTTTTTATAAAAGGTTTTCTAAAAAACCCCTTCCAAAAGCAGCACCCAGAGAATAATTTTATTTTAATCTCTTTTTTGGAAATTCCAGAAAAGAGCATCTATCGTTTAAATAGAAGATGACGCCCAAGCATGAGACGTCTTTGCCTAGGTTTTTGTGCCCTAGAGGAACAATTCTAAGTCCATCATCTTCTTCCCCAGCCGCCCATTCCATTCATCTTCTTCAACATCCATGATCGGCCATGGAATCCACGCAAATCCATTGAAGCGTCGGCCCTTTTCTTCCATTCTCTTCTTCCATACCCTGTCTTTCTAACCACCTTGTTGTAACTGTAGGTTCATGCTGTTGTTGCAGGTTGCAGCTGAAGGTGGAGTGCACCAGCCGTGGTACAGGTGTCGTCTGCCCCTCCACAGCCAGCCATCCCTTCCCCCATCGACTTTCTTTCCATTAAAGCACGCCATCATCGAGGCATCTTCATCCAGCCGTTTCCCAACACTCAGCATCAAAGTAAAGCAGCCCAGCACCACCGAGGTCTTTTTTAGCAAGAATCCATGGAAAAGTCTGCTCACCCACTACCCTTCCACTCGTCAGATCACCCTTGAGGTACGATCTTCCTTTTCCCTTTCTTCTAGATAAAACCCAAGTTATGCGTGTGGTTGTGTGCTGTTTTATTTTTTATTTACTATGATTGTTGTGCGTTTTGCTGTGTCCAAATCTTAGCGTAGATGTTGTGCTTGAAACCAGCACATAGAGGTCGTTTAGGTGTTTTCTTTCTAGTTCCTCGTGATTTACATTGTATTGGTTTTTGGGTGGATGTGTGTGTGACTTAATTTTTTGTTTGTGTGTTGCCTGCATTTTTCCATTATTTCTTCAGCCATAGTTAGGTCTGGGTGTGTTCTTGCCAACAATAGATTACTTAGATATTTTAATAGTTGATTTCGTTTTTAGTTTCTTGGTGGTATGCTTGATCCTTGTGAATAGTGTTTCCACATGTTTGTCTAATGCTAATCGGTTGTATCACGTTATGCTAGAATATTCATTTGGATATATTAGTTTAAATTAGTGATTGCTGTATAAATTAAATAGTTTTAATATTGCCTCAAATTTAGTTAATTAATGATATGCTGTTTTGGTTATGAGTTAGCCGGTTTAGATGTTGCTAGCATAAGTTTGATTAGTATGTATGGTAGGTATTTTATGCTTTTGCTGTGTGATAGAATTAGTGAGATTAACCGTGGTTAATAGGTATTTTCAATGTTGTGTTAATATAGTTAATTCAGATTCTTAATTTGCGTTATGTAGTGAATTGAATTTCAGTTTTAGTTGATGGTTGTCTTGTAAAATTGATGTAATGTACTGTGTCATTGTAGATTTGTTTAAATTCCATGTATAATAGCATGTTGAACTAGTATTTGATGCATTTTAGAATAGATATAGTCATAGGTTAATTAGAGTGTTTAAATTTATTGATAGTCGTGTTAGTTAATTTAGAATTAATTTAGTATTGTCAAATTTTGTGTAGAATCTAAAATAGTAGTTTTCATTTATGGTGTCCTTTCAGTCCTATCCTGTAAGACCCACAATTTTTCAGAAAATATCTGAATAAAATTCATGAGGCCTTTACCGGTCAAAATAGCATTTTTCTCAGAATGCGAAACAAATCAATTTCTGCGAGCCAATTATACTTAAGATATTCTTCGATTCACGAATATATGCTCAAACACTCTAGAAGCCATAACTTTCTACCTGAACGAAATCAAAGGATTTCCTCGAGCCAACTTTCTTAGTTACGTCAATGCGAAGAGAATGATGTACTCAAAATTTTTCAGAAAAAAATCACCGAAAACCCAAAATTTTTGCAGGACCCACAGAAATATTGGTGGGACCCACAGAAATATTTCTCAGAAAAACATTCTAAAATATTCTAGAATGTTCCAGCACCTTCCAGGACCTTCCAGAGCCTTCCAGCTTGTTCCAACACCTTCCATGAAAGTCATTCTTACAAAAGCCAGGGGCATTTGGGTAAATGAGTTGCTTAGCCCCTAAGCAACCTCCCCTATAAATAGAGGGACCCCCCCCTCCTTTAGAAAATCACCAACCTCTCTCTCTCTCCTCCTCTTTCTCTCTCTCTCTCCTCCCCTACCTAGCCCACTTGGTCTGAGCCTGCTTAACTTAGCCTGAGCCTACCTGATCTGGTCTTAGCCTGCCTAACCTGGTCCTAACCCACCTGACCTAGGTCTGAACTCACTTGACCTAGCTCAAACCCAATTGACTTGACTTGAACCTTGTTTGGTTCAAAGTCAAAGTCCAAGTCCTTTTTTGTCCGAAGTCCAGAGTTGATCCTTTTCGAAGTCGAGCCTCATTTGAAGCATCGAAGCACCCCAGAGTCGTTTCTTCCTCAAATCGAAGTAAGTTCGCTTTGTTGATCCATCTCTCTCAAGTATTTAATTGTTTGTATATAGCATACACTTTCTGAAGTAGTATCTTGCTTTAGTTCTTGATTGAGCCCTTTTTGGATACTTCGGTGTTCACTCGCTCGTCTCGTAACTATTGTCAGATATATATGCTGAAATACGCAATATATGCGTTCTTAAAAATGATATCTCGCTTTAGTTCTTGGTTGAGCCCTTTAGAACACTTCGGTGTTCACCCGCTCGCCTCGTAACTATCGTTGGATGCGGATCTAGGTGTATATCTACTGATTCTGCCAACGCGTCTAATATCGCACAGGCTATGTAATTTACCTTTGTTGTCGCGTCGTATGATGCCAAGGCTCATGCTTTCTGCAATTTCCAATTACTGCACTTCCGATTATGCATTTACTTACGTCGTCATATTGAATGACACCAAGGCTCCTGCTTTCTGTAAATATATATGTAGAATATTTTGTTCAGTTATACACCCTGAACAATAGTATATGCATTTCCTTACGCCGCCGTTGTATAAAGCACAAACTTCTGCTTATACTAAATATATGGCGCGTAAATGAGCGTTCAAATAGAGATCAACTCCAAATCGCCAATGCAATCCCCTTACCACTCCTCTTTCAAGATTCTGCTTGACAAATGAAGCCCCTATTGGAAAGGTTTCGCTTTTTGGCAAAATGCTCTTTACGTAAAGACTAAGTCAATTACGTATGGCCTGGCTATAGCCTAGGGTTCCTACAACCTTGATGGATGCAAAGTACGTACAACGGTGCACATCCATTTCCCGAGTTAAGCGTAGCGAATTCCCGTCAAAGAGGGGAGATGCCACTGAAATGGATAAAAGAAACGCACGCTTTCTCTGTTAAAGAGAGGAAGTGCTGCTGAAATTTCTGAAGAAGTCAAGAATGACTTAGAAAGAACGTAGCAGGATACTCTGTCATACCGCAGAGTGCTACCAAGTTCATGGAATGCCTTCTACAACGTAGAAGGGTTCGTCGAACCGCTGCCAATAGAGCAGGGGAGGTGCTGACGAAATGGCTGGCAGAAGAGCTGCCAGAACCAGTTAAATGGCATAATGATGTTTGTTGATGGAATGATGTCAGAATAGCTCGTATCCCTGTGCCTGCAAAGCCACCATACTCGTAAGGGCCGCTGAGCCAGAGTAGAGGTTGCGCCTTGGCTAGGTTTGGGCTCGTTGCGTAAAAATACGCCGAGTAGCCGATCTATTTAGATCGAGTCATATGCATGCTCATTGAGAACGATTACGCAACCAAACTCGTAAGGGCCGAAGAGTCGGAGTGTGTTGCTTCCACCCAAAGAGGTGTGATGCTCGTGGTGGGCATAGTGCCAAGAGCGGTGTTCTGCATGCATATGAATAAGACTTAAGGTCGCACTTACCCCGCGGTTGAAAATCGTGTTAGGGGTACCCCCTCAGTTAATGACTGTGTTGGGGCGGACTGAATGGGGTCGGGTACATACTCCCATAATGCTGAGGCATAGGCTGCCTAAACGGCATGCAAATATCTGTCCAAGTAATTGTAAGACTGGCAGACCCCTTTAGGAATTATGCTCACTTTGGAATGACAGTGATGGTACAACCTTGAGTGACACGTATTTTACTTTGGACCTGATAGAGTCCACGATGGCCTCAGTCACTCATGGGTTTTGGGGTCGTGGTTATCCTTAAGATCTAAGGATTGAACCCAACTGCTGCAAGTAGAGGATGCATCCGAATATGGGCCTAGTAGGGTTCTCCCAGTTGAAACACACTGCCCCACTATAGATAGGGTCAACAGGCCTCTGGGGTAACTAAAATACATAGAATAATCAACCCCCAGAACGTCAAGTTGATGCCCGGACAATTGCTTCGCCCGCGTACCAAGGGTGTAAGAGGTTAAATATTGAAACAATGCATTAGCTTAGGTACAACGATGCTTGAATGTATGAGTGGATGGATGTTGTTGAGTCAGTCCTGCATAACCTTTGTGAAGGTGTCATGTTCGGTATACGACTGGACCGACTAGGCAAAGACCCGTGTTGTATCCGCACGACTAAGCGAAGCTCGAGGAGCTGTCCTTAGATGCGTGGGATACGAATGTGTCAAGTATGAAGACTTGAGCTAGACATCCCTTTGAGACCCGGAAGAGGTCAAGGCTAAGTCATGGAGACTCAAGCGGTTATTCGAATCACAGCCCTGAAAATGCTTGCTCTAAGTCATGAAGACTTGAGCGGATGTTCAACTCATAGCCCTGAGGAGGCTCTTGCGATATACGCTAAGTCTTGGAGGCTTGAGCATCGTATTACGAACTGCGACCTTAAGCGGTCATCATATGTACTTGAGTTGAATGGATATGTGATTGCATGCTTACTAGACCATCAGTGGTTCTGACCCCGTTTAATGGGGATTTCAGGTGTTCTAGCTGCGTGGCGATATGCGAAGCATGGCGGCATCGAGTTCAAGGGTTTCTCTAGACAGAGTTGTATTGCTTCCTTTTATTGAACCTATACTGCTTTTCCAAGCAGGTTTGTTGTAATAAACATGTGGTTTTCGATAGAATGGAAGACTTCGGTGGTCAATGAGTTGCTTGGCCACATACCTGCAACGTGCTCGGAGTTTTCTAAAATGGACAACTCATTATCGTCTGATTCCGTTGCTAAAAGCTTTTTTAAGTTCTGCTGCAAAGAAAAAAAAAAGAAATTCATGAAAATTTTATCTTAGCTTTGTTTTGGAAATCTGGGGCGTTACAGAATTGGTATCAGAGCATGTGTCTGAGAAACCTGGTTCAAGATTCGTCATGTTCACGATATTGCACTGTAAGTATATTTTATATTTTTGTTCTAATCTGGGTGCATCTTTGTATAGATGGCAACTCACGATTCACGAGGATACTGCTATCATTGCGGGATCATGCACGATGAGTCGATATGCCCATATGAGGTCCAAGACTGCCAGTTTTGTGGCGAAGAGGGGCATTCTGCCAACGAATGCCAAATGAAATATACCACCGATATGGGTCGGCGGGGATCGCTTGGTCTTGGAGACGAGACCTTGCATGTTAGTGGACCACATTACTTCAGTAGGGGGAGTAGCCATACCCTAGCAACTTCAGATGAACTACCACATCTAATGGAATTTGACTTGAACTTCCTTGAGGGATTCGGTCAGATGCAAGGCTATCAACAGGCATCATATACGCCTAGCTTGCACAGTCGGGATGATGGATGCAATAACTCTTTCTATAATCCCATTATGATTTCGGATTCCTTGAATCATAGTGCCATTATATGAGGGAACGAAGCGGCTTCATAAATGCCAAGTCTGAATGGCCAAGAAGAGGGATACAACCCCTATCATCTCGTTATGGTCTCGGATTCTCTGAGCCATGATGCCACTGAATGGGCAAGTGGACCGGCATCACTGATTTACCCACAAGATTCGCTTGAAAGTGCGGAAGTGCTGCCCAAGCCAAAACTAGTTGTGCCTGCACTAAGGCCATGTGACAATAGGTGGACTATTATTAGTTCATCTTCATCAAGGAAATCCAGGTCTTAAAGAGACTGGTAATGTGTTGGAGTCAATAGACTCATGTATATAGTTTCTCAACGCCTCAGTCTGCCAGTGCGGCATGACATTTTTTTTAAGGCGATGCTTGTGTAAATGTGATGTATATTAAGTAACTAAAGCTTTGCTTTAATATATACATTGAGAAACTAAAACACATTGCTTGTATATGATAGATAAATGGCTCCTACGACAAGGAGAATCATGCCGAGCGAGGAGTCTCACACTCAAGGATTCCTGCTAGAAACGTTCAACAATTTGGTTACCGTCATCCATGAAACAAGGCCAGAACCAATCTCAAGTCGAAATGAGAACCTTTGAGGAATAACCTATGAGAAGTTCCTCAAGCTTGACCCACCGGTTTTCATTGGCAGAGTCGATCCGGAGCTCGCAAAGAGTTGGATCGAAGAGACAGAACGTGCCTTCTTGGTACTAGGAGTACTAGAAGAGAAAAATACCAACTTTGGCACGTATCAATTAAAGGACAATGCACGAAAGTGGTGGGATACCACTAAGCTTATTCAGTTCTCGCAAATCGAAGTCATTCCTTGGAATGACTTTCAGAGAACTTTCATGGATAACTACTTCCTGTTGCATTCCAGAAACAAGAAAAAGATGGAGTTTCTGGAGTTGGAACAGGGCGGTATGAGTGTGATGGACTATACCACCAAATTTCAGAATCTAGAGCGCTACTGCTCTCGATTGTTCGAAACAGACCAGGAACGGGCCGACAAATATGTGAATGGTCTGCGTGAAGGGCTGCGATATCAAGTAATAACGAGCATGCCTTCAACTTTTCAGGTTGCAGTAGCAACAACTTCAAAAATCCAAGAGGATTAGGCGCGATCTAAAGTGATCGTAGCAAAGAAGCCCATAGTAAATGGTGGGAATCGTAAGAGGACGTTCCCAAGTGGCCAGGGTTCACGACAACCCTTTCAAAAGAAGAAGTTACAAGGTAAGAACAATGCTCAACAAGTCTTGAGGCCAAGACAGAACACGACTCCGAATGGTCAGCAGTCCAGTTTCAGCTGCCCGAAATATCGTGTGAACCACCCTGGAAAGCCATGTCCTCGTGACATTGGTGGTTGCCTTTATTGTGGTAAGATGGGTCACTTTATAAGGGATTGCACCAAGAAGGCTGCAGATGAACAGAGGAGTATTGTCGGATCTGCCGGACCCTCTCAACTAGCATCACAATGTTCTCAGTTTCAATGACCTCCACCTAGAGTAGAACAAAGGCCTGCTGCAGGTCGTGTATATGCTATAATGACTGAACAAGTTGAAAATGGTGACCTGATTGAAGGCACCGTACCTGTTAATGGACATGCAGCTTACGTCTTGTTTGATTGTGGTGCTACACATACCTTTATCTTCGATGAGTTCACCGAACAACTCCACGCCTTGGTGCAACCGGTTGATAAAATGATCGAGGTATATAACCCGTTGGGTTCACACACTAAATGTATTCGGTGCGTGAAAAACTTGGATATTGAGATAGCAGGGCAACACTTGCCTACTGATGTCATCCTGATAGATATGATAGAGTACGATGTCATTTTGGGAATGAATTGGTTGGCTCAAAATAATGCCAAGATTCTGTGCCGCGAGGGCAGAGTGATTCTATCTCGTCCCGGATTGCCTAAGATGGAATACCGATTATCCAAACCAGTTCCACAAAAAAGGCTCATATAAGCACTTAAGGTACAAAAATACCTTAGGAAGGGTTGTGTGGCCTTCCTGTTGACTCTCTCGGTAGAAAAATTCAATGACCAACCCCTTGAGAGTTTGGAAGTGGTGCGGGAGTTTCCCAATGTGTTTCCTAAGGAATTGTCAGGACTTCCATCACTTCGTGAGGTTGAATTTGGAATTCAATCCTTACCCGGAACAACACCGATATCCAAAGCCTTGTATCGAATGGCGCCAGCCGAACTCAGTGAGCTGAAATGTCAGTTGGAAGAACTGATGGAACAAGGGTTCATCCATCCGAGTGTATCACCGTGGGTAGCCCCGGTGCTGTTATTGAAGAAGAATGATGGATCCCTTCGGTTATGCATCGATTATCGGATGCTTAACCAGACAACAGTTAAAAATAAGTACCCATTGCCTCGGATTGAGGACTTATTCGATCAGCTCAGAACAACGAGAGTGTTCTCCAAGATCGACCTCAGGTCTGGGTATCATCAGCTCAGAGTTAAAGAAGAAGATATACCTAAGACTGCCTTCAGAACGAGATATGGCCATTATGAGTTTATGGTAATGCCCTTCGAACTCACAAATGCGCCAGTTGCCTTTATGGATCTAATGAACCGGATATTCAGACCAAATTTGGATAGCTTTGTCATTGTCTTCATCGATGACATTCTCGTATATTCAGAGAACGAGGAACAACATAAGGAGCACTTGAGGATCGTCTTGAAAACCCTTCAAGATAATCAGCTTTATGCCAAGTTTTCAAAATGTGAATTCTGGCTAGGCAAAGTGATGTTCCTTAGCCATGTCATCTCGAAAGATGAAATCACAGTAGATCCTGCGAAGGTGGAAGCTGTGATGGACTGGAAGCAGCCAAGAAATATCACTGAGGTCTGTAGCTTCCTTGGACTTGTCGGATATTATCGGAAGTTCATACAAGACTTCTCTCAAATCGCCGTACCGATGACAAAATTGTTGAAAAAAAGAGTCAAGTTCGAATGGACTGACCAGTGTAAGAAGTACTTTGAGGTTCTTAAACAGAGGCTTACCACTACCCCTGTCCTTACCTTACCTTCTGGTCAGGGAGGCTTTGTAGCGTATATCGATGCCTCGGGAACATGTCTGGGTTGCGTGTTGATGCAGCACGGCAAAGTAATCACCTATGTGTCACGACAGTTGAGAGTTCATGAGAAGAACTATCCAACCCACGATCTTGAGCTTGCCGCGGTAGTGTTTGCACTTAAAATCTGGCGACACTACCTATATAGAGAGAAATTTGAGGTCATGTCGGACCATAAAAGCCTATAATACCTCTTTTCTAAAAAAGAACTCAATATGCGGCAATGACGATGGGTGGAATTCCTCAAAGACTATAAATTCACGCTTTCCTATCACCCTAGAAAGGCGAATGTCATAGTAGATGCCCTTAGTCGCAAGACTGTTGGCACTCTGGCCAGCCTTACCGGACAATGGAAGCTGATGGAGGATTTCGTCAGCTGGAAGCCATTCCTGGCTGATCCAGAAAAGATTCGATTGTCATGCCTGACGATCCATATCGAGATCCCCGATCGCATCGTAGCCGAACAGTTCAAGGACCCCCAGTACTTGGAATTAAAAGCTCATGCTAAAAAGGATGATACTTTCTTCCATTTAAAAGAAGATGGAGGAATATGGATGGAAGAAAGCATTTGGGTTCCAAATAACCCTGAGCTAAGACAGAAAGTACTTCAGGAGGCTCATAATAGCAAGTACACTATCCACCCTAAAGGTACAAAAATGTTTCGAGACTTGCAGAGAAAGTATTGGTGGAGGGGTATGAAACGTGATGTGGCTACGTTTGTCTCAAAATGTTTGATCTGCCAGCAAGTTAAAATTGAGCATCAACGACCTGGTGGAAAAATGCAACGAATCGAGATTCTGGAATGAAAATGGGAAGGCATTACGATGGATTTCATCGTTGGATTGCCTCGATCTAAGAGACAACATGACTTAATTTGGGTGATTATTGACAGACTCACCAAGTCTGCTCACTTTTTGCCAATCAACACTCGTTATTCAACAGAACGATTGGCAAAAATTTACGTTCGGGAAATCGTCAGACTCCATGGATTGCCGATATCAATCATATCTGATCGTAACCCAAAGTTCACCTCTCACTTCTGGGAGCAGCTTCAGAAAGCCCTGGGGACGAAACTCAAGTTCAGTACAACATTTCATCCCCAAACTGATGGGCAATCAGAACGAACCATACAGACTCTTGAGGATATGTTGAGAGCCTGTATGCTGGAATGGAAGTGTAACGCCCCGGATTTCCAAAACAAAGCTAAGTTAAAATTTTCATGAATTTCTTTTTTTTTTTCTTTGCAGCGGAACTTAGAAAAGCTTTTAGCAGCGGAATAAGACGATAATGAGTCGTCAGTTTTAGAAAACTCCGAGCACGTTGCAGGTATGTGGCCAAGCAATTCATTGACCACCAAGGTGTTCCATTTTATCGAAAACTCATGTTTATTACAACACTACTGCTTAGAAAAGCAGTGTAGGTTCAATAAAAGGAAGCAGTACAACTCTGTCTAGAGAAACCCTGGAACTCGATGCCGCCTTGCTCCGCATATCGCCACGCAGGTTCAACACCTGAAATCCCCATAAAACGGGGTTAGAACCACTGATGGTCTGGTAAGCATGCAGTCATACATCCATTCAACTCAAGTACGATAATGACCACTCAGGGTCGCAATGCGCAATAACGACGCTCAAGCCTCCAAGACTTAGCGTATATCGCAAGAGCCTCCTCAGGGCTATGAGTTGAACATCCGCTCGAGTCCTCATGACTTAGAGCAAGCCTTTTCAGGGCTGTGATTTGAATAGCCGCTTAAGTCTCCACGACTTAGCCATGACCTCTTTCGGGTCTCAAAGTGATGTCTAGCTCAAGTCTTCATACTTGGCACATCCGTATCCCACGCATCTAAGGACAACTCCTCGAGCTTCGCTTAGTCGTGCGGATACAACACGGGTCTTTGCCCAGTCGGTCCAGTAGTATACCGAACATGACACCTTCACAAAGGTTATGCAGGACTGACTCAACACGTCATCCACTCATACATTCAAAGCATCGTTGTACCTAGAGCTAATGCATTGTTTGATAATTAACCGCTCCCGCCTTTGGTACGCAGGTAGAGCTATTGTTCGGGCATCAACGCGACGTTCTGGGGGTTGATTATTCTATGTATTTTAGATACCCCAGAGGCCTGTTGACCCTATCCATAGTAGGGCAGTGTGTTTCAACTGGGAGAATCCTACTAGGCCCATATTCGGATACATCCTCTACTTGCAGTAGTTGGGTTCAATCCTTAGATCTTAAGGATAACCACGACCCCAAAACCCATGAGTGACTAAGGCCATCGTGGACTCTATCAGGTCCAAAGTAAAATACATGTCACTCAAGGCTGTACCATCACTGTCATTCTACAGTGAGCATAATTCCTGAAGGGGTCTGCCAGTCTTATAATTACTTGGACAGAATCTGCATGCCATTTAGGCAGCCCGTGCTTTAAGCACTACGGGAGTATGTACCCGACCCCATTCAGTCTGCCCCAACACAGTCATTACTGAGGGGGTACCCCTAACACGATCTTCAACCGCGGGGTATGTGCGACCTTAAGTCTTATTCATATGCATGCAGAACACCGCTCTTTGGCACTTCGGCCACCACGAGCATCACACCTCTTTGGGTGGAAACAACACACTTTGGCTCTTCGGCCCTTACGAGTCTGGTTGTGTAACCGTTCTCAATGAGCATGCATATGACTCGATCTAAATAGATCGGATACTCGGCGTATTTTTACGCAACGAGTCCAAACCTAGCCAAGGCGCAACCTCTACTCCGGCTCAGCGGCCCTTACGAGCAAGGTGCCCTTGCAGGCACAAGGATACGAGCCGATCTGGCATCGTTCCATCAACGGACATCATTATGCCGTTCCATTGGTTCCGGCAGCTCTTCTACCAACCATTTCGTGAGCACCTCCCCTGCTCTACCGGCAGTGGTGCGACGAACCCTTCTACGTTGTAGAGGGCAAACCATGAACTGGGTAGCACTCTGCTATATGTCAGAGTATCCTGCTACGTTCTTTCTGAGCTATTCATAGCTTTTTCAGAAATTTCAGCAGCATTTCCTCTCTTTTACGGAGAAAGCGTGCGTTTCTTTTATCCATTTCAGCGGCATCTCCCCTCTTTGGTAGGAAATCGCCACGCTTAATTCGGGAAATGGATGCGCACCGTTGTGCGTACTTTGCATCCATCAAGGTTGCAGGAACCCTTGGCCATAGCCAGGTCACACGAAATTGACTTAGTCATTACGTAAAGAGCATTTTGCCAAAAACCGAAGCCTTTCCAATAGGGGCTTCATTCGTCAAGCAGAATCTTGAACGAGGAGCGGTTAAGGAATCGCATGGGCGATTTGGAGTTGATCTCCATTTGAACGCTCATTTATGCGCTATATATGTAGTATAAGCAGAAGCCTGTGCTTTATACAGCGGCGGCGTAAAGAAATGCATATACTATTGTTCAGGGTGTGTAACTGAACGAAATATTCTACATATATAACAAAGCAGAAGCCTTGGCATCGTTCGACGCGACGGCGTAAGTAAATACATTGCAGAAAGCAGGAGCCTTGGCATCGTTCGACGCGACGGCGTAAGTAAATGCATAATCGGAAGTGCAGTAATCGGAAGTGCAGAAAATAGGGAGCCTTGGCATCATACGACGCGACGGCAAAGGTAAATTACATAGCCTGTGCGATATAAGACGCGTCGGCAGAATCAGTAGATATACACCTAGATCTGTATCCAACGATAGTTACGAGGCGAGCGAGTGAACACCGAAGTGTCCTAGAGGGCTCAACCAAGAACTAGGGTGAGATACTATTTTGAAGAACGCATATACTGCGTATTCGAACATATATATCCGACGATAGTTACGAGGCAAGCGCGTGAACACCGAAGCGTCCTAGAGGGCTCAACCAAGAACTAAAGCAAGATACTACTTCAGAAAGTATATTCTATATACAAACAATCAAATACTTGAGAGAGATGGATCAACGAAGCGAACTTACTTCAAATCGTGGAAGAAACGGCTCCGGGTTGCTTCTTGGGCTTCGAGCCTTCCTTCGAGAGGTCAGACTAAGTCAGATGAAGCTGACTTAGTTGAGAAAGAGGTAGAGTAGGTCAAGCTACTCAACCTAAGTGGTTTGAACCAAACAGGGTTCGATCCAAGTCAACTGGGTTCAGCAGGTTCGAACTCAGCTCAAGTAGGCTAAGTCTGGGTTCAGAAATCCAAACCGGAATCTGGACCAAAAAGGACTTTGACTTTGACTTTAAACCCAACTAGGTTCAAGTCAAGTCAACTGGGTTTGGACCAGGTCAAGTGGGTTCAGACGCAGGTCAGGTGGCTTAGGACCAGGTCAGGCAGGCTCTGGCTAAGTCAGGCAGGCTCAGACCAGGTCAGGTGGGCTCAGGTGGGCTAGGCTAGGTAGGGGAGGTTTAGGAGAGAGAGAGAAGGCAAGAGAGAGAGGGGGTCGATTTTTATGAGAAGAGAGAGAGTGGGGAGGGCTATTTATAGCCCAAGCCCACCTCCTCTTGGATTTTCTCATGCCCCTTCTACCCCCTTGGCTTCTTTTTAATTCCAAGAGGTTCTTTGGTGTGGGGCCCACTTGGATATTCCATGGGATATTTTTGTGGGTCCCACCAGATATTTTCTGAGGAATATTTCTGTGGGTCCCACCAATATTTCCGTGGGTCCCGCAAGAATTTCGGGTTTCCGGCGATTTTTTCCGAAAAATTCTGAGTACGCCATTTTCTTCGTATTGACGTAACTAAGAAAGTTGGCTCGTACGAATCTATTGATTTCGTTTAGTTAGGAAGTTATGGCTTCCCGAGTGTTTGAGCATATATTCGCAATTCGACGAATATCCTAAGTATAACTGGCTCGCAGGAA
Organism: Nuphar pumila; assembly: GCF_984573655.1. NCBI lineage: Eukaryota > Viridiplantae > Streptophyta > Magnoliopsida > Nymphaeales > Nymphaeaceae > Nuphar > Nuphar pumila. The sequence continues at coordinate 51,636,802 of NC_143257.1, read as the reverse complement.
TTGATTCGTTTCGCATTCTGAGAAGAAATGCTGTTTTTACCGGTAAATGCCTCATGAATTTTATTCAGATATTTTCTGAAAAATTGCGGGTCTTACAGGAAGGGTGATTAGGATTCCCATCTAGCATTGACTGAATTTGCTTATAACAATAGCCACCACGTTAGCATTGGGATGGCACCGTATGAAACCTTGTACGGGCGACCTTGTCGATCACTAATCCATTGGGGTGAAGTGGGTGAGCGAACCTTGGACTCGCCCATTGTGTTACAGCACTACACTGAGCAGGTCCACATGATCAGAAAGAATCTATTGACTGCTCAGAGCCTACAGAAGAGCTATGCAAATCAACGGCGTAAGGAGCTCACTTTTGTGGTTGGAGATAAGGTTTTTATCAAGGTCTCTCCAACAAGGAGTGTGTTTTATTTTGGAAAGAAGGGGAATCTCAGCACCAGATTCGTTGGTCCCTTCGAAATTCTAAAAGGAATTGGAGAGACTGCCTACCGAGTAGCATTGCCACTGCAATATACGCAAATACATGATGTATTTCACGTATTAATGCTTAGGAAGTATGTTCATGATCCTTCTCACGTCATTCAACATGAAGACATTGACATACGAGAAGATATGACGGTGGAAGAAAGGCCAGTAGAGATCATGGACCGATGGGAGCAAGTGCTAAGAACGAAGGTCATTCCACTTGTTAAAGTGAGGTGGCAACATCATGGAATCGATGATTGCACTTGGGAGCCCGAATCTGATATGCGGGATAAATATCCTGAACTCTTCACTTTGTACTCTTAACTGAATTTCGCGGACGACATTTCTTTAAGGGGGTAATGATGTAAGACCCGCAATTTTTTAGAAAATATCTAAATAAAATTTATGAGGCATTTACCGGTCAAAATAGCATTTTTCTCAGAATGCAAAACAAATTAATTCCTGCGAGCCAGTTATACTTAGGATATTCGTCGATTCACGAATATATGCTCAAACACTCTGGAATCCATAACTTCCTACCTGAACGAAATCAAAGGATTTCCTCGAGCCAACTTTCTTAGTTACGTCAATGCGAAGAGAATGACGTACTCAGAATTTTTTGGAAAAAAATCACCGAAAACCCAAAATTTTTGTGGGACCCACAAAAATATTGGTGGGACCCACAAAAATATTTTTTAGAAAAACATTCTACAATATTCTAGAATGATCCAGCACCTTCTAGAGCCTTCCAGCATGTTCCAGCACCTTTCATAGAAAGAATTCTCAGAAAAGTCAGGGGCATTTGGGTAAATGGGGTTGCTTAGCCCCTAACCAACCTCCCCTATAAATAGAGGACCCCCCCTTCTTTAGAAAATCGCCAACCCCTCTCTCTCTCCTCCTCTTTCTCTCTCTAGAACCTCCCCTACCTAGCCCACTTGGTCTGAGCCTGCTTGACTTAGCCTGAGCCTGCCTGATCTGGTATTAGCCTGCCTGACTTGGTCCTAACCCACCTGACCTAGCTCAAACCCAGTTGACTTGACTTGAACCTGGTTTGGTTCAAAGTCAAAGTCCAAGTCCTTTTTCGTTCGAAGTCCGGAGTTGATCCTTTTCGAAGTCGAGCCTTGTTCGAAGCATCGAAGCACCCTAGAGTCATTTCTTCCTCAATGCGAAGTAAGTTCGCTTCGTTGATCCAACTCTCTCAAGTATTTGATTGTTTGTATATAGCATATACTTTCTGAAGTAGTATCTTGCTTTAGTTCTTGATTGAGCCCTTTTTGGACACTTCGGTGTGTTATCATCGCAAAATTTTTAACTTTTGCAAATCAAACTGACCTTTGAAAAAGATTTTTGAAAATAACTCGCCTCCGTTTTTAAAATGCGGGAAAATTCCGTAGAATGGGACTCGCCTGTCGGTACGAGGTTCAACCGTTCCTGCCACCTTTAACAGGGGTAATTGAACCAAGGATCAATCTCATGCTCTACTCTATTCAACTTGTCTAAATCATATTCTAATTTCTAAATGCACATAGAATCAAGCATGTGCTATGAATTTTTAGAAAATGCACATTTGAAAACATGATGTTTGCTTTAAATGATTGAAATATTTAGAAAATGTAAATCGTGAATTGGGATTTGAAATATACTTCTGAGAGAAATAAAATCGATTTTGAGGAATCCTTGACATTTGGTGAAAATCGATTCTGAGAGACTTGGTTTCTCTGAATTCAAACTTGGAAATTGAAATTCTAACTTAGAAAATTTGAATTTGGAACTTGGGAAATACTTGAAATATTCTTTGAAATTCAATGTTTTTGGGAAAATCGATTTTGCTATAAGACTTAGGAGATTTTGAGGAATTCAATTTCCTTGACTTGGATTTTGAATTGGAGTTGACAAATGCATGAAATGAATGAATATGGATTTGAGGAATTGAGAAATACTTTTTGAATTTTTGAGAAATGCAGTGCATTTTGAAGTTAGCCTAAGAGTGTAGGCTGAATGTGGCTAATGTGAAGATCATAAATCTAAGTATCATTCGTATTCTGACTATAGCCATAAATACAAATTCCACCAAGTTTATAAACTTCATAGAAGCTAGTGCATGTGCCATTCGTGTAGACCATGGTGAATTTGTAAAAATATGCATAAATCATCATCCATCACACATTAAAATTATAAAAATAAGTTATATGCAATGCAACCTAAGCTAAGCAGAAAATGTAAATTCTTATTCCAAAGTTTAATTACAAATTACATCACTATTGAAATTTAAATACATGAAAAATAAAGTCTTCAATGTACCTGCAAAACTAGAAAACTTGGTTAATGAAAATATGTTGGCTTTTCTAGATTTATCCAGTAATATCTAGAAATTACTGGATTTTGCTAGATATAAGCCTTTTCCTTGATTCCCTTAAATCAAAAGTGATAAAGTATGAAATAAAATAGAATAAATAAGGAAGATAAGATATGAAATTTCGAAATTGGGGTCCAAATGACCAAAATACCCCTACTAACAAGACTATGGCCTTGAAAATAAGGTTTTTAGAAAGATATTTTGATAAAATGCAAGTTTTGGAATTTGAATGGAATAAACTCAAACCAAATATGCCATGACATGATTAAAAATATGAAATTAGGGTTAGGGATTTCGAAATTTATGTCAAATGACCAAATTGCCCCCGATAGCAAGACTATGGCCTTGAAATCAGGGTTTTCTGAAATAGATTTTGGTAAAAACTTAGGTTTTATGCACTAAATGAAATCAAATGAGCATCAAATTAAACCTAAAGCATTCTAATATGATTATGAACATGATTAAACCCTAAAAATATATGATTATGCACGAAAATCCAATAATATCACAAAAACTGTGATTTTAGCAGTGTTTTTGGATCTTTCAGGAACCCGGTTTTGCAATTTGCTTAATTCAGTCATCAAATGGATTTCAAAATCCATAAAAATTGGTACCTGCACTTGTTATAACCCAAATGTCGAATTGGAATTATAAAAATAATTTTTTTACATTGAATTAATCCGAAAATTGCATCAAATCTTAAAAATATGCTATTTTTGACCTAATTCACCAACCAGTCTCAGTCCAAGACCTAAACCAGGGGTCAAATCTCCATGGAAATTTATGAAATTTTACAGAGACTAACTAAGAAGCAAAGCAGAGATTTCCCAAATTACATATCGGAAAAATAATCTCCGGTTAGGGAGAAACCTTTCCGGCAATCTGAGCTAACATATTTCACTCTTAACAGGGATTAAAATAACTATTCCAGATTGAAAATATAGAAATAAATAGCAATCCTAAACAAAAATCTCTGAAATGTTAGTGGTGAAAATTAGACAGAAAAATAACAATACTCACTTTTTACAGATCTAAATTGGATCTGTGGTTTGGGATTTATGACTAACACAAGTTTGATTAGGGTTTTGGTAAACCCTAACGAGCTTTAAATTGAAAAACAAATTCTTTAAAAAGGGAAAAATACTAAACAGTGATCGAAAAATCCGGAAATTTCACAGCAGACAGATCTATTCAATGTGAATCCATAGCCATTTACAGATCTAAAATAGGATATAAGATGAGAGAAATATCATCATAGCAAGTTACCTTCTTGATTTTAACCACGATTTTAAAGCTTTAAAAACCCGATTTGATGTCTGATTTTTTTGACAGAGTTTCCGAGATCCAAAACCTCTGATTTTTCTACAGTAACTCAATAACTCATGCATGCATCACATATATAAAATTCAGAAATAAACAATGAGAACTTCAATCCGAAATAACATTATCTTTACTGTTCTAAACCTAAAACACACAGAAATTTAAGAAACTTGACAAACCATGCATTAACTAATGTAAATAAATAAAATAAACCATAAAACAGTAAATAAAACTTATTTCTATGCTATAGAATGTAAAACAAACATAAATAAACCATGAAAATAAAATAAAAACAGGGAATCAATGGCTGGAATTTGATATCACCTTTAAAACATAGATTTAACCCATTAAAAGGGGTAAATCATATATTTTATTGGTTAATAATGTAAAGAATCATATTAAAGTCAATTCTAATGGATTAAAATCTCTGTAAATCATCCAAAACAGGGTTAGATCACCTTCTTGGATCGTTCTTGCTGATTCTTGATGGTTCTTGAGGTTGAATCCATGGTTTAATCCATGAAGGGGATGACACCAATGGCTAAAATTGATTTAAAACATGAAAAAGTATTAAATAAAACTAAAAAATATTAAAAATATTACATCGGTGCTTGCAGCTGCAATAGAGAAAGGTGGAGGTGCTGGAGAGGAGAGAGAGGCCACGAAAAATTGAGAGCAAAGAGCCCCCCTTTTGGCCTCCCTTAGGTCCCTTTTTATAGTTTTTCAAAAAGTCACTTAATTAGGGTTAATTAAGAGTTTTTTCATTTTTTTAGGACTCTTTCTAATAAATCCACTAAAGGCAACGATTTTTTGTGGTTTTCTAACCCTAAATGAACTCTAATTAAACCTTAATTAACACCTAATTAAACCCTAAAAAGTCCAAATGTGGTACCACCTAGTATGGACCCACATTTGGTTTTTAAAACCTGAATTTAAAACCTTTAAAAACCAATGGTTTAAAACTTAAATAAAATGGATTTTTAAAATTGATTTTGACTCCTCTAAACCTCTAACCTAATTATCACAATGACTAACCCTAGTCTAGCCCTGACTTACTCGAATATGGCGCCACCCCGAGTGGGCCCTACTTGAGCTTTTTTTTTTAAAAATGATTTTAAAACTTGAAATGGAGAAAGTTTTCAAAAGTAAACTTTGAAATTAAAATTTTTGAAATGGCATAGGGTCCTAACTGGGTCAGGACTCCTCTGGATATGTTACCAACTGAGTGGGCCCACATCGAGTTTTGCAAATTTTGAAATAAACACTGAAAATACCTTTGAAAAGGGGTTAAAATTAATAATTAAAATTCAAGATCTTTGAAAATAGGGTCTCAAGCGAACTGGAACTCCGGGTTAGAGTCCTGAACTCTTAGGACTCTGAGATTTTAGATTTTAAAAGCCAAATGAAAGAATTTTCAAAAGATTTTATCAAGAAATGATGAAATAAGTCAGAAAACACAGTAAGGGTTAGACTCCTAACTCGACCGAACTCTAAAATAGAGTCCTGAACTAACTGGACTCTGTAAAATGACCTAAATTTTGAAAATAATCGAAAAAGATTGAAAATGGAAGTAAAACAGACTTAAAAACAGACTCCTGACTGGATTAGGACTCTGAGAAAGAGTCCTGATCGGACTGAAACTTTCAAAAATTTGAAAAATTTGATGAATAGAGGAATTCAGAAGAGACACCACCTCAATGGGTCTCATCTGTGAATTGGAATCGATTAATATTTGAATTTGAAATGAATCCAGATTGTTTCCTTGAGAAAATATTTCGAAATATAAAGTCCTGGGGTTGAAAAATGACAGAGTATTGAATAAAAACCCAGGTTTTGAAATTGATTTTGAAATAAAGCTTTAAAATTCAAATCTGGATTGAATGTTTTGAAATAGGAGTGCTAGATCTCGAAAATGAGATGTAATGACATGCAATGCTATGCAATGCAATGAGATGTGATGAAATGAAATGCAGAATACATGCAATGATATGCAATAATCTGTGATGACCTATGAAATGGACAAACACTGGATGAGGGTGAAAATTTGGAGTGTTTACAGATGCCCCTCTTTGCTGCTAAGCCGGCTGAAAGCCGAGCTTAGTGGCAAAGAAAACACACCAAATTTGGATTATAAAAATGCCCCAGTTAGATGAATCTGACTGGGTATGAAAGAATTAGTTCAAGTGATGATGATAGATATGAAATGAAGAATAAGGAGAAAATTTTACTTCGAAAAGAAGTGAGATTCAGGTTTTGCCCTTAACCTGGATGGGACGGGAAATACCTCGTATAGAAACGAAGCTCAGGTTTGACGCTTAACCTAACCGGGAAATGAAAATGGAATACCTCATCAAAGGAGGCTCAGGTTTATACCCTTAACCTGATTGGGCGGAAAATGAAATACCTCATCAAAGGAGGCTCAGGTTTATACCCTTAACCTGATTGGGCAGAAAATGGAATACCTCATCAAAGGAGGCTCGGGTTTATACCCTTAACCTGATTGGGCAGAAAATGAAATACCTCATCAAGGGAGGCTCAGGTTTGTACCCTTGACCTGATTGGGCAGAGAATGGAATACCTCATCAAAGGAGGCCCAGGTTTATACCCTTAACCTGATTGGGCAGAGAATGAAATACCTCATTAAAGGAGGCCCAGGTTTGTACCCTTAACCTGATCGGGTAGAAAATGGATGGAACCCTCAAAAGAAGAGACCGTGATGGAACCTTCGGATTTCCGCACAATGAATCCGATAGGGGTTTTGCAAAAGGAAGGAAATTGGGGTCCCTAAAGCTTGAAAAGGGTTTGATTTTGGGCGTCTCATTGCTGAGACTAAATAGCTTTTGAAATTGCCTTTTGCTGAAATTGGTGGCTTAACCTCAAGCCGAAATTGGACTGTCTATGGTGGGACAGTGGGGACACAGAGAAGTGTGCGAATCTGAGAGCCCGTGAGCTCAGATTATACCAAGGAAGGGAAGGAATCTTGAAAACTCCCGTAATCAAGTCCTAAAAGGGATGGTGTCAGGATGTGCCAAAGATGAACCTCAAGCTCTCGCTTCATGCCAGGATAGCTAGAAAATATTATCAAAATGTTGAAAATTGTTGTTGATTCAAAATAATTGAAAATGATGCACATTGTTTTGAAAGTATTCCCTCTTTTCTACCTGAAGTATTACCTCCGACTGAGCTTAACTCCGTAGAATCAAGATTCAAATTCAAATTGCTTGCGATTGGCTTTCTTTTAAGGAAGCTATCAATTTCCTTGATATGGACGGGAAAGAAAGTATTCTTGATATTGCAAGAGCTATTGGTGAAAGAATATTGATAAAAGAATTTCACAAAATTAAAGAAGATTCTTGATAGATTCGGCAGTCTGATATCCTGGGATTCTTTTCTCATGATGATCTTTCTGCACTCTCTTTTTAACAGATTGGAGCTCTCTTGGATTTTTCGGGAATTACATCATCCCTCATTTTGTAGATGTCCTGACTTTTCTCTCTTTTTTTTCTTGGGAAGGGTACGTCACAAACTCCTTCATCTCAAAGATGTTCCGATCCTTCTTTTCTCTCAGGGATTATCTTGATAGTTATTGGCTCATTGGTTGGGAATCTCTTGATGATAGCTGGAATCAAATATCTTTTAGGGTTTGTCGGTAGGCTCATCACACTCGCCTTCATCTCGACGGTGATCTGAACTTTCCCTGGAAGGATCCGTCACAAACTCGGTCATCTTGGAGATGATCCAAATCTTCTTTGGCCCCGGGGGTCGACTCGCTTAATTCGCCTTCATCTTGACGACAATTGAGAGATCCCTTTTGCAGATATTTAATTGCAGCTTAGGTGTTTGAGGAGATATGAAAATTGAGTGGATTTTTCTGTATCACCCAGGATATTTCGACTGCTTTATTTTTCAAGAATGGTCTTTAAAAATGTGCCATTGACTGCGATCAATATCAATCACTTATGGCTTTGCAACAACATTGAGTTCTCTTTACTGGCCATATCGCGGATTTATTCTTCATCCTTTTGGTTGGCCAATAGAAAGATTTTGAACTTTGAATCCTTTTTCGCGAAAGCATTGTCCTTTCGGAAGTAATACTGAGGATATTCTGAGGTAATAATTTTGTGCAATAAAGATTTTTGAAATCAACAAATATCTAATAACAAATTGGCAAAACTTTCTTGAAATCCTTTTGTGAAAGCAAGCATTTGAAGCACAACGCAACACATCCATGACAAAAATTCTCTTATCCTTTCCCCAAAGGAGAAGATTCAGAAATTAGAATTGGGAATTACTCCTCTCTTCCCTGAAGAGGAGGTGTTTGCAAAACGAACTTTCGAAGAGAAATTAAGCTTTCATCAAAACTTCCTAACATTAGGCTTCTCTTATGGAAAGGGGGCCGGAATTGGTGAGGTTGGTAAATTGGTCATGAAGGAACGAGTTCATCACACTCTCCCTGAAAAGAGGGTCCTTCATGATGAAATGGCCTAGTCTGAAATTATGGGGCCACAAGGAAAGCAAGTCTCCGTCGAGTCTCTCCCTATAAAAAGGGTTCCTTGTGTGAAATTTGGAATTTTATTTTGCAAACGGTTCACAAAGACACGAGTCCCTTCAAACTCTCCCTGAAAAGGGGCTAAGTGAACGAATTGGATAGCATGCGAAAAGAGCGAGCTCCCTCGAACTCTCCCTATACAAAGGGTCTCTCGCAAGAGAAAATAATTGAAATTGGGTATTGGGTGACTCAAAAGGGTCAAATTTTGGAAATTAGAATTTTGAAATTTGATATTTGAAATTGGAAATTGGAAATTGGAAATTTGGAAATTGATAATTGAAAATTGGAAATTGATTGACCCGAAGGTCGAAATTGTGAATTGGTTTACTGAGAATGACATGGGTTCTATAGGGATTTAGCCTAAGAACGACATTGGTTCAATTGAGAACGGCATTGGTCCCGTAGGGGTTCGACCTACGAACTATCTATTCCATAGGGATTTAACCTAAGGATCATAGTTTAAGAAGGAATGATTCCAACTTGTGAGCTTTGAATGGACCAGGTGCTAAACTAGGTTTTTGAGAAAAGATTCGAATCAGAATTCAACTCTTCAAGGAAAACTAGATGAATTGGATTTTAAAAGAAAATTCGGGTCGGAACTCGAATCTTCTAGACCAACTTGCAGGGTAGTTTGAGTAGAAGTTCAAACTTGTAAAGGAAAGCTAAGCGAATTGGATTTGAAAGAAAATTCGAGTCGGAACTTGGATTTTTCTAGACCAATTCTGAATTGGATTTGGAAGAAGATTCGAATCGGAACTCGACTCTTCTAGACCAATTCTAGAATCTAGAGGAAAGAAAATTATACGAATTGGATTTGTAAAAAAAATTCAAGTCGGGACTTGGATTTTCTAGACCAATTCTGAATTGGATTTGGAAGAAGATTCGAATCGGAACTCGACTCTTCTAGACCAATTCTGGACATTTAAAGGAAAGAAAAGTTGATAAGTATAAAGATGACATTTGGGACTAGTTCAACTAGTACGAGCATCAGATTTTGGAAGAGTACCAATACGAGCACTAGGTTTTAAAAGGTTACCAGTACGAGCACTGGGTTTTAAAAGGTTACCAGTACGAGCACTGGGTTTTAAAAGATTATCAGTACAAGCACTGGATTTTGAAAGGTTACCAGCACGAGCACTGGGTTTTGAAAGATTGCCAGTACGAGCGGTGGATTTTGGAAGGTTACCAGTACGAGCACTGGATTTAAAAAAAAGTACCCGCACGAACGCTGGGCTTTGAAAAAGTCTGACCAGTGAATACTGAATTTAGAAAGTTCGGCCAGTAAAAACAAATTCAGAAAGTTCGACCAGTGAAAACTGGATTCAGGAAGCTCGACCAGTGAAAACTGGATTTAAGAAGTTCGACCAGCGAAAACTGGATTCAAGAAGTTCGACCAGTAAAAACCGGATTTAGGAAGTTCGACCAGTAAAAACCGGATTTAGAAAGTTCGACCAGTAAAAACTGGATTCAAGAAGTTCGACCAGTAAAAACCGGATTAAGGAAGTTCGACCAGTGAAAACTGGATTTAGGAAGTTCGACCAGTAAAAACCGGATTTAGAAAGTTCGACCAGTGAAAACCGGATTTAGGAAGTTCGACCAGCGAAAACTGGATTTAGAAAGTTCGACCAGTGAAAACTGGATTTAGGAAGTTCGACCAGTGAAAATTGGATTTAAGAAGTTCGACCAGCGAAAACTGGATTTAGGAAGTTCGACCAGTGAAAACTGGATTCTGGAAGTTCGACCAGTAAAAAACGGATTTAGGAAGTTCGACCAGTGAAAACCGGATTCAGGAAGTTCGACCAGTGAAAACTGGATTCTGGAGAATTACTAATTGACTTTGATGGAAAATTTTTAGTCTTCACCCTCACGACGACTCGGACAACTGTCGGGGTCTCAGGATTTATCCCTTATCCTGAATGGGTAATCGATGCAAATGCGAATTGATGCAGATGAATGCGAATGAATGCATGCAAATGCAAATGAATGTAAATGGGTGCACATGCGTGCAAAATGAGAGATTTGTTTGATCCTGCCTGCATACAGGATGTTTTGAAGACAATTTTTAAAATAATGCCCCAGTGTAATGGGGGAGTAAGATATTGGATGAAAGGATAAATAATTGATATTTGAGGAATGTTCTCTGAAGATAACAGTGGAAAGATTGACGATGTGCTTCTTGATGAATTCGGGAGACACTCTGAAAGAGGTTACTCCTTGTAAAAAGGCCTTTTGTAAAGAAGGAGAAATACAAAAGATGATGCCAAACTATGAGGAAGATTGATAATTTTATTGATGAAAGAGATGAGACCATGCCATCCGTACAAAATGACGAAAGCAAAATGCAAGAATGAAAGAGTGATGGCCTTGTCGCTCTTAAGGGGCTGATGAGCTGGTTGCTTTATCTTCTTCTTTGCCTTCCATAAGGATATTTTCATCGATATAGTCTTGAATAATATTCCTGAGAACGAAACAGTACTCGGTATCATGCCCCATGGCCCGATGAAACTTGCAGAATTCATCTTTAAATCTTCCCCTAGTGATAGGAGGATCATCGACTCTTGGGAGCTTAATCATCTCTTTGGCCAACATATGTTCAAGGATTTCTTCACGCGGTTGATCTAGGGGAGTAAAGTCACGTTTAAAACTCCAGTTGTCATGCTTCAACTTTTCTTGAGGTCTCGACCCTTGCTCAAAAGATCGCTGAGGTTGCTTATCATACTAGGGAATCGACTCACCTTTTTGCTCATTTTTGTTGGGGTTTGGTCCCCCTCGGCCAGAGCTGTGATCTTTCACATTTTCCTTATAATGGTTCTTGTTGTTGCTGGTAGAGTAGGTAAAATGGGTTTTCTTGTTAGATTCCTGCTGACTGTTGCTTTTGGTGAATATGAAACCTTCATAAGATCCATTTTCCATACTCAACTCAATCCATTCAGCTCGTTCTGTCAGTTCTATGAAGTTCTTCGATGGAGATGTAGAAATCAGTCCCCTCAGGGGTTGCGAGAAGTTGCTCAGGATCAAAGATAGTGCGTGTCCTTCTGCTATTGGCTCAAGCATCTTATTGCAAGCGGATCTCAATCTGTGAATAAAATCCCTGGCCTTCTCGTTTTCCTTCTGCCTCAGACTGCAGAGATGACTGAGAGTCGGAAGTGCTTCAACATTGAATAAAAAGCGCTCAATAAACAAATTGACCACTTTATCAAACTCTTTCAGCTCTATGGGATTAATATGCTCTGAATACCATTTTGCTGCAATACCCTCCAGACTGCGAGGGAGACAAAGAAATAAGGCTCGGTTATTCCTCCTGAACTTGGAACACTCTGCAAAGAAAAGGGCGAGGTGTGACTTTAGGTCACCCGAACTATCAAACTTAATGAATTTCTTGGGGAGGTTATCAAGATCATCATCCCCATCCAGTGCATCATAGAAGTCTTCACTTGTAAAGACTCTTTTGCCCTTGTCACGAGCTTGAAGATCCTTAACCATCTTCATCACATCTTTCAGTTGTGACTGCGTAGGGTCGTCAACAGACTGATTCTTGGATTTGTAGGCCGACCCCTGCCCCTGAGTCGACCTTTTGAATTCTTGCTTGTTTTCATACTCTTTGTCACTATCATCTGCCGATTCTGACTCATCAGATATTTCCTCGTGACGACTCTGCTTTTTGTTGATCTTCACATTCTTGACGGCATGACCCTTATCTTTCTGTTTGGTCTGAATTTGCTCAGTACTGGCCTCAGCTTGCTCTGCCAGCATCTTGGTCATCATTTTTTTGAACATGACGTACATTTGGGGATCGATGCCATCATCCGCCTGCTGACCCTAACTCTGGATGGATCGAGGTGAGTCCATCTCTTCTTCTAAAGCTACTGAGTACGCAACGCCTTCAACTGATGTGGTTTTTTTCTGGATCTTGTATGAACCATCGGGTATCACAAATGTTCTCTTGGATGTTGCTGATGCTCTCTGCAGGGCAGAACTGATGGTTAGGCTTCTGAAGGAAATTTGGTTTGGAGGAAAATATTTGTTGAGAATTTTGGTAGACAATTGAAATAATATCCCATTACTAGGGATTGAGTCGTCGCTGGGATTATGACAATTGTGTTGCTATTCTTTGCAAGATAAACAACTGAAAATATGCCTTGTTACCTAGGCGAGGTCGTCAAACCAAAGTGAAATGTAAAATAAAGGAATTTTATTGAGGGGAAAAACATGATTTTATCAATAATACACTTGACAGAAAGGAGGGGGACATACAATTTTCCACCACTCTGGATAATCAGACGATACTCGAGGGCCAGGAAAAATAGTAAGATGGACAAAGGAATCCCAGCCATGTCTGGCAGAATGGTATGCTCTGGACCACTGATCTGATGCGAGGTCAAATTCTGGCAGAACCCCTGCTAGTGGACGAATCTCAACGCGCTTCTGCCTCTGAGAGAACTGCCTGACGCACCGCTCTGGATGATAGTATGCGCAGAAGAAGGGGCCAAGTAGCCTGAACCACTTGCCATATGCATAGGTATATCTGGGAGGTGACTCCTGACGATCAAAGTAGTCCCATACGACTTCTTCCTCCTGAAGGTTGTCGATCAAGAACCGGTATCGCGCAACTAGAAGAAGCTTCTCACCATTGTATCTGAATGAACTGGCTCGAGCTGGCACATGCTGGAGGAACCAAGATTGCAACGCGTAGGTGCACCCTTCGACTAGGATCGACTCTCCGAGTGCGAAACGAGTCAACCCTCGGTATAGGAAAGCGAGTGCGGCCATGGCTATTGAGAGGCGGCTGGTCTGTCGACTTCCCCATCTCCTTAGAAGCTGAACTATTCTGATATCCATGTAATTCCGTCCATCGGGAAAGAAAGCTAATCCCACTGTGCACAGAACCATCGCGTGCTGAATTCTCTCTCGAGCTGTCCTGGACAACGAACTGACTTCCTCAAATGTCCCATGCTGTCTGTAGATTTCGAGCAGATCCACATATTCATTTCCATCTTCTTCAATCAGAGGCCAAGACTTGCATCCTGTCATGCGAGCTAAGGCATCCTTAGGGTCCAGACCCTTAACATTAATCAGAAACTGTTTCTCTAATGGATCTCCAGGCTGACCGGCTGGCTCGGGCAATCCCATAATCTCTGAAAATTCATCCATCAGTACTGTCATCTCGCCCCATGGGAACCAGAAGGTAGAAGTGCTCGGATTCCACCGCTCTGCTAGTGCATGAATCAAGTTGTCGTTGACTGTCTGCTTTCCCACTGCGGACGCCAGTTCCAATCCACACTCGTCCAGATGGTCCGGAAACATACGAGAGAAGTTCTTGAACCATGAATAGTACCACCGGTGCTGAGGACTCGATGTTTGGGAAGACTTTGTCGCACCTCGTAGGAGATGTGACCCTCAGGGAAGATTGAATCAAGCTGACTGGATGCCATCGGACTGGAAGACATGGAAATTGGAATAAGACTTGGGAAAATACAGGAAATTTGAGAAAAATGCAGGCAGGATAAAAATAAAGCAGGAAATTCGAGATCCAGAAGAAAGGAAAGATGGGAAATCACCTGGAGTTTTGAAGGAAATTAAGGGAAATTTGGAAAATCGTCCAGGGTTGGATGAAATATGAAGAAATAAATGGAGAATGAAGTATTTGGAAAATCGTCCAAGGTTTAAAACATGGACAGTACACGGACATAGATTGGGGAATTTTGAAAAATCGTCCAGTATTTTTAGAAAATTAGGAAAAATATAGAAAATAAAAAGGAAATAACATATTCAATCAAATTCTGCATAAACAAGTATGCACAAACAGCATTCCCTAAAAGCTGACTCTAGATGCACAAATTTTGAAATGGCTTGTGGGACCTTAATCCTAACTCTAAGGCTCAGATCATCTGTATCCAATCCAGTTATGCCTATATACTCAAGCCAAGGCTCGATGTACGTGGCATAAAATCAATTTCTCTGGTTCTAGGTTCAAGTTTTCCAACATCCTAGAGCACCTGCCGATATACGTCAGACTATGGCCCTTGGTACGTGGCAGGGGCGTTTTCACCCAAATAGGTGGCCCAATTGTGAGGCTCTGTCCCGAACTATGGTTCTGGAAGAGAGCCCAGCAACGTGAAGACCGGGACAATATAGGTGGGGTGATTTTTGAAAACATGAGCACATGCAATCAAATCAGAAGGCTCTAAAACCTAAAGAGATAGAATTTTGAAATATTTGAAGAAGCAAACATTGTTTTCATACAATTCCTAAATTGAGGAGTGTTGTATTAGACCTAAGTCTATGTGAGCATGAATATTTCTCCTCAATATGGTCCTACCAAACCATACCTAGTCTATATGCATTCCATGTCAGCTGGGTTCAGGTCTAGGCTCCTAGGTTCACATGATATCATAAAGCAAAGCTGGCATTCCATGGAAATCGATTTTGACAATTTGAACTAAGTAGAGCATTAGATTGATCAGGCGAAGACAGGTCCCATCACGGTCGCCAAACCTGTTATCATCACAAAATTTTTAACTTTTGCAAATCAAACTGACCTTTGAAAAAGATTTTTGAAAATAACTCGCCTCCGTTTTTAAAATGCGGGAAAATTCTGTAGAACGGGACTCGCCTGTCGGTACGAGGTTCAACCGTTCCTGCCACCTTTAACAGGGGTAATTGAACCAAGGATCAATCTCATGCTCTACTCTATTCAAATTGTCTAAATCATATTCTAATTTCTAAATGCACATAGAATCAAGCATGTGCTATGAATTTTTAGAAAATGCATATTTGAAAACATGATGTTTGCTTTAAATGATTGAAATATTTAGAAAATGTAAATCGTGAATTGGGATTTGAAATATACTTCTGAGAGAAATAAAATCGATTTTGAGGAATCCTTGACATTTGGTGAAAATCGATTCTGAGAGATTTGGTTTCTCTGAATTCAAACTTGGAAATTGAAATTCTAACTTAGAAAATTTGAATTTGGAACTTGGGAAATACTTGAAATATTCTTTGAAATTCAATGTTTTTGGGAAAATCGATTTTGCTATAAGACTTAGGAGATTTTGAGGAATTCAATTTCCTTGACTTGGATTTTGAATTGAAGTTGACAAATGCATGAAATGAATGAATATGGATTTGAGGAATTGAGAAATACTTTTTGTATTTTTGAGAAATGCAGTGCATTTTGAAGTTAGCCTAAGAGTGTAGGCTGAATGTGGCTAATGTGAAGATCATAAATCTAAGTATCATTCATATTCTGACTATGGCCATAAATACAAATTCCACCAAGTTTATAAACTTCATAGAAGCTAGTGCATGTGCCATTCGTGTAGACCATGGTGAATTTGTAAAAATATGCATAAATCATCATCCATCACACATTAAAATTATAAAAATAAACTATATGCAATGCAACCTAAGCTAAGCAGAAAATGTAAATTCTTATTCCAAAGTTTAATTACAAATTACATCACTATTGAAATTTAAATACATGAAAAATAAAGTCTTCAATGTACCTGCAAAACTAGAAAACTTGGTTAATGAAAATATGTTGGCTTTTCTAGATTTATCCAGTAATATCTAGAAATTACTGGATTTTGCTAGATATAAGCCTTTTCCTTGATTCCCTTAAATCAAAAGTGATAAAGTATGAAATAAAATAGAATAAATAAGGAAGATAAGATATGAAATTTCGAAATTGGGGTCCAAATGACCAAAATACCCCTACTAACAAGACTATGGCCTTGAAATTAGGGTTTTTAGAAAGATATTTTGATAAAATGCAAGTTTTGGAATTTGAATGGAATAAACTCAAACCAAATATGCTATGACATGATTAAAAATATGAAATTAGGGTTAGGGATTTCGAAATTTAGGTCAAATGACCAAATTGCCCCCGATAGCAAGACTATGGCGTTGAAATCAAGGTTTTTTGAAATAGATTTTGGTAAAAACTTAGGTTTTATGCACTAAATGAAATCAAATGAGCATCAAATTAAACCTAAAGCATTCTAATATGATTATGAACATGATTAAACCCTAAAAATATATGATTATGCACGAAAATCCAATAATATCACAAAAACTGTGATTTTAGCAGTGTTTTTGGATCTTTTAGGAACCCGGTTTTGCAATTTGCTTAATTCAGCCATCAAATGGATTCCAAAATCCATAAAAATTGGTACCTGCACTTTTTATAACTCTAATGTCGAATTGGAATTATAAAAATAATTTTTTGACATTGAATTAATCCGAAAATTGCATCAAATCCTAAAAATATGCTATTTTTGACCTAATTCACCAACCAGTCTTAGTCCAAGACATGAACCAGAGGTCACATCTCCATGGAAATTTATGAAATTTTACAGAGACTAACTAAGAAGCAAAACAGAGATTTTCCAATTTACAGATCGGAAAAATAATCTCCGGTTAGGGAGAAACCCTTCCGGCAATCTGAGCTAACATATTTCACTCTTAACAGGGATTAAAATAACTATTCCAGATTGAAAATACAGAAATAAATAGCAATCCTAAACAAAAATCTCTGAACTTTTAGTGGTGAAAATTAGACAGAAAAATAATAATACTCACTTTTTACATATCTAAAATTGGATCTGTGGTTTGGGATTTATGCCTAACACAAGTTTGATTAGGGTTTTGGTAAACCCTAATGAGCTTTAAATTTAAAAACAGATTCTTTACAAAGGGAAAAATACTAAACAGTGATCGAAAAATCCGAAAATTTCACAGCAGACAGATCTATTCAATGTGAATCCATAGCCGTTTACAGATCTAAAATAGGATATAAGATGAGAGAAATATCATCATAGCAAGTTACCTTCTTGATTTTAACCATGATTTTAAAGCTTTAAAAACCCGATTTGATGTCTGATTTTTTTGACAGAGTTCCCGAGATCCAAAACCTCTGATTTTTCTACAGTAACTCAATAACTCATGCATGCATCACATATATAAAATTCAGAAATAAACAATGAGAACTTCAATCCAAAATAACATTATCTTTACTGTTCTAAACCTAAAACACACAGAAATTTAAGAAACTTGACAAACCATGCATTAACTAATGTAAATAAATAAAATAAACCATAAAACAGTAAATAAAACTTATTTCTATGCTATAGAACGTAAAACAAACATAAATAAACCATGAAAATAAAATAAAAACAGGGAATCAATGGCTGGAATTTGATATCACCTTTAAAACATAGATTTAACCCATTAAAAGGGGTAAATCATATATTTTATTGGTTAATAATGTAAAGAATCATATTAAAATCAATTCTAATGGATTAAAATCTCTGTAAATCAACTAAAACAGGGTTAGATCACCTTCTTGGATCGTTCTTGCTGATTCTTGATGGTTCTTGAGGTTGAATCCATGGTTTAATCCATGAAGGGGATGACACCAATGGCTAAAATTGATTTAAAACATGAAAAAGTATTAAATAAAACTAAAAAATATTAAAAATATTACCTTGGTGCTTGCAGCTGCAATGGAGGAAGGTGGAGGTGCTGGAGAGGAGAGAGAGGCCACGAAAATTTGAGAGAAAAGAGCCCCCCTTTTGGCCCCCCTTAGGTCCCTTTTTATAGTTTTTCAAAAAGTCACTTAATTGTGGTTAATTAAGAGGTTTTTCATTTTTTTAGGACTCTTTCTAATAAATCCACTAAAGGCAACGATTTTTTGTGGTTTTCTAACCCTAAATGAACTCTAATTAAACCTTAATTAACACCTAATTAAACCCTAAAAAGTCCAAATGTGGTACCACCTAGTATGGACCCACATTTGGTTTTTAAAACCTGAATTTAAAACCTTTAAAAACCAATGGTTTTAAACTTAAATAAAATGGATTTTTAAAATTGATTTTGACTCCTCTAAACCTCTAACCTAACTAGGACAATGACTAACCCTAGTCTAGCCCTGACTTACTCGAATATGGCGCCACCCCGAGTGGGCCCTACTTGAGTTTTTTTTTTTAAAAATGATTTTAAAACTTGAAATTGAGAAAGTTTTCAAAAGATTTTCAAAAGTAAACTTTGAAATTAAATTTTTTGAAATGGCATAGGGTCCTAACTGGGTCAGGACTCCTCTGGATATGGTACCAACTGAGTGGGCCCACATCGAGTTTTGCAAATTTTAAAATAAACACTGAAAATACCTTTGAAAAGGGGTTAAAATTAATGATTAAAATTCAAGATCTTTGAAAATAGGGTCTCAAGCAAACTGGAACTCCAGGTTAGAGTCCTGAACTCTTAGGACTCTGAGATTTTAGATTTTAAAAGCCAAATGAAAGAATTTTCAAAAGATTTTATCAAGAAATGATGAAATAAGTCAGAAAACACAGTCAGGGTTAGACTCCTAACTCGACCAAACTCTAAAATAGAGTCCTGAACTAACTGGACTCTGTAAAATGACCTAAATTTTTAAAATAATCGAAAAAGACTAAAAATGAAAGTAAAACAGACTTAAAAACAGACTCCTGACTGGATTAGGACTCTGAGAAAGAGTCCTGATCGGACTAAAACTTTCAAAAATTTGAAAAATTTGATGAATAGAGGAATTCAGAAGAGACACCACCTCAATGGGTCTCATCTGTGAATTGGAATCGATTAAAATTTGAATTTGAAATGAATCCAGATTGTTTCCTTGAGAAAATATTTCGAAATATAAAGTCCTGGGGTTGGAAAATGACAGAGTATTGAATAAAAACCCAGGTTTTGAAATTGATTTTGAAATAAAGCTTTAAAATTCAAATCTGGATTGAATGTTTTGAAATAGGAGTGCTGGATCTCGAAAATGAGATGTAATGACATGCAATGCTATGCAATGCAATAAGATGTGATGAAATGAAATGCAGAATACATGCAATGATATGCAATAATCTGTGATGACCTATGAAATGGACAAACACTGGATGAGGGTGAAAATTTGGAGTGTTTACACGGTGTTCACCTGCTCATCTCGTAACTATCGTCATATATATATGCTCAAATACACAGTATATGCGTTCTTAAAAATGGTATCTCGTTTTAGTTCTTTGTTGAGCCCTTTAGAACACTTCAGTGTTCACCCGCTCGCCTCGTAACTATCGTTGGATGTGGATCTAGGTGTATATCTGCTGATTCTGCCAACACGTCCTATATCGCACAGGCTATGTAATTTACCTTTGTCGTCGCGTCGTATGATGCCAAGGCTCATGCTTTCTGCAATTTTCAATTACTGCACTTCCGATTATGCATTTACTTACATCATCGTGTTGAATGACTCCAAGGCTCCTACTTTCTGCAAATATATATGTAGAATATTTCGTTCAGTTATACACCCTGAACAATAGTATATGCATTTCCTTACGCCGCCGCTGTATAAAGCACAGGCTTCTGCTTATACTAAATATATGGCGCGTAAATGAGCGTTCAAATGGAGATCAACTCCAAATCGCCAATGCGATTCCCTTACCGCTCCTCGTTCAAGATTCTGCTTGACGAATGAAGCCCCTATTGGAAAGGCTTCGCTTTTTAGCAAACTGCTCTTTATGTAAAGACTAAGTCAATTACGTATGGCCTGGCTATGGCCAAGGGTTTCTGCAACCTTGATGGATGCAAAGTACGCACAATGGTGCACATCCATTTCCTAAGTTAAGCGTAGTAATTTCCCGCCAAAGAGGGGAGATGTCGCTGAAATGGATAAAAGAAACGCACGCTTTCTCTGTTAAAGAGAGGAAGTGCTGCTAAAATTTCTGAAGAAGCCAAGAATGGCTCAGAAAGAACGTAGCAGGATACTCTGTCATACCGCAGAGAGCTACCCAGTTCATGGAATGCCTTCTACAACGTAGAAGGGTTCGTCGCACCACTGCCAATAGAGCAGGGGAGGTGCTAACGAAATGGTTGGCAGAAGAGCTGCCGGAACCAGTTAAATGACATAATGATGTCCGTTGATGGAACGATGCCAGAACGGCTCGTATCCCTGTGCCTGCAAGGGCACCTTACTCGTTAGGACCGCTGAGCCGGAGTAGAGGTTGCGCCTTGGCTAGGTTTGGACTCGTTGCGCAAAAATACGCCGAGTCGCCGATCTATTTAGATCGAGTCATATACATGCTCATTGAGAATGGTTACGCAACCAGACTAGTAAGAGCCAAAGAGCCGGAGTGTGTTGTTTTCACCCAAAGAGGTGTGATGCTCGTGGTGGGCGTAGTGCCAAGAGTGGTGTTCTGCATGCATATGAGTCAGACTTAAGGTCGCACTTACCCCGCGGTTGAAAATTGTGTTAGGGGTACCCCCTCAGTTAATGACTGTGTTGGGGTGGACTGAATGGGGTCGGGTACATACTCCCGTAGTGTTGAGGCACGGGTTGCCTAAATGGCATGCAAATATCTGTCCAAGTAATTGTAAGACAGGCAGACCCCTTCAGGAATTATGCTCATTGTGGAATGACAGTGATGGTACAGCCTTGAGTGACACATATTTTACTTTGTACCTGATAGAGTCCACGATGGCCTCAGTCACTTATGGGTTTTGGGGTCGTGGTTATCCTTAAGATCTAATGATTGAACCCAACTACTTCAAGTAGAGGATGCATCCGAATATGGGCCTAGTAGGGTTCTCTTAGTTGAAACACATTGCCCTACTATGGATAGGGTCAACAGGCCTCTGGGGTATCTAAAATACATAGAATAATCAACCCCCAGAACGTCGAGTTGATGCCCAGACAATTGCTTTGCCCGCGTACCAAGGGTGGAAGAGCTTAAATATCGAAACAATGCATTAGCTTAGGTACAGCGATGCTTGAATGTATGAGTGGATGGACGTTGTTGAGTCAGTCCTGCATAACCTTTGTGAAGGTGTCATGTTCGGTATACGTCTGGACCGACTGGGCAAAGACCCGTGTTGTATCCGCACGACTAAGCGAAGCTCGATGAGCTGTCCTTAGATGCGTGGGTTACTAATGTGTCAAGTATGAAGACTTGAGCTAGACATCCCTTTGAGACCTGGAAGAGGTCAAGGCTAAGTCATGGAGACTCAAGCGGTTATTCGAATCACAACCCTGAAAAGGCTTGCTCTAAGTCATGAAGACTTGATCGGATGTTCAACTCATAGCCTTGAGGAGGCTCTTGTGATATACGCTAAGTCTTGGAGGCTTGAGCGTCGTATTACGAACTGCGACCCTGAGCGGTCATCGTATGTACTTGAGTTGAATGGATATGTGATTGCATGCATACCAGACCATCAGTGGTTCTGACCCCGTTTAATGGGGATTTCAGGTATTGTACCTGCGTGGCGATATGCGGAGCAAGGCGGCATTGAGTTCAAGAGTTTCTCTAGACAGAGTTGTACTGCTTCCTTTTATTGAACCTATACTGCTTTTCCAAGCAGTGATGTTGTAATAAACATGTGGTTTTCGATAGAATGGAACACTTCGGTGGTCAATGAGTTGCTTGACCACATACCTGCAATGTGCTCGGAGTTTTCTAAAACTGACGACTCATTATCGTCTGATTCCGTTGCTAAAAGCTTTTCTAAGTTCCACTGCAAAGAAAAAAAAAAAGAAATTCATGAAAATTTTATCTTAGCTTTGTTTTGGAAATCCGGGGCGTTACATATCATTTGCGTGTTTAGTGTGTATGTTAAATTAGCTATGTTAATATTAGATTAAATTAGTTAGTTAAATATTTTTGCATTTTAGATAAAGGGTAGTTTGGTCATGGTGTTTGAAAATCATTTTTGGTAGAATTGAAACCTCTCCAAATTCGTGAATTTCAATTAAGGAAAGCTTTGATTGTCATCCAGCCAGGTTACAAAGGAATCATCTTCTCAATTTTGGAAACAATTTTTGAATTTCAAATCATTTTCTAAAAAGGTGGGACACGGTTTTGGGAAAGAGTTGAAATGCTATATTTTCTTTTAAAGCCAACCAAAAATATGTGGGGCCAACCAGCTGGACGTTTTTCAATTCTCAAGCTTTCCAATTGGATTCTTAATTCAATTATGGAGGATGATATTCTTGCCAAACTCGTGTTCATCATTCATCAGCCCTATTTACTAATTTCTTAGTTTGACCTAGCATAGATTTAATACTAACTAATTTAGTAAGTTTTGCATTAGCTTAGATTTTAGAAATCGTGTATTATCATTTAGGTAGTCTTTCATTAATATAGTTTGAATTCCCTTTAGTTTTCTAATTTAGATAGAGTAAGTTTTAGTTTTACTTTCTTAAATATTAATTTCAGTGAATAATCTTGCTTTATTAGGTTTTTATTTTAAGTAATTCATAATCTTAGTCTTTATTTCCTAGGTAGATTTTAATCCATTTAGGGTGGCGTGGACCCAAGTCAAATATCTACTCTAAACCGCCCCCTAGCTAACACTAGGTAGTTAATTGACCCTAGCAAACCCTAGTTAGTTACTAACCCTAGTTAAATTGACATTAGGTCGGTGTTTGTGTTTCACATAGATTTTAGAGTTAATCATTAAGTATGTATTTAAATTAGTTAGTTACATTAGAAAGAGTACATTATGTGTATGTAGATTCATTCATGTAGATAGTCTAATTAGAATTGCAACTTAGTTTAGAATAGATGCAATTTAGTGTTTTATTTAGATTAGATTTACCATTTTCTGTTCCATTCATTTAGATGTTTATGTAAGTAATCTAGTTGCTGTTATTTTTTGTAGTTTAACAGTAGAATTGTAGCAGGTTAGGACTGTTTTTGCATATGATTTAATGTTATGGTGTCATTAGTGGATTTGTATAAATGAATAGTGCACTGAGTTTAAAACCAGAATTTTACCGTATCTTGCACTCATCATTTTATGTGAAAAATTCTAAAGTTTTCTCAAACTTTTTCTTCTATTCTCTTTATCTATGTGTTCACTGTCAGTAGACCAAAAATCAGCTCATTTCGAGTTGATTTGGGCTGATTTTTAAGCATTTTTCAAAAATAGCTTTTTTGGGTTTTTCAGTTTCGGGGCATGCGATTTCCAGATTTTTCTTGAATTTGAAACGCTTATATCTGGAGTTCTATTATGAATTTTTCAAATCCGTAAAGTCTGACAGATTCTTGAATTAATCCAAAATAGAACAAAAGAAATTTTGTGACATTTGGATCTCATTTGCTCCTTCAAATCATCTGTTTGCGAAAAGCTATCAGAATCCATTTTTGCACTATTTAGGGACAAGACATTCATCTAACTAGTTGTTTGAATTTACATAGTTTTTAGTATTTTCTATCATGTAGTTAGTGAATTAACTGTAATTAGATTAATTAGGATTGATTTGTTTAGTTAGTTCAGTTAGAAATTGTATTTTTAGTTTTCTTTGCTTCTAATTGTAGTTTAATTTTAGAAGTAGTTTAGCAATAACTGTAGATATACTTTAGCATTAATTAGAGATTGGTTACTGACTTGTTGTTTTTATTGTTTTAGGTTGATAAGTTAGAATCAGGTTTAAAGGTGTATTTTCAATGCGAAGTGCAGATGCACGTGTGATGAAAATACAAAACTACCCCTGGCGATCTGAAGAAGACCTAGCTATCTGCTTTTGTTCATTTTCATTTTTAGATTGTTATTAAATTAGAATTGTAATATTAACATAGTTGTAAACATGTGTGATATTAATAAATTAATGTTTTAGATTTAATTCAGAATGTATACCATTCCCTGTGGATTCGACCCGTACTTGCCACTTTTGTGGAAAGTCGGTTTTTATTATTTTTGGTTGACGATTTTCCAATTGTTTTTATTGAAAATAATGTTTTAAAAATATCACTTGCAAAAGTCCAACCACATGTGATGCTATCAAAGATAAACATTGTAAAACAGTAAATTTAGTGAATTGGTAGCAAATTCACAGGCAGACAGACATCTATTGTTTCATAAGCTGGTTTATCTCTGCTGCAATAAAAAGAATCCATTGTACAACATGCAGGACAACATTCGTTTCAGACTCCTCAAGCCAGAGTTCACTTAGCTTCCCAGCAAAACCAGCCCTCCTCTACTGCTAGAGGTCTATCAATCTGGGATGCTTGTATATCAAATCCAACAGGCATGAGCATCATTTTTAAGGCCATCAAGCTAGGAATCACGCCATCCAAGACCAGCAAATAAGAGTTAACAATGTTCAGACAGAGAAAGGCAGTCTTCCTTCTGTCCATGTGCAATCAGCTAGAATCTCTTCCATCCAGTTGCAACAGTTTGGCCTGGCCCTGTTCGGTTGCAAACTGGAATTAAATCTGCTCCTTCACTCTCATTTTCACAAACTTATGCTTATTGCATTTGCACAAATTCCTGTAATTTTCTGTTGTATTTTCGCATTTCCTATAAATTAGTTTAATAACATGATCTCCTGTTTATCTACCATTACACACCTATACATAATGTTGTACACAATGTCTTCAGCCACTTTGTATCATTTCCTTCAGCATCTGCATATAGCCACCACCTTACCTTCAGCACTATAGTTAATCCACCCACATCACTATCCTATCATACACCGTGTCACCCATTATAGCATCCATGTAGCCTCCTGCTTGCTATAACCCCCTTTACACAGCAACACTGTTACACCTACCTGCTTTCATACACTCCTTCCCAACACCTACATCCTATGTTATCGCTGCATTTGTGCATATAGCATTTACACGGTACCTTGTATTTCATACCCCCATTCACCTTCAGCCCTGTGCACGATAGTCACAACCTTCCTCCACATGACTCATTGAACCCAAAGAACAATTGTACAGAACTTCTTTTTATCCCAAACTACTGCAGCAACACCACTATACCTATTCTCCACTATTGCACCTATTGCCTGCTGAAATTACAACAACACATCATTGCTGTCACCCTTTTTCAGCAGCCCCACATCCTCACTAGTCTTTGCTGCCACCTCCATCCTGCTGCTACAACATCAACTCCATTCCCAGCCCGCTGCTATGCTTTGCACTCCAGCACCTTGCCCATCCGTATACTATTTACCGCCTGTCACTTACTATTTTTGTTGCTACAGTGATGTTTGCAGTAGCCTGAGCACAACATGTTCCTTCATAATAGCCAACACCATTACACTTCACCACTTACAGTATTTTCCCTTTTGCCTCTCCATCTTTCGCTACCCTCCACTCAGCACTTACCATCCATTTATCACCATTGTCATCATATTGTAGCAATACGCGGCAACATTTCCCATTTCCCACTTCATTCACATACCAGCCCCATTCACTACTGTCTCCATCACTATGTCACTGCCCCACTTCTTAATACATAGTTGCACCATATCAGCATGCTTCACCCATTGTTATTACCCTAACAACATATCCTGCATGTACATACCTAGAGCCATACTACCCCTTTCTGGTTATATGTTGCATTAAAACTCCCTTTAGAACCTGTCATAACACCCAACGGCTGTAGCTTCTTCTCCTTCACATCAATCCAATGAAGGCTGGGGTGTCCCTTTTCATAACATGTCTTCATCATCCCTAGGCAAGCATGTACATACATTTTCCTACCAGCTTTCACATGGCCCATAGATAACACATACATATTTCCTTCTTGGTCTAGGTATGACATTTAGCATATTGTATATGTATTCTCTATTTAGAGCAAGCATAAGCATTTTCATTAAAATAGAATGTTTTCCATTACCTTCTTCTTGTGCTAATTTTGGTTTTGCAGAAATTAGGTAGAAAGTTTGTTTTTTCCTTTTTAGTTTAGGAATTTTAATAATCATTCAAAATCAAGATTGTAATAGCTAGACTATAATGGGAATTTACATTTCAAGCATTAGATTAGAATGTATGAGCATGCATTTTCATGGAACTACTTGTTTTTCATATCATTCTTTTTATTATTTCTCAAGAATTCACGAATGGGAACATGAATGGCAAGTGCACCATTCTAATAGGAGGTGATTAAATTCTAAGTTGATGATTTACATCAATGGCCATAGTCAGGATGTGAACAAAACTTAGGATTTTCATCTTTTATGGAATAACATCGGATCCACATTGGATCCCTTCTTCAAAAATCATCATATTTTCAATATTTTCTTCTTTTATCAGGGTTTAAATTAAAATTAAACTCAAAATATATATCAATGGCTATAGTCAGGATATATTGAGAGTTAATTTCATTTTAAAACTCTATAAAAGCACCAAAATATCTTTCATTCTTCACCTGAATCTAAATATGATTATTATATAATACATTCAATGACCATAGTTAGGGATGTATTATATCTTCAATCTTATTTCAATTCATTTAAAGAATGAAATATGCTTTTCAAAATTCAAAAAATTCTTTTCATTCATCATTTAGGATAGAATTGCATCACATTTTCAAAATTCTTTTATAAAATCCAAGTGATCTTGAATGTCTTTCTTCAAATTCTATTTCAATTCATCAAGTTCTATCTCATTTCAAGATTCAAAATTCAAAATTCAATTTCAAAGTCCAATTTGACTTTGAAAATTCAAAATTCATTTCATATTCAAAGTTCCATTTCAAATTTAAATCAAATTTCAAAGTTCAAATTCAACTTTGGAATTTTAAATTCATTTCCAAAATTCAAATTCAAATTTAATTCAATTTCAAAGTTCAATTTAAACTTTGAAATCTCTGATTCATCTTCTGAATTCAAATTCAAAATTATTTCTTTATCTTCAAAGCTCTATCCCAAGATTGAGTCTTGATTCTCAATTTAAAGTTTTGAGAATGATTCTGAAAATTCGATTTTTCCTAAGTCTTAAATTCAATTTGGGTTTTCAAAACCCAGATCCATCTTCAAAAGTCCCATTTGGGCTTTTCAAATCCAAAATTAGGACCCAATTTCATCTTGGATCTCAAATTTCGATCCAGTTCTATTTAGGATCGTAGAATTCAACTTCATTTTCGATCCCAGACTTTAGATCCAATTCCATTTAGGATTCTAGAATTCAACCCCATCTTTGGATCTCAGACTTCAAATCCAGATTCCATTTAGAATTCTTAATTTCAGATCCAAATCCATTTAGGATTCCAGATTTCAAATCCAAGTCTATCTTAATTCCCAAATTCCAAAAACCAATTCCATTTTTCATATCCCATCTAGATCTCTTAAACCCAATTCCATTTTTCAAAACTCAATTTGGATTTCTCAAATCCCATTCTGATTTCAAAACTTCAAAAATCTGGAAGTCAATTCCATTTCAAATATTCATTTCCTCTCCTAAATCCAGGTTCAAAAATTCAAAATTCAAAGTCCATCTCTAACTTTGAAATTTCCTTTCTTTTCCTTTTTATCTCAGCTTCAAATCATTCTTTTCAAAGCCAAGATTTATTCTCCCAAACTCTGATTATTTCAAAGACTTAGAACTTTAAATCTCTTTCCTGATCTATCTAAAGTTCTAAGTGAAATTCAACTATTTCAAATCATTTCTTCATCACATTTACTTCAGAATCACTTGAAAATCTCAGATTTTCAAAAGTGTTTTCTAAAAAAACATACATTTCTACACTTTGCATTGCACAAGCATGATTCTTTGTGCATTTAGATTTTGAATAAATTCTTAGATAATATTTTAGCAAAGCAAAGAGGCATAAATTCGATCCTTGGTTTGATTACCCATGGTAAAGGTGCCAAGAATGGTCATACCTCGTACCGACGAGCGAATCCCGTCTCCTGATTTTTCCACAAATATTTTAAAACGGAGGTGAGTTATTTTCCTAAATATTTTCAAAATTAAGGTCAAGTGAGACCCCGCAAAAGAGTTCCTCCTTCTTCTTCCTTTTCTCATTCTCTCTTCTTTTCTATCTTTTATTCCTCTTCAAAGAGGGGAAAATAGTGGTTAGAAAGAAAAAGAGAAGGAAGAGAGAGAAACCAAGAGAGGAAAATTTTTGCGATGATCACAGTATTTGGCGACCGAGATGGGACACGTCTTCGTCCTGTCGGATTTTTTTTGCCTTTTTCTTTGCTTTGATATTATCTAAGTCTTTATTCTTCAAATGTCAACTTCATTTCCTTGCAAACCTTAGGAGCCTAGACTCTGTCCTAAGCTGACATAATGCATATATGATTTAAGTATGGTTTGGTAGGACCATATTGAGAAGATTATTCCATGTTCACATTAGATTTAGGTCTGAAATACAACTCTCCTCAATTCTAGGGATTGAATGTAAAACAATGTATGCAAGTGTATGCTTCTCTTCATTTTAAATCTATCTCTTTAGGACTTGCATTAGAGCCATCTGATTTCTTGCATGTTGAACATATTTTTGAAAACCTCCCTACCTATATTTTTCTGGTCTTCACGTTGTTGGGTTGTCTCACTGAACCATAGTTCGGGAGAGAGCCTCACAACTGAACCACTTATTTGGGTTCGCTCCCCCTACCACGTACCTAAGGGCCATAGTCTGAGGTATATCGGTAGGTGCTCAAGGATGTTGGGAAGCCATTACCTTAGAACTGGAGAAATATTTCTATGCCACGTAATTCGAGCTTCAGCTCGGGTATATCGACATATCTTGATTGAAATCAGATGATCTAAACCTTAGAGTTAGGATTAAGGTCCTACAAGCCATTTCAAAATATTGCATTTAGAGTCAGCCTTTAGGGAGTATTGTGTGCGCATCCTTGTTTGTACAACTTTGGTTATGCGATGTTTCTCATATTCTCTTATATATATGTATCAAATCTTTTCAAAAACCCTGGGTATATTATTCAAAACTTTCCCTTATTTTTCAAGAAACCCCAGGTGTATATTTTCCTTTACCTACATTTCTTTTCTCTTTTTAGATCAAATTTTCTTCAAAAACCTTGGAAAATCCTTTTAAAAAATTCCTCGATCTTTCAAAAAATTTCTAGATTTTGTATCTATTCTTCAAGAGTCTATTTGTAAGTCATGCATTCTATCTAATTCTCCTCATCTCTTCTTTGCCCTAGTATTATTCCAATGGCATCCAATTCTCTCGATGTTGTCTTTCCTAGAGATCATGTCTTCTATCAGATACAGGATGGATCTCTGGATCATCGGGTCATCCAGTTTCATCCTTTCTTCCCTCGATGGTATTATTCTTGGTTCGCCACGTTCTCGCGTATGTTCCCAGACCATTTGGATGACTGTGGGTTGGAGATGGCATCAGCAGTAGGCAAGAGAACCATCAATGGAAGTCTGATTCAGGCTCTGGCAGAACGATGGAATCCACGTACCTGCACATTTTGGTTTTCATGGGGAGAGATGACTCTACTGATGGACAAATTCAATGATATTATGGGACTGCCCGAACCAGCTGGTCAGCCGGATGATCCTGTCGAGCAGCAGTTCCTGATCAACATCAAACGGGTAGATGTTTGAGAAGCTTTAGCTAGAGCGACAGGGAGCAGATCTTGGCCTCTCAATGAGATCAATGGAAATCAGTTAATCGACTTGTTTGGACTCTATCGCAAGTACGAAGCTTACAAAAAGGTTGACACTTTGTCTCGAGCAACAAAAGACAGAATTCAGCATGCCATGATCCTATGCACAGTGGGATTAGCTTTCTTCCAAGATGGTAAGAATTTTATAGATGTCAGTGTTTCCCAACTCTTTCGAAGATGGGGAAGCAAGCAGACTCATCAACTTTCAGTTTCCATGGCAGCTCTAGCTTTTCTTTACCGAGACTTGGCTCGATTTGCCCTTGGAGAGACCATTCTAGTGGAAGGATGCACTTATACCCTGCAGTCGTGGTTCCTGCGACATGTTCCATCAAAGGCCAGTTCTTTCAGATTCAACAAAAAGAGGTCAAAGTCTGCCATTCAGTATCGATTCATGATCAAGAAACTGCATCAGAAAGAGATCATTTGGGATTTCTTCAATAGGAGAGAATAATTTCCTCATTACACTTATGCTCACAGCAAGCGCTACAGATTGCTTGGCCCCTTCTTCTGTGTCGATTATCAACCAGAAAGATGTTTCAGACAGTTTTCGTAGTGGCAGGTTCGCGCCAACATTCACTTCCCGACGGGTAACATGCCAGAGTTCAATCTGCAGTCGGACCAGTGGTCTGGGGCATACCATGTAACCAAATATACTTGGGATTCCTTTATTTCTCTATGTGTATTTCCGGGATCAAATGTATCTTTTGAATATCAAGAGTGGTGGCAAACTGTCTGCCTGCCCTCTCTTTGTCTTTGAATTTATCATCAATAAAGTTTACTTTTGTTCTACCGAAAAGCTTTTTTTGGGCTAAATTTTATTCTTTTATTTGTTTTATAGGGCAAATGGACACAATTCTAGTGACGACCTCATCCCTGGTAAATGGGACATTTCCTCCTATTTTTCTTTAATATCTTTTATCATAGTCGATGACCTCGCCTAGGTAACAAGGCACATTTCTCCATTATCATAAAAATGGTAACACAATTATCACAAGTCTTGTAATGACCCAATCCTGGGTAATGGGATAATCTCTTGAAATTGTCTACCAAAGCCCTTCATTCTTTTCTCAAAAACTTTGATTTTCAAAAGGTTTCTTCCGTACTCTAACCATTCTCTTATTCTGCAGGAGAACTTTGGCATCCCAAAATGGTTCAGACAAGAACTGGCAAGCAAACCGTACAACAGCATAGTGACAGCGAGAAAGAAGAAATGAATTCTCCCAGATTGTCCAGGGGACATGACTCAGAAGAAGAAAGTGATGTTGATCCTGCCATGTACAAAGTGTTTCAGAAAATGATGACAAAAATGATGGTTGAACAGGCTAGTGCTTGTCCGAAGAAAGCCACAACTAAAAGCAAGATCAAGAAGAAGCCCATGAAAAAGCATGTCAAAATCAGTAAGCAGAAAATAGAGCGTGACAACATTTTTGAGAATTCAAAATTGGCAGAAGAGGACTCTGAATAAGAAGAGCAGGTGATGTATATCCCAAAGCATCTGCGACAGTCTAAGAGGGCAGTTGAAGAGCCTGCACTAGTAACCAAACCCAAGTATACGGCCCCTGCGGAAGATCTGATCCAAGCACTGACCAAGATAGTCAAGGATCTGCAAATCCGAGACAAGGGAAAGAAATTGTACACCAGGCAGGACTTCTACCTCGGGTTGGAAGGGGATAAAAATCTGGAAAACCTCCCCAAGAAGTCCATTAGGTTCGATGGAACCGACGATCCCAAGGCCCATCTGGCAATGTTTTTCGCATAATGCGCCAGATTCAGCGAAGATAATCATGCTCTCTTCCTATGCTTCCCCCGCAGTTTAGAAGGCATAGCTGCCAAATGGTATGCCGAGCATGTCAATCCCATTGAATTAAGAGATTTCAACAAGGTTGTTAACATGTTTATCGAGCACTTTTTGTTCAATATAGAAGCTTTGCCTACGCTCAATCATTTATACAACCTCAAGCAAGAGACCAATGAAAAGGCTAGAGATTTAATCCACAAACGGAGAAGTATTTGTAACAAAATGAGGAATCCCATCTTTGAGGAACATGCCCTCTAAATTATCCTCAACAACTTCTCACAACCTTTAAAAGGCCTCATTTTTCCATACCCGTCCAAACCATTTATTGAGCTGACAGAACGAGCAGAGTGGCTCGAAATGAGAGTGGAGAGTGGAATATATGAAGACATCACTCTGGTAAAAAATGCCTAGGAGCAGAAGAAGAAGGCACATTTCACTCACTCGACCAACACTCCAGGTGATAGTCATGGCAGTAGCAGCAAAAACGGTAACAGTAGTGGCACGAAGCCTGATCAGAACAGAGGAAGAAAAGGAAAGTTCTTTAAGAACAGTGATAAGTCACTCTCGAGCGGTCCTCAACAAAAAGGGGATCTTCAGGAAAAACCTAAACATATCAATTGGAGTAAGGATCACAAATTTACTCCTTTGGACCATCCTCTGGAAAAAGTTCTAGAATATCTATTGTCCCACGGAATGGTTAAACTTCCCAAAGTGGCAGATCCACTAGTGATCATGGGAAAGTTCAAAGAGCAATTATGTAAATTCCACAGGGCAATGGGGCATGATACAGAATATTGTTTCATCCTGAAGAACTTGATCCAGGACTGCATTGACAAGAACATCCTCATAGAAGAAGAAGAGGAAGGCAAAATAGAAATCCTATCAGCTCCATTCCACAACTATTTCAGAACACTCATTTCTTCCACAAAGCCATACATGTCCATGCTTCGAGAAGGACATAAGTCTCCAGCATCAGGTAATGGTTCTGCATCGAGACCAGCCTACATCCCAGAAAATGAACATCATTTTGGTCCTAAGCCAAATGAACTCGTCAGCCGAGAAGAATAGGACCCAAGGTTTCTCAAAAAGGTTCATTAAAAAGGAAGTCTTCATAGAGGAAGCAGAAACCTCTAAGGCAACTGAAGAGCGGGCCAATATTCTCCAAAAGTCAGTCACAACACTCTCTAACATTTCAATTCTGGAATTAACTCATGATTCCACAAAGCATCAAGAAATGCAAGACGATTTGCTGAGAAAGATCAAGATGAAGCCAGACACTACTCCAGAAGATATGGCACAACTAGTGAATCAGGCAATGACCAATGCGCCTATCACCTTTTTTGATGAGGACTTGCCAAAACCTCATTCTTTTCATAATAATGCATTGTACATTGTGGTGAGGACCAAGGGAATTATTGTCCCACATGTGCTTATCGATGGAGGCAGTAGCCTCAACATTTGCCCAAAAATGACAGCAAAGGCCTTAGGATTAAAAGAAGAAGAATATGTACTTGATCCAATTACAATCTACAGCTTCGACAATCACGGGCAGACTGCAAGGGAAAGATCTTTTTAGAAAATTTCATCAATTATTCAGTGCACACAGTTTTATTCCATGTCGTCAATGTGCCACCCACTTACAATCTTCTGTTGGGACGAACATGGATCCACAATGCTAATGTTGTTCCATCAACCCTCCACCAGTGCATAAAACGGTCCAAGGGAGGAATGATTACCACCATTTTGGGAGAAGATCCAGAAGAGAGGCTGCCATAACCTATGATTCCCCGTCCAACATTTACAACATACATCTCCAACATCCGAGAGAGTGATGAAATCAACCTCAGCGAGAGTTTAGAAATGCTGAAGCTGAAAGATGTCAAGGAAGAAGAAAATATGGCAGCAATAGTTCAATGGCAAGGACCCTAGTTCTTCAAGTTGGGAGGATGTATCAACTACACTTCCTTCAAAGAGCATCCCTTGTTTCCTCAATTTTCCAAAGCCATAAAGAGATTTGATCTGCTAATAAAACACGGATACCAGCCATTTCGAGGCATGGAAAGAAACAAGGATGGTATAGTGAAGCCAATCATTCCTGCTCAGCATTTCGACAGTTCATGGTTGGGGTTCATCGGCCAAGCTTCCAGCAAGAAAACAATATTTGTTAGAGAAACCAAATAAGGAGGATGATGCCTTAGTTTTCTTGCTTTCTATTCTTGTTTCTCTGTTAATCTTGAAGGGACAACACAGTCCCCATCTTTTCTTCAATCTTGTAAATATCTTATTTCCAATCAATGAAAAGTTAATCTTCTCTTCATATTTTGGGCATCTATCATTCTTGCTTATATTTTTGTCTGTGCCATTTTTTCTTTGTTTTTGTAAAAAAGGCTTGTTTTGGCTTGTACTTTCTCTTAAAAACCTTTATTGACGTTTTCAGGACCATAAAAAAAACATAACTCCTGAATCGATGAAAAAATTCATTATCAATCCCAAATATTTCCAAAATAATTCAAAACTGGCAAGGATTCATAAGATAAAGGTCAGAGCAGAGGTCAGCCAGGAAACAAAGCAGACAGAAGAGATAGCAGAGTTTGATTCAACTATCCAAGAATTGCCAGAATTTGCTCACATTCAGAAGCAGGATGAACCATCATCTTTGGTTCAAGATCCAACTGAGGATATCAACATTGTATCGGAAGATGATCCGAGAATCCTCAAAATTGGTTCGGGTCTAAGTGCACTTGAAAAAGCAAGACTCATCCAATTCCTTAAGCAGCATCAACAAGTATTTGCCTGGACTTATGAAGATATGTCAGTGTTAGATCCTAAGCTGGTTGATCATCGACTCAAATTGAAACCAGATTCCAGACCAATCAAGCAGAAACTGAGGAAATTAGACCCTCGAGTTGAGCAACAAGTCAATGAAGGACTTGAAGATTTGTTAAGAGCAGACTTCATCCGAGCCATTGATTACCCAGATTGGTTGGCAAATATCGTGGCAGTTCCTAAAAAGAATGGAAAAGTTTGGATTTGCATTGATTTTCGGGATCTCAATAAGGCTACCCTGAAAGATGATTATCCACTTCATAATATTGATCTTTTGATCGATAGCACAGCGGGCCATGCCATGTTTTCTTTTATAGATGGATATTCAGGATACAATCAGATCAAGTTGGCCATTTGTGATGAGTCAAAAACTTCCTTTACTATCCCATGGGGAACCTTCTGCTATACAGTAATGCTGTTTGGGCTTAAAAATGTCGAGGCAACCTACCAGAGGGCAATGGTCGTTATTTTCCATGATCAGATGCATAAGAATATGGACGCATATGTGGATGACATTCTGGTCAAATCTAAAGAAGAAGAGGATCACCTCGGTGCTCTTGGTCAAGTCTTCGAAAGACTCATTCTTTATAAGTTGAGACTTAATCCTCAGAAATGTGTTTTCGGAGTAGAGTCTAGCAAATTGCTCGAGTTCATAATAAGCAAAAAAGAAATAGAGGTGGATTCGGCTAAAGCAAAAGCAATCATCGATATGCCACCTCCAACTAATCTCAAGGAACTGTGATGCCTTAAAGAGCACATTCAGTTTATTCGCGTATTCACCTCCAATTTGGCCATGAGATGTGAACCTTTCAATCATTTGCTAAGAAAAGGAGTAAAATTTGAATGGGGATCGGAATGCCAACTCTCGTTTGAGCGTATCAAACAATATCTCTTTAATCCACCAGTTCTGAAGCCGCCAAAATTGGGAAAGCCTCTCTTAATATATATTTCCGTCAATCAGAATGCCTGTGGTGGATTCCTCGCACAGTATGAAGAGGGCAGCCTGATAGAGCATGTCATCTACTATGTGAGCAAAACTTTCATCGATTATAAAAAGAAGTATTCTCAGATGGAAAAGACTTGTCTAGCTCTGGTTTGGATGTGCCAGAAATGAAGACATTACTTGTTGACATCTAAAATCAAATTCCTATCAAAGCTCAATCCGCTCAGATACATTCTTGAGCAACCATTTCTCACTGGACGGATTGCGAAGTGACAGATACTTCTAATGCAATATGACTTAGAGTATATTTCTCAAAAGTCGATTAAAGGCCAAGCGATCGCAGATCAGTTGGCAGATTTTCCCCTGACAGAAGAAATTAAAGCAGAAGATGATTTTCCTGATGAGCACATCTACAATGTCCAACAACCTCCATTTTAGAATTTATTCTTCGATGGATCTAAAAATATGTTTGGCATAGGGATTAGAGTCTTGTTAATCACTCCAGAAAAAGAAATGAACCCTTATTCTCTCAAGCTTGGTTTTTAATGCACTCATAACATGGCCGAGTATGAAGCTCTAATACAAGGCCTTAAAATTCTGCAAAACTTCAATGTCAAGAGAGTGCATGCCTTTGGTGATTCACTACTTGTTGTCAGTTAAGTTAACACTGAATGGCAGGTGAAAGATTCAAAATTGACCCCGTATCAGAAGATCGTCCTAGCTCTTGTGGACAGCTTCGAAGAATTCAGCTCAATCATATCAGAAGAGAGCATAATCAGATAGCCAATGGTTTAGCCAGCCTGAGCTCTATTTTATCCTTCAAAGGCAGTGAATCATGTCGTTCTTTCGAAGTTGGTAGACTTGAGCAACCTGCTTTCATTTCAACCATGCAAGTAAACCAAGTCAATTAGAAAGAGAAGCCTTGGTACCAAGATATCAAAAATTTCATTGAGACTGGTGAATTTTCACCAGAAATGCCAAAAAGGGAGCAGCATGCAATTCAACGTATGTCTACCCGTTATTTCATTCTTGCCAATGTCCTCTACCGCCGTGGGTTCAGTTCAGAGTATGCAAGATGTTTAGACAAAGAAGAAGCTATGAAAATTATCCAAGAGGCACATGAAGGAATTTGTGGTGGACATGTTGGCTATCAAACTCTCGTCAAACAGATTATCCGAACATGGTACTACTGGAATACCATGCAACAGGACTGTCATCATTTGTAAAGAACTGTGCCAAGTGCCAAATGCACTCACCTTCCATTCATGCACCGGCCACATATCTACAATCAGTTGTTTCTCCTTGTCCATTTTCTATGTGGGCGTTCGATGTCGTAGGCCCAATTACTCTTTCCGCTTCCAACGGCCACAAGTATTTTCTGGCCGCTACAGAATATTTCACCAAATGGGTTGAAGCTGTTACTCTATGCATAGTAGAAGGCCATCATGTGATTTCTTTCATTCACAAGAACATTCTTTGCCGCTTCGGCATACCACATGACATTGTTTCAGACAATGAAAGCCATTTCAAAAATGAGAGGATGAAAACCTTCTGTTCTAAATTTAAAATTTGTCATCCTTTCTCAGCTCCCTACTATCCTCAAGGGAATGGCTAAGCAGAGGCTACCAATAAGATTTTGATCCGCATTTTGGAAAGGACTGTGAGAACAGGTCGAGATTGGTATGAGAAAATTCATGATGCACTCTGGGCATACCGAACCACCTGAGGTGGTTTTACCTCTCCATGTTCAAAAGCCCGCTCTCAAATTTGCTTCCCTTATAGAATTGTCACTTGATCAATATCAGCAGCAGAGATTGGTGCAGCTGAATCTACTAGATGAAAAGCGACTCAAGGCAGCAGAGCATGCTCAAGCTTATCATCAGAGGGTAGCTCGACACTATGCCAAGTCCGTCATTCAGAGAAAATTTCGAGTTAACGATTTGGTGTTCAGATCGACAACTCATCTCAAGCATCGACAACGGGGCAAGTGGTCACCCAATTGGGAAGGCCCTTATGTTGTTAAAGAAGCATTGTCTCGCAATTCATATCGTCTGATCAACGCAGATGGGGTGGAAATGCCAGATCCTGTCAATGCTTTGTATCTGAAGAAGTTTTATACTTGAAATGTTCATTCTAAGCCTTTTGTACTCTTTAAAGAGCTGTTTCAATAAAACAATGATCTTCTATCAATTCTCACATTCTTCTCCATAATACTGGGGCATTTTATTTTAGATTTATCTGTCTTCTCTTCATCATATGCAGGCAGGATTAAACAAAAACTCTTGCTCTCAAATTTTACCAATTTTCAATTGATCTTGTGATCTTTATTAATCTCATTCATTTGGTTCATTTCTCAATTTAATCAAATTTTCATCAAACTATTGCCAATTTCTATCAAATTTTAACAATTTTTCGTCAATTTTATTATTAAATTTTATCCATCTTTATTTTTAAAGTACCCTTCTCCTTTCAATGAGGTATTCTTTTTATTGTTTTCCCCGTTCAAGATAAGGGGATAAAACCTGAAAGCAGACCACATACAGTTAAAACTATGTTGGTCCATTAATTTTCACCAAGGATCTTTGATTTCTAAATTCTTTTTGAAAATCTAGCTCATCTTCAAAACCCAGTCATCGCACTGGTTATTTCTCTAACTTTTTCAAAATCATATATTGCGCTCATTTGAAGAATCCAGTCCTCACACTGGTTACTTCTTGAAATTTTCAACTATACATTGAGCTCATTTGGAAAATCCAATCCTTGCACCGGTAACTTTATAAATTCAGTCTTCTCATTAAAGTTTTCATTCTACAAATCAAGTTCTGACTTGAACTTCCAAAAATTGACTTGCTTCAAAAGATCCAACACTCGTTGGTCATGTATTCCAAAAAGATTCAACTTTTGCTGGTCATATATTCTGAAAAGATCCAGCTCCCACTGGTCATGCATCCCAAAAGATCCAGCTCTGGCTGGTCATGCATTCTAAAAAGACCCAGCTCTCGCTGGTCATGTGTTTTAAAGGCCCCAGCTCATGATGGTCGAGCTCCCAAATCAATCTGTTCCACAAATCAAACCTTCAGGGGGTGATTTCTCAATTCTATCATTTCTGAACCTTCGGGTTTCAATTTTCTCAAATCTATCATTTCCAAACCTTCGGGTTTCAATTTTCTCAAATCTATCATTTCCAAACCTTAGGGTTTCAATTTTCTCAATTCTATCATTTCCAAACCTTCAAATCTTTAATCTCTCAAATTCTATCAGTTTCCAACCTCTGGGTTGCAATATCTTTAAAATTTCATCAATTTCTCAACCCTCGGGTTATGCTCTCTCGATTTCAGTCATTTTCAAAACCTTCAGATAAAACCTTTTTCAATTAAAATCCATTTTTTCATAACTGATCGGGATTTCAAATCCAGTTTTTCATAACTGGTCGGGATTTCAAAATCCAGTGTTTTCACTGGTCGGGATTTCAAAATCCAGTTTTTTATAACTGGTCGGGATTTCGAAATCCAGTTTTTCATAAACTGGTCAAGATTTCAAAATCCAGTTTTTCATAACTGGTCGGGATTTCAAAAATCCAGTTTTCATAACTGGTCGGGATTTCAAAATCCAGTTTCTTATAACTGGTCGGGATTTCAAAATCCAGTGTTTTCACTGGTCGGGATTTTAAATCCAGTGTTTTCACTGGTAGGGATTTCAAATCCAGTTTCTTGTAACTGGTCGGGATTTCAAAATCCAGTGTTTTCACTAGTTGAAATTTCAAATCCAGTGTTTTCACTGGTCGGGATTTCAAAATCCAGTTTCTCATAACTGGTCGGGATTTCAAAATCCAGTTTTTCATAACTGGTCGAGATTTCAAATCCAGTTCTTATAACTGGTCGGGATTTCAAAATCCAGTTTCTTATAACTGGTCAAGATTTCAAAAATCTAGTTTTTCATAAACTGGTCGGGATTTCAAAATCCAGTGTTTTCACTGGTCAGGATTTCAAAATCCAGTTTCTTATAACTCGTCGGGATTTCAAAAATCCAAGTTTTTCATAAACTGGTCGGGATTTCAAAATCCAGTGTTTTCACTGGTCGGGATTTTAAAATCCAGTTTCTCATAACTGGTCAGGATTTCAAATTCAGTTTCTCATAACTGGTCGGGATTTCCAAAATCTAATACCTCTCATCAGTCAAGTTTTCCAAGGTCTGATTTTCACACCATTCCTCTAAATTACAGCCAAAGGTCTCATCAAAATCTATATTGAGTGACTATTTCATAAAAGAATTCTGGAATATTGTGCCAATTTGCTAAAAACATTTATTGATTTCATTATTCTTACTACATAAAAGAATTATCTCAGATTATCTCTAGTATTCTTTCAAAAAAGGTGAAACTTTTTGCAAAAAAAGGGATAAAATTCAAATCTTTTCCCTGTTGATCAACCAAAAGGATGTAAGAAATGTCCTCGATATGATTAGTGAAAGAAATATTCGATGATGTTGAAAAGCTAGAAGCGAATTGATATTGATCATGACTATGGCACATGTTTATAGACGGCTATCTTGCAATCAGACAGTGAAAATATCTTGAGCTATAAAAAGAATCCACTCAATCCATGTCTTCTCATTCATTTAAAGTTGCAATCAAGTATCTACAAAAGGGATCTCTTAATTGTCGTCAAGATGAAAACGAATATGCGAGCTGGACCCCTGGGGCCAAAGAAGATTTGAATCATCTCCGAGATGAAGGAGTTTGTGACGGATCCTTCCAGAAAAAGTTCAGACCATCGTCGAGATGAAGGCAAGTGTGATGAACCTACCGACAAACCCTAAAAGATATTTGATTTCCACTATCATCTAAAGACCTTTTGAGCCAATATCATTATTATAATTCTTGAGACAAAAGAAGGATCGAAACATCTTCAAGATGAAGGAGTTTGTGATGTACCCTTCCCCAAAAAAGAGAGAAAAGTCAGAACACATCCAAATGAAGGATGATGTAAAAAAAAACCCAAGAAAGCTCAATGACTAAAAAAAAAAGAGTGTCAGAAAGATCATCATGGGAAAACACCCAGATATCAAATTGCCAGAAGTCATCTGTTCTTATGTGAAATCTTTTTATCAATATCTCTTCACTACTTGCTTTTATGAAATTAAGAATATTACTTGTCTTCTCATATCAGGGAAATGGATAGCTTCCTTGAAGAAAATCATCAGTGCTAAAATTTTGAATTTGACTCTTAAGACCGAGGAGTTAACCTCGTTGGGAAAAATACTTTAGGTAAAAGCGGGAGTGTCTTTTGCACATACGTGCACATTTTCAAACAATTGAATCAAACTACAATTTTATATTATTGGCAAAATTTTCTAGCTATTCCAAGAATGAAATAAATATTCAATATCCATTTTTGATGCAACCTAGCGTTGTTTTTATCTTCCAAAAAGAGTTGCCTCCTCCAAGAGAAGTATCTCTTCCTGTCCCATCACGGTTTCTTCACTCGAGATCCGTATGGTAATACCCACTCAGGTTAAGGGTCAAACCTGAACCTTCTGCGAGGGGTCATCAATTTCAAAAGCTGATTTCAATCTCAGCGATGAGACGCCCAAGATCATCCCTTTTCCAAGCTTTAGGGAACCTCATCTTCCACCTTTCGCAAAACCCCTTTTCGGATTTGTTCGTCCAAACTTCGAAGGTCCCATCATGGTTTCTTCGTTCAAGGATTTCATTTGGTCGTCCCCTTCAGGTTAAGGGTTAGGCCTGAACCTTGCCCCTCAAGGTATCTTCCTTTTTCAGGTTTGGGTTAAACCTGAGTCTCGTTCTGATGAGGTTTCTCATTTTGACGAGGTATTTTCTTCCAGTCCCATCATGGTTCTTCCCATTGAGGAATCCATGTTTTGTATATCCATCCAGGAAAGGATCATACTTGAGTTTCATCTCACGAGGCATTTCCCTCAAAAATGTCCCATCAATGTTCGCTTATATTCCTTTCCCCAATCAATCCATCTTGATATATCTTCGTCCCATCAAGGTTAAGGGCTAAACCTAAGTCATTCCAAAAAGTTGATCTTGTCTCACCCATAAGATTGGATCAAAATTCCAATTTTTCACCATTTTGGGATTTTCACCCAAAGTCCCATCACGATTTCCTCATTTCTATTATTCGATCATGCCATTTTCGAGGACTTTGTCTCCCCAAAACCATTCAGGATAAGGTATTAAGCCTGAAAAACCATGTCCTTCAAATAAATTCTTCCACACCCAGTTCAGATCTGCTGACTGGGGCATTTTCTAAAATTTGGAGTGTTTTCTTTGCCACTAAGCTCGGCTTTCAACCAGCTTAGTAGCAAAGAGGGGCATCTGTGAACACCCCAAATTTTTTAAAACTTTGTAAATATTTCCTTTTTGCCCCTGGCCCCATCTTTTGAGAAAATCAAAGCAATTTCAAAACCAATTTCAGTTATTCTTCAGATTTTCTGGGTTAAATTCCATGTTGATATGTCCAACTCGATTTCGGATCTGGACCTAGTGTTTAAAAACCAAATTTGAGCCTCGTTATTCAATTTACAAATTGAAATTATAAAAATGCCAAAAACATTTTCTGAATGGCTCAAAAGGCTCATCTGGAATCTATTTGGATGCACTATTTATATTTTCTCGATT
The DNA here is from genome assembly GCF_984573655.1 of Nuphar pumila. Classification (NCBI taxonomy): domain Eukaryota; kingdom Viridiplantae; phylum Streptophyta; class Magnoliopsida; order Nymphaeales; family Nymphaeaceae; genus Nuphar; species Nuphar pumila. Next base: position 51,594,490 of record NC_143257.1, on the reverse strand, counting down.
CGAGGTCCGAAACTCGAATATCATATCAAATTCTGGATCCAAACTCGCTTTCTAAAGAATTTTCAAAAGAATAGTCTCGAATTCTCAGAAAACCCCTCTTTGTAAATATTTCCCAAAAATAAAAAAAAAATATTTTTAAATCTTTGTTTTCTCGTAAATTTTAAGGTTTTATTCTAAAAATACAAAAATACGGAAAAACAACAAAAAAACCAAAAAATCAGAAAAACTATGCTAAAAATGAGTAGTTTTAAACTTTTTAAAAGTTTGTTTTACTAAAAAACGCCTTTTTAAACCACTTTATAAAAAATGTTTTAAAGGGACCTCCTTTTGGAAAAAGGAAAAATTTGCAACGGCCGATTCACGAGCTCCATCTCTCTCTCCCACCATCGCACCCTCTTCCTCCTCCGCTCATCTCCAACTGCCTCCTCTTCCAGAATTCTCCTTTTTCTCTTTAAAAAGGCACGCAGGGTCTCTCTTCCTGCTCATAGCTTTCACCCCTCCACCCTTCTAGCATCTGGTTTTTCCCTTTTCCCATTTTCCATTTTCTCTGTTCTTTTATTTGAAGGAGTCGAATCCACCCGGTGTTCAGAAGAAAGACTCCTCTCCGGCACAACTTCGTTTGAGGTAAGAATCACCTTTTTTTTTCTCTGAGTGCATCCCTCTGGTTTTTGGAAGGTTTCCGGTGTTTTCCTTTCTTCACCTTTTCAATCTTATGATCTCTTAACTGAACATTTTATTTTCTGGAATTCGCTTCTTTCATTTTATATCAGATTTTTACGGTGACTTCCATTGCTGAAACACCGTATTTCCCATCAAATGAAGGGGCATCACAAATATCGACCTCAATCAATGTTGATTTGAGGTCGATACTCTATTTTGAAGCAATTTGGGAGGGGGTATTTTGATGCAATAAGACATGCCTAATGGTTCTGAATTTCCCCTTTTATTCATTTGCGTTCCATTTCTAGTGTAATATGCATCCTCTCCCTTTGTCTTTGCCATTTCTTTTCTTTCTTTCTTTCTTTCTAATTTTTTTTTTCTTCTCTCTTTTTCTATATAAAGCACTGATTTCACGTCCGTGCTCCAGCAATGCACAATATGCAATGTCGATATGCCTAGTGGTATTATCTACTTGCATCCTACCACAAAAATTAATTTCTCTATTCTTTTCTTTTCTTCTCTCTTTTTTTTTCTTTCTTTTTTTTTTCCTTTTTTTTGCTTTGTTTTCTTCGTATTTAGTTATTCTGTTTCGTATTGCATTCTAGGCTACAATTTATTTTACTTTAGTTTCCTTCATTAATTTCAATTTCCTATTTATGTCAGTTTTTTTTTTCTGTTTTTCCTGCTTGATGATCTGCTTACACTTGCGATTTGTGACTTTCTGATTACACTTAAATTTTTGACCTCCTATTTCATGATATTTGATCATCTTCGTTAATATGATCTCCCCTGTAACATGGTTATCGGTTGCGGGGGGGGGTCTTGAGAAGGCTCTCAAAAAAAAAATCTGAAGTTGTTCATCGTGGAATATACGGCTACTACTGGGATTCAGTATATCCCCTGCATCATCGACATCTCTTTTCCTCTCTCCTATATGTATTCAATAAAGTCGGGATTCCTTTCCGTAATTAATGGTCATACCCATTCCCTATTGAAGCATCCAATTTCCCTGAGGAAATGGAAATTTGCAGAAGTGATGCATAACTAGATTAGTAGAATCATTGGGGTCACAACATCTTCACAGATTCGAAGGTGTCTTTGAGGGGACAAGGATTTGCACGGATATTTATATCAGACCAGAAAGCTCCTCCTGTATTCAATATGCTTGATAGCACTGACCTCTATGCTGCCCAAGATCAGTAGCACCAGGGTTGGAGGGTCATGCTTCATAAGGTGCCTCTGTTTTTTTTAGTAACGTCCTTCTGGCTTTTCATTTAATCCTTCATTTAACACCAACTTATGAGAGTTTGGAGTTAGAACTACTGTATTTCATAATATATTAGTATCTAGTTCCAGCAACCATATTTACAAGGATCTGCATCCCATCACCTTTGATCCTATTGTTTTGCTCAAGACCCCATTTCATCAATACCATATGTTATTTGATCCCAAGTTATTTAAATGCTTTGGTCTGAGTCCCTTTGTTTTACTTACATTTCTAAAAAGAAAAATCATATACTTTGACATTGTGTAATATCCTCATCAGGTGATTCTTTTCCAATATACCTTTGAATATCCTCTATATTCATTAGGTTCAGCATGAATATCGTGATATGCATGTTATTCGTTTTAGTTAATTTCCCTGTACCCACACCTTCTTTATCACTGTTGCACTAGCCACGACCCTTTTTCCCTAGCCATACAGTAGCATTCCTAAGCATTCATTACTGCACTTACATCCGATGCCACCATTGCATTCCCCATTTCACCTTACATGCATGCTGTAATTAATGGCTTCAGCCTATGCTTGAGGCATATTCATTTAGGCGCATCTTCCCCTACATACATCATTTTCTTTTTACATGTGATGCTATCAAAGATAAACATTGTAAAACAGTAAATTTAGTGAATTGGTAGCAAATTCACAGGCAGGCAGACATCTATTGTTTCATAAGCTGGTTTATCTCAGCTGCAATAAACAGAATCCATTGTACAACAGGCAGGACAACATTCGTTTCAGACTCCTCAAGCCAGAGTTCACTTAGCTTCCCAGCAAAACCAGCCCTCCTCTACTGCTAGAGGTCTATCAATCTGGGATGCTTGTATCCCAAATCCAACAGGCAGGAGCATCATTTTTAAGGCCATCAAGCTAGGAATCACGCCATCCAAGTCCCGCAAATAAGAGTTAACAATGTTCATACAAAGAAAGGCAGTCTTCCTTCTGTCCACGTGCAATCAGCTAGAATCTCCTCCATCCAGTTGCAACAGTTTGGCCTGGCCCTGTTCGGTTGCAAACTGGAATTAAATCTGCTCCTTCACTCTCATTTTCACAAACTTATGCTTATTGCATTTGCACAAATTCCTGTAATTTTCTGTTGTATTTTCGCATTTCCTATAAATTAGTTTGATAACATGATCTCCTGTTTATCTACCATTACACACCTATACATAACATTGTACACAATGTCTTCAGCCACTTTGTATCATTTCCTTCAGCATCTGCATATAGCCACCACCTTACCTTCAGCACTATAGTTAATCCACCCACATCACTATCCTATCATACACCGTGTCACTCATTATAGCATTCATGTAGCCTCTTGCTTGCTATAACCCCCTTTACACAGCAACACTGTTACACCTACCTGCTGTCATACACTCCTTCCCAACACCTACATCCTATGTTATCGCTGCATCTGTGCATATAGCATTTACACGGTACCTTGTATTTCATACCCCCATTCACCTTCAGCCCTGTGCACGATAGTCACAACCTTCCTCCACACGATTCATTGAACCCAAAGAACAATTGTACAGAACTTCTTTTTATCCCAAACTACTGCAGCAACACCACTATACCTATTCTCCACTATTGCACCTATTGCCTGCTGAAATTACAGCAACACATCATTGCTGTCACCCTTTTGCAGCAGCCCCACATCCTCACTAGTCTTTGCTGCCACCTCCATCCTGCTGCTACAACATCAACTCCATTCTTAGCCCGTTGCTATGCTTTGCACTCCAGCACCTTGCCCATCCGTATACTATTTACCACCTGTCACCTACTATTTTTGTTGCTACAGTGATGTTTGTAGTAGCCTGAGCACAACATGTTCCTTCACAATAGCCAACACCATTACACTTCACCACTTACAGTATTTTCCCTTTTGCCTCTCCCTCTTTCGCTACCCTCCACTCAACACTTACCATCCATTTATCACCATTGTCATCATATTATAGCAATACGCGACAACATTTCTCATTTCCCACTTCATTCACATACCAGCCCCATTCACTACTGTCTCTATCACTATGTCACTGCCCCACTTCTTAATACACAGCTGCACCATATCAGCATGCTTCACCCATTGTTATTACCCTAACAACATATCCTGCATGTACATACCTAGAGCCATACTACCCCTTTCTGGTTATATGTTGCATTAAAACCCCTTTAGAACCTGTCATAACACCCAACGGCTGTAGCTTCTTCTCCTTCACATCAATCCAATGAAGGCTGGGGTGTCCCTTTTCATAACATGTCTTCATCATCCCTAGGCAAGCATGTACATATATTTTCCTACCAGCTTTCACATGGCCCATAGATAACACATACATATTTCCTTCTTGGTCTAGGTATGGCATTTAGCATATTGTTGTATATGTATTCTCCATTTAGAGCAAGCATAAGCATTTGCATTAAAATAGAATGTCTTTCATTACCTTTTCCTTGTGCTAATTTTGGTTTTGCAGGAATTAGGTAGAAAGTTTGTTTTTTCCTTTTTAGTTTAGGAATTTTAATCTTCATTCAAAATCAAGATTGTAATAGCTAGACTATAATGGGAATTTACATTTCAAGCATTAGATTAGAATGTATGAGCATGCATTTTCATGGAACTACTTGTTTTTCATATCATTCTTTTTATTATTTCTCAAGAATTCATGAATGGGAACATGAATGGCAAGTGCACCATTCTAATAGGAGGTGATTAAATCCTAAGTTGATGATTTGCATCAATGGCCATAGTCAGGATGTGAACAAAACTTAGGATTTTCATCTTTTATGTAATAACATCGGATCCACACTCGATTCCTTCTTCAAAAATCATCATATTTTCAATATTTTCTTCTTTTATCAGGGTTTAAATTAAAATTAAACTCAAAATATATATCAATGGCCATAGTCAGGATATATTGAGAGTTAATTTCATTTTAAAACTCTATAAAAGCACCAAAATATGTTTCATTCTTCACCTGAATTTAAATATGATTATTATATAATACATTCAATGACCATAGTTAGGGATGTATTATATCTTCAATCTTATTTCAATTCATTTAAAGAATGAAATATGCTTTTCAAAATCCAAAAAATTCTTTTCATTCATCATTTTGGATAGAATTGCATCATATTTTAAATTTTTTTTTCCAAAATCCAAGTGATCTTGAATGTCTTTCTTCAAATTCTATTTCAATTCATCAAGTTCTATCTCATTTCAAGATTCAAAATTCAATTTCAAAGTCCAATTTGACTTTGAAAATTCAAAATTCATTTCATATTCAAAGTTTCATTTCAAATTTAAATCAAATTTCAAAGTTCAAATTCAACTTTGGAATTTTAAATTCATTTCCAAAATTCAAATTCAAATTCAAATTTTATTCAATTTCAAAGTTCAATTTAAACTTTGAAATTTCTGATTCATCTTCTGATTTCAAATTCAAAATTATTTCTTTATCTTCAAAGCTCTATCCTAAGATTGAGTCTTGATTCTCAATTCAAAGTTTTGAGATTGATTCTGAAAATTCAATTATTCCTAAGTCTTAAATTCAATTTGGGTTTTCAAAACCCAGATCCTTCTTCAAAAGTCCCATTTGGGCTTTTCAAATCCAAAATTAAGACCCAATTTCATCTTGGATCTCAGACTTTGGATCCAATTCCATTTATGATCCTAAATTTTAACTTCATTTTAGATCCCAGACTTCAGATCCAATTCCATTTAGGCATCTAGAATTCAACCCCATTTTTGGATCTTGGACTTCAGATTCAGATTCCATTTAGAATTCTAAATTTCGGATCCAAATCCATTTAGGTTGCCAGATTTCAAATCCAAGTCTATCTTAATTCCCAAATTCTAAAAACTAATTCTATTTTTCATATCCCATCTAGATCTCTTAAACCCAATTCCATTTTTTAAAACTCAATTTGGATTTCTCAAATCCCATTTTAATTTTAAAACTTCAAAAATCTGGAATTCAATTCCATTTCAAATATTCATTTCCTCTCCTAAATCCAGATTCAAAAATTCAAAATTCAAAGTCCATCTGTGACTTTGAAACTTCCTTTATTTTCCTTTTTATCTCAACTTCAAATCATTCTTTGCAAAGCCAAGATTTATTCTCCCAAACTCTGGTTATTTCAAAGACTTAGAACTTCAAATCTCTTTCCTGATCTATCTCAAGTTCTAAGTGAAATTCAACTATTTCAAATCATTTCTTCATCACATTTACTTCAGAATCACTTGGAAAATCTCAGATTTTTTCAAGTGCTTTCTCAAAAAGCATACATTTCTGCACTTTGCATTGCACAAGCATGATTCTTTGTGCATTTAGATTTAGAATAAATTCTTAGATAATCTTTTAGCAAAGCAAGGAGACATAAATTTGATCCTTGGTTTGATTACCCCTGGTAAAGGCACCAGGAATGGTCAAACCTCGTACCAACGGAGGCGAGTTATTTTCCTAAATATTTTCCCACAAATATTCCCAATTTTCCTAAATTTTCCCACAAATAAAAAACGGAGGCCAGTTATTTTCCTAAATATTTTCAAAATTAAGGTCAAGTGAGACCCTGCAAAAGAGTTCCTCCTTTCTATCTTTTATTCCCCTTCAAAGAGGGGAAAATAGAGGTTTTCAAGGAAAAGAGAAGAAAGAGAGAGAAACCTAGAGAGGAAATTTTTTGCGATGATCACACAAGGCCGCAAGTCTGGACGGCCACAGGTAAGTGCAACAGACATGACTAAGAGGTACAATCACAAGTATCAAGGGTATATAACCCGACAGTCTAAAAGTTACAAAATGTGACAGTACAACAAGTCTCCAAAAATAGGGAATGTATCCCAACAAAAACCAAAATCCCAAAACCAACAGGAACAAGATCTGCAGCTAAGTGTGGGTCCCCAAGCCTCCACCATGTGTTGTCGCATCAACATCGTACCTATTCATCACCTGCATCCCCATAAAACAGGGTCAGTCTTCTTGCGAGGTGGTGAAGAAACAACCACGACATATATATCATTTCTAAGAGGTAAAACTGGAAACAGTAATGTGAAATAACAAGTATATGTGTCGGTGTCAGGTAAGTGCATATGTGACAAGTGCTAACCAAGTGAAACAGGTAACAAAACTGAAGTAACTGCAGAACAAGTAACTAAGATCAGTAAAAGAAATATAACATGAACTACACATCTACTAAACCAATAACTAAGAGAAGTGAGGAACGTAACTAGAACTGAAACAATTGTTGTACAAGTAAAATAACTGATATAACTGTTGAACGAGTAAAGTAACAACTACAATATGTCAGTTGTGATTGGTTAGTCTTTAAGTTCTTCTTATTACTCTTTCAGGTATGCGAAGGAATCTCACATTCTGTGAGACATGCACCCGGCTTCTGTTATTCAATTTCTAATGTGGTAACCGGGGATGCTACAGACCGAGTAAACCTCATGCGAGCAACACGTAGCTGAGATAAACTCTCACATAGGTAAGGATTGCAATCCGTATTACTGCAGTAGTGAGGTCCTAAAAAGACAACCTCGACCTCCCTGACTCTAAGTGACTGGAGGTCAAAGGACGCTACAGCTCCTGTCAAAACACATCTCGTAGTAACGACAAGTCACTCGGGGTTGTACTATCCACCCTCTCCAAGGTGAATCATTTTGTGAATGGGGCGAAGCATGCTTATCTTTCTTAGGCTCATTATTCAGTCACACCTCCTGACGAGGATTTTATGCCTCGTGGTCCCCGCGGGGTACGCAAACGAGGACTTAGCCTGCCCATCCACGTGCTCAGCCTCACGCAGCTAATAAGAGCACAACACTCGCAAAAAGCGATCTTAACACCATATTATTTCTTTTCTAATTTAGGGTATAGTCACATGTGAGTTCACTCACGACAGAAGGGCCCTTGCCCAGTGACTCCAACTGAATCCAATACTAATCATATTTATTCATACTCTATGGTGTTTAACTTGTTTATCAGCCTTTTCATTTCATGAAGTAAGTGCACTTCGTGCACTCGTCAATACCTTCAAGCAATGTACCAGTCGAGGTACGCACTACTCAGTACATGTGTCAGGATGTGCTGTGTGCAAAGTGCATCATGATTTTTCGCCAATTACATAAACATAAAGAACAGAGGTATGATATAACTGCAAATCTAAGAAATAAGATAATGTGCATGTGAGTGTACAGTTTTTCAATTCTAAGAGGCATGCATATGCAATTCCATCAATTTCATCACTCAAGTAGTTGGAACTAAATCATTAAGATTGGCACTTTACGTAACATGAGACCACTCGTGTAGAGTAGACTCACAATTTGGTGTACTTGTGTGTTGAGATTGAACTTTATGATATTCCCATACGTATGGGAATTACATTCGCATTCCAAGGTGGGTCGTCGCTCTTGCAAGAGGAAAGATGCAAGTATGACACGAAAGATAATCATATACTTATACCTTTGCTAGGCTACTTGATTCAATACACTTACGTGTTACTGAAGGAATCCAGGATATTCCCAACTTATGGGAATAACATTAGCATTTCCATGGTTCGGGTGTCGCGCTTGCAGACCCGATACAAAAATATTGAACAATGTATGTGACTTGTAACCAACGTAGGCTCTATATACGTGGAGTTTGTAATAGTGCTGACCCGTTTACACAACTAGTCAACCAAAATGGAAACCAAGGTGTTAAGTATTTCCTCAAGGAGTGCGACACACTTACGTGTCAAAAGCGAATTCTGAAAATAACCCATCAAATGGGGATTACATTGGCTTTCCACGGTTTGGGGTGTTGCGCCCGCAGACCCAAAATAGAACATCGACTACATTGGAGTGTGAAAGTAACCATGGACACATTTGGACAATGCACGAGGGTGCTATGTGTCTATTTAATTTCCCGTAGGTAGTCGCATTGAATCACCCGACTTTACTATATATATATATATATTTATATATATATATATATATATATATATATATATACATATATTTCTATATATATATACATATTACACTTGTACATGTACACATGCACAAAAATGCTCGCCAACCGTTTTGTGGCAACCGCGATCCTCACTGTCATACACCCTAACTGGTTTGCAATATGGTGCAGGGCGAAAATACGGGTCTGGACCAACCAAAGTTTTGGCTACAAGTAAGGATTCATGTTGGGCATAAAGGGGGTCACCAATGGGGACAACCGACTTGTAGGACACCATAGTTGCAGGGGTTCCGGGGCCAAAAGAGTTGCGGGCCTGCCGCCAAAAAGGGGTTTAGAAGGAATATGTAGGTCTGGTCTTTCGGACCAGACTGCTAGGTCCACCAAGGGTCTTGGTCTGAACTAATGGTTCAGACCAGACTCTTAGGTAAGTCGGGTAGGTCTGGAATGGGCTGCCAAGATGGCAATGTCCAGTAACCTCGCGGTGCTGGGGTTCCAAGGGGTTTGGACGTAGTTCTGGTCCGTAGGACCAGACCTTGCTGTCAAGGTTCACACAGGTCTGAATCCTTGGTTCAGACCTAAACCGAAGAGGTTCTAGTCGTTGGATGGCCCGGGTGCCTAGCACCCCATGGCTCGCCCCTGGCTACAAAAAAATAAGGGAAAACCGGGACATCCCAAGGTGCCACGGTTTGGTTGGGGTCTGGCCCATGAACCAGACAACCCAGCTTTCTGTGGCACTGGTCTGAACCCACGGTTCAGACCAGTACCCTGGCCAAAACGCATGCCCAAAAATAAAAATTCTGGGTGACCCAAAACTGAGCATATGGGCAACTCACAGGGTGCCCCATCTCCAAAACAAGGGAATACGGGGTTTAGCTAAGGGTCTGGTCTGCTGGACCAGACCTTGCGACCACCCAAACCCAAGAGACTGATCCCATGGGCTCGAACAACCGTGCCAAAGGGGTCAGGCGCCTGTTACAGGCTCGCCCAACCGACTAAGCCATCCGGGTGCCCACAGCCCTGGGTGACCCAATGCGCCAAAACCCAACAGCAGGAGAGAAAAAAAAGAAAAGGGGCCAACGACCTTGTCTCCAGAAGAAACCTGGACAAGGTGCCAGGGAGGCCCTGCCAGTCCCAAATGCTTTGGGACTGGGTCTGAACCCAGCACACCGAAACACCAAGGAAGAAGGTGGTGGCTGCGGTTCACCACCCGCAACACGCCTACACTCCAAGGGGTGCCTAAATGGATTGGGTGCATCTGGACAAGCCCATCTTGGTCCAGAGCATACTCAGCAAGGCAAAAATATGTTCGTAAACATGCCACCACGCCCAGCAATGAGAGAGAAGGGAAACAACAAGAACGAAGCTCCAAAAAGAAAATGTTATTGATAGAAAAAAAATAGAATGTATGAATGCAGCAAGCAACGCAAAACAATGGTGAATATGGTAAAAAAAAAAGCTCATTCAGCTAATCCACTGATGGAGCATGCATGCATAGATGCATCGACTCCTCGGTTTCATGGTGTACTAAAACGACATGGAAAGCGGGTTGAGCCTTCACCTTTGGAGCTTGGATGAAGAAGGAGGTCACGACTGCAATATCGTCCTCCAACAAGGCTGAACCAAACCCACGACTGGGAGGAAGATAAGAGAAAGTATGGGAGAGAGAAAGAGAGTGAGAGAGAGAGCCTAGAAAAATCGCCCATTTTGGGGGGGTTCTTGATTTTTCAAAAGCTCTTAAAGAGAGGTTAGTTGAGATGGAGGGTGGAGATTCACCCTCCAAGATGTGGGGCTAAAGGTGGGTCACGAATTCTCACCACCGCCCAGCTCCACCACACACCATGGAGGATTTGAAAATCCTCCCAAAAATCTCAAGATTGCCATGGGGCTGCCGCCCCATGCATCCAGTGAGGCAAGTCCAGCCTCATGATGGCTCTTCCACATTGGGAAGAGCCCTTGTGTGAACACCCCAAATTTTTCAAATTTTAGTAAGAATGACCCTTTTGCCCCGACTCCATCTTCTGAGAAAATCAAAGCTAAATTTCAGTTATTTTTCAGAATTTCTTGATTGAATTTCATTCAAACTCGACTTCGGAGCCGAATCCGGTATTTAAGGTCCAAATTTGAGTCTCGTGACTCAATTTACAAATTGAAATTATAAAATATCAAAAATGTTTTCTGAGTTGCTCAAATAGCTCATTCGACACCCATTCGGATCCACTAATTTATATTCTCTCGATTCGAGGTCCAAACCTCGAATATCACCTCATGTTTCGGGTCCAAATCTGCCTTCTGAAGATTTTTTCAAAGAAATAGCTTTTAATTCTTAGAAAAAAAAAACTCTCTTTTATAAATATCTTCCAAAAATACAAAAATTTAGTTTTAAATCTTTGATTTTAGGGTCTTATCCTAAAAATGTCAAAAAATATAGAGAATGTCAAGAGAAAAACAAAAATGTATATATATAAGAAAAAAAAGAACATAAAAATAGCCTTTTTGAAAAACCTCCTTTTTGAAGAAAACAAACCTTTTAACTAAAACCATTCCTTTGCAAAAAAAAAAAAACTTTTGAAAAGACCATCGTTTTGAAAAATTTTCACAGGGAACCGCCTTTTGGTAAAACCCCTTTTGAAATTTCTTTAGGGTTTCAGAAACCCTCGCTCGCTCACCATCGCATGCTCCCTCTCTCACTCTCAAACCCTCCGATCTTCTCACCTTCTCCTCAACCCTTCATTCTCAACGACCTTCGCCCCTTTTTCCCTGTTCCGTGCATCTCCAACCTCCATCCATCAATCCCCATCGCCTTCCAGATCCTTCCTCCATTTGCTATATAAACCACCACAGGGGAAGACTAAAGGGGGGATTAAGACCATCGACCGAAACTTCCCTGACTCCTCCTCTTCCTTGCCCCTTTTTGACATTTCTTCTTCTTCCTGGTTTTGATTTCGAAGGATCTTCCCCTCACAACAGGGCGCCGTCAGGAAGAAAGTCGACCACTCCCTATAGCCACTGGTAAGTGAACATCCTTCTTCTTCCTCTCTCTTTTTTTTTCTTCTTTCTCTCTATTCCCTTTTTCTGTCTCGTCACATTTCTTAGTTTTAAATAGTGTTCTGTTCTGTTTCTCCTCTCATCTTCTTTATTATAATGCATCAGTGGTAGGGTCGGCCTGCATATAGCAGGACCGACCCACCCATTGCAAAAATTAATGGAGTTTTCACTCCAACATCCTTTTCTCGTATCAAATTCCTCTGGTATTCAACCAAGTGTCCGCTTATGTCTGAGGTTCTCATTTCCATTTTCAATTTTTTTTTTCTATTGGAATCTTCTTCTTCTGACTTTTCGTATTTGTTCTGACTTCCAGTTTGTAACCAGTTCTTGTTTTGTTTTCTGTCGATTTTAAAACTTGATTTTCATCTATGGAGGCCTATTGATCTGGATAGTGATGGCGATCTCGATTCCCCGTTTCTATCACGAGTAATTTGTCCTAGTTTTGACCTGTTGATCAGCAGGTCGATTTTTTTTTTTTTGTTTATTATTTTATTTTTTATTTTTCTTTTTTTGTTATGATTACCCGGATTTGCCGATTCATTCTAGTGATTTAGAATCGCACCTCAGGGACCAGTGATAAGAGGATGTCACTCACCCAGGTGATTTCATACTCCGAGGTCTTTGTTTTTTTTTTTTGCAGTTAGTAATTCAGAAATGTTGCTGCTCTTCTTCACCTTAAATCAAAGATTATGCCTGCATTTTTTTTTTATTTATCACATCACCCAAATAGTTCATTCATGATTTTTTGAACACTTGATCATACATGTTGTGCATTATCTGTATCCAGGTCGATGTGGTGGCATTGCATTTTCCCTATACTTGTATTTTAATATTTGCACATCAAGAATGTCATATGTTTGCTCCCCTCTTATATCATGGATATTGTTTGATAAATGATCTTCTAGCATCTGAGCCCAAATTTTGGTTTATGGAGCTTCTTTTGAAATCTCAATGAATTCAGAAGATTAAGATTCGATGGCATAACACTTTGTGAAGCCATCTGTCATGGTGGCATTATGCCGAAAACCATGGAGCTAATAGACTTGTACTTTAGATTCCTCTGGATCTATTTCTGGAAGACACCATGAATGGATCACAAGCTTCAGCTATATCTGCTATTGAAAAACTTACAGATTTGGTAAAGTCTCTTCAAGCTATTTATTGAATTACCCGGCATGAAACTTTCTTGGGTTTGTGGATGGCAGCCCTTAGGTGTGTTCAAAGGAAAAGGGGATCCCATTGAGGGCTCTGCGCCACGTCTTGACTACAACACTTGCGATTGATGATATTATTGAGGAAAAGGAGAGAAACCTGGCTTTTGAACAAGAACACATGGAGGATAATCAGAGAAAAGAGAAGATGGTAATGGGACAATGTCAAAAAATCTGATAACCACCTTAGAAATGCTTGGTGATTTCGAAAGCTTGCTGGCACCTCCCCAGCCTGTCATTCCGGTAGCTAATCAGGCAGCTGCCAAATCAATGATGTTTGTTTCTGGCCTCAAAATTGGAAGTGGGTGTTTTGATGGCATTAGCTTGAACAATAATTATGTGGGAAATATGTGGCACCTGATTGTTAAGGCGTGTATCGCAAGACAATTGACATATACAACTGCATAATTATGACACCAGCTATGTGCGTGGGCTTATGAACCAGATATCAAGAGGTATGCCAGGCCAAAAATCTGTTTGGTCTGCTTTAATGAAAGGAGTTCTTATATCCACCTCAATCGTAAATTTTTTGGTGATAACTCCTGCTGCTAGGGTAACGTCACTGAATTGCTCATAGATTTGATGGAAGTTTTGGCAGCCTGTGAGCCAGACGAAGATAAGATGTCTGCTGCTACAATTCTTTGCAGTCCCCTTTTTTTATTATTATTTTTACAGGTTTGGAGTATTCAGGAGCACGCTGTGTGTCTGGCTGTGAGATTGCTTTCACTACCACCTCCTGCTGACCATGGTGGAAGTGACAGCCCTTTGACTGGTTATGCTCCTATGCTATTTAGCACATTGATGCAATCTGTGAGATGTTTTGAATCCTACATACCTAACATCACATGGAAACTTCCAAACTGGGTAAGGGATTTCTGTATATTTGGTGTTTTTCGACAGTGTTTATTCTTCTTTTGAGGCTTTGGAGGTTCAACTGTCTACCTCTTGAACATTGTGTTGGAAAAGGTGTTTCTGTTAGTTCCCAACTAACTCCTGAGTATCTTCTGTGGCTTAGAAATTCACAAGTAGCTTCCTCTCACAGCAGGCATAGAGATAAACAAACTAGCTCATGTCTTGTGCGTGATATACCTGTTCATCAGACTGTAGATGGGCATTTTGAGCATGATGTTTAAGAAGCTGAATAAAGGAAGTGTAAACACCCCAAATTTTCACCCTTATCCAGTGCTTACATTTCATGTGTCATTGCTTATCATTGCATGAATTCAGCATATCATTGCATTGCATTGCATAGCATAGCATTGCATGTCATTACATCTCATCTTCGAGATCCAACACTCCTGTTTTCAAAATATTCAATCCAGATTTGAGTTTTAAAACTTTTCTTTCAAAAATCAATTTTAAAACCTGGGTTTTTAATCAACATTGTGTCATTTGCCAACCCCCAGGACCTTATATTTTGAAGTATTTTCTTAGAAAATAATCTGGATTCATTTCAAACTCAATTTTAATTGATTTCAATTCTCAGATGAGACCCATTTAGGTGGTGTCGCTTCTGGATTCCTTCATTTATCAAAAATCTCAAAAATTTTAGAGCCCTAATTGGATCAGGACTCTTTTTCCAAAGTCCTAGTCAGATCAAAACTCTACTTTTCACTACCTTTTTACCTGTTTTTGAAGAAAACCTTTCAAAATCTTCTGTTTTGGCCAAAATCTTAGAGTCCTAGTTGGATCAGGACTCTTCTTCAAGAGTCCAGTCGGATCAGGACTCTTCTTTAGAGTTTTAATCGGATTAAAACTCTAATCTTTCACAACCATTTTCAATCAAATCTTTCAAAATCTTTTAAAATGAGTCAGAAACTCAGAGTTTTAAGTCAAAACAGGACTCTGTTCAGAGAGTCCTAGTTGGATCAGGACTCCGATCCTGATTTCAAATTTTGATAGAATCTTTCAAAAATCTTTTCATCTATCAAAACTGTTGCGCTTTTATCAAAGAATTTTAAAATTCTGAGGTTTTATCTCAGAGTCCTGATCAAATCAGGACTCTACCCCAGAGTCCTGATCGAAGTAGGATTCTATCCAAAATTGATTTTCTCACTTCATTTTCACTGGTTTTCAAAAGCTTTGCTTAAATTCCATCACTTACTTATCAGAAAATCCAACAATATAAGAGTCCTAGTTCAATAAGGACTCTGTTCTCAGAGTCTCAGTTGAATCAGAACTCTGGTTTATTCCAATATTTGTTATTATTTTAACTGTTTTCACAAGTTCTTTCAACTGTTTTTCAGAAAATACCAAAAAAATCTAGAGTTTTAGTCCGATCAGGACTCTGTCCCAGAGTCCCAGTTGAGTCAGGAGTCTGTTTTGAAGTCTGTTTTTATTCCATTTTTATTTGTTTCCATTCGTTTTAAAAAAAATTAGGTCATTTTGCAGAGTCCAGTTAGATCAGGACTCTATGTCAGAGTTCTGATCGAGTTAGGAGTCTAACCCTGACTGTATTTTCTGACTTGTTTCACCATTTTCTGATAAAATCTTTCAAAAACCTGTCATTTGGCTTTTTAAAATCTAAAACCTCAGAATCCTAAGAGTTCAGGACTCTAACCTGGAGTTCCAGTTCGCCTGAGACTCTATTTTCAAAAATCTTGAATTTCAATTATTAATTTTAACCTCTTTTCAAAGGTATTTTCAGTGTTTATTTCAAAATTTGCAAAAATCGATGTGGGCCCACTCAGTTGGAACCATATCCAGAGGGGTTTTGACCCAGTTCGAACCCTATGTCATTTCAAAACTTTTAATTTCAAGCTTACTTTTGAAAATCTTTTGAAAACTTTCTCAATTTCAAGTTTTAAAATCAATTTTTTTTGAAAAACTCAAGTAGGGCCCACTCGGGGTGGCACCATATTCGAGTAAGTCAGGGCTAGACTAGGGTTAGTCAGTGTCTTGGTTAGTGTCAGAAGTTTAGAAGAGTCAAAACCATTTTGAAAACTCATTTTGAAAATTAGTTTTTAAAACTAGTGTTTTTAAATGTTTTTAAACGTGTTTTAAAAACCCAAATGTGAAGGATGCCAAGTGGCATCACATTTGGGGGATTTCTAGGATAGACTAGGGGTTAATTAGGCATTAGTTTAGATAATTTAGAATAGGGGTAGGATAGTAACTACACCCCAAAATCGCCCCCCCCCCCTTAGAGAGTCCAATTTTTTTTTTTAAAACTTGATTTTTAAACCTAATTTCTTTTTATAAATAAAAAGAGAGAGGGGGACGATTTTCACTATTCACCTTTGAGGTTTCTTGGAGCTTCTCTCTCCTCTCCATCCCTTCCTCCATTGCTGCAACTCCAAGGTATGAACTTCTTCACTTTTATTTATTTTATTTAATGTTTTTAATGCTTTAAACCTAGATTTAGCCTTGGATGCTCCTCCTTATGAAGATTCAACCATGATCCAACCTCAAGAACCATCAAGAATGGTCCAAGAAGATGATCTAACCCTGTTTTGTGTGATTTACAGGGATTTTAATCCATTAAAAGTGATTTAAGTATGATTCTTTGCATTATTAACCAATAAAATACATGATTTACCCTTTTAATGGGTCAAATCCATGTGTTTAAGGGTGAAATCAAATTCCAGCCATTGATTCCTTGATTTTATTTTATTTATTTGTTTATTTATATTTATTTTATGTTTTCCAGCATAAAAATAATTTTTATTTACTGTTTTATGGTTTGTTTTATTGTTTTTCATTAGTTAATACATGATTTCTTAAGTTTCTTAGATTTTTGTGTGTTTTTTAGTTTAGAACAGTAAAACGCATGTTGTTTCGGATTGAAATATTCGTTTTTTATTTCTGTTTTTTTTATATGTGATGCATGCATAACTAAAGGAACTACTGTAAAAAATCAGTGGTTTTGGACTTCGGAAACCCTGTCAGAAAAATCAGACATCAAATCGGGTTTTTAAATCTTTAAAATCGAAGTTAAAATCAAGAAGGTAACTTGCTGTGATGATATTTTTCTCATCTTATATCCGATTTTAGATCTGTAAAGTTTCATGGATTTATATTGATTAGATCTAGCTACTGTGAAATTTTTAGAATTTTTTATCACTGTTTAGTATTTTTCCTCTGTCAGAGATTCTGATTTTCAATTTAAAACTCGTTAGGGTTTACCAAAACTCTAATCAGACTTGTGTTGTTCATAGATCCCAAACCACAGATCCGATTCACAATCTGTAAAAAGTTAGTATTCTTATTTTTCTGTCTACTGTTTACTGCTAAAATATCAGATATTTTAGATCAGTATTTCTATTTATCCCGAAATTAGCAATTGAAAGTATCTGTTTTAACCCCTGTTAGATTTGTTAGATTTTAGTTCAGATTGACGGAAGGGTTTCTCCCTAACCAGAGATGCTTTTTCCGATCTATAAATTGGGAAATATCTGTTTTTCTTCCTAGTTTGTCTCTGTAAAATTTCATAGATTTTCATGAAAGATTGACCCCTGATTCGGGTCTAACTCTGAAACTGGTTGGTGAACTAGGTCAAAAATAGCATATTTTTAGGGTTTGATGCAATTTTTGGGTTAATTTAATGTCAAAAAAATATTTTTATAATTATAATTCAAAATTAGGGTTATAACAAGTGTAGGTACCAAATTTGATGAATTTTGGAATCTGATTGATGGCTGAATTAAGCAAATTGCAAAACCGGGTTCCTGAAAGATCCAAAAACACTGCCAAAATCATAGTTTTTGTGATATTCTGGGATTTTCGTGCATAAGCATATATTTTTAGGGTTTAATCATATTCATAATCATATTAGGATACTTTAGGTCAAATTTGATGTTAATTTGATTTCATTTAGTCCTTAAAACCCAAGTTTTTACCAAAATCTATTTCAGAAAACCCTGATTTCAAGGCCATAGTCTTGCTATCAGAGGCAATTTGGTCATTTGACCTCAATTTCGAAATACCTAACCTTAGTTTTCATGTGTTTAAGTATGTCATATCATATTTTAGCCTAGTTTATTTGCATTTGAATTTCAAAACTTGCATTTTACAAAATATCTTTCTGAAAACCCTAATTTCAAGGCCATAGTCTTGTTATTTGGGGTATTTTGGCCATTTTGACCCCAATTTCGAAATTTCATATCTTATCTTCCTTATTTATTCAATTTTATTTCATACTTTATCATTTTGATTTAATGGAATCATGGCAAAAAGGCTCATATCTAGCAAAATCCAGAAATTTCCTGGTATTGCTGGATAAATCTAGAAAAGCCAACATATCATCACTAACAAAGTTTTCTAGTTTTGCAGGTACATTGAAGACTTTATTTTTCATATATTTAAATTTCAATAGTGATGTAAACTAAATTAAACTTTGGAATAAGAATTTACATTTCCTGCTTAGCTTAGGCAGCATTGCATATAGTTTGTTTTTTAAAATAATGTTAATGTGTGATGGATGATGATTCATGCATATTCAAACTCACTATGGTCTACATGAATGACACATACACTAGATTTTATGAAGTTTATAAACTTGGTGGAATTCGTATTTATGGCCATAGTCAGAATATGAAGGATATCTAGATTTATGATCTTCACATTAGCCACATTCAGCGTACACTCTTAGGCTAATTTCAAAATGCACTGCATTTCTCAAAAATACAAAGAGTTTTTCCCAATTCCTCAAAATCATATTCATTCATTTCATGAATTTTCCAATTCCAATTCCAATTCCAATTCCAATTCCAATTCCAATTCCAATTCCAATTCCAATTCAAATTTCAAGTCAAAGGAATCAAATTCTTCAAAATTTCCTAAGTCTTATTCAAAATCGATTTTCTAAAAATATGGATTTCCAATGATATTTCAAGTATTTCCCAAGTTCCAAATTCGATTTTCTAAGTTAGATTTTCAATTTCAAAGTTTGAATTCAAAGAAATCGAGTTTTTCAAAGTTATTTCACATTTCTCAAAATCAATTTTCACAAAATCCTTATATTTCTTCAGAAATCGATTTTCACTTTCTCAAATACAGCATCTCAAAAATAATTCACAATTTTCAAAGAGTTTATTTTCCAAGAATCTTCCAAATATTTTCCAATCTTTGAAGCAGACATCATGTTTTCAAATGTGCATTTTTAGAAATTCATAGCACATGCCTGATTCTTTGTGCATTTAGGAATTAGAATATGGTTTAGACAAGTTGAACAAAGCAAAGCATTTGATTGATCCTTGGTTCAATTACCCTTGGTAAAGGCGTCAGGAACGGTTGAATCGCGTACCGACAGGCGAGTCCCATTCTTCGGAATAATCCTGCATTTTAAAAACGGAGGCAAGTTATTTTCAAAATCTTTTTCAAAGGTCAGTTTGATTTGCAAAAGTAAAATTTTGCGATGATAACAGGTTTGGCGACCGAGATGGGACCTGTCTTCGTCTGATCAATCTAATGCTCTACTTACTTCAAGTTGTCAAAATCGATTTCCATGGAATGTCAGCTTTTAATTTATGCTATCATGTGAACCTAGGAGCCTAGGCTTGAACCCAACTGACATGGACTGCATGTAGACTAGGTATGGTTTGGTAGGACCATATTGAGGAGGAAATTTTTATGCTCACATAGACTTAGGTCTAATACAACCCTCCTCAATCTAGAAATTGTATGAAAACAATGTTTGCTTCTTCAAATATTTCAAAATTCTATCTCTTTAGGACTTAGAGCCTTCTGTTTGATTGCATGTGCTCATGTTTTTCAAAAATCACCCCACCTATATTGTCCTGGTCTTCACGTTGCTGGGCTCTCTTCCAGAACCATAGTTCGGGACAGAGCCTCACAACTGGGTCACCTATTTGGGTGAAAACCCCCCTGCCACGTACCAAGGGCCATAGTCCAACGTAGAACCGGAGGAATTGATTTTATGCCACGTACATCGAGCCTTGGCTTGAGTATATAGGCATAGCATGATTGGACACAGATGATCTGAACCTTAGAGTTAGGATTAAGGTCCTACAACTATTTCAAAATTTGTGCATCTAGAGTCAGCTTTTAGGGAATGTTGTATGTGCATACTTGTTGTAATTGAATGTGTTATAGTCATTTTTTTGTTATTTTCCATATTTTCCCAATTTTCTAAAATACTGGACGACTTTTCAAAAATCCCCAATCTGTGTCCATGTTTTAAACCCTGGACGATTTTCAAAATACTCCATTTTATGAAGTACTTCCTTATATTTCATTAAACCCTGGACGATTTTCATAAAATTCCTCCATTTTCCTAAAAACTCCAGGTGATTTCCCATCTTCCTATCCTCTGGATCTCGAATCTTCTACTTCATTTTATCCTGCTGTAAACACCCCAAATTTTCACTCACCTCCCCAACATTTCCACCAAGCATCAACATCCAGCCTCTGAAATCGCTGGAGGGCAAAATGGTCATTTTCTGAGACGGACCTTGCAAAAGTCCAAATTTCATCTGCAACTCTCAAAATTTCTCTAATTTTAGCTCAGATGTTCAAAATTTTACTCCTGACAGGAGACATACATCTCCAAGTCTTGATTCAAGATTGCATTTCATAAGACATGACATTGCATATCATTGCATGAGCATTTCAAATCACTGCACTGCACAGCATGTCATTTCGAGGTCCAGAACTCTTGATTTCAAAATTTTCAATCCAGATTAGAATTTCAACTCTTTTCAAAATTGATTTCAAAACCCTGGGTCTTCAAAATTATCAATTTTTCCCATTTTACCCCTAGGACTCTGAATTTCAAAATATTTCCTCAGGAAAACCATCTGGATAGTTTTCAATATGGATTTGAGTCACTTCACCTCAGATTTTGCCCTTTTTGACAATTTCAAATATCTTTCTTTTACAAAATCGCCCTACAAGGGCCAACTCTTTCCAAAATTCCTGTTTTGCCCATTAGTCCAGATTTTATGAAAATTCCAAAAAGAAGTTGTGGTTTTATCCTTATTTCAATAAAGAAGCAATGTGGGACCCACACTGAGGTGGTGTCACACAAGCTTTCCTTTTGAAAATTTGAATTTTGAAAAACCCAAAAATATAGGAGCCTTGTCCCCTGGATTGGTGCCACTTGTCTTTTCTCTCTCCTCCCATTTACATGCCATGTGTCAGCATAGGGTTCACCTAGAGTCGGTGCCACATGTCACCCTCCCTCTTCTGCCAAGTGTCAGTGTGGGGCTACCTTAAGAAGCCGCCACATGTCTGCCATGTGTCAGTATCCATCCTGCGCCATGTGTCATTTCAAAGACTACCAGAAGATGCCAAGTGTCATAGGTTGTCCTGTCTAGAAAAAGTGGAGTTTGTCTCCTCTGAGGTGGCGCCACTTGAAGTGTGTCTCCTGCAGAGGACACGTGTCAACCCCTCCTTCCTTCTAGAAAAGTAGCCTGACACATGTCCTCTCCCTATTTTTTTCAGAAAAGTAGGAAACATGTGTCACTCCTAAATTCCTACAGAAAAGGTAGGCTTGTCTCCTCTGAGGTGGCGCCATCTGGAGTGTCTCCTGCAGAGGACACATGGCAAGCTCTCATTTCCTCAGAAAAAGCAAGTGCCATGTGTCATTTTCTGCTTTCTTCAGAAAAGCTAGAATTCAAATATTCAAAAATCCCCATAGGTGGCGAAAATCAAGAACTCCTACCTTTTTCATCCTGTCTGAGATGGCGCCACATGGCTTGGCCCACCTTCTCTCCCCTCTGCCACGTGTCACCCTCTGCTTCTTTCAGAAAAAGTAGAGGACACATGTCTTCTCCCTACCTCTTTCAGAAAAGTAGGAGACACATGTCACTCCTGGCCTTCTTCAGAAAAAGCAAACCATTTAAAATTCAAACAAGGCATTAGGTGGCGAAAATCCGGAGCTCTGATTTTTCCAGATGTCCTATGAAGGCGCCACATGTCCCTTCCCTCCTTCTCATCCCTCCGCCACATGTCATCTTCTACTTCTTTCAGGAAAAGAAGGTGACACATGTCTCCTTCTCATTCCTTCAGAAAAAGTAGAGGACACATGTCCTCTCCCTACTTTTTTCAGAAAAGTAGGAGACACATGTCACTGCCCTCTTTTTCCTCCCTCTTGCCACATGGCATTGTAGGAGCCACCCTGAGGTGGCGCCACATGTCCATCCTCCATTCCTTCAGGGCCAACCTCCATTTGAATTTCAAACTTCCCCTGAGGTGGCGCCATTTGAGAAAGCCTCTCCAGACATCTGACACTTGTCCGCCACATGTCCAGATCTCCTTTCTCCAGAAAAGGTAGAATTCAAATTCCTCTGAGGTGGCGCCTTCTGAGCCCACTGCTCTGACCTTCTGACATATGTCAAACACCTTTTGAGGTGGCACCATTCCAGGACTCCACTTGGCTCCATTTTTATTTTTTATTTTATTTTTAATAAAGGTAGCCCACCATGAGGTGGCGCCACCTGAAGACTCCCTACAAAAAGTGAATTTGAAATTCAAACTCTAAGAGAGCACCCTCTGAGGTGGCGTCTTCTGGGAGTTCTCTTCAGAGAGAATCAAGCAAACTTTTGAAAAATTCCAAATTCCCCCCGCTGAGGTGTCTCACCCACAAAATTTCTATTTTTTTTATTTTTCTCAAAAATTAAAACACCTTTTGAGGTGGCGCCACCTGAGGGCTCCCTGCAAAAGACAAATTCGAATTTCAAACCCCTAAGATGACACCCCCTGAGATGGCGCCACATGGAGGGCTCAGATTGAACCTGTTTGAATTTCAAAAATTTTCAGAAAAGTTATAAAAACAAGGGTTCACGCCCAGCCTAAAGGGAGATCATTTTTTTTAGCTCTTGTGAACTTGAAAAATCCGACCTAGCCTTCCTAGAATCAGATTTTGAACCTTGGAAATCGTGCCCCCTTTGGCGCATTGAAGAAGGTGGAGTAGAGCTCGTGCTGTGGCCAATTCAATTCCAACAGAGGTCGATTTTGGTGGACCATCCGAAGCTCGGAGCGAAGGACGAAGGAAGCTCGTGATAGCTGCTCCTTTCAAGAGCTCCTACGCTACGTAACGAAGCAAGGCGCACTTCTTTTCCCCTTGATGTGATTCTATAATTCAAATCGGGAGTCGTTTGAAGAAAGAGCTCATCCGAGGGATGGATTGAGCTATTCTCATAAAACGACATATATAAAAATGTTTTGTTATGCTTCCTTGATGATTTTTAACATTCATATAGTTAGCTAGGTTTAATTTGCATTTTATTTCATTCATTTAGCATATTTCATGAATTAATTAGGATTAATTTAGCATTTATTTCAATTCTGCTTATTTTCAGTAGGTCTCTATTTTTGTCAGTCAGTCCACACGTCATTTCATGCATTTGTTTTTTATTAAAAATCCCCAAAAAATCACGGAATGCGCCCTTAGGTGTCCCTGAAACTTTTCCAAAAATTCGGAGGCATTTGAATTTGTTTACTGTGGTAAACATTCAAAATGGCAAGTCGGGTTTTGTTACCCGGGATACGTTTTGAAAATCATTTTCCGACTTTTAAAATCGAGATATCCCTCATGGAAGATCCGATTTTCGATCCGAAAGAT
Organism: Nuphar pumila; assembly: GCF_984573655.1. Lineage (NCBI taxonomy): Eukaryota > Viridiplantae > Streptophyta > Magnoliopsida > Nymphaeales > Nymphaeaceae > Nuphar > Nuphar pumila. The sequence continues at coordinate 51,570,823 of NC_143257.1, read as the reverse complement.
GTTTTGAACTCGGGAGAATGTCTAGTTTTTAATATGATTTTATCAGATTTTTATGATTTTTTTGTATTTCTAACAAAAATCCGAGAGTTCGGGACACGTGTCAGAGCCTAATTTGGGCCTCTGAGATCTTGGATCGACTTAGGGCTATGGTTTCTCTTTGTGTGTTGCTATAAATCCAAAACTGTAAAAAGTGAAAGTGGTGTCCGAGATGTCCTCTATTTGAATCTAAAAGCCTGTAATTTTTAAAACAGTTTTGACCCCTGCTTCAAATTTTTCTTGTCAGCCCCCTGTTTTGCTACATTTGTCTGTTCTGTTAGTTTAGGCAGAAATAGTTATATTTTTATTTGTGTTTCCGTTGATCAAATGCCGAAGTCATAAACATACAAGTTGTTCATGTAGGTGTCGTGCATAACTCTGATTAATTTCATAAATTTTAATGGCCGTTTTGTATTTTTGTAGCATTTTACATCAGATTAGTGTGATTTTTACCTCTGTCTGAACTAAATCCCTGTTATTGAACTCACAATGGCTCAAATCCCGAGGCTGTAAAAACCAAAAATGTTTCATTTCGGGTCTTTTAGCAGTATGCAAAATATCAGAAGTTTCCATGGTGTAAATCTTGCATTATCATATTAGGCATTGCATTTGGTTCGGATCCATAGGCAAAATCCATCATTTTAGGACTTTCCTTGAATTTTAGCATTTAAATCATATCATTTTGTGATTTTTAGCATTCTAGGTTGTTTATCAGAGTGTTTAGATGCTTCATACCGAATTTTGTGCAATTTGGAATCCATTTGAGGTTCGGATCATCCATAATACCCAAAACAGGGCCCCGCAGGACTCGGATCCAAGTGAAAAACAAGCGAAATTCGTTATTTTGGCTAAATTTCAAAATGTCAAATTCTGATTTTACAGTCCTAATGTGTTTATAAGCATGTCATATTGCATTTCATCATCATTGAATTCAATTTGAATTTCAAAATCTCAATTTTACCAAGTTTTCCTTCAAAAAACCCTGATTTTAAAGATATAACTTTATAATTAGGGGTATTTTGGTCATTTTGACCCCAATTCCGAATTTCAAACTATTTTCTACTGAATTTCCTACATTTACATCATTTCAAATATCAAGGAAGCACGAGAATAGGGTTATATCCAATTAAATCCAATAATTTCATAATATTATTGGAAAATCTTGGAAAAACCCACATATTTGAGCTAACTTTATTTCAAGCTTGGCAGGAACAATCAAAAGAAGGAGCTGAAGTCTGCAAATTTCTTTTATTTCCTTTATTTAGTGATGTAATAATGTAAATTTTGGAATAAGAGATTTAATTTCCTGCTTAGACTAGGATGCATGTCATATAGTTTGAATTTATGCAATATCCTGATTATATGATTCATGCATTTTATTTCAAAAGCACTATGGATGTTCACGAATGGCACGTGCACCAACTCTTAGGGAGTTGATGGACTCGGTGGGATCCATATTTACGGCCCTAGTCGGAATATGGACGAGACCCAGATCCATCATCTTTCTACTAGTCACATTGAGCCTACACTCTTAGGCTATCTTAAAATGCACATCATATTTCCAAAGTTTTCAAAATCATGTGCATCAAATCAACTAAATTCTGAACATATTCATGGCCACAGTCAGGATGTGTGAAGGATTTATCTTGACTTAATGTACATTTTCCAACAAATCCCTTAGAAAATCTTTTCAAAGTGCATTCATTCACTCATGACATTTACATCATGAAATCATTGATTTTCTCAAGATTTTCTCAAGAAAACTTCATTCTTAAGAAATCGATTTCTCAAGAAATTCTAAGGATTTTTCAAAATCGGTTTTCCAAAGACAAGTTTTTCCACAGTTTTCCCAGGAAAATGATATTTTCTTAAGATATTCAAAAGAGTTTTCCAATCTTTCTTCAAGATCCAAAATCGATTTCCAAGTATTTAAAAAGGTAAAATTCTCAGGATTTCGATTCCCCAAGTTTTGAATTTCCTTCTCCAATGAGTTTTCCTATAAATTTTCCATCATTTTCCTAAGAAAACTCTCAAAGTCCAAGTTTTCCTAAGAAGTGCTTCCCTTTTCAAAAAGTCCATCTTTTCTCAAGAATCACTTCCATTTTCCCAAGATTTTCAACTATTTCTGAATTTTCCACATCTTTATAAGCTTTCTCATGTTTTCAAAAACCCCTTTTTATCTGAGTTTCCTGAGAAATTGACCTCTTTCCTGAGAGATTCTTTCCAACTCCAAATGTTTTATAAGCATACATCATGTTTTCCAACTGGCATTTTCCAAAATCTCATAGCACATGCCTGAATTCTCTATGCATTTAGGATAGAACATAACTTTGATAATTTCGCTAAGTCAAGCATAGTTTTGGTCCTTGGTTCGATTACCCCTGTTAAAGGCGGCAGGAACGGTCGAACCTCGTACCGACAGGTCGAGCCCCATCCCATGGATTTTCCCGCAATTTTCAAAAACGGAGGTGAGTATTTCAAAACATTTTCCAAAATCCGGTCAAAGTTTGAATCGCGAAAGCGTTTCCTCTTTCTCTCTTCCGCAAGGAAGGGAAGACGGGGGAAAAATTTCGCGACGATAACAGGTTTGGCGACCGTGATGGGACCTGTCCTTGTCTGACCTAAATTATGCTTGACTTAGTTCAATTATCAAAATTGTGTTCACAAAATGTCAGCTCTTTACTTTTGATATCATGCGAACCTAGGACCCTAGATTCTGACCTAGCTGACATTGACTGCATGTAGCTTAGGCATGGTTTGGTAGGACCATATTGAGGAGATATTTTCATGCTCACATAGACTTAGGTCTAAATACAACCCTCCTCAATTTAGGATCTGAATGCAAACAATGTATGCTTCTTCAAAGATTTTCAAAAGTCTATCTCTCTAGGATTTAGAGCCCTCTATTTCTTGCATGTGATCATTTTTTCAAAACCTCAATTACCTATCATTACCCGGTCTTCACGTTGCTGGGCTCTCTTCCAGAACCATAGTTCGGGACAGAGCCTCACAACTGGGCCAACTATTTGGGTTAACACCCCCCTACCACGTACCGCGGGCCACAGTCCGAAGTATATCGGTAGGCGCTCAAGGATGTTGGAAAACCTTACCTTAGAACCGGAGTTGAAACTCTATGCCACGTACCTTGGATTTCGATTCGGGTATATCGGCATAACTGGATTGGACAAAGATGATCTGAACCTAGAGTTAGGATTAGGGTCCTACAGCTGTTTTCAAATTGATGCATCTAGAGTCAGCCTTTTAGGGAGTGCTGAATGTGCATAAATGTTTGTGCAGGATGTGATTGTATGTATGATTTTCTCAATTCTTTATTTCCCAATGTTTCAACTCATTAGGCCTTTTTCAAAACATCCTTATTTTCCACAAGATGTTTTTCTCAAACCCTGGATGATTTTCTCAAATATCCAATTTCTTTCAAAACTCCAGGCGATTTTACATTCTACCTTTCTACTGGATCTCGAATTTCTAGCTGCATTTTTATCCTGCCTGCAAAATTTTTCAAAATTTCTCACATTTTTCTAAGTCTCATTCTGAGTCTTTCTCTGTTTTCAGTTCAATGGCATCCAGTCAAGTCGATCCTATCTTTCCTGAAGGTCACATCTCCTTCGAGGTGCGACAAGGTCGTCCTGAACATCGAGCTCTTAGCACCGGAACTTTCATTCCCCGGTGGTATTATTCCTGGCTAAAGAGCTTTTCCCGAATGTTCCCGGACCATTTGAGCGAGTGCGGATTGGAGCTGGCATCAGCAGTCGGAAGGCAGACCATCAATGGCAACCTGATCCATGCAATGGCAGAGCGATGGAATCCTCGAACATGTACCTTCTGGTTCCCATGGGGAGAAATGACCGTCTTAATGGATGAATTTTCAGAAATCATGGGGTTGCCAGAACCAGCTGGTCGACCAAGCGACCCCTTAGAGCATCAATTCCTTATCAATGTCAAGGGTTTGGACCCCCGAGACTCCTTAGCTCGTATGACAGGCCGCCGATCTTGGCCCCTGATCCAGTTAGAAGGAGATGAATATGTTGACCTACTTGAGTTGTACCGTCAGTACGGGACCTTCATTGAAGTCAGCTCGCTTTCAAGAACAGCCAAAGAAAAGATTCAGAATGCAATGGTTCTATGCACTGTAGGACTGTCCCTTTTCCCAGATGGACAGAACTACATGGACATCAGGATAATCCAGCTTATGAGAAGATGGGGAAGTCGGCAAACCAATCGCCTCTCCATAGCCATGGCAGCGCTCGCCTTCCTTTATCGAGGTCTGACTCGATTCTCACTTGGAGAATCCATTTTAGTTGAAGGATGCATCTACGCACTTCAGTCCTGTTTTTTCCAACACGTTCCAGCCCGAGCAAGCTCTTTCAGATACAATGGTCAAGAACTCCTTCCAGTGGCGCAGTACCGGTCTATGATCAACAACATTCAAGAGGATGACGTTGTTTGGGACTATTTTGATTGGCAAATATCTCCTCCCAGATATACGTACGCTTATGGCAAGCGGTTCAAGTTGCTGGGACCATTCTTCTGCACTTATTATCAACCAGAGAGATGTGTTCGACAGTTCTCTCAAAGGCAGCAGTACGTTGAAGCCCGACTGTTATCAGGAGCTATGGCAGAGTTCGATCTCACCTCCGCACAATGGTCCGGGGCATATCATTCTGCCCGCTACGGCTGGGATTCCTTTGTCTCTCTTAAAATCTTTCCAGGTCCTAGAGTGTCTGCCGACTATCGTGAATGGTGGCAAATTGTTTGTCCCCCACCTCTTTGTCAAGATCAATAAAATCTTATTCTTCTCATTTTAATAAAATTCTCTCTTTCCATTGTGGTTTGACGACCTCGCCTAGGTAACAAGGCACATTTTCGTTGTTTATTTCTTTTGCAGAAGGAATGACAACACAATTGTCGTGATTCCCACGACAACTCAGTCCCTAGTAATGGGACATCTTTTCCAAATTGTCTACCATATTTTCAGCAAATATTTCCTCCAAAAGCTAATTCCCTCAAAATCTAATCAGGTCTTTTGCCCTGCAGAGAGCATCCATACCATTTGATGGTTGAGACAAGGTTAGGCAAAAGAACCACGGCATCCCAGTACTCATCAGCCTCGGAAGAAGAAATGGGTTCCCCTCGATCCGAGAAAAGTCAAGAACAGCAGCAAGAAGACGATGGCATAGACCCTCAAATGTATGCCATGTTCAGAAAAATGATGAATAAGATGATGAATGAGCAGCCCGGGACCAGCTCAGAAAGGAATCCATTCAGAGAAAAGTTTCATGGTCGTAGGAGTAAGAAGGCTCCCAAGAAGCAGTTCCAGCTAGAAGAGATTTCAGATGAATCAGATTCCACTGAAAACACAGATGAAGAATATGAGGTGCCTCCGGCATTTCAGAAGCGTGGCCAAAGTAAAAGCCGCAGATCAAAGAGCAGAGATAAAGAAGAGCCTTTGCAAGCGCAATTCAAGGAAATGACCTGAGTTGTCAAGGATCTGCAAGCCCGCGACAAGGGCAAGAAAGTCTTCACCAGTGAGGATTTCTATGACGGCTTAGAAGGGGATGATGATCTGGAGAATCTCCCCCGAAAATTCATCAAATTCGATGGTTCTGGCGACCCAAAAGCTCATCTCGCCACTTTCTTTGCTGAATGCTCTCGGTTTAGAAGGGATAACCGAGCATTGTTTCTATGCTTCCCCCGCAGCTTGGAAGGAGTTGCCGCCAAGTGGTATGCTGAGCATATCAACCCCATTGAGCTCAAGGAGTTCGATAAAGTTGTAAATCTCTTTATTGAACGCTTCTTGTTCAACACAGAAGCGCTGCCTACATTAAGTCATCTCTGCAATTTGAGGCAGAATGAGAATGAAAAAGCACGGGACTTCATTCACAGATGGAGATCAGCCTGTAACAAGATGAGAGATCCTATCTCGGAAAGGCATGCATTGTCCTTAATCCTCAACAATTTCTCGCAGCCGTTAAGAGGATTAATCTCCACAGCGCTGTCCAGGACCTTCATTGAGCTGACTGAACGAGCCGAATGGCTCGAGCTGAGTGTGGAAAATGGAGTCTATGAAGGCTTCACCTTTTCCAAGAACAACTCCCATGGTGAGCAGAAGAAGAATGCTCACTTCACTTATTCTGCTAACAACAATAACAAAGGCCGAAATCAGCACAAAGGGCAGAAGAAAGATTACTGCTACAGCTCAAGCAGTTCGAACAACAAGGATCAGAAAGCAAAGCCTGCTCCTCAATACAGCAAGCCTCCTCAGCAGGATCAAGGGCCGAAACTACGTGAGAAGACCAAACATGAAGGCTGGAGTTACGACAGAAAGTTTACTCCTCTTGACCAATCACTCGAGGACGTGCTCGAGTACATGCTATCAAAAGAAATGGTCAAATTGCCCAGATTGGCCGATCCCCCTGTGCCCATGGGGAAATGGAAAGATCAGTTCTGCAAGTTCCACAGGACAGTGGGACACAACACCGAGAACTGCTTTGTTCTCAAAAACATCGTGCAAGATCTCATTGAAAAGAATCTATTGGTAGAAGGAGAAGAAGAAGAGAAAATGGACATTCTCAACCACCCCTTCCCTTCGCACACCACAGCAGTAGTGTCTGCACAACCCTTTCTACCGCATGAGCATATCAAGCCATGTTCTGCGCAAGATCTCCAAGTTCAGCATCAGGTGACGGTGCTACGACAAGCAGCTCCAGATTCTAAGAAGATGGACTTAATTTCAGCATTCAGTAAAATGAGAGTTGCGGAAGCACCTGTGAAGTCAATTCCCAAATCAAAAGGAACTCCTGACTTCTTCAAGCAAATCGTTAGACCCAGGCTGGAGAATTCAAGTCAGAAGCCTCTGACCGCTCTATCCAATGTCTCCATCTTCGATTTGGCCAAGAATTCTAGCAAGCACCGACAAGTACTGGATGATTTACTCAAGAAAATCAAAGTTAAGCCCAGTACCACTCCTGAAGACATGGCACAGATTGTGAACTCTGCCATGACCAATGCGCCAATCACCTTTTCAGATGAGGACCTTCCAAAACCTCATTCCTTTCACAATAATGCTCTTTACATTGTCGTTCGAGTCAGAGGAATGACGGTTCCCCATGTGCTGGTCGATGGAGGCAGTAGCCTCAACATATGTCCTGAAATGACCACAAAGGCATTAGGGATCAAGGATGAAGAATATATTCCCGATCCCATCACTATCTATGGGTTTGACAATCATGGTCAAACGGCCAAGGGCAAGATATTCTTGGAGGTGTTTATCAACTATTCGGTGCACTCTGTCCTTTTCCATGTGGTTAATGTACCACCAACCTACAACTTGCTGCTCGGTAGGACGTGGATTCACAATGCTAATGCAGTGCCTTCCACCCTACATCAATGTGTGAAGTGGTCAAAAGGTGGAATGATTACCACAATACTGGGAGAAGACCCAGAAGAAAGGCTCCCGCAGCCCATGATTCTCCGGCCATCATTCAATGCAGATATTCCCAGCATCAGGGAAAGCGAAGAGATCAATCTCGGGGAGAATCGAGAAATAATTCAGGCACCATCAGAGCCATCTCTGCACACAGTAGCCACGACACAATGGAAAGGTCCTCAATTCTTCAAGGTTGGAGGTCGAATCGACTACAGCACCATTAAGGATCATCCCTTGTTTCCTCAATTCATGAAGTCAAGAAAGGGATTTGATTTACTCCTGAAGCATGGCTATCAACCCTTCAAGGGACTCGGCAAGAATGAAGATGGCCGCATCGAGCCAATGACTTAGAAACATCGTCCCCACAGAGCAGGACTGAGGTTCTCCGGAGGAAGCTCATCAAGGAAGACTGTTTTTGTCAAAGGGGCACAATGAAGACCATTTGTTATTTCCTTTCTATTCTTTTCCAAATAAATGTCTAATTTTACCAATGTCATTGATCAATTCAATCAATAAAATTCCAAGTTTCTTTGTCTATCCGGATGCCATCTACTCCCTTTTTTCTGTCTCATCATTTTATAATTCAATGCCATTTTATGTATGGTTCTCTTCAAATGATTGCTTGTCTTACTATAGGCCAATTTGTCTGAACCAAAATTTCTTCTCCAAAATTTCAGAATGACTTCTCGGACAATCAAGAAGCTCGTTCTCAATCCCAAGGCCTTTCAGAAGTCAACAGCAATTCACAGAATCAAAGCAAGCACCGGAAATGACAAGAGTGCAAAGCAGTCTGATGATTGTGCGGAATATGATCAGTCTCTTCAGGAATTACCGGAGTTCACCGCAGTTCAGAAGCAGGACGAACCATCTCCTCTAGTACAAGATCCAACTGAAGGTGTCAATATCGGTTCAGAGGAAGATCCAAAAATTCTCCAGATCGGAACCAGTCTGAGTCCAGAAGAAAAGAAAAGGCTTATAGATTTTCTCAAGCGGCATGAAGAAGTGTTCGCATGGATATATGAAGACATGCCGGGCTTAGACCCCAAATTGGTCGAGCACCGTCTTGTCTTAAAGCCGGATGCTAAGCCAGTCAAGCAGAAGCTGAGAAAAATGGATCCCAGAATAGAACAACAAGTCAAGGAAGGACTCGAAGATTTGCTCAAAGCAGGATTCATCCGAGCTATTGACTACCCGGATTGGTTAGCCAATATCGTCGTTGTCCCAAAGAAAAGCGGCAAAGTAAGGATTTGCATAGACTTCAGAGACCTCAATAAGGCAACTCCGAAGGATGACTATCCACTTCCAAGCATCGATCTTCTATTCGATAGCACGGCAGGACATGCCATGTTCTCTTTCATGGACGGATATTCCGGCTACAATCAGATCAAGTTGGCCGCCCGCGACCAATCCAAAACTTCTTTCACCACGCCTTGGGGCACTTTTTGCTATACAGTCATGCCTTTTGGGCTCAAGAATGCTGGAGCAACGTATCAACGGGCAATGGCTGTCATCTTTCACGATCAGATGCGCAAAATCATGGATGCGTATGTTGATGATATTCTCGTGAAATCTAAAGAGGAAGAAGATCACCTCGAAGCACTTGAGCAAGTCTTTAAAAGACTTATTCTTTACAAGTTAAGGCTTAACCCACAAAAGTGTGTCTTTGGAGTCGAATCAGGCAAACTGTTGGGTTTTCTGGTCAGTAAAAAGGGAATTGAAGTCGACCCGGCCAAAGCAAAGGCTATCATTGATATGCCACCCCCAAAGAATCTCAAAGAACTACGTAGCCTTCAAGGACGTATGCAGTCAATCCGGCGATTCATTTCCAATTTGGCGATGAGATGCGAGCCTTTCAACCACTTGCTTAGGAAAGGAGTGAAGTTCGAATGGGGACCAAAGTGTCAGCAATCGTTCGATCGGATCAAGAAGTATCTTCTTAATCCTCCCATCCTGAAGCCGCCAGAATTGGGAAAACCTCTTTTATTATACATCTCAGTTAATCAAGTTGCATGCGGTGGATTCTTGGCGCAATACAAAGAAGGCAGCCTGATAGAGCATGCCATTTATTACGTGAGCATGACTTTCATAGATTATGAAAAGAGATACTCTCAAATAGAGAAGACCTGCCTAGCTCTGGTATGGATGTGTCAGAAGCTAAGACACTACCTGCTAGCATCAGAAGTCAAAATCTTGTCTAAACTCAATCCTCTCAAGTATATCTTAGAGCAACCTTTCCTCAGCGGACGAGTCGCAAAATGGCAAGTCTTACTGATGCAGTATGACCTAGAATATGTCTCGCAGCAATCAATCAAAGGCCAAGCAATTGCAGATCAATTGGCGGATTTTCCCCTGGCCGAAGAAGTGAAAGCCGAAGATGACTTCCCTGATGAGCAAATTTGCAATACCCAGCAATTTCCAGTCTGGAATTTATTTTTCGATGGTTCTAAGAATATAGCGGGAATAGGCATCGGGATCCTATTAATCACTCCAGAAAAGGAGATGATTCCATTTTCTCTCAAGCTAGACTTTCAATGCACTCACAATATGGTTGAATACGAAGCCCTGATTCAAGGTCTAAAGATTCTGCTAGACTTCAATGTCAAGAGAGTACATGTCTACGGTGACTCACTACTTGTTGTCAATCAAGTTCGAGCCGAATGGCAGGTCAAAGATCAGAAGCTATTTCCCTATCAGAAAATTGTTTCAGCTCTTATCAGCGAGTTTGAAGAATTCCAGCTCTTCCATATCAAGAGAGATTTCAATCAAGTGGCTGATAGCCTAGCCAACTTAGGCTCCATTATGGCATTCAAGAATGGAGAATCTTGTCGCTCTTTTGAAATTGGCAGACTTGACCAACCTGCTTTCATTCCAGCGGAACAAGTAAACCAGGCTGAGCAAAGGAAGAAGCCTTGGTATTACAACATCAAAACTTTCATTGAAACTGGCGAATTTCCTCCAGAACTCTCAAAGAAAGAGCAACGAGCAATCCAGCGTATGTCTACTCGATATTTCATTTTGGCCAATGTCCTCTATCGTCGTGGATTCAGTTCAGAGTATTCCAGATGTTTAGACAAAGACGAAGCCAAAAGCACACGAAGGCATCTGTGGTGGTCACGTTGGCTACCAAACCCTTGTCAAGCAAATCATCAGAGCAGGTTACTACTGGAAGACTATGCAACAAGACTGTTATCATTATGTGAAGAAGTGTGTACAATGTCAGATACATGCACCTTCTATCCATGCTCCGGCAACTTATTTACAGTCTGTTGTCTCTCCATGGCCATTCTCCATGTGGGCCTTCGATGTCGTAGGTCCCATCACTCCTTCAGCTTCAAATGGCCACAAATATTTTCTTGCCGCAACAGAATACTTCACCAAGTGGGTAGAAGCCATCAGTCTCCGCACAGTAGAAGGCCGACACGTGGTCTCTTTTATTCACAAGAACATCCTTTGCCGTTTCGGCGTCCCGCATGACATTGTATCAGACAACGACAGTCATTTCAAGAATGAAAAGATGAAGACATTCTGCTCAAAATTCAAGATCTATCACCATTTTTCCGCTCCATATTATCCTCAAGGGAATGGTCAGGCAGAGGCCACCAACAAGATTTTAATTCGTATCTTGGAGCGAACTGTGGAAACAGGCCGTGACTGGCATGAGAAGATCCACGATGCACTGTGGGCCTATCGGACCACCATTCGTACACCAACGAATGCTACCCCATCAGAACTGGTTTATGGAACAAAGGTAGTATTGCCGCTACATGTTCAGAAGCCCGCTTTGAAATTTGCTTCACTTCTGCAATTACGTCTTGATCAATACCAGCAGCAACGACTAGTGCAGCTAGACTTACTCGACGAGAGAAGACTAAAAGCAGCAGAGCATGCTCAATCCTATCGCCAGAGAGTAGCCAGGCAATATGCGAAGTCTATCATCGAAAGAAGATTCAAAGTCAATGATTTAGTACTTCGATCCACAGCTTATCTCAAGCATCGTCTTGGCGGCAAATGGTCGCCAAATTGGGAAGGTCCCTATGTTGTCAAAGAAGCATTACCCCGCAACTCATATCGGCTCATCAATGCCGATGGAGTAGAATTGCCAGATCCTATTAATGCTCGACACTTGAAAAAATTTTATACTTGAAACATTTATTCTCCTCTTGTAATCCTTCCTGTTTCCTTCAAATAATGATCCAACTTTCTTTCTCAGTTACACTGGGGCATTTTAAAATTTTGTTCTATATGCAGGCAGGATAAACAAATTCCTCATTTCATGCACTTGTGCATTCATGCATCAACTCATATTCATTTGCATTCAATTGCATTAATAACAATCCGGTCGGTATTGGGATCTCAACCAACCGTCCCATCACAATTCCTAATGATCCAAAGATCATCGCCAATATTGAACCAAAACCCAGCACTCAAACTGGTATTATTTCAAAATCCAGTATTCAAGCTGGTACATTTTCAACTTTTTGGAAAACCGAGTTCCGACTCGGGTTTTTATTCAAATCATTTTCCTTTGTTGATCCGGGTTCCGACTCGTGATCTCTCTACTTTACTCGAGCCTTGACTCGAACTCTTCATCTTCCTTTGTTGATCCGGGTTCCGACTCGTGATCTCTCTACTTTATTCAAGCCTTGACTCGATTTCTTCATTTTCCTTTGTTGATCCGGGTTCCGACTCGTGATCTCTCTACTTTACTCGAGCCTTGACTCGAATTCTTCATTTTCCTTTGTTGATCCGGGTTCCGACTCGTGATCTCTCTACTTTATTCGAGCCTTGACTCGATTTCTTCATTTTCCTTTGTTGATCCGGGTTCCGACTCGTGATCTCTTTACTTTATTCAAGCCTTGACTCGAACTCTCCATCTTCCTTTGTTGATCCGGGTTCCGACTCGTGACCTCTCTACTTTATTCGAGCCTTGACTCGAACTCTCCATCTTCCTTTGTTGATCCGGGTTCCGACTCGTGATCTCTCTACTTTATTCGAGCCTTGACTCGAATTCTTCATTTTCCTTTGTTGATCCGGGTTCCGACTCGTGATCTCTCTACTTTATTCGAGCCTTGACTCGAACTCTTCATTTTCCTTTGTTGATCCAGGTTCCGACTCGTGATCTCTCTACTTTATTCGAGCCTTGACTCGATTTCTTCATTTTTCTTTGTTGATCCGGGTTCCGACTCGTGATCTCTCTACTTTACTCGAGCCTTGACTCGATTTCTTCATTTTCCTTTGTTGATCCGGGTTCCGACTCGTGATCTCTCTACTTTACTCGAGCCTTGACTCGAACTCTTCATTTTCCTTTGTTGACCCGGGTTCCGACTCGTGATCTCTCTACTTTACTCGAGCCTTGACTCGAACAAATCATTTTCCTTTGTTGATCCGGGTTCCGACTCGAGATCTTTTCGAGCTTGTCATTCTCTTTTGTTGATCCGGGTTCCGACTCGTGATCTCATTACCTTACTCGAACCCTGAATCGAGTTCTTCATTTTCTTTTGTTGATCCGGGTTCCGACTCGAGATCTTTTTATCTTATCCAAGCTCTAATTCGAGTCCTTCATTTTCCTTTGTTGATCCGGGTTCCGACTCGTGATCTCATTATCTTATTTGAGCTCTGATTCGAGCCTTCCATTTTCCTCTGTTGATTCGGGTTCCGACTCGTGATCTCTATATTTTATTTGAGCTCTGACTCGAACTCATCATTCTCTTTTATTGATCGAAGTCATTTCAATCATCAGGGTCTGTCAATTGCTCAAATTTGATATTTTGCTCTCTAAATTTCAATTTAAATCCTCAAATCAGGCAATTCTCTAATTTAGACCTCTGATTTCCAATTTCAATTACCAATTTCCAATTCTCGACCTGCGGGTCAACCAATTTCCAATTTTCGACCTTCGGGTCAATCAATTTCCAAATTTCGACCTCTGGTCAAATCGATTCTCAATTTCGACCTTCGGGTCACACAATTTCGACCTTTAGGTCACTCAATTCTCAATTTCGACCTTCAGGTCACACAATTTCGACCTTTCGGTCAACCAATTCTCAATTTCGACCTTTGTAGTCAAATCAATTCTCAATTCCGACCATCAGGTCATCCAATTTCGACCTTCGGGTCATTCAATTTCCAGCAACCAATTTTCCAATTTTCCATTTCGACCTTTGGGTCAATCAATCTCAATATCCAATTTCAATCATTTTCTCTTGCGAGAGACCCTTTTAGGGAGAGTTCGAGGGAGCTCGTTCTTTTCGCATGCTATCCAATTCGTTCACTTAGCCCCTTTTCAGGGAGAGTTTGAAGGGACTCGCGTCTTTGTGAACCGTTTGCAAAACAATTTCCAATTTCACACGAGGAACCCTTTTCAAAGGGAGAGGCTCGACGGAGACTCGCTTTTCTTGTGACCCCCCAATTTCATACTAGGCCATTTTTCGTCATGAAAGACCCTCTTTGCAGGGAGAGTGTGAATGACTCGTTCCTTTCATGACCCAAATTTTCAGACCTCACTATTATCGGCCCCCTTTCCATAAGAGAAGCCTAATATTAGGGAGCTTTGACGAAAGCTTAATTTCTCTTCGAAAGTTCGTTTTGCAAACACCTCCTCTTTAGGGAAGAGAGGAGTATTTCCCATTTCCCATTCAGGTAAGGGCTAAGCCTGAGTCTCTCTTTTTGGGGAAAAAGAGAGGAGAATTTTCGTCACGGATGTATTGAGCCGGATTTCAAATACTCATTTTCACCAAGGATTTCAAGAAAATTTTGTCAAATTTGTCAATCAATTGTTGATTTCAGAATCTTTTATTGCACTAATCTCTATCTCAATTTACCTTCAGCATCACTTCCAAAAGAGTGAAGCTTTTGCGAAAAGGGATTCAAACTTCAAATTCTTTCTATTGGCCAACCAAAAGAATGAAGGATAAATCCTCGATATGGCCAGAAAAGAAGATTCAAGGTTATCGAAAAGCCGTAGATGATCGATATTGATCGCAGTCAATGGCGCATCGTTAAAGGCTATTCTTGTAAGGACGAGACAGTGGAAATATCCTGAGTGCTAGAAAAGAGAGAATTCACCCAAACCCCGTCTCCTCAGAATCACCTAAGCTGCAATTAAATATCCGCAAAAGGGATCTCTTACCTGTCGTCAAGATGAAGGCGAATTAGGCGAGTAGACCCCCGGGGCCAAAGAAGATTCGAAACATCTCTAAGATGACGGAGTTTGTGACGGATCCTTCCAGGGAAAGTCCAAAGCACTGTCGAGATGAAGGCAGATGCGATGAACCTCTCGACAATCCCTAAAAGATATTTAATTTCAGCTATCGCCCAAAAATCTCCAAACCCATCATCCAAGAAGGATCGAAACATCTCCAAGTTGAAGGAGTTTGTGACGTACCCTTCCCAAAAGAGAGAAAGAGAGGAAAAAGAAAGAGAGAAAAAGTCAGAACATCTCCAAAATGAAGGAGAATGTAGCAAAAACCCAGAGAGCCAAAAGAGTGCAGAAAGATTATCAAGAGAGAAGCTCTCAGGATATCAAACTGCCAAATCTATCAAGAATCCTCTTTAATCTTGTGAAATTCTATTATCAATACTCTTTCATCAATTGCTTTCATAATATCAAATTCTCTTTTCTGCTCATATCAAGGAAATTGATAGCTTCCTAGAAGAAGGTCAATCACAAGCAATTTGGATTTCCAATCTCGATTCCACGAAGTGAACCCTGTTTGGAGGTAATGCTTTGGGTAGAAAAGAAAGAATATCTTTGCAACAATGTGCAACATTTTCAAATATTTTGAATCAACAGCAAAATTTCCAACATTTTGACAATATTTTCTAGCTATCCTGACATGAAGTGAGAGCTCGATATCCGTCTTCGATGCATCCTGACACCAATTTTAAATCCCTCCTAAGGACTTGATTCCTTCCCTTCTTTGAGAGCATGAACTCTCAAATTTGCACACTTCCCTGTGTCCCCACTGTCCCACCATAGACAGTCCCATTTCGGTTCGAGGTCGAACCACCAATCATTTCCCGCAAAAGGCAATTTCAAAAGCTATTTAGTCTCAGCAATGAGACGCCCAAAACCAATCCCTTTTCAAGCTTTAGGGACCCCAGTTTCCTTCCTTTTGCAAAACCCCTGTCGGATTTACGGTGCAAAATCCGAAGGTTCCATCATGGTCTCTTCCTTCGAGGATTCCATTCATTTTTCACCCGATCAGGATAAGGGTACAAACCTGAGCCTCAATCAAAGAGGTATTCCATTTTCCGCCCGATCAGGATAAGGGTACAAACCTGAGCCTCAATCAAAGAGGTATTTCATTTTCCGCCCGATCAGGATAAGGGTACAAACCTGAGCCTCAATCAAAGAGGTATTTCATCTTCCGCCCGATCAGGATAAGGGTACAAACCTGAGCCTTAATCAAAGAGGTATTTCATTTTCCACCCGATCAGGATAAGGGTACAAACCTGAGCCTCACTCAAAGAGGTATTTCATTTTCCGCCTGATCAAGATAAGGGTACAAACCTGAGCCTCAATCAAAGAGGTATTCCATTTTCCGCCCGATCAGGATAAGGGTACAAACCTGAGCCTCACTCAAAGAGGTATTTCATTTTCCGCCCGATCAGGATAAGGGTACAAACCTGAGCCTCAATCAAAGAGGTATTTTCATTTTTCGCCCGATCAGGATAAGGGTACAAACCTGAGCCTCATTAAAAGAGGTATTTCATTTTCCGCCTGATCAGGTTAAGGGTACAAACCTGAGTCTCATGTTATGAGATATTCCATCCCCAATCAGGTTAAGGGCCAAACCCGAGCTTCGTTCCATGCGAGGTATTTCTGTCCCATCCAGGTTAAGGGCATAAACCTGAACTTCACTCTCATAGAGTGAATCTTTTCTCTCCATTCTTCGCTTCATATCTACCATCTTCCTCGGGCTAATTTCTTCACACCCAGTCAGATCCTTCTAACTGGGGCATTTTTTTCGTATAGCCCAAATTTGGTGTGTTTTCTTTGCCACTAAGCTCGGCCATGAGCCGGCTTAGTAGCAAAGAGGGGCATCTGTAAACACCCCAAATTTTCACTCACCTCCCCAACATTTCCACCAAGCATCAACATCCAGCCTCTGAAATCGCTGGAGGGCAAAATGGTCATTTTCTGAGACGGACCTTGCAAAAGTCCAAATTTCATCTGCAACTCTCAAAATTTCTCTAATTTTAGCTCAGATGTTCAAAATTTTACTCCTGACAGGAGACATACATCTCCAAGTCTTGATTCAAGATTGCATTTCATAAGACATGACATTGCATATCATTGCATGAGCATTTCAAATCACTGCACTGCACAGCATGTCATTTCGAGGTCCAGAACTCTTGATTTCAAAATTTTCAATCCAGATTAGAATTTCAACTCTTTTCAAAATTGATTTCAAAAACCTGGGTCTTCAAAATTATCAATTTTTTCCATTTTACCCCTAGGACTCTGAATTTCAAAATATTTCCTCAGGAAAACCATCTGGATAGTTTTCAATATGGATTTGAGTCACTTCACCTCAGATTTTGCCCTTTTTGACAATTTCAAATATCTTTCTTTTACAAAATCGCCCTACAAGGGCCAACTCTTTCCAAAATTCCTGTTTTGCCCATTAGTCCAGATTTTATGAAAATTCCAAAAAGAAGTTGTGGTTTTATCCTTATTTCAATAAAGAAGCAATGTGGGACCCACACTGAGGTGGTGTCACACAAGCTTTCCTTTTGAAAATTTGAATTTTGAAAAACCCAAAAATATAGGAGCCTTGTCCCCTGGATTGGTGCCACTTGTCTTTTCTCTCTCCTCCCATTTACATGCCATGTGTCAGCATAGGGTTCACCTAGAGTCGGTGCCACATGTCACCCTCCCTCTTCTGCCAAGTGTCAGTGTGGGGCTACCTTAAGAAGCCGCCACATGTCTGCCATGTGTCAGTATCCATCCTGCGCCATGTGTCATTTCAAAGACTACCAGAAGATGCCAAGTGTCATAGGTTGTCCTGTCTAGAAAAAGTGGAGTTTGTCTCCTCTGAGGTGGCGCCACTTGAAGTGTGTCTCCTGCAGAGGACACGTGTCAACCCCTCCTTCCTTCTAGAAAAGTAGCCTGACACATGTCCTCTCCCTATTTTTTTCAGAAAAGTAGGAAACATGTGTCACTCCTAAATTCCTACAGAAAAGGTAGGCTTGTCTCCTCTGAGGTGGCGCCATCTGGAGTGTCTCCTGCAGAGGACACATGGCAAGCTCTCATTTCCTCAGAAAAAGCAAGTGCCATGTGTCATTTTCTGCTTTCTTCAGAAAAGCTAGAATTCAAATATTCAAAAATCCCCATAGGTGGCGAAAATCAAGAACTCCTACCTTTTTCATCCTGTCTGAGATGGCGCCACATGGCTTGGCCCACCTTCTCTCCCCTCTGCCACGTGTCACCCTCTGCTTCTTTCAGAAAAAGTAGAGGACACATGTCTTCTCCCTACCTCTTTCAGAAAAGTAGGAGACACATGTCACTCCTGGCCTTCTTCAGAAAAAGCAAACCATTTAAAATTCAAACAAGGCATTAGGTGGCGAAAATCAGGAGCTCTGATTTTTCCAGATGGCCTATGAAGGCGCCACATGTTCCTTCCCTCCTTCTCATCCCTCCGCCACATGTCATCTTCTACTTCTTTCAGGAAAAGAAGGTGACACATGTCTCCTTCTCATTCCTTCAGAAAAAGTAGAGGACACATGTCCTCTCCCTACTTTTTTCAGAAAAGTAGGAGACACATGTCACTGCCCTCTTTTTCCTCCCTCTTGCCACATGGCATTGTAGGAGCCACCCTGAGGTGGCGCCACATGTCCATCCTCCATTCCTTCAGGGCCAACCTCCATTTGAATTTCAAACTTCCCCTGAGGTGGCGCTATTTGAGAAAGCCTCTCCAGACATCTGACACTTGTCCGCCACATGTCCAGATCTCCTTTCTCCAGAAAAGGTAGAATTCAAATTCCTCTGAGGTGGCGCCTTCTGAGCCCACTGCTCTGACCTTCTGACATGTGTCAAACACCTTTTGAGGTGGCACCATTCCAGGACTCCACTTGGCTCCATTTTTATTTTTTATTTTATTTTTAATAAAGGTAGCCCACCATGAGGTGGCGCCACCTGAAGACTCCCTACAAAAAGTGAATTTGAAATTCAAACTCCAAGAGAGCACCCTCTGAGGTGGCGTCTTCTGGGAGTTCTCTTCAGAGAGAATCAAGCAAACTTTTGAAAAATTCCAAATTCCCCCCGCTGAGGTGTCTCACCCACAAAATTTTCATTTTTTTTATTTTTCTCAAAAATTAAAACACCTTTTGAGGTGGCGCCACCTGAGGGCTCCCTGCAAAAGACAAATTCGAATTTCAAACCCCTCAGATGACACCCCCTGAGATGGCGCCACATGGAGGGCTCAGATTGAACCTGTTTGAATTTCAAAAATTTTCAGAAAAGTTATAAAAACAAGGGTTCACGCCCAGCCTAAAGGGAGATCATTTTTTTTAGCTCTTGTGAACTTGGAAAATCCGACCTAGCCTTCCTAGAATCAGATTTTGAACCTTGGAAATCGTGCCCCCTTTGGCGCATTGAAGAAGGTGGAGTAGAGCTCGTGCTGTGGCCAATTCAATTCCAACAGAGGTCGATTTTGGTGGACCATCCGAAGCTCGGAGCGAAGGACAAAGGAAGCTCGTGATAGCTGCTCCTTTCAAGAGCTCCTACGCTGCGTAACGAAGCAAGGTGCACTTCTTTTCCCCTTGATGTGATTCTATAATTCGAATCGGGAGTCGTTTGAAGAAAGAGCTCATCCGAGGGATGGATTGAGCTATTCTCATAAAACGACATACATAAAAATGTTTTGTTATGCTTCCTTGATGATTTTTAACATTCATATAGTTAGATAGGTTTAATTTGCATTTTATTTCATTCATTTAGCATATTTCATGAATTAATTAGGATTAATTTAGCATTTATTTCAATTCTGCTTATTTTCAGTAGGTCTCTGTTTTTGTCAGTCAGTCCACACGTCATTTCATGCATTTGTTTTTTATTAAAAATCCCACAAAAATCAGGGAATGCGCCCTTAGGTGTCCCTGAAATTTTTCCAAAAATTCGGAGGCATTTGAATTTGTTTACTGCGGTAAACATTCAAAATGGCAAGTCGGGTTTTGTTACCCGGGATACGTTTTGAAAGTCATTTTCCGACTTGTAAAATCGAGATATCCCTCATGGAAGATCCGATTTTCAATCCGAAAGATGTTTTGAACTCGGGAGAATGTCTCGTTTTTAATATGATTTTATCAGATTTTTCTGATTTTTCTTATTTCTGACAAAAATCCGAGAGTTCGGGACACGTGTCAGAGCCTAATTTGGGCCTCTAAGATCTTGGATCAACTTAGAGCTATGGTTTCTCTTTGTGTGTTGCTCCAAATCCGAAACTGTAAAAAGTGAAAGTGGTGTCCGAGATGTCCTCTGTTTGAATCTAAAAGCCTGTAATTTTTAAAACAGTTTTGACCCCTGCTTCGAATTTGTTTTGTCAGCCCCTTGGTTTGCTACATTTGTCTGTTCTGTTAGTTTAGGCAGAAATAGTTATATTTTTATTTGTGTTTCCGTTGATCAAATGCCAAAGTCATAAACATGAAAGTTGTTCACGTAGGTGTCGTTCATAACTCTGATTAATTTCATAAATTTTCATGGCCGTTTTGTATTTCTTTAGCATTTTACATCAGATTAGTGTGATTTTTACCTCTGTCTGAACTAAATCCCTGTTATTGAACTCACCATGGCTCAAATCCCGAGACTGTAAAAACCAAAAATGTTCCATTTCGGGTCTTTTAGCAGTCTGAAAAATATCAGAAGTTTCCATGATGTAAATCTTGCATTATCATATTAGGCATTGCATTTGGTTCGGATCCATAGGCAAAATCCATCATTTTAGGACTTTCCTTGAATTTTAGCATTTAAATCATATCATTTCGTAATTTTTAGCATTCTAGGTTGTTTATCGAAGTGTTTAGATGCTTCATACCGAATTTGGTGCAATTTGGAATCCATTTGAGGTTCGGATCATCCATAATACCCAAAACAGGGCCCCGCAGGACCCGGATCCAAGTGAAAAACAAGCGAAATTCGTTATTTTGGCTAAATTTCAAAATGTCAAATTCTGATTTTACAGTCCTAATGTGTTTAGAAGCATGTCATATTGCATTTCATCATCATTGAATTCAATTTGAATTTCAAAATCTCAATTTTACCAAGTTTTCCTTCAAAAAACCCTGATTTTAAAGGTATAACTTTATAATTAGGGGTATTTTGGTCATTTTGACCCCAATTCCGAATTTCAAACTATTTTCTACTGAATTTCCTACATTTACATCATTTCAAATATCAAGGAAGCACGAGAATAGGGTTATATCCAATTAAATCCAATAATTTCATAATATTATTGGAAAATCTTGGAAAAACCTACATATTTGAGCTAACTTTATTTCAAGCTTGGCAGGAACAATCAAAAGAAGGAGCTGAAGTCTGCAAATTTCTTTTATTTCCTTTATTTAGTGATGTAATAATGTAAATTTTGGAATAAGAGATTTAATTTCCTGCTTAGACTAGGATGCATGTCATATAGTTTGAATTTATGCAATATCCTGATTATATGATTCATGCATTTTATTTCAAAAGCACTATGGATGTTCACGAATGGCACGTGCACCAACTCTTAGGGAGTTGATGGACTCGGTGGGATCCATATTTACGGCCCTAGTCGGAATATGGATGAGACCCAGATCCATCATCTTTCTACTAGTCACATTGAGCCTACACTCTTAGGCTATCTTAAAATGCACATCATATTTCCAAAGTTTTCAAAATCATGTGCATCAAATCAACTAAATTCTGAACATATTCATGGCCACAGTCAGGATATGTGAAGGATTTATCTTGACTTAATGTACATTTTCCAACAAATCCCTTAAAAAATCTTTTCAAAGTGCATTCATTCACTCATGACATTTACATCATGAAATCATTGATTTTCTCAAGATTTTCTCAAGAAAACTTCATTCTTAAGAAATCGATTTCTCAAGAAATTCTAAGGATTTTTCAAAATCGGTTTTCCAAAGACAAGTTTTTCCACAGTTTTCCCAGGAAAATGATATTTTCTTAAGATATTCAAAAGAGTTTTCCAATCTTTCTTCAAGATCCAAAATCGATTTCCAAGTATTTAAAAAGGTAAAATTCCCAGGATTTCGATTCCCCAAGTTTTGAATTTCCTTCTCCAATGAGTTTTCCTATAAATTTTCCATTATTTTCCTAAGAAAACTCTCAAAGTCCAAGTTTTCCTAAGAAGTGCTTCCCTTTTCAAAAAGTCCATCTTTTCTCAAGAATCACTTCCATTTTCCCAAGATTTTCAACTATTTCTGAATTTTCCACATCTTTATAAGCTTTCTCATGTTTTCAAAAACCCCTTTTTATCTGAGTTTCCTGAGAAATTGACCTCTTTCCTGAGAGATTCTTTCCAACTCCAAATGTTTTCTAAGCATACATCATGTTTTCCAACTGGCATTTTCCAAAATCTCATAGCACATGCCTGAATTCTCTATGCATTTAGGATAGAACATAACTTTGATAATTTCGCTAAGTCAAGCATAGTTTTGGTCCTTGGTTTGATTACCCCTGTTAAAGGCGGCAGGAACGGTCGAACCTCGTACCGACAGGTCGAGCCCCATCCCATGGAATTTCCCGCAATTTTCAAAAACGGAGGCGAGTATTTCAAAACATTTTCCAAAATCCGGTCAAAGTTTGAATCGCGAAAGCGTTTCCTCTTTCTCTCTTCCGCAAGGAAGGGAAGACGAGGGAAAAATTTCGCGACGATAACACCTGCCTGCATTTTTTCCAAAGTCTCTATATTTTCCCAAGTCTTATTCCAAATTTTCCATGTTTTCTAAGTCGATTCTGATGGCATCCAGTCAGCTTGATTCAGTCTTCCCCGAGGGTCACATCTCCTAAGAGGTGCGACAAGGTCTTCCAGAACATCGAGTCCTCAGCACCAGATCCTTCTTTCCCCGGTGGTACTACTCATGGTTCAAGAACTTCTCTCGTATGTTTCCGGACCACTTGGACGATTGTGGGCTAGAACTGGCGTCCGCGGTGGGAAAGCAGAGAGTCAACGGCAATTTGATCCATGCACTAGCAGAGCGGTGGAATCCGAGCACTTCTACCTTTTGGTTCCCGTGGGGCGAGATGACGGTGCTGATAGATGAATTTTCAGAGATTATGGGATTACCCGAGCCAGCCGATCAGCCTGGAGACCCATTGGAGAAATAGTTTCTGATTAATGTTAAGGGTCTGGACCCTAAGGATGCCTTAGCTTGCATGACAGGGCGTAAGTCATGGCCCTTGATCGAGGAGGATGGAAATGAATATGTGGACCTGCTCGAAATCTACAAACAGTATGGAACATTTGCAGAGATCAGCTCATTGTTCAGGACAGCTCGAGAGAGAATCCAGCAATCGATGGTTCTGTGCACGGTGGGATTAGCCTTCTTTCTTGATGGGCGGAATTAGATAGATATCAGAATAGTTTAGCTTCTAAGGAGATGGGGAAGTCGACAGACCATCCACCTCTCCATAGCCATGGCCGCACTCGCTTTTCTATAACTAGGGTTGACCCGTTTCACACTCGGAGAATCAATTCTAGTCGAAGGGTGCACCTACGCATTACAATCTTGGTTCCTCCGGCATGTGCCCGCCCGAGCTAGTTCATTCAGATATAATGGTGAAAAGCTTCTTCTGGTTACTCGATACCGGTTCTTGATCGATAATCTTCAGGAAGAAGAGGTCGTATGGGACTACTTTGATCGTCAGGAATCACCTCCTAGATACACTTATGCATACGGCAAGCGGTTCAGGCTACTTGGTCCATTCTTCTGCGCATACTACCATCCAGAGCGGTGTATCAGGCAGTTCTCTCAGAGACAAAAACGTGTAGAGATTCGTCCACTATCGGGGGTCTTGCCAGAGTTCGATCTCACATCAGATCAGTGGTCCGGAGCATACCATTCTGCCAGACATGGCTGGGATTCCTTTATTACTCTTACTATTTTTCCTGGTCCTCGAGTGTCCTCTAATTATCCATCCCCCTCCCCTTTGTCGAGTCTATTATTAATAAAATCATGTCTTTTTTTTCTTCAATAAAATTTCTTTAAATTTCATCATATCTTGGTTTGATGACCTCGCCTAGGTAACAAGGCATATTTTTCAGTTGTTTATTTTTGCAAAGGAATAGCAGCGCAATTGTCGTAATCCCAGCGATGACTCAATCCCTAGTAATGGGATACTCTTTCAATTGTCTACCAAAATTCTCAATAAATATTTTCCTCCAAACCAAATTTCCTTCAAAAACCTAATCAATCAGTTCTACCTTGCAGAGAGCATCAGAGACAAACCACACAACAGCGATGGTCCAATGGCAAGGACCACATTTCTTTAAGATCGGAGGTCGTCTCGATTAAAGTACTTTCAAAGACCATCCTCTTTTCCCGCAGTTTGTTAGAACCAAAAAAGGATTTGACCTATTACTGAAGCATGGTTATCAGCCTTTCAAAGGATTGGGCAAGAACGGAGATGGCCGGCTAGAGCCAGTGATCCCTGATCATCATCCGTGCAGGGCAGGACTAGGATTCATGGGCAAAAGATCTCACAAAAATACTGTCTTCATTAAAGAGATCCATTAAAAATTTTCTACCATCTGTCTTTTCTATTTCATTCATTTGATTTCTGCAATTGTAGGAACAATGTCCCATTTCAGTTCATTTTAAATGTCCTTATTTCATTTCAAGTCTTCAATAAAGTTATCAATTTTCTCGTCTATCTGGATGTCATCTTTCTCTTATTCTTTTGCAATTTGTCTTCAAAATTCATTTGTTCTTATTTTTTTTTCCCATGCAATTTATGTCATAGTGAAGGAACTTTCTCTAAAAGCTATTCCTTTTCAAAATTTCAGAATGTCTTCTCAACTGATAAAAAGATTAGTCATCAATCCTTCAATCTTATCGAAACCGGCAAAGATACATCGGGTCCGAGAAAGAGCAGAGGACAGTAAGGTCACAAAGCAGTCAAAAGAAATGACAGAATTTGATTCGTCGCTTCCAGAGTTGCCAGAATTTGCAGCAATTCAGAAACAAGATGAACCATCGACCCTAGTCCAGGACCCGACTGAGGACATCAATATTGGTTCAGAAGATAGTCCAAAAATTCTCAAGATTGGTATCAGCCTAAGTACAGATGAGAAGGAAAGGCTCATTGACTTTCTCAAGCAGTACCAAGAAGTGTTCGCATGGACTTATGAAGATATGCCAGGTTTAGATCCTAAATTGGTGGAACATCGACTCGTTCTGAAGCCTGATGCGAAACCTGTTAAGCAGAAGTTAAGAAAAATGGATCCTCGAATCGAGCAACAGGTCAAGGAAGGACTTGAGGACTTGCTTAAAGCAGGATTCATTCGAGCAATAGATTATCCGAACTGGTTGGCAAATATTGTTGCAGTTCCCAAGAAAAATGGCAAAGTGCGAATTTGTATTGACTTTCGCGATCTCAATAAAGCTACTCCGAAGGATGACTATCCACTCCCAAATATTGACCTCCTAGTTGATAGCATGGCTGAGCATGCCATGTTCTCCTTCATGGACGGATACTCCGGATATAATCAGATCAAGTTAGCCGCTCGTGACCAATCCAAAACATCCTTCACTACGCCATGGGGCACTTTCTATTATACAGTCATGCCGTTTGGGCTCAAGAATGCTAGGGCAACCTATCAGCGTGCAATGGCTGCCATTTTCCATGATCAGATGCACAAGACTATGGATGCATATGTTGATGACATCCTGGTCAAATCCAAAGAAGAAGAAGATCATATCGATGCTTTAAGTCAAGTCTTCAAGCGACTCATTCTTTACAAAATGAGACTCAATCCTCAGAAATGTGTCTTCGGGGTTGAATCAGGCAAATTGCTAGGCTTCTTGGTCAGCAAAAAGGGGATAGAAATGGATCCCGCTAAAGCAAAGGCCATCATTGACATGCCACCTCCAACTACTCTTAAGGAATTGCGTAGTCTTCAGGGACGTATGCAATCAATTCGGAGATTCATATCCAACCTTGCCATGAGATGTGAACCTTTCAATCATCTACTCAGAAAATGAGTGAAATTTGAGTGGGGACCAGAGTGTTAGCAATCGTTTGAACGTATCAAGAAATATCTTCTTAATTTGCCCGTTCTGAAGCCAGCAGAATTGGGAAAGCCTCTCCTGCTATATGTTATAGTTAACCAAGCCGCTTGTGGTGGATTCTTGGCACAGTATGAGGAAGGCAGTTTGATTGAACATGCCATCTATTATGTAAGCAAGACCTTCATTGATTACGAGAAGAAATATTCTCAGATAGAAAAAACATGCCTAGCACTAGTATGGATGTGTCAGAAGTTGAGACATTACTTGTTAGCATCAGAAGTCAAGATTCTCTCAAAACTTAATCCTCTCAAGTATATTCTCGAACAACCATTTCTCAGTGGACGGATTGCTAAGTGGCAAGTCCTGTTAATGCAGTATGATCTGGGGTATGTTTCTCAGCAATCTATCAAAGGTCAAGCAATTGTAGACCAATTGACAGATTTTCCTTTAGCAGAAGATGTTAAAATCGAGGATAGTTTTCCCGATGAGCGGATCTGTAATGTTCAACAATCCCCAGTTTGGAATCTATTTTTCGATAGATCCAAGAACATGGCCGGCATAGGGGTCGAAATCTTGCTGATCACACCAGAGAAAGAGATGATCCCCTTTTCTCTGAAACTGGATTTTCAATGTACCCATAATATGGCTGAGTATGAAGCTTTAATACAAGGTATGAGAATTTTGCAAGACTTCAATGTTCAGAGGGTACACGCTTTCGGCGATTCATTGCTCGTCGTCAGCCAAGTCAAAGCTGAATGGAAGGTAAAAGATCAGAAGTTGCTCCCTTACCAAAAGATCGTTTTAGCCCTTATCAACAATTTCGAGGAATTTCAGCTTTTCCATATCAAAAGAGAGTTTAATCAAATAGCTGATGGTTTGGCCAGTTTGGGCTCCATTATGTCTTTCAGAAATAGAGAATCCTGTCACTCTTTTGAAATCGGTAGACTTGACCAACCTGCCTTCGTTCCGGTAATGCAAGTCAACCAGGCGGAACAGAAAAAGAAGCCTTGGTACCAAGATATTAAAAACTTTATTGAAACTGGTGAGCTTCCAACAGAACTATCAAAGAAGGAGCAAAAAGCAATTCAGCATATGTCCGCCCGCTATTTTATCCTTGCCAATGTTCTTTATTGTCGTGGGTTCAGTTCTGAGTATTCCAGGTGCTTAGATGAAAAAGAAGCCAAAGAAATCGTGCGAGAAGCGCATGAAGGTATTTGCAGTGGTCATGTCGGCTACCAAACCCTTGTTAAACAAATCATTCGGGCATGATACTATTGGAGAACCATGCAGCAGGACTGCTATCGTTTTGTGAAGAAGTGCGTTCAGTGTCAGATGCACGCACCTTCCATTCATGCGTCAGCCACGTACTTGCAATCAGTCGTGTCTCCATGGCCCTTTTCTATGTGGGCCTTCGACGTCGTAGGACCCATCACTCCTTCAGCTTCCAATGGTCATAAATATTTCCTTGCCGCAACAGAGTATTTCACCAAATGGGTTGAAGCTGTCACTCTGCGTATAGTGGAAGGTCGACATGTAGTCTCGTTCATTCATAAGAACATTCTTTGTCATTTCGGTATACCGCACGACATCGTGTCAGATAATGGTACTCATTTCAAGAATGAGAGAATGAAGATCTTTTGTTCAAAATTCAGAATTCATCATCATTTTTCAGCTCCTTATTATCCACAAGGAAATGGTCAGGCAGAAGCAACAAACAAGAGTTTGATTCGCATCTTGGAAAGAACCGTTGAGACGGGTCGTGATTGGCACGAGAAAATCCATGATGCACTTTGGGCATATCGAACTACCATTCGAACCCCAACCAATGCGACTCCTTCAGAACTTGTTTATGGGACTGAGGTGGTGTTACCCCTTCATGTTCAGAAGCCCGCCCTTAAGTTCACATCTCTTTTAGAGTTACCACTCGATCAGTATCAGCAACAGAGATTGGTACAGTTAGATTTACTCGATGAGAAAAGACTCAAAGCAGCAGAGCACGCTCAGTCTTATCGTCAGAGGATAGCAAGGCAATATGCCAAGTCAGTCGTCGAAAGGAGATTCCAAGTTAATGACTTGGTCCTTAGATCAACGGCTCATCTCAAGCATCGTCCACGTGGCAAATGGTCACCAAACTAGGAAGGTCCCTACGTGGTGAGAGAAGCGTTGCCCCGTAATTCATATCGTCTGATTAATGCAGACGGGGTAGAACTATCCGACCCCATTAATGCTCGACATCTGAAGAAATTCTATACCTAGAAAATCTCTATTCTATCTTTTGTATTCTTCAAAAATTCCTTTCAATAAATGATCAATTATTCTTTTGTCAAAATATCTCTCTTCCCCAGAATATACTGGGGCATTCTTGTTAAAGTTGCCTTTTATCCAAAACAATCTGTGTACAAGCAGGATCTAATAAATATCTCATTTTGCATGCATGTGCACTCAGTTGCATCCATTTGCATTTGCATGCATTCATTCGCATTCATCTTCATCAATTTGCATTGAATTTCCCATTCAGGATAAGGGATAAACCCTAAGACTTCGGCAAGTAGTCCAAGTCATCGTCAATTGATGACCCTTCAAAACCCAGTGCTCGTACTGGTAATCCTTCAAAACCCAGTGCTCGTACTGATAATCTTTTAAAACCCAGTGCTCGTACTGGTAATCTTTTAAAACCCAGTGCTCGTACTGGTAACCTTTTAAAACCCAGTGCTCGTACTGGTAACCTTTTAAAACCCAGTGCTCGTACTGGTAATCTTTTAAAACCCAGTGCTCGTACTGGTAATCTTTTAAAACCCAGTGCTCGTACTGGTAATCTTGTAAAACCCAGTGCTCGTACTGGTAATCATTTAAAACCCAGTACTTGTACTGGTATTTTAATTCGGTCTTCATACTGGTCGCAACATGACTCTCACATTGAGGTTCAGACTCGATGTTAATCTTCAAACCTGCGAACCAAACAATCTGTATCAAACCCTTGGGTCGTTCCATTCTGTTAATCTCACATTCGGGTTGCCGATTTTGTCAGACCTCTAGTCATTCGTGTTATCAAGCAGTTCTTTGAGTTATCAAAAGCTATCAAAATCAATCGTCAAGTATTTCTCTTGCAAGGGACCCTTTTTCCAGGGAGAGTTCGAGGGAGCTCGTTTCTTTTCGCATGTCTTTATTGTTCGTTCGTTGAACCCCTTTCTCTAGGGAGAGTTTGAAGGGACTCGTGCTTCACGAACAGTTTGCAAAACAATCTTTATTGTCACACAAGGAACCCTTTTTCCAGGGAGAGTTTCGACGGAAGCTCGTCCTCCTTGTAACCCTAAATGTCTTTTGTTAGGCCACCCCCGTCGTCGAGGACCCTTTTTCCAGGGAGAGTGTGATGGACTCGTTCCTCTATGATATCCTTTCAATCTTTGTTAGCGGCCCCCTTTCCATAAGAGAAGCCTAGAAATAGGGAGTTTTGACGAAAACTCTATTTCTCATCGAAAGTTCGTTTTGCAAACACCTCCTATTCAGGGAAGAGAGGAGTATCTTTTGTTACCCGTTCAGGTAAGGGTCAAGCCTGAGTCTCTCCTTTGGGGAAAGAAGAGGAGAATCTAGCCACAGATGTGTCATTTAGATCTCAAGTGATTTCTTTCACCAAGGATTTCAGGAATATTTTGCCAATTTGTCATGAAAAATAGTTGTTGATCTCAAAATCTTTACTGCATAAAATTGTACCTCAGAATACCTTTAGTATTACTTCCGAAAGGACAAAGCTTTTGTGAAAAAGGATTCAAAATTCAAAATTCAAAATTCAAAATCTTTCTATTGGCCAACCAAAAGGATGAAGAATAAATCCACGATATGGCCAGCAAAGAAAATTCAATGTTGTTGCAAAGCCATGAGTGATTGATATTGATCGCAGACAATGGCACACTTTTAAGATCATTCTTGGAAAATAAAAGCAATCGAAATATCCTAAGTGATACAGAAAAATCCACTCAATCTCCATGTCTCCTCAATCACCTAAGCTGCAATTAAATATCTGCAAAAGGGATCTCTCAATTGTCGTCAAGATGAAAGCGAATTAGATGAGTCGACCCCCGGGGCCAAAGAAGATTTGGATCATCTCCAAGATGACGGAGTTCGTGACGGATCCTTCCAGGGAAAGTCCAG
The DNA here is from genome assembly GCF_984573655.1 of Nuphar pumila. Taxonomy (NCBI): domain Eukaryota; kingdom Viridiplantae; phylum Streptophyta; class Magnoliopsida; order Nymphaeales; family Nymphaeaceae; genus Nuphar; species Nuphar pumila. The sequence goes on along the minus strand of NC_143257.1, from coordinate 51,540,954 downwards.
ATCACCGTCGAGATGAAGGCGAGTGTGATGGACCTACCGACAAATCCTAAAAGATATTTAATTTCTGCTATCATCAAGAGATTCCCAACTAATGAGCCAATAACCGTCAATATAATCCCTAAGAGAAAAGAAGGATCGGAACATCTTTGAGATGAAGGAGTTTGTGACGTACCCTTCCAAAAAAATAAAGAGAGAAAAAGCTAAGACATCTCCAAAATGAAGGATGATGTAATTCCCGAAAAATCCAAGAGAGCTCCAATTCTGTTAAAAAGAGAGTGCAAAAAGATCATCATGAGAAAAGAATCCCAGGATATCAGACTGTTGAATCTATCAAGAATCTTCTTTAATTTTGTGAAATTCTTTTATCAATATCCTTTCACTAATAGCTCTCGCAATATCAAGAATACATTATTTTCCGTCCATATCAAGGAAATTGATAGCCTCCTTGAAGGAAAGTCAATTGCAAGTAATTTGAATTCGAATCTTGATTCTACGAAGTTAAGTCCAATTGGAGGTAATACTTCAGGTAGAAAAGAGATAATATTTTTCATATATATATATGTGCTTATCATTCTAGAATTAACTACAATTTTTTATCTTATTGGCAATCTTTTTAAGTTATCCTGACATGAAGTGAGAACTTGATGTTTATTTTGATGTATCCAGGCGTTGTTGTTATCTCTTTTAGGAACGGATGATGGGAGTTGTCCAAGATTCTTCCCTTCTTGTTTTAATCTGAGTGCCTGGGCTCTCAGATTCGCACACTTCCCTGTGCTCCCCACTGTCCCACCATAGACAGTTCCCGTTCAGGTTAAGGGTTAAACCTAAATTTTTTGCAAAAAGGTCATCTGTCTTAAAAGCCATTCAGTCTTAGCGATGAGACGTCCAAGATCAATCCCTTTTCAAGCTTTAGGGAACCCCCTTTATTCCTTTTGCAAACCCTTCTCAGATTTATTGTGCAAAATTTGAAGGTCCCATCATGGTTTCTTCATTCGAGGACTCTGTATATCGTCCCCTTTCAGGTTAAGGGTTAAGCCTGAGCCTCGTTTTTCCACGAGGTATCGTCCCCCTTCAGGTTAAGGGTTAAGCCTGAGCCTCGTTTTTCCACGAGGTATCGTCCCCTTTCAGGTTAAGGGTTAAGCTTGAGCCTCGTTTTTCCACGAGGTATCGTCCCCTTTCAGGTTAAGGGTTAAGCCTGAGCCTCATTTTTCCATGAGGTATCGTCCCCTTTCAGGTTAAGGGTTAAGCCTGAGCCTCATTTTTCCACGAGGTATTGTCCTCTTTCAGGTTAAGGGTTGAGCCTAAGCCTCGTTTTTCCACGAGGTATCGTCCCCTTTCAGGTCAAGGGGTTAAACCTGAGCCTCATTCTGATGAGGTATTTCATTTGTCGTCCCATCCAGGTTAAGGGCTAAGCCTGAGCCTCATTTCGATGAGGTGAATCTTCTTCTTTATTCTTTATGCTATATCTACCACCATCATTTGAACTAATTCTTTCATACCCAGTCAAATTCATCTAACTAGGGCATGTTTATAGTCTGAATTTGGTGTGTTTTTCTTTGCCACTAAGCTCGGCTTACAACCGGCTTAGTAGCAAAGAGGGTCATCTCTAAACACCCTAAATTTTCACCCTTATCCAGTGCTTACATTTCATGTGTCATTGCTTATCATTGCATTGCATAGCATAGCATTGCATGTCATTACATCTCATCTTCGAGATCCAACACTCCTGTTTTCAAAATATTCAATCCAGATTTGAGTTTTAAAACTTTTCTTTCAAAAATCAATTTTAAAACCTGGGTTTTTAATCAACATTGTGTCATTTGCCAACCCCCAGGACCTTATATTTTGAAGTATTTTCTTAGAAAACAATCTGGATTCATTTCAAACTCAATTTCAATTGATTTCAATTCTCAGATGAGACCCATTTAGGTGGTGTCGCTTCTGGATTCCTTCATTTATCAAAAATCTCAAAAATTTTAGAGCCCTAATTGGATCAGGACTCTTTTTCCAGAGTCCTAGTCGGATCAAAACTCTACTTTTCACTACCTTTTTACCTGTTTTCGGAGAAAAGCTTTCAAAATCTTCTATTTTTGCCAAAATCTTAGAGTCCTAGTTGGATCAGGACTCTTCTTCAAGAGTCCAGTCGGATCAGGACTCTTCTTCAGAGTTTTAATCGGATTAAAACTCTAATCTTTCACAACCATTTTCAATCAAATCTTTCAAAATGAGTCAGAAACTCAGAGTTTTAAGTCAAAACAGGACTCTGTTCAGAGAGTCCTAGTTGGATCAGGACTTCGATCCTAATTTCAAATTTTGAAAGAATCTTTCAAAAATCTTTTCATCTATCAAAACGGTTGCGCTTTTATCAAAGAATTTTAAAATTCTGAGGTTTTATCTCAGAGTCCTGATCAAATCAGGACTCTACCCCAGAGTCCTGATCGAAGTAGGATTCTATCCAAAATTGTTTTTTCACTTCATTTTCACTGGTTTTCAAAAGCTTTGCTTAAATTCCATCACTTACTTATCAGAAAATCCAACAATATAAGAGTCCTAGTTCAATCAGGACTCTGTTCTCAGAGTCTCAGTTGAATCAGAACTCTGGTTTATTCCAATATTTGTTATTATTTTAACTATTTTCACAAGTTCTTTCAACTGTTTTTCAGAAAATACCAAAAAAATCTAGAGTTTTAGTCCGATCAGGACTCTGTCCCAGAGTCCCAGTTCAGTCAGGAGTCTGTTTTGAAGTCTGTTTTTATTCCATTTTTATTTGTTTCCATTCGTTTTCAAAAAAATTAGGTCATTTTTCAGAGTCCAGTTAGATCAGGACTCTATGTCAGAGTTCTGATCGAGTTAGGAGTCTAACCCTGACTGTATTTTCTGACTTGTTTCACCATTTTCTGATAAAATCTTTCAAAAACCTGTCATTTGGCTTTTTAAAATCTAAAATCTCAGAATCCTAAGAGTTCAGGACTCTAACCTGGAGTTCCAGTTCGCCTGAGACTCTATTTTCAAAAATCTTGAATTTCAATTATTAATTTTAACCTCTTTTCAAAGGTATTTTCAGTGTTTATTTCAAAATTTGCAAAAATCGATGTGGGCCCACTCAGTTGGAACCATATCCAGAGGGGTTTTGACCCAGTTAGAACCCTATGTCATTTCAAAACTTTTAATTTCAAGCTTACTTTTGAAAATCTTTTGAAAACTTTCTCAATTTCAAGTTTTAAAATCATTTTTTTTTTTAAAAACTCAAGTAGGGCCCACTCGGGGTGTCGCCATATTCGAGTAAGTCAGGGCTAGACTAGGGTTAGTCAGTGTCTTGGTTAGTGTCAGAAGTTTAGAAGAGTCAAAACCATTTTGAAAACTCATTTTGAAAATTAGTTTTTAAAACTAGTGTTTTTAAATGTTTTTAAATGTTTTTAAAAACCCAAATGTGAAGGATGCCAAGTGGCATCACATTAGGGGGATTTCTAGGATAGACTAGGGGTTAATTAGGCATTAGTTTAGATAATTTAGGCTAGGGGTAGGATAGTAACTACACCCCAAAATCGCCCCCCCCCCTTAGAGAGTCCAATTTTTTTTTTTAAAAACTTGATTTTTAAACCTAATTTCTTTTTATAAATAGAAAGAGAGAGGGGGACGATTTTCACTATTCACCTTTGAGGTTTCTTGGAGCTTCTCTCTCCTCTACAGCCCTTCCTTCATTGCTGCAACTCCAAGGTATGAACTTCTTCACTTTTATTTATTTTATTTAATGTTTTTAATGCTTTAAACCTAGATTTAGTCTTGGATGCTCCTCCTTATGAAGATTTAACCATGATCCAACCTCAAGAACCATCAAGAATGGTCCAAGAAGATGATCTAACCCTGTTTTGTGTGATTTACAGGGATTTTAATCCATTAAAAGTGATTTAAGTATGATTCTTTGCATTATTAACCAATAAAATACATGATTTACCCTTTTAATGGGTCAAATCCATGTGTTTAAGTGTGAAATCAAATTCCAGCCATTGATTCCTTGATTTTATTTTATTTATTTGTTTATTTATGTTTATTTTACGTTTTCCAGCATAGAAATAATTTTTATTTACTGTTTTATGGTTTGTTTTATTGTTTTTCATCAGTTAATGCATGATTTCTTAAGTTTCTTAGATTTCTGTGTGTTTTTTAGTTTAGAACAGTAAAAAGCATGTTGGTTCGGATTGAAATATTCGTTGTTTATTTCTGATTTTTTTATATGTGATGCATGCATATCTAAGGGAACTACTGTAAAAAAATCAGAGGTTTTGGATCTCGGGAACTTTGTCAGAAAAATCAGACATCAAATCGGGTTTTTAAATCTTTAAAATCAAAGTTAAAATCAAGAAGGTAACTTGCTGTGATGATATTTTTCTCATCTTATATCCGATTTTAAATCTGTAAAGTTCCATGGATTTATATTGATTAGATCTAGCTACTGTGAAATTTTTAGAATTTTTTATCACTGTTTAGTATTTTTCCTCTGTCAGAGATTCTGATTTTCAATTTAAAACTCGTTAGGGTTTACCAAAACTCTAATCAGACTTGTGTTGTTCATAGATCCCAAACCACAGATCCGATTCACGATCTGTAAAAAGTGAGTATTCTTATTTTTCTGTCTACTAATTACTGCTAAAATATCAGATATTTTAGATCAGTATTTCTATTTATCCCGAAATTAGCAATTGAAAGTATCTGTTTTAACCCCTGTTAGATTTGTTAGATTTTAGTTCAGATTGACGGAAGGGTTTCTCCCTAACCAGAGATGCTTTTTCCGATCTATAAATTGGGAAATCTCTGTTTTTCTTTCCTAGTTTGTCTCTGTAAAATTTCATAGATTTTCATGAAAGATTGACCCCTGATTCGGGTCTAACTCTGAAACTGGTTGGTGAACTAGGTCAAAAATAGCATATTTTTAGGGTTTGATGCAATTTTTGGGTTAATTTAATGTCAAAAAAATATTTTTATAATTCTAATTCAAAATTAGGGTTATAACAAGTGTAGGTACCAAATTTGATGAATTTTGGAATCTGATTGATGGCTGAATTAAGCAAATTGCAAAACTGGGTTCCTGAAAGATCCAAAAACATTGCCAAAATCACAGTTTTTGTGATATTCTTGGATTTTTGTGCATAAGCATATATTTTTATCGTTTAATCATATTCATAATCATATTAGGATACTTTAGGTCAAATTTGATGTTAATTTGATTTCATTTAGTCCTTAAAACCCAAGTTTTTACCAAAATCTATTTCAGAAAACCCTGATTTCAAGGCCATAGTCTTGCTATCAGGGGCAATTTGGTCATTTGACCTCAATTTCAAAATCCCTAACCTTAGTTTTCATGTGTTTAAGTATTTCATATCATATTTTAGCCTAGTTTATTTGCATTTGAATTTCAAAACTTGCATTTTACCAAATATCTTTCTGAAAACCCTAATTTCAAGGCCATAGTCTTGTTATTAGGGGTATTTTGGTCATTTTGACCCCAATTTCGAAATTTCATATCTTATCTTCCTTATTTATTCAATTTTATTTCATACTTTATCATTTTGATTTAATGGAATCATGGCAAAAAGGCTTATATCTAGCAAAATCCAGCAATTTCCTGATATTGCTGGATAAATCTAGAAAAGCCAACATATCATCACTAACAAAGTTTTCTAGTTTTGCAGGTACATTGAAGACTTTATTTTTCATGTATTTAAATTTCAATAGTGATGTAAACTAAATTAAACTTTAGAATAAGAATTTACATTTCCTGCTTAGCTTAGGCAACATTGCATATAGTTTATTTTTTTAAATAATGTTAATGTGTGATGGATGATGATTCATGCATATTCAAACTCACTATGGTCTACACGAATGGCACATACACTAGCTTTTATGAAGTTTATAAACTTGGTGGAATTCGTATTTATGGCCATAGTCAGAATATGAAGGATATCTAAATTTATGATCTTCACATTAGCCACATTCAGCCTACACTCTTAGGCTAATTTCAAAATGCACTCCATTTCTCAAAAATACAAAGAGTTTTTCCCAATTCCTCAAAATCATATTCACTCATTTCATGAATTTTCCAATTCCAACTCCAATTCAAATTCCAAGTCAAAGGACTCAAATTCTTCAAAATTTCCTAAGTCTTATTCAAAATCGATTTTCTAAAAATATGGATTTGCCAATGATATTTCAAGTATTTCCCAAGTTTCAAATTCGAATTTCTAAGTTAGATTTTCAATTTCAAAGTTTGAATTCAAAGAAAGCGAGTTTTTCAAAGTTATTTCACATTTCTCAAAATCGATTTTCACAAAATCCTTATATTTCTTCAGAAATCGATTTTCACTTTCTCAAATACAGCATCTCAAAAATAATTCACAATTTTCAAAGAGTTTATTTTCCAAGAATCTTCCAAATATTTTCCAATCTTTGAAGCAGACATCATGTTTTCAAATGTGCATTTTTAGAAATTCATAGCACATGCCTGATTCTTTGTGCATTTAGGAATTAGAATATGGTTTAGACAAGTTAAACAAAGCAAAGCATTTGATTGATCCTTGGTTCAATTACCCCTGGTAAAGGCGCCAGGAACGGTTGAATCTCGTACCGACAGGCGAGTCCCATCTTCGGAATAGTCCCGCATTTTAAAAACGGAGGCGAGTTATTTTCAAAATCTTTTTCAAAGGTCAGTTTGATTTGCAAAAGTAAAATTTTGCGATGATAACAGGAGGTCAATCCTTGACACCTGGAATATCTATTAGTTGTAGCGTCAACAATTCTTCTGGTAATGTAAGTAATGATAACTCTCAAAGACCCATGTTGCCGACCTGGGAAATTATGGAATTTGTTTCCTTTATAGCTGATGCTATTCATACTGTATGTTCACATGAGAGGTTGTACCCTCGTGACCTGGCTACAGGGCAAATCCCCATTGTCAATCCCAACTTGCAGCTTGCAGACTCTGTATTGAGTTATTCAAGAGATGTTTAAGAGAGCCAGGACCTGGAAAAGTGGATTCGTGTTTTCCATTGTCTTGCAGTTGCCTGATGTAACTGTGGAAGATGACGGACTGCAAGATGCAAGCATCGAGAATCAGTTTAAGTGGACATGCCAGCAGGACATAAAAGCAGATTTGTTAATACTAGACCTTTGGCACCTTCTACCAGCCACTTCCCATGTTTCACTAAGAGTCCCCTTTACAGCATCACCTTCACCATCTTCACTCTTATATCAAGGTCACTTCTTTTTTTTTTTATACATATATATCAGAAGTTACAAAAGCCTTGCAGCATGATTTATGCATTATTGATAGGATGCATCAGAACCTTTTGTAAGTTATCAATTTAATTGTTTTTTTTTTATCAGTTGGTGTTCTATATATATTACATGTTATAACAAAAGTCTGTGCATCGTATAGGTGTTTTCAATTCATCATTTATATCTTACTGTATTTCACTGTACTCACACTTCATTATTTTGCAGGTTTTATCATATCCAGTTTAAGCTTACAACCCATAAGGTAAGATGGTTAATCTGTGTGTAGTGCTTCAAATTTTTTTCTAAGGAAAATGTCTGCAGGTATATTTCTCTCGTTTACCATATATGATTGGATCCTTTCATTACATCAATTCCTGTTTTGTTAACAAGTACCCATGTTTTATTATAGTTGATAATTCAATTCTTGATTTACAACAGTCTTTATTTCATTGCATATATATTCATGGATTCATTACATCTCATCTTGGCTGTAGCTATGCAAATCAGCTCCTCTCGTTATCTACACTTGTTAGTCAAATAGCAATTTCTAGGTAATATTACATCATCTAGTACAATTTCCCTCAAACCTACCCTACATACTCACCCTGTAGCTTTCTTTACTACATTCGTTAGGCCGGCACTACCATAGTCTCATACACAACCTGTAAATAGCACTATTCATAGGTTTCATCCCCATCCGTGTTCGGTCATCCATGTGTTGATTTTACCTAGAAATATCCATCGATTTCTCTGCAATTTTTTTCTCTCTCTTTTTCCCCACAGTGGTTCCAAGGAATCACTGTAGCCTTTTCTTAGATGTGATGGTTCATTCTTGAACTATCATAACTATCTTTTTATTTTTATCATTCTTTTACAGTGGTTCACAAGGAACCACTGTAACATATTCTCTCTTTGTTATGATAGTTCATCCTTGAACTGTCATAACCACCATTTTTATCATTCTTTTATAGTGGTTCACAAGGAATCACTGTAACATCTTCTCTCTTTGTTATGATAGTTCATTTTTGAACTGTCATAACCACCATTTTTATCATTCTTTTACAGTGATTCACAAGGAAGCACTGTAACATCTTCTCTCTTTGTTATGATAGTTCATTCTTGAACTATCATGACCACCATTTTTATCATTCTTTTACAGTGGTTCACAGAGAACCACTGTAACATCTCTCTTTGATATGATAGTTCATTCTTGAACTATCATAACCATCATTTTTATTTTTTCTTTTACAGTGGTTCACAGGGAACCACTGAAACATCTTCTCTCTTTGTTATGATAGTTCATTCTTGAACTATCATAACCATCATTGTTATTTAATCATTCTTTTTCAGTGGTTCACAGGGAACCACTGTAACCTTCCTCTTTCTTTGTTATGATAGTTCATTCTTGAACCATCATAACTATCATTCTTATTTTTTATCATTCTTTTAATAGTGGTTCGCATGGAACCACTGTAATTTCTTCTATCTTTGTTATGAGAGTTCATTCTTGAGCTATCATAACTATCATTCATTTTTATCCTATCGTTCTTTTACAGTGATTCACAGGGAACTATTGTAACTTCTTCTCTCTTTATTAAGGTAGTTCATTCCTGAACTATCATAACCCTCATTTTTATCATTCCTTCACTGTGGATCACAAAAGGTCACTGTTCCCCTGATAGTTTATCACGAACTGCTATGGCCATTTTTATTCATGATGATTCTTGGCCCTTGCCTTCATTCGTTGCATATAGATGTTCATTTAACTATGGCATCGCCTATGTATATGTATATATATATATATATCCCTGTATATATGCACATTTTCTAACAAATGCAGGGAAGGCCATATACCTTTCTCCTTCAAACATGAGTAAAGCATCTTGTATAAGATTTTGAATAGTCATTTACACTCACATTTTTAATCTCTTTTTATGCGGATGCTATCTTGCAGGAATGTGAGAAAAGTTCAGAAATTAGAAATGTTTCGATACTTTCGATTCCAACATTGTAATAAGCTAGATATTAATGAAAACCCTACATTTCCAGTTTTAGATTAGAATGGATGAGCATGTAAATAACATTTGTTTCATTATTTTTCTTTGTTCCTGAAATCTGACAAATGATGAAACACGAATGGGACGTGCACCATTCTAATAGGAGGTGATTAATCCTAAGTTGATGATTTGCATCAATGGCCATAGTCAGGATGTGAACAAAACTTAGGGTTTTCCTCTTTTATAGAATAACATTAGATCCACACTGGATCCTTTTTCAAAATTTATCATATCGTTTTAATATTTTTCCTCTTTTATCAGGGTTTTATTTAAAATTAATTCAATATACATACCAATGGCCATAGTCAGGGTATATTGAGAGTTAATTTCATTTTAAACTCTATAACAGCACCAAAATGTATTTTATTCTTCATTTGAATTTAAATGTGGTTATTATATAATACATTTAATGACCATAGTCAGAGATGTATTATATCTTCAATCTCATTTTTAATTCATTTAAAGAATGAAATAGCTTTTTAAAATCCCATTTCAAGATTCTTTAAATTCATTCATCATTTACGATAGAACTGCATGATATTTTCAAATTTTTTTTCAAAATCCAAGTAATCTTAAATATCTTTCTTCAATTTCTATTTCAAATTCATCAATTCTATCCCATTTTCAAAATCTGATTTCAAAGTCCAATTCGACTTTGAAATTTCAAATTTATGTTATATTAAAAAAAAAACCAATCAAACTCAAAGTTCAATTTAACTTTGAAATTCTTGATTCATCTTCTAAATTCCAAATTCAAGCTTCAAATACAAAAATCCAATTTTGAAATTCATGTGTATATTCGAAATTCCATTCTCAAATCAACTTTGAAATTCTCAAGATTCATTTTCAAAATTTAAATTCAAATTTAAAATCAAAATCAATTCAGATATCTCAAAATTTCATCTTTCAAAGTTCAACTTTGAAAGATCTGATTCATCTTCTGATTTCAAAATCAAGTTTGTTCTCTTATCTTCAAGTTAGATCTTAAATCCCAACTTGAATCCAGATTTCCAAGTACAAACCCCACTTTTTGGATCTCAGACTTCAGATCCAATTCCATTTTAGGATCCAGAATCCAATTTCACTTTGGATCTCAGACTTCAAGTCCAAATTTCAGTTAGGATCCAGAATCAACTTCATCTTGGATCTCAGATTCAGATCCAAAAACCCATTTTTTAGGATCCAGAATCCAATTCCATTTTGGATCTCAGATTGTTACGACAATGAAGCCGTACATGATACTTCAAGTACAAGGTTTTGATGATGAGCAAGTGAAATCAACTGCATTTCAGCTAAGGCAATGAAGACATTGAAGAATTCGATGAAGAATCTTTGAAGACTAGTGTGCAAATGTTAAATTTATTTAAAGTCATAGATTCTTGTAAGAGCCTTACTTAGAGTGCATATTAAGGTTGCATTTTACCTAAAAAGTCTTTAGAAAAACTTTTCTAAAAGAACCCCTAATGAAAATCTTTTTATAAAACTCTTTTCTTAAATTTTCGTGTTTATTAGTCGACCAATAGACTTACCAGTCGACTAATCCTTTCGTGCCATATTTTCTAAAAAGTTATTTTTGTCAAATTAGTCGACCGAAGGTTTTATCAGTCGACTGGACAGAATGTCTGTTTTCTGGAAAATTAGCAGCAGTCGACTAATGGTTTTATCAGTCGACTGGACAAAACATGTGTTTTCTGAAAATTTAGCAGCAGTCAACTAAGACTTTTATCAGTCGACCAGACAGAATGTATGTTTTTCAGAAGATTTTAGCAGCAGTCGACTGAAAGGTTTTTCAGTCTACTGATGATATTATCAGTCGACTAATTTTATCTCTAGTCGACTAAGTTTCAAAAGTTCAGATTTTCAAACACCTCGATTAACATATCAGTCGACCGACGATAACTGTCAGTCTACTAATAACTAACTATTAGTCGACTCACTACTGTTCCAGTCGACTAATTTTGTCGTTTTTCCTTAAAGTTCAAAAGGCGTGTCTTTTCATTTTTCAAATATTTTGATCGTTCAAAATGGACTGTTTTAACACCCTTCGTACCCTCAACGTATGGAAACTTTCAATTATAAATATGAGTGCATTCTACACTCAAAAACATCAAATCCAATTGAATTACTTCTTGCTTTTCACTCCTATTCATTCAAGTATTTATTTTCTCACTCACGTGATATTTTCACTTCAGTTTTTCACTCAAATTCTGTTGAAAGATAGTGAATTCGTGAGTAGAGTATTTCAACAACCTCAAAAGCCAATTGCATCTCATTTGCATTCAAAAGAAAGACTCATAGGTTGTATTGTAAGTTGTTACTTGTTTCAATTTTCTGTAAAAGGAAGGACTCCTTGGTTTAAAGGAGTTGTTTGCTTTCAGTAGGTGTGTTACTGGAAGTGAGATCGAATTTAGTCTGTGTATGATCTTGTAGTTACACAAGGTTGATAGTGGAAATCTCAAGCGGGTTTTGCTTGGGGACTGGATGTAGGTCGGGAAAGACCGAACCATGATAAATTCTTATGTTCTTTTGTGTGATTACTTTTCAAATTGAAAAATCTGTTAGTATTCCGCAGACGATTTTTAAAAGCACTATTCACCCCCCCTCTAGTGCTCATTGCCTCGATTTTACTGCACTTTCATTTGGTATCGGAGCAGGTTTACTATTATTTTGATTTGATCATCATCTAGCATGACAACTACAACATCTCAGCACAAAGAAGGAAGCTCCGATGTTCATCCTCCTCTCTTCAATGGAACAAACTATGGATACTGGAAAGTGAGAATGACAATATTCTTGCAATCCATGGATCTTGATATTTGGAGAGTTGTTTCAGAAGAATACCAAACTCCATCAATTGATTTCAGCCAATGGACCGATGAAGAAAAGAAGACTAGTTCACTTAATGCCAAGGCAATGAATGCATTATATTATGCCGTTGACAAGGTAGAGTTCAATCGCATCTCTCAATGCTCTACATCAAATGAAATCTGGCATACTCTTCTCGTGACTCACGAAGGTACGTCAAAGGTAAAGGAATCCAAAATTGCTTCTTTGGTTCATAAATTTGAATTGTTTAAAATGAAGCAAAATGAATCTATATCGAACATGGTAACAAGAATGACCGATATAACTAACACTCTGAAATCCCTTGGAAAAGAATATTCACAAGTGAATTTAGTTAGAAAGATCCTAAGGTGTTTAACTCCTGAATGGGAGAGAAAAACCACTGCTATTGAAGAGGCAAATGATTTAAACACTCTCACTCTTGAAGATTTGGTTGGTAACCTAATGGCATATGAAATCCAACTTCAAGACAGATAAGAACCCAAGAAGAAATCTCTTACTTTTAAGGCTACTTCTGACTCAGAAACTTCAGAAGATGAAGATATTGCCCTCACTACAGGGTAATTCAGAAGATTCATCAAAAAGGGAAGATTTCAAAGAAAGGTAAAGAAAGCAGATTCTTCCAATCCCATTGAAGTCAAGTGTTTTAATTGCAAAAAGGCTGGACATATCAAGAAAGATTATCCTCTTCTCAAAATCAAACTCAAGGACCAATTCAAGAAGAAAAAGGCATTTCAAGCATGTTGGGATGATAGTGACTCCTCTTCCGATAAAGAATCAAATGAAGAAGTCGCCAACATGTGTTTTGTAGCACAAGAAGATTCGGTAAGTCAATTTGACTATGATGAGTTATTAGAAGCATTTAATGATTTATATGCTAAATTTAAAAGTCTAAGTTCTAAAAACAAAGAGTTAAAAACTGAAAATTTAACTCTTGATTCTCAAAACAAAGTGTTACTTCAAGAGATAGAAGATCTCAAGAAGGAAAACTCTTGCCAAGCTTTTGAGATAAAGGAAATTGGAATTAGAACCAATCTCTTACAAAAAGAAATAACTACTCTAAAAGAAAAATCAAATGATCTTCTTTCTATAGTCGCCAAATTCACAAATGGTCAAGAGAATCTAGAAAGACTTCTTGGTTCTCAAAGATGCTCGGTAAATAAATATGGATTGGGATATAGCTTCTTTGATACTCAAAATAGACCAAACTATGTGGTGAAGAATCAAAGACATTATTCTCAATCATTTGTTGATAGAAATAAACTTTCTAGTTCTAATAGAAATGCATCTAATCATGGAACTTATAATGCTTATAAGCCTAGACATGATTATTCTAGAAATGCTAAATCTTTTTATATAAAGAATATTTATTATCAAAGGAAACCAAAATCCAAATGGATATGGATTCCTAAGACTAACTCTCATGGACCCGAAAATAGAAAGGGGTCAAATGCTTTGTCTTCTAATTTTGTTGTAGGTACAAAAAATAAGGAGCAAATGGATATTGGACAGCGGTTGTTCCAAACATATGACTGGAAGGCCGGAGTTATTTTCCACCCTCCAAAATAAGGATGGAGGAACCGTCACCTTTGGTGACAATAACAAGGGAAAAGTAATAGGTATTAGTAATATTGGTAATCCAAAATTTCTCTTGATAAAAAATGTTCTTTTAGTAGATGGTTTAATGCATAATTTATTATCTATTAGTCAATTATGTGATAAAGGTTTTCATGTTTCTTTTGAAAATGATTTATGCTTAATTTTTTATTTTTAATCTAAAAAGATCATTTTTAAAGGTAAAAGAAGGAACAATGTGTATGAACTATATCTAGATGAGTTACCCACTTTTAATGAAAAATGTCTTATTGTTTCAAATGAAATTCAATGGTTATGGCACAAGAGACTTGGACATGTTAACTTTAAAATTATTTCCAAGTTATCCAAGAATGATCTTGTAAGAGGCCTACCTAGAATACCATATAAGAAAGATCACTTATGTGATGCTTGCCAAAGGGGTAAACAAATCAAGAGTTCTTTTAAAGCAAAAGATATAGTTTCAACAAAACGTCCTCTTGAACTTTTATATTTTGGATCTATTTGGACCATCTAGAATTCAAAGTTTGAATGATAGCAAGTATGCTTTTGTTATAGTAGATGATTATTTTTGGTTTACATGGGTGATTTTTCTAAAAAGCAAAAATGATGTTTTTTTCGGAATTTTCTAAACTTTGTAGAAGAATTAGAAATGAAAAATCTACATCTATAATTAAAATTCGTAGTGATCATGGTGGTGAATTTGAAAATGAATCTTTTCTAAAGTATTGCGATTTACATGGTATATCTCACAACTTTGCTTTTCCTAGAGCGGCTCCACAAAATGGAGTTGTTGAAAGAAAGAATAAAACTTTACAAGAATGTGCTAGAACCATGCTTCAAGATAAAAATTTACCAAAATACTTTTGGGCTGAAGCAATAAATACAGCATGTTATGTTTTAAACCGTGTTCTTATTCGACCAATCTTACATAAAACATGTTTTGAATTATATTATGATCGTATACCAAAGATCTCATATTTCAAAATTTTTTGTAGTAAATGTTTCTTGTTAAATACCAAAGATAATCTTGATAAGTTTGATTCAAAATCAGATGAATCAATATTTCTTGGATATTCCTCTAGAAGTAAAGCTTATCGTATTTTTAATAAAAGAACATCTTGCATTGAAGAATCTTTACATGTTGCTTTTAATGAGAATTGTAAGCAGATTATACCTCTAAGCGAAGGAGAAGAAGTAATACTTCAAGAAGAACCCTTGATAGAGAATACTTCTCAAGAAAATGTTCCTCTTCAACCTGTTTGGAAAGAAGTTCCTAATCATCCACATGAACAAGTTATTGGAGAAATAAAAAGTGATGTTCAAACTAGAAGGCAATTAGAAAAATATATTGCAAATGTTGCTTTCATATCTAAAATAGAGCCAAAAAATATCAATGAGGCTTGTGATGATGATATTTGGCTTTTGGCCATGTCTGAAGAACTTAACCAATTTACTAGGAATGATGTTTGGGATCTAGTTGATAGACCAAAGGATCATCCAGTAATTGGAACAAGATGGGTCTTCCCAAATAAGCTGGATGAAAATGGCGAAGTCATTTGAAACAAAGCAAGGCTAGTAGCACAAGGCTATAATCAAGAAGGCATAGATTTTGATGAAACCTATGCACCAGTGACTCGATTGGAGTCAATTCAAATGATGCTTGCTTTTGCTAGTTACATGAACTTCAAGTTATATCAAATTGATGTTAAGAGTGCATTCTTAAATGGACACATCAATGAAGAAGTTTATGTAGAGCAACCTCCAGGCTTTGAAAATGAGAAATATCCAGAAAAAGTCTACAAATTAAAAAGAACTTTGTACAGACTTAAACAAGCACCAAGAGCGTGGTATGAAAGACTATGAAATTTTCTAGAACAATCTGGTTTTTCCATTGGTCGGGTAGACTCCACTTTATTTATTAAAAATCTTAATTCAGATATTCTTATTATGCAAATTTATGTTGATGACATAATATTTGGTTCTACTAATGATTATCTTTGTAAAGAATTTGCTAAAGCTATGCAGGAAGAGTTTGAAATGAGCTTGATGGGCGAATTAAACTACTTCCTTGGACTTCAAATAAAGCAAACTGAAGAAGGAATCTTCATCAATCAAGCTAAATATATAAAAGAACTTCTTAAGAGATTTGGGATGGACTCATCGAAATCAAGAAAGAATCCTATGAGTACAACTACTTCTCTTGATAAAGATGAAAATGGTAAAAGTGTAGATACTAAGCTCTACAGAGGTATGATCGGATCTCTATTATACTTAACTGCTAGTCGACCTGATATTATGTTTAGTGTCTGTATGTGTGCAAAATTTCAAGCTAATCTAAAGGAATCTCATTTAACTGCAGTAAAACAAATTCTTCGTTATTTGAAAGATACTTCAGATTTCGGTTTGTTTTACCCAAAATCATCTTCCTTTGATTTAGTTTCATATAGTGATGCAGATTTTGCAAGAAGTAAATTTGATCGCAAGAGTACTAGTGGAACTTGTCATTTCTTAGGAAATTCCTTAGTCTCTTGGTTTAGTAAAAAGCAAAATTCAGTGTCACTCTCAACAACTGAAGCAGAATATATAGCAGCTAGTTTAGCGTGATCACAAGTACTATGGATGAAACTGACCTTAAAAGATTTTGGTTTGAATTACTCCACAACAACTATTTATTATGATAACACTAGTGCTATAAATCTTTCTAAAAATCCTGTTCAGCACTCAAGAACTAAGCATATTGAAGTTAGACATCATTTCTTAAGAGATCATGTGTTAAAAGGAGATATTTTGTTAAATTTTATTTTCACTAAAGAACAATATGCCGATATCTTCACTAAACCTCTTAAAAATGAAGATTTTATGAGAATTAGAAGAGAACTAGGTATTTTCTCATTTTTGGATTTATAAAAATGTTGATTTTTGAACAAAATCTCAAAATCGCACTATATTAGTCGACCGATAAAATTTTAGTCGACTGATGCTTTAAAATTTTAGAATGAATCACACCATATTAGTCGACCGATATATTTCTAGTCGACTGATGTTTTAAAATTTTTAGAATGAGTCGCACATTCTTAGTCGACCGATAAAGTTTTAGTCGACTAAAATTTTTTTTTAAATTTTTAACTGAAGGGACCCGATACCCCTTGGATTTTTTAACACTCATTTTTTTTAAGGGCATTGTTTCATTTTATTTTCACACCTTTTCGTTTTTCTTAAAAACGAAACCCTTAAAACGAAAACCCTCTTTCTCTCTCTTTCCTCTCTCTCTTCCGAAAAACCCTCGGAGTGCCGTTCGATCCTATCCTCGCCGGGATTTTTTTGCCATGACAAGGAGACGCCGGAATCTTCTGACCGTGACCGGGAAACGTCAGAATCCTCTTGCAGTAACTGGCGCATCTTCAAAACACGCCGGAACCCTCTTGCCGTGAAGGTGTATCTTCAGCCATTGCAGAAATCCCCTTGTGACCGCCTTCTCACCCGCCGTCAGTCACCGTATCCTCCACTATTTCTGTTTCACAACGCCAGACAACATTTTCCTTCTGCCGGACGTCGTTTGGAAGCCGACATTCTTTTTGGTAAATCTGTTTTTTTTTTAAACATGCTTCGTTCGAAGTCTGCATCTGCAAAAGGTTTAGGTTCTCCTCCTCCTACACCTTCTTCAAGACATGGATTTTCTCTCAGATTACTCCGAAATCCTCTTTTATATGATACTTTTGGATCAATTTCTGCACTACCTATTCTACCAGGCCGAAATGTACTGTTTTACCTATTTTCTCGTTATAAAATAAGAGAATTATTTCCAGGAATTTTACATCTTTTTGATGCCTGTGTAGATACCCTTCATTATCCTTTTCTGATTCACTTATTTTATACGAATTTACATTTTAATCATGAAACTCGAGTTCTGTCCTCTCTTGTTCATGATATTGAAATCGAGTTTGATTCTAAACTACTTGGAAAAATCCTAGAAATTCCATCTTTAGACACTCTTTTCAACACTGTTGAACTGAATGATGAGAGAATTTTTGAACAAATTCTTCTTCCAGGTGCACCTCACTACCCTCCTTTCAAAAATACTAATCTTCAAACTCGTGCACGCATTGCTGGATGAATTCTTGCTCACAATGCTCTACCTAAAACCGGTTCTTTTGATTACTATTCCACAGATCTTTCTACGGCTCTTTATGTTTTATTTGGAAATATTTCTGTAAATTGGGCCAATGTGTATTTTACAAATTTGTGGAAACAAAAACCATTTCTTCCTTATGGATGTCTTCTAACTCGTATTTTTAGACATTTCAAAGTTCCTTTAACAAATGAAAAATATATTGAGCAAAAAGAGTTCTTTGATCAAACAATTTTTAAAAGAATGAAAATTAAATATCTGCCTCCTTTAAATGTTGATCAAACTGAACCATCTGATCCTACTGAACCATCAATTTTTGAACCTTCACCATCTTCTGTGACACCTTCATCTCATGTAAAAAGAAAGAAATTTTCTACAAGTCAAGACAATGATGAAGTTTTGCAGCGACTAGAAGCCTTGGAGCTGCATCAACGCACTTTTCGTAAAGATGTGACTCAACACTTTCTTCGATTCAGAAAGATGTGACTGCAATTAAGGATTTGCTCAACCAACTTTTCTGATCTTTATGTTCTGTCTTTACTAAACTTTGATACTTTATGGATTGTAATATTTTAAACTTGTATCTTCATTTTGCTTATGCTATTTCTGTCCTTATTCTTTTTTATTATGACAAAGGGGGAGAAAAAGATAAAAGATAGCATTACATTGAAATTACATTGAAATTGCAGGAGATCTTGCATGAGAAATGCGAAATTAAGATAAAAAGAAACATGGAAATGCAAACTAATCAGTATGTGATATATGTGCTTTAAATGTGCTAATGGAAATGCAAACCAATCAATATATGATATATTGATTTAAAAGTGCTAACTTTTAATGTTTTGCAGCATATTGATAGGGGGAGTAAAATTTCCATCTATGCAACTAAATACTTCATCTTTGATTAAGTTTGTCATCATAAAAAAGGGGGAGATTGTTACGACAATGAAATCGTACATCATACTTCAAGTACAAGGTTTTGATGATGAGCAAGTGAAATCAACTGCATTTCAGCTAAGGCAATGAAGACATTGAAGAATTCGATGAAGAATCTTTGAAGACTAGTGTGCAAATGTTAAATTTATTTAAAGTCTTAGATTCTTGTAAGAGCCTTACTTAGAGTGCATATTAAGGTTGCATTTTACCTAAAAAGTCTTTAGAAAAACTTTTCTAAAAGAACCCTTAATGAAAATCTTTTTATAAAACTCTTTTCTTAAATTTTCGTGTTTATTAGTCGACCAATAGACTTACCAGTCGACTAATCCTTTCGCGCCATATTTTCTAAAAAGTCATTTTTGTCAAATTAGTCGACCGAAGGTTTTATCAGTCGACTGGACAGAATGTCTGTTTTCTGGAAAATTAGCAGCAGTCGACTAATGGTTTTATTAGTCGACTGGACAGAACATGTGTTTTCTAAAAATTTAGCAGCAGTCAACTAAGGCTTTTATCAGTCGACCGGAGAAAATGTATGTTTTTCAGAAGATTTTAGCAGCAGTCGACTGAAAGGTTTTTCAGTCTACTGATGATATTATCAGTCGACTAATTTTATCTCTAGTCGACTAAGTTTCAAAAGTTCAGATTTTCAAACGGGTCGATTAACAGATCAGTCGACCGACGATAACTGTCAGTCTACTAATAACTAACTATTAGTCGATTAACTACTATTCCTGTCGACTAATTTTGCCATTTTCCTGAAACTTCAAAAAGGCGTGTCTTTTCATTTTTCAAACATTTTGATCATTCAAAATGGACTGTTTTAACACCCTTTCATACCCTCAATGTATGAAAACTTTCAATTATAAATATGAGTGCATTCTACACTCAAAAACATCATCCAATTGAATTACTTCTTGCTTTTCACTCCTATTCATTGAAGTATTTGTTTTCTCACTCACGTGATATTTTCACTTCAGTTTTTCACTCAAATTCTTTTGAAAGATAGTTAATTCGTGAGTAGAGTATTTCAACAACCTCAAAAGCCAATTGCATCTCATTTGCATTCAAAAGAAAGGCTCATAGGTTGTATTGTAAGTTGTTACTTGTTTCAATTTTCTGTAAAAAGAAAGACTCCTTGGTTTAAAGGAGTTGTTTGCTTTCAGTAGGTGTGTTACTGGAAGTGGGACCGGATTTGGTCTGTGTATGATCTTGTAGTTACACAAGGTTGATAGTGAAAATCTCAAGCGGGTTTTGCTTGGGGACTAGATGTAGGTCGGGAAAGACCGAACCAGGATAAATTCTTGTGTTCCTTTATGTGATTGCTTTTCAAATTGCAAAATTTGTTAATATTTCGCAGACGATTTTTAAAAGCACTATTCACCCCCCCGCTAGTGCTCGTTGCCTCGATCCTACTGCACTTTCACAGATCCAAGTTCCATTCCAAATTTTGGATCCAATTCTACCTTGGATCTCAAACTTCAGATCCAAATTCCATCTTAGATTTCAAATCTTGGATCAATTCCATTTTAGAATCCAGAATTCAACTTCCACTTTGGATCTCAGACTTCAGATCCAAATCCATTTTAGGATCCAGAACCCAATTCTACTTTGGATCTTATGATTCAAATCCAATTCTATTTAGGATTCATAATCCAATTCTACCTTGGATCTCAGATTTCAGATCCAAATTCTATTCCAAAATTTGGATCCAATTCCACCTTGGATCTCAGACTTCAGATTCAGATTCCATCTTAGATTCCAGATCTTGGATCTAATTCTATTCAGGACCCAGAATCCAATTCCATTCCTGATTCTAGATTTCAAATCCAATTCCGTTTTTTAGATCTCATCTGAACTTCCTAAATCCATTTCAATTTTTTAATACCATTGGATTTCTCAAAATCCATCCTGATTTCAAACTTTAAATCTGGAATTCAATATCACTTCAAATTTCATCTCCTCTTAAAACCGGATTCAAAATTCAAAGTCAATTTCTGACTTTGAAAATTCATTCCTTTTCCTTTTACCTCAACCTTAAATCGTTCTTTCTCAAAATCAAGATTTATTCTTCAAACTCTCATTATTTCAAAGACTTAGAACTTCATATAGCTTTTCTGATCTATCTAAAAAATCATTTCTTCATTCTATTATCAAGTCTATCTCAGAAAAACTTGGAGATTTTCAAAACATTTTCCCAAAAGAGCATACATCCCTGCATTGCACAAGCATGATTCTTTGTGCATTTAGACTTAGGATAATTTCTTAGATAATATTTAGGCAAAGCAAAAGGCATAAATTCGATCCTTGGTTCGATTACCCCTGGTAAAGGCGCCAGGAACGGTCGAACCTCGTACCGACGAGCGAATCCCGTCTCTCCATTTTCCCGCAATATATTTCAAAACGGAGGCGAGTAATTTTTTAAATATTTTCAAATCAAGGTCAAGTGAGACCCCGCAAAAGAGTTCCTCTTCTCTCTTCTTTTCTTTTCTCTTCTTTCTTCTTTTCTGTCTTTTATTTTTCTCCCTTCAAAAAGGAGGAAAATAGAGGTCAGAAAGGAAAAGGGGAAGGAAGAGAGAGAAACCACAAGAGAGGAAAATTTTTGCGATGATCACAGTTTTGGCGACCGTGATGGGACTCGTCTTCATCCGGTTGAATATATGTCTTTGCTTTGCTTTGATCTTATCTAAGTCTTTATTCTACGAATGTCAGCTTCATTTTCCATGCAAACCTTAGGAGCATAGACTCTATCCTAAAGCTGACACCATTTCATATAGGATTTAAGTATGGTTTGGTAGCACTATATTGAGGAGATTATTCCATGTTCACATTAGATTTAGGTTTGAAATACAACTCTCCTCAATTTTAGGGATTGAATGCAAACAATATATGCAAGTGTATGCTTCTTTCCATTTAAATCTATCTCTTTTAGGACTTGCATTAGAGCTTTCTGTTTTTATCTGCATGTTGAAACATGTTTTTGAAAAACTCTCTACCTATATTGTCCCGGTCTTCACGTTACTGGGCTGTCTCACTGAACCATAGTTCGGGAAAGAGCCTCACAACTGGACCACTTATTTGGGTTCGCGCCCCCCTACCACGTACCTAAGGGCCATAGTCCGAGGTATATCGGTAGGCGCTCAAGGAAGTTGGGAAGCCTTTACCTTAGAACCAAAGAATTATTTCTATGCCACGTACTTCAAGCTTCGGCTTGAGTATATTGGCATACCTTGATTGGAATCAGATGATCTAAACCCTAGAGTTAGGATTAAGGTCCTATCAGCCATTTTAAATATTGCATTTAGAGTCGTTCTTTTAGGGAGTGCTGTGTACGCATCCTTGTTTGTGAAGCTCTGATTATGCGACGTTTCCTTGTATTCTCCTATATATATCAAACCTTTTTTAAAACCCTGGGTGTATTATTCAAAATTTTCCTTTATTTTCAAAAACCCCAGATATGTATTTTTCCTTTACCTACATTCTTTTCTTTTTTGTGTGTCAAATTTTCTTTAAAAACCCTGAAAATCCTTTTTTTTTTTTAAAATTCCCTTGATCTTTTTACGAATTTCCAGGATTTATGTTCATCCTCTGCTTTCATCAAGAGTATGTCCGTAAGTCCTGCATTCTATCTAATTCTCTTCTTCTTTTGCCTCAGTATCATTTCTATGGCGTCTGAATCTCTCGATGTTATCTTTCTCAAGGATCATGTCTTGTGTCAAATAAGGGATGGAACCCCGGATCATCGGGTCATCCAGTCTCATTCCTTCTTCCCTCGGTGGTATTATTCTTGGTTTGCCACCTTCTCGCATATGTTCCCAGACCACTTGGACGATTGTGGATTGAAGATGACATCGATAGTTGGCAAGCGAACCATCAACGACGGTCTGATTCAAGCTATGGCAGAACGGTAGAATCCATGTACCTGCACATTCTGGTTTCCATGGAGAGAGATGACTCTGCTAATGGACGAGTTCAGCGACATCATGGGATTGCCAAAACCAGCTGGTCAGCCAGATGATCCAGTCGAGCAGTAGTTCCTAATCAATGTCAAGGGGATAGACGTTCGAGAAGCATTGGCCAGAGCTACAAGGAGCAGATCTTGGCCTCTCACCGAGATCAACGGAAGTAAGTTCATCGATCTGTTCAGACTCTATCACAAGTATGGAGCCTACGAGGAAGTTGACACCTTGTCTCGGGCGGCGAAAGAAAGAATCCAACATGCCATGGTCCTATGCACAGTGGGATTAGCATTCTTTCAAGACAGTCAGAATTTCATTGATGTCAGAGTCGCCCAACTCTTTCGAAGATGGGGAAGCAAGCAGACCCGTCAGCTTTCAGTATCCATGGCAGCTCTAGCCTTTCTCTACAGAGGCTTAGCTCGTTTTGCTCTTGGAGAGACCATCTTGATAGAAGGATGCACGTATGCCTTGCAGTCGTGGTTCCTGCGACATGTTCCATCAAAGGCCAGTTCCTTCAGATTCAGTAGCAAGAAGCCAAAGTCTGTAGTTCAGTACCGAACTTTGATCGAGAGTCTGCGCCAAGAAGAGATCCTCTAGGATTACTTTGACAGACAAGAATCAGTTCCTTGCTACACTTATGCTCGTAGCAAGCGTTACAGATTGCTCGACCCTTTCTTCTATGTCGACTATCAGGCAGAGAGGTGTCTCAGACAGTTCTCGCAGCGGCAGATTCGTGTCAACACTTGCTTCCTGACGGGACACATGCCAGAGTTTGATCTACAATCGGATCAGTGGTCTGGGGCATACCATGTAACCAAATACACTTGGGACTCCTTCATTCCTTTGTCTATATTTTCTGGCCCTAATGTATCTTCGGAATATCGAAAATGGTGGCAAACTGTCTGCCCACCTTCTCTTTGTATTTAAATTTTATCATCAATAAAGATGCAACTTTTTGTTATGTTAAAAAGCTTTATGGCCAATTTTTTATTTTTGTTTTATATATGGTCACGATCCCCGTGATGACCTCATCCTTAGTGATGAGACTTTTTTTTCTTATATTCTTCTTTGATTATCTCTCATAATGATGGACGACCTCGCCTAGGTCATAAGGCACATTTTTGTTTCCGCAAAATGGTGACACAATTATCGCAAAAATTTGTGATGACCCGATCTCTGGTGATGGGATAACTTGTTTAATTGTCTGTCAATTCTTCTTTTCCTGTCCTTTTCTCAAAAAAGTCGCATTTTCAAAAATTCCTCCGAGCTCTAACCATTCCTTTATTTTCAGAAGAAATAATTGGCAAGATGGTACAGACCAGAGCTGTAAAAGCGACTGCTCCTCAACACAACGATAACGAAGCCGAGACAACAAACTCTCCTAAGTCAGTCAGAGGGCAGAATCAGAACCAAACCGATGATATTGATCCTGCTATGTACAGTCTATTTCAGAAAATGATGGCCAGGATGATGGCAGAACAAGCTGAGGTCAGTCAGAAGAAGGTCGTTCCAAAAAGCAAACCAAAGAAGAAAGTTGTGAAAAAGTCGGTCAGGATCGTCAGAAAGAAAGTCCATCTGTAAACACCCCAAAATTTTCAAAATGTCGTAAATATCCCCTTTTGCCTCTGACCCTCATTCTTTGACAAAATCGAGTCGCTTTAAAACAAAACTCTGGTTTATTCTCGAATTTTCTGAATCAAATCAATCTTCTTATATCTGACTTGATTTTTATCCAGTTAAAATCAAAATCTGAGCCTCGCTATCTCAATTTTGATCAAAATTCATAAAATTCCAAAAATAATTTTTTGAAAGGATCAGATGGTCCATCCGGCATTTGTTTGGGTCCTTTGTCCTATAGTCCTCGATTTGAGAACCAAAACTTGAATACTTTCTCAAAACCTTGGATCCGAACCCGTTGTCTAAGGTAATTTCAAAAGTTTTCTCAGAAGACTCATCTTTTGTACATATTTTTCAAAAATACAAAGGTAAAGTTTTCAAATCTCTTATTTTGCTTAGATTTTAGAATATTATTCCAAAATCACAAAAAAAATATATAGTTTTTGAAAAGCCTCTTTCTGAAGAACCCTTTTTTTTTTAGAAAATTGGACAAGGACCCCCCCACGCTTTATTAAAAATCTTGAAACTAAGGGTCCCCTTGGGCGAAAATTTTCTTTTAGGGTTTCTCAAGGAAACCCTTGGCGAAAAAAATCGGAGGTGGCACCTCTCGCCTCTCAAAAAAAAAAAAAAAACCATGAACCCTCCGATCGCTCGAGCTCCTCCTCCTTCGTTCATCATCAACGAACTCACAGCATCGCACACTCCCATGTGCGTCCCTCCTTCCGGAAGCACCCATGGCCTCCACCCTCCGATCCCCTCATTTGCAACAATCTTGCCCATCTCCCTTCCTCAATCCTCCGATCGCCAATCGATCCCTCCTCACCATCCATCCTTAACGGCCACCCCTCATCCAGATCCTGCCTGCCCTTCCATAAAAAGTGGGGTAAGGGAGAAGCGAGGGCATCAGGAATTCTTTTGGAGGATCATTGACCATTCGGGCGGCTCACCCCATCAGATCAACCCTTGGCGTCGAGTAATATCCCGAATTCGCCAAAGCTCCACCACCACTGCCTCCCGTCGCCTTTTTGGAGCTCGTCGTCTTCATCCTCTTCCCTTCTGGTTCTCTCCAATTAACGGAAGCCTCAAGCTATCCGGAGAAGGTCGGCCACTCCCTGCGACGGAGAGAATCCTCTGCAGTAATTAGGTAAGCAATCAGTACCCTCCTTCCTCCCGCTTCCTACTTAATTAATTCCCTATGAAACTTTTTTTTTTTTTTGATCTATGAGGCACGAACAAGTGGTGTTGGGTTGCTTATGGCAACATCGACCCCTCCTGATGCTACAACGAAGGAATTGTGTATTCCGACATTCCCTTCCCCTTTTTTTTTTTTTGATTGCTGATCGTCTCTGAATCTTTGTAATTTCTGCGTATTTTGAATAAGTGCTTATACTCGGTTTCCTTTTGTTAGTTATCTATTGTGTATGACTTCTTATTTGTATTTTTGATCTCTTATACCCCCTTTTTTTTTCTTTGCATTTTACTCTCTGTTTTGTCTCATATATTACATCGTATGTAACCCATTGGTACTAGCTTACCCTGCATCCTTCAGCCTCTCATTCTCTTTTCTTCTGTCATTTTTACTTTTCTCTTATCTCGAACTCCTCTTGTTTTACCTCCATGGTAGCATCATCTGGTAGCCGCGGATTGCTCACAGCAGTGTCGCTCTACCTGTATGCAACAGCAAAGGAATCTCAATGTCTGTTCCTCTTGTCAGTAATTTACTTCCGATTTCTTCTTGATTTTTAGTATAGTTTGCTATAGTTTACCCTTTGTTTTTTTTTTCCTTTTCTTTTCGCTAATCATTAGCACTGCTCTCATCCTGCCTTGATTTTCATTTATCTTCCCTCCTGTTTGTCTGAAGTATTCCGAGATAAGTTCATTGCCTTTGCAACAACCGGGTGTCCTGCAAAAGGGGATGAGTCGGATTCAAACAGTAAATCTATTGCGCATTGGCATCTTATGCCTACCTTTCCTTGCAGTTTAATCTCTTGGTTCTTACGTGGGATTCGATTTACAGTGGATTTTCTTTGAATACTTGATTTCCTTTTTTTTTATTTTATTTTCTTTTTGCGATTGATTTCTTATCCCAAGTAACTTCTGATTACATTTCGTTTACCCCAGTCTTACTGTATTGGTCGTCTTGAAATACATTATGATTGATCATCTATTACATCTCTCTTTTGTTCATATCTACTTCAAGGATTACCTTTTTGCTTCAGCATGCCATTGTGGTTTACCCGAGCTCACATTAGACTCATATTCCTTTTGTCTATCCACCGTATCCTTTATTACTTCGGCGTTAGTTTCTCTGATAATGTCCTGTTTTACCATGGTTTTGGTTCTTGCCTGGCTCTTTTCATATTAACACTGTGTGATCATCGCAAAATTTTTCCTCTCTTGTTGGTTTCTCTCTCTTCCTTTCCTAACCTCTATTTTCCTCCTTTTTGAAGGGAGAAGAATAAAAGAAAGAAAAGAAAGAGAGAAGAGAAAAGAAAGAAAGAAAGAGAGAAGAGGAACTATTTTGCGCGGTCTCACTTGACCATAATTTGAAAATATTTAGCAAATAACTCGCCTTCGTTTTTTAAAATATTACGGAAAAATGGAGAGACGGGATTCGCTCGTCGGTACGAGGTTCGACCGTTCCTGGTGCCTTTACCAGGGGTAATCGAACCAAGGATCGAATCTATGCCTTTTGCTTTGCCTAAATATAATCTAAGAATTTATCCTAAAGATCTAAATGCACGAAGAATCATGCTTGTGCAATGCAAGATGTTTTGAAAATTTCCAAGTATTCTGAGATGAACTTGACAATAGGGTGAAGAAATGGTTGAATCTAACTTTAGAACTTGAGATAGATCAGAGAAGTTCTAAGTCTTTGAAATAAATCAGAGTTGGAAGAATAAATCCTGACTTGGAGAAAAGAATGATTTGAAGCTTTGATTTGAAAGGAAATGAAGTTTCAAAGTCGGAAATGGACTTTGAATGTAATCATGGATTTAGGAGAAGAAGATGAAGTTTTGAAGTGACATTGAATTTGAATCTTAGAATGGATCTGAGAGGATCAAAATGTATTTGAAAATGGATTTAGGAATTCAAATGGGATTTGGAAATGGACTTGGATTTTAAATCCAGATTTTGAAGTAGAATTGGATCTTAGAATGCTTTTAAGATCTGAGATCTGAGATCCGGTGTAAAATTGGGTTCTGGATCCTAAGATAGATTTGGATCTGAAGTCTGAGATCCAATGTAGAATTGGACTCTGGACCCTAAGATGGAATTGGATCCGAAGTCTAAGATCCAAAGTAGAATTGGATTCTAGATCCTAAAGTGAAATTGGATCTGAAGTCTAAGATCCAAAGTGAAATTGGTTCTGGATCCTATGAGTAAATTGGATCTGAAGTCTGAGATCCAATATGAGTATTGAATTTTGGATCTTAAAATGGATTTGGAGTTTTAGTTCGGCAGATGAATCAAGAACTTCTAAGTTTAATTTGAACTTTGGAAAATGAATTGAATCTTGAATATACAAATGAATTTAAAAGTTTAATTTGGACTTTGAATTCAAAGTTTCAAATTGGGAACTTTTAGAAAAATGAAAAAGAATCTCAAAATTAATTTGATCTCTGAATTTGGTCAGAGTTTTTGAATATAAAATGAATTTGAAATCTTAAAGTTAATTTGAACTTTGAGATTGAAAATAGAATTAGAAATGAAAAGATGAATTGAATTTTATAAAAATTGAAGATAGATCTGAAGGAGATATTTTACATTACTTGGAGTTTTGAAAAAGAAATTTTTGAAGACATGATGCAATTCTATCCTAAATGATGAATGAATTTAAAATTTTGAAACTGGATTTTGAAGAGCTATTCCATTCTTTAAATGAATTAAAACAAGATTGAAGATATAATACATCCTTGACTATGGTCATTGAATGTATTATATAATAATCTATATTTAAATTCAGGTGAAGAATAAAATACATTTGGTGCTTTTATAGAATTTAAAATGAAATTAACTCTCAATATACCCTGACTATGGCCATTGGTATATATTTTGAATTAATTTCAAGTTAAATTCTAATAAAAGAAGAAAATATTTAAGGAAAATATGATGAATTTTGAAGACGGATCCAGTGTGGATCCAGTGTTATTTCGTAAAAGATAAAAATACTAAGTTTTGTCCATACCCTGACTATGGCCATTGATATGGATCATCAACTTAGGATTAATTTACCTCTTACGAAATAGTGCACGTGCCATTCGTGTTTCATCATTGTGAGACTTTGAGAAATAAAAGAAAAATGCATGAAGAATAAGTAATTCATGATATTTACAATACTCATTCATTCTACCTAAAGCAGGAAATGTAAATTCTCATTCAAGATCTAACTATTACAACATTGAAAATATAAATCCAAGAAATGACTTTTTTCCATATATTCCCTGCAAAACCGAGTTAGCATAATGAAATACATATGGAGAGAAAACAACACTTCATATACAAGATGATGAATGGTCATATATCTAAAGGAAGGGTGCATGTGAATCACGTGGGATTAAGTATATACAAATGAGGGTAGATCTGTGTAACTATGCATAAAGATGTATATATGAGGACAACACACACATATATATATATATATATATATAAGTATGTACATATATTACTATGACTAGAAAACCTATGCAAATTTTCAAGTATATTCATATATAATATATATGTATATACATGAAAGGGGAACTTTGAAATATAAGGATGTACATTATATACATAAGGTAAAAGAGGTTGCTTAGTAAGGGTGGCAACAACCCATAAACATGGGTATTTGCAATGTAGGACAAAGATGCTAAAGTGGCAAGATGCAGGGGAAAATCTGATCATTGGTGTATGGCTGAAATGGAGTGTTGTGAGTGATGATGGATAGGAAGATGCTGGAGCCAGAATGATCCAGGATGGATCATTAGAGGAGGCAATAGCCATAGTGAGTTATTATGGAAATGAAATATTACGATGATTCATTATGAACCATTGTGAAAGACTATGGCTATAGTAGTTCCTTAATGAACCACTGCGAAAATGAAGGGTCACAGTAGTTTCTTGTGAACAATTGTGAAAAGTTGCAGCTGTAGTAGTTTTTAATAAACTACTGTGAAAATGGATGGCCACCGTGGTTCATTGTGAACCCCAGTGAAAGATTCTCTTTCCTGTAGTGAACTCTGTGGTTGGAAAAAAAAGGGTTGACAACAGGGTCAACATAGATACTTAAGATATATACTGCTGTAATCAGTTTAGTGAGTTCAATGAACAATTGCTGAAAGCAAGGAAAGCAAAGCTAATGCAAAATGGCATCCAATCTACATAAAGGGAAATAACAATAACTGACTATATACAAAGGAAAATAATCATATGAATGCAAGAAATGTTAAATGGAAAACTGGATTTATTATTTGAGATTAATCGATGACAGAATAAACAATGCTATGATGAACATATTGCAGAAGTTTAAATGAGAAAAGGTAAGCTTACAGCAAAAGAAAATAATCTGACTGTTTAATGCAATTTACAGTTTTGCCTCTGATCCATTTCTCATATTAGCCCAGTGGATCGACTCAGGTGATCCACTCTCAGCAGGTTTTACTGCTCCTCACTGGAACCACTAACATATATTTCTGGTATACTTGTTCCTGCAATTGTACCATAAAAACAATATATATGGTGATGTGCTGTCAGTAATAGAAATCTCCAAATTTAAGGGCAGCCACCTAGAAGAAAGGAACATACAGCTAAATGAAGGCAATCTCCCAAGGTTTCTGAGCTTAAATAGCCAAGAACAAAACCTGAAGTGCAAAGAACCTGGTATTTAAATTTTGAGAGATTTGCAGAATGTGAACTACTTGCAGCCATGTGTCAGGGTTATTGCGCAACATCTGATCTGCAGCAACTCCCTGTGTATTCTGGACCAAACCTGTAACAAGATTTTGGGAGAGAGGATGCACTCGCGTCCTGGCCCTTTGTCACGCCTAAGGCAGCTGAAGCACAGCATGGCTGTGGGTAACTTGTTGGCAACAACGAGGTGCTGTTGTGATAGACAATATGAAGGGAAAGATGAGGTGGATAGGATGTGCTTGTGAAATAGAGTACTTCAGCAATGTGCTGTAAAATGACAGCAGATGAATGACCTAATCCCTTTGACACTCCACTTCCCCATTATGAGTTAATTTGAAAAGAATCCACGATCTAGAAAGTTTATAACATGACTTCCCCTCCTTTAGACGTCAGAGGTGATCATGGTATTGTACAGCCCCTCATTCAAATGCTTCTTTCCCTTTACGATTGTATTGACAGTCACTCATCATTCCCATTGCAGATAAGGGGCTTTTAGATGGAAAAAGCCATATCACCCATGTTTATTAAAGGCTTTCTTATCAATCATCAACAAAACAAATTCTGTGTTGGGCTTTAATTGACAAGATCACTATTTGAGACAAAAAAAGAGAGTGAATTATTGGCCCCCAATCTGGAATTAGGGAATCTGCAGGTCTGGTGTCCAATCAATGATCCAGCAGGAGCTGGTGAACAACATTAGCTGAAGATGCCAATCAATGTGCTAAAAGATGCTAGATACTGATTTATACACATCATGTAAAAGCCATCACAAAATATTAACTGAGATGAAGTGCACAGTAAGATCAAAGAGAGACAAAATCTGATGAAATAAGATATCAAAATATAAACTCAAAGCTACAGATCACAAATACAAGTCGGTCATCAACAGAGGAATGTAAACCAGAAAAGTAAATAAGAAAGAAAAAAAAGGGTGAATAATAGGTTTAATCATATGGTTAAACCAAATATAGAGAACATATGGAAAATGACATGAGATCTTAATAAAGTGCAAGCTGATCCTCAACAAGGGACCGGAAATCAGATAGTTAACAGTGGATCAACTCCTTACCTTTTACAAGAAGCTCAGATCACTCTAATGAGCCTGCAACTCTGCTGGTGGGGAATCAACTTCCAGCTACTTGCTTTCTTCTGATTTCTCTTTTTTTTTTAAAAGACTTACACAAAAAAGAAAAAAAAGACATCTTCAAAATTTGCAATCAACTGACAATCAGTAGGGTCGACCTGAGGGGTACCTCCCTTGTGCTACAGATTATATTATATGAGGCTCAAACCCCTGTTGATTGTGATCTTCAGAGGGCCAAAATTGGCTTTGCAGGTGGAGATCAATGACAATCACGCACTAATGAAGAGTTATGACAATCCAAATGTAGAGAACATGCAGGTCCCCGTAACAAAAAAAAAATGGTAAACGTAGAAATAAAAGGAAGAGGATTACAGAAAAAAAAAAGATTAATAGAGAAACATATGAAATAGATTCTTTAATTAAGACATTTTCACAGTGACAGGCCTCTGTATTTTCATGGTCATGGGTAAACAAACCTTTATTTAATCGATCAATTGTGGGAATCGATTTCCATGTCGGACATTTAGCAGATCAATACCCCTCCGTGGAACACAGAAATTTTGCACTTTCCAGGATATCAACATTTGGTATTAGCAGAAGCAAGGGAGCTCACATAGCACATCTCTTATGGCCCAAATTAACGCTAGTTAATCCTGATCGGATCAGTCATTCATCCCCATCCTCAAACTCCACCCTGGAGACTTGGGTCTCCTTCGCTCAATCAGAGAGGGAAGATGGAATCAGGCAAAGAGGGGAGGGACAGATATGACAAGACCCATAGAAACCTTGGGGATACATGAAATCTTGACATGATGTCCAACGTTTATCAATGAATCAGAGGGATTAATGAAAGATAAGTTAGATGAACAAGAGGTTAAATCGTGAAGTTAAACCAAATATAGAAATTATGAAGAAGATAAAAGGGAAAATAATTTTTCTCTGAGATATTGCTCTGCATCCTATGGTTCATTGGTAACCAGGCACTCAATACTTGGATATACATCATCCGAAATGCAAATAGCCGAACATCACTTAGGGAAATTCATGAGAAAACCTCAACCACGAGAGAGAGTATACACAAAATGAGATTATAAAGAAAGTGCAACAGAAACAACATCAAACACACGCAGCTAATTGCGATTAACAGGAAGGGAAAGAAGGAAAAAAAAATTGAAGAGGATATGTTGGAACATGGAGTTCCATTTACTGTTGCATCGGGTGAGCTGATCTTGCTATACGCATATCAGTCTCATCATTTTGCTTTGTGAAAGAAAATATGAAAAAGTAAGAAAAGAAGATAAAGAATTGCAGAGAGGAACAAAAAAGGGAAAAATTTACAGAGGATCAAGGAAAAATGAGGGCGGTGGCTTACCTGGAGCCTTGTGAATCCCGATCGACCTTCCGCCACTCAAAAGGGGGAAGAAACCAGGAAAATGTAAAGGGGCAGAAGGAGGAAGGCCAGAGGAAGTGAAGATGGATCGTAATCGGAGAAGGTGAGAGGGTGATAACGGGTGGTGAAGGAGGAAATGGGGAGGTGAAGAAGCGGTCCCTAGGGTTTTCGTTGTAAGGTTTCTTTATAGGGGAGAAGGAAGAGGTTCGGTTGAAGATGGGTGGCTGGATGAAGGTTGTTGCAGATGGGCGGCTCAGGAAGGTGATCGGGCGGCTGGGCGATGAGAATGGAGAGGGTTGAGGAGAGGAGCCATGGAGGAGTGTGGTGGTTGAGGGGGAGAAGGCGTTTGTAACTCATCCGCCCCTTTTACAAAAACCCTAAAAGAGGTTTTGTAAAGGGGGTCCTTTTAAATTTACGAACTTTCCAGAAGAAGGCTTGTTTCAAAAGTTTTTCCTTGAAAAAAAAAAAAGGTTTTCTAAAAACTATTTTTTTAATTTTCTTTTTGTATTGAATTTTTTTGTTATTTTCTGAGTATATTTTTTTTTGTATTTTTAGAATGAAGATTTGAGAAAGCAAAGACTAAAACCCTAATTTTTTTGTATTTTTCTAAAAGGAATATTTACAAAAGTATTTTCCTAAAAAATTCGGACCATCTCGGGGAAATTTCTTCAGAAAAATGGGTTTGGACCCAGGTTTTGAGAAAATGTTCGAGTTTTGACACTCAAATCGAGAAATACACGTGATGGATCCAAACGGATGTCGGATGGACTGTCCGAGCTATAAAAAACTATTTTTTGTATTTTTCGTAATTTTAATTTAGAATTTGGACAATGAGACTCAAATTTGGATCTGGATGATGGATCCAGATCCGAAATCGATTTAAACATATGAAATGAACTTAATTTCAGTAAAATTTTGAGAAATGAACTGTAATTTAGTTTTAAAAATGACTCATTTGCTCAAAAAATGAATTTAGGGGCAAAAGGGGAATATTTAAAAGATTTTGAAAATTTTGGGGTGTTCACACACTGATGTCTGTTTTAGTAACTTCAAAGTAGTTTGATTCCAGTTCTATGACCGAACGATCAGTGGATGGCTGATTTATCGAGTTCCACGAGCCAAGAGTGTCATTATTTAACCAGCCTTTAAACTGGTATATTGTGAGGAGTTTTAAATATTTGATCCCCTGCAAACAGTTATGTGAAGTTCAGTTGCCAGAATTTTTGGTGATGGACTGTTTGAGTCCCAGCTTAATGTTCGAAGTTGGATCTGTGTGAACACTGACTAATCATCTGGATTCCATATACATTTATTTGAACAGTAGAATGGTCATATGATTGTAAGCAATTAAGGTAAGTCCTGAACATTGCCCGAATGACCTCGGGTATCGATTGACCGGTTTCGATCAAGTGGTCACATGAGTACCCGAACCAGCTACTCGATTTTCGGTGAGTAATTTCCTTCGCAGGTAAGTGTTTATCTCGTAATATCTTTTTTTTTTATTAAAAAAAGGGTCTAAACTCTCTTGTTTTAATATTTGTGAAGAGCAATGGCAATTTAATGTATTCGGCTTCTTTGTCAGAACTGGTTCCCTGATGATTCTTAAATCAGATCCTCACAATCTGAGAATCTGATTACTGATAATTGGTGGTTTGAGGAGCATTCCTGAAAGACTAAAGACAAGTTGAATATGGATCGGTTGTCTACCCATCCCTGGCCTGAATAGTGATTAATTTACTGAACTCTTCCATTGAATGTTAATTTATGTGGCTTGTGTTAACAAGGTTTCGTTAGGACTTTAATAAGAATCCCTTGAATCTCACTGGATTTCAATTAAAGAGTCTGACTGAGTTGTCGTTGACTGGGTTAATTAAGTTTATTGAATTCGATGTATAGACAATTGAATTTTCTTCTAGTTTTGATTTCTGACCAAGGGAGTTTGTTGATCTTCAGACACAGTGAAAATTGAGATTCTGATCGAGCCTGTGTTACCTGTTTTTGATGATGTTGCTACAGCTGCTAAGATAGCGCATCAGTGGGTGAGTTTGTTTTGTTTGGAGAAATCGATTTGCAACAATATTTAACAGGTATTCCTACCCACCATCATAACCTCTTTTTATTTTATTTATTGGACCTTATTTGCTGAGTATCGTTTCTTCAAGCCATAACAAGTTTGTGTTCTTATAACAAGTGTTAGTGGATTTGATATTGTAGATATAGCATCCACAGCATTGTGACCATTCATGACTACCCTTTAGTCTTCTAAATCTGGAAGAGGAGGGCAAGATCAGAATGCTTTAATGTTGAAATATTTATTTCATGTGCACATATTGATACGCTGTGTATATTCATTATATAATATCCTTGGATTTTCCTTATCTTTGTTACACTCATAAGCATCTTTACAGTAACCCTTACTGTCATTAAGCAGCTTCACTGTAGTATTTCCTAAAGCTGTCATAATATTTGTAAATTCCTGTAACTATTGCCCTATTTGCTTTATATTATGAACCCATATCAGGTATACAGGGAACTTAACATTCTTTGTACGCCTGTGTATTCATTAAAACCTCACATCACATATCGTATTTCCCATTAGGTCTGCACAATTCACTTTCATTATCTCCACCTGTGTATCAACTAGTTCTAAAATTCATTTTTCTGAATTGACGTCGCATCATTACATCTAATATGCCACAGTGATTTTGTAATTATATCGGCTATTCACCTGCAGTAGCATCAACCTTTTTCAAGATTCATAAATCCAAAACATATTGCTTCTTCATCAGACTCCCGATTAGCATAGGTGGTTTTGTTTTCCCTTTAGCAGTAGGGCCTCCTGTTAAAGCATATGTTTGACTTTCCCCATGACTGTCATGGCTTCATCTTACAAATAATGGTAGTCTCTGAGTTCTTTTTTTTTATACCAAACATCCTTGATAGCTAAGGTTTTCATAACCGTATACACAGTAGTCCAGAGATTGCTACAGTCCCCCATATACATCTCTTCATAGGCATCTTCTCTTTGCCTGAGGCATAAACACCTTAGGCAAAGATGGGTAGGGTTGAATTTAAGGCATTAGCATATGCCTTTCTCATATAGATCTTCATAATACGTATGCATACATTTCCTCCTTAACATAAGGCCCACCATATGCCTTTTTCATCTTAGGTAGAATATTTCTGCACACATCTTCTTCATTAGAATAGGTATGACCACCTAATTTTATGTTTTGGATATAGTGTTTCTCATACTTTGCATTTCTGCCTTATGCTGACCCTGTTTTGTAGGGAATGTAAAAAAAAAAATGTCATCTCCTTTCTTAAACTTAGGATTTGTAATCTCAAATCATGTATTGTAATAGCTAGATATAATGAGAAATACTTACATTTCCTGTTTTTAGATAGAATGAATGGGCATTGTAAATATCATGAATTACTTGTTTTTCATGCATCTTTTTCTTTATTTCTCAAATTCTCACAAATGGGAACACGAATGGCATGCGCACCATTTCGTAAGAGGTAAGTTAATCCTAAGTTGATGATTTACATCAACGACCATAGTCGGGATGTAAACAAGACTTAGGATTTTTATCTGTCACGAAATAACACTGGATCCACACTGGATCCGTTCTCAAAATTCATCATATTTTCCTTAAATATTTTCTTCTTTTTATCAGAATTTAACTTAAAATTAACTCAAAATATATACCAATGGCCATAGTCAGGGTATATTGAGAGTTCATTTCATTTTAAATTCTATAAAAGCTCCAAATGTATTTCATTCTTCTCTTGAATCTAAATACAGATTATTATATAATACATTCAATGACCATAGTCAAGGATGTATTATATCTTGAATCTTATTTTAATTCATCTAAAGAATGGAATAGCTTTTCAAAATCCAATTTCAAATTCTTCAAATTCATTCATCATTTAGGATAGAATTACATCATATTTTCAAAAATTCATTTTTCAAAAACTCCAAGTAATGTAAATATCTTCCTCAATCTATCTTCAATCCTTATCAAATCCGATTCATCCTTTCATTTTTCAGAATTCTATTCTATTTTTCAATCTCAAAGTTCAATTTAACTTTGAGATTTTAAATTCATTTCATATTTAAATTCAAATCAGATTTCAAAATTCAAATTTGACTCTGAAATTCCAAATTCATTCAAAACTCCAACTCAAAGTTCAATTTAACTTTGAGATTCTTGATTCATTTTCTAAAATTCAAATTCAAAATTCAAAGTCCAATTTGACTTTGAAATTCATTTGTATATTCAAATTCAAAATCTCATTTTTTAAGTTCAATTCAAACTTGGAAATTCTTGATTCATCTTCTGAATTTAACAAACTCCAAATACATTTTAGGATCCAGGATTCAACATTCATATCGGATCTCAGACTTAGACCCAAATCCATTTTGGGATCTAGAGTCCAATTTTACTATGGATCACAGACTTCAGATCCAAAATCCATTCTAGGATCTAGAACTCAGTTCTATTTTTGGATCTCAAACTTCAGATCCACTCCATTCTAGGATCCAGAATCCAATTTCACCTTGGATCTCAGACTTCAGATCCAAATCCATGTCAGGATCCAGAATCCAATTCCACTTTGGATCTCAGACTTCATATCCAAACCCATTTTAGGATCCAGAATTCAATTCCATCTTGGATCTCAGATCCAAAATCCATTTTAAATTTCAGATCCAATTTCGATTTCAGATTCAAAGATCCAGACTTTGGATTCGAATTCCATCTTGAAATCCAGATTTCAAATCAAGTTCTATTTTTCAAATCCAACTTTCAAAACCAATTCCATTTCATTTCCAGATTTCAAATCTAAATCCGCTTACAGATCATATCTGGATTTCTTAAATTCATTTTTTTTCATCATTTGGATTTCTCAGATCCATTCTAAATTTCAAACTTCAAAATCTAAATTCAATTTCGTCTCAAGTATTCACTTCCTTTTCTAAATTCAAGTTCAAATTCAAAGTCCATTTCCGTCTCTTGAAACTTTATTTCCTTTCATTTCAAAGCTTCGAATCATACTCTTTCCAAAAATCAAGATTTATTCTTCCAAACTCTGATTTACTTCAAAGACTTAGAACTTCTCTGATCTGTCTCAAAGTTAGATTCAAACCATTTCTTCCCTCCATTATCAAATCCATCTCAGAATACTTGGAAAATTTTCAAAACATCTTTTCAAAAAGAGCATACATCCTTGCATTGCACAAGCATGATTCTTTGTGCATTTAGATCTTTAGGATAAATTCTTAGATAATATTTAGGCAAAGCAAAAGGCATAGATTCGATCCTTGGTTAAATTACCCCTGGTAAAGGCGCCAGGAATGATCGAACCTCGTACCGACGAGCGAATCCCGTCTCTCCATTTTTCACGCAAATTTTCAAACGGAGGCGAGTTAAATTTCTAAATATTTTTCAAATCAAGGTCAAGTAAGACCGCGCAAAAGAGTTCCTCTTCTCTCTTTCTTTCTTTCTTTTCTCTTCTCTCTTTCTTTTTCTTTCTTTTATTTTTCTCCCTTCAAAAAGGAGGAAAATAGATGTTAGAAAATGAAAAAGAGAAGGAAGAGAGAGAAACCACAAGAGAGGAAAATTTTTGCGATGATCACAGTTTTGGCGACCGTGATGGGACTCATCTTCGTCCGGTTGAATCTATGCCTTTGCTTTACTTTTATATAATCTAAGTCTTTATTCTAAACATATGTCAGCTACATTTTCCATGCAAACCTTAGGAGCCTAGAATCTGTCCTAAGCTGACATCATTTGCATATAGGATCTAAGTATGGTTTGGTAGGACCATATTAATGAGATTATATCCATGTTCACATTAGATTTAGGACTGAAATGCAACACTCCTCAATTTTAGGGATTGAATACAAAACAATGTATGCAAGTGTATGCTTCTCTTTATTTAAATTTATCTCTTTAGGACTTGCATTAGAGCCTTCTGATTTTATTGCATGTTCATCATATTTTGAAAACATCCCTACCTATATTGTTCCGGTCTTCACGTTGCTGGGCTGTCTCACTGAACCATAGTTCGGGAGAGAGCCTCACAACTGGACCACTTATTTGGGTTCGCGCCCCCCTACCACGTACCTAAGGGCCATAGTCTGAGGTATATCGGTAGGTGCTCAAGGATGTTGGGAAGCCATTACCTTAGAACCGAAGAGATATCTTATATGCCACGTACTTCGAGCCTCGGCTTGAGTATATCGGCGTACCTTGATTGGAATCAGATGATCTGAACCATAGAGTTAGGATTAAGGTCCTACAAGCTATTTCAAATATTGCATTTAGAGTCAGCCTTTAGGGAGTGCTGTGTGCGCATCCTTGTTTGTGCAGTTATGATTGTGTAATGTTTTCTTGTATTCTCCTGTATATATCAAACCTTCTTCAAAACCCTGGGTGTACTATTCAAAATTTTCCTCTATTTTCAAAAAACCCCAGGTACATATTTTTCCTTTACCTACATTCTTTTCTCTTTTGTGTAAAAAATTTTCTTAAAAAATCCCTGGAAAGTCTTTTTCCAAGCCCCTTGATCTTTTTCAAAATTTATGTCTATCCTCTTCTTTCATCAAAAGTCTATCCATAAGTCCTGCATTCTATCTTACTCTTTTCCTCTCTTGCCTCAGTATCATTCCGATGGCGTCTGAATCTCTCCATGCTATCTTTCCCAGGGATCATGTCTTTTATCAAATAAGGGATGGAACCCCAGAAAATCGGGTCATCCAGTCTCGTACCCTCTTCCCTCGGTGGTATTATTCCTGGTTCGCCCCCTTCTCGCGTATGTTTCCAAACCACTTGGATGATTGCGGATTGGAGATGGCATCGGCAGTTGGCAAGCGAATCATCAACGACAGTCTGATTCAAGCTATGGCAGAACGGTGGAATCCGTGTACCTGCACGTTCTGGTTTCCGTGGGGAGAAATGACTCTGCTAATAGACGAATTCAGTGACATCATGGGGTTGCCAGAGCCAGCTGGTTAGCCAGACGACCCGGTCGAGCAACAGTTCTTGATCAATGTCAAAGGGATAGATGTTCGAAAAGCATTGGCCAGAGCTACAGGGAGCAGATCTTGGCCTCTCACAGAGATCAAGGGAAGTCAGTTCATCGATTTGTTCGGACTCTATGACAAGTATGGGGCCTATGAAGAAGTCGATACTTTGTCTCGAGCAGCAAAAGAAAGAATTCAGCATGCCATGATCCTATGCACAGTGGGACTAGCATTCTTTCAGGATGGTCAGAATTTCATCGATGTCAGAGTCGCCCAACTCTTTCGAAGATGGGGAAGCAAGCAGACCCGCCAGCTTTCGGTGTCCATGGCAGCTCTAGCCTTCCTCTATAGAGGCTTAGCCCGTTTTGCCCTCGGAGAGACCATTTTGGTGGAAGGATGCATGTATGCCTTGCAGTCGTGGTTCCTGCGACATGTTCCATCTAAGGCCAGTTCCTTAAGGTTCAACAGCAAGAGGTCGAAATCTATTGATCAGTATCGAACATTGATCGAGAGTCCGCACCAGGAAGAGATCCTCTGGGACTATTTTGACAGACGAGAATCAGTCCCTCGCTACACTTATGCTCGTAGCAAGCGTTACAGATTGCTCAGCCCTTTCTTCTGCGTCGACTATCAGCCAGAGAGGTGTCTCCGATAGTTCTCGCAGCGGCAGATTCGTGTCAACACCCGCTTCCCGACGGGCCGCATGCCAGAGTTCGATCTACGGTTGGATCAGTGGTCTGGGGCATACCACGTCACCAAATACACTTGGAACTCTTTCATTCCTTTGTCTATGTTTCCTGGTCCTAATATATCTTCGGAATATCGAGAATGGTGGCAATCTGTCTTCCCGCCTTCTCTTTGTATTTAAATCTTGTTATCAATAAAAATGCAACTTTTGTTCTGATAAAAAAGCTTTTTATGGCCAAAGTTTTATTTTGTTGTATATAGTCACGATTCTCGTGACAAATTCATCCCCGGTGATGAGACCTCTTTCCTATATTCTTTCTTCGATTATCTCTCATCATGATGGACGGCCTCGCCTAGGTCATAAGGCGCATTTTTGTTGCCACAAAATAGTGACACAATTATTGCAAAATTTGTGATGACCCAATCCCTGGTAATGGGATAACTTGTTTAAATCGTCTATCAATTCCTTCTTTCATGTCTTTTTCTCAAAAGGTCGCATTTTCAAAAATTCCTCCAGGCTCTAACCATTCTTCTACTTCTGCAGAAATCATCTGGCATTGTCAAAATGGTGCAAACCAAAGCAGGAAAGGAAACCGCCCCTCAGCACAGCGACAACGAAGTCGAGGCAGTCAACTCTCCTAAGTCAGTCAGGGGGCAGAATCAGACCGATGATATAGACCCCGCCATGTACAACCTGTTCAAAAGAATGATGACCAGAATGATGTCAGAACAGGCTGAGGCCAGTCAGAAGGAGGTTGCTCCAAAAAGCAAGCCAAAGAAAAAGGTTGTGAAGAGACCAGTCAAAATCATCAGAAAGAAAATACAGCCTGACACCACTTCCGAAGAAACAGAATCAGTTGATGAGGAATCAAAAGAAGAAGAACAATTTGTTTTTCATTAGAATCCCCCGCAACTTGTAAAGACCGCTGCAGAGCCCGAATCAATAAACAAGCCCATTCCGGCTAATGATCCGATGCAAGAGCAGATGAGAGAAATGAAGCGGGCCATCAAGGATATCCAGGCCAAAAGCAAGGGCAAGCAGACCTACTCCGGTGAAGATTTTTACCATGGTCTAGACGAGGATGACAATCTAGAGAATCTCCCTCGCAAGTTCCTTAAGTTTGACGGAACAAGCAACCCTAAGGCTCATTTGGCCACTTTCTATGCTGAATGCGGTCGTTTTAGGAAAGACAACCGGGCGTTGTTCATTTGCTTTTCTCGCAGCCTAGAGGGGATAGCGGCCAGGTGGTATGCAGACCACATCAATCCTATCGAACTGTGAGAGTTCGACAAAGTCGTTAACCTGTTCATTGAGCGCTTCATGTTCAATATTGAAGCCTCACCAACCCTCAACCATCTGTACAATCTAAAGCAGAATGAGAATGAGAAAGCCAGCGAATTCATTCATAGGTGGAGAAACACCTGTAACAGAATGAAGGTTCCCATCCCAGAGGAACACGCCCTGCAGATCATTTTGAACAACTTTGCTCAACCTCTGAGGAACCTCATTTCTACCTCGCCCGCCAAATCATTTATCAAACTAATTGAGAAAGCTGAATGGCTCGAGACTAGCTTGGACAATGGTCTGTACGAAGGATATCCTTTTGTCAAAGGGAATCCTGACCAAAAGAAGGCGCATGTTGCTTGCTCTACAGAATTTTCGAATCAGAGCAGTGGTAGTTATGGCAACAAGAAGAGCAAGAAAAATTGTAACAAGAATGTCAGACATTCCAGGGCCAAAAGGATGAATTCAACAGCTCAAAAGGGAAAATTTGTCAAGCCACAGCCTGTTCAGTCAGCACCGCAGCCCGAAGCAAAGCAGCCAGAAAAGCCGAAACACGAGGGTTGGAGTTATGACCAAGAGTTCACAGCTCTGGAACAGTTCCGCGAAGACATCTTAGAATATATGATGTCTAAGGGAATGATCAAACTACCCAAAGTGGCAGATCCTCCAGTCACTATGGGCAAATGGACGGATAAATTCTGCAAGTTTCATCGGACTGTTGGACATGACACAGAGCACTGTTTTGTCCTTAAAAACATCATCCAAGACTGTATTGACAAAAACTTGTTAATTGAAGATGAAGAAGAGCAGCCAAAAATTTTATCCAAGCCATTTCCCAAGCATTCAGCTTCAGTCATCACGGAGCAGACATTTGCTCTTTGAGGTAGCATCCAGCCATGTTCTAGTCAGGACATTCAGGATTAGCATCAGGTCCTGGTCCTTCATCAAGCGCAGTCTTCCGCCAAGAGGGTGGATATTACTGCATTTTCCAACAACAAGAAGCCAGCAAAAGCAGCGGCAAAAATTGCCAAGTTAATTCCCAGGATCCTAAAGCGCTTTATCAAGGCGGCTTCGAAGGAAGAAGAGTCTTCAGGGTCAGTTCAGACGCCAATCACCACTCTATCCAACGTTTCTATCCTAGATTTGAACCACGCTTCGTGTGAGCACCAGCAAGTGCTAGAAGATCTGCTCAGAAAGATCAAGGTCAAGCCTAGCACAATTCCGCAAGATATGGCTCAAATCGTCAATCAGGCCATGACAAACGCACCAATCACATTTTCGAATGAGGATTTGCCAAAACCTTATTCATTCCACAATAACGCTCTCTATATAGTGGTGCGAACCAGGGGCATGACAGTCCCTCATGTGCTCGTCGATGGAGGCAGCAGCCTCAATATCTGCCCTGAAATGACGGCTAAGGCATTAGGTCTGAATGAAGAAGAATATACCCCAGACCCCATAACGATCTACGGTTTTGACAACCATGGGCAGACAGCCAAGGGGAAGATATTTCTCGAGATTTTCATCAACTATTCGGTGCATACTATCCTTTTCCACGTGGTGAATGTGCCAGCAACATACAACCTGTTGCTTGGACACACTTGGATCCACAACGCCAATGTTGTTCCTTCAACCCTTCACCAATGTATCAAATGGTCGAAGGGAGGCATGATCACTACGGTCATAGGAGAGGACCCAGAAGAGCGACTCCCGCAGCCGATGATTCCCCGTCCTACTTTCACTGCAGACATCCCGAGCATCCGGGAAGTCGATGAGATCAATCTAAGTGAAGGTCTGGACATGCTAAAGCTGAAAGAAATCCAGCCGACAGAGAATGTTACAGCAGTGGTTCAATGGCAGGGACCTCACTTCTTCAAACTAGGTGGGCGCCTCGACTGCACTTCCTTCCATAATCACCCTCTTTTTCCTCAGTTCTCAAAAGCTAAGAGAGGGTTTGATCTTCTGATGAAGCACGGTTATCATCCCTTCAAAGGCCTAGGCAGAAATGAAGACGGCATTCTGGAACCGATCGTCCTCGCTTGGCA
Organism: Nuphar pumila; assembly: GCF_984573655.1. Lineage (NCBI taxonomy): Eukaryota > Viridiplantae > Streptophyta > Magnoliopsida > Nymphaeales > Nymphaeaceae > Nuphar > Nuphar pumila. The sequence continues at coordinate 51,497,134 of NC_143257.1, read as the reverse complement.
TATTGAAGGTACAGGCTTGGGTTTCACGGGTCAATCGTCCGGCAGGAAGACCACCTTCGTCAAAAGAGCCCAGTGAAGAAGACAATGCCAGTGTTTTCTGTTTTTCTTTCCTTTTTGAGTTATCTTGTAAGGGGCAAAAGATCTGCCCCGGTTTTCTTTCTTTCCTCCAATCATATGTAAATACAAAAGTTACTTAAATCAATGAAATTTTGATTCCTATTTCTCATCTTGGTGTACACAAATTCTTTGCTTACATCACTTTCCATGATTGTCATTCTTCTTTGTACAAAAGGCTATTTTTCAAAACCGTTTTACCCTTTTTCTCAAAAACCTTCTTTGCGCTTACAGGATCGCCGGGATCATGGCTCCTAAATCGCTCAAAAAGCTCGTCATCAATACCAATTTTTATCAAAATAAATCCAAACCGGCCAGAATCTGCAAGGCAAAAGCAGGGGCAGAAGTCAGCAGAATGACAAAGCAGATCGAAGAATTGGCAGAATTCGACAAGACGATTCAAGATTTGCCAGAATTTGCTAGTATTCAGAAGCAGAATGAACCATCGCCATTGGTTCAAGACCCAACAGAGAATGTCAACATCGGTTCGGAAGATGATCCGAAAATCCTCAAGATTGGTTCCAGCTTGAATTCAGATGAGAAGCAAAGGCTCGTCTATTTTCTCAAACAGCATCAGGAAGTCTTTGCTTGGACTTATGAGGATATGCCAGACTTAGATCCCAAGTTGGTCGAGCATCGCCTAGTGCTGAAGCCAGATTGCAAACCCATCAAACAGAAACTCAGAAAAATGGATCCCCGAGTAGCACTGCAAGTTAAAGGACTTGAAGAGTTGTTAAAGGCAGGATTCATTAGGACCATTGAATATCCAGACTGGTTGGCGAACATTGTGGCAGTTCCCAAAAAGAATGGCAAAGTCCAGATCTGTATTGATTTCAGAGATCTGAACAAAGCAACCCCGAAAGATGATTATCCACTTCACAATATCGATCTCCTGATCGATAGCACGGTAGGCCATGCCATGTTTTCCTTTATGGATGGATACTCAGGCTATAATCAGATCAACTTAGCTGCTCGGGACCAATCCAAAACTTCTTTTACCACGCCTTGGGGTACATTTTGCTATACGGTCATGCCGTTTGGGCTCAAGAATGCTGGGGCAACCTATCAGAGAGCAATGAAAGTTATCTTTCATGACCAGATGCACAAGAACATGGATGCCTATGTGGATGACATCCTGGTCAAATCCAAAGAAGGAGAGGACCATCTCAATGCTCTCGGCCAAGTCTTCGAGAGACTTATTCTCTACAAGTTGAGACTCAATCCACAGAAGTGCGTCTTCGGAGTAGAGTCAGGTAAACTACTTGGCTATATGATCAGCAAGAAAGGCATAGAAGTGGATCCTGCCAAGGCAAAGGTGATCATTGATATGCCGCCTCCCACTAATCTTAAAGAGCTGCGAAGCCTTCAGGGTCGCATTCAGTCTATTCGGTGTTTTATCTCCAATTTGACCATGAGATGCGAACCCTTTAATCACTTGTTGAGAAAAGAAGTGAAATTCGAGTAGGGATCAGAGTGTCAGCTCTCATTTGAGCGCATCAAGCAGTATCTTCTCAATCCACCAGTTCTGAAGCCACCAGAACTCAGGAAACCACTCCTTTTATATATTTCCGTCAACCATAATGCTTGCGGCGGATTTCTTGCACAGTACGAGGAAGGCAGTCGGATAGAGCATGCCATCTACTACATCAGCAAGACCTTCATCGATTATGAGAAAAGATACTCTCAGATGGAGAAGACATGTCTAGCCTTAGTATGGATGTGCCAGAAGTTAAGACATTATCTGATGGCCTCAGAGATCAAAATTCTGTCAAGACTTAACCCTCTTAAGTACATCCTTGAACAGCCTTTCCTCACTGGATGGATCGCAAAATGACAAGTCCTTCTAATGGAGTACGATTTGGAATATGTTTCTCAGAAGTCAGTCAAGGGTCACTCCATCGCAGATCAGCTGGCAAATTTCCCGTTCACAGAAGAGATCAAAGCCGAAGACGATTTTCCTGATAACCGCATCTGTAGTGTTCAGGAATCCCCAGTTTGGACTCTATTCTTTGATGGACCCCGAAATATGTCCGGTATAGGGATTGGGATTTTTCTAATCACTCCTGAAAAGGAGATGCTCCCTTATTTCCTCAGGCTTGACTTCCAATGTACTAATAACATGGCCGAGTATGAAGCTCTAATACAAGGCCTCAAGATTTTACAAGACTTTGGTGTCAAGAGAGTACATGCCTTTGGCAACTCATTGCTTGTTATAAGCCAAGTTAATGCCGAATGGCAAGTCAAGGATTCAAAGTTAATCCCTTATCAAAAGATTGCCATAGCTCTCATAGGCAACTTTGAAGAATTTTAGCTCAACCATGTCAAGAGAGAGTACAATCACATAGCAGATGGCTTAGACTGTTTAGGCTCTATTTTGTCTTTTAAAGACAGTAAGTCCTGTCGTTCCTTCGAGATCGGCAGACTTGATCAACCTGCCTACATTCCAGCTGAGCAAGTGAACCAAGCCACTCAGAAAGAGAAGCCTTGGTACCAAGACATCAAAAACTTCATCGAAACTGGTAAATTTCCAGCGGAAATGTCAAGAAAGGAGCAACACGCGGTTCAGCGCATGTCAGCACGTTATTTCATCCTTGCTGATACTCTCTACCATCATGGGTCCAGTTCTTAGTACGCCAGATGCTTAGATAAGGATGAAGCCATGGAAGTTGTCTGAGAGGCACACGAGGGAATTTGCGGTGGTCACGTCGGCTACCAAACACTCGTCAAGCAAATTATCCGGGCAGGGTATTATTGGAAAACCATGCAGCAGGATTGCCATCAATTTGTAAGGAAGTGCGTCAAATATCAGATGCACGCACCTTCCATTCATGCGCCAGCCGCATACTTGCAATCCGTGGTCTCTCCTTGGCCCTTTTCGATGTGGGCCTTCGACGTGGTTTGTCCGATCACTCCTTCGGCTTCTAATGGCCACCGATATTTCCTTGCAACTACAGAATACTTCACCAAATGGGTCAAAGTTGTAACTCTGCGAACAGTAGAAGGCCGACATGTGGTCTCGTTTATCCATAAGAATCTTCTTTGCCATTTCGGCATCCCACATGATAATGTGTCAGACAATGGCAGTCATTTCAAGAATGAGAAGATGAAGACTTTCTGCTCGAAGTTCAGGATTCATCATTACTTCTCAGCTCCCTATTATCCTCAAGGAAATGGCCAGGCTGTGGCCACCAACAAGATTTTGATCCGCATTCTGTAAAGAACAGTGGAAACAGGCCGCGATTGGCACGAGAAGATGCACGATGCACTTTGGGCGTACCGAACCACCATTCGGACTCCTACCAATGCAACTCCTTCACAACTTGTCTACGGGACCGAGGTAGTACTACCTCTCCATGTTCAGAAGCCCGTACTCAAGTTTGCATTGCTTATTGAACTTCCGCTTGATCAGTATCAGTGACAGAGGTTAATACAGCTTGATCTATTAGATGAGAAAAAGCTCAAAGCAGCAGAACACGCTCAGGCCTATCGTCAGAGGATAGCTCGGCACTACGCCAAATAAGTTATTGAGAGAAGATTCTGAGTCAACGATCTTGTGCTCAGATCAACAGCTCATCTCAAGCATCGATCGAAGGGCAAGTGGTCACCCAATTGGGAAGGCCCTTATGTGGTTAAAGAAGCGCTACCTCGCAATTCCTATCGTCTGATCAACGCAGATGGAGTGGAACTGCCCGATCCTATTAATGCTTTACATTTGAAAAGATTTTACACTTGAATTGTTCATCATAGCCTTTTGTACTCTTCAAAAGTCTTTCAATAAAGCAATAATCTTTTGTAAAGTTCTCACATCCTTCCCCCTGATACTGCGGCATTTTATTGTAATCTATACTTGTCTTCCTTCATCATATGTAGGCAAGATTAGACAAATCCTTTTCTAAAAATCTTACCAGCTTTTTGTTAACTCGTTTATCTTTATTGCGTTCATTTCATTTTTTAATCTAATCAAATTTTATCAGTTTATTGTCAATTTTATCAATTTGTCAAGTTTCATTAATTTTTATCAAATTTTATTCCTTTATCTTTAAAAACCCCTTCAGGTTAAGGGATAAAACCTGATGCCTCTTTCCCATGAGGTATTCTTTTATTTTTTTTCCCCCTCAGGTTAAGGGAAAAACCTGACCCTTGTTGTCCGAGGTGTTCCCATTCAGGATAAGTGATAATCCTGATACCCCTCATAGGAGCATCGCTGCTACCCGTGAGAATTCTTTTTCAAAATAAATTTTCAATAAATCTCTTTAAATTCTTCTCCATTTTTATAAATTTTATTCTTCTTCAGGTTAAGGGATAAACCTGAATTATTTCCCATAAATTCTTCAATTCACCTCAAATTTTGTTCTATGTTCCCTTAGGATGGGGGAAAATCCTGAAGCCATCATAAATAAATTCAGATTTAAGGCCACCTTGGGTCAAGGATCTCGAATGAATCTCTCATCTTCATCGTCAAAATTTATTCATGCTTTTGTCAATCTTTCAAGTTTCGACTCCCGGGTTGGAATAGTTTCCTTCCCATCTGAGTTCTGACTCAGGATGTCATTTTTCTACTTTATCATTATTTTTCTAAAAATTGGGTTCCGACTCGGATTTTCCTCTTTGTATATTTTTATTTATGAAGCTTCAAGTTCCGACTTGAACTTCCTTTTGAATCCAATACTCGTGTAGGACAAATCGTGGTGTTGAGAATTTGAGTTCTCCAACTCTATTCTCACTCATTTCTTATATTTAAAAAACCGGGTTCCGACTCGGATTTTCCTCTTTGTATATTTTTATTTCTAAAGCTTCAAGTTCCGACTTGAACTTCCTTTTGAATCCAATACTCGTGTTGGACAAATCATGGTGTTGAGAATTTGAGTTCTCCAACTCGATTCTCACTCATTTCTTATAATTAAAAACCGGGTTCCGACTCGGATTTTCCTCTTTGTATATTTTTATTTCTGAAGCTTCAAGTTCCGACTTGAACTTCCTTTTGAATCCAATACTTGTGTTGGACAAATCGTGGTGTTAAGAATTTGAGTTCTCCAACTCGATTCTCACTCATTTCTTATATTTAAAAACCGGGTTCCGACTCGGATTTTTCTCTTTTTGTATATTTTTATTTTTGAAGCTTCAAGTTCCGACTTGAACTTCCTTTTGAATCCAATACTCGTGTTGGACAAATCATGGTGTTGAGAATTTGAGTTCTCTAACTCGATTCTCACTCATTTCTTATATTTAAAAACCGGGTTCCGACTCGGATTTTTCCTCTTTGTATATTTTTATTTCTGAAGCTTCAAGTTCCGACTTGAACTTCCTTTTGAATCCAATACTCGTGTTGGACAAATCGTGGTGTTAAGAATTTGAGTTCTCCAACTCGATTCTCACTCATTTCTTATATTTAAAAACCGGGTTCCGACTCAGATTTTTCTCTTTTTGTATATTCTTATTTTTGAAGTATCAAGTTCCGATTTGAACTTCCTTTTGAATCCAATGCTCGTGTTGGACAAATCGTTGTCTCGAGAATTCGAGTTTTTCAAACTCAATTCTCACTCGTTTTCTTATATTTAAAAAAACCGGGTTCTGACTCAGATTTTTCTCTTTTTGAATATTCTTATTTTTGATGTCTAAAGTTCCGACTTGAACTTCCTTTTGAATCCAATGCTCATGTTGGACAAATCGTTGTCTCGAGAATTCGAGTTTTTCAAACTCAATTCTCACTCATTTTCTTATATTTAAAAACCGGGTTCCGACTCGGATTTTTCTCTTTTGTATATTCTTATTTTTGAAGTCTCAAGTTCCGACTTGAACTTCCTTCTGAAATCCAATGCTCGTGTTGGGCAAATCGTTGTATCGAGAATTCGAGTTTTTCAAACTCAAATCTCACTCATTTTTTTTATATTTGAAAAATCGAGTCCTTACTTGGATTTTCGCTTTTTGTATATACTCATTTTCTCAAAGTTCCGGTTTGAACTTTCCCTTGAGGATAAGGTATAATCCTGAAATACCGACAATCATTCTCGCTAAAATCTCAAGTATCTTCAGATGTCAGTCTCATCTTTTCAATTCTCCTTTTAAAAAAAAACAGTGCTCGTGCTGGTGTGCATTTCGAAAACCCAGTGCTCGTACTGATGTGCATTTTCGAAAAACCCAACGCTCGTACTGGGGCATTTCTTTAAAACCCAGGGCTCGTGTTGGTACACCTAGCGCTCGTGCTAGTGTCTGGCTGATTGATCAAGTTGGCCCTCCAGGTTCAGTCTTTGCACTAACCAATCATCATCATTCAAGCTCTAAATTCTCAATTTCGACCTTTGGGTCATCATGTTATCAAAAATCAATCATTTGTTTCTCTTGTGAAGGACCCTCTTCAGGGAGAGTTCAAGGGAGCTCGTTCCTTTCGCATACAACCATCTTTCGTTCGCAAGAACCCTTTTCCAGGGAGAGTTTGAAGGGACTCGTTTTCTTCGGGAACAGTTTGCAAAACAACAACCAACTTTACATAAAAGAACCCTTTTTTAGGGAGAGCTTTGTCGGAAGCTCGTTTCTTTTTGTGGCCCCCATTTTTCTCATCTTTGGCCAACCCCTTCACAGAGGACCCTCTTTTAGGGAGAGTGTGATGGACTCGATCCCTCTGTGAAACTTTCTCAACTGTGTTTTTCGGCCGCCTTTCCATAAGAGAAGCCTAGAGATAGGGAGTTTTGACGAAAACTTAATTTCACTTCAAAAGTTCCGTTTTGCAAACACCTCCTCTTTCAGGGAAGAGAGGAGTATTTCTAACTTTCAATTCAGGTAAGGGCTAGGCCTGAGTCTCTCTTTTTTGGGGAAAAAAGAGAGGAGAATTTTGTCACGGATGTGTCGATTCAATATCAAACGATCTCTTTCATCAAGGATTTTAAGAATATTTTGCCAATTTGTTATCAAGTCATTGTTGATCTCAAAATTTTCATCATATAAAGAACTACCTCAAAACTACCTTTAGTATTATTTCCAAAGGAGCAAGACTTTTACGAAATAAGAACTGAATTCAAGTTTTTTCTGTTGGTCAACCAAGAGGATGAAGAAAAATTTTCGATATGACCGGCAAAGAAAAATTCGAGGATGTTAAAAAGCCATGAGCGAATTGATATCGATCATAGCTATGGCACATTATCAAAGACCATTCTTTGGCAGTAAGACAGTGGAAATATCCTAGGCAGTAAAAAAGAACCTACCCAATCCATATCTCCCCAGTCATTTGAGCTGTAAATCAAATATCTGCAAAAGGGATCTCTCAATTGTCGTCAAGATGAAGACGAATTATGCGAGCTAGATCTCTAGGGCCAAAGAAGATTTGGATCATCTCCGAGATGAAGGAGTTTGTGAAGGATCCTTCTAGGGAAAGTTCAGATCACCGTCGAGATGAAGGCGAGTGTGATGGATTTACCGACAAACCCTAAAAGATATTTGATTTCTGCTATCATCTAGAGAATTTTGACCAATGAACCTATATCATCAAGCCTAACTCCTGAGAAAAAGAAGGATCTGAACATCTCTAAGATGATGGAGTTTGTGACGTACCCTTCCCCTGAAAAAGAGAGAAAAGTCAGGACATCTCCAAAATGAAGGATGATGTAAAAACCCAAGAAAGCTCCATGACTCAAGAGAGTGCAAAAAGATCATCATGGGAAATGCCCAGGATATCAGATTGCCCGAAATTGTCAAGAATCATCTTTTTCTATGTGAAATTCTTTCATCAATATCTTTTCACTCAATTGCTTTTATGAAGCTAAGAATATTCCCTCTCTTTTCATATCAAGGAAATTGATATCTTTCTTAAAGAAGCTCAACAACAACAAACTTTGAATTTGACTCTTGATTTTACAAAGTTAGCTCAATTGAAGCTAATACTCAAGGTAGAAAGATGTGATATTTTTTATACATAATTCAATCATGCTGAATCAACTACAATTTTGACATCTTATTAGCAATATTTTCTTATTGTCCCAAAATGAAGTGTGAACTTGATGTTCGTTTTGACGTATCCTGACGTCATCCCTCCTTAGGACTAAAAAGTCCTTTCCTTCCGTCTAATCTGAGCGCTCTCAGATTCGCACACTTCCCTGTGTTCCCCACTGTCCCACCATGGACAGTTCCCGCTCAGGATAAGGGTTAAACCTGAACTTTTTGCAAAAAGGTCTGTTATTGTCAAAAGCTATTTTCAGTCTCAGCAATGAGGCGCCCAAGAACAACCCCTTTTCAAGCTTTAGGGACCCCCATTTTTATCCTTTTGCAAAACCCCTCTTGGACTTGTTGTGCCAAGTCTAGAGGACCCATCGCAGATTCCCCACTCTTCGAGGATTCTGTATCCATTCAAGCTAAGGATTAAACCTGTTACCTCGCTCCTCGAGGTATAGCCCAAAAACCTTCTACGAGAGGTCGTCTGTTTTTAGAAAGCTGATTTAGTCTCAGCAATGAGACGCCCCAGATCATCCCCTTTCCAAGCTTTAGGGAATCTCTTATTTTTCTCTTCTTGCAAACACCTTCTGGATCTGTTCGTCCAAATTTCGAAGGTCCCATCATGGTTTCTTCATCCAAGGATTCTGTATGGTCGCCCCTTTCAGGTTAAGGGTTAAGCATGAGCCTCGTTCCACGAGGTATCTTTCCATTCAGGTTAGGGTTAAACCTGAGTCTCATTTCGACTAGATATCCTTTCTAGCCCTTCCATGATTTCTTCATTTGAGAACTTCGTGCGATTCTCCCCCACTCAGGTCAAGGGTTAAACCTGAATCTCGCTTTTGCGATGCATTTGTTGTCCCATCACGGCTTCCTCGTTCGAGGATTCTGTATGGTCGTCCCTTTCAGGATAAGGGTTAAGCCTGAACCTCGTGCCTCGAGGTATTTTCCTTTTTCAGGTTTGGGTTAAACCTGAGTCTTGTTTCGACGAGGTGTTTTCCTCCAATCCCATCGTGGTTCTTCCCATCGAGGAATCCATGCTCTGTATATCCATCCAGGAAGGGATCATGCTAGAGTTTCATCTCACGAGGCATTTCTCTCAGAAATGTCCCATCAAGGTTCACTTATATTCCTTTCCCCATCCCAAATTATCTCGATATATCTTCGTCCCATCCAAGTTAAGAGCTAAACCTGAGTCATTCCAAAAGATTGATCTCGCCTCACTCATGTGACCTGATCAAAATCCTTCACCATTTTCGGGACCTTCACTCAAAGTCCCATCACGATTTCCTCATTTCTATCTATTCAGTCATATCATTTTCGAGGATTTTGTCCCCCTCAAGCCATTCAGGATAAGGTTCTAAGCCTGAAAAGCCACATTCAAAATAACTCTTCCACCACAGTTCAGGTTGGCTAACTGAAACATTTTTCAAAATTTGGAGTGTTTCTTTGCCACTAAGCTCGGCTTTCAACCGGCTTAGTAGCAAAGAGGGGCATCTGTAAACACCCCAAATTTTTCAAAATGTCATAAATATCCCCTTTTGCCTCTGACCCTCATTCTCTGAAAAAATCGAGTCGCTTTAAAACAAAACTCTGGTTTATTCTTGAATTTTTTGAATCAAATCAATCTTCTTATATCTGACTTGATTTTTATCTAGTTAAAATCAAAATATGAGCCTCGTTATCCCAATTTTGATCAAAATTCATAAAATTCTAAAAATAAATTTTTGAAAGGATCAGATGGTCCATCCGGCATTTGTTTGGGTCCTTTGTCCTATAGTCCTCGATTCGAGAACCAAAACTCAAATACTTTCTCAAAACCTTGGATCCGAACCCGTTGTCTAAGGTAATTTCAAAAGTTTTCTCAGAAGACTCATCTTTTGTACATATTTTTCAAAAATACAAAGGTAAAGTTTTCAAATCTCTTATTTTACTTAGATTTTAGAATATTATTCCAAAATCACAAAAAAAAATATAGTTTTTGAAAAGCCTCTTTCTAAAGAACCCTTTTTTTTTAGAAAATCGGACAAGGACCCCCCCACGCTTTATTAAAAATCTTGAAACTAAGGGTCCCCTTGGGCGAAAATTTTCTTTTTGGGTTTCTCAAGGAAACCCTTGGCGAAAAAAATCGGAGGCGGCACCTCTCGCCTTTCAAAAAAAAAAAAAACACATGAACCCTCCGATCGCCCGAGCTCCTCCTCCTTCGTTCATTATCAACAAACTCACAGCATCGCACACTCCCATGTGCATCCCTCCTTCTGGAAGCACCCATGGCCTCCACCCTCCGATCCCCTCATCTGCCCTTCATCTGCAACAATCTTGCCCATCTCCCTTCCTCAATCCTCTGATCGCCAATCGATCCCTCCTCACCATCCATCCTTAACGGCCACCCTGTTATCGTCGCAAAAAATTTCCGCGTCTTCCCTTCCTTGCGGAAGAGAGAGGGAATGCTTTCGCGATTCAAACTTGACCGGATTTTGGAAATTGTTTTGAAATACTCGTCTCCGTTTTGAAAATTGCGGGAAAATCCATGGGATGGGGCTCGACCTGTCAGTACGAGGTTCGACCGTTCCTGCCGCCTTTAACAGGGGTAATCGAACCAAGGATCAAAATTATGCTTGACTTAGCGAAATTATCGAAATTGTATTCTATCCTAAATGCACAGAGAATTCAGGGATGTGCTATGAGATTTTTGAAAAATGTAAAATTGGAAAATATGATGTATGCTTAGAAAACATCTGAAGTTGAAAAGTATTTCTCAGGAAAAGATGGAAATCAATCTCTCAGGAAAACTCAGACGAAGAAGGTTTGAAATCTCGAGAAAGTTTATAAAGAGTTGGAAAATCTTGAAGAAGTGAGAATCTTGAGAAAGTTTAAATGAGAATCTCGGGAAAATCTTGAGACAGTTTATAAAGACTTAGAAAAATGAGAATCTCAGGACAATTTTGAGAAGGCTTAGAAAGACTTGGAAAATCATGAGGAAATGAAAATCTCAGGAAAACTGTAGGAATTCTTGAGAAAACATGAACATTTGAAAAAAAAGGAAAGCACTTGTTGGGAAAACTCAGACTTTGAGAATTTTCTTAAGAAAAGGATAGAAAATTTATAGGAAAGGTTCATTGGAGAATGAAACTTAGAACTTGGGAAATTGAAATCTTGAAAACATTGTCCTTGAAATCTCTGAAAATCGATTTCTGATTCTTGAGAAATATGAAAATTCCTTTTGAAAATGGATCTTAAGAAAATAACTTTTTAAGGAAAATCACGGGAAAACTTTGATTTGGGAAATCCAACAACGAATATCATCATAGTTTCTTGAGAAAATCGATTCCATGAAGTGAAAATCTTTTGAAAAAATCATGAGAAAAACAAATGATGCAGATGATGTGAATGAATGAATGCACTTTTGAAAAGATTTCTGAAAATTTTATTGGAAAAATGTGGATTAGACCAAAATAAATCCTTCACATATTCTGACTGTGGCCATGAATATATTCAGGGTTTATTTGAATTAATTCACAATATTTTGAAATCATTGGAAATATGAGGTGCATTTTCAAGATAGCCTAAGAGTGTAGGCTCAATGTGACTGGTAGAGAGATGATGGATCTGGGTCTCGTCCATATTCCGACTAGGGCCGTAAATATGGACTCCACCGAGTTCATCAACTCTCTAAGAGTTGGTGCACGTGCCATTCCTGTTCATCCACGGTGGGTTTTGAAAATTGAGATATATGCATCATAAAATCAGGATATTACTGAAATCAAACTATATGAGATGCGGCCTAATCTAAGTAGTAAAAGTAAATCTTATTCCAAGGTTTACATCGGATTGTTACATTGCATAACATAAAGTAAAAGAAAATTGAAATGGAGTCAAGGAAACAACCTCTTCTAGATTTTCCTGCAAAATGAGAGTTAGTACAAAATAACCAAGAAAATGAACATATATATATAATATATACAAAGAAGAGACACATATAGATATAGAAATATTCGAATTTATGATAAATAATATATGACAATAAAGATATATTTACAAAAATAAGAGAAAAGGAAAATATATGTGATATTCAATGCACATGAAAGGATATATATATATAAGTATATATATATGTATATATATATATACATATATACGTATACATATGGGTAGATATACATACATATCAATATATATATACTTATAATAAGAGAATATACATATAATGGGTAAAATCAGAAAATACAAGTATAGACAGTTTCTGTAGGTGATTTCACACAACCAAACTTCTAAAATTATAATGCAATTTCCAGTAAAAATGGGTATAGAGCTTCCCTATATATCCATAATGAAGCACGCCAAAGATGGTTGGGAGATCACGATTGGATATAGAGATATCCATTCATGAATATGGTCAAATATCAAGATTGCACACTTGCAGCAGAAAATGAATATGTGCAGGAAATGGGTTGTGGAAGCATCATGGACTATTTCAAGGATATCATGAAAAGGATATGAAAAGCTTGGTGAAAAGGTGAAAATGTCGTGGAAAATGATGAAACAATATGTATAATTGGTGCTGCAAATGGGGTGATATTATAACAATATAGCAAACAAGAATTTAGCACTAAGCTAAGCAAAATCTCATAAAACCAAGGGTGATGTTCCAGCCATAGCTTCATAAAATAGGGATTTTAACAGCAAGCTAGACAAAATCTCATAAATCAAATGATGGTGTTCCAACATAACTTCATAAAACAGGAATTTGAACATCAAGCTCATAAATCAAATGATGAAGTTCCAGCCATAACTTCATAAAACAAGAATTTTGAACATCAAGCTCATAAATCAAATGATGATATTCCAACATAACTTCATAAAACAGGAATTTGAACATCAAGCTCATAAATCAAATGATGAAGTTCCAGCCATAACTTCATAAAACAAGAATTTGAACATCAAGCTCATAAATCAAATGATGATATATTTACAAGAGTAAGAGAAAAGAGAAATATATGCAATAATAAATACACCTTAAGGGATATATATATATATATAAGTATATATAACAAAGAGATGTATAACAGAATTTGCTAAAATTGATGCTAAATGATATGTAACAATGGAAGGGTATTTATATGAGAAAATATATACATGAATGCTCATATATGGAAATAAGGATACATGGAGGGATATATATATATATAAGTATATATCTATGTATATATATATACATATATATGTACATATATACGTATACATATAGGTATATATACCTAGATATACATATATATATAGAAATAAAATGAGAAAATATATGCATTAATGGAAATTCTACAAAATGGGTAAAATCAGAAAATATGGATATACACAGTTTCTGTAGGTAACTTTACATAGCCATATTTCCCAAATTACAAGATATATTTCAACAAAAATGGGTATGGAGTTTCCCTATATATCAATAATGAAGCATACAAAAGATGGCATAGATATCATGAACGGATATGGATATATCCGTTCATGAACATAGCCGATTGTCAAGACTGCATACCTGCAGAAGATGGTAAATACAACACATACATGATGTGCAGGAAATGCACTGTGGGAACAATGGGCTGTCTTCAAGAAAATTGTGACAAGGCTATGAAAAGTACATCCCATGTAATGCAGCAGTGACATTAGCATACTAACATGGCTGGGTTATGCCAGACGTCTACATATTGTCCATCAGATAATCATTCAGCAATTTGAGGAGATGCTTGACATTTTGCAGTAGAAGATCAAATGGCTAAATCAAAGATATCAACCCTTTTTACATAACATATTTCACTATATTAATAAATGAAGGATTTTCAATTAACTACAGTGAAAACCAGAAACAATGACTCTTTGTTTCCTGTAATCAATTTGATTTTCAGGTGGACCAGTCATCATTAATTAAGTTTTAGCATCGAACCGAATTCTGGATGCCACAAAACATGCTTGGCAGTATTTATGATACTAAGCTATATATACATATCTATACAGCTGAAAATAAAACATGCTGATAATACATTTTCAGAACTAATCTATATAATAAATCAAACAAATCAATCTTACAAATGAGATCAATTGGTCATAACAAATGGCTTCAACAGATGCTCCCTCACAATAAATAGTATGATGCAAAGACCCTAATTGATACTATTTACAGCAGTGAAGCAGGGTGGCAGTGTGATTTTGCAGAAGAAAAAAAAACAATAATACACAAAATATCAGTAAACTATATGTCAGATGCATAGGTTGAGAAAGGCCTTGCGCTGGATCAATCTTGGGCGAGTTTGGGTTGCGCAGGAGCAGCTTTAAGTTGTTCTTCAGTTACCTTCAGATAATCTTCACTGGAATAAGGTTTTTCAACAGCTGGAGGGATTAGAAAAGAGGGCAGTCTCCTGCGTTTTTGCTGGATGGAGCTTCAATGGGGCTGGAGACGGATGGGGAGCAGCTTGGCTGGACTTTTTGCTGCTGGGGTTGAAGGTGATGAAGGCAACCGTTGGAGGTGGAAGGTTGAAGAAGATGAAGTGCGGCAGCTGATCCTCCTGCGGATGGGTTGAATGAAAGGGGACGACAGGTTCTCCTGCGGCTGAAGGAATGGTGGGCAGCAACCGTTGGGCTGAAGGCAAATGGAGAAAACGGTGGTGGCTCTCCTGCGGCTGGGGCTGAAGTGGAGGTGTGCGACAGCTGCTGGAGGTGGAAGCTCCTTCGTTGCTGGATGGTTGAGGAAGATGTAGAAACCGTTAAAGAAGGATGGGCAGGAAGAAGTCCTTCTTTGCTGCTGGGATTGAAGAAGGATGGGCAGCAGTAGATGGGCTTCTGGAGCTCTTCAATCGGGACGCCCAAGACAAAATTTCCAATGAGGGCACCCTCCACGGCAGAGAAGCTCCTGCAATCAAAAAGAAAATTCTGAAAATCCCCCTTTGGTGAATCCCTTGCAATAAGCACCAAAGCCTTCCTCAATCGGCCAGCTTTCTTCTCTTTCTCCTCAATCGGCCAGCTCCTCCTCTTTCAATCGACCTCCTCCCCTACATCGACTTCCTTTCCTTTTAAAAAAAATGCAGCCCCCATTCATGAGGTGCCGTTACTTCATTTTTGAATTTTTTTTTTTGAAATAGCCGTTTCAAAGGGGGGCGCATTCCCCTTTTTTCAAATTTTGGTTTTATTTCCCTAAGTTTTAGGCAAAATCAAATTTATGATTTTAGGGAAATTTGGCTGTGCCATTTAAGGCTGCCTCCTTCTAAAAAAAAAAAATTATTTAAACCAATCAATAAAAAGAAAATAAAATAAAAGGTGAGTATTGAAATAAATGAGAGGCTTTTATGGAAATGCCACCTCAACCCACTTTTAAAATCCTTTTGAAAATAAAGTTTTGTTTTGTTTTTTAAAGTCTTTTATTTTCAATTGGGGTGCCACATGTGTGTGGGCCCACTAACTAAAAAAAAAAATAAGTATTGAGAAATGAAAAAGACAATTTTGCAAATTCGTACGAACACCGGGTGGGTCCCACTTGAGAATAAGATACTTACCTGAGAGTCTGAGTATGATGCTAGTTCAAAGGCGGGTCCCGCTCCATTTATTTGAAAATACGAGATAAAACATTATTCGTTTTTCAAGAATTTGGAAAAATTGGGTTTTCAGGGCAAAAATATAGATAAATGTAAAAACAAAATTTGTAAAGAAATTTAAAATCTTTTGCAAAAAGTTTTGAGATAAAATCTTTAAAATCAATATCCAAACATCCAGATTGTTTTCTTGAGAAATTTTTTGTAATTCAAAGTCCTGGGGGTAAAATGGGAAAGATTGGCAATTTTGAAATCCCAGGGTTTTAAAAATCAATTTGAAAAAGTTTAAAAATCAAATCTGGATGGACAATTTTGAAACTCAGGAGTTCTGGATCTCAAAATGACATGTTGTGCAGTGAAATGATGCAATGCTATGCAAAGACATGTTCTATGAAATATCACTCTGAGCTCGAACTTGAAAATTCTAGCTTTTTGTCCAGAAAAGGATTTTGAAGATTTGCAAATTGACGATGTCTCTGAACCTAAATATGGAAATTTTGAGGCTCAAGAATGAAATTTTGGAATTTCTGCAAGGTTTAATCTCAGAAAATGACCATTTTGCCCTTCATTGCTTCCGGAGAACTGAAATGTGCCAATTGAGGGCGATGTCAAGAAGGTGAGTGAAAATTTGGGGTGTTTACAGATGCCCCTCTTTGCTACTAAGCCGGCTTATGGCCGAGCTTAGTGGCAAAGAAAACACACCAAATTTGGGCTATCTAAAAATGCCCCAGTTAGAAGTATCTGACTGGGTATGAAGAAATTAGCCTGAGGAATATGGTAGATATAAAATGGAGAAATGAAGAGTAAAGACTCACTCTGTGAGAGTGAAATTCAGGTTTATGCCCTTGACCTGGATGGGACAGAAATATCTCGTATGAAACGAAGCTTAGGTTTTAACCCTTGACCTGATTGGGGGAATGAAATTATCTCATTAAATGAGATTCAGGTTTGTACCCTTAACCTGATCGGGCAGAAAATGGAATACCTCCTTGAATGAGGCTCAGGTTTATACCCTTATCCTGATCGGGTGGAAAATAGAATTTTGGAAGGTGAATAAGACAACTTTTCTTGAAGATGAACGAGGCGATGGAAATGGAATTGTAAGAGGCAATTTTGGAAAATGATCAAGACGATCCGGTGAATTTTCATCATCGTGAAATATGAAGAAGGTAAGGAGTAAGACGACTATTTCGACAATGTGAAAGATGGATATGGCAATCTTTTGACGAGAATAAGGTAACTCTTTCGACAACGCGAAAGACAGACAAGGCAAACTCTTTTAGAGAAGAGTAAGGCAACTCTTTTGACAACGCAAAAGATGAATAAGGCAATTTTTTCAATGAAGAATAAGGCAACTCTTTCGGCAATGCGAAAGACAGACAAGGCAAACTCTTTCAGAGAAGAATAAGGCAACTCTTTTGACAATGCAAAAGATGAATAAGATAATTCAAAGGAACAAGGCGATTCTTTCGACAACGCGAAAGATGACAAAGGTAATCCAAAGGAATAAGGCAATTCTTTCGACAACGCGAAAGATAACAAAGGGTAATCCGAAGGAAAAAGGCGAGTCTTTCGACAACGCGAAAGATGACAAAGGTAATCCAAAGGAATAAGGTGAGTCTTTCGACAATGCGAAAGATGACAAAGGCAATCCAAAGGAATAAGGCAATTCTTTCGACAACGCGAAAGATGATAAAGGTAATCCAAAGGAATAAGGCGAGTCTTTCGACAACGCGAAAGATGACAAAAGGCAATCCAAAGGAACAAGGCAATTCTTTTGACAATGCGAAAGATGACAAAAGGCAATCCAAAGGAACAAGGCAATTCTTTCGACAATGCGAAAGATGACAAAAGGCAATCCAAAGGAACAAGGCGATTCTTTCGACAATGCGAAAGGTGATAAAGGCGATTCTTTCGACAACACGAAAGATAATAAAGGCGATCCAAAGGAATAAGGCGAGTCTTTCGACAACGCGAAAGATGAAAAAAGTAATCCAAAAGAATAAGGCCAGTCTTTCGACAACGCGAAAGATGACAAAGGTAATCCAAAGGAACAAGGCGAGTCTTTCGACAATGTGAAAGATGATAAATGTAATCCAAAGGAATAAGGCAATTCTTTCGACAACGCAAAAGATGACAAAGGTAATCCAAAGGAATAAAGTGAGTCTTTCGACCCTGCGAAAGATGACAAAGGTTGTCCAAAGGAACAAGGCGATTCTTTCGACAACGCAAAAGATGACAAAGGCAATTCAAAGGAATAAGGCAATTATTTCGACAACGCGAAAGATAACAAAGGCAATCCAAAGGAATAAGGCAATTCTTTCGACAACGCAAAAGATGATAAAGGCGATCCAAAGGAGAAAGGCGATTCTTTCGACACCGCGAAAGATGACAAAGGTAATCCAAAGGAACAAGGCGAGTCTTTCGACAACGCGAAAGATGATATGGCGATCCAAAGGAACAAGGCGATTCTTTCGACAACACGAAAGATGATAAGACAATCCATTCGGAGAGAAGGCTAATCTTTCAACAACGTGAAAGATGATAAAGGCTATTCCTTTTGGAGATAAGGCTAATCTTTCAACAACGTGAAAGATGACAAAGGAAAATCTCTCGAAGGGGACAAGATACATCAATATAGACATCAAGCTCTCACTTAACGTCAGGATAGCTAGAAAATATTGTCAAAATGTTGAAAATTTTGTTGATTGAAAATGATGCTCATTGTTGTGAAAATATTCCTTCTTTTCTACCTGAAGTATTACCTCCAAATAGGATTGACTTCATAGAATCAAGATTTGGAATCCAAATTGCTTGCGATTGACCTTCTTCAAAGAAGTTATCAATTTCCTTGATATGAACAGGAAAGAGAATTTGATATCATGAAAGCAATCTATGAAAGTTTATTGATAATAGAATTTCACAAATTTAAAGAAGATTCTTGATAAATTTGGCAGTTTGATATTCTGGGAGCCTCTCTCATGATAATCTTGCTGCACTCTTTTGGCTCTCTTGGGTTTTTGCTACATTCTCCTTCATTTCGGAGATGTTCTGACTTTTTCTCTTTCTCTTTTTCCTCTCTTGCTCTCTTTTGGGAAGGGTACATCACAAACTCCTTCAACTTGGAGATGTTTCGATCCTTCTTTGACGATATTGGCTCATGGGTTACAGATCTTTGGATGATAGCGGAAATTAAATATCTTTTGGGAATTGTCGGGAGGTTCATCGCATCTGCCTTCATCTCGACAGTGCTTTGGACTTTCCCTGGAAGAATCCGTCGCAAACTCCGTCATCTTGGAGATGTTTCAAATCTTCTTTGGCCCCGAGGTCTACTCGCTTAATTCGCCTTCATCTTGACGACAAGTGAGAGATCCCTTTTGCGGATATTCAATTGCAGCTTAGGTGATTTTAAGGAGACAGGGCTTGGATGAATTCTCTCTTTTTCTAGCGCTCAAGATATTTCCACTGCCTCATTTTTACAAGAATGGTCTCTAAAATTGTGCCATTGACTGCGATCAATATCAATCATCTATGGCTTTGCAAAACATTGAATCTTCTTTTCTGGCCATATCGAGGATTTATCCTTCATCCTTTTGGTTGGCCAATAGAAAGAATCTGGATTTTGAATCCTTCTTGACAAAAGCTTTACCCTTTTAGAAGTAGTACTGAAGGTAAAATTTTGTGCAATAAAATTCTGAAATCAACAAGTAATTAATTGACAAAGTGTTCTTAAAATCCTTAGTAAAAGAGATCGCTTGACATCTGAGTTGACACATCCATGACGATGGTACTCAATTTCAAAGATAAATCCAATACAAAGTTGGAATTTTGAAGGTAAGTCCTGGCAAAATACTGGATTTTGAAGGTAAGCCTAACTTACAAGTTGGTTTTGAAAGACCATCCGAATCAGGACTCAGGTTTTACAAGAAGCTGGAAGATTCGAGTCAAAACTCGAGCCTTCAAAGGAAAGCTAGGAAGTTGGGTTTCTAATAAGATAAAGTTCGGATCGAAACCCAAATCTTCAAAGGAAAAACTAGGCCAATTCAAAATTTTGAGTCGAAACTCAAATATTCAGAGGAAAGTTGGAAAGTTCGAGTCGGGACTCGAATCTCAAAGGAAAACTGGGAAGTTCAGATTTTGAAGGAAAGAAAACTTGAGTTAAAACTCAAATCTTCAAAGGAAAGCAGGAAAGTTCGAGTCAGAGCTCGAATCTCAAAAGGAAACTGGAAAGTTTAGATCTTGAAGGAAAGAAGACTTGAGCTAAAAACTCAAATCTTCAAAGGAAAGCTGGAAAGTTCGAGTCAGGGCTCGAATCTTAAAGGAAAATCTTTAATCAGAAGATTGAATTTTTGAAAATCGATAGTGCGAGAGCTAGGATTGAAAGTTTTGAGAATGGCCAGTTCGAGGACTGAATTATTTGACTTGCAATGTAAAAGACCATCATATTTAGATGTATGTGGTCTGATTTTCAGGATTAACCCCTTATCCTGAACGAGAATATGATTAGAATTTAGAGAATTTTGGGGAAATTATGGGAAATGATTCAGGTTTATCCCTTAACCTGAAGGGGAAGGAAAATGGATGCAAATTTAATGCAAATGCACATGAAATGTAAATGAATGCAAAATTAATGCAAGTGAGTGCATATACATGCAAAATGAGAAGTTGGTTTATCCTGCCTGCATACAGAATGTTTTGAGGTAAAGATAGATTTTTCAAAAAAAATGCCCCAGTGTAACTAGGGAAGAAAAATTTAAATACAAAGAAGGATAATCGAGGAATAAGGTGACAGGCTTCTTGATTGAGAGATATCCTCAGGGTCATTCCTCACAAGAGACATATTTGTGAAAAGGAAAGAGACGAAAATAAAATGGTGCCAAATTATTGGCGAATTTTATTGATGCTTAAAAATCGAGGAAAGGAAACAAAATTATATAATCCCTTTGACATGAAGAAAGTGCTAGAACACGGGATTTTTAAAGGAAAATGTTATTTTGAAAGTGAGAAATCATTTTGGGAAGAAAATCAAATGCAAGGTTGATTTTGAAGAATGATCAGCGTGAGAGCTGATATTTGAAAGGGGAATCAACATGAGGGTTGATTTTGAAGAGAGATCATCATGAGGGTTGATTTTGAAAACAAATTGGTTTAACAATAATTTTGGAAAAGAAAATCAACACAAGGGTTGATTTTTAAAGATAATGATTCAAAATTGAATTTTGGAAGTTAAGATCAACACGAGGGTTGATTTTGAAAATGAATTGGTTTAACACTAATTTTGGAAAAGAAAATCAACACCAGGGTTGATTTTAAAGATAATGGTTCGAAACCAATTTAAGAAAAGAAGATCACCGCGATGGTTGATTTTTGAAAAAGATTGGACCGAAATATTAACCTTTTGGGTGATCATAACAAAGATGTTTGTATAAAATTTTCAAAAATTTCGCGATTTTTGAAAAACCCTCATAGGTAATTTCATTTCTCTCATAAATTGCCCCTCGTCTTGAAAAGAATGGGCAAAGAAGATTCTTCAAAACAAAAACAGGTGCCCTAATGGGGCAAAAGAAAGAAGTATTTGATGAAGAAAATTGGCATTTTATTAATAAGCAAGACCGATAACAAAAAGACAGCCTATTTATAAGCACTCGACCAAAAGGTTGCAAAAACTGGGCAGACTTGCCCTTATGAGGTGACTGGCAAAACGAAAGAAAGAAAGCAGGAAACTTTAGTATCGTTAATTTTCTGAATGATCTGGGAAAGGCTTGGTCAAGATGGCCAGCTCTTCTTCTTCTTCTTCTTCAGCAAGGAGGCTCTTGTCAATGCAATCCTGAATAATATTTTTGAAGACAAAACAATGATCAATGTCATGCCCCACTGCCCGATGGAACTTGCAAAACTGATTCTTGAACCTTCCCATGATGGTGGGAGGAGTTGTGGCCTTTGGAAGTTTCACTAATCCCTTAGCCAGCATGAATTCAAGGGCTTCTTCGAGTGTTTGTTTTAGAGGAGTGAACACACGATCATTACTCCAACCATCGCGCTTTATCTTTTATTTCTGCGGAAAGCTAGACTGAGACAGCTTGTTATTCTGTCTTTCCTCTCGATCCGCATAGTTGCCCTTACTACTTTTGTTATCATTGCGGTTGATGTTGGCGGAGGAGGTGAAATTTGCCTTTTTCTTTGAATCTAGATTGTTCTTGACGAGGGTGATACCATCGTAAACACCGTTCTCCAACCCCATCTCGAGCCACTCGGCTCGTTCAGTAAGCTCTATGAAAGACTTGGAAGGCAAGGTGGAGATAAGACTTCTCAAAGGTTGTGAGAAGTTGTTCAGGATCAGCGATAAAGCATGCCTCTCTGATATAGGATCTCTCATTTTGTTGCAGGTCTCTCTCCATCTGCGAATGAAGTCCCTTGCCTTTTCATTTTCATTCTGCCTTAGATTGCAAAGATGGCTCAATGTTGGGAGCGCTTCAGTATTTAACAGAAATCGCTCAATGAATAGGTTGACCACCTTATCGAATTCTCGCAGCTCGATTGGATTGATATGCTCGGAGTACCACTTGGCGGCAGTGCCTTCTAAGCTACGAGGAAAACAGAGAAATAGGGCCCTATTGTCTCTCTTGAATTTGGAGCATTCGGCAAAGAACATTGCGAGATGGGCTTTGGGATCACCAGAACCATCGAACTTGATGAACTTGCGGGGCAGGTTTTCCAGTTCTTCGTCTCCTTCTAATCCATCATAAAAATCTTCGCTAGTGAAGACTTTCTTGCCCTTGTCACGAGCTTGCAGGTCTTTAACAACTTTGGCCATTTCTTTGAACTGTGACTGCAGGGGCTCTTCTGCAACTTGATCTTTTGATTTGCGACTCCTCCTTTGTTTTCGGCCCTGTTTCTGAAATGCCGGAGGCACCTCATATGCTTCATCGGTGTCTTCCTCTGATTCTGATTCATCTGAAATTTCCTCTAGCTGAATTTGCTTCTTGGAGTTCTTCTTATCCTTGTGTCCATGGAACTTCTCTCTGAATGGGTTCTTCTCTGCACCGGTCCCAGCCTGTTCACTCATCATTTTGGTCATCACTTTCTGGAACATGGCATACATCTGTGGGTCTATGCCATCCTCCCCTTGCTGCTGTTCTTGACTCCTCTCGGATCGCGGGGAGCCCATATCTTCTTCTGAGGCTGAGGAGTACTGTGGTGATGTGGTTCTTTTTCCTGATCTTGTTCGAACCATCAAATGTTGTGGATGCTCTCTGCAGGATGAAGTCTTGATTAGACTCTGAGGAAATTTTGGATTGGGAAAAAAATGATATGGTAGACAATTGGAAGAATATCCCATTACTAGGGATGGAGTCGCCGCTGAAATCACGACAATTGTGTTGTCATTCTTTGTAAGAGAAATAACAACGGAAAATGTGCCTTGTTACCTAGGCGAGGTCGTCAACCACGAGGAAAATACCATTTTGAAGGAAAGAGATACCTCTTGGAAAAACAATCCGCAAACGGATTTAAGATAAGGAGAAGGCAAGTGGGTAAACAATTTCCACCGCAGTAATCAAGGTATGCACGAGGAAAATAAGATGAAGAATTTTGCAAATAGACAAAATGATTGAAAATTCAATGAGAGAAAACATATGATTTTGAAAAATTGCAGACAGGATGAAAATGCAGCTGGAAATTCGAGATCTAGTAGAATGGTAGAATGGAAAATCACCTGGAGTTTTGAAAGAAATCGGATATTTGGGAAAATTATCCAGGGTTTGAGAAAATAAAAGGGAAAAGATGAGAATATGGGTATTTGAAAATATTTTAGAAAAAATATAGGAAAATAGAGGTAATATAAGAACAATCACATCCTGCACAAACATTTATGCACATACAACACTCCCTAAAAGCTGACTCTAGATGCATCATTTTGAAAACAGTTGTAGGACCTTAATCCTAACTCTAGGTTCATATCATCTTTGTCCAATCCAGTTATGCCGATATACCCAAACTGAAATTCGAGGTACGTGGCATATAATTTCAACACCGGTTCTAAGGTAAGGTTTTCCAACATCCTTGAGCGCCTACCGATATACTTAAGACTGTGGCCCGCGGTACATGGTAGGGGGGTGTTAACCCAAATGATTGGCCCAGTTGTGAGGTTCTGTCCCGAACTATGGTTCTGGAAAAGCGCCCAGCAACGTGAAGACCGGGTAATGATAGGTAATGGAGATTTTGAAAAATGATCACATGCAAGAAATAGATGGCTTTAAAACCTAGAGAGATAGATTTTGAAAACTTTGAAGAAGCATACATTGTTTGCATTTAGATCCTAAATTGAGGAGAGTTATATTTAGACCTAAGTCTATGTGAGCATGAAAATATCTCCTCAGTCTGGTCCTACCAAACCATGCTTAAGCTATATGCAGTCAATGTTAGCTAGGTCAGAATCTAGGCTCCTAGGTTCACATGATATTGAAAGTAAAAAGCTGACATTTTGTGAACACAATTTTGATAATTGAACTAAGTCAAGCACAATTTAGGTCAGACAAGGACAGGTCCCATCACGGTCGCCAAACCTGTTATCGTCGCAAAATTTTTCCCTGTCTTCCCTTCCTTGCGGAAGAGAGAGGGAATGCTTTCGCGATTCAAACTTGATCGGATTTTGGAAATTGTTTTGAAATACTCGCCTCCGTTTTGAAAATTGCGGGAAAATCCATGGGATGGGGCTCGACCTGTCGGTACGAGGTTCGACCGTTCATGCCGCCTTTAACAGGGGTAATCGAACCAAGGATCAAAATTATGCTTGACTTAGCGAAATCATCGAAATTGTATTCTATCTTAAATGCACAGAGAATTCAGGCATGTGCTATGAGATTTTTGAAAAATGTAAAATTGGAAAATATGATGCATGCTTAGAAAACATCTGAAGTTGAAAAGTATTTCTCAAGAAAAGATGGAAATCAATCTCTCAGAAAAACTCAGACGAAGAAGGTTTGAAATCTCGAGAAAGTTTATAAAGAGTTGGAAAATCTTGAAGAAGTGAGAATCTTGAGAAAGTTTAAATGAGAATCTCGGGAAAATCTTGAGAAAGTTTATAAAGACTTAGAAAAATGAGAATCTCAGGACATATTTGAGAAGGCTTAGAAAGACTTGGAAAATCATGAGGAAATGAGAATCTCAGGAAAACTGTAGGAATTCTTGAGAAAACATGAACATTTGAAAAAAAAAGGAAAGCACTTGTTGGGAAAACTCAGACTTTGAGAATTTTCTTAAGAAAAGGATAGAAAATTTATAGGAAAGGTTCATTGGAGAATGAAACTTAGAACTTGGGAAATTGAAATCCTGAAAACATTGTCCTTGAAATCTCTGAAAATCGATTTCTGATTCTTGAGAAATATGAAAATTCCTTTTGAAAATGGATCTTAAGAAAATAACTTTTTAAGGAAAATCACGGGAAAACTTTGATTTGGGAAATCCAACTCCGAATATCATCATAGTTACTTGAGAAAATCGATTCCATGAAGTGAAAATCTTTTGAGAAAATCATGAGAAAAACAAATGATGCAGATGATGTGAATGAATGAATGCACTTTTGAAAAGATTTCTGAAAATTTTATTGGAAAAATGTGGATTAGACCAAAATAAATCCTTCACATATTCTGACTGTGGCCATGAATATATTCAGGGTTTATTTGAATTAATTCACAATATTTTGAAATCATTGGAAATATGAGGTGCATTTTCAAGATAGCCTAAGAGTGTAGGCTCAATGTGACTGGTAGAGAGATGATGGATCTGGGTCTCGTCCATATTCCGACTAGGTCCGTAAATATGGACTCCACCGAGTTCATCAACTCTCTAAGAGTTGGTGCACGTGCCATTCGTGTTCATCCACGGTGAGTTTTGAAAATTGAGATATATGCATCATAGAATCAGGATATTACTGAAATCAAACTATATGAGAGGCGGCCTAATCTAAGCAGTAAAAGTAAATCTTATTCCAAGGTTTACATCGGATTGTTACATTGCATAACATAAAGTAAAAGAAAATTGAAATGGAGCCAAGGAATCAACCTCTTCTAGATTTTCCTGCAAAATGAGAGTTAGTACAAAATAACCAAGGAAATGAACATATATATAATATATACAAAGAAGAAACACATATAGATATAGAAATATTCGAATTTATGATAAATAATATATGACAATGAAGATATATTTACAAAAATAAGAGAAAAGGAAAATATATGTGATATTCAATGCACATGAAAGGATATATATATATATATATATATATATATATATATATATATATATATATATATATATATATATATATATATATAAGTATATATATATATGTATATATATATACATATATACATATACATATGGGTAGATATACATACATATCAATATATATATACTTATAATAAGAGAATATACATATAAATGAAAATTCCATATAATGGGTAAAATCAGAACATACATGTATAGACAGTTTCTGTAGGTGATTTCACACAACCATACTTCTCAAATTATAATGCAATTTCCAGTAAAAATGGGTATAGAGCTTCCCTATATATCCATAATGAAGCACGCCAAAGATGGTTGGGAGATCACGATTGGATATAGAGATATCCGTTCATGAATATGGTCAAATATCAAGACTGCACACTTGCAGCAGAAAATGAATATGTGCAGGAAATGGGTTGTGGAAGCATCATGGACTATTTCAAGGATATCATAAAAAGGATATGAAAAGCTTGGTGAAAAGGTGAAAATGTCGTGGAAAATGATGAAACAATATGTATAATTGGTGCTGCAAATGGGGTGATATTATAACAATACAGTAAACAAGAATTTAGCACTAAGCTAAGCCAAATCTCATAAAACCAAGGGTGATGTTCCAGCCATAGCTTCATAAAACAGGGATTTTAACAGCAAGCTAAACAAAATCTCATAAATCAAATGATGGTGTTCCAACATAACTTCATAAAACAGGAATTTGAACATCAAGCTCATAAATCAAATGATGAAGTTCCAGCCATAACTTCATAAAACAAGAATTTTGAACATCAAGCTCATAAATCAAATGATGATATTCCAACATAACTTCATAAAACAGGAATTTGAACATCAAGCTCATAAATCAAATGATGAAGTTCCAGCCATAACTTCATAAAATAAGAATTTGAACATCAAGCTCATAAATCAAATGATGATATATTTACAAGAGTAAGAGAAAAGAGAAATATATGCAATAATAAATACACCTTAAGGGATATATATATATGTAAGTATATATAACAAAGAGATGTATATCAGAATTTGCTAAAATTGATGCTAAATGATATGTAACAATGGAAGTGTATTTATATGAGAAAATATATACATGAATGCTCATATATGGAAATAAGGATACATGGAGGGATATATATATATATATATATATATAAGTATATATCTATGTATATATATATACATATATATATATATATATATATATATATATATATATACATATATACGTATACATATAAGTAGATATACCTAGATATACATATATATATAGAAATAAAATGAGAAAATATATGCATTAATGGAAATTCTACAAAATGGGTAAAATCAGAAAATATGGATATACACAGTTTCTTTAGGTAACTTTACATAGCCATATTTCCCAAATTACAAGATATATTTCAACAAAAATGGGTATGGAGTTTCCCTATATATCAATAATGAAGCATACAAAAATGGCATAGAGATCATGAACGGATATGGATATATCCGTTCATGAACATAGTCGATTGTCAAGACTGCATACCTGCAGAAGATGGTAAATACAACACATACATGATGTGCAGGAAATGCACTGTGGGAACAAGGGCTGTCTTCAAGAAAATTGTGACAAGGCTATGAAAAGTACATCCCATGTAATGCAACAGTGACATTAGCATACTAACATGGCTGGGTTATGCCAGACGTCTACATATTATCCATCAGATAATCATTCAGCAATTTGAGGAGATGCTTGACATTTTGCAGTAGAAGATCAAATGGCTAAATCAAAGATATCAACCCTTTTTACATAACATATTTCACTATATTAATAAATGAAGGATTTTCAATTAACTACAGTGAAAACCAGAAACAATGACTCTTTGTTCCCTGTAATCAATTTGATTTTCAGGTGGACCAGTCATGATTAATTAAGTTTTAGCATCGAACCGAATTCTGGATGCCACAAAACATGCTTGGCAGTATTTATGATACTAAGCTATATATACATATCTATACAGCTGAAAAAAAACATGTTGATAATACATTTTCAGAACTAATCTATATAATAAATCAAACAAATCAATCTTACAAATGAGATCAATTGGTCATAACAAATGGCTTCAGCAGATGCTCCCTCACAATAAATAGTATGATGCAAAGACCCTAAATGATACTATTTACAGCAGTGAAGCAGGGTGGCAGTGTGATTTTGCAGAAGAAAAAAAAAACAATAATACACAAAATATCAGTAAACTATATGTCAGATGCATAGGTTGAGAAAGGCCTTGCGCTGGATCAATCTTGGGCGAGTTTGGGTTGCGCAGGAGCAGCTTTAAGTTGTTCTTCAGTTACCTTCAGATAATCTTCACTGGAATAAGGTTTTTCAGCAGCTGGAGGGATTAGAAAAGAGGGCAGTCTCCTACGTTTTTTCTGGATGGAGCTTCAATGGGGCTGGAGACGGATGGGGAGCAGCTTGGCTGGACTTTTTGCTGCTGGGGTTGAAGGTGATGAAGGCAACCGTTGGAGGTGGAAGGTTGAAGAAGATGAAGTGCGGCAGCTGATCCTCCTGCGGATGGGTTGAATGAAAGGGGACGGCAGGTTCTCCTGCGGCTGAAGGAATGGTGGGCAGCAACCGTTGGGCTGAAGGCAAATGGATAAAACGGTGGTGGCTCTCTTGCGGCTGGGGCTGAAGTGGAGGTGTGCGACAGCTGCTGGAGGTGGAAGCTCCTTCGTTGCTGGATGGTTGAGGAAGATGCAGAAACCGTTGAAGAAGGATGGGCAGGAAGAAGTCCTTCTTTGCAGCAGGGATTGAAGAAGGATGGGCAGCAGTAGATGGGCTTCTGGAGCTCTTCAATCGGGACGCCCAAGACAAAATTTCCAATGAGGGCACCCTCCATGGCAGAGAAGCTCCTGCAATCAAAAAGAAAATTCTGAAAATCCCCCTTTGGTGAATCCCCTGCGATAAGCACCAAAGCCTTCCTCAATCGGCCAGCTTTCTTCTCTTTCTCCTCAATCGGCCAGCTCCTCCTCTTTCAATCGACCTCCTCCCCTACATCGACTTCCTTTCCTTTTAAAAAAAATGCAGCCCCCATTCATGAGGTGCCGTTACTTCATTTTTGATTTTTTTTTTTTGAAATAGCCGTTTCAAAGGGGGGCGCATTCCCTGTTTTTCAAATTTTGGTTTTATTTCCCTAAGTTTTAGGCAAAATCAAATTTATGATATTATTGAAATTCGGCTGTGCCATTTAAGGCTGCCTCCTTCTAAAAAAAAAAAGTTATTTAAACCAATCAATAAAAAGAAAATAAAATAAAAGGTGAGTATTGAAATAAATGAGAGGCTTTTATGGAAATGCCACCTCAACCCACTTTTAAAATCCTTTTGAAAATAAAGTTTTGTTTTGTTTTTGAAAGTCTTTTATTTTCAATTGGGGTGCCACATGTGTGTGGGCCCACTAACTAAAATAAATAAATAAATAAATAAATAAGTATTGAGAAATGAAAAAGACAATTTTGCAAATTGGTACGAACGGGTGGGTCCCACTTGAGAATAAAATACTTACCTGAGAGTCTGAGTATGATGCTAGTTCAAAGGCGGGTCCCGCTCCATTTATTTGAAAATACGAGATAAAACATTATTTGTTTTTCAAGAATTTGGAAAAATTGGGTTTTCAGGGCAAAAATATAGATAAATGTAAAAACAAAATTTCTAAAGAAATTTAAAATCTTTTGCAAAAAGTTTTGAGATAAAATCTTTAAAATCAATATCCAAATATCCAGATTGTTTTCTTGAGAAAATTTTTGTAATTCAAAGTCCTGGGGGTAAAATGGAAAAGATTGGCAATTTTGAAATCCCAGGGTTTTAAAAATCAATTTGAAAAAGTTTAAAAATCAAATCTGGATGGACAATTTTGAAACTCAGGAGTTTTGGATCTCAAAATGACATGTTGTGCAGTGAAATGATGCAATGCTATGCAAAGACATGTTCTATGAAATATCACTCTGAGCTCGGACTTGAAAATTCTAGCTTTTTGTCCAGAAAAGGATTTTGAAGATTTGCAATTTGAAGATGTCTCTGAACCTAAATATGGAAATTTTGAGGCTCAAGAATGAAATTTTGGACTTTCTGCAAGGTTTAATCTCAGAAAATGACCATTTTGCCCTTCATTGCTTCCGGAGAACTGAAATGTGCCAATTGAGGGCGATGTCAAGAAGGTGAGTGAAAATTTGGGGTGTTTACACACCCCTCGTCCAGATCCTGCCTGCCCTTCCATAAAAAGGGGGGTAAGGGAGAAGCGAGGGCATCAGAAATTCTTTTGGAGGATCATTGACCATTCGGGCAGCTCACCCCATCAAATCAACCCTTGGCGTCGAGCAATATCCCGAATTTGCCAAAGCTCCACCACCACTGCCTCCCGTTGCCTTTTTGGAGCTCGTCGTCTTCATCCTCTTCCCTTCTGGTTCTCTCTAATTAACGGAAGCCTCAAGCTATCCGGAGAAGGTCGGCCACTCCCTGCGACAGAGAGAATCCCCTGCAGTAATCAGGTAAGCAATCAACACCCTCCTTCCTCCCGCTTCCTACTTAATTAATTCCCTGTGAAACTTTTTTTTTTTTTGATCTATGAGGCACGAACAAGTGGTGTTGGGTTGCTTATGGCAACATCGACCCCTCCTGGTGCTACAACGAAGGAATTGTGTATTCCGACATTCCCTTCCCCTTTTTTTTTTTGATTGCTGATCGTCTCTGAATCTTTGTAATTTCTGCGTATTTTGAATATGTGCTTATACTCGGTTTCCTTTTGTTAGTTATCTATTGTGTATGACTTCTTATTTGTATTTCTGATCTCTTATACCCCCTTTTTTTTTCTCCGCATTTTACTCTTTGTTTTGTCTCATATATTACATCGTATGTAACCCATTGGTACTAGCTTACCCTGCATCCTTCAGCCTCTCATTCTCTTTTCTTCTGTCATTTTTACTTTTCTCTTATCTCGAACTCCTCTTGTTTTACGTCCATGGTAGCATCATCTAGTAGCCGTGGATTGCTCACAACAGTGTCGCTCTACCTGTATGCAACAACAAAGGAATCTCAATGTCTATTCCTCTTGTCAGTAATTTACTTCCGATTTCTTCTTGATTTTTAGTATAGTTCTTTATAGTTTACCCTTTGTTTTTTGTTTTCCTTTTCTTTTCGCTAATCATTAGCACTGCTCTCATCCTGCCTTGATTTTCATTTATCTTCCCTCCTGTTTGTCAGAAGTATTCTGAGATAAGTTCATTGCCCTTGCAGCGACCGGGTGTCCTGCAAAAGGGGATGAGTCGTATTCAAACAGTAAATCTATTGCGCATTGGCATCTTATGCCTACCTTTCCTTGCAGTTTAATCTCTTGGTTCTTACGTGGGATTCAATTTACAGTGGATTTTCTATGAATACTTGATTTCCTTTCCTTTTATTTTATTTTATTTTCGCGATTGATTTCTTATCCCAAGTAACTTCTGATTACATTTTGTTTACCCCAGTCCTACTGCATTGGTCGTCTTGAAATACATTATGATTGATCATCTATTACATCTCTCTTTTGTTCATATCTACTTCAAGGATTACCTTTTTGCTTCAGCATGCCATTGTGGTTTACCCGAGCTCACATTAGACTCATATTCCTTTTGTCTATCCACCGTATCCTTTATTACTTCGGCGTTAGTTTCTCTGATAATGTCCTGTTTTACCATGGTTTTGGTTCTTGCCTGGCGCTTTTCATATTAACATTGATGTCTGTTTTAGTAACTTCAAAGTAGTTTGATTCCAGTTCTATGACCGAGCGATCAGTGGATGGTTGATTTATCGAGTTCCAGGAGCCAAGAGTGTCATTATTTAACCAGCCATTAAACTGGTATATTGTGAGGAGTTTTAAATATTTGATCCCCTGCAAACAGTTATGTGATGTTCAGTCGCCAGAATTTTTGGTGATGGACTGTCTCAGTCCCAGCTTAATGTTCGAAGTTGGATCTGTGTGAACACTGACTAATCATCTGGATTCCATATACATTTATTTGAACTCTAGAATGGTCATATGATTGTAAGCAATTAAGGTAAGTCCTGAACATTGCCCGAATGACCTCGGGTATCGATTGACCGGTTTCGATCAAGTGGTCACATGAGTACCCGGACCAGCTACTCGATTTTCGGTGAGTAATTTCCTTCGCAGGTAAGTGTTTATCCCGTAATATCTTTTTTTTTTATTAAAAAAAGGGTCTGAACTCACTTGTTTTAATATTTGTGAAGAGCAATGGCATTTTAATGTATTCGGCTTCTTTGTCAGAACTGGTTCCCTGATGATTCTTAAATCAAATCCTCACAATCTGAGAATCTGATTACCGATAATTGGTGGTTTGAGGAGCATTCCTGAAAGATTAAAGACAAGTTGAATATGGATCGGTTGTCTACCAATCCCTGGCCTGAATAGTCATTAATTTACTGAACTCTTCCACTGAATGTTAATTTCTGTTGCTTGTGTTAACAAGGTTTTGTTAGGACTTTAATCAGAATCCCTCGAATCTCACTGGATTTCAATTAAAGAGTCTGATTGAGTTGTCGTTGACTGAGTTAATTAAGTTTATTGAATTCGATGTATAGACAATTGAATTTTCCTCTAGTTTTGATTTCTGAACAAGGGAGTTTGTTGATCTTCAGACACGGTGAAAATTGAGATTCTGATCGAGCCTGTGTTACCTGTTTTTGATGATGTTGCTACAGCTGCTAAGATAGCGCATCAGTGGGTGAGTTTGTTTTGTTTGGAGAAATCGATTTGCAACAATATTTAACAGGTATTCCTACCCACCATCATAACCTCTTTTTATTTTATTTATTGGACCTTATTTGCTGAGTATTGTTTCTTCAAGCCATAACAAGTTTGTGTTCTTATAACAAGTGTTAGTGGATTTGATATTGTAGATATATCATCCACAACATTGTTTTCTGTGGGCGTTGTGACCATTCATGACTACCCTTTAGTCTTCTAAATCTGGAAGAGGAGGGCAAGATCAGAATGCTTTAGTGTTGAAATATTTATTTCATGTGCACATATTGATACGCTGTGTATATTCATTATATAATATCCTTGGATTTTCCTCATCTTTGTTACACTCATAAGCATCTTTACAGTAACCCTTACTGTCATTCAGCAGCTTCACTGTAGTATTTCCTAAAGCTGTCATAATATTTGTAAATTCCTGTGCCTATTGCCCCATTTGCTTTATATTATGAACCCATATCAGGTATACAGGGAACTTAACATTCTTTGTACGCCTGTGTATTCATTAAAACCTCACATCACATATCGTATTTCCCATTAGGTCTGCACAATTCACTTTCATTATCAACATCTGTGTATCAGCGTGTTCTAAAATTCATTTTTCTGAATTGACGTCGCATCATTACATCTAATATGCCACAGTGATTTTGTAATTATATCAGCTATTCACCTGCAGTAGCATCAACCTTTTTCAAGATTCATAAATCCAAAATATATTGCTTCTTCATCAGACTCCCCATTAGCATAGGTGGTTTTGTTTTCCCTTTAGCAGTAGGGCCTCCTGTTAAATCATATGTTTGACTTTCCCCATGACTGTCATGGCTTCATCTTACAAATAATGGTAGTCTCTGAGTTCTTTTTTTTTTATACCAAACATCCTTGATAGCTAAGGTTTTCATAACCGTATACACAGTAGTCCAGAGATTGCTACAGTCCCCCATATACATCTCTTCATAGGCATCTTCTCTTTGCCTGAGGCATAAACACCTTAGGCAAAGACGGGTAGGGTTGAATTTAAGGCATTAGCATATGCCTTTCTCATATAGATCTTCATAATACGTATGCATACATTTCCTCCTTAACATAAGGCCCACCATATGCCTTTTTCATCTTAGGTAGAATATTTTTGCATACATCTTCTTCATTAGAATAGGTATGACCACCTGATTTTATGTTTTGGATATAGTGTTTCTCATACTTTGCATTTTTGCCTTATGCTGACCCTGTTTTGCAGGGAATGTAAAAAAAAATGCATCTCCTTTCTTAAACTTAGGATTTGTAATCTCAATTCATGTATTGTAATAGCTAGATATAATGAGAAACACTTACATTTCCTGTTTTTAGATAGAATGAATGGGCATTGTAAATATCATGAATTACTTGTTTTTCATGCATCTTTTTCTTTATTTCTCAAATTCTCACAAATGGGAACACGAATGGCATGCACACCATTTCGTAAGAGGTAAGTTAATCCTAAGTTGATGATTTACATCAACGCCATAGTCGGGATGTAAACAAGACTTAGGATTTTTATCTTTCACGAAATAACACTGGATCCGTTCTCAAAATTCATCATATTTTCCTTAAATATTTTCTTCTTTTATCAGAATTTAACTTAAAATTAACTCAAAATATATACCAATGGCCATAGTCAGGGTATATTGAGAGTTTATTTCATTTTAAATTCTATAAAAGCACCAAATGCATTTCATTCTTCTCTTGAATCTAAATACAGATTATTATATAATACATTCAATGACCATAGTCAAGGATGTATTATATCTTCAATCTTATTTTAATTCATCTAAAGAATGGAATAGCTTTTCAAAATCCAATTTCAAATTCTTCAAATTCATTCACCATTTAGGATAGAATTACATCATATTTTCAAAAATTCATTTTTCAAAAACTCTAAGTAATGTAAATATCTTCCTCAATCTATCTTCAATCCTTATTAAATCTGATTCATCCTTTCATTTTTCAAAATTCTATTCTATTTTTCAATCTCAAAGTTCAATTTAACTTTGAGATTTCAAATTCATTTCATATTTAAATTCAAATCAGATTTCAAAATTCAAATTTGACTCTGAAATTCCAAATTCATTCAAAACTCCAACTCAAAGTTCAATTTAACTTTGAGATTCTTGATTCATTTTCTAAAATTCGAATTCAAAATTCAAAGTCCAATTTGACTTTGAAATTCATTTGTATATTCAAATTCAAAATCTCATTTTTTAAGTTCAATTCAAACTTGAAAATTCTTGATTCATCTTCTGAATTTAACAAACTCCAAATACATTTTAGGATCCAGGATTCAACATTCATATCGGATCTTAGACTTAGACCCAAATCCATCTTGGGATCTAGAGTCCAATTTTACTTTGGATGACAGACTTCAGATCCAAAATCCATTCAAGGATCCAGAACCCAGTTCTATTTTTGGATCTCAAACTTCAGATCCACTCCATTCTAGGATCCAGAATCCAATTTCACCTTGGATCTCAGACTTCAGATCCAAATCCATGTTAGGATCCAGAATCCAATTCCACTTTGGATCTCAGACTTCAGATCCAAACCCATTTTAGGATCCAGAATTCAATTCCATCTTGGATCTCAGATCCAAAATCCATTTTAAATTTCAGATCCAATTTCGATTTCAGATTCAAAGATCCAGACTTTGGATTCGAATTCCATCTTGAAATCCAGATTTCAAATCAAGTTCTATTTTTCAAAACCAATTCCATTTCATTTCCAGATTTCAAATCTAAATCCGCTTACAGATCATATCCGGATTTCTTAAATTCATTTTTTTTCATCATTTTGATTTCTCAGATCCATTCTAAATTTCAAACTTCAAAATCTAAATTCAATTCGGTCTCAAGTATTCACTTCCTTTCATAAATTCAAGTTCAAATTCAAAGTCCATTTCTGACTCTTGAAACTTCATTTCCTTTCATTTCAAAGCTTCGAATCATTCTCTTTCCAAAAATCAAGATTTATTCTTCCAAACTCCGATTTACTTCAAAGACTTAGAACTTCTCTGATCTGTCTCAAAGTTCTAAGTTAGATTCAAACCATTTCTTCCCTCCATTATCAAATCCATCTCAGAATACTTGGAAAATTTTTAAAACATCTTTTCAAAAAGAGCATACATCCTTGCATTGCACAAGCATGATTCTTTGTGCATTTAGATCTTTAGGATAAATTCTTAGATAATATTTAGGCAAAGCAAAAGGCATAGATTCGATCCTTGGTTCGATTACCTCTGGTAAAGGCGCCAGGAACGATCGAACCTCATACCGACGAGTGAATCCCGTCTCTCCATTTTTCCCGCAAATTTTCAAACGGAGGCGAGTTAAATTTCTAAATATTTTTCAAATCAAGGTCAAGTAAGACCGCACAAAAGAGTTCCTCTTCTCTCTTTCTTTCTTTCTTTTCTCTTCTCTCTTTCTTTTTCTTTCTTTTATTTTTCTCCCTTCAAAAAGGAGGAAAATAGAGGTTAGGAAAGGAAAAAGAGAAGGAAGAGAGTGAAACCACAAGAGAGGAAAATTTTTGCGATGATCACAGTTTTGGCGACCGTGATGGAACTCATCTTCGTCTGGTTGAATCTATGCCTTTGCTTTACTTTTATATAATCTAAGTCTTTATTCTAAACATATGTCAGCTACATTTTCCATGCAAACCTTAGGAGCCTAGAATCTGTCCTAAGCTGACATCATTTGCATATAGAATCTAAGTATGGTTTGGTAGGACCATATTAAGAAGATTATATCCATGTTCACATTAGATTTAGGACTAAAATGCAACACTCCTCAATTTTAGGGATTGAATGCAAAACAATATATGCAAGTGTATGCTTCTCTTTATTTAAATTTATCTCTTTAGGACTTGCATTAGAGCCTTCTGATTTTATTGCATGTTGATCATATTTTGAAAACATCCCTACCTATATTGTCCTGGTCTTCACGTTGCTGGGCTGTCTCACTGAACCATAGTTCGGGAGAGAGCCTCACAACTGGACCACTTATTTGGGTTCACGCCCCCCTACCACGTACCTAAGGGCCATAGTCCGAGGTATATCGGTAGGTGCTCAAGGATGTTGGGAAGCCATTACCTTAGAACCGAAGAGATATCTTATATGCCACGTACTTCGAGCCTCGGCTTGAGTATATCGGCATACCTTGATTGGAATCAGATGATCTGAACCATAGAGTTAGGATTAAGGTCCTACAAGTTATTTCAAATATTGCATTTAGAGTCAGCCTTTATGGAGTGTTGTGTGTGCATCCTTGTTTGTGCAATTATGATTGTGTAATGTTTTCTTGTATTCTCTTGTATATATCAAACCTTCTTCAAAACACTGGGTGTACTATTCAAAATTTTCCTCTATTTTCAAAAAACCCCAGGTACATATTTTTCCTTTACCTACATTCTTTTCTCTTTTGTGTCAAAAATTTTCTTAAAAAATCCCTGAAAAGTCTTTTTCCAAGTCCCTTGATCTTTTTCAAAATTTATGTCTATCCTCTTCTTTCATCAAAAGTCGATCCATAAGTCATGCATTCTATCTGACTCTTTTCCTCTCTTGCCTCAGTATCATTCCGATGGCGTCTGAATCTCCCCATGCTATCTTTTCCAGGGATCATGTCTTTCATCAAATGAGGGATGGAACCCCAGATCATCAGGTCATCCAGTCTCGTACCTTCTTCCCTCAGTGGTAATATTCCTGGTTCGCCACCTTCTCGCGTATGTTCCCAGACCACTTGGATGATTGCGGATTGGAGATGGCTGGTTGCACTTTTGGAAGTGACATTTTTAAGACATATTTTTTCACTAAAAGCATTTGGAAAATCGTCAACCAAAGATAATAAAAACCGACTTTCCACAGATGTGGTGAGTACGGGTCGAATCCACAGGGAACGGGATACATTCTGAATTAAATCTAAAATATCAATTTATTAATATCACAATCGTTTACAACTATGTTAATATTACAATTCTAATTAAATAACAATCTAAAAATGAAAATGAACTAAAACAAGTTGTTAAGTCTTCTCCAGATCGCCAGGGGTAATTCTGTCTTTTCGTCACACGTGCATCTGCACTTCGCATTATAACTACACCTGTAGATATGTTTCTAACTTATCAACCCAAAACATGAAAATAAAGAGTCAGTATGGAATCAAGAATTAATTCTAAGTTATATCTATAACTATTTCTGAACTAATTATTAAATTAAACTACTATTACAAATAAAGAAAACTAAAATTATAATTTCTAACTAAACTAACAAAGTAAACACACTCTAACTAGCCTAACTATTGTAAATTCACTAACTATCTGCTAGAAAACATGAAAAACTACCTAAAATCAACTAAGTAAGCAAATGACTGTTTTATCCCTGAACAGTGCAAAATCGACTTTTAATAGGTTTTCGCAAACAGGAAGTGCGAAGGGTCAAACTAAGTTCGATTCTAAGTATTTCTCTTATGTTCTCTTTTTGACAGACTCAAGAGTCTGACGGACTTTACGGAATTGAAAAACTCATTCGGAATCTCCGGATATAAGTGTTTCAAGTTCGATAAAAATTATAGAACCGTTTGACCCGAAATCTAAAATCGCGTAAAACCTAATCTTGCAGAATGCTTAAAAGGCAAACCAAATCAACTTTGAACGAGTTGATTTTTGATTTGCACACAGTTAACACCTTAATGAATAGCATAGAACAGTAATTTCAGAAAAACTCAGAAGATTGTCACAGGGTATAACGAGTGTAAATCAAAGCAAAAATCAGGGTTCTACTTCAGTACACTATTCACTTAAATGAATGCAGAGCTTGCACTATTGCTCACAACACGTATGCTTATAGTCATTTACAGTTCTAAAATTAACTACTTAACAGAAAATAATCGAATTACACTAAAACAACAAATCTACATTAACTACCTACATTAGTTGCGAGAAATATAACTAGTGCTAATTTAAAACGCTAGGTTAGGCTAAGTTGAACTAACCTACAGTTATGAATTAATCTAAGTTAACTTGATAACATCAACTAATCTACTGTTAATTGCAAAGAAAGAACAAACAACACAAAATTATCTAAATCCCAAAAATCGGCTAAGCTAGTCTTAGCCGATTTTCACTATTGAACCTACACCCAACATATAAACTATTTGACATCTAAATTAACATCTTTACTTGATTTTAAGACACCGAAAATAATAATTTGCAGACTGACCAACACTAAAACTACTACAGAAATATTACTAACACAGGAAAATACATGCACATTCTAAACATTTTCTAATTACAAAATACTAAACTCGAGTGTACCTAAAACAGGAATACAGATCCAACAAATGGGGTTACACAGTTACAACCTTATTTTTCTATTTACATAATCAAAACACAAGATAATTATACCAATTAACCCAGCTAACTTCCTAAAACAAAACAGACCAACCGGCTAAAAGAGAAAATACAGATTTTCAATTACATAAAACACAAAAATAGAATTAAACAAAATACTTCAACAGCAAATTATTGTGCTGATTTAGGCACATCTGCACCTACCTATGGTTCAGATTCACACAGCAAACACAATGCAAAACGCAAACAGAAAAAAAAAGGGAAATGAATCAAACGCACAATTGGGGGTCTATGCTAGAGAGGGGGTTCGATTTATATAAATCTAAAACAGCGAAATCAACACACAAACAACAAATACTAATACTTAGACTCGATCTAAGTGTTGTTCTAAGCACAAACAGAGTATTCTAACGCTGGAACAACATTCACACAGAAATTATTGAAAACAAAACAAAATAAAACCACACGAAATTTGGGATTTACGCTAAAAGAAAGGGGAAACGAAGACAAACCTCACATTTGGATTGTCCGACGAATGGGAGGGCGAGGTAGAGCGGAATTTGCCATGGATTTGCGCCAAAAGGGGCCCTCGGTGGTGCTGTCTACCGCCACTTTGCTGCAGGTTGTTGGGAGCTACAGGAGGTGGTGCTTCGAAGTGGTGAAATGGCGGAAATGGAGATGTAGAGGGCCGGCGGTGGAAAGGCCAGCTAGCTGATGAGGGGTAGACGGCACCCCTCATCAATTGGAGCACTCCTTTGCTGCTACTACCTGCAAACAAGAAGACATGGGCCATTAGTTTCAGCAAGGGGCGAATAAGGAAAGGTATGAGAGGGGACATGGGAGGAAGAAGGGGCAACGACTTCCATGGAGGTGCGTGGAATCCATGGCAACACCAAGGAAGAAGGAGACGGTGGATGAATGGGGCGGATGGGAAGAAGATAGGAGAAGAGGAGTCGGGTTTTAGGGCACAACACCAAGGCAAAGATGCCTAATTCGATTTAGGGCATTGCTTTTATGCTTTAAGCCCTCTTTTCTGAAATTTCCAGAAAAGAGATTAAAAAATATTTAATTGCTGGACGCCTATTCTAGAGAGGCTTTTAGCAATTACTTTTAAAAATCGACTTTGGGGTGGAGCTGGGTTGAAATGGGGCTGTTTTCGCTTAGATCCAAGGCCCAGATGGGCAATTTGGATCCAAAATGACCCGGTTTGCCCCGAGGTTCAACCCGCTTCACTGTAAATGCTATAACTTTCTCGTTTTAAGTCCGATTCGAACGAAATTCGAATCGTAGCTCAATGACATCAATATGCATCTAAGTGTGGGTTCTAAACCTTTAAATGATGCATTTATGCAATAATATTATATTATATTTATATGTAATTTACGCATCATCAAATACCCCCATGCTAGAATAATTGCTAGTCCCTAGCAATATACCCTACCCCTGCAATGAAGATATGGACTACCCGAATAAAATGAAACTTATTAAACAACTAACTCACTTTCGTAGGAATCACGGTTGCATTTAGCACATGCAATAAGCCCTTTAAACCCCTGGGTTACCCCAGTGGACGAGCAAGGTCTCGTGAGGGTTTGCAGAGATGCTACCCACAAACATCAGAAATCATGCAGAAATTTAAATTTTTCTTCTAAAATGCTAGGCAATTCCAGAAATCAAATTTAGCAAATATTTCATGTAATTTTTCACTTCTCAGAACATAATTAGAAATTTATTGCCTCCACGATAAAAAATTCCCTTTCACTCTTCGAAAAATCGCATTTATCTATGATTGTTTCTCAGAAAATCGTGTATTATCATGCTATTGTTTATTTTTTTCATCACTTATGTATTTTTCTGTACAGTCTTTCATTCTACTTCTAAGTAATGACTTTTTCTTTTCATTTAAGCTCTTATTTTCTTTTTCATTGAATTTTCAATTTTTCACTTTTTCAATTCTATTCTTTTCTTTTCTTTTCATTCGCCTACGTGTGATCTGCTTTTGTGCCCTGTGCAAAGTTAATGCCTTCTTATACCACTATCTATATGCTAAAGACACTAACTAGACACAAAAGTGACTTCCTTCATTTACCTTTTTGACACGAGATTCAGACACTTCAACTTGTATCTGGTCTCAGCTTTCGAGGCTCACAAAGCTTTCCTTCTCCTTTTCGGGTGGAATGCAAATGCTTTAACTAGCTTCTGCACTCATCTTACTCGGGATTGTGAAATCATCCAAACAACCTAACGCAGACTCTTTTCTTTTAAGCTCGAGCTTTTTCTAATATTTTTTATTTACTTAGTAGTTTATTTCAAACTGTGCTTACTTATACTTTGTGATTCAAAATTAACTTTTCGCCTTCAGATACAGCATTTTCTTTGAACTTCACATAAATACTCACTCTTTTTAGCTTTGTTCAGAAAAAATTTTCTGCATGGGGCTTCTAAAAGTTTCTAACATGTCTAATTATGTCAACAACATTCATATATGCTAAAAAAAAATTCTGAAATGCCTAATTTATGAGTTTTAGTTACCAAAACATGATAAACAGGATAAAATAGTGTGTATCTACTGAACCATCTCCCCATGCTTGAATGACACTGTCCCTAGTGGCATGCAGAGATATAAAATTGTAATGTAGATGCACACTAAAACAATAATTCAGATACCGGAGAAAGGATAGATATAACCTGGTGTGATCGAGCCTCTGAAGGTGATGATTGACTTGATTTCGCACCACCACTATGCATATACGAATGCATAGTTTTCTGCTGATCTGGTCAATGGTCTGCTTCTGAAGGCGTGCTCTATGTCTCGCAACTTGGACTCATGCATTGAGGCATCAGATGGAACAATGTTCATGCATGACAACAATAAAATCCAAAACAAAAGTTAGAACAAAACACATAACCAATTAACTATTTTATTTCTAGTATACATATGATACCCCCTAACTAACAGTTAATAAAAATAAAAACACTAATACATAAAGCAACTAGACTATGTCAGAATTACTCTATATGACGAAAATAGAAAACCTAAATCTAAATCTAAATCAGTAAATTTAGCAAATATAGAGAATCACAAGCTATATTCTCTAAACTCACCTGCCTAATCGCTCTTTGAATCCTGAAATTCAGTGAATCATAGGAAACAACATATGAATCTTATATCTGCTAACTATGTTAAATCCTACTGACTAAAACAAATAAAAACAACTAACTAAACACATATTAAAAAACTAAAATCTCAGAAATAACAGAATATAATCGTCGTTCCCCGGCAACAGCGCCAAAATTTGGTTGCACTTTTGGAAGTGACATTTTTAAGACATATTTTTGCACTAAAAGCATTTGGAAAATCGTCAACCAAAGATAATAAAAACCGACTTTCCACAGATGTGGCGAGTACGGGTCGAATCCACAGGGAACGGGATACATTCTGAATTAAATCTAAAATATCAATTTATTAATATCACAATCATTTACAACTATGTTAATATTACAATTCTAATTAAATAACAATCTAAAAATGAAAATGAACTAAAACAAGTTGTTAAGTCTTCTCCAGATCGCCAGGGGTAATTCTGTCTTTTCGTCACACGTGCATCTGTACTTCGCATTGTAACTACACCTGTAGATATGTTTCTAACTTATCAACCTAAAACACGAAAATAAAGAGTCAGTATGGAATCAAGAATTAATTCTAAGTTATATCTATGACTATTTCTGAACTAATTATTGAATTAAACTACTATTATAAATAAAGAAAACTAAAATTATAATTTCTAACTAAACTAACAAAGTAAACACACTCTAACTAGCCTAACTATTGTTAATTCACTAACTATCTGCTAGAAAACATGAAAAACTACCTAGAATCAACTAAGTAAGCAAATGACTGTTTTATCCCTGAACAGTGCAAAAGCGACTTTTAATAGGTTTTCGCAAACAGGAAGTGCGAAGGGTCAAAATAAGTCCGATTCTAAGTATTTCTCTTTTGTTCTCTTTCTGACAGACTCAAGAGTCTGACGGATTTTACGGAATTGAAAAACTCATCCGGAAACTCTGGATATAAGCGTTTCAAGTTTGATAAAAATTATAGAACCGTTTGACCCGAAATCTAAAATCGCGTAAAACCTAATCTTGCAGAATGCTTAAAAGGCAAACCAAATCAACTTTGAACGAGTTGATTTTTGATTTGCACACAGTTAACACCTTAATGAATAGCATAGAACAGTAATTTCAGAAAAACTCAGAAGATTGTCACAGGGTATAACGAGTGTAAATCAAAGCAAAAATCAGGGTTCTACTTCAGTACACTATTCACTTAAATGAATGCAGAGCTTGCACTATTGCTCACAACACGTATGCTTATAGTCATTTACAGTTCTAAAATTAACTACTTAACAGAAAATAATCGAATTACACTAAAACAACAAATCTACATTAACTACCTACATTAGTTGCGAGAAATATAACTAGTGCTAATTTAAAACGCTAGGTTAGGCTAAGTTGAACTAACCTACAGTTATGAATTAATCTAAGTTAACTTGATAACATCAACTAATCTACTGTTAATTGCAAAGAAAGAACAAACAACACAAAATTATCTAAATCCCAAAAATCGGCTAAGCTAGTCTTAGCCGATTTTCACTATTGAACCTACACCCAACATATAAACTATTTGACATCTAAATTAACATCTTTACTTGATTTTAAGACACCGAAAATAATAATTTGCAGACTGACCAACACTAAAACTACTACAGAAATATTGCTAACACAGGAAAATACATGCACATTCTAAACATTTTCTAATTACAAAATACTAAAATCGAGTGTACCTAAAACAGGAATACAGATCCAACAAATGGGGTTACACAGTTACAACCTTATTTTGCTATTTACATAATCAAAACACAAGATAATTATACCAATTAACCCAGCTAACTTCCTAAAACAAAACAGACCAACCGGCTAAAAGAGAAAATATAGATTTTCAATTACATAAAACACAAAAATAGAATTAAACAAAACACTTCAACAACAAATTATTGTGCTGATTTAGGCACACCTGCACCTACCTATGGTTCAGATTCACACAGAAAACACAATGAAAAATGCAAACAGAAAAAAAGGGAAATGAATCAAACGCACAATTGGGGGTCTATGCTAGAGAGGGGGTTTGATTTATATAAATCTAAAACAGCGAAATCAACACACAAACAACAAATACTACTACTTAGACTCGATCTAAGTGCTGTTCTAAGCACAAACAGAGTATTCTAACGCTGGAACAACATTCACACAGAAATTATTGAAAACAAAACAAAATAAAACCACACG
Source organism: Nuphar pumila (assembly GCF_984573655.1). Classification (NCBI taxonomy): domain Eukaryota; kingdom Viridiplantae; phylum Streptophyta; class Magnoliopsida; order Nymphaeales; family Nymphaeaceae; genus Nuphar; species Nuphar pumila. Next base: position 51,452,727 of record NC_143257.1, on the reverse strand, counting down.
AAATTTGGGATTTACGCTAAAAGAAAGGGGAAACGAAGACAAACCTCACATTTGGATTGTCCGACGAATGGGAGGGCGAGGTAGAGCGGAATTTGCCATGGATTTGCGCCAAAAGGGGCCCTCGATGGTGCTGTCTACCGCCACTTTGCTGCAGGTTGCTGGGAGCTACAGGAGGTGGTGCTCCGAAGTGGTGAAATGGCGGAAATGGAGATGTAGAGGGCCGGCGGTGGAAGGGCCAGCTAGCTGATGAGGGGTAGACGACACCCCTCATCAGCTGGAGCACTCCTTTGCTGCTGCTACCTGCAAACAAGAAGACATAGGCCATTAGTTTCAGCAAGGGGCGAAGAAGGAAAGGTATTAGAAGGGACATGGGAGGAAGAAGGGGCGACGACTTCCATGGAGGTGCGTGGAATCCATGGCAACACCAAGGAAGAAGGAGACGGTGGATGAAAGGGGCGGCTGGGAAGAAGATGGGAGAAGCGGAGTCGGGTTTTAGGGCAACACACCAAGGCAAAGACGCCTAATTCGATTTAGGGCATTGCTTTTATGCTTTAAGCCCTCTTTTCTGAAATTTTCAGAAAAGAGATTAAAAAATATTTAATTGTTGGGCGCCTATTCTAGAGAGGCTTTTAGCAATTACTTTTAAAAATCGACTTTGGGGTGGAGCTGGGTTGAAATGGGGCTGTTTTCGCCCAGATCCAAGGCCCAGATGGGCAATTTGGATCCGAAATGACCCAGTTTGCCCCGAGCTTCGACCCGCTTCACTGTAAATGCTATAACTTTCTCGTTTTAAGTCCGATTCGAACAAAATTCGAATCGTAGCTCAATGACATCAATATGCGTCTAAGTGTGGGTTCTAAACCTCTAAATGATGCATTTATGCAATAATATTATATTATATTTACGTGTAATTTACGCATTATCAATGGCATCGGCAGTTGGCAAGCGAATCATCAACGACAGTCTGATTCAAGCTATGGCAGAACGGTGGAATCCATGTACCTGCACGTTCTTGTTTCCGTGGGGAGAAATGACTCTGCTAATGGACGAACTCAGTGACATCATGGGGTTGCTAGAGCTAGCTGGTCAGCCAGACGACCCGGTCGAGCAACAGTTCTTGATCAATGTCAAAGGGATAGATGTTCGAGAAGCATTGGCCAGAGCTACAGGGAGCAGATCTTGGCCTCTCACAAAGATCAACGGAAGTTAGTTCATTGATCTGTTCGGACTCTATCACAAGTATGGGGCCTATGAAGAAGTCGATACTTTGTCTCGAGCAGCGAAAGAAAGAATTCAGCATGCCATGATCCTATGCACAGTGGGACTAGCATTCTTTCAGGATGGTCAGAATTTCATCGATGTCAGAGTCGCCCAACTCTTTCGAAGATGGGGAAGCAAGCAGACCCGCCAGCTTTCGGTGTCCATGGCAGCTCTAGCCTTCCTCTATAGAGGCTTAGCCCGTTTTGCCCTCGGAGAGACCATTTTGGTGGAAGGATGCACGTATGCCTTGCAGTCGTGGTTCCTGCGACATGTTCCATCTAAGGCCAGTTCCTTCAGGTTCAATAGCAAGAGGTCGAAATCTATTGATCAGTATCGAACATTGATCGAGAGTCCGCACCAGGAAGAGATCCTCTGGGACTATTTTGATAGACGAGAATCAGTCCCTCCCTACACTTATGCTCGTAGCAAGCGTTACAAATTGCTCGGCCCTTTCTTCTGCGACGACTATCAGCCAGAGAGGTGTCTCCGACAGTTCTCGCAATGGCAGATTCGTGTCAACACCCGCTTCCCGACGGGCCGCATGCCAGAGTTCGATCTACGGTCGGATCAGTGGTCTGGGGCATACCACGTCACCCAATACACTTGGGACTCTTTTATTCCTTTGTCTATGTTTCCTGGTCCTAATATATCTTCGGAATATCGAGAATCGTGGCAATTTGTCTGCCTGCCTTCTCTTTGTATTTAAATCTTGTTATCAATAAAAATGCAACTTTTGTTCTGATAAAAAAGCTTTTTATGGCCAAAGTTTTATTTTGTTGTATATAGTCACAATTCTAGTGACAAATTCATCCCCGGTGATGAGACCTCTTTCCTATATTCTTTCTTCGATTATCTCTCATCATGATGGACGGCCTCGCCTAGGTCATAAAGCGCATTTTTGTTGTCGCAAAATGGTGACATAATTATTGCAAAATTTGTGATGACCCAATCCCTGGTAATGGGATAACTTGTTTAAATTGTCTATCAATTCCTTCATGTCTTTTTCTCAAAAGGTCGCATTTTCAAAAATTCCTCCAGGCTCTAACCATTCTTCTACTTCTGCAGAAATCATCTGGCATTGTCAAAATGGTGCAAACCAGAGCAGGAAAGGAAACTGCCCCTCAGCACAGCGACAGCGAAGTCGAGGCAGTCAACTCTCCTAAGTCAGTCAGGGGAAGAATCAGAATCAGACCGATGATATAGACCCCGCCATATACAACCTGTTCAAAAGAATGATGACCAGAATGATGTCAGAACAGGCTGAGGCCAGTTAGAAGGAGGTTGCTCCAAAAAGCAAGCCAAAGAAAAAGGCTGTGAAGAGACCAGTCAAAATCATCAGAAAGAAAATACAGCCTGACACCACTTCCGAAGAAACATAATCTGTTGAAGAGGAATCAGAAAAAGAAGAACAATTTGTTTTTCATCAGAATCCCCCGCAACTTGTAAAGACTGCTGTAGAGCCCGAATCAATAAACAAGCCCATTCCGGCTAATGATCCGATGCAAGAGCAGATGAGAGAAATGAATCGGGCCATCAAGGATATCCAGGCCAAAAGCAAGGGCAAGCAGACCTACTCCGGTGAAGATTTTTACCATGGCCTAGACGGGGATGACAATCTAGAGAATCTCCCTCGCAAGTTCCTTAAGTTCGACAGAACAAGCAACCCTAAGGCTCATTTGGCCACTTTCTATGCTGAATGCAGTCGTTTCAGGAAAGACAACCGAGCGTTGTTCATTTGCTTTCCTCGCAACCTAGAGGGGGTAGCGGCCAGGTGGTATGCGGATCACATCAATCCTATCGAACTACGAGAGTTCGACAAAGTCGTTAACCTGTTCATTGAGCGCTTCATGTTCAATGTTGAAGCCTCACCAACCCTCAACCATCTGTACAATCTAAAGCAGAATGAGAATGAGAAAGCCAGTGAATTCATTCATAGGTGGAGAAGCACCTGTAACAGAATGAAGGTTCCCATCCCAGAGGAACACGCCATGCAGATCATTTTGAACAACTTTGCTCAACCTCTGAGGAACCTCATTTCTACCTCGCTCGCCAAATCATTTATCAAACTAATTGAGAAAGCTGAATGGCTCGAGACTAGCTTGGACAATGGTCTGTACGAAGGATATCCTTTTGTCAGAGGGAATCCTGACCAAAAGAAGGCGCATGTCGCCTGCTCTGCAAAGTTTTCGAATCAGGGCAGTGGCAGTTCTGGCAACAAGAAGAGCAAGAAAAATCGTAACAAGAATGTCAGACATTCCAGGGCCGAAAGGACGAATTCAACAGCTCAGAAGGGAAAATTTGACAAGCCACAGCCTGTTCAGTCAGCACCGCAGCCCGAAGCAAAGCAGCCAGAAAAGCCGAAACACGAGGGTTGGAGTTATGACCAAGAGTTCACAGCTCTGGAACAGTCCCGCGAAGACATCTTAGAATATATGATGTCTAAGGGAATGATCAAACTACCCAAAGTGGCAGATCCTCCTATCACTATGGGAAAATGGACGGATAAATTCTGCAAGTTTCACCGGACTGTTGGACATGACAGAGAGCACTGTTTTGTCCTTAAAAACATCATCCAAGACTGTATTGACAAAAACTTGCTAATTTAAGATGAAGAAGAGCAGCCAGAAATTTTATCCAAGCCATTTCCCAAGCATTCAGCTTCAGTCATCACGGAGCAGACATTTGCTCTTTGAGGTAGCATCCAGCCATGTTCTAGTCAGGACATTCAAGATTAGCATCAGGTCCTGGTCCTTCATCAAGTGCAGTCTTCCGCCAAGAGGGTGGATATTACTGCATTTTCCAGCAACAAGAAGCCAGCAAAAGCAGCGGCAGAAACTGCCAAGTTAATTCCCAGGATCCTGAAGCGCTTTATCAAGGCAGCTTCGAAGGAAGAAGAGGCTTCAGGGTCAGTTCAGAAGCCAATCACTGCTCTATCCAACGTTCATATCCTGGATTTGACCCACGCTTCGTGGGAGCACCAGCAAGTGCTAGAAGATCTGCTCAGAAAGATCAAGGTCAAGCCTAGCACAACTTCGCAAGATATGGCTCAAATCGTCAATCAGGCCATGACAAACGCACCAATCACATTTTCGGATGAGGATTTTCCAAAACCTCATTCATTCCACAATAACGCTCTCTACATAGTGGTGCGAACCAGGGTGTTATCATCGCAAAATTTTTACTTTTGCAAATCAAACTGACCTTTGAAAAAGATTTTTGAAAATAACTCGCCTCCGTTTTTAAAATGCGGGAAAATTCCGAAGAATGGGACTCGCCTGTCGGTACGAGGTTCGACCGTTCCTGCCACCTTTAACAGGGGTAATCAAACCAAGGATCAATCTACTGCTCTGCTCTATTCAACTTATCCAAATCATATCCTAATTTTTAAATGCACATAGAATCAGACATGTGCTATGAATTTTCAGAAAATGCCCATTTTGAAAACATGATGTTTGCTTTGAATGATTGAAATATTTAGAATAGGTATCACATGGAAAATCGTGAATTGGGATTTGAAATATACTTCTGAGGGAAATAAAAATCGATTTTGAGGAATCCCTGACATTTGGTGAAAATCGATTCTGAGATACTTGGTTTCTCTGAATTCAAACTTTGAAATTGAAATTCTAACTTAGGGAATTCGAATTTGGAACTTGGGATATATTTGAAATATCATTGGTAAATCCATATTCTTTTGAATAAGACTTAGAAAAATTCTAACTTCAAACTTTGAAATTGACTGCATAACTTTGGAAAATTGAGTTTATGAACTTGAAAAACACTTGAAATATTCTTTGAAATTCAATGTTTTTAGGAAAATCGATTTTGATATAAGACTTAGGAGATTTTGAGAAAATGAACTTCTTTGAATTGAGATTGGAATTGGCAAATGCATGAAATGAATGAATATGGATTTGAGGAATTGAGAAATACTTTTTGTATTTTTGAGAAATGCAGTGCATTTTTCAAGTTAGCCTAAGAGTGTAGGCTGAATGTGGCTAATGTGAAGATCATAAATCTAAGTATCATTCGTATTCTGACTATGGCCATAAATACAAATTCCACCAAGTTTATAAACTTCATAGAAGCTAGTGCATGTGCCATTCGTGTAGACCATGGTGAATTTGTAAAAATATGCATGAATCATCATCCATCACACATTGAAATTATAAAAATAAACTATATGCAATGCAACCTAAGCTAAGCAGGAAATATAAATTCTTATTCCAAAGTTTAATTACAAATTACATCACTATTGAAATTTAAATACATGACAAATAAAGTCTTCAATGTACCTGCAAAACTAGAAAACTTGGTTAATGAATATATGTTGGCTTTTCTAGATTTATCCAACAATATCAGGAAATTGTTGGATTTTGCTAGATATAAGCCTTTTTGCCATGATTCCCTTAAATCAAAATGATAAAATATGAAGAAATAATAAAGGTAAAATATGAAATTTCGAAATTGGGGTCAAAATGACCAAAATACCCCTAATAACAAGACTATGGCCTTGAAATTAGGGTTTTTAGAAAGATATTTTGATAAAATGCAAGTTTTGAAATTTGAATGGAATAAACTCAAACCAAATATACTATGACATGATTAAAAATATGAAATTAGGGTTAAGAATTTCGAAATTTAGGTCAAATGACCAAATTGCCCCCGATAGCAAGACTATGGCCTTGAAATGAGGGTTTTTAGAAAGAGATTTTGGTAAAAATTTGAGTTTTATGACCTAAATGAAATCAAATAACTACAAAATTAAACCTAAAGTATCCTAATATGATTATGAACATGATTAAACCCTAAAAATATATGCTTATGCACGAAAATCCAATAATATCACAAAAACTGTGATTTTAGCAGTGTTTTTGGAATTCTTCAGGAACCCGGTTTTGCAATTTGCTTAATTCAGCCATCAAATGGATTCCAAAATCCATAAAAATTGGTACCTACACTTGTTATGACCCTAATGTCGAATTGGAATTATAAAAATAATTTTTTGACATTGAATTAATCCAAAAATTGCATTAAACCTTAAAATATGCTATTTTTGACCTAATTCACCAACCAGTCTCAGTCCAAGACCTGAATCAGGGGTCAAATCTCCATAAAAATTTATGAAATTTTACAGAGACTAACTAAGAAGAAAAAAAGAGATTTCCCAATTTACAGATCGGAAAAATCATCTCCGGTTAGGGAGAAACCCTTCCAGAAATCTGAGCTAAAATATATCACTCTTAACAGGGATTAAAACGGCTACTTCAGATTGAAAATACAAGAATAAATAGCAATCCTAAACAAAAATTTCTGAAATTTTAGTGGTGAACATTAGACAAAAAAATAACAATACTCACTTTTTACAGATCTAAAATCAAATCTGTGGTTTGGGATTTATGACTAACACAAGTCTGATTAGGGTTTTGGTAAACCCTAACGAGTTTTAAATTTAAAAACAGATTCTCTGAAAGGGGAAAAATAATAAAAAGTGGTCAAAAAATCCGGAAAATTCACAGAAGACAGATCTATTCAATGTGAATCTATATCACTTTACAGATCTAAAATCTAATATAATATGAAAGCAATATCATCACAGCAAGTTACCTTCTTGATTTTAACCATGATTTTAAAGCTTTAAAAACCCAATTTGATGTCTGATTTTTTTGACAGGGTTCTCGAGATCCAAAACCTCTGATTTTTCTACAGTAACTCAATAACTCATGCATGCATCACATATAAAAAATTCAGAAATAAACAATGAGTAATTCAATCCGAAATAACATTATCTTCACTGTTCTAAACCTAGAACACACAGAAATTTAAGAGACTTGGAAAACCATGCATTAACTAATGTAAATAAATAAAATAAACCATAAAACAGTAAATAAAACTTATTTCTATGCTATAGAACGTAAAAAAAACATAAATAAACCATGAAAATAAAATAAAAACAGGGAATCAATGGCTGGAATTTGATATCACCTTTAAAACATAGATTTAACCCATTAAAAGGGGTAAATCATATATTTTATTGGTTAATAATGTAAAGAATCATATTAAAATCAATTCTAATGGAATAAAATCTCTGTAAATCATCCAAAACAGGGTTAGATCACCTTCTTGTATCGTTCTTGCTGATTCTTGATGGTTCTTGAGGTTGAATCCATGGTTTAATCCATGAAGGGGATGACACCAATGGCTAAAATTGATTTAAAACATGAAAAAGTATTAAATAAAACTAAAAAATATTAAAAATATTACCTTGGTGCTTGCAGCTGCAATGGAGGAAGGTGGAGGTGCTGGAGAGGAGAGAGAGGCCACGAAAATTTGAGAGAAAAGAGCCCCCCTTAGGTCCCTTTTTATAATTTTTCAAAAATCACTTAATTAGGGTTAATTAAGAGGTTTTTCATTTTTTTAGGACCCTTTCTAATAAATCCACTAAAGGCAATGATTTTTTGTGGTTTTCTAACCCTAAATGAACTCTAATTAAACCTTAATTAAAACCTAATTAAACCCTAAAAAGTCCAAATGTGGTACCACCTAGTATGGACCCACATTTGGTTTTTAAAACCTGAATTTAAAACCTTTAAAAACCAATGGTTTAAAACTTAAATAAAATGGATTTTTAAAATTGATTTTGACTCCTCTAAACCTCTAACCTAACTAGGACAATGACTAACCCTAGTCTATCCCTGACTTACTCGAATATGGCGCCACCCCGAGTGGGCCCTACTTGAGTTTTTTTTTTTTTAAAAAATGATTTTAAAACTTGAAATTGAGAAAGTTTTCAAAAGATTTTCAAAAGTAAACTTTGAAATTAAAATTTTTGAAATGGCATAGGGTCCTAACTGGGTCAGGACTCCTCTGGATATGGTACCAACTGAGTGGGCCCACATCGAGTTTTTCAAATTTTGAAATAAACACTGAAAATACCTTTGAAAAGGGGTTAAAATTAATAATTAAAATTAAAGATCTTTGAAAATAGGGTCTCAAGCGAATTGGAACTCGGGTTAGAGTCCTGAACTCTTAGGACTCTGAGATTTTAGATTTTAAAAGCCAAATGAAAGAATTTTCAAAAGATTTTATCAAGAAATGATGAAATAAGTAAGAAAACACAGTCAGGGTTAGACTCCTAACTCGACCGAACTCTAAAATAGAGTCCTGAACTAACTGTACTCTTTAAAATGACCTAAATTTTGAAAATAATCGAAAAAGACTGAAAATGGAAGTAAAACAGACTTAAAAACAGACTCCTGACTGGATTAGGACTCTGAGACAGAGTCCTGATCGGACTGAAACTTTCAAAAATTTGAAAAAATTGATGAATAGAGGAATTCAGAAGCGACACCACCTCAATGGGTCTCATCTGTGAATTGGAATCAATTAAAATTTGAATTTGAAATGAATCCAGATTGTTTCCTTGAGAAAATATTTCGAAATATAAAGTCCTGGGGTTGGAAAATGACAGAGTATTGAATAAAAACCCAGGTTTTGAAATTGATTTTGAAATAAAACTTTAAAATTCAAATCTGGATTGAATGTTTTGAAATAGGAGTGCTGGATCTCGAAAATGAGATGGGATGACATGCAATGCTATGCGATGCAATGAAATAGTATGCCGAATGCATGCAATGATATGCAATGACACATGAAATGTAAGTACTGGATGAGGGTGAAAATTTGGGGTGTTTATAGATGCCCCTCTTTGCTACTAAGCCGGTTGTGAGCCGAGCTTAGTGGCAAAGAAAACACACCAAATTTGAACTATAAAAATGCCCCAGTTAGATGGGTCTGACTCGGTATGAAAGAATTTATTCAAATGATGATGGTAGATATGAAATGGGGAATAAGGAGAAAATTTTATTTCAAAAAGAAATGAGATTCAGGTTTTGCCCTTAACCTGGATGAGACAGAAAATACCTCGTATAGAAACGAAGCTCAGGTTTGACCCTTAACCTGATCGGGCAGAAAATGGAATACCTCATCAAAGGAGGCTCAGGTTTGTACCCTTAACCTGATTGGGCAGAAAATGGAATACCTCATCAAAGGAGGCTCAGGTTTGTACCCTTAACCTGATTGGGCAGAAAATGAAATACCTCATCAAAGGAGGCTCAGGTTTGTACCCTTAACCTGATCGGATAGAAAATGGAATACCTCATCAAAGGAGGTCCAGGTTTATACCCTTAACCTGATTGGGCAAAAAATGAAATACCTCATCAAAGGAGGCTCAGGTTTATACCCTTATCCTGATCGGGTTGAAAATGGAATACCTCATCAAAGGAGGCTCGGGTTTGTACCCTTAACCTGATCGGGCAGAAAATGGAATACCTCATCAAAGGAGGCCCAGGTTTATACCCTTGACCTGATTGGGCAATGAAAATGAAATACCTCATCAAATGAGGCTCAGGTTTATACCCTTGACCTGATTGGGTGAAAAATGGAATACCTCATCAAAGGAGGCTCAGGTTTATACCCTTAACCTGATCGGGCAGTGAAAATGAAATACCTCATGAAATGAGGCTCAGGTTTATATCCTTAACCTGATCGGGCAAAAAATGGAATACCTCATCAAAGGAGGCTCAGGTTTATACCCTTAACCTGATTGGGCAGAAAAATGGAATACCTCATCAAATGAGACTCAGGTTTATACCCTTAACCTGATTGGGCAGAAAATGGATGGAATCCTCGAAAGAAGAGACCGTGATGGAACCTTCGAATTTCCGCACAATGAATCCGATAGGGGTTTTGCAAAAGGAAGGAAATTGGGGTCCCTAAAGTTTGAAAAGAGATTAATTTTGGGCGCCTCATTGCTGAGACTAATTAACTTTTGAAGTTGCCTTTTGCTGAAATTGGTGGCTTAACCTCAAGCCGAAATTGGACTGTCTATGGTGGGATAGTGGGGACACAGGGAAGTGTGCGAATCTGAGAGCCTGTGCGCTCAGATTATACCAAAGAAGGGAAGGAATCTTGAAAACTCCCGTAATCAAGTCCTAAAAGGGATGACAACTGATGTCAGGATGCGCCAAAGATGAACTGAAGCTCTCGCTTCACGCCAGGATAGCTAGAAAATATTGTCAAAATGTTGAAAATTGTTGTTGATTCAAAATAATTGAAAATGATGCACATTGTTTTGAAAATATTCCCTCTTTTCTACCTGAAGTATTACCTCCGACTGGGCTTAACTCCGTAGAATCAAGATTCGAATTCAAATTGCTTGCGATTGGCTTTCTTTCAAGGAAGCTATCAATTTCCTTGATATGGACGGAAAAAAAAGTATTCTTGATATTGCGAGGGCTATTAGTGAAAGAATATTGATAAAAGAATTTCACAAAATTAAAGAAGATTCTTGATAGATTCGGCCGTCTGATATCCTGGGATTCTTTTCTCATGATGATCTTTCTGCCCTCTCTTTTTAGCAGATTGGAGCTCTCTTGGATTTTTCGGGAATTACATCATCCTTCATTTTGGAGATGTCCTGACTTTTCTCTCTTTTTTTTTCTTGGGAAGGGTACGTCACAAACTTCTTCATCTCAGAGATGTTCCGATCCTTCTTTTCTCACAGGGATTGTCTTGATAGTTATTGGCTCATTGGTTGAGAATCTCTTGATGATAGCTGGAATCAAATATCTTTTAGGCTTTGTCGGTAGGCTCATCACACTCGCCTTCATCTCGACGGTGATCTGAACTTTCCCTGGAAGGATCCGTCACAAACTCCGTCATCTTGGAGATGATCCAAATCTTCTTTGGCCCCGGGGATCGACTCGCTTAATTCGCCTTCATCTTGACGACAATTGAGAGATCCCTTTTGCAGATATTTAATTGCAACTTAGGTGATTGAGGGGATATGAAAATTGAGTGGATTTTTCTGTATCACCCAGGATATTTCGACTGCTTTATTTTTCAAGAATGGTCTTTAAAAATGTGCCATTGACTGCGATCAATATCAATCACTTATGGCTTTGCAACAACATTGAATTCTCTTTGCTGGCCATATCGCGGATTTATTCTTCATCCTTTTGGTTGGCCAATAGAAAGATTTTGAATTTTGAATCCTTTTTCGCGAAAGCATTGTCCTTTCGGAAGTAATACTGAGGGTATTCTGAGGTAATAATTTTGTTCAATAAAGATTTTTGAAATCAACAAATATTTAATGACAAATTGGCAAAATTTTCTTGAAATCCTTTTGTGAAATCGAGCATTTGAAGCACAACGCAACACATCCATGACAAAAATTCTCTTCTCCTTTCCCCAAAGGAGAAGATTCAGAAATTAGAATTGGGAATTACTCCTCTTTTCCCTGAAGAGGAGGTGTTTGCAAAACGAACTTTCGAAGAGAAATTAAGCTTTCGTCAAAACTTCCTAACATTAGGCTTCTCTTATGGAAAGGGGGCCGGAATTGGTGAGGTTGGTAAATTGGTCATGAAGGAACGAGTTCATCACACTCTCCCTGAAAAGAGGGTCCTTCATGATGAAATGGCCTAGTCTGAAATTATGGGGCCACAAGGAAAGCAAGTCTCCGTCGAGTCTCTCCCTATAAAAAGGGTTCCTTGTGTGAAATTTGAAATTTTTTTTGCAAACGGTTCACAAAGACACGAGTCCCTTCAAACTCTCCCTGAAAATGGGCTAAGTGAACGAATTGGATAGCATGCGAAAAGAGCGAGCTCCCTCGAACTCTCCCTATACAAAGGGTCTCTCGCAAGAAAAATTATTATTTTTTTTTTTGGAATTGGGTATTGGGTGACCAAAAGGTCGAAATTTGGAAATTGGAATTTTGAAATTTGATATTTGAAATTGGAAATTGGAAATTGGAAATTGGAAATTGGAAATTGGAAATTGGAAATTTGGGAATTGATTGGCTAAAAAAGTCGAAATTGTGAATTGGTTTACTGAGAATGACATGGGTTCTATAGGGATTCAGCCTAAGAACGACATTGGTTCTATTGAGAACGGCATTGGTTCTGCAGGGGTTCGACCTACGAACTATCAATTCCATAGGAATTCAACCTAAGGATCATAGCTTAAGAATGAATGATTCCAACTTGTGAGCTTTGAATGGACCAGATGCTAAACTGGGTTTTTGAGGGAAGATTCGAATCAGAATTCAACTCTTCAAGGAAAACTAGATGAATTGGATTTTGAAAGAAAATTCGGGTTGGAACTCGGATCGTCTAGACCAACTTGCAGGGTAAGGAAAACTCGAGTCGGAACCCGAATCTTCGAAGGAAAACCAGGTCCATTATGGAAAGAAAAGAAATCTGAGTCGGAACTCGAATCTTGAAGGAAAGGTAGATCAATTTGGAAGGAGAAGAAATTCGAGTCGGAACCCGAATCCCGAAGGAAACTAGATTAACTAGAAGGAAAGAAGATTCGAGTCGGAACTCAGATCCTGAAGGAAAACTAGACCGGTTGGAAGGAAAAGAAATTCGAGTCGGAACTCGAATTCTTGAAGGAAAACTCGATCGATTAAAAGGAAAGGAAATTCGAGTCGAAACTCGAACCCTAAAGGAAAACTAAACCGGTTAGAAGGAAAAGAAATTCGAGTCGGAACTCGAATTCTTGAAGAAAAACTCGATCGATTAAAAGGAAAGGAAATTCGAGTCGAAACTCGAATCCCAAAGGAAAACTAAACCGGTTACAAGGAAAAGAAATTCGAGTCGGAACTCAAATTCCTGAAGGAAAACTAGATCGATTAAAAGGAAAAAAAATTCGAGTCGGAACTCGAATCCCAAAGGAAAACTAAACCGGTTAGAAGGAAAGGAAATTCGAGTCGGAACTCGAATTCCGGAAGAAAACTAGGTTAACCAAAAGGAAAGAGGATTCGAGTCAGAACTCGAATCCCGCAGGAAAACTTAAACCGGTGTGGAAGGAAAGGAAATTCGAGTCGGAACTCGAATTCCAAAGGAAAACTAGGTTAACCAGAAGGAAAGAAGATTCGAGTCGGAACTCGAATCCCAAAGGAAAGCTAAATTAGTGGACACTGAATTTTAAAGTGTACCAGTGCAAACACCGGATTTTGAAAATGTGCCAATACAAGCATTATGTTTTGAAAAATTACCAGTACGAATACCGGGTTTTGGAAGATTACCAGTACGAGCGCTGGATTTTGGAAGGTTACCAGTACGAGCACTGGATTTTAAAAGGTTACCAGTACGAGCGCTGGATTTTAAATGGTTACCAATACGAGCACTGGGCTTTAAAAGGCTACCAGTACGAGCACTGGATTTTGGAAGGATACCAGCATGAGTAGTGGAAAAAAAAGTACCTGCACGAACGCTGGGCTTTGAAAAAGCCTGACTAGTGAATACTGAATTTAGAGGGTTCGACCAATAAAAACAGATTCAGGAAGTTCGACCAGTGAAAACTGGATTCAGGAAGTTCGACCAGTGAAAATTGGATTTAAGAAGTTCGACCAGCGAAAACTGGATTCAAGAAGTTCGACCAGCGAAAACTGGATTTAGGAAGTTCGACCAGTAAAAACCGGATTTAGGAAGTTCTACCAGCGAAAACTGGATTCAAGAAGTTCGACCAGCGAAAACTGGATTTAGGAAGTTCGACCAGTAAAAACCGGATTTAGGAAGTTCGACCAGTAAAAACCGGATTTAGAAAGTTCGACCAGTGAAAACTGGATTTAAGAAGTTCGACCAGCGAAAACTGGATTTAGGAAGCTCGACCAGTGAAAACTGGATTTTGGAAGTTCGACGAGTGAAAACTGGATTGAGGAAGTTCGACCAGTGAAAACTGGATTTAAGAAGTTCGACCAGCGAAAACTGGATTTAGGAAGTTCGACCAGTAAAAACCGGATTTAGGAAGTTCGACCAGTGAAAACTGGATTTAAGAAGTTTGACAAGTGAAAACTGGATTCTGGAAGTTCGACCAGTGAAAACTAGATTCAAGAAGTTCGACCAGTAAAAACCGGATTTAGGAAGTTCGACCAGTGAAAACTGGATTCTTAAAGTTCGACCAGTAAAAACCGGATTTAGGAAGTTCGACCAGTGAAAACTGGATTCAGAAAGTTCGACCAGTGAAAACCGGATTTAGGAAGTTCGACCAGTGAAAACTGGATTCTGGAAGTTCGACCAGTAAAAACCGGATTTAGGAAGTTCGACCAGTGAAAACCGGATTTAGGAAGTTCGACCAGTGAAAACCGGATTTAAGAAGTTCGACCAGTGAAAACTGGATTTAAGAAGTTCGACCAGCGAAAACTGGATTTAGGAAGTTCGACCAGTGAAAACTGGATTCTGGAAGTTCGACCAGTAAAAACCGGATTTAGGAAGTTCAACCAGTGAAAACCGGATTTAGGAAGTTCGACCAGTGAAAACTGGATTATGGAGAATTACTAATTGACTTTGATGGAAAATTTTCAGTCTTCACCCTCACGACGACTCGGACAACTGTCGGGGTCTCAGGATTTATCCCTTATCCTGAATGGGTAATCGATGCAAATGCGAATTGATGCAGATGAATGCGAATGAATGCATGCAAATGCAAATGAATGTAAATGGGTGCACATGCGTGTAAAATGAGAGATTTGCTTGATCCTGCCTGCATACAGGATGTTTTGAAGACAATTTTTAAAATAATGCCCCAGTGTAATGGGGGAGTAAGATATTGGATGAAAGGATAAATAATTGATATTTGAGGAATGTTCTCTGAAGATAACAGTGGAAAGATTGACGATGTGCTTCTTGATGAATTCGGGAGACACTCTGAAAGAGGTTACTCCTTGTAAAAAGACATTTTATAAAGAAGGAGAAATACAAAAGATGATGCCAAACTATGAGGAAGATTGATAATTTTATTGATGAAAAAGATGAGACCATGCCATCCATACAAAATGACGAAAGCAAAATGCAAGAATGAAAGAGTGATGGCCTTGTCGCTCTTAAGGGGCTGATGAGCTGGTTGCTTTATCTTCTTCTTTGCCTTCCACAAGGATATTTTTGTCGAAATAGTCTTGAATAATATTCCTGAGAACGAAACAGTACTCGGTATCATGCCCCATGGCTCGATGAAACTTGCAGAATTGATCTTTAAATCTTCCCCTAGTGATAGGAGGATCATCGACTCTTGGGAGCTTAATCATCTCTTTGGCCAACATATATTCAAGGATTTCTTCACGCGGTTGATCTAGGGGAGTAAAGTCACGTTTAAAACTCCAGTTGTCGTGCTTCGACTTTTCTCGAGGTCTCGACCCTTGCTCAAAAGATCGATGAGGTTGCTTATCATACTGGGGAATCGACTCACCTTTTTGCTCATTTTTGTTGGGGTTTGGTCCCCATGGGCCAGAGCTGTGAACTTTCACATTTCCCTTATAATGGTTCTTGTTGTTGCTGGTAGAGTAGGTAAAATGGGTTTTCTTGTTAGATTCCTGCTGACTGCTGCTTTTGGTGAATATGGAACCTTCATAAGATCCATTTTCCATACTCAACTCAATCCATTCAGCTCGTTCTGTCAGTTCTATGAAGCTCTTCGATGGAGATGTAGAAATCAGTCCCCTCAGGGGTTGCGAGAAGTTGCTCAGGATCAAAGATAGTGCGTGTCCTTCTGCTATTGGCTCACGCATCTTATTGCAAGCGGATCTCCATCTGTGAATGAAATCCCTGGCCTTCTCATTTTCCTTCTGCCTCAGACTGCAGAGATGACTGAGAGTCGGGAGTGCTTCAACATTGAATAAAAAGCGCTCAATAAACAAATTGACCACTTTATCAAACTCTTTCAGCTCTATGGGATTAATATGCTATGAATACCATTTTGCTGCAATACCCTCCAGACTGCGAGGGAAACAAAGAAATAAGGCTCGGTTATTCCTCCTGAACTTGGAACACTCTGCAAAGAAAAGGGCGAGGTGTGACTTTGGGTCACCCGAACCATCAAACTTAATGAATTTCTTGGGGAGGTTATCGAGATCATCATCCCCATCCAGTGCATCATAGAAGTCTTCACTTGTAAAGACTCTTTTGCCCTTGTCACGAGCTTGAAGATCCTTAACCATCTTCATCACATCTTTCAGTTGTGGCTGTGTAGGGTCGTCAACAGACTGATTCTTGGATTTGTAGGCCGACCCCTGACCCTGAGTTGACCTTTTGAATTCATATTTATTTTCACATTCCTTGTCAGCATCGTCAGCTGATTCTGACTCATCAGATATTTCCTCGTGACGACTCTGCTTTTTGCTGATCTTCACATTCTTGACAGCATGACCCTTATCTTTCTGTTTGGTCTGAATTTGCTCAGTACTGGCCTCAGCTTGCTCTGCCAGCATCTTGGTCATCATTTTTTTGAACATGACGTACATTTGGGAATCGATGCCATCATCCGCCTGCTGACCCTGACTCTGGATGGATCGAGGTGAGTCCATCTCTTCTTCTGAAGCTACTGAGTACGCGACGCCTTCAACTGATGTGGTTTTCTTTCTGGATCTTGTATGAACCATCGGGTATCACAAATGTTCTCTTGGATGTTGCTGATGCTCTCTGTAGGGCAGAACTGATGGTTAGGCTTCTGAAGGAAATTTGGTTTGGAGGAAAATATTTGTTGAGAATTTTGGTAGACAATTGAAATAATATCCCATTACTAGGGATTGAGTCGTCGCTGGGATTATGACAATTGTGTTGCTATTCTTTGCAAGATAAACAACTGAAAATATGCCTTGTTACCTAGGCGAGGTCGTCAAACCAAAATGAAATGTAAAATAAAGGAATTTTATTGAGGGGAAAAACATGATTTTATCAATAATACACTTGACAGAGGGGAGGGGGACAGACAATTTTCCACCGCTCCGGATAATCAGAAGATACACGAGGATCAGGAAAAATAGTGAGAGTAACAAAGGAATATCAGCCATGTCTGGCAGAATGGTATGCTCCGGACCACTGATCTGATGCGAGACCGAATTCTGGCAGAACCCCGACTAGTGGACGAATCTCTACGCGCTTCTGCCTCTGAGAGAATTGCCTGACACACCGCTCTGGATGATAGTATGCGCAGAATAATGGGCCAAGTAGCCTGAATCGCTTGCCATATGCATAAGTATATCTGGGAGGTGATTCCTGACGATCAAAGTAGTCCCATACGACTTCTTCCTCCTGAAGGTTGTCGATCAGGAACCGATATCGCGCAACTGGAAGAAGCTTTTCACCATTGTATCTGAAGGAACTGGCTCGGACTGGCACATGTCGGAGGAACCAAGACTGCAAGGCATAGGTGCACCATTCGACTAGGATCGACTCTCCGAGTGCGAAACGAGTCAACCCTCGGTATAGAAAGGCGAGTGCGGCCATGGCTATCGAGAGGCGGCTGGTCTGTCGACTTCCCCATCTCCTTAGAAGCTGAACTATTCTGATATTCATGTAATTCCGTCCATCTGGAAAGAAAGCTAATCCTACCGTGCACAGAACCATCGCGTGCTGAATTCTCTCTCGAGCTGTCCTGGACAACGAGCTGACTTCCACAAATATCCCATACTGTCTGTAGATTTCGAGCAGGTCCACATATTCATTTCCATCTTCTTCAATCAGAGGCCAAGACTTGGGTCCCGTCATGCGAGCTAAAGCATCCTTAGGGTCCAGACCCTTAACATTAATCAGAAACTGTTTCTCCAATGGATCTCCAAGCTGACCGGCTGGCTCGGGCAATCCCATAATCTCTGAAAATTCATCCATCAGTACTGTCATCTCGCCCCACGGGAACCAGAAGGTAGAAGTGCTCGGATTCCACCGCTCTGCTAGTGCATGAATCAAGTTGCCGTTGACTGTCTGCTTTCCCACTGCGGACGCCAGTTCCAATCCACACTCGTCCAGATGGTCCAGAAACATACGAGAGAAGTTCTTGAACCATGAATAATACCACCGGGGAAAGAAAGATCCGGTGCTGAGGACTCGATGTTCGGGAAGACTTTGTCGCACCTCGTAGGAGATGTGACCCTCGGGGAAGACTGAATCAAGCTGACTGGATGCCATCGGACTGAAAGACATAGAAATTGGAATAAGACTTGGAAAATACAGGAATTTTGAGGAAAATGCAGGCAGGATAAAAATAAAGCATGAAATTCGAGATCCAGAAGACAGGAAAGATGGGAAATCACCTGGAGTTTTGGAGGAAATTAAGGGAAATTTGGAAAATCGTCCAGAGTTTGATGAAAAATGGAAAATGAAGTATTTGAAAAAAATCGTCCAAGGTTTTAAAACATGGACAGTACATGGACATAGATTGGGGAATTTTGAGAAAATCGTCCAGTATTTTAGAAAATTAAGGAAAATATGGAAACTAAAAGGAAATAACATATTCAATCAAATTCTGCATAAACAAGCATGCACATACAGCATTCCCTAAAAGCTGACTCTAGATGCACAAATTTTTAAATAGCTGCAGGACCTTAATCCTAACTCTAAGGTTCAGATCAACTGTATCCAATCCAATTATGCCTATATACTCAAGCCAAGGCTCGATGTACGTGGCATAAAATCAAATTCTCCGGTTCTAGGTTCAAGTTTTCCAACATCCTTGAGCACCTGCCGATATACGTTGGACTATGGCCCTTGGTACGTGGCAGGGGGGTTTTCACCCAAATAGGTGGCCCAGTTGTGAGGCTCTGTCCCGAACTATGGTTCTGGAAGAGAGCCCAGCAACGTGAAGACCGGGACAATATAGGTGGGGTGGTTTTTGAAAAACATGAGCACATGCAATCAAACAGAAGGCTCTAAGTCCTAAAGAGATAGAATTTTGAAATATTTGAAGAAGCAAACATTGTTTTCATACAATTCCTAAATTGAGGAGTGTTGTATTAGACCTAAGTCTATGTGAGCATGAATAATTCTCCTCAATATGGTCCTACCAAACCATACCTAGTCTATATGCATTCCATGTCAGCTGGGTTCAAGTCTAGGCTCCTAGGTTCACATGATATCATAAAGCAAAGCTGACATTCCATGGAAATCGATTTTGACAATTTGAACTAAGTAGAGCATTAGATTGATCAAGCAAAGACAGGTCCCATCACGGTCGCCAAACCTGTTATCATCGCAAAATTTTTACTTTTGCAAATCAAACTGACCTTTGAAAAAGATTTTTGAAAATAACTCGCCTCCGTTTTTAAAATGCGGGAAAATTCCGAAGAATGGGACTCGCCTGTCGGTACAAGGTTCGACCGTTCCTGCCACCTTTAACAGGGGTAATCAAACCAAGGATCAATCTACTGCTCTGCTCTATTCAACTTATCCAAATCATATCCTAATTCTTAAATGCACATAGAATCAGACATGTGCTATGAATTTTCAGAAAATGCCCATTTTGAAAACATGATGTTTGCTTTGAATGATTGAAATATTTAGAATAGGTATCACATGGAAAATCGTGAATTGGGATTTGAAATATACTTCTGAGGGAAATAAAAATCGATTTTGAGGAATCCCTGACATTTGGTGAAAATCGATTCTGAGATACTTGGTTTCTCTGAATTCAAACTTTGAAATTGAAATTCTAACTTAGGGAATTCGAATTTGGAACTTGGGATATATTTGAAATATCATTGGTAAATCCATATTCTTTTGAATAAGACTTAGAAAAATTCTAACTTCAAACTTTGAAATTGACTGCATAACTTTGGAAAATTGAGTTTATGAACTTGAAAAACACTTGAAATATTCTTTGAAATTCAATGTTTTTAGGAAAATCGATTTTGATATAAGACTTAGGAGATTTTGAGAAAATGAACTTCTTTGAATTGAGATTGGAATTGGCAAATGCATGAAATGAATGAATATGGATTTGAGGAATTGAGAAATACTTTTTGTATTTTTGAGAAATGCAGTGCATTTTTCAAGTTAGCCTAAGAGTGTATGCTGAATGTGGCTAATGTGAAGATTATAAATCTAAGTATCATTCGTATTCTGACTATGGCCATAAATACAAATTCCACCAAGTTTATAAACTTCATAGAAGCTAGTGCATGTGCCATTCGTGTAGACCATGGTGAATTTGTAAAAATATGCATGAATCATCATCCATCACACATTGAAATTATAAAAATAAACTATATGCAATGCAACCTAAGCTAAGCAGGAAATATAAATTCTTATTCCAAAGTTTAATTACAAATTACATCACTATTGAAATTTAAATACATGAAAAATAAAGTATTCAATGTACCTGCAAAACTAGAAAACTTGGTTAATGAATATATGTTGGCTTTTCTAGATTTATCCAACAATATCAGGAAATTGTTGGATTTTGCTAGATATAAGCCTTTTTGCCATGATTCCCTTAAATCAAAATGATAAAATATGAAAAAATAATAAAGGTAAAATATGAAATTTCGAAATTGGGGTCAAAATGACCAAAATACCCCTAATAACAAGACTATGGCCTTGAAATTAGGGTTTTTAGAAAGATATTTTGATAAAATGCAAGTTTTGAAATTTGAATGGAATAAACTCAAACCAAATATACTATGACATGATTAAAAATATGAAATTAGGGTTAGGAATTTCGAAATTTAGGTCAAATGACCAAATTGCTCCCGATAGCAAGACTATGGCCTTGAAATAAGGGTTTTTAGAAAGAGATTTTGGTAAAAATTTGGGTTTTATGACCTAAATAAAATCAAATAACTACAAAATTAAACCTAAAGTATCCTAATATGATTATGAACATGATTAAACCCTAAAAATATATGCTTATGCACGAAAATCCAATAATATCACAAAAACTGTGATTTTAGCAGTGTTTTTGGAATTCTTCAGGAACCCGGTTTTGCAATTTGCTTAATTCAGCCATCAAATGGATTCCAAAATCCATAAAAATTGGTACCTAAACTTGTTATAACCCTAATGTCGAATTGGAATTATAAAAATAATTTTTTGACATTGAATTAATCCGAAAATTGCATTAAACCCTAAAAATATGCTATTTTTGACCTAATTCACCAACCAGTCTCAGTGCAAGACCTGAATCAGGGGTCAAATCTCCATGAAAATTTATGAAATTTTACAGAGACTAACTAAGAAGAAAACCAGAGATTTCCCAATTTACAGATCGGAAAAATCATCTCCGGTTAGGGAGAAACCCTTCCGGAAATCTGAGCTAAAATATATCACTCTTAACAGGGATTAAACGGCTACTTCAGATTGAAAATACAAACAAACAACAACAACTACGCCTTCATCCCAAAACAATTGGGGTCAGCGATATGAACCAAAAAAGAAATTCATTTTGGGTCTTCCACATGAATCCTTTTCCTCCAATAATTTCTATCCAACGCCATGTCCTCGGTGAGGTTCAAAGCATTCATATCCTTTCCTATCATCTCCATCCAAGTCTTCCTAGGCCTACCCCGACCTCTTTTAACTAATATATTTTCCCATTTCTCCAACCTTCTAACTGGAGCATCATTAGGCCTTCGCCGAATATGTCCAAACCACCGTAAACGATTCTCTCGCATCTTATTTTCAATGGGTGCAACACCTACCTTCTTACGTATCTCTTCGTTCCGAATCTTATCTTTTATTGTATTTCCACACATCCATCTAAGCATCCGCATCTCAGCTACACTCATTTTTTGAATATGATGTCTCTTGGCAGCCCAACATTCCGTACCATATAGTAAAGCGGGTCTAATAGTCGTCCTATAAAACTTTCCCTTCAACCGCAATGGCATTCTACGATCACACAGCACTCCAGTAGCACTTTTCCATTTCATCCACCCAACCTTTATCCTATGATTTACATCTCCATCAATTTCTCCATACTTTTGAATGATGGATCCCAAATATTTGAAATAATCATTCACCGGTATATCTTGCTCACTAAGCTTCACTACACTCCCATCACTACTTCGTTGCTTACTAAACCGACATTCCATATATTCAAGCTTACTCTTACTCAACTTAAAACCTCTAGCTTCCAATGTCTGTCTCCATAATTCTAACTTAGCATTAACCCCAGCTCTAGACTCATCAATCAAAACAATATCATCAGCAAACAACATACACCACGGTACATTTTCTTGAATTGATCTCGTAAGCTCATCCATCACTATCGCAAATAGGAAAGGGCTTAAAGCAGATTCTTGATGTAACCCAACCGTAATCGGAAAATTGGTTGTCACCCCTCCACAAGTGCAGACATTGGTTACTACTCCTTCATACATATCTTTAATTATACTAATGTACTTGAGAGAAACACCTTTCTTCATCATTGTCCACAAGAGAACGTCCCTAGGTACTCTATCGTATGCCTTCTCTAAATCAATAAAAACCATATGCAAATCTTTGTTCCTCTCTCTATATCTTTCAATAAGTTGTCTAAGAAGATGTATAGCTTCCATAGTTGATCTTCCAGGCATAAAACCAAATTGATTCTCCGATATCATGACAACCTTCCTCAACCTAGACTCAATTACCCTCTCCCAAAGTTTCATAGTATGACTCATGAGTTTTATACCACGATAGTTTGTGCAATCTTGTATATCACCCTTATTCTTATATAAAGGCACCAAAGTACTCTTCCTCCACTCATTAGGCATCTTATTTGTTCGCCAAATCAAGTTAAAAAGATTTGTCAACCATTCTAAACCTTTCTCTCCCAAGCATTTCCAAGCCTCGATAGGTATACCATCTGGGCCAACTGCCCTTCTTGATTTCATTTTCTTCAAAGCCTCTGTAATTTCTTTCTTTTGAATCTTGCGCATGAAGTCACGATTTATCTCATGAAAAGGAATGGAGAAGTCTCCAAGATCTTGAGCATGACTATCATTAAATAGCTTATCAAAATAATCTTTCCATCTCTCCTTAATCTCCTCATCTTTGACTAAAACCCTTTGTGTTTCATCTTTGATACATCTAACCATACCCAAATCCTTCGATTTCCTATCTCTCATCTTTGCAAGCCTATAAATATCCTTCTCGCCTTCTTTGGTATCCAACTTGTCATAAACCTCCTTATATACCTTAGCCCTCGCGTTTCAAACAACTTTTTTAGCTTCCTTCTTTGCTATCATATACTTCTCCAAATTCTCATTATCACGACTCTTACTTAGATTTCTATAGCACTCTCTTTTAACCTTAATAGCTAATTTGACATCCTCGTTCCACCATGATGTATCCTTACCTAGTGGTGCACCGCCTTTAGACTCACCCAATACCTCCTTAGCTACTTTTCTCATACCACCCGCTATCTTATTCCACATTGATTCTGAATCCTCCTCGAGACACCAATCAACTTCCTTAACTACCTGCTCTACAAACATTCCTTGTTTAGCTCCTTTCAGTGCCCACCACTTAATTCTAGGATCTATCCTATGTCTATCCCTTTTGCGGCATTGTCTAATTCTAAGAACTAAAATTAAGACTCTATGTTGTGTAGCTACACTTTCAACTGGTATAACCTTACAATCGATGCAACAACCCCTATCTCTCTTTCTAAGTAGGAAAAAATCTATCTGACTCGTATTAACCCCACTTTTAAATGTTACTAGGTGAGACTCCCTCTTCCTAAACCAAGTGTTTGCTAAGATCATATCATAGGACAAACAAAAATCTAAAATCCTTTCTCCACTTTCATTTCTTTCTCCTATACCATAGCCTCCATGGATATTCTCAAATCCATCCCTACTAATGCCTACATGTCCATTAAGGTCACCGCCGATGAAAAGCTTTTCTCCATAAGATGTCTCTTGTACTACTCCATCTAAATCTTCCCAAAATTGGTGCTTAATGGAATCATCTAAACCTACTTGAGGTGCATAAACACTAATAATATTAATAATATCCGTACCTAATACTAATTTAATAAGTAAAATTCTATCACCCTTCCTACGGACCTCAACTACATTATCTATAAACTGACGACTCATAACAATCCCTACTCCATTCCTATTCCTATTTATTCCTGTATACCAAATCTTATATCCCCAAGGTTCTATCACTTTAGCTTTCTCACCTACCCATTTGGTCTCTTGAAGACATAAAATATGAATCTTTCTCCTACACATAACATCTACTAACTCTACCAACTTACCAGTTAAAGACCCTATGTTCCAAGTGGCTAACCTAATTTTATGGTCTTGGACTAACTTCTTTACCCCCACCCGTCCAACAAAGTGAGGGAACCCTTGCCTATTTGACACCACACCCGGGCGCCGGTGTGACGCGTCGCTTCTGGGCGACGACCTAGTAACCCTTGCACATTTATCACTGCCTCCGGGCCTAGAGAGTATAGCGCGTCGCTCAGTAGGGAACGCCCCAACGAAATTCTCATATTGGTTCATTTTCATAGGATATGACAAAGTTTTTATGCTGGCTGTCACAGGCCTACCGCAACCCTCCTCCTTTATCCGGGCTTGGGACCGGCAGTGTATAACTACACAGGCGGAGTTCTACTTCAGATTGAAAATACAGGAATAAATAGCAATCCTAAACAAAAATTTCTGAAATTTTAGTGGTGAACATTAGACAGAAAAATAACAATACTCACTTTTTACAGATCTAAAATCGAATCTGTGGTTTGGGATTTATGACTAACACAAGTCTGATTAGGGTTTTGGTAAACTTTAACGAGTTTTAAATTTAAAAACAGATTCTCTGAAAGGGGAAAAATACTAAACAGTGGTAAAAAAAATCCGAACAATTCACAGAAGACAGATCTATTCAATGTGAATCCATATCACTTTACAGATCTAAAATCGAATATAAGATGAAAGCAATATCATCACAGCAAGTTACCTTCTTGATTTTAACCACGATTTTAAAGCTTTAAAAACCCAATTTGATGTCTGATTTTTTTGACAACGTTCTCGAGATCCAAAACCTCTGATTTTTCTACAGTAACTCAATAACTCATGCATGCATCACATATAAAAAAATCAGAAATAAACAATGAGTAATTCAATCCAAAATAACATTATCTTCACTGTTCTAAACCTAGAACACACAGAAATTTAAGAGACTTGGAAAACCATGCATTAACTAATGTAAATAAATAAAATAAACCATAAAACAGTAAATAAAACTTATTTCTATGCTATAGAACGTAAAAAAAACATAAATAAACCATGAAAATAAAATAAAAACAGGGAATCAATGGCTGGAATTTGATATCACCTTTAAAACATAGATTTAACCCATTAAAAGGGGTAAATCATATACTTTATTGGTTAATAATGTAAAGAATCATATTAAAATCAATTCTAATGGATTAAAATCTCTGTAAATCATCCAAAACAGGATTAGATCACCTTCTTGTATCGTTCTTGCTGATTCTTGATGGTTCTTGAGGTTGAATCCATGGTTTAATCCATGAAGGGGATGACACCAATGGCTAAAATTGATTTAAAACATGAAAAAGTATTAATTAAAACTAAAAAATATTAAAAATATTACCTTGGTGCTTGCAGCTGCAATGGAGGAAGGTGGAGGTGCTGGAGAGGAGAGAGAGGCCACGAAAATTTGAGAGAAAAGAGCCCCCCTTTTGGCCCCCCTTAGGTCCCTTTTTATAATTTTTCAAAAAGTCACTTAATTAGGGTTAATTAAGAGGTTTTTCATTTTTTTAGGACTCTTTCTAATAAATCCACTAAAGGCAATGATTTTTTGTGGTTTTCTAACCCTAAATGAACTCTAATTAAACCTTAATTAACACCTAATTAAACCCTAAAAAGTCCAAATGTGGTACCACCTAGTATGGACCCACATTTGGTTTTTAAAACCTGAATTTAAAACCTTTAAAAACCAATGGTTTAAAACTTAAATAAAATGGATTTTTAAAATTGATTTTGACTCCTCTAAACCTCTAACCTAACTAGGACAATGACTAACCCTAGTCTAGCCCTGACTTACTCGAATATGGCGCCACCCCGAGTGGGCCCTACTTGACTTTTTTTTTTTTTTAAATGATTTTAAAACTTGAAATTGAGAAAGTTTTCAAAAGATTTTCAAAAGTAAACTTTGAAATTAAAATTTTTGAAATGGCATAGGGTCCTAACTGGGTCAGGACTCCTCTGGATATGGTACCAACTGAGTGGGCCCACATCGAGTTTTGCAAATTTTGAAATAAACACTGAAAATACCTTTGAAAAGGGGTTAAAATTAATAATTAAAATTAAAGATCTTTGAAAATATGGTCTCAAGCGAATTGGAACTCCGGGTTAGAGTCCTGAACTCTTAGGACTCTGAGATTTTAGATTTTAAAAGCCAAATGAAAGAATTTTCAAAAGATTTTATCAAGAAATGATGAAATAAGTAAGAAAACACAGTCAGGGTTAGACTCCTAACTCGACCGAACTCTAAAATAGAGTCCTGAACTAACTGTACTCTGTAAAATGACCTAAATTTTGAAAATAATCGAAAAAGACTGAAAATGGAAGTAAAACAGACTTAAAAACAGACTCCTGACTGGATTAGGACTCTGAGACAGAGTCCTGATCGGACTGAAACTTTCAAAAATTTGAAAAATTTGATGAATAGAGGAATTCAGAAGCGACACCACCTCAATGGGTCTCATCTGTGAATTGGAATTGATTAAAATTTGAATTTGAAATGAATCCAGATTGTTTCCTTGAGAAAATATTTCGAAATATAAAGTCCTGGGGTTGGAAAATGACAGAGTATTGAATAAAAACCCAGGTTTTGAAATTGATTTTGAAATAAAACTTTAAAATTCAAATCTGGATTGAATGTTTTGAAATAGGAGTGCTGGATCTCGAAAATGAGATGGGATGACATGCAATGCTATGCGATGCAATGAAATAGTATGCCAAATGCATGCAATGATATGCAATGACACATGAAATGTAAGTACTGGATGAGGGTGAAAATTTGGGGTGTTTACACAGGGGCATGACAGTCCCTCATGTGCTCGTCGATGGAGGCAGCAGCCTCAATATCTGCCCTGAAATGACGGCTAAGGCATTAGGTCTGAAGGAAGAAGAATATACCCCAGACCTCATAACGATCTATGATTTTGACAACCATGGGCAGACAGCCAAGGGGAAGATATTTCTCGAGATTTTCATCAACTATTCGGTGCATACTGTCCTTTTTCACGTGGTGAATGTGCCACCAACATACAACATGTTGCTTGGACGCACTTGGATCCACAACGCCAATGCTGTTCCTTGAACCCTTCACCAATGTATCAAATGGTCGAAGGGAGGCATGATCACTACGGTCCTAGGAGAGGACCCAGAAGAGCGATTCCCGCAACCGATGATTCCTCGTCCTACTTTCACTGTCGACATCCCGAGCATCCGGGAAGTCGATGAGATCAATCTAAGTGAAGGCCTGGACATGCTAAAGGTGAAAGAAATCCAGCCGACAGAGAATGTTACAGCAGTGGTTCAATGGCAGGGACCTCACTTCTTCAAACTAGGTGTGCGCCTCGACTGCACTTCCTTCCAGAATCACCCTTTTTTTCCTCAGTTCTCAAAAGCTAAGAGAGGGTTTGATCTTCTGGTGAAGCACGATTATCAGCCCTTTAGGGGCCTAGGCAGAAATGAAGACGGCATTCTGGAACCGATCGTCCCCGCTTGGCATATTGAAGGTACAGGCTTGGGTTTCACGGGTCAATCGTCTGGCAGGAAGACCACCTTCGTCAAAGGAGCCCAGTGAAGAAGACAATGCCAGTGTTTTCTGTTTTTCTTTCCTTTTTGAGTTATCTTGTAAGGGGCAAAAGATCCACCCCGGTTTTCTTTCTTTCCTCCAATCATATGTAAATACCAAAGTTACTTAAATCAATGAAATTTTGATTCCTATTTCTCATCTAGGTGTACACAAATTCTTTGCTTACATCACTTTCCATGATTGTCATTCTTCTTTGTACAAAAGGCTATTTTTCAAAACCGTTTTACCCTTTTTCTCAAAAACCTTTTTTGCGCTTACAGGATCGCCGGGATCATGGCTCCAAAATCGCTCAAAAAGCTCATCATCAATACCAATTTTTATCAAAATAAATCCAAACCAGCCAGAATCTGCAAGGCAAAAGCAGGGGCAGAAGTCAGCAGAATGACAGAGCAGATCGAAGAATTGGCAGAATTCGACTCGACGATTCAAGATTTGCCAGTATTCAGAAGCAGGATGAACCATCGCCATTGGTTCAAGACCCAATAGAGAATATCAACATCGGTTGAGAAGATGATCCGAAAATCCTCAAGATTGGTTCCAGCTTGAATTTAGATGAGAAGGAAAGGCTCGTCTATTTTCTCAAACAGCATCTGGAAGTCTTTGCTTGAACTTATGAGGATATGCTAGGCTTAGATCCCAAGTTGGTCGAGCATCGCCTAGTGCTGAAGCCAGATTGCAAACCCATCAAACAGAAACTCAAAAAAATCGATCCCCGAGTAGCACCGCAAGTTAAAGAAGGACTTGAAGAGTTGTTAAAGGCAGGATTCATTTGGACCATTGAATACCCAGACTGGTTGGCGAACATCATGGCAGTTTCCAAAAAGAATGGCAAAGTCCGGATCTGTATTGATTTAAGAGATCTGAACAAAGCAACCCCGAAAGATGATTATCCACTTCCAAATATCAATCTCCTGATCGATAGCACGGTAGGCCATGCCATGTTTTCCTTTATGGATGGATACTCAGGCTATAATCAGATCAAATTAGCTGCTCAGGACCAATCCAAAACTTCTTTTACCACACCTTGGGGTACATTTTGCTATACGGTCATGTCGTTTGGGCTCAAGAATGCTGGGGCAACCTATCAGAGAACAATGGCAGTTATCTTTCATGACCAGATGCATAAGAACATGGATGCCTATGTGGATGACATCCTGGTCAAATCCAAAGAAGGAGAGGACCATCTCGACGCTCTCGGCCAAGTCTTTGAGAGACTTATTCTCTACAAGTTGAGACTCAATCCACAGAAGTGCGTCTTCGGAGTAGAGTCAGGTAAACTACTTGGCTATATGATCAGCAAGAAAGGCATAGAAGTGGATCCTGCCAAGGCAAAGACGATCATTGATATGCCGCCTCCCACTAATCTTAAAGAGCTGCAAAGCCTTCAGGGTCGCATTCAGTCTATTTGGCGTTTTATCTCCAATTTGACCATGAGATGCGAACCCTTTAATCACTTATTGAGAAAAGAAGTGAAATTCGAGTGGGGATCAGAGTGTCAGCTCTTATTTGAGCGCATCAAGCAGTATCTTCTCAATCCACCAGTTTTAAAGCCACCAGAACTCGGGAAACCACTCCTTTTATATATTTCCGTCAACCATAATGCTTGCGGCGGATTTCTTGCACAGTACGAGGAAGGCAGTCGGATAGAGCATGCCATCTACTATATCAGCAAGACCTTCATCGATTATGAGAAAAGATACTCTCAGATGGAGAAGACATGTCTAGCCTTAGTATGGATGTGCCAGAAGTTAAGACATTATCTGATGGCCTCAGAGATCAAAATTCTGTCAAGACTTAACCCTCTCAAGTACATCCTTGAACAACCTTTCCTCACTGGACGGATTGCAAAATGACAAGTCCTCCTGATGGAGTACGATTTGGAATATGTTTCTCAAAAGTCAGTCAAGGGTCAGTCCATCGCAGATCAACTGGCAGATTTCTCGTTGACAGAAGAGATCAAAGTCGAAGACGATTTTCCTGATGACCGCATCTGCAGTGTTCAGGAATCCCCAGTTTGGACTCTATTCTTTGATGGAGCCCGAAATATGTCTGGTATAGGGATTGGGATTTTGCTAATCATTCCTGAAAAGGAGATGCTCCCTTATTCTATCAGGCTTGACTTTCAATGTACTCATAACATGGCCGAGTATAAAGCTTTAATACAAGGCCTCAAGATTTTACAAGACTTTGGTGTCAAGAGAGTACATGCCTTTGGCGACTCATTGCTTGTTATAAGCCAAGTTAATGCCAAATGGAAAGTCAAGGATTCAAAGTTAATCCCTTATCAAAAGATTGCCTTAGCTCTCATAGGCAACTTTGAAGAATTTCAGCTCAACCATGTCAAGAGAGAGTACAATCACATAGCAGATGGCTTAGCCTGTTTAGGCTCTATTCTGTCTTTTAAAGACAGTAAGTCCTGTCGTTCCTTCGAGATTGGCAGACTTGATCAACCTGCCTACATGCCAGCTGAGCAAGTGAACCAAGCCACTCAGAAAGAGAAGCCTTGGTACCAAGACATCAAAAACGTCGTCGAAATTGGTAAATTTCCAGCGGAAATGCCAAGAAATGAGCAACACGTGGTTCAGCGCATGTCAGTCCGTTATTTCATCCTTGCTGATACTCTCTACCGTCGTGGGTTCAGTTCTGAGTACGCCAGATGCTTAGATAAGGATGAAGCCATGAAAGTTTTTCGAGAGGCACACGAGGGAATTTGCGGTGGTCACGTCGGCTACCAAACACTCGTCAAGCAAATTATCCTGGCAGGGTATTATTGGAAAACCATGCAGCAGAATTGCCATCAATTTGTAAGGAAGTGCGTCAAATGTCAGATGCACACACCTTCCATTCATGCGCCAGCCGCATACTTGCAATCTGTGGTCTCTCCTTGGCCCTTTTCGATATGGGCCTTCGACGTGGTTGGTCTGATCACTCCTTCGGCTTCTAATGGCCACCGATATTTCCTCGCAGCTACAGAATACTTCACCAAATGGGTCAAAGTTGTAACTCTGCGAACAGTAGAAGGCCGACATGTGGTCTCGTTTATCCATAAGAATCTCCTTTGCCATTTCGGCATCCCACATGATATTGTGTCAGACAATGGTAGTCATTTCAAGAATGAGAAGATGAAGACTTTTTGCTCGAAGTTCAGGATTCATCATCACTTCTCAGCTCCCTATTATCCTCATGGAAATGGCCAGGCTGAGGCCACCAACAAGATTTTGATCCGCATTCTGGAAAGAACAGTGGAAACAGGCCGCGATTGGCACGAGAAGATGCACGATGCACTTTGGGCGTACCGAACCACCATTCGGACTCCTACCAATGCTACTCCTTCAGAACTTGTCTACGGGACCGAGGTAGTACTACCTCTCCACGTTCAGAAGCCCGCACTCAAGTTCGCTTCGCTTATTGAGCTTCCGCTTGATCAGTATCAGCGACAGAGGTTAATACAACTTGATCTATTAGATGAGAAAAGGCTCAAAGCAGCAGAACACACTCAGGCCTATCGTCAGAGGATAGCTCGGCACTACGCCAAATAAGTTATTGAGAGAAGATTCCGAGTCAACGATCTTGTGCTTAGATCGACAGCTCATCTCAAGCATCGACCGAAGGGCAAGTGGTCACCCAATTGAGAAGGCCCTTATGTGGTTAAAGAAGCGCTACCTCGCAATTCCTATCGTCTGATCAACGCAGATGGAGTGGAGCTGCCCGATCCTATTAATGCTTTACATTTGAAAAGATTTTACACTTGAATTGTTCATCATAGCCTTTTGTACTCTTCAAAAGTCTTTCAATAAAGCAATAATCTTCTGTTAAGTTCTCACATCCTTCCCCCTGATACTGCGGCATTTTATTGTAATCTATACTTGTCTTCCTTTATCATATGCAGGCAGGATTAGACAAATCATTTTCTAAAAATCTTACCAGCTTTTTGTTAACTCGTTTATCTTTATTGCGTTCATTTCATTTTTTAATCTAATCAAATTTTATCAGTTTATTGTCAATTTTATCAATTTGTCAAGTTTCATTAATTTTTATCAAATTTTATTCCTTTATCTTTAAAAACCCCTGCAGGTTAAGGGATAAAACCTGATGCCTCTTTCCCATGAGGTATTCTTTTATTTATTTTCCCCCTCAGGTTAAGGGAAAAACCTGACCCTTGTTGTCCGAGGTGTTCCCATCCAGGATAAGGGATAATCCTGATACCCCTCATAGGAGCATCGCTACTACCCGTGAGAATTCTTTTTCAAAATAAATTTTTAATAAATCTCTTTAAATTCTTCTCCATTTTTATAAATTTTATTCTTCTTCAGGTTAAGGGATAAACCTGAATTATTTCCCATAAATTCTTTAATTCACCTCAAATTTTGTTCTATGTTCCCTTAGGATGGGGGAAAATCCTGAAGCCATCATAAATAAATTCGGATCTTAGGCCACCTTGGGTCAAGGATCTCGAATGAATCTCTCATCTTCATCGTCAAAATCTATTCATGCATTTGTCAATCTTTCAAGTTCCGACTCCCGGGTTGGAATCGTTTCCTTCCCATCTGAGTTCTAACTCAGGATGTCATTTTTCTACTTTATCATTATTTTTCTAAAAACCGGGTTCGGACTCGGATTTTCCTCTTTGTATATTTTTATTTCTGAAGCTTCAAGTTTCGACTTCAACTTCCTTTTGAATCCAATACTCGTGTTGGACAAATCGTGGTGTTGAGAATTTGAGTTCTCCAACTCGATTCTCACTCATTTCTTATATTTAAAAACCGGGTTCCGACTCGGATTTTCCTCTTTGTATATTTTTATTTCTGAAGCTTCAAGTTCCGACTTGAACTTCTTTTTGAATCCAATACTCGTGTTGGACAAATCATGGTGTTAAGAATTTGAGTTCTCCAACTCGATTCTCACTCATTTCTTATATTTAAAAACCGGGTTCCGACTCAGATTTTTCTCTTTTTGTATATTTTTATTTCTGAAGCTTCAAGTTCCGACTTGAACTTCCTTTTGAATCCAATACTCGTGTTGGACAAATCGTGGTGTTAAGAATTTGAGTTCTCCAACTCGATTCTCACTCATTTCTTATATTTAAAAACCGTGTTCCGACTCAGATTTTTCTCTTTTTGTATATTTTTATTTCTAAAGCTTCAAGTTCCGACTTGAACTTTCTTTTGAATCCAATACTCATGTTGGACAAATCATGGTGTTGAGAATTTGAGTTCTCTAACTCGATTCTCACTCATTTCTTATATTTAAAAACCGGGTTCCGACTCGGATTTTTCCTCTTTGTATATTTTTATTTCTGAAGCTTCAAGTTCTGACTTGAACTTCCTTTTGAATCCAATACTCGTGTTGGACAAATCGTGGTGTTAAGAATTTGAGTTCTCCAACTCGATTCTCACTCATTTCTTATATTTGAAAACCGGGTTCCGACTCGGTTTTTTCTCTTTTTGTATATTCTTATTTTTGAAGTATCAAGTTTCGATTTGAACTTCCTTTTGAATCCAATGCTCGTGTTGGAATAATCGTTGTCTCGAGAATTCGAGTTTTTCAAACTCAATTCTCACTCGTTTTCTTATATTTAAAAAAACCGGGTTCCGACTCAGATTTTTCTCTTTTTGTATATTCTTATTTTTGAAGTCTCAAGTTCTGACTTGAACTTCCTTTTGAATCCATTGCTCGTGTTGGACAAATCATTGTCTCGAGAATTCGAGTTTTTCAAACTCAATTCTCACTCATTTTCTTATATTTAAAAACCGGGTTCCGACTCGGATTTTTCTCTTTTGTATATTCTTATGTTTGAAGTCTCAAGTTCCGACTTGAACTTCCTTCTGAAATCCAATGCTCGTGTTGGGCAAATCGTTGTGTCGAGAATTTGAGTTTTTCAAACTCAAATCTCACTCATTTTTTTTATATTTGAAAAACCGAGTCCTGACTTGGATTTTCGCTTTTTGTATATACTCATTTTCTCAAAGTTCTGGTTTGAACTTCCCCTTCAGGATAAGGTATAGTCCTAAAATACCGACAATCATTTTCGCTAAAATCTCAAGTATCTTTAGATGTCAGTCTCATATTTTCAATTCTCCTTTTGAAAAAAAAAAAAAATCAGTGCTCGTGCTGGTGTGCATTTCGAAAACCCAGTGCTCGTACTGATGTGCATTTTCGAAAAACCCAACGCTCGTACTGGGGCATTTCTTTAAAACCCAGGGCTCGTGCTGGTACACCTAGCGCTCGTGCTAGTGTCTGGCTGATTGATCAAGTTGGCCCTCCAGGTTCAGTCTTTGCACTAACTAATCATCATCATTCAAGCTCTAAATTCTCAATTTTGACCTTCGGGTCATCATGTTATAAAAAATCAATCATTTTTTTCTCTTGTGAAGGACCCTCTTCAGGGAGAGTTCAAGGGAGCTCGTTCCTTTCGCATAAAACCATCTTTCGTTCGCAAGAACCCTTTTCCAAGGAGAGTTTGAAGGGACTCATTTTCTTCGCGAACAGTTTGCAAAACAACAACCAACTTTACATAAAAGAACCCTTTTTTAGGGAGAGCTTCGACGGAAGCTCGTTTCTTTTTGTGGCCCCCATTTTTCTCATCTTTGGCCAACCCCTTCACAGAGGACCCTCTTCTAGGGAGAGTGTGATGGACTCGATCCCTCTGTGATACATTCTCAACTGTGTTTTTCGGCCGCCTTTCCATAAGAGAAGCCTAGAGATAGGGAGTTTTGACGAAAACTTAATTTCTCTTCGAAAGTTCTGTTTTGCAAACACCTCCTCTTTCAGGGAAGAGAGGAGTATTTCCAACTTTAAATTCAGGTAAGGGCTAAGCCTGAGTCTCTCTTTTTTGGGGAAAAAAGATAGGAGAATTTTGTCACGGACGTGTCGATTCAATATCAAGCGATCTCTTTCATCAAGGATTTTAAGAATATTTTGCCAATTTGTTATCAAGTCATTGTTGATCTCAAAATTTTCATCATATAAAGAACTACCTCAAAACTACCTTTAGTATTATTTCCAAAGGAGCAAGACTTTTGCGAAATAAGAACTGAATTCAAGCTTTTTCTGTTGGTCAACCAAGAGGATGAAGAAAAATCTTCGATATGACCGGCAAAGGAAAATTCGATGATGCTAAAAAGTCATGAGCGAATTGATATTGATCATAGCTATGGCACATTCTTAAAGACCATTCTTTGGCAGTAAGACAATGGAAATATCCTGGGCAGTAAAAAAGAACCTACCCAATCCATATCTCCCCAGTCATTTGAGCTGTAAATCAAATATCCGCAAAAGGGATCTCTCAATTGTCGTCAAGATGAAGACGAATTATGCGAGCTAGATCTCTGGGGCCAAAGAAGATTTGGATCATCTCCGAGATGAAGGAGTTTGTGAAGGATCCTTCTAGGGAAAGTTCAGATCACCGTCGAGATGAAGGCGAGTGTGATGGACTTACCGACAAACCCTAAAAGATATTTGATTTCTGCTATCATCTAGAGAATTTTGACCAATGAACCTATATCATCAAGCCAAGCTCCTGAGAAAAACAAGGATCGAAACATCTCCAAGATGAAGGAGTTTGTGACGTACCCTTCCCCTGAAAAAGAGAGAAAAGTCAGGACATCTCTAAAATGAAGGATGATGTAAAAACCCAAGAAAGCTCCATGACTCAAGAGAGTGCAAAAAGATCATCATTGGAAATGCCCAGGATATCAGATTGCTCGAAATTGTCAAGAATCATCTTTTTCTATGTGAAATTCTTTCATCAATATCTTTTCACTCAATTGCTTTTATGAAGCTAAGAATATTCCCTCTCTTTTCATATCAAGGAAATTGATATCTTTCTTAAATAAGCTCAACAACAACAAACTTTGAATTTGACTCTTGATTTTACAGAGTTAGCCCAATTGAAGCTAATACTCTAGGTAGAAAGAGGTGATATTTTTCATACACAATTCAATCATGCTGAATCAACTACAATTTTGACATCTTATTGGCAATATTTTCTTATTGTCCCAAAATGAAGTATGAACTTGATGTTCGTTTTGACGTATCCTGACATCATCCCTCCATAGGACTGAAAAGTCCTTTCCTTCCGTCTAATCTGAGCGCTCTCAGATTCACACACTTCCCTGTGTTCCCCACTGTCCCACCATGGACAGTTCCCGCTCAAGATAAGGGTTAAACCTGAACTTTTTGCAAAAAGGTTTGTTATTGTCAAAAGCTATTTTCAGTCTCAGCAATGAGGCGCCCAAGAACAACCCCTTTTCAAGCTTTAGGGACCCCCATTTTCATCCTTTTGCAAAACCCCTCTTGGACTTGTTGTGCCAAGTCTAGAGAACCCATCGCAGATTCCCTGCTCTTCGAGGATTCTGTATCCATTCAGACTAAGGATTAAACCTGTTACCTCGCTCCTCGAGGTATAGCCCAAAAACCTTCTGCGAGAGGTCGTCTGTTTTTAGAAAGCTGATTTAGTCTCAGCAATGAGACACCCCAGATCATCCCCTTTCCAAGTTTTAGGGAATCTCTTATTTTTCTCTTCTCGCAAACCCCTTCTGGATCTGTTCGTCCAAATTTCGAAGGTCCCATCATGGTTTCTTCATCCAAGGATTCTGTATGGTCGCCCCTTTCAGGTTAAGGGTTAAGCCTGAGCCTCGTTCCATGAGGTATCTTTTTATTCAAGTTAGGGTTAAACCTGATTCTCATTTCGACTAGATATCCTTTCTAGCACTTCCATGATTTCTTCATTTGAGAACTTCGTGCGATTCTCCCCCACTCAGGTCAAGGGTTAAACCTGAATCTCGCTTTTGTGATGCATTTGTTGTCCCATCACGGCTTCCTCGTTCGAGGATTCTGTATGGTCGTCCCTTTCAGGATAAGGGTTAAGCCTGAACCTCGTGCCTCGAGGTATTTTCCTTTTTCAGGTTTGGGTTAAACCTGAGTCTTGTTTCGACGAGGTGTTTTCCTCCAGTCCCATCGTGGTTCTTCCCATCGAGGAATCCATGCTCTGTATATCCATCCAGGAAGGGATCATGCTAGAGTTTCATCTCACGAGGCATTTCTCTCAGAAATGTCCCATCAAGGTTCACTTATATTCCTTTCCCCATCCCAAATTATCTCGATATATCTTCGTCCCATCCAAGTTAAGGGCTAAACCTGACTCATTCCAAAAGATTGATCTCGCCTCACTCATGTGACCTGATCAAAATCCTTCACCATTTTCGGGACCTTCACTCAAAGTCCCATCACGATTTCCTCATTTCTATCTATTTAGTCATATCATTTTCGAGGATTTCGTCCCCCTCAAGCCATTCAGGATAAGGTTCTAAGCCTAAAAAGCCACGTTCAAAATAACTCTTCCACCACAGTTCAGGTTGGCTAACTGAAACATTTTTCAAAATTTGGAGTGTTTCTTTGCCACTAAGCTCGGCTTTCAACCGGCTTAGTAGCAAAGAGGGGCATCTGTAAACACCCCAAATTTTTCAAAATGTCGTAAACATCCCCTTTTGCCTCTGACCCTCATTCTCTGAAAAAATCGAGTCGCTTTAAAACAAAACTCTGGTTTATTCTCGAATTTTCTGAATCAAATTAATCTTCTTATATCTGACTTGATTTTTATCTAGTTAAAATCAAAATTTGAGCCTCGCTATCCCAATTTTGATCAAATTTCATAAAATTCCAAAAATAAATTTTTGAAAGGATCAGATGGTCCATCCGGCATTTGTTTGGGTCCTTTGTCCTATAGTCCTTGATTCGAGAACCAAAACTCGAATACTTTCTCAAAACCTTGGATCCGAACCCGTTGTCTAAGGTAATTTCAAAAGTTTTCTCAGAAGACTCATCTTTTGTACATATTTTTCAAAAATACAAAGGTAAAGTTTTCAAATCTCTTATTTTGCTTAGATTTTAGAATATTATTCCAAAATCACAAAAAAAAAATATAGTTTTTGAAAAGCCTCTTTCTGAAGAACCCTTTTTTTTTTAGAAAATCGGACAAGGACCCCCACACGCTTTATTAAAAATCTTTAAACTAAGGGTCCCCTTGGGCGAAAATTTTCTTTTAGGGTTTCTCAAGGAAACCCTTGGCGAAAAAAATCAGAGGCGGCACCTCTCGCCTCTCAAAAAAAAAAAACACCATGAACCCTCCGATCGCCCGAGCTCCTCCTCCTTCGTTCATTATCAACGAACTCACAGCATCGCACACTCCCATGTGCGTCCCTCCTTCCGGAAGCACCCATGGCCTCCACCCTCCGATCCCCTCATCTGCAACAATCTTGCCCATCTCCCTTCCTCAATCCTCCGATCGCCAATCGATCCCTCCTCACCATCCATCCTTAACGGCCACCCCTCGTCCAGATCCTGCCTGCCCTTCCATAAAAAGGGGGGTAAGGGAGAAGCGAGAGCATCAGGAATTCTTTTGGAGGATCATTGACCATTCGGGCGGCTCACCCCATCAAATCAACCCTTGGCATCGAGCAATATCTCGAATTCGCCAAAGCTCCACCACCACTGCCTCCCGTCACCTTTTTGGAGCTCGTCGTCTTCATCCTCTTCCCTTCTGGTTCTCTCAAATTAACAGAAGCCTCAAGCTATCTGGAGAAGGTCAGCCACTCTCTGCGACGGAGAGAATCCCCAACAGTAATCAGGTAAGCAATCAGTACCCTCCTTCCTCCCGCTTCCTACTTAATTAATTCCCTGTGAAACTTTTTTTTTTTTTGATCTATGAGGCACGAACAAGTGGTGTTGGGTTGCTTATGGCAACATCGACCCCTCCTGGTGCTACAATGAAGGAATTGTGTATTCCAACATTCCCTTCCCCTTTTTTTTTTTTTTTGATTGCTGATCGTCTCTGAATCTTTGTAATTTCTGCGTATTTTGAATATGTGCTTATACTCGGTTTCCTTTTGTTAGTTATCTATTGTGTATGATTTTTTATTTGTATTTCTGATCTCTTATACCCCCTTTTTTTCTCTGCATTTTACTCTTTGTTTTGTCTCATATATTACATTGTATGTAACCCATTGGTACTAGCTTACCCTGCATCCTTCAGCCTCTCATTCTCTTTTCTTCTGTCATTTTTACTTTTCTCTTATCTCGAACTCCTCTTGTTTTACCTCCATGGTAGCATCATCTGGTAGCCGTGGATTGCTCACAGCAGTGTCGCTCTACCTGTATGCAACAGCAAAGGAATCTCAATGTTTGTTCCTCTTGTCAGTAATTTACTTCCGATTTCTTCTTGATTTTTAGTATAGTTCGCTATAGTTTACCCTTTGTTTTTTTTTTTCCTTTTCTTTTCGCTAATCATTAGCACTGCTCTCATCCTGCCTTGATTTTCATTTATCTTCCCTTCTGTTTGTCAGAAGTATTCCGAGATAAGTTCATTGCCTTTGCAGCGACCGGGTG
Organism: Nuphar pumila; assembly: GCF_984573655.1. Taxonomy (NCBI): domain Eukaryota; kingdom Viridiplantae; phylum Streptophyta; class Magnoliopsida; order Nymphaeales; family Nymphaeaceae; genus Nuphar; species Nuphar pumila. The sequence goes on along the minus strand of NC_143257.1, from coordinate 51,413,470 downwards.
TCCTGCAAAAGGGGATGAGTCGGATTCAAACAGTAAATCTATTGCGCATTGGCATCTTATGCCTACCTTTCCTTGCAGTTTAATATCTTGGTTCTTACGTGGGATTCGATTTACAGTGGATTTTCTATGAATACTTGATTTCCTTTTTTTTATTTTATTTTCTTTTTGCGATTGATTTCTTATCCCAAGTAACTTCTGATTACATTTTGTTTACCCCAGTCTTACTGCATTGGTCGTCTTGAAATACATTATGATTGATCATCTATTACATCTCTCTTTTGTTCATACCTACTTCAAGGATTACCTTTTTGCTTCAGCATGCCATTGTGGTTTACCCGAGCTCACATTAGACTCATATTCCTTTTGTCTATCCACCGTATTCTTTATTACTTCGGCGTTAGTTTCTCTAATAATGTCCTGTTTTACCATGGTTTTGGTTCTTGCCTGGCTATTTTCATATTAACACTGATGTATGTTTTAGTAACTTCAAAGTAGTTTGATTCCAGTTCTATGACCGAACGATCAGTGGATGGCTGATTTATCGAGTTCCAGGAGCCAAGAGTGTCATTATTTAACCAGCCTTTAAACTGGTATATTGTGAGGAGTTTTAAATATTTGATCCCCTGCAAACAGTTATTTGATGTTCAGTCACCAGAATTTTTGGTGATGGACTGTTTGAGTCCCAGCTTAATGTTCGAAGTTGGATCTGTGTGAACACTGACTAATCATCTGGATTCCATATACATTTATTTGAACTCTAGAATGGTCATATGATTGTAAGCAATTAAGGTAAGTCCTGAACATTGCCCGAATGACCTCGGGTATCGATTGACCAGTTTCGATCAGGTGGTCACATGAGTACCCGGACCAGCTACTCGATTTTCGATGAGTAATTTCCTTCGCAGGTAAGTGTTTATCTCGTAATATCTTTTTTTTTATTAAAAAAAGGGTCTGAACTCTCTTGTTTTAATATTTGTGAAGAGCAATGGCATTTTAATGTATTCGGCTTCTTTGTCAGAACTGGTTCCCTGATGATTCTTAAATCAGATCCTCACAATCTGAGAATCTAATTACCGATAATTGGTGGTTTGAGGAGCATTCCTGAAAGATTAAAGACAAGTTGAATATGGATCGGTTGTCTACCAATCCCTGGGCTCAATAGTGATTAATTTACTGAACTCTTCCACTGAATGTTAATTTCTGTGGCTTGTGTTAACAAGGTTTCGTTAGGACTTTAATCAGAATCCCTCGAATCTCACTGGATTTCAATTAAAGAGTCTGACTGAGTTGTCGTTGACTGGGTTAATTAAGTTTATTGAATTCGATGTATAGACAATTGAATTTTCTTCTAGTTTTGATTTCTGAACAAGGGAGTTTGTTGATCTTCAGACACAGCGAAAATTGAGATTCTGATCGAGCTTGTGTTACCTGTTTTTGATGATATTGCTACAGCTGCTAAGATAGCGCATCAGTGGGTGAGTTTGTTTTGTTTGGAGAAATCAATTTGCAACAATATTTAACAGGTATTCCTACCCACCATCAAAACCTCTTTTTATTTTATTTATTGGACCTTATTTGCTGAGTATCGTTTCTTCAAGCCATAACAAGTTTGTGTTCTTATAACAAGTGTTAGTGGATTTGATATTATAGATATAGCATCCACAGCATTGTTTTCTGTGGGCGTTGTGACCATTCATGACTACCCTTTAGTCTTCTAAATCTGGAAGAGGAGGGAAAGATCAGAATGCTTTAGTGTTGAAATATTTATTTCATGTGCACATATTGATACGCTGTGTATATTCATTATATAATATACTTGGATTTTCCTCATCTTTGTTACACTCATAAGCATCTTTACAGTAACCCTTACTGTCATTCAGCAGCTTCACTGTAGTATTTCCTAAAGCTGTCATAAAATTTGTAAATTATTGTGCCTATTGCCCCATTTGCTTTATATTATGAACACATATCAGGTATACAGGGAACTTAACATTTTTTGTACGCCTGTGTATTCATTAAAACCTCACATCACATATCGTATTTCCCATTAGGTCTGCACAATTCACTTTCATTATTTGCACCTGTGTATCAGCGTGTTCTAAAATTCATTTTTCTGAATTGACGTCGCATCATTACTGAAAGTGCACTAGGATCGAGGCAACGAGCACTAGAGGGGGGGTGAATAGTGCTTTTAAATTTTTTTGCGGAATATTGAATGATTTTGCAAATATGAAAGCAAACACACAAAGAACACAAGACTTTATCCTGGTTCGGTCAAACCCGACCTACATCTAGTCCCCAAGCAAAACCCGCTTGAGATTTTCCACTATCAACCTTGTAAACTACAAGATCACACAGACCATAACCGGTCCCACTTTCAGTAACAATCCTACTGAAAGCAAACAACTCCTTTACACCAAGGAGTCCTTCTTTTTACACAAAAGAAATAACAACTTACAATACAACCTATGAGCCTTCCTTTTGAATGCAAATGAGATCCAATTGGCTTTTGAGGTTGTTGAAACACTCTACTCACGAATTCACTATCTCTCAAAGTGATTTGAGTGAAAAACTGAAGTGAAAATATCACGTGAGTGAGAAAACAAATACTTGAATGAATAGGAGTGAAAAGCAAGAAGTAATTCAATATAATTCTATTAAATTTGATCATTTTGAGTGTAGAATGCACTCATATTTATAGTTAAAAGATTTCATACGTTGAGAGTATGAAAGGGTGTCAAAACTGTCCATTTTGAACGATCAAAACGTTTGAAAAATGAAAAGACACGCCTTTTTTGAAGTTTCAGGAAAACGGCAAAATTAGTCGACTGAAACATCAGTTATTAGTAGACTGACAGTTATCGTCGGTCGACTGATCTGTTAATCGAGCCGTTTGAAAATCTGAACTTTTGAAACTTAGTCGACTTGAGAAAAGTTAGTCGACTGATAATATCATCAGTAGACTGAAAAACCTTTTAGTCGACTGCTGCTAAAATCTTCTGAAAAACAAACATTCTGTTCGGTCGACTGATAAAAAGCATTAGTCGACTGCTGCTAAATTTTCAGAAAACACATGTTCTGTTTAGTCGACTGATAAAACCATTAGTCGACTGCTGCTAATTTTCCAGAAAACAGACATTCTGTCCAGTCGACTGATAAAATCTTCGGTCGACTAATTTGACAAGAATGGCTTTTTAGAAAATATGGCGCGAAAGGATTAGTCGACTGATAAGTCTATTGGTCGACTAATAAACATGAAAATTTAAGAAAAGAGTTTTCCAAAAAGATTTTCAAAAGAGTTTCTTTTAGAAAAGTTTTTCTAAAGACTTTTAAGGTGAAATGCAACCTAAATATGCACTCTAAGTAAGGCTCTTACAAGAATCTAAGACTTTTAATGAATTAAACATTTGCACACTAGTCTTCAAAGATTCTTCACCGAATTCTTCAATTTCTTCATAGCCTTAGCTGAAATGCAGTTGATTATACTTGCTCATCATCAAAACCTTATACTTGAAGTATCATGTATGGCTTCATTGTCGTAACAATGTCCCCCTTTTTTATGATGACAAACTTAATCAAAGATGAAGCATTTAGATGCATAGATGGAGATTTTACTCCCCCTATCAATATGCTGCAAAACATTAAAAGTTAGCACATTTAAAGCACATATATCACATATTGATTGGTTTGCATTTCCATTCATCATTTCTTCATGTATTTAGAAATACATTCATTCAAAGCTTTCTTTTTCTCTTAATTTTGCATTTCTCATGCAAGATCTCCTGTAATGTAATTGCTATCATCTTTTTCTCAAGATCTCCCTGCAATTTCAAAGTAATGCTATCTTTATCTTTTTCTCCCCCTTTGTCAGAATAAAAAAGAGTAAGGGCAAAAATAGCATAAGCAAAATAGACTTTTAACTCGTATCTCTATTTTAAAACACGGCAAGAGAGTTCCAGCGTGTTTTGAAGACGCGCCAGTCACTGCAAGAGGATTCCGGCATTTCAAGATCACGGCCAGAAGATTCTGGCGTCTCCCTGTTACGGTAAGAAAATCCCGGCGAAGATGGAGTCGAACGGCACTCCGAGGGTTTTTCGGAAGAGAGAGAGGCAAGAGAGAAAGAGGGATTTAAGGGTTTCGTTTTTAAGAAAAAAAACGAAAAGGTACGAAGTGAAACGATGCCTCTTTTTTTTTTAAAAAAACAGGTTTTAAAACAAATCCAAGGGGTGTCGGGTCCCTTCACTTAAATTTTTTTTTTTTTAAAATTTAGTCGACTAAAACTTTATGGGTCGACTAAAAAGTGCGACTTATTCTAAAAATATCAGCAGTCGACTAGAAATATATCGGTCGACTAATATGGTGCGATACATTCCAAAATATAAAACACCAGTCGACTAAAATTTTATCGGTCGACTAATATAGTGCGATTTTGAGATTTTGTTCAAAAATCAGCATTTTTATAAATCCAAAAACAAGCAAATACCTAGTTCTCTCCTAATTCTCATAAAATCTTCATTTTTAAGAGGTTTAGTGAAGATATCGGCATGTTGTTCTTTAGTGGAAATAAAATTTAACAAAATATCTCCTTTTAACACATGATTTATTAAAAATTGATGTCTAACTTCAATATGCTTAGTTCTTGAGTGCTGAATAGGATTTTTCGAAAGATTTATAGCACTAGTGTTATCACAATAAATAGTTGTTGTGGAGTAATTCAAACCAAAATCTTTTAAGGTTTGTTTCATCCAAAGTACTTGTGAACATGCTAAACTAGCCGCTATATATTCAGCTTCAGTTGTTGAGAGTGATACTGAATTTTGCTTTTTACTAAACCAAGATACTAAGGAATTTCCCAAGAAATGACAAGTTCCACTAGTACTCTTGCGATCAGATTTACTTCCTGCAAAATCTGCATCACTATATGAAACTAAATCAAAGGAAGATGATTTTGGGTAAAACAAACCGAAATCTGAAGTATCTTTCAAATAACGAAGAATTTGTTTTACTGCAGTTAAATGAGATTCCTTTGGATAAGCTTGAAATCTTGCACACATACAAACACTAAACATAATATCAGGTCGACTAGCAGTTATGTATAATAGAGATCTGATCATACCTCTGTAGAGCTTAGTATCTACACTTTTACCATTTTCATCTTTATCAAGAGAAGTAGTTGTACTCATAGGATTCCTTCTTGATTTCGATGAGTCCATCCCAAATCTCTTGAGAAGTTCTTTTGTATACTTAGCCTGATTGATGAAGATTCCTTCTTCAGTTTGCTTTATTTGAAGTCCAAGGAAGTAGTTTAATTTGCCCATCAAGCTCATTTGAAACTCTTCCTGCATAGCCTTAGCAAATTTTTTACAAAGAGAATCATTAGTAGAGCCAAATATTATGTCATCAACATAAATTTGCACAATAAGAATATCTGAATTAAAATGTTTAATAAATAAAGTGGAGTCTACCCGACCAATGGAAAAACCAGATTGTTCTAGAAAATTTCGTAGTCTTTCATACCACGCTCTTGGTGCTTGTTTGAGTCCATACAAAGCTCTTTTCAATTTGTAGACCTTTTCTGAATATTTCTCATTTTCAAAGCCTGGAGGTTGCTCTACATAAACTTCTTCATTGATGTGTCCATTTAAGAATGCACTCTTAACATCAATTTGATATAACTTGAAGTTCATGTAACTAGCAAAAGCAAGCAGCATACGAATTGACTCTAATCGAGCCACTTGTGCATAGGTTTCATCAAAATCTATGCCTTCTTCTTGATTATAGCCTTGTGCCACTAGCCTTGCTTTGTTACGAATGACTTCACCATTTTCATCCAGCTTATTTCGGAAGACCCATCTTGTTCCAATTACTGGATAATCCTTTGGTCTATCAACTAGATCCCAAACATCATTCCTAGTAAATTGGTTAAGTTCTTCAGACATGGCTAAAAGCCAAAATTCATCATCACATGCCTCATTGATATTCTTTGGTTCTAATTTAGATATGAAAGCAACATTTGCAATATATTTTTCTAACTGCCTTCTAGTTTGGACACTAGTCTTTATTTCACCAATAACTTGTTCATGTGGATGATTAGGAACTACTTTCCAAACCGGTTGAAGAGGAATATTTTCTTGAGAAGTACTCTCTATCAAGTGTTCTTCTTGAAGTATTGTTTCTTCTTCTTCGCTTAGAGGAATAACCTATCACTTTTCCCTTGTTATTGTCACCAAAGGTGACGGTTCCTCCATCCTTATTTTGGAGGGTGGAAAATAACTCCGGCCTTCGAGTCATATGATTGGAACAGCCGCTGTCCAATATCCATTTGCTCCTTATGTTGTGTACCTACAACAAAATCAGAAAACAGAGCATTTGACCCCTTTCTATTTTTGGGTCCATGAGAGTTAGTCTTAGGAACCCATATCCATTTGGATTTTGGTTTCCTTTGATAATAAATATTCTTTCTATAAAAGGATTTAGAATAAACATTTCTAGAATAATCATTTCTAGATGCATTTCTATTAGAACTAGAAAGTTTAGTTTTATGAACAAAAGGTTGAGAATAATGTCTTTGATTTTTCACCACATAGTTTGGTCTATTTTGAGTATCAAAGAAGCTATATCCCAATCCGGTTTTATTAACCGAGCATCTTTGAGAACCAAGAAGTTTTTCTAGATTCTCTTGACCATTTGTGAATTTGGTCACTATAGAAAGAAGATCATTTGACTTTTCTTTAAGACTAGATATTTCCTTTTGTAAGAGATTGGTTCTAACTCCAATTTCTTTTATCTCAATTGCTTGGCAAGAATTTTCCTTCTTGAGATCTTCTATTTCTTGAAGTAACACTTTATTTTGAGAGTCAAGAGTTAAATTTTCAGTTTTTAACTCTTTATTTTTAGAACTAAGACTCTTAAATTTAGCATATAAATCATTAAATGCTTCAAATAACTCATCATAGTCAAATTGACTTACCGAATCTTCTTGTGCTACAAAACACATGTTGGCGACTTCTTCATTTGATTCTTCATCAGAAGAGGAGTCACTATCATCCCAACAGGCTTGAAATGCCTTTTTCTTCTTCAATTGGTCCTTGGGCTTGAATTTGAGAAGAGGACAATCTTTCTTAATATGTCCTGCCTTTTTGCAGTTAAAGCACTTTACTTCATTGGGAATGGAAGAATCTGCTTTCTTTGAAATCTTCCCTTTTTGATGAATCTTCTGAATTGCCTTGTGATGAGGGCAATATCTTCATCTTCTTCAAAATTTTCTGAGTCAGAAGTAGCCTTAAAAGCAAGAGATTTCTTTTTAGGCTCTTCTTCTTGTCTATCTTGAAGTTGGACCTCATATGACATTAGGTTACCAACTAAGTCTTCAAGAGTGAGAGTATTGAGATCATTTGCTTCTTCAATAGCAGTGGTTTTTCTCTCCCATTCAGGAGTTAAACACCTTAGAATCTTTCTGACTAAATCCACTTGTGAATATTCTTTTCGAAGGGATTTCAAAGTGTTAGTTATATCGGTCATTCTAGTTACCATGTCCAATATAGATTCATTTTGCTTCATTTTGAACAATTCAAATTTATGAAATAAAGAAGTAATTTTAGATTCCTTTACCTTTGACGTACCTTCGTGTGTTACGAGAAGAGTATGCCAGATTTCATTAGCTGTAGAGCATTGAGAGATGCTATTAAACTCTACCTTGTCAACGCCACAATATAAGGCATTCATTGCCTTGGCATTAAGTGAAGCAGTCTTCTTTTCATCATCGGTCCATCGGCTGAAATCAGTTGATGGAGTTTGGTACTTTTCTGAAACAACTCTCCAGATATCGAGATCCATGGATTGCAAGAATATTGTCATTCTTACTTTCCAGTATCCATAGTTTGTTCCGTCGAAGAGAGGAGGACGAACATAGGAGCTTCTTTCTTTGTGCTGAGATGTTGTAGTTGCCATGCTAGATGATGGTCAAATCAAAGTAATAGCAAACCTTGCTCTGATACCAAATGAAAGTGCACTAGGATCGAGGCAACGAGCACTAGAGGGGGGGTGAATAGTGCTTTTAAAAATTTCTGCAGAATATTGAATGATTTTGCAAATCTCAAAGCAAACACACAAAGAACACAAGATTTTATCCTGGTTCGGTCAAACCCGACCTACATCCAGTCCTCAACCAAAACCCGCTTGAGATTTTCCACTATCAACCTTGTAAACTACAAGATCACACAGACCATAACCGGTCCCACTTTCAGTAACAATCCTACTGAAAGCAAACAACTCCTTTACACCAAGGAGTCCTTCTTTTTACACAAAAGAAATAACAACTTACAATACAACCTATGAGCCTTCCTTTTGAATGCAAATGAGATGCAATTGGCTTTTGAGGTTGTTGAAACACTCTACTCACGAATTCACTATCTCTCAAAGTGATTTGAGTAAAAAACTGAAGTGAAAATATCACGTGAGTGAGAAAACAAATACTTGAATGAATAGGAGTGAAAAGCAAGAAGTAATTCAATATAATTCTATTGAATTTGATCATTTTGAGTGTAGAATGCACTCATATTTATAGTTAAAAGATTCCATACGTTGAGAGTATGAAAGGGTGTGAAAACTGTCCATTTTGAACGATCAAAATGTTTGAAAAATGAAAAGACACGCCTTTTTTGAAGTTTCAGGAAAACGGCAAAATTAGTCGACTGAAACATCAGTTAGTCGACTAATAGTTAGTTATTAGTAGACTGACAGTTATCGTCGGTCGACTGATCTGTTAATCGAGCCGTTTGAAAATCTGAACTTTTGAAACTTAGTCGACTTGAGAAAAGTTAGTCGACTGATAATATCATCAGTAGACTGAAAAACCTTTTAGTCGACTGCTGCTAAAATCTTCTGAAAAACAAACATTCTGTTCGGTCGACTGATAAAAAGCATTAGTCGACTACTGCTAAATTTTCAGAAAACACATGTTCTGTTTAGTCGACTGATAAAACCATTAGTCGACTGCTGCTAATTTTCCAGAAAACAGACATTCTGTCCAGTCGACTGATAAAATCTTCGATCGACTAATTTGACAAGAATGGCTTTTTAGAAAATATGGCGCGAAAGGATTAGTCGACTGATAAGTCTATTGGTCGACTAATAAACATGAAAATTTAAGAAAAGAGTTTTCCAAAAAGATTTTCAAAAGAGTTTCTTTTAGAAAAGTTTTTCTAAAGACTTTTAAGGTGAAATGCAACCTAAATATGCACTCTAAGTAAGGCTCTTACAAGAATCTAAGACTTTTAATGAATTAAACATTTGCACACTAGTCTTCAAGGATTCTTCACCGAATTCTTCAATTTCTTCATAGCCTTAGCTGAAATGCAGTTGATTCTACTTGCTCATCATCAAAACCTTGTACTTGAAGTATCATGTATGGCTTCATTGTCGTAACAAATACATCTAATATGCCACAGTGATTTTGTAATTATATCGGCTATTCACCTGCAGTAGCATCAGCCTTTTTCAAGATTCATAAATCCAAAATATATTGCTTCTTCATCAGACTCCCGATTAGCATAGGTGGTTTTGTTTTCCCTTTAGCAGTAGGGCCTCCTGTTAAATCATATGTTTGACTTTCCCCATGACTGTCATGGCTTCATCTTACAAATAATGGTAGTCTCTGAGTTCTTTTTTTTTTAGACCAAACATCCTTGATAGCTAAGGTTTTCATAACCGTATACACAGTAGTCCAGAGATTGCTACAATCCCCCATATACATCTCTTCATAGGCATCTTCTCTTTGCCTGAGGCATAAACACCTTAGGCAAAGACGGGTAGGGTTGAATTTAAGGCATTAGCATATGCCTTTCTCATATAGATCTTCACAATACGTATGCATACATTTCCTCCTTAACATAAGGCCCACCATATGCATTTTTCATCTTAGGTAGAATATTTCTGCATACATCTTCTTCATTAGAATAGGTATGACCACCTGATTTTATGTTTTGGATATAGTGTTTCTCATACTTTGCATTTCTGCCTTATGCTGATCCTGTTTTGCAGGTAATGTAAAAAAAAAAATGTCATCTCCTTTCTTAAACTTAGGATTTGTAATCTCAATTCATGTATTGTAATAGCTAGATATAATGAGAAACACTTACATTTCCTGTTTTTAGATAGAATGAATGGGCATTGTAAATATCATGAATTACTTGTTTTTCATGCATCTTTTTCTTTATTTCTCAAATTCTCACAAATGGGAACACGAATGGCATGCGCACCATTTTGTAAGAGGTAAGTTAATTCTAAGTTGATGATTTACATCAACGGCCACAGTCGGGATGTTAACAAGACTTAAGATTTTTATCTTTCACGAAATAACACTCGATCCACACTGGATCCGTTCTCAAAATTCATCATCTTTTCCTTAAATATTTTCTTCTTTTATCAGAATTTAACTTAAAATTAACTCAAAATATATACCAATGGCCATAGTCAGGGTATATTGAGAGTTCATTTCATTTTAAATTCTATAAAAGCACCAAATGTATTTCATTCTTCTCTTGAATCTAAATACAGATTATTATATAATACATTCAATGACCATAGTCAAGGATGTATTATATCTTCAATCTTATTTTAATTCATCTAAAGAATGGAATAGCTTTTCAAAATCCAATTTCAAATTTTTCAAATTCATTCATCATTTAGGATAAAATTACATCATATTTTCAAAAATTCATTTTTCAAAAACTCCAAGTAATGTAAATATCTTCCTCAATCTATCTTCAATCCTTATCAAATCTGATTCATCCTTTCATTTTTCAAAATTCTATTCTATTTTTCAATCTCAAAGTTCAATTTAACTTTGAGATTTCAAATTCATTTCATATTTAAATTCAAATCAGATTTCAAAATTCAAATTTGACTCTGAAATTCCAAATTCATTCAAAACTCCAACTCAAAGTTCAATTTAACTTTGAGATTCTTGATTCATTTTCTAAAATTCGAATTCAAAATTCAAAGTCCAATTTGACTTTGAAATTCATTTGTATATTCAAATTCAAAATATCATTTTTTAAGTTCAATTCAAACTTGAAAATTCTTGATTCATCTTCTGAATTTAACAAACTCCAAATACATTTTAGGATCCAGCATTCAACATTCATAGCGGATCTCAGACTTAGACCCAAATCCATCTTGGGATCTAGAGTCCAATTTTACTTTGGATCACAGACTTCAGATCCAAAATTCATTCTACGATCCAAAACCAAGTTCTATTTTTGGATCTCAAACTTCAGATCCACTCCATTCTAGGATCTAGAATCCAATTTCACCTTGGATCTCAGACTTCAGATCCAAATCCATGTTAGGATCCAGAATCCAATTCCACTTTGGAGCTCAGACTTCAGATCCAAACCCATTTTAGAATCCAGAATTCAATTCCATCTTGGATCTCAGATCCAAAATCCATTTCAAATTTCGGATCCAATTTCGATTTCAGATTCAAAGATCCACACTTTGGATTCGAATTTCATCTTGAAATCCAGATTTCAAATCAAGTTCTATTTTTCAAATCCAACTTTCAAAACCAATTCCATTTCATTTTCAGATTTCAAATCTAAATCCGCTTACAGATCATATCCGGATTTCTTAAATTCATTTTTTTCATCATTTGGATTTTTCAGATCCATTCTAAATTTCAAACTTCAAAATCTAAATTCAATTCCGTCTCAAGTATTCACTTACTTTCTTAAATTCAAGTTCAAATTCAAAGTCCATTTCCGACTCTTGAAACTTTATTTCCTTTCATTTCAAAGCTTTGAATCATTCTCTTTCCAAAAATCAAGATTTATTCTTCCAAACTCTGATTTACTTCAAAGACTTAGAACTTCTCTGATCTGTCTCAAAGTTCTAAGTTAGATTCAAACCATTTCTTCCCTCCATTATCAAATCCATATCAGAATACTTGGAAAATTTTCAAAACATCTTTTCAAAAAGAGCATACATCCTTGCATTGCACAAGCATGATTCTTTGTGCATTTAGATCTTTAGGATAAATTCTTAGATAATATTTAGGCAAAGCAAAAGGCATAGATTCGATCCTTGGTTCGATTACCTCTGGTAAAGGCGCCAGGAACGATCGAACCTCGTACCGACGAGCGAATTCCGTCTCTCCATTTTTCCCGCAAATTTTCAAATGAAGGCGAGTTAAATTTCTAAATATTTTTCAAATCAAGGTCAAGTGAGACCGCGCAAAAGAGTTTCTCTTCTCTCTTTCTTTCTTTCTTTTCTCTTCTCTCTTTCTTTTTCTTTCTTTTATTTTTCTCCCTTCAAAAAGGAGGAAAATAGAGGTTAGAAAAGGAAAAAGAGAAGGAAGAGAGAGAAACCACAAGAGAGGAAATTTTTTGCGATGATCACAGTTTTGGCGACCGTGATGGGACTCATCTTCGTCCGGTTGAATCTATGCCTTTGCTTTACTTTTATATAATCTAAGTTTTTATTCTAAACATATGTCAGCTACATTTTCCATGCAAACCTTAGGAGCCTAGAATCTGTCCTAAGCTGACATCATTTGCATATAGGATCTATGTATGGTTTGGTAGGACCATATTAAGGAGATTATATCCTTGTTCACATTAGATTTAGGACTGAAATGCAACACTCCTCAATTTTTGGGATTGAATGCAAAACAATGTATGCAAGTGTATGCTTCTCTTTATTTAAATTTATCTCTTTAGGACTTGCATTAGAGCCTTCTGATTTTATTGCATGTTGATCATATTTTGAAAACATCCCTACCTATATTGTCTCGATCTTCACATTGCTGGGCTGTCTCACTGAACCATAGTTCGGGAGAGAGCCTCACAACTAGACCACTTATTTGGGTTTGCGCCCCCCTACCACGTACCTAAGGGCCATAGTCCGAGGTATATCGGTAGGTGCTCAAGGATGTTGGGAAGCCATTACCTTAGAACCGAAGAGATATCTTATATGCCATGTACTTTGAGCCTCGGCTTGAGTATATCGGCATACCTTGATTGGAATCAGATGATCTGAACCATAGAGTTAGGATTAAGGTCCTACAAGCTATTTCAAATATTGCATTTAGAGTCAGCCTTTAGGGAGTGGTGTGTGTGCATCCTTGTTTGTGCAGCTATGATTGTGTAATGTTTTCTTGTATTCTCCTGTATATATCAAACCTTCTTCAAAACCCTGGGTGTACTATTCAAAATTTCCCTCTATTTTCAAAAAACCCCAGGTACATATTTTTCCTTTACCTACATTCTTTTCTCTTTTGTGTCAAAAATTTTCTTAAAAAATCCCTGGAAAGTCTTTTTCCAAGTCCCTTGATCATTTTTAAAATTTATGTCTATCCTCTTCTTTCATCAAAAGTCTATCCATAAGTCCTACATTCTATCTGACTCTTTTCCTCTCTTGCCTTAGTATCATTCCGATGGCGTCTGAATCTCCCCATGCTATCTTTCCCAGGGATCATGTCTTTTATCAAATAAGGGATGGAACCCCAGATCATCGGGTCATCCAGTCTCGTACCTTCTTCCCTCGGTGGTATTATTCCTGGTTCGCCACCTTCTCGTGTATGTTCCCGGACCACTTGGATGATTGCGGATTGGAGATGGCATTGGTAGTTGGCAAGCGAATCATCAACGGCATTCTGATTCAAGCTATGGCAGAACGGTGGAATTCGTGTACCTGCACATTCTGGTTTCCGTGGGGAGAAATGACTCTGCTAATGGACGAATTCATTGACATCATGGGGTTGCCAAAGCCAGCTAGTCAGCCAGACGACCCGGTCGAGCAACAGTTCTTGATTAATGTCAAAGGGATAGATGTTCGAGAAGCATTGGCCAAAGCTACAGGGAGCAGATCTTGGCCTCTCACAAAGATCAACGGAAGTTTGTTCATTGATCTGTTCGGACTCTATCACAAGTATGGGGCCTATGAAGAAGTCGATACTTTGTCTCGAGCAGCGAAAGAAAGAATTCAGCATGCCATGATCCTATGCACAGTGGGACTAGCATTCTTTCAGGATGGTCAGAATTTCATCGATGTCAGAGTCGCCCAACTCTTTCGAAGATGGGGAAGCAAGCAGACCCGCCAGCTTTCGGTGTCCATGGCAGCTCTAGCCTTCCTCTATAGAGGCTTAGCCCGTTTTGCCCTCGGAGAGACCATTTTGGTGGAAGGATGCACGTATGCCTTGCAGTTGTGGTTCCTGCGACATGTTCCATCTAAGGCCAGTTCGTTCAGGTTCAACAGCAAGAGGCCGAAATCTATTGATCAGTATCGAACATTGATCGAGAGTTCGCACCAGGAAGAGATCTTCTGGGACTATTTTGACAGACGAGAATCAGTCCCTTGCTACACTTATGCTCGTAGCAAGCGTTACAGATTGCTCGGCCCTTTCTTCTGCGTCGACTATCAGCCAGAGAGGTGTCTCTGACAGTTCTCGCAGCGGCAGATTCGTGTCAACACCCGCTTCCAGATGGGCCGCATGCCAGAGTTCGATCTACGGTCTGATTAGTGGTCTGGGGCATACCACGTAACCAAATACACTTGGGACTCTTTCATTCCTTTGTCTATGTTTCCTGGTCCTAATATATCTTCGGAATATCGAGAATGGTGGCAATCTGTCTGCCCGCCTTCTCTTTGTATTTAAATTTTGTTATAAAAAAAAATGCAACTTTTGTTCTGATAAAAAAGCTTTTTATGGCCAAAGTTTTATTTTGTTGTATATAGTCACGATTCTCGTGACAAATTCATCCCCGGTGATGAGACCTCTTTCCTATATTCTTTCTTCGATTATCTCTCATCATGATGGACGGCCTCACCTAGGTCATAAGGCGCATTTTTGTTGCCGCAAAATGGTGACACAATTATTGCAAAATTTGTGATGACCCAATCCCTGGTAATGGGATAACTTGTTTAAATCGTCTATCAATTCCTTCTTTCATGTCTTTTTCTCAAAAGGTCGCATTTTCAAAAATTCCTCCAGGCTCTAACCATTCTTCTACTTCTGCAGAAATCATCTGGCATTGTCAAAATGGTGCAAACCAGAGCAGGAAAGGAAACCGCCCCTCAGCACAGCGACAGCGAAGTCGAGGCAGTCAACTCTCCTAAGTCAGTTAGGGGGCAGAATCAGAATCAGACCGATGATATAGACCCCGCCATGTACAACCTGTTCAAAAGAATGATGACCAAAATGATGTCAGAACAGGCTGAGGCCAGTCAGAAGGAGGTTGCTCTAAAAAGCAAGCCAAAGAAAAAGGTTGTGAAGAGACCAGTCAAAATCATCAGAAAGAAAATACAGCCTGACACCACTTCCGAAGAAACAGAATCAGTTGAAGAGGAATCAGAAGAATAAGAACAGTTTGTTTTTCATCAGAATCCCCCGCAACTTGTAAAGACTGCTGCAGAGCCCGAATCAATAAACAAGCCCATTCCGACTAATGATCCGATGCAAGAGCAGATGAGAGAAATGAATCGGGCCATCAAGGATATCCAGGCAAAAAGAAAGGGCAAGCAGACCTACTCCGGTGAAGATTTTTACCATGGCCTAGACGGGGATGACAATCTAGAGAATCTCCCTCGCAAGTTCCTTAAGTTCGACGAAACAAGCAACCCTAAGGCTCATTTGGCCACTTTCTATGCTGAATGTGGCCATTTCAGGAAAGACAACCGGGCGTTGTTCATTTGCTTTCCTCGCAGCCTAGAGGGGGTAGCGGCCAGGTGGTATGCGGACCACATCAATCCTATCAAACTACGAGAGTTTGACAAAGTCGTTAACCTGTTCATTGAGCGCTTCATGTTCAATGTTGAAGCCTCACCAACCCTCAACCATCTGTACAATCTAAAGCAGAATGAGAATGAGAAAGCCAGCGAATTCATTCACAGGTGGAGAAGCACCTGTAACAGAATGAAGGTTCCGATCCCAGAGGAACACGCCCTGCAGATCATTTTGAACAACTTTGCTCAACCTCTGAGGAACCTCATTTCTACCTCGCCCGCCAAATCATTTATCAAACTAATTGAAAAAGCCGAATGGCTCGAGACTAGCTTGGACAATGGTCTGTACGAAGGATATCCTTTTGTCAGAGGGAATCCTGACCAAAAGAAGGCGCATGTCGCCTGCTCTGCAGAATTTTCGAATCAGGGCAGTGGCAGTTCTGGCAACAAGAAGAGCAAGAAAAATCGTAACAAGAATGTTAGACATTCCAGGGCCGAAAGGACGAATTCAACAGCTCAGAAGGGAAAATTTGACAAGCCACAGCCTGTTCAGTCAGCACCGCAACTCGAAGCAAAGCAGCCAGAAAAGCCGAAACACGAGTGTTGGAGTTATGATCGAGAGTTCACAGCTTTGGAACAGTCCCGCGAAGGCATCTTAGAATATATGATGTCTAAGGGAATGATCAAACTACCCAAAGTGGCAGATCCTCCAGTCACTATGGGAAAATAGACAGATAAATTCTGCAAGTTTCACCAGACTGTTGGACATGACACAGAGCACTGTTTTGTCCTTAAAAACATCCTCCAGGACTGTATTGACAAAAACTTGCTAATTGAAGATGAAGAAGAGCAGCCGAAAATTTTATCCAAGCCATTTCACAAGCATTCAGCTTCAGTCATCACGGAACAGACATTTGCTCTTCGAGGTAGCATCCAACCATGTTCTAGTCAGGACATTCAGGATTAGCATCAGGTCCTGGTCCTTCGTCAAGCGTAGTCTTCCGCCAAGAGGGTGGATATTACTGCATTTTTGAGCAACAAGAAGCCAGCAAAAGCAGCGGCAGAAATTGCCAAGTTAATTCCCAGGATCCCGAAGCGCTTTATCAAGGTGGCTTCGAAGGAAGAAGAGGCTTCAGGGTCAGTTCAGAAGCCAATCACTGCTCTATCTAACATTTCTATCCTGGATTTGACCCACGCTTCGTGCGAGCACCAGCAAGTGCTAGAAGATTTGCTCAGAAAGATCAAGGTCAAGCCTAGCACAACTCCGCAAGATATGTCTCAAATCGTCAATCAGGCCATGACAAATGCACCAATCACATTTTCAGATGAGGATTTGCCAAAACCTCATTCATTCCACAATAACGCTCTCTACATAGTGGTGTGAACCAGGGGCATGACAGTCCCTCATGTGCTCGTCGATGGAGGCAGCAGCCTCAATATCTGCCCTGAAATGACGGCTAAGGCATTAGGTCTGAAGAAAGAAGAATATACCCAAGACCCCATAACGATCTACGATTTTGACAACCATGGGCAGACAACCAAGGGGAAGATATTTCACGAGTTTTCCATCAACTATTCGGTGCATACTGTCCTTTTCCACGTGGTGAATGTGCCACCAACATACAACCTGTTGCTTGGATGCACTTGGATCCACAACGCCAATGCTATTCCTTCAACCCTTCACCAACGTATCAAATGGTCGAAGGGAGGCATGATCACTACGGTCCTAGGAGAGGACCCAGAAGAGCGACTCCCGCAGTCGATGATTCCCCGTCCTACTTTCACTGCCAACATCCCGAGCATCCGGGAAGTCGATGAGATTAGTCTAAGTGAAGGCCTGGACATGCTAAAGTTGAAAGAAATCCAGCCGACAGAGAATGTTACAGCAGTGGTTCAATGGCAGGGACCTCACTTCTTCAAACTAGGTGGGCGCCTCGACTGCACTTCCTTCCAGAATCACCCTCTTTTTCCTCAGTTCTCAAAAGCTAAGAGAGGGTTTGATCTTCTGATGAAGCACGGTTATCAACCCTTCAGGGGCCTAGGCAAAAATGAAGACGGCATTTTGGAACCGATCATCCCCGCTTGGCATATTGAAGGTACAGGCTTGGGTTTCACGGGTCAATCGTCCGGCAGGAAGACCACCTTCGTCAAAGGAGCCCAGTGAAGAAGACAATGCCAGTGTTTTCTGTTTTTCTTTCCTTTTTGAGTTATCTTGTAAGGGGCAAAAGATCCGCCCCGGTTTTCTTTCTTTCCTCCAATCATATGTAAATACCAAATTTACTTAAATCAATGAAATTTTGATTCCTATTTCTCATCTTGGTGTACACAAATTCTTTGCTTACATCACTTTCCATGATTGTCATTCTTCTTTGTACAAAAGGCTATTTTTCAAAATCATTTTACACTTTTTCTCAAAAACCTTCTTTGCGCTTACAGGATCGCCGGGATCATTGCTCCTAAATCGCTTAAAAAGCACGTCATCAATACCAATTTTTATCAAAATAAATCCAAACCAGCCAGAATCTGCAAGGCAAAAGCAGGGGCAGAAGTCAGCAGAATGACAGAGCATATGGAAGAATTGGCAGAATTCGACTCGACGATTCAAGATTTGCCAGAATTCGCCAGTATTTAGAAGCTGGATGAACCGTCGCCATTGGTTCAAGACCCAAAAGAATGTCAACATCAGTTCGGAAGATGATCTGAAAATCCTCAAGATTGGTTCCAGCTTGAATTCAGATGAGAAGGAAAGGCTCGTCTATTTTCTCAAACAGCATCAGGAAGTCTTTGCTTGGACTTATGAGGATATGTCAGGCTTAGATCCCAAGTTGGTCGAGCATCGCCTAGTGCTGAAGCCAGATTGTAAACCCATCAAACAGAAACTCAGAAAAATGGATCCCCGAGTAGCACCGCAAGTTAAAGAAGAACTTGAAAAGTTGTTAAAGGCAGGATTCATTTGAACCATTAAATACCCAGACTGGTTGGCGAACATCGTGGCAGTTCCCAAAAAGAATGGCAAAGTCTGGATCTGTATTGATTTTAGAGATCTGAACAAAGCAACCCCAAAAGATGATTATCCACTTCCCAATATCGATCTCCTGATCGATAGCACGGTAGGCCATGCCATGTTTTCCTTTATGAATGGATACTCAGGCTATAATCAGATCAAATTAGCAGCTCAGGACCAATCCAAAACTTCTTTTACCACGCCTTGGGGTACATTTTGCTATACGGTCATGCCGTTTGGGCTTAAGAATGCTGGGGCAACCTATCAGAGAGCAATGGCAGTTATCTTTCATGACCAGATGCACAAGAACATGGATGCCTATGTGGATGACATCCTGGTCAAATCCAAAGAAGGAGAGGACCATGTCGACGCTCTCGGCCAAGTCTTTGAGAGACTTATTCTCTACAAGTTGAGACTCAATCCACAGAAGTGCGTCTTCGGAGTAGAGTCAGGTAAACTACTTGGCTATATGATCAGCAAGAAAGGCATAAGAGTGGATCTTGCCAAGGCAAAGGCGATCATTGATATGCCGCCTCCCACTAATCTTAAAGAGCTGCGAAGCCTTCAGGGTCGCATTCAGTCTATTCGGTGTTTTATCTCCAATTTGACCATGAGATGCGAACCCTTTAATCACTTGTTGAGAAAAGAAGTGAAATTCGAGTGTGGATCAGAGTGTCAACTCTCATTTGAGCGCATCAAGCAGTATCTTCTCAATCCACCAGTTCTGAAGCCACCAGAACTCGGGAAACCACTCCTTTTATATATTTTCGTCAACCATAATGCTTGCGGCGGATTTCTTGCACAGTACGAGAAAGGCAGTCGGATAGAGCATGCCATCTACTACATCAGCAAGACCTTCATCGATTATGAGAAAAGATACTCTCAGATGGAGAAGACATGTCTAGCCTTAGTATCGATGTGCCAGAAGTTAAGACATTATCTGATGGCCTCAGAGATCAAAATTCTGTCAAGACTTAACCCTCTCAAGTACATCCTTGAACAGCCTTTCCTCACTGGACGGATTGCAAAATGGCAAGTCCTCCTGATGCAGTATGATTTGTAATATGTTTCTCAGAAGTCAGTCAAGGGTCAGTCCATCACAGATCAGCTTGCAGATTTCCCGTTGACAGAAGAGATCAAAGCCGAAGACAATTTTCCTGATGACCGCATCTGCAGTGTTCAGGAATCCCCAGTTTGGACTCTATTCTTTGATGGAGCCCGAAATATGTCTGGTATAGGGATTGGGATTTTGCTAATCATTCCTGAAAAGGAGATGCTCCCTTATTCTATCAGGCTTGACTTTCAATGTACTCATAACATGGCCGAGTATAAAGCTTTAATACAAGGCCTCAAGATTTTACAAGACTTTGGTGTCAAGAGAGTACATGCCTTTGGCGACTCATTGCTTGTTATAAGCCAAGTTAATGCCAAATGGAAAGTCAAGGATTCAAAGTTAATCCCTTATCAAAAGATTGCCTTAGCTCTCATAAGCAACTTTGAAGAATTTCAGCTCAACCATGTCAAGAGAGAGTACAATCACATAGCAGATGACTTAGCCTGTTTAGGCTCTATTCTGTCTTTTAAAGACAGTAAGTCCTGTCGTTCCTTCGAGATCGGCAGACTTGATCAACCTGCTTACATTCCAGCTGAGCAAGTGAACCAAGCCACTCAGAAAGAGAAGCCTTGGTACCAAGACATCAAAAACTTCATCGAAACTGGTAAATTTCCACCAGAAATGCCAAGAAAGGAGCAACACGCGGTTCAGCGCATGTCAGCCCGTTATTTCATCCTTGCTGATACTCTCTACCGTCGTGGGTTCAGTTCTGAGTATGCCAGATGCTTAGATAAGGATGAAGCCATGGAAGTTGTCCGAGAGGCACACGAGGGAATTTGCGGTGGTCACGTCGGCTACCAAACACTCGTCAAGCAAATTATCCGGGTAGGGTATTATTGGAAAACCATGCAGCAGGATTGCCAACAATTTGTAAGGAAGTGCGTCAAATGTCAGATGCACGCACCTTCCATTCATGCGCCAGCCGCATACTTGCAATCTGTGGTCTCTCCTTGGCCTTTTTCGATGTGGGCCTTCGACGTGGTTGGTCTGATCACTTCTTCGGCTTCTAATGGCCACCGATATTTCCTCGCAGCTACAGAATACTTCACCAAATGGGTCGAAGTTGTAACTCTGCGAACAGTAGAAGGCCGACATGTGGTCTCGTTTATCCACAAGAATCTCCTTTGCCATTTCGGCATCCCACATGATATTGTGTCAGACAATGGCAGTCATTTCAAGAATGAGAAGATGAAGACTTTCTGCTCGAAGTTCAGGATTCATCATCACTTCTCAGCTCCCTATTATCCTCAAGGAAATGGTCAGGCTGAGGCCACCAACAAGATTTTGATCTGCATTCTGGAAAGAACAGTGGAAACAGGCCGCGATTGGCATGAGAAGATGCACGATGCACTTTGGGTGTACCTAACCACCATTCGGACTCCTACCAATGCTACTCCTTTAGAACTTGTCTACGGGACCGAGGTAGTACTACCTCTCCACGTTCAGAAGCCCGCACTCAAGTTCGCATCGCTTATTGAACTTCCGCTTGATCAGTATCAGCGGCAGAGGTTAATACAGCTTGATCTATTAGATGAGAAAAGGCTCAAAGCAGCAGAACACGCTTAGGCCTATCGTCAAAGGATAGCTCGGCACTACGCCAAATCAGTTAATGAGAGAAGATTCTGAGTCAACGATCTTGTGCTCAGATCGACAGCTCATCTCAAGCATCGACCGAAGGGCAAGTGGTCACCCAATTGGGAAGGCCCTTATGTGGTTAAAGAAGCGCTACCTCGTAATTCCTATCGTCTGATCAACGCAGATGGAGTGGAACTGCCCGATCATATTAATGCTTTACATTTGAAAAGATTTTACACTTGAATTGTTCATCATAGCCTTTTGTACTCTTCAAAAGTCTTTCAATAAAGCAATAATCTTCTGTTAAGTTCTCACATCCTTCCCCCTGATACTGGGGCATTTTATTGTAATCTATACTTGTCTTCCTTCATCATATGCAGGCAGGATTAGACGAATCCTTTTCTAAAAATCTTACCAGCTTTTTGTTAACTCGTTTATCTTTATTGCGTTCATTTCATTTTTTAATCTAATCAAATTTTATGAGTTTATTGTCAATTTTATCAATTTGTCAAGTTTCATTAATTTTTATCAAATTTTATTCCTTTATCTTTAAAAACCCCTTCAGGTTAAGGGAAAAACCTGACCCTTGTTGTCCGAGGTGTTCCCATCCAGGATAAGGGATAATCCTGATACCCCTCATAGGAGCATCGCTGCTACCCGTGAGAATTCTTTTTCAAAATAAATTTTCAATAAATCTCTTTAAATTCTTCTCCATTTTTATAAATTTTATTCTTCTTCAGGTTAAGTGATAAATCTGAATTATTTCCCATAAATTCTTCAATTCACCTAAAATTTTGTTCTATGTTCCCTTAGGATGGGGGAAAATCCTGAAGCCATCATAAATAAATTCGGATCTTAGGCCACCTTGGGTCAAGGATCTCGAATGAATCTCTCATCTTCATCGTCAAAATCTATTCATGCTTTTGTCAATCTTTCAAGTTCCGACTCCCGGGTTGGAATCGTTTCCTTCCCATCTGAGTTCTAACTCAGGATGTCATTTTTCTACTTTATCATTATTTTTCTAAAAACCGGGTTCGGACTTGGATTTTCCTCTTTGTATATTATTATTTCTGAAGCTTCAAGTTCCGACTTCAACTTCCTTTTGAATCCAATACTCGTGTTGGACAAATCGTGGTGTTGAGAATTTGAGTTCTCCAACTCGATTCTCACTCATTTCTTATATTTAAAAAACCGGGTTCCGACTCGGATTTTCCTCTTTGTATACTTTTATTTCTAAAGCTTCAAGTTCCGACTTGAACTTCCTTTTGAATCCAATACTCGTGTTGGAAAAATCGTGGTATTGAGAATTTGAGTTGTCCAACTCGATTCTCACTCATTTCTTATATTTAAAAACTGGGTTCCGACTAGGATATTCCTCTTTGTATATTTTTATTTCTGAAGCTTCAAGTTCCGACTTGAACTTCCTTTTGAATCCAATACTCGTGTTGGACAAATCGTGGTGTTAAGAATTTGAGTTCTCCAACTCGATTCTCACTCATTTCTTATATTTAAAAACCAGGTTCCGACTCGGATTTTTCTCTTTTTGTATATTTTTATTTCTGAAGCTTCAAGTTCCGACTTGAACTTCCTTTTGAATCCAATACTCGTGTTGGACAAATCATGGTGTTGAGAATTTGAGTTTTCTAACTCGATTCTCACTCATTTCTTATATTTAAAAACCGGGTTCCGACTCGGATTTTTCCTCTTTGTATATTTTTATTTCTGAAGCTTCAAGTTCCAACTTGAACTTCCTTTTGAATCCAATACTCGTGTTGGACAAATCGTGGTGTTAAGAATTTGAGTTCTCCAACTCGATTCTCACTCATTTCTTATATTTAAAAACCGGGTTCTGACTCAGATTTTTCTCTTTTTGTATATTCTTATTTTTGAAATATCAAGTTTCGATTTGAACTTCCTTTTGAATCCAATGCTCGTGTTGGACAAATCGTTGTCTCGAGAATTCGAGTTTTTCAAACTCAATTCTCACTCATTTTTTTATATTTAAAAAAACCGGGTTCTGACTCAGATTTTTCTCTTTTTGTATATTCTTATTTTTGCAGTCTCAAGTTCCGACTTGAACTTTCTTTTGAATCCAATGCTCGTGTTGGACAAATCGTTGTCTCGAGAATTCAAGTTTTTCAAACTCAATTCTCACTCATTTTCTTATATTTAAAAATCGGGTTCCGACTCAGATTTTTCTCTTTTGTATATTCTTATTTTTGAAGTCTCAAGTTCCGACTTGAACTTCCTTCTGAAATCCAATGCTCGTGTTGGGCAAATCGTTGTGTCGAGAATTCGAGTTTTTCAAACTCAAATCTCACTCATTTTTTTTATATTTGAAAAACCGAGTCCTGACTTTGATTTTTGCTTTTTGTATATACTCATTTTCTCAAAGTTCCGGTTTGAACTTCCCCTTCAGGATAAGGTATAATCCTGAAATACCGACAATCATTCTCGCTAAAATCTCAAGTATCTTCAGATGTCAGTCTCATCTTTTCAATTCTCCTTTTGAAAAAAAAAAAACAGTGCTCGTGCTGGTGTGCATTTCGAAAACCCAGTGCTCGTACTGATGTGCATTTTCGAAAAACCCAGCGCTCGTACTGGGGCATTTCTTTAAAACCTAGGGCTCGTGCTGGTACACCTAGCGCTCGTGCTAGTGTCTGGCTGATTGATCAAGTTGGCCCTCCAGGTTCAGTCTTTGCACTAACCAATCATCATCATTCAAGCTCTAAATTCTCAATTTCGACCTTCGGGTCATCATGTTATAAAAAATCAATCATTTTTTTCTCTTGTGAAGGACCCTCTTCAGGGAGAGTTCGAGGGAGCTCGTTCCTTTCGCATACAACCATCTTTCGTTCGCAAGAACCCTTTTCCAGGGAGAGTTTGAAGGGACTCATTTTCTTCGCGAACAGTTTGCAAAACAACAACCAACTTTACATAAAAGAACCCTTTTTTAGGGAGAGCTTCGACGGAAGCTCGTTTCTTTTTGTGGCCCCCATTTTTCTCATCTTTGGCCAACCCCTTCACAGAGGACCCTCTTCTAGGGAGAGTGTGATGGACTCGATCCCTCTGTGATACTTTCTCAACTGTGTTTTTTGGCCGCCTTTCCATAAGAGAAGCCTAGAGATAGGGAGTTTTGACGAAAACTTAATTTCTCTTCGAAAGTTCAATTTTGCAAAC
This sequence comes from Nuphar pumila, assembly GCF_984573655.1. Lineage (NCBI taxonomy): Eukaryota > Viridiplantae > Streptophyta > Magnoliopsida > Nymphaeales > Nymphaeaceae > Nuphar > Nuphar pumila. The sequence continues at coordinate 51,388,874 of NC_143257.1, read as the reverse complement.
ACCTCCTCTTTCAGGGAAGAGAGGAGTATTTCCAACTTTCAATTCAGGTAAGGGCTAAGCCTAAGTCTCTCTTTTTTGGGGAAAAAAGAGAGGAGAATTTTATCACGAACGTGTCGATTCGATATCAAGCGATCTCTTTCATCAAGGATTTTAAGAATATTTTGCCAATTTGTTATCAAGTCATTGTTGATCTCAAAATTTTCATCATATAAAGAACTACCTTAAAACTACCTTTAGTATTATTTCCAAAGGAGCAAGACTTTTGCGAAATAAGAACTGAATTCAAGCTTTTTCTGTTGGTCAACCAAGAGGATGAAGAAAAATCTTCGATATGACCGGCAAAGGAAAATTCGATGATGTTAAAAAGCCATGAGCGAATTGATATTGATCATAGCTATGGCACATTCGTAAAGACCATTCTTTGGCAGTAAGACAGTGGAAATATCCTGGGCAGTAAAAAAGAACCTACCCAATCCATATCTCCCCAGTCATTTGAGCTGTAAATCAAATATCCGCAAAAGGGATCTCTCAATTGTCGTCAAGATGAAGACCAATTATGCGAGCTAGATCTCTGGGGCCAAAGAAGATTTGGATCATCTCCAAGATGAAGGAGTTTGTGAAGGATCCTTCTAGGGAAAGTTCAGATCACCGTCGAGATGAAGGCGAGTGTGATGGACTTACCGACAAACCCTAAAATATATTTGATTTCTGCTATCATTTAGAGAATTTTGACCAATGAACCTATATCATCAAGCCTAGCTCCTGAGAAAAACAAGGATCGAAACATCTCCAAGATGAAGGAGTTTGTGACGTACCCTTCCTCTGAAAAAGAGAAAAAAGTCAGGACATCTCCAAAATGAAGGATGATGTAAAAACCCAAGAAAGCTCCATGACTCAAGAGAGTGCAAAAAGATCATCATGGGAAATGCCCAGGATATCAGATTGCCCGAAATTGTCAAGAATCATCTTTTTCTATGTGAAATTCTTTCATCAATATCTTTTCACTCAATTTCTTTTATGAAGCTAGGAATATTCCCTCTCTTTTCATATCAAGGAAATTGATATCTTTCTTAAATAAGCTCAACAACAACAAACTTTGAATTTGACTCTTGATTTTACAGAGTTAGCCCAATTGAAGCTAATATTCTAGGTAGAAAGAGGTGATATTTTTCATACACAATTCAATCATGCTGAATCAACTACAATTTTGACATCTTATTGGCAATATTTTCTTATTGTCCCAAAATGAAGTGTGAACTTGATGTTCATTTTGACGTATCCTGGCGTCATCCCTCCTTAGGACTGAAAAGTCCTTTTCTTCCGTCTAATCTGAGCGCTCTCAGATTCACACACTTCCCTGTGTTCCCCACTGTCCCACCATGGACAGTTTCCGCTCAGGATAAGGGTTAAACCTGAACTTTTTGCAAAAAGGTCTGTTATTGTCAAAAGCTATTTTCAGTCTCAGCAATGAGGCGCCCAAGAACAACCCCTTTTCAAGCTGTAGGGACCCCCATTTTCATCCTTTTACAAAACCCCTCTTGGACTTGTTGTGCCAAGTCTAGAGGACCCATCGCAGATTCCCCGCTCTTCGAGGATTCTGTATCCATTCAGGCTAAGGATTAAACCTGTTACCTCGTTTCTCGAGGTATAGCCCAAAAACCTTCTGCGAGAGTTCATCTGTTTTTAGAAAGCTGATTTAGTCTCAGCAATGAGACGCCCCAGATCATCCCCTTTCCAAGCTTTAGGGAATCTCTTATTTTTCTCTTCTCGCAAACCCCTTCTGGATCTGTTCATCCAAATTTTGAAGGTCCCATCATGGTTTCTTCATCCAAGGATTCTGTATGGTCGCCCCTTTCAGGTTAAGGGTTAAGCCTGAGCCTCGTTCCACGAGGTATCTTTCCATTCAGGTTAGGGTTAAACCTGAGTCTCATTTCGACTAGATATCCTTTCTAGCCCTTCCACGATTTCTTCATTTGAGAACTTCGTGCGATTCTCCCCCACTCAAGTCAAGGGTTAAACCTGAATCTCGCTTTTGCGATGCATTTGTTGTCCCATCACGGCTTCCTCGTTCGAGGATTCTGTATGGTCGTCCCTTTCAGGATAAGGGTTAAGCCTGAACCTCGTGCCTCGAGGTATTTTCCTTTTTCAGGTTTGGGTTAAACCTGAGTCTTGTTTCGACGAGGTGTTTTCCTCCAGTCCCATCGTGGTTCTTCCCATCGAGGAATCCACGCTCTGTATATTCATCCAGGAAGGGATCATGCTAGAGTTTCATCTCACGAGGCATTTCTCTCAAAAATGTCCCATCAAGGTTTACTTATATTCCATTCCCCATCCCAAATTATCTCGATATATCTTCGTCCTATCCAGGTTAAGGGCTAAACCTGACTCATTCCAAAAGATTGATCTCGCCTCACTCATGTGACCTGATCAAAATCCTTTACCATTTTCGGGACCTTCACTCAAAGTCCCATCACGATTTCCTCATTTCTATCTATTCAGTCATATCATTTTCGAGGATTTCGTCCCCCTCAAGCCATTCAGGATAAGGTTCTAAGCCTGAAAAGCCACGTTCAAAATAACTCTTCCACCACAGTTAAGGTTGGCTAACTGAAACATTTTTCAAAATTTGGAGTGTTTCTTTGCCACTAAGCTCGGCTTTCAACCGACTTAGTAGCAAAGAGGGGCATCTGTAAACACCCCAAATTTTTCAAAATGTCGTAAATATTCCCTTTTGCCTCTGACCCTCATTCTTTGACAAAATCGAGTCGCTTTAAAACAAAACTCTGGTTTATTCTAGAATTTTCTGAATCAAATCAATCTTCTTATATCTGACTTGATTTTTATCTAGTTAAAATCAAAATCTAAGCCTCGCTATCCCAATTTTGATCAAAATTCATAAAATTCCAAAAATAAATTTTTGAAAGGATCAGATGGTCCATCCGACATTTGTTTGGGTCCTTTGTCCTATAGTCCTCGATTCGAGAACCAAAACTCGAATACTTTCTCAAAACCTTGGATCCGAACCCGTTGTCTAAGGTAATTTCAAAAGTTTTCTCAGAATACTCATCTTTTGTACATATTTTTCAAAAATACAAAGATAAACTTTTCAAATCTCTTATTTTGCTTAGATTTTAGAATATTATTCCAAAATCACAAAAAAAAATATAGTTTTTGAAAAGCCTGTTTCTGAAGAACCCTTTTTTTTTTAGAAAATCGGACAAGGACCCCCCTACGCTTTATTAAAAATCTTGAAACTAAGGGTCCCCTTGGGCAAAAATTTTCTTTTAGGGTTTCTCAAGGAAACCCTTGGCGAAAAAAATCGGAGGCGGCACCTCTCGCCTCTAAAAAAAAAAAACCCATGAACCCTCCGATCGCCCGAGCTCCTCCTCCTTCGTTCATTATCAACAAACTCACAGCATCGCACACTCCGATGTGCGTCCCTCCTTCCGGAAGCACCCATGGCCTCCACCCTCCGATCCCCTCATTTGCCCTTCATCTGCAACAATCTTGCCCATCTCCCTTCCTCAATCCTCCGATCGCCAATCGATCCCTCCTCACCATCCATCCTTAATGACCACCCCTCGTCTAGATCCTGCCTGCCCTTCCATAAAAAGGGGGGTAAGGGAGAAGCGAGGGCATCAAGAATTCTTTTGGAGGATCATTGACCATTCGGGTGGCTCACCCCATCAGATCAACCCTTGGCGTCGAGCAATATCCCGAATTCGCCAAAGCTCCACCACCACTGCCTCCCGTTGCCTTTTTGGAGCTTGTCGTCTTCATCCTCTTCCCTTCTGGTTCTCTCCAATTAACGGAAGCCTCAAGCTATCAGGAGAAGGTCGGCCACTCCCTGCGACGGAGAGAATCCCCTGCAGTAATCAGGTAAGCAATCAGTACCCTCCTTCCTCCCGCTTCCTACTTAAATAATTCCCTGTGAAACTTTTTTTTTTTTTGATCTATGAGGCACGAACAAGTGGTGTTGGGTTGCTTATGGCAACATCGACCCCTCCTGGTGCTACAACGAAGGAATTGTGTATTCCGACATTCCCTTCCCCCCTTTTTTTTTTGATTGCTGATCGTCTCTGAATCTTTATAATTTCTGCGTATTTTGAATATGTGCTTATACTCGGTTTCCTTTTGTTAGTTATCTATTGTGTATGACTTCTTATTTGTATTTCTGATCTCTTATACCCCTTTTTTTTCTCCACATTTTACTCTCTGTTTTGTCTCATATATTACATCGTATGTAACCCATTGGTACTAGCTTACCCTGCATCCTTCAGCCTCTCATTCTCTTTTCTTCTGTCATTTTTACTTTTCTCTTATCTCGAACTCCTCTTGTTTTACCTCCATGGTAGCATCATCTGGTAGCCGTGGATTGCTCACAGCAGTGTCGCCCTACCTGTATGCAACAACAAAGGAATCTCAATGTCTGTTCCTCTTGTCAGTAATTTACTTCCGATTTCTTCTTGATTTTTAGTATAGTTCGCTATAGTTTACCCTTTGTTTTTTTTTTCTTTTCTTTTCGCTAATCATTAGCACTGCTCTCATCCTGCCTTGATTTTCATTTATCTTCCCTCCTGTTTGTCAGAAGTATTCTGAGATAAGTTCATTGCCTTTGCAGCGACCGGGTGTCCTGCAAAAGGGGATGAGTCGGATTCAAACAGTAAATCTATTGCGCATTGGCATCTTATGCCTACCTTTCCTTGCAGTTTAATCTCTTGGTTCTTACGTGGGTATCGATTTACAGTGGATTTTCTATGAATATTTGATTTCCTTTTTTTTATTTTATTTTCTTTTTGCGATTGATTTCTTATCCCAAGTAACTTCTGATTACATTTTGTTTACCCCAGTCTTACTGCATTGGTCGTCTTGAAATACATTATGATTAATCATCTATTACATCTCTTCTGTTCATATCTACTTCAAGGATTACCTTTTTGCTTCAGCATGCCATTGTGGTTTACCCGAGCTCACATTAGACTCATATTCCTTTTGTCTATCCACCGTATCCTTTATTACTTCGACATTAGTTTCTCTAATAATGTCTTGTTTTACCATGGTTTTGGTTCTTGCCTGGCTATTTTCATATTAACACTGATGTCTGTTTTAGTAACTTCAAAGTAGTTTGATTCCAGTTCTATGACCGAACGATCAGTGGATGGCTGATTTATCGAGTTCCAGGAGCCAAGAGTGTCATTATTTAACAAGCCTTTAAACTGGTATATTGTGAGGAGTTTTAAATATTTGATCCCCTGCAAACAGTTATGTGATGTTCAGTCGCCAGAATTTTTGGTGATGGACTGTCTGAGTCCCAGCTTAATGTTCGAAGTTGGATCTGTGTGAACACTGACTAATCATCTGGATTCCATATACATTTATTTGAACTCTAGAATGGTCATATGATTGTAAGCAATTAAGGTAAGTCCTGAACATTGCCCGAATGACCTCGGGTATCGATTGACCAGTTTCGATCAGGTGGTCACATGAGTACCCGGACCAGCTACTCGATTTTCGGTGAGTAATTTCCTTCGCAGGTAAGTGTTTATCTCGTAATATCTTTTTTTTTATTAAAAAAAGGGTCTGAACTCTCTTGTTTTAATATTTGTGAAGAGCAATGGCATTTTAATGTATTCGGCTTCTTTGTCAGAACTGGTTCCCTGATGATTCTTAAATCAGATCCTCACAATCTGAGAATTTGATTACCGATAATTGGTGGTTTGAGGAGCATTCCTGAAAGATTAAAGACAAGTTGAATATGGATCAGTTGTCTACCAATCCCTGTTCTGAATAGTGATTAATTTACTGAACTCTTCCACTGAATGTTAATTTTTGTGGCTTGTGTTAACAAGGTTTCGTTAGGACTTTAATCAGAATCCCTTGAATCTCACTGGATTTCAATTAAAGAGTCTGACTGAGTTGTCGTTGACTGGGTTAATTAAGTTTATTGAATTTGATGTATAGACAATTGAATTTTCTTCTAGTTTTGATTTCTGACCAAGGGAGTTTGTTGATCTTCAGACACGGTGAAAATTGAGATTCTGATCGAGCCTGTGTTACCTGCTTTTGATGATGTTGCTACAGCTGCTAAGATAGCGCATCAGTGGGTGAGTTTGTTTTGTTTGGAGAAATCGATTTGCAACAATATTTAACAGGTATTCCTACCCACCATCATAACCTCTTTTTATTTTATTTATTGGACCTTATTTGCTGAGTATCATTTCTTCAAGCCATAACAAGTTTGTGTTCTTATAACAAGTGTTAGTGGATTTGATATTGTAGATATAGCATCCACAACATTGTTTTCTGTGGGCGTTATGACCATTCATGACTACCCTTTAGTCTTCTAAATCTGGAAGAGGAGGGCAAGATCAGAATGCTTTAGTGTTGAAATATTTATTTCATGTGCACATATTGATACGCTGTGTATATTCATTATATAATATCCTTGGATTTTCCTCATCTTTGTTACACTCATAAGCATCTTTACAGTAACCCTTACTGTCATTCAGCAGCTTCACTGTAGTATTTCCTAAAGCTGTCATAATATTTGTAAATTTCTGTGCCTATTGCCCCATTTGCTTTATATTATGAACCCATATCAGGTATACAGGGAACTTAACATTCTTTGTACGCTTGTGTATTCATTAAAACCTCACATCACATATCGTATTTCCCATTAGTTCTGCACAATTCACTTTCATTATCTCCACCTGTGTATCAACGTGTTCTAAAATTCATTTTTCTGAATTGACGTCGCATCATTACATCTAATATGCCACAGTGATTTTGTAATTATATCGGCTATTCACCTGCAGTAGCATCAACCGTTTTCAAGATTCATAAATCCAAAATATATTGTTTCTTCATCAGACTCCCCATTAGCATAGGTGGTTTTGTTTTCCCTTTAGCAGTAGGGCCTCCTGTTAAAGCATATGTTTGACTTTCCCCATGACTGTCATGGTTTCATCTTACAAATAATGGTAGTCTCTGAGTTCTTTTTTTTTATACCAAACATCCTTGATAGCTAAGGTTTTCATAACCGTATACACAGTAGTCCAGAGCTTGCTACAATCCCCCATATACATCTCTTCATAGGCATCTTCTCTTTGCCTTAGGCATAAACACCTTAGTGTTTTCGTCGCGAAATTTTTCCCCCGTCTTCCCCTTCCTTGCAGAAGAGAGAGAGGGAGAAATTCTTTCACGCTTCAAACTTGACCGAATTTTGGGAATTGTTTTTGAAATACTCGCCTCCGTTTTTGAAAATTGCGGGAAAATCCATGGGATGGGGCTCGACCTGTCGGTACGAGGTTCGACCGTTCCTGCCGCCTTTAACAGGTGTAATCAAACCAAGGACCAAAATTGTGCTTGACTTAGCGAAATTATTGAAGTTATGTTCTATCCTAAATGCACAGAGAATTTAGGCATGTGCTATGAGGTTTTGGGAAGATGCAGCTTGGGAGAGCATGATGTATGCTTGGAAAATATTTGGAGTTGAAAAGATTCTCTCAGGAAAAAGCTGAAAGTCAATTTCTCAGGGAAACTCATGTGAAAAAGGGTTTTTGAAATCACGGGAAAGTTCATGAAGTTGTGGGAAAATCATGAATGGCTGAAAATCCTGGGAAAATGGAAGTGGTTCTTGAGAAAAGGGTGAACCTTTGAAAAGGGAAACACTTCTTAGGAGGACTTGGACTTTGAGAGTTTTCTTAGGAAAATGATGGAAAATTTATAGGAAAACTCATTGGGGAAGAAAATTCAAAACTTGGGAAATCGAAATCCTGAGAATTTTACCTTTGAAATACTTGGAAATCGATTTTTGATCTTGGAGAAATATTGAAAAAAAAAGCTCCTTTGAAGCTCTTAAGAAGATAACATTTTCTAAGGAAAACTGTGAAAAACTTGACTTGGGGAAAACCGATTTTGGAAAATTCTTAGAGTTTCTTGAGAAATCGATTTCTTAAGAATGCCACTTTCTTAAGAAAATCATGAGAAAACCAATGATTTCATGATGCAAATGATATGAATGAAAGAATGCACTTTGAAAGGTTTTCTAAGAAATTTGTTGGAAAATGTGCATTAAGTCAAAATAAATCCTTCACATATCCTGACTGTGGCCATGAATATATTCAGAGTTTAATTGATTTAATACACAAGATTTTGAAAAATTTAGAAATATGATGTGCATTTTCAAGATAGCCTAAGAGTGTAGGCTCAGTGTGACTGGTAGAAAGATGATGGATTTGGGTCTCGTCCATATTCCGACTAGGGCCGTAAATATGGACTCCACCGAATTCATCAACTCTCTAAGAGTTGGTGCATGTGCCATTTGTGAACATCCATAGTGCTTTTGAAATAAAATGCATGAATCATAGAATCAAGATATTACTGAAATTAAACTATATGAGATGCAGCCTAATCTAAGCAGTAAAGTAAATATTATTCCAATTTGAATTATTACATCTCCGACATAAAGTAAGATGACTAAAAGAAGTAAAAAAAAAAATAGTCAGCATCCTCCAGATTTTCCTGCAAATGAAAGTTGGCACGAGAGATATGCCATACCACCGAGAAATTGAAAATATCATGTTGACGACAATATACAAGGGATTGCATGTGAGTCATAACTGAGAGGCACTACTTGGTGAAGATGAAATGAATAGGATATATATATATGAAAATATCTAAAAGCCATATTTGGACTAAGTAGGGAGCCTATGCATGCAAGTGGCTAAAGGCTCATGATATGAGATGAAGATTGATGCCTTTAGGAATTGAAAGGGGTATAGGTATATGCAGGAAAGGTTATAGTAACATATGCCCTATTTAGGTGTCCTCAAAATACAGTAGATACATAAAACAACCTGCATAACGTGTAATGGTGAGGCATAAGAGGCTAAAAAAAAAAGGATACTAAGAAATGGGTTGTATCTAAGATAAACTACTAAAAAGATATGAGCTTCATCTAATATGAGCAACTACACCTCGCAAACTGTAGCTAATATGGGCTGCTAAAGAAATTCTGCAAACCGTGTCTAAGATAAACAGCTAAACAAGCAAAGCTACAACTGATACATACGGCTAAAAGAAGATGCAAATAGTGCCTAAGACAACAGCTAAAGCTAGCAAAACTACAGCTAATATATACGGCTAAAAGAAGATGCAAATAGTGCCTATAACAACAGCTAAAGCTAGCAAAACTACATCTAACATGCACAACTGAAGTAAAATGCAAAAAAAAAAAAATAGTTAAGGCAAAGTAAACTACGGCTAACATGCGTATCTAAAGGAAACTGCTGCAAACTGGAGATTATTTCCATACCCATCATGTGCACACTTATTCTAAGAGGAGGGTACCCACAGTATGTATAACGTCTGGCAATGTTCATATAAAATCAACAGCATATGATACAAACTGCTGAAACTAAATAAGAGGTGTAGATATGCAAAGAGAGATATGATAGTTGCTATGAAACATCCAGCATAAGAATGATGCAGAAATCTGCAGTAAACTATACAAGATAGTGATTGTGGAACTGTCATTATGCAATGCAATTGAGACACAGGCACTAAAATCCACGCATTACCTTTGCAGATAATCGATATTACTTCAGCCAAATCCCAAATGGACCATTAATTGTAGCAATATGACACACGACCAGAAAGTTATTAGTCTCATAAGGAGGACCTTGCAGAATGTTGTATATGGTTCATGCAATACTTATAGGGGTCGGTGGGGATATGGTGATTGGATGTTGGAAGAACAAAAAAAAAAAGGGGGTCACCTAACCCAGGCCACGCCATGGTTGTAGGTGGATAACACACAATGGTAGCGAGACATCGCAGATACATAAATAAATCTTACAGGAATGAAGATATCAATAAGATCATCTATTTCAAAGTCTGTGTTAGCACAGCACACGGATTCTTCATTGACTCCATTTGTAGTAATCAATATCTTAGGGCCATGAAACCATAAGATGATTCACTTGTCAAGGGAATGCTCTGGTCTTGGCATGCAACACCGGCTGCTACATTCATTGAACTATAATGACATATGGCAATCCAAAATCTCACCATGAAGATAGCACACAACACCTTTTTATCATCAGCAATTATAGGATTTACAATGAACCAACAATAAACGTTGAGCTAATGTGTACGTTACTGCACTTGGCTCAAAGTTAAGGACATGCTACAGACATGCTGATGAAACCAGTGATGCGGTAAGGTATAAAACAAGGTAAAAATGCAGGAAATCAGTAAACCCAGAAAGTGGATGTAAACAAAGAGGATATGAATTGTTGTGCACAGGTTAAATACACTGTTTGTTGTACGATACACCCCTGTGGGTATCGTTTGATGTGATGAAATGTCTATACCCATTAAAGCTGGAGGAACATGTAAACATTGATAAAATGCAGAACATTTGGCCAATGCGAAGGTCAAGATGGAACACATATAAAATGATGGGGAGGGAGTAAAAAAAAAAAAAAACCATTTGATTTAAAAAAGAAAAGGTTAAAGCCAAGGAACTGCCATTTGAAAATCTCAATATGCACAAGGATCGACTAAAACCCACATGTAGAACAAGAAACCCAAAAGAAAGAAAAAAAAAACTGGGAGGAGAAAATGATGATTCAGTGAAAATCGGTTTTGGCTCTAGATCGAGGATGCTATTACGAAGCATCATCGACTTTTGATTTATGCACTAACCTTGAATGTAAATCTCATTAAACATGACAATGGATTTACATATGTATGGGATGAGTGTGATAAGCAAACCACCAAATCGTAAACATCAACTATATTTCTCACCTAATCGCTCAGATCGAATGCTCTTTGCTGGTGCTTCTTGGAAACCCTTTGCTGGAAAACGAGAAACGATGTCCAGGGCTGATTGCAAGAAGGTAATGTAACTCCTTGAGTTGGCAGATGCTGAAGACGCGCTTCTCACAGAGTGAGTTGAATCTCCTACTGGCCAGACTGAAGATGGCCGGTCTTCTCTTTTGCAAGTGAGGGGTTGCAGTCGGCCTCCTGCCGATTGATGGGTTGAAGAAGATGAGAGCAAGCACTCCTTGAGCGAGAGATGGCTGTGGTTCAATGAGATCCCCCCTTGCTGGGCCTCCCTCTTTCTTTAATAGCCGACCCTTCTAAAACCCCTCCTTTTTCCCCTCTTTTTAGCCGAGCTTGATAGCTTTCAACAAACAAACTTTCAAAAATTTTTGAAATCCTCTTGAAAAGGGGGGTCGCCGTTTTGAGAGGGTGCGACTCCTATTCTTCAGCTGGCATTTGAAGCTTAGGTAAGGTGAAATTTTTTGGTAGGGTTTTCACGGTGGCTCTCTCTTGGGGCTGAAAAGTAATAAAGTAAAAAAAAATGAATTTTGTTGTGGTGGTGCCACCTCTTTTGAGAAAACAAACTTTTGCCTTTCTTGGCAAGAAGCCTTAGTGGGGTGCCACCTATGTGGGCCCACTAAGTATTTTATAAAAATTTAAATCAAAATAAAAGGATTTTATAAATCGGTGCCACTTTCGAGTGGGCACTATTTTGGAAAAAAGGCAAATTTCGAGAATTTGAGTGTGACACCACCTCGAGGCGGGTCCTCCGTCCTTTATTTGAAATAAGAGCCAAATGAGATATTTTGGAGTTTTCACAATAATAGGCTAGTTTTGGAAAACATGAAGCCAAATTTGGCTTGATTTCAAAAGTTTGAAAGAAAATGGCTCTTCGGGGCGAGATTTTGAAAGAAGTAGGGAAATTCTGAGTCTTTTTGTAAAAATTTGAAATAGGATCTTATGAATTTTGAAATTGTGTCCCCTTCTTTCCAACTGGCGAAATTCTGAAATGTCAAAACCATCCAGATTGTTTTCTTGAGAAACTTTTCGTAATTCAGGGTCCTGGGGGTAAAATGGGAAGAATTGATAATTTTTAAAACCCAGGGTTTTGAAATCACTTTTGAAAAGTTTTAAAATCAAATCTGGATTGACAATTTCGGAAAATCAGGAGTTCTAGATCTCAAAATGACATGCTGTGCAGTGAAATGATATGAAATGCTCGTGCAATACTATGCGAAAGATATGTTCTACAAAGTTGCCATTCTGAACTTGAATTTGAAAATTTTGACTTTTGGTTAAGCATGAGATTTTGAGAATTTGCAATTTGAGGGTGCCTCTGAGTCTAAATGGAAAAGTCTTGAGACTCGAGAATGGAATTTAGGACTCTCTGCAAGGTTCCATCTTGGAAAATGACCATTTTGCCCTTCCTTGGTTCTGGAGAACCGAAATGTGATGCTTGGTGGAAATGTCAAGAAGGTGGGTGGAAATTTGGGGTGTTTACAGATGCCCCTCTTTGCTACTAAGCCGGCTTGTGGCCGAGCTTAGTGGCAAAGAAAAACACTCCAAGTTTGGGCTATAAAAAGATGCCCCAGTTAGAAGGATCTGACTGGGTGTGAGAAATTCAGCCTGATGATCATGGTAGATATGAAGCGAAGAATGAAGAGGAAATACTCATTCTGTGAGAGTGAAATTCAGGTTTTTATGCCCTCAACCTGGATGGGACAGAAATATCTCGTATGGAACGAAGCTCAGGTTTGGCCCTCAACCTGATTGGGGATGGAATATCTCATAATCATGAGACTCAGGTTTGTACCCTTAACCTGATCGGGCGGAAAATGAAATACCTCTTTGATTGAGGCTCAGGTTTGTACCCTTATCCTGATCGGACGGAAAATGAAATACCTCATTGAAGGAGGCTCAGGTTTATACCCTTATCCTGATTGGGTGGAAGATGAAATACCTCATTGAAGGAGGCTCAGGTTTGTACCCTTATCCTGATCGGGCGGAAAATGAAATATCTCATTGAAGGAGGCTCAGGTTTATACCCTTAACCTGATTGGGCAGAAAATGAAGTACCTCATCAAAGGAGGCTCAGGTTTATACCCTTATCCTGATCGGGCGGAAAATGGAATACCTCTTTTAGTGAGGCTCAGGTTTATACCCTTATCCTGATCGGGCGGAAAATGAATGGAATCCTCGAAGGAAGAGACCATGATGGAACCTTCGGATTTTGCACAATAAATCCGACAGGGGTTATGCAAAAGGAAGGAAAATGGGGTCCCTAAAGCTTGAAAAGGGATTGATCTTGGGCGTCTCATTGCTGAGACTAAAATCAGCTTTTGAAATTGCCTTTTGCGGGAAATGATTGGTGGTTCGACCTCGAACCGAAATGGGACTGTCTATGGTGGGACAGTGGGGACACAGGGAAGTGTGCAATTCTGAGAGTTCATGCTCTCAAAGAAGGGAAGGAATCAAGTCCTTAGGAGGGATTTAAAATTGGTGTCAGGATGTATAAAAGAACGAACATCAAGCTCTCACTTCACGCCAGGATAGCTAGAAAATATTATCAAAATGTTGGAAATTTTGGAAATTTTGCTGTTGATTCAAAAATTTTTAAAATGTTGCATATTTTTGGAAAGATGTTCTTTCTCATCTACCCAAAGCATTACCTCCAAGCAAGGTTCACTTCGTAGAATCGAGATTTGAAATCCAAATTGCTCGCAATTGACCTCTTCAAGGAAGTTATCAATTTCCTTGATATGAGCAGGAAAGAGAATTTGATATTATGAAAGCAATTGATGAAAGAATATTGATAATAGAATTTCACAAATTTAAAGAGGATTCTTGATAGATTTGGCAGTTTGATATCCTGAGAGCTTCTCTCTTGATAATCTTTCTGTACTCTTTTGGGCCTCTGGTGTTTTGCTACATTCTCCTTCATTTTGGAGATGTTCTGACTTTTTCTCTCTTTCTTTTTCCTCTCTTGCTCTCTTTTGGGAAGGGTACGTCACAAACTCCTTCAACTTGGAGATGTTTCGATCCTTCTTGGACGATGGGTTTGGAGATCTTTGGATGACAGCTAAAATTAAATATCTTTTAGGGATTGTCGAGAGGTTCATCGCATCTGCCTTCATCTCGATAGTGCTTTGGACCTTCCCTGGAAGGATCCGTCACAAACTCTGTCATCTTGGAGATGTTTCGAATCGCCCCGGGGGTCTACTCGCCTAATTCGCCTTCATCTTGACGACAGGTGAGAGATCCCTTTTGCGGATACTTGATTGCAGCTTAGGTGATTCTGAGGAGACAGGGCTTGGGTGAATTCTCTGTTTTCTAGCACTCAGGATATTTCCACTGCCTCGTCTTTACAAGAATAGCCTTTAAAGATGCGCCATTGACTGCGATCAATATCGATCACCTACGACTTTTCAATAACATTGAATCTTCTTTTCTGGCCATATCGAGGACTTATCCTTCATCCTTTTGGTTGGCCAATAGAAAGAATTTGAAGTTTGAATCTCTTTTCGCAAAAGCTTCACTCTTTTGGAAGTGATGCTGAAGGTAAATTGAGATAGAGATTAGTGCAATAAAGATTTTGAAATCAACAAATACTTTGATTGACAATTTGACAAAATTTTCTTGAAATCCCTAGTGAAAGTGAGTATTCGAAATCCGGCTCAACACATCCATGACGAAAATTCTCCTCTCTTTTTCCCCAAAAAGAGAGACTCAGGCTTAGCCCTTACCTGAATGGGAATTGGGAAATACTCCTCTCTTCCCTGAAGAGGAGGTGTTTGCAAAACGAACTTTTGAAGAGAAATTGAGCTTTCGTCAAAGCTCCCTAATATTAGGCTTCTCTTATGGAAAGGGGGCCGATAATAGTGAGGTCTGAAAATTGGGTCATGAAAGGAACGAGTCCATCACACTCTCCCTGCAAAGAGGGTCTTTCATGACGAAAAATGACCTAGTATGAAATTGGGGGGTCACAAGAAAAATGAGTCTCCGTCGAGCCTCTCCCTTAAAAAGGGTTCCTCGTGTGAAATTGGAAATTGTTTTGCAAACGGTTCACAAAGACGCGAGTCCCTTCAAACTCTCCCTAAACAGGGGCTAAGTGAACAAATTGGATAGCATGTGAAAAGAACGAGCTCCCTCGAACTCTCCCTAAAAGGGTCTCTCGCAAGAGAAAATGATTGAAATTAGATATTGATATTGATTGACCCAAAGGTCAAAATTGGAAATTGGAAAATTGGTTGCTGGAAATTGAATGACCCGAAGGTCGAAATTGGATGACCTAACGGTTGAATTTGAGAATTGGTTGACCAAAAGGTCAAAATTGTGAATTGAGTGACCCGAAGGTCGAAATTTGGAAATTGGGTGACCCGAAGGTCGAAAATTTGGAGATTGATTGACCCGAGGGTCGAAAAATGGAAATTGATTGACCCGAAGGTCAAAAATTTCGCAATTGATTGACCGAAAGGTCGAAAATTGGAAATTGGTAATTGAAATTGAGAATTGGAAATTGGGTGACCCAGAGGTCGAATTTGGAGAATTGCCTGATTTGAAGATTTAAATTGGAATTTGGAGGTCAAAATGTCAAATTCGAGCAATTGACAGACTTTGATGATTGGAATGATTTGGATTAATCAAAGGAGAATGATGAGTCAGAGCTCGAATATAATTCAGAGATCACGAGTCGGAACCCGGATCAACAGAGGAAAATGAAGCGCTCGAGTCAACGCTCGAGTGACTAAAGAGATCTCGAGTCGGAACCCGGATCAACAAAAGAAAATGAAGAGCTCGCATCTGAGCTCGAATAAGATAATGAGATCACGAGTCGGAACTCGGATCAACAGAGAAAAAAATGAAGAGCCCGAATCTGAGCTCGAACGAGGTAATGAGATCACGAGTCGGAACCTGGATCAACAGAAGAAAATGAAGAGCTTAAATAAGATAATGAGATCACGAGTCGGAACCCGGATCAACAAATGAAAATGAGGAGCTCGAATCTGAGCTTGAATAAAATAGAGAGATCTCGAGTCGGAACCCGGATCAACAAATGAAAATGATTTGAATAAAAAACCCGAGTCGGAACTCGGTTTTATGAAAAATTGGGATTTTGAAAATATGCCAGTTTGAGTACTGGATTTTGAAATAATACCAGTCCGAGCGCTGGGTTTTGGTTTAGTATTGGTGATGACCTTTCGATTTTGAATCATTTAGGAATCGTGATGGGACTGTTTGTTGGAATCCCAATACTGACCAGATTGTTGTTAATGCAGTTGAATGAAATGAATATGAATTGATGCATATGAATGCACACGTGCATGAAATGAGGAATTTGTTTATCCTGCCTGCATATAAAACAAAATTTTAAAATGCCCCAGTGTAACTGGGAAAGAAAGTTGTATCATTATTTGAAGGAAAAAGGAAGGATTACAAGAGAAGAATAAATGTTTCAAGTATAAAACTTTTTCAATTGTCGCGCATTAATAGGATCTGGCAATTCTACCCCATCGGCATTGATGAGCCGATATGAGTTGCGGGGTAATGCTTCTTTGACAACATAGGGACCTTCCCAATTTGGCGACCATTTGCCTCCGGGACGATGCTTGAGATAAGCTGTGGATCGAAGTACTAAATCATTGACTTTGAATCTTCTTTCAATGATAGATTTCGCATATTGCCTGGCTACTCTCTGGCGATAGGATTGAGCATGCTCTGCTGCTTTTAGCCTTCTCTCGTCGAGTAAGTCTAGCTGCACTAGTCGCTGCTGCTGGTATTGATCAAGAGGTAATTGCAGAAGCGAAGCAAATTTCAAAGCGGGCTTCTGAACATGTAGCGGCAATACTACTTTTGTTCCATAGACCAGTTCCGATGGGGTAGCATTCATTGGAGTTCGAATGGTGGTCCGATAGGCCCATAGTGCATCGTGGATCTTCTCATGCCAGTCACGACCTGTTTCCACAGTTCGCTCCAAGATACGAATTAAAATCTTGTTGGTGGTCTCTGCCTGACCATTCCCTTGAGGATAATATGGAGCGGAAAAATGGGGATAGATCTTGAATTTTGAGCAGAATGTCTTCATCTTTTCATTCTTGAAATGACTGTCATTGTCTGACACAATGTCATGTGGGATGCCGAAACGGCAAATGATGTTCTTGTGAATAAAAGAGACCACGTGTCGGCCTTCTACTGTGCGGAGACTGATGGCTTCTACCCATTTTGTGAAATATTTTGTTGCGGCAAGGAAGTATTTGTGGCCATTTGAAGCTGAAGGCGTGATGGGACCTACGACATCGAAGGCCCACATGGATAACGGCCATGGAGAAACAACGGATTGTAAATATGTTGCCGGAGCATGGATGAAAGGTGTGTGTATCTGACATTGCACACACTTCTTCACATAATGATAACAGTCTTGTTGCATAGTCATCCAGTAGTAACCTGCTCTAATGATTTGCTTGACAAGGGTTCGATAGCCAACGTGGCCACCACAGATGCCTTCGTGTGCTTCTCGCACGACTTCTTTGGCTTCGTCTTCATCTAAACACCTGGAATATTCTAAACTGAATCCTCGACGATAGAGGACATTGGCCAAAATGAAGTATCGAGTAGACATACGCTGGATTGCTCGTTGCTCTTTCTTTGAGAGTTCTGGAGGAAATTCACTAGTTTCTATGAAAGTTTTGATATTGTAATACCAAGGCTTCTTCCTTTGCTCAGCCTGGTTTACCTGTTCCGCTGGAAGGAAAGCAGGTTGGTCAAGTCGGCCAATTTCAAAAGAGCGACAAGATTCTCCATTTCTGAATGCCATAATGGAGCCTAAACTGGCTAGAATATCAGCCACTTGATTGAAATCTCTCTTGATGTGGAATAACTGAAATTCTTCGAAATTGCGGACAAGCGCTGAAACAATTTTCTGATAGGGAAATAATTTTTGATCTTTGACTTGCCATTCGGCTCGAACTTGATTGACAACAAGTAATGAGTCACCGTAGGCATGTACTCTCTTGACATTGAAGTCTAATAGAATCCTTAGACCTTGAATCAGGGCTTCATATTCAGTCATATTGTGGGTACATTGAAAGTCTAACTTGAGAGAAAATGGAATCATCTCCTTCTCAGGAGTGATTAATAAAATTCCGATGCCTATTCTGGCCATATTGTTGGAACCGTCGAAAAACAAATTCCAGATCGGGTATCGCTGGATGTTGCATATTTGCTCATCAGGGAAGTCATCTTCGGCTTTCACTTCTTCGGCCAGAGGAAAATCCGCCAATTGATCTGCAATTGCTTGGCCTTTGATTGATTGCTGCGAGACATATTCTAAGTCATACTGCATCAGTAAGACTTGCCATTTTGTGACTCATCCGCTGAGGAAAAGCTGCTCTAAAATATACTTGAGAGGATTGAGTTTAGACAAAATTTTGACTTCGGATGCCAGCAGGTAGTGTCTTAGCTTCTGACACATCCATACAAGAGCTAGGCAGGTCTTCTCTATTTGAGAGTATCTCTTTTCATAATCTATGAAAGTCTTACTCACGTAATAAATGGCATGTTATATCAGGCTGCCTTCTTTGTATTGCGCCAAGAATCCACCGCATGCGACTTGATTAACTGAGATATATAATAAAATAGGTTTTCCCAATTCTAGTGGCTTCAGGATGGGAGGATTAAGAAGATACTTCTTGATTCGATCGAACGATTGCTGGCATTCTGACCCCCATTCGAATTTCACTTCTTTTCTGAGTAAGTGGTTGAAGGGCTCACATCTCATCACCAAATTGGAAATGAATCGCCGGATTGACTGCATACGTCCTTGAAGGCTACGCAGTTCTTTGAGATTCTTCGGGGGTGGCGTATCAATGATAGCCTTTGCTTTGGCTGGGTCAACTTCAATTCCCTTTTTGCTGACCAGAAAACCCAACAGTTTGCCTTATTCGACTCCAAAGACACATTTTTGCGGGTTAAGCCTTAACTTATAAAGGATGAGTCGCTTAAAGACTTGATCAAGCGCTTCAAGGTGATCTTCTCCCTTTTTAGATTTCACGAGGATATCGTCAACATATGTATCCATGATTTTGTGCATCTGATCGTGAAAGATAACGGCCATTGCTCGTTGATATGTTGCTCCAGCATTCTTGAGCCCAAAAGGCATAACTGTATAGCAGAAAGTGCCACAAGGCGTAGTAAAGGAAGTTTTTGATTGGTCGCGGGCGGCCAACTTAATCTGATTGTAGCCGGAATATCCGTCCATGAAAGAGAACATGGCATGTCCTGCTGTGCTATCGACTAGAAAGTCGATGCTTGGAAGTGGATAGTCATCCTTCAGAGTTGCCTTATTGAGGTCTCTAAAGTCTATGCAGATCCTTACTTTGCCGCTTTTCTTTGGGACAACGACGATATTGGCTAACCAATCCGGGTAGTCAATAGCTCGGATAAATCCTGCTTTGAGCAAATCTTCGAGTCCTTCCTTGACCTGTTGTTCTATTTTGGGATCCATTTTTCTCAGCTTCTGCTTAACTGGTTTAGCATCTGGTTTCAAGACGAGTCGGTGCTCGACCAATTTGGGGTCTAAGCCCGGCATGTCTTCATATATCCATGTGAACACTTCTTCATGCTGCTTGAGAAAATCTGTAAGCCTTTTCTTTTCTTCAGGACTCAGACTGGTTCCGATCTGGAGAATTTTGGGATCTTCCTCTGAACCGATATTGACATCTTCAGTTGGATCTTGTACTAGAGGAGATGGTTCATCTTGCTTCTGAACAGCGGCGAACTCTGGTAATTCCTGAAGAGACTGATCATATTCTGCATAATCATCTGATCGCTTTGCAATCTGGCCATCTTCGGTGATTGCTTTGATTCTGTGAATTGTTGCCGACTTCTTAAAAGCCTTGGGATTGAGAACGAGCTTCTTAATTGTCCGAGAAGTCATTCTGAAATTTTGGAGAAGAAATCTGGTTCAGATAAATCGGCCTATAGTAAGACAAGCAATCACTTGATGAGAACCATGCATACAATCGAATTATAAAATGAAGAGATAGACAGGAAGGGAGTAGATGGCATCCGGATAGACAAAGAAACTTGGAATTTTATTGATTGAATTGATCAATGACATTGGTAAAATGAGACATTTATTTGGAAAAGAATAGAAAGAAAATAACAAATGGTCTTCATTGTGCCCCTTTGACAAAAATAGTCTCCTTTGACGAGCTTCCGTCGGCAAACCCTAGTCCTGCTCTGTGGGGACGATGTTTCTGGATCATTGGCTCGATGCGGCCATCTTTATTCTTGCCGAGTCCCTTGAAGGGTTGATAACCATGCTTCAGGAGCAAATCGAATCCCTTTTTTGCTTTCATGAATTGGGGATACAATGGGTGGTCCTTAATGGTACTGTAGTTGATCCGGCCTCCAACCTTGAAAAATTGAGGACCTTTCCATCGGGCCATGGCTACCGTATGCAGAGATGGTTCTGATGATGCCTGAAGTATTTCTCGATTTTCTCCGAGGTTGATCTCTTCGCTTTCCCTGATGCTGGGAATATCCGCATTGAATGATGGCCGATGAATCATGGGCTGTGGGAGCCTTTCTTCTGGGTCTTCTCTCAGTATCGTGGTTATCATTCCACCTTTTGACCATTTTACACATTGATGGAGGGTGGAAGGCACTGCATTAGCATTATGAATCCACGTCCTTCCGAGCAGCAAGTTGTAGGTTGGTGGTACATTAACCACGTGGAAAAGCACTGAATGCACTGAATAGTTGATGAACACCTCCAGGAATATCTTCCCTTTTGTCGTTTGACCATGGTTGTCAAATCCATATATTGTGATGGGATCTGGGGTGTATTCTTCATCTTTGATCCCTAATGCTTTTGCGGTCATCTCGGGACATATATTGAGGCTACTGCCTCCATCGATCAGCACATGCGGTACTGTCATTCCTCTGACTCGAAGGACGATGTAAAGAGCATTATTGTGAAAGGAATGAGGCTTTGGAAGGTCCTCATTTGAGAAGGTGATTGGTGCATTGGTCATGGCAGAGTTCACAATCTGTGCCATGTCTTCAGAAGTGGTACTGGGCTTAACCTTGATTTTCCTGAGTAAATCATCCAGTACTTGCTGATGCTTGCTAGAATTCTTGGTCAAGTCAAGGATGGAGACATTGGATAGAGCGGTCAGAGGCTTCTGACTTGACCTTTCTGGCCTAGGTTTGATGATTTGCTTGAGGAAGTCAGGAGTTCCTTTTGATTTGGGGTCTGACTTTACAGGCGCTTCAGAGACTTTCATCTTGCCGAATGCTGAGATTAGGTCCATCTTCTTAGAAGCTGGAGCTGCCTGTCGTAGCACCGACACCTGATGCTGAACCTGGAGATCTTGCACAGAACATGACTTGATGTGCTCATGCGGTAGGAATGGCTGTGCCGACACTACTGTTGTGGTGTGTGGAGGAAATGGCTGATTGAGAATATCCATCTTCTCTTCTTCTTCTCCTTCCACTAAAAGATTTTTTTCAATAAGATCTTGCACGATGTTTTTGAGAACAAAGCAGTTCTCAGTGTTGTGTCCCACTGTCCTGTGGAACTTGCAGAACTGATCTTTTCATTTCCCCATGGGTACTGGGGGATCGGCCAATCTGGGCAATTTGACCATTTCTTTCGATAGCATATACTCGAGCACATCCTCGAGTGTTTGGTCAAGAGGAGTAAACTTTCTGTCGTAACTTCATCCTTCGTGTTTAGCTTTCTCACGCAGCTTCGGCCCTTGATCCTGCTGAGGAGGCTTGTTGTACTGAGGAGCAGGCTTTGCTTTTTGGTCCTTGTTGTTTGAACTGCCGGTGCCGTAGCAGTGAATTTTCTTCTGCCCTTTGTACTGATTCCGACCGCTGTTGTCGTTGTTGTTGGCAGAATAAGTGAAGTGAGCTTTCTTCTTCTGCTCACCTTGGGAGTTGTTCTTGGAAAAGGTAAAGCCTTCATAGACTCCATTTTCCACACTCAGCTCGAGCCATTCGGCTCGTTCAGTCAGCTCAATGAAGGTCCTGGATGGTGCTGTGGAGATCAATCCCCTTAACGGCTGCGAAAAATTGTTGAGGATCAGGGACAATGCATGCCTTTCCGAGATAGGATCTCTCATCTTATTACAGACTGATCTCCATCTGTGAATGAAGTCCCGTGTTTTTTCGTTCTCATTCTGCCTTAAATTGCAGAGATGACTCAATGTAGGAAGCGCCTCTGTGTTGAACAAGAAGCGTTCAATAAACAGATTTACTACTTTATCGAACTCCTTGAGCTCGATGGGGTTGATATGCTCAGCATACCACTTAGTTGCAACTCCTTCCAAGCTGCGGGGGAAGCATAGAAACAATGCTCGGTTATCCCTTTTGAACCGAGAGCATTCAGCAAAGAACGTGGCGAAGTGTGCTTTTGGGTTGCCAGAGCTGTCGAACTTGATGAATTTTCGGGGAAGATTCTCCAGATCATCATCCCCTTCTAAGCCGTCATAGAAGTCCTCACTAGTGAAGACTTTCTTGCCCTTGTCGCGGGCTTGGAGATCCTTGACAACCCGGGCCATTTCTTTAAACTGCGCTTGCAAAGGCTCTTCTTTATCTTGGCTCTTTGATCTGCGGCTTTTACTTTGGCCACGCTTCTGAAATGCCGGAGGCACCTCATATTCTTCATCTGTATCTTCAGTGGAGTCTGATTCATATGAGATTTCCTCTGGCTGGATCCGCTTCTTGGGAGCCTTCTTACTCCTGCGACCATGGAACTTTTCTCTAAATGGATCCCTTTCTGAGCTGGTCCCGGGCTGTTCATTCATCATCTTGTTCATCATTTTTTTGAACATGGCATACATTTGAGGGTCTATGCCGTCATCTTCTTGCTGCTGCTCTTGACTCTTCTCGGATCGAGGGGAACCCATTTCTTCTTCCGAGGCTGACGAGTACTGGGATGCCGTGGTTCTTTTGCTTGATCTTGTCACAACCATCAAATGATATGGATGCTCTCTGCAGGGCAAAGACCTGATTAGATTATGAAGGAATTAGCTTTTGGAAGAAATATTTGCTGGAAATATGGCAGATAATTTGAAAAGATATCCCATTACTAGGGACTGAGTCATCGCGGGAATCACGACAATTGTGTTGTCATTCCTTCTGCAAAAGAAATAAACAACGAAAATATGCCTTGTTACCTAGGCGAGGTCGTCAAACCACAGTGGAAAGAGAGACAATTTTATAGAAATGAGAAAATATGACTTTATTGATCTTGACAAAGAGGTGGAGGACAAACAATTTGCCACCATTCACGATAATCAGCAGATATTCTAGGACCAGGAAAGATTTTAAGAGAGACAAAGGAATCCCAGCTGTAGCGGGCAGAATGATATGCTCCGGACCATTGTGCGGAAGTGAGATCAAACTCTGCCATAACTCCTGATAACAAGCGGGCTTCAACGTACTGCTGCCTTTGAGAGAACTGCCGAACACATCTCCCTGGTTGGTAATAAGTGCAGAAGAAAGGTCCCAGCAACTTGAATCGCTTGCCATAAGCGTACGTATATCGGGGAGTGTCATCATCGCAAAATTTTTCCTCTCTTTATGGTTTCTCTCTCTTCCTTCTCTTTCCCTTTTCTAACCTCTATTCTCCTCCTTTTTGAAGGGAGAAGGATAAAAGAAAGAAAAGAAAGAGAGAAGAGAAAAGAAAGAAAGGGAGAGAGAAGAGGAATTCTTTTGCGGGTTTTCACTTGACCTTGATTTGAAAAATATTTAGCAAATAACTCACCTCCGTTTTGAAAATTTGCGGGAAAAATGGAGAGACGGGATTCGCTCGTCGGTACGAGGTTTGACCATTCCTGGCGCCTTTACCAAGTGTTTTCGTTGCGAAAATTTTCCCCGTCTTCCCTTCCTTGCGGAAGAGAGAGGGAAATGCTTTCGCGATTCAAACTTGACCGGATTTTGGAAATTGTTTGAAATACTCGCCTCTGTTTTGAAAATTGCGGGAAAATCCATGGAATGGGGCTCGACCTGTCGGTACGAGGTTCGACCGTTCCTGCCGCCTTTAACAGGGGTAATCGAACCAAGGACCAAAATTGTGCTTAACTTAGTGAAATTATCGAAATTGTGTTCTATCCTAAATGCACATAGAATTCAGGCATGTGCTATGAGATTTGGTAAAATATAAGTTGGGAAGCTCTGATGTATGCTTAGAAAGTACTTGGAATTGAAAAGTACTTCTCAGGAAAAGATGGAAATCAATCTCTCAGGAAAACTCAGACGAAGATGGTTTGAAATCTCGAGAAAGTTTATACAGAGTTGGAAAATCTTGAAGAAGAGAGAATCTCGAGAAAATCTTGAGAAAGTTTATAAGGTTTGAAAAATCATGAAGAAATGGGAATCTCAGAAAAATTTTGAGAAAGTTTAGAAAGACTTGGAAATCCATGAGGAAATAAGAATCTCAGGAAAAGTTTGAGAAAGTTATAAAGACTTGGAAAACTATGAAGAAATGAGAATCTCGGGAAAATTGGAAGGAATTCTTGAGAAAAGATGAATACTTGAAAGGAAAGAACTTCCCAGGAAAACTCGGACTTTGAGAATTTTCTTAGAAAAAAAAATGGAAAATTTGTAGGAAAACTCTTTGGAGAAGGAAACTCAGAACTTGGGAAATTGAAATCCTAAGAATCTGGTTTTTTTTTTGAAATATCTGAAAATCAATTTGGATTTTTTAGAAAATGAGAAATTCCTTTGAAAAGAATCTTAAGGAAATAACTTTTTAAGGAAAATCACAGGAAAACATTTGATTTGGGAAATCCAACTCCGAATATCATCATAGTCTCTTGAGAAAATCTATTCCATGAAGTGAAAATCTTTTGAGAAAATCATGAGAAAAACAAATGATGCAGATGATGTGAATGAATGAATGCACTTTTGAAAAGATTTCTGAAAATTTTATTGGAAAAATGTGGATTAAGCCAAAGTAAATCCTTCATATATTCTGACTGTGGCCATGAATATATTCAGGGTTTATTTGAATTAATTCACAATATTTTGAAAAACATTGGAAATATGAGGTGCATTTTCAAGATAGCCTAAGAGTGTAGGCTCAGTGTGACTGGTAGAAAGATGATGGATCTGGGTCTCGTCCATATTCCGACTAGGGCCGTAAATATGGACTCCACCGAGTTCATCAACTCTCTAAGAGTTGGTGCATGTGCCATTCGTGTTCATCCACGGTGAATTTGGAAAATTGAGATATATGCATCATAGAATCAGGATATTACTGAAATCAAACTATATGAGATGCGGCCTAATCTAAGCAGTAAAAGTAAATCTTATTCCAAGGTTTACATTGGATTATTACATTTCATAACAAAAAAAAAAAATTGAAATGGAGCCAAAGAATCTGCATCTTCTAGGTTTTCCTGCAAAATGAGAGTTAGTACAAAATAAACAAGGAAATGGACATATATACTATATACAACAAAGATATATAGGTAAATATAGAAATACTCGAGCTTATGATGGATGATGTATGATAATAAAGATATATTTACAAAAGTAAGAGAAAATGAAAATATATGGAATAACAAGTACATATGAAGGGATATATATATATATATATGTATATAAGTATGTATCTATGTATATATATATATACATATATATACATATATACGTATACATATAGATAAATATATATAGATATACATATATATATACATATAATGAGAAACATATACATAAAAAAAATATATATATATATACATACTAATGGAAATTACATATAATGGGTAAAATCAGAAAATACAGGTATATGTTGTTTCTGTAGGGGGTTTCACACAACCGTATTTTCCAAATTACAACATATTTCTTAATAAAATCGGGTATGAAGCTTTCCTATATATCAATAACAAAACCTGTAAAATATGGTCTAAAGATCATGAACGGATATGGATATATCCGTTCATGAATGTGGCCGAAAATCAAGACTGCACTCCTGCAGCAGAAAATGGATAGCTTAACAAATTGTGTACAAGGGGTTGATGGATTTCCCCTTTTTTTTAGATATCAATGAATAGTTATTTCTGCCAATCAATCTATGCATAGATCCGAGGTATATCTTCTTGAGCACGCGCATATTGGCCAGACTTAGCCTTCAAAAGAAATGCTTCACTAAAAAAAAAAATTTCCATAGCTCCTTGAAACAGATTTTCAGCAACTTAAACAACTTTCTGTTAAGACAAGATAGAATGGCAGCAGCTATACCTATAAGATGGGTAATATCTAAGGATAACATGAGGTGAGATTTGAATATCAAGATAGTCCTTTCAAACAGTATAATGAATCCATATTGTAAAATGAAGTCATGGGAAGCTTAGTGAGAAAAAAAAAATGTGTTGTATAACATTTCAGTGAATACCAAGGATTGGGAAACTAAGTGAATACAAAAAAAAATGTTGTGTAAAATTTCAATGAAAACAAAGATTGGGAAACTAAGTGAATACAAAAGAAATTTCTCTTTTTTTTTTTATGTAATATATAAAGATTATACTCAAAACATAACACATTCACGTTGAGACAGAGTAAGCTGTCATAAGCATACAGAAATATGATGCAGAACCTAAAAATCTATGGTTCATAACTAAATTTTTTTTTTTATTTGCAGCAAGCACTAGATGATTAATATAATATCTACGGAGGTGAGTTGCATCTAAATATAACCAATGTATACACTAAAAGAAAAACAAAATCAGGTAATCCTATAACTCATCTCTAATATATAAGATTCCAAATGCAGGAACATAACATGAGAAGGTGCTAAAATTATCTGCAACAAAGATATAACCATTGGCAGCAATAGGAAATAATGCAGGAAATTAATAGAATACAGAAGTATACAGAAAGAACTGAAATTAAAAAAAAAAAAACTTTTTGAAACAGGGGCTGTTTCACTTGTTACTCATGAATACTATTGCCTAAAGAGATCAGATTCATAAAATGAATCAATTATGCATTTAAATCCGACCTTGCAAATGATATAGAAGGAGCAAAAGTGAACCCTATGATAAGTGTTGGCTTTAGAGGTAATAGCCAACGCTTGTTATTTCAAATAAATGACATTGAGGCTGCTATGGATAGTTCAAACTACTTGCTATGCTTTAGGATATACAACGAAATGTGCAGGGAAAGGGCAAACAGGAAAGGTAAAATAAAGAAGAAAAGAAATGAGGACAACGGTTAAAGAAAGTAAAGGGGTTTTGCTTGCTGAGTTTTTATAGGGATCATGTTAAAATCCCATCTTCTTTATGATCAATACCTTGGATTGATATATGCTGAAAGAAGATGAATGCTCCTTCTAGATGATATGTTAGCAGCAAAGGAATTTTCTGCACTAACATATCTGCTGGCTCTTCTGAGGGGATGGTCTTCACGCCAGACCTCCTGCTGGCTGGGCTGAAAAAGGGTTGGACAACAATCGGCTGTTGTTTCTATTGCTGGACTGAGGTGAGTAGGGAAAACGCTGGATGGCGTTTCCTTTTGCAAATGGGCTGAGGAAGATGAATATGGGGCAGCCCCTTTGCAATTTCAGCTGATGTGCTGAAACCGATGCAGAGGCAGCTGCTGGAGGTACCCTGCGGCTGGTCTGAAGCAGAGTGGGGCAACAATCGTTGAGTTGAAGGAAATGGGCGACCTGCTGCCTGAAGGCAAATGGTGAAAATGGTGGCAGCTGGAGCTCTTGTTGGTGGGCTGAATGAAAGTGCAGAAACTGGCTGGATTGAAGGGTGTGCGGCAACTTCTGATGGGTTGGAAGAAGGCTGAAACGCAGAGGTTGGAGATGGCTCCCTCTTTTGCTGGTGGGCTGGAGGAGATGCAGATGGTTGGAGGTGGCTCTCCTGCGGTTGGAGCTGAAGAAGAACCGGATGTTGATGGTGCTGAAGGCTGATGAAGGATGGCGCTGGCTGCTGTGGCTGGAGATGGTTCTTGATCCCCCCAAATGGCTGGGGCTGAATCCCCTGAAAACGACTCTCCCCTTTCCCCTTTGAGCTCCGTGCCAAAAACCGAAAAATCCCAATCAACAGATCCTCCTCCCCTCCTTCGTGAGTGTCTCCCTTTCTAAAAAAAAAAAAACTTTCCTTTCCTCTACAAAAGCAACGCATCCCCTTCCCCTTAATGAGGTTCCGTTAAAAAAAAATTTAAATTTTTTTGCAAAAGGCATGAAACGGATGCCTCATTGCTTTGAAAGCTTGCTATTTTTAAAAGAGGCGCCTCTTTGGGTTTTTTTTTTTTTTTAACCTTGTTTTCTTTCCTAAGTTTAGATAGAAATCAAATTTATTACTTTTTTTTTTTTGGAAGTTCGGCTGTGCCATTTAAGGCTGCCTCCTTCTAAAAACTTTATTTAAACAAATAAAAAGAAATAAAATATAAAAAAAATGAGAGGCTTTTATGGAAATGCCACCTCAACCCACTTTTAAAATCCTTTTGAAAATAAAGTTTTGTTTTGTTTTTGAAAGTCTTTTATTTTCAATTGGGGTGCCACATGTGTGCGGGCCCACTAACTAAAAATAAAAAAAATAATAAAAAATAAGAAATGAAAAAGACAATTTTGCAAATTTGTACGAACTCCGGGTGGTTCCCATTTGAGAATAAGATACTTACCTGAGAGTCTGAGTATGATGCTAGTTCAAAGGCGGGTCCCGCTCCATTTATTTGAAAATACGAGATAAAACATTATTTGTTTTTTAAGAATTTGGAAAAATTGGGTTTTCAGGGCAAAAATATGGATAAATGTAAAAACAAAATTTGTAAAGAAATTTAAAATCTTTTGCAAAAAGTTTTGAGATAAAATCTTTAAAATCAATATCCAAATATCCAGATTGTTTTTCTTGAGAAAAAATTTTGTAATTCAAAGTCCTGGGGGTAAAATGGGAAAGATTGGCAATTTTGAAAACCCAGGGTTTTAAAAATCAATTTTGAAAAGTTTAAAAATCAAATCTGGATGGACAATTTTGAAAATTAGGAGTTCTGGATCTCAAACTGATATGCTATGCAATGAAATGATGCAAAGTGTTCATGCAATGCGATGCAAAGACATGTTTCAGTGAAATGTCACTCTGAGCTCGGACTTGGAAATTCTAACTCTTTGTCCAGAAAGAGGATTTTGAAATTTTGCCATTTAAAGATGTCTCTGAACCTAAATATAGAAATTTTGAGGCGCAAGAGTAAAATTTAGGACTTTCTGCCAGGTTCAATCTTTAAAAATGACTATTTTGCCCTTTATTGCTTCTGGAGAACTAAAATGTGCCGATTAAGGGCAATGTCAAGAATGTGAGTGAAAATTTGGGGTATTTACAAATGCCCCTCTTTGCTACTAAGTCGGCTTATGGTCGAGCTTAGTGGCAAAGAAGACACACCAAATTTGGGCTATATATAAAAAAAAATGCCCCAATTAGAAGGATCTGACTAGGTATGAAGAAGTTAGCCCGAAGAAGATGGTAGATATGAAATGGAGAATAAAGAGGAAATAAATTCGCTCAGTGAGAGCGAAGTTCAGGTTTTTGCTCTTAACCTGGATGGGACAGAAAATGCTCTGTGTGGAACGAAGCTCAGGTTTTTAACCCTTGACCTGATCGGGCAGAAAAATGGAATACCTCATTGAAGGAGGCTCAGGTTTATACCCTTATCCTGATCGGGCGGAAGATGAAATACCTCTTTGATTGAGGCTCAGGTTTGTACCCTTATCCTGATCGGGCGGAACATGAGTTGGTATGATGGAACCTTCGGATTTTGCACAATAAATCCTACAGGTTTTGCAAAAGGAAGGGAAATGGGGTCCCTAAAGCTTGAAAAGGGGTTGGTCTTGGACATCTCATTGCTAAGACTAAAATCAGCTTTTGAAATCGCCTCTTGCGGGAAATGATTGTTGGTTCGACCTCGAACCGAAATGGGACTGTCTATGGTGGGATAGTGGGGACATAGGGAAGTGTGCAAATCTGAGAGTTCATGCTCTCACAGAAGGGAAGGAATCAAGTCCTTAGGAGGGATTTAAAATTGGTGTCAGGATGTATCAAAGACGGATATCAAGCTCTCACTTCACGTTAAGATAGCTAGAAAATATTGTCAAAATATTGAGAATTCTGTTGTTGATTCAAAGTTTTTGAAAATGTTGCACATTGTTGCAAAGATATTCCTTATTTTCTACCCAAAGCATTACCTCCAAACAAGGTTCACTTCGTAGAATCGAGACTTGAAATCCAAATTGCTTGCAATTGACCTTCTTTAAAGAAGCTGTCAATTTTCTTGATATGAACAGGAAAGAGAATTTGATATTATGAAAGCAATTGATGAAAGAGTATTGATAGTAGAAATTCACGAATTTAAAGAGAATTCTTGATAGATCTGGCAGTTTGATATCCTGGGAGCTTCTCTCTTGATACTCTTTTTGTACTCTTTTGGGCTTTTGCTACATTCTCCTTCATTTTGGAGGTATTCTGACTTTTTTTTTTTCTCTTTCTTTTTCCTCTCTCTCTTTTGGGAAGGGTACGTCACAAACTCCTTCAACTTGGAGATGTTTCGATCCTTCTTGGGCGATGGGTTTAGAGATCTTTGGATGATAGCTAAAATTAAATATCTTTTAGGGATTGTCGAGAGGTTCATCACATCTGCCTTCATCTCGACAGTGTTTTGGACTTTCCCTGGAAGGACCCGTCACAAACTCCGTCATCTTGGAGATGTTTCGAATCTTCTTTGGCCCCGGGGGTCTACTCGCTTAATTCGCCTTCATCTTGACGACAAGTGAGAGATCCCTTTTGCGGATACTTAATTGCAGCTTAGGTGATTCTGAGGAGACAGGGTTTTGAAGAATACTCTCTTTTCCTAGCGCTCAGGATATTTTCGCTGCCTCGTCTTTTCAAGAATAGTCTTTAAAGACGTGCCATTGACTGCGATCAATATCAATCATTTATGGCTTTGCAATAACACTGAATCTTCTTTGCTGGCCATATCGAGGACTTATCCTTCATCCTTTTGGTTGGCCAATAGAAAGAATTTAAAGTTTGAATCTCTTTTCGCAAAAGCTTTACTCTTTTGGAAGTAATGCTGAAGGTAAATTGAGATAGAGATTTGTGCAATAAAGATTCTGAAATCAACAAATACTGTGACAAATTGACAAAATTTTCTTGAATCCTTGCTGAAAGTGGGTATCTGAAGTCTGGCTCAATACATCTGTGACGAAAATTCTCCTCTCTTTTTCCCCAAAAAGAGAGACTCAGGCTTAGCCCTTACCTGAATGGGAAATGGGAAATACTCCTCTCTTCCCTGAAGAGGAGGTGTTTGCAAAACGAACTTTCGAAGAGAAATTGAGCTTTCGTCAAAGCTCCCTAATATTAGGCTTCTCTTATGGAAAGGGGGCCGATAATAGTGAGGTCTGAAAATTAGGTCATGAAAGGAACGAGTCCATCACACTCTCCCTGCAAAGAGGGTCCTTCATGATGAAAATGGCCTAGTATAAAATTGGGAGGTTACAAGAAAAGCGAGTCTCCGTCGAGCCTCTCCCTTTAAAAAGGGTTCCTTGGTGAAATTGGGAATTTTTTTACAAACGGTTCACAAAGACACGAGTCCCTTCAAACTCTCCCTAAACAGGGGCTAAGTGAACAAATTGGATAGCATGCGAAAAGAACGAGCTCCCTCGAACTCTCCCTAAACGGGTCTCTCGCAAGAGAAAATGATCGAAATTGGATATTGAAATTTGATTGACGCAAAGGTCGAAATTGGAAATTGGAAAATTGCTTGTTTGGAAATTGGATGACCCGGAAGTCGAAATTGGATAATTGAATGACCTAACGGTCGAAATTCGGAATTGATAGACCAAAAGGTCAAAATTGTGTAACCCGAAGGTAGGAATTGAGAATTGAGTGACCCGAAGGTCGAAAATTTGAAATTAAATGACCTGGAGGTCAAAATTGAGAATTGAGAATTGAAATTGGAAATTGGGTGATCCCAGGGGTCGTAATTGGAGAATTGCATGATCCAAAGATTGAAATTGGAAATTAGTGGACAAAATATCAAATTTGAGCAATTGACAGACCGTGAGGATCGAAATGACTTGGATCAAGAAAGGAGAATGATGAATTTGAGTCAAAGCTCAAATAAAACATAGAGATCACGAGTCAGAACCCAGATCAACGAAAGAAAATGATGTGAAATAAATCCCGAGTAGGAACTCAATTTTTCGAAAAGTTTGGGATTTTGAAAATATACCAGTTTAAACATTGGATTTTGAAACAATACCAGTTCGAGCACTGGGTTTTAGTTCAGTATTGGTGATTACCTTCCAATTTTGAATCATTAGAAATTGTGATGGGACTGTTTATTGAAATCCCAATACTGACTGGGATTGTTGTTAATGTAGTTGAATGCAAATGAATATGAATTGATGCACATGAATGCACAAGTGCGTGAAATGAGGAATTTGTTTATCCTGCCTGCATACAGAACAAAATTTTAAAAATGCCCCAGTGTAACTGGGACAGAAAGTTGAATCATTATTTGAAGGAAACGGGAAGATTACAAGAGGAGACTAAATGTTTCATGTGTAGAACTTTTTCAAGTGTCGAGCATTAATGGGATCTGGCAATTCTACCCCATCGGCGTTGATGAGCCGATATGAGTTGCGGGGTAATGCTTCTTTGACGACATATGGGCCTTCCCAATTTGGGGACCATTTGCCGCCTGGACGATGCTTGAGATAAGCTGTGGATCGAAGTACTAAATCATTGACTTTGAATCTTCTTTCGATGACAGACTTCGCATATTGCCTGGCTACTCTCTGGCGATAGGATTGAGCGTGTTCTGCTGCTTTCAGCCTTCTCTCATCGAGCAAGTCTAACTGTACTAGTCGCTGTTGTTGATATTGATCAAGAGGTAATTGCAGCAGCGATGCAAATTTCAAAGCGGGCTTTTGAACATGTAGCGGCAATACTACTTCTGTTCCATATACCAATTCTGATGGAGTAGCATTCGTTGGGGTGCGAATAGTGGTCCGGTAGGCCCATAGTGCATCGTGGATCTTCTCATGCCAGTCACGGCCTGTTTCCACAGTTCGCTCCAAGATACGAATTAAAATCTTGTTGGTGGCTTCTGCCTGACCATTCCCTTGAGGATAATATGGAGCGGAAAAATGGTGATAGATCTTGAATTTTGAGCAGAATGTCTTCATTCTTTCATTCTTTCATTCTTTCATTCTTTCATTCTTGAAATGACTACCATTATCTGATACAATGTCATGCGGGATGCCGAAACGACAAATGATGCTCTTGTGAATAAAAGAGACCACATGTCGGCCTTCTACTGTGCGAAGAGTGGTAGCTTCTACCCACTTGGTGAAATATTCTGTTGCAGCAAGGAAATATTTATAGCCATTTGAAGCTGAAGGAGTGATGGGACCTACGACATCGAAGGCCCACATGGAGAACGGCCATGGAGAAACAACCGACTGTAAATAAGTTGCTGGAGCATGGATGGAAGGTGCATGTATCTGACATTGTACACACTTCTTCACATAATGATAACAGTCTTGTTGCATAGTCTTCCAATAGTACCCTGCTCTTATGATTTGCTTGACAAGGGTTTGGTAGCCGACGTGGCCACCACAAATGCCTTCGTGTGCTTCTCGCACGACTTCTTTGGCTTCGTCTTCATCTAAACATCTGGAATACTCTGAACTGAATCCACGGCGATAGAGGACATTAGCCAAAATGAAGTATCGAGTAGACATACGCTGGATTGCTCACTGCTCTTTCTTTGAGAGTTCTGGAGGAAATTCGCCGGTTTCTATGAAATTTTTGATGTTGTAATACCAAGGTTTCTTCCTTTGCTCAGCCTGGTTTACTTGTTCCGCTGGAAGGAAAGCATGTTGGTCAAGTCTGCCAATTTCAAAAGAGCGACAAGATTCTCCATTTCTGAATGCCATAATGGAGCCTAAACTGGCGAGACTATCGGCCACTTGATTAAAATCTCTCTTGATGTGGAATAACTGAAATTCTTCAAACTTGCTGACATGAGCTGAAACAATTTTCTGATAGGGAAATAACTTCTGATCTTTCACTTGCCATTCGGCTCGAACTTGATTGACAACGAGTAACGAGTCACCGTAGGCATGTACTCTCTTGACATTGAAGTCTAGTAGAATCTTTAGACCTTGAATCAGGGCTTCATATTCAGCCATATTATGAGTGCATTGAAAATCTAACTTGAGGGAAAATGGAATCATCTCCTTCTCAGGAGTGATTAATAAAATTCTGATGCCTATTCCGGCCATATTCTTAGAACCATCGAAAAATAAATTCCATACTGGATATTGCAAATCTGCTCATCAGGGAAATCATCTTCGGCTTTCACTTCTTCTGCCAGAGGAAAATCCGTCAATTGGTCTGCAATTGCTTGGCTTTTGATTGATTGCTGCGAGACATATTCTAAGTCATACTGCATCAATAAGACTTGCCATTTTGCGACTCGTCCGCTGAGGAAAGGCTGCTCTAAAATATACTTGAGAGGATTGAGTTTAGACAAGATTTTGACTTCTGATGCTAGCAGGTAGTGTCTTAGCTTCTGACACATCCATACCAGAGCTAGGCAGGTCTTCTCTATTTGAGAGTATTTCTTTTCATAATCTATGAAAGTCTTACTCACATAATAGATGGCATGTTCTATCAGGCTGCCTTCTTTGTATTGGGCCAAGAATCCGCCACATGCGACTTGATTGACTGAGATGTATAACGGAAGAGGTTTTCCCAATTCTGGCGGCTTTAGGATTGGAGGATTGAGAAGATACCTCTTGATCCGATCGAACGATAGCTGACACTCTGGTCCCCATTCGAACTTTAATCATTTTCTGAGCAAGTGGTTGAAAGGTTCACATCTCATCGCCAAGTTGGAAATAAATTGCCGAATTGATTGCATGCGTCCCTGAAGGCTACGCAACTCTTTGAGATTTTTCGGGGGTGGCATATCAATGATAGCCTTGGCTTTGGCTGGGTCAACTTCAATTCCTTTTTTACTGACCAGAAAACCCAACAATTTGCCTGATTCGACTCCAAAGACACACTTTTGTGGGTTAAGCCTTAACTTGTAAAGAATAAGTCTTTTAAAGACTTGATCAAGTGCTTCGAGGTGATCCTCTCCCTCTTTAGATTTCACAAGAATATCGTCAACATACGCATCCATGATTTTGTGCATTTGATCGTGAAAGATAACGGCCATCGCCCGTTGATATGTTGCTCCAACATTCTTGAGCCCAAAAGGCATAACTGTATAGCAAAAAAGTGCCCCAAGGCATAGTAAAGAAAGTTTTTGATTGGTCGCGGGCGGCCAACTTAATCTGGTTGTAGCCGGAATATCCATCCATGAAGGAGAACATGGCATGTCCTGCTGTGCTGTCAATCAGCAGATCAATGCTTGGCAGTGGATAGTCATCCTTCGGAGTTGCCTTGTTGAGGTCTCTGAAATCTATGCAAATCCTGACTTTGCCACTTTTCTTTGGGACAACGACGATATTGGCTAACCAGTCTGGGTAGTCAATAGTTCGAATAAATCCTGCTTTGAGCAGATCTTCAAGTCCTTCTTTGACTTGTTGCTCTATTCTAGGATCCATTTTTCTCAGCTTTTGCTTAACTGGCTTTACATCTGGCTTCAAAACGAGTCGGTGTTCGACCAATTTGGGATCTAAACCCGGCATATCTTCATATGTCCACGCGAACACTTCTTCATGTTGCTTAAGGAACTTTGTAAGCTTTTCTTTCTCTTTCGGACTTAGACTGGTACCGATCTTGAGAATCTTGGGATCTTCCTCTGAGCCAATATTGACATCTTCAGTAGGATCTTGTACTAGAGCGGATGGTTCATCTTGCTTCTGAACTGAGGCGAATTCTGGTAATTCCTGAAGAGACGGATCAAATTCTGCATAATCATCTAACTGCTTTGCAACCTTGCTATCTCCTGTGCTTGCTTTGACTCGGTGAATTGATGCCGATTTCTGGAAAGCCTTGGGATTGATAACAAGTTTCTTGATTGCTCGGGAAGACATTTCTGAAATTTTAGATAAGAAATGGGATTCAGGAAAAATCGTCTATCAAACCATCATTTTAAAAGAATTATGCATAAAATGACATTGAGTTATAAAATGAGGATGTAGAGACAAAAAAGGCAGATGGCATCCAGATAGACAAAGAAACTTGACATTTTATTGATTTCAATTGATAAAAGACATTGAGACATTTATTTTGGAAGGAATAGAAAGGAAATGCAACAACGATTCTCAATGTGCCCCTCTAACAAAAAACAGTCTTCTTTGGTGAGCTCCCGCCGGAAAACCCTAATCCTGCCCTGTGGGGACGATGCTTTTGGATCATTGGCTCGACACGACCATCTTCATTTTTGCCCAGTCCTTTAAAGGGTTGATAACCATGCTTCAGAAGTAAATCGAATCCCTTTCTTACTTTCATGAATTGTGGAAACAATGGATGATCTTTGACAGTGTCGTAGCTGACACGACCTCCAATCTTGAAAAACTTGGGACCTTTCCATCGGGTCATAGCTACAGTGTGCAGGGATAATTCTGATGTTGCCTGGAGTATCTCCTGACTTTCTTTGAGACTGATTTCTTCATTCTCTCTGATGCTAGGAATATCTGCAGTAAATGATGGTCGAGGTATCATAGGCTGTGGGAGCCTTTCTTCCGGGTCCTCTCCGAGCACTGTTGTAATCATTCCACCTTTTGACCATTTTACGCATTGATGTAAGGTGGAAGGTACTGCATTTGCATTATGAATCCATGTCCTTCCTTGCAGCAAATTGTAGGTGGGTGGCACATTGACCACATGAAAAAGCACTGAATGTACCGAATAATTAATGAATACTTCCAGGAATATCTTGCCTTTTGCCGTCTGACCATGGTTGTCAAACCCATAGATGGTGATAGGATCTGAAATGTATTCTTCTTCCTTAATGCCTAGCGTCTTTGCGGTCATTTCGGGACATATGTTGAGGCTGCTGCCTCCATCAACTAGTACATGGGGTACTGTCATTCCCCTTACCCGAACGACGATGTAAAGAGCATTATTGTGAAAGGAATGAGGCTTTGGAAGGTCCTCATCCGAGAAAGTAATCGGCGTATTAGTCATAGCTGAATTCACAATTTGTGCCATGTCTTCAGGAGTAATACTGGGCTTAACTTTGATTTTTCTGAGCAGATCATCCAGTACTTGCTGATGCTTGCAGGAACTTTTGGCCAAGTCAAAAATGGAAACATTGGACAGAGCGGTCAGAGGCTTCTGACTTGAATTCCCCGGCTTGGGCTTGATGATTTGATTGAGAAAATCAGGAAGTCCCTTTGACTTGGGGACTGACTTTACCGATGCTTCGGAGACTTTCATCTTACCCAATGCTGAGATTAGATCCATCTTCTTAGAATCAGGAGTCGCTTGTCGAAGCACTGATACCTGATGTTGAACTTGTAGAT
This sequence comes from Nuphar pumila, assembly GCF_984573655.1. Taxonomy (NCBI): domain Eukaryota; kingdom Viridiplantae; phylum Streptophyta; class Magnoliopsida; order Nymphaeales; family Nymphaeaceae; genus Nuphar; species Nuphar pumila. The sequence continues at coordinate 51,351,541 of NC_143257.1, read as the reverse complement.
CTTGTGTAGAACACGGCTTGATGTGTTCGTGAGGCAGGAATAGTTGGGCAGATACTATTGTTGTGGTGTGTGCAGGAAAAGGCTGCTTAAGAATGTCCATTTTTTCTTCTTCTTCTCCTTCTACCAATAGATTTTTATCGATAAGATCCTGCACAATGTTCTTGAGAACGAAACAGTTCTCAGTGCTATGTCCCACTGTTCTGTGGAACTTGCAAAATTGATCCTTCCATTTCCCCATAGGCACAGGGGGATCGACCAGTCTAGGCAACTTGACCATCTCTTTTGCCAGCATATACTCGAGCACATCTTCGAGTGATTGGTCGAGAGGAGTAAATTTTCGATCATAACTCCATCCTTCATGTTTAACCTTTTCACGCAGTTTCGGCCCTTGGTCTTGCTGAGAAGGCTTGCTGTATTGAGGAGCAGGCTTCGTTTTCTGATCTCCTTTATTGCTAGGATTTCATGTACCGTAGCAGTAATCTTTCTTCTGCCCTTTGTACTGATTTCGGCTATTGTTGTTGTTATTGTTGGCAGAGAAGGTGAAGTGAGCTTTCTTCTTCTGCTCACCCTGAGAGTTGTTCTTGGAAAAGGTAAAGCCTTCATAGACTCCATTTTCCACACTCAGCTCAAGCCATTCGGCTCGTTCAGTCAGCTCAATGAAGGTCCTGGATGGCGCTGTGGAGATCAATCCTCTTAACGGCTGCGAAAAATTGTTAAGGATTAGGGACAATGCATGCCTTTTCGAGATAGGATCTCTCATCTTATTACAGGCTGACCTCCATCTGTGAATGAAGTCCCGTGCTTTTTCATTCTCATTCTGCCTCAGACTACAGAGATGACTTAATGTCGGGAGCGCTTCTGTATTGAAAAAAAGCGTTCAATAAATAAATTTACCACTTTATCGAACTCCTTGAGCTCGATGGGATTGATGTGCTCAACATACCATTTAGCTGCAACTCCTTCCAAGCTGGGAGTGAAACACAGGAACAGTGCTCTGTTATCTCTCTTGAATCTTGAACACTCTGCGAAGAAGGTGGCGAGATGGGCTTTCGGATCGCCAGAGCCATCAAACTTGATGAATTTTCGGGGAAGGTTTTCGAGATCATCATCCCCTTCGAGGCCGTCATAGAAGTCCTCACTGGTAAAGACTTTCTTGCCCTTGTCACGGGCTTGGAGATCCTTAACAACTCGGGCCATTTCCCTGAATTGCGACTGCAGGGGTTCCTCTGTAACTTGATTCTTTGCTTTGCGGCTCCTCCTTTGTTCTCGGCCACGTTTCTGAAATGCCGGAGGCACCTCATATTCTTCCTCAGTGTCTTCAGTTGATTCGGATTCATCTGAGATTTCTTCTGACTGAATCTGCTTCTTGGGAGCCTTCTTATTCTTGTGCCCGTGGAACTTTTCTCTGAATTGATTTTTTTCTGCACTAGTCCCAGCCTGTTCACTCATCATTTTATTCATCATCTTTCGGAACATGGCATACATTTGAGGGTCTATGCCGTCATCCTCTTGTTGCTGCTCTTGACTCTTCTCGGATCGGGGAGAGCCCATCTCTTCTTCTGAGGCTGACGAGTACTGCGATACCGTTGTTCTTTTGCCTGATCTTGTCTCAACCATCAAATGATATGGATGCTCTCAGATTTTGCTGCGGATGCTCTCTGCAGGGCAAAGACCTGATTAGATTATGAAGGAATTGGCTTTTGGAAGAAATATTTATTGAAAAATATGATAGACAATTCGAAGAAGATGTCCCATTACTAGGGACTGAGTCGTTGCGAGAATCACGACAATTGTGTTGTCAATTCTTAGCACGAGAAACAAACAACGAAAATATGCCTTGTTACCTAGGCGAGGTCATCAAGCCATAATAGAAAAAGAGAGAATTTTATTAAAATGAGAAAACATGATTTTATTGATCTTGACAAAGAGGTGGAGGACAAACAATTTGCCACCATTCACGATAATCAGCAGACACTCTAGGACCAGGGAAAATTTTAAGAGAGATAGGAATCCCAGCCGTAGCGGGCAGAATGATATGCCCCGGACCATTGCGCGGAAGTGAGATCAAACTCTGCCATAACACCTGATAACAATCGGGCTTCGACGTACTGCTGTCTCTGGGAGAACTGCCGGACACATCTCTCTGGTTGGTAGTAAGTGCAGAAGAATGGGCCCAGTAACTTGAACCTCTTGCCATAAGCATAGGTGTATCTGGGAGGAGATAATTGCCGATCAAAATAGTCCCAGACTACATCATCTTCTTGAATGTTGTTGATCATAGACCGGTACTGTGCCACTGGAAGACGTTCTTGACCATTATATCTGAAAGAGCTTGCTCGGGCTGGAACATGCTGAAAGAACCAGGATTGAAGCGCGTAGATGCATCCTTCAACTAAGATGGATTCTCCAAGTGAGAATCGAGTCAGACCTCGATATAGGAAGGCGAGCGCTGCCATGGCTATGGAGAGGCGATTAATCTGCCGACTTTCCCATCTTCTCATGAGCTGAATTATTCTGATGTCCATGTAGTTTTGTCCATCTGGGAAGAGGGATAATCCTACGGTGCACAGAACCATTGCATTCTGAATCCTTTCTTTGGCTGTTCTTGATAGCGAGCCGACTTTGACGAAGGTCCCCTACTGGCGGTACAACTCGAGCAAATCAACATATTCATTCCCTTCCAACTGGATCAAAGGCCAGGATCGGCGGCCTGTCATACGAGCTAAGGAGTATCGGGGGTCCAAACCCTTGACATTGATCAGGAATTGATGTTCTAATGGATCGCTTGGCTGACCGGCTGGTTCTGGTAATCCCATGATTTCTGAAAATTCATCCATTAAAACGGTCATCTCTCCCCATGGGAATCAGAAGGTACATGTTCGAGGATTCCATCGTTCTGCCATTGCATGGATCAAGTTGCCGTTAATGGTCTGCTTCCCAACTGCTGACACCAGTTCTAATCCGCACTCGCTCAAATGGTCTGGGAACATTCGGGAAAAGCTCTTTAGCCAGGAATAATACCACCGGGGGATGAAAGTTCCAGTGCTAAGGGCTCGATGTTCAGGACGACCTTGTCGCACCTCGAAGGAGATGTGACCTTCAGGAAAGATAGGATCGACTTGACTGGATGCCATCGAACTGAAAACAGAGAAAGACTCAGAATGAGACTTAGGAAAATGTGAGAAATTTTGAAAAAATTTTGCAGGCAGGATAAAAATGCAGCTAGAAATTCGAGATCCAGTAGAAAGGTAGAATGTAAAATCGCCTGGAATTTTTGGAAGAAATGGGATATTTGATAAAATCATCCAGGGTTTGAGAAAAATATCTCGTGCAAAATAAGGATATTTGAAAAAGGCCTAATAAGTTGGAAAACATTGAGAAATATAAAGAATTGAGGAAATCACACATATAATCACATCCTGCACAAACATTTATGCACATTCAGCACTCCCTAAAAGGCTGACTCTAGATGCATCATTTTGAAAACAGTTGTAGGACCTAATCCTAACTCTAGGTTTGGATCATCTTTATCCAATCCAGTTATGCCGATATACCCGAATCGAAATTCGAGGTACGTAGCATATAATTTCAACTCTGGTTCTAAGGTAAGGTTTTCCAACATCCTTGAGCGCCTACCGATATACTTTGGACTGTGGCCCGCGGTACGTGATAGGGGGGTGTTAACCCAAATAGTTGGCTCAGTTGTGAGGCTCTGTCCCAAACTAGGGTTCTGGAAGAGAGCCCAACAACGTGAAGACCGGGTAATGATAGGTAATTGGGGTTTGAAAAAAAATGATCACAAGCAAGAAATAGATGGCTCTAAATCCTAGAGAGATAGACTTTTGAAAATCTTTGAAGAAGCATACATTGTTTGCATTCAGATCCTAAATTGAGGAGAGTTGTATTTAGACCTAAGTCTATGTGAGCATGAAAATTTCTCCTCAATCTGGTCCTACCAAACCATGCCTAGTCTATATGCAGTCAATGTCAGCTAGGTCAGAATCTAGGCTCCTAGGTTCGCATGATAGCAAAAGTAAAGGAGCTGACATTTTGTGAACATAATTTTGATAATTAAACTAAGTCAAGCACAATTTAGGTCAGACAAGGACAAGTCCCATCACGGTCGCCAAACCTGTTTTCGTCGCGAAAATTTTCCCCGTCTTCCCTTCCTTGCGGAAGAGAGAGGGAAATGCTTTCGCGATTCAAACTTGACTGGATTTTGGAAATTGTTTGAAATACTCGCTTCCGTTTTGAAAATTGCGGGAAAATCCATGGGATGGGGCTCGACCTGTCGGTACGAGGTTCGACCGTTCCTGCCGCCTTTAACAGGGGTAATCGAACCAAGGACCAAAATTGTGCTTAACTTAGTGAAATTATCGAAATTGTGTTCTATCCTAAATGCACATAGAATTCAGGCATGTGTTATGAGATTTGGTAAAATATAAGTTGGGAAGCTCTGATGTATGCTTAGAAAGTACTTGGAATTGAAAAGTACTTCTCAGGAAAAGATGGAAATCAATCTCTCAAGAAAACTCAGACGAAGAAGGTTTGAAATCTCGAGAAAGTTTATACAGAGTTGGAAAATCTTGAAGAAGAGAGAATCTCGAGAAAATCTTGAGAAAGTTTATAAGGTTTGAAAAATCATGAAGAAATGGGAATCTCAGGAAAATTTTGAGAAAGTTTAGAAAGACTTGGAAATCCATGAGGAAATAAGAATCTCAGGAAAAGTTTGAGAAAGTTATAAAGACTTGGAAAACTATGAAGAAATGAGAATCTCGGGAAAATTGGAAGGAATTCTTGAGAAAAGATGAATACTTGAAAGGAAAGAACTTCCCAGGAAAACTCGGACTTTGAGAATTTTCTTAGAAAAAAAAATGGAAAATTTGTAGGAAAACTCTTTGGAGAAGGAAACTCAGAACTTGGGAAATTGAAATCCTGAGAATCTGGTTTTTTTTTTGAAATATCTGAAAATCAATTTGGATTTTTTAGAAAATGAGAAATTCCTTTGAAAAGAATCTTAAGGAAATAACTTTTTAAGGAAAATCACAGGAAAACATTTGATTTGGGAAATCCAACTCGAAATATCATCATAGTCTCTTGAGAAAATCTATTCCATGAAGTGAAAATCTTTTGAGAAAATCATGAGAAAAACAAATGATGCAGATGATGTGAATGAATGAATGCACTTTTGAAAAGATTTCTGAAAATTTTATTGGAAAAATGTGGATTAAGCCAAAGTAAATCCTTCATATATTCTGACTGTGGCCATGAATATATTCAGGGTTTATTTGAATTAATTCACAATATTTTGAAAAACATTGGAAATATGAGGTGCATTTTCAAGATAGCCTAAGAGTGTAGGCTCAGTGTGACTGGTAGAAAGATGATGGATCTGGGTCTCGTCCATATTCCGACTAGGGCCGTAAATATGGACTCCACCGAGTTCATCAACTCTCTAAGAGTTGGTGCATGTGCCATTCGTGTTCATCCACGGTGAATTTGAAAAATTGAGATATATGCATCATAGAATCAGGATATTACTGAAATCAAACTATATGAGATGCGGCCTAATCTAAGCAGTAAAAGTAAATCTTATTCCAAGGTTTACATTGGATTATTACATTTCATAACAAAAAAAAAATAATTGAAATGGAGCCAAAGAATCTGCATCTTCTAGGTTTTCCTGCAAAATGAGAGTTAGTACAAAATAAACAAGGAAATGGACATATATACTATATACAACAAAGATATATAGGTAAATATAGAAATACTTGAACTTATGATGGATGATGTATGATAATAAAGATATATTTACAAAAGTAAGAGAAAATGAAAATATATGGAATAACAAGTACATATGAAGGGATATATATATATATATATGTATATAAGTATGTATCTATGTATATATATATATACATATATATACATATATACGTATACATATAGATAAATATATATAGATATACATATATATATACATATAATGAGAAACATATACATAAAAAAAAATATATATATATATATACATACTAATGGAAATTACATATAATGGGTAAAATCAGAAAATACAGGTATATGTTGTTTCTGTAGGGGGTTTCACACAACCGTATTTTCCAAATTACAACATATTTCTTAGTAAAATCGGCTATGAAGCTTCCCTATATATCAATAACAAAACCTGTAAAAGATGGTCAAAAGATCATGAACGGATATGGATATATCCGTTCATGAATGTGGCCGAAAATCAAGACTGCACTCCTGCAGCAGAAAATGGATAGCTTAACAAATTGTGTACAAGGGGTTGATGGATTTCCCCTTTTTTTTAGATATCAATGAATAGTTATTTCTGCCAATCAATCTATGCATAGATCCGAGGTATATCTTCTTGAGCACGCGCATATTGGCCAGACTTAGCCTTCAAAAGAAATGCTTCACTAAAAAAAAAAAATTCCATAGCTCCTTGAAACAGATTTTCAGCAACTTAAACAGCTTTCTGTTAAGACAAGATAGAATGGCAGCAGCTATACCTATAAGATGGGTAATATCTAAGGATAACATGAGGTGAGATTTGAATATCAAGATAGTCCTTTCAAACAGTATAATGAATCCATATTGTAAAATGAAGTCATGGGAAGCTTAGTGAGAAAAAAAAATGTGCTGTATAACATTTCAGTGAATACCAAGGATTGGGAAACTAAGTGAATACAAAAAAAAATGTTGTGTAAAATTTCAATGAATACAAAGATTGGGAAACTAAGTGAATACAAAAGAAATTTCTTTTTTTTTTTTTTATGTAATATATAAAGATTATACTCAAAACATAACACATTCACGTTGAGACAGAGTAAGCTGTCATAAGCATACAGAAATATGATGCAGAACCTGAAAATCTATGGTTCATAACTAAATTTTTTTTTTATATGCAGCAAGCACTAGATGATTAATATAATATCTACGGAGGTGAGTTGCATCTAAATATAACCAATGTATACACTAAAAGAAAAACAAAATCAGGTAATCCTATAACTCATCTCTAATATATAAGATTCCAAATGCAGGAACATAACATGAGAAGGTGCTAGAATTATCTGTAACAAAGATATAACCATTGGCAGCAATAGGAAATAATGCAGGAAATTAATAGAATACAGAAGTATACAGAAAGAACTGAAATTAAAAAAAAAAAACTTTTTGAAACAGGGGCTGTTTCACTTGTTACTCATGAATACTATTGCCTAAAGAGATCAGATTCATAAAATGAATCAATTATGCATTTAAATCAGACCTTGCAAATGATATAGGAGGAGCAAAAGTGAACCCTATGATAAGTGTTGGCTTTAGAGGTAATAGCCAACGCTTGTTATTTCAAATAAATGACATTGAGGCTGCTATGGATAGTTCAAACTACTTGCTATGCTTTAGGATATACAACGAAATGTGCAGGGAAAGGGCAAACAGGAAAGGTAAAATGAAGAAGAAAAGAAATGAGGACAACGGTTAAAGAAAGTAAAGGGGTTTTGCTTGCTGAGTTTTTATAGGGATCATGTTAAAATCCCATCTTCTTTATGATCAATACCTTGGATTGATATATGCTGAAAGAAGATGAATGCTCCTTCTAGATGATATGTTAGCAGCAAAGGAATTTTCTGCACTAACATATCTGCTGGCTCTTCTGAGGGGATGGTCTTCACGCCAGACCTCCTGCTGGCTGGGCTGAAAAAGGGTTGGACAACAATCGGCTGTTGTTTCTATTGCTGGACTGAGGTGAGTAGGGAAAACGCTGGATGGCGTTTCCTTTTGCAAATGGGCTGAGGAAGATGAATATGGGGCAGCCCCTTTGCAATTTCAGCTGATGTGCTGAAACCGATGCAGAGGCAGCTGCTGGAGGTACCCTGCGGCTGGTCTGAAGCAGAGTGGGGCAACAATCGTTGAGTTGAAGGAAATGGGCGACCTGCTGCCTGAAGGCAAATGGTGAAAATGGTGGCAGCTGGAGCTCTTGTTGGTGGGCTGAATGAAAGTGCAAAAACTGGCTGGATTGAAGGGTGTGCGGCAACTTCTGATGGGTTGGAAGAAGGCTAAAACGCAGAGGTTGGAGATGGCTCCCTCTTTTGCTGGTGGGCTGGAGGAGATGCAGATGGCTGGAGGTGGCTCTCCTGCGGTTGGAGCTGAAGAAGAACCGGATGTTGATGGTGCTGAAGGCTGATGAAGGATGGCGCTGGCTGCTGTGGCTGGAGATGGTTCTTGATCCCCCCAAATGGCTGGGGCTGAATCCCCTGAAAGTGACTCTCCCCTTTCCCCTTTGAGCTCCCTGCCAAAAACCGAAAAATCCCAATCAACAGATCCTCCTCCCCTTCTTCGTGAGTGTCTCCCTTTCTAAAAAAAAAAAAACTTTCCTTTCCTCTACAAAAGCAACGCATCCCCTTCCCCTTAATGAGGTTCCGTTAAAAAAAAATTTAAAAATTTTTGCAAAAGGCATGAAACGGATGCCTCATTGCTTTGAAAGCTTGCTATTTTTAAAAGAGGCGCCTCTTTGGTTTTTTTTTTTTTTTTAACCTTGTTTTCTTTCCTAAGTTTAGATAGAAATCAAATTTATTACTTTTTTTTTTTTGGAAGTTCGGCTGTGCCATTTAAGGCTGCCTCCTTCTAAAAACTTTATTTAAACAAATAAAAAGAAATAAAATATAAAAAAAATGAGAGGCTTTTATGGAAATGCCACCTCAACCCACTTTTAAAATCCTTTTGAAAATAAAGTTTTGTTTTGTTTTTTAAAGTATTTTATTTTCAATTGGGGTGCCACATGTGTGCGGGCCCACTAACTAAAAATAAAAAAAATAATAAAAAATAAGAAATGAAAAAGACAATTTTGCAAATTTGTACGAACTCCGGGTGGTTCCCATTTGAGAATAAGATACTTACCTGAGAGTCTGAGTATGATGCTAGTTCAAAGGCGGGTCCCGCTCCATTTATTTGAAAATACGAGATAAAACATTATTTGTTTTTCAAGAATTTGGAAAAATTGGGTTTTCAGGGCAAAAATATGGATAAATGTAAAAACAAAATTTGTAAAGAAATTTAAAATCTTTTGCAAAAAGTTTTGAGATAAAATCTTTAAAATCAATATCCAAATATCCAGATTGTTTTTCTTGAGAAAAATTTTTGTAATTCAAAGTCCTGGGGGTAAAATGGGAAAGATTGACAATTTTGAAAACCCAGGGTTTTAAAAATCAATTTTGAAAAGTTTAAAAATCAAATCTGGATGGACAATTTTGAAAATTAGGAGTTCTGGATCTCAAACTGATATGCTATGCAATAAAATGATGCAAAGTGTTCATGCAATGCGATGCAAAGACATGTTTTAGTGAAATGTCACTCTGAGCTCGGACTTGGAAATTCTAACTCTTTGTCCAGAAAGAGGATTTTGAAATTTTGCCATTTAAAGATGTCTCTGAACCTAAATATAGAAATTTTGAGGCGCAAGAGTAAAATTTAGGACTTTTTGCCAGGTTCAATCTTTAAAAATGACTATTTTGCCCTTCATTGCTTCTGGAGAACTGAAATGTGCCGATTAAGGGCAATGTCAAGAATGTGAGTGAAAATTTGGGGTGTTTACACCAGGGGTAATCGAACCAAGAATCGAATCTATGCCTTTTGCTTTGCCTAAATATAACCTAAGAATTTATTCTAAAGATCTAAATGCACAAAGAATCATGCTTGTGCGATGCAAGGATGAATGCTCTTTCGAAAATTGATTTAGAAATTTCCAAGTTTTCTGAGATGAACTTGGCAAAGGAGTGAAGAAAATGATTTTTGAATGGTAGAATCTAACTTAGAACTTGGGATAGATCGGAGAAATTCTAAGTTTTTGAGGTAAATTAGGATTTTTGGAAAAATGAGAAAGAATGACTTGAAGCTTTTAAAAAGTGAAAGGAAATGAAGTTTCAAAGTCAAAATCGACTTTGAATTTGGTTTTGAATTTAGAAAAAGGAAATGAATACTTGAGACGGAGTTGAATTTGGATTTTCAAGTCTGGAATGGATCTGGGAAAATCGAATGGTATTTTTAAAATGCAATGGATTTAAGAGATTCAGATTAGATCTGAAAATGGATTTAGAATCTAGAATTGGAATTGGATTTCGGATCCTAAACAGAATTGGCTCCGAGATTTTAAATCCGAGATGGACTTGAGTTCTGGATCCTGAAGTGGAATGGATCTGAAGTCTGAGATCCAAATGTAGAATTGGGTTCTGAATCCTAGAATGGAATTGGATCTGGAGTCTGAGATCCGAATGTAGAATTGGGTTCTGAATCCTAGAATGGGTTTGGATCTGAAGTCTGAGATCCAAAGTGGAGTTGGATTCCGGATCCTAAAATGGAATTGGATCTGAAGTCTGAGATCCAAAGTGTAGTTGGATTCTGGACCCTAGAATGGGTTGTTGGATCTGAAATCTGAGATCCAAATGTAGATTTGGACTCTGGACCCTAAGATGGATTTGGATTTGAGGTCTGAGATCCAATATGCGTGTTGAATCCCGGATCCTAGAATGGATTTGGAATTGTTGAATTAAGAACTTCCAAGTTTTGAATTGAACTTGGAAAATGCAATTTTGAGTCTTGAATATACAAATGATTTTTAAAGTCAAGTTAGACTTTGAATTTTTGAAGTTTGAATTTGAAATGAAGGGAGATGAAGGGAATCTCAAAGTTAAATTGAACTTTGGATTTGATTTGGAGTATTTGAATTTGGAATTTAGAAGATGAATCGAGAGTCTCAAGGTTAAAATTGAATTTGGAGTTTGATTAGAGTTTTGAATATAAAATGAATTTGGAATTTCAAAGTTAAATTGAACTTTGAAATCTGATTTTGATTTTGAATATAAAATGAATTTGAAATCTCAAAGTTAGATTGAACTTTGAGATTTAAAAATAAAATAGAATTTTGAAAATTGAAAGAATGAATTGGATTTGATAAGGATTGAAGATGGATTTGAAGAAAGTATTTACATTACTTGGAGTTTTTGAAGAGGAAATTTCGGAAATATGATGCAATTCTATCCTAAATGATGAATGAATTTAAATTTTTGAAATTGGATTTTGAAAAGCTATTTCATTCTTTAAATGAATTTAAAATAAGATTGAAGATATAATACATCCTTGACTATGGTCATTGGATGTATTATATAATAATCTATATTTAGATTCAAGTGAAGAATAAAATACATTTTGGTGCTTTTATAGAGTTTAAAATGGAATTAACTCTCAATATACCCTGACTATGGCCATTGGTATATATATTGAATTAATTCTAAGTTAAACCCTAATAAAAGAAGGAAACGTTTGAAAATATGATGATTTTTGAAGAGGATCCAGTGTGGATCAGTGTTATTTTATAAAAGATAAAAATCCTAAGTTTTGTTTACATCCTGACTATGGCCATTGATGTAAATCATCAACTTAGGATTAATTTACCTCTTACGAAATGATGCACGTGCCATTCGTGTAGCCATTTGTGAGAATTTGAGAGATAGAGAAAAAGTGCATGAAGAATAAGTAATTCATGATATTTACAATGCTCATTCATTCTATCTAAGCAAAACATATAAAGATTCTCATTGATATCTAATTACTACTTAATGGAAATTAAAATCCTAATCTAAGAAGCAAAATAACAGTTTTCTATATATTTCTTGTAAAAAACTAGGTTAGCATGAAACACAAAATATGAAAAGAAAACTAAGAAATTCATATTGAAACAAGAATATAACATGAAGATGCCTAAAAAGAATGAAAGTATGAATGAGCAAATTTATATGGAGATGTACATTTGATGCATTATACTAACGGAAACCAACATGTCATATACTAAGCTGATGGAAAAGGTGTACATGCCTAATGAGAAGCCTACATACCATGGGGGTTAATTCGAGAATGGTCAAAAGAATTGTTGCAATTGGTGAACTGCCATAAATGATCGTGGCCAACCATAAAGATGTTTGTACATTTGACAAAACGTGAGATGTACTTGAGAATGCTATGCATAGATGGGAATGATTGTTTGGAAGGGGGAAGATGTAAGAAATGTTGGATAGTGAAAATGGGCAAATAGCTGTGGATGTGTGGTGAATGGCTATGAAAATGGCGGTACAGGTGTGCAAGAAGGGGAAGTGAGGTGTTACAGTATGAATGTGGAAGGTGATATTATAGCTGGACAATGGGTTTGACAATTGAGCTGTGAGTGATATTGCTGCAAGTAACACAGCAGGCCAATACTGTGTAGAGATGGCATTACAGTAAATATGAATGACAATGGGCAACAATGTAGCCCGGGATGTGAAGTAAGAGGATGAATGAGGTTGTATATGCTGCAGATGAGGCGATATACCCCAAAATGAATGTATGCTGAGATGATTGAGAGGATCGGTTGTACCATGTGACAGACAAATATAGCAGATCTGGGAAATGAAGATATTGTTATGTGGCAGTAGAAGATAAATGTAAAGTAATATAATGTGTTTAACAAGGGGATGTAAGTGTGTGGCAAGCAAATATATCTAATGGATATGCATCCTATGGGAGTTACAGATGTTGTAGTGGACAGTGGTAATTGTGGGGAATTATGCTGCTATAGTTGGAGTAGAGAGATGCTGTGGAAAATATTGGAGGGTGACAAGAGGTGTGTGTAATGTAGGTATACAGGGTAAATGTGAAGGTTGTATAAATGGGTGGGGAAATGACGTACAATAGGTGGCTGGGGGTTATGAGGATGTAGTGAAGGAATGGTGCATATGTAACAGTGAGTTTTATATGTATAAAAGGGTGAGGGAACAATAGGTAGATGATATAAAAGGGGTGATGTGATGATAATATACCCAATAAAAAAAAAAGGGCCTTTTATAAGGAAGATGGAGCTATGGTGACAGCTTATGAATATATATGTGACTGTAACAAGCTTACAGGGTGTTGCACTAATGACTTGCAGATGCACCAATGATGTAATGCTACATGGAGGCTGCTAGTCAATTGATAAGTGATACGAGGTGGGCAACAGGAGGGGCTGGCGCAGCGAGGTGCTGTTGTAGGTTTTAATGACAGCAATTTGATTATAATCACGGTTATGAGGGGATGATAACAGAACCATATAGAGTAGATATAACAGCTGTGCTATGATGGGTGAGTTTACTGTGGATGCTATGTACAATGGTGCTTTACATGATTGTAAGGGTAAGAAGAAGCATAATGGCTGTTAGTTAAGTGGAAATATAGCAATGAGTGACATAAATGACTGTGGATATGAGGTGTAGCTGTTGGCAGAGCTGATGAGAGCTGTAAATGTGCTTTGCACGGGGGTGTGAGTGAATCACGAATGTGAGTCCGGAAACTATAGGTGACACAATGGTACCAGGACAGAGATATCGTGGAGCTAATACGATAGACCCCTAATAATATCATCAATTATAAATCCTCTAATCTTTCTGAGCTATATAAATAATCAGACCACAGCTGGTCATATATTCAGAAAATTTGAAATCAAATGGTCAGGAAACACATAAATATACAATCTATACATGATTTCTGCACCCAACTTTGCAGAGCCATACCTTTTAAATTATGAAATGTCCTTCAACAAAATTCAACATATAGACTCACTATATATCAGCTTACATACATACAGGAAATAGTCCCAAAATCACGAATGGGTTTTGATATACCCAAGTGAAAACATGGCTTAAAATCCAGACTGTACACCTGCAAGACAGCAAGCTGTAAATATACAAAATTGATTGGGTTTTATTAACAACATACCTTAGCCTGAAGAGGTCCATCCCAAAAACGCTTTTCCAAATCATTAGGAAATTAAAGTTCATACCTGAGTTTTTGAACTCCATGATCTAAAGATAATTCTTGAAGGGAACGAATGTGGCTTCCCATATTTCATTTTGTTAGCAGAAAATAGCTTCTCAGCAGTATTTGCAACGAAACTGAGATTCTAAACTACCATCTTTTATTCAAAAGCTAGACCATCTTGGGCTAGTGCCACTGACTCGAGTTCATGACAAGGTTGTGACAGTCATCAGCTGTCAGAGGGTTTAATGAGATCACACCATAAGGAGTTTCAGCAGATGTCTCATTTGTGGGACTGCTCCTATGGACATTAACGTTTATCGATCCCATTACTGCTTACAGTGGTGTTGGGGCTATCTCAATTGCTGTGTTCCTGTTAACCTGGTTCTGTTATGGAATTAGAACTGCAAGTTGCTGCTCCCATCCCCTTTACTTGCATGAACAATCTCTGGGAACATTTTAACGTCAATATCCTGGGAAGTGGCTGCTTACGAGTGTATGAGACACAGGCTATATGATAAAGATAGTACCATGAGAGGGTAGCTCAGGTATGATGGGCAATGCGTGAGATATTGCAGGGATAACAAGGACCCCTGTTATAGTGGAGATTACTCTGCAGATACGAGTGAGGGAAGCCCAACAACCAAACTTACAGTGCAAAAGACTTTGAAATGATCATACGCACTTAACCAAGAGGGATGAGGTATTTGAAACCAATGCCAAACATACGCTAAAATGATATATAGAAACAAAAACGTGATCCATGAAAGAAACATGAATATTCAAAATAGGAATGAACAATGCAATGAAATCTGGTGCCAAAATGAACGGAACATGGTGAGTTTAGAGTGAACCAAACCACCATTTGATGTTGTTAAAATGAGCCATTGAATGTACAATAAAATGAATAAAAGAAAAATAGAAATTGGATGTTAATAAGGATCAATCGTGGGTTGGATCTCAAAAGAGGCAATATGCAGTGAATTTCCTGCTTAAATTGGGCCCCATTCCACTGTGGACATCAAATTGACGCACAGGTCCTGAACCCCTCTCTGAATACATCAACATATAAAAAGAAATAGGGCTTTAGGGATGATAAATTGGACCTTCAGGTGGATTATTTCTTAGCAATGAAACTAAAACACAATACTGAAAGCCACATAAATTGAAGACAGCGAAATTTTCTATCAAAAGGGGATCGAACATATGCAAAAATAAAAGATCACATAAAAAAAAAAAACAACAAAATAAAATACATAGATGACTAATCAGCAAATCATATGATCATGAGAAAACCATTCAGAATTAAAGAAAGAAGAGAAAAAAAAAAGCGTAAACAGAAGATCTAAAGGAAAATTTAAACTATAAACAGAAATTTGATAATCAAGGAAACGGGGTGTCAAGCTTAAGAAAATAAAAAAAACGAGCTCAGAAGCTAACCGTGATCCTGAAGAAACACGATGAGATGTAAAAAAAATGTTGGGGGTATGAGAGTCCCATTTATTGTTGCAAAGGAGTGAATCGATTCTGCTACATGCAGATCGATCACACGATTTTGCTAAAAAAAAAAAATGAAAACAATAGATGGATGAGACTTAGAAGAAGACTAGGAGAAGTTTCCATGAAGGATCGAGAAGAATAAACTCTTACCTGATATTGAAGGAGTTCTGAAGGAGGAAGGAGAGGCGATCGAGAATGATGGATTCGGATGGAGGGGCGATGTTGGACGCCGATGGAGAGGAGAATGTGGAGAGGTAGAAGACGGATCCTTCTCCCCTCTGCGTGCTCCTCTTTTAAAGAGTGAAAGGAGGATTCCAGAGAGGGAGGCTGTTTGGAGATGGATGGTCACTCAGCAGGGAGGAGAGCGATGGATGGTGCGAACGGGGAGTGGCCGTTGCAAATCTTTTCAAATTCCCAATAGAGGTTCCCTTTTCAGGATTTTTCTAAAAAGTGGCTTTTGGTTTTCAAAAAAGGGATTTTAAGAGAGGTTTTTAGCAAAGTTCAACTTTTTCAAGCTTAAAAACCATTTGCTTTTTTTTTTATTTTTTTTCCCAATTTTTTTTTTATTTTCTTGGTATTTTTTATTTTTTTGTATTTTTGGAATAACAATCTAAGATTTTACGAGAAAACAAAGATTAAACACTATTTTTTTGTATTTTTCTGAGAAATATTTACAAAAGTATTTTCCTGAGAATTTTAATCCATTTCAAGAGAATTTCTTCAGAAAAAGGATTTTTTGAAAAATGTTCGAGTTTTGACACTCGAATCGAGAAATACAATGTGATGGATCCAAACGGATGTCGAATGGACTATCAGAGCTATTTAAAGGCTATTTTTGATATTTTCTATAATTTTAATTTAAAATTTGAACAAGGAGATTCAGATTTGGATATGGATAATGGATCCAGATCCGAAATCAATTTAAACATGTGCAATGAATTTAATTTCAATAAAACTAGAGAAACGAACTGGAATTTAGATTTGAAATGACCCATTTGCTCAAAAAATGAATTTAGGGGCAAGGAGGGAATATTTAAAAGAATTTGAAAAATTTGGGGTGTTCACAGATGCCCCTCTTTGCCACTAAGCCGGTTGAAAGCCGAGCTTAGTGGCAAAGAAAACACTCCAAATTTTGAAAATGCCCCAGTCAGCAGATCTGAACTGGGTGTGGAAGAATTTGATTTAAAAGACATGATTTTTCAGATTTAAATCTTTATCCATGAATGGCTTTTGGAAGACGAAATCCTCGAAAGTGATATGACTGAATAATATAGAGGAGGAAATCGTGATGGGATTTTGGGTGAAGATCCCGAAATGATGGAAGATAATAATTTTGATCAAGTCTCATGGGTGAGACAAAATCAATGTTTTGAAATGACTCAGGTTTAGCCCTTAACCTGGATGGGACAAAGATATATCAAGATAACTTGAATGGGGAAAGGAATATATGAGGACTTTGATGGGACATTTATGAGAGAAGGCCTTGTGAGATGGAGCTCAAATAGGATCCTGTTCTGGATGGATATACAAAGCATGAATTCCTCGATGGGAAGAACCATGATGGGACTGGAGGAAGAAATACTTCATCGAAACGAGACTTAGGTTTAACCCAAACCTAAAAAAGGAAGATACCTCGAGGGGCGAGGTTCAGGCTTGACCTTTAGCCTGAAGGGGACGACCATACGGAATCCTCGAGTGAAGAAACCATGATGGGACCTTCGGAGTTTTGGACGAACAAATCCGAAAAGGGGTTTGCGAAAGGAGGAAGGAAATGGGGTTCCCTAAAGCTTTGAAAAAGGGATAAACTTGGGCGTCTCATTGCTGAGACTGAAACCAACTTTTGAATTTAATGACCTCTCGCAGGAAGTACAGGTTTTGACCCTTAACCTGAGTGGGAACAACCATACGGATTTCTCGAAACCGTGATGGGACAGGAGAGATACTTCAACTTTATGGGGTAACTCTTTTGGAAGATATAAACAACGCTAGGTTGCACCAAAAATGGATATCGAATATTTATTTCAGTCTTTAGAATATCTAGAAAATTTTGCCAATAAGATAAATTTATAGTTGACTTCAACGCTTGAAAAAATGTGTACATGTCTGCAAAGATATTCCCTTTTTTACCTAGAGTATTTCCTCCAGCGAGGTTAACTTCTCGGTCTTAAGAGTCAAATTCAAAATTTTAACGCTGATGATTTTCTTCAAGGAAGCTATCAATTTCCTTGATATGAGAAGAGAAGAAATATTATCAATTTCATAAAAGCAAGCAAAGAAAAGATATTGATAACAAATATTTTGCATAAGAAAGGATGACTTCTGGCAATTTAGGCAGTTTGATATCTGAGTGTTTTCTCATGATAATCTTTTTGCACTCCTTTTGAGTCACTGGGCTGTTTCGGGCTTTTACACTATCCTTCATTTGGATGTGTCCTGACTTTTCTCTCTTTTTTCGGGGAAGGGTACGTCACAAACTCCTTCATCTCGGAGATGCTCCGATCCTTCTTTTTCTCAAGGATTATATATGATATTGGCTTAAAGGTTTTTAGATGATAGCTGAAATCAAATATCATTTAGGGTTTGTTGGTAGGTCCATCACACTCGCCTTCATCTCGACGGTGATCTGAACTTTCCCTGGAAGGATCCTTCACAAACTCCTTCATCTCGGTAGATGATCCAAATCTTCTTTGGCCCCGGGGGTCTACTCGCTTAATTCGCCTTCATCTTGACGACAATTGAGAGATCTCTTTTGCCGATATTTGATTGCAGCTTTAAACTGGATAAGGAGATATGAATTAAGTGGAGTCTTTTATGACTCAGGATATTTCCACTGTTTAATTGCCAGGAAATCGTCTTTAAACATGCATCATAGCTATGATCAATATCAATTCGCTTCCGGCTTTTCAATGTCATCGAATATTTATTTCACTAATCATACCGAGGATATTTCTTTCATCCTTTTGGTTGATCAACAGAAAAAAGATTTGAATTTTACCTCTTTTTCGCAAAGAGTTTCACCTTTTATGAAGAAAATACTAGAGGTAATCTGAGGTAATTCTTTTGTGCAGTAAGATTTATTTGGAATCAACAAATATTTTTAGCAAATTGGCAAATTTTTCATGACTTCTATGTGAAATATTTACTCAATATAGATTTTGATGCGACCTTTAGTTGTAATCTATGATTTTGGACATTCTGACCAGTAAAACTGGAACCTTTCATTTAACGACCAGCGAAGGGGCTGGAACCTTTCATTTAATGACAAGTAAAAAACTGGGACCTTTCATTTAACGACCAGCGAAGTAGCTGGAACCTTTCATTTAATGACCAGCAAAGTAGCTGGGACATTTCATTTAGCGACCAGCGAAGTAGCTGGGACATTTCGTTTAGCGACCAGCGAAGTAGCTGGGACATTTTATTTGATCATTTAACGACCAGCGAAGTAGCTGGGACATTTCATTTAATCATTTAACGACCAGCGAAGTAGCTGGGACATTTCATTTAATCATTTAACGACCAGCGAAGTAGCTGGGACATTTCATTTAATCATTTAACGACCAGCGAAGTAGCTGGGACATTTCATTTAATGGCTTGATTTAAGATTGAGACTTTTTGAGAGACAAACAGCACAAGGACTGATGAACTTGATTTTTAGATTTGGAAACTTAGCAAAATACCCAATGCGAACACTAGGTTTTTCAACTGAGAGTCGGGAAGGAGATCGGCCTATTTTAAGATATTTAGAGATTTGAAGCAAGAAGAATGGCCGGGATTTCAGGATTATCCCTTATCCAGAAGGGGAAAACAGAATATATATTTTGAAGGGAATTTAGAAAAAGAATGATTCAGGTTTATCCCTTAACCTGAAGGGGAAATAGAATAGACATTTTTGAAGAGAATTTAGAAAGAGAATGATTCAGGTTTATCCCTTAACCTGAAGGGGAAATGAGATAGACATTTGATGAGAATTTAGGAAAAGAATGATTCAGGTTTATCCCTTAACCTGAAGGGGAAATGGAAGTTTTTATTAATAGGTAATCTGAGATTTGAATTTAGAAGGGATATGACAAGATTTAGAATTTATGATCTATGATTTAGATGGACCAGGTATGTGACGGGGGATATAAAAAGAATAAACTTTGGGAAGACAAAAGGATATAGAACTTTGAAAAAAATGTAGAATATTTGAGGAAATTGATTTATTTTTGTAAAAAGAATTCTCACAGGTAGCATGGTTGCCCCTATGAGTGATCTCAGGATTATCCCTTATCTTGAATGAGGAAAAGAATAGAATTTAAAGAGATTTAATGTAGGGAAATTGATATAAATCTAGAAAATCAACAAAAATTGACAAAACTTGTATTTACAAAAGGAATCCTCATAGGTAGCGTTATCGCTCCTATAAGGGGTTTCAGGATTATCCCTTATCCTGAATGGGAAAAAGAATAGAATTTAAGAAGGTGAAGAGAAATTGATATAAATTTAGAAAATCAATAAAGGTTGACAAAACTTGTATTTACAAAAGAATTCTCGTAGGTAGCATTATTGCTCCTACGAGGGGTTTCAGGATTTTCCCTTATCCTGAATGGGAAAAGAATAGAATTTAAAGAGTTTTAATGAAGGGAGATTGATATAAATCTATAAAATCAATAAAGATTAGCAAAACTTGTATTTACAAAAGAATCCTCATAGGTAGCGTTATTGCAACTACGAGGGGTCTCAGGATTTTCCCTTATCCTGAATGGGAAAAGAATAGAATTTAAAGAGTTTTAATGAAGGGAAATTGATATAAATCTAGAAAATCAACAAAGATTAACAAAACTTTATTTACAAAAGAATCCTCATAGGTAGCGTTGTTGCTCCTACAAGGGGTCTCAGGATTTTCCCTTATCCTGAATGGGAAAAAGAATTTAAGAAAATTTAGCGAAGGCAAATTGATATAAATCTAGAAAATCAATAAAGATTAACAAAACTTGTATTTACAAAAGAATCCTCATAGGTAGCGTTGTTGCTCCTACAAGGGATCTCAAGATTTTCCCTTATCCTGAATGGGAGCACCTCGGACAACGAGGGTCAGGTTTATCCCTTAACCTGAAAGGGTACACCTCGGACAATGAGGGTCAGGTTTTTCCCTTAACCTGAAAGGGGTACACCTCAGACAACGAGGGTCAGGTTTATCCCTTAACCTGAAAGGGGTACACCTCGGACAACGAGGGTCAGGTTTTTCCCTTAACCTGAAAGAGGTACACCTCGGACAACGAGGGTCAGGTTTATCCCTTAACCTGAAAGGGTACACCTCAGACAACGAGGGTCAGGTTTATCCCTTAACCTGAAAGGGTACACCTCGGACAACGAGGGCCAGGTTTTTCCCTTAACCTGAAAGGGGTACACCTCGGACAACGAGGGTCAGGTTTTTCCCTTAACCTGAAAGGGGTACACCTCAGACAACGAGGGTCAGGTTTATCCCTTAACCTGAAAGGGTACACCTCGGACAACGAGGGTCAGGTTTATCCCTTAACCTGAAAGGGTACATCTCGGACAACGAGGGTCAGGTTTTTCCCTTAACCTGAAAGGGGTACACCTCGGACAACGAGGGTCAGGTTTATCCCTTATCCTGAAAGGATACACCTCGGACAACGAGGGTCAGGTTTTTCCCTTAACCTGAAAGGGGTACACCTCGGACAACGAGGGTCAGGTTTATCCCTTATCCTGAAAGGGTACACCTCAGACAACGAGGGTCAGGTTTATCCCTTAACCTGAAAGGGTACACCTCGGACAACGAGGGTCAGGTTTATCCCTTAACCTGAAAGGGTACACCTCGGACAACGAGGGTCAGGTTTTTCCCTTAACCTGAAAGGGGTACACCTCGGACAACGAGGGTCAGGTTTATCCCTTATCCTGAAAGGGTACACCTCGGACAACGAGGGTCAGGTTTTTCCCTTAACCTGAAAGGGGTACACCTCGGACAACGAGGGTCAGGTTTATCCCTTATCCTGAAAGGGTACACCTCGGACAACGAGGGTCAGGTTTATCCCTTAACCTGAAAGGGTACACCTCGGACATCGAGGGTCAGGTTTATCCCTTAACCTGAAAGGGTACACCTCGGACAATGAGGGTCAGGTTTTTCCCTTAACCTGAAAGGGGTACACCTCGGACAACGAGGGTCAGGTTTATCCCTTATCCTGAAAGGGTACACCTCGGACAACGAGGGTTAGGTTTATCCCTTAACCTGAAAGGGTACACCTCGGACAACGAGGGTCAGGTTTATCCCTTAACCTGAAAGGGTAGAGAAATTTGATAAAATTTTAATGGAATTGAGGAAAATTTGATAAAACTTGATAAAATTGACCTAAACTTGATAAAAATATGAATAAAATGAATGAAACTGATAAAGATATCAAAATTAACTGAAGATTTATAAGATTTGAGAAAAAAAGAGTTTTTCTGATCCTGCCTGCATATGGGATCTTGAAAGGAAAATGTTTATTTAAAAGATTAAATGAGAAATCATTTTGGGGGAAGAAAATCCACCACAAGAAGAATGATCAGCGCGAGATCTGATCCTTTAAATCAAACATGAGAGATCATCATGAGGGTTAATTTTCGAAGGCAATGGTTTTGAATACCGAATTTTGAAGAAGAAGATCAACAATAGATCTGATTTCTAAAATTAACAGTTCGAAATTGATAATAAGATCAATACAAGGGTTGATCTTTGAAGGTAATGCTTAAAAACCAATCTTGGAAGACAAGACCAACACAGGGTCGATTTTTGAATATAATGATTTAAAACCCATTTTTGGAAGATAAGACCAATGCAATGATTGATTTTTTTGAATATGATGATTTATAGCCCATTTTGGAAGATAAGAACAACACCTTTTAGAGGATAAGACCAATGCAAGGGTTGATCTTTTGAATAAAAAGATTTGAAATCCATTTTGGAAGATAAGATCAATACAATGATTGATCTTTGAATATAAAGGTTTTGAAATCCACTTTGAAAGATAAGGGTTGATCTATAAAGATTTGAAATCTATTTTGAAAGATAAGACCAACACAAAGGTTGATCTTTGAATATAAAGATTTAAAATCCATTTTGACAAATAGGATCAACACAAGGATTGATCTTTGAATATAAAAGTTTAAAATTCATTTTGGAAGATAAGACCAACACAAGGGTTGATCTTTCAATATAATGGTTTGAAAAACTTATTTTTGAAGATATGATCAACACGAGGGTTGATTTTTTGTCAAAGGTTAGAACAAGGAATATTTGAACTCCTTGGTTATAACGAAGATTTTTAAAATTTCATGATTTTGAAAAAGCCCTCATAGGTAATATCATTTTTCTCATGAATGATGTCAGGATTGCCTCGCATTCTGAAAAAGAACGGGAATTAAAATGCCCCAGTATGGCAAAGGAAAAAGAAGCATTGGATATAAAAGATATAAAGGAAATTGACATTTCATTTGATAAGCAAAGGTTTGATAACAACTGAATATTTACAAGAACTTTTTAAAGGAAAAGATTCATAACAGACTGGGCTAACTAGCCCCTACGAGACAACTGACAAAAAGAGACGAAAGCAAACAAAACTTTGGCTTCATTAATTCTTCGAGTGGTCCGGGAATGGTTCTGTCAGGACTGCTGGCTGTTTTTCTTCCTCGTCCTCTATCAGCTCACTTCTGTCGATGCAGTCTTGTATCATGTGCTTGAGGACGAAACAATGTTCTGTATCATGCCCTGTTGCCCTGTGATACTTGCAGAATTGGTCCTTGAACTTTCCCAATATTACGGGAGGATCTGCGATCTTAGGGAGTTTGATCATCCCGTGCTTCAAAAGGTAATTCATAATCACTTCTAAACTCTCAGATAACGGAGTGAAGACTCGATCTTTCTCCCACTTGATGTACTTGGGCTTCTCTTGAAGATCCCCTTTCTGCTGGATGCCAATTGGAAGTGGTTTGTCATTGTTCTTATAAGATCTCTCCTTCTGCCCCTTACCCTGATCTACTCTCAGACCGCTGCCACTGTTGTTCTTATTTCCTTTACTGCTGCTGCCAAGGTTATTGCAAGAGGTATCAACTGAATGAGCAAACTGCGCCTTCTTCTTCTTGTCTTGGACATTCTTGACCAGAGGCGTGCCCTCGTAAAGTCTGCTTTCTATCCCTGCTTCGAGCCATTCAGCTCGCTCAATCAACTTGATGAAGGATTTCGCCGGGGAAGTGGCGATGAGGCTCCTTATGGGCTGAGAGAAATTGTTGAGGATCACCTGTAATGCGTGTTCCTCAGGAATGGGTACCTTCATCTTATTACAGGTGCTTCTCCACCTGTGAATGAAATCACCTGCCCTTTCATTTTCTCCTTGCTTCAGATTGTAAAGATGATTTAATGTAGGTGAGGCTTCAGTGTTGAATAAGAAGCGCTTGATGAACAGATTAACTACCTTATCGAACTCTCGTAGTTCGATAGGATTCACATGATCAGCATACCATCTGGCTGCTACACCCTCCAGACTGCGGGGAAAACAGATGAACAGAGCCCTGTTATCTTTCCTGAAACGGCTGCACTCTGCATAAAATGTGGCCAAGTGGGCTTTAGGGTTGCCAGTCCCGTCAAATTTGAGAAACTTGCGGGGAAGATTCTCCAGGTTATCATCCCCATCTAGACCATCGTAAAAATCTTCGCCAGTATAGGTCTGCTTGCCCTTACCCTTGGCTTGAATATCCTTAATAGCTCGATTCATCTCCTTCATCTGCTTGCTCATCAGGTCCTCTGCTGGAGCCCCAGACTTGGGCTTGTTGACGGATTCAGGCTCTTCTGCAGCTATTTTTACGGACTGCTTTGGAGGATTCTGTCTGTAGACAATCTGCTCTTCCTCTTCTGACTCTTCCTCGACTGACTCTGATTCCTCTGAAGTAGTGTCTGGCTGCACCTCCTTTTTGATGATTCTGATTGTCTTTTTCACAGGCTTCTTCTTCAGCTTGCTTTTAGGAGTTGTCTCTTTCAGCTTGGCCTCAGCTTGCTCCGACATCATCCTTGCCATCATCTTTTGGAACATGTCATACATAGCGGGGTCGATGTCATCTTTCTTGTTCTGACCCTGTCCCCTGACTGATTTAGGAGAGCTCATCTCTTCCGCCTCACTGTCGCTGAGTTGAGGATCTGTTTCTTTTCCCCCTCTTGTAGTGACCATTTTTGAAATATCAGAACTCTCTGTGGAGAAAAAGTGGAGGTTTTTAGACCAAAGATACTTTTTGGAGATATTTTGACAAAGATGAAGGATTTAGGTTAAAAATTTAATTGTATCCCCTTACTAGGGATTGAGTCGCCACCAAATTTGTGACAATTGCGTTGTTTACTCTACGAGGGAGAGTAACCAAGTGAAAAATATGAAAAGAAAATATTATTTTTGAAAAGGATATGTCTTGATGGAAAGAGATTTTTATGAAAATATAAACAAGAAATATAAAAACAGAAGAAAAATAAAAGGAAAAATGGAATTTTGAGAATAAATGGTAAGGATTTAAAATTTTGAAGAACTTGCAGGCAGGATCAGAAGAATTTGGAAGAATTTTTAGAGGAACAAGAAGAAGAGAAAGAATAATACACCTGGGTTTTAAAAACAAAGAGGAAAATATATACCCAGGGTTTTGGAAAATATAAGGAAGATATATATATAAAATATCATACAATCACAGATATACAAGCAAGGATGCACAAATAGCACTCCCTAAAGTTGACTCTATGTGCAATATTTGAAATGGCTGATAGGACCTTAATCCTAACTCTAAGATTTATATCATCTGATTCCAATCAAGGTACGCCGATATACTCAAGCCGAAGCTCGAAGTACGTGGCATATAAGATATCTCTTCAGTTCTAAGGTAATGGCTTCCCAACATCCTTGAGCACCTACCGATATACCTCGGACTATAGCCCTTAGGTACGTGGTATGGGGGCGCGAGCCCAAATAAGTGGTCCAGTTGTGAGGCTCTCTCCCGAACTATGGTTCAGTGAGACAGCCCAGCAACGTGAAGACTGGGACAATATAGGTAGGGATGTTTTCAAAATATGATCAACATGCAATAAAATCAGAAGGCTCTAATGCAAGTCCTAAAGAGATAGATTTAAATAAAGAGAAGCATACACTTGCATACATTGCTTTGCATTCAATCCCTAAAATTGAGGAGAGTTGTATTTAAGACCTAAGTCTAATGTGAACATGGATAATCTCCTCAATATGGTCCTACCAAACCATACTTAGATCCTATATGCAATGATGTCAGCTTAGGACAAAATCTAGGTTTTCTAAGGTTTGCATGAAAAATGTAGCTGACATATGTTAGAATAAAGACTTAGATTATATAAAAGCAAAGCAAAGGCATAGATTCAACCGGACGAAGACGGGGTCCCATCACGGTCGCCAAAACTGTGATCATCGCAAAATTTTTCCTCTCTTTATGGTTTCTCTCTCTTCCTTCTCTTTCCCTTTTCTAACCTCTATTCTCCTCCTTTTTGAAGGGAGAAGGATAAAAGAAAGAAAAGAAAGAGAGAAGAGAAAAGAAAGAAAGGGAGAGAGAAGAGGAATTCTTTTGCGGGTTTTCACTTGACCTTGATTTGAAAAATATTTAGCAAATAACTCGCCTCCGTTTTGAAAATTTGCGGGAAAAATGGAGAGATGGGATTCGCTCGTCGGTACGAGGTTCGACCGTTCCTGGCGCCTTTACCAGGGGTAATCGAACCAAGGATCGAATCTATGCCTTTTGCTTTACCTAAATATAACCTAAGAATTTATTTTAAAGATCTAAATGCACAAATAATCATGCTTGTGCGATGCAAGGATGAATGCTCTTTCGAAAATTGATTTAGAAATTTCCAAGTTTTCTGAGATGAACTTGGCAAAGGAGTGAAGAAAATGATTTTTGAATGGTAGAATCTAACTTAGAACTTGGGATAGATCGGAGAAATTCTAAGTTTTTGAGGTAAATTAGGATTTTTGGAAAAATGAGAAAGAATGACTTGAAGCTTTTAAAAAGTGAAAGGAAATGAAGTTTCAAAGTCAAAATCGACTTTGAATTTGGTTTTGAATTTAGAAAAAGGAAATGAATACTTGAGACGGAGTTGAATTTGGATTTTCAAGTCTGGAATGGATCTGGGAAAATCAAATGGTATTTTTAAAATGCAATGGATTTAAGAGATTCAGATTAGATCCGAAAATGGATTTAGAATCTAGAATTGGAATTGGATTCCGGATCCTAAACAGAATTGGCTCCGAGATTTGAAATCCGAGATGGACTTGAGTTCTGGATCCTGAAGTGGAATGGATCTGAAGTCTGAGATCCAAATGTAGAATTGGGTTCTGGATCCTAGAATGGAATTGGATCTGGAGTCTGAGCTCCGAATGTAGAATTGGGTTCTGAATCGTAGAATGGGTTTGGATCTGAAGTCTGAGATCCAAAGTGGAGTTGGATTCCGGATCCTAAAATGGAATTGGATCTGAAGTCTGAGATCCAAAGTGTAGTTGGATTCTGGACCCTAGAATGGGTTTTTGGATCTGAAATCTAAGATCCAAATGTAGATTTGGACTCTGGACCCTAAGATGGATTTGGATCTGAGGTCTGAGATCCAATATGCGTGTTGAATCCCGGATCCTAGAATGGATTTGGAATTGTTGAATTAAGAACTTCCAAGTTTTGAATTGAACTTGGAAAATGCAATTTTGAGTCTTGAATATACAAATGATTTTTAAAGTCAAGTTAGACTTTGAATTTTTGAAGTTTGAATTTGAAATGAAGGGAGATGAAGGGAATCTCAAAGTTAAATTGAACTTTGGATTTGATTTGGAGTATTTGAATTTGGAATTTAGAAGATGAATCGAGAGTCTCAAGGTTAAAATTGAATTTGGAGTTTGATTAGAGTTTTGAATATAAAATGAATTTGGAATTTCAAAGTTAAATTGAACTTTGAAATCTGATTTTGATTTTGAATATAAAATGAATTTGAAATCTCAAAGTTAGATTGAACTTTGAGATTTAAAAATAAAATAGAATTTTGAAAATTGAAAGAATGAATTGGATTTGATAAGGATTGAAGATGGATTTGAAGAAAGTATTTACATTACTTGGAGTTTTTGAAGAGGAAATTTCGGAAATATGATGCAATTCTATCCTAAATGATGAATGAATTTAAATTTTTGAAATTGGATTTTGAAAAGCTATTTCATTCTTTAAATGAATTTAAAATAAGATTGAAGATATAATACATCCTTGACTATGGTCATTGGATGTATTATATAATAATCTATATTTAGATTCAAGTGAAGAATAAAATACATTTTGGTGCTTTTATAGAGTTTAAAATGGAATTAACTCTCAATATACCCTGACTATGGCCATTGGTATATATATTGAATTAATTCTAAGTTAAACCCTAATAAAAGAAGGAAACGTTTGAAAATATGATGATTTTTGAAGAGGATCCAGTGTGGATCAGTGTTATTTTATAAAAGATAAAAATCCTAAGTTTTGTTTACATCCTGACTATGGCCATTGATGTAAATCATCAACTTAGGATTAATTTACCTCTTACGAAATGATGCACGTGCCATTCGTGTAGCCATTTGTGAGAATTTGAGAGATAGAGAAAAAGTGCATGAAGAATAAGTAATTCATGATATTTACAATGCTCATTCATTCTATCTAAGCAAAACATATAAAGATTCTCATTGATATCTAATTACTACTTAATGGAAATTAAAATCCTAATCTAAGAAGCAAAATAACAGTTTTCTATATATTTCTTGTAAAAAACTAGGTTAGCATGAAACACAAAATATGAAAAGAAAACTAAGAAATTCATATTGAAACAAGAATATAACATGAAGATGCCTAAAAAGAATGAAAGTATGAATGAGCAAATTTATATGGAGATGTACATTTGATGCATTATACTAACGGAAACCAACATGCCATATACTAAGCTGATGGAAAAGGTGTACATGCCTAATGAGAAGCCTACATACCATGGGGGTTAATTCGAGAATGGTCAAAAGAATTGTTGCAATTGGTGAACTGCCATAAATGATCGTGGCCAACCATAAAGATGTTTGTACATTTGACAAAACGTGAGATGTACTTGAGAATGCTATGCATAGATGGGAATGATTGTTTGGAAGGGGGAAGATGTAAGAAATGTTGGATAGTGAAAATGGGCAAATAGCTGTGGATGTGTGGTGAATGGCTATGAAAATGGCGGTACAGGTGTGCAAGAAGGGGAAGTGAGGTATTACAGTATGAATGTGGAAGGTGATATTATAGCTGGACAATGGGTTTGACAATTGAGCTGTGAGTGATATTGCTGCAAGTAACACAGCAGGCCAATACTGTGTAGAGATGGCATTACAGTAAATATGAATGACAATGGGCAACAATGTAGCCCGGGATGTGAAGTAAGAGGATGAATGAGGTTGTATATGCTGCAGATGAGGCGATATACCCCAAATTGAATGTATGCTGAGATGATTGAGAGGATCGGTTGTACCATGTGACAGACAAATATAGCAGATCTGGGAAATGAAGATATTGTTATGTGGCAGTAGAAGATAAATGTAAAGTAATATAATGTGTTTAACAAGGGGATGTAAGTGTGTGGCAAGCAAATATATCTAATGGATATGCATCCTATGGGAGTTACAGATGTTGTAGTGGAAAGTGGTAATTGTGGGGAATTATGCTGCTATAGTTGGAGTAGAGAGATGCTGTGGAAAATATTGGAGGGTGACAAGAGGTGTGTGTAATGTAGGTATACAGGGTAAATGTGAAGGCTGTATAAATGGGTGGGGAAATGACGTACAATAGGTGGCTGGGGGTTATAAGGATGTAGTGAAGGAATGGTGCATATGTAACAGTGAGTTTTATATGTATAAAAGGGTGAGGGAACAATAGGTAGATGATATAAAAGGGGTGATGTGCTGATAATATACCCAATAAAAAAAAAAAGGGCCTTTTATAAGGAAGATGGAGCTATGGTGACAGCTTATGAATATATATGTGACTGTAACAAGCTTACAGGGTGTTGCACTAATGACTTGTAGATGCACCAATGATGTAATGCTACATGGAGGCTGCTAGTCAATTGATAAGTGATACGAGGTGGGCAACAGGAGGGGCTGGCGCAGCGAGGTGCTGTTGTAGGTTTTAATGACAACAATTTGATTATAATCACGGTTATGAGGGGATGATAACAGAACCATATAGAGTAGATATAACAGCTGTGCTATGATGGGTGAGTTTACTGTGGATGCTATGTACAATGGTGCTTTACATGATTGTAAGGGTAAGAAGAAGCATAATGGCTGTTAGTTAAGTGGAAATATAGCAATGAGTGACATAAATGACTGTGGATATGAGGTGTAGCTGTTGGCAGAGCTGATGAGAGCTGTAAATGTGCTTTGCAGGGGGGTGTGAGTGAATCACGAATGTGAGTCCGGAAACTATAGGTGACACAATGGTACCAGGACAGAGATATCGTGGAGCTAATACGATAGACCCCTAATAATATCATCAATTATAAATCCTCTAATCTTTCTGAGCTATATAAATAATCAGACCACAGCTGGTCATATATTCAGAAAATTTGAAATCAAATGGTCAGGAAACACATAAATATACAATCTATACATGATTTCTGCACCCAACTTTGCAGAGCCATACCTTTTAAATTATGAAATGTCCTTCAACAAAATTCAACATATAGACTCACTATATATCAGCTTACATACATACAGGAAATAGTCCCAAAATCACGAATGGGTTTTGATATACCCAAGTGAAAACATGGCTTAAAATCCAGACTGTACACCTGCAAGACAGCAAGCTGTAAATATACAAAATTGATTGGGTTTTATTAACAACATACCTTAGCCTGAAGAGGTCCATCCCAAAAACGCTTTTCCAAATCATTAGGAAATTAAAGTTCATACCTGAGTTTTTGAACTCCATGATCTAAAGATAATTCTTGAAGGGAACGAATGTGGCTTCCCATATTTCATTTTGTTAGCAGAAAATAGCTTCTCAGCAGTATTTGCAACGAAACTGAGATTCTAAACTACCATCTTTTATTCAAAAGCTAGACCATCTTGGGCTAGTGCCACTGACTCGAGTTCATGACAAGGTTGTGACAGTCATCAGCTGTCAGAGGGTTTAATGAGATCACACCATAAGGAGTTTCAGCAGATGTCTCATTTGTGGGACTGCTCCTATGGACATTAACGTTTATCGATCCCATTACTGCTTACAGTGGTGTTGGGGCTATCTTAATTGCTGTGTTCCTGTTAACCTGGTTCTGTTATGGAATTAGAACTGCAAGTTGCTGCTCCCATCCCCTTTACTTGCATGAACAATCTCTGGGAACATTTTAACGCCAATATCCTGGGAAGTGGCTGCTTACGAGTGTATGAGACACAGGCTATATGATAAAGATAGTACCATGAGAGGGTAGCTCAGGTATGATGGGCAATGCGTGAGATATTGCAGGGATAACAAGGACCCCTGTTATAGTGGAGATTACTCTGCAGATACGAGTGAGGGAAGCCCAACAACCAAACTTACAGTGCAAAAGACTTTGAAATGATCATACACACTTAACCAAGAGGGATGAGGTATTTGAAACCAATGCCAAACATACGCTAAAATGATATATAGAAACAAAAACGTGATCCATGAAAGAAACATGAATATTCAAAATAGGAATGAACAATGCAATGAAATCTGGTGCCAAAATGAACGGAACATGGTGAGTTTAGAGTGAACCAAACCACCATTTGATGCTGTTAAAATGAGCCATTGAATGTACAATAAAATGAATAAAAGAAAAATAGAAATTGGATGTTAATAAGGATCAATCGTGGGTTGGATCTCAAAAGAGGCAATATGCAGCGAATTTCTTGCTTAAATTGGGCCCCATTCCACTGTGGACATTAAATTGATGCACAGGTCCTGAACCCCTCTCTGAATACATCAACATATAAAAAGAAATAGGGCTTTAGGGATGATAAATTGGACCTTCAGGTGGATTATTTCTTAGCAATGAAACTAAAACACAATACTGAAAGCCACATAAATTGAAGACAGCGAAATTTTCTATCAAAAGGGGATCGAACATATGCAAAAATAAAAGATCACATAAAAAAAAAAACAACAAAATAAAATACATAGATGACTAATCAGCAAATCATATGAGCATGAGAAAACCATTCAGAATTAAAGAAAGAAGAGAAAAAAAAAAGCGTAAACAGAAGATCTAAAGGAAAATTTAAACTATAAACAGAAATTTGATAATCAAGAAAACGGGGCGTCAAGCTTAAGAAAATAAAAAAAACGAGCTCAGAAGCTAACCGTGATCCTGAAGAAACACGATGAGATGTAAAAAAGATGTTGGGGGTATGAGAGTCCCATTTATTGTTGCAAAGGAGTGAATCGATTCTGCTACATGCAGATCGATCACACGATTTTGCTAAAAAAAAAAAATGAAAACAATAGATGGATGAGACTTAGAAGAAGACTAGGAGAAGTTTCCATGAAGGATCGAGAAGAATAAACTCTTACCTGATATTGAAGGAGTTCTGAAGGAGGAAGGAGAGGCGATCGAGAATGATGGATTCGGATGGAGGGGCGATGTTGGACGCCGATGGAGAGGAGAATGTGGAGAGGTAGAAGACGGATCCTTCTCCCCTCTGCGTGCTCCTCTTTTAAAGAGTGAAAGGAGGATTCCAGAGAGGGAGGCTGTTTGGAGATGGATGGTCACTCAGCAGGGAGGAGAGCGATGGATGGTGCGAACGGGGAGTGGCCGTTGCAAATCTTTTCAAATTCCCAATAGAGGTTCCCTTTTCAGGATTTTTCTAAAAAGTGGCTTTTGGTTTTCAAAAAAGGGATTTTAAGAGAGGTTTTTAGCAAAGTTCAACTTTTTCAAGCCTAAAAACCATTTGCTTTTTTTTTTTTTTACCCAATTTTTTTTTATTTTCTTGGTATTTTTTATTTTTTTGTATTTTTGGAATAAAAATCTAAGATTTTACGAGAAAACAAAGATTAAACACAATTTTTTTGTATTTTTCTGAGAAATATTTACAAAAGTATTTTCCTGAGAATTTTAATCCATTTCAAGAGAATTTCTTCAGAAAAAGGATTTTTTGACACTCGAATCGAGAAATATAATGTGATGTATCCAAACGGATGTCGAATGGACTATCAGAGCTATTTAAAGGCTATTTTTGATATTTTCTATAATTTTAATTTAAAATTTGAACAAGGAGATTCAGATTTGGATCTGGACAATGGATCCACATCCGAAATCAATTTAAACATGTGCAATGAATTTAATTTCAATAAAACTAGAGAAACGAACTAGAATTTAGATTTGAAATGACCCATTTGCTCAAAAAATGAATTTAGGGGCAAGGAGGGAATATTTAAAAGATTTTGAAAAAATTGGGGTGTTCACAGGGAGGAGACAGCCGCCGATCAAAATAGTCCCAAACAATGTCATTTTCCTAAATGTTGTTGATCATAGACCGGTACTGCGCCACTGGAAAGAGTTCTTGACCATTGTATCTGAAAGAGCTTGCTCGGGCTGGAACGTATTGGAAAAACCAGGACTGAAGTGCGTAGATGCATCCTTCAACTAAAATGGATTCTCCAAGTGAGAATCGAGTCAGACCTCGATATAGGAAGGCGAGCGCTGCCATGGCTATGGAGAGGCGATTAGTCTGCCGACTTCCCCATCTTCTCATGAGCTGAATTATTCTGATGTCCATGTAGTTTTGTCCATCTGGGAAGAGGGATAATCCTACAGTGCATAGAACCATTGTGTTCTGAATCCTTTCTTTGGCTGTCCTTGATAGCGAAGTGACTTCCATGAAGGTCCCGTATTGGCGGTACAACTCAAGTAGGTCAACATATTCATTTCCTTCTAACTGGATCATAGGCCAGGATCGGCGGCCTGTCATGCGAGCTAAGGAGTCTCGGGGGTCCAAACCCTTGACATTGATAAGGAATTGATGCTCTAATGGGTCGCTTGGCTGACCGACTGGCTCTGGCAACCCCATGATCTCTGAAAATTCATCCATTAAAACGGTCATCTCTCCCCATGGGAACCAGAAGGTACACGTTCGAGGATTCCATCGTTCCGCCATTGCATGGATCAGGTTGCCATTGATGGTCTGCTTTCCGACTGTTGACGCCAGTTCTAATCCACACTCGCTCAAATGGTCCGGGAACATTCGGGAAAAGCTTTTTAGCCAGGAATAGTACCACCGGGGAATGAAAGTTTCGGTGCTAAGGGCTCGATGTTCAGGACGACCTTGTCGCACCTCGAAGGAGATGTGACCTTCAGGAAAGATAGGATCGACTTGACTGGATGCCATCGAACTGAAAACAAAGAAAGACTCAGAATGAGACTTAGGAAAATGTGGGAAATTTTTGAAAATTTTTGCAGGCAGGATAAAAAATGCGGCTGGAAATTTGAGATCCAGTAGAAAGGCAGAATGTAAAATCACCTGGAGTTTTGAAAGAAATTGGATATTTGAGAAAATCATCCAGGGTTTTAGAAAACATCTTGTGTAAAATAAGGATGTTTTGAAAAAGGCCTAATAAGTTGGAAAATATTGGGAAATATAAAAAATTAAGGAAATCATACACATACAATCACATCCTGCACAAACATTTATGCGCATTCAGCACTCCCTAAAAGGGTGACTCTAGATGCATCAATTTTGAAAACAGCTGTAGGACCTTAATCCTAACTCTAGGTTCAGATCATCTTTGTTCAATCCAGTTATGCCTATATACTCAAACCGAAATCCGAGGTACGTGGCATAGAATTTCAACTCCGGTTCTAAGGTAAGGCTTTCCAACATCCTTGAGCGCCTACCGATATACTTCAGACTGTGGCCCGCGGTACGTGGTAGGGGGGTGTTAACCCAAATAATTGGCCCAGTTGTGAGGCTCTGTCCCGAACTAGGGTTCTGGAAGAGAGCCCAGCAACGTGAAGACCGGGTAATAATAGGTAATTGAGGTTTTGAAAAATGATCACATGCAAGAAATAGATGGCTCTAAGTCCTAGAGAGATAGACTTTTGAAAATCTTTGAAGAAGCATACATTGTTTGCATTCAGATCCTAAATTGAGGAGAGTTGTATTCAGACCTAAGTCTATGTGAGCATGAAAATTTCTCCTCAATCTGGTCCTACCAAACCATGCCTAAGCATGCAGTCAATGTCAGCTAGGTCAGAATCTAGGCTCCTAGGTTCGCATGATATCAAAAGTAAAAGAGCTGACATTTTGTGAACATAATTTTAACAATTGAACTAAGTCAAGCATAATTTTGATCAGACAAGGACAGGTCCCATCACGGTCGCCAAACCTGTTTTCGTCGCGAAATTTTTCCCCCGTCTTCCCCTTCCTTGCGGAAGAGAGAGAGGGAGAAACGCTTTCGCGCTTCAAACTTGACCGAATTTTGGGAATTGTTTTTGAAATACTCACCTCCGTTTTTGAAAATTGCGGGAAAATCCATGGGATGGGGCTCGACCGGTCGGTACGAGGTTCGACCGTTCCTGCCGCCTTTAACAGGTGTAATCGAACCAAGGACCAAAATTGTGCTTGACTTAGCAAAATTATTGAAGTTATGTTCTATCCTAAATGCACAGAGAATTCAGGCATGTGCTATGAGGTTTTGGGAAGATGCAGCTTGGGAAAGCATGATGTATGCTTGGAAAATATTTGAAGTTGAAAAGATTCTCTCAGGAAAAAGCTGAAAGTCAATTTCTCAAGAAAACTCATGTGAAAAAGGGTTTTTGAAATCACGGGAAAGTTCATGAAGTTGTGGGAAAATCATGAATGGTTGAAAATCCTGGGAAAATGGAAGTGGTTCTTGAGAAAAGGGTGAACCTTTGAAAAGGGAAACACTTCTTAGGAGGACTTGGACTTTGAGAGTTTTCTTAGGAAAATGATGGAAAATTTATAGGAAAACTCATTGAGGAAGGAAATTCAAAACTTGGGAAATCGAAATCCTGAGAATTTTACCTTTGAAATACTTGGAAATCGATTTTTGATCTTGGAGAAATATTGAAAAAAAAAGCTCCTTTGAAGCTCTTAAGAAGATAACATTTTCTAAGGAAAACTGTTAAAAACTTGACTTGGGGAAAACCGATTTTGGAAAATTCTTAGAGTTTCTTGAGAAATCGATTTCTTAAGAATGCCACTTTCGTAAGAAAATCATGAGAAAACCAATGATTTCATGATGCAAATGATATGAATGAAAGAATGCACTTTGAAAGGTTTTCTAAGAAATTTGTTGGAAAATGTGCATTAAGTCAAAATAAATCCTTCACATATCCTGACTGTGGCCATGAATATATTCAGAGTTTAATTGATTTAATACACAAGATTTTGAAAAATTTAGAAATATGATGTGCATTTTCAAGATAGCCTAAGAGTGTAGGCTCAGTGTGACTGGTAGAAAGATGATGGATTTGGGTCTCATCCATATTCCGACTAGGGCCGTAAATATGGACTCCACCGAATTCATCAACTCTCTAAGAGTTGGTGCATGTGCCATTTGTGAACATCCATAGTGCTTTTGAAATAAAATGCATGAATCATAGAATCAAGATATTACTGAAATCAAACTATATGAGATGCAGCCTAATCTAAGCAGTAAAGTAAATATTATTCCAATTTGAATTATTACATCTCCGACATAAAGTAAGATGACTAAAAGAAGTAAAAAAAAATAGTCAGCATCCTCCAGATTTTCCTGCAAATGAGAGTTGGCACGAGAGATATGCCATACCACCGAGAAATTGAAAATATCATGTTGACGACAATATACAAGGGATTGCATGTGAGTCATAACAGAGAGGCACTACTTGGTGAAGATGAAATGAATAGGATATATATATATATATGAAAATATCTAAAAGCCATATTTGGACTAAGTAGGGAGCCTATGCATGCAAGTGGCTAAAGGCTCATGATATGAGATGAAGATTGATGCCTTTAGGAATTGAAAGGGGTATAGGTATATGCAGGAAAGGTTATAGTAACATATGCCCTATTTAGGTGTCCTCAAAATACAGTAGATACATAAAACAACCTGCATAACGTGTAATGGTGAGGCATAAGAGGCTAAAAAAAAAAGGATACTAAGAAATGGGTTGTATCTAAGATAAACTACTAAAAAGATATGAGCTTCATCTAATATGAGCAACTACACCTCGCAAACTGTAGCTAATATGGGTTGCTAAAGAAATTCTGCAAACCGTGTCTAAGATAAACAGCTAAACAAGCAAAGCTACAACTGATACATACGGCTAAAAGAAGATGCAAATAGTGCCTAAGACAACAGCTAAAGCTAGCAAAACTACAGCTAATATATACGGCTAAAAGAAGATGCAAATAGTGCCTATAACAACAGCTAAAGCTAGCAAAACTACAGCTAACATGCACAACTGAAGTAAAATGCAAAAAAAAAAAAATAGTTAAGGCAAAGTAAACTACGGCTAACATGCGCATCTAAAGGAAACTGCTGCAAACTGGAGATTATTTCCATACCCATCATGTGCACACTTATTCTAAGAGGAGGGTACCCACAGTATGTATAACGTCTGGCAATGTTCATATAAAATCAACAGCATATGATACAAACTGCTGAAACTAAATAAGAGGTGTAGATATGCAAAGAGAGATATGACAGTTGCTATGAAACATCCAGCATAAGAATGATGCAGAAATCTGCAGTAAACTATACAAGATAGTGATTGTGGAACTGTCATTATGCAATGCAATTGAGACACAGGCACTAAAATCCACGCATTACCTTTGCAGATAATCGATATTACTTCAGTCAAATCCCAAATGGACCATTAATTATAGCAATATGACACACGACCAGAAAGTTATTAGTCTCATAAGGAGGACCTTGCAGAATGCTGTATATGGTTCATGCAATACTTATAGGGGTCGGTGGGGATATGGTGATTGGATGTTGGAAGAACAAAAAAAAAAAGGGGGTCACCTAACCCAGGCCACGCCATGGTTGTAGGTGGATAACACACAATGGTAGCGAGACATCGCAGATACATGAATAAATCTTATAGGAAGGAAGATATCAATAAGACCATCTATTTCAAAGTCTGTGTTAGCACAGCACACGGATTCTTCATTGGCTCCATTTGTAGTAATCAATATCTTAGGGCCATGAAACCATAAGATGATTCACTTGTCAAGGGAATGCTCTGGTCTTGGCATGCAACACCGGCTGCTACATTCATTGAACTATAATGACATATGGCAATCCAAAATCTCACCATGAAGATAGCACACAACACCCTTTTATCATCAGCAATTATAGGATTTACAATGAACCAACAATAAACGTTGAGCTAATGTGTACGTTACTGCACTTGGCTCAAAGTTAAGGACATGCTACAGACATGCTGATGAAACCAGTGATGCGGTAAGGTATAAAACAAGGTAAAAATGCAGGAAATCAGTAAACCCATAAAGTGAATGTAAACAGAGAGGATATGAATTGTTGTGCACAGGTTAAATACACTGTTTGCTGTACGATACACCCCTGTGGGTATCGTTTGATGTGATGAAATGTTTATACCCATTAAAGCTGGAGGAACATGTAAACATTGATAAAATGCAGAACATTTGGCCAATGCTAAGGTCAAGATGGAACACATATAAAATGATGGGGAGGGAGTAAAAAAAAAAAAAAAACCATTTGATTTGAAAAAGAAAAGGTTAAAGCCAAGGAACTGCCATTTGAAAATCTCAGTATGCACAAGGATCGACTAAAACCCACATGTAGAACAAGAAACCCAAAAGAAAGAAAAAAAAAACTGGGAGGAGAAAATGATGATTCAGTGAAAATCGGTTTTGACTCTAGATCGAGGATGCTATTACGAAGCATCATCGACTCTTGATTTATGCACTAACCTTGAATGTAAATCTCATTAAACATGACAATGGATTTACATATGTATGGGATGAGTGTGATAAGCAAACCACCAAATCGTAAACATCAACTATATTTCTCACCTAATCGCTCAGATCGAATGCTCTTTGCTGGTGCTTCTTGGAAACCCTTTGCTGGAAAACGAGAAACGATGTCCAGGGCTGATTGCAAGAAGGTAATGTAAATCCTTGAGTTGGCAGATGCTTAAGACGCGCTTCTCACAGGGTGAGTTGAATCTCCTGCTGGCCGGACTGAAGATGGCCGGTCTTCTCTTTTGCAAGTGAGGGGTTGCAGTCGGCCTCCTGCCAATTGATGGGTTGAAGAAGATGAGAGCAGGCACTCCTTGAGCGAGAGATGGCTGTGGTTCAATGAGATCCCCCCTTGCTGGGCCTCCCTCTTTCTTTAATAGCCGACCCTTCTAAAACCCCTCCTTTTTCCCCTCTTTTTAGCCGAGCTTGATAGCTTTCAACAAACAAACTTTCAAAAATTTTTGAAATCCTCTTGAAAAGGGGGGTCGCCGTTTTGAGAGGGGGCGACTCCTATTCTTCAGCAGGCATTTGAAGCTTAGGTAAGGTGAAATTTTTTGGTAGGGTTTTCACGGTGGCTCCCTCTTGGGGCTGAAAAGTAATAAAGTAAAAAAAAAATGAATTTTGTTGTGGTGGTGCCACCTCTTTTGAGAAAACAAACTTTTGCCTTTCTTGGCAAGAAGCCTTAGTGGGGTGCCACCTACGTGGGCCCACTAAGTATTTTATAAAAACTTAATCAAAATAAAAGGATTTTATAAATCGGTGCCACTTTCGAGTGGGCACTATTTTGGAAATAAGGGAAATTTCGAGAATTTGAGTGTGACACCACCTCGAGGCGGGTCCTCCGTCCTTTATTTGAAATAAGAGCCAAATGAGATATTTTGGAATTTTCACAATAATAGGCTAGTTTTGGAAAACATGAAGCCAAATTTGGCTTGATTTCAAAAGTTTGAAAGAAAATGGCTCTTCGGGGCGAGATTTTGAAAGAAGTAGGGAAATTCTGAGTCTTTTTGTAAAAATTTGAAATAGGATCTTATGAATTTTGAAATTGTGTCCCCTTCTTTCCAACTGGCGAAATTCTGAAATGTCAAAACCAT
Source organism: Nuphar pumila (assembly GCF_984573655.1). NCBI lineage: Eukaryota > Viridiplantae > Streptophyta > Magnoliopsida > Nymphaeales > Nymphaeaceae > Nuphar > Nuphar pumila. The sequence continues at coordinate 51,312,051 of NC_143257.1, read as the reverse complement.
CCAGATTGTTTTCTTGAGAAACTTTTCGTAATTCAGGGTCCTGGGGGTAAAATGAGAAGAATTGATAATTTTTAAAACCCAGGGTTTTGAAATCACTTTTGAAAAGTTTTAAAATCAAATCTGGATTGGCAATTTCGGAAAATCAGGAGTTCTAGATCTCAAAATGACATGCTGTGCAGTGAAATGATATGAAATGCTTGTGCAATACTATGCGAAAGATATGTTCTACAAAGTTGCCATTCTGAACTTGAATTTGAAAATTTTGACTTTTGGTTAAGCATGAGATTTTGAGAATTTGCAATTTGAGGGTGCCTCTGAGTCTAAATGGAGAAGTCTTGAGACTCGAGAATGGAATTTAGGACTCTCTGCAAGGTTCCATCTTGGAAAATGACCATTTTGCCCTTCCTTGGTTCTGGAGAACCGAAATGTGATGCTTGGTGGAAATGTCAAGAAGGTGGGTGAAAATTTGGGGTGTTTACACTTAGGCAAAGATGGGTAGGGTTGAATTTAAGGCATTAGCATATGCCTTTCTCATATAGATCTTCATAATACGTATGCATACATTTCCTCCTTAACATAAGGCCCACCATATGCCTTTTTCATCTTAGGTAGAATATTTCTGCATACATCTTCTTCATTAGAATAGGTATGACCACCTGATTTTATGTTTTGGATATAGTGTTTCTCATACTTTGCATTTCTGCCTTATGCTGATCCTGTTTTGCATGGAATGTAAAAAAAAAAAAAAATGTCATCTCCTTTCTTAAACTTAGGATTTGTAATCTCAATTCATGTATTGTAATAGCTAGATATAATGAGAAACACTTACATTTCCTATTTTTAGATAGAATGAATGGGCATTGTAAATATCATGAATTACTTGTTTTTCATGCATCTTTTTCTTTATTTCTCAAATTCTCACAAATGGGAACACGAATGGCATGCGCACCATTTCGTAAGAGGTAAGTTAATCCTAAGTTGATGATTTGCATCAACGGCCATAGTCGGGATGTAAACAAGACTTAGGATTTTTATCTTTCATGAAATAACACTGGATCCGTTCTCAAAATTCATCATATTTTCCTTAAATATTTTCTTCTTTTATCAGAATTTAACTTAAAATTAACTCAAAATATATACCAATGGCCATAGTCAGGGTATATTGAGAGTTCATTTCATTTTAAATTCTATAAAAGCACCAAATGTATTTCATTCTTCTCTTGAATCTAAATACAGATTATTATATAATACATTCAATGACCATAGTCAAGGATGTATTATATCTTCAATCTTATTTTAATTCATCTAAAGAATGGAATAGCTCTTCAAAATCCAATTTCAAATTCTTCAAATTCATTCATCATTTAGGATAGAATTACATCATATTTTCAAAAATTCATTTTTCAAAAACTCCAAGTAATGTAAATATTTTCCTCAATCTATCTTCAATCCTTATCAAATCCGATTCATCCTTTCATTTTTCAAAATTCTATTCTATTTTTCAAAATTCTATTCTATTTTTCAATCTCAAAGTTCAATTTAACTTTGAGATTTCAAATTCATTTCATATTTAAATTCAAATCAGATTTCAAAATTCAAATTTGACTCTGAAATTCCAAATTCATTTAAAACTCCAACTCAAAGTTCAATTTAACTTTGAGATTCTTGATTCATTTTCTAAAATTCAAATTCAAAATTCAAAGTCCAATTTGACTTTGAAATTCATTTGTATATTCAAATTCAAAATCTCATTTTTTAAGTTCAATTCAAACTTGAAAATTCTTGATTTATCTTCTGAATTTAACAAACTCCAAATACATTTTAGGATCCAGGATTCAACATTCATATCGGATCTCAGACTTAGACCCAAATCCATCTTGGGATCTAGAGTCCAATTTTACTTTGGATCACAGACTTCAGATCCAAAATCCATTCTAGGATCCAGAACCCAGTTCTATTTTTGGATCTCAAACTTCAGATCCACTCCATTCTAGGATCCAGAATCCAATTTCACCTTGGATCTCAGACTTTAGATCCAAATTCATGTTAGGATCCAGAATCCAATTCCACTTTGGATCTCAGACTTCAAATCCAAACCCATTTTAGGATCCAGAATTCAATTCCATCTTGGATCTCAGATCCAAAATCCATTTCAAATTTCGGATCCAATTTCGATTTCAGATTCAAAGATCCAGACTTTGGATTCGAATTCCATCTTGAAATCCAAATTTCAGATCAAGTTCTATTTTTCAAATCCAACTTTCAAAACCAATTCCATTTCATTTCCAGATTTCAAATCTAAATCCGCTTACAGATCATATCTGGATTTCTTAAATTCATTTTTTTTCATCATTTGGATTTCTCAGATCCATTCTAAATTTCAAACTTCAAAATCTAAATTCAATTCCGTCTCAAGTATTCACTTCCTTTCCTAAATTCAAGTTCAAATTCAAAGTCCACTTCCGACTCTTGAAACTTCATTTCCTTTCATTTCAAAGCTTCGAATCATTCTCTTTCCAAAAATCAAGATTTATTCTTCCAAACTCTGATTTACTTCAAAGACTTAGAACTTCTCTGATCTGTCTCAAAGTTCTAAGTTAGATTCAAACCATTTCTTCCCTCCATTATTGAATCCATCTCAGAATACTTGGAAAATTTTTAAAACATCTTTTCAAAAAGAGCATACATCCATGCATTACAAAAGCATGATTCTTTGTGCATTTAGATCTTTAGGATAAATTCTTAGATAATATTTAGGCAAAGCAAAAGGCATAGATTTGATCCTTGGTTTGATTACCCCTGGTAAAGGCGCCAGGAACGATCGAACCTCGTACCGACGAGCGAATCCCGTCTCTCCATTTTTTCCGCAAATTTTCAAACGGAGGCGAGTTAAATTTCTAAATATTTTTCAAATCAAGGTCAAGTGAGACCGCGCAAAAGAGTTCCTCTTCTCTCTTTCTTTCTTTCTTTTCTCTTCTCTCTTTCTTTTTCTTTCTTTTATTTTTCTCCCTTCAAAAAGGAGGAAAATAGAGGTTAGAAAAGGAAAAAGAGAAGGAAGAGAGAGAAACCACAAGAGAGGAAAATTTTTGCGATGATCACACCAGCCTGACACCACTTCTGAGGAATCAGAATCAGCTAAGGAAGAATCAGAAGAGGAAGAACAGTTTGTTTACCATCAGAATCCTCCGCCGCAGTTTGTAAAGACCACTGCAGAACCCGAATCAATAAACAAACCTATTCCGGCTAATGATCTGATGCAAGAGCAGATGAAAGAAATGAATCGGGCCATCAAGGATATTCAGGCCAAAAGCAAAGGCAAGCAGACTTACTCTGGTGAAGATTTTTACAATGGCCTAGATGGGGACGACAATCTGAAAAATCTCCCTCGCAAGTTCCTCAAGTTTGACGGAACAGGCAACCCTAAGGCTCATTTGACCACTTTCTATGCTGAGTGCGGCCGTTTCAGGAAAGACAATCGGGCGTTATTCATTTGCTTTTCTCGCAGCCTAGAAGGTGTAGCGGTCAGGTGATATGCATACCACATTAATCCTATCGAACTACGAGAGTTCGATAAAGTTGTTAATTTGTTCATCGAGCGCTTCATGTTCAATGTCGAAGTGTCACCAACCCTCAACCATCTGTACAATTTAAAACAGAATGAGAATGAGAAAGTCAGCAAATTCATTCACAGGTGGAGAAGCACCTGTAACAGAATGAAGGTTTCTATCCCAGAAGAGTACGCCCTGCAAATTATCTTGAACAACTTTGTTCAGCCCCTGAGGAACCTCATTTCTACATCGCCCGCCAAATCATTCATCAAGCTGATTGAGAGAGCTGAGTGACTCGAGACCGGATTGGACAATGGCCTGTATGAAGGATATCCTTTTGTCAGAGGGAATCCTGATCAAAAGAAGAAGGCACACGTCGCCTATTCTACAGAGTTTTCAGATCAGGGCAGTAGCTCTAATAGCAAGAGAAACCGCCGAAAAGACTCCGGACCCCCTAAGGCTGAAAGAACCAATTCGGCAGCTCAAAAAGGAAAATATGCAAAGCCGCAACCTGTCTAAGCAGCGCCACAGCCTGAAGCAAGGCAGTAAGAAAAACCAAAGCACAAGGGGTGGAGTTATGATCGGGAGTTCACGACTTTGGAACAATCCCGCGAGGACATCCTTGAGTACATGTTGTCCAAATGGGTGATCAAACTTCCCAAGGTCGCAGAGCCTCCAGTCGCTATGTGCAAATGGACTGACAAATTCTGCAAATTTCATCGGATTGTAGGGCATGACACAGAGCATTGTTTTGTCCTAAAGAACATCATTCATGACTGTATTGACAAGAACTTGTTAATCAAAGATGAAGAAGAACAGCCAAAAATTTTGTCCAAGCCATTTCCTAAACATTCAGCTTCAGTCATCACAGAGCAGGTGTTTTCTCTTCAAGGCAACATTCAACCATGTTTCAGTCAGGACATTCAGGATCAACACCAGGTCCTGGTCCTTCATCAAGCGCAGTCTTCTGCCAAGAGGGTGGATATTACTGCATTTTCCAGCAACAAAAAAACAACCAAGGAACCAGCCAGAGTAACGACAGAAATTGCCAAGCTAACTCCCAAGATTCTGAAGCGCTTTATCAAGGCAGCTTCAAAGAAAGAAGAGGCTTCAGGGTCAGTTCAGAAGCCAATTACTGCTTTATCCATAATTTCTATCCTGGATCTGACCCATGCTTCCCCAGAGCACTAGCAAGTGCTAGAAGACCTGCTCAGAAAGATCAAGGTCAAGCCTAGCACAACACCACAGGACATGGCTCAATCGTCAATCAGGTCATGACAAACGCACCAATCACTTTTTCTGATGAGGATTTGCCGAAGCCTCATTCATTTCACAACAATGCCTTATACATAGTGGTGCAAACCAGGGGCATGACAGTCCCTCATGTGCTAGTTGACGGGGGCAGCAGCCTAAATATCTGTCCAGAAATGACGGCTAAGGCATTGGGTCTTAAAGAAGAGGAATATACCCCAGATCCGATCACGATCTATGGTTTCGACAACCATGGGCAGACAACCAAGGGGAAGATATTTCTCAAAATCTTCATCAATTATTCAGTGCATATTGTCCTTTTCCACGTAGTGAATGTGCCACCTACGTACAATCTGTTGCTTGGGCGCACTTGGATCCACAATACCAATATTGTTCCTTCAACCCTTCATCAATGCATCAAATGGTCGAAAGGAGGCATGATCACCACGGTCCTAAGAGAGGATCCGGAAGAGCGACTTCCGCAGCCAATGATTCCCTGTCCTACTTTCACTGCCGACATCCCAAGCATCAGGGAAGTCGATGAAATCAATCTGAGTGAAAGTCTAGACTTGTTAAAGTTAAAACAGGTCCGACCAATAGAAAATGTGGCAGCAGTAACCCAGTGGTAGGGACCTCGCTTCTTCAAGTTAGGCAAGCGCCTTGATTGCAATTCACTCAAAGATCACCCTCTTTTCCCTCAGTTCTCAAAAACTAAGAGAGGGTTTGATCTTCTAATGAAACACGGTTATCAACCCTTCAGGGGCCTGGGCAGAAATAAAGACGGCATTCTGGAGCCGATCGTCCTCACTCGACAGGCTTGGGATTCACCGGTCAGTCATCCGACAGAAAGACCACCTTCGTCAAGGGAGCCAATGAAGAAGACAATGTCAGCGTTTTTTGCTTTCTCTTTTCTCTTTTAATATCATCTTGTAAGGGGCGAAGATCTGCCCCGTTTTCTTTTTTTCCTCCAACAATCATCTGTGAATATCAAAATTACTTAATCAATGAAAATTTTGTTTACTCTACTCATCTTGGTGTACACAAATTCTTTGTTTATATCCTTTGCTATGATTGTCATTCTTTGTTTCTATACAAAAGGCTATTTTTCAAACCTTTTATCCTTTTCTTAAAAACCTTCTCTGCGCTTTCAGGATTGCTTGAATCATGGCTCCTAAATCGCTCAAAAAACTCGTTATCAATACCAACTTCTCTCAAAATAAATCCAAACCGGACAGAATCTGCAAGGCAAAAGCAGAGGCAAAAGTCAGCAAGATAACGGGGCAGATCGAAGAGTTAGCAGAGTTCGACTCAGCGATTCAGGATTTGCAAGTATTCAGAAGCAAGATGAACCATCGTCGTTGGTTCAAGATCCAACAGAGAATGTCAACATCGGTCCAGAAGACGATCCGAAAATCCTCAAAATTGGCTCCATCTTATGTTCAGATGAGAAGGAGAAACTCATCCATTTCCTCAAACAGCACCAAGAAGTCTTTGCTTGGACTTATGAGGATATGCCAAGCTTAGATCCCAAGCTGGTCGAGTATCGTCTTGTGCTTAAACCCGATTGCAAGCCAATCAAGCAGAAATTGAAAAAGATGGATCCCCGAGTAACACTGCAAGTTAAAGAAGGACTTGAAGAGTTGTTAAAAGCAGGATTCATCTGGACTATTGAATACCCAGACTGGTTGGTGAACATCGTGGCAGTTCCCAAAAAGAATGGCAAAGTCCGAATTTGCATTGATTTCAAAGATCTGAACAAAGCCACCCCAAAGGATGATTATCCACTCCCCAACATCGATCTTTTGATCGATAGCACGGCAGGCCATGCAATGTTTTCCTTTATGAATGGATACTCAGGCTACAATCAGATAAATTGGCCGCTCGTGACCAATCCAAAACTTCTTTTACCACGCCTTGGGGTACATTTTGCTATACAGTCATGTCGTTTGGGCTCAAGAATGCTAAGGCGACCTATCAGAGAGCAATGGCAGTTATTTTCCACGATCAGATGCACAAGAACATGGATTCCTATGTGGATGACATTTTGGTCAAGTCAAAAGAGGGAGAGGATCATCTTGATGCTCTCGGCCAAGTCTTTGAAAGACTTATCCTCTACATGTTGAGACTCAACCCACAGAAATGTGTCTTCAGAGTAGAATCAGGCAAGCTGTTAGGCTATATGATCAGCAAGAAGGGCATAGAGGTGGATCCTGCCAAGGCAAAGGCAATCATTGATATGCCGCCTCCCACCAATCTGAAAAAACTAGGTAGCCTTCAGGGTCGCATTTAGTCGATTTGGTGCTTCATCTCCAATTTGTCCATGAGATGTGAACCCTTCAATCACTTGTTGAGAAAAGAAGTGAAATTTGATTGGGGACCAGAATGTCAGCTCTCATTTGAGCGCATCAAGCAGTATCTTCTCAATCCACCTGTTCTGAAGCCATCAGAACTCGAAAAGTCACTCCTTTTATATATTTTCGTCAACCATAATGCTTGTGGCGGATTTCTTGCGCAATATGAGGAAGGCAGCCGGATAGAGCATGCCATCTACTACATCTACAAGACCTTTATCGATTATGAGAAAAGATACTCTCAGATGGAGAAGACATGTCTAGCCTTAGTATGGATGTGCCAAAAGCTGAGGCATTATCTGTTAGCATCAGAAATCAAAATTCTATCAAGACTTAATCCTCTCAAGTACATCCCTGAGCAACCTTTTCTTACTGGGAGGGTCGCAAAATGGCAAGTCCTCCTGATGCAATACGACTTGGAATATTTATCTCAGAAGTCAGCCAAGGGTCAGTCCATCGCAGATCAGTTGACAGATTTCCCGTTGACAGAAGAAATCAAAGCGGAAGATGATTTTCCTGATGATCGTATCTGCAGCGTTCAGGAGTCCTCAGTTTGGACCCTATTCTTTGATGCTGCCAGAAACATGTCCGGTATAGGGATTGGGATCTTGTTGATTACTCCCGAAAAGGAGATTCTCCCTTATTCCCTCAAGCTCAACTTCCAATGTACTCACAATATGGCCGAGTATGAAGCTCTAATACAAGGCATCAAGATTTTGCAGGACTTTGATGTCAAGAGAGTACACGCCTTCGGCGACTCATTGCTTGTTGTCAGTCAAGTTAATGCTGAATGGCAAGTCAAGGATTCCAAGTTGATTCCCTATCAGAAGATTGCCTTGGCTCTCATAGGCAACTTTGAAGAATTTCAGCTCAATCATATCAAGAGGGAATACAACCATATAGCCGATGGTTTGGCCTGTCTTGGCTCTATCTTATCATTCAAAGACAGTGAATCCTGTCATTCCTTCGAAATCGGCAGACTTGATCAACCTGCCTACATTCCAGTTGAACAAGTGAACCAAGTCACTCAGAAAGAGAAGCCTTGGTACCAAGGCATCAAAAGCTTTATCGAAACTGATGAATTTCCATCAGAAATGCCAAGAAAGGAGCAACACGCGATTCAGCGCATGTCATCCCGTTATTTCATCCTTGCCAATACTCTCTATCATCGTGGGTTCAGCTCTGAGTACGTCAGATGCTTAGACAAGGATGAAGCCATGGAAGTTGTCCAAGAGGCACACGAGAGAATTTGTGGTGGTCACGTCGACCACCAAATGCTCGTCAAGCAGATTATCCGAGCTGGGTATTACTGGAAAACCATGCAGCAAGATTCCCATCAATTTGTAAGGAAGTGCATCAAAAGTCAAATGCACGCCATTCATGCGTCAGCCGCATATTTGCAATCTGTAGTTTCTCCTTGGCCCTTTTCAATGTCGGCCTTTGACGTGGTTGGTTCGATCACTGCTTCGGCTTCTAATGGCCATAAATATTTCCTCGCAGCTACAGAATACTTCACCAAATGGGTTGAAGTCGTGACTCTGCGAACAGTAGAAGGCCGACATGTGGTTTCTTTTATCCATAAGAATCTTCTCTGCCGCTTCGGCGTCCCACATGATATCGTGTCAGACAATGGCAGCCATTTCAAGAATGAGAGGATGAAGACCTTCTGCTCAAAGTTCAGGATTCATCACCACTTCTCAGCTCCTTTTTATCCTCAAGGAAATGGCTAGGCAAGGGCCACCAACAAGATTTTAATCTGCATTCTCGAAAGAACTGTGGAAATGGGCCGCGATTGGCACGAAAAGATGCATGATGCACTCTGGGCGTACTGAACCACCATTCGGACCCCAACCAATGCTACTCCTTCGGAGCTTGTCTACGAGACTGAGGTAGTATTACCTCTCCACGTTCAGAAGCCCGCACTCAAGTTCGCATCACTCATTGAACTTCCGCTTGATTAGTATCAACAGCGGAGGTTGGTACAGCTTGATCTGTTAGATGAGAAAAGGCTCAAGGCGGCAGAGCACGCTCAGGCCTATCGTCAGAGGATAGCTTGACACTACGCCAAATAAGTTATTGAGAGAAGGTTCCGAGTCAATGATCTTGTGCTCAGATCGATAACTCATCTCAAGCATCGGCCACGGGGCAAGTGGTCGCCCAATTGGGAAGGCCCTTATGTGGTTCAGGAAGCGCTGCCTCGCAATTCCTATCGCCTGATCAACGCAGACGGGGTGGAACTGCCAGATCCTATCAATGCTCTGTATTTAAAGAGATTTTACACTTGAATTGTTCATCATAGCCTTTTGTACTCTTCAAAAGTCTCTTTCAATAAAGCAATAATCTTCTATTTAATTCTCACATTCTTCTACCCTGATACTAGGGCATTTTTGTTTTTTATCTATACTTATACTTCTTCTTCATATGCAGGCTGGATCAGACTAATCTTTTTCTAAAAATCTTATCAACTTTTCTGTTAATCTTGTTATCTTTATTAAATTGCATTGATTTCATTCTTCAATTAATCAAGTTTTCATCAATTTATTGTCAATTTTATCAATTTTTGTCAAGTTTTATCGATTTTACTAAATTTTATCAATCTTATTAAACCCTGTCAGGTTAAGGGATAAACCTGATGCCTCATTTCAATGAGGTATTTTTCCTTTCAGGTTAAGGGATAAAACTTGAACCTCGTCCCGCGAGGCCCTTTATTTTTCTTTCGAGACAGAGGATAATCTTAAATTCTCCTATCATCAATTTCTCCTAAAATTTCTAAATCTTTATTGTCAATACCATTAATTTATCAATCCTTTTGTCCTTTATCCATTTCTATCAATCTTTTTCAATTTTGCCAAATTCTCTTCAGGATCAGGGATAATCCCGGAAACCGTCCTGAATAAAATTCAGATCTTAGGCCATCTTGGATCAAGGACCTTGAATAAGTTTCTCATCCTCATCGTCGGAATCTATTCATGCTTTTCGTCTAAAAATTCGACCTTTGGATAGGATTTATTTCCTTCCCATCTGAGTTCTGACTCAGTCTTTGCTTTCATTTTATCCTTTATTTTTGGAAGATCCGTGTTCCGACTCGGGTTTTCCCCTTTTTATCTTTCGGCTGAAACTCCGGGTTCCGACTCGGACTCCCTTTTTTATCCAATGCTCGTGTTAAAACCAATTCTTATGTCAAGAATTCGAGTTCTCAAACTCGAGTCTCATTCATTTTTTTTATTCCAAAAAAACGGGTTCCGACTCGGATTTTCCCCTTTTGTATACCCTTATTTTTTGAAACTTCGGGTTCCGACTCGAACTTTCTTTTAGATCCAATGCTCGTCTTGGAACCAATTGCTATGTCGAGAATTTGAGTCCTCAAACTCGATTCTCATTCATTCTTTTATTTTTGAAAAAACAGGTTTCGACTCAGATTTTCCCTTTTATATATTTATTTCTAAAAAAACTGAGTTCCGACTCAGACTTCCTTTTGGATCCAATGCTCGTATTGGAACCAATTGCTACGTAGAGAATTCGAGTCCTCAAACTTGATTCTCATTCATTCTTTTATTTTTGAAAAAACGGGTTCCGACTCGGATTTTCCCTTTTATATATTTATTTCTGAAAAACCGGGTTCCGACTCGGACTTCATTTTGGATACAATGCTCGTATTGGAACCAATTGCTATGTCGAGAATTCGAGTTCTCAAACTCGATTCTCATTCATTCTTTTATTTTTGAAAAAACGGGTTCCGACTCGGATTTTCCCTTTTATATATTTATTTCCGAAAAACTGGGTTCCGACTCAGACTTCTTTTTGGATCCAATGCTCGTATTGGAACCAATCGCCACGTCAAGAATTCGAGTTCTCAAACTCGATCCTCATTCACTCTTTTATTTTGAAAAAACGGGTTCCAACTCAGATTTTCCCTTTTGTGTATTCTTATTTCTGAAGTTCCGGGTTCCGACTCGGACTTCCTTTTGGATCCAATGCTCGTATTGGAACCAATTGCTGCATCAAGAATGTGAGTTCTCAAACTCGATTCTCACTCATTCTTTTATTTTGAAAAACCTGGTTTCAACTCAGATTTTTGCTTTTTGTATATTTTTATTTTCTCGAGTTCCGACTCGAATTTCCTCTGTTGATCTAATGCTCGTATTGGACCAAAATTTCTCCTTGTTTTTCCTTTCAGGTTAAGGGACAAAACCTGAACTTCCCCTTTAGGATAAGGGACAATCCTAAAACACCGACAATCATTCTCGATCAATTCTCAAATATCTTCGAATGTCGGTCTCTTTCTCAACTCTCCGTGGGAAACTCAGTGCTCGTGCTGGTGTGCAATTTCGAAAACCCAGTGCTCGTGCTGCTGTGCATTTTCGAAACCTAGCACTCATACTGGGGCATTTTTCGAAATCCAGTGTTCGCGCTGGTATGTTTTTCAAAACCTAGTGCTCGTGCTGGTACCTTTCTAAATCCAGTGTGTGAACACCCCAAATTTTTCAAACTTTTGTAAAAATGACCATTTTTGCCCCTAACCCCATTTTCTGAGAAAATCAAGTCATTTCTTCAGATTCTCTGGATTAAATTCCACATGGATATATTCAAAATCAATTCTGGACCCGAATCCAGTGCTTTAAGTCCATATTTCTTCAAAATCCGGATCCAAATGTATTTTCTGAAGAAATTTTCTTAAAATAGCTTTTAAATTCTCAGAAAAATTCCCTTTTGTTATTATTTTGCAAAAACACAAAAAAAAATAGTTTTAACCTTTGTTTTCTCACAAACTTTAGGATTTTATTCTAAAAATACAAAAAAAAATTGAAAAATAAAACAAAAACCAAAAAAATGGAAAATTTCAGGAAAAATGGATGAGATTAAACTTTTTAAAAGCCGATTTTTGCTAAAAAAATTACTTTTAAAACCATGTTTATGAATTTTTTTTTTTTTTTTAAGGGAGCCTCTTTTAGGAAATATCACAAAAATTCCAACAACCCGCTCCCGCGCTTCCTTCTTCTCCTCTCTCCATCTTCCATCTTCAAACGGCCATCGTCGTTTTCCACCCTCAATCCTCAACAAATTTTCTTCCCGAACTCTCCATTTCCCCTTTAAAAAGCGCCCTCCAAGCTTCTTTAGGGCATCCATTTTTTTTTTATCTGCGTTCACGCATCCATCAAACTCATCTCTTACAATCCATGAATTTCATCTAGCTTTTCATCGATATTCCCTCTGATCGACACCTCTTCTGAGGAAGATACCCATTACAATCCGACCATCATTGAGGATAAGAGGAAGAATCCCTCTGCAAATTATTCTTCCTACAGTCGCCCGTAAGGAATTCAATTATCTGCAAACAAGAGGTCGAACGGTCCGCAACATCCAGGAGGTGTTGCTTCTCCCTTCCTAAGTTCCTGCTTCAACTAAAAAAAAAAGAGAAATCTGGTAAGCATCGACTCTTTTTCCTTTTTTTTTTATTTTCAATTTCATCTGATAGTAATGTTTGCATTTTATTATTATTTTTCTTCATTTCTTCTTCTTTAATTTCCCCTCTTTCTTTCCGTTGCTTATGATTTTTTTTTTATCGGTTCTTCTTGTTCATGGCCTCGTTAGAGCATTCTTGGAAGCATCGGGTTGCCTATAGCATCCTCGATACTCCTCTGTGCAACATCAATGGAACCATTGTGTTCCAACAAGTTTTCTTTTATGTTTTACATTTTAGTATATTGCTCCTTGATTTCTCGTTTGTATATGTTATTCCCTGTTTTGGTTCAATCTCATATATTCTGTACTACAAATTCTCTTTTGGGGTCACTGCATCATGGCATTTTACAGTATCTTAGCTCCCATCATCCTCCTGGGAATTGCAAATCACCTTGACTCTTCTTTTTCAATCTTGGTTCTACCTTTAGATTTCCATTTATATTTGATTTCCATGTTTGATTATATCTGATTGCCCTGCTAACCGTAATATCATTCATATTATTTATCATGTTCTCGTTGAGCATCTGTTTCATCGCCCTGGACTAGCTTTGCTTCTCCATCTCTTGGCGTTTCGGTGATTTTCATAACCATCAATGTGGTTCATAGTTCAATAGCCAAGGTTAATCCTATTTGTTTTTCTCTTTTCGGAATGCACAGTTCGATCTGCTGGGCAGGAATCACCTTGAACCAATAGATATTGGTTCATGTTCCATACATTTCATATCAGCACATATTTCTGGGTTGACATTCATCACCAGTTTTTGTTTGAATCGGTCATGCTCTTCCATGGGAAAATAGACTGTAAAAGGGCTCTTCCACCTCTGAAAGATATTAGTTCTTATTACAACGTTATTGCAGTGATACTGGTGTGTGTTGTAACCAGTCAGACACCTCTGGCCCCTGGTCCTGTTCAGTTACTTCCTTTAAAAAAAAAATGATGTGTTAAAAGGTGGAAGAAACTAAGTGATTGGTCTTTGCCTCAAATGCCTCTCAGAGGCATTATAAAACCGTTGCTGGGTTACCATCCACAAATAAAGAATATATCCTTGGAGATGCATCTCAACGAGGGTAGAGAAGTACCTCTAGTTGAGACCGATCGGCTTGAGGAGCATAACATTGAGAGGCTTTCTTCTTATATCCTTGGAGTTACTTAATCCATTATTGCCATGATGATGATTCTCATCATCTGACATTAGCTGGACTAACTGAAATGATTTCCATAATTTTTTTTTTATGCTAACAGGTCATCTGATAAGATAGAAAACCCAATATCTTCTAAATTTCCTGTTCATTGGCCTACATGATACAGAGTGTGCTAGGGGTCTTAAGTGGTGCTGATTAGGGGGTTGGTTGTATACCAAATGCCTGTAAGAGGGATTGAGTTTCACACTAAGGAATCCCCGCACGCCATTATGAAGTTGGCAGATGGGTCATCAGCGTCTCATCTAGACAATCTTGAGCTACAATCATGAAAAATACTGGAAATACCTACACAGGGGAGAGATGGAGCACCTATAATTCTTCGTTGACAAGTACACCATATCAATCTTGCTGATAAAACACATTCACTGTTTATCTCTGCAACATCCTCTTTACATTTCAGAATTAATCTATGTTGCTGAGATATATGCTGATAAAGCAATGGAAAAGTGTGATAAAACTCATGTGTATAGCAATCTCTGTATGTTCAACATGTGCTTCCACTCATATTGATGAAATTTCCACCTGTTTCTATTTTTTTTCTTTTTTTGCAAAATACCATAGCATCATTTTATACAATATTACTTCATTCTGTGTCAGACTACCTGAAATTTCTGTATATAGTTCTTTGTGTATGATCCCATGTCTATACTTTCATAGCATATATATAAGTTCCTGTACATTACTTCCTGTATTCCGCCAGCCATGTTATTTTTTTTTTTTTGTACACAATCCCCTTTCCTTTAGACTTCCAGCTGTCACTGGCTGGAGATAAGAAGAATACTACTTAAAGATAGTTCATACACAACCCCAGCCATACTATGTATAACACCTGCTGTGATATCCACATCAGTACCGGCACAGTCTATCTCACCATATCGTAACTTCCAACAATCCACCCATCAACATTAGTAAAGTCCCTGTTTGCAATATATATCCCTACAGCTGCTCCTGCGGCTTAGCCTACCCACTTACATTCCTTTGCACTTTTTTTTTTATATATATCTTTGCACACTCTCACTTCCCTGTAACAGTCATGTTCACCTTGCTATGAGCCCTTGACAATGGCTCACGATGGCTGCACCTCACAGCACTCATCCTTCACGAAACACTGTATTTGCTGGAGTATAAAAGTTGGTATTATATCAACTTAACACCTCTTCCAATTACCATCCATGGCAGTCACTTATTTTTAGCCCAGCTGCAACACTATCATCATACCATTGTCCCACCATTTATATCAGCCATTGCCTACACCTTTCAGCACTATATCTGCAAATATCACCTGCATGCATTCACCAATGTCACATGTATCATATCCCTTCAGCACCCAGCAGTGCTGCAGCTTCCTTTCATCTACCAAAAACAATCATCATTGCGATGATTTTTCTGCATCCACAGCAGCTCCCTGAGTTGCTGTAGTCTCATTGTTGTAAATCACAAATCAAACTTTCAGCAAACTCAGTTGGCTGTATAAGCATATTCTCATTTATCTACATTAAGCACGTGTTATATGTGATCCATATATATATATATATATATATATATATATATATATATATATATATATATATATATATATATATATATATATGCACGTATGTATTTACATATATATGTCATTTTCCAATCCTTTTCATCATACATATCTTTTCACCATTTGATGTGATTTTCCTTCTTCTTCTTCTTCTTTTTTTTTTTATTATTATTATTATTACTAACCTGGTTGTTTTGCAGCAAATATGTGGATAAAGTTATCATTTGAAGTTGTAAAATTAATTTCACATGTTGTAATAGCTAGACTTGAATGAGAATTTACATTTCCTGCTTTAGGTAGAATGGATGAGCATTATAAACATTATAAATTGCTTGTTCTCATGCATTTTTCCTTCATTTCTCCAATTCTCACAATGGTGAAACACGAATGGCACGTGCACCATTTCGTAAGAGGTAATGGATGTTAAGTTGATGATCCACATCAATGGCCATAGTCAGGGTGTGGACAAAACTTAGCATTTTTATCTTTTACAAAATAACATTGGATCCACACTGGATCCATTTTCAAAATTCATCATATTTTTCCTAAAATATTTTACTCTTTTATCAGAATTTAACTTAAAATTAAACTCAAAATATATACCAATGGCCATAGTCAGGGTATATTGAGAGTTAATTTCATTTTAAATTCTATAAAAGCACTAAAAATGTATTTTATTCTTCTTTTGAATTTAAATATAGATTGTCATATAATACATTCAATGTCCATAGTCAAGGATGTATTATATTTTCAATCTTATTTTAATTCATTTAAAGAATGAAATAGCTTTTCAAAGTCTAAATTCAAACTTATTCAAGTTCATTCGTCATATAGGGTAGAATTGCATCATATTTTTCAAAATTCTTTCAAAAATCCAAGTGATTTTGAACATCTTTTCTATTTTCTAAACCTATCTCAATTTCAAAGTCCAAATTTGACTTTGAAATTTCAAAATCATTTCCTATTCAAACTTCAAATTTCCAAACTCAATTCAAAACTCAATTTCAAAGTTCAATTTAACTTTGAAGTTTCTAAATTCATCTTCTGATTCTAAATCCAGTTTTTCTTCAAAATTTTGAATCAAAGTTAAGATTGACTTTGAATCTCAAAAACTCAAACCTTCTCAAAATTCAAATCTGGATCTTCAAAAACCCAGATCATCTTTAAAAGTCCTATTTTGGACTTCTCAAAACCCAAATCCAAAAATCAGATCCTAGTCTCAACTTGGATCCAGATTTCCAAGTATAGGACTCCATTACACTTTCGATCTCCAATCACGGATCCAAATTCCATTTAGGGTCTAAACCCTTATTTCACTTTGGATCTCCAATCACAGATCAAAATTCAGGATCCAGATCCTCATTCCCCTTTGGGTCTCAGATTCAGATCCAAACCCAATTCTTAGGATCCAGAATCCAACCCTACTTTGGGTCTCAGATTCAGATCCAAATTCCAATTCTTAGGATCCAGAACCCAATTCCACATTGGATCTCAGATTCAGATCCAAATTCCAATTCTTAGGATCCAGAACCCAATTCCACATTGGATCTCAGATTCAGATCCAAATTCCAATTCTTAGGATCCAGAACCCAATTCCACATTGGATCTCAGACTTTAAGATCCAAAATCCATTATAGGAACCAAAACCCAGTTCCACTTTGGATCTCAGACTTCAGATCTGAATTTCATCTTGGATTCTAAATCTTGAATCCAATTCCATTCAAAACTTCAGATACAACTCCATCTCAGATCCTCAATTCTTAAATCCAATTTCGTTCAGAATTTTAGATTCAAATCCCATTCTTCAAATTCCTTTAAATCCCCCACATTTCCTTCTAACTTCAAAACTTTCAAAGATAGAATTTAATTCCATTCCAAGAACTTAAGTCCAAATTTCTAATTCAAAATCCATTTATGACTTTAAAATTTCCTTTCTTCTCTTTTCCTCTTAATTTCAAGATCATTTTTTTCCAAATCCAGATTCATATTCCAAGCTCTTGAATATTCTAAAACTTAGAACTTTAATCTTAAGTTCTAAGTTAGAAATCATTTCTTCACTTTATCAGATTCATCTCAGAAACACTTGGAATTCTTTAAAATATTTTCAAAAAGAGCATACATCTTTGCATTTGCACAAGCATGATTCATTGTGCATCTAGACTTAGGATAAATACTTAGATAAATTCTTTGCAAAGCAAAAGGCATAAAATTCGACCCTTGGTTTGATTACCCCTGGTAACGGCGCCAGAAATGGTCGAATCTCGTACCGACGAGCGGATCCCGTCTCCCAGTTTTCCCGCAAATATTTTAAAACGGAGGCGAGTTATTTCAAATATTTTCAAAATTAAGGTCAAGTGAGACCCGCAAAAGAATTCCTCTTCTCTTCTCTTCTCTTCTCTTCTTTCTTTTCTCTTCTCTCTTTCTTTCCGTCTTTTATCTTTCTCCCTTCAAAAAGGAGGAAAATAAGAGGTTGAAAATGAGAAGAAAAGGAAGAGAGAGAATATTATGAGAGGAAAAATTTTGCGATGATCACAGGTTTGGCGACCGTGATGGGACCTTGTCTTCGTCCGGTTGGATCTATGCCTTTGCTTCGCTTTTATATAATCTAAGTCTTTATTCTAACATATGTCAGCAACATTTTCCATGCAAACCTTAGGATCCTAGACTTTGTCCTAAGCTGACATTATTTTCATATAGGATCTAAGTATGGTTTGGTAGGACCATATTGAGGAGATTATCCATGTTCACATTAGATTTAGGCCTTAAATACAACTCTCCTCAATTTCAGGGATTGAATGCAGACAATGTATGCAAGTGTATGCTTCTTTTCATTTAAATCTATCTCTTTAGGAGTTGCATTAGAGCCATCTGATTTCTTCATGTTGAACATGTTTTCAAAAACATCCCTTACCTATATTGTCCCGGTCTTCACGTTGCTGGGCTGTCTCACTAAACCATAGTTCGGGAGAGAGCCTCACAACTGAACCACTTATTTGGGTTCGCGCCCCCCTACCACGTACCTAAGGGCCATAGTCCGAGGTATATCGGTAGGTGCTCAAGGATGTTGGGAAGCCATTACCTTAGAACCGAAGAAATATTTCTATGCCACGTACTTCAAGCTTCGGCTTGGGTATATCGGCGTATCTTGATTGGAATCAGATGATCTGAACCCTAGAGTTAGGATTAAGGTCCTACAAGCCATTTCAAATATTGCATTTAGAGTCAACCTTTAGGGAGTGTTGTATGCGCATCCTTGTTTGTGCAGCTTTAAGTTGTATGATAATTCTCTTATTCTCTCATGTATGTATCAAACCCTTTTTTCAAAAACCCTGGGTGTATTATTCAAAACTTATCCTTATTTCCAAAAAACCCCAGGTATATATTTCTCTCTACCTACATTTTCTTTTAGATCAAATTTTCTTCAAAACCCTGGAAAATTCTTTTTTCCTCAATCTTTCAAAATTTCCAGGTTTGATTCTTTGAAAAGTCTATCCGTAAGTCCAGCATTCTATCTGACTCCCTTCCTCTTTTTGCCTCAGTATCACTCCGATGGCATCTGAATCTCCCGATACTATCTTTTCTTGGGATCATATCTTCTATCAAATAAGGGATGGAACCCCAGATCTGCGGGTCATCCAGTCTCGTACTTCCTTCCCACGGTGGTATTATTCTTGGTTCGCCACCTTCTCACGTATGTTCCTAGATGTGATCATCGCAAAAATTTTCCTCTCTTTATGGTTTCTCTCTCTTCCTTCTCTTTTCCTTTTCTAACCTCTATTTTCCTCCTTTTTGAAGGGAGAAGAATAAAAGAAAGAAAAGAGAAAAGAAAGAAAGAAAGAAGAGGAACTATTTTGTGCGGTCTCACTTGACCTTAATTTGAAAATATTTAGCAAATAACTCGCCTCCGTTTTTGAAAATATTGCGGGAAAATGGAGAGACAGGATTCGCTCGTCGGTATGAGGTTCGACCGTTCCTGGCGCCTTTATCAGGGGTAATCGAACCAAGGATCGAATCTATGCCTTTTGCTTTGCCTAAATATAATCTAAGAATTTAATCTAACTCTAAATGCACAAAGAATCATGCTTGTGCAATGCAAGAATGTATGCTCTTTTGAAAATTGATTTAGAAATTTCCAAGTATTCTGAGATGAACTTGGTAAAGGAGTGAAGAAATGATTTAATTTAACTTAGAACTTGAGATAGATCAGAGGAGTTCTAAGCTTTTGAAGTAAATCAGGATTTGGAAGGATAAATGAAAAAGAATGACTTGAAGCTTTGAAATGAAAGGAAATGAAGTTTCAAAGTCAAAAAATGGACTTTGAATTTGAATTTGAATTTAGGAAAAGGAAATATATACTTGAGATGGAATTAAATTTGGATTTTTAAGTTTGGAATGGATCTGAGATAATCAAATGGTATTTAAGAATAAAAATGGATTTAGGGAGTTTTGGAGGAGATCTGAAAATGGAATTGGATTTGAAATCTAGAATTGGGAATGGAATTGGATCTAAAGATGGATTTAAAATCTGAAATCTGAGATCCGATGTAAAATTTGATTCTGGATCCTAAGATGGATTTTGGATCTGAAGTCTGAGATCCAAAGTATGATTGGATTCCGGGCCCTAAAAGGGATTTGGATCTGAAGTCTGAGATCCAAGGTGGAATTGGGTTCTGGATCCTAAGATGAATTTGGATCTGAAGTCTGAGATCCAAAGTGGCATTGGATTCTGGATCCTGAAATAGAATTGGATCTAGATTCTGAGATCCAATGTAGAGTTGGGCTCTGGATCCTAAAAATGGAATCGAATTTGGAGTCTGAGATCCAAATGTGAAATTGGATTCTGGATCCTATAAAGAAATTGGATCTGAAGTCTGAGATCCGATATGAGTGTTGAATCCTAGATCCTAAAAATGGATTTGGAGTTAGATTCAGAAGATGAATCAAGAATTTCTAAGTCTGATTTGAATTTGGGAAAAGGAATTTTAGAAATTGAATCTTGAATATACAGATGAATTTCAAAGTCTTTGAATTTTGGAATTTAGAAGATGAGTCAAGAATCTCAAAGTTAAATTGAACTTTGAGTTTGATTGGAGTTTTGAATATAAACTGAATTTAGAATTTGAAATACAAGATGATTCTGAAGCTTCAAAGTCAAATGGGACCTTGAAATTGAATTTTTGAATCCTTTTGAGAAATAAAGCTGAATTTGAATTTTATGAATAGGATTTGATCTGAGAAATGAGGAAAAGAATCACTTGGTTTTATAAAAAAAGAATTTTGAAAATATGATGCAATTCTATCCTAAATGATGAATGAATTTTGAAGAATTTGGATTTTGAAAAGCTATTTCATTCTTTAGATGAATTAAAAATAAGATTGAAGATGTAATACATCCTTGACTATGGTCATTGAATGTATTACATAATAATCTATATTTAAATTCAGGTGAATAATAAAATACATTTGGTGCTTTTATAGAATTTAAAATGAAATTAATTCTCAATATACCCTGACTATGGCCATTGGTATATATTTTGAATTAATTTTAAGTTAAATTCTGATAAAAGAAGAAGATATTTAAGGAAAATATGAAGAATTTTGAAAACGGGTGTTATTTCGTAAAAGATAAAAATACTAAGTTTTGTCCACACCCTGACTATGGCCATTGATATGGATCATCAACTTAGGATTAATTTACCTCTTACGAAATGGTGCACGTGCCATTCGTGTTTCACCAATGTGAGATTTTGAGAAATAAAGGAAAAATGCATGAAGAACAAGTAATTCATGATATTTACAATGCTCATTCATTCTATCTAAAACAGGAAATGTAAATTGTCATTAAGATCTAACTATTACAATACACCAAAGTTGAAAATACAACTCCCAAATGATGACTTTTTCCCCATATTCCCTGCAAAACACTTGGTTAGCATGAAAAATCGAAGAGAAATGGCTTATACCATGTGGATATCTACAAAATGTTCATATGAATGATGGAAAGATAGAGGGAATGATATATATGCTTATACATGTATATAGATACGCATGCATGTGTCATATATTATAGGTATATATATACATGTATATATATGTATGACAGAGGAGATGAAATAATGAGTTGTAAGTAGTGGCTAAGGATGAAGTTGTGAAGTGGAAGTGGACAAAATCTATAGCAGTGGTGACAAGGGATGAATGTAGGTGTAATGAATAGCGGTGAGCTGTAATATGAGTGAATAATGTTAGCTGCAGCAATAATTGTGTTGCTGTATCAGCACTGGTAGGGAAACAAGGATGGAAGCATATACAAGGGGAGGACTTGGTTGATGCAAGTGGCTGTTGTATAATGACGAAGATGATGCAACAGTGTAGGTGGTTTTAAGTGAAGGTGACAGGTGATGTGCAACAATGGCATGTGTTGGGAGTGTGTGAAGAAGATTGCTGGAGATATGAATAATATATTTGGTGGATGGTGACTATGGATATTATATTATAAGTACAGGGGAAATATGAATTATTCTTAGCAATCTCACAAAGGGGCTTTAATATCATTAGCAAGTTGAAGATATGGGGCGAAAATGGGAGATGGTGGTACACGAGTGAGACTGCTAGGTCAACAGGGTACTGCTATAGTAATGGAAGTCTGGATTGTGAATTTTAAACAGTGGATGGGAAAGAAGCCATGTAAGGTAAGACAATGGTTCCTATAATAACAGCAGTTGGTAAGCACTTTGGTGAAGGGTGGCTGGAAGAGGATGATGGTGGAAGGAAAGGGATGGCTAGCAAATGGCGATGAGCCTTAGGGGGGGGGGGGTAACTTAACACAAGATTTGACCCGCAGCAGCCATTCCAGGAGTTTTGCAGCAACTTGTGGATGAATGCCAGGAGAAAGAAGAAAAAAAAAAAATGCACACAATACAAAGGACCTCCAATTAGCCCAACATTGATCCTTATCATAACTCTTTTCTTTTGCAGCACTAAGGAATGGAACTTTAAAATTTGCTTTGCTGATCCTCTTAGAATATCCCTTTAGTGATGGTGCTTTGTTTGGCTCTACAAAGTGAGCTTCTGTATACTCAGCTTAGTACACCGCAACAAGCTGCAAACCTGGGGGTTCAAGCTGCCTTCAAGAGATGGATAGTAGCTGATTCCAAGTCCTGCAATGGTGGACTTAGCAGGAAGTGGCTGGGACTTTATTGTAATGAGTGATATGTATGCCATAACTGAATACTAAAAAAAGAAAAAAAAAGAAAAAGCACAGATGCATCAGAAGAGAGAGAATGAATAAAAATGCATGTATGTCATGGATGAATGAGAAGATAGGAGTAAAAGAAATATGTTACAAAGTATGGATGATAACAAAATGTCAATAATATTAAATTTTTGAAGCAAAATATTATGGTGTGAAAAGCCTCCCAGTTATGGACATGAACCTAAAGCATTTCATTTGAGATTAGAATTACCTGAGTGACCATGACACTTTAACAGCAACGATGGAATGCCATTATCTTATAGGGATTCTACCAATAACCGGGATTCTACCAATAACCAGCTTTTTGCAGGAAATTTCATTTTGCAGATGCTACAGTGCAGAGTTTTGCAGAGGGATAGCTGAAACAATGTGATCAGCAGGCCGTGGTGCTTATGCTGGGTTTGATGGGTGCTAAAAAGAAGCTCAAGGATGTATCGTGCAATATCAGATGAGAGAGGCCATCACGATAACAATCGTCCAACACCATTACGAATTTTCCCTCTCTTCATCTCATGTTCTGAGAGAGGGAAAATCTTCAAACGACCTTGGCTTAGTAGGATTTTAGATTTTGCAGAAGAGTTCGAACACCTGTTACCTTAGAATCAAGAAATCTCAAAACACAGTTTACAGTAAAGACATGAAAAATTATGATAATCCATCGTAACTTCTAATGGTGAGGGACATGTATTTATGAACCATGTAATAAATTTCCAGATTGATAATGAACTAATAAACTAACTTTAAATATCAGATCTAGAATTTAAATGGCAGATCCATTGATCAACTGATTTTGGACCTTCAACTTAACCTCAAACTGATCAGCAGGTGGAGTTCAACGTATTTCAGTGAACTTGTTGACTGATCTGGAGAACCCAAACATTTCAACAAATTGCTTTCTGTCTTTGGGAAGACAGGCTAATACGGGATGCTCGTGTCATCCATTTCCTCATGCTGGAATCAATTGGCTGATCTTCCCGAAGACAGAAGCCAGCAGGACCCTTTCCCAGGTTTAGCAGCTTTCATTTTTGGTGACTAATATAAAATCAAATATTCCACCTGGAGCCTAGCACCAGTAAAGCAGCTGTTTCCAGAGCTTCCAACAACCAGTAGAACTGTAAGATCAAAACTATTCAAGGATGAATTGAATAGAGTTAACTGAGGAATTAGGCAAAACAGCACCCGGGTTCACCATAACTTCATCAGCCAAGAAGGATGCTATCCTTAAATAGGATTGTCCCTGAAGATTGATCATAACAAGCAGGCATCTAACCACGATCTGCTTTGAATCTGGTTTGATTTCACGACCATTCCCCAGGGGTCATGAACATGATTTTAAAACTAAATGACATATTTTCAAGGTAAACCAAATATGAATCCTTACCACAAATTAAAGCAGATGGCATTTTCAATGAGATTTGAGCCAGAGACATTACAATATTATCGCTGGGTATTAGCTCTTGACATATTGACTTTCCAATGTGATTGTTAGCCATAAATGGCTATCTATGGATTGATGCCGATACAGAGCAAAAGGGAAGAAAATATACAGAAAAGGAAAAGGATGATAGTTTATTGAATCTAAAAGATGCGAATCATGGTAAAATGGAGAAATAATGTCATAAAAACTAAGGAAATCCAATAAAATTAATTGTAGGGCCAGAGGAAATGAATTTCGGAATTAGGAAATTCCTTTTGGATGTTGCACAAGAGGGATTGACGGTGCCATAAGCAACCCAATCGCAACTCTATGGTGCATCTAATGAGGGAAACAGAGGAAAAAAAGAATGAAAATAATAAAACATGAAGAAGAAAAATGGAGTTTAACTGGATCGACGATGCCATTGCGAGGCATCGTCGATCATCCACATATAAGGAAAGGGACTTAATAAAAAAAATCCAAGATCTACAGAAAGGATAAAAAAATATAGATTAAGAATGGCATAAAGCAATTGAAAGCAAGAGAAATCTGATTCTAAATATACATTTAAACTTCAAAGTAATCTATAAGGGAAGAAAAAGAATGAAGAGATCCCTTACCTGAGCTTTGCAGAAATCCTGAAGAAGGAAGGAGGAAGGAGGAAGAAAAGAGATGCTCAATCGATGAAATGAATGCGCCGTGGTGAAGTAGGAGACCGGGCTTTCTTCGGCTGATCGGAAGAGAAAATCACGGATCTCCAGAGAAGACAGAAGGAGAAAGGATGCGTATGGAGGGGACGAATCGAGAAGAAGAAAGAAGGTGGAGGGGTCGAAGATGACCGTGAAAGAGAAGAAGGTGGAGAGGCAGAAGACCGATCCCTAATCCTCTTGCGTGCTCTCTTTTTAAAGGAGAAGCAGAGGATTCGAGAGAAAAATATGGTTGAAGATGGAGGGCCATCCAACGAGGAAGATGGTGATGGAGGATGCGCGGGAGGAGGGTCGTTGCAATTTTTTCCAAATTCCCAAGAGGGGTCTCCTTTTCTAAAGGTTTTTATAAAATGGTTCAAGGTGAGTTTTTCGGCAAAATCTTCAAAAACCACTTATTTTTCTTGTAGTTTTTCCTAATTTTTTGGTTTTTTTGCATGATTTTCCCATTTTTTTGTATTTTTGGAACAAAAATCTAAGTTTTTACACGAAAACAAAGATTAAACACTAATTTCTTTTCATTTTTCTGAGAAATATTTACAAAAGTATATTTTCTGAGAATTTCAGACCAATTTGGAGAAATTTCTTCAGAAAGTGGGTTTGGACCCAGGTTTTGAGAAAATGTTCGAGTTTTGATGCTCGAATCGAGAAATACAATGGGATGGATCCAAACAGATATCGAATGGACTATCCGAGCTATTTAAAGGCTATTTTTGGTATTTTCTATAATTTTGATTTAAAATTTGAACAAGGAGATTCAGATTTGGATCTGGACAATGGATCCAGATCCAAAATCAATTTAAACATATGAAATGAATTTAATTTCAATAAAACTTGAGAAATGAACTGGAATTTAGATTTGAAATGACCCGTTTTGCTTAGAAAATGAATTTAGGGGCAAAAAGGGAATATCTAAAAGATTTTGAAAAATTTGGGGTGTTCACAGATGCCCCTCTTTGCTACTAAGCCGGTTGTAAGCCGAGCTTAGTGGCAAAGAAACACTCCAAATTTTGAAAAAAATGCCCCAGTCAGCAGATCTGAACTGGGTGTGGAAGAATTTGATTTAAAAGACATGGTTTTTCAGATTTAAATCTTTATCCTTGAATGGCTTTTGGAAGACGAAATCCTCGAAAGTGATATGACTAAATAATAGAGATGAGGAAATCGTGATGGGATTTTGGGTGAAGATCCCGAAATGATGAAAGATAATAATTTTGATCAAGTCTCATGGGTGAGACAAAATCAATGTTTTGAAATGACTCAGGTTTAGCCCTTAACCTGGATGGGACAAAGATATATCAAGATAACTTGAATGGGGAAAGGAATATATGAGGACTTTGATGGGACATTTATGAGAGAAGGCCTTGTGAGATGGAGCTCAAATAGGATCCTGTTCTGGATGGATATACAAAGCATGAATTCCTCGATGGGAAGAACCATGATGGGACTGGAGGAAGAAATACTTCATCGAAACGAGACTTAGGTTTAACCCAAACCTAAAAAGGAAGATACCTCGAGGGGCGAGGTTCAGGCTTGACCCTTAACCTGAAGAGGACGACCATAAGGAATCCTCGAGTGAAGAGACCATGATGGGACCTTCGGAGTTTTGGACGAACAAATCCGAAAAGGGGTTTGCGAAAGGAGGAAGGAAATGGAGTTCCCTAAAGCTTTGAAAAAGGGATAAACTTGGGCGTCTCATTGCTGAGACTGAAACCAACTTTTGAATTTAATGACCTCTCGCAGGAAGTACAGGTTTTGACCCTTAACCTGAGTGGGAACAACCATACGGATTTCTTGAAACCGTGATGGGACAGGAGAGATACTTCAACTGAATGGGGTAACTCTTCTGGAAGATATAAACAACGCTAGGTTGTACCAAAATGGATATTGAATATTTATTTCATTCTTAGAATATCTAGAAAATTTTGCCAATAAGATGAATTTATAGTTGACTTCAACGCTTGAAAATGGGCATATGTGTGCAAAGATATTCCCTCTTTTACCTAAAGTATTTCCTCCTACGAGGTTAACTTCTCGGTCTTAAGAGTCAAATTCAAAATTTTAGCGCTGATGATTTTCTTCAAGGAAGCTATTCATTTCCCTGATATAAGAAGAGAAGAAATATTCTCAATTTCATAAAAGCAAGTAGTGAAAAAACATTGATAAAAGATATTTTGCATAAGAAAAGATGATTTCTGGCAATTTAGGCAGTTTGATATCTGAGTGTTTTCTCATGATGATCTTCTTGCACTCTTTTTGAGTCATTGGGCTTTTTCAGGCTTTTTCATCATCCTTCATTTTGGATGTTCCTGATTTTTCTCTCTTTTTCAGGGAAGGGTACGTCACAAACTCCTTCATCTCGGAGATGCTCTGATCCTTCTTTTTCTCAGGTATTATATATGATGGTGGCTCAAAAGTCTTTAGATGATAGCTGGAATCAAATATCATTTAGGGTTTGTCGGTAGGTCCATCACACTCGCCTTCATCTCGACGGTGATCTGAACTTTCCCTGGAAGGATCCTTCACAAACTTCTTCATCTTGGTAGATGATCCAAATCTTCTTTGGCCCCGGGGGTCTACTCGCTTAATTCGCCTTCATCTTGACGACAAGTGAGAGATCCCTTTTGCAGATATTTGATTGCAACTTTAGAAATGAGAAGATATGGATTAAGTGGGTTCTTTTATCGCTCAGGATATTTCCACTGTCTGATTGCCAGGAAATCGTCTTTAAACATGCATCATAGCTATGATCAATATCAATTCGCTTCCGGCTTTTCAATGTCATTGAATATTTATTTCTCTAATTATACCGAGGATATTTCCTTCATCCTATTGGTTGATCAACAGGAAAAAGATTTGAATTTTACCTCTTTTCCGCAAAGAGTTTCACCTTTTATGAAGGAAATACTAGAGGTAATCCGAAGTAATTCTTTTGTGCAGTAAGATTTATTTGGAATCAACAAATATTTTTAGCAGATTGGCAAAGTTTTCATGACTTCTATGTGAAATATTTACTCAATATAGATTTTGATGCGACCATTAGTTGCAATTTATGATTTTGAACATTCTGATCAGTAAAATTGGAACCTTTCATTTAACGACCAGCGAAGGAGCTGGAACCATTCATTTAACGACCAGCGAAGTAGCTGGGACATTTCATTTAACGACCAGTGAAGTAGCTGGGACATTTCATTTAATGACCAGAAAAATCTGGGACCTTTCATTTAACGACCGACGAAGGAGTTGGAACATTTCATTTAGCGACCAACGAAGTAGCTGGGACATTTCATTTAGCGACCAACGAAGTAGCTGGGACATTTCATTTAGCGACCAGCGAAGTAGCTGGGACATTTCATTTAGCGACCAGCGAAGTAGCTAGAACATTTCATTTAGCGACCAACGAAGTAGCTGGAACATTTCATTTAGCGACCAGCGAAGTAGCTGGAACATTTCATTTATCGACCAACGAAGTAGCTAGAACATTTCATTTAGCGACCAGCGAAGTAGCTGGGACATTTCATTTAATTATTTAACGACCAGCAAAGTAGCTGGGACATTTCATTTAATCCTTTAACGACCAGCGAAGTAGCTGGGACATTTCATTTAATCATTTAACGACCAGCGAAGTAGCTGGGACATTTCATTTAATCATTTAACGACCAGCGAAGTAGCTGGGACATTTCATTTAATCATTTAACGACCAGCGAAGTAGCTGGGACATTTCATTTAATCTTTTAACGACCAGCGAAGTAGCTGGGACATTTCATTTAATCATTTAACGACCAGCGAAGTAGCTGGGACATTTCATTTAATCATTTAACGACCAGCGAAGTAGCTGGGACATTTCATTTAATCATTTAACGACCAACGAAGTAGCTGGGACATTTCATTTAATCATTTAACGACCAGCGAAGTAGCTGGGACATTTCATTTAATCATTTAACGACCAGCGAAGTAGCTGGGACATTTTATTTAATGGCTTGATTTAAGATTGAGACTTTCTGAGAGACAAACAACACGAGGACTGATGAACTTGATTTTTAGATTTGGAAACTTAGCAAAATACCCAATGCGAACACTAGGTTTTCCAACTGAGAGTCGGGAAGGAGATCGGCCTATTTTAAGATATTTAGAGATTGAAGCAAGAAGAATGGCCGGGGTTTCAGGATTATCCCTTATCCTGAAGGGGAAATAGAATAGACATTTTTGAAGAGAATTTAGAAAAAGAATGATTCAGGTTTATCCCTTAACCTGAAAGGAAAATAGAAGATTTTTATGAAGAGATAACCTGAGACTTGAATTTAGATATGATAAGATTTAGAATTTATGATCTATGATTTAGATGGACCAGGTATGTAACGAGGAAAGAAATAAACTTTGAGAAGACAAAAGGCTATAGATCTTTGAAAAAAATGTAGAACATTTGAGGGAATTGATTTATTTTGTGAAAAGAATTCTCACAGGTAGCATGGTTGCCCCTATGAGTGATCTTCAGGATTATCCCTTATCCTGAATGGGAAAAAGAGTAGAATTTAGAAAGATTTAATGAAGGGAAATTGATATAAATCTAGAAAATCAACAAAGATTAACAAAACTTGTATTTTACAAAAGAATCCTCATAGGTAGCGTTATTACTCCTACGAGGGGTTTTAGGATTATCCCTTATCCTGAATGGGAAAAGGAATAGAATTTAAGGCAAATTAATATAAATCTAGAAAATCAATAAAGATTGGAAAAACTTGCATTTACAAAAGAATCCTCATAGGTAGCGTTATTGCTCCTACGAGGGATCTCAGGATTATCCCTTATCCTGAATGGGCAAAAGAATAGAATTTAAGAAGGTGAAGGGAAATTGATATAAATTTAGAAAACCAATAAAGGTTGACAGAACTTGTATTTATAAAAGAATGATCGTAAGTAGCGTTATTGCTCCTACGAGGGGTTTCAAGATTATGCCTTATCCTGAATGGGAAAAGGAATAGAATTTAAAGAGATTGAATGATGGGAAATTGATATAAATCTAGAAAATCAACAAAGATTAATAAAACTTGTATTTACAAAAGAATCCTCATAGGTTAGCGTTATTGCTCCTACGAGGGGTTTCAGGATTATCCCTTATCCTGAATGGGAAAATGAATAGAATTTAAGAAAATTTAGTGAAGGTAAATTGATATAAATATAGAAAATCAATAAAGATTGGCAAAACTTGTATTTACAAAAGAATCCTCATAGGTAGCATTGTGGCTCCTATGAGGGGTTTCAGGATTATCCCTTATCCTGAATGGGAAAAGGAATAGAATTTAAAGAGATTGAATGAAGGGAAATTGATATAAATCTAGAAAATCAACAAAGATTAATAAAACTTGTATTTACAAAAGAATCCTCATAGGTTAGCGTTATTGCTCCTACGAGGGGTTTCAGGATTATCCCTTATCCTGAATGGGAAAATGAATAGAATTTAAGAAAATTTAGTGATGGTAAATTGATATAAATATAGAAAATCAATAAAGATTGGCAAAACTTGTATTTACAAAAGAATCCTCATAGGTAGCATTGTGGCTCCTACGAGGGGTTTCAGGATTATCCCTTATCCTGAATGGGAAAAGGAATAGAATTTAAAGAGATTGAATGAAGGGAAATTGATATAAATCTAGAAAATCAACAAAGAATAATAAAACTTGTATTTACAAAAGAATCCTCATAGGTTAGCGTTATTGCTCCTACGAGGGGTTTCAGGATTATCCCTTATCCTGAATGGGAAAATGAATAGAATTTAAGAAAATTTAGTGAAGGTAAATTGATATAAATATAGAAAATCAATAAAGATTGGCAAAACTTGTATTTACAAAAGAATCCTCATAGGTAGCATTGTGGCTCCTACGAGGGGTTTCAGGATTATCCCTTATCCTGAATGGGAACACCTCGGACAACGAGGGTCAGGTTTATCCCTTAACCTGAGCGGGAACACCTCGGACAACGAGGGTCAGGTTTATCCCTTAACCTGAAAGGGTGGCTACCAAGAATATTTAGAAAATACCTCATGGGAAAGAGGCATCAGGTTTATCCCTTAACCTGAAAGGGAAATGGAATTGATAAAATTTAATGGAATTTTGCGAACATATTTGATAAACTTGATAAAAATTAATGTAAATTTGATAAAAATATGAATAAAATGAATGAAACTGATAAAGATATCAGAACTAACTGAAGATTTACAAGATTTGAGAAAAGGAGTTTTTTTTATCCTGCCTGCATATGGGATCTTTGGAAGGAAAACGTTTATTTAAAAGATAAATGAGAAATCATTTTGGGGGAAGAAAATCCACCACAAGAAGAATGATCAGCGCGAGATCTGATCCTTTAAATCAAACATGAGAGATCATCATGAGGGTTAATTTTCGAAGGCAATGGTTTTGAATACCTAATTTTGAAGAAGAAGATCAACAATAGATCTGATTTCTAAAAAAAATAACAGTTCAAAATTGATAATAAGATCAACACAAGGGTTGATCTTTGAAGGTAATGCTTAAAAACCAATCTTGGAAGATAAGACCAACACAGGGTCGATCTTTGAATATAATGATTTAAAACCCATTTTTGGAAGATAAGACCAATGCAATGATTGATCTTTGAATATGATGATTTATAACCCATTTTAAAAGATAGGAACGACGCCAGGGTTGATCTTTGAAAAGTTTTGAGATCAATTTTGGAGGATAAGACCAACGCAAGGGTTGATCTTTTGAATAAAAAGATTTGAAATCCATTTTGGAAGATAAGATCAATACAAGGATTGATCTTTGAATATAAAGATTTTAAAATCCATTTTGAAAGATAAGATCAACACAAGGATTGATTTTTGAATATAAAAGTTTAAAATTCATTTTGGAAAATAAGACCAACACCAGGGTTGATCTTTCAATATAATGGTTTGAAAAAATTATTTTTGAAGACATGATCAACACGAGGGTTGATTTTTTTGTCAAAGGTTAGACCAAGGAATATGTGAACTCCTTGGTCCTGACGAAGATTTTTAAAATTTCATGATTTTTTGAAAAGGCCCTCATAGGTAATATCATTTCTCTCATGAATGACGTCAGAATTGTCCCGCATTCTGAAAAAAACAAGAATTTAAATGCCCCAGTATGGCAAAAGGGAACAGAAGCATTGGATATAAAAGATATAAAGGAAATCGACATTTCATTTGATAAGCAAAGGCTTGATAACAACTGAATATTTACAAGAACTTGAAAAGGAAAAAGACTCATAGAAGACTGGGCTGACTAGCCCCTACAGGACAACTAACAAAAAGAGACGAAAGCAAACAAAAACTTTGGCTTTATCAATTCTTTGAGTGGTCCGGGAATGGTTCTGTCAGGACTGCTGGCTGCTTTTCTTCCTCGTCCTCTATCAGCTCACTTCTGTCAATGCAGTCTTGTATCATGTGCTTGAGGACGAAGCAGTGCTCTGTATCATGCCCCGTTGCCCTGTGGTACTTGCAGAATTGATCCTTGAATTTTCCCAACATTACGGGAGGATCTGCGATCTTAGGAAGTTTGATCATCCCGTGCTTCAAAAGGTAATTCATAATCACTTCTAAACTCTCAGATAACGGAGTGAAGACTCGATCTTTCTCCCACTTGATGTATTTGGGCTTCTCTTGAAGATCACCCTTTTGCTGAAGGCCAATCGGAAGCGGTTTATCATTGTTTTTAAAGGATCCCTCCTTCTGCCCCTTGTTCTGATCTACTCTCGGACCACTGCCACTGTTGTTCTTGTTTCCTTTGTTGCTGCTGCCAAGATTATTGCAGGAGGCATCAACTGAATGAGCGAATTGCGCCTTCTTCTTCTGGTCTTGGACATTCTTGACCAGAGGTGTGCCCTCGTAAAGCCCACTTTCTATCCCTGCTTCGAGCCATTCAGCTCGCTCGATCAACTTGATGAAGGATTTCGCCGGGGAAGTGGCGATGAGGCTCCTTATAGGCTGAGAGAAATTGTTGAGGATCACCTGCAATGCGTGTTCCTCAGGAATGGGTACCTTCATCTTATTACAGGTGCTTCTCCACCTGTGAATGAAATCACCTGCTCTTTCATTCTCTCCTTGCTTCACGTTGTAAAGATGATTTAATGTAGGTGAGGCTTCAGTGTTGAATAAGAAGCGTTCGATGAACAGATTTACTACCTTATCGAACTCTCGTAGTTCGATAGGATTCACGTGATCAGCATACCATCTGGCTGCTACACCCTCCAGACTGCGGGGAAAACAGATGAATAAAGCCCTGTTATCTTTCCTGAAACGGCTGCACTCTGCATAAAATGTGGCCAGGTGGGCTTTAGGGTTGCCAGTCCCGTCAAATTTGAGAAACTTACGGGGAAGATTCTCCAAGTTATCGTCCCCATCTAGACCATCATAGAAATCTTCGCCGGTGTAGGTCTGCTTGCCCTTACCCTTGGCTTGAATATCCTTAATAGCTCGATTCATTTCCTTCATCTGTTTACTCATCAGGTCCTTTGCTGGAGCCCCAGACTTGGGCTTGTTGACAGATTCGGGCTCTTCCGCAACTATCTTTACAGACTGTCTCGGAGGATTCTGCTTGTAGACAATCTGCTCTTCCTCTTCCGATTCTTCTTCGACTGACTCTGATTCCTCAGAAGTAGTATCTGGCTGCACCTTCTTTCTGATGATTCTGACTTGCTTCTTTACAGGCTTCTTCTTCAGCTTGCTTTTAGGAGCTGCCTCTTTCAGCTTGGCCTCAGCTTGCTCCGACATCATCCTTGCCATCATCTTTTGGAACATGTCATACATAGCGGGGTCGATGTCATCTTTCTTGCTCTGACCCTGTCCCCTGACTGATTTAGGAGAGCTCATCTCTTCCGCCTCACTGTCGCTGAGTTGAGGATCTGTTTCTTTTTCCCCTCTTGTAGTGACCATTTTTGAAATATCAGAACTCTCTGTGGAGAAAAAGTGGAGATTTTTAGACCAAAGAAATTTTTGGAGATATTTTGACAAAGAGGAAGGATTTAGGTTAAAAATTTAATTGTATCCCATTACTAGGGATTGAGTCGCCACCAAATTTGTGACAATTGTGTTGTTTACTCCACAAGGGAGAGTAACCAACTGAAATATGAAAGAAAATACCATTTTGAAAAGGATATCTCTTAACGGAAAGAGATTTTCAGGAAAATATAAACAAGAATATAAAAACAGAAGAAAATAGAAGGAAAAATGGAATTCGAGAATAAATGGTAAGGATTTAAAATTTGAAGAACTTGCAGGCAGGATCAAAAGAATTTTTGAAGAAATGTAAAAGAAGAAGAAAAATACACCTGGGTTTTAGAAACAAAAGAGAAAATTTTGAAGTATATACCCAGGGTTTTGAAAAATATAAGGAAGATATATATAAAATATCATACAATCACAGATATACAAGCAAGGATGCACAAATAGCACTCCCTAAAGCTGACTCTATGTGCAATATTTGAAATGGCTGATAGGACCTTAATCCTAACTCTAAGATTTATATCATCTGATTCCAATCAAGGTATGTCGATATACTCAAGCCGAAGCTCGAAGTACGTGGCATATAAGATATCTCTTCGGTTCTAAGGTAATGGCTTCCCAACATCCTTGAGCACCTACCGATATACCTCGGACTATGGTCCTTAGGTACGTGGTAGGGGGGCGCGAACCCAAATAAGTGGTCCAGTTGTGAGGCTCTCTCCCGAACTATGGTTCAGTGAGACAGCCCAGCAACGTGAAGACCGGGACAATATAGGTAA
The DNA here is from genome assembly GCF_984573655.1 of Nuphar pumila. Lineage (NCBI taxonomy): Eukaryota > Viridiplantae > Streptophyta > Magnoliopsida > Nymphaeales > Nymphaeaceae > Nuphar > Nuphar pumila. The sequence goes on along the minus strand of NC_143257.1, from coordinate 51,277,548 downwards.
GGAGGTTTTTTGAAAACATGTTCAGCATGCAATAAAATCAGAAGGCTCTAATGCAAGTCCTGAAGAGATAGAATTTAAATGAATAGAAGCATACACTTGCATACATTGTTTGCATTCAATCCCTAGAATTGAGGAGAGTTGTATTTAAGTCCTAAGTCTAATGTGAACATGGAATAATCTCCTCAATATGGTCCTACCAAACCATACTTAGATCCTATATGCAATGATGTCAGCTTAGGACAGAGTCTAGGCTCCTAAGGTTTGCATGGAAAATATAGCTGACATATGTTAGAATAAAGACTTAGATTATATAAAGGCAAAGCAAAGGCATAAATTCGACCGGACTGAGACGAGTCCCATCTCGGTCGCCAAATACTGTGATCATCGCAAAATTTTTCCTCTCTTTATGGTTTCTCTCTCTTCCTTCTCTTTTCCTTTTCTAACCTCTATTTTCCTCCTTTTTGAAGGGAGAAGAATAAAAGAAAGAAAAGAGAAAAGAAATAAAGAAAGAAGAGGAACTATTTTGTGCGGTCTCACTTGACCTTAATTTGAAAATATTTAGCAAATAACTCGCCTCCGTTTTTGAAAATATTGCGGGAAAATGGAGAGACAGGATTCGCTCGTCGGTACGAGGTTCGACCGTTCCTGGCGCCTTTATCAGGGGTAATCGAACCAAGGATCGAATCTATGCCTTTTGCTTTGCCTAAATATAATCTAATAATTTAATCTAACTCTAAATGCACAAAGAATCATGCTTGTGCAATGCAAGAATGTATGCTCTTTTGAAAATTGATTTAGAAATTTCCAAGTATTCTGAGATGAACTTGGTAAAGGAGTGAAGAAATGATTTAATTTAACTTAGAACTTGAGATAGATCAGAGGAGTTCTAAGCTTTTGAAGTAAATCAGGATTTGGAAGGATAAATGAAAAAGAATGACTTGAAGCTTTGAAATGAAAGGAAATGAAGTTTCAAAGTCAAAAAATGGACTTTGAATTTGAATTTGAATTTAGGAAAAGGAAATGAATACTTGAGATGGAATTAAATTTGGATTTTTAAGTTTGGAATGGATCTGAGATAATCATGTGGTATTTAAGAATAGAAATGGATTTAGGGAGTTTTGGAGGAGATCTGAAAATGGAATTGGATTTGAAATCTAGAATTGGGAATGGAATTGGATCTAAAGATGGATTTAAAATCTGAAATCTGAGATCCGATGTAAAATTTGATTCTGGATCCTAAGATGGATTTTGGATCTGAAGTCTGAGATCCAAAGTATGATTGGATTCCGGGCCCTAAAAGGGATTTGGATCTGAAGTCTGAGATCCAAGGTGGAATTGGGTTCTGGATCCTAAGATGAATTTGGATCTGAAGTCTGAGATCCAAAGTGGCATTGGATTCTGGATCCTGAAATAGAATTGGATCTAGATTCTGAGATCCAATGTAGAGTTGGGCTCTGGATCCTAAAAATGGAATCGAATTTGGAGTCTGAGATCCAAATGTGAAATTGGATTCTGGATCCTATAAAGAAATTGGATCTGAAGTCTAAGATCCAAAAGTGAAATTGGAGTCTGGATCCTAAGGAGGAATTGGATCTGAAGTCTGAGATCCAATATGAGTGTTGAATCCTAGATCCTAAAAATGGATTTGGAGTTAGATTCAGAAGATGAATCAAGAATTTCTAAGTCTGATTTGAATTTGGGAAAAGGAATTTTAGAAATTGAATCTTGAATATACAGATGAATTTCAAAGTCTTTGAATTTTGGAATTTAGAAGATGAGTCAAGAATCTCAAAGTTAAATTGAACTTTGAGTTTGATTGGAGTTTTGAATATAAACTGAATTTAGAATTTGAAATACAAGATGATTCTGAAGCTTCAAAGTCAAATGGGACCTTGAAATTGAATTTTTGAATCCTTTTGAGAAATAAAGCTGAATTTGAATTTTATGAATAGGATTTGATCTGAGAAATGAGGAAAAGAATCACTTGGTTTTATAAAAAAAGAATTTTGAAAATATGATGCAATTCTATCCTAAATGATGAATGAATTTTGAAGAATTTGGATTTTGAAAAGCTATTTCATTCTTTAGATGAATTAAAAATAAGATTGAAGATGTAATACATCCTTGACTATGGTCATTGAATGTATTACATAATAATCTATATTTAAATTCAGGTGAAGAATAAAATACATTTGGTGCTTTTATAGAATTTAAAATGAAATTAATTCTCAATATACCCTGACTATGGCCATTGGTATATATTTTGAATTAATTTTAAGTTAAATTCTGATAAAAGAAGAAGATATTTAAGGAAAATATGAAGAATTTTGAAAACGGGTGTTATTTCGTAAAAGATAAAAATACTAAGTTTTGTCCACACCCTGACTATGGCCATTGATATGGATCATCAACTTAGGATTAATTTACCTCTTACGAAATGGTGCACGTGCCATTCGTGTTTCACCAATGTGAGATTTTGAGAAATAAAGGAAAAATGCATGAAGAACAAGTAATTCATGATATTTACAATGCTCATTCATTCTATCTAAAACAGGAAATGTAAATTGTCATTAAGATCTAACTATTACAATACACCAAAGTTGAAAATACAACTCCCAAATGATGACTTTTTCCCCATATTCCCTGCAAAACACTTGGTTAGCATGAAAAATCGAAGAGAAATGGCTTATACCATGTGGATATCTACAAAATGTTCATATGAATGATGGAAAGATAGAGGGAATGATATATATGCTTATACATGTATATAGATACGCATGCATGTGTCATATATTATAGGTATATATATACATGTATATATATGTATGACAGAGGAGATGAAATAATGAGTTGTAAGTAGTGGCTAAGGATGAAGTTGTGAAGTGGAAGTGGACAAAATCTATAGCAGTGGTGACAAGGGATGAATGTAGGTGTAATGAATAGCGGTGAGTTGTAATATGAGTGAATAATGTTAGCTGCAGCAATAATTGTGTTGCTGTATCAGCACTGGTAGGGAAACAAGGATGGAAGCATATACAAGGGGAGGACTTGGTTGATGCAAGTGGCTGTTGTATAATGACGAAGATGATGCAACAGTGTAGGTGGTTTTAAGTGAAGGTGACAGGTGATGTGCAACAATGGCATGTGTTGGGAGTGTGTGAAGAAGATTGCTGGAGATATGAATAATATATTTGGTGGATGGTGACTATGGATATTATATTATAAGTACAGGGGAAATATGAATTATTCTTAGCAATCTCACAAAGGGGCTTTAATATCATTAGCAAGTTGAAGATATGGGGCGAAAATGGGAGATGGTGGTACACGAGTGAGACTGCTAGGTCAACAGGGTACTGCTATAGTAATGGAAGTCTGGATTGTGAATATTAAACAGTGGATGGGAAAGAAGCCATGTAAGGTAAGACAATGGTTCCTATAATAACAGCAGTTGGTAAGCACTTTGGTGAAGGGTGGCTGGAAGAGGATGATGGTGGAAGGAAAGGGATGGCTAGCAAATGGCGATGAGCCTTAGGGGGGGGGGGGGGTAACTTAACACAAGATTTGACCCGCAGCAGCCGTTCCAGGAGTTTTGCAGCAACTTGTGGATGAATGCCAGGAGAAAGAAGAAAAAAAAAAAATGCACACAATACAAAGGACCTCCAATTAGCCCAACATTGATCCTTATCAGAACTCTTTTCTTTTGCAGCACTAAGGAATGGAACTTTAAAATTTGCTTTGCTGATCCTCTTAGAATATCCCTTTAGTGATGGTGCTTTGTTTGGCTCTACAAAGTGAGCTTCTGTATACTCAGCTTAGTACACCGCAACAAGCTGCAAACCTGGGGGTTCAAGCTGCCTTCAAGAGATGGATAGTAGCTGATTCCAAGTCCTGCAATGGTGGACTTAGCAGGAAGTGGTTGGGACTTTATTGTAATGAGTGATATGTATGCCATAACTGAATACTAAAAAAAGAAAAAGCACAGATGCATCAGAAGAGAGAGAATGAATAAAAATGCATGTATGTCATGGATGAATGAGAAGATAGGAGTAAAAGAAATATGTTACAAAGTATGGATGATAACAAAATGTCAATAATATTAAATTTTTGAAGCAAAATATTATGGTGTGAAAAGCCTCCCAGTTATGGACATGAACCTAAAGCATTTCATTTGAGATTAGAATTACCTGAGTGACCATGACACTTTAACAGCAACGATGGAATGCCATTATCTTATAGGGATTCTACCAATAACCGGGATTCTACCAATAACCAGCTTTTTGCAGGAAATTTCATTTTGCAGATGCTACAGTGCAGAGTTTTGCAGAGGGATAGCTGAAACAATGTGATCAGCAGGCCGTGGTGCTTATGCTGGGTTTGATGGGTGCTAAAAAGAAGCTCAAGGATGTATCGTGCAATATCAGATGAGAGAGGCCATCACGATAACAATCGTCCAACACCATTACGAATTTTCCCTCTCTTCATCTCATGTTCTGAGAGAGGGAAAATCTTCAAATGACCTTGGCTTAGTAGGATTTTAGATTTTGCAGAAGAGTTCGAACACCTGTTACCTTAGAATCAAGAAATCTCAAAACACAGTTTACAGTAAAGACATGAAAAATTATGATAATCCATCGTAACTTCTAATGGTGAGGGACATGTATTTATGAACCATGTAATAAATTTCCAGATTGATAATGAACTAATAAACTAACTTTAAATATCAGATCTAGAATTTAAATGGCAGATCCATTGATCAACTGATTTTGGACCTTCAACTTAACCTCAAACTGATCAGCAGGTGGAGTTCAACGTATTTCAGTGAACTTGTTGACTGATCTGGAGAACCCAGGCATTTCAACAAATTGCTTTCTGTCTTTTGGAAGACAGGCTAATACGGGATGCTCGTGTCATCCATTTCCTCATGCTGGAATCAATTGGCTGATCTTCCCGAAGACAGAAGCCAGCAGGACCCTTTCCCAGGTTTAGCAGCTTTCATTTTTGGTGACTAATATAAAATCAAATATTCCACCTGGAGCCTAGCACCAGTAAAGCAGCTGTTTCCAGAGCTTCCAACAACCAGTAGAACTGTAAGATCAAAACTATTCAAGGATGAATTGAATAGAGTTAACTGAGGAATTAGGCAAAACAGCACCCGGGTTCACCATAACTTCATCAGCCAAGAAGGATGCTATCCTTAAATAGGATTGTCCCTGAAGATTGATCATAACAAGCAGGCATCTAACCACGATCTGCTTTGAATCTGGTTTGATTTCACGACCATTCCCTAGGGGTCATGAACATGATTTTAAAACTAAATGACATATTTTCAAGGTAAACCAAATATGAATCCTTACCACAAATTAAAGCAGATGGCATTTTCAATGAGATTTGAGCCAGAGACATTACAATATTATCGCTGGGTATTAGCTCTTGACATATTGACTTTCCAATGTGATTGTTAGCCATAAATGGCTATCTATGGATTGATGCCGATACAGAGCAAAAGGGAAGAAAATATACAGAAAAGGAAAAGGATGATAGTTTATTGAATCTAAAAGATGCGAATCATGGTAAAATGGAGAAATAATGTCATAAAAACTAAGGAAATCCAATAAAATTAATTGTAGGGCCAGAGGAAATGAATTTCGGAATTAGGAAATTCCTTTTGGATGTTGCACAAGAGGGATTGACGGTGCCATAAGCAACCCAATCGCAACTCTATGGTGCATCTAATGAGGGAAACAGAGGAAAAAAAGAATGAAAATAATAAAACATGAAGAAGAAAAATGGAGTTTAACTGGATCGACGATGCCATTGCGAGGCATCGTCGATCATCCACATATAAGGAAAGGGACTTAATAAAAAAAATCCAAGATCTACAGAAAGGATAAAAAAATATAGATTAAGAATGGCATAAAGCAATTGAAAGCAAGAGAAATCTGATTCTAAATATACATTTAAACTTCAAAGTAATCTATAAGGGAAGAAAAAGAATGAAGAGATCCCTTACCTGAGCTTTGCAGAAATCCTGAAGAAGGAAGGAGGAAGGAGGAAGGAGGAAGAAAAGAGATGCTCAATCGATGAAATGAATGCGCCGTGGTGAAGTAGGAGACCGGGCTTTCTTCGGCTGATCGAAAGAGAAAATCACGGATCTCCAGAGAAGACAGAAGGAGAAAGGATGCGTATGGAGGGGACGAATCGAGAAGAAGAAAGAAGGTGGAGGGGTCGAAGATGACCGTGAAAGAGAAGAAGGTGGAGAGGCAGAAGACCGATCCCTAATCCTCTTGCGTGCTCTCTTTTTAAAGGAGAAGCAGAGGATTCAAGAGAAAAATATGGTTGAAGATGGAGGGCCATCCAACGAGGAAGATGGTGATGGAGGATGCGCGGGAGGAGGGTCGTTGCAATTTTTTCCAAATTCCCAAGAGGGGTCTCCTTTTCTAAAGGTTTTTATAAAATGGTTCAAGGTGAGTTTTTCGGCAAAATCTTCAAAAACCACTTATTTTTCTTGTAGTTTTTCCTAATTTTTTGGTTTTTTTGCATGATTTTCCCATTTTTTTGTATTTTTGGAACAAAAATCTAAGTTTTTACACGAAAACAAAGATTAAACACTAATTTCTTTTCATTTTTTTGAGAAATATTTACAAAAGTATATTTTCTGAGAATTTCAGACCAATTTGGAGAAATTTCTTCAGAAAGTGGGTTTGGACCCAGGTTTTGAGAAAATGTTCGAGTTTTAATGCTCGAATCGAGAAATACAATGGGATGGATCCAAACAGATATCGAATGGACTATTCGAGCTATTTAAAGGCTATTTTTGGTATTTTCTATAATTTTGATTTAAAATTTGAACAAGGAGATTCAGATTTGGATCTGGACAATGGATCCAGATCCAAAATCAATTTAAACATATGAAATGAATTTAATTTCAATAAAACTTGAGAAATGAACTGGAATTTAGATTTGAAATGACCCGTTTTGCTTAGAAAATGAATTTAGGGGCAAAAAGGGAATATCTAAAAGATTTTGAAAAATTTGGGGTGTTCACACTAGACCACTTGGATGACTGCGGGTTGGAGATGGCATCAGCGGTAGGCAAGCGAGTCATCAATGGAGCATTGATTCAGGCCATGGCAGAACGGTGGAATCCACGTACCTGCACATTCTGGTTTTCTTGGGGGGAAATGACTCTACTGATGGATGAGTTCAATGATATTTTGGGATTGCCCGAACCAGCTGGTCAACCAGATGATCCTGTCAAGCAACAGTTTTTGTTCAACATTAAAGGGGTAGATGTTCGAGAAGCCTTAGCAAGAGCAACAGGGAGCAGATCTTGGCCTCTCACTGAGATCGGTGGAAATCAGTTCATCGACCTATTCGAACTATATCAAAAGTATAGAGCCTACAAAGAGGTTGACACTCTGTCTCGAGCAACGAAGGACAGAATTCAGCATGCCATGATCCTGTGTACAGTGGGGTTAGACTTCTTCCAAGATGGTCAGAATTTCATAGATATCAGAATTGCTCAGCTCTTTCGGAGATGGGGAAGCAAGCAGACCCGTCAACTCTCAGTCTCCATGGCCGCATTAGCCTTTCTTTACAGAGGCTTGGCTCGATTTGCCCTCGGAGAGATCATTCTGGTAGAAGGATGCACTTACGCCTTACAGTCATGGTTCTTGCGACACGTTCCTTCGAAGGCCAGTTCTTTCAGATTCAACAGTAAGCAGCCAAAGACAGTCATCCAATGCCGAGCTCTGATCGAGAAGCTGCATCAGGAGGAGATCACCTGGGATTTCTTTGACAGAAGAGAGACTATTCCTCGATACACTTATGCCCGTGACAAGCGCTACAAGTTGATGGGCCCTTTCTTTTGTGTTGATTATCAGCCGAAACGATGTCTGAGGCAGTTTTCGCAGCGGCAGGTCCATGCCAACACCCGTTTCCCGACAGGCAACGTGTCAGAATTCAACCTGCAGTCGGATCAGTGGTCTGGGGCATACCATGTCGCTAAATATACCTGGAACTCCTTTATTTCACTGTCTATATTTCCCGGGCCAAATGTATCATCTGAATATCAGGAGTGGTGGCAAACTGTCTGTCCACCCTCTCTTTGTCTTTGAAATTTAAAATATCAATAAAAATTTACTTTTTTGGCCAAAAATGTTGTTCTCTATATTTTGTTTATAGCACAAATAAAAGTCACAAATCTTAAGTGACGACCTCATCCCGGGTAGATGGGACATTCCTTCCACATTTTCTTCAAATATATTTTTCTCATGGTTGACGACCTCGCCTAGGTAACAAGGCACATTTCTCTGTTATCATCAAATGGTAACACATTTATCGCAAATCGTGTGATGACCCAATCCCGGGTAATGGGATAATCTCTTGAAATTGTCTACCAAATCCCTTCATTTCTTGCTTTCTCTCAAAGAAATTATGTTTTTTTAAAACAGCTTCTCCATACTCTAACCATTCCCATATTCTGCAGGGAAGCTTAGGCATCTGAAAATGGTTCAGACAAGGGCTGATAAGAGGGCTGCTCAACAGCACAGTGACAGCGAATCAGAGGAGATGAATTCTCCGAGATTGTCCAAGAAAAATTACTCCGGGGATGAAAGCGACGTTGATCCGGCCATGTATCGAATCTACCAAAAAATGATGACTAAGATGATGGCTGTGCAGGCCAAAGCTGCTCCCAAGAAGGCAGCTTCTAAGAGCAAAGCGAAGAAAAAGCCCATGAAGAAGCCCGTCAAGATCAGCAAACAGAAGAAGCAGCGTGACAGTACTTCTGAGGATTCTGGGTCAGCTGGAGAAATCTCTGAAGAAGAAGAACAGTTGATCTACATTCCGAAGCACCTGCGGCAGTCCAAGAAGTCAGTGGAAGAGCCAGTATCAGTAAACAAGCCCAAGTATGGGGCCCCCGCAGAGGACTCAATTCAAGCTTTAACCAAGATAGTCAAGGACCTGCAAATCCGTGACAAAGGAAAGAGGTCGTACACCAGACAGGATTTCTATCTCGGTTTAGAAGGGGACAAGGATCTGGAGAATCTCCCCCGGAAGTTCATCAAGTTTGATGGAACCAGTGACCCGAAAGCCCATTTGGCAATGTTCTTCGCAGAATGTGCCCGGTTCAGTGAGGATAACCGCGCCCTTTTTCTCAGTTTTCCCCGCAGCTTGGACGGGATAGCGGCCAAGTGGTACGCTGAACATGTCAATCCCATCGAATTGAGGGATTTTGATAAAGTTGTTAATATGTTTTGTTGAACGCTTCCTGTTCAACACGGAGGCTCTGCCTACTCTGAACCACTTGTGCAACTTGAAGCAAGAGCCCAATGAAAAGGCCAGGGATTTTATCCATAAGTGGAGAAGTATTTGCAATAAGATGAGGAATCCCATTTCTGAGAAGCATGCCCTCCAGGTCATCCTCAACAATTTCTGTCAGCCCTTGAAAAGCCTCCTCTTCCCATATCCCTCCAAGTCCTTCATCGAATTAACCGAGCGAGCCGAATGGCTCGAAATGGGGGTAGAAAATGGGATGTACGAAGGTGTCTCTTCAGCAAAGAACATCTTGGACCCGAAGAAGAAGGCCCATTTTACCTACTCAGCTGATACCCCCGAAGGCCATCAGGGCAGCAGCAGCAGGAATGACAGTGGCAGCGAGTCGAAACCTGAGCAGAACAGGGGAAGAAAGGGCAAATTCTTCAAGAGCAATGACAAATCTCTCCCAACCGGTCCTCAACAAAAAGGGGACTTTCAAGAAAAACCAAAACACATCAATTGGAGCAAGGACAGAAAATTCACTCCTTTGGACCAGCCTCTGGAAAAAGTGCTGGAATATCTGCTGTCCCACGGGATGGTGAAATTACCCAAAATTGTGGATCCTCCAGTATTCATGGGGAAGTACAGAGAACAATATTGCAAATTCCACAGAGCTATGGGGCATGATACAGAACACTGCTTCGTCTTGAAGCATTTAGTCCAAGACTGTATCGACAAAAGCATCCTCGTAGAAGATGAAGAGGAAGGCAAAATGGAAATATTGTCTGCCCCATTTCCGAAACATTCAGTGTCAACCGTTTCAGAAGGTTATTTTCTCCCGCAGAGTCACATACATCCTTGTTCCGAAGAGGAGATGAGTCTGCAGCATCAGGTAATGGTTCTACACCAGGACCAGCCTGCATCTCGGAGAGGGGATATCCTCTCATTTTTTAACATCAGAAACACGTCAGTGGAGAATGGGAAAACCCAAGTTTTTCCAAAAAGATTTCTGAAAAAGAAAGCTGGTACAGAGGAAGCAGAAACCTCAGAAGCAGCAGAAGAGCGGGCCAGAAGCCGATTACAGCGCTCTCCAACATCTCCATTTTTGAGTTGACTCACGACTCTCCCCAGCATAAAGAAAAACTAGATGATCTATTGAGGAAGATCAAGGTGAAACCGGGTACCACGCCCGATGACATGGCGCAGATAGTGAACCAAGCAATGACTAATGTGCCTATCACCTTCTCTGATGAGGATTTACCTAAGCCTCATTCATTTCACAATAATGTACTATACATTGTGGTAAGGACCAGGGGCATGATTGTCCCGCATGTACTGGTTGATGGAGGCAGCAGCCTCAATATTTGTCCAGAGATGACAGCGAAAGCATTGGGATTAAAAGAAGAAGAATATGTGCCTGATCCTATCACTATCTATGGCTTCGATAATCATGGGCAAACTGCCAAAGGCAAAGTCTTTTTGGAAATCTTCATCAATTACTCTGTGCACACAGTGCTATTCCATGTTGTCAATGTGCCACCAACTTACAATCTGTTGTTGGGACGAACATGGATCCATAATGCCAATGCAGTTCCGTCGACCCTCCACCAATGCATAAAGTGGTCTAAGGGCGGAATGATTACCACTGTTTTGGGCGAAGACCCTGAAGAAAGGCTGCCACAGCCTATGATTCCTCATCCCACCTTTACAGCAGACATTCCTAGCATTCGGGAGGCAGAGGAAATTAATCTCAGTGACAGTCTGGAGATGCTGAAGCTAAAAGATGTCATGGGAGAGGAAAATGTCGCAGCCACGGTCCAATGGCAGGGACCTTGTTTCTTCAAGCTAGGAGGACGCATCAATTACACCTCCTTCAAAGATCATCCCTTATTTCCTCAGTTTTCTAAAGCAAGAAAGGGATTCGATCTGTTGATAAAACATGGATACCAACCATTCCGAGGCATGGGGAAAGATGAAGACGGCATGATAGAGCCCATCATTCCAGTTGGGCATGCGAACAGTTCAGGGTTGGGGTTCACCGGCCAGGATTCCAGCAAAAAGACAGTTTTTGTCAAAGGAAACAAGTGAAGATGATGCCTTAGTTTTCCTGCTTTCTTTTATTCTCTTTTTATCTTGTAGGGACAATACAGTCCCATCTTTTGTTACAGTCTTGTAAATACTTTACTTCAATTAATGAAAAATCAAAATATTCTCTTCAAGTATCCATCAATTCCTTCTTATGCTTTGTTTGCGTCATTATTCTTTGCTTCATATAAAAAAAAATTTTTTGGCTCGTATATTTTCTCAAAACAACTTCTTTTGGCATTTTCAGGACCATTAACTCCTGAGTCAATGACAAGATTTGTTATCAATCCCAAGTATCTAAAATTGGCAAGGTTTCCTGAGATGAAAGACAGAGCAGAAGTCAGTCAGGCAGCAGAATAGACTGAAGAGCCAGCTGAATTTGATTCCACCATTCAGGAATTGCCAGAATTTGCTCACATTCAGAAGCAGGATGAACCATCATCTTTGGTTCAAGATCCAAGTGAAGATATCAACATTGGGTCAGAAGATAATCCAAAAATTCTCAAAATCGGGTCGAGTCTAAGCGAAGTTGAAAAAGCTAGACTCATCCAATTCCTCAAAAAGCATCAGGAAGTATTTGCCTGGACTTACGAAGATATGCCAGGATTAGATATCAAGCTGGTTGAGCATCGACTCAAGTTGAAACCAGAAGCCAGACCAATCAAGCAGAAATTGAGAAAATTAGACCCTCGAATTGAGCAGCAAGTCAAGGAAGGACTTGAAGATTTGCTAAAAGCAAGCTTTATCCGAGCCATTGATTACCCAAATTGGTTGGCAAATATCATGGCAGTCCCTAAAAAGAGCGGAAAAGATCAGATCTGCATTGATTTCAGGGATCTCAATAAGGCCACCCCGAAAGATGATTATCCACTTCTTAATATTGACCTGTTGATCGATAGCACAGCAGGTCATGCCATGTTTTCCTTCATGAACGGATATTCAGGTTATAATCAGATCAAGTTGGCCGTTCGTGATCAGTCCAAGACTTCATTTACTACCCCATGGGGAACCTTCTGTTATACAGTCATGCTATTTGGGCTCAAAAATGCCGAGGCAACTTATCAAAGGGCAATGGCCGTTATTTTCCACGATCAAATGCACAAGAATATGGATGCGTATGTGGATGACATTTTGGTTAAGTCTAAAGAAGAAGAGGATCACCTCGATGCTCTTAGTCAAGTTTTTGAAAGACTCATTCTTTACAAGTTAAGACTTAACCCTCAGAAATGTGTTTTCGGAGTAGAGTCCGGAAAACTGTTTGGATTCATCATCAGCAAGAAAGGGATCGAGGTGGACCCAGCCAAAGCAAAAGCCATTATTGACATGCCGCCTCCAACTAATCTGAGAGAACTGTGAAGCCTTCAAGGGCGTATTCAGTCTATTCGCAGGTTCATCTTCAATTTGGCTATGAGATGTGAGCCTTTTAACCATTTGCTAAGAAAAGGAGTTAAATTCGAATGGGGATCAGAATGCCAACTCTCGTTTGAGCGCATCAAGCAGTATCTCCTTAATCCACCAGTTTTGAAGCCGCCAAAGCTGGGAAAGCCTCTCTTGCTATATATTTCAGTCAATCAGAATGCTTGTGGTGGATTCCTCACTCAGTATGAAGAAGGCAGTCTGATAGAGCACGTCATCTACTACGTGAGCAAAACATTCATTGATTATGAAAAGAAGTATTCTCAGATGGAGAAAACTTGTTTGGCTCTGGTTTGGATGTGCCAGAAATTGAGACATTACCTATTGGCTTCTGAAATCAGGTTTCTATCGAAACTTAATCCTCTCAGATATATTTTAGAGCAACCGTTTCTTACTGGACGGATCGCAAAGTGGCAAGTCCCGCTGATGCAATATGACTTAGAGTATGTTTCTCAAAAGTCGATTAAGGGCCAAGCGATCGCAGATCAGTTGGCAGATTTCCCTCTGACAGAAGAAATTAAAACAGAAGATGATTTTCCTGACGAGCACATCTGTAATGTCCAACAGCCCCCAGTTTGGAATATGTTCTTCGATGGCTCTAAAAATATGTCTGGCATCGGAATTGGAGTCTTGTTGATCACTCCAGAAAAAGAAATGATCCCTTATTCTCTTAAGCTTGGTTTCCAATGCACTCATAATATGGTCGAGTATGAAGCTCTAATACAAGGCCTCAAAATCTTGCAAAATTTTGATGTCAAAAGAGTACATGCCTTTGGTGATTCCCTACTTGTTGTCAGTCAAGTTAACACTGAATGACAAGTGAAAGATTCCAAATTGATTTCGTATCAGAAGATCGTCCTCGCTCTTGCGGACGGCTTCGAAGAATTTCAGCTCAGTCATATCAGAAGAGAGCACAATCAGATAGCCGATGGTTTAGCCAGTCTGGGCTCCATTCTATCCTTTAAAGATGGTGAGTCATGTCGTTCTTTCGAAGTTGGCAGACTCGAGCAACCTGCTTTCAATTCAATTATGCAAGTAAACCAGGTCAATCAGAAAGAGAAGCCTTGGTATCAAAATATCAAGAATTTCATTGAGTCTGGTGAATTCCCACCAGAGATGCCAAAAAGGGAGCAACGCGCGATTCAGCATATGTCTACCCGTTATTTCATTCTTGCCAATGTCCTCTACCGCCGTGGGTTCAGTTCTGAATATGCCAGATGTTTAGACAAAGAAGAAGCTATGGAAGTTATCCAAGAGGCACATGAAGGGATTTGTGGTGGCCATGTCGGCTATCAGACTCTCGTCAAACAGATCATTCGAGCAGGGTACTATTGGAATACCATGCAGCAGGACTGTCATAGATTTGTAAAGAAGTGTGTCAAGTACCAATTGCACGCGCCTTATATTCATGCTCCGGCCGCATATCTACAATCAGTTGTTTCTCCTTGGCCGTTTTCTATGTGGGCATTCGACGTCGTCGGCCCGATTACTCTTTCTGCTTCTAACGGCTACAAGTATTTCCTGGCTGCGACAGAGTACTTCACGAAATGGGTTGAAGCCGTTACTCTACGCACAGTAGAATGCCGCCATGTGGTTTCTTTCGTTCACAAGAACATTCTTTGCCGCTTTGGCATTCCACATGATATTGTCTCAGACAATGGAACCCATTTAAAAAATAAGAGAATGAAAACCTTCTGTTCTAAATTCAGAATTTCCCATCATTTCTCAGCTCCTTATTATCCTCAAGGGAATGGCCAAGCAGAGGCCACCAATAAAATTTTGATCCGTATTTTGGAAAGGACGGTGAAGACAGGTCGAGATTGCCATGAGCAGATTCATGACGCACTTTGGGCATATCGGACCACCATTCGGACTCCGACTAATGCCACTTCTTCAGAACTTGTTTACGGAACTGAAGTAGTATTGCCTCTTCATGTCCAAAAGCCCGCTCTCAAATTCGCTTCTCTTATAGAATTGCCACTTGATCAGTATCAGCAGCAGAGATTGGTGCAGCTAGATTTACTGGATGAAAAAAGGCTCAAGGCAGCAGAGCATGCTCAAGCTTATCGACAGAGGATAGCTCGACACTATGCCAAGTCCGTCATTGAGAGAAAATTTCGAGTTAACGATTTGGTGCTCAGATCGACAACTCATCTCAAGCATCGACCACGGGGCAAGTGGTCACCCAATTGGGAAGGCCCTTATGTGGTTAAGGAAGCACTTCCTCGCAATTCATATCGCCTAATCAACGCAGATGGAGTGGAAATGCCAGATCCCATCAATGCTCTGCATTTGAAGAAATTTTATACTTAGAATTTTCATTCAAAAACCATTTGTACTCTTCAAAAGAGCCATTTTCAATAAAATAATGATCTTCTACCAATTCTTACATTTCTCTCCATGATACTGGGTCATTTTATTTTGATCTATAATCATCTTCTTTCATCATATGCAGGCAGGATTAGACAAAAGCTCTTTTTCTCGAATTTTGTTGATTCTCATGATCTTTATTTTCATTTCATTCGACTTACCTTTTGGTTTGAGTAAATTTTATTCAAGTTATTGCTCATTTACGTCAAGTTTTAAACAAATTTTCGTCAATCTTATTAAAATTTTCATCTACCTTTATCTTTAAAAAATACCCTTTCAGGTTAAGGGATAAACCTGATGCCTCTTGTCAATGAGGTATTCTTTTTATTATTCCTCCCCCCCGTTCAGGACAAGGGGATAAAATCCTGAAAGTCGACCACATGCAATTAAACTATGATGGTCCATTAAATTTTACCAAAGAATCTTTATTCTCTGAAAATTTCGCTTTGTTTTAGCTCATCTTTTACAACCCGGTCCTCGCACTAGGGTATTTCCCAAAATCTTCAATTATATATTGAGCTCATTTGGAGGATCCGATCCTCGCACCAATAACTTTCTACATTCAATCTTTTGATCAAAATCTTTTCTTCTACAAAATTCGAGTTCTGATTTAAAATCTCCCAAAAGCTGATGTATTTCAAACGTCCCAGTTTTACTGGTCAGGTATTTCAAACATCCCAGCTTTCGCTGGTCAGGTATTTCCGAAAAGATCCAACACTCGTTGGTCATGTATTTCGAACGTTCCAGCTTCTCGCTGGTCAAATATTTCAAACGTCCCAGCTTTTGCTGGTCAGGTATTTCAAAGGATCCAACACTCGGGCATATATTTCAAACGTTTCAGCTTCTTGCTGGTCAGATATTTCAAATGTTCCAGCTTTTGTTGGTCAGGTATTTCCAAAGGATCCAACACTCGTTGGTCATGTATTTTAAACGTTCCAGCTTCTCGCTGGTCAGGTATTTCAAACGTCCCAGCTTTTGCTGGTCATGTATTTCAAAAGATCCAACACTCGTTGGTCATGTATTTCGAACGTTCCAGCTTCTCGCTGGTCAAATATTTCAAATGTCCCAGCTTTTGCTGGTCAGGTATTTCAAAGGATCCAACACTCGTTGGGCAAATATTTCAAACGTTCCAGCTTCTTGCTGGTCAGGTATTTCAAATGTTCCAGCTTTTACTGGTCAGGTATTTCCAAAGGATTCAACACTCGTTGGTCATGTATTTTAAACGTTCCAGCTTCTCGCTGGTCAGGTATTTCAAACGTCCCAGCTTTTGCTGGTCATGTATTTCAAAAGATCCAACACTCGTTGGGCATGTATTTCAAACGTTCCAGCCCCTCGCTGGTCAGGTATTTCAAACGTTCCAGCTTTTTGCTGGTCAGACCCAACACTCGTTGGTCACATATTTCAAACGTTCCAGCTTCTGCTGGTCATGTATTTCAAAGGTTCCAGCTTTTGCTGGTCATGTATTTCCAGAATCAAGAGATTGCAACTCAAGGTCTCATCAAAATCTATATTGAGTAATTATTTCACAAAGAATTCGTGAAAACTTTGCCGATTTGCTAAAAACATTTGTTGATTCTAAATGTTCTAACTGCACGAAAAGAATTTTCTCAGATTACCTCCTCTATTTCCTTCCAAAAAGGTGAAACTTTTTGTGAAAAAGGTAAAATTCAAATCTTTTCCTGTTGGTCAACCAAAAGGATGTAAGAAATGTCCTCGATATGATCAATAAAAGAAATCTTCAATGATGTTGAAAAGCCAGAAGAGAATTGATATTGATCTTGGCTATGGCGCATGTTTTAAAATGATTTTCTGACAATCAGGCAGTGGAAATATCTTGAGCTATAAAAAGAATCCACTTAACCCATCCCTTCTCATTTTCGTTTGAAAGTTGCAATCAAATATCCGCAAAAGGGACCTCTCAATTGTCGTTAAGATGAAGGCGAATTAAGCGAGTAGATCCCCGGGGCCAAAGAAGATTTGAAACATCTCCAAGATGACGGAGTTTGTGACGGATCCTTCCAGGGAAAGTTCGGATCATTGTCGAGATGAAGGCAGATGCGATGAACCTACCGACAAACCCTAAAAGATATTTGATTTCAGACCTTTTTGAGCTAATATCATATAGAATCCCTGAGAGAAAAGAAGGATCGGAACATCTCCAAGATGAAGGAGTTTGGGACGTACCCTTCCCTGAAAAAGAGAGAAAAGTCAGAACCCATCCAAATGAAGGTTGATGTGAAAAACTGAGAAAGCCCAGTGACTCAAAAAGATTGCAAAAGATCATCGTGGGAAAACACCCGGATATCAAACTGCCAAAGTTGTCAGAAGTCATCTCTTCTCATGCAAAATTCTTTTATCAATATCTCTTCATTTTCTGCTTTTATGAAATTAAGAATATTTCTTTTATTCTCATATCACGGAAATGAATAGCTTCCTTGAAGAAAATCATCAGTGCTAAAATTTGAATTTGACTCTTAGAAATGAAGAGTTAACCTCATTGGAGGAAATACTCTAGGTAAAAGAGGAAATATCTTCGCACATACATGCACATTTCCAAGCATTTGAATCAGCTATGATTTTATCCTATTGGCAAAATTTTCTAGCTATTCCAAAAATAAAATAAATATTCAATATCCATTTTGATGCAACCTAGCGTTGTCTATATCTTCCAGAAGAGTTGCCTCATCCAGTTGAAGTATCTCTTCCTGTCCCATCACGGTTTCTTCAGTCAAGGATTCCGTATGGTGTTCCCACTCAGGTTAAGGGTCAAAACCTGAATTTTCTATGAGAGGCCATTTGATTTCAAAAAGCTATTTCAGTCTCAGCAAATGAGACACCCAAAATCATTCCTTTTTCAAAGCTTTAGGGGCTCTATATTTCCTCCTTTCGCAAAAACCCCTCTCGGATTTGTTCGTCCAAATTCCGAAGGTCCCATCATGCTTTCTTCATTTTGAGAAACCCGTATGGTAGATTTCCTATCCAGGTTAAAAATTAAACCGGAACCTCACTTTGCGAGGTATCTTCCTTACAGGTTTGGGTTAAACCTAAGTCTCGTTCCAACGAGATCCCTCGTTTGGATGAGATGATTTCTTCCAGTCCCATCATGGCTCCTCCCATCAAGGAACCCATACTTTATACATTCATCCAAAGAAAGGATCATACTCGGGCTTCATTTCACAAGGCGTTTTCCAAAATGTCCCATCAAGGTCCCCGTGTATCCCTTTCCTCAATTCAAATTCATCTTGATATATCTTCATCCCATCCAGGTTAAGGGCTAAACCTGAATCATTCCAAAGAGAGTATCTTGTCTCACCCACGAGACCTGATCAAAATTTTCATTTTCCACCATTTCAGAATTTTCATCTAAAGTCCCATCACGATTTCCTCATTTTCTACTCAATCATATCATTTTCGAGGATTTCGTCTCCCCAAAACCATTCAGGATAATGTTTCAAAGCCTGAAAAATCATATTTTCAAAAATAATTCTTCCACACCCAGTTCAGATCTGCTGACTGGGGCATTTTCAAAATTTGGAGTGTTGTCTTTGCCACTAAGCTCGGCTCTCAACCGGCTTAGTAGCAAAGAGGGGCATCTGTGAACACCCCAAATTTTTCAAAATTTTGTAAAAATGACCATTTTTGCCCCTAACCCCATTTTCTGAGAAAATCAAGTCATTTCTTCAGATTCTCTGGATTAAATTCCACATGGATATATTCAAAATCAATTCTGGATCCGAATCCAGTGCTTTAAGTCCATATTTCTTCAAAATCCGGATCCAAATGTATTTTCTGAAGAAATTTTCTTAAAATAGCTTTTAAATTCTCAGAAAAATTCCCTTTTTTAAAT
The DNA here is from genome assembly GCF_984573655.1 of Nuphar pumila. NCBI lineage: Eukaryota > Viridiplantae > Streptophyta > Magnoliopsida > Nymphaeales > Nymphaeaceae > Nuphar > Nuphar pumila. Next base: position 51,258,572 of record NC_143257.1, on the reverse strand, counting down.
ATTTTGCAAAAACACAAAAAAATTTAGTTTTAACCTTTTTTTTCTCACAAACTTTAGGATTTTATTCTAAAAATACAAAAAAAAAATTGAAAAATAAAACAAAAACCAAAAAAATGGAAAATTTCAAGAAAAATGGATGAGTTTAAACTTTTTTAAAAGTCGATTTTTGCTAAAAAAATCACTTTTAAAACCATGTTTATGATTTTTTTTTTTTAAGGGAGCCTCTTTTAGGAAATATCACAAAAATTCCAACAACCCGCTCCCGCGCTTCCTTCTTCTCCTCTCTCCATCGTCCATCTTCAAACGGCCATCGTCGTTTTCCACCCTCAATCCTCAACAAATTTTCTTCCCGAACTCTCCATTTCCCCTTTAAAAAGAGCCCTCCAAGCTTCTTCAGGGCATCCATTTTTTTTTTATCTGCGTTCACGCATCCATCAAACTCATCTCTTACAATCCATGAATTTCATCTAGCTTTTCATCGATATTCCCTCTGATCGACACCTCTTCTGAGGAAGATACCCATTATAATCCGACCATCATTGAGGATAAGAGGAAGAATCCCTCTGCAAATTATTCTTCCTACATCAGTCGCCCGTAAGGAATTCAATTATCTGCAAACAAGAGGTCGAACGGTCCGCAACATCCAGGAGGTGTTGCTTCTCCCTTCCTAAGTTCCTGCTTCAACTAAAAAAAAAGAGAAATCTGGTAAGCATCGACTCTTTTTCCTTTTTTTTTTTTTTTCAATTTCATCTGATAGTAATGTTTGCATTTTATTATTATTTTTCTTCATTTCTTCTTCTTTAATTTCCCCTCTTTCTTTCCGTTGCTTATGATTTTTTTTTATCGATTCTTCTTGTTCATGGCCTCGTTAGAGCATTCTTGGAAGCATCGGGTTGCCTATAGCAACCCCGATACTCCTCTGTGCAACATCAATGGAACCATTGTGTTCCAACAAGTTTTCTTTTATGTTTTACATTTTAGTATATTGCTCCTTGATTTCTCGTTTGTATATGTTATTCCCTGTTTTGGTTCAATCTCATATATTCTGTACTACAAATTCTCTTTTGGGGTCACTGCATCATGGCATTTTACAGTATCTTAGCTCCCATCATCCTCCTGGGAATTGCAAATCACCTTGACTCTTCTTTTTCAATCTTGGTTCTACCTTTAGATTTCCATTTATATTTGATTTCCATGTTTGATTATATCTGATTGCCCTGCTAACCGTAATATCATTCATATTATTTATCATGTTCTCGTTGAGCATCTGTTTCATCGCCCTGGACTAGCTTTGCTTCTCCATCTCTTGGCGTTTCGGTGATTTTCATAACCATCAATGTGGTTCATAGTTCAATAGCCAAGGTTAATCCTATTTGTTTTTCTCTTTTCGGAATGCACAGTTCGATCTGCTGGGCAGGAATCACCTTGAACCAATAGATATTGGTTCATGTTCCATACATTTCATATCAGCACATATTTCTGGGTTGACATTCATCACCAGTTTTTGTTTGAATCGGTCATGCTCTTCCATGGGAAAATAGACTGTAAAAGGGCTCTTCCACCTCTGAAAGATATTAGTTCTTATTACAACGTTATTGCAGTGATACTGGTGTGTGTTGTAACCAGTCAGACACCTCTGGCCCCTGGTCCTGTTCAGTTACTTCCTTTAAAAAAAAATGATGTGTTAAAAGGTGGAAGAAACTAAGTGATTGGTCTTTGCCTCAAATGCCTCTCAGAGGCATTATAAAACCGTTGCTGGGTTACCATCCACAAATAAAGAATATATCCTTGGAGATGCATCTCAACGAGGGTAGAGAAGTACCTCTAGTTGAGACCGATCGGCTTGAGGAGCATAACATTGAGAGGCTTTCTTCTTATATCCTTGGAGTTCCTTAATCCATTATTGCCATGATGATGATTCTCATCATCTGACATTAGCTGGACTAACTGAAATGATTTCCATAATTTTTTTTTTTTTTTATGCTAACAGGTCATCTGATAAGATAGAAAACCCAATATCTTCTAAATTTCCTGTTCGTTGGCCTACATGATACAGAGTCTGCTAGGGGTTTTAAGTTGTGCTGATTAGGGGGTTGGTGGTATACCAAATGCCTGTAAGAGGGATTGAGTTTCACACTAAGGAATCCCCGCACGCCATTATGAAGTTGGCAGATGGGTCATCAGCGTCTCATCTAGACAATCTTGAGCTACAATCATGAAAAATACTGGAAATACCTACACAGGGGAGAGATGGAGCTCCTATAATCCTTCGTTGACAAGCACACCATATCAATCTTGCTGATAAAACACATTCACTGTTTATCTCTGCAACATCCTCTTTACATTTCAGAATTAATCTATGTTGCTGAGATATATGCTGATAAAGCAATGGAAAAGTGTGATAAAACTCATGTGTATAGCAATCTCTGTATGTTCAACATGTGCTTCCACTCATATTGATGAAATTTCCACCTGTTTCTATTTTTTTCTTTTTTTGCAAAATACCATAGCATCATTTTATACAATATTACTTCATTCTATGTCATACTACCTGAAATTTCTGTATATAGTTCTTTGTGTATGATCCCATGTCTATACTTTCATAGCATATATAAGTTCCTGTACATTACTTCCTGTATTCCGCCAGCCATGTTATTTTTTTTTTTTGTACACAATCCCCTTTCCTTTAGACTTCCAGCTGTCACTGGCTGGAGATAAGAAGAATACTACTTAAAGATAGTTCATACACAACCCCAGCCATACTCTGTATAACACCTGCTGTGATCTCCACATCAGTACCGGCACAGTCTATCTCACCATATCGTAACTTCCAACAATCCACCCATCAACATTAGTAAAGTCCCTGTTTGCAATATATATCCCTACAGCTGCTCCTGCGGCTTAGCCTACCCACTTACATTCCTTTGCACTTTTTTTTTTTTTTATATATCTTTGCACACTCTCACTTCCCTGTAACAGTCATGTTCACCTTGCTATGAGCCCTTGACAATGGCTCACGATGGCTGCACCTCACAGCACTCATCCTTCACGAAACACTGTATTTGCTGGAGTATAAAAGTTGGTATTATATCAACTTAACACATCTTCCACTTACCATCCATGGCAGTCACTTATTTTTAGCCCAGCTGCAACACTATCAGCATACCATTGTCCCACCATTTATATCAGCCATTGCCTACACCTTTCAGCATTATATCTCCATGTAATCATCCACTCCTACACAATGCACATGCTGAATGATGTTTTCTTGCATTTTCTGCAAATATCACCTGCATGCATTCACCAATGTCACATGTATCATATCCCTTCAGCACCCAGCAGTGCTGCAGCTTCCTTTCATCTACCAAAAACAATCATCATTGCGATGATTTTTCTGCATCCACAGCAGCTCCCTGAGTTGCTATAGTCTCATTGTTGTAAATCACAAATCAAACTTTCAGCAAACTCAGTTGGCTGTATAAGCATATTCTCATTTATCTACATTAAGCACGTGTTATATGTGATCCATATATATATATATATATATATATATATATATATATATATATATATATATATATATATATATATATATATATATATATATATATATATATATATATATATGCACGTATGTATTTACATATATATGTCATTTTCCAATCCTTTTCATCATACATATCTTTTCACCATTTGATGTGATTTTCCTTCTTCTTCTTCTTTTTTTTTTTTTTTATTATTATTATTACTAACCTGGTTGTTTTGCAGAAAATATGTGGATAAAGTTATCATTTGAAGTTGTAAAATTAATTTCACATGTTGTAATAGCTAGACTTGAATGAGAATTTACATTTCTGCTTTAGGTAGAATGGATGAGCATTATAAACATTATAAATTGTTGTTCTCATGCATTTTTCCTTCATTTCTCCAATTCTCACAATGGTGAAACACGAATGGCACGTGCACCATTTCGTAAGAGGTAATGGATGTTAAGTTGATGATCCACATCAATGGCCATAGTCAGGGTGTGGACAAAACTTAGCATTTTTATCTTTTACAAAATAACATTGGATCCACACTGGATCCATTTTCAAAATTCATCATATTTTTCCTAAAATATTTTACTCTTTTATCAGAATTTAACTTAAAATTAAACTCAAAATATATACCAATGGCCATAGTCAGGGTATATTGAGAGTTAATTTCATTTTAAATTCTATAAAAGCACTAAAAATGTATTTTATTCTTCTTTTGAATTTAAATATAGATTGTCATATAATACATTTAATGACCATAGTCAAGGATGTATTATATTTTCAATCTTATTTTAATTCATTTAAAGAATGAAATAGCTTTTCAAAGTCTAAATTCAAACTTATTCAAGTTCATTCATCATATAGGGTAGAATTGCATCATATTTTTCAAAATTCTTTCAAAAATCCAAGTGATTTTGAACATCTTTTCTATTTTTCAAACCTATCTCAATTTCAAAGTCCAAATTTGACTTTGAAATTTCAAAATCATTTCCTATTCAAACTTCAAATTTCCAAACTCAATTCAAAACTCAATTTCAAAGTTCAATTTAACTTTGAAGTTTCTAAATTCATCTTCTGATTCTAAATCCAGTTTTTCTTCAAAATTTTGAATCAAAGTTAAGATTGACTTTGAATCTCAAAAACTCAAACCTTCTCAAAATTCAAATCTGGATCTTCAAAAACCCAGATCATCTTTAAAAGTCCTATTTTGGACTTCTCTAAACCCAAATCCAAAAATCAGATCCTAGTCTCAACTTGGATCCAGATTTCCAAGTATAGGACTCCATTACACTTTCGATCTCCAATCACGGATCCAAATTCCATTTAGGGTCTAAACCCTTATTTCACTTTGGATCTCCAATCACAGATCAAAATTCAGGATCCAGATCCTCATTCCCCTTTGGGTCTCATATTCAGATCCAAACCCAATTCTTAGGATCCAGAATCCAACCCTACTTTGGGTCTCAGATTCAGATCCAAATTCCAATTCTTAGAACCAGAACCCAATTCCACATTGGATCTCAGATTCAGATCCAAATTCCAATTCTTAGGATCCAGAACCCAATTCCACATTAGATTTCAGATTCAGATCCAAATTCCAATTCTTAGGATCCAGAACCCAATTCCACATTAGATCTCAGACTTTAAGATCCAAAATCCATTATAGGAACCAAAACCCAGTTCCACTTTGGATCTCAGACTTCAGATGTGAATTTCATCTTGGATTCTAAATCTTGGATCCAATTCCATTCAAAACTTCAGATACAACTCCATCTCAGATCCTCAATTCTTAAATCCAATTTCGTTCAGAATTTTAGATTCAAATCTCATTCTTCAAATTCCTTTAAATCCCCCACATTTCCTTCTAACTTCAAAACTTTCAAAGATAGAATTTAATTCCATTCCAAAAACTTAAGTCCAAATTTCTAATTCAAAATCCATTTATGACTTTAAAATTTCCTTTCTTCTCTTTTCCTCTTAATTTCAAGATCATTTTTTTCCAAATCCAGATTCATATTCCAAGCTCTTGAATATTCTAAAACTTAGAACTTTAATCTTAAGTTCTAAGTTAGAAATCATTTCTTCACTTTATCAGATTCATCTCAGAAACACTTGGAATTCTTTAAAATATTTTCAAAAAGAGCATACATCTTTGCATTTGCACAAGCATGATTCATTGTGCATCTAGACTTAGGATAAATACTTAGATAAATTCTTTGCAAAACAGAAGGCATAAAATTCGACCCTTGGTTTGATTACCCCTGGTAACGGCGCCAGGAATGGTCGAACCTCGTACCGACGAGCGGATCCCGTCTCCTAGTTTTCCCGCAAATATTTTAAAACGGAGGCGAGTTATTTCAAATATTTTCAAAATTAAGGTCAAGTGAGACCCGCAAAAGAATTCCTCTTCTCTTCTCTTCTTTCTTTTCTCTTCTCTCTTTCTTTCCGTCTTTTATCTTTCTCCCTTCAAAAAGAAGGAAAATAAGAGGTTGGAAAGGAGAAGAAAAGGAAGAGAGAGAATATTACGAGAGGAAAAATTTTGCGATGATCACACAGTGCTGGTACATTTAGCGTTCGTGCTAGTGTTTGGCTAACTGATCAAGTTAGCTCTCCAGGTTCAGTCTTTGTACTAACCAATCATCAACAATTCAAGCTCTAAATTCTCAATTTCAACCTTCGGGTTATCATTTTGTCAAAATTTAAATCTTTTTCTCTTGCGAAGGACCCTCTTTAGGGAGAGTTCGAGGGAGCTCGTTCCTTTCGCATACAACCGTCTTTTGTTCGCAAGAACCCTCTTCCAGGGATCGTTTGAAGGGACTCATTTTCTTCGCGAACAGTTTGCAAAACAACAACCAACTTTACACAAAAGAACTCTTTTTTTCAGGGAGAGGTTCGATGGAAGCTCATTTCTTTTGTGGCCCCTGTTTTTCTCATCTTTGGCCAACCCCTTCGCAGAGGACCCTCTTCCAGGGAGAGTGTGATGGACTCGTTCCTCTGTGATACTTTCTCAACTTTGTTCTTCGGCCGCCTTTCCATAAGAGAAGCCTAGAGATAGGGAGTTTTGATGAAAACTTAATTTCTCTTCGAAAGTTCTGTTTTGCAAACACCTTCTCTTTGGGGAAGAGAGGAGTATTTCCAACTTCCCATTCAGGTAAGGGCTAAGTCTGAGTCTCTCTTTTTGGGGAAAAAGAGAGAAGAATTTTGTCACGGACTTGTCGAATCGATATCAAGCAATTTTTTTCATCAAGGATTTATAAAATACTTTGCCAATTTGCTATCAAAAAGTCATTGTTGATCTCAAAGATTTCATCACATAAAAGAATTACCTCAAACTACCTTTAGTATTATTTCCAAAAGAGCAAGACTTTTGCGAAATAAGAACTGAATTCAAGCTTTTTCTGTTGGTCAACCAAGAAGATGAAGAAAAATCTTCGATATGACTGACAAAAGAAAAATTCAATGATGTTGAAATTCCATGAGTGAATTGATATTGATCATAGCTATGGCACATCCTTAAAGGTCATTCTTTTGGCAGTAAGACAATGGAAATATACTGGGCAGTAAAAGAGAACCTACCCAATCCATATCTCCTCAGTCATTTGAGCTGTAATCAAATATCCGCAAAAGGGATCTCTCAATTGTCGTCAAGATGAAGACCAATTATGCAAGCTAGACCCCCGGGGCTAAAGAAGATTTGGATTATCTCCGAGATGAAAGAGTTTGTGAAGGATTCTTCCAGGGAACGTTCGGAGCACCGTCAAGATGAAGACGACTGCGATGGGCCTCTCGACAAACCCCAAAAGATATATGATTTCTGCTAGCATCTAGAGATTTCAACCCATGAACCAATATCATCAAGCCTAATTCCTGAAAAAGAAAAAGAAGGATCGGAGCATCTCCAAGATGAAGGAGTTTGTAGCATATCTTTCCCCGAAAAAGAGAGAAAAGTCAGGACATCTCCGAAATGAAGGATGATATAAAAGCCCAAGAAAGCTCCATGACTCAAAAAGAATGCAAAAAGATCATCATAGGAAAATGCCCAGGATATCAAACTGCCCGAAATTGCCGAGAATCATCTTTATCTATGTGAAATTCTTTTATCAATATCTTTTTCACTTAATTGGTCTTATGAAGTTGAGAATGTTTCCTCTCTTTTCATATCAAGGAAATTGATATCTTCCTTAAAGAAACTCAACGACAACAAATTTGAATTTGATTCTTGATTCTACAGAGTTAGCCCCATTGGAGTTGATACTCTAGGTAGAAAGAGGTGATATTTTCATGCATAATTCAATCATTTTGATTCAACTAGAATTTTTGGCATCTTATTGACAATATTTTCTCATTATCCCAAAATGAAGTGCGAATTTGATGTTCGTTTTGACGTATCCTGACGTCATCCCTCCTTAGGACTGAAAAGTCTTTTCCTTCCCTCTAATCTGAGCGCTCTCAGATTCGCGCACTTCCCTGTGTTCCCCACTGTCCCGCCGTAGGCAGTTCCCGCTCAGGATAAGGGTTAAACCTGAACTTTTTGCAAAAGGTCTATTATTGTCAAAAGCTATTTTCAGTCTCAGCAATGAGGCGCCCAAGAACAACCCCTTTTCGAGCTTTAGGGATCCCCATTTTCATCCTTTTGCAAAACCCCTCTTGGACTTGTTGTGCGAAGTCTAGAGGTTTCATCACAGCTTCCTCGCTCTTCGAGGATTCTGTATCCATTCAGGCTAAAGATTAAACCTGTTACCTCGCTCCTCGAGGTGTCACCCAACCTTCTGCGAGAGGTTGTCTGTTTTTAGAAAGCTGATTTAGTCTCAGCAATGAGACATCCCAGATCATCCCCTTTCAAAGCTTTAGGGAATCCCTTGTTTTTCTCTTCTCGCAAACCCCTTTTGGATTTGTTCGTCCAAATTCCGAAGGTCCCATCATAGTTTCTTCATCCGAGGATTCCGTATGGTCGCCCCTTTCAGGTTAAGGGTTAAGCCTGAACCTCGTTCTGCGAGGTATCTTTCCGTTCGAGTTAGGGTTAAACCTGAGGCTCGCTTCAACTAGATATCCTTTCTAGTCCCACCACAGTTTCTTTATTTGAGGAATTCGTGCAATCCCCCCACTCAGGTCAAGGGTTAAACCTGAATCTCGCTTTTGCGATGCATTTCGTTGTCCCATCACGGCTTCCTCGTTCGGGGATTCTGTATGGTCATCCCTTTCAGGATAAGGGTTAAGCCTGAACCTCGTTCCGCGAGGTATCTTCCTTTTTCAGGTTTGGGTTAAACCTGAACCTCGTTTCGACGAGGTAATCCTCCTGTCCCATCATGGTTTTTCCCCCACAAAGGAATCCATGCTTTGTACATCCATCCAAGAAAGGATCATGCTTGAGCTTCAACTCGCAAGGCATTTCTCTCAAAATGTCCCATCGAGGTCTGCTTATATTCCCTTCCCCATCCAATTCATCTTGATTTATCTTCGTCCCATCCAGGCTAAGGGCTAAACCTGACTCATTCCAAAAGGTTGATCTTGTCTCACCCATGAGACTTGATCAAAATTCTTATCTTTCATCATTTCGGGATCCTCACCCAAAATCCCATCACGATTTCTTCATTTTTATCATTTATTCATATCATTGTCGAGGATTTCGTCCCCCCAAGTCATTCAGGACAAGGATTTAAGCTTGAAAAACCATAATTCTTTCACACCAAGTTCAGGTTGGCTAACTGGGGCATTTTTTCAAAATTTGGAGTGTCTTCTTTGCCACTAAGCTTGGCTTTCAACCGACTTAGTAGCAAAGAGGGGCATCTGTGAACACCCCAAATTTTTCAAATTTTGGTAAGAATGACCCATTTGCCCCCGACTCCATCTTCTGAGAAAATCAAAGCAAAATTTCAGTTATTTTTCAGAATTTCTGGATTGAATTTCATTCAAACTCGACTTCGGAGTCGAAACCGGTATTTAAGGTCCAAATTTGAGTCTCGTGACTCAATTTACAAATTGAAATTATAAAATATCAAAAACATTTTCTGAGTTGCTCAAATAGCTCATTCGGCACCCATTCGGATCCACTACTTTATATTCTCTCGATTCGAGGTCCAAACCTCGAATATCACCTCAAGTTTCGGGTCCAAATCTGCCTTCTAAAGAATTTCTCAAAGAAATAGCTTTTAATTCTCAGAAAAAAAACTCTCTTTTATAAATATCTTCCAAAAATACAAAAATTTAGTTTTAAATCTTTGATTTTAGGGTCTTATCCTAAAAATGTCAAAAAATATAGAGAACGTCAAGAGAAAAACAAAATATATATATATATATATATAAGAAAAAGAAGAACATAAAAATAGCCGTTTTGAAAAACCTCCTTTTTGAAGAAAACAAACCTTTTAACTAAAACCATTCCTTTGCAAAAAAAAAAAAACTTTTGAAAAAACCATCGTTTTGAAAAATTTTCACAGGGAACCGCCTTTTGGTAAAACCCCTTTTAAAATTTCTTTAGGGTTTCAGAAACCCTCTCTCGCTCACCATCACCTGCTCTTTCTCTCACTCTCAAACCCTCCATGGCCGACCCCATGTGCATTCCCCCTTCATCCAAACCCTCTGATGTTCTCACCTTCTCCTCAACCCTTCATTCTCAACGACCTTCGCCCCTTTTTCCCTGTTCCTTCATCTCCAACCTCCATCCATCAATCCCCATTGCCTTCTAGATCCTTCCTCCATTTGCTATATAAACCACCACAGGGGAAGACTAAAGGGGCATTAAGACCATCGACTGAAACTTCCCTGACTCCTCCTCTTCCTTGCCCCTTTTTGACATTTCTTCTTCTTTCTGGTTTTGATTCCGAAGGATCCTCCCCTCACAACAGGGCGCCGTCAGGAAGAAAGTCGACCACTCCCTATAGCCACCGGTAAGTGAACATCCCTCTTCTTCCTCTCTTTTTTTTTTCTTCTTTCTCTCTATTCCCTTTTTCTGTCTCGTCGCATTTCTTAGTTTTAAATAGTGTTTTGTTCCGTTTCTCCTCTCATCTTCTTTATTATAATGCATTTGTAGTAGGGTCGGCCTGTATATAGCAGGACCGACCCACCCATTGCAAAAACTAATGGAGTTTTCACTCCAACATCCTTTTCTCGTATCAAATTCCTTTGGAATTCAACCAAGTGTCCGCTTATGTCTCAGGTTCTCATTTCCATTTTCATTTTTTTTTTCTATTGGCATCTTCTTTTTCTAACTTTTCGTATTTGTTCTGACTTCCAGTTTGTAACCAGTTCTTGTTTCGTTTTCTATCGATTTTAAAACCTGATTTTCATCTATGGAGGCCTATTGATCTGGATAGTGATGGCGATCTCGATTCTCCGTTTCTATCACGAGTAATTTGTCTTAGTTTTGACCTATTGATCAGCAGGTCGATTTCATTTTTTTTTGTTTATTATTTTATTTTTTATTTTTATTTTTTTTTTATGATTAACTGGATTTGCTGATTCATTCTAGTGATTTAGAATCGCACCTCAGGGACCAGTGATAAGAGGATGTCACTCACCCTGGTGATTTCATACTCCGAGGTCATTTTTTTTTTTGCCGTTCGTAATTCAGAAATGTTGCTGCTCTTCTTCACCTTAAATCAATGATTATGCCTGCATTTTTTTTTTTATTTATCACATCACCCAAATAGTTCATTCATGAATTTTTGAACACTTGATCATCCATGTTGTGCATTATCTGTATCCAGGTCGATGTGGTAGCATTGCATTTTCCCTATATTTGTATTTTAATATTTGCACATCAAGAATGTCATATGTTTGCTCCCCTCTTATATCATGGATATTGTTTGATAAATGATCTTCTAGCATCTGAGCCCAAATTTGGGTTTATGGAGCTTCTTTTGAAATCTCAATGAATTCAGAAGATTAAGATCCGATGGCATAACACTTTGTGAAGCCATCTGTCATGGTGGCATTATGCCAAAAACCATGGAGCTAATAGACTTGTACTTTAGATTCCTCTGGATCTATTTCTGGAAGACACCATGAATGGATCACAAGCTTCAACTACATCTCCTATTGAAAAACTTACAGATTTGGTAAAGTCTCTTCAAGCTATTTATGGAATTACCCGGCACAAAACTTTCTTGGGTTTGTGGATGGCAGCCCTTAGGTTTGTTCAAAGGAAAAGGGGATCCCATTGAGGGCCCTACGCCACGTCTTGACTACAACACTTGCGATTGATGATATTATTGAGGAAAAGGAGAGAAACCTGGCTTTTGAACAAGAACACATGGAGGATAATCAGAGAAAAGAAAAGATGGTAATGGGACAATGCCGAAAAATCTGATAACCAACTTAGAAATGCTTGGTTATTTCGAAAGCTTGCTGGCACCTCTTCAGCCTGTCATTCCGGTAGCTAATCAGGCAGCTGCCAAATCAATGATGTTTGTTTCTGGCCTCAAAATTGGAAGTGGGTGTTTTGATGGCATTAGCTTGAACAATAATTGTGTGGGAAATATGCGGCACCTAATTGTTAAGGCGTGTATCGCAAGACAGTTGACATATACAACTGCATAATTTTGACACCAGCTATGTGCGTGGGCATATGAACCAGATATCAAGAGGTATGCCAGGCCAAAAATCTGTTTGGTCTGCTTTAATAAAAGGAGTTCCTGTATCCACCTTAATCGTAAATTCTTTGGTGATAACTCCTGCTGCAAGGGTAACGTCACTGAATTGCTCATAGATTTGATGGAAGTTTTGGCAGCCTGTGAGGCAGATGAAGATAAGATATCTGCTGCTACAATTCTTTGCAGTCCCCTTTTTTATTATTATTTTTACAGGTTTGGAGTATTCAAGAGCACATTGTGTGTCTGGCTGTGAGATTGCTTTCACTACCTCCTCTTGCTGACCATGGTGGAAGTGACAGCCCTTTGATTGGTTATGCTCCTATGCTATTCAGCACATTGCTGGCAATCTGTGAGATGTTTTGAATCTTGCATACCTAACATCACATGGAAACTTCTAAACTGGGTAAGGGATTTCTGTATATTTGGTGTATTTCGACAGTGTTTATTCTTCTTTTGAGGCTTTGGAGGTTCAACTGTCCACCTCTTGAACATTGTGTTGGAAAAGGTGTTTCTATTAGTTCCCAACTAACTCTTGAGTATCTTCTGTGGCTTAGAAATTCACAAGTAGCTTCCTCTGACAGCAGGCATAGAGATAAACAAACTAGCTCATGTCTTGTGCGTGATATATCTGTTCATCAGACTGTAAATGGGCATTTTGAGCATGATGTTTAAGAAGCTGAACAAAGGAGGTCAATCCTTGACACCTGGAATATCTATTAGCTGTAGCCTCAGTAATTCTTCTGGTAATGTAAGTAATGATAACTCTCAAAGACCCATGTTGCCGACCTGGGAAATTATGGAATTTGTTTCCTTTGTAGCTGATGTTATTTATATTGTATGTTCACATGGGAGGTTGTACCCTCGTGAGCTGGCTACAGGGCAAATCCCCATTGTCAATCCCAACTTGCAGCTTGCAGACTCTGTATTGAGTTATTCAAGAGATGTTTAAGAGAGCTAGGACCTGGAAAAGTGGATTTGTGTTTTCCATTGTCTTGCAGTTGCCTGATGTAACTGTGGAAGATGACGGAATGCAAGATGCAAGCATCGAGAATCAGTTTAAGTGGACATGCCAGCAGGACATAAAAGCAGATTTGTTAATACTAGACCTTTGGCACCTTCTACCAGCCACTTCCCATGTTTCACTAAGAGTCCCCTTTACAGCATCACCTTCACCATCTTCACTCTCATATCATGGTCACTTCTTTTTTTTTTATACATATATATATCAGAAGTTACAAAAGTCTTGCAGCATGATTTATGCATTATTGATAGGATGCATCAGAACCTTTTGTAAGTTATCAATTTAGTTGTTTTTTTTATCAGTTGGTGTTCCATATATATTACATGTTATAACAAAAGTATGTGCATCGTATAGGTGTTTTCAATTCATCATTTACATCTTACTGTATTTCACTGTACTCACACTTCATTATTTTGCAGGTTTTATCATATCCAGTTTAAGCTTATAACCCAGAAGGTAAGATGGTTAATCTGTGTGTAGTGCTTCAATTTTTTTTTTAAGGAAAATGTCTGCAGGTATATTTCTCTCGTTTACCATATATGATTGGATCCTTTCATTACATCAATTCTTGTTTTGTTAACAAGAACCCATGTTTTATTATAGTTGATAATTCAATTCTTGATTTACAGCAGTCTTTATTTCATTGCATATATATTCATGAATTCATTACATCTCATCTTGGTTGTAGCTATGCAAATCAGCTCCTCCCGTTATCTACACTTGTTAGTCAAATAGCAATTTCTAGGTAATATTACATCATCTAGTACAATTTCCCTCAAACCTACCCTACATACTCACCCTGTAGCTTTCTTTACTGCATTCGTTAGGCCGTCACTACCATAGTCTCATACACAACCTGTAAACAGCACTATTCACAGGTTTCATCCCCATCTGTGTTCGGTCATCCATGTGTTGATTTTACCTAGAAATATCCACCGATTTCTCTGCAAATTTTTTTTTCTCTCTTTTTCCCCACAGTGGTTCCAAGGAATCACTGTAGCCTTTTCTTAGATGTGATGGTTCATTCTTAAACTATCATAACTATCTTTTTATTTTTATCATTCTTTTACAGTGGTTCACAAGGAACCACTGTAACATCTTCTCTCTTTGTTATGATAGTTCATCCTTGAACTGTCATAACCACCATTTTTATCATTCTTTTACAGTGGTTCACAAGGAATCACTGTAACATCTTCTCTCGTTGTTATGATAGTTCATTCTTGAACTGTCATAACAACCATTTTTATCATTCTTTTACAGTGGTTCACAAGGAACCACTGTAACATCTTCTCTCTTTGTTTTGATAGTTCATTCTTGAACTATCATGACCACCATTTTTATCATTCTTTTACAGTGGTTCACAGGGAACCATTGTAACATCTCCTCTCTTTGTTATGATAATTTATTCTTGAACTATCATAACCATCATTTTTATTTTTTCTTTTACAGTGGTTCACAGGGAACCACTGTAACATCTTCCTCTTTGTTATGATAGTTCATTCTTGAACTATCATAACCATCATTGTTATTTTATCATTCTTTTTCAGTGGTTCACAGGGAACCACTGTAACCTTTCTCTTTCTTTGTTATGATAGTTCATTCTTGAACCATCATAACTATCATTCTTATTTTTTATCATTCTTTTAATAGTGGTTCGCACGGAACCACTGTAATTTCTTCTATCTTTGTTATGAGAGTTCATTCTTGAGCTATCATAACTATCATTCATTTTTATCCTATCATTCTTTTACAATGATTCACAGGGAACCACTATAACTTCTTCTCTCTTTATTATGGTAGTTCATTCTGGAACTATCATAACCCTCATTTTTATCATTCCTTCAGTGTGGATCACAAAAGGTCATTGTGTGATCATCGCAAAATTTTTCCTCTCTTGTGGTTTCTCTCTCTTTTCCTTCTCTTTTCCTTTTCTAACCTCTATTTCCTCCTTTTTGAAGGGAGAGAAATAAAAGAAAGAAAAGAAAGAGAGAAGAGAAAATAAAGAAAGAGAGAGAGAAGAGGAACTCTTTTGCGGGGTTTCACTTGACCTTGATTTGAAAATATTTAGAAATTTAACTCGCCTCCGTTTTGAAATATATTGCGGGAAAAATGGAGAGACGGGATTCGCTCGTCAGTACGAGGTTCGACCGTTCCTGGCGCCTTTACCAGGGGTAATCGAACCATGGATCGAATCTATGCCTTTTGCTTTTCCTAAATATAATATAAGAATTTATCCTAAAAATCTAAATGCACAAAGAATCATGCTTGTGCAATGTAAGGATGTATGCTCTTTTTGAAAGATGTTTTGAAAATTTCCAAGTATTTTGAGATGAATTTGATAAGGGAGTGAAGAAATGATTGAATCTAACTTAGAACTTGAGATAGATCAGAGAAGTTCTAAGTCTTTGAAGTAAATCAGAGTTGGAAGAATAAATCTTGATTTTGAGAAAGAACGATTTGAAGCTTTGAAATAAAAGGAAATGAAGTTTCAAAGTCAGAAATGGACTTTGAATTTGAATTTTAAACTTTGGATTTAGGAAAGAAAATGAATACTTGAAAATGGAATTGAATTTCAAATTTCGAATTTTTGAGATCAGGATGGATCTGAGAAATCCAAAATAGAAATGAGTTTAAAAAAAATCCAGATATGATCTGTAAATGAATTGGATTTGAAAAAGTTGGATTTGGATATGAAATCTAGATTTTGAAATGGAATTGGATTTTAAAATGGATTTAAGATCTGAGATCCGATGTAAAATTGGGTTCTGGATCCTAAGATGAATTTGGATCTGAAGTCTGAGATCCAATGTAGAGTTAGACTCTGGACCCTAAGATGGAATTGGATCTGAAGTCTAAGATCCAAAGTAGAATTGGATTCTAGATCCTAAAGTGGAATTGGATCTGAAGTCTGAGATCCAAGGTGAAATTGGATTCTGGATCCTAAGATGGATTTGGATCTGAAATCTGAGATCCAAAAGTGGAGTTGAGCTCTGGATCCTACAAGAAAACTGGATTTGAAATCTGATATCCAAGATGGAAGTTGGATTCTGGATCTTAAAATGGAATTGGATTTAAAGTCTAAGATCCAAAGTGAAATTGGATTCTGGATCCTAAAGGGGAATTGGAGTTGTTAAATTCAGAAGATGAATCAAGAACTTTCAAGTTTGAATTAAACTTTAAAAAAATGAAATTTAGAATTTGAATCTTGAATGTACAAATGAATTTAAAAGTCAAATTAGACCTTGAATTTTGAAGTTTGAATTTGGAATTCAGAAGATGAATCAAGAATCTCAAAGTTAAATTGAACTTTGAGTTTGATTGGAGTTTTGAATATAAAATGAATTTGGAATTTCAAAGTCAATTTGAACTTTGAAATCTGATTTGAATTTGAATATAAAAACGACTTTGAAATCTCAAAGTTAAATTGAACTTTGAGATTGAAAATGAAATTGAATTTGAAAATGAAAGAATGAATTGGATTACACAAGAATTGAAGATTGATTGAAGAAGATGTTTACATCACTTGGAGTTTTGGAAAAGAAATTTTGAAAACATGATGTTGCTCTATCCTAAATGATGAATGAATTTGAAGAATTTTGAAATTGGATTTTTGAAAAGCTATTTCATTCTTTAGACGAATTAAAATAAGATTGAAGATATAATACATCCTTGACTATGGTCATTAGATGTATTATATAATAATCTATATTTAGATTCAAGTGAAAAATAAAACACATTTTGGTGCTTTTATAGAGTTTAAAATGGAATTAACTCTCAATATACCCAGACTATGGCCATTGGTATATATTTTGAGCCAATTCTAAGTTAAACTTTAATAAAAGAAGGAAATATTTGAAAATATGATGATTTTTGAAGAGGATCCAGTGTGGATTCAGTGTTATTTTATAGAAGATAAAATATTAAGTTTTGTTTACATCCCGTCTATGGCCGTTGATGTAAATCATCAACTTAGGATTAATTTACCTCTTACGAAATGGTGCACGTGCCATTCGTGTGGCCATTTGTGAGAATTTGGAAAAGAAAAAAAATGCATGAAAACAAGCAATTCATGATGTTTACAATGCTCATTCATTCTAATCTAAAGCTGGAAATGGAAAGTTCTCATTAATATCTAACTATTACATCCTTGAAATTGCAATGAAACTCAAATTCCTAATCTAGAAAAGAAATTTAATAACCTACATTTTTCCTGCAAAACAGAGTTAGTAAGAGATCAAAGATGCATATGGAAATCTGTAAAATATTACATTGAACTTGGAGTGCCATTAATAAAGTGTTCATGCATATATTCTACTCCAATGAAAATGCAATGCAGATGACAAAACGTATATTGAAATGGTGTGTTAAACTAATGAAGAGTGAATATCAAACTATACCTAAAATATCCTAAACTAGTGGTGAAAAATAAATGCTGAGATATATGAATGATATCCTAAGCTGATTGTGATGTGGGATATGGGAATGTACATATAACAACATCCAGATAAAGAGCTGAAATGTTGAAAATTTCATCATTTATTGCACATATTCACTAAGAGGTCGAAATACACTGATTAAGGTGAAACCTCACAAGCCTAGTGACATAATCATTGACAGTGACATACTAATCCTATAGATATGCTGAAACTCAAGTGAATTAGTTAACTTAGTGTATATGAGCATGCAACATGGGACATACAGGATGAAATGCAATGATCAAAAACTAGGGAAAGTGCGGCAGCAACAAATTTTGTAACAGGGGAAGATGGTGTGTGAGGTACAGGGGCTATGTGCTAATGGTGAAATGAAATGGAGTAGGGTGCTTTCCTGTGCAAAAAAAGAGCTACAGCAATGCTCGACATTGCTGTAGGTGGTAAAAAAAAAAAAAGCACAGCAGTGCATTGGCACTGCTGTAAGCCTAGAAAAAGCTCTACAGAAGTGCCAAGCACTGCTGTAAGTGATGGTGAAACATGGTCATTGTGCAGGTAAGTGTGCAAAATTTTGCAGTATGTGGTATAAAAGTTAGATGAAGAGGTGCAGTGTGAAGACAGTGTATAATATGCTGTGATGAACATGCAGAAAAAAAAAATGCCAAGGGTGCAACTGAGAGAGAAACCTGCTGAATGGATGAAGTGATTGTGGTAGAGGTGTCTACTACTGTGCTGCATACAAAGTGTTAAGCAGTGGAGAGCAGCCTGTAGAGAAGGTCAATGCTATAGGCAAGTGGCAGGAATCGATGGTGATGTAGCAGTACTATAGCAAATGTAAAAGGGTGTTGTAGGTAGTATGACTAGTGGTGCAGGGAATAATGTGCGTGTGTGCTGCTGTAAGAAGGTGGGGATGGTGCAAAAAGTGGCAGGTAATAGGGAAAAGGTGCCTAGGTGCTGAAGGTGTACAGTAGATAAGTGTAATGAGGAGGTGAAATAGCAGTGCAAAGGCAACAAGTGAAAATGCTGGTGGGTATGCATATAATGAGTGGGTAAGGGGGTGCTGGGCAGTGCAGTGGATACAGCAAGGTGCTGGAGGGGAAGTGAACATGTTTATGAAGGCTTTCTATAATAGTTGTAATTAGCACACTGGTGGAAATGGATGCTGTGTTGTTTATTGATAGAGGTTCCAGCATATCAATGATGAAGACAGATGCCCCTAATTTGAGCTTAATAAGCTTCTTCCATTGTTCCTAGGTGATTCAAAAGAGTGTGCCCCTTAAGAAAATATGGCATAGAAAATATACCCAAGCAGGAGGTGGTTTATCAAAAAAATGTTCACAGAAGAAAGAAGCCATATCTCCTTTTCCAAGCAACAAACACAGTGGCTTCAAAAAAAGTATGAATTTCAAGCCTGGTTCTTGCATGAAATTGTCAGTGTCTTTCAAAAGAAAAAGAAAAAAAGAGCAACCAGATGGTTAAATAGCATATTATTACATGAAAAGAAATATGTGTTTCCTGGAGATTTCATGCCTCCGACAGCTTGAGACAATAAAGTCTATTATGCTAATATATACATCAGCTGGTAATGCTTGTGTCGACTGCCTAACATTTTCTATGCTAAATCAAATACTAATCATCTATTTTGCCTACGCAATACAGGTTATTCAGTCACAGTCATAGAATTCCTTTTCCAATACTCAAAAAGTAACATGATAAAGTCCATGTATAAAACTTAAAGGAAAAGGGGATACCCAAACATCAATGCACAAATACCATACCTTGGAATTTCACTGCAGAGTCCAGATGTAGCTGCTTTCAGTGGTAGCTGCTGATGATGGCCACGTACGCCCCTACCAGAGAAAATCAATTTGTTAGACCCATTTCTTGAAAATAATAGCCATCGATCAGATCACAAAACCATTGTTGAATCCCTGCAACTGGAGTGTTTCTGTTCCTGTTTTAAAGCTGGAACATGGTTCCATATTGAAATTCTCATAGTGTTGCCGGATGTCCATTCATCGATCCATGTGGTTAATCTTAAAATCGGTAACATTCAATAATCGCTGGAGCATTATAGCAATTTCCTCACAATAATAAGTTAAAATGACGTTAAACACTCTACTTATTCAATTATTGAATATGCAAAAAAGGAAAATCTGAAGACATACAAGCATTATAGGGTGTTACAGTGGGTATGATAAAACATGTAGCAATGGAAATATGAAGGTGATCATGTTATGGAGAGGCTAAGAATGTGAAGCTATGACAATCCAGAAACTGAATATAAATGAATTTTTAACAAACCGAGGGTCACTGTGGGTGTTTGAAATATTGTATTTTCAGTGATGGCATATACCCCAGATGCATCAATAAAGCGCTGAGTGTAAAGTGTGCAGGAAGTAAAATTCATGGTTTTCTGGTGCCAACAAATAAAATATAATCTCATTGTTCCAATATGGCCATACAAGCCAAACTGTCAATAAACATGATCATGCAAATCTCTCTACATGGCACCCTTTCTAAAAAAAAAAAACTTGCAATCATAGCAGCTCATGATACTACATCTCCTTTTTTTTTTTTTACTATTGGGATGATAGATATGTAACCATAGTCTTAGATACCTGGTCACTGCTGCAACCCATGGCGACATTAAATTCAAGTATTCATGGTAAATAACATGAACATTTTAATCATTTGCACAGCCCTGTTGCTGAAAGAATTGAACAGGCGAGGCTAGCTGCAGTGTAGGTGAATTTACTGGAAAATGACATTCATCCTCTATATATCAGCAATCATTTGCAGTATATTTTCTGAACATCCCTCTTTGACGCATGCAATAATTACTGTTTTCCTGGGAATGAATTGCTCTAAAATACCTTGTACAATCTCCAATGACGTATAGATATTTGTTATGAATAGAAACCCAACATGCCCAGATCTCCTTGCTATTGGATTTCAGATGGATTCATGTCCTTCTAAAAATGGAGGCATGCTTTTGGAGAGACCATCAAAGACATCATTCTTATAAAGCAATCCTTCATTAACTGAAAAGGAATCTTAATTTGCTGGACACATCTATATGTTTTGATAGGGTCAGTGAACAACCCTGAGGAGTATATTTGTAACGCCCCGAAATTTAACCCAAATTTTTAGGGATTTTTTTTTTTCAAGCGGAAACAACTAATAATTCTCGGGTTAAGCATTTCAGAACGATACAGGAAGGTAAAAGCAAACCACACCATTTATTTCCACTTCAATAATAATAAAATCCAACATCAGAGTTTTCACATTTAGTCTCAAAACAAAAATCTCAATCTGAAAGTAAGCAGAACCGTCAGGGAACAAATGGATCAAGTCTCGGTCAGCGCCTCATCCCGCATCGCTCATAGAACTACTCTTCTCCTGAAAATAATAGAAATTATAGGAATTAGACTACCACGTCTAAGTAGGAAAAACTGTAAATTTTCTTGCAAGTAGATCATGTGTCAGGTGTGATGTGGGTGTCGTGTTTAAATTTCAGTCTAAACATAAACATATAAGGAATTCGATGCAATAGCAATAATAGACATATATCTGAATAGAAAGGGTAGATTATGTAACAGTGATACTTAAGCACAAAAAGCATTTTATGCAACTTCAATAATTAAGCAAGTAAGGTATTAAGCAATTCAAGCAGAACTTACACTAACATGAACAACATCCATAATATGAATTCAATTAACAAATAAATACACAATTTAGGATGTCGTTTCAACATAAGCAACGAATATAAAACATGATGGAAGAGTAAGCAATTGTCTCTTTAATGACTCCCATACAGTGATACCTAACTGTTCTAGTTAGTGTTTATCTTTTCTTATCCCGCGGGTACACACGGGCCAAGGCAACCATCACAGAAGAGAATGTCCGGGGGTATATTATTCAGGGTTGTTTTATTAACCCGAACACTCTAACTGTTACTGAAATCCCAAGGGAGCGGCCAGTGACCGAGAGAAACTCCCAAAGGCCAAAACCAAAACAGGATGCATCCTCCACTTCTGGAGAAAAACAAAAGAACTACCACCTAGGATAAATTGGTAGTCTGGGTCCCCCAACTCTGAGGACTGGGACCAACGAGTCGCTTTACGCTCGAAACCAAAACACGTGTCCCCAGAGTTTTGTACCACTTACCCTCTCTAAGGTAAGCCCAAGAACTGGGTGGGTTAATCTTTTCATTTATTTTATTTCCCGAAGTACAGGGCATTTCCCCAACTTCCTTCTACTATCCTAACAGTAGAATTCCCAACCTTAATCATTTTACCAAGGTGTATAGACAGTTCCCATTCTTTGTCGTATTGATTGCATAACCTACTCAAAGCGCTCTGGTGCCTTTAAACCAGTCAAGCAACAATATTTTACTTTCATTTTCATGTGGGTTCACATCATAACTTCGACGGCCTATTCAAGACCCTCAATACCCTAGCTAGACCTCCATATGTCCACAACAACCCGACCCATATGTTCGGTTAGCAAAACCTCATTTACCATTCTTATTATCATTTATTTATTCCATAATAGCAAATTGCTACAACTCCTCCGGGTATTATGAAGGGTGGCATGTAATACAAGCTCTGACAACAAGCAAAAACACAGTTGGTGTACTTTATTGAACGTGCAGTATAGTCCTAAAGATTTGGTAATATATGTATTTCTCCCAACATCCTCTCATTCGAACATTCCACAAGATATACAGCTTATTTGGCACTTGATACTTTCAGCAAGTATGTAGTGTTAGGCAATAGTACTTCAGCAAAAATACAATTTGACAAGCCTATGAACATTGGAAAATAAACATCTTAATGGCCATTTGAATCTTCTAGATGATGTACACATAAAGAATCATTGGAACCCTTTGAAGGAATATGCAGTTGACCCATATAAATTAGGCAGTTTAATATGCAGCTAAACATCATTTTAAATTGCTAGTTACTATGGAGTGAACACCAAATTTACATGCCGCCTAATATACAACTAATCATCTATTTAAATTTACAAGTTACTATGCAGTTTAATATGCAACTATCTAAGCATTTAACATAAATTGAATACGAAATTAAATACTAGATTGAATCTCAACCTAACATGCAACTAAATCGACATGGAGCAACAGTTTAATATGTTGTTTCATATGAAACGAATATGATTATATAATGCAGCTAACTAGGCATCTAGCAGTTGATTAATCATGCAGCTTCATATAACATGGGAGACCATTATAACAGACAACTGATTAGTCTTTGCACCCTCTGGAATACATACAACCAACCTTGATTGATTAGGTAACAATCGTTATCACTAAACAGATACAAGAC
Organism: Nuphar pumila; assembly: GCF_984573655.1. Lineage (NCBI taxonomy): Eukaryota > Viridiplantae > Streptophyta > Magnoliopsida > Nymphaeales > Nymphaeaceae > Nuphar > Nuphar pumila. Next base: position 51,235,643 of record NC_143257.1, on the reverse strand, counting down.
TCAATTATTGGCAGCACCTTGGTTTATCATAAGTAATTCAACTAAAAACATAGGAGTTAAACATGCATTCACATTGATTAAGCCTATGCAAAACAAAAGTCCAGACCTTTACAACCCTCAAGCATGGCCATATGTGCACAGACTCTGTATCAGTCTACTATAACACCTCAACTCTGTTACAGCAAATTTTCCAAAACATAAAACACCACAGCGCAGGAGCTTAATATGCGACTAACCACCACTTCAATACACAAGGTACACAATCTACTGTTTTTTAGTTCTTTAGTGGGCACCCAGAAATTTTACAGAAACCCTACCATTTTCCCGGTGAGGTTGTTGCGGCAGCTACGAGAGGGGTCGGTCGGCCTGGACAGCACCACCACCGGCGAGGCTGGCTCCCCACTGCAAGGCCTCGAGCTGCGGCTTGGGATTGGAGGTTGATTCGAAGTTTAGAGAGGTAGAAGAGAGTGAGAGAGAGAATAGAACAGAGAGAGAGAGATTCGGGGTCCCCTCTTTGTAGGAGGGTGGCCTCCCGAAAAGGAAGGGCTCCTCCTCCTCCCGGCGGCTGCGGTGTGCTCTCCTTCCCCTCGCTCACGCTCTCAGCGTGTTAGGGTTCAAAAGAACCCTAACGTGAGATTTATCGGGGAAGAGGGTTTCTCCCTCATAGCTTTATCGGGCAACCCATATCGGGTTGCCCCCCCCCCTTTTTCGTTTTACAAAATGTGGGCCGGGTCCGAGTCCGAACTGCGACCCGCACCCGGGATCCAACATGTTGGATTCGGGTCTCATTAAAGATGTGGACCCATAGTTGGGTCCAAACCTCAACTAATAATATATATATATATATATATATATATATATATATATATATATATATATATATATATATATATATATATATATATATATATATATATTATCTATTTTTCTCATTTACGTATATATATGGATATTTAATAGGTTTATATATATATAAGTGGTATTTACTTAAGTATGGGTTCTGGATCCGAAACTTGGATCCGTGCCCAATTCAACCTATTTTACGCATAAAACATTAAAATTTTTAATGGAAAAATTTGCAGTTATTACATTCTTTCCCCCTTAAAGAAATTTCGTCCTCGAAATTTACCTGTGGTTGCTTACTCGAAAAGGTTGGGGTACTTCTCCCGCATATTAGCCTCCGGTTCCCACGTGCTTTCATCGATGCCATGGTGTTGCCATCTCACCTTGACGAGAGGAATTGTCTTTGATCTCAAGACTCGCTCGCTTTGTTCCAATATCTCCACTGGTTTTTCTTCCATTGTTAGGTCTTCTCTTGTATCTGCGTCCTCATATTGGATGACATGTGACGGATCTTGAAGATATTTTCTTAACATAGATACATGGAATACGTTATGTATCTGAGCATACTGAGGAGGTAGGGCTATACGATAGGCCGTTTCTCCAATCCGTTCCAAAATCTCAAAAGGTCTGACATATCTGGGACTCAATTTTCCTTTCTTACCAAAACGAAACACACTTTTGGTGGGCGATACCTTCACAAAGACTCGATCCCCCACATCAAAAGTGAGCTCCCTGCACCTTTGATCTGCATAACTCTTTTGTCGACTCTGGGTTGTGAGAAGTCTATCTCTTATCATCTTTATCTGTTGGGTATAATGTTGTAACACAATTGGTGATTCTACCGACCGTTCACCAATTTCATCCCAATACACAGGTGATCTACATGGTCTTCCATACAGAGCTTCGAAAGGAGCCATGCCGATACTCGCATGGTAACTATTATTGTAGGCATATTCGGCTAACACAACATGCTTGTCCCACTCACCTTTCCAATCCAGCATACATGCTCGCAGCATATCTTTTAGTGTCTGGATAGTCCTCTCTGATTGTCCGTCAGTCTGGGGATGAAAAGCAGTACTCAGCTTCAGTTTCGTACCCAAAGCCTGTTGCAACTGACCCCAAAACCGAGAAGTAAATCGAGAATCTCGATCTGAGATAATAGAAACTGGTACTCCATGCAGTCGAACAACCTCTCTGATGTATAAGTCTGCTAAGCTCTCGAGGGATTGATTTATTCGTATGGGTAGAAAGTGAGCCGATTTGGTCAATCGATCCACTATTACCCATATAGCGTCATGTTGTTTCCGTGTTTTGGGCAAACCCACCACGAAATCCATGGTAATTTCTTCCCATTTCCACTGTGGAATCTCCATTTGCTGCATCATTCCGCCAGGCTTCTGATGTTCCACCTTCACTTGCTGACAAGTCAAACACTTCGAGACATAACTTGCGACCTCACGCTTCATTCCATTCCACCAATACCCTCGTTGTAAATCTTTAAACATTTTTGTGCCCCCCGGGTGTATGGTGTACTTGGACCTATGTGCTTCACCCAATAGTTCTTCCTTCAACTTGGGATCACTAGGGACCCAAAGTCGCTTTTTCATCCAGATACTGCCATCTTTCCTGAGTGAGAAATGTGACTTCTCTTGTTGTGCTAGTGACTTCAATTTCTCATATTGGGGATCCTCTTTCTGACCTTCAATAATCTTTGTAAGGATCTCCGGGTGAACAGACAAATTAGATAATTTAATACTTCCCACTACCTCAGCGAACGGTTTCCAATCAATGAATTCCTCCACCAAATTCCACCCTTTTGTCAAAAGACTAGCCAAACTGCAACCAGCTTTTCGGCTGAGAGAGTCAGCTACCACATTTGCCTTTCCTGGGTGATAGGAAATGGTAAAATCGTAATCCTTTATAAACTCCAACCATCGTCGTTGTCGCATGTTCAACTCTTTCTGGGGAAACAGGTACTTGAGACTTTTGTGATCAGTAAATACCTCGAATTGTTCCCCATACAGGTAATGTCGCCATATTTTCAACGCGAACACCACGGCTGCCAATTCGAGATCATGAGTTGGGTAGTTTCGTTCATGAGTCTTTAATTGGCGAGAGGCATAAGCTATCACCTTACCATTTTGCATTAAAACACATCCCAACCCAGTACCTGATGCGTCGGAGTAGACCACAAAACCACCATGACCTGAAGGTAAAGCCAACACTGGTGCGGTGGTAAGCTTCTTATTTAAGATTTGGAAATTCTCCTCACACTTATCCGTCCATTCGAACTTGATTCCTTTCCTCAGGAGCTTGGTCATGGGCATAGCAATCCGTGAAAAGTCCTGAATGAATCTTCTATAATAGCCTGCTAATCCCAGAAAACTCCTGATATCACTGATATTCTTCGGTTGACCCCAATTTAATACAGCTTCAACCTTAGCCGGGTCTACAGCGACTCCGTCTCGCGATATGACATGACCCAAGAACATGACCTTCTCGAGCCAGAATTCGCACTTGGAGAATTCGGCGAACAACTGGTGTTCCTTGAGAGTCCCCAATACGATCCTCAAATGTTCACGATGTTGCTCTATGCTCTCTGAGTATATGAGTATATCATCAATAAAGACAATTACAAACGTATCCAAGTATGCTCTGAATACTCGATTCATCAAGTCCATGAATGTTGCGGGAGCATTTGTCAGTCTGAATGGCATAACTACGAACTCGTAGTGACCGTACCTTGTTCTAAAGGCTGTCTTAGGAATATCATCGTCCTTGATCCGAAGTTGGTGATAACCAGATCTAAGATCGATTTTTGAAAACACTTTAGCCTTTTGCAATTGGTCGAACAAGTCTTCAATACGAGGTAGGGGATACTTATTTTTGACTGTTGCTTGATTCAACATCCGATAGTCTATACACAGCCTCATAGAACCATCTTTCTTTTTCACAAAAAGAACTGGTGCTCCCCATGGTGATACGCTCGGTCTAATGAAACCTTGCTCCATCAACTCCTGGAGTTGTTTCTTCAGCTCCTCCAATTCTACCGGGGCCATACGATAAGGCACTTTCGAGATCGGTGCCATCCCAGGCACCAACTCGATATGAAAATCCACCTCACGCTGTGGAGGTAGTCCAGGCAACTCATCCGGAAACACTTCCGGGAATTCACGAACCACTTCAAGTTCTTCTAATGGTGTGACTTTCGACTCGCCGGAGAATACATTTACTAGGAATGCTCGACACCCCTGTCGCATATACTTCTGAACCTTTAATATCGATACAATTCGGCCCTTCACTATAGGTCTAGAGAGTCGAAACTCAACCTTTGGCAATCCTGGTCGGGACGAAACCACTTTCCCTTGTCGACAGAGAACGTTGGCATAATGTTCATATAACCAATCCATCCCCAAAATGACATCATATTCAGTCATATCGAGCAAGATTAGGTCAGCAGGTAAGTTCTGCCCTTCAAGTACAATTATGACATCAGGGATGTAGTTTACACATATCGAATTATATCCTATCGGATTGTACACATATAATTCATGTTTCAGAGATTCAGTATGTGCACCAAGTAATTTTGCAAATTCTACGGATATGAACGAATGTGTGGCACCATAGTCAAATAGAACAAGTGCAGCACAGCCATTGACAAATACCGTACCTTGTACCAGATTTCCTTTCTCCAACTCTTCCGCAGTGGTGGCATATACTCGTCCCGGCACCCTCTTCTGTGCATTTTGCTGCGGTGTTTGCTGCGGCTGAGATGGTTGGTGTTGCTGTCCTCCCCCGGCATTTCGTTTCTGCATATCCGCCATCTTCTTGTGGCACTGACGGGCATAGTGACCCATCTTTCCACAGTAAAGACATGCTCCTGTGTCTCTAGGGCAAGGTTGTCCATAGTGGGACCGGTTGCACTTCTGGCACACCCGATTTTGTCCTTGATGCTGCGGAGGACGATTTCCACCATTGTACTTTTGCTTCTTGTAAGGTGGCTGGTACTTCTTGCCACTGTGATGCTGCGGCGGACCGGCTCCCCGTTTCCCCGGTGTGTCTTTTTGACTCTTCCTTGATCTCTCCCATTCTTCATTCAGCATAGTAGCCACTTCAATGGCTTGTGCGAGGGTGGATGGCAGATTTATCATCACTCGTGGTCGCAATCCGTCCTTGAGTTCGCGGACATACCTAGTTGCTCTGGCTTTATCATTCGCGAACAAATTTGGGCAATACCGCTCCAAGGTTCGAAATTTGGTAGTGTATTCCACCAAATTCATATTTCCTTGGGTAAGCTCCAAGAACTCCTGATGCTTCTGATCACGAGCGTACTGGGGGAAATATGTCTCGAGAAATGTTCGTTTGAAATCTTCCCATGGAATAGTATCCACTCCAGCAAAGTGGATGGTTCGGGTTGTGTCCCACCATTTCTGTGCATCTTCCGTCAAGCGGTATGTGCCGAAGTCCGTTTGCTTATCATCAGGAACAGACAGAACTCGAAAAGCTCGTTCTGTCTCGGCAATCCAACTCTCAGCTAATTCAGGATCAGCCTTGCCTGAGAAGGTAGGCGGGTTCAACTTCAAGAACTTCTCATAGGTGATTGTGTTTGTATTATGCCTTTCACTTATGGCTGCGGCTAACTCCGCCTGATGGCGCATTTGAGTGTCCATGGTTTGAGCCAGATTACCGAGAGTTTCCATCACGAAACCCCTTTGGTCCTGCCATTCGTTCGCCGTGCTCGAACTAGCTTGGGATCGACGATACATCTAATAATCATTTCAATACACACAGTTTTACTATCTTTGAATTGTAGTGTCCATAAAATCATCACAAGTATATATCTAAACTTATATAGAAAATAATGCAATTATCAGGCCTAATAAAGTAAGAGTGATACAAATATACTCACAGAGCGATCTCAGGATGTGGCATGACCGTGATCCTTGATTTATTGTTCCCAGGCTCTGATACCATAACTGTAACGCCCCGAAATTTAACCCAAATTTTTAGGGATTTTTTTTTTTTTTCAAGCGGAAACAACTAATAATTCTCGGGTTAAGCATTTCAGAACGATACAGGAAGGTAAAAGCAAACCACACCATTTATTTCCACTTCAATAATAATAAAATCCAACATCAGAGTTTTCACATTTAGTCTCAAAACAAAAATCTCAATCTGAAAGTAAGCAGAACCGCCAGGGAACAAATGGATCAAGTCTCGGTCAGCTCCTCATCCCGCATCGCTCATAGAACTACTCTTCTCCTGAAAATAATAGAAATTATAGGAATTAGACTACCACGTCTAAGTAGGAAAAACTGTAAATTTTCTTGCAAGTAGATCATGTGTCAGGTGTGATGTGGGTGTCATGTTTAAATTTCAGTCTAAACATAAACATATAAGGAATTCGATGCAATAGCAATAATAGACATATATCTGAATAGAAAGGGTAGATTATGTAACAGTGATACTTAAGCACAAAAAGCATTTTATGCAACTTCAATAATTAAGCAAGTAAGGTATTAAGCAATTCAAGCAGAACTTACACTAACATGAACAACATCCATAATATGAATTCAATTAACAAATAAATACACAATTTAGGATGTCGTTTCAACATAAGCAACGAATATAAAACATGATGGAAGAGTAAGCAATTGTCTCTTTAATGACTCCCATACAATGATACCTAACTGTTCTAGTTAGTGTTTATCTTTTCTTATCCCGCGAGTACACACGGGCCAAGGCAACCATCACAGAAGAGAATGTCCGGGGGTATATTATTCAGGGTTGTTTTATTAACTCGAACACTCTAACTGTGACTGAAATCCCAAGGGAGCGGCCAGTGACCGAGAGAAACTCCCAAAGGCCAAAACCAAAACAGGATGCATCCTCCACTTCTGCAGAAAAACAAAAGAACTACCACCTAGGATAAATTGGTAGTCTGGGTCCCCCAACTCTGAGGACTGGGACCAACGAGTCGCTTTACGCTCGAAACCAAAACACGTGTCCCCAGAGTTTTGTACCACTTACCCTCTCTAAGGTAAGCCCAAGAACTGGGTGGGTTAATCTTTTCATTTATTTTATTTCCCGAAGTACAGGGCATTTCCCCAACTTCCTTCTACTATCCTAACAGTAGAATTCCCAACCTTAATCATTTTACCAAGGTGTATAGACAGTTCCCATTCTTTGTCGTATTGATTGCATAACCTACTCAAAGCGCTCTGGTGCCTTTAAACCAGTCAAGCAACAATATTTTACTTTCATTTTCATGTGGGTTCACATCATAACTTCGACGGCCTATTCAAGACCCTCAATACCCTAGCTAGACCTCCATATGTCCACAACAACCCGACCCATATGTTCGGTTAGCAAAACCTCATTTACCATTCTTATTATCATTTATTTATTCCATAATAGCAAATTGCTACAACTCCTCCGGGTATTATGAAGGGTGGCATGTAATACAAGCTCTGACAACAAGCAAAAACACAGTTGGTGTACTTTATTGAACGTGCAGTATAGTCCTAAAGATTTGGTAATATATGTATTTCTCCCAACATCCTCTCATTCGAACATTCCACAAGATATACAACTTATTTGGCACTTGATACTTTCAGCAAGTATGTAGTGTTAGGCAATAGTACTTCAGCAAAAATACAATTTGACAAGCCTATGAACATTGGAAAATAAACATCTTAATGGCCATTTGAATCTTCTAGATGATGTACACATAAAGAATCATTGGAACCCTTTGAAGGAATATGCAGTTGACCCATATAAATTAGGCAGTTTAATATGCAGCTAAACATCATTTTAAATTGCTAGTTACTATGGAGTGAACACCAAATTTACATGCCGCCTAATATACAACTAATCATCTATTTAAATTTACAAGTTACTATGCAGTTTAATATGCAACTATCTAAGCATTTAACATAAATTGAATACGAAATTAAATACTAGATTGAATCTCAACCTAACATGCAACTAAATCGACATGGAGCAACAGTTTAATATGTTGTTTCATATGAAACGAATATGATTATATAATGCAGCTAACTAGGCATCTAGCAGTTGATTAATCATGCAGCTTCATATAACATGGGAGACCATTATAACAGACAGCTGATTAGTCTTTGCACCCTCTGGAATACATACAACCAACCTTGATTGATTAGGTAACAATCGTTATCACTAAACAGATACAAGACTCAATTATTGGCAGCACCTTGGTTTATCATAAGTAATTCAACTAAAAACATAGGAGTTAAACATGCATTCACATTGATTAAGCCTATGCAAAACAAAAGTCCAGACCTTTACAACCCTCAAGCATGGCCATATGTGCACAGACTCTGTATCAGTCTACTATAACACCTCAACTCTGTTACAGCAAATTTTCCAAAACATAAAACACCACAGCGCAGGAGCTTAATATGCGACTAACCACCACTTCAATACACAAGGTACACAATCTACTGTTTTTTAGTTCTTTAGTGGGCACCCAGTCCCTACAACCCAAAACCGCAGGTAAATCATAGATCATCCTCTCACGAGTTAGATCAGACTCTCACGAGTTAGGTAAAAACAATTTCATAATCAGTCCAAAAGATTTGCACAAAATAAATACTAAATTCAAGAGAATATAGTCCCAGCCAAGTCATGCAGTCCCAAAGATTATATACAATGCTAAGTCATAACATTTACATGAATGTATATATATATTTACAGATATATACATATACATAAACCCAAAAAAATTCAGATGAACGTGTATACAACTCAATCACAAATTTCATTAGGTCTAATTAAATCATGAAATCCCAAAGAGACATACACAGGGATTAGATCATAATTCAAAAAGAAAAGAAAGGAAACATCCGAAAACCCCAAATTGTTGATTTGGAGTTTCCGGTTTGGGGTTGACAGACAACCCCCAACAGGAGATTTTTCCCCATTTACAACTCGACAGTCTGGGTTTCGGACAACCCACATCCCACCCGATCTATGCTCGACCTGAACAAAAATTTTAAAGAAACCCTACCATTTTCCCGGTGAGGTTGTTGCGGCAGCTACGAGAGGGGTCGGTCGGCCTGGACAGCACCACCACCGGCGAGGCTGGCTCCCCACTGCAAGGCCTCGAGCTGCGGCTTGGGATTGTAGTTTGATTCGAAGTTTAGAGAGGTAGAAGAGAGTGAGAGAGAGAATAGAACAGAGAGAGAGAGATTCGGGGTCCCCTCTTTGTAGGAGGGTGGCCTCCCGAAAAGGAAGGGCTCCTCCTCCTCCTGGCGGCTGCGGTGTGCTCTCCTTCCCCTCGCTCACGCTCTCAGCGTGTTAGGGTTCAAAAGAACCCTAACGTGAGATTTATCGGGGAAGAGGGTTTCTCCCTCATAGCTTTATCGGGCAACCCATATCGGGTTGCCCCCCCCCCCTTTTTCGTTTTACAAAATGTGGGCCGGGTCCGAGTCCGAACTGCGACCCGCACCCGGGATCCAACATGTTGGATTCGGGTCTCATTAAAGATGTGGACCCATAGTTGGGTCCAAACCTCAACTAATAATATATATATATATATTATCTATTTTTCTCATTTACGTATATATATGGATATTTAATAGGTTTATATATATATAAGTGGTATTTACTTAAGTATGGGTTCTGGATCCGAAACTTGGATCCGTGCCCAATTCAACCTATTTTACGCATAAAACATTAAAATTTTTAATGGAAAAATTTGCAGTTATTACAATATTCATTTTAAGAATGATACCAGGGTCATCTGATACATTGGTAGAAAATTGAGATGAGTCAAGAACGAGGAATCAATGAAAACATAGCTTAGTAAAAAAAAAACTTTACCGTGGAACAGGGCCCAACCGATATCAGAGAAATTTTTAATACAGTGATTTCAGGAATCTAATTGACAGGGATATTAAGCAGAAGAATCATGACGGAAGGTACGACTTTCTGCTGCCTCCGGTACGCACAAGATATATTCGAAAACTATTCAAATGAACAATCAATCCAGAGGAAACACTATCATAAAATACCAAACCACATCACAAACGCAGGAAGGATGAATCTAGTGATGTACAAAAAACTAGTGATGCTAAACAAAGAAGAATGGACTGAATGCCAAAAAAAAAATGGGAGTAATACGATGAAATGATAAGAATGAAACAAATAATATGCATGAATAAAACTGACTAATGAAATGAATTAAGGGAAATGAGTGCATGATACCTTTTCGCAATTACTATGGATGAGATTCAAAGAGGGTAGAAATGCGTGCTTATGCTACAGCAAAGACATAAGTATATGTAGCGATGAGGTTCAAAGCCTGCATTTATGTTATGGTAAAGCATAGACGCATACTCATATCAAGAGAACAAAAAAAAAATGCTGAAAGACTTAGATGAAACGAAGAAAACAAAATTGCAATGAAAGGAAGAGGGTATCGGAATCTGAAGATTCCTATCAATGTTACACGAGGGTGGGTTGAGGTCGCACAGGCGACTCAATGCCACCGGAGGTGCGTTAATGGCGCTAAAATTGAAAAGAAATTAAGGAAAAGAAGAAGTAAAAAAAAAAGAAGGGTAGAGAAAGGAAAAAGAAAAGGGATAGCCCTCACCTGGTAGCCTTGTGTTGTAGGAAATAAGAAAAAAAATGAGGATGTTGATGGCGGATAGATGCGAAAGAGTTGTGTAGTTGACACTTGATTCCAAAGGAGCGAAGCCTCTGCAATTGATCCCCCTTTCTTCCTTCTGAGTACCCTTCTTATAGGGGGAGAGGAGACTTCTGGAAGGCGGGGACGACGGTTGTGCCTCAAGGGCTGAGATGAGGCGACCCTCGATCGCAGGGTGGATCGAGCGGGAGTTCGATGGTAGAAGGTAGATGGTAGATGGCGATGGAGATGAAAGTCGTTGGAGATCGGTGGTTGAGGATGGGGAAGAAGGTTCTGGCGGGGAGTAGTTAGGAATCGAGGGTGGAAGATGGATGGAAGATGATCGAATGGTCGATCATCTTGGGAAGCAAGAGGGCGTAATGGAGGGTTTTGAGGAATAGGGTTTCTTTGTGAGAGAGGCGAGAGGTGCCGGCTCTGATTTTTTTCGCCAAGGGTTTCCTTGAGAAACCCTAAAAGAAAATTTCCGCCAAAGGGACCCTTAGTTTCAAGATTTTTAATAAAGCATGGGGGGTCTTTGTCCGATTTTCTAAAAAAAAAGGGTTCTTCAGAAAGAGGCTTTTCAAAAACTATTTTTTTTTTGTTATTCTGGAATAATATTCTAAAATCTAAGCAAAATAAGAGATTTGAAAACTTTACCTTTGTATTTTTGAAAAATATGTACAAAAGATGAGTCTTCTGAGAAAACTTTTGAAATTATCTTAGACAACGGGTTCGGATCCAAGGTTTTGAGAAAGTATTCGAGTTTCGGTTCTCGGATCGAGGACTATAGGACAAAGGACCCAAACAAATGCCGGATGGACCATCTGATCCTTTCAAAAATTTATTTTTGGAATTTTATGAATTTTGATCAAAATTTGGATAGCGAGGCTCAGATTTTGATTTTAATTGGATAAAAATCAAGTCAGATATAAGAAGATTGATTTGATTCAGAAAATTCGAGAATGAACCAGAGTTTTTTTTAAGTGACTCGATTTTGAGGGTCAGAGGCAAAAGGGGATATTTACGATATTTTGAAAAATTTGGGGTGTTTACACATTGTTCCTGTAACGCCCCGGGGTTTTAAAACCTTTAAAAATTCAGATTTTTTTTTTTTTTTTTTTAAACAGCGGAAATAACTTTTGATTTTCGGTTTTCTAAACCTCAAGCACGTCACATTCCAATTAACAACAAAAACAACAATAATTTATATCAACATTATATACATAGTCTTTTCACAAGGTTCAAAAATGAAAACATTTAGGATTAAATTTAAAATAAATCCTAAATTAATCTCAGGATCTTGGGAATCTGGATTCTTCGATGCCGCACTTATCCAACATCCACTGTAAGATCTCCTATTCCATATTTGAACCTGAAGTCCCCATAAAACGGGGTTAGACTTATGATAGCCAAGTAAGTCATTAATCAAAACCATATAATTCAAATATTAAGCATGATTTCAATAATTTATAAATTGAAATGCATTCATTTAAGAACAATTATGTAATTAAAAATAAAGCAATTAAAAACAATTTAAAACATGATTATGTGTTATATCAACAATGCATAATCTCAGATCAAATTCTGTGAAAGAAAAAGGTCATTGTTTCGATATTAACGCCCTCCTGGTACGGTGGAGAGTACTCCGATCTCAAACTAAGTATTCCGGGGGTATATTATTCTATTGTGGATTACCCGGATACCTGAGTGAAACGGGCTCCCATGCGAGCGGTCAACGACCGGGAAGATTCTCAGCAATGGCGAGCAAACAAGGAGAGTTGGATGCATCCACTGGCATGCGGCAGCCTTGAGACCCGTTCTCTCGACCTCCTCAACCCGAGTGACAGGAGGTCCAGGGAATCTATCGCTCCCAACAATTATCATCTTCACAATGTCACTCCTGGTTGTACCACTACCCCTTCCAGGGTAGGCTAAACCTAGATGGGCTTGAAGGATTCTTTTATAGGACTTTTCATCTTTTCAAAAACTAGGCTCAATAGCCAAATCATTCCTTTCAAATAAACACGGTTCATATGTATCCAGCCCATCCAGAATTTTGCTCTATCACAACGAGCATTCGCCTATGAAGGCGAGAATTAAGTTTGTATAGACATGACTCCCGCAACAATAAAATCTTTCGAAAATCAACATGCTATACAAAATTCTTTTATCAAAATCAAAGTTTTGATCATAGTATTCATCCAAATTTTATTCAAATCATAAGATTGAAAATCTTGTCATTCAAAACAAATATTTATTCATGCGGATATTAAAATATGCATTTGATCAAGAATCAAATTTAGATAATCATGCATGAATTAAAAGCATGAATCAAAAGCATGTCTAATATAAAATTATAAGATTTTGATAGAATAACTTACTTGGATTTTGATAGAACTTAAGGAGAACAGGATAAAGCGCTCGTGCTTTGATTTAATCTGATAGAATTCATTATATTAGTTAATATTTTTATATCGAATTTCGAGTAGTATTTGCCCTATATTTTAAAGAAGTATCTTTCGAAGAAATTATTAAAAATCTAAAAATTTATTTGTAATTGACTTTAAAACTTTTATAAGAATTTTCACAGAGTTTCCTCTGTAATAACTCAAATGTTCGAAAAAGGGTTTGAACTTGAATTCGAGTTGTAAGAATTCGAACATGACTTTGCGTCACAAATATTTTTATAAAGGTTTTTCAAAAAAATTGATTTAAATATTTAAAAGGATTTTTGAAAATTTTAACAGAATTTCCTTTATAAAAATCGATTTTTTTCTGAAATAGTTATAAAAATTTTGATATAACTTCTACTAAATAAACTGAAAATTTCTAAACTATCTGAAAAACTTTTGCCAGAATTCTAATAATTAATCTTTTTCAGAAAAAATTTGGTCAGAATTACTGCTATACTAATTCTACTTTTTTCAAAAATCTTTAAATCATTTTGACAGAACTTCGGCTATAAAAACTCAATTTTTCAAAAGTCTTTTATAAAATTTTGCCAGAACTACTGCTAAAGTAGTTTGGAATACTTAAAAATATTTAGAAAAATTTGAACAGAGCTTCCCCTATGTAAAGGCTGGGTAGGATTAAATTTTGGCAAAATTGCCAAAATTTAAATCCAAAAGAAATAGAGTTGGGGTTCGGAAAGAGAATAGGGAAGCTCAGAAAGTATAAATTCAAATTTAGAAGAGGGTTTCTAAATACTAACCTTGTTTAGTTGATTTGAGCAGCGCTTCCGCTATCCAAATCTGACCTTTCTGCTAAGTTTAGCAGAACTCCTGCAGGCAGCGCTTCCGAGGCTGTTTCTGATCTGACGAAGCTTCTTGCAGAAGAACGAACTTCGCTTAAGGGAAGAGGAAAAGGGATAGAATAGGTTTCTCAGAAAAAATCTGAGATTCTATGGAGTTTTTAAACTAAAATCTAGAGAGAGAAATTCAAAGGTAGAGAGAGAAAGTAGGAGAGAGAGAGAGAGATCTTAGAGAGAGAAGGAGTCTTGGACTTGAGTAGAGAGAGAGGGGGTGAGGGGTATTTATAGGAGAGATAAGGGAGGTCGCCCCCCCCTGTGGGGCCCATTTTGGTGACATTTGTCACCAAAGTAATTAAAAAATTAATTTTTTTAATGACACTTGTCATTCTTCTGGCAAGTGTCAAAGAGAGAGAGGGGCTTAGTGTCACCTCCTCACTGAGGAGTGACACTTGTCCTCCCATGGTTTTGGAAAACCATGGCCTGTCCATGGTTTTGGGCCAGTTGTTTTTCTAAAACCATGGTCTGAGATTAAAATATTATAAATTAATATATTTTATTCAATTTGCTACTTTTTAATACCCAAGTTAACCTTGGCTCAATTCCATCTTTCAGAAATGCCATAGGAGATTTAGAATTATTTGATTGTCCTTCTGCAGTTCAATAAATTACATAGCCTGCCATTGAGAATGGTAAATTACCATTTTCGTCCCTGACAATTTTATTAATTCCTTGAAAATATCCTAAAAGAAAGATTACTATTTTGACCTTATATAGTTGGGTATTTTACCGAAAAATGCCACTGAATTGGCAAATTACTAAGCTACCCTTTGACAATTTGATTAATGACTAGAATGTCCCTAAATTCTGATTTTCGAACAAGCCTCAACAAAATTTTGTCTGGATTTTAAATATATATTCAGATCTTTACTTTGAACAATACTAACCATAAAAATAAGGGTTTTAATACTATAATTCACATTCAGAATAAATAAAAATTAAAACTTGAATTTTCTTCAGAATTTATAAATCATTAAAAATTTTGGGTATTACATTCTACCCCCCTAAAAGAAAAAATTTCGTCCTCGAAATTTATGTACAATTTAAACAAACAATTCTGGATACTTCTCTCTGATGCTGTTTTCAGGTTCCCAAGTACATTCTTCAATTCCGTGATGCTGCCATCTGACTTTAACCAGAGGAATAGTCTTTGTTCTCAAAATTTGATCTCTTCTATCCATAATTTCTATAGGCTTTTCCTCAACAGTCATGTCTTCTCGAATTGCTATATCTTGATGCTGGATAATATGAGATGGATCATAAACATATTTTCGCAGCATTGAAACATGAAATACATTATGAATCTGTGCATACTGAGGAGGCAATTCGATTCTATAAGCAGTTTCACCGATTCGATCTAGAATCTTAAAAGGTCCTACAAATCTAGGACTTAACTTTCCCTTCTTTCCAAATCTGAACACACTTTTGGTTGGAGATACTTTGACGAAGACCATATCATCAACTTCAAAAGCGAGTTCTTTCCGTCTTTGATCAGCATATCCTTTTTGTCGACTCTGGGCAGCGCGTAGTCTGTCTCGAATCAAATTTACTTGCTCAGTGTAATGTTGTAGTATCATTGGTGACTCTAACTTTCGTTCACCAATTTCATTCCAATAGAGTGGCGATCGACAAGGTCTTCCATATAAAGCTTCGTATGGCGTCATTCCAATACTGGTATGATAACTATTACTATAAGCGAATTCAGCTAGCATAATATGAATATCCCAATCTCCTTTCCATTCTAGCATACAGGCGCGTAACATATCTTCCAGAGTTTGAATAGTACGCTCTGATTGTCCATCAGTTTGGGGATGAAATGCAGAACTGAACTTTAACTTTGTTCCCAAAGCCTGCTGAAGTTGGTTCCAGAATCGAGAAGTAAACCTGGGATCACGATCAGAGATAATTGAAAATGGTATTCCATGTAGTCTTACAATCTCTTGAATGTATAAATCTGCCAGACTTTCCAAAGATTGACTTATATGAATAGGTAGAAAGTGAGCTGATTTAGTTAATCGGTCAATAATAACCCAAATTGCATCATGCTGTTTTCGAGTTTTTGGTAAACCCACTATGAAATCCATAGTAATTTCTTCCCATTTCCATTGTGGAATTTCAATTTGTTGCATCATTCCACCTAGCTTCTGATGTTCTGCCTTAACTTGTTGGCAAATCAAACACTTTGAAACATAATTTGCCACATCTCTCTTCATACCAGTCCACCAGTACTTTCTTTGCAAATCTTTGAACATCTTTGTACTTCCTGGGTGGATAGTATACTTGCTTTTATGGGCTTCTTCAAGGATTTCATTTCTCAAATCAGGGTTATTTGGTACCCATATTCGATCATTCATCAAAATACTCCCATCTTCTTTAAGTCGAAAAGAAACATCATCTTCCTGTTGGGCTCGAGCTAAAAATTCTTCATGTTGAGAATCCTTACTTTGTTCAGAAATAATTCGGATGAGGATTTCTGGTCGAACAATTAAGTTTGATAATAAAATCCTTCCTGTATCAGTTGTAAAGGGTTTCCAATTAATGAAATCTTTAATAAGTTTCCATTCTTTGTCTATGAGACTTGCCAAAGTGTCT
This sequence comes from Nuphar pumila, assembly GCF_984573655.1. NCBI lineage: Eukaryota > Viridiplantae > Streptophyta > Magnoliopsida > Nymphaeales > Nymphaeaceae > Nuphar > Nuphar pumila. Next base: position 51,219,237 of record NC_143257.1, on the reverse strand, counting down.
CTAGTTTTGCGACTAAGAGCATCAGCTACAATATTCGCCTTTCCAGGATGATAAGAAAGTGTGAACTCATAGTCTTTAATAAATTCTAGCCAACGTCGCTGTCTCATATTAGATTCTTTCTGCGAGAACAAATATTTGAGGCTCTTGTGATCACTGAATACTTTAAATTGTTCTCCATATAAATAATGTCTCCAGATCTTTAGTGCAAAAACAACTGCTGCAAGTTCTAAGTCATGGGTTGGATAATTCTTCTCATGATTTTTCAACTGTCTTGATGCATAAGCAATAACTTTTCTGTGTTGCATCAATACACAACCTAGACCAGTACCAGAAGCATCTACATATACCTCAAATCCACCATGTCCCGAGGGTAAAGTAAGCACTGGAGATGTAGTGAGCTTTTCTTTCAAAATTTGGAAACTTTCTTCACATTTAATGTCCCAATCAAATTTAACACCCTTCTTCAGAAGTCTAGTCATTGGTGATGCTATACGGGAAAAATCTTGAATGAATCTTCGGTAGTATCCAGCAAGTCCAAGAAAACTTTGAATATCTGTAATATTCTTAGGTTGTTTCCATTCTAATACTGCTTCCACTTTAGCAGGATCCACTGAGATTCCATCTTTCGAAATTACATGACCCAAAAACATAACTTTTTCCAACCAAAATTCGCACTTAGAAAATTTGGCATATAACTGATTTTTCATCAAAGTATCCAAAATAATCCTTAAATGTTTCTGGTGTTGTTCCTTATTTTCAGAATAAATTAAAATATCATCAATAAAAATAATCACAAATGTATCTACAAACGGTCTGAACACACGGTTCAAAAGATCCATAAAGGCTGCTGGTGCATTTGTAAGTCCGAAAGGCATGACAGTGAATTCATAGTGTCCATACCTTGTCCGAAAGGCTGTCTTAGAAATGTCTTCTTCCTTGATTCTAAGTTGATGATATCCAGACCTAAGATCAATCTTTGAAAATACCTTAGCCTTCTGTAATTGATCAAATAAATCTTCAATTCGTGGCAACGGATATTTATTCTTTATGGTAACTTGATTAAGAAGTCTGTAATCTATACATAATCTTAATGACCCATCTTTCTTCTTTACAAATAATACTGGTGCACCCCAGGGAGACATACTTGGTCTAATAAATCCCAGCTCCATTAATTCCAATAATTGCTTTTTTAATTCTGTGAGTTCTGCTGGAGCCATCCTATAAGGAGCTTTAGAAATTGGTGCAGTTCCTGGCATTAACTCAATACCGAATTCTATCTCTCTATGTGGAGGAGGTCCTGGTAATTTATCAGGAAAAACATCTGAAAATTCACGAACAATATCCAGACTTTCAAGAGAAATTTCTGCTGGCCTGGCAAGAGTAATGCTGACTAGAAAGGCCGTACATCCATTCCTCAAATATTTCTGGGCCTTTAAAAAAGAAATAACTCGATTTTTAGGAGTAGAATTGGATAATCTAAATTTTACCTTAGGAATACCTGGTTGAGAAAAAGTAACTTTTCCTTCCTGACAAAATATTCTTGCATGATGTTGATGTAGCCAATCCATACCCAATATAATATCAAAATCTGACATGTCTAATAGAATTGGGTCAGCCGGTAAATTCTGTCCTTCAATATATACTTTTAGATTCGGCAAGTATAACCCACAAAAAGATTTACATCCTACTGGGTTGACCACTTCCAGAGCACAATTCAAAGACTTGATAGGCATATTAAGTAAAGTAGTAAACTTCTTGGAAATAAAAGAATGAGTTGAACCACAATCAAATAGAGTAAAAGCACCATGTCCAGCTATAGATAAAGTACCTTGAATCAGGTCACCCTTAGGTAGTTGATCAACATTGGCGGTATAAACGCGACCTGGTACTTTTTTATTCTGCGGTCGTTGTTGTTGTTGTGGTTGTTGTTGTTGCTGTTGTTGTTGTTGTTGCTGGTACGGATACTGGGGTTGTTGCTGAGGGCGAGGTCTAATAAGGCCTCGAGCATGTTCATCCATTTCCTTTTTATAGCAGTCTTTAATAAAATGGCCTGACTTACCACAATATAAACAACCACCAGTTGTTCGGGGGCAGGGTTGTCCTGGATGGGATCGATAGCAATTCTGACATGATCTAGCTGGTAGTTGTGTAGCTGGTAATTATGGTTGATTGACTTGAAACTGTTGTCGTGGCCTCTTTGCTGGAGGGATGAACCTTCTTCCTTCAAAATTTCTTTTAGGCCAACTCCTTTGGCCTCTGAATTGAGAAACCGTTCTGCCAGATTGATTCTTCTGTATTTCTTCCCAATCTTCTTGTATCAATGTAGCTATTTCCACCGCCTTGTCTAAAGTTTCTGGCCTACTAGTGAGGACTTTGGTTCGTAGAATTGGTTTCAATCCTCTAGTAAATTTCATTGCCCTCTCGTCTTCCGTATTATAGACATTTGGGCAATACTTCTCTAAATTTCTGAATTTAGTAATGTATTCAGATAAAGAGAGTCCTCCTTGTAGTAATTCAAGGAATTCCCTCATCTTACGACTTCTTTCATGCTTGGGGAAATATGCAGCATAGAAAACTTCAATAAATTGCTCCCAAGTAACAGATCCATTGCTAAATTTAATTTCTAAGGTGGATGCCCACCACCTTTCTGCATCTCCCTTTAATCTGTATGCTGCATAGTTCACCTTACGATCTTCAGGTACGGTCAGAACACGAAAAATCTTTTCTATTTCTCGAATCCAAACCTCTGCAGCTTCTGGATCCATCTTTCTTGAAAATGTAGGTGGATCTAATTTGAGAAACTTCTCATAAGATATTTCATTATGGCTTTGACAGGATTTTGAAGATGTAGTTGAGTCTTGCCTATTCTGATTCTGATCACTTATAACAACTACCAAATTATTTAATGTTTCCATAATGAATTCTTGTTGTCCATTATGCTCCTTGGATTGCTTCTTTGATGCTTGACGAGGCATCCTTGATAAATAATGATCAGACTTAGATTAAATTAGAAAGAACATTTATTCATATGAACATATATATATATATCAAAACCCATACTTACAAGAATTTACATATTTAACAAAACTTAACAAAAGATATCCTATGGAAGCTTGAGGAATTTTCCCAAATAATTCCTCTTGTTCCTAATCCGCTTTGGTGGATGAGAAGGCCGTGCAACATTTGGATCTATATTATAAACTTGTTTATCTGGATTTCCTAAATATAAGCTAAGGTCATCCGTAGGTTCTCTTGGGGTATATATAGGATCAGGGGGTTGGACTGAAAATACAAAGTCCAAAAGAGTTAAAGTGGTTGCAGGAGCAGGTATTATGGGTGAGTCGGATGAAATGACAATAGGTTCCATTGGAGGAGGAGGAGCAAGAATAACCACACGGGATTGTTGATCTGGTAGGTTTTCAGCGGCTTGCTGTCTTTTAATGCAACTCATCTTCACTTGGCATTCTTTTTCTATATGCCCAACTTCTCCACAAAATAAACATTCTTCCAATTCCAGTGGGCAAGGTTGTGATAAATGGGTCTGTAAACACCTATGACATTTTTCTAAGTTTTCTTTTTCTTTTGTGAGACTTCGAACTTGATTTTCTAAATTATCCACCACCCATTTTTGTACTGTCTGTGATTCTTCTAGCTTCTGAACATCCTTGACAAGTTCTTTAATGATATTGACCAGATCTTGAGGAGTCATCTATAAGAAGAATAATGATTTAACAATAATAATAAAATAAAAATCTAAAGTACATACTTACAGTGTAATGTATGAACAAGGTGGATCTCGAACCAGATTTCCCAAAACTCTGCTCTGATACCAACTGTAACGCCCCGGGGTTTTAAAACCTTTAAAAATGCAGATTTTTTTTTTTTTTTTTTAAACAGCGGAAATAACTTTTGATTTTCGGTTTTCTAAACCTCAGGCATGTCACATTCCAATTAACAACAAAAACAACAATAATTTATATCAATATTATATACATAGTCTTTTCACAAGGTTCAAAAATGAAAACATTTAGGATTAAATTTAAAATAAATCCTAAATTAATCTCAGGATCTTGGGAATCTGGATTCTTCGATGCCGCACTTATCCAACATCCACTGTAAGATCTCCTATTCCATATTTGAACCTGAAATCCCCATAAAACGGGGTTAGACTTATGATAGCCAAGTAAGTCATTAATCAAAACCATACAATTCAAATATTAAGCATGATTTCAATAATTTATAAATTGAAATGCATTCATTTAAGAACAATTATGTAATTAAAAATAAAGCAATTAAAAATAATTTAAAACATGATTATGTGTTATATCAACAATGCATAATCTCAGATCAAATTCTGTGAAAGAAAAAGGTCATTGTTTCGATATTAACGCCCTCCTGGTACGGTGGAGAGTACTCCGATCTCAAACTAAGTATTCCGGGGGTATATTATTCTATTGTGGATTACCCGGATACCTGAGTGAAACGGGCTCCCATGCGAGCGGTCAACGACCGGGAAGATTCTCAGCAATGGCGAGCAAACAAGGAGAGTTGGATGCATCCACTGGCATGCGGCAGCCTTGAGACCCGTTGTCTCGACCTCCTCAACCCGAGTGACAGGAGGTCCAGGGAATCTATCGCTCCCAACAATTATCATCTTCACAATGTCACTCCTGGTTGTACCACTACCCCTTCCAGGGTAGGCTAAACCTAGATGGGCTTGAAGGATTCTTTTATAGGACTTTTCATCTTTTCAAAAACTAGGCTCAATAGCCAAATCATTCCTTTCAAATAAACACGGTTCATATGTATCCAGCCCATCCAGAATTTTGCTCTATCACAACGAGCATTCGCCTATGAAGGCGAGAATTAAGTTTGTATAGACATGACTCCCGCAACAATAAAATCTTTCGAAAATCAACATGCTATACAAAATTCTTTTATCAAAATCAAAGTTTTGATCATAGTATTCATCCAAATTTTATTCAAATCATAAGATTGAAAATCTTGTCATTCAAAACAAATATTTATTCATGCGGATATTAAAATATGCATTTGATCAAGAATCAAATTTAGATAATCATGCATGAATTAAAAACATGAATCAAAAGCATGTCTAATATAAAATTATAAGATTTTGATAGAATAACTTACTTGGATTTTGATAGAACTTAAGGAGAACAGGATAAAGCGCTCGTGCTTTGATTTAATCTGATAGAATTCATTATATTAGTTAATATTTTTATATCGAATTTCGAGTAGTATTTGCCCTATATTTTAAAGAAGTATCTTTTGAAGAAATTATTAAAAATCTAAAAATTTATTTGTAATTGACTTTAAAACTTTTATAAGAATTTTCACAGAGTTTCCTCTGTAATAACTCAAATGTTCGAAAAAGGGTTTGAACTTGAATTCGAGTTGTAAGAATTCGAACATGACTTTGCGTCACAAATATTTTTATAAAGGTTTTTCAAAAAAATTGATTTAAATATTTAAAAGGATTTTTGAAAATTTTAACAGAATTTCCTTTATAAAAATCGATTTTTTTCTGAAATAGTTATAAAAATTTTGATATAACTTCTACTAAATAAACTGAAAATTTCTAAACTATCTGAAAAACTTTTGCCAGAATTCTAATAATTAATCTTTTTCAGAAAAAATTTGGTCAGAATTACTGCTATACTAATTCTACTTTTTTCAAAAATCTTTAAATCATTTTGACAGAACTTCGGCTATAAAAACTCAATTTTTCAAAAGTCTTTTATAAAATTTTGCCAGAACTACTGCTAAAGTAGTTTGGAATACTTAAAAATATTTAGAAAAATTTGAACAGAGCTTCCCCTATGTAAAGGCTGGGTAGGATTAAATTTTGGCAAAATTGCCAAAATTTAAATCCAAAAGAAATAGAGTTGGGGTTCGGAAAGAGAATAGGGAAGCTCAGAAAGTATAAATTCAAATTTAGAAGAGGGTTTCTAAATACTAACCTTGTTTAGTTGATTTGAGCAGCGCTTCCGCTATCCAAATCCGACCTTTCTGCTAAGTTTAGCAGAACTCCTGCAGGCAGCGCTTCCGAGGCTGTTTCTGATCTGACGAAGCTTCTTGCAGAAGAACGAACTTCGCTTAAGGGAAGAGGAAAAGGGATAGAATAGGTTTCTTAGAAAAAATCTGAGATTCTACGGAGTTTTTAAACTAAAATCTAGAGAGAGAAATTCAAAGGTAGAGAGAGAAAGTAGGAGAGAGAGAGAGAGATCTTAGAGAGAGGAGTCTTGGACTTGAGTAGAGAGAGAGGGGGTGAGAGGTATTTATAGGAGAGAGAAGGGAGGTCGCCCCCCCTGTGGGGCCCATTTTGGTGACATTTGTCACCAAAGTAATTAAAAAATTAATTTTTTTAATGACACTTGTCATTCTTCTGGCAAGTGTCAAAGAGAGAGAGGGGCTTAGTGTCACCTCCTCACTGAGGAGTGACACTTGTCCTCCCATGGTTTTGGAAAACCATGGCCTGTCCATGGTTTTGGGCCAGTTGTTTTTCTAAAACCATGGTCTGAGATTAAAATATTATAAATTAATATATTTTATTCAATTTGCTACTTTTTAATACCCAAGTTAACCTTGGCTCAATTCCATCTTTCAGAAATGCCATAGGAGATTTAGAATTATTTGATTGTCCTTCTGCAGTTCAATAAATTACATAGCCTGCCATTGAGAATGGTAAATTACCATTTTCGTCCCTGACAATTTTATTAATTCCTTGAAAATATCCTAAAAGAAAGATTACTATTTTGACCTTATATAGTTGGGTATTTTACCGAAAAATGCCACTGAATTGGCAAATTACTAAGCTACCCTTTGACAATTTGATTAATGACTAGAATGTCCCTAAATTCTGATTTTCGAACAAGCCTCAACAAAATTTTGTCTGGATTTTAAATATATATTCAGATCTTTACTTTGAACAATACTAACCATAAAAATAAGGGTTTTAATACTATAATTCACATTCAGAATAAATAAAAATTAAAACTTGAATTTTCTTCAGAATTTATAAATCATTAAAAATTTTGGGTATTACAGTTCCCATGATAGTTTGTCACGAACTGCTATGGCCATTTTTATTCATGATGATTCTTGGCCCTTGCCTTCATTTGTTGCATATAGATGTTCATTTAACTATGACATCGCCTATGTATATGTATATATATATCCCTGTATATATGCGCATTTTCTAACAAATGCAGGGAAGGCCATATACCTTTCTCCTTCAAACATGAGTAAAGCATCTTGTATAAGATTTTGAATAGTCATTTACACTCACATTTTTAATCTCCTTTTATGCGGATGCTATCTTGCAGAAACGTGAGAAAAGTTCGGAAATTAGAAATGTTTCGATACTTTCGATTCCAACATTATAATAAGCTAGATATTAATGAAAACCCTACATTTCTAGTTTTAGATTAGAATGGTTGAGCATGTAAATAACATTTGTTTCATTATTTTCCTTTGTTCCTGAAAACTCACAAATGATGAAACACGAATGGCACGTGCACCATTCTAATAGGAGGTGATTAATCCTAAGTTGATGATTTGCATCAATGGCCATAGTCAGGATGTGAACAAAACTTAAGGTTTTTATCTTTTATGGAATAACATTGGATCCACACTGGATCCTTTTTCAAAATTCATCATATTGTTTTAATATTTTTCCTCTTTTATCAGGGTTTTATTTAAAATTAATTCAATATATATACCAATGGCCATAATCAGGGTATATTGAGAGTTAATTTCATTTTAAACTCTATAAAAACACCAAAATGTATTTTATTCTTCATTTGAATTTAAATGTGGTTATTATATAATACATTCAATGACCATAGTCAGGGATGTATTATATATTCAATCTCATTTTTAATTCATTTAAAGAATGAAATAACTTTTCAAAATCCCATTTCAAGATTCTTTAAATTCATTCATCATTTAGGATAGAACTGCATCATATTTTCAAAATTCTTTTCAAAATCTAAGTAATCTTGAATATCTTTCTTCAATTTCTATTTCAAATTCATCAATTCTATCTCATTTTCAAAATCTGATTTCAAGGTCCAATTCGACTTTGAAATTTTAAATTTATTTTATATTAAAAAAAAACCAATCAAACTCAAAGTTCAATTTAACTTTGAAATTCGTGATTCATCTTCTAAATTCAAAATTCAAGCTTCAAATACAAAAATCCAATTTTGAAATTCATGTGTATATTCGAAATTCCATAATCAAATCAACTTTGAAATTCCAAAGATTCATTTTTAAAATTCAAAATCAATTCAGATATCTCAAAATTTCATCTTTCAAAGTTCAACTTTGAAACCTCTGATTCATCTTCTGATTTCAAAATCAAGTTTGTTCTCTTATCTTCAAGTTAGATCTTAAATCCCAACTTGAATCCAGATTTCCAAGTACAAACCCCACTTTTTGGATCTCAGACTTCAGATCCAATTCCATTTTAGGATCCATAATCCAATTTCACCTTGGATCTCAGACTTCAGGTCCAAATTCCAGTTAGGATCAAGAATCAACTTCATCTTGGATCTTGGATCTTGGATCTCGGATTCAGATCCAAAAACCCATTTTTTAGTATCCAGAATCCAATTCCATTTTGGATCTGAGATTTCAGATCCAAGTTCCATTCCAAATTTTGGATCCAATTCTACCTTGGATCTCAAACTTCAGATCCAAATTCCATCTTGGATTTCAAATCTTGGATCAATTCCATTTTAGGATCCAAAATTCAACTTCCACTTTGGATCTTAAACTTTAGATTCAAATCCATTTTACGATCCAGAACCCAATTCTACTTTGGATCTCATGCTTTAGATCCAATTCCATTTAGGATTCAGAATCCAATTCTACCTTGGATCTCAGATTTCAGATCCAAATTCTATTCCAAAATTTGGATCCAATTCCACCCTGGATCTCAGACTTCAGATCCAGATTTCATCTTAGATTCCAGATCTTGGATCCAATTCTATTCAAGACCCAGAATCCAATTCCATTCCCAATTCTAGATTTCCAATCCAATTCCGTTTTTCAGATCTCATCTGAACTTCCTAAATCCATTTCAATTTTTTAATACCATTTGGATTTCTCAAAATCCATCCTGATTTCAAACTTTAAATCTGGAATTCAATATCACTTCAAATTTCATCTCCTTCTCTTAAAACCAGATTCAAAATTCAAAATTCAAAATTCAAAATTCAAAATTCAAAGTCAATTTCTGACTTTGAAAATTCATTCATTTTCCTTTTACCTCAGCCTTAAATCATTCTTTCTCAAAATCAAGATTTATTCTTCAAACTCTCATTATTTCAAAGACTTAGAACTTCATATATCTTTTCTGATCTATCTAAGAAATCATTTCTTCATTCTATTATCAAGTCTATCTCAGAAAAACTTGGAGATTTTCAAAACATTTTCCCAAAAGAGCATACATCCCTGCATTGCACAAGCATGATTCTTTGTGCATTTAGACTTAGGATAAATTCTTAGATAATATTTAGGCAAATCAAAAGGCATAAATTCGATCCTTGGTTCGATTACCCCTAGTAAAGGCACCAGGAATGGTCGAACCTCGTACCGACGAGCGAATCCCATCTCTCCATTTTCCCGCAATATATTTCAAAATGGAGGCGAGTAATTTTCAAAATATTTTCAAATCAAGGTCAAGTGAGACCCCGCAAAAGAGTTCCTCTTCTCTCTTCTTTTCTTTTCTCTTCTCTCTTCTTTTCTGTCTTTTATTTTTCTCCCTTCAATGTGACGCCCCAAACCCCGACCTTGTAAAAACCTTGAGTTTTTTAGCAAAATTTTTTTTTTTTGAAGGATATACAGAGTGAAAAATAACTAGCGGAAGTAAAGGAGGAAAACAGGGGTAAAGCAAAGGTTGCAAGTCTGAGCGAGCCACAGTGAGAAAACCAAACCACAATAGACAAATAGAGTATTCTTCATTTCCACAATAGTTATAATGATACAAAAACGAGACTGGGTACAAAAAGGAACAGTCTCCCAAAAAGGAGAGGTACTACCCCTTAAACCCCAAAACCAGAAGAAGCCAGAATCTGCTGCAAAGTGTGGGTCTCAAGGCTCCTGCTGTGCGCCGTCGCATCGCGCTGCATCTACTCGTCACCTGTATCCCCATAAAACGGGGTCAGTACTCTTGCGAGTTGGTGAGACAAACCATCCATACATTATCATTTTTAAGGAAAAGCAGAAGGTAAGCAACGTGCTACAAGTGTGCTAAGTACAAGACTATAACTATCATGATGGAACAGTTAGAAACACTTGAATAAAAGTACCAGTGCGTGTCAGGTAGGTGCACGTGCCACAAGACTGTAAAACTATAAGTAAGTAATAGTGCCACTACTAAAGTATCAAAACAGAAACTGAACAACAGAAGTAGCAGCTAAAGTAACAGAGTAGGAACCAACCAACAGAGGGTAGCAACTGAACAAAAGTGTGTACTGCTCTAAAGTAGCCACTACAGTAAGTCAGTCTGTTTGGTTAGTCCTTATGTTCATCTTTTTACCTCCTTCGGGTACGCGAAGGAAAACCCTCGAGTTCTGTGAGACATGCACCCGGTGTCTGTTATTCAATTTCTAATGTGGTAACCGGGGATGCTACAGAACGAGAAAACCACCTGCGGGCGACACGCAGCCAGGAGAAACCTTTCGCAGGGGTAAAGGATTGCAATCCGTACTACTGCAGTAGCAAAGGTCCCTGTGGAGGGCAACCTTGATCTCCCTAACTCCGAGTGACTGGAGGTCAGAGGGCACACCGGCTCCTCAAAGGAACAAGTCGTAGTAACGACACGTCACTCGGGGCTGTACCATTCACCCTCTCCCTGGGTGACCAAATTGTGAATGGGGCGCGGCAGGTTTTATCTTATTTAGGCTCAAACTTCAAGTCATACCTCCTCTCGAGGTAGTCGTGCCTCGTGGTACTCGCGGGGTACGCAAACGAGGACTTGGCCTGCCCATTCACGTGCTCAGCCTCACATGGCTACCACGAGCACACCGCCTGTGAGGGCGATAGTTATACCATTTTATTTTATGCCTAGGGTGACACGAACATGTGAGCACATTCTCACTGACCCGGGCCATTGCCCGTAGACTCCAACCGAGTCTCAAAACCTCAACAGGGCAAAAGTGTCAACCCCTATGATAATTTGAATACCTCTTCAAGTGTTTGCCATGTAAAGCTCACCTCTGGAGCAGTGTATATCTATCGATATACGAGAGAGGTCCAAACCCGAAGAAGCTCGACAAGTGAGCTGGTGATGCGAGTGTCCAAACGTGCCAACTTGCTCTCACGAGACGGAACAACCCGCATTGGTGCAAGTTCGTCAAACCACACACGTACCATATTAACACGACAACTCTCGTGTAGCGAGGCCATCCGCCAGGGGTCCTCGCAAATCCCACACTCACAAGTGTCAGGGGAAGAGGAAACAATATTATCCCATACTAATGGGAATAACATTGGCATAACCAAAAGTGGGGTAGGCCATTCGCCAGGGGTCCTCACAAATCCCACACTCACAAGTGTCAGGGGAAGAGGAAACAATATTATCCCATACTAATGGGAATAACATTGGCATAACCAAAAGTGGGGTAGGCCATTCGCCAGGGGTCCTCGCAAATCCCACACTCACAAGTGTCAGTGGAAGAGGAAACAATATTATCCCATACTAATGGGAATAACATTGGCATAACCAAAAGTGGGGTAGGCCATTCGCCAGGGGTCCTCGCAAATCCCACACTCACAAGTGTCAGGGGAAGAGGAAACAATATTATCCCATACTAATGGGAATAACATTGGCATAACCAAAAGTGGGGTCCGCACGCCTGGGGCACTAAATCGACCGCAACCTTAAAGGTCCGAGCACTCCAAGGTGCTGCCCAACGAAGGGACAGGGTTACCGGGTGCCTTAGCACCCGGTGCCGCTGTGGCGCCAACCTTGGGAACCTAAAACCCGAAGGGGGGGGGGGCTGACCAAGTGGCTAGGCCACGGGGGCCCTGTTACCCCTGATCCCCGCCTAGGCACTGGCCCCATGGGGCTGACGGCCATACTGGCCTCAGCCCGCATGCGCCAACCCGGGTGTGCCAGCACCCGGCTAAGCCTAAAGTGCCCACAAGAGGGCTAGGCTTAGCCCAGGGCCCTACGGGCCAACCGAGACCTTAAGCGAGGTTCGGCTCGCTCATGACCAGACTTAGCTGGGTCATGAAAGACCCTTGGTCTGAACCTAGCTGTGATTTCGGACCAGGGTGTCGGGCCTTAGCCCACACCCATAGGGGTGCGGCTAACCCAACCACCCGGTTGGGTGAGTCAGGCCAAAGGCTCTGGCCTGGACCCGATTGGTCCAGGCCCGGCCAACTAAAAGGGGGCAGGGCACTAACTGGGGGTGCCCCACAGGCACCCCTGGTCTGGCCCGGGGGTAGGCCCTTACCAAAGCACCCAGCGGGTGCTTGCCAGCCCGCAGTGGGCACCAAGGAGGTGGCCAAGGTGGGGCGCCAAAGCAGGGTGGCGGTCTGGACCACTGAAGGTCCAGACCCAGCCTGACTACCCCAGCAACCGAAGTTGCTGGGGACAGGCCACGCCTGGTCTGACCCAGCCAAGGGTCCAGACCAGGCCCAAAATGGGCCAGCGCACCACTAAGTGGTGCGCCCAGCACCATGCCCCGGGTGCACTAAGCACCCGACTCTAGGCTGCACTGCAGCCAACAGGCCAAGGAGGAGGGGGAGGCTGCCTGCTACAGACTCCTAGTCTATAGCATCTTGCCCGGCCCAACCATGGGCCGAGTCAGGTCGCACCCACCTGGTGCACCCACTCAGTGGCTGCGCCAAAGAGGTGACCCGGGTGCCATGCGCACCAGGCCACCCGCCTGCCAAAAGGGCATTGGCCTTGTCAAAGCACAGAGAAAGGGGCCCATGCAGGCCCCTGGTTCGAGCCAAGTGGTGGCTCGAGCCAAAGCCTGCAGCCCCAATATGGCAGGTCAGACCTTAACCCCAAAAAAAAACTCCCGGGTGCCTTAGCATCACCACGAACCAAACACACACACACTTACAGAATTTTTTTTTTTTGAAACACAAAAAAAAAACTTGAACAAAGCCAAAGAAAGAGGGCCTCACCTTAGTGCTGGGTTGGCCCAGCTGAACCCACAGCACGAGAGTGGAGGAGGAAGAAGAGAGAGGGTGTCGACCCTCTCTCTCTTCCCTTTTCTTGTTTAAAAAGGGGGAAGAGAGATGGACGGTGGGGAGGGAAGGAAGGGAGATGGGGGGTCTCCCTCTCCCACGCCCCACCCTCCTATAAGGACCTAGGGGAGGGTCTAAGGAGGCCCCCAACCACTCCCCTTAATTTAAGGGGAGTGGTTGGCCTTGTCCATTCAAGGTCAACCTCCCTAAGGAAAATCGACAACACCCCCCCCCCCCCCCTTCCCCTTTTTTTTTATTATTATTTTTTTTTGAAAAAGGAGGGGGGGGCAAGGGATACCCCCTAAGGGGCGCCCAGCCTAGTCCCCCAAAACGTGGGCTGTGCCCACCCACTTTTGAAAATGCCTCTTTAAGGCTTCAAAAAGAAAAATTTCCAACTTTTCAAAAATCTCATTTTGAAAAGTGGTTTTTTGTAAATACTTCTTTTCATAAGCCTTTAAAAGGAGACATGGGCTGGGGTGGAGCCCATGTCAACTTCTCTAAATTCACAAACCTACCCCTTGTAAAACATTTTTTCTAAAACCCTCTACTAGGCTTTGAGGATTTTGCAATTTACCTCCTCTTTCTTTTTGAAAAATTTCAATATAATAAACGTTAAAAAGAACTAATCTAAACTTATTTAAAAATCAAGATTTTTAATTACATCTTGTAAATTAAGGTTTAAGCTTTCATAAAGTATATTTAACTTCTCAGTTACGGCGAAATTGGGCCTCGGTATGACTCACAATTACCGATATACCCTTTTTCGCCAAAATCCGTGAAATAACGAGATATTTCTCTCGTTTAAACCCCAAATCCGGGGTGAGCTCATGTGAACACAATATACACATAATCTATAAATATTGAGGTTAGATCCGTCGCGGTTTGCCCCGAATCGCCTCGTAGAGCAAATCCACACGATTCAAGACCTCAGAAAGCGATAATTGCTAAAATTTGTGAGTATTGCCCGTGCCTAAACAGGAATTTCTCAACGAGTAGGAATATTTCATTTAGAATTCTTCAGAAAAATAGTGGGGCTTACATCCTTCCCTCCTAAAAAGGGATTTCGTCCGCGAAATCACGAATACCAGGCCACAAAAAGGTCTGGGTATTTCTCCCTCATGCTGGCCTCTGGCTCCCATGTGCATTCTTCAATGCCATGGTGTTGCCACCGTACTTTAACCAATGGAATGGTCTTGGTACGCAGAACTTGGTCGCGACGATCGACGATCTCAACAGGTCTTTCGGCCACCGTTAAATCCTCTTGAACTTCGACATCTTCGTATCGGATGACGTGTGATGGGTCCGGAATGTACTTCCTTAACATCGACACGTGAAAAACGTTATGAATTTGAGCATACTGCTACGGTAGTTCAATCCGATAGGCTGCTCCACCGATCCTTTCGAGGATCCTGAACGGCCCAACCTATCTAGGACTCAACTTTCCTTTCTTCCCAAAACGAAAGACGCTCTTCGTCGGTGATACTTTCACAAAAACCATGTCATCGACATCAAACTGTAGCTCTCGCCGCCTCTTATCGGCGTAACTCTTCTGTCTGTCCTGGGCTGCCTTCAGACGCTCTCGAATCTTCTGCACTTGCTGAGTGTAGTGCTGGAGAACAATCGGCGATTCACTGGATCGATCGCTGATATCGTCCCAATATGACGGTGATCGGCAAGGTCTCCCGTACAAAGCCTCGTACGGAGCCATACCGATACTAGCGTGATAACTATTGTTGTAGGCAAACTCGACCAAACATAAGTGTGAATCCCAATCACCTTTCCAGTCGAGCATACAAGCTCGCAACATATGTTCCAATGTCTATATCGTCCTCTCTGACTGGCCATCAGTCTGAGGGTGGAAGGCAATACTAAACTTCAACTTCGTTCCCAAAGCTGACTGTAACTGTCCCCACAATCGCGACGTGAATCTGGGATCACGATCCGAAATGATAGACGTAGGTACACCATGTAACCGTACAATCTCTCGGATATACAAGTCTGCTAAGCTCTCAAGCGGCTGACTGATCCGGATAGGTAGGAAGTGAGCAGACTTGGTGAGTCTGTCCACAATCACCCATATCGCATCGTGCTTTCGCCTAGTTCGCGGTAAACCTACCACGAAATCCATCGTGATATCCTCCCATTTCCACTAAGGAATCTCAATCCTCTGCATGGTGCCACCGGGACGTTGGTGCTCGATCTTGATTTGCTGACAAGTCAAACACCTCAAGACATACGCTGCGACTTCACGCTTCATCCCGTTCCACCAATACTTTCGCTGAAGGCCCTTAAACATCTTAGTACCACCAGGATGGACGGTGTACTTTGACAGATGTGCCTCATCATGAATCTCCTTTCTCAACTCAGGGTCATTCGGCATCCAAAGTCGATCCTTCATGCGGATGCCACCGCTATCGTCTATGCGAAAGACTGAGCCCTCTTCATGAGCTCGGTCAACAAACTTCTGATATTGAGCGTTCCGCTTCTGCGCCTCGATAACCTTAGGCAAGAATTCTGATCGAATGGCCAACCCAGACAATCTGATCGTTCCGCCTCCGATCGCGAATGGCTTCCAAGCCACGAAATCTTCGATCAACCTCTGGCTCCACACTAGACTAGCCAGAACACTGCTCGATTTGCGACTAAGCGCATCTGCAACGACGTTCGCCTTACCAGGGTGATAAGACAACGTAAACTCATAATCCTTGATAAACTCGAGCCAACGACGTTGTCTCATATTCAATTCCTTCTGGGAAAATAAATATTTGAGACTCTTGTGGTCAGAGAAGACCTCAAATGTATCTCCGTACAGATAATGTCGCCAGGACTTCAAGGCGAACACCACAGCTGCTAACTCCAAGTCATGAGTCGGATAATTCCTCTCGTGAATCTTCAGCTGCCGCGAGGCATACGCAATAACTCGACCGTGCTGCATGAGCACACATCCCAGTCCGGTACCCGAGGCATCTGTGTACACCACAAAACCGCCTCTGCCAGAAGGTAAAGCTAGCACCGAAGAGGTAGTCAGCTTCGTCTTCAGGATCTGAAAACTCTCTTCGCAAGAGTCAGTCCACTCGAATTTGACTCCCTTACGCAGAAGTTTCGTCAAAGGAAGCGCAATCCTGGAAAAGTCCTGAATGAAACGCCGGTAGTAACCAGCTAACCCGAGGAAACTGCGAATATCGGTGACAGACTGAGGCTGCTTCCAGTCCAACACTGCTTCTACCTTTGTTGGATCAACTGACACCCCATCACTGGATATCACATGACCCAAAAACATGACGCGTTGAAGCCAAAACTCGCACTTGGAGAACTTGGCGAACAATCTGTGCTCCCGAAGTACTCCCAACACAATACGCAGATGCTCTCGGTGCTGCTCAGGGGTTTCTGAGTAGATCAAGATATCATCGATAAATACGATCACAAAAGTATCCACGAACGGACGGAAGATACGATTCATCAAATCCATGAATGCTGCTGGTGCATTCGTGAGCCCAAAAGGCATCACAACGAACTCGTACAACTCGTACCTAGTTCGAAAAGCCGTCTTCGAGACATCTTCTTCTCGGATCCGAAGTTGATGATAACCCGATCTGAGGTCGATCTTCGAGAATATCTTCGCTCTCTGCAATTGATCAAAGAGATCTTCTATTCTCGGCAACGGATATTTGTTCTTAATCGTCGCTTGGTTGAGCATTCTGTAGTCAATGCACAACCTCAAGGATCCGTCTTTCTTCTTCACGAACAGAACAGGTGCACCCCATGGCAATGCACTGTTCCTGATAAAACCTTGCTCCATTAACTCTTCCAACTGACGCTTCAGTTCTTCGAGTTCTGCCGGAGCCATACGATATGGTGCCTTTGAGATCAGAGTCGTTCCAGGTAGCAACTCAATACAAAACTCGATCTCACGCTTCGGGGGTAATCCAGGCAGTTCCTCAGGAAACACATCAGGGAACTCCCGAACTACCTCTAGATCCTCGATAGGGGCTAACACCGATTCAACTGGGGCCATACTGACCAAGAAAGCGGTACCCACATTCTGCAGATATTTCTGAACCTTAAATGACGAAATCATACGACTGCCTCGAACAGGTCGAGCAAGGCTGATCTCCAAAACTGGACGGTCAGGAGGGTACAAAACCACCTTGCCTTCCCTGCATAGAACTTGAGCATGATACTCAAACAACCAATCCATGCCTAGAATGACATCAAACTCCGTCATGTCTAGCAGGATCAAATCAGCTGGCAAGTCCTGACTTGCCACTGACACATCCACGCTCGGAATGTACAAAGTACATAAAGACTGATCACCAGTCGGCGTACGAACTTCCAACGGATAATTCAACAATACAGCAGACATAGGAAAGGAACTAGCAAATCTCGAAGCTATGAAAGAATGCGAAGCACCACAGTCAAACAAGGTAAAAGCTGCATGACCAGCGACTGGAATAGTACCTTGGACCAACTCTCCCTTAATCACTTGCTCGATAGTGGCTGCGTAGGCACGCCCTGCCACCGTCTTCTGGTTACCCGTCTTCTGCTGGGAAGATTGCTGCGGCGGGTACATCTGCTGCTGCTGCGGCTGCTGCTGCTGTTGAGGAAGTCGCTGAGGCGCTGGCTGCGATGTTCCTGGCGTGTTCCTCCTCAGATCGTCGGACTGCTTCTTCCGACAATCCTTAATGTAGTGGCCCATCTTGCCACAGTAGATGCATCCTCCAAGGTCCCGTGGACACGGTGGGCCAGGATGATCCATCCGACACTTTGGGCAACCTGATGTTGCCACCATCTGTCTCTGCTGTTGCTCCTGCTGGGGCTGGCGATTTTGTCGCTGCCGGTTGTTGTGATTCCTCTTTGCTGGCGGGGCGGACTTCTTTTCACCCGTATTCTGCTGGAATGAACGTTTCTTAGGCCAACTCTTTTGGCCTTGCTGCTGCTGGTTACCCTTGGACTGTGGAGTCTTCTGGGAGTCGGTCCACTCCTGCTCCAGAAGTGTAGCCGTCTCCAGGGCTTCCTCAAGAGTCGAGGGAGCACGTGTGAACACTCTCAGGCGCAAGGCTAACTTCAAACCACGAGCGAACTTCATCGCTCGTTCCTTCTCAGTCACGTATACATGTGGACAGAAGCGCTCTAGGCTTCTGAACTTCGTGATGTAATCTGCCAAGGTAGAGTTCCCCTGCTGAAGGTCGAGGAACTCCTGCATCTTACGGCTACGCTCGTGGGTCGGAAAATAGGTCGCGTAGAAGACCTCCACGAACTGCTCTCATGTAACTGGTCCACCTCCAAACTTGACATCCCAGGTGGTCGCCCACCACCTTTCGGCATCCTTCCGGAGCCGGTACGTGCCAAAGTCTACCTTTCTATCGTCACTGACCTGCAGCACACGAAAGATCTGCTCGATCTCTCGTATCCAATCCTCGGCTGCCTCGGGTGTAGACTTTCCATCAAAGGAGGGAGTGTTCATGGCCATGAACTGCTTATAGGGCACGACTGTCGCTGGAACTGGAGAGGGAGTAGGAACCGGGGTCTCTCGCTCCTGAGAGGTCCGCATGTTCTCTCCCATAGCACGCATGGCCTCAGCCTGCCTGCCCACAACCTCAGCTAGGTTGCTCACAGTGTCCATGATACGATTGCAACGCTCGCGCCAAGCCATCTTGTGCAAAAGAAGACACGTGTAAGCGATAAGACAAGTCAAAGCATAACTTCATTACTTAAAAAGCATATGTATACATATCATCAGTACAAGCCAAAATTACCCTCTCAACAGGGTTACAACACATAAACCTCCGCAACAAAAATACAAACAAAGCAAGTCTACAAAATGAACACTGACTCAGTGTTCCAACCATACATGTTCACATATAAACAATAAACAAACACAATCACCGCTGCCTACGAGTGTAGTAGTTGCGGTAGGTGTTCCGATTTCCGCATCGCCTCTGCATCGGACGAGGAGGAGAAGCAGGTGTATACTCATGAGGACTCACTGCCTGAGACCCCGGAGGCGAAGCTGGCGTGTACTCGGGAGAAACAGAGCGTGAGTAGAACGCTGGCGTGTACTCAGGAGAACCTGGTGCAACTATTGCATCTCCCACAGGGTCAACTACTGACTGTGCCAGACCGCCCTCAGGAGCCTTATTCTCCTCGGTCTCAGCATTACCCATAATGAGTTCGTCGCCCAACTTACGCTTACATTCGATCTCAATATGCCCCTTAAAGCCACAGTAGGGGCATATGCTCAAGGCACGAGGACAAATCTGTCCTACGTGATACTCGTCACATCTCCCACAAGGAGGTGTCGGATGTGCAAGTATCCGGGCACTCCGCACAATTTGCTGAACCGCTTGATCGAGGGCCTCTGTGCCTCGAATCAGGTCGATAAGAGCTCCAAGCATTCGCTCATTTCTCGAGTCAGCAGGCATCTAATAGGTTATGTAACAAGTTAAGCATGCAAGGCTAAGTACAGCAAAAATCATTAAGAAACAAATGAAAATAATAATTCAGAACATACTTACAGTGCGATGAACGTTGCACGCAGAAGTCTTGGACCACACTTATAAACTGCAGCTCTGATACCAATCTCTGTGATGCCCCAAACCCCAACCTTGTAAAAACCTTGAGTTTTTGAGCAAAATTTTTTTTTTTTTGAAGGATATACAGAGTGAAAAACAACTAGCGGAAGTAAAGGAGGGAAACAGGGGTAAAGCAAAGGCCGCAAGTCTGAGCGAGCCACAGTGAGAAAACCAAACCACAATAGACAAATAGAGTATTCTTCATTTCCACAGTAGTTATAATGATACAAAAACGAGATTGGGTACAAAAAGGAACAGTCTCCCAAAAAGGAGAGGTACTACCCCTCAAACCCCAAAACCAGAAGAAGCCAGAATCTGCTGCAAAGTGTGGGTCTCAAGGCTCCTGCTGTGCGCCGTCGCATCTCGCTGCATCTACTCGTCACCTGTATCCCCATAAAACAGGGTCAGTACTCTTGCGAGTTCGTGAGACAAACCATCCATACATTATCATTTTTAAGGAAAAGCAGAAGGTAAGCAACATGCTACAAGTGTGCTAAGTACAAGACTATAACTAGCATGATGGAACAGTTAGAAACACTTGAATAAAAGTACCAGTGCGTGTCAGGTAGGTGCACGTGCCACAAGACTGTAAAACTACAAGTAAGTAACAGTGCCACTACTAAAGTATCAAAACAGAAACTGAACAACAGAAGTAGCAGCTAAAGTAACAGAGTAGGAACCAACCAACAGAGGGTAGCAACTGAACAAAAGTGTGTACTACTCTAAAGTAGCCACTACAGTAAGTCAGTCTGTTTGGTTAGTCCTTATGTTCATCTTTTTACCTCCTTCGGGTACGCGAAGGAAAACCCTCGAGTTCTGTGAGACATGCACCCGGTGTCTGTTGTTCAATTTCTAATGTGGTAATCGGGGATGCTACAGAACGAGAAAATCACCTGCGGGCGACACGCAGCCAGGAGAAACCTTTCGCAGGGGTAAAGGATTGCAATCCGTACTACTGCAGTAGCAAAGGTCCCTGTAGAGGGCAACCTTGACCTCCCTAACTCCGAGTGACTGGAGGTCAGAGGGCACACCGGCTCCTCAAAGGAACAAGTCGTAGTAACGACACGTCACTCGGGGCTGTACCATTCACCCTCTCTCTGGGTGACCAAATTGTGAATGGGGCGCGGCAGGTTTTATCTTATTTAGGCTCAAACTTCAAGTCATACCTCCTCTCGAGGTAGTCGTGCCTCGTGGTCCTCGCGGGGTACGCAAACGAGGACTTGGCCTGCCTATTCACGTGCTCAGCCTCACACGGCTACCACGAGCACACCGCCTGTGAGGGCGATAGTTATACCATTTTATTTTATGCCTAGGGTGACACGAACATGTGAGCACATTCTCACTGACCCGGGCCATTGCCCGTAGACTCCAACCGAGTCTCAAAACCTCAACAGGGCAAAAGTGTCAACCCCTATGATAATTTGAATACCTCTTCAAGTGTATGCCATGTAAAGCTCACCTCTGGTGCAGTGTATATCTATCGATATACGAGAGAGGTCCAAACCCGAAGAAGCTCGACAAGTGAGCTGGTGATGCGAGTGTCCAAACGTGCCAACTTGCTCTCACGAGACGAAACAACCCGCATTGGTGCAAGTTCGTCAAACCACACGCGTACCATATTAACACGACAACTCTCGTGTAGCGAGGCCATCCGCCAGGGGTCCTCGCAAATCCCACACTCACAAGTGTCAGGGGAAGAGGAAACAATATTATCCCATACTAATGGGAATAACATTGGCATAACCAAAAGTGGGATAGGCCATTCGCGAGGGGTCCTCGCAAATCCCACACTCACAAGTGTCAGGGGAAGAGGAAACAATATTATCCCATACTAATGGGAATAACATTGGCATAACCAAAAGTGGGGTAGGCCATTCGCCAGGGGTCCTCGCAAATCCCACACTCACAAGTGTCAGGGGAAGAGGAAACAATATTATCCCATACTAATGGGAATAACATTGGCATAACCAAAAGTGGGGTAGGCCATTCGCCAGGGGTCCTCGCAAATCCTACACTCACAAGTGTCAGGGGAAGAGGAAACAATATTATCCCATACTAATGGGAATAACATTGGCATAACCAAAAGTGGGGTACGCCATTCGCCAGGGGTCCTCGCAAATCCCACACTCACAAGTGTCAGGGGAAGAGGAAACAATATTATCCCATACTAATGGGAATAACATTGGCATAACCAAAAGTGGGGTTTGCACGCCTGGGACACGAAATCGACCGCAACCTTAAAGGTCCGAGCACTCCAAGGTGCTGCCCAACGAAGGAACAGGGTTACCGGGTGCCTTAGCACCCGGTGCCGCTGTGGCGCCAACCTTGGGAACCTAAAACCCGAAGGGGGGGGGGGGGCTGACCAAGTGGCTAGGCCACGGGGGCCCTGTTACCCCTGATCCCCGCCTAGGCACTGGCCCCATGGGGCTGACGGCCATACTGGCCTCAGCCCGCATGCGCCAACTCGGGTGTGCCAGCACCCGGCTAAGACTAAAGTGCCCACAAGAGGGATAGGCTTAGCCCAGGGCCCTACGGGCCAACCGAGACCTTAAGCGAGGTCCAGCTCGCTCATGACCAGACTTAGCTGGGTCATGAAAGACCCCTGGTCTGAACCCAGCTGTGGGTTCGGACCAGGGTGTCGGGCCTTAGCCCACACCCATAGGGGTGCGGCTAACCCAACCACCTGGTTGGGTGAGCCAGGCCAAAGGCTCTGGCCTGGACCCGATTGGTCCAGGCCCGGCCAACTAAAAGGGGTTAGGGCTCTAACTGGGGGTGCCCCACAGGCACCCCTGGTCTGGCCCGGGGGTAGGCTCTTACCAAAGCACCCAGCGGGTGCTCGCCAGCCCGCAGTGGGCACCAAGGAGGTGGCCAAGGTGGGGCGCCAAAGCAGGGTGGCGGTCTGGACCACTGAAGGTCCAGACCCAGCCTGACTACCCCAGCAACCGAAGTTGCTGGGGACAGGCCACGCCTGGTCTGACCCAGCCAAGGGTCCAGACCAGGCCCAAAATGGGCCAGCGCACCACTAAGTGGTGCGCCCAGCACCATGCCCCGGGTGCACTAAGCACCCGGCTCTAGGCTGCACTGCAGCCAACACGCCAAGGAGGAGGGGGAGGCTGCCTGCTACAGACTCCTAGTCTGTAGCATCTGGCTCGGCCCAACCATGGGCCGAGCGAGGTCGCACCCACTCAGTGGCTGCGCCAAAGAGGTGACCCGGGTGCCATGCACACCAGGCCACCCGCCTGCCAAAAGGGCCTTGACCCGGTCAAAGCATAGAGAAAGGGGCCCATGCAGGCCCCTGGTTCGAGCCAAGTGGTGGCTCGAGCCAGGGCCTGCAGCCCCGATATGGCAGGTCAGACCTTAACCCCAAAAAAAAACTCCCGGGTGCTAAGGCACCCGGGTGGTGCGTGTGCACCCACCAAGGAAAGAAAGGGGGGGGGGATGTGGTAGTGTGGGTGTGTGCGCGCACCCACGGTGGGCCCACCCATGGGTGGACCCACCTCGGGTAGGTCTGGGTCCAGTGTGGCCCAGACCACCCAAGCCAACCCAAAGGCTGCAGCATCAGCTGCAACCAGTCCAGCAATGGGAAAAGCCGGACTGACCGACTTGGGTCAGTCCGGGGCTCGTCCCGGGCCTGTAACTGCCCAACCCACCAGCAGTGGCTCGGCAAGGCCACCAACTGGCCTGGGCTGGCCTTGCAAGGGCTCAGCCCAGCACCTTGCCCAGCTCCAGCCCAAAGGGGGGGGGGGCGCTCAAGCATCACCACGAACCAAACACACACACACTTACAGAATTTTTTTTTTTGAAACACAAAAAAAAAACTTGAACAAAGCCAAAGAAGGAGGGCCTCACCTTAGTGCTGGGTTGGCCCAGCTGAACCCACAGCACGAGAGTGGAGGAGGAAGTAGAGAGGAAGAAGAGAGGAAGAAGAGAGGAAGAAGAGAGGAAGAAGAGAGAGGGTGTCGACCCTCTCTCTCTTCCCTTTTCTTGTTTAAAAAGGGGGAAGAGAGATGGACGGTGGGGAGGGAAGGAAGGGAGATGGGGGGTCTCCCTCTCCCACGCCCCACCCTCCTATAAGGACCTAGGGGAGGGTCTAAGGAGGCCCCCAACCACTCCCCTTAATTTAAGGGGAGTGGTTGGCCTTGTCCATTCAAGGTCAACCTCCCTAAGGAAAATCGACAACCCCCCCCCCTTCCCCTTTTTTTTTATTATTATTTTTTTTTTAAAAGGGGGGGGGGCAAGGGATACCCCCTAAGGGGCGCCCAGCCTAGTCCCCCAAAACGTGGGTTGTGCCCACCCACTTTTGAAAATGCCTCTTTAAGGCTTCAAAAAGAAAATTTTCCAACTTTTCAAAAATCTCATTTTGAAAAGTGGTTTTTTGTAAATACTTCTTTTCATAAGCCTTTAAAAGGAGACAAGGGCTGGGGTGGAGCCCATGTCAACTTCTCTAAATTCACAAACCTACCCCTTGTAAAATATTTTTTCTAAAACCCTCTACTAGGCTTGGAGGATTTTGCAATTTACCTCCTCTTTCTTTTTGAAAAATTTCAATATAATAAACGTTAAAAAGAACTAATCTAAACTTATTTAAAAATCAAGATTTTTAATTACATCTTGTAAATTAAGGTTTAAGCTTTCATAAAGTATATTTAACTTCTCAGTTACGGCGAAATTGGGCCTCGGTATGACTCACAATTACCGATATACCCTTTTTCGCCAAAATCCGTGAAATAACGAGATATTTCTCTCGTTTAAACCCCAAATCCGGGGTGAGCTCATGTGAACACAATATACACATAATCTATAAATATTGAGGTTGGATCCGTCGCGGTTTGCCCCGAATCGCCTCGTAGAGCAAATCCACACGATTCAAGACCTCAGAAAGCGATAATTGCTAAAAATTGTGAGTATTGCCCGTGCCTAAACAGGAATTTCTCAACGAGTAGGAATATTTCATTTAGAATTCTTCAGAAAAATAGTGGGGCTTACATTCAAAAAGGAGGAAAATAGAGGTCAGAAAGGAAAAGGGGAAGGAAGAGAGAGAAACCACAAGAGAGGAAAAATTTTGCGATGATCACACCTTGGGATTCCTTGAATCCCAAGGCAAGAGGCTCTTCAAGCCCACACATCTCCCAAGGGGAAAATCGACCCCTCTACATGCCATGTCATCCCCTTCCTTTCCTACTTATTAAGATTTATTATATTATTATTTTTTTTTACTTGGGTAGGGCCAATCGTGGCCCTCCCTTGGAGTTTGTTTTTAGTCTCTTACGAGACTGCCACCCAATCCAGCTAGTCAACGTGACCATCTAGTTTCATGGCCAAGGTCGTCCCAAGGCCATCCTGAATGGATGACCATGGCATTGGTCGACCTTTGACCAACAAAAGAAACTAATTTTTTTTATACTGATTTTATTATGAAATGAATTTTAAATACTTTCCATAATGTATATTTGTTTTTATTTTATAGTTTTTATGTAAATAGCATTTCAAAGCCTACCCAAGCCAGGAAATCTCTGTTACGAACGAAATGGGTCTCGTTTAGGCCATCGCTAAGTCTCTAAGTGATCTCCCGTAAATCACATGCATTGACGGGGTTTTTTTGTCGTTCGGACCTCAAATTTGGAGACAATCAAAATATAAGTATTATAAACTTGCCCTAAAAATTTCAGAGTTTAATTCGTTATAGATTTTCCTCAATTGTTGTTAAATGTAAAATTATGCGATTTGACTCGTATCTTTATGTATGCTTAAATACGAAAATTTCAAATTCAACAAAAATTCTCGATTACAACACAATTCGCGTAATATTACCTCAAAATTTATCATGGACCTTACACTGATTGCCAGAAAATCATCTTTAAACATGTGCCATAACTATGATCAATATTAATTTGCTTCTGGCTTTTCAACATCATTGAATATTTCTTTTGCTAATCATATCAAGGATATTTCTTACATCCTTTTGGTTGATCAACAGGGAAAAAAATTGAATTTTATCCTTTTTTTGCAAAACGTTTCACCTTTTTGGAAAGAATACTAGAGGTAATCTAAGGTGATTCTTTTGTGTAGTAAGAATATTGGAGTCAACAAATAGTTTTAGCAAATTGGCAAAGTTTTTGAGAATCCTCTGTGAAATAATCACTCAATATAGATTTTGATAGGGCCTCGAGCTGAAATTTTGAGAAAAAGAAAATGAGTTTTTTGGCAATTTTTTTCTTTTACCAGCAAAACTGGATTTTGTTTTTGGAATACCAGCTTGGAAGCAGGATTTTATTTGACCGACTAGCTCGAAAGCAGGATTTTGATGAAAGTACTAGCTTGAAAGCAGAATTTTGATTGTTCGACCAGCTCGAAAGCAGAATTTTTTGTTCGACCAGCTCGAAAGTAGGATTTTTTGGAAGTACCAGCTCAAAAGCAGGATTTTGATTGTTCGACCAGCTCGAAAGCATGATTTTTTTGGAAGTACCAGCTCGAAAGCAGGATTTTGATTGTTCAACCAGCTTGAAAGCAGGATTTTTTAGAAATACCAGCTCGAAAGCAGGATTTTGATTGTTCGTCCAACTCAAAAGCAGGATTTTGATTGTTCGACCAGCTCGAAAGCAGGATTTTTTGGAAATACTAGCTCGAAAGCAAGATTTTGATTGTTCGACCGGCTCGAAAGTAGGATTTTGATGGAAGTACCAGCTCGAAAGCAGGATTTTGATTGTTCGACCAGCTCGAAAGCAGGATTTTGATTGTTCGACCAGCTTGAAAGCAAGATTTTTTTTGTTTGACCAGCTCGAAAGCAGGATCTTGATTGTTCGACCAACTCAAAAGCATGATTTTTTTTGTTCGACCAGCTTGAAAGCAGGATTTTTTTGTTCGACCAGCTCGAAAGCAAGATTTTTTTGTTCGACCAACTCGAAAGTAGGATTTTTTTGTTCGACCAGCTTGAAAGTAGGACTTTTTTTTGTTCGACCAGCTCGAAAGCAGGATTTTTTGTTTTTGGTAAAATGATTGACATTGATAGAGTTGTGACCCGAATGCTTGAAAATGATAACATTGATGGAAATTGTAACCTGAAGGCTTGAAAATGATTGACATTTGATGAAATTGTAACCCAAAGACTTGAAAATGATGAAGATTGATGATAAAATTGATGAAAATTTGTTTGATAAAAGAATTCTCACAGATAACATTATTATTCCTATGAGTGGTCTCAGGATTATCCCTTATCCTGAAGGGGAAGAAGGAAATAAATTGACAAAAATTGATACAAGTGGATGAAGAATAAAATTGCTAAAATTAATAAAGGAAAGATTGATAAAGATTTACGAAGCATTAATAAAATTGATAAAGAATTAATAAAATTGATAAAATTTGATAAAAAATTGATATAATTTGACAAAGAATAAAAATTGATAAAGACTGACAAAAGTTTGATGAAAGATTGGTAAAAATTGGTGAAAATTTTGGAAGATGATAAAATATTTCAGGATTATCCCTTATCCTGAAGGGGAAGAGAAGGAAATACCTTGAAGGCCGAGGTTCAGGTTTATCTCTTAACCTGAAAGGGAAAAAGAATACCTCGAATATCGAGGTTCAGGATTATCCTTTAACCTGAAAGGGAAAAAGAATACCTCAAATGTTGACATTCAGGTTTAACCCATAACCTGAAAGGGAAGAAGGAGATACCTCGAATGCCGAGGTTCAGGTTTATCCCTTAACCTGAGAGGGGAGAAGGAAATACCTGTGATCATCGCAAAATTTTTCCTCTCTGAGTATTTCTCTCTCTTCCTTCTCTTTTTCTTTCTAATCCCTATTTCCTCCTATTTGAAGGGAGAAAATAAAAGATAGAAAAGAAGAAGGAAGAGAAAAGAAAGAAGAGAAGAGAAAAAGGAACTCTTTTGCGGGGTTTCACTTGACCTTAATTTTGAAGATATTTAAGAAAATAACTCACCTCTGTTTTGAAATATTTTGCGGGAAAACTGGGAGACGCGATTCTCTCGTCGGTACGAGGTTCGACCATTCCTGGCGCCTTTACCAGGGGTAATCAAACCAAGGGTCGAATTCATGCCTTTTTGCTTTTACTAAAAGATTATCTAAGAATTTATTCTAAGTCTAAATGCACAAAGAATCATGCTTGTGCAATGCAAGGATGTATGCTCTTTTCAAAAAATGATTTAGAAATCTCCAAGTGTTTCTGAGATGAATTTGTTAAGAGAGTGAAGAAATGCTTTCTAACTTAGAACTTAGGATTTAAAGTTCTAAGTTTTTGGAATAATCAGAGCTTGGGAAAGTAAATTTGGATCTTAAGAGAAATGATTTTGAAGCTGAGATAACAGGAGAAGAAAGGAAATTTCAAAGTCATAAATGGACTTTGAACTAGAATTTTGAACCTGGATGAATATTTGGAATGGAATTGAATTCTGGCTTTGAAATCAGAATGAGTTTTGAGAAAGCCAAATAAAATTGAGGAATTGGTTTTTGGAAATTTTGGGAATCAAAACTTGGATTTTGAAATCTGGGATGAAATGGAATTGGATTGGAATTGGAAGTAAGAATATAAATTGATTTGAAATCTGGAATTCAAGACGGAATTTGAATCCAATTTCGGGATCCTAAATAGAATTGAAATCTAAGATGAAATTGAATTGGATTTGAAATCTGAGATAAAAAATGAAGTTGAATTCTAGATTTTGCATGGAATTGGATCCAAGATTTGGAATCCAAAATGGAATTTTGGATCTGAAATCTGAGATCCAATGATAATGTTGAATTCTAGATCCTAAATGGAATTAGATCCAAGATTTGGGATCCAAGATGGAATTTTGGATCTGAAATCTGAGACCCAATGATGATGTTAAATTCTGGATCCTAAAAATAGATTTTGGATCTGAAATCTGAGATCCAAGATGAGATTGGACTCTGGATCCTAAAATAGATTTTGGATATGAAATCTGAGATCCAAGATGATATTGGATTTTGGATCCTACAATGGATTTCGGATCTGAAGTTTGAGATCCAAGATGAGATTGAACTCTGGATCCTAAAATAGATTTTGGATCTCAAATCTGAGATCCAAGGTGAAGTTGGATTCTGGATCCTAAATGGAATTTGGATCTGAAGTTTGAGATCCAAAAGTGGATATTGTAATTGGAAATCTGGATCCAAGTTGGGATTAGGATCTAACTTTGGGTTTGGATTCTGAAAAGTTCAAATATGACCTTTAAATATGGATCTAGGTTTTGAAAACCCAGATTGAATTTAAGGAGAGTCAAGTTTTGAGATTCAAAATCAATCTCAAACTTTGATTTTGAATTTGGAGATGAGAAAAATAAACTTGATTTTGAAATAGAAGATAACTTCAAAGTTAAATTGAACTTTGAAGTTTGGATGTTGATTTGGAAATTAAAATTTGAATATAAACATGATTTTGAAATTTCAAAGTCAAATTGGACTTTGAAATTGAATTTTTGAATTTTGAAATGAGATAGAATTGAATTTGAAAATAAGATTTGATCTGAGAAATGAAGAAAAAGAAACACTTGAAAAGGAAGGTTTGAAAAATATGATGCAATTCTATCCTAAATGATGAATGAATTTAAATAATTTGAAATTAGATTTTGAAAAGCATACTTCATTCTTTAAATGAATTAAGAATGAGATTGAATATATAATACATCCCTGACTATGGTCATTGAATGTATTATATAATAACCACATTTAAATTCAAGTGAAGAATAAAATACATTTTTGGTGCTTTTATAGAGTTTAAAATGAAATTAATTCTCAATATATCCTGACTATGACCATTGATATATGTATTGAATCAATTTTAAGCTAAACTCTAATAAAAGAGGAAAAATATTTAAAGAAAATATGATGAATTTTGAAAAGGATCCAGTGTGGATCCAATGTTATTTTATAAAAGATAAAAATCCTAAGTTTTGTTTACATCCTGACTATGGTCATTGATGTAAATCATCAAATTAGGATTAATTACCTCTTACGAAATGGTGCACGTGCCATTCGTGTTTCACCATCGTGAGATTTTAGAAAATAAAGATAAAAAACATGAAAACAATCAATTTATGGCATTTACAATGCTTATTTATTCTATCTAAAAAGCAGAGACATAAATTCTCATTAAAACCTAACTTATTACAACATATAAAATTTGAATTTACAACTCTAGGTAATGGCATTTTCCACGTATTCCCTGCAAAACACCTAGTTAGTATAAAAATAGAAGAGAATTGCCCATATCACGTGGATTTCAAAGATGCCAATGATACTCATATGTCAAAGTTTACATGATGAAAAGGATGGAAAATGACATACATGCCTATATACACATATGCATGCATGCCTATATATACATACATATATACAAGTATATACATATATATATATATCACATATGACATAGACTCAATGAGAGTGAAGCTAATGAAGGGATTATTACGCAAATGAAGGGATCAGAGCAAATCATTGAGTTGCTGAAAAAAAAAAATTGCAGCGGTTCTATGAACTCCTATGTAACTATCATGATCACCGGTGAGGTTGTGAGGTGGTAAAATTAGGTTGTGGTAGATGAAAGACGGTGACAACAAGGGAATGAGGAGTGCACAATGCCGTGAAGGTCATGGCAGCTGGAGGTGAGTGCTTGTGATCACCTACAGGTTATGGTGAAGGTGTAGACATAGAAATAGGGTGACTGAAGGTAACAACACAAGGTCGACAGGGACATGATACTACTATAAGTCACAGTAATAGCGAGCCTTGCCGCAAGTGGCTGTAGCGATGTGAAGTATTGTTGTATTTGTTTGCAGCCATACAAAACACTCTTGTGAATGTTTAGGTGGTAATAGACAACAGGGGTGGTTGTGTGTATGCTGAGTGGAGTAAGAAGATGAGTGGTAAATGGATGCATAGGGGACGATGATATAATGCTATGCTGAACTAGCTTGTGGTAGCCAAAGTGGGAATGGCTGGTGTTGGTTTAAGACATGTATTTGCAGTAGAAACTATGATGTAACATGCATTGGGGTGTCGCATAAATGGTTAATTTATTATAAATCAACTGAAATTATCAATCACTAAGTAAATTTAATATCAAAATAATGAATTTAGCTAATTACAAAGGGACCAATTAAAGCTTTTTTACGAAAATAGCTAAGTGCTCTAACTATGTAACAGCTAACAATTTAACTAATTACTTAACCAACTAGCTAATCAATTTATTTGACTAATAGCTACCAATTTACTTAATTAACAGCTAACGACATTTAATTAACCAACAACAAAGATTGCAAAAAAAAAGAACAGTTAACGATATTCAGCAATGGCTAGATGACATACCTGATGAGCTGATCCTCCCTTGATTTCAGGTAATTGGTTGCAGGAGTTATTAATCTAGCTGAACTTTACAGACGCAAATGGTGCTGGAACCACTTGCTATTTATCAAGTGAGTTTTGCTTGGTCGATGATGAAACTTGAATATCTATAGCTTTATATGCACGCATTTTGCCAGGCAGCATCCATTCTGCCCAAATCTTGATCATGCACCAAACAACTTCATTATCTTTTGAGGTGAACCATAGCAGCAACAACTTCTCCAGCAGTTTGACATTCTGTACTTTATATAGAAAATGTCCAAATACCCAAGTAAAGAAAACAGTGACTTTGCTGAAAATGTATATCGGAATATACAGGGGTGAACTGGGATATGATGCCATGATAATGTATCCCATGCTGCAGGAAAACTCAGATGTACATATGATATAATCGAAACCAGAATGCTTAATATAAAGAAAGAAGCAATGACTGTTTGACTAAAGATCAATATCACCCTACAAAGTATTAATCACAAACTAAAGCATTACATGATAGCAGTCAGATGTAGTATGTTAAATGACTCTAGTTACTGTAAGAAAGCAGAGTCATAATCCCATCATTGTTGGTATTAGAAGACAGAGTTGTAGGATCCAAAGGACTCCATAGGTGCATCACACATCTACATGTGTACATATACCTATGCATGAACTGTGTTACAATAAGCAGTTTTTTTTTTAAGAAGTTTTGTGTTTTTTTTTATTTATAGAGCAAAAGAATTTGTAGCAGACTTACTACAATACCAATAGAAACTCGTCATAAGAGCATTTTTGATGTAGTTTATATTATCCAAAACAGGTAATAGGTATAATGCACATGCGTCTAAATTTAAGGTCACATTCCATGCAAAACTCAACTATCAGATCCATGATTAGAAATAAACCACGAACCACCACCAAATCCACAATACATCACTATTAGAGTCAACGACTCTTTTACTTTCACAAGGCAAAGGTTCTACAATGTACAGGGTTCATGAATCCGTATCATAAATGCTGCACTAGTGTTCATTCTGTTCATGTTCACCTCATGCACAGGAAATAGGGGAACAATTGGTAATGGACACAGGAAATGCAAGGGAGAGACACGTGTAATAGGTTGCAGGGGCTGATATGATTACACACTGCAAGGGTGGAGGCTGAAGCTGAGGTCGCTGGACACATGTGGGAGCACATACAACAAGAAGGATATCAAGAAATGTGAGACAGTTGTTGGAATCATGAGCTTTGTTGAGGAGATGAGCAGACAACTTTCTGCTACTGATCACAAACCTGATGCTAGCCATCTAGAGATGAAGATGAGAGAGGGATGTTATGGCCCCATAAACAAATTAGGAAGGAATTTCAAATCCTTAGGAACTTCAGGAGGAAGATACTAAGATGGACAAAGATCTAATGCAAAACAAGTCGTACAATCATAATGAACTAGAGGAAGAATGTGCAGTGTATATCTTAACACAAGTTGACTATTTAGCAGCATATGAAGATAACTAAAAGTTCAGAAAAGAGCCTGCAACAAGCATTACCTTACAAAAAAACATGGAGATGATGTTTATTAGCCTTTGAAAGGGGAAGAGATAATTGCTACAAGGCTTACACGAAAAGTTAACGAGCTAGGTGGAATAAAAACTCACCTGAAATGACTTAGAAGCACAAAACAACACACTGCTTGATAAGGTCCAGACATGCATCAGGAATCACAAGGAGACGAGCCGTGAAACATTCAAAATGGCTGCCTTTCAAGAACGCAACAGACAACTCTCAGCATAATTGGTTCAGATTTCTAGAAGGATATCATCTCCTAAAACACAAACTGAAGAAAACTCAAAAATGTTAAACTTTAGATGAAAATTGTAAAGATTGATCCATTATTGGAGCTGATAAATAAAATAAAAAAGAACTACCACTGATCGTCTTCTTACAATTCAAAAGCTGATCACAAATATATATAGATATCAGAATACTGGAGAAAGAGAAAAAAAATGATAAATAAAGAGCTCACATATCTTGGGGCATTTACATTTGATGGCTGCAGAACAGCCCTAAGAGGGGGATGTCCATAACGAGTCCTGATGCTTGAAAAAAAGGTCTGCTATTTCTGCATAAATGATTAGTGATCATAGGTGAGCATAAATGAGCTTGCAGAAGCTCTGAAGGGTATAATCTCCATTTTCTTTGATTGTTCCGTATGTCCAGCACAATACCTCATCTGCAGAGGCCAAACAGACACCTCCCTGCCAATAGTTTTTTTTTTTACCCTTTGGGTGGTATCCTTGGATTTAAATACACGTTAATAACCCAAATGTATGTAGGCCCAGCAAGGAGATCAATGGGTTAGACGGCATTTAATCAATAGATTCAACAATCAATTGATAAGTAAATGAAATGAATAGACTAAATGTAAATGAGCAATCGTTTTCTGGAGTTTCCTGCCATGGATCCAGGCTTCTCCTGTCCATCAGCTGGAGACAGATATATTTACAGCAAAAATAAAAAATATGAAGAGGATGTACTGGACCGAAGGGAGGACATAGACCTACACTGAGTTTGAAGATATCAAAACGATATATTGAAATTAAGAGGGAATCCACGATTTAGGCATGAATATTGAAAGAATGGAATGAACAATCAAATATGCTAAATTCTAATACAGAAAGGAACAAAATATAATGAATCACCGTGAACCAAATTTGTAATTCGATACCACAAAATGGGAAATCGAGAAAAAAAAGTAACAAAATATAAAAAGAGAAGAAAGAGGGAAAGTAGGTTAAGCTCTGGTATGAATTTGAAGTTAGAACCCTGCTGAGTCGACGATGCCATTGCGAGGCATCGCCGACCACCAGCATGTAAAATATATTAGATGAAACCGAAAATCCGCCATAAAATGAAATGAAAAGTAAACATCAAATACAGCTGAAGAGATATATGTGACTCAGACAACGAAAGAAAGAAAAAATGCTAGAATCTCTGAAGATCGAGAGATCTATGGGAAAGTAAAAAAAAAAAAGGGGTGAGAGAAAAAATTATTCTAAATACCATGTAAACTATGTGTCTAGGGTTTGAGATTTCATTTTCTCGACTTGACCGAACTTGAACCGGAGTCTGAGTACTAGATGTTTGGACAGGTTGAGTGAACTATGATGGGTGATCAGATACCCAGCCCATTGACAGCCTTGTATCCAGATCTCCATGTCAAAGTAAAACAAAGGATAATGTTTGCTACACACGTGGGTTTCAAACTCCCTAGCGAAAATCACTGATTTTTTCTTTTTCTTTTTTGCACATCTGACCCTCCAGATGTGATCTACATGTTTAGTTTTATAAGAACCAGCTTTTCCTTAGATCATGTTTTTCCAATGTATTTTTCAGATGTTAAAAACTATCGGCCTACAATGATCTCAATTTACATTGACAAAAATAATATCAGTGTTGATTCCTACTATTTTGACTATGTTGAATACATCTAATGGTCAGATTTGGTCAAAATCACCTTTCCTTGTCAGTTTCAACTAAGGGCCAGGGCTTGAACCCAGAAGGGTAGGCAACATTTTCCCATAAAATAAAAAAAAAAATACTTTTGGTGAATTGATGAAATAAATACGAGCCAGACCTATCAATGTCTAAATCTTGATCACATGCTTGGCATGAGCTTTCTGAGGGGGATTCCATTTATCAACACAGTATCGACAAAAAGGCAGGTCCCAATTAAATGGGACCCACCCATGTTCCATTCACCTACTGATGCTGCCTATCATTTTAAGGTGGGTAAGTGTTTTTTTTTTCCTTTCTTTTCCCAGCATGTTAGTTTCAAACGGCGAGTTATTGATGGCCCATGATGTAAAATGGAAAAAGTAAAAAATCAAATATCCACAATTATCGAACATGGTTGTTTGTTTCAAATGTGTCATTTGCCTTTGTTCTTTTTGCAAAAAAATTAAGAGCTAAATGTGACAATGTAAAAGTTGTATTTGTGTGTGTGTGTGTTTTCTTTTTCATAACAGAGCTGGGGGAATTAGGGCCCTCTCCCTTTTACAAACAGCTTTTAAGCCAACCCAGACTGGCCAGGGGCCGGTTCGAACTACCAGGCAATTATTCAACCACCCGTGGGGTTCCAACTTGCACAAATTGCTCCTACCAGATGGTCGTAGTCCCCCCTCGTTTATGGTTTGGACATCTGCCACATTGACAATGACTCAATTGGGTGTAAAACTCCATGAGTATTCTCCCTGCCTAACAGGGATAGTTTATCATTTGCTTTAACCTTGTGACCAATTAACAATGCGCACCCTAGGCGACTTCCTTCAATTTGAAGGCCTCAAGTCAACCTACCCAGCTACGTGGGGAAAGCCCTTGGGTGCTATGTTAGATGTACTGTAATTTCCAATTCCCCCTCCACATGCCTAGCTTTTCAAATCTTGTAAAGCCAATAAAACCTAATTAAAAAAAAAAACTTTACTGTGGACTTAGTAGCAATGTCACAATTCTGGTTCTTGGCAAAACGTCCGTGAGGAGGGTTCTCATGACATTATGAAAACATCTTTGTTTTTTTTTTTAGAAAATATGTGAAAAATATTGGTATACGTGGACATACAGAAGTATGTAAAAGATATGGGAAGGTGCATTCCAGAGGGAGGAGGCAACCTAATAAATTGGGAGAAGGGAAACAGCTCAGTTGGTGAGAGTGCTAGCCTGTCACGTCACAAGTATCTGGTTCGAACTGCATTTTCCCCATGCCAGGCAGAAGTAAATAAAATATAAAATAATATAAAAAACTACCAATTTTTTTATCAAGTTAATATTGTTATAGAATACAATTTTTTTAAAGTGATATTTTGACAAGAAAGCACGTTTCGGCATAATGATGGCCTTAGCAAATATCACAATAAAATATGATATTTTCAAAATAGTGCAACATTTATGAGATATAGTGGCAGTCCGTTGGCATACACCATTGCAAAGCTGTATTCTTCTTCTTCTTTCTTCCCTTTGTTGGTACTTTAAAATTGTTTATTTTCCTTATTCTTCTTCCCTCATTGGCATAAGACATTAACATTCGAAACAGGTTATATGTTACCCCCCGAACAGGGCATCTCATGCTCGGGGGACCCAAAAAGCACCACGTATTTAAGCATGTGCATCTCGTATCCCCATGTTTGTCAGCATTAATTAGCATTGGAGTTTGATGTAATTGCAAAGACTTAAGTACCCTCTCCTCCATTGGTGCCAAAAAAAATGACGATTCTAGAAAAGGAGTGGTTGTAAAAACTTAAGTGCCCCAAAGGTGATTATTTAAGACCCAGTCTCTGCACTGCATGATTATCCGAGAAAGAAATCTCCCTCTGAGGAGGCCATGAACATCAACCCTCTCACTCTCTCTCTCCCTTCTCTTTCTGCTTCTGTGCACATCCAGCAGAAGATCCTACATTGCTTCATCAAGCACTGACTAACCTCTACATTGACTATTGTGGAGCCTGATTCAGAGTTTTTACCCTTACAAAAGGAGGGTTTGGGGGCTCCTCCCAGCGTGGGTAGCATTATTCAACTAAATGAGTTGTGGATCCTGATTCAGAGTTTTTACCCTTACAGAAGAGGGGTCTGGAAGCTCCTTCTAGCATGGGTAACATCATTCAACTTGAAGAGTTGTGGAGCCTGATTCGGAGTTTTTACCCTTACAGAAGAGGGGCCTGAGGGATTCTCCCAACGTGGGTAGCATCATTCAACTTGATGAGTTGTGGAGCTTGATTCAGAGTTTTTGCCCTTACAAGAGGAGGGTTTGGGGGCTCCTCCCAACGTGGATAGCATCATTCAACTTGACGAGTTATGGAGCCTGATTCAGAGTTTTTTCCCTTACATGAGGGGGTTTGGGGGCTCCTCCCAGCGTGAGTAGTATCATTCAACTTGATGAGTTGTAGAGCCTGATTTAGAGTTTTTGCCCTTACAGGAGGGGGTTTGGGGGCTCCTCCCAGCATGGGTAGCAACATTTGACTTCATAAGTTGTGGAGCCTGATTTAGAGTTTTTGCGCTTACAGAAGGGGGGTCCGGGGGCTCCCCCCCGATACGGGTCCCGCTACGCGGTCAGCGGACAGGGCGCTCTGAGGGCAGCGCTCCCCGGACCAAATTTTTTGGGGGCCTTGTATAAATTTTTTATTTTCTTTCCCTCTTTTAACTATCGAAAAAGAGCAATAAAGCGTTTTGTTTAATCGTGGGGATTATGTTTCCTTCGGTTGTTTCTTGCTCGAGGTTTTGGTAACACCCCTTCCCACGATTTTTCTATTTTTCTTTTTTTGTTTCTTTCCCGCAATTTTTTCAATGACTCCTCTACAACAATTGTTAGTGTTGTTGGGTCTCCAACATGCTTCACAACAATTTATAGTGTTGTCTGGTCTTTCAACATTGATTTGTAGTATTGTCGGGCCTTCCTACAGTGATTTGTAGTGTTTTTGGGTCTCCAACGAGCCCCACAATGATGTATAGTATTATCTGTCCTTCCAACAACGATTTATAGTATTGTCGAGGCTTCCTACAATGATTTATAGTGCTTTTGGGTCTCCAACAAGTCCCACAGTGATTTATAGTGTTATCCGGTCTTTCAACAATAATTTGTAGTATTGTCGGGCCTTCCTATAGTGATTTGTAGTGTTTTGAGGTCTCCAACGAGCCCAACAACGATTTATAGTGTTATTCAGTCTTCCAACAATGATTTATAGTATTGACGGGCTTTCCTACAACGATTTGTAGTGTTTTGGGGTCTCTAACAAGCCCCACAACAATTTATAGTATTATCCAGTCTTCCAACACCGATTTGTGAAAGTGCACCAGGATCGAGGCAACGAGCACTAGAGGGGGGGTGAATAGTGCTTTTAAAAATTTCTGCGGAATATTGAATGATTTTGCAAATCTCAAAGCAAACACACAAAGAACACAAGATTTTATCCTGGTTCGGTCAAACCCGACCTACATCCAGTTCCCAAGCAAAACCCGCTTGAGATTTTCCACTATCAACCTTGTAAACTACAAGATCACACAGACCATAACCGGTCCCACTTTCAGTAACAATCCTACTGAAAGCAAACAACTCCTTTACACCAAGGAGTCCTTCTTTTTACATAAAAGAAATAACAACTTACAATACAACCTATGAGCCTTCCTTTTGAATGCAAATGAGATGCAATTGACTTTTGAGGTTGTTGAAACACTCTACTCACGAATTCACTATCTCTCAAAGTGATTTGAGTGAAAAACTGAAGTGAAAATATCACGTGAGTGAGAAAACAAATACTTGAATGAATAGGAGTGAAAAGCAAGAAGTAATTCAATATGATTCTATTGAATTTCATATTTTTGAGTGTAGAATGCACTCATATTTATAGTTAAAAGATTTCATACGTTGAGAGTATGAAAGGGTGTCAAAACTGTCCATTTTGAACGATCAAAACGTTTGAAAAATGAAAAGACACGCCTTTTTTGAAGTTTCAGGAAAACGGCAAAATTAGTCGACTGAAACATCAGTTAGTCGACTAATAGTTAGTTATTAGTAGACTGACCGTTATCGTCGGTCGACTGATCTATTAATCGAGCCGTTTGAAAATCTGAACTTTTGAAACTTAGTCGACTTAAGAAAAGTTAGTCGACTGATAATATCATCAGTAGACTGAAAAACCTTTTAGTCGACTGCTGCTAAAATCTTCTGAAAAACAAACATTCTGTTCGGTCGACTGATAAAAAGCATTAGTCAACTGCTGCTAAATTTTCAGAAAACATATGTTCTGTTCATTCGACTGATAAAACCATTAGTCGACTGCTGCTAATTTTCCAGAAAACAGACATTCTGTCCAGTCGACTGATAAAACCTTCGGTCGACTAATTTGACAAGAATGACTTTTTTAGAAAATATGGCGCGAAAGGATTAGTCGACTGATAAGTCGATTGGTCGACTAATAAACATGAAAATTTAAGAAAAGAGTTTTCTAAAAAGATTTTCAAAAGAGTTTCTTTTAGAAAAGTTTTTCTAAAGACTTTTAAGGTGAAATGCAACCTAAATATGCACTCTAAGTAAGGCTCTTATAAGAATCTAAGACTTTTAATTAATTAAACATTTGCACACTAGTCTTCAAGGATTCTTTATCGAATTCTTCAATTTCTTCATAGCCTTAGCTGAAATGCAGTTGATTCTACTTGCTCATCATTAAAACCTTGTACTTGAAGTATTATGTATGGCTTCATTGTTGTAACAATCTCTCCCTTTTTTATGATGACAAACTTAATCAAAGATGAAGCATTTAGATGCATAGATGGAGATTTTACTCCCCCTATCAATATGCTGCAAAACATTAAAAGTTAGCACATTTAAAGCACATATATCACATATTGATTGGTTTGCATTTCCATTCATCATTTCTTCATGCATTTAGAAATACATTCATTCAAAGCTTTCTTTTTCTCTTAATTTTGCATTTCTCATGCAAGATCTCCTGTAATGTAATTGCTATCATCTTTTTCTCAAGATCTCCCTGCAATTTCAAAGTAATGCTATCTTTATCTTTTTCTCCCCCTTTTGTCAGAATCAAAATGAGTAAGGGCAAAAATAGCATAAGCAAAATAGACTTTTAACTCGTATCTCTATTTTAAAACACGGCAAGAGAGTTCCGACGTGTTTTGAAGATGCGCTAGTCACTGCAAGAGGATTCCGGCGTTTCAAGATCACGGCCAGAAGATTCCGACGTCTCCCTGTTACAGTAAGAAAATCCCGGCGATGATGGAGTCGAACGACACTCCGAGGGTTTTTCGGAAGAGAGAGAAGCAAGAGAGAAAGAAGGATTTAAGGGTTTCGTTTTTAAGAAAAAAAAAATGAAAAGGTACGAATTGAAACAATGCCTCTTTTTTTTTTTTAAAAAAAACGGGTTTTAAAACAAATCCAAGGAGTGTCGGGTCCCTTCACTTAAATTTTTTTTTAAAAAAAATTTAGTCGACTAAAACTTTATCGGTCGACTAAAAAGTGTGACTTATTCTAAAAATATCATCAGTCGACTAGAAATATATCGGTCGACTAATATGGTGCGATACATTCCAAAATATAAAACACCAGTCGACTAAAATTTTATCGGTCAACTAATATAGTGCGATTTTGAGATTTTGTTCAAAAATCAGCATTTTTATAAATCCAAAAATGAGCAAATACCTAGTTCTCTCCTAATTCTCATAAAATCTTCATTTTTAAGAGGTTTAGTGAAGATATCGGCATGTTGTTCTTTAGTGGAAATAAAATTTAACGAAATATCTCCTTTTAACACATGATCTCTTAGAAAATGATGTCTAACTTCAATATGCTTAGTTTTTGAGTGCTGAATAGGATTTTTCGAAATATTTATAGCACTAGTGTTATCACAATAAATAGTTGTTGTGGAGTAATTCAAACCAAAATCTTTTAAGGTCTGTTTCATCCAAAGTACTTGTGAACATGCTAAACTAGCCGCTATATATTCAGCTTCAGTTGTTGAGAGTGATACTGAATTTTGCTTTTTACTAAACCAAGAGACTAAGGAATTTCCCAAGAAATGACAAGTTCCACTAGTACTCTTGCGATCAGATTTACATCCTGCAAAATCTGCATCACTATATGAAACTAAATCAAAGGAAGATGATTTTGGGTAAAACAAACCAAAATATGAAG
Source organism: Nuphar pumila (assembly GCF_984573655.1). Taxonomy (NCBI): domain Eukaryota; kingdom Viridiplantae; phylum Streptophyta; class Magnoliopsida; order Nymphaeales; family Nymphaeaceae; genus Nuphar; species Nuphar pumila. Next base: position 51,178,383 of record NC_143257.1, on the reverse strand, counting down.
TATCTTTCAAATAACGAAGAATTTGTTTTACTGCAGTTAAATGAGATTCCATTTGGATTAGCTTGAAATCTTGCACACATACAAACACTAAACATAATATCAGGTCGACTAGCAATTAAGTATAATAGAGATCCGATCATACCTCTGTAGAGCTTAGTATCTACACTTTTACCATTTTCATCTTTATCAAGAGAAGTAGTTGTACTCATAGGATTCCTTCTTGATTTCGATGAGTCCATCCCAAATCTCTTGAGAAGTTCTTTTGTATACTTAGCCAGATTGATGAAGATTCCTTCTTCAGTTTAATTTATTTGAAGTCCAAGGAAGTAGTTTAATTCGCCCATCAAGCTCATTTCAAACTCTTCCTGCATAGCCTTAGCAAATTCTTTACAAAGAGAATCATTAGTAGAACCAAATATTATGTCATCAACATAAATTTGCACAATAAGAATATCTTAATTAAAATGTTTAAAAAAATAAAGTGGAGTCTACCCGACCAATGGAAAAACCAGATTGTTCTAGAAAATTTCGTAGTCTTTCATACCACGCTCTTGGTGCTTATTTGAGTCCATACAGAGCTCTTTTCAATTTGTAGACCTTTTCTGGATATTTCTCATTTTCAAAGCCTGGAGGTTGCTCTACATAAACTTCTTCATTGATGTGTCCATTTAAGAATGCACTCTTAACATCAATTTGATATAACTTGAAGTTCATGTAACTAGCAAAAGCAAACATCATACGAATTGACTCTAATCGAGCCACTGGTGCATAGGTTTCATCAAAATCTATGCCTTCTTCTTGATTATAGCCTTGTGCCACTAGCCTTGCTTTGTTACGAATGACTTCACCATTTTCATCCAGCTTATTTCGGAAGACCCATCTTGTTCCAATTACTGGATGATCCTTTGGTCTATCAACTAGATCCCAAACATCATTCCTAGTAAATTGGTTAAGTTCTTCAGACATGGCTAAAAGCCAAAATTCATCATCACATGACTTATTGATATTCTTTGGTTCTAATTTAGATATGAAAGCAACATTTGCAATATATTTTTCTAACTGCCTTCTAGTTTGGACACCACTCTTTATTTCACCAATAACTTGTTCATGTGGATGATTAGGAACTTCTTTCCAAACCGGTTGAAGAAGAATATTTTCTTGAGAAGTACTCTCTATCAAGGGTTCTTCTTGAAGTATTGCTTCTTCTTCTTCGCTTAGAGGAATAACCTGCTCACAATTCTCATCAAATGCAACATGTAGAGATTCTTCAATACAAGATGTTCTTTTATTGAAAATACGATATGCTTTACTTCTAGAAGAATATCCAAGAAATATTGATTCATCTGATTTTGAATCAAACTTATCAAGATTATCTTTGGTATTTAACAAGAAACATTTACTACCAAAATTTTTGAAATATGAGATCTTTGGTATACGATCATAATACAATTCAAAACATGTTTTATGTAAAATTGGTCGAATAAGAACACGATTTAAGACATAACATGCTGTATTAATTGCTTCAGCCCAAAAATATTTTGGTAAATTTTTATCTTGAAGCATGGTTCTAGCACATTCTTGCAAAGTTCTATTCTTTCTTTTAACAACTCCATTTTGTGGAGCCGCTCTAGGAAAAGCAAAGTTGTGAGAGATACCATGTAAATCACAAAACTTTAGAAAAGATTCATTTTCAAATTCACCACCATGATCACTACGAATTTTAATAATAGATGTAGATTTTTCATTTGTAATTCTTCTACAAAGTTTAGAAAATTCTGAAAAAGCATCATTTTTGCTTTTTAGAAAAATCACCCATGTAAACCGAGAATAATCATCTACTATGACAAAAGCATACTTGCTACCATTCAAACTTTGAATTCTAGATGGTCCAAATAGATCTAAATGTAAAAGTTCAAGAGGACGTTTTGTTGAAAATATATCTTTTGCTTTAAAAGAACTCTTGATTTGTTTACCCCTTTGACAAGCATCACATAAGTGATCCTTTTTATATGGTATTCTAGGTAGGCCTCTTACAAGATCATTCTTGGATAATTTTGAAATAATTTTAAAGTTAACATGTCCAAGTCTCTTATGCCATAACCATTGAATTTCATTTGAAACAATAAGACATTTTTCATTAAAAGAGGGTAATTCATCTAGATATAGTTCATACACATTGTTTCTTCTTTTACCTTTAAAAATAATCTTTTTAGATTGAAAATCAGAAATTAAGCGTAAATCATTTTCAAAAGAAACATGAAAACCTTTATCACATAATTGACTAATAGATATTAAATTATGCTTTAAACCATCCACTAAAAGAACATTTTCTATCAAGGGAAATTTTGGATTACCAATATCTATCACTTTTCCCTTGTTATTGTCACCAAAGGTGACGGTTCCTCCATCCTTATTTTGGAGGGTGAAAAATAACTCCGGCCTTCCAGTCATATGTTTGGAACAGCCGCTGTCCAATATCCATTTGCTCCTTATGTTGTGTACCTATAACAAAATCAGAAAACAGAGCATTTGACCCCTTTCTATTTTTGGGTCCATGAGAGTTAGTCTTAGGAACCCATATCTATTTGGATTTTGGTTTCCTTTGATAATAAATATTCTTTCTATAAAAGGATTTAGAATAAACATCTCTAGAATAATCATTTCTAGATGCATTTCTATTAGAACTAGAAAGTTTAGTTTTATGAACAAAAGGTTGAGAATAAAGTCTTTGATTTTTCACCACATAGTTTGGTCTATTTAGAGTATCAAAAAAAGCTATATCCCAATCCGGTTTTATTAACCGAGCATCTTTGAGAACCAAGAAGTTTTTTTAGATTCTCTTGACCATTTGTGAATTTGGTCACTATAGAAAGAAGATCATTTGACTTTTCTTTAAGACTAGATATTTCCTTTTGTAAGAGATTGGTTCTAACTCCAATTTCTTTTATCTCAATTGCCTGGCAAGAATTTTCCTTCTTGAGATCTTCTATTTCTTGAAGTAACACTTTATTTTGAGAGTCAAGAGTTAAATTTTTAGTTTTTAACTCTTTATTTTTAGAACTAAGACTCTTAAATTTAGCATATAAATCATTAAATGCTTCAAATAACTCATCATAGTCAAATTGACTTACCGATTCTTCTTATGCTACAAAACACATGTTGGCGACTTCTTCATTTGATTCTTCATCGGAAGAGGAGTCACTATCATCCCAACAGGCTTGAAATGCCTTTTTCTTCTTGAATTGGTCCTTGGGCTTGAATTTGAGAAGAGGACAATCTTTCTTGATATGTCCTGCCATTTTGCAGTTAAAGCACTTTACTTCATTGAGAATGGAAGAATCTGCTTTCTTTGCCTTTCTTTGAAATCTTCCCTGTTTGATGAATCTTCTGAATTGCCTTGTGATGAGGGCAATATCTTCATCTTCATCTTCTTCAGAATTTTCTGAGTCAGAAGTAGCCTTAAAAGCAAGAGATTTCTTTTTAGGCTCTTCTTCTTGTCTGTCTTGAAGTTGGACCTCATATGCCATTAGGTTACCAACTAAGTCGTCAAGAGTGAGAGTATTGAGATCATTTGCTTCTTCAATAGCAGTGGTTTTTCTCTCCCATTCAGGAGTTAAACACCTTAGAATCTTTCTGACTAAATCCACTTGTGAATATTCTTTTCCAAGGGATTTCAAAGTGTTAGTTATATCAGTCATTTTAGTTACCATGTCCGATATAGATTCATTTTGCTTCATTTTGAACAATTCAAATTTATGAACTAAAGAAACAATTTTAGATTCCTTTACCTTTGACGTACCTTCGTGTGTTACGAGAAGAGTATGCCAGATTTCATTAGCTGTAGAGCATTGAGAAATGCGATTGAACTCTACCTTGTCAACGCCACAATATAAGGCATTCATTGCCTTGGCATTAAGTGAAGCAGTCTTCTTTTCATCATCGGTCCATCGGCTGAAATCAGTTGATGGAGTTTGGTACTTTTCTGAAACAACTCTCCAGATATCGAGATCCATGGATTGCAGGAATATTGTCATTCTTACTTTTCAGTATCCATAGTTTGTTCCGTCGAAGAGAGAAGGACGAACAGAGGAGCTTCCTTCTTTGTGCTGAGATGTTGTAGTTGCCATGCTATTTGATGGTCAAATCAAAGTAATAGCAAACCTGTGCTCTGATACCAAATGAAAGTGCACTAGGATCGAGACAACGAGCACTAGAGGCGGGGTGAATAGTGCTTTTAAAAGTTTCTGCGAAATATTGAATGATTTTGCAAATCTCAAAGCAAACACACAAAGAACACAAGATTTTATCCTGGTTCGGTCAAACCCGACCTACATCCAGTCCCCAAGCAAAACCCGCTTGAGATTTTCTACTATCAACCTTGTAAACTACAAGATCACACAGACCATAACCGGTCTCACTTTCATTAACAATCCTACTGAAATCAAACAACTCCTTTACACCAAGGAGTCCTTCTTTTTACACAAAAGAAATAACAACTTACAATACAACTTATGAGCCTTCCTTTTGAATGCAAATGAGATGCAATTGGCTTTTGAGGTTGTTGAAACACTCTACTCACGAATTCACTATCTCTCAAAGTGATTTGAGTGAAAAACTGAAGTGAAAATATCACGTGAGTGAGAAAACAAATACTTGAATGAATAGGAGTGAAAAGCAAGAAGTAATTCAATATGATTCTATTGAATTTCATATTTTTGAGTGTAGAATGCACTCATATTTATAGTTAAAAGATTTCATACGTTAAGAGTATGAAAGGGTGTCAAAACTGTCCATTTTGAACGATCAAAATGTTTGAAAAATGAAAAGACACGCCTTTTTTGAAGTTTCAGGAAAACGGCAAAATTAGTCGACTGAAACATCAGTTAGTCGACCAATAGTTAGTTATTAGTAGTGATGTCTTCTTTTAAATCGTTGTAATTTTGAAAAGATTTTTATATGAAAAACATGTGAAAACCATACATCAAATAATAAAAACTGGTTCTCACTAGTGGATGAGACCGGGTCGATCTCAGGGAACGGGAATATATCGTATTCAAGTACACAAATCTAAACTATTCTTTATTGCCGAATTATTGAAATGTAAAATGTTCAAGAAATTTAAAATCAACTAACTATTACAACAAATGAATACCCTTCGCAGAGGGCGTAAAGTGCAATATTTACAAACCCAATCAAATTCCTAATTCTAAAAATAAAAGCAAAAAGAAGCTTTATTCTTCGTACTTCGTGTCACGTAATCGCTTCCGCTCCAGTCTGTGCTATCCTGCACAATTCAAATGAACACGAGCAGTACCAGAGATAGAAGTAGAACTATACTAAAAAAATACTAATTACATGCTAGAAATATGAAAGAAATCTAACTAACTGATTACAAGCACTTAACTAACAGTTTACTTAGCAAAAATAGGAAAATGAAGGAGAAATTAAAAGCAGGAAATGGACTTGTAAAAAAAAGAAAATTTGAAATTGTAATGTAAAGCAACACAGGATTACAAGAAATCAAGGAGTTAAAATGAATGTTGATAGTTGGAAAATGAGAAAAAAAATATTATCGAGAATTGTAATGATGAAAACAGGATTTGAGTTGTAAACAGGAAATGAAGAAAAATCAAAACATCAGAAATAAAAAAAAACTACAGAATTAAGCAAACACAAAATAAATGAACAAGTAAGTAAAAGAAATGGAAACAAAATAAGAATTCATGCGTGGAATGAAAGCAACAAAACATTACTAAAACCAAAATAAGAAAACTAAAAAAAAAAACAGGAAATCGAGAATGCAGAAAATTAGCATTGATGAAATGAAATCAGGAATTAGCAAACACCGACAATACAAAAATTGAAATGATACAAATGAAACAAAATAGAAATTAGAACATATACCGGTTCTATATCTAAACAGAAATTAGATAAACTAGAAAAAATTCAAAAGATGCAATGAAATGAATGCTGCAGAGATCAGGAATGAGGAAACACACAGAAAAACACAATTAGTAATCAAAAGCTACAGGAATGTATTTATTGTTTGTTTTGTTTGTTTTGTTTGTTTTTTTTTTCTCATTTTTTTTTCTTTTCTTTCCTTTTTAATTTTTATTTTTTTCTTATTTTTAGTTTTTATTACACAGTAATACAATCGGAATTCATTAAAGAACCTACAGAAGAAGAAGAAGAAGAAGAAGTTCTGAAGAAGAAGAGGAAGAAGAGGAAGAAGAAGAAGAAGAAGAAGAAGAAGATAAAATCAGAAAAAAACAGATCGGCTGAAGAAAAAAAGAAGAAGAAGAAGAAGAAGAGATTGGAGGAAGAAGAGGAAGAAGAAGAAGAGTTTGGAAAAACTTACCGTGAACAGAGGAAGGATTAGGGAAGAAGTGGCCTCCACCACTCACGCCGCCGCCGGACTGAGTATCTCCACCACCGGATTGAAGAAGAAGATAAGGAGGAAGAAGAAATAGAGGAAGAAGAAGGGGTAATGGGGAATCCGGCAATGGAGAAATGAGAAAAGAGAAGAACCAGAGGGGGAAAGAGAGGGTTTGGCGTAAAAGGGGAGACGCCCAATTTTTGCATTTTTTTCGGTTTTAAAATAGTTCAAACTGGCTGGAACCGGTTCAAAACAAAAATATTCAGTTTCAAAAATTCCAAACCGGTTCCAGCCGGTTTGGTTTTTATTATTTTTTTTTCAATTTTTTCTTAGAAATACAAACCGGTTCACACTGGTTTGTATTATTATATTTTTTTTCAGTTTTCCTTTAGTTTTCAAAAATTACAAACCATGTAATGGTTTGTTTTTATTATTATTTTTTTTCATTTTTATTTTCAAAAGTAAAGAAAACCGTATAAATCGGTTTATTATGAAAATTTTCAAAAACAAAACTATTTATTTATAAAGAAACTTCAAAAACTAATCCAACTATATATTTTTTTTTTCTTTTTAATAAAACTAAAACCAAATTACAAAAACTAAAATAGCATAAAAATGTAAAATAAAACTATTTTTCATGAATTTTCTATTTTTAAATCATTTTAGCACATTTACTCAAAAACTAACATAAAATTGGGTTTTTGAAACATTATTTTATAAAATCATGCATATTTAAATGTTAATAAATCCTGAATTATATGCATGATCAAGTAGACTGACCGTTATCGTCAGTCGACTGATCTGTTAATCGAGCCGTTTGAAAATCTGAACTTTTGAAACTTAGTCGACTTAAGAAAAGTTAGTCGACAGATAATATCATCAGTAGATTGAAAAACCTTTTAGTCAACTGCTGCTAAAATCTTCTGAAAAACAAACATTCTGTTCGGTCGACTGATAAAAAACATTAGTCGACTGCTGCTAAATTTTCAGAAAATATATGTTCTGTTCAGTCGACTAATAAAAAGCATTAATCGACTGTTGCTAAATTTTCAAAAAACATATGTTCTGTTCAGTCGACTGATAAAACCATTAGTCGACTGCTGCTAATTTTCTAGAAAACAGACATTCTGTCCAGTCGACTGATAAAATCTTCGGTCGACTAATTTGACAAGAATGACTTTTTTAGAAAATATGACGCGAAAGGATTAGTCGACTGATAAGTTGATTGGTCGACTAATAAACATGAAAATTTAAGAAAAGAGTTTTCTAAAAAGATTTTCAAAAGAGTTTCTTTTAGAAAAGTTTTTCTAAAGACTTTTAAGGTGAAATGCAACCTAAATATACACTCTAAGTAAGGCTCTTACAAGAATCTAAGACTTTTAATGAATTAAACATTTGCACACTAGTCTTCAAGGATTCTTCACTGAATTCTTCAATTTCTTCATAGCCTTAGCTGAAATGCAGTTGATTCTACTTGCTCATCATCAAAACCTTGTACTTGAAGTATCATGTATGGCTTCATTGTTGTAACAATTTGTAGTGTCTTACGCAAATCACTATAGTGATTTGTAGTGTTTTTGGGTTGCACAACACATAATAATAGGGGTCTGGTTTTTAGTTAAAATAGAGAATGAAATGACCATAGAAATTACTAAAAATTTACAAGAATAAACAAGTACAATAAGGAAGACACCACTTTTTACGGATTTGGAATACGACCTTCGGTTAGGGAGATATGGCCCTGATAAGTTGGTCTTAATTCGAGTAGCGATTTATAATGATTTGTTTACTGAATAACACTAAAAATCACTATAGTGATTTGCGGAAGACACTACAAATCGCTATAGTGAAATCCAACAACACTATAAATCGCTGTGCGGCTCGATGAAGACCCAAAAATACTATAAATCGCTATAATGATTTGTGGAAGACACTACAAATCATTGTTGGAAGACTGGATAACACTATAAATCATTGTTGGGCTTGTTGGAGACCCAAAAACACTACAAATCGTTGTATGAAGGCCCAACAATACTACAAATCGTTGTTGGAAGGCCAAATAACACTATAAATCATTATTGGGCTCGTTGGAGACCCGAAAACACTATAATTCGTTATAGGAAGGCCTGACAATAGTACAAATCGTTGTTGGAAGACTGAACAACACTATAAATCGCTGTGGGGCTCGTTGGAGACCCAATAACTGGACAACAGTATAAAATTTGGTCCAGGGGGCACTGCCCCCAGAGCCCCCCGCCAGGGGCGGCCCCCTTGGACCCTTGCCCGCTGACCACGCAACGGGACCCACGCTGGGGGGAGCCCCCAGACCCCCCTCCTGTAAGGGCAAAAACTCTAAATCAGGCTCCACAACTCATCAAGTTGAATAATGCTACCCACGCTGGGAGGAGCCCCCAAACCCCCTCTTGTAAGGGCAAAAACTATGAATCAGGCTCCACAACTCATCAAGTTGAACAATGCTACCCATGTTGTGCAGGTCAGTCAATGTTTGATGGTTTTACAATGTTTTACGGAGAAGGAAGAAGAAGAAGATGACGATGAAAAGTTCAAACAGACATTTTTGATGGCTCAGGTTCGTTTCGCCGGATGACCATCGAGTCGTCGGCTCACCATCGTTTCGCCGGATCACCATCAACGAAACAATTAAGGTTCATTTCGCTGTGTAGACTTTGAAGAGTCAACATCATCCTTGACTTTCTGGATGGAGGAGATGTTTGTCATTTTTTTGAACTGTTTATTTTTTCTTTTTTGAATGAAGGGCATTTTTGTCATTTTCTCAAACCATCATTTTATGAGAAGAATAGCAAGAAAGGGTACTTAAGTCTTTGCGACCACACCAGACTCTAATTCTAAGTGATGTCAATATACACGGGAATACGAGCCCCATGTGCTTGTATACATGGTGCTCATTCAGACCCCCGAACACAGACGTGGGATTCAGTGAATCATCAGGGGAGAACATACACCACCCTCCCTTAACATTTTATTCCCTGCCCAAGAGGAGTTGACATAGTGGGGTGGAGCCTTGGCCTCTAGAAGGTTGGTCAAGGTTCTATTCTTGTGCTTAGCATAGGCATGAGAGTGGGGTCCTAGCTTTGAAGTTTTACGCCGCCGGTAGGCTGAGCCAACACAACTAAATCTTTGCACCAGGTGGAGTTTCTTTGGGTTATAAATCCAAAAAAGCAAACATTTTATTTTCAATTAAAAAATTGTTTCTTTTTCTTTTCATTCTTTTTCACTCAGTTGTTTTGTAGACATTAATTTTTTATGTAACAATCGACATAGAAGGTTGTGATAGGTATTCAGCCAAACTGGGGATAGCCCCCTTTAATATATGTGACTCTGAATTTTCCCTTATGACCTACATTGCAAAGTTGTGCTTAGAGTCTGTTTTGCTTTTGTTGAGTCTAATGTAAGTTGCCCGGTTCAAGTGAATCAATACCCCAAAGGGGCAGCCTGTATGTTTGAACTGTAATCGCCCTCGGGCAAAACTGTGAATGAATTAAATGCATTGAGCTTTCTTTTTTTCACCCTCGTTGTGATTGCTTCTTATGATTGTAATTCTTCTCCCTCTATTCACTTTTGCTCTCTTGCACTCTGATTATAAGCTTTCGCGACTGACAAGCGAGCTAACAAAGTAGGCTTGCGGTGGTGAGGAAAGACCGTCGCATCACGTTATCCCATTGAAGAAAATAGGCCTGTGACAAGTGGTACTAGAGCTTGTTTTCGTGTTGGAGAAGAGACTCCGGAGTCGGTGTCGACAGACACACCAACAGGCTACTATTTGTGAGCAAGACATCGTAGCGCATTATCAAAATCTGCGCAACACCAAAGGCAAGGCAGTTGCCAAAGCTAAGGAGATGGGTTCACTTCGAGGACAAGAAGAGATGGATGCAACTGTCAACAAGCTAGTGGAAGATGTGACTTCGCACGAGGAAGCGATTCCACGCGCAGTTGAATTGTTCGGTGGACTGAATGATACGGTGGCGAGCCTGCAAGAGCAGGTGAACTTACAGATGGGGCAGATCACTTCGTTAATGACAATAGTGGCTGACTTGCAGACTGAAGTAGGAGAGCTTTAGCTGAAAAATCGTACATTGCAGTGGTCAATGACCCTAAATGACAAAAATGGTGAGAGGCCATCAAAAATTGATGTGCCAAGATATGCAAAGTTCAATGGTTCTCGAGACAGCAAGGCCATTGAGAACTTCTTATTTCAAATAGAAGACTACTTGGATATTCAAAATGTGACACTTAAAGATCTTAGGATCAAGGCTACAGCAGCGTTACTAGAAGGGGATTCTATCACTTGATGGAGGCGAAAGCGTAGTGACATGAAGATGGGTCAATGCGTGATAGAGACCTTTGACGACTTTAAAATAGAGTTGCGCAACTACTTCATGCCAAGGAATGCGCAGAGGCAGGCGTATCAGAGGGTTCGTGAACTTAAACATATTGGTTCATTGCAAGACTATGTCAGAACGTTCCAGATGCTCATGCTGGAGGTGCCTAACATGCTAGAAGATGACAAGCTCAACTGATTTATTGTGGGACTTCAGCCATGAGCACAGTCTGAAGTGGAAAGGAGCAACCCCTGTATTTTGGAAGATGCATATGTGGTGGCCAAGCGCTTAGTTGACACTCAACGCAAGCCTTTTACCCCATCAACCAAAGTTGGGAAGAAGACTCACCAAAGAGACAAGAAGGACGAGCAACGTGATGATAAAGGTGAGGTAGCGACACGCCATCAATCCGACAATAAACAAAACTACCCAAAGTTTAACAACATCAACAAGGGTGCGGTTGTGACATGTTGGTTCTGTGGCGATAGGTACATCGCCAGGCAATGCCCCAAGCGCCTCAGGAAGGACGACGGGCAAGCCAACACAACGCAGAAAGAATGCAGTGACACTGAGGCTATGCAACCGCGGATGGGAGCCATGCGGTCGATCAATGCAGTTAGAAGTTACGCAGTTGAGAACAGACAAGTTAACAAAGAACTGATGTATCTCAAAGTCATTACGAATGAAAAGTCTACTTCAACTATGGTAGACTTTGAGGTCACACACAACTTTGTCTTGCAGGAAGAGGTAGAGCGGTTGGGCTTGAAGCCTGAGCCAAAGCAGAGGACCATCAAAATGGTAAACTCTGAGGCCAAGCTCATCCTTGGTGAAGCAAGAGATGTGGCTATCCAAGTGGGGAGTTGGGTCGTCAAAGTCAACTTCTCTGTGGTGCCCCTGAACGATTTTAAGATGCTTCTGGGTATGGAGTTTCTGTGGAGCCAGAATGTTATGATGCTGCAAAAGTTTAACATGTTGACGATTAAGTGGCCAAACCTGTGCCACACGGTACAATGCCTTACGTAGAAAGGAAAGTCTTCAGTGTTATCGACGATGTAACTGAAGAATGGTGCCAAGCATGGAGAACAAACCTTAGTTGTTGTGCGCACAGAAGAAGGAGAGGTATAAGCAGCAGTGTCGCCGACCCTAGCCCCACTGTTGAAGAAGTTTTGGGGGGTGATGCCTTAGAAATTGCCAAAATATCTTCCACCAAGACGTGAGGTCGACCATAAGATTGAGTTGACCGCAGGAGCGAAGCCTCCCGCAATGGTTCCATATCCCATGGGGTCAGCTGAGCTGAAGCAGCTGCAAAGGCAGCTAGACGAGATGTTGGATGCATGCATCGTTTGTCTATCAAAAGCTCTATTTGGTACCCCGGTTCTTTTTCAAATGAAACATGATGGCTCCAAACGGTTATGTGTAGATTACCGTGCTTTGAACAAAGTCACGATGAAGAACAAGTACACATTGCCACTGATAACGGACTTGTTTGATCAACTAGACAGTGCCCATATCTTTTTTAAGCTAGATCTACGATCGGGTGTGATCATCGCAAAATTTTACCTCTCTTGTTGGTTTCTCTCTCTTCCTTCTCTTTTCCTTTTCTAACCTCTTATTCTCCTCCTTTTTGAAGGGAGAAGAATAAAAGAAAGAAAAGAAAGAGAGAAGAGAAAAGAAAGAAAGAAAGAGAGAGAAGAGGAACTATTTTGCGTGGTCTCACTTGACCTTGATTTGAAAATATTTAGAAAATTACTCGCCTCCGTTTTGAAATATTTGCGGGAAAATGGAGAGACGGGATTCGCTCGTCGGTACGAGGTTCGACCGTTCCTGGCGCCTTTACCAGGGGTAATCGAACCAAGGATCGAATCTATGCCTTTTGCTCTGCCTAAATATCATTTAAAAATTTATCCTAAAGATCTAGATGCACAAAGAATCATGCTTGTGCAATGCAAAGATGTATGCTCTTTTGAAAGATGTTTTTTGAAAATCTCCAAGTTTTTCTGAGATAGACTTGATAATAGAATAAAGAAATGATTTCTAAATAATCGAATTTAACTTAGAACTTGAGATAGATCAGAGAAGTTCTAAGTCTTTGAAGTAATTTAGAGTTGGAGGAATAAATCTTGATTTTGAGAAAGAATGATTTGAAGTTTTGAAAATGAAAGGAAATGAAGTTTCAAAGTCGGAAAAGGGACTTTGAATTTTGAACTTGAATTTAGGAAAGGAAAATGAATACTTGAGATGGAATTGAATTTAGATTTTGAAGTTTGAAATTTGGAATGGACTGAGAAAATCAAATGGTATTTAAGAATAGAAATGGATTTAAGAGATTCAGATTAGATCCGAAAAATGGAATTGAAATCTAGAATTGGAATTGGATTCTGGATCCTAAATAGAATGGGATCCGAGATTTGGAATCCAAGATGGACTTTGGGTTCTGGATCCTGAAATGGAATGGATCTGAAGTCTGAGATCCAAATGTAGAGTTGGACTCTGGATCCTAAGATGAATTTGGATTTGAAGTCTAAGATCCAATGTAGAGTTGGACTCTGGATCCTAAGATGGATTTGGATCTGAAGTCTGAGATCCAAGGTGAAATTGGATTCTGGATCTTATAAGGAAATTGGATCTGAAGTCTAAGATCCAAAGTGAAATTGAAGTCTGGATCCTAAAGAGGAATTGGATCTGAAGTCTAAGATCCAAAGTGAGTGTTGAATCCTGGATCCTAAAATGGATTTGGAGTTAAATTCAGAAGATGAATCAAGAAAAAAAGTGAAATTTAGAATTTGAATATACAAACAAATTTCAAAGTCAAATTAGACCTTGAATTTTTGAATTTGGAATTTAGAAGATGAATCAAGAGTCTGAAAGTTAAAATTGAACTTTGAGTTTGATTAGAGTTTTGAATATAAAATGAATTTGGAATTTCAAAGTCAAATTGAACTTTGAAATTTGATTTGAATTTGAATATAAAAATGACTTTGGAATCTCAAAGTTAAATTGAACTTTGAGATTGAAAATAAAATTGAATTTGAAAATGAAAGGATGAATCGGACTTTATAAGAATTGAAGATAGATTGAGGAAGATATTTACACCACTTGGAGTTTTTTAAAAAGGAATTTTGAAAATATGATGCAGTTCTATCCTAAATGATGAATGAATTTGAATTTTTGAAATTTGGATTTTGAAAAGATATTCCATTCTTTAAATGAATTAAATAAGATTGAAGATATAATACATCCTTGACTATGGTCATTGAATGTATTATATAACAATCTATATTTAAATTCAGGTGAAGAATAAAACACATTTGGTGCTTTTATAGAATTTAAAATGAAATTTACTCTCAATATACCTTGACTATGGCCATTGGTATATATTTTGAGTCAATTTTAAGTTAAATTCTAATAAAAGGAGAAAATATTTAAGGAAATATGATGAATTTTGAAAATGGATCTAGTGTGGATCCAGTGTTATTTCGTAAAAGATAAAAATCCTAAGTTTTGTCCACACTCTGACTATGGCCATTGATGTGGATCATCAACTTAGGATTGATTTACCTCTTACGAAATGGTGCACATGCCATTCATGTTTCACCAATGTGAGATTTTTGAGAAATAAAGACAAAAGCATGAAGAACAAGTAATTCATGATATTTACAATGCTCATTCATTCTATCTAAGAGCTGGAAATGTAAATTCTTGTTTAAGATCTAACTATTACAATACATCAAAATTGAATTTACAACTCCCAATGATGATATCTTCCACATATTACCTGCAAAACAATTGATTAATATGGAAAAAAAGAGAGAGATTGCACATATTATGTAGATGATAATGATAACATGCTCATATGCCAAGATATACATGATGGAAAGATGAGAAATGATATTAAACATATATACATATATATATATATATATATATATATATATGTATATCTATATGTATATATGTATAGATATATATGAACATACATATATATATACATATATATATATATACACACATATATATACATGCTTATAGGTGGAAATGTTAAATGTGAAGGGACTGTGGTGTTTCTGAAGGATGATAGATGCTGGGAGCTGGAAGTTGCTGAAGCAACAGACAAGAGGTGTTGTCATGAACAATGTGTGACAGCAGTGTTATGTTATGAAGAACCGGGCTATTTTGCAGTGATATGGATGTATGTAAGGGAAGTGTGACAGTGAAGGGTGATTGTAACAGAAAGTAGCTGAAGGCCAATGAAAGGATTGCAAACATATTATAAGAAAATGACACAGCCAGAACTCATAAAAAAAAATGAATGCTACATCGAAAGAAGATGAAATGGAGATTCGTGGTTCTTACCTGTGCTTTTCTCTTGAAATCTGAGAGAACTGGTCGCAAGATTAGCTATTTACGAAGTTTCCATAAACTGGGAAACATATGTTTGTTTCAATTTCACCTCAGCTCTTGTTCCCACTCAGATGACATGACCCTCTAGATATCAAATTTACATACCCTATCTCACATTATCACATCTCCATAAAAATAAAAATAACTCATAATGAATGGAATATGTACTTGAGTCATTCTGTCAATGCTTGTAACTAATAAGTAACATCAGATAATTAAGGAAAAAAATAAAAATAGATCACGAATACAGAAAGCGCAACATTTCTGCCTTCGTATCTTGCAATATTCCCATCGAAACTATTGTCTTCCGAGTTGCTGTGTCAATCAAGAACAAAATTGTCCAGATATTAGCAGAAACATCCTTATCATTTGTCACGATATTTGATCTTATCACACATAACTATGCTTCTGGGTAACTCAATTTGCTGAATATACTTGATTGCAGTCATCAACAGGCCTCCTGGAATCATTTCAGCAAGTTCGTGAGATCTCTAATACCCGGTAACATTGAACTTCTGCTCAGGAGTCCTCTTGCTTAGTTAATCAGTCGATTATCAAGATGAGACCAAAATCTCATGTAAACTTGAAGTTGATGTGGCTGATACGTCTACCTCAGGATCAATATTACAGAGGTCCCCTTTGTGGACACACTAATGTTTCTTCAACGTTCTTTTTTTTTTTAGAAAACAAACAAATCCAGATCTGTAATTGGAACTTATCCCCCCCAGCAAACTGAATCAGTTATTCAAATTAATTTCCATGGCGAATCAGATCTGCTATTACAGCAGCTCAGATCGACTCACAACATCTATGAATTATGTGGATTTCTGAATATTACAGAGATGCTGAATAATGAATCGGCCAACAAAACTACAAAGACTTCTTCAGACTAATAACCAAATGTAAATGGGGCTTATACAAATGAGCTGAAAATATATGATTGCAGAAATGAGAATATTAGGGGATTTACAAACATACTTGACGCCAGAAAAAAAAAATCATATATATATATATATATAGATATATATATATATATAAAAGAATAAAAGGGTATGGATATCGTACCTGTCAATAAATCAGCAAGCAATCCTTCACATATGGATTATCCTCCAGGCTTTTATTCCATATTCCCTGGAATACCAGGAGCTGGTATACCAATTCCTAACAAACAGATTTTCAGAGTGTTAAACAATACATGGGCTTCTGCTACAGGGTGAGTTGATCCTTATTCGGGTAAAAATCTAGGTCACCGCAGGGTCGAGTAAAGTCCCCTGACAGCCAGACCCAACAAAGGATTTCTTTCATCTCAATCAGCATAAATCTCACGAAAAGGAGCTGGTCCTCTTCCTTTCCATGATCGCCACAAGCCCTTACAGTACATTTCCATCGCAATGCTCATTTCTAGAAGATAACTTTACACCTGTTTAAAGGTTCATATACCCAACTGTTGAAGATTCATCAGATTATTCCGACAGATTAACCAAACGCGATGGGCTCGCTATAATGGGATTCTATCCATGCGACAAATTCTGATCTAGACGAGGGGAAACCGAATCAACACCTAACCAGATGCAAATAAGAACTAGCCCAAACAGTATTAGTGAACCATGAAGGTAAACATATGAAGAATATGACGCATATGAATGACATAAAATGGATGGCAAACAACTAAGATTAATGCTGAGTAGAGAAAAATGAAGCAGATAAAAGTTGGAAATACCACCTGATGGATGTCGACGCTCACATGCACAAGAAAAGAGCAAAACCATGAAACGGAAAACCGTATAACAATATAAGATGTACAAAGAATAAGAGAAAACATATTGTAGAACATTTTATAACACAACAACCGCTCATATCCCTGAAATAAACATGCAAGGTATGCGCCAGTTGATGGGTATTAAAATGAGTATGAGAATGTAGCCTATGAGCGCAGCAGAGGGTATGATTCCGACTCTGAATCCAATGCAAGTGGTGAATGCTTGAAAGAGTAAAACAACGCAAAACAACTAATGGTGAGAATCTAAATTAATCTCGATTTAGAAAGTCCCCTGTATAATGTACTTTTTACTGCAGGAGAGGTATTTAAATGGTGAAAGTATAAGGCTAAATCAAACCAACATTGCTGAATCAAATAGTACTGCTGGGCATCCACATTGTTGTTATGCCCAGAATAAAAGGGAAACAGGGGATCATTCAGAAGCCAAAAAGAAACCTGGTGTTGGCCGAATGGTCATAAGGTAACGGATCAAACAGAGTACAAAATCAAATATCCATCAGAAATCAAATGGGGACATAATATCACACTGAGAACAACCTCAGATACGATGAACCATTAAATGCCAGAAGATGAAATACAACATTATGAACAGAATGAATAAAATGTAACTAAAAGATCAATCGAACGTAGTAGAAAATCAGATATAAACAGGAAATCGACTTATAATGGACAATCTAAGTATTAAAAGCAAATGCAATGATGTTAAAATTAAAACTGAAAAGAAAAGATCAGACACAGATAAAAAATCAACGATGATAAACAAAGAAAATTTCAATATACGGGGGATAAAGGAAGCATCAATATCACTAAAATTTAATAACAAAAAGAAGAAGAAAAGAGGAAAAGAAATGTGGGAATGAGGCCATTCCATCAATGTCGCAATGGGCGGGTCGATCCTGCTATAAGCAGGCCGATCCCACCATTGTGCAAAAAAAAAAAAAAGAAGAAAAGTGAAGAAAAATGAAAGGGTAGAAAAGGAACGAAAACCCAAAGAAAATAAAGTGGTGCTACAAGAAGAAAAGGCAACTTCTGAAGGAATAAAAAAGAAGAGGGTTACTTACCTGCAATAATTTTTTTTGGAATCGATCGACTTCTTTTGTTTTGCAAGGATTTCTCTATTGCAGTACTTGAAAGGGGGTTGAAGTTTCTTCGATCAATCAGTGAGGATCTGAGATTCTGGATCCAACTCGGTCATCCTTTTAAGAGGTGCCGATTACTGCAGGGGTTGATCGCGGTGTTTCCTGTGACTACGGATACTATGTGGTCGCCTTCCTTTGATCCGATGGAAGAAAAACTCAGGAAATGAGAAAATGGGAACAATGGGGAAATGAGGAAGCAGTTGTGCAATAAGAAGAACGGGGGTGAGAAGCGGGTCTCGTGAAGTAGAGGAAGGTGGAGGGGTGATAACGGGTGCGAAAGAGGAAAATGGGGAGGTGAAGAAGCGGTCCCTTTGGAGGAATAATGGGGTTTGTTAAATAGGGGAAGAGGGAAGAACCGAGAAGGTGATTCGGTTGGTGATGGAGGGCTTTGGGAGGATCCAGGCGATGGAGGATGCGGAGGTTAGCGATGGATGGCTTGGGTGAAGCCTCTGGAGGGTTCGGTGGAAGGGTTTCGCAGATGGGGGGGGGGGGTGAATGGAAGCCGGAAAGGGGTGAAAGAGGCGAGAGCGAAGAGAGTTTCGGTTGAGAGAGAGAAGGCGAGAGTTAGGGTTTTCAAAACCCTAACTCGATTTTTAAAATAAGGTTTTCCATGGAAGGGCTTCTTTTAAAAAGTTTTCTCGAAAACGGGTTTCTAAAAACCATTTTGCAATTTTCTTCATTTATTTTTTATTTTTTTGTTCTTTTCTGAGTATTTTTATTTTTTTGTATTTTTGGAATGAAAATCTGAGAAACAAAGACTAAACCCTAATTTTTTTGTATTTTTCTACAAAGAATATTTACAAAACTATTTTCCTGAGAATTTCAGACCATTTGGGGAAAATTTCTTCAGAAAAAGGGGTTTGGACCCAAGTATTGAGGAAATGTTCGAGTATTGATACTCGAATCGAGAAATACAATCTGAGGGATCCGAACGGATGTCGAATGGATCGTCTGGGCTATTTAAAGGCTATTTTTGGTATTTTCTATAAATTTAATTTAAAATTTGAGCAAGGAGACTCAGATTTGGATCTGGACAATGGATCCAGATCCGAAATCAATTTAAACATATGAAATTTCAATAAAACTTGAGAAATGAACTGGAATTTAGATTTAAAAATGACTCATTTGCTCAAAAATGAATTTAGGGGCAAGAAGGAAATATTTAAAAGATTTTGAAAAATTGGGGTGTTCACAGATGCCCCTCTTTGCTACTAAGTCGGTTGAAAGTCGAACTTAGTGGCAAAGAAAATACTCCAAATTTTGAAAAAAAAATGTCCCAGTCAGCAGATCTGAACTGGGTGTGGAAGAATTTATTTGAAAGACATGGCTTTTTTTTTTCAGGTTTAAAACTTTATCCTTGAATGGCTTTGGGAAGACAAAATCCTCGAAAGTGATATGATTGAGCAGAAAATAAGGAAATCATGATGGGACTTTGGGTGAAGATCCCAAAATGATGGAATGTAAGAATTTTGATCAAGTCTCATGAGTGAGGCGAGATCAACTTTTTGAATGACTCAGGTTTAGCCCTTAACCTGGATGGGACGAAGATATATTAAGATAACCTGAATAGGGAAAGGAATATATGAGGACTTTGATGGGACATTTATGAGAGAAAGCCTTGTGAGATTAAGCTCGAGTAGGATTTTATTCCGGATGGATATACAAAGCATGGATTCTTGATGGGAAGAACCATGATGGGTCTGGAGGAAGAAATACCTCGTCGAAACGAGAATCAGGTTTAACCCAAACTTGAAAAAGGAAGATACCGCGATGCACGAGGTTCAGGCTTAACCCTTAACCTGAAGGGGATGACCATACGGACTCCTCGAGTGGAGGGACCATGATGGGACCTTCGGAATTTGGATGAACAAATCCGAAAGGGGTTTGCGAAAGGAGGAAGGAAATGGGGTTCCCTAAAGCTTTGAAAAAGGGATGAACTTTGGGCGTCTCATTGCTGAGACTGAAATCGGCTTTTGAATTTAATGACCTCTCGCAGGAAGTACATGTTTTGACCCTTAACCTGAGTGGGAACAACCATACGAATTTCTCGAAACCGTGATGGGACAGGAGAGCTACTTCAACTGAATGGGGTAACTCTTCTGGAAAATATAAACAATGCTAGGTTGCACCAAAATGGATATTGAATATTTATTTCATTCTTAGAATATCTAGAAAATTTTCCCAATAAGATAAATTTATAGTTGACTTCAACGCTCGAAAATGTGTACATGTGTGCAAAGATATTCTCTCTTTTACCTAGAGTATTTCCTCCAACGAGGTTAACTCCTTGGTTTTTAATAGTCAAATTCAGAACTTTAGCGCTGATGATTTTCTTTAAGGAAGCTATCCATTTCCCTGATATGAGAAAAGAAGAAATATTCTTAATTTCATAAAAGCAAGTAGTGAAAAGATATTGATAACAGATATTTTGCATAAGAAAGGATGACTTCTGGCAATTTTGGCAGTTTGATATCTAGGTGTTTTCCCATGATGATCTTTCTTTTGCACTTTTTTTGAGTCATTGGGCTTTTCGGGCTTTTACACCATCCTTCATTTGGATGTGTCCTGACTTTTCTCTCTTTTTTTTTTTTCGGGGAAGGGCATGTCACAAACTCCTTCATCTTGGAGATGTTCCGATCCTTCATTTATCTCAGGAACTATATTGAGGATATTGGCTCAAAAAGGTCTTTAGAGGATAGCATAAATCAAATATCATTTAGGGTTTGTCGGTAGGTTCATCACACTCGCCTTCATCTCGACGGTGATCTGAACTTTTCCTGGAAGGATCCTTCACAAACTCCTTCATCTTGGTAGATGATCCAAATCTTCTTTGGCCCCGGGGGTCTGCTCGCCTATTCATCTTCATCTTGATGATAATTGAGAGATCCCTTTTGCAGATATTTGATTGCAACTTTAGAATGAGAAGATATGGATTAAGTGGGTTCTTTTATAGCTCAGGATATTTCCACTGTCTGATTGTCAGGAAATCATCTTTAAACATGTGTCAAAGCTAAGATTAATATCAATTCGTTTCTGGCTTTTCAATGTCATTGAATATTTCTTTCACCAATCATACCGAGGATATTTCTCTCCTCCTTTTGGTTGATCAACAGGGAAAAGATTTGAATTTTACCTCTTTTTCGCAAAAAGCTTCACCTTTTTGGAAAGAAATACTAGAAGTAATCACAGGTGATTTTTTTTTGTGCATTAAGATTTATTGAAATCAACAAATATTTTTATCAAATTGGCAAAGTTTTCATGATTTCTATGTGAAATAATCACTCAATATAGATTTTGATGAAACCTCGAGCTGAAATTTAGGAAGAAATATTTAGATTTTTGTTTTGACTGACCAGCTTGAAAGCAGGATTTTTTTTGGAAGTACCAGCTCGAAAGCAGGATTTTGATTGACCGACCAGCTCGAAAGCAAGATTTTCGGAAGTACCAGCTCGAAAGCAGGATTTTGGTTGCCCGACCAGCTCGAAAGCAAGATTTTTGGAAGTACCAGCTCGAAAGCAGGATTTGTTTGCCCGACCAGCTCGAAAGCAAAATTTTGATTGACCGACCAGCTCGAAAGCAGGATTTTGGTTGCTCGACCAGCTCGAAAGCAGAATTTTTGGAAGTACCAGCTCGAAAGCAGGATTTTGGTTGCCCGACCAGCTCGAAAGCAGGATTTTGATTGACCGACCAGCTCGAAAGCAGGATTTTGGTTGCCCGACCAGCTCGAAAGCAGGATTTTTGGACGTACCAGCCCGAAAGCAGGATTTTGGTTGCCCGACCAGCTCGAAAGCAGGATTTTGATTGACCGACCAGCTCGAAAGCAGGATTTTGATTGACCGACCAGCTCGAAAGCATGATTTTTTGGAAGTACCAGCTCGAAAGCAGGATTTTGGTTGCCCGACCAGCTCGAAAGCAGGATTTTGATTGACCGACCAGCTCGAAAGCAAAATTTTGATTGACCGACCAGCTCGAAAGCAGGATTTGATTGCCCGACCAGCTCGAAAGCAGAATTTTTGGAAGTACCAGCTCGAAAGCAGGATTTTGGTTGCCCGACCAGCTCGAAAGCAGGATTTGTTTGCCCGACCAGCTCGAAAGCAGGATTTGATTGGTAAGAATGATTGACATTGATAGAGTTGTGACCCGAAGGTTTTGAGAATGATGGATATTTGATGAGATTGTAACCTGAAGGTTTAAATTTTGATATACATTGACGAATTTGTAACCCGAAGGCTTGAAAAGGATAGATGTGAAATGCGATTGTAACCCGAAGGTTTGAGATTTGATAGACATGAATGAGATTGTAACCCGAAGGCTTGAAATTTTGAGAGATATAGATAAAATTATGACCCGAAGGCTTGAGAATGATATACTTTGATGAAGTTGTAACCCGAAGGCTTGAAAAGGATATACGTGGATGAATTTGTAACCCGAAGGCTTGACAGTGATAGATTTTGATGAGATTGTAACCCGAAGGCTTGGAAATGGGAAAAGATTGATGAAATTGTGACTCGAAGGCTTGAAGATGGTATTCTTGATGAAACTGTGACCCGAAGGCTTGAAGATGGTAAAATGGTAACCTGAGGGCTTGATAATGACGGACATTTGATGAATTGATAGTCATTTTGGTGAGAATTTAGGATATAATAGACAATGATTCAGGTTTATCCCTTAACCTGAAAGGGAAATAGGGAGATTTTTGAGGATATACTTGAGACTTGAATTTAGAAGAGATATGACAAGATTTATGATTTATGATTTAGGATTTAGATGGACTAGCACGTTTGGCTGTATGCGGTCCCATTTTCAGGATTAACCCCTTGTCCTGAACGGGAAAAGGAATAAAATTTAAACAGATAGAAGGAAAGATAAAAATTTGATGAAAAATTGATAAACAATGGAGAAAATTTTGAGGGAATTTATTTACTTTATAAAAGAATTCTCACAAGTAGCATTTGTTGCTCCTATGAGCGATCTCAGGATTATCCGTTATCCTGAGAAAAGAATTCCTCGAATGTCGAGGTTCAGGTTTATCCCTTAACCTAAAAGGGGAATAGGGAGATTTTTGAGGATATACTTGAGACTTGAATTTAGAAGAGATATGACAAGATTTATGATTTATGATTTATGATTTAGGATTTAGATGGACTAGCACGTTTGGCTGTATGCGGTCCCATTTTCAGGATTAACCCCTTGTCCTGAACGGGAAAAGGAATAAAATTTAAACAGATAGAAGGAAAGATAAAAATTTGATGAAATATTGATAAACAATGGAGAAAATTTTGAGGGAATTTATTTACTTTATAAAAGAATTCTCACAAGTAGCTTTTGTTGCTCCTATGAGCGATCTCAGGATTATCCCTTATCCTGAGAAAAGAATTCCTCGAATGTCGAGGTTCAGGTTTATCCCTTAACCTGAAAGGGGAAAGAATAGAATTTAAGAAAAAAAAATTAGAAAATCAATTTGATGAGACTTGTATTTGCAAAAAGAATTCTCATAGGTAACATCATTGCCCCTACGAGAGGTCTCAGGATTATCCCTTATCCTGAATGGGAAAAAGAATAAAATTTAAGAAAATTTAATAAAGGAAAATTGATATAAATCTACAAAGAATTAATAAAGATTGGCAAAACGTGTATTTACAAAAGAATTCTCATAGGTAGCGTTATTGCTCCTACGAGGGGTCTCAGGATTATCCCTTATCCTGAATGGGAACACCTCGGACAACGAGGGTCAGGTTTATCCCTTAACCTGAGCGGGAAGAGAATATTTAGAAAATACCTCATGGAAAAGAGGCATCAGGTTTATCCCTTAACCTGAAAGGGTAACAAGAATAAAAGAATACCTCATGGGAAAGAGGCATCAGGTTTATCCCTTAACCTGAAAGGGTAAAGAATTGATAATATTTAATAGAATTGAGGAAAACTTGATAAAATTGATGTAAACTTGTTAAAAATATGAATAATGAATGAAACTGATAAAAATATCAAATTTAACTAAAAATTTATAAGATTTAAGAGAAAAAGGAGTTTTTCTGATCCTGCCTGCATATGGGATCTGGAAAGAAAAATGTTTATTTAAAAGATAAGTGAGAAAGCATTTTTGGGGAGAAAGTCCACTGTAAGGAGAATGATCAGTGCGAGATCTGATCCTTTTAAAAGGAATCATCATGAGAGATCATCATGAGGGTTAATTTTGAAGATAATGGTTTAAAAACCCATTTTAAGAAAAATCAATGTGATAGTTTGCTTTGAAGAAGATTAGATCAAAATATTGAATTTTTGGTGATCATGAAGAAGTTTTTGCAGAAATTCTCAAGATTTTTAGGATTTTGAAAATCCTCATAGGTAATATCATTTCTCTCATGATTATGTTTTGGGATTGTCCCTTATTTTGAAAAGAATAGGAAAAATACAAATTTTTCAAAATAAAGTATTTGATATCAACGGATATGAAGAAAATTGACATTTCATTGATAGAAAATATTTGATAACAATGACTGGAATATTTACAAGTTTGTTGACCAAAGGTCACAAAAGACTGGGACTGAGTTGTCCCTATTAGGTGACTGAAAAAGAAAGAAAGCAGAAAAAAATATTGACATGGTTCGGGAAGCTAGGCCAGGATGTGTAGCTACTCTTCTTCTTAATCTTCTACCAGCAGCTTTTTGTCAATGCAGTATTGGACGATGTTTTTGAAAACAAAGCAGTGCTCGATGTCATGCCCCATCGCCCGATGGAATTTGCAGAACTCATCCTTGAACCTTTCCATAGTCACAGGTGGATCTGCTACCTTGGGAAGTTTGACCATCTCTTTTGTTGTCATATACTCAAGAACTTCCTCAAGTGTTTGCTCTAAGGGGGTAAACTCGCGGTCATATCCCCAACCGTCATGCTTCGGCTTCCCTTGGGGCTTAGACTCTAACTGAATGCTCGAGGGAGGGCTGCCATACTGCCTGCTGATCCCACTCTTTTGACTGAAACAGTCATCTCTGCCTGACCCGCCAGTGTGGTTCTTTCTGCCACCTCTTTTGTTTTTGCCATTGTTGTTGGAGGAACTGGTAGAAAAGGTAAAGTTGGTTTTCTTTTTCACATCCTGACTGCCTCCTGCCAAGGTGATGCCATGATAGGTTCTGTAAGACCCGCAATTTTTCAGAAAATATCTGAATAAAATTCATGAGGCATTTACCGGTAAAAATAGCATTTTTGCTCAGGATGCGAAACGAATCAATTCCTGCGAGCCAATTATACTTAGGATATTCGTCGAATCGCGAATATATGCCCAAACACTCGGGAAGCTATAACTTCCTACCTGAACAAAATCAAAGGATTCCTGCGAGCCAACTTTCTTAGTTACGTCAATACAAAGGGAATGGCGTACTCAGAATTTTTCGGAAAAAAATTGCCAAAAACCCGAAATTCTTGCGGGACCCACGAAAATATTGGTGGGACCCACAGGAATATTCCTCAGAAAATATCTGGTGGGACCCACAAAAATATCCCATGGAAATATCCAAGTGGGCCCCACTCCAAGGAACCTCTTGGAATTTCCGGAATAGCCAACGCTAAAAAGGAGATTCTGAAACTTAGGGCCCAAGTTTCAGAATCTATAAATAAAGGAGCCCCCCTCTCTTTAAAAATCGCCAACCCCTCTCTCTCTCCTCCTTTCCCAAACCTCCCCTACCTAGCCCAGTAGGTCTGAGCCTACCTGACTTGGCCTGAGCCTGCCTGATCTGGTCTTAGCCTGCCTGACCTGGTCCTAACCCACTTGACCTAGGTCTGAACCTACTTGACTAAGTCCAAACCCAGTTGACTTGGCTTGAACCTAGTTAGGGTTGAAGTCCAAGTCAAAGTCTTTTTTGGTCCAGATCCCGGTTTGGATTTCTGAACCCAGACTTAGCCTACTTGAGCTGAGTTCGAACCTGTTGAACCCAGTTGACTTGGATCGAACCCTGTTTGGTTCCAACCACTTAGGTTGAGTAGCTTGACCTACTCTACCTCTTTCTCAACTAAGTCAGCTTCATCTGACTTAGTCTGACCTCTCGAAGGAAGGCTCGAAGCCAAAGAAGCAACCCTGAGCCGTTTCTTCCGCGATTTGAAGTAAGTTCGCTTCATTAAACCATCTCTCTCAAGTATTTGATTGTTTGTATATAGCATATACTTTATGAAGTAGTATCTTGCTTTAGTTCTTGGTTGATCCCTCTAGGACGCTTTGGTGTTCACGCGCTCGCCTCGTAACTATCGTCGGATATATATGTTTGAATACGCAGTATATGCGTTCTTCAAAATAGTATCTCACCCTAGTTCTTGGTTGAGCCCTCTAGGACACTTCGGTGTTCACTCACTCGCCTCGTAACTATCGTTGGATACAGATCCAGGTGTATATTTGCTGATACTGTTGACGCGTCTTATATCGCACAGGCCATGTAATTTACCTTTGCCGTCGCGTCGTATGATGCCAAGGCTCCCTGTTTTCTGCACTTCCAATTACTGCACTTCCGATTATGCATTTACTTACGCCGTCGCGTTGAACGATGCCAAGACTCCTGCTTTCTGTAATGTATTTACTTACACCGTCTCGTCGAACGATGCCAAGGCTCCTGTTTTGTTATATATGTAGAATATTTCATTCAGTTACACATCCTGAACAATAGTATATGCATTTCTTTACGCCGCCGCTGTATAAAGCACAAGCTTCTGCTTATACTACATATATGGCGCATAAATGAGCGTTCAAATGGAGATCAACTCCAAATCGCCAATGCGATTCCCTGACCGCTCCTCGTTCAAGATTCTGCTTGACGAATGAAGCCTCTATTGGAAAGGCTTCGCCTTTTGGCAAAATGCTCTTTACGTAAAGACTAAATCAATTACGTATGGCCTGGCTATGGCCCAAGGTTCCTGCAACCTTGATAGATGCAAAGTACGCACAACGGTGCACATCCATTTCCCGAGTTAAGCGTAGCGATTTCCCACCAAAGAGGGGAGATGCCGCTGAAATGGATAAAAGAAAACGCACGCTTTCTCCGTTAAAGAGAGGAAGTGCTGCGGAAATTCCTGAAGGAGCTAAGAATGGCTCAGAAAGAACGTTGCAGAAGTGCTACCCAGTTATGGAACGCCTTCTACGATGTAGAAAGGTTCGTCGCACCACTGCCGGTAGAGCAGAGAAGGTGTTGACAGAATGATTGGCAGAAGAACTGCCAGAACGAGTTAAGTGGCACAATGATGTCCTTTGTTGGAACGATGTCAGAATGACTCGTCTCCCTAGCACCTGCAAGGGCACCATACTTGTAAGAGCCGCTGCGCCAAAGTAGTGGTAGCACCTTGACGGGGTCCTGAGCTCGTTGCGTAAAAATATGCCGAGTAGCCGATCCGTAGAGATCGAGTCATGTGCATGCTCATTGAGAATTATCAGACAACCAGACTCGTAAGGGCCGCTGAGCCGGAGTGTGTTGTTTCCACCAAAAGAGGTGAAGTGCTCGTCAAGGCCGAAGTGCCAAGAGCAGAGTTAAGCATGCATATGAATAAAACCTTTGTTACACGGTGAAAACCGTGTGGTTGATTGGGGTCGGGTACATACTTCTCAAAGGCTGCCCTATAGGCATGCAATGTTCGTCAAGTAATTGTAAGACCGGCAGGCCCCTTTTAGAATTTCTCACCAAGGAAGACGGTGATGGCGCAGCCTTGAGTGACATATATTTCACCCGAACCTGATAGAGTGCATTGATGGCCTTCGTCACTCAGAGGTATGGAGGTCGTGGTTATCCTTAAATATCTAAGGATTGAACCCAACTACTGCAGTAGCAGAATGCATTCGGATACCTAGTAAGGATCTCTTCCGGTATGTTGTACCGTCCTACTAGGGGGATGGGGTCAACAGGCCTCTGGGGTATCTAAAATAGATAGAATAATCAACCCCCAGATCGTCGCGTTGTCGCCCAGATATGAGTCCCCTAAGCCCAGGGGGAGGTGCAATTATCGAAACAAAGCATTAGCTTAGGTACAACGCTACTTTGAATGGATGAGTGGATGACGTTGTTGAGTCAGTCCTGCATAACCTTTGTGAAGGTGTCATGGTTGGTATACTACTGTACCGATTGGAAAAGAACCCCATTGATATCCGTACGACTAAGTGAAGCTCAGAAAGTTGTCCTTAGATTCGTAGGATACGGATGTGCCAAGCATAAAGGCTTGAGCTAGACGGCCATTCGTGACTCTGAGGAGGTCAAGGCTAAGTCGTAAAGACTTAAGTGGTTGTTCTAACTCACAGCTCTGAAGAGGCTTATGCGAAGTCATGAAGACTTGCGTGGATGTTCAACTCATAGCCCTGATGAGGCTTTTGCGATATACGCTAAGTCATGGAGGCTTGAGCGTCGTATTACGAACTGCAACTCTGAGTGGTCTATGCATTTACTTGAGTTGAATAGATAGGTGTTTGCCTACTTACCAGACCATTAGTGGTTCTGACCCCGTTTAATAGGGATTTCAGGTGTTGAACCTGCGTGACGATATGCGGAGCAAGGCGGCATCGAGTTCCAGGGTTTCTCTAGAAAGAGTTGTACTGCTTCCTTTTTATTGAACCTTCACTGCTTTTCTAAGCAGTAGTGTTGTAATAAACATATGTTTTCGATAAAATGGAACACTTTGGTGGTCAATGAGTTGCTTGGCCACATACCTGCAACGTGCTCGGAGTTTTCTAAAACCGACGACTCATTATCGTCTTATTCCGCTGCTAAAAGCTTTTCTATGTTCCGCTGCAAAGAAAAAAAAAAATCATGAAAATTTTAACTTAGCTTTGTTTTTGGAAATCCGGGGCGTTACAGAATTGGTATCAGAGCAAGAGTCTGAGAAACCTGGTTCGAGATCCGTCTTGTCCACCATATCGCACTGTAAGTATATTTTATACTTCTTGTTCTGATCTGGGTGCATCTTTGTATAGATGGCAACTCACGACTCCCAAGGATACTGCTATCGTTGCGGGATCATGCACGATGAGTGGGTATGCCCATATGAAGTCCAAGACTGCCAGTATTGTGGCGAAGAAAGGCATTCCGCCGACGAATGCCAAATGAAGCATACCACCGATATGGGTCGGCGGGGATCGCTTGGTCTTAGGGATGAGACCTCGCGTGTTAGTGGGCCACATTACTCCAGTAGAAGAAGTAGCCGTACTCCAGCAACTTCTGATGAACTACCATCTCTGGTAGGATTTGACTTGAACTTCCTTGAGGGATTTGGTCAATCGCAAGGCTATCAACAGGCATCATGTACGCCTAGCTTGCACAGTTGGGAGGAGGGATGCAACAACTCCTTTTATAATCCCATTATGATTTCAGATTCCTCGAATCAAAGTACTATTATATGGGGGAACAGAGCGGCTTCACTAACGCCGAGTCTGAATGGCCAGGAAGAGGGATACAACCTATATCATCCCGTTATGGTCTCGGATTCCCCGAGCCATGATGCCACTGAATGGGCAAGTGGACCGGCATCACTGATCTATCCACAAGAGTCGCTTGAGAGTGCGGAAGTGCCGCCCAAGCCAAAGCTAGTTGTGCCTGCACCAAGGCAATGTGGAAGTAAACGATACTTCGGGTTCTTTGGGTCAAGAAAGAAATCCAGTTCCTAGAAGAGACTGGTAGTGTTTTGGAGTCAATAGACTCATGTACCTAGTTTCTCAACGCCTAAAAGTCTGTCAGTGCGGCATGACGTTTTGTTTAAGGCGATGCTTGTGTAAATGTGATGTATATTAAGTAAATAAAACTTTGCTTTGATATATACATTGTGAAACTAAAACACGTTGTTTGCATGTGGTAGATAAATGGCTCCTACGACGAGGAGAACCATACCAAGCGAGGAGTCCCATACTCAAGAATTTCTGCTGGAAACACTCAACAATTTGGTTACTGCCATTCGAGAAACAAGGCCAGAACCAGTCGCACCTCGAAGCGAAAACCTTGGTGGAATAACCTATGAAAAATTCCTCAAGCTCGATCCACCAGTCTTCGCCGGTAGAGCCGATCCTGAACTGGCAGAGAGTTGGGTCGAAGAGACCGAACGTGCCTTTCTGGTACTGGGGGTACCAGAAGAAAAGAAGACCAACTTTGGCACGTACAGGCTGAAAGACAATGCACGGAAGTGGTGGGATACCACTAAGATTATCTAGTTCTCGGAAGTTGAAGTCATTCCTTGGACTGACTTCCGGAGAGCTTTCATGGATAATTACTTCCCGTTACACTCCAGAAACAAGAAAAAAAATAGAGTTTCTGGAATTGGAGCAGGGTGGCATGAGTCTGATTGACTACACCACCAAATTTCAAAATCTTGAACGGTACTGCTCCCGGTTATTTGAGACCGACCAAGAAAGGGCCGACAAGTACATCAACGGACTGCGAGAAGGGCTAAGGTCATGGGTTATCACCAGCATGCCCCAAACTTTTCAAACTGCTGTGGCAGCAGCTTCAAAAATACAAGTGGATTGGGAGTGATCCAAAGTGATCATAGCAAAAAGGCCCATAGTTGATGGTGGGAGCAAGAAGAGATTGTTTCCAAGTGGCCAGGGTTCACGACAACCCTTTCAGAGGAAAAGGTTCCAAGGTGGGAACAACACTCAACAAGTTGTAAGGCCAAGGCAGAACATGGCTCCAAACAACCTTCAGTCCAACCCAAACTGCCCAAAATGCCATGTTAATCACGCAAGAGGACCATGTCCACGTGACACAGGTGGATGCTTCTACTGTGGCAAAGTGGGCCACATTGCAAGACAATGCAGGAAGAAGCTTATTGATGAGCAGAGGAGGAATGTCTGATCTACCGGACCCTCTCAACAAGTACCACAACGAACACTAGTCCAACGACCCCCACCTAGAGTAGAACAAAGGCCTGCTGCAGGTCGTGTATACGCTGTAACGACTGAACAAGTCGAAACCGGTGACCTCATTGAAGGCATTGTACCTGTTAATGGACATGCAGCTTATGTCTTGTTTGATTGTGGTGCTACTCATACGTTTATCTCTCACGATTTCACCGAACAACTCCACGCCTCAGTGCAACCGATTGATAAAATGATCGAAGTATATAACCCGTTGGGTTCACGCACCAAATGTATCCGGTGTGTGAAAAATTTGGATATTGAGATAGCAGGGCAACACTTGCCTACTGACGCCATCCTGATCGATATGATACAGTACAATGTCATTCTGGGAATGAATTGGTTGGCTCAGAATAATGCCAAGATTCTGTGCCGCGAGGGCAGAGTGATTCTATCTCGACCCGGATTACCAAAGATGGAATACCGGTTATCCAAACCAGTTCCACAAAAAAGGCTCATATCAGCACTTAAGGTACAAAAATACCTTAGGAAGGGTTGTGTGACCTTCCTGTTGAGTCTCTCGGTGGAAAAATCCAACGACCAACCCCTTGAGAGTTTGGAAGTAGTGCGGGAGTTTCCCGATCTGTTTCTTGAGGAATTGCCAGGACTTCCGCCACTTCGTGAGGTTGAATTTGGAATTCAATCCTTACCTGGAACAACGCCAATATCCAAAGCCCCTTATCGTATGGCACCAGCTGAACTCAGTGAGTTGAAATGTCAGTTGGAAGAACTGATGGAACAAGGGTTCATCCGACCAAGTATGTCACCATGGGGAGCCCAGTGCTGTTTGTAAAGAAGAAGGATGGATCCCTTCGGTTATGCATCGATTATCGGATGCTTAACCAGGCAACCGTTAAAAATAAGTACCCATTGCCTCGGATTGAGGACTTATTTGATCAGCTCAGAACAGCGAGAGTGTTCTACAAGATCGACCTCAGGTCTGGATACCATCAGCTCAGAGTTAAGGAGGAGGATATACCTAAGACTGCCTTCAGAACGAGATATGGCCATTATGAGTTCGTAGTAATGCCCTTCGGACTTACAAATGCGCCTGCTGTCTTTATGGACCTGATGAACCGAGTGTTCAAGCCATACTTAGACACTTTTGTCATCGTCTTCATTGATGACATTCTCGTGTATTTAGAGAATGAGGAACAACACAAGGAGCACTTGAGAATCGTCTTGAAAACCCTTCAAGATAATCAGTTATATGCCAAGTTTTCAAAATGTGAATTCTGGCTAGACAAAGTAATGTTCCTTGGCCATGTGATCTCAAAAGATGGAATCGCAGTAGATCCTGCGAAGGTCGAAGCTGTGATAGACTGGAAGCAGCCAGAAAATATCACTGAGGTCCGCAGCTTCCTTGGACTTGCCGGATATTATCGGAAGTTCATACAGGACTTCTCCCGAATCGCCGTACCAATGACAAAATTACTGAAAAAGGGAGTCAAGTTTGAATGGACTGACCAGTGTAAGGAATGCTTCGAGGTTCTCAAACAGAGGCTTACCACTGCCCCTGTCCTTACCTTACCTTCTGGTCAGGGAGGCTTCGTTGCTTATACCGATGCCTCGGGAACAGGTCTGGGTTGTGTATTGATGCAGCATGGCAAAGTAATCGCCTATGCATCCCGTCAGTTAAGAATTCATGAGAAAAACTATCCAACCCACGATCTTGAGCTTGCCGCGGTAGTGTTCGCACTTAAAATCTGGCGACACTACCTATATGGAGAGAAATTTGAGGTCATGTCGGACCATAAAAGCCTAAAATACCTCTTTTCTCAAAAAGAACTCAATATGCGGCAACGATGATGGCTGGAATTTCTCAAAGACTATGAATTCACGCTTTCTTATCACCCTGAAAAAGCGAATGTTGTAGCAGATGCCCTTAGTCGCAAGACTGTTGGCACTCTGGCCAGCCTCACCGGACAATGGAAGCTGATGGAGGATTTTGTCAGTTGGAAGCCATTCCTGGCTGACCCAGGAAAGATTCGATTGTCATGCCTGACAATCCATATCGAGATCCTCGATCGCATTGTAGCCGAACAGTTCAAGGACCCCCAGTACTTGGAATTAAAAGCTCGTGCTGAAAGAGATGACACTTTCTTCCATTTAAAAGAAGATGGAGGAATATGGATGGAAGAAAGGATTTGGGTTCCAAATAACCCTGAGCTAAGACAAGAAGTACTCCAGAAGGCTCATAATAGCAAGTACACCATTCACCCTGGGGGTACGAAAATGTTTCGGGACTTACAGAGAAAGTACTGGTGGAGGGGTATGAAATGGGATGTGGCTACATTTGTCTCAAAGTGTTTGATCTGCAGCAAGTAAAAATTGAGCATCAACGACCTGGTGGAAAAATGCAACGGATCGAGATTCCAGAATGGAAATGGGAGGGCATTACGATAGATTTCATCGTTGGATTGCCTCGGTCCAAGAGACAACATGACTCAATATGGGTGATCGTAGACAGACTCACCAAGTCTGCTCACTTCCTGCCAATCAACACTCGATACTCAACTAAACAATTGGCGGAGATCTACATTCGGGAAATCGTTAGACTCCATGGAGTGCCGATTTCGATCATATCCGATCGTGACCTGAAATTTACCTCTCACTTTTGGGAGCAGCTTCAGAGAGCCCTGGGGACGAAACTCAAGTTCAGTACAGCATTCCATCCCCAAACAGATGGGCAATCAGAACGAACCATACAGACTCTCGAAGATATGCTAAAAGCCTGTATGCTAGAATGGAAAGGTGATTGGGATTCCCACCTAGCGTTGGCTGAATTTGCTTATAATAATAGCCACCATGCTAGCATTGGGATGGCACCGTATGAAGCCTTGTACGGGCGACCCTGTCGATCACCAATCCATTGGGGTGAAGTGGGTGAGCGAACCTTGGACTCGCCCATAGTGTTGCAGCATTATACTGAGCAGGTCCACATGATTAGAAAGAAGCTACTGACTGCTCAGAGTCGACAGAAGAGCTACGCTGATCAGCGGCGTAGGGAACTCACTTTTGCGGTTGGAGATAAGGTTTTTATCAAGGTCTCCCCAACCAAGAGTGTGTTTCGTTTCGGAAAGAAGGGGAAGCTCAGCCCCAGATTCGTTGGTCCCTTCGAGGTTTTGAGCCGGATAGGAGAGACCGCCTACAGAGTAGCATTGCCACCGCAGTATACACAGATACACAATGTATTTCACGTGTCAATGCTTAGAAAATATGTTCACGACCCTTCCCACATCATCCAACATGAAGATATTGACATCCAGGAGGATATGACGGTGGAAGAAAGGCCAGTAGAGATCATGGACCGACGGGAGCAAGTGCTAAGGACAAAGGTCATTCCACTTGTCAAAGTGAGATGGCAACATCACGGAGTCGATGATTGCACTTGGGAGCCCGAATCCGATATGCGGGATAAATATTCTGAACTCTTCACCTTCTACTATTAGCTGAATTTCGCGGACGAAATTCCTTTAAGGGGGTAATGATGTAAGACCCGCAATTTTTCAGAAAATATCTGAATAAAATTCATGAGGCATTTATCGGTAAAAATAACATTTTTGCTCAGAATGCGAAACGAATCAATTCCTGCGAGCCAGTTATACTTAAGATATTCGTCGAATCGTGAATATATGCCCAAACACTCTGGAAGCTATAACTTCCTACCTGAACGAAATCAAAGGATTCCTGCGAGCCAACTTTCTTAGTTACGTCAATACAAAGGGAATGGCGTACTCAGAATTTTTCGGAAAAAAATCACCAAAAACCCGAAATTCTTGCGGGACCCACGAAAATATTGGTGGGACCCACAGGAATATTCCTCAGAAAATATCTGGTGGGACCCACAAAAATATCCCATGGAAATATCCAAGTGGGCCCCACTCCAAGGAACCTCTTGGAGTTTCCGGAATAGCCAAGGGTAAAAAGGAGATTCTGAAACTTGGGGCCCAAGTTTCAGAATCTATAAATAAAGGAGCCCCCCTCTCTTTAAAAATCGCCAACCCCTCTCTCTCTCCTCCTTTCCCAAACCTCCCCTACCAAGCCTAGTAGGTCTGAGCCTACCTGACTTGGCCTGAGCCTGCCTGATCTGGTCTTAGCCTGCCTGACCTGGTCCTAACCCACTTGACCTAGGTCTGAACCTACTTGACTAAGTCCAAACCCAGTTGACTTGGCTTGAACCTAGTTAGGGTTGAAGTCAAAGTCAAAGTCCTTTTTGGTCCAGATCCCGGTTTGGATTTCTGAACCCAGACTTAGCCTACTTGAGCTGAGTTCGAACCTGCTGAACCCAGTTGACTTGGATCGAACCCTGTTTGGTTCCAACCACTTAGGTTGAGTAGCTTGACCTACTCTACCTCTTTCTCAACTAAGTCAGCTTCATCTGACTTAGTCTGACCTCTCGAAGGAAGGCTCGAAGCCAAAGAAGCAACCCGGAGCCGTTTCTTCCGCGATTTGAAGTAAGTTCGCTTCATTAAACCATCTCTCTCAAGTATTTGATTGTTTGTATATAGCATATACTTTATGAAGTAGTATCTTGCTTTAGTTCTTGGTTGAGCCCTCTAGGACGCTTCGGTGTTCACGCGCTAGCCTCGTAACTATCGTCGGATATATATGTTTGAATACGCAGTATATGCGTTCTTCAAAATAGTATCTCACCCTAGTTCTTGGTTGAGCCCTCTAGGACACTTCGGTGTTCACTCACTCGCCTCGTAACTATCGTTGGATACAGATCCAGGTGTATATTTGCTGATACTGTCGACGCGTCTTATATCGCACAGGCCATGTAATTTACCTTTGCCGTCGCGTCGTATGATGCCAAGGCTCCCTGTTTTCTGCACTTCCGATTACTGCACTTCCGATTATGCATTTACTTACGTCGTCGCGTCAAACGATGCCAAGGCTCCTGCTTTCTGCAATGTATTTACTTACGCCGTCGCGTCGAACGATGCCAAGGCTCCTGTTTTGTTATATATGTAGAATATTTCGTTCAGTTACACACCCTGAACAATAGTATATGCATTTCTTTACGCCGCCGCTGTATAAAGCACAGGCTTCTGCTTATACTACATATATGACGCATAAATGAGCGTTCAAATGGAGATCAACTCCAAATCGCCAATGCGATTCCCTGACCGCTCCTCGTTCAAAATTCTGCTTGACGAATGAAGCCCCTATTGGAAAGGCTTCGCCTTTTGGCAAAATGCTCTTTACGTAAAGACTAAATTAATTACGTATGGCCTGGCTATGGCCCAAGGTTCCTGCAACCTTGATGGATGCAAAGTACGCACAACGGTGCACATCCTTTTCCCACCAAAGAGGGGAGATGCCGCTGAAATGGATAAAAGAAAATGCACGCTTTCTCCGTTAAAGAGAGGAAGTGCTGCTGAAATTCCTGAAGGAGCTAAGAATGGCTCAGAAAGAACGTAGCAGAAGTGCTACCCAGTTATGGAACGCCTTCTACGATGTAGAAAGGTTCGTCGCACCACTGCCGGTAGAGCAGAGAAGGTGTTGACAGAATGGTTGGCAGAAGAACTGCCAGAACCAGTTAAGTGGCACAATGATGTCCTTTGTTGGAACGATGTCAGAATGACTCATCTCCCTGGCACCTGCAAGGGCACCATACTTGTAAGAGCCGCTGCGCCAAAGTAGTGGTAGCACCTTGACGAGGTCCTGAGCTCGTTGCGTAAAAATATGCCAAGTAGCCGATCCGTAGAGATCGAGTCATGTGCATGCTCATTGAGAATTATCAGACAACCAGACTCGTAAGGGCCGCTGCGCCGGAGTGTGTTGTTTCCACCAAAAGAGGTGAAGTGCTCGTCAAGGCTGAAGTGCCGAGAGCAGAGTTAAGCATGCATATGAATAAAACCTTTGTTCCACGGTGAAAACCGTGTGGTTGATTGGGGTCGGGTACATACTTCTCAAAGGCTGCCCTATAGGCATGCAATGTTCGTCAAGTAATTGTAAGACCGGCAGGCCCCTTTCAGAATTTCTCACCGAGGAAGACGGTGATGGCGCAACCTTGAGTGACATATATTTCACCCGAACTTGATAGAGTTCATTGATGGCCTTCGTCACTCAGAGGTATGGAGGTCGTGATTATCCTTAAATATCTAAGGATTGAACCCAACTACTGCAGTAGCAGAATGCATCCGGATACCTAGTAAGGATCTCTTCTGGTATGTTGTACCGTCCTACTAGGGGGATGGGGTCAACAGGCCTCTGGGGTATCTAAAATACATAGAATAATCAACCCCCAGATCGTCGCGTTGTCGCCCATATATGAGTCCCCTAAGCCCAGGGGGAGGTGCAATTATCGAAACAAAGCATTAGCTTAGGTACAGCGCTACTTTGAATGGATGAGTGGATGACGTTGTTGAGTCAGTCCTGCATAACCTTTGTGAATGTGTCATGGTCGGTATACTACTGTACCGATTGGGAAAGAACCCCATTGATATCCGTACGACTAAGTGAAGCTCAGAAAGTTGTCCTTAGATTCGTAGGATACGATTGTGCCAAGCATAAAGGCTTGAGCTAGACGTCCATTCGTGACTCTGAGGAGGTCAAGGCTAAGTCGTAAAGACTTAAGTGGTTGTTCTAACTCACAGCCCTGAAGAGGCTTATGCGAAGTCATGAAGACTTGCGTGGATGTTCAACTCATAGCCCTGATGAGGCTTTTGCGATATACGCTAAGTCATGGAGGCTTGAGCGTCGTATTACGAACTGCGACCCTGAGTGGTCTATGCATTTACTTGAGTTGAATAGATAGGTGTTTGCCTACTTACCAGACCATCAGTGGTTCTGACCCCGTTTAATGGGGATTTCAGGTGTTGAACCTGCGTGACGATATGCGGAGCAAGGCGGCATCGAGTTCCAGAGTTTCTCTAGATAGAGTTGTACTGCTTCCTTTTTATTGAACCTTCACTGCTTTTCTAAGCAGTAGTGTTGTAATAAACATATGTTTTCGATAAAATGGAACACTTTGGTGGTCAATGAGTTGCTTGGCCACATACCTGCAACGTGCTCGGAGTTTTCTAAAACTGAGGACTCATTATCGTCTTATTCCGCTGCTAAAAGCTTTTCTAAGTTCCGCTGCAAAGAAAAAAAAAAAGAAATTTATGAAAATTTTAACTTAGCTTTGTTTTTGGAAATCCGGGGCGTTACAGGTTCCATTCTCTAATCCCATTTCGAGCCATTCAACTCGCTCTATTAACTTGATGAAGGATTTAGACGGAGAAGTGGAGATCAGACCCTTCAGAGGTTGAGAGAAATTGTTCGAAATTATTAAGAGTGCATGCCCCTCTGATATTGGATCCTTCATCCGGTTGCAGGTGGATCTCCATCTATGAATGAAATCTTTTGCCCTCTCATTATCATTTTGCTTCAGATTAAATAGGTGGTTGAGGGTAGGCGGAGCCTCAGTATTGAAGAGAAACCTTTCAATGAACAAGTTGATGACTTTGTCAAATTCTCGCAGTTCAATCTGGTTGATGTGGTCGGCATACCATCTTGCTGCAACTCCCTCCAGACTGCGTGGAAAGCATAAGAATAAAGCCCTATTGTTCTTTCTGAATCGGTTGCACTCGGCGAAAAATGTGGCCAGATGAGCCTTGGGGTTGCCGGTCCCATCAAATTTTATGAATTTACGAGGAAGATCTTCCCAGTTGTCATCCCCTTCTAGGTCGTCATAAAAATCTGCACCGGTGTAGCTCTTTTTGCTTTTGTCCTGGGCTTGTAAGTCTTTGATCGCACGAGTCATTTCTCTTATTTGCTCCTGCATTGGATCTTCTGTCGGGATCTGAAACTTGGTTTTGCTTGCCGACTCGTGCCCCTCATTGAATTTCTTGGACCGATACAAGGGGTTGTGAAAATATGTCGGCTGCTCTTCCTCTGAGTCCTCCTCTGCTGACTCTGAAGTGCTATCATACTGAACTTGCTTCTTACTGACTTTTCCCTTGGCTTTGCTTTTAGAAGATATTTTCTCAGGGTTTTCCTTAGTCTGTTCAGACATCATTTTGGCCATCACTCTCTGAAACAACTTGTATGTAGCTGAATCAACATTGTTATCCGCTTCTTGGCCTTGCTGCTTGGATGACCTGATGGAGTTCATTTCTTCTCCTTCGCTGTCGCTTTGCTGGGGCACTGTTTCCTTTTCAGTCCTCGTCCGAACCATGATGAAATATCAATGTCCACTCTGAAGGTAAGAATGGGATATTTAGAAAATTTTTGGAGGAAATTATGATAAAGGAGGAAATCAAAGTCTGATAATGAAAATATCCCATTACGAGGGATTGGGTTGTCACCCAAAAATTTGTGACAACCACATTGTTTTTCTGAAAAAGGATAAACAAATATTTAATTTTGAAAGGGACATATCCTGACAAAAATTTATTTTATCACAAAAGAACTTGAAAGAGGATATTTAAAGAAAATTTTGAAGAATTGCAGGCAGGATCAAAGAATTTGAAGAAATCAGAAGAATAAAGGGAAAATACTCCTGGGTTTAAAAAGAGAAAATTTTGAATAATATATACCCAGGGTTTTGAAGAATATAGGGAAGATATAAAATATCATGCAATCACAGATATATAAACAAGGATGTATAAGTAGCATCCCCTAAAGCCGACTCTACATGCAATATTTTAAAATGGCTGATAGGACCTTAATCCTAACTCTAAGATTTAGATCATCTGATTCCAATCAAGGTATGCCGATATACTCAAGCCGAAGCTCGAAGTACGTGGCATATAAGATATTTTCTCCGGTTCTAAGGTAAAGACTTCCCAACATCCTTGAGCACTTACCGATATACCTCGGACTATGGCCCTTAGGTATGTGGTAGGGGGGCACGAACCCAAATAAGTGGTATAGTTGTGAGGCTCTCTCCCAAGCTATGGTTCAGTGAGACAGCCCAGCAACGTGAAGATCGGGACAATATAGGTAGGGATATTTTCAAAAATATGATCAACATGCAATAAAATCATAAGGCTCTAATGCAAGTCCTAAAGAGATAAATTTAAATAAATAGAAGCATACACTTGCATACATTGTTTTGCATTCAATCCCTAAAATTGAGGAGAGTTGTATTTAAGACCTAAGTCTAATGTGAACATGAATATAATCTTCTCAATATGGTCTTACCAAACCATACTTAGATCCTATATGAAAATAATGTCAGCTTAGGACAGAGTCTAGGCTCCTAAGGTTTGCATGGAAATGTAACTGACATATGTTAGAATAAAGACTTAGATTATATAAAAGCAAAGCAAAGGCATAGATTCAACCGGACGAAGACGAACATCCCATCACGGTCGCCAAAACTGTGATCATAGCAAAATTTTTCCTCTCTTGTTGGTTTCTCTCTCTTCCTTCTCTTTTCCTTTTCTAACCTCTTATTCTCCTCCTTTTTGAAGGGAGAAGAATAAAAGAAAGAAAAGAAAGAGAGAAGAGAAAAGAAAGAAAGAAAGAGAGAGAGAAGAGAAACTATTTTGCGTGGTCTCACTTGACCTTGATTTGAAAATATTTAAAAAATTACTCGCCTCCGTTTTGAAATATTTGCGGGAAAATGGAGAGACGGGATTCGCTCGTCGGTACGAGGTTCGACCGTTCCTGGCACCTTTACCAGTGGTAATCAAACCAAGGATCGAATCTATGCCTTTTGCTCTGCCTAAATATCATCTAAAAATTTATCCTAAAGATCTAGATGCACAAAGAATCATGCTTGTGCAATGCAAAGATGTATGCTCTTTTGAAAGATGTTTTTTGAAAATCTCCAAGTTTTTCTGAGATAGACTTGATAATAGAATGAAGAAATGATTTCTAAATAATCAAATTTAACTTAAAACTTGAGATAGATCAGAGAAGTTCTAAGTCTTTGAAGTAATTTAGAGTTGGAGGAATAAATCTTGATTTTAAGAAAGAATGATTTGAAGTTTTGAAAATGAAAGGAAATGAAGTTTCAAAGTCGGAAAAGGGACTTTGAATTTTGAACTTGAATTTAGGAAAGGAAAATGAATACTTGAGATGGAATTGAATTTAGATTTTGAAGTTTGAAATTTGGAATGGACTGAGAAAATCAAATGATATTTAAGAATAGAAATGGATTTAAGAGATTCAGATTAGATCCGAAAAATGCAATTGAAATCTAGAATTGGAATTGGATTCCAGATCCTAAACAGAATGGGATCCGAGATTTGGAATCCAAGATGGACTTTGGGTTCTGGATCCTGAAATGGAATGGATCTGAGGTCTGAGATCCAAATGTAGAGTTGGACTCTGGATCCTAAGATGGATTTGGATCTAAAGTCTAAGATCCAATGTAGAGTTGGACTCTGGATCCTAAGATGGATTTGGATCTGAAGTCTGAGATCCAATGTGAAATTGGATTCTGGATCTTATAAGGAAATTGGATCTGAAGTCTAAGATCCAAAGTGAGTGTTGAATCCTGGATCCTAAAATGGATTTGGAGTTAAATTCAGAAGATGAATCAAGAAAAAAAGTGAAATTTAGAATTTGAATATACAAACAAATTTCAAAGTCAAATTAGACCTTGAATTTTTGAATTTGGAATTTAGAAGATGAATCAAGAGTCTCAAAGTTAAAATTGAACTTTGAGTTTGATTAGAGTTTTGAATATAAAATGAATTTGGAATTTCAAAGTCAAATTGAACTTTGAAATCTGATTTGAATTTGAATATAAAAATGACTTTGGAATCTCAAAGTTAAATTGAACTTTGAGATTGAAAATAAAATTGAATTTGAAAATGAAAGGATGAATCGGATTTTATAAGAATTGAAGATAGATTGAGGAAGATATTTACACCACTTGGAGTTTTTGAAAAAGGAATTTTGAAAATATGATGCAGTTCTGTAACGCCCCGGATTTTCAAAACAAAGCTAAGTTAAAATTTTCATGGATTTCTTTTTTTTTTCTTTGCAGCGGAACTTAGAAAAGCTTTTAGCAGCGGAATAAGACGATAATGAGTCGTCGGTTTTAGAAAACTCCGAGCACGTTGCAGGTATGTGGCCAAGCAACTCATTGACCACCAAAGTGTTCCATTTTATCGAAAGCACATGTTTATTACAACACTACTGCTTAGAAAAGCAGTGAAGGTTCAATAAAAAGGAAGCAGTACAACTCTGTCTAGAGAAACCCTAGAACTTGATGCTGCCTTGCTCCGCATATCGCCACGCAGGTTCAACACCTGAAATCCCCATTAAACGGGGTCAGAACCACTGATGGTCTGGTAAGTAGGCAAACACCTATCTATTCAACTCAAGTAAATGCATAGACCACTCAGGGTCGCAGTTCGTAATACGACGCTCAAGCCTCCATGACTTAGCGTATATCGCACAAGCCTCATCAGGGCTATGAGTTGAACATCCACGCAAGTCGTCATGACTTCGCATAAGCCTCTTCGGGGCTGTGAGTTAGAATAACCTCTCAAGTATCTACGACTTAGCCTTGACTTCCTCAGAGTCACGAATGGATGTCTAGCTCAAGCCTTTATGCTTGGCACATCCGTATCCTACGAATCTAAGGACAGCTCTCCGAGCTTCACTTAGTCGTACGGATATCAATGGGGTTCTTTCCCAATCGGTCCAGTAGTATATCGACCATGACACCTTCACAAAGGTTATGCAGGACTGACTCAACAACGTCATCCACTCATACATTCAAAGTAGTGTTGTACCTAAGCTAATGCTTTGTTTCGATAATTGCACCTCCCCCTGGGCTTAGGGGACTCATATCTGGGCGACAACGCGACGATCTGGGGGTTGATTATTCTATGTATTTTAGATACCCCAGAGGCCTGTTGACCCCATCCCCCTAGTAGGACGGTACAGCATACCGGAAGAGATCCTTACTAGGTATCCGAATGCATTCTGCTACTGCAGTAGTTGGGTTCAATCCTTAGATATTTAAGGATAACCACGACCTCCATACCTCTGAGTGACGAAGGCCATCAATGAACTCTATCAGGTTCGGGTGAAATATATGTCACTCAAGGCTGCGCCATCACGGTCTTCCTCGGTGAGAAATTCTGAAAGGGGCCTGCCGGTCTTACAATTACTTGACGAACATTGCATGCCTATAGGGCAGCCTTTGAGAAGTATGTACCCGACCCCAATCAACCACACGGCTTTCACCGTGGAACAAAGGTTTTTATTCATATGCATGCTTAACTCTGCTCTCGGCACTTCGGCCTTGACGAGCACTTGACCTCTTTCGGTGGAAACAACACACTCTGGCTCAGCGGCCCTTACGAGTCTGGCTGTCTGATAATTCTTAATGAGCATGCACATGAATCGATCTCTACGGATCGGCTACTCGGCGTTTTTTTACGCAACGAGCTCAGGACCTTGTCAAGGCGCTACCACTACTTTGGCGCAACGGCTCTTACAAGTATGATGCCCTTTCAGGTGTCAGGGAGACGAGTCATTCTGACATCGTTCCCACAAAGGACATCATTGTGCCACTTAACTGGTTTTGGCAGCTCTTCTGCCAACCATTCTGTCAACACCTTCTCTGCTCTACCGGCAGTGGTGCGACGAACCCTTCTACATCGTAGAAGGCGTTCCATAACTGGGTAGCACTTCTGCTACGTTCTTTCTGAGCCATTCTTAGCTCCTTCAGGAATTTCAGCAGTACTTCCTCTCTTTTACGGAGAAAGCGTGCGTTTCTTTTATTCGTTTCAGCGGCATCTCCTCTCTTTGGTGGGAAATCGCTACGCTTAACTCGGGAAATGGATGCGCACCGTTGTGCGTACTTTGCATCCATCAAGGTTGCAGGAACCTTGGGCCATAGCCAGGCCATACGTAATTGATTTAGTCTTTACGTAAAGAGCATTTTGCCAAAAGGCGAAGCCTTTCCAATAGGGGCTTTATTCGTCAAGCAGAATCTTGTACGATGAGCGGTAAGGGAATCGCATGGGCGATTTTGGAGTTGATCTCCGTTTGAACGCTCACTTACGCGCCATATATGTAATATAAGCAGAAGCCTGTGCTTTATACAACGGCGGCGTAAAGGAAATGCATATACTATTGTTCAGGGTGTGTAACTGGACGAAATATTCTACATATATAACAAAGCAGGAGCCTTGGCATCGTTCGACGCGACGGCGTAAGTAAATGCATAATCGGAAGTGCAGTAATCGGAAGTACAAAAAGCAGGGAGCCTTGGCATCATATGACGCGACGGCAAAGGTAAATTACATGGCCTGTGCGATATAAGACGCGTCGGCAGTATCAGCAGATATACACCTAGATCTGTATCCAACGATAGTTACGAGGCGAGCGAGTGAACAGCGAAGTGTCCTAGAGGGCTCAACCAAGAACTAGGGTGAGATACTATTTTGAAGAACGCATATACTGCGTATTCGAACATATATATCCGACGATAGTTACGAGG
Source organism: Nuphar pumila (assembly GCF_984573655.1). Classification (NCBI taxonomy): domain Eukaryota; kingdom Viridiplantae; phylum Streptophyta; class Magnoliopsida; order Nymphaeales; family Nymphaeaceae; genus Nuphar; species Nuphar pumila. Next base: position 51,134,050 of record NC_143257.1, on the reverse strand, counting down.
CGAGCGCGTGAACACTGAAGTGTCCTAGAGGGCTCAACCAAGAACTAAAGTAAGATACTACTTCAGAAAGTATATGCTATATACAAACAATCAAATACTTGAGAGAGATGGTTTAATGAAGCGAACTTACTTCAATTTGAGGAAGAAACGACTCTGATTGCTTCAAACGCTTCGAACGAGACTCGACTTCGAAAAAGGATCAACTTCGAACTTCAGACGAAAAAGGACTTGGACTTTGACTTTGAACCAAACCAGGTTCAAGTCAAGTCAACTGGGTTCAGACTTAGGTCAAGTAGGTTCAGACCTAGGTCAGATGGGTTAGGACCAGGTCAGGCAGGCTCAGACCAAGTCAAGCAGGCTCAGGCTAAGTCAGGCAGGCTCAGACCAGGTCAGGTGGGCTCAGGTGGGCTAGGCTAGGTAGGGGAGGTTTGGAAAAGGAGGAGAGAGAGAGGGGTTGGCGATTTTCTAAAGGAGGGGGGGGTCCTCTATTTATAGGTTCTGAAACTTGGGCCCCAAGTTTCAGAATACCCTCTTTACCCTTGGGCTTTTCTGAGAATCCCTTCCATGGAAGGTGCTGGAAGGAGCTGGAAGGCTCTGGAAGCTGTTGGAAGGTGCTGGAAGGTGTTGGAATATTCTAGAATCTTCTAGAATATTTTTTGAGAAATATTTCTGTGGGTCCCGCAAGAATTTCGGGTTTTCGGCGATTTTTTTCCAAAAAATTCTGAGTACGCCATTATCTTCGTATTGATGCCACTAAGAAAGTTGGCTCGCAGGAATCCTTTGATTTTGTTCAGATAGGAAGTTATGGCTTCCAGAGTGTTTGAGCATATATTCGCGATTCGGCGAATATCCTAAGTGTAACTGGCTCGCAGGAATTGATTCCTTTCGCATTCTGAGAAAAATGCCATTTTTACCGGTAAATGCCTCATGAATTTTATTCAGATATTTTCTGAAAAATTGCGGGTCTTACATCATTACCCCCTTAAAGGAATTTCGTCCGCGAAATTCAGCTAAGGGTACAAGGTGAAGAGTTCAGGATATTTATCCCGCATATCCGATTCGGGCTCCCAAGTGCAATCATCGACTCCGTGATGTTGCCATCTTACTTTGACAAGTGGAATAACCTTTGTCCTTAGCACTTGCTCCCGTCGGTCCATGATCTCTACTGGCCTTTCTTCCACCGTCATATCCTCCTGGATGTCAATATCTTCATGTTGGATGACGTGGGAAATCGGGTCACGATCGGATATGATCGAAATCGGCACTCCATGGAGTCTAACGATTTCCCGAATGTAGATCTCCGCCAATCGTTCAGTTGAGTATCGAGTGTTGATTGGCAGGAAGTGAGCAGACTTGGTGAGTCTGTCTACGATCACCCATATTGAGTCATGTTGTCTCTTGGACCGAGGCAATCCAACGATGAAATCCATCGTAATGCCCTCCCATTTCCATTCTGGAATCTCGATCCGTTGCATTTTTCCACCAGGTCGTTGATGCTCAATTTTTACTTGCTGGCAGATTAAACATCTTGAGACAAATGTAGCCACATCCCGTTTCATACCCCTCCACCAGTACTTTCTCTGTAAGTCCCGAAACATTTTCGTACCTCTAGGGTGAATGGTGTATTTGCTGTTATGAGCCTCCTGGAGTACTTCCTGTCTTAGCTCAGGGATATTTGGGACCCAAATCCTTTCTTCCATCCATATTCCTCCATCTTCTTTTAAATGGAAGAAAGTGTCATCTCTTTCGGCACAAGCTATTAATTCCAAGTACTGGGGGTCCTTGAACTGTTTGGCTACAATGCGATCGAGGATCTCGATATGGATTGTCAGGCATGACAATCGAATCTTTCCTGGGTCAGCCAGGAATGGCTTCCAACTGACAAAATCCTCCATCAGCTTCCATTGTCCGGTGAGGCTGGCCAGAGTGCCAACAGTCTTGCGACTAAGGGCATCTGCTACAACATTCGCCTTTCCAGGGTGATAGGAAAGCGTGAATTCATAGTCTTTGAGGAATTCCAGCCATCGCCGTTGCCGCATATTGAGTTCTTTTTGAGAAAAGAGGTATTTTAGGCTTTTATGGTCCGACATGACCTCAAATTTCTCTCCATACAGGTAGTGTCGCCAGATTTTAAGCGCGAACACTACCGCGGCAAGCTCCAGATCGTGGGTTGGATAGTTTTTCTCATGAATTCTTAACTGACGGGATGCATAGGTGATTACTTTGCCATGCTGCATCAATACACAACCCAGACCCGTTCCCGAGGCATCGGTATAAGCAATGAAGCCGCCCTGACCAGAAGGTAAGGTAAGGACAGGGGCAGTGGTAAGCCTCTGTTTGAGAACCTCAAAGCATTCCTTACACTGGTCAGTCCATTCAAACTTGACTCCCTTTTTCAGTAATTTCGTCATTGGTACGGCGATTCGGGAGAAGTCCTGTATGAACTTCCGATAATATCCGGCAAGTCCAAGGAAGCTGCGGACCTCAGTGATATTTTCTGGCTGCTTCCAGTCTATCACAGCTTCGACCTTCGCAGGATCTACTGCGATTCCATCTTTTGAGATCACATGGCCAAGGAACATTACTTTGTCTAGCCAGAATTCACATTTTGAAAACTTGGCATATAACTGATTATCTTGAAGGGTTTTCAAGACGATTCTCAAGTGCTCCTTGTGTTGTTCCTCATTCTCTGAATACACGAGAATGTCATCAATGAAGACGATGACAAAAGTGTCTAAGTATGGTTTGAACACTCGGTTCATCAGGTCCATAAAGACAGCAGGCGCATTTGTAAGTCCGAAGGGCATTAATACGAACTCATAATGGCCATATCTCGTTCTGAAGGCAGTCTTAGGTATATCCTCCTCCTTAACTCTGAGCTGATGGTATCCAGACCTGAGGTCGATCTTGGAGAACACTCTCGCTGTTCTGAGTTGATCGAATAAGTCCTCAATCCGAGGCAACGGGTACTTATTTTTAATGGTTGCCTGGTTAAGCATCCGATAATCGATGCATAACCGAAGGGATCCATCCTTCTTCTTTACAAATAGTACCGGGGCTCCCCATGGTGACATACTTGGTCGGGTGAACCCTTGTTCCATCAGTTCTTCCAACTGACACTTCAACTCACTGAGTTCAGCTGGTGCCATACGATAAGGGGCTTTGGATATTGGCACTCTTCCAGGTAAGGATTGAATTCCAAATTCAACCTCACGAAGTGGCGGAAGTCCTGGCAATTCCTCAGGAAACAGATCAGGAAACTCTCGCACTACTTCCAAACTCTCAAGGGGTTGGTCGTTAGATTTTTCCGCCGAGAAACTCAACAGGAAGGCCACACAACCCTTCCTAAGGTATTTTTGTACCTTAAGTGCTGATATGAGCCTTTTTTGTGGAACTGGTTTGGATAACCGGTATTCCATCTTAGGTAATCTGGGTCGAGATAGAATCACTCTGCCCTCGCGGCACAGAATCTTGGCATTATTCTGAGCCAACCAATTCATTCCCAGAATGACATCGTACTGTATCATATCGATCAGGATGGCGTCAGTAGGCAAGTGTTGCCCTGCTATCTCAATATCCAATTTTTTCACACACCGGATACATTTGGTGCGTGAACCCAACGGGTTATATACTTCGATCATTTTATCAATCGGTTGCACCGAGGCGTGGAGTTGTTCGGTGAAATCGTCGGAGATAAACGTATGAGTAGCACCACAATCAAACAAGAAGTAAGCTGCATGTCCATTAACAGGTACGGTGCCTTCAATGAGGTCACCGGTTTCGACTTGTTCAGTCGTTACAGCGTATACACGACCTGCAGCAGGCCTTTGTTCTACTCTAGGTGGGGGTCGTTGGACTTGTGTTCGTTGTGGTACTTGTTGAGAGGGTCCGGCAGATCCGGCATTCCTCCTCTGCTCATCAATAAGCTTCTTCCTGCATTGTCTTGCATTGTGGCCCACTTTGCCACAGTAGAAGCATCCACCTGTGTCACGTGGACATGGTCCTCTTGCGTGATTAACATGGCATTTTGGGCAGTTTGGGTTGGACTGCAGGTTGTTTGGAGCCATGTTCTGCCTTGGCCTTACAACTTGTTGAGTGTTGTTCCCACCTTGGAACCTTTTCTTCTGAAAGGGTTGTCGTGAACCCTGGCCACTTGGAAACATTCTCTTCTTGTTCCCACCATCAACTATGGGCCTTTTTGCTATGATCACTTTTGATCGCTCCCAATCCACTTGTATTTTTGAAGCTGCTGCCACAGCCGTTTGAAACGTTTGGGGCATGCTGGTGATAACCCGTGACCTTAGCCCTTCTCGCAGTCCATTGATGTACTTGTCGGCCCTTTCTTGGTCGGTCTCAAATAACCGGGAGCAGTACCGTTCAAGATTTTGAAATTTGGTGGTATAGTCAATCAGATTCATGCCACCCTGCTCCAATTCCAGAAACTCCATCTTCTTCTTGTTTCTGGAGTGTAATGGAAAGTAATTATCCATGAAAGCTCTCCGGAAGTCAGTCGAAGGAATGACTTCAACTTCCGAGAACTGGATAATCTTAGTGGTATCCCACCACTTTCGTGCGTTGTCTTTCAGCCTGTACGTGCCAAAGTTGGTCTTCTTTTCTTCTGGTACTCCCAGCACCAGGAAGGCACGTTCGATCTCTTCGACCCAACTTTCTGCCAGTTCAGGATCGGCTCTACCAGCGAAGACTGGTGGATCGAGCTTGAGGAATTTTTCATAGGTTATTCCACCAAGGTTTTCGCTTCGAGGTGCGACTAGTTCTGGCCTTGTTTCTCGAATGGCAGTAACCAAATTGTTGAGTGTTTCCAGCAGAAATCCTTAAGTATGGGACTCCTCGCTTGGTATGGTTCTCCTCGTCGTAGGAGCCATTTATCTACCACATACAAACAACGTGTTTTAGTTTCACAATGTATATATCGAAGCAAAGTTTTATTTACTTAATATACATCACATTTACACAAGCATCGCCTTAAACAAAACGTCATGCCGCACTGGCAGACTTTTAGGAGTTGAGAAACTAGGTACATGAGTCTATTGACTCCAAAACACTACCAGTCTCTTCTAGGAACTGGATTTCTTTCTTGACCCAAAGAACCCGAAGTATCGTTTACTTCCACATTGCCTTAGTGCAGGCACAACTAGCTTTGGCTTGGGCGGCACTTCCGCACTCTCAAGCGACTCTTGTGGATAGATCAGTGATGCCGGTCCACTTGCCCATTCAGTGGCATCATGGCTCGGAGAATCCGAGACCATAACGGGATGATATAGGTTGTATCCCTCTTCCTGGCCATTCAGACTCGGCGTTGGTGTAGCCGCTCTGTTCCCCCATATAATAGTACTTTGATTCGAGGAATCTGAAATCATAATGGGATTATAGAAGGAGTTGTTGCATCCCTCCTCCCAACTGTGCAAGCTAGGCGTACATGATGCCTGTTGATAGCCTTGCGATTGACCAAATCCCTCAAGGAAGTTCAAGTCAAATCCTACCAGAGATGGTAGTTCATCAGAAGTTGCTGGAGTACGGCTACTCTCTCTACTGGAGTAATGTGGCCCACTAACACGCGAGGTCTCATCCCTAAGACCAAGCGATCCCCGCCGACCCATATCGGCGGTATGCTTCATTTGGCATTCGTTGACGGAATGCCCTTCTTCGCCACAATATTGACAGTCTTGGACTTCATATGGGCATACCCACTCATCGTGCATGATCCCGCAACGATAGCAGTATCCTCGGGAGTCGTGAGTTGCCATCTATACAAAGATGCACCCAGATCAGAACAAGAAGTATAAAATATACTTACAGTGCGATATAGTGGACAAGTCGGATCTCGAACCAGGTTTCTCAGACTCTTGCTTTGATACCAATTCTGTAACGCCCCGGATTTTCAAAACAAATCTCAGTTAAAATTTTCATGGATTTCTTTTTTTTTTTCTTTGCAGCGGAACTTAGAAAAGCTTTTAGCAGCGGAATAAGACGATAATGAGTCGTCGGTTTTAGAAAACTCTGAGCACGTTGTAGGTATGTGGCCAAGCAACTCATTGACCACCAAAGTGTTCCATTTTATCGAAAGCACATGTTTATTACAACACTACTGCTTAGAAAAGCAGTGAAGGTTCAATAAAAAGGAAGCAGTACAACTCTGTCTAGAGAAACCCTAGAACTTGATGCCGCCTTGCTCCGCATATCGCCACGCAGGTTCAACACCTGAAATCCCCATTAAACGGGGTCAGAACCACTGATGGTCTGGTAAGTAGGCAAACACCTATCTATTCAACTCAAGTAAATGCATAGACCACTCAGGGTCGCAGTTCGTAATACGACGCTCAAGCCTCCATGACTTAGCGTATATCGCACAAGCCTCATCAGGGCTATGAGTTGAACATCCACGCAAATCGTCATGACTTCGCATAAGCCTCTTCAGGGCTGTGAGTTAGAATAACCTCTCAAGTCTCTACGACTTAGCCTTGACTTCCTCAGAGTCACGAATGGATGTCTAGCTCAAGCCTTTATGCTTGGCACATCCGTATCCTTCGAATCTAAGGACAGCTCTCCGAGCTTCACTTAGTCGTACGGATATCAATGGGGTTCTTTCCTAATCGGTCCAGTAGTATATCGACCATGACACCTTCACAAAGGTTATGCAGGACTGACTCAACAACGTCATTCACTCATACATTCAAAGTAGCGTTGTACCTAAGTTAATGCTTTGTTTCGATAATTGCACCTCCCCCTGGGCTTAGGGGACTCATATCTGGGCGACAACGCGATGATCTGGGGGTTGATTATTCTATGTATTTTAGATACCCCAGAGGCCTGTTGACCCCATCCCCCTAGTAGGACGGTACAGCATACCGGAAGAGATCCTTACTAGGTATCCGAATGCATTCTGCTACTGCAGTAGTTGGGTTCAATCCTTAGATATTTAAGGATAACCACGACCTCCATACCTCTGAGTGACGAAGGCCATCAATGAACTCTATCAGGTTCGGGTGAAATATATGTCACTCAAGGCTGCGCCATCACCGTCTTCCTCGGTGAGAAATTCTGAAAGGGGCCTGCCGGTCTTACAATTATTTGACGAACATTGCATGCCTATAGGGCAGCCTTTGAGAAGTATGTACCCGACCCCAATCAACCATACGGCTTTTACCGTGGAACAAAGGTTTTTATTCATATGCATGCTTAACTCTGCTCTCGGCACTTCGGCCTTGACGAGCACTTCACCTCTTTCGGTGGAAATAACACACTCCGGCTCAGCGGCCCTTACGAGTCTGGCTGTCTGATAATTCTTAATGAGCATGCACATGACTCGATCTCTACGGATCGGCTACTCGGCGTATTTTTACGCAACGAGCTCAGGACCTTGTCAAGGCGCTACCACTACTTTGGCGCAATGGCTCTTACAAGTATGATGCCCTTGCAGGTGTCAGGGAGACGAGTCATTCTGACATCGTTCCCACAAAGGACATCATTGTGCCACTTAACTGGTTTTGGCAGCTCTTCTGCCAACCATTCTGTCAACACCTTCTCTGCTCTACCGGCAGTGGTGCGACGAACCCTTCTACATCGTAGAAGGCGTTCCATAACTGGGTAGCACTTCTGCTACGTTCTTTCTGAGCTATTCTTAGCTCCTTCAGGAATTTCAGCAGCACTTCCTCTCTTTTACGGAGAAAGCGTGCGTTTCTTTTATCTGTTTCAGCGGCATCTCCTCTCTTTGGTGGGAAATCGCTACGCTTAACTCGGGAAATGGATGCGCACCGTTGTGCGTACTTTGCATCCATCAAGGTTGCAGGAACCTTGGGCCATAGCCAGGCCATACGTAATTGATTTAGTCTTTACGTAAAGAGCATTTTGCCAAAAGGCGAAGCCTTTCCAATAGGGGCTTCATTCGTCAAGCTGAATCTTGTACGAGGAGCGGTAAGGGAATCGCATGGGCGATTTTGGAGTTGATCTCCGTTTGAACGCTCACTTACGCGCCATATATGTAATATAAGCAGAAGCCTGTGCTTTATACAGCGGCGGCGTAAAGGAAATGCATATACTATTGTTCAGGGTGTGTAACTGAACGAAATATTCTACATATATAACAAAACAGGAGCCTTGGCATCGTTCGACGCGACGGCGTAAGTAAATACATTGCAGAAAGCAGGAGCCTTGGCATCGTTCGACGTGACGGCGTAAGTAAATGCATAATCGGAAGTGCAGTAATCGGAAGTACAGAAAGCAGGGAGCCTTGGCATCATACGACGCGACGGCAAAGGTAAATTACATGGCCTGTGCGATATAAGACGCGTCGGCAGTATCAGCAGATATACACCTAGATCTGTATCCAACGATAGTTACGAGGCGAGCGAGTGAACACCGAAGTGTCCTAGAGGGCTCAACCAAGAACTAGGGTGAGATACTATTTTGAAGAACGCATATACTGCGTATTTGAACATATATATCCGACGATAGTTACGAGGCGAGCGCGTGAACACCGAAGTGTCCTAGAGGGCTCAACTAAGAACTAAAGCAAGATACTACTTCAGAAAGTATATGCTATATACAAACAATCAAATACTTGAGAGAGATGGTTTAATGAAGCGAACTTACTTCAATTTGAGGAAGAAACGACTCCGATTGCTTCAAACGCTTCGAACGAGGCTCGACTTCGAAAAAGGATCAACTTCGAACTTCGGACGAAAAAGGACTTGGACTTTGACTTTGAACCAAACCAGGTTCAAGTCAAGTCAACTGGGTTCAGACTTAGGTCAAGTAGGTTCAGACCTAGGTCAGGTGGGTTAGGACCAGGTCAGGCAGGCTCAGACCAGGTCAAGCAGGCTCAGGCTAAGTCAGGCAGGCTCAGACCAGGTCAGGTGGGCTCAGGTGGGCTAGGCTAGGTAGGGGAGGTTTGGAAAAGGAGGAGAGAGAGAGGGGTTAGCGATTTTCTAAAGGAGGGGGGGTCCTCTATTTATAGGTTCTGAAACTTGGGCCCCAAGTTTCAGAATCCCCTCTTTACCCTTGGGCTTTTCTGAGAATCCCTTCCATGGAAGGTGCTGGAAGGAGTTGGAAGGCTCTGGAAGCTGCTGGAAGGTGCTGGAAGGTGTTGGAATATTCTAGAATCTTCTAGAATATTTTCTGAGAAATATTTCTGTGGGTCCCGCAAGAATTTCGGGTTTTCGGCGATTTTTTTCCGAAAAATTCTGAGTACGCCATTATCTTCGTATTGATGCCACTAAGAAAGTTGGCTCGCAGGAATCCTTTGATTTTGTTCAGATAGGAAGTTATGGCTTCCAGAGTGTTTGAGTATATATTCGCGATTCGACGAATATCCTAAGTGTAACTGGCTCGCAGGAATTGATTCCTTTCGCATTCTGAGAAAAATGCCATTTTTACCGGTAAATGCCTCATGAATTTTATTCAGATATTTTCTGAAAAATTGCGGGTCTTACATCATTACCCCCTTAAAGGAATTTCGTCCGCGAAATTCAGCTAAGGGTACAAGGTGAAGAGTTCAGGATATTTATCCCGCATATCCGATTCGGGCTCCCAAGTGCAATCATCGACTCCGTGATGTTGCCATCTTACTTTGACAAGTGGAATGACCTTTGTCCTTAGCACTTGCTCCCGTCGGTCCATGATCTCTACTGGCCTTTCTTCCACCGTCATATCCTCCTGGATGTCAATATCTTCATGTTGGATGACGTGGGAAGGGTCGTGAACGTATTTTCTAAGCATTGACACATGAAATACATTGTGTATCTGTGTATACTGCGGTGGCAATGCTACTCTATAGGCGGTCTCTCCTATCCGGCTCAAAACCTCGAAGGGACCAACGAATCTGGGGCTGAGCTTCCCCTTCTTTCCGAAACGAAACACACTCTTGGTTGGGGAGTGGAGGTGGAGGATCCATGTCAGCCATTGTTGCCGAACTTCGATGAGAATGTAAAATTCTCTCTGGGTTGTCAACAAATGGGTGTAATGGGGTTCCTAGACCTCGTCGACCCTGCATACACTGGTACTAAGACCAGATGTAAGCAAACGACCTAAAAAAATTAAACTAGCACAGATACTAAAATGTAAATAAGCAAATAACAGTAACTAAAAACAAACAAATATGCTATATAGCTATGTCAGAATTCTATACTAAATAATTAAATAACAAAGTAAACTATTCTAAAATGCTAAAACAAATAAATACAGGAAATCACAAACTATGTTTTTCTAAAACCCACCTGTCTAATCGCTCCTTGCAGAATGATAATTAAGTGAATCCTAAAAGGAACAATATGTGAATCCTATATTTACTAACTATGTTAATCCTATATTCACTTACTAATCCTACTAACTAAAAAGAAAACAACTAATTAACTAACTAAAACAAAATAATAATAAATTAAACTCTAAGAAATAAAGTAATTAATTCGCCGTTCCCCGGCAACGGCGCCAAAATTTGGTTGATATTTTGGAATACTCTTTTTAAAACAATTATTTTCAATAAAACTTTGGAAAATCGTCAACCAAAAAAATATAAAAACCGACTTTCCACAAAGTGGTAAGTACGGGTCGATCCTCAGGGAACGGGAATTAAACACAATATTTCTATAAAATTCAATTTATTAATGCCAAATGGCAACCTACAATTACAAAGTTAATACAACTGCAATTAAACACTAAAAGAAAAGTAAACAAGCAATCAGTCTTCTGCTCCACACCAAGGGTATTTCCGTCGTTTCGCCACTTAAAGAATCTTCTCACTTGGACAATATCCCTGGACACTAAATATGTTTTTCAACCTAAAAATGCAGAAAAATACAAAGTTAGTTTTCTATTCGAATAACGAAAACAATAACTAAGACTAGTTCTAAATTTTAGGAAAATTGTAAAGCAAATACTATTTATCAAGCAAAAATTAACTAAAATACTAAATTAATGCTAAAATTACTCAATTTAACTCTACTAATGCTGTATGATGATGATGCAACTCCTAAAATGCAGAAACTACTAAAAACAAATCTAAAAGGCCGAAATTAAGAAAATTACAAAACTGCCCCTAACTAGTGTAAAATAGCATTCTGACAGGTTATCGGAAAACCACTGTTTGACAGGGAAAACGAGGTCCGATTTTCCCGAAATTTGTTCTGTTCTGCAACTGACAGATTGAAAAAAATGACAGTTTTTACAGAATTGAAAAACAGTATCGGGAACTCCAGATATAAGCGTTTCAAATCTGAGAAAAATCAGGATATCGCCAGTCCTGTAATTTAAAATCCAGAAAAAGCGGTTTTCGCAAAACGCTTAAAAATCAGACCAAATCAACTCCGAATGAGCTGAAATTTGGTCTGCAGTTAAATAACACGTCAATAAAGTGAATAGATGAAATTTTTTTGGAAAACACAGAGTTTATGCACAGAAAATAATGCTAGTGCGATAGGGCAAAAATCTGGTTTTTATTTCAATGCACTATTCACTATATGAATCTATTTTAAACACTATGAACGTAATCTAACTATAATGCAGACTTAAATACTTCTATATGACATAATATATGCTGATATTGACTATGATAAAACTAAATGAGATCTAAATGACAAATGATATGCATTTCATGACTTTGCCTTGAATGAGCTAATGATGTAAATGTCCCTAAAATACTAATGCAAGAAAGTAACTATATGCATAAGACATGCAATACACATAAACTAGATACGACTATGCTAACTAAACTATTAATAGTAAAAAGACATTAACAACCACACATTCAATCAACCAATGATAAAATCTAACTAAAATGATTACATAAATAACTGAACTAACTATTCTAAAGACAAGATGACTGAAATATAAAGGAGAAGAGACCACTAACGAACCATGGGTTGCAGCCTTTGGAATGTGACTATGGTTGACTCAACTAGGCTCTATCTTAACTTAGCTAGGTTCGGGTTTGGCTAAGGTTGACTCGACCTTGGGTTGGACTAGGACTCGACTAGGGTTAGGTTTTGACTTGGTTAGGTTACTAAGACTAGGTTGGACTCGGTTGAGGGTTGACTTAGTCAACAAAGGTTGGTTTGGTCTAGATGGGTTTGGTTTTGAGTTTCCTTAGTCAACTAGGTTCGGTTGACTCCAATGGACTCGGTTTAGGTTTAGCTAAGGGGGGTGAACTTGGATAGGCTCGAGTTAGGTTTGACTCGACTCGGACTAGGGCTAGGTCTAGGTTTTGTTTCGACTTTGACTTAGTCAACTAGGCTCGAATGGGCTAAGGTAAGCTCGGTTGACTCACTAAGCTTGACTAAGGTTGGGCTTTGGTCTTAGACTTGACCTAAGTGCGGTTTAGGCTTTGACTTGGGCTAGGCTAGGTTTTGACTAGACTCAAAGGGGGTGTAGACGAGGGGTTGACTCGACCTAGGCTCGGTTTGACTAGGTTAGGTCTAGACTAAAGTAGTAACCAAAGTTCACGATTTTAATGGAGGAGGTTGGAAAAAGGAATGTAATAATTACCAATGTTCAAACTTTGAAATGCTTTGGATTCTCAAAAATTGCCCCATTTAAAGAGGGAGTTACACTCCTTAATTGCCTTTAATGCCTTTTTGGAAATCTGAAAAGGCCAATCTAGAAATCCACGATTTTTGCTTTTCAAGATGGAATTAAAATGCTTTTAATGCTCTATGGAAATCGTGTAACCTAGATTGGAATTTTGGTTTAATTGCAAAACACTTTCCAAAGTTAAGGAGTAACTCCTTCTTTAATGCACATTCAAAATTCAAATCTTCCTTAAATGCCTCACGCGATTTTTGAAGAATATCCTTTTTCCAAAAGCTTTCCAATTTTCAATTACTTTAATTACCTCCCTTCTCAAAAATCGCCAACTTCAATGGATGCTACTTTCTAAACTAATAGACTTAATTATACCTAGGGAACAAAAGAACTTAAATGGAAAATCGATTTCCTAGGAGTTAATGCTAACCTAATTCCAAAACTTACCTAAATGCAACCCTAAAAAACGGCTAAAACAATAAACCCTAATACATTGAACCTAGACAACCTAATTAAACCTACCTAATTGCAATTAAGAATTACCAAAAACAGCTTAGAGCTCGAATTGAGCTCTAATGGCTGCCGCCCCTCCTTGGGGAAGAAGAAGACTAAAAAAAAAAATACAACCTAAAAGAAAATGATTAAACTAAACATCAAACACTTTTGATAAAACTAAATTAAAATCTAATAAAAAGAACTCCTAATTACACAAAGGCAAACATAAACAACACTATGCTGGAATTCATAAAAAAAAAACATCAAGAATTAAGACTCGATTTTTGGAATTTTCTCAATAGACCTAAAACACAAAAAAAACACAAAATGATAAAAACGATTATCTAGAGTAGTCCTAAAATGCTAACTCTACCACAACACACTTTGCAACACTGTAAAATCAATAAAATATGCAGACATGCAGTATGAAGTAGAAGCTTACACACACACCACTAGCAAACAAAATAAAAGAAATCGGCTAGATGAGATTCTAGCCGATTTTCACAATTTGAATAAAAAATCTTTAAAAATCAAAGACACCCAAATCAAGCAATGACTCAACCCTCAATAGATCTGCAAGAACTCACTAGAATCGGATCTATAAAGGGTCTATTAACCCAGCATGGCTGCTAAAACCCGAACTAAGGCAAAAATTGAAAATAAATCAAAATCGGCTAGAATGGATCTAGCCGATTTTTAATGAAAAATGTCTTTCTTCAAGTCCCCAACACCCAAAATAACTCAAACTGATCTTTTTGAAGGCTTTTTCTGTAGAACTAACACAAACACACACATTGGATAAGACAACCCAAATCGGCTAGAAGAACCTCTAGCCGATTCACACGTTTTTCTTGAAAAGTGATGAAAATCGATACTCGAACATGCAAACAATAAAACAATCCTAGGTCTAACGTGCTGGTCTATGCACGAATACTATTCTAAGGTTGAAACAAAAAGAAAACCAAGAAACATCCAGAAAATAACAAAACCAAAAACCACACACAAAAATCGGTTTTATCTAGAAGAGAAGGAAGAAGAAGACCTACCTTTTAGAAGATCCGACGACCGGGGGGGTGAAGAAGAGCGGACCGTGGCTGGAGGTAGACGTCTTCTACAGTTCAAGGATGCTGTACTTCACCAAAAACGGCACCTATTGCAGCTGCTACACGTTGGAGATCCACCGATGATGGAATGTGAGCCGATTCGCGATCGGAGGGTGTAGAAAGCCGGATGGAGGTAGGGCCGGCTCACCTTGGTGGTGTGTTGCGCACTCCCGCCCAAGGTTAATGGTCTCCACCTCTGCTACACCTGCAAAAGTACAGAAAAATGGTGAAAAGACAGCAAGGAATAAGAAAGAAAGGAAAAGAAACCAAAGAAAGCTTGAAAATATGCTTGAAAATCAAGCATAGGTCGATCTTCAATGACCAACACTTGGGGAAGATGGAGAGGAAGGAGCTGCTGCTGTAGAGTCACTGTAGGGGGCGTCCAAACACAGCCAAAGACGCCTAGGGTTCTAGAAAAAAAACTATTTATAGTTTTGACATTTTTCAGAAAGAGTGTTAAAAAATAAAATATTGCTAGGCGCCACTTTCTGGGGGGTTTTTTAGAAAAACTTTTTGAAATGGGTATGGATAGGTGTGTGGGTTGGGTTTTGGGCTTTCTAGGAGTTGATCCAAGGTCCAATTGACCTAATTGGGTCGGATATGGATCCGATCCACCTCGAAATTCGTGCCCAAACACTGAAATAGCCATAACTCTCTCATTTTAACTCCGATTTTTCTGAAATTCGAACCATAGCCCCTTACTATCAAAACACATCTAAACATGGGTTTAAAACCTTAAACTTGATACAAAACGCATGAAAAACTTGTTTACATGATGTGCATTTCATGCCTCATCAAATACCCCCATGCTTGAATGTTTGTTAGTCCCTTAACAAACACTAATCATGATATGCACTGAAGACAAGAAATGCTAAGCATGAATGCATAATACTACCTCACTTTCGTAGGAATCACGGTTGCATTTAGCGTATGCAACAAGCCCTTTAAACCCCTAGCTTACACTAGTGGACGAGTATGGTCTCGTGAGGGTTTGCAGCGATGCTACCCACAAACATCAATAAAATGCAAGGATGATCTTTTAAAAATATTAGGCTCTTAAGAATGCACTTGTAACAAATATTTCATGTAATTGACATTCTCAAAACAAGTTTAAAAATCTCATGCCTCCACAGTAAAAATTCTTTTCCTTCACTTTTCTAATACTGTAGCTAGTTCATGATTTTTCTCCGAAAGTCAAATATTCTCATGTTTTACTCATTTATTCTCACTTGTATATTTTCTGCACAGTAATGCACATATATACTTATGCAATGAAAATTTTCTCATTCAGCACATTCTTTTTCTTTCATTTTCAACTTTTGATCTCTTGCGCATTCTTCTCATATGAGCACTATTTCGAATAGTCAGTTTTCGTGACCCGTGTAGCGAGCTTTGGGTCAGTGACTCCCAAGTCGGCCGACCTTAAGGCACTAGATACAGAGTATCCCTCGGACTTAATTGCTCGAGTCACTAGACCTTCTATTCTAA
Organism: Nuphar pumila; assembly: GCF_984573655.1. Classification (NCBI taxonomy): domain Eukaryota; kingdom Viridiplantae; phylum Streptophyta; class Magnoliopsida; order Nymphaeales; family Nymphaeaceae; genus Nuphar; species Nuphar pumila. Next base: position 51,118,433 of record NC_143257.1, on the reverse strand, counting down.
TAGTTTACGTATAGTCTTCCTCTTGTCATGTGCAATGTCTCTATCTCTTAGGCTTTCTATGCAGTCCATGTAACAAGCTTTCGAACCGGTGGCTCCCAAACCAGCTGGCTTTGGGGCACCAGATGTAAAACACCCTTCAGATTCTACTTACTCGAACTACAAAGGCCACAGATATCGACTTAGACAAGAGATGATCTCCTTCGTTATCCTTTTCGTTAAGATACTCAAACACTTCATCTCGTGTCTGAGTTCTACTACTAGGATTCACGAAGACATCAACAACTAAACGTAATTCTATTCTTTTAAACTCATTTTTCAAACACATCTTTCCATTGCTTATTTCTTTCACAAAACATATTGTGCATACTTATACAAAAGTGATTCAAAATTTTCTAACAATCAAATACTATCTTTTCTTTGAATTATCTCATAAACAACTACTATATTTGATTCAGTTCAGAAAAAAAAAAAAATTTATGGGGCTTAAAAATTTTTAAACTGTTAGATTATGCCAAAAACAATCATATATGCTACACTTTGTTCTTAAATGCCTACTTTGATTACCAGTCATACAAAAAATTTTTTGTGTATTTTTGTGTGCATGCATCTAACCCCCCCCCATGCTTGAATGACACTGTCTCTAGTGGCATACAAAATGAAAAATAAAAAATGTAATGCACATGCACGCTAAAAGACACTAACAAAAATATGGGAGAAAGGATAGATACAACCTGATTTGCTCTGAGCTTTTGAAGTTGATTTTCCTCTGATTCTTGAATTCTTTGAAAACTCTTCTCTGTACCTGGTAATTGATACACTAATTGTTAAGTTCATCCTGCATACATCAAAACACAAATTAGCACATGTGAAATGAAATACTAAATAAATAAAAACTCTGAAATGAAAAATAAATAATGTACATATAATACATCCCTCTGGTCGAATCTTCATGCCTTCGTGAGATGCACTATCTCACACTCACCATCCTGTAAGGCATCTGAAATGAATGGCTTCAGTCTTTGCCCATTTACTTTGAATGTACCTTGGGTCATAGGATCGAATAATGTCACTGCTCCATGGGGAAATACTTCTTTTACAATGTATGGACCTGTCCATCTCGATCTTAACTTCCCTGGGAATAAATGTAAACGAGAATTATATAGCCACACTTTCTGATCTGGCTCAAACACTTTTCTGACAATATACTTATCATGAAATGCTTTAGTGCGAGCTTTGTATAATTTGGCATTCTCATAAGCATCATTCCTGAGTTCCTCTAATTCTGAGAGCTGCAGTGCTCTCTTTTTGCCAGCCTGGGTGAGGTCAAAATTCAATTTCTTTATAGCCCAGTACGCTCTATGCTCTAGCTCGACAGGAAGATGGCATGCTTTCCCGAATACAAGGCGATACGGAGACATGCCAATGGGAGTCTTGAATGCAGTTCTATATGCCCAAAGTGCATCATCTAAGCGCTGGGACCAATCCTTGCGGTCCGGACGAACTGTCTTTTCTAAAATTCGCTTAATCTCCCTATTGGACACTTCAACCTGTCCACTAGTCTGCGGATGATATGGAGTGGTGAATCTATGATTGACAGAATATCTTCTCAGCAGAGAAGCTATCTGAACATTCCTAAAATGCTTGCCACCATCGCTAATCATCGCACGTGGCACTCCAAAACGACTGAAAATGTTGTGCTTAATGAACTTAAGCACTACTCTGTGATCATTGGTCTTGGTTGCCACAGCCTCGACCCACTTGGACACATAATCAACCGCCACCAGAATATATAAATTTCCGAATGAGGGCGGAAATGGTCCCATGAAATCAATGCCCCAAACATCAAAAATTTCGACTATCAAAATCGGCAGCAAGGGCATCATGTCCCTCTTGGACATGTTTCCAATCTGCTGACATCGCAGGCATCGCCTACAGAACTCATGAGCGTCCCTGTGGAGTGTGGGCCAATAAAATCCTGACTGCAAAACCTTTGCAGCCGTCTTCCTACTACTAAAATGCCCTCCACAGGCTAACGAATGGGAAAAATTCAAAATGGATTGGTATTCCTCCTCCGGAACGCATCTCCTAATGATCTGATCTGCACAGTATTTGAACAACTCCGGTTCATCCCAATAATAGTGCCTCACCTGAGATAGGAACCTCTCACGCTCATTCTTGTTCCAATGCTCAGGTATCTGCCTCGAAACCAGATAGTTCACAATATCTGCAAACCAGGGTAACTGCGATGTACTGACTGACATGATCTGCTCGTCGGGGAAAGAATCACTGATCGGTCTCTGATCCTGCGTGGTCTCCACGATCAGTCTGGAAAGATGGTCTGCTACTACATTCTCGCTTCCCTTCTTATCTCGAATCTCGAGATCAAACTCCTGTAGTAATAGGACCCAACAAATTAATCTCGGTTTGGTGTCTTTCTTATTCAACAAATATTTCAATGCAGAATGATCAGAATAGACAACCACCTTCGAACCGAGTAAATAAGACCTAAATTTATCCAATGCGAAAACTACCGCAAGTAGTTCCTTCTCTGTTGTAGTATAATTCATCTGTGCATCAGACAGAGTTCTACTCGCATAGTAGATCACATAGGGCTTCTTATCAATGCGTTGTCCTAGAATGGCCCCCATAGCATAATCAGAAGCATCGCACATAATCTCAAATGGGAGAGTCCAATCTGGAGGTCTCAAAATAGGTGCAGTAATCAAGGCCTCTTTGAGAATCTCAAAGGCCTTCATACAATCCTCACCGAAAACAAAGGGCTGGTCTTTCTCCAATAACGTGCAAAGCGGTCGAGAGATTTTGCTGAAATCTTTTATGAACCGCTTTTAAAATCCCGCATGCCCTAAAAATGATCGAATCTGCCTCACAGAGGTGGGTGGAGTCAAACGAGAAATGGATTCCACCTTCGCTCTGTCAACCTCAATACCACGCTTGGACACAATGTGTCCAAGTACAATCCCCTCCTGAACCATAAAATGGCTCTTTTCCCAACTCAGGACGAGATTGGTATCCACACACCTACTCAGTACTCGAGCAAGTTTGTGGAGGCAATCTTCAAAAGAAGAGCCATACACAGAAAAGTCGTCCATAAAAACTTCCATCACATCATCAATCATGTCCGAGAAGATAGCAAGCATGCACCTCTGAAAAGTAGCCGGGGCATTACAAAGCCCAAAAGGCATACGTCTAAATGCGAAGGTGCCATAAGGACATGTAAACGTGGTCTTCTCTTGGTCGTCAGGATGGACAGCTACCTGATTGTATCCTGAATATCCGTCTAGAAAGCAGTAGTAGCTCTGTCCTGCGAGTCGCTCTAAGATCTGATCAATGAATGGCAATGGGAAATGATCTTTCCTAGTTGCCACATTCAACTTCCTATAATCGATGCAGACTCGCCATCCTGTAGTGGTCCTCATCGGAATTCTCTCACCCTTCTCATTCTCAACCACAGTGAGTCCTGACTTCTTCGGCACAACTTGAATCGGACTGACCCACTGACTATCAGAAATAGGGTAAATGATTCTGGCATCCAACCACTTCACCACCTCTTTCTTCACCACTTCCTTCATGTTGGGATTTAGCCTTCTCTGCATATCCCTAAATGGCTTGATTTCCTCATTACAATGGATCCTATGCATGCAGAATGAAAGATCAATCCCCTTTAGATCCGCTACTCCCCATCCAATCGCTGCCTTGTGCTCTCGAAGAATAGTCAGCAATCTCTGTTCCTGTTCCTCAGTGAGCAAGGACGAGATGATCACAGGCAGAGTCTCATCATCTCCGAGGTATGCATACTTGAGTGAATCCGGTAAGGGTTTCAACTCAAGTTTCGGAGGCGACTCGATCGACGATTTGGCGGGGGTCTCCGCAAGTGGTGGAAGAGGTTCCCTGACTGCTCCCCAAGGTGGTCTCTCCGACGACACTCTAGACACATCTACACTATCTACACCGCTATTCTTCTCTATATGGTACAAATCTAAAGAATCCTCAGTAATGTACAACTCGGGCTGCTCCTCCACTAACTCCTGTGCAATGTCTACATGAAAGCAGTCCATGTCTCCTGCTGGTCCCATCGCGGCATTGAAAATATTCAGCTTTACCTTCCTATTGCCGAATGAGAGATCCATGGCTCCGGTCCTACAGTTGATGCACGCATTGGCAGTCGCCAAGAATGGTCTGCCTAAAATAATCGGAGTCTGGTGCTGGCTGTCTACTCCTTCCATATCAAGGATAATGAAATCGACTGGAAAATAAAAGTCATCCACTTTAACTAGCACGTCCTCCAAGACACCTCTCAGTACCTTGACGGAACGATCTGCCAGTTGAAGTGTAATCGGAGTCGATCTCATCTCACCTAGCCCAAAAGAATCAAAGAAATATCCGGGCAGAATGTTCACGCTTGCTCCAAGATCGAGCAATGCGCGTTCTATCCGGATGTTCCCTATAGTACAAGCAATGATAGGGGCTCCAGGGTCCTTGAGCTTTGGTGGTGTCTGATGCTGAAGTACTGAACTCACCTGCTCAGTCAGATGGACCCTGTTAGGAATTCGCTCTCTGGATTTCCTCTTTTGCGTACATAGCTCCTTCAGAAATTTGGCATAAGCCGGCACCTGCTGAATAGCATCGAGCAAAGGTAGGTTGATCTGTACATGCTTGAAGATATCAAGCATGTCCTGGATCTTCGTACCTTGCTTCCCTCTATAACCAGGAGACTCTAATGCTTTAGGATAGGGTGGTGGGGGAATATACTCTGCTGGCTCCTCCTCTTTGCGAGAAGGCTCACTCCTATCCTTCTTCTTCTCTGAGGATAAAGATGATGAAGGTGATGATGGGGATGGGGATGATGATTGAGCCGACGTAGGTGAAACAATGGTCTCTGGCTCCTCTATCTTCTCTCTACTCTCTGCTCTCGACGTGATACTCACGTCCACTTCTCAAGGCCATAACTGATTTAGCCTGCTGCTGTGTCTCAGTATGAAATAGGCCTCCAGTCATCTGGTCCTTACCCTTCGGGTTCATGACAGCCTGACTCGGCAATGTACCCTCGGGTCTCCTACTAATAGCCTCAGCTAACTGTCCCATTTGCGACTCTAACTTCGCAATGGACTGCGTATGCGAGCTCAAAATCTGGCTACACTTCTCGAAGGCGTTCTGATTAGAGGTTTTCACCTCTTGGAATGCCTGGAGAAGTCTCTCCTCAAAAGATGTCTGCGGGGCAGACTCCTGCTGAATCGGGAAAGGAACTGAAGAAGAAGAAGACTGAGCATAGTTCGGTCTTTGAAATGGCTGAGTAAAAGATGGCTGTCGAACTGGCTGAGAGGAAGAAGGCATCTGTATAGAAGACTGTGGATTCTTCCATGAAAAATTGGGATGGTTACGCCAACCCGGATTATATGTCGATGAAAATGGGTTATTTGGCGGTCTGACGTAACCCTGAGCTGCCTGAACTTGTTCTTGAACAAATTCAGGGTACTGAGCTGCTGAAGGGCACTCAGTGATCTCGTGTGCCGGACTGGCACAAAGAGTACACACCTGCTGTGTAGTGGATGGTCCTGAGAGAAGCTGGTCCAGCTTCTGAGCAATCATGTCTACTTTACACTGTAGTGCAGTAGATGGACCAATCTCAAGAACGCCAGCTTTCTTCTGAATGCTGGGTGTCGCTCTATCAGAATGAGAGCTCGAAGCATGGTGGAGTGAATTCTCGGACAATGTATCAAATAGCCTCCATGCTTCGTCCTCGCTCTTCAGCATGAATGTCCCACCGCATGAAGAGTCGATCATCTGACGATTCTTGTCAGACAATCCATCATAGAAACTCTGCACCAGTTGCCATTTCGGCACCTGATGATGGGGGCATTTCCTGAGGAGATCCTTCATTCTCTCCCAGGTCTCATGAAAGCGCTCACCATCTAGCTCTGAAAAGCTAGTGATGGATCTACGATATTGGTTCGTGCGACCAATGGGAAAGTATTTCCGAAGAAACTGCTGTTGCAACTGATCCCAGGACTCTATTTCTACAGAATCTAAGGACTTTAGCCAATACTTGGCTTTGTCCTTCAATGAAAAAGGGAATAGAGTCAACCTCAACGCATCATCATCGAAATTCTGTATCTTAACAGTAGAACAGATTTCGAGGAATTCATCTAAGTGTCGGTAGGGATCCTCATGACTAAGGCCATAAAAGGATGGAAGCATTTGAATAATGCTGGCCTTAATCTCATAATGTGGCGCTCCTACATCGGGTCTCCGAATGCAGGATGCCTGAACATAGTCTGTGGGAATGAAGTATTCCCGCAGAGGGCGTGAAAGAACTGGGGGTGGAGGTGGAGGATCCATGTCAGCCATTGTTGCCGAACTTCGATGAGAATGTAAAATTCTCTCTGGGTTGTCAACAAATGGGTGTAATGGGGTTCCTAGACCTCGTCGACCCTGCATACACTGGTACTAAGACCAGATGTAAGCAAACGACCTAAAAAAATTAAACTAGCACAGATACTAAAATGTAAATAAGCAAATAACAGTAACTAAAAACAAACAAATATGCTATATAGCTATGTCAGAATTCTATACTAAATAATTAAATAACAAAGTAAACTATTCTAAAATGCTAAAACAAATAAATACAGGAAATCACAAACTATGTTTTTCTAAAACCCACCTGTCTAATCGCTCCTTGCAGAATGATAATTAAGTGAATCCTAAAAGGAACAATATGTGAATCCTATATTTACTAACTATGTTAATCCTATATTCACTTACTAATCCTACTAACTAAAAAGAAAACAACTAATTAACTAACTAAAACAAAATAATAATAAATTAAACTCTAAGAAATAAAGTAATTAATTCGCCGTTCCCCGGCAACGGTGCCAAAATTTGGTTGATATTTTGGAATACTCTTTTTAAAACAATTATTTTCAATAAAACTTTGGAAAATCGTCAACCAAAAAAATATAAAAACCGACTTTCCACAAAGTGGTAAGTACGGGTCGATCCTCAGGGAACGGGAATTAAACACAATATTTCTATAAAATTCAATTTATTAATGCCAAATGGCAACCTACAATTACAAAGTTAATACAACTGCAATTAAACACTAAAAGAAAAGTAAACAAGCAATCAGTCTTCTGCTCCACACCAAGGGTATTTCCGTCGTTTCGCCACTTAAAGAATCTTCTCACTTGGACAATATCCCTGGACACTAAATATGTTTTTCAACCTAAAAATGCAGAAAAATACAAAGTTAGTTTTCTATTCGAATAACGAAAACAATAACTAAGACTAGTTCTAAATTTTACGAAAATTGTAAAGCAAATACTATTTATCAAGCAAAAATTAACTAAAATACTAAATTAATGCTAAAATTACTCAATTTAACTCTACTAATGCTGTATGATGATGATGCAACTCCTAAAATGCAGAAACTACTAAAAACAAATCTAAAAGGCCGAAATTAAGAAAATTATAAAACTGCCCCTAACTAGTGTAAAATAGCATTCTGACAGGTTATCAGAAAACCACTGTTTGACAGGGCAAACAAGGTTCGATTTTCCCGAAATTTGTTCTGTTCTGCAACTGACAGATTGAACAAAACGACAGTTTTTACAGAATTGAAAAACAGTATCGGGAACTCCAGATATAAGCGTTTCAAATCTGAGAAAAATCAGGATATCGCCAGTCCTGTAATTTAAAATCCAGAAAAAGCGGTTTTCGCAAAACGCTTAAAAATCAGACCAAATCAACTCCGAATGAGCTGAAATTTGGTCTGCAGTTAAATAACACGTCAATAAAGTGAATAGATGAAATTTTTTTGGAAAACACAGAGTTTATGCACAGAAAATAATGCTAGTGCGATAGGGCAAAAATCTGGTTTTTATTTCAATGCACTATTCACTATATGAATCTATTTTAAACACTATGAACGTAATCTAACTATAATGCAGACTTAAATACTTCTATATGACATAATATATGCTGATATTGACTATGATAAAACTAAATGAGATCTAAATGACAAATGATATGCATTTCATGACTTTGCCTTGAATGAGCTAATGATGTAAATGTCCCTAAAATACTAATGCAAGAAAGTAACTATATGCATAAGACATGCAATACACATAAACTAGATACGACTATGCTAACTAAACTATTAATAGTAAAAAGACATTAACAACCACACATTCAATCAACCAATGATAAAATCTAACTAAAATGATTACATAAATAACTGAACTAACTATTCTAAAGACAAGATGACTGAAATATAAAGGAGAAGAGACCACTAACGAACCATGGGTTGCAGCCTTTGGAATGTGACTATGGTTGACTCAACTAGGCTCTATCTTAACTTAGCTAGGTTCGGGTTTGGCTAAGGTTGACTCGACCTTGGGTTGGACTAGGACTCGACTAGGGTTAGGTTTTGACTTGGTTAGGTTACTAAGACTAGGTTGGACTCGGTTGAGGGTTGACTTAGTCAACAAAGGTTGGTTTGGTCTAGATGGGTTTGGTTTTGAGTTTCCTTAGTCAACTAGGTTCGGTTGACTCCAATGGACTCGGTTTAGGTTTAGCTAAGGGGGGTGAACTTGGATAGGCTCGAGTTAGGTTTGACTCGACTCGGACTAGGGCTAGGTCTAGGTTTTGTTTCGACTTTGACTTAGTCAACTAGGCTCGAATGGGCTAAGGTAAGCTCGGTTGACTCACTAAGCTTGACTAAGGTTGGGCTTTGGTCTTAGACTTGACCTAAGTGCGGTTTAGGCTTTGACTTGGGCTAGGCTAGGTTTTGACTAGACTCAAAGGGGGTGTAGACGAGGGGTTGACTCGACCTAGGCTCGGTTTGACTAGGTTAGGTCTAGACTAAAGTAGTAACCAAAGTTCACGATTTTAATGGAGGAGGTTGGAAAAAGGAATGTAATAATTACCAATGTTCAAACTTTGAAATGCTTTGGATTCTCAAAAATTGCCCCATTTAAAGAGGGAGTTACACTCCTTAATTGCCTTTAATGCCTTTTTGGAAATCTGAAAAGGCCAATCTAGAAATCCACGATTTTTGCTTTTCAAGATGGAATTAAAATGCTTTTAATGCTCTATGGAAATCGTGTAACCTAGATTGGAATTTTGGTTTAATTGCAAAACACTTTCCAAAGTTAAGGAGTAACTCCTTCTTTAATGCACATTCAAAATTCAAATCTTCCTTAAATGCCTCACGCGATTTTTGAAGAATATCCTTTTTCCAAAAGCTTTCCAATTTTCAATTACTTTAATTACCTCCCTTCTCAAAAATCGCCAACTTCAATGGATGCTACTTTCTAAACTAATAGACTTAATTATACCTAGGGAACAAAAGAACTTAAATGGAAAATCGATTTCCTAGGAGTTAATGCTAACCTAATTCCAAAACTTACCTAAATGCAACCCTAAAAAACGGCTAAAACAATAAACCCTAATACATTGAACCTAGACAACCTAATTAAACCTACCTAATTGCAATTAAGAATTACCAAAAACAGCTTAGAGCTCGAATTGAGCTCTAATGGCTGCCGCCCCTCCTTGGGGAAGAAGAAGACTAAAAAAAAAAATACAACCTAAAAGAAAATGATTAAACTAAACATCAAACACTTTTGATAAAACTAAATTAAAATCTAATAAAAAGAACTCCTAATTACACAAAGGCAAACATAAACAACACTATGCTGGAATTCATAAAAAAAAAACATCAAGAATTAAGACTCGATTTTTGGAATTTTCTCAATAGACCTAAAACACAAAAAAAACACAAAATGATAAAAACGATTATCTAGAGTAGTCCTAAAATGCTAACTCTACCACAACACACTTTGCAACACTGTAAAATCAATAAAATATGCAGACATGCAGTATGAAGTAGAAGCTTACACACACACCACTAGCAAACAAAATAAAAGAAATCGGCTAGATGAGATTCTAGCCGATTTTCACAATTTGAATAAAAAATCTTTAAAAATCAAAGACACCCAAATCAAGCAATGACTCAACCCTCAATAGATCTGCAAGAACTCACTAGAATCGGATCTATAAAGGGTCTATTAACCCAGCATGGCTGCTAAAACCCGAACTAAGGCAAAAATTGAAAATAAATCAAAATCGGCTAGAATGGATCTAGCCGATTTTTAATGAAAAATGTCTTTCTTCAAGTCCCCAACACCCAAAATAACTCAAACTGATCTTTTTGAAGGCTTTTTCTGTAGAACTAACACAAACACACACATTGGATAAGACAACCCAAATCGGCTAGAAGAACCTCTAGCCGATTCACACGTTTTTCTTGAAAAGTGATGAAAATCGATACTCGAACATGCAAACAATAAAACAATCCTAGGTCTAACGTGCTGGTCTATGCACGAATACTATTCTAAGGTTGAAACAAAAAGAAAACCAAGAAACATCCAGAAAATAACAAAACCAAAAACCACACACAAAAATCGGTTTTATCTAGAAGAGAAGGAAGAAGAAGACCTACCTTTTGGAAGATCCGACGACCGGGGGGGTGAAGAAGAGCGGACCGTGGCTGGAGGTAGACGTCTTCTACAGTTCAAGGATGCTGTACTTCACCAAAAACGGCACCTATTGCAGCTGCTACACGTTGGAGATCCACCGATGATGGAATGTGAGCCGATTCGCGATCGGAGGGTGTAGAAAGCCGGATGGAGGTAGGGCCGGCTCACCTTGGTGGTGTGTTGCGCACTCCCGCCCAAGGTTAATGGTCTCCACCTCTGCTACACCTGCAAAAGTACAGAAAAATGGTGAAAAGACAGCAAGGAATAAGAAAGAAAGGAAAAGAAACCAAAGAAAGCTTGAAAATATGCTTGAAAATCAAGCATAGGTCGATCTTCAATGGCCAACACTTGGGGAAGATGGAGAGGAAGGAGCTGCTGCTGTAGAGTCACTGTAGGGGGCGTCCAAACACAGCCAAAGACGCCTAGGGTTCTAGAAAAAAAACTATTTATAGTTTTGACATTTTTCAGAAAGAGTGTTAAAAAATAAAATATTGCTAGGCGCCACTTTCTGGGGGGTTTTTTAGAAAAACTTTTTGAAATGGGTATGGATAGGTGTGTGGGTTGGGTTTTGGGCTTTCTAGGAGTTGATCCAAGGTCCAATTGACCTAATTGGGTCGGATATGGATCCGATCCACCTCGAAATCCGTGCCCAAACACTGAAATAGCCATAACTCTCTCATTTTAACTCCGATCTTTCTGAAATTCGAACCATAGCCCCTTACTATCAAAACACATCTAAACATGGGTTTAAAACCTTAAACTTGATACAAAACGCATGAAAAACTTGTTTACATGATGTGCATTTCATGCCTCATCACTTAGTTAATCAGTCGATTATCAAGATGAGACCAAAATCTCATGTAAACTTGAAGTTGATGTGGCTGATACGTCTACCTCAGGATCAATATTACAGAGGTCCCCTTTGTGGACACACTAATGTTTCTTCAACGTTCTTTTTTTTTTTTTTAGAAAACAAACAAATCCAGATCTGTAATTGGAACTTATCCCCCCCCAGCAAACTGAATCGGTTATTCAAATTAATTTCCATGGCGAATCAGATCTGCTATTACAGCAGCTTAGATTGACTCACAACATCTATGAATTATGTGGATTTCTGAATATTACAGAGATGCTGAATAATGAATCGGCCAACAAAACTACAAAGACTTCTTTAGACTAATAACCGAATGTAAATGGGGCTTATACAAATGAGCTGAAAATATATGATTGCAGAAATGAGAATATTAGGGGATTTACAAACATACTTGACGCCAGAAAAAAAAAATTCATATATATATATATATATATATATATAGAGAGAGAGAGAGAGAGATATAAAAGAATAAAAGGGTATGGATATCGTACCTGTCAATAAATCAGCAAGCAATCCTTCACATATGGATTATCCTCTAGGCTTTTATTCCATATTCCCTGGAATACCAGGAGCTGGTATACCAATTCCTGATAAACAGATTTTCAGAGTGTTAAACAATACATGGGCTTCTGCTACAGGGTGAGTTGATCCATGTTCGGGGAAAAATCTGGGTCACCGCAGGGTCGAGTGAAGTCCCCTGACAGCCAGACCCAACAAAGGATTTCTTTCATCTTAATCAGCATAAATCTCACGAAAAGGAGTTGGTCCTCTTCCTTTCCATGATCGCCACAAGCCCTTACAGTACATTTCCATCGCAATGCTCATTTCTAGAAGATAACTTTACACCTGTTTAAAGGTTCATATAACCAACTGTTGAAGATTCATCAGATTATTCGGACAGATTAACCAAACGCGATGGGCTCGCTATAATGGGATTCTATCCAAGTGACAAATTCCAATCTAGACCAGGGGTAACCGAATCAACACCTAACCAGATGAAAATAAGAACTAGCCCAAACAGTATTAGTGAACCATGAAGGTAAACATATGAAGAATATGACGCATATGAATGACATAAAATGGATGGCAAACAACTAAGATTAATGCTGAGTAGAGAAAAATGAAGCAGATAAAAGTTGGAAATACCACCTTATGGATGTCGACGCACACATGCACAAGAAAAGAGCAAAACCATGAAACGGAAAACCGTATAACAATATAAGATGTACAAAGAATAAGAGAAAACATATTGTAGAACATTTTATAACACAACAACCGCTCATATCCCTGAAATGAACATGCAAGGTATGCGCCAGTTGATGGGTATTAAAATGAGTATGAGAATGTAGCCTATGAGCGCAGCAGAGGGTATGATTTCGACTCTGAATCCAATGCAAGTGGTGAGTGCTTGAAAGAGTAAAACAATGCAAAACAACTAATGGTGAGAATCTAAATTAATCTCGATTTAGAAATTCCCCTGTATAATGTACTTTTTACTGCAGGAGAGGTATTTAAATGGTGAAAGTATAAGGCTAAATCAAACCAACATTGTTGAATCAAATAGTACTGCTGAGCATCCACATTGTTGTTATGCCCAGAATAAAAGGGAAACAGGGGATCATTCAGAAGCCAAAAAGAAACCTGGTGTTGGCCGAATGGTTATAAGGTAACAGATCAAACAGAGTACAAAATCAAGTATCCATCAGAAATCAAATGGGGACAGAATATCACACTGCGAACAACCTCAGATACGATGAACCATTAAATGCCAGAAGATGAAATACAACATTATGAACAGAATGAATAAAATGTAACTAAAAGATCAATCGAACGTAGTAGAAAATCAGATATAAACAGAAAATCGACTTATAATGGACAATCTAAGTATTAAAAGCAAATGCAATGATGTTAAAATTAAAACTGGAAAGAAAAGATCAGACACAAATAAAAAATTAACGATGATAAACAAAGAAAATTTCAATATACGGGGGATAAAGGAAGCATCAATATCACTAAAATTTAATAACAAAAAGAAGAAGAAAAGTGGAAAAGAAATGTGGGAATGAGGCCATTCCATCAATGTCGCAATGGGCGGGTCGATCCTGCTATAAGCAGGCCGATCCCACCATTGTGCAAAAAGAAAAAAAAAAAGAAGAAAAGTGAAGAAAAATGAAAGGGTAGAAAAGGAACGAAAACCCAAAGAAAATAAAGTGGTGCTACAAGAAGAAAAGGCAACTTCTGAAGGAATCAGAAAGAAGAGGGTTACTTACCTGCAATAATTTTTTTTGGAATCGATCGACTTCTTTTGTTTTGCAAGGATTTCTCTATTGGAGTACTTGAAAGGGGGTTGAAGTTTCTTCGATCAATCAGTGAGGATTTGAGATTCTGGATCCAACTCGGTCATCCTTTCAAGAGGTGCCGATTACTGCAGGGGATGATCGCGGTGTTTCATGTGACTACGGATACTATGTGGTCGCCTTCCTTTGATCCGATGGAAGAAAAACTCAGGAAATGAGAAAATGGGAACAATGGGGAAATGAGGAAGCAGTTGTGCATGAAGAAAAATGGGGGTGAGAAGCGGGTCTCGTGAAGTAGAGGAAGGTGGAGGGGTGATAACGGGTGCGAAAGAGGAAAATGGGGAGTGAAAAAGCGGTCCCTTTGGAGAAATAATGGGGTTTGTTAAATAGGGGAAGAGGGAAGAACCAAGAAGGTGATTCGGTTGGCAATGGAGGGCTTTGGGAGGATCCAGGCGATGGAGGATGCGGAGGTTAGCGATGGATGGCTTGGGTGAAGCCTCTGTAAGGTTCGGTGGAAGGGTTTCGCAGATGGGGGGGTGAATGGAAGCCGGAAAGGGGTGAAAGAGGCGAGAGCGAAGAGAGTTTCGGTTGAGAGAGAGAAGGCGAGAGTTAGGGTTTTCAAAACCCTAACTCGATTTTTAAAATAAGGTTTTCCATGGAAGGGCTTCTTTTAAAAAGTTTTCTCTAAAACGGGTTTCTAAAAACCATTTTGCAATTTTCTTCATTTATTTTTGATTTTTTTGTTCTTTTCTGAGTATTTTTATTTTTTTGTATTTTTGGAATGAAAATCTGAGAAACAAAGACTAAACCCTAATTTTTTTGTATTTTTCTACAAAGAATATTTACAAAAGTATTTTCCTGAGAATTTCAGACCATTTCGGGAAAATTTCTTCAGAAAAAGGGGTTTGGACCCAATTATTGAGGAAATGTTCGAGTATTGATACTCGAATCGAGAAATACAATGTGAGGGATCCGAACGGATGTCGAATGGACCGTCTGGGCTATTTAAAGGCTATTTTTGGTATTTTCTATAATTTTAATTTAAAATTTGAGCAAGGAGACTCAGATTTGGATCTGGACAATGGATCCAGATCCATAATCAATTTAAACATATGAAATTTCAATAAAACTTGAGAAATGAACTGGAATTTAGATTTAAAAATGACTCATTTGCTCAAAAATGAATTTAGGGGCAAGAAGGGAATATTTAAAAGATTTTGAAAAATTTGGGGCGTTCACATCGAGTTATTGGCAGATGGGGATTGCTGAAGGTGATGAGCCGAAGACAACTTGCATCACCCGCTATGGTGCTTACAAATTCTTAGTAATGCCATTCGGGTTGACAAATGCTCCAACCACATTCATGACTTTAATGAACCAGATCTTCTACTCTTACTTAGACAAGTTCGTGGTAGTTTACCTGAATGATATCGTGATCTACAACAACAACATTGAGGAACATGTTGGGCACTTGCAAACAGTGTTTCAGGTGCTGAAGGAGAATGACCTTTGTGTCAAATAAGAGAAGTGTCTCTTTGGGCAAGAGAAGATCAGCTTCCTTGGCCACGTTGTGGGGTGTGGTGTGCTACGTATGAACGGGCAAAAGATAAGGGCCATCGAGGAATGGGTTCCACTAAGCAAAGTGCCAGTGTTGTGATCATTCCTTGGTTTGACGAACTACTATCAATGTTTTATTGAAGGCTATTTTCTTATTGATGTGCCCCTCACTGATTTGTTCAAGAAGAATCAGGTATGGCTCTGGACAGGAGCATGCCAAGATGCCTTCGATGGCTTGAAGAACGCCTTAGTGAGGGAGCCCGTGCTACGACTGCTCGATCATTTAAGACCCTTTGAAGTCTACACAGATGCCTCAGACTTTGTCATTGGCAGAGTTATTATGCAAGATGGTCATTCGATCGCATACGAGAGTCGCAAGCTGAAGGATGCAGAGAGGCGTTACACAGTGCATGAACGTCAGATGACCGCAATTGTGCATTGCCTCAGGACCTGGCGGCACTACCTCTTGGGTGCCGAGTTTATTGTCAAGACGGACAATATAGCCACAAGCTATTTTCATATACAAAAGAAGTTGACGCCTAAACAAGCTCAGTGGCAGATGCTTTTGGCTAAGTTTGACTTTGCCTTAGAGTACAAGGTTGGAAAGACCAATGTTATGGCGGACGCCCTGAGCCGCAAAGCTGAACTGGCAGTTGCGCACGCGGAGCCTTCTGAAGTGCATTTGGAGGGCACATTGTTGAGCCGCATCCGCGAAGGTATGCAACAGGATCTGACTGCACAACACCTTGTTTCTCTAGCGCAAGCAGGGAAGACTCGGCAATTTTGGCTACAGAATGGCCTCCTTGTGACAAAAGGAGGACACATCTTCGTACTGCGGTGGAGAAGCCTCCACCGAGAACTGCTTAAGGAGTGCCATGATACACTATGGGCTAGCCATTTTGGTCAGGAGCAGACCTTAGCACTCCTTGAGTGCGGCTACTATTGGTCGCAGATGAGGGATGATGTTGAGGGGTATGTGTGAACGTACCTCATCTGTCAGCAAGATAAGGGGATAAACCAAAAGGTTGTCAGTCTCCTTGAGCCTCTACCGATTCCAGAATGCCCTTGGGATAGCATCTCCATGGATTTTATTGTTAGTCTGCCAAAGGTAGAAGGCCTCAGTCCTATTTTGGTTGTGGTCGATCGTTTCTCAAAGTATGCCACCTTCATCCCAGCTTCTAAGAAGTGCCCTGCATAGTTGTTCGTAAAGCATGTGGTGAAACACTGGAGTATACCAAAAATCATTGTGAGTGACCACGATGCTCGCTTTATGGGCAAGTTCTGGCGTGAAGTATTTCAGCTAGTTGGCTCTGATTTGCTGTTTTCAACAAGTTTTCATCTACAGACAAAGTGCATCAACAGGATATTTGAGCAGTACCTTAGGCATTTTATTAGTGCCAATCAGAAAAATTGGGTGAAGCTCCTTGACATGGCACAATTTTGTTACAACCTGCAGAAGAGCAAGTCTTCAGGCCACAACTCATTTGAGATAGTCAGAGGACAACAGCTACTGACCCCGCATACTCTTGTCGCACAAGAAAAGAGAAGGTCATCCTTCGCTTATCAGTTTGTTCGTGACTGGTACGAGCAAAATGAGTTGGCGAAGGCATTCTTATATAAGGCGGCAAAGAGAATGAAGAAGTGGGCGGACAAGCATCGTTGGCCCGCTGGGTTTCAAGTTGGGGACCAAGTGCTAGTGAAGTTATATCTAGGGCACACAGGTATCTTTCGCGGACGGCACCGCAGACTGCTTAGAAAGTATGAAGGACCCTTCACCATCATAAAGAAGGTGGGTAAGCTGGCGTATAAGATGGAGTTGCCCCAGACTTCAAGGTGCACCCGGTGTTCCACGTGTGCAACCTCAAGCAGTTCCATCCAGATAATGGAGATTCAGAACACAGTGTGCCACAACGTGCTCCCATCATGCAGAGGGCCCCGACAACACAACCAGCCGAGAAGCGCCTCAGTAAGATCCTTCGTCACAAGGTCAACTACCTGGGCGAAGCGAAAAAATATCTAGTGTAGTAGGAGAAAACAACGAAACCAACGTGGAAGCCTGCATTCCGAATGAACAACCGCTACCTGACTGAAGTCAGGGCTTACCATTAAACAGATGGCGCCGAGGACGGCGCATGATTTGAAGGAGAGAGCATGTTCCCTTACAACTTATATTGTAAAGTTGTGCTTAGAGTCTATTTTTTTTTTGTTGAGTCTGATGTAAGATGCCCGGTTCAAGTGAATCAATACCCCGAAGGGGCAGCCCGTATGCTTGAACTGTAATCGCCCTCGGGCAAAATTATGAATGAATTAAATGCATTGAGCTTTCTTTTATTCACTCTCATTGTGATGGTTTCTTGTGATTGCAATTCTTCTCCCTCTATTCTCTCTTGCTTTTTTGCACTTTGATTACAAGCTTCAGCGACTGGCAAGCGAGCTAACAAAGTAGGCTTGCGTCGGTAAGGAAGGACCATCAAGCTGTGCTGGCGCATTGAAGGAAATAAGCTCGTGACACCGAATGTCGTTGGTCAAAGATAGTGCAACGGTATTGCTATCCTCAGCCTGTCTATCAAAAAAAGGACAACATGCAAAAAACAAAAAAAAAACTAAGGTAAAACATTTCATTCAACAATTTTTTAAAGAAAATGTGTATAATTTTTTTTTTATCATTATCATGAGAAAAGTTGATGTAGGACATATCAGTCAACAATATCCAATGAAGATAGACTACATCTCTCTCTACCTCTCTCCATAAACACTCTTAAATATGCCTTTAAAGGTGTGTGACGTCTTAGGTGGATAGACGCTAGTTTGCCTCAAAAAAACCATGGATTGGATGTGTACGAAGGAAAATCAATTTGAGGAGACTTATTGCTGGTTCATTTGCTTCATTGTTAAAAGTTTCTATAGTATTTTGAATATGTTGGTAAAGATTGAAAATTGGATTCTCCTGCCATGCCTTGGAATGTGTTCAATGAGACTTAGTTTGTCTGACATTGAACAGTCCCAACCTTTTTTTATTAATAAGTTGGTGTTAGACATGACCCTACAGATTATAGCAAGGTGACAAATCAGATGTTACAATCAAAGGGAAACCAATTTATCCTTCCAACAATGATCTCTTCCTAACACCAAAAGATTGCCAAGGTGCACCACCATGTGAATGCACGTCTAAACACATTTGATTCTATCAAACCTGTGGAAAATTTTCATAATATGAGAGTCAAGCATGTGATGGTTATAAATTCTTCCTTCCAATGCATTTTTTCATCACACTGGTCACATCTCTTCTGGTGCTTTCAACATTTAACTTCAGCACTGCCATACCATCCAAGATTTCCATCCACCAGATCAATTCTCTGGAGGAGATTGCCGCAAGTCTATTATCCATCCCAACTTTAAAAACATACTGTTTTCATCCCTCCGAGTGCATCTGATGCTTCAACTATGCGTAAACTTACTAGAGGAGGTTGCCATCTATACACATATAGCCATTGGAGCGAGATTGGATGAGAAGAACCTTTCATGATAGGTAATAGATGTTCCTGAATGTTGTTCATGATCCTCATCACTAGCGTTTCAGCCATGATCACTATTGTGGTTTTAAGGCTCAAAAACAAATTTGAAAAGAGGTTTCGGTCTGATCAGACATCGAAGAGGGAATAGAGATTACAAAAACACAAGCAAAGATGCACTCAACCACAAGATAAAAAGATCCACGTGGTTTAACAATGTGCCTACTTTCATGAGGTGAGTTCGAGCCGATCTTATTAATGAGAAACAAACACTATACAAGAAAAATATGCAAAAGTACAAAAGATGAACAATAACACCTTTTATTTAGTCTACTAATATATCATGCTTGTATGCAAGTCTTCCTTTCTCTACCACCAATATTGAACAACCCAAGAACACTTCCTTGATGGTCTTTAATGAAGGACAACCCTCACCAAAACCCATAGTTTGTCGGCCTCACAACACTCTTTTATTTCTTTTCTCATACTACCCCAACACCCACACCCCACTTAAATACATGAGGACTCCTACAATAGGAAGCGTCTAACCCAACTCATCTCACCACCTCTATGGGCTCAGTAAAAAAATGTGGCATGTGGGTCCCATGGTGGACCTATTCAAGCCACATAATGACAATCTCTATCTTGGCTTGAATGTCCACACTCACCTATCATCTTTTCCACAATATCTATATTGAGATTAATCAAATCCATGCAATGCTTGAACTTCTTAATGGTCAGTGGCTTCATCATCATATGTGCATGGTTCTCTTTAATAAGAATCTTCTTTAACTGAATTTTCTCTTCTTCAATGAATTTACAAATTTTATCTCAATATACTTCAACCTTGGATAATTGGATAATGTACTAGATTATGAGCTAAGTTGATCACACTCTTGTTATCACAATGCAGAGATACTATATTTTGTGAGATGCCAAATTTATTAACCAAATCCTTCAACTAGATTGCCTTTTTTGTTGCCATATACTTTGTTTCAATTTTAGTTATAAATAAAGCAATAATGCCTTGCAAAATGCATCTATAATTGATAGGTCTGACACTGAATGTGAACACATAACTTATCAATGAATGCCTCCTATCAAGGTCACCTGAATAGTTGAAGTCAACATATCCAATCAAAGCACATTCACCTTTATCCTTTTGAAAAAGTAACAAAATGTTAATAGTACCTCTCAAATAATACATAATCCATTTAACTGCATCCCAATGAGCCTTACCTAGATCAACAATATACCTATTGGCAATACTTACCACATGTGTAATACCTAAAAGGGTGCATACCATAGCACATCAAGCACCTAACTACACTAGCATAGGGAATCTTCTTCATGTATTCAATTTCTTTATCATTCTTGCTCAACTTCAACTATTGCCCAAGAGGTGTGGAACAAGGTTTGACACCATTCATATTAAACATCTCCAACACCTTCTCAATATATTTTCTTTGTGAGAACCATAACTTGCCAAGCCTTCTATCTCTTTTGATTTGCATACTAAGGACCTTTTTGCATCACCTAGATTTTTTATTTCAAATTCAGAACTCAACATATTCTTTAAAGCATTAATATCAGAAATATTTTTAGTTGCAGTCAACATATAAAGTCAATACTATAAAAGAACTATCAACTAACTTATGATAGTAAACACAAAAATCATAATTACTATGAATATAACCATGTTCAATAATGCAAGTATCAAACCTTGTATACCATTGTCTAGTTAGTTGGTTACTCATAAAATGACTTCTTTAACTTACATACATTGTTCTCATGACCCTTTCTCTCAAATTCTTTCAGTTGATTCATGTAAATATTCTCCTATAAATTACCATGGAGGAAAGTTGTTTTGACATCTATTTATTCTAATTTCAAATCAAATATAAACACCAAAGCTAGTAATAAATTAATAAAAGTATGTTTTACCATAAGAAAAAAATACATCATTATAGTTAACACCTTTTTTAAAGAAAATTCCTTGGCAACCAATATGAATTTATATTTAGGAGTCTCTCCTTCACGAGGTGTTTTTTTCTTTTGGAACAACCATTTGCATCCAATGGCTATCTTGCTCTTTAGTAATTCTATCAAGTCTCATGTATGATTGCTATGAAGAGGATGCATCTTGTTCTTCATATCATCTAACCACTTTGCATTGTCATCTGCTTCAATGGCCTCTTGATAAGTGTATGGATCCCCTGATCCAACTGAAAGAGCATAAGCAACCACATCATCCTCTATAGAAAATATATGGTTGATTTTTTTTTCTCAGCCTATCCTTTGCAATCGAATATGAAATCACCTCTTAATATGAAATATCATCCTATGAATATACTTGTGAAGGCACCTCTCTAGATATTTTATCATTATATTTGCTTTGTCCCTTTAGTTCTACCTGCACCGAAGCTTTATCACATTTCTTCTCAACTTTGGCTTCACTTCTATTTGTCATCAACATAAAGTTATCATCGAAGACCACATCACAACTAAGAATGATTCTTTTAAAAATAGAATCCCAGAGTTTATAGCCCTTAGCATCTTTCTCATAACTTATAAAAATACACTAACTATGCATTGGAGTCAAAAAAGAATCTCATATCTTTAGCAATCCCTATAGTCTTGCATGCAATATTATTCTCCGTGAGAACATTACCTCAATTATATGAAGTGTAAGAATCAAAGATACTTCTATTGTAGAATATATGAAAAGAACATCCAAAGTCTAAAATTCATGAATCAAGAAAAGAATCCATACCTAAAGAAACAAAGAGACTATTTCTCAAATCTTTAGCATCTAACGCTACATTTGCTTGATCAGAATTCTTTATTTTCCCTTTATTGGCCTTCTCTTGAAGCTTGTTACAGTCTCATAAACTATCTCAAATTCTTATAATAATGACATCTCACTTTAGATTTTGACCTACTACGATATGGTGACTGTGCATGCCCCTTAAGCAAGTCTTTACTTTTATTTAATATCTTCATAATCAAGTCTTTAGTTTTTAATCGTTGAAAGAAGCCTTATCAAGCATCGTATTTTGAAAGCAATGCAGCAATTAAAATTTGATAATTTGTTTTACATACAAAAGTGTAGTCTTCAAGCTTGCATATTTAGGAGACAAAGGCTTCAAAAGAATTAGGGACTTGTCTTCTTCTTCAAGCACTCCATTCATACTTTTAGATAACTCACAATATTATTAAAGGCATTTAGGTGATCAAGAACACTAGTGTCTTCCTTTATTTGCAACTCATAAAGTTGTTATTTCCAATACAACTTATTGGGTAGGGACATAGTCATATACAAGCTCTTCAATTTTTTCCATAACTCCTTGGCTGATTTTAATTTCAAGAACATTATGAAATTCCACTAGAGGGGGGGTGAATAGTGAAATACGATAAAGATCGATAAAATAAAATAATCAGGCAATAATGCACAACACATAAAACACAGAATTTATACTGGTTCGGTCAGTACCCAGACCTACATCCAGTCCCCAAGCAAACCACTTGAGCTTTCCACTATAACATCTGAGTCACCGGATAAATAGTACAACACCCTCTTCCTCAGAGGTCTTCTTCTCTCAACAGAGAAGGGGCACACCCTCTTCCACAGAGGTCTTCTTCTCTCAACAGAGAAGGACAACACCCTCTTTCTCAGAGGTCTACTTCTTTCAACAAAGAAGGAATACAGTGAATAACAGAGTTACAATACTTCCTATAGAACCTTCAGAATGATATGAATGCACGAATGAAGGATTCTCAGAATGTTCTGTTTGTCACTCAGAGGATACTCTTTGTCAAAGAGATGGACTTGACTTTTTCTCTTTTCTTTCTTTTCTTTTTCTCTTTCTTTTTTCAAGGCTCTCTTTTCAAATAATGAATAGATTTTTTCTCATTGTAAGCTCACACATTTATTCCATTTCCTTGTAGAATAGTTTATTTGAGTGTGTTTATATAGCTTTCAAAAAAGTAGTTGTTACATTTTGAAATCATAGCCTTTTTGAAATGTGAAATGTTATGTCATTTCAAAAACATCTTTTAGAGAAATTCGAGAATGCCTTTTTCCATAAAAGTAAAATATAGGGTACACTAGTCGTTGTAATATTTTAGGTAATACATATTTTATGTAAAAAGTCTATTTCTTACAATAGTACATTGAACGTTGGATTGTAGTTTTGTCTTTATTCTAATTAATTATTTGAGGTACATAAGTACTTCTTTACTTTAAATGAGTGTAAGCACAATGAGTGCTTTGAGATATTTATTTGTACATAGTCATGTCAAGTGTTTTCTTTATGTTGTGTTTTTCAAAGTCTTTAGAGAGAATGAGAACTACAAGAAAGTCGACATTCTTTGAGAAGGATATTTTAACAAGGATTTCTTATAGGAGGTATTTAATGCTTGTACAAAGAGAATGATGACTTCAAGTAAGTCGACATTCTATGGGTTTGTAAAAAGGTAACTAGAGTCTTTTCAAAAACCTTTATTATATTTGTTTTCTTTGTGTAGCCGATTTTCATGTTTTGTCTTTTGAAATCATTTCTTTAAAGAAGGTAACTAGAGTCTTTTCAAAAACATATTATATTTGTTTTCTTTGTGTAGCCGATTTTCATGTTTTGTCTTTTACCCATATTTGAAATCATTTCTTTAAAGAAGGTAACTAGAGTCTTTTCAACAACATATTATATTTGTTTTTCTCTATGTAGCCGATTTCATGTTTTGTCTTTTTCCTACATTTCTTTTCATCTTGTCTTGTATATAATGTAAGGTACAATTATTACATGTCAAAATACCTTTTTCATAAAGGTTTGTAAGAAGGTACAATTATTAATTTTCAAAAAGGAGCTTTTTGAAACTATCGTATACTTTTATGATATAGTTTTTATGAATGAGTATGTAATATGCAATATGCATGTTCCTGAAGGTTCTGTTACATATGACTCTAAAGAAGAAAAAAGATCTTCATTTTGAGGTAGCCGATTTCTTCAATTGATCTTTAGGAATGCATGGCTCATCAAGCTTTTTCTTCAAGGAGTATGATTGCACTAGTTGTACTTGAACAGGAAGTCTCCATCCTTTTTGGGTGAGATATCCTTGCATCAAATACTCGTTAGATTTATGGCAAAACATATTCAGTCATAATATAACATTTTTCAAGAGGACATATTATCATATCATATAAAATCAAATACGACAATGTATCATATTATGTGACATCAAAACAGAGTTTCTCAACATTCACCCCCTTTTTGATAATGACAAAATATGCTCCCCCTGTCAAAAAGACATTATGTATAGAAATAATAATATGATAAAATATTGAAAAATGTTTAAAGAGAGTATTTCTCTAATAATGGAGACAAGTTTTCTCCCCCTTTGTCATGGACAAAAAGGAAGGGATCAGAGTAAGAGAGTTATTACAGACCAAAAGTAATTTAAAGTTATTACAGACCCAAAAAAAATAAGTTTATCCCGAAGGTGGAGGATGTTGATGTGTTCAGTTGACTTGATCCGACTGGAGGGTTCGTAGAGTTTGCTGCAACGAGGCTTGACGACGAAGAATACGATCCTGAGAGTGCTGGACATCCATCAGAGCAGGGAAGTAATTGAAGGTGGATGTTGGATCTTCTTCATCAGAGCCGGGCATGTGCAGGGACCTTAGATTGAAGGTGGTAGCATCGAGGACCTGAGAGGGATGGAGGATAACTTCGTTGTGAAGGGGTACTTTGAAGTATTTGAGAATGAGAGTTATGAAACACCCGAAAAGAAGAGGCTTGAATTTTTGATAACGAATAAAAAGGTCGAAAAGAATGGAGGACCAGTTTATTGGAGTAGAAGAAAAAATTGCGTAGATAAGAAGAGAGATTTTTCGTGGAACTAATCCCTTGCGGGGAAGCTTGGGATAGATGTTGTGGAGAAGAATCTGGGCAAGTAATTGAGCATGAGGTTGGAGATTCCTCATGTGCCAGGAAAGTTGGTAGCAGTTGGTGCAGAGAAGTATTTTTCGAAGAATCGATCGTTCGATTGGTACTATGTTGTTGAGGTCGGTGGCGGTGAAAGGTAGGTTTAGAATTCTACCTAGGTCGGAAGCATCGAAAAACATCAGCTTTCCTCGAACTTTACTGGTGATTGTAGTTTGTTCATGATGAGTAGAAAAGTTTGTATAGAATAGTCGAACTAGTTCAGGATAATAGGCAGCGTGGGATGAGGATCCTAGTAGATGTTTGAGTTCGGGGAGATAGTGGTCTAGGTCAAATAGCATGAAGTCTTCATAGTGAACTAATTTTCCTTCATGAATGGGTCGAGAGCAAAGTAGGTTGTAGTCATGAAAAAGATCGGGATACCTTAGATCTGCGATAGTGATTGCAGAGTTGGAGGAAGAAGCCATTGCAAAAGGATGTTGAGAGGGATGAGTTTGAAGATAGTGAGCTACGAGTGGTATTGGTGAGGAATGAACCAATCGATTAAATAGAAAAGAGAAAATAATTGTGACAATAATTTGAATGACAATGGAAGTGAATGATTTTTGGATTGTAGTTTGAATGAGAAAATTCGTGAGTTGTAAGTTAAGGGGCTTGTGAATGACAAATCAAATCAATGGTGGAAGATAGTGTATCATATTGGTATGTAAGTTAAAAAAAAAAGACATAGATTTGAACAAATATACTATGGGAGAGTGTATCAAGTAGTGAGAAATATGATGAATGGAGTATGGAGTGACATATTGAAGAGAGTGAAGAAAATAATGGCCTAATAAAACAAACAACTTTTTCTACATGATGTTACTTGATGTGGAAGCATTCCAAATTCGTGAAGAGTGATTTTGGAATAAGACAAACAGAAAAGAGAGTGAGAGGCAATAATGTGTTAATTAATAAGTATATATTTTGATATGTGTGAAAAAAGAATGACTAGACGTAAAGTTATAATTGATATGAATTATTGTTTATTTGATAAACATATTTTTAAAGAAATTCGATTTGAGGAAGTTCATAGATTTTAAAGAATAAAGTTAAGTTTTAAATTAGTAGAGGAGTCACAAACATGAATAGACAAGAATGGAGGCTCAATTCATATGAGAGAGAGAAAAAGTACTAAAGGTACTAATGAGAATAAAAAATATGAAGGACAAGGTTTTAATGAGTCTCGATTGGAGAGAGATATAAAATGTATGAGAGAGTCATGGTCACGGATGAGAAGGAGCTATGTATAATGTAGAGAGAGAGAGAGATAAAAAGGTGATACAAAACGTACTAATGGGTGGAGTACGAGTGTTTTTACAATACTTTTTGTAAAAGATGTAAAATAAGAAGAGATGATAATAGATAGTTCTTTAGGCTATGATATAACAGTTGATATAGTAAAAATGTATGTGAGATATAATAGAGTGTACGTAGTATATGAGATATCACATGATATAGTAAAAATTTACGTGAGAACATAGTAACTAGATCTTTAGAATAAGGTAAAAGAACCAAAAGAAATAATCATCCGAATTTAACCAAAAATTTGAAAAGCAAGATTTTTCATAAACTAAATATGTTATTATGTTGAAGGTGAATCAATTTATCGTAAGAGAATTTTTCACAAAAGGACAAAAATAATAAAGGAGTTATGAGATGAGTGATGTGAACAATGTCATGATAGCTTTTAATATAATTATTTTTTATGGATATGAGTGAAAGGAGATAGGACAAGAAGTCATTATGAGAGTGTACTTGAAAGATGACAAGTTGAAAGACATAAAGAAAGTGTCATGATGAATGTGTTTCTATGAGTATTGAGAGTATACGAAAATATGGAAACATAGTTTGACTTTGAATAACAAAAAATCGATAAAAGGAAAATCCTTTTAAAACAATTTTTTAACAAAACTTATAAGGAATAATAATCTTAATAAGTGTGATTAATTTATAAGTCACTTAGTTTGCATATTCCGAGTTCTCTTCTAATTTGTGTAAAGTCTTCATGTTTTAATGGTTTAGTGAATATGTCTGCTGACTGTTGATTAGTGGGTATGAATTCGAGTTTAATAATGTTGTTTAAGACTTGTTCTCTTAAGAAGTGATGTCTTATTTGAATGTTCTTAGTTTGTGAGTGTAGAATAGGATTTTTAGATAAGTTTATAGCACTAGTATTATCACAGAAGATAGTTGTATTTTCAAAATTTAAACCAAAATCTTTTAAGGTTTGTTTCATCCAGATAACTTGTGTACAGGCTAGGCTATCAGCAATATATTCGGCTTCAGTAGTTGATAAGGATACACAGTTTTGTTTCTTACTGAACCATGAAACTAGTGAGTGCCCTAGCATGTGACATGTTCCACTTGTGCTTTTTCTATCAGATTTACTTCCAGCAAAGTCAGCATCGCTGTATGAGATTAGATCAAATATAGAGGATTTTGAATAGAATAATCCAAAATCAACTGTGTCTTTTAAATATCTCATTATTCTTTTTACAGCTTTAAGATGTGATTCTTTTGGATTTGACTAAAATCTAGCACACAAGCAAACACTGAACAAAATATCTGGACAGCTAGCAGTTAAATAGAGAAGTGATCCTATCATACCTCGGTATACCTTTGTATCAATAGACTTACCATCTTCATCTTTGTCCAAAACAGTAGTAGTGCTCATAGGAGTAGATTTTGAAGCAGTTGAGTTCATGTTGAACCTCTTTAGAAGTTCACGAGCATACTTAGACTGATTGATAAAAACTCCATCCTTGGTTTGCTTAATATGCAGTCCAAGAAAGTAGGTGAGTTCTCCCATCATACTCATTTCAAATTCTTTCTGCATGGACTTAGAAAATTCTTCACAAAGAGTGCTGTTAGAAGATCCAAAGATGATATCGTCTACATATATATGAACAATTAGGGTATGATTATTCACTATTTTAACAAATAATGTAGAGTTTGCTTTGCCTACAGAAAAACCAATATTTAACAGAAAGGTTTTAAGTCTATCATACCAAGCACGAGGTGCTTGTTTTAAATCATACAAAGCACGTTTGAGTTTGAAAACATGATCTGGATATTGTTCATTTTCAAATCCTGGAGGTTGTTTTACATAAACTTCTTCATTTATAAATCCATTTAGAAAAGCACTTTTAACATCCATTTGATATAATTTGAAATCCATATAGCTTGCATATGCTAAAAACATTCTAATAGATTCAAGTCTAGCAACAGGAGCAAATGTTTCATCAAAATCAATACCTTCCTCCTGGTTGTATCCTTGAGCTACTAGTCTGGCCTTGTTTCTTATAACATTACCTGTTTTGTCTAGTTTGTTTCTGAAGATCCATCTTGTCCCAATGATTGGATGATCCTTTGGTCTTGGTACAAGATCCCAAACTTCATTCCTTTGGAATTGATTCAGTTCTTCAGTCATGGCTAGCATCCAGAACTCATCAATGATGGCTTCATCAATCTTCTTTGGTTCAAGTTGAGAAATGAAAGCCATGTTTGCAATCTGTTCTAGCTGAGCTCTAGTTTGAACCCCCTTTGTCAGGTCTCCCAAAATTTGTTTTTGAGGATGATCTTTGATATCGACATATGTTCTTTGATGATCATCTTCATTAGACATAGCTGTGTTATCTAACAATAAATTTGTACTTTCAACATCATCATCGCTAGTTTGCTTATGAACAGATTGATCTATAGATTCACAAAAGCTAACATGCAAAGATTCTTCAATAGTATTAGAACTCTTATTGAAAACCCTGTATGCTTTACTATGACTTGAATATCCTAAAAATATGCCTTCAATAGATTTAGCATCAAATTTATCTAAGCTATCTTTTGTGTTTAGGATAAAGCATTTACAACCAAAGACTTTGAAATAGTCTATTCTTGGAGTTCTGTCATAGAATAGTTCATAAGGAGTTTTATTTAATAAGGGTCTAATGAGAACTCTATTTGTTATGTAGCATGCAGTGTTAACAGCTTCTGCCCAAAAGGATTTAGCAAGATTATTGTGTTGAAGCATAGTTCTAGCAGATTCCTGAAGGGTTCTATTCTTTCTTTCTACTACATCATTTTGAGGTGCAGCTCTAGGAAAGGCAAAGTTATGAGAAATACCATGCAAGTTACAAAAATTTTCAAAAAGTTCATTTTCAAATTCTCCTCCATGGTCGCTACGGATTTTAACAATAGAACAAGATTTTTCATTTTGTAATTTTTTACATAAGATTTCAAATTGACAAAACGTGTCACTTTTGTTTTTCAAAAATATTACCCAAGTAAATCTTAAGTAGTCATCTACAATAACAAAAACGTATTTATTGTGATTATGACTAGCTACTCTAGAAGGACCAAAAAGATCCAGGTGGAGAAGTTCTAAAGGTCTTTTACTTGAAATGATATTTTTTTATTTGAAAGATGATTTTGACAGTTTTCCTAATTGACATGCATCACAAAAATAATCCTTTTTAAAAGATATTTTGGGTAACCCACGTACTAACTTATCTTTAGCTAATTTAAACATGTATTTAGAATTGACATGACCAATTTTCATGTGCCATAGATGTTGAGTGTCATTATTAGCTATGAGGCAATGTTTTGTGATGTTTTCTAGGTATAGTTCATATATGTTATTCTTTCTTATACCTTTTAAGATGATGTTTTCGTTGGTGTCTGTTATGAGGCATGCATCATGATTAAAGCTAACATTATAACCTGTGTCACACATTTGACTGATACTTAGTAGGTTATGTTTTAAGCCTTTAACAAGGAGAACGTCTTTGATAAGATGTTTATCTATGTTACCAATATTACCAATACCAATTATCAAACCTTTGTTGTTATCTCCAAAGGTGACGGTTCCTCCTTCTTTATGATGAAGAACAACAAAAAGGTCTGGATGTCCTGTCATGTGCTTTGAACATCCACTATCTAGTATCCATCTGTTCTTCTTCTTTGGAGCCTGCAAAACATTAAGTAAATCTCTTTTTTGGTACCCAATCGGGTCCTTTTTTGTTAGACTTTGAAACCCATATCCATTTGGATTTGGGTTTGTCTACATCTTTAGAGGAGTTAAAAAAAATTACCATTAGAATACTCCTTATTTGGTTCAGACGAACCCTTCACAAACGTGGTCTTTTGATTCATACAAGAAGGCTTGTTGAAATGAGAGTAGCCAATGCCATTCTTGTAGAAAGAGACTTTTTGAGAAGATAGGAGTTTATCCAAGTTCTCTTTTCCTTTAGTAAACTTGAAAACCGTTTTCATAAGGTTTTCAGTTTTACTTTTTAATTCTGAAATTTCTACTTGCAGATTTTTAGTCTTGAAGCTGGTAGAAGAGATTTCAGAGGTAATAAGAAGATTTTTCTTTTTCACTTCACAGTTTTCACTGCTGAGTTTTTCATTTTTCTGGGAAAGCTCTAAATTTTCGGATTTTAAAGTTTTATTTTTGAAGCTTAATTTTCTAGATTCTTCAAATAGTTCTTGAAAAGCATCTAGAAGTTCTTCAAAGGAAAAATCAGAAGTTTCACTTACAGAGCTTTCGTTTGCCATGAAGCACATGTTTGCAGTTTCGGCTTCATCATCACTTGACTCTTCACTGGTGGATGGTTCTGAGTCATCCCATTAAGCATGCAGAGCCTTTTTCTTAAAGAACCTCTTCTTTGGTTCCTCAGTCTTGGACTTTCTTTTGAGAAGGGGACAGTCACACCTCAAGTGACCTGGCTTATTACACTGATAGCACATGGGATCCTCCTTAGGATCTTTTCTTTCCTTATGCTTATTTGGAAGCCGGTTCCTTCTCATGAAGCGCTGGAATTTTCTTGTTAGTAGCGCAATTTCAGATTCTTTATCTGAGTCTTCATTCTCAGATAGAGCTGGGAAGGCTAGAGTTTTCTTTGTTGGTAGTTCTTCTTCCCTTCTTTCTTTCATGTGGACTTCATAGGCCATAAGATTGCCTATTAAGTCATCCAGAGTAAGCTTAGATAAATCTTGAGCTTCTTCAATAGCTGTAGTCTTTTTCTCCGAATCAGTTGTGAGAGATCTCAAGATTTTTTTCACCTTGTCTGTCTGGGAATATGTTACCCCCAGAGATTTCAGATCGTTGGTGATGTTGGTGAATCTGGTAAACATCTCTGTGATGGGTTCATCTTTGTTCATTTTGAACAACTCATATTTTCTGACAAGAGATGAGATTTTGGCTTCTTTCACTTTGTTGGTTCCTTCATGAATAACTTCTAAAGAATGCCAAATATCATATGCAGATTCACATATAGATATTCTGTTGAATTCGTTCTGATCAATGGCACAATATAAGGCATTCATAGCCTTTGCATTTAGGTTTGCCATTTTCTTTTCTTCATCAGACCATAAGTTATAGTCTGCGGATGGAGATGTGTATGGATGCTCAACAATTTTCCATACAGCAAAATCTATGGACTTGAGAAATATAGCCATTCTGCACTTCCAGTATCCATAGTTGGAGCCGTTGAAGAAAGGAGGACGAGATGCGTGTTCACCTTCAATATCACGAGCATAAGAGGTAGATGCCATTTGTGCAGGAAGACTTGTTATGTCGAAACCAGCAAACCTGCTCTGATACCAAATGAAATTCCACTAGAGGGGGGGTGAATAGTGAAATACGATAAAGATCGATAAAATAAAATAATCAGGCAATAATGCACAACACATAAAACACAGAATTTATACTGGTTCGGTCAGTATCCAGACCTACATCCAGTCCCCAAGCAAACCACTTGATCTTTCCACTATAACATCCGAGTCACCGGATAAATAGTACAACACCCTCTTCCTCAGAGGTCTTCTTCTCTCAACAGAGAAGGGGCACACCCTCTTCCACAGAGGTCTTCTTCTCTCAACAAAGAAGGACAACACCCTCTTTCTCAGAGGTCTACTTCTTTCAACAAAGAAGGAATACAGTGAATAACAGAGTTACAATACTTCCTATAGAACCTTCAGAATGATATGAATGCACGAATGAAGGATTCTCAGAATGTTCTGTTTGTCACTCAGAGGATACTCTTTGTCAAAGAGCTGGACTTGATTTTTTCTCTTTTCTTTCTTTTCTTTTTCTCTTTCTTTTTTCAAGGCTCTCTTTTCAAATAATGAATAGAATTTTTCTCGTTGTAGGCTCACACGTCTATTTCATTTCCTTATAGAATAGTTTATTTGAGTGTGTTTATATAGCTTTCAAAAAAGTAGTCGTTACATTTTGAAATCGTAGCCTTTTTGAAATGTGAAATGTTATGTCATTTCAAAAACATCTTTTAGAGAAATTCGAGAATGCCTTTTTCCATAAAAGTAAAATATAGGGTACACTAGTCGTTGTAATATTTTAGGTAATACATATTTTATGTAAAAAGTCTATTTCTTACAATAATAAATTGAACGTTGGATTGTAGTTTTGTCTTTATTCTAATTAATGATTTGAGGTACATAAGTACTTCTTTACTTTAAATGAGTGTAAGTACAATGAGTGCTTTGAGATATTTATTTTTACATAGTCATGTCAAGTGTTTTCTTTATGTTGTGTTTTTCAAAGTCTTCAGAGAGAATGAGGACTACAAGAAAGTCGACATTCTTTGAGAAGGATATTTTAACAAGGATTTCTTACAGGAGGTATTTAATGCTTGTACAAAGAGAATGATGACTTCAAGTAAGTCGACATTCTATGGGTTTGTAAAAAGGTAACTAGAGTCTTTTCAAAAACCTTTATTATATTTGTTTTCTTTGTGTAGCCGATTTTCATGTTTTGTCTTTTGAAATCATTTTTTTAAAGAAGGTAACTAGAGTCTTTTCAAAAACATATTATATTTGTTTTCTTTGTGTAGCCGATTTTCATGTTTTGTCTTTTACCCATATTTGAAATCATTTCTTTAAAGAAGGTAACTACAGTCTTTTCAACAACATATTATATTTGTTTTTCTCTATGTAGCCGATTTCATGTTTTGTCTTTTTCCTACATTTCTTTTCATCTTGTCTTGTATGTAATGTAAGGTACAATTATTACATGTCAAAATACCTTTTTCATAAAGGGTTGTAAGAAGGTACAATTATTAGTTTTCAAAAAGGAGCTTTTTGAAACTATCGTACACTTTTATGATATAGTTTTTATGAATGAGTATGTAATATGCAATATGCATGTTCCTGAAGGTTCTGTTACATATGACTCTAAAGAAGAAAAAAGATCTTCATTTTGAGGTAGCCGATTTCTTCAATTGATCTTTAGGAATGCACGGCTTATCAAGCTTTTTCTTCAAGGAGTATGATTGCACTAGTTGTACTTGAATAGGAAGTCTCCATCCTTTTTGGGTGAGATATCCTTGCATCAAATACTCGTTAGATTTATGGCAAAACATATTCAGTCATAATATAACATTTTTCAAGAGGACATATTATCATATCATATAAAATCAAATACGACAGTGTATCATATTATGTGACATCAAAACAGAGTTTCTCAACACATTATACGTGATATCATCATAAAAGAACAATTTGATTGTGTTCGCAACACTAAAATTAAACTTTTCTCATTCTTCATCACTCATTGCATGTGTTAGAGAGGAGGTTTGTTGCCCATCAGCTATCACCACTGGTTTCATTGACCTACCCGCTAAGGCTTTGTATGAACCTTGTTGGATCAAAAGATCTTTCACCCTTCTTTGCCATAGGCTAAAACTTCTTTTGCCATTAAACTTTTTCTCTTCAAACTTAACACTTGATATCTTTGAGGCCATATCAAATCCTCCTTAAAGAAAACTACAACTCTGATACCAGTTTGTTGTGGTTTTACGGTCCAAACACAAATCTAGAAAGAAGTTTGAATCTGATTGGGCTTCAAAGAGGAAATACAAATCACAAAAACACAAGCAAAAAAGCAATCAACCACGAGATAAGTGGATTTATGTGGTTTGACAATATGCCTACATTCGAAGAGAGTTCAAGATGATCTTATTAATGAGAAATAATCACCATACAAGATAAATATGCAAAAGCACCAATAGCACCTTTTATTTGGTCCACCAATACGATCATGCTTACAACTAAGTCTTCCTCTCTACCAACAAGATAGAACAACCCAAGAACACCTTCTTGATGGTCTTTAATTGAGGACAGCTGTCACCACAACCCACAGTTTGCCTTTCTCATAACACTTGTATTTACTTTCTCCCACTACCTCAAAATCCACAGCCCACTTAAATATACGAGGACTCTCACAATAGGAAGAGTTCAACTCAACTCAACTCGCCACTTTTCTTTATGAAATAGGAAAGTCTCCAAACCCTAAAAAAGTGTCATCCATGGTCTTAGCCAAAAAACATGGCATGTGGGTCCCATGGTGGACCTTTTCAAGCCACATAATGACAACCAACTCATCTAGAAATATGACTTTAGTGTAGGCTTCCCAAATAAATCTAACTACAAGCTAAAATGATAAAATACAACTCCGTCTAACTTCCTTGTGAGGCAATCTTACTTGAACCCATTTCTTGAGTGATTGATTGATGTCCCTACTAAGGCTTCCATCGAAACTCAAGCATTCTTCCCACCTGAATCCACACTTTCTTAGGCACTTTGTACTTTAAGAACAAGTGGCAATTATTCTCTTCTGCTTCAAGACAGAGACTACATCTACTCACCATCTATATACCCATCTATTATAATCAATCTTGAGTAACCAATCTATGATCCATAGCTAACGTCAACGTAAGGGCTGCTCTTGGAGAATGACCTGCAACCCATATATATCGATGCAATGAGAATGGCTTATGGTGAGCGCAAAGAACTTCCCATGCACCTTTTAAGCTAAAAATCTTCACCATCCATCCACCTCGATCAAACGATCACAACCATGATTTCTCTGATTCTTTTCAACAATTGCATGCATCACATAATAATAAACCTGCATAGGAAAGTTAGACAAATACATATTGAATAATAAAGGTATGATCATTTATAACACTCGGGACAGTAGCTCCACTCAAAGTTACAAAGACCTCTCATAAGATCACTCTTAAGGAGACTTATGAGAGAAAAGTGGTTAACCCATGAGTCAAACCAAAATTCAATGAGTTTGCCAGCCCCAACAACCACTCCTATCTTAATCGATTTCCATTCCTATGACGTACAACCTCGCTTCCTCTCAAACCATAAACTATTAGTATGAAGGTATTCCTTCTGAACCAGTTGAGGCCACATGTTAGAACTCTTGTTGGCAATCTTTCAGGTGCCATTAGATGTACTACAAGGATGAGGGTCAATAGCAACAACTTTTCTCACCGTTATTGCCTTATTTATCGTCACTATAGGTCTATAATGGTGACAAAAAATGACCATCATTTTTTACTCAAGTTGAGTAATATGACAATATTTATAGGTCATTGTTAATATGTGACCCAACACCGGTGAAGAATCTCACCATAATTGGGAACACCAATAGCGACGATCCACCCTATAACAAGGAGAATTAACTCATCATTATAGTCGATAACAGCGAGAAGTAAGTTATTGCTATAGGCTATGAAGGCGACAATACTGTTATAGCCTATAACCACAACATAGGGTTAAGGCCAATAATGGTGACATAGAAATGTCACCATTATAGGACTTAAACCCGTAAAAATAAATTTTTTATATTAGTTTTTTTTTATATTACATAAACAAAATGGTAAATACATTTCAAGCATACATACATTCAAATATAAACATACACTTCTCCAACCTCCTCAAATATTCATCCTCTCCAACCCTCTCAAACATACATTCATTCAAATATAAACATATACTTCAGACATCAATTAAAATATAAACATATATTTCTCTAACCATCTCAAACATTTATCCTCACCAACCCCCTCAAACATTCAACTTCATTTCAAATATAAACATACATTTCTCCACCCTCCTCAAATATTCATCATCTTAAACCTCCTTAAACATTCATCCTCTCCACCCTCCTCAAACATTCAACTTCAAATATACATTTAAATATAAACATACACTTTAAAAAATAAACACACTTCAAAAAGCAAACATACATCCTATCGAACCCCCTTCCCTACATCCTCTTCAAACATGCAACACACTTCAAAAATGAGTACAATTTGACTATTAAAAAAAATTATAAAAGAAAATAATTATGACAATGTTAATGATGATGATAGTAGTATGCAAATTCAGTATGATAACTTACAAATATTTTAATCACATTACGATTGAAGGCTCGATAATACTTTTGCCTTTTCTGCTTTTTCATGAGAATATGAAAAAATATAAAAATAACATTAACAAAATATTTTTTTACATTCAAGAGGATATCAACTTTAATTCAATATATATATATATATATATATATATATATATAGTTTTAAAAAGGTAAAAGGACAATGTTTTAAATCAACTAAAACTCGGAAATAACTAAAATTTGAGAAATGAAAGAAGTGATCTAGAAGTGACACCACCTAGATGGGAATCATCTCAGAAATGAGATCAATAAAAAATTTATTTTAAAATGAATCCAGATCGCTTTTTAAGGAAAATATTTTAAAATAAAGGAATATAAGATCATGGGGGTTGAAAAATGGCAAATATCGATCTAAAACTCAGGTTTTTGAAATTGATTTCGAAATAGGGTTTAAAACTCAAATCTGGATTAAAGATTTTGAAAAACTCAAGTGTTGGATCTTGGAAATGATATACAATAACATGCAATTCGATTGAATGACACGAAATGATATGAAAATGAGATGCAAAAGGAAAACCCTGGATGAGGGATTTGAAATCTCGAACCT
Organism: Nuphar pumila; assembly: GCF_984573655.1. NCBI lineage: Eukaryota > Viridiplantae > Streptophyta > Magnoliopsida > Nymphaeales > Nymphaeaceae > Nuphar > Nuphar pumila. Next base: position 51,081,843 of record NC_143257.1, on the reverse strand, counting down.
TTGGCAGAGATAAAGAATTGGACATTTCTATTCGAAGGCAAAAATTGATTATTGAAATTGAGCCAAAATAGAGATTGAATTTTCAAATATTTGAATTTGGGGCAAAATTCATGCTCTGAATAGCCCGGGCTCAAATGTCGACCAACTGGTTTCTTGAAGGATTTAGAGAGCAGGCCCTAGTGGCAAGAGGAAAGGGTTTGTGAGTGAAGGTGAAAATTTTGTGGTATTTACAATATGACATGAGAATGTAAGTTGTATGAAATACTTGCTTAAACTAATTTCTTAATTGCCTAATACTTTTTAAAAAAGAATTTTTATTCATGCATGACATGGATGTTTGTGGGTAGCATCGCTGCAAACCCTCACAAGACTTTACTCATCCACTGGTGTAACCCTAGGGTTTAAAGAGTTTGCTGCATGTGCTAAATATAATCGTAATTCCTACGAAAGTGAGTTAAGAAGTGTATATTATTTGTTTCATTACATGCATTATTTATTTCTAGTTCTTAACATATTAGTTTTTCGTTATTAGTTTGTTAAGGGACTAACAAATATTCAAGCATGGGGGTATTTGATGATACATAAAATGCACATCAATTTTGTACTATATTCATGCATTTATATGTACTTTCAAAGATAAAAACTCATGTTTATGTTGCTTTAGGTCTGGAGGAGCTACAGTTTGATTTTCACTCGAATCAAAGTTAAAATAAGGAAAAAAGAGCACTTTTGAGGTTTTAGAGCAGTTTTTGAAGTCATTTGGATCCAGATCTGACACAAGAGTTCAAGTTTAGATCATGGACTGGACCCAAACCTTAAATATTCATAATACCACATGATCCAAAGTGTAGCCCTTGAAGTTTTTCCAAAACCCCCCTCATTGACAAGCATTTAAGTACTTAGATGCAAATAACAAAGAGTCTCTCTTGTAATTAGAGTCAAATTTATTTTTAGGTGGTTTTTAGAATTAGGAACAACTTGCTTAGGTTAAATAGTTTAAAAAATTTAGGGTTCACATTTTTTTTTCTTTGGAAAAATCGCTCAACCCTCTCTCTCTCCCTCTCTAATTCGTCCCCTTCTTTCATGAGATTTTGCCTTCTTTTTTTTCTTTCTGTTTTAATTCTTCTCCTCTTTCTTTTTGTTCCATTCATTAGTACTATGTTTTCTTTGGGTTTACTGTGTTTTTACAGATGCCGCAGGTTGTGTGAAAGTCTTTCTCAACGGTGTGCCATTTACATCAATGAGGATCGATCGTTCTTCTTCTCCCAATTGTCTCTAGTCCGTCTTCTAACCCTCATTCTCCAACGTAAGTCAACTTCTTACACGGGTGCAGCGACTTGCAGGGTATAGCAGATCATTGAAGACACATGGGTGAGCCTTTCAAAGCAAATAAACCGCTCTTCCTCCCTCCAAATCGTTGAATAGCTCTATAGATTGACAAGCATACTGCAGGTTAAAGGTTCATTTACATTGAGAATGTGAATGCCATATTTGGTGAAAAGATAAAAATGCCCTTTGGACTAGGAGGAGGCTTGAGCAGCTTAGTTTAGAATTTTCTTTAGTTAATTTTTATTTACATTAGTGTGTGAAGTACTTGTATTTATTTTTATTGTGAACATTTTTAAGATAGTAATAAATTGAAAAATCTAGAGATAATATCAAATATTGTCCCGTTCCCTGTGGATTCGACTCATACTCGCCACGACTGTGGAAAGTGGATTTTATATATTTGGTTATTGATTTTCCAAACTTTTATTGAAAATATCTTTTTAAAAATACCATTACAAAAGTACAACCACCTTAGATGGGACCCACCTAGGTGGCATCACTTCTTGATAACTTCTTTCATTTGGTTTTCACATTTTGGTTATTTCAGAAAATTAGTTGGTTTAGGACTTTGTTTTTCACTTTTCATCTTTTATTCTTTTCTTTTAAAACCTTATTTATTTTAATTATTTTAAAATCAAATGTGGACCCCACCTGGGTGGCACCATATTTGGAGTCTTCCTTTAGAGTTTTAATTAGGTTAGAGAAAGAAAAGTCAAAATGTAAAATTTCAATTAGTTCTCTATTAGAGAAAATCACCCCTCTCTAATTTTCCTAATTTGGTGTTAATTAAGTTAATTAGTGGGATCCTCTAGAGCCCTTATCTTGTTTTAAAAATTATTATAAATAGGGGCCTAAGGGAGCACATCCAGCCCATCTGATCAATCCATAGCAAAGCCCTCTCTCCCCCTTTCTTGACTCTTCCTCTCTTCTCCTTATTTCATAGTTGTCGCCCCCTCCTCCTTTCTTCTTTTTTTTTCTTTTCCTTTCTTGTTGCAGCAAAGAAGGATCGCAGGTGATCTCTTCTTATTTTCTTTTGTCACTATTATTGCTGTTTTTCCTTTTTTTCTTTACAACTACCATGGAGCTGGAACACAGTTTTTCATAAAATCGAGTCCCTCTTTAATCGGCTACATCAAACCGATCCCATGCATTCATTTATTTTTTTTTGAATTTTATGCATATTATATTTAGATCTGTATTATTTTCATCCACACAACATCAAGATCATCAAACATCTTATCTTTTCTTTCCTTTATGCATGTTTAGATTAGGTTTTAATTTTCTTTAACAGTCATGCATAAATCTTGATTCTGGCCTCACATTAGCATCATTATTTTATGTGCATATTTTAATCTATTTGATCTAAATTTTTTATGAGAGATATATCCATATATTTATGTCATTCTAGAAAATGTTTATGATTTTTCAAGTTCTTTTGGCCCACTTTTAAATTCAAGAATAGAAACTTATTTTCTGCACTGTCAAAACACTGTGTAGAATCATGAGCAACTTGCCAAAGTCATATCTCCCTAACCAAAGATAGTTTCTCAAATCCGTAAAAAGTGCCTTATTTGTTTGTATGTCTAGTTTTTTTCATGTGATTTTGGTGATTTTTTATCGTTGTTTTCTATTTTATTTTATCCCAAAACTAAAACCTATTATTCTTAAATCGTCAAGCGTTGTTCAAATTCAAGATCATCTTGCCGGATTGATATCTCCCTAACGGGAGATGATCTCTCAATCCGTAAAAAGTGACCTATCTGTCTACATGTCTAGTTTCTGTCGCGTGATTTTGGTAATTTTTGTTGATTGTTTGCTATTTTATTTTAACCAAAAACTAGAATCTTTTTTTTTTTAATCATCAGGCATTGTTCAGATCCAGGATCATCTTGTCGGAGTTATATCTCCCTAGACGAAGATGATCTCTCCAATCTGTAAAAAGTGACTTATTTGTCTATATGTTTAGTTTCTATCATGTAATTTCGATAATTTTTATTGATCATTTGCTATGCTATTTTAACCAAAAACCAGAATTTGTTTTTCTTGAATCGTCAGGAATTATCCAGAATCAGGTGAATCTTGTCGGAGTCATATCTCCCTACCAAAGATGATTTTTCAATCTGTAAAAATGAATTTCTTCATTGTTATGTCTAGTTTATTTTTGAAAAAAATTATGAATTTTCATCTCTGTTTGATATTTTATTCTGACCTAAAACCATAATAGGAACAAAATAGCATGTTTCAACGTTTTAATTTAATATTTGTTTCCAACATATTCAATAAATTTATTTTTCAATTGTATATTGTTTTTAGGGTTGTTAGGATTGTTCATGTCAATTTTTATGATTTTTGAAGGTCATTTGATATTTTATCTTACTTCTTTTCAAGAATCGGTTTCTTGTAGAGCCCTGTTCTGCAGAAATATGGGCAAAATCAATCTTTTTCTTGTTTATTTCATCTTTCGATAAATAATTTTTATATTTTACATTCTGATTATTTTCTTGATCATGTCAAGGTTTTCTCCACCCAATTTGACATTAATTCGAGTTTGTTTGGTCTTTAAATTAGGCATATTTCAAAACTATTTTTTTAAAACCCTAATTTTAACACTGTTTTATAATTAATATCAATCTTTAGGGGTATTGCTTATTAAATCATGCATTTTCATTTATTTTATTTAGATTTTTTTTTATTTCATGAATGCATGGGTGAAAGGCTTATTTCAGGATAAAATCCCTCAATTTTTAGATATTGTTGAATAAATCCTGAAAAACCTATATTTTTCTACTAACTTGTTTGCTAATTTTGAAGAAAAGCTCAAGATTTTATTTTCTTTATTTTTCTCTTTCTTTCTTTATTTTATTATTCAAATATTTAATGTCAATTATAATCAAATATAAAAAATAGTAGAAATTTACTTTTCTGTATAGATTAGAATTGCATTTTCATATAGTTTATTTTCTTAATATTAATTGCTATGGTTTGTCATGCATATGCACTTTTCTAATTCCACAATGGTGAAACATGTATGGCACGTGCACCTTCTTTTAAGAAGTTAATAAACTTAGTAGAATTCATATTTGAAGCCATAGTCGGAATACAAATGAAATTTAGATTTATTAATTTCTTTTAAGTTACAAAAAGCCTACACTCTTAGGCTATTTTTCAAAATCATTGCATATTTTCAAAAGCTTTTCAAATATTTTTAAAACTCTCTTATTATAATTTAATGGGATATATTTAAAACATATTTGTAGCCATAGTCATGTATACATAGTGAATTTATCTTATTTAAATTCTATAAGACACAAAAACCCCTTTTCATCAAAAGAATTTTCTAAAAACAGAGGGGATTTATAAAAGATTTTTTTTCTTAAACCTTTCAAAAAGATTTTTGGTAAATTGCATCCATGCATCATTTAGACTTAGGTTGCATCATGCATGAGCCCATAAGGCCACATGCCCAGACAGTTGCTCCTTTCAAAAAACCGATTTCAGAATATCTCAAAATCTTCTTCTTTCAAAGTATTTTCAATAATTTCAGGCATGCATCTTGTTTTTCAATAAATTTTTTAAATCATGTCACATGTATGATTCTCTCTACGTTCTAGGACTTAGAATAATTTCTTAGATAGTTGAACAAAATAAGGCATATTGTTCAATCCTTGGTTCGATTACCCCTAGTTAAGGCATCAGGAATGGTTAAACCTCGTACCGATAGGCAGATCCCAATTTCTCAAGTTTTCCCATATTTTTCAAAATGGAGGTCAGTTTTCTAAAACATTTTCAAAAGGTCATTTGACTTGCAAAAGTAAAATTTTGCATGATAATAGCGATGCATGCCATGCTTATCTAATGCACAATCATTTATGTTACGGTTTTCAGAACTCTGTGGGTATAAACATAGGCTGAAGTCCTAGATCAAGGCCATGGCATAGGTGGTGTTTTCAATCAAAGAGTGGGTTTATCTTGATCGGGCACCATTTGACAGTGTGAGGTGAGGAACGCAAAGAGCGCGAAAAGTTCTCATACTACCATCCTGATGCATCGAACTTTACTCATGAGATTCTATATCCTCTACACTGCAGTCTAATATGAAGGGTTCTCCTATCTTCGTGGTTAGGGAGGAGCAACCTTCTGTGCTCAAATCAGTACCCACGAAGCCAGCCTAGTACCACTCACCTTCTCCTAGTGAGTATCAATCATTTTATGTTACATGTTTAACTTTTAATTGTGTGTTTTATATGCAACATCCATTTAACAGTTTCATTTAAGAAATTCGGCTACTTTAGGATCAAAGAATGCATTTTTGAAACCATTAGTTCGAGATCTTAGCTTGTGTTTCATTTTTTTCAAAATCGAGCATGAATGCATAAGAAGGAAATAAAAGTTTCTTTAACAGTAGATGCATCCATTCATTTACATCATTCAAATCATGTACATGGTAGTGATATGCAAGGAATTGTAGCATGTTCAATAATATATAACAATCGCATTCAATACATATAATGGACACTTCGGTTCATCCATTCAATATAGACCCCAAGGGCATGCTTGTGCCTTAATAATTTTATTAGTTTGAGTCTCATAAGTGGACACTTCAATTTCCTACAACAAACTCATAATTTTAATAGTTCATATCACTTAAACATTCATTTGAAATAGCATGTACACATTCGCATAGTTTCCACTACAATTGGCTAGCCAGGTTCTAAATCAGGTTCAAACTCAAAAAAATCTAACTTTGTTCGACTGTTACAAAAACAAATTTATTTGATGGTCAGAGCTGAATTTTTTACAATGTGAATAAAATTTTGTCAGCTTTTCAATGCCATAAACTATTCATAAAAATTCATCCGTACGAGGAAGTTATGAATATTTTGGTGTAGACCGCTACTTTTTTGTTCTGACTATTACATAATCATGCTCAGTCTATGAACAAAGCTTAAAATTTTATTGTAGATGCAAAATTTTGTTACTTTTTCAACACAATAAAGTGATCATCAAAACTCCACCGGATGAGAGAGATACGAGTGATTTACCAGTTGGGTGTCAGGCCTGAAATACGTAATAATGGGAATATGCATTTGGGTGGGGCCAAAACGAGCCACCCGAATTCATATTTCCAAGTTTTTTTTTCTATAAACAAAAATAAAAAATTCATGCTATAATTCTAGAATATGTAACTGCACATACACTATGATCTCCAATTAAAATTTTCATAAAAATGATCATACATATCATGGTTTTTCCTAAACTTACCAATTTTTTTTTGAAAAACCTGATAACACCAAAACACATACTTTCTTATGAAAATGACCATAAAAATCATTTTAATTTTTACAACACATCTGTATAAATATAATCTATTAATCCAAAACAAAATTTATTGAAAAATAACTGAGTAACATGTGTATTTTATAGTTTTTACGGGTTTTTTTTTTAGTTATCATGCATACATATTTGCATTTTATTCATCTTTATTTATACATGACCGATGATAAAATCACATTAAAAACCCGTCTTTATCGTTGTTTTTGAGAATTTGCTTCGAAACTCAATTTTTGGGAAAAATTATAATTGTTTTTTCGGCCTTGTGTTTTTCGGTATTTTTATTAGATAGAACATTTCTAATTCATAATTTAGATTAAATTAGAACTTAATTAATTGTTTCTAATTAGTTTAAGGAAAAACCCTTTTTGAAAAACTCATTTTTCAAGAAGAGACCTTTTTGGAATTATTGAAAATTTATTGTATCTCTTTTAAAAATCTGATTTTTAACCTAATTAGGCTTATAAATAGGATTAAGAGGCCTGGAAACATATTTTTTCCAACAGCCTCAAGCTCCCCTTGCTTCTTGCCTCCCTCTTCTCTCTCTCCATTGCTCTCTCTCGCTCTTTTGTCGATTTATTTCTCTCATTGTTCTCCTCTTCTTCATCTTCTTCCCCTTTTTCTTCAAGCTTCGAACCCTTTCGTCATCGACAACTTCTTACCTTCTTCGTCGGGGAGGCGTGTATGCAGTTGGGATCAACCACTTTCTCCTCTCAACTCTTCTATCAGAAGCGATCTGCGAGGTGATCTTCTTTCTCTCTCTTTTTCACCGTAGATTTAGGTTTGCATTGCATCGCATATAGTTTCGTAGATCATCACACCATCAGCATATTTAGTTTAGTTTTATTGCATCTGAAAAAAAAATAGATTTCATATTTGGTAGCGTAGCCGTTTCTTGATTTAAACATTATATAATTGTGATCTAGGTAAATCGATAGGTCTAATATAGGGTTTTCGTATATTTTTCGTTTCTTGTTTAGTTTTCAATTAATTTAGGTTTGATATACTCTATAATAGACTGTTTCACATTTTTTATTTTGTCTTTTTTAGATCCATTGAATAGCGTTCTTTTTAGCCGATATGCTTTCTTATCGTTTTATGCCTAGTTTAGTTTAGATTAAGGCAGTTGTGTTTTTTTTTCGTCAGTTACATAGCAATTTGTTTCTGTTAATTCCAGAAAGTGTCTTTTAATAATTAGATTAAGAATAGTTATTTTTTTATTGATTATTATTATTTTTAGTTATTTAGGTTTAGCGTGTTTTGTGATTTGAGTTCAGCGTTTTTTTTGGCACAGCGTGGTTGACGCTGTGTATTGCTGAATCAAGAACGTGTGTTGATTACTTCATGCAGATTGTTCTTTTGAAGTTTTTGTATAAGTTAGGTGCATATGACGTGTTAGGTAATTGATTAGTTTATTCCATATTAGTTAGTCAATTTATGTTATACAGGGTAGTTGATTACATTTTCATATAGGTCAGCATGTTGCTGTTATTTTATTTTTCTTACATAGACTTGGTTGCATTGCTGTAGTTATTTCATTAAACGTTTAGTTGTTTTGTAATTCATTTAATTCACCTTGTTACAAAGGCGTAGCTTGGGGGGGGGGGGGCAGGACCAGTCCTGCCTCCCGAAACAGTTAATTTTTTTTTTTTAAAAGCCCAGTCCTAGCCCAGCCCTGATTCCATATGAAATAGATTTTTATCCATTTTTGTAGCCCAGCCCAGTCCTAGGCCAGCCCTGACTGCAGCAAATAGTTTGATTCTTCCATATGAAATAGATTTTTATTAATAATTGTAGCCATTTTTTATTTTATCTCAACAACAAAAAAAACCGGGGGCGCTGCCCCCGAACCCCCGACTATCACACAATTTTTTTTTTTTTGCTACACCCCTGTTTGCCCCCCCCCCCCCCTCACATGAATCCTAGCTACGCCACAGGCTTGTTACGTTCTTTTGTTCAATGGTTAATTAGATTGTTTGCTAACATTAGTTATTCGTTACATTATTTACATCGTTTAATGCAGCCTTAGCTTAGGTCTTATATGTAATTAACTTGCTTTGAATTTCATGTTTAGGGATACTTCATAGTGCAGTACGTTAACCCTTGATTTCAAAAGAGTCTATTTATCAAATTAGTTGTTAATCTAGATACTTCGATTAGTTGCTTAACAATTTAATTTTTTTTTTTTGCCTTGCGTATTCATCGTATGATTTTATGTTTTTTTCTTAAGTTAACATTAGTACTCGTTAATTCAGTAATTAGTTAAATTAGATTCTTTATGTGCATGCGTTCTTTGTAGTTAGCAGTTAGCCATTTAGTTAATTGAGCAGTAGGCCAATAGGGTTCATCAAAAGCATGTGTTTTTAGTTTACTTAAATAACTTAGATTCATTTAGTTTGTAGTTCTAATGGGTAGTCGTTGAGCTCGAATTTTATTTAAAATTTAATTAGTTTTTACATAGTTAATCATAGTTTGTTACACTAGTTTCTTGATTGATTAGTTAGTTAGGAAGTTTTGCTATTTTGTCTCTTAGTGTTAGTTGTTTTTAATTAGTAACAAGTTAGTTCATAATTAGTTCATGTCTCTGTTATTTTTCTGCGTATTTGCATTCAATTTTTTCGTTGATTTCTTTGTCTACTGTGTTTTTGATTTTTGCAGGAAAGCATCAGAAAATGTGGTAGAGCCCTTTTCGTACCCTAAAAGTACCCTCTGAGGTCCCCTCAAGCCCTCAAAAGTGCTCTCAAAGGGCAGAAGAAAACATGCATTACTTGTTCCATTAAAGGGTACACAGAGGGAATGTTAAAGGAAAACAAATCAATAAAAAAGAGACACAAGAAGACTCGAATCATTGAAGCCTTTTCTTTTCTTTTTAGATTAGGGTTTTATTTCTGATATTTATTTATTTAATTGGGTCTGTAATAAGCCATTTATTTATTTTGTTTAATCTCTATACGTAGGGTCATACTCCCTTAGTTAATTATTGAATTAATTCATTTTATTTTGGCAATAAAGAGTAGTTTAGCTTGTGTGCTTGAATACAAGTATTTTCCGTTCCCTGAGATCGACCCAGACTCCACCACTCGTGCGAGCCAGTTTTTATTATTTGGTGTCTGGCTTTCACACTTATTTTCCTTAAAAATATTATTTTAAAAAAGGTCTTCATAAAACTCACACCACAGAGGAATCACTTTTCTTGAGAAAACAATTTTTAGAGGGGTTTTCTTTCGAAAACCTTTTTCTATAGCATGCATCAATGGCCCTAAACCAAACCCACATGTGGGAGGCAAGATTTAGGGTCTGTACTTATGAAAACTTGAAGGAATTCATACCTATGAATTTTGTTTTACGTGTAGAGCATAGAACTCCCTATCTTTTTGCGAAAAATTGATCCTACACGCGTAGATCGCTCTTTTAACATGAATCGACTGTTTGACATGAACTACAACCTCACCCATGACCTTCTTACACTCATCACATGATCGTGGATGCTTCCCTTGTTGATCCATGGGTGAAAACACCAAGGGTTTGGTGTGGGAAAGAAGAGAAGAAGAGGGATTTCTTAGAGAAGGGAAAGAAAGTTTTAAAAAAACCAAAAAGAGGGCAAATAAGGGGGGCGTGAACCCCTCCTCTCTTTTTATAGTGCTAGAGTTGGGTTAAGGGCTGAAGTTAATTTTATCCCTTGATCTTAGATTTAGGTTAGTTTCAAATTTTTAAAAAACTTTCACTTACGTTTTTCTTTAACTCTCTTCTTTCTCTCTTTTTTTTTTTTTTATTTGTACTTAGCTTAGGTAATGTATATTATACATACAATATATAGTATGGGGAAGCCCACATGTGCTATTTGACCCCTATAGTCCAAAATTTTTACATGTTTTAAAATTTTCAACTTGCTTGCCAAGCAAGCAAGTTGACCAGTCAAAGTTTTTTTCTGTTTTTTTTCTTTCTTTTCTTTCCTTCTTGGTTCAGCCCACTCTTCTAATTGGACTCTCTAGGGGGTGACGCCCCCCGTATGGAGCCTTGTTTTGGAAACAAGGCAAGTTTTGACTTTTCAAAACTTGCCTTCAAATTTGGTAAGTTTTATTTTAACTCTTAAATTTCAAGTTTCTCTTTTTTTATTTTAAAGTTTAAGTTGGAGTGTCACGTAGGATGGTACGACCCAACTATGGACTCCTACTGGATTATATGATTTAATTAATTCTTGAGTTCCATTCCACTAATTGAAATTCTTAATTATTTCAACTAAATACAAATTCAATTCCTTTACAAATTCAAATATGAAATTACATAAAATGTCATTTAAAGGAGTTAGACTTAAGTGTAAATAGATTTCATCCATAAATTTTTAAACTTTTATTTATTTAAATTATTTATTTTATATATCCCTTAAAAGGTTAATTCAAATTCTTCAAAAATAATTTCTAAAAAATTCAAAACTCTATAGGGTCGATGAGACCCTTGGGCGGGGTGATTATTGCCAAAAATTTTCTTTTCTTTTTAGGGAAAGAGAAAACCCTCGTAAGGTCCACTTGACCTTTTGAAAAGATTTTAAAAAATTACTCGCCTTCATTTTTAGAAAAATGCAAAAAAATGGGAAGATGGGGCTCGTTCATCGGTACGAGGTTCAACCGTTCTTGGCGCCTTTACCAAGGGTAATTTAACCAAGGATCGAATTTATGCCTTTTCTTTGTCTAAATTTATTCAAGAAATTATCCTAAGTCCTAAAATGCACATAGAATCAGACTTGTGCTATGATTTTGAACTTGAAAAATATCTATGCTTTTGAAAAGATTTCAGAGATCTGAATTTTCCAAGTGATTTTGAAATGAATTTGAAAATATCCTTTAGGAAATGGAAGAATTCGAACTTGAATTGGAAAATTGAAATTGAGTTCGAATTGAAAACTTGAAGTTGAAATTTAAATCTGAGTTTGGAAATTGAATTTGATTTTGAAATGGAATTTGAAATTGGATTTTGAAGTGGAAATTAGAGTTTGAAAATGGTAAAATGAATTTAAAATTAAGTTTCAAATTTTGAAATCTGAATTGATTGAAATAGAAAATCGAAATTGGAATTGATTTTTTTAATTTAAAATTGAATTTAGAAATCAAATTTGGAATTTTAAAATTGTATTTGGAATTTTAGAATTGAAATTGAAAATCAAAATTAGATTTGAAATTGGAAATTGAAATTGAATTTTGATTTGGAATTGAAGAATCAAAATCTGAAATCGAAAATGTAATTGAATTTGAAAGTTAAATTGAAAACAAAAAATCAAAATTGAAATTTAAAAAATGAAATTGGAATTTAAAATTAAGAATTCAAATGAAATTCAAAATTTAATTTGGAATTAAAATTGAGAATTGAAATGAAATTCAAAAGTAAGAATTGAAATCTGAAAATGGAAAATTTAAAATTGATATTTGAATTTGAAATGAAAATAAAATTCAAAATTTAGAATATGGAAGAAATAGAAAATTAAAATTGATATTTGAAATTGAAATAAAAAGTTGAAATTTGAAATTCGAAAATGGAAAGTTAGAATTGATATTTTAAAATTGAAATAGAAATCGAAATTTGAATAGGAAATTGAGATTAATATTTGGAATTGAAATAGAATTTTAAGAATTGATATTTACTTTTTTTTTTGGGAAAATGTTTTAAAAAGTAAATTGGAAAATATTTGAAAATACTTGGAACTTGAGAATGATTTTGAAAATACTTTGAATTTGTAAATGGTTTTGAATTTGAAAATGAATTTGGAAAATAATTTTGAATTTGAAAATAGAAATCGAAAATGACTTTAAATTTTGAAATAAAAATTGCATTTGAAAATCATTTCAAAACTTGAAATTTTGAAAATAACTTGAATAAAAAAATGATGTAATTCTATGTTAAATGATGAATATGCTATTTTTGAAAAATTATTTGAATTTTAAGGAAAAAATTATACTTTAAAAAATTAAAATAAGATTAATTTTCATATATTCATGACTAGGGCTACAAATATACTTTAAATTAATCTTAATTCTAATAAAAAAAAGAAAAAAGATTTTGTGCCTTTATAGAATTAAAACAAAATTAATTTTTAATATATTCATGACTAGAGCCACACTTATATTTTGAATTAATCTTTATTTTAATTCAAATAAATGAAGAAAAAAGAATTAATTTTGAAAGAAATGATGAGTTTTGAAAATGACCTCAAAGTGTAGGTCAAATTTTTATTTAATAAAGAATAATAACTCTAAGTATTATTCGTATTCCGACTAAGACCGCGAACATGAACTTTACTTAATTTTATTTACTCTTTATTAGATGGTGCATGAGTCATTCGTGTTTTTCATAGTGTATTTAAAAATAAGGGAAAATAAAATGCAACATATTAATATTGAATTAATCTATATCTCATTCATTCTAAACTAAGCATAAAATAAAAATTCTCATTAATGAAATTATTACAATCCTTGAATTGATTACAAAAATTGAAAAAGAAGAAGAAAGAGAAAAGAAAATTCTGCAAAATGAGCAAACATGTTAGAAATGTAGACATTTATGGATTTTCTTTAGTTATAAAAAAAAACAAACAAAAAAATCTAAAGTTTAGCCTTTTTATGCCCCAAAAATAAGGAAAAATCCACAAACATGTTATAAATTTATAAAATTTGATGTAAAGGTTCCTAATAATCTTAGAAATATTCTAGAATAAAAAAATATAGAAAATGATTGGAGAGAAACCCAAATTTGGGTTTTTTTTATCCAATCAAAATAAGTCTTTTCAAAATCAAGATATGCAAACACACCCTGTAAGAGTATTTTAAATAAATGAAAGCCTAAAAAAACTCAAATTGATCTGAAAATGAATCCATGGATTCCTAACTCATCAGAGAAACATTTTCCTTTTATAGATCTTGAAAATCATTTTTAAAACTCGAGATATGATTGAAACATTGAAGAATAAATTTGAAAATTGAATTTTTAACAGATAGGTTTCTGTATGATTGAAACATTGAAGAATAAATTTGGAAATCCAGAAATTGGATTTTTAACAGATAGGTTTATGTAATTTTAGAGTTTTAGAGGCTAAACTGATTAAATTTCTCTAAAATTTGTGAAAAAAATTGCTCAATTCAACCATAAAACAACTCCATTTTACTAAATTGAAAAATCAATCCTGGTTTGGAAATAGTGACTTCCCAAAGTCGCCATTTCCAAACAAGAAATGGACCTGTTACAAAATTTGAAATTATGTAACCAGTCCCAATTTTTTACTAGATTGATATATTAAAACAGCATAAAAGTTTATGAAATTTGATATGGGTAAACTAGACACAAAATGGAAGAAAAACCTTTTTACAGATTTCAAAAATAAATTTTCATTAGGGAGGACACATCTAAACAAGTTGAGATAAAATTTAAGAAATGCTTAAGGAGGTAAAAAGACAAGGTTCTGATCTTCGATCAGAATTAGATATGAAAATTTAATAAAAATTACTAAAAATTCATAGAGATAAACTAGACATTTATAGAAGAAAATTTCAATTTACAGATCTAAAAAATAGTCTCCCATTGGGGAGATCCAATCCAAACAAGTTGGTACAAAACCTGTGAAAGAAAATTGACAAGGTTCTGGTTTTTTATCTAAATGCCTAATGAAAAAAAATAAAAACTTATGAAAATTGGCATAAATAAACTATATATTTTAATAAAAAATGCCTTTTTAAATATTTAAAAATTGATCTCTCATTGGGGAGATATGAATGCAACTCGTCGATCCTGGGTCTGAGCAATGCCTGTGATTGCAAACAGATAGGGTTCTGACTTAAAATGTAAAAGAAATCGAAATACTCTATAGAAATGGTTAAAAATTTATAAAGATAAAATAAACATTCAGATGAAGAAAATCCTATTTACAGATCTAAAAAAGGATATCTCATTAGGGAGATATGACTCTGACAAAATGGGCTAAAAACCAAACCATAAAAAATGATACAGTATAACAAGGTTGCGGTTTTTAACCAAAAATCTGGCATGCAAACACCATAGAAATTGATGAAAATTGGCATTAAGAAACTAGATTCAACACTGGATACATCCCTTTTTACAGATTTGAAAGATCATCTCTAGTTATGGATAAATCATTCCAACAAGTTGATCCAATTTCAGGGAAAATCTAGATGACCCAAAATGACATGGTCCAAATCCCAATTTTTTTAAGAGATTAAACCAACTCAGAATGCTCTGATTTTTTGTGGAGATTTTGAAAACATATAAATGAAGATGCAATCAAAATGAGGCCTAATTATATACAAATTGATGAAATAAAAAATGAACCAGAATAGAAAATAGCATCTAAACATAATTGAGTGGAGTAGAACCTCATTAATGAATTGATCCAAGGATCAAACATGAGATCTATCATTTTAAATCATGGATGATGATGAAAATGATGCAAACACAAAATTAAATCATCTAAAAATAACCTTGAAAGCATTGGAGCATGAATTGAAATCAATTTTGCCCATTGAATGTGAGATTTGATCTATTGAAGATCAAATCCCAATTCTAAATGGATAGAATAAAAATGCACAAAGTAAATAAAAATTTGAATGAATCAAAAGGCATAAAAGCAAAATCAATATAGAAATAATGTAAATCTACATTTCTACTTCACGACATTGAAAGGAAATTGCAAGAAAAGGAAGAGAAAAGGGGGGGCAATTTTAGAGAAATTGAAAAAAAGAAAGAAAGAAAAGGAAAAGAAGAATTTGGAAAAGAGGAGAGCGAGGGCCTACCTTGGGCTAGAGGAGGGGCTTCTTCCTTCTTTACTTCAGCCACCAAGCAAGAGCCAAAGAGGAGGAGGAATGCTTGAGAGAGGGAGCCTTTTCTTCTTGAAAAACTTACCCCCCATAGGGCCTTTTTATAATGAAAATAAGGGGTATTTTGGGCATAGGGGTTTTAAGATATTTTGGGGGCCTTAGGGCTGATGTGGCAAAGGGCTCACATGGGGGGGGGTTGGCGCCAACCCCATATGGGTAATTTGCACCTTTTCAAATAGGCAATAATGCCATTTTGTAAAATATTTTGACACATGGCACCCTTCTTGCAATAGGGTGTCCATGTATGTCTTTCTTTAGTTTTGTAGATAGGCAAAAAGGGCATTTTATTGAAATTTTGATACATGGAATCACCTTTCAAGTGATTTTCATGTGGGTTTTTAAAAGAAAAAGGGTTTTAAAGGTATATTCAAAACAATTTTGATTTTGATTTTTGAAAATACCAAGTGTTGCCCCTTTTTTGAAAATGCATTTTTGATTTTTGATTTTAAAATCAAGATAAAAAGTGAAATAAAATATGAGAAATGAAAAGGGGAATTTGGAAATAATTGGATTAAAAAATCTAATTTTGATTTACGAAATCCAAATTGGGTAAAAACCAGATCCAGATTGATTTTTGAGAAATTTTTGCAAAAATATTGAATTTGGATTTGAAATTTCAAAGATTATTTTTGAAATTGGAGATAAAAGTTGGATCTTGATTTTAAATTTGAAATCCCCAAATTGATTTTTAATAAAAATCGGATTTTGAAACTGGATCTGGATCCATTTTGACATTTTGAAATCCAGATTGAATTTTGAATAGGAACCAGGGTATGTTTCAAAAGATTTTTTGCAAAATGATAGATTTGAATTTGAAATTTGAGATTTGATTTTAAAATTAGAATAAAAATTAAATTTTGAAAAGGATCTGGATATGAGGTTTTGAAAAATATTAGATCTAGATCTCGATTTGAAGGAAATTGGTTCGAAATGGGAATCGAACCATGAATATGGATTTTTGAAGAATAGAAAAAAACCCAAATTCATAAAAAATTAGGATTTTGGATCTGAGTTCAAAAAGTAAAAAATTGGATCTCAGATGTTAGGTGGATCCGAGTTCAAAAATTGATTCAATTAACCTTCTGAGTGGATTAGAAGGTGGATCCAAACTGAAATGGATCTGAACTGATTAATTGGGTCCTGGATATCCGATGTGATATTCCAAGTTTAATGAATAAATTGGACTATGGATATAGATTATAGAATGAATCAGATGAAAAATCCAGGTCTGGGATGAAAATTAGACACCAGATCCAACATTAGATCCACTATCCGAATTGAAATGGATTGGATCTCAAATATTGATGAAATATTAGATGAAAGAATTGATTCAAGTTTAAATTGGAGACTTGTCCCAATTAAAAAATTGTTAGAAATGATGTTTTGAAGAAATTTGTACTTTTTTTATTTTTGCCCTGCAGGGGTAGAAACACTGTACAAAACTGGTTTGAACTAATTTGAACTGTACTGGATTAGAATGAACTGAATCTGAAGCTAGTTATACTCAGATGAACTAAATCTGAAACTAGAACACTAGGTCAACCAGCTGGGGTTAGCTCAATTTGGACTCAATTGAGCTTAAATGAGCTGAAATGAGTTAAAACGAAGGTCAGAGTGTGTAAAAAGTGACTTTGAACTGAAACTGGACCATTCAAACTCTTGATGAACTCAGATTAGACTCCTAGAGATAGGATCTACTGGATTTGACTGACTTAGGGACAGACTGGCTAAAATTTGAGTTAAAACTGAGCTTATTTCGCCTGAAATAAACTTAATTTAGCTTGAATGAATTGACATAACTCATTTGTGAGCTCAGTGGAGCTAGAAATGACTGACATTCTAACTCTTTTGAACTTAAATTGTGCTTGGCTATGACAGACAAACGAAAAGCTAAGGGTGATGTAAAGGTAAAATGGTAATTTTATTAATAAAATGGGATAAATTGACCTCTAGACCGGGATAAACCTAGGGGTGAGACTCTATACTGCCCTGTAAAGGATTTGGCATCTGCGAAAGGAGAAGTCCAGAATGGACCTGAAAAATTTGGGGAGTTTACAGATGCCCCTCTTTGCTGCTAAGTCGATTGAAAGCCGAGCTTAGTGGCAAAGAAAAATATACTAAATTTCAAAAATAAAAATGCCCCTGTTAGGAAAATTTGACTGGGTATAAAAGAATTGATTGTGAAAATGATCCTCACGAAGTGATGTTGCAAAAGGTGAGAAACCTAAACTCTCTAATATTAAGTGTTCAAAAAACTATATAAAGAGGTCATAGGGGGGTTGACCAGCCCTCAAGCTTCCTCCCTCCTCCATTGCTACAACCACGGTGAAACTCTCCAATATTAAGTTTTATTTATTTATTTTTTATTTTTTAGGTATTTCCACCATTGTCGCCCCTTATATGTTGCATATTTTTCCATTTTCATTCAAGATCCATGCTACATGACCTAAGATGATGATTTACTGATCATCTATGAGATTTTACATGTTTTTGATCTGTTGGAATCGTTGATGATACATTTATTATGTTAAATGCCCAAAATGGTATTTTCTTTCATATTTTTTTTTGTTACTCTCCCTCGTAGAGTAAACAACACAATTGTCACAAATTTTGTGGCGACTTAATCCCTAGTAATGGGATACAATTTTTTTAGATTTCAACCTAAATCCTTCCTCTTGTCAAAACTTCTCCAAAAAAGTTTTCTTGGTCTAAAAACCTCCACTTTCCTCTACAGAAAGCACTGGTATTCAAAAAATGGTTCAGACAAGAGCTGGAAAAGAAACAGTTCCTCAACTCAGCGACAGTGAGGCAGAAGGGATGAGCTCTCCTAAATCAGTCAGAGGACAGGGTCAGAACAAGAAAGATGACATCGACCCCGCTATGTATGATATATTCCAAAAGATGATGGCAAGGATGATGTCAGAACAAGCCGAGGCCAAGCTGAAAGAGGCAGTTCCTAAAAGCAAGCTGAGGAAGAAGCCTGTAAAAAAGCAAATCAGAATTATCAAGAAGAAGATACAGCCAGACACTACTTCTGAGGAATCAGAGTCAGTCGAGGAAGAATCAGAAGAAGAAGAGCAGATTGTCAACAAACAGAATCCTCCAACGCAGTCCGTAAAAATAGCTGCAGAAGAGCCCGAATTTGTCAACAAGCCCAAGTCTGAGGCTCCAACAGAGGACCTGATGAGCAAGCAGATGAAGGAGATGAATCGAGCAATTAAAGACATTCAAGCCAAGGGTAAGGGCAAGCAGACCTACACCGGCGAAGATTTTTACGATGGTCTAGATGGGGATGATAATCTGGAGAACCTTCCTCGTAAATTTCTCAAGTTTGATGAAACTGACAACCCTAAAGCCCATTAGCCACATTTTATGCAGAGTGCAGTCGTTTCAAGAAAGACAACAGGGCTCTATTCATCTGTTTTCCCCACAGTCTAGAGGGCGTAGCAGCTAGATGGAATGTTGACCACGTAAATCCTATCGAACTACGAGAGTTCGATAAAGTAGTAAATTTGTTCATCGAGCACTTCTTATTCAACACTGAAGCCTCACCTACATTAAATCATCTTTACAACCTGAAGCAAGGAGAGACTGAAAGAGCATGTGATTTCATTCACAGGTGGAGAAGCACCTGTAATAAGATGAAGGTACCCATTCCAGAGGAGCACGCATTGCAGGTAATCCTCAACAATTTCTCTCAGCCCATAAGGAGCCTCATCGCCACTTCCCCGGCGAAATCCTTCATCAAGTTAATTGAGCAAGCCGAATGACTCGAAACAGGAATAGAAAGCGGACTTTACAAGGGCACGCCTCTAGTCAAGAATATCCAAGACCAGAAAAATAAGGCGCAGTTCGCTCATTCAGTTAAGGCCTCCTGCAATAATCTTGGCAGTAGCAGCAAAGGAAACAAGAACAATAGTGGCAGTGGTCCGAGAGTAGATCAGGGCAAGGGGCAGAAGGAGAGAGCCTATAAGAACAATGGCAAGCCGCTTCCAAATGGCCTTCAGCAAAAGGGTGATCTTCAAGAGAAGCCCAAGTATATCAAGTGGGAGAAAGATCGAGTCTTCACTCCATTATCTCAGAGTTTAGAAGTGATTATGGATTACCTTTTGAAGCACGGGATGATCAAACTCCCTAAAATAGCGGATCCTCCCGTAATCTTGGGAAAGTTCAAGGACCAATTCTGCAAGTACCATAGGGCAACACGGCATGACACCGAGCATTGTTTCGTCCTCAAGCACATGATACAAGACTGCATTGACAGAAGTGAGCTGATAGAGGACGAGCAAGAAGAGCGCCCAACAGTCTTGACAGAACCATTTCCAGATCACTCCAAGAATTGAGGATGCCCAAGTTTTTTTTTTGCACTATCATTTTCCTTTGATTAGTCATCTTGTAGGGGCAAGTCAGCCCAGTCTTTTGAATCCTTTCTTTTCGAAGTTCTTGTAAATATTCAGTCTTGTTATCGAACCTTTGCTTATCAATGAAATGTCAATTTCCTTTATATCTTTTATATTTCATACTTCTTTGCCATACTGGGGCATTTAAATTTCTGTTCTTTTCAGAATGCGGGACAATCTTGACATCATTCATGAGAGAAATGATATTACCTATGAGGGCTTTTCAAAAATCATGAAATTTTAAAAAGTCTTCGTTATGACCAAAGAGTTCAAATATTCTTTGGTCCAACCTTTGTCAAAAATCAACCCTCGTGTTGATCATGTTTTCAAAAATAGGTTTTCAAACCATTGCATTGAAAAATCAACCCTCGTGTTGATCATGTTTTCCAAAATAGGTTTTTAAACCATTGCATTGAAGGATCAACCCTGGTGTTGGTCTTATCTTCCAAAAATAGGTCTCAAATCTTGTGTTGATCATATTTTCCAAAAGTGGTTTTTTTTTTAAACCGTCACATTCAAAGATCAACCCTTGCGTTGATCTTATCTTCCAAAATGGGTTATAAATCATCATATTCAAAGATCAATCCTTGCATTGGTCTTATCTTCCAAAAATGGATTTTAAATCATTATATTCAAAGATCAATCCCTGTGTTGGTCTTATCTTCCAAAATCGGTTTTAAAACATTATATTAAAAAATCAACCCTTATTTTGATCTTATTATCAATTTAGAACTGTTATTTTTAGAAATCAGATCTATTGTTGATCTTCTTCAAAAATAGGTTTTCAAAATCATTGCCTTCAAAAATTAAACCTCATGATGATCTCTCATGTTTGATTTAAAGGATCAGATCTCGCGCTGATCATTCTTCTTATGGTGAATTTTCTTCCCCCAAAATGATTTCTCACTTATCTTTTAAATAAACATTTTCCTTTCAAAATCCCATATGCAGGCAGGATCAGAAAAACTCCCTTTTCTCTTAAATCTTATAAATTTTCAGTTAATTTGGATATCTTTATTAGTTTTCATTCATTTTATTCAAGTTTACATCAATTTTATCAAGTTTTATCAAGTTTTTCCCTCAATTCTATTCAAATTTTTATCAAAATCCATTTTCCCTTTCAGGGTAAGGGATAAACCTGATGCCTCTTTCCCATGAGGTATTTCCTAAATCTTCTTATGCCCTTTCAGGTTAAGGGATAAACCTGACCCTCGTTGTTCGAGGTGTACCCTTTCAGGTTAAGGGATAAACCTGACCCTCGTTGTCTGAGGTGTGTTTTCCCGCTCAGGTTAAGGGAAAAACCTGACCCTCGTTGTCCGAGGTGTTCCCATTCAGGATAAGGGAAAATCCTGAGACCCCTTGTAAGAGCAATAATGCTACCTATGAGGATTCTTTTGTAAATACAAGTTTTATCAATCTTTATTGATTTTCTAGATTTGTATCGATTTCCCTTCATTAAATTTTCTTAAATTTTATTCTTTTTTCCCATTCAGGATAAGGGATAATCCTGAAACCCCTCGTAGGAGCAATAACGCTACCTATGAGGATTCTTTTGTAAATACAAGTTTCATCAACCTTCATTGATTTTTTTTTAAATTTTTTTTTTATCAATTTCTCTTTATTAAAATTCTTTAAATTCTTTTTCGCATTCAGGATAAGGGATTATCCTGAGACCTCTCGTGGGGGCAACAATGCTACCTATGAGAATTCTTTTTGCAAATACAAGTTTTATCGATCTTTATTGATTTCTAAATTTATATTTCTCTTCAAATTCTATTCTTTTCCCATTCAGGATAAGGGATAATCCTGAGATCACTCATAGGGGAAACCATGCTACCTGTGAGAATTCTTTTTACAAAAATAAATCAATTTCCTCAAATGTTCTACATTTTTTTTTTAAAGTTTTATATCCTTCTGTCTTCTCAAAGTTTATTCTTTCTATATTCTCCGTCAGGATAAGGGTTTAATCCCGAAAATTGGATCGCATACCTGGTCCATGTAAATCATAGATCATAAATTCTAAATCTTGTCATATCCCTTCTAAATTCTAGTCTCAGGTTATCTCTTCACAAAATCTTCTATTTCCCCTTCAGGTTAAGGGATAAACCTGAATCATTCTTTTCCTAAATTCTCATCAAGTGTCTATTCTATTTTTTCCCTTTCAGGATAAGGGATAATCCTGAAACCCCGACAATCATTCCTGCTTCAAATCTCTAAATATCTTAAAAATGTTGGTCTCCTTCCCAACTTTCGGACGGAAAACCCAGTCCTCGCACAGGGTTACCTCTCAAAATCTTCAAATCTAAATATCAAGTTCATTCACAAAACTCAGTCCTCGTACTGTTTGTCTTTCAGAAAGCTTCAAATCTTAGATCAAATCATTAAATCAAAGGTCATTAAATGACATGTCCCAGCTACTTCGCTGGTCGTCAAATGATTAAATAAAATGTCCCAGCTACTTCGCTGGTCCTTAAATGATTAAATGAAATGTCCCAGCTACTTCGTTGGTCGTTAAATGATTAAATGAAATGTCCCAGCTACTTCGTTGGTCGTTAAATGATTAAATGAAATGTCCCAGCTACTTCGCTGGTCGTTAAATGATTAAATGAAATGTCCCAGCTACTTCGTTGGTCGTTAAATGATTAAATGAAATGTCCCAGCTACTTCGCTGGTCGTTAAATGATTAAATAAAATGTCCCAGCTACTTCGCTGGTCGTTAAATGATTAAATGAAATGTCCCAGCTACTTTGCTGGTCATTAAATGAAATATTCCAGCTTCTTCGTTGGTCGTTAAATGAAATGTCCCAGCTACTTCGCTGGTCGTTAAATAAAATGTCCCAGCTACTTTGTTGGTCGTTAAATGAAAGGTTCCAGCTACTTCGCTGGTCGTTAAATGAAAGGTCCCAGTTTTTACTGGCCATTAAATGGAATGTCCCAGCTACTTTGCTGGTCGTTAAATGAAAGGTTCCAGCTACTTCGCTGGTCGTTAAATGAAAGGTCCCAGTTTTTACTGGTCATTAAATGAAAGGTTCTAGCTACTTCGCTGGTCGTTAAATGAAAGGTCCCAGTTTTTACTGGTCATTAAATGAAATGTCCCAGCTTCTTCGCTGGTCGTTAAATGAAAGATCCCAGTTTACTAGTCAGAATGTCCAAAATCATAAATTGTAACTAAAGGTCGTATCAAAATCTATATTGAGTAATTGTTTCACAAAGAAATTCATGAAAAATTTGCCAATTTGCTAAAAGTATTTGTTGATTCCAACATTCTTACTGCATAAAAGAATTTCCTCAAATTACCTCTAGTATTCTTTCCAAAAGGGTGAAACTTTTTGCGAAAAAGAGGTAAAATTCAAATCTTTTTCCTGTTGATCAACCAAAAGGATGAGAGAAATATCCTCGGTATGATTGGCGAAAGAAATATTCAATGACGTTGAAAAGCCAGAAATGAATTGATATTGATCATAGCTTTGATGCATGTTTAAAGACGATTTTCTGGCAATTAGGCAGTGGAAATATCCTGAGCGATAAAAAGAATCCCCTTATTCATGTCTCCTCATCCACTTAGAGCTGCAATCAAATATCTGCAAAAGAGATCTCTCAATTGTCGTCAAGATGAAGGCGAATAGGCGAGCAGACCCCCGGGGCTAAAGAAGATTTGGATCATCTACCGAGATGAAGGAGTTTTTGAAGGATCCTTCCAGGGAAAGTTCAGATCACTGTCGAGATGAAGGCGAGTGTGATGGACCTACCGACAAAACCCTAAATGATATTTGATTCCTGCTATCATCTAAAGACCTTTGAGCCAATACCATCATATATAATCCTTGAGAAAAAGAAGGATCAGAGCATCTCCAAGATGAAGGAGTTTGTGACGTACCCTTCCCTGAAAAAGAGAGAAAAGTCAGTACATCTCCAAAATGAAGGATGATGTAAAAAGCCCGAAAAAGTTCAATGACTCAAAAAGAGTGCAAAAAAGATTATCATGAGAATACACTCAGATATCAAAACTGCCTAAATTGCCAGAAGTCATCTTTTCTTATGCAAAATTCTTTTATCAATGTCTTTTTACTACTTGCTTTTATGAAATTAAGAATATTTCTTCTCTTCTCATATCAAGGAAATAGATAGCTTCCTTAAAGAAAATCATCAGCGCTAAAATTTTGAATTTGACTCTTAAAACCGAGGAGTTAACCACGTTGGAGGAAATACTTTGGTTAAAAGAGGGAATATCTTTGCACACATGTGCACATTTTCAAGCGTTGAAGTCAACTATAAATTTATCTTATTGGCAAAATTTTCTAGATATTCTAAGAATGAAATAAATATTCAATATCCATTTTGATGCAACCTGGCGTTGTTTATATTTTACAGAAGAGTTACCCCATTCAGTTGAAGTATCTCTCCTGTCCCATCACGGTTTCGAGAAATCCGTATGGTTGTTCCCACTCAGGTTCAGGGTCAAAACCTGTAATGTCCTCGAGAGGTCATTAAAATCAAAAGCTATTTCAGTCTCAGCATATTGACTCCCAAGTTCATCCCCTTTTCAAGGCTTTAGGGAACCACATTTCCTCCTTTTGCAAACCCCTTCTGGATTTGTTTGTCCAAATTCCGAAGGTCCCATCATGGTTTCTTCATCCAAGGATTCCGTATGGTTGCCCCTTTCAGGTTAAGGGTTAAGCCTGAGCCTCGTTCCACGAGGTATCTTTTCGTTCAGGTTAGGGTTAAACCTGAGTCTTATTTTTGACTAGATATCCTTTCTAGTCCTTTCACGGTTTCTTCATTTGAGAACTTCGTGTGATTCCCCCCCACTCAGGTCAAGGGTTAAACATGAATCTCGCTTTTGCGATGCATTTGTTGTCCCATCACGGCTTCCTCGTTCAAGGATTCTGTATGGTCGTCCCTTTTAGGATAAGGGTTAAGCCTGAACCTCGTGCCTCGAGGTATTTTTCCTTTTTCAGGTTTGGGTTAAACCTGAGTCTTGTTTCGAGGAGGTGTTTTCCTCCAGTCCCATCGTGGTTCTTCCCATCGAGGAATCCATGCTCTGCATATCCATCCAGGAAAGGATCCTACTTGAGCTTCATCTCACGAGGCATTTTCCAAAAATGTCCCATCAAGGTCATCATATATTCCCTTCCCTATTCAGGTTATTTTGAGATATATTCATCCCATCTAGGTTAAGGGTTAAACCTAAAGCATTCCAAAAAGCTGATCTCGCCTCACTCATGAGACTTGATCAAAATTCTTATCTTTTATCATTTCAGGTTCTTCGCCCAAAGTCCCATCACGATTTCCTCATTTCTGTTATGCAGTCATATCATTTTCGAGGATTTCGTCTCCCCAAAGCCATTCAGGATAAGGTATTAAGCCTGAAAAACCATCTTTTCAAAATAATTCTTCCACACCCAGTTCAGATCTACTTACTGAGCATTTTCAAAATTTGAAGTGTTATCTTTGCCACTAAGCTCGGCTTTCAACCGGCTTAGTAGCAAAGAGGGGCATCTGTGAACACCCCAAATTTTTCAAAATCTTTTAAATATTCCCTTCTTGCCCCTAAATTCATTTTTGAGCAAAATGAGTCATTTTTTTAATCTAAATTCCAGTTCATTTCTCAAGTTTTACTGAAATTAAATTCATTCTATATGTTTAAATTGTTTTCGGATCTGGATTCATTGTCCAGATCCAAATCTGAGTCTCATTGTCCAAATTTTAAATTAAAATTATAGAAAATACCAAAAATAGTTTTTAAATAGCTCGGACAGTCCATCTGACATCCGTTTGGATCCATCACGTTGTATTTCTCGATTCGAGTGTCAAAACTCGAACATTTTCTCAAAACCTGGGTCCAAACCCCTTCTTCTGAAGAAATTTTCCCGAAATAGTCTGAAATTCTCAGAAAAATACTTTTGTAAATTTTTTTTAGAAAAATACAAAAAAATTAGTGTTTAATCTTTGTTTTTGTATAAAAAACTTAGATTTTTATTCCAAAAATACAAAAAAATATATATATTGAAATTTAAGAAAAGAAAAAAAAAATAATAAGAAAATAAAAAATCCAAAAAATTCAGAAACTATGCAATCTACCCTCCTTTTTAAACTTCTTGTTAAAAACCCTCTCTTAAAACCACTTTTTGAAAATCCGAAAACCATTTTTTAGAAAATTTCTGAAAAGGAGCCCCCTCTTTGCAAATTGAGGAAAGTGGCAACGGCCATCCTCCCGCGCATCCTCCATCACCATCTTTCCCGTTGGATGGCCCTCCATCTCCAACAATATTTTTCTCTCGAATCCTCCTCTTCTCCTTTAAAAGGAGCGCACGCAGGAGGATTAGAGATCCATCTCCTACCTCTCCACTGTCATCCATTACAATCGATTCTTCACCTTTCCATTGGCATCCTCCTCTGATCCGTTTCCACCCCTGCCCCTTTCTCTCTTTGATTAACTGCTTTTCACCCCTCCACTTCACGATTCTTCCTTTCTTCTTCTTCTTCTTCTTCTTCTTTTCTCCTGGTTTTTCCCCATCAACTGAGGTACATCGACCCTACTACAGAAGCATCACCAAGAGGAAAGGGTCCCCTCCTGCACAACTTCATTAAGCCCCCGCAGTGACGAAATTGGAGGAAATACCACCCGATCGATCCAATTAGTCCACCTCACCCTACATCGGCAGAGGCCATTTCCTCTTCGGTTGAAGCCTTGCCATCAGGTGAGTGATCAACTTCCTCCCCTCATTGATTGTCCATGACTCTTCTTTTACAGTATCTCTTCATTTTAATCTCGCTCTCCTTAGTTTTGCTTTTGTTTTGTTTTTTTTCTTTTTCTTTTTTTTCTTTTTGCTTCTTCTCTTTATAAAGCGCCAATGATGAGATCGACCTGCATACAACATGCTCGATCCATCCATGGCTACAGTAAAGGAATGAAATATTCCAACCTTTTTTTCTTTGCCTTCTTAGTTTATTTTGGAATTTCTACATTTCTTTCGTGATTTATTCCTCTGTGTATTATTACTTTTCTTTTTTTTCTTTCTCTTTCTCATTTTCCCTTTCTCGTTTCTTTCTTCCAAATTAATTCCATGAGAATAGGTTAGGATCGTTCTACTGATAAAGGGATTTGCGCTGAATCATGTTCAACACCTAATGATCACATGTTTTAAAATAATCACATCTCCTAGTCTTGTACAGGTTAATGCTGCCATCTGTTTGTTTTATTTTGTTGTTTTATATATATCCTTCACATTTTGTTTACAGCACCTCCGATTGCTTCTTTCTATTTTGAGAATCCCGTAATTTAGTTAATGCCTCCTGATTCATAAGCTATACTCATCACTTCGCACCATTGTTAAATTTTGTGTCTTCATTAGCGTTTTCAAGTCTCCTTCTAAAACAAAAAAAAAGGAAGAGGAAGAAATCACCGTGAGCCTCATTCCCAGCTGTGTTAAATCTGCACACCCAGGTAATAGAATTGTTCAGATATCCAAATAGTTTTAGCCTCCCAATTACGAGCAAGTTCTCTCCATCTAGTTGTATTACTATTAAGATGATACTAAAATGACTGGAAGAATTCTCTGTTTGGGCTCCTAATGCAATGAGACAAAAAGCTTGAACTGCCCTTGTTCTCTTAATATACAACCTGGTAAGCAATTCTCTGTCTGTGCTCCTAATATACACTTGATTGGTTTGCTTTGAAGAAGATTTGGAAAGCCTCTTTCAGAGGTTAATGGTAACAAGAGCCAATGGTCAAACACTCTGTATATCAGCAACTATCCTGGGAGTCGTATCTTCCTCTGGTAGGAGGTTTCTGATGGCTGGCTATGTGATGGACACGATCATTATTTCAAGTCAATACCATTATTGGTAGTAGTTCAATAAGAAGGTTTGGTTTCTTATTTGAGAATTGGGCATTCCAGCTTCTTTTACACATTCATGCATATCAGCACCTGTCATTTGTCGGATGTCATCTTTGTACCTAGGCGCCATCTTCAGTTCACAAACAGGGATGCACATGACATATCTTATTTGTTCACCTGCGCTCCAACACAACATTCACACCCTTCTCCATCTATACAGCAATTGTTGAATAGTATCATATCTTCCCCGGCATATATATTTTCTGTAATAACCTGTATATCACATACATATCATTTTAGAGTCATGCATTAGTTTACAGATATATTAATGATAGATATGATTAGGATATCACTTAGTGTGTGTTGTTATACATATTTACTAGCCCATGTTTCAAAGTTAGCACATCGTGTTTTGCAATCTGCAGAAGATCCCTCATACTGAGCTGCCTTCATCTTTGCTTAAGAATCAGGTTTTTTTTTAGGAGTATGAAATTTTGGAATTGTTCTCGCTTTGTTCTTCAAGATGCTAATGTATATCTGTATGTTGCAGAATATGTAATATTATGCTACTCTCATATGTTTTCAATATTCAGGTTTGATCTCTTTTGCCTCTTCCAATATAAACACATTTTTTTTTAGAACTCTTATCATCCAACATTGATTATATTTTAGTTCTTTTGTCTCTTTTCTTCTTTTGCTTCTTTTCTCCTTTTTTTCTTTATTATGTGGCATATCTTTTTCTCAGCCCTATCCAAATTGGACATTGGTTAGCCAGGTAAGCTTAGTTGAGTCGGCAAAGAGTACACTCAGTTGCTGGGCTCGTGAGAAAGTGGCCTATGACCTTTCTACTAAGGATGGAAAATTCAGTTTTGCTGGAGTCTTGATCACCATATGACATGTGATCTTTTTACTGTTTGTTACCTGTGTTTTCAACCCACTTATATAATTTATTCAAGACCCTCTCCTATAGCATTTTGTCTGTAACTCGTGGGCCATTATAACCCATCCTTCACCTTTTCCACCACTAAGTTACCCAAATCATAGACATACAGTGAGAACATTCATTAAGTTCACCTCCACTGTAAGCATCACTGCTACCATTTTCATAACCCTTCTCACATCCACATCTACCAACCGTTTCCTGTATTCCATTAAAATCACCCTCCCAGCCTATCATATACTCAAGTATACTTACACCCTTCTTTACTATACCATACCCACTGTGCTATAGTCACCCCACATCATCCACCACTACTACATTGTGGCTATCTCCATAGCACCTGCTGTACAGCAGCATAACACATTCTCTCCTTATGACACCCTCCAGTTGCATTAAACACCTACAACCATCTTAGCATCATTTACAATTCCTTCGTGCATACATGGGCGCAAGGGTTGTGATAGATCATAACATCTCTCTTTCCATCTTACCACCCTGTAAGTATATAGTATCCCAACACCACCACTCACCTGTGTGCATTTCCTGCAAATCACACTGTTCATCCCTTGTTGCCCTTCATTTACCCCATTCACCTAACACCTTCAGCCACATCAATTCCCCATTTATAGTATCATAGTCTCACTTATCACTCACAACAACTTTCTCACCCATGTATAAAGCCTCTTTCACACCACTGTTACACACACTTCAATTTCTATGCATTACCAGCCACCTTCTTCCCTTGACAGCACAACCAGCAATTCCGATGCATTGTTGCACAACAACACTTCATTAAGTGTCTTTGCACAGCTCTATTTTACATGTTGCAACCCCCTCAAATCTATCCTTCCAGTTTCCACACCCACCTGTGAGTAGTTTCAACATAATTACCTACTTCAATCCCTGTTATGATCCAGTACCACTTCATTTCCCACTCGTAAGCATTCATTCAATTGTTGCCACTGGCACCACTTACAGCAACCCCTTGTTGCGACCTTCATTCTACCTTCCTACTACTTCATCTACAGCAGCATCACTACAACTATCATCTTACAATACTATTTTTCATAGTTATCTCCCACACACCCTGTTTCCTACATTTACTATATTCATATCCTCCTTTGTTATACGGATGCCATATTTGTGAATCACATTCATCTCATCTTCATCATATTTTCATTTACCATCATTTTCGTTTCATTAGTTTGATGTCATTTTATTCAATCTGGTAAGTCATATAACAGTTCACTCTTTTTATGAAATATGTCATCTCTCATGGTCATTGCATGTTGTACTAACTCTGTTTTGCAGGTAGAGAGTTAAAAGATATTATTTTAGTTTAGAAATGTTAAATTCAATTTCAAATACAGTTGAAAGATTGTAATAGTTAGGTGTTAGTGAAAATTTTATATTTCTAGTCTTAGAATAGAATGTATGAGCATGTAAGTGCCATAAGTTGCTTGCTTTATATCATTTTGCTCTTTATTCCAAAAATCCACAATGGTGAAAACACGAATGGCACGTGCATCATTTCATAAGAGGTAATTAAACCCTAAGTTGATGATTTACATCAATGGCCATAGTCAGGATGTAAACAAAACTTAGGATTTTTATCTTTTATGAAATAACACTGGATCCACACTGGATCCGTTTTCAAAATTTATCATATTTTCCTTAAATATTTTCTCCTTTTATCAGAATTTAACTTAAAATTAACTCAAAATATATACCAATGGCCATAGTCAGGGTATATTGAGAGTTAATTCCATTTTAAATTCTATAAAAGCACCAAATGTATTTTATTCTTCTCTTGAATTTAAAAATAGATTATTATATAATACATTCAATGACCATAGTCAAGGATGTATTATATCTTCAATCTTATTTTAAATTCATTTAAAGAATGGAATAACTTTTCAAAATTCAATTTCAAAAATTAAAATTCATTCATCATGTAGGATAGAATTGCATCATATTTCCGAAATTTCCTTTTTCAAAAACTCCAAGTAATGTAAATATCTTCCTCAATCTATCTTCAATCCTTATCAAATCCAATTCATCCTTTCATTTTTCAAATTCTATTTCATTTTCAATCTCAAAGTTCAATCTAACTTTGAGACTTCAAATTCATTTTCAAATCAAATTTCAAAAATCAAATTTGACTTTGAAATTCCAAATTCATTCAAAACTCCAACTCAAAGTTCGATTTAACTTTGAGACTCTTGATTCATTTTCTAAAAATCCGAATTCAAGCCCCAAATTCAAGTCCAATTTGACTCTGAAATTCATTTATATATTCAGGATTCAAATTCTAAATCTCATTTTTTTCAGTTCAATTCAAACTTGGAAATTCTTGATTCATCTTCTGAATTTAACAAACTCTAAATACATTTTAGAATCCAAATTTCACCTTGGATCTCAGACTTCAGATCCAATTCCACTTTAGGATCCAGAATCCAAATCCATTTTAGGATCCAGAATCCAAATTTCACCTTGGATCTCAGACTTTAGATCCAATTCCACTTTAGGATCCAGAATTCAACTCCATTTTAGGATCTAGAACCTAATTCTACTTTGGATCTTAGACTTCAGATCCAAAATTCCTCTTAGGATCCAGAGTCCAACTCTATCTAGGATCTCAGATTTCAGATCCTAAACCCATTTTAAGATCCAAGACCCATCTTAGGATCCAGAACTAAATTCCCTCTTGGATCTCAGAATTCAAATCCAAATCCATTTTTAGGATCCACAATCCAATTCTACTTTGGATCTTAGATTTCAGATCTAAATCCATCTTAAGTTCCAAACCTCGGATTTGAATTCCAGATTTCAAATAAAATTCTATTCTCAAATCCAACTTTCAAATCCAATTCCATTTCATTTCCAGATCTCAAAACCAATTTTATTTCTATTTTCAAATACCATATGGATTTCTCAGATCCATTCTAAATTTCCAACTTCAAAATCTAAATTCAATTCCATCTCAAGTATTCATTTCCTTTCCTAAATTCAAGTTCAAATTCAAAATCCATTTCTGACTTTGAAACTTCATTTCCTTTCATTTCAAAGCTTCAAGTCATTCTTTCTCATTTTATTTTCCCAACTCTGATTTACTTCAAAGACTTAAAACTTCTCTGATCTATCTCAAGTTCTAAAGTTAGATTTAATCATTTCTTCACTCCCTTACCAAGTTCATCTCAAAATACTTGGGAATTTTTAAAATATCTTTCAATAGGAGCATACATCCTTGCATTGCACAAGAATGATTCTTTGTGCATTTAGATTTTAGGATAAATTCTTAGATGATATTTAGGCAAGGCAAAAGGCATAGATTCGATCCTTGGTTCAATTACCCCTGATAAAGGCGCCAGGAACGGTCGAACCTCGTACCGACGAGCAAATCCCGTCTCTCCATTTTCCTGCAATATATTTAAAAAACGGGGGTGAGTTAAATTTCTAAATATTTTTCAAATCAAGGTCAAGTGAGACCCCACAAAAGAGTTCCTCTTCTCTCTTTCTTTCTTTCTTTTCTCTTCTCTCTTTCTTTTCTTTCTTTTATTTTTTTCTCCCTTCAAAAAGGAGGAAAATAGAAGTTAGAAAGGAAAAGAGAAGGAAGAGAGAAAAACCATAAAGAGAGGAAAAAATTTGCGATGATCACACTGACATAAGACATGATCTCTGGGAAAGATAGCAACGAGGGAATTGGACGCCATCAAAAATGATACTGAGGTAAAAAGAATGAGGAGGATTAGATAGAATGCAGGACTTACGGATAGACTCTTGGGAAAGAGAAGAATAAATGTAAATTCTAGAAATTTTGAAAGATTTGAGGAAGTTCGAAAGAATTTTCCAGGGTTTTTAAAGAAAAATTTTGATCTAAAAGAGAAAAGAATGTAGGTAAAGAAAAAAT
Organism: Nuphar pumila; assembly: GCF_984573655.1. Taxonomy (NCBI): domain Eukaryota; kingdom Viridiplantae; phylum Streptophyta; class Magnoliopsida; order Nymphaeales; family Nymphaeaceae; genus Nuphar; species Nuphar pumila. The sequence goes on along the minus strand of NC_143257.1, from coordinate 51,049,216 downwards.
ATACACCTAAGATTTTTGAAAATAAGAGGAAATTTTGAATAATGTACCAAGGGTTTAAAAAAGAGATTTGATATATAGAAGAATACAAGAAAACATCGCATAATCAAAGTTGCACAAACAAGGATGCGCACACAACACTCTCTAAAAAGGCTGACTCTAAATGCAATATTTGAAATAGCTTGTAGGACCTTAATCCTAACTCTATGGTTCAGATCATCTGATTCCAATCAAGGTATGCCGATATACTCAAGCCAAAGCTTAAAGTATGTGGCATATAAAATATTTCTTTGGTTCTAAGGTAATGGCTTCCCAACATCCTTGAGCGCCTACCGATATACCTCGGACTATGGCCCTTAGGTACGTGGTAGGGGGGTGCAAACCCAAATAAGTGGTCCAGTTGTGAGGCTTTCTCCCGAACTATGGTTCAGTAAGACAACCCAACAACGTGAAGACCGTGAAAATATAGGTAGGGATGTTTTCGAAAACATGTTCAGCATGCAATAAAAACCAGAAAGCTCTAATGCAAGTCCTAAAGAGATGGAATTAAAATGAAGAGAAACATACACTTGCATACATTATTTGCATTCAATCCCTAGAATTGAGAAGAGTTGTATTTCAGACCTAAGTCTAAGTGAACATGGAATAATCTCCTTAATATGTTCCTACCAAACCATACTTAGATCCTATATGCTATGATGTCAGCTAGGACAGAGTCTAGGCTCCTAAGGTTTGCATGGGAATGAAGCTGACATTGAAAGAATAAATACTTAGAAAATATCATAGCAAAGCAAAAGGCAAAAATTCGACCGGACGGAGACGGGTTCCATCTCGGTCGCCAAAACCTATGATCATGCAAAATTTTACCTCTCGTTCCTCTTTTTCCTTCTCTTCACCTTTCTAGCCTCTATCCCCTTTTTAAAGGGGAATAAAAGGATAGAAAAGAAGAGAGAATGAGAAAAAGAGAGAAGAGAGAGAAATTCTTTTGCAAAGTCTCATCTGACCAAAATTTTGAAAAAAAATGTTTTAAAATCACTCACCTCCGTTTTGAAAATCTGTGAGAAAAATGGAGAGACGGGATTCACTTGTCGGTACGAGGTTGACCGTTCTTGGCGCCTTTACCAAGGGTAATCAAACCAAGGATCGAATTTATGCCTTTTTGCTTTACTAAAATATCATCTAAGAATTTATCCTAAGTCTAAAATGCATAAAGAATCATGCTTCTGTGAAAGCAAAGATGTATGCTCTTTTGAGAAAATGATTTGGAAATTTCCAAGTATTTCTGCGATGAACTTGACAATGGAGTGAAGAAATGATTCAAAGGATTGGATTTGATTTTAGATTTTGAATCCAACTCAGAATTTGAAATGGATCTGGAAGAAGAGTCTTGATCAGAATTTGAAAAGATAAGCCTGTGGATGAAGATAAAAGAAATTTAGAATTGGAATTTTGAAATAAGAATGATTTTTCAAAGTCATAGTGGACTTTGAATTGAGATCGATTTTCAAGAATCGATTTTGAATTCAATATCTAAACATGAATTGAATTTGAATTTAGACTTGAGAAATAGATTTGAAATTGACTTTGAAAATTGAGAATTGGAAATAAAATTAGATTTGAAAATCTAGAATGAAATTTTGATCTGAAGTCTAGTATCCAAGATGGAACTGAATTCGAAATCTGGAATCATAAATGGAATTTGGATCCGAAGTCTGAGATCCAAAATGGAGTAGGATCCGGAATCTGGAATCATAAATGGAATATGGATCCGAAGTCTGAGATCTAAGATGGAGTAGGATCCGGAATCTGAAATCCTAAATGGAATTGGATCTGGAGTCTAGAATGGAGTTGAATCCGAAATCTGGAATCCTAAATTGAATTGGATTCGAAGTCTGAGATCCGAAAAATAGAGATTGGATTTTGAAATCTAGATCCAAAAGTGGAATTTGGGTTCTAATTTTGGGATTGGATTTTGAAAAAAATCCAAATGGGGTTTTCGAAGATGGATCTGGGTTTTTTAAAATCCAGATTGAATTTAAAACTTAGGAAAGATCGGATTTTTAGATTCAGAATCAATCTCAAATTTTGATTTTGAATTTGAGAATCAAGACTCAATCTTTAGATAAAACTTTGGAGATAAAGAATAAACTTGATTTTGAAATCAGAAAATGAATCAGAGATTTCAAAGTTAAATTGAACTTTGAAATTGAATTTTGAGATGTTAAATTGAATTTGAAATTGAATCCTGAAAATGAACTTGGAATTTCAAAGTTAAACTGAACTTTAAAATTTGATTGGAGTCTTGAATATAAAATAAATTTGAATTTTCAAAGTCAAATTGGACTTTGAAATTGAACTTTTGAAATGAGATAGAATGGAAATTGAAGCAAAGATATTCAAGATCACTTGGATTTTGGAAAAGAATTTTGAAAATATGATGCAATTATATCCTAAATGATGAATGAATTTAAAGATTTTGAAATTGGATTTGAAAAGCATATTTCATTCTCTAAGTGAATTTAAAATAAGATTAAAGATATAATACATCCCTGACTATGGTCATTAAATGTATTATATAGTAATCATATTTGAATTCAGGTGAAGAATAAAACATATTTTGGTGCTCTTATAGAGTTTAAAATAAAATTAATTCTCAATATATCCTGACTATAGCCATTGATATATTTTGAGTGAAATTTTAAGTTAAACTCTGATAAAAGAAGAGAATATTTAAAAATATGATGATCTTTGAAAGGAGATCCAGTGTGGATCCAATGTTATTCCACAAAAGATGAAAATCCTAAGTTTTGTTCACATCTTGACTATGGCCATTGATGCAAATCATCAACTTAGGATTTAATCATCTCTTATTAGAATGGTGTACGTGCCATTCGTGTTCCCATTTGTGAAATTTTAGAATAAAAGAGAATAATGAAACAAAGGGTATTTTACATGCTCATTCATTCTATCTAAGACTGGAAATATAGAGTTTTCATTAATATCTAGCTTATTACATCACTGGAATTGAAAATATCAAAGACTTCTAATTCCGCTTTTCACATATCTCTGTGAAATGGGGTTAGCACAATGTAAAATGCCCTATATAGAAGAGGAGGCCAAACTAGAAATATGTATGGAGTGTCTAAATGCAGTGTATAAACTAGTGGAAAATGCATTTATATCACCTAAATAAAATGTGTGATTTAATAGGAAAATGTATAGGTAATACCTAAATATCATGCATAGCCTATTAAGAAAATGAATATGTACTGCTTAAAGGCCATGCATGGGCTAATAGAGGAGCTTATGCCTACTGAGGGATACATGTAATGATGATGAAGACGTGATTATTTGAAAAGACATTAATGAAGCTACCACGAAAAATATAATGAGGAAATAGATGAGAATGTTATGAAAAGTGTAAGCATACTAGGTAAGTGCAAAAAGACCAAATATATGCTAAAACCGATGTTAGTATGTGCTATGAAAATGCTGAAACTGTTACTACATAGGCTGGATAAGGACACATTAAGAAAACATAATACCTTGCCTAACACACTCAATGATTGCTAATCATACCCTTATTGTTAACATGCTAACACAATATACTAATGTATTCAGACCACTAATGCATATTACGCTGCTTGACAAAGATTAATGTTAACACATACTGACTGCCACTACATCTACTGGCTGTAAAGAGCTAACTAGCACTCAACATTAAGACAAGTTCACTCACTTCAGTGCTTCAGCCTATGATTTTTATTATTTAGCACATGATCAATCACACAGAGTTATATCAACCCTGTTTCATACTAAAAAAAAAAAAGGCTTACAAGATGTCAATTAGTAGAGACAAATCATGTCAAAACTTGAAGCTGATCTACAGTTAAATCCGGTTTGCAGAGATCCTGAAGGAAGGAGAAGGAGACTTATGCTCGTGGCCTTGAGGGGAAGAATTGAGTGGAAGAGGTCGGGTGAGGGGGTAGGGGATGGATATGCTGGAAGGAGACTCAATTTCTATCTTCCACTACAGGGGAGGTCAATTTTCCCTTAGGGAAAACCAGACAAAAGTCTGATAGCTTCACCTTGCTTGCCGGAATTCTGGAAGAGGGGAAGAAGCGTAAAGAATCGATCGAAGAGGCGAATGATGGATGGTTATGCTGGTCGTGGATGCCCCCCTTTTGTTCCTTCGACATTTGGTTATATAGGTAGGGGAAGAAGGAATGAGAAGGGTCGAAGTGGTTAGAGGTTGGTGGTGAGGATGAAGGGAGTGATCGATGGACGACCTCCGAGCGAGATAGAGAGGGCGATGGAAGATGGTTCGAGAAGGGAGGTTGTTGCAGATCAATGGCTGGGAGAAGGGAGGATGGAGGCATGGTTGAAGATAGGCGGTCAATCTTTGGGGGGGGGGGGGGGGAGGGGGGTGATGATCGGAGGGGTGAGAGAAGAAGAGCCATCCTCGAAAGTTCGAGGAGGAGAGGGCGAGAAAGAGAGAGAGCGATGGAGGCCTTCTAAGATGGTCCCCTTAATTTTTGGTATTTTCATAATAAGGATTTTCTTAAAACGCTTTTCAAAAACAAGGTTTTAACTATGCGAACTTTTTTATAATAGAGGTCTTTAGGCTATATGTATATTATTTATTTTTTTTCTCTTTTTTTTCTTTTTTTTTGTTTTTGAAATAAAACCTTAAACTTACGAGAAAACAAAGGATTTTTTGAAATATTTTTGTAAAATTTGAAAATATTTACAAGGGAAGGATTCTCCGAGGATTTAAGGTTATTCTTTGGAAGATTTCTCATAAAACGGGTTTGGGTTCAAAATTTGAGAAAACTTTCGAGTTTTGAACCTCAAATCGAGACATGTAGAGCAGTGAATCCAAACGGATGCCAGGTGGACTGTCCGAGCCATTCAAAAACTATTTTTGGTAATTTTAATTTCAAAATTAGACAACGGGGCTCAGATTTGGATTTTGGATTGGATCCAGATCCGAAATCGAGTCAGATATAAAAAATGGATTTGATTCCAGTAAATTTGAGAAATAAACTGGAATTTTGCAAAAGAATGACTCGATTTACTCAAAAAATGGGGGCCAGGGACAAAGAGGGAATATTTATAAAATTTTGAAAAACTTGGGGTGTTCACATGCTCACCCGTTTACACAACTAGTCAACCAAAATGGAAACCAAGGTGTAAGTATTTTCCTCAAGAAGTGCGACACACTTACGTGTCAAGAGAGAATTCTGGAAATAACACATCTAATGGGAATTACATTGGCTTTTCCATGATTTGGGGTGCCGCGCCCGCAGACCCAAAACCAAAACATCAGACAATGTCTGTGACTCGTACTCACATTGGAGTGTGAAAGTAACCATGGACACATTTGGACAAAGCACGAGGGTGCCATGTGTCCATTTGGTTTCCCGTAGGTAGTCGCATCGAGTCATCCGACCCTACTATATATATATATATATGTATGTATACATATTACACATGTATATGTACACATGTCGATTGCTTGCAACCAAAACCCATACTTTGGGCCTTCAACGATTGCAATGATGCGAGATAAGAGGTGATCGGGTCTGGCCATTCGGGCTAGACCAAAACTGTCGTTCGGCTATGCTCAAGGGTCATGACTAAGGTCAACTGGTCACCGATGGCGACAACAAGCCAATGGGTACCGAATCTGCAAGGGATCTGGGTGCAATGGCACCCGGTAGCCTATGGCATCTATACGGCAACGGGTAGGTGTGCGGGTTTGGTCATGTGGGCCAGACCAAGACTATGGCATGGCTGCACTCAACTGCCACATTCGGTCACATAGTCACCTATGGTGACAACCACTAAACAAAATGCCAAAATACCAAGGGACCCGGGTGCAAGTGGCACCCGGTAACCCATTGCAAAGACTGCTAAAAAGGGGGTTACAATCATGCTGGTCTGGTCCTCCGGACCAGACCGCATGATTTGATAAGGGTTCTGGTCTGAACTCATGGTTCAGACCAGACCCTTCAACAAGTTGGGTGAGCCGGAATTGGCTACCCAAACCCGTGAGTCGTCCGGTAAAATTTCATAGCACCAAGGTAAAAATGGTGGGAAAAAAATGCCTTAGGTCCGGTCCTTTGGACCAGACCCCACAGGTTGTTGGGAAGAAAGGCTTGAACCCAAGGTTCTGACCGATCCCAAGGAGATACAACGCTAACACTTTTGGAGCAGCCCGCGCTTGGGCGGCTGCCCTGGGTTGTCCAGGCGGGACTGACCCAAAGGGAATGGGGTCTGGTCCACTGGACCAGACCAAAAAGGTCTCAACAGGGCTCTGGTCTGAACCCATGGTTCAGACCAGGCGCCTTGGTTAGGTAACCAACACCCTAACCCAAAAGCTTGGCCAACCCGGGCGCCTTTGTCCCCCGGGTGACCCGATGTGCCAAGCACCAAGAACCAAAAAAAAGAAATAAAACCGAAGGGCCATGGGCCCTTTTCCCATGGGGACCCTGGTCACATCGTGATCTAGGTCGTGGTGTCCACGTCGTGTGAGTCCCAAGTGCTTTGGGACTGGGTTCAACCCAGCACACCGAAACACCAAGGAAGAAGGTGGTGGTTGTGGTGCACCACCCACAGCACGCCCTGCACTCCAAGGGGGGTGCCAAAGAACTAGGTGCATCTGGACGAGCCCAGCTTGGTCCAGAGTGTACCCAGCAAGCTAACATGCTCATGAACACGCCACCATGCCCAACAACTAGAGAGAGAGGGGCAACAGCAAGAAGAAAAAATTTCGGCAAAGCTAACGGCTAAAAAAAAAGAATGTAGCAGAATGGGAAACAACACAAGCCAACGAAAGGAAATGAAAACATGGTGTCGAATGGAAGCTTATCCAACTAATCCACCGATAGATCATGCGTACATAGACGCCATGCCTCCTCGGTTTCATGGTGCACCAAAACAACATGTAAATCAGGATGAGTCTTCACCTTTGGAGCTTGGATGAAGAAGGAGGTCACGGCTGCAATGGTGTTCTTCCAACGCCAATGGTGGAGATGTACTCCACGGCTGGGAGGAATAGAAGAGAGAGAGAGAGTGTGTCTAGAAAAATCGCCCCTTTTGGGGTTCTTGATTTTTCAAAAAGTTCTTAAAGGGAGGTTGGTGAGATGAACGGATAAGAAACATCCTCCAAGATATGGGGCTGGGACTGGGTCACGAATTCCCACTGCCACCCAACTCCACCACACACCATGGACGATTTGAAATGCCTCCCAAAAATATCAAGAATGCCATGGGGCTGTCACCCCATGCATCCAATGAGGCATGTCCAGCCTCATAATGGCTCTTCCACATTGGGAAGAGCCCTTGGGATTCCTTGAATCCCAAGGCAAGAGGCTCTTCAAGCCCACGCATCTCAAGGGGGAAAAGTCGACCCCTCTACACGCCATGTCATTTCTTCTTCCACCTTTTTGATATTGTTATTATTATTATTATTTTTATTTGATTTGGGTAGGGTCAATCGTGGCCGTCCCTTGAAATTTGTTCTTAGTCTCTTACGAGACTGTCACCCATCCAGCTGGTCTCATGGCCAAGGTCATCCCAAGGCCATCGTAAGTGGACAACCATGGCCTTGGTCGACCCTTGACCAACAAAAGGGAAATTAAATTATTATACCGATTTTATTATTAAATGGATTTTAAATATTTTCCATCATGTATATTTATTTTTATTTTATATTTTTAATGTAAATAGCATTTCAAAGCTTACCCAAGCAAAGAAATCTCCATTACGAATGAAATGGGTCTCGTTTAGGCCCTCGCTAAGTCTCTAAGCAATCTCCCATAAATCACATGCACTGAGGAGGTTTTTTCGTCGTTCGAACCTCAAATTTGGGGACAATCAAAATATAAGTATTACAAACTTTTCCTAAAAATTTTGGAGGTTAATTCGTTATAGATTTCCCTCAATTGCTATTTAATGTAAGCTTACGCGATTTTGACTCATATCTCCATGTAGGCTTAAATACGAAAAATGCAAATTCAACAAGAATTCTCGATCATAGCACAATTCACGTAATATTACCTCAAAATTAACCATGGACCTTACAATGGATGAAAATTCTGAGGAATCTCCAATGCGAGGACTAGGTTTTGCAAATGAGCTCGATTTTTAAACTGGATTTAGAAAATAGAGATTTTGGTGAAAACTTCTCGATTCATTAGACCCTCATAGTCAACTATATGTGGGTCACTTTCAGGATTTATCCCCTTATCCTGAATGGGTAAAAAAGAAATGTAAAGATAATTGATTATAAAGGAAATAATTTGGTTTTGTCTGCATATTGAAAGTAAGATGAAATTGTAAAAATAAAAATGCCTCGGTATGATGGCGAAGAATGTCAGGATGATAGAAGATCATTTTTATTGAAAGAGCTCTTGAAAGAATACTGGTTGGTCTTTTTGCAATGGTATTTTTAAAAGATATTTTTCAGTAAAAACAATTGGAAAATCGTCAACCAAAGATAATAAAAACCGACTTTCCACGAATGTGGCAAGTATGGGTCGAATCCACAGGAAACGGAAACTATCCAAATTACTTCTAAAAATTTCAATTTATTAATATCAACTATTAATCTAAGTTAACAAATAGAATTCCAAAGAAAGTACAGACTAAAAACTAGAAACAAAAGTCTAAATTCTTCTTCAGATCGCCAAGGACAATTTTATCCTTTCACCAAGTATAACTTTTTCTCACTTGACTAGATTAACCTTGTAATCTATAGTAAGCTTATCAAACTAACACAAAGAAAAGAACAAGTCAGTACACAATTATAATAAATGAATCTGAAAATTATGCTAAACCTAATTCTACAAGGAATTACTGAACTAAATTCTAATTAAAACTAAAAATTATCTAAAATATCAATTCTAAGTACACCAACTAATTATTCGAACTCTATCTAAGTTAATTGATGTAAATATACTAACTAATATCCAGGAAAACAGTAGAACTACCGAAAATCACAAAATTAAGAAAATAACTATTTTACCCTTGACTAGTGCAAAAGTGGATTCTGACAGTTTTTTGCAAACAGAGAGTTTGAAGGGGCAAACAAAGTCTGATTTTCACGAAATTTCTTCTGTTCTATTCCTGACAGATTCAAGAATCTGTCAGACTTTACGGATTTGAAAAATTCATTCTAAAACTTCAGATATAAGCGTTTCAAATTCGTGAAAATTCTAGAAATCGCAGGCCCCGAAACTGAAAAACCCGAAAAAGCTGATTTTGGAAAACACTTAAAAATCAGACCAAATCAACTCGAAATGAGCTGATTTTTGGTCTGCTGACAGTGAACACATAGATAAAGAGAATAGAAGAAAATTATGAGAAAACTCTAAAAGTTTGCACATAAATGATGAGTGCAAGATGCAGTAAAAATCGAGTCTTTAAATCAATGCACTATTCACTTGCACAAATCCACTAATGACACTATGACAGTAAATTAGATACAAAAACAGTCCTAAACACTGATATTCTATTATTCAACTACAGAAAATGAAAACCCCTAAATTAATTACACCAAACTATAGATGAACTAAACAAGTTAATTCGTAATTTGATCTAACGAATACTACACGTAAACTATTGTAAAATAATATATATAACTAAGTAAAAGATCTATGTTAATGAACTAATTCTAATACTGCATCTTAATATAAATGAAACAATTGACTAGAACACGCAAGCGAAATTGAAACTAAATTGACATTAGTACTAGCAAGACATCAACTCAAAGTTAATTAGTTAACTTAACTAAGGTAATTGGCTATCTAGGTTTAGTATGGAACTAGGGTTAATTAGGGGAAACAATTTATAATTGACCTTGACTAGACTCACGTCCCACCTCAATTGACCCACTAGGTTGACTCTATCTGAGACTTAACTAAAATGGACACTTAATAAATAGAGACTATCTATTAAAACCGAAAATGAAGAAAAGAGATTAAATTAGTCTATCCAAGTTACACGCCTAAATGGAATGCAATTAACACTAATTAAGACCTATCTAAATGATGAATCACGATTTCTAAAACCTATCTCTAAGTTAATACATACTAAAATTAATAATATTCTATATGAGCTATGTCAAGATAGGAAGTTAGTAAAAGGGTTTATGAATGAGATGCAACAAATTTGGCAAGGAGATCATCCTCCATAATTGCCTTAGTAACCCAATTGGAAAGATTGAAAATGTAAAACCGTCCAGCAAGAGGGACCCACATGTTTTTAATTTGGCATTAAAAGAAAATAAAACAATTAAGCTCTTTCCCAAAACCGTGCCCAACACTTTTAGAAAGTGATTTGAAAATCAAAGTTTGTTTCCAAAGTTGAGAAGATAAATCCCTTCTAATATGACTGGATAAAAAAATCAAAGCTTGCCTTAATCAAACCCATGAATTTGGATGTGGGAGACCTCTTACCAAAATCATTTTTTGACCAAAAATACCACTATGTCCTTAATCTTAAAATGCAAACTTAATTAATTAGCTAATATAAGCTAATATTAACCTAACTAAATTAACCTATACACGAATAACTCAAGGGGTAGGAATGGCATGTAGAACATGAATTTTGATCTGCCCCAATTACCTAAAACATTCAAGAAATGTCCTAAGTTATCAAATTCAATTTTTGACAACTAACACACAAATCAAGACTTACCTAAACACAAATGCTAAAAATGTTTTTTACACTAACACCATACATTGAATCTAGACACTCTAATTAATTTACCTAATTCTAATAGACTTACCAAATGAAATCTAAAGCCAAGCTGAAACTCTAATGACAGACTTCTCTTTGGAGAAGACAACCATTCTAACATGCCAAAATTGATTTTACCTCAACTATAGAAAACAACAATTTTTTTCTTTTTCTTTTGAACAAACTCTAGATGAAATTGAAATCAAACTAATTATCAGCTAAATCCAATGCAGAACTGCTAAGACACGACCTACTGAGATTGCAACAAAAAGAAAACTAATAACTAAATTGTAACAAAAAAAATCGTTAGACATGAAAACGACACACACTAGCCGATTGATTCAATTTGACAAACATAAGACATGAACAAAAACCCAACATGAAATTAAATTAAACTAAACTTTAAACCGCTGGAACAATGCTTTTTAACACAGTTTACTACAAAAAATCAGAAAACAGAAAATGATAAAACGATAAAATCGGCTAGATTAGATCTAGCCGATTTTCACTTTGGGCTAAAACGACTTGTCAAACAAGACATAACACCTAACACAGGACCAGATCCAGCAATCAAACACCGAAAATAACTGAAATACAACAGTGGTTTGCTATCAAAGAACGAGAAAAATTAGAAAGGGGTGAAGATTAGAGAGACACTCAATGGGTGGACACGATTTTATCTAAAAGAAGGGATGAAGGAAAGACCTACCTCAAGGGCGATTCGACAAAGGTGGGGGTAGATGTGAGCGGCTGATGGTTGGGGAATCCCGCTGCTGAGCTTGTTTATAGGATGCTTTCCAGACCACGTGACTGCTGCCAATGCACGTTTTACACCCAATAGAGGCGCCGAAAGGTGGAAGATGAACCGAGCCGTGCTCGGGTGGAAAAGAAGATCATGGAGGTAAAGCTGATCCTTCCTAGTGTCGTAGACAACACTCCAGCTAGGAATATCTCCTCCTTGATCTGCAAAACCTGCAAAAACACCAAAACACGTGAATCTATGAAGGCATGATGAAGAGGAAGCAAATGAATGAGTTAGAAAATGAATTGCATAAGGAAAAAGGTGGCATGAAGAGGGAGGCGTGGAGGAGATAGAAAGCTTCAGCTGGGCGCAAATCCCTATGCAAAAAATGGCTAGGGTTTTCAGAAATGACGTTTTTATATTTTGGTTCAAGTTTCCAAAATTTCCAAAAGAGGTTTAAAATAAAAACTTTTGCTCTGTGCCTCTTTTGGATAGAGTTGTTTGAAAACATTTCATAAATGGGTTTTGGATCACGTTTGAGATGGATTATGATGTTTTAAGAACTGATCCAAGGCCCAAGTTGGTCCTTTTTGGGTCGGATCTTGATCTGAAATACCTTGAAATTTGTGCCCAAGCACTAAAATTGTGATATCTCACTCAATTTAACTCTGATTCACTTGAAATTTGAACCAAGACTCCATTATGACAAAATGCATCCAATCATGGGTTTTAAACCTTAAAAACACATAAAAATGCATGAATATAATAATAAAATGATGTGCATTTAATGCATCATCAAATATAAATGGTAAGATGGACACTTTTTAGGTGTAGAATTTCTTCAAGTGTAGAGCATTGATAGGATCTGACAATTTCACCCCATCTGCATTGATCAAATGATATGCATTACGAGGAAGCACTTCCTTGACCACGTAGGGATCTTATCAATTAGGTGTCCACTTGCCCTGCGGGCGATGCTTCATGTAAGTTGTTGATCTGAGTACCAAATCATTAACTCGAAATCTTCTCTCAATGACTGACTTAGCATATTGTCGGGCGATTCTCTGTCGATAGGACTGGGCATGCTCGGCTGCCTTGAGCCTCCTTTCATCTAGTAGATCAAGTTGCACCAATCTCTGCTGCTGATATTGATCAAGTGGCAATTCTATAAGTGAGGTAAATTTTAGGAAGGCTTCTGGACATGGAGAGGCAATACTACTTCAGTCCCGTAAATAAGTTCTGAAGGAGTGGCATTAGTCGAAGTCCGAATGGTAGTTCGGTATGCCCAAAGTGCATCATGAATTTTCTCATGCCAATCGCGACCTGTTTTCACAGTCCTTTCCAAAATGCGGATCAAAATCTTATTGGTGGCCTCTGCCTGACCGTTCTCTTGAGAATAGTAGGGAGCTGAGAACTGATGACAAATTTTGAATTTGGAACAAAAGGTTTTCATCCTCTCATTTTTGAAATGGCTTTCATTGTTTGAAACAATGTCATGCGATATGCCGAAGTGGCAAAAAATGTTCTTGTGAATCAAAGAAACCACATGGCGGCCTTCTACTATGCGTAGAGTAACAACTTCAACCCATTTGGTGAAATACTCTGTAGCAGCCAAAAAATACTTGTGGTCATTGGAAGCGGAAGGAGTAATTGGGCCTACGACGTCAAAAGCTTACAAAGAAAATGGCCAAGGAGAAACAATTGATTGTAGATATGTAGATGATGCATGAATAGAAGGTGCATGCATTTGGCACTTGACATACTTCTTCACAAATCAATGGCAGTCCTGTTGCATGGTTCTCCAGTAATACCCTGCTCAGATGATTTGTTTGATGAGAGTTTGATAGCCAACATGGCCACCACAAATCCCTTTGTGTGCCTCTTAGATAATTTTCATAGCTTCATCTTTGTCTAAGCATCTGACATACTCAGAATTGAACCCACGCTAGTAGAGAACATTAACAAGGATGAAATAACAGACGGACATGCATTGAATTGCACGTTGATCCCTTTTTGGAATTTTTGGTAAAAATTCACCAGTTTCAATGAAATTTTTGATATCTTGATACCAAAGCTTCTCTTTTTGATTGACCTGATTTACTTGCATGGTTGAAATAAAGGCAGGTTGCTCAAGCCTAACAACTTCAAAAGAACGACATGATTCACTGCCCTTAAAGGATAAAATGGAGCCCAGGCTCGCTAAACCATCGACTATTTGATTGTGTTCCCTTCTGATATGATTAAGCTGAAATTCTTCAAAGTTGTCCACTAGAACTAGGACTGTAAGACCCACAATTTTTCAGAAAATATCTTAATAAAATTCATGAGGCATTTACAGGTAAAAATAGCATTTTTTCTCAGAATGCGAAACGAATCAATTCCTGTGAGCCAGTTATACTTAAGATATTTGTCGCTTTGCGAATATATGCTCAAACACTCTGGAAGCCATAACTTCCTACCTAAACAAAATCAAAGGATTTCCTCGAGCCAACTTTCTTAGTTACGTCAATACGAAGAGAATGGCGAACTCAGAATTTTTTGGAAAAAAATCATCGAAAACCCAAATTTTTTGCAGGACCCACAAAAATGTTGGTGGGACCCACAGAAATATTCCTCAGAAAATATCTTGTGGGACACACAAAATATCCTATTGGAATATCTAGTGGGCCCCACCTCAAAGGGAACCTCTTGGAATTAAAATAAAGCCAAGGGGCAAAAAGGGAATGAAAAATCCCTAAAGGAGGTAGACTTGGGCTATAAATATCCCTCCCCACTCTCTCTCTTCTCATAATTTCAACCCCCCCTCTTTCTCTTGCCTTCTCTCTCTCTCCTAAACCTCCCCTAGTGAGCCCAAGTGAGTCTAAGCCCACCTAATCTGACCTGAACCCACTTGACCTGGTCTGAGCCTGCCTATCTAGTCCTAGCTCACCTGACCTGGGACTGAACCCACTTGACCTAGTCCAAACCTAGTTGACTTGACTTGAACCTAGTTGGGTTTAAAGTCAAAGTCAAAGTCCTTTTTGGTCCAGATTTCAGTTTGGATTTCTGAACCCAGACTTAGCCTACTTGAGCTGAGTTCGAACCTACTGAACCCAGTTGACTTGGACGGAACCCTGTTTGGTTCAAACCACTTAGGTTGAGTAGATTGACCTACTTTACCTATTTCTCAACTAAGTCAGCTTCATCTGACTTAGTCTAACCTCTCGAAGGAAGGCTCGAAGCCAAAGAAGCAACCCAGAGCCGTTTCTTCCACGATTTGAAGTAAGTTCGCTTCGTTGATCCATCTCTCTCAAGTATTTGATTGTTTGTATATAGCATATACTTTTTGAAGTAGTATCTTACTTTAGTTCTTGATTGAGCCCTTCAGACCACTTTGGTGTTCACCCGCTCGTCTTGTAACTATCGTCGGATATATCTATGTTCAAATACGCAGTATATGCGTTTTAAAAATGATATTTCGCCCTAGTTCTTGGTTGAGCCCTTCAGAACACTTCGGTGTTCACGCGCTCGCCTCGTAACTATCGTTGGATACGGATCTAGGTGTATATCTGCTAATTCTGCCGACGCGTCCTATATCGCACAGGCTATGTAATTTACCTTTGCCGTCGCGTCGTATGATTCCAAGGCTCATGCTTTCTGCAATTTACGATTACTGCACTTCCGATTATGCATTTACTTACGCCGTCGTGTCGTATGATGCCAAGGCTCTTGCTTTCTGCAATGTATTTACTTACGCCGTCGTGTTGAATGACACCAAGACTCCTGCTTATACTAAATATACAGCGTGTAAATGAGCGTTCAAATAAAGATCAACTCCAAATCGCCAATATGATTCCCTGACCGCTCATCGTTCAAGATTCTGCTTGACAAATGAAGCCCCTATTGGAAAGGCTTCGCTTTTTGGCAAAATGCTCTTTACGTAAAGACTAAGTCAATTACGTATGGCCTGGCTATGGCCCAGGGTTCCTGCAACCTTGATGGATGCAAAGTACGCACAACAGTGCACATCCATTTCCCGAGTTAAGCGTAGCGATTTCCCGCCAAAGACGGGAGATGCCGCTGAAATGGATAAAAGAAACTCACACTTTCTCCATTAAAGAGAGGAAGTGCTGCTGAAATTTCTAAAGAAGCTAAGAGTAGCTCAGAAAGAACGTAGCAGGATACTCTGTCATATAGCAGAGTGCTACCCAGTTCATGGAATGTTTCTACAACGTAGAAAGGTTCGTCGCACCACTGCCGATGGAGCAGGGGAGGTGTTGACGAAATGGTTGGCAAAAGAGCTGCCGAAACCAGTTGAACGACATAATGTTGTCCGTTGATGGAACGATGCCAGAATGGCTCGTATCCCTATGCCTGTGAGGGCACCTTGCTCATAAGGGCCGCTGAGCCAGAGTAGAGGTTGCGCCTTTACTAGGTTTGGACTTGTTGCGTAAAAATACGCCGAGTAGCCGATCTATTTAGATCGAGTCATATGCATGCTCATTGAGAACGGTTACGCAACCAGACTCGTAAGGGCCGAAGAGCCAGAGTGTGTTGTTTCCAACCAAAAGAGGTGTGATGCTCGTGGTGGCCGTAGTGCCAAGAGCGGTGTTCTGCATGCATATGAATAAGACTGAAAGTCGCACATACCCCACAGTTGAAAATCGTGTTAGGGGTACCCCCTCAGTAATGACTGTGTTGGGGCGGACTGAATGGGGTCGGGTACATATTCCCGTAGTGCTAAGGTACGGGCTGCCTAAATGGCATGCATATTCTGTCCAAGTAATTGTAAGACTGGTAGACCCCTTCAGGAATTATGCTCACTGCGGAATGACAGTGATGGTACAGCCTTGAGTGACACGTATTTTACTTTAAACCTGATAGAGTCCACGATGGCCTCAGTCACTCATGGGTTTTGGGGTCGTGGTTTTCCTTAAGATCTAAGGATTGAACCCAACTACTGCAAGTAGAGGATGAATCCGAATATGAGCCTAGTAGGGTTCTCACAGTTAAAACACACTGCCCTACTATGGATAGGGTCAACAGGCCTCTGGGGTATCTAAAATACATAGAATAATCAACCCCCAGAACGTCAAGTTGATGCCCGGACAATTGCTTCGCCCGCGTACAAAGTGTGGAAGAGGTTAATTATCGAAACAATGCATTAGCTTAGGTTCAACGATGCTTGAATGTATGAGTTGATGACGTTGTTGAGTCAGTCCTGCATAACCTTTGTGAATGTATCATGTTCGGTATACGACTGGACTGACTGGGCAAAATCCCGTGTTGTATCCGCACGACTAAGCGAAGCTCGAGGAGCTGTCCTTAGATGCGTGGGATACAGATGTGCCAAGTATGAAGACTTGAGCTAGACATCCCTTTGAGACCCGAAAGAGGTCATGGCTAAGTCCTGGAGACTTAAGCGGTTATCCAAATCATAGCCCCGAAAAGGCTTGCTCTAAGTTATGAGGACTCGAGCGGATCTTCAACTCATAGCCCTGAGGAGGCTCTTGCGATATATGCTAAGTCTTGGAGGCTTGAGCATCGCTATTACGAACTGTGACCCTGTGTGGTCAAACGCATTGCTTGAGTTGAATGGGTGCATGATTGCTTGCTTACCAGACCATCAGCGGTTCTAACGGATTTCAGGTGTTGGACCTGCGTGGCGATATGCGGAGCAAGGCGGCATCGAGTTCCAGGGTTTCTCTAGACAGAGTTGTACTGCTTCCTTTTATTGAACCTATATTGCTTTTCCAAGCAATAATGTTGTAATAAACATGTGGTTTTCGATAAAATGGAACACTTCGGTGGTCAATGAGTTGCTTGGCCACATACCTGCAATGTGCTCAGAGTTTTCTAAAACTGACGACTCATTATCGTCTGATTTCGTTACTAAAAGCTTTTCTAAGTTCCGCTGCAAAGAAAAAAAAAATTTCATGAAATTGTTTACATAGCTTTGTTTTGGAAATCCGAGGCGTTACAGAATTGGTATCAGAGCATGTGTCTGAGAAATCTGGTTCAAGATCCGTCATGTCACGATATCGCACTGTAAGTATATATTTTTATACTTTTTTTCTTATCTGGGTGCATCTTTGTATAGATGGCAACTCATGACTCGCGCGGTTACTGCTATCGTTGCAAGTTCATGCACGATGAGTGGATATGCCCGTATGAAGTCCAAGACTGCCAATACTGTGGCGAAGATGGGCATTCCGTCAACGAATGCCAAAGGAAATATACCGCTGATATGGGTCGGCGGGCATTAAAGGGTCTCAGGGATGAGACTTCGCGTGTCAGTGGACCGCATCACTCTAGTATTGGGAGCAACCATACCCCAACATCTTCTGATGGATTACCAAGGCTGAGGGACTTTGATTTGAACTTCCCTGCGGAAGTCTATCACTCGCCAAGCTACCATCCGACATCACATACGCCGAGCTTAAATGGCAGGAACGAAAGAGGGGATTCCTTTCGTTCACCAATCATTATTTCAGACTCCCGAAGTCTTGATCTTGCCGATTGGGAGAGTGGACCGACTTCCCTCATGTATCCCCAATATTCGCTTGAGAGTGCGGAAGTGCCGCCCAAGCCAAAACTAGTTGTGCCTGCACCAAGGACATGTGGCAATAGATGGACCTTTATGAGTTCATTCTCGTTAAAGAAATCCAGGTCTTAAAGAGACTGGTGATGTTTTTGAGTCAGTAGACTCATGTATATAGTTTCTCAACGCCTAAGTCTGCCAGTGCGGCACGACGTTTTGTTTAAGGCGATGCTTATGTAAATGATTATATATAAGTAAATAAAGCTTTTTACTTCCTCATATATATCGAGAAACTAAAAACAAGTGCTTGTGTGTGATTAGATAAATGACTTCTACGACGAGGAGAACCATGCCGAGCGAGGAGTCCCATACGCAAGGATTCCTGTTGGAAACACTCAGCAACCTGGTTACCGCCATTCGTGAGACGAGGCCTGAACCAGTCACACCTCGAAATGAGAACTTGGGAGGAATAACCTATGAGAAGTTCCTCAAATTGGACCCGCCAGTTTTCTTCGAAAAAGCTGATCCAGAACTAGCAGAGAGTTGGATCGAAGAGACGGAACGTGCCTTCTCAGTACTGGGAGTACCAGAAGAGAAGAAGACCAACTTTGGCACGTACCGGTTGAAAGATAATACACGGAAGTGGTGGGATACCACTAGACTTATCCAGTTCTCACAAGTCGAAGTCATTTCCTGGACTGACTTTCAAAGGACTTTTATAGATAACTATTTCCCGTTGCATTCCAGAAATAAGAAAAAGATGGAGTTTTTGGAGTTAGAGCAGAGCGGTATTAGTGTGATGGACTATACCACTAAATTTCAGATCCTAGAGCGCTATTGCTCTCGATTGTTTGAGACATACCAAGAAAGGGCCGACAAGTATGTGAATGGTCTCCGTGAAGGGCTGCAATCTCGAGTAATAACGAGCATGCCTTCAACTTTTCAGGCTGCAGTGGCAGCAACTTCAAAAATCCAAGAGGATTGGGCGCGATCTAAAGTAATCGTAGCAAAGAAGCCCATAGTGAATGGTGGAAATCGTAAAAGGACGTTCCCAAGTGGTCAGGGTTCACGACAACCCTTTCAAAAGAAGAAGTTCTAAGGAGGGAACAACACTCAACAAGTCGTGAGGCCAAGACAGAACGTGACTCCAAATGGCCAGCAGTCCAGTTTCAGCTGCCTTAAGTGTCGTGTGAACCACCCCGGAAATCCATGTCCTCGTGACATTGGTGGTTGCCTTTATTGTGGCAAGATGGGCCACTTTATAAGGGATTGCACCAAGAAGGCTGCAGATGAGCAGAGGAATAATGCTGGATCTGCCAGACCCTCTCGACCAACACCACAATGTTCGCAGTTTCAACGACCTCCACCTAGAGTAGAACAAAGGCCGGCTGCAGGTCGTGTATATGCTGTAACGACTGAACAACTAAAACATGGTGACCTGATTGAAGGCACCGTACCTGTTAATGGACATGCAACTTACGTCTTGTTTGATTGTGGTGCTACTCATACCTTTATCTCCAATGATTTCACCGAACAACTCCATGCCTCGATGCAACCGGTTGATAAAATAATTGAAGTGTATAACCCGTTGGGTTCACGCACCAAATGTATCTGGTGTGTGGAAAACTTGGATATTGAGATAGCAGGGCAACACTTGCCTACTAACGCCATCCTGATCGATATGGTACAGTACGATGTCATTCTGGGAATGAATTGGTTGGCTCAGAATAATGCCAAGATTCTGTGCCACGAGGGCAGAGTGATTTTATCTCGACCCGGATTGCCTAAAATGGAATACCGGTTATCCAAACCAGTTCCCCAAAAAAGGCTCATATCAGCACTTAAGGTACAAAAATACCTTAGGAATGGTTGTGTGACCTTCTTGTTGAGTTTCTCGGTGGAAAAATCCAACGACCAGTCTGTGAACACCCCAAATTTTTCAAAGATTTATAAAATGACCCTTTTGCCCCTAAACCCCGTCTTCTGAGAAAATCAAAGCGATTTCAAAACTAAATTTCAGTCTTTCTTCAGATTTCTGGATTAAATTCCACATTGATATATTCAAATTCAACTCCGGGTCTGAACCCAGTGTTTTAAATCCAAATCTGAGCCCCGTTGTCCGATTTCCAAAATAAAATCGCAAAAATACCAAAAAAATGATTTTGAAAGGCTCGGGCGGTTCATCCGGCACTCTGTTGGATCCTCGACCCTATATTTCTCAGTTCGAGGTTGTAAACCTTGAATATTTCTCAAAAATTCGGACATAAAACCATTTCCGAAGAAATTTTCTCAAAATATCTTTTAAATTCTCAGAAAAATTCCTTTTTATAAATTTTGTAAAAATACAAAAAAATTAGTTCAATCTTTGTTTTCTCACAAAATTTAGGATTTCATTCCAAAAAAAAAAATTTGAAAAATAACATAAAAGACCAAAAAATTGAGAAAAGCTACAAGAAAAACGAGTGATTTTCGAACTTTTGAAATCTTTTTAAGATAATTTTTCTGAAAACCTCACATTCAAACCATTTTTTTTTAAATTTCCTAAAAAGGGGGCCTTCTTTTAAGAAATTGGAAAAACCACAAACGGCCGCAGGGTCGCTTCTCCTCTCCGCCCTCGATCTTCAATAGCCATCTTCGCCCTCCTCCCTCGATCTTCAACCATCTCCCCCTCTGGAGCCTTCCACGCCCTCCTTAAAAAGAGACCTCGGTCTTCTTTGAAGGGCATCGATTTCTTTTTGGCAATCCATCAAGTTCATCAGCAATCAGCATCGTCTTCATCCCTGTTATCTCTCGGATCCATTTTTTTTTACGAATACCGCTCAATCATCGGAGCTTCTTTGCAAATCCACCGTCGCCATCCATTTTTTTTACTCCACTTGCTTTGTTTCTGGAGGATTGATCGTCATCAAGCAACATCCATCTGCTACCCTGGCATCCTTCTTCATCATCTTTGTTATCTCATCCCCTTTCTGGGCGACCAAAGAGGCTTTTCTCTCTCCTGCGGATTTCCAAGCGCAATCAAGAAAGCATAACCTGTTTCAGATATCACCGAACACCAAATCGGCAATTCTTGCTGCCAGAGAACCCAACCTGCGCCTCATCAGGTTAGTATCTGACTTCCACTATTTGTTTATTTGTTTTGTTTTATTTTTATTTATTTTTTTTTCCTTTTTTCCTTCTTCTCTATTTTATTTTAGAGCAACTGCAACTCTATGTTGCTTTTGATAAGCTGAATACTAGTCGTTGTCATCCCCCATGTTGCTGACCATTATCTTATGTTCTTGGGGGCCACCTTCTGGTCCTATAACCCTGTCATATTTTTAGATACTCTAGCCATCTCGACTTCTCATGTCTACTCATTGAGAAATCTTCGTGCCATAGTGAACACTGGTTTGTGTGTAGTATTGTTTGCAGTCACGACTGTGTTCTCTTGAAAATCTTGAATCCAGCATTCAGGAACATGAGTATATGTGTGTGCATTTCATTTGCAATTTTTTTTTTCTTTCTGTTACAACATTCTTTGCATCTCAGGATGTGAGCATTCAATATCATTTTACCCACATTAACAGGAACCCATGGGTTGCTGTTATTTCACAGGTATTAACAGAAGCTCATGGGCTACTGCCACATTGTTCATACTATGCACCCTTCACCTATTTTACAGTGGTCACCAACATCTACCTTTCTCACTACACCATTGTATAGGCATACCCACTGCTATAATTCTCTGCACACTAAACTTCACTGTTCACCTGTAATATCAACTTCACCACACACACGCTGCTATAGTCCCATTTACAGTAGCAGGTGCATGTTTCATTAAGGCATTTTGTATCATCTCCATATCCTTTTCACCCCATCAACAACATTGATATCCACTAGATGTATTCATCTCATTAACACCCTTCTAGCAACACCATCCTGCTGCCATCACCCAACTCTCACTATTTCACACCCATTCACCTATTGCATTAGGTATCACACCAGTTTCTTTACTTCCAACCACAACCTATCTCTCATAAGTATCCAATCTCACCCTACCTATGTCCTGTTACCACTCTATTTCCCCCTGCTCCAGCACCCCCATCTGTATACAACATATACCTTATCAGTTATGCTCATTTGCTACAATTCACACTGTACCTACTGCATCCTTGTGTCCACATCTAGCATCAATCTTACAACTGCAAAACTCTGGACTGCTGTAATAACTCTTTGCTAATTTACTACCTTGATTTACCAAGAAACCACCACCTTGAGGTATGGTATATCGAGTCCCATGGATTTTGTTGTTGTATGATTGTTTCACTTGTTGTCTAGAACTCCTAGGCTATATAACATTTTCCTAATACTTGCTTGTTAGTTAAATCATATCATTAGCATAGGGATCTACATACTAATATGTTACGATGCCTCTTGCCATCTTCATTTATCCATAAGTATCTCTTCATTAATACAAATATGACCATATGTATATTGATTTTAGCATGATTGGCTCCTATATTTTTGCACCTTTGCTATATGCTAATCCTGTTTTGCAGGAATTAAGCGGAAGGGCCCATTCTCCCTCTTAGTTTAGGAATTGGAATCTTAATTTTATTTTCAAAAAGATGTAATAGTTAGATTATAATGAGAATTTTATATTTCAAGTATTAGATTAGAATATATGAGCATAGATATTCTAGAAATGCTTGTTTTCATATCATTTTTCCTCTTTCATTGCAAAATTTCATAAATGGGAACACGAATGGCACGTGCACCATTTCGTAAGAGGTAATTGATACTAAGTTGATGATCCACATCGATGGCCATAGTCAGGGTGTGGACAAAATTTAGTATTGTTATCTTTTACAAAATAACACTGGATCCACTTTCAAAATTCATCATATTTTCCTTAAATGTTTTCTTCTTTTATCAGAATTTAACTTAAAATTAACTCAAAATATATACCAATGACCATAGTCAGGGTATATTGAGGGTTCATTTCATTTTAAATTCTATAAAAGCACAAAAATGTATTTCATTCTTCTCTTGAATTTAAATATAGATTATTATATAATACATTCAATGACCATAGTCAGGGATGTATTATATCTTCAATCTTATTTTGATTCATTTCAAGAATAAGATAGCTTTTCAAAATCTAAATTCAAACTCTTTTCATTCATCATTTAGGATAGAATTGCATCATATTTTCCAAATCCTTTTTTTTATAAATCCAAGTGGTTCTTTCCTTCATTTCTCAGATCAAGACTTATTCAAATTCAACTCTATTTTAAAAAAAAAAAGATTCAAGAATTCAATTTCAAGGTCCCATTCGACTTTAAAACTTCAGAATCATCTTGTATTTCAAATTTCAAATTCTATCTCAAATTCAAAGTCCAATTTAACTTTGAAATTCATTTGTATATCCAAGATTCAATTTCTAAAATTTATTTTTCCAAATTCAATTCAAACTTAGAAATTCTTGATTCATCTTCTAAATTCCAGATTCAAACTTCAAATTCAAAGTCCAATTTGACTTTGAAATTCATATTCAAAACCAAATTTTGAAATTCCAAATCCAAAGTTAGATCCTAAACCCAACTTGGATCTGGATTTCCAAGTACAACTCCATTTTGGATCTCAGATTACAGATCCAAAATCCATTCTAGGATCCAGAACCCAATTCTATCTTGGATCTTAGACTTCAGATCCGAAATTTCTTTTAGAATCCAGAATCCAATTTCACCTTGGATCTCAGACTTTAGATCCAAATTCCATCTTAGGATCCAGAGTTCAAATCCACCTTTGGATCCTAGATTACAGATCCAAATTCCACTTAGGATCTAGATCCCCATTCTACATTGGATCTCAGATTCAGATCCAAATTCTAATTCTTAGGATCCAGAATCCAATTCTATTTTGGATCTTAGACTTCATATCCAATTCTATTCTAGGATCCAGAACTCAATTCCCCTTTGGATCTCAGATTTCAGATCCAAAATCCATTCTTTAGGATCCAGAACCCAATTCACCTCGGATCTCAAATTCAGATCCAGAATCCGATTCTACTTTGGATCTCAGACTTTAGATCCAAATCTATTTTAGGATCAAGAACCCAATTCACCTCGAATCTCATATTCATATCCAAAATCCATCCTAGGATCCAAAATCCGATTCTACTTTGGATCTCAGACTTTAGATTCAAATCCATTCTAGGATCCAGAACCCAATTCTACTTTGGATCTCAGACTTCAGATCCAATTTCATATTAGGGTCCAGAGCCCAATTCTATCTTGGATCTCAGATTTCAGATCCAAATTCCATCTTGGATTCCAAATCTTGAATCCGACTCCATTCAAAATCTCAGATCCAAATTCTATCTTGACTCCAATCCTTAAATCCAATTCCATTTTTATCCTAACTTTCAAATCAATCCCATCTTTTCCAAATCTATTCCTGAATCTCCTTCTAATTTCAAAGTTTCAAAACTAGAATTCAATTCAAACATTCATCCAAATTCAAAATTCTAAATTCAAAGTCCATTTATGACTTTGAAATTTCCTTTCTTCTCATTTTATCCCAATTTTAAGATCCTTCCTTTCAAAAGTCTACATTATTTTTCCAAACTCTGATTATTCCAAAAACTTAGAACTTTAAATCTTAAGTTCTAAATTAGAAACCATTTCTTCACTACTATCATCAGATTCATCTCAGAAATACTTGAGAATTTTTCAAATCATTTCGAAAAGAGCATACATCTTTGCACTGCACAAGCATGATTCTTTGTGCATCTAGACTTAGATAATTTCTTAGCAAAGCAAAAGGCATTAATTCGACCCTTGGTTCGATTACCCCTGGTAAAGGCGCCAGGAACAGTCGAACCTCGTACCGACAAGCGGATCTCGTCTCCCAGTTTTCCCGCAAATATTTCAAAAAAAATGGAGGCGAGTTTATTTTCATAAATATTTTCAAAATTAAGGTCAAGTGAGACCCCGCAAAAGAATTCCTCTTCTCTTCTTGTCTTTTCTCTTTTCTCTTTCTTTTCTTTCTTTTATTTCTCTCCCTTCAAAAAGGAGGAAATAAAGGTTGGAAAGGAAAAGAGGAGGAAGAGAGAGAATATTACGAGAGGAAAAATTTTGCGATGATCACAGTTTTGGCGACCAAGATGGGACTTTGTCTCCGTCCGGTCGAATTATGCTTTTTTCTTTGCTTTGACATTATCTAAGTCTTTTATTCTTCAAAATGTCAGCTACATTTTCATGCAACCCTTAGGAGCCTAAGACTTTGTCCTAAGCTGACATCATTGCATATAGGATCTAAGTATGGTTTGGTAGGACCATATTGAGGAGATTATTCCATGCTCACATTAGACTTAGGTCTTAAATACAACTCTCCTCAATTCTAGGGATTGAATGCAAAACAATGTATGTCAGTGTATGCTTCTCTTTATTTTAATCTATTTCTTTAGGACCTGCATTAGAGCCATCTGATTTCTTGCATGATTGCACATATTTTGAAAACCTCCTTACCTACATTGTCCCGGTCTTCACGTTGCTGGGTTATCTCACTGAACCATAGTTCGGGAGAGAGGCTCACAACTGGACCACTTATTTGGGTTCGCGCCCCCCTACCACGTACCTAAGGGCCATAGTCCGAGGTATATCGGTAGGTGCTCAAGGATGTTGGGAAGCCATTACCTTAGAACCGGAGAAATATTTCTATGCCATGTACTTTGAGCCTCGGCTTGAGTATATCGGCGTATCTTGATTGGAATCAGATGATCTGAACCCTAGAGTTAGGATTAAGGTCCTACAAGCCATTTCAAATATTGCATTTAGAGTCAGCCTTTAGGGAGTGCTCTGTGTGCATCCTTGTTTGTGCATCTTTAGTTGTATGATAATTCTCTTATTCTTTCATATATATGTATCAAACCCTTTTTCAAAACCCTGGGTGTATTATTCAAAACTTACCCTTTTTTTCAAAAACCCCAGGTGTATATTTCTCTCTACCTATATTTCTTTTCTCTTTTAGATCAAATTTTCTTCAAAACCCTGGAAAATTCCTTTAAAATTTCATCAACCTTTTCAAAATTTCCAGGTTTGATTATTTAAAGAGTCTATCCATAAGTCCTGCATTTCTATCTAATTCTCCTTATTTCTTCTTTGCCCCAGTATCATTCCAATCGCATCTGACTCTCTCAATGCAGTCTTTCTCCGAGATCATGTCTTCTATCAGATTCAGGATGGATCCCCGGATCTGTGGGTCATCAAGTCTCGACCTTTCTTCCCTCGGTGGTATTATTCTTGGATCGCCACCTTCTCACGTATGTTCCCAGACCACTTGGATGACTGTGGGTTGGAGATGGCATCAGCGGTAGGCAAGCGAACCATCAATGGAGCTTTGATTCAGGCCATGGCAGAACGATGGAATCCGCGTACCTGCACATTCTGTTTTCCTTGGGGAGAGATGACTCTACTGATGGATGAGTTCAACGATATCATGGGATTGCCCGAACCAGCCGGTCAGCCAGATGATCCTGTCGAGCAGCAGATTTTGATCAACATCAAATGGGTGGATGTTCGAGAAGCCTTGGCCAGAGCAACAGGGAGCAGATCCTGGCCCCTTATTGAGATTGGCGGGAATCAGTTCATTGACCCATTTGAACTATATCACAAGTACGGAGCCTACAAAGAGGTTGGCACTCTGTCTCGAGCAGCGAAAGACAGAATTCAACATGCCATGATCCTATGCACAGTGGGGTTAGCTTTCTTCCAAGATGGCCATAATTTCATAGATATCAGAGTCGCCCAACTCTTCCGAAGATGGGGAAGTAAACAGAACCGTCAACTATCAGTATCCATGGCCGCATTAGCCTTTCTTTACAGAGGCTTGGCTCGATTTGCTCTTGGGGAGACCATTTTGGTAGAAGGATGCACTTACGCCCTGCAGTCGTGGTTCCTGCGACACGTTCCCTCGAAGGTCAGTTCTTTCAGGTTCAACAGTGAGCAGCCAAAGACAGCCATCCAATGCCGAGCTCTGATCGAGAAACTGCATCAGGAGGAGATTACGTGGGACTTCTTTGACAGAAGAGAGACTGTTCCTCGATACACCTACGCTCGCGACAAGCGCTACAGGTTGATGGGTCCTTTCTTTTGTGTTGATTATCAACCAGATCGATGTCTGAGGCAGTTTTCGCAGCGGCAGATTCGTGCCAATACCCGCTTCCCGATAGGCAACATGCCAGAATTCAACCTGCAGTCGGATCAGTGGTCTGGGGCATACCACGTCACAAAATATACCTGGGACTCCTTTATTTCTCTGTCTGTATTTCCTAGACCAAATGTATCATCTGAATATCAAGAGTGGTGGCAAACTGTCTGCCCACCCTCTCTTTGTCTTTGAATGTTAAAAATATAAATAAAAATTACTTTTTGGCCAAAATTTTGTTTCTTGTATTTTGTTTATATAGCACAAATAGTCACAATTTTTGGTGACGACCTCATCCCGGGTAAAAGGGACATCCCTCTCACATTGATCTTCAAAATATTTTATCATGGTGGACGACCTCGCCTAGGTAACAAGGCACATTTCTCTGTTATCATCAAATGGTAACACAATTATCACAAATCGTGTGATGACCCAATCCCGGGTAATGGGATAATCTCTTGAAATTGTCTGCCAAAATCCTCCATTCTTTTTCCTCAAAAAGTTATAATTTTCAAAAAAGCTTCTCCATATTCTAACCATTCCCATTATTCTACAGGAAAACTTTGGCATCTGAAAATGGTTCAGACAAGGCTGGTAAGCAGACTGCTCAACGGCACAGTGACAGCGAACCAAAGGAGATGAACTCTCCCCGATTATCCAAAAAGCATGACTCGTAGGATGAGAGCGATGTTGATCCAGCCATGTACCAGGTCTTTCAAAAGATGATGACTAAGACGATGGCCGAGCAGGCTAAGGCGGTTCCCAAGAAGGCAACTTCCAAGACCAAAGCTAAGAAGAAGCCCATAAAAAAGCCGGTTAAGATCAGTAAGCAGAAAGTACAGCGTGACAGCACCTCTTAGGATTCCGGGTCAGCAGAAGAAGTCTCCGAGGAAGAAGAGCAGTTGATCTACATCCTGAAACATCTGCGGCAATCCAAGAAGCCAATAGAAGAGTCAGTGTCAGTGAACAAGCCCAAGTATGGGGCCCCTGCAGAGGACTCGATCTAGGCGCTGACAAAAATAGTCAAAGACCTGCAAATTTGGGAAAAAAGAAAAAGGTCATACACCAGGCAGGATTTCTACCTTGGTTTAGAGGGGGACATCAATCTGGAGAACCTCCCCCGGAAATTCATTAAATTCGATGGATCCGGAGATCCCAAGGCCCATCTTGCCATGTTCTTTGCAGAATGCGCCCGGTTCAGCGAAGATAACCGCGCCTTATTTCTCTGTTTTCCCCGTAGTTTGGAGGGAATAGCTGCCAAATGGTACGCTGAGCATGTCAATCCCATCAAATTGAGGGATTTTGACAAAGTCGTCAACATGTTTGTTGAACGCTTCCTGTTCAACACGGAAGCTCTGCCCACCCTGAACCACCTGTGCAACCTGAAGCAGGAGCCCAATGAAAAGGCCAGGGACTTCATTCACAAGTGGAGAAGCCTTTGCAACAAAATGAGAAACCCTATTTCTTAGGAACATGCCCTCTAGGTCATCCTCAACAATTTCTCCCAGCCCCTAAAAAGCCTCCTTTTCCCATATCCCTCCAAAAAATTTATTGAACTGACAGAGCGAGCAGAATGGATCAAGATGGGGGTAGAAAACGGGATGTATGAGGGTGTTGCTTTGGCCAAAAATATCTCGGACCCAAAGAAGAAGGCACACTTCACTTACTCCGCAGAGGTTCCAGGGGATGATCAGGGCAGTAGTAGCAAGCAGGGCAGTGGCAGTGGCGCGAAGCCCGAGCAGAATAGAGGCAGAAAGGGCAAATTCTTCAAGAACAATGATAAACCTCTCCCGACCGGTCCTCAACAAAAGGGGGACCTTCAAGAAAAACCTAAGCATATAAACTGGAGCAGGGATCAAAAATTCACTCCCCTCGACCAGCCGCTGGAGAAAATTCTGGAATACTTGTTGTCTCACGGAATGGTAAAACTTCCCAAAGTCGCAGATCCGCCAGTGATCATGGGAAGATTTAAGGAACAATATTGCAAGTTCCACAGAGCAATGGGCCATGACACTGAATACTGCTTCGTCCTGAAGCATCTGATCCAAGACTGCATTGATAAAAGCATCCTCATCGAGGATGAAGAAGAAGGCAAAATGGACATCATGTCCACCCCATTCCCAAAACATTCAGCATCAGCCATTTCTGAACATTCCTTCCTGCCACAAAGTCACATACATCCATGTTCCAGCGAGGAGATAAGTTTGCAGCATCAGGTAATGGTTCTACGTCAGGATCAGCCTGCATCTCAGAGAGGGGATATCCTCTCATTTTTGAACATAAGAAACATGTCAGTTGAGAGTGGGAAAACCCAAGTTTTTCCAAAGAGATTTCTAAAAAAGGAAGCCTGCACAGAGGAAGCAGAAACCTCAGAAGCAGCAGAAGAGCGAGCCAAAAGCCTTCAAAAGCCTATTACAGCGCTCTCCAACATCTCCATTTTTGAATTAACTCATGATTCTCCCAAGCATCAGGAAAAGTTGGATGATCTATTAAGAAAGATCAAGGTGAAGCCGAACACTACGCCAGAAGACATGGCGCAGATTGTAAACCAGGCGATGACTAACGCACCTATTACCTTCTCTAATGAGGACTTGCCTAAGCCTCATTCATTCCACAACAATGCACTGTACATCGTAGTCAGGACCAGGGGCATGACTGTCCCGCACATACTTGTTGATGGGGGCAGCAGTTTAAATATTTGCCCAGAAATGATAGCAAAAGCCCTGGGATTGAAAGAAGAAGAATACGTGCCCGATCCCATTACCATCTATGGCTTCGATAATCACGGGCAGACTGCCAAGGGCAAAATTTTCTTAGAATTTTTTATCAACTACTTGTGATCATCGCAAAATTTTTCCTCTCTCGTTGTTTCTCTCTCTTCCTTCTCTTTCCTTTTTCTAACCTCTATTTTCCTCCTTTTTGAAGGGAGAGAAATAAAAGGCAGAAAAGAAAGAGAGAAGAGAAAAGAAAGAAAGAAAGAGAGAAGAGGAACTATTTTGCGCGGTCTAAGTTGACCTTGATTTGAAAGATATTTAGCAAATAACACGCCTCCGTTTTAAAAATTTTGCGGGAAAATGGAGAGACGGGATTCGCTCGTCGGTACGAGGTTCGACCCTTCCTGGCGCCTTTACCAGAGGTAATCGAACCAAGGATCGAATTTATGCCTCTTGCTTTGCCTAAATATAATCTAAGAATTTATTCTAACTCTAAATGCACAAAGTATCATGCTTGTGCAATGCAAAGGATGTATGCTTCTTTTGAAAAGAATGTTTTGAAAATTTCCAAGTATTCTGAGATGAATCTGATAAGGGAGTGAAGAAATGTTGGAATCTGACTTTAGAACTTTGAGATAGATCAGAGAAGTTCTAAGTCTTTGAAGTAAATCAAAGTTTAGAAGAATAAATCCTGATTTTGAGAAAAGAATGATTTGAAGCTTTGAAATGAAAGGAAATGAAGTTTCAAAGTCGGAAATGGACTTTGAAATTTAATCATGGATTTAGGAGAAGAAGATGAAATTTTAAAGTGATATTGAATTCGAATCTTAGAATGGATTTGAGAAAATCAAGTGGTATTTAAGAATGGAAATGGATTTAAAGAGATTCAGATTGAATCCAAAAATGGAATTGAAATCTGGAATTGGAATTGGATTCCGGATCTTAAACAGAATAGGATCCGAGATTTGGAATCCAAGATGGATTTTGGGTTCTGGATCTTGAGATGGAGTGGATCTGAAGTCTGAGATCCAAATGTAGAGTTGGACTCTGGATCCTAAGATGGATTTGGATCTGAAGTCTGAGATCCAAGGTGAAATTGGATTCTGGATCCTATAAGGAAATTGGATCTGAAGTCTAAGATCCAAAGTACAATTGGGGATCTGGATCCTAGGGAGGAATTGGATCTGAAATCTAAGATCCAATATGAGTGTTGGATCCTGGATCCTAAAATGGATTTGGAGTTAAATTCAGAAGATGAATCAAGGATTTCCAAGTTTGAATTGAACTTGGAAAATGAAATTTAGATTTTGAATATACAAACAAATTTCAAAGTCAAATTAGACCTTGAATTTTTGAAGTTTGAATTTGGAATTTAGAAGATGAATCAAGAGTCTCAAAGTTAAAATTGAACTTTGAGTTAGAGTTTTGAATATAAAATAAATTTGAAATTTCAAAGTCAAATTGAACTTTGAAATCTGATTTGAATTTAAATGTAAAAATGACTTCGAAATCTCAAAGTTAAATTGAACTTTGAGATTGAAAATGAAATTGAATCTGAAAATGAAAGGATGAATTGGATTTTATAAGAATTGAAGATAGGTCGAGGAAGATATTTACATCACTTGGAGTTTTGAAAAAGGAATTTTGAAAACATGATGCAGTTTTATCCTAAATGATGAATGAATTTAAAGAATTTTGAAATTGGATTTTGAAAAGCTATTTCATTCTTTAAATGAATTAAAACAAGATTGAAGATATAATATATCCTTGACTATGGTCATTGAATATATTATATAATAATCTATATTTAAATTCAGGTGAAGAATAAAACATATTTTTGTGCTTTTATAGAGTTTAACATGAAATTAACTCTCAATATACCCTGACTATGGCCATTGGTATATATTTTGAGCCAATTTTAAGTTAAACTCTAATAAAAGAGGGAAATATTTGAAAATATGATGATTTTTGAAGAGGATCTAGTGTGGATCCAATGTTACTTCATAAAAGATAAAAATCCTAAGTCTTGTTTACATCCCGACTATGGCCGTTGATGTAAATTATTAACTTAGGATTAATTTACCTCTTACGAAATGGTGCACGTGCCATTCGTGTTTCACCATTGTGAGAATTTGAGAAATAAAGGGGAAAAAGCATGAAAGCAAGCAATTCATGATATTTACAATGCTCATTCATTCTACCTAAAACTGAAAATATAGAATTTTCATTATATCTAGCTATTACAAGTCTGTGAATCTATATTGAAATTTACAAGAGATTCTAGCTCTGAAAAAAAAAACTGATGATTTTCATGTATTCCCTGCAAAACGAGTTAGTATGAATGAAGAAAGAAATTACAACACCCTGTGATATGAAATAGACTGAAGATGTGGATGAGATGTTCATGGCTGAATATATATGCACATGGGAATGAAAAGATACATATGAATATAACAGAAATCCATGCAAGAGGGATGTACATATCTTATGCCTTTTGACTAAAAAGGGAAACTATATATCTTTTATCTAAAAAAAAAAGAGAAGCAATGCTGGACTTATATGATGCTGAGTGAGATATGGGCATGCAACTGGAGGTATGCAGTAACTGAAGTCTAATGCTGGAATAGCTTATTGTTACAGGTACCACAGAGATAATGAAGGCAAGTAAGTGTATGTGATACAGCTGTAGTAAATGGTGTGCAGTAAGGAGTGATGCTATGGGTGCCTAATATTCAACAGATGAAAAAGGGATGCAGTGGCTATGAAGGAAGTGGCATGATACTTGTGAGTTGCTGCCAGCATTGTCGTCCCGTAGGTGGGATGTGAAAAATGTGTGCTGCTGTGTGAACTAATGGTGTACAGTAGTAAAAAAAAAAAAAGAGATAATGTTGTGTTGTCATGAGCTGAATGTTGAGCTGTAACAGTGAGAAGTGCAGGAGGTGATGGAAACTTGGTGCTGTGGAGGTAACCCTAGTAGGAGAGCAGTGAAACAGCCAATGTTGCAATCAATATTTTGAAATGTAATGGAATTTTATTAGAATAATACAGCAAAGATTTCACTTAATCAGGCTTTACCACCAATGCTTCAAAGATAATGAATTCAGACTAAAATCCAGTCAACCCACCAACCGAAACTCGGGATCCGGCTGTTACTAATCTGCAAAACCAGCCATATCTATTCCATTTTTTTTTTATCTGCAACAGGATGGTATACTCTGTGGGTAGCAGCATTAACAGCTATTGCCAATTTAGCTAATGCAGGCGGATTTGCTAAAAAGGATGGATCACTTGGCAGCAAATTGGTATACAGTGAGGTGATTGCTCATAGCAAATCGACCCCTGTAAACTAACTTCTATAGATTGATTTCAAAGGATAGTAACTACCATGACCAACAATATACCAGAATAAATAGATAGTAATGTTTGTTGTTACACAGGTATAAGGTATATACAACACAAGGCAATATGCAGGAAATGTAAACAGAGAAAATGCAGAGGAGGCAAAAGTGGATATTGTGAAGATAAAGGTGTAACAGGTGAGTGTGACATGTTTTTGTTTTGGTAAGACAAAAAGCCACATTAGATTTAGCAGTAACTTTCACAGTAGCAGGCTGTCTAAGTTGTATTCTGTAATCAGGAATCATGATGGTCATTTATTTCTAAGCCAAACAATATATGAAAAGGGTAGGTAGCCAACCATAACCATCCAAAACCCATACATATAACAATTGAATACTGCATCTAAACAATTTAACAAAGTGTTCAATCCTTAAGTAAAAATATCAAGACAAGCATAACCAGATACAAATACAACCGCAACATTCTTACGTGTTGTGAACACCCCAAAATTTTCAAGTCTTTTAAATATTCCCTTATTGCCCCTAAATTCAGTTTTTTAGCAAATGGGTCATTTCAAATCTAAATTTCAGTTCATTTCTCAAGTATTATTGAAATTAAATTCATTTCATATGTTTAAATTGATTTTGGATCTGAATCCATTGTCCAGATCCAAATCTGAATCTCCTTGTTCAAATTTTAAATTAAAAATTATAAGAAAATACCAAAAATAGCCTTTAAATAGCTCGGATAGTCCATTCGACATCCGTTTGGATCCATCACATTGAATTTCTCGATTCGAGTGTTAAAACTCGAACGTTTTCTCAAAACTTGGGTCCAGACCCACTTTCTGAAGAAATTTCTCCAAAATGGTCTGAAATTCTCGGAAAAACACTTTGTAAATATTTCTCAGAAAAATACAAAAAAAAATAGTGTTTAATCTTTGTTTTCATGTAAAAACTTAGATTTTGTTACAAAACTACAAAAAATGGAAAATGATGCAAAAATCGAAAAAATTGGGGAAAGCAAAAGGTTTTAAAACTTGAAAAATTGAATTTTTGCCAAAAACCTCTCTTAAATCCTCTTTTTGAAAATCATAAACCTTTTTTTTTAGAAAAATCTTAAAAGGGACCCCCTCTTTGGAAATTGAAGAAACTCACAACGGGCGCAGGCTCATCTCCCCCAAGCTTCCACCCTTCGATCGATGAGCACCTTTATCTCCGCCATCGATGCTCAACCGATCGCCTCCATCCTCCTCCTTCGTTCATCACCTTCCTCCCCGCTGGGTGGCCCTCCATCTTCAACCAATTCCCTCTCTCGTTGCCTATATAAGCAGGCCCCCACTGCAGTGAAAAGTGAAAGTGCACTAGGATCGAGGCAACGAGCACTAGAGGGGGGTGAATAGTGCTTTTAAAAACTTTCTGCGGAATATTGAAGGATTTTGCAAATCTCAAAGCAAACACACAAAGAACACAAGATTTTATCCTGGTTCGATCAAACCCGCTTGAGATTTTCCACTATCAACATTGTAAACTACAAGATCACACAGACCATAACCGGTCCCACTTTCAGTAACAACCCAACTGAAAGCAAACAACTCCTTTTCACCAAGGAGTCCTTTTTACACAAAAGAAATAACAACTTACAATACAACCTATGAGCCTTCCTTTTGAATGCGAATGATATGCAATTGGATTTTGAGGTTGTTGAAACACTCTACTCACGAATTCACTATCTCTCAAAGTGATTTGAGTGAAAAACTGAAGTGAAAATATCACGTGAGTGAGAAAATCAATACTTGACTGAATAAGAGTGAAAAGCAAGATTCAAATCGATTGAATTGTTTGATTTTGAGTGTAAAATGCACTCATATTTATAGTTAAAAGATTCCATATGTTGAGAGTATGAAAGGGTGTCAAAACGGTCCATTTCGAACGATCAAAACATTTGAAAAATGAAAAGACACGCCTTTTTGAAGTTTCAGGAAAACGACAAAATTAGTCGACTGAAACATCAGTTAGTCGACTAATAGTTAGTTATTAGTAGGCTGACAGTTATCGTCGGTCGACTGATCTGTTAATCGAGCCATTTGAAAATCTGAACTTTTTGAAACTTAGTCGACTTAAGAAAAGTTAGTCGACTGATAATATCATCAGTTGACTGAAAAACCTTTTAGTGGACTGCTGCTAAAAACTTCTGAAAAACAAACATTCTGTTCGGTCGATTGATAAAAAGCATTAGTCGACTGCTGCTAAATTTTTCAGAAAACACATGTTCTGTTCAGTCGACTGAAAAACCATTAGTCGACTGCTGCTAATTTTCCAGAAAACAGACATTCTGTCCAGTCGACTGATAAAACCTTCGGTCGACTAATTTGACATGAATGACTTTTTAGAAAATATGGCGCGAAAGGATTAGTCGACTGATAAGTCTATTGGTCGACTAATAAACATGAAAATTTAAGAAAAGAGTTTTCTAAAAAGATTTTCAAAAGAGTTTCTTTTAGAAAAGTTTTTCTAAAGACTTTTAAGATGAAATGCAACCTAAATATGCACTCTAAGTAAGGCTCTTACAAGAATCTAAGACTTTTAATGAATTAAAGATTTGCACACTAGTCTTCAAGGATTCTTCACTGAATTCTTCAATTTCTTCATAGCCTTAGCTGAAATGCAGTTGATTCCACTTGCTCATCATCAAAACCTTGTACTTGAAGTATCATGTATGGCTTCATTGTCGTAACAAAAAGGGGGGGGAAAAAGAAC
This sequence comes from Nuphar pumila, assembly GCF_984573655.1. NCBI lineage: Eukaryota > Viridiplantae > Streptophyta > Magnoliopsida > Nymphaeales > Nymphaeaceae > Nuphar > Nuphar pumila. Next base: position 51,013,207 of record NC_143257.1, on the reverse strand, counting down.
ATCGATCGACGCCATCCGCCTTCAGCCTCTCCGCTTTCCTTCTCTCTTCGTTGGAAAAGAGTTGCAGAAGAAAGCAAAGAAGAAGCTCTCTTCATCTCCGGAATTCCTCCAAAACCAAGGGCTCGATCTATCCAGCATCCAAAGATTTCTTCCTTCCAAGGCTCCATTTCGACTTTTCCCCTTCCTTCAAAATATCCAGCTTCGATCAATAAATCCGGTAAGCATTCTTTACCTGTATTTTTTTTTCCCCTTTTCATTTCCTCTTAGTTTTCTTTTTTTTTGGTTTTGGCCCCCGTTTATGCATCATTGATGTTGTTAGATTGCTTGTGCAATCTCGATCCATCTCCATGCAACAGCAACGGGATCTCTGATCCCAACAATTTTTCTCTATGTATATCTTTTATCTAATTCGATGTTAGTTTTCTTTACTTGATTCTGTTTTGATTGATTCCTGTTCTTACTTTTTATTAGCTTGATTCCTGTTTTATTCTCATGTCTGATCTGTTCGTTTTTTTTTTTCTTCTTCTTTTCTTTTCTTGTTTTCTATTATATCCAATTGCTGGTTTGATGCGGATCTTCAATGTATGGTGGCACTTTGTTCATATCATTCAGCAGACATACCCTGCTTACTGTATTCTTAGTATTTGATGAGTCACGTTACCTTCCTTCATACACAGGAGGTACCTCCATGTAGTATGGATTTCACCCCTGTTCATCATCACATTTTTTTCTTTGTTTGGTAATATTTCATTCTTTACTTGATCCTCCATGCATCGATCTAACCCAGGTTTGTGTTTCCCTTTATCTTATTTTTTATTTTTTTATTTTTTTTTGGCTTACATAGCTTTTGTAACATGATCATCCAACGTATGTTTTAGCTTTCGGAATCAACATCATGGTTTATGTCAATCACTCCACAGTAGATTTAAATATAAGTTCTGTATCGTAAGCATATCACTTAATATCATTACATCTCTCATATTCCAGACTTCCTGTCCGATCATGTAGATAGAAACCTCTGAAAGAGAAATGACATATCTGGTTTGTCTATCTCATGAGAGGCAATAGACTCCATCTAACATGAAATTGTCTGATAAATTGATCCAATATAGGCTTTGAGTAATGGAAAATCATGTACATATCTTAAGCATAGGTATACACTTTCTCTCTCACACGAATTCATCTTGCTGTTAATCTCAAACTTGTGTTACATCTTCTTCACCATACAACCGCAGCCAGCTAGCAGTAATTCTGCAATCCTGGAATTGAACATTCCTGTCAAAGATACTGATATCGATGGGTTGGATATAAAAGACTTATGATGGTCAATTTTTTTTAGAAAGAAGTTTGGCTTGCTGTATTCGTTTGATTCAGGTACATATGTGCCAGGTCCTGTGAGAGTGTTGCAATCTCCACTCATGCAATGGTGATGGTGTAATACCCAAAATTTTTAATGATTTATAAATTCTGAAGAAAATTCAAGTTTTAATTTTTATTTATTATGAATGTGAATTATAGTGTTAAAACCCTTATTTTTATGGTTAGTATTGTTCAAAGTAAAGATCTGAATATATATTTAAAATCCTGATAAAATTTTGTTGAGGCTTGTTCAAAAATCAGAATTCAGGGACATTCTAGTCATTAATCAAATTGTCAAAGGGTAGCTTAGTAATTTGCCAATTCAGTGGCATTTTTCGGTAAAATACCCAACTATATAAGGTCAAAATAGTAATCTTTCTTTTAGGATATTTTCAGGGAATTAATAAAATTGTCAGGGACGAAAATGGTAATTTACCATTTTCAATGGCAGGCTATGTAATTTATTGAACTACAGAAGGACACTCAAGTAATTCTAAATCTCCTATGGCATTTCTGAAAGATGGAATTGAGCCAAGGTTAACTTGGGTATTAAAAAGTAGCAAATTGAATAAAATATATTAATTTATAATATTTTAATCTCAGACCATGGTTTTAGAAAAACCACTGGCCCAAAACCATGGACAGGCCATGGTTTTCCAAAACCATGGGAGGACAAGTGTCTCTCCTCAGTGAGGAGGTGACACTAAGCCTCTCTCTCTCTTTGACACTTGTCAGAAGAATGACAAGTGTCATTCAAAAATTAATTTTTTAATTACTTTGGTGACAAATGTCACCAAAGTGGGCCCCACAAGGGGGGGGCGACCTCCCTTCTCTCTCCTATAAATACCCCTCACCCCCTCTCTCTCTACTCAAGTTCAAAACCCTCCCTTCTCTCTCTAAGCTCTCTCTCTCTCCTACTTTCTCTCTCTACCTTTGATTTTCTCTCTCTAACTTTTAAACCAAAACCTCCGTAGAATCTCAGATTTTTTCTGAGAAACCTCTTCTAGCCCTTTTCCTCTTTCTTTTAGCAAGGTCCGTTCTTCTGCAAGAAGCTCCGTCAGATCGGAAACAGCCTCAGAAGCACTACCTGCAGGAGTTCTGCTAAACTTAGCAGAAAAGTCAGATTTGGATAGCGGAAGAGCTGCTCAAATCAACTAAACAAGGTTAGTATTCAAGAACCATCTTCTGAATTCAAATTCTCCTTCTAAACCCCAATTCTACTTTGTGTGGATTTAAATTTTTACAATTTTGTCAAAATTTAATCCAACCCAGCCTCTACGCAAGGGAAGTTCTGTTCAAATTTTTCTAAATATTTTTAAGTATTCCAAACTACTTTAGCAGTAGTTCTGGCAAAATTTTATAAAAGACTTTTGAAAAATTAAGTTTTTATAGCAGGAGTTCTGTCAAAATGATTTAAAGATTTTTGAAAAAAGTAGAATTAGTATAGCAGTAATTCTGACCAAATTTTTAAATAATTTCTAAAAATTAATTATTTTAATCAGAATTTTGGCAAAAGCTTTTCAGATAGTTTAGAAATTTTTAGTAGAAGATATATCAAAATTTTTATAATTATTTCAGAAAAAAATTGATTTTTATAAAAGAAATTTTGTTAAAATTTTTCAAAAATCCTTTTAAATATTTAAATCAAAATTTTTGAAAAACCTTTATAAAAATATTTGTGACGCAAAGTCATGTTCGAATTCTTACAACTCGAATTCAAGTTCAAACCTTTTTTCGAACATTTGAGTTATTATAGAGGAAACTCTGTGAAAATTCTTATAAAAGTTTTAAAGTCAATTACAAATAAATTTTTTAGATTTTTAATAATTTCTTCAAAAGATACTTCTTTAAATCATAGGGCAAATACTACTCAAAATTTGATATAAAAATATTAACTAATATAATGAATTCTATCAGATTAAATCAAAGCACGGGCGCTTTATCCTATCGAAATCCAAGTAAGTTATTCTATCAAAATCTTATAATTTTATATTAGACATGCTTTTGATTCATGTTTTTGATTCATGCATGATTATCTAAATTTGATTTATGATCAAATGCATATTTCAATATCTGCATATTTCAATTTCAAATCTTATGATTTTGAATCGAATACTATGGTTAAGACATTGATGATATTGATAAATAGAAGAATTTTGTATAGCATGTTGATTTTTGAAAGATTTTATTGCTGCATGGGTCATGTCTACACAAACTTAATTCTCGCCTTCACAGGCGAATGCTCGTTATGATAGAGCAAAATTCTGGATGGGCTGGATACATATGAACCGTGTTTATTTGAAAGGAATGATTTGGCTATTGAGCCTAGTTTTTGAAAAGATGAAAAGTCCTATAAAAGAATCCTTCAAGCCCATCTAGGTTTAGCCTACCCTGGAAGGGGTAGTGGTACAACCAGGAGTGACATTGTGAAGATGATAATTGTTGGGAGCGATAGATTCCCTGGACCTCCTGTCACTCGGGTTGAGGAGGTCGAGACAACGGGTCTCAAGGCTGCCGCATGCCAGTGGATGCATCCAACTCTCCTTGTTTGCTCGCCATTGCTGAGAATCTTCCCGGTCGTTGACCGCTCGCATGGGAGTCCGTTTCACTCAGGTATCCGGGTAATCCACAATAGAATAATATACCCCCGGAATACTTAGTTTGAGATCGGAGTACTCTCCACCGTACCAGGAGGGCGTTAATATCGAAACAATGACCTCTTTCTTTCACAGAATTTGATCTGAGATTATGCATTATTTTAAATTGTTTTTAATTGCCTTATTTTGCATAATTGTTCTTGAATAAATGCATTTTGATTTATAAATTATTGAAATCATGCTTAATATTTGAATTGTATGGTTTTGATTAATGACTTACTTGGCTATCATAAGTCTAACCCTATTTTATGGGGATTTCAGGTTCAAATATGGAATAGGAAATCTTACAATGGATGTTGGACAAGTGTGGCATCGAAGAATCCAGATTCCCAAGATCCTGAGATTAATTTAGGATTTATTTTAAATTTAATCCTAAATGTTTTTCATTTTTGAACCTTGTGAAAAGACTATGTATATAATGTTGATATAAATTATTGTTGTTTTTGTTGTTAATTGGAATGTGGCGTGCCTGAGGTTTAGGAAACCGAAAATCAAAAATTATTTCCGCTGTTTAAAAAAAAAAAAAAAAAAAAAATCTGCATTTTTAAAGGTTTTAAAACCTCGGGGCGTTACAGTTGGTATCAGAGCAGAGTTTTGGGAAATCTGGTTCGAGATCCACCTTGTTCATACATTACACTGTAAGTATGTACTTTAGATTTTTATTTTATTATTATTGTTAAATCATTATTCTTCTTATAGATGACTCCTCAAGATCTGGTCAATATCATTAAAGAACTTGTCAAGGATGTTCAAAAGCTAGAAGAATCACAGACAGTACAAAAACGGCTGGTGGATAATTTAGAAAATCAAGTTCTAAGTCTTACAAAAGAAAAAGAAAACTTAGAAAAATGTCATAGGTGTTTACAGACCCATTTATCACAACCTTGCCCACTGGAATTGGAAGAATGTTTATTTTGTGGAGAAGTTGGGCATATAGAAAAAGAATGCCAAGTGAAGACGGGTTGCATTAAAAGACAGCAAGCCGCTGAAAACCTACCAGATCAACAATCCCGTGTGGATATTCTTGCTCCTCCTCCTCCAATGGAACCTATTGTCATTTCATCCGACTCAACCATAATACCTGCTCCTGCACCCACTTTAACTCCTTTGGACTTTGTATTTTCACTCCAACCTCCTGATCCTATATATACCCCAAGGGAACCTACGGATGACCTTAGCTTATATTTAGGAAATCCAGATAAACAAGTTTATAATATAGATCCAAATATTGCAGGGCCTTCTCATCCACCAGAGCGGATTTGAAACAAGAGGAATTATTTGGGAAAATTCCTCAAGCTTCCATAGGATATCTTTTGTTTACTTTTGTTAAATATGTAAACTCTTGTAAATATGGGTTTTGATGTATATATATGTTCATATGAATAAATGTTCTTTCTACTTTAATCTAAGTCTGATCATTATTTATCAAGGATGCCTCGTCAAACATCAAAGAAGCAACCCAAGGAGCAGAATGGTCAACAAGAATTCATTATGGAAACATTAAATAATTTGGCAGCTGTTATAAGAGATCAGAATCAGAATCAGAATAGGCAAGACTCAGCTACATCTTCAAAATCCTATCAAAACCATAATGAAGTATCTTATGAGAAGTTTCTCAAATTAGATCCACCTACATTTTCAGGAAAGATGGATCCAGAAGCTGCTGAGGTTTGGATCCGAGAAATAGAAAAGATTTTTCGTGTTCTGACCGTACCTGAAGATCGTAAGGTGAACTATGCAGCATACAGATTAAAAGGAGATGCAGAAAGATGGTGGGCATCCACCTTAGAAATTAAATTTAGCAATGGATCCGTTACTTGGGAGCAATTTGTTGAAGTTTTCTATGCTGCATATTTCCCCAAGCATGAAAGAAGCCGTAAAATGAGGGAATTCCTTGAATTACTACAAGGAGGACTCTCTTTATCTGAATACATTACTAAATTCAGAAATTTAGAGAAGTATTGCCCAAATGTCTATAATACGGAAGATGAGAGGGCAATGAAATTTACTAGAGGATTGAAACCAGTTCTACGAACCAAAGTCCTCACTAGTAGGCCAGAAACTTTAGACAAGGCGGTGGAAATAGCTACATTGATACAAGAAGATTGGGAAGAAATACAGAAGAATCAATCTGGCAGAACGGTTTCTCAATTCAGAGGCCAAAGGAGTTGGCCTAAAAGAAATTTTGAAGGAAGAAGGTTCATCCCTCCAGCAAAGAGGCCACGACTGCAGTTTCAAGTCAATCAACCACAATTACCAGCTACACAACTACCAGCTAGATCGTGTCAGAATTGCTATCGATCCCATCCAGGACAACCCTGCCCCCGAACAACTGGTGGTTGTTTATATTGTGGTAAGTCTGGCCATTTCATTAAAGACTGCTATAAAAAGGAAATGGATGAACATGCTCGAGGCCTTATTAGACCTCGCCCTCAGCAACAACCCCAGTATCCGTACCAGCAACAACAACAGCAGCAACAACAACAACAACAACGACCGCAGAATAAAAAAGTACCAGGTCGCGTTTATACCGCCAATGTTGATCAACTACCTAAGGGTGACCTGATTTAAGGTACTTTATCTATAGCTGGACATGCTGCTTTTACTCTATTTGATTGCGGTTCAACTCATTCTTTTATTTCCAAGAAGTTTACTACTTTACTTAATATGCCTATCAAGTCTTTGAACTGTGCTCTGGAAGTGGTCAACCCAGTAGGATGTAAATCTTTTTGTGGGTTATACTTGCCGAATCTAGAAGTATATATTGAAGGACAGAATTTACCTGCTGACCCAATTCTATTAGACATGTCAGATTTTGATATTATATTGGGTATGGATTGGCTACATCAACATCATGCAAGAATATTTTGTCAGGAAGGAAAAGTTACTTTTTCTCAACCAGGTATTCCTAAGGTAGAATTTAGATTATCCAATTCTACTCCTAAAAATCGAGTTATTTCTTCTTTAAAGGCCCAGAAATATTTGAGGAATGGATGTATAACCTTTCTAGTCAGCATTACTCTTGCCAGACCAGCAGAAATTTCTCTTGAAAGTCTGGATATTGTTCATGAATTTTCAGATGTTTTTCCTGATGAATTACCAGGACTTCCTCCACATAGAGAGATAGAATTCGGTATTGAGTTAATGCCAGGAACTGCACCAATTTCTAAAGCTCCTTATAGGATGGCTCCAGCAGAACTCACAGAATTAAAAAAACAATTATTGGAATTAATGGAGCTGGGATTTATTAGACCAAGTATGTCTCCCTGGGGTGCACCAGTATTATTTGTAAAGAAGAAAGATGGGTCATTAAGATTATGTATAGATTACAGACTTCTTAATCAAGTTACCATAAAGAATAAATATCCGTTGCCACGAATTGAAGATTTATTTGATCAATTACAGAAGGCTAAGGTATTTTCAAAGATTGATCTTAGATCTGGATATCATCAACTTAGAATCAAGGAAGAAGACATTTCTAAGACAGCCTTTCGGACAAGGTATGGACACTATGAATTCACTGTCATGCCTTTTGGACTTACAAATGCACCAGCAGCCTTTATGGATCTTATGAACCGTGTGTTCAGACCGTTTGTAGATACATTTGTGATTATTTTTATTGATGATATTTTAATTTATTCTGAAAATAAGGAACAACACCAGGAACATTTAAGGATTATTTTGGATACTTTGAGGAAAAATCAGTTATATGCCAAATTTTCTAAGTGCGAATTTTGGCTGGAAAAAGTTATGTTTTTGGGTCATGTAATTTCAAAAGATGGAATCTCAGTAGATCCTGCTAAAGTGGAAGCAGTATTAGAATGGAAACAACCTAAGAATATTACAGATATTCGAAGTTTTCTTGGACTTGCTGGATACTACCGAATATTTATTCAAGATTTTTCCCGTATAGCATCACCACTGACTAGACTTCTGAAGAAGGGTGTTAAATTTGATTGGGACATTAAATGTGAAGAAAGTTTCCAAATTTTGAAAGAAAAGCTCACTACATCTCCAGTGCTTACTTTACCCTCGGGACATGGTGGATTTGAGGTATATGCAGATGCTTCTGGTACTGGTCTAGGTTGTGTATTGATGCAACACGGAAAAGTTATTGCTTATGCATCAAGACAGTTGAAAAATCATGAGAAGAATTATCCAACCCATGACTTAGAACTTGCGGCAGTTGTTTTTGCACTAAAGATCTGGAGACATTATTTATATGGAGAACAATTTGAAGTATTCAGTGATCACAAGAGCCTCAAATATTTGTTCTCGCAGAAAGAATTGAATATGAGACAGCGACGTTGGCTAGAATTTATTAAAGACTATGAGTTCACACTTTCTTATCATCCTGGAAAGGCGAATATTGTAGCTGATGCTCTTAGTCGCAAAACTAGAGACACTTTGGCAAGTCTCATAGACAAAGAATGGAAACTTATTGAAGATTTCATTAATTGGAAACCCTTTGCAACTAATACAGGAAGGATTTTATTATCAAACTTAATTGTTCGACCAGAAATCCTCATCCGAATTATTTCTGAACAAAGTAAGGATTCTCAACATGAAGAATTTTTAGCTCGAGCCCAACAGGAAGATGATGTTTCTTTTCGACTTAAAGAAGATGGGAGTATTTTGATGAATGATCGAATATGGGTACCAAATAACCCTGAATTGAGAAATGAAATCCTTGAAGAAGCCCATAAAAGCAAGTATACTATCCACCCAGGAAGTACAAAGATGTTCAAAGATTTGCAAAGAAAGTACTGGTGGGCTGGTATGAAGAGAGATGTGGCAAATTATGTTTCAAAGTGTTTGATTTGCCAACAAGTTAAGGCAGAACATCAGAAGCCAGGTGGAATGATGCAACAAATTGAAATTCCACAATGGAAATGGGAAGAAATTACTATGGATTTCATAGTGGGTTTACCAAAAACTCGAAAACAGCACGATGCAATTTGGGTTATTATTGACCGATTAACTAAATCAGCTCACTTTCCACCTATTCGTATAAGTCAATCTTTGGAAAGTTTGGCAGATTTATACATTCAAGAGATTGTAAGACTACATGGAATACCATTTTCAATTATCTCTGATCGTGATCCCAGGTTTACTTCTCGATTCTGGAACCAACTTCAGCAGGCTTTGGGAACAAAGTTAAAGTTCAGTTCTGCATTTCATCCCCAAACTGATGGACAATCAGAGCGTACTATTCAAACTCTGGAAGATATGTTACGCGCCTGTATGCTAGAATGGAAAGGAGATTGGGATATTCATATTATGCTAGCTGAATTCGCTTATAGTAATAGTTATCATACCAGTATTGGAATGGCGCCATACGAAGCTTTATATGGAAGACCTTGTCGATCGCCACTCTATTGGAATGAAATTGGTGAACGAAAGTTAGAGTCACCAATGATACTACAACATTATACTCAGCAAGTAAATTTGATCCGAGACAGACTACGCGCTGCCCAGAGCCGACAAAAAGGATATGCTGATCAAAGACGGAAAGAACTCGCTTTTGAAGTTGATGATATGGTCTTCGTCAAAGTATCTCCAACCAAAAGTGTGTTCAGATTTGGAAAGAAGGGAAAGTTAAGTCCTAGATTTGTAGGACCTTTTAAGATTCTAGAACGAATCGGTAAAACTGCTTATAGAATCGAATTGCCTCCTCAGTATGCACAGATTCATAATGTATTTCATGTTTCAATGCTGCGAAAATATGTTTATGATCCATCTCATATTATCCAGCATCAAGATATAGCAATTCGAGAAGACATGACTGTTGAGGAAAAGCCTATAGAAATTATGGATAGAAGAAATCAAATTTTGAGAACAAAGATTATTCCTCTGGTTAAAGTCAGATGGCAGCATCACGGAATTGAAGAATGTACTTGGGAACCTGAAAACAGCATCAGAGAGAAGTATCCAAAATTGTTTATTTAAATTGTACATAAATTTCGAGGACGAAATTTTTTCTTTTAGGGGGGTAGAATGTAATACCCAAAATTTTTAATGATTTATAAATTCTGAAGAAAATTCAAGTTTTAATTTTTATTTATTATGAATGTGAATTATAGTGTTAAAACCCTTATTTTTATGGTTAGTATTGTTCAAAGTAAAGATCTGAATATATATTTAAAATCCTGATAAAATTTTGTTGAGGCTTGTTCAAAAATCAGAATTCAGGGACATTCTAGTCATTAATCAAATTGTCAAAGGGTAGCTTAGTAATTTGCCAATTCAGTGGCATTTTTCGGTAAAATACCCAACTATATAAGGTCAAAATAGTAATCTTTCTTTTAGGATATTTTCAGGGAATTAATAAAATTGTCAGGGACGAAAATGGTAATTTACCATTTTCAATGGCAGGCTATGTAATTTATTGAACTACAGAAGGACACTCAAGTAATTCTAAATCTCCTATGGCATTTCTGAAAGATGGAATTGAGCCAAGGTTAACTTGGGTATTAAAAAGTAGCAAATTGAATAAAATATATTAATTTATAATATTTTAATCTCAGACCATGGTTTTAGAAAAACCACTGGCCCAAAACCATGGACAGGCCATGGTTTTCCAAAACCATGGGAGGACAAGTGTCTCTCCTCAGTGAGGAGGTGACACTAAGCCTCTCTCTCTCTTTGACACTTGTCAGAAGAATGACAAGTGTCATTCAAAAATTAATTTTTTAATTACTTTGGTGACAAATGTCACCAAAGTGGGCCCCACAAGGGGGGGGCGACCTCCCTTCTCTCTCCTATAAATACCCCTCACCCCCTCTCTCTCTACTCAAGTTCAAAACCCTCCCTTCTCTCTCTAAGCTCTCTCTCTCCTACTTTCTCTCTCTACCTTTGATTTTCTCTCTCTAACTTTTAAACCAAAACCTCCGTAGAATCTCAGATTTTTTCTGAGAAACCTCTTCTAGCCCTTTTCCTCTTTCTTTTAGCAAAGTCCGTTCTTCTGCAAGAAGCTCCGTCAGATCGGAAACAGCCTCAGAAGCACTACCTGCAGGAGTTCTGCTAAACTTAGCAGAAAAGTCAGATTTGGATAGCGGAAGCGCTGCTCAAATCAACTAAACAAGGTTAGTATTCAAGAACCATCTTCTGAATTCAAATTCTCCTTCTAAACCCCAATTCTACTTTGTGTGGATTTAAATTTTTACAATTTTGTCAAAATTTAATCCAACCCAGCCTCTACGCAAGGGAAGTTCTGTTCAAATTTTTCTAAATATTTTTAAGTATTCCAAACTACTTTAGCAGTAGTTCTGGCAAAATTTTATAAAAGACTTTTGAAAAATTAAGTTTTTATAGCAGGAGTTCTGTCAAAATGATTTAAAGATTTTTGAAAAAAGTAGAATTAGTATAGCAGTAATTCTGACCAAATTTTTAAATAATTTCTAAAAATTAATTATTTTAATCAGAATTTTGGCAAAAGCTTTTCAGATAGTTTAGAAATTTTTAGTAGAAGATATATCAAAATTTTTATAATTATTTCAGAAAAAAATTGATTTTTATAAAAGAAATTTTGTTAAAATTTTTCAAAAATCCTTTTAAATATTTAAATCAAAATTTTTGAAAAACCTTTATAAAAATATTTGTGACGCAAAGTCATGTTCGAATTCTTACAACTCGAATTCAAGTTCAAACCTTTTTTCGAACATTTGAGTTATTACAGAGGAAACTCTGTGAAAATTCTTATAAAAGTTTTAAAGTCAATTACAAATAAATTTTTTAGATTTTTAATAATTTCTTCAAAAGATACTTCTTTAAATCATAGGGCAAATACTACTCAAAATTTGATATAAAAATATTAACTAATATAATGAATTCTATCAGATTAAATCAAAGCACGGGCGCTTTATCCTATCGAAATCCAAGTAAGTTATTCTATCAAAATCTTATAATTTTATATTAGACATGCTTTTGATTCATGTTTTTTATTCATGCATGATTATCTAAATTTGATTTATGATCAAATGCATATTTCAATATCTGCATATTTCAATTTCAAATCTTATGATTTTGAATCGAATACTATGGTTAAGACATTGATGATATTGATAAATAGAAGAATTTTGTATAGCATGTTGATTTTTGAAAGATTTTATTGCTGCATGGGTCATGTCTACACAAACTTAATTCTCGCCTTCACAGGCGAATGCTCGTTATGATAGAGCAAAATTCTGGATGGGCTGGATACATATGAACCGTGTTTATTTGAAAGGAATGATTTGGCTATTGAGCCTAGTTTTTGAAAAGATGAAAAGTCCTATAAAAGAATCCTTCAAGCCCATCTAGGTTTAGCCTACCCTGGAAGGGGTAGTGGTACAACCAGGAGTGACATTGTGAAGATGATAATTGTTGGGAGCGATAGATTCCCTGGACCTCCTGTCACTCGGGTTGAGGAGGTCGAGACAACGGGTCTCAAGGCTGCCGCATGCCAGTGGATGCATCCAACTCTCCTTGTTTGCTCGCCATTGCTGAGAATCTTCCCGGTCGTTGACCGCTCGCATGGGAGTCCGTTTCACTCAGGTATCCGGGTAATCCACAATAGAATAATATACCCCCGGAATACTTAGTTTGAGATCGGAGTACTCTCCACCGTACCAGGAGGGCGTTAATATCGAAACAATGACCTCTTTCTTTCACAGAATTTGATCTGAGATTATGCATTATTTTAAATTGTTTTTAATTGCCTTATTTTGCATAATTGTTCTTGAATAAATGCATTTTGATTTATAAATTATTGAAATCATGCTTAATATTTGAATTGTATGGTTTTGATTAATGACTTACTTGGCTATCATAAGTCTAACCCTATTTTATGGGGATTTCAGGTTCAAATATGGAATAGGAAATCTTACAATGGATGTTGGACAAGTGTGGCATCGAAGAATCCAGATTCCCAAGATCCTGAGATTAATTTAGGATTTATTTTAAATTTAATCCTAAATGTTTTTCATTTTTGAACCTTGTGAAAAGACTATGTATATAATGTTGATATAAATTATTGTTGTTTTTGTTGTTAATTGGAATGTGGCGTGCCTGAGGTTTAGGAAACCGAAAATCAAAAATTATTTCCGCTGTTTAAAAAAAAAAAAAAAAAAAAAAATCTGCATTTTTAAAGGTTTTAAAACCTCGGGGCGTTACAGATGGTGTATACTGAACTACAAAACCAGTTGTTCTCTTCATTGCACATCACTTGCACACAGCAATTTTCTGCACAACACATCCCCTTTTCTTCCTGTTGATTCACCGTATCCTCTAAAAACCTTCAATGCCTAGATATTCCACAGTCAGTCTACAGTTCCTTCAATACCTTCGCATTCATTTCCAGATCATGTCTGCCCATGGCTTATGTATAACCATGTGTGGCTTCAAGCAGAGGTCAAATTATTAGTCAAATATGGGGAGTCTGGGTCAATTTATCATATGCAAAGGTGTAGAGTACCTTATTTGCAGCTGATCTATGATGGTAGCATCTTTAGTTTGGTACATTCTCCTAATTAGGCAGGACTGATTCTCACAATTTCGCAAAAACCTTGATTTTAAAACCCAACCTTCCTGGTATAAATTCATTTAGCAGTTCGACTAACATAAAATTTTCTTAAGATTGCCAAAGTTATTTGCAGGTGATGGACCACCCACCATTGAGAATATGTGTGACATTACGTCTTGCCACATAGCTAAAGAAATATACTGCGCTCCTCCAGTGCTTGCCATAGCCCAAAAAAAAAAAAAGAAACTTTGAGGCCTAGAAGAAGTTTCTGTTTTGGGTAGATTTCAAACATCAACTCATGTCATACTCCCAGAACATAGTAAAAAAAAAAAAATGGATGAGGGAGTCAATTTACAGCATATCCCTTCTATTTTCTGTTTAGTACATCATTTGAAATATACTAGTAACGTGTAATATCTGATTGAGCTCTATGATTGAAGACAACACTGAGGATTTCCTTGAGTCTTTGAGATTTCAGCAAAATACAAGGATACAGTGATTCTTGAAATACAATAAATTGAGTTGTAAAAAAAAAAAAAAATGATGTGTCGGCTGGGGACTGTCCAGTTAGGTTATGGTGGAAGTAAATTAACACTATGAGGAATTTGCTAGTTGGGAATTACGTTTTCTGTTTGAGGTATCGGACTTCATGGGTAAATGTTGCCAAAATCATGCCTCTGCGAGCCAATTTTCAGCAGTTGGAAGCACTTCACAGGTATGATTTCCTTTTTATGCCCTGCATTTCATTTTTCTTATAATGTACTCGCCTGTTACAGAACCTTCCATCCTTTTGCACAGCCTCCTAGCACATCTAGCAACACATTTTTCATCAAGCACTTCACAAAAGTTCTGTTAGGTAACCGCAGTCTTGTTAGGTCCATCTATCACTGTCGTCACTTAGAACCCTCATCATCACTTTCCTTCAGCCTTGATTATGCAATGTTTTCCAGCATCACAGGCTGATGTGATATTCATTCACAGCCATGACCATCTCAGATCCCTTGGAGCCACTTGTTGACAGCCTATTCTCTGTTAATGTACCCATGTCATCAACCATGGGCATCATATAGCGTTCATCCCAACAACATATCATGCTTTGTCATCAACCAAATTCCATCTACCATGACTTTCGCAACAATACCTGATGTATTGCCCAAATCTGACATTTCCAATAATTGCCATTTCACCACCCATTGGGATTCACATAGTAGTATCTGTCCTGCGTTGCTAAAACTTCTATCTATTGTTTTTCACAGTACTACATCCTTTACCATCTGTCAATGATCATCTGTATCACTCACCAGTACTCACCATACTACATAGACCTACCATCTACTTTTCATTTTCTGTCATCCCAGCCATCAACACTCTATCATTCCCCATTGCCCACCACTTACAGCAGTTGTATCCACAGGCTGTACATTTACCCACCTTCACTGCTTCGTTGCACCTGCAACAATAAACCTATTCCAGCATCATCACAGCCTACCCTTCATTGCATTTTTCTATGCTATTATTCTTCACTGCAAATACACAACACCTACAACCTGTTACAGTAGTTCATCATAACATGCTATCCATTGCCTACACCACCTTCATCAGCCATTAGCATATTGCATCATGTAGATATTGTCTTCTGCACATTCCCCTGTCCCAGCATCACATTATTGTTACCCCACCTCGCATTTTTATAACACTACCATCAACCTTGCAATTCTTCCATCACTATCCACAACATAAAATCATCTGTGCACTTTGTAACACCATCTACACACCCACACAGCCCATCCTCATCCACCTACATTGAGTATATGCCATATATGATATGTATATGTACATATATATATATATATATATATATATATATATATATATATATATATATATATATATATATATATATATATATATATATATATATATGTATGTATGAACACATATATATGATGTACATATATACGTATATATACGTATGTCTAGATATGCATGTATATAGGTAGATAATGTCATTTCTCCATCTTTTTCACCATTTATATCTTGACTTTTACCATTAATATCCATACGATGTATGTAAATCTCCTCTATGATCACACTAACCAAATGTTTTTGCAGGAAATACATGAAAATATCTATCTTCTTGGAGACTATTTCAATTTTTAATCAGATTCAAGTTGTAATAGTTAGATTTGAATAAGAATTTCCATTTTCCTGTCTTAGGTAGAATGAATGAGCATTATGAATTCACAAATTACTTGTTCTTCATGCACTTTTTTTTTATTTCTCAAATTCTCACAAATGGAAACATGAATCGCACGTGCACCATTTCGTAAGAGGTAAATTAATCCTAAGTTGATAATCCACATCAATGGCCATAGTCAGGGTGTGGACAAAACTTAGTATTTTTATCTTTTACGAGATAACACTGGATCCACACTGGATCCATTTTTCAAATTCATCATATTTCCTTAAATATTTTCTCCTTTTATTAGAATTTAACTTGAAATTGACTCAAAATATATACCAATGGCCATAGTCAGGGTATATTGAGAGTTAATTTCATTTTAAATTCTATAAAAGCACCAAATGTATTTTATTCTTCTCTTGAATTTAAATATAGATTATTATATAATACATTCAATGACCATAGTCAAGGATGTATTATATCTTCAATCTTATTTTAATTCAGTTAAAGAATGGAATAGCTTTTCAAAATCCAATTTCAAAAATTTAAACTCATTCATCATTTAGGATAGAACTGCATCATGTCTTCAAAAATTTCTTTTTCAAAACTCCAAGTAATGTAAATATCTTCTTCAATTTATCTTCAATTCTTATAAAATCCAATTCATCCTTTCATTTTTAAATTCAATTTCATTTTCAATCTCAAAGTTCAACTTCGAGATTTCAAAGTCATTTTTATATTCAAGTCCAAATCAGATTTCAAAGTTCAATTTGACTTTGAAATTCCAAATTCATTTTATATTCAAAAATCAAACTCAAAGTTCAATTTAACTTTGGAAGTTCGTGATTTATCTTCTGAATTTAACTCCAAATCCATTCTAGGATCCAGAATTCAACACTCATATGGGATCTCAGACTTCAGATCCAATTCCTCCTTAAGATCCAGACTCCAATTTTACCTTGGATCTCAGACTTCAGATCCAATTGCCTTATAGGATCCAGAATCCAATTTCACTTTTGGATCTCAGACTTCAGATCCAAATCCATCTTAGATCCAGAGTCCAACCCCACATTGGATCTCAAAATCCAAATCTATTTTAGGATCCAGAATTCAACTTCCACTTTGGATCTCAGACTTCAGATCCAATTCCATTTTAGGATCCAGAATCCAATTTCACATTGGATCTCAGACTTCAGATCCACTCCATTTCAGGATCCCGAATCCAATTCCAATTCTAGATTTCAATACCATTGTCAGATCTAATCTAGATCCATTTCTATTCTTAAATACCATCCAGATTTCTCAGATCCATTCTGAATTTCAAAACTTCAAAAACCCAATTTCAATTCCATTTCAAGTATTCATTTCCTTTTCTAAAATCAAAGTTCAAATTCAAAGTCTATGTCCAACTTTGAAACTTCATTTTCAAAACTTCAAGTCATTCTTTCTCATTTATTCTCCCAACTCTGATTTACTTCAAAAAACTTCTCTGATCTATCTCAAAGCTCTAAGTTAAATTCAACCATTTCTTCATTCCCTTACCAAATTCATCTCAGAATACTTGGAAATTTCCAAAACATCTTTGAAAAGAGCATATATCCTTACATTGCACAAGCATGATTCTATGTGCATTTTAGATTCAAGATAAATTCTTAGATTATATTTAGGCAAAGCAAAAGGCATAGATTCGATCCTTGGTTCAATTACCCCTGGTAAAGGCGCTAGGAACGGTCGAACCTCGTACCGACGAGCGAATCCCGTCTCTCCATTTTTCCAGCAATATTTTCAAAAACGGAGGCGAGTTAAATTTCTAAATTCTTTTCAAATCAAGGTCAAGTGAAAACCCGCAAAATAGTTCCTCTTCTCTCTCTCTTTCTTTCTTTTCTCTTCCCTTTCTCTTTTCTTTCTTTTATTCTTCTCCCTTCAAAAAGGAGGAAAATAAAGGTTGGAAAAGGAAAAGAGAAGGAAGAGAGAGAAACAACAAGAGAATAGGAAAAATTTTGCGATGATCACACGTGTGTTGATCAAGAAAATATTGAACATAATCAGAAACAACCTGTGAATCAGCAGCTGATCCAGAGTGGCACACATAGACGTTATCAGTCAACTGCACGATCTTGTTAGACGCCCTGTTTGTAACATACATCCCTTTTATGGATCAGTCACGTAGCAGGCATCGCTATAGATTCAGATCCACATAGCAGGCCCTCGACCTTTATCCTTTTCCCACCCCCTTGGCCACTGTTTTTCGGGGTGGGAGACTTCAAACAAGGAGCCTGGGATGATCGTTTGGCATCCACCTAACAGTGAGGCAGCCTGAAGCACATTGATGTCATGAGAATACCCATCTGTAAGTTTATTGCTCTATTGATGAGGGCATTTAGTTAGATCCAACCACCCCATAAATTCATATTAACTGTTAAATCAAAATGATAAAGTAAAAGCATTATCGAGGGTGGAAGAAACTTGGTAAAAAAAAAATCTTGACAGGTACAACAGATGCTTGCTCAAGAGCCTTTTCCCTCTTATATCAGGAAATTCACAACCCACCCGATCAGGTCTGCATTTCCAGTCATTCCTAGATAGCTTAATATTTCAAACTCTACTTGGGTTACCTGTATTACTCTCCTCCTGACGTCGTCTGGTTGCTTGTAGAGTTTTCTTGATGGCCGGGTGCCTTTAGCCCCACATCACTGCAATTTTTTTTTTGTCATTCTCTGGTAAGCATCAATAGCCCCCAAGGCCATCGTACCTGTAATCTGGAAATCTTGGAAAACATTTCAGCAATGGCTCAACAGACATATTGTGAAGCATCCGCACGTTTGATCAAAGATACTGAGGAACTTATATCCTTTATCATTACGAAGACAAACTCCAGACCACATACAGGGACTATCATCAGTGGGGTTCCAAATAGAGAGAGAACCATAAGGATTTGAGTTCATCCTTGCATAAAATTCCCACAAAGCCATACTTTCAGAGAAGCATACTTCAATCTTGAAGTGGATAGTCAAGTCCGCAAGAAAAACCCAATGCAGTGGGAACCCAAACAGATTTCGTTGGCTACTTATTTCTCAATGGGATGAATATACTAATTGCTAAAGTGAGTGGAGTTTCCAGTTTGCCAGGTTTTCATAGATGGAGTCCTTCTGATTTAACGCTTATCATTTGAAGAAAAATATGTAATATCCTTATGTTGCACACAGAAAAAAAAAAAAAATCAACCAGCAAGTCCAAAGGAGGGAATTACAGGACATATATGGTTTTAGCTATAGAACGGCTTTACCCTTCTGATAACTCTTTCAAACTTCAGCTGACAAGGGGTCGACACCCATTGCAAGATGTAAACCCATAAATGTGATGAGGACGATACATGAGGAATAGATGCAGTAATCAAGACAGCTTATGAACGGACGAATGATCAAGGTGAAATGCAACAGGATGAATATGCAGGGAAAATGCATAATGAATACATGGATCAAGTGATATTGATTGCTTGAAATGCATAGTCAGATCAAACACAATATAGATTAATGATGCAGTAAACCAAACTATTGTGCGAACATGAACAGAAAAGAGAAAATCAATGTCTGTGCTCTTGAAAACATGGAGTGCAAGAACAAATTCCGTCCTTAAACATAGATTGATATACAAGCATTGCAACAGAAAATTTATCATTGATGGATCAATACTTACAGCAGGGTGATTTAGGACAAACCATTAGAATCTGGTCTTACTACAAAATGTGCAACAATCTGCCCTTGATTGTTATTTCCACCACGAAACCACCAAAATTCTCACATCGACCATGTAAAAAGGGGTAACATCCTCATGAGCCCGTGATTTTACCAGATTTGAAGCGGAAGAAGATGGATTATTTTGTGTTGCAAGGTGGAAAGGAGCTTTCCTTCTACCAGGGGAAGCTTTAGAGGAAGAAGAAGGCTGGATGATGCTTAGACCAGAAGAGGTAGGAGAAGAAACGAGGGAAAGAGCGTGAAAAGCGGTAAGAGTGAATGGGGGAAGAAAGAGTTTGAGGAAATGAAGAGAGGTGGTGGTAAGATGAAAATGGGTTGCTGAAGGTGAAGGAGGGTGCGGGGGTGAGAACGGATGCCGTTTAGGGTTTCTTGAGTCCTCTTTTAAGGAGGAAGAAGGAGTTTTCGAGAGGTGAAATCGGTTGAAGATGAAGGGCGATGGAAGATGGAGGTTGTGGATGGGTGGCTGAAGAGGAGGGTTTGGCGATGAAGGGTCGAAGATGGGGATGAAGAGAGGAGGCTGAGGGAGAAAAACTTGTGAGAAGCGCAGGTCCTCCCCTTGCGAAGGCTTTTTACCGAAACCCTAAAGAAAAGATTTCAAAGGGGAACCCCTTTATTTTTAAATTTTTGCAAAGAGGGGCTCCCTAATAGAATTTTGCAAAAAGAAGTTTTCCCAAAAACCCGATTTTTCAAAAGGGTGTTTTTTCAAAAAAGATTATGATGGTTTTCAAAAGGGGTTTTTCAAAAACTAAAATTTTTCTTTTTATTTGCATTTTCCAATTTTTGTATCCTAAAGTTTTACGAAAAAACAAAGATTAATTTTTTTTTTTTGTATTTTTCTGAGAAATATTTACAAAAGTGTTTTTTTTTTCTGAGAATTTCAGACCATTTCGGGGAAATTTCTTCAGAAGAGTGGGTTTGGACCCGAGTTTTGAGAAAATGTTCGAGTTTCGATACTTGAATCAAGAAATACAATGTGATGGATCCAAACGGATGTTGGAGGGATTATCTGAGCTATTTAAAAACTATTTTAGTATTTTTTGTAATTTTAATAAAAAAGTTTGAACAATGGGACTCAGATTTGGATCTGGACAATGGATCCAGATCCGAAATCAATTTAAACATATAAAATGAATTTAATTTCAGTAAAATTTGAGAAATGAACTGGAATTTAGATTTAAAAATGACTCATTTGCTAAAAAAATGAATTCAGGGGCAATAAGGGAATATTTAAAAGATTTTGAAAAATTTAGGGTGTTCACAGATGCCCCTCTTTGCTACTAAGCCGGTTGAAAGCTGAGCTTAGTGGCAAAGATAACACTCCAAATTTTGAAAATGCCCCAGTCAGCAGATCTGAACTGGGTGTGGAAGAATTTTATTTGAAAGACATGGGTTTTCAGGCTTAATACCTTATCCTGAATGGCTTGGGGGAGACGAAATCCTCAAAAATGATATGACTGAATAATAGAAATGAGGAAATCGTGATGGGACTTTGAAGATCCCGAAATGATAAAAGATGAGCATTTTGATCAAGTCTCGTGGGCGAGACAAGAGCAGCTTTTTGAATGACTTAGGTTTTAGCCCTTAACCTGGATGGGACGAAGATATATCAAGATAACCTGAATGGGGAAAGGAATATGCGAGGACCGTGATGGGACATTTTTGAGAAAACGCCTCATGAGATGAAGCTCAAGTAGGATTTTATTCCGGATAAATATACAAAGCATGGATTCCTCGATGGGAAGAACCATGATGGGACTGGAGGAAAACACCTCGTCGAAACGAGAAAGACTCGTTGGAACGAGATTCAGGTTTAACCACAACCTGAAGGGGACGACCATATGGTATCTCGAGTGAAGAGACCATGATGGGACCTTCGGAGTTTGGACGAACAAATTCGAAAGGGGTTTGCGAAAGGAGGAAGGAAATGGGGTTCCCTAAAGCTTTGAAAAAGGGATGAACTTGGACGTCTCATTGCTGAGACTAAATCAACTTTTGAATTTAATGACCTCTCGCAGGGAGTACAGGTTTTGACCCTTAACCTGAGTGGGAACAACCATACGGATTTCTTGAAACCGTGATGGGACAGGAGAGATACTTCAACTGAATGGGGCAACTCTTCTGGAAGATATGAACAACGCTAGGTTGCATCAAAGTGGATATTGACTACTTATTTCATTCTTAGAATATCTAAAAAAAAATTGCCAATAAGATAAATTTATAGTTGACTTCAACGCTTGAAAATGTGCACATGTGTGCAAAGATATTCCCTCTTTTACCTAGAGTATTTCCTCCAACGAGGTTAACTCCTCGGTTTTAAGAGTCAAATTCAAAATTTCAGCGCTGATGATTTTCTTCAAGGAAGCTATCCATTTCCCTGATATGAGAAAAGAAGAAATATTCTTAATTTCATAAAAGCAAGTACTGGAAGGATATTGATAAAAGAATTTTTGCATGAGAAAATATGACTTCTGGCAATTTAGGCAGTTTGATATCTGAGTGTTTTCTCATGATAATCTTTCTTGCACTCTTTTTGAGTCATTGAACTTTTTCGGGCTTTTACATCATCCTTCATTTGGATGTGTCCTGACTTTTCTCTCTTTTTTTGGGGAAGGGTACGTCACAAACTCCTTCATCTTGGAGATTTTTCGATCCTTCTTATATCTCAGAGATTCTATTGATGATATTGGCTCAAAAGGTCTTTAGATGATAGCAGAAATCAAATATCATTTAGGGTTTGTTGGTAGGTCCATCACACTCGCCTTCAGCTCGACGGTGATCTGAACTTTCCCTAGAAGGATCCTTCACAAACTCCTTCATCTCGGAGATGATCCAAATCTTCTTTGGCCCCGGGGGTCTACTCGCTTAATTCTCCTTCATCTTGACGACAATTGAGAGATCCCTTTTGCAGATATTTGATTGCAGCTCAAAAATGGATAAGGATATATGGATTGAGTGGATTCTTTTTATCGCTCAGGATATTTCCACTGCCTGATTGCCAGATAGCCATTTTTAAACATGCGCCATAGCCATGATCAATATCAATTCACTTCTGGCTTTTCAACGTCATTGAATATTTATTTCGCTAATCATACCGAGGACATTTCTCACATCCTTTTGGTTGATCAACAGGAAAAGATTTGAATTTTACCTCTTCTGCAAAAAAGTTTCACCCTTTTGGAAAGAAATACTAGACGTAAACAGAGGTGATTCTTTTGTGCATTAAGATTTATTGAAATCAACAAATATTTTTATCAAATTGGCAAGGTTTTCAAGGATCCTTTGTGAAATAATCACTCAATATAAATTTTGACGAAACCTTGAGTTGAAACTTGGGAAGGAATATTTAGATTTTTGTTTTGACCGACCGACTCAAAAGCAGGATTCGATTGCCCGACCAGCCCGAAAGCAGGATTTTGGTTGCCTGACCAGCTCGAAAGCAGGATTTTGATTGACCAACCAGCTCGAAAGCAGGATTTGATTGACCAACCAGCTCGAAAGCAGGATTTGTTTGCCCGACCAGCTCGAAAGCAGGATTTGTTTGGAAGTACCAGCTCGAAAGTAGGATTTGTTTGCCCGACCAGCTCGAAAGCAGGATTTGTTTGACCGACCAGCTCGAAAGCAGGATTTGATTGCCCGACCAGCTCTAAAGCAGAATTTGTTTGCCCGACCAGCTCAAAAGCAGGATTTGTTTGGAAGTACCAGCTCGAAAGCAGGATTTGTTTGCCCGACCAGCTCGAAAGCAGGATTTGTTTGACCGACCAGCTCGAAAGTAGGATTTGATTGTCCGACCAGCTCTAAAGCAGGATTTGTTTGCCCGACCAGCTCGAAAGCAGGATTTTTGGAAGTACCAGCTCGAAAGCAGGATTTGATTGACCGACCAGCTCGAAAGCAGGATTTGATTGCCCGACCAGCTCGAAAGCAGGATTTGTTTGACCGACCAGCTCGAAAGCAGAATTTGTTTGACCGACCAGCTCGAAAGCAGGATTTGATTGCCGGACCAGCTCGAAAGCAGGATTTGATTGCCTGACCAGCTCGAAAGCAGGATTTTTTTGACTGACCAGCTCAAAAGCAGGATTCGATTGCCCGATCAGCTCAAAAGCAGGATTTGATTGCCCGACCAGCTCGAAAGCAGGATTTTTTTGACCGACCAGCTCAAAAGCAGGATTTGATTGGTAAGAATGATTGACATTGATAGAGTTGTGACCCGAAGGTTTTGAGAATGATATACTTTGATGAAATTGTGACCCGAAGGCTTGAAGATGATAGACATTGATAAAATGGTAACCCGAGGGCTTGATAATGAAAGACATTTGATGAATTGATAGACATTTGATGGAAATTTAGAATATAATAGACAATGATTTAGGTTTATCCCTTAACCTGAAAGGGAAGAGGGAGATTTTTGAGGATATACTTGAGACTTGAATTTAGAAGAGATATGACAAGATTTATGATTTATGATTTAGGATTTAGATGGACCAGCACATTTGGCTGTATGTGGTCCAATTTTCAGGATTAGCCCCTTGTCCTGAACGGGAAACATAGAAAGAATAAACTTTGAGAAGACAGAAGGATATAGAATTTTGAAGAAAATGCAGAACATTTAAGGAAAATTTAATTTTATTTTTGTAAAAAGAATTTTCACAGGTAGCATTGTTGCCCCTATGAGTGATCTTAGGATTATCCCTTATCCTAAATGGGAAAAAGAATAGAATTTTAAAAAAAATTGATATAAATTTAGAAATCAATAAGAATAGATAAAACTTGTATTTGCAAAAAGAATCCTCATTGGTAGCGTTATTGCTCCTACGAGGGATCTCAGGATCTTTCCTTATCCTGAATGGGAATAAGAATAGAATTTAAAGAGATTTAATGAAGGGAAATTGATATAAATCTAGAAAATCAACAAAGATTAACAAAACTTGTATTTACAAAAGAATCCTCATAGGTAGCGTTGTGGCTCCTACGAGGGGTTTCAGGATTTTCCCTTATCCTGAATGGGAAAAAGAATAGAATTTTAAGAAAATTTAGCGAAGGCAAATTGATATAAATCTAGAAAATCAATAAAGATTAACAAAACTTGTATTTATAAAAGAATCCTCATAGGTAGCGTTGTTGCTCCTACAAGGGGTCTCAGGATTATCCCTTATCCTGAATGGGAAAAGAATTTAAGGAATTTAAATGAAGAAAAATTGATATAAATTTAGAAAATCAAATGAAGGTTTTCGAAAACTTGTATTTACAAAAGAATCCTCATAGGTAGCGTTATTTGCTCCTACGAGGGGTCTCAGGATTTTTCCTTATCCTGAATGGGAACACCTCGGACAACGAGGGTCAGGTTTATCCCTTAACCTGAGGGGGAAAATAAGAATATAGGAAATACCTCATGGGAAAGAGGCATCAGGTTTATCCCTTAACCTGAAAGGGTAAAATTGATAAAATTTTAATAGATTTTGAGGAAATATTGATAAATTTGATAAAACATGATAAAATTGATGTAAACTTTGACAAAATATGAATAACATGAATGAAACTGATAAAGATATCCAAATTAACTAAAAATTTACATGATTTAAAAGGAAAAAGGAGTTTTTCTGATCCTGCTTGCATATGGGATCTGGAAAGAAAAATGTTTATTTAAAAGATAAATCAGAAATCATTTTTGGGGAGAAAATCCACTATAAGGAAAATGATCAGTGTGAGATCTGATCCTTTTAAAAGGAATCATCATGAGAGACCATCATGAGGGTTAATTTTGAAGATAATGGTTTAAAAACCCGTTTTAAGAAAAATCAATGTAATAGTTTACTTTGAAGAAGATTTGATCAAAATATTGAATTTTTGGTGATCATGAAGAAGTTTTTGCAGAAATTCTCAAGATTTTTAGGATTTCAAAAATCCTCATAGGTAATATCATTTCTCTCATGATGACGTTTTAGGATTGTCCCTTATTTATTTTTTTTTTTAAAAAAAAGAATATGAGAAATACCAATTTTTCAAAAATACATGCCCCATCGTGGCGAAGGATAGAGGTATTTGATATCAACAGGTATGAAGAAAATTTTGACATTTTCATTGATAGGAAAACATTGATAACAACGACTGAAATATTTACAAGCTTGTTGACCAAAGGTCACAAAAGATTGGGACTGAGTTGTCCCTATTAGGTGACTGAAAAGAGAGAAAGCAGAAAAATATTGACATGGTTCGGGAAGCTAGGCCAGGACGGTAGCTACTCTTTTTTTCGATCTTCCACCAGCAGATGTTTATCAATGCAGTCTTGGACGATGTTTTTGAAAACAAAGCAGTGCTCGATGTCGTGCCCCATCGCCCGATGGAATTTGCAGAACTGATCTTTGAATCTTCCCATAGTCACAGGAGGATCTGCCACCTTGGGGAGTTTAACCATCTCTTTTGTTGTCATATACTCAAGAACTTCCTCAAGTGTTTGCTCTAAGGGGGTAAACTCGCGGTCATATCCCCAACCGTCATGCTTCGGCTTCTCTTGGGGTTAGACTCTACCTGGACGCTCGAGGGAGGGCTGCCATTCTGCCTGCTGATCCCACTCTTTTGACTGAAACAGTCATCTCTGCCTGACCCGCCAGTGTGGTTCTTTCTGCCACCTCCTTTGTTTTTGCCATGGTTGTTGGAGGAACTGGTAGAAAAGGTAAAGTTGGTTTTCTTTTTCACATCCTGACTGCCTCCTGCCAAGGTGATGCCATGATAGGTTCCATTCTCTAATCCCATTTCGAGCCATTCGACTCTCTCTATTAACTTGATGAAAGATTTAGACGGAGAAGTAGAGATTAGGCCCTTTAGAGGTTGAGAGAAATTGTTCAAAATTATTGAGAGTGCATGCCCCTCTGATATTGGATCCTTCATCCTGTTGCAAGTGGATCTCCATCTATGAATGAAATCTTTTGCCCTCTCATTGTCATTTTGCTTTAGGTTGAAAAGATGGTTGAGGGTAGGCAGAGCCTCAGTATTGAAGAGAAACCTTTCAATGAACAAATTGATGACTTTGTCAAATTCTCGCAGTTCAATCGGGTTGATGTGGTCGGCATACCATTTTGCTGCAACTCCTTCCAGACTGCGTGGAAAGCATAAGAATAAAGCCCTATTGTTCTTTCTGAATCGGTTGCACTCGGCGAAAAATGTGGCCAGATAAGCCTTGGGGTTGCTGGTCCCATCAAATTTTATGAATTTACGAGGAAGATCTTCCCAGTTGTCATCCCCTTTTAGGCCGTCATAAAAATCTGCACCGGTGTAGACCTTTTTGCCTTTGTCCTGGGTTTGTAAATCTTTGATCGCACGAGTCATTTCTCTCATTTTCTCCTGCATCGGATCTTCTGCTGGGATCTGAAACTTGGTTTTGCTTGCCAACTAGTGCCTCTCATTGACTTTCTTGGACCGATACAAGGGGTTGTGAAAATATGTCGGTTGCTCTTTCTCTGAGTCCTCCCCTGCTGACTCTGAAATGCTGTCATACTGAACTTGATTCTTGATGACTTTTCCCTTGGCTTTGCTTTTAGAAGATATTTTCTCAAGGTTTTCCTCAGCCTGTTCAGACATCATTTTGGCCATCATTTTCTGAAACAACTTGTATGTAGCTGAATCAACATTGCTTTCTGCTTCTTGACCCTGCTGCTTGGATGACCTGATGGAGTTCATTTCTTCTCCTTCACTGTCGCTTTGCTGGGGCACTGTTTCCTTTCTAGTCCTCGCACGAACTATGATGAAATATCAATGTCCTCTCTGAAGGTAAGAATGGGATATTTAGGAAATTTTTGGAGGAAAAATTATGATAAAGGAATAAGTCAAAGTCTGATAATGAAAATATCCCATTACGAGGGATTGGGTTGTCACCCAAAAATTTGTGATAACCATATTGTTTTTCTGAAAAAGGGATAAACAAATACTTAATTTTGAAAAGGGACATATCCTGACAAAAATTTATTTTATCACAAAAGAATTTGAAAGAGGATATTTAAAGAAAAATTTGAAGAATTGTTGGCAGGATCAAAGAATTTGAAGAAATCAGAAGAATAAAGGGAAAGTACTCCTGGGTTTAAAAGGAGAAAATTTTGAATAATATATACCCAGGGTTTTGAAGAATATAGGGAAGATATAAAATATCATACAATCACAGATATACAAACAAGGATGTACAAACAGTACTCCCTAAAGCTGACTCTATATGCAATATTTGAAATGGCAAATAGGATCTTAATCCTAACTCTAAGATTTATATCATCTGATTCCAATCAAGGTATGCCGATATACACAAGCCGAAGCTCGAAGTACATGGCATATAAGATATCTCTTCGATTCTAAGGTAATGGCTTCCCAACATCCTTGAGCACCTACTGATATACCTCGGACTATGGACCTTAGGTACGTGGTAGGGGGGAGTCAACCCAAATAAGTGGTCCAGTTGTGAGGCTCTCTCCCGAACTATGGTTCAGTGAGACAGCCCAGCAACGTGAAGACCGGGACAATATAGGTATGGATGTTTTCAAAATATGATCAATATGCAAATAAAACCAGAAGGCTCTAATGCAAGTCCTAAAGAGATAGATTTAGATAAAGAGAAGCATACACTTGCATACATTGTTTGCATTCAATCCCTAAAATTGAGGAGAGTTGTATTTAAGACCTAAGTCTAATGTGAACATGGATAATCTCCTCAATATGGTCCTACCAAACCATACTTAGATCCTATATGAAAATAATGTCAGCTTAGGACAGAGTCTAGGCTTCTAAGGTTTGCATGGAAATGTAGCTGACATATGTTAGAATAAAGACTTAGATTATATAAAAGCAAAGCAAAGGCATAGATCCAACCGGACGAAGACGAGTCCCATCACGGTCGCCAAAACTGTGATCATCGCAAATTTTTTTCTCTCTCGTTGTTTCTCTCTCTTCCTTCTCTTTCCCTTTTCTAACCTCTATTTTCCTCCTTTTTGAAGGGAGAGAAATAAAAGGCAGAAAAAAAAGAGAGAAGAGAAAAGAAAGAAAGAAAGAGAGAAGAGGAACTATTTTGCGCGGTCTCACTTGACCTTGATTTGAAAGATATTTAGCAAATAACTCGCCTCCGTTTTGAAAATTTTGCGGGAAAATGGAGAGACGGGATTCGCTCGTCGGTACGAGGTTCGATCGTTCCTGGCGCCTTTACCAGGGGTAATCGAACCAAGGATCGAATTTATGCCTCTTGCTTTGCCTAAATATAATCTAAGAATTTATTCTAACTCTAAATGCACAAAGTATCATGCTTGTGCAATGCAAAGGATGTATGCTTCTTTTGAAAAGAATGTTTTGAAAATTTTCAAGTATTCTGAGATGAATCTGATAAGGGAGTGAAGAAATGTTGGAATCTGACTTTAGAACTTTGAGATAGATCAGAGAAGTTCTAAGTCTTTGAAGTAAATCAAAGTTTAGAAAAATAAATCCTGATTTTGAGAAAAGAATGATTTGAAGCTTTGAAATGAAAGGAAATGAAGTTTCAAAGTCGGAAATGGACTTTGAAATTTAATCATGGATTTAGGAGAAGAAGATGAAATTTTAAAGTGATATTGAATTCGAATCTTAGAATGGATTTGAGAAAATCAAGTGGTATTTAAGAATGGAAATGGATTTAAAGAGATTCAGATTGAATCCGAAAATGGAATTGAAATATGGAATTGGAATTGGATTCCGGATCCTAAACAGAATGGGATCCGAGATTTGGAATCCAAGATGGATTTTGGGTTCTGGATCCTGAGATGGAGTGGATCTGAAGTCTGAGATCCAAATGTAGAGTTGGATTCTGGATCCTAAGATGGATTTGGATCTGAAGTCTGAAATCCAAGGTGAAATTGGATTCTGGATCCTATAAGGAAATTGGATCTGAAGTCTAAGATCCAAAGTAAAATTGGGGATCTGGATCCTAGGGAGGAATTGGATCTGAAATCTAAGATCCAATATGAGTGTTGGATCCTGGATCCTAAAATGGATTTGGAGTTAAATTCAGAAGATGAATCAAGAATTTCCGGGTTTGAATTGAACTTGGAAAATGAAATTTAGATTTTGAATATACAAACGAATTTCAAAGTCAAATTAGACCTTGAATTTTTGAAGTTTGAATTTGGAATTTAGAAGATGAATCAAGAGTCTCAAAGTTAAAATTGAACTTTGAGTTAGAGTTTTGAATATAAAATAAATTTGGAATTTCAAAGTCAAATTGAACTTTGAAATCTGATTTGAATTTAAATGTAAAAATGACTTCGAAATCTCAAAGTTAAATTGAACTTTGAGATTGAAAATGAAATTGAATCTGAAAATGAAAGGATGAATTGGATTTTATAAGAATTGAAGATAGGTCGAGGAAGATATTTACATCACTTGGAGTTTTGAAAAAGGAATTTTGAAAACATGATGCAGTTTTATCCTAAATGATGAATGAATTTAAAGAATTTTGAAATTGGATTTTGAAAAGCTATTCCATTCTTTAAATGAATTAAAACAAGATTGAAGATATAATATATCCTTGACTATGGTCATTGAATATATTATATAATAATCTATATTTAAATTCAGGTGAAGAATAAAACATATTTTTGTGCTTTTATAGAGTTTAACATGAAATTAACTCTCAATATACCCTGACTATGGCCATTGGTATATATTTTGAGCCAATTTTAAGTTAAACTCTAATAAAAGAGGGAAATATTTGAAAATATGATGATTTTTGAAGAGGATCTAGTGTGGATCCAATGTTACTTCATAAAAGATAAAAATCCTAAGTCTTGTTTACATCCCGACTATGGCCGTTGATGTAAATCATTAACTTAGGATTAATTTACCTCTTACGAAATGGTACACGTGCCATTCGTGTTTCACCATTGTGAGAATTTGAGAAATAAAGGGGAAAAAGCATGAAAACAAGCAATTCATGATATTTACAATGCTCATTCATTCTACCTAAAAATGAAAATATAGAATTTTCACTATATCTAGCTATTACAAGTCTGTGAATCTATATTGAAATTTACAAGAGATTCTAGCTCTGAAAAAAAAACTGATGATTTTCATGTATTCCCTGCAAAACGAGTTAGTATGAATGAAGAAAGAAATTACAACACCCTGTGATATGAAATAGACTGAAGATGTGGATGAGATGTTCATGGCTGAATATATATGCACATGGGAATGAAAAGATACATATGAATATAACAGAAATCCATGCAAGAGGGATGTACATATCTTATGCCTTTTGACTAAAAAGGGAAACTATATATCTTTTATCTAAAAAAAAAAAAGAAGCAATGCTGGACTTATATGATGCTGAGTGAGATATGGGCATGCAACTGGAGGTATGCAGTAACTGAAGTCTAATGCTGGAATATCTTATTGTTACAGGTACCACAAAGATAATGAAGGCAAGTAAGTGTATGTGATACAGCTGTAGTAAATGGTGTGCAGTAAGGAGTGATGCTATGGGTGCCTAATATTCAACAGATGAAAAAGGGATGTAGTGGCTATGAAGGAAGTGGCATGATACTTGTGAGTTGCTGCCAGCATTGTCGTCCTGTAGGTGGGATGTGAAAAATGTGTGCTGCTGTGTGAACTAATGGTGTACAGTAGTAAAAAAAAAGAGATAATGTTGTGTTCTCATGAGCTGGATGTTGAGCTGTAACAGTGAGAAGTGCAGGAGGTGATGGAAACTTGGTGTTGTGGAGGTAACCCTAGTAGGAGAGCAGTGAAACAACCAATGTTGCAATCAATATTTTGAAATGTAATGGAATTTTATTAGAATAATACAGCAAAGATTTCACTTAATTAGGCTTTACCACCAATGCTTCAAAGATAATGAATTCAGACTAAAATCAAGTCAACCCACCAACCGAAACTCGGGATCCGGCTGTTACTAATCTGCAAAACCAGCCATATCTATTCCATTTTTTTTATCTGCAACAGGATGTTATACTCTGTGGGTAGCAGCATTAACAGCTATTACCAATTTAGCTAATGCAGGCGGATTTGCTAAAAAGGATGGATCACTTGGCAGCAAATTGGTATACAGTGAGGTGATTGCTCATAGCAAATCGACCCCTGTAAACTAACTTCTATAGATTGATTTCAAAGGATACTAACTACCATGACCAACAATATACCAGAATAAATAGATAGTAATGTTTGTTGTTACACAGGTATAAGGTATATACAACACAAGGCAATATGCAGGAAATGTAAATAGAGAAAATGCAGAGGAGGCAAAAGTGGATATTGTGAAGATAAAGGTGTAACAGGTGAGTGTGACATGTTTTTGTTTTGGTAAGACAAAAAGCCGCATTAGATTTAGCAGTAACTTTCACAATAGCAGGTTGTCTAAGTTGTATTCTGTAATCAGGAATAATGATGGTCATTTATTTCTAAGCCAAACAATATATGAAAAGGGTAGGTAGCCAACCATAACCATCCAAAACCCATACATATAACAATTGAATACTGCATCTAAACAATTTAACAAAGTGTTCAATCCTTAAGTTAAAATATCAAGACAAGCATAACCAGATACAAATACAACCGCAACATTCTTACGTGTGTTGATCAAGAAAATATTGAACATAATCAGAAACAACCTGTGAATCAGCAGCTGATCCAGAGTGGCACACATAGACGTTATCAGTCAACTGCACGATCTTGTCAGACGCCCTGTTTGTAACATACATCCCTGTTATGGATCAGTCACGTAGCAGGCATCGCTATAGATTCGGATCCACATAGCAGGCCCTCGACCTTTATCCTTTTCCCACCCCCTTGGCCACTGTTTTTCGGGGTGGGAGACTTCAAACAAGGATCCTGGGATGATCGTTTGGCATCCACCTAATAGTGAGGCAGCCTGAAGCACATTGATGTCATGAGAATACCCACCTGTAAATTTATTGCTCTCTTGATGAGGGCATTTAGTTAGATCCAACCACCCCATAAATTCATATTAACTGTTAAATCAAAATGATAAAGTAAAAGCATTATCGAGGGTGGAAGAAACTTGGTAAAAAAAAATCTTGACAGGTACAACAGATGCTTGCTCAGGAGCCTTTTCCCTCTTATATCAGGAAATTCACAACCCACCCGATCAGGTCTGCATTTCCAGTTATTCCTAGATAGCTTAATATTTCAAACTCTACTTGGGTTACCTGTATTACTCTCCTCCTGACGTCGTCTGGTTGCTTGTAGAGTTTTCTTGATGGCCGGGTGCCTTTAGCCCCACATCACTGCGATTTTTTTTTTGTCATTCTCTGGTAAGCATCAATAGCCCCCAAGGCCATCGTACCTGTAATCTGGAAATCTTGGAAAACATTTCAGCAATGGCTCAACAGACGTATGGTGAAGCACCCGCACGTTTGATCAAAGATACTGAGGAACTTATATCCTTTATCATTACGAAGACAAACTCCAGACCACATACAGGGACTATCATCAGTGGGGTTCCAAATAGAGAGAGAACCATAAGGATTTGAGTTCATCCTTGCACAAAATTCCCACAAAGCCATACTTTCAGAGAAGCATACTTCAATCTTGAAGTGGATAGTCAAGTCCGCAAGAAAAACCCAAAGCAGTGGGAACCCAAAGAGATTCCGTTGGCTACTTATTTCTCAATGGGATGAATATACTAATTGCTAAACTGAGTGGAGTTTCCAGTTTGCCATGTTTTCATAGATGGAGTCCTTCTGATTTAACGCTTATCATTTGAAGAAAAATATGTAATATCCTTATGTTGCACACAGAAAAAAAAAAAAATCAACCAGCAAGTCCAAAGGAGGGAATTACAGGACATATATGGTTTTAGCTATAGAACGGCTTTACCCTTCTGATAACTCTTTCAAACTTCAGCTGACAAGGGGTCGACACCCATTGCTAGATGTAAACCCATAAATGTGATGAGGACGGTACATGAGGAATAGATGTAGTAATCAAGACAGCATATGAACGGACGAATGATCAAGGTGAAATGCAACAGGATGAATATGCAGGGAAAATGCATAATGAATACATGGATCAAGTGATATTGATTGCTTGAAATGCATAGTCAGATCAAACACAATATAGATTAATGATGCGGTAAACCAAACTATTGTGCGAACATGAACAGAAAAGAGGAAATCAATGTATGTGCTCTTGATAACATGGAGTGCAAGAACAGATTCCGTCCTTAAACATAGATTGATATACAAGCATTGCAACAGAGAATTTATCATCGATGGATCAATACTTACAGCAGGGTGATTTAGGACAAACCATTGGAATCTGGTCTTACTGCAAAATGTGCAACAATCTGCCCTTGATTGTTATTTCCACCACGAAACCACCAAAATTCTCACATCGACCATGTAAAAAGGGGTAACATCCTCATGAGCCCGTGTTTTTACCAGATTTGAAGCGGAAGAAGATGGATTATTTTGTGCTGCAAGGTGGAAAGGAGCTTTTCTTCTACCAGGGGAAGCTTTAGAGGAAGAAGAAGGCTGGATGATGCTTAGACCAGAAGAGGTAGGAGAAGAAACGAGGGAAAGAGCGTGAAAAGCGGTAAGAGTGAATGGGGGAAGAAAGAGTTTGAGGAAATGAAGAGAGGTGGTGGTAAGATGAAAATGGGTTGCTGAAGGTGAAGGAGGGTGCGGGGGTGAGAACGGATGCCGTTTAGGGTTTCTTGAGTCCCCTTTTAAGGAGGAAGAAGGAGTTTTCGAGAGGTGAAATCGGTTGAAGATGAAGGGCGATGGAAGATGGAGGTTGTGGATGGGTGGCTGAAGAGGAGGGTTTGGCGATGAAGGGCCGAAGATGGGGATGAAGAGAGGAGGCTGAGGGAGAAAAACTTGTGAGAAGCGCAAGTCCTCCCCTTGCGAAGGCTTTTTACCGAAACCCTAAAGAAAAGATTTTAAAGGGGAACCCCTTTATTTTAAAATTTTTGCAAAGAGGGGCTCCCTAATAGAATTTTGCAAAAAGAAGTTTTCCCAAAAACCCGATTTTTCAAAAGGGTGTTTTTTCAAAAAAGATTATGATGGTTTTCAAAAGGGGTTTTTCAAAAACTAAAATTTTTCTTTTTATTTGCATTTTCCAATTTTTGTATCCTAAAGTTTTACGGAAAAACAAAGATTAAATTTTTTTTTTTTTTTTTTCTGAGAAATATTTATAAAAGTGTTTTTTTTTTCTGAGAATTTCAGACCATTTCGGGGAAATTTCTTCAGAAGAGTGGGTTTGGAGCCGAGTTTTGAGAAAATGTTCGAGTTTTGATACTCGAATCAAGAAATACAATGTGATGGATCCAAACGGATGTGGGAGGGATTATCCGAGCTATTTAAAAACTATTTTAGTATTTTCTGTAATTTTAATAAAAAAGTTTGAACAATGGGACTCAGATTTGGATCTGGACAATGGATCTAGATCCGAAATCAATTTAAACATATAAAATGAATTTAATTTCAGTAAAATTTGAGAAATGAACTGGAATTTAGATTTAAAAATGACTCATTTGCTCAAAAAATGAATTCAGGGGCAATAAGGAAATATTTAAAAGATTTTGAAAATTTTGGGGTGTTCACACTACTCAGTGCACACCGTCCTATTCCATGTCGTCAATGTGCCGCCGACTTACAATCTTCTGTTGGGACGAACATGGATCCACAATGCCAATGTCGTTCCATCAACCCTCCACTAATGCATCAAGTGGTCCAAGGGTGGAATGATCACTACCATTTTGGGCGAAGACCCTGAAGAAAGGCTGCCACAACCTATGATTCCCCGTCCAACATTTACAGCAGATATTCCCAGCATCCGGGAGGCAGATGAAATCAATCTTAGCGACAGCCTAGAGATGCTGAAATTAAAAGATGTCATGGACGAAGAGAATGTTGCAGCCACGGTCCAATGGCAGGGACCTTGTTTCTTCAAGCTAGGAGGATGCATTAATTACACCTCCTTCAAAGATCATCCTTTATTCCCTCAGTTTTCCAAAGCAAGAAAGGGATTTGATCTGCTGATAAAACATGGATATCAACCATTCCAAGGCATGGGGAAAAATAAAGACGACATGATAGAGCCCATCATTCCAGTTCAGCGTGCAGACAGTTCAGGGTTGGGGTTCACTGGCCAGGATTCCAGTAAGAAGACCATTTTTGTTAGAGGAAGCCAATAAAAAGATGATGCCTCAGTTTTCCTGCTTTTCTATTCTCATTTCCTTGTTAAAATCTTGTAGGGACAACACAGTCCCATCTTTTGTCAGAGTCTTGTAAATACTTTACTTCAATCAATGAAAAATCATGCTTTTTCTTCATATTCGGGCATCTATCATTCCTTCTTATATTTTATCTATGTCATTATTCTTTACTTTATACAAAAAATTTGATTCGGCTCGTACTTTTTCTTAAAAACCTTTCTTACATTTTCAGGACCATTAACTCCTGAATTAATGACAAAATTTGTTATCAATCCCAAGTATCTAAAATTGGCAAGGTTTCCTGAGATGAAAGACAGAGCAGAGGTCAGTCAGGCAGCGGAGCAGACTGAAGAACCAGTCGAGTTTGATTCCACCATTCAGGATTTGCCAGAATTTGCTCACATTCAGAAGCAAGATGAACCATCATCTTTGGTTCAAGATCCAACTGAGGATATCAACATTGGGTCGGAAGATGATCCGAAAATTCTTAAAATCGGGTCGAGTCTAAGCGAAATTGATAAAGCTAGACTCATCCAATTCCTTGAAAAGCATCAGAAAGTTTTTGCTTGGACTTACGAAGATATGCCAGGATTGGATATCAAGCTGGTTGAGCATCGACTCAAGTTGAAACCAGAAGCCAGACCAATCAAGCAGAAACTGAGGAAGTTAGACCCTCGAATTAAGCAGCAAGTCAAGGAAGGACTTGAAGATTTGCTAAAAGCAGGCTTTATCCGAGCTATTGATTACCCAGATTGGTTAGCAAATATTGTGGCAGTCCCTAAAAAAAACGGAAAAGTTCGGATTTGAATTGATTTCAGGGATCTCAATAAGGCCACCCCGAAAGATGATTATCCATTTCCTAATATTGACCTGTTGATCGATAGCACAGCAGGTCATGCCATGTTTTCCTTCATGGACGGATATTCAGGTTATAATCAGATCAAGCTGGCCGTTCGTGATCAGTCTAAGACTTCATAAATTACCCCATGGGGAACTTTCTGCTATACAGTCATGCCATTTGGACTCAAAAATGCCAGGGCAACTTATCAGAGGGCAATGGCCGTTATTTTCCACGATCAAATGCACAAAAATATGGATGCATATATGGATGACATTTTGGTTAAGTCTAAAGAAGAAGAGGATCACCTCGATGCTCTTAGTCAAGTTTTTGAAAGACTTATTCTCTATAAATTAAGACTTAACCCTCAAAAATGTGTTTTTAGAGTTGAGTCCGGAAAATTACTCAGCTTCATTATCAGCAAGAAAGGAATCGAGGTGGATCCAACCAAGGCAAAAGCCATTATTGACATGCCGCCTCCAACTAATCTCAGGGAACTGCGAAGCCTTCAAGGGCGTATTTAGTCTATTTGCAGATTCATCTCTAATCTGGCCATCAGATGCGAGCCTTTCAACCATTTGCTTAGAAAAGGAGTTAAATTTGAATAAGGATCAGAATGTCAACTCTCGTTTGAGCGCATCAAGCAGTATCTACTTAATCCACCAGTTTTGAAGCCGCAAAAGTTGGGGAAACCTCTCCTACTTTACATTTCTGTCAATCAGAATGCCTTTGGTGGATTCCTCGCGCAATATGAAGAGGGCAGCCTGATAGAGCACGCCATCTACTACGTGAGCAAAACTTTCATTGATTATGAAAAGAAGTATTCTCAGATGGAGAAAACTTGTCTAGCTCTGGTCTGGATGTGCCAGAAATTGAGACATTACTTGTTGGCTTCTGAAATCAAGTTTCTATCGAAACTTAATCCTCTCCGATATATTTTAGAACAACCATTTCTCACTGGACGGATTGCAAAGTGGCATGTCCTCCTAATGCAATATGACTTAGAGTATGTTTCTCAAAAGTCAATTAAAGGCCAAGCAATCACAGATCAGTTGACAGATTTCCCTTTGACAGAAGAAATTAAAGCAGAAGATGATTTTCCTGATGAGCACATTTGTAATATCCAACAACCCCCAGTTTGGAATATGTTCTTCGATGGCTCTAAAAACATGTCTGGCATAAGGATTGGAGTTTTGTTAATCACTCCAGAAAAAGAAATGATCCCTTATTCCCCCAAGCTTGGTTTCCAATGCACTCATAATATGGCCGAGTATGAAGCTTTAATACAAGGCCTCAAAATTCTGCAAAATTTCAATGTCAAGAGAGTGCATGCTTTTGGCGAATCACTACTTGTTGTCAGTCAAGTTAACACTGAATGGCAAGTAAAAGATCCCAAATTAATTCCCTATCAGAAGATCGTCCTAACTCTCGTGTACAACTTCGAAGAATTTCAGCTCAGTCATATCAGAAGAGAGCATAATCAAATAGCTGATGGTTTAGCCAGTCTGGGCTCCATTTTATCCTTCAAAGGCAGTGAGTCATGTCGTTCTTTTGAAGTTGGCAGACTTGAGCAACCTGCTTTCGATTCAAATATGCAAGTAAACCAAGTTAATCAAAAGGAAAAACCTTGGTATCAAAATATCAAAAACTACATTGAGACCGACGAATTTCCACCAGGAATGCCTAAAAGGGAGCAGCGTGCGATTCAGCGTATGTCTACCCGTTATTTTATTCTTGCCAATGTCCTCTACCGCCGTGGGTTCAGTTCTGAGTATTCAAGGTGCTTAGACAAAGAAGAGGCTATGGAAGTTATCCAAGAGGCGCATGAAGGGATTTGCGGTGGCCATGTCAGCTATCAAACTCTTGTTAAGCAGATCATCCGAGCAGGGTACTATTGGAATACCATGCAACAGGACTGCCATCGATTCGTGAAGAAGTGCGTCAAGTGCCAAATGCACGCGCCTAACATTCATGCTTCGGCCACATATCTGCAATCAATTCTCTCTCCTTGGCCATTTTCCATGTGGGCTTTCGACGTTGTAAGCCCGATTACCTCTTCTGCTTCCAACGATCACAAATACTTTCTGGCTGCGACAGAGTATTTCACCAAATGGGTTAAAGTTGTTACTCTACGCACGGTAGAAGACCGCCATGTGGTTTCTTTCATTCACAAGAACATTGTTTGCCGCTTTGGCATACCACATGATATTGTCTCAGACAATGGAACTCATTTTAAAAATGAGAGAATGAAAACCTTCTGTTCTAAATTCAGAATTTTCCATCATTTCTCAGCTCCCTATTATCCTCAAGGGAATGGCCAAGCAGAAGCTACCAATAAAATCTTGATCCGTATTCTGGAAAGGACTGTGAAAACAGGCCGAGATTGGCATGAGAAGATTCATAACGCACTTTGGGCATACCGGACCACCATTCGGACCCCGACTAATGCCACTCCTTCAGAACTTGTTTACGGAACTGAAGTGGTGTTACCTCTCTATATCCAAAAGCCCGCTCTCAAATTTGCTTCACTTATAGAATTGCCACTTGATCAGTATCAGCAGCAGAGATTGGTGCAGCTGGATCTGCTAGATGATAAAAGGCTCAAGGCAGCAGAGCACGCTCAAGCTTACCGACAGAGGATAGCTCGACACTATGCCAAGTCCGTCATTGAAAGAAGATTTCAAGTTAACGATTTGGTACTCAGATCAACGGCTCATCTCAAGCACCGACCACGGGGCAAGTGGTCACCCAATTGGGAAGGCCCCTATGTGGTTAAGGAAGTACTTCCTCGCAATTCATATCGTCTAATCAACGCAGATGGAGTGGAAATGCCAGATCCCTTCAATGCTCTGCATTTGAGGAAATTTTATGCTTAGAATTTTCATTCTAAAGCCTTTGTAATATTCAAAGAGTCATTTCAATAAAACAATGATCCTCTATCAATTCTTACATTCTTCTCCATGATACTGGGGCATTTTTATTTTTGATCCATAATCATCTTCTTCATCATATGCAGGCAGGATTAGAC
This sequence comes from Nuphar pumila, assembly GCF_984573655.1. Lineage (NCBI taxonomy): Eukaryota > Viridiplantae > Streptophyta > Magnoliopsida > Nymphaeales > Nymphaeaceae > Nuphar > Nuphar pumila. The sequence continues at coordinate 50,973,697 of NC_143257.1, read as the reverse complement.
GAAAGCTCTTTTCCTCAAATTTTGTTAATTCTTAATTAATCTTGTGATCGTTATTTTTCATTTCATTTGATTCACTTTTGGTTTGATCAAATTTACATCAAGCTAATGCTCATTTGTGTCAAGTTTTAACAAATTTTTCAATCTTATTAAAATCTCATCTACTTTTATCTTTAAAGAATACCCTTTCAGGATAAGGGATAAACCTGATGCCGCCTCTCAATGAGGTATTCTTTTACCATTTTTTTTTCGTTCATGATAATGGGATAAATCCTGAATTATCTTCTAAAAACTCATTTTGAAAATCTAGTTCATCTTCAAAATCCAGTTTTCGCACTGGTTATTTCTCAAACCTTTCAATCATATATTGAGCTCATTTGGAAAATCCGGTTCTCACACCGGTAGCCTTCTAAAATCAGTCTTCTGATCAAAGACTTTTCTTCTTCTAAATTCAAGTTCTGACTTAAATCTCCCAAAACTACATGTATTTCCAAAAAGATCCAGCATCTCGCTGGTCATGTATTTCCAAAAGATCAAGCAACTCGTTGGTCCTGTATTCCAAAAGATCCAGCTCCCGCTGGTCACGTATTCCAAAAGATCAAACCCTTAGGGTGCGACTCCTCAATTGTATCATTTCCAAGATCTTCAATCTTTCAAATTCTATTTTCCTAACTTTTTGTTGTAATATCTTCAAAATCTCATCATTTTCTCAACCTTCGGGTTATAACCTCCCAAATTCAATCACTTTCCAAACATCAGATTAAATCCTTCATTTTCAAATCCAGTTTCTATAACTGGTCGGGATTTTCAAATCCAGTATCATAACTGGTCGGGATTATCAAAATCCAGTTTCTCATAAACTGGTCCGGATTTTCAAATCCAGTTTCTATAACTGGTCGGGATTTTCAAATCCAGTTTCTATAACTGGTCGAGATTTTCAAATCCAGTTTCATAACTGGTCGGGATTATCAAAATCCAGTTTTCATAACTGATCGTGATTATCAAAATCCAGTTTCTATAACTGGTCGGGATTTTCAAATCCAGTTTTATAACTGGTCGGGATTTTCAAATCCAGTTTCTATAACTGGTCGGGATTTTCAAATCCAGTTTTTTTTAACTTGTCGGGATTTTCAAATCCAGTTTCTATAACTGGTCAGGATTTTCAAATCAAGTTTTTTTTAACTGGTCAGGATTTTCAAATCCAGTTTCTATAACTGGTCGGGATTTTCAAATCCAGTTTCATAACTGGTCGGGATTATCAAATCTAGTTTCATAACTGGTCGGGATTATCAAAATCCAGTTTCTCATAAACTTGTCGGGATTTTCAAATCCAGTTTTATAACTGGTCGGGATTTTCAAATCCAGTTTTATAACTGGTCGGGATTTTCAAATCCAGTTTCTATAACTGATAGGGATTTTCAAATCTAGTTTTTATAACTGGTCGGGATTTTCAAATCCAATTTTATAACTGGTCGGGATTTTCAAATTCAGTTTCATAACTGGTTGGGATTATCAAAATCCAGTTTCTCATAAACTGGTCTGGATTTTCAAATCCAGTTTTGATAACTGGTCGGGATTTTCAAATCCAGTTTCATAACTGGTCGGGATTTTCAAATCCAGTTTCATAACTGGTCGGGATTATCAAAATCCAGTTTCTCATAAACTGGTCGGGATTTTCAAATCCAGTTTCTATAACTGGTCGAGATTTTCAAATCCAGTTTTATAACTGGTCGGGATTTTCAAATCCAGTTTCTATAACTGGTCGGGATTTTCAAATCCAGTTTTTTTTAACTGGTCGGGATTTTCAAATCCAGTTTTTATAATTGGTCGGGATTTTCAAATCCAGTTTCATAACTGGTCGGGATTTTCAAATCCAGTTTCATAACTGGTCGGGATTATCAAAATCCAGTTTCTCATAAACTGGTCGGGATTTTCAAATCCAGTTTCTATAACTGGTCGGGATTTTCAAATCCAATTTTATAACTGGTCGGGATTTTCAAATCCAGTTTCTATAACTGGTGGGGATTTTCAAATCCAGTTTTTTTTAACTGGTCGGGATTTTCAAATCCAGTTTTTATAACTGGTCGGGATTTTCAAATCCAGTTTCATAACTGGTCGGGATTTTCAAATCCAGTTTCTATAACTGGTCGGGATTTTCAAATCCAGTTTTATAACTAGTCGGGATTTTCAAATCCAGTTTCTATAACTGGTCGGGATTTTCAAATCCAGTTTTTTTTAACTGGTCGGGATTTTCAAATCCAGTTTTTATAACTGGTCGGGATTTTCAAATCCAGTTTTTATAACTGGTCGGGATTTTCAAATCCAGTTTCATAACTGTTCGGGATTTTCAAATCCAGTTTCATAACTGGTCGGGATTATCAAAATCCAGTTTCTCATAAACTGGTCGGGATTTTCAAATCCAGTTTCTATAACTGGTCGTGATTTTCAAATCCAGTTTTATAACTAGTCGGGATTTTCAAATCCAGTTTCTATAACTGGTCGGGATTTTCAAATCCAGTTTTTTTTAACTGGTCGGGATTTTTAAATCCAGTTTTTATAACTGGTCGGGATTTTCAAATCCAGTTTCATAACTGGTCGGGATTTTTAAATCCAGTTTCATAACTGGTCGGGATTATCAAAATCCAGTTTCTCATAAACTGGTCGGGATTTTCAAATCCAGTTTCTATAACTGGTCGGGATTTTCAAATCCAGTTTTATAACTGGTTGGGATTTTCAAATCCAGTTTTATAACTTGTCGGGATTTTCAAATCCAGTTTCTATAACTGGTCAGGATTTTCAAATCCAGTTTTTTTTAACTGGTCAGGATTTTCAAATCCAGTTTTTATAACTGGTCGGGATTTTCAAATCCAGTTTTTTTTAACTGGTCGGGATTTTCAAATCCAGTTTCTATAACTGGTCGGGATTTTCAAATCCAGTTTCATAACTTGTCGGGATTTTCAAATCCAGTTTCTATAACTGGTCAGGATTTTCAAATCCAGTTTCATAACTGGTCGGGATTATCAAAATCCAGTTTCTTATAAACTGGTCGGGACTTTCAAATCCAGTTTTTTTTAACTGGTCGGGATTTTCAAATCCAGTTTCTATAACTTGTCAGGATTTTCAAATCAAGTTTCATAACTGGTCGGGATTTTCAAATCCAGTTTCTATAACTGGTCGGGATTTTCAAATCCAGTTTCTATAACTGGTCGGGATTTTCAAATCCAGTTTCATAACTGGTCGGGATTATCAAAATCCAGTTTCTCATAAACTGGTCGGGACTTTCAAATCCAGTTTTCATAACTGGTCGGGATTTTCAAATCCAGTTTTTATAATTGGTCGGGATTTTCAAATCCAGTTTCTCATAAACTGGTCGAGATTTCCAAAACCTAATGTATTTTCAGTCCAGTTTTCTAAAGTCTGATTCTTACACCATTTCTTTAAATCACAGCAAAATGTCTCATCAAAATCTATATTGCATGATTATTTCACAAGAAATTTATGAAAAATTTGCCAATTTGCTAAAAGCATTAGTTGATTCTAAAAATCTGACTACACAAAGAGAAATTCCTCAGATTACCTCTAATATTTCTTTCCCAAAAGGTGAAACTTTTTTGCAAAAAAAACGTAAATTCCAAATATTTTCCTGATTGATCAACCAAAGGGATGTAAGAAATGACCTCGATATGATCAATGAAAGAAATATTCAATGATGTTGAAAAGTCAGAAGTGATTTGTTATTGATCATGGCTATGACGTATGTTTTAAGACGACTTTCGGGCAATCAGGTTGTGGAAATATCTTGAGCTATAAAAAGAATCCACTCAACCCATATCTTCTCATTTCGTTTAAAAGTTGCAATCAAATATCCGCAAAAGGGATCTCTCAATTGTCATCAAGATGAAGGCGAATTAAGCGAGTAGACCCCCGAGGCCAAAGAAGATTTGAAACATCTCCAAGATGACGGAGTTTGTGACGGATCCTTCCAGGGAAAGTTCGGATCACCGTCAAGATGAAGGCGGATGTGATGGGCCTACCGACAAACCCTAAAAGATATTTGATTTCTGCTATCATCTAAAGACCTTTTGAGCCAATGTCATCAAAAGAATCCCTGAGATAAAAAAAAGATCGGAACATCTCCAAGATGAAGGAGTTTGTGACATACTCTTCCCTGAAAAAGAGAAAAAAGTCAGGACATCCAAATGAAGGATGATGTGAAAACCGAGAAAGCCCAATGACTCAAAAAGAGTGCAAAAAGATCATCATGGGAAAACACTCAGATATCAAACTGCCAAAGTTACCAGAAGTCATATTTTCTCATGCAAAATTCCTTTACCAATATCTTTTCATTACTTGCTTTTATGAAATTAAGAATATTTCTTCTATTCTCATATCAAGGAAATGGATAGCTTCCTTGAAGAAAGTCGTCAGCGCTAAAAATTTGAATCTGACTCTTAGAACTGAGAAGTTAACCTCATTGGAGGAAATACTCTAGGTAAAAGAGGGAATATCTTCGCACATACGTGCACATTTCCAAGCATTTGAATCAGCTACAATTTTATCTCATTGGCAAAAAAATTTTAGCTACTTCAAAAATGAAATAAACATTCAATATCCATTTTTGATGCAACTTAGCGTTGTCTATATCTTCCAGAAGAGTTGCCTCATTCAGTTGAAGTATCTTTTCCTGTCCCATCGCGGTTTCTTCAGTCAAGAATTTTGTATGGTGTTACCCACTCAGGATAAGGGTCAAACCTGAACCCTCTGCGAAAGATCATTTAATTTCAAAAGCTATTTCAGTCTCAGCAATGAGACACCCCATTTCTTCCTCTTTTTAAAGCTTTAGGGAACCCTATATTTCTCCTTTCGCAAAAACCCCTTTCGGATTTGTTCATCCAAGTTCCAAAGATCCCATTATGGTTTCTCCATTTGAGAAACTCGTATGGTAGATTTCCTATCCAGATTAAGAGTTAACTCGGAACCTCACTTCGCGAGGTATCTTCCTTTCAGGTTTGGGTTAAACCTGAGACTCGTTCCAACAAAATTCCTCGTTTTAACGAGATGAATTCTCTCAGTCCCATCATGACTCTTCCCATTGAGGAATCCATGCTTTGTATATCCATTCAGGATGGGATCCTACTTAAGCTTCATTTCACGAGGCATTTTTCAAAAATGTCCCATCAAGGCCCTCATATATTCCTTTCCCCATTTCAAATTCATCTTGATATATTTTCGTCCCATCCAGGTTAAGGGCTAAACCTGAATCATTCTAAAAAGAGTATCTCGTCTCACCCATGAGACCGAATCAAAATTCTCATTCCCCACCATTTCAGAATTTTCACTCAAAGTCCCATCACGATTTCCTCATTTCTATTATTTGATTACATCATTTTCGAGGATTTCGTCTCCGTAAAACCATTCAGGATAAGGTTCTTAGCCTGAAAGGCCATATTTTCAAAATAATCCTTCCACACCCAGTTCAGATCTACTGACTGGGGCATTTTTCAAAATTTGGAGTGTTATCTTTGCCACTAAGCTTGGCTTTCAACCGGCTTAGCAGCAAAGAGGGGCATCTGTGAACACCCCAAATTTTTCAAAGATTTACAAAATGACCCTTTTGCCCCTAAACCCCGTCTTCTGAGAAAATCAAAGCAATTTCAAAATTAAATTTCAGTCTTTCTTCAGATTTCTGGATTAAATTCCACATTGATATATTCAAATTCAACTCTGGGTCTGAACCCAGTGTTTTAAATCCAAATCTGTGCCCCGTTGTCTGATTTTCAAAATAAAATCGCAAAAATACCAAAAAAATGATTTTGAAAGGCTCGAGCGGCTCATCCGGCACTCTGTTGGATCCTTGACCCTATATTTCTCAGTTCGAGGTTGTAAACCTCGAATATTTCTAAAAAATTCGGACATAAAATCATTTCTGAAGAAATTTTCTCAAAATATCTTTTAAATTCTCAGAAAAATTCCTTTTTATAAATATTTTGTAAAAATACAAAAAAAATAGTTCAATCTTTGTTTTCTCACAAAATTTAGGATTTCATTCCAAAAAAAAAATTTGAAAAATAACATAAAAGACCAAAAAATTGAGAAAAGATACAAGAAAAATGAGTGATTTTCGAACTTTTGAAATCTTTTTAAGATAATTTTTCTGAAAACCTCACATTCAAACCATTTTTTTTTAAATTTCCTAAAAAGGGGGCCTTCTTTTGAGAAATTGGAAAAACCACAAATGGCCGCAGGGTCGCTTCTCCTCTCCGCCCTTGATCTTCAACAGCCATCTTCGCCCTCCTCCCTCGATCTTCAACCATCTCCCCCTCTGGAGCCTTCCACGCCCACCTTAAAAAGAGACCTCGGTCTTCTTTGAGGGGCATCGATTTCTTTTTGGCAATCCATCAAGTTCATCAGCAATCAGCATCGTCTTCATCCCTGTTATCTCTTGGATCCATTTTTTTTTACGAATACCGCTCAATCATTGGAGCTTCTCTGCAAATCCACCGTCGCCATCCATTTTTTTTACTCCACTTGCTTTGCTTCTGGAGGATTGATCGTCATCAAGCAACATCCATCTTCATCATCTTCGTTATCTCATCCCCTTTCTGGGCGACCAAATAGGCTTTTCTCTCTCCTGCGGATTTCCAAGCGCAATCAAGGAAGCATAACCTGTTTCAGATATCACCGAACACCAAATCGGCAATTCTTGCTGCCAGAGAACCCAACCTGCGCCTCATCAGGTTAGTATCTGACTTCCACTGTTTGTTTATTTGTTTTGTTTTATTTTTATTTTTATTTTTTTTTCCTTTTTTCCTTCTTCTCTATTTTATTTTAGAGCAACTGCAACTCTATGTTGCTTTTGATAAGCTGAATAATAGTCGTTGTCATCCCCCATGTTGCTGACCATTATCTTATGTTCTTGGGGGTCACCTTCTGGTCCTATAACCCTGTCATATTTTTAGATACTCTAGCCATCTCGACTTCTCATGTCTACTCATTGAGAAATCTTTGTGCCATAGTGAACACTGGTTTGTGTGTAGCATTGTTTGCAGTCACGACTGTGTTCTCTTGAAAATCTTGAATCCAGCATTCAGGAACATGAGTATATGTGTGTGCATTTCATTTGCAATTTTTTTTTTCTTTCTGTTACAACATTCTTTGCATCTCAGTATGTGAGCATTCAATATCATTTTACCCACATTAACAGCAACCCATGGGTTGCTGTTATTTCGCAGGTATTAACATAAGCTCATGGGCTACTGCCACATTGTTCATACTATGCACCCTTCACCAATTTTACAGTGGTCACCAACATCTACCTTTCTCACTACACCATTGTATAGGCATACCCACTGCTATAATTCTCTGCACACTAAACTTCACGGTTCACCTGTAATATCAACTTCACCACACACACGCTGCTATAGTCCCATTTGCAGTAGCAGGTGCATGTTTTATTAATGCATTTTGTATAATCTCCATATCCTTTTCACCCCATCAACAACATCGATATCCACTAGATGTATTCATCTCATTAACACCCTTCCAGCAACACCATCCTGCTGCCATCACCCAACTCTCACTATTTCACACCCATTCACCTATTGCATTAGGTATCACACCAGTTTCTTTACTTCCAGCCACAACCTATCTCTCATAAGTATCCAATCTCACCCTACCTATGTTCTGTTACCACTCTATTTCCCCCTGCTCCAGCACCCCCATCTATATACATCATATACCTGATCAGTTATGCTCATTTGCTACAATTCACACAGTACCTATTGCATCCTTGTGTCCACATCTAGCATCAATCTTACAACTGCAAAATTTTGGACTGCTGTTATAACTCTTTGCTAATTAATTACCTTGATATACCAAGAAACCACCACCTTGAGGTATGGTTTATCGAGTCCCATGGATTTTGTTGTTGTATGATTGTTTCACTTGTTGTCTAGAACTCCTAGGCTATATAACATTTTCCTAATACTTGCTTGTTAGTTAAATCATATCATTAGCATAGGGATCTACATACTAATATGTTACGATGCCTCTTGCCATCTTCATTTATCCATAAGTATCTCTTCATTAATACAAATATGACCATATGTATATTGATTTTAGCATGATTGGCTCCTATATTTTTGCACCTTTGCTATATGCTAATCCTGTTTTGCAGGAATTAAGCGGAAGGGCCCATTCTCCCTCTTTGTTTAGGAATTGGAATCTTAATTTTATTTTCAAAAAGATGTAATAGTTAGATTATAATGAGAATTTTATATTTCAAGTATTAGATTAGAATGTATGAGCATAGATATTCTAGAAATGCTTGTTTTCATATCATTTTTCCTCTTTCATTGCAAAATTTCATAAATGAGAACACGAATGGCACGTGCACCATTTCGTAAGAGGTAATTGATACTAAGTTGATGATCAACATCAATGGCCATAGTCAGGGTGTGGACAAAATTTAGTATTGTTATCTTTTACAAAATAACACTGGATCCACTTTCAAAATTCATCATATTTTCCTTAAATGTTTTCTTCTTTTATCAGAATTTAACTTAAAATTAACTCAAAATATATACCAATGGCCATAGTCAGGGTATATTGAGGGTTTATTTCATTTTAAATTCTATAAAAGCACCAAAATGTATTTCATTCTTCTCTTGAATTTAAATATAGATTATTATGTAATACATTCAATGACCATAGTCAGGGATGCATTATATCTTCAATCTTATTTTGATTCATTTCAAGAATAAGATAGCTTTTCAAAATCTAAATTCAAACTCTTTTCATTCATCATTTAGGATAGAATTGCATCATATTTTCCAAATCATTTTTTTTTATAAATCCAAGTGGTTCCTTCCTTCATTTCTCAGATCAAGACTTATTCAAATTCAACTCTATTTTTCAAAAAAAAAGATTCAAGAATTCAATTTCAAGGTCCCATTCGACTTTAAAACTTCAGAATCATCTTGTATTTCAAATTCCAAATTCTATCTCAAATTCAAAGTCCAATTTAACTTTGAAATTCATTTGTATATCCAAGATTCAATTTCTAAAATTCATTTTTCCAAATTTAATTCAAACTTAAAAATTCTTGATTCATCTTCTAAATTCCAGATTCAAACTTCAAATTCAAAGTCCAATTTGACTTTGAAATTCATATTCAAAACCAAATTTTCAAATTCCAAATCCAAAGTTAGATCCTAAACCCAACTTGGATCCGGATTTCCAAGTACAACTCAACTTTGGATCTCAGATTACAGATCCAAAATCCATTCTAGGATCCAGAACCCAATTCTATCTTGGATCTCAGACTTCAGATCCGAAATTTCCTTTAGGATCCAGAATCCAATTTCACCTTGGATCTCAGACTTCAGATCCAAATTCCATCTTAGGATCCCGAGTTCAAATCCACCTTTGGATCCCAGATTACAGATCCAAATTCCACTTAGGATCTAGATCCCCATTCTACATTGGATCTCAGATTCAGATCCAAATTCTAATTCTTAGGATCCAGAATCCAATTCTACTTTGGATCTCAGACTTCAGATCCAATTCTATTCTAGGATCCAGAACTCAATTCCCCTTTGGATCTCAGATTTCAGATCCAAAATCCATTCTTTAGGATCCAGAACCCAATTCACCTCGGATCTCAGATTCAGATCCAAAATCCATCCTAGGATCCAAAATCCGATTCTACTTTGGATCTCAGACTTTAGATCCAAATCCATTTTAGGATCCAGAACCCAATTCACCTTGGATCTTAGATTCAGATCCAAAATCCATTCTAGGATCAAGAATCCGATTCTACTTTGGATCTCAGACTTTAGATTCAAATCCATTCTAGGATCGAGAACCCAATTCTACTTTGGATCTCAGACTTCAGATCCAATTCCATCTTAGGGTCCAGAGCCCAATTCTATCTTGGATCTCAGATTTCAGATCCAAATTCCATCTTGGATTCCAAATCTTGAATTCGACTCCATTCAAAATCTCAGATCCAAATTCTATCTTGACTCTAATCCTTAAATCCAATTCCATTTTCATCCTAACTTTCAAATCAATCCCATCTTTTCCAAATCTATTTCCGAATCTCCTTCTGATTTCAAAGTTTCAAAACTAGAATTCAATTCAAACATTCATCCAAATTCAAAATTCTAAATTCAAAGTCCATTTATGACTTTGAAATTTCCTTTCTTCTCCTTTTATCCCAATTTCAAGATCCTTCCTTTCAAAAGTCTAGATTATTTTTCCAAACTCTGATTATCCCAAAAACTTAGAACTTTAAATCTTAAGTTCTAAGTTAGAAACCATTTCTTCACTACTATCATCAGATTCATCTCAGAAATACTTGGGAATTTTTCAAATCATTTTCGAAAAGAGCATACATCTTTGCACTACACAAGCATGATTCTTTGTGTATCTAGACTTAGATAATTTCTTAGCAAAGCAAAATGCATTAATTCGACCCTTGGTTCGATTACCCCTGGTAAAGGCGCCAGGAACGGTCGAACCTCGCACCGACAAGCGGATCTCATCTCCCAGTTTTCCCGCAAATATTTCAAAAAAACGGAGGCGAGTTTATTTTCATAAATATTTTCAAAATTAAGGTCAAGTGAGACGTCGCAAAAGAATTCCTCTTCTCTTCTTGTCTTTTCTCTTCTCTCTTTCTTTTCTTTCTTTTTTTTCTCCCCTTCAAAAAGGAGGAAATAGAGGTTGGAAAGGAAAAGAGGAGGAAGAGAGAGAATATTACGAGAGGAAAAATTTTGCGATGATCACACAGTCTTTTGAGAGTTTGGAAGTGGTGAGGGAGTTTCCCGATGTATTTCCTAAGGAATTGCCAGGACTTTCGCCACTTCGTGAGGTTGAATTTGGAATTCAATCCTTACCTAGAAGAGTGCCGATATCCAAAGCCCCGTATCGAATGGCGCCAGCTGAACTCAGTGAGTTAAAATGGCAATTGAAAGAACTGATGGAATAAGGGTTCATCCGTCTGAGTGTATCACCGTGGGGAGCCCCAGTGCTGTTTGTAAAGAAGAAGGATGAATCCCTTCGGTTATGCATCGATTATTGGATGCTTAACTAGGCAAAAGTTAAAAATAAGTACTCGTTGCCTCGGATTGAGGACTTATTTGATCAACTCAGAACAGCGAGAGTGTTCTCCTAGATCGACCTCAGGTCTGGGTACCATCAGCTCAGAGTTAAGGAAGAGGATATACCTAAGACTGCCTTTAGAACGAGATACAGCCATTATGAGTTCGTCGTAATGCCCTTCGGACTCACTAATGCGCTTGCTGCCTTTATGGATCTAATAAACTGGATATTTAGACCATATTTGGATAGCTTTGTCATTGTCTTCATCAATGACATTCTCGTATATTCAGAGAACAAGGAACAACACGTGGAGCACTTGAGGATCATTTTGAAAACCCTTTAGGATAACCAACTCTATGCTAAGTTTTCAAAATGTGAATTTTGGCTAGATAAAGTGATGTTCCTTGGCCATGTAATCTCGAAAGATGGAATCGCAGTGGATCCTGCGAAGGTGGAAGCTGTGATGGACTGGAAGCAGCCAGAAAATATCACTGAGGTTCGTAGCTTCCTTGGACTTGCCAGATATTATCGGAAGTTCATACAAGATTTCTCCCGAATCGTCGTACCGATGACGAAATTATTGAAAAAGGGAGTCAAGTTTGAATGGACTGACCATTGTAAGGAGTGCTTTGAGGTTCTCAAACAGAGGCTTACCACTGCCCCTGTCCTTACCTTACCTTCTGGTCAGGGAGGTTTTGTACCGTATACCGATGCCTCGGGAATAGGTCTAGGTTGCGTGTTGATGCAGCACGGCAAAGCAATCGCCTATGCGTCACGACAATTGAGAGTTCATGAGAAGAACTATCCAACCCACAATCTTGAGCTTGCCGCGGTGGTGTTTGCATTTAAAATCTGGCGACACTACCTATATGGAGAGAAATTTGAGGTCATGTCGAACCATAAAAGCCTAAAATACCTCTTTTCTCAAAAAAGAACTCAATATGCGACAACGACGATGGCTAGAATTCCTCAAAGACTATGAATTCACGCTTTCCTATCACCCTGAAAAGGCGAATGTCATAGTTGATGCCCTTAGTCGCAAGACTCTTGGCACTCTGGCCAACCTCACCGGACAATGGAAGTTGATGGAAGATTTTGTCAGTTGGAAGCCATTCCTGGCTGATCCACGAAAGATTCGATTGTCATGCCTGATGATCCATATCGAGATCCTCGATCGCATCGTAACCGAACAGTTTAAGGATCCCCAACACTTGGAATTAAAAGCTCGTGCTGAAAAGGATGATACTTTCCTCCATTTGAAAGAAGATGGAGGAATATGGATGGAAGAAAGGATTTGGGTTCCAAATAACCTTGAGCTAAGACAGGAAGTACTCCAGGAGACTCATAGTAGCAAATACACTATCCACCCTGGAGGTACGAAAATGTTTCGAGACTTGCAGAGAAAGTACTGGTGGAGGGGTATGAAACGTGATGTGGCTACGTTTGTCTCAAAGTGTTTGATCTGCCAGCAAGTTAAGATCGAACATCAACGACTTGGTGGAAAAATGCAACGGATCGAGATTCCGGAATAGAAATGGGAAGGCATTACGATGGATTTTATCTTTGGATTGCCTCGATCCAAGAGACAACATGACTCAATTTGGGTGATTGTGGACAAACTCACCAAGTCTGCTCACTTTCTGCCAATCAACACTCGGTATTCAACTGAACGATTGGCAAAAATCTACGTTCGGGAAATCGTCAGACTCCATGGAGTGCCGATATCGATCATATCTGATTGTGACCCGAAGTTCACCTCTCATTTCTGGGAGCAGCTTCAGAAAGCCCTGGGGACGAAACTCAAGTTCAGTACAACATTTCATCCCCAAACAGATGGGCAATCAAAACGAATCATACAGACTCTTGAAGATATGCTAAGAGCCTGTATGCTGGAATAGAAGGGTGATTGGGATTCTGTGAACACCCCAAAATTTTCAAAGTTTTGTAAAAATGACCCTTTTGCCCCTAACCCCATCTTCTCAAAAAATCAAAGCGATTTCAAAGCTAAATTTTAGTCATTCTTCAGATTTTCTGGATTAAAAACCATATTGATCCATTCAAAATCAATTTCGGGTCCAAACCCAGTGGTTTAAATCCAAATCTGAGTCCCGTTGTCCGATTTCCAAATTAAAATTATAAAAATACCAAAAATCGTTCTAAATGGCTCGAGAAATTCATCTGGCACTCTGTTGAATCCCCAACCCTATATTTCTCAGTTCGAGGTTGTAAACCTCGAATATTTCCTAAAAATCTGGACATAAATCCACTTTCTGAAGAAATTTTCTCAAAAATTGCCTTGAGTTCTCAGAAAAACTCCCTTTTTGTAAATATTTTACAAAAACACAAAAAAATTAGTTTAATCTTTGGTTTCTCGTAAAACTTTAGGATTTTATTCTAAAAATACAAAAAAATTAAAAGATAACGCAAAAAAAACCAAAGAATTGGAAAAAATATGAGAAAAATGAATGAGTTTAAACCTTTTTTTTGCTAAAAAAATCATTTTAAAAACACTTTTTATGAAAAAATTTTATAAACCAAAGCTTCACGCATAAGCTTTGTTTTTCAAAACACCCTCTCGAAACCCTTTCTCCAACCTTCTCACCTTCTCGCCCAAACCATCCATGGCAGACCCCATGTGCGATCCTTCCCAACGGCCTCCACCTTCTCTTCATTCTCATCCTCCATTGCCCGGCCAGCCATCTAAGCCGCTCATCTTCAACGATCTTCCTTCCCGAACCTTTGTCCCCCTCCTTAAGAGGGGCACGATGAGGAAACCTTAGAAAAAACGCTTCTCCACCCCAGCACCTTCTTCCTTCTTCTCAACGATCGCCCTTCACCCTCACCTCCGCGTGGCTTCTTCTTCTTCCTCTTATTCTCCTTCCTATGATCTCCCCTTCTGTTCTTTTCTTTTATTGGCTGGAAGGAAGGATCAACCGCAAAAACCACGAGCTCCAGCCTTCATCCGAGTTTTTCTCCTTTAAAGATCCTACAAAAACCAAGTGACGAAATTCATCAAAAGATCAAGAAGATCCCCTTTTTTGGATCCAATCGTGGTAAATGCTCTTTCTTCCCTCTTCGATTTCTAATTTCTTCTTTTATTTTTTCTATTTTGGCCTATTTACGCATCAATGGTGGTGTTGGGTTGCCTATGCAACATCAACCCACCTTTTATTGCTATACTAACGAAGCAAATCCCACTCCAACACTCGTTTTTACTTCCTTTCTTTTAAAATTTTCTTTACATTCAAGCGATTTTGAATATTAGTCGATTTTATTTCACTTATTTATTTATCTTTCATCGACCCTCTCCACTGTTGATGCTTGAAGAATGTTTGGGGTGTGTGATGATCCTATTATGTTTAATCCTTTTATATTTTTGTTCATCCGAAATACCAAGATTGGTTCAAGCATTGATATCTTCACATAGGGTTTCATGCGGTGGTAGGTACTTCTCATATCCTATCTTGCGTTTGTTGAAATCATTTGTTCCATATGGTTTGATAGGAATTTCTAACAAGGAAATGAAATCAATGGGTGATTCGCCTCGTTCGGGTTAGCGATCATTATGTTTTGACACTTTCTTTAACGATTTTAAGTGTGAAATAGACTGCCACAGGAGGGCATATGATAAACTTCATTGTGGGATTCTCATGAGATCCCTTCTGGATGCTGAATTTACTGATCTGTCAGTGGTTAGTATACAAAATGTCATGAGGTGAAGCAGATTTCTTGGGTGATGTAACTTATTCAAAAAGAGGTGAAAAACTTTGATCCTCAAGCAGCAAAGAAACGCTTCTTGGAGATATACCTTGCCAGATACGCTCAGCCTAACTCTGGAATTGGATTCTCGGGTGCTTAGGAATTCATTATGCAATGTAAAAGAAAGGGCCTCAAAGTTGTTGTTTCATCTAGTGCTGATCATATCAAGGTTGATGCAAATTTAGCTGCGGTTGGGTTATCACCAGCTATACAAATGTTTTCATTAGACAAGCTGTTGAGCAGTCATCATTAGTTGATGATACTCTAGAGAATACTCTGAATTTTGGTTACGTTGCACTAACAACACATACATTCATCTGTATTCCCCCTCCAAAGCTCCATCACTAAGGAGGAATGAGCTGAGCTCAGCCGAGCACTAGGTTCTTCAGGCTATTCCAATATTCACCCTTTTGCCTGACTCCACCTGTACATTTTCTGCAAATGCTGTTGTAGCAGCTCTGTGAAAATTCTCCACCATGTGTGCACAAATCTCACAAAGTAACTTTTGGTAGCCAACCATTTCGTAAGAGGTAATTAATCCTAAGTTGATGATTTACAACAATGGCCATAGTCAGGATGTAAACAAGACTTAGTATTTTTATCTTTTATAAAATAACATTGGATCCACACTGGATCCTCTTCAAAAATCATCATATTTTCAAATATTTCCTTCTTTTATTAGAGTTTAACTTAAAATTTGCTCAAAATATATACCAATGGACATAGTCAGGGTATATTGAGAGTTAATTTCATTTTAAACTCTATAAAAGCACAAAATGTGTTTTATTCTTCACCTGAATTTAAATATAGATCATTATATAATACATTCACTGACCATACTCAAGGCTGTATTATATTCTCAATCTTATTTCAATTCATGTAAAGAATGAAATATGATTTTCAAAATCCAGTCTCAAAATTCTTTAAATTCATTCATCATTTAGGATAGAACTGCATCATATTTTCAAAAATTCCTTTTTTTAAAAACTCCAAGTGATGTAAATATCTTCTTCAATCAATCTTCAATTCTTGTAAAATCCAATTCATCCTTTCATTTTCAAATCTATTTCATTTTTTTTCAATCTCAAAGTCCAATTTAACCTTGAGATTTCAAATTCATTTTATATTCTAAATATCCAATTCAAATCAGATTTCAAAGTTCAATTTGACTTTGAAATTCCAAATTCATTTCATACTCAAAACTCCAATCAAATTCAAAGTTCAATTTAACTTTAAAGTTCCTAATTCATCTTTTGGTCCCGAAAATAAAAAAAACACAGTCTGAGGTTAATTCTGAATCTCAAAAATCTAAATCCTCCTAAAGTTTTAAATTCAATCTGGGTTTTCAAAACCCAGATCCATCTTCAAAAAGTCCCCTTTGGACTTTTCAAAATCCAAATCCAAAGCTAGAACCCAATCTCATTGATGTCTTCTTTTAAATCGTTGTAATTTTGAAAAGATTTTTAAATGTAAAACATGTGAAAACCAGACATCAAACAATAAAAACCGGTTCTCACTAGTGGATGAGACCGGGTCGAACTCAGAGAACGAGAATATTTTGTATTCAAACACACAATTCTAAACTATTCTTTATTGCCGTGTTATTAAAATGTAAAATGTTCGAGAAAGGTAAAAACAACTAACTATTACAACAAATGAATACCCTTCGGAGAGGGCGTAAAGTGCAATATTTACAAACTCAAATTTAAATTCCTAATTCTAAACTAAAAAGTAAAAAGAAGCTCTACTCTTCGTACTTCGTGTCACGTAATCACTTCCGCTCCACTCCTGTGCTATCCTGCACAATTCAAATGAACACGAGCAGTACCAAAGATACTAATAGTGACTACACTAAGCAAAGTAAATGCTAAAATACTATGACTAAATAATTCACTAAGCACTTTTAAGAACTAAATTTAAAATCAAAAACTAGCTGACCACATTATCTTAACTAAGTAAAACTAATTTCTAATTAACTAATATGCAATTAAATGACTAATAGTTACCGAATCACACTAATGCTAACAATTACCTAAACTCATTACAACACACTTATCAGCTGACTTATCTATGTAACTAAGCAACTAACAGGTCAATTAACAACTAACCTAACAACAACTACACTTTATAACATTTCATTAAAAACTTAGTTACATTTCAAATCATGCTAATTCGAATTCCAGACATTGATCAACTTGAAATCTAAAGATAATCAACAACAATTTCCACTTTCAATTTAATCCAATCTGTCAATAGCTCTTGTCGGAATTTAGATAATAATGAAGAGTGATTTTCATTGATTTCCAGTAATGAACAGTGGAATGCCAACAATTTCTAGCAACATTCAGTGAAAGCGCAATCCAGATCTTATGGACTTCACTGTAGCATAGTAAACATACAGTGTTCACCGGATATCAAATGTTCATTAACAATGAATGAAAATATTCAGAAATTAATATCAATTAACAAGAATTACTGATCATTTTTTTAATCTAAAACTCTATGGAATTTTCAATTCATAATAGAAATCCTCCACCAGAAACAACAGCCATGTAGAAATCTTCACTCTGATTGTGAAATTTGTGGCTAACACAAGGGATTCCGATCAGCTATCCACTGCAAATCTAAAGCTCTGATCGGTACCAGAATTCTTGATGTCCAAATGATCAAACCAGATTGTCAAAGCAACATAATCACAAATCTGTATCCAAAACAAGATTAAAAATCGATCCAGATGATCGATCCAATATTTGAAGAATTGTATTAGAATCCGATGACAGATTTTTAAATCAAAGGAACGATGGATTTTAGAATGTAAACTGGAATTTAGAGTTAATATTCATCTAACTAAAGCATCAATTTCAGAATTGAAGATCGGGAAAAAAAATTCAGGAACAACAATCGAAGATCAATTTTTTCTTTCCGTTTTTCTTTACACAGAACACAACATGAATTTCACAGAAGAAGACAACCTGAATTCATTAACCAGAAGAAAACGATAAATGTGGAAAAAGAAAAGAAGAAGAAGAAGAAGAAGAAGAAGAAGAAGAAGAAGAAGAAGAAGAAGAAGAAGAAGATTAAATGCTTACCGTGAAATGGAAGAAATCGGGGAAGAGGTGGCGGCCTCCACATTGTGTGTTGCTGCCGACTGAAGAAACACCATCGGCTGAAGAAAGAGAAAAATAGGGAGAAAGGGAAGAAGAGGTAAGGAAGAACCGGTGGTGGAGAAGGGAAAGAAGAGACGGAAGAAAGGGAAAAGAGGGGAAAAGAAATGGGTTAGGCGCACAGGGGAAGACGCCCGATTTTTTCTGTTTTTTGGGTTTTAAAAGAATTCAAACCGGTTCACCGGTTTGTTTTCAATATTTTTCTTGGTTTTGAAAAAAACTAAACCGGTTAAACCGGTTTATAACAAATTTCTTTTTTTCAGTTTTAAAAAACCCAAACCGGTTAAACCGGTTTGTTATTATATATATTTTTTTCAGTTTTTTCAATTTTCAAAAATCACAAACCGTGTAATGGTTTGTTTTATTATTTTAAAAAATCTAAAATAACTATTTAAAAGTTTTTATTTGCTATAAACCTCAAAACCTCATTTGATTATTTTTTTCTAAAAAATATAACTATTCTAATCTATATATTTAATATATTTTTTCTTCTTTTCTATAAAGAAAACCAAAATTATTTTATTAACTAAATTGCAAAATAAAGCTACTTTTTCAAGCATTTTCTCTTTTTAATTCATTTAAGCTCATTCACTCGAAACCAGCATAAAATTGGGTTTTAAATCAAATTTTTTTATTAAATCATGCATATTTTTGATATAAAATAACCCTAAAATATATGCATGATCAAATACCCCCATGCTTATGTTTTGCTAGTCCTCGAGCAAACTAGAAAAATGCATGAAATGAAAACTATCACCTAACTCACTTTCGTAGGAATCACGGTTGCATTTAGCTCATGCAACAAGCCCTTTCAACCCCTGGGTTACCCCTGTGGACGAGTAAGGTCTCGCGAGGGTTTGCAGTGATGCTACCCACAAACATCTCTGTCATGTATGCATAATATTACATATCCTCATAAGTAGTAAGTAATTAAAGATTTTGTTTTCACAAATATTTCATGTTACAAAAAAAATCAAAACATAATTAGAGTCTTTTATATACCACCACAGAAAAAGAATTTCTTTCACTTTTCTAAATATCATAATTATTTATGTTTTATTCTTAGAAAATCCAATTAAAACATATTATTATTTACTTATCCTCACTCATATGTTTTCTACACAGGTTTTCTCAATCACACTTCTAAGCACTAAACTTTTCTTTCTTTTTAAGCTCTTTTCTTTTTCTTTTTTTTCACGCTTTTTCTTTTTGCGCACTTATTCTTTTCTTATAGCTTGCGTGTGGTCTGCTTTTATGCCTTGTGCAATGTCAATATCTTCTATACTTTTTCAATACATACCAAAAGATATCAACTAAGACATAAAAGTGACTTCCTTCATTCACCCTTATAACATGAGAGTCAAACATTTCAACTTGTATCTGTTCTCAGCTACTTAGGATCACAGAGTTTTCCACTCTCCTTTTCGAAATGGAATTAAAAGTTTCAACTTACATCTAAGTTTCATCTACTAAGGATTGTGGAATTATCCAAACAACCTAAAGCATGCTTCTTTTTTCTCTTTTGAGCTCATTTTTATGCTTTTGTTCATTTGCTTAGTTTTTCAAAAATAGAACTGTGCCTATTCATATTTGCGATTCAAAATAAACTCTAACATGTATTTATCATCATTTCTTCGAAATCCGCATAAACAACCATAATTTTTAGAGCTATGTCAGAAAAAAAATTTCATGGGGCTTAAAAATCCTCTAAAAACATCCGATTTGAAATAACATTCATATAAGTTCAAACTCTTTCTTTAAAAACCTACTTTTCATGAGAGTTGTGTAAACATGTGCAAGAATGTAAACAAAAATATCAAGGTGTGCAAACTACACCCTCCCCCATGCTTGAATGACACTGTCCCAGTGGCACTCCCCCATGCTTATATGAAATTAAGTGAATGCACATGAGAGAAAATAAATGAGGGAAAAGAGTAGAATGACGTGTGTGATCATCGCAAATTTTTTCCTCTCGTAATATTATCTCTCTTCCTTCTCTTTCCCATTCTAACCTCTTATTTTCCTCCTTTTTGAAGGGAGAAAATAAAAGACAGGAAGAAAGAGAGAAGAGAAAGAAGAGAAAATGAGAGAAGAGGAACTCTTTTGCGGGTCTCACTTGACCTTAATTTTGAAAATTTTTGAAATAACTCGCCTCCATTTTTGAAATATTTGCGAGAAAACTGGGAGACGGGATCCGCTCGTCGGTACGAGGTTCGACCGTTCTTGGCGCCTTTACCAGGGGTAATCGAACCAAGGGTCAAATTAATGCCTTTTGTTTTGCTAAGAATTTATCTAAGAATTTATTCTAAGTCTAAATGCACAAAGAATCATGCTTGTGCAAATGCAAAGATGTATGCATTTTTTGAAAAATGCTTTGAAGAATTCCCAAGTGTTTCTGAGATGAATCTGATAAGGGAGTGAAGAAATGATTGAATTTAACTTAGAACTTTGAGATAGATCAGAGAAGTTCTAAGTCTTTGAAGTAAATCAGAGTTGGAAGAATAAATGAAAAAGAATGACTTGAAACTTTTGAAATGAAAGGAAATGAAGTTTCAAAGTTACAAATGGATTTTGAATTTTGAATTTGAATTTAAAAAAGGAAATGAATACTTGAGATGGAATTTGAATTTAGATTTTTGAAGTTTTGGAAATTTAGAATGGATCTGAGAAATCTGGATGGTATTTAAGAATAGAAATGGATTTAAGAGATTCAGATTAGATCCAAAAAAATGAAATTGAAATCTAGAATTGGAATTGGATGCCGGACCCTAGATAAAAAAAAAAAATGGGATCCGAGATTTAGAAATCAAGGTGGACTTTTGGTTCTGGATCCTAAAATGCAGTGGATCTGAAGTCTGAGATCCAAATGGACTCTGGATCCTAAGATGGAATTGGATCTGAAGCCTAAGATCCAAAGTACAATTGGATTCTGGATCCTAAATGGAATTTGGATCTGTAATCGAAGATCCAAAGCGGAATAAGGATCTGAATCCTAAATGGAATTTGGATCTGTAATTGGAGATCCAAAGTGGAATGAGGATCTGGATCTTAAATGGAATTTGGATCTGTAATTGGAGATCCAAAGTGGAATGAGGATCTGGATCCTAAATGAAATTTGGATCTGTAATCTGAGATCCAAAAGGGGAATGAGGATCTGGACCCTAAATGGAATTTGGATCTGTAATTGGAGATCTAAAGCGGAATGAAGTTTATACTTGGAAATCTGGATCCAAGTTGGTTTTAAGATCCAACTTTGGATTTGGAATTTCAAAATTTGATTTGAGAATTTTGAACTTGGAATATGAATTTCAAAGTCAAATTGGACTTTGAATTTGAAGTTTGAATCTGGAATTTAGAAGATGAATCAAGAATTTCTAAGTTTGAATCGAATTTTAAAAAAAAATGAGTTTTAGAAATTGAATCTTGAATATATAGATGAATTTCAAAGTTAAATTGTACTTTGAATTTGAGATAGAATTTGGAATTTGGAATACAAGATGATTCTGAAGTTTTAAAGTCAAATGGGACCTTGAAATTGAATTCTTGAATCCTTTTGAGAAATAGAGTTAAATTTGAATTTATGAATAGGATTTGACATGAGAAATGAAGGAAAGAATTACTTGGATTTATGAAAAAGAATTTTGAAAATATGATGCAATTCTATCCTAAATGATGAATGAATTTAAATTTTTGAAATTGGATTTTGAAAAGCTATTTCATTCTTTAGATGAATTAAAATAAGATTGAAGATATAATACATCCTTGACTATGGTCATTGAATGTATTGTATAACAATCTATATTTAAATTCAGGTGAAGAATGAAACACATTTGGTGCTTTTATAGAATTTAAAATGAAATTAACTCTCAATATACCCTGACTATGGTCATTGGTATATATTTTGAATTAATTTTAAGTTAAATTCCGATAAAAGGAGAAAATATTTAAGGAGAATATGATGAATTTTAAAACGGATCCAGTGTGAATCCAGTGTTATTTTGTAAAAGATAAAAATACTAAGTTTTGTCTACACCCTGACTATGGCCATTGATGTGGATCATCAACTTAGGATTAATTTACCTCTTACGAAATGGTGCACGTGCCATTCGTGTTTCACCAATGTGAGATTTTGAGAAATAAAGGCAAAAATGCATGAGAACAAGCAATTTATGATGTTTACAATGCTCATCCATTCTACCTAAAGCAGGGAATGTAAATTCTCATTCCAATCTAACTATTACAATGGGTGAAATCAAATTTACAATCCCAAATAATGATATCTTCCATATATTTCCTGCAAAAGACTTGATCAGTAGAAGAAAATAGAAGGAAATTGTATATATCATATAGATGTCAAAAGTGTTCATACATGATGAAAAGATGGGAAATGATGTATATATACCTCTATATACATGCCTATATGGGTATATATATACATATATATATATATATATATATATACATAGGTACATATATATATTAATAACTGGGGAAAACACATGGGCATATATGTATTTATATATATATTGTATATACATATATACATATATATGTATACACATGTGGGTACAGATGGTGGTGGAAGTACAAAAGTATATGAAGATGGCAAATGAACATGTAAACACAGCTGGGGATTGCCCCTGCGCATATGTTAAGTGTTGGGATTTATGAAGGACAAACCACAACAGTGCCTTGGCACTGCTGCATAACAGTGTTAGGCGTTGCCACAGATAAAAAAACTGACAGCAGTGTATTGATACTGCTGTAAAAAAAAAAGGGGTACTGCTATATGTGAAAGTATGTGCACAATATAAAAAAAAATAATAGGGAAATAATGAGTGTGAAATAAAAGGCTGTAAAACAGGAAGATAGGATGTGGTGGTGCAGGGTGTATTTGAACATGCAGAGTGTGAAGTGTTGTGCTAGGGAGTATGATGGGCAGAAAATGCTGTTTAGTGAGGTGTGTTAGTGAAGAATAATATCTTTGTTTAAGTTCTGCATCTGAGTGTATTGAACTTTATTGAATCCATGTGACTATCATGAGGTTTGATGGGATCGAGGATGTTGAACAGGAAATGCCTGAACAGGTGGGGAGACCATCCGATTTAAAAAATGTAATCGAGTTATTGAAGGAAGCCATACCCTGGCCGCTCCCTTGAAGCTGAAACTCTCACATTGGCATCTTACAGGGATCCTCTGAAGGCTGACCAGACTTCAGCACCTATAGAGCCTTTCATGATCTGGGGATGTTATTACCATAACTAGAAATAGCCCTCAACTGGATTTGACATTTTCATACGATCAGAGATAAGCACACTGTTTATTCACAAAGAAATCATGTTTAGCATTCCTGATGAACCCATTTCCTGACATCTTGGTTCTTGCTATTGGAATATCTCTGACAGTCTGGTTAGGTGACCTACGTGGTGATGGAACAATGTTTCCAAGAGTAATGCCCTAGATCCTTATAGCATATGACTTGAGATATATTGGGTAAATATGACTGATCCTTTATTATAACAATGTTAAACCACTAGAATGAGAAACATAAGAGCTGGCGGTGAATTCATCTAAACCTGAGGCACTTGTATCACGGAGATCAAGTGGCATTGGTGGAGTTCTGTTTAAGTTGGTAGTGCATGTTTCTGAAAGAGCTTCAGCATGCGATGAGTGAACTGGAGCTTGAAGGCAGTATGCAAATGGGTGTGTAGCAGTGACTAAGTGGAATTGTAACAGCAGATGGAATGTGGTGTTAATGGTGAAATTCGTTTTGTGCTGCAGATAATGGAGAAGTGGGTAGCTGTGCTGACAGATATGCAGGTGCTAAAAACGCAATCACATTAGAGGCCATCACATTATATTGAAGTGCACATTACACTACCATACACATAAGATGCAATTTATGCTAAAATGTGCAACAGAGGTAAGATATGGAGTCTTGCTAAAAGGGGATACTGATGATAGTGGAATGCCGAAACTCATCAAAAACTTAGATGGGGTAATTGACAACGCTAACGCAGGATTCACCTAAAAGAATAATAAAAGAAAGAAAAATAAATGCTAAAGTAGAAATCGGAACATGCTCATATAGAACATTTGATCATCATTGACATTAATCTTTACACAAAGCATATATATGGATCAAAAGAGATAGTTATGTAAATGATGCAGGTTATTAGGATATAAACTGTGTCTTCAAATTGGATATACCGGGATGTTGTAGGGACTTTGATGATGAATAACAGCGGATGATGGATTAGCTGATACTTCCTGGATCAAGTGAGGGGTGTATATTGGTAATGGCTCCTTCAGCAAAGCCTTCTTGACAGAGAGTGCGATGATGGTGGATTTTGTCAATTTTAGCAGAGAAACTCGGCGATCGATTGGTAATCACCAGAGAAATGGATGCATGAAAGTAGATGGATTGCAATGGGTGTTGGGTTTTTTGCAGAGGAAGCTCGGTGACGAAGATGCGGATGATGGATGCCTCCAGGGGTTCCCCGAGTGTCCCTTTTAAAGACGAGGAGGAAGATTCCAGAGGAAGAGAATCGGTTGAAGATGAATGGAGGGAGAGAAGAAAGTTTGTTGAGGATCGGACGATCGTGAATCAAGAGAGAGCATGCACGGGAGGGGTCCGTTGCAGCTTTTTGATATTTCAAAAAGGTGGTTCCCCTTTTAAGAAATTTCTAAAAAAATGGTTAAGGAATGAGGTTTTTGGTAAAAATGGCTTCAAAAGCTTGAAAATCATCCGTTTTCTTTGTAGCTTTTCTCGATTTTTTTGGTTTTCATGTTATTTTCCTATTATATATATTTTTTTGTATTTTTAGAACAAAATCCTAAAGCTTTTACGAGAAATTAAAGATTTAAAACTAATTTTTTTGTGTTTTTGTAAAATATTTACAAAAGAGAATTTTTCTTAGAATTTTAAAGCTATTTTGAGAAAATTTCTTCAAAAATGGGTTTGGATCCGGTTTTTGAGGAAATATGGATTTAAGGTCCTGGATTCGGATCCGAAATTAACTTTGAATATACCTATATGGAACTTAATTCAGGAAATCTGAAGAATGACCTTTGAAACTGCTTTGATTTTCTCAGAAAACAGGGTTAGGGGCAAAAGGGTCATTTTTACAAAACTTTGAAAAATTTGGGGTGTTCACAGATGCCCCTCTTTGCTACTAAGTCGGTTAAAAGTCGAGCTTAGTGGTAAAGATAATACTCCAAATTTTGAAAATGCCCCAGTCAGCATATCTGAACTGGGTGTGGAAGAATTTATTTGGGAAACATGGCTTCTCAGGCTTTGAAACCTTATCCTGAATGGTTTTAGGGGGATGAAATCCTCGAAGATGGTGTGATCAAATGATAGAAATGAGGAAGTCGTGATGGGACTTTGGGTGAAAATCCCGAAATGGTGGAAAATGAGAATTTTGATCAGGTCTCATGGATGAGACAAGATACTCTTTTTGGAATGATTCAGGTTTAGCCCTTAACCTGGGTGGGACGAAAGTATATCAAGATGAATTTGAAATGAGGAAAGGAATACGTGAGGACCTTGATGGGACATTTTGGAAAAGGCCTTATGAAATGAAGCTCGAGTATGATCCTTTCTTGGAGGAATATATGAAGCATGGGTTCCTTGATGGGAAGAACCATGGTGGGACTGGAAGAAAATATCTCGTCAAAAACGAGGAATCTCATTGGAATGTGACTGAGGTTTAACCCAAACCTGCAAGGAAGATACCTCGCGAAGCGAGGTTCCGGGTTAACTCTTAACCTGGATAGGAAATCTACCATACGGATTTCTCAAATGGAGAAACCATAATGGGACCTTTGGAACTTGGACAAACAAATCTGAAAGGGGTTTTTGCGAAAGGAGGAAATACAGGGTCCCTAAAGCTTTTGAAAAGGGAGAAGAAATTTGGCATCTCATTGCTGAGACTGAAATAGCTTTTGAAATCTATGATCTTTCGCAAATGGTTCAGGTTTGACCTTTATCCTGAGTGGGGACAACCATACGGATTCCTTGACTGAAGAAACCACGATGGGACAGGAAGAGATACTTCAACTGAATGAGGCAACTCTTCTTGGGAAATATAAACAACGCTAGGTTGTATCAAAATGGATATGAAATGTTTATTTTATTCTTGGAATAGCTAGAAAATTTTGCCAATAAGATAAAATCGTAGTAGATTCAAACGCTTGGAAATGTGCATGTATGTGCAAAGATATTTCCTCTTTTACCTAGAGTATTTCCTCCATCGGGGTTAACTCCTCGGTTCTAAGAGTCAAATTCAAAATTTTAGCGCTGATGATTTTCTTCAAGGAAGCTATCCATTTCCCTGATATGAGAATAGAAGAAATATTCTTAATTTCATAAAAGCAGGAAACGAAGAGATATTGATAAAAGAATTTTGCATGAGAAAAGATGACTTCTGGCAACTTTGGCAGTTTGATATCTGGGTGTTTTCCCTACAATGATCTTTTTGCACTCTTTTTGAGTCACTGGGCTTTCTCGGTTTTTCACATCATCCTTCATTTGGATGTCCTGACTTTTCTCTCTTTTCTAGGGAAGGGTACGTCACAAACTCCTTCATCTTGGAGATGCTCCGATCCTTCTTTTTCTCAGGGATTATATATGATATTGGCTCAAAAGGTCTTTAGATGATAGCAAAAATCAAATATCTTTTTAGGGTTTGTCGGTAGGTTCATCCCACTCGCCTTCATCTCGACGGTGATCTGAACTTTCCCTGGAAGGATCCGTCACAAACTCCGTCATCTTGGAGATGTTTCAAATCTTCTTTGGCCCCGAGGGTCTACTCGCTTAATTCGCCTTCATCTTGACGACAATTGAGAGATCCCTTTTGCGGATATTTGATTGCAACTTTAAACGAATGAGAAGATATGGGTTGAGTGGATTCTTTTCACAGCGCAAGATATTTCCACTGCCTCATTGCCAGAAAGTTATTTTAAAACATGCGCCATAGCCAAGATCAATATCAATTCGCTTCTGGCTTTTCAACATCATTGAATATTTGTGTCATTAATCATATCAAGGATATTTCTTACATCCTTTTGGTTGATCAACAGGAAAAGATTTGAAATTTTTTTTTTCTCTTTTGCAAAAAGGTTTCACCTTTTGAAAGGAAATACAGGGGGTAATCTGAGAAAATTCTTTTTGTGGAGTGAGAATATTTAGAATCAACAAATGTTTTTAGCAAATTGGCAAAGTTTTCATGAATTCTTTGTGAAATAATCACTTAACATAGATTTTGATGAGAACTTGAGTTGTATCTTCGATTTTGGAAATACACTTCCAGCAAAAAGCTGGGACTTTTGAAATACATGACCAGCGAAAGCTGGAACCTTTTCGAAATACATGACCAGCAAAAGCTGCGACCTTTTGGAATATATGACAAATAGACGTTGAGAATTTTTGGAATACCTGTCCAGCGAAAGCTGGAACCTTTGAAATACGTGACCAGCGAGAAGCTGGAACCTTTTGAAATACTTGACCAGTAAAACTGGAACGTTTAAAATACATGACCAATAATAATGCTGGAACATTTTGGAAATACATGACCAATGAGTGTTGGGTCTTTTGGGAAATACGCGAATGGTTATGAAAAATTGGGTTTTAATAAAAAGATTGAGAATGATCGAAATTGAGAGATTATAACCCGAGGGTTGAGAAAATGGTGAATTTTTTAAAATATTGTACCCAGAGGTTGGAGAATTGATAATCTTGAGAGATTTGAAGATTAGGAAATGATATATTTGAGAGATTGAAACCCGAAGATGAGAGAATGGAGGAATCACACCCTGAAGGTTTGATTTATGAAAAATAGGTTGATTTGGGAGCTCGAAAATTGTGAGCTGGGACTTTTTGAAATATATGACCAGCGAGAGCTGGGTCTTTTGAAAATACACGACCAAAAGCTGAGTTCTTTTTTTTTGGGAATACATGACCAGCAAAGCTGGAATGTTTGAAATGCGTGACCAGCGAAAAGCTGGAACGTTTGAAATACTTGACTAGCGAAAAAGCTGGAACGTTTGAAATACATGACCAACGAGTGTTGGATCTTTTTTGGAAATACCTGACCAGCAAAAGCTGGAACGTTTGAAATACATGACCAGCAAAATGCTGGAACGTTTGAAATACATGCCCAACGAGTGTTGGATCTTTTGAAATACCTGACCAACAAAAGCTGGGACGTTTGAAATACCTGACCAGCGAGAAGTTGGAACGTTTAAAATACATAACCAACGAGTGTTGGATCTGACCAGCAAAAAAGCTGGAACGTTTGAAATACCTGACCAGCAAGAAGCTGGAACGTTTGAAATACATGTCCAACGAGTTTTAGATCTTTTGAAATACCTGACCAGCAAAAGCTGGGACGTTTGAAATACCTGACCAGCGAGAAGCTGGAACGTTCGAAATATATGACCAACGAGGGTTGGATCTTTTTCGAAAATACCTGACCAGTAAAAAGCTGGAACGTTTGAAATACCTGACCAGTAAAAACTGGGACGTTTGAAATACATCAGCTTTTGGGAGATTTTAAATCAGAACTTGAGTTTTGTAGAAGAAAAGGATTTTGATCAAAAGATTAAATGTAGAAAGTTATTGGTGCGAGGATCGGATCCTCCAAATGAGCTCAATATATGAGTGACGATTTTGGAAAATACCTTAGTGTGAGGACCAGGTTGTAAAGATGAGCTAAACAAAGTGAATTTTTGAGAAAATAAAGATTCTTTGGTAAAAATTAATGGACCATCATAGTTTATTTGCATGTGGTCGACTTTCAGGATTTTGTCCCCTTATCCTGAATGGGGAAAATAAAAAAAAAGAGAATACCTCATTGACAGAAGGCATCAGGTTTATCCCTTAACCTGAAGGGGTACATTTTTTTAAAAATAAAGGTAGATGAAAATTTTTAATAAGATTGAAAACTTTGTTAAAACTTGACAGAGATGAGCAATAGCTTGAAGAAAATTTGCTCAAACAAAAAATAAATCAAATGAAATGAAAATAAAGATCACAAGATCAAATGGGAATTAACAAAATTTGAGAAAAAGAGCTTTCGTCTAATCCTGCCTGCATATGATGAAGAGGATGATTTATAGATCAAAATAAAATGCCCCACTATCATGGAGAAGAATATAAGAATTGATAGAAGATCATTATTTTATTGAAATGGCTTTTTGAAGAGTACAAAGGCTTTAGAATGAACATTTCAGGTATAAAACTTCTTCAAATGCAGAGCATTGATAGGGTCTGGCATTTCCATTTTGTCTGCGTTGATTAAACAATATGAATTGTGAGGCAGTGTTTCCTTAACCACATAAGGGCCTTCCCAATTAGGTGACCACTTGCCCCGTGGTCGATGCTTGAGATGAGCTGTCGATCTGAGCACCAAGTCGTTAACTCGAAAATTTCTCTCAATGACAGATTTGGCATAATGTCGAGCTATCCTCTGCCGATAAGCTTGAGCGTGCTCTGCTGCTTTGAGCCTCTTTTCATCCAGTAAATCCAGTTGCACCAATCTCTGCTGCTAATACTGATGGAGTGGTAATTCTATAAGTGAAGCGAATTTGAGAGCGGGCTTTTGGATATGGAGAGGTAATACTACTTCAGTTCCGTAAATAAGTTCTGAAGGAGTGGCATTAGTCGGAGTCTGAATGGTGGTCCGGTATGCCCAAAGTGCATCATGAATTTTCTCATGCCATTCTCGACCTGTCTTCACAGTCCTTTCCAAAATACGAATCAAGATCTTATTGGTAGCCTCTGCTTGGCCGTTCCCTTGAGGATAGTAGGGAGTTGAGAAATGATGGGAAATTCTGAATTTAGAACAAAATGTTTTCATCCTTTCATTTTTGAAATGGGTTCCATTGTCTGAGACAATATCATGTGGAATGCCGAAATGGCAAAGAATGTTCTTGTGAATGAAAGAAACCACATGGCGGCCTTCTACCGTGCGTAGAGTAACAGCTTCAACCCATTTCGTGAAGTACTCTGTCGCAGCTAGAAAGTATTTGTGGCCGTTGGAAGCAGAAGGAGTAATCGGGCCGACGACGTCGAAAGCCCACATAGAAAATGGCCAAGGAGAGACAACTGACTGGAGATATGCGGCCGAAGCATGAATGTAAGGCACGTGCAATTGGCATTTGACGCACTTCTTCACAAATCTATGACAGTCCTGCTGCATGGTATTCCAGTAGTACCCTGCTCGAACGATCTGCTTGACAAGAGTTTGATAGCCGACGTGGCCACCGCAAACCCCTTCATGTGCCTCTTGGATGATTTTCATAGCTACTTCTTTGTCCAAGCACCTTGAATACTCAGAACTGAACCCACGACGGTAGAGAACATTGGCAAGAATGAAATAACGGGCAGACATACGTTGGATCGCACAATGCTCCCTTTTTAACATCTCGGGTGGAAATTCACCAGTTTCAATGAAATTTTTGATATTTTGATACCAAGGTTTTTCCTTCTGATTAACCTGGTTTACTTGCATAATTTAATCGAAAGCGGGTTGCTCAAGTCTGGCAACTTCAAAAGAACGACATGATTCATTGCCTTTGAATGATAAAATGGAGCCCAGACTGGCTAAACCGTCAGCTATCTGATTATGCTCTCTTCTGATATGACTGAGCTAAAATTCTTTGAAGCTGTCCACAAGAGCTAGGGCGATCTTCTGATATGGGATCAATTTAGAATCTTTCACTTTCCATTCAGTGTTAACTTGACTGGCAACAAATAGAGAGTCGCCAAAGGCATGCACTCTCTTGACATTGAAATTTTGCAGAATTTTGAGGCCTTGTATTAAAGCTTCATACTCGGCCATGTTATGAGTGCATTGGAAACCAAGCTTAAGAGAATAAGGGATCATTTCTTTTTCTGGAGTGATTAACAGGACTCCAATCCCTATGCCAGGCATGTTTTTAGAGCCATCGAAGAACAAGTTCCAAACTGGGAGTTGTTGGATATTACAGATGTGCTCATCGGAAAAATCATCCTCTACTTTAATTTCTTAAGTCAGGGGGAAATCCGCCAACTGATCTGCGATCGCTTGGCCTTTAATCGACTTTTGAGAAACATACTGTAAGTCATATTGCATTAGGAGGACTTGCCATTTCACAATTCGTCCAGTGAGAAATGGTTGTTCCAAAATGTATCTAAGGGGATTAAGCTTCGATAGGAACTTGATTTCAGAAGCCAATATGTAATATCTCAATTTCTGGCACATCCAAACCAGAGCTAGACAAGTTTTCTCTATCTGAGAATACTTCTTTTCATAATCAATGATTTTTTTGCTAACATAGTAGATGGCGTGCTCTATCAGGCTGCCTTCTTCATACTGCGCGATGAATCCACCACAAGCATTCTGATTGACAGAAATGTATAGTAGGAGAGGTTTCCCCAACTTTGGCGGCTTCAAAACTGGTGGATTAAGGAGATACTGCTTGATGCGCTCAAACGAGAGCTGACATTTCGATCCCCATTCAAATTTAACTCCTTTTCTTAGCAAATGGTTGAAAGGCTCACATCTCATGGCCAGATTAGAGATGAATCTGCGAATAGACTGAATACGCCCTTGAAGGCTTCGCAGTTCCCTGAGATTAGTTGGAGGCGGCATGTTAATAATGGCTTTTGCTTTGGCCGGATCCACCTCGATTCCTTTCTTGCTGATAATGAAGCCGAGTAATTTGCTAGACTCAACTTCAAAAACACATTTTTGAGGGTTAAGTCTCAACTTGTAAAGAATAAGTCTTTCAAACACTTGATTAAGAGCATCAAGGTGATTCTCTTCTTCTTTAGACTTAACCAAAATGTCATCCATATATGCATCCATATTTCTGTGCATCTGATCGTGGAAAATGACGGCCATTGCCCTTTGATTGGTTGCCCCGGCATTTTTGAGTCCAAATGGCATGACTGTATAGCAGAAAGTTCCCCATGGGGTGGTAAATGAAGTCTTCGACTGATCGCGAACGGCCAGCTTGATCTTATTATAGCCTAAATATCCGTCCATGAAGGAAAACATGGCATGACCTGCTGTGCTATCGATCAACAGGTCAATATTAGGAAACGGATAATCATCTTTTGGGGTGACCTTATTGAGATCCCTGAAATCAATGCAAATTCGAACTTTTCCGTTCTTTTTAGGGACTGCCACGATATTTGCTAACCAATCTGGGTAATCAATAGCTCGGATAAAGCCTGCTTTCAATAAATCTTCAAGTCCTTCATTGACTTGTTGCTCAATTCGAGGGTCTAATTTCCTCAATTTTTGCTTGATTGGTCTGGCTTCTGGTTTCAACTTGAGTCGATGCTCAACCAGCTTGATATTCAATCCTGGTATATCTTCGTAAGTCCAGGCAAATACTTCCTGATGCTTTTCGAGGAAATGGATGAGTCTAGCTTTTTCAATTTCGCTTAGACTTGACCCGATTTTAAGAATTTCGGATCATCTTCCGACCCAATATTGATATCCTCAGTTGAATCTTGAACCAAAGATGGGGGTTCATCCTGCTTCTGAATGTGAGCAAATTCTGGCAATTCTTGAATGGTAGAATCAAATTCGGCTGGCTCTTCGGTCTGCTTCGCTATCTGACTGACTTCTGCGCTGCCTTTTATCTCAAGAAACCTTGCCAATTTTAGATACTTGGGATTGATAACAAATTTTGTCATTGATTCAGGAGTTAAGGGTCCTGAAAATGCCAAGCAGAGGTTTTTAGGGGAACGTACAAGCCAAAAAAAAATTTTGTATAAAGCAAAGAGCAATGACATAGACAAAGCATAAGAAGGAATGATAGATGCCCGAATATGAGGAAAAAAATTGATCTTTCATTGATTGAAGCAAAGTATCTACAAGACACTGACAAAAGATGGGACTGTATTGTCCCTATAAGATTTAAATAAAGAAATGAGAACAGAAAAGCAGGAAAAACTAAGGCAGCATCTCTTCATTGGCTTCCTCTGACAAAAACTGCCTTGTTGCTGGAATCCTGGCCGGTGAACCCCAACCCTGAACTGTCCACATGCCGAACTGGAATGATGGGCTCTATCATGCCGTCTTCATCTTTCTCCATGCCCCGAAATGGCTGATATCCATGCTTGATCAACAGATCGAATCCCTTTCTTGCTTTAGAAAACTGAGGAAATAAGGGATGGTCTTTGAAGGAGGTGTAATTAATGCATCCTCCTAGCTTGAAGAAACAAGGTCCCTGCCATTGGACCGTAGTTGCAACATTCTCTTCGTCCATGACAACTTTTAATTTCAGCATCTCTAGGCTGTCACTGAGATTGATTTCATCCGCTTCTCGGATGCTTGGAATATCAGTTGTGAATGTTGGACGAGGAATCATAGGTTGTGGCAGCCTTTCTTCAGGGTCTTCGCCCAAAATGGTAGTGATCATTCCACCTTTGGACCACTTGATGCACTGGTGGAGAGTTGATGGAACAACATTGGCATTGTGGATCCATGTCCGTCCCAACAACAGATTGTAAGTCGGTGGCACATTGATGACATGGAATAGGACGGTGTGCACTGAGTAGTTGATGAAAATTTCCAGGAAGATCTTGCCCTTGGCAGTCTGCCCGTGATTGTCGAAGTCGTAAATGGTGATGGGATCAGGCACGTACTCTTCCTCTTTCAATCCCAGTGCTTTCGTTGTCATCTCTGGGCAAATATTGAGGCTGCTGCCTCCATCAACGAGCACATGCGGGACAGTCATGCCCCGGGTCTTGACTACGATGTATAATGCATTGTTGTGGAATGAATGAGGCTTTGGCAAGTCCTCATCAGAGAAAGTAATAGGTGCATTTGTCGTTGCCTGATTTACTTTTTGTGCCAAATCTTCGGGCGTGGTGTTCGGCTTCACCTTGATTTTTCATAATAGATCATCCAACTTTTCCTGATGCTTGGGAGAATCATGAGTTAACTCAAAGATGGAAATGTTGGAGAGTGCTGTAATTGGCTTTTGGAAATCATCAGCCCGTTCCTCTGCTGCTTTAGAGGTTTCTGCTTTCTCTATGCAGGCGTCTTTCTTGAGGAAACTTCTTGGGAAAATTTGAATTCTTTCATTCTTGACCGGTACACTAACTTGGTCAAGAAGCGAGAGGATATCCATTTTCTGATACACAGGCTGGTCCTGATATAAAACCATTACCTGATGCTGGAGTTTTAGCTCTTTATTAGAGCACGGATGTATATGGCTCTGCGGAAGGAAAGAATGTTTTGAGATGGTTGATGTTGAATGCTTCGGGAATGGAGCAGATAAAATCTCCATTTTGCCCTCCTCTTCATCTTCTACGTGGATGCTTTTGTCGATACAGTCCTGGACCAAATGCTTCAAGACGAAGCAGTTCTCTGTATCATGCCCCATGGCTCTATGGAATTTGCAGTATTGCTCTCTGTACTTCCCCATGAATACTAGAGGATCTGCAATTTTGGGTAACTTCACCATCCCATGGGATAGCAGGTATTCCAGCACTTTCTCCAGACGCTGGTCCAAAGGAGTGAACTTTCTATCCTTGCTCCAATTGATGTGTTTAGGTTTTTCT
Source organism: Nuphar pumila (assembly GCF_984573655.1). Classification (NCBI taxonomy): domain Eukaryota; kingdom Viridiplantae; phylum Streptophyta; class Magnoliopsida; order Nymphaeales; family Nymphaeaceae; genus Nuphar; species Nuphar pumila. Next base: position 50,939,107 of record NC_143257.1, on the reverse strand, counting down.
TGAAAGTCCCCTTTTTGTTGAGGACCGGTTGGGAGAGACTTGTCATTGCTTTTGAAGAACTTCCCCTTTCTGCCTCTATTCTGTTCAGGCCTCATGCCACTGCCGCTGTCATTCTTACTAATACTGCCCTGATTGTCTTCGGGGATATCAGCTGAGTAAGTAAAATGAGCCTTTTTCTTTGGGTCCGGGATGTTTTTGTTCAAAGCGACACCTTCATACATCCCATTCTCTACCCCCATTTCGAGCCATTCTGCTCGCTCTGTTAGTTCAATAAATGATTTGGAGGGATATGGGAAGAGGAGGCTTTTCAGGGGCTGACAGAAGTTATTGAGGATGACCTGGAGGGCATGCTTCTCAGAAATGGGACTCCTCATCTTGTTGCAAATGCTCCTCCACTTATGGATGAAATCCCTGGTCTTCTCATTGGGCTCCTGTTTGAGGTTGCACAAGTGGTTCAGGGTAGGCAGAGCTTCCGTGTTGAACAGGAAGCGTTCAACAAACATATTAACAACTTTGTCAAAATCCCTCAATTCGATGGGATTGACATGTTCAGCGTACCACTTGGCCGCTATCCCGTCTAGGCTGCGGGAAAACCAGAGAAAAAGGGCGCAGTTATCTTCACTGAACCAGGCACATTCTGCGAAGAACATTGCCAAATGAGCTTTTGGATCGCCGGTTCCATCAAACTTGATGAATTTCTGGGGGAGGTTCTCCAGATTCTTGTCCCCTTCTAAGCCGAGATAGAAGTCCTGCCTGGTGTATGACCTCTTTCCTTTGTCACGGATTTGCAGGTCCTTGACTATCTTGGTCAAAGCTTGAATCGAATCTTCTGCGTGGGCCCCATACTTGGGCTTGTTTACCGACACTGGCTCTTCCACTGGCCTCTTGGACTGCCGCAGGTGCTTCGGAATGTAAATCAACTGCTCTTCTTCTTCAGAGACTTCTCCTGCTGACCCGGAATCCTCAGAAGTACTGTCACATTGTTTCTTCTGCTTGTTGATCTTGACGGGCTTTTTCATGGGCTTTTTCTTAGCTTTGCTCTTAGAAGTTGCCTTCTTGGGAGCAGCTTTGGCCTGCTCGACCATCATCTTGGTCATCATTTTTTGAAAGATCCGGTACATGGCCGGATCAACGCCGCTTTCATCCCCGGAGTTATTCTTCTTGGATAATCTAGGAGAATTCATCTCCTCTGATTCGCTGTCACTGTGTTGTTGAGCAGCCCTCTTATCAGCCCTTGTCTGAACCATTTTTAGATGTCAAAGCTTTCCTGTAGAATATGGGAATGGTTAGAGTATGGAGAAGCTTTTGAAAAAATCACAATTTCTTTGAGAAAAAGCAAGAAATGAAGGGATTTGGTAGACAATTTCAAGAGATTATCCCATTACCCGGGATTGGGTCATCACACGATTTGTGATAATTGTGTTACCATTTGATGATAACAGAGAAATGTGCCTTGTTACCTAGGCGAGGTCGTCAACCATGAGAAAATATATTTGAAGAAAATGTGGAAGGAATGTCCCATTTACCCGGGATGAGGTCGTCACCCAAAATTTGTGACTATTTGTGCTATAAACAAAATACAAGAAATAAAATTTTGGCCAAAAAGGAATTTTTATTGATATTAACATTCAAAGACAAAGAGAGGGTGGGCAGACAGTTTGCCACCACTCTCGATATTCAGATGATACATTTGGCCCAGGAAACATAGACAGAGAAATAAAGGAGTCCCAGGTATATTTAGCGACATGATATGCCCCAGACCACTGATCCGACTGCAGGTTGAATTCTGGCACGTTGCCCGTCGGGAAGCGGGTGTTGGCATGAACCTGCCGTTGCGAATACTGCCTCAGACATCGTTCCGGCTAATAATCAACACAAAAGAAAGGGCCCATCAATTTGTAGCGCTTGTCACGTGCATAGTGTATCGAGGAACAGTCTCCCTTCTGTCAAAGAAGTCCCAAGTAATCTCCTCCTGATGCAGTTTCTCGATCAAAGCTCGACACTGAATGGCTGACTTCGGCTGCTTACTGTTGAACCTGAAAGAACTGGCCTTCGAGGGAACATGTCGCAGGAACCACAACTGCAGGGCGTAAGTGCACCCTTCTACCAGAATGGTCTCTCCGAGGGCAAATCGAGCCAAGCCTTTGTAAAGAAAGGCTAATGCGGCCATAAAGATTGAAAGTTGACGGGTCTGCTTGCTTCCCCATCTTCGAAAGAGCTGGGCAACTCTGATATCTATGAAATTTTGACCATCTTGGAAGAAAGCTAACCCTACTGTGCACAGGATCATGGCATGCTGAATTCTGTCTTTCGTTGCTCGAGACAGAGTGCTGACCTCTTTGTAGGCTCTGTACTTTTGATATAGTTCGAATAGGTCGATGAACTGATTCCCACCAATCTCATTGAGAGGCCAAGATCTGCTCCCTGTTGCTCTGGCCAAGGCTTCTCGAACATCCACCCCTTTGATGTTGATAAAAAACTGTTGCTCGACAGGATCGTCTGGCTGACCAGTTGGTTCGGGCAATCCCATGATATCGTTGAACTCATCCATCAGTAGAGTCATCTCTCCCCAAGGAAACCAGAATGTGCAGGTACGTGGATTCCACCGTTCTGCCATATCCTGAATCAGAGCTCCGTTGATGATTCGTTTGCCTGCCGCCGACGCCATCTCCAACCCACAGTCATCCAAGTGGTCTGAGAACATACGTGAGAAGGTGGCGAACCAAGAATAATACCACCGAGAGAAGAAAGGACAAGACTGGATGACCCACAGATCCGGGGATCCATCCTGAATCTGATAGAAGATATGATCTCGGGGAAAAGCATCGAGGGAATTTGACGCCATCGAAGTGATACTGGGGTAAAGAAGAAATAAGGAGAATTAGATAGAATGCAGGACTTATGGATAGACTCTTGAAGAATCAAATCCTGGAATATATTTTTTTTGAAAAAAAAGGTTGATGAATTTTTTAAAGGAATTTTCCAGGGTTTTTGAAGAAAATTTGGTCAAAAAGAGAAAAGAAAATGTAGGTAGAGAGAAATATACACCTGGGTTTTTTGAAAATAAGGGTAAGTTTTGAATAATACACCCAGGGTTTTGAAAAAAGGGTTTGATACATATATATGAAAGAAATAAGAGAATTATCATACAACTAAAGGTGCACAAACAAGGATGCGCACACAGCACTCCCTAGAGGCTGACTCTAAATGCAATATTTTGAAATGGCTTGTAGGACCTTAATCCTAACTCTAGGGTTCAGATCCTCCGATTCCAATCAAGATACGCCAATATACTCAAGCCAAAGCTCAAAGTACGTGGCATAGAAATATTTCTCCGGTTCTAAGGTAATGGCTTCCCAACATCCTTGAGCACCTACCGATATACCTCGGACTATGGCCCTTAAGTACGTGGTAGGGGGGCGCAAACCCAAATAAGTGGTCCAGTTGTGAGGCTCTCTCCCGAACTATGGTTCAGTGAGACAGCCCAACAACGTGAAGACCGGGACAATATAGGTAAGGGATGTTTTTGAAAACATGTTCAACATGCGAAAATAAATCAGATGGCTCTAATGCAAGTCCTAAAGAGATAGATAAAAATGAAGAGAAGCATACACTTGCATACATTGTTTTTCATTCGATCCCTATAATTGAGGAGAGTTGTATTTAAGACCTAAGTCAAATGTGAGCATGGAATAATCTCCTCAATATGGTCCTACCAAACCACACTTAGATCCTATATGCAATGATGTCAGCTTAGGACAGAGTCTAGGCTCCTAAAGGTTGCATGAAAATGTAGCTGACATTTTGAAGAATAAAGACTTGGATAATGTCAAAGCAAAGAAAAAAGACATTAAATTTGACCGGACGAAGACGAGTCCCATCACGGTCGCCAAAACTGTGATCATCGCAAAAATTTTTCTCTCGTAATATTCTCTCTCTTCCTTCTCTTTCCCTTTCTAACCTCTTATTTTCCTCCTTTTTGAAGGGAGAAAATAAAAGACGGGAAGAAAGAGAGAAGAGAAAAGGAGAGAAGATGAACTCTTTTGTGGGTCTCACTTAACCTTAATTTTGAAAATTTTTTAAATAACTCGCCTCCGTTTTTGAAATATTTGCGGGAAAACTAGGAGACGGGATCCGCTCGTCGGTACGAGGTTCGACCGTTCCTGGCGCCTTTACCAAGGGTCGAATTAATGCCTTTTGTTTTGCTAAGAATTTATTCTAAGTCTAAATGCACAAAGAATCATGCTTGTGCAAATGCAAAGATGTATGCCTTTTTTGAAAAATGCTTTGAAGAATTCCCAAGTGTTCCTGAGATGAATCTGATAAGGGAGTGAAGAAATGATTGAATTTAACTTAGAACTTTGAGATAGATCAGAGAAGTTCTAAGTCTTTGAAGTAAATCAGAGTTGGAAGAATAAATGAGAAAGAATGACTTGAAACTTTTGAAATGAAAGGAAATGAAGTTTCAAAGTTAGAAATGGATTTTGAATTTTGAATTTGAATTTAGGAAAGGAAATGAATACTTGAGATGGAATTTGAATTTAGATTTTTGAAGTTTTGGAAATTTAGAATGGATATGAGAAATCTAGATGGTATTTAAGAATAGAAATGGATTTAAGAGATTCAGATTAGATCCAAAAAAATGAAATTGAAATCTAGAATTGGAATTGGATTCCGGACCCTAGATAAAAAAAAAAAATGGGATCCGAGATTTAGAAATCAAGATGGACTTTTGGTTCTGGATCCTAAAATGGAGTGGATCTGAAGTCTGAGATCCAAATGGACTCTGGACCCTAAGATGGAATTGGATCTGAAGCCTAAGATCCAAAGTACAATTGGATTCTGGATCCTAAATAGAATTTGGATCTGTAATCGGAGATCCAAAGCAGAATAAGGATCTGGATCCTAAATGGAATTTGGATCTGTAATTGGAGATCCAAAGTGGAATGAGGATCTGGATCTTAAATGGAATTTGGATCTGTAATTGGAGATCCAAAGTGGAATGAGGATCTGGATCCTAAATGGAATTTGGACCTGTAATCTGAGATCCAAAACTGGAATGAGGATCTGGACCCTAAATGGAATTTGGATCTGTAATTGGAGATCTAAAGCGGAATGGAGTTTATACTTGGAAATCTGGATCCAAGTTGGTTTTAAGATCCAACTTTGGATTTGGAATTTCAAAATTTGATTTGAGAATTTTGAACTTGGAATATGAATTTCAAAGTCAAATTGGACTTTGAATTTGAAGTTTGAATCTGGAATTTAGAAGATGAATCAAGAATTTCTAAATTTGAATCGAATTTAAAAAAAAAAATGAGTTTTAGAAATTGAATCTTGAATATACAGATGAATTTCAAAGTTAAATTGTACTTTGAATTTGAGATAGAATTTGGAATTTGGAATATAAGATGATTCTGAAGTTTCAAAGTCAAATGGGACCTTGAAATTGAATTCTTGAATCCTTTTGAGAAATAGAGTTAAATTTGAATTTATGAATAGGATTTGACATGAGAAATGAAGGAAAGAATTACTTGGATTTATGAAAAAAAAAATTGAAAATATGATGCAATTCTATCCTAAATGATGAATGAATTTAAATTTTTGAAATTGGATTTTGAAAAGCTATTTCATTCTTTAGATGAATTAAAATAAGATTGAAGATATAATACATCATTGACTATGGTCATTGAATGTATTGTATAACAATCTATATTTAAATTCAGGTGAAGAATGAAGCACATTTGGTGCTTTTATAGAATTTAAAATGAAATTAACTCTCAATATACCCTGACTATGGCCATTGGTATAGATTTTGAATTAATTTTAAGTTAAATTCCGATAAAAGTAGAAAATATTTAAGGAGAATATGATGAATTTTAAAACGGATTCAGTGTGAATCCAGTGTTATTTTGTAAAAGATAAAAATACTAAGTTTTGTCCACACCCTGACTATGGCCATTGATGTGGATCATCAACTTAGGATTAATTTACCTCTTACGAAATGGTGCACGTGCCATTCGTGTTTCACAAATGTGAGATTTTGAGAAATAAAGGCAAAAATGCATGAGAACAAGCAATTTATGATGTTTACAATGCTCATCCATTCTACCTAAAGCAGGGAATGTAAATTCTCATTCCAATCTAACTATTACCATGGGTGAAATCAAATTTACAATCCCAAATAATGATATCTTCCACATATTTCCTGCAAAAGACTTGATCAGTAGAAGAAAATAGAAGGAAATTGTATATATCATATAGATGTCAAAAGTGTTCATACATGATGAAAAGATGGGAAATGATGTATATATACCTCTATATACATGCCTATATGGGTATATATATATATATATATATATATATATATATATATAGGTACATATATATATTAATAACTGGGGAAAACACATGGGCATATATGTGTTTATATATATATTGTATATACATATATATGTATACACATGTGGGTACAGATGGTGGTGGAAGTACAAAAGTATATGAAGATGGCAAATGAACATGTAAACACAGCTGAGGATTGCCCCTGCGCATATGTTAAGTGTTGAGATTTATGAAGGACAAACCACAGCAGTGCCTTGGCACTGCTGCATAACAGTGTTAGGCGTTGCCACAGATAAAAAAACTGACAGCAGTGTATTGATACTGCTGTAAAAATAAAAGGGGTACTGCTATATGTGAAAGTATATGCACAATATAAAAAAAATAATAGGGAAATAATGAGTGTGAAATAAAAGGCTGTAAAACAGGAAGATAGGATGTGGTGGTGCAGGGTGTATTTGAACATGCAGAGTGTGAAGTGTTGTGCTAGGGAGTATGATGGGCAGAAAATGCTGTTTAGTGAGGTGTGTTAGTGAAGAATAATATCTTTGTTTAAGTTCTGCATCTGAGTGTATTGAACTTTATTGAATCCATGTGACTATCATGAGGTTTGATGGGATCGAGGATGTTGAACAGGAAATGCCTGAACAGGTGGGGAGACCATCCGATTTAAAAAATGTAATCGAGTTATTGAAGGAAGCCATACCCTGGCCGCTCCCTTGAAGCTAAAACTCTCACATTGGCATCTTGCAGTTATCCTCTGAAGGCTGACCAGATTTCAGCACCTATAGAGCCTTTCATGATCTGGGGATGTTATTACCATAACTAGAAATAGCCCTCAACTGGATTTGACATTTTCATACGATCAGAGATAAGCACACTGTTTATTCACAAAGAAATCATGTTTAGCATTCCTGATGAACCCATTTCCTGACATCTTGGTTCTTGCTATTGGCATATCTCTGACAGTCTGGTTAGGTGACCTACGTGGTGATGGAACAATGTTTCCAAGAGTAATGCCCTAGATCCTTATAGCATATGACTTGAGATATATTGGGTAAATGTGACTGATCCTTTATTATAACAATGTTAAACCACTAGAATGAGAAACATAAGAGCTGGTGGTGAATTCATCTAAACCTGAGGCACTTGTATCACGGAGATCAAGTGGCATTGGTGGAGTTTTGTTTAAGTTGGTAGTGCATGTTTCTGAAAGAGCTTCAGCATGCGATGAGTGAACTGGAGCTTGAAGGCAGTATGCAAATGGGTGTGTAGCAGTGACTAAGTGGAATTGTAACAGCAGATGGAATGTGGTGTTAATGGTGAAATTCGTTTTGTGCTGCAGATAATGGAGATGTGGGTAGCAGTGCTGACAGGTATGCAGGTGCTAAAAACGCAATCACATTAGAGGCCATCACATTATATTGAAGTGCACATTACACTATCATACACATAAGATGCAATTTATGCTAAAATGTGCAGTAGAGGTAAGATATGGAGTCTTGCTAAAAAGGGATACTAATGATAGTGGAATGCCGAAACTCATCAAAAACTTAGATGGGGTAATTGACAACGCTAACGCAGGATTCACCTAAAAGAATAATAATAGAAAGAAAAATAAATGCTAAAGTAGAAATCGGAACATGCTGATACAGAACATTTGATCAACATTGACATTAATCTTTACACAAAGCATATATATGGATCAAAAGAGACAGTTATGTAAATGATGCAGGTTATTAGGATATGAACTGTGTCTTCAAATTGGATATACCGGGATGTTGTAGGGACTTTGATGATGAATAACAGCGGATGATGGATTAGCCGATACTTCCTGGATCAAGTGAGGGGTGTATATTGGTAATGGCTCCTTCAGCAAAGCCTTCTTGACAGAGAGTGTGATGATGGTGGATTTTGTCGATTTTAGCAGAGAAACTCGGCGATCGATTGGTATTCACCAGAGAAATGGATGCGTGAAAGTAGATGGATTGCAATGGGTGTTGGGTTTTTTGCAGAGGAAGCTCGGTGAGGAAGATGCGGATGATGGATGCCTCCAGGGGTTCCCCGAGTGTCCCTTTTAAAGACAAGGAGGAAGATTCGAGAGGAAGGGAATCAGTTGAAGATGAATGGAGGGAGAGAAGAAAGTTTGTTGAGGATCGGACGATCGTGAATCAAGAGAGAGCATGCGCGGGAGGGGTCCGTTGCAGCTTTTTGATATTTTAAAAAGGTGGTTCCCCTTTTAAGAAATTTCTAAAAAAATGGTTAAGGAATGAAGTTTTTGGTAAAAATGGCTTCAAAAGCTTGAAAATCATCCGTTTTCTTTATAGCTTTTCTCGATTTTTTTGGTTTTCATGTTATTTTCCTATTATATATATTTTTTTGTATTTTTAGAACAAAATCCTAAAGCTTTTACGAGAAATTAAAGATTTAAAACTAATTTTTTTGTGTTTTTGTATAATATTTTGGGGTGTTCACAACGTGACATGAATTAAAAATACACGTTCTATAAATGTAATGAATGCAATGTATACATGACATACATAAAACTCATGGAATGAAACAAAAAGAACATGAAAAACTCATGAAAAAAAATGAAAAGGAAAAACAAAATAAAATCTATAAATTCTAAGCAAATCTAATAATATACAAGATATGGGTTGCCTCCCATAAAGCGCTAAGTTTCACGTTCCCAGCCAGACGGATCCCTGGAAAAATCCTTCATCGTCCATGAGATCAATGGACATGAAGTCAGGCTCAACCGGGCTCTATATAGAAAAGAGTGTCATCTGTGACACTGCGCACTGTGTTTCCATCCCGTCTACCTCTAAATGTAGTATCATGACTCTCTCGACATAAAGGATGGAGATTAGTCTCATCTGAGAGACTAGTCAAGAAATAAGAGTCTAAGACCGACCGACTATCAATGAATGCAACTTCAGACAAGTAGTGAATATGATGATCTGGCTTGACTTGGTCAAGCACCTTCTGCATTTGTACCTCTTGCTTACTAAAAGGAATCGGTGATCCTAAAAACTGAGAGTATGGGGCTTGATGAATATGTGAAGAATGTAACAACTGAGATCCTTACCCCTTCTGCTGAGGTATAATGGAAATCGACTCATCAGTAGAACTGATATGGGGCTCATGAGTCGATTCTCGAGTGGGGAGACACACCTTCTCGCTCTGAAGGGATGTAACAGATTCGACTTGCGCATGATGTGAAGCATTGGGTTGCAAGTCAAATGACATGGAATCCTCTCCCTTTGAGACAACAGACTGACTATGAAGGTTCCCCTCGCTTTGTCTACTCAATGTCTGAGCTAACAATCCCATTTGAGTCTCTAGCTTGGCTATCGACTGCGTATGGGAGCAATAAGTAGCCTTGATATCAGAAAAGGCCTCTAACATCTTCTCCTGAAATGATGAACTTGGAATGGGCTCCTGAAGAGAAGGTATACTAGATTGGGGATGAACCTGTGAAAAAATGGGATGCAAGTAACATTGTGAATAGTTACTGTGTCTATACTGTGTCTGGGACGGCTGATGAGATGGGGAAATGGACTGGTTTTGCCAACCTAAGTTATATGATGGTGTAAATGAATCAGGCATGGGTCTAGCGAAACCTTGGACAGTATTCACCTGCTCCTGAACGAATTCAGGATATAGCGGTGCTGCCGGACACTCTAAAACACAGTCTGCAGGGCTAGCACAAAGCTCGCACACTCTTCCTACTGAACTTCTAGAAGAATTGACTAGGAATTGATCTAACTTCCTAGTCAACTGGTCAACCTTGGTACTCAATTCTAACTCGGACCCTACTTCAGAAATCCCAACTTTCCTAGGACCACTAGACAGATATGTAGTCCTATCGAGCCGTGAAGATAAAGTATGATGCATCGTGTTTTCACTCAAGGTCTCAAATAGAGACCACGCCTCATCCTCACTCTTGAGCATAAAAGTGCCCCCACAAGACGAATCAACCATTTGACGGTGCTTCTCAGTAAGCCCGTCATAGAAATACTGCACCAACTGCCAACGAGGCACCTGGTGGTGGGGACACTTGCGGAGAAGATCTTTCATCCTCTCCCAAGTCTCGTAGAATTGTTCTCCCTCAATCATTGAGAAACTGATTATGGCTTTACGAAACTGATTCGTCTTACCAATTGGGAAGTACTTTTTAAGGAACTCGCGCTGCATTCCTTCCCAAGTGGTAATCCGAACTGTATCGAGAGCCTTTAGCCAATATTTAGCTTTATCTTTGAGAGAGAACGAAAACAACGTCAACCTCAATGCGTCATCTCCAAAGTTGTTGATCCGCACTGTCGAGCAGATCTCCAAAAAATCATCAATATGACTATATGGGTCTTCGTTGCTAAGGCCATGAAAGGATGGTAGCATTTGAATGATACTGGCCTTTATTTCAAATTGATTGACTCCTATATCAGGTCTCGTGATGCAGGAGGTGGGAGTGTATATGGTGGGCATGAAGTACTCCTTAAGGGTACGGAACAACGACCGATTTTTGGCCATGGTGATAAGATGAGGAGTTCTCCTAACAAGAAACTCGGGACTCAATTAGTTCGGGTCGAGTGATCATTGCCTGTGCATACACCTTGAAGTAGACTGGTGTAGCACCCGTCCTAATTTTGGGTTTTCTACTTAACTAACGCGCTAGCAGCCAAACTACACAAACCACACAGCGAGTAAACTAAAACAACGAAAAACTAAACAAACAACACGCAGTTACACATAACAGAGATTATGCAAAGAATTATGAAATCTATGTGTACGGTACCAATCGTACACAGTCACCTCTAAGGGGATCCTAGTAGGTGGGCTGTGCAGAAAAGTAAGCTCGTCTCTAAGATATGCGCATACGTGGTTCTAAACCTAAATGCAACACAAACACTAGGCAATAAAGTGAATACTAATATTACGTCGTTCCCCGGCAACGTCGCCAAAAATTTAATGTCTTCTTTTAAATCGTTGTAATTTTGAAAAGATTTTTAAATGTAAAACATGTGAAAACCAGACATCAAATAATAAAAACCGGTTCTCACTAGTGGATGAGACCGGGTCGAACTCAGGGAACGGGAATATTTCGTATTCAAACACACAATTCTAAACTATTCTTTATTGCCGTATTATTAAAATGTAAAATATTCGAGAAAGGTAAAAACAACTAACTATTACAACAAATGAATACCCTTCGCAGAGGGCGTAAAGTGCAATATTTACAAACTCAAATTTAAATTCCTAATTCTAAACTAAAAAGTAAAAAGAAGCTCTACTCTTCGTACTTCGTGTCACGTAATCACTTCCGCTCCACTCCTGTGCTATCCTGCACAATTCAAATGAACACGAGCAGTACCAAAGATACTAATAGTGACTACACTAAGCAAAGTAAATGCTAAAATACTATGACTAAACAATTCACTAAGCACTTTTAAGAACTAAATTTAAAATAAAAAACTAGCTGACCACATTATCTTAACTAAGTAAAACTAATTTCTAATTAACTAATATGCAATTAAATGACTAATAGTTACCGAATCACACTAATGCTAACAATTACCTAAACTCATTACAACACACTTCTCAGCTGACTTATCTATGTAACTAAGCAACTAACAGGTCAATTAACAACTAACCTAACAACAACTACACTTTATAACATTTCATTAAAAACTTAGTTACATTTCAAATCATGCTAATTAGAATTCCAGACATTGATCAACTTGAAATCTAAAGATAATCAACAACAATTTCCACTTTCAATTTAATCCAATCTGTCAATAGCTCTTGCCGGAATTTAGATAATAATGAAGAGTGATTTTCACTGATTTCCAGTAATGAACAGTGGAATGCCAACAATTTCCAGCAACATTCAGTGAAAGCGCAATCCAGATCTTATGGACTTCACTGTAGCACAGTAAACATACAGTGTTCACTGGATATCAAATGTTCATTAACAATGAATGAAAATATTCAGAAATTAATATCAATTAACAAGAATTACTGATCATTTTTTTAATCTAAAACTCTATGGAATTTTCAATTCATAATAGAAATCCTCCACCAGAAACAACAACCATGTAGAAATCTTCACTCTGATTGTGAAATTTGTGGCTAACACAAGGGATTCCGATCAGCTATCCACTGCAAATCTAAAGCTCTGATCGGTACCAGAATTCTTGATGTCCAAATGATCAAACCAGATTGTCAAAGCAACATAATCACAAATCTGTATCCAAAACAAGATTAAAAATCGATCGAGATGATCGATCCAATATTTGAAGAATTGTATTGGAATCCGATGACAGATTTTTAAATCAAAGGAACGATGGATTTCAGAATGTAAACTGGAATTTAGAGTTAATATTCATCTAACTAAAGCATCAATTTCAGAATTGAAGATCGGGAAAAAAAAATTCAGGAACAACAATCGAAGATCAATTTTTTCTTTCCGTTTTTCTTTACACAGAACACAACATGAATTTCACAGAAGAAGACAACCTGAATTCATTAACCAGAAGAAAACGATAAATGTGGAAAAAGAAAAGAAGAAGAAGAAGAAGAAGATTAAATGCTTACCGTGAAATGGAAGAAATCGGGGAAGAGGTGGCGGCCTCCACGTTGTGTGTTGCTGCCGACTGAAGAAACACCACCGGCTGAAGAAAGAGAAAAATAGGGAGAAAGGGAAGAAGAGGTAAGGAAGAACCGGTGGTGGAGAAGGGAAAGAAGAGAGGGAAGAAAGGGAGAAGAGGGGAAAAGAAATGGGTTAGGCGCACAGGGGAAGACGCCCGATTTTTTCTGTTTTTTGGGTTTTAAAAGAATTCAAACCGATTCACCGGTTTGTTTTCAATATTTTTCTTGGTTTTGAAAAAAACCAAACCGGTTAAACCGGTTTGTAACAGAATTTTTTTTTTTTCAGTTTTAAAAAACCCAAACCGGTTAAACCGGTTTGTTATTATATATATTTTTTTTCAGTTTTTTCAATTTTCAAAAATCACAAACCGTGTAATGGTTTGTTTTATTATTTTAAAAAATCTAAAATAACTATTTAAAAGTTTTTATTTGCTAAAAACCTCAAAACCTCAAAACCTCATTTGGTTATTTTTTCTAAAAAATATAACTATTCTAATCTATATATTTAATATATTTTTTCTTCTTTTCTATAAAGAAAACTAAAATTATTTTATTAACTAAATTGCAAAATAAAGCTACTTTTTCAAGCATTTTCTCTTTTTAATTCATTTAAGCTCATTCACTCAAAACCAACATAAAATTGGGTTTTAAATCAATTTTTTTATGAAATCATGCATATTTTTTATATAAAATAACCCTAAAATATATGCATGATCACTCATCTTGGATTCCAGATCTTGGATCCAATTCCACCTTTAGGATCTAGAACCCACCTTCACTTTTGGATCTCAGACTTCAAATCCAAATCTCATTCCAGGTTCCAGACTCCGGATCTGATCCAACCTTGGATCTCAAACTTCAGATCCAATTCCATTTTAGGATCCAGAATCCAATTCCACTCTTTGGGTCTCAGATTTAAGATCCAGATTCCATTTAGGATCTAGAATCCAACTTCCATTTTGGATCTGAGACTTCAGATCCAATTTCATCTTAGGATCCAGAATCCAATTCTACTTTGGATTTAAGACTTCAGATCCAACTCCATCTTAGGGTCCAGAGTCCAACTCTCTTTTAGATCTTAGATTTCAGATCCTAAACCCATTTTAAAGATCCAAAATCCATCTTAGGGTCCAGAGTCCAACTCTATCTTAGATTCCAGATCTTGTATCCAGTTCTATTCAGGATCCAGAATCCAATTTCATTCCCAATTCCAACTTTCAAATCCAATTCCATTTCATTTTCAGATTTCAAATCTAATTCCATTTACAGATCACCTCTGGATTTCTTAAATTCATTTCTATTTTTAAATACCATTTGGATTTCTCAGATCCACCCTAATTTCAAAACTTTAAAATCTGAAATTCAACTCCATTTCAAGTATTCATTTCCTTTCCTAAATCCAAGTTTAAAACTCAAATTCAACGTCAAAATCCATTTCTGACTTTGAAGCCTCATTTCTTATCCTTCATCTTCAAATCTTTCTTCTCAAAATCAAGATTTATTCTTCCAACTCTGATTTACTTCAAAGACTTAGAACTTCTCTGATCTATCTCAAGTTCTAAAGTTAGATTCAACCATTGCTTCACTCCCTTACCAAGTTCATCTCAGAATACTTAGGGATTTTTCAAATCATCTTTCAAAAGAGCATACATCCTTGCATTGCACAAGCATGATTCTTTATGCATTTAGATCTAGAATAAATTCTTAGATAATATTTAGGCAAAGCAAAAGGCATAAATTCGATCCTTGGTTTGATTACCCCTGGTAAAGGCGCCCGGAATGGTCGAACCTCGTACCGACGAGCGAATCCCGTCTCTCGGATTTTGGTTCAGGTATATCGGCATAACTGGATTGAACAAAGATGATCTGAGCCTAGAGTTAGGATTAAGGTCCTACAGTTGTTTTTCAAAATGATGCATCCAGAGTCAGCCTTTTAGGGAGTGCTGAATGTGCATAAATGTTTGTGCAAGATGTGATTGTTTGTATGCTACCTTTATTTCTCTCATATTTTCCCCAAAAATATTTTCAAATATCCATATTCTCATTTTTCCCTTTATTTTCTCAAACCCTGGATGATTTTCCCAAACATCTAATTTCTTTCAAAACTCTAGGTGATTTTTCATTCTTCCATTCTACTGGATCTCAAATTTCCAGCTGCATTTTATATCCTGCCTGCAAAATTTTCAAAATTTCCTATATTATCCTAAATCTGATTCTGAGTCTTTCTCTGTTTTCAGTCCGATGGCATCCAGTCAAGTCGATCATATTTTTCCAGAAGGTCACATCTTTTACGAGGTGCAACAAAATCATCCTGAACATCGAGCCCTTAGCACCGGGACTTTCATTTCCCGATGGTATTATTCCTGGCTCAAAAGCTTTTCTCGCATGTTTTCGAACCACTTGAGCGAGTGCGGATTAGAAGTGGCGTCAGCAGTCGGAAAGCATACCATCAATGGCAACCTGATCTACGCAATGGCAGAGCGATGGAATCCACGAACATGTACCTTCTGGTTCTCGTGGGGAGAGATGACCGTTTTAATGGATGAATTTTCAGAAATTATGGGATTACCAGAACCAGCCAGTCAACCAGGAGATTTGTTAGAGCATCAATTCCTGATCAATGTCAAGGGTTTGGATTCACGAGATTCTTTAGCTCATATGACAGGCCACGGATCTTGGCCCCTGATTCAGATAGATGGAAATGAATATGTCAACCTCCTCAAGTTGTACCACCAGTACGGGACCTTCGTTGAAGCCAGCTCACTATCAAGGACAGCTAGAGAAAGAATTCATAATGCAATGGTTCTATGCACTGTAGGATTAGCCCTCTTCCCAGACGGACAAAACTACATGGACATCAGA
Source organism: Nuphar pumila (assembly GCF_984573655.1). Classification (NCBI taxonomy): domain Eukaryota; kingdom Viridiplantae; phylum Streptophyta; class Magnoliopsida; order Nymphaeales; family Nymphaeaceae; genus Nuphar; species Nuphar pumila. The sequence goes on along the minus strand of NC_143257.1, from coordinate 50,923,258 downwards.
ATAATCCAGCTCATGAGAAGAAGGGGAAGTCGACAGACCAACCGTTTCTCCATAGCCTTGGCAGCGCTCGCTTTCCGGTATCGGGGTTTGACTCGCTCTTCACTTGGAGAGTCTATTCTCGTCGAAGGATGTATCTACGCGCTTCAATCCTGGTTCCTCCAGCACATTCCAGCCTGAGCAAATTCTTTCAGATACAGTGGCCAAGAACTTCTTCCAGTGGTGCAGTACTCGTCCATGATTGACAGCATTCAAGAAGACGACATAGTCTGGGACTATTTTGATTGACAATTATCTCCTCCCAGATATACATATGCTTATGGCAAGCGGTTCAAACTGCTGGGACCATTCTTCTACACTTACTACCAACCAGAGCGGTGTGTTCAGTAGTTCTCTCAGAGACAACAGTACATCAAAGCCCGACTACTATCAGGGGCTATGGCAGAATTCGATCTCACTTCCGCACAATGGTCCGGGGCATATCATTCTGCCCGCTACAGCTGGGATTCCTTTGTTTCTCTCAAATTCTTTCCTGGTCCTAGAGTGTCTGCCAACTATCATGAATTGTGGCAAATTGTTTGTCCTCCACCTCTTTGTCAAGATCAATAAAATCATATTTTTCTCATTTCAAATAAAATTTTCTATCTTTCTATTGTGGTTTGACGACCTCGCCTAGGTAACAAGGCACATTTTCGTTGTTCATTTTCTCTTGCAAAAAGAATGACAACACAATTATCGTGATTCCTGCGACGACTCAATCCCTAGTAATGGGATATCTTTTTCAAATTGTTTACTATATTTTCGACAAATATTTCTTCCAAAAACCAATTCCTTCATAATCTAATCAGGTCTTTGCCCTGCAGAGAGCATCCACAGCATTTGATGGTTCGGACAGGATCAGGCAAAAGAATAACGACATCTCAATACTCGTCAGCTTCAGAAGAAGAGATGGGCTCCCCGCAATCCGACAGGAGTCAAGATCAGCAACAAGAGGATGATGGCATAGACCCACAAATGTATGCCATGTTCCGGAAGATGATGAACAAGATGATGAATGAGCAGCCCGGGACCAGTTCAGAAAAGAATTCATTTAGAGAGAAGTTCCACGGGCACAAAGATAAGAAGGCTTCCAAGAAGCAGGTTCAGCCAGAGGAAATTTCAGATGAATCAGAATCAGCGGAAGACACCGATGAAGAATATGAGGTGCCTCCTGTTATCATCGCAAAATTTTTAACTTTTGCGAGTCAAACTGACCTTTTGCAAACACCCCAAATTTTCACCCTCATCCAGTGTTTGTCCATTTCATAAGTCATTACAGATCATTGCATGTCATTGCATGTATTCTGCATAGCATTGCATGTCATTGCATAGCATTATGTGTCATTGCATCTCATTTTCGAGATCCAGCACTCCTATTTCAAAACATTCAATCCAGATTTGAATTTTAAAGCTTTTATTTCAAAATCAATTTCAAAACCTGGGTTTTTATTCAATACTCTGTCATTTTCCAACCCCAGGACTTTATATTTCGAAATATTTTCTCAAGGAAACAATCTGGATTCATTTCAAATTCAAATTTTAATTGATTTCAATTCACAGATGAGACCCATTGAGGTGGTGTCGCTTCTGAATTCCTCTATTCATCAAATTTCGCAAAAATTTGAAAGTTTCAGTCCGATCAGGACTCTGTCTCAGAGTCCTGATCCGGTCAGGAGTCTATTTTGAAGTCTGTTTTACTTCCATTTTTAATCTTTTTCGTTTGTTTTCGAAATTTAGGTCATTTTACAGAGTCCAGTTAGTTCAGGATTCTATTTTAGAGTTCGGTCGAGTTAGGAGTCTAACCCTGACTGTGTTTTCTGACTTATTTCATCATTTCTTGATAAAATCTTTTGAAAATTCTTTCATTTGGCTTTTAAAATCTAAAATCTCAGAGTCCTAAGAGTTCAGGACTCTAACCCGGAGTTCCAGTTCGCTTAAGACCCTATTTTCAAAAATCTTGAATTTTAATTATTAATTTTAACCCCTTTTCAAAGGTATTTTCAGTGTTTATTTCAAAATTTGCAAAACTCGATGTGGGCCCACTCAGTTGGTACCATATCCAGAGGAGTCCTGACCCAGTTAGGACCCTATGCCATTTCAAAAATTTTAATTTCAAAGTTTACTTTTGAAAATCTTTTGAAAACTTTCTCAATTTCAAGTTTTAAAATCATTTTTTTTAAAAAAAAACTCAAGTAGGGCCCACTCGGGGTGGTGCCATATTCGAGTAAGTCAGGGCTAGACTAGGGTTAGTCATTGTCCTAGTTAGGTTAGAGGTTTAGAGGAGTCAAAATCAATTTTAAAAATCCATTTTATTTAAGTTTTAAACCATTGGTTTTTAAAGGTTTTAAATTCAGGTTTTAAAAACCAAATGTGGGTCCATACTAGGTGGTACCGCATTTGGACTTTTTAGGGTTTAATTAGGTATTAATTAAGGTTTAATTAGAGTTAATTTAGGGTTAGAAAACCACAAAAAATCATTGCCTTTAGTGGATTTATTAGAAAGAGTCCTAAAAAAATGAAAAACCTCTTAATTAACCCTAATTAAGTAACTTTTTGAAAAACTATAAAAAGGGACCTAAGGGGGGCCAAAAGGGGGTCACTTTTTCTCTCAAATTTTCGTGGCCTCTCTCTCCTCTCCAGCACCTCCACCTTCCTCCATTGCAGCTGAAAGCACCAAGGTAATATTTTTAATATTTTTTAGTTTTATTTAATACTTTTTCATGTTTTAAATCAATTTTAGCCATTGGTGTCATCCCCTTCATGGATTAAACCATGGATTCAACCTCAAGAACCTCAAGAACGGTTCAAGAAAGTGATCTAACTCTTTTTTGTGGTGTTTACAGGGATTCTAATCCATTAGAATCAATTTTAGCATTGTCTTTTGTATTATTAACCAATGAAATACATGATTTACCCTTTTAATGGGTCAAATCCATGTGTTTAAGGGTGAAATCAAATTCCAGCCATTGATTCCTTGATTTTATTTTATTTATTTGTTTATTCATGTTTATTTTACGTTTTCCAGCATAGAAATAATTTTTATTTGCTGTTTTATGGTTTGTTTTATTGTTTTTCATTAATTAATGCATATTTTCTCAAGTTTCTTAGATTTCTGTGTATTTTTAGTTTAGAACAGAAAAGAGCATGCTGTTTCGGATTGAAATACTTGTTGTTTATTTCTGATTTTTTTATATGTGATGCATGCATATGTGATTGAACTTCTGTAAAAAAAGCATAGGTTTTTGGATTCGGGAACCCTGTCAAAAAAATCAGACATCAGGTCGGGTTTTTAAAACTTTAAAATCGGTGTTAAAATCAAGAGGGTGACTTGATGTGATGATATTTTTCTCATCCGATATCCGATTTAAAATCCGTAAAGTGACATGGATTTATATTGATTAGATCTAGCTACTGTGAAATTTTCAGAATTTTTTATTTCTGTTTGATATTTTTCCTCTGACAGAAAGTCTGATTTTCAATTTAAAACTCGTTAGGGTTTACCAAAACCCTAATCAGATTTGTGTTAGTCATAAATCCCAAACCACAGATCCGATTTTAGATCTGTAAAAAGTGAGTATTATTATTTTTATGTCTACTGTTCACCACTAAAATTTCAGAGATTTTTGTTTAAGATTTCTATTTATGTCTGTATTTTCAATCTGAAGTAGCCGTTTTAATCCCTGTTAAAAGTGATATATTTTAGCTCAAATTGCCGGAAGGGTTTCTCCCTAACTGAAGATGATTTTTCCGATCTGTGAATTGGGAAATCTCTGTTTTTATTCCTAGTTAGTCTCTGTAAAATTTCAAAAATTTCCATGGAGATTTGACCCCTGGTTCAGGTCTTGGACTGAGACTGGTTGGTGAATTAGGTCAAAAATAGCATATTTTTAGGGTTTAATGCAATTTTCGGATTAATTTAATGTAAAAAAATTATTTTTATGATTCCAATTCGACATTAGGGTTATACCAAGTGCAGGTACCAATTTTTATGGATTTTGGAATCCATTTGATGGCTGAATTAAGCGAATTGCAAAACCGGGTTCCTGAAAGATCCAAAAACACTGCTAAAATCACAGTTTTTGTGATATTATTGGATTTTCGTGCATAAGCATATGTTTTTAGGCTTTAATCATGTTCATAATCATGTTAGGATGCTTTAGGTTTAATTTGATGCTCATTTGATTTCATTTAGTGCATAAAACCTAAGTTTTTACCAAAATCTATTTCAGAAAACCCTGATTTCAAGGCCATAGTCTTGCTATCAGGGGCAATTTGGTCATTTGACCTAAATTTCGAAATCCCTAACCCTAATTTTCACATATTTAAGTATATCATATCATATTTAGCTTAGTTTATTACATTCAAATTTCAAAACTTGCATTTTATCAAAATATCTTTTTAAAAAAACCCTAATTTCAAGGCCATAGTCTTGTTATTAGGGGTATTTTGGTCATTTGGACCCCAATTTCGAAATTTCATATCTTATCTTCCATATTTATTCAATTTTATTTCATATTTTATCATTTTTATTTAAGGGAATCATGGCAAAAAGGCTTATATCTAGCAAAATCCAACAATTTCCTGATATTGTTGGATAAATCTAGAAAAGCCAACATATATTCATTAACCAAGTTTTCTAGTTTTGCAGGTACATTGAAGACTTTATTTTTCATGTATTTAAATTTTAATAGTGATGTAATTTGTAATTAAACTTTGGAATAAGAATTTACATTTCCTGCTTAGCTTAGGTTGCATTGCATATAGTTTATTTTTTTAAATAATGTTAATGTGTGATGGATGATGATTCATGCATATTCAAACTCACTATGGTCTACACGAATGGCACATGCACTAGCTTCTATGAAGTTTATAAACTTGGTGGAATTTGTATTTATGGCCATAGTCAGAATATGAATGATACTTAGATTTATGATCTTCACATTAGCCACATTCAGCCTACACTCTTAGGCTAACTTCAAAATGCACTGCATTTCTCAAAAATACAAAAAGTATTTCTCAATTCCTCAAATCCATATTCATTCATTTCATGCATTTGCCAATTCCAATCTCAATTCAAAGAAGTTCATTTTTTCAAAATCCCCTAAGTCTTATAGCAAAATCGATTTTCCCAAAAGCATTGAATTTCAAAGAATATTTTAAGTGTTTTTCAAGTTCATAAACTCAATTTTCCAAATTATGCAGTCAATTTCAAAGTTTGAAGTTAGAGAAATCAAAAATTTTCTAAGTCTTATTCAAAAATCGGTTTGCCAATGATATTTCAAGTATTTCCCAAATTCCGAATTCAAATTCCCTAAGTTAGAATTTCAATTTCAAAGTTTGAATTCAAAGAATTTCATTTTCTCAAAATTTTCTAAGTCATATGGAGAAATCGATTTTCTCAGAATATGAAAATCTCAAAGTATGTTTCAAGTATTTCTCAAGTTCAAAATTCGAAATTTCAAGTTATATTTTCAAGTTCAAAGTTTGAATTCAGAGAAACCAAGCTTCTCAGAATCGATTTTCACCAAATGTCAAGGATTCCTCAAAATCAATTTTTATTTCTCTCAGAAGTATATTTCAAATCCCAATTCACGATTTTCCAAGATTTACATTTTCTAAATATTTCAATCATTCAAAGCAAACATGATGTTTTCAAAATGTGCATTTTCTAAAAATTCATAGCACATGCCTGATTCTTTGTGCATTTAGAAATTAGAATATGATTTAGATGAGTTGAATAGAGTAGAGCATAAGATTGATCCTTGGTTCAATTACCCCTGTTAAAGGTGGCAGGAACGGTTGAACCTCGTACCGACAGGCGAGTCCCATTCTACGGAATTTTCCCGCATTTTAAAACGGAGGCGAGTTATTTTCAAAAAAATCTTTTTCAAAGGTCAGTTTGACTCGCAAAAAGTTAAAAATTTTGCGATGATAACAGGTTTGGCGACCGTGATGGGACCTGTCTTCGCCTGATCAATCTAATGCTCTACTTAGTTCAAATTGTCCAAATCGATTTCCATGGAATGTCAGCTTTGCTTTATGATATCATGTGAACCTAGGAGCCTAGACTTGAACCCAGCTGACATGGAATGCATATAGACTAGGTATGGTTTGGTAGGACCATATTGAGGAGAATTATTCATGCTCACATAGACTTAGGTCTAATACAACACTCCTTAATTTAGGAATTGTATGAAAACAATGTTTGCTTCTTCAAATATTTCAAAATCTTTATCTCTTTAGGTTTTAGAGCCTTCTGATTTGATTGCATGAGCTCATGTTTTCAAAAACCACCCCCACCTATATTGTCCCGGTCTTCACGTTGCTGGGCTCTCTTCCAGAACCATAGTTCGGGACAGAGTCTCACAACTGGGCCACTTATTTGGGTGAAAACCCCCCTGCCACGTACCAAGGGCCATAGTCCAACGTATATCGGCAGGTGCTCAAGGATGTTGGAAAACTTGAACCTAGAACCGGAGAATTTGATTTTATGCCACGTACATCGAGCCTTGGCTTGAGTATATAGGCATAACTGGATTGGATACAGTTGATATAAACCTTAGAGTTAGGATTAAGGTCCCACAGCCATTTCAAAATTTGTGCATCTAGAGTCAGCTTTTAGGGAATGTTGTTTGTGCATACTTGTTTATGCAGAATTTGATTGAATATGTTATTTCTTTTTTATTTTCCATATTTTTCCCAATTTTCTAAAATACTGGACGATTTTCTCAAAATTCCCCAATCTATGTCCATGTACTGTCCATGTTTTAAATCTTGGACGATTTTCCAAAATACTTCATTTTCCATTTATTTCTTCATATTTCATCAAACCCTGGACGATTTTCCAAATTTCCCTTCATTTCCTTCAAAACTCCAGGTGATTTCCCATCTTTCCTGTCTTCTGGATCTCGAATTTCCTGCTTTATTTTTATCCTGCCTGCATTTTCCTCAAAATTCCTGTATTTTCCAAGTCTTACTCCAATTTCCATGACCTCAAGTCCGATGGCATCCAGTCAGCTTGATTCAGTCTTCCCTGAGGGTCACATCTCCTACGAGGTGCGACAAAGTCTTCCCGAACATCGAGTCCTCAGCACCGGATCCTTCTTTCCCCGATGGTATTATTCATGGTTCAAGAACTTCTCTCGTATGTTTCCGGACCATCTGGACGAGTGTGGATTGGAACTGGCGTCCGCAGTGGGAAAGCAAACAGTCAACGGCAACTTGATTCATGCACTAGCAGAGCGGTGGAATCCGAGCACTTCTACCTTCTGGTTCCCGTGGGGCGAGATGACAGTACTGATGGATGAATTTTCAGAGATTATGGGATTGCCCGAGCCAGCCGATCAGCCTGGAGATCCATTGGAGAAACAGTTTCTGATTAATGTTAAGGGTCTGGACCCTAAGGATGCCTTAACTCGCATGACAGGACGCAAGTCTTGGCCATTGATAGAGGAGGATGGAAACGAATATGTGGATCTGCTCGAAATCTACCGACAGTATGGGACATTCGTAGAAGTCAGCTCGTTGTCCAGGACAGCTCGAAAAAGAATTCAGCATGCGATGGTTCTGTGCATGGTGGGATTAGCTTTCTTTCCCGACGGACGGAATTACATGGATATCAAAATAGTTCAGCTTCTAAGGAGATGGGGAAGTCGACAGACCAGCCACCTCTCCATAGCCATGGCCGCACTCGCCTTTCTATACCGAGGGTTGACTCGTTTCGCACTCGGAGAATCAATTCTAGTCGAAGGGTGCACCTATGCCTTGCAGTCTTGGTTCCTCCGGCATGTGCCAGTCTGAGCCAGTTCATTCAGATACAATGGAGAAAAGCTTCTTCCAGTTGCGCGATACCGGTTCTTGATCGACAACCTTCAGGAGGAAGAAGTCGTATGGGACTACTTTGATCGTCAGGAATCACCTCCCAGATACACTTATGCTTACGGCAAGTGATTCAGACTACTTGGCCCGTTCTTCTGCGCATACTATCATCCCGAGCGGTGTGTCAGGCAGTTCTCTCAGAGGCAGAAGCGCGTAGAGATTCGTCCACTAGCGGGGGTTCTGCCAGAATTCGATCTCGCATCAGATCAGTGGTCCGGAGCATACCATTCTGCCAGACATGGCTGGGATTCCTTTGTCAGTCTTACTATTTTTCCTGGTCCTCGTGTGTCTTCTGATTTTGTAGAGTGGTGGAAAATTGTTCGTCCCCCTCCCCTCTATCAAGTGTACTATTGATAAAATCATGTTTTTCCCCTCAATAAAATTCCTTTACATTTCACTTTGGTTTGACGACCTCACCTAGGTAACAAGGCATATTTTCAGTTGTTTATCTTGCAAAGAATAGCAACGCAATTGTCGTAATCCCAGCGACGACTCAATCCCTAGTAATGGGATATTATTTCAATTGTCTACCAAAATTCTCAACAAATATTTTCCTCCAAACCAAATTTCCTTCAGAAGCCTAACCATCAGTTCTGCCCTGCAGAGAGCATCAACAACATCACATTTGCAATACCCGATGGTCAATACAAGATCCAGAAAGAAAACCACATCAGTTGAAGGTGTCGCATATTCAGTAGCTTCAGAAGAAGAGATGGACTCACCTCGATCAATCCAGAGTCAGGGTCAGCATGAGGATGATGGCATCGATCCCCAAATGTACGTCATGTTCAAAAAAATGATGACCAAGATGCTGGCAGAGCAAGCTGAGGCCAGTACTGAGCAAATTCAGACCAAACAGAAAGATAAGGGTCATGCCGTCAAGAATGTGAAGATTAGCAAAAAGCAGAGTCATCACGAGGAAATATCTGATGAGTCAGAATCAGCAGATAATACTGACAAAGAGTATGAAAACAAGCAAGAATTCAAAAGGTCGACTCAGGGGCAGGGGTCGGCCTACAAATCGAAGAATCAGTCTGTTGACGACCCTACGCAGTCACAACTGAAAGATGTGATGAAGATGGTTAAGGATCTTCAAGCTCGTGACAAGGGCAAAAGAGTCTTTACAAGTGAAGACTTCTATGATGCACTGGATGGGGATGATGATCTCGATAACCTCCCCAAGAAATTCATTAAGTTTGATGGTTCGGGTGACCCAAAGTCACACCTCGCCCTTTTCTTTGCAGAGTGTTCCAAGTTCAGGAGGAATAACCGAGCCTTATTTCTTTGTTTCCCTCGCAGTCTGGAGGGTATTGCAGCAAAATGGTATTCAGAGCATATTAATCCCATAGAGCTGAAAGAGTTTGATAAAGTGGTCAATTTGTTTATTGAGCGCTTTTTATTCAATGTTGAAGCACTCCCGACTCTCAGTCATCTCTGCAGTCTGAGGCAGAAGGAAAACGAGAAGGCCAGGGATTTCATTCACAGATGGAGATCCGCTTGCAATAAGATGCGTGAGCCAATAGCAAAAGGACACGCACTATCTTTGATCCTGAGCAACTTCTCGCAACCCCTGAGGGGACTGATTTCTACATCTCCATCAAAGAGCTTCATAGAACTGGCAGAACGAGCTGAATGGATTGAGTTGAGTATGGAAAATGGATCTTATGAAGGTTTCATATTCACCAAAAGCAGCAGTCAGCAGGAATCTAACAAGAAAACCCATTTTACCTACTCTACCAGCAACAACAAGAACCATTATAAGGGAAATGTGAAAGATCACAGCTCTGGCCCAGGGGGACCAAACCCCAACAAAAATGAGCAAAAAGGTGAGTCGATTCCCCAGTATGATTAGCAACCTCAGCGATCTTTTGAGCAAGGGTCGAGACCTCAAGAAAAGTCGAAGCATGACAACTGGAGTTTTAAACGTGACTTTACTCCCCTAGATCAACCGCGTGAAGAAATCCTTGAATATATGTTGGCCAAAGAGATGATTAAGCTCCCAAGAGTCGATGATCCTCCTATCACTAGGGGAAGATTTAAAGATCAATTCTGCAAGTTTCATCGGGCCATGGGGCTTGATACCGAGTACTGTTTCGTTCTCAGGAATATTATTCAAGACTATATCGATAAAAATATCCTTATGGAAGGCAAAGAAGAAGATAAAGCAACCAGCTCATCAGCCCCTTAAGAGCGACAAGGCCATCACTCTTTCATTCTTGCATTTTGCTTTCGTCATTCTGTATGGATGGCATGGTCTCATCTCTTTCATCAATAAAATTATCAATCTTCCTCATAGTTTGGCATCATCTTTTGTATTTCTCCTTTTTTACAAAATGTCTTTTTAGAAGGAGTAACCTCTTTCAGAGTGTCTCCCGAATTCATCAAGAATCACATCGTCAATCTTTCCACTGTTATCTTCAGAGAACATTCCCCAAATATCAATTATTTATCCTTTCATCCAATATCTTACTCCCCCATTACACTGGGGCATTATTTTAAAAATTGTCTTCAAAACATCCTGTATGCAGGCAGGTACAAGCAAATCTCTCATTTTGCACACATGTGTACTCATTCACATCATTTTGCATTTGCATGCATTCATTTGCATTTTTGCATACATCAACTTGCATCAATCCAATACCCATTTAGGATAAGGGATGAATTCTGAGACTCGTGGCATTTGTCTAGGTCAGCGTGAGGGTAAAAGATTGAAAATCTCACATTACAATCATCAAGCGCTTTCTAAACACCAACCTTTTTCAAGTTCGTCCTGCGGGCAGAGTTTTTATCAAAATCATTTTTACCGGTCAACCTTCGGGTGAAGCCTACTTCTTGAATCAAGTTTTCACTGGTCGAACTTCCTAAATCCAGTTTTCACTGGTTGAACTTCTTAAATCCGGTTTTCACTGGTCGAACTTCCTAAATCCGGTTTTCACTAGTCGAACTTCCTAAATCCGGTTTTTACTGGTCGAACTTCTTAAATCCAGTTTTCACTGGTCGAACTTCTTAAATACGGTTTTCACTGGTCGAACTTCCTAAATCCGGTTTTCACTGGTCGAACTTCCTAAATCTGGTTTTTATTGGTCGAACTTCTTGAATCCAGTTTTCGCTGGTCGAGCTTCTTAAATCCAGTTTTCACTGGTCGAACTTCCGGAATCTAGTTTTCACTGGTCGAACTTCCTGAATCTGTTTTTACTGGTCGAACTTTCTAAATTCAGTATTCACTGGTCAAACTTTTTCAAAGCCCAGCGTTCGTGCGGGTACTTTTTTTTAAAAAGTCCATTGCTCGAACTGGTATCCTTTTAAAATCCAACGCTCGTACTGGAAACCTTTTAAAATCCAGTGCTCGTACTGGTAACCTTCCAAAATCCAGCGCTCGTACTGGTAATCTTCCAAAACCCAGTATTCGTACTGGTAATTTTTCAAAACATAATGCTTGTATTGGCACATTTTCAAAATCCGGTGTTTGCACTCGTACACTTTAAAATTCAGTGTCCACTAATTTAGTTTTCCTTTGGGATTCGAGTTCCGACTCGAATTTCCTTTCCTTCCACACCGGTTTAAGTTTGCCTTTGGGATTCGAGTTCCGACTCGAATCTTCTTTCCTTCTGGTTAACCTAGTTTTCCTTCGGAATTCGAGTTCCGACTCGAATTTCCTTTCCTTCCACACCGGTTTAAGTTTGCCTTTGGGATTCGAGTTCCGACTCGAATCTTCTTTCCTTTTGGTTAACCTAGTTTTCCTTAGGAATTCGAGTTTTGACTCGAATTTCCTTTCCTTCCAACCGGTCTAGTTTTCCTTCGGGATTCGAGTTCCGACTCGAATCTTCTTTCCTTCTAGTTAATCTTGTTTTTCTCTGGAATTCGAGTTCCGACTCGAATTTCCTTTCCTTCTAACCGGTTTAGTTTTCCTTCGAGATTCGAGTTCCGACTCGAATCTTCTTTCCTTCTAGTTGATCCAGTTTGTCTTTGGGATTCGGGTTCCGACTCGAATTTCTTCTCCTTCCAATTTGATCTACCTTTCCTGATTCGGGTTCCGACTCGAATTTCTTCTCCTTCCAAATTGATCTACCTTTCCTTCAGGATTCGGGTTCCGACTCGAATTTCTTCTCATTCCAAATTGATCTACCTTTCCTTCAGGATTCGAGTTCTGACTCGAATTTCTTCTCCTTCCACGATGGATCTAGTTTTCCTTCAAAGATTAGGGTTCCGATCCGAGTTTTCCTTTCCTTCAGAGTTGGTCTAGAAGATCCGAGTCCCGACTTGAATCTTCTTCTAAATCCAATTCAGAACTGGTCTAGAAGATTCGAGTTCCGACTCGAATTCTCTTTCAAAATCCAATTCATCTAGTTTTCCTTGAAGAGTTGAATTCCGATTCGAATCTTCCCTCAAAAACCTAGTTTAGCACCTGGTCCATTCAAAGCTCATAAGTTGGAATCATTCCTTCTTAAACTGTGATCCTTAGGTTAAATCCCTATGGAATAGATAGTTCGTAGGTCGAATCCCTACAGAACTCATGTCATTCCCAGTGAACCAATGCCGTTCTCAATTAAACCAATGTCGTTATTAGGCTAAATCCCTATAGAACCCATGTCATTCTCAGTAAACCAATTCACAATTTCGACTTTTTTAGCCAATCAATTTCCAAATTTCCAATTTCCAACTTCCAAATTTCCAATTATCAATTTCCAATTTCCAATTTCCAATTTCAATTATCAAATTCCAATTTCCAAATTTCGATCTTTTGGTCACCCAATACCCAATTCCAATTTTTTTTTTTTCTTCCGAGAGACCCTTTTTATAGGGAGAGTTCGAGGGAGCTCGCTCTTTTCGCATGCTATCCAATTCGTTCACTTAGCCCCTTTTTAGGGAGAGTTTGAAGGGACTCGTGTCTTTGTGAACCGTTTGCAAAACAAAATTCCAAATTTCACACAAGAAACCCTTTTTATAGGGAGAGACTCGACGGAGACTTGCTTTCCTTGTGGCCCCATAATTTCAGACTAGGCCATTTCATCATGAAGGACCCTCTTTTCAAGGAGAGTGTGATGAACTCGTTCCTTCATGACCAATTTACCAACCTCACCAATTCTGGCCCCCTTTCCATAAGAGAAGCCTAATGTTAGGAAGTTTTGACAAAAGCTTAATTTCTCTTCGAAAGTTCATTTTGCAAACACCTCCTCTTCAGGGAAGAGAGGAGTAATTCCCAATTCTAATTTCTGAATCTTCTCCTTTGGGGAAAGGAGAAGAGAATTTTTGTCATGGATGTGTTGCGTTGTGCTTCAAATGCTCGCTTTCACAAAAGGATTTTAAGAAAGTTTTGCCAATTTGTCATTAAATATTTGTTGATTTCAAAAATCTTTATTGCACAAAATTATTACTTCAGAATACCTCCACTATTACTTCCGAAAGGACGATGCTTTCGCGAAAAAGGATTCAAAGTTCAAAATCTTTCTATTGGCCAACCAAAAGGATGAAGAATAAATCCGCGATATGGCCAGCAAAGATAATTCAATGTTGTTGCAAAGCCATAAGTGATTGATATTGATCGCAGTCAATGGCACATTTTTAAAGACCATTCTTGAAAAATAAAGCAGTCGAAATATCCTGGGTGATACAGAAAAATCCACTCAATTTTCATATCTCCTCAATCACCTAAGCTGCAATTAAATATCTGCAAAAGGGATCTCTCAATTGTCGTCAAGATGAAGGCGAATTAAGCGAGTCGACCCCTGGGGCCAAAGAAGATTTGAATCATCTCCAAGATGACGGAGTTTGTGACGGATCCTTCCAGGGAAAGTTCAGATCACCGTCGAGATGAAGGCGAGTGTGATGAGCCTACCGACAAAACCTAAAAGATATTTGATTCCAGCTATCATCAAGAGATTCCCAACCAATGAGCCAATAACCATCAAGATAATCCCTGAGAGAAAAGAAGGATCGGAACATCTCTGAGATGAAGGAGTTTGTGACGTACCCTTCCTAAGAAAAAAAGAGAGAAAAGTCAGGACATCTCCAGAATGAAGGATGATGTAATTCCCGAAAAATCCAAAAGAGCTCCAATCTGCTAAAAAAAAAAGTGCAGAAAGATCATCATGAGAAAAGAATCCCAGGATATCAGACTGCCAAATTTATCAAGAATTTTCTTTAATTTTGTGAAATTTTTTTATCAATATTCTTTCACCAATAGCTCTCGCAATATCAAGAATATTTTCTTTCTCGTCCATATCAAGGAAATTGATAGCTTCCTTGAAAGAAAGTCAATCGCAAGCAATTTGAATTCGAATCTTGATTCTACGGAGTTAAGCCCAGTCGGAGGTAATACTTCAGGTAGAAAAGAGGGAATACTTTCAAAACAATGTGCATCAGTTTCAATTATTTTGAATCAACAATAATTTTCAACATTTTGACAATATTTTCTAGCTATCCTGGCGTGAAGTGAGAGCTTGAGGTTCATCTTTGGTGCATCATGACATCAGTTGTTATCCCTTTTAAGGACTTGATAACGGGAGTTTTCAAGATTCCTTCCCTTCTTTGGTATAATCTGAGCGCACGGGCTCTCAGATTCGCACACTTCCCTGTGTCCCCACTGTCCCACCATAGACAGTCCAATTTCGGCTTGAGGTTAAGCCACCAATTTCAGCAAAAGGCAATTTCAAAAGTTAATTAGTCTCAGCAATGAGGCGCCCAAAATCAATCCCTTTTCAAACTTTAGGGACCCCAATTTCCTTCCTTTTGCAAAACCCCTATCGGATTCATTGTGCGGAAATCCGAAGGTTCCATCACGGTCTCTTCTTTCGAGGATTCCGTTCATTTTCTGCCCAATTAGGTTAAGGGTACAAACTTGAGCCTCCTTTGATGAGGTATTCCATTTTCTGCCCAATCAGGTTAAGGGTATAAACCTGGGTCTCCTTTGATGAGGTATTTCATTTTCTGCCCAATCAGGTTAAGGGTATAAACCTGGGCCTTCTTTGATGAGGTATTTCATTTTCTACCCGATCAGGTTAAGGGTATAAACTTGGGCCTCCTTTGATGAGGTATTTCATTTTCTACCCGGTCAGGTTAAGGGTATAAACCTGGGCCTCCTTTGATGAGGTATTCCATTCTCTGCCCAATCAGGTCAAGGGTACAAACCTGAGCCTCACGTGGTGAGGTATTTCATTTCCCAATCAGGTTAAAGGTTAAGCCTGAGCTTCGTTCCATACGAGGTATTTCCCGTCCCATCCAGGTTAAGGGCAAAACCTGAATCTTATTTCTTTATGAAATAAAAATTTCTCCTTATTCCCCATTTTATATCTATCATCATCATTTGAATTAATTCTTTCATACCCAGTCAGATTTATCAAACTCGGGCATTTTTATAATCCAAATTTGGTGTGTTTTCTTTGCCACTAAGCTCGACTTTCAACCGGCTTAGCAGCAAAGAGGGGCATCTGTAAACACCCCAAATTTTCACCCTCATCCAGTGTTTGTCCATTTCATAAGTCATTACAGATCATTGCATGTCATTGCATGTATTCTGCATAGTATTGCATGTCATTGCATAGCATTGTGTGTCATTGCATCTCATTTTCGAGATCCAGCACTCCTATTTCAAAACATTCAATCCAGATTTGAATTTTAAAGCTTTTATTTCAAAATCAATTTCAAAACCTGGGTTTTTATTCAATACTCTGTCATTTTCCAACCCCAGGACTTTATATTTCGAAATATTTTCTCAAGGAAACAATCTGGATTCATTTCAAATTCAAATTTTAATCAATTTCAATTCACAGATGAGACCCATTGAGGTGGTGTCGCTTCTGAATTCCTCTATTCATCAAATTTCGCAAAATTTTGAAAGTTTCAGTCCGATCAGGACTCTGTCTCAGAGTCCTGATCCGGTCAGGAGTCTGTTTTGAAGTCTGTTTTACTTCCATTTTTAATCTTTTTCGTTTGTTTTCGAAATTTAGGTCATTTTACAGAGTCCAGTTAGTTCAGGATTCTATTTTAGAGTTCGGTCGAGTTAGGAGTCTAACCCTGACTGTGTTTTCTGACTTATTTCATCATTTCGCGATAAAATCTTTTGAAAATTCTTTCATTTGGCTTTTAAAATCTAAAATCTCAGAGTCCTAAGAGTTCAGGACTCTAACCCGAAGTTCCAGTTCGCTTAAGACCCTATTTTCAAAAATCTTGAATTTTAATTATTAATTTTAACACCTTTTCAAAGGTATTTTCAGTGTTTATTTCAAAATTTGCAAAACTCGATGTGGGCCCACTCAGTTGGTACCATATCCAGAGGAGTCCTGACCCAGTTAGGACCCTATGCCATTTCAAAAATTTTAATTTCAAAGTTTACTTTTGAAAATCTTTTGAAAACTTTCTCAATTTCAAGTTTTAAAATCATTTTTTTTAAAAAAAAACTCAAGTAGGGCCCACTCGGGGTGGTGCCATATTCGAGTAAGTCAGGGCTAGACTAGGGTTAGTCATTGTCCTAGTTAGGTTAGAGGTTTAGAGGAGTCAAAATCAATTTTAAAAATCCATTTTATTTAAGTTTTAAACCATTGGTTTTTAAAGGTTTTAAATTCAGGTTTTAAAAACCAAATGTGGGTCCATACTAGGTGGTACCGCATTTGGACTTTTTAGGGTTTAATTAGGTATTAATTAAGGTTTAATTAGAGTTAATTTAGGGTTAGAAAACCACAAAAAATCATTGCCTTTAGTGGATTTATTAGAAAGAGTCCTAAAAAAATGAAAAACCTCTTAATTAACCCTAATTAAGTGACTTTTTGAAAAACTATAAAAAGGGACCTAAGGGGGGCCAAAAGGGGGTCACTTTTTCTCTCAAATTTTCGTGGCCTCTCTCTCCTCTCCAGAACCTCCACCTTCCTCCATTGCAGCTGAAAGCACCAAGGTAATATTTTTAATATTTTTTAGTTTTATTTAATACTTTTTCATGTTTTAAATCAATTTTAGCCATTGGTGTCATCCCCTTCATGGATTAAACCATGGATTCAACCTCAAGAACCTCAAGAACGGTTCAAGAAAGTGATCTAACTCTTTTTTGTGGTGTTTACAGGGATTCTAATCCATTAGAATCAATTTTAGCATTGTCTTTTGTATTATTAACCAATGAAATACATGATTTACCCTTTTAATGGGTCAAATCCATGTGTTTAAGGGTGAAATCAAATTCCAGCCATTGATTCCTTGATTTTATTTTATTTATTTGTTTATTCATGTTTATTTTACGTTTTCCAGCATAGAAATAATTTTTATTTGCTGTTTTATGGTTTGTTTTATTGTTTTTCATTAATTAATGCATATTTTCTCAAGTTTCTTAGATTTCTGTGTATTTTTAGTTTAGAACAGAAAAGAGCATGCTGTTTCGGATTGAAATACTTGTTGTTTATTTCTGATTTTTTTATATGTGATGCATGCATATGTGATTGAACTTCTGTAAAAAAAGCAGAGGTTTTGGATTCGGGAACCCTGTCAAAAAAATCAAACATCAGGTCGGGTTTTTAAAACTTTAAAATCGGTGTTAAAATCAAGAGGGTGACTTGATGTGATGATATTTTTCTCATCCGATATCCGATTTAAAATCCGTAAAGTGACATGGATTCATATTGATTAGATCTAGCTACTGTGAAATTTTCAGAATTTTTTATTTCTGTTTCATATTTTTCCTCTGACAAAAAGTCTGATTTTCAATTTAAAACTCGTTAGGGTTTACCAAAACCCTAATCAGATTTGTGTTAGTCATAAATCCCAAACCACAGATCCGATTTTAGATCTGTAAAAAGTGAGTATTATTATTTTTTCTGTCTACTGTTCACCACTAAAATTTCAAAGATTTTTGTTTAAGATTGCTATTTATGTCTGTATTTTCAATCTGAAGTAGCCATTTTAATCCCTGTTAAAAGTGATATATTTTAGCTCAAATTGCCGGAAGGGTTTCTCCCTAACCGGAGATGATTTTTCCGATCTGTGAATTGGGAAATCTCTGTTTTTATTCCTAGTTAGTCTCTGTAAAATTTCATAAATTTCCATGGAGATTTGACCCCTGGTTCAGGTCTTGGACTGAGACTGGTTGGTGAATTAGGTCAAAATAGCATATTTTTAGGGTTTAATGCAATTTTCGGATTAATTTAATGTCAAAAAATTATTTTTATGATTCCAATTCGACATTAGGGTTATAACAAGTGCAGGTACCAATTTTTATGGATTTTGGAATCCATTTGATGGCTGAATTAAGCGAATTGCAAAACTGAGTTCCTGAAAGATCCAAAAACACTGCTAAAATCACAGTTTTTGTGATATTATTGGATTTTCGTGCATAAGCATATGTTTTTAGGCTTTAATCATGTTCATAATCATGTTAGGATGCTTTAGGTTTAATTTGATGCTCATTTGATTTCATTTAGTGCATAAAACCTAAGTTTTTACCAAAATCTATTTCAGAAAACCCTGATTTCAAGGCCATAGTCTTGCTATCAGGGGCAATTTGGTCATTTGACCTAAATTTCGAAATCCCTAACCCTAATTTTCACATATTTAAGTATATCATATCATATTTAGCTTAGTTTATTACATTCAAATTTCAAAACTTGCATTTTATCAAAATATCTTTTTAAAAAAACCCTAATTTCAAGGCCATAGTCTTGTTATTAGGGGTATTTTGGTCATTTGGACCCCAATTTCGAAATTTCATATCTTATCTTCCATATTTATTCAATTTTATTTCATATTTTATCATTTTTATTTAAGGGAATCATGGCAAAAAGGCTTATATCTAGCAAAATCCAACAATTTCCTGATATTGTTGGATAAATCTAGAAAAGCCAACATATATTCATTAACCAAGTTTTCTAGTTTTGCAGGTACATTGAAGACTTTATTTTTCATGTATTTAAATTTTAATAGTGATGTAATTTGTAATTAAACTTTGGAATAAGAATTTACATTTCCTGCTTAGCTTAGGTTGCATTGCATATAGTTTATTTTTTTAAATAATGTTAATGTGTGATGGATGATGATTCATGCATATTCAAACTCACTATGGTCTACACGAATGGCACATGCACTAGCTTCTATGAAGTTTATAAACTTGGTGGAATTTGTATTTATGGCTATAGTCAGAATATGAATGATACTTAGATTTATGATCTTCACATTAGCCACATTCAGCCTACACTCTTAGGCTAACTTAAAAATGCACTGCATTTCTCAAAAATACAAAAAGTATTTCTCAATTCCTCAAATCCATATTCATTCATTTCATGCATTTGCCAATTCCAGTCTCAATTCAAAGAAGTTCATTTTTTCAAAATCCCCTAAGTCTTATAGCAAAATCGATTTTCCCAAAAGCATTGAATTTCAAAGAATATTTCAAGTGTTTTTCAAGTTCATAAACTCAATTTTCCAAGTTATGCAGTCAATTTCAAAGTTTGAAGTTAGAGAAATCAAAATTTTTCTAAGTCTTATTCAAAAATCGGTTTGCCAATGATATTTCAAGTATTTCCCAAATTCCGAATTCAAATTCCCTAAGTTAGAATTTCAATTTCAAAGTTTGAATTCAAAGAATTTCATTTTCTCAAAATTTTCTAAGTCATATGGAGAAATCGATTTTCTCAGAATATGAAAATCTCAAAGTATGTTTCAAGTATTTCTCAAGTTCAAAATTCGAAATTTCAAGTTATATTTTCAAGTTCAAAGTTTGAATTCAGAGAAACCAAGCTTCTCAGAATCGATTTTCACCAAATGTCAAGGATTCCTCAAAATCAATTTTTATTTCTCTCAGAAGTATATTTCAAATCCCAATTCACGATTTTCCAAGATTTACATTTTCTAAATATTTCAATCATTCAAAGCAAACATGATGTTTTCAAAATGTGCATTTTCTAAAAATTCATAGCACATGCCTGATTCTTTGTGCATTTAGAAATTAGAATATGATTTAGACGAGTTGAATAGAGTAGAGCATAAGATTGATCCTTGGTTCAATTACCCCTGTTAAAGGTGGCAGGAACGGTTGAACCTCGTACCGACAGGCGAGTCCCATTCTACGGAATTTTCCTGCATTTTAAAACGGAGGCGAGTTATTTTCAAAAAAATCTTTTTCAAAGGTCAGTTTGACTCGCAAAAAGTTAAAAATTTTGCGATGATAACACCTTTGAAATAATTTTTGAAAATAACTCGCCTCCGTTTTAAAATGCGGGAAAATTCCGTAGAATGGGACTCGACTATCGGTACGAGGTTCGACCGTTCCTTCCACCTTTAACAGGGGTAATCGAACCAAGGATCAATCTACTGCTCTGCTCTATTCAACTTGTCTAAATCATATTCTAATTTCTAAATGCACAAAGAATCAGGCATGTGCTATGAATTTCTAAAAATGCACATTTGAAAACATGATGTTTGCTTCAAAGATTGGAAAATATTTGGAAAATAAACTCTTTGAAAATCATGAATCATGATTGAGATACTGTATTTGAGAAAGTGAAAATCGATTTCTGAAGAAATATAAGGATTTTGTGAAAATCGATTTTGAGAAATGTGAAATAGCCTTGGAAAATTTGATTTCTTTGAATTCAAACTTTGAAATTGAAAATATAACTTAGAAAATTGAATTTGGAACTTGGAAAATACTTGAAATACCATGGGCAAATCCATATTTTGAGAAAATCGATTTTTGAATAAGACTTAGAAGATTTTTGAGAAAATGAACTTCTTTGAATTGAGATTTGAATTGGCATTGGAAAATGCATGAAATGAATGAATATGGATTTGAGGAATTGAGAAATACTTTTTGTATTTTTGAGAAATGCAGTGCATTTTGAAGTTAGCCTAAGAGTGTAGGCTGAATGTGGCTAATGTGAAGATCATAAATCTGGGTATCATTCATATTCTGACTATGGCCATAAATACGAATTCCACCAAGTTTATAAACTTCATAAAAGCTAGTGTATGTGCCATTCGTGTAGACCATAGTGAATTAATAAAATGTGCATGAATGATACATTCATCAGACATTTAATATTGGCAGAATTAAACTATATGCAATGCATCCTATTCTATGCAGGAATTTAAATTCTTATTCCAAATTTAATTTAATTTACATCACTATTGAAATTTAAACACATGATATAAAGGAAAATAAAGTCTTCAATGTTCTTGCAAAACTAGAAAGCTTGGTTAGTGAATATATGTTGGCTTTTCTAGGTTTATCCAGTAATATCTAGAAATTACTGGATTTTGCTAGATATAAGCCTTTTTGCCATGATTCCCTTAAATCAAAATTGATAAAATATGAAATAAAATTGAATAAATATGAAAGAGAAGATATGAAATTTCGAAATTGGGGTCAAAATGACCAAAATACCCCTAATAACAAGACTATGGCCTTGAAATTAGGGTTTTTAGAAACATATTTGATAAAATGCAAGTTTTGAAATTCAAATGCAAATAAATTAAACTAAATATGCTATGACATGATTCAAATATGAAAATTAGGGTTAGAGATTTCGAAATTGAGGTCAAATGACCAAATTGCCCCTGATAGCAAGACTATGGCCTTGAAATCAGGGTTTTTAGAAAATATTTTGGTAAAAACTTAGGTTTTATGCACTAAATGAAATCAAATGAGCATCAAATTAAACCTAAAGCATCCTAATATGATTATGAATATGATTAAACCCTAAAAATATATGCTTATACACAAAAATCCAAGAATATCACAAATTTTGTGATTTTTGCAGTGTTTTGGAATTCTTCGGGTGCCCTATTTTGCAATTCAAGCCATTCAAACATCAAACGGATTCTAAAATTCATCAAATTTGGTACCTGCACTTATTATAACCCTAATAGTGGATTGGAATTATAAAAATAATTTTTTGGCAGTAATTTAATCCGAAAATTGCATTAAACCCTAAAAATATGTTATTTTTGACCTAGCTCACCAACCAGTTTCAGTCCAAGACCCGAACCAGAGGTCAAACCTCCATGAAAATTTATGAAATTTTACAGAAACCAAATAGACATAAAAACAGAACTTTACTTTTTTACAGATCTGGAAAAGCACTTAGGATCAAGGAGATCCCTATCCGACAATCCGGACCTGAATATTGCAAACCCAACATGAGTTAAAACAGACACTGCAGATTACAAATTCCGGGATAAATATCAATACTATTCCAAAATATCTGAGATTTTAACAGTGAATAGCTGACAGAAATATAACAATAATCATTTTTTACAGATCATGATACGGATCTGTATTTTGGGATTTATAAACAATACAAGTCTGATTAGGGTTTTGGTAAACCCTAACGAGTTTCAAATTAAAAATCAGAGTTTCTGACAGAGGAAAAATAATAAACAGTGGTCAAAATTTCTGAAAATTTCACAGTAGATATATCTAATAAACATGAATCCATAGCAATTTACAGATCTAAAATCGGATATAGGATGAGAAAAATATCATCACAGCAAGTTACCCTCTTGATTTTAACAACGATTTTAAAGTTTTAAAAACCCGACTTGATGTCTGATTTTTCTGACAGGGTTCTCGAAGTCCAAAAACTCTGATTTTTTTACAGTAGATCAATAACATATGCATGCATTACATATAAAAAAATCAGAAATAAACAACACATATTTCAATTCGAAACAGCATACTCTTTTCTGTTCTAAACTAAAAACACACAGAAATCTAAGAAACTTGAGAAAATATGCATTAACTAATGAAAAACAATAAAATAAACACTAAAACAGTAAAATAAAAATTATTTCTATGCTGGAAAACGTGTAATAAACATGGATAAACAAATAAATAAATAAAATACAGGGAATCTATGGCTGGAATTTGATGTTACCTTTAAAAGCATGGATTTAACCCATTAAAAGGGTAAATCACATGTTTTATTGGTTAATAATATAAAAAATAATGCAATAAATGATTCTAATGGATTAGAATCCTTGAAATCACCCTCAAACTGAGTTAGATCATCTTCTTGGGTCGATTTTGGGGTTTCTGGATGAAATCCATGGTTAAATCCATGAACACAAGAGTTTTCATGTTGAAATCTATTGAAAAATCATAAAAACTAATAAAATAATGATAAAATAATATTAAATAAACTCACCTTGGGGCTGCAGCTGCAATGGAGAAAGGTGGAGGTGCTGGAGAGGAGAGATAGGCCACGAAAATTTGAGAGAAAAAGAGCTCCTTTTGACCTCTTGAAGTCCCCTATTTATAGGTTTTCAAAACCTCCTTAATTAGGGTTAATTAAGGAGTTTTATTTTTTTAGAACTCTTTCTAATAAATCCAATAAAGGGGGCAATGATTTTTTTGGAGAATTATAGCCTAGGTGGGACTCTAATAAATCCTTAATTAGCCCCTAACTAAACCTAGAAAACCCCTAAATGTGATGCCACTTGGCATCTTCCACATTTGGTTTTTTAAAAACATTTAAAAACACTAGTTTCAAAAACTAAACTTCAAAATGGGTTTTCAAAATGATATTAACTCTTCTAAACCCTTAACACTAACCAAGACACTGACTAACCCTAGTCTAGCCCTGACTTACTCGAATATGGCGCCACCCCGAGTGGGCCCTACTTGAGTTTTTCAAAAAGCGATTTTAAAACTTGAAATTGAAGGATTTTTCAAAAGGATTTTCAAAGGCAATCTTAAAATTAGAATTTTTGAAATGGCATAGGGTTCTAACCAAGTCATAACTCCATTGGATATGGTGCCAACTGAGTGGGCCCACATCGAGTTTTGAAGAATTTTGAAATAACACTGAAAATGGTTTTGAAAAGGGGTTAAAATCAGTATTTGAAATTCAAGATCTTTGAAAATAGGGTATCAAGCGAACTGGAACTCCGAGTTAGAGTCCTGAACTCTTAGGATTCTGAAATTTTAGATTTTAGAATTCAAATGGAAGACTTTTCAAAAGATTTTATCAAAAACTGACGAAATAAGTCAAAAAAACACAGTCAGGGGTAGACTCCTAACTCGACCGACCTCTAAAATAGAGTCCTGAATTAACTGGACTCTGTAAAATGACCTAAATTTTGAAAACAATAAAAATGAAATAAAAACAGACTTCAAAACAGACTCCTGACTGGACTAGGACTCTGGGACAGAGTTCTGATCGGACTGAAACTCTAGATTTTTGGTATTTTTCTGAAAAACAAATGAAAGAACTTGTGAAAGCAGTAAAAACAATAATAAATATTGGAATAAAACAGAGTTCTGATTCAACTGAGACTCTGGGGACAGAGTCCTAATTGAACTAGGACTCTCAAATTTTTGGATTTTCTGAGAAAACAAATGAGAGAATTTTGAAAAACAGTTAGAAATAAGATGAAATTGAAGTTTTGGTTTAGAGTCCTAATCTGATTAGGACTCTGAGAAAGAGTCCTGATTCGATCAGAACTCTAAGAATTTTGGTTTTCTGATAAGCAAATGATGAAATTTAAGCAAAGCTTTTTAAAAACTAGTGAAAAATGAAGTGAGAAAATCAATTTTGGATAGAGTCCTACTTCGATCAGAACTCTGGGGTAGAGTCCTGATTTGATCGGGACTCTGAGATAAAACCTCAAAATTTTGAAATTCTTTGATAAAAGTGTAATAGTTTTGGTAGATTGAAAGATTTTCTCAAAATTGAAATCAGGATCAGAGTCCTGATCCGACTAGGACTCTCTGAACAGAGTCCTGTTTTAACTAAAACCTTGAGTTTCTGACTCATTTTGAAAGATTTTAAAAGATTTGATTGAAAATAGATAAAATAGTTGTAAAAGATTAGAGTCCCAATCAAATTGAAACTCCGAAGAAGAGTCCTGATCCGACTGGACTCTTGAAGAAGAGTCCTGATCCAACTAGGACTCTGAAATTTTGGCCAAAACAGAAGATTTTGAAAGGTTTTTTTCAAAGATAGGTAAAAAGGTAGTGAAAATTAGAGTTGTGATCCGACTAGGACTCTGGCAAAAGAGTCCTGATCTAATTAGGACTCTAAGATTTTTGAGATTTTTGAAGGAATCTAGAAGCGACACCACCTAAATGGGCCTCATCTGAGAATTAAAATCAATTGAAATTGAGTTTGAAATGAATTCAGATTGTTTTCTAAGGAAGTATTTCAAAATATAAGGTCCTGGGGGTTAGAAAATGACAGAATGTTGAATAAAAACCCAGGTTTTGAAATTGATTTTTGAAAGAAAAAGTTTTAAAACTCAAATCTGGATTAAATATTTTAAAAACATGAGTGCTGGATCTCGAAAATGAGATGCAATGACATGCAATGCTAAGTAGTGCAATGAAATGGTATGCCGAATGCATGCAATGATATGCAATGACACATGAAATGTAAGTACTGGATGAGGGTAAAAACTTGGGGTGTTTACACCTCCGGCATTTCAGAAACATGGCCGAGAACAAAGGAAAAACCACAAATCAAAAAGTCAAGTCGCAGAAGAGCCCCTGCATACACAGTTCAGGGAAATGGCCAGAGTTGTTAAAGATCTGCAAGCCTGCGACAAGGTCAAGAAAGTCTTCACTAGCGAGGACTTTTATGATGGCTTAGAAGGAGATGAAGATCTCAAAAACCTTCCTCGTAAATTCATCAAGTTCGACAGTTCTGGCGACCCGAAAGCCCATCTTGCCACATTCTTCGCTGAGTGCTTAAGGTTCAAGAGGGACAACAAAGCACTGTTTTTATGTTTCCTTCGCAACTTGGAAGGAGTTGCAGCCAAATGGTATGCTGAGCATATCAACCTCATCGAGCTCAAAAAGTTTGATAAAGTTGTGAATTTGTTTATTGAACGCTTCCTGTTTAACACGGAGGCGCTCCCGACACTAAGTCATCTCTACAATCTAAGGCAGAATGAAAATGAAAAGGCACGGGACTTTATCCATAGATGGAGGTCAGCCTGCAATAAAATGAGGGATCCTATATCCGAAAGGCATGCTTTATCCTTAATCCTCAACAACTTTTCGCAACCATTAAGAGGATAATTCTCCACTGCACCATCCCGAACCTTCATCGAGCTAATTGAATGAGTCGAATGGCTCGAGCTGAGTGTGGAGAATGGAGTCTACGAGGGCTTCACATTTCCCAAACATAACCCCCAAGGTGAACAGAAGAAGAAAACTCACTTCACCTATTCTGTCAACAACAACAACCGAAACCATTACAAAGGGCAGAAGAAAGATCACTGCTACAGCGCAGGCAATTCTAACAATAAAGATGATCAGAAAATGAATCCTGCTCCTCAATACAGCAAGCCTCCTCAGCAGGATCAAGGGCCAAAACTGCATGAAAAAGTTAAACATGAAGGATAGAGCTACGACAGAAAATTCACCCCCCTCGATCAATCACTCAAAGATGTGCTCGAGTATATGCTGACGAAGGAAATGGTCAAGTTGCCTAGATTGGTCGATCCCTCTGTGCCTATGGGGAAATGGAAAGACCATTTTTGTAAGTCCCACAGGACAGTGGGACATAGCATTGAGAACTGTTTCGTTCTCAAGAACATTGTGTAGGATCTTATTGACAAGAATCTGTTGGTGGAAGGAGAAGAAGAAGAGAAAATGGACATTCTAAATCAGCCCTTTCCTCCACACACCACAACAATGATATCTGAACAACCATTCCTACCTCATGAGCACATCAAACCATGTTTTGTCCAAGATCTCCAAGTTCAGCATCAGGTGTCAGTGCTACGACAAGCAGCTCCAACTTCTAAGAAGATGGACATAATCTCAGCATTTGGCAGAATGAAAGTGTCTGAAGAACCCACAAAATCATCCCCCAAATTAAAAGGAATCCCAGAATTCCTTAATCAGTTCATCAAGCCTAGGCCAAAAAAGGAAACTCAAAAGCCTTTGACTGCTTTGTCCAATATCTCAATTTTGGACTTAGCCAAGAGTTCCTGCAAGCACCAACATGTACTGGATGATTTGCTAAAAAAAATTAAAGTTAAACCCAGTACCACACCTGAAGACATGGCACAAATTGTGAATGCAGCCATGACAAATGCACCGATCACCTTCTCGGATGAGGACCTTCCAAAGCCTCACTCCTTTCATAATAATGCCTTGTATATTGTCGTTCGAGTAAGAGGAATGACAGTACCCCATGTGCTGGTTGATGGAAGCAGCAACCTCAATATGTGTCCCGAAATGACAACGAAGGCACTAGGGATCAAGGAAAAAGAATACATTCCAGATCCTACCACCATATATGGATTTGACAACCACGGTCAAACGGCTAAAGGCAAGACATTTCTGGAAGTGTTTATCAACTATTCAGTACACTCAGTGCTTTTTCATGTGGTCAATGTACCACCCACCTATAACCTGTTGCTCAAAAGAACGTGGATTCACAATACAAATATGGTACCTTCCACTCTTCATCAATGCGTAAAATGGTCAAAAGGTTGAATGATTACAACAGTATTGGGAGAAGACCCAGAAGAAAGGCTCCCGCAGCCCATGATCCCTCGACCATCATTCACTGTCGATATCCCCAGCATTAGGGAAAGTGAAGAAATCAGTCTCGATAAAAGCTGAGAAATATTCCAGACAACACCAGAATTATCTCTGGACACTGTAGCCATGACCCGATGGAGAGGTCTTGAATTCTTCAAGATTGGAGGCCGGATAAACTACAGTGCCATCAAAGATCATCCGTTGTTCCCATAATTCATAAAAGCAAGAAAGGGATTTGATTTACTTCTGAAGGATGGTTATCAACCCTTTAAAGGACTGGGCAAAAATGAAGATGGTTGTGTCGAGCCAGTGATCCAAAAGTATCGTCCCCACAGAGCAGGACTAGGGTTCTCCGACGGAGGCTCACCAAAGAAGACTATTTTTGTCAAAGGGGCACATTGAGAACCATTTATTATTTTCTTTCTATTCTTTTCAATAAATGTCTCATTTTATCAATGTCTTTGATCAGTTCAAAATAAATAAAATTTCAAGTTTCTTTGTCTATCTGGATGCCATATGTCTCCTTTCCGTCTATCTCCTCATTTTATAATTTTAATGCCATTTTATGCATGGTTCTTTTCAAATGATTGTTTGTCTTATGATGGGCAATTTTCCCTGAATCAAATTTCTTATCCAAAATTTCAGAATGTCTTCCTGAGCAATCAAGAAGCTCGTTCTCAATCCAAAGGCTTTCCAGAAATCGACAGCAATTCACCGAGTCAAAGCGAGCATAGAAGATGGCAAGGTTGCAAAGCAGTCAGATGACTATGCAGAATTTGATCAGTCTCTTCAGCAATTACCAGAGTTCGCCTCAGTTCAGAAGCAGGATGAACCATCAGCTATAGTCCAAGATCCGACTGAAGATGTCAATATCGGTTTAGAGGACAATCCCAAGATTCTAAAGATCGGAACCAGTCTGAGCCCGGAAGAGAAGGAAAGACTCACCAATTTTCTGAAGCAACATAAAGAAGTGTTCGCATGGACATATGAAAATATGCCGGGCTTAGACCCAAAATTAGTCGAACATCGCCTCGTTTTAAAGCCGGATGCTAAGCGAGTTAAGCAGAAGCTGAGAAAAATGGATCCCAGAATAGAACAACAAGTCAAAGAAGGACTTGAAGATCTGCTCAAAGCAGGATTCATTCGAACTATTGACTACCCAAATTGGTTAGCCAATATTGTTGTCGTTCCAAAAAAAAGTGGCAAAGTGAGGTTTTGGATAGACTTCAGAGACCTCAATAAAGCAACTCCAAAAGACGATTATCCACTTCCAAGCATTGATCTTCTAGTCGATAGCATGGCAGGACATGCTATATTCTCTTTTGTAGATGGATATTCCGGCTACAATTAGATTGAGTTGGCCGCTCGCGACCAATCAAAGACTTCCTTCACTACGCCTCGGGGCACTTTTTGTTATACAGTTATGCCTTTTGGGCTCAAGAATACTGGAGCAACGTATCAACGCGCAATGGCCGTTATCTTTCACGATCAGATGCCCAAAATCATGGATGTGTACGTTGATGATATCCTCGTGAAATCAAAAGAGGAAGAAGATCATATTGAAGCCATTGATCAAGTTTTCAAGTGACTCATTCTTTATAAGTTAAGGCTTAACCCTCAAAAGTGTGTTTTGGGAATTGAATCAGGAAAATTGTTGGGTTTTCTGGTCAGCAAAAAGGGAATTGAAGTTGACCCAGCCAAAGCAAAGGCTATCATCGATATGCCACCCCCAACGAATCTCAAAGAATCGTGTAGCCTTCAGGGATGCATGCAATCAATCTGGCGATTTATTTCCAACTTGGCAATGAGATGCGAACCTTTCAACCACTTGCTCAGAAAAGGAGTTATGTTCGAATGGGGACCAGAATGTCAGCAATCATTCGATCGTATCAAGAAGTATCTTCTCAATCCTCCTATCTTGAAGCCACCAGAATTGGGAAAACCCCTTTTACTATATATATCAATCAATCAAGTCGCATGCGGCAGATTCTTGGCACAATACAAAGAAGGCAGTTTGATAGAACACGCCATTTATTATGTGAGTAAGACTTTCATAGACTGTGAAAAGAAATACTCTCAAATAGAGAAGACCTGCCTAGCTCTGGTATGGATGTGTCAGAAGCTAAGAAACTACTTGCTGTCATCTAAAGTCAAAATTTTGTCTAAACTCAATCCCCTTAGATACATTTTAGAGCAACCTTTTCTCAGCGGACTTGTCGCCAAATGGCAAGTCTTACTGATGCAGTATGACTTAGAATATGTCTCGCAACAATCAATCAAAGGTCAAGCAATTGTAGATCAATTGGCAGATTTTCCTCTGGCAGAAGAGGTGAAAGTCGAAGATGACTTTCCCGACGAACACATCTGCAATATTCAACAATATCCAATCTGGAATTTATTTTTCGTTGGTTCCAAGAATATGGCTAGAATAGGCATTGGAATCCTATTAATCACTCTTGAGAAGGAGATGATTTCATTTTCTCTCAAGTTAGATTTTGAATGTACCCACAATATGGCTGAGTATGAAGCCCTGATTCAAGGTCTAAAGATTATACTAGACTTCAATATTAAGAGAGTGCATGCCTATGGCGACTTATTACTCGTTGTCAATCAAGTTCGAGCCGAATGGAAAGTCAAAGATCAAAATCTATTTCCCTACCAGAAAATCGTTTTAGCTCTTGTCAGCAAGTTTGAAGAATTTCAGCTCTTTTATATCAAGAGGGATTTTAATCAAGTGGATGATAGCCTAGCCAGTTTAGGCTCCATTATGGCATTCAAGAATGGAGAATCTTGTCGCTCTTTCAAAATTGGCAAACTTGACCAACCTACCTTCCTTCCAACAGAATAAGTAAACCAAGTTGAGTAAAAGAAGAAGCCTTGGTATTATAATATCAAAACTTTCATAGAAACTGGTGAATTTCCTTCAGAACTCTCAAAGAAAGTGCAGCGAGAAATCCAACGTATGTCTACTCGATATTTCATTCTGGCCAATGTGCTCTATTGTCATGGATTTAGTTCAGAGTATTCCAGATGCTTAGATGAAGACGAAGCCAAAGAAGTCGTGCGAGAAGCACACAAAGGCATTTGTAGTGGCTACATCGGCTACCAAACCCTTGTCAAGCAGATCGTCAGAGCAAGTTATTATTGAAAGACTATGCAGCAAGACTGTTACCATTTTGTGAAGAAGTGTATCCAATGTCAGATACATGCACCTTTTATCCATGCTCCAACAACATATCTGCAACCTGTTGTTTCTCCATGGCCGTTCTCTATGTGGGCCTACAATGTCGTAGGTCCCATCACTCCTTCTACTTCAAATGGCCACAAATACTTCCTTGCCGCAACAGAATATTTCACTAAGTGGGTAGAAGCTATCACTCTCTGCACTATGGAAGGCCGACACGTGGTCTCTTTCATTCACAAGAGCATCCTTTGCCGTTTCGGCATCCCACATGACATCATGTCAGATAATGACAGTCATTTCAAGAATGAAAAAATGAAAACATTCTGCTCAAAGTTCAAAATCTATCATCATTTTTCCGCTCCCTACTATCCTCAAGGAAATGGTCAGGCAGAAGCCACCAACAAAATTTTAATTCGTATCTTAGAACGAATTGTAGAAATCGGCCGCGACTGACATGAGAAGATCCATGATGCACTATGGGCCTATCGGACCACCATTCGCACTGTAACAAATGCTACTCCATCAGAATTAGTTTATGGAACAGAAGTAGTATTGCTCCTGCATGTTCAGAAGCCCGCTTTGAAATTTGCATCACTTTCTACAATTACCTCTTGATCAATACCAGCAGCAACGACTGGTACAGCTAGACTTGCTCGACGAGAAAAGGCAAAAAGCAACAGAACATGCTCAATCCTATCGCAAGAGGATAGCCAAGCAGTACGCGAAGTCTGTCATCGAAAGGAGATTCAAAGTCAATGATCTAGTGCTTCGATCCACAGCCCGGTGGGAAATGGTCACCAAACTGGGAAGGTCCCTATGTCATCTGGTTGATATTTTGAAAAGATCTTTTTTTTTTTTTTAAACAAGTATTTTCAGTAAAACTTTGGAAAATCGTCAACCAAAAGTATAAAAATCGACTTTCATAAAGTGGTAAGTACGGGTCGAATCCTTAGGGAACAAGAAATAATCAGAGTATTTCTTAAAATTTAATTTATTAATTACAAAAGTCAATCTGCAATTATAAAGCTAATACAACTACAATTAATTACTAAAATGAAAATGAAAAAACAACTAAGTCTTCTGCTCCACGCCAAGGGTATTTCCGTCTTTTCGCCAATTATTCGCTCTTCGCACTTGGACAATAACCCTGGAAACTAAAGATGCTTTTCAACCTAAAAATGAAGGAAATACAAAGTTAGTATTCTATTCTAACAATGCAAACAATAACTAAAACTAAGTCTAATTTTACGAAAGTAATAAAACAAATGCTACTTATCAAACAATAATTAAATAAAATACTAAACTAATTCTAAAATTAGCTAAATTAATTCTACTAATGCTGTATGATGATTATTCAGCTCTTAAAATGCAGAAACTACTGAAAACAGGTCTAAAATGCCGAAACTAAAGAAATTACGAAAATGCCCCTACTAGTGCAAAATAGATTTCTGACAGGTTATCAGAAAACCACTGTTTGACAGAGCAAACGAGGTCCGATTTTCATGAAACTTGTTTTGTTCTGCAACTGACAGATTAAAAAATCTGACACTTTTTACAGAATGAAAAAACGATATCTGGAACTCCAGATAAAGGCATTTTAAATCTAGGAAAAATCAGGATATCGAAAGTCCTGTAATTTAAAAACCAGAAAAAGCGGTTTTTGCAAAACGCTTAAAAATCAGACCAAATCAACTCCGAAAGAGCTGAAATTTGGTCTGCAGTCAGATAACACGCCACTAAAGTGAACAGAAAAATAATTTTTGGAAAACACAAAATTTTTACACAGAAAATAACGCTTGTGCGACAGGGCAAAAATCGGGTTTTTCTTTGAGTGCACTATTCACTCTATGAAGCTATTTTACACACTAAGAATATAATCTAAATGCAATGCAGACTTAATTAATCCTATATGACTGATTATATGCTGATATTAACTATGATGAAGCTAAATGAACTCTAAATGAAGTATGACATGCGTTTCATGACTATAAGCTAAATGAAATAATAATAATGCAATTACAACTAAAACATTAAATAATGCAATTAACTATATGACTAAGTGCTGCACCAAATATAAACTAACTACACTATTCTAACTAAATTATTAACAAACGACAAACTAACAAGCACACATCAAACCAACAAATGTAATTTTTAACTAAAACAATTAAATCAATAAATATACTAGCTAATCTAAAATCACTATGAATTAACTCTAAAAAAAAAAGAATGAGAATAATAGAGAACAATAAGACATGAGGTTGACTAGGACTAGGTTCGACTCAACTAGGCTCGGTTGACTTAGGTGGAATCGGTTTTGACTTAGCTAAGGTTGGGTTAACTTGGCTAAGGTTGACTCGAACTAGGTTCGGTCTTGACTCACCATGGGTTGGACTAAGACTCGACTAGGGTTAGGTTTTGACTTGGTTAGGTTACTAAGACTAGGTTGGACTCGGTTTAGGGTTGACTTAGTCAACTAAGGTTGGTTTGGTTTAGGTGGGCTCGGACTAAGGTTGAATCAACTAGGCTTGGCTTAGATTAGGTTAGGTAGACTCGGTTGACCTAAACTTAGGTTAAGGTTGACTAAGACTTGACTAAGGTTAGGTCTTGGTCTTTGACTTGACCTAGACTAACTGGGTTTGATTTGGGTTTGACTAGGCTCGAGTTTGGGTTAAGTAGGGATTAGGTTTGACTCAACTAGGCTTAACCTAGGGTTTTGACTCACTTAATTAGGTCGACTAAATTAGTAACCTATTAATTACCCTAGAATTAATTCAAAGCTAACAAAATGCAATCCTAAAAACGGCTAAGGCACTAAACCCTAATACATTGAACCTAGACAACCTAATTAAACATACCTAATTGCAATTACTAATTACCAAAAATAGCCTAGAGCTCGAATTGAACTCTAATGGTTGCCGCCCCACCTAGGGGAAGAAGAAGACCAACAAAAATAAAAAACAAAAACATAAACTAACAAAAAACGATTTTACTAAGTAGCCACTATTTTGATAAAATTAAATTAAAATATAATAAAAAGAACTCCTAATTACACAAATGCAAACATGAACAGCACTATGCTGGAATTTATTTAAAAACTTAAAAAAATGAAAATTATACTTTTGTAAAAATTTTTTTTAATAGATCCAAAACACCAAAAACACAAAATGATAAAAATGATTCTCTAGAACAATCCGAAAATAATGAAATGAACTAACACAAGTTTATGTTGCTGTTAACATACAAAATACACAGCAAACCACAGGACTTACCAACCTAAACACACACTTTTAATGAAAATGCAAAGATCGGCTAGAATAAATCTAGCCGATTTTTTTTTTCTTTTTAAAAAATGAAAGCAAACAAGACACACTCAAATCCCACGAATCAAAATGAAATTTTAAAATTTAATTTTCAGTAGAGCAGACCCAAGAACACGTTGGAAACAAAACACCCAAATCGGCCAGAAAAACCTCTAGCCGATTTACATATTTTTAGAGAAAAACGATGGAAAAACACCAATCAAATACGTAATCAATGAAAGAAAACCTAATCTATCATGCTGGCCTATGCACAAACTCTATTCAAAGGTTGAAAACAAAAAGAAAAGAAGAAACACTCAGAAAATAAGAAAATCAAATCAACACTCAATTCGGTTTTAGCTAGAAGAGAAGGAAGAAGAAGACCTACCTCTTGGAAGATCTGACGACCGGAGGGATGAAGAAGAGCGGACCGTGGCTTGATCTTGACGTCCCGAACAGTTCGAGAATGCTGGACTTCACCAAAAAACAGCACCTTTGCAGCTTCTACACGTTGAAGATCCACCGAGGATGGAGTATGCGCCGATTCTCGATCGGAGGGTGTAGAAAGCCGAATGGAGGTAGGGCCGGCTCACCTTGTTGGTGTGTTTTGCACTCCCACACAAGGTTAGTAGTCTCCACCTCTGCTACACCTGCAAAAGTACAGAAAAAGGGTGAAAAGACAGCAAGGAAAAAGGAAGAAATGAAGAGAAAGCACAAGAGAGATCGAAATATGCTTGAAAACCAAGCATGAACTGGTCTTCAATGGCCAAAACGTGGGAGCATGGAGAGGAAGAAGCTACTGGAGTTTGAAGCACTGTAGGGGGCGTCCAAACAAAGCCAAAGACGCCTAGGGTTTGCTGGAAAAAACTATTTATACTTTTTTGGAATTTCAAAAACAGGGTTAAAAAATAAAAAATTGCTAGGCGCCATTTTCTGGGGGGTTTTCTGCAAAAAATTTTGAATTGGATATGGATAGGCGTGTGGGTTGGGTTTTGGGCTTTCTAAGGGTTGATCCAAAGTCCAAATAACCTAATTGGGTCGGATATGGATCTGATCCACCTCGAAATCCGTGCCCAAACACTGAAATAGCCATAACTCTCTCATTTTAACTCCGATTTTTCTGAAATTCGAACCATAACCCCTTACTATCAAAATACATCTAAACATGGGTTTAAAACCTTAAACTTGTTACAAAATGCATGAAAAACCTATTAACATGATGTGCATTTCATGCATCATCAAATACCCCATGCTTGAATGTTTGTTAGTCCCTTAACAAACCCTAATTATGCTATGCAATGAAGACAAGAAATGCTAAGCATGAATGCATAATACTAACTCACTTTCGTAGGAATCACGGTTGCATTTAGCGTATGCAACAAGCCCTTTAAACCCCTAGCTTACACTAGTGGACGAGTAAGGTTTCGTGAGGGTTTGCAGAGATGCTACCCACAAACATCAATGAAATGCAGGGATGATTTTTTCAAAAATATGAGGCTCTTAAGAATGCAGTTGGAACAAATATTTCATGTAATTGACATTCTCAAAACAAGTTTAAAAATCTCATGCCACCACAGTAAAAATTCTTTTCCTTCACTTTTCTAATATTGTAGCTAGTTTATGATTTTTCTCAGAAAGTCAAGTATTCTCATGTTTTACTCATTTATTCTCACTTGTATATTTTCTGCACAGTAATACACATATATGCCTAAGCAATGAAAATTTTCTCATTTCTCACATTATCTTTTTTCTTTCTTTCATTTTTCACCCTTTTTCAAATTTGTTCTCTTGAGCATTCTTCTCACATGAGCACTATTTCGAATAGTCAGTTTTCGTGACCCGTGTAGCAAGCTTTGGGTCAGTGACTCTCAAGCCGGCCGGCCTTAGGGCACTAGATAAGGAGTATCCCTCGGACTTAATTGCTCGAGTCACTAGACCTTCTATTCTAATAGTTTACGTATAGTCTTCCTCTCGTCATGTGCAATGTCTCTATCTCTTAGACTTTCTATGCAGTCGATGTAACAAGCTTTCGAACCGGTGTCTCCCAAACCAGTTGGCTTTGGGGCACCAAATGTAAAACACCCTTCAGATTCTACTTACTCGAACTACAAAGGCCACAAATATCAACTAGACAAGAAGATGATCTCCTTCGTTATCCTTTTCGTAAAAAAAAGACTCAAACACTTCATCTCGTGTCTAAGTTTCACTACTAGGATTCACGAAGACATCAACAACTAAACGTAGCTCTATTCTTTTTAAACTCATTTTTCAAAGACATCTTTCCATTGCTTATTTCTTTCACAAAACACTGTGCATACTTATACTAAAGTGATTCAAAATTTTCTAACAGTCAAATACTATATTTCTTTGAATTTTTTCATAAATAGCTACTCTATTTGACTTAGTGTAGAGAAAAAAAAATTATGGGGCTTAAAAATTTATAAACTGTTAGATTATGCCAAAAACAATCATCTATGCTACAACTTGTTCTCAAATGCCTACTTTAATTACCAGTCAGAAAAAAAAATTGACATTTTTGTGTGCATGCATCTAAACCATCCCCCCATGCTTGAATGACACTGCCCCTAGTGGCATACAAAATAAGTAAAACTGTAATGCAAATGCACACTAAAAGACACTAACAAAAATATGGGAGAAAGGATAGATACAACCTGATTTGCTCTGAGCTTTTGAAATTGACTTTCATCTGTTCTTTGAAAGCTCTTCTTTGTACCTGGTAACTGATACACTAAGTGTTAGATTCATCCTGCATACATCAAAACAAATGTTAGCACATATGAAATGAAATACTGAATACAGCAAAATACTGAAATGAAAATCAAACTAATGTACATATGATACATCCCTCTGGTCGAATCCTCATGCCTTCGTGAGATGCACTATCTCACACTCACCATCCTGCAAGGCCTCTGAAATGAAGGGCTTCAATCTTTGCCCATTTACCTTGAATGTACCTTGGGTCATAGGATCGAATAGTGTCACTGCTCCATGGGGAAATACTTCTTTCACAATGTACGGACCTGTCCATCTCGATCTCAACTTCCTTGGGAATAAATGCAAACGAGACTTGTATAGCCACACTTTCTGATCTGACTCAAACACTTTCCTGACAATATGCTTATCATGAAATGCTTTCGTGCGAGCTTTGTATAATTTGGCATTCTCATACGCATCATTCATGAGTTCCTCTAATTCTGAGAGTTGCAGTGCTCTCTCTTTGCCAGCCTGGGTGAGGTCAAAATTCAATTTCTTGATAGCCCAATACGCTCTATGCTCTAGCTCGACAGGAAGATGGCATGCTTTCCCGAATACAAGGCAATACGGGGACATGCCAATGAGAGTCTTAAATGCAGTTCTATATGCCCAAAGTGCATCATCTAAGCGCTGGGACCAATCCTTGCGGTCCGGGCGAACTGTCTTTTTTAAAATTCGCTTAATCTCCCTATTGAACACTTCCACCTGTCCACTAGTCTGCGGATGATACGGCGTGGTGAATCTATGATTGACAGAATATCTTCTCAGTAGAGAAGCTATCTGTACATTCCTAAAATGCTTGCCACCATCGCTAATCATCGCACGTGGCACACCAAAACGACTGAAAATGTTGTGCTTAATGAACTTAAGCACTACTCTATGATCATTGGTCTTGGTTGCCACAGCCTCGACCCATTTGGACACATAATCAACTGCCACCAGAATGTATAAATTTTCGAATGAAGGCGGAAATGGTCCCATGAAATCTATGCCCCAAACATCAAAAATCTCAACTATCAAAATCGGAAGTAAGGGCATCATGTCCCTCTTGGACATGTTCCCAATCTGCTGACATCGAAGACATCGCCTACAGAACTCATGAGCATCCCTGTGGAGTGTGGGCCAATAAAATCCTGACTGCAAAACCTTTGCAGCCGTCTTCCTACTGCTAAAATGCCCTCCACAGGCTAATGAATGGGAAAAATTCAGAATGGACTGGTACTCCTCCTCCGGAACACATCTCCTAATGATCTGATCTGCACAGTATTTGAACAACTCTGGTTCATCCCAATAATAGTGCCTCACCTAAGATAGGAATCTCTCACGCTCATTTTTGTTCCAATGCTCAGGTATCTGGCTTGAAACCAGATAGTTCACAATATCTGCAAACCAGGGTAACTGCGATGTACTGACTGTCATGATCTGCTCGTCGGGGAAAGAATCACTGATCGGCCTTTGATCCTGCGTGGTCTGCTACTACATTCTCGCTTCCCTTCTTATCTAGAATCTCGAGATCAAAGTCCTGTAGTAGTAGAACCCAACGAATCAGTCTCGGTTTGGTGTCTTTCTTATTCAACAAATATTTCAATGTCGCATGGTCAGAATAGACAACCACCTTCGAACCGAGTAAATAGGACCTAAACTTGTCCAATGCGAAAACTACCGCAAGTTGCTCCTTCTTTGTCGTAGTATAATTCATCTGAGCATCAGACAGAGTTCTACTAGCGTAGTAGATCACATAGGGCTTCCTATCAATGTGTTGTCCTAAAATAGCCCCCATAGCATAATCAGATGCATCACACATAATCTCAAATGGGAGAGTCCAATCCGGAGGTCTCAAAATGGGCGCAGTAATCAAGGCCTCTTTGAGAATCTCAAAGGCCTTCATACAATCCTCACCGAAAACAAAGGGCTGATCTTTCTCCAATAAAGTACATAGCGGTTGTGAGATTTTACTGAAATCTTTTATGAATCGCCTATAAAAGCCGGCATGCCCTAAAAATGACCGAAATCTGCCTCACAGAGGTGGGTGGAGTCAAACGGGAAATGGATTCCACCTTCGCTCTGTCAACCTCAATGCCTCGCTTGGACACAATGTGTCCAAGCACAATCCCCTCCTAGACCATAAAATGGCTCTTTTCCCAACTCAAGACAAGATTTGTCTCCGCACACCTACTCAGTACTCGAGTAAGTTTTTGAAGGCAATCTTCAAAAGAAGAGCCATACACTGAGAAGTCGTCCATGAAAACTTCCATCACATCATCTATCATGTCTGAGAAGATAGCAAGCACACACCTCTAAAAAGTGGCCAGGGCATTACAGAGCCCAAACGGCATACGTCTAAACGCGAAGGTGCCATAAGGATATATAAACATAGTCTTCTCCTGGTCGTCAGGATGGACAGCTACCTGATTGTATCCTGAATATCCATCTAGAAAGCAGTAGTAGCTCTGTCCTGCGAGCCTCTCTAAGATCTGATCAATGAATGGCAATGGGAAATGATCTTTCCTAGTTGCCACATTCAGCTTCCGATAATCGATACAAACTCGCCATCCCGTGGTGGTTCTCATCGGAATTCTCTCACCCTTCTCATTCTTAACCACAGTGAGTCTTGACTTCTTCGGCACAACCTGAATTGGACTGACCCACTGGCTATCAGAAATAGGGTAAATGATTCCGGCATCCAACCACTTCACCACCTCGTTCTTCACCACTTCCTTCATGTTGGGATTTAGCCTTCTCTGCATATCCCTAACTGGCTTAACTTTCTCATTACAATGAATTCTATGCATGCAGAATGAAGGATCAATCCCCTTCAGATCAGCAACTCCCCAGCCAATCGTTGCCTTGTGCTCTCGAAGAATAGTCAGCAATCTCTGCTCCTGCTCCTCAGTGAACAGGGACGAGATGATCACAGGCAGAGTCTCATCATCTCCGAGGTATGCATACTTGAGTTTATCCGATAAGGGTTTCAACTCGAGTTTCAGAGGTGACTCGATCGAGGATTTGGCGGGGGTCTCCGCAAGTGGTGGGAGAGTCTCAATGATGGCTCCCCAAGGTGGTCTCTCTGACGACACTCTAGACACATCTACACTATCTACACCACTATTCTTCTCTATATGGTACAAATCTAACGAATCTTCAGTAATATATAACTCGGGCTGCTCCTCCACTAACTCATGTGCAATATCTATATAAAAGCAGTCCATGTCTCCCGCTGGTCCCATCGCAGCATTGAAAATATTCAGCTTGACTTTCCTATTGCCGAATGAGAGATCCATGGCTCCGGTCCTACAGTTGATGCACGCATTGGCAGTCGCCAAGAATGGTCTGCCTAAAATGATCGGAGTCTGGTGCTGGCTATCCACTCCTTCCATATCCAGAATAATGAAATCGACTGGAAAATAAAAGTCATCCACCTTAACTAGCATGTCCTCCAAGACACCTCTCGGTACCTTGACAGAACGATTTGCCAGTTGAAGTGTAATAGGAGTCGATCTCATCTCTCCTAACCCAAAAGAATCAAAGAAATACTGTAAACACCCCAAATTTTCACTCACCTCCCCAACATTTCCACCAAGCATCAACATCCAGCCTCTGAAATCGCTGGAGGGCAAAATGGTCATTTTCTGAGCTCGGACCTTGCAAAAGTCCAAATTTCATCTGCAACTCTCAAAATTTCTCTATTTTTAGCTCAGATGTTCAAAATTTTACTCCTGACAGGAGACAGACATCTCCAAATCTTGATTCAAGGTTGCATTGCATAAGACATGACATTGCATATCATTGCACGAGCATTTCAAATCACTGCATTACAAAGCATGTCATTTCGAGGTCCAGAACTCTCGATTTCAAAATTTTCAATCCAGATTAGAATTTCAACTCTTTTCAAAATCGATTTCAAAACCCTGGGTCTTCAAAATTATCAATTTTTCCCATTTTACCCCAGGACTCTGAATTTTAAAATATTTC
This sequence comes from Nuphar pumila, assembly GCF_984573655.1. Taxonomy (NCBI): domain Eukaryota; kingdom Viridiplantae; phylum Streptophyta; class Magnoliopsida; order Nymphaeales; family Nymphaeaceae; genus Nuphar; species Nuphar pumila. Next base: position 50,882,643 of record NC_143257.1, on the reverse strand, counting down.
CTCAAGAAAACCATCTGGATAGTTTTCAATATGGATTTGAGTCACTTCACCTCAGATTTTGCCCTTTTTGACAATTTCAAATATCTTTCTTTTACAAAATCGCCCTACAAGGGCCAACTCTTTCCAAAATTCCTGTTTTGCCTATTAGTCCAGATTTTATGAAAATTCCAAAAAGAAATTGTGGTTTTATCCTTATTTCAATAAAGAAGCAATGTGGGACCCACACTGAGGTGGTGTCACACAAGTTTTCCTTTTGAAAATTCGAATTTTGAAAAACCCAAAAATATAGGAGCCTTGTCCCCTAGAGTTGGTGCCACATGTCACCTTCCCTCTTCTGCCACGTGTCAGTGTGGGGCTACCTTCAGAAGCTGCCACATGTCATCCCAATTATCTGCCATGTGTCACCCTATCCATCCTGCGCCATGTGTCATTTCAAAGACTACCAGGAGATGCCAAGTGTCATAGGTTGTCCTGTCTAGAAAAAGTGGAGTTTGTCTCCTCTGAGGTGGCGCCACTTGAAGTGTGTCTCCTGCAGGGGACACGTGTCAACCCTTCCTTCCTTCTAGAAAAGTAGCCTGACACATGTCCTCTTCCTACTTTTCTCAGAAAAGTAGGAGACATGTGTCACTCCTAAATTCCTACAGAAAAGGTAGGCTTGTCTCCTCTGAGGTGGCGCCATCTGGAGTGTCTCCTGCAGAGGACACGTGGCAAGCTCTCATTTCCTCAGAAAAAGCAAGTGCCATGTGTCATTTCCTGCTTTCTTCAGAAAAACTAGAATTCAAAAGTTCAAAACTCCTCATAGGTGGCGAAAATCCTGAACTTCTACCTTTTTCATCTTATCTGAGATGGCGCCACATGGCTTGGCCCACCTTCTCTCCCCTCTGCCACGTGTCATTCTCTGCTTCTTTCAGAAAAAGTAGAGGACACATGTCTTCTCCCTACTTCTTTCAGAAAAGTAGGAGACACATGTCACTCCTGGCCTTCTTTAGAAAAAGCAAACCATTTAAAATTCAAACAAGGCATTAGGTGGCGAAAATTCGGAGCTCTGATTTTTCCAGATGGCCTGTGAGGGAGCCACATGTCCCTTTCCCTCCTTTTCCTCCCTCTTGCCACATGGCATTGTAGGAGCCACCCTGAGGTGGCGCCACATGTCCACCCTCCATTCCTCCAGGGCCAACCTCCATTTGAATTTCAAACTCCCCCCTGAGGTGGCGCCATTTGAGAAAGCCTCTCCAGACAGCTGACACTTGTCCGCCACATGTCCAGACCTCCCTGCACCAGAAAAAGTAGAAAAAACCCCCCCATGAGGTGGCGCATTTTGCTTCCTCCCTTCATGTCCTCCTGCCACATGGCATCGTAGGAGCCACTCTGAGGAAATGCCACATGTCAGCCCCTCCTTTCCTACAGAAAAGCAAAATTTCAAACATTTGAACTCCCCAAAGGTGGCGCCACATGGCATGCCCCTACTGTTCTAACTTTACACCTCAGATCACCTTTTGAGGTGGCACCATTCCAGGACTCCACTTGGCTCCATTTTTATTTTTTATTTTATTTTTAATAAAGGTAGCCCACCATGAGGTGGCGCCACCTGAGGACTCCCTACAAAACGTGAGTTTGAATTTCAAATTCCAAGAGAGCACCCTCTGAGGTGGCGCCTTCTGGGAGCTCCCTGCAGAGAGAATCAAGCAAACTTTTAAAAAATTCCAAATTCCCCCTGCTGAGGTGTCTCACCCACAAAATTTCCATTTTTTTTATTTTTTTCTCAAAAATTAAAACACCTTTTGAGGTGGCGCCACCTGAGGGCTCCCTGCAGAAGACAAATTCGAATTTCAAACCCCTCAGATGACACCCCCTGAGATGGCGCCACATGGAGGGCTCAGATTGAGCCTGTTTGAATTTCAAAATTTTTCAGAAAAGTTATAAAAACAAGGGTTCACGCCCAGCCTAAAAGGAGATCATTTTTTAGCTCTGGTGAACTTGGAAAATCCGACCTAGCCTTCCTACCATCTGATTTTGAACCTTGGAAATCGTGCCCCCTTTGGCGCATTGAAGAAGGTGGAGTAAAGTTCGTGCCGTGGCCAATCCGATTCCAACAGAGCTCGATTTTGGTGGACCATCCGAAGCTCGGAGCGAAGGACGAAGGAAGCTCGTGATAGCTGCCCCTTTCAAGAGCTCCTACGCTGCGTAACGAAGCAAGGTGCACTTCTTTTCCCCTTGATGTAATTCCATGATTCGATTCGGGAGTCGTTTGAAGAAAGAGCTCATCCTAGAGATGGATTGAGCTATTCTCATAAAATGACACATATAAAACGTTTAATTATGCTTACTTGATGATTTTTAACATTCATATAGTTAGCTAGGTTTAATTAGCAATTTATTTCATTCATTTAGCATATTTCATGAATTAATTAGGATTAATTTAGCATTTATTTCAATTCTGCTTATTTTCAGTAGGTCTCTGTTTTTGTCAGTCAGTCCACACGTAATTTCATGCATTTGTTTTTTATTAAAAATCCCAAAAAAATCAAGGAATGCGCCCTTAGGTGTCCCTAAAATTTTGCCAAAAATTCGGAGCCATTTGAATTTGTTCACTGTGGTAAATATTCAAAATGGCAAGTCGGGTTTTGTTACCCGGGATACGTTTTGAAAATCATTTGCCGACTTGTAAAATCGAGATATCCCTCATGGGAGATCCGATTTTCGATCCGAAAGATGTTCGGAAATTGGGAGAATGTCTAGTTTTTAATATGATTTTTGCAGATTTTTCTGATGTTTTTTTATGTCTGACAAAAATCCGAGAGTTCGGGACACGTGTCAGAGCTTAATTTAGGCCTCTGAGATCTTGGATCGACTTAGGGCTATGGTTTCTCTTTGTGTGTTGCTTCAATTCCGAAACTGTAAAAGGTGAAAGTGGTGTCCGAGATGTCCTATGTTTGAATCTAAAAGCCTGTAATTTTTAGAATAGTGTTGACCCCTGCTTCGGATTTTTCTTATCAGTCCTCTGTTTTGCTACATTTGTCTGATCTGTTAGTTTAGGCAGAAATAGTTATATTTTTATCTGTGTTTACATTGATCAAATGCCAAAGTCATAAACATGAACGTTGTTCATGTAGGTGTCTTGCATAGCTCTGATTAATTTTATAAATTTCAATGGCTTTTTTATATTTGTTTAACATTTTACATCAGATTAGGATGATTTTTACCTCTGTCACAACTAAATCCCTGTTATTGAACTCACCATGGCTCAAATCCCGAGGCTGTAAAAACCAAAAATGTTCCATTTCGGATCTTTTAGCAGTCTGCAAAATATCAGAAGTTTTCATGGTGTAAGTCTTGCATTATCATGTTAAGCATTGCATTTGGTTCGGATCCATAGGCAAAATCCACCATTTTAGGACTTTCCTTGAATTTTAGCATTTAAATCATATTATTTCGTGACTTTTAGCATTCTAGGTTGTTTATCAGAGTGTTTAGATGCTTCATACCGAATTTGGTGCAATTTGAAATCCATTTGAGGTTTGGATCATCCATAATACCAAAACAGGGTCCCGCAGGACCCGGATCCAAGTGAAAAACAAGCGAAATTCGTTATTTTGGCTAAATTTCAAAATGTCAAATTCTGATTTTACAGTCCTAATGTGTTTAGAAGCATGTCTTATTACATTTCATCATCATTTGATTCACTTTGAATTTCAAAATCTCAATTTTACCAAGTTTTCTTTAAAAAAAAAACCTGATTTTAAAGGTATAACTTTATAATTAGGGGTATTTTGGTCATTTTGACCCCAATTCCGAATTTCAAACTGTTTTCCACTGAATTCCCTGCATTTACATCATTTCAAAACATCAAGGAAGCATGAGAATAGGGTTTATATCCAATTAAATCCAATAATTTCATAATATTATTGGAAAATTTTGGAAAAAACCACATATTTGAGCTAACCTCATTTCAAGTTTGACAGGGACATTCAAAAGAAGGAGCTGAAGTCTGCAAATTTCTTTTATTTCCTTTATTTAGTGATGTAATAATGTAAATTTTGGAATAAGAGATTTAATTTCCTGCTTAGACTAGGATGCATATCATATAGTTTGATTTTATGCAATATCCTGATTATATGATTCATGCATTTTATCTCAAAAGCACTATGGATGTTCACGAATGGCACGTGCACCAACTCTTAGGGAGTTGATGGACTCGGTGGGATCCATATTTACGGCCCTAGTCGGAATATGGACGAGACCCAGATCCATCATCTTTCTACTAGTCACATTGAGCCTACACCCTTAGGCTATCTTAAAATGCACATCATATTTCCAAAGTTTTCAAAATCATGTGCATCAAATCAACTAAATTCTGAACATATTCATGGCCACAGTCAGGATATGTGAAGGATTTATTTTGACTTAATGCACATTTTTCCAACAAGTTTCTTAGAAAATCTTTCAAAGTGCATTCATTCACTCATATCATTTGCATCATGAAATCATTGGTTTTCTCATGATTTTCTCAAGAAAACTTCATTCTCAAGAAAATCGATTTCTCAAGAAACTCTGAGGATTTTCCCAAATCGGTTTTTCCAAATCAAAGTTTTCCTGTGATTTTCCTTGAAAATATTATTTTCTTAAGATGCTTTCGAAAAGAATTTCTCATCTTTCTCCAAGATCAAAATCGACTTCCAAGTATTTCAAGGGTAAAATTCCCAGGATTTCAATTTCCCAAGTTTGAATTTCCTTCTCCAATGAGTTTTCCTATAAATTTTCCATCATGTTCCTAAGAAAATTCTCAAAGTCCAAGTTTTCCTTAGAAGTGTTGTCCTTTTCCAAATGTTCGCCTTTTCTCAAGAATCACTTCTATTTTCTCAGGATTTTCAACCATTCATGATTTTCCCACAACTTTATGAACTTTCCCGAGATTTCAAATCTTTTTCATCTGAGTTTCCTGAGAAATTGACTTTCATCTTTTTCCTGAGAGATTCTTTTCAACTCCAAATATTTTCCAAGCATGCATCATATTTTCCAACTTACATTTTACAAAATCTCATAGCACATGCCTGAATTCTCTGTGCATTTAGGATAGAACATAATTTTAATGATTTAACTAAGTCAAGCACAATTTTGGTCCTTGGTTCGATTACCCCTGTTAAAGGCGGCAGGAACGGTCGAACCTCGTACCGACAGGTCGAGCCCCATCCCATGGATTTTCCCGCAATTTTCAAAACGGAGGCGAGTATTTCAAAACATTTCCAAAATCCGGTCAGGTTTGAAGCGCGAAAGCGTTTCCTTCCTTTTTCTCTTCCGCAAGGAAGGGAAGACGGGGGAAAAATTTCGCGACGATAACAGGTTTGGCGACCGTGATGGGACTCTGTCCTTGTCTGACCTAAATTATGCTTGATTTAGTTCAATTATCAAAATTGTGTTCATAAAATGTCAGCTCTTTTACTTTCAATATCATGTGAGCCTAGGAGCCTAGATTCTGACCCAGCTGACATTGAATGCATATAGCTTAGGCATGGTTTGGTAGGACCATATTGAGGAGATATTTTCATGCTCACATAGACTTAGGTCTAAATACAATCCTCCTCGATTTAGGATCTGAATGCAAACAATGTATGCTTCTTCAAAGATTTTCAAAAGTCTATCTCTCTAGGATTTAGAGCCCTCTATTTCTTGCATGTGATCATTTTTCAAAACCCTCAATTACCTATCATTACCCAGTCTTCACGTTGCTGGGCTCTCTTCCAGAACCATAGTTCGGGACAGAGCCTCACAACTGGGCCAACTATTTGGGTTAACACCCCCCTACCACGTACCGCGGGCCACAGTCCGAAGTATATCGGTAGGCGCTCAAGGATGTTGGAAAACCTTACCTTAGAACCGGAGTTGAAATTCTATGCCACGTACCTCGGATTTCGATTCGGGTATATCGGCATAACTGGATTGGACAAAGATGATCTGAACTTAGAGTTAGGATTAGGGTCCTACAGCTGTTTTCAAATTGATGCATCTAGAGTCAGCCTTTTAGGGAGTGCTGAATGTGCATAAATGTTTGTGCAGGATGTGATTGTATGTATGATTTTCTCAATTCTTTATATTTCCCAATGTTTTTCAACTCATTAGGTCTTTTTCCAAATATCCTTATTTTCCACGAGATCTTTTCTCAAACCCTGGATGATTTTTTTAAATATCCCATTTCTTTCAAAACTCCAGGCGATTTTACATTCTATCTTTCTACTGGATCTCGAATTTCTAGCTGCATTTTTATCCTGCCTGCAAAATTTTTCAAAATTTCTCACATTTTCCTAAGTCTCATTCTGAGTCTTTCTCTGTTTTCAGTTCGATGGCATCCAGTCAAGTCGACCCTATCTTTCCTGAAGGTCACATCTCCTTCGAGGTGCGACAAGGTCGTCCTGAACATCGAGCTCTTAGCACCGGAACTTTCATTCCCCGGTGGCATTATTCCTGGCTAAAGAGCTTTTCCCGAATGTTCCCGGACCATTTGAGCGAGTGCGGATTGGAGCTGGCATCAGCAGTCGGAAAGCAGACCATCAATGGCAACCTGATCCATGCAATGGCGGAGCGATCGAATCCTCGAACGTGTACCTTCTGGTTCCCGTGGGGAGAGATGACTGTTTTAATGGATGAATTTTCAGAAATCATGGGGTTGCGAGAACCAGCTGGTTGACCAAGCGACCCATTAGAGCATCAATTCCTTATCAATGTCAAGGGTTTGGACCCCCGAGACTCCTTAGCTCGTATGACAGGCCGCCGATCTTGGCCCCTGATCCAGTTAGAAGGAGATGAATATGTTGACCTACTTGAGTTGTACCGCCAGTACGGGACCTTCGTCGAAGTCAGCTCGCTTTCAAGAACAGCCAAAGAAAGGATTCAAAATGCAATGGTTCTATGCACTGTAGGACTGTCCCTTTTCCCAGATGGACAGAACTACATGGACATCAGGATAATCCAACTTATGAGAAGATGGGGAAGTCGGCAAACCAATCGCCTCTCTATAGCCATGGCAGCGCTCGCCTTCCTTTATCGAGGTCTGACTCGATTCTCACTTGGAGAGTCCATTTTAGTTGAAGGATGCATCTACGCACTTCAGTCCTGGTTTTTCCAACACGTTCCAGCCCGAGCAAGCTCTTTCAGATACAATGGTCAAGAACTCCTTCCAGTGGCGCAGTACCGGTCTATGATCAACAACATTCAAGAGGATGACATTGTTTGGGACTATTTTGATCGGCAAATATCTCCTCCCAGATATACCTACGCTTATGGCAAGCGGTTCAAGTTGCTGGGACCATTCTTCTGCACTTATTATCAACCAGAGAGATGTGTTCGGCAGTTCTCCCAGAGGCAGCATTATGTCGAAGCCCGACTGTTATCAGGAACTATGGCAGAGTTCGATCTCACCTCCGCACAATGGTCCGGGGTATATCATTCCGCCCGCTACGGCTGGGATTCCTTTGTCTCTCTTAAAATCTTTCCAGGTCCTAGAGTGTCTGCCGACTATCGTGAATGGTGGCAAATTGTTTGTCCCTCACCTCTTTGTCAAGATCAATAAAATCTTATTCTTCTCATTTTAAATAAAATTCTCTTTCTTTCTATTATGGTTTGACGACCTCGCCTAGGTAACAAGGCATATTTTTGTTGTTTATTTCTTTTGCAGAAGGAATGACAACACAATTGTCGTGATTCCCACGACGACTCAGTCCCTAGTAATGGGACATCTTTTCCAAATTGTCTACCATATTTTCAGCAAATATCTCCTCCAAAAGCTAATTCTCTCAAAATCTAATCAGGTCTTTTGCCCTGCAGAGAGCATCCATATCATTTGATGGTTGAGACAAGATCAGGCAAAAGAACCACGGCATCCTAGTACTCGTCAGCCTCGGAAGAAGAGATGAGTTCCCCTCGATCTGAGAAGAGTCGAGAGCAGCAGCAAGAAGACGATGGCATAGACCCTCAAATGTATGCCATGTTCAGAAAAATGATGAACAAAATGATGAATGAGCAGCCCGGGACCAGCTCAGAAAGGAACCCATTCAGAGAGAAGTTCCATGGTCACAGGGGTAAGAAGGCTCCCAAGAAGCAGATCCAGCCAGAAGAGATTTTAGATGAATCTGATTCCACTGAAAATACTGATGAAGAATATGAGGTGCCTCCGGCATTTCAGAAGCGTGGCCAAAGTAAAAGCCGCAGATCAAAGAGCAGAGATAAAGAAGAACCGTTGCAAGCGCAGTTCAAAGAAATGGCCCGAGTTGTCAAGGATCTGCAAGCCCGCGACAAGGGCAAAAAAGTCTTCACCAGTGAGGACTTCTATGACGGCTTAGAAGGGGATGATGATCTGGAAAATCTCCCCCGAAAATTCATCAAATTCGATGGTTCTGGCGACCCAAAAGCTCATCTCGCCACCTTCTTCGCAGAATGCTCTCGGTTTAGAAGGGATAACCGAGCATTGTTTCTATGCTTCCCCCGCAGCTTGGAAGGAGTTGCCGCCAAATGGTATGCTGAGCATATCAACCCCATTGAGCTCAAGGAGTTCGACAAAGTTGTAAATCTATTTATTGAACGCTTCTTGTTCAACACAGAAGCGCTGCCTACATTAAGTCATCTCTGCAATTTGAGACAGAACGAGAATGAAAAAGCACGGGACTTCATTCACAGGTGGAGATCAGCCTGTAATAAGATGAGAGATCCTATCTCGGAAAGGCACGCATTGTCCTTAATCCTCAACAATTTCTCGCAGCCGTTAAGAGGATTAATTTCCACAGCGCCGTCCAGGACCTTCATTGAGCTGACTGAACGAGCCGAATGGCTCGAGCTGAGTGTGGAAAATGGAGTCTATGAAGGCTTCACCTTTTCCAAGAACAACTCCCATGGTGAGCAGAAGAAGAAAGCTCACTTCACTTATTCTGCCAACAACAACAGCAAAGGCCGTAATCAGCGCAAAGGGCAGAAGAAAGATTACTGCTACAGCTCAGGCAGTTCGAACAACAAAGATCAGAAAGCAAAGCCTGCTCCTCAGTTCAGCAAGCCTCCTCAGCAGGATCAAGGACCGAAGCTACGCGAGAAAGTCAAACATGAAGGATGGAGTTACGACAGAAAGTTTACTCCTCTTGACCAATCACTCGAGGATGTACTCGAGTACATGCTATCGAAAGAGATGGTCAAATTGCCCAGATTGGCCGATCCCCCTGTGCCCATGGGGAAATGGAAAGATCAGTTCTGCAAGTTCCACAGGACAGTGGGACACAACACTGAGAACTGCTTTGTTCTCAAAAATATCGTGCAAGATCTCATTGAAAAGAATCTATTGGTAGAAGGAGAAGAAGAAGAGAAAATGGACATTCTCAACCACCCCTTCCCTTCGCACACCACAGCAGTAGTGTCTGCACAACCCTTTCTACCGCATGAACATATCAAGCCATGTTCTGTGCAAGATCTTCAAGTTCAGCATCAGGTGATGGTGCTACGACAAGCAGCTCCAGATTCTAAGAAGATGGACTTAATTTCAGCATTCGGTAAAATGAAAGTTGCGGAAGCACCTTTGAAGTCAGTTCCCAAATCAAAAGGAACTCCTGACTTCTTCAAGCAAATCGTTAGACCCAGGCTGGAGAATTCAAGTCAAAAGCCTCTGACCGCTTTATCCAATGTCTCCATCCTTGACTTGGCCAAGAATTCTAGCAAGCACCGACAAGTACTGGATGATCTGCTCAGGAAAATCAAAGTTAAGCCCAGTACCACTCCTGAAGACATGGCACAGATTGTGAACTCCGCCATGACCAATGCACCAATCACTTTTTCGGATGAGGACCTTCCAAAGCCTTATTCCTTTCATAATAATGCCTTGTACATTGTTGTTCGAGTCAGAGGAATGATGGTACCGCATGTGCTGGTCGATGGAGGCAGTAGCCTCAACATATGTCCTGAAATGACCGCAAAGGCATTAGGGATCAAGGATGAAGAATATATTACAGACCCCATCACTATCTATGGGTTTGACAATCATGGTCAAACGGCCAAGGGCAAGATATTCCTGGAGGTGTTCATTAATTATTCAGTGCATTCAGTGTTTTTCCATGTGGTTAACGTACCACCAACCTACAACTTGCTGCTCGGAAGGACATGGATTCACAACGCTAATGCAGTGCCTTCTACCCTCCATCAATGTGTTAAGTGGTCAAAAGGTGGAATGATTACCACAATACTGGGAGAAGACCCAGAAGAAAGGCTCTCGCAGCCCATGATTCCTCAGCCATCATTCAATGCAGACTTTCCCAGCATCAGGGAAAGTGAAGAGATCAATCTCGGGGAGAATCGAGAAATACTTCAGGCACCATCAGAGCCATCTCTGCACACAGTAGCCACGATACGATGGAAAGGTCCTCAATTCTTCAAGGTTGGAGGTCGAATCGACTACAGCACCATTAAGGATCATCCCTTGTTTCCTCAATTCATGAAGTCAAGAAAGGGATTTGACTTACTCCTGAAGCATGGCTATCAACCCTTCAAGGGACTCGGCAAGAACGAAGATGGCCGCATCGAGCCAATGATTCAGAAACATCGTCCCCACAGAGCAGGACTGGGGTTCTCCGGAGGAAGCTCATCAAGGAAGACTGTTTTTGTCAAAGGGGCACAATGAAGACCATTTGTTATTTTCTTTCTATTCTTTTCCAAATAAATGTCTCATTTTACCAATGTCATTAATCAATTCAATCAATAAAATTCCCAGTTTCTTTGTCTATTCGGATGCCATCTGTCTCCCTTCCTGTCTATCTCTTCATTTTATAATTCGATTTTATGTATGGTTCTCTTCAAATGATTGCTTGTCTTACTATAAGCCGATTTATCTGAACCAGATTTCTTCTCCAAAATTTCAGAATGACTTCTCGGACAATCAAGAAGCTCGTTCTCAATCCCAAGGCCTTTCAGAAGTCGACAGCAATTCACAGAATCAAAGCAAGCACCGGAAATGACAAGAGTGCAAAGCAGTCTGATGATTGTGCAGAATATGATCAGTCTCTTCAGAAATTATCGGAGTTCGCCGCAGTTCAGAAGCAGGACGAACCATCTCCTCTAGTACAAGATCCAACTGAAGGTGTCAATATCGGTTCAGAGGAAGATCCAAAAATTCTCCAGATCGGAACCAGTCTGAATCCGGAAGAAAAGAAAAGACTTACAGATTTTCTCAAGCGGCATGAAGAAGTGTTCGCATGGACATATGAAGACATGCCGGGCTTAGACCCCAAATTAGTCGAACACCGTCTTGTCTTAAAGCCGGATGCTAAGCCAGTCAAGCAGAAGCTGAGAAAAATGGATCCTAGAATAGAACAACAAGTCAAAGAAGGACTTGAAGATCTGCTCAAAGCAGGATTTATTCGAGCTATTGACTACCCAGATTGGTTAGCCAATATCGTCGTAGTCCCAAAGAAAAGTGGCAAAGTAAGGATCTGCATAGACTTCAGAGACCTCAATAAGGCAACTCCGAAGGATGACTATCCACTTCCAAGCATCGATCTTCTAGTCGATAGCACGGCAGGACATGCCATGTTCTCTTTCATGGACGGATATTCCGGCTACAATCAGATTAAGTTGGCCGCCCGCGACCAATCGAAAACTTCCTTTACTACACCTTGGGGCACTTTCTGCTACACAGTTATGCCTTTTGGGCTCAAGAATGCTGGAGCAACGTATCAACGGGCAATGGCTGTCATCTTTCATGATCAGATGCGCAAAATCATGGATGCGTATGTTGATGATATTCTCGTGAAATCTAAAGAGGGAGAAGATCACCTCGAAGCCCTTGATCAAGTCTTTAAAAGACTTATTCTTTACAAGTTAAGGCTTAACCCGCAAAAGTGTGTCTTCGGAGTCGAATCAGGCAAATTGTTGGGTTTTCTGGTTAGCAAAAGGGGAATTGAAGTTGACCCAGTCAAAGCAAAGGCTATCATTGATATGCCACCCCCGAAGAATCTCAAAGAACTACGTAGCCTTCAAGGACGTATGCAGTCAATCCGGCGATTCATTTCCAATTTGGCGATGAGATGTGAGCCCTTCAACCACTTACTTAGAAAAGGAGTGAAGTTCGAATGGGGACCAGAATGTCAGCAATCGTTCGATCGAATCAAGAAGTATCTTCTCAATCCTCCCATCCTGAAGCCGCCAGAATTGGGAAAACCTCTTTTATTATACATCTCAGTCAATCAAGTCACATGCGGAGGATTCTTGGCACAATACAAAGAAGGCAGCCTGATAGAGCACACCATTTATTACGTGAGCAAGACTTTCATAGATTATGAAAAGAGATACTCTCAAATAGAGAAGACCTGCCTAGCTCTGGTATGGATGTGTCAGAAGCTAAGACACTACCTGCTAGCATCAGAAGTCAAAATCTTGTCTAAACTCAATCCTCTCAAGTATATCTTAGAGCAACCTTTCCTCAACGGACGAGTCGCAAAATGGCAAGTCTTACTGATGCAGTATGACTTAGAATACGTCTCGCAACAATCAATCAAAGGCCAAGCAATTGCAGATCAATTGGCGGATTTTCCTCTGACCGAAGAAGTGAAAGCCGAAGATGACTTCCCTGATGAGCAAATTTGCAACATCCAACAATTTCCGGTCTGGAATTTATTTTTTGATGGTTCTAAAAACATGGCCGGAATAGGCATCGGAATCTTATTAATCACTCCTGAGAAGGAGATGATTCCATTTTCTCTCAAGTTAGATTTTCAATGCACTCACAACATGGCTGAATATGAAGCCCTGATTCAAGGTCTAAAGATTCTACTAGACTTCAATGTTAAGAGAGTGCATGCCTATGGCGACTCATTACTTGTTGTTAATCAAGTTCGAGCCGAATGGCAGGTCAAAGATCAGAAGCTATTTCCCTATGAGAAAATTGTTTCAGCTCTTATCAGCGAGTTTGAAGAATTCCAGCTCTTCCATATCAAGAGAGATTTTAATCAAGTGGCCGATAGCCTAGCCAGCTTAGGCTCCATTATGGCATTCAAGAATGGAGAATCTTGTCGCTCTTTTGAAATTGGCAGACTTGACCAACCTGCTTTCATTCCAGCGGAACAAGTAAACCAGGCTGAGCAAAGGAAGAAGCCTTGGTATTACAACATCAAAACTTTCATAGAAACTGGCGAATTTCCTCCAGAACTCTCAAAGAAAGAGCAACAAGCAATCCAGCGTATGTCTACTCGATACTTCATTTTGGCCAATGTCCTCTATCGTCGCGGATTCAGTTCAGAGTATTCCAGATGTTTAGATGAAGACGAAGCCAAAGAAGTCGTGCGAGAAGCACACGAAGGCATCTGTGGTGGCCACGTCGGCTACCAAACCCTTGTCAAGCAAATCATCAGAGCAGGGTACTACTGGAAGACTATGCAACAAGACTGTTATCATTATGTGAAGAAGTGTGTGCAATGCCAGATACATGCACCTTCTATCCATGCTCCAGCAACTTATTTACAGTCTGTTGTCTCTCCATGGTCATTTTCTATGTGGGCCTTCGATGTTGTAGGTCCCATCACTCCTTCAGCTTCAAATGGCCACAAATACTTCCTTGCCGCAACAGAATATTTCACCAAGTGGGTAGAAGCCATCAGTCTCCGCACAGTAGAAGGCCGACACGTGGTCTCTTTCATTCACAAGAACATCCTTTGCCGTTTCGGCGTCCCGCATGACATTGTGTCAGACAACGGCAGTCATTTCAAGAATGAAAAGTTGAAGACATTCTGCTCAAAATTCAAGATCTATCACCATTTTTCCGCTCCATATTATCCTCAAGGGAATGGTCAGGCAGAGGCCACCAACAAGATTTTAATTCGTATCTTGGAGCGAACTGTGGAAATAGGCCGTGACTGGCATGAGAAGATCCACGATGCACTGTGGGCCTATCGGACCACCATTCGTACACCAACGAATGCTACCCCATCAGAACTGGTTTATGGAACAAAAGTAGTATTGCCGCTACATGTTCAGAAGCCCGCTTTGAAATTTGCTTCACTTCTGCAATTACCTCTTGATCAATACCAGCAGCAGCGACTAGTGCAGCTAGACTTACTCGACGAGAGAAGACTAAAAGCAGCAGAGCATGCTCAATCCTATCGCCAGAGAGTAGCCAGGCAATATGCGAAGTCTATCATCGAAAGAAGATTCAAAGTCAATGATTTAGTACTTCAATCCACAGCTTATCTCAAGCATCATCCTGGCGGCAAATGGTCGCCAAATTGGGAAGGTCCCTATGTTGTCAAAGAAGCATTACCCCGCAACTCATATCGGCTCATCAATGCCGATGGGGTAGAATTGCCAGATCCTATTAATTCGCGACACTTGAAAAAGTTTTATACTTGAAACATTTATTCTTCCCTTGTAATCCTTCCTGTTTCTTTCAAATAATGATCCAACTTTCTTCCCCAGTTACACTGGGGCATTTTAAAATTTTATTCTATACGCAGGCAGGATAAACGAATTCCTCATTTCATGCACAGGTGCATTCATATGCATCAACTCATATTCATTTGCATTCAATTGCATTAACAACAATCCGGTCAGTATTGGGATTTCAACAAACAGTCCCATCACAATTCCTAATGATCCAAAGATCATCGCCAATACTGAACCAAAACCCAGCACTCGAACTGGTATTATTTCAAAATCCAGTATTCAAGCTGGCACATTTTCAACTTTTTGGAAAACCGAGTTCCGACTCGGGTTTTTATTCAAATCATTTTCCTTTGTTGATCCGGGTTCCGACTCGTGATCTCTCTACTTTACTCGAGCCTTGACTCGAACTCTTCATTTTCCTTTGTTGATCCGGGTTCCGACTCGTGATCTCTCTACTTTATTCGAGCCTCGACTCGAACTCCTCATTTTCCTTTGTTGATCCGGGTTCCGACTCGTGATCTCTCTACCTTATTCGAGCCTTGACTCGAATTCTTCATTTTCCTTTGTTGATCCGGGTTCCGACTCGTGATCTCTCTACTTTATTCGAGCCTTGACTCGAATTCTTCATTTTCCTTTGTTGATCCGGGTTCCGACTCGTGATCTCTCTACTTTACTCGAGCCTTGACTCGAACAAATCATTTTCCTTTGTTGATCCGGGTTCCGACTCGAGATCTTTTCGAGCTTGTCATTCTCTTTTGTTGATCCGGGTTCCGACTCGTGATCTCATTACCTTACTCGAACCCTGATTCAAGTTCTTCATTTTCTTTTGTTGATCCGGGTTCCGACTCGAGATCTCTTTATCTTATCCAAGCTCTAATTCAAGTCTTTCATTTTCCTTTGTTGATCCGGGTTCCGACTCGTGATCTCATCATCTTATTTGAGCTCTGATTCAAGCCTTCCATTTTCTTTTGTTGATCTGGGTTCCGACTCGAGATCTCTTTAGTTACTCGAGCCTTGACTCAAGCTCTTCATTTTCTTTTGTTGATTCGGGTTCCGACTCATGATTTCTCTATTCATTTGAGCTCAGATGCGAGCTCTTCATTCTCTTTTGTTGATTCGGGTTCCGACTCGTGATCTCTCTATTCATTTGAGCTCAGATGCAAGCTCTTCATTTCCTCTGTTGATTCGGGTTCCGACTCGTGATCTCTATATTTTATTCGAGCTCTGACTCGAACTCATCATTCTCTTTTACTGATCCAAGTCATTTCAGGGTCTGTCAATTGCTCAAATTTGATATTTTGCCCTCCAAATTTCAATTTAAGTCCTCAAATCAGGCAATTCTCCAATTTCGACCTCTGGGTCACCCGATTTCCAATTCTCGATTTCCATTACCAATCTCAATTTCAACCTTCGGGTCTATCAATTTCCAATTTTCGACCTTCGGGTCAATCAAACTCCAATTTTCGACCTTCGGGTCAATCAATTTCCAATTTTCGACCTTCGGGTCAATCAATTTCCAAATTTCGACCTTCGGGTCAATCAATTTCCAATCTTTGACCTTCATTTCCAAATTTCGACCTTCGGGTTACCCAATTTCGACCTTTTGGTCAATCAATTCTCAATTTTGACCTTTTGGTCAAATCAATTTCCAAATTTCGACCTTCGGGTCACCCAATTTCAACCTTTTGGTCAATCAATTCTCAATTTTGACCTTTTTGGTCAAATCAATTCTCAATTTCGACCATCAGGTCATCCAATTTCGACCTTCGGGTCATTCAATTTTCAGCAACCAATTTTCCAATTTTCAATTTCGACCTTTGGGTCAATCAATCTCAATATCCAATTTCAATCATTTTCTCTTGCGAAAGACCCTTTTAGGGAGAGTTCGAGGGAGCTCGTTCTTTTCGCATGCTATCCAATTCGTTCACTTAGCCCCTTTTCAGGGAGAGTTTGAAGGGACTCGCGTCTTTGTGAACCGTTTGCAAAACAATTTCCAATTTCACACATGAAACCCTTTTTAAGGGAGAGGCTCGACGGAGACTCGCTTTTCTTGTGACCCCCCAATTTCATACTAGGCCATTTTCGTCATGAAAGACCCTCTTTGCAGGGAGAGTGTGATGGACTCGTTCCTTTCATGACCCAATTTTCAGACCTCACTATTATCGGCCCCCTTTCCATAAGAGAAGCCTAATATTAGGGAGCTTTGACGAAAGCTCAATTTCTCTTCGAAAGTTCGTTTTGCAAACACCTCCTCTTTAGGGAAGAGAGGAGTATTTCCCATTTCCCATTCAGGTAAGGGCTAAGCCTGAGTCTCTCTTTTTGGGGAAAAAGAGAGGAGAATTTTCGTCACGGATGCGTTGAGCCAGATTTCAAATACTCACTTTCACTAAGGATTTCAAGAAAATTTTGTCAATTTGTCAAATTATTTGCTGATTTCAGAATCTTTATTGCACTAGTCAGTTTACCCTCAGCATTACTTCCAAAAGAGCGAAGCTTTTGCGAAAAGGGATTCAAACTTCAAATTCTTTCTATTGGCCAACCAAAAGGATGAAGGATAAATCCTCGATATGGCCAGAAAAGAAGATTCAATGATAGTAAAAAGCCATAAATGATTGATATTGATCACAGTCAATGGCACATCTTTAAGGATTATTCTTGTAAAGACAAGGCAGTGGAAATATCCTGAGCGCTAGAAAAGAGAGCATTTACCCAAGCCCCGTTTCCTCAAAATCACCTAAGCCGCAATTAAATATCCGCAAAAGGGATCTCTCACCTGTCGTCAAGATGAAGGCGAATTAGGCGAGTAGACCCCCGGGGCCAAAGAAGATTCGAAACATCTCCACGATGACGGAGTTTGTGACGGATCCTTCCAGGGAAAGTCCAAAGCACTGTCGAGATGAAGGCAGATGCGATGAACCTCTCGACAATCCCTAAAAGATATTTAATTTCAGCTATCGCCCAAAGATCTCCGAACCCATCATCCAAGAAGGATCGAAACATCTTCAAGTTGAAGGAGTTTGTGACGTACCCTTCCCAAAAGAGAGAAAGAGAGGAAAAAGAAAGAGAGAAAAAGTAAGAATATCTCCAAAATAAAGGAGAATGTAGAAAAAACCCAGAGAGCCAAAAAAAAAAAGTGCAGAAGGACTATCAAGAGAGAAGCTCTCAGGATATCAAACTGCCAAATCTATCAAGAATCCTCTTTAAATTTGTGAAATTCTATTATCAATACTCTTTCATCAATCGCTTTCATAACATCAAATTCTCTTTCCTGCTCATATCAAGGAAATTGATAGCTTCCTTGAAGAAGGCCAATTGCGAACAATTTGGATTTCAAGTCTCGATTCTACAAAGTGAACCTTGTTTGGAGGTAATGCTTTAGGTAGAAAAGAAGGAATATCTTTGCAACAATGTGCAACATTTTCAAAAACTATGAATCAACAGCAAAATTTCCAACATTTTGGCAATATTTTCTAGCTATCCTGACATGAAGTGAGAGCTTGATGTCCGTCTTCGATGCATCCTGACACCAATTTTAAATCCCTCCTAAGGACTTGATTCCTTCCCTTCTTTGAGAGCATGAACTCTCAGATTGCACACTTCCCTGTGTCCCCACTGTCCCACCATAGACAGTCCCATTTCGGTTCGAGGTCGAACCACCAATCATTTCCCGCAAAAGGCAATTTCAAAAGCTGATTTTAGTCTCAGCAATGAGACGCCCAAAACCAATCCCTTTTCAAGCTTTAGGGACCCCATTTTCCTTCCTTTTGCAAAAAACCCTGTCGGATTTACTGTGCAAAATCCGAAGGTTCCATCATGGTCTCTTCCTTCGAGGATTCCATTCATTTTCCACCCGATCAGGATAAGGGTACAAACCTGAGCCTCGATCAAAGAGGTATTTCATTTTCCGCCCGATCAGGATAAGGGTACAAACCTGAGCCTCAATCAAAGAGGTATTTCATTTTCCGCCCGATCAGGATAAGGGTACAAACCTGAGCCTCATTCAAAGAGGTATTTCATTTTCCGCCCAATCAGGATAAGGGTACAAACCTGAGCCTCGATCAAAGAGGTATTCCATTTTCCGCCCGATCAGGATAAGGGTACAAACCTGAGCCTCAATCAAAGAGGTATTTCATTTCCCGCCCGATCAGGATAAGGGTACAAACCTGAGCCTCCTTTGATGAGGTATTCCATTTCAATGCCCGATCAGGATAAGGGTACAAACCTGAGCCTCCGTCGATGAGGTATTTCATTTTCCGCCCGATCAGGATAAGGGTACAAACCTGAGCCTCAATCAAAGAGGTATTTCATCTTCCGCCCGATCAGGTTAAGGGTACAAACCTGAGTCTCATTTCGATGAGATATTCCATTCCCCAATCAGGTCAAGGGTCAAAACCTGAGCTTCGTTCCATGCGAGGTATTTCTGTCCCATCCAGGTTAAGGGCAAAAACATGAACTTCACTCTCATAGAATGAATCTTTTCTCTCCATTCTTCGCTTCATATCTACCATCTTCCTCGGGCTAATTTCTTCACACCCAGTCAGATCCTTCTAACTGGGGCATTTTTTTATGTATGGCCCAAATTTGGTGTGTTTTTCTTTGCCACTAAGCTCGGCCATGAGCCGGCTTAGTAGCAAAGAGGGGCATCTGTAAACACCCCAAATTTTCACTCACCTCCCCAACATTTCCACCAAGCATCAACATCCAGCCTCTGAAATCGCTGGAGGGCAAAATGGTCATTTTCTGAGCTCGGACCTTGCAAAAGTCCAAATTTCGTCTGCAACTCTCAAAATTTCTCTATTTTTAGCTCAGATGTTCAAAATTTTACTCCTGACAGGAGACAGACATCTCTAAATCTTGATTCAAGGTTGCATTGCATAAGACATGACATTGCATATCATTGCATGAGCATTTCAAATCACTGCATTACAAAGCATGTCATTTCGAGGTCCAGAACTCTCGATTTCAAAATTTTCAATCCAGATTAGAATTTCAACTCTTTTCAAAATCGATTTCAAAACCCTGGGTCTTCAAAATTATCAATTTTTCCCATTTTACCCCCAGGACTCAGAATTTTAAAATATTTCCTCAAGAAAACCATCTGGATAGTTTTCAATATGGATTTGAGTCACTTCACCTCAGATTTTGCCCTTTTTGACAATTTCAAATATCTTTCTTTTACAAAATCGCCCTACAAGGGCCAACTCTTTCCAAAATTCCTGTTTTGCCCATTAGTCCAGATTTTATGAAAATTCCAAAAAGAAATTGTGGTTTTATCCTTATTTCAATAAAGAAGCAATGTGGGACCCACACTGAGGTGGTGTCACACAAGCTTTCCTTTTGAAAATTCGAATTTTGAAAAACCCAAAAATATAGGAGCCTTGTCCCCTAGAGTTGGTGCCACATGTCACCTTCCCTCTTCTGCCACGTGTCAGTGTGGGGCTACCTTCAGAAGCCGCCACATGTCATCCCAATTATCTTCCATGTGTCACCCTATCCATCCTGCGCCATGTGTCATTTCAAAGACTACCAGGAGATGCCAAGTGTCATAGGTTGTCCTGTCTAGAAAAAGTGGAGTTTGTCTCCTCTGAGGTGGCGCCACTTGAAGTGTGTCTCCTGCAGGGGACACGTGTCAACCCCTCCTTCCTTCTAGAAAAGTAGCCTGACACATGTCCTCTTCCTACTTTTCTCAGAAAAGTAGGAGACATGTGTCACTCCTAAATTCCTACAGAAAAGGTAGGCTTGTCTCCTCTGAGGTGGCGCCATCTGGAGTGTCTCCTGCAGAGGACACGTGGCAAGCTCTCATTTCCTCAGAAAAAGCAAGTGCCATGTGTCATTTCCTGCTTTCTTCAGAAAAACTAGAATTCAAAAGTTCAAAACTCCTCATAGGTGGCGAAAATCCTGAACTTCTACCTTTTTCATCTTATCTGAGATGGCGCCACATGGCTTGGCCCACCTTCTCTCCCCTCTGCCACGTGTCATTCTCTGCTTCTTTCAGAAAAAGTAGAGGACACATGTCTTCTCCCTACTTCTTTCAGAAAAGTAGGAGACACATGTCACTCCTGGCCTTCTTTAGAAAAAGCAAACCATTTAAAATTCAAACAAGGCATTAGGTGGCGAAAATCCGGAGCTCTGATTTTTCCAGATGGCCTGTGAGGGCGCCACATGTCCCTTTCCCTCCTTTTCCTCCCTCTTGCCACATGGCATTGTAGGAGCCACCCTGAGGTGGCGCCACATGTCCACCCTCCATTCCTCCAGGGCCAACCTCCATTTGAATTTCAAACTCCCCCCTGAGGTGGCGCCATTTGAGAAAGCCTCTCCAGACAGCTGACACTTGTCCGCCACATGTCCAGACCTCCCTGCACCAGAAAAAGTAGAAAAAACCCCCCCATGAGGTGGCGCATTTTGCTTCCTCCCTTCATGTTCTCCTGCCACATGGCATCGTAGGAGCCACTCTGAGGAAATGCCACATGTCAGCCCCTCCTTTCCTGCAGAAAAGCAAAATTTCAAACATTTGAACTCCCCAAAGGTGGCGCCACATGGCATGCCCCTACTGTTCTAACTTTACACCTCAGATCACCTTTTGAGGTGGCACCATTCCAGGACTCCACTTGGCTCCATTTTTATTTTTTATTTTATTTTTAATAAAGGTAGCCCACCATGAGGTGGCGCCACCTGAGGACTCCCTACAAAACGTGAGTTTGAATTTCAAATTCCAAGAGAGCACCCTCTGAGGTGGCGCCTTCTGGGAGCTCCCTGCAGAGAGAATCAAGCAAACTTTTAAAAAATTCCAAATTCCCCCTGCTGAGGTGTCTCACCCACAAAATTTCCATTTTTTTTATTTTTTTCTCAAAAATTAAAACACCTTTTGAGGTGGCGCCACCTGAGGGCTCCCTGCAGAAGACAAATTCGAATTTCAAACCCCTCAGATGACACCCCCTGAGATGGCGCCACATGGAGGGCTCAGATTGAGCCTGTTTGAATTTCAAAATTTTTCAGAAAAGTTATAAAAACAAGGGTTCACGCCCAGCCTAAAAGGAGATCATTTTTTAGCTCTGGTGAACTTGGAAAATCCGACCTAGCCTTCCTACCATCTGATTTTGAACCTTGGAAATCGTGCCCCCTTTGGCGCATTGAAGAAGGTGGAGTAAAGTTCGTGCCGTGGCCAATCCGATTCCAACAGAGCTCGATTTTGGTGGACCATCCGAAGCTCGGAGTGAAGGACGAAGGAAGCTCGTGATAGCTGCCCCTTTCAAGAGCTCCTACGCTGCGTAACGAAGCAAGGTGCACTTCTTTTCCCCTTGATGTAATTCCATGATTCGATTCGGGAGTCGTTTGAAGAAAGAGCTCATCCTAGAGATGGATTGAGCTATTCTCATAAAACGACACATATAAAACGTTTAATTATGATTACTTGATGATTTTTAACATTCATATAGTTAGCTAGGTTTAATTAGCAATTTATTTCATTCATTTAGCATATTTCATGAATTAATTAGGATTAATTTAGCATTTATTTCAATTCTGCTTATTTTCAGTAGGTCTCTGTTTTTGTCAGTCAGTCCACACGTAATTTCATGCATTTGTTTTTATTAAAAATCCCAAAAAAATCAAGGAATGCGCCCTTAGGTGTCCCTAAAATTTTGCCAAAAATTCGGAGCCATTTGAATTTGTTCACTGTGGTAAATATTCAAAATGGCAAGTCGGGTTTTGTTACCCGGGATACGTTTTGAAAATCATTTTCCGACTTGTAAAATCGAGATATCCCTCATGGGAGATCCGATTTTCGATCCGAAAGATGTTATGAAATTGGGAGAATGTCTAGTTTTTAATATGATTTTTGCAGATTTTTCTGATGTTTTTTTATGTCTGACAAAAATCCGAGAGTTCGGGACACGTGTCAGAGCCTAATTTAGGCCTCTGAGATCTTGGATCGACTTAGGGCTATGGTTTCTCTTTGTGTGTTGCTCCAAATCCGAAACTGTAAAATGTGAAAGTGGTGTCCGAGATGTCCTCTGTTTGAATCTAAAAGCCTGTAATTTTTAGAACAGTTTTGACCCCTGCTTCGGATTTTTCTTATCAGTCCTCTGTTTTGCTACATTTGTCTGATCTGTTAGTTTAGGCAGAAATAGTTATATTTTTATCTGTGTTTTCATTGATCCAATGCCAAAATCATAAACATGAAAGTTGTTCATGTTGGTGTCTTGCATAGCTCTGATTAATTTTATAAATTTCCATGGCTTTTTTATATTTGTTTAACATTTTACATCAGATTAGGATGATTTTTACCTCTGTCACAACTAAATCCCTGTTATTGAACTCACCATGGCTCAAATCCCGAGGCTGTAAAAACCAAAAATGTTCCATTTTGGATCTTTTAGCAGTCTGCAAAATATCAGAAGTTTTCATGGTGTAAGTCTTGCATTATCATGTTAAGCATTGCATTTGGTTCGGATCCATAGGCAAAATCCACCATTTTAGGACTTTCCTTGAATTTTAGCATTTAAATCATATCATTTCGTGATTTTTAGCATTCTAGGTTGTTTATCAGAGTGTTTAGATGCTTCATACCGAATTTGGTGCAATTTGAAATCCATTTGAGGTTTGGATCATCCATAATACCAAAACAGGGTCCCGCAGGACCCGGATCCAAGTGAAAAACAAGCGAAATTCGTTATTTGGCTAAATTTCAAAATGTCAAATTCTGATTTTACAGTCCTAATGTGTTTAGAAGCATGTCTTATTACATTTCATCATCATTTGATTCACTTTGAATTTCAAAATCTCAATTTTACCAAGTTTTCTTTAAAAAAAAACCTGATTTTAAAGGTATAACTTTATAATTAGGGGTATTTTGGTCATTTTGACCCCAATTCCGAATTTCAAACTGTTTTCCACTGAATTCCCTGCATTTACATCATTTCAAAACATCAAGGAAGCATGAGAATAGGGTTTATATCCAATTAAATCCAATAATTTCATAATATTATTGGAAAATTTTGGAAAAACCCACATATTTGAGCTAACCTCATTTCAAGTTTGACAGGGACATTCAAAAGAAGGAGCTGAAGTCTGCAAATTTTTTTTATTTCCTTTATTTAGTGATGTAATAATGTAAATTTTGGAATAAGAGATTTAATTTCCTGCTTAGACTAGGATGCATATCATATAGTTTGATTTTATGCAATATCCTGATTATATGATTCATGCATTTTATTTCAAAAGCACTATGGATGTTCACGAATGGCACGTGCACCAACTCTTAGGGAGTTGATGGACTCGGTGGGATCCATATTTACGGCCCTAGTCGGAATATGGACGAGACCCAGATCCATCATCTTTCTACTAGTCACATTGAGCCTACACTCTTAGGCTATCTTAAAATGCACATCATATTTCCAAAGTTTTCAAAATCATGTGCATCAAATCAACTAAATTCTGAACATATTCATGGCCACAGTCAGGATATGTGAAGGATTTATTTTGACTTATTGCACATTTTTCCAACAAGTTTCTTAGAAAATCTTTCAAAGTGCATTCATTCACTCATATCATTTGCATCATGAAATCATTGGTTTTCTCATGATTTTCTCAAGAAAACTTCATTCTCAAGAAAATCGATTTCTCAAGAAACTCTGAGGATTTTCCAAAATCGGTTTTTCCAAATCAAAGTTTTCCTGTGATTTTCCTTGAAAATATTATTTTCTTAAGATGCTTTCGAAAAGAATTTCTCATCTTTCTCCAAGATCAAAATCGACTTCCAAGTATTTCAAGGGTAAAATTCCCAGGATTTCAATTTCCCAAGTTTGAATTTCCTTCTCCAATGAGTTTTCCTATAAATTTGCCATCATGTTCCTAAGAAAATTCTCAAAGTCCAAGTTTTCCTTACAAGTGTTGTCCTTTTCCAAATGTTCGCCTTTTCTCAAGAATCACTTCTATTTTCTCAGGATTTTCAACCATTCATGATTTTCCCACAACTTTATGAACTTTCCCGAGATTTCAAATCTTTTTCATCTGAGTTTCCTGAGAAATTGACTTTCATCTTTTTCCTGAGAGATTCTTTTCAACTCCAAATATTTTCCAAGCATGCATCATATTTTCCAACTTACATTTTACAAAATCTCATAGCACATGCCTGAATTCTCTGTGCATTTAGGATAGAACATAATTTTAATGATTTAACTAAGTCAAGCACAATTTTGGTCCTTGGTTCGATTACCCCTGTTAAAGGCGGCAGGAACGGTCGAACCTCGTACCGACAGGTCGAGCCCCATCCCATGGATTTTCCCGCAATTTTCAAAACGGAGGCGAGTATTTCAAAACATTTCCAAAATCCGGTCAAGTTTGAAGCGCGAAAGCGTTTCCTTCCTTTTTCTCTTCCGCAAGGAAGGGAAGACGGGGGAAAAATTTCGCGACGATAACAAATACCCGGGCAGAATGTTCACACTTGCTCCAAGATCGAGCAATGCGCATTCTATCCGGATGTTCCCTATGGTACACGCAATGATAGGGGCTCCAGGGTCCTTGAGCTTTGGTGGTGTCTGATGCTGAAGTACTGAACTCATCTGCTCAGTAAGATGAACCCTGTTAGAAACTCTCTCTCTAGATTTACGCTTCTGCGTGCATAGCTCCTTCAGGAATTTGGCATATGCCGACACGTGCTGAATCGCATCGAGCAAAGGTAAGTTGATCTGCACATGCTTGAATATGCCAAGCATGTCCTGGATCTTCGCACCTTGCTTCCCTCTATATCCAGGAGACTCTAATGCTTTGGGATAGGGTGGTGGGGGAATATACTCGGGTGGTTCCTTCTCTTTGTGAGAAGGCTCACTCCTATCCTTCATCTGTACTGAGGATGAAGATGATGATGATGATGAAGATAATGAAGATGAGGATGGGAATGAGGATGATAATGATGGATGAGCCGACGTAGGTGAAACAATGGTCTCTGGCTCCTCTATCCTCTCTCTCTCTCTACTCTCGACATGATACTCACGTCCACTCCTCAGGGCCATAACAGATTTGGCCTGCTGCTGTGTCTCAGTATGAAACAGGCCTCCACTCATCTGGTCCTTGCCCTTCGGGTTCATGACAGCCTGACTCGGTAATGTACCCTCAGGTCTCCTACTAATAGCCTCAGCTAACTGTCCCATTTGCGACTCTAACTTCGCAATGGACTGCGTATGTGAGCTCAATATCTAGCTACACTTATCAAAGGCGTTCTGATTAGAGGTTTTCACCTCTTGGAATGCCTGGAGAAGTCTCTCCTCAAAAGATGTCTGTGGGACAGACTCCTGCTGAATCGAGGGAGTGACTGAAGAAGAAGACTGAAAATAGCTCGGTCTTTGGAATGATTGAGTAAACGATGGCTACCGAGCTGGCTGAGAAGATGTAGGCATCTGCATGGAAGACTGTGGATTCTTCCATGAAAAATTGGGATGGTTACGCCAACCTGGATTATATGTAGATGAGAATGGGTTGTTCGGCGGTCTGACGTAACCCTGAGTTGCCTGAACTTGTTCTTGAACAAATTCAGGGTACTGAGCTGCCGAAGGGCACTCAGTGATATCGTGTGCCGGACTGGCACAAAGAGTACACACCTGAAGTGTAGTGGCCGGTCCTGAGAGAAGCTGGTCCAGCTTCTGAGCAATCATGTCTACCTTGCACTGTAGTGCAGTAGATGGACCAATCTCAAGAACACCAGCTTTCTTATGAATGATGGGTGTGGCTCTATCCGAATGAGAGCTCGAAGCATGGTGAAGGGAATTCTCGGCCAATGTATCAAATAACCTCCATGCTTCGTCCTCGCTTTTCAGCATGAATGTCCCTCCACATGAAAGGTCGATCATCTGACGATTCTTGTCAGACAATCCATCGTAGAAGCTTTGCACCAGTTGCCATTTCGGCACCTAATGATGGGGACATTTCCTAAGGAGATCCTTCATTCTCTCCCAGGTCTCATGAAAGTGCTCACCATCTAGCTCCGCAAAGCTAGTGATGGCTCGACGATACTGGTTCGTACGACCAATGGGAAAATATTTCTGAAGAAACTCCTGTTGTAACTTCTCCCAAGACTATTTCTATAGAATCTAAGGACTTTAGCCAATACTTGGCTTTGTCCTTCAATGAAAAAGGGAATAGAGTCAACCGCAAGGCATCATCATCGAAATTCTGTATCTTTACCGTAGAACAGATTTCGAGGAATTCATCTAAATGGCGGTAGGGATCCTGGTGACTAAGGCCATAAAAAGATGGGAGCATCTGAATAATGTTGGCCTTAATCTCATAATGAGGCGCTCCTACTTCGGGTCTCCGAATGCAAGATGCCTGAACATAATCTGTGGGAATGAAGTATTCCCGCAGAGGACGTGGATGAGCTGGGGGTGGAGGTGGAGGATCCATGTCAGCCATTGTTGTCGAACTTCGATGAGAATGTAAAATTCTCTCTGGGTTGTCAACAAATGGGTGTAACGGGGTTCCTAAACCTTGTCGCCCCTGCATACACTGGTACTAAGACCAGATGTAAGCAAACGACCTAAATCTAAATCTAAACTAACACAGGTACTAAAATGTAAATAAAACAAATAACAGTACTACAAAACAAAGATGCTATCTATCTATGTCAGAATTCTATAACTAACTAAATAAACAACAAAGTAAATTATTCTAAAATACTGAAACAAATAAATACAGGAAATCACACACTATGTTTTTCTAAAACCCACCTGTCTAATCGCTCCTTGCAGAATGAAAATTAAGTGAATCGTAGAAAGAACAGTAGGTGAATCCTCTATTTACTAACTATGTTAATCCTATATTCACTTACTAATCCTACTAACTAAAAAGAAAACAACTAATTAACTAACTAAAACAAATTAATAAATCAAACTCTAAGAAATAAAGTAATTAATTCGCCGTTCCCCGGCAACGGCGCCAAAATTTGGTTGATATTTTGAAATGATCTTTTTTTTTTTTTTTAAACAAGTATTTTCGGTAAAACTTTGGAAAATTGTCAACCAAAAGTATAAAAACCGACTTTCCACAAAGTGGTAAGTACGGGTCGAATCCTCAGGGAACAGGAAATAATCAGAGTATTTCTTAAAATTTAATTTATTAATTACAAATGTCAATCTGCAATTATAAAGCTAATACAACTACAATTAATTACTAAAATGAAAATGAAAAAGCAACTAAGTCTTCTGCTCCACGCCAAGGATATTTCCGTCTTTTCGCCAATTATTCACTCTTCGCACTTGGACAATAACCCTGGAAACTAAAGATGCTTTTCAAACTAAAAATGAAGGAAATACAAAGTTAGTATTCTATTCTAACAATGCAAACAATAACTAAAACTAAGTTTGATTTTATGAAAGTAATAAAACAAATGCTACTTATCAAACAATAATTAAATAAAATACTAAACTAATTCTAAAATTAGCTAAATTAGATCTACTAATGCTGTATGATGATTATGCAGCTCTTAAAATGCAGAAACTACTGAAAACAGGTCTAAAATGCCGAAACTAAGGAAATTACGAAAATGCCCCTAACTAGTGCAAAATAGCTTTCTAACAGGTTATCGGAAAACCACTGTTTGACAGAGCAAACAAGGTCCGATTTTCCCGAAACTTGTTCTGTTCTGCAACTGACAGATTAAACAATCTGACAGCTTTTACAGAATGAAAAAACGATATCTGGAACTCCAGATATAAGCGTTTTAAATCTGGGAAAAATCAGGATATCGAAAGTCCTGTAATTTAAAAACCAGACCAAATCAACTCCGAAAGAGCTGAAATTTGGTCTGCAGTCAGATAACACACCACTAAAGTGAACAGAAAAAGAATTTTTGGAAAACACGAAATTTTTACACAGAAAATAACGCTTGTGCGACAGGGCAAAAATTGGGTTTTTCTTTGAGTGCACTATTCACTCTATGAAACTATTTTACACACTAAGAATATAATCTAAATGCAATGCAGACTTAATTAATCCTATATGACTGATTATATGCTGATATTAACTATGATGAAGCTAAATGAACTCTAAATGAAGTATGACATGCGTTTCATGACTATAAGCTAAATGAAATAATAATAATGCAATTACAACTAAAACATTAAATCATGCAATTAACTATATGACTAAGTGCTGCACCAAATATAAACTAACTACACTATTCTAACTAAATTATTAACAAACGACAAACTAACAAGCACACATCAAACCAACAAATGTAATTTTTAACTAAAACAATTAAATCAATAAATATACTAGCTAATCTAAAATCACTATGAATTAACTCTAAAAAAAATGAATGGGAATAATAGGGAACAATAAGACACGGGGTTGACTAGGACTAGGTTCGACTCAACTAGGCTCGGTTGACTTAGGTGGAATCGGTTTTGACTTAGCTAAGGTTGGGTTAACTTGGCTAAGGTTGACTCGAACTAGGTTCGGTCTTGACTCACCATGGGTTGGACTAAGACTCAACTAGGGTTAGGTTTTGACTTGGTTAGGTTACTAAGACTAGGTTGGACTCGATTTAGGGTTGACTTAGTCAACTAAGGTTGGTTTGGTTTAGGTGGGCTCGGACTAAGGTTGAATCAACTAGGCTTAGCTTAGATTAGGTTAGGTAGACTCGGTTGACCTAAACTTAGGTTAAGGTTGACTAAGACTTGACTAGGGTTAGGTCTTGGTCTTTGACTTGACCTAGACTAACTGGGTTTGATTTGGGTTTGACTAGGCTCAAGTTTGGGTTAAGTAGGGATTAGGTTTGACTCAACTAGGCTTAACCTAGGGTTTTGACTCACTTAATTAGGTCGACTAAATTAGTAACCTATTAATTACCCTAGAATTAATTCAAAGCTAACGATTTTAATGGAGAAGGTTGGAAGAATAAGGTAATAAATATCAATGCTCAAAAGTTGAAATGATTTGGATTCTCAAAAATCGCCAACTTAATTAGGGAGTTACACTACTTAATTGTATTTAAATTCTCACTTTGGAAAATGAAAAGTCCAACTTAGAAGAAAACCCCACGATTTTTTCTTTCCCAACTTGAGTAAAGGGCATTTATTTCTTTATGAAAATCGTGGAACCTAAATTGGAATTTTAGTTTAATTTCAAAAACACTTTCCAAGATCAAAGAGTAACTCCTTCTTTAATGCACATTCAAAATTTAATTCTTCTTTAAATACCCCACACGATTTTTGAAGAATCTATTATTTCCCAAAAACTTTTCAAATGCAATTACCTTAATTACCTCCCTTTCCAAAAATCGCCAACTTCTAATGGTGCTACTTTCTAAACTAATACAATTAAAGCTACCTAGGGAATAAAATGACTTAAATAGAAAATCGACTTCCTAGGATTAAATACTAACCTAATTCCCAAAACCTACCTAAATGCAATCCTAAAAACGGCTAAGGCACCAAACCCTAATACATTGAACCTAGACAACCTAATTAAACATACCTAATTGCAATTACTAATTACCAAAAATAGCCTACAGCTCAAATTGAGCTCTAATGGCTGCCGCCCCACCTAGGGGAAGAAGAAGACCAACAAAAATAAAAAACAAAAACATAAACTAACAAAAAACGATTTTACTAAGTAGCCACTATTTTGA
This sequence comes from Nuphar pumila, assembly GCF_984573655.1. NCBI lineage: Eukaryota > Viridiplantae > Streptophyta > Magnoliopsida > Nymphaeales > Nymphaeaceae > Nuphar > Nuphar pumila. The sequence continues at coordinate 50,852,621 of NC_143257.1, read as the reverse complement.
TAAAATTAAATTAAAATATAATAAAAAGAACTCCTAATTACACAAATGCAAACATGAACAGCACTATGCTGGAATTTATTTAAAAACATAAAGAAATGAAAATTCGACTTTTGTAATTTTTTTTTTAATAGATCCAAAACACAAAATGATAAAAACGATTCTCTAGAACAATCCAAAAATAATGAAATGAACTAACACAAGTTTATGTTGCTGTTAACATACAAAATACACAACAAACCACACAACTTACCAACCTAAACACACACTTTTAATGAAAATGCAAAGACCGGCTAGAATAAATCTAGCCGTTTTTTTTTTCTTTTTCAAAAATGAAAGCAAACAAGACACACTCAAATCTCTGAACACCCCAAATTTTTCAAAGTTTTGTAAAAATGACCCTTTTGCCCCTAACCCCGTTTTCTGAGAAAATCAAGTCATTTCTTCAGATTCTCTGAATTAAAATTCATATTGATATATTCAAAATAAACTCCGGATCCGAATCCAGCCCTTTAATTCCATATTTCCTCCAAATCCGGATCAAAACCCATTTCTGAAGAAATTTTCTCCAAATTCGCCTTGAGTTCTCAGAAAAACTCTTTTGTAAATATTTTACAAAAACACAAAAAAATAGTTTTAATCTTCGTTTTCTCGTAAAACTTAAGGATTTTATTCTAAAAACACAAAAAAATAGAAAAATAACATAAAAACCAAAAAAATTGGGAAAAACTACAAGGAAAACGGATGATTTTCAAGCTTTTTGAAGCCATTTTTACCAAAAACCTCATTCCTTAACCATTTTTCAGAAATTTCTTAAAAAGGGAACCACCTTTTTAAAATAGGGAAAAGCTGCAACGGACTCCACCCGCGCTTCCTTCCTCTCCCCTCTCCACTGTCCGATCTGCAACAACCTGCCCATTCTTCACCTTCCATCTCCAACGAGCTCTTCACTCGAACCTTCCACCTCTTCTATAAGAAGAGGTCCTCACCCATGATCGAGGCATCCACGATTGTCCTCGAGATCGCTTTCCCCTCCTTCAGATCCGTTTGCCCCATCTATCATCCATTATCAACTCTTCTTCTGAAACATCCATCCCTCCTCTTTCTTCTAAGCGATTTCCCCTCAAGACCATAGAAGAAGCTTCTTCTTTCAAAAGCTCTGCGGACAAAATTTTATACATCTCGGATTTTCGCTGGTTTTTAATCACCTTTTCATTCGGAACTTCTACAGCTCTGCAGGTAAGCAAAAGCCTCTCCATCCTTTTTTTTATTTTCTGCAGAATTCCCTTTCTCTTTATTGCATTTTCTTTTATCCTCTCTTTGTTCTATTCAAACCTTGTCTCTAGTCCCCTTTTCTTCTCCCCTTTATGAATCCTCAGAAGTGGTACCGACCTCTATGTATTACAGGTTCGATCCGTTCATGGCAACATTGACGGAACATTCGTGTTCCCACAATTCCTTCCCAATTTCATTTTTTTTTTCATTATTATAGTTATTATCGTGTGTTTCTTCTTTTCTCTCCACCTGTTGCCAAATTCCCTGGGTTTTACTTTCACTAGATTCAGCATTTTACATTCCTTTTTTAATCTCATTTTTTTTTTACCCTGTGTATTGCAAATTTGTATCATGTTTCTCTTTTTTTTTATTTTTTATTTTTATTTCTGTCCTGCATCTAATTTCCGATTATGGTTTTGATAATAACACTTGCATTTTGATTCCCTTTTGTTCTTGATGTCCTAATTCTATTGTGGTTCACATCCACATCGTTCATGATATTTTTTTTTTGCTTGCCACTGGGTGTATGCTTGTATATTCATATGTTTCCCATTCTATATATCATCCCATAACGACCCATCAGATGTCCTCCATTGGGCGTCAGCATCGTTTCACCATTTCATTGAATGTCACTCATGTATATGGCATTTTTTATTATCACTTTGCCTTCGTCACCATCTGGAATCGCACGCTCGTTGCTTATAGATAGCATGAGTCCTCTGTAGCCATCGCCTTATACATTATATCCCTTTATTTCCCTACATTTCAAGCATTTTTTTGTTAAATCTTTTTTTTGGCATCGACTTTAGGTCTTTGCTCCCTTAGTGCAGGATGTGCAACGGTGATCTGTTTGTTGCAGTATCAACCTGCATTATGCAACAAAGCATTGGTTTCTCTTTGCTTCAACTATTACTTTTTCTTTTTTTTGATTCGTTGTTTATCCTTGCTGGTTTGCTCATTTATGTTTCCAATAGTTCTCTCATCTGATTGATGATTTCTCTGATCCTATTTTCTTGGATCAATAGCATTCTGTTTCAAAGATTGCTTAACCCAATTTGTTCTCACAAAGCAGCAGAATGAGATCTACTTTGTATAATTCAGCAGAAATAGGTTTGATATGATTCGAACACTTCATCTCCTAATGGAGATTAAGCAGTTAAAACCATATCAGCCTCGCTATGGCTCTGTTAATTCATGGTCCAGCAGAACTTCAACACATATTCTGATTGCTCCATGTCGTTTTGCCTTTCCTTGGGTTTTTGATCAATGTTTGCACTCTTGAGTATTATGGCTTGTAGTCATAGAACCGTTAGTATTATTGCCAAATAATTTAGCATCATATGTGGTTTTTATTTCCCCCCTCCATCCCCCCTGGAGGAGTTTCATTTGCAAGTGCAGCAATCATCTGAGCACAACCAGGAGCAATATCTACCCATTCGAATTGACGATATACCACAGATTCAACAAGAATCTAGATCATCGTTTTAGCCTCAATTCTTTCCCTGAAGCGATTCATTCCTTATTAAGAAGCCAAAGAAATTCTGTTAACTTTTGGTAGAGCATCCAAGATTGATACAGATGTTTCTGGAACAGCTGAGTTAACTGCAGGGAAATAAAGGGATTAGTTGCCTAAATAAAATCAATTCTCAAAAAGATTAACAGGATTTACTGTCTCCAAGTCCTGGGTGTTTTTATTGTTGCGAGCCATAAAGCAATACAAAAGACAAATGGGTGATTTAACGACATGTGGATTGCGTTTTCTTATTTCTCTTGGGTTTTCATACAATTTAATATGCTTGGAAATATTTCATTTTCTGCTTCCATTTACAGGAAAAGATAGCTGAATATCTAGAAATATTATGAATGGTAACGAGGCCTCGAGGATGGTAGCTTGACACAGACATCTAGAATTGGCCATCTGTGCATCCTCACTCACCATCATTTCTATATCCTGCGCACAGCAGATGCATTTTATGCTCAACTCCAGCACACCGTTACTACAGTTGCTGGTTGAAGCTTGACAACAGCTAAATTTCTGCCGCTACAGCCCCATGGATGTCATATTTCACTGAAATCGACATCTTCTACCCCTTTTTACCTGTCTCATATCTGCTGCATGACATTCTCTCTGCATGCTCTACCATTTCAACACCAATGTCACCTTCTTTTGATTTATATAACATCTATCATGCTCAAAAATCATTTCTAAAAAAAAAAAAAAAAGAAAGAGTTTTGTTATATTATCTGGTGTTGCCTGTAGTCATGGATAACCTGCATTCCTTTTAGTGTGTTTTCAATATCAGTTGTAACTATTGTGAAATCACCCTTTTCAAAATCTATCGTTGGTTTTCCAACCCTGAGCCAAGCTAGTTCAGGGAATTCTCTGAACCAACAAAGAATAAGACTTTGCCTTATTCAGTGCACTTTCCGCCCTACAACATCACATTTATCACTGCCATGTCTCCCTGTGCTATAAAACTTATTGCACATTTTCCCCTTTTTCTATGTCATTTGTATGTTAGTCATGATACAAAATGGATATAAGTGTTGATAACCATGGTGGATCAGTCATCATATTTAAATATTTGCATGGCATCATGGCATGGTACTCATTCATCTTCCAAAATTTGCCCCTTTTTAGTTTGAGTACACGTACACATGATTTCCTCATCATCCAAAGCCATCTGCATTCAGTCCAATTATGCATTACTGAAGCAATTCCACTTATCATGTCACGCCCTGTGTATCTTGAAGTTGAATAGTGGCCGCCCATTGGAGGCTCCGGTGTTGGACTGACCAACCTTTGGCTTCAGTCTCGCGTGATCAAGGAACAGAATGCTTTATCAGATTCGCAACCCATTTGTGATCTGCTGCTTACCCACAGCCCCTGCCTCATTGGCTGTAGAATATTACCACTATCATCCAGCTCCACCATTTGCAAACCACTAACTCATCTCATTTCTCAAGTCATATGTATCCATATATATAGATACATATATATACCTATATAACATATACATATATGAGTATATGTATCATTCTCTCTGTCTTATCATTATTCATATGAACATTTTGTAGATATCCACATGATATGTGTAAAATTTTCTTCCTTTCTCATACTAACCCAGTTGTTTTGCAGGAAATATGTGAAAAGGGCTATTATTTGGAGTTGTAAATTTGATCATATATGTTGTAATAGTTAGACCTTAATGAGAATTTATATTTCTTGTCTTAGGTAGAATGAATGAGCATTGTAAATATCATGAATTACTTGTTTTTCATGCATTTTTGCCTTTATTTCTCAAATTCTCACAATGGTGAAACACGAATGGCACGTGCACCTTTTCATAAGAGGTAAGTTAATTCTAAGTTGATGATTTACAGCAACGGCCATAGTTGGGGTGTAAACAAAACTTAGTATTTTTATCTTTTATGAAATAACACTGGATCCGCACTGGATCCATTTTCAAAATTCATCATAAATATTTTCTTCTTTTATCAGAATTTAACTTAAAAATTAACTCAAAATATATACCAATGGCCATAGTCAGGGTATATTGAGGGTTAGTTTCATTTTAAATTCTATAAAAGCACCAAAAGGGTATTTTATCCTTCACTTGAATTTAGATATGACTATTATATAATACATTCAATGACCATAGTCAGGAATGTATTATATCATTAGTCTTGTTTAAATTCATTTGAAGAATGAAATATAATTTTTTAATCCAATTTCAAACTTATTCAAATTAATTCATCATATAGGATAGAATTGCATCATATTTTCAAAACTTCTTTTTCAAAATTCCAAGTGTTTCTTCTTCTTCATCAGATTTTATTCAAATCCAATTCTATCTAATTTTAAGATTCAAAATTTCAATTTCAAAGTCCAATTTGACTTCGAAATTCCAAAATCACTTTATATTCAAAACTTCAAATTTCCAACTCAATTCAAAATTCAACTTCAAAGTTCAATTTAACTTTGAAGTTTCTAATTCATCTTTTGATTCAAAATCCAGTTTTTCCTCAAAGTTTTGAATCAAAGTTGAGATTGACTTTGAATCTCAAAATCCAAACCTTCTCAAGTTCAATCTGGGTTTTCAAAACCCAGATCATCTTTAAAGGTCCTATTTGGACTTTTCATAATCCAAATCCAAAGTCAAATCCTAGTCTCAACTTGGATCCAGATTTCCAAGTATAAACTCCATTCCACTTTGGATCTCCAATTACATATCCAAATTCCAATTAGGGTCCAAAATCTTTATTCCACTTTGGATCTCCAATTACAGATCCAAATTCTATTTAGGATCCAGATCCTCATTCCATTTTTGGATCTCCAATTACAGATCCAAAATCCATTTAGGATCCAGATCCTCATTCTACCTTTGGATCTCAAATTCAGATCCAATTCCATCTTAGGATCCAGAGCTCAAATCCAACTTTGGATCTCAGATTACAGATCCAAATTCCATTTAGGATCTAGATCCCCATTCTTTATTGGATCTCAGATTCAGATCCAAAATCCATTCTAGGATCCAGAATCCAACTTTACTTTGGATCTCAGACTTCAGATCCAACTCCATCTTAGGATCCAGAATCCAACCCTATCTTGGATCTCAGATCTCAGATCTAAATACCATCTTGAATTCCAAAACCTTGAATCCAATCCCATTCAAAATTCCAGATTCCACTTTAATTCCAATTCTTAAAACCAATTCCACTTCATTCCACAGATTTCAAATCAAGTTCCCATTTCAGATCCTAAATTCAAAATTCAACTTTGAATTTTATTTAGAATCCAGATCTTGGATTCAGATTTCATCTTGAAAGTTCCAACTTTTAAATCAATTCCATTTCTCAATTTTATTTCCCAATTTTACCTTTCCTTCTGATCCAATTCCATTTTCATTTTTTACTCTGATTCAAAGTCCCTTTATGACTTTGAAAACTCCTTTCTTCTTCTTTTATCTCAAAACTTCAAAATCATTTTCCAAAATCCAGATTTATTTTCCCAAGCTCATGATTATTCTAAAGACTTAGAACTTTAATCTTAAGTTCTAAGTTAGAAATCGTTTCTTCACTTTATCAGACTCACTTGGAAATCCTTCAAAATATTTTTCAAAAAGAGCACATCTTTGCATTTGCACAAGCATGATTCATTGTGCATTTAGACTTAGAATAATTTCTTAGATAATTTCTTAGCAAAGCAAAAGGCATTAATTCGACCCTTGGTTCGATTACCCCTGGTAAAGGCGCCAGGAACGGTCGAACCTCGTACCGACGAGCGGATCCCGTCTCCCAGTTTTCCCACAAATATTTCAAAACGGAGGCGAGTTATTTCAAAATATTTTCAAAATTAAGGTCAAGTGAGACCCGCAAAAGAATTCTTCTCTTCTCCTCTTTCTTTTCTCTTCTCTCTTTCTTTCCATCTTTTATCTTTTTCCCTTCAAAAAGAAGGAAGATAGGAGGTTGGAAAAGAAAAGAGAAGGAAGAGAGAGAATATTATGAGAGGAAAAATTTTGCGATGATCACAGTTTTGGCGACCGAGATGGGACCCGTCTCCGTCCGGTCGAATTATGCCTTTTTTTTTGCTTTGATATTATCTAAGTCTTTATTCTTCATATGTCAGCTTCATTTTCGTGCGAACCTTAGAAGCCTAGATTCTGTCCTAAAGCTGACATCATTGCATATAGGAATTAAGTATGGTTTGGTAGGACCATATTGAGGAGATTATTCCATGTTCACATTAGACTTAGGTCTGAAATACAACTCTCCTCAATTTTAGGAATTGAATGCAAACAATGTATGCAAGTGTATGCTTCTCTTCATTTTAAATCTATCTCTTTAGGACTTGCATTAGAGCCATCTGATTTTTGCATGTTGAACATGTTTTCAAAAAAACATCCCTTACCTATATTGTCCCGGTCTTCACGTTGCTGGGCTGTCTCACTGAACCATAGTTCGGGAGAGAGCCTCACAACTGGACCACTTATTTGGGTTCGCGCCCCCCTACCACGTACCTAAGGGCCATAGTCCGAGGTATATCGGTAGGTGCTCAAGGATGTTGGGAAGCCATTACCTTAGAACCGGAGAAATATTTCTATGCCACGTACTTCGAGCTTCGGCTTGGGTATATCGGCGTATCTTGATCGGAATCAGATAATTCGAACCCTAGAGTTAGGATTAAGGTCCTACAAGCCATTTCAACTATTGCATTTCGAGTCAGCCTTTAGGGAGTGTTGTATGCGCATCCTTGTTTGTGCAAGCTTTGGTTGTGTGATATTTCTCTTATTCTCTCATATATATGTATCAGACCCTTTTCAAAAACCCTGGGTGTATTCTTCAAAACTTACCCTTATTTTCAAAAACCCCAGGTGTATATTTCTATCTACCTACATTTCTTTTTCTCTTTTAGATCAAATTCTCTTCAAAACCCTGGAAAATTCCTTTAAAATTTTATCAACCTTTTCAAAATTTTCAGGTTGATTATTTAAAGAGTCTATCCATAAGTCCTGCATTCTATCTAATTCCCCTTATTTTCTTTGCCCCAGTATCCTCTCAATGGCGTCAAATTCCCTCGATGCTGTCTTTCCCCTAGATCATGTCTTCTATCAGATTCAGGATGGACCTCCGGATCTGCGGGTCATCTAGTCTCGTCCTTTCTTCCCTCGGTGGTATTATTCTTGGTTCGCCACCTTCTCACATATGTTCTCAGACCACTTGGATGACTGTGGGTTGGAGATGGCATCAGCGGCAGGCAAGCGAACCATCAATGGAGCACTGATTCAGGCTATGGCAGAACGGTGGAATCCACGTACCTGCACATTCTGGTTTCCTTGGGGGGAAATGACTCTACTGATGGATGAGTTCAATGATATTATGGGATTGCCCGAACCAGCTGGTCAGCCAGATGATCCTGTCGAGCAGCAGTTTTTGATCAACATCAAAGGGGTGGATGTTCGAGAAGCCTTAGCAAGAGCAACAAGGAGCAGATCCTGGCCTCTCACTGAGATTGGTGGGAATCAGTTCATCGACCTATTTGAACTATATCAAAAGTACGGAGCCTACAAAGAGGTTGACACTCTCTCTCGAGCAGCGAAAGACAGAATTCAGCATGCCATGATCCTGTGCACAGTGGGGTTAGCTTTCTTCCAAGATGGTCAGAATTTTATAGATATCAGAGTCGCCCAGCTCTTTCGAAGATGGGGAAACAAGCAGACCCGTCAGCTTTCAGTTTCCATGGCCGCATTAGCCTTCATTTACAGAGGTTTGGCTCGATTTGCCCTCGGAGAGACCATTTTGGTAGAAGGGTGCACCTACGCCCTGCAGTCGTGGTTCCTGCGACACGTTCCCTCGAAGGTCAGTTCTTTCAGGTTCAACAGTAAGCAGCCAAAGACAGTCATCCAATGTCGAGCTCTAATTGAGAAGCTGCATCAGGAGGAGATTACCTGGGATTTCTTTGACAGAAAGGAGACTGCTCCTCGATACACTTATGCCCATGACAAGCGCTACAAATTGATGGGCCCTTTCTTTTGTGTTGATTATCAACAAGAACGATGTCTGAGGCAGTTTTCACAGCGGCAGGTTCATGCCAACACCCGTTTCCCGACTGGCAACGTGCCAGAATTCAACCTCAGTCAGATCAATGGTCTGGGGCATATCATGTCGCCAAGTATACCTGGGATTCCTTTATTTCTCTATCTATATTTCCTGGGCCAAATGTATCATCTGAATATCAAGAGTGGTGAAAAACTGTCTGCCCACCCTCTTTTTGTCTTTGAAAGTTAAAAATATCAATAAAAATTTACTTTTTTTGGCCAAAAATGTTGTTTTCTATATTTTGTTTATAGCGCAAATAAAAGTCACAAATTTTGAGTGACGACCTCATCCCGGGTAAACGGGACATTCCTCCTACATTTTCTTCAAATATATTTTCTCATGGTTGACGACCTCACCTAGGTAATGTAAACACCCCAAATTTTCACTCACCTCCCCAACATTTCCACCAAGGATCAACATCCAGCCTCTGAAATCGCTGGAGGGCAAAATGGTCATTTTCTGAGCCCGGACCTTGCAAAAGTCCAAATTTCATCTGGAACTCTCAAAATTTCCCTATTTTTAGCTCAGATGTTCAAAATTTTACTCCTGACAGGAGACAAACATCTCCGAGTCTTGGCTCAAGATTATATTGCATAAGACATGACATTGCCTATCATTGCATGAGCATTTCAAATCACTGCACTGCACAGCATGTCATTTCGAGGTCCAAAACTCTTGATTTCAAAATTTTCAATCCAGATTAGAATTTCAACTCTTTTCAAAATTGATTTCAAAACCCTGGGTCTTCAAAATTATCAGTTCTTCCCATTTTACCCCCAGGGCTCTGAATTTTAAAATATTTCCTCAGGAAAATGATCTGGATAGTTTTAATATGGATTTCAGCCACCTTATCTCAGATTTTTCCCTTTTGACAATTTCAAATATCTTCCTTTTACAAAATTGCCCTACAGGGGCCAACTCTTTCCAAAAATTCCTGTTTTACCAATTAGCCCAGATTTTATGAAAATTCCAAAAAGAGGTTGTTGTCTTGTTCTTATTTCAATAAAGAAGCAATGTGGGACCCACACTGAGGTGGTGTCACATAGACTTTTCTTTTGAAAAACCTAAACTTTGAAAAACCCAAAAAAATAGGAACCTTGTCCCCTAGATTGGTGCCACTTGTCCTTTCTCTCTCCTCCCATTTACCTGCCATGTGTCAGCATAGGGTTCACCTAGAGTTGGCGCCACATGTCACCTTCTCTCTTCTGCCACCCTTTGACACGTGTCAGTGTGGGACCACCTTAAGATGCCGCCACATGTCATTAGTCATCCTCTTTATTTTATGCCACGTGTCAATGTCTACCATCTTCACCCTATGCCAAGTGTCATTCCAAGGTCACCATGAGATGCCACGTGTCATGTGTTGTCCTGTTCAGAAAAAGTAGAACTTGTCTCCCCTAAGGTGGCACCATTTGAATTATGTCTCCTGCAGGTGACACATGTCACTCTCTCCTTTCCTCAGGAAAAGCAAGCGACACGTGTCAATCTCTGCTCCTTTCAGAAAAAGCAGAGGACACATGTCTCCCTCCTATTTTTCTCAGAAAAGTAGATGACACATGTCATCTCCAGCTTCCTTTAGAAAAAGTAGAAGACACATGTCACTCCCTGCTTTTCTCAGAAAAAGCAAGTGACACATGTCACCCTCTGCTCTTCTCAGAAAAAGCAAGGGACATGTGTCTCTATCTGCTTTCTTCAGAAAAAGCAAGTGACACATGTCACTTTCTGCCTCCTTTAGAGAAAGCTAGAATTCAAATGTTCAAACTCCAGTCTGAGGTGGCGCAAATCCTGAACTTCACCTTTTCTATTTTGTGTGAGATGGTGCCACGTGTCCCTTTTCCTCCCTCTTGCCACATGTCATTGTAGGAGCCACCCTGAGGTGGTGCCACATGGCAGTCTCTCCTTTCCTCTAGAAAAAGCAGAAATTTAAATTTCAAACTCTCTCTGAGGTGGCACCATCTGAATCCTCTGCCTTTCCTTCTGACACATGTCAATGAAGATGCTCTGAGGTGGTGCCACATGTCAGTCTTTCCTTTCATCAGAAAAAGTAGAATTCAAACCCCTCTGAGGTGGCGTCTTCTGCTTCCTCTGCTCCTACCTTCTGACACATGGCAGTGTGGATGCTCTGAGATGGCGCCACATGGAAGTCTCTCCTCCTTCCAGAATAAAGAAGAATTTGAATTTCAAACTCCAAGACAACACCCTCTGAGATGGCGCCACATGGAGGGCTCAGATTAAGCTTCTTTGAATTTCGAAATTTTCCAAAAATCTCTATAAATACAAGGCCCCATGCCCAGCCTAGGAGAGCTTCTTTTGGATTTAGCATTTTCACTCTGAGAGCCCTGTTTGAGAATTGAACTTCAGAATTCCATTTTCATTCTTTCTTGGTTTCCTCTGGATTCACGCCCCTCTGGAGCCCATTATCAAGGTAGCCACCCATTTTGGGAGTTCCAAACCCGCTGGAGAACACAAGGTAAGCCTCCATTCCTATTGATTTCACTATGATAATTCTTTTGGTTTGATTCGTGTTGTCGTTTGAAGAAAGAGCTCATCCGAGGGATGGATTGAGCTATTCTCATAAAACGACATATATAAAAATACATAATTATACTTCCTTGATGATTTTTAACATGCATGTAGTTATCTAGGTTTAATTTGCATTTTATTTCATTCATTTAGCATATTTCATGAATTAATTACGATTAATTTAGCATTTATTTCAATTCTGCTTATTTTCAGTAGGTCTCTGTTTTTGTCAGTCAGTCCACATGTCATTTCATGCATTTATTTTTTATTACAAATCTCAAATAAATCACCGAATGCGCCCTTAGGTGTCCCCGAAAGTTTGCCAAAAATTCGGAGGAATTTGAATTTGTTTACTGCGGTAAACATTCAAAATGGCAAGTCGGGTTTTGTCACCCGGGATGCATTTTGAAAATCATTTGCCGACTTGTAAAATCGAGATATCCCTCATGGGAGATCCAATTTTCGATTCAAAAAATGTTATGAATTCGGAAGAATGTCTAGTTTTTAATATGAGGTTTTCAGATTTTTCTGATTTTTTTTAATGTCTGACAAAAATCCGAGAGTTCGAGACACGTGTCAGAGCCTAATTTGGGACTCTGAGATCTTGGATCAACTTAGGGATATGATTTCTCTTTGTGTGTTGCTCCAAATCCAAAACTATAAAAAGTGAAAATTGTGTCTAGGATGTCCTCTGTTTGAATGTAAAAGCCTGTGATTTTTAAAATAGTGTTGATACCTGCTTCGGATTTTTTTGTCAGTCCCCTGTTTTGCTACATTTGTCTATTCGGTTAGTTTAGGCAGGAATAGTTATATTTTTCTCTGTGCTTTTGTTGATCAAATGCCAAAGTCATAAACATGAAAGTTGTTCATGTAGGTGTCGTGCATAGGTCTGATTAATTTCATAAATTTACATGGCTGTTTTATATTTGTTTGGCATTTTACATCAGATTAGGGTGATTTTTACCTCTGTTAGAACTAAATCCCTGTTATTGAACTCACCATGGCTCAAATCCCGAGACTGTAAAAACCAAACATGTTCCATTTTGAGTCTTTTAGCAGTCTGCAAAATATCAAAAGCTTTCATTGTGTAAATCTTGCATTATCATGTTAAGCATTGCATTTGGTTCGGATCCATAGGCAAAATCCACCATTTTAGGACTTTCTTTGAATTGTAGCATTTAGATCATATCATTTCGTAATTTTTAGCATTCTAGGTTGTTTATCAGAGTAATTAGATGCTTCATACCGAATTTGGTGCAATTTGAAATCCATTTGAGGTTCGGATTAGCTATAATACCAAAACAGGGTCCCGCAGGACCCGGATCCAAGCGAAAAACAAGCGAAATTCGTTATTTTGGATAAATTGCAAAATGTCAAATTCTGATTTTACAGTCTTAATGTGTTTAGCAGCATGTCATCATGTCTCTTACTACATTTTATCATCATTTGATTCAATTTGAATTTCAAAATCTCAATTTTATCAAAATTTCCTTCAAAAACCCTGATTTTAAAGGTATCACTTTGATTTTAGGGGTATTTTGGTCATTTTGACCACCATTTCGAATTTCAAACTATTTTCCACTGAATTTCTTTCATTTTCATCATTTCAAATATCAAGGAAGCATGAGAATAGGGTTTATATCCAATTAAATCCAATAATTTCATAATATTATTGGAAAATCTTGGAAAAACCCACATATTTGAGCTAACCTTATTTCAAGTTTGGCAGGGACATTCAAAAGAAGGAGCTGAAGTCTGCAATTTCCATTTATTTCATTTGATTAGTGATGTAATAATGTAAATTTTGGAATAAGAGATTTACTTTTCTGCTTAGACTAGGATGCATATCATATAGTTTGAATTTATGCAATATCCTGTTTCTATGATTCATGCATTTTATTTCAAAGCACTATGGATGTTCACGAATGGCACGTGCACCAACTCTTAGGGAGTTGATGGACTCGGTGGAATCCATATTTACGGCCCTAGTCGGAATATGGACGAGACCCAGATTCATCATCTTTCTACTAGTCACATTGAGCCTACACTCTTAGGCTATCTTGAAAATGCACATCATATTTCCAATGTTTTCAAAATCTTGTGCATTAAATCAATTAAACTCGGAACATATTCATGGCCACAGTCAGAATATGTGAAGGATTTACTTTGACTTAATACACATTTTTCCAACAAATTTCCCTAGAAAACCTTTCAAAGTGCATTCTTTCATTCATATCATTTGCATCATGAAATCATTGGTTTTCTTATGATTTTCTTAAGAAAATTTCATTCTCAAGAAATCGATTTCTCAAGAAACTCTAAGAATCTTTCAAAATCGGTTTTCCCAAGTCAATTTCCCCATAGTTTTCCCTGGAAAATGTTATTTTCTTAAGAGCTTCAAAAGAGTTTTCCAATCTTTCTCCAAGATCAAAATCGATTTCCAAGTATTTCAAGGGTAAAAATTCCTAGGATTTCAATTTCCCAAGTTTTGAATTTCCTTCTCCAATGAATTTACCTATAAATCTTCCATCATTTTCCTAAGAAAACTCTCAAAGTCCAAGTTTTCCTAAGAAGTGTTTCCCTTTTCAAAAGGTTCATCTTTTCTCAAGAATCACTTCCATTTTCCCAGGATTTTCAACCATTTATGATTTTCCCAAGTCTTTATGAACTTTCCTGAGATTTCAAATCTTTTTCATCTGAGTTTCCTGAGAAATTGACTTTCAGCTTTTTCCTGAGAGAATCTTTTCAACTCCAAATATTTTTCAAGCATACATCATGTTTTCCCAAGCTGTATTTTCCAAAATCTCATAGCACATGCCTGAATTCTCTGTGCATTTAGGATAGAACATAACTTTGATAATTTCGCTAAGTCCAGCACAATTTTGGTCCTTGGTTCGATTACCCCTGTTAAAGGCGGCAGGAACGGTCGAACCTCGTACCGACAGGTCGAGCCCCATCCCATGGATTTTCCCGCAATTTTCAAAACGAAGGCGAGTATTTCAAAACAATTTCCAAAATCCGGTCAAAGTTTGAATCGCGGAAGCGTTTCTCCCTTTCTCTCTTCCGCAAGGAAGGGGAAGACGGGGGAAAAATTTCGCGACGATAACAGGTTTGGCGACCGTGATGGGACCTGTCCTCGTCTGGTCAAAGTAGTGCTTGACTTAGTTTAATTATCAAAATTATGTTCACAAAATGTCAGCTCTTTACCTTTCAATATCATGTGAGCCTAGGAGCCTAGATTCTGACCTAGCTGACATCGACTGCATATAGCTTAAGCATGGTTTGGTAGGACCATATTGAGGAGAAATTTTTCATACTCACATAGACTTAGGTCTAAACACAACTCTCCTCAATTTAGGATCTGAATGCAAACAATGTATGCTTCTTCAAAAGATTTTCAAAAGTCTATCTCTCTAGGACTTAGAGCCCTCTATTTCTTGCATGTGATCATTTTTTCAAACCCCCATTACCTATCATTACCCGGTCTTCACGTTGCTGGGCTCTCTTCCAGAACCCTAGTTCGGGACAAAGCCTCACAACTGGGCCACCTATTTGGGTTAACACCCCCCTACCACGTACCGCGGGCTACAGTCTGAAGTATATCGGTAGGCGCTCAAGGATGTTGGAAAACCTTACCTTAGAACCGGAGTTGAAATTCTATGCCACATACCTCGGATTTCGATTTGGGTATATCGGCATAACTGGATTGGACAAAGATGATCTGAACCTAGAGTTAGGATTAGGGTCCTACAACTGTTTTCAAAATGATGCATCTAGAGTCAGCTTTTTAGGGAGTGCTGAATATGCATAAATGTTTATGCAGGATGTGAGTTTGTATGCTACTTTTATTTCTCTCATATTTTTTTCAAAAATATCTTTCCAAATATCCATATTCTCATCTTTTCCTTTATTTTCTAAAACCCTGTATGGTTTTTCCCAAATATTCAATTTCTTTCAAAACTCTAGGTATTTTTCATTCTCCCATTCTACTGGATCTCGAATTTCCAGCTGCATTTGTATCCTGCCTGCAATTTTTCAAAATCATATGTTTTCTTTCCTTGGATTTCAATCATTTTGTCTATTTGCCAAATTCTCCATCTTATTTTCTTCTTGAATACATTGATTTATTGGGGTGAAAATTGTTTACCCACCTACCTTCTCCTTATTCTAAATTCATTTGCGGATTGTTTTTTTTAAGAGAGATCTCTTTCCTTCGAAAATGGTGTTTTACTCGTGGTTGACGACCTCGCCTAGGTAACAAGGCACATTTTCTGTTGTTTATTTCTCTTATAAAGAATGACAACACAATTGTCATAATCCTTATGACGACTCACTCCCTAGTAATGGGATAATCTTCCAATGGTCTACCATATTTTCTTCAATATTTCCTTCCAAAAATCCAAAAAAATTTCCTCAAAATTTGATCCTATCTTTGCCCTGCAGAGTCCTGCAGAGAAAGAGAAAGAGAGATAATACAAGAAAGCCTTCACAACATTTGATGGTTCAGACAAGGTCAGGAAGAAGAACCACATCACCACAGTACTCCTCAGCCTCAGAAGAAGAGATGGGTTCCCCTCGATCCGAGAGGAGTCAAGAGCAGCAGCAAGGGGAGGATGGCATAGACCCGCAGATGTATGCCACGTTCCAGAAAATGATGACCAAAATGATGAGTGAACAGGCTGGGACCAGTGCAGAGAAGAACCCATTCAGAGAGAAGTTCCATGGGCACAAGGATAAGAAGACTTCCAAGAAGCAAGTTCAGCCAGAAGAAATTTCAGATGAATCAGAATCAGAGGAAGACACCGATGAAGAATATGAAGTGCCTCCAGCATTTCAGAAACATAGCCGAGAACGAAGGAGGAGTCACAAATCAAAAGGTCAAGTTGCAGAAAAGCTTTTGCAGACACAGTTCAAGGAAATGGCCCGAGTTGTCAAGGATCTGCAAGAGCCCGCGACAAGGGCAAGAAAGTCTTCACCAGCGAGGATTTTTATGATGGCTTAGAAGGAGATGAAGATCTGGAAAATCTGCCTCGCAAGTTCATCAAGTTCGATGGTTCTGGTGATCCCAAAGCCCACCTCGCCATGTTCTTCGCCGAATGCTCCAAATTCAAGAGAGACAATAGAGCCCTATTTCTCTGTTTTCCTCGTAGCTTAGAAGGCACTGCCGCCAAGTGGTACTTCGAGCATATCAATCCAATCGAGCTGCGAGAATTCGATAAGGTGGTCAATTTATTCATCGAGCGATTTCTATTCAATACTGAAGCACTCCCAACATTGAGCCATCTCTGCAATCTAAGACAAAATGAAAATGAAAATGCAAGGGACTTCATTCGCAGATGGAGAGAGACCTGCAACAAAATGAGGGATCCTATATCAGAAAGGCATGCTTTATCCTTAATCCTCAACAATTTTTCGCAACCTCTAAGAGGATTAATCTCTACCTCACCCTCCAAGTCTTTTGTTGAACTCATTGAACGAGCTGAATGGCTCGAAATGGGAGTAGAGAATGGAGTCTATGAAGGCCTTACCATTGCAAGAAACAGTCAAGATGCCAAAAAGAAGGCTCACTTCACTTTTGAAGCTAAATCTTTCAATAATAGCAAAGGCAACAAGAATGATCATGGCAACAGTTTGGAGGGAATCAAAAAACAAAAGGGGAAGGACATCAACAGTGATAAACCTCTCCAATCCAGCCCTCAGCATCAAAAGAAAGATCAGGAAAAATCAAAGCGCAAGGACTGGAGAACTGATCGAGAATTCACCCCTCTGGATCAGACACTCGAGAGTATCCTCGAGTATATGCTTGAGAAAGACCTTGTCCGATTGCCTAAAGTTGCTGATCCTCCAGCAATTATGGGCAGATTCAAAGAACAATTTTGCAAGTTTCATCGAGCAGTAGGGCATGATACAGAAAACTGCTTCGTCCTTAAGAACATTGTTCAAGACTGCATTGACAAGAAGCTCCTCGTTGAAGATGAAAAGGAGGATTAGTTATCCTGACAAAGATTTTTTCTACAATCATTCAAGAAGATGACAATGCCAACAATTTCCCATTTCCCATCTTGCTTTTTCAAAAGAATAATGTAATCCCATTCTCTTTCCTTGATTTTAAAGCATCAATAAAGTCATCGAATTTTTCAATAGCTTGGTGTCGTCTTATTTACTTCCTCTTCCTTTTCATAATGTCTCTCTTGTGAAGAATATCTTGAGTACATCTATCAGTCAAGAAGCTTGTCGCCTTATTCATCAATTATCTTTCTTCTATTCAAAACTTTCTCCCTAGTTACACTGGGGCATTTTTTTGAAAAATTTATCTTTACCTCAAAACATCCTGTATGCAGGCAGGATAAACCATTCTCTCATTTTGCATATATATGCACTCATTTGCATTCGTTTGCACTTCATTTGCATTTCATGTGCATGTGCATTGCATTTGCATTGACTATGCACCCAATTCTATTCCCCTTCAGGTTAAGGGATAAACCTGAATCATTTTCCATAATTCTTCAATTTCGATCCTCGGGTCATCCAATTCTTCAATTTCGACCTCCGGGTCACCCAATTCCCAATTTTAAAATCACCAAAATTCTCAATTTTGATCGCCAGGTCATCCAATTTTCATTCCCCGTTCAGGATAAGGGGATAATCCTGAAACCATTCATAGAAGCGATTCAACTCTCTATAATGGTCCTTGTTCTTCATTGAACTGATAGTGTTCAAGTGAACTGATAGTCGTTCTTCATTGAACTGATAGTGTTCCAAGTGAACTGATAGTCGTTCTTCATTGAACTGATATTGTTCCAAGTGAACTGATAGTCGTTCTTCATTGAACTGATATTGTTCTAAGTGAATTGATAGTTGTTCTTCATTGAACTGATAGTATTCCTAGCGAACTGATAGTCGTTCTTCATCGAACTGATAGTGTTCCAAACGAACTGATAGTCGTTTTTCATCAAACTCATAGTGTTCCAAGTGAACTGATAATCGTTCTTCATTGAACTGATAGTGTTCCAAGTGAACTGATAGTTGTTCTTCATCGAACTGATAGTGTTTCAAGTGAACTGATATTGTTCCCAGTGAACTGATAGTCGTTCTTCAGCGAACTGATAGTCGTTCTTCAGCGAACTGATAGTGTTCCAAAGAACTGATAGTCGTTCTTAATTGAACTGATATTATTCTCACCGATGGTTGTTCTTAATTGAACTGATATTGTTCCCAGTGAACTGATAGTCATTCTTCAGTGAACTGATATAGTTTCCAGCGAACATATGATCGTTCTTAATTGAACTGATATTATTCCCAGCGATGAGCGTTCTTAATTGAACTGATATTGTTTCCAATGAACCGATGGTTGTTCTGACACTGTTCCCAGTGAACTGATAGTCGCCTCTTTTGGGGAAAAAGAGAGGATAATTTTCGTCACGGATGTATTGAGTCAGACTTTAAATACTCACTTTCACCAGGGATTTCGAGAAATTTTGTCAATTTGTTAATCAATTGTTGATTTCAGAATCTTTATTGCACAAATCTTTATTTCAGTTTACCTTCAGCATTACTTCCAAAAGAGTGAAGCTTTTGCGAAAAGAGATTCAATCTTCAAATTCTTTCTATTTGGCCAACCAAAAGGATGAAGGATAAATCCTCGATATGGCCAGCAAAGAAAATTCAATGTTTTGCAAAGCCATAGATGATTGATAGTGATCGCAGTCAATGGCACATTTTTAAAGGCTATTCTTGTAAAATGAGGCAGTGGAAATATCCTGAGTGCTAGAAAAGAGAGCATTTACCCAAACCCTGTCTCCTCAGAATCACCTAAGCTGCAATTAAATATCCGCAAAAGGGATCTCTCACCTGTCGTCAAGATGAAGGCGAATTAGGCGAGTAGACCCCTGGGGCCAAAGAAGATTCGAAATATCTCCAAGATGACGGAGTTTGTGACGGGTCCTTCCAGGGAAAGTCCAAAGCACTGCCGAGATGAAGGCAGATGCGATGAACCTCTCGACAATCTCTAAAAGATATTTAATTTCAGCTATCATCCAAAGATCTCCAAACCCATCGTCCAAGAAGGATCGAAACATCTCCAAGATGAAGGAGTTTGTGACGTACCCTTCCAAAAGAGAGCAAGAGAGGAAAAAGAAAGAGAGAAAAAAAAAGTCAAAATATCTCCAAAATAAAGGAGAGTGTAGCAAAAACCCAGAGAGCCAAAAGAGTGCAGAAAGATTATCAAGAGCGAAGCTCTCAGGATATCAAGTTGCCAAATTTACCAAGAATCCTCTTTAACTTTGTGAAATTCTATTATCAATATTCTTTCATCAATTGCTTTCATAATATCAAATTCTCTTTCTTGTTCATATCAAGGAAATTGATAGCTTCCTTGAAGAAGGTCAATTGCAAACAATTTGGGTTTCCAATTTCGATTCTACGAAGTGAACCTTGTTTGGAGGTAATGCTTTGGGTAGAAAAGAAAGAATATCTCTGCAACAATGTGCAACATTTTCAAAAATTTTGAATCAACCGCAGAATTTCCAACATTTTGACAATATTTTCCAGCTATCCTGACATGAAGTGAGAACTTGATGCCCGTCTTTGATACATCCTGACACCAATTTTAAATCCCTCTTAAGGACTTGATTCCTTCCCTTCTTTGAGAGCATGAACTCTCAGAATTGCACACTTCCCTGTGTCCCCACTGTCCCACTATAGACAGTCCCATTTCGGTTTGAGGTTGAACCACCAATCATTTTCTCGCAAAAGGCAATTTCAAAAGCTGATTTTAGTCTCGGCAATGAGACGCTCAAAACCAATCCCTTTTCAAGCTTTAGGGACCCCATTCTCCTTCCTTTTGCGAAAAACCCTATCGGATTTATTGTGCAAGATCCGAAGGTTCCATCATGGTCTCTTCCTTCGAGGATTCCATCCATTTTCCGCCCAATCAGGATAAGGGTACAAACCTGAGCCTCATTCAAAGAGCTATTCCATTTTCCGCCCAATCAGGATAAGGGTACAAACCTGAGCCTCAATCAAAGAGCTATTTCATTTTCCGCCCGATCAGGATAAGGGTACAAACCTGAGCCTCATTCAAAGAGGTATTCCATTTTTCCACCCGATCAGGATAAGGGTACAAACCTAAGCCTCAATCAAAGAGGTATTTCATTTTCCGCCCGATCAGGATAAGGGTACAAACCTGAGCCTCAATCAAAGAGGTATTTCATTTTCCACCCGATCAGGATAAGGGTACAAGCCTGAGCCTCAATCAAAGAGGTATTTCATTTTCCGCCCGATCAGGTTAAGGGTACAAACCTGAGTCTCATTTCGAGGAGATATTTCATTCCCCAATCAGGTTAAGGGCCAAACCTGAGCTTCGTTCCATACGAGGTATTTTTGTCCCATCCAGGTCAAGGGCATAAACCTGAACTTCGCTCTCATAGAGCAAATCTTTCCTCTTCATTCTTCGTTCCATATCTACCATCTTCCTCGGGCTAATTTCTTCACACCCAGTCAGATCCTTCTAACTGGGGCATTTTTTATGTATAGCCCAAATTTGGTGTGTTTTTCTTTGCCACTAAGCTCGGCCATGAGCCGGCTTAGTAGCAAAGAGGGGCATCTGTAAACACCCCAAATTTTCACTCACCTCCCCAACATTTCCACCAAGCATCAACATCCAGCCTCTGAAATCGCTGGAGGGCAAAATGGTCATTTTCTGAGCCCGGACCTTGCAAAAGTCCAAATTTCATCTGGAACTCTCAAAATTTCCCTATTTTTAGCTCAGATGTTCAAAATTTTACTCCTGACAGGAGACAAACATCTCCGAGTCTTGGCTCAAGATTATATTGCATAAGACATGACATTGCCTATCATTGCATGAGCATTTCAAATCACTGCACTGCACAGCATGTCATTTCGAGGTCCAGAACTCTTGATTTCAAAATTTTCAATCCAGATTAGAATTTCAACTCTTTTCAAAATTGATTTCAAAACCCTGGGTCTTCAAAATTATCAGTTCTTCCCATTTTACCCCCAGGGCTCTGAATTTTAAAATATTTCCTCAGGAAAATGATCTGGATAGTTTTAATATGGATTTCAGCCACCTTATCTCAGATTTTTCCCTTTTGACAATTTCAAATATCTTCCTTTTACAAAATTGCCCTACAGGGGCCAACTCTTTCCAAAAATTCCTGTTTTACCAATTAGCCCAGATTTTATGAAAATTCCAAAAAGAGGTTGTTGTCTTGTTCTTATTTCAATAAAGAAGCAATGTGGGACCCACACTGAGGTGGTGTCACATAGACTTTTCTTTTGAAAAACCTAAACTTTGAAAAACCCAAAAAAATAGGAACCTTGTCCCCTAGATTGGTGCCACTTGTCCTTTCTCTCTCCTCCCATTTACCTGCCATGTGTCAGCATAGGGTTCACCTAGAGTTGGCGCCACATGTCACATTCTCTCTTCTGCCACCCTTTGACACGTGTCAGTGTGGGACCACCTTAAGATGCCGCCACATGTCATTAGTCATCCTCTTTATTTTATGCCACGTGTCAATGTCTACCATCTTCACCCTGTGCCAAGTGTCATTCCAAGGTCACCATGAGATGCCACGTGTCATGTGTTGTCCTGTTCAGAAAAAGTAGAACTTGTCTCCCCTGAGGTGGCACCATTTGAATTATGTCTCCTGCAGGTGACACATGTCACTCTCTCCTTTCCTCAGGAAAAGCAAGCGACACGTGTCAATCTCTGCTCCTTTCAGAAAAAGCAGAGGACACATGTCTCCCTCCTATTTTTCTCAGAAAAGTAGATGACACATGTCATCTCCAGCTTCCTTTAGAAAAAGTAGAAGACACATGTCACTCCCTGCTTTTCTCAGAAAAAGCAAGTGACACATGTCACCCTCTGCTCTTCTCAGAAAAAGCAAGGGACATGTGTCTCTCTCTGCTTTCTTCAGAAAAAGCAAGTGACACATGTCACTTTCTGCCTCCTTCAGAGAAAGCTAGAATTCAAATGTTCAAACTCCAGTCTGAGGTGGCGCAAATCCTGAACTTCACCTTTTCTATTTTGTGTGAGATGGTGCCACGTGTCCCTTTTCCTCCCTCTTGCCACATGTCATTGTAGGAGCCACCCTGAGGTGGTGTCACATGGCAGTCTCTCCTTTCCTCTAGAAAAAGCAGAAATTTAAATTTCAAACTCTCTCTGAGGTGGCACCATCTGAATCCTCTGCCTTTCCTTCTGACACATGTCAATGAAGATGCTCTGAGGTGGTGCCACATGTCAGTCTTTCCTTTCATCAGAAAAAGTAGAATTCAAACCCCTCTGAGGTGGCGTCTTCTGCTTCCTCTGCTCCTACCTTCTGACACATGGCAGTGTGGATGCTCTGAGATGGCGCCACATGGAAGTCTCTCCTCCTTCCAGAATAAAGAAGAATTTGAATTTCAAACTCCAAGACAACACCCTCTGAGATGGCGCCACATGGAGGGCTCAGATTAAGCTTCTTTGAATTTCGAAATTTTCCAAAAATCTCTATAAATACAAGGCCCCATGCCCAGCCTAGGAGAGCTTCTTTTGAATTTAGCATTTTCACTCTGAGAGCCCTGTTTGAGAATTGAACTTCAGAATTCCATTTTCATTCTTTCTTGGTTTCCTCTGGATTCACGCCCCTCTGGAGCCCATTATCAAGGTAGCCACCCATTTTGGGAGTTCCAAACCCGCTGGAGAACACAAGGTAAGCCTCCATTCCTATTGATTTCACTATGATAATTCTTTTGGTTTGATTCGTGATGTCGTTTGAAGAAAGAGCTCATCCGAGGGATGGATTGAGCTATTCTCATAAAACGACATATATAAAAATACATAATTATACTTCCTTGATGATTTTTAACATGCATGTAGTTATCTAGGTTTAATTTGCATTTTATTTCATTCATTTAGCATATTTCATGAATTAATTACGATTAATTTAGCATTTATTTCAATTCTGCTTATTTTCAGTAGGTCTCTGTTTTTGTCAGTCAGTCCACATGTCATTTCATGCATTTATTTTTTATTACAAATCTCAAAAAAATCACCGAATGCGCCCTTAGGTGTCCCCGAAAGTTTGCCAAAAATTCGGAGGAATTTGAATTTGTTTACTGCTGTAAACATTCAAAATGGCAAGTCGGGTTTTGTCACCCGGGATGCGTTTTGAAAATCATTTGCCGACTTGTAAAATCGAGATATCCCTCATGGGAGATCCAATTTTCGATTCAAAAAATGTTATGCATTCGGAAGAATGTCTAGTTTTTAATATGAGTTTTTCAGATTTTTCTGATTTTTTTTAATGTCTGACAAAAATCCGAGAGTTCGAGACACGTGTCAGAGCCTAATTTAGGGATATGATTTCTCTTTGTGTGTTGCTCCAAATCCAAAACTATAAAAAGTGAAAATTGTGTCTGGGATGTCCTCTGTTTGAATGTAAAAGCCTGTGATTTTTAAAATAGTGTTGATACCTGCTTCGTATTTTTTTGTCAGTCCCCTGTTTTGCTACATTTGTCTGTTCGGTTAGTTTAGGCAGGAATAGTTATATTTTTCTCTGTGTTTTTGTTGATCAAATGCCGAAGTCATAAACATAAAAGTTGTTCATGTAGGTGTCTTGCACAGCTCTGATTAATTTCATAAATTTACATGGCTGTTTTATATTTGTTTGGCATTTTACATCAGATTAGGGTGATTTTTACCTCTGTCAGAACTAAATCCCTGTTATTGAACTCACCATGGCTCAAATCCCGAGACTGTAAAAACCAAACATGTTCCATTTTGAGTCTTTTAGCAGTCTGAAAAATATCAAAAGCTTTCATTGTGTAAATCTTGCATTATCATGTTAAGCATTGCATTTGGTTCGGATCCATAGGCAAAATCCACCATTTTAGGACTTTCTTTGAATTGTAGCATTTAAATCATATCATTTCGTAATTTTTAGCATTCTAGGTTGTTTATCAGAGTAATTAGATGCTTCATACCGAATTTGGTGCAATTTGAAATCCATTTGAGGTTCGGATTAGCTATAATACCAAAACAGGGTCCCGCAGGACCCGGATCCAAGCGAAAAACAAGCGAAATTCGTTATTTTGGATAAATTGCAAAATGTCAAATTCTGATTTTACAGTCTTAATGTGTTTAGCAGCATGTCATCATGTCTCTTACTACATTTTATCATCATTTGATTCAATTTGAATTTCAAAATCTCAATTTTATCAAAATTTCCTTCAAAAACCCTGATTTTAAAGGTATCACTTTGATTTTAGGGGTATTTTGGTCATTTTGACCACCATTTCGAATTTCAAACTATTTTCCACTGAATTTCTTTCATTTTCATCATTTCAAATATCAAGGAAGCATGAGAATAGGGTTTATATCCAATTAAATCCAATAATTTCATAATATTATTGGAAAATCTTGGAAAAACCCACATATTTGAGCTAACCTTATTTCAAGTTTGGCAGGGACATTCAAAAGAAGGAGCTGAAGTCTGCAATTTCCATTTATTTCATTTGATTAGTGATGTAATAATGTAAATTTTGGAATAAGAGATTTAATTTTCTGCTTAGACTAGGATGCATATCATATAGTTTGAATTTATGCAATATCCTGTTTCTATGATTCATGCATTTTATTTCAAAGCACTATGGATGTTCATAAATGGCACGTGCACCAACTCTTAGGGAGTTGATGGACTCGGTGGAATCCATATTTACGGCCCTAGTCGGAATATGGACGAGACCCAGATTCATCATCTTTCTACTAGTCACATTGAGCCTACACTCTTAGGCTATCTTGAAAATGCACATCATATTTCCAATGTTTTCAAAATCTTGTGCATTAAATCAATTAAACTCGGAACATATTCATGGCCACAGTCAGAATATGTGAAGGATTTACTTTGACTTAATACACATTTTTCCAACAAATTTCCCTAGAAAACCTTTCAAAGTGCATTCTTTCATTCATATCATTTGCATCATGAAATCATTGGTTTTCTTATGATTTTCTTAAGAAAATTTCATTCTCAAGAAATCGATTTCTCAAGAAACTCTAAGAATCTTTCAAAATTGGTTTTCCCAAGTCAATTTCCCCATAGTTTTCCCTGGAAAATGTTATTTTCTTAAGAGCTTCAAAAGAGTTTTCCAATCTTTCTCCAAGATCAAAATCGATTTCCAAGTATTTCAAGGGTAAAAATTCCTAGGATTTCAATTTCCCAAGTTTTGAATTTCCTTCTCCAATGAATTTACCTATAAATCTTCCATCATTTTCCTAAGAAAACTCTCAAAGTCCAAGTTTTCCTAAGAAGTGTTTCCCTTTTCAAAAGGTTCATCTTTTCTCAAGAATCACTTCCATTTTCCCAGGATTTTCAACCATTTATGATTTTCCCAAGTCTTTATGAACTTTCCTGAGATTTCAAATCTTTTTCATCTGAGTTTCCTGAGAAATTGACTTTCAGCTTTTTCCTGAGAGAATCTTTTCAACTCCAAATATTTTTCAAGCATACATCATGTTTTCCCAAGCTGTATTTTCCAAAATCTCATAGCACATGCCTGAATTCAATGTGCATTTAGGATAGAACATAACTTTGATAATTTCGCTAAGTCAAGCACAATTTTGGTCCTTGGTTCGATTACCCCTGTTAAAGGCGGCAGGAACGGTCGAACCTCGTATCGACAAGTCGAGCCCCATCCCATGGATTTTCCCGCAATTTTCAAAACGGAGGCGAGTATTTCAAAACAATTTCCAAAATCCGGTCAAAGTTTGAATCGCGGAAGCGTTTCTCCCTTTCTCTCTTCCGCAAGGAAGGGGAAAACGGGGGGAAAATTTCGCGACGATAACAGTTAACAAGGCACATTTCTCTGTTATCATCAAATGGTAACACAATCATCACAACTCGTATGATGACCCAATCACGGGTAATGGGATAATCTCTTGAAATTGTCTACCAAATCCCTTCATTTCTCGCTTTTTCTCAAAGAAGTTGTGATTTTCAAAAAAAGCTTCTCCATACTCTAACCATTCCTATATTCTGCAGGAAAGCTTAGGCATCTGAAAATGGTTCAGACAAGGGCTGACAAGAGGGCTGCTCAACAGCACAGTGACAGCGAATCAGAGGAGATGAATTCTCCTAGATTATCCAAGAAGAATAACTCCGGGGATGAGAGCGATGTTGATCCGGCCATGTACCGGATCTTTCAAAAAATGATGACCAAGATGATGGCCGAGCAGGCTAAAGCTGGTCCCAAGAAGGCGGCTCCTAAGAGTAAAGCTAAAAAGAAGCCCATGAAGAAACCCATCAAGATCAGCAAGCAGAAGAAACAGCGTGACAGTACTTCTGAGGATTCCAGGTCAGCAGGAGAAGTCTCCGAAGAAGAAGAGCAGTTGATTTACATTCCAAAGCATCTGCGGCAGTCCAAGAGGCCAGTGGAAGAGCCAGTATCAGTATACAAGCCCAAGTATGGGGTCCCCGCAGAGGATTCAATTCAAGCTTTGACCAAGATAGTAAAGGACCTGCAAATCCGTGACAAAGGAAAGAGGTCGTACACCAGGCAGGACTTCTATCTCGGTTTAGAAGGGGACAAGGACCTGGAGAATCTCCCCCGGAAGTTCATCAAGTTTGATGGAACCGGCGACCCGAAAGCTCATTTGGCAATGTTCTTCACAGAATGCGCCCGGTTTAGTGAGGATAACCGCGCCCTTTTCCTTTGTTTTCCCCGCAGCCTGGACGGGATAGCAGTGAAGTGGTACGCTGAACATGTCAATCTCATCGAATTGAGGGATTTTGATAAAGTTGCTAATATGTTTGTTGAACGCTTTCTGTTCAACACGGAGGCTCTGCCTACCCTGAACCACTTATGCAACCTCAAACAAGAGCCCAATGAGAAGGCAAGGGATTTCATCCATAAGTGGAGAAGTATTTGCAATAAGATGAGGAATCCCATTTCTGAGGAGCATGCCCTCCAGGTCATCCTCAACAATTTTTGTCAGCCTCTAAAAAGTCTCCTTTTCCTTATCCCTCCAAATCCTTCATCGAACTAACCGAGCGAGCAGAATGTCTCGAAATGGGGGTAGAAAATGGGATGTATGAGGGCGTTTCTTCGGCCAAGAACATCCTGGACCCAAAGAAAAAGGCACATTTTACCTACTCAGCTGATATCTCTGAAGACCATCAGGGCAGTAGCAGTAAGAATGACAGCGGCAGTGGCATGAGGCCCGAGCAGAACAAGGGAAGAAAGGGCAAGTTCTTTAAAAACAATGACAAGTCTCTCCCGACCGGTCCTCAACAAAAAGGGGACTTTCTAGAAAAACCAAAACACATCAATTGGAGCAAGGATAGGAAGTTCACTCCTTTGGACCAGCCTCTGGAGAAAGTGCTGGAATACCTGCTGTCCCATGGGATGGTGAAGTTTCCCAAGATTGCAGACCCTCCAGTATTCATGGGGAAATACAGAGAGCAGTACTGCAAATTCCATAGAGCCATGGGGCATGATATAGAACACTGCTTCATCTTGAAGCATTTGGTCCAGGACTGTATCGACAAAAGCATCCTCATAGAAGATAAAGAGGAGGGCAAAATAGAAATTTTATCTGCTCCATTCCCGAAGCATTCAGCATCAACCATCTCCTAACACTCTTTCCTTCCACAGAGTCATATACACCCATGCTCTAGTGAAGAGCTAAAACTCCAGCATCAGGTAATGGTTCTACATCAGGATCAACCTATGTCTCAGAAAATGGATATCTTCTCACTTCTTGACCAAGTAAGCGTACCAGTCAAGGATGAAAGAATTCCAATCTTCCCAAAGAGCTTTCTTAAGAAAGAAGCCTGCGCAGAGAAGGCAGAAACCTCTAAGGCAACAGAGGAACAGGCTGACGATTTCCAGAAGCCAATTACGGCGCTTTCCAACATTTCCATCTTCGAATTAACTCATGATTCTCCCAAGCATCAGGAAAAGTTGGATGATCTATTAAGAAAGATCAAGGTGAAGCCGGGCACCACGCCCGAAGACATGGCACAGATTGTAAACCAGGCAATGACAAATGCGCCTATTACTTTCTCTGATGAGGACTTGCCAAAGCCTTATTCATTTTACAACAATGCACTCTACATTGTAGTAAGGACCAGGGGCATGATTGTCCCACATGTACTTGTTGATGGGGGCAGCAGTTTGAATATTTGCCCAGAAATGACAGCGAAAGCATTGGGATTGAAGGAAGAGGAATATGTGCCTGATCCCATCACCAATTACGGCTTCGACAATCACGGGCAGACTGCCAAGTGCAAGATCTTCCTGGAAATTTTCATCAACTACTCAGTACACACGGTGCTATTCCATGTCGTCAACGTGCCGCCAACTTACAACTTGTTGCTAGGACGAACATGGATCCACAACGCCAATGCAGTTCCATCAACTCTCCACCAATGCATCCAGTGGTCCAAGGGTGGAATGATCACCACCATTTTGGGCGAAGATCCTGAAGAGAGGCTGCCACAGCCTATGATTCCTTGTCCAACATTCACAGCTGATATTCCAAGCATCCGAGAAGCGGATGAGATCAACCTTAGTGATAGCCTGGAGATGCTAAAGTTAAAAGATGTCATGGAAGAGGAGAATATTGCAGCTATGGTCCAATGGCAGGGACCTTGTTTCTTCAAGTTAGGAGGACGCATTGATTACGCCTCCTTCAAAGATCACCCTTTATTCCCTCAGTTCTCCAAAGCCAGAAAGGGATTTAATCTGCTGATAAAACATGGATATCAGCCATTCCGGGGCATACGAAAGAATGAAGATGGTATAGTGGAGCCAATCGTTCCTACTTAGCATTCAGACAGTTCAGGGTTGGGGTTCACCGGCCAGGATTCCAGCAAAAGGACAGTTTTCGTCAGGGGAAACAAGTGAAGATGATGCCTTAGTTTTCCTGCTTTCTTTTCCTCTCTTTTTGTAAGGACAATACAGTCCCATCTTTTGTTAAAGTCTTGTAAATACTTTACCTCAATCAATGAAAAATCAAATCTTCTCTTCAAGCGTCTATCATTTTTCTTCTTATACTTTGTCTATGTCATTGCTCTTGCTTTATACAAAAATTTTGATTTGGCTCGTACTTTCTCTTAAAAAAAACCTCTTTTTTGCGTTTTCAGGACCATTGACTCCTGAATCAATGACAAGATTTGTTATCAATCCCAATTATCTAAAATTGGCAAGGTTTCCTGAGATGAAAGACAGAGCAGAAGTCAGTCAGGCAGCAAAACAGACTGAAGAGCCAGCCGAATTTGATTCAACCATTCAGGATTTGCCAGAATTTGCCCACATTCAGAAGCAGGATGAACCATCATCTTTGGTTCAAGATCCAACTGAGGATATTAACATTGGGTCGGAAGATGATCCGAAAATTCTCAAAATCGGGTCGAGTCTAAGCGAAGTTGAAAAAGCTAGACTCATCCAATTCCTCAAAAAGCATCAGAAAGTATTCACATGGACTTACGAAGATATGCCAGGATTGGGTATCAAGCTGGTTGAGCATCGACTCAAGTTGAAACCAGAAGCCAGACCAATCAAGCAGAAATTGAGGAA
This sequence comes from Nuphar pumila, assembly GCF_984573655.1. NCBI lineage: Eukaryota > Viridiplantae > Streptophyta > Magnoliopsida > Nymphaeales > Nymphaeaceae > Nuphar > Nuphar pumila. Next base: position 50,822,648 of record NC_143257.1, on the reverse strand, counting down.
ATTAGACCCCCAAATTGAGCAGCAAGTCAAGGAAGGACTTGAAGATTTATTGAAAGCAGGCTTCATCCGGGCCATTGATTATCCAACTGGTTAGCAAATATCGTGGCGGTCCCTAAAAAGAATGGAAAAGTTCAGATTTGCATCGATTTCAGGGATCTCAATAAGGCCACCCCGAAAGATGATTATTCGCTTCCTAATATTGACCTGTTGATCGATAGCACAGCAGGTCATGCCATGTTTTCCTTCATGGATGGATATTCAGATTATAATCAGATCAAGCTGGCCGTTCGTGATCAGTCGAAGACTTCATTTACTACACCATGGGGAACCTTCTGCTATACGGTGATGCCATTTGGGCTCAAAAATGCCGGGGCAACCTATCAAAGGGCGATGGCCGTCATTTTCCACGATCAATTGCACAAAAATATGGATGCATACGTGGATGACATTTTGGTTAAGTCTAAAGAAGAAGAGGATCACCTTGATGCTCTTAGTCAAGTTTTTGAAAGACTTATTCTTTACAAGTTGAGACTTAACCCTCAAAAATGTGTTTTTGGAGTTGAGTCTGCCCAATTACTCGGCTTCATTATCAGCAAGAAAGGAATCAAGGTGGATCCAGCCAAGGCAAAAGCCATTATTGATATGCCACCTCCAACTAATCTTAGAGAACTGCGAAGCCTTCAAGGGCGTATTCAGTCTATTCTCAGATTCATCTCTAATCTGGCCATGAGATGCGAGCCTTTCAACCATTTGCTTAGAAAAGGAGTTAAATTCGAATGGGGATCAGAATGTCAGCTCTCGTTTGAGCACATCAAGCAGTATCTCCTTAATCCGCCAGTTTTAAAGCCACCTAAGCTGAGAAAGCCTCTCTTACTATACATTTCCGTCAATCAGAATGCTTGTGGTGGATTCCTCGCGCAGTATTAAGAGGGCAGCCTGATAGAGCACGCCATCTACTATGTGAGCAAAACTTTCATTGATTATGAAAAGAAGTATTCTCAGATGGAGAAAACTTGTCTAGCTCTGGTCTGGATGTGCCAGAAATTGAGACATTACTTATTGGCTTCTGAAATTAAGTTTCTGTCAAAGCTTAATCTGCTCAAATATATTCTTGAACAACCATTTCTCACTGGATGGATTGCGAAGTGGCAAGTCCTTCTAATGCAATATGACTTAGAATATGTTTCTCAAAAGTCGATTAAAGGCCAAGCGATCGCAGATCAGTTGGTAGATTTCCCCCTGACAGAAGAGATTAAAGCAGAAGATGATTTTCCTGATGAGCACATCTGTAATATCCAACAGCCCCCAGTTTGGAACTTGTTCTTCGATGGCTCTAAAAACATGTCTGGCATCGGGATTGGAGTTTTGTTGATCACTTTCGAAAAAGAAATGATCCCTTATTTTCTTAAGCTTGGTTTACAATGCACTCATAATATGGCCGAGTATGAAGCTTTAATACAAGGCCTCAAAATCTTGCAAAGTTTCAATGTCAAGAGAGTGCATGCCTTTGGTGATTCCCTACTTGTTGTCAGTCAAGTTAACACTGAATGGCAAGTGAAAGATTCCAAATTGATTCCGTATCAGAAGATCGTCCTCGCTCTTGTGGACAGCTTCGAAGAATTTCAGCTCAGTCATATCAGAAGAGAGCATAATCAGATAGCTGATGGTTTAGCCAGTGTAGGCTCCATTTTATCCTTCAAAGGTGGTGAATCATGTCGTTCTTTCAAAGTTGGCAGACTTGAGCAGCCTGCTTTCGATTCAACTATGCAAGTAAACCAGGTCAATTGGAAGGAGAAGCCTTGGTATCAAAATATCAAGAATTTCATTAAGACTGGCGAATTTCCACCAGAGATGTTAAAAAGGGAGCAACGTGCAATACAGCGTATGTCTACCCGTTATTTCATTCTCGCTAATGTCCTCTACCGCCACGGGTTCAGTTCTGAGTATTCAAGGTGCTTAGACAAAGAAGAAGCTATGGAAGTTATCCAAGAGGCACATAAAGGGATTTGTGGTGGCCATGTCGGCTATCAGACTCTCGTCAAGCAGATCGTTCGAGCAGGGTACTACTGGAACACCATGCAGCGGGACTGTCATCGATTTGTGAAAAAGTGCGTCAAGTGCCAATTACACGCGCCTTATACTCATGCTCCAGCCGCATACCTGCAATCAGTTGTTTCTCCTTGGCCATTTTTCATGTGGGCTTTCGACGTTGTAGGCCCAATTACTCCTTCTGCTTCCAACGGCCACAAGTACTTTTTGGCTGCTACAGAGTATTTCACCAAATGGGTTGAAGTTGTTACTCTACGCACAGTAGAAGGCTGCCATGTGGTTTCTTTCATTCACAAGAATATTCTTTGCCGCTTCGGCATACCACATGACATTGTTTCGGACAATGGAACTCATTTTAAAAATGAGAGGATGAAGACATTTTGTTCTAAATTCAGAATTTCCCATCATTTCTCTGCTCCCTATTATCCTCAAGGGAACGGCCAAGCAGAAGCTACCAATAAGATTCTGATTCGTATTTTGGAAAGGACTGTGAAGACAGGTCGAGACTAGCATGAGAAGATTCATGACGCACTTTGGGCATATCGGACCACCATTCGGACCCCGACTAATGCCACTCCTTCAGAACTTGTTTACGGAACTGAAGTGGTTTTGCCTCTCCATGTCTAGAAGCCCGCTCTCAAATTTGCTTCACTTATAGAATTGTCACTTGATCAGTATCAGCAACAGAGATTGGTGCAACTAGATCTACTAGATGAAAAGAGGCTCAAAGCAGCAGAGCACGCTCAAGCTTATCGGCAGAGGATAGCTCGACATTATGCCAAGTCTGTCATTGAGAGAAAATTTCGAGTTAATGATTTGGTACTCAGATCAACGGCTCATCTCAAGCATCGACCACAGGGCAAGTGGTCACCCAATTGGGAAGGCCCTTATGTGGTTAAAGAAGCACTTCCTCACAATTTGTATCGTCTAATCAATGCAGACGGAGTGAAAATGCCAGACCCTATCAACGCTCTGCATCTGAAGAAGTTTTACACCTGAAATGTTTATTCTAAAGCCTTTGTACTCTTCAAAGAGCCATTTTCAATAAAATAATGATCTTCTATCAATTCTTACATTCTTCTCCATGATACTGGGGCATTTTACTTTGATCTATAATCATCTCCCTTCATTATATGCAGGCAGGATTAGACAAAAGCTCTTATCTCAAATTTTGTTAAATCTCATTTCATTTGATTTACCTGTTGGTTTGACCAAATTTTCTTCAGGCTATTGCTCATCTTTGTCAAGTTTTAACAAAATTTTCAATCTTATTAAAATTTTCACCTACCTTTATCTTTAAAATATACCCCTTCAGGTTAAGGGATAAACCTGATGCCTCCTTTCAATGAGGTATTCTTTTTATTATTTTCTCCGTTCAGGACAAGGGGACAAAATCCTGAAAGTCGACCACATGCAATTAAACTATGATGGTCCATTAAATTTTACTAAAGAATCTTTCTTCTCTGAAAATCTCACTTTGTTTTAGCTCATGTTTTGCAAACCAGTCCTCGCACTAGGGTATTTCCCAAAAATCTCCGATCACCCATTGAGCTCATTTGGAGGATCTGACCCTCGTACCAATAACTTTCTACATTTAATCTTTTGATCAAAATCCTTTCTTCTACAAAATTCAAGTTCTGATTTAAAATCTCCCAAAAGCTGATGTATTTCAAACGTCCCAGTTTTTACTGGTCAGGTATTTCAAACGTCCCAGTTTTTACTGGTCAGGTATTTCAAACGTCCCAGTTTTTACTGGTCAGGTATTTCCAAAAGATCCAACACTCGTTGGTCGTGTATTTCAAACGTTCCAGCTCCTCGCTGGTCAGGTATTTCAAACGTCCCAGCTTTTGCTGGTCAGGTATTTCAAAAAGATCCAACACTCGTTGGGCATGTATTTCAAACGTTCCAGCTTCTTGCTGGTCAGGTATTTCAAACGTCCCAGCTTCTGCTGGTCAGATATTTCCGAAAAGATCCAACACTTGTTGGTCATATATTCCAAATGTTCCAGCTTCTCGCTGGTCAGGTATTTCAAATGTCCCAGCTTCTGCTGGTCAGGTATTTCAAAAGATCCAACACTCGTTGGGCATGTATTTCAAACGTTCCAGCTTCTTGCTGGTCAGGTATTTCAAACGTTCCAGCTTTTTGCTGGTCAGATCCAACACTCGTTGGTTATATATTCCAAACGTCCCAGCTTTCCGCCGGTCAGGTATTTCAAACGTCTCAGCTTTTGCTGGTCAGGTTTTTCAAAAGATCCAACACTCGTTGGGCATGTATTTCAAACGTTCCAGCATTTTTCTGGTCATATATTTCAAACGTTCCAGTTTTCGCTGGTCAGGTATTTCCAAAAAAAGATCCAACACTCGTTGGTCATGTATTTCAAACGTTCTAGTTTTCGCTGGTCATGTATTTCAAATGTTCCAACTTTTCGCTGGTCATGCATTTCAAACGTTTCAGCTTTGCTGGTCATGTATCCCCAAAAAAGAACTCAGCTTTTTGGTCGTGTATTTTCAAAAGACCCAGCTCTCGCTGGTCATATATTTCAAAAAGTCCCAGCTCATAATTATCGAGCTCCCAAAATCAACCTATTCCATAAATCAAACCTTCAGGTTGCGATTTCTCCATTCTCTCGTTACCAAACCTTCGGGTTTTTCAATCTCCCAAAATCTATCATTTTCAAAACCTTCATATCTCTAAATTCCTCAAATTTATCAATTCTCCAACCTCTGGGTACAATGTTTTCAAAAAAATTCACCATTTTCTCAAACCTCGGGTTATAATCTCCCAATTTCGATCATCCTCAATCTTTTTATTAAAACCCAGTTTTTCATAACCATTCGCGTATTTCCCAAAAGACCCAATACTCGTTGGTCATGTATTTCCAAAATGTTACAGCATTATTGTTGGTCATGTATTCTAAACGTTCCAGTTTTACTGGTCAAGTATTTCAAAAGGTTCCAGCTTCTCGTTGGTCACGTATTTCAAAGGTTCCAGCTTTTGTTGGACAGGTATTTCAAAAAAATCTCAACGTCTATTTGTCATGTATTCCAAAAGGTTCCAGCTCTCGCTGGTCATGTATCTCAAAAAGGTTCCAGCTTCCGCTAGTCACGTATTTCAAAGGTTCCAGCTTTCGCTAGTCAGGTATTCCAAAAGTCCCAGCTTTTTCGGGTCATGTATTTTCCGAAATCGAAGATTGCAACTCAAGGTCTCATCAAAATCTATATTGAGTGATTATTTCACAGAAGAATTCATGAAAACTTTGCCAATTTGCTAAAAGCATTTGTTGATTCTAAATATTCTTACTGCACAAAAAGAATTTTCTCAGACTACCTCTAGTATTCTTTCCAAAAAGGTGAAACTTTTTGTGAAAAAGGGATAAAATTCAAATCTTTTTCCTGTTGATCAACCAAAAGGATAAAAGAAATATCCTCGGTATGATTAGTGAAATAAATATTCAATGATATTGAAAAGCCAGAAACGAATTGATATTGATCATGGCTATGATGCATATTTAAAGATAATTTTCTGGCAATCAGACAGTGGAAATGTCTTGAGCTACAAAAGAACCTGCTTAATTCATATCTTATCATTCTAAAGTTGCAATCAAATATCTGCAAAAGGGATCTCTCAATTGTTGTCAAGATGAAGGCGAATTAAGCGAGTAGATCCCCGGGGCTAAAGAAGATTTGAAACATCTCCAAGATGACAAGGTTTGTGACGGATCCTTCCAGAGAAAGTTCGGATCACTGTCGAGATGAAGGCAAATGCGATTAACCTACCGACAAACCCTAAAAGATATTTGATTTCAGCTACATCTAAAGACCTTTTTTGAGCCAATATCATATAGAATCCCTGAGATAAAAGAAGGATCAGAACATCTCCAAGATGAAGGAGTTTGTGACGTACCCTTCCCTGAAAAAAAGAGAAAAGTCAGGACATCCAAATGAAGGATGATGAGAAAAACCCGAGAAAGCCCAATGACTCAAAAAGAGTGCAAAAAGATCATCGTGGGAAAACACCCAGATATCAAACTGCCGAAGTTGCCAGAAGTCATCTTTTCTCGTGCAAAATTCTTTTATCAATATCTCTTCGTTTTCTGCTTTTATGAAATTAAGAATATTTCTTCTATTCTCATATCAGGGAAATGGATAGCTTCCTTGAAAAAAATCATCAGTGCTAAAAATTTGAATCTGACTCTTAGGACTGAGGAGTTAACCTCATTTGGGGGAAATACTCTAGGTAAAAGAGGGAATATCTTTTGCATATACGTGCACATTTCCAAGCGTTTGAATCTACTACAGTTTTAGCTTATTGGCAAAACTTTCTAGCTATTCCAAGAATGAAATAAATAGTCAATATCCATTTTTGATGCAACCTAGCATTGTTTATATCTTCCAGAAGAGTTGCCTTATCCAGTTGAAGTATCTCTTTCTGTCCCATCGCGGTTTCTTCAGTCAAGGATTCCGTATGGTGTTCCCACTCAGGTTAAGGGTCAAAACCTGAATTTTCTGCGAGAGCTCATTCATTTCAAAAAAGTTATTTTCAGTCTCAGCAAATGAGACACCCAAAGTCATTCCTTTTTCCAAGCTTTAAGGAACCCTATATTTTCCTCCTTTCGCAAACCCCTTTCGGATTTCTCAAATTCCGAAGGTCCCATTATGATTTCTCCATTTGAGAAATCCGCATGGTAGATTTCCTATCCAGGCTAAAAGTTAACCAAGAACCTCGCTTTGCGAGGTATCTTCCTTACAGGTTTGGGTTAAACCTGAGTCTCATTCCAACAAGATTCCTCGTGTGGATGAGATGATTTCTTCCAGTCCCATTATGGCTCCTCATATCAAGGAACCCATACTTCATACATTCATCCAAAGAAAGGATCATACTCGGTTTTCATTTCACAAGGCATTTTTCTGAAATGTCCCATCAAGGTCCCCGTGTATCCCTTTCCTCAATTCAAATTCATCTTGATATATCTTCGTCCCATCCAGGTTAAGGGCTAAACCTGAATCATTCCAAAGAGAGTATCTTGTCTCATCCATGAGACCTGATCAAAATGCTCATTTCCCACCATTTAGGGATTTCACCCAAAGTCCCATCACGATTTCCTCATTTTCTACCCAATCATATCATCTTCAAGGATTTCGCCTCCCCAAAACCATTCAGGATATGGTTTCAAAGCCTGAAAAACCATATTTTCAAAATAAATTCTTCCACACCCAGTTCAGACCTGCTGACTGGGGCATTTTCAAAATTTGGAGTGTTGTCTTTGCCACTAAGCTCGGCTCTCAACTGACTTAGTAGCAAAGAGGGGCATCTGTGAACACCCCAAATTTTTCAAAGTTTTGTAAAAATGACCCTTTTGCCCCTAACCCTGTTTTCTGAGAATATCAAGTCATTTCTTCAGATTCTCTGAATTAAAATTCATATTGATATATTCAAAATCAATTCCGGATCCGAATCCAGCCCTTTAAATACATATTTCCTCCCAATCCTGATCAAAACCCATTTCTGAAGAAATTTTCTTAAAATTCGCCTTGAGTTCTTAGAAAAACTCTCTTTTGTAAATATTTTACAAAAACACAAAAAAATAGTTTTAATCTTCGTTTTCTTGTAAAACTTTAGGATTTTATTCTAAAAATACAAAAAAATAAAAAAAAACATAAAAACCAAAAAAATTGGGAAAAACTACAAGGAAAACGAATGATTTTCAAGCTTTTTGAAGCCATTTTTACCAAAAAACTCATTCCTCAACCATTTTTCAGAAACTTCTTAAAAAGGGAACCACCTTTTTGAAATAGGGAAAAGCTGCAACGGACTCCTCCCGCGCTTCCTTCCTCTCCCCTCTCCACCGTCCGATCTGCAACAACCTGCCCATTCTTCACCTTCCATCTCCAACGAGCTCTTCACTCGAACCTTCCACCTCTTCTTTAAGAAGAGGTCCTCACCCATGATCGAGGCATCCACGATTGTCCTGGAGATCGCTTTCCCCTCCTTCAGATCCGTTTGCCCCATCTATCATCCATTATCAACTCTTCTTCTGAAACATCCATCCCTCCTCTTTCTTCTAAGCGATTTCCCCTCAAGACCACAGAAGAAGCTTCTTCTTCTTCTTTCAAAAGCTCTGCGGACAAAAGTTTATACATCTCGGATATTCGCTGGTTTTTAATCACCTTTTCATTCGGAACTTCTACAGCTCTGCAGGTAAGCAAAAGCTTCTCCATCCTTTTTTTTATTTTCCGCAGAATTCCCTTTCTCTTTATTGCATTTTCTTTTATCCTCTCTTTGTTCTATTCAAACCTTGTCTCTAGTCCCCTTTTCTTCTCCCCTTTATGAATCCTCAGAAGTGGTACCGACCTGTATGTATTACAGGTTCGATCCGTTCATGGCAACATTGACGGAACATTCGTGTTCCCACAATTCCTTCCCGATTTCATTTTTTTTTTTTCATTATTATTGTTATTATCATGTGTTTCTTCTTTTCTCTCCACCTGTTGCCAAATTCCCTGGGTTTTACTTTCATTAGATTCAGCATTTTACATTCCTTTTTTAATCTCATTTTTTTTTTACCCTGTGTATTGTAAATTTGTATCCTGTTTCTCTTTTTTTTTATTTTTTATTTTTATTTCTGTCCTGCATCTAATTTCCGATTCTGGTTTTGATAATAACACTTGCGTTTTGATTCCCTTTTATTCTTGATGTCCTAATTCTATTGTGGTTCACATCCACATCGTTCATGATATTTTTTTTTGCTTGCCACTGGGTGTATGCTTGTATATTCATATGTTTCCCATTCTATATATCATCCCATAACGACCCATCAGATGTCCTCCATTGGGCGTCAGCATCGTTTCACCATTTCATTGAATGTCACTCATGTATATGGCATTTTTTATTATCACTTTGCCTTCGTCACCATCTGGAATCGCACGCTCGTTGCTTACAGATAGCATGAGTCCTATGTAGCCATCGCCTTATACATTATATCCCTTTATTTCCCTACATTTCAAGCATTTTTTTGTTAAATCTTTTTTTTGGCATCGACTTTAGGTCTTTGCTCCCTTAGTGCAGGATGTGCAGCGGTGATCTGTTTGTTGCAGTATCAACCTGCAGTATGCAACAAAGCATTGGTTTCTCTTTGCTTCAACTATTACTTTTTCTTTTTTTTGATTCGTTGTTTATCCTTGCTGGTTTGCTCATTTATGTTTCCAATAGTTCTCTCATCTGATTGATGATTTCTCTGATCCTATTTTCTTGGATCAATAGCATTCTGTTTCAAAGATTGCTTAACCCAATTTGTTCTCACAAAGCAGCAGAATGAGATCTACTGTGTATAATTCAGCAGAAATAGGTTTGGTATGATTCAAACACTTCATCTCCTAATGGAGATTAAGCAGTTAAAACCATATCAGCCTCGCTATGGCTCTGTTAATTCATGGTCCAGCAGAACTTCAACACATATTATGATTGCTCCATGTCGTTTTGCCTTTCCTTGGGTTTTTTATCAATGTTTGCACTCTTGAGTATTATGGCTTGTAGCCATAGAACCGTTAGTATTATTGCCAAATAATTTAGCATCATATGTGGTTTTTATTTCCCCCCTCCATCCCCCCTGGAGGAGTTTCATTTGCAAGTGCAGCAATCATCTGAGCACAACCAGGAGCAATATCTACCCATTCGAATTGACGATACACCACAGATTCAACAAGAATCTAGATCATCGTTTTAGCCTCAATTCTTTCCCTAAAGCGATTCATTCCTTATTAAGAAGCCAAAGAAATTCTGTTAACTTTTGGAAGAGCATCCAAGATTGATGCAGATGTTTCTGGAACAGGTGAGTTAACTGCAGGGAAATAAAGGGATTAGTTACCTAAATAAAATCAATTCTCAAAAACATTAACAGGATTTACTGTCTCCAAGTCCTGGGTGTTTTTATTGTTGCGAGCCATGAAGCAATACAAAAGACAAATGGGTGATTTAAGGACATGTGGATTGCGTTTTCTTATTTCTCCTGGGTTTTCATACAATTTAATACGCTTGGAAATATTTCATTTTCTGCTTCCATTTACAGGAAAAGATAGTTGAATATCTAGAAATATTATGAATGGTAACGAGGCCTCGAGGATGGTAGCTTGACACAGACATCTAGAATTGGCCATCTGTGCATCCTCACTCACCATCATCTCTATATCCTGCGCACAGCAGATGCATTTTATGCTCAACTCCAGCACACCTTACCATTCACATCTACTACACAAATGTAACCTTGTGTTACTACAGTTGCTGGTTGAAGCTTGACAGCAGCTGAATTTCTGCCGCTACAGCCCCATGGATGTCATATTTCACTGAAATCGACATCTTCTACCCCTTTTTACCTGTCTCATATCTGCTGCATGACATTCCCTCTGCATGCTCTACCATTTCAACACCAATGTCACCTTCTTTTGATTTATATAACATCTATCATGCTTAAAAATCATTTCTAAAAAAAAAAAAGAAAGAAAGAGTTTTGTTATATTATCTGGTGTTGCCTGTAGTCATGGATAAGCTGGATTCCTTTTAGTGTGTTTTCAATATCAGTTGTAACTATTGTGAAATCACCCTTTTCAAAATCTATCATTGGTTTTCCAACCCTAAGCCAAGCTAGTTCAGGAAATTCTCTGAACCAACAAAGAATAAGACTTTGCCTTATTCAGTGCACTTTCCGCCCTACAACATCACATTTATCACTGCCATGTCTCCCTGTGCTATAAAACTTATTGCACATTTTTCCCTTTTTCTATGTCATTTGTATGTTAGTCATGATACAAAATGGATATAAGTGTTGATAACCATGGTGGATCAGTCATCATATTTGAATATTTGCATGGCATCATGGCATGGTACTCATTCATCTTCCAAAATTTGCCCCTTTTTAGTTTCAGTACACGTACACATGATTTCCTCATCATCCAAAGCCATCTACATTCAGTCCAATTATGCATTACTGAAGCAATTCCACTTATCATGTCACGCCCTGTGTATCTTGAAGTTGAATAGTGGCCGCCCATTGGAGGCTCCGGTGTTGGACTGACCAACCTTTGGCTTCAGTCTCGCGTGATCAAGGAACAGAATGCTTTATCAGATTCGCAACCCATTTGTGATCTGCTGCTTACCCACAGCCCCTGCCTCATTGGCTGTAGCATATTACCTCTATCATCCAGCTCCACCATTTGCAAACCACTAACTCATCTCATTTCTCAAGTCATATGTATCCATATATATAGATACATATATATACCTATATAACATATACATATATGAGTATATGTATCATTCTCTCTGTCTTATCATTATTCATATGAACATTTTGTAGATATCCACATGATATGTGTAAAATTTTCTTCCTTTCTCATACTAACCCAGTTGTTTTGCAGGAAATATGTGAAAAGGGCTATTATTTGAAGTTGTAAATTTGATCATATATGTTGTAATAGTTAGACCTTAATGAGAATTTACATTTCTTGTCTTAGGTAGAATGATTGAGCATTGTAAATATCATGAATTACTTGTTTTTCATGCATTTTTGCCTTTATTTCTCAAATTCTCACAATGGTGAAACACGAATGGCACGTGCTCCTTTTCATAAGAGGTAAGTTAATTCTAAGTTGATGATTTACACCAACGGACATAGTCGGGGTGTATACAAAACTTAGTATTTTTATCTTTTATGAAATAACAGTGGATCCGCACCGGATCCATTTTCAAAATTCATCATAAATATTTTCTTCTTTTATCAGAATTTAACTTAAAAATTAACTCAAAATATATACCAATGGCCATACTCAGGGTATATTGAGGGTTAGTTTCATTTTAAATTCTATAAAAACACCAAAAGGGTATTTTATCCTTCACTTGAATTTAGATATGACTATTATATAATACATTCAATGACCATAGTCAGGAATGTATTATATCATTAGTCTTGTTTAAATTCATTTGAAGAATGAAATACGATTTTTTAATCCAATTTCAAACTTATTCAAATTCATTCATCATATAGGATAGAATTGCATCATATTTTCAAAACTTCTTTTTCAAAATTCCAAGTGTTTCTTCTTCTTCATCAGATTTTTTTCAAATCCAATTCTATCTAATTTTAAGATTCAAAATTTCAATTTCAAAGTCCAATTTGACTTCGAAATTCCAAAATCACTTTATATTCAAAACTTCAAATTTCCAACTCAATTCAAACTTCAACTTCAAAGTTCAATTTAACTTTGAAGTTTCTAATTCATCTTTTGATTCAAAATCCAGTTTTTCCTTAAAGTTTCGAATCAAAGTTGAGATTGACTTTGAATCTCAAAATCCAAACCTTCTCAAGTTCAATCTGGGTTTTCAAAACCCAGATCATCTTTAAAGGTCCTATTTGGACTTTTCATAATCCAAATCCAAAGTCAAATCTTAGTCTCAACTTGGATCCAGATTTCCAAGTATAAACTCCATTCCACTTTGGATCTCCAATTACAGATCCAAATTCCAATTAGGGTCCAAAATCTTTATTCCACTTTGGATCTCCAATTACAGATCCAAATTCTATTTAGGATCCAGATCTTCATTCCATTTTTGGATCTCCAATTACAGATCCAAAATCCATTTAGGATCCAGATCCTCATTCTACCTTTGGATCTCAGATTCAGATTCAATTCCATCTTAGGATTCAGAGCTCAAATCCACCTTTGGATCTCAGATTACAGATCCAAATTCCATTTAAGATCTAGATCCCCATTGTTCATTAGATCTCAGATTCAGATCCAAAATCCATTCTAGGATCTAGGATCCAAAATCCAATTCTACTTTGGATCTCAGACTTTAGATCCAACTCCATCTTAGGGTCCAGAATCCAACCCTATCTTGGATCTCAGATCTAAATACCATCTTGAATTCCAAAACCTTGAATCCAATCCCATTCAAAATTCCAGATTCCACTTTAATTCCAATTCTTAAAACCAATTTCACTTCATTCCACAGATTTCAAATCAAGTTCCCATTTCAGATCCTAAATTCAAAATTCAACTTTGAATTTTATTTAGAATCCAGATCTTGGATTCAGATTTCATCTTGAAAGTTCCAACTTTTAAATCAATTCCATTTCTCAATTTTATTTCCCGATTTTACCTTTCCTTCTGATCCAATTCCATTTTCATTTTTTACTCTGATTCAAAGTCCCTTTATGACTTTGAAAACTCCTTTCTTCTTCTTTTATCTCAAAACTTCAAAATCATTTTCCAAAATCCAGATTTATTTTCCCAAGCTCATGATTATTCTAAAGACTTAGAACTTTAATCTTAAGTTCTAAGTTAGAAATCGTTTCTTCACTTTATCAAACTCACTTGGAAATCCTTCAAAATATTTTTCAAAAAAAGCATACATCTTTGCATTTGAACAAGCATGATTCATTGTGCATTTAGACTTAGAATAATTTCTTAGATAATTTCTTAGCAAAGCAAAAGGCATTAATTCGACCCTTGGTTCGATTACCCCTGGTAAAGGCGCCAGGAACGGTCGAACCTCGTACCGACGAGCGGATCCCGTCTCCCAGTTTTCCCGCAAATATTTCAAAACGGAGGCGAGTTATTTCAAAATATTTTCAAAATTAAGGTCAAGTGAGACCCGCAAAAGAATTCCTCTTCTCTTCTCCTCTTTCTTTTCTCTTCTCTCTTTCTTTCCATCTTTTATCTTTTTCCCTTCAAAAAGAAGGAAGATAGGAGGTTGGAAAAGAAACGAGAAGGAAGAGAGAGAATATTACGAGAGGAAAAATTTTGCGATGATCACAAAATCCCACGAATCAAAATGAAATTTTAAAATTTAATTTTCAGTAGAACAGACCCAAGAACACGTTGGAAACAAAACACCCAAATCGGCTAGAAAAACCTCTAGCCAATTTACATATTTTTAGAGAAAAATGATGGAAAAACACCAATCAAATACATAATAAATGAAAGAAAACCTAATCTATCGTGCTGGCCTATGCACAAACTTTATTCTAAGGTTGAAAACAAAAAGAAAACAAGAAACACTCAGAAAATAAGAAAATCAAATCAACACTCAATTCGGTTTTAGCTAGAAGAGAAGGAAGAAGAAGACCTACCTCTTGGAAGATCCGACGACCGGGGGGATGAAGAAGAGCGGACCGTGGCTTGATCTTGACGTCCCGAACATTTCGAGAATGCTGGACTTCACCAAAAAACAGCACCTTTGCAGCTGCTACACGTTGGAGATCCACCGAGGATGGAGTATGCGCCGATTCTCGATCGGAGAGTGTAGAAAGCCGGATGGAGGTAGGGCCGGCTCACCTTGTTGGTGTGTTTTGCACTCCCACACAAGGTTAGTAGTCTCCACCTCTGCTACACCTGCAAAAGTACAGAAAAATGGTGAAAAGACAGCAAGGAAAAAGGAAGAAATGAAGAGAAAGCACAAGAGAGATCGAAATATGCTTGAAAACCAAGCATGAACCGGTCTTCAATGGTCAAAACGTGGGAGCATGGAGAGGAAGGAGCTGCTGGAGTTAGAAGCACTGTAGGGGGCGTCCAAACAAAGCCAAAGACGCCTAGGGTTTGCTGGAAAAAACTATTTATACTTTTTTGGAATTTCAGAAACAGGGTTAAAAAATAAAAATTTGCTAGGTGCCATTTTCTGGGGGGTTTTCTGCAAAACATTTTGAATTGGATATGGATAGGCGTGTGGGTTGGGTTTTGGGCTAAGGGTTGATCTAAAGTCCAAATAACCTAATTGGGTCAGATATGGATCAGATCCACCTCGAAATCCATGCCCAAACACTGAAATAGCCATAACTCTCTTATTTTAACTCCGATTTTTCTGAAATTTGAACGATAACCCCTTACTATCAAAATACATCTAAACATGGGTTTAAAACCTTAAACTTGTTACAAAATGCATGAAAAACCTATTAACATGATGTGCATTTCATGCATCATCATCATCAAAGAAGCATTACCCCGCAACTCATATCGGCTCATCAATGTCGATGGGGTAGAATTACCAGATCCCATCAATGCTCAACACTTGAAAAAGTTCTATACTTGAAGCATTTATCCTTCCTTTGTAATCTTCCTATTTTCTTCAATAAGGATCAAACTTTCTTTTCCCAGTTACACTGAGGCATTTTAAAAAAATTTGTTCTGTATGCAGGCAGGATAAACAAATTCCTCATTTCACACACTTATGCATTCATGTGCATCAATTTGCATTAATTTGCTTTCAACTGCATTAATAACAATCTGGTCAGTATTGGGATTTCAACAAACAGTCCCATCACAATTCCTAATTGTTATTCAAAATTGAAAAACAACCATTAATACTGAATCAAAATCCAGTACTCGAACTGGTATTATTTCAAAATCCAGTGCTCGAACTGGTATTATTTCAAAATCCAGTGCTCGAACTAGTACTATTTTCAAAATCCAACTTTTAAGTCGGTCTTTGAAAAACCGAGTTCCAACTCGGGTTTTCATTCAAATTATTTTTCTTTGAAGATCCAAGTTCCGACTCGGGTTTATTTCAAATTATTTTCTTTGAAAAACTGAGTTTCGACTCAGGTTTTCCTCAAAATTATTTTTCCTTTGAAGATCTGAGTTTCGACTCGCGATCTCTTTACCTTATTCTAGCTCTGACTCGAGCCATTTATTCTCCTGCATTGATCCAAGTTATTCCGCAGGGTCAGTCAATGTCTCAAATTTGACATTTTGCCCACCAATTCCCAATTTAAACCTTTGGATCAGTCAATTCTCAACTTTGACCTCCGTGTCACCCAATTTCTAATTCCCAATTCCAATTACCAAATTCTCAATTTCGACCGTCAGGTCACTCAATTTCCAATTTCGACCTTCGGGTCACTCAATTTCCAATTTCGACCGTCAGGTCACTCAATTTCTAATTTTGACCTCCAGGTCATTCAATTTCCAATTTTCGACCTTCGGGTCACTCAATTCTCAACTTCGATCTTCAGGTCACACAATTTCAACCTTTTAGTCAACCAAGTCTTAATTTCAACCGTTAGGTCATCCAATTTCAAACCTTCGGGTTACCAATTCTATCTCAATCATTTTCGACCTTCAGGTCACCTCTACCGATCTAGGTCGTGTTCAGTCCGCCAATTGGCTCAATATCCAAATTTCAATCATCTTCTCTTGCGAGAGACCCTTTTTATAGGGAGAGTTTGAGGGAGCTCATTCTTGTCGCATGCTATCCAATTCGTTCACATAGCCCTTTTTTAGGGAGAGTTAGAAGGGACTCGCGTCTTTGTGAACCGTTTGCAAAACAATTTCCAATTTCACACAAGGAACCCTTTTATAGGGAGAGACTCGACAGAGACTCGCTTTCCTTGTGGCCACCCCAATTTTCATACTAGGCCACTTTGTTATGAAGGACTTTCTTTTTAGGGAGAGTGTGATGGACTCGCTCCTTCATAACCCAATTTTCCGACCTCACTACTTCGGCCCCTTTCCATAAGAGAAGCCTAATATTAGGGAGCTTTAACAAAAGCTTAATTTCTCTTCGAAAGTTTGTTTTGCAAACACCTCCTCTTCAGGGAAGAGAGGAGTAATTTCCATTTCCCATTCAGGTAAGGGTTAAGACTGAGTCTCTCTTTTTGGGAAAAAAGAGAGAAGAATTTTCATCACGGATGTGTTGAGCTGGACTTCAAATGCTCTCTTTCACCAAGGATTTCAAGAACATTTTATCAATTTGTCAATCAATTACCTGTTGATTTCAAAATTTTATTGCACAAATCTTTACCTCAGTTTACCTTCAACATTACTTCCAAAAAGAGTGAAGCTTTTGCGAAAAGAGATTCAAAATTTAAATTCTTTCCATTGGCCAACCAAAAGGATGAAGGATAAATCCTCAATATGGCCAGAAAAGAAGATTCAATGTTAGTGCAAAGCCATAAATGATTGATATTGATCGCAGTTATGGCAGATCTTTAAAGATTATTCTTGTAAAGATGAGGCAGTGGAAATATCCTGAGCGCTAGAAAAAGAGAGAATTCACCCAAGCCTTGTCTCCTCAAAATCACCTAAGCTGCAATTAAATATCCGCAAAAAGGATCTCTCAATTGTCGTCAAGATGAAGGCTAATTAAGCGAGTAGATCCCCGGGGCCAAAGAAGATTTGAAACATCTCCAAGATGACAGAGTTTGTGACGGATCCTTCCAGAGAAAGTCCAAAGCACTGTCGAGATGAAGGCAGATGTGATGAACCTCCCGACAATCCCTGAAAGATATTTAATTTCAGCTATCATCCAAAGATCTCTAACTCATGAGCCAATATCGTCAAAGAAGGATCGAAACATCTCCAAGTTGAAGGAGTTTGTGACGTACCCTTCCAAAAAAAAAAAAAAAGAGAAGAAAAAGAAAGAGAGAAAAAGTCAGGACATCTATCTAAAATAAAGGATGATGTAATAAACTCTCCTGAAGCCCAAGAAAGTCAAAAGAGTACAGAAAGATTATCATGAGAGAGGCTCCCAGGATATCAAACTGCCAAATCTATCAAGAATCTTCTTTAAATTTGTGAAATCCTATTATCAATATCCTTTCATCAAGTGCTTTCATAATATCAAATTTTCTTTCCTGTTCATATCAATGAAATTGATAGCTTCCTTGAAGAAGGTCAGTCACAAGCAATTTGGATTCCCAATCTTGATTCTATGAAGTCAATCTCGTTTGGAGGTAATACTTCAGGTAGAATGAATATTTTGCAACAATGTACATCATTTTCAAATGATTTGAATCAACAACAGAATTCTCAACATTTTGACAACATTTTCTAGCAATCCTAACATGAAGTGAGAGCTTGATGTCCGTCTTTGATACATCCTGACACCAATTTTAAATCCCTCTTAAGGACTTGATTCCTTTCCTTCTTTTTATAATTTGAGAGCGCGAGCTCTTAGATTCACACACTTCCCTGTGTCCCCACTGTCCCACCATAGACAGTCCCATTTCGGTTCGAGGTCGAACCACCAACCATTTTTTTAGCAAAAGGCAATTTCAAAAGCTATTTAGTCTGAGCAATGAGACGCCCAAAATCAATCCCTTTTCAAGCTTTAGGGACCCCATTTTTTTTCCTTTCGCAAAACCCCTGTCGGATTTATTGTGCAAAATCCAAAGGTTCCATCATGGTCTCTTCTTTCGAGGATTCCATTCATTTTTCACCCAATCAGGATAAGGGTACAAGCCTGAGCCTCATTCAAAGAGGTATTCCATTTTCCGCCCGATCAGGATAAGGGTACAAACCTGAGCCTCATTTGATGAGGTATTTTATTTTCCGTCCCATCCAGGTTAAGGGGAAAAACCTGAACTCCACCGCCGCAGAGCAAATCCTTCCTCTTCGTTCTCCATTCCATATCTACCAATCTTCACCAGGATAATATCTATATACCCAGTCAGATCCTTCTAACTAGGACATTTTTTTAGCCCAAATTTGGTGTGTTTTTCTTTGCCACTAAGCTCAGCCACAAACCGGCTTAGTAGCAAAGAGAGGCATCTGTAAACACCCCAAATTTTCACTCACCTTCCTTGACATCTCTACCAATCAGCACATTTCAGTTCTCCGGAATCAATGAAGGGCAAAATGGTCATTTTCTAAGCTTAAACCTTGCAAAAAGTCCTAAATTCCATGCTCGAGTCTCAAAAAATTTTCTATTTATACTCAGAAGTATCTTCTAGCTGCAAAATTTCAAAATCCTACTCTTGACAAGAAGCTAGAATTTCCAATCCCTAATTCAGAGGGGCATTTCAGGAAACATGTCTTTTGCATATCATCGCATGAGCATTTCATATCAATTCAATGCACATCATGTCATTTCGAGGTCCAGAACTCTCGATTTCAAAATCCTTAATCCAGATTCGAGTTTTAACCCTTTTCAAAATTGATTTCAAAACCCTGGGTTTTCAAAATTGCCAATTCTCCCCATTTTACCCCCAGGACTTTGAATTATAAAAGTTTCTCAAGAAAACAATCTGGATAGTTTTGGTATTGATCTTTAAAATTTCGTCAGTTGGAAACAGGGGGACACAATATCAAATTTAGGGGACTTTATTTAAAACTTTTGCAAAAAGACTCTGAACTTCTTTATAAAACCTCTACATCTTGTATTTTGCCCTGAAGGACCATTTTTTTTAGTTTTTGAAACCAAGCCCATTTTTTTGTATTTTCTAAGCTAGCCTACTATTATGAAAATTCCAAAAAATTTACTTTGCTTTTATTTTAAAAAAATAAAATGACGTGGGGCCCACCTTGAGGTGGTGTCACACTCAAATTCTCCAATATTTCTCCTATTTCCAAAACAGTGCACATCCGGAGGTGGCAGCAATTTATAAAACCCTCCTTTCATTTTTCATTTATTTATTTTATAAAATAGCCAGTGGTCCCACGCATAGGTGGCACCCCACTAGAGTCCTCTGCAAAAAAAAACTTTTTTTTTGTTTATTTCAAAAGGTTTTCAAACCTGGTTGAGGTGGCACCACCTTAAACAAAAAGAGAAAAAAGAAAAAGAAAAAAATCCATTTTTTTTACTCATTTACTCTATGTGTATTACTTTTCAGCCCCAAAAAGGAGCCACCGTGAAACCCTACCCAAAAACCTTATTTTTATCTAAGTTTTCAAAAAAAATTTGGAAAAAGGGAGCCGCCCCCCTCTCAAAACGGCGAACATTTCAAAAAAATTTAAAAATTTGTTTTGAAAGATTATCAAAATCAGTCGAAAAAGAAGGAGGAGGTCGCTCATTAAAAGGCCCAATCTGCGATTCTTGAAGAGAGGCTCATCTCTTGAACACCCCTGGTTCCCTGCGGTTTTGGAGAACTCTCTTCTCACGACTACTCCTTCAATCTATCTCCCACTTCCCCTTGGAGGCCAGTCTGCAATCTCTCTGGAGTCTGCAATTTCTCTGGAAGCTGTGATTTCCCTTGAATCTGCGATTTTCTTTTGGACTCCATCAGCCAATTCCCTTTTTTCGCCCCTTCTCCTCTCGGCTAGCAGGAAGCTGACCCCCAATTGCCTCTCCAGCCCTCTCATCTTTTAAAACCCCTGTTCTTTCTTCTTTAATCCAGCTTTCCCTTCCTCTTGGCATCACGATTGATTCCCTTATGTTTTCCATTGCTTTTCAAAGGGACAACATCTCCAATGGCTGGCATTCAGAAGCTTTAACCTACACGATTGATCTTCTGCAGAACCTTCAAAAGGAAGAGATCTCCTCGGCCCTACTGAACCAAGGTACAGACTTTTACATTTTTAAGTGAAATGTGCATCATATTCATACCATGCATAGTGTCGATCCATCACATTTAATGGTGTGATCTGCGTTTTTGTCTATTTTCACATGTTAGGAATCGATTACACCTCGCAATGGTGTTATCGATTCCTGTGAATCACCCTGTTTATGATTTAATGGTTGTTTCCCCTAAAGATTTCACAAACTCCATTTCAGCACCATAACCTTGAGGAGTAAGGTTCCATATGTATATTCTTGGTTTTCAGTTTCAGTTTCAGATTGTCACATTGGGTATCGATGGTTACATTCCTGTGTCACTAATGTTGTCCTATTTCAATGTTCCCATCCTCTGCAAAAAGGTAGTGAATCAAACTTCTTGCGTCATTGCTGGTAATCCCTTCATTCTTTTGTGGGTGACTGTCTTCATTTTCAGGTGTTATGCATAACATTCATTCCATTTTTTTTTTGTATGTTAGGGGTCTCCATAGGTTCATACGTATTTGGCCATCACAGCTGCACATCACGGGTTAAACGATAGTCCAGTGAGACTATTCGTACAGTAAAAGAGTGTCATTAACAACGACACTACATTTAATTTTATTACCCATTTCCATTCTATCCTATATTGCATCATTTTTTTTTTATGATCTTGTATGTTTTCTGTGCTTCTAAATCATATACTAATGTGTTTAGACTTCATGCTTCATATGTAGTCGAGAGTAAAAGTTGTTCATAACCTGTTCTGAGGATCATTAATTATTTTGAAGCTTTAACATCAACATGAAATATTAAGCATTACTCTGACAATCAAGATGATGATTTGGGAAAACATCTTTACTATCAGCTGGTTCCAGCACATTACAGGGTCATGTGTTACATTTTTGCGTTTTGGACTTCATGTCATTAAGCTGATTTAGTTGATTGTCTTGATATGTTTCACGCCTCAGCTCATGCCAGAATTATATCCAGATGTGACCCATGGATAACCTCTGTAATCCCATATACGTTTTCTGAATGTTCATGTTACACTCAATTTGCTGCAGGGGTTGATACTCTGAGTAAGTTCATGCTTTCCCATGATGGGATTCAACTTAATCTCGATTAGGCCTTTGGTTTAAACACGTTGTTACTACATTTTAATCTCGTCTAGCGTGGACATCTTCAGCTTAAGTATAGCCTCTGTGAATGGGAAAGCTAACGTTTATTTATTTTCAGCATATACCCTGCATCTAAGGACCTGTATCCCTGCCTTTTATTGTATTAAGACATGTTATCCGTAATGCAGTTTAGAAGTTTGGCTTATTTTGCATTCAGTCCCCTTGCATATCTCATAAAAATTTGTACTTTCTTTACTTTTCTCTCACAACATCATCCCTTTTGTATATGTCACATTGTTGTTGCATCTTACTCATCATCTCCTGTGTGTAGTATAAATTTAGATTTTTTTTTTACTACATATATATGCCTTGTGAAAGGCCCATACGCCACTTCTAATCATTGTCCCAAAGGTCAAGGGTGCTTACCCTTTGACCCCACGATTTCTGAAATATAGTCACTTATATCATATGTCTGTGGTTTTATGTCTTCACTTTGATCACCTGTATTGATTCCACTGTTTATCCAATATCTTGTACATATTATTTGAATACTACCCATCCTATTATTTTGTATTTAGTTACCCTAAGTCATCAGCTTATATCAATTTAACTAAATGGAGAAATTGATTGACCCTCTTGATAAACTGTAGGATGTAATGAGTCATCCCCTTTTCTGCAGGTGTATAGTCTTGATAATGAGCCATATTCATGGATGGATATGTCAATATCCATTCATGATTTCTAGACCGTCTTTGGCATGCTCTTTTATTGATATACAGGGAAGCTTCATACTAACTTTTACTGAGAAACAATTTATAATCTGAGAATTATGGCTTTGCGAAATCATGTGCAGAAACTGGGTATACCCTGTATTTTCTGATCTATGTATTCACCTATTACATATGAAATTTCAATCACTATGTATATTTTCTCATTACATGTACACACATATATATATATATATATATGTACATATACATATATATATATATACATGTATATATATATATATGTATATATATATACTTATATATATACATATGGATCCCTTCATGTACACTTGCTTTCATATATGAGCATTTATGTAGATATTTTCTCCTGTAAATGCACCTCCATTATCACATGTCACTTAGCACTGATTTGAGCATTTAGATATATACATTTATATCTTCGTTGTACATGATATAACCATTTTCTTGGGTATCTTGTATATCCATCCCTTGTACTAATTCTCATTTTCAGGAAAATCTGGAGGATATGGTTTCTTTTGGAGCTATCAAATATTTAGTTACATTTTTTTTTTCGTCAACAATGTAACAATCGAATGTAAACTTTGGAATAATATTTATTTTTCTGCTTAGATTAAGATGCATTTCATATAGTTTGAATTCCCGCAATATCCTGAATACGTGGTTCATGCATTCTATTTCAAAATCACTATGGATGAATATGAATGGCACGTGCACCAACTTTTAAAGAGTTGATGAACTCGGTGGAGTCCATATTTATGGCCCTAGTCGGAATATGGACGAGACCCAGATTAAACATCTTTCTACTAGTCATACCGAGCCTACACTCTTAGGCTATCTCCCAAAATTCACTGCATATCTTCAAGGTTTTACAAAATATTTTAGAGTTAACTAAGTAAATTATAAACATATTTACGGCCATAGTCGAAATATATGATAATTCTACTTAGTTTAATCCTAAAATTGCATATTTTCCTGAAAAGAGGTTTTCACCAAAGTGCACTCATACATTCAAATCATCTACATCGTGGTATTACTTGCATTTCTCATGATTTTCTCAAGAAAATTCTATTACAAGGGAATCGATTTCTTTAAAAACTCTGAAAATTTTCAAAGTTGGATTTCCCAAGTCAAACTTTCCCGTGATTTTCCCTGGAAAATACTCTTTTCTTAAGATTTTCAAAAGGAGTTTCTCATCTTTCTCAAGAATCAAAAATCGATTTTTAAATATTTCAAGGATAATATTCTCAGGATTTCAGTTTCCCGAGTTTTATTTATCCTTCTCCAAAGAGTTTTTCAATGAATTTTGATTATTCTCCTGAGGAATTTTTCAAAAACTAGAATTTTCCCGTGAGACATTTTCCTTTTTAATTATTCATCTTTTCTCAAGGATTCTTTCAATTTTCCCAAGACTTTCACTCATTCATGATTTTCCCAAAACTTCATAAATTTTCTCGAAATTTCAAATCCTTTTCATCTCGAGTTTCCTTAGAGACTGATTTCCATCTTTTTTCCGAGAAATATCTTTCAACTCCAAAACATTTTCTGAGCATGCATCATGTTTTCCAAATTTGCATCTTACAAAATTTCGTAGCACATGCCTGAATTCTCTATGCATTTAGGATAGAACAGGATTTTGATGATTTAACTAAGTCAAACACATTTTTGGTCCTTGGTTCGATTACCCCTGTTAAAGGCAACATGAACGGTCGAACCTCATACCGACAGGTCGAACCCCATCCCATGTATTTTCCCGCTATTTTAAAAAACGGAGGTGAGTATTTCAAAACAATTTTCAAATTCTGGTCAAGTTTGACTCGCGAAAGCATTTTCCTCTCTCTCCCGCAGGGAAGGGAAGATGGAAAATTTTGCGATAATAACACCTGCGAATAGACTGAACGCGCCCCTGAAGGCTTCACAGTTCCTTGAGATTGGTTGGGGGTGGCATATCGATGATTGCTTTTGCTTTAGCCGGATCCACCTCTATTCCCCTTTTGTTGATTATGAAACTGAGCAATCTGTCGGACTCTACTCCGAAAACACATTTCTGAGGATTAAGTCTCAACTTGTAAAGAATGAGTCTCTTAAAGACTTGACCAATGGCATCGAGGTGATCCTCCTCCTCTTTAGATTTGACCAGGATGTCATCCACATATGCATCCATATTCTTGTGCATCTGATCATAAAAAATAACAGTCATTGCCCTCTGATAGGTTGCCCCGACATTTTTTAGCCCAAACGGCATGACTGTATAACAAAAGGTTCCCCACGGTGTAGTAAAAGAAGTTTTTGACTGGTCACGAGCGGCAAACTTGATTTGATTGTAGCCTGAATATCCATCCATAAAAGAAAACATGGCGTGGCCCAGTGTGCTATCGATCAAAAGATCAATATTGGGGAGTGGATAATCATCCTTCAGGGTAGCTTTATAGAGATCTCTGAAATCAATGCAAATCTGAACTTTGCCATTCTTTTCAGGAACTGCCACGATATTTGCCAACCAATATGGATAATCAATGGCTCGGATGAAGCCTGCTATTAACAAATCTTTAAGTCCTTCCTTAACTTGCTGCTCAACTTGAGGGTCTAACTTCCTCAGTTGCTGCTTGATTGGTCTGGAATATGGTTTCAACTTGAGTCGATGCTCAACCAGCTTAGGATTCAATCCTGGCATATCCTCATAAGTCCAGGCAAATACTTCTTGATGCTGCTTAAGAAACTGGATGAGTTTTGCTTTCTCATCTGCATTTAGGCCCGAACCGATTTTAAGAATTTTTGGATCATCTTCCGAACCAATGTTGATATCTTCAGTTGGATCTTGAACCAAAGATGATGGTTCATCCTGCTTTTGGATATGAGCAAATTCTGGCAATTCTTGAATTGTTGAATCAAACTCGGCTAGTTCTTCGGTCTGTTCTATTTCCTTGTTGACTCCTGCTCTTGCCTTTATCTTATGAATTCTTGCCAGCTTCGAATTATTTTGGAAGAATTTGGGCTTGATAATAAACCTTTTTATCGATTCAGGAGCCATGTTTTGACGGTCCTAAAAATATCAAAAGGTTTTTTTTTTAAGGGAAAGTACAAGCCCAAAACAAACTTTTGTAAAAAAGCAAAGAACAATGGCACAAACAAAATATAAGCAAGAATGATAGACACTCAAATGTGAAGAGAAGGTCAAGCTTTTATTAAAACAAAGTTGAGAACTGATGTGTATTTTTGTAAGTGCTTATTTTAAAATATTATTTTATCGTTGAAAATGTTTTGGAAAATCAACCATCAAGTAATAATAAACTGACTTTCCATGAATGTTGCGAGTATGGGTTAAATCCACAAGGAACGGGATACATTCACATTAAAATCTAAAACTTCAATTTATCAATATCACAACTGTTTACAACTACGTTAATATTATAATTCTAATTGCACGACAATCTAAAAAATGAAAATGAACTTAAGCAGCTTGCTAAGTCTTCTCCAGATTGCCGGGGTAATTCTGTCTTTTCACCACACGTGCATCTGCACTTCGCATTGTAAATACATTTGTAGATTTGTTTCTAACTTATTAGCCTACAACAACGAAAATCAAGAGTCAGTAAATTATCACTAATTAATTCTAAGTCACACTATCTATTTCTGAACTAATTACTAAATTAAACTACGATTAAAAACAAAGAAAACAAAAACTATAATTTCTGACTAAACTAACTAAGTAAATACATTCTAACTAGTCTAACTGCGGTTAATTTATTACTAAATGTTAGCAAATACTAACAATTACGTAAACACAAAAAAGTAAGCAAATGACTGTTTTGTCCGTGAATAGTGCAAAATTGGATTCAAATAGGTTTTTGCGAACAGGAAGTATGAAGGGGCAAACTAAATCTGATTCTAAGTATTTCTCTTTTGTTCTCTTTCTGACAGACTCAAGAGTCTATCAGACTTTACGGAATTGAAAAACTCATTTGGGAACTTTGGATACAAGCGTTTCAAGTTCGATCAAAATTCTAGAACTGTTTGACCCAAAATCTAAAATCGCGAAAAACCTAATTTTGCAGAACGCTTAAAAGGCAAACCAAATTAACTCTAAATGAGTTGATTTTTGGTTTGCACATAGTTAACACACTAATGAATAGCATAGAATAGTAATTTCAAGAAAACTCAGAACATTACGCATAAGGTAACGAGCGAAAATCACTGTAAAATTTGGGTTTCTACTTCAATACACTATTCACTTATACTAATCCCATACATGCACTATTTACGTAAAACACCCGCAATTACAGTCATATACAAACCTAGTGCTAACTAAAAGTCAGTGAAAGACAGCAATTAGACTAATTACCCAAGTCTAACAAAGACTTAAGTAAATTAACTCTAACTTAAATCTAATTTACACATTATAATTAACTAGTTTGCACTATACTACAAGTAAATTCACTTGTTAATGAGCTTATAACTAATTACATCTACTGCTAATGCTGCAAACCCAGAAAAGAAGCACAACTATGCTATTTATTCTTAAAGCACAAAATACAAACATCGGGTAGAACTATTCTACCAAATTTGCCTAATTACACAATTCAGCAAACTAAACTAATCATTACAATAACCCACGAATCAATCCTTAAATGACTAAACTGGCTCTAACAACATGATTCAAAATATACTCAACCTAAAGTTATCAAAATATAAAAATCGGGTAGCATTCTTCTACCCGATTATTGGTCTTCAAACATACCTAAAACAGAACAAAAATTAAACATCTAATAGTTCTGCTACGCTATTGAAGATGCTTGCACATGCACAATAGTTCAAACAACATTAAACCAATCTTATTAAACTACCAATCCAAAACAAAATGTTACAACCGGCTAAAAGAGGAAATACAGATTTTCAACTATGTAAAACACAAAAGCAGAATTAAACAAAATACCTAAACATCAAATTATTGTGCTGATTGAAGCACACATGCACCTACCTATGGTTCAGATTCACACAACGAACACAATGAAAAACGCAAAGAGAAAAAAAAAGAAAATGAATCACACGCACAGATTGAGGTCTACGCTAGAGAGAGGATTCAATTTATATAAATCTAAAACAATGAAATCAACACAAAAGCAACTAGTACTACTACTTAGACTCGATCTAGGTGTTGTTTTAAGCACGAACAGAGTTATACTAAGGCTGTAAAAACAGGAACACGCACAGAAATTTCATAAAACAGAAAACCAATAACACGCATATAGGTTTTATACTAAAAGAATAGGGGAAAAGAAAGACAAACCTCACATTGGGATTGTCCGACGAATGGGAGGACGAGGTAGAGCGAAATTTGCCTTGAATGGGTGCCCCAAGACCCTCGGTGATGCTGTCTAACATCTCTTTGCTGCAGGTCGCTGGAACTTGTAGTGAGTGGAGCTCCGAAGATGGCATGAAGACTATGATGAAGAGAGAAAGCCAGTTGGGGGTAGGGTTGGCTAGCAATGCCAGGGCAGACAGCACTGAGACCACGGCTGGAGCCCTTCCATGGCTGCTGGTTCCTGCAAGAAGGAGCATAAGATGTTAGGTTCAACAAAAAAAGGGAAAGCAAGGTAGGAATGGACGGTAAAGATGGTAGAAGAGGGATGGAGGCGACTCCAATGGCTGCTGCAACTCTGGCAAACCCAACGGATGAAGAAGACGGTGGATGAAAGGGGCGGTTGGGAAGAAGATAGGAGAGGAGGAGTCGGGTTTTAGGGCACAGAGCCCAAGGCAAAGATGCCCCCCTTTTAGCGTCTCTTCAGTTTTTAACGCAAGAGTCTCTTTTGTGGAATTTCCAGAAAAGAGATTAAAATAAACTTAATTGTTGGGCGCCCTTTTTGAGAAAGTTTTTAGCAAATATTTTCTGAAAGACGTGAATGGGGTTTGAGTGGGTTGGATTGGGGCATTTTAGCCCAGATCCAAGTCCCAAATGGGCCAGTTGGATCCAAAATGTCTCGATTTGCCCCAAGGTTCAACCCGCTTCACTAAAAATGTGATATCTCTCTCATTTTAAGTTTGATTCGAACGAAATTTGAACCGTAGCTCAATGACATTTATATGCATCTAAGTGTGGGTTCTAAACCTATAAATGATGCATTTATGTAAAAAATATATCATATTTATGCATATTTAATGCATCATCAAATACCCCCATGCTAGAATAATTGCTAGTCCCTAGCAATGCACCCTACTTTTGCAATAAGGGTACGGACTACCTGAATAAAATGCAAGCTTATTAAATAACTAACTCACTTTCGTAGGAATCACGTCTGCATTTAGCACATGCAACAAGCCCTTTTAAACCCCTAGGTTACCCTAGTGGACGAGCGAGGTCTCGTGAGGGTTTGCAGAGATGCTACCCACAAACATCAGAAATCATGCAGAACTTTGAAATTTTCTTATAAGATGTTAGGCAATTCCAAAAATCAAATTTAGCAGACATTTTATGTAATTTTTCACTTCTCATAACATAATTAGAGATTTTATGCCTCAACGATAAAAAATTTCCTTTCACTATTCTAAAAATTGCGTTTATCTATGATTGTTTCTCAAAAAAACATGTATTATTATGTTATTGTTCATTTTGCATCACTTGTATCTTTTTCTACACAGTCTTTCATTCTACTTCTAAGTAATGACTTTTTTTCTTTTCATTTAAGCTCTCATTCTCTTTTTCATTGAATTTTCAAAAAAAAAATTAACTTTTTTAGTTCTTTTCTTTTCTTTTCTTAGCTTGTGTGTGGTCTGCTTTTGTACCCTATGCAATGTTAATGCCTTCTTATACCACTATTTGTATGTCGAGGGTGTTAACTAGACACAAAAGTGACTTCCTTCATTTACCTTTTCGACATGAGATTCAGACACTTCAACTTGTATCTGGTCTCAGCTTCTGAGGCTCACAAAGTTTTCATTCTCCTTTTCAGGTGGAATTCAAACGCTTTAACTAGCTTCTGAACTCATCTTACTCGGGATTGTGAAATCAATCAAACAACCTAACGCAGGCTCTTTTCTTTTGAGCTCGAGCTTTTTCTAATATTTTTCATTTACTTAGTAGTTTATTTCACACTGTGCTTACTTATACTTTGTGATTCAAAATTAACTTTTCATATTCAAATAGAGTCTTTTCTTTGAACTTCACATAAATACTCACTCTTTTTAGCTTTGTTCAGAAAAAATTTTCCTCATGGGGCTTCTAAAAATTTCTAACATGTCAGATTATGTCAAAACCATCCATATATGCTAAAAAAATTTCTGAAATGCCTAATTTATGAGTTTTAGTTACCGGAACATGATAAACAAGACAAAATAATGTGTATCTACTGAACCCCCCCCCCCCATGCTTGAATGACACTGTCCCTAGTGGCATGCAGAAATAAAAAAATGAATGTAGATGCACAATAACAGAACATGAAATCAAGACAGGAGAACGAATAGATACGACCTGATATGCGGGGTCTCTTTAGTTGATTCTTGACTGGATCATGCTCCACCACTAAGCATACGCCGATGCTCAGTTTTCAGCTGACCTAATCTATTGTCTGCTCTAAAAGTCGTGCTCTATGTCTGGTAACTTGGACTCATGCATTGAAGCATCAGATGGAACGGTGTTCATGCATGACAACAATGAAATCCAAAACAAAAATCAAAACCAAACACAAAACGAATAACACTTTTATTTCTAATATACATATGATACACCCTAAATAACAGTTAACAAAATAAAAACACTAACACATAAAGCAACTAAACTATGTCAGAATTACTCTATGCGATGAAACTAGCAAACATAAATCTAGATCTAAATCAGCAAATTTAGCAAATAGAGAGAATCACAAGCTATGTTCTCTAAACTCAATTGTCTAATCGCACCTTGAATCATGAAATTCAGTGAATCATAAAAAAAAGCCTGTGAATCCTATATCTGCTAACTATGTTAAATCCTACTAACTAAAACAAATAAAAACAACTAACTAAACACATATTAATAAACTGAAATTTCAGAAATAACAGAATATAATCGTCGTTCCCCGGCAATGGCGCCAAAAACTTGATGTGTATTTTTGTAAGTGCTTATTTTAAAATATTATTTTATCATTGAAAACGTTTTGGAAAATCACCCATCAAGTAATAATAAACCGACTTTCCATGAATGTGGCGAGTACAGGTCGAATCCACAGGGAACGGGATACATTCGCATTAAAATCTAAAACTTTAATTTATCAATATCACAACTGTTTACAACTAGATTAATATTACAATTCTAATTGCATGATAATCTAAAAAATGAAAATGAACTTAAGCAGTTTGCTAAGTCTTCTCCAGATCACCAGGGGTAATTCTGTCTTTTCACCACACATGCATCTGCACTTCGCATTGTAAATACACTTGTAGATATGTTTCTAATTTGTCAGCCTACAACAATGAAAATCAAGAGTCAGTAAATTATCACTAATTAATTCTAAGTCACACTATCTCTTTCTGAACTAATTACTAAATTAAACTACAAATAAAAACAAAGAAAACTAAAACTATAATTTCTGACTAAACTAACTAAGTAAATACATTCTAACTAGTCTAACTGCTGTTAATTTATTACTAAATGTTAGCAAATACTAAAAATAACATAAACGCAAACAAGTAAGCAAATGACTATTTTGTCCCTGAACAGTGCAAAATCGGATTCAAATAGGTTTTCACAAACAGGAAATATGAAGGGGCAAACTAAATCTGATTCTAAGTATTTGTCTTTTGTTCTCTTTCTGATAGACTCAAGAGTCTATAGGACTTACGGAATTGAAAAACTCATCCGGTAACTCCGGATACAAGTGTTTCAAGTTTGATAAAAATTCTAGAACCGTTTGACCTGAAATCTAAAATCGTGAAAAACCTAATTTTGCAGAATGCTTAAAAGGCAAACCAAATCAACTCTAAACAAGTTGATTTTTGGTTTGCACACAGTTAACACACCAATGAATAGCATAAAATAGTAATTTCAAGAAAACTCAGAATATTACGCATAAGGTAATGAGCGAAAACTGCAAAATTTGGGTTTCTACTTCAATACACTATTCACTTATACTAATCCCATACATGCACTGTTTACGTAAAACACCCACAATTACAGTCATATACAAACCTAGTGCTAACTAAAAGTTAGTGAAAGACAACAATTAGACTAATTACCCAAGTCTAACAAAGACTTAAGTAAATTAACTCTAACTTAAATCTAATTTACACATTATAATTAACTAGATTGCACTATACTACAAGTAAATTCACTTGTTAATGAGCTTATAACTAATTACATCTACTGCTAATGCTGCAAACCCAGAAAAGAAGCACAACTATGCTATTCTAAACACCCCAAATTTTTCAAATTTTTGTAAATATTCCCTTTCTGTCCTTGGCCCCCGTTTTCCGAGTATAATTTAGTCATTTTCACTCAAAAGTCCAGTTTATTGCTCAAATTTACTGGAATCAAATCAATTTTCTATATCTTACTCAATTTCAGATCCAGATCCAATTCAAAATCCAAATATGAGCCTCATTGTCCAATTTTCAAATAAAAATTACAAAAATACCAAAAATAGTTTTGAATGGCTCAGACAGTCCATCCAGCATCCGTTTAGATTCACTGCTCTATATTTCTTGATTCGAGGTTCAAAACTTGAAAATTTCCTCAAATTCTGGATTCAAACCCGTTTACTGAGGAATTTTTTCAGAGAATAGCCTTGAATTCTCAGAAAAACCCCTCTTTTGTAAATATTTCTCAAAAATATAAATATAGTTTTCAAATCCTTCATTTTGCCTAGATTCTAGAATGTTATTCCAAAATCACAAAAAAATAGAAAATACAAAAGATATATATATATATATATATATATATATATATATATATATATATATATATATATATATATATATATATATATATATATATATATATATATATATATATATATATATATATATATATATACATACATACATACATACATAGCCTAAAAACCTCCTTTTGAAAACATTCCTTTAGCTAAAACCACTCTTTTGAAAAATTTTAGAAAGCAAACCATTGTTTAAAAAATTTCTGAAGAAGGTGGATCAGGCTCAAAATTTTTCCAACGGCCATCCGTTGTGGGAAACACCGCAGGAGGGGCAATGAAGGCGATGACCTTCCACCCCTTCATCCTGCTTCTTCCCCCCTCGTCCGTCGATTGCCAACCTCTCTGTTCTAGACTCTTCTTCCCCCCCTCTCTATAAAAGGAGGCATAGGGGAAGGGGTTGGGGGATCGCTTCTTCACCTCTGTGTTACATCTTCATCCCTTCTTCCTCTTCTCTGATCCCCTTTTCCTCTCAATCGACTCTTCTCCTCCTTTGGTAGAAAAGGTCCTCCAGGATAAACACGAGGCCTCAGCCCCCTTTTCAGAATCTCTGCAAGAACTAGGTAAGAGCCTCTCCCATTTACTCTCTCTCCCTAATTTGTCTCTGATATTCTGATTCCCCCCCCATTAACACACTACCGAGAGAAGTTGAGTTGCCTGTGCAACATCAACCCCTCTCTCGTGCAATAGCAAAAGGAATGATCCCGTTCCAACATTTTATTTTATTTTCTTTCCTTTATACTATGTTATTTCATTTACGCTGCGATTTATATCATGTACTATGTTAATTTCTCCTTTTCCATTTCAATTTTCCTTTTGATTTTTTTTATCTTGTTTCAGTTTGACTGTCATTTGATTTTGATTCATTTTCTGTTTGTATCTTGTTTTTCAATTTGTATTATTACTTCCTATTTCATATCGTTCATTACATCCAATGTTCTCCTGTT
Organism: Nuphar pumila; assembly: GCF_984573655.1. Lineage (NCBI taxonomy): Eukaryota > Viridiplantae > Streptophyta > Magnoliopsida > Nymphaeales > Nymphaeaceae > Nuphar > Nuphar pumila. The sequence continues at coordinate 50,789,637 of NC_143257.1, read as the reverse complement.
GTCTTTACAATTTCATACAATTTACACGCTTTGATACGAGTTGAGGGTCTTTAGATTATATATATTTTCCTCGTTGCTTTCATATTTAGCATCCATGATGTTCTTTATATTGCATCTTTTACCAATTTCCTGTGTATTCCACCTCTGTCGTGTATGTTTTATGAGAATTAGCATCTGCACATCATCCAATCCGGGTTGATGTTGAAATTCCTGTTTGAATTGTCGTAAAACCCTCATTAAGCATCACAGATGGTCTTCATAATGGATCAGGTTTCATGTAATGTTCGATCAGATGTTCTTCATTTGTTTGCTATGTCATGATCCCCTATTTTCTTTTTCTTTTTCTTTTTTTTGTAATTTATTTGTTGTTATTACTATTTCCCTTCTTTTCCTCGTTACATTTCCCTTACATGTTTTCATCACAGCAGTTACCGCAATATCATGTATCCCTGTTAAGCATTCATTTTGTTGTGTTGGCTTATTTGCAAAATCCATCAGTATCATTTTATTTCCTCTGCTCAGTGTTAAATTTACAACCTGTGTCTTATCTCGAAATTATAAAATTGGAAATCCATCTTCTATACTTGTAGATATGTGAATATCCATCTCATTACACTGCATTGTATGTCTCTCTATTGCATACTACTCATCATTTCAGGGAGGAGATAATGAATTTGGCAGATTGTTAAGATCTCACATGGTAAAGTGATGAAGGTCTTAATCTTGATTCAGGCCATTCATCCTTGTTCACTTAGTGAGGAGTAAGTAAATTTTGTCGCCCATAATAAAGTCCCGCTTGAATAAAATCATGAAGCCAGAACCATCATTTGTTATTTCTGCTTATTTCTTGATTCGATGCATAGTCATGGTTATGTCTTTTGTAGACTATGGGCATCACAAATTGATTATTGTTGGATCTGTTATCATGGAATCTCTGGAATCATCCCAGAGGAATTTAGAAGTTTTTAATATCCTATAATGGTCATACAAAAAGAGACGGCGTGCTCAGTGTTGTTGCAGCCACAAGGAGCTCAGTGATGGTTATTGGGGTTTGAAAGTACATGGATAAGCATGAAGTCTCTGATAATCAAGCCATTTGTTAGTTGACTTTTAGGAATGGGTGATTGGTCTGGTTTCATGGATAAGACTCAATAATTTGTGCTCCTGGACCACCAATCTGAGCTACTACAAAATTTGCTGAAGGGAATTTTATATCTCAAAGCACGCATGATCAAATCCAGAATATACTGAAAACGAGGCCCACTGGACAAGTTTTCTCTATGATATCTGGGTTGATGACTAAAGGAATGGGAACAGGAAAGTCGAGCAAGGATCAAGGAGTTTATGATCATGCTGGATTGGATAACCAAATGAAGAAACTAGATAGTTATGCCCCAAACCCTGTTCACTGTCATATTCTGCATCTTATGCCATATCTCCTTTTGATTATGTTATCTTTTAAACTTGTCTGTAGTTAGTCGTTCACCTTTACACTCTCTGCACCGATCCAACATCCCCCTCACCTATTAACAGCGTTAGCTCCACCATCTGTCATCACCAGTTACACCCCTTGCATAGCTCTCACAACAGCCAACACCCACAGTACCGTACCCATATGTTACACTATTGCCTCCATAATACACACCAATATCCACTTCCTAACACACCAACATGTTCAGTGCAATAGCCATTCACCTGTCAGGTACACCTTCATTTGCACCTCACCACTCACCCCATTCTATTTCCATTCCCTATAGCAGTACCTCAATTCACTACAACTTCCTTACAGTAGCATAGCCAATATATTTCATCACCTGTAATTTTTATCCAGTCACATGTCACACGTTCATTTCTTTTTCTACAAAATGCACTATTGATAACACTTCACACACACACCAGCCATTGTCACAAGTACAGCGTGTTTCCATTTCCTGTTGTAGTTCCCAACCCATTCACCTGCTTAATTGTTAATTTGTTGCTTATCTAATTGGTGGATTTGCTTGTTTTTGGCCTATCGATAAATAGTTGTTGTTAAAATCAATGTTATTGTGGCATCATCATTTTTTTTATGCAACATCGTTACTGTGTTTGTATTACATTCCCTCTCATTTATTTTCTTTGGAATCCAGTATTTATACTTGATTCATTATAAATTGTTTGATCGATTTAACATGAATTCATTATGGCTCCTTATGAAAATGTCGTTGCATCTATGATCATTGGAAATCTGTATATAAAAGTCATGTTGCATATTATACAGAATTAGTTTGTCATGCCATGTTCCATCAAATCTTTCTGTAGGGATCAAATTGTTGAATCATGTTACTGTGGTTAGGTGTAAATCATTCATCCACTTCATTCATTGTTTAAAAGTTTTATATGCCATGTGTTATCTTCATTAATTTCTGCATATTAATATATCAATCTGTATGCAAATGCTAGCATTGATCATATCGACTTCCTCTTTGCATATCACATTTTGTGCCACAGATTTTATCCCCTCATCTTACAATACCTTCCACCATATACCTACTACATTCTGATCTCCAGCACCCCTACAATCTCCACTGTCGTAGCTTGGAAACTGGTTCATAATACCCTGTACACTCTGAATCCTATTTCAGTAGTGTACCACAGGTATTGTGCTGATACACCACCAGCACATATCACGCGTTTTCACCCATATTGCATAAACTTCATCTACTGGTTGTATGCTACATCCCAATACCCCCTTTCACCCCTATCTTTTGGCCATTTTTGTTGTGTTCTTCTCGCACTTACAGCAGTGCAAAGTACGACTGTGGTTTTTCTGAACCTTTAGTGGTATAAAGTACTGCCATATTCCCCTTTGCATTTACAGCAGTGTAAAAAAAAAAAGAAAAGAAAACATGGCCGTGGTTCATTTGAATATGTAGTAGTACAAAACACTATGGTATTTTTTCTGTCATTTGCAGCAGTATGAAGCATCATTGTGATCTCATGTATCCATGACCTTTTGTCATAAGCCTTCATAAATTACCCATTTTAGGTACCCCCAGTAGTACATAACATCTATTTACAACCTCTTGTATATTTCCATTTGTTATTTTCGTATTACATGTTTTCCTTCAATGCCAAAATTTGCTTATACATATTCTCGTTGCCATTGAATATATGCATCTCATGTGCATTTTAAAGTCATCTCGTCATTTACCCCTCCCTTGATCTCATGTGATGCTGCCATCTCCATTCATATTTACACTAACACTATTTTGCAGGGAATATATGAAAATTGTTATTTTCCTTCCTAGAGCTAGTGTCTCTTGTAATTTTTAATTAAATTCAACATTGTAATAGTTAGATCATAATGAGAATATCTACTTTCGGCCAAGATTAGAATGTATGAGCATATACATTTGCTGGAATCAAATCCATTTTTTATATCTGACTCAATTTTTGGATTCAGATCCAGCATTAAAATCCAAATCTGAGCCTCGCTATCCAATTTTCAAACTAAAATTACAAAAATGCCAAAAATAATTTCTGAAAGGCTCAGACAGTTGATCCGATGTCCATTTAGATCCACAGCTCTGTATTTCTTGATTCAAGGTTTAAAACTCAAATATTTCCTCAAAACCTGGATCCAAACCCGTTTTCTGAAGAAATTTCAAAAGATTAACCCCGAATTTTCAGAAAACCCTTCTTTTGTAAAATATTCTTAAATTTTTCAAAATTAGTTTAAAACCCTTCATTTTCTCGTAGTTTTGAAGTTTTAATCCAAAAATGCAAAAAAAATATAGAAAATATCAAGAAAAGAACAAAAAAATAAAAAAAATAGGCAAAAGAAAACACAAAAAAATGAGTTTTAGAAATCACTCTTTGGAAATAGATATTGCTAAAAACCCCTTTTAGGAAAACTTTTGAAAAGAGCATTTCTTATAAAATTTCTTGAAACTTTCCGGACTCAAAACATAAAATTTCTTATGGCCTCCTCTTATAAAACAGGAGGCGTAGGGGGTCTTCCATTCATCCATTTTTTACCCCATCACGGCCCCTGATCCGTTGTTGTAAGACCCACAATTTTTTACATGATTTCTGAATAAAATTTATGAGGCATTTACCGCTAAAAATAACATTTTTTCTCAGAATGCGAAACAAACCGATTCCTGCGAGCCAGTTATACTTAGGATGTTTGTCGCTTCACGAATATATGCTCAAACACTTTGGAAGCCATAACTTCCTACCTGAATGAAATCAAGAGATTTGTACGAGCCAACTTTCTTAGTTACGTCAATACGAAGATAATGGCCTACTCAGAATTTTTTGGAAAAAAATCACCAAAAGCCCGACTTTTTGCGGGACCCACAAAAATATTTGTGGGACCCATAAAAATACTCCTCAGACAATATTATAGAATATTCTGGAATATTCCTAGGATATTTCCAAAACTTTTCAGAGAATATTCCATGGAATATTCCTTCTGGATAAGATCAAACAGTCAGATGGATAAGATCAACCTGGATTTCTGAAAAAGCCAAAGGGCAAAAGAGTTGCTTAGGGGCTAAGCAACTTTTTCTATAAATAGAGAAGAGCCCCCTTTGAAAAAATCGTCCCCACCCCCCCTTGCCTCCTCTTTCTCTCTCTTGAACCTCCCCTAGTAGGTCTGAGCCTACTTGACCTGGTCTGAGCCTGCTTGATCTGGTCTGAGCCTGCCTGACCTGGTCCTAGCCCACCTGACCTAGGTCTGAACCCACTTGACATGGTTCAAACCCAGCTGACTTGACTTGAACCTGGTTTGGTTTAAAGTCAAAGTCAAAGCCCTTTTTTGTTCTAGATTTTGATTTGGTTTTCTGAACCCAAACTTAGCCTGCTTGGGCTAAGACCGAACCTGCTGAACCTAGTTGACTTAGACCGAACCCAGTTTAGTTCAAACCACTTAGGTTGAGCAACTTGACCTGCTTTACCTCTTTCTCAACTAGGTCAACCTCATCTAACCTAGTCTGACCTCTTGACGAAAGGATCGAAGCTCGTTCAAAGCATTGGAGCGTTCGAGAGTTGTTTCTTCCACAATTTGAAGTAAGTTCGCTTCGTTGATCCATCTCTCTCAAGTATTTGCTTGTTTGTATATAGCATATACTTTCTAAAGTAGTATCTGATCCTAGTTCTTGGTTGAGCCCTCTAGGACACTTCGGTGTTCACCCGCTCGCCTCGTAACTATTGTCGGATATATATGTTCACCTACGCAGTATATATGTTCTTAAAAATGGTATCTCGCCTTAGTTTTTGGTTGAGCCCTCTAGGACACTTCGTTGTTCACTCGCTCATCTTATAACTATCGTTGGATACGGATCTTGGTGTATATCGACTGGATACTGCCAACGCGTCTTATATCGCACAGGCTTTGTAATTTATCATTCGTCGTCGCGTCGTATGATGCCAAGGCTCCCTGCTTTCTGCAATTTCCGATTGATGCACCTCCGATTATGCATTTACTTGTGTTGTCGCATTGAATGACGCCAAGGCTTCTGCTTTCTGCAAATATATATGTAGAATATTCTGTTCAGTTACACACCCTTAACAATACTATATGCATTTCCTTTACGCCGTTGTTGTATAAAGCGCAGGCTCTTGCTTATACTAAATATATGGCGCGTAAGTAAGCATTCAAATGGAGATCAACTCCAAATCGCCAATGCAATTCTCTTACCGCTCCTTGTTCAAGATTCTGCTTGACGAATGAAGCCCCTATTGGAAAGGCTTTGCTTTTTCGCAAAATGCTCTTTACGTAAAGACTAAGTCATTTACGTATGGCCTGACTATGGCCCAGGGTTCCCACAACCTTGATGGATGCAAGGTACGCACAATGGTGCGCATCCATTTCCTGAGTTAAGCATAGCGATTTCCCGCCAAAGAGGAGAGATGCCGCTGAAATGGATAAAAGAAACACACACTTTCTCCGTTAAAGAGAGGAAGTGCTGCTAAAATTTCTGAAGAAGCTAAGAATAGCTTAGAAAGAACGTAGCAGGATACTTTGTCATATAGCGGAGTGCTACCCAGTTCATGGAACACTCTCTACGATATAGAAAGGTTCGTCGCACCACTACCGATAGAGCAGGGGAGGTGCTGACGAAATGGTTGGTAGAAGAGCTGCCAGAACCAGTTGAACGGCATAATGATGTCTGTTATTGGAACGATACCAGAATGACTCGTCTTCCAAATATCTATAAGGGCACATTGCTCGTAAAAGCCGTTGAGCCAGAGTAGAGGTTGCGTCTTGACTAGGTTTGGACTCGTTGCGTAAAAATACGCCGAGCAGCCGATCTATTTAGATCGAGTCATATGCATGTTCATTGAGAACAGTTACACAACTAGACTCGTAAGGGCTGAAGAGCCAAAGTGTGTTGTTTTCACCCAGAATAGGTGTGATGCTCATGGTGGCCACAGTGCCAAGAGCAGTGTTCTACATGCATATGAATAAGACTTAAGGTCGCACATACCCCGCTGTTGGAAAACGTGTTAGGGGTACCCCCTCAGTTAATCACTGTGTTGGGACAGAATGAATGGGGTCGGGTACATACTCTCGTAGTGCTGAGGCACGGGCTGCCTAAATGGCATAAAAATATCTGTCCAAGTAATCGTAAGACTGGCAGACCCCTTGTGAACACCCCAATTTTTTTTCAAAATTTTGTAAATATTCCCCTTTTGCCCCTAAGCCTTATTTTTCTGAGTAAATTGAGTCATTTTCACTCAAAATTCCAGTTTATTTCTCAGATTTTACTGGAATCAAATCCATTCCATATATCTGACTCAATTTTAGATCCGGATCTCGTGTTGAAATCCAAATCTTAGCCACGTCATCCAGTTTTTAAACCAAATCACAAAAGGCCACAAATAATTTCTGAAAGGCTCAAACAGTCGGTCTGGCATCCAATTGGATCCACAACTCTGTATTTTCTCAATTTGAGGTTAAAAACTCAAATATTTTCTCAAAACCCAGGATCCAAAACCTATTTCTGAAGAAATCAAACTCGAATTCTCAAAAAACCCTCCTTTTATAAATATTTCTCAAAAATCCAAAAAATATATATATAAATCTCTTACTTTCCCTAGTTTTAAAGTTTTTATGTCAAAAGTACAAAAAAATCAGAAATTATAAAGAAAAAAGAATAAAAATTCAAAAAAAGAGAAAATATAAAAAAATGGGTTTTAGAAGCCCTTTTTGAAAGTTTCTTTTACTTAAACCATCTTTTTAGAAAAAATTCTTAGAAGGGAACCATTTTTTGAAAAATTTCAAAAGATTAGGGACCTGATCTGAAATTTTTCTAACGGTTTCCCGTTATATATACAAGCCGCAGGGGCCTCGAAGCTTCATCCGCCTTCACCCCATCAGATTCATGCACCTTTCTTTCTCTTTCACAATCGGCCTTCTCCTCTTCTCCTCTTCCTCTGCCGCAACAGAGGGTTTTTCACGATATCAAAAGGAGAGCTCTCTCCTTTGGAATCCCTGCAACAGAAGGTAAGTGGTTCACCTCCCTCCTCCTTCGGTTCTTTGTGGAAATCTCTTTTCCTATCTCATTACATTTCTCAGTTATTAATGGTGTCCTGTTTCAGTTTTCTCTTTGTTTTTTTTAAGCATAATGCATCGGTGGTAGGGCCGACCTGCATATAACAGGATCGACCCACCCATTGCAACAATAACGGAATTCTATAATTCCAACATTCATTTTCTGCTCCATGATTTATTTTATTGAATTTTCTTAGTTTGTGTAAGGGTAGATTACTGCTTACGCTATTTTCCTTTTGCATTTCATCATATCAGTTTCTTTTTATTGTTTTCCATTTGTACGTTTTACACTCCAGCACATCGCTCCCTGTTATGCATTTTTTTTTCTATCTCTACAATCTGCAATTTGAAGTGGCTAAATTCATTTTAGCGATATGCATTTTTTATCATCATTTTACCCTCATTACTCCCATTTCATCACCTCTGTATTTCACGTTCAGCAACACTCCATGATTCCTCTGCATTTTCTTTATTCTATATTGTTTTCTTTCCCCACTAACCTGTTTCTCCAATTAGTTTGATTTGTTTATCTTGTCGGCTATAGTTTTTCCAAGGTGTATGATCGTTATATTTCATCCCATTTGCTTTTTCGTTCAGTTTAAATACGATCAGTGGTCACAAGAAATACTCAGAATTGATCTGATTCTGTTTGTGACTCGCCATGCCCCATAATTCCTCGTTTCTCTTCTACATTGGATTCCTTAGGACATAGCCATATTTGATTATTATTGAAACATTAATTCCCCTCTGCATCCTATGTGAATTTTCTTTTTATTCTATTTTGTTGGTTCGTTGATTTCTTTCCCTGTTTTGGTTTACTTGTTTTGACCTATATCTGGTGCAGATCTTACATCTCTTACATTATCTTTGATAAAATCTTTACGGCCACTGTGGATTTCACAGAAGACTATTATATGGTTAAATGAAGTACCAGACCATGATCTGTGGGATTTCACTCCTATCATCCTAAGTTTATGCTTCCAGTAAAAATAACCACAGTCAGCAAAGAACTGCTTCTGAGTCAGTTGGCATTACATATCAGGAGCAGGAGATGATGAAGAAAGTTGGGCAAAGGATCTTATGCCCAGTATTCTGGAAGAATACTTTTGATCTTATAAGTTTTGGGCCTGCTTTGTGTAATAAAAAAAGTGTCAGATATTATTGAAAGAATAGAGTCTATCATGCACAAATGGGAGTGTATGTTGTTCAAATAAAGCTGGAATCATTCAAAACTTCAGCTAGTAACAATGATTTCTCTGATGAATGATGTCTATCACTTCTATGCTTACCATCCATCCACCCACCATATCACAGCAGCGTATGCACATAGCACTAGCATGACGTTTACACAATTATTTACTGCATATATATCCATTCATCTGATTTTTAGTTTCATATATTCACATTTTTAAACTCACATCAATCTTAGGCTGTGATTGAAGCAATAGGCAGTTTGAGATTCTCCTAATTGACATACATATGATGCCCTTATTTGCTATAGAGTAATATTGCATATTTACCTGTAAATAGAGAATTTTTTTCCATAATAATAACACTGCTCTTGATCCTTGTATTCATAAAACCTTTACCACCTAGTTAAAGTTGTTTTTTTTCTTAGGGACTTACAGAAAAAAAGGGGGGGGCTTTAATTAGAATTTTGATGCAAAACCTCCATTTAGAGTGTAACTCCCAAGAGGAGCCATCTTCACTTCCCTGCACTTTTACAACACTCGTAATCACCACTCTTATGCACATCACTCCAGCATCTCATGTCAGGGTATTATGCCCAGTTTTGCTACGTATAATGCTGTCATTAAAGACCTTTGTTTGAAGGATGAACTGGGAGTTGCAGGAAGAATGCTGAATTCTTGAGCAAAGTGTTAAATTGAATAAGAGTCCCATTTTCTTGATGATGAGTGCATACTATGTCAGAGGCAACGTGGATAAAATTCCCCTCTTCAAATATATATATATATATTGGATTCAGAGTTACAATTGCTGATTACAGTGTTGTCATAAACAGAGTTTGCAAACAACATTTAGCATATTCAGCAAGAGGTTTTTCTTCAATATAATGTTACATGATGGAATTTGTCCAGATAGAGAGAGTTGTGATGTTATAATTGATGGTTTTAAGCGCAAAGGTAATATTCATTCAGTGCCTGACTCCATGTAAAGACGACTCAGACTGGACTGATTTGGGCATCAGGTTATAAAAAAAAAAGGAGAAACAAAGCAATGCTCGTATGACAAGTTGTTGTATAGTATTTCCTCTTTCTAACTTTGATCATCAGAAGGATGTTCATTTAAAAGGATGTCATATTTCCTGCTGGAGGTAAGTGAAAACTGTGTTGATTGTTGCCTAAAACCTCATATCTCATTGCATCATGCGACATTCACCCTCATAACACTTACCCGTATGCTCATTTGCAGCAACTCCTGTTGCGCCATGTTGCACTCCCATTATACTGTATCATCTTTCTACCTTCTCCACAAAATGCACAACATTGTTTCCACCTGCATCTTCACTTCATAATTACCTTCCACCTATGCATCCCTTTGCACATATCCACTCTCACATCTACACAGTGGTTACCTCACTCTCACATTATGATGCCACCACTCTCACTGTCATACTTCCAGCACTTACCTCACTTTTGGCATATCTTCATGGGTGCAACCATTTTCAGCGCTATGAACACCCCAAATTTTCCAAAAATTTCAAAATTTCCCCTTTTGCCCTTGAGCCCATCTTATGAGTAATCGGGTCAATTTTTAACCAAAAAATTTCATTCATTCCTTAGTGTAAACACCCCAAATTTTCACTCTTATCCAGTGCTCACATTTTATGTGTCATTGCATATCATTGCATGCATTCGGCATACCATTTCATTGCACTGCATAACATTACATGTCATTGCATCTCATCATCGAGATCCAATACTCCTGTTTTCAAAATATTTAATCCAGATTCGAGTTTTAAAACTTTTCTTTCAAAATCAATTTTAAAACCTGAGTTTTTAATCAACATTATGTCATTTGCCAACCCCCAGGACCTTATATTTTGAAGTACTTTCTCATAAAACAATCTGGATTCATTTCAAACTCAATTTCAATCAATTTCAATTCTCAAATGAGACCCATTTAGGTGGTGTCGCTTCTGGATTCCTTTATTTATCAAAAATCTTAAAAATTTTAGAGTCCTAGTTGGATCAGGACTCTTTTTCCAGAGTCCAGTCGGATTAGAACTCTACTTTTTACTACCTTTTTACCTGTTTTTGAATAAAACCTTTTAAAATCTTCTGTTTTGGCCAAAATCTTAGAGTCCTAGTTGGATCAGGACTCTTCTTCAAGAGTCCAGTCGGATCAGGACTCTTCTTCAGAGTTTTAATCGGATTAGAACTTTAATCTTTTACAGCTATTTTATCTATTTTCAATCAAATCTTTCAAAATCTTTCAAAAAGAGTCAGAAACTTAGAGTTTTAGTCAAAACAGGACTCAGTTCAGAGAGTCCTAGTTGGATCAGGACTCTGATCCTGATTTCAATTTTGAGAGAATCTTTCAGAAATCTTTCAATCTACCAAAAATATTACACTTTTATCAAAGAATTTTAAAATTCTGAGGTTTTATCTCAGAGTCCTGATCAAATCAGGACTCTACCCCAGAGTCCTGATCAAAGTAGGACTCTATCCAAAATTGGTTTTCATACTTCATTTTCACTGATTTTCAAAAGCTTTGCATAAATTTCATCATTTACTTATCATAAAACCAAAATTTCTTAGAGTTCTAATCGAATCAGGACTCTTTCTCAGAGTCCTAATCAGAACAGGACTCTAAACCAAAACTTCAATTCCATCCTGTTTTTAACTGTTTTCCAAAATTCTCTCATTTGATTTCTTAGAAAATCCAAAAACCTGAGAGTTCTAGTTCAATCAGGACTCTGTCCTCAGAGTCTCAGTTGAATCGGAACTCTGTCTTATTTCAATATTTTTTATTGTTTTCACTGCTTTCACAAGTTCTTTCATCCGTTTTTCAGAAAAATACCAAAAAAAATCTAGAGTTTCGGTCCGATCAGGACTCTGTCACGGAGTCCTAGTCCAGTCAGGAGTCTGTCTTGACGTCTGTTTTTATTCCATTTTCAATTATTTCCATTTGTTTAAAAAAAAAAATTAGGTCATTTTGCAAAGTCCAGTTAGTTCAGGACTATTTCAGAGTCCTGATTGAGTTAGGAGTCTAACCCTGATAGTATTTTCTGACTTATTTCACCATTTTCTGATAAATTCTTTTAAAATTTCTTTCACTTGGCTTTTAAAATCCAAAATCTCAGAGTTCTAAGAGTTCAAGACTCTAACCTGGAGTTCCAGTTCGCTTGAGACTCTGTTTTTTAAAAATCTTGAATTTCAACTATTGATTTTAACCCATTTTCAAAGCTATTTTCAGTGTTATTTCAAAGATTTCAAAAAATTGAAGTGGGCCCACTCAGTTGGAACCATATCCAGAGGAGTCCTGACCCAGTTGGAACTCTATGCCATTTCAAAAAATTTAATTTCAAGTTTGCTTTTGAAAATCTTTTGAAAATTGTCTCAATTTCAAGTTCTAAAATCACTTTTTGAAAAACTCAAGTAGGGCCCACTCGGGGTGGCGCCGTATTCGAGTAAGTCAGGGCTAGACTAGGCTTAGTCATTGTCCTAGTTAGGTTAGGAGTTTAGAGGAGTCAAAATCAATTTTAAAAATCTATTTTATTTAAGTTTTAAACCATTGGTTTTTAAAGGTTTTAAATTCAGGTTTTAAAAACCAAATGTGGGTTCATACTAGGTGGTGCCACATTTGGACTTTTTAGGGCTTAATTAGGTGTTAATTAAGGTTTAGTTAGAGTTCATTTAGGGTTAGGAAACCACAAAAAATCGTCCTCCCTTGGTGGTTTTAGATAGAGTTTGAAAAAGTCAAAGTTAGGTATTAATTAGTCTTAATTACATGGGTTTTGAAAAACTATAAAAAGGGGTCTTTAGAGGGGCAAAAAGAGCTCTTTTTCTCTCAAATTTTCGTGGCTTCTCTCTCCTCTCCAGCACCTCCACCTTCCTCTATTGCAGTTTCAGCCCCAAGGTGAGTTATTTAATATTATTTTATTAGTTTTTTATGATTTTTCAATAGATTTCACCATGGAAACTCTTGTGTTCATGGATTTAACCATGGATTTCATCCAAGAACCCCAAAATCAATTCAAGAAGATGATCTAACCCTATTTCATGCTGTTTTTCATGATTCTAATCCATTAGAATCGTTTATTGCATTATTTTTTTATATTCTTAACCAATAAAATATGTGATTTACCCTTTTAATGGGTTAAATCTATGCTTTTAAAGGTAACATCAAATTCCAGCAATTGATTCCCTGTATTTTATTTAATTATTTGTTTATCCATGTTTATTACATGTTTTCCAACATAGAAAAATTTTTATTTTACTATTTGAGGATTTTTTTATTGCTTTTATTAGTTAATGCATGTTTTATTAGATTTTATCAAATTTCGGTGTGTTTTAAGTTTAGAACAGAAAAGAGCATGCTGTTTCGGATTGAAATATTCACTGTTAATTGTTGATTTGTTTATATGTGATACATGCATATGTAAATTAACTACTGTAAAAATATTAGAGTTTTTGAAATTCGAGAACCCTCTCAGAAAAATTGGACATCAAATCGGGTTTTTAAAGCTTTAAAATCATTGTTAAAATCAGGAAGGTAACTTGATGTGATGATATTTTTCTCATACTATATCCGATTTGAGATCTGTAAAGTGCCATGGATTCATATTGATTAGATCTATCTACTGTAAAATTTTGAAATTTTTTGATATCTGTTTAGTATTTTGCCTATGACAGAAAGTGTGATTTTAAATTTAAAACTCGTTAGGGTTTACCAAAACCCTAATCAGACTTGTGTTGTTCATAAATCCCAAACCACAGATACGATTCATAATCTGTAAAAAGTGAGTATTATTATTTTTATGTCTAATGTTTACTGTTAAAATTTCAGAAATTTTTTATTAAGTTTGCTATTTATGTCTATATTTTCAATCTGAAGTAGCGTTTTTAACCTCTGTAAGATTTGTTAGATTTTAGTTCAGATTGCCGGAAAGGTTTCTCCTTAACCGGAGATGATTTTTCCAATCTGTAAATTGTAAAATCTCTGTTTTCTTTTCTAGTTTGTATCTGTAAAATTTCAGAAGTTTTCATGGAGGAATGACCCCTGATTTGGTTCTAACTCTGAAACTAGTTGGTGACCTAGGTTAAAAATATCTTATTTTAGGTTGTTAATGCAATTTTCGGATTAAAACAATGTCAAAAAATTATTTTTGCAATTTCAATCTGATTTTAGGGTTATAATAAGTGTCTTTGCCAATTTTTATGAAGTTTAGAATTCATTTGATGTCTGAATTAATCAAATTGCAAAACAGGGTCCCTGAAAGATGCAAAAACACTGCCAAATTTACAATTTTTGTGATATTTCTTGATTTTCGTGCATAAGTGTGTGTTTTTAGGGTTTTTTCATTTTTATAATCATATTAGGGTGTTTCATGTTTGATTTTGTGTTTATTTCAATCATAAATCTCAAGTTTTTAACAAAATCTATTTCAGAAAACCCTGATTTCAAGGCCATAGTCTTGCTATCGAGGGCAATTTGGTCATTTGACCTCAATTTCGAGATCCCTAACCCTAATTTTCATATTTTTAATCATGTCATATCATATTTGGTTTGATTTATTTTCATTTGAACTTCAAAAGTTGCATTTTTACAAAATATCTTTCTAAAAACCCTGATTTCAAGGCCATAGTCTTGCTATCAAGGGTATTTTGGTCATTTTGACCCAAATTTCGAAATTTAAAATTCTATTTTCATATTTATTCAATTTTATTTCATATTTTATCAATTTTGATTTAAGGGAATCATGGAAAAGGCTTATATCTAGTAAAATCCAGTAATTTCTAGATATTACTGGATAAACCTAGAAAAGTGTTATCGTCGCAAAATTTTTCCCGTCTTCCCTTCCTTGCGAAAGAGAGAGGGAAATGCTTTCGCAATTCAAACTTGACCAGATTTTGGAAATTGTTTTGAAATACTCGCCTCCGTTTTGAAAATTTGCGGGAAAATCCGTGGGATGGGTTCCTGCCGCCTTTAACAGGGGTAATCGAACCAAGGACCAAAATTGTGCTTGACTTAGCGAAATTATCGAAATCGTGTTCTATCCTAAATGCACAGAGAATTCAGGCATGTGCTATGAGAATTTTGGAAAATATAAATTGGAAAATATGATGTATGATTAGAAAACATTTAGAATTGAAAAGCATTTCTCAGGAAAAGATGGAAATCAATCTCTTAGGAAAACTCAGACGAAGAAGGTTTGAAAATCTCGGGAAAGTTTATAAAGACTTAGAAAATCTTGAAGAAGTGAGAATCTCGAGAAAATCTTGAGAAAGTTTATAAAGATCTGAAAAATCATGAAGAAATGGGAATCTCAGGAAAATTTTGAGAAAGTTTAGAAAGACTGAGAAAACCATAAAAAAATAAGAATCTCAGGAAAATGAAGGAATTCTTGAGAAAAGATGATCATTTGAAAAGAAAAACACTTATCAGGAAAACTTGGATTTTGAGAATTTTCTTAAGAAAAGGATAGAAAATTTATAGGAAAGATTCATTGGAGAAGGAAATTCAAAACTTAGGAAATTGAAATCCTGAGAATCTGGTTTTTTGAAATATCTGAAAATCAACTTGGATTTTTGAGAAAATAAGAAATTCCTTTGAAAAGAATCTTAAGGTAATAACTTTTTAAGGAAAATCATAGGAAAACATTTGATTTGGGAAATCCAACTCCAAATATCATCATAGTTTCTTGAGAAAATCGATTCCATGAAGTGAAAATCTTTTGAGAAAATCATGAGAAAAACAAATGATGCAGATGATGTGAATGAATGAATGCACTTTTGAAAAGATTTCTGAAAAATTTATTGGAAAAATGTGGATTAAGCCAAAGTAAATCCTTCACATATTCTGACTGTGGCCATGAATATATTCAGGATTTATTTGAATTAATTCACAATATTTTGAAAACATTAGAAATATGAGGTGCATTTTCAAGATAGCCTAAGAATGTAGGCTCAATGTGACTGGTAGAAAGATGATGGATCTGGGTCTCGTCCATATTCCGACTAGGGCCGTAAATATGGACTCCACCGAGTTCATCAACTCTCTAAGAGTTGGTGCACGTGCCATTCGTGTTTATCCACGGTGAATTTAGAAAACTGAGATATATGCATCATAGAATCAAGATATCACCGAAATCAAACTATATGAGATGCGGCCTAATCTAAGCAGTAAAAGTAAATCTTATTCCAAGGTTTACATTGGATTGTTACATTGCATAACATAAAGTAAAAAAAAAAATGATGAAATGGAGCCAAGGAATCAGCATCTTCTATATTTTCCTGCAAAATGAGAGTTAGTACAAGATAACCAAAAAAAATAGGTGTATATATACATATTATATACAACAAAGAGATGTATTACTAAAATTGATGCTAAATGATATGTATCAATGGAAGTGTATTTACATGAGAAATTAGATACATGGATGCTCATATATGGAAGTAAATGTACAATGAAAGGATATATGGATATATATATATATAAGTATATGCATATATTTATATATGTATGTTCATAACATATATCTATATATATATACATATGTATGTATACATATAGGTAGATATACAATATATATACATATATATATATACATATAATGAGAAACATATACATATAAAAAAGAAATATAATGAGAAACATATACATATACTAATGGAAATTACATATAATGGGTAAAGTCAGAAAATACAGGTATATACTGTTTCTGTAGGGGATTTTACACAGTCATATTTCCCAAATTACAACATATTTTTCAACAAATTCGGGTATGGAGCTTCCCTATATATCAACAATGAAGCATGCAAAAGATGGTTTATAGATCATGAATGGATATAAAAATATTCATCCATGAACATGACCGATTATCAAGACTGGGTACCTGCAGAAGAAGGGAATGGCTCATTACATCCTATAGTTTATCAAGAGGGTCAATCAATTTCCCCTGTAACCATCTTAATATCAGTCATTCAGTTAAATTGATATAAACTAATGACTTATAGTAACTAAAGACAAAATAGTAATATAGGTAGTATTTAAAATAGATATACAAGATATTGGATAAGCAATGGAATCAATATAGATGCTCAAAATAAAGGCATGAAATACAAACATATGGTGTAAGTGACTAAATTTCAGAAGTCATGGGGCCGAAGGGTAAGTTTATATTTGAATTTTCCAAACAGCTTAGCCTAACCGACCATTAGATGGGGAGCAGAAATTCGAGTTGGTCTTATTGTAGAAAATAAATTTCTGGAGTAGACAATCATGTTTATGGCAGAAAATGGAGTTTGTTATATTGCAGAAAATCATTTTCTGTTGTAGAAAACAGGTTTTATGACAACAAATGGAGTTTGTTCTATTGCAGAGAATCATTTTCTGTGGTAGAAAACAGGTTTTTGGCAGCAAATGAAGTTTGTTCTATTGCAGAAAATCATTTTCTGTGGTAGAAAACAGGTTTTATGACAGCAAATGGAGTTTGTTCTATTGCAGAGAATCATTTTCTGTGGTAGAAAACAGGTTTTATGGCAACAAATGGAGTTTGTTCTATTGCAGAAAATCATTTTCTGTTATAGAAAATAGGTTTTTATGACAGCAAATGGAGTTTGTTCTATTGCAGAGAATAATTTCAGTGGTAGAAAACAGGTTTTATGGCAGCAAATGGAGTTTGTTCTATTGCAGAAAATCATTTTTTGTTGTAGAAAACAGGTTTTATGAAAATGATTTTCATTGAATTTCAAAGCCCAATTAAATGTACAAAAGGTATTGGATTTGGTATATAAATGATAGATGATATTGCAATACACCATGATGAGAGAATGGACTGTGTGATAAAATGAACCATGTGTAGGAGAAAAAAATATATATATGCAGGCTTGCATAAACCTACGATGACAGTTATGTTACAAATGTTATACATGGATGACATTAAATTAGCATAATGTGCGTGAGCAGGATGCTAAATAAAAGAGCAGGATGCTAAATAAAAGACCAGGATGCATATGATAAGTGAAACCCAACAGACATACTATATGGAGATAACTTAAATCTGGAATTTCATGATTCAGAATAGCACATTAGAGATTAATTCTACAGTGTGCATGAGATGCCGGTGATCTGAAAGGGAGAGGAGAATACAGGAATGAATTAAAATGAATACAGGGGAATGAAAAAGAGTTTGTGCTCTCCTAAAAAAAATTCACGTTACAAGGTCACTTGTGACAAAATAAAAAAAATAACTATGTTAAACAGGATCTGGCGATTTCCTCTGCAACCAACCTTGGTTCAATAGAAATTAACAAGGCTGTTTTCTTCGATGGTGGGTCGGTCCACGAAAGAGGAAAGGAGAACCACACACTCCTTGGTTGTGCCTTGAAAGCTCTGCTTAATCAGCAATAAAGGGACCAGGAAACATTGGATCTCTGCTGGCTGAAGGATGAAGGAAGGATGGGGAGCAGCTTGCGTCTTATGCTGGATCTGGTATATCCCTTGCGGCTGGGCTGAAAGAGGGCTGGGCAGCAGCCGCTAGACCTCCTGTTGTGGCTGAAAGAGATGCAGACGTTGGCTGAAGAAGATGAAGACTTGGTGGTGGATGACCTGTGGCTGAAGATGGGCTGAAGGGAAAAAAAAAAAAGAAAACCAAAACCTGTTGCTTCCTCTCTGCTGGAAAGAAATCTCTTGCGAAAACCCAAGAAGACAAGAAAATCACGATTTTCCCCCCCTCCCTCATCGATCAATGGCTGGGTCTTTTTAAAGACATTCAGCCTCTTTCCAAAAACGAAAAAAAACGCAGCTTCTTTTCCTCCAGTTTCCATTACACCTTCTCTCTTTTTGAAAATTTCGGCAATGTGAAACCGCTGCCTCATTAAGTTTGAAAGATTTACTGTTTAAAAGAGGATGGTTTCATTATTTTCAAAAGTTTTCGGTTCTTTTACCTAAGGTTTAGGTAAAATGAACTTTTTTTAAGGAAAGTTCAGCTATGGCGCCGTTTTGGGGTTGTTTCTTTTTAAAAAAATGAATAGTAAATAAAAATAAAAAAATAAAAAAATAAAAAATAAAATTAAATGGGAGATGCCACCTCAGCCAATTTTTTTAAAATTCTTTTTGAAAATAAAGTTTTATTTTGTTTTGCAAATCTTTTATTTTCAAGTGGGGTGTCACATGTGTGTGGGCCCACTAAAAAAAATAAATAAATAAATAAGAATTTTAAAAAGAAAATTTTGCAAATTGGTATGACCTCCGAGTGGGTCCCACTTGAGAATAAGATACTTACCTGGGAATCCGAGTATGGTGCTAGTTCAAAGGTGGGTCCTGCTCCATTTATTTGAAAATACGAGATAAAACATTATTTATTTTCAAGAATTTGGAAAAATTGGGTTTTCAGGGCAAAAATATGGATAAATGTAAAAATAAAATTTATAAAGAAATTTAAAATCTTTTGCAAAAAGTTTTGAGATAAAATCTCTAAAATCAATATCCAAACATCTAGATTGTTTTCTTGAGAAAATTTTTGTAATTTAAAGTCCTGGGTGTAAAATGGGAAAGATTGGCAATTTTGAAATCCCAAGGTTTTAAAAATCAATTTGAAAAAGTTTAAAAATCAAATCTATATGGACAATTTTGAAACTCAGGAGTTCTGGATCTCAAAATGACATGCTGTGCAGTGAAATGATGCAATGTTATGCAAAGACATGTTCTGTGAAATATCACTCTGAGCTCGGACTTGAAAATTCTAGCTTTTTGTCCAGAAAAGGATTTTGAAGATTTGCAATTTGAAGATGTCTCTGAACCTAAATATGGAAATTTTGAGGCTCAAGAATAAAATTTTGGACTTTCTGCAAGGTTTAATCTCATAAAATGACCATTTTGCCCTTCATTGCTTCCGGAGAACTGAAATGTGCCAATTGAGGGCGATGTCAAGAAAGTGAGTGAAAATTTTGGGTGTTTACAGATGCCCCTCTTTGCTACTAAGTTGGCTTATGGTCGAGCTTAGTGGCAAAGAAAACACACCAAATTTGGGCTATATAAAAATGCCCCAGTTAGAAGGATTTAACTAGGTATGAAGAAATTAGCCTGAGGAAGATGGTAGATATGAAATGGAGAAATGAAGAGGAAAGACTCACTCTGTGAGAGCGAAGTTCAGTTTTATGCCCTTAACCTGGATGGGACAGAAAATGTTCCGTATGGAACGAAGCTCAGGTTTTGACCCTTAACCTGATTGGGGATTGAAAAATCTCATAGAAATGAGATGCAGGTTTGTGCCCTTATCCTGATCGGGCGGAAAAATGGAACACCTCTTTGAGTGAGGCTCAGGTTTGTACCCTTATCCTGATCGGTTGGAAAATGGATGAAATCCTCGAAAGAATAGACAATGATGGAACCTTCGGATTTTGCACAATAAATCCGACAGGGGTTTTGCAAAAGGAAGGAAAATGCGGTCCCTAAAGCTTGAAAAGGGATTGATTTTGGGCGTCTCATTGCTGAGACCAAGTTAGCTTTTGAAATTGCCTTTTGCGAGAAAATGATTGGTGGTTCGACCTCGAACCGAAATGGGACTGTCTATGGTGGGACAGTGGGGACACAGGGAAGTGTGCAAATCTGAGAGTTCATGCTCTCAAAGAAGGGAAGGAATCAAGTCCTTAGGAGGGATTTAAAATTGGTGTCAGGATGTATCAAAGATGGATATCAAGCTCTCACTTCACGTCAGGATAGCTAGAAAATATTGTCAAAATATTGAGAATTCTGTTGTTCATTCAAAGTTTTTGAAAATGTTGCACATTGTCGCAAAGATATTCCTTATTTTCTACCCAAAGCATTACCTCCAAACAAGGTTCACTTCGTAGAATCGAGACTTGAAATCCAAATTGCTTGCAATTGACCTTCTTCAAGGAAGCTATCAATTTCCTTGATATGAACAGGAAAGAGAAGTTGATATTATGAAAGTCATTGATGAAAGAGGATTGATAATAGAATTTCATAAATTTAAAGAAGATTCTTGATAGATCTGGCAGTTTGATATCCTGGGAGCTTCTCTCATGATAATCTTTCTGCACTCTTTTGGCTCTCTTGGGTTTTGGCTACATTCTCCTTCATTTTGGAGATGTTCTGACTTTTTCTCTCTTTCTTTCTCCTCTCTTTCTCTCTTTTGGGAGGGTACGTCACAAGCTCCTTCATCTTGGAGATGTTTCGATCCTTCTTTGACGATATTGGCTCATGGGTCAGAGATTTTTTGGATGATAGCTAAAATTAAATATCTTTTAGGGATTGTCAAGAGGTTCATCGCATCTGCCTTCATCTCGACAGTGCTTTGGACTTTCCCTGGAAGGACCCGTCACAAACTCCGTCATCTTGGAGATGTTTCGAATCTTCTTTGGCCCCGGGGGTCTACTCGCTTAATTCGCCTTCATCTTGACGACAAGTGAGAGATCTCTTTTGCGGATACTTAATTGCAGCTTAGGTGATTCTGAGGAGACAGAGTTTTGATGAATACTCTCTTTTTCTAGCGCTCAGGATATTTTCACTGCCTCGTCTTTTCAAGAATAGTCTTTAAAGATGTGCCATTGACTACGATCAATATCAATCATTTATGGCTTTGCAATAACACTGAATCTTCTTTGCTGGCCATATCGAGGACTTATCCTTCATCCTTTTGGTTGGCCAATAGAAAGAATTTGAAGTTTGAATCTCTTTTTGCAAAAGCTTCACTCTTTTGGAAGTAATGCTGAAGGTAAACTGAAATAAAGATTTGTACAATAAAGATTCTGAAATCAACAATTAATTGATTGACAAATTGACAAAATTTTCTTGAAATCCCTAGTGAAAGTGAGTATTTGCAATTTGGCTCAACACATCCATGACGAAAATTCTCCTCTCTTTTTCCCCAAAAAGAGAGACTCAGGCTTAGCCCTTACCTGAATGGGAAATGAAGAATACTCCTCTCTTCCCTGAAGAGGAGGTGTTTGCAAAACGAACTTTCAAAGAGAAATTAAGCTTCCGTCAAAGCTCCCTAATATTAGGCTTCTCTTATGGAAAGGGGGCCGATAATGGTGAGGTCTGAAAATTTGAGTCATGAAGGAACAAGTCCATCACACTCTCCCTGACAAGAGGGTCCTTCATGACGGAAATGGCCTAGTATGAAATTGGGAGGTTATAATAAAAGCGAGTCTCCGTCGAGCCTCTCCCTTTAAAAAGGGTTCCTTGGTGAAATTGGGAATTGTTTTGCAAACGGTTCACAAAGACACGAGTCCCTTCAAACTCTCCCTAAACAGGAGCTAAGTGAACAAATTGGATAGCATGCGAAAAGAACGAGCTCCCTCGAACTCTCCCTAAACGGGTCTCTCGCAAGGGAAAATGATTGAAATTGGATATTGAAATTTGATTGACGCAAAGGTCGAAATTGGAAATTGGAAAATTGCTTGTTTGGAAATTGGATGACCCGGAAGTCGAAATTGGATAATTGAATGACCTAACGGTCGAAATTGGGAATTGATAGACCCAAAAGGTCGAAATTGTGTGACCCCAAGGTAGGAATTGAGAATTGAGTGTCCCGAAGGTCGAAAATTAGAAATTAAATGACCTGGAGGTCAAAATTGAGAATTGAGAATTGAAATTGGAAATTGGGTGACCCCAGGGGTCGGAATTGGAGAATTGCATGATCCAAAGATTGAAATTGGAAATTAGTGGGCAAAATATCAAATTTGAGCAATTGACAGACCGTGATGGTTGAAATGACTTGGATTGATCAAAGGAGAATGATGAGTTCGATTCAGAGCTCGAATAAAATATAGAGATCATGAGTCGGAACCCGGATCAACAAAAGAAAATGATGTGAAATAAAACCCGAGTTGTGTTATCGTCGCGAAATTTTTCCCCGTCTTCCCTTCCTTGCGGAAGAGAGAGAGGGAAACGCTTTCGCGCTTCAAACTTGACCGGATTTTGGAAATTGTTTTTGAAATACTCGCCTCCGTTTTGAAAATTACGGGAAAATCCATGGGATGGGGCTCGACCTGTCGGTACGAGGTTCGACCGTTCCTGCCGCCTTTAACAGGGGTAATCGAACCAAGGACCAGAATTGTGCTTGACTTAGCAAAATTATCAAAGTTATGTTCTATCCTAAATGCACAGAGAATTCAGGCATGTGTTATGAGATTTTGGAAAATGCAGCTTGGGAAAACATGATGTATGCTTGGAAAATATTTGGAGTTGAAAAGATTCTCTCAGGAAAAAGCTGAAAGTCAATTTCTCAGGAAACTCAGATGAAAAAGCTTTGAAATCTCAGGAAAGTTCATAAAGACTTGGGAAAATTATGAATGGTTGAAAATCCTGGGAAAATGGAAGTGATTCTTGAGAAAAGATGAACCTTTTGAAAAGGGAAACACTTCTTAGGAAAACTTGGACTTTGAGAGTTTTCTTAGGAAAATGATGGAAGATTTATAGGAAAGCTCATTGGAGAAGGAAATGCAAAACTTGGGGAATCGAAATCCTGGGAATTTTACCTTTTGAAATACTTGGAAATCGATTTTGGATCTTGGAGAAAGATTGGAAAACTCTTTTGAATCTCTTAAGAAAATATCATTTTCCAGGGAAAACTGTGGAAAAACTTGTC
The DNA here is from genome assembly GCF_984573655.1 of Nuphar pumila. Taxonomy (NCBI): domain Eukaryota; kingdom Viridiplantae; phylum Streptophyta; class Magnoliopsida; order Nymphaeales; family Nymphaeaceae; genus Nuphar; species Nuphar pumila. The sequence continues at coordinate 50,766,289 of NC_143257.1, read as the reverse complement.
TTTGGAAAACCGATTTTGAAAAATCCTTAGAGTTTCTTGAGAAATCGATTTCTTGAGAATGAAGTTTTCTTGAGAAAATCTTGAGAAAATCAATGATTTCATGATGCAAATGACACGAGTAAATGAATGCCCTTTGAAAAGATTTTCTGAGGAATTGGTTGGAAAATGTGCATTAAGTCCAAATAAGTCCTTCACATATTCTGACTGTGGCCATGAATATGTTCAGAACTTAGTTGATTTGATGCACATGATTTTGAAAACTTTGGAAATATGATGTGCATTTTAAGATAGCCTAAGAGTGTAGGCTCTATGTGACTAGTAGAAAGATGACGGATCTGGGTCTCGTCCATATTTCGACTAGGGCCGTAAATATGGATCCCACCGAGTCCATCAACTCCCTAAGAGTTGGTTCACGTGCCATTCGTGAACATCCATAGTGCTTTTGAAATAAAATGCATGAATCATATAATCAGGATATTGCATAAATTTAAACTATATGATATGCATCCTAGTCTAAGCAGGAAATTAACTCTCTTATTCCAAAATTTACATTATTACATCACTTTAAATAAAGGAAATAAAAGAAATTTGCAGACTTCAGCTCCTTCTTTTGAATGTCCCTGCCAAACTTGAAATAAGGTTAGCTCAAATATGTGGGTTTTTCCAAAATTTTCCAATAATATTATGAAATTATTGGATTTAATTGGATATAAACCCTAATCTCATGCTTCCTTGATATTTGAAATGGTGTAAATGCAGGAAATTTGGTGGAAAATAGTTTGAAATTCGGAATTGGGGTCAAAATGACCAAAATACCCCTAATATTAAAGTTATACCTTTAAAATCAGGGTTTTTTGAAGGAAAACTTGGTAAAATTGAGATTTTGAAATTCAAATTGAATCAAATGATGATGAAATGCAGTATGACATGCTTCTAAACACATTAGGACTGTAAAATCAGAATTTTTGCAATTTATCCAAAATAACGAATTTCGCTTGTTTTTCACTTGGATCCGGATCCTACGGGACCCGGTTTTGGTATTATGGCTAAACCGAACCTCAAATGGATTCCGAATTGCACCAAATTCGGTATGAAGCATCTACTTACTCTGATAAACAGCCTAGAATGCTAAAAATCATGAAATGATATGATTTAAATGCCAAAATTCAAAGAAAGTCCTAAAATGGTGGATTTTGCCTATGGATCCAAACAAAATGCAATGCCTAATATGATAATGCAAGATTTACACCATGGAAACTTATGATATTTTGCAGACTGCTAAAAGACCCAAAATGGAACATTTTTGGTTTTTACAGCCTCGGGATTTGAGCCATGGTGAGTTCAATAACAGGGATTTAGTTTTGACAGAGGTAAAAATCATACTAATCTGATGTAAAACGCTAAACAAATATCAAACAGCCATGAAAATTTATGAAATTAATACGAGTTATGCACGACACTTACATGAACAATTTTCATGTTTATGACTTTGGCATTGTATCAACGAAAACACAGATACAAATATAACTATTCCTGCCTAAACTAACAGAACAGACAAATGTAGAAAAACAGCGGACTGACAAGAAAAATCTGAAACAGGGGTCAACACTGTTCTAAAAATTACCGGATTTCAGATGCAAACAGAGGACATATCGGACACCACTTTCATTTTTTACAGTTTCGGATTTGGAGCAACACACAAAGAGAAACCATAGCCCTAAGTCGATCCACGATCTCAGAGGCCCAAATTAGTCTCTGACACGTGTCCCAAACTCTCGGATTTTTGTGAGATATACAGAAACTTCAGAAAAATCTGAAAAAATCATATTAAAAACTAGACATTCTCCCGAATGCATAACATTTTTCGGATCGAAAATCAGATCTCCCATGAGGGATATCTCGATTTTACAAGTTGGAAAATGATTTTCAAAACGCATCCCGGGTAACAAAACCCGACTTGCCATTTTAAATGTTTACCGCAGTAAACAAATTCAAATGCCTCCGAATTTTTGGAAAAATTTCTGGGACACCAAATGGCGAATTCCATGATTTTTTTGGGATTTTTAATAAAAACTAAATGCATGAAATGACGTGTGGACTGACTGACAAAAACAGAGACCTACTGAAAATAAGCAGAATTGAAATAAATGCTAAATTAATCCTAATTAATTCATGAAATATGCTAAATGAATGAAATAAAATGCAAATTAAACCTAGCTAACTACATAAATGTTAAAAATCATCAAGGAAGCATAATAAAACATTTTATATATGTCGTTTTATGAGAATAGCTCAATCTATCTCTCGGATGAGCGCTTTCTTCAAACGACTCCCGAATCGAATCATGGCATCAAATCAAGGGGAAAAGAAGTGCACCTTGCTTCGTTACGCAGCATAAAAGCTCTTGAAAGGGAGGGTTATCCCGAGCTTCCTTCGTCCTTCATTCCGGGCTTCGGTTGGTTCACCAAAATCGACCTCCGCTTGAATCGAGTTGGCCACTGCACGAGCTTTACTCCACCTTCTCCAATGAGCCAAAGGGGGCACGATTTCCAAGGTTCAAAATCAGATGTTAGGAAGGCTAGGTCGAATTCTCCAGTTCACAAAAATGGTCTCCAAAAAAAAGATCCTTCTCTTGGGCGTGGAGCCTTGTTTTTATAAATTTTCTGAAGAAATTTGAAATTCAAACAGGCTCAATCTGAGCCCTCCATGTGGCGCCATCTCAGGGGGTGCCATCTGGGGGTTTGAAATTCGAATTTGGCTTTTGCAGGGAGCCCTCAGGTGGTGCCACCTCATGGTGCTATTTTGATTTTTGAGAAAAATAAAAAAAATAGAAATTTTGTGGGTGAGACACCTCAGCAGGGGGAATTTGGAATTTTTCAAAAGTTTGCTTGATTCTCTCTGCAGGAAACTCTCAGAAGGCGCCACCTCAGAGGGTGTTCTCTTGGAATTTGAAATTCAAACTCACCTTTTGTAGGGAGTCCTCAGGTGGCGCCACCTCATGGTGGGCTACCTTTATGAAAAATAAAAAAATGGAGCCAAGTGGAGTCCTGGAATGGTGCCACCTCAAAAGGTGTTTGACACATGTCAGAAGGTCAGAGCAGTGGGCTCAAAAGGCGCCACCTCAGAGGAATTTGAATTTTGCTTTTTCTAGTGAAAGGAAATCTGGACATGTGGCAGTCCAGGACGGTTCCAAGTGTCAGCCTGCTGGAGAGGTTCTTCAGATGGCGCCACCTCAGAGGAGAATTCGAATTTCAAATGGAGGTTGGCCCTGGAGGAATGGAGGATGGACATGTGGCGCCACCTCAGGGTGGCTCCTACAATGCCATGTGGCAAGAGAGAGGAAAAGAAGGGAAGGGACATGTGGCGCCCTCATAGGCCATCTAAAAAAAAAAAATCAGAGCTCAAGATTTGCGCCACCTAGGCTTTGTTTGAATTTTGAATGGTTTGCTTTTTCTGAAGAAAGCCAGGAGTGACATGTGGCACTTGCTTTTCTGAAGAGAGTAGGGAGAAGACATGTGTCCTCTACTTTTTCTGAAGGAGTGAGAAGGAGACATGTGTCACCTGCTTTTTCTGAAAGAAGCAGAAGATGACACGTGGCAGAGGGGAGAGAAGGAGGCTCAAGCCATGTGGCGCCATCTCAGACAAGATGAAAAAGGTAGGAGTTCAGGATCTGCGCCACCTATGAGGAGATTTGAATGTTTAAATTCTAGCTTTTCTGAAGAGAGCAGGAAATGACACATGGCATTTGCTTTTTCTGAGGAAATGAGAGCTTGACACGTGTCCTCTGCAGGAGACACACTCCAGATGGCGCCACCTCAGAGGAGACAAGCCTACCTTTTCTGTAGGAGTTTAGGAGTGACACATGTCTCCTACTTTTCTGAGAAAAATAGGGAGAGACATGTGTTAGGCTACTTTTCTAGAAGGAGGGAGGGGTTGACACGTGTCCTCTGCAGGAGACACACTTCAAGTGGCGCCACCTCAGAGGAGACAAGCTCCACTTTTTCTAGACAGGACAACCTATGACACTTGGCATCTCCTGGTAATCTTGGAATGACACATGGCGCATGATAGGATACTGACACATGGCAGATACCTGGGATGACATGTGGTGGCTTCTTAAGGTAGCCCCACACTGACACTTGGCATGGAAATGGGAGGAGAGAGAAATGACAAGTGGCACCAATCCAGGGGACAAGGCTCCTATATTTTTGGGTTTTTCAAAATTCAAATTTTCAAAAGAAAAGCTTGTGTGACACCTCCTCAGTGTGGGTCCCACATTGCTTCTTTATTGAAATAAGGATAAAACCATAACTTCTTTTTGGAATTTTCATAAAATCTGGACTAATGGGCAAAACAGGAATTTTGGAAAGAGTTGGCCCTTGTAGGGCGATTTTGTAAAAGAAAGATATTTGAAATTGTCAAAAAGGGCAAAATCTGAGGTGAGGTGACTGAAATCCATATTAAAAACTATCCAGATCATTTTCCTGAGAAAATATTTTGACATTCAGAGTCCTGGGGGTAAAATGGGAAGAATTGATAATTTTGAAGACCCAGGGTTTTGAAATCAATTTTGAAAAGAGTTGAAATTCTAATCTGGATTGAAAATTTTGAAATCAGGAGTTCTGGACCTCGAAATGGCATGCTGTGCAGTGCAGTGATTTGAAATGCTCATGCAATGATATGTAATGTCATTTCTTATGCAATAGAATCTTGAACCAAGACTTTGGAGATGTCTGTTTCCTGTCAGGACTAAATTTTTGAATATCTGAGTTAAAATTAGAGAAATTTTGAGAGTTTCAGATGAAATTTGGACTTTTGCAAAGTCCGGGCTCAAAAAATGACCATTTTGCCCTCTGGCGATCCCAGACGTTGAATGATGATGCTTGGTGGAAATGTCGGGAAGGTGAGTGAAAATTTGGGGTGTTTACAGATGCCCCTCTTTGCTACTAAGCCGGCTCATAGCCGAGCTTAGTGGCAAAGAAAACAGACCAAATTTGGGCTAAAAAAATGCCCCAGTTAGAAGGATCTGACTGAGTTTGAAGAAATTGGCCCGAGGAAGATGGTAGATATGAAGCGAAGAATGGAAAGAAAAGATTCACTCTATGAGAGTGATGTTCAGGTTTATGCCCTTAACCTGGATGGGGCTGAAATACCTCGCATGGAACGAAGTTCAGGTTTGAACCCTTGACCTGATTGGGGAATGAAATATCTCATTGGAATGAGATTCAGGTTTGTACCCTTATCCTGATCGGGCGGAAAATGAAATACCTCTTTGGTTGAGGCTCAGGTTTGTACCCTTATCCTGATCGGGTGGAAAATGGAATACCTCTTTGATCGAGGCTCAGGTTTGTACCCTTATCCTGATCGGGCGGAAAATGAAATACCTCTTCGATGGAGGCTCAGGTTTATACCCTTATCCTGATCGGGCGGGAAATACCTCATCGAAGGAGGCTCAGGTTTGTACCCTTATCCTGATCGGGCGGAAAATGAAATGGAATCCTCGAAGGAAGAGACCATGATGGAACCTTCGGATTTTGCATAATGGATCCGATAGGGTTTTTGCAAAAGGAAGGAAAATGGGGTCCCTAAAGCTTGAAAAGGGATTGATCTTGGGCGTCTCATTGCTGAGACTAAAATCAGCTTTTGAAATTGCCTTTCGCGAGAAAATGATTGGTGGTTCGACCTCGAACCGAAATGGGACTGTCTATGGTGGGACAGTGGGGACACAGGGAAGTGTGCAATCTGAGAGTTCATGCTCTCAAAGAAGGGAAGGAATCAAGTCCTTAGGAGGGATTTAAAATTGGTGTCTGGATGTATCAAAGACGGATATCAAGCTCTCACTTCACGTCAGGATAGCTGGAAAAATATTGTCAAAATGTTGAAAATTCTGCTGTTGATTCAAATTTTTTGAAAATGTTGCACATTGTTGCAAAGATATTCCTTCTTTTCTACCTAAAGCATTACCTCCAAACAAGGTTCACTTTGTAGAATCGAGACTTGAAATCCAAATTGCTCGCAATTGACCTTCTTCAAGGAAGTTATCAATTTCCTTGATATGAGCAGAAAAGAGAATTTGATATTATGAAAGCAATTGATGAAAGAGTATTGATAATAGAATTTCACAAATTTAAAGAGGATTCTCGATAGATTTGGCAGTTTGATATCCTGAGGGCCTCTCTCATGATAATCTTTCTGCACTCTTTTGGTTCTCTGGGTTTTGGCTGCATTCTCCTTTATTTTGGAGATGTTCTGACTTTTTCTCTCTTTCTTTTTCCTCTCTTTCTCTCTTTTGGGAAGGGTACGTCACAAACTCCTTCAACTTGGAGATGTTTCGATCCTTCTTGGGCGATGGGTTTGGGGATGATATTGGCTAATTGGCTGGGGATTCTTTGGATGATAGCTGAAATTAAATACCTTTTAGGGATTGTCGAGAGGTTCATCGCATCTGCCTTCATCTCGACAGTGCTTTGGACTTTCTCTGGAAGGATCCGTCACAAACTCCGTCATCTTGGAGATGTTTTGAATCTTCTTTGGCCCCGGGGGTCTACTCGCCTAATTCGCCTTCATCTTGACGACAGGTGAGAGATCCCTTTTGCGGATACTTAATTGCAGCTTAGGTGATTTTGAGGAGACGGGGCTTGGGTAAATGCTCTCTTTTCTAGCGCTCAGGATATTTCCACTGCCTTGTCTTTACAAGAATAATCCTTAAAGATGTGCCATAACTGCGATCAATATCAATCATCTACGATTTTCAATAACATTGAATCTTCTTTTCTGGCCATATCGAGGACTTATCCTTCATCCTTTTGGTTGGCCAATAAAAAGAATTTGAATTTTGAATCTGTTTTCGCAGAAGCTTCACTCTTTTGGAAGTAATGCTGACGGTAAACTGAAATAAAGATTTGTACAATAAAGATTCTGAAATCAACAATTGATTGACAAATTGACAAAATTTTCTTGAAATCCTTGATGAAAATGAGTATTTGAAATCCGGCTCAACACATCCGTGACGAAAATTCTCCTCTCTTTTTCCCCAAAAAGAGAGACTCAGGCTTAGCCCTTACCTGAATGGGAAATGGGAAATACTCCTCTCTTCCCTGAAGAGGAGGTGTTTGCAAAACGAACTTTCGAAGAGAAATTAAGCTTTCGTCAAAGCTCCCTAATATTAGGCTTCTCTTATGGAAAGGGGGCCGATAATAGTGAGGTCTGAAAATTGGGTCATGAAAGGAACGAGTCCATCACACTCTCCCTGCAAAGAGGGTCCTTTATGACGAAAAATGGCCTAGTATGAAATTGGGGGGTCACAAGAAAAGCGAGTCTCCGTCGAGCCTCTCCCTTAAAAGGGGTCCTCGTGTGAAATTGGAAATTGTTTTGCAAACGGTTCACAAAGACGCGAGTCCCTTCAAACTCTCCCTAAAAAGGGGCTAAGTGAACGAATTGGATAGCATGCGAAAAGAACGAGCTCCCTCGAACTCTCCCTAAAAAGGGTCTTTCGCAAGAGGAAATGATTGAAATTGGGTATTGAGATTGATTGACCCGAAGGTCGAAATTGGAAATTGGAAATTGGAAATTGGAAAATTGGTTGCTGAAAATTGAATGACCCGAAGGTCACAAATTTGGATGACCTGGCGGTCGAAATTGAGAATTGATTTGACCAAAAAGGTTGAAATTGAGAATTGGTTGACCTAAAGGTCGAAATTTGGAAATTGATTGACCCGAAGGTCGAAAATTGGAAATTGGAAAGTGAAATTGAGAATTGGAAATTAGATGACCTGAAGGTCGAAAATTGGAAATTGATTGACTTGAAGGTCAAAAATTGGAAATTGCATGACCCGAAGGTCGAAACATGAAAATTGGTTGACTCGAAGGTCGAAATTGAAGAATTGAGTGACCCAAAGGTCGAAATTGAGAATTGGATGACCCGAATGTCAAAAATTTGAGAATTGAGTGACCCGTAGGTTGAAATTGAAGAATTGCATGATTCGAAGATTTAAATTGGAATTTGGAGGACAAAATATCAAATTCGAGCAATTGACGGACCCTGATGATTGAAATTACTTGGATTAACAAAGGAGAATAATGAGTTCGAGTCAGAGCTCGAATAAAATACAGAGATCATGAGTCGGAACTCGGATCAACAAAGGAAAATGGAAGGCTCGAATCATAACTCAAATAAGATAATGAGATCACGAGTCGGAACCCGAATCAACAAAGGAAAATGAAGGACTTGAATTAGAGCTTGGATAAGATCAGAAGAACTCGAGTCGGAACCCGGATCAACAAAAGAAAATGAAGAACTCGATTCAGGGTTCGAGTAAGGTAATGAGATCACGAGTCGGAACCCGGATCAATAAAAGAGAATGACAAGCTCGAAGAGATCTCGAGTCGGAACCCGGATCAACAAAAAATAAAGAACTCGAATCAAAGCTTGAACAAATAAAGAGATCTCGAGTCGGAACCCGGATCAACAAAGAAAAATGAAGAGCTCGAATCTGAGCTCGAATGAATAAAGAGATCTCGAGTCGGAACCCGGATCAACAAAGAAAATGAAGAGCTCGAATCTGAGCTCGAACAAGGTATAGAGATCACGAGTCGAAACTCGGATCAACAAAAGAAAATGAAGAGCTCTAACCTGAGCTCGAACAAGGTATAAAGATCACGAGTCAGAACTCGGATCAACAAAAGAAAATGAAGAGCTCTAATCTGAGCTCGAATAAGGTATAGAGATCACGAGTTAGAACTCGGATCAACAAAATAAAATGAAGAGTTTGAGTCAAGGCTCGAATAAGGTAGAGAGATCACGAGTCGGAACCCGGATCAACAAAGGAAAATGGAGAGTTCGAGTCAAGGCTCGAATAAGGTAGAGAGATCACGAGTCGGAACCCGGATCGACAAAGGAAGATGAAGAGTTCGAGTCAAGGCTCGAATAAAGTAGAGAGATCACGAGTCGGAACCCGGATCAATAAAGGAAAATGAAGAAATCGAGTCAAGGCTCGAATAAAGTAGAGAGATCACGAGTTGGAACCCGGATCAACAAAGGAAAATAAAGAAATCGAGTCAAGGCTCGAATAAAGTAGAGAGATCACGAGTCGGAACCCGGATCAACAAAGGAAAATGAAGAGTTCGAGTCAAGGCTCGAGTAAAGTAGAGAGATCACAAGTCGGAACCCGGATCAACAAAGGAAAATGAAGAGTTCGAGTCAAGGCTCGAATAAGGTAGAGAGATCACGAGTCGGAACCCGGATCAACAAAGGAAAATGATTTGAATAAAAACCCGAGTCAGAACTCGGTTTTCCAAAAAGTTGAAAATGTACCAGCTTGAATACTGGATTTTGAAATAAAACCAGTTTGAGTGCTGGGTTTTGGTTCAGTATTGGCGATGATCTTTGGATCATTAGGAATTGTGATGGGACTGTTTGTTGAAATCCCAATACCGACCGGATTGTTACTAATGCAATTGAATGCAAATGAATATGAGTTGATGCATATGAATGCACAAGTGCATGAAATGAGGAATTTGTTTATCCTGCCTGCATATAGAATGCTTGAAAACAAATTTTCAAAAAGATGCCCCAGTGTAATGGGGGAGAGAGAATAATAACAAAGCAGAACAACCAAAAGAAGAATGTCATAATTAAACGAGAAAAGTTGATGATTTTATTGATGCCTTAAAAAGGGATGACAACTTGAAAAAGGAAAACCACTAGGACTATATCGTCCTGACAAAAATAAATATGACAAAATGAGAAGGCATTGGCATTGGCATTGGCATTGTCATTCTTCAGGGTGATCTGGGAGAGGCTTGGTCAGGACTGCAACTCGTCCCTCCCTTTCTTCCGGCACCAAAAGCTCTTTATCGATGTAGTCCTGTACAATATTTTTTAGAACGAAGCAACGTTCAGTATCGTGCCCCATTGCCCGATGGAACTCGCAGAAACAATCTTTCCATTTCCCCATGGTGACGGGAGGATCCACAATCCTTGGAAGTTTGATCATATCCTTCGCGAGCAGATATCCAAGAATTTCTTCGATTGGCTCACCTAAAGGAGTAAACTCGCGATCATAACTCCAACCATCACGCTTTATCTTCTTCGGATTGTTGGATTTCTGTTGAATGCTGACTTCTTTGACTTCTTTCTTGGTTAGGGCTACTGGATGTTCTTCTTCTCTGCCTTCAACAAAGAGGTTCTTATCAATACAGTCTTGTACAATATTTTTGAGGACAAAACAATGATCCGTGTCATGCCCTACTGCCCGATGGAATTTGCAAAACTGATTCTTGAACCTTCCCATGATGGTGGGAGAAGTTGTGGCCTTTGGGAGCTTCACTAATCCCTTAATCAACATGTATTCAAGGACTTCGTCTAGTGGCTTGTCTATAGGAGTGAAATCTCGATCGCCGCTCCAGTTTCCGCGCTTTGGTTTTCCTTGATTTTTTTCCTTTTGCTGAGGGCTGGATTGAAAAGGTCTATTCTGGATTCTAGAATACTTTCCTTTCAAATCTTTAGACTCTTCTAACTTGCTGCTTTGACTGCCTCTGTTTTTGTTGTTGCTGGGTTTAGAACTGGTTGCCCTATTGTGGTCTCCAATGATGCTCATAGGGATGGTGATCGATGCCCCTTCTTTAACAGGAACTTTTCCGAAATTGGCTTCAGCTTGCTCGGATAATATTTCAATCATCATTCTTTTGAACAACTGATATATGGCGGGATCAATCTCCTCCTTGATGGTCTGAGCTCCCTCTTTGACAGACTTTATGGAATCCATTTCTCACTCACTGTTTGTAACTAATGTGCTGAAGTAGCGCGGTCTTTGATCTCGTCAGGATCACACACCTATGCCAATGCCCTCTGCAGAACCACATGGGATGTTTAGCAAGATGGAAAAAAGAATTTTGAAACCAACACTCTTGAGGGAAAAACAAATGATGGAATTGGAAGGACATGCCAAAAATTTGGATAAAATTTGGAAGATATACTGGGAGATATGGAAAAGTTTTTGAAGCAAAATTTGAAATTTCAAAAATTTGCAGGCAGGATTGGAATAAGGCTGGAAATCCGAGATCCAGTAGAACGAGAGAATGGAAAATCACCTGGAGTTTTGAAAGAAATGGGATATTTGAGAAAATCATCCAGGGTTTGAGAAAAGATCTCGTGGAAAATAAAGATATTTTGAAAAAGGCCTATTAAGTTGAGAAACATTGGGAAACATAAAGAATTGAGAAAATCATACATACAATCACATCATGCACAAACATTTATGCACATTCAGCACTCCCTAAAAGGCTGACTCTAGATGCATCAATTTGAAAACAGTTGTAGGACCTTAATCCTAACTCTAGGTTCAGATCATCTTTGTCCAATGCAGTTATGTCGATATACTCGAACCGAAATCCGAGGTACGTGGCATAGAGTTTCAACTCCGGTTCTAGGGTAAGGTTTTCCAACATCCTTGAGCGCCTACCGATATACTTCGGACTGTGGCCCGCGGTACGTGGTAGGGGGGTGTTAACCCAAATAGTTGGCCCAGTTGTGAGGCTCTGTCCCGAACTAGGGTTCTGGAAGAGAGCCCAGCAACGTGAAGACCGGGTAATGATAGGTAATTGAGGTTTTGAAAAATGATCACATGCAAGAAATAGAGGGTTCTAAGTCCTAGAGAGATAGATTTTGAAAACTTTGAAGAAGCATACATTGCTTGCATTCAGATCCTAAATTGAGGAGAATTGTATTTAGACCTAAGTCTATGTGAGCATGAAAATTTCTCCTCAATCTGGTCCTACCAAACCATGCCTCGTCTACATGCAGTCAATGTCAGCTAGGTCCAAATCTAGGCTCCTAGGTTCGCATGATATTGAAAGTAAAGAGCTGACATTTTGTGAACACAATTTTCATAATTGAACTAAGTCAAGCATAATTTAGGTCAGACAAGGACAGGTCCCATCTCGGTCGCCAAACCTGTTATCGTCGCAAAATTTTTCCCCGTCTTCCCTTCCTTGCGGAAGAGAGAGAGGGAAACGCTTTCGCGCTTCAAACTTGACCGGATTTTGGAAATTGTTTTTGAAATACTCGCCTCCGTTTTGAAAATTGCGGGAAAATCCATGGGATGGGGCTCGACCTGTCGGTACGAGGTTCGACCGTTCCTGCCGCCTTTAACAGGGGTAATCGAACCAAGGACCAGAATTGTGCTTGACTTAGCGAAATTATCAAAGTTATGTTCTATCCTAAATGCACAGAGAATTCAGGCATGTGCTATGAGATTTTGGAAAATGCAGCTTGGGAAAACATGATGTATGCTTGAAAAATATTTGGAGTTGAAAAGATTCTCTCAGGAAAAAGCTGAAAGTCAATTTCTCAGGAAACTTAGATGAAAAAGATTTGAAATCTCAGGAAAGTTCATAAAGACTTGGGAAAATTATGAATGGTTGAAAATCCTGGGAAAATGGAAGTGATTCTTAAGAAAAGATGAACCTTTTGAAAAGGAAAACACTTCTTAGGAAAACTTGGACTTTGAGAGTTTTCTTAGGAAAATGATGGAAGATTTATAGGAAAGCTCATTGGAGAAGGAAATTCAAAACTTGGGGAATCGAAATCCTGGGAATTTTACCTTTTGAAATACTTGGAAATCGATTTTGGATCTTGGAGAAAGATTGGAAAACTCTTTTGAATCTCTTAAGAAAATATCATTTTCCAGGGAAAACTGTGGAAAAACTTGTCTTTGGAAAACCGATTTTGAAAAATCCTTAGAGTTTCTTGAGAAATCGATTTCTTGAGAATGAAGTTTTCTTGAGAAAATCTTGAGAAAATCAATGATTTCATGATGCAAATGACACGAGTAAATGAATGCCCTTTGAAAAGATTTTCTGAGGAATTGGTTGGAAAATGTGCATTAAGTCCAAATAAGTCCTTCACATATTCTGACTGTGGCCATGAATATGTTCTGAACTTAGTTGATTTGATGCACATGATTTTGAAAACTTTGGAAATATGATGTGCATTTTAAGATAGCCTAAGAGTGTAGGCTCTATGTGACTAGTAGAAAGATGACGGATCTGGGTCTCGTCCATATTTCGACTAGAGCTGTAAATATGGATCCCACCGAGTCCATCAACTCCCTAAGAGTTGGTGCACGTGTCATTCGTGAACATCCATAGTGCTTTTGAAATAAAATGCATGAATCATATAATCAGGATATTGCATAAATTTAAACTATATGATATGCATCCTAGTCTAAGCAGGAAATTAACCCTCTTATTCCAAAATTTACATTATTACATCACTTTAAATAAAGGAAATAAAAGAAATTTGCAGACTTCAGCTCCTTCTTTTGAATGTCCCTGCCAAACTTGAAATAAGGTTAGCTCAAATATGTGGGTTTTTCCAAAATTTTCCAATAATATTATGAAATTATTGGATTTAATTGGATATAAACCCTAATCTCATGCTTCCTTGATATTTGAAATGGTGTAAATGCAGGAAATTTGGTGGAAAATAGTTTGAAATTCGGAATTGGGGTCAAAATGACCAAAATACCCCTAATATTAAAGTTATACCTTTAAAATCAGGGTTTTTTGAAGGAAAACTTGGTAAAATTGAGATTTTGAAATTCAAATTGAATCAAATGATGATGAAATGCAGTATGACATGCTTCTAAACACATTAGGACTGTAAAATCAGAATTTTTGCAATTTATCCAAAATAACGAATTTCGCTTGTTTTTCACTTGGATCCGGGTCCTGCGGGACCCTGTTTTGGTATTATGGCTAATCCGAACCTCAAATGGATTCCGAATTGCACCAAATTCGGTATGAAGCATCTACTTACCTTGATAAACAGCCTAGGATGCTAAAAATCATGAAATGATATGATTTAAATGCCAAAATTCAAAGAAAGTTCTAAAATGGTGGATTTTGCCTATGGATCCGAACCAAATGCAATGCCTAATATGATAATGCAAGATTTACACCATGGAAACTTATGATATTTTGCAGACTGCTAAAAGACCAGAAATGGAACATTTTTGGTTTTTACAGCATCGGGATTTGAGCCATGGTGAGTTTAATAACAGGGATTTAGTTCTGACAGAGGTAAAAATCACACTAATCTGATGTAAAACGCTAAAAAAATATCAAACAGCCATGAAAATTTATGAAATTAATCCGAGTTATGAAAGACACCTACATGAACAATTTTCATGTTTATGATATTTTGCAGACTGCTAAAAGACCAGAAACGGAACATTTTTGGTTTTTACAGCCTCGGGATTTGAGCCATGGTGAGTTTAATAACAGGGATTTAGTTCTGACAGAGGTAAAAATCACACTAATCTGATGTAAAACGCTAAAAAAATATCAAACAGCCATGAAAATTTATGAAATTAATCCGAGCTATGAAAGACGCCTACATGAACAATTTTCATGTTTATGACTTCGGCATTTGATCAACGAAAACACAGATAAAAATATAACTATTTCTGCCTAAACTAAGAGAACAGACAAATGTAGCAAAACAGGGGACTGACAAGAAAAATCCGAAACAGGGGTCACCGCTGTTCTAAAAATTACCGGCTTTCAGATGAAAACAGAGGACATCTCGGACACCACTTTCACTTTTTACAGTTTCGCATTTGGAGCAACACACAAAGAGAAACCATAGCCCTAAGTCGATCCAAGATCTCAAGGGCCCAAATTATTCTCTGACACGTGTCCCGAACTCTCAGATTTTTTTCAGATATACAAGAAATTCAGAAAAATCTGAAAAAATCATATTAAAAACTAGACATTCCCCCAAATGCATAACATTTTTCGGATCGAAAATCAGATCTCCCATGAGGGATATCTCGATTTTACAAGTTGGAAAATGATTTTCAAAACGCATCCCGGGTAACAAAACCTGACTTTCCATTTTGAATGTTTACCGCAGTAAACAAATTCAAATGCCTCCGAATGTTTGAAAAAATTTCTGGGACACCTAAGGGCGCATTCCGTGATTTTTTTGGGATTTTTAATAAAAAATAAATGCATGAAATGACGTGTGGACTGACTGACAAAAACAGAGACCTACTGAAAATAAGCAGAATTGAAATAAATGCTAAATTAATCTTAATTAATTCATGAAATATGCTAAATGAATGAAATAAAATGCAAATTAAACCTAGCTAACTACATGAATGTTAAAAATCATCAAGAAAGCATAATGAAACATTTTATATATGTTGTTTTATGAGAATAGCTCAATCCATCTCTCGGATGAGCTCTTTCTTCAAACGACTCCCGAATCGAATCATGGCATCAAATCAAGGGGAAAAGAAGTGCACCTTGCTTCGTTACGCAGCGTAAAAGCTCTTGAAAGGGAGGGCTATCCCGAGCTTCCTTCGTCCTTCATTCCGGGCTTCGCATGGTTCACCAAAATCGACATCCGCTTGAATCGAGTTGGCCACTGCACGAGCTTTACTCCACCTTCTCCAATGAGCCAAAGGGGGCACGATTTCCAAGGTTCAAAATCAGATGTTAGGAAGGCTAGGTCGAATTCTCCAGTTCACAAAAATGGTCTCCAAAAAAAAGATCCTTCTCTTGGGCGTGGAGCCTTGTTTTTATAAATTTTCTGAAGAAATTTGAAATTCAAACAGGCTCAATCTGAGCCCTCCATGTGGCGCCATCTCAGGGGGTGCCATCTGGGGGTTTGAAATTCGAATTTGGCTTTTGCAGGGAGCCCTCAGGTGGTGCCACCTCATGGTGCTATTTTGATTTTTGAGAAAAATAAAAAAAATAGAAATTTTGTGGGTGAGACACCTCAGCAGGGGGAATTTGGAATTTTTCAAAAGTTTGCTTGATTCTCTCTGCAGGAAACTCTCAGAAGGCGCCACCTCAGAGGGTGTTCTCTTGGAATTTGAAATTCAAACTCACCTTTTGTAGGGAGTCCTCAGGTGGCGCCACCTCATGGTGGGCTACCTTTATGAAAAATAAAAAAATGGAGCCAAGTGGAGTCCTGGAATGGTGCCACCTCAAAAGGTGTTTGACACATGTCAGAAGGTCAGAGCAGTGGGCTCAAAAGGCGCCACCTCAGAGGAATTTGAATTTTGCTTTTTCTGGTGAAAGGAAATCTGGACATGTGGCAGTCCAGGACGGTTCCAAGTGTCAGCCTGCTGGAGAGGTTCTTCAGATGGCGCCACCTCAGAGGAGAATTCGAATTTCAAATGGAGGTTGGCCCTGGAGGAATGGAGGATGGACATGTGGCGCCACCTCAGGGTGGCTCCTACAATGCCATGTGGCAAGAGAGAGGAAAAGAAGGGAAGGGACATGTGGCGCCCTCATAGGCCATCTAAAAAAAAAAAATCAGAGCTCAAGATTTGCGCCACCTAGGCTTTGTTTGAATTTTGAATGGTTTGCTTTTTCTGAAGAAAGCCAGGAGTGACATGTGGCACTTGCTTTTCTGAAGAGAGTAGGGAGAAGACATGTGTCCTCTACTTTTTCTGAAGGAGTGAGAAGGAGACATGTGTCACCTGCTTTTTCTGAAAGAAGCAGAAGATGACACGTGGCAGAGGGGAGAGAAGGAGGCTCAAGCCATGTGGCGCCATCTCAGACAAGATGAAAAAGGTAGGAGTTCAGGATCTGCGCCACCTATGAGGAGATTTGAATGTTTAAATTCTAGCTTTTCTGAAGAGAGCAGGAAATGACACATGGCATTTGCTTTTTCTGAGGAAATGAGAGCTTGACACGTGTCCTCTGCAGGAGACACACTCCAGATGGCGCCACCTCAGAGGAGACAAGCCTACCTTTTCTGTAGGAGTTTAGGAGTGACACATGTCTCCTACTTTTCTGAGAAAAATAGGGAGAGACATGTGTTAGGCTACTTTTCTAGAAGGAGGGAGGGGTTGACACGTGTCCTCTGCAGGAGACACACTTCAAGTGGCGCCACCTCAGAGGAGACAAGCTCCACTTTTTCTAGACAGGACAACCTATGACACTTGGCATCTCCTGGTAATCTTGGAATGACACATGGCGCATGATAGGATACTGACACATGGCAGATACCTGGGATGACATGTGGTGGCTTCTTAAGGTAGCCCCACACTGACACTTGGCATGGAAATGGGAGGAGAGAGAAATGACAAGTGGCACCAATCCAGGGGACAAGGCTCCTATATTTTTGGGTTTTTCAAAATTCAAATTTTCAAAAGAAAAGCTTGTGTGACACCTCCTCAGTGTGGGTCCCACATTGCTTCTTTATTGAAATAAGGATAAAACCATAACTTCTTTTTGGAATTTTCATAAAATCTGGACTAATGGGCAAAACAGGAATTTTGGAAAGAGTTGGCCCTTGTAGGGCGATTTTGTAAAAGAAAGATATTTGAAATTGTCAAAAAGGGCAAAATCTGAGGTGAGGTGACTGAAATCCATATTAAAAACTATCCAGATCATTTTCCTGAGAAAATATTTTGACATTCAGAGTCCTGGGGGTAAAATGGGAAGAATTGATAATTTTGAAGACCCAGGGTTTTGAAATCAATTTTGAAAAGAGTTGAAATTCTAATCTGGATTGAAAATTTTGAAATCAGGAGTTCTGGACCTCGAAATGGCATGCTGTGCAGTGCAGTGATTTGAAATGCTCATGCAATGATATGTAATGTCATTTCTTATGCAATAGAATCTTGAACCCAGACTTTGGAGATGTCTGTTTCCTGTCAGGACTAAATTTTTGAATATCTGAGTTAAAATTAGAGAAATTTTGAGAGTTTCAGATGAAATTTGGACTTTTGCAAAGTCCGGGCTCAAAAAATGACCATTTTGCCCTCTGGCGATCCCAGACGTTGAATGATGATGCTTGGTGGAAATGTCGGGGAGGTGAGTGAAAATTTGGGGTGTTTACAGATGCCCCTCTTTGCTACTAAGCCGGCTCATAGCCGAGCTTAGTGGCAAAGAAAACAGACCAAATTTGGGCTAAAAAAATGCCCCAGTTAGAAGGATCTGACTGAGTTTGAAGAAATTGGCCCGAGGAAGATGGTAGATATGAAGCGAAGAATGGAGAGAAAAGATTCACTCTGTGAGAGTGAAGTTCAGGTTTATGCCCTTAACCTGGATGGGGCTGAAATACCTCGCATGGAACGAAGTTCAGGTTTGAACCCTTGACCTGATTGGGGAATGAAATATCTCATTGGAATGAGATTCAGGTTTGTACCCTTATCCTGATCGGGCGGAAAATGAAATACCTCTTTGGTTGAGGCTCAGGTTTGTACCCTTATCCTGATCGGGTGGAAAATGGAATACCTCTTTGATCGAGGCTCAGGTTTGTACCCTTATCCTGATCGGGCGGAAAATGAAATACCTCTTCGATGGAGGCTCAGGTTTATACCCTTATCCTGATCGGGCGGGAAATACCTCATCGAAGGAGGCTCAGGTTTGTACCCTTATCCTGATCGGGCGGAAAATGAAATGGAATCCTCGAAGGAAGAGACCATGATGGAACCTTCGGATTTTGCATAATGGATCCGATAGGGTTTTTGCAAAAGGAAGGAAAATGGGGTCCCTAAAGCTTGAAAAGGGATTGATCTTGGGCGTCTCATTGCTGAGACTAAAATCAGCTTTTGAAATTGCCTTTCGCGAGAAAATGATTGGTGGTTCGACCTCGAACCGAAATGGGACTGTCTATGGTGGGACAGTGGGGACACAGGGAAGTGTGCAATCTGAGAGTTCATGCTCTCAAAGAAGGGAAGGAATCAAGTCCTTAGGAGGGATTTAAAATTGGTGTCTGGATGTATCAAAGACGGATATCAAGCTCTCACTTCACGTCAGGATAGCTGGAAAAATATTGTAAAAATGTTGAAAATTCTGCTGTTGATTCAAATTTTTTGAAAATGTTGCACATTGTTGCAAAGATATTCCTTCTTTTCTACCTAAAGCATTACCTCCAAACAAGGTTCACTTTGTAGAATCGAGACTTGAAATCCAAATTGCTCGCAATTGACCTTCTTCAAGGAAGTTATCAATTTCCTTGATATGAGCAGAAAAGAGAATTTGATATTATGAAAGCAATTGATGAAAGAGTATTGATAATAGAATTTCACAAATTTAAAGAGGATTCTCGATAGATTTGGCAGTTTGATATCCTGAGGGCCTCTCTCATGATAATCTTTCTGCACTCTTTTGGTTCTCTGGGTTTTGGCTCCATTCTCCTTTATTTTGGAGATGTTCTGACTTTTTCTCTCTTTCTTTTTCCTCTCTTTCTCTCTTTTGGGAAGGGTACGTCACAAACTCCTTCAACTTGGAGATGTTTCGATCCTTCTTGGGCGATGGGTTTGGGGATGATATTGGCTAATTGGCTGGGGATTCTTTGGATGATAGCTGAAATTAAATACCTTTTAGGGATTGTCGAGAGGTTCATCGCATCTGCCTTCATCTCGACAGTGCTTTGGACTTTCTCTGGAAGGATCCGTCACAAACTCCGTCATCTTGGAGATGTTTTGAATCTTCTTTGGCCCCGGGGGTCTACTCGCCTAATTCGCCTTCATCTTGACGACAGGTGAGAGATCCCTTTTGCGGATACTTAATTGCAGCTTAGGTGATTTTGAGGAGACGGGGCTTGGGTAAATGCTCTCTTTTCTAGCGCTCAGGATATTTCCACTGCCTTGTCTTTACAAGAATAATCCTTAAAGATGTGCCATAACTGCGATCAATATCAATCATCTACGATTTTCAATAACATTGAATCTTCTTTTCTGGCCATATCGAGGACTTATCCTTCATCCTTTTGGTTGGCCAATAAAAAGAATTTGAATTTTGAATCTGTTTTCGCAGAAGCTTCACTCTTTTGGAAGTAATGCTGACGGTAAACTGAAATAAAGATTTGTACAATAAAGATTCTGAAATCAACAATTGATTGACAAATTGACAAAATTTTCTTGAAATCCTTGATGAAAATGAGTATTTGAAATCCGGCTCAACACATCCGTGACGAAAATTCTCCTCTCTTTTTCCTCAAAAAGAGAGACTCAGGCTTAGCCCTTACCTGAATGGAAAATGGGAAATACTCCTCTCTTCCCTGAAGAGGAGGTGTTTGCAAAACGAACTTTCGAAGAGAAATTAAGCTTTCGTCAAAGCTCCCTAATATTAGGCTTCTCTTATGGAAAGGGGGCCGATAATAGTGAGGTCTGAAAATTGGGTCATGAAAGGAACGAGTCCATCACACTCTCCCTGCAAAGAGGGTCCTTTATGACGAAAAATGTCCTAGTATGAAATTGGGGGGTCACAAGAAAAGCGAGTCTCCGTCGAGCCTCTCCCTTAAAAGGGGTCCTCGTGTGAAATTGGAAATTGTTTTGCAAACGGTTCACAAAGACGCGAGTCCCTTCAAACTCTCCCTAAAAAGGGGCTAAGTGAACGAATTGGATAGCATGCGAAAAGAACGAGCTCCCTCGAACTCTCCCTAAAAAGGGTCTTTCGCAAGAGGAAATGATTGAAATTGGGTATTGAGATTGATTGACCCGAAGGTCGAAATTGGAAATTGGAAATTGGAAATTGGAAATTGGAAATTGGAAAATTGGTTGCTGAAAATTGAATGACCCGAAGGTCACAAATTTGGATGACCTGGCGGTCGAAATTGAGAATTGATTTGACCAAAAAGGTTGAAATTGAGAATTGGTTGACCTAAAGGTCGAAATTTGGAAATTGATTGACCCGAAGGTCGAAAATTGGAAATTGGAAAGTGAAATTGAGAATTGGAAATTAGATGACCTGAAGGTCGAAAATTGGAAATTGATTGACTTGAAGGTCAAAAATTGGAAATTGCATGACCCGAAGGTCGAAACATGAAAATTGGTTGACTCGAAGGTCGAAATTGAAGAATTGAGTGACCCAAAGGTCGAAATTGAGAATTGGATGACCCGAATGTCAAAAATTTGAGAATTGAGTGACCCGTAGGTTGAAATTGAAGAATTGCATGATTCGAAGATTTAAATTGGAATTTGGAGGACAAAATATCAAATTCGAGCAATTGACGGACCCTGATGATTGAAATTACTTGGATTAACAAAGGAGAATAATGAGTTCGAGTCAGAGCTCGAATAAAATACATAGATCATGAGTCGGAACTCGGATCAACAAAGGAAAATGGAAGGCTCGAATCATAACTCAAATAAGATAATGAGATCACGAGTCGGAACCCGAATCAACAAAGGAAAATGAAGGACTTGAATTAGAGCTTGAATAAGATAAGAAGAACTCGAGTCGGAACCCGGATCAACAAAAGAAAATGAAGAACTCGATTCAGGGTTCGAGTAAGGTAATGAGATCACGAGTCGGAACCCGGATCAATAAAAGAGAATGACAAGCTCGAAGAGATCTCGAGTCGGAACCCGGATCAACAAAAAATAAAGAACTCGAATCAAAGCTTGAACAAATAAAGAGATCTCGAGTCGGAACCCGGATCAACAAAGAAAAATGAAGAGCTCGAATCTGAGCTCGAATGAATAAAGAGATCTCGAGTCGGAACCCGGATCAACAAAGAAAATGAAGAGCTCGAATCTGAGCTCGAACAAGGTATAGAGATCACGAGTCGAAACTCGGATCAACAAAAGAAAATGAAGAGCTCTAACCTGAGCTCGAACAAGGTATAAAGATCACGAGTCAGAACTCGGATCAACAAAAGAAAATGAAGAGCTCTAATCTGAGCTCGAATAAGGTATAGAGATCACGAGTTGGAACTCGGATCAACAAAATAAAATGAAGAGTTTGAGTCAAGGCTCGAATAAGGTAGAGAGATCACGAGTCGGAACCCGGATCAACAAAGGAAAATGGAGAGTTCGAGTCAAGGCTCGAATAAGGTAGAGAGATCACGAGTCGGAACCCGGATCAACAAAGGAAGATGAAGAGTTCGAGTCAAGGCTCGAATAAAGTAGAGAGATCACGAGTCGGAACCCGGATCAACAAAGGAAAATGAAGAAATCGAGTCAAGGCTCGAATAAAGTAGAGAGATCACGAGTTGGAACCCGGATCAACAAAGGAAAATGAAGAAATCGAGTCAAGGCTCGAATAAAGTAGAGAGATCACGAGTCGGAACCCGGATCAACAAAGGAAAATGAAGAGTTCGAGTCAAGGCTCGAGTAAAGTAGAGAGATCACAAGTCGGAACCCGGATCAACAAAGGAAAATGAAGAGTTCGAGTCAAGGCTCGAATAAGGTAGAGAGATCACGAGTCGGAACCCGGATCAACAAAGGAAAATGATTTGAATAAAAACCCGAGTCGGAACTCGGTTTTCCAAAAAGTTGAAAATGTACCAGCTTGAATACTGGATTTTGAAATAAAACCAGTTTGAGTGCTGGGTTTTGGTTCAGTATTGGCGATGATCTTTGGATCATTAGGAATTGTGATGGGACTGTTTGTTGAAATCCCAATACCGACCGGATTGTTACTAATGCAATTGAATGCAAATGAATATGAGTTGATGCATATGAATGCACAAGTGCATGAAATGAGGAATTTGTTTATCCTGCCTGCATATAGAATGCTTGAAAACAAATTTTCAAAAAGATGCCCCAGTGTAATGGGGGAGAGAGAATAATAACAAAGCAGAACAACCAAAAGAAGAATGTCATAATTAAACGAGAAAAGTTGATGATTTTATTGATGCCTTAAAAAGGGATGACAACTTGAAAAAGGAAAACCACTAGGACTATATCGTCCTGACAAAAATAAATATGACAAAATGAGAAGGCATTGGCATTGGCATTGGCATTGTCATTCTTCAGGGTGATCTGGGAGAGGCTTGGTCAGGACTGCAACTCGTCCCTCCCTTTCTTCCGGCACCAAAAGCTCTTTATCGATGTAGTCCTGTACAATATTTTTTAGAACGAAGCAACGTTCAGTATCGTGCCCCATTGCCCGATGGAACTCGCAGAAACAATCTTTCCATTTCCCCATGGTGACGGGAGGATCCACAATCCTTGGAAGTTTGATCATATCCTTCGCGAGCAGATATCCAAGAATTTCTTCGATTGGCTCACCTAAAGGAGTAAACTCGCGATCATAACTCCAACCATCACGCTTTATCTTCTTCGGATTGTTGGATTTCTGTTGAATGCTGACTTCTTTGACTTCTTTCTTGGTTAGGGCTACTGGATGTTCTTCTTCTCTGCCTTCAACAAAGAGGTTCTTATCAATACAGTCTTGTACAATATTTTTGAGGACAAAACAATGATCCGTGTCATGCCCTACTGCCCGATGGAATTTGCAAAACTGATTCTTGAACCTTCCCATGATGGTGGGAGAAGTTGTGGCCTTTGGGAGCTTCACTAATCCCTTAATCAACATGTATTCAAGGACTTCGTCTAGTGGCTTGTCTATAGGAGTGAAATCTCGATCGCCGCTCCAGTTTCCGCGCTTTGGTTTTCCTTGATTTTTTTCCTTTTGCTGAGGGCTGGATTGAAAAGGTCTATTCTGGATTCTAGAATACTTTCCTTTCAAATCTTTAGACTCTTCTAACTTGCTGCTTTGACTGCCTCTGTTTTTGTTGTTGCTGGGTTTAGAACTGGTTGCCCTGTTGTGTTCTCCAATGATGCTCATAGGGATGGTGATCGATGCCCCTTCTTTAACAGGAACTTTTCCGAAATTGGCTTCAGCTTGCTCGGATAATATTTCAATCATCATTCTTTTGAACAACTGATATATGGCGGGATCAATCTCCTCCTTGATGGTCTGAGCTCCCTCTTTGACAGACTTTATGGAATCCATTTCTCACTCACTGTTTGTAACTAATGTGCTGAAGTAGCGCGGTCTTTGATCTCGTCAGGATCACACACCTATGCCAATGCCCTCTGCAGAACCACATGGGATGTTTAGCAAGATGGAAAAAAGAATTTTGAAACCAACACTCTTGAGGGAAAAACAAATGATGGAATTGGAAGGACATGTCAAAAATTTGGATAAAATTTGGAAGATATACTGGGAGATATGGAAAAGTTTTTGAAGCAAAATTTGAAATTTCAAAAATTTGCAGGCAGGATTGGAATAAGGCTGGAAATCCGAGATCCAGTAGAATGAGAGAATGGAAAATCACCTGGAGTTTTGAAAGAAATGGGATATTTGAGAAAATCATCCAGGGTTTGATAAAAGATCTCGTGGAAAATAAAGATATTTTGAAAAAGGCCTATTAAGTTGAGAAACATTGGGAAACATAAAGAATTGAGAAAATCATACATACAATCACATCATGCACAAACATTTATGCACATTCAGCACTCCCTAAAAGGCTGACTCTAGATGCATCAATTTGAAAACAGCTGTAGGACCTTAATCCTAACTCTAGGTTCAGATCATCTTTGTCCAATGCAGTTATGTCGATATACTCGAACCGAAATCCGAGGTACGTGGCATAGAGTTTCAACTCCGGTTCTAGGGTAAGGTTTTCCAACATCCTTGAGCGCCTACCGATATACTTCGGACTGTGGCCCGCGGTACGTGGTAGGGGGGTGTTAACCCAAATAGTTGGCCCAGTTGTGAGGCTCTGTCCCGAACTAGGGTTCTGGAAGAGAGCCCAGCAACGTGAAGACCGGGTAATGATAGGTAATTGAGGTTTTGAAAAATGATCACATGCAAGAAATAGAGGGTTCTAAGTCCTAGAGAGATAGATTTTGAAAACTTTGAAGAAGCATACATTGCTTGCATTCAGATCCTAAATTGAGGAGAATTGTATTTAGACCTAAGTCTATGTGAGCATGAAAATTTCTCCTCAATCTGGTCCTACCAAACCATGCCTCGTCTACATGCAGTCAATGTCAGCTAGGTCCAAATCTAGGCTCCTAGGTTCGCATGATATTGAAAGTAAAGAGCTGACATTTTGTGAACACAATTTTCATAATTGAACTAAGTCAAGCATAATTTAGGTCAGACAAGGACAGGTCCCATCTCGGTCGCCAAACCTGTTATCGTCGCAAAATTTTTCCCCGTCTTCCCTTCCTTGCGGAAGAGAGAGAGGGAAACGCTTTCGCGCTTCAAACTTGACCGGATTTTGGAAATTGTTTTTGAAATACTCGCCTCCGTTTTGAAAATTGCGGGAAAATCCATGGGATGGGGCTCGACCTGTCGGTACGAGGTTCGACCGTTCCTGCCGCCTTTAACAGGGGTAATCGAACCAAGGACCAGAATTGTGCTTGACTTAGCGAAATTATCAAAGTTATGTTCTATCCTAAATGCACAGAGAATTCAGGCATGTGCTATGAGATTTTGGAAAATGCAGCTTGGGAAAACATGATGTATGCTTGAAAAATATTTGGAGTTGAAAAGATTCTCTCAGGAAAAAGCTGAAAGTCAATTTCTCAGGAAACTCAGATGAAAAAGATTTGAAATCTCAGGAAAGTTCATAAAGACTTGGGAAAATTATGAATGGTTGAAAATCCTGGGAAAATGGAAGTGATTCTTAAGAAAAGATGAACCTTTTGAAAAGGAAAACACTTCTTAGGAAAACTTGGACTTTGAGAGTTTTCTTAGGAAAATGATGGAAGATTTATAAGAAAGCTCATTGGAGAAGGAAATTCAAAACTTGGGGAATCGAAATCCTGGGAATTTTACCTTTTGAAATACTTGGAAATCGATTTTGGATCTTGGAGAAAGATTGGAAAACTCTTTTGAATCTCTTAAGAAAATATCATTTTCCAGGGAAAACTGTGGAAAAACTTGTCTTTGGAAAACCGATTTTGAAAAATCCTTAGAGTTTCTTGAGAAATCGATTTCTTGAGAATGAAGTTTTCTTGAGAAAATCAATGATTTCATGATGCAAATGACACGAGTAAATGAATGCCCTTTGAAAAGATTTTCTGAGGAATTGGTTGGAAAATGTGCATTAAGTCCAAATAAGTCCTTCACATATTCTGACTGTGGCCATGAATATGTTCAGAACTTAGTTGATTTGATGCACATGAT
This sequence comes from Nuphar pumila, assembly GCF_984573655.1. Taxonomy (NCBI): domain Eukaryota; kingdom Viridiplantae; phylum Streptophyta; class Magnoliopsida; order Nymphaeales; family Nymphaeaceae; genus Nuphar; species Nuphar pumila. Next base: position 50,740,387 of record NC_143257.1, on the reverse strand, counting down.
TTTGAAAACTTTGGAAATATGATGTGCATTTTAAGATAGCCTAAGAGTGTAGGCTCTATGTGACTAGTAGAAAGATGACGGATCTGGGTCTCGTCCATATTTCGACTAGGGCCGTAAATATGGATCCCACCGAGTCCATCAACTCCCTAAGAGTTGATGCACGTGTCATTCGTGAACATCCATAGTGCTTTTGAAATAAAATGCATGAATCATATAATCAGGATATTGCATAAATTTAAACTATATGATATGCATCCTAGTCTAAGCAGGAAATTAACTCTCTTATTCCAAAATTTACATTATTACATCACTTTAAATAAAGGAAATAAAAGAAATTTGCAGACTTCAGCTCCTTCTTTTGAATGTCCCTGCCAAACTTGAAATAAGGTTAGCTCAAATATGTGGGTTTTTCCAAAATTTTCGAATAATATTATGAAATTATTGGATTTAATTGGATATAAACCCTAATCTCATGCTTCCTTGATATTTGAAATGGTGTAAATGCAGGAAATTTGGTGGAAAATAGTTTGAAATTCGGAATTGGGGTCAAAATGACCAAAATACCCCTAATATTAAAGTTATACCTTTAAAATCAGGGTTTTTTGAAGGAAAACTTGGTAAAATTGAGATTTTGAAATTCAAATTGAATCAAATGATGATGAAATGCAGTATGACATGCTTCTAAACACATTAGGACTGTAAAATCAGAATTTTTGCAATTTATCCAAAATAACGAATTTCGCTTGTTTTTCACTTGGATCCGGGTCCTGCGGGACCCTGTTTTGGTATTATGGCTAATCCGAACCTGAAATGGATTCCGAATTGCACCAAATTCGGTATGAAGCATCTACTTACCTTGATAAACAGCCTAGAATGCTAAAAATCATGAAATGATATGATTTAAATGCCAAAATTCAAAGAAAGTTCTAAAATGGTGGATTTTGCCTATGGATCCGAACCAAATGCAATGCCTAATATGATAATGCAAGATTTACACCATGGAAACTTATGATATTTTGCAGACTGCTAAAAGACCAGAAATGGAACATTTTTTGAGTTTTTACAGCCTCGGGATTTGAGCCATGGTGAGTTTAATAACAGGGATTTAGTTCTGACAGAGGTAAAAATCACACTAATCTGATGTAAAACGCTAAAAAAATATCAAACAGCCATGAAAATTTATGAAATTAATCCGAGTTATGAAAGACACCTACATGAACAATTTTCATGTTTATGATATTTTGCAGACTGCTAAAAGACCAGAAACGGAACATTTTTGGTTTTTACAGCCTCGGGATTTGAGCCATGGTGAGTTTAATAACAGGGATTTAGTTCTGACAGAGGTAAAAATCACACTAATCTGATGTAAAACGCTAAAAAAATATCAAACAGCCATGAAAATTTATGAAATTAATTCGAGTTATGAAAGACACTTACATGAACAATTTTCATGTTTTTGACTTCGGCATTTGATCAACGAAAACACAGATAAAAATATAACTATTCCTGCCTAAACTAAGAGAACAGACAAATGTAGCAAAACAGGGGACTGACAAGAAAAATCCGAAACAGGGGTCACCGCTGTTCTAAAAATTACCGGCTTTCAGATGAAAACAGAGGACATCTCGGACACCACTTTCACTTTTTACAGTTTCGGATTTAGAGCAACACACAAAGAGAAACCATAGCCCTAAGTCGATCCAAGATCTCAAGGGCCCAAATTATTCTCTGACACGTGTCCCGAACTCTCGGATTTTTTTCAGATATACAAAAAATTCAGAAAAATCTGAAAAAATCATATTAAAAACTAGACATTCTCCCGAATGCATAACATTTTTCGGATCGAAAATCAGATCTCCCATGAGGGATATCTCGATTTTACAAGTTGGAAAATGATTTTCAAAACGCATCCCGGGTAACAAAACCCGACTTTCCATTTTGAATGTTTACCGCAGTAAACAAATTCAAATGCCTCCGAATGTTTGAAAAACTTTCTGGGACACCTAAGGGCGCATTCCGTGATTTTTTTGGGATTTTTAATAAAAAATAAATGCATGAAATGACGTGTGGACTGACTGACAAAAACAGAGACCTACTGAAAATAAGCAGAATTGAAATAAATGCTAAATTAATCTTAATTAATTCATGAAATATGCTAAATGAATGAAATAAAATGCAAATTAAACCTAGCTAACTACATGAATGTTAAAAATCATCAAGAAAGCATAATGAAACATTTTATATATGTTGTTTTATGAGAATAGCTCAATCCATCTCTCGGATGAGCTCTTTCTTCAAACGACTCCCGAATCGAATCATGGCATCAAATCAAGGGGAAAAGAAGTGCACCTTGCTTCGTTACGCAGCGTAAAAGCTCTTGAAAGGGAGGGCTATCCCGAGCTTCCTTCGTCCTTCATTCCGGGCTTCGCATGGTTCACCAAAATCGACATCCGCTTGAATCGAGTTGGCCACTGCACGAGCTTTACTCCACCTTCTCCAATGAGCCAAAGGGGGCACGATTTCCAAGGTTCAAAATCAGATGTTAGGAAGGCTAGGTCGAATTCTCCAGTTCACAAAAATGGTCTCCAAAAAAAAGATCCTTCTCTTGGGCGTGGAGCCTTGTTTTTATAAATTTTCTGAAGAAATTTGAAATTCAAACAGGCTCAATCTGAGCCCTCCATGTGGCGCCATCTCAGGGGGTGCCATCTGGGGGTTTGAAATTCGAATTTGGCTTTTGCAGGGAGCCCTCAGGTGGCGCCACCTCATGGTGCTATTTTGATTTTTGAGAAAAATAAAAAAAATAGAAATTTTGTGGGTGAGACACCTCAGCAGGGGGAATTTGGAAATTTTCAAAAGTTTGCTTGATTCTCTCTGCAGGGAACTCTCAGAAGGCGCCACCTCAGAGGGTGTTCTCTTGGAATTTGAAATTCAAACTCACCTTTTGTAGGGAGTCCTCAGGTGGCGCCACCTCATGGTGGGCTACCTTTATGAAAAATAAAAAAATGGAGCCAAGTGGAGTCCTGGAATGGTGCCACCTCAAAAGGTGTTTGACACATGTCAGAAGGTCAGAGCAGTGGGCTCAGAAGGCGCCACCTCAGAGGAATTTGAATTTTGCTTTTTCTGGTGAAAGGAGATCTGGACATGTTGCAGTCCAGGACGGTTCCAAGTGTCAGCCTGCTGGAGAGGTTCTTCAGATGGCGCCACCTCAGAGGAGAATTCGAATTTCAAATGGAGGTTGGCCCTGGAGGAATGGAGGATGGACATGTGGCGCCACCTCAGGGTGGCTCCTACAATGCCATGTGGCAAGAGGGAGGAAAAGAAGGGAAGGGACATGTGGCGCCCTCATAGGCCATCTAAAAAAAAAAAATTAGAGCTCAAGATTTGCGCCACCTAGGCTTTGTTTGAATTTTGAATGGTTTGCTTTTTCTGAAGAAAGCCATGAGTGACATGTGGCACTTGCTTTTCTGAAGAGAGTAGGGAGAAGACATGTGTCCTCTACTTTTTCTGAAGGAGTGAGAAGGAGACATGTGTCACCTGCTTTTTCTGAAAGAAGCAGAAGATGACACGTGGCAGAGGGGAGAGAAGGAGGCTCAAGCCATGTGGCGCCATCTCAGACAAGATGAAAAAGGTAGGAGTTCAGGATCTGCGCCACCTATGAGGAGATTTGAATGTTTAAATTCTAGCTTTTCTGAAGAGAGCAGGAAATGACACATGGCATTTGCTTTTTCTGAGGAAATGAGAGCTTGACACGTGTCCTCTGCAGGAGACACACTCCAGATGGCGCCACCTTAGAGGAGACAAGCCTACCTTTTCTGTAGGAGTTTAGGAGTGACACATGTCTCCTACTTTTCTGAGAAAAATAGGGAGAGACATGTGTTAGGCTACTTTTCTAGAAGGAGGGAGGGGTTGACACGTGTCCTCTGCAGGAGACACACTTCAAGTGGCGCCACCTCAGAGGAGACAAGCTTCACTTTTTCTAGACAGGACAACCTATGACACTTGGCATCTTCTGGTAATCTTGGAATGACACATGGCGCATGATAGGATACTGACACATGGCAGATACCTGGGATGACATGTGGTGGCTTCTTAAGGTAGCCCCACACTGACACTTGGCATGGAAATGGGAGGAGAGAGAAATGACAAGTGGCACCAATCCAGGGGACAAGGCTCCTATATTTTTGGGTTTTTCAAAATTCAAATTTTCAAAAGAAAAGCTTGTGTGACACCTCCTCAGCGTGGGTCCCACATTGCTTCTTTATTGAAATAAGGATAAAACCATAACTTCTTTTTGGAATTTTCATAAAATCTGGACTAATGGGCAAAACAGGAATTTTGGAAAGAGTTGGCCCTTGTAGGGCGATTTTGTAAAAGAAAGATATTTGAAATTGTCAAAAAGGGCAAAATCTGAGGTGAGGTGACTGAAATCCATATTAAAAACTATCCAGATCATTTTCCTGAGAAAATATTTTGACATTCAGAGTCCTGGGGGTAAAATGGGAAGAATTGATAATTTTGAAGACCCAGGGTTTTGAAATCAATTTTGAAAAGAGTTGAAATTCTAATCTGGATTGAAAATTTTGAAATCAGGAGTTCTGGACCTCGAAATGGCATGCTGTGCAGTGCAGTGATTTGAAATGCTTATGCAATGATATGTAATGTCATTTCTTATGCAATAGAATCTTGAACCAAGACTTTGGAGATGTCTGTCTCCTGTCAGGACTAAATTTTTGAATATCTGAGTTAAAATTAGAGAAATTTTGAGAGTTTCAGATGAAATTTGGACTTTTGCAAAGTTCGGGCTCAGAAAATGACCATTTTGCCCTCTGGCGATCCCAAACGTTGAATGATGATGCTTGGTGGAAATGTCGGGGAGGTGAGTGAAAATTTGGGGTGTTTACAAGTTGGAACTCGGTTTTTCGAAAAGTTTGGGATTTTGAAAATGTACCAGTTTAAACATTGGATTTTGAAACAATACCAGTTTGAGCACTGGGTTTTAGTTCAGTATTGGTGATTACCTTCCAATTTTGAATCATTAGAAATTGTGATGGGACTGTTTGTTGAAATCCCAATACTGACTGGATTGTTGTTAATGTAGTTGAATGCAAATGAATATGAATTGATGCACATGAATGCACAAGTGCGTGAAATGAGGAATTTGTTTATCCTGCCTGCATATAGAACAAAATTTTAAAAATGCCTCAGTGTAACTGGGAAAGAAAGTTGAATCATTATTTGAAGGAAACGGGAAGATTACAAGAGGAGACTAAATGTTTCAGGTGTAGAACTTTTTCAAGTGTCGAGCATTAATGGGATCTGGCAATTCTACCCCATCGGCGTTGATGAGCCGATATGAGTTGCGGGCTAATGCTTCTTTGACGACATATGGGCCTTCCCAATTTGGCGACCATTTACCGCCAGGATGATGCTTGAGATAGGTTGTGGATCGAAGCACTAACTCATTGACTTTGAATCTTCTTTCGATGACAGACTTTGCATACTGCCTGGCTACTCTCTGGCGATAGGATTGAGCATGCTCTGCTGCTTTTAACCTTCTCTCGTCGAGTAAGTCTAACTGTACCAGTCGCTGTTGCTGGTATTGATCAAGAGGTAATTGCAGAAGCGATGCGAATTTCAAAGCAGGCTTTTGAACGTGTAGCAGCAACACTACTTCTGTTCCATAGACCAGTTCTGATGGAGTAGCATTCGTTGAAGTGCGAATAGTGGTTCGGTAGGCCCATAGTGCATCGTGGATATTCTCATGCCAATCACGACCTGTTTCCACAGTTCGCTCCAAGATGCGAATTAAAATCTTGTTGGTGGCCTCTGCCTGACCATTTCCTTGAGCATAATATGGGGTAGAGAAATGATGATAAATCTTGAACTTTGAGCAGAATGTCTTCATTCTTTCATTTTTGAAATGACTGCCATTATCTGATACAATGTCATGCGGGATGCCGAAACGACAAAGGATGCTTTTGTGAATAAAAGAGACCACGTGTCGGCCTTCTACTGTACGAAGAGTGATAGCTTCTACCCACTTGGTGAAATATTCTGTTGCGGCAAGGAAGTATTTGTGGCCATTTGAAGCTGAAGGAGTGATGGGACCTACGACATCGAAGGCCCACATGGAGAACGGCCATGGAGAAACAACAGATTGCAAATAAGTTGCCGGAGCATTAATAGAAGGTGCGTGTATCTGGCATTGCACACACTTCTTCACATAATGATAGCAGTCTTGTTGCATAGTCTTCCAATAATATCCTGCTCTGATGATCTGCTTGACAAGGGTTTGGTAGCCGACGTGACCACCACAGATACCTTCGTGTGCTTCTCGCACAACCTCTTTGGCTTCGTCTTCATCTAAACATCTGGAATACTCTGAGCTGAATCCACGACGATAGAGGACATTGGCCAAAATGAAATATCGAGTGGACATACGCTGGATTGCTCGCTTCTCTTTCTTTGAGAGTTCTGGAGGAAATTCGCCAGTTTCTATGAAAGTTTTGATGTTGTAATACAAAGGCTTCTTCCTTTGCTCAGCCTGGTTTACTTGTTCAACTGGAAGGAAAGCAGGTTGGTCAAGTCTGCCAATTTCAAAAGAGCGACAAGATTCTCCATTTCTGAATGCCATAATAGAGCCTAAACTGGCTAGGCTATCAGCCACTTGATTAAAATCTCTCTTGATATGGAAGAGCTGGAATTCTTCAAACTTGCTGATAAGAGCCGAAACAATTTTCTGATAGGGAAATAGCTTCTGATCTTTAACTTGCCATTCGGCTCAAACTTGATTGACAAGTAATGAGTCGCCGTAGGCATGCACTCTCTTAACATTGAAGTCTAGTAGAATCTTTAAACCTTGAATCAGGGCTTCATATTCAGCCATATTGTGAGTGCATTGAAAATCTAATTTGAGAGAAAATGGAATCATCTCCTTCTCAGGAGTGATTAATAAGATCCCAATGCCTATTCCAGCCATATTCTTGGAACCATCGAAAAATAAATTCTAGACTGGAGATTGCTGGATATTGCAAATTTGCTCATCAGGGAAGTCATCTTCAGCTTTCACCTCTTCTTCTAGAGAAAAATTTGCCAATTGATCTGCAATTGCTTGGCCTTTGATTGATTGTTGCGAGACATATTCTAAGTCATACTGCATCAATAAGACTTGCCATTTGGTGACTCGTCCGCTGAGAAAAGGTTGCTCCAAGATGTATTTGAGAGGATTGAGTTTAGACAAGATTTTGACTTCTGATGCTAGCAGGTAGTGTCTTAGCTTCTGACACATCCACACCAGAGCTAGGCAGGTCTTCTCTATTTGGGAATATTTCTTTTCATAGTCTATGAAAGTCTTACTCACATAATAGATGGCGTGCTCTATCAGGCTGCCTTTTTTGTATTGTGCCAAGAATCTGCCACATGCGACTTGATTGACTGAGATGTATAACAGAAGAGGTTTTCCCAATTCTGGCGGCTTCAGGATTGGAGGATTGAGAAGATACTTCTTGATTCTATCGAACGATTGCTGACACTCTGGTCCCCATTCGAACTTCACTCCTTTTCTGAGCAAGTGGTTGAAAGGTTCACATCTCATCGCCAAGTTGGAAATAAATTGCCGGATTGATTGCATGCGTCCCTGAAGGCTACGCAACTCTCTGAGATTTTTCAGGGGTGGCATATCAATGATAGCCTTTGCTTTGGCCGGGTCAACTTTAATTCCCTTTTTGCTGACCAGAAAACCCAACAATTTGCCTGATTCGACTCCAAAAACACACTTTTGCGGGTTAAGTCTTAACTTGTAAAGAATGAGTCGCTTAAAGACTTGATCAAGGGCTTCGAGGTGATCTTCTCCCTCTTTAGATTTCACGAGAATATCGTCAACATACGCATCCATGATTTTGCGCATTTGATCATGAAAGATAACGGCCATTGCCCGTTGATATGTTGCTCCAGCATGCTTGAGCCCAAAAGGCATAACTGTATAGCAAAAAGTGCCTCAAGGCGTAGTAAAGGAAGTTTTAGATTGGTCGCGGGCGGCCAACTTAATCTGGTTGTAGCCAGAATATCCATCCATGAAAGAGAACATGGCATGTCCTGCTGTGCTGTCAATCAGAAGATCAATGCTTAGCAGTGGATAGTCATCCTTCGGAGTTGCCTTGTTGAGGTCTCTGAAGTCTATGCAAATCCTGACTTTGCCACTTTTCTTTGGGACAACGACGATATTGGCTAACCAATCTGGATAGTCAATAGGTCGGATAAATCCTGCTTTGAGCAGATCTTCAAGTCCTTCTTTGACCTGTTGTTCTATTCTGGGCTCCATTTTTCTCAGCTTTTGCTTAACTGGCTTTACATCTGGCTTCAAAACGAGTCAACGTTCGACCAATTTGGGATCTAAGCCCGGCATATCTTCATATGTCCATGCAAAAACTTCTTCATGTTGTTTGAGAAAATTGGTGAGCCTTTCTTTCTCTTCCGGACTTAGACTGATGCCGATCTTGAGAATCTTGGGATCTTCCTCTGAGCCGATATTGACATCCTCAGTAGGATCTTGTACTAGAGCAGATGGTTCATCTTGCTTCTGAACTGAGGCAAACTCTGGTAATTCCTGAAGAGACGGATCAAATTCTGCATAATCATCTAACTGTTTTGCAACCTTGTCATCTCCTGCTTTGACTCGGTGAATTGCTGTCGATTTCTGGAAAGCCTTGGGATTGATAATGAGTTTCTTGATTGCTCGGGAAGACATTTCTGAAATTTTGGATAAGAAATGGGATCATCCATCATACGACAAACAATCATTTAGCAAGAATTATGCATAAAATGACATTGAGTTATAAAATGAGAATGTAGAGACAAAAGCGGCAGATGGCATCCAGATGGACAAAGAAACCTGACATTTTATTGATTTGACTTTGATAAAAGACATTGAGACATTTATTTTGAAATGAATATAAAGGAAATGCAACAACGATTCTCAATGTGCCCCTTTAACAAAAACAGTCTTCTTTGGTGAGCTCCCGCCAGAAAACCCTAATCCTGCTCTGTGGGGACGATGTTTTTGGATTATTGGCTCGACATGACCATCTTCATTTTTGCCCAGTCCTTTAAAGGGTTGATAACCATGCTTCAGAAGTAAATCAAATCCCTTTCTTGCTTTCCTGAAATGTGGAAACAATGGATGATCTTTGACAGTGTCGTAGCTGACACGACCTCCAATCTTGAAGAACTTGGGACCTTTCCATCGGGTCATGGCTACAGTGTGCAGGGATAATTCTGATGTTGCCTGGAGTATCTCCTGACTTTCTTTGAGACTGATTTCTTCATTCTCTCTGATGCTAGGAATATCTGCAGTGAATGATGGTCGAGGGATCATAGGCTGTGGGAGCCTTTCTTCCGGGTCCTCTCCGAGCACTGTTGTAATCATTCCATCTTTGGACCATTTTACGCATTGATGCAAGGTGGAAGGCACTGCATTTGCATTATGAATCCACGTCCTTCCGAGCAACAAATTGTAGGTGGGTGGCACATTGACCACATGAAAAAGCACTGAATGCACAGAATAGTTAATGAATACTTCCAGGAATATCTTGCCTTTTGCCGTCTGACCATGGTTGTCAAACCCATAGATGGTGATAGGGTCTGGAATGTATTCTTCTTCCTTAATGCCTAGTGCCTTTGCGGTCATTTCAGGACATATATTGAGGCTGCTGCCTCCATCTACTAGCACATGGGGTATTGTCATTCCCCTGACCTGAACGACGATGTAAAGAGCATTATTGTGAAAGGAATGAGGCTTTGGAAGGTCCTCATCCGAGAAAGTGATTGGCGCGTTGGTCATGGCCGAATTCACTATTTGTGCCATGTCTTCAGGAGTGGTACTGTTGGATAGAAATGATTGGAGGAAAAGGATTCATGTGGAAGACCCAAAATGAATTTCTTTTTTGGTTCATATCGCTGACCCCAATTGTTTTGGGATGAAGGCGTAGTTGTTGTTGTTGTTGTTGTTTTGTCTTCAGGAGTGGTACTGGGCTTAACTTTGATCTTTCTGAGCAGATCATCCAGTACTTGCTGATGCTTGTAGGAACTTTTGGCCAAGTCAAGAATGTAAACATTGGACAGAGCGATCAAAGGCTTCTGACTTGAATTCTCCGGCTTGGGCTTGATGATTTGATTGAGAAAATCAGGAAGTCCCTTTGACATGGGGGCTGACTTTACAGATGCTTCAGAGACTTTCATCTTGCCCAATGCTGAGATTAGATCCATCTTCTTAGAATCAGGAGTTGCTTGTCGTAGTACTGACACCTGGTGCTGAACCTGGAGATCTTGTGCAGAACACGGCTTGATGTGCTCATGCGGTAAGAATGGTTGTGCGGACACCACTGCCGTGGTGTGTGAAGGAAAAGGCTGCTTAAGAATGTCCATTTTTTCTTCTTCTTCTCCTTCTACCAATAAATTCTTGTCAATAAGATCCTGCACAATGTTCTTGAGAACGAAACAGTTCTCAGTGCTGTGTCCCACTGTTCTGTGGAACTTGCAAAATTGATCCTTCCATTTCCCCATAGGCACAGGGGGATCGGCCAGCCTCAGTAACTTGACCATTTCCTTCGACAACATATACTCGAGCACATCTTCGAGTGATTGATCTAGAGGAGTAAACTTTCGGTCATAACTCCATCCTTCATGTTTAACTTTTTCCCGCAATTTCGGCCCTTGGTCTTGCTGAGAAGGCTTGCTGAACTGAGGAGCATGCTTCATTTTCTGATCTCCTTTATTGTTAAAATTGTTTGTGCCATAGCAGTAATCTTTCTTCTGCCCTTTATACTGATTTCGGCTATTGTTGTTGTTGTTGTTGGCAGAGAAGGTGAAGTGAGCTTTCTTCTTCTGCTCACCTTGGGGATTACTCTTGGAAAAGGTGAAGCCTTCATAGACTCCATTCTCTACGCTCAGCTCGAGCCATTCTGCTCGCTCAGTTAATTCAATGAAGGTCCTGGACGGTGCAGTGGAGATTAATCCTCTTAATGGTTGAGAAAAAATGTTGAGGATTAATGACAAAGCGTGCCTTTCAGATATGAGATCTCTCATTTTGTTGCAGGCTGACCTCCATCTGTGAATGAAATCTCGTGCTTTTTCATTCTCATTCTGCCTCAGACTGCAGAGATGACTTAATGTCAGGAGCGCTTCTGTGTTGAATAAAAAACGTTCAATAAATAAATTCACCACTTTATCGAACTCCTTGAGCTCGATGGGATTGATATGCTCAGCATACCATTTAGCTGCAACTCCTTCCAAGCTGCGAGGGGAACACAGGAACAGTGCTCTGTTATCTCTCTTGAATCTCGAACACTCTGCGAAGAAAGTGTCGAGATGGGCTTTCGGATCGCCAGAACCATCGAACTTGATGAATTTTCGGGGAAGGTTTTCGAGATCGTCATCCCCTTCGAGGCCGTCATAGAAGTCCTCACTGGTGAAGACTTTCTTGCCCTTGTCACGGGCTTGGAGATCCTTAACAACTCGGGCCATTTCCCTGAATTGCGTCTGCAGGGGTTCTTCTGTAACTTGATTCTTTGCTTTGCGGCTCCTCCTTTGTTCTCGCCCACGTTTCTGAAATGCCGGTGGCACCTCATATTCTTCCTCAGTGTCTTCAGTTGATTCAGATTCATCTAAGTTTTCTTCTGACTGAATCTGCTTCTTGGGAGCCTTCTTATTCTTGTGCCCGTGGAACTTTTCTCTAAATTGATTTTTTTCTGCACTAGTCCCAGCCTGTTCACTCATCATTTTATTCATCATCTTTCGGAACATGGCATACATCTGCGGATCTATGCCATCATCCTCTTGTTGTTGATCTTGATTCACGGGATGATCCATTTATCCTTCTGAGGCTGAGGAGTGTTGAGGTGATGTGGTTCTTTTTCCTGACCTTGTTCGAACCATCAAATGCTGCGGATGCTCTCTGCAGGGCAAAGACCTGATTAGATTATGAAGGAATTGGCTTTTGGAAGAAATATTTATTGAAAATATGGTAGACAATTTGAAGAAGATATCCCATTACTAGGGACTGAGTCGTCGCGAGAATCACGACAATTGTGTTGTCAATACGAGAAACAATCAACAAAATATGCCTTGTTACCTAGGCGAGGTCGTCAAATCACAATAGAAAAAGAGAGAATTTTATTGAAATGAGAAAATATGATTTTATTGATCTTGACAAAGAGGTGGAGGACAAACAATTTGCCACCATTCACGATAATCAGCAGACACTCTAGGACCAGGAAAGATTTTAAGGGAGACAAAGGAATCCCAGCCGTAGCGGGCAGAATGATATGCCCCGGATCATTGTGCAGAAGTGAGATCAAACTCTGCCATAACTCCTGATAACAATCGGGCTTCGACGTACTGCTGTCTCTGGGAGAACTGTCGAACACATCTCTCTGGTTGGTAGTAAGTGCAGAAGAATGGTCCCAGTAACTTGAACCTCTTGCCATAAGCATATGTGTATCTGGGAGGAGATAGTTGCCGATCAAAATAGTCCCAGACTACATCATCTTCTTGAATTTTGTTGATCATAGACCGGTACTGTGCCACTGGAAGAAGTTCTTGACCATTATATCTGAAAGAGCTTGCTCGAGCTGAAACATGTTGAAAGAACCAGGATTGAAGTGCGTAGATGCATCCTTCAACTAAGATGGATTCTCCAAGTGAGAATCGAGTCAGACCTCGATATAGGAAAGCGAGCGCTGCCATGGCTATGGAGAGACAATTGGTTTGTCGACTTCCCCATCTTCTCATAATCTGGATTATTCTGATGTCCATGTAGTTTTGTCCATCTAGGAAGAGGGATAATCCTACAGTGCATAAAACCATTGCATTCTGAATCCTTTCTTTAGCTGTCCTGGATAGCGAACTGACTTCAACGAAGGTCCCGTACTGACGATACAACTCGAGCAGATCGACATATTCATTCCCCTCCTACTGGATCAAGGGCCAGGATCGACGGTCTGTCATACGAGCTAAGGAGTATCAGGGGTCCAAACCCTTGACATTGATCAGGAATTGATGTTCTAATGGATCGCTTGGCTGACCGGCTGGTTCTGGTAACCCCATGATTTTTGAAAATTCATCCATTAAAACGGTCATCTCTCCCCATGGGAACCAGAATGTACATGTCCGAGGATTCCATCGCTCCGCCATTGCGTGGATCAAGTTGCCGTTGATGGTCTGCTTCCCAACTGCTGACGCTAATTCTAATCCGCACTCGCTCAAATGGTCCGGGAACATTCGGGAAAAGCTTTTTAGCCAGGAATAATACCACCAGGGAATGAAAGTTCCGGTGCTAAGGGCTCGATGTTCAGGACGACCTTGTCGCACCTCGAAGGAGATGTGACCTTCAGGAAAGATAGGATCGACTTGACTGGATGCCATTGAACTGAAAATAGAAGAAGACTTAGAATGGGACTTAGGAAATTGTGAAATTTTGAAAAAAAATTTGCAGGCAGGACAAAAAATGTAACTGGAAAATTCGAGATCCAGGGGAAAGGTAGAATGTAAAATTACCTGGAGTTTTGAAAGAAATGGGATATTTGAGAAAATCATAATAAGTTGGAAAACATTGGGAAATATAAAGAATTGAGGAAATAACACACATATAATCACATCCTGCACAAACATTTATGCACATTCAGCATTCCCTAAAAGGCTGACTCTAAATGCATCCATTTGAAAACAGCTGTAGGACCCTAATCCTAACTCTAGGTTCAGATCATCTTTGTCCAATCCAGTTATGCCGATATACCCGAACCGAAATCCGAGGTACGTGGCATATAATTTAAACTCCGGTTCTAAGGTAAGGTTTTCCAACATCCTTGAGCGCCTACCGATATACTTCGGACTGTGGCCCACGGTACGTGGTAGGGGGGTGTTAACCCAAATAATTGGCCCAGTTGTGAGGCTCTGTCCCGAACTAGGGTTCTGGAAGAGAGCCCAGCAACGTGAAGACCGAGTAATGATAGGTAATTGGGATTTGAAAAAAATGATCACATGCAAGAAATAGATGGCTCTAAGTCCTAGAGAGATAGATTTTGAAAAATTCTTGAAGAAGCATACATTGTTTGCATTCAGATCCTAAATTGAGGAGAGTTGTGTTTAGACCTAAGTCTATGTGAGCATGAAAATTTCTCCTCAATCTGGTCCTACCAAACCATGCCTAGTCTATATGCAGTCAATGTCAGCTAGGTCAGAATATAGGCTCCTAGGTTCGCATGATATTGAAAGTAAAAGAGCTGACATGTTATGAACATAATTTCGATAATTGAACTAAGTCAAGCATAATTTAGGTCAGACAAGGACAGATCCCATCACGGTCGCCAAACCTGTTATCGTCGCAAAATTTTTCCCGTCTTCCCTTCCTTGCGGAAGAGAGAGGGAAATGCTTTCGCGATTCAAACTTGACCGGATTTTGGAAATAGTTTTGAAATACTCGCCTTCGTTTTGAAAATTTGCGGGAAAATCCGTGGGATGGGGCTTGACCTGTCGGTACGAGGTTCGACCGTTCCTGCCGCCTTTAACAGGGGTAATCGAACCAAGGACCAAAATTGTGCTTGACTTAGAGAAATTATCGAAATCGTGTTCTATCCTAAATGCACAGAGAATTCAGGCATGTGCTATGAGAATTTTGGAAAATATAAATTGGAAAATATGATGTATGATTAGAAAACATTTGGAATTGAAAAGCATTTCTCAAGAAAAGATGGAAATCAATCTCTCTGGAAAACTCAGACGAAGAAGGTTTGAAAATCTCGAGAAAGTTTATAAAGACTTAGAAAATCTTGAAGAAGTGAGAATCTCGAGAAAATCTTGAGAAAGTTTATAAAGATCTGAAAAATCATGAAGAAATGGGAATCTCAGGAAAATTTTGAGAAAGTTTAGAAAGACTGAGAAAACCATAAAAAAATAAGAATCTCAGGAAAATGAAGGAATTCTTGAGAAAAGATGATCATTTGAAAAGAAAAACACTTATCAGGAAAACTTGGATTTTGAGAATTTTCTTAAGAAAAGGATAGAAAATTTATAGGAAAGATTCATTGGAGAAGGAAATTCAAAACTTAGGAAATTGAAATCCTGAGAATCTGGTTTTTTGAAATATCTGAAAATCAACTTGGATTTTTGAGAAAATGAGAAATTCCTTTGAAAAGAATCTTAAGGAAATAACTTTTTAAGGAAAATCACAGGAAAACATTTGATTTGGGAAATCCAACTCCGAATATCATCATAGTTTCTTGAGAAAATCGATTCCATGAAGTGAAAATCTTTTGAGAAAATAATGAGAAAAACAAATGATGCAGATGATGTGAATGAATGAATGCACTTTTGAAAAGATTTCTGAAAATTTTATTGGAAAAATGTGGATTAAGCCAAAGTAAATCCTTCACATATTCTGACTGTGGCCATGAATATATTCTGGATTTATTTGAATTAATTCACAATATTTTGAAAACATTGGAAACATGAGGTGCATTTTCAAGATAGCCTAAGAATGTAGGCTCAATGTGACTGGTAGAAAGATGATGGATCTGGGTCTCGTCCATATTCCGACTAGGGCCGTAAATATGGACTCCACCGAGTTCATCAACTCTCTCAGAGTTGGTGCACGTGCCATTCGTATTTATCCATGGTGAATTTAGAAAACTGAGATATATGCATCATAGAATCAAGATATCACCGAAATCAAACTATATGAGATGCGGCCTAATCTAAGCAGTAAAAGTAAATCTTATTCCAAGGTTTACATTGGATTGTTACATTGCATAACATAAAGTAAAAAAAAAAATGATGAAATGGAGCCAAGGAATCAGCATCTTCTATATTTTCCTGCAAAATGAGAGTTAGTACAAGATAACCAAAAAAAATGGGTGTATATATACATATTATATACAACAAAGAGATGTATTACTAAAATTGATGCTAAATGATATGTATCAATGGAAGTGTATTTACATGAGAAATTAGATACATGGATACTCATATATGGAAGTAAATGTACAATGAAAGGATATATGGATATATATATAAGTATATGCATATATTTATATATGTATGTTCATAACATATATCTATATATATATATACATATGTATGTATACATATAGGTAGATATACAATATATATACATATATGTATATATACATATAATGAGAAACATATACATATAAAAAAGAAATATAATGAGAAACATATACATATACTAATGAAAATTACATATAATGGGTAAAGTCAGAAAATACAGGTATATACTGTTTCTGTAGGGGATTTTACACAGTTATATTTCCCAAATTACAACATATTTTTCAACAAATTCGGGTATGGAGCTTCCCTATATATCAACAATGAAGCATGCAAAAGATGGTTTATAGATCATGAATGGATATAAAAATATCCATCCATGAACATGACCGATTATCAAGACTGGGTACCTGCAGAAGAAGGGAATGGCTCATTACATCCTATAGTTTATCAAGAGGGTCAATCAATTTCCCCTGTAACCATCTTAATATCAGTCATTCAGTTAAATTGATATAAACTAATGACTTATAGTAACTAAAGACAAAATAGTAATATGGGTAGTATTTAAAATAGATATACAAGATATTGGATAAGCAATGGAATCAATATAGATGATCAAAATAAAGGCATGAAATACAAACATATGGTGTAAGTGACTAAATTTCAGAAGTCATGGGGCCGAAGGGTAAGTTTATATTTGAATTTTCCAAACAGCTTAGCCTAACCGACCATTAGATGGGGAGCAGAAATTCGAGTTGGTCTTATTGCAGAAAATAAATTTCTGGAGTAGACAATCATGTTTATGGCAGAAAATGGAGTTTGTTATATTGCAGAAAATCATTTTCTGTTGTAGAAAACAGGTTTTATGACAACAAATGGAGTTTGTTCTATTGCAGAGAATCATTTTCTGTGGTAGAAAACAGGTTTTTGGCAGCAAATGGAGTTTGTTCTATTGCAGAAAATCATTTTCTGTGGTAGAAAACAGGTTTTATGACAGCAAATGGAGTTTGTTCTATTGCAAAGAATCATTTTCTGTGATAGAAAACAGGTTTTATGGCAGCAAATGGAGTTTGTTCTATTGCAGAAAATCATTTTCTGTTGTAGAAAACAGGTTTTTATGACAGCAAATGGAGTTTGTTCTATTGCAGAGAATCATTTTCTGTGGTAGAAAACAGGTTTTATGGCAGCAAATGGAGTTTGTTCTATTGCAGAAAATCATTTTCTGTTGTAGAAAACAGGTTTTTATGACAACAAATGGAGTTTGTTCTATTGCAGAGAATCATTTTCTGTGGTAGAAAACAGGTTTTATGGCAGCAAATGGAGTTTGTTCTATTGCAGAAAATCATTTTCTGTTGTAGAAAACAGGTTTTTATGACAGCAAATGGAGTTTGTTCTATTGCAGAGAATCATTTTCTGTGGTAGAAAACAGGTTTTATGGCAGCAAATGGAGTTTGTTCTATTGCAGAAAATTATTTTCTGTTGTAGAAAACAGGTTTTTATGACAACAAATGGAGTTTGTTCTATTGCAGAGAATCATTTTCTGTGGTAGAAATCAGGTTTTATGGCAGCAAATGGAGTTTGTTCTATTGCAGAAAATCATTTTCTGTTGTAGAAAACAGGTTTTATGAAAATGATTTTCATTGAATTTCAAAGCCTAATTAAATGTACAAAAGGTAGTGGATTTGGTATATAAATGATAGATGATATTGCAATACACCATGATGAGAGAATGGACTGTGTGATAAAATGAACCAAGTGTAGGAGAAAAAAAAATATATATGTAGGCGTGCATGAACCTACGATGACAGTTATGTTACAAATGTTATACATGGATGACATTAAATTAGCATAATGTGCGTGAGCAGGATGCTAAATTAAAGACCAGGATGCATATGATAAGTGAAACCCAACAGACATACTATATGGAGATAACTTAAATCTGGAATTTCATGATTCAGAATAGCACATTAGAGATTAATTCTACAGTGTGCATGAGATGCCGGTGATCTGAAAGGGAGAGGAGAATACAGGAATGAATTAAAATGAATACAGGGGAATGAAAAAGAGTTTGTGCTCTCCTAAAAAAAATTCACGTTACAAGGTCACTTGTGACAAAATAAAAAAAATAACTATGTTAAACAGGATCTGGCGATTGCCTCTGCAACCAACCTTGGTTCAATAGAAATTAACAAGGGTGTTTCCTTCGATGGTGGGTCAGTCCACGAAAGAGGAAAGGAGAACCACACACTCCTTGGTTGTGCCTTGAAAGCTCTGCTTAATCAGCAATAAAGGGACCAGGAAACGTTGGATCTCTACTGGGTGAAGGATGAAGGAAGGATGGGGAGCAGCTTGCGTCTTATGCTGAATCTGGTATATCCCTTGCGGCTGGGCTGAAAGAGGGCTGGGCAGCAGCCGCTGGACCTCCTGTTGTGGCTGAAAGAGATGCAGACGTTGGCTGAAGAAGATGAAGACTTGGTGGTGGACGACCTGTGGCTGAAGATGGGCTGAAGGGAAAAAAAAAAAAAAAACAAAACCTGCTGCTTCCTCTCTGCTGGAAAGAAATCTCCTGCGAAAACCCAAGAAGACAAGAAAATCACGATTTTTCCCTCCTCCCTCATCGATCAATGGCTGGGTCTTTTTAAAGACATTCAGCCTCTTTCCAAAAACGAAAAAAAACGCAGCTTCTTTTCCTCCAGTTTCCGTTACACCTTCTCTCTTTTTGAAAATTTCGGCAATGTGAAACCGATGCCTCATTAAGTTTGAAAGATTTACTGTTTAAAAGAGGACAGTTTCATTATTTTCAAAAGTTTTCAGTTCTTTTACCTAAGGTTTAGGTAAAATGAACTTTTTTTAAGGAAAGTTTAGCTGTGGCGCCATTTTGGGGCTGTTTCTTTTAAAAAAAATGAATAGTAAATAAAAAGAAAAAAAAATAAAAAAATAAAAAATAAAAAGAATAAAATTAAATGGGAGATGCCACCTCAGCCAATTTTTTTAAAATTCTTTTTGAAAATAAAGTTTTATTTTGTTTTGCAAATCTTTTAATTTCAAGTGGGGTGCCACATGTGTGTGGGCCCACTAAAAAAAATAAATAAATAAATAAGAATTTTAAAAAGAAAATTTTGCAAATTGGTATGACCTCCGAGTGGGTCCCACTTGAGAATAAGATACTTACCTGGGAATCCGAGTATGGTGCTAGTTCAAAGGCGGGTCCTGCTCCATTTATTTGAAAATACGAGATAAAACATTATTTATTTTCAAGAATTTGGAAAAATTGGGTTTTCAGGGCAAAAATATGGATAAATGTAAAAATAAAATTTATAAAGAAATTTAAAATCTTTTGCAAAAAGTTTTGAGATAAAATCTTTAAAATCAATATCCAAACATCCAGATGGTTTTCTTGAGAAAATTTTTGTAATTCAAAGTCCTGGGGGTAAAATGAGAAAGATTGGCAATTTTGAAATCCCAGGGTTTTAAAAATCAATTTGAAAAAGTTTAAAAATCAAATCTGGATGGACAATTTTGAAACTCAGGAGTTCTGGATCTCAAAATGACATGCTGTGCAGTGAAATGATGCAATGCTATGCAAAGACATGTTCTATGAAATATCACTCTGAGCTCAGACTTGAAAATTCTAGCTTTTTGTCCAGAAAAGGATTTTGAAGATTTGCAATTTGAAGATGTCTATGAACCTAAATATGGAAATTTTGAGGCTCAAGAATAAAATTTTGGACTTTCTGCAAGGTTTAATCTCATAAAATGACCATTTTGCCCTTCATTGCTTCCAGAGAACTGAAATGTGCCAATTGAGGGCGATGTCAAGAAGGTGAGTGAAAATTTGGGGTGTTTACAAAAAGCCAACATATCATCACTAACAAAGTTTTCTAGTTTTGCAGGGACATTGAAGACTTTATTTTTCATGTATTTAAATTCAATAGTGATGTAAATTAAATTAAACTTGGACTAAGAATTTAAATTTTAGCTTAGACTAGGATTGGATTGCATATAGTTTAATTCTGTAAATATTAAATGTCTGATTAATGTATCATTCATGCACATTTTCATAAATTCACTATGGTCTACACGAATGGCACGTGCACTAGCTCTTATGGAGTTGACAAACTTGGTGGAATTTGTATTTATGGCCATAGTCAGAATACGAATGATACCCAGATTTGTAATCTTCGTATTAGCCACATTCAGCCTACACTCTTAGGCTAACTTCAAAATGCACTGCATTTCTAAAAAATACAAAAAGATTTTCTCAGTTCCTCAAAATCAAGTCTTTCAAATCCATATTCATTCATTTCATTCAATTTGCAAATTTCAATTTTAATTCAGAAAAATCAGTTTTCTCAAAAATTTCCTAAGTCTTATTCAAAAATCGATTTTCTCAAAATATTGATTTGCCAATGATATTTCAAGTATTTCCCAAGTTTCAAATTCGATTTTCTAAGTTATATTTTCAATTTCAAAGTTTGAATTCAAAGAAATCAAGTCCTCCAAAGTTATTTCACATTTCTCAAAATCGATTTTCACAAAAACCTCTAGATTCTTCAGAATTCGATTTTCACTTTCTCAAATACAGTACCTCAATCATGATTCACGATTTTCAAAGAGTTTATTTTCCAAATATTTTCTAATATTCAAATCAAACATCATGTTTTCAAATATGCATTTTCAGAAATTCATAGCACATGCCTGATTCTTTGTGCATTTAAGAAATAGAATATGATTTAGACAAGTTGAGCAAAGCTAAGCACACAATTGATCCTTGGTTCAATTACCCCTGATAAAGGTGCCAGGAACGGTTCAACCTCGTACTGACAGGCAAGTCCCATTCTTCGGAATTATCTCGCATTTTAAAACGGAGGCGAGTTATTTTCAAAATCTTTTTCAAAGGTCAGTTTGACTCGCAAAAAGTAAAAATTTTGCGGTGATACCAGTTTTGGCGACCGTGATGGGACCTGTCTTCGCCTGATCAATCTAATGCTTTGCTTAGTTCAAATTGTCAAAATCGTGTTCCATGGAATGTTAGCTTTTATTTCATGATATCATGTGAACCTAGGAGCCTAGACTTGAACCCAGCTGACATGGAATGCATGTAGACTAGGCATGGTTTGGTAGGACTATATTGAGGAGGAAATTTTCATGCTCACATAGACTTAGGTCTAATACAATCCTCCTCAATATAGGTTTGATTGAAAACAATGTTTGCTTCTTCAAATATTTTAAAATTCTATCTCTTTAGGACTTAGAGCCTTCTGTTTTCTTGCATGTGCTCATATTTCAAAAATCACCCTACCTATATTGTCCCGATCTTCACATTGCTGGGCTCTCTTCCAGAACCATAGTTCGGGACAGAGCCTCACAAATGGGCCACCTATTTGGGTGAAAACCCCCTTGCCACGTACCAAGGGCCATAGTCCAACGTATATCGGCAGGTGCTCAAGGATGTTAGAAAACTTGAACCTAGAACCGGAGAAATTGATTTTATGCCACGTACATCGAGCCTTAACTTGAGTATATAGGCATAGCATGATTGGACACAAATGATCTGAACCTTAGTGTTAGGATTAAGGTCCTACAGCTATTTCAAAACTTGTGAATCTTGAGTCAACTTTTAGGGAATGTTGAATGTGCATACTTGTTTGTGCAGAATGTACTATAATCATGTCCTTTTTATTTTTCATATTTTCCCAATTTTCTAAAAAAAAAATACTAGACGATTTTTTCAAAAATCCTCAATCCATGTCCATGTACTGTCCATGTTTTAAACCCTGGACGATTTTCAAAATACTTCATTTTATGAAGTCCTTATATTTCATTAAACCTTGGACGATTTTCATAAAATTCCTCTATTTTCCTCAAAACTCCAGGTGATTTCCCATCTTTCCTGTCTTCTGGATCTCGAATTTCCTGCTTTATTTTTATGCTGCCTGCATTTTTCTCAAATTTCCTGTATTCTCCTGAGTCTTACTCCAATTTTCCATGTTTTCCAGTCTGATGGCATACAGTCATCTTGATTCAGTCTTCCCTGAGGGTCACATCTCCTACGAGGTGCGACAAAGTCTTCCCGAGCATCGAGTCCTCAACACCGGATCCTTCTTTCCCCGGTGGTACTAATCATGGCTCAAGAACTTCTATCGTATGTTTCCGAACCATTTGGACGATTGTGGATTGGAACTGGCTTCCGCAGTGGGAAAGTAGACAGTCAACGGCAATTTGATCCATGCACTAGCAGAGCGGTGGAATCCGAGCACTTCTACCTTCTGGTTTCCATGGGGCGAGATGACAGTGCTGATAGATGAATTTTCAGAAATCATGGGATTGCCCGAGCCAGCCGGTCAGCCTTGAGATCCATTGGAGAAACAATTTTTGATTAATGTCAAGGGTCTGGACCCCCGAAACGCTTTAGCTCGAATGACAGGACGCAAGTCTTGGCCATTGAACGAGGAGGATGGAAACGAATATGTGGACCTGCTCGAAATCTACAGACAGTATGGGGCATTTGTGGAAGTCAACTCATTATCTCGAACAACTCGAGAAAGAATTCAGCATGCGATGGTTCTGTGCACGGTGGGATTCACTCTCTTTCCAGATGGACGAAATTACATAGATATCAGGATAGTCCAACTCTTGCGAAGGTGGGGAAGTCGACAGACCAGCCGCCTCTCCATTGCCATGGCCGCACTCGCCTTTCTGTACCGGGGGTTGACCCGCTTCACATTTGGAGAATCGATTCTAGTCGAAGGGTGCACCTATGGATTGCAATCTTGGTTCCTCCGGCATGTGCCAGCCCAAGCCAAATCATTCAGATATAATGGTGAAAAGCTTCTTCCAGTTGCGCTCTACCGGTTCTTGATCGATAACCTTCTGGAGGAAGAAGTCGTATGGGACTACTTTGATCGTCAGGAGTCACCTTCCAGATATACTTATGCATATGGCAAGCGATTCAGGCTACTTGGCCCCTTCTTCTGCGCATACTACCATCCGGAGTGGTGTGTCAGGCAGTTCTCTCAGCGACAGAAGCGTGTAGAGATTTGTCCACTATTAGGGGTCGTGCCAGAGTTCGATCTCATATCAGATCAGTGGTCCGGAGCATACCATTTTGCCAGACATGGCTGGGATTCTTTTGTTACTCTCACTATTTTTCCTGGTCCTCAAGTGTCCTCTGATTATCATGAGTGCTGAAAAATTGTCTGCCCCCCTCCCCTTTGTCAAGTGTATTATTAAAATCATATTTTCAATAAAATTCCTTTAATCTTCATTTCACTTTGGTTTGACGACCTCGCCTAGGTAACAAGGCATATTTCCAGTTGTTTATTTTGCAAAGAATGGCAACGCAATTGTCGTAATCTCAGCGACGACTCAATCCCTAGTAATGGGATACTCTTTCAATTGTCTACCAAAATTCTCAACAAATATCTTCCTCCAAACCAAATTTCTTTCAAAATCCTAAACCATCAGTTCTACCTTGCAGAGAGCATCAGTGCATCAAATGGTCTAAAGGTGGCATGATAACTATTGTTTTGGGGGAAGATCCTAAAGAGAGGCTACCTCAGCCTATGATCCCTAGGCCAACTTATACTGCTGATATGCCCAGCATTAGGGAAAGTGAAGAGGTTGTTCTTAGTGAAAGCCTTGAAATGCTAAAGTTAGAAGCAGCATCAGAGACAAACCACACAACAGCGATGGTCCAATGGCAAGGACCACATTTCTTTAAGATCGGAGGTTGTCTCGATTACAGTACTTTCAAGGACCATCCTCTTTTCCCGCAGTTTGTTAGAACCAAGAAAGGGTTTGACCTGTTACTGAAGCATGGTTATCAGCCTTTCAAAGGATTGGGCAAGAACGTAGATGGCCGACTAGAGCCAGTGGTCTTTGATCATCATCCGCGCAGGGCAGGATTGAGATTCATGGGCAAAAGATCTCACAAAAATACTGTCTTCATTAAAGGGATCCATTAAAAAATTTCTACCATCTGTCTTTTCTATTTCATTCATTTGATTTTTGCAGTTTGCAGGGACAATGTTCCATTTCAGTCTTCATTTCAAGTCTTCAATATAGTTATCAATTTTCTCGTCTATCCGGATGTCATCTTTCTCTTATTCCTCTGCAATTTGTCTTCAAAATTCATTGTTCTTATCTTTTTTATTCTCATGCAATTTATGTCATAGTGAATGATCTTTTTCTAAAAGCTATTCCTTTTCAAAAATTTCAGAATGTCTTCTCAACCGATAAAAAGATTAGTCATCAATCCTTCAATCCTATCGAAACCGGCAAAGATACATCGGGACCGGGCAAGAGCAGAGGATAGTAAGGTCACAAAGCAGTCAAAAGAAATGGCAGAATTTGATTCGTCGCTTCCAGAGTTGCCAGAATTTGCAGTGATTCATAAACAAGATGAACCATCGCCCTAGTCCAGGATCCGACTGAGGACATCAATATTGGTTCAGAAGATAGTCCGAAAATTCTCAAGATCGACACCAGCCTAAGTACAGATGAGAAGGAAAGGCTCATCGACTTTCTCAAGCAGTACCAAGAAGTATTCGCATGGACTTATGAAGATATGCCAGGTTTAGATCCTAAATTGGTGGGACATCGACTCGTTCTAAAGCCTGATGCGAAACCTGTTAAGCAGAAGTTAAGAAAAATGGATCCTCGAATCAAGCAACAGGTCAAGGAAGGACTTGAGGACTTGCTTAAAGCAGGATTCATTCGAGCAATAGATTATCCAGACTGATTGGCGAATATCGTTGCAGTTCCCAAGAAAAATGGCAAAGTGTGAATTTGTATTAACTTTCGCGATCCCAATAAAGCTACTCCGAAGGATGACTATCCACTCCCAAATATTGATCTCCTAGTTGATAGCACGACTGGGCATGCCATGTTCTCCTTCATGGACGGATACTCCGGATATAATCAGATCAAGTTGGCCGCTCGTGACCAATCCAAAACATCCTTCACTACGCCATGGGGCACTTTTTGTTATACAGTCATGCCGTTTGGGCTCAAGAATGCTGGGGCAACCTATCAACGTGCAATGGCTGCCATTTTCCATGATCAGATGCACAAGACTATGGATGCATACGTTGATGACATCCTGGTCAAATCCAAAGAAGAAGAAGATCATATTGATGCTTTAAGTCAAGTCTTCAAGCGACTCATTCTTTACAAAATGAGACTCAATCCTCAGAAATGTGTCTTCGGGGTTGAATTAGGCAATTTGTTAGGCTTTTTGGTCAACAAAAATGGGATAGAATTGGATCCCGCTAAAGCAATGACCATCATTGACATGCTACCTCCAACTACTCTTAAGGAATTGCGTAGTCTTCAGGGACGTATGCAATCCATTCAGAGATTCATATCCAACATTGCCATGAGATGTGAACCTTTCAATCATCTACTCAGAAAAGGAGTGAAATTTGAATGGGGACCAGAGTGTCAGCAATCGTTTGAACGTATCAAGAAATATCTTCTTAATTCGCCCGTTCTGAAGCCACCAGAATTGGGAAAGCCTCTTTTGCTATATGTTTCAGTTAACCAAGCCGCTTGTGGCGTATTCTTGGCACAATATGAGGAAGGTAGTTTGATTGAACATGCCATCTATTATGTAAGGAAGACTTTCATTGATTACGAGAAGAAATGTTCTCAGATAGAGAAGACATGCCTAGCACTGGTATGGATGTGTCAGAAGTTGAGACATTACCTGTTAGCATCAGAAGTCAAGATTCTCTCAAAACTTAATCCTCTCAAGTATATTCTTGAACTACCATTTCTCAGTGGACAGATTGCTAAGTGGCAAGTCCTGTTAATGCAGTATGATCTGGGGTATGTTTCTCAGCAATCTATCAAAGGCCAAGCAATTGCGGACCAATTGGCAGATTTTCCTTTGGCAGAAGATGTTAAAATCGAGGATAGTTTTCCCGATGAACGGATTTGTAATGTCCAACAATCCCCAGTTTGGAATCTATTTTTCGATGAATCCAAGAACATGGCCGGCATAGGGATCAGAATCTTGCTGATCACACCAGAGAAAGAGATGATCCCCTTTTCTCTGAAACTGGATTTTCAATATACCCATAATATGGCTGAGTATGAAGCTTTAATACAAGGTATGAGAATTTTGCAAGACTTCAATGTTAAGAGGGTACACGCTTTCGGCGATTCATTGCTCGTAGTCAGCCAAGTCAAAGTTGAATGGCAGGTAAAAGATCAGAAGTTACTCCCTTACCAAAAGATCGTTTTAGCCCTTATCAACAATTTTGATGAATTTCAGCTTTTTCGTATCAAAAGAGAGTTTAATCAAATAGCTGATGGTTTGGCCAGCTTGGGCTCCATTATGTCTTTCAGAAATGGAGAGTCCTGTCGCTCTTTTGAAATTGGTAGACTTGACCAACATGCCTTCGTTCCGGTAATGCAAGTCAATCAGGCGGAACAGAAAAAGAAGCCTTGGTACCAAGATATTAAAAACTTTATTGAAACTGGTGAGCTTCCACCAGAACTATCAAAGAAGGAGCAAAAAGCAATTCAGCATATGTCTGCCCGCTATTTTATCCTTGCCAATGTTCTTTATCGTCGTGGGTTCAGTTCTGAGTATTCCAGGTGCTTAGACAAAGAAGAAGCCAAAAAAATCGTGCGAGAAGCGCATGGAGGTATTTGCAGTGGTCATGTCGGCTACCAAACCCTTGTTAAACAAATCATTCGGGCAGGATACTATTGGAGAACCATGCAGCAAGACTGTTATCGTTTTGTGAAGAAGTGCATTCAGTGTAAGATGCATGCACCTACCATTCATGCGCCAGCCATGTACTTGCAATCAGTCGTGTCTCCATGGCCATTTTCTATGTGGGCCTTCGACGTCGTAGGACTCATCACTCCTTCAGCTTCCAATGGTCATAAATATTTCCTTGCTGCAACAGAGTATTTCACCAAATGGGTTGAAGCCGTCACTCTGCGTACAGTGGAAGGTCAATATGTAGTCTCGTTCATTCATAAGAACATTCTTTGTCATTTCGGTATACCGCACGACATCGTGTCAGATAATGGTACTTATTTCAAGAATGAGAGAATGAAGATCTTTTGTTCAAAATTCAGAATTCATCATCATTTTTCAGCTCCTTATTATCCACAAGAAAATGGTCAAGCAAAAGCAGCTAACAAGAGTTTGATTCGCATCTTGGAAAGAACCGTTGAGACGGGTCGTGATTGGCACGAGAAAATCCATGATGCACTTTGTGCATATCGAACTACCATTCGAACCCCAACCAATGCGACTCCTTCAGAACTTGTTTATGGGACTGAGGTGGTGTTACCTCTTCATGTTCAGAAGCCCGCCCTTAAGTTTGCATCTCTTTTAGAGCTACCACTCGATCAGTATCAGCAACAGATTTGTACAGTTGGATTTACTCGATGAGAAAAGACTCAAAGCAGCAGAGCACGCTCAGTCTTATCGTCAGAGGATAGCAAGGCAATATGCCAAGTCAGTCATTGAAAGGAGATTCCAAGTTAATGACTTGGTCCTTAGATCAACGGCTCATCTCAAGCATCGTCCACGTGGCAAATGGTCACCAAACTAGGAAGGTCCCTACTTGGTGAAAGAAGCGTTGCCCCGTAATTCATATCGTCTGATTAATACAGACGGGGTAGAACTATCCGACTCCATTAATGCTCGACATTTGAAGAAATTCTATACCTAGAAAATCTCTATTCTATCTTTTGTATTCTTCAAAAATTCCCTTGAATAAATGATCAATTATTCTTTTATCAAAATATCTCTCTTCCCCAGAATATACTGGGGCATTCTTGTTATAAAGTTGCCTTTTATTCAAAACAACCTGTGTGCAGGCAGGATCAAACAAATCTCTTATTTTGCAAGCATATGCACCCATTTACATTCATTTGCATTTGCATGCATTCATTCGCATTCATCTGCATCAATTTGCATTGAGTTTCCCATTCAGGATAAGGGATAAATCCTGAGACCCGTGGCACTTGTCCAAGTCATTGTGAGGTTGAAGATTGAAAATCCACTATCAACCGACAATCTTTCAAAACCCAGTGCTCGTACTGGCAAACCTTTTAAAATCCAGTGCTCGTACCGGTATTCTTCCCAAATCCGGTGCTCGTGCTGGTACTTTTCTAAATCCTGTTTTACTGGTTGAAACTCTTTTGGTTTTCTTCCTAGTCAACGTTTCCAAACACAAAATATATTGGCCTAATTTTCTTTCCTTCAGAATTGGTCTAGAAGATCCGAGTTCCGACTCAAATTTTCTTTCAAATCCAATTCAGAATTGGTCTAGAAGATCCGAGTTCCGACTCGAATTTTCTTCCAAATCCAATTCATCTCTTTTTCTTTCCTTCAAATGTCTTGAATTGGTCTAGAAGATCCGAGTTCCGACTCGAATTTTCTTCCAAATCCAATTCAGAATTGGTCTAGAAAATCCGAGTTCCGACTCGAATTTTCTTCCAAATCCAATTCATCTAGTTTTCTTTCCTTCAAATGTCTTGAATTGGTCTAGGAGATCCGAGTTCCGACTCAAATTTTCTTCCAAATCCAATTCAGAATTGGTCTAGAAAATCAGAGTTCTGACTCGAATTTTCTTTCAAATCCAATTCGCTTAGCCTTCCTTTAAAAGTTCGAACTTCTACTAAAACTTTCCTGCAAATTTGGCAATTGGTCTAGAAGATCCGAGTTCCGACTCGAATTCTCTTTCAAAATCCAATCCATCTAGTCTTTCCTTGAAGATTTGAATTCCGATTCAAAGCTTCCGACTGAACCCAGTTTTCCACTGGTCCGGTAAAATCCAATTTTCAAATTTGGTTCTTTTATGAAATCCAACATCGTGTTGATTGCTTTACCAAATCTTGTGTTTGTATTGATGATCTTTCAAAATCCAGTGCTTGTACTAGTAACCTTTTAAAATTCAGTGCTCGTACTGGTAGTCTTTTAAAATTCAGTGCTCGTACTGGTAATCTTTCAAAATCCAGTACTCGTACTGGTAGTCTTTTAAAAAATCCAGTGCTCGTACTGGTATCCTTCAAAAATCCAGGCTTCGTACTGGTAATCCTTTAAAATTTAGTGCTCATACTGGTATTTCTATCAAACTTCAGTCTTCATACTGGTCACAACATAAATCTCATATTGGGGTTCAAACTCAATGTTAATCTTCAAACCTGCGAACCAAACAATCTGTATCCGACCCTTGGGTCGTTCCATTCTGTTAATCTGGCATTCGGGTTGCCGATTTTGTCAGACCTCTAGTCATTCGTGTTATCAAGTAGTTCTTTGAGTTATCAAAATCTATCAAAATCAATCATCAAGTACTTCTCTTGCGAGGGACCCTTTTTCCAGGGAGAGTTCGAGGGAGCTCGTTTCTTTTCGCATGTCTTT
Organism: Nuphar pumila; assembly: GCF_984573655.1. Taxonomy (NCBI): domain Eukaryota; kingdom Viridiplantae; phylum Streptophyta; class Magnoliopsida; order Nymphaeales; family Nymphaeaceae; genus Nuphar; species Nuphar pumila. The sequence goes on along the minus strand of NC_143257.1, from coordinate 50,710,938 downwards.
ATTGTTCGTTCGTTGAACCCCTTTTTCTAGGGAGAGTTTGAAGGGACTCGTGCTTCACGAACAATTTGCAAAATAATCTTTATTGTCACGCAAGGAACCCTTTTTCTAGGGAGAGTTTCGACGGAAGCTTGTCCTCCTTGTAATCTTAAATGTCTTTTGTTAGGCCACCCCCGTCATCGAGGACCTTTTTCCAGGGAGAGTGTGATGGACTCGCTCCTCTATGATATCCTTCCAATCTTTGTTAGTGGCCCCCTTTCTATAAGAAAAGCCTAGAAATAGGGAGTTTTGACGAAAGCTTAATTTCTCTTCGAAAGTTCGTTTTGCAAACGCCTCCTCTTCAGGGAAGAGAGGAGTATCTTTTTATTACCCGTTCAGGTAAGGGTCAAGCCTGAGTCTCTCCTTTGGGGAAAGAAGATGAGAATCTAGCCACGGATGTGTCATTTAGATCTCAAGTGATTTCTTTCACAAAGGATTCCTAGAATATTTTGCCAATTTGACATGAAAAATAGTTGTTGATCTCAAAATCTTTATTGCATAAAATTGTACCTCGAAATACCTTCAGTATTACTTCCGAAAGAACAAAGCTTTCGCGAACAAGGATTCAAAGTTTAAAATCTTTCTATTGGCCAACCAAAAGGATGAAGAATAAATCCATGATATAGCCATCAAAGAATATTCAATATTGTTGCAAAGCCATGAGTGATTGATATTGATCTCAGTCAATGGCACATTTTAAAGACCATTCTTGAAAAATAAAGCAGTCGAAATATCCTGGGTGATACAGAAAAATCCACTCAATCTCCATATCTCCTCAAACACCTAAGCTGCAATTAAATATCTGCAAAAGGGATCTCTCAATTGTCGTCAAGATGAAGGAGAACTAAGCGAGTCGACCCCCGGGGCCAAAGAAGATTTGAATCATCTCCAAGATGACAAAGTTTGTGACAGATCCTTCTAGAGAAAGTTCAGATCACCGTCGAGATGAAGGCGAGTGTGACTAGCCTCTCGACAAACCCTAAAAGATAGTTAATTTATGTTATCATCAAGAGATTTCCATCCAAAGAGCCAATAACTGTCAATATAATCCCTGAGAGAAAAGAAGGATCGAAACATCTCTGAGATGAAGGAGTTTGCGACGTACCCTTCCAAAAAAAAAAAAGAGAGAGAAAAAGCTAAGACATCTCCAAAATGAAGGATGATGTAATGAATTCCCCAAAAGGCCAAAAGACCCAATTCTGTCGAAAAAAAAAAGTACAGGCAGAAAGACCATTTTGAGAAAAGAATCCCAGGATATAAGACTGCCGAATCCATCAAAAATCTTCTTTAATTTTGTGAAATTCTATTATCAATATTCTTTCACCAATGATTTTCGCAATATCAAGAATACTTTCTTTTCTGTTCATATCAAGGAAATTGATAGCTTCCTTGAAAGAAAGCCAATCGCAAGCAATTTGAATTTGAATCTTGATTCTACGGAGTTAAGCCCAGTCAGAGGTAATACTTCAGATAGAAAAGAGGAGATGCTTTCAAAACAATGTGCGTCATTTTCAATTACTTTGAATCAACAATAATTTTCAACATTTTGACAATATTTTCTAGCTATCCTGACATAAAGCGAGAGCTTGAGGTTCATCTTTGGCGCATCTTGACATCAGTTGTTATCCCTTTTAGGACTTGATAACGGGAGTTTTCAAGATTCCTTCCCTTCTTTGGTATAATTTGAGCGCATGGGCTCTCAGATTCGCACACTTCCCTGTGTCCCCGCTGTCCCACCATAGACAGTCCAATTTCGGCTTGAGGTTAAGCCATCAATTCCAGCAAAAGGCAATTTCAAAAGTTATTTAGTCTCAGTAATGAGGCGCCCAAAATCAAACCCCAATTTCATCCTTTTGCAAAATCCCTGTCGGATTTATTGTGCAAAATCTGAAGGTTCCATCACGGTCTCTTCTTTCGAGGATTCCGTTCATCTTCCACCCAATCAGGATAAGGGTACAAACCTGAGCCTCCTTTGATGAGGTATTTCATTTTCTGCCCAATCAGGATAAGGGTACAAACCTGAGCTTCCTCTGAGGAGGTATTTCATTTCACAATCAGGTTAAGGGTTAAACCTGAGCCTCATTCTGATGAGGTATTTCGTCGCCCGGTCAGGTTAAGGGTCAAACCCGTGCTTCGTTTCTACACGAGGCATTTTCCATCCTATCCAGGTTAAGGGCAAAACCTGAATCTCACCTCTTTTGAAGTAAATTCTTTCTTCTTTATTCTCCATTTCATATCTACCATTTTTATCAAGGCTGATTTCTTCATAACCAGTCAGATGCTTCTAACTGGGGCATTTTTTTTTCAAATTTGGTGTGTTTTCTTTGCCACTAAGCTCGGCTTTCAACCGGCTTAGCAGCAAAGAGGGGCATCTGTAAACACCCCAAATTTTCACTCTTATCTAGTGCTCACATTTCATGTGTCATTGCATATCATTGCATGGATTCGGCATACCATTTCATTGCACTGCATAGCATTACATGTCATTGCATCTCATCATCGAGATCCAACACTCCTGTTTTCAAAATATTTAATCCAGATTCGAGTTTTAAAACTTTTCTTTCAAAATCAATTTTAAAACCTGGGTTTTTAATCAACATTATGTCATTTGCCAACGCCCAGGACCTTATATTTTGAAGTACTTTCTCATAAAACAATCTGGATTCATTTCAAACTCAATTTCAATCAATTTCAATTCTCAGATGAGGCCCATTTAGGTGGTGTCGTTTCTGGATTCTTTTATTTATCAAAAATCTCAAAAATTTTAGAGTCTTAGTTGGATCAGGACTCTTTTTCCAGAGTCCAGTCGGATCAGAACTCTTTTTCCAGAGTCCAGTCGGATCAGAACTCTACTTTTTACTACCTTTTTACCTTTTTTTGAAGAAAACCTTTTAAAATCTTCTGTTTTGGCCAAAATCTTAGAGTCCTAGTTGGATCAGGACTCTTCTTCAAGAGTCCAGTCGGATCAGGACTCTTCTTCAGAGTTTTAATCGGATTAGAACTCTAATCTTTTACAGCTATTTTATCTATTTTCAATCAAATCTTTCAAAATCTTTAAAAAAGAGTCAGAAACTCAGAGTATTAGTCAAAACAGGACTCTGTTTAGAGAGTCCTAGTTGGATCAGGACTCTGATCCTGATTTCAATTTTGAGAGAATCTTTCAGAAATCTTTCAATCTACCAAAAATATTACACTTTTATCAAAGAATTTCAAAATTCTGAGGTTTTATCTCAGAGTCCTGATCAAATCAGGACTCTACCCCAGAGTCCTGATCGAAGTAGGACTCTATCCAAAATTGGTTTTCATACTTTATTTTCACAGATTTTCAAAAGCTTTGCTTAAATTTCATCGTTTACTTATCAGAAAACCAAAATTTCTTAGAGTTCTGATCGAATCAGGACTCTTTCTCAGAGTCCTAATCAGAAGAGGACTCTGAACCAAAACTTCAATTTCATCCTGTTTTGAACTGTTTTCCAAAATTCTCTCATTTGATTTCTCAAAAAATCCAAAAACCTGAGAGTTCTAGTTCAATCAGGACTCTGTCCTCAGAGTCTCAGTTGAATCGTAACTCTGTCTTATTTCAATATTTCTTATTGTTTTCACTGCTTTCACAAGTTCTTTCATCCGTTTTTCAGAAAAATACCAAAAAAAATCTAGAGTTTCGGTCCGATCAGGACTCTGTCCTGGAGTCCTAGTCCAGTCAGGAGTTTGTCTTGAAGTCTGTTTTTATTCCATTTTCAATTATTTCCATTTGTTTTAAAAAAAAAAATTAGGTTATTTTACAAAGTCCAGTTAGTTCAGGACTCTATTTCAGAGTCCTGATTGAGTTAGGTGTCTAACCCTGATAGTATTTTTTGACTTATTTCACCATTTTCTGATAAATTTATTTAAAAATTCTTTCACTTGGCTTTTAAAATCCAAAATCTCAGAGTTCTAAGAGTTCAGGACTCTAACCTGGAGTTCCAGTTCGCTTGAGACTCTGTTTTTTAAAAATCTTGAATTTCAACTATTGATTTTAACCCATTTTCAAAGCTATTTTCAGTGTTATTTCAAAGATTTCAAAAAATCGATGTGGGCCCACTCAGTTGGAACCATATCCAGAGGAGTCGTGACCCAGTTGGAACTCTATGCCATTTCAAAAAATTTAATTTCAAGTTTGCTTTTGAAAATCTTTTGAAAACTGTCTCAATTTCAAGTTCTAAAATCACTTTTTGAAAAACTCAAGTAGGGCCCACTCGGGGTCGCGCCGTATTCGAGTAAGTCAGGGCTAGACTAGGGTTAGTCATTGTCCTAGTTAGGTTAGGAGTTCAGAGGAGTCAAAATCAATTTTGAAAATCCATTTTATTTAAGTTTTAAACCATTGGTTTTTAAAGGTTTCAAATTCAGGTTTTAAAAACCAAATGTGGGTCCATACTAGGTGGTGCCACATTTGGACTTTTTAGGGTTTAATTAGGTGTTAATTAAGGTTTAGTTAGAGTTCATTTAGGGTTAGGAAACCACAAAAAATCGTCCTCCCTTGGTGGTTTTAGATAGAGTTTGAAAAAGTCAAAGTTAGGTATTAATTAGTCCTAATTACATGGGTTTTGAAAAACTATAAAAAGGGGTCTTTAGAGGGGCAAAAAGAGCTCTTTTTCTCTCAAATTTTCGTGGCTTCTCTCTCCTCTCCAGCACCTCCACCTTCCTCTATTGCAGTTGCAGCCCCAAGGTGAGTTATTTAATATTATTTTATTATTATTTTATTAGTTTTTTATGATTTTTCAATAGATTTCACCATGGAAACTCTTGTGTTCATGGATTTAACCATGGATTTCATCCAAGAACCCCAAAATCAATTCAAGAAGATGATCTAACCCTATTTTATGATGTTTTTCATGATTTTAATCCATTAGAATCCTTCATTGCATTATTTTTTTATATTCTTAACCAATAAAACATGTGATTTACCCTTTTAATGGGTTAAATCCATGCTTTTAAAGGTAACATCAAATTCCAGCCATTGATTCCGTGTATTTTATTTATTTATTTATTTATCCATGTTTATTACACGTTTTCCAGCATAGAAATAATTTTTATTTTACTATTTTAGTATTTATTTTATTGTTTTTATTAGTTAATGCATGTTTTATTAGATTTTATCAAATTTCTGTGCGTTTTAAGTTTAGAACAGAAAAGAGTATGCTGTTTCGGATTGAAATATTCACTGTTAATTGTTGATTTTTTTATATGTAATACATGCATATGTAAATGAACTAATGTAAAAAAATCAAAGTTTTGAGATTCGAGAACCCTGTCAGAAAAATCGAACATCAAATCGGGTTTTTAAAGCTTTAAAATCGTTGTTAAAATCAGGAAGGTAACTTGATGTGATGATATTTTTCTCATCCTATATCCGATTTAAGATCTGTAAAGTGCCATGGATTGATATTGATTAGATCTATCTACTGTGAAATTTTGAGATTGTTTGATATCTGTTTAGTATTTTTCCTCTGACAGAAAGTGTGATTTTAAATTTAAAACTCGTTAGGGTTTACCAAAACCTTAATCAGACTTGTGTTGTTCAGAAATCCCAAACCACAGATTCGATTCATGATCTGTAAAATGTGAGTATTATTATTTTTATGTCTACTATTTACTGTTAAAATTTCAGAAATTTTTTATTAAGTTTGCTATTTATGTCTGTATTTTAAATCTGAAGTATCTGTTTTAACCCCTGTAAGATTTGTTAGATTTTAATTTAGATTGCCGGAAGGGTTTCTCCCTAAGCGCAAATGCTTTTTCCGATCTGTAAATTGTAAAATATCTGTTTTTTTTCTAGTTTGTCTCTATAAAATTTCAGAAGCTTTCATGGAGTATTGACCCCTGATTCAGGTCTAACTCTGAAACTGGTTGGTGACCTAGGTTAAAAATAGCTTATTTTAGGTTGTTAATGCAATTTTCGGATTAAAACAATGTCAAAAAATTATTTTTGCAATTTCAATCTGATTTTAGGGTTATAATAAGTGTTTGTGCTAATTTTTATGAAGTTTAGAATTCATTTGATGTCTGAATTAATCAAATTGCAAAACAGGGTCCCTGAAAGATGCAAAAACACTGCCAAAATCACAATTTTTGTGACATTTCTTGATTTTCGTGCATAAGTGTGTGGTTTTAGGGTTTTTTCATGTTTATAATCATATTAGGGTGTTTTATGATTGATTTTGGGTTTATTTCAATCATAAATCTCAAGTTTTTACCAAAATCTATTTCAGAAAACCCTGATTTCAAGGCCATAGTCTTGCTATCGAGGGCAATTTGGTCATTTGACCTCAATTTCGAAATTCCTAACCCTAATTTTCATATTTTTAATCATATCATATCATATTTGGTTTGATTTATTTTCATTTGAACTTCAAAAGTTGCATTTTTAAAAAATATCTTTCTAAAAACCCTGATTTCAAGGCTATAGTCTTGCTATCAGGGGTATTTTGGTCATTTTGACCCAAATTTCGAAATTTAAAATTCTATTTTCATATTTATTCAATTTTATTTTATATTTTATCAATTTTGATTTAAGGGAATCATGGAAAAGGCTTATATCTAGTAAAATCTAGTAATTTCTAGATATTACTGGATAAACCTAGAAAAGCCAACATATCATCACTAACAAAGTTTTCTAGTTTTGCAAGGACATTGAAGACTTTATTTTTCATGTATTTAAATTCAATAGTGATGTAAATTAAATTAAACTTGGACTAAGAATTTAAATTTTAGCTTAGACTAGGATTGTATTGCATATAGTTTAATTCTGCAAATATTAAATGTGTGATGAATGTATCATTCATGCACATTTTCATAAATTCACTATGGTCTACACGAATGGCACGTGCACTAGCTCTTATGGAGTTGACAAACTTGGTGGAATTTGTATTTATGGCCATAGTCAGAATACGAATGATACCCACATTTGTAATTTTCGTATTAGCCACATTCAACCTACACTCTTAGGCTAACTTCAAAATGCACTGCATTTCTCAAAAATACAAAAAGATTTTCTCAGTTCCTCAAAATCAAGTCTTTCAAATCCATATTCATTCATTTCATTCAATTTGCAAATTTCAATTTTAATTCAGAAAAATCAGTTTTCTCAAAAATTTCCTAAGTCTTATTCAAAAATCGATTTTCTCAAAATATTGATTTGCCAATGATATTTCAAGTATTTCCCAAGTTTCAAATTCGATTTTCTAAGTTATATTTTCAATTTCAAAGTTTGAATTCAAAGAAATCAAGTCCTCCAAAGTTATTTCACATTTCTCAAAATCGATTTTCACAAAAACCTCTAGATTCTTCAGAAATTGATTTTCACTTTCTCAAATACAGTACCTCAATCATGATTCACGATTTTCAAAGAGTTTATTTTCCAAATATTTTCCAATATTCAAATCAAACATCATGTTTTCAAATATGCATTTTCAGAAATTCATAGCACATGCCTGATTCTTTGTGCATTTAGGAAATAGAATATGATTTAGACAAGTTGAGCAAAGCTAAGCACACAATTGATCCTTGGTTCAATTACCCTTGATAAAGGCGCCAGGAACGGTTGAACCTCGTACTGACAGGCAAGTCCCATTCTTCGGAATTATCTCGCATTTTAAAACGGAGGCGAGTTATTTTCAAAATCTTTTTCAAAGGTCAGTTTGACTCGCAAAAAGTAAAAATTTTGCGGTGATACCAGTTTTGGCGACCGTGATGGGACCTGTCTTCGACTGATCAATCTAATGCTTTGCTTAGTTCAAATTGTCAAAATCGTGTTCCATGGAATGTCAGCTTTTATTTCATGATATCATGTGAACCTAGGAGCCTAGACTTGAACCCAGCTGACATGGAATGCATGTAGACTAGGCATGGTTTGGTAGGACTATATTGAGGAGGAAATTTTCATGCTCACATAGACTTAGGTCTAATACAATCCTCCTCAATCTAGGTTTGATTGAAAACAATGTTTGCTTCTTCAAATATTTCAAAATTCTATCTCTTTAGGACTTAGAGCCTTCTGTTTTCTTGCATGTGCTCATATTTCAAAAATCACCCTACCTATATTGTCCCGATCTTCACATTGCTGGGCTCTCTTCCAGAACCATAGTTCGGGACAGAGCCTCACAAATGGGCCACCTATTTGGGTGAAAACCCCCTTGCCACGTACCAAGGGCCATAGTCCAACGTATATTGGCAGGTGCTCAAGGATGATGGAAAACTTGAACCTAGAACCGGAGAAATTGATTTTATGCCACGTACATCGAGCCTTGGCTTGAGTATATAGGCATAGCATGATTGGACACAGATGATCTGAACCTTAGTGTTAGGATTAAGGTCCTACAGCTATTTCAAAACTTGTGAATCTAGAGTCAACTTTTAGGGAATGTTGAATGTGCATACTTGTTTGTGCAGAATGTATTATAATCATGTCCTTTTTATTTTTCATATTTTCCCAATTTTCTAAAAAAAAAATATTAGACGATTTTTTCAAAAATCCTCAATCCATGTTCATGTACTGTCCATGTTTTAAACCCTGGACGATTTTCAAAATACTTCATTTTATGAAGTCCTTATATTTCATTAAACCTTGGACGATTTTCATAAAATTCCTCTATTTTCCTCAAAACTCCAGGTGATTTCCCATCTTTCCTGTCTTCTGGATCTCGAATTTCCTGCTTTATTTTTATGCTGCCTGCATTTTTCTCAAATTTCTTGTATTCTCCTGAGTCTTACTCCAATTTTCCATGTTTTCCAGTCTGATGGCATCCAGTCATCTTGATTCAGTCTTCCCTGAGGGTCACATCTCCTACGAGGTGCGACAAAGTCTTCCCGAGCATCGAGTCCTCAACACCGGATCCTTCTTTCCCCGGTGGTACTAATCATGGCTCAAGAACTTCTATCGTATGTTTCCGAACCATTTGGACGATTGTGGATTGGAACTGGCTTCCGCAGTGGGAAAGTAGACAGTCAACGACAATTTGATCCATGCACTAGCAGAGCGGTGGAATCCGAGCACTTCTACCTTCTGGTTTCCATGGGGCGAGATGACAGTGCTGATAGATGAATTTTCAGAAATCATGGGATTGCCCGAGCCAGCCGGTCAGCCTTGAGATCCATTGGAGAAACAATTTTTGATTAATGTCAAGGGTCTGGACCCCCGAGACGCTTTAGCTCGAATGACAGGACGCAAGTCTTGGCCATTGATCGAGGAGGATGGAAACGAATATGTGGACCTGCTCGAAATCTACAGACAGTATGGGGCATTTGTGGAAGTCAACTCATTATCTCGAACAGCTCGAGAAAGAATTCAGCATGCGATGGTTCTGTGCACGGTGGGATTCACTCTCTTTCCAGATGGACGAAATTACATAGATATCAGGATAGTCCAACTCTTGCGAAGGTGGGGAAGTCGACAGACCAGCCGCCTCTCCATTGCCATGGCCGCACTCGCCTTTCTGTACCGGGGGTTGACCCGCTTCACATTTGGAGAATCGATTCTAGTCGAAGGGTGCACCTATGGATTGCAATCTTGGTTCCTCCGGCATGTGCCAGCCCAAGCCAACTCATTCAGATATAATGGTGAAAAGCTTCTTCCAGTTGCGCTCTACCGGTTCTTGATCGATAACCTTCTGGAGGAAGAAGTCGTATGGGACTACTTTGATCGTCAGGAGTCACCTTCCAGATATACTTATGCATATGGCAAGCGATTCAGGCTACTTGGCCCCTTCTTCTGCGCATACTACCATCCGGAGCGGTGTGTCAGGCAGTTCTCTCAGAGACAAAAGCGTGTAGAGATTCGTCCACTATTAGGGGTCGTGCCAGAGTTCGATCTAACATCAGATCAGTGGTCCGGAGCATACCATTTTGCCAGACATGGCTGGGATTCTTTTGTTACTCTCACTATTTTTCCTGGTCCTCGAGTGTCCTCTGATTATCATGAGTGCTGAAAAATTGTCTGCCCCCCTCCCCTTTGTCAAGTGTATTATTAAAATCATATTTTCAATAAAATTCCTTTAATCTTCATTTCACTTTGGTTTGACAACCTCGCCTAGGTAACAAGGCATATTTCCAGTTGTTTATTTTGCAAAGAATGGCAACGCAATTGTCGTAATCTCAGCGAGGACTCAATCCCTAGTAATGGGATACTCTTTCAATTGTCTACCAAAATTCTCAACAAATATCTTCCTCCAAACCAAATTTCTTTCAAAATCCTAAACCATCAGTTCTACCTTGCAGAGAGCATCAGTGCATCAAATGGTCTAAAGGTGGCATGATAACTATTGTTTTGGGGGAAGATCCTAAAGAGAGGCTACCTCAGCCTATGATCCCTAGGCCAACTTATACTGCTGATATCCCCAGCATTAGGGAAAGTGAAGAGGTTGTTCTTAGTGAAAGCCTTGAAATGCTAAAGTTAGAAGCAACATCAGAGACAAACCACACAACAGCGATGGTCCAATGGCAAGGACCACATTTCTTTAAGATCGGAGGTCGTCTCGATTACAGTACTTTCAAGGACCATCCTCTTTTCCCGCAGTTTGTTAGAACCAAGAAAGGGTTTGACCTGTTACTGAAGCATGGTTATCAGCCTTTCAAAGGATTGGGCAAGAACGGAGATGGCCGACTAGAGCCAGTGGTCTTTGATCATCATCCGCGTAGGGCAGGATTGAGATTCATGGACAAAAGATCTCACAAAAATACTGTCTTCATTAAAGGGATCCATTAAAAAATTTCTACCATCTGTCTTTTCTATTTTATTCATTTGATTTCTGCAGTTTGCAGGGACAATGTTCCATTTCAGTCTTCATTTCAAGTCTTCAATATAGTTATCAATTTTCTCGTCTATCCGGATGTCATCTTTCTCTTATTCCTCTGCAATTTGTCTTCAAAATTCATTGTTCTTATCTTTTTTATTCTCATGCAATTTATGTCATAGTGAATGATCTTTTTCTAAAAGCTATTCCTTTTCAAAAATTTCAGAATGTCTTCTCAACCGATAAAAAGATTAGTCATCAATCCTTCAATCCTATCGAAACCGGCAAAGATACATCGGGACCGGGCAAGAGCAGAGGACAGTAAGGTCACAAAGCAGTCAGAAGAAATGGCAGAATTTGATTCGTCGCTTCCAGAGTTGCCAGAATTTGCAGTGATTCATAAACAAGATGAACCATCGCCCTAGTCCAGGATCCGACTGAGGACATCAATATTGGTTCAGAAGATAGTCCGAAAATTCTCAAGATCGACACCAGCCTAAGTACAGATGAGAAGGAAAGGCTCATCGACTTTCTCAAGCAGTACCAAGAAGTATTCGCATGGACTTATGAAGATATGCCAGGTTTAGATCCTAAATTGGTGGGACATCGACTCGTTCTGAAGCCTGATGCGAAACCTGTTAAGCAGAAGTTAAGAAAACTGGATCCTCGAATCAAGCAACAGGTCAAGGAAGGACTTGAGGACTTGCTTAAAGCAGGATTCATTTGAGCAATAGATTATCTGGACTAATTGGCGAATATCGTTGCAGTTCCCAAGAAAAATGGCAAAGTGTGAATTTGTATTGACTTTCGCTATCCCAATAAAGCTACTTCGAAGGATGACTATCCACTCCCAAATATTGATCTCCTAGTTGATAGCACGACTGGGCATGCCATGTTCTCCTTCATGGACGGATACTCCGGATATAATCAGATCAAGTTGGCCGCTCGTGACCAATCCAAAACATCCTTCACTACGCCATGGGGCACTTTTTGTTATACAGTCATGCCGTTTGGGCTCAAGAATGCTGGGGCAACCTATCAGCGTGCAATGGCTGCCATTTTCCATGATCAGATGCACAAGACTATGGATGTATACGTTGATGACATCCTGGTCAAATCCAAAGAAGAAGAAGATCATATTGATGCTTTAAGTCAAGTCTTCAAGCGACTCATTCTTTACAAAATGAGACTCAATCGTCAGAAATGTGTCTTCGGGGTTGAATCAGGCAATTTGTTAGGCTTTTTGGTCAACAAAAATGGGATAGAATTGGATCCCGCTAAAGCAATGGCCATCATTGACATGCTACCTCCAACTACTCTTAAGGAATTGCGTAGTCTTCAGGGACGTATGCAATCCATTCAGAGATTCATATCCAACATTGCCATGAGATGTGAACCTTTCAATCATCTACTCCGAAAAGGAGTGAAATTTGAATGGGGACCAGAGTGTCAGCAATCGTTTGAACGTATCAAGAAATATCTTCTTAATTCGCCCGTTCTGAAGCCACCAGAATTGGGAAAGCTTCTTTTGCTATATGTTTCAGTTAACCAAGCCGCTTGTGGCGTATTCTTGGCACAGTATGAGGAAGGTAGTTTGATTGAACATGCCATCTATTATGTAAGCAAGACTTTCATTGATTACGAGAAGAAATATTCTCAGATAGAGAAGACATGCCTAGCACTGGTATGGATGTGTCAGAAGTTGAAACATTACCTGTTAGCATCAGAAGTCAAGATTCTCTCAAAACTTAATCCTCTCAAGTATATTCTTGAACAACCATTTCTCAGTGGACGGATTGCTAAGTGGCAAGTCCTGTTAATGCAGTATGATCTGGGGTATGTTTCTCAGCAATCTATCAAAGGCCAAGCAATTGCGGACCAATTGGCAGATTTTCCTTTGGCAGAAGATGTTAAAATCGAGGATAGTTTTCCTGATGAACGGATTTGTAATGTCCAACAATCCCCAGTTTGGAATCTATTTTTCGATGGATCCAAGAACATGGCCGGCATAGGGATCAGAATCTTGCTGATCACACCAGAGAAAGAGATGATCCCCTTTTCTCTTAAACTGGATTTTCAATATACCCATAATATGGCTGAGTATGAAGCTTTAATACAAGGTATGAGAATTTTGCAAGACTTCAATGTTAAGAGGGTACACGCTTTCGGCGATTCATTGCTCGTAGTCAGCCAAGTCAAAGTTGAATGGCAGGTAAAAGATCAGAAGTTACTCCCTTACCAAAAGATCGTTTTAGCCCTTATCAACAATTTTGATGAATTTCAGCTTTTCTGTATCAAAAGAGAGTTTAATCAAATAGCTGATGGTTTGGCCAGCTTGGGCTCCATTATGTCTTTCAGAAATGGAGAGTCCTGTCGCTCTTTTGAAATCAGTAGACTTGACCAACATGCCTTCGTTTCGGTAATGCAAGTCAACCAGGAGGAACAGAAAAAGAAGCCTTGGTACCAAGATATTAAAAACTTTATTGAAACTGGTGAGCTTCCACCAGAACTATCAAAGAAGGAGCAAAAAGCAATTCAGCATATGTCTGCCCGCTATTTTATCCTTACCAATGTTCTTTATCGTCGTGGGTTCAGTTCTGAGTATTCCAGGTGCTTAGACGAAGAAGAAGCCAAAAAAATCATGCGAGAAGCGCATGGAGGTATTTGCAGTGGTCATGTCGGCTACCAAACCCTTGTTAAACAAATCATTCGGGCAGGATACTATTGGAGAACCATGCAGCAAGACTGTTATCGTTTTGTGAAGAAGTGCATTCAGTGTCAGATGCATGCACCTACCATTCATGCGCCAGCCATGTACTTGCAATCAGTCGTGTCTCCATGGCCATTTTCTATGTGGGCCTTTGACGTCGTAGGACTCATCACTCCTTCAGCTTCCAATGGTCATAAATATTTCCTTGCCGCAACAGAGTATTTCACCAAATGGGTTGAAGTCGTCACTCTGCGTACAGTGGAAGGTCGACATGTAGTCTCGTTCATTCATAAGAACATTCTTTGTCATTTCGGTATACCGCACGACATCGTGTCAGATAATGGTACTTATTTCAAGAATGAGAGAATGAAGATCTTTTGTTCAAAATTCAGAATTCATCATCATTTTTCAGCTCCTTATTATCCACAAGAAAATTGTCAGGCAAAAGCAACTAACAAGAGTTTGATTCACATCTTAGAAAGAACCGTTGAGACGGGTCGTGATTGGCACGAGAAAATCCATGATGCACTTTGTGCATATCGAACTACCATTCGAACCCCAACCAATGCGACTCCTTCAGAACTTGTTTATGGGACTGAGGTGGTGTTACCTCTTCATGTTCAGAAGCCCGCCCTTAAGTTTGCATCTCTTTTAGAGCTACCACTCGATCAGTATCAGCAACAGATTTGTACAGTTGGATTTACTCGATGAGAAAAGACTCAAAGCAGCAGAGCACGCTCAGTCTTATCGTCAGAGGATAGCAAGGCAATATGCCAAGTCAGTCATTGAAAGGAGATTCCAAGTTAATGACTTGGTCCTTAGATCAACGGCTCATCTCAAGCATCGTCCACGTGGCAAATGGTCACCAAACTAGGAAGGTCCCTACTTGGTGAAAGAAGCGTTGCCCCGTAATTCATATCGTCTGATTAATGCAGACGGGGTAGAACTATCCGACCCCATTAATGCTCGACATTTGAAGAAATTCTATACCTAGAAAATCTCTATTCTATCTTTTGTATTCTTCAAAAATTCCCTTGAATAAATGATCAATTATTCTTTTATCGAAATATCTCTCTTCCCCAGAATATACTGGGGCATTCTTGTTATAAAGTTGCCTTTTATTCAAAACAACCTGTGTGTAGGCAGGATCAAACAAATCTCTCATTTTGCACGCATATGCACCCATTTACATTCATTTGCATTTGCATGCATTCATTCGCATTTATCTGCATCAATTTGCATTGAGTTTCCCATTCAGGATAAGGGATAAATTCTGAGACCCGTGGCACTTGTCCAAGTCATTGTGAGGTTGAAGATTGAAAATCCACTATCAACCGACAATCTTTCAAAACCCAGTGCTCGTACTGGCAAACCTTTTAAAATCCAGTGCTCGTACCGGTATTCTTCCCAAATCCGGTGCTCGTGCTGGTACTTTTCTAAATCCTCTTTTACTTGGTTGAAACTCTTTTGGTTTTCTTCCTAGTCAACGTTTCCAAACACAAAATATATTGGCCTAATTTTCTTTCCTTCAGAATTGGTCTAGAAGATCCGAGTTCCGACTCAAATTTTCTTTCAAATCCAATTCAGAATTGGTCTAGAAGATCCGAGTTCCGACTCGAATTTTCTTCCAAATCCAATTCAGAATTGGTCTAGAAAATTCGAGTTCCGACTCGAATTTTCTTCCAAATCCAATTCAACTAGTTTTCTTTCCTTCAAATGTCTTGAATTGGTCTAGGAGATCCGAGTTCCGACTCAAATTTTCTTCCAAATCCAATTCAGAATTGGTCTAGAAAATCAGAGTTCTGACTCGAATTTTCTTTCAAATCCAATTCGCTTAGCCTTCCTTTAAAAGTTCGAACTTCTACAAAAACTTTCCTGCAAATTTGGCAATTGGTCTAGAAGATCCGAGTTCCGACTCGAATTCTCTTTCAAAATCCAATCCATCTAGTCTTTCCTTGAAGATTTGAATTCCGATTCAAAGCTTCCGACTGAACCCAGTTTTCCACTGGTCCGGTAAAATCCAATTTTCAAATTTGGTTCTTTTATGAAATCCAACATCGTCTTGATTGCTTTACCAAATCTTGTGTTTGTATTGATGATCTTTCAAAATCCAGTGCTTGTACTGATAACCTTTTAAAATTCAGTGCTCGTACTGGTAGTCTTTTAAAATTCAGTGCTCGTACTGGTAATCTTTCAAAATCCAGTTCTCGTACTGGTAGTCTTTTAAAAAATCCAGTGCTCGTACTGGTATTCTTCAAAAATCCAGGCTTCGTACTGGTAATCCTTTAAAATTCAGTGCTCATACTGGTATTTCTATCAAACTTCGGTCTTCATACTGGTCACAACATAAATCTCATATTGGGGTTCAAACTCAATGTTAATCTTCAAACCTGTGAACCAAACAATCTGTATCCGACCCTTGGGTCATTCCATTCTGTTAATCTGGCATTCGGGTTGCCGATTTTGTCAGACCTCTAGTCATTCGTGTTATCAAGTAGTTCTTTGAGTTATCAAAATCTATCAAAATCAATCATCAAGTACTTCTCTTGCGAGGGACCCTTTTTCCAGGGAGAGTTCGAGGGAGCTCGTTTCTTTTCGCATGTCTTTATTGTTCGTTCGTTGAACCCCTTTTTCTAGGGAGAGTTTGAAGGGACTCGTGCTTCACGAACAATTTGCAAAATAATCTTTATTGTCACGCAAGGAACCCTTTTTCCAGGGAGAGTTTCGACGGAAGCTTGTCCTCCTTGTAATCTTAAATGTCTTTTGTTAGGCCACCCCCGTCATCGAGGACCTTTTTCCAGGGAGAGTGTGATGGACTCGCTCCTCTATGATATCCTTCCAATCTTTGTTAGCGGCCCCCTTTCTATAAGAGAAGCCTAGAAATAGGGAGTTTTGACGAAAGCTTAATTTCTTTTCGAAAGTTCGTTTTGCAAACGCCTCCTCTTCAGGGAAGAGAGGAGTATCTTTTTATTACCCGTTCAGGTAAGGGTCAAGCCTGAGTCTCTCCTTTGGGGAAAGAAGATGAGAATCTAGCCACGGATGTGTCATTTAGATCTCAAGTGATTTCTTTCACAAAGGATTCCTAGAATATTTTGCCAATTTGACATGAAAAATAGTTGTTGATCTCAAAATCTTTATTGCATAAAATTGTACCTCGAAATACCTTCAGTATTACTTCCGAAAGAACAAAGCTTTCGCGAACAAGGATTCAAAGTTTAAAATCTTTCTATTGGCCAACCAAAAGGATGAAGAATAAATCCATGATATAGCCATCAAAGAATATTTAATATTGTTGCAAAGCCATGAGTGATTGATATTGATCTCAGTCAATGGCACATTTTAAAGACCATTCTTGAAAAATAAAGCAGTCGAAATATCCTGGGTGATACAGAAAAATCCACTCAATCTCCATATCTCCTCAAACACCTAAGCTGCAATTAAATATCTGCAAAAGGGATCTCTCAATTGTCGTCAAGATGAAGGAGAACTAAGCGAGTCGACCCCCGGGGCCAAAGAAGATTTGAATCATCTCCAAGATGACAAAGTTTGTGACATATCCTTCCAGAGAAAGTTCAGATCACCGTCGAGATGAAGGCGAGTGTGACTAGCCTCTCGACAAACCCTAAAAGATAGTTAATTTATGTTATCATCAAGAGATTTCCATCCAAAGAGCCAATAACTGTCAATATAATCCCTGAGAGAAAAGAAGGATCGAAACATCTCTGAGATGAAGGAGTTTGCGACGTACCCTTCCAAAAAAAAAAAAGAGAGAAAAAAAGCTAAGACATCTCCAAAATGAAGGATGATGTAATGAATTCCCCAAAAGGCCAAAAGACCCAATTCTGTCGAAAAAAAAAAGTACAGGCAGAAAGACCATTTTGAGAAAAGAATACCAGGATATAAGACTGCCGAATCCATAAAAAATCTTCTTTAATTTTGTGAAATTCTATTATCAATATTCTTTCACCAATGATTTTCGCAATATCAAGAATACTTTCTTTTCTGTTCATATCAAGGAAATTGATAGCTTCCTTGAAAGAAAGCCAATCGCAAGCAATTTGAATTTGAATCTTGATTCTACGGAGTTAAGCACAGTCAGAGGTAATACTTCAGATAGAAAAGAGGAGATGCTTTCAAAACAATGTGCGTCATTTTCAATTACTTTGAATCAACAATAATTTTCAACATTTTGACAATATTTTCTAGCTATCCTGACATAAAGCGAGAGCTTGAGGTTCATCTTTGGCGCATCCTGACATCAGTTGTTATCCCTTTTAGGACTTGATAACGGGAGTTTTCAAGATTCCTTCCCTTCTTTGGTATAATTTGAGCGCATGGGCTCTCAGATTCGCACACTTCCCTGTGTCCCCGCTGTCCCACCATAGACAGTCCAATTTCGGCTTGAGGTTAAGCCATCAATTCCAGCAAAAGGCAATTTCAAAAGTTATTTAGTCTCAGTAATGAGGCGCCCAAAATCAAACCCCAATTTCATCCTTTTGCAAAATCCCTGTCGGATTTATTGTGCAAAATCTGAAGGTTCCATCACGGTCTCTTCTTTCGAGGATTCCGTTCATCTTTCACCCAATCAGGATAAGGGTATAAACCTGAGCCTCCTTTGATGAGGTATTTCATTTTCTGCCCAATCAGGATAAGGGTACAAACCTGAGCTTCCTCTGAGGAGGTATTTCATTTCACAATCAGGTTAAGGGTTAAACCTGAGCCTCATTCTGATGAGGTATTTCGTCGCCCGGTCAGGTTAAGGGTCAAACCCGTGCTTCGTTTCTACACGAGGCATTTTCCGTCCCATCCAGGTTAAGGGCAAAACCTGAATCTCACCTCTTTTGAAGTAAATTCTTTCTTCTTTATTCTCCATTTCATATCTACCATTTTTATCAAGGCTGATTTCTTCATAACCAGTCAGATGCTTCTAACTGGGGCATTTTTTTTTCAAATTTGGTGTGTTTTCTTTGCCACTAAGCTCGGCTTTCAACCGGCTTAGCAGCAAAGAGGGGCATCTGTAAACACCCCAAATTTTCACTCTTATCTAGTGCTCACATTTCATGTGTCATTGCATATCATTGCATGGATTCGGCATACCATTTCATTGCACTGCATAGCATTACATGTCATTGCATCTCATCATCGAGATCCAACACTCCTGTTTTCAAAATATTTAATCCAGATTCGAGTTTTAAAACTTTTCTTTCAAAATCAATTTTAAAACCTGGGTTTTTAATCAACATTATGTCATTTGCCAACCCCCAGGACCTTATATTTTGAAGTACTTTCTCATAAAACAATCTGGATTCATTTCAAACTCAATTTCAATTCTCAGATGAAGCCCATTTAGGTGGTGTCGTTTCTGGATTCTTTTATTTATCAAAAATCTCAAAAATTTTAGAGTCTTAGTTGGATCAGGACTCTTTTTCCAGAGTCCAGTCGGATCAGAACTCTACTTTTTACTACCTTTTTACCTGTTTTTGAAGAAAACCTTTTAAAATCTTCTGTTTTGGCCAAAATCTTAGAGTCCTAGTTGGATCAGGACTCTTCTTCAAGAGTCCAGTCGGATCAGGACTCTTCTTCAGAGTTTTAATCGGATTAGAACTCTAATCTTTTACAGCTATTTTATCTATTTTCAATCAAATCTTTCAAAATCTTTCAAAAGGAGTCAGAAACTCAGAGTATTAGTCAAAACAGGACTCTGTTTAGAGAGTCCTAGTTGGATCAGGACTCTGATCCTGATTTCAATTTTGAGAGAATCTTTCAGAAATCTTTCAATCTACCAAAAATATTACACTTTTATCAAAGAATTTCAAAATTCTGAGGTTTTATCTCAGAGTCCTGATCAAATCAGGACTCTACCCCAGAGTCCTGATCGAAGTAGGACTCTATCCAAAATTGGTTTTCATACTTTATTTTCACAGATTTTCAAAAGCTTTGCTTAAATTTCATCGTTTACTTATCAGAAAACCAAAATTTCTTAGAGTTCTGATCGAATCAGGACTCTTTCTCAGAGTCCTAATCAGAAGAGGACTCTGAACCAAAACTTCAATTTCATCCTGTTTTGAATTGTTTTCCAAAATTCTCTCATTTGATTTCTCAAAAAATCCAAAAACCTGAGAGTTCTAGTTCAATCAAGACTCTGTCCTCAGAGTCTCAGTTGAATCGTAACTCTGTCTTATTTCAATATTTGTTATTGTTTTCACTGCTTTCACAAGTTCTTTCATCTGTTTTTCAGAAAAATACCAAAAAAAATCTAGAGTTTCGGTCCGATCAGGACTCTGTCCTGGAGTCCTAGTCCAGTCAGGAGTTTGTCTTGAAGTCTGTTTTTATTCCATTTTCAATTATTTCCATTTGTTTTAAAAAAAAAATTAGGTTATTTTACAAAGTCCAGTTAGTTCAGGACTCTATTTCAGAGTCCTGATTGAGTTAGGTGTCTAACCCTGATAGTATTTTTTGACTTATTTCACCATTTTCTGATAAATTCTTTTAAAAATTCTTTCACTTGGCTTTTAAAATCCAAAATCTCAGAGTTCTAAGAGTTCAGGACTCTAACCTGGAGTTCCAGTTCGCTTGAGACTCTGTTTTTTAAAAATCTTGAATTTCAACTATTGATTTTAACCCATTTTCAAAGCTATTTTCAGTGTTATTTAAAAGATTTCAAAAAATCGATGTGAGCCCACTCAGTTGGAACCATATCCAGAGGAGTCCTGACCCAGTTGGAACTCTATGCCATTTCAAAAAATTTAATTTCAAGTTTGCTTTTGAAAATCTTTTGAAAACTGTCTCAATTTCAAGTTCTAAAATCACTTTTTGAAAAACTCAAGTAGGGCCCACTCGGGGTCGCGCCGTATTCGAGTAAGTCAGGGCTAGACTAGGGTTAGTCATTGTCCTAGTTAGGTTAGGAGTTCAGAGGAGTCAAAATCAATTTTGAAAATCCATTTTATTTAAGTTTTAAACCATTGGTTTTTAAAGGTTTCAAATTCAGGTTTTAAAAACCAAATGTGGGTCCATACTAGGTGGTGCCACATTTGGACTTTTTAGGGTTTAATTAGGTGTTAATTAAGGTTTAGTTAGAGTTCATTTAGGGTTAGGAAACCACAAAAAATCGTCCTCCCTTGGTGGTTTTAGATAGAGTTTGAAAAAGTCAAAGTTAGGTATTAATTAGTCCTAATTACATGGGTTTTGAAAAACTATAAAAAGGGGTCTTTAGAGGGGCAAAAAGAGCTCTTTTTCTCTCAAATTTTCGTGGCTTCTCTCTCATCTCCAGCACCTCCACCTTCCTCTATTGCAGTTGCAGCCCCAAGGTGAGTTATTTAATATTATTTTATTATTATTTTATTAGTTTTTTATGATTTTTCAATAGATTTCACCATGGAAACTCTTGTGTTCATGGATTTAACCATGGATTTCATCCAAGAACCCCAAAATCAATTCAAGAAGATGATCTAACCCTATTTTATGATGTTTTTCATGATTTTAATCCATTAGAATCGTTCATTGCATTATTTTTTTATATTCTGAACCAATAAAACATGTGATTTACCATTTTAATGGGTTAAATCCATGCTTTTAAAGGTAACATCAAATTCCAGCCATTGATTCCGTGTATTTTATTTATTTATTTATTTATCCATGTTTACTACACGGTTTCCAGCATAGAAATAATTTTTATTTTACTATTTTAGTATTTCTTTTATTGTTTTTATTAGTTAATGCATGTTTTATTAGATTTTATCAAATTTCTGTGCGTTTTAAGTTTAGAACAGAAAAGAGTATGCTGTTTCGGATTGAAATATTCACTGTTAATTGTTGATTTTTTTATATGTAATACATGCATATGTAAATGAACTAATGTAAAAAAATCAAAGTTTTTGAGATTCGAGAACCTTGTCAGAAAAATCGGACATCAAATCGGGTTTTTAAAGCTTTAAAATCGTTGTTAAAATCAGGAAGGTAACTTGATGTGATGATATTTTTCTCATCCTATATCCGATTTAAGATCTGTAAAGTGCCATGGATTGATATTGATTAGATCTATCTACTGTGAAATTTTGAGATTGTTTGATATCTGTTTAGTATTTTTCCTCTGACAGAAAGTGTGATTTTAAATTTAAAACTCGTTAGGGTTTACCAAAACCTTAATCAGACTTGTGTTGTTCAGAAATCCCAAACCACAGATTCGATTCATGATCTGTAAAATGTGAGTATTATTATTTTTATGTCTACTATTTACTGTTAAAATTTCAGAAATTTTTTATTAAGTTTGCTATTTATGTCTGTATTTTAAATCTGAAGTATCTGTTTTAACCCCTGTAAGATTTGTTAGATTTTAATTTAGATTGCCGGAAGGGTTTCTCCCTAAGCGCAAATGCTTTTTCCGATCTGTAAATTGTAAAATATCTGTTTTTTTTCTAGTTTGTCTCTATAAAATTTCAGAAGCTTTCATGGAGTATTGACCCCTGATTCAGGTCTAACTCTGAAACTGGTTGGTGACCTAGGTTAAAAATAGCTTATTTTAGGTTGTTAATGCAATTTTCGGATTAAAACAATGTCAAAAAATTATTTTTGCAATTTCAATCTGATTTTAGGGTTATAATAAGTGTTTGTGCTAATTTTTATGAAGTTTAGAATTCATTTGATGTCTGAATTAATCAAATTGCAAAACAGGGTCCCTGAAAGATGCAAAAACACTGCCAAAATCACAATTTTTGTGACATTTCTTGATTTTCGTGCATAAGTGTATGGTTTTAGGGTTTTTTCATGTCTATAATCATATTAGGGTGTTTTATGATTGATTTTGGGTTTATTTCAATCATAAATCTCAAGTTTTTACCAAAATCTATTTCAGAAAACCCTGATTTCAAGGCCATAGTCTTGCTATCGAGGGCAATTTGGTCATTTGACCTCAATTTCGAAATTCCTAACCCTAATTTTCATATTTTTAATCATATCATATCATATTTGGTTTGATTTATTTTCATTTGAACTTCAAAAGTTGCATTTTTAAAAAATATCTTTCTAAAAACCCTGATTTCAAGGCTATAGTCTTGCTATCAGGGGTATTTTGGTCATTTTGACCCAAATTTCGAAATTTAAAATTCTATTTTCATATTTATTCAATTTTATTTTATATTTTATCAATTTTGATTTAAGGGAATCATGGAAAAGGCTTATATCTAGTAAAATCCAGTAATTTCTAGATATTACTGGATAAACCTAGAAAAGCCAACATATCATCACTAACAAAGTTTTCTAGTTTTGCAAGGACATTGAAGACTTTATTTTTCATGTATTTAAATTCAATAGTGATGTAAATTAAATTAAACTTGGACTAAGAATTTAAATTTTAGCTTAGACTAGGATTGCATTGCATATAGTTTAATTCTGCAAATATTAAATGTGTGATGAATGTATCATTCATGCACATTTTCATAAATTCACTATGGTCTACACGAATGGTACGTGCACTAGCTCTTATGGAGTTGACAAACTTGGTGGAATTTGTATTTATGGCCATAGTCAGAATACGAATGATACCCACATTTGTAATTTTCGTATTAGCCACATTCAACCTACACTCTTAGGCTAACTTCAAAATGCACTGCATTTCTCAAAAATACAAAAAGATTTTCTCAGTTCCTCAAAATCAAGTCTTTCAAATCCATATTCATTCATTTCATTCAATTTGCAAATTTCAATTTTAATTCAGAAAAATCAGTTTTCTCAAAAATTTCCTAAGTCTTATTCAAAAATCGATTTTCTCAAAATATTGATTTGCCAATGATATTTCAAGTATTTCCCAAGTTTCAAATTCGATTTTCTAAGTTATATTTTCAATTTCAAAGTTTGAATTCAAAGAAATCAAGTCCTCCAAAGTTATTTCACATTTCTCAAAATCGATTTTCACAAAAACCTCTAGATTCTTCAGAAATTGATTTTCACTTTCTCAAATACAGTACCTCAATCATGATTCACGATTTTCAAAGAGTTTATTTTCCAAATATTTTCCAATATTCAAATCAAACATCATGTTTTCAAATATGCATTTTCAGAAATTCATAGCACATGCCTGATTCTTTGTGCATTTAGGAAATAGAATATGATTTAGACAAGTTGAGCAAAGCTAAGCACACAATTGATCCTTGGTTCAATTACCCTTGATAAAGGCGCCAGGAACGGTTGAACCTCGTACTGACAGGCAAGTCCCATTCTTAGGAATTATCTCGCATTTTAAAACGGAGGCGAGTTATTTTCAAAATCTTTTTCAAAGGTCAGTTTGACTCGCAAAAAGTAAAAATTTTGCGGTGATACCAGTTTTGGCGACCGTGATGGGACCTGTCTTCGCCTGATCAATCTAATGCTTTGCTTAGTTCAAATTGTCAAAATCGTGTTCTATGGAATGTCAACTTTTATTTCATGATATCATGTGAACCTAGGAGCCTAGACTTGAACCCAGCTGACATGGAATGCATGTAGACTAGGCATGGTTTGGTAGGACTATATTGAGGAGGAAATTTTCATGCTCACATAGACTTAGGTCTAATACAATCCTCCTCAATCTAGGTTTGATTGAAAACAATGTTTGCTTCTTCAAATATTTCAAAATTCTATCTCTTTAGGACTTAGAGCCTTCTGTTTTCTTGCATGTGCTCATATTTCAAAAATCACCCTACCTATATTGTCCCGATCTTCACATTGCTGGGCTCTCTTCCAGAACCATAGTTCGGGACAGAGCCTCACAAATGGGCCACCTATTTGGGTGAAAACCCCCTTGCCACGTACCAAGGGCCATAGTCCAACGTATATTGGCAGGTGCTCAAGGATGATGGAAAACTTGAACCTAGAACCGGAGAAATTGATTTTATGCCACGTACATCGAGCCTTGGCTTGAGTATATAGGCATAGCATGATTGGACACAGATGATCTGAACCTTAGTGTTAGGATTAAGGTCCTACAGCTATTTCAAAACTTGTGAATCTAGAGTCAACTTTTAGGGAATGTTGAATGTGCATACTTGTTTGTGCAGAATGTATTATAATCATGTCCTTTTTATTTTTCATATTTTCCCAATTTTCTAAAAAAAAAATATTAGACGATTTTTTCAAAAATCCTCAATCCATGTTCATGTACTGTCCATGTTTTAAACCCTGGACGATTTTCAAAATACTTCATTTTATGAAGTCCTTATATTTCATTAAACCTTGGACGATTTTCATAAAATTCCTCTATTTTCCTCAAAACTCCAGGTGATTTCCCATCTTTCCTGTCTTCTGGATCTCGAATTTCCTGCTTTATTTTTATGCTGCCTGCATTTTTCTCAAATTTCTTGTATTCTCCTGAGTCTTACTCCAATTTTCCATGTTTTCCAGTCTGATGGCATCCAGTCATCTTGATTCAGTCTTCCCTGAGGGTCACATCTCCTACGAGGTGCGACAAAGTCTTCCCGAGCATCGAGTCCTCAACACCGGATCCTTCTTTCCCCGGTGGTACTAATCATGGCTCAAGAACTTCTATCGTATGTTTCCGAACCATTTGGACGATTGTGGATTGGAACTGGCTTCCGCAGTGGGAAAGTAGACAGTCAACGACAATTTGATCCATGCACTAGCAGAGCGGTGGAATCCGAGCACTTCTACCTTCTGGTTTCCATGGGGCGAGATGACAGTGCTGATAGATGAATTTTCAGAAATCATGGGATTGCCCGAGCCAGCCGGTCAGCCTTGAGATCCATTGGAGAAACAATTTTTGATTAATGTCAAGGGTCTGGACCCCCGAGACGCTTTAGCTCGAATGACAGGACGCAAGTCTTGGCCATTGATCGAGGAGGATGGAAATGAATATGTGGACCTGCTCGAAATCTACAGACAGTATGGGGCATTTGTGGAAGTCAACTCATTATCTCGAACAGCTCGAGAAAGAATTCAGCATGCGATGGTTCTGTGCACGGTGGGATTCACTCTCTTTCCAGATGGACGAAATTACATAGATATCAGGATAGTCCAACTCTTGCGAAGGTGGGGAAGTCGACAGACCAGCCGCCTCTCCATTGCCATGGCCGCACTCGCCTTTCTGTACCGGGGGTTGACCCGCTTCACATTTGGAGAATCGATTCTAGTCGAAGGGTGCACCTATGGATTGCAATCTTGGTTCCTCCGGCATGTGCCAGCCCAAGCCAACTCATTCAGATATAATGGTGAAAAGCTTCTTCCAGTTGCGCTCTACCGGTTCTTGATCGATAACCTTCTGGAGGAAGAAGTCGTATGGGACTACTTTGATCGTCAGGAGTCACCTTCCAGATATACTTATGCATATGGCAAGCGATTCAGGCTACTTGGCCCCTTCTTCTGCGCATACTACCATCCGGAGCGGTGTGTCAGGCAGTTCTATCAGAGACAAAAGCGTGTAGAGATTCGTCCACTATTAGGGGTCGTGCCAGAGTTCGATCTCACATCAGATCAGTGGTCCGGAGCATACCATTTTGCCAGACATGGCTGGGATTCTTTTGTTACTCTCACTATTTTTCCTGGTCCTCGAGTGTCCTCTGATTATCATGAGTGCTGAAAAATTGTCTGCCCCCCTCCCCTTTGTCAAGTGTATTATTAAAATCATATTTTCAATAAAATTCCTTTAATCTTCATTTCACTTTGGTTTGACAACCTCGCCTAGGTAACAAGGCATATTTCCAGTTGTTTATTTTGCAAAGAATGGCAACGCAATTGTCGTAATCTCAGCGACGACTCAATCCCTAGTAATGGGATACTCTTTCAATTGTCTACCAAAATTCTCAACAAATATCTTCCTCCAAACCAAATTTCTTTCAAAATCCTAAACCATCAGTTCTACCTTGCAGAGAGCATCAGTGCATCAAATGGTCTAAAGGTGGCATGATAACTATTGTTTTGGGGGAAGATCCTAAAGAGAGGCTACCTCAGCCTATGATCCCTAGGCCAACTTATACTGCTGATATCCCCAGCATTAGGGAAAGTGAAGAGGTTGTTCTTAGTGAAAGCCTTGAAATGCTAAAGTTAGAAGCAACATCAGAGACAAACCACACAACAGCGATGGTCCAATGGCAAGGACCACATTTCTTTAAGATCGAAGGTCGTCTCGATTACAGTACTTTCAAGGACCATCCTCTTTTCCCGCAGTTTGTTAGAACCAAGAAAGGGTTTGACCTGTTACTGAAGCATGGTTATCAGCCTTTCAAAGGATTGGGCAAGAACGGAGATGGCCGACTAGAGCCAGTGGTCTTTGATCATCATCCGCGTAGGGCAGGATTGAGATTCATGGGCAAAAGATCTCACAAAAATACTGTCTTCATTAAAGGGATCCATTAAAAAATTTCTACCATCTGTCTTTTCTATTTTATTCATTTGATTTCTGCAGTTTGCAGGGACAATGTTCCATTTCAGTCTTCATTTCAAGTCTTCAATATAGTTATCAATTTTCTCGTCTATCCGGATGTCATCTTTCTCTTATTCCTCTGCAATTTGTCTTCAAAATTCATTGTTCTTATCTTTTTTATTCTCATGCAATTTATGTCATAGTGAATGATCTTTTTCTAAAAGCTATTCCTTTTCAAACATTTCAGAATGTCTTCTCAACCGATAAAAAGATTAGTCATCAATCCTTCAATCCTATCAAAACCGGCAAAGATACATCGGGACCGGGCAAGAGCAGAGGACAGTAAGGTCACAAAGCAGTCAGAAGAAATGGCAGAATTTGATTCGTCGCTTCCAGAGTTGCCAGAATTTGCAGTGATTCATAAACAAGATGAACCATCGCCCTAGTACAGGATCCGACTGAGGACATCAATATTGGTTCAGAAGATAGTCCGAAAATTCTCAAGATCGACACCAGCCTAAGTACAGATGAGAAGGAAAGGCTCATCGACTTTCTCAAGCAGTACCAAGAAGTATTCGCATGGACTTATGAAGATATGCCAGGTTTAGATCCTAAATTGGTGGGACATCGACTCGTTCTGAAGCCTGATGCGAAATCTGTTAAGCAAAAGTTAAGAAAAATGGATCCTCGAATCAAGCAACAGGTCAAGGAAGGACTTGAGGACTTGCTTAAAGCAGGATTCATTTGAGCAATAGATTATCTGGACTGATTGGCGAATATCGTTGCAGTTCCCAAGAAAAATGGCAAAGTGTGAATTTGTATTGACTTTCGCTATCCCAATAAAGCTACTTCGAAGGATGACTATCCACTCCCAAATATTGATCTCCTAGTTGATAGCACGACTGGGCATGCCATGTTCTCCTTCATGGACGGATACTCCGGATATAATCAGATCAAGTTGGCCGCTCGTGACCAATCCAAAACATCCTTTACTACGCCATGGGGCACTTTTTGTTATACAGTCATGCCGTTTGGGCTCAAGAATGCTGGGGCAACCTATCAGCGTGCAATGGCTGTCATTTTCCATGATCAGATGCACAAGACTATGGATGCATACGTTGATGACATCCTGGTCAAATCCAAAGAAGAAGAACATCATATTGATGCTTTAAGTCAAGTCTTCAAGCGACTCATTCTTTACAAAATGAGACTCAATCCTCAGAAATGTGTCTTCGGGGTTGAATCAGGCAATTTGTTAGGCTTTTTGGTCAACAAAAATGGGATAGAATTGGATCCCGCTAAAGCAATGGCCATCATTGACATGCTACCTCCAACTACTCTTAAGGAATTGCGTAGTCTTCAGGGACGTATGCAATCCATTCAGAGATTCATATCCAACATTGCCATGAGATGTGAACCTTTCAATCAACTACTCCGAAACGGAGTGAAATTTGAATGGGGACCAGAGTGTCAGCAATCGTTTGAACGTATCAAGAAATATCTTCTTAATTCGCCCGTTCTGAAGCCACCAGAATTGGGAAAGCTTCTTTTGCTATATGTTTCAGTTAACCAAGCCGCTTGTGGCGTATTCTTGGCACAGTATGAGGAAGGTAGTTTGATTGAACATGCCATCTATTATGTAAGCAAGACTTTCATTGATTACGAGAAGAAATATTCTCAGATAGAGAAGACATGCCTAGCACTGGTATGGATGTGTCAGAAGTTGAGACATTACCTGTTAGCATCAGAAGTCAAGATTCTCTCAAAACTTAATCCTCTCAAGTATATTCTTGAACAACCATTTCTCAGTGGACGGATTGCTAAGTGGCAAGTCCTGTTAATGCAGTATGATCTGGGGTATGTTTCTCAGCAATCTATCAAAGGCCAAGCAATTGCGGAACAATTGGCAGATTTTCCTTTGGCAGAAGATGTTAAAATCGAGGATAGTTTTCCCGATGAACGGATTTGTAATGTCCAACAATCCCCAGTTTGGAATCTATTTTTCGATGGATCCAAGAACATGGCCGGCATAGGGATCAGAATCTTGCTGATCACACCAGAGAAAGAGATGATCCCCTTTTCTCTGAAACTGGATTTTCAATATACCCATAATATGGCTGAGTATGAAGCTTTAATACAAGGTATGAGAATTTTGCAAGACTTCAATGTTAAGAGGGTACACGCTTTCGGCGATTCATTGCTCGTAGTCAGCCAAGTCAAAGTTGAATGGCAGGTAAAAGATCAGAAGTTACTCCCTTACCAAAAGATCGTTTTAGCCCTTATCAACAATTTTGTTGAATTTCAGCTTTTCTGTATCAAAAGAGAGTTTAATCAAATAGCTGATGGTTTGGCCAGCTTGGGCTCCATTATGTCTTTCAGAAATGGAGAGTCCTGTCGCTCTTTTGAAATCGGTAGACTTGACCAACATGCCTTCGTTCCGGTAATGCAAGTCAACCAAGCGGAACAGAAAAAGAAGCCTTGGTACCAAGATATTAAAAACTTTATTGAAACTGGTGAGCTTCCACCAGAACTATCAAAGAAGGAGCAAAAAGCAATTCAGCATATGTCTGCCCGCTATTTTATCCTTGCAATGTTCTTTATCGTCGTGGGTTCAGTTCTGAGTATTCCAGGTGCATAGACGAAGAAGAAGCCAAAAAAATCATGCGAGAAGCGCATGGAGGTATTTGCAGTGGTCATGACGGCTACCAAACCCTTGTTAAACAAATCATTCGGGCAGGATACTATTGGAGAACCATGCAGCAAGACTGTTATCGTTTTGTGAAGAAGTGCATTCAGTGTCAGATGCATGCACCTACCATTCATGCGCCAGCCATGTACTTGCAATCAGTCGTGTCTCCATGGCCATTTTCTATGTGGGCCTTCGACGTCGTAGGACTCATCACTCCTTCAGCTTCCAATGGTCATAAATATTTCCTTGCCGCAATAGAGTATTTCACCAAATGGGTTGAAGCCGTCACTCTGCGTACAGTGGAAGGTCGACATGTAGTCTCGTTCATTCATAAGAACATTCTTTGTCATTTCGGTATACCGCACGACATCGTGTCAGATAATGGTACTTATTTCAAGAATGAGAGAATGAAGATCTTTTGTTCAAAATTCAGAATTCATCATCATTTTTCAGCTCCTTATTATCCACAAGAAAATGGTCAGGCAAAAGCAACTAACAAGAGTTTGATTCACATCTTAGAAAGAACCGTTGAGACGGGTCATGATTGGCACGAGAAAATCCATGATGCACTTTGTGCATATCGAACTACCATTCGAACCCCAACCAATGCGACTCCTTCAGAACTTGTTTATGGGACTGAGGTGGTGTTACCTCTTCATGTTCAAAAGCCCGCCCTTAAGTTTGCATCTCTTTTAGAGCTACCACTCGATCAGTATCAGCAACAGATTTGTACAGTTGGATTTACTCGATGAGAAAAGACTCAAAGCAGCAGAGCACGCTCAGTCTTATCGTCAGAGGATAACAAGGCAATATGCCAAGTCAGTCATTGAAAGGAGATTCCAAGTTAATGACTTGGTCCTTAGATCAACGGCTCATCTCAAGCATCGTCCACGTGGCAAATGGTCACCAAACTAGGAAGGTCCCTACTTGGTGAAAGAAGCGTTGCCCCGTAATTCATATCGTCTGATTAATGCAGACGGGGTAGAACTATCCGACCCCATTAATGCTCGACATTTGAAGAAATTCTATACCTAGAAAATCTCTATTCTATCTTTTGTATTCTTCAAAAATTCCCTTGAATAAATGATCAATTATTCTTTTATCGAAATATCTCTCTTCCCCAGAATATACTGGGGCATTCTTGTTATAAAGTTGCCTTTTATTCAAAACAACCTGTGTGTAGGCAGGATCAAACAAATCTCTCATTTTGCACGCATATGCACCCATTTACATTCATTTGCATTTGCATGCATTCATTCGCATTCATCTGCATCAATTTGCATTGAGTTTCCCATTCAGGATAAGGGATAAATTCTGAGACCCGTGGCACTTGTCCAAGTCATTGTGAGGTTGAAGATTGAAAATCCACTATCAACCGACAATCTTTCAAAACCCAGTGCTCGTACTGGCAAACCTTTTAAAATCCAGTGCTCGTAC
The DNA here is from genome assembly GCF_984573655.1 of Nuphar pumila. NCBI lineage: Eukaryota > Viridiplantae > Streptophyta > Magnoliopsida > Nymphaeales > Nymphaeaceae > Nuphar > Nuphar pumila. The sequence goes on along the minus strand of NC_143257.1, from coordinate 50,679,952 downwards.
CGGTATTCTTCCCAAATCCGGTGCTCGTGCTGGTACTTTTCTAAATCCTGTTTTACTTGGTTGAAACTCTTTTGGTTTTCTTTCTAGTCAACGTTTCCAAACACAAAATATATTGGCCTAATTTTCTTTCCTTCAGAATTGGTCTAGAAGATCCGAGTTCCGACTCAAATTTTCTTTCAAATCCAATTCAGAATTGGTCTAGAAGATCCGAGTTCCGACTCGAATTTTCTTCCAAATCCAATTCAGAATTGGTCTAGAAAAATCGAGTTCCGACTCGAATTTTCTTCCAAATCCAATTCATCTAGTTTTCTTTCCTTCAAATGTCTTGAATTGGTCTAGGAGATCCGAGTTCCGACTCAAATTTTCTTCCAAATCCAATTCAGAATTGGTCTAGAAAATCAGAGTTCTGACTCGAATTTTCTTTCAAATCCAATTCGCTTAGCCTTCCTTTAAAAGTTCGAACTTCTACAAAAACTTTCCTGCAAATTTGGCAATTGGTCTAGAAGATCCGAGTTCCGACTCGAATTCTCTTTCAAAATCCAATCCATCTAGTCTTTCCTTGAAGATTTGAATTCCGATTCAAAGCTTCCGACTGAACCCAGTTTTCCACTGGTCCGGTAAAATCCAATTTTCAAATTTGGTTCTTTTATGAAATCCAACATCGTCTTGATTGCTTTACCAAATCTTGTGTTTGTATTGATGATCTTTCAAAATCCAGTGCTTGTACTGATAACCTTTTAAAATTCAGTGCTCGTACTGGTAGTCTTTTAAAATTCAGTGCTCGTACTGGTAATCTTTCAAAATCCAGTTCTCGTACTGGTAGTCTTTTAAAAAATCCAGTGCTCGTACTGGTATCCTTCAAAAATCCAGGCTTCGTACTGGTAATCCTTTAAAATTCAGTGCTCATACTGGTATTTCTATCAAACTTCGGTCTTCATACTGGTCACAACATAAATCTCATATTGGGGTTCAAACTCAATGTTAATCTTCAAACCTGCGAACCAAACAATCTGTATCCGACCCTTGGGTCGTTCCATTCTGTTAATCTGGCATTCGGGTTGCCGATTTTGTCAGACCTCTAGTCATTCGTGTTATCAAGTAGTTCTTTGAGTTATCAAAATCTATCAAAATCAATCATCAAGTACTTCTCTTGCGAGGGACCCTTTTTCCAGGGAGAGTTCGAGGGAGCTCGTTTCTTTTCGCATGTCTTTATTGTTCGTTCGTTGAACCCCTTTTTCTAGGGAGAGTTTGAAGGGACTCGTGCTTCACGAACAATTTGCAAAATAATCTTTATTGTCACGCAAGGAACCCTTTTTCCAGGGAGAGTTTCGACGGAAGCTTGTCCTCCTTGTAATCTTAAATGTCTTTTGTTAGGCCACCCCCGTCATCGAGGACCTTTTTCCAGGGAGAGTGTGATGGACTCGCTCCTCTATGATATCCTTCCAATCTTTGTTAGCGGCCCCCTTTCTATAAGAGAAGCCTAGAAATAGGGAGTTTTGACGAAAGCTTAATTTCTCTTCGAAAGTTCGTTTTGCAAACGCCTCCTCTTCAGGGAAGAGAGGAGTATCTTTTTATTACCCGTTCAGGTAAGGGTCAAGCCTGAGTCTCTCCTTTGGGGAAAGAAGATGAGAATCTAGCCACGGATGTGTCATTTAGATCTCAAGTGATTTCTTTCACAAAGGATTCCTAGAATATTTTGCCAATTTGACATGAAAAATAGTTGTTGATCTCAAAATCTTTATTGCATAAAATTGTACCTCGAAATACCTTCAGTATTACTTCCGAAAGAACAAAGCTTTCGCGAACAAGGATTCAAAGTTTAAAATCTTTCTATTGGCCAACCAAAAGGATGAAGAATAAATCCATGATATATCCATCAAAGAATATTCAATATTGTTGCAAAGCCATGAGTGATTGATATTGATCTTAGTCAATGGCACATTTTAAAGACCATTCTTGAAAAATAAAGCAGTCGAAATATCCTGGGTGATACAGAAAAATCCACTCAATCTCCATATCTCCTCAAACACCTAAGCTGCAATTAAATATCTGCAAAAGGGATCTCTCAATTGTCGTCAAGATGAAGGAGAACTAAGCGAGTCGACCCCCGGGGCCAAAGAAGATTTGAATCATCTCCAAGATGACAAAGTTTGTGACAGATCCTTCCAGAGAAAGTTCAGATCACCGTCGAGATGAAGGCGAGTGTGACTAGCCTCTCGACAAACCCTAAAAGATAGTTAATTTATGTTATCATCAAGAGATTTCCATCCAAAGAGCCAATAACTGTCAATATAATCCCTGAGAGAAAAGAAGGATCGAAACATCTCTGAGATGAAGGAGTTTGCGACGTACCCTTCCAAAAAAAAAAGAGAGAGAAAAAGCTAAGACATCTCCAAAATGAAGGATGATGTAATGAATTCCCCAAAAGGCCAAAAGACCCAATTCTGTCGAAAAAAAAAAGTACAGGCAGAAAGACCATTTTGAGAAAAGAATCCCAGGATATAAGACTGCCGAATCCATCAAAAATCTTCTTTAATTTTGTGAAATTCTATTATCAATATTCTTTCACCAATGATTTTCGCAATATCAAGAATACTTTCTTTTCTGTTCATATCAAGGAAATTGATAGCTTCCTTGAAAGAAAGCCAATCGCAAGCAATTTGAATTTGAATCTTGATTCTACGGAGTTAAGCCCAGTCAGAGGTAATACTTCAGATAGAAAAGAGGAGATGCTTTCAAAACAATGTGCGTCATTTTCAATTACTTTGAATCAACAATAATTTTCAACATTTTGACAATATTTTCTAGCTATCCTGACATAAAGCGAGAGCTTGAGGTTCATCTTTGGCGCATCTTGACATCAGTTGTTATCCCTTTTAGGACTTGATAACGGGAGTTTTCAAGATTCCTTCCCTTCTTTGGTATAATTTGAGAGCATGGGCTCTCAGATTCGCACACTTCCCTGTGTCCCCGCTGTCCCACCATAGACAGTCCAATTTCGGCTTGAGGTTAAGCCATCAATTCCAGCAAAAGGCAATTTCAAAAGTTATTTAGTCTCAGTAATGAGGCGCCCAAAATCAAACCCCAATTTCATCCTTTTGCAAAATCCCTGTCGGATTTATTGTGCAAAATCTGAAGGTTCCATCACGGTCTCTTCTTTCGAGGATTCCGTTCATCTTCCACCCAATCAGGATAAGGGTACAAACCTGAGCCTCCTTTGATGAGGTATTTCATTTTCTGCCCAATCAGGATAAGGGTACAAACCTGAGCTTCCTCTGAGGAGGTATTTCATTTCACAATCAGGTTAAGGGTTAAACCTGAGCCTCATTCTGATGAGGTATTTCGTCGCCCGGTCAGGTTAAGGGTCAAACCCGTGCTTCGTTTCTACACGAGGCATTTTCCGTCCCATCCAGGTTAAGGGCAAAACCTGAATCTCACCTCTTTTGAAGTAAATTCTTTCTTCTTTATTCTCCATTTCATATCTACCATTTTTATCAAGGCTGATTTCTTCATAACCAGTTAGATGCTTCTAACTGGGGCATTTTTTTTTCAAATTTGGTGTGTTTTCTTTGCCACTAAGCTCGGCTTTCAACCGGCTTAGCAGCAAAGAGGGGCATCTGTAAACACCCCAAATTTTCACTCTTATCTAGTGCTCACATTTCATGTGTCATTGCATATCATTGCATGGATTCGGCATACCATTTCATTGCACTGCATAGCATTACATGTCATTGCATCTCATCATCGAGATCCAACACTCCTGTTTTCAAAATATTTAATCCAGATTCGAGTTTTAAAACTTTTCTTTCAAAATTAATTTTAAAACCTGGGTTTTTAATCAACATTATGTCATTTGCCAACCCCCAGGACCTTATATTTTGAAGTACTTTCTCATAAAACAATCTGGATTCATTTCAAACTCAATTTCAATCAATTTCAATTCTCAGATGAGGCCCATTTAGGTGGTGTCGTTTCTGGATTCTTTTATTTATCAAAAATCTCAAACATTTTAGAGTCTTAGTTGGATCAGGACTCTTTTTCCAGAGTCCAGTCGGATCAGAACTCTACTTTTTACTACCTTTTTACCTGTTTTTGAAGAAAACCTTTTAAAATCTTCTGTTTTGGCCAAAATCTTAGAGTCCTAGTTGAATCAGGACTCTTCTTCAAGAGTCCAGTCGGATCAGGACTCTTCTTCAGAGTTTTAATCGGATTAGAACTCTAATCTTTTACAGCTATTTTATCTATTTTCAATCAAATCTTTCAAAATCTTTCAAAAAGAGTCAGAAACTCAGAGTATTAGTCAAAACAGGACTCTGTTTAGAGAGTCCTAGTTGGATCAGGACTCTGATCCTGATTTCAATTTTGAGAGAATCTTTCAGAAATCTTTCAATCTACCAAAAATATTACACTTTTATCAAAGAATTTCAAAATTCTGAGGTTTTATCTCAGAGTCCTGATCAAATCAGGACTCTACCCCAGAGTCCTGATCGAAGTAGGACTCTATCCAAAATTGGTTTTCATACTTTATTTTCACAGATTTTCAAAAGCTTTGCTTAAATTTCATCGTTTACTTATCAGAAAACCAAAATTTCTTAGAGTTCTGATCGAATCAGGACTCTTTCTCAGAGTCCTAATCAGAAGAGGACTCTGAACCAAAACTTCAATTTCATCCTGTTTTGAATTGTTTTCCAAAATTCTCTCATTTGATTTCTCAAAAAATCCAAAAACCTGAGAGTTCTAGTTCAATCAAGACTCTGTCCTCAGAGTCTCAGTTGAATCGTAACTTTGTCTTATTTCAATATTTGTTATTGTTTTCACTGCTTTCACAAGTTCTTTCATCCGTTTTTCAGAAAAATACCAAAAAAAATCTAGAGTTTCGGTCCGATCAGGACTCTGTCCTGGAGTCCTAGTCCAGTCAGGAGTTTGTCTTGAAGTCTGTTTTTATTCCATTTTCAATTATTTCCATTTGTTTTAAAAAAAAAATTAGGTTATTTTACAAAGTCCAGTTAGTTCAGGACTCTATTTCAGAGTCCTGATTGAGTTAGGTGTCTAACCCTGATAGTATTTTTTGACTTATTTCACCATTTTCTGATAAATTCTTTTAAAAATTCTTTCACTTGGCTTTGAAAATCCAAAATCTCAGAGTTCTAAGAGTTCAGGACTCTAACCTGGAGTTCCAGTTCGCTTGAGACTCTGTTTTTTAAAAATCTTGAATTTCAACTATTGATTTTAACCCATTTTTAAAGCTATTTTCAGTGTTATTTCAAAGATTTCAAAAAATCGATGTGGGCCCACTCAGTTGGAACCATATCCAGAGGAGTCCTGACCCAGTTGGAACTCTATGCCATTTCAAAAAATTTAATTTCAAGTTTGCTTTTGAAAATCTTTTGAAAACTGTCTCAATTTCAAGTTCTAAAATCACTTTTTGAAAAACTCAAGTAGGGCCCACTCGGGATCGCGCCGTATTCGAGTAAGTCAGGGCTAGACTAGGGTTAGTCATTGTCCTAGTTAGGTTAGGAGTTCAGAGGAGTCAAAATCAATTTTGAAAATCCATTTTATTTAAGTTTTAAACCATTGGTTTTTAAAGGTTTCAAATTCAGGTTTTAAAAACCAAATGTGGGTCCATACTAGGTGGTGCCACATTTGGACTTTTTAGGGTTTAATTAGGTGTTAATTAAGGTTTAGTTAGAGTTCATTTAGGGTTAGGAAACCACAAAAAATCGTCCTCCCTTGGTGGTTTTAGATAGAGTTTGAAAAAGTCAAAGTTAGGTATTAATTAGTCCTAATTACATGGGTTTTGAAAAACTATAAAAAGGGGTCTTTAGAGGGGCAAAAAGAGCTCTTTTTCTCTCAAATTTTCGTGGCTTCTCTCTCCTCTCCAGCACCTCCACCTTCCTCTATTGCAGTTGCAGCCCCAAGGTGAGTTATTTAATATTATTTTATTATTATTTTATTAGTTTTTTATGATTTTTCAATAGATTTCACCATGGAAACTCTTGTGTTCATGGATTTAACCATGGATTTCATCCAAGAACCCCAAAATCAATTCAAGAAGATGATCTAACCCTATTTTATAATGTTTTTCATGATTTTAATCCATTAGAATCGTTCATTGCATTATTTTTTTATATTCTTAACCAATAAAACATGTGATTTACCCTTTTAATGGGTTAAATCCATGCTTTTAAAGGTAACATCAAATTCCAGCCATTGATTCCGTGTATTTTATTTATTTATTTATTTATCCATGTTTATTACACGTTTTCCAGCATAGAAATAATTTTTATTTTACTATTTTAGTATTTCTTTTATTGTTTTTATTAGTTAATGCATGTTTTATTAGATTTTATCAAATTTCTGTGCGTTTTAAGTTTAGAACAGAAAAGAGTATGCTGTTTCGGATTGAAATATTCACTGTTAATTGTTGATTTTTTTATATGTGATACATGCATATGTAAATGAACTAATGTAAAAAAATCAAAGTTTTTGAGATTCGAAAACCCTGTCAGAAAAATCGGACATCAAATCGGGTTTTTAAAGCTTTAAAATCGTTGTTAAAATCAGGAAGGTAACTTGATGTGATGATATTTTTCTCATCCTATATCCGATTTGAGATCTGTAAAATGCCATGGATTGATATTGATTAGATCTATCTACTGTGAAATTTTGAGATTGTTTGATATCTGTTTAGTATTTTTCCTCTGACAGAAAGTGTGATTTTAAATTTAAAACTCGTTAGGGTTTACCAAAACCTTAATCAGACTTGTGTTGTTCATAAATCCCAAACCACAGATTCAATTCATGATCTGTAAAACGTGAGTATTATTATTTTTATGTCTACTATTTACTGTTAAAATTTCAGAAATTTTTGATTAAGTTTGCTATTTATGTCTGTATTTTAAATCTGAAGTATCTGTTTTAACCCAGGTAAGATTTATTAGATTTTAATTTAGATTGCCGGAAGGGTTTCTCCCTAAGCGCAAATGCTTTTTCCGATATGTAAATTGTAAAATCTCTATTTTTTTTCCTAGTTTGTCTCTGTAAAATTTCAGAAGCTTTCATGGAGTATTGACCCCTGATTCAGGTCTAACTCTGAAACTGGTTGGTGACCTAGGTTAAAAATAGCTTATTTTAGGTTGTTAATGCAATTTTCGGATTAAAACAATGTCAAAAAATTATTTTTGCAATTTCAATCTGATTTTAGGGTTATAATAAGTGTTTGTGCTAATTTTTATGAAGTTTAGAATTCATTTGATGTCTGAATTAATCAAATTGCAAAACAGGGTCCCTGAAAGATGCAAAAACACTGCCAAAATCACAATGTTTGTGATATTTCTTGATTTTCATGCATAAGTGTGTGGTTTTAGGGTTTGTTCATGTTTATAATCATATTAGGGTGTTTTTATGTTTGATTTTGGGTTTATTTCAATCATAAATCTCAAGTTTTTACCAAAATCTATTTCAGAAAACCCTGATTTCAAGGCCATAGTCTTGCTATCGAGGGCAATTTGGTCATTTGACCTCAATTTCGAAATCCCTAACCCTAATTTTCATATTTTTAATCATGTCATATCATATTTGGTTTGATTTATTTTCATTTGAACTTCAAAAGTTGCATTTTTAAAAAATATCTTTCTAAAAACCCTGATTTCAAGGCTATAGTCTTGCTATCAGGGGTATTTTGGTCATTTTGACCCAAATTTCGAAATTTAAAATTCTATTTTCATATTTATTCAATTTTATTTTATATTTTATCAATTTTGATTTAAGGGAATCATGGAAAAGGCTTATATCTAGTAAAATCCAGTAATTTCTAGATATTACTGGATAAACCTAGAAAAGCCAACATATCATCACTAACAAAGTTTTCTAGTTTTGCAGGGACATTGAAGACTTTATTTTTCATGTATTTAAATTCAATAGTGATGTAAATTAAATTAAACTTGGAATAAGAATTTAAATTTTAGCTTAGACTAGGATTGCATTGCATATAGTTTAATTCTGCAAATATTAAATGTCTGATGAATGTATCATTCATGCACATTTTCATAAATTCACTATGGTCTACACGAATGGCACGTGCACTAGCTCTTATGGAGTTGACAAACTTGGTGGAATTTGTATTTATGGCCATAGTCAGAATACGAATGATACCCAGATTTGTAATCTTCGTATTAGCCACATTCAGCCTACACTCTTAGGCTAACTTCAAAATGCACTGCATTTCTCAAAAATACAAAAAGATTTTCTCAGTTCCTCAAAATCAAGTCTTTCAAATCCATATTCATTCATTTCATTCAATTTGCAAATTTCCATTTTAATTCAGAAAAATCAGTTTTCTCAAAAATTTCCTAAGTCTTATTCAAAAATCGATTTTCTCAAAATATTGATTTGCCAATGATATTTCAAGTATTTCCCAAGTTTCAAATTCGATTTTCTAAGTTATATTTTCAATTTCAAAGTTTGAATTCAAAGAAATCAAGTCTTCCAAAGTTATTTCACATTTCTCAAAATCGATTTTCACAAAAACCTCTAGATTCTTTAGAAATCGATTTTCACTTTCTCAAATACAGTACCTCAATCATGATTCACGATTTTCAAAGAGTTTATTTTCCAAATATTTTCCAATATTCAAATCAAACATCATGTTTTCAAATATGCATTTTCAGAAATTCATAGCACATGCCTGATTCTTTGTGCATTTAGGAAATAGAATATGATTTAGACAAGTTGAGCAAAGCTAAGCACACAATTGATCCTTGGTTCAATTACCCTTGATAAAGGCGCCAGGAACGGTTGAACCTCGTACTGACAGGCAAGTCCCATTCTTCGGAATTATCTCGCATTTTAAAACGGAGGCGAGTTATATTCAAAATCTTTTTCAAAGGTCAGTTTGACTCGCAAAAAGTAAAAATTTTGCGGTGATACCAGGTTTGGCGACCGTGATGGGACCTGTCTTCGCCTGATCAATCTAATGCTTTGCTTAGTTCAAATTGTCAAAATCGTGTTCCATGGAATGCCAGTTTTTATTTCATGATATCATGTGAACCTAGGAGCCTAGACTTGAACCCAGCTGACATGGAATGCATGTAGACTAGGCATGGTTTGGTAGGACTATATTGAGGAGGAAATTTTCATGCTCACATAGACTTAGGTCTAATACAATCCTCCTCAATCTAGGTTTGATTGAAAACAATGTTTGCTTCTTCAAATATTTCAAAATTCTATCTCTTTAGGACTTAGAGCCTTCTGTTTTCTTGCATGTGCGCATATTTCAAAAGTCACCCTACCTATATTGTCCCGATCTTCACATTGTTGGGCTCTCTTCCAGAACCATAGTTCGGGACAGAGCCTCACAAATGGGCCACCTATTTGGGTGAAAACCCCCTTGCCACGTACCAAGGGCCATAGTCCAACGTATATCGGCAGGTGCTCAAGGATGATGGAAAACTTGAACCTAGAACCGGAGAAATTGATTTTATGCCACGTACATCGAGCCTTGGCTTGAGTATATAGGCATAGCATGATTGGACACAGATGATCTGAACCTTAGTGTTAGGATTAAGGTCCTACAGCTATTTCAAAACTTGTGAATCTAGAGTCAACTTTTAGGGAATGTTGAATGTGCATACTTGTTTGTGCAAAATGTATTATAATCATGTCCTTTTTATTTTTCATATTTTCCCAATTTTCTAAAAAAAAAATACTAGACGATTTTTTCAAAAATCCTCAATCCATGTCCATGTACTGTCCATGTTTTAAACCCTGGACGATTTTCAAAATACTTCATTTTATGAAGTCCTTATATTTCATTAAACCCTAAACGATTTTCATAAAATTCCTCTATTTTCCTCAAAACTCCAGGTGATTTCCCATCTTTCCTGTCTTCTGGATCTCCAATTTCCTGCTTTATTTTTATGCTGCCTGCATTTTTCTCAAATTTCCTGTATTCTCCTGAGTCTTACTCCAATTTTCCATGTTTTCCAGTCTGATGGCATCCAGTCATCTTGATTCAGTCTTCCCTGAGGGTCACATCTCCTACGAGGTGCGACAAAGTCTTACCGAGCATCGAGTCCTCAACACCGGATCCTTCTTTCCCCAGTGGTACTATTCATGGCTCAAGAACTTCTATCGTATGTTTCAGGACCATTTGGACGATTGTGGATTGGAACTGGCTTCCGCAGTGGGAAAGCAGACAGTCAACGACAATTTGATCCATGCACTAGCAGAGCGGTGGAATCCGAGCACTTCTACCTTCTGGTTTCCATGGGGCGAGATGACAGTGCTGATAGATGAATTTTCAGAAATCGTGGGATTGCCCGAGCCAGCCGGTCAGCCTTGAGATCCATTGGAGAAACAATTTTTGATTAATGTCAAGGGTCTGGACCCCCGAGACGCTTTAGCTCGAATGACAGGACGCAAGTCTTGGCCATTGATCGAGGAGGATGGAAACGAATATGTAGACCTGCTCGAAATCTACAGACAGTATGGGGCATTTGTGGAAGTCAACTCATTATCTCGAACAGCTCGAGAAAGAATTCAGCATGCGATGGTTCTGTGCACGGTGGGATTCGCTCTCTTTCGAGATGGACGAAATTACATAGATATCAGGATAGACCAACTCTTGCGAAGGTGGGGAAGTCGACAGACCAGCCGCCTCTCCATTGCCATGGCCGCACTCGCTTTTCTGTACCGGGGGTTGACCCGCTTCACATTTGGAGAATCGATTCTAGTTGAAGGGTGCACCTATGCATTGCAATCTTGGTTCCTCCAGCATGTGCCAGCCCAAGCCAGCTCATTCAGATATAATGGTGAAAAGCTTCTTCCAGTTGCACTCTACCAGTTCTTGATCGATAACCTTCAGGAGGAAGAAGTCGTATGGGACTACTGTGATCGTCAGGAGTCACATCCCAGATATACTGTGATCATCGCAAAATTTTTCCTCTCGCAACATTCTCTCTCTTCCTTCTCTTTTTCTTTCCAACCTCTTATTTTCCTCCTTTTTGAAGGGAAAAAGATAAAAGACGGAAAGAAAGAGAGAAGAGAAAAGATAGAAGAGAAGAGAAGAGGAATTCTTTTGCGGGTCTCACTTGACCTTAATTTTGAAGAATTTTGAAATAACTCACCTCCGTTTTTGAAATATTTGCGGGGAAACTAGGAGACGGGATCCGCTCGTCGGTACGAGGTTCGACCGTTCCTGGCGCCTTTACCAGGGGTAATCGAACCAAGGGTCGAATTAATGCCTTTTGCTTTGCTAAGAAATTATCTAAGAATTTATCCTAAGTCTAAATGCACAATGAATCATGCTTGTGCAAATGCAAAGATGTATGCTCTTTTTGAAAAAAGTTTTGAAGAATTCCCAAGTGTTTGAGATGAATCCGATAAAGTGAAGAAATGATTTTCAACTTAGAACTTAAGATTAAAGTTCTAAGTCTCTTAGAATAATCATGAGCTTGTGAATATGAATTTGGATTTAGAAAGAGATGATTTTGAAGTTTTGAGATAAAAGAGAAAAAAAGGAAATTTTCAAAGTCATAAATAGACCTTGAATCAGAATAGAAATGAAGATAAAATTGGGAAATCTGAATAAAATTGAGAAAGGGAATTGATTTAAAAGTTGGGATTTCAAGATGAAATCCGAATCTAAGATCTGGATTCTGAATAGAGTTCAAAGTTGAATCTTGAATTTAGGATCTGAAAATGGGAACTTGATTTGAAATCTGGAATGAAATGAAATTGGATTTTAAGAATTGGATTCAAGATGAAATTTGGATCTGAATTTTTGAATGAAATTGGATTCAAGATTTGGAATCCCAGATGGTTTTTGGATCTGAATCTGAGATCTAAGATAGAGTTGGACTCTGGACCCTAAGATGGAATTGGATCTGGAGTCTGAGATTCAAAGTAGAGTTGGATTCTGGATCCTAAGAATTGGAATTTGAATCTGAATCTGAGATCCAATGGTAGAATGGGATCTGAATCCTAAATGAATTTTGGATCTGAAGTCTGAGATCCAAATGTAGAGTTTGGATTCTGGATCCTAAGAATTGGAATTTGGATCTGAATCTGAGATCCAATGGTAGAATGTGATCTGAATCCTAAATGGATTTTGGATCCGTGATTGGAGATCCAAAATGGAATAGAGTCCTACACTTGGAAATCTGGATCCAAGTTTGAGACTAGGATTTGGTTTAAAAGTCCAAATGGGACTTTTAAAGATGGATCTGGGTTTTGAAAACCCAGATCAAATCTAAACCTTGATTGAAGATAAGGGATGAACTTGATTTTGAAAAGATAACTTCAAAGTTTAAATTTGAATTTCAAATTTCGATTTGAGTTTGGAAATCTGAAGTTTGAATATAAAATGATTTTGGAATTTCAAAGTCAAATTAGATTTTGAAATTGAATTTTGAATCTTTGAAATGAGATAGAATTGGATTTGGATAAGATTTAAGAAGAAGAATCACTTGGAATTTTGAAAAAAAGAAGTTTTGAAAATATGATGCATTTCTATCCTATATGATGAATGAATTTGAGTAATTTTGAAATTGGTATTTGAAAAGCTATTTCATTCTTCAAATGAATTAAAATAAGATTGAAAATATAATACATCCTTGACTATGGTCATTGAATGTATTATATGATAATCTATATTTAAATACAAAAGAAGAGTAAAACACATTTTAGTGCTTTTATAGAATTTAAAATGAAATTAACCCTCAATATACCCTGACTATGGCCATTGGTATATATTTTGAGTTAATCCTAAGTTAAATTCTGATAAAAGAAAGAAATTATTTTGAGAAAATATGATGAATTTTGAAAGTGGATCTAGTGTGGATCCAGTGTTATTTCGTAAAAGATAAAAAAAATGCTAAGTTTTGTCCACACCCTGACTATGGCCATTGATGTGGATCGTCCACTTAACATCCATTACCTCTTACGAAATGGTGCACGTGCCATTCGTGTTTCACCATTGTGAGAATTTAAGAAATAAGGGAAAATGCGTGAAAAACAAGTAATTCAATGATATTTACAATGCTTATTCATTCTACCTAAAGCAGGAAATGTAAATTTTTATTCAAATCTAGCTATTACAACATGTGAAATCAATTTTACAACTTCAAATGATAACTTTATCCACATATTTCCTGCAAACACCGATTTAGTAAGATACAAATATATATAAAGAGATAGAAAAATGTTATATTTACAAATGTAAGCACATATATAATATCTTTAAACTATTTAGAGAGGTGACAATCTAGAATGTGCATGAATGTAAGCAAGTGATATATAATATCATGAACAAAATGTGAAACCGGATAGGCTCATTTAAGATGTCACGCTTTACACAGGGAAATAGCTTGGGCAATGAAGGTAAACTGAGCATGTGGGTTAATGTGTTATGAAGAGAGGTGCTGATGCCTATATAACAGCAAAATGGATGATGAAAATGCGGAAATGGTATATTGCAACGATACAGCAAGTGGAATGGATTTAGGCAATATGTTGGATAGGTTGGTGTAGCAATGATGTGGTTGCAGCTATAAGGGAGTTGCTGTAGAGAATGACAACAAGGTCTGATGGTGGCAATGTATAACAGGCATTAGGATATCAAAGAGGTTCTTCAGGGTACTATGCCTGAGAGAACAAGGAAAACTGTCCCTAAAATGGACACTTTTGACTTCACATTCAGCAAGTGTGAGACGGTCAGAAGAGGAAGAATAATTATCTGTAAGTGAGATTCCTACTTCAGCTAAAGGAGGTCTTCTATAGTTGAAACTAGATGACTCAGGTTCCAGAGATTTATGGAATCAAGTAAGGTTGGGCCCCTTCCTGGAGTCTTATAAGGTTTACTAAGAGCTATGGGTGTAGAGGATTGGATGACTGGTTTTCTCAGCAAAAGGAGCCATTCTGATCAAGGGGACTAACTTCCATGGATTTAAAAGCAAGGATGATATTCAGGGGAGTGGTGATGCCTTGTATGTGATATATACTGTGATTTTGAAACGTAGCAAGTGTGCAATATCATGAACTATACTGACGTGGATTCAATGGAAAAATGGCAAATATAGCAAATCTGATGACAATGAATACCTAGATGACATGACTATGATGGGATAATAATGAAATGATAAATAAAGAAAGGTGGAGAGGTCTTTGTATGACATTTACAGTCAGTGTTATAAAGAATGTTTATTAAGTCAAGATACAGGTGAGAGATGAATCCAGTTTTCAACAGTTGGAATTCACATAAAAAAAATAATTAATTTGCTAAAGGGGAAAAAAAGTGCAGCCTCTTCTGCAGATTGCTATGGATGACTTTTTAAAAGTCATAGCAGTTGAAACATCTCAACGTTGTAGTGTCCAAAATGAATATCCAGATTGGTCATGAATTTGAACCTTGGCTCCCAAAATTGATGTGCTTACAAGTTACCTCGGGTGTTCCGTTCAGCATTTAGCAGACAATCAGGAGTCTATATATATATATATATTTTTGTTAGTCTTCAAACTTGTTGAAGATTAATTCTCAGGAATGAGAGCCTTGATCAAATAGTCACTCTCTGCTCTTTGAATTCTTCAGTGTAGTAAATCCATATGAAGGCACAATGGTTAATATGACATATACTAATAGATGTGGGAATGATGTCTATAGCCCTATACAGGTTGCCATGAGATATAAATGCATGATAGTTAAATTAGTAAATGATGGTAATGAAACAGGTTGATAGAGGATTACATACAGCAAGGTTTGATATATGCTGGTATATGATGCAACAAATATTAACGTAAAAGATGCTGGGAATGATAATGAAATGACATATTGTGTGTGAACACATCATTATTTATTGTAACAGAGTGCAAATATGCAGACTAAAACTTATACAGTGTATGCACAGGTGATTAAAGCTAAATCCTCAACAACTCACCATGATCACGGCTTACATTCTTGTGAATTAATCTAACAGTGACCATGTCACGATGATGGATGGATAGTGGACATTTTATAACAGCAAAATTAGGCTATTAGGGCTACAAAAAGCAAATTTGGATTAGTTGAATGAATGCATGGGTTACACAAATTTGAGCATAGGGGTAAATAAAAAAAATAATGCTAAACAACGATTCAGAGTAGATAAAAGAAGAAAAGAAAAAAAAAACTTATAAATGTTGTAAAAAGGGAAAATGTATGAATACCTTAATGAATCAAAATCATACTAGTACTGTAGTAAAAAAAAAAAGAAACTCTTATAATGATGACTAGCAGTTCTTTTGCAACAGATAGGGATTCCTAATGAATCGTACTGAAGCTCAATAACAGGTAAAACTAGAGTTTATGAGAATTCACAATGAATCCAACGTGAACACCAGACTTTTCCACTCAACGGACTGAATAGCCAGCAGATCAATCTCAGGTATCGGCTTCTCAAAGTTCATAGTAACGAAAAGGTTTCTGCTGCCCAAATACGTAGGAAACCAATATCCTAAGCAAATCACAGGAAATTCATGCTATTACTGTGTTACAACAGAGAATTATCCTAAATATGAAAGAGGGGAATGTACAAACTGTGGGAAGGAGGAGACAATCACGAATAGACAAATCAATAGTGATGCAGATGGACAAACCACAAGACTAGACGTTGAGCAAGCACCCACAGAGCTTGGGAATTTCTGACCGTCGAAAGGGAATGACACAGAACAAGTCCACCATGACTACAGATGAAACCCAAGATCAGAAGAGAGCCATTGCAAAGTGAATTCGATCTTATGCTAGATCAGAATGAATATCACCATGAGGATCATGTTCCAAATTATAGGGATGATTTTGCCATATACAATCTGCCACGATCTCATATTAGTCAATCTAATAAGTTAAATAAATGGATGGTATTATCAAGTATAACAAATTCATGAAAGGAGGAAAATTTGGCAGCTAGTAAAGAAAGAAGAAAGAAAGAAGAGAAGAAAAAAAAAAGAAAACAAAAAAAAAAGAAAACAAAAATCTGTTGGAATGGATGTATTCCATTGATTTTGCACGATATAGGTGGATTGGTGTTTGCCATATGCAAAACCGACACCACAACGGTGCGACTTAAAGAGGAATACTTAAAAAAAAAAAAAAACCAGAAAAAGGAGATCGAAAGCAGATAAAGAAGAAGGGGAGTTTTTACCAGTAATTGCAGGGGATTTGATCACTCGTTGCTGAGAAGGAGAGACAATGACGACTATTATATGTCACTGCAAGATGAGATCGGCTTCTGTGATTTTGCTGCAATTTTTGGGGTGAGAATGGACCCTGTGATTTCGCTGGAACTCTAGAGTTGAAAGACGATCGAACCAGATTTTGACAGACCACTTGGAGCTCCTTCTTTCTGTAGAGAGGCGCTTTACTATGCCGATGATGAGAGGCGGAGAGTGGATGGATAATACTCAAAAGTGATCGATATCAGGGAAAAAAAAAAGGGGGAATGGAGGGTTGCGGTGTGGAAATTGATGGATAATCGATCAGAGGAGAACTCCCACAGAAGAAATGTCATTGGAAAACGGATGTCAATAATGTATTCGCAGAAAAACTTCGATGACGATGGGTTTAATCGATGGTCCAGCCAAAAGACCGATAATGGATCCCCCGCTTGTCTCTGGCTGGCCCTCCTTTATAGGGGAAAAGAGAAGACTCGAGAAAGCCCACTTCCGTTGCAGATCAATGGTGGGAGAGTGAGGGCAGCGATCGGAGGATGGAGGGCTCAATCGAGGCTTCTAGAATGGGGTTTGTTGAAGATTGAGGGCGGAGGGAAGAGAAGTTCGTTCCGGATGAACGATGATGAGAAGAGAGGAAGGAAGCGCGGGAGCGGGTTGTTGGAATTTTCTGTTTTTTCCAAAAGGAGGCTTCCTTTTTAGGGAACTTTTGAAAAAAAATGGTTATGAAAATGAGGTTTTCAGAAAATTGTTTCACAAGGCTTAAAAATTCTTTGTTTTTCTTGTAACTTTTCCCAATTTTTTTGGTTTTTCATGTTATTTTTCTATTTTTTTGTATTTTTAGAATAAAATCCTAAAGTTTTACGAGAAATCAAGGTTTAAAACTATTTTTTTTTTGTGTTTTTGTAGAATATTTACAAAGAGAATTTTTCTGAGAATTTTAGAAACTGTTTTGAGAAAATTTCTTCAGAAATGGGTCAGGATCCGGGTTTTGAGGAAATATGGATTTAAAGCGCCGGATTTGAACCTGAAAACGATTTTGAATGGATCAATATGGTTTTTAATCCAGAAAGTCTGAAGAATTTGCTTTGATTTCTCTGAAGATGGAGTCAAGGGCAAAAGGGTCATTTTGTAAATCTTTTGAAAAATTTGGGGTGTTCACAGATGCCCCTTTTTGTTACTAAGCCGGTTGAAAGCCGAGCTTAGTGGCAAAGACAACACTCCAAATTTTGAAAATGCCCCAGTCAGCAGATCTGAACTGGGTATGGAAGAATTATTTTGAAAATATGGCTTCTCAGGCTTTGAAACCTTATCCTGAATGACTTTGGGGAGATGAAATCCTTGAAAATGATATGATTGGGTAGAGAATGAGGAAATCGTGATGAGACTTTGGATGAAAATTTTGAAATGGCGAGAAATGAAAATTTTGATCAGGTCTCATGGGTGAGACAAGATACTCTTTTTGGAATGATTCAGGTTTAGCCCTTAACCTGGATGAGACGAAAATATATCAAGATGAATTTTGAAATGAGGAAAGGAATACATGAGGACCTTGATGGGACATTTTTGGAAAAATGCCTCGTGAGATGAAGCTCAAGTGAAATCCTTTCTTTGAATGGATATACAAAGCATGGATTCCTCAATGGGAAGAGCCATGATGGGACTGGGAGAAATCATCTCGTTAAAATGAGGAATTTTGTAGGAACAAGACTCAGGTTTAACCTAGACCTGCAAGGAAGATACCTCGCGAAGCGAGGTTCCGGGTTAACTTTTAACCTGGATAGGAAATCTACCATACGGATTGTTCAAATGGAGAAATCATAATGGGACCTTCAGAATTTGGACGAACAAATCCGAAAGGGGTTTGCGAAAGGAGGAAAATATAGGTTTCCTTAAAGTTTGGAAAAAGGAATGATTTTGGGCGTCTCATTTGCTAAGACTGAAATAACTTTTTGAAATTAATGACCTCTCGCAGAAAATTCAGGTTTTGACCCTTAACCTGAGTGGGAACACCATACGGAATCCTTGACTGAAGAAATCGCGATGGGACAGGAAGAGATACTTCAACTGAATGAGGCAACTCTTTTAGAAGATATAGACAACGCTAAGTTGCATCAAAAATGGATATTGAATGTTTATTTCATTTTTGGAATAGCTAGAAAATTTTGCCAATAAGATAAAATCATAGTAGATTCAAACGCTTGGAAATATGCACGTATGTGCGAAAGATATTTTCTCTTTTACCTAGAGTATTTCCTCCAATGAGGTTAACTCTTCAGTTTTTAAGAGTTAAATTCAAAAATTTAGCACTGATGATTTTCTTCAAGGAAGCTATCCATTTCCCTGATATGGGAATAAAAGAAATATTCTTAATTTCATAAAAGCAAGAAATGAAGAGATATTGATAAAAGAATTTTGCATGAGAAAAGATGACTTCTGGCAACTTTGGCAGTTTTGATATCTGGGCGTTTTCCCTACGATGATCTTTTTGCACTCTTTTTGAGTCATTAGGCTTTCTCGGTTTTTTTTCTCATCATCCTTCATTTGGATGTCTTGACTTTTTCTCTTTTTCAGGGAAGGGCACGTCACAAACTCCTTCATCTTGGAGATGCTCCGATCCTTCTTTTATCTCAGGGGTTCTATTGATCTCACTGGTTCAAAAGGTCTTTAGATGATAGCAGAAATCAAATATCTTTTAGGGTTTGTTGGTAGGTTCATCACACTCGCCTTCATCTCGACGGTGATCTGAACTTTCCCTGGAAGGATCCGTCACAAACTCCGTCATCTTGGAGATGTTTCAAATCTTCTTTGGCCCCGGGGGTCTACTCGCTTAATTTGCCTTCATCTTGACGACAATTGAGAGATCCCTTTTGCGGATATTTGATTGCAACTTTTAAACGAAAATGAGGAGATATGGATTTGAGTGAATTCTTTTTATAGCTTAAGATATTTCCACTGCCTGATTGTCAGAAAGTCATTTTTTAAAACATGCGCCATAGCTAAGATCAATATCAATTCGCTTCTGGCTTTTCAACATCATTGAAGATTTCTTTCATTGATCATATCGAGGATATTTCTTACATCCTTTTGGTTGATCGACAGGAAAAGATTTGAATTTTACCTCTTTTTCGCCAGGAGTTTTACCTTTTTGGAAGGAAATACAGGAGGTAATCTAAGGAAATTCCTTTTGTGTAGCAAGAATATTGGAGTCAACAACTGTTTTTAGCAAATTGGCAAAGTTTTCACAAATTTCTTGTGAAATAATCACTCAATATAGATTTTGATGAGACATTTAGCTGTAATTTAAAGAAATGGTGTGAGAAATCAGACTTTAGAAAACTGGACTGATGAAATAATATTAGGTCTTTGGAAATCCCGACCAGTTTATGAGAAACTGGATTTTTGATAATCCCGACCAGTGAAAACACTGGATTTCAGTGAAAAATATTGGATTTTAAATCCCGACCAGTTATGAAAACTGGATTTCAAATCCCGACCAGTGAAAAATACTAGATTTTAAATCCCGACCAGTTATGAAAACTGGATTTCAAATCCCGACCAGTGAAAAATACTGGATTTTAAATCCCGACCAGTTATGAAAACTGGATTTCAAATCCCGACCAGTGAAAAATACTGGATTTTAAATCCCGACCAGTTATGAAAATTGGATTTCAAATCCCGACCAGTGAAAAATACTGGATTTTAAATCCCGACCAGTTATGAAAACTGGATTTCAAATCCCGACCAGTTATGAAAACTGGATTTCGAATCCCGACCAGTGAAAAATGCTGGATTTCAAATATGAAGGATTTAACCTGATGGTTTGAAAAATGACTGAACTTGAGAAATTATAACCCGAGGGTTGATGAAATTCTGAAGATATTGCAACCAGAGGTTGGGAAACTGATAGAATTTTAAAAGATTGAAGATCTTGAAGGTTTTGGAAATGATAGGATTGAGAAGTCGCACCCTAAGGGTTTGATCTTCTGGAATACACGACCAGCGGGAGCTGGATCTTTTTGGAATACAGGACCAACAAGATGCTGGATCCTCTGGAAATACATGACCAGCGAGATGCTGGATCTTTTGAAAATACATGACCAGCGAGATGCTGGATCCTTTGGAAATACATGACCGGCAAAAGCTGGATCTTTTGAAAATACATGAAGTTTTGGAATATTTAAGTCAGAACTTGAATTTAGAAGGAGAAAGGTCTTTGGTCAGAAGACTGATTTTAGAAGGTTACCGGTGTGAGAACCGGGTTTTTCAAATGTGCTCTATATATGATTGAAAAGTTTGAAAACAACCAGTGTGAGAACTGGGTGTTGAAGATGAGCTTAGATTTTTCAAAATGAGTTTTTAGAAGATAATTCAAGATTTATCCCCTTATCCTGAACGAGGGAATAATAAAAAAGAATACCTCATTGAAAGGAGGCATCAGGTTTATCCCTTAACCTGAAAGGGTGATTTGAAGATAAAAAAAAAAAATTTTAATAAGATTGGAAAATTTGTTAAAACTTGACATAAACGAGCATTAGCTTGATGTAAATCTGATCAAAGCAAAATGAATCAAATGAAAAGACAATAAAAATCACAGGATCAATTAAGAATTAACAAAATTTGAGGAGAAGAACTTTCGTCTAATCCTGCCTGCATATGATGAGAAAGATGTTTATGAATAAAATGCCCCAGTATCATGGAGAAGAATGTAAGAATTGATAGAAGATCATTGTTTTTATTGAAATGACTCTTTGAATAGTACAAAAGGTTTTTGAATGAACATTTCAGGTATAAAACTTCTTCAAATGCAAAGCATTAATGGGATCTGGCATCTCCACTCCATCTGCGTTGATTAGACGATACGAATTGTGAGGCAAAGCTTCCTTAACCACATAAGGGCCTTCCCAATTGGGTGACCACTTGCCTTGTGGTCGATGCTTGAGATGAGCCGTTGATCTGAGTATCAAATCATTAACTCGAAATTTTCTCTCAATGACGGACTTGGCATAGTGTCGAGCTATCCTCTGTCGATAGGCTTGAGCATGCTCTGCTGCCTTGAGCCTCTTTTCATCCAGTAAATCTAGTTGCACCAATCTCTGCTGCTGATACTGATCAAGTGGCAATTCTACGAGAGAAGCGAATTTGAGAGCGGGTTTTTGGATATGGAGAGGTAACACCACTTCAGTCCCGTAAACAAGTTCTGATGGAGTGGCATTAGTCGGGGTCCGAATGGTGGTCCGATATACCCAAAGTGCGTCATGAATTTTCTCATGCCAGTCTCGACCTGTCTTCACAGTCCTTTCCAAAATACGAATCAAGATTTTATTGGTGGCTTTGGCTTGGCCGTTCCCTTGAGGGTAATAAGGAGCTGAGAAATGATGGGAAATTCTGAATTTAGAACAGAAGGTTTTCATCCTCTCATTTTTGAAATGGGTTCCATTATCTGAGACGATATCATGTGGTATGCCGAAGCGGCAAAGAATGTTTTTGTGAATGAAAGAAACCACATGGCGGCCTTCTACTGTGCGTAGAGTAACAGCTTCAACCCATTTTGTGAAATACTCTGTCGCAGCCAGGAAGTATTTGTGGCCGTTGGAAGCAGAGGGGGTAATTGGGCCGACGACGTCAAAAGCCCACATAGAAAACGGCCAAGGAGAAACAACTGATTGTAGATATGTGGCCGGAGCATGAATGTACGACGCGTGCAATTGGCACTTGACGCACTTTTGCACAAATCGATGGCAGTCCTGCTGCATGGTGTTCCAATAGTACCCTGCTCGAACGATCTGCTTGACGAGAGTCTGATAACCGACATGGCCACCACAAATCCCTTCATGCGCCTCTTGGATAACTTCCATAGCTTCTTCTTTGTCTAAGCATCTTGCATACTCAGAGCTGAAACCACGGCGGTAAAGGACATTGGCAAGAATGAAATATCGGGTAGACATACGCTGAATTGCACGTTGCTCCCTTTTTGGCATCTCTGGTGGAAATTCACCAGTCTCAATAAAATTTTTAATGCTTTGGTACCAAGGTTTCTCCTTCTGATTGACCTGGTTTACTTGCACATTTGAATCGAACGCGGGGTGTTCAAGTCTGCCAACTTCGAAAGAACGACATGATTCACTACTTTTGAAGAATAGAATGGATCCCAAGCTGGCTAAGCCATCAGCTATTTGATTATGCTCTCTTCTGATATGACTGAGCTGAAATTCTTCGAAGCTGTCCACAAGAGCGAGGACGATCTTCTGATATGGAATCAATTTGGAATCTTTCACTTGCCATTCAGTGTTAACTTGACTGACAACAAGCAGGGAATCACCAAAGGCGTGCACTCTCTTGACATTGAAACATTGCAGAATTTTGAGGCCTTGTATTAAAGCTTCATACTCGGCCATATTATAAGTGCATTGGAAACCAAGCTTAAGAGAATAAGGGATCATTTCTTTTTCTGGAGTGATTAACAAGACTCCAATCCCGATGCCAGACATGTTTTTAGAGCCATCGAAGAACAAGTTCCAAACTGGGGGCTGTTGGACATTACAGATGTGCTCGTCAGGAAAATCATCCTCTGTTTTAATTTCTTCTGTCAGAGGGAAATCTGCCAACTGATCTGCGATCGCTTGGCCCTTAATCGACTTTTGAGAAACATACTCTAAGTCATATTGCATCAACAGGACTTGCCACTTTGCGATTCGTCCAGTGAGAAAAGGTTGTTCAAGAATGTATCTGAGCGGATTGAGCTTTGAAAGAAACTTAATTTCAGAAGCCAACAAGTAATGTCTCAATTTCTGGCACATCCAGACCAGAGCCAGACAAGTTTTTTCCATCTGAGAATACTTCTTTTCATAATCAATGAACGTTTTGCTTACGTAGTAGATGGCGTGCTCTATCAAACTGCCTTCTTCATACTGAGCAAGGAATCCACCACAGGCATTCTGAATGACTGAAATATATAGCAAGAGCGGCTTTCCCAGCTTTGGCGGCTTCAAAACTGGTGGATTAAGGAGATACTGCTTGATGCACTCAAACGAGAGTTGGCATTCTGATCCCCATTCGAATTTAACTCCTTTTCTTAGCAAATGGTTAAAAGGCTCACATCTCATAGCCAAATTGGAGATGAACCTGCGAATAGACTGAATACGCCCTTGAAGGCTTCACAGTTCTCTCAGATTAGTTGGATGCGGCATGTCAATAATGGCTTTCGCTTTAGCCGGATCCACTTCGATCCCTTTCTTGCTGATGATAAAGCCGAGCAGCTTGCCGGATTCGACTCCAAAAACACATTTTTGAGGGTTAAGTCTCAATTTGTAAAGAATAAGTCTTTCAAAAACTTGACTAAGAGCATCAAGGTGATCCTCTTCTTCTTTAGACTTAACCAAAATGTCATCCACATATGCTTCCATATTCTTGTGCATTTGATCGTGGAAAATAACAGCCATCGCCCTTTGATAAGTTGCCCCGGCATTCTTGAGCCCAAATGGCATCACTGTATAGCAGAAAGTTCCCCATGGGGTAGTAAATGAAGTCTTTGACTGATCACGAACGGCCAACTTAATCTGATTATAACCTGAATATCCGTCCATGAAGGAAAACATGGCATGACCTGCTGTGCTATCGATCAACAGGTCAATATTAGGAAGTGGATAATCATCTTTCGGGGTGGCCTTATTGAGATCCCTGAAATCAATGCAAATCCGAACTTTTCCGTTCTTTTTAGGGACGGCTACGATATTTGCCAACCAATCGGGATAATCAATGGCCCGGATGAAGCCTGCTTTCAATAAATCTTCGAGTCCTTCCTTGACTTGTTGCTCAATTCGAGGGTCTAATTTCCTCAATTTTTGCTTGATCGGTCTGGCTTCTGGTTTCAACTTGAGTCGATGCTCAACCAGCTTGATATCCAATCCTGGCATATCTTCGTAAGTCCAGGCGAATACTTCTTGATGCTTTTTGAGGAATTGGATGAGTCTAGCTTTTTCAACTTCGCTTAGACTTGTCCCGATTTTGAGAATCTTCGGATCATCTTCTGACCCAATGTTGATATCCTCGGTTGGATCTTGAACCAAAGATGAAGGTTCATCCTGCTTCTGAATGTGAGCAAATTCTGGCAAATCCTGGATAGTGGAATCAAATTCAGCTGACTCTTCAGTCTGTTCCGTTGTCTGACTGACCTCTGCTCTGTTTTTCATCTCAGGAAACCTTGCCAATTTCAGATATTTGGGATTGATAACAAATCTCGTCATTGATTCAGGAGTTAATGATCCTGAAGATGTAGAAAATGTTTTTATTTAAGAGAAAGTACGAGCCAAATCAAACTTTTGTATAAGTAAAGAACAATGATATAGACAAAATATAAGAAGAAATGATAGATGCTCAAAATGTGAAGAGAGAATTGATTTTTTTCATTGATTGGAAATGAAGTATTTACAAGATATTGATAAAAGATGGGATCGCGTTCTCCCTACAAGATTTAACAAAAGATAAGAAAAGAAAGCAGGAAAACTAAGGCATCATCTTCATTTATTTCCCCTGACAAATACTGTTTTCTTGCTGGGATCTTGGCCGGTAAATCCCAACCCTGAACTGTTCGTATGCCGAACTGGAATGATGGGCTCTATCATGCCATCTTCATCTTTCTCCATGCCTCGGAATGGCTGGTATCCGTGTTTGATCAACAGATCGAATCCCTTTCTTGCTTTAGAAAACTGAGAAAATAGGGGATGATCTTTGAAGGAGGCGTAATCAATGCGTCCTCCTAGCTTGAAGAAACAAGGTCCCTGCCATTGGACCGTGGCTGCAACATTTTCCTCTCCCATGACATCTTTTAGCTTCAGCATCTCTAGACTGTCACTGAGATTGATCTCATCCGCTTCTCGGATGCTTGGAATATCAGCTGTGAATGTCAGACGAGGAATCATAGGTTGTGGCAGCCTCTCTTCAGGATCTTCACCCAAAATGGTGGTGATCATTCCACCTTTGGACCACTTTATGCATTGGTGGAGAGTTGAGGGAACGACATTGGCATTGTGGATCCATGTTCGTCCTAACAGAAGATTGTAAGTCGGCGGCACATTGACGACATGGAACAATATCGTATGCACTGAGTAGTTGATGAAGATTTCCAAAAAGACTTTGCCTTTGGCAGTTTGCCCATGATTATCGAAGCCATAGATGGTGATGGGATCAGGCATATATTCTTCCTCTTTTAATCCCAATGCTTTCGCTGTCATTTCTGGGCAAATATTCAGACTGCTGCCCCCATCCACAAGTACGTGCGGGACAGTCATGCCCCTGGTCCTGACCACTATATACAATGCATTGTTGTGGAATGAATGAGGCTTAGGCAAGTCCTCATCTGAAAAGGTAATAGGCGCGTTAGTCATTGCTTGGTTAACTATCTGCGCCATGTCTTCGGGCGTGGTGCCCGATTTTACCTTGATCTTCCTCAATAGATCATCTATTTTTTCTTTATGCTGGGGAGAGTCGTGAGTCAACTCAAAGATGGAGATGTTGGAGAGTGCTGTGATAGGCTTCTGAAGGCTTTTGGCCCGCTCTTCTGCTGCTTCTGAGGTTTCTGCTTCCTCTATGCAGGCTTCCCTTTTTACAAATCTTTTTGGAAAAACTTGGATCTTTCCACTCTCAACTGACATGTTTCTAATATTTAAAAATGAGAGGATATCCCCTCTCTGAAATGCTGGTTGATTCTGATGTAGAACCATCACCTGATGCTGCAAACTTATTTCTTCGCTGGAGCAAGGATGCATGTGACTCTGCGGGAGAAAAGAACCTTCTGAAATGGTTGACACTGAATGTTTTGGGAATGGGGCGGACAGAATGTCCATTTTGCCCTCTTCTTCATCCTCGATGAGGATGCTTTTATCAATACAATCCTGAATCAGATGCTTCAGGACGAAGCAATACTCAGTGTCGTGGCCCATCGCCCTGTGGAACTTGCAATACTGTTCCTTAAATCTACCCATGAGCACTGGCGGATCTGCGACCTTGGGAAGTTTCACCATCCCGTGAGACAACAAGTATTCCAGAATTTTTTCTAGAGGCTGGTCGAGGGGAGTGAACTTCCGATCCCTGCTCTAGTTTATATGTTTAGGTTTTTCTTGAAGGTCCCCCTTTTGTTGAGGACCGGTCGGGAGAGGCTTATCATTGTTCTTGAAGAATTTCCCTTTCCTTCCTCTGTTTTGCTTGGGCTTTGTGCCACTGCCACTGCCCTGTTTACTGCTACTGCCCTGATCATCCCCTGGAACCTCGGCGGAGTAGGTGAAGTGTGCCTTCTTCTTTGGGTCTTGCACGTTTTTGGCTAAGGCGACACCTTCATACATCCCATTTTCTACCCCCATCTCGAGCCATTCTGCTCGCTCCGTCAGTTCGATAAACGATTTGGAGGGATATGGGAAGAGGAGGCTTTTTAGAGGCTGGGAGAAGTTGTTGAGGATGACTTGGAGGGCATGTTCCTCGGAGATAGGATTTCTCATTTTGTTGCAAAGGCTTCTTCACTTATGAATGAAATCCCTGGCCTTTTCATTGGGCTCTTGTTTCAGGTTGCACAGGTGGTTCAGGGTGGGCAGAGCTTCCGTGTTGAATAGGAAGCGTTCAACAAACATGTTGACCACCTTGTCAAAATCTCTTAGTTCGATGGGATTGACATGCTCAGCATACCATTTGGCAGCCATCCCCTCCAGACTGCGGGGAAAACAAAGAAATAGGGCACGGTTGTCTTCGCTGAACCGGGCGCATTCTGCGAAGAACATGGCAAGGTGGGCCTTGGGATCTCCGGATCCATCGAATTTAATGAATTTTCGGGGGAGATTCTCCAAATTGATGTCTCCTTCCAAACCAAGGTAGAAATCCTGTCTGGTGTATGACCTTTTTCCTTTATCTCGGACTTGCAGGTCTTTGACTATTTTGGTCAAGGCTTGGATTGAATCCTCTGCGGGGGCCCCATGCTTGGGCTTGTTTACTGACACTGGCTCCTCTACCGGCCTCTTGGGCTGCCGCAGATGTTTCGGAATGTAGATCAGCTGCTCTTCTTCGGAATTTTCTTCCGCTGACTCAGAATCTTCAGAGGTACTGTCACGCTGCACTTTTTGCCTGCTAATCTTGATGGGCTTCTTCATGGGCTTTTTCTTCACTTTGGTCTTAGAAGCCGCTTTCTTTGGAGCCGCCTTAGCCTGCTCGGCCATCATTTTGGTCATCATTTTCTAAAAAACCCGATACATGGCTGGATCAACATCACTTTCATCTCCGGAGTCGTGCTTTTTGGATAATCGGGGAGAATTCATCTCCTCTGGCTCGCTGTCACTGTGCTGTTGAGCGGCCCTCTTATCAGCCCTTGTCTGAACCATTTTTCAGATGCCAAAGCTTTCCTGCAGAATATGGGAATGGTTAGAGTATGGAGAAGCTTTTTTGAAAATCATAATTTCTTTGAGAGAAAGCAAGAAATGAAGGGATTTGGTAGACAATTTCAAGAGATTATCCCATTACCCGGGATTGGGTCATCACACGATTTGTGATAATTGTATTACCATTTGATGATAACAGAGAAATGTGCCTTGTTACCTAGGCGAGGTCGTCAACCATGATAAGATTTGAAGAGATGCGGAAGGAATATCCCTTTTACCCGGGATTAGGTCGTCACTCAAGTTTTTGTGACTTTTATTTGTGCTACAAACAAAATACAGAAAGCAACATTTTTTTGGCCAAAAAGTAAATTTTTATTGATATCTTTTCAAAGACAAAGAGAGGGTGGGCAGACAGTTTGCCACCACTCTTGATATTCAGATGATACATTTGGCCCAGGAAAAATAGACAGAGAAATAAATGCGTTCCAGGTATATTTAGCGACATGATATGCCCCAGACCACTGATCCGACTGCAGGTTGAATTCTGACACGTTGCCTGTCGGGAAACGGGTGTTGGCACGAACTTGCCGCTGCGAAAACTGCCTCAGACATCGTTCCGGCTGATAATCAATACAAAAGAAAGGGCCCATCAACTTGTAGCGCTTGTCACGGGCATAAGTGTATCGAGGAACAGTCTCTTTTCTATCAAAGAAATCCCAGGTGATCTCCTCCTGATGCAGCTTCTCGATCAGAGCTCGGCATTGGATGACTGTCTTCGGCTGCTTACTGTTGAACCTGAAAGAACTGGCCTTCGAAGGAACGTGTCGCAGGAACCATGACTGCAAGGCATAAGTGCATCCTTCTACTAGAATGGTTTCCCTAAGAGCAAATCGAGCCAAGCCTCTGTAAAGGAAGGCTAATGCGGCCATGGAGACTGAAAGTTGGCGGGTCTGCTTGCTTCCCCATCTCTGAAAGAGCTGAGCAACTCTGATGTCTATAAAATTCTGACCATCTTGGAAGAAGGCTAACCCCACTGTGCACAGGATCATGGCATGCTGAATTCTGTCCTTCGCTGCTCGGGACAAAGTGTCAACCTCTTTGTAGGCTCCGTACTTTTGATATAATTGAACAGGTCGATGAACTGATTACCACCAATCTCGGTGAGAGGCCAAGATCTGCTCCCCGTTGCTCTTGCTAAGGCTTCTCGAACATCTACCCCTTTGATGTTGATCAAAAATTGTTGCTCGACAGGATCATCTGGCTGACCAGCTGGTTCGGGCAATCCCATAATGTCATTGAACTCGTCCATCAGTAGGGTCATCTCTCCCCATGGAAACCAGAATGTGCAGGTACGTGGATTCCATCGTTCTGCCATGGCCTGAATCAACGCTCCATTGATGACTCGCTTGCCTACTGCTGATGCCATCTCCAACCCGCAGTCATCCAAGTGGTCTGGGAACATGCGTGAGAAGGTGGCGAACCAAGAATAATACCACTGTGGGAAGAAAGTACGAGACTGGATGACCCGCAGATCTGGGGTTCCATCCCTTATTTGATAGAAGACATGATCCCAAGGAAAGATAGTATCGGGAGATTCAGATGCCATCGGAGTGATACTGAGGCAAAAAGAGGAAGAGAGTCAGATAGAATGCAGGACTTATGGATAGACTCTTTAAAGAATCAAACCTGGAAATTTTGAAAAGGTTGATAAAATTTTAAAGGAATTTTCCAGGGTTTTTAAAGAAAATTTAATCAAAAGAGAAAAAGAAATGTAGGTAGATAGAAATATACACCTGGGGTTTTTGAAAAAGGGTCTGATACCTATATATGAGAGAATAAGAGAAATGTCACACAACCAAAGCTGCACAAACAAGGATGCGCATACAGCACTCCCTAAAGGCTGACTCTAAATGCAAAAGTTGAAATGGCTTGTAGGACCTTAATCCTAACTCTAAGGTTCAAATTATCTGATTCCAATCAAGATACGCCGATATACCCAAGCCGAAGCTCGAAGTACGTGGCATAGAAATATTTCTCCGGTTCTAAGGTAATGGCTTCCCAACATCCTTGAGCACCTACCGATATACCTCGGACTATGGCCCTTAGGTACGTGGTAGGGGGGCGCGAACCCAAATAAGTGGTCCAGTTGTGATGCTCTCTCCCGAACTATGGTTCAGTAAGACAGCCCAGCAACGTGAAGACCGGGACAATGTAGGTAAGGGATGTTTTTTAAAACATGTTCAACATGCAAAAGTCAGATAGCTCTAATGCAAGTCCTAAAGAGATAGATCTAAATGAAAGGAAGCATACACTTGCATACATTGTTTATATTCAATCCCTAAAATTGAGGAGAGTTGTATTCAAGACCTAGGTCTAATGTGAGCATGGAATAATCTCCTCAATATGGTCCTATCAAACCATACTTAAATCCTATATGCAATGATGTCAGCTTAGGACAGAATCTAGGCTTCCTAAGGTTTGCATGGAAATGAAGCTGACATATGAAGAATAAAGACTTAGATAATATCAAAGCAAAAGAAAAGGCATAATTTAACCGGACAGAGACGAGTCCCATCACGGTCGCCAAAACTGTGATCATCGCAAAATTTTTCCTCTCGCAACATTCTCTCTCTTCCTTCTCTTTTTCTTTCCAACCTCTTATTTTCCTCCTTTTTGAAGGGAAAAAGATAAAAGACGGAAAGAAAGAGAAGATAAAAGAAAGAAGAGAAGAGAAGAGGAATTCTTTTGCGGGTCTCACTTGACCTTAATTTTGAAGAATTTTGAAATAACTCGCCTTCGTTTTTGAAATATTTGCGGGAAAACTAGGAGACGGGATCCGCTCGTCGGTACGAGGTTCGACCGTTCCTGGCACATTTACCAGGGGTAATCGAACCAAGGGTCGAATTAATGCCTTTTGCTTTGCTAAGAAATTATCTAAGAATTTATCCTAAGTCTAAATGCACAATGAATCATGCTTGTGCAAATGCAAAGATGTATGCTCTTTTTGAAAAAAGTTTTGAAGAATTCCCAAGTGTTTGAGATGAATCCGATAAAGTGAAGAAATGATTTTCAACTTAGAACTTAAGATTAAAGTTCTAAGTCTCTTAGAATAATCATGAGCTTGTGAATATGAATTTGGATTTAGAAAGAGATGATTTTGAAGTTTTGAGATAAAAGAGAAAAAAAGGAAATTTTCAAAGTCATAAATGGACCTTGAATCAGAATAGAAATGAAGATAAAATTGGGAAATCTGAATAAAATTGAGAAAGGGAATTGATTTAAAAGTTGGGATTTCAAGATGAAATCCGAATCTAAGATCTGGATTCTGAATAGAGTTCAAAGTTGAATCTTGAATTTAGGATCTGAAAATGGGAACTTGATTTGAAATCTGGAATGAAATGAAATTGGATTTTAAGAATTGGATTCAAGATGAAATTTGGATCTGAATTTTTGAATGGAATTGGATTCAAGATTTGGAATCCCAGATGGTTTTTGGATCTGAATCTGAGATCTAAGATAGAGTTGGACTCTGGACCCTAAGATGGAATTGGATCTGGAGTCTGAGATTCAAAGTAGAGTTGGATTCTGGATCCTAAGAATTGGAATTTGAATCTAAATCTGAGATCCAATGGTAGAATGGGATCTGAATCCTAAATGAATTTTGGATCTGAAGTCTGAGATCCAAATGTAGAGTTTGGATTCTGGATCCTAAGAATTGGAATTTGGATCTGAATCTGAGATCCAATGGTAGAATGGGATCTGAATCCTAAATGGATTTTGGATCCGTGATTGGAGATCCAAAATGGAATGGAGTCCTACACTTGGAAATCTGGATCCAAGTTTGAGACTAGGATTTGGTTTAAAAGTCCAAATGGGACTTTTAAAGATGGATCTGGGTTTTGAAAACCCAGATCAAATCTAAACCTTGATTGAAGATAAGGGATGAACTTGATTTTGAAAAGATAACTTCAAAGTTTAAATTTGAATTTCGAATTTCGATTTGAGTTTGGAAATCTGAAGTTTGAATATAAAATGATTTTGGAATTTCAAAGTCAAATTAGATTTTGAAATTGAATTTTGAATCTTTGAAATGAGATAGAATTGGATTTGGATAAGATTTAAGAAGAAGAATCACTTGGAATTTTGAAAAAAAGAAGTTTTGAAAATATGATGCATTTCTATCCTATATGATGAATGAATTTGAGTAATTTTGAAATTGGTATTTGAAAAGCTATTTCATTCTTCAAATGAATTAAAATAAGATTGAAAATATAATACATCCTTGACTATGGTCATTGAATGTATTATATGATAATCTATATTTAAATACAAAAGAAGAGTAAAACACATTTTAGTGCTTTTATAGAATTTAAAATGAAATTAACCCTCAATATACCCTGACTATGGCCATTGGTATATATTTTGAGTTAATCCTAAGTTAAATTCTGATAAAAGAAAGAAATTATTTTGAGAAAATATGATGAATTTTGAAAGTGGATCTAGTGTGGATCCAGTGTTATTTCGTAAAAGATAAAAAAAATGCTAAGTTTTGTCCACACCCTGACTATGGCCATTGATGTGGATCGTCCACTTAACATCCATTACCTCTTACGAAATGGTGCACGTGCCATTCGTGTTTCACCATTGTGAGAATTTAAGAAATAAGGGAAAATGCGTGAAAAACAAGTAATTCAATGATATTTACAATGCTTATTCATTCTACCTAAAGCAGGAAATGTAAATTTTTATTCAAATCTAGCTATTACAACATGTGAAATCAATTTTACAACTTCAAATGATAACTTTATCCACATATTTCCTGCAAACACCGATTTAGTAAGATACAAATATATATAAAGAGATAGAAAAATGTTATATTTACAAATGTAAGCACATATATAATATCTTTAAACTATTTAGAGAGGTGACAAGCTAGAATGTGCATGAATGTAAGCAAGTGATATATAATATCATGAACAAAATGTGAAACCGGATAGGCTCATTTAAGATGTCACGCTTTACACAGGGAAATAGCTTGGGCAATGAAGGTAAACTGAGCATGTGGGTTAATGTGTTATGAAGAGAGGTGCTGATGCCTATATAACAGCAAAATGGATGATGAAAATGCGGAAATGGTATATTGCAACGATACAGCAAGTGGAATGGATTTAGGCAATATGTTGGATAGGTTGGTGTAGCAATGATGTGGTTGCAGCTATAAGGGAGTTGCTGTAGAGAATGACAACAAGGTCTGATGGTGGCAATGTATAACAGGCATTAGGATATCAAAGAGGTTCTTCAGGGTACTATGCCTGAGAGAACAAGGAAAACTGTCCCTAAAATGGACACTTTTGACTTCACATTCAGCAAGTGTGAGACGGTCAGAAGAGGAAGAATAATTATCTGTAAGTGAGATTCCTACTTCAGCTAAAGGAGGTCTTCTATAGTTGAAACTAGATGACTCAGGTTCCAGAGATTTATGGAATCAAGTAAGGTTGGGCCCCTTCCTGGAGTCTTATAAGGTTTACTAAGAGCTATGGGTGTAGAGGATTGGATGACTGGTTTTCTCAGCAAAAGGAGCCATTCTGATCAAGGGGACTAACTTCCATGGATTTAAAAGCAAGGATGATATTCAGGGGAGTGGTGATGCCTTGTATGTGATATATACTGTGATTTTGAAACGTAGCAAGTGTGCAATATCATGAACTATACTGACGTGGATTCAATGGAAAAATGGCAAATATAGCAAATCTGATGACAATGAATACCTAGATGACATGACTATGATGGGATAATAATGAAATGATAAATAAAGAAAGGTGGAGAGGTCTTTGTATGACATTTACAGTCAGTGTTATAAAGAATGTTTATTAGGTCAAGATACAGGTGAGAGATGAATCCAGTTTTCAACAGTTGGAATTCACATAAAAAAAATAATTAATTTGCTAAAGGGGAAAAAAAGTGCAGCCTCTTCTGTAGATTGCTATGGATGACTTTTTAAAAGTCATAGCAGTTGAAACATCTCAACGTTGTAGTGTCCAAAATGAATATCCAGATTGGTCATGAATTTGAACCTTGGCTCCCAAAATTGATGTGCTTACAAGTTACCTCGGGTGTTCCGTTCAGCATTTAGCAGACAATCAGGAGTCTATATATATATATTTTTGTTAGTCTTCAAACTTGTTGAAGATTAATTCTCAGGAATGAGAGCCTTGATCAAATAGTCACTCTCTGCTCTTTGAATTCTTCAGTGTAGTAAATCCATATGAAGGCACAATGGTTAATATGACATATACTAATAGATGTGGGAATGATGTCTATAGCCCTGTACAGGTTGCCATGAGATATAAATGCATGATAGTTAAATTAGTAAATGATGGTAATGAAACAGGTTGATAGAGGATTACATACAGCAAGGTAATAGATAAGTTTGATATATGCTGGTATATGATGCAACAAATATTAACGTAAAAGATGCTGGGAATGATAATGAAATGACATATTGTGTGTGAACACATCATTATTTATTGTAACAGAGTGCAAATATGCAGACTAAAACTTATACAGTGTATGCACAGGTGATTAAAGCTAAATCCTCAACAACTCACCATGATCACGGCTTACATTCTTGTGAATTAATCTAACAGTGACCATGTCACGATGATGAATGGATAGTGGACATTTTATAACAGCAAAATTAGGCTATTAGGGCTACAAAAAGCAAATTTGGATTAGTTGAATGAATGCATGGGTTACACAAATTTGAGCATAGGGGTAAATAAAAAAAATAATGCTAAACAACGATTCAGAGTAGATAAAAGAAGAAAAGAAAAAAAAAACTTATAAATGTTGTAAAAAGGGAAAATGTATGAATACCTTAATGAATCAAAATCATACTAGTACTGTAGTAAAAAAAAAAAGAAACTCTTATAATGATGACTAGCAGTTCTTTTGCAACAGATAGGGATTCCTAATGAATCGTACTGAAGCTTAATAACAGGTAAAACTAGAGTTTATGAGAATTCACAATGAATCCAACGTGAACACCAGACTTTTCCACTCAACGGACTGAATAGCCAGCAGATCAATCTCAGGTATCGGCTTCTCAAAGTTCATAGTAACGAAAAGGTTTCTGCTGCCCAAATACGTAGGAAACCAATATCCTAAGCAAATCACAGGAAATTCATGCTATTACTGTGTTACAACAGAGAATTATCCTAAATATGAAAGAGGGGAATGTACAAACTGTGGGAAGGAGGAGACAATCACGAATAGACAAATCAATAGTGATGCAGATGGACAAACCACAAGACTAGACGTTGAGCAAGCACCCACAGAGCTTGGGAATTTCTGACCGTCGAAAGGGAATGACACAGAACAAGTCCACCATGACTACAGATGAAACCCAAGATCAGAAGAGAGCCATTGCAAAGTGAATTCGATCTGATGCTAGATCAGAATGAATATCACCATGAGGATCATGTTCCAAATTATAGGGACGATTTTGCCATATACAATCTGCCACGATCTCATATTAATCAATCTAATAAGTTAAATAAATGGATGGTATTATCAAGTATAACAAATTCATGAAAGGAGGAAAATTTGGCAGCTAGTAAAGAAAGAAGAAAGAAAGAAGAGAAGAAAAAAAAAAGAAAACAAAAAAAAAAGAAAACAAAAATCTGTTGGAATGGATGTATTCCATTGATTTTGCACGATATAGGTGGATTGGTGTTTGCCATATGCAAAACCGACACCACCACGGTGCGACTTAAAGAGGAATACTTAAAAAAAAAAAAAAAAAAACCAGAAAAAGGAGATCGAAAGCAGATAAAGAAGAAGGGGAGTTTTTACCAGTAATTGCAGGGGATTTGATCACTCGTTGCTGAGAAGGAGAGACAATGACGACTATTATATGTCACTGCAAGATGAGATCGGCTTCTGTGATTTTGCTGCAATTTTTGGGGTGAGAATGGACCCTGTGATTTCGCTGGAACTCTGGAGTTGAAAGACGATCGAACCAGATTTTGACAGACCACTTGGAGCTCCTTCTTTCTGTAGAGAGGCGCTTTACTATGCCAATGATGAGAGGCGGAGAGTGGATGGATAATACTCAAAGTGATCGATATCAGGGAAAAAAAAAAGGGGAATGGAGGGTTGCGGTGTGGAAATTGATGGATAATCGATCAGAGGAGAACTCCCACAGAAGAAATGTCACTGGAAAACGGATGTCAATAATGTATTCGCAGAAAAACTTCGATGACGATGGGTTTAATCGATGGTCCAGCCAAAAGACCGATAATGGATCCCCCGCTTGTCTCTGGCTGGCCCTCCTTTATAGGGGAAAAGAGAAGACTCGAGAAAGCCCACTTCCGTTGCAGATCAATGGTGGGAGAGTGAGGGCAGCGATCGGAGGATGGAGGGCTCAATCGAGGCTTCTAGAATGGGGTTTGTTGAAGATTGAGGGCGGAGGGAAGAGAAGTTCGTTCCGGATAAACGATGATGAGAAGAGAGGAAGGAAGCGCGGGAGCGGGTTGTTGGAATTTTCTGTTTTTTCCAAAAGGAGGCTTCCTTTTTAGGGAACTTTTGAAAAAAAATGGTTATGAAAATGAGGTTTTCAGAAAATTGTTTCACAAGGCTTAAAAATTCTTTGTTTTTCTTGTAACTTTTCCCAATTTTTTTGGTTTTTCATGTTATTTTTCTATTTTTTTGTATTTTTAGAATAAAATCCTAAAGTTTTACGAGAAATCAAGGTTTTAAACTATTTTTTTTTTGTGTTTTTGTAGAATATTTACAAAAGAGAATTTTTCTGAGAATTTTAGAAACTGTTTTGAGAAAATTTCTTTAGAAATGGGTCAGGATCCGGGTTTTGAGGAAATATGGATTTAAAGCGCCGGATTTGAACCTGAAAACGATTTTGAATGGATCAATATGGTTTTTAATCCAGAAAGTCTGAAGAATTTGCTTTGATTTCTCTGAAGATGGAGTCAAGGGCAAAAGGGTCATTTTGTAAATCTTTTAAAAAAATTGGGGTGTTCACATATACTTATGCATATGGCAAGCGATTCAGACTACTTTGCCCCTTCTTCTGCGCATACTACCATCCGGAGCGGTGTGTCAGGCAGTTCTCTCAGAGACAGAAGCGTGTAGAGATTCGTCCACTATTAGGGGTCTTGCCAGAGTTCGATCTCATATCAGATCAGTGGTCCAGAGCATACCATTTTGCCAGATATGGCTGGGATTCTTTTGTTACTCTCACTATTTTTCCTGGTCCTCGAGTGTCCTCTGATTATCAGAAGTGGTGAAAAATTGCCTGCCCCCCTCCCCTTTGTCAAGTGTATTATTAAAATCATATTTTCAATAAAATTCCTTTAATCTACATTTCACTTTGGTTTGACGACCTCGCCTAGGTAACAAGGCATATTTCCAGTTGTTTATTTTGCAAAGAATGACAACGTAATTGTCATAATCCCAGCGACGACTCAATCCCTAGTAATGGGATACTCTTTCAATTGTCTACCAAAATTCTCAACAAATATCTTCCTCCAAACCAAATTTCTTTCAAAATCCTAAACCATCAGTTCTACCTTGCAGAGAGCATCAGTGCATCAAATGGTCTAAAGGTGGCATGATAACTACTGTTTTGGGGGAAGATCCTGAAGAGAGGCTACCTCAGCCTATGATCCCTAGGCCAACTTATACTGCTGATATCCCCAGCATTAGTGAAAGTGAAGAGGTTGTTCTTAGTGAAAGCCTTGAAATGCTAAAGTTAGAAGTAGCATCAGAGACAAACCACACAACAACGATGGTCCAATGGCAAGGACCACATTTCTTTAAGATCGGAGGTCGTCTCGATTACAGTACTTTCAAGGACCATCCTCTTTTCCCGCAGTTTGTTAGAACCAAGAAAGGGTTTGACCTGTTACTGAAGCATTGTTATCAGCCTTTCAAAGGATTGGGCAAGAACGGAGATGGCCGACTAGAGCCAGTGGTCTCTGATCATCATCTGCGCAGGGCAGGATTGGGATTCATGGGCAAAAGATCTCACAAAAATATTGTCTTCATTAAAGGGATCCATTAAAAAATTTCTACCTTCTGTTTTTTCTAATTCATTCATTTGATTTCTGCAGTTTGCAGGGACAATGTTCTATTTCAGTCTTCAATAAAGTTATCAATTTTCTCATCTATCCGGATGTCATTTTTCTCTTATTCCTCTGCAATTTGTATTCAAAATTCATTGTTCTTATCTTTTTTATTCTCATGCAATTTATGTCATAGTGAATGACCTTTTTCTAAAAGCTATTCCTTTTCAAAAAATTTAGAATGTCTTCTCAACCGATAAAAATATTAGTCATTAATCCTTCAATCCTATCGAAACCGGCAAAGATACATCGGGTTCGGGCAAGAGCAGAGGACAATAAGGTCACAAAGCAGTCAGAAGAAATGGCAGAATTTGATTCGTCGCTTCCAGAGTTGCCAGAATTTGCAGCGATTCATAAACAAGATGAACCATCAACCCTAGTCTAGGATCCGACTGAGGACATCAATATTGGTTCAGAAGATAGTCCGAAAATTCTCAAGATCGACACCAGCCTAAGTACAGATGAGAAGGAAAGGCTCATCAACTTTCTCAAGCAGCACCAAGAAGTATTCGCATGGACTTATGAAGATATGCCAGGTTTAGATCCTAAATTGGTGGGAGCCTGATGCGAAACCTGTTAAGCAGAAGTTAAGAAAAATGGATCCTCCAATCAAGCAACAGGTCAAGGAAGGACTTGAGGACTTGCTTAAAGCAGGATTCATTCGAGCAATAGATTATCCGGACAGATTGGCGAATATCGTTGCAGTTCCCAAGAAAAATGGCAAAGTGCGAATTTGTATTGACTTTCGCGATCTCAATAAAGCTACTCCGAAGGATGACTATCCACTCCCAAATATTGATCTCCTAGTTGATAGCACGGCTGGGCATGTCATGTTCTCCTTCATGGACGGATACTCCGGATATAATCAGATCAAGTTGGCCGCTCGTGACCAATCCAAAACATCCTTCACTACGCCATGGGGCACTTTTTGTTATACAGTCATGCCGTTTGGGCTCACGAATGCTGGGGCAACCTATCAGCGTGCAATGGCTGCCATTTTTCATGATCAGATGCACAAGACTATGGATGCATACGTTGATGACATTCTGGTCAAATCCAAAGAAGAAGAAGATCATATTGATGCTTTAAGTCAAGTCTTCAAGCGACTCATTCTTTACAAAATGAGACTCAATCCTCAGAAATGTGTCTTCAGGGTTGAATCAGGCAAATTGCTAGGCTTTTTGATCAACAAAAAGGGGATAGAATTGGATCATGCTAAAGCAAAGGCCATCATTGACATGCCACCTCCAACTACTCTTAAGGAATTGCGTAGTCTTCAGGGACGTATGCAATCAATTCGGAGATTCATATCCAACCTTGCCATGAGATGTGAACCTTTCAATCATCTACTCAGAAAAGGAGTGAAATTTGAATGGGGACCAGAGTGTCAGCAATTGTTTGAACGTATCAAGAAATATCTTATTAATTCGCCCTTTCTGAAGCCACCAGAATTGGGAAAGCCTCTTTTGCTATATGTTTCAGTTAACCAAGCCGCTTGTGGCGTATTCTTGGCACAGTATGAGGAAGGTAGTTTGATTAAACATGCCATCTATTATGTAAGCAAGACTTTCATTGATTACGAGAAGAAATATTCTCAGATAGAGAAGACATGCCTAGCACTGGTATGGATGTGTCAGAAGTTGAGACATTACCTGTTAGCATCAGAAGTCAAGATTCTCTCAAAACTTAATCCTCTCAAGTATATTCTCGAACAACCATTTCATAGTGGACGGATTGCTAAGTGGCAAGTCCTGTTAATGCAGTATGATCTGGGGTATGTTTCTCAGCAATCTATCAAAGGCCAAGCAATTGCGAACCAATTGGCAGATTTTTTTTTTGGCAGAAGATGTTAAAATCAAGGATAGTTTTCCAGATGAACGGATCTGTAATGTGCAACAATCCCCAGTTTGGAATCTATTTTTCGATGGATCCAAGAACATGTCCGGCATAGGGATCAAAATCTTGCTGATCACACCAGAGAAAGAGATGATCCCCTTTTCTCTGAAACTGGATTTTCAATATACCCATAATATGGCTGAGTATGAAGCTTTAATACAAGGTATGAGAATTTTGCAAGACTTCAATGTTAAGAGGGTACACGCTTTCGGCGATTCATTGCTCGTAGTCAGCCAAGTCAAAGCTGAATGGCAGGTAAAAGATCAGAAGTTCCTCCCTTACCAAAAGATTGTTTTAGCCCTTATCAACAATTTTGATGAATTTCAGCTTTTCCGTATCAAAAGAGAGTTTAATCAAATAGCTGATGGATTGGCCAGCTTGGGCTCCATTATGTCTTTCAGAAATAGAGTCTTGTCGCTCTTTTGAAATCGGTAGACTTGACCAACATGCCTTCGTTCCGGTAATGCAAGTCAACCAGGCGGAACAGAAAAAGAAGCCTTGGTACCAAGATATTAAAAACTTTATTGAAACTGGTTAGCTTCCACCAGAACTATCAAAGAAGGAGCAAAAAGCAATTCAGCATATGTCCGCCCGCTATTTTATCCTTGCCAATGTTCTTTATCGTCGTGGGTTCAGTTCTGAGTATTCCAAGTGCTTAGACGAAGAAGAAGTCAAAGAAATCGTACGAGAAGCGCATGAAGGTATTTGCGGTGGTCATGTCGGCTACCAAACCCTTGTTAAACAAATCATTCGAGCAGGATACTATTTTAGAACCATGCAGCAAGACTGCTATCGTTTTGTGAAGAAGTGCATTCAGTGTCAGATGCACGCACCTTCCATTCATGCGCCAGCCACGTACTTGCAATCAGTCGTGTCTCCATGGCCACTTTCTATGTGGGCCTTTGACGTCGTAGGACTCATCACTCCTTCAGCTTCCAATGGTCATAAATATTTCCTTGCCGCAAGAGAGTATTTAACCAAATGGGTTGAAGCCGTCACTCTGCGTACAGTGAAAGGTCGACATGTAGTCTCGTTCATTCATAAGAACATTCTTTGCCATTTCGGTATACCGCACGACATCATGTCAGATAATGGTACTTATTTCAAGAATGAGAGAATGAAGATCTTTTGTTCAAAATTCAGAATTCATCATCATTTTCAACTCCTTATTATCCACAAAGAAATGATCAGGCAAAAGCAACCAACAAGAGTTTGATTCGCATCTTGGAAAGAACCGTTGAGACGAGTCGTGTTTGGCACGAGAAACTCCATGATGCACTTTGGGCATATCGAACTACCATTCGAACCCCAACCAATGCGACTCCTTCAGAACTCTTTTATGGGACTGAGGTGGTGTTACCTCTTAATGTTCAGAAGCCCGCCCTTAAGTTCGCATCTCTTTTAGAGCTACCACTCGATCAGTATCAGCAACAAAGATTGGTACAATTGGATTTACTCGATGAGAAAAGACTCAAAGCAGCAGAGCACGCTCAGTCTTATCGTCAGAGGATAGCAAGGCAATATGCCAAGTCAGTCATTGAAAGGAGATTCCAAGTTAATGACTTGGTCCTTAGATCAACGGCTCATCTCAAGCATCGTCCACGTGGCAAATGGTCACCAAAAAAGGAAGGTCCCTACATGGTGAAAGAAGCGTTGCCCCGTAATTCATATCTTCTGATTAATGCAGACGGGGTAGAACTATCTGACCCCATTAATGCTCGACATTTGAAGAAATTCTATACCTAGAAAATCTCTATTTTATCTTTTGTATTCTTCAAAAATTCCCTTGAATAAATGATCAATTATTCTTTTATCGAAATATTTCTCTTCCCCAGAATATACTGGGGCATTCTTGTTATAAAGTTGCCTTTTATTCAAAACAACCTGTGTGCAGGCAGGATCAAACAAATCTCTCATTTTGCACGCATATGCACCTATTTAAATTCATTTGCATTTGCATGCATTCATTCGCATTCATCTGCATCAATTTGCATTGAGTTTCCCATTCAGGATAAGGGATAAATCCTGAGACCCGTGGCACTTGTCCAAGTCATTGTGAGGGTGAAGATTGAAAATCCCCTATCAACCAACAATCTTTCAAAACCCAGTGCTCGTACTGGCAAACCTTTTAAAATCCAGTGCTCGTACAGGTATTCTTCCCAAATCCGGTGCTCGTGCTGGTACTTTTCTAAATCCTGTTTTACTGGTTGAAACTCTTTTGGTTTTCGTCCTAGCCAACGTTTCCAAACACAAAATATATTGGCCTAATTTTCTTTCCTTCAGAATTGGTCTAGAAGATCCGAGTTCCGACTCAAATTTTCTTTCAAATCCAATTCAGAATTGGTCTAGAAGATCCGAGTTCCGACTCGAATTTTCTTCCAAATCCAATTCATCTAGTTTTCTTTCCTTCAAATGTCTTGAATTGGTCTAGAAGATCCGAGTTCCGACTCAAATTTTCTTCCAAATCCAATTCAGAATTGGTCTAGAAAATCCGAGTTCCGACTCGAATTTTCTTCCAAATCCAAATCATCTAGTTTTCTTTCCTTCAAATGTCTTGAATTGGTCTAGGAGATCCGAGTTCCGACTCAAATTTTCTTCCAAATCCAATTCAGAATTGGTCTAGAATATCAGAGTTCCGACTCGAATTTTCTTTCAAATCCAATTCGCTTAGCTTTCCTTTAAAAGTTCGAACTTCTACTCAAACTTTCCTGCAAATTTGGCAATTGGTCTAAAAGATCCGAGTTCTGACTCAAATTCTCTTTCAAAATCCAATCTATCTAGTCTTTCCTTGAAGATTTGAATTCTGATTCAAAGCTTTCGACCGAACCCAGTTTTCTACTGGTCCGGTTAAATCCAATTTTCAAATTGGTTCTTTTATGAAATCCAACATCGTCTTGATTGCTTTACCAAATCTTGTGTTTGTATTGATGATCTTTCAAAATCCAGTTCTCGTACTGGTAACCTTTTAAAATCCAGTGCTCGTACTGGTAGTCTTTTAAAATTCAGTGCTCGTACTGGTAATCTTTCAAAATCCAGTACTCGTACTGGTAGTCTTTTAAAAAATCCAGTGCTCGTACTGGTATCCTTCAAAAATCCAGGGTTCGTACTGGTAATCCTTTAAAACTCAGTGCTCATACTGGTATTTCTATCAAAGTTCGGTCTTCATACTGGTCACAACATAAATCTCATATTGGGGTTCAGACACAATGTTAATCTTCAAACCTGCGAACCAAACAATCTGTATTAGACCCTTGGGTTGTTCCATTCTGTTAATCTGGCATTTGGGTTGCCGATTTTGTCAGACCTCTAGTCATTCATGTTATCAAGCAGTTCTTTGAGTTATCAAAATCTATCAAAATCAATCATCAAGTACTTCTCTTGCGAGGGACCCTTTTTCCAGGGAGAGTTCGAGGGAGCTCGTTTCTTTTCGCATGTCTTTATTGTTCGT
Source organism: Nuphar pumila (assembly GCF_984573655.1). Lineage (NCBI taxonomy): Eukaryota > Viridiplantae > Streptophyta > Magnoliopsida > Nymphaeales > Nymphaeaceae > Nuphar > Nuphar pumila. Next base: position 50,636,906 of record NC_143257.1, on the reverse strand, counting down.
TCGTTGAACCCCTTTTTCTAGGGAGAGTTTGAAGGGACTCGTGCTTCACGAACAATTTGCAAAATAATCTTTATTGTCACGCAAGGAACCCTTTTTCCAGGGAGAGTTTCGACGGAAGCTTGTCCTCCTTGTAATCTTAAATGTCTTTTGTTAGGCCACCCCCGTCATCGAGGACCCTTTTTCCAGGGAGAGTGTGATGGACTCGCTCCTCTATGATATCCTTCCAATCTTTGTTAGCGGCCCCTTTTCTATAAAAGAAGCCTAGAAATAGGGAGTTTTGACGAAAGCTTAATTTCTCTTCGAAAGTTCGTTTTACAAACGCCTCCTCTTCAGGGAAGAGAGGAGTATCTTTTTATTACCCGTTCATGTAAGGGTCAAGCCTGAGTCTCTCCTTTGGGGAAAGGAGAGGCGAATCTAGCTACGGATGTGTCATTTAGATCTCAAGTGATTTCTTTCACCAAGGATTCCAAGAATATTTTGCCAATTTGTCATGAAAAATAGTTGTTGATCTCAAAATCTTTATTGCATAAAATTGTACCTCGAAATACCTTCAGTATTACTTCCGAAAGGACAAAGCTTTCGCGAAAAAGGATTCAAAGTTCAAAATCTTTCTATTGGCCAACCAAAAGTGTAATATCCAAAAATTTCTAAGTTCTTTTCTATAACTTTGTGAAATGTCCTGAATTTCATGCCAATATAAAACCCTAATTTCTTTAAAAATTAATGTTTGAGTATATTCGTAAGGATTAAGGGGTTTAATTATATTGAATTGTAGTAAATATAAACCCTACATGGTTTGGATATCTGAGAAAATTCTAAGTGATGTTTAATTGAAAACGTCTTACTTAAAAAGAAAATGTTGATTTTTCTTTTAAGTAAAATTATTTAAATAAAGTAAATTAACAAAAGTAGATTTTAAAAATATACATATTAACATGCTTAATAAGATGGAATTAACTTATATTCAATTCCTTTACATTTTCACATGAGTTGTGGGTATATAAAACTAAAACGGGTTTTAATTAGAATTTTATGATTATTCAATAATAGTTTAATATAATAGTTTTCTTTTTTATAAATTAAAGTCCATTTTCATTAGTTTAGTAGGAGCCCATAGGTGGGCCGTCCCATCCTATGTGGCATCTTACTTCAAATTCAAATTGAAAATAAAGGTATATTGATTTTCAAGGTTATTTAAAGTTTGAAAAGTCAAAGTGGAGATCAAGGGCTCCAAATGAATTTCATTAATGAGATCAAGGGCTGGAATTAATTCCAGCACATAACCTAATTTAATAAGGGTTATAAAACCCTCCCATAGCCCTTGCCCTCCTCATTTGTGCTGGAAAAAAAAGGAGAGCTTCTCTCTCCCCCCAAAACCCTCTTCTCTCTCTCCTCTCTTTCCCTTCCCTATTCTCCTCTTTTAGGGTTTCTTTTGGTTCTTGTGTGCAAGATCCAGGCCTCAAGGGGTGTGTAGAGGAGATCTAAGGTCCTCACCTTGCTGGAAGGAGGAGTTGATCGGTGGATCGAGCAAAAAGAGTGTTCATCTATCAAGAAATACATTTTTTTCAACAAAAGGTAGGGTTTCTATGCTTTTCTTGCAAGAACGGAGTTCTTGGCATGGATTTTGATGCTTTTTCATTAGTTTAGATCATGATCAAACCCTTCTAACCGTGGGTTTGACTCAGATCTAATGATCCATGGCAAAAACACGTTTTCTCCTAAAGAAAACCATTTTTGAAATCGGGTTTATCATAAAAATCGGTTTCTTAGAAATAGATTCGTAAAATATATTTGTATTTGATTTATTCCATGATTTTTATGCAAATATTAGTTTGGATTGATAGATTATGAAGTGTTTAATCTACTGTGAATATTTTTGAATTTTTGGAATTTTATTTTATGCGTATTTCCTATTTCTTTTAATTTTTCTTGGGATTCGGGTGACTCGGTTTGATTCACCCAAATGCAAATCTCGGAATTCCAGGTTTTCCACTTGACCTCCATTCAGTAAAATGGTTGTTTCTCCCTCATCCGGAGAAGTTTTGAATAACATATTGTTGCGTTGGAAAGCTAACTCCATTGTGCATCTACTGTAGAAATTTGGGCTTTGTTCATGGACCGAGCACGTCTCTGTGATAGTCAAAACAAAAAAATGATAGGTCTGTAGTAAAACATGCATAACTCTCTCATACGGAAGAGTTTTTACTAACGGTTTGCGGCTATGAATAGCTGACAACAATTCCTATATACTGTAAAAATTTTAGCTCTGTTCATAGAGCCAAAAATTTTCTGTGAGCTCTGTACCAGTCGGACAGAGTTAAAAAATTGGAAAAATTTAGGGCAAATTCATAAATCAAGTCTCAAAGGGTGCATAGTATATATGTTTTTAATCAAATTCTTTATAGAATTAGTATGCATTATGTGAATGATTATGTAGGTCTGATTGTATGCAATCTTATATGATTATGGCATGAATTGTAAATGGAAGGTTACACATTAAAGATTTAGGATCAAAAGGTCCAATGAATACAAGTTTATGTTTTAAATTCTAAAAATGTGTTGCCAACATGTATGTTCATGATATCGTGATGATATGATTGTTTCATTGATAGGGATGTTCATATATATTCTCCTTGTTGCATTGGACATGTACATGCATATGCATTATATTGTGTGAAAGTGAATAAGATGTTTATGCTACGCATGTGCTCTAGTGTCTGTTATAAGTTTAATTATATGACTTTGTCCAATGCTTTATAAGAATGCATCCATGATCATAAAGTGGTTTAAGTTTGATGTTGCATAAAAAGTATGACTGTAAACAAGTAATCATGTGACATTAAACTCAAGATACTTGCTTGGAGAGTAGCAGGTGATACAAAACTTTATGGGGCAAGTTCTGTTACGGGCACAGAAGGTTGCTCCTCCCCTCCCACAATTTTAGGGGGAAAACCTCTGCATTACACTGCAGCGTAGAGGTTATAGTACTCATGAGGAAAAACTGATGCATCGGGTTGAAAGGTATTGGGAATCTCTCTCGTATTAACGTCCCTCACCCCGTCTTAGTGAATGGACCTGGCCAGGCTAAAGCCACCCCTGTATGTAAAACACGTCTTGTGTCATGGTTCTGATCTGAGAATGTCTGCCTGTGTCGTATCAGCAGGGCTAAGAAGTGATAATTTAAATGGTGTGTGCATTAATTTGGCATCGCATGCATCATCTAACTAAGAAAATGTAACTAAAGATAAGAAAATATGCATGCATTGAAAGAGCTTCTGCATATGGTAAGTCATGCATTTTAATGGTTCTTGCAATTTGTATTTTGAATATATGAATTTATGTCTTTCTGTTAAATATGAAACTTCTAAACATGCATGATTGTTGTATGATTTTTTTTAACTTAAATTAAATGTTAAATCATGAAATTTCTATTGAAATCCTTGTCTTGTTATTCTGTCTTACAAGTTTAGCATAATTACTCTACTGAGACATGTTGTCTGACCCTATATGGTTTAAAAATTTTCAGGTAATGAGTAGGTACTTACGTGCGAAGGCGGAAGGTTGCGACGGGGACTGAGCCTACCTTTCCTCTACTTCATGAATTCTGAACTCTGATTTTGCTTTAATTCAATTCAATGACAAATGTGATAAATTTTGGATATTATGGAACTTGATTTTATTTCATGCATGGTTAATTAGTTGTTAAAGTTTAAATTCCATAAGTATATGTTCGCAAGCATTCATCTGAAGTAGCACGCCAAGTTTTATGCCCAATGTGTTTTTCCGCTGTTAACTGCTAAAAGATTTAAATGTATTTCAAAAAAAAAAAAAAAAAATCCACCAATTTCGGGTTATAAAAATTGGGGTGTTACAAACATGGTATCAGAGCATAAGGAAAGCATGGCTCAAAGCTCGTCCAACCGACAACCATCGCTGTAAGTATGCTTCCATTTCTATTTGTTTTGATGACTTGTAAAAATTGTATGTCTGTAATTATTTTTGTTGATAAATGTGATAAGAATCAGAACGTAGATCTGATAGGATTACATGAATGAGAATTTTGTATTTATACCCAACTTATAAGTAATCTGAATCAATGTGTGTGTCTTTAGATGGCCGGAAGACAGCCCCCAGGTTGGACTGCTCAGAGGGACTTTATTTTTGAAGCTCTCGCGAATCTGACGGCCTATTGTCAGAACCATGCCGGCAACGGAGGTAATGGCAATGGTGCAGGCCATCAGCATGAGGGTCATATTGCGGCACCAGCTGTCGCAACAAATGGGGTGTCGTACAAGCGCTTCATGGAATTGAGCCCTCCTGCTTTCACTGGTAAGGAAGATCCGGATGCAGCGGAGGAATGGGTTCGCGCCATAAGCGAGATTTTCGAGATTCTCGAGGTTCCCGCTGAGAGGCAGGTTTCTTTTGCCACTTATCGGCTCCAAGGGGATGCCAAGAGCTGGTGGGAGACGACACGCGAAGTACGCTATATGCCTGATGAGCGACGCGCCCTCTCATGGGAGGAGTTTAAAGCGGTATTCATGAACACGTACTTTCCCCAGTACGCGCGCGATCGTAAGAAACAAGAGTTTTTAGATCTTCGACAGGGGTCCATGAAGGTGGCAGAGTACACTACACGTTTCCGACATTTAGAGAAGTATTGCCCGCATACTTATACCACTGACGAGGCGCGAGCTAAGAAGTATGTGCAGGGTTTACATGATGGATTGAGGACGAGAGTGCTGACCAGCCGTCCTCAAAACCTCAACCAGGCCATCGAGATGGCCACAGTACTTCAGGATGACTGGGAGTCTTCTAAGAAGACTCAGCCTAGCCATTTCGACAAGTTGAAGGGCAATGGGAATAAGGCCCCTCAACCAGCAGCGGAGAGTAGTAAGGCGCCACCCACAAAGAAGGCCAAGGGACAACAGGGCGGCACACTAGCACCGCAGTCTTATGCAGTATGTAAGCACTGCAACAAGAGACACCCTGGAGTCTGCTATAGAGTCTTGGGTGCATGTCTGAGATGTGGAAAACAGGGTCACTTCATCAAAGACTTCCCTATGAGGCCAGCTCAGGAGGGAGTTGCCCCTGTTCCTAGAGAACCACAGCAGCAGCGACCTCAGCAGTTTCAGCCGCAAGGTCAGAAGAAAGCTACTAGACGCGTATATGCGACTTCTGCAGAGGAGTTGCAAGAAGATGCCAACGTCATTGAAGGTACAATCCCTATTGCAAAGTTTGATGCTAAAGTTCTTTTTGACACTGGTGCTACGCATTCCTTCGTATCCATACGTTTTGTGAATTTGATTGGTGTCACACCGACTTCTTTGGGATATACTCTGGAAGTTATCACACCTTCGAGCGGTAGCTCTATCGCTCGTACCTATCTATCTAGAGTAGAGGTTATGATTGAAGGGAAGAACCTCCCTGCCAATCTTATTCTGTTGGATATGGTCGGTTATGATGTAATTCTTGGCATAGATTGGATGTATGAGCATTACGCTTGTATGCTTTGTCATGAGCGACGCATTCAATTTGCTCGCCCTGATCAGCCTGTACTCGAGTACAAGGCCTGTAAAAAGGAGAACAAAGGATGACTTATCTCGGCATTAAAGGCACATCGTTGTGTAGAAAAGGGGTGTGAGTCCTTTTTGGCTAGTGTTTCTTGGATAGACCCCAGTACTACACCACTGGTAGACTTGGATGTAGTTTGAGATTTTTCAGACGTTTTTCCAGATGACCTGCTAGGCATACCGCCTACCAGAGAGGTGGACTTTGCGATAGAGTTGGTGCCTGGAACGGCCCCAATATCTAAAGCACCCTATCGTATGGCCCCAGCAGAGTTAGAGGAGCTAAAGAAGCAGCTGCAAGAATTGATGGATAAAGGCTTTATTCGGCCTAGTGTTTTATCTTGGGGAGCTCCAGTATTGTTCGTCAAAAAGAAGGATGGGTCAATGCGTATGTGCATTGACAATAGGATGCTGAATCAGGTAACAATAAAAAACAAATATCCTCTTCCCAGGATCGATGATTTGTTTGATCAACTTCGAGAGGCCAAGGTCTTCTCCAAGATTGATCTTCGTTCAGGGTACCATCAACTGAAGATCAAAGAATCCGATGTGCAAAAGACAGCATTCAGGACGCGATACGGCCATTACGAGTTTTTGGTGATGACTTTCGGGTTAACAAATGCCCCTGCGGCATTTATGGACCTAATGAATCGGATCTTTCGGCCTTACCTAGACCTTTTCGTGATCGTATTTATAGATGATATCCTAATTTACTCCGAGAGCGAGGAAGATCATAGGGAGCATCTACGGATTGTCCTCGAAGCACTTCGACACCATCAGCTATATGCTAAGTTCTCGAAGTGCGAGTTTTGGCTGAATCAAGTTATGTTCTTGGGTCACGTAATCTCTAAAGATGTGGTGTCAGTCGACCCTGCCAAGGTGGAAGCAGTCATAGATTGGAGACAACCTAAGAGTGTATCAGATATACGCAGTTTTTTCAGGCTTGTAGGCTATTATCGTCGTTTTATTCAGGATTTTTCGAAGATCGCTTCACCTATGACGAAACTACTTCGTAAAGGAATTAAGTTTGTCTGGACCCAGCAATGCGAAGAAAGCTTTCAAGAGCTGAAGAAGAGGCTTACTACAACCCCTATACTCACATTGCCTTCTGGGCAAGGAGGCTTTGTGATTTATAGTGATGCATCAGGTACTGGTTTGGGATGCGTTTTGATGCAGCACGGCAAGGTGATCGCCTACGCATCACGTCAGCTAAAGGTGCATGAGCGAAACTACCCCACTCACGACTTGGAGCTTGCTGCAGTAGTCTTTGCACTAAAGGTATGGCGACATTATTTATACGGTGAGCAATTTGAGGTCTTCTCAGATCATAAGAGTCTCAAATATATCTTCTCACAAAAGGATTTGAACATGAGGCAGAGACGATGGTTAGAATTTCTAAAAGATTACGACTTCTCCATTTCTTATCATCCAGGCAAAGCCAATATAGTGGCTGATGCTTTGAGTAGAAAGGCAGGGAGCCTTGCGAGTTTTATCAGCAGTGAGTGGAGATTACTCGAAGACCTGATAGACTGGAAGCCTTTTGAAGCAGAACCGGGTCAGATTCAGATTGCTAGCACGGCAGTGCGGACATAACTCATGGATCGGATCATCGCCCAACAGAAGGATAACCCTGAGTTCAATAAGATGATTGCAGCATGCAAGCAAGATTAGTCAGCATTGCACTTAGAGGAGGATGGAAGCATTTGGTACGGCCAGAGGCTCTGGGTGCCCGCAGAGCCCCAGTTGAGGAAAGAGTTATTGGATGAGGCACATCGTACCGGATTCACTATACATCTCGGAAGCACCAAGATGTATAAGGATCTTCAGAGGAATTACTGGTGGCTCGGCATGAAGAGAGACATCGCTGAATACGTGTCGAGATGCTTAATCTGTCAGCAGGTCAAGATAGAGCACCAGAGACCAAGCGGTATGATGCAGTCGATTGAGATTCCGCAGTGGAAGTGGGAAGACATTACCATGGACTTTGTGGTAGGTCTACCCAAGACACGCCAGCAGTATGACACCATTTGGGTGATTGTGGATCGCCTTACAAAGTCGGCACACTTCTTACCGACCAGGGTGAATCAAACCTTGGAGAGTTTGGCGGATTTATATGTCGACGAGATTGTCAGATTACGTGGGATACCTATTTCGATTATCTCAGACAGGGATCCTAGATTCACGTCAAAGTTTTGGGGACAACTTCAGAAAGCTTTGGGGACAACGCTTAAGTTTAGCACAGCTTTTCACCCCCAGACGAATGGTCAGTCAGAGAGGACTATTCAAACACTCGAGGATATGTTGCGAGCGGGTGCATTGGAGTGGAAAGGTGACTGGAGTAAGCACCTAAAGTTAGCTGAGTTTGCCTACAATAACATTTATCATTCGAGTATCGGCATGGCTCCATATGAGGCATTGTACGGGCGACCTTGTAGGTCCCCTGTTTGTTGGAGCGAGGTAGGTGATCGAACTGTTGTATCGCTTATAGTTTTGCAGCATTATACGGATCAAGTATAGTTGATTCGTAAGAGGCTTTTGACAGCGCAAAGCCGTCAGAAGAGTTATGCAGATCCAAAGAGGCGAGAGGTTTCTTTTGAGGTTGGTAATCATGTGTTTGTCAGGGTATCGCCAACGAAGAGCGTTTTTCGGTTCGGCAAGAAAGAGAAATTGAGTCCGAGGTATGTAGGACCGTTCCTCATCCTTGAGAGGATAGGAGGCACCGTGTATAGATTGGCACTTCCCCTTCAGTTTTCCAACATCCATGATGTTTTCCATATGTCAATGTTGAGGAAATATGTACCAGATCCTACTCATGTTATTCAGTATGATGAGGTCGAGGTTCAGAGAGATCTCACGTTTGAGTAACGGCCGGTAGAGATAGTAGATCGACGAGAACAAGTGTTGCGACATAAGTCAATTCCACTTGTTAAAGTACGATGGCAGCACCACGGGCTTGAGGAGTGTTCTTGGGAGCCCGAGGCTGATATGAGAGCTAAATATCCATACTTGTTCGGTACGTAATGTTAACCAAATTTCGAGGATGAATTTTTTTTTAAGGGGGATTGGATGTAATATCCGAAAATTTCTAAGTTCTTTTCTATAGCATTGTGAAATGTCCTGAATTTTGAGACAATATAAAACCCTAATTTCTTTAAAAATTAATGTTTGAGTATATTCGTAAGGATTAAGGGGTTTAATTATATTGAATTGTAGTAAATATAAACCCTACATGGTTTGGATATCTGAGAAAAATTTAAGTGATGTCTAATTGAAAACGTCTTACTTAAAAAGAAAATGTTAATTTTTCTTTTAAGTAAAATTATTTAAATAAAGTAAATTAACAAAAGTAGATTTTAAAAATATACATATTAACATGCTTAATAAGATGGAATTAACTTATATTCAATTCCTTTACATTTTCACATGAGTTGTGGGTATATAAAACTAAAACGGTTTTTAATTAGAATTTTATGATTATTCAATAATAGTTTAATATAATAGTTTTCTTTTTTATAAATTAAAGTCCATTTTCATTAGTTTCGTAGGAGCCCATAGGTGAGCCGTCCCATCCTATGTGGCATCTTACTTCAAATTCAAATTGAAAATAAAGGTATATTGATTTTCAAGGTTATTTAAAGTTTGAAAAGTCAAAGTGGAGATCAAGGGCTCCAAATGAATTTCATTAATGAGATCAAGGGCTGAAATTAATTCCAGCACATAACCTAATTTAAGAAGGGTTATAAAACCCTCCCATAGCCCTTGCCCTCCTCATTTGTGCTGGGAAAAAAAAGGAGAGCTTCTCTCTCCCCCCAAAAACCTCTTCTCTTTCTCCTCTCTTTCCCTTCCCTATTCTCCTCTTTTAGGGTTTCTTTTGGTTCTTGAGTGCAAGATCCAGGCCTCAAGGGGTGTGTAGAGGAGATCTAAGGTCCTCACCTTGCTGGAAGGAGGAGTTGATCGGTGGATCAAGCAAAAAGAGTGTTCATCTATCAAGAAATACATTTTTTTCAACAAAAGGTAGGGTTTCTATGCTTTTCTTGCAAGAACGGAGTTCTTGGCATGGATTTTGATGCTTTTTCATGAGTTTAGATCATGATCAAACCCTTCTAACCGTGGGTTTGACTTAGATCTAATGATCCATGGCAAAAACACGTTTTCTCCTAAAGAAAACCATTTTTGAAATCGGGTTTATCATAAAAATCGGTTTCTTAGAAATAGATTCGTAAAATATATTTGTATTTGATTTATTCCATGATTTTTATGCAAATATTAGTTTGGATTGATAGATTATGAAGTGTTCAATCTACTGTGAATATTTTTGAATTTTTGGAATTTTATTTTATGCGTATTTCCTATTTCTTTTAATTTTTCTTGGGATTCGGGTGACTCGGTTTGATTCACCCAAATGCAAATCTCAGAATTCCAGGTTTTCCACTTGACCTCCATTCAGTAAAATGGTCATTTCTCCCTCATCCAGAGGAGTTTTGAATAACATATTGTTGCGTTGGAAAGCTAACTCCATTGTGCATCTACTGTAGAAATTTGGGCTCTGTTCATGGACCGAGCACGTCTCTGTGATAGTCAAAACAAAAAAATGATAGGTCTGTAGTAAAACATGCATAACTCTCTCATACGGAAGAGTTTTTACTAACGGTTTGCGGCTATGGATAGCTGACAACAATTCCTATATACTGTAAAAATTTCAGCTCTGTTCATAGAGCCAAAAATTTTCTGTGAGCTCTGTACCAGTCGGACAGAGTTAAAAAATTGGAAAAATTTAGGGCAAATTCATAAATCAAGTCTCAAAGGGTGCATAGTATATATGTTTTTAATCAAATTCTTTATAGAATTAGTATGCATTATGTGAATGATTATGTAGGTCTGATTGTATGCAATCTTATATGATTATGGCATGAATTGTAAATGGAAGGTTACACATTAAAGATTTAGGATCAAAAGGTCCAATGAATACAAGTTTATGTTTTAAATTCTAAAAATGTGTTGCCAACATGTATGTTCATGATATCGTGATGATATGATTGTTTCATTGATAGGGATGTTCATATATATTCTCCTTGTTGCATTGGACATGTACATGCATATGCATTATATTGTGTGAAAGTGAATAAGATGTTTATGCTACGCATGTGCTCTAGTGTCTGTTATAAGTTTAATTATATGACTTTGTCCAATGCTTTATAAGAATGCATCCATGATCATAAAGTGGTTTAAGTTTGATGTTGCATAAAAAGTATGACTGTAAACAAGTAATCATGTGACATTAAACTCAAGATACTTGCTTGGAGAGTAGCAGGTGATACAAAACTTCGTGGGGCAAGTTCTGTTACGGGCACGGAAGGTTGCTCCTCCCCTCCCACGATTTTAGGGGGAAAACCTCTGCATTAGACTGCAACGTAGAAGTTATAGTACTCATGAGGAAAAACTGATGCATCGGGTTGAAAGGTATTGGGAATCTCTCTCGTATTAACGTCCCTCACCCCGTCTTAGTGAATGGACCTGACCAGGCTAAAGCCACCCCTGTATGTAAAACACGTCCTGTGTCATGGTCCTGATCTGAGAATGTCTGCCTGTGTCATATCAGCAGGGCTAAGAAGTGATAACTTAAATGGTGTGTGCATTAATTTGGCATCGCATGCATCATCTAACTAAGAAAATGTAACTAAAGATAAGAAAATATGCATGCATTGAAAGAGCTTCTGCATATGGTAAGTCATGCATTTTAATGGTTCATGCATTTTGTATTTTGAATATATGAATTTATGTCTTTCTGTTAAATATGAAACTTCTAAACATGCATGATTGTTGTATGATTTTTTTAAGTTAAATTAAATGTTAAATCATGAAATTTCTATTGAAATCCTTGTCTTGTTATTCTGTCTTACAAGTTTAGCATAATTACTCTACTGAGACATATTGTCTGACCCTATATGGTTTAAAAATTTTCAGGTAATGAGTAGGTACTTACGTGCGAAGGCGGAAGGTTGCGACGGGGACTGAGCCTACCTTTCCTCTGCTTCATGAATTCTGAACTCTGATTTTGCTTTAATTCAATTCAATGACAAATGTGATAAATTTTGGATATTATGGAACTTGATTTTATTTCATGCATGGTTAATTAGTTGTTAAAGTTTAAATTCCATAAGTATATGTTCGCAAGCATTCATCTGAAGTAGCACGCCAAGTTTTATGCCCAATGTGTTTTTCCGCTGTTAACTGCTAAAAGATTTAAATGTATTTCAAAAAAAAAAAAAAAAATTCCACCAATTTCGGGTTATAAAAATTGGGGTGTTACAAAAAGGATGAAGAATAAATCCGTGATATGGCCATCAAAGAATATTCAATATTGTTGCAAAGCCATGAGTGATTGATATTGATCGTAGTCAATGGCATATTTTAAAGACCATTCTTGAAAAATAAAGCAGTCGAAATATCCTGGGTGATACAGAAAAATCCACTCAATCTCCATATCTCCTCAAACACCTAAGCTGCAATTAAATATCTGCAAAAGGGATCTCTCAATTGTCATCAAGATGAAGGCAAACTAATTGAGTCGACCCCCGGAGCCAAAGAAGATTTGAATCATCTCCAAGATGACGAAGTTTGCCACAGATCCTTCCAGGGAAAGTTCAGATCACCGCCGAGATGAAGGCGAGTGTGATGAGCCTCTCGACAAACCCTAAAAGGTAGTTAATTTCTGCTATCATCAAGAGATTTCCATCCAAAGAGCCAATAACTGTCAATATAATCCCTGAGAGAAAAAAGGATCGAAACATCTCTGAGATGAAGGAGTTTGTGACGTACCCTTCCAGAAAAAAAGAAGAGAGAAAAAGCTAGGACATCTCCAAAATGAAGGATGATGTAATGAATTCCCCAAAAGGCCAAAAGACCCAATTCTGTCGAAAAAAAAAAGAGTACATGCAGAAAGACCATTTTGAGAAAAGAATCCCAGGATATCAGACTGCCAAATCTATCAAGAATCTTCTTTAATTTTGTGAAATTCTATTATCAATATTCTTTCACCAATGATTTTCGCAATATCAAGAATACTTTCTTTTCTGTTCATATCAAAGAAATTGATAGCTTCCTTAAAAGAAAGTCAATCGCAAACAATTTGAATTCGAATCTTGATTCTACGGAGTTAAGCCCAGTCAGAGGTAATACTTCAGGTAGAAAAGAGGAGATGCTTTCAAAACAATGTGCGTCATTTTCAATTACTTTGAATCAACAATCATTTTCAACATTTTGACAATATTTCTAGCTATCCTGACATAAAGCGAGAGCTTGAGGTTCATCTTTGGTGCATCCTGACATCAGTTGTTATCCCTTTTAGGACTTGATAACGGGAGTTTTCAAGGTTCCTTCCCTTCTTTGGTATAATTTGAGCGCATGGGCTCTCAGATTCGCACACTTCTTTGTGTCCCCACTGTCCCACCATAGACAGTCCAATTTCGGCTTGAGGTTAAGCCACCAATTCCAGCAAAAGGCAATTTCAAAAGTTATTTAGTCTCAGTAATGAGGCACCCAAAATCAAACCCCAATTTCATCCTTTTGCAAAATCCCTGTCGGATTTATTGTGCAAAATCTGAAGGTTCCATCACGGTCTCTTCTTTCGAGGATTCCATTCATCTTCCACCCAATCAGGATAAGGGTACAAACCTGCGCCTCTTTTGATGAGGTATTTCATTGCCCAATCAGGTTAAGGGTATAAACCTGAGCCTCCTTTGATGAGGTATTTCATTGCCCGATCAGGTTAAGGGTACAAACCTGAGCCTCCTTTGATGAGGTATTTCATTGCCCGGTCAGGTTAAGGGTATAAACCTGAGCCTCCTTTGATGAGGTATTTCATTTTCCGCCCAATCAGGATAAGGGTACAAACCTGAGCTTCCTCTGAGGAGGTATTTCATTTCACAATCAGGTTAAGGGTTAAACCTGAGCCTCATTCTGATGAGGTATTTCGTCGCCCGGTCAGGTTAAGGGTCAAACCCGTGCTTCGTTTCTACACGAGGCATTTTCCGTCCCATCCAGGTTAAGGGCAAAACCTGAATCTCACCTCTTTTGAAGTAAATTCTTTCTTCTTTATTCTCCATTTCATATCTACCATTTTTATCAAGGCTGATTTCTTCATAACCAGTCAGATGCTTCTAACTGGGGCATTTTTTTTTCAAATTTGGTGTGTTTTCTTTGCCACTAAGCTCGGCTTTCAACCGGCTTAGCAGCAAAGAGGGGCATCTGTAAACACCCCAAATTTTCACTCTTATCTAGTGCTCACATTTCATGTGTCATTGCATATCATTGCATGGATTCGGCATACCATTTCATTGCACTGCATAGCATTACATGTCATTGCATCTCATCATCGAGATCCAACACTCCTGTTTTCAAAATATTTAATTTAGATTCGAGTTTTAAAACTTTTCTTTCAAAATCAATTTTAAAACCTGGGTTTTTAATCAACATTATGTCATTTGCCAACCCCAGGACCTTATATTTTGAAGTACTTTCTCATAATACAATCTAGATTCATTTCAAACTCAATTTCAATTCTCAGATGAGGCCCATTTAGGTGGTGTTGATTCTGGATTCTTTTATTTATCAAAAATTTTAGAGTCTTAGTTGGATCAAGACTCTTTTTCCAGAGTCCAGTCAGATCAGAACTCTACTTTTTACTACCTTTTTACCTGTTTTTGAAGAAAACCTTTTAAAATCTTCTGTTTTGGCCAAAATCTTAGAGTCCTAGTTGGATCAGGACTCTTCTTCAAGAGTCCAGTCGGATCAGGACTCTTCTTTAGAGTTTTAATCGGATTAGAACTCTAATCTTTTACAGCTATTTTATCTATTTTCAATCAAATCTTTCAAAATCTTTCAAAAAGAGTCAGAAACTCAGAGTTTTAGTCAAAACAGGACTATGTTCAGAGAGTCCTAGTTGGATCAGGACTCTGATCCTGATTTCAATTTTGAGAGAATCTTTCAGAAATCTTTCAATCTACCAAAAATATTACACATTTATCAAAGAATTTCAAAATTCTGAGGTTTTATCTCAGAGTCCTGATCGAATCAGGACTCTACCCCAGAGTCCTGATCAAAGTAGGACTCTATCCAAAATTGGTTTTCATACTTCATTTTCACTGATTTTCAAAAGCTTTGCTTAAATTTCATCATTTACTTATCAGAAAACCAAAATTTTTTAGAGTTCTGATCGAATCAGGACTCTTTCTCAGTGTCCTAATCAGAAGAGGACTTTGAACCAAAACTTCAATTTCATCCTGTTTTTAACTGTTTTCCAAAATTCTCTCATTTGATTTCTCAGAAAATCCAAAAAACTGAGAGTTCTAGTTCAATCAGGACTCTGTCCTCAGAGTCTCAGTTGAATCGGAACTCTGTCTTATTTCAATATTTGTTATTGTTTTCACTGCTTTCACAAGTTATTTCATCCGTTTTTCAGAAAAATACCAAAAACAATCTAGAGTTTCGGTCCGATCAGGACTCTGTCCCGGAGTCCTAGTCCAGTCAGGAGTCTGTCTTGAAGTTTGTTTTTATTCCATTTTCAATTATTTACATTTGTTTTCAAAAAAAAAAAAAGGTCATTTTACAAAGTCCAGTTAGTTCAGGACTCTATTTCAGAGTCCTGATTGAGTTAGGAGTCTAACCCTGACAGTATTTTCTGACTTATTTCACCATTTTCTGATAAATTCTTTTAAAAATTCTTTCACTTGGCTTTTAAAATCCAAAATCTCAGAGTTCTAAGAGTTCAGGACTCTAACCTGGAGTTCCAGTTCGCTTGAGACTCAGTTTTTTTAAAAATCTTGAATTTCAACTATTGATTTTAACCCATTTTCAAAGCTATTTTCAGTGTTATTTCAAAGATTTCAAAAAATCTATGTGGGCCCACTCAGTTGGAACCATATCCAGAAGAGTCCTGACCTAGTTGGAACTCTATGCCATTTCAAAAAATTTAATTTCAAGTTTGCTTTTGAAAATCTTTTGAAAACTGTGTCAATTTCAAGTTCTAAAATCACTTTTTGAAAAACTCAAGTAGGGCCCACTCAGGGTGGGGCCGTATTCGAGTAAGTCAGGGCTAGACTAGGGTTAGTCATTGTCCTAGTTAGGTTAGGAGTTTAGAGGAGTCAAAATCAATTTTAAAAATCCATTTTATTTAAGTTTTAAACCATTGGTTTTTAAATGTTTTAAATTCAGGTTTTAAAAACCAAATGTGGGTCCATACTAGGTGGTGCCACATTTAGAATTTTTAGGGTTTAATTAGGTGTTAATTAAGGTTTAGTTAGAGTTCATTTAGGGTTAGGAAACCACAAAAAATCGTCCTCCCTTGGTGGTTTTAGATAGAGTTTGAAAAAGTCAAAGTTAGGTATTAATTAGTCCTAATTACATGGGTTTTGAAAAACTATAAAAAGAGGTCTTTAGAGGGGCAAAAAGAGCTCTTTTTCTCTCAAATTTTCGTGGCTTCTCTCTCCTCTCCAGCACCTCCACCTTCCTCTATTGCAGTTGCAGCCCCAAGGTGAGTTATTTAATATTATTTTATTATTATTTTATGATTTTTCAATAGATTTTACCATGGAAACTCTTGTGTTCATGGATTTAACCATGGATTTCATCCAAGAACCTCAAAATCAATTCAAGAAGATGATCTAACCCTATTTCATGCTGCTTTTCATGATTCTAATCCATTAGAATCGTTTATTGCATTATTTTTTTATATTCTTAACCAATAAAACATGTGATTTACCCTTTTAATGGGTTAAATCCATGCTTTTAAAGGTAACATCAAATTCCAGCCATTGATTCCCTGTATTTTATTTATTTATTTGTTTATCCATGTTTATTACATGTTTTACAGCATAGAAATAATTTTTATTTTACTATTTTAGTATTTCTTTTATTGTTTTTATTAGTTAATGCATGTTTTATTAGATTTTATCAAATTTCTGTGTGTTTTAAGTTTAGAACAGAAAAGAGCATGCTGTTTCGGATTGAAATATTCACTGTTAATTGTTGATTTTTTTATATGTGATACATTCATATGTAAATGAACTACTGTAAAAAAATCAGAGTTTTTGAGATTGGAGAACCCTGTCAGAAAAATCAGACATCAAATCGGGTTTTTAAAGCTTTAAAATTGTTGTTAAAATCAGGAAGGTAACTTAATGTGATGATATTTTTCTCATCCTATATCCGATTTAGAATATGTAAAATGCCATGGGTTCATATTAATTAGATATATCTACTGTGAAATTTTGAGATTTTGTGATATCTGTTTAGTATTTATCCTTTGACAAAAAGTGTGATTTTAAATTTAAAACTCATTAGGGTTTACCAAAACCCTAATCAGACTTGTGTTGTTCATAAATCCCAAACCACAGATCAGATTCATGATCAGTAAAAAGTAAGTATTATTATTTTTCTGTCTACTGTTTACTGTTAAAATTTCAGAAATTGTTGATTAATTTTGCTATTTATGTATGTATTTTCAATCTGAAGTAACTGTTTTAACCCCTGTAAGATTTGTTAGATTTTAGTTAAGATTGCCGGAGGGGTTTCTCCCTAACCGCAGATGATTTTTCCAATCTGTAAATTGGAAAATCTTTATTTTTTTTCCTAGCTTGTCTCTGTAAAATTTCAGAAGCGTTAATGGAGGATTGACCCCTGATTCGGGTCTAACGCTGAAACTGGTTGGTGACCTAGGTTAAAAATAGCTTATTTTAGGTTGTTAATGCAATTTTCGGATTAAAACAATGTCAAAAAATTATTTTTGCAATTTCAATCTGATTTTAGGGTTATAATAAGTGTCTGTGTCAATTTTTATGAAGTTTAAAATTCATTTGATGTCTAAATTAATCAAATTGCAAAACAGGGTCCTTGAAAGATGCAAAAACACTGCCAAAATCACAATTTTTGTGATATTTCTTGATTTTCGTGCATAAGTGTGTGTTTTTAGGGTTTGTTCATGTTTATAATCACATTAGGTTGTTTCATGTTTGATTTTGTGTTTATTTCAATCATAAATCTCAAGTTTTTACCAAAATCTATTTCAGAAAACCCTGATTTCAAGGCCATAGTCTTGCTATCGAGGGCAATTTGGTCATTTGACCTCAATTTCGAAATCCCTAACCCTAATTTTCATATTTTTAATCATGTCATATCATATTTGGTTTGATTTATTTTCATTTGAACTTCAAAAGTTGCATTTTTACAAAATATCTTTCTAAAAACCCTGATTTCAAGGCCATAGTCTTGCTATCAGAGGTATTTTGGTTATTTTGACCCAAATTTCGAAATTTCAAATTCTATTTTCATATTTATTCAATTTTATTTCATATTTTATCAATTTTGATTTAAGGGAATCATAGAAAAGGCTTATATCTAGTAAAATCCAGTAATTTCTAGATATTATTGGATAAACCTAGAAAAGCCAACATATCATCACTAACAAAGTTTTCTAGTTTTGCAGGGACATTGAAGACTTTATTTTTCATGTATTTAAATTCAATAGTGATGTAAATTAAATTAAATTTGGAATAAGAATTTAAATTTCAGCTTAGACTAGGATTGCATTGCATATAGTTTAATTCTGCAAATATTAAATGTCTGATTAATGTATCATTCATGCACATTTTCATAAATTCACCATGGTCTACACGAATGGCACGTGCACTAGCTCTTATGGAGTTGACAAACTTGGTGGAATTTGTATTTATGGCCATAGTCAGAATACGAATGATACCCAGATTTGTAATCTTCGTATTAGCCACATTCAGCCTACACTCTTAGGCTAACTTCAAAATGCACTGCATTTCTCAAAATTACAAAAAGATTTTCTCAGTTCCTCAAAATCAAGTCTTTCAAATCCATATTCATTTATTTCATTCAATTTGCAAATTTCAATTTTAATTCAGAAAAATCAGTTTTCTCAAAAATTTCCTAAGTCTTATTCAAAAATCAATTTTCGCAAAATATTGATTTGCCAATGATATTTCAAGTATTTCCCAAGTTTCAAATTCGATTTTCTAAGTTATATTTTCAATTTCAAAGTTTGAATTCAAAGAAATCAAGTCCTCCAAAGTTATTTCACATTTCTCAAAATCGATTTTCACAAAAACCTCTAGATTCTTCAGAAATCGATTTTCACTTTCTCAAATACAGTATCTCAATCATGATTCACGATTTTCAAAGAGTTTATTTTCCAATATTCAAATCAAACATCATATTTTCAAATATGCATTTTCAGAAATTCATAGCACATGCCTGATTCTTTGTGCATTTAGGAAATAGAATATGATTTAGACAAGTTGAGCAAAGCTAAGCACACAATTGATCCTTGGTTTAATTACCTCTGGTAAAGGCACAAGGAACGGTTGAACCTCGTACCGACAAGCAAGTCCCATTCTTTAGAATTATCCCGCATTTTAAAACAGAGGCGAGTTATTTTCAAAATCTTTTTCAAAGGTCAGTTTGACTCGCAAAAAGTAAAAATTTTGCGATGATAACACTTAGGTTCGTTAGAATTCAGACTCAAAGTCTTATCTCTGACCCAGTTTTTGATCTGAATCGGATCCAAACCCCTTTTCCGAGAAAAGTTTTAAAAATAAAAGCTCGAATTCTCAGAAAACCCCTCTTTTTCAAATATTTCTCAAAATTCCAAAAATAGTTTTTAAATTTCCCATTTTCCCCTAGTTTTAAAACCTTTATGTCAAAATTACAAAAAAATCAGAAAAAAAAACAAAAGGAAAATACAAAAAAAAAATAAGCTCTTAAAAAAAACACCTTTTTGAAAAATCACTTTTTTTTTATAAAATCTATCTTTTTGAAAAAAATCTTATGAAAAAGCCTCGTTTTGGAAATTTTTAAATTTGAAGAATCTATTTTGAAAAAAGGAGAAAAACCTTAAAATGGGTGGCTCTCTCTCTCTCTCTCTCCCTCTTTCTCTCGTATGCTCTCCCTCGGAAGCCCTCCTCCATCGCACCCCCTTCCTCCTCCGCTCATCTCCAACTGAATTGTCGTCGAGAGTCTTCCTTATCTCTCTTTAAAGGAATCACGCAGGGTTCCCGATTTCCTCATTGCCTTCACCTCCTCATGTTCACGATTACTCTCTTCTTCCTCTGCTTCTCCACAGTCTAACTTTCCCCTTCTTCCTCTTCTTCTCATTCCTCTTCTCTGATTTTCCCCATCGCTGAAGGGAACGATCCGTCCCAAAAGCCATGGGTCTTCAGCTCCGGCAACACAAGCGAACCAGCAACACTCTGAAAAGGTGCTCCTCGCACACCTCTCTCCTTTAGAACCTTTGTGAAACAACACTTCTTCCCCTGGCGGATTGAGGAAGACCTCCGCACCTTCAGCAAGCAAATTGAGAAGAAGCATCGCTCGATCGATCAAATTGTGGCCGGCTAAGGGGAGTCGATCAATCCCAAAGTTACAGGTAAATGCTCTCCCTTCTCTGATTATTCTAAAAATTTCCTCCTATCTAGAGCATCGCCCTATTCCTCTTTCATTTTTTGTCCCCTTTTCTCTTCATAAAGCAAAACGGTGGGGATCAACCTGCCTATAGCTGGATCGACCCCCTCATGTTGCTACATCAATGGAGCCACTGGACTCCAACACTGGTTTTGTCCCTTTCTTTTAAAATTTCTTGATGCCTGAGTGATGTAAATGTCAATTGATTCAACATTTTTTTTCTCTCGATCCCTAATACAATATATAGTCGCTCCCTTTCCTGTAAATTTTCCTTAATTTCCTTTTGGTTTTTTTCTAATTTCTTTCTTCATTTGTTTTTTGATAAACTTCTGTTTTGGTGTAATGTTAATATCATTATCTTTTTTTCATTTCCCTTTTGAGGGTGTAATGCGTTTCATCTAATGGTTTTCTCGTAGCATCGAATTTGTAGCATTATATTTAGTTTAATACTACACCTCCATTTTTTTTGTTCTAATACATCGATCTGGTTCTTCCTTTTTTGCATTTTTTTTAATTTTATTTCTGTTGTCTTTTATGAACACTTTTGCCCATTTAAGCTTCGCACGATTTGCTAATTCGACCATCCTTGCCTCATTTTGCTTTACAACACCTGATATTCATTTCCAGTATGATTCATCACCTCTATCTTATTGGGATTTTCAAATGTTCTGCATTATTTAGCTTCATTGATCTGATGGGCATCTTCGTTACCAATTATAACTCGTTTGCATTTTAATTCTAGTAATCGACATTGTATTTTTGTTAAACCTATCTGAGATGACACAAGCTAAATTCTTTGCTAGTTACATTCTCTAACATCTGATCCATCCCTGCACCAATCACGTTTAAGATATTATAGCCTTTAGAATTTTTCTCCCTTCTGCTCCAGTTTTAGATTGATTATTTAAGATTCAATTTCAGTATCATAGACTATCTATCATCATTTTAGCTATGTTCTTGTCTGTAGCATTTTTTTTCTTTTTCAAGCCTTTGATCATCTTAGTTGTTTATGGCATTTTGTATATTATTATTCTGCTAAACTTGAGGTAATTGCATACGTTTCTTTTTTTTATCTCAGTCATACATTCCCTGGTTCTTTGATGATAATTGCAATATCGTGGATTCAAACATCCTCCATTTTGAAGACTATTTCCTCGTGTCACCTTTTTTTTGGTATCTACCTTCTTGATATGCGTTTATTGCACTCATGCTGTTAAATCTGTTAATATCTGCATCATTTTGCCTTGTGGGGCTCAAGTAGCTTGATTTTGGTGCGCATCCCAAACCCATTGCATTCTGATTCATGACACCCCAACTGATAGTGTTGGGAGTCAAAAGGTCGTGGCATGCTATCACGAACAACAGTAAGCTACCGAAACTTGATACCTCTGGGTTCTGTTGCTGATTTACTGCATTTTACTTTGTATCATATTCCTAGTCCTGTATCATGATATCATTTGATTCAACTTTGTTGTAGGTCTGTCTGCGTTAATTAATTGTGAATGCCTGCATTCGATTTATTATGAAAATCTTATTTTATTTGCCTTCGATCTGTTGTTGGAAGTACCAGGATACCTGTTCTCATCATGAGTCTCCTTTAAGATACTTTACTAAGAATAAGCAGATGTATCAAAAGCTTGAAATCCTAATTCATGCTTTACCGTTTCAAATCATTTCCTTCAACAGAGGAATGGTTCCAGCCATGAGCCTTCTAGAAAAGCTAGTAGATGTGCTTATTTGTCATTATTAAACTTGTCTTTGTCTGTTAACCTGAAAGAATTCAGCTCATCATATTGCAACTTATGATGCTTGAAATTGAGAAATTACTACCCATTAGGAATTTTGATGCTGGATGGTCCTAGGTTGATCAGCCTCCACCTTATTTCCTGTATATTCACTGCCCAATATGCTGCCACCTTGTTTTCTACAGGAATTTTCTGCTTGATAAAAATTCGTTTTGGGTTTATTCTGAAGATTTTGGGAACTAGATTTTATTTTCAGATGTTGCTTGATATTTGTAAAAGAAGACGTTAAATTCCATCCAAGTATTATAAGAAGACCATAATCATACAAGTTTCAAAAGCAAAGTCATCCAAGCCAAGTACAAAGAAAGCTACTTTACTAGCTAGGAAAAGGGAAAGAGTCAGACTGTCAAATTACATTGACCAATTTGGAATATCTTATCCAATTGCTGACTTTCTCAACCATCCAATGGGGATTCAATCAATGCTGAACAATAAAGCCTTGCGGAGATTTGAGCAATTGAGTCCTAATACATACAGGATCTTGATATGAGAAACAATCCCAGGTAGCTAGCAGTGCAGGGTCTTCAGGTTCTGAATGAAAGTGCAGTAGGATCGAGGCAACAAGCACTCGAGGGGGGTTGAATAGTGCTTTTAAAAATTGTCTGCGGAATATTTAAGGATTTTGCAAATTGAAAAGCAAACACACAAAGAACACAAAATTTATCCTAGTTCGGTCTTTCCCGACCTACATTCAGTCCCCAAGCAAAACCCACTTGAGATTTCCACTATCAACCTTGTATAACTACAAGATCATACAGACCAAATCTGGTCCCACTTTCAGAAAACACACCTACTGAAAGCAAACAACTCCTTTAAACCAAGGAGTCCTTCCTTTTATAGAAAATAAGTAACAACTTACAATACAACCTATGAGCCCTTCTTTTGAATGCAAATGAGATGCAATTTACTTTTGAGGTTGTTGAAATACTCTACTCACAAATTCACTATTTTTCAAAGGAATTTGAGTGAAAAACTGAAGTGAAAAATAACACGTGAGTGAGAAAATGAATATGAGTGAAAAGCAAAGAGTAATTGATTCAAATTGATTGAATTGAAGTGATTTTGAGTGTAAAATGCACTCATATTTATAGTTGAAAGTTTCCATACGTTGAGGGTATGAAAGGGTGTCAAAACAGTCCATTTTGAACGATCAAATCGTTTGAAAAATGAAAAGACATGCCTTTTTGAAGTTTAAGGAAAAACAACAAAATTAGTCGACTGGAACAGTAGTTAGTCGACTAATAGTTAGTTATTAGTAGACTGACATGTATCGTCGATCGACTGATCTGTTTATCGAGTAGTTTGAAAATCTTAACTTTTGAAACTTAGTCGACTAGAGATAAAATTAGTCGACTGATAATATCATCAGTAGACTGAAAAACCTTTCAGTCGACTGTTGATAAAATCTTCTGAAAAAACATACATTCTGTCGGGTCGACTGATAAAAGCATTAGTCGATTGCTGCTAAATTTCCAGAAAACACATGTTCTGTCCAGTCGACTGATAAAGTCATTAGTCAACGGCCGCTAAATTTTTCAGAAAACAGACATTTTGTCCAGTCGACTGATAAAACCTTCGATCGACTAATTTGACAAAAATGACTTTTTAGAAAATATGACGCCAAAGGATTAGTCGACTGGTGAGTCTATTGGTCGACTAATAAACACGAAAATTTAAGAAAAGAGTTTTCTAAAAAGATTTTCATGAAGGGTTCTTTTAGAAAAGTTTTTTTAAAGACTTTTTAGGTAAAATGAAACCTAAATATGCACTCTAAGAAAGGCTCTTACAAGAATCTAAGACTTTTAATGAATTTAACATTTGCACACTAGTCTTCAAAGATTGTTCATCGAATTCTTGAATGTCTTCATTGCCTTAGCTGAAATGCAGTTGATTTCACTTGCTCATCATCAAAACCTTGTACTTGAAGTATCATGTACGGCTTCATTATCGTAACAATCTCCCCCTTTTTGATGATGACAAACTTAATCAAAGATGAAGCATTTAGATGCATAGATAGAGATTTTACTCCCCCTATCAATATGCTGCAAAACATTAAAAGTTAGTACATTCAAAGCACATATATCACATATTGATTGGTTTGCATTTCCATCATTACTTCATGCATTTTTAAATCTTTTTCATAAATAAAATTTTCAGTGCTTTCACATGATGTAATTTCCATGTCATAATGATTTTGCATTTCTCATGCAATTTCAATGAATGTATCTACCAAAAGCTATCGTTTTCTCATTTCTTATGCAAAATGCTATCTTTTTCTCCCCCTTTGTCATAATAAAAAAGAGTAAGGGCAGAAATAGCATAAGCAAAATGTAAATACACGTTTAAAATATTACAACCCATAAAGTTTTAAAGTTCAGTAAAGACAGAAAATAAAGATCAGAAAAGTGAGTTGAGCAAGTCCTTGATTGCAGTAACATCTTTCTGAATCGAAGAAAGTTGTTAAGTCACATCTTCACGAAAAGTGCGTTGATGCAGCTCCAAAGCTTTCAATCGCTGTAAAACTTCATCATTGTCTTGACTTGTAGAATTTTTTTTTCTTTTTGCTTGAGATGAAGGTGTCGCAAAAGATGGTGAGGGTTCAGTTTGATCAACATTTAAAGGAGGCAGATATTTGATTTTTATCCTTTTAAAAATAGTTTAATCAAAGAACTCCTTTTGCTCAATATATTTTTCATTAGTTAAGGGAACTTTGAAATGTCTGAAAATACGAGTTAGAAGACATCCATAAGGAAGAAATGGTTTTTGTTTCCACAAATTTGTAAAATACACATTGGCCCAATTTACAGAAATATTTCCAAATAAAACATAAAGAGTTGTAGATAGATCTGTGGAATAGTAATCAAAAGAACCAGTTTTAGGTAGAACATTGTGGGCAAGGATTCGTCCAGCAATGCGCGCACGAGTTTGAAGATTAGTATTTTTGAAAGGAGGGCAATGAGGTGCACCGGGAAGAAGAATTTGTTCAAAAATTCTTTCATCATTTAGTTCAACAGTATTGAAAAGAGTGTCTGAAGGTGGAATTTCTAGGATTTCTCCAAGTAGTTTAGAATCAAACTCAATTTCAACATCACGAACAAGAGAGGAAAGAACTTCAGTTTCATGATCAAAATGCAAATTCATATAAAACAAGTGAATCAGAAAAGGATAATGAAGGGTGTCTGCACAGGCATTGTGATCATCGCAAAATTTTTCCTCTTTCGTCGGTTTCTCTCTCTTCCTTCTCTTTTCCTTTTCTAACCTCTATTTTCCTTCTTTTTAAAGGGGAAAAATAAAAGAAAGAAAAGAAAGAGAGAAGAGAAAAGAAGGAAAGAGAGAGAGAGGAGGAACTCTTTTGCGGGTTTTCACTTGACCTTGATTTGAAAAGAATTTAGAAATTTAACTCGCCTCCGTTTTTGAAAATATTGCGGGAAAATGGAGAGACAGGATTCGCTCGTCGGTACGAGGTTCGACCGTTCCTGGCGCCTTTACCAGGGGTAATCGAACCAAGGATCGAATCTATGCCTTTTGCTTTGCCTAAATATAATCTAAGAATTTATCCTAACTCTAAATGCACAAAGAATCATGCTTGTGCAATGCAAGGATGTATGCTCTTTTGAAAATTGATTTAGAAATTTCCAAGTATTTCTGAGATAAACTTGATAAGGGAGTGAAGAAATGATTGAATCTAACTTAGAACTTGAGATAGATCAAAAAAGTTCTAAGTCTTTGAAATAAATCAGGATTGGAAGGATAGATCTTGATTTTGAGAAAGAATGATTTCAAGTTTTGAAATGAAAGGAAATGAAATTTCAAAGTCGGAAATGGACTTTTGAAGTTGAACTTGAATTTAGGAAAGGAAATGGATACTTGAGATGGAATTTTGAATTTAGATTTTGAAGTTTAGAATGGATCTGGGAAAAATAAAAAATGGATTTGAGAAGTTCAGATGAAATCTGAAAATGGAATTTAATTTTAAATCTAGAATTGAGAATGGAATTGGATCTCAAAATGGATTTAAGATCCGATGTAGAATTGGGTTTTGGATCCTAAAAATGGATTTGGATCTAAGGTCTGAGATCTAATGTAGATTTAGACTCTGGACCCTAAGATAAATTTTGGATCTGAAGTTTGAGATCCAATGTAGAATTGGACTTCTGGACCCTAAGAGGGAATTGGATCTGAAATCTGAGACCCAAAGTAGAATTAGATTTTGGATCTAAAATGGAATTGGATCTGAAGTCTGAGATCCAAAAGTGAAATTGGATTCTGGATCCTAAAATGGTTTTGGGGTATGAAGTCTGAGACCCAAGATGGAAGTTTGAGTTTTGGATCCTAAAATGGAATTGGATCTGAAGTCTGAGATCCAAAAGTGAAATTGGATTCTGGATCCTAAAGTGGATTTGTTAAATTCAGAAGATGAATCTAGAACTTCCAAGTTTGAATTGAACTTTGAAAAAAATGAAATTTAGAATTTGAATCTTGAATATACAAATGAATTTCGGAGTCAAATTAGAACTTGAATTTTGAAGTTTGAATTTGGAATTTAGAAGATGAATCAAGAATTTCTAAGTTTGAATTTAAATTTAGAAAAATGAATTTTAGAAATTGAATTTTGAATATACAAATAAATTTCAAAGTTAGATTGGACTTTGAATTTGAGATAGAATTCGGAATTTGAAATACAAGATGATTCTGAAGTTTCAAAGTCAAATGGGACCTTGAAATTGAATTCTTGAATCCTTTTGAGAAATAGAGTTGAATTTGAATTTATGAATAGGTTTTGATCTGAGAAATGAAAGAAAGAACCACTTGGATTTATGAAAAAGGATTTGGAAAATATGATGCAACTCTATCCTAAATGATGAATGAATTTAAAGAATTTGAATTTAGATTTTGAAAAGCTATCTTATTCTTGAACTGAATTAAAATAAGATTGAAGATATAATACATCCCTGACTATGGTCATTGAATGTATTATATAATAATCTATATTTAAATTCAGGTGAAGAATGAGACACATTTGGTGCTTTTATAGAATTTAAAATGAAATTAACTCTCAATATACCCTGACTATGGCCATTGGTATATATGTTGGATTAATTTTAAGTTAAATTCTGATAAAAGAAGAAAATATTTAAGGAAAATATGATGAATTTTTTAAAATGGATCCAGTGTTATTTTGTAAAAGATAAAAATATTAAGTTTTGTCCACACCCTGACTATGGCCATTGATGTGGATCATCAACTTAGTATCAATTACCTCTTACGAAATGGTGCACATGCCATTCGTGTTGCCATTTGTGAGAATTCGAGAAATAAAGGCAAAAATGCATGAAAACAAGCAATTCATGATATTTACAATGCTCATTCATTCTATCTAAAAGCTGAAAATACAAGGTTCTCATTAATATATAGCTATTACAATTTTGAAATTTAAATTCCTAAACCAAGAAGAAAAATGACATTTTCTACCTAATTCCTGCAAAGTTTCAAGTTAGCACAAGCAAGAGGAGATGTTATGTTGAAAAACTTGACATGCATATATGGAGGTTTAATAGCTAAAAAAAGGTATGTATCTAGAATGCATGAGTAATATCCTAAGTTGATGGGAAAATGGATGTGATAATACCTATATAGTATGTCAAACCAATGGGAGAAATATGTATCACTAATGAAGGTATATGCATATTGGTTTTTTAAGCTAACGAAAATATGGCAGGGAAGATGTGTATGATGATGCCTATATGCTAATGGGGGAAATCTACATGAAAATGTATATATATATATATATTAGAATATATATGTAATGCACTAAGTTAAAATATATATGTATATATATATCTAATGAGAAGCATATATGAGTATCTTATGAATGCTTTGAATGCCTAATGGACTATCACATGTAGTAGGTGAAAGTGAATGCATGTATGATGAGATTAACTCATGACAAACACTGTGGATGCTAAAAAAGTGTATTTTTGAAGGATGATTTACAGTCAACCAACAGACATACATTTGCAGTGTAACTTTCAGCAAGTATAAATGTACTTGCCAAGCAACTTACAGTAAGTGTTAGCAAAGTGTATTCATAGGACAGTTTTTAGCAAGTGTTAACACAATGCCTTTGTAGCATAAATTTTAGGAAGTGCTGTGAATGCTTTGTGATATACGTATTGCAACAACTTCTTGGTATATGCAGAGAGGTGACTGGAAGTGTAATAAGTGGCCATTTGCAAATGGTAAAGGGGAAAGTAGTGGAAGATTTTGCAGTGAAGTATACTGCAAATAGGACTATGCTGAGTGGAATGGTGCATTTTACAGGAAGTGTAAATATGTGGTGGGTGTTATAGGGAAGATGAGTGGTGTTGTGTGAGGAGCTGGTGCATGTGATGTGACTGGGGCAGCAATGTAGCAGGGACGATGAAATGATAACAGTGGAATTAGTGTAGAGGTGTGAAAATGGTGTTTAGGTAGTGAGAAAAATGAAGGGGAATGGCTAACAGGCGATACACATGTGTTGTGCAAGTGGAGGTGAATTATGAAGAGGTAGTGCTGGAAATAAAGGGGATTTGAGTGAAGAGAATGAGTGTGTGAGGCCGTGAATAGTGTAGTTTGCAGGAAGATGCTTGTTATGCATTGGGAAGTGAAGATATAGCAGATGGATGTGCACTTTGGAGGTGACATAAACATACAAAATTTTCCCACTATACAAGTGATGAACAGTGGATGGAAGTGATACGGTTGATAAAGGTGTGCTACATGGTGTAACAGTGGGAACAAGAGCCATTATGTAAAAAAAAAAAAATGTTGTGGCAAGTGCATCATGGTGTCACATCAACATGCTGGAAATGGTGAATGGCAAGTGCCAAAGGTGTTGTGCGACAGACAAACTAGAGGATGTTGGTTTAGAGAACATACCGGGAGAGATTGACGAGGAGGATGAAGTATTTGCTCGTGTTGAACCAGAAAATGAGCCACCAAAAGGATTACTTTTAGGGGGTATTCGATGCAGTGGAGCCAAGGCCAAATCCGCCGAATGATCCACAAATTTGCCAATTGATGTGGTATCAACGAGAGAAAATTCAGCTGCTGCAGGTACAATAGCAGAGGGACCAGAACTAGTGGCTTGCAGTTGTCTATTGTCCCTTTTTTTTTTTATAAAATCTCTCAGAAAATAATTATCCAGCGTCTCAACTTCTTTTTCCACAACCTTTTTTTGCTTTTCTATGGCAATGAGTACCTCTCGGGATATTGAGTAGGATTGCTATTCCAGGTGGATCTGAAACCAAAAGAGAACACACACGTCTATGCGATCTGACTTCAGACCACTAGGAGTTGAACTCACTTGTGGGTTAATCACCGTATGACATGGTAGATTGGTCCTGGCTACTTACAACAGGTCGGTCTTCCAAGGCTTAGCGGATCATTAACCACAGTTATCTAAAATACATCAAAAAAAAAAAAAAATCCGAAAACATTA
The DNA here is from genome assembly GCF_984573655.1 of Nuphar pumila. Taxonomy (NCBI): domain Eukaryota; kingdom Viridiplantae; phylum Streptophyta; class Magnoliopsida; order Nymphaeales; family Nymphaeaceae; genus Nuphar; species Nuphar pumila. The sequence continues at coordinate 50,607,573 of NC_143257.1, read as the reverse complement.
GCAAATCGATCAATAGTAATAAATCAACGACTAGAAGAAAGGCCGCCTCCCCAGCTTTTGTTCAAGCAAGCATCTATCCTCCAGACTACAAATTTGTGTTGCATCTAGAATGGCCTCAGTAAGATAATGAAATTTGCAACAAATTGGTAAACAGGCTGAAGAATTATTGCCCTTCGCAACAGTCATCACCAGTCCTATAGCTCTAACAACACAGAGGAGCTGCTTTAGATTGACCCAAAATGGAAAAACCAGTAGATCTCTTATATCCCTCAAGGATAAACCAATCTGATCAACTTTGTCTGTATTTTGTCAACCAATAGGTGTCTCACTTGTTGCTCCAACAAAGTATTTGAACCAGTTTGCTGCAAGTATGAAACAGTTCTTGTATCTCTCATCTCAAGGTTATGTCCCTGCAAGCCAAGCTTGCAAATATAGAGCCTGAGCCCACACATGGTTGATTTGGGCGATATCTAAATCCTAGCCTTCTAACAAACGCCAAGAAGGGTCACTTCAGGTAAGGTTCTCGATCTTCTGAAAAAGAGGAAGGGGACCTCCTGAAATCCTTTTTCTGGATGGCATCATACAGTACATGAAGCAGAGGAGATGGCCATTGCTGCTATACACGAGATTATAATTGCAACAAGGATGTTCAAAAGAAATATGAAGGTAAAAGCTGCATCTATACCAATCAATGGCAAGCAAAAGAAAATAAGCTAATGCCAGAAACAAAACAGGAATAATAGAATATTGGAAACAAAAAATATGATGCGATGAACGAATGTACTCAAACAATCTATTAGTGATTCAAGCAGAAAACCCACAGAACATGAAAAACGATGTGCCCATGGTCCATTGTAATTTCAAATACAGCCAGCATAGAGCTAGGGGCCATGTTACTATGGCAATGTATGTCATTGAGGCTGTGATAGGCAGATCAGTGATGTGGGGTTGCCTCTTGTAAAAAAAAAAGGAAGAAAGGGGAAAACTGGGACGGACCCTTGGATGCCATGACCGATCAAACATTAAAATACAGTCAAAATGCATAAAGAAAATGAATTAGAAACCTCTAAAAGGCTATTGCCTATGATCAAAGTAAAACAGAAAATCTGTTACAACAGTAAGATGAATTGATAAAACACTGAAGCTACAAAACCATGAAAACATATCCGACATTCGTAACAACAGGAAACATAAATCGGAAACGAATGCTATAATGCAGGGAAATCCAGATGAAAATCGACCTGCTATTGCTAAATATTCCTAATGCTTAGGAGGATGAACGGAAATTCATGGAATAAATGGAAAAGGAAATCTAAAGCAATGCAAAAGGTGAGAAAATCGAAAACAAAAGAAAGAAGAAGAAGAAAGAAATAGGAGATAATGTTGGAACTCATACGTTCCAGTTGTTTTTGCACATGTGTAGATCAGTCTTTCCATCAACAGAATGACCCTACACGGGCGCTCTAATGGGCAAAAATAAGGAAAAAAAAAAAAGGAAAGGAACATAGCAGCAAAATCAGAAACCCATGTCGGTTTTATTCAAGATAGGATTAAGATTTTGTTGTAAACAAAGAAATAACAAGCGAAAATCAGGAACAGATTGGTTTATAAATCAGAAAGAATGAAAACAACAAAGAGAAGAAGAAGAAAAAAAAAAAAAAAGAATACAGTAAGATGAAATCAAGGAAAGATGAAGGAGACATGTTGGAACTGCGGTTCCATTCGTTGTAGCACAAGGATATATCGGGGTTTGCTATAGGCAACCCAATACTATCTACGGTGCGCTTATGCTGACAAGGCCAGAAGCAACGACAAAGATCAGAATCGGAGGGGAAGAACTCTTACCTGTGGCTCTATAGGAGAAAGGGGGAGTTCTCCACTACTCTTTCTGGTTGAGCTCCCTGTAGATGTAGGGATTCTGAAATAGGAAGGAGAAGAATGGTGCTTTCTTGTGGGTTTTCCTTCAGGATATCCAATGCAGGGGAAGAGGGGAAACTTCGTTAAAAAGAAAGAAAGGGCGATGGTGGGATGAAGGCAGAGAAGTAGGAGACGATCGTGAAGGAGAAGAGGGGTGCTGGGGTGATAACGGGTGACCTTTAGGGTTTCTTGAAGGTGGTTTATGTAGAGGGTGGAGGATCCTTCTGGAAAAGGGGGAGCCTGCGGCTGATAGAGGCGTGAAGGAGAATCCGGTGGTTGAAGATGAGGGGTGGAGGGAAGAAGGAGTTGTTGCAGATGGAGGGTAGGCAAGAGAGAAGGGAAATACGCGGGAGTGATCCGTTGTGGATTTTCCAAATTTCCAAAAGAAGGCCTCCTTTGAAAGTATTTTTGTAAAAAGAGTAGTTCAAGAGAGGTTTTTGGCAAAAATTCAAATTTTCAAGTTTTAAAACCTTTCGCTTTCCCCAATTTTTTCGATTTTTGCATCATTTTCCATTTTTTGTAGTTTTGTAGTAGAAAACTAAGATTAAAAAAAGAAAACTAAGTTTTAAACACTAATTTTTCTTGTATTTTTCCGAGAAATATTTACAAAAGTATTTTTCTAAGAATTTCCGACCATTTCAGGGAAATTTCTTCAGAAGAATGGGTTTGGACCCAAGTTTTGAGAAAATGTTCGAGTTTTGACACTCGAATCGAGAAATACAATGTGATGGATCCAAACAGATGTTGAATGGACTATCCGAACTACTTAAAGGCTATTTTGGTATTTTCTATAATTTTGATTTAAAATTCGAACAAGGAGACTCAAATTTGGATCTGGACAATGGATCCAGATCCGAAATCAATTTAAACATATGAAATGAATTTAATTTCAATAAAACTTGAGAAATGAACTGGAATTTAGATTAAAGAGTGGCTCAATTGCTCAGAAAATGATATCAGGGGCAAAAAGGGAATATTTAAAAGATTTTGAAAAATTTGGGGTGTTCACAGGCATCAAAAAGATGTGAAATTCCTAGAAATAATTCTCTTATTTTATAACGAGAAAATAGGTGAAACAATACATTTCGGCCTGGTAAAATAGGTAGTGCAGAAATCGATCCAAAAGTATCATATAAAAGAGGATTTTAGAGTAATCTAAGAGAAAATCCATGTCTTGAAGAAGGTGTAGGAGGAGGAGAACCTAAACCTTTTGTAGATGCAGTCTTCGAACGAGGCATGGTTAAAAAAAAAACAGATTCACCTCAAAAAAATAGTTGCAAAGAATGATGTTGACTTCCAAATGGCGTTCAGCGGGAGGAAGATGTTGTCGTGCGTCGTGCAACAGAAATAGAGGAGGATACGGTGGCTGACGGCGGGTGAGAAGGCTGCCACAAGGGGATTCCAGCAATGGCTGAAGATACACCATCACGGCAAGAGGATTCCGGCGAGATCTGAAGATGCGCCGGTTACTGCAAGAGGATTCCAGCATTTCCCTGTCACGGCCAGAGGATTCCGGCGAGGATAGGTTCGAACGACACTCTGAGGGTTTTTCGGAAGAGAGAAAGGAGAGAGAGAGAGAGGGTTTCATTTTAAGCGTTTCGTTCCTTTTAAAAAAAATGAAAAGGTACAAAAATGAAACGATGCCAAAAAAAAAACGGGTGTTAAAAAATCCAAGGGGTATCGGGTCCCTTCAGTTAAAATTTAAAAAAAAAAATAGTCGACTAAAATTTTATCAGTCGACTAAAAATGTGCGACTCATTCTAAAAACTTTTAAAGCATCAGTTGACTAGAAATTTATCGGTCGACTAATATGGTGTGATTCATTCTAAAAAAATTTAAAAGCATCAGTCGACTAAAATTTTATCGGTCGACTAATAATGTGCAATTTTGAGATTTTGTTCAAAAATCAGCATTTTTATAAATCCAAAAATGAGCAAATGCCTAGTTCTCTCCTAATTCTCATAAAATCTTCATTTTTAAGTGGTTTAGTGAAGATATCAGCATGTTGTTCTTTAGTGAAAATAAAATTTAATGAAATATCTCCTTTTAACACATGATTTCTTAAGAAATGATGTCTAACTTCAATATGCTTAGTTCTTGAGTGTTAAACAGGATTTTTCGAAAGATTTATAGCACTAGTGTTATCACAATAAATGGTTGTTGTGGAGTAATTCAAACCAAAATATTTTAAGGACTGTTTCATCCATAGTACTTGTGAACACGCTAAACTAGCTACTATATATTCTGCTCCAGTTATTGAGAGTGACACTGAATTTTGCTTTTTACTAAACCAAGAGACTAAAGAATTTTCTAAGAAATGACAAGTTCCACTAGTACTCTTGCGATCAGATTTACTTCCTGTAAAATCTGCATCACTATATGAAACTAAATCAAAGGAAGATGATTTTGGGTAAAACAAACCGAAATCTGAAGTATCTTTCAAATATCGAAGAATTTGTTTTACTGCAGTTAAATGAGATTCTTTTGAATTAGCTTGAAATCTTGCACACATACAAACACTAAACATTATATCAGGTCGACTAGCAGTTAAGTATAATAGAGATCCGATCATACCTCTATAGAGTTTAGTATCTACACTTTTACCATTTTCATCTTTATCAAGAGAAGTAGTTGTACTCATAGGATTTCTTCTTGATTTCGATGAGTCCATCCCAAATCTCTTGAGAAGATCTTTTGTATACTTAGCCTTATTGATGAAGATTCCTTCTTCAGTTTGCTTTATTTGAAGTCCAAGGAAGTAGTTTAATTCGCCCATCAAGCTCATTTCAAACTCTTCCTGCATAGCTTTAGCAAATTCTTTACAAAGAGAATCATTAGTAGAACCAAATATTATGTCATCAACATAAATTTGCACAATAAGAATATCTGAATTAAGGTTTTTATTAAATAAAGTGGAGTCTACCCGACCAATGGAAAAACCAGATTGTTCTAGAAAATTTCGGTCTTTCATACCACGCTCTTGGTGCTTGTTTAAGTCCATACAAAGCTCTTTTTAATTTGTAGACTTTTTCTGGATATTTCTCATTTTCAAAGCCTAAAGGTTGCTCTACATAAACTTCTTCATTGATGTGTCCATTTAAGAATGCACTCTTAACATCAATTTGATATAACTTAAAGTTCATGTAACTAGCAAAAGCAATCATCATTCGAATTGACTCTAATCGAGCCACTGGTGCATAGGTTTCATCAAAATCTATGCCTTCTTCTTGATTATAACCTTGTGCTACTAGCCTTGCTTTGTTTCGAATGACTTCACCATTTTCATCCAGCTTATTTCGGAAGACCCATCTTGTTCCAATTACTAGATGATCCTTTGGTATATCAACTAGATCCCAAACATCATTCCTAGTAAATTGGTTAAGTTCTTCAGACATGGCCAAAAGCCAAAATTCATCATCACAAGCCTCATTGATATTCTTTGGTTCTATTTTAGATATGAAAGCAACATTTGCAATATATTTTTCTAATTGCCTTCTAGTTTGGACACTACTCTTTATTTCTCCAATAACTTGTTCATGGGGATGATTAGGAACTTCTTTCCAAACCGGTTGAAGAGGAATATTTTCTTGAGAAGTACTTTCTATCAAGGGTTCTTCTTGAAGTATAACTTCTTCTCCTTCGCTTAGAGGTATAACCTGCTCACAATTCTCATCAAATGCAACATGTAAAGATTCTTCAATGCAAGATGTTCTTTTATTAAAAATACGATAAGCTTTACTTCTAGAGGAATATCCAAGAAATATTGATTCATCTGATTTTGAATCAAACTTATCAAGATTATCTTTGGTATTTAACAAGAAACATTTACTACCAAAAATTTTGAAATATGAGATCTTTGGTATACGATCATAATACAATTCAAAACATGTTTTATGTAAGATTGGTTGAATAAGAACACGGTTTAAAACATAACATGTTGTATTTATTGCTTCAGCCCAAAAGTATTTTGGTAAATTTTTATCTTAAAGCATGGTTCTAGCACATTCTTGCAAAGTTCTATTCTTTCTTTCAACAACTCCATTTTGTGTAGCCGCTCTAGGAAAAGAAAAGTTGTGAGATATACCATGTAAATCACAATACTTTAGAAAAGATTCATTTTCAAATTCACCACCATGATCACTACGAATTTTAATTATAGATATAGATTTTTCATTTGTAATTCTTCTACAAAGTTTGAAAAATTCCAAAAAAACATCATTTTTGCTTTTTAGAAAAATCACCCATGTAAACCGAGAATAATCATCTACTATAACAAAAGTATACTTGCTGCCATTCAAACTTTGAATTCTAGATGGTCTAAATAGATCTAAATGTAAAAGTTCAAGATGACGTTTTGTTGAAACTATATCTTTTGCTTTAAAAGAACTCTTGATTTGTTTACTCCTTTGGCAAGCATCACATAAGTGATCCTTCTTATATGGTATTCTAGGTAGGCCTCTTACAAGATCATTCTTGGATAACTTTGAAATAATTTCAAAGTTAACATGTCTAAGTCTCTTGTGCCATAACCATTGAATTTCATTTGAAACAATAAGACATTTTTCATTAAAAGTGGGTAACTCATCAAGATATAGTTCATACACATTGTTCCTTCTTTTACCTTTAAAAATGATCTTTTTAGATTGAAAATCAGAAATTAAGCATAAATCATTTTCAAAAGAAACATGAAAACCTTTATCACATAATTGACTAATAGATAATAAATTATGCATTAAACCATCTAATAAAAGAACATTTTCTATCAAGGAAAATTTTGGATTACCAATATTACCAATACCTATTACTTTTCCCTTGTTATTGTCACCAAAGGTGACGGTTCCTTCATCCTTACTTTGGAGGGTGGAAAATAACTCCGGCCTTCCAGTCATATGTTTGGAACAACCGTTGTCCAATATCCATTTGCTCCTTATTTTGTGTACCTACAACAAAATTAGAAGACAAAGCATTTGACCCATTTCTATTTTCAGGTCCATGAGAGTTAGCCTTAGGAACCCATATCCATTTGGGTTTTGGTTTCCTTTGATAATAAATATTCTTTCTATAAAAAGATTTAGTATTTCTAGAGTAATCATGTCTAGGCTTATAAGCATTATAAGTTTCATGATTAGATGCATTTCTACTAGAAAATTTAGTTCTTTGAACAAATGGTTGAGAATATTGTCTTTGATTTTTCACAACATAGTTTGGTCTATTTTGAGTATCAAAGAAGCTATATCCCAATCCGGTTTTATTAACCGAACATCTTTGAGAACCAAGAAGTCTTTCTAGATTCTCTTGACCATTTGTGAATTTGGTCACTATAGAAAGAAGATCATTTGATTTTTCTTTTAGACTAGTTATTTCTTTTTTGTAAGAGATTGGTTCTTGTTCCAATTTCTTTTATCTTAAATGTTTGACAAGAGTTTTCTTTCTTGAGATCTTCTATCTCTTGAAGTAACACTTTGTTTTGAGAGTCAAGAGTTGAATTCTTAGTTTTTAACTCTTTGTTTTTAGAACTTAGACTCTTAAATTTAGCATATAAGTCATTAAATGCTTCTAATAAATCATCATATTCAAATTGACTTACCAAATCTTCTTGTTTTACAAAACACATGTTGGCGACTTCTTCATTTGATTCCTCATCGGAAGAGGAGTCACTATCATCCCAACATGCTTGAAATGCCTTTTTCTTCTTGAATTTATCCTTGGGCTTGATTTTGAGAAGAGGACAATTTTTCTTGATATGTTCTGCCTTTTTGCAGTTAAAGCACTTGACTTCATTGGGATTGGAAGAATCCGCTTTTTTTACCTTTCTTTGAAATCTTTCCTTTTTGATGAATCTTCTAAATTTCCTTGTAATGAGGGCTATATCTTCATTCTCATCTTCTTCTGAATTTTCAGAGTCAGAAGTAACCTTAAAAGCAAGAGATTTCTTCTTGGGTTCTTCTTCTTGTCTGTCTTGAAGTTGGACTTCATATGCCATTAGGTTACCAACCAAATCTTCAAGAGTGAGAGTGTTTAGATCATTTGCCTCTTCAATAGCTGTGGTTTTTCTCTCCCATTCAGGAGTTAAACACCTTAGGATCTTTCTGACTAAATCCACTTATGAATATTCTTTTCCAAGGGATTTCAGAGTGTTAGTTATATCGGTCATTCTTGTTACAATGTCCAATATAGATTCATTTTGCTTCATTTTAAACAATTCCAATTTATGAACCAAATAGGCAATTTTAGATTCCTTTACCTTTGATGTACCTTCGTGAGTCACGAGAAGAGTATGCCAGATTTTATTTGCTGTAGAGCATTAAGAGATGCGATTGAACTCTACCTTGTCAACGGCACAATATAATGCATTCATTGCCTTGGCATTAAGTGAAGCAGTTTTCTTTTCTTCATCGGTCCATCGGCTGAAATCAGTTGATGGAGTTTGGTATTTATCTGAAACAACTCTCCAAATATCGAGATCTATGGATTGCAAGAATATTGTCATTCTCACTTTTCAATATCCATAGTTTGTTCTGTCAAAGAGAGGAGGACGAACAGAGGAGAATCCTTTTTTGTGCTGAGATGTTGTAGTTGCCATGCTAAAGAATGATCAAATCAAAATAATAGCAAACCTGCTCTGATACCAAATGAAAGTGCAGTAGGATCGAGGCAACAAGCACTAGAGGGGGGTGAATAGTGCTTTTAAAAATTGTCTACGAAATATTTAAGGATTTTGCAATTTGAAAAGCAAACACACAAATAACACAGAATTTATCCTGGTTCGGTCTTTCCCAACCTACATCCAGTCCCCAAGCAAAACCCGCTTGAGATTTCCACTATCAATCTTGTGTAACTACAAGATCATACAGACCAAATCCAGTCCCACTTTCAGTAACACACCTACTGAAAGAAAACAACTCCTTTAAACCAAGGAGTCCTTCCTTTTACAGAAAATAAGTAACAACTTACTATACAACCTATGAGCCCTTCTTTTGAATGCAAATGAGATGCAATTGGCTTTTGAGGTTGTTGAAATACTCTACTCACAAATTCACTATCTCTCAAAGGAATTTGAGTGAAAAACTGAAGTGAAAAATATCACGTGAGTGAGAAAATGAATATGACTGAAAAGCAAAGAGTAATTGATTCAAATTGATTGAATTGAAGTGCTTTTGAGTGTAAAATGCACTCATATTTATAGTTGAAAGTTTTCATACGTTGAGGGTATGAAAGGGTGTCAAAACAGTCCATTTTGAACGATCAAACCGTTTGAAAAATGAAAAGACATGCCTTTTTGAAGTTTCAGGAAAAATGACAAAATTAGTCGACTGGAACAGTAGTTAGTCGACAAATAGTTAGTTATTAGTAGACTGACAGTTATCGTCGGTCGACTAATCTGTTTATCGAGCCGTTTGCAAATCTAAACTTTTGAAACTTAGTCGACTAGAGATAAAATTAGTCGACTGATAATATCATCAGTAGACTGAAAAACCTTTCAGTTGACTGCTGCTGAAATCTTCTGAAAAACATACATTATGTCCCGTCGACTGATAAAAGCATTAGTCGACTGCTGCTAAATTTCCAGAAAACACTTGTTCTGTCCAGTCGACTGATAAAGTCATTAGTCAACTACTGCTAAATTTTCCAGAAAACAAACATTTTGTCCAATCGACTGATAAAACCTTCGGTCGACTAATTTGAGAAAAATGACTTTTTAGAAAATATGGCGTGAAAGGATTAGTCGACTGGTGAGTCTATTGGTCGACTAATAAACACGAAAATTTAATAAAAGAGTTTTCTAAAAAGATTTTCATGAAGGGTGCTTTTAGAAAAGTTTTTCTAAATACTTTTTAGGTAAAATGCAACCTAAATATGCACTCTAAGTAAGGCTCTTACAAGGATCTAAGACTTTTAATGAATTTAACATTTGCACACTAGTTTTCAAAGATTCTTCATCGAATTCTTCAATGTCTTCATTGCCTTAGTTGAAATGCAGTTGATTTCACTTGCTCATCATCAAAACCTTGTACTTGAAGTATCATGTACGACTTCATTGTCGTAACACTGAAGGTCATCCAACACTGTGATTCCATAACTGATGTAAGGATAAGAGTTCTTGTTTTATAGAACTTTAAGGTTGCAATAGCCACATATTTTATTGTTTGATGTCTCTTTCTCTTTCATGATCAGGTCTGTATATTCTGTTAGTGTAAAATTGTTTAAAGCTTCATTAGAATTGTATCCATTTTACTGATAAGGTTAATGTTGTATCTTTTTTTGAGGCTCAGCAAGCCATGTTGTCATTCCGCACCACTTCAACTCTACCATCTGCAACACATTTATTATGTTTATCCCATTTCCTGCAATGTTCTCACTAGCCAACTCTGATGACCAACTGGTAAGAAATTTTATCGTTGCCCCTTGTTCATTATTTTCATTGTAAATTTTTATCCACAAATTGCGGTTTTACATAATTTTACAGTCTGATGGCATTATAAATGGCCTCACGTCTCATTTGTACATCATGTCCTAAACTTCATTTTGGTAGTTAATAATTGTTTTAAATATAGATCCACTGGTGAAAGCGCTGAAATGTTTTATGTTTTTGTTCAATATATTTCTTTTCGGTTCAGCATACCCCTTTGTGATTGTGAATGATAAAAGCTTCGTAGTGCTGAATAATTCAATCCATTAGACCCCTTTAAATCCTTGTTTTATTCACCTTATGAAATATAATTTGGCGCATTCACTTTACAGGCTTTGATCCTTTGTATGTATATCCCATTTTCTGATCTTGATTTTGATGATTTTAAGTGATTATCTGTTGCATTTGATCTCTTATGTGGATAATATTTGATCCCTTATTTCCTTTCCCTATTGCGTTCCTTTTTTTTTTTTAGGCATACAATATGCCTGTAATACCCAAATTTTTTAATGATTTATAAATTCTGAAGAAAATTCAAGTTTTAATTTTTATTTATTCTGAATGTGGATTATAGTGTTAAAACCCTGAATTTTATGGTTAGTACTGTTCAAAGCAAAGATCTGAATCTATATTTGAAATTTTGTTGAGGTTTGTTCAAAAATCAGAATTCAGGGACATTCTAGTCATTAATCAAATTGTCAAAGGGTAGCTTAGTAATTTGCCAATTCAGTGGCATTTTTCGGTAAAATACCCAACTATATAAGGTCAAAATAGTAATCTTTCTTTTAGGATATTTTCAGGGAATTAATAAAATTGTCAGGGACGAAAATGGTAATTTACCATTCTCAATGGTAGGCTATGTAATTTATTGAACTACAGAAGGACACTCAAGTAATTTTAAATTCCCTTATGGCAGTTCTGAAAGATGGGATTTGAATTAGGGTATAAAAGGTATAAAAAAATTAGCAATCAAATAAAATATAATATTTTATATTAAAATATTCAAGAGACCATGGTTTTGGAAAACCACTGGCCCAAAACCAAGGGCAGCCATGGTTTTTCCAAAACCATGAGCTGACAAGTGTCACCTCACAATGAGGAGGTGACACCCATCCCTTTTCTCTCTCTGACACATGTCAAAAAAATGAATAAAATATTAAAGAAATGACAAGTGTCAAAATAAATTAATATTTTAATTAAATTAGGTGACAAATGTCACCAAAATGGGCCCCACAGGGGGGGGCGACCTCCCTTCTCTCTCCTATAAATACCTCTCACCCCCTCTCTCTCTACCCAAGTCCAAGACTACTTCTCTCTCTAAGATCTCTCTCTCTCCTACTTTCTCTCTCTACCTTTGAATTTCTCTCTCTAGATTTTAGTTTAAAAACTCCGTAGAATCTCAGATTTTTTCTGAGAAACCTATTCTATCCCTTTTCCTCTTCCCTTAAGCGAAGTCCGTTCTTCTGCAAGAAGCTTCGTCAGATCAGAAACAGCCTCGGAAGCGCTGCCTGCAGGAGTTCTGCTAAACTTAGCAGAAAGGTCAGATTTGGATAGCGGAAGCGCTGCTCAAATCAACTAAACAAGGTTAGTATTTAGAAACCCTCTTCTAAATTTGAATTTATACTTTCTGGGCTTCCCTATTCTCTTTCTGAACCCCAACTCTATTTCTTTTGGATTTAAATTTTGGCAATTTTGCCAAAATTTAATCCAACCCAGCCTTTACATAGGGGAAGCTCTATTCAAAATTTTCTAATTATTTTTAAGTATTCCGAACTACTTTAGCAGTAGTTCTGGCAAAATTTTATAAAAGACTTTTGAAAAATTGAGTTTTTATAGCCGAAGTTCTGTCAAAATGATTTAAAGATTTTTGAAAAAAGTAGAATTAGTATAGCAGTAATTCTGACCAAATTTTTAAATAATTTCTGAAAAAGATTAATTATTTTAATTAGAATTCTGGCAAAAGTTTTTCAGATAGTTTAGAAATTTTCAGTTTATTTAGTAGAAGTTATATCAAAATTTTTATAACTATTTTAGAAAAAAATCGAATTTTATAAAGGAAATTCTGTTAAAATTTTTAAAAATCCTTTTAAATATTTAAATCAATTTTTTTGAAAAACCTTTATAAAAATATTTGTGACGCAAAGTCATGTTCGAATTCTTACAACTCGAATTCAAGTTCAAACCCTTTTTCGAACATTTGAGTTATTACAGAGGAAACTCTGTGAAAATTCTTATAAAAGTTTTAAAGTCAATTACAAATAAATTTTTAGATTTTTAATAATTTCTTCAAAAGATACTTCTTTAAAATATAGGGTAAATACTACTCAAAATTTGATATAAAAATATTAACTAATATAATGAATTCTATCAGATTAAATAAAAGCACGAGCGCTTTATCCTGTTCTCCTTAAGTTCTATCAAAATCCAAGTAAGTTATTCTATCAAAATCTTATAATTTTATATTAGACATGCTTTTGATTCATGTTTTTGATTCATGCATGATTATCTAAATTTGATTTATGATCAAATGCATATTTCAATATCTGCATATTTCAATTTCAAATCTTATGATTTTAAGTCGAATACTATGGTTAAGACATTGATGATATTGATAAAAAGAAGAATTTTGTATAGCATGTTGATTTTTGAAAGATTTTATTGCTGCATGAGTCATGTCTACACAAACTTAATTCTCGCCTTCACAGGCGAATGCTCGTTGTGATAGAGCAAAATTCTGGATGGGCTGGATACATATGACCCGTGTTTATTTGAAAGAAATGATTTGGCTATTGAGCCTAGTTTTTTGAAAAGATGAAAAGTCCTATAAAAGAATCCTTCAAGCCCATCTAGGTTTAGCCTACCCTGAAAGGGGTAGTGGTACAACCAGGAGTGACATTGTGAAGATGATGATTGTTGGGAGCGATAGATTCCCTGGACCTCCTGTCACTCGGGTTGAGGAGGTCGAGACAACGGGTGTCAAGGCTGCCGCATGCCAGTGGATGCATCCAACTCTCCTTGTTTGCTCGCCATTGCTGAGAATCTTCCCGGTCGTTGACCGCTCGCATGGGAGCCCGTTTCACTTAGGTATCCGGGTAATCCACAATAGAATAATATACCCCCGGAATACTTAGTTTGAGATCGGAGTACTCTCCACCGTACCAAGAGGGCGTTAATATCGAAATAATGACCTTTTTCTTTCACAGAATTTGATCTGAGATTATGCATTGTTGATATAACATATAATCATGTTTTAAATTGTTTTTAATTGCTTTATTTTTAATTGCATAATTGTTCTTAAATGAATGCATTTCGATTTATAAATTATTGAAATCATGCTTAATATTTGAATTGTATGATTTTGATTAATGACTTACTTGGCTATTATAAGTCTAACCCCGTTTTATGGGGATTTCAGGTTCAGATATAGAATAGGAGATCTTACAGTGGATGTTGGACAAGTGCGGCATCGAAGAATCCAGATTCCCAAGATCCTGAGATTAATTTAGGATTTATTTTAAATTTAATCCTAAATGTTTTCATTTTTGAACCTTGTGAAAAGACTATGTATATAATGTTGATATAAATTATTGTTGTTTTTGTTGTTAATTGGAATGTGATGTGCCTGAGGTTTAGGAAACCGAAAATCAAAAATTATTTCCGCTGTTTAAAAAAAAAAAAAAATCTGCATTTTTAAAGGTTTTAAAACCCCGGGGCGTTATAGTTGGTATCAGAGCAGAGTTTTGGGAAATCTGGTTCGAGATCCACCTTGTTCATACATTACACTGTAAGTATGTACTTTAGATTTTTATTTTATTATTATTGTTAAATCATTATTCTTCTTATAGATGACTCCTCAAGATCTGGTCAATATCATTAAAGAACTTGTCAAGGATGTTCAAAAGCTAGAAGAATCACAGACAGTACAAAAACGGGTGGTGGATAATTTAGAAAATCAAGTTCGAAGTCTCACAAAAGAAAAAGAAAACTTAGAAAAATGTCATAGGTTTTTACAGACCCATTTATCACAACCTTGCCCACTGGAATTGGAAGAATGTTTATTTTGTGGAGAAGTTGGGCATATAGAAAAAGAATGCCAAGTGAAGATGGGTTGCATTAAAAGACAGCAAGCTGCTGAAAACCTACCAGATCAACAATCTCGTGTAGTTATTCTTGCTCCTCCTCCTCTAATGGAACCTATTGTCATTTCATCTGACTCACCCATAGTACCTGCTTCTGCACCCACTTTAACTCCTTTGAACTTTGTATTTTCAGTCCAACCCCCTGATCCTATATATACCCCAAGAGAACCTACGGATGATCTTATCTTATATTTAGGAAATCCAGATAAAAAAATTTATAATATAGATCCAAATGTTGCAGGACCTTCTCATCCACCAGGGCGGATTAGGAACAAGAGGAATTATTTGGGAAAATTCCTCAAGCTTCCATAGGATATCTTTTATTAACTTTTGTTAAATATGTAAATTCTTGTAAATTTGGGTTTTGATGTATATATATGTTCATATGAATAAATGTTCTTTCTACTTTAATCTAAGTCTGATCATTATTTATCAAGGATGCCTCGTCAAGCATCAAAGAAGCAATCCAAGGAGCATAATGGACAACAAGAATTCATTATGGAAACATTAAATAATTTGGCAGCTGTTATAAGAGATCAGAATCAGAATAGGCAAGACTCAGCTACATCTTCAAAATCCTGTCAAAACCATAATGAAGTATCTTATGAGAAGTTTCTCAAATTAGATCCACCTACATTTTCAGGAAAGATGGATCCAGAAGCTGCAGAGGTTTGGATCCGAGAAATAGAAAAGATTTTTCGTGTTCTGACCGTACCTGAAGATCGTAAGGTGAACTATGCAGCATACAGATTAAAGGGAGATGCAGAAAGGTGGTGGGCATCCACCTTAGAAATTAAATTTAGCAATGGATCTGTTACTTGGGAGCAATTTATTGAAGTTTTCTATGCTGCATATTTCCCCAAGCATGAAAGAAGTCGTAAGATGAGGGAATTCCTTGAATTACTACAAGGAGGACTCTCTTTATCTGAATATATTACTAAATTCAGAAATTTAGAGAAGTATTGCCCAAATGTCTATAATACGGAAGACGAAAGGGCAATGAAATTTACTAGAGGATTGAAACCAGTTCTACGAACCAAAGTCCTCACTAGTAGGCCAGAAACTTTAGACAAGGCGGTGGAAATAGCTACATTGATACAAGAAGATTGGGAAGAAATACAGAAGAATCAATCTGGCAGAACTGTTTCTCAATTCAGAGGCCAAAGGAGTTGGCCTAAAAGAAATTTTGAAAGAAGAAGGTTCATCCCTCCAGCAAAGAGGCCACGACAGCAGCTAGATCGTGTCAGAATTGCTATCGATCCCATCCAGGACAACCCTGCCCCCGAACAACTGGTGGTTGTTTATATTGTGGTAAGTATGGCCATTTCATTAAAGACTGCTATAAAAAGGAAATGGATGAACATGCTCGAGGCCTTATTAGACCTTGCCCTCAGCAACAACCCCAGTATCCGTACCAACAACAACAACAACAACAGCAACAACAACAACAACAACGACCACGGAATAAAAAAGTACCAGGTCGCGTTTATGCCGCCAATGTTGATCAACTACCTAAGGGTGACCTGATTCAAGGTACTTTATCTATAGCTGGACATGCTGCTTTTACTCTATTTGATTGCGGTTCAACTCATTCTTTTATTTCCAAGAAGTTTACTACTTTACTTAATATGCCTATCAAGTCTTTGAACTGTGCTCTGGAAGTGGTCAACCCAGTAGGATGTAAATCTTTTTGTGGGTTATACTTGCCGAATCTAGAAGTATATATTGAAGGACAGAATTTACCTGCTGACCCAATTCTATTAGACATGTCAGATTTTGATATTATATTGGGTATGGATTAGCTACATCAACATCATGCAAGAATATTTTGTCAAGAAGGAAAAGTTACTTTTTCTCAACCAGGTATTCCTAAGGTAGAATTTAGATTATCCAATTCTACTCCTAAAAATCGAGTTATTTCTTCTTTAAAGGCCCAGAAATATTTGAGGAATGGATGTACGGCCTTTCTAGTCAGCATTACTCTTGCCAGGCCAGCAGAAATTTCTCTTGAAAGTCTGGATATTGTTCGTGAATTTTTAGATGTTTTTCCTGATGAATTACCAGGACCTCCTCCACATAGAGAGATAGAATTCGGTATTGAGTTAATGCCAGGAATTGCACCAATTTCTAAAGCTCCTTATAGGATGGTTCCAGCAGAACTCACAGAATTAAAAAAGCAATTATTGGAATTAATGGAGCTGGGATTTATTAGACCAAGTATGTCTCCCTGGGGTGCACCAGTATTATTTGTAAAGAAGAAAGATGGGTCATTAAGATTATGTATAGATTACAGACTTCTTAATCAAGTTACCATAAAGAATAAATATCCGTTGCCACGAATTGAAGATTTATTTGATCAATTACAGAAGGCTAAGGTATTTTCAAAGATTGATCTTAGGTCTGGATATCATCAACTTAGAATCAAGGAAGAAGACATTTCTAAGACAGCCTTTCGGACAAGGTATGGACACTATGAATTCACTGTCATGCCTTTCGGACTTACAAATGCACCAGCAGCCTTTATGGATCTTATGAACCGTGTGTTCAGACCATTTGTAGATACATTTGTGATTATTTTTATTGATGATATTCTAATTTATTCTGAAAATAAGGAACAACACCAGGAACATTTAAGGATTATTTTGGATACTTTGAGGAAAAATCAGTTATATGCCAAATTTTCTAAGTGCGAATTTTGGCTGGAAAAAGTTATGTTTTTGGGTCATGTAATATCAAAAGATGGAATCTCAGTAGATCCTGCTAAAGTGGAAGCAGTATTAGAATGGAAACAACCTAAGAATATTACAGATATTCGAAGTTTTCTTGGACTTGCTGGATATTACCGAAGATTCATTCAAGATTTCTCCCGTATAGCATCACCAATGACTAGACTTCTGAAGAAGGGTGTTAAATTTGATTGGGACATTAAATGTGAAGAAAGTTTCCAAATTTTGAAAGAAAAGCTCACTACATCTCCAGTGCTTACTTTACCCTCGGGACATGGTGGATTTGAGGTATATGCAGATGCTTCTAGTACTGGTCTAGGTTGTGTATTGATGCAAAACGGAAAAGTTATTGCTTATGCATCAAGACAGTTGAAAAATCATGAGAAGAATTATCCAACCCATGACTTAGAACTTGCGGCAGTTGTTTTTGCACTAAAGATCTGGAGACATTATTTATATGGAGAACAATTTGAAGTATTCAGTGATCACAAGAGCCTCAAATATTTGTTCTCGCAGAAAGAATTAAATATGAGACAACGACGTTGGCTAGAATTTATTAAAGACTATGAGTTCACACTTTCTTATCATCCTGGAAAGGCGAATATTGTAGCTGATGCTCTTAGTCGCAAAACAAGAGACACTTTGGCAAGTCTCATAGACAAAGAATGGAAACTTATTGAAGATTTCATTAATTGGAAACCCTTTGCAACTGATACAGGAAGGATTTTATTATCAAACTTAATTGTTCGACCAGAAATCCTCATCCGAATTATTTCTGAACAAAGTAAGGATTCTCAACATGAAGAATTTTTAGCTCGAGCCCAAAAGGAAGATGATGTTTCTTTTCGACTTAAAGAAGATGGGAGTATTTTGATGAATGATCGAATATGGGTACCAAATAACCCTGAATTGAGAAATGAAATCCTTGAAGAAGCCCATAAAAGCAAGTATACTATCCACCCAGGAAGTACAAAGATGTTCAAAGATTTGCAAAGAAAGTACTGGTGGACTGGTATGAAGAGAGATGTGGCAAATTATGTTTCAAAGTGTTTGATTTGCCAACAAGTTAAGGCAGAACATCAGAAGCCAGGTGGAATGATGCAACAAATTGAAATTCCACAATGGAAATGAGAAGAAATTACTATGGATTTCATAGTGGGTTTACCAAAAACTCGAAAACAGCATGATGCAATTTGGATTATTATTGACCGATTAACTAAATCAGCTCACTTTCTACCTATTCGTATAAGTCAATCTTTGGAAAGTCTGGCAGATTTATACATTCAAGAGATTGTAAGACTACATGGAATACCATTTTCAATTATCTCTGATCGTGATCCCAGGTTTACTTCTCGATTCTGGAACCAACTTCAGCAGGCTTTGGGAACAAAGTTAAAGTTCAGTTCTGCATTTCATCCCCAAACTGATGGAATATCAGAGCGTACTATTCAAACTCTGGAAGATATGTTACGCGCCTGTATGCTAGAATGGAAAGGAGATTGGGATATTCATATTATGCTAGCTGAATTCGCTTATAATAATAGTTATCATACCAGTATTGGAATGGCGCCATACGAAGCTTTATATGGAAGACCTTGTCGATCGCCACTCTATTGGAATGAAATTGATGAACGAAAATTAGAGTCACCAATGATACTACAACATTATACTCAGCAAGTAAATTTGATCCGAGACAGACTACGCGCTGCCCAGAGCCGACAAAAAGGATACGCCGATCAAAGACGGAAAGAACTCGCTTTTGAAGTTGATGATATGGTCTTCGTCAAAGTATCTCCAACCAAAAGTGTGTTCAGATTTGGAAAGAAGGGAAAGTTAAGTCCTAGATTTGTAGGACCTTTTAAGATTCTAGAACGAATCGGTGAAACTGCTTATAGAATCGAATTGCCTCCTCAGTATGCACAGATTCCTAATGTATTTCATGTTTCAATGCTGCGAAAATATGTTTATGATCCATCTCATATTATCCAGCATCAAGATATAGCAATTCGAGAAGACATGACTGTTGAGGAAAAGCCTATAGAAATTATGGATAGAAGGGATCAAATTTTGAGATCAAAGACTATTCCTCTCGTTAAAGTCAGATGGCAGCATCACGGAATTGAAGAATGTACTTGGGAACCTGAAAACAGCATCAGAGAGAAGTATCCAGAATTGTTTGTTTAAATTGTACATAAATTTCAAGGACGAAATTTTTCTTTTAGGGGGGTAGAATGTAATACCCAAAATTTTTAATGATTTATAAATTTTGAAGAAAATTCAAGTTTTAATTTTTATTTATTCTGAATGTGGATTATAGTGTTAAAACCCTGAATTTTATGGTTAGTACTGTTTAAAGTAAAGATCTGAATCTATATTTGAAATTTTGTTGAGGTTTGTTCAAAAATCAGAATTCAGGGACATTCTAGTCATTAATCAAATTGTCAAAGGGTAGCTTAGTAATTTTCCAATTCAGTGGCATTTTTCGGTAAAATACCCAACTATATAAGGTCAAAATAGTAATCTTTCTTTTAGGATATTTTCAGGGAATTAATAAAATTGTCAGGGACGAAAATGGTAATTTACCATTCTCAATGGCAGGCTATGTAATTTATTGAACTACAGAAGGACACTCAAGTAATTTTAAATTCCCTTATGGCAGTTCTGAAAGATGGCATTTGAATTAGGGTATAAAAGGTATAAAAAAATTAGCAATCAAATAAAATATAATATTTTATATTAAAATATTCAAGAGACCATGGTTTTGGAAAACCACTGGCCCAAAACCAAGGGCAGCCATGGTTTTTCCAAAACCATGAGCTGACAAGTGTCACCTCACAATGAGGAGGTGACACCCATCCCTTTTCTCTCTCTGACACATGTCAAAAAAATGAATAAAATATTAAAGAAATGACAAGTGTCAAAATAAATTAATATTTTAATTAAATTAGGTGACAAATGTCACCAAAATGGGCCCCACAGGGGGGGGCGACCTCCCTTCTCTCTCCTATAAATACCCCTCACCCCCTCTCTCTCTACCCAAGTCCAAGACTCCTTCTCTCTCTAAGATCTCTCTCTCTCCTACTTTCTCTCTCTACCTTTGAATTTCTCTCTCTAGATTTTAGTTTAAAAACTCCGTAGAATCTCAGATTTTTTCTGAGAAACCTATTCTATCCCTTTTCCTCTTCCCTTAAGCGAAGTCCGTTCTTCTGCAAGAAGCTTCGTCAGATCAGAAACAGCCTCGGAAGCACTGCCTGCAGGAGTTCTGCTAAACTTAGCAGAAAGGTCGGATTTGGATAGCGGAAGCGTTGCTCAAATCAACTAAACAAGGTTAGTATTTAGAAACCCTCTTCTAAATTTGAATTTATACTTTCTGAGCTTCCCTATTCTCTTTCTGAACCCCAACTCTATTTCTTTTGGATTTAAATTTTGGCAATTTTGCCAAAATTTAATCCAACCCAGCCTTTACATAGGGGAAGCTCTATTCAAATTTTTCTAAATATTTTTAAGTATTCCGAACTACTTTAGCAGTAGTTCTGGCAAAATTTTATAAAAGACTTTTGAAAAATTGAGTTTTTATAGCCGAAGTTCTGTCAAAATGATTTAAAGATTTTTGAAAAAAATAGAATTAGTATAGCAGTAATTCTGACCAAATTTTTAAATAATTTCTGAAAAAGATTAATTATTTTAATTAGAATTCTGGCAAAAGTTTTTCAGATAGTTTAGAAATTTTCAGTTTATTTAGTAGAAGTTATATCAAAATTTTTATAACTATTTTAGAAAAAAATCGAATTTTATAAAGGAAATTCTGTTAAAATTTTTAAAAATCCTTTTAAATATTTAAATCAATTTTTTTGAAAAACCTTTATAAAAATATTTGTGATGCAAAGTCATGTTCGAATTCTTACAACTCGAATTCAAGTTGAAACCCTTTTTCGAACATTTGAGTTATTACAGAGGAAACTCTGTGAAAATTCTTATAAAAGTTTTAAAGTCAATTACAAATAAATTTTTAGATTTTTAATAATTTCTTCAAAAGATACTTCTTTAAAATATAGGGTAAATACTACTCAAAATTTGATATAAAAATATTAACTAATATAATGAATTCTATCAGATTAAATCAAAGCACGAGCGCTTTATCCTGTTCTCCTTAAGTTCTATCAAAATCCAAGTAAGTTATTCTATCCAAATCTTATAATTTTATATTAGACATGCTTTTGATTCATGTTTTTGATTCATGCATGATTATCTAAATTTGATTTATGATCAAATGCATATTTCAATATCTGCATATTTCAATTTCAAATCTTATGATTTTAAATTGAATACTATGGTTAAGACATTGATGATATTGATAAAAAGAAGAATTTTGTATAGCATGTTGATTTTTGAAATATTTTATTGCTGCATGAGTCATGTCTACACAAACTTAATTCTCGCCTTCACAGGCGAATGCTCGTTGTGATAGAGCAAAATTCTGGATGGGCTGGATACATATGACCCGTGTTTATTTGAAAGAAATGATTTGGCTATTGAGCCTAGTTTTTTGAAAAGATGAAAAGTCCTATAAAAGAATCCTTAAAGCCCCTCTAGGTTTAGCCTACCCTGGAAGGGGTAGTGGTACAACCAGGAGTGACATTGTGAAGATGATGATTGTTGGGAGCGATAGATTCCCTGGACCTCCTGTCACTCGGGTTGAGGAGGTCGAGACAACGGGTCTCAAGGCTGCCGCATGCCAGTGGATGCATCCAACTCTCCTTGTTTGCTCGCCATTGCTGAGAATCTTCCCGGTCGTTGACCGCTCGCATGGGAGCCCGTTTCACTCAGGTATCCGGGTAATCCACAATAGAATAATATACCCCCGGAATACTTAGTTTGAGATCGAAGTACTCTCCACCGTACCAGGAGGGCGTTAATATCGAAACAATGACCTTTTTCTTTCACAGAATTTGATCTGAGATTATGCATTGTTGATATAACATATAATCATGTTTTAAATTGTTTTAAATTGCTTTATTTTTAATTGCATAATTGTTCTTAAATGAATGCTTTTCGATTTATAAATTATTGAAATCATGCTTAATATTTGAATTGTATGGTTTTAATTAATGACTTACTTGGCTATCATAAGTCTAACCCCGTTTTATGGGGATTTCAGGTTCAGATATAGAATAGGAGATCTTACAGTGGATGTTGGACAAGTGCGGCATCGAAGAATCCAGATTCCCAAGATCCTGAGATTAATTTAGGATTTATTTTAAATTTAATCCTAAATGTTTTCATTTTTGAACCTTGTGAAAAGACTATGTATATAATGTTGATATAAATTATTGTTGTTTTTGTTGTTAATTGGAATGTGACGTGCCTGAGGTTTAGGAAACCGAAAATCAAAAATTATTTCCGCTGTTTAAAAAAAAAAAAAAAATCTGCATTTTTAAAGGTTTTAAAACCCCGGGGCGTTACAATGCCAACCATGACTCAGTATGGTATTAGTTATCCTGCAATTAATCAAGCCTAATAGTAGATCTGATTTCCATTTAATGTTGTCTTACAATTAATTTTCTTTATACAATCAGTGTTAATTACTGTATATAGATCAGATAGCCTTTCATATTAGCCTCGTTTTCTGGATTTTCATTAGTGGTGGATGTTAGACATTAAGTTCATTGAATTAAATATATCGGTGTGCATCTTCATATCTCCACCTTACCACACTTCACTGTCATAGAGGCCCACTTACATGGGTATCTACCACATTTTGAACCCAACAATATCCTTTCACATTGGCTACCTTACCCACCTCTCGTTTTCGCAGTGACATCCAGTCCACTTCACTTCTGCAACACCTCACCACCTGCTGGACACCTACCATTTCCACCACCCTCACTGTCTCCATTTTTTTCTAGCACCTGTCCACTCCACTCCAAACGATTCCCTGCATTTACCACCTGTATACCATCATCATCCAATGTCTCTGATTCACTCTTAGTACCCACTATATATTCTCCTACACACCTACAACAACATGTCCTTCCACTTCAACACCACTTCTTCATCGTAATTATACCCAAGTATCCTATCCAGCGATTCCCACCTGTGTTATAAATAACTTGCCTATACTTTCCAACTTAATACCATTTACTACCTATCACCTTAGGTCAAAATTCACATATTGGATTAGCATTCCACTGTACACATCCACTGTAGTCACTTTTAAGTACTTTCTGCAAATCACCAGTGTAGCATCCCACCTTCACTGCTATTATCATATCCACAACAACTATCATTCCTCACACATTTCATTTGTCATCTTCGTTATCATTTGCTACCAAATAACCCACACAACACCCTGTTACCTGCATTCTCTTGTACTTGTGACACATTCACCATTACTAACACCCCATTATTGCCCATGGCTAGTCTATGCTTGCCTTCATATTTGGCATATATTGAATATCTTCACCATGGCATTTCATACCCCATCTCCACAACACTTTTCAACCCTTACCATGTTGTATCCATGCATAAAGCTCTAATCTCTACATCCATTGCCTTAGTCATATGATACATTATGTCTTCACATAGAAATCTTTTCATTAACCTAGGTATGTTTGTATATAGGTACGATCTTTAATATGGTATTTGCATATCATTGTCTCATGCTAACTCTGTTTTGCTAGAGAAGTTAAAGTGTTAAACCTCTTCCCTCTTAAATTAGAAGCTCTTTCAAATTTATAATAGTTAGAATATAATGAGAAATTTTTATTTCCTGTCCTAGAGTAGAATATATGAGCATATGCATCCTCTAGAATTGTTTGTTTCATGATATTTTCTTCTTTATTCTAAAAATTTCATGAATGGGAACACGAATGGCACGTGCACCATTCTAATAAAAGGTGATTAAATCCTAAGTTGACGATTCAAATCAATGGCCATAGTCACGGTGTGAACAAAACTTAGGATTTTCATCTTTTATGGGATAACATTGGATCCACACTGGATCTCCTTTAAAAAACCATCATATTTTTCAATATTTTCTTCCTTTATTAGAGTTTAATTTAAAATTAACTCAATATATATATATATATATATCAATGGCCATAGTCAGGATATATTGAGAGTTAATTTCATTTTAAACTCTATAGAGGCACCAAAATATATTTTATTCTTTACTTGAATTTAAATATGATTGCTATATAATACATCCAATAACAATAGTGAGGGGTGTATTATATCTTCAATCTTATTTTAAATTCACTTAAAGAATAAAATATGATTTTTTAAACTAAATTTCAAATTCTTTTATTCATTTCATCATTTAGAACAGAATTATATCATATTTTCAAAATTCTTTTACAAAATCGAGTGATTTTGAGGTATATTCTTTAAATATCTTCCTCATTTCTCAAACCAATCTTCAATTTCTATTTCAATTCATTCTTCTATTTTATTTCAAAGATTCAAACTTCAATTTCAAAGTCCAATTTGACTTTGGAATTTCAAATTCATTTCTATATTCAAAATTCAATTTCCAATCCAAAACCAAATTCAAATTCAATTCAACATCTTAAAAGTCAAATTCAAAGTTCAATTTAACTTTAAAATTTCTGATTCATCTTCTGATTTCAAAAACTCAAGCTTTAAAATCAAGTTCATTCTTTTCCATTGAGTCTTGATTCTCAAATTCAAAATCAAAGTTTTGAGATTGATTCTAAAATCTCAAAAATTGATTCTTCTCTAAAGTTTTAAATTTAATCTGGGTTTTTCAAAAACCCAGACCCATCTTCAAAAAATCCCATTTGGGTTTTCTAAATCCAAAATTAGAACCCAATTCCACTTTCGATCCAGATTCCGGATCCAATTCTATATTGGATCTCAGACTTCAGATCCATATTCCATTTAGAATTCCAGACTTTGGATCCAAATCCATTTAGGCTTCTAGATTTTGGATCCAACCCCATCTTGGATTCGAGATTTCACACCCAATTCTAAATTCCAAATCCCATTTAGATTTCTTCCACATTTTATTATGATTTCAAAATTTTAAACCTAGAGTTCCACTCTATTTTCAAATTCCATCTTAACTCTCAATTCTAGATCCATTTTGAAATCCATATTCAACTTTCAATTCTTATTTCTTAAACTCCCTTCTTCAAATTCAGGTTTATCTCAACTTTGATTATTTCAAAACTCAAGATCTATTCTAAATCCTAAGTTAGAAAATCTAACTTCTCCAATTCATTTTTCAACTTTCATCATATTCTTCATAATTTCAAAATCACTTGGATAAAATTTCCAAAATTCTTTCAAAAAGCATACATCTTTTGCATTTACACAAGCATGATTCTTTGTGCATTTTTCTAGACTTAGAATAAATTCTTAGATAAAATTAAGGCAAAGCAAAAAGCATAAATTCGATCCTTGGTTCAATTACCCCTGGTAAAGGCGCCAGGAACGGTCGAATCTCATACCGAAGAGCGAGCCCCGTCTCTCAAATTTTCCTGCAAATATTTCAAAACGGAGGCGAGTAGCTTTTCTAAATATTTTCAAAATTAAGGTCAAGTGAGACTTTTGCAAATTAGTTCATCTCTCTCTTCTTTTCTTTTCTCCTCTCTCTTCTTTTTCTGTCTTTTATTTTTCCCTTCGAAATGGGAAAATAGAGGTTAGAAAAGGAAAAGAGAATGAAGAGAGAGAAATACCAAGAGTGGAAAAAATTTGCGATAATCACAAGCGCATTATATCACTTCATACTGTCCACCATGTCGTTGTTACGTGTTGCCTCCACTATCACTGCTCACAGCACATTCATCCATATGTCATTTATAGCAGCACCTTCTTTCACTTCCATCCCAACCCGTTGCTATCAGCATCAACATCCAATATATGCTATCACTGTTGCACATTCACTGCATTACATCACAACAACACATCCCACTGACCTGTTGCTTCATTACCTTCATAGCAGTCACCTGTCCATCCCTGTTGCGCAGCAGCACTACCTGCTGCTTCCAGCAGCCACTGTTGTATTCTTATTCATGTCATATTCCCTGTACCTCATTACGACCATGTCAAACACCATCCTATAGCAGCACCTCGCTGAGCCAGTTCCTATGCCTCGCCCTATATGCATCCCTGATGGTGTCATTTTGTTTTACAGATTGACTTACCACAGTGTTGATCTCCTATAATCTAATATAGGCAATCATATTATGCTAATGAAGCATACAATCAGATTCACTACAGTAGCACCTTCGTGCTTCTAGTCGTTTCTATACCCCAACACCTTTCATATGGTAACTCCACGTGTTCATTTGCCTTCCTTGTAGCATATTAACCCTTATGCTCATCTCCCCCACTGTTCCATTTACACCACACAGTGTCATAAGCTCCCTTCAATCCCCACAGCCCCATACCACACATTCCCTGTTCACCACAACATTTAACTGTTGCATCTACTATATCATCCATATCCATCTACCAATTTTCACAACACACTAGTCTTTTACCTAGATTTCATATTAGTTAATGAACATCATTTAGGTATCATTCTCACATATGTATGCCCCTTTCTGAATTTTTGCATATATATATATATACATATATCTGTATATATGTACATTCTTGACATGTCATTAGATTGATACATTATTGTATATGACATATCTCTGCTTAGTCATATTAATTAGGTTGCTATATTCCTTGCTTCACATGCATTCTCATCAGGATAGATATTTTTATAATGGATTGGATAGTTCCATTTGCATTCCTTCATTGGCATAGGGATGGCATATACATTTTCTTCATCTAGCCACATGCATTTGGATTTTTGATATGACATTCTCCATTATCCCCTACATTTGCATTCTTGCCTTGTATTAACTCTGTTTTGCAGGAAAAAATATGGAATTGTTAAATTTCTTGTCTAGATTAAGAATTTTATGATTTTTAACTTCGGTTCAAAGTTGTAATAAGTTAGGCATTAATAAGAATTCTTTACATTTTCAGTCTTAGATTAGAATGTATGAGCATGTACATATTGCTTGTTTTCAATCATTTTCTTATTTTATTTTGAAAATTCATGAATGGGAACACGGATGGCATGTGCACCATTTTATAAAAGGTGATTAAATCCTAAGTTAATGATTTGCATCAATGGCCATAGTCAAGGTGTGAACAAAACTTATGATTTTCATCTTTTATGGAATAACACTGGATCCACACTGGATCTTTTTCATCATATTTTTAAATATTTTCTTCTTTTATCAGAGTCTAACTTAAAGTTAACTCAAAATATATATCAATGGCCATAGTCAGGATATATTAAGAGTTAATTTTATTTTAAACTCTATAAAAGCACCAAAATATGTTTTATTCTTCACATGAATTCAAATATGATTATTATATAATATATTCAATGACCATAGTCAGGGATGTATTATATCTTCAATCTTATTTCAATTCATTTAAAGAATGAAATATGCTTTTCAAAAACCAAAATTCAAAATTCTTTTAAATTCATTCATCATTTAGGATAGAATTACATCATATTTTCAAAATTTCTTTTTATTTCAAAATCCAATGATTTTTTAGATAATTCTTCAATTACCTTCTTCATTTCTCAAATCAATTCTTATTCATAAATTCAAATTCAATTCTATCTCATTTTAAGATTCAAAATTCAATTTCAAAGTCCAATTTGACTTTGAAATTTCAAATTCATTTTTATATTCAAATTTTCATTTTCAATTCAAATCAAATTTCAAAGTTCAATTCAACTTTGGAATTCCAAATTCATTTTCAGGATTCAATTTCAAATTCAATTTAACATCTCCGATCAAATTTCAAAGTTCAATTTAAACTTTGAAATTCCCATATTCATCTCCTGATTTCAAAACTCAAGTTTAAAATCAAGTTTATTCTTTATTTTTCAAAATCTCCAAAGATATATCTAAAGATTGAGTTTTGATTCTCAATTCAATTCATTTATTCAAAATCGAGGTTTTGAGATTAATTCTAAATCTCAAAATTTTGATTTTCCCTAAAATCAAATCCACTTTCAAATCCAAACAGGATTTCTCAAATCATCCAGATCCATCTTCAAAATCCCATTCGGATTTTTGGAATCCAAATCCATCTTGGGTTCTGGATTTAGAACCCAACCCCATCTTGGATCTCAGACTTCGGATCCAACTCCATTTAGGATTCCAAATTTCAGATCCAACTCCATTTTTTGATTTCAGACTTCGGATCCAATTCCATTTAGGATTCCAAATTCTGGATTCAACTCCATTTTTGGATTCTAGACTTCGGATCCAATTTCATTTAGGATTCCAGATTTTGGATTCAACTCCATTTTGGATTCCAGACTTCAGATCCAAATCCATTTAGGATTTTAGATTTCAGATTTCAGATTCAACTCCATTTTGGATTCCAGACTTCAGATTGAATTCCATTTAGGATTCCAGATTCCGGATTCAGATCCACTCTCAATTCCAGATTTCAAAACCAATTCCACTTTCAAATCCCATCTAGACTTCTTAAATCCTATTTTCAAATTTCATTTGGATTTCTTAAATCCAAAACTCCATCCTGACTTCAAACTTTAAAATTTGGAATTCAATTACATTTCAAATTCCATCTCTACTTCGAAATCCAGATTCAAAATTCGAATTCAAAGTCCATTTTTGACTTTGAAACTTCATTTTTTTCTATCTCAGCTTTAAATTCTCCTTTCTCTTCATTTTTTTAAATTCTAGACTTATTTTCCCAACTATGATTATTTCAAGACTTAGAACTTCAAATATCTTTTCAGATCTATCTCAAGTTTTAAGTTAGATTCAATTATTCAAAAATCATTTCTTCACTCCATTATCACATTTATTTCAGAATCACTTAGAAAATCCCAAATTTCTAAACTATTTTCTCAAAAGCATACATTTCTGCATTTGCATTGCACAAGCATGATTCTCTGTGCATCCTTAGACTTAAGAATAAATTCTTAGATAATATTTTAGCAAAACAAAAAGGCCTAAATTCGATCCTTGGTTCGATTACCCCTGGTAAAGGCGCCAGAAACGGTCGAACCTCGTACCGATGAGCGAATCCCTTCTCTCCAAGTTTTCTCACAAATTTTTTAAACGGAGGCGAGTAATTTTCCTAAATATTTTCAAAATTAAGGTCAAGTGAGACCTTCGCAAAAGAGTTTCTCTCTCTCTTCTTTTCTTTTCTCTTCTCTCTTCTTTTTCTTTCTTTTATTTCCCCTTCAAAAAGAGAAATAGAGGTTAGAAAGGAAAAGAGAAGGAAGAGAAAGAAACAAGAGAGGAAAAAATTTGCAATGATCATCAGATTTGGCGACTGTGATGGGACTCGTCTTCGTCCGGTTGAATTTGTGCCTTTTGCTTTGCTTTGATATTATCTAAGTCATTATTTTTCAAATGTCAGCTTCATTTCCATGCAAACCTTAGGAGCCTAGACTCTGTCCTAAGTTGACATAAAGCATATAGGATTTAAGTATGGTTTGGTAGGACTACATTGAGGAGATCTATCCATGCTCACCTAGACTTAGGTCTGAAATACAATTCTCCTCAATTCTAGGGATTGAATGCAAACAATGTATCCAAGTGTATGCTTCTCTTCATTTTAATTCTATCTCTTTTAGGACTTGCATTAGAGCTTTCTGGTTTTATTGCATGTTGAACATATTTTCGAAAACATCCCTACCTATATTGTTCTTGTGTGAACACCCCAAATTTTCCAAAAAAATCTAAAAAAGTTCCCTTTTTGCCCCTGGGTCCATCTTTGAATAATCAGGTCAATTTTTGATAAAATTTTCATTCATTCCTCGGATTCGCTAGAATCCAGACTCAATTTCCCTATCTGACCCGAACCTGTATCCAAATCGGATATCCAGATCCAATTCTGATCCTGAATCTTTTGTTGTTCAAAAAAATCAAAAAATTCATATCTTTGAATTTTATCGGATGTTTCTGAGATCCGAAAGCAATATTCTCTAAAAATCTTGGATCGAGATCTATGTTGGAGTTCATTTTCTGATATAAATCGGGTGTTTTTCCTCAAAAACCACATTTTAGAAAAATCTTAAAGTTTTAAAGCAAAATTTTTGTAAGAACCTTCAAAAATCTTGTTTGGATCCCATTTTTTTTAATTTCCATCTTATTTTAGAACTTTTCTCAAAAATATAAAAAGATTTCAAAAAAATATATAGCTTAAACCTCCTTTCTGAAAAACTTTGTAAAGAAAACCCTTGTTTTGAAAAAAACTCTTTTCTAAAAAACCTTTTATTGAAATTTTGAAATAGCATAGGACCTCCATTGTAAAATCCATAACGGGTTTCTGTTATAAAAAGGAGTCGAAGGCTCCCTTCCTTCATCACCGCGCTTCACCCCTCCACCCGATCTTCTTCTTCATTTCTCCTTTTCCCCAACCTTCCTTGCCGCAGATAGCCAAGAATTTCGATCCACCATTAAGGAGAAGTTTTCTCCCCTCTCAAATCAGAATCAACTTCATCTACGGTAAGTGATTTCTTTTTTTTCCTTTTCTTCTATCGAATCTACCTCTACAATACCTATTTAGCATCAGTTATTTCTTTTTTTTTTTACCATACGCACCATTCGTAGTGTTGATCTGCATCTAGCAATATCAACCTACGTATTGCAATATTGATTGGAATGCCTGCATTCCTACACTTTTTCTTTTTTTCTTTTTTTTAGTTTTTGTAATCTATTCCTGAATCTTTTGATTTCTATTTTGAATACCCATCTTATGCTTCAGCATTGTCTATACGCATTTTAACGTCTTGTTTGTATTTTGTTTTCATTCTGATTTACCTTTTTTTAGTTATCATCCATCTTTGATTTTTGTACTTACATCTGAATTTTTGTTTTCCCTTTGTTTTGATTGCCCTTTTTACATTCGATTTCTCATTTTTAATAACATCGCATAGTGTTCTGTTCATTTTTTTTATGTTGAACTTCATTGTACTTAATTATCTATTATATTGTCGAGTTTTCATCTTCATCTCAAAGTCTATCTTTTACCTTTGCATCCCATTTTGAATTATCTCCATCCTTTTTTTTCATTTTATTATTATCATCGCTTATTTTAGTTTGCCATAATGACATCCAAGTCCCAATTCGTTATAAAACGCTCTCCTATGTTTCTGAGTGATGGAGGAAATTTTGAATCAACATCCGTTGATGATTCTGAACCCCTTTGCAGTGTTTAATTTTGTCATATACTCTTCTTTTCAGCGTTTGATGCCATCCCTCTGCATTATCCTTACTCTATAGTTTCTTTTTTTTTTCTCTCTTTTAATTCCTAATCTATGTTTTGATCCTATGTTTAGTATGCGTCTTACAAGCAAGAGATCTGTTATTATCTTCTTTCTTCTTGTTGCACTTCGATTTCCTTCTCTCTGTTATGATTTGTATTTCAACGATGGGATGATTTGTATTTTTCAGAGATGTTAGTCCTGTGATTCGTGTTCCATAGACGTCATTCAGTTTTTATTTTTAATTTTTTTTTTGTTGCATTTTGAAACTGTAGTATATTCATATCATGTTCATTCTCTTATCCTGATTTTGGTGTTTATATTTGATTATTTATCCGCAGTTTTGATCCCCAGACTTGATAATATCTGGTTATATATTGTTCACTTCATTCAATGTATTTTCCTGTTAATAGCATTTCCTTTGTTCCTTGGTGTTTTATGGCAACCTCCCTCAAGCACAAGAGCTTAGTCCTTGCTTCATCTAAATTTTCTCTGTGACTTCCCTATTGCAACAACATGACGATCTTTACCCTTTGA
Source organism: Nuphar pumila (assembly GCF_984573655.1). Taxonomy (NCBI): domain Eukaryota; kingdom Viridiplantae; phylum Streptophyta; class Magnoliopsida; order Nymphaeales; family Nymphaeaceae; genus Nuphar; species Nuphar pumila. The sequence goes on along the minus strand of NC_143257.1, from coordinate 50,575,554 downwards.
GAGTGTTATGGCATGGCTTAGTTATGTAGTCAGCTTTTGTAGGTCAGGTTTCTAATTAATACGTTGGGCCAAAATCCTGAGTAGCGGGAATAGAAATGCTTTTTTGCAACAGTGAATCCAGTAAAAGATGTTTGGTGGAACCAATCAATCTCTTGAAAGATGTTTAGTGGTTTTTCATATTCTAACATAAGAAGTGTCTGAGGTTACGTGAGTACACTGTGTGTCTAATTCTTATTTGCAATACAGGATGACATTTAGCTAAAGCATGGTTTCAGCAGGACCTTTATGTTTAAATGCTTGTTTTGATGCAGGGATAGTTTATAACAACTTACCTCTCTCTGAGCATATCAACTTCCATGCAGCATCCTCCATACCAGTTTACTTTCACTTTCCTGCAAGCACATCAGCTTCCTACATAGCAGTATCTCATGTGCCAATCACCTCATCACCAACGTACAACACTCACTTTCCACCATCCCACTACCAGCATGTCCATTGCCCTACCTCCAGTTACACAACTACAAACACCTTCCACTTCACCCTTACCTCCATACTTCCTGATGTATGTGTCTAACAGCACCCTGTTGTTACCACCCACAACACTATCTACACCCTCATCGTCAATACTAACCTGCATGGCTGCATACCACATTCACTCACATTACCCATGTTATCACATTGCTTCCAGTCCCATTCAGCAGCACATGGCACATTGCCACCAACACGCATTATACTTTAGCACATCATTACCACTAGAGACATACCTTGCTTCACCTCCAGTGCATAATATCCGTTTCTATTTTCTGTATCAATTCATCACCTGCGCATCCATGCCCTATAACTACACTCACTGCACCTACCACTTCTGCTCCTACATTTCCCATTGCATATACACACATATATTCTCACTAAATATAGGACACGCCACATGCCTTTATCATTTAGCATTGGTATTATGTTTTATACATACATTTTCATATGTATTTCACCATCAGCATATATATTTTAGTTTCAATATAATATCTTAGATTCTTTTCATATTTTTGTATTTTGCTTTATGCTAACTCTGTTTTGTAGGAAATATATAGATTGTTAAAACCCTTTCTAGATTGAGATTTCATAAATTTAAATTCAATTCAAATGGTAATGACTAGATCATAATGAGAATTTTACAATTTCCTGCAATAGATTAGAATGTATGAGCATGCATATTTCTAGAAATGCTTGTTTTCATATCATTTTTGTTCTTTTATTCCAAAATTTCCAAAAATGGGAACACGAATGACACGTGCACCCTTTTATAAAAGGTGATTAAATCCTAAGTTGATGATTTTCATCAATGGCCATAGTCAAGGTGTAAACAAAACTTATGGTTTTCATCTTTTATGAAATAAACACTGGATCCACACCGGGTCTCTTTTCAAAAATCATCATATTTCTAAATATTTTTCTCCTTTATCAGAGTTTAACTTAAAATTTATTCAAAATATATATCAATGGCCATAGTCAGGATATATTGAGAGTTAATTTCATTTTAAACTATATAAAGGCACAAAAATGTGTTTTATTCTTCACTTGAATTTAAATATGATTACTATATAATACATTCAATGACCATAGTCAGGGATGTATTATATCTTTAATCTTATTTTAATTCATTTAAAGAATGAAATATGCTTTTCAAATTCAATTTCAAAATTCTTTAAATCATTTCATCATTTTGGCTAGAACTACATCATTCAAACATTCCTTTTCAAAATCCAAGTGATTTTGAGATAATTCTTCAAATATTTTCTACATTTCTTAAAATCAATTCTGATTTATAAATTCAAATTCATCTTCTCAATTCTATCTCATTTCAAAATTCAAAATTCAAATTCAAAAGCCAATTTTCTTTGGAATCTTGAATTCATTTCTATATTTCAGATTCAATTTCCAAATTCAAATCCAAATTCAAAGTTCAAATCAAATTTGAAAACTCAGATTCATTTCCATTTTTTTAGGATTTGATTTTAAATTCAATTCAATATTCAGAATCATATTTTCAATTCAATTTTGAAATTTCCAGATTCATCTTCTGATTTCAAAATTCAACTTTGAAAATCAAAGTTTCAATCTCTATCCTTCTTCCCAAATTCTGGAAATTGATCTAGGATTTCTCAAGTTCAATCTCAAGTTCTATCTGGGTTCTCAAAATCCCAATCCCATCTATATTTCCAAAGCCCAGACCCATCTTTGGATCTCATTTGGATTCCCAAAATCCAGATCTATCTTCAAATTCCATACTAGATCCCAGACTTTGGATCCAATTCCATTTAGGATTCAGACTTCGAATTCAAAATCCATTCTTGGGTTTCAGATTTCAAAATCTAATTCCATTCCCAATTCCAGATTCAAAATCAAAATCCATTCCAGATTTCAGATCAAAATTTCATTCTAGATTTATAATCCAGTTCCATATTCTCAAACCCAATTCCAAATCCCATCTAGATTTCCTAAATATCATCCACCTTCTATTCTGATTTCAAACTTTAAATCTAGAAATCTACTTCATTTCTCAAAAAAAATCTATCTTGACTTCCGCTCCATTTTTGAAGTCTATATTCATTTTTTTTTTTTAAATCTCCCTTCTTCAAATTCAGGTTCATCTCAATCTTTGATTATTTCAAAAACTCAAGATCTATTCTAAATCTTAAGTTAGAAAATCTAACTTCTCCAAGTCCGTCTTCAAAACCACTTGGATAAAATTTCCAAATTCTTCTCAAAAGAGCATACATCTTTTGCATTTACACAAGCATGATTCTTTGTGCATCCTTATACTTAGAATAAATTCTTAGATAATATTAAGACAAAGCAAAAAAGGCATAAATTCAATCCTTAGTTCGATTACCCCTAGTAAAGGTGCCAGGAACGGTCGAACCTCGTACGGACGAGCGAGGCCCGTCTCCCAATTTTCCTGCAAATATTTTAAAACGGAGGCGAGTAATCTTCAAAATCTTTTCAAAATTAAGGTCGAGTGAGACCTTCGCAAAAGAGTTTCTCTCTCTCTTCTTTTCTTTTCTCTTCTCTCTTCTTTTCTGCCTTTTATTTTTTCCTTCAAAAAGGGAAAATAGAGGCTAGAAAGGAAAAGAGAAGGAAAAGAGAGAAGGAATACAAGAAAGGAAAAAATTTGTGATGACCACAGTTTTGGCGACCGAGATGGGACTCATCTTCGTTCGGTCGGATCTATGCCTTTGCTTTGCTTTGATATTATCTAAGTCTTTTTTCTACAAATGTCAGCTTCATTTCCATGCAAACCTTAGGAGCCTAGACTCTGTCCTAGCTGACATCGTTGCATATAGGATTTAAGTATGGTTTGGCAGGACCATATTGAGGAGATTATTTCATGTTCACATTAGACTTAGGTCTGAAATACAACTCTCCTCAATTATAGGGATTGAATGCAAACAATATATGCAAGTGTATGCTTCTCTTCATTTAAATTCTATCTCTTTAGGACTTGCATTAGAGACATTTAATTTCTTGCATGTTGAACATGTTTTTGAAAACGTCTCTACCTATATTGTCCCGGTCTTCACATTGCTGGGATGTCCTACTGAACCATAGTTTCGGAGAGAGCCTCACAACTGGACCACTTATTTGGGTTAGCGCCCCCCTACCACGTACCTAAGGGCCATAGTCCAAGGTATATCGGTAGGTGCTCAAGGATGTGGGGAAGCCATTACCTTAGAACCGGAGAAATATTCTTATGCCACGTACTTCAAGCTTCGGCTTGAGTATATCGGCGTATCTTGATTGGAATCAGATGATCTGAACCTTAGAGTTAGGATTAAGGTCCTACGTGCCTTTTCAAATATTGGATTTAGAGTCAGCTTCTAGGGAGTGCTATTCTGTGCATCATTGCTTGTATAATTTGATTCTTTGGTAGATATTATCTTGAAAATTCTTATTTTCCAAAACCCTGGATGTTTATTTCACAAAAATTCTTTTATTTTCTAAAAAATCCATGATTGTATATGTCTCATTTCTTTATTCTTTCATAATTTTGTTAAACCTTAGACATCCTTTTAAGTTTTTCCCTCTATCTTTCAAAAGTCCAGGCGTATTTTCCTTTTTTCTTTTCTGATTTATTCAATTCTTTTGATCCTGCCTGCCGTTTTTCAAAATATTCAGGTCTTGTCATCCATCTTCAAATATGTCTTCAAATTCTATTTTCTCATCCAAGATCTCTTTTTATCGAGAGATTTCTCTTCAAATCTTTTAGTATCTCTTTCTTCGTCTCTCTTTTTCCCAAAAAAATCCTTGAGTTTAAATCCTTCCTTTATTCTACAGAAAACATCGATATTTGATCATAGTTCAAACAAGAGCAGGAAAGAGGCAACTCAACAGCACAATGACAGTGAAATGGAGGAAAAGAACTCTCTCATATTATCCCGAAAACGTGATTTAGAAGAGGATGATGTTGACCCAGCAATATACAAGATATTCCAAAAGATGATGGCAAAAATGATGTCCGAACAAGCTAGGGCAGGTTCAAAGAAAACATCCTCTAAGAACAAGATCAAGAGAAAGCCAGTGAAAAAGCATGTCAGAATCAGCAAAAAGAGGATCCAACAGGATAGCACATCTGAGGGTACAGAATCAACAGAAGAGGACTCCGAAGAAGAGCAGTTTGTGTTCGTCCCAAGATATCTGCGACGGCTCAAGAAGATGGTAGCAGAGCCCGAATCAGTGAACAAACCTAGAGATGGGGTCTCGGCAGAAGATTCAATTCAAACACTGACCAAGATGGTCAAGGATCTGCAAATTTGAGACAAGGGGAAGAAAGTATATACCAGGCAAGACTTCTACCTCGGTTTAGATGGGGATAGCAGCTTGGAAGACCTCCCCAAAAAATTCATTAAATTTGATGGATCTGGCAACCCGAAGGTCCTGTTGAGAAACTCTGTTTTGATGTCACATAATATGATACACTATCGTATTTGATTTTATATGATATGATAATATGTCCTCTTGAAAAATGTTATATTATGACTGAATATGTTTTGCCATAAAACTAACGAGTATTTGATGCAAGGATATCTCACCCAAAAAGGATGGAGACTTCCTGATTCAAGTACAACTATGGTGCAATCATACTCCTTGAAGAAAAAGCTTGATGAGCCATGCATTCCTAAAGTTCAAATGAAGAGATCCGCTACCTCAAAATGAAGACTTTTTTCTTCTTTAGATTCATATGTAACAGAACCTCCAGGAACTTGCATATTGCATATTACATACTCATTCATAAAAACTATATCATAAAAGTATACGATAGTTTCAAAAAGCTCCTTTTTGAAAACCAATAATTGTACCTTCTTACAACCCTTTATGAAAAAGATATTTTGTCATGTAATAATTGTACCTTACACTATATACAAGACAACATGAAAAAGAAATGTAGGAAAAAGACAAAAACATAAAATCGGCTACATAGGGCAAAACAAATATAATATGTTTTTTAAAAGACTCTAGTTACCTTCTTTAAAGAAATGTTTTTAATATAAGAAAAAGACAAAAACATAAAATTGACTATATAGAAAAACAAATATAATATGTTTTTGAAAAGACTCTAGTTACCTTCTTTAAAGAAATGTTTTTAATATAAGAAGAATACAAAAACATAAAATCGGCTACACAAAAGAAAAACAAATATAATATGTTTTTGAAAGGACTCTAGTTACCTTTTTACAAAACCATAGAATGTCGACTTACTTGAAGTCATCATTCTCTTCTGTACAAAGCATTAAATACCTCCTGTAACAAATCCTTGTTAATATCCTTCTCAAAGAATGTCGACCTTCTTTTAGTCCTCATTCTCTCTGAAGACTTTGAAAAACACAACATAAAGAAAATACTTGACATGACTATGTACAAATAAATATCTCAAAGCACTCATTGTACATACACTCATTTAAAGTAAAGAAGTACTTATGTACCTCAAATCATTAATTAGAATAAAGACAAAACTGCAACCCAACGTTCAATGTACTATTGTAAGAAATAGACTTTTTACATAAAATATGTATTACCTAAAATATTATGACTAGTGTACCCTATATTTTACTTTTATGGAAAAAGGCATTCTCGAATTTCTCTAAAAGATATTTTTGAAATGACATAACATTTCACATTTCAAAAAGGCTACGATTTCAAAATGTAACGACTACTTTTTCATAAGCTATATAAACACACTCAAATAAACTATTCAATAATGGAATGGAATAGACGTGTGAGCTTACAACGAGAAAAATTCCTATTTGATATTTGAAAAGAGAGCCTTGAAAAAGAAAGAGAAAAAGAAAAGAAAGAAAAGAGAAAAAGTCAAGTCCAGCTCTTTGACAAAGAGCATCCTCTGAGTGACAAACAGAACATTCTGAGAATCCTTCATTCATGCATTCATATCATTCTGAAGGTTCTATAGGAAGTATTGTAACTCTGTTATTCACTGTTTTCCTTCTTTATTGAAAGAAGTAGACCTCTGTGAAAGAGGGTGTTGCCCTTCTCTGTTGAGAGAAGAAGACCTCTGTGAAAGAGGGTGTTGTCCTTCTCTGTTGAGGGAAGAAGACCTCTGTGGAAGAGGGTGTGCCCCTTCTCTGTTGAGAGAAGAAGACCTCTGAGGAAGAGGGTGTTGTACTATTTATCCGGTGACTCGGATGTTATAGTGGAAAGCTCAAGTGGTTTGCTTGGGGACTGGATGTAGGTCTGGGTACTGACCGAACCAGTATAAATTCTGTGTTTTATATGTTGTGCCTTATTGCCTGATTATTTTTTTTATCGATCTATATCGTATTTCACTATTCACCCCCCTCTAGTGGAATTTCATTTGGTATCAGAGCAGGTTTGCTGGTTTCGACGTAACAAGTCTTCCAGCACAAATGGCATCTACCTCCTATGCTCGTGATATTGAAGGTCAACACGCATCTCGTCCACCTTTCTTCAATGGCTCCAACTATGGATACTGGAAGTGCAGAATGACTATATTTCTCAAATCCATAGATTTTGCTGTATGGAAAATTGTTGAGCATCCATACACATCTCCATCCGCAGACTATAGCTTATGGTCTGATGAAGAAAAGAAAATGGCAAACCTAAATGCAAAGGCTATGAATGCCTTATATTGTGCCATTGATCAGAACGAATTCAATAGAATATCTATATGTGAATCTGCATATGATATTTGGCATTCTTTGGAAGTTATTCATGAAGGAACCAACAAAGTGAAAGAAGCCAAAATCTCATCTCTTGTTAGAAAATATGAGTTGTTCAAAATGAACAAAGATGAACCCATCACAGAGATGTTTACCAGATTCACCAACGATCTGAAATCTCTGGGTGTAACATATTCCCAGACTGAAAAGGTGAAGAAAATCTTGAGATCTCTCACAACTGATTGGGAGAAAAAGACTACAGCTATTGAAGAAACTCAAGATTTATCTAAGCTTACTTTGGACGACTTAATAGGCAATCTTATGGCCTATGAAGTCCACATGAAAGAAAGAAGGGAAGAAGAGCAACCAGTAAAGAAAACTCTAGCTTTCCCAGTCCTATCTGAGAATGACGACTCAGATAAAGAATCAGAAATTGCGCTACTTACCAGAAAATTCCAGCGCTTCATGAGAAGGAACCAGCTTCCAAATAGGCACAAGGAAAGAAAAGATCCTAAAGAAGATCCCATGTGCTATCAGTGTAATAAGCCAGGCCACTTAAGACGTGACTGTCCCCTTCTCAAAAGAAAGTCCAAGACTGAGGAACCAAAGAAGAGGTTCTTCAAGAAAAAGGCTCTGCATGCTCAATGGGATGATTCAGAACCATCCACTAGTTTAGAGTCAAGTGATGATGAAGCCGAAACTGCAAATATGTGCTTCATGGCAAACGAAAGTTTGGTAAGTAAAATCTCTGATTTTTCCTTTGAAGAACTTCTAGATGCTTTTCAAGAACTATTTGAAGAATCTAGAAAATTGAGTTTCAAAAACAAAGATTTAAAATCTGAAAATCTAAAGCTTTCCTAAAAGAATGAAAAGCTCAGCAGTGAAAATTCTGAGTTGAAAAAGAAAAACCTTATGCTTATGTTTGAAATTTCTTCTACTAGCTCCAAAACTAAAAATCTGCAAGTAGAAATTTCAGAGCTAAAAAGTAAAACTGAGAACCTCATGAAAATGGTTTTCAAGTTTACTAAAGGTAAAGAGAACTTGGATAAAATCTTATCCTCTCAGAAAGTCTCTTTTTACAAGAATGGTATTGGCTACTCTCATTTCAAAAAGCCTTCTTGTATGAATCAAAAGACCACGTTTGTGAAAAGTTCATCTGAACCAAATAAGGAGTATTATAATGCTAATCTTTTTAACTCCTCTAAGGTTGTAGACAAACCCAAATCCAAATGGATATGGGTTCCAAGGTCTAACAAAAAGGGACCCGATTGGGTACCAAAAAGAAATTTTACTTAATGATTTGCAAGCTCCAAATAAGAAGAACAGATGAATTCTAGACAGTGGATGTTCAAAACACATGACAGGACATCCAAACCTTTTTGCTGTTCTTTATAATAAAGAAGGAGGAACCGTCACCTTTGGAGATAACAACAAAGGTTTGATAATTGGCATTGGTAATATTGGTAACATAGATAGACCTCTTATCAAAGACATTATCCTTGTTAAAGGCTTAAAACATAACCTACTAAGTATCAGTCAAATGTGTGACACAGGTTATAATGTTAGCTTTAATCATGATGCATGCCTCATAGCAGACACGAACGAAAACATCATCTTAAAAGGTATAAGAAAGAATAATATATATGAACTATACCTAGAAAACATCACAGAACATTGCCTCATAGCTAATAATGACACTCAACATCTATGGCACATGAGAATGGGTCATGTCAATTCTAAATACATGTCTAAATTAGCTAAAGATAAGTTAGTACGTGGGTTACCCAAAATATCTTTTAAAAAGGATTATTTTTGTGATGCATATCAATTAGGAAAACTGTCAAAATCATCTTTCAAATCAAAAAATATCATTTCAAGTAAAAGACCTTTAGAGCTTCTCCACCTGGATCTTTTTGGTCCTTCTAGAGTAGCTAGTCTTAATCATAATAGATATGCTTTTGTCATTGTAGATGACTACTCAAGATTTACTTGGGTAATATTTTTGAAAAACAAAAGTGATACGTTTTGTCAATTTGAAATTTTATGTAAAAAATTACAAAATGAAAAATCATGTTCTATTGTTAAAATCCGTAGTGACCATGGAGGAGAATTTGAAAATGAACTCTTTATAAATTTTTGTAACTTGCATGGTATTTCTCATAACTTTGCCTTTCCTAGAGCTGCACCTCAAAATGGTGTAGTAGAAAGAAAGAATAGAACCCTTCAGGAATCTGCCAGGACTATGCTCCAACACAATAATCTTGCTAAATCTTTTTGGGCAGAAGCTGTTAATACTGCTTGCTACATAACAAATAGAGTTCTCATTAGACCCTTATTAAATAAAACTCCCTATGAACTATTCTATGACAGAACTCCAAGAATAGACTATTTCAAAGTCTTTGGATGTAAATGCTTTATCCTAAACACAAAAGATAGCCTGGATAAATTTGATGCTAAATCTGTTGAAGGAATATTCTTAGGATATTTGATGTCTTCTTTTAAATCGTTGTAATTTTGAAAAGATTTTTATATGAAAAACATGTGAAAAACAAACATCAAATAATAAAAACCGGTTCTCACTAGTGGATGAGACCGGGTCGAACTCAGGGAACGAGAATATGTTGTATTCAAACACACAATTCTAAACTATTCTTTATTGCCGAATTATTGAAATGTAAAGTGTTCAAGAAAAGTAAAAACAACTAACTATTACAACAAATGAATACCCTTCGCAGAGGGCGTAAAGTGCAATATTTACAAACCCAATTAAATTCCTAATTCTAAACTAAAAAGTAAAAAAAAAAAAAAAACTTTATTCTTCGTACTTCGTGTCACGTAATCGCTTCCACTCCAGTCTGTGCTATCCTGCACAATTCAAATGAACACGAGCAGTACACGAGATAAAAGTAAAAATTATACTAAACAAAGTACACTAAAAAATTCTAAAAGATATCATGAAAGGAAGCTAATGACAATTAACTAATTAATTCTAAGACTGAAAATAGTATAAAAAACTAACATCATATTTCTTTACTAAGTAAACTAATTACTAATTAGCTAAGTATTCTAATTACAAAGCAATTACCATTGCTAATTATTTCAAATCAACTAATTAAACCTAAATTCAAAACAACTAAGTAAATGTAGTTACTCATTAGTTAGAAACATATAATCAACAGTAATGGTCATGCAGCAAACAGATAGTAAGCTGGAAATCAGACTGAGATCGGCATTCAAATATTGCTCAGTAATCCGATGTTCAAACAATAATCCGAACAGTCATTCAGTCAAGAGATTAGTAGTTTAGAAATAGTTCAGAAATCAATGCTCAGAAAGAAAATTATTCATTTGATCAACTTTTCTTACAAAGAAACTAACAACTTTAGAAATTAGGCCTTCAGAAATTAACTCTGATAGTTCAAAATTCTCAAACCTCCGATTGATATTCAGATTAGCTAATTCTCAGAACTCAATAGTTTGATCGATTACAAACATCTGATTGGTGACACAGATCAACCAATCAGCTGTCAAACAATTTTCACCAGAGATTAATGAAACCACACTTACCGAAGATCCATAAGCCGCCGATTCAAATTCAGATGCTCCGATCAAAACACAGATATTCCGATCATTGGCTTTCAATCGATTGAAATTCCACTGATATTCAGTTAGATCATTGCTTCAACAACTGGAATTGATCTAATCGTTCAGTCGATCAACATCAGGCAGTCGATCAATTAATCCATCGGATTCTCATATTCAGTCGCCGAAAAACAACAAATAGTTGATAATCCCCAGCAACGGCTCATACAAACCACGCTTCAATCATCAGGAGTCAAATGACATTCGATCGGATGATCGATTAAGAATTAGCCGATTCAATTCAATTAAATCAAAACTCTACAAGATTTTGATCAATTAATCAATCAGATTCTTATATTCAGTCGCCGAAAAAATTGAGAATCGATCAAGCTTCTGTAGAAATATTGAATTCCGGCGGTAGATTTCAGGTCAGTTCTTGTAGAAATGTTGAAATCACCGATTGCTGAAACAATTTTTTTTTTGTTTTTAATGTTTTAAAACTGATGTTTTATCAAGACTTCAGATCTAAGAAAACCGGAAAGGCTACAGAAGTTCTGAGTTCCATCGGCAATTTTTTTCTTCTTTTTTTTTTTTTTTATTTATGCAGAACCGATTCATGTAACTACGAATTAAAAATTTTATGAAACAAAAACTGTAAATCAAAACATATTTCTTTTAATATGAGCTATGAATGCTTAATAGAAATCAAAATGAAAATTCATAAAGAAGAAGAAGAAGAAGAGAAGGATACACTTACAGACTTGGTTGGGAAGAGAGGTTGGAATCCTCTATCTTGCTTCAGCCATTGCCGGAATTCTCCACCGGAAAGCAGATGAGAAAAAGAGGGAAAAATAGGGAGAAGAAGAAGAATAGGTAAGAAGAGGTGGAGAGGAAGGGGAAGAAGAGAGGGCTTGGGCAAAAGAGAGAAGACAAGCCTCTCTTCCCCCTACGTATCATATTTAAAGATTTGAACTTTTCTCCATAAGTCCCTCTTCTTTGTAAAATTGCATTTCAAAAACTTCTCTTCAAAAAGTTATTTACAAAACAACTCAAAATGACTATGTTTTAGAAAATACAAAACTAAGTCTATTTTAACTAATTTTTTTTATGATTTTCAAAAAACTAAACTACTACAATTATGTCAAACACTAAAATAGGCATTAAAATGTAAAATAAAACTATTTTTCATGCATTTTCTATTTTAAAATCATTTTAGCACATTTACTCGAAACTAACATAAAATTGGGTTTTTAAATCATTTTCTCATGAAATCATGCATATTTTTATATGAAAAATCTCTAAAATATATGCATGATCAAATACCCCCATGCTTATGTTTTGCTAGTCCTCGAGCAAACTAGAAAAATGCAAGAAATCAAACTATCACCTAACTCACTTTCGTAGGAATCACGGTTGCATTTAGCTCATGCAACAAGCCCTTTCAACCCCTGGGTTACCCCAGTGGACGAGTAAGGTCTCGTGAGGGTTTGCAGTGATGCTACCCACAAACATCTCTGTCATGTATGCATAATATTACACATCCTCACAATCAGTAGGTAATCAAAGACTTTATTTTCACAAATATTTCCTGTTATCTCAAAATCAAAACATAATTAGAGCCTTTTATATACCACCACAGAAAAAGAATTTCTTTCACTTTTCTAAATATCACAATTATTTATGTTTTATTCTTATAAAATCCAATAAAACCATATTATTATTTACTTATCCTCACTCATATGTTTTCTGCACAGGTTTTCTCAATCGCACTTCTAAGCACTGAACTTTTTTTTCTTTTTAAGCTCTTTTCTCTTTTTTCTTTCTTTTTTTTTTCTTTTCATTTCACGCTTTTTTTTTTGCGCACTTATTTCCCTCTTATAGCTTGCGTGTGGTCTGCTTTTATGCCTTGTGCAATGTCAATATCTTCTATACTTTTTTTCAATACATACAAAAAGATATCAACTAAGACATAAAAGTGACTTCCTTCATTCACCTTTATAACATGAGAGTCAAATATTTCAACTTGTATCTGTTCTCAGTTACTTAGGATCACAAAGTTTTCCACTCTCCTTTTCGAAAATGGAATTAAAAGTTTCAACTTACATCTAAGTTCCATCTACTAAGGATTGTGGAATTATCCAAACAACCTAACGCATGCTTTTCTCACTTTTTGAGCTCATATATATATATATTTTATTTTATTTTATTATTTTTTTTTTTACGCTTTTGTTCATTTGCTTAGTTTTTCAAAAATAAAACTGTGCATATTCATATTTATGATTCAAAATAAACTCTAACATGTATCTATCATCATTTCCTCGAAATCCGCATAAACAACCATAATTTTTAGATCTATGTCAGAAAAAAAATTTTGTGGGGCTTAAAAATCCTCTAAAAACATTAGATTTGAAATAACATTCATATAAGTTCAAACTCTTTCTTTAAAAATCTACTTTTTATGAGAAATGTGTAAACATGTGCAAGAACTTAAACAGAAATATCAAGGTGTGCACTCTACACCCTCCCCCATGCTTGAATGACACTGTCCCAGTGGCACTCCCCCATGCTTATATGAAACTAAGTGAATGCACATGAGAGAAATAAATGAGGGAAAATAGTAGAATGACCTGACATGAATTAAAAATACACGTTCTATGAATGTAATAAATGCAATGTATACATGACAAAACACAAAACTCATGAATGAAACAAAAAGAACATGAAAAACTCATGAAAAAGTAAAAATAAAATCTATAAATTCTAAGCAAATCTAATACTATACAAGATATGGGTTGCCTCCCATAAAGTGCTAAGTTTCTCGTCCCCAGCCAAACGGATCCCTGGAAAAATCCTTCATCGTCCATGAGATCAATGGACATGAATTCAGACTCAATCGGTCTCTCTATGAAAAATAGTGTCATCAGTGACACTGCGCACTATGTTCCCGTCCTGTCTACCTCTAAATGGCTCAAAGTGCCCGATCCAACTCAACTCACCTATCTGATTTTCACGTAATTCTAGGTGATCCTCATCTAATGATTCCTTATCCTCCTCATTAGGTGAATTACTCAATAACCAAGCATATTTTGCTTCTACGAGGTCTTGAATGACATCAACCTCGAAAGAAGCCTCCTCAACAGCAGGCCCCATAGCAGCACGAAAAATGTTTAGCCATATCTTCCTATTTCCGAATGACACATCCATTGCACCAGTGCGGCAATTGATGCACGCATTGGTGGTAGCTAGGAAGGGGCGACCGAGAATAATAGGAGTTTGCTGTGGACTATCAACTCCCTCCATATCTAATATCACGAAGTCGACAGGGAAATAACAATCCTCCACCTTGACTAAAACATCTTCAAGTATCCCTCTTGAGACCTTGATAGATCTATCTGCGAGCTGAAGAGTCATAGGTGTAGGTTTCATCTCTTTCAATCCAAATTGGTCATAAAAGAAACCCAGCAAGATGTTAACACTTGCCCCAAGGTCGAGCAACGCACGCCCAACACTGATGTTTCCTATGACGCAAGAGATGATAGGAGTCCCTGGGTCCTTGAGCTTAGGTGGGGTTTGATGTTGCAATACTGCGCTCACCTGCCCGGTTAAATAAATCTTTTTCTGCACATGGGACATCGACTTCCTTTTCTGCGTACAAAGTTCTTTGAGGAACTTTGCATATGCAGGGACCTGTTGAATAGCATCTAGTAAGGGGAGGTTTATCTGAACGTGCTTGAATATCTCAAGCATCTCTTGCATGTTCACTCCGGACTTACCTAATGCTCTCGGCCTCTCTAACGCCTCAGGAAAGGGGGCTTTGGGAATGTATGATGGTGAAGGCTCAGATGAAAGAACCTTCTCACTTTCCTGAGGTAAAATATTAGGGACAGACTGCTTTTCGCTTATGTTCTCTCTTTCTTCTGCAGTCTCCCTCGCTTGGTACTGCTTCCCACTACTAAGGGTTACTGCTTGAGCTTGCTCTTTATGTGCATCAGTCATATGCAAGCTACACATGGGTTCCTTTCCCTTAGGGTTGACAATAGGCTGGCTAGGTAATGTCCCCTCACTTCGCCTGCTAAGTGCTTCGGCAAGCTGCCCCATTTGAGTCTCTAATTTTGCAATAGACTGGGTATGTGAGCTCAAAGCTTGCAAAATCTTATCCTCAAAAGATTGACTATGTAAAGGCTCATGAGACTGGGGTTGAGTATAAACAGGTTGGACTGGGGGATAACTGGATCTTTGACATCCAGGTGAATAACCGCCTTGACTTGGTTGACTCTGGGAAGGGTTGGGTGGGTGGATCTGTGAGTTGCGCCATGAGAAATTGGGATGATTTCGCCAGCCCGGGTTATAAGTGTTGGAAAATGGATTAGGTACGGGCCTAGCGAAGTTTTGAGCCATCTGAGCTTGCTCTTGGACAAACTTAGGATATTGTGGCGCAACTGGGCACTCGAAGACATGGTGTGCAGGACTCGCACACAATGCGCACACCTGCATGGCAGGGGAGGGACCCAACAAAAACTGATCTAATTTCTGGGACAGTTGGTCTACCTTGTTGCTCAACTCAAGGTTCATCCCTAACTCGAAAATACCTGCCTTCTTAATGTTATCTTGTGCAGGTGCAGCCCTATCAAACCGTGAGGCTGTCGCATGATGCATCGAATTCTCACTCAATGTCTCAAAAAGCGACCATGCTTCATCCTCACTTTTGAGCATAAATGTGCCCCCACACGCGGCACCCACCATTTGACGGTTCTTTTCAGTAAGACCGTCATAGAAATATTGCACCAGTTGCCAGCGAGGCACCTGGTGGTGGGGACACTTGCGGAGAAGATCTTTCAATCTCTCCCATGACTCATGAAACTGTTCTCCTTCAATTTGGGAAAAACTGGTTATCGCTTTACGAAACTGGTTCGTTTTACCAATTGGGAAATATTTCTTTAAAAATTCTCTTTACATATGTTCCCAAGTGGTAATTCGAACAATATCTAATGATTTTAATCAACTCTTCGCTTTGTCCTTCAGAGAGAAGGGGAACAGGGTCAACCTCATCGCATCATCTCCAAAGTTGTTGATTCGCACTGTCGAGCAAATCTCCAAAAATTCATCGAGATGACGATATGGGTCTTCATTACTAAGGCCATAAAACGAGGGTAACATTTGGATCACACTGGCCGTTATCTCAAAATGGTTTGCTCCTACATCAGGTCTTGTGATGCAGGAGGCGGGAGTGTAAGTGTTGGGCATGAAATACTCCCTCAGAGGATGAGTAATCTGCTGATTCTCAGCCATGGTTGCAGATCTCTGGGCTCTCCTAATAAGGGACTCGGGGTCCTCAATCGGCTCTACCAGCTCAGGGTCAAGTGAGCGTCGCCCTTGCATACACCTCGTAGTAGACCGGTGTAGCACACGTCCTAACTTTGGGTTTTCTACCTAACTAACGCACTAAGCGGCCAAACCACGCAAACCACAAAGCGAGTAAACTAAATACAACAAAAACTAAACAAACACCACGCAGTTACACATAACAGAGATTATGCAAAGAAATATAAAATCTATGTGTACGGTACCAATCATACACAGTCATCTCTAAGGGGATCCTAATAGGTGGGCTGTGCAGAAAAGTAAGCTCGTCTCTAAGATATGCACATATGTGGTTCTAAACCTAAATGCAACACAAACACTAGGCAATAAAGTGAATACTAATATTTCGCCGTTCCCCGGCAACGGCGCCAAAAATTTGATGTCTTCTTTTAAATCGTTGTAATTTTGAAAAGATTTTTATATGAAAAACATGTGAAAACCAGACATCAAATAATAAAAACCGGTTCTCACTAGTGGATGAGACCGGGTCGAACTCAGGGAACGGGAATATGTTGTATTCAAACACACAATTCTAAACTATTCTTTATTGCCGAATTATTGAAATGTAAAGTGTTCAAGAAAAGTAAAAACAACTAACTATTACAACAAATGAATACCCTTCGCAGAGGGCGTAAAGTGCAATATTTACAAACCCAATTAAATTCCTAATTCTAAACTAAAAAGTAAAAAAAAAAAAAAAAACTTTATTCTTCGTACTTCGTGTCACGTAATCGCTTCCACTCCAGTCTGTGCTATCCTGCACAATTCAAATGAACAAGAGCAGTACACGAGATAAAAGTAAAAATTATACTAAACAAAGTACACTAAAAAATTCTAAAAGATATCATGAAAGGAAGCTAATGACAATTAACTAATTAATTCTAAGACTGAAAATAGTATAAAAAACTAACATCATATTTCTTTACTAAGTAAACTAATTATTAATTAGCTAAGTATTCTAATTACAAAGCAATTACCATTGCTAATTATTTCAAATCAACTAATTAAACCTAAATTCAAAACAACTAAGTAAATGTAGTTACTCATTAGTTAGAAACATATAATCAACAGTAATGGTCATGCAGCAAACAGATAGTAAGCTGGAAATCAGACTGAGATCGGCATTCAAATATTGCTCAGTAATCCGATGTTCAAACAATAATCCGAACAGTCATTCAGTCAAGAGATTAGTAGTTTAGAAATAGTTCAGAAATCAATGCTCAGAAAGAAAATTATTCATTTGATCAACTTTTCTTACAAAGAAACTAACAGCTTTAGAAATTAGGCCTTCAGAAATTAACTCTGATAGTTCAAAATTCTCAAACCTCCGATTGATATTCAGATTAGCTAATTCTCAGAACTCAATAGTTTGATCGATAACAAACATCCGATTGGTGACACAGATCAACCAATCAGCTGTCAAACAATTTTCACCGGAGATTAATAAAACCACACTTACCGGAGATCCATAAGCCGCTGATTCAAATTCAGATGCTCCGATCAAAACACAGATATTCCGATCATTGGCTTTCAATCGATTGATATTCCACTGATATTCAGTTAGATCATTGCTTCAACAACATTTTAACAACTGGAATTGATCTAATCGTTCAGTCGATCAACATCAGGCAGTCGATCAATTAATCCATCGGATTCTCATATTCAGTCGCCGGAAAACAGCAAATAGTTGATAATCCCCAGCAACGGCTCATACAAACCACGCTTCAATCATCGGGAGTCAAATGACATTCGATCGGATGATCGATTAAGAATTAGCCGATTCAATTCAATTAAATCAAAACTCTATAGGATTTTGATCAATTAATCAATCAGATTCTTATATTCAGTCGCCGGAAAAATTGAGAATCGATCCAGATGATTGATCAAGCTTCTGTAGAAATATTGAATTCCAGCGGTAGATTTCAGGTCAGTTCCTGTAGAAATGTTGAAATCATCGATTGCTGAAACAATTTTTTTTTGTTTTTAATGTTTTAAAACTGATGTTTTATCAAGACTTCAGATCTAAGAAAACCGAAAAGGCTACAGAAGTTCTGAGTTCCATCGGCAATTTTTTTCTTTTTTTTTTTATTTATTTATGCAGAACCGATTCATGTAACTACGAATTAAAAATTTTATGAAACAAAAACTGTAAATCAAAACATATTTCTTTTAATATGAGCTATGAATGCTTAACAGAAATCAAAATGAAAATTCATAAAGAAGAAGAAGAAGAAGAAGAAGAAGAAGAGGAAAAGAAGAAGAAGAAGAAGAAGAAGAGAAGGATACACTTACAGACTTGGTTGGGAAGAGTGGTTGGAATCCTCTATCTTGCTTCAGCCATTGCCGGAATTCTCCACCGGAAAGAGGATGAGAAAAAGAGGGAAAAATAGGGAGAAGAAGAAGAATAGGTAAGAAGAGGTGGAGAGGAAGGGGAAGAAGAGAGGGCTTGGGCAAAAGAGAGAAGACAAGCCTCTCTTCCCCCTACGTATCATATTTAAAGATTTGAACTTTTCTCCATAAGTCCATCTTCTTTGTAAAATTGCATTTCAAAAACTTCTCTTCAAAAAGTTATTTACAAAACAACTCAAAATGACTATGTTTTAGAAAATACAAAACTAAGTCTATTTTAACTCTAATTTTTTTTATGATTTTCAAAAAACTAAACTACTACAATTATGTCAAAC
Source organism: Nuphar pumila (assembly GCF_984573655.1). Taxonomy (NCBI): domain Eukaryota; kingdom Viridiplantae; phylum Streptophyta; class Magnoliopsida; order Nymphaeales; family Nymphaeaceae; genus Nuphar; species Nuphar pumila. The sequence goes on along the minus strand of NC_143257.1, from coordinate 50,556,737 downwards.
ACTAAAATAGGCATTAAAATGTAAAATAAAACTATTTTTCATGGATTTTCTATTTTTAAATCATTTTAGCACATTTACTCGAAACTAACATAAAATTGGGTTTTTAAATCATTTTCTCATGAAATCATGCATATTTTTATATGAAAAATCTCTAAAATATATGCATGATCAATATTCAAGTCATAGTAAAGCATACAGAGTTTTCAATAAGAGTTATAATACTATTGAAGAATCTATGCATGTTAGTTTTTGTGAATCTATTGATCAATCTGTTCATAAGCAAACTAATGATGATGATGTTGAAAGTACAGATTTATTTTTAGATAACACAGCTAAGTCTAATGAAGATGATCATCAAAGAACATTTGTCGATATCAAAGATCATCCTCAAAAGTAGATTTTGGGAGAACTGACAAAGGGGGTTCAGACTAGAGCTCAGTTAGAACGAATTGCAAATATGGCATTCATTTCTCAACTTGAACCAAAGAAGATTGATGAAGCCATCATTGATGAGTTCTGGATGCTAGCCATGACTGAAGAACTGAATCAATTCCAAAGAAATGAAGTTTGGGATCTTATTCCTAGACCAAAGGATCATCCAATCATTGGGACAAGATGAATCTTCAGAAACAAGCTAGACGAAACAGGTAATGTTATAAGAAACAAGGCCAGACTAGTAGCTCAAGGATACAACCAGGAGGAAGGTATTGATTTTGATGAAACATTTGCTCCTGTTGCTAGACTTGAATCTATTAGAATGTTTCTAGCATATGCACGCTATATGGATTTCAAATTATATCAAATGGATGTTAAAAGTGCTTTCTTAAATGGTTTTATAAATGAAGAAGTTTATGTAAAACAACCTCCAGGATTTGAAAATGAATAATATCCAGATCATGTTTTCAAACTCAAACATGCTTTGTATGGTTTAAAACAAGCACCTCGTGCTTGGTATGATAGACTTAAAACCTTTTTGTTAAAAACTGGTTTTTCTGTTGGCAAAGCAGACTCTACATTATTTGTTAAAATAGTGAATAATCATACCCTAATTGTTCAAATATATGTAGACGATATCATCTTTGGATCTTCTAACAACACTCTTTGTGAAGAATTTTCTAAGTCCATGCAGAAAGAATTCGAAATGAGTATGATGGGAGAACTCACCTACTTTCTTGGACTGCATATTAAGCAAACCAAGGATGGAGTTTTCATCAATCAATCTAAGTATGCTCGTGAACTTCTGAAGAGGTTCAACATGAACTCAATTGCTTCAAAATCTACTCCTATGAGCACTACTACTGTTCTGGACAAAGATGAAGATGGTAAGTCTGTTGATACAAAGGTATACCGAGGTATGATAGGATCACTTCTTTATCTAACTGCTAGCCGTCCAGATATTATGTTCAGTGTTTGCTTGTGTGCTAGATTTCAGTCAAATCCAAAAGAATCACATCTTAAAGCTGTAAAAAGAATAATGAGATATTTAAAAGACACAGTTGATTTTGGATTATTCTATTCAAAATCCTCTACATTTGATCTAATCTCATACAGCGATGCTGACTTTGCTGGAAGTAAATCTGACAGAAAAAGCACAAGTGGAACATGTCATATGCTAGGGCACTCACTAGTATCATGGTTCAGTAAGAAACAAAACTGTGTATCCTTATCAACTACTGAAGCCGAATACATTGCTGCTAGCCTAGCTTGTACACAAGTTATCTGGATGAAACAAACCTTAAAAGATTTTGGTTTAAATTTTGAAAATACAACTATTTTCTGTGATAATACGAGTGCTATAAACTTATCTAAGAATCCTATTTTACACTCACGAACTAAGCACATTCAAATAAGACACCACTTCTTAAGAGAACAAGTCTTAAACAACATAATTAAACTAGAATTCATACCCACTAATCAACAGTTAGCAGACATATTCACTAAACCATTGAAACATGAAGACTTTACACGAATTAGAAGAGAACTAGGAATATGCAAACTAAGTGACTTATAAATTAATCACACTTATTATAATACTTCTTATAAGTTTTGTTAAAATCTTATTTTAAATAGCTTTTCTTCTTAGCGATTTTTGTTAGTCAAACTAGGTTTCCATATTCACGTACACTTTAAACTCTTATAAGACACATTCTTTATGTCTTTCAACTTGTCATCTTTCAAGTACACATCCATTATGACTCCTTGTCCTATCTCCTTTCACTCATATCCATAAAAACTAATTATATTAAAAGCTATCATAACATTGTTTCCATCACTCATCTCATAACTCCTTTATTATTTTTGTCCTTTTGTGAAAACTTCTCTTATGATAAATTGATTCACCTTCTACATGATAACATATTAGTTTATGAGAACTCTTGCTTTTCAAATTATTAGTTAAAATCAAATGATTATTTTTTTTAGTTCTTTTACCTTTTCTAAAGATCTAGTTGCTATGTTCTCACGTAAATTTTTACTATATCATTTGATATATCATAGATTACGTACACTCTATTATATCTCACATAAATTTTTACTATATCATCTTTTATATCATACCCTAACGAACTATCTATTATCATCTCTTTATGCTTTACATCTTTTACAAAAAGTATCATAAAAACACTTGTACTCCACCCATTAGTACATTTTGTATCACCTTTTTATCTCTCTCTCTATATATATTATATGAAGCTTCTTCTCATATATTTTATATCTCTCTCCAATCGAGACTCATTAAAACCTTGTCCTTCATATTTTTTTTCATTAGTACCTTTAGTACTTTCTCTCTCTCTGATACGAATTGAGTCTCCATTCTTGTCAATTCTTGTTTGTGACTCCTTTACTAATTTAAAACTTAACTTTATTCTCTAATAACTATGAACTTCCTCAAATCGAGTTTCTTTAAAAATATGTTTATCAAATAAACATTAATTCATGTCAATCATAACTTTATCTCATGTATTTCATCTCATATCAATCATGAATTTTTTATTACTTCTTATCCTACTCAAAAATCCATATATGTCATCTCACTTCTCTCTATGACTACTCACACTCCTTCCACGCATATCCACAAAAATAATTCTTATGTAAGCTATTATTACTCTTCACTCATGAATATCTTTTTGTCTCATCATCTCTCTCACCACTATTCATAGTCAAATTATGTCCCTCTCATATTTACGTATACTCATAGAAATCACAAATGTGAAGACACATTAATCATGACACATTTTTTAAGGCATTCTTTTCTTTCCAAAATGTCATAACTTTCAAACCACATATTCGTATCACTATTCTTTATGTCTATTCATTCTTTTTTTTCACACATCAAAATATATACTTATTAAATAACAAATTATTGCCTCTCACTCATACCCCATGGGTTGTCCTATTCTAAACTCTCCATTCACAAATTAAGAATACTTCCACATAAAGTAAAAAGTTGCTTATTTTATTAGGCCATTATTTTTAAAATCATTCACTCTTTATAATTCAACATGACACCCCATACTCTATTAATGACTTCTCTCACTAGTCGATAAACTCACCCATAGTAAAATCTATATATTTCAAAACTATGTCTTTCTCAACCCAATATAATACACTATCTTCAAACATTGATTTGATTTGTCATTCACAAGTCTCTTAACTTACTACTCACGGATTTCCTTATTTGACTAAATTCTAAAAATCACTCACTTCCAATGTCATTCAAAACCTATCAAAATTATTTTCATTCCTCTATTTAATGGATTGGTTCATCACACACCAATTCCACTCGTATCTCTCTATCATCCTACAAACTATTACCCACTTCAAACTCGCCCTTCTTAGTCCTCCTTTTTCCTTACAAACTCTTGCAATGGCCTCTTCCTCCTCCAACAATGTGATTACTGCAGCAGATCTAAGGTATCCAGATCTGTTTCACAACTACAACTTACTATGCTCTCGTCCCATTCATGAAGGTAAATTGGTTAACTTCGACGACTTCATGCTATTTGACTTAGACAACTATCTCCCTGAACTCAAACCTCTACTAGGATCTTCATCCCAAGCTGCCTATTATCCCGAACTAGTTCGACTATTCTATACCAACTTCTCTACTGATCATGAACAAACCACAATCACCACCAAAGTTCGAGGCAAGCTGATGTTTTTCGATGCTTTCGACCTAGGTAGAATTCTAAACCTACCTTCCACCGACACCGATCTCAACACCATAGTACCTATCGAACGATCGGTACTTCGAAAAATTCTTCTCTGTACCAACTGCTACCAACTACCCTGGCATATGAGGAATCTCCAACCTCATGCTCAATTACTTGCCCAGATTCTTCTCCACAACATCTATCCCAAGCTTCCCCGCAAGGGATTAGTTTCTCGAAAAATCTCTCTTCTTATCTACGCAATTTTTTCCTCTACTCCGATAAACTGGTCCTCCATTCTTTTCGACCTTTTTATTCGTTATCAAAAATTCGAGCCTCTTCTTTTTGGGTGTTTCATAACTCCCATTCTCAAATACTTCAAAGTACCCCTTCACAACGAAGTCATCCTTCGTCCATCTCAGGTCCTCGATGATACCACCTTCAATCTAAGGTACCTGCACATGCCAGGCTCTGATAAAGAAGATCCAACATCCACCTTCAATTACTTCCCTACTCTGATGGATATCGAGCGCTCTCAAGATCGTATCCTTCGCAATCAAGCCCTGTTGCAGCAGACTCGTCAAGCTCACAAGCGGAATCGTGCCGACCGAACACATCCACCTCCTCCACCTTCGGGATAAACTTTTTTTTTTTTTCGGTCTCTAATAACCTTTAATTCCTTTTGGTCTGTAATAACTCTCTTACTCTCATCCCTTCCTTTTTGTCCATGACAAAGGGGGAGAAAACTTGTCTCCATTATTGGAGAAATACTCTCTTTAAATTTTTTTTCAATATTTTATCATATTATTATTTCTATGCATAATGTCTTTTTGACAGGGGGAGCATATTTTGTCATCATCAAAAAGGGGGAGAATGTTGAGAAACTCTGTTTTGATGTCACATAATATGATACACTGTCGTATTTGATTTTATATGATATGATAATATGTCCTCTTGAAAAATGTTATATTATGACTGAATATGTTTTTCCATAAAACTAACGAGTATTTGATGCAAGGATATCTCACCCAAAAAGGATGGAGACTTCCTGATTCAAGTACAACTATGGTGCAATCATACTCCTTGAAGAAAAAACTTGATGAGCCATGCATTCCTAAAGTTCAAATGAAGAGATCGGCTACCTCAAAATGAAGACTTTTTTCTTCTTTAGAGTCATATGTAACAGAACCTTTAGGAACTTGCATATTGCATATTACATACTCATTCATAAAAACTATATCATAAAAGTATACGATAGTTTCAAAAAGCTCCTTTTTGAAAACCAATAATTATACCTTCTTACAACCCTTTATGAAAAAGATATTTTGTCATGTAATAATTGTACCTTACACTATATACAAGACAACATGAAAAAGAAATGTAGGAAAAAGACAAAAACATAAAATCGGCTACATAGGGAAAAACAAATATAATATGTTTTTGAAAAGACTCTAGTTACCTTCTTTAAAGAAATGTTTTTAATATAAGAAAAAGACAAAAACATAAAATCAACTACATAGAAAAACAAATATAATATGTTTTTGAAAAAACTCTAGTTACCTTCTTTAAAAAAATGTTTCTAATATAAGAAGAATACAAAAACATAAAATCGGCTACACAAAAGAAAAACAAATATAATATGTTTTTGAAAGGACTCTAGTTACCTTTTTACAAAACCATAGAATCTCGACTTACTTGAAGTCATCATTCTCTTTTATACAAAGCATTAAATACCTCCTGTAACAAATCCTTGTTAATATCCTTCTCAAAGAATGTCGACCTTCTTTTAGTCCTCATTCTCTCTGAAGACTTTGAAAAACACAACATAAAGAAAACACTTGACATGACTATGTAGAAATAAATATCTCAAAGCACTCATTGTACATACACTCATTTAAAGTAAAGAAGTACTTATGTACCTCAAATCATTAATTAGAATAAAGACAAAACTACAACCCAACGTTCAATGTACTATTGTAATAAATAGACTTTTTACATAAAATATGTATTACCTAAAATATTACAACGACTAGTGTACCCTATATTTTACTTTTATGGAAAAAGGCATTCTCGAATTTCTCTAAAAGATATTTTTGAAATGACATAACATTTCACATTTCAAAAAGGCTACGATTTCAAAATGTAACGACTACTTTTTCATAAGCTATATAAACACACTCAAATAAACTATTCAATAATGGAATGGAATAGACGTGTGAGCTTACAACGAGAAAAATTCCTATTTGATATTTGAAAAGAGAGCCTTGAAAAAGAAAGAGAAAAAGAAAAGAAAGAAAAGAGAAAAAGTCAAGTCCAGCTCTTTGACAAAGAGCATCCTCTGAGTGACAAACAGAACATTCTGAGAATCCTTCATTCATGCATTCATATCATTCTGAAAGTTCTATAGGAAGTATTGTAACTCTGTTATTCACTGTTTTCCTTCTTTATTGAAAGAAGTAGACCTCTGTGAAAGAGGGTGTTGCCCTTCTCTGTTGAGAGAAGAAGACCTCTGTGAAAGAGGGTGTTGTCCTTCTCTGTTGAGGGAAGAAGATCTCTGTGGAAGAGGGTGTGCCCCTTCTCTGTTGAGAGAAGAAGACCTCTGAGGAAGAGGGTGTTGTACTATTTATCCGGTGACTCGGATGTTATAGTGGAAAGCTCAAGTGGTTTGCTTGGGGACTGGATGTAGGTCTGGGTACTGACCGAACCAGTATAAATTCTGTGTTTTATGTGTTGTGCCTTATTGCCTGATTATTTTTTTTATCGATCTATATCGTATTTCACTATTCACCCCCCCTCTAGTGGAATTTCAGGTCCATCTTGCAATGTTTTTCGCAGAGTGTGCCAGATTCAGTGAAGACAACCATGCTCTTTTCTTGTGCTTCCCACGTAGTCTCGAAGGCATAGCAGCAAAATGGTACGCAGAACACATCAACCCTGTTGAGCTGCAAGATTTCGATAAAGTTGTTAATCTGTTTGTGGAGTGATTCATGTTCTACATGAGGCACTGCCAATCCTCAATCACCTATACAATCTGAAGCAAGAAGACAAAGAAAAGGCCATAAATTTCATTCGCAGATGGAGAGACACATGTAATACAATGAGAACCCCCATTTCAGAAGAGCACGCGCTCTAAGTTATCTTAAACAATTTCTCTCAACCTCTCAGAAGTCTTATTTTCACCTACCCATCCAAATCATTCATCGAACTTATTGAACGAGCTGAGTGGCTCGAGATGGGGATGGACAATGGGATGTATGAGGGCATCACACTCATCAAGAGCAGTCAAGACCCCAAAAAGAAGGCGAATTATACCTTCTCGACCAACTCTGGCGGCAGTAGCAACAAGGATAGCAAGAACAAACAGATAGGGCAACAAGAGGAACCCTTCAAGCAGAATGACAAGCCGGTTCTGGCCAAACAGAAAGAAAAGATAAAACGGGATGGTTGGGGTTATGACCGCCAATTCACTGCTCTGGAACAATCCCTCGAATAGGTCCTTGAATATATGTTAAGCAAAGATATGATTAAACTTTCGAGAGTTGTTGATCCCCCGGTCCCCTTGGAAAAGGACAAATTCTGCAAGTTTCACCGAGCAGTGGGACACAACATAGAGCATTGCTTCGTTTTAAAAAATATCATCCAGGACTGCACTGATAAAAACCTTCTGATAGAGGACGAAGATGAGGAGCAACCCATTGTCCCGACCTAGCCTTTCCCGGACCACTCCAAGAACTAATGATACCAAAAGTTTCTCTGTTTTTCTCTCTTCTAGTAGTCATCTTGTAAGGGCAAGTAAGCCCCAGTCTTTTATGATCCTTTTATCGCGTACTTGTAAATAGCCAAGTTTTGTTTTCAATCTTTGCTTATCAATAAAATGTCAATTTCCTTCATATCTTTGGAATTCGATTCTTATTTCTTTCACCATATTGGTGTATCTTTTGTTGTTAAAATTACATTTACGCTTCAAAAATTTTTCTTGCAATCAAATTCCTATTCTTTTTCAAGATGAGGGACAATCCCGACACCATCCATGGGAAAAATGATATTACCTATGAGGGTTTTTCAAAATTGTAAAATCTTCTGCAAAAACTTCATCATGGTCACCAAAAGTTTAAAATTTTGATCCAATCTTTTTCAAAATCAACCAGCGTGTTGATCCTCCTTTTCAAAATCGGTTTCAAACCATTGTTTTCAAATAATCGACCCTCATGTTGATCTCTCTTCAAAATCAACCCTCGTGTTGATTCTTCTTCAAAGAACAGCTCTCGGGTTGATCAACCTCACAGTTGATCCCCTTTCCAAAAATGATTTTCTCATGAACATTCTCCTCTCACTTTAAAAGATTTCACGTGCAGGCAAGATCAAACAAATTCTTTCCCTCAAATTTTATCAATTTTTCATTCATCTATCTTTATCAGTCTTATCAGTTTTATTCATCTTTATCAATTTTATCAATTTAATTGGTTTTTCATCCATTTTTTTCTTCTTGTCAATTCTTATTTTCTTTTTACCCTTTCAGGTTAAGGGATAAGCTTGATGCCTATTTCCCATGAGGTATTCCTTTTTCCTTCTTTTACCCATTCAGGTTAAGGGATAAACCCGATGCCTCTTTCCCATGAGGTATTTCTTTTTCCTTCTTTTTTCCACTCAGATTAAGGGATAAACCTGAAACTTCCCTCTGAGGTTAAGGGATAAACCTGTACCTCATCCTACGAGGTCCTTCTTCCTTCAGGATAAGGGATAATCCTGAAGTCTTTCATCGTCTTCCAAATATCTTCAATTTTTCCACCAATTTTTACCAGATCTTTGTCAATTCTTTATTAATTCTTATTCTTTATCAATTTTATCAATTTTATCAATTTTATTGATTCTTTATCATTTTTTATCAATTCTTTTGATTCTTTATTAACCTTTTATCAATCTTGTCAAATTTGTTAATTTTATTCTTTTCCCATTCAGGATAAGGGATAATCCTGAGACCCCTCATAGGAGCAACAGTGCTACCTATGAGAATTCTTTTACAAGACAATTTTTATCAGTTTCCTCAATCAATTTTTATCTCCTTGCTCCCTCAATATTATTATTTCCCCATTCAGGATAAGGGGTTAATCCTGAAAATCAGACCACATACAATTAACTATGATGGTCTTCTTCATTTTTCAAATCAAATAATTCATGCCTCGAAATGGGTCATTCTCGATCCTAAGATCTGGACCTCGCACTGGCAATTTTCAAAATTTAATCTTCTGATTAAAGATTTCTTTTAAAAACCCGAGTTCCGACTTGGATTTCCTTCTCTCTTTTTCAAAAACCCAACCCTCAGGTTGGTCATCCATTTTCTTAAATATATATATCCGAGTTTTGACTCGGGCTATTCTCTTTTTCAAAAACCCAACCCTCAGGTTGGTTCATCCATCTTTTTAAAATATCTGAGTTGCGACTCGGACTCTTCTCTTTTTCAAAACCCACCCCTTGAGTTGGTCCATCCATCTTTTTAAAATATCTGAGTTCCGACTCGGACTCTTCTCCTTTTTTTTCAAAAACCCAACTGCCAGGGTGAACCTTCTTCCAAAATCCAGCCTTACGGCTAATCCCTTCCAAATTTCAAGCTTCAGGTTTATTCTCTTCAAAAATTCCTTCTTTCCCCTTCAGGTTAAGGGATAAACCTGAGTTTCTCATTTAGGATAAGGGATAATCCTGAAACCATTTATAGAAGCAGCGTAGTCTTCTATAATGGTCCTTCAACAAATGCAATTCTCACATTGGTCCTTCCAAATCCAGCCTAACACTGGTCCTTCATCAAATCCAATTCTCACGTTGGTCCTTCCAAATCTAGTCTAACACTGGTCCTTCATAAAATCCAATTCTCGCATTGGTCCTTCCAAATCCAGTTAAACACTGGTCCTTCATAAAATCCAATTCTCCCATTGGTCCTTCCAAATCTAGTTAAACACTGGTCCTCCATAAAAATCAATTATCATATTGGTCCTTCCAAATCCAGTCTAAACACTGGTCTTTCACAAAATCCAATTCTCACATTGGTCCTTCCAAATCGAGTCTAACACTGGTCCTCCATAAAAATTCTCCATCAAATCCAATTCTCACATTGGCCCTTCCAAATCCAGTTTTACACTGGTCCTTCAAATTCCAATTGGTCCTTCATCAAAATTCCAATGTTTTCATTGGTCCTTCCAAATTCCAATTTCTCAAATTGGTCCTTCAAAATTCCAATGTTTTCATTGGTCCTTCCAAATTCCAATTTCTCAAATTGGTCCTTCAAAATTCCAATGTTTACATTGGTCCTTTCAAATTCCAATTTCTCAAATTGGTTCTTCAAAATTTCAGTTTTATACTGGTCCTTCAAATTCTAGTTGGTCCTTCAAAATTCCATTGTTTATATTAGTCCTTCAAAATTCCAGTTTTACACTGGTCCTTCAAATTCCAATTGGTCCTTCATCAAAATTCCAATGTCTTCATTGGTCCTTCCAAATTCCAATTTCTCAAGTTGGTCCTTCAAAATTCCAATGTTTACATTGCTCCTTCAAAATTCAAATTTTTTCAAATTGGTCCTTCAAAATTCCAATTTTACACTGGTCCTTCAAATTCCAGTTGGTTCTTCAAAATTCCAATGTTTATATTGGTCCTTCAAAATTCCAGTTTTACACTGGTCCTTCAAATTCCAATTGGTCCTTCATCAAAATTCCAATGTTTACATTGGTCCTTCAAAATTCCAATTTTCTCAAATTGGTCCTTCAAAGTTCCAGTTTTACACTGGTCCTTCAAATTCCAGTTGGTCCTTCAAAATTTCAATGTTTATATTGGTCCTTCAAAATTCCAATTTTACACTGGTCCTTCAAATTCCAATTGGTCCTTCAAAATTCCAATGTTTATATTGGTCCTTCAAAATTCCAGTTTTACACTGGTTCTTCAAATTCCAATTGGTCCTTCATCAAAATTCCAATGTCTTCATTGGTTCTTCCAAATTCCAATTTCTCAAGTTGGCCCTTCAAAATTCCAATGTTTACATTGGTCCTTCCAAATTCCAATTTTCTCAAATTGGTCCTTCAAAATTCCAGTTTTACACTGGTCCTTCAAATTCCAGTTGGTCCTTCAAAATTTCAATGTTTGTATTGGTCCTTCAAAATTCCAGTTTTACATTGGTCCTTCAAATTCCAAATGGTCCTTTATCAAAATTCCAATGTCTTCATTGGTCCTTCCAAATTCCAATTTCTTAAGTTGGTCTTTCAAAATTCCAATGTTTATATTGGTCCTTCAAAATTCCAATTTTCTCAAATTGGTCCTTTAAAATTCCAGTTTTACACTGGTCCTTCAAATTTCAATTGGTCCTTCATCAAAATTCCAATGTTTTCATTGGTCCTTCCAAATTCCAATTTCTCAAATTGGTCCTTCAAAATTCCAATGTTTACATTGGTACTTTCAAATTCCAATTTCTCAAATTGGTCCTTGAAAATTCCAGTTTTACACTGGTCCTTCAAAATTCTAATGTTTATATTGGTCCTTCAAAATTCCAATTTTACACTGGTCCTTCAAATTCCAATTGGTCCTTCATCAAAATTCCAATGTTTTCATTGGTCCTTCCAAATTCCAATTTCTCAAGTTGGTCCTTCAAAATTTCAATGTTTACATTGGTCCTTTAAAATTCCAATTTTCTCAAATTGGTCCTTCAAAATTCCAGTTTTATATTGGTCCTTCATATTCCAATTGGTCCTTCATCAAATTCCAATGTTTTCATTGGTCTTTCCAAATTTCAATTTCTTAAATTGGTCCTTCAAAATTCTAGTTTTACATTGCTCCTTCAAAATTCCAATTGGTCCTTCAAAATTCCAATGTTTACGTTGGTCCTTCAAAATCCCAATTTTCTCAAATTGGTCCTTCAAATTCCAGTTTTTACATTGGTCCTTCAAAATTCCAATGTGTACATCGGTCCTTCAAAATTCCAAATTTTCTCAAAATTAATTCTTCAAAATTTTAGTTTTACATTAGTCCTTCAAAATTCCAATATTTACATTGGTCTTTCCAAATTCCAATTTTTTCAAATTGGTCCTTCAAATTCCAGTTTAACAACTGGTTCTTTACCAAATTATTTTACCAAGGTCTTTTACCCAAAATTCTTTACTTAACCTCATTTTCTAAGTTGGTTCTGTAAAATCCAGTTTTGCTGATCGAAATTGCCAAAATCAAAATTTTCAGCTAAAGGTCCTATCAAAATCTATATTGAGTGATTATTTCACAAAAGATTCTCGAAAACTTTTCCAATTTGCTAAAAATGTGTTGATTCCAATATTTTACTGCACAAAAGAATCACCTCAGATTACCTCTAGTATTCTTTTCAAAAGGGTAGAGCATTTTGCGAAAAAGAATAAAATTCAAATCTTTTCTCTGTTGGTCAACAAATAGGATGTAAGAAATATCCTTGGTATGATTAGCGAAAGAAATATTCAATGATGTTGAAAAGCCGGAAGCGAATCAATATTGATCATAGCTATGACGCATGTTTAAAGACACTTTCTAGCAATTAGGCAGTGGAAATATCCTGAGCGATAAAAAAAATCCACTCAATCCATATCTCCTCATTCATTTTAAGCTACAATCAAATATCTGCAAAGGGGATCTCTCAATTATCGTCAAGATGAAGACGAATATGCGAGTTCAACCCCCAGGGCCAAAGAAGATTTGGATCATCTCCGAGATGAAAGAGTTTGTGACAGATCCTTTCAGGGAATGTTCAGATCACCGTCAAGATGAAGGCAACTGCGCTGAGCCTTCTGACAAACCCTAAAAGATATTTGATTGTCGCTATCATCAAGAGATTTTTGACCAATGAGCCAATATCATCAGTATAATTCCTGAGAAAAAGAAGGATCAGAGCATCTCCAAGATGAAAGAGTTTGTGACGTACCCTTCCCCAAAGAAAAAGAGAAAGGTCAGGACATCTCCAAAATGAAGGATGATGTAATGAACTTCTCCCAAAAACCCAAGAAAACTCAATGTCTCAAAAAGAGTGCCAGAAAGATCATTATGAGAAAAGCCCCAGGATATCAAATTGCCAAAATTACCAGAAATCATCTTATCTTATGTGAAATCCTTTCATCAATGTCTTTTCACTACTCGCTTTTATGAAATTAAGAGTATTTCTTCTCTGTTCATATCAAGGAAATGGATAACTTCCTTAAAGAAACTCAACAGCTTTAAAATTTGAATCTGACTCTGGAATCCAGGGAGTTAACCTCGTTGGAGGAAATACTCTAGGTAAAAGAGGGAATATCTTTCGCATATACGTGCACACTTTCAAGCATTTGAATCAATTACAGTTTCATCTTATTGGCAAAATTTTCTAGTTATCCAAAAAATAAAATAAATGCTCAATATCTATTTTGATACAACCTAGCATTCTTTATATTTTTCAAAGAGAGTTGCCTCATTCTAGTGAGGTATTTCTCCCAGTTCCATCATGGTCTTTCCCCATCAAGGAATTCATGCTTTGTATATCCATTCAAACAAGGATTATACCTGAACCTCGTCCCACGAGGTAGTTTTCAAAAATATCTCATCGTGGTCTTTCAAATATCTTCGTCCCATCTAGGTTAAGGGCTAAACCTAAGTCTTTTAAAAAATCCTTACTTTTGTCTCAGCCATGAGACTTCTTTAAAATCTCTCCCTTTTACCATTTCGGGATATTCATCCCAAAGTCCCACCACGATTTCCTCATTTTTCTTCTGTCCAAATTATTTTCTTGACGAGGATTTAGTTTTCTCCCCCAAAACCTTTCAGGATAAGGTGTCAAACCTGAGAATAATGTTTTACAAAATAAATTCTTTCACACCCAACCTTCTAACTGGGGTATTTTTTTTAGAAAATTTGGTTTGTCTTCTTTGCCGCTAAGCTCGGCTTACAACCGGCTTAGCAACAAAAAGGGCCATCTGTGAACACCCCAATTTTTCCAAAAAAATTTAAAAAAGTTTCCTTTTTGCCCCTGGGTCCATCTTTGAATAATCAGGTCAATTTTTGATAAAATTTTCATTCATTCCTCGGATTCACTAGAATCCAGACTCAATTTCCCTATCTGACCCGATCCTGGATCCAAATCGAATATCCAGATCCAATTCTGATCCTGAATATCTTGTTGTTCAAAAAAATCAAAAAATTCAATTCATTGAATTTTATCGGATGTTTCTGAGATCCGAAGCCAATATTCTCTAAAAATCTTGGATCCAGATCTATGTTGGAGTTTATTTTCTTATATAAATCGGGTGTTTTTCCTTAAAACCCACATTTTAGAAAAATCTTAAAGTTTTAAAGCAAATTTTTTTTAAAAACCTTCAAAAATCTTGTTTGGATCCCATTTTTTTTAATTTCCATCTTATTTTAGAACTTTTCTCAAAAATATAAAAAGAGTTGAAGGCTCCCTTCCTTCCTCATCGCGCTTCACCCCTCCACCCGATCTTCTTCTTCATTTCTCCTTTTCCCCATCCTTCCCTGCCGCAGATAGCCAAGAGTTTCGATCCACCATTAAGGAGAAGTTTTCTCCCCTCTCAAATCAGAATCAGCTTCATCTAAGGTAAGTGATTTCTTTTTTTTTTCCTTTTCTTCTGTCAAATCTACCTCTATAATACCTATTTAGCATCAGTTATTTCTTTTTTTTTTACCATAAGCACCATTTAGATTCAAGATCCATTCTAATTTCAGACTTTAAAATGCAGAATTTAATTCCCTTTCAAAAATTCCATCTCAAAAATTCAAATTCTAGATTCAAAATCAAACTCAAAGTTCATTCTAACTCTGAAAATTCATTCTTATTCTAATTCTAAATTCCTTTTTTTTATCTTTCCAAATTCTGATCATTCCGGGACTTGGGAATTTCAAGTCTCTTCTTTCATATTTATTGCAAATTATGAGTTAGATTCAAAATCTAACTTCTTCAAATCAATTTCAAATCTTTGAATCATTTCTTCACTCCATTATCAAATTCATCTCAGAATCACTTGGAAAATCTTGAAATTTCTAAATTATTTTCTCAAAAAGCATACATTTCTGCATTTGCATTGCACAAGCATGATTCTTTGTGCATTTTAGACTTAGAATAAATTCTTAGATAATATTTTAGCAAAGCAAAAAGGCATTTATTTGATCCTTGGTTTGATTACCCCTGGTAAAGGCACGAGGAATGGTCGAACCTCGTACTGACGAGCGAATCCCGTCTCTTCATTTTTCTCGCAAATTTTCAAAACGAAGGTGAGTGATTTTCAAACATTTCTTTGGTCAGATGAGACCTTGCAAAAGAGTTCCTCTCTTTTCTTCCATTTCTCTTCTCTCTTCTTTTCTATCTTTTATTCCCCTTCAAAAGGGGAATAGAGGCTAGAAAGGCGAAGAGAAGGAAAAGAGGAACGAGAGGAAAAGTTTTACATGATCACAGAAGTTGGCGACCGTGATGGGACTCGTCTCCGTCCAGTCGAATTTTCGCAATTTGTTTTACTTTGATATTATCTAAATTTTTTCTATAAATGTCAGCTTCATTTCCATGCAAACCTTAGGAGCCTAGACTCTGTCCTAAGCTGACATCATTGCATATAGGATTTAAGTATGGTTTGGTAGGACCATATTAAGGAGATTATTCCATGTCCACTTAGTCTTAGGTCTGAAATACAACTCTCCTCAATTCTAGGGATTGAATATAAACAATGTATGCAAGTGTATGCTTCTCTTCATTTAAATTCTATCTCTTTTAGAACTTGCATTAGAGCTATCTGGTTTATTGCATGTTGAACATGTTTTTGAAAACATCCCTACCTATATTGTCCCGGTCTTCACGTTGCTGGGTTGTCTCACTGAACCATAGTTCAGAAGAGAGCCTCACAACTGAACCACTTATTTGGGTTAACGCCCCCTACCACGTACCTAAGGGCCATAGTCCAAGGTATATCGGTAGGTGCTCAAGGATGTTGGGAAGCCATTACCTTAGATCCGAAGGAATATTTCTATGCCACATACTTCGAGCTTCGGCTTGCGTATATCGGCGTATCTTGATTGAAATCAGATGATCTGAACCCTAGAGTTAGGATTAAGGTCCTACAAGCTATTTCAAATATTGCATTTAGAGTAAGCCTTTAGGGAGTGTTGTTTGTGCATCCTTGTTTGTGCAGCTATGATTATAAGATGTTTTCTTATATTTCTCCTATACACATCAAACATTTTCCAAACCCTGGGTATATTATTCAAAACACCCTCTTATTTTCAAAAACCCAGGTATATCTTTTTTCCTTTATCTACATTCTTTTTTACCTTTATATCAAGTTTTTCTTCAAAAACCATGGAAAATTCTTTTAAATTTCCTTAACCTTCCAAAAAAATTCAAGGATTTGTGTCTATTCTTCTCTTGTTCAAGAGTCTATCTGTAAGTTCTACATTTTATCTAATTCTCCCCACTCTTCTTTGCCTCAGTATTATCCCAATGGCATCCAATTCCCTCGATATCATCTTTCCCAGTGATCATGTCTTCTTTCAGATAAGGGATGGATCATCGGGTTATTCAGTCTCATTCCTTCTTCTTGTGGTAGTATTATTCTTGGTTCGCCACATTCTCACGTATGTTTCCAGACCACTTGGATGACTGTGGATTGGAGATGGCATCGACAGTAGGCAAGTGAACCATCAACGGAAGTTTGATTCAGGCTATGGCAGAATGGTGGAATCCACGTACCTGCACAATTTGGTTTCTATGGAGAGAAATGACTCTGCTGATGGATGAATTCAATGACATCATGGGATTGCCAGAACTAGTTGGTCAGCCAAATGATCCGGTCGAGCAGCAGTTCTTGATCAATGTCAAGGGGATAGATGTTCGAGAAGCATTAGCTAGAGCAACATGGAGCAAATCTTGGCCTCTCACTAAGAGCACCGGAAGCCAGTTCATTGACCTGTTTGGACTCTATCGCAAGTATGGAGCTTACGAGGAAGTTGACACCCTGTCCCGAGCAGCGAAAGACAAAATTCAGCATGTCGTGGTCCTATGCACAATAGGATTAGCATTCTTCCAGGACGGTCAGAATTTCATCGATGTCAGAGTCACCCAACTCTTTCGAAGATGAGGAAGCAAGCAGACCCATCAACTTTTAGTATCCATGGCAGCTTTAGCCTTTCTCTACCGAGGCTTATCTCGTTTCACCCTTGGAGAGACCATTTTGGTGGAAGGATGCACTTATGCTTTACAGTCTTGGTTCCTATGACATGTATCATCAAAGGCCAGTTCCTTTGGGTTCAGCAGCAAGAAGTTGAAGTCTGTCATTCAGTATCGAGCTTTGATCGAGAGTCTGCATCAGAAGGAGATCCTTTGGGATTACTTTGACAGGCAAGAGTCAGTTCCTCGCTACACTTATGCTCATAGCAAGCGCTACAAATTGCTTGGTCCTTTCTTCTGTGTCGGCTATCAGCCAGAAAGGTGTCTCAGACAGTTCTCGCAGCGGCAGGTTCGTGTCAACACTCGCTTCTCGGCGGGCCACATGCCAGAATTTGATCTACAGTCTGATCAGTGGTCTGGGGCATACCATGTAACCAAATACACTTGGGATTCTTTCATTTCTCTGTCTGTATTTCCTGGACTCAATGTATCTACTGAGTATCAAGAGTGGTGGCAAACTGTCTGTCCACCCTCTCTTTGTCTTTGAATCCATTATCAATAAAATTTACTTTTTGTCTTGCTGAAAAGCATTTTCAGGCCAAATATTATTTTGAGCATAGATAACTGCAATGTTTGTGGAGATCTTATCTCCGACGATGAGGATATTCTTTTTATATTCTCCTAGTTCTTCTTCAAACATCTTTTATCATGGTTGACGACCTCGCCTAGGTAACAAGGCACATTTTTCAATTGTCATGAGAATGATGGCACAATTGTCATAAATCTTGTGAAGACCCAATCCCTGGTAATGGGATAATCCTTTTTATTGTCTACCAAGTCCTTCATTCTTTTCTCAAAATGTTGTTTTGAAAAAGTCTCTTCCTCGCTCTAACCATTCTCTTATTCTGCAGAAAGCATTGGCATTGTCAGAATGATTCAAACAAGAATTGGGAAAGAAACAGCTCCTCAGCACAGTGACAACGAGATCGAAGCGATGGACTCTCCCAAGTCAGCTAGAGGACAGAGTCAGTATAAGGGAGATGATATTGATCCCGGCATGTATGGTCTGTTTCAGAAAATGATGGCAAGGATGATGTCAGAACAAGCTGAGGCCAGTCTGAAAAAGGTTGTTCCAAAAAGCAAACTGAAGAAGAAGGCTATGAAAAAGCAAGTCAAGATTATCAGAAAAAGGGTCCAGCCTGACGCCATTTTTGAGGAATCAGAATCAGCAGAGGAAGAGTCAGAGGAGTAAGAACAGTTTGTCTACAGTCAGAATCCTTCGCAGTAGTTCGTAAAGATCATTGAAGAGCCTGAATCTGTGAATAAGCCCAAAATTGGGATCTTAGTTGAAAATCCAATGCACGAGCAACTGAGGGAAATGACTCGAGCAATCAAAGACATCCAGACCAAGAGCAAGGGCAAACAAACCTATTCAAGCAAAGATTTCTATAACGGCCTAGACAGGGATGATAATCTAGAGAATCTTCCTCGAAAGTTCTTCAAGTTTGATGGAACAGGCAACCCAAAAACCCATCTGGCCACGTTCTATGCGAAATGCGGTCATTTCAGAAAGGACAACAGGGCTTTGTTCATTCGCTTCCCCCGCAGTCTGGAGGGAGTAGCAGCAAGGTGGTATGCAGACCACATCAACCCTATCAAACTAAGAGAGTTCGATAAAGTAGTAAATCTTTTCATCGAGCGCTTCATGTTCAATGTTGAAGCCTCGCCGACTCTCAACCATCTGTATAATCTGAAATAGAATGAGAATGAGAGAGCAGGAGAGTTCATTCACAGGTGGAGAAGCACCTGTAACAGAATGAAGGTTCCCATCCCAGAGGAACATGCGCTGCAAATCATCTTAAATAACTTTTCCCAACCTTTGAGGAATCTCATCTCCATGTCTCCTACAAAGTCGTTCATCAAATTGATCGAGAGAGCCGAATGGCTTGAGACAGGGCTGGATAATGGCCTTTATGAAGGTTACACGTTCGTCCGAGGTAACCCTGAGCAGAAAAAGAAGGCACATGTTGCTTACTCCACGGATTTTCCAGACAACAGCAACAGTTTTGGTAGCAAGAAGAACCGCAACAAGAACTCAGGACATTCTGAGAGAACGAACTCTGCAGCCCAGAAAGGGAAATTCGTCAAACCATAGTCGGTTCAGCCAGTACCATAACCTGAAGTAAAACAACAACTGAAGCCAAATCACGATGGCTGGAGTTATGACAGAGAATTCACCGCTCTAGAGCAATCCCGGGAAGATCTCCTGGAATATATGTTGTCAAAAGGGATGGTCAAACTCCCCACAGTGGCAGATCCACCAGTTGCTATGGGCAAATGGACAGAAAAGTTCTGCAAATTCCATCGGACTGTGGGACATGACACGGAACATTGTTTTATCCTTAAAAACATCATCCAGGACTGTATTAACAAAAATCTGTTGATCGAAGATGAGGACGAAGAGCAGCCCAAGATTTTGTCTAAGCCTTTTCCCAAGCATTCAACTTTTGTCATTTCAGAGCAAGCAGTTTTCCTTTAAAGCAGTATTTAACCATATTCCAGCCAGGACATTCAGGATCAGCATCAGGTCCTAGTCCTACGTCTGGCACAGTCTTCCACCAAGAGGGTGGATATCACTTTATTTCTCAGCAGCCAGAAGATAGTTGATGAGCCAACAAAGGTGACAGCGGAAGTCGCCAAACAGATTCCGAGGATTCCAAAGCGCTTTATCAAGTCAGCTTCAAAGAAGGGTAAAACTTTAGGATCGGTCCAGAAGCCTATCACGGCATTATCGAACATCTCCATCCTGGATTTAACTCATGCTTCTTCTGAGCACCAACAAGTACTAGATGATCTGCTGCGAAAGATCAAGGTCAAGCCGAGCATGACTCAGATAGTTAATCAAGCAATTACCAATGCACTAATTACATTTTCAGATGAGGACTTGCCAAAGCCTCATACATTCCACAATAATGCTCTCTACATAGTGGTGCGGATCAGGGGCATGACTGTCCCACATGTGTTTGTTGATGGAGGCAACAACCTCAACATCTGTCCGAAGATGACAGCCAATTCCTTGGGCCTCAAGGAAGAAGAATATACCCCAGATCTGATAACGATCTACGAATTCGACAATCATGGGCAGACTGCCAAGGGGAAAGTCTTACTTGAAATCTTCATCAACTACTCGGTGCGCACTGTGTTGTTCCATGTGGTAAACATGCCGCCCACGTACAACCTTCTGCTGAGGCGCACTTGGTTTCATAATGCCAACGTTGTTCCTTCAACCCTTCACCAATGCATCAAATAGTCGAAGGGAGGCATGATTATTATAGTCTTGGGAGAAGATCCGGAAGAGAGACTCCCACAACCAATGATTCTCCGTCCTACTTTCACTGCCGACATCTCGAGCATCCGAGAAGTTGATGAAATGAATCTTAGTGAAAGCTTGGATATGCTCAAACTAAAATAAGTCCAGCCATCAGAAAATGTCATGGCAGAAATCCAGTGGCAAGGACCTCACTTCTTCAAGCTGGGTGGGCGCCTCGATTGTGCTTCTTTCAAAGATCACCCTCTATTCCCGCAGTTCTTAAAAGCCAAGAAAGGGTTTGATCTTTTAATGAAGCATGGCTACCAGCCTTTCAGAGGCCTTGGTAAGAATGAGGACGGCATGATGGAACCAATCATCCCCGCTCGGCATGTCACTGGTGCAGGCTTGGGTTTTACTTGTCAGTCATCAAGCAGAAGAACCACCTTCGTCAAAGGGGCAGAATCAAGACAATGCCTTTGATTTCTGTTTTCCTCTCCTGTTTTCCTGTCATCTTGTAGGGACAACTCAGTCCCAATTTTCCCTTTCTCGAGTCATCTGTAAATACCAAGTGGATATTTTCAGCTTTAAAATCTATCAATGAAATTTTGATCTTTTCCACATCTTGGCGTATATGATTCTTTTCTTATATCTTTTTGTCTATGTCATCATTCTTTGTTTTTGTATAAAAGGCTATTTTTGAATCTCTTACCTTTTTCTCAAAAGCCTTCTTTGCACTTTTTAGGAGTGCCAAAATCATGGCTCTTAAATCGCTCAAAAGGATCGTTATCAATTACATTTTTTCTCAAAATAAATCCAAATCGGACAAAATCTGCAAGGCAAAGGCAGGGGCAGAGGTCAGCAAAGTAACAGGACAGATTAGAGAATTAGCAAAGTTTGACTCAGCAATTCAAGAATTGCTAGAATTTGCCAGTATTCAGAAGCAGGATGAACCGTCGTCGTTGGTTTAAGATCCGACGGAGGATGTCAATATTGGTTCAGAAGATGATCCGAAAATCCTCAAAGTTGGTTCCAGCTTAAGTTTAGATGAGAAAGAAAGGCTCATCCATTTCCTCAAATAGCACAAAGAAATTTTTGCTTGGACTTATGAGGATATGTCAGGTTTGGATCCAAAGTTAGTCGAGCATCGTCTTGTGCTAAAGCCAGATGTCAAGCCAATCAAGCAGAAGCTAAGGAAAATGGATCTCCGCGTGGCACCGCAAGTTAAAGAAGGACTTGAGGATTTGTTAAAGGCAGGATTCATCCGAACCATTGATTACCCGAACTGGTTGGCGAACATCGTAGCAGTTCCCAAAAAGAATGGCAAAGTCCTGATCTGCATTGATTTCAGGGATCCAAACAAAGCCACCCCAAAGGATGATTATCCACTCCCCAACATCGATCTTTTGATCGATAGCATGGCAGGCCACGCCATGTTTTCTTTTATGGATGGATACTCAGGCTACAACCAAATCAAATTGGCCGCTCGTGACCAATCAAAACCTTCTTTTACCACACCTTGGGGCACATTTTGCTACACAGTTATGCCGTTTGGGCTCAAGAATGCTAGGGCAACCTATCAGAGAGCAATGGCAGTTATTTTCCATGACTAGATGGATAAAAACATGAATGCCTATGTGCATAACATCTTGGTCAAATCCAAAGAAGGAGAGGATCATCTCGATGCTCTTGGCCAAGTATTTGAAAGACTCATTCTGTACAAACTGAGGCTCAACCCGCAAAAATGTGTCTTCAGAGTAGAGTCAGGCAAATTGCTTGGCTTTATGATTAGCAAGAAAGGTATAGAAGTGAATCTTGCTAAGGCAAAAGCGATCATTTATATGCTGCCTCCTACCAATCTCAGAGAACTGAGGAGCCTTCAAGGGCGCATTCAGTCTATTCGGCGCTTCATCTCCAATTTGGCCATGAGATGCGAGCCCTTCAATCACTTGTTGAGAAAAGAAGTGAAATTTGAATGGGGATCAGAGTGCCAACTTTCGTTTGAGCGCATCAAGCAGTATCTTCTCAATCCACCTGTTCTGAAGCCACCAGAACTTGGAAAGCCACTTCTCTTGTATATTTTCATCAACTAGAATGCTTGTGGCGGATTTTTTTCATAGTATAAGGAAGACAACCGGATAGAGCATGCCATCTACTACATAAGCAAGACTTTCATCGACTATGAGAAGAGATATTCTCAGATGGAAAAGACATGTCTAGCCTTAGTATGGATATGTCAGAAGCTGAGACATTATCTGCTGGCCTCAGAAATCAAAATTTTGTCAAGGCTCAATCCCCTCAAGTACATCCTTGAGCAGCCATTTCTTACTGGACGGATTGCAAAATGGCAAGTCCTCCTGATGCAGTACGACTTGGGTTATGTATCTCAGAAGTCAGTCAAAATCCAGTCTCTCGCAGATCAGTTGGCAGATTTCCCGTTGACAGAAGAGATCAAGGTGGAAGATGATTTTCCCGATGATCTAATCTGCAACATTCAGGAGTCCTCAGTTTGGACCCTTTTCTTTGATGGAGCCAGGAATATGTCCAGCATAGGGATTGGGATCTTGTTGATCACCACCGAGAAGGAGATGATCCCTTATTCTTTCAAGCTCAGCTTTCAATGTACTCATAATATGGCCGAGTATGAAGCTCTGATACAAGGCCTCAAGATTTTGCAAGACTTCAACGTCAAGAGAGTACATGCCTTCGGAGATTCCTTGCTTGTTGTGAGTCAGGTTAATGCTGAGTGGCAAGTCAAAGATTCCAAATTAGTTTCTTACCATAAGATTGCCTTAGCTCTCATAGGCAACTTTGAAGAATTTCAGCTCAATCATGTCAAGAGGGAATACAACCATATCGCAAATGGCCTAGCCTGCCTGGGTTCCATTTTGTCTTTCAGAGACAGTGAATCTTGTCGTTCCTTCGAGATTGCCAGACTTGATCAACCTGCCTTCATTTGAGCTGAGCAAGTAAACCAAGACGCTCAGAAAGAGAAGCCTTGGTACCAAGACATCAAAAACTTTATTGAAACTGGTGAATTCCCACCAGAAATGTCAAGAAAGGAGCAATGTGCGATCCAGCGCATGTCCGCCCTATATTTCATCCTTGCCAATACTCTCTACTATCATGGTTTCAATTCTGAGTACGCCAGATGCTTGGACAGAGACAAAGCGATGGAAGTTATCCGAGAGGCACACGAGGGAATTTGTGGTGGTCATGTCGGCTACCAAACACTCGTCAAGCATATCATCCGGGCAGGATATTACTGGAAAACCATGCAGCAGGATTGCCATCGATTTGTGAGGAAATGCGTCAAATGCCAAATGCATGCACCTTCTATTCATGCGCCCACCACATACTTGGAGTCTGTAGTTTCTCCTTGGCCTTTCTCAATGTGGGCCTTCGATGTGGTAGGCCGAATCACTCCTTCAGCTTCTAACGGCCACAAATATTTCCTCGCAGCCACAGAATACTTCACCAAATGGGTCAAGGTTGTAACTCTGGGAACGGTGGAGGGCCGGCACATGGTTTCTTTTATTCATAAGAATCTTCTTTGCCATTTCGGCGTACCACGCGATATTGTGTCAGATAATGACAACCACTTTAAGAATGAAAGGATGAAGACCTTTTATTCTAAGTTTAGGATTCATCATCATTTCTTGGCTCCGTATTATCCTCAAGGGAAAGGCCAGATAGAAGTCATCAACAAGATTTTGATCTGCATTCTGGAAAGAACTGTGGAAACGGGCCGTGATTGGCACGAGAAGATGCACGATGGACTTTGGGCATACCGAACCACCATTCGGACCCCCACCAATGCTACACCTTCAGAGCTCGTCTATGGGACTGAGGTAGTATTACCTCTCCACGTTTAGAAGCCTGCATTCAAGTTTGTGTCACTCATAGAACTCTCGCTTGATCAGTATCAGCAGCAGAGGTTGGTACAGCTTGATCTGTTGGACGAGAAGAGACTCAAGGCAACAGAGCATGCTCAAGCTTATCGTCGGAGAATAGCTAGGCATTATGCCAAGTCAGTTATTGAGAGAAAATTCTGAGTTAATCATCTGGTGCTCAGATCGACAGCTCATCTCAAGCATCGACCACGGGGCAAGTGGTCACCCAATTGGGAAAGCCCTTATGTGGTCAAGGAAGCACTGCCTCGCAATTCATATCGTCTGATCAACACAAATGGGGTGGAACTGCCAGATCCTATCAATGCTCTGCATCTGAAGAAGTTCTATGCTTAAAATGTTCATTCTAGCCTTTTGTACTCTTCAAAGAGTCTTTTTCAATAAAGTAATGATCTTCTATCAATTCTCACATTCTTCTCCATGATACTGGAGCATTTTTATTTTTTATTTTTATACCTCTATCTTCTTTTCATCATGTGCAGGCAGGATCAGTCAAACCCTTTGCTTCAATTTTGTCAAATTTTTATTAAATCTTTGATCAATCTTTATTTTATCAATTTTATTCAATTTTATTCAATTTTATCAAATTTTATCAATTTTTCATCAATTTTATTAAATTTTATCAAATCCTTATTCTCAAAACCCTTTTCAGGTTAAGGAATAAACCTAATGCCATTTTTTCAATGAGGTACTCCATTGTTCTTTTCCCCTTTCAGGTTAAGAGATAAACCTGAACCTCGTCCTGCAATGTCCTTTTTCTTTTAGGATAAGGGATAGTCCTGAAATCTTTTATCATCAATTTTTCCTCAAATTTCTACCAATCCTTTTCAATTTTTATTGTCAATTTCATCAATTTTATTGATTTTTTCCTTTTATCAATTCTTTTTATCGTTTATCAATCCCTATCAATTTTTTTCGATTTTGTCGAATTCTCTTCCGGATAATGGATAATCCTAGAAATCATCATAAATAAAATTCAAATCTTATGCCATCTTGGGTCGAAGATCTTGAATAAATCTTTCATCTTCTTCGTTGCCGGAATCTATTTATACCTTTTGTTGATCCCTCCAGAATCCGACTCCCGGGTTGGAATTACTTCCTTCCTATCTGAGTTCCAACTTAGGTTCTTGTTTTTGTTATTTTCAAGATCCGGGTTCCGACTCAGATTTTTTCTTTTATATTTCGTTTGGAGTTTCGGGTTCCGACTCGGACTTCCTATTGGATTCAACACTCGTTTGGAACCAATCGTTCCTTTGAAGATTCGAGTTTTCAAACTCGGGTTTTCCATTTTTTTTCTTTATTTTCAAGATCTGGGTTCCAACTCGGGTTTTTCATTTTATATTTCGTTTGGAGTTCCGGGTTCCGACTCGGACTTCCTATTGGATTCAACGCTCGTGTTGGAACCAATCGTTCCTTTGAAGATTCGAGTTTTTAAACTTGGGTTTTTCATTTTATCTTTATTTTCAAAATCTGGGTTTCGACTCGGGTTTTTCCTTTTATATTTCATTTGGAGTTTCGAGTTCCGACTCAGACTTTCTATTGGATTCAATGCTCGTGTTGGAACCAATCGTTCCTTTGAAGATTCGAGTTTTTTAAACTCGGGTTTTCCATTTTATCTTTATTTTTAAGATCTAGGTTCCTACTCGGGTTTTCCCCTTTATCTTCTATTGTCGTGATTTCGAGTTTCAACTCAGATTTCCCCTTTTGATCCAATGCTCGTATTGGACCAAAGTGTTCCTTTGAAAAATTGAGTTCTGGACTCAGATTAATTTCTGCTTCAGGATAAGGGATAATCCTGAAACACCGACAATCATTCTCGCTCAACTCTTTGTTGAAAAATCCAATACTCGTACTGGTGCATTGTTGAAAAAACAGTGCTCCTACTAGTGCGCATTTTCAAAATCCAGTGCTCGTACTGGTGTGTTTTTAAAGACCCAACGCTCGTACTGGTGCATTTTCAAAATCCAGTGTTGTGAACACCTCAAATTTTCCAAAAAATCCAAAAATTCCCCTTTTGCCCTTGGGCCCGTTCTCTTAGTAATCGGGTCAATTTTTAACCAAAATTCTATTCATTCCTTGGATTCGCTAGAATTCAGACTCAAAGTCTTATCTCTGATCCAGTTTTTTTGATCCGAATCGGATCCAAACCCATTTTCTGAGAAAAGTTTCAAAAATAAAAGCCCGAATCCTCAGGAGACACTGCCTTTGTAAATATTTCACGAAATTGGTTTAAAATTCTCTAGTTTCTAAAGCTTTTATTTCAAAAAAACACCAAAAAATCAAAATACAAAGAAAATCACAAAAATGGTTTTACATAATCCCTTTTGAGCATTTCATGTCATTTTATATCATTTCTCAACATTTCATAACATTTCATTTCATTTTCGAAGTCCAGAACTCCAGTTTTATAAAATTCAATCCAAATTGAGTTTTAAAAGTTTTGAGAAATCAATTTCAACCTCGGGTTTCTAAAATTCACATTTTTACCCCCAGGATTCTAAATTTGGAAATATTTTCTTGAGAAAAACAATCTGGATTTCTTTCAAAATCAAATTTTCAAATTCTACACTGGATTTGCTTCGCAACGGGGTATTAAACTTCAAAATCCGAGATCGTTTCAAAAATTGTCAAGAATAGCTCATTTCGTTTGAAAATATTTACTTGAGAAAAACAATCTGGATTTCTTTCAAAATCAAATTTTCAAATTCTACACTGGATTTGCTTCGCAATGGGGTATTGAACTTCAAAATCCGAGATCGTTTCAAAAACTGTCAAAAATAGCTCGTTTCGTTTGGAAATATTTTCTTGAGAAAAATAGTCTGGATTTCTTTCAAAATCAAAAATTCAAATTCTACATTGGATTTGCTTCGCAACTGGGTATTAAACTTCAAAATCCGAGCTTGTTTCAAAAACTGTCAAAAATAGCTTGTTTCGTCTGGAAATTTTCTGAAAAGACTATTTTACCCCTTTAATCGTCAAAATGAATTTCAAAAGTGGAATTTGGACCCGCTCTAAGATGTCCCATCCATTTGCATTTCCTTGTTTTAATTTATAAGAAAAAAAAAAAATTTTTATCTTTTTCTTTGTTTTTTTTTGTTGATTCTTTTATTTTATTATTATTATTATTATTATTATTATTATTTTATTCTTCCTAAGGTGGGACCCACAAGGGGGTCAACCACCCTAGCCCACCTTCCAGCCACACCTCCATCTCCAAGGAAGCTCCCTCTTACAGCCTGCGGTAGCCATCTCCTTGCAGCATAGCCTCAACCATCTCCAGTCGGACCTCCATCTACTCCAACATCCATTGGTACAACACCACTACCACTGGCGCCAACCTCTTTTGCCGCCGACCCAAGGTAAGCCTATAGTCCTCTTCTACTACACTGATTTTCTTTGAAAAGGAAACATTATTATTGATCTTTTAGAATGATAGATCTGAGGTAAAATCTAGTTTAGAATTGGGTTGGTATTGTTGGAAAATTTTCTATTGTATCATGTTAAAGCCATGAAGAGGAAGAGATTCGTCCAATGATTGGATTAGACTTCCCTCCTCATTTCAAAGGCTAACATCAAAATGGCTCATGACCCCCCTAATTTTTTTTTTGTGTTATTGCTACCATCATATAGATTCCATGTCTCTCTTTTACTTAGGGTTATATTTTAGTTTTATAGTTATATTATTCATGTAATTTAGTTTTATTGATGTCTAATGGTTAGTTATAGTTTTTTTTTCATGTATGTGCATAATATCATTGTCATTGCATGTGAGAATCTTCGTTCATAAATACCAACATTTTTAGGCTGACTAGGTTTATTTGTTACTGACTGCTTGCCAAAAATTTAGCTCTATCTGGGTTTCGGAACCCACCTAAATCGATCAAACCCTACATCGGGTTTTCTGTCTTTTTGAACTTCCAGTTTGCGCTTTAGCAGACCAAAACCTTCAGAACCACCCTCGTGGGAGATCCGGATCATCCTCCAAAAATCACAGTGGATTTATAATTGAAACTACTAATGATCTGGAAATTTTGAGGATTTTCCAGGCAGTTGTGATCTATGTCAAAAATCAGATTTTCCAGCTCCCTGGGAAAATATCGATTTTCCTTTGTCAGGGTATAGACAGACACAAAAGTTGTTAATAACATATTTTCCTGTCATTTCCCAAAATTTTGTGATTTTTGGAACTGTTTCAGTATTTTTCCCAAAAATTTCTTTTCTGTCTCACAGATTCCAATATCCAGAAATTCTAGAGATTCGGGTCTCTGATAACAGTGTGACCTTTTCCAAACCGTAACCCGAATACCAATGATGTGAAAATATAACATTTTTCCTTGTTTGTCAGGGACATTTTTCCAGAATTTTAGCCTTTTCCCCATTTGTTTACTATTTTTCCCACATTTTCTACCGAAACCTGTCTGTTTCCCCCAAATCCTAGAGTCGCTGGATTCTGATCCGACTTGCCAGAGTGGCATAGCTCCGACCATAGGTCAAAACCAGAAGGTGAAAAAGGAAACAATCCTTGCCTTGCTGTCCTCTATCACCCCATAAAATTTGGGAAATTTTTATAGAAGTTTGATATCCAAAATCCTCTTTAGAATCAACATTTTAGGCAAAAATCACAAAATTTAGGGTTTTTATTTGAATTTCCATATTTAAAAATACAAAAAAATAGATTTTCGAGTTC
This sequence comes from Nuphar pumila, assembly GCF_984573655.1. Classification (NCBI taxonomy): domain Eukaryota; kingdom Viridiplantae; phylum Streptophyta; class Magnoliopsida; order Nymphaeales; family Nymphaeaceae; genus Nuphar; species Nuphar pumila. Next base: position 50,527,549 of record NC_143257.1, on the reverse strand, counting down.
TATTCTGTTTTTAGGGTAATTTTAGGTGTCCATGCCAAATTTGGATTAATTACAAATTCATTTGCTCCATATGTTAGTTTATCTTTAAATTCAGAAGCGAAAATCAGGTTAAATTTGATATTTTTTTATATTTTCGCCATTTTAGGGTTTTTATCATGTACATGAGCATGTAGAATCATATTAGGGTCAATTTTAATCTCATTTGCATTTCATATTTTTCAATTTTGCAAATTTATTTTAGAAAACCCTGGTTTCAAGGCCATAGTCTTGTTATCAGGGGTATTTTGGTCATTTTGACCTCAATTTCGAAATTCCAATTTCTAATTCCATAAATTTTCATGAATATCATCATATTTCATCATAATATGTTTGATTTATTTCATTTGATTTTCAAAATTCCAAAATTTACAAAATTTCTTTCAGAAAACCCTGATTTCAAGGTCATCAGGGGTATTTTGGTCATTTTGACCCTAATTTCGAATTTTCAAGTTTATTTTCGAAATTTATTCATTATTTATCATGTTTATATCAAAGGGGTATGAATTTGGGTTTATATCTGAATAATATCCGATAATTTCTCATATTTTCGGATAAATTCAGAAAAACCTACATTTTTGTGCTAACACTGTTTTCTAGTTTTGCAGGAACATTCAAGAAGAAGATTTAACTTTTATTTCTTTTATTTCAGTTCAATGTAACATCAACGTAATAATTTGGAATAAGAATTTACATTTCCTGCATATAATAGGACTGCATTGCATATAGTTTAATTTTTGTAAATTCAATATCTGAATGTATCATTCATGCATTTATTTTAAAATCACTATGGTTTACACGAATGGCACATGCACAAGCTCTTATGGAGCTTATAAACTCGGTGGGATTCGTATTTATGGACATAGTCAGAATACGAAGAAAACCAAGATTTATGATCTTCATATTAGCCACATTCAATCTACACTCTTAGGCTAACTTCAAAATGCACTGCATTTCTCAAAGTTTCAAAAGGATTTCTCAATTGAAATTCCCTTTCAAATTCATATTCATTCATTCATATCATTCAAATTGCATTATTTTCAAATTCATTTTCCAATTTCAATTTCAGAAAATTCAGTTTTCTCAAGAATTTCCAAGTCTTTCTCAGGATCTGATTTTCTCAAAATCCTAAGTTTTCAAAAGAGATTTCAAAGCATTTCGTAAGTTCAAACCAAGATTTTCCAATGTTTTAAAATTCTCAAATTTCAAAATCCCTAGTTTTCATAAATCAATTTTCTCAGAGTTCTCGTTTTCTTGAGAATCCATTTTCCATTTCAAAAAGTCATTTTCTAATGAATTTCTTGATTTTCTCAATATTCTCAAATCCATTTTCTCATAAAAGCAATTCCAAGTTTTCAATCTCAAAACCAATTTTCTCAGATTTTCAAGTTTTCCTGAGAAATCACTTTTCAATGCAAATTTCTGATTTCTAATGAAATTCAATGATTTTCCCAGAAACTCCAATTTCAAGCAATTTTCCAATCATTTTTTAGCATATTTCAATTTTCCATAGCAAACATCATGTTTCTCAAACTTGCATTATTTTCAAAATTTCATAGCACAAGCCTGATTCTCTGTGTATTCTAGGAAAATAGAGCATAATTTAGATATTTGAGTCAAGTTAAAGCACATAATTGATCCTTGGTTCAATTACCCCGGTAAAGGCGTCAGGAACGGTTGAACCTCGTACCGACAGGCGGATCCCATTCCACGTAATTTTCCCGTAAATTTTCAAAACAGAGGTGAGTTAATTTTCAAAACTTTGGTCGAGTTTGACTCGTGAAATTCGTTTCTCTCTCGCGAGGGAGGGGAAAAATTTTGCGATGATAACACCAACCGATCTGGATAATCAATGGCTCGGATGAAGCCTGCTTTCAACAAATCTTCAAGTCCTTCTTTGACTTGCTGCTCAATTCGAGGGTCTAACTTCCTCAGTTTCTGCTTGATTGGTCTAGAATCTGGTTTCAATTTGAGTCGATGCTCAACCAGTTTGGGATCTAATCCTGGCATATCTTCATAAGTCCAGGCAAATACTTCTTGATGCTGCTTAAGAAATCGGACGAGCCTTGCTTTTTCAACTGTATTCAGACTCGAACCGATTTTGAGAATTTTCGGATCATCTTCTGAGCCAATGTTGATATACTCAGTGGGATCTTGAACCAAAGACGAGGGTTCATCCTGCTTCTGAATGTGAGCAAATTCTGGCAATTCTTGGATAGTTGAATCAAATTTTGCTAGCTCTTCAATCTGTTCTGCTGCCTGGCTGACCTCTGCTCTTTTTATCTCAGGAATCCTTGCCAATTTTAAATATTTGGGGTTGATAATGAATTTCTTCATCGATTCAGAAGTTAATGGTCATGAAAAATGTAAGAAATGTTTTTAAGAGAAAGTACAAGTTCAAAACGAGTTTTTGTACAAAGGAAAGGCTAATGGCACAGCAAGAAGAATAGATGCTCAAATATGGAGAGAAAGATCAAGTTTTCATTGATTGAGGATAAAATATTTACAAAACTGAACAAAAGGATTGGGACAGTGTTGTTCTTACAATATTTAACGAAAATATAAGAAAAACAGGAAAACTAAGGCATCATCTTCATTCATTTCCTCTGACAAAAAATGTTTTTATGCTGGAATCTTGGCCGGTGAACCCCAACCCTGAACTGTCTGCATGCTGAACGGGAATGATAGGCTCCACTATGCCATCCTCATCTTTCCCTATGCCTCGGAATGGCTGGTATCCATGTTTTATCAGCAGAACAAATCCCTTTTTTGCTTTGGAAAAATTGGAAAATAAAGGATGATCTTTGAAAGAGGTGTAGTTGATACGTCCTCCTAATTTGAAGAAACAAGGTCCCTGCCATTGGACCGTGGCTGCAACATTTTCTTCATCCATGACATCTTTCAACTTCAGCATTTCTAAGCTCTCGCTGAGGTTGATTTCATCTGCCTGTCGGATGCTTTGAATATCTGCTGTAAATGTTGGACGGGGAATCATAGGATGCGGCAGCCTTTCTTCGGGATCCTCTCCCAGAATGGTGGTCATTATTCCTCCCTTGGACCATTTTATGCACTGATAGAGGATTGATGGAATGGCATTGGCATTGTGGATCCATGTTCATCCCAACAGAAGATTGTAAGTCGGCGGCACATTGACAACATGGAATAAGACTGTGTGCACTAAATAATTGATGAAAATTTCCAAAAAGATCTTGCCATTGGCAGTCTGCCCGTGATTGTCGAAGCCATAGATGGTAATGGGATCAGGCACATATTCTTCTTCTTTTAATCCCAAGGCCTTCGCTGTCATCTCTAGGCAAATGTTAAGGCTGATGCCTCCATCAACAAGTACATGCGAAACAGTCATGCCCTGGTCCTTACCATGATGTATAATGCGTTGTTGTGAAAAGATTGAGGCTTTGGCAGGTCCTCATCTGAAAAGGTGATAGGCGTGTTAGTCATTGCCTGATTTACAATCTATGCCATGTCTTCTGGTGTAGTGCCCAACTTCAGCTTAATCTTTTTCAATAAATCATCTAGCTTTTCTTGATGCTTGGGAGAATCATGAGTTAATTCAAAGATGGAAATGTTGGAGAGCGTTGTAATCGGCTTTTGGAGACTTTTGGCCCGCTCTTCTGATGCCTTAGAGGTTTTTGCTTCCTCTGCGCAGGTTTCTTTCTTAAAGAATCTTTTTGGAAAAACTTGAGTTTTTCCGTTCTCAACTAATGCATTCCTTTGATTAAAAAATGAGAAGATATTCATCTTCTGAGATGTAGGCTGATCTTGATGTAGAACGATTACCTGATGCTGGAGACTTAGTTCTTCAGTGGAGCATGGATGTATATGGCTTTGTGGAAGAAATCGGTGTTCTGAAATAGTTGATGTGCAATGTTTTGGGAATGGGGCGGACAAGATTTTCATTTTGCCTTCCTCTTCATCTTCTATGAGGATGCTTTTGTCAATGCAGTCCTGGATCAAGTTCTTCAGGACGAAGCAATATTCTGTATCGTGCCCAGTCGCCCTGTGGAACTTGCAATATTGCTCCTTGAACCTTCCCATGATCACTAACGAATCTGCAACTTTGGGAGGTTTAATCATCCCGTGGGACAGTAAATATTCCTGAACTTTTTCTAAAGGCTGGTCGAGGGGAATAAATTTTTGATCCCTGCTCCAATTGATATGCTTGAGCTTTTCCTGAAGATCCCCTTTTTGTTGAGGACCATTTGAGAAAGGCTTATCATTGTTCTTGAAGAACTTTCCTTTTTTACCTCTATTCTGCTCAGGCTTCATGCCACTGCCGCTGCCACTCTTGCTGCTACTGCCCTGATTATCCCCGGAAGCGTCGGCTGAGTAAGTAAAGTGTGCCTTTTTCTTTGGATTCTATATATTCTTGGCCAAAGTGACACCTTCATATATTCCATTTTTCACTCCCATTTCGAGCCATTTTGCTTGTTCTGTCAATTCAATAAATGACTTGGATGGATATAGAAAGATGAGGCTTTTCAAAGGCTGACAGAAGTTATTGAGGATAATTTGGAGGGCGTGCTCCTCAGAAATGTAATTTCTCATCTTATTACAAATACTCCTCCATTTATGGATGAAATCCTTGGCCTTTTCATTGGGTTCCTGCTTGAGGTTGCAGAGATGATTGAGCGTGGGCAGAGCTTCTATATTGAACAGAAAGCGCTCGACAAACATATTAACAACTTTATCAAAATCCCTTAGCTCAATGGGATTGACGTGCTCGGCGTACCACTTGGTAGCTATCCCCTCCAAACTGTGGGGGAAACAGAGAAAAAGGGCTCGATTATCCTCGCTGAACCTGGCGCATTCTGCGAAAAACATGGCCAAATGAGCTTTAGGATCGCCGGTTCCGTCGAACTTAATGAATTTCTAGGGGAGGTTTTCCAGATTGTTATCCCATTCTAAGCCAAGGTAGAAATCCTGCCTGGTGTATGACCTCTTTTCCTTGTCCCGAATTTGCAGATCTTTGAATATCTTTGTCAGTGCCTGAATGGGATCTTCTGTGGGTGCCCCGTACTTGGGTTTGCTTACTGGCACATGCTCTTCAACTATTCTCTTAGCTGTCACATATGCTTGGGAATATAAATCAACTGCTCTTCTTTTTCAGAGTTCTCTTCTGCTGATTCTAAATCTTCCGAGATGATGTCACGTTGTACTTTCTGTTTACTGATTTTGACAGGCTTTTTCATGGGCTTTTTCTTAATCTTGCTTTTAGCAGCGGCTTTCTTTGGACCAACCTTAGCCTGCTCAGCCATCATTTTGGACATTATTTTTTGAAAAACTCTGTACATAGCAGGATCAACATCACTCTCATCCCTTGAGTCGTGTTTCTTGGATAATCCGGGAGAATTCATTTTTTCTCGCTCGCTGTCACTGGGCTATTGCACAGTCTGCTTACTAGCTCTAGTCTGAACCATCTTGGGATGCCAAAGTTTTCCTGTAGAATACGAGAATGGTTAGAGTATAGAAGAAACTTTTTTGAAAACCATAATTTTTGAGGAAAAAGAATAAAGGACTTTGGTAGACAATTTTTAAGAGATTATCCCATTACCCGGGATTGGGTCATCACAAGACTTGTGATAATTGTATTACCATTTTTATGATAACGGAGAAATGTGTCTTGTTACCTAGGCGAGGTCGTCAACCATGATAAAAGATATTGAAGAGAAGTAGGAGGAATGTCCAATTTGAAAGTGCAGTAGGATCGAGGCAACGAGCACTAGAGGGGGGGTGAATAGTGCTTTTAAAAAATCGTCTGCAGAATATTAACAGATTTTGCAATTTGAAAAGCAATCACACAAAGGAACATAAGAATTTATCCTAATTCGATCTTTCTCGACCTACATCCAGTCCCCAAGCAAAACCCGCTTGAGATTTCCACTATCAACCTTGTGTAACTACAAGATCATACACAGACCAAATCCGGTCCCACTTTCAGTAACACACCTACTGAAAGCAAACAACTCCTTTAAACCAAGGAGTCCTTCCTTTTACAGAAAATTGAAACAAGTTACAACTTACAATACAACCTATGAGCCTTTCTTTTGAATGCAAATAAGATGCAATTGGCTTTTGAGGTTGTTGAAATACTCTACTCACGAATTCACTATCTCTCAAAAGAATTTGAGTGAAAAACTGAAGTGAAAATATCACGTGAGTGAGAAAACAAATACTTGAATGAATAAGAGTGAAAAGCAAGAAGTAATTCAATTGGATTTTATGTTTTTGAGTGTAGAATGCACTCATATTTATAATTGAAAGTTTTCATACGTTGAGGGTATGAAAGGGTATCAAAACAGTCCATTTTGAACGATCAAAATGTTTGAAAAATGAAAAGACACGCTGTTTTTAAGTTTCAGGAAAAACGACAAAATTAGTCGACTGGAACAGTAGTTAGTCGACTAGTAGTTAGTTATTACTAGACTGTCAGTTATCGTAGGTCGACTGATCTGTTAATCGAGCCGTTTGAAAATCTGAACTTTTGAAACTTAGTCGACTGATAATATCATCAGTAGACTGAAAAACCTTTCAGTCGACTGCTGCAAAAATCTTCTGAAAAACATACATTCTATCCGATCGACTGATAAAAGCATTAGTCGACTGCTGCTAAATTTTCAGAAAATACATGTTCTGTCCAGTCGACTGATAAAACCATTAGTCGACTGCTGCTAATTTTCCAGAAAACAGACATTCTGTCCAGTCGACTGATAAAACCTTCGGTCGACTAATTTGACAAAAATGACTTTTTAGAAAATATGGCGCGAAAGGATTAGTCGACTGGTAAGTCTATTGGTCGACTAATAAACACAAAAATTTATGAAAAGAGTTTTATAAAAAGATTTTCATTAGGGGTTCTTTTAGAAAAGTTTTTTTCTAAAGACTTTTTAGGTAAAATGCAACCTTAATATGCACTCTAAGTAAGGCTCTTACAAGAATCTAAGACTTTTAATGAATTTAACATTTGCACACTAGTCTTCAAAGATTCTTCATCGAATTCTTCAATGTCTTTATTGCCTTAGCTGAAATGCAGTTGATTTCACTTGCTCATCATCAAAACCTTGTACTTGAAGTATCATGTACGGCTTCATTGTCGTAACAATCTCCCCCTTTTTTATGATGACAAACTTAATCAAAGATGAAGCATTTAGATGCATAGATGGAGATTTTACTCCCCCTATCAATATGCTGCAAAACATTGAAAGTTAGCACATTTAAAGCACATATATTTAAAAGTTAGCACATTTAAAGCACATATATCACATATTGATTGGTTTGCATTTTCATTAGCACATTTAAATCACATATATCACATATTGATTGGTTTGCATTTCCATGCTTTCTTTTTCTCTTAATTTTGCATTTCTCATGCAAGATCTCCTGCAGTTTCAATGTAATTTCAATGTAATGGTATCTTTTATCTTTTTCTCCCCCTTTGTCATATTAAAAAAGAATAAGGGCAAAAATAGCATAAGCAAAATAGAGATACAAGTTTAAAATATTACAACCCATAAAGTATCAAAGTTTAGTAAAGACAGAACAAAAAGATCAGAAAAGTTGGTTGAGCAAATCCTTAATTGCAGTCACATCTTTCTGAATCGAAGAAAGTTGTTGAGTCACATCTTCACGAAAAGTGTGTTGATGCAGCTCCAAGGCTTCCAGTCGCTGCAAAACTTCATCATTGTCTTGACTTGTAGAAAATTTATTTCTTTTTACATAAGATGAAGGTGTCACAGAAGATGGTGAAGGTTCAGAAATTGATGGTTCAGTAGGATCAGATGGTTCAGTTTGATCAACATTTAAAGGAGGCAGATATTTAATTTTCATTCTTTTAAAAATTGTTTGATCAAAGAACTCTTTTTGCTTAATATATTTTTCATTTGTTAAAGGAACTTTGAAATGTCTAAAAATACGAGTTAGAAGACATCCATAAGGAAGAAATGGTTTTTGTTTCCACAAATTTATAAAATACACATTGGCCCAATTTACAAAAATATTTTCAAATAAAACATAAAGAGTCGTAGAAAGATCTGTGGAATAGTAATCAAAAGAACCAGTTTTAGGTAGAACATTATGGGCAAGAATTCATCCAGCAATGCGTGCACGAGTTTGAAGATTAATATTTTTGAAAAGAGGGCAGTGAGGTGCACCTGGAAGAAGAATTTGTTCAAAAATTATCTCATCATTCAGTTCAACAGTGTTGAAAAGAGTGTCTGAAGATGGAATTTCTAGGATTTTTCCAAGTAGTTTAGAATCAAACTCGATTTCAACATCACGAATAAGAGAGGACAGAACTCCAGTTTCATGATCAAAATGTAAATTCGTATAAAATAAGTGAATCAGAAAAGGATAATGAAGGGTATCTGCACAGACATCAAAAAGATGTGAAATTCCTGGAAATAATTCTCTTATTTTGTAACGAGAAAACAGGTGAAACAGTATATTTCGGCCTGGTAGAATAGGTAGTACATAAATCAATCCAAAAGTATCATATAAAAGAGGATTTCGGAGTAATCTGAGAGAAAATCCATGTCTTGAAGAAGGTGTAGGAGGAGGAGAACCTAAACCTTTTGCAGATGCAGACTTCGAACGAGGCATGGTTAAAAAAACAGATTTACCAAAAAGAATGTCGGCTTCCAAACGACGTCCGACAGAAGGAAAATGTTGTCCGGCGTTGTGAAACAGAAATAGAGGAGGATACGTTGGTTGACGGCGGGTGAGAAGGCGGCCACAAGGGGATTCCGGCAATGGCTGAAGATACACCGTCACAGTAAGAGGGTTCCGACGTGTTTTGAAGATGCACCGGTTACTGCAAGAGGATTCCGTCATTTCCCGGTCACGGCCAAAAGATTTCGGCGTCTCCCTGTCACGGCAAGAAAATCCCGGCGAGGATAGATCGAATGACACTCCGAGGGTTTTTCAGAAGAGAGAAAGGAAAGAGAGAGAAAGAGGGTTTTCGTTTTTAAGAAAAACGAAAAGGTGTGAAAATAAAATGAAACGATGCCCTTAAAAAAAAATGGGTGTTAAAAAATCTAAGGGGTATCGGGTCCCTTCAGTTAAAATTCAAAAAAATTTGTTATTCGACTAAAACTTTATCGGTCGACTAAGAATGTGTGACGCATTCTAAAAATTTTAAAACATCAGTCGACTAGAAATATATCGGTCGACTAATATGGTGCGATTTATTCTAAAATTTTAAAGCATTAGTCGACTAAAATTTTATCGGTCGACTAATATAGTGCGATTTTGAGATTTTGTTCAAAAATCAACATTTTTATAAATCCAAAAACGAGCAAATACCTAGTTCTCTCCTAATTCTCATAAAATCTTCAGACATGGCCAAAAGCTAAAATTCATCATCACAAACCTCATTGATATTCTTTGGTTCTATTTTAGATATGAAAGCAACATTTGCAATATATTTTTTCTAATTGCCTTCTAGTTTGAACACCACTTTTTATTTCTCCAATAACTTGTTCATGTGGATGATTAGGAACTTCTTTCCAAACAGGTTTAAGAGGAACATTTTCTTGAGAAGTATTCTCTATCAAGGGTTCTTCTTGAAATATTACTTCTTCTCCTTCGCTTAGAGGTATAACCTGCTCACAATTCTCATCAAAAGCAACATGTAAAGATTCTTCGATGCAAGATGTTCTTTTATTAAAAATACGATAAGCTTTACTTCTAGAGGAATATCCAAGAAATATTGATTCATCTGATTTTGAATCAAACTTATCAAGATTATCTTTGGTATTTAACAAGAAACATTTACTACCAAAAATTTTGAAATATGAGATCTTTGGTATATGATCATAATACAATTCAAAACATGTTTTATGTAAGATTGGTCGAATAAGAGCACGGTTTAAAACATAACATGCTGTATTTATTGCTTCAGCCCAAAAGTATTTTGGTAAATTTTTATCTTGAAGCATGGTTCTAGCACATTCTTGCAAAGTTCTATTCTTTCTTTCAATAACTCCATTTTGTGGAGCCGCTCTAGGAAAAGCAAAGTTGTGAGATATACCATGTAAATCGCAATACTTTAGAAAAGATTCATTTTCAAATTCACCACCATGATCACTACGAATTTTAATTATAGATGTAGATTTTTCATTTGTAATTCTTCTACAAAGTTTAGAAAATTCCAAAAAAACATCATTTTTGCATTTTAGAAAAATCACCCATGTAAACCGAGAATAATCATCTACTATAACAAAAGCATACTTGCTACCATTCAAACTTTGAATTCTAGATGGTCCAAATAGATCTAAATGTAAAAGTTCAAGAGGACATTTTGTTGAAACTATATCTTTTGCTTTAAAAGAACTCTTGATTTATTTACCCATTTGGCAAGCATCACATAAGTGATATTTCTTATATGGTATTCTAGGTAGGCCTCTTACAAGATCATTCTTAGATAACTTAAAAATAATTTTAAAGTTAACATGTTCAAGTCTCTTGTGCCATAACCATTGAATTTCATTTGAAACAATAAGACATTTTTCATTAAAAGTGGGTAACTCATCTAGATATAGTTCATACACATTGTTCCTTCTTTTACCTTTAAAAATGATCTTTTTAGATTGAAAATAAAAAATTAAGCATAAATCATTTTCAAAAGAAACATGAAAACATTTATCACATAATTAACTAATAGATAATAAATTATGCATTAAACCATCTACTAAAAGAATATTTTCTATCAAGGAAAATTTTGGATTACCAATATTACCAATACCTATTACTTTTCCCTTGTTATTGTCACCAAAGGTGACGGTTCCTCCATCCTTATTTTGGAGGGTGGAAAATAACTCCGGCCTTCCAGTCATATGTTTGGAACAACCGCTGTCCAATATCCATTTGCTTCTTATTTTGTGTACTTACAACAAAATTAGAAGACAAAGCATTTGACCCCTTTCTATTTTCGGGTCCATGAGAGTTAGTCTTAGGAATCCATATCCATTTGGATTTTGGTTTCCTTTGATAATAAATATTCTTTCTATAAAAAGATTTGGCATTTCTAGAATAATCATGTGTAGGGTTATAAGCATTATAAGTTCCATGATTAGATGCATTTCTATTAGAACTAGAAAGTTTATTTCTATGAACAAATGGTTGAGAATAATGTCTTTGATTCTTCACCACATAGTTTGGTCTATTTTGAGTATCAAAGAAGCTATATCCCAATCCAGTTTTATTTACCGAGCATCTTTGAAAACCAAGAAGTCTTTCTAGATTCTCTTGACCATTTGTGAATTTGGTCACTATAGAAAGAAGATCATTTGATTTTTCTTTTAGACTAGATATTTCTTTTTGTAAGAGATTGGTTCTAATTCCAATTTCCTTTATCTCAAAAGCTTGGCAAGAGTTTTCCTTCTTGAGATCTTCTATCTCTTGAAGTAACACTTTGTTCTGAGAATCAAGAGTTAAATTTTCAGTTTTTAACTCTTTGTTTTTAGAACTTCGACTTATAAATTTAGCATATAAATCATTAAATGCTTCTAATAACTCATCATAGTCAAATTGACTTACCGAATCTTCTTGTGCTACAAAACACATGTTGGCGACTTCTTCATTTGATTCTTCATCGGAAGAGGAGTGACTATCATCCCAATATGCTTGAAATGCCTTTTTCTTCTTGAATTGGTCTTTGGGCTTGATTTTGAGAAGAGGACAATCTTTCTTGATATGTCCAGCCTTTTTGCAATTAAAACACTTGACTTCAATGGGATTGGAAGAATCTGCTTTCTTTACGTTTTTTTGAAATCTTCCCTTTTTGATGAATCTTCTAAATTGCCTTGTAATGAGGGCAATATCTTCATCTTCATCTTCATCTTCTTCTGAATTTTCAGAGTCAAAAGTAACCTTAAAAGCAAAAGATTTCTTCTTGGGTTCTTCTTCTTGTCTGTCTTGAAGTTGGATTTCATATGTCATTAAGTTACCAACCAAATCTTCAAGAGTAAGAGTGTTTAAATCATTTGCCTCTTCAATAGCAGTGGTTTTTCTCTCCCATTCAGGAGTTAAACACCTTAGGATCTTTCTGACTAAATCCACTTATGAATATTCTTTTCCAAGGGATTTCAGAGTGTTAGTTATATCGATCATTCTTGTTACCATGTCCGATATAGATTCATTTTGCTTCATTTTAAACAATTCAAATTTATGAACCAAAGAAGCAATGTTGGATTCCTTTACCTTTGACGTACCTTCGTGAGTCACGAGAAGAGTATGCCAGATTTCATTTGCTGTAGAGCATTGAGAGATGCGATTGAACTCTACCTTGTCAACGATAAGTCCTTGTGAGTTTTTTATTTAGCTGTAGGTAAATTAAATACGAGTCCTTGATGTAGATTTGGTAAATCGTAAGGTATGGTAGGATAGCATTTCCTTATTTTTCTTTTTTTTTTGTGTTGACTTTTACTTGGGTCTCTTTAGCCAAAACCGTGTAGGTGCTTTAGGAAGTTTACCTGATTGTTGTTAGCTTTAGGAAAATTTCATGAGTAGAGTAATTACTAAATTAGTCCATTGTGTGTTGTTGTTATCATCGCAAAATTTTTACTTTTTGCGAGTCAAACTGACCTTTGAAAAAGATTTTGAAAATAACTCGCCTCCGTTTTAAAATGCGGGATAATTCCGAAGAATGGGACTCGCCTGTCGGTACGAGGTTTAACCGTTCCTGGCGCCTTTCCCAGGGGTAATTGAACCAAGGATCAATCTACTGCTTTGCTCTGTTCAACTTTTCTAAACCATATTCTAATTCCTAAATGCACAAATAATCAGGCATGTGCTATGAATTTCTTAAAATGCATATTTGAAAACATGATATTTGCTTTGAGATTTGAAATACTTGGAGAATAAACTCTTTGAAAATCGTGAATCATGATTGAGATACTGTATTTGAGAAAGTGAAAATCGATTTCTGAAGAATCTAGAGGTTTTGTGAAAATCGATTTTGAGAAATGTGAAATAACTCTGGAAAACTTGATTTCTTTGAATTCAAACTTTGAAATTGAAAATATAACTTAGAAAATCGAATTTTGAACTTGGAAAATACTTGAAATATCATTGGCAAATCCATATTTTGAGAAAATTGATTTTTGCATAAGACTTAGGAAATTTTTGAGAAAATTGATTTTTTTTGAATTGAAATTGAAATTTGCAAATGATTGAAATGAATGAATATGGATTTGAAATACTTGATTTTGAGGAATTGAGAAAATCCTTTTTTGTATTTTTGATAAATACAGTGCATTTTGAAGTTAGCCTAAGAGTGTAGGTTGAATGTGGCTAATACGAAGATTACAAATCTGGGTATCATTCATATTCTGACTATGGCCATAAATACAAATTCCACGAAGTTTGTCAACTCCATAAGAGCTAGTGCACGTGCCATTCGTGTAGATCATAGTAAATTTGAAATATGTGCATGAATAATGCATTCATCAAATATTAAAATTTGCAAAATTAAACTATATGCAATGCATCCTATTCTATGCAGGAATTGAAATTCTTATTCCAAATTTACATTTAATTTACATCACTAATCAATTTAAATACAGGAAATAAAGAAAAATAAAGTCTTCAATGTTCCTGCAAAACTAGAAAAGCTGGTTAGTGAAAATATGTTGGTTTTTCTAGATTTATCCAGTAATATCTAGAAATTACTGGATTTCGCTAGATATAAGCCTTTTTCCATGATTCCCTTAAATCAAAATGATGAAATATGAAATAAAATTGAATAAATAAGAAAGATGAGATATGAAAGTTTGAAATTGGGGTCAAAATGACCAAAATACCCCTGATAGCAAGACTATGGCCTTGAAATTAGGGTTTTTATAAAGATATTTGGTAAAATGCAAGTTTTGAAGTTCAAATAAAAATATATCAAACCAAATATGATATTACATGATTAAAAATATGAAAATTAGGGTTTAGAATTTCGAAATTGAGGTCAAATGACCAAATTGCCCCCGATAGCAAGACGATGGCCTTGAAATCAGGGTTTTCTGAAATAGATTTTGGTAAAAACTTGGGATTTATGATTGAAATAAACATAAAATCAAACATGAAACATACTAATATGATTATAAACATGAACAAACCCTAAAAAACATGAACTTGTACACAAAAATCAAGAAATATCACAAATATCATGATTTTGGCAGTATTTTTGGATATTTCAGGGACCCTATTTTGCAATTTGATCAATTCAGACATCAAACGGATTTCAAAACTCATAAAAATTGGTACCTGCACTTGTTATGATCCTCAAATTGCATTGAAATTGCAAAAAAAAAAAATTGACATTATTTTAATCCGAAAATTGCATTAACAACCTAAAATAAGCTATTTTTAACCTAGGTCACAAACGCGTTTTAGAGCTAGACCCGAATCAGGGGTCAATCCTCCATGAAAACTTCTGAATTTTTAGAAAGATAAACTAGGAAGAAAAAACAGAGATTTTCCAATTTACAGATCTGAAAAAGCATCTATGGTTAGGGAGAAACCCTTCCGGCAATCTGAACTAAAATCTAACAAACCTAACAGGGGTTAAAACAGACACTTCTAATTGAAAATTTTGGGATAAATATCGACACTGATCTAAAATATCTGAGATTTTAGCAGTAAACAGTGGACAGAAAAATAATAATACTCACTTTTTACAGATCATTAATCGTATCTGTGGTTTGGGAATTATGAACAACACAAGTCTGATTAGGGTTTTGGTAAACCCTAACGAGTTTTAAATTAAAAATCAGATTTTCTGTCAAAGGAAAAATACTAAACAGATATAAAAAAATCTAAAAATTTCACAGTATAGAGATCTAATCAATATGAATCCATGGCACTTTACAGATCTCAAATCGGATATAGGATGAGAAAAATATCAACACAGCAAGTTACCTTTTTTATTTTAACAATGATTTTAAAGCTTTAAAAACCCGATTTGATGTCTGATTTTTCTGACAAGGTTCCCGAATTCCAAAAACTTTGATTTTTTTACAGTAGTTCATTTACATATGCATGTATCATATATAAAAAAATCAGCAATTAACAGTGAATATTTCAATCCGAAACAACATGCTCTTTTCTGTTCTAAACTAAAAACACACAGAAATCTAAGACACTTGAGAAAACATGCATTAACTAATGAAAAACAATAAAATAAACACTAAAACAGTAAAATAAAAATTATTTCTATGCTGAAAAATGTGTAATAAACATGGATAAACAAATAAATAAATCAAATACAGGGAATCAATGGCTGAAATTTGATGTTACCTTTAAAAGCATGGATTTAACCCATTAAAAGGGTAAATCACATGTTTTATCGGTTAATAATATAAAAAATAATGCAATAAACGATTCTAATGGATTAGAATCATGAAAAAAAGCATGGAATAGAGTTAGATCATCTTCTTGAATTGATTTTGGGGTTCTTGGATGAAATCCATGGTTAAATCCATGAACACAAGAGTTTCCATGGTGAAATCTATTGAAAAATCATAAAAAACTAATAAAAAATAATAAAATAATATTAAATAACTCACCTTGGGGCTGAAGCTGCAATGGAGGAAGGTGGAGGTGCTGGAGAGGAGAGAGAGGCCACGAAAATTTGAGAGAAAAAGAGCTCCCTTTGACCCCCTTTAGGTCCCCTATTTACAGATTTTTTTTTTTATTTGTTTAGGAAGAGTTTTGATTTTTTTGGACTCTTTTTAATTGTTTTTGATAAACCACATGGGGAGGACGATTTTTTTAGAGAATTCTAACCTAAATGGACTCTAATTAATCCCCTAATTAACACCTAATTAAACCCTAAAAAGTTCAAATGTGGCACCACCTAGTATGGACCCACATTTGGTTTTAAAAACTTGAATTTAAAACCTTTAAAAACCAATGGTTTAAAACTTAAATAAAATGGATTTTCAAAATTGATTTTGACTCCTCTAAACCCCTAAGCTAACTAGGACAATGAATAACCCTAGTCTAACCTTGACTTCTTCAAATGTGGCGCCACCCCGAGTGGGCCCCACTTGAATTTTCAAAAACGATTTTAAAACTTGAAAATGAGAGGTTTTTCAAAAGAGATTCAAAAGTAGACTTGGAATTAAAAGTTTTTGAAATGGCATAGAGTTCCAACTGAGTCAGAACTCCTCTAGATATGGCACCAATGGGGTGGGCCCCACATCAAAGTTTTGAAAAACTTGAAATAAATACTAAAAATGGCTTTAAAAAAGGGTTAAAATCAACAGTTGAAATTCAAAGTTTTGAAAATAGAGTTCTAAGCGAACTGGAACTCTGGGCTAGAGTCCTGGATTTTTAGGACTCTGTGATTTTGTCTTTTAAAAGCCAAATGAAGGAGTTTTTGAAAAGATTTAATCGAAAATGGTAAAACAAGTCAGAAAATACAGTCAGGGTTAGACTCCTAACTCAATCAGAACTCTGAAATAGAGTCCTGAATTAACTGGACTCTATAAAATGACCTAATTTTTGAAAAACAAATGAAAATAAATGAAAATAGAAGTAAAAACAGACTCTAGAACAAACTCCTGACTGGATTAGGACTCTGGGACAGAGTCCTGATCAGACTGAAACTCTAGATTTTTTTGGTATTTTTTGAAAAACAGTTAAAAGAACTTGTGAAAACAACGAAAACAATAATAAATATTGGAATAAAACAAAGTTCTGATTCAACTGAGACTCTGGGGACAGAGTTCTAATTGAAGTAGGACTCTCAGATTTTTGGATTTTCTGAGAAAACAAATGAGAGAATTTTGAAAAACAGTTAAAAACAAGATAAAATTGAAGTTTTGGTTCAGAGTCCTGATCTGATTAGGACTCTAAGAAAGAGTCCTGATTCGATCAGAACTCTAAGAATTTTAGTTTTCTGATAAGCAAATGATGAAATTTGGGTAAAGCTTTTGAAAACCAGTGAAAATGAAGTATAAAAATCAATTTTGGATAGAGTCCTACTTCGATAAGGACTATGGGGTAGAGTCCTGATTTGATCAGGACTCTGAGATAAAACCTCAGAATTTTAAAATTCTTTGATAAAAGTGTAATACTTTTGGTAGATTGAAAGATTTCTGAAAGATTCTCTCAAAATTGAAATCAAGATCAGAGTCCTGATCCAACTAGGATTCTCTGAACAGAGTCCTGCTTTGACTGAAACTCTGAGTTTCTGACTCATTTTGAAAGATTTGATTAAAAATGGATAAAATAGTTGTAAAAGATTAGAGTCCCAATCCAATTGAAACCCTGAAGAAGAGTCCTGATTCGACTGGACTCTGGAAGAAGAGTCCTGATCCAACTAGGACTCTAAAATTTTGGCCAAAACAAAAGATTTTAAAAGGTTTTCTCCGAAAACAGGTAAAAAGGTAGTGAAAAGTAGAGTTTTGATCCGACTAAGACTCCAGAAAAAGAGTCCTGATCCAACTAGGACTCTAAAATTTTTGAGATTTTTGATAAATGCAGGAATCCAGAAGTGACGCCACCTAAATGGGTCTCATTTGAGAATTGAAATCAGTTGAAAATTGAGTTTAAAACAAATCAAGATTATTTTTTGAGAAAAACACTTCAAAATATGAGGTCCTGGGGGTTGGCGAATGACATAATGTTGATTAAAAACCAAGGTTTTAAAATTGATTTTGAAAGAAAAGTTTTAAAACTCGAATCTGGATTAAATATTTTGAAAACAGGAGTGCTGGATCTCAAAAATGAGATGTAATGACATGTTATGCCATGCAATGCGATGAAATGGTATGCTGAATTCATGCAATGATAAGCAATGACACATGAAATGGATGAATACTGAATGAGGAGGAAAATTTGGGGTGTTTACAGTTGTGAGTAAGACTCAAGTGGTAAATAGGTGTCTTTGTGAAATTTTTAAATAGTGTGGATTTTTTAGATGTAATGCTCAAAATCGTGAATGGTGTTTTAGGAAATTTTTGAATTCTTGTCCAATCCTTTAGGTAAGTGAGATTTTTAGTATAATTTTAGGAAGTCATAGATTTTAAATAAGTTAACAAAGGAATGACCTTTTTCTAGTAAGTATTGACTTGTAAGTAGAGTTTTCAAAATTCGTGTGGTGGGCTCATGTCATTTTAGGTAAGTAATTGATAGTTGTTTTAGGTCTTATTGTAACTTCTATTTTTGTTCTTAGATAAATTCTATATTTGAATTAATTAGTTTTAATTAGGGTAAGTGATTAGTTTAGGAAAATCATGCAATGTCATTTTTGGTAAGTAAAGGGTGTCTTGGAATTGTCTTGATTTAGTTTCCATTTTATTCTTAGGCTAGATTTTTATTTGAATCTTCTTTCCTTGCTTTCCATGTTTTAATTTAATTGCTTTGATTATTTTTAGTAACTAGGTATAGTGGTTAGGTCTTAATTAAAAATCGTGTAGAGTGTTCTATTAGGAAAGTCTAACCTTGGTTAATTAGTGACTAATCATAGTGGGTCCACCTAGGGGGGCGTGAATGCCTATGTCAAAGTCAAACCCATAACTGTCCCCTTTAGATCCTAGTTAGGTCAACTAACCCTATTGAGGTCAATTAACACTAGTTAAGTTTAGTTAGTTTATAACCTTAATTTAGAGTTAGTTTTAAATTCAATTTTTCTTTTTTAAATTCATTAGTTAGTTTACATTAGGTTAATTGTAGTAAGATTATATACTTCATTAATTTAGCTATTCTAGTTCATAGATGCATTCTATTTCAAGTTAGTGTAGCAATTGCATATAGTTTAGTATTTTATTGTAGAATTAATTTGAATTCTTTCAAGTAACGTAGGTAGTTCTTGTTGATTTCATTCCTTAGCATAATTAATGTTATTTACTATTATTTAGTTAGTCTTAGGATTGATAATGACTGTTATTGCATGTGCCTAATCTATTAGTACATGAATTGAATTGGTGAAAGTGAATAGTGCACTGAATGTCAAAACCGGATTTAGCACCAAATTGTACTCAATATTTTAGGTGCATTTTTTCAGAGTTTTTATGAAATTCTTGTTTTATTCTCTTTATTGGAGTGTTAATTGTCAGCAAACCAAAAATCAGCTCAATTGGAGTTGATTTAGTTGGATTTTTAAGTGTTTTGCAAAAACTGAAATTTTAAAAATTCCAATTTTGGGACAGAACTGTTTTCAATTTTTTTTTGAACTTGAAACACTTATATCTAGGGCTCCCAAATGAATTTTTGAGATCGGTAAAATCTGACAGATTCTTGAATCTGTCAGAAAGAGAACGTAGGAAAAATCATCAAATTTGAACTCTGTTTGGGCATACAAACAGTCTGTTTTTGAAAACTTATCTGATTCCAATTTTGCACTATATTGAGGGCAAAATATTCATTTGTCTAATTAATTGATTTTCGATAGTTTTTCTTGTTTTTCTGTATTTTAGTTAGTATATTTGTAGTAGTTAGTTTAGTTAGATTTCAATTAATTAGTTAGTTTAATTAGAAATTGCATTTTAGTTACTTTTGATTTTTAATTGTAATTTTGTTTCAGTAATTCCTTGTAGAATTAGTTTTAGTGTAATTTTTAGAAATACTTATCATAATTGTATACTAATTTTGTATCTTATTGTGTTTTAGGTTGATAGGTTTACAACAGGTCACAAGGTGTATTCAGAATGAGAGCACAAATGTAGCTATAGTGAAAAGACAAAAATACCCCTGGCGATCTGGAGAAGACTTTAGAAACTTGTTTTTAGTTAATTTTTGTTTTAGTTTGTAACTTAATTACAATTGTATTATTTGACTTAGTTGTTACATTTCTGATATTAATAAATTATTTTTTTTAGAATTAATTTGAATATTTCTCATTCCTTGAGGATTCGACTCGTACTTGCCACATTCGTGGAAAGTTGGTTTTTATTATTTTTGGTTAATAATTTTCCAAATCCTTTATTAAAAATATCTTTTAAAAATACCATTACAAAAGTACAACCAATAGGGATTCTAGGGTTTGCTTAATTAGCAATTAATTAGGGTTTTTTAGAAGGGGTGATTTTCCTAGAGGAGTTCTAATTTAAATGTTTGTTTTGACTTTTCTAATTTCAAACTAATTAAAACTCTAATAAAAAAATTCAAATGTGGCGACACCTAGGTGGGCCCCACATTTGATTTTTAAAAACAAGTAAAAGGTTTAAAAAGGTTTTAAAAACAAAAGATAAAATCAAAAGGATAAAAATCAAAATCCTAAATCAAATAGATTTTTAAAATAACAAGAAGAACAAAGTGAAAAGAGGAATCCATAGGTGACGCCACCTATAGTGGGTATTTTGGATTTGGATTGGATCTAAGATCCACTTTAAAATTTGAGCTTGATAAAAATCCATATCATAAATTCGATCCGGATCCAGATCTGACACATTGAAAAAAATGTTTTTCTAAAAAAAACATTTCAAAATATCAAGTGTAGAGCACTAGGTTTTAGATTTAAAAGATCAGTTTTGAACCCAGGTTTGAAATTAGAAGAAGGTTTGAATTCAGATATGGATCCGAAGTTTTCAAATGATAAGTAGATCTGGATCTTGGACCATGAGTCTGATCCGTGTTTGAAAATGATAAAAGATCCTGGATCAAAGATAAAACACTTAAAATGGATCCTAAATAATGAAAAGAATAAGTTGGATCCTAGGTCAAGGATAGAATTGGAAAATGGATTCAGATCAAGATACTGTGATGTAAATGGATCTTGGATGTGAAAATTGAAGAATGAATATGGAATGATAAATAATTGGATCCTGGATATATGATGAGATAATCCAAGTTCAAAAAGCAAATTGGACTCTGGATATAGATAATAAAATGAATTGAATAGGAGATCTAGGTCAAGGATAGAAAATAGATATTGGATATCATATCCAACATTGGATTTGATCCAAATTGAAACATGAAATGATTCTCGGATATATATACAATTTTAGAAAAAGAATTGATCCAAGTTTGGACTAGAAATTTGACTAAATTGTCACTCCGAGTAGGAATGACTAAGATCATAAATGGTTTTGCCCTGCAGGGCGAAGAGTGACACTTGGCAGACTAGTTTGAACAAGGTTGAACTAGGTTCTAGGGTTTCTAAACTCAGATAAACTAAAAAGACACTAACTCAACTAGACTTCTAGATCATGTGAACGAAAACAGATGCAATTCTTAGAGAAATAATGAGAATTTCATTGTAGAGTGAAGTGTGTAACGAAAGTATACTAAATGTGAACTAGAATAAAGGTCACCTAAACTAAAATAAACTAAATATGAAGCTTAAACACTAGCTGGGCTGACAAGAATTAGCTCAATTCTAGCTGAAGTGAGTTGAACTAAGCTAAAATGGACTCCAATAATATGGGAAACAAATTTGAACTTGAACTGGACTGCTTAAACTTCTGATGAGCTCAAATTAGACACAAGGGAATAGGGTCGCCTGAAATAAAATGACTCAGAGACAATTGGGTAGAATTCGAGCTAAAATTGAGCTCATTTCTATGTAAAATGAACCAAACTTAGCTGAAATAAACAAAGTTCACTCATCGTGAGCTCAGGTGAGCTAGAAATGACTAACATTCTAACTCTTCTGAAGTTAAAATGAGCTTGGCTGGGTTTAACTGATAAGGATCTAAGATGACTTAGGGATAAAATGGTAATTTTATAGGTAAAACGGGGTATAATGACCTCTAAACTGGAATAGACCTAGGAGTTAGACTCCTACACTATACAACAGGGTCGACATCTATGAGCGGAGTGTCTAGAGATGAACCTGGAAAATTTGGGGTGTTTACAGATGCCTCTCTTTGCTACTAAGCCAGTTGGAAGTCGGGCTTAGTGGCAAAGAAAAACACACCAAACTTACAATAACAAAAATGCCTTAGTTAGAAAATCTAAACTGAGTGTGGAAGAATTGATTTTGAAAATCCATCATAAAATAAGGTTCAGGTTTAATACTTTATCCTGAACGACTTTGAAAAGAATGAAATCCTCAAAAATAAAGAACTTTGATAAAAAGGAATGAGGAAACTGTGACGGATCTTTCGGGTTTTGCCAAAAATCTGAAAGAGTTTGCAAAAGGTGAGAAAAACTAGGTCCCTAAAAGCTTTGAAAAGGGAGATTAATAAAGGGGGGCCTCATGACTGTGACATAGAGAGCTTTTAAAAATGGCCTTTTGCAAAATTTCAGGTTTAACTCTTAACCTGAACGAGAAGAAAAAACACCTCATAGAGTGAGGTTAAGGCTTAACCCTTAACCTGAATGGAAAGAAAATTCACCTCCACCTCATGGAATGAGGCTCAGGCTTAACCCTTAACCTGAACGGGAAGGAAATTCACCTCATGGAATGAGGCTCAGGCTTAACCCTTAACCTGAACGGGAATGAAATTCACCTCATAGAATGAGGCTTAGGCTTAACCCTTAACCTAAACGGGAAGAAAATTCACCTCATAGAATGAGGCTCAGGCTTAACCCTTAACCTGAATGGAAAGGAAATAATGGAATCCTCGAAAATAAAGAACTTGGATAAAAGGGGTGAGCAATCCCAGAAAGAGGTGTAACAAATTCCCTGAAAGCCTTTAAAAAGGGAAATTTGAAACAAAGGGGCGGTCTTGCGACCAAAGATTTAGGTTTATCCCTTAATATAAATGGTTGAAAAGAACAGAATCCTCAAAGACAAATGGCTTTTGATTGAAAGGGGGTGAGGAAACCGTGATGGGGCTTCAGGATTTTGCACGAAATCCGAAAGGGCTTACAAAATGTGAGAAAAATGGGGTACCTAAAGCTTTGAAAAGGGAAGTTTGTAAAGAGGGGTCTCATGACTGAGACAAAATAAGCTTTTAAAATAACCTTTTGTGAAATTTCAGGTCAACCTTAACCTGAGCTGGAACTGTCTATGGTGGGACAGTGGAGAAAATAGGCAATGTGCAAAAGATTTGAGATCCCAGGCACTCAAACCAAAAAGATGGGAAGGACTTTGAAAATCCAGATTTTCAAATCCTAAAGAGGGATGATAAAAAGGTGCAAGGATACATCAAAAAGAATTCAGGCTCTCGCTTCATATCAGGATGATCAGGAAAAATTGCCAATAAGATAGAAATTGTAGTTGATCAAAATGTTTGAAATGTGCATGTATGTGCAAAAGATATTCTCTCTTCTACCTAAAGTATTACCTCCAATTAGGCTTAACCTCATAAAATCAAGAATCAAATTCAAGTTGTTGCTATCGGGTTTTTTCAAGGAAGCTATCCATTTCCTTGATATGAAAAGAAAGGAATCATTCTCAGTTTCATAGAAGTAAGAAAATGAAAAGATATTGACAAAGGAATTTCATATAAGTGAAGACGATTCTTGGCAATTTGGAAGTTTGATATCCGAGGTTTACCCATCATATCTTTTTGCATTCTTAGATACATAAACTATAAATTTAAGCCCTTTTGGGGTTTGGCGGGAAGCTTGGCCTATCAGCCTTCAACTTGGAGATATTTCAATTTTTTCCTAGAAGAGCATGTCACATTCTTCTTCAACTCGGAGATGATTAGAGTCTTTCTTGTCCCCAGGGATTAGACTCTCATGTCAGCCTTTAACTTGGTGACAATTGAGAATTCTCCTCTTATAAACATGTTGTGTCTTTCTTGGTTAAAAAATCTATTCCTTGTACCGTAAATCAAGCATTTTATGGGGGAAGTTTATCGCATCAGCCTTCAACTTGGTGACGATCTGAGTCTTCTTTGTCTTTAGAGATCTAAAACTCTCATATCATCCTTCAACTTGGAGATACTTGAAAGATCACTTTTGTAGGTAATTCATTATGCTTGAATGCTTGGAGAAATGAAGTGGGTTCTATACCGCATAGTACATTTTCACTACCTTATTGCTAGAAGAACTGCCCTTAAAAATGTTCCATTGCTATAATTAATATCGATTCATTTTTGGCTTCTCAACATCATTGAATTTTTCCTTTGTCGGTCATACCGAGGTTTTTTTCCTCATTCCTTTTAGTTGACCAACATAAAATGTGTAAGACCCGCAAATTTCTTGAGAAAAATTCAATTCATGATAGAATTTCAGGTATTTTTGAGGACATACATACATATATATATATACATATATATATATACATATATATATATATATATATATATATATACATGTGTATGTATTCATATGTATATATATACAAATATATCCACGAAACCCTAGAATGAATACTTGTTGTAACGATATTATACTAAATCCCTAAGTTTTTATTCAAATGCATAAAACCATTTGGATTGCACCATCAAAAAATTTTATATGATCAAACCCATTTCATTCTACACATTTTGGCAAAGAATATGGTTTTAAAGAATTTTTAAGGTTTTACCAGAATTTAGAAAGATCATTTCAAAAAAAAAAAACCTATGTAGTTTCAAATAAAATGAAATAAATAAAATATTTTCACTCAAGAGGGCGTGTGGAGGCATTTTTGAAAGATTTACAAACCTTAGAGGGCGTGTAGGGCTCTAGAGGGGGTACTATTGAAAGATATTTCAAAAAACTTCAAAAGATAGAAGCACATAGGGGCATTTTTGGGCTGAAGGGTTTATTTACAAAAGTGCCACCGGCTAGAAGGGTGTGACACTTAAGTGAATGAACCACAACCCTTCATTTTTCAGATTAAGTCCCAACCGTTTGATTAAAACCCTAAAACTATAAAACCTTAAGAAGGAGAGAGAGAGAGTTCATTCTCTCCTCTCTTTTCTCTCTCCCCTCTCTCTCTCTTCTCTCTCCAAAACTGTGAGACCCTCTTTCTCCTCTCTTCTTGCTAGAGTGTAGGGTCGGGTACCACATGGGACTCCTTCCTACACCCCCAAGCAAGAGGGGATCCTCTCTTCTCCACCGTCCTGGAAAGAAAATCGC
This sequence comes from Nuphar pumila, assembly GCF_984573655.1. Lineage (NCBI taxonomy): Eukaryota > Viridiplantae > Streptophyta > Magnoliopsida > Nymphaeales > Nymphaeaceae > Nuphar > Nuphar pumila. Next base: position 50,502,598 of record NC_143257.1, on the reverse strand, counting down.
AAGGTGAGATTACTTTTCGTTCTATGGATTCCATTTAGTGAAATATGAATTTCCTAGCATGAAGCAAGCTCTCTAATGCATATGTGCATATACGGGAGATAGGCAGATTTGGGAAGCCCAATGGGTTTTGTGTTTTTTATTACTTTGTTCACGTTGCTCACATACACACCATGTTCTTTAAAGCTTGATGTTTGCTTATGGCATTTTAGCATCCCTTGTTGTCCCCTTCTCAATTTTGCAATTGTTGTTTCCTCACAGTGGCTAGGTTTTTCCATGACGTCTCCATGGCCATGGGAAGCCCATGCTCGTGGGATATCTGGGTGGGGGTTGGCTGGAATCGCACCCTTGCTGTGTTGATAGCAAGGGGCTGCTATTCTGGCACCACACACTCTGACTGTTGCGATACAACCGACAATGGAGGGGATGGGACCAAGCTCATCTCCTCCATTCGGTTAGCAGGCCTGGGCGCCGACTGAGGTAGGCTAGACAAGGTTTGAACTACATGATTCAGACCTGCTTGGCCTGCCAGCCGATGTGACCTGGTATAACCCCTTGTTGGGTCAAGGCTGGGCACACACGTGGATCCCCCTCTCACTTTTGGTTGCAGCAAGACCCGACTCACCCTTGTTCTGTCTAGGTGCAGCTGCACCGTGGGCTAGACCTGGCACCCTCAGTCCCTCTTTCCCTTTGCAGTGGTGTGCAACCTGGCCCAACCCAGCTACGTAGTCCCCTCCTTTTCGCGGACTGCATGCACCCTTCAGTGCTATTATAGTCTGGTCCACTGCAGCAGCACCCACACCCGAGTGTGGGACTGTGCGCTACAGTCCAGACCTCCCTGCAACAATGTCGCACTTTGTGCTCGGTTTGCAGGCCTAACACAGTCTTGAACAAGTCCAGACCTGTCAGGGGGTCAACTCCCGAGACTGAGTCAGGTCTCGATCAGGGTTGCCTCGCAATGCAGCTGCACCCATGCAGATGTAAGTCTGGGTGCATGGCTGCAGTCTGAACTGCAGCAAGGCCTCTCCAATTGGGTTTGTTGTAGCCCCTTTTGGTGCCTTCGACACCACTTGCAGACTCAACAAGGTAGGTTTGATTTAGATCAGACCTGCACCAGCCCCCGTTCCCCTTTCTTTGGGTGAGATCATTCTATTGTAGCACACCGAGTGGTGACCCGAGTTGGTCACCATGGCCAGGCATGGTGGTCCATGCCCTTAGGACCCTGTCAGGCCGTGGGCGTGACTGCAGCCACCCTAGTGCACCAGGTGTGCTATCGGATGTCAGGTGCATCCCATGCCCGACTATCCTGTGTACCACTAAGAATAATCCTTCGGATAGCACGCGGGTTGCTGCAAATTTTGGCAGCAACCGCACCCTCCAAACCGCATTCTCGCAGCCACAATAGTGGCATGTTCGGAACACCAGTGGTAGTCCTCTATAGCGTGATATTTCGCTGCGACAATTGGCATCTGTAAACACCCCAAATTTTCTTCATCCATTCTAAAAACAATACTCCTCAGGCAGTGCCAACCCTGTTAGGTCAGTGTAGGAGTCAAACCCCGAGTTAGTTTCAAAAAATCACCATTTTACCAACTTTTATTAGGAAAATTACCATTTTACCCCTAGGTCATCCTAGACCCCAATCAGTCGGAGTAAATAAAGCTCACTGGTCAGTTCAAAACATTTAGAATATCAGTTATTTCAAGCTCATCTGAGCTCACAATGAACAAACCATTTTCATTTCTGACCATTCCTGCCAAAATGAGATCATTTCTTCAGAAATTAGCTCATTTCGCACTCAAATTCAAGCCAATTGTCTCTGAGTCAGTCATTCATAGTCAGTCATATTCCTCAAAGTCTAACTTGAGCTCACCAGGAGTTCAAGTGCTCCAGTTTCAGTTCAAAACTATTTCTAAGTGTCTAGGAGCCCATTTTAGCCTGTTTCAACTCTTTCAGCTGAAACTGAGCTGAGTTCAGTCCGTTGAGCTAGTGTTTGAGCTTTAATTTTAGTTCATCTCAGTATTAGTAACCTTTGTTTCAGCTCAAACCCAGTTCAGGTTCGTAATTCATTTCACTCCAGTGATCATTCCGTACCATTTCTCTAAAAATGACAGCTTTTCTTGAAAATTCAGTTGAGTCAGTGTCTGGTTAGTTTATTTGAGTTCTGAAACTCTAGAATCGAGTTCAATCCAACTCATTTCAGTTTGATTCAGCTCAAACCCCAATTTTCAGTGTCACTCTGGCCCGGTAGAGCCCCAAAACCATTTCTTGAGCTATTTTGCAAATTTTATCAATTTTAATGCTTTGTGAACTGGTACAACTGCCAATCGGGGTCTAACATCCAAAATTCTTCATTCAGGGTCTGCATTTTGCATGTCATTTCTCATCATTTTATATCATTTCTCAGCATTTCCTAACAATTCATTCCATTTTCGAAGTCCAGAACTCCAGTTTTATAAATTTCAATCTAGATTGAGTTTTAAAAGTTTTCAAAAATCAATTTCAAACCCTGGGTTTCCAAAATTGACATTTTTACCCCCGAGAGTCTAAATTTAGAAATATTTTCTCAAGAAAAACAGTCTGGATTTATTTCAAACTCAAATTTTCAAATTCTACACTGGATTTGCTTCGCAACGGGGTATTGAACTTCAAAATCCGAGCTCGTTTCAAAAACTGCCAAAAATAGCTCGTTTTGTCTGGAAATTTTTTGGAAAGACTATTTTACCCATCCAATCGTCAAAATGAGTTTCAAAAGTGGAATTTAGACCTGCTCTGAGATGGTCCATCCATTTGCATTTTCTATTTTAATTTATAAAAAAGAAAAAAAATACTTTTTTCTTTATTTTTTTGTTTGTTTAATTTTATTTTTTTATTTTATTTTTTCTAAGGTGGGACCCACAAGGGGGTCGACCACCCTAGCCCTCAATCCAGCCCATTTCCTTTCTTTCTTCCTTCATTTTCTTTTTTCATTTTTATTTCTTCTTTCTTTCTTTTCTTCCTTTTTCCTTCCTTTTTCTTTTCTTTCTTTCTTTCTTCCTTTCTTTCCTCTCCCTCCACTCATGTATGGCATTGTCTAGCCTTATTTCCTTTCTTCCTTTCCCTCTCCTTTCTTCCCCTTTCTTTCCTTTTCCTTCTTCTCCTCTTCTTTCCTTTTCCTTCCCTTCCTTCTTTCCCCTTTCTTCCTTACTCCCTTGCTATTTCCCTACACATCTCTCTCTCTTGCCCCTTAACACATCTCTCTCTCTCTCTCTCTCTCTCTCTCTCTCTCTCTCTCTCTCTCTTTACCTCTATTATTCCTTCCTTGGCTGCTACAGCCACAACAACCTTCCAACCTCTCTACAGTAGTTTCCCCATTAAAGCCACCCTCAAGCTCCCAGCCAACAACCACTAGCCTCCACGCCCAGCCGGTTCAAGCCACCAGCAGCACCTCTTTGAAGTCTCCACGCCCAGCCGGTTCAAGCCACTAGCAGCATCTCTTTGAAGCCTCCACACCCAGTCGGTTCAAGCCACCAACACCTCTTTGAAGCCTCCACGCCCAGCACCTCCAGTCATCTCCAACTGCAAGCCTCTCCCTTCAGTTAGCTCCAGCCGGCGCACCACCATTGCTATTAGCCACTCCAAGTTCATCCACAGCAGCCACCTCCGGTCATCTCCATTCAAGTCCAGCCGGCACCTCCGGGCAGCATAGCCGCATCCTCAATCATCACAAGCACCTATATACCGCAACAATGTTTTCCTTTTCACTGATCCAAGGTGAGCCCATCGTCCCCTTTTGTCATGCCTTTTTCACTCTTAATAAAGCCCCTATGAAATCCACCCTTGTCATCCTTTGGTTTGAAGTTTTTATTTTATTTCATTTTTTTTTGTATGGATGCCATGTAATTAAATAAAAAATTGAATTAGCAATTGTATGAATGCATTATTCATAATTTATTTATGATAGGATTTCATTTTACATTCTTCAGGCTAAATAAACGACGAGGTTCATCCATCTATTGGAGTGAATCCCTCATTTTGAAAGACAATATCAAAATAGGTCATGCACCCCTTTATGATGATTTTGATTTTATTTTCATGTTTTATATAATTTCATATCTAAAAATTGCATTTAATTCAATTTCATTAGGCATTTTACATAGTTTTATTAATGGTTGATTTAGAATCCATAGAACTGCAACTTTGTGCAAAGTTCATGCATCATTTTATGTAAGTTTTTGCATTTAAAAATTTTGTAAATTTTAGAGTAACTAGGTTTACACGTCTTTGTTTTACTGTCGAAAATTTGATTCAATCCGGGTTTCGGAACCTATCTAAATCGATCAAACCCTACATCGGGTTTTCTGTCTCTCAGAACTTCCAGTGTGTACTTTAGCAGACAAGAACCTCCGGCACCACCCTTGTGGGAGATTCGTATTGTCCTCCAAAAATTACAGTGAATTTGTAATTGAATCTACTAATGATCTGAAAATTTTTAGGTTTTTCCAATTAGTTTTGGCCTCTGTCAAAAATTGAATTTCCCAGACCTCTGGAAAAATCTTGATTTTCCTTCATCAGGTTATAGACATACCCTAATGCACCATGTCCATTCAACCTGTAGCTCGTCTGCGAAAACTTTCAACACGAAAGTTGTTTCTAACATATTTTCCTGTCATTTTGCAAAATTTGAAGATTTTGGAAATTGTTTCAGTATTTTTCTTGAAATTTTATTTTCTGTCTGACAAATTCCAATATCCAGAAATTCCAGAGATTTGGGTCTCTGATAACAGTGTACCCTTTTCCAAACCGTAACCCAAATCCCAATGATGCAAAAATATCAAATTTCTCTATGTTTGTCAGGGTCAGTTTCCCACAATTTCAGCTTTTTTCACATCTGTTTACTATTTTTCACACATTTTCTACTGAAACCTGTCTGTTTCTCCCAAATCCTAGAGTCGCCGGATTCTGATCCGACTTGCCGACCATAGGTCAAAACCAGAAATTGTAAAAGGCAAAAATTCTTACCTTACTGTCCTCTATCACCCCATAAAATTTGGGAAACTTGTATGAAGGTTTGATATCCAAAATCACCTTTAGAATCAGCAATTTAGGCAAAATTTTGATTTTCTTAGGATTTTAACTATTTTCCATATTAAGAACATACAAAAAAATTAGATTTTCGAGATCCATTCTGCTTTAGGGTTATTTTAGGTGTCTATGCCAAATTTGGCTTAATTCCAAGTTCATTTGCTCCATGTGTTAGTTTATCTTTAAAATAAGGCGAAAATCAGGTTAAATTTGATATTTTTTGATATTTTCGCCATTTTAGGGTTTTTATCATGTACATGAGCATGTATAATCATATTAGGGTTAATTTTAATCTCATTTGCATTTCATATTTTTCAATTTTGCAAAATGTATTTTAGAAAACCCTGGTTTCAAGGCCTTAGTCTTGTTATCAGGGGTATTTTGGTCATTTTGACCTAAATTTCAAAATTTCAATTTCTAATTTCATAAATCTTCATGCATATCATCATATTTAATCATATTGTGTTTGATTTATTTCATTTGATTTTTAAAATTTCAAAATTCCAAAATTTACAAAAAATCTTTTAGAAAACCCTGATTTCAAGGTCATTAGGGGTATTTTGGTCATTTTGATCACAATTTCGAATTTTCAAGTTTATTTCCAAAATTTATTCATTATTTATTATGTTTATATCAAAGGGGGTAAGAATTTGGGTTTATATCTGAATAATATTCGATAATTTCTGATATTTTCAAATAAATTCAATAAAACCTACAATTTTGTGCTAACCTTGTTTTCTAGTTTTGCAGAAACATCCAAGAAGAAGACTTAGTTATTTTCTTTCTTTATTTTATTCAATTCAATGTAAAAAGCAATGTAATATTTGGAATAAGAGTTACATTTTCTGCTTAGAATAGGACTGCATTGCATATAGTTTAATTTCTGCAAATTCCAATATTTGATATATGATTCATGTGCATTTATTTCAAATTTACTATGGTTGACACGAATGGCACGTGCACAAGCTCTTATGAAGTTTATAAACTTGGTGGAATTTGTATTTTTGGCCATAGTCAGAATACAAATGAAACCTAGATTTATGATCTTCATATTAGCCACATTCAGCCTACACTCTTAGGCTAACTTCAAATATGCATTGTATTTCTCCAAGTTTGAAAAGGATTTCTCAATTCCTCAATCAAAATTCCCTTTCAAATTCATATTCATTCATTCATAGCATTCAAATTGCATTATTTTCAAATTCATTTTCCAGTTTCAATTTCAGAAAAATCAATTTTCTCAAGGAGTTGCCAAGTTTTCTCAGGATTTGATTTTCTCAGAATTCTAAATTTTCAAATGAGATTTCAAAGTATTTTCCAAGTTCTAGGAAAAATAGAGCATAATTTAGATACTTTTCTCTCAAATTGGATTTTTAGTGCACTCATAATATGGCCGAGTATGAAGCTTTGATAAAGGGTCTGAAAATTCTACAAGACTTCAATGTCAAAAGAGTGCATGCTTATGGCGACTCTTTGCTCGTCGTCAACCAAGTCTTAGCTGAATGGCAAGTGAAGGATCAGAAATTACTCCCTTATCAGAAGATTGTCTCAGCTCTTGCCAACAATTTCAAAGAATTCCAACTTTTCCATATCAAGAGAGATTTCAATCAAGTTGCAGATAGTTTAGCCAATTTGGGATCCATCATGTCTTTCAAGAGTGGAGAATCTTGTCGCTCCTTTGAAATTGGCAGACTTGATCAACCTGCCTTCGTCCTAGTAGAGCGGATAAACAAGGCCGAGCAAAAGGAAAAGCCCTGGTATCATGACATCAAGAATTTCGTTAAAATTGGTGAATTTCCTACAAAACTCTCAAAGAAAGAGCAACGAGCAATTCAGCGTATGTCCGTTCGATATTTTATTCTTGCCGACGTCATTTATCGTCGTGGATTCAGTTCTGAATATTCCAGATGGTTGGACGAAAAAGAAGCCAAAGAAGTTATGCAAGAGGCACATGAAGGCATTTGCGGTGGTCATTGTGAACACCCCAAATTTTTCAAAATCTTTTAAATATTCCCTTTTTGCCCCTAAATTCATTTTTTGAGCAAATGAGTCATTTTTAATCTAAATTCCAGTTCATTTCTCAAGCTTTATTGAAATTAAATTCATTTTATATGTTTAAATTGATTTTGGATCTGGATCCATTGTCCAGATCCAAATCTGAGTCTCATCGTCCAAATTTAAAATTAAATTTATAGAAAATACCAAAAATAGATTTTAAATAGCTTGGACAGTCCATCCAACATCTGTTTGGATCCATCACGTTGTATTTCTCGATTCAAGTTTCAAAAACTCGGACATTTTTTTTTTTTAAACTTGGGTCCAAACCCATTCTTCTAAAGAAATTTCACCAAAATAAACTTGACTTTTCAGAAAAGCTCTGCTTTTGTAAATATTTTTGAAATTTTGTAAAAAAGTAGTCAAAAATCCCAAGTTTCTAGAATTTTGTCTTCAAAAAGTACAAATATATATATATATATATATATATATATATATTTAAGAAAAGAACAAAAAATGAGAAAATCAAAAATCCAAAAAATTCAGAAACTATGTAACCTACCCTCTTTTTTAAACTTTTTGATAAAACCCTCTCTTGAAATGGTTTTTGAAAAACAAAACCATTTTTTAGGAAATTTTTGAAAAGGAGCCCCCTCTTTGCAAATTGGAGAAAATGGCAATGGCCATCCTCCCGTGCGCCCTCCATCACCTCCTCTCCCGTTGGATCTCCCTCCATCTCCAACAAATCCTCTCTCGAAGGCTCTTCTTCACTCTTAAAAAGAGGATCACGCAGAGGGAGCAAGGATCCGCCTTCACCCTGCCATTTATTTCTTCATGAATGATCGATCTTCTGCCTCTCCACCTTCTTCTCCTTCACTATCGGTCTCCCACCTCCTCAGTGTCATCCAGTTCCTTCAGCCCCTTTGTCTATCGATCATTCGCCTCTGATCCATTCTTCATCCACGCTCCTCTGCAAGCAAATTGGGGTTGAAAAGGGTAGATCATCCCTACAGCAGGAAAGGGGCAAGACTCCCCTTTCATTCCAGATCTTGGTAGAGCTGCAGGTAAGTGTCCAATCTTCCTCCTCTTTGCTTTATTGTGATTTTTTATGGAGATTCCTGGTTCTCAAATCTTCGGTTTTAAATTTTCCTTTCACAGCATTATGGAAGGGATCGACCTGTATATAGCAGGATCGACCCTCCATTGCTATAGCAAGTGGAAATCCACCTTCCAACATACTTCCTATATTCTTCTCTCCTTTTTTTTATATGCCTTTTATCTTGCTTTATTCCATTCCAATAATAGAGCAGCATTCTTTTTGTTGGTTTTCTGTTTTTCCCTTCCCTTTTTTTTTTTTTTTTTAACTAGTTGATTGTTCATTAGATCTAGTGGTATTTCTGGTTCATAACAAAATTTCCCATCTATTAATCAATTGCGATGTGTAAATATATCGGTTCATCGGGATATCGATTTGATTTGGTATCTTAATTAGTAAAACTCAGGATTGATCTAATCCTAATATGAAATCTCGGCAGTTCTTTTAAGGATTTTTTTTTTTTTAATAAGCAGAACAACATATATTGTTTCATGCCATTCTGAGAATATGCACGATCTTTTCCCCTTGTCACTTTGCATCTCTTTTTCATATCCTATTTCTCGCATTTTCTTGCAATTCCTGCATAACATATAATTTTCTGTTTCACTCTTTGATAATTGGAGTGTGTTCTCAACCATCCATTGATTTTCGGGCACCCTGTTCACTGTTAATCATCCAATGATCAGGATCTCCTGCTTCAACGACCCATGATATCATATACAAGACAGGTAGATTTCCCTGGTACTCCTTTCATGGGTTCATCTGTGAATTAAAGAGAATGCAGGTTCTTTTTTTTTTTACTGAAATAAACATTGTTGACCTCATGGATGTTGCTGAGTGTACATTTTCCTATCTTAGAAAAAGCGAAATCTCCTAACCAGTGCAACAATTTTCTGGATGCTGCCTTTCCTGAGAAATTCAGAAATAGAATCATGGCCTTCCTGCTGGTGTCTTGCTGCTGAAAGGAGTCTGTAAGCAAAAGTTCATATTGTATAATCGTGGCTTTCCTGAATACTTAAGTGTAAGTGATCCCAAGAATCTTTAGACTACTGTTTTATGTAAATGTTGGGTTAGGAGTAATCTGATAGTTTATTTTGACATCATTTTAAAGAGGAAAGACTGATGTTAAAGCATTTTGTTGCACACTGATAAAAAAATCATTTCCTACTTACATATTACCAGAACTTATATGCGTGTCATTTGGTGCACAGGGAATGAAGAGCTTGGCTGAATCAAGGGAATAGATGAGATTTTTTTTTAAGTAATATATACATTTTCTCTTGCTTTGTGAAGTCCTGGAACATCTAGAGATTATTGCAGGGTCAAGATGCGTCAATTTCAATAAAGCCAATATTGGGTAGAACATTTTCCAACTATCGGTCATATTTCATTATTGGGGTATGTTTAAGGAGAAACCTGACTTCTAAAGGAGTTCAAAGCTGGTACTTAATAATGAATGATGGACTTTGGAATTCTCGTCAGTAAACAAAGATGAAGCTAATATATATATATATATATATATATATATATAAATATATATGTATATATACATATATATATATAAATATATATATATAATATGTATATAGTTTTTCCGAGAAATGGGACACATGGGTCTATGCGTGAATTTTGACTTTGTGGATTATGCTTGTTAAGTGCTTGATGAATTACTTCACAGGTATAAGGTTGTTATCCTAGTAAAAAGAAAAAGATATAAACATAGATATGCTGCTCGACCGAATGTCTCTGGTAGCTATTGACAGATTTAACAGAATGTGGGTTAGGCATTTGATAGAAAAGCAAAGACAGACCTGACTGTGCAGTGGAACTCAACTTTTCCAAAGAAAATGTTGATCTCGCTAGCATAATTGTGTGATGTTGAGATATCCTCATATGTTGAGAGCATATGCTGCACATCCTAAAAAAAAAAGAAAAAGAGAGTAGACCGATGGGTTTCATTGCTTTTCCTTGGCAGCATATCATTAGCTCATCTGAATTTCTTCAGAGTAGCAAAATTCATGCTAGCACATCAAAGTTTCTTCAGAGTAGCCGAATTCATACTCCTGTAGCCGCAATGGTGACCATCATAGTGATCATAGCATATATATACATATATATATATATATATGTATATATATGTATATATATATATACATATATATATACATATATATATATATATATATATATATATATATATATATATATATATATATATATATATATATATATATATATATATGTGTGAGTGTATGTGTATGTGCCTGCTGCATTACAGAGTACATATAGTTTGTCATCATTATGAGATACATTAAACATCCAGCTGCCCTCCTCTCTATACCTACAGCACCTTGTTGTAAATGGTATTATCCTGTCACCTCTTTCCTTTGGAGAATGCATTACAGACAACATGTCTGTTTTCCCTTGATGATTGCACTCATCATGTCCTTACATAACCTCTTGATCAAACATCTTGCAGGAAGTTCAGTCTAAATTTTACCTCAAAACTCTAATGAATCTCTAAAATTTTTTTTATTATGAAAGTTTTATCCCCCAGCATAGCTTGTATACTTCCTATCACATTTCATTAAGCATCCCCAACCACACTTCCACTTACCAGCATCAATATATAACACCTGTGCGTGCTCACAACACCATTTGTTGTAGCACCTTTGCAGCTTACAGCATCTTTTTTCCATTACACAACACTACCTCACCTCCAGCCTATTCTACCCACAAATGAAACCTCTCACTCATTCACAACAATGCTTAGCATTGCTGTGATGTTCCACTCACTTACAACAATGTCCAAACATTGCTGTAATCTCCATATACTTACAGTAATGCTCACTACTGTAATTCCTCACTTATTCATAGTAGTGTCTAAGCAATTGTTGTGATGTTCCATTCACCAAATGCTTCTTCAGCAACACCTGGTTCATTGTCACATGACAATACCCTGCATCCATATACCATTCATCATCTTCACAACCTACCTCCTTAGAAATTTTCACCAACATTTGCTTCACTACACATTTTATTCCTGTTGTATATTCTCCAAACCATTCATATTTCAGCATAATGTCCATTCCATCATTTATTGCTATAGTCCCTTACTTCATTACATGCCATATATATATATATATGCACATATATATATATATACCTATATATACATATGTATGCATGTATAGATATATGTATATAAGTGTATATGTCATTATCCATCTTTTCATCATGTATATCTGGGCATGTGAGCAATTTTACCATTAAAATCTATGTGATATGCATAACTTTCTTCTATTTTTATGTTAATCCAGTTGTTTTGCAGGGAGTATGTAGAAAATATCATTACTTGGAGTGGTAAATTTGATTCTATATGTTGTAATAGTTAGATTTTGAATGAGAATTTATATTTTCCGTTTTAGATTAGAATGAATGAGCATTGTAAATATCATGAATTACTTATTCTTCATGCATTTTTCCTTTATTTCTCAAAATTCTCACAAATGGCAACACGAATGGCACGTGCACCATTTCATAAGAGGTAAACTAGTCCTAAGTTGATGATTTACATCAACGGCCATAGTCGGGATGTAAACAAGACTTAGGATTTTTATCTTTTATAAAATAACACTGGATCCGCACTGGATCCTCTTCAAAAAATCATCATATTTTCAAATATTTTCTTCTTTTATCAGAATTTAACTTAAAATTAGCTCAAAATATATACCAATGGCCATAGTCAGGGTATATTGAGAGTTCATTTTATTTTAAATTCTATAAAAGCACCAAATGTATTTTATTCTTCCCTTGAATTTAAATATAGATTATTATATAATACATTCAATGACGATAGTCAAGGATGTATTATATCTTCAATCTTATTTTAATTCATTTAAAGAATAGAATAGCTTTTCAAATCCAATTTCAAATCCTTTAAATTCATTCATCATATAGGATAGAATTGCATCATATTTTCAAAATTCTTTTTCAAAAATCCAAGTAATATTGAATATCTCTCTTCAATTTCTACTTCATCAAATTCTATCTCATCTTCAGAGTCCAATTTGACTTTGAAAATTCAAATTCATTTTATATTCAAAACTCCATTCAATTTCAAAGTTCAATTTAACTTTGTGATTTCTTTCATCTTCTAAAATCCAAATTCAAAACTTCAAAATTCAAGGTCTAATGTAATTTTGAAATTCATTTTGTACATTAAAGATTCAAATTCTAAATTTCATTTTCCAAGTTCAATTCAAACTTGGAAGTTCTTGATTCATCTTCTAAATTCCAAAATTCAAGTTTTCAAGTTCAAAGTCTAAATTTGGCTTTGAAATCCACTTATATGTTCAGAATTCAAAATCTCAAATCAAAATTCCAAGGATAGATCCTAATCTCAACTTGGATCCAAATTTCCATGTATAAATCTTCACTCTTTGATCTCAGATTATAGATCCAAAACCCATTCTAGGATCCAGAACCCGATTCTACTTTGGATCTCAGATTTCAGATCCAAAATTTCCTTAGGATCCGGAATCCGACCACATTTTGGATCTCAGGCTTCCGATCCAAATTCCATCTTAGGGTTCAGAATCCAATTCTACATTGGATCTCAGACTTCAGATCCAATTCCATTTTAGGATCCAGAATTCAACACTACTTTTTGGATCCCATCTTCAGATCCAAAATTTCCTTTAGGATCCAGGATCCAGTTTCACCTTATATCTCAGATTTCAGATCCAAATCTATTTTAGGATCCAAAATCCAATTTCACCTTGGATCTCAGACTTCAGATCCAAATCCATCTTAGGATCCAGAGTCTAACTCTACATTGGATCTCAAACTTCAGATAAAAAATCCATCTTAGGATCCAGAACCCAATTCTACATTTGGATCTCAGACTTCAGATCCACTCCATTTTTAGGATCCACAACCCAAGTCCATCTTGGATTCTAAAATCTCGGATCCCATTCTGTTTAGGATCCGGAATCCAATTCTAATTCTAGATTTCAAATCCATTTTCGGATTTAATCTGAATCTCTTAAATCCATTTCCATTCTTAAATACCACTTGATTTTCTCAAATCCATTCTAAGATTCGAATTCAATATCACTTCAAAATTTCATCTTCTTCTCCTAAATCCATGATTAAATTTCAAAGTCCATTTCCGACTTTGAAACTTCATTGCCTTTCACTTCAAAGCTTCAAATCATTCTTTTCTCAAAATCAAGATTTATTCTTCTAAACTCTGATTTACTTCAAAGACTTAGAACTTCTCTGATCTATCTCAAGTTCTAAGTCAGATTTAATCATTTCTTCACTCCCTTATCAAATTCATCTCAGAATACTTGGAAATTTCCAAAACATTCTTTTTCAAAAGAGCATACATCCTTGCATCGCACAAGCATGATTCTTTGTGCATTTAGATCTTTTAGAGTTAGAATAAATTCTTAGATTATATTTAGGCAAAGCAAAAGGCATAGATTCGATCCTTGGTTCGATTATCCCTGGTAAACGCGCCAGGAACGGTCAAACCTCGTACCGACGAGCGAATCCCATCTCTCCATTTTTCCTGCAAATTTTCAAAACGGAGGCGAGTTAAATTTCTAAATACTTTTCAAATCAAGGTCAAGTGAAAACCTGCATAAGGATTCCTATCTCTCTTCTCTCTTCTTTCTTTTCTCTTCTCTCTTTTCTTTCTTTTATTTTTCTTCCTTCAAAAAGGAGGAAAATAGAAGTTAGAAAAGGAAAAGAGAAGGAAGAGAGAGAAACCACAAGAGAGGAAAAATTTTGCGATGATCACAATTTTGGCGACCGTGATGGGACTTCGTCTTCGTCCGGTTGGATCTATGCCTTTGCTTTGCTTTAATATCATCTAAGTCTTTATTCTACATATGTCAGCTTTATTTTCCATGCAAACCTTAGGAGCCTAGACTCTCTCCTTAAGCTGACATCATTGCATATAGGATCTAAGTATGGTTTGGTAGGACCATATTGAGGAGATTATTCCATGTTCACATTAGACTTAGGTCTTAAATACAACTCTCCTTAATTTTAGGGATTGAATGCAAAACAATATATGCAAGTGTAGGCTTCTGTTCATTTAAATTCTATCTCTTTAGGACTTGCATTAGAGCCTTCTGATTTTATTGCATGTTGATCATATTTTGAAAACATCCCTACCTATATTGTCCCGGTCTTCACGTTGCTGGGCTGTCTCACTGAACCATAGTTCGGGAGAGAGCCTCACAACTGGACCACTTATTTGGGTTCGCACCCCCCTACCACGTACCTAAGGGCCATAGTCCGAGGAATATCGGTAGGTGCTCAAGGATGTTGGGAAGCCTTTACCTTAGAACTGAAGAGATATCTTATATGCCACGTACTTCGAGCTTCGGCTTGAGTATATCGACGTACCTTGATTGGAATCAGATGATATAAATCTTAAAGTTAGGATTAAGGTCCTATCAGTCATTTCAAATATTGCATATAGAGTCAGCTTTAGGGAGTGCTGTTTGTATATCCTTGCTTGTATATCTGTGATTGTATGATATTTTTTTATATCTTCCTTATATTTTCCAAAACCCTGGGCATATATTTCAAAATTTTCCTTTTTTTTCTCTAAAACCCCAGGTGTATTTTCCTTTCTCTTCCTCTAAATTCCTTACAAATTCTTCTGATCCTGCCTGCAAATTCTTTAAATTTTTAAAATCTTTACCATTTATTTTCAAAATTCCATTTTTCCTCTTATTTTCTTCTGATTTTATATTCTTGTTTATATTTTCATAAAAATCTCTTTCCGTCAAGAGATATCCTTTTCAAAATGGTATTTTCTTTCATATTTTTAGTTGGTTACTCTCCCTCGTAGAGTAAACAGCGCAATTTTCACAAATTTTGTGACGACTCAATCCCTAGTAAAGGGATACAATTTTTTTAGATTTCAACCTAAATCCTTCCTCTTGTCAAAACTTCTTCGAAAAGTTTCTCTGGTCTAAAAACCTCCTCTTTCCTCTACAAAGAGCACTGATATTCAAAAATGGTTCAGACAAGAGCGGAAAAAGAAACAGTTCCTCAACTCAGCGACAGTGAGGCAGAAGGGATGAGCTCTCCTAAATCAGTCAGGGGACAGGGTCAGAACAAGAAAGATGACATAGACCCCGCTATGTATGATATGTTCCAAAAGATGATGGCGATGATGATGTCGGAACAAGCCGAGGCCAAGCTGAAAGAGGCAGTTCCTAAAAGAAAGCTGAGAAAGAAGCCTGTGAAAAAGCAAATCTGAATCATCAGGAAGAAGGTACAGCCAGACACTAATTCTGAGGAATCGAAGTCAGTCGAGGAAGAATCGGAAGAAGAAGAGCAGATTGTCTACAAACAGAATCCTCCAAGGCAGTCCTTAAAAATAGTTGCAGAAGAGCCTGAATCCATCAACAAGCCCAAGTCTGGGGCTCCAGCAGAGGACCTGATGAGCAAGCAGATGAAGGAGATGAATCGAGCAATTAAGGACATTCAAGCCAAGGGTAAGGGCAAGCAGACCTACACTGGCGAAGATTTTTACGATGGTCTAGATGGGGATGATAATCTGGAGAACCTTCCTCATAAATTTCTCAAGTTTGATGGAACTGGCAACCCTAAAGCCCATTTAGCCACCTTTTATGCAGAGTGCAGCCGTTTCAGGAAAGATAACAGGGCTCTATTCATCTGTTTTCCCCGCAGTCTAGAGGGTGTAGCAGCCAAATGGTATGCTGACCACGTGAATCCTATCGAACTACGAGAGTTCGATAAGGTAGTAAATTTGTTCATCGAGCGCTTCTTATTCAACACTGAAGCCTCACCTACATTAAATCATCTTTACAACCTGAAGCAAGGAGAGAATAAAAGAGCAGGTGATTTCATTCACAGGTGGAGAAGCACCTATAATAAGATAAAGGTGCTCATTCCAGAGGAGCACGCACTGCAGGTGATCCTCAACAATTTATCTCAGCCCATAAGAAGCCTCATCGCCACTTCCCCGACGAAATTCTTCATCAAATTGATTGAGCGGGCCGAATGGCTCGAAGCAGGAATAGAAAGCGGACTTTACGAGGGCACGCCTCTGGTCAAGAATGTCCAAGACCAGAAGAAAAAGGAGCAATTCGCTCATTCAGTTGATACCTCCTGCAATAATCTTGGCAGCAGCAGCAAGAGAAACAAGAACAACAGTGGCAGTGGTCCGAGAGTAGATCAGAACAAGGGGCAGAAGGAGAAATCCTTTAAAAACAATGATAAACCGCTTCCAATTGGCTTTCAACAAAAAGGTGATCTGCAGGAGAAGCCCAAGTACATCAAGTGGGAGAAAGATCGAGTCTTCACTCCTTTAGATCAAACTATGGAAGCAATTCTGGATTACCTGTTAAAGCACGGGATGATCAAACTCCCTAAAATCGCGGATCCTCCCGTAATCTTGGGAAAGTTCAAGGACCAATTCTGCAAGTACCATAGGGCAACAGGGCACGACACGGAGCACTATTTTGTCCTCAAGCACATGATACAAGACTGCATTGACAAAAGTGAGCTGATAGAGGACGAGGAAGAAAGCAGCCGGCAGTCCTGACAGAACCATTTCCGAACCACTCGAAGAATTGATAAAGCCAAAGTTTTTTGCTTTCGTCTCTTTTTGTTAGTCGTCTTGTAGGGGCAAGTCAGCCCAGTCTTTTATGAATTTTTTTCTTTCAAAGTTCTTGTAAATATTCAGTCTTGTTATTGAACTTTTTGCTTATTAATGAAATGTCAATTTCCTTTTTATATCCAATGCTTCTTTTTCCTTTTCCATACTGAGGCATTTAAATTTCTTGTTCTTTTCAGAATGCGAGACAATCCTGACATCATTCATGAGAGAAATGATATTACCTATGAGGGCTTTTCAAAAATCATAAAAAAAAAAGTCTTCGTTATGACCAAAGAGTTCAAATGTTCTTTGGTCCAACCTTTGTCAAAAATCAACCCTCATGTTGATCAAGTTTTCAAAAATAGGTTTTCGAACCATTGCATTGAAAAATCAACCCTCGTGTTGATCATGTTTTCCAAAATAGGTTTTTGAACCATTGCATTGAAGGATCAACCCTTGTGTTGGTCTTATCTTCCAAAAATAGGTCCCAAATCTTGTGTTGATCATATTTTCCAATCAACCCTTGCGTTGATATTATCTTCCAAAATGGGTTATAAATCATCATATTCAAAGATCAATCCTTGCATTGGTCTTATCTTCCAAAAATGGATTTTAAATCATTAATTTCAAAGATCAACCCCTGTGTTGGTCTTATCTTCCAAGATTGGTTTTTAAAACATTATATTCAAAGATCAAACCTTGTGTTGATCTTATTATCAATTTCGAACTATTATTTTTAGAAATCAGATCTATTGTTGATCTTCTTCTTCAAAAATAGGTTTTCAAAACCATTGCCTTCAAAAATTAACCCTCATGATGATCTCTCATGTTTGATTTAAAGGATCAGATCTCGCGCTGATCATTCTTCCTGTGGTGGATTTTCTTCCCCAAAATGATTTCTCACTTATCTTTTAAATAAACATTTTCCTTTCAAGCTCCCATATGCAGGCAGGATCAGAAAAACTCCTTTTTTCTCAAATCTTATAAGTTTTTCAGTTAATTTTTGGTATCTTTATCTGTTTCATTCATTTTATTCATATTTTTTTTATCAAGTTTACATCAATTTTATTAAGTTTTATCATGTTTTCCTCAAATATATCAAATTTTATATTTCCCTTTCAGGTTAAGGGATAAACCTGATGCCTCTTTCCCATGAGGTATTTTCTAAATATTCTTTGTGGCCCCTTTCAGGTTAAGGGAAAAACCTGACCCTCGTTGTCCGAGGTGTACCCTTTCAGGTTAAGGGAAAAACCTGACCCTTGTTGTCCGAGGTGTTTCCCGCTCAGGTTAACGGATAAACCTGACCCTCGTTGTCCGAGGTGCTCCCATTCAGGATAAGGGAAAATCCTGAGATCTCTTGTAGGAGCAATAACGCTACCTATGAGGATGCTTTTGTAAATACAAGTTTTATCAATCTTTATTGATTTTCTAGATTTATATCAATTTGCCCTTCACTAAATTTTCTTAAATTCTATTCTTTTCCCATTCAGGATAAGGGATAATCCTGAGACCCCTTGTAGGAGCAATAACGCTACCTATGAGGATTCTTTTGTAAATACAAGTTTTGCCAATCTTTATTGATTTTCTAAATTTATATCAATTTACCTTCGCTAAAATTTTTTTAAATTCTATTATTTTCCCATTCAGGATAAGGGATAATCCTGAAACCCCTCGTAGGAGCCACAATGCTACCTATGAGGATTCTTTTGTAAATACAAGTTTTGTTAATCTTTGTTGATTTTCTAGATTTATATCAATTTTCCTTCATTAAATCTCTTTAAATTCTATTCTTGTTCCCATTCAGGATAAGGGAAAATCCTGATACCCCTCGTAAGAGCAATAACGCTACCTATGAGGATTCTTTTGTAAATACAAGTTTCGTCAACCTTCGTTGATTTTCTAAATTTATATCAATTTCTCTTTATTAAGATTCCTTAAATTCTTTTCTCATTCAGGATAAGGGATAATCCTGAAGACCTCTCGTGGAGGGCAACAATGCTACCTATGAGAATTCTTTTTGCAAATACAAGTTTTATCGATCTTTATTGATTTCTAAATTTATATCATTTTCTCTTCAAATTCTATTCTTTTTCCCATTCAGGATAAGGGATAATCCTGAGATCACTCATAAGAGCAACAATGCTACTCGTGAGAATTCTTTTTACAAAACAAATCAATTTCCTCAAATTCTCTCGATTTTTATCAATGTTTCATCAAAATTCTATATCCTTTTGTCTTCTCAAAATTCTATTCCTTCTATTTTCCCCATTCAGGATAAGGGTTTAATCCTGAAAATTGGACCGCATACCAGGTTCATCTAAATCATAGATCATAAGTTCTAAATCTTGTCATATCCCTTCTAAATTCAAGTCTCAGGTTATCTCTTCATAAAATCTTCTCTTTCCCCTTCAGGATAAGGGATAATCCTGAAACCCTGGCAATCATTCCTGCTTTAATCTCTAAATATCTTAAAAATGTCGGTCTCCTTCCCGACTTTCGGTCGAAAAACCCAGTCCTCGCACAGGGTTACCTCTCAAAATCTAAATATCAAGTCCATTCACAAAACTCAGTCCTCGTACTGGTTGCCTTCAAAAGTTTCGAACTTAAATCAGGTCATTAAATGAAACGTCCCATCTACTTCGTTGGTCGTTAAATGATTAAATGAAATGTCCCAGCTACTTCGCTGGTCGTTAAATGATTAAATGAAACGTCCCAGCTACTTTGTTGGTCGTTAAATGATTAAATGAAATGTCCCAGCTACTTCGCTGGTCGTTAAATGATTAAATGAAATGTCACAGCTACTTCGTTGGTCGTTAAATGATTAAATGAAATGTCCCAGCTACTTCGTTGGTCGTTAAATGATTAAATGAAATGTCCCAGCTACTTCATTGGTCGTTAAATGATTAAATGAAATGTCCCATCTACTTCGCTGGTCGTTAAATGGTTAAATGAAACGTCCCAGCTACTTCGCTGGTCGTTAAATGATTAAATAAAATGTCCCAGCTACTTCGTTGGTCGTTAAATGAAATGTCCCAGCTACTTCGCTGGTCGTTAAATAAAATGTTCCAACTCCTTCGTTGGTCGTTAAATGAAATGTCCCAGCTACTTCGCTGGTCGTTAAATAAAATGTCCCAGCTACTTCGCTGGTCGTTAAATGAAATGTCCCAGCTACTTCGCTGGTCATTAAATGAAATGTTCCAGCTCCTTCGTTGGTCGTTAAATAAAAGGTCCCAGTTTTACTGGTCATTAAATGAAAAGTTTCAGCTACTTCACTGGTCGTTAAATGAAAAGTCTCAGTTTTTACTGGTCGTTAAATGAAAAGTTCCAGCTCCTTCGCTGGTCATTTAAATGAAAAGTCTCAGTTTTTACTAGTCGTTAAATGAAAAGTTCCAGCTCTTTCGCTGGTCGTTAAAATGAAAGGTCCCAGTTTTACTGGTCATTAAACGAAAAGTTTCAGCTACTTCACTAGTCGTTAAATGAAAAGTCCCAGTTTTTACTGGTCGTTAAATGAAAAGTTTCAGCTCCTTCGCTGGTCGTTAAAATGAAAGGTCCCAGTTTTTACTTGTCATTAAATGAAATGTCCCAGCTACTTCGCTGGTCGTTAAATGAAAGGTTTTAGTTTTACTAGTCAGAATGTCCAAAATCATAGATTGCAACTAAAGGTCTTATCAAAATCTATATTGAGTGATTATTTCACAAAGAATTCATGAAATTTTTGCCAATTTGCTAAAAGTATTTATTGATTCCAATATTCTTAAAATTACCTCAGATTACCTCTAGTATTTCTTTCCAAAAAGGTGAAACTTTTTGCGAAAAAGAGGTAAAATTGAAATCTTTTCCCTGTTTGATCAACCAAAAGGATGAAAGAAATATCCTCGGTATGATTGGCGAAAGAAATATTCGATGACATTGAAAAGCCAGAAGCGAATTGATATTGATCATAGCTATGGCGCGTGTTTTAAGACGATTTTCTGGCAATTAGGCAGTAGAAATATCATGAGCCATAAAAGAATCCACTTAATTCATATCCTCTCATTTTTAAAGCTGCAATCAAATATCTGCAAAAGGAATCCCTCAATTGTCGTCAAGATGAAGACGAATTAAGCGAGTAGACCCCCGGGGCCAAAGAAGATTTGGATCATCTACCGAGATGAAGGAGTTTGTGAAGGATCCTTCCGGGGAAAGTTCAGATCACCGTCGAGATGAAGGCGAGTGTGATGGACCTACCGACAAACCCTAAATGATATTTGATTTCTACTATCATCTAAAGACCTTTGAGCCAATACCATCATATATAATCCCTGAGAAAATGAAGGATCGGAACATCTCTAAGATGAAGGAGTTTGTGACGTACCCTTCCCTGAAAAAAAGAGAAAAGTCAGGAACATCCAAAATGAAGGATGATGAAAAAGCCCGAAAAAGCTCAATGACTCAAAAAGAGTGCAAGAAGATCATCATGGGAAAAACACCCAGATATCAAACTGCCTAAATTGCCAGAAGTCATCTTTTCTTATGCGAAATATCTTTTATCAATATCTTTTCACTACTTGCTTTTATGAAATTAAGAATATTTCCTCTCTTCTCATATCAAGGAAATGGATAACTTCCTTGAAGAAAGTCATCAGCGCTAAAATTTTGAATTTGACTCTAAAAACCAAGAAGTTAACGTCGTTGGAGGACATGCTCTAGGTAAAAGAGGGAATGTCTTTTGCACACACGTGTACATTCTTCAAACATTGAAGTCAACTATAAATTTATCTTATTGGCAAAATTTTCTAGATATTCTAAGAATGAAATAAATATCCAATATCCATTTTGGTGCAATCTAGCATTGTTCATATCTTCCAGAAGAGTTACCCCATTCCGTTGAAGTATCTCTCCTGTCCCATCACGGTTTCAAGAAATCCGTACGGTTGTACCCACTCAGGTTAAGGGTCAAAACCTGTATTTTCTGCGAGAGGTCATTAAGTTCAAAAAAGCTGATTTCAGTCTCAGCAATGAGACACCCAAGTTCATCCATTTTTCCAAGCTTTAGGGAACCCCATTTCCTTCCTCCTTTCGCAAACCCCTTTCGGATTTGTTCATCCAAACTCCGAAGGTTCCATCATGGTCTCTTCACTCGAGGATTCCATATGGTCGTCCCCTTCAGGTTAAGTGTTAAAGCCTGAACCTCGCCCCTCGAGGTATTTTCCTTTTCAGGTTTGGGTTAAACATGAGTCTCGTTTCGACGAGGTGTTTTCCTTCCAAGTCCCATCATGGTTCTTCCCATCGAGAAAACCATGCTTCGTATATCCATTTAGGATAAAGTCCTATTTGAGCTTCATCTCACGAGGCATTCTCTCATAAATGTCCCATCAAAGTCCTCATATATTCCTTTCCTCATTCAGGTTATTTTGAGATATATTCGTCTCATCCAGGTTAAGGGCTAAACTTGAGTCACTCTGAAAAGCTGATCTTGTCTCACCCATGAGGCTTGATCAAAATTCTTACCTTTCATCATTTCGGGATCTTCACCCAGAGTCCCATTACGATTTCCTCATTTCTGTTGTGCAGTCATATCATCCTCGAGGATTTCATCCCTTTCAAGCCATTCAGGATAAGGTATTAAGCCTGAAGCCATGTCTTTCAAATAAATTCTTCCACACCCAGTTCAGATCTGCTGACTGGGGCATTTTTCAAAATTTGGAGTGTTATCTTTGCCACTAAGCTTGGCTTTCAACCGGCTTAGTAGCAAAGAGGGGCATCTGTGAACACCCCAAATTTTTCAAAATCTTTTAAATATTCCCTTTTTGCCCCTAAATTCATTTTTTGAGCAAATGAGTCATTTTTAATCTAAATTTCAGTTCATTTCTCAAGCTTTATTCAAATTAAATTCATTTTATATGTTTAAATTGATTTCGGATCTGGATCCATTGTCCAGATCCAAATCTGAGTCTCATCGTCCAAATTTAAAATTAAATTTGCAGAAAATACCAAAAATAGTTTTTAAATAGCTCGGACAGTCCATCCAACATCTGTTTGGATCCATCACATTGTATTTCTCGATTCAAGTTTCAAAAACTCGAACATTTTTTTTTTTTAAAACTTGGGTCCAAACCCATTCTTCTAAAAAAATTTCCCCAAAATAAACCTGACTTTTCAGAAAAGCTCTGCTTTTATAAATATTTTTGAAATTTTGTAAAAAAGTAGTCAAAAATCCCTAGTTTCTAGAATTTTGTCTTTAAAAAGTACAAATATATATATATATATATTTAAGAAAATAACAAAAAATGAGAAAATCAAAAATCCAAAAATTTCAGAAACTATGTAATCCACCCTCTTTTTTAAACTTTTTGATAAAACCCTCTCTTCAAAACTCTTTTTGAAAAACAAAAACCATTTTTTAGGAAATTTCTGAAAAGGAGCCCCTCTTTGCAAATTGGAGAAAATGGCAACGGCCATCCTCCCGTGCGCCCTCCATCGCCTCCTCTCCCGCTGGATCTCCCTCCATCTCCAACAAATCCTCTCTCGAAGGCTCTTCTTCACTCTTAAAAAGAGGATCACGCAGAGGGAGCAAGGATCCGCCTTCACCCTGCCATCTATTTCTTCATGAACGATCGATCTTCTGCCTCTCCACCTTCTTCTCCTTCACGATCGGTCTCCCACCTCTCCAGTGTCATCTAGTTCCTTCAGCCCCTTTGTCTATCGATCATTCGCCTCTGATCCATTCTTCATCCACGCTCTTCTGCAAGCAAATTGGGGTTGAAAAGGGTAGATCATCCCTACAACAGGAAAGGGGCCAGACTCCCCTTTCATTCCAGATCCTGGTAGAGCTGCAGGTAAGTGTCCAATCTTCCTCCTCTTTGCTTTATTGTGATTTTTCATGGAGATTCCTGGTTCTCAGATCTTCGGTTTTAAATTTTCCTTTCACAACATTATGGAAGGGATCGACCTGCATATAGCAGGATCGACCCTCCATTGCTATAGCAAGTGGAAATCCACCTTCCAACATACTTCCTATATTCTTCTCTCCTTTTTTTTTATATGCCTTTTATCTTGCTTTATTCCATTCCGATAGTAGAGCAGCATTCTTTTTGTTGGTTTTATGTTTTTCCCTTCCCTTTGTTTTGTTTTTTTTTTATTTATTTTACTTTTAACTAGTTGATTGTTCATTAGATCTAGTGGTATTTCTGGTTCATAACAAAATTTTCCATCTATTAATCAATTGCGATGTGTAGATATATCGGTTCATCGGGATATTGATTTGATTTGGTATCATAATTAGTAAAACTCAGGATTGATCTAATCCTAATATGAAATCTCGGCAGTTCTTTTGAGGATTTTTTTTTTTAATAAGCAGAACAACATATACTGTTTCCTGCCATTCTGAGAATATGCACGATCTTTTCCCCTTGTCACTTTGCATCTCTTCTTCATATCCTATTTCTCGCATTTTCTTGCAATTCCTGCATTACATATAATTTTTTGTTTCACTCTTTGATAATTGGACTGTGTTCTCAACCATCCATTGATTTTCGGGCACCCTGTGCACTGTTAATCATCCAATGATCTGGATCTCCTGCTTCTACGACCCATGATATCATATACAAGACGGGTAGATTTCCCTGGTACTCCTTTGATGGGTTCATCTTTGAATTAAAGAGAATGCAGGTTC
This sequence comes from Nuphar pumila, assembly GCF_984573655.1. Classification (NCBI taxonomy): domain Eukaryota; kingdom Viridiplantae; phylum Streptophyta; class Magnoliopsida; order Nymphaeales; family Nymphaeaceae; genus Nuphar; species Nuphar pumila. The sequence continues at coordinate 50,478,139 of NC_143257.1, read as the reverse complement.
TTTTTTTTTTTACTGAAATAAACATTGTTGACCTCATGGATGTTGCTGAGTGTACATTTTCCTCTCTTAGAAAAAGCGAAATCTCCTAACCAGTGCAACAATTTTCTGGATGCTGCCTTTCCTGAGAAATTCAGAAATTGAATCATGGCCTTCCTGCTGGTGTCTTGCTGCTGAAAGGAGTCTGTAAGCAAAAGTTCATATTGTATAATCGTGGCTTTCCTGACTACTTAAGTGTAAGTGATCCCAAGAATCTTTAGACTACTGTTTTATGTAAATGTTGGGTTAGGAGTAATCTGATACTTTATTTTGACATCATTTTAAAGAGGAAAGACTGATGTTAAAGCATTTTGTTGCACACTGATAAAAAAATCATTTCCTACTTACATATTACCAGAACTTATATGTGTGTCATTTGGTGCACAGGGAATGAAGAGCTTGGCTGAATCAAGGGAATAGATGAGATTTTTTTTTTAAGTAATATATACATTTTCTCTTACTTTGTGAAGTCCTGGAACATCTAGAGATTATTGCAGGGTCAAGATGCGTCAATTTCAATAAAGCCAATATTGGGTAGAACATTTTTCAACTATCGGTCATATTTCATTACTGGGGTATGTTTAAGGAGAAACCTGACTTCTAAAGGAGTTCAAAGCTGGTACTTAATAATGAATGATGGACTTTGGAATTCTCATCAGTAAACAAAGATGAAGCTAATATATATATATATATATATATATATATATATATATATATATATATATATATATATATATAAATATATATATATATATATATATATAAATATATATATATATATAATATGTATATAGTTTTTCCGAGAAATGGGACACATGGGTCTGTGCGTGAATTTTGACTTTGTGGATTATGCTTGTTAAGTGTTTGATGAATTACTTCACAGGTATAACGTTGTTATCCTAGTAAAAAGAAAAAGATATAAACATAGATATGCTGCTGGACCAAATGTCTCTGGTAGCTATTGACAGATTTAACAGAATGTGGGTTAGGAATTTGATAGAAAAGCAAAGACAGACCTGACTGTGCAGTGGAACTCAACTTTTCCAAAGAAAATGTTGATCTCGCTAGCAAGATTGTGTGATGTTGAGATATCCTCATATGTTGAGAGCATCTGTTGCGCATCCTAAAAAAAAAAAAAAAAGAGAGTAGACCGATGGGTTTCATTGCTCTTCCTTGGCAGCATATCATTAGCTCATCTGAATTTCTTCAGAGTAGCAAAATTCATGCTAGCTCATCAAAGTTTCTTCAGAGTAGCCGAATTCATACTCCTGTAGCTGCAATGCTGACCATCATAGTGATCATAGCATATATATATATATATGTGTGTGTGTGTGTGTGTGTGAGTGTATGTGTATGTGTCTGCTGCATTACAGAGTACATATAGTTTGTCATCATTATGAGATACATTAAACATCCAGCTGCCCTCCTCTCTGTACCTACAACACCTTGCTGTAAATGGTATTATCCTGTCACCTCTTTCCTTTGGAGAATGCATTACAGACAACATGTATGTTTTCCCTTGATGATTGCACTCATCATGTCCTTACATAACCTCTTGATCAAACATCTTGCAGGAAGTTCAGTCTAAATTTTACCTCAAAACTCTAATGATTCTCTAAATTTTTTTTTATTATGAAAGTTTTATCCCCCAGCATATCTTGTATACTTCCTATCACATTTCATTAAGCATCCCCAACCACACTTCCACTTACCAGCATCAATATATAACACCTGTGCGTGCTCACAGCACCATTTGCTGTAGCACCTTTGCAGCTTACAGCATCTTTATTCCATTACACTACACTACCTCACCTCCAGCCTATTCTACCCACAAATGAAACCTCTCACTCATTCACAGCAATGCTTAGCATTGCTGTGATGTTCCACTCACTTACAACAATGTCCAAACATTGCTGTAATCTCCATATACTTACAATAGTGCTCACTACTGTAATTCCTCACTAATTCATAGTAGTGTCTAAGAAATGGCTGTGATGTTCCATTCACCAAATGCTTCTTCAGCAACACCTGGTTCATTGTCACATGACAATACCCTGCATCCATATACCATTCATCATCTTCACATCCATATACCATTCATTCATATTTCAGCATAATGTCCATTCCATCATTTATTGCTATAGGCCCTTACTTCATTACATGCCATATATATATATATACCTATATATACATATGTATGCATGTATAGATATATGTATATAAGTGTATATGTCATTATCCATCTTTTCATCATGTATATCTGGGCATGTGAGCAATTTTACCATTAAAATCTATGTGATATGCATAACTTTCTTCTATTTTTATGTTAATCCAGTTGTTTTGCAGGGAGTATGTAGAAAATATCATTACTTGGAGTGGTAAATTCGATTCTATATGTTGTAATAGTTAGATTTTGAATGAGAATTTATATTTCCCGTTTTAGATTAGAATGAATGAGCATTGTAAATATCATGAATTACTTATTCTTCATGCATTTTTCCTTTATTTCTCAAAATTCTCACAAATGGCAACACGAATGGCACGTGCACCATTTCATAAGAGGTAAACTAGTCCTAAGTTGATGATTTACATCAACGGTCATAGTCGCGATGTAAACAAGACTAAGGATTTTTATCTTTTATAAAATAACACTGGTGTTGAGAAACTCTGTTTTGATGTCACATAATATGATACACTGTCGTATTTGATTTTATATGATATGATAATATGTCCTCTTGAAAAATGTTATATTATGACTGAATATGTTTTGCCATAAATCTAACGAGTATTTGATGCAAGGATATCTCACCCAATAAGGATGGAGACTTCCTGATTCAAGTACAACTGTGGTGCAATCATACTCCTTGAAGAAAAAGCTTGATGAGCCATGCATTCCTAAAGTTCAAATGAAGAGATCGGCTACCTCAAAATGAAGACTTTTTTCTTCTTTAGAGTCATATGTAACAGAACCTTCAGGAACTTGCATATTGCATATTACATACTCATTCATAAAAACTATATCATAAAAGTATACGATAGTTTCAAAAAGCTCCTTTTTGAAAACCAATAATTGTACCTTTTTACAACCCTTTATGAAAAAGATATTTTGTTATGTAATAATTGTACCTTACACTATATACAAGACAACATGAAAAAGAAATGTAGGAAAAAGACAAAAACATAGAATCGGCTACATAGGGAAAAACAAATATAATATGTTTTTGAAAAGACTCTAGTTACCTTCTTTAAAGAAATGTTTTTAATATAAGAAAAAGACAAAAACATAAAATCGACTACATAGAAAAACAAATATAATATGTTTTTGAAAAGACTCTAGTTACCTTCTTTAAAGAAATGTTTTTAATATAAGAAGAATACAAAAACATAAAATCGGCTACACAAAAGAAAAACAAATATAATATGTTTTTGAAAGGACTCTAGTTACCTTTTTACAAAACCATAGAATGTCGACTTACTTGAAGTCATCATTCTCTTTTGTACAAAGCATTAAATACCTCATGTAACAAATCCTTGTTAATATCCTTCTCAAAGAATGTCGACCTTCTTTTAGTCCTCATTCTCTCTGAAGACTTTGAAAAATACAACATAAAGAAAACACTTGACATGACTATGTACCAATAAATATCTCAAAGCACTCATTGTACTTACACTCATTTAAAGTAAAGAAGTACTTATGTACCTCAAATCATTTATTAGAATAAAGACAAAACTACAACCCAACGTTCAATGTACTATTGTAAGAAATAGACTTTTTACATAAAATATGTATTACCTAAAATATTAAAACGACTAGTGTACCCTATATTTTACTTTTATGGAAAAAGGCATTCTCGAATTTCTCTAAAAGATATTTTTGAAATGACATAACATTTCACATTTCAAAAAGGCTACGATTTCAAAATGTAACGACTACTTTTTCATAAGCTATATAAACACACTCAAATAAACTATTCAACAATGGAATGGAATAGACGTGTGAGCTTACAACGAGAAAAATTCTTATTTGATATTTGAAAAGAGAGCCTTGAAAAAAAAAGAGAAAAAGAAAAGAAAGAAAAGAAAGAAAAGAGAAAAAGTCAAGTCCAGCTCTTTGACAAAGAGCATCCTCTGAGTGACAAACAGAACATTCTGAGAATCCTTCATTCGTGCATTCATATCATTCTGAAGGTTCTATAGGAAGTATTGTAACTCTGTTATTCACTGTTTTCCTTCTTTATTGAAAGAAGTAGACCTCTGTGAAAGAGGGTGTTGCCCTTCTCTGTTGAGAGAAGAAGACCTCTGTGAAAGAGGGTGTTGTCATTCTCTGTTGAGGGAAGAAGACCTCTGTGGAAGAGGGTGTGCCCTTTCTCTGTTGAGAGAAGAAGACCTCTGAGGAAGAGGGTGTTGTACTATTTATCCGGTGACTCGGATGTTATAGTGGAAAGCTCAAGTGGTTTGCTTGGGGACTGGATGTAGGTCTGGGTACTGACCGAACCAGTATAAATTTTGTGTTTTATGTGTTGTGCCTAATTGCCTGATTATTTTATTTTATCGATCTATATCATATTTCACTATTCACCCCCCCTCTAGTGGAATTTCAACTGGATCCGCACTGGATCCTCTTCAAAAAATCATCATATTTTCTTCTTTTATCAGAATTTCACTTAAAATTAACTCAAAATATATACCAATGGCCATAGTCAGGGTATATTGAGAGTTCATTTCATTTTAAATTCTATAAAAGCACCAAATGTATTTTATTCTTCCCTTGAATTTAAATATAGATTATTATATAATACATTCAATGACCATAGTCAAGGATGTATTATATCTTCAATCTTATTTTAATTCATTTAAAGAATAGAATAGCTTTTCAAATCCAATTTCAAATCCTTTAAATTCATTCATCATATAGGATAGAATTGCATCATATTTTCAAAATTCTTTTTCAAAAATCCAAGTAATATTGAATATCTCTCTTCAATTTCTACTTCATCAAATTCTATCTCATCTTCAGAGTCCAATTTGACTTTGAAAATTCAAATTCATTTTATATTCAAAACTCCATTCAATTTCAAAGTTCAATTTAACTTTGAGATTTCTTTCATCTTCTAAAATCCAAATTCAAAACTTCAAAATTCAAGGTCTAATTTAATTTTGAAATTCATTTTGTACATTCAAGATTCAAATTCTAAATTTCATTTTCCAAGTTCAATTCAAACTTGGAAGTTCTTGATTCATCTTCTAAATTCCAAAATTCAAGTTTTCAAGTTCAAAGTCTAAATTTGGCTTTGAAATCCACTTATATGTTCAGAATTCAAAATCTCAAATCAAAATTCCAAGGATAGATCCTAATCTCAACTTGGATCCAGATTTCCATGTATAAATCTTCACTCTTTGATCTCAGATTATAGATCCAAAACCCATTCTAGGATCCAGAACCCGATTCTACTTTGGATCTCAGATTTCAGATCCAAAATTTCCTTAGGATCCGGAATCCGACCACATTTTGGATCTCAGGCTTCCGATCCAAATTCCATCTTAGGGTTCAGAATCCAATTCTACATTGGATCTCAGACTTCAGATCCAATTCCATTTTAGGATCCAGAATTCAACACTACTTTTTGGATCCCATCTTCAGATCCAAAATTTTCTTTAGGATCCAGGATCCAGTTTCACCTTATATCTCAGATTTCAGATCCAAATCCATTTTAGGATCCAAAATCCAATTTCACCTTGGATCTCAGACTTCAGATCTAAATCCATCTTAGGATCCAGAGTCTAACTCTACATTGGATCTCAGACTTTAGATAAAAAATCCATCTTAGGATCCAGAACCCAATTCTATATTTGGATCTTAGACTTCAGACCCACTCCATTTTTAGGATCCACAACCCAAGTCCATCTTGGATTCTAAAATCTCGGATCTCAACTTGTTTAGGATCCGGAATCCAATTCTAATTCTAGATTTCAAATCCATTTTCGGATTTAATCTGAATCTCTTAAATCCATTTCCATTCTTAAATACCACTTGATTTTCTCAAATCCATTCTAAGATTCGAATTCAATATCACTTTAAAATTTCATCTTCTTCTCCTAAATCCATGATTAAATTTCAAAGTCCATTTCCGACTTTGAAACTTCATTGCCTTTCACTTCAAAGCTTCAAATCATTCTTTTCTCAAAATCAAGATTTATTCTTCTAAACTCTGATTTACTTCAAAGACTTAGAACTTCTCTGATCTATCTCAAGTTCTAAGTCAGATTTAATCATTTCTTCACTCCCTTATCAAATTCATCTCAGAATACTTGGAAATTTCCAAAACATTCTTTTTCAAAAGAGCATACATCCTTGCATCGCACAAGCATGATTCTTTGTGCATTTAGATCTTTTAGAGTTAGAATAAATTCTTAGATTATATTTAGGCAAAGCAAAAGGCATAGATTCGATCCTTGGTTTGATTACCCCTGGTAAAGGCGCCAGGAACGGTCGAACCTCATACCGACGAGCAAATCCCATCTCTCCATTTTTCCCGCAAATTTTCAAAACGGAGGCGAGTTAAATTTCTAAATACTTTTCAAATCAAGGTCAAGTGAAAACCCGCATAAGGATTCCTCTCTTTCTTCTCTCTTCTTTCTTCTCTCTTCTTTCTTTTCTCTTCTCTCTTTTCTTTCTTTTATTTTTCTCCCTTCAAAAAGGAGGAAAATAGAAGTTAGAAAAGGAAAAGAGAAGGAAGAGAGAGAAACCACAAGAGAGGAAAATTTTTGCGATGATCACAGTCATGTTGGCTACCAAACTCTTGTCAAACAAATCATCCGAGCAAGATATTACTGGAGAACTATGCAACAAGATTGCTATCATTTTGTGAAGAAGTGCGTTCAATGTCAGATGCATGCACCTTCCATTCATGCGCCAATGACATATTTGCAATCTGTCGTCTCGCCATGGCCATTTTCTATGTGGGCTTTTGATGTTGTAGGCCCCATCACCCCTTCTGCTTCAAATGGCCATAAATATTTTCTTGCTGCAACAGAATATTTTACTAAATAGGTAGAAGTAGTCAGTCTACGCACAGTCGAAGGTCGACATGTGGTCTCATTCATCCACAAGAACATCTTATGTCGCTTTGGTATACCGCATGATATTGTGTCAGATAATGGCAGTTATTTCAAGAATGATAGGATGAGGACATTCTGCTCAAAATTCAGAATCCATCATCATTTCTCCGCTGCTTATTATCCTCAAGAGAATGGTCAAGCAGAGGCCACTAATAAGATTTTGATTCGAATCTGGGAGCGAAATTTAGAAACAGGTCATGACTGACATGAGAAGATTCATGATGCATTGTGGGCGTACAAAACCACCATTTAAACTCCAACTAATGCTACTCCATCAGAACTTGTCTACGGAACTGAAGTAGTACTGCCTCTACATGTTTAGAAACCTTCTCTGAAATTTGCATCACTTCTAGAAATACCTCTTGATCAATATCAGCAACAACGGCTAGTACAACTTGATTTGCTAGATAAAAGAAGGCTCAGAGCAACAGAGCAACAGAGCACGCTCAATCATATCGTCAGAGGATAGCCAGACAATATGCAAAATCTGTCATTGAAAGAAAATTTTGAGTCAATGATCTAGTGCTCAGATCAACGACTTATCTCAAGCACCGCCCAGGTGGCAAGTGGTCACCAAATTGAGAAGGTACTTATGTTGTCAAAGAGGTATTACCTCGTAATTCATATCGGCTCATCAATGCCGATGGAGTGGAATTACCAGAACCCATCAATGCTCGACATTTGAAAAAAATCTATACTTAAATCATGTCTTATTCTTTGTAATTCCTCCAAATTTTGTTCTATAATGGTTAAATTCTCCTTTCCCAGTTACACTGGGGCATTTTTAAAATTTTGTTTTTATCTATAAATATCCTGTATGCAGGCAGGATAAACAAATCTCTCATTTTGCACGCATGTGCACTCATTTTATATCATTTTCATATTTGCATACATCTGCATTCATTGGCATGCATTTGCATCAAGTTCAGTTACCCATTCAGGATAAGGGATAATCCTGAGACCCCGACAATCATTCTCGTTACAATTCTCAAATACTCTAAGAGCATAGGTCTCTTTCAAAAATTCAAGTCTCAATTTAAAAACAAGGTATGTTTCCAAAATCCAGTGCTCGAACTGATATATTTTCAAAAGCCAATGTCTATGTTGACACATTTTCAAAACCCGGTATTCATACTGGTATTCTTCCAAAATTAAGCACTCGTGTTAATGTCTCACTGGTTGGTCGTGTCAGTCGACCTCTTGGGTTCAGTCTTTGTGCTGATCATTCATCAAAATTCAAGATCCAATTACCAATTTCGGCTCTTAGGCCATCCAATTACCAATTTTGGCCCTCGGGCCACCCAATTTCCCATTTTCCAATTTCCAAATTCAAATTTCAAATTTCAAATTTCAAATTTCAAATTTCAAATTTCAAATTTCAAATTTCAAATTTCAAATTTCAAATTTCAAATTTCAAATTTCAAATTTTCAATTTCCAATTTCCAATTTCTAATTTTTCAATTTCCAATTTCGACCTTCGGGTCAATCAATTTCCAAATTTCCAACTTCAACCTTTCGGTCGATCAATTCCAATTTCGACCTTTGGGTCAATCAATTCCAATTTCAACCTTCGAGTCAATCAATTTCCAATTTCCAAATATCAATTTCCAAATTCCAAACTTCCAATTTCCAATTTCCAATTTCAAATATCAAATTTCAAAATTTCAACTTTCAATTTCGACCCTTTTGGTCACCCAATACCAATTTCAATCATTTCCTCTTGCGAAAGACCCTTTGTACAGTGAGAGTTCAAGGGAGCTCGTTCTTTTTGCATGCTATCCTTTGTTCACCAACCCTCTTTTCAGGTAGAGTTTGAAGGGACTCGTGTCTTCGTGAACTGTTTGCAAAACAAATTTCCAAATTCATACAAGGAACCCTTAGTTCAGGGAGAGCTTCGACAGAAGTTTGCTTTCCTTGTAACCATATATTCATACTAGACCATTTCATCATGAAGGACCCTCTTTTCAGAGAGAGTGTGATGGACCCATTCCTTCATGACCAATTCACTGACCTCATCATTACTGGGCCCCTTTCCATAAGAGAAGCCTAATGTTAGGAAGTTTTGACGAAAGCTTAATTTCTCTTCGAAAGTTTGTTTTGCAAACACTTCCTCTTCAGGAAAGAGAGGAGTAATTTCTATTTCCAATTTCTGAATCTTCTCCTTTGGGGAAAGGAGAAGAAAATTTCTGGCAGAGACGCGTTGAGTCATGCTTCAAATGTTTGCTTTCACAAAGAATTTCAAAAACATTTTGCCAATTTGCCATTAAAAATTTGTTGATTTCAAAATCTTTATTGCACAAAAACATTACCTCAGAATACCTTCAGTATTACTTCCGAAAGGACAAAGCTTTCGCGAAAAAGGATTCAAAATTCAGAATCTTTCTATTGGTCAACCAAAAGGATGAAGAATAAATCTTTGATATGGCCAGCAAAGAAAATTCAATGTTGTTGCAAAGTCATAAGTGATCGGTATTGATCGCAGTCAATGGCACATTTTTAAAGATCATTCTTAAAAAATAAAGTAGTCAAAATATCCTGGGAGACACAGAAAAATCCATTCAATTTTTATATCTCCTCAATCACCTAAGCTGCAATTAAGTATCTACAAAAGGGATCTCTCAATTGTCATCAAGGTGAAGACGAATTATGTGAGTTAGACCCCCAGAGCCAAAGAAGATTTGGATCATATCCAAGATGGAGTTTGTGACGAATCCTTCTAGAGAAAGTTCAGAGCACCTTCAAGATGAAGGTGACTGCGATGAGCCTCCCGACAAACCCTAAAGAATATTTAATTTCTGCTATCATCAAGAGATTTCCAACCAAAGAGCCAATAACCATCAATATAATCCCTGAGAGAAAAGAAGGATCAGAGAATCTCTGAGATGAAGAAGTTTGTGACGTACCCTTCAAAAAAAAAAGGAGAGAGAAAAGTCAGGACATCTCCAAAATGAAGGATGATGTAATCCCCAAAAACCCAACAGAGCTCTAATTCTGCCAATAAAAAAAAAGTGGACAGAAAGATCATCATGAAAAAGAATCCCAGGATATCAGACTGCCAAAACTATCAAAGAATCTTCTTTAATTTTGTGAAATTCTATTATTAATATTCTTTCACCAATTGCTTTCACAATATCAAAAATACTCTTTTTTCTGCTCATATCAGAGAAATTGATAGCCTCCCTGAAAGAAAGTCAATTGCAAGAAATTTGAATTTGAATCTTGATTCTACGGAGTTAAGCCCAGTCGGAGGTAATACTTCAGGTAGAAAAGAGGGAATACTTTCAAACCAATGTGCATCATTTCCAATTATTTTGAATCAACAACAATTTTTCAATATTTTGACAAAATTTTCTAGCCATTCTGACATGAAGCGAGAGCTTGACGTTCATCCTTAGCGCATCCTGACATCAGTTGTTATCCCTTTTAGGACTTGATAACGGGAGTTTTCAAGATTCCTTCCCTTCTGTTGGTATAATCTGAGCGTCTGGGTTTTCAGATTCGCACACTTCTCTGTGTCCCCACTGTCCCACCATAGACAGTCCAATTTCGGCTTGAGGTTAAGCCACCAATCATTTTCTCGCAAAAGGTCACAAATTTCAAAAGTTATTTAGTCTCAGCAATGAGGCACCCAAAATCAAACCCCTTTTCAAGCTTTAGGGACCCCAATTTCATCCTTTTTCAAAACCTCTATCGATTTTATTGTGCGAAGATCCGAAGGTTCCATCATGGTTTCTTCCTTTGAGGATTCCATTCATTTTTCACCCAATCAGGATAAGGGTATAAATTTGAGCCTCCTTTGATGAGGTATTTCATTTTCCGCCCAATCAGGATAATGATACAAACCTGAGCCTCCTTTGATGAGGTATTTTATTTTTCACCCAATCAGGATAAGGGTACAAACCTGAGCCTCCTTTGATGAGGTATTTCATTTTCCGCCCAATCAAGATAAGGGTACAAACCTGAACCTCCTTTGATGATGTGTTTTATTTTCCGCCCAATCAGGATAAGGGTACAAACCTGAGCCTCCTTTGATGAGGTATTTTATTTTCCGCTCAATCAGGATAAGGGTACAAACCTGAGCCTCCTCTGAGGAGGTATTTCATTTCCCGATCAGGTTAAGGGTTAAACCTGAGCTTCATTTTGATGAGGTATTTTATCTCCCGGTCAGATTAAGGGTCAAACCTGAGCTTCGTTTCTACACGAGGTATTTCTGTCTCATCCAGGTTAAGGGCAAAACCTGAATCTCACTTCTTTTGAAGTAAATTCTTTCCTCTTTATTCTCCATTTCATATCTACCATTTTCATTAGGGTTAGTTTGTTCATACCCAGTCAGATCCTTCTAACTGAGGCATTTTTATTGCCTAAATTTGATGTGTTTTTCTTTGCCACTAAGCTCGTCTTCAAGCCGACTTAGTAGCAAAGAGGGGCATCTGTAAACACCCCAAATTTTCTTCATCCATTCTCAAAACAATACTCCTCAGGCAGTGCCAAACCTGTTAGGTCAGTGTAGGAGTCAAACCCTGAGTCAGTTTCAAAAAATCACCATTTTACCAACTTTTATTAGAAAAATTACCATTTTACCCCTAGGTCATCCCGGACCCCAGTCAGTCGGAGTCAACAAAGCTCACTGGTCAGTTCAGAACATTTAGAATATCAGTTATTTCAAGCTCATAATGAACAAACCATTTTCATTTCTGACCATTCCTACCAAAATGGGATCATTTCTTCAGAAATTAGCTCATTTCTCACTCAAATGCAAGCCAATTGTCTCCGAGTCAGTCAGTCATAGTCAGTTATATTCTTCAGAGTCTAACTTGAGCTCACCAGGAGTTCAAGTGCTCCAGTTTCAGTTTAAAACCATTTCTAAGTGTCCAGGAGCCCATTTTAGCCCGTTTCAGCTCTTTCAGCTGAAACTGAGCTGAGTTCAATCAGTTGAGCTAGTGTTTGAGCTTTGATTTTAGTTCATCTCAGTATTAATAAACTTTGTTTCATCTCAAACCCAGTTCAGGTTCGTAATTCATTTCACTCCAGTGATCATTCCGTACAATTTCTCTAAAAATGACAGCTTTTCTTGAAAATTCAGTCAGAAAGGTCAATTATGTCAATGTCTGGTCAATTCATTTGATTTCTGAAACTCTAGAATCCAGTTCAATCCAGCTCATTTCAGTTTGATTCAGCTCAAACCCCAATTTTCAGTGTCACTCTGGCCCGGTAGAGCCCAAAAACCATTTCTTGAGCTATTTTGCAAATTTTATCGATTTTAATGCTTTGTGAACTGGTACAACTGCCAATCGGGGTCTAACATCCAAAATTCTTCATTCACGGTCTGCATTTCGCATGTCATTTCTCATCATTTCATATCATTTCTCAGCATTTCCTAACATTTTGTTCCATTTTCGAAGTCCAGAACAACTGTTTTATAAATTTCAATCTAGATTGAGTTTTAAAAGTTTTCAAAAATCAATTTCAAACCCTCGATTTCTAAAATTGACATTTTTACCCCCAAAAGTCTAAATTTGGAAATATTTTCTTGAGAAAAACAATCTGGATTTATTTCAAACTCAAATTTTCAAATTCTACACTGGATTTGCTTCGCAACGGGGTATTGAACTTCAAAATCCGAGTTTGTTTCAAAAACTGCCAAAAATAGCTCATTTCGTCTGGAAATTTTCTGAAAAGACTATTTTACCTTTCCAATCGTCAAAATGAGTTTCAAAAGTGGAATTTAGACCCGCTCTGAGATGGTCCATCCATTTGCATTTTCTGTTTTAATTTATAAAAAAGAAAAAAAATTACCTTTTTCTTTATTTTTTTGTTTGTTTTATTTTATTTTATTATTTATTTTTCCTAAGGTGGGACCCACAAGGGGGTCGACCACCCTAGCCCTCAATCCAGCCCATTTCCTTTCTTTCTTCCTCCATTTTTTTTTCATTTTTTTTCTTTTTTCTTTCTTTTCTTCCTTTTTCCTTCATTTTTCTTTTCTTTCTTTCTTTCCTCCTTTCTTTCCTCTCCCTCCACTCACATATGGCATTGTCCAGCCTTCTTTCCTCTCTTCCTTTCCCTCTTCTTTCTTCCCCTTTCTTTCATTTTTCTTCTTCCCCTCTTCTTTCCTTTTCCTTCCCTTCCTTCTTTCCCCTTTCTTCCTTACTCCCTTGCTATTTCCCTACACAGCCCAATGGCTACAGCCATTCACGTAGAATCCATTATCAAAGCCATTGCACATTATTAGTAACTTAGGTTTTATGTGATTAAAACCTAAGTTGTAAAAAAAAAATAAGAGGAACGATTGCTCCCATTGCCCCTTAACGCATCTCTCTCTCTCTCTCTCTCTCTCTCTCTCTCTCTCTCTCTCTCTCTCTTTCTCTCTACCTCTATTCTTCCCTCCTTGGCTGCTACAGCCACAACAGCCTTCCAACCTCTCTACAATAGTTTCCCCATTAAAGCCACCCTCACGCTCCCAGCCACTAGCCTCCACACCCAGCCGGTTCAAGCCACCAGCACCTCTTTGAAGTCTCCACGCCCAGCCGGTTCAAGCCACCAGCAGCACCTCTTTGAAGCCTCCACGCTCAGCCGGTTCAAGTCACCAGCAGCACCTCTTTGAAGCCTCCATGCCCAGCACCTCCTGTCATCTCCAACTGCAGGCCTCCACCATCTGTTAGCTCCAGCCCGCGCATCACCATTGCTATTAGCCACTCCAAGTTCAGCCACAGCAGCCACCTCCGGTCATCTCCATTCAAGTCCAGCTGGCACCTCCGGGCAGCATAGTCGCATCCTCAATCATCACAAGCACCTATATACCGCAGCAAGGTTTTCCTTTCCACCCATCCAAGGTGAGCCCATCGTCCCCTTTTGTCATGCCTTTTTCACTCTTAATAAAGCCCCTATGAAATCCACCCTTGTCGTCTTTTGGTTTGAAGTTTTTATTTTATTTCATTTTTTTTGTATGGATGCCATGTAATTAAATAAAAAATTGAATTAGCAATTGTATGAATGCATTATTCATAATTTATTTATGATAGGATTTCATTTTACATTCTTTAGGCTAAATAAACGACGAGATTCATCCATCTATTGGAGTGAATCTCTCATTTTGAAAGCCAATATCAAAATAGGTCATGCACCTCTTTATGATGATTTTGATTTATTTTCATGTTTTAGATAATTTCATGTGTAAAAAATGCATTTAATTCAATTTCATTAGGCATTTTACATAGTTTTATTAATGGTTGATTTAGAATCCATAGAACTGCAACTTTGTGCAAAGTCCATGCATCATTTTATGTAAGTTTTTGCATTTAAAAATTTTGTAAATTTTAGAGTAACTAGGTTTACATGTCTTTGTTTTACTGTCGAAAATTCGATTCAATCCGGGTTTCAAAACACATCTAAATCGATCAAACCCTACATCGGGTTTTCTGTCTTTCTGAACTTCCAGTGTGTACTTTAGCAGACAAGAACCTCCGACACCACCCTCATGGAAGATTTGGATTGTCCTCCAAAAATCACAGTGGATTCATAATTAAATGTGCTAATGATATGGAAATTTTTAGGTTTTTCCAATTAGTTTTGTTTTGTGTCAAAAATTGGATTTCCCAGACCTATAGGAAAATCTTGATTTTCCTTTGTCAGGGTATAGACATATTCTAATGCACCGAGTCCGTTCAACCCGTAGCCTGTCTGCAAAAACTTTCAACACGAAAGTTGTTCCTAACATATTTTCTTGTCACTTTCCAAAATATGGAGATTTTTTAAATTTTTTCATTATTTTTCCCAAAATTTTATTTTTTGTCTGACAGATTCCAATATCCAGAAATTCCAGAGATTTGGGTCTCTAATAACAGTGTACTCTTTTCTAAACCGCAACCAAAATCCCAATGATGCAAAAAAATCAAATTTTTCTAAATTTGTCAGGGACAGTTTCCCACAATTTCATCCTTTTTCTCATCCGTTTACTACTTTTTCCATAATTTCTACTGAAACCTGTCTGTTTCTCCTAAATCCTAGAGTCGCTGGATTCCGATCCGACTTGTCGGAGCTGTACAGATCCGACCATAGGTCAAAACCAGAAAGTGTAAAAGGAACAAATTCTTTTCTTACTGTCTTATGTCACCTTATAAAATTTGGGAAACTTTTATGAAGGTTTGATATCCAAAATCTCCTTTAGAATCAGCATTTTAGGCAAATTTTTTATTTTTTTTAGGATTTTAACTATTTTCCATATTAAGAAAATACAAATAAAAAATAGATTTTTGAGATCCATTCTTTTTTAGGGTTATTTTAGGGGTCCATGCCAAATTTGTCTTAATTTCAAGTTCATTTTCTCCATGTGTTAGTTTATCTTTAAATTTAGAAGCGAAAATCAGGTTAAATTTGATATTTTCGCCATTTTAGGGTTTTTATCATGTACATGAGCATGTAGAATTATACTAGGGTTAATTTCAATCTCATTTGAATTTCAGATTTTTCAATTTTGCAAAATTTATTTCAGAAAACCCCTGTTTCAAGGCCATAGTCTTGTTATCAGGGGTATTTTGGTCATTTTGACCTAAATTTCGAAATTTTAATTTCTAATTTCATAAATATTCATGCATATCATCATATTTAATCATATTGTGTTTGATTTATTTTATTTGATTTTCAAAATTCCAAAATTTATAAAAATTCTTTCAGAAAACCTAATTTCAAGTTCATCAGGGGTATTTTGGTCATTTTGACCCCATTTTCGAATTTTCAAGTTTATTTCCAAAATTTATTCATTATTTATTATGTTTATATCAAAGGGGGTATGAATTTGGGTTTATATCTGAATAATATCCGATAATTTCTCATATTTTTGGATAAATTTAGTAAAACCTACATTTTTGTGCTAATCTTGTTTCTAATTTCCAGGAACATCCAAGAAGAAGACTTAGTTATTTTATTTCTTTATTTTATTCAATTCAATGTGAAAAACAATGTAATATTTGGAATAAGAGTTACATTTTCTGCTTAGAATAGGACTTCATTGCATATAGTTTAATTTCCGCAAATTCCAATATTTGATGTATGATTCATGTGCATTTATTTCAAATTCACTATGGTTCACACGAATGACACATGCACAAGCTCTTATGGAGTTTATAAACTTGGTGGAATTTGTATTTTTGGCCATAGTTAGAATACGAATGAAACCTAGATTTATGATCTTCATATTAGCCACATTCAGCCTGCACTCTTAGGCTAACTTCAAAAATGCACTGCATTTCTCCAAGTTTCAAAAGAATTCCTCAATTCCTCAATCAAAATTCGCTTTCAAATTCATATTCATTCATTCATATCATTCAAATTGCATTATTTTCAAATTCATTTTCCAGTTTCAATTTCAGAAAAATCAATTTTCTCAAGGAGTTACCAAGTTTTCTCAGGATTTGATTTTCTTAGAATTCTAAATTTTCAAATGAGATTTCAAAGTATTTTCCAAGTTCAAATTATGATTTTTCAAGATTTCCATATTTTCAATTCTAAGTTTTCAATCTCAAAATCAATTTTCTCAGGTGTTCCATTTTCTTGAGAATCCATTTTCCATTTCAAAAAGTCATTTTCCAATGAATTTCTTAGATTTTCTCAGAATTCTCAAATCTATTTTCTCAGAAAAGAAAATTCCCAATCTCAAAAATCGATTTCCCCCAGACTCAAGTTTTTCTGAGAATTCATTTTCCAATCAAATTTCTGATTTCCAATGAAATTCAATGATTTTCCCAGGAATTCCAATTTCAAGCATTTTTCCAATAATTTTTCAAGTATATTTCAATTTTCTAAAGCAAACATCATATTTCCCAAACTTGCATTATTTTCAAAATTTCATAGCACAAGCCTGATTCTCTGTGCATTCTAGTTAAAATAGAGCATAATTTAGATATTTGAGTCAAGTTAGAGCACATAATTGGTCCTTGGTTCAATTACCCCTGGTAAAGGCGCTAGGAATGGTTGAACCTCGTACCGACAGGCGGATCCCATTCCACGGAATTTTCCCGCAAATTTTCAAAACGGAGGCGAGTTAATTTTCAAAACGAATTTCAAAACTTTGGTCGAGTTTGACTCGCGAAATTTGTTTCTCTCTCGCAAGAGAGGGGAAAATTTTTGCGATGATAACAGTGTCTTGGCAGCCCTTTCACGTTGCTTAATTTCGACTCTTAGGCGCCTTGTTGCGGCATGTGATAGACTCGCGTTTTTGAGTCTCTTGGCAATGCTTATATCGTGGCCAATGCCCTCCGGTTTTGGGCATTCCTTGGTATCATTTTGCATGCTGCATATCTACCTTTTGTATAGCTCACAATGGCGCAATATTACTGGAATATTTTTCCTGCATTTTGACATTGTAGCAGCCCTTGTGCGGCATGAACCTTATGATTTTGGGGATGCATGTCAGCTCTCGTTGGCTGTAGTATTTGATGGTTCGCGTGTACATGATTGAATCCATGGCATCTCATGTGCATCAACAAAACCATATGAATTCATTTGCTCAACATACATTTCAGCTTGCCACATGAATTGTCATATAACACATACTGACACGAGCACAAAACGCATGTGTAGAACTGTATGCAACCTGTTCAATGGACGCAGTTCACACTTTGGCATTTTAAAATTTTGGTAGCATGCTTGACAAAATTGAAAATTCACATGCACCATAACACACTATATCACTGAACTCAAACATGTTTTGTGGCATGTTCTTGCTGCATCTTCCTGCGGGTCACATACGTATGGTAGCGCTCCTCTCGCTGCAATAAATTATTGACTTGCGTATTAATACTTAGGGTAGCTTATGTAATATGACATATATACATGTGTATATAAATATTTTTGCCAAAATGATAGTTCGAAATGCAAAAAGAATAAACATGTTTAGAAATATCGCATAACATACCTATTTTGCTTGCACAAATATGTCATTGGATTGAAGTGTGCTATTGTACAACTTGTCACCAGAATGAACTATATGAATAAGGCATGCCTCATCACTGGTCCAATATGAATGTCAAATGTTCTAGTGTGACGTATAGTGATTTCATTGACGATTGTATGAATTGCCTAGAAGAAGCATGTGCAAAATAATACATGTCTTGTTAAAATGACATAGTTCGACATATAGAATTTCTAGAACTGTTGTGGCATGATTACTAAGTTCTGACAAATCCACTGGCACTTTGGCACATCATGTCACTGAACTAAAGGATGAAGCATACTTATTGTCAAGTGTCTTGAACTTGTCGTTGAGTCATGGAATGCAATGTTAATGCTGATACAATGTTTCTAATTGGCCACATGTATGTTTCGTTGAAATGACATCATTCAAACTCAACAATGTATTACTTCATGCTTGATGGATTATGATATAACACGTGCACTTCTCTCACATCTAGACACGATTGTGAATTTCCTACAGCGTGCATTTTTGATAATGTAAGTGTCATAACTTTTGGAGGCATGCTTGTTAGTTTGATATGTCCACGAGCACGATGGGCACATCATGTTGTGATCGTTGCAAAAAGCAGAAGAGAGAAGAGAAACTCTTTGCAAGGTCTCACTTGACCTTTTGAAAAAGATGTTTTGAAATTACTCACCTCCGTTTTGAAATTTTGTGGGAAAAATGGAGAGACGGGATTCGCTTGTCAGTACGAGGCTCAACCGTTCCTGATGCCTTTACCAAGGTAATTGAACAAGGATCGAATTCATGCCTTTGCTTTGCCTAAATTTATCTAAGTGATTATTCTAAGTCCTAAATGTACATTGAATCAGGCTTGTGCTATGATTTTGAACTTGAAAATATGTACGCTTTTGGAAATGCTTCAGAAATTTGGAGTATTCCAAGTGATTCTGAAATGGATTTGAAAATATCTTTTTAAGGAATGACTTCAGAAATCGATTTTGATTTGAAAAATCAAAACTTGAAACGAGTTTGAGTTGAAAGTTTGAAATTGAAGATTTTAAAATTGAATTCAAAGTTAAGTTTTGGAATTTTGAAATCTGAATTGATTTGAAAGAGGAAAAATTGAAATTGGAGTTTGGTTGAGAATTGAATTCAAAAATACAAATTGGAATTTTGAAATTGTATTTGGAATTTTTAGGATTTTGAAGTTGAAAATCAAAATTGGGTTTGAAATGCGAAATTGAACTTAAACTTCAAACTTAGAATTCGAAGTTTAAAATTTGAATTTAGGATAAAAATTAGAATTGAATTTGAAACTTGAAATCAGAGTTGAAATTGACTTGAAATCAAAATTGAAGTTTGAAATTGGAATTTAATACTGAATTGAATTCAATTTTTATTTTGAATTTTGAATTTTGAAATTGTTTTGAAAATTGAAGTTTAGAATCTAAAATAAAGAATTAAATGGAATTTGAAATTGAAATCTGAAAATTAGAAATTGAAATGAATTTTTGAAATTGAAACTTGGATTTGAAATAGAATTTAGAATTAATTTAGAAATTTGAAATGAAAATTTAGAATTAAAAATGGAATTGAACTTTGAAAATTAAATTGGGAATCAAAAATTGAAATTTGGATTCGAAAATGATATTGAATTTGGAATTTGGAATTTGAAATTCAAAGTGAAATTCGAAATTGAATTTTATAATTAAATTCAGAATTTAAATTTGAAATTTTAAAATTGGATTTGAAATGAAAATAGAATTCAAAATTTGGAATTTTGAAAGAAATAAAGAATTGAATTTATTATTAGAAATGAAATTCAAAATTGGAATATGAAATTCGAAAAATAAGAAATTTAGAAATAAAGTAAAAAATTTGGAAATTGAAAAATAGATATTTGAAATAGGATTTAAAATTGAATGAAATTGAAAAATAAAAGAAAAAGAAAAATTTGAATTTATAATTGAAAAAAAAATGACTTTAAATTTAGAAATGTAAATTGTTTTTGAAAACTTATTTTGAAAATCACTTAGAAATTTAAAAATAACTTGAAATAATTTGAAAAAGATGGAAAATAATGATGCAATTCTATCTTAAATAATGAATACATTAAAAGAATTTATTTGAAATTCAAATTAAAAGAAAATTTCATTCTTTAATATAATTAAAAACAAAGATTAAATTTTAATATATTCATGACTATGGTCACAAATATATTCTAATCTAATCTTCATTTGAATTCTAATAGAGAATAAAATAATTTTTTGTGCCTTTATAGGATTGTGATCATCGCAAAATTTTTCCTCTCGTAATATTCTCTCTCTTCCTTCTCTTTTCCTTTCCAACCTCTTATTTTCCTCCTTTTTGAAGGGAGAAAAGATAAAAGAACGGAAAGAAAGAGAGAAGAGAAAAGAAAGAAGAGAAGAGAAGAGGAACTCTTTTGCGGGTCTCACTTGACCTTAATTTTAAAAATATTTGAAATAACTCGCCTCCGTTTTTGAAATATTTGCGGGAAAACTAGGAGACGGGATCCGCTCGTCGGTACGAGGTTCGACCGTTCCTGGCGCCTTTACCAGGGGTAATCAAACCAAGGGTCGAATTTTATGCCTTTTTCTTTGCAAAGAATTTATCTAAGTATTTATCCTAAGTCTAAAATGCACAATGAATCATGTTTGTGCAAATGCAAAGATGTATGCCCTTTTTGAAAAAAATGTTTTGAAGAAATCCAAAGTGCTTCTGAGATGAATTTGATAAAGTGAAGAAATGATTTTAACTTAGAACTCAAATTTAAAGTTCTGAATTTTAGAATAATCAAGAGCTTGGGAATATGAATCTGGATTTGGAAAATGATCTTGAAACTGAGAGAAAAGAGAAGAAAGGAAATTTCAAAGTCCTAAATGGACTTTGAAATTTAGAAATTTGAACTTGAATGAATATTTGGAATGGAATTGGATTCTATCTTTGAAGTTTGAAATCAGAATAAAATATGGGAAATTTAAAATAGAATTTGAGAAACAGAATTTGATTTGAAAGTTGGAATTCAAGATGGAATCTGAATCCTAAATCTGGATTCTAAAACAGAGTCCAAAGTTGAATTTTGGATTTAGGATTCGAAATAAGAACTTGGTTTGAAATCTGGAAGTGGAATTGGTTCAAATGAATTGGAACCAAGATGGATTTTGGATTTTGAAATTTTGAATGGAATTGGATTCAAGTTTTGGAATCCAAGATGAAGTTTGGATCTGAAGACCCAAGATAGAGTTGGATTATGGATCCTAAAATGGAGTTGGATCTGAAGTCTGAGATCTAAGATAGAATTGGGTCTTGGATTCTAGAATGAATTTGGATCTGAAGTCTGAGATCCAATGTAGGATTGGGTTCTGGATCCTAGAATGAATTTTTGGATCTATGATCTGAGATCCAAGGGTAGAATGAGGATCCGGATCCTAAGAGAAATTTGGATCTATGATTGAAGATCCAAAGTGGAATAAGGATTTGGATCCTAAGAGAAATTTGGATCTATGATTGGAGATCCAAAGTGGAATAAGGATTTGGATCCTAAATGGAATTCGGATCTGTAATCTGAGATTCAAAGTAGAGTGGAATTCTGGATCCTAGCATGGATTGGATCCAAGACTTGGAATCCAAGATGAAAGGTGGATCTGAAGTCTAAGATCCGAAGTGGAATTGAATTTATACTTGGAAATCTGGATCCAAGTTGAGATTTAACTTTGGATTTGGGCTTTTGAAAATCCAACTGGGACTTTTGAATTATGGATCTGGGTTTTGAAAACCCAGATTAATTTTTAAGAAAGGTCAAACTTTTGAGAATCAATCTCAAATTGTGGTTTTTGAATAGATAAGAAGATGAACTTTTGAGAATGAGTTAAGAACTTCAAAGTTTAAATGGAACTTTGAAATTGAGTTTTTGAATTGAATTGGATTTTTGAAATTTCAAAATTGATTTTGAGAATTTAAACTATAAATGAATTTCAAAGTCAAATTTGGACTTTGAATTTGAAGCTTTGAATTTGGAATGAATCAAGAATATAAAGATTGAATTTTGAAATTTCAAAGTCAAATTGGACTTTGAACTTAGAATTTAAATCTTTGAAGTAAGATAGAAGAATGAATTAAACTATAGATTTGAAGAAAGATATTTGAGATCACTTGGATTTTTGAAAGAGAATTTTTGAAAATATGATGCAATTCTACCCTATATGATGAATGAATTTGAATAATTTTAAAATTGTAATTTGAAAAGCTATTTCATTCTTGAAATGAATTAAGAATGGGGTTGAAGATATAATATATCCCTAACTATGGTCATTGGATATATTATATAATAACCACATTTAAATTCAAGTGAAGAATAAAATACATTTTTTGTGCTTTTATAGAATTTAAAATGAAATTAACCCTCAATATACCCTGACTGTGGCCATTGGTATATATTTTGAGTTAATTCTAAGTTAAATTATGATAAAAGAAAGAAAATATTCTAAGAAAAATATGATGAATTTTGAAAGTGGATCCAGTGTTATTTTGTAAAAGATAAAAATCCTAAGTTTTGTCCACACCTTGACTATGGCCATTGATGTGGATCATCAACTTAGGATTGATTTACCTCTTACGAGATGGTGCACGTGTCATTCGTGTTTCACCAATGTGAGATTTTGAGAAATAAAAGAGGAAGGATGATATGAACAAGCAACATGTATGCTCATACATTCTAATCTAGGACTGAAATGGAAATTTTCCATTAATATCTAAATTGTCACAATCCTTGAAATTTGGAATAATGACATCTTTAAGCAATACAAGCCTCCCATGACTTCCCTGCAAAGGAATGAGTTAGCACAATATAGGAGAAGATGCTTTGTTGACAGTGAAGTTGTATGTAATTTGTATGAATCCTAACGCAAGGTGCTATGTTTATGCTGAATGGAAAAGGTACATGGCCTACCCTACATTGGTTAGAAAATACACATATATATATGTATATATATAGACGCATACATATATATGTATATAAGTATATATTCAGACAATGCTGTAGGTGACATATGTATTGTTATCATGAAGGTGGCAAATGTAATAGGCAGAATGTACATGATGAAGGGTGATGGATGCAATCCTAGCAGCCAAAGGGATGTTGTGAATGAACAGTATAATGGTATTGAGCAGGATACTATTGATGTATAAATGCAAAAGATTCTGCATTCCCCACATGAGAAAACACTTTCATAGAGCATCAACAAAGGAGTGTGAAATATTCAACTATTCATGTTGGCAACTGAGAGCACCAATTGCCATTGAAAGTAACAGTTGTTATAGCTGCTACACAAGTTTCACTTTTTAGATTAACACTCAATTCGGCTGCAGCAGCTACGGCAAATAGTGCAATATCAACTACTATTATAACAATAACATAAATGGTAAATATATATATATATATATATATATTTGCAACGGAAGTAATTCACTTGATGAACATACGACATTCGAGAGTACCTCAATACTCCTTAATACACCAATTCCTGCAGAGAAAGGATCAACTGAATTAGTGTTACCGTATCCCCTAAAAAAAAAAATTTTAAAGACTTAACAATCTCCAAATAAGTTGAGCATAGGTTTATCAAGAAAACTCGAAGTGATAGAGAGCATTTGCTATTACAGATAGCAGATTCAGTAATGACAATCCAAAGCTAAAGATATTGGTAATGTGGATAAGCAAAACAACAAAAAAAATGCTTCTGGGATTCCTTAGTCTTCAAATTTTCTGGTGTTTAAAAGGTTACCTGGAGCTCCATTGGTGGTGAAATTAGATAAGACGCCAGCTGTCATTTTTTTAGATGAAACTATGAGGAAACAGTCCATCTTAACACATACGTTAAGAGTGTAATTTCACACAGCATTGATCCTTTCATTTTAGTACTTGACGAAACAACATTTGTTGTTTTAACCACACAGCTATGAGAAAGCATGGCTGGGATATTGTATTTGACACATGATCTATCAATAAAAGTCCATGGTAGATTTTGGAAATATTAACCACAACTCCTATTAATGATGTTTTCCCACTCAACAAGACTTCAATCAACACATTTTAACTCAGTTTAAATTTTGCAGCGAAACCCGGTGAATGACAGTAAGACTCAGCTGTAGAAAATAGTAAGATCCTGTAAACTTCTTATTAACAATGAAATTCAGAAAGAAAGAATATACAGATAATGAACTAATGAAATAATAACAAATAGTAATGATCTGATGGAAATCACCTGTCTTACATATTTTTCCATGATTGCTGAGCCAGTAAAACTCGATTAAACCCTGAGAGAATTTGTGATCAACATATTTAAGCATTTTGCAAAGAAGTATAAAGGGAGGGGAGCTGAGATCGTGCCCCCATCGACTAGTTATTTATCTTGGAATACCCAGCTTAGCAATAAATGATATTCAGGTGGAAGCCTCCCAGACCAAATGGCATCATTCACTAGTAGGTGGGTGAGCCTGATGCGGAGACATCAAATTACTAGACTGCATGTCAACTCAGTTGATGTCTTGGTGTAAAGAATGATAACACAATCTGTTTAAGGCAGATACCAGGAGATTGAAAATGAGGCCTGAATATATTCAGCCGAATAACGTGATATCTCGTTTAACTGAAGGACCAACAGAACTTAATTCAATAACAAACGTAAATAGGATTTACACATAGGACAAACCGAGGCAGTAGTGATCGGTTGTCCCCATTCCAAGTAGAAAAACTGAGTATAGTCAGACGCAACACATTACACTGAAGAACACCCACATGACTTTAGCAGAGTGAATTTACAAGGGACATATCAGCTGTCCAATAAGCTTTTCTCTGAACATTTGGGTTTGTTACCCATCTTGCATTTGTTAGCCTTTGAGATATAGAATTTATTCTTCGCCAATAACCTAATATAACCATGCATGCACCTTAGATTGGATATATCAACAACAGAGAAAATCAGATTTAATTTTTCATGCATAAAACACCCAATTCTCTATTATTCAACCAGAGAAGCCGAGCATATAATAAACTCAAACAAGTTTACAAATCTGAGCATATGAGCAGTTAACATCCAGTTCAACCGCAGATTGAAAATCAAGTCAGATCTGACCCTATAATAAGGAGATCCCAAAAAAAATATTCAGGCATTAAGCTTTTCTTCAGTAAGTGAGGCACAATACACAGAACATACGGATGGCCTTTATTATGTCTGTACCAGTACCCTTACCAACACTTTTGGTACTCATGAATCAGGGGAATGGGATGCAGGTCAATACAGGTTTATACTGCTAACAAAATGAAAAATGCAAAATGATGAAAAAGGGAAAAACAAGAAAAAAATGCGACAATCGATAAAACAGGAGATCAAGTATCACGATAAGTCCAACAGGGAAAGCAAGAGACCAAAATTGAAAATGCAAGAGAAGAAAGAAAAGGAAATGGGGGAATCAATCATATCGGCAGAAAATTTAAGATCAAATAATATACTAACCAATTGATATTTTAAAATTGCTTGAATGTAAGGAAAATTTTAAAAGAAAGAAGGTGAAATAAGTGTTGGAGTTCGAACTACTCCATTAATGTAGCAGCAACAGGTGGGTCGATCCTGCTATATGCAGGTCGACCCTACCATTCGTGCCTAAAAAAAAGTAGCCACAAAGGAGGATGAACAACGAAGTAGTCACTCACCTGTAGTTTCGCAGGGGGAAGGTCGATCCTTCTTGTTATTTGGGGTGAAAATGGGTCGAGAAGAAGATTGTGCTCCTTTCCTTTACTGATCTTCGACCGATCGGATTGCTTGAAACTCCGGGGGTTGGAGCGATTCTCTCCAATCGAAGGGGAAGAACAAAGGAAGAAATGGGGAAGAAGAAGGGTCGAGAAGAGGAAGAAGAGAGGTAATGGCGGGGTGATAACGGATGGATGAAGAGAGAGCCTTGCGTGCTCTTTTAAGGGAGGGGAAGAGGATTCGGGAAGAAGATCGTTGGAGATGAGCAGAGGAAGGAAGGGTTCGTGCGATGGAGGGCTTAGAGGAAGAGAGGGTTTTGGTGGGTAATGGAGGAGAGGTGCGAGAGTGAAGAGAGAGATGGAGGGGGCGGCTCCTTTTCCTCTTTTTCCTTTACGAAGGAAAACCCTAAAAAAGTTTTTTGCAAAAGACCCCCTCCCTTTGATTTTCAAATTTTTACAAAAAGGGGGTTCTCGAGGTTTTTAGCAAAATTAGTTTTCAAAAAGACTCAAAATCGTTTGCTTTTCTCAAAAATTTTTCCAAATTTTTGGTTTCTTGTGTTATTTTTCAATTTTTTTGTATTTTTAGAATAAAATCCTAAAGTTTTTGTGAGAAAACAAGGATTAAAACTAATTTTTTGTATTTTTGCAAAAATATTTACAAAAGGGAATTTTTCTGAGAATTTATGAGCTATTTTGAGAAAATTTCTTCAGAAATGGGTTTGGATCCGGATTTTGAGGAAATATGGATTTAAAGTCCTGGATTCGGATCCGAAATTAACTTTGAATATACCAATATGAAATTTAACTCAGAAAATCTGAAGAATGACTGAAATTTAGCTTTGAAATCGCTTTTATTTTCTCAGAAAATAGGATCAGGGGCAAAAAGGGGTCATTTTGCAAATCTTTGAAAAATTTGGGGTGTTCATAGATGCCCCTTTTTGCTACTAAGCCGGTTGAAAGCCGAGCTTAGTGGTAAAGATAACACTCCAAATTTAAAAAATGCCCCAGTCAGCAGATCTGAACTGGGTGTGGAAGAATTATTTTGAAAATATGACTTTTCAGGCTTAGAACCTTATGCTGAATGGTTTTGGGGAGACGAAATCCTCGAAGATGATATGATTGAGTAAAAAATGAGGAAACCGTGATGGGACTTTGGGCAAAAATCCCGAAATGATGGAAAATGAGAATTTTGATCAGGTCTCATGGGTGAGACAAGATACTCTTTTTTGGAAAGATTCAGGTTTAGCCCTTAACCTGGATGGGACGAAGATATATCAAAAATGAATTTGGAAATGAGGAAAGGAATACATGAGTACCTTGATGGGACATTTTGGGAAAGGCCTTGTGAAATGAAGCTCGAGTATGATCCTTTCTTGGAGGAATATATGAAGCATGGGTTCCTTGATGGGAAGAACCAAGGTGGGACTGGAAGAAAAATCTCGTCAAAAACGAGGAATCTCATTGGAATGTGACTCAGGTTTAACCCAAACCTGCAAGGAAGATACCTCGCAAAGCGAGGCTCCGGGTTAACTCTTAATCTGGATAGGAAATCGACCATATGGGTTTCTCAAAATGGAGAAAGCACGATGGGACCTTCGGAATTTGGACGAACAAATCCGAGAGGGGTTTTTGCGAAAGGAGGAAATATAGAGTCCCTAAAGCTTTAAAAAGGGGAAGAAATTGGGCGTCTCATTGTTGAGACTGAAATAGCTTTTGAAATCAAAGAATCTTTCGCAAATAGTTCAGGTTTAACCCTTATCCTGAGTGGGGGAAATCTACCATACAGGTTTCTCAAAAATGGAGAAAACCATAATGGGACCTTCGGAATTTGGACGAACAAATCCGAGAGGGGTTTTTGCGAAAGTAGGAAATATAGGGTCCCTAAAGCTTTGAAAAGGGGAAGAAATTGGGCGTCTCATTGCTGAGACTGAAATAACTTTTGAAATCAAAGAATCTTTCGCAAATGGTTCAGGTTTAACCCTTATCCTGAGTGGGAAAAATCTACCATACAGTTTTCTCAAAAATGGAGAAAGTACGATGGGACCTTCAGGATTTGGACGAACAAATCCGAGAGGGGTTTTTGCGAAAGGAGGAAATATAGAGTCCCTAAAGCTTTAAAAAGGGGAAGAAATGGTGCGTCCCATTGCTGAGACTGAAATAGCTTTTGAAATCAATGATCTTTCGCAAAATGGTTCAGGTTTAACCCTTATCCTGAGTGGGTCATCCATACGGAATTCGTTAATGAGAAAACCGTGGTGGGACAGGAGGAGATACTTCTTTTGAGGCAACTCTTTTTGGGAAATATAAACAATGCTTGGTTACATCAAAATGGATATTGAATGTTTATTTTATTCTTGGAATAGCTAGAAAATTTTGCCAATAAGATAAAATCGTAGTTGATTCAAACGTTTGGAAATGTGCACGTATGTGCAAAAGATATTCTCTCTTTTACCTAGAGTATTTCCTCCAATGAGGTTAACTCCTCAGTTCTAAGAGTCAAATTCAAAATTTTGGCTCTGATGATCTTCTTCAAGGAAGCTATCCATTTCCCTGATATGAAAATAAAAGAAGTATTCTTAATTTCATAAAAGCAAGTAATGAAAAGATATTGATAAAAGAATTTTGCATGAGAAAAGATGACTTCTGGCAACTTTTGGCAGTTTGATATCTGGGTGTTTTCCCACAATAATCTTTTTGCACTCTTTTTGAGTCATTGGGCTTTCTCGATTTTTCTCATCATCCTTCATTTGGATGGGTCGTGACTTTTCTCTCTTTTTCAGGGAAGGGGACGTCACAAACTCCTTCATCTTGGAGATGTTCTGATCCTTCTTTTATCTTAGGGATTCTATTGATGATGTTGGCTAAAAAGGTCTTTAGATAATAGCTGGAATCAAATATCTTTTAGGGTTTGTCGGTAGGCTCATCACATCTGCCTTCATCTCGAGAGTGATCCGAACTTTCCCTGGAAGGATCCGTCACAAACTCTGTCATCTTGGAGATGTTTCAAATCTTCTTTGGCCCCGGGGATCTACTCGCTTAATTTGCCTTCATCTTGACGACAATTGAGAGATCCCTTTTGCGGATATTTGATTGCAACTTTTAAACGAAAATGAGAAGAGATGGGTTGAGTGAATTCTTTTTATAGCTCAAGATATTTCCACTGCCTGATTGCCAGAAAGTCATTTTAAAACATGCGCCATAGCCAAGATCAATATCAATTCGCTTCTGGCTTTTCAACATCATTGAAGATTTCTTTTGCTGATCATATCGAGGACATTTCTTACATCCTTTTGGTTGATCAACAGGAAAAGATTTGAATTTTACCTCTTTTTGCAAAAAGTTTTACTTTTTTGGAAAGAAATACTAGAGGTAATCTAAGAAAAATTCTTTTTGTGCAGTAAGAATATTTAGAATCAACAAATGCTTTTAGCAAATTGGCAAAGTTTTCATGAATTCTTTGTAAAATAATCACTCAATATAGATTTTGATGAGACCTTGAGTTGCAGTCTTTGATTTTGGAAATACATGACCAGCGAAAGCTGGGACCTTTGGAAATACATGACCAGCGAAGGCTGGAACCTTTTGAAATACAGGACCAGCAGAAGCTGGGGCCTTCTTGAAATGCATGACCAGCGAAAGCTGAAACTTTTGAAATATATGACAAATAGGTTTTGAAATCTTTTGAAATGTAATTGGGAGATTATAACCCGAGGGTTGAAAAAGATGATGAAATTTTGAAAGACGTTGTACCCAGAGGTTTGGAGAATTGATAGAATTGAGAGATTTAGATATATGAAGTTTTTGGAAATGATAGATTTTGAGAGATTGAAACCCGAAGGTTTGGATGAGAGAACGGAGAAATCACACCCTAAAGGTTTGATTTATGGAAATAGGTTGAGTTGGGAGCTCGACAATTTGAGCTGGGACCTTTTGAGATACATGACCAGCGAGAGCTGGGTCTTTTAGAAATACATGACCAAAAGCTGAGTCCTTTTTGGGAATACATGACCAGCAAAGCTGGAACGTTTGAAATACCTGACCAGCGTAAAACTGGAACGTTTGAAATATATGACCAACGAGTGTTGGATCTTTTTTGGAAATACCTGACCAGCAAAGGCTGGAACGTTTGAAATACTTGACCAGCAAGAAACTGGAACGTTTGAAATACATGCCCAACGAGTGTTGGATCTTTTTTGGAAATACCTGACCAGCAAAGGCTGGAACGTTTGAAATACTTGACCAGCGAGAAGCTGGAACTTTTGAAATACATAACCAACGAGTGTTGGGTCTGACCAGCAAAAAGCTGGAACGTTTGAAACACCTGACCAGTAAGAAGCTGTAACGTTTGGAATACATGCCCAACGAGTGTTGGATCTTTTGAAATACATGACCAGCAAAAGCTGGGACGTTTGAAATACTTGACCAGCGAGAAGCTGGAACTTTTGAAATACATAACCAATGAGTGTTGGGTCTGACCAGCAAAAAGCTGGAACGTTTGAAATACCTGACCAGCAAGAAGCTGGAACGTTTGGAATACATGCCCAACGAGTGTTGGATCTTTTGAAATACATGACCAGCAAAAGTTGGGACGTTTGAAATACCTGACCAGCGAGAAGCTGGAACGTTTGAAATATATGACCAACATGTTGTTGGATCTTTTCGGAAATACCTGACCAATAAAAACTGGGACGTTTGAAATACCTGACCAGTAAAACTGGGACGTTTTTGGAATACATCAGCTTTTGGGAGATTTTAAATCAGAACTTGAATTTTGTAGAAGGGAGGATTTTGATCAAAAGATTAAATGTAGAAAGTTATTGGTGCGAGGATTGGATCCTCCAAATGAGCCCAATATATGATTGGAGATTTTGGAAAATACCCTAGTGCGAGGACCGGGTTGTGAAGATGAGCTAAAACAAAGCAAAATTTTCAGAGAATAAAGATTCTTTGGTAAAATTTAATGGACCATCATAGTTTAATTGCACGTGGTCGACTTTCAGGATTTTATCCTCTTATCCTGAACTGGGAAGGAAGGAAAGAAATACCTCGTTAGCAGGAGGCATCAGATTTATCCCTTAACCTGAAAGGGAAAAAGAAGTGATGGATTTCCAATATGAGGATTGGATTCAAAAGGAAGTCCTGGTCGGAACTCAGAACTTCGACTGAAAATAATAGAAGAAAAATCCGAGCTGGAACTCGGATTTCCAAAGAGATGAAGGATTTCCAATGCGAGGATTGGATTCAAAAGGAAGTCCTGGTCGGAACTCAGAACTTCGACTGAAAATAATAGAAGAAAAACCCGAGCTGGAACTCGGATTTCCAAAGAGATGAAGGATTTCCAATGCGAGGATTGGATTCAAAAGGAAGTCCTGGTCGGAACTCAGAACTTCGACTGAAAATAATAGAAGAAAAACCCGAGCTGAAACTCGGATTTCCAAAGAGATGAAGGATTTCCAATGCAAGGATTGGATTCAAAAGGAAGTCTTGGTCGGAACTTAGAACTTCGACTGAAAATAATAGAAGAAAAACCCGAGCTGGAACTCGGATTTCCAAAAAGATGAAGGATTTCCAATGCGAGGATTGGATTCAAAAGGAAGTCCTGGTCGGAACTCAGAACTTCGACTGAAAATAATAGAAGAAAAACCTGAGCTGGAACTCGGATTTCCAAAGAGATGAAGGATTTCCAATGCGAGGATTGGATTCAAAAGGAAGTCCTGGTCGGAACTCAGAACTTTGACTGAAAATAATAGAAGAAAAACCCGAGCTGGAACTCGGATTTCCAAAGAGATGAAGGATTTCCAATGCGAGGATTGGATTCAAAAGGAAGTCCTGGTCGGAACTCAGAACTTCGACTGAAAATAATAGAAGAAAAACCCGAGCTGGAACTCGGATTTCCAAAGAGATGAAGGATTTCCAATGCGAGGATTGGATTCAAAAGGAAGTCCTGGTCGGAACTCAGAACTTCGAATGAAAATAATAGAAGAAAAACCCGAGCTGGAACTCGGATTTCCAAAGAGATGAAGGATTTACAATGCGAGGATTGGATTCAAAAGGAAGTCCTGGTCGGAACTTAGAACTTCGACTGAAAATAATAGAAGAAAAACCCGAGCTGGAACTCGAATTTCCAAAAAGATGAAGGATTTCCAATGCGAGGATTGGATTCAAAAGGAAGTCCTGGTCGGAACTCAGAACTTCGACTGAAAATAATAGAAGAAAACCCGAGCTGGAACTCGGATTTCCAAAGAGATGAAGGATTTCCAATGCGAGGATTGGATTCAAATGGAAGTCCTGGTCGGAACTCAGAACTTCGACTGAAAATAATAGAAGAAAAAGCCGAGCTAGAACTCGGATTTCCAAATAGATGAAGGATTTCCAATGCGAGGATTGGATTCAAAAGGAAGTCCTGGTCGGAACTCAGAACTTCGACTGAAAATAATAGAAGAAAAACCCGAGCTGGAACTCGGATTTCCAAAGGGATGAAGGATTTCCAATGCGAGGATTGGATTCAAAAGGAAGTCCTGGTCGGAACTCAGAACTTCGACGGAGAATAATAGAAGAAAAACTCGAGTTGGAACTCGGATTTCTAAAGAAATGAAGGATTTTCAATGCGAGGATTGGATTCAAAAGGAAGTCCTGGTCGGAACTCAGAACTTCGATGAAGAATAATAGAAGAAAAACCCGAGCTGAAACTCGGATTTCTAAAGAAATGAAGGATTTCCAATGCGAGGATTGGATTCAAAAGGAAGTCCTGGTCGGAACTCAGAACTTCGAACGAAAGAATAAAGGAAGAAGCCTGAGTGAAAACTCAGGTTTTTGACAAGAGATTGAGTTTTTAGAATTTTGCCAGTGCGAGGACCGGACCTGATATTGAGAATGACCATTTAGGGGACTGAATGATCTGATTGCCCCCTTATCTTGATTAGAGAGGAAATAAAATTTAAAAGAACAAATGAGAAGAGATAGAAATTGATGGGAGATTTGACGAAAGAGAAGAATCAAGGAATTTTTTATGGAAATAATTCTCACAGGTAGCATTGTTGCTCCTATGAGGGGTTTCAGGATTATCCCTTATCCTGAATGGGAAGAAAATAAAATTTAAGCAAAAGCTGATAAAAAGGCTTTGATAAAGAATTGGAAGAATTAAAACTTAATAAAATTGATAAAATTAAATGAAGAAAAAGATTTAGCAGAGATTACTGAAAACTTTAAAAGAGAAAGACATTCAGGACTATCCCTTATCCTGAAAAAAAAGAAAGACCTCGTAGGATGAGGTTTCAGGTTTATCCCTTAACCTGAAAGGGTAATCTTTGAAAATAAGAATCAAGAAGAATTAATAAAATGGATAATTAATGAATAAAATTGATAATATTGATAAAGATGAATAAACAAAAGGTTGATAAAAGTTGAGAGAAAGAGTTTGGTCCTGCCTGCATGTGGGATCTTTAAAATGAGAGAAGAAGATGAGAAAATCTTTTTTGGAAAGAAAGACTAACCGCGAGATATAATCTTTAAAAAGGGATCATTCATGAGAAATCATCATGAGGGTTAACTTTTTGAAGCAATGATTTGAAAACCAATTTTTAGAAAATATGATCAACATGAGGGTTGATATTTGGATGTAATGATTTGAAATTAATTTTTAGAAAATATGATCAACACAAGGGTTGATCTTTGAATGAGATGAAATCAAATTTTTGGAAAATGAGATCAACACAAGGGATTGATCTTTGAATGAAAATGAAATCAAATGTTTTGGAAAATGAGATCAACACAAGGGATTGATCTTTGAATGAAATGAAATCAAATTTTTGGAAAATGAGATCAACACAAGGGATTGATCTTTGAATGAAATGAAATCAAATTTTTGGAAAATGAGATCAACACAAGGGATTGATCTTTGAATGAAATGAAATCAAATTTTTGAAAAATGAGATCAACACAAGGGATTAATCTTTGAAATGCAATGAAATCAAATTTTTGGAAAATGAGATCAACACAAGGGATTGATCTTTGAAATGCAATGTCTTGAAATCAATTTGTAGAAAAATATGATCAACACGAGGGTTGATCTTTGAAAAAGGTTGTAATAAAATATTTGAACTAGAATTTTCATGATTTTTTTTGAAAGACCCTCATAGGTAATATCATTTCTCTCATGAATGATGTCAGGATTGTCTCGTATATTTTTTTTTTTTTGAAAAAGAAAAAAAATTTAATGCCCCAATATAGCAAAAAGAAGGAAGTATTGAATATCAAAGATATAAAGAAAATCAACATTTCATTGTTAAGCAAAAGTTGATAACAGAACTGAATATTTACAAGTATTTTAACTAAAAGAAATCACAAAGACTGGGCTGACTTTCTCCTACAAAGCGACTGACAGAAAGGGATGAAAGCGAAAAAAACTCTTGGCATTCTCAATTCTCTGAGTAGTATGGAAATGGTTCGGGCGGAACTGCAGTCTGCTCTTCTCCTTCCTCTGGTACCAGAAGCTCTTTATCAATGTAGTCCTGCACAATGTTTTTGAGGACGAAGCAGCGCTCCGTGTCATGCCCCCTTGCTCGATGAAACTTGTAGAAGCGATCTTTCCATTTCCCCTTGGTGACAGAGGGATCATCCTGCTTTGGGAGTTTGATCATGCCTTTCTCGAGTAGGTATCGGAGAACTTCTTCAATTGTCTGGTCTAGGGGGGTAAGCTGTCGGTCATAACCCCAACCCTCATGCTTTGCTTTCTTAGGCTTGCTTGACTTCCACTGAGTGCTGACCCCTGCCTAATAGCTGGACTGAGCTTGCATGTTTAGGAGATCTGGATGCCTTTCTTCTTCGTTTTTTACAAAGAGATTCTTATCGAGGCAATCCTGAACGATATTCTTGAAGATGAAGCAATGCTCAGTGTCATGCCCTGTTACTTGATGGTATCTGCAGAACTGGTCTATATATTTTCCCATGACTGTGGAAGGGTTGGCGGCTTTTGGGAGCCTGAGTAATCCGTTGGCCATCATATATTCGAGGATTGTGTCGAGCGATTGATCTAAAGGAGTGAAATCTCGATCCTTGCTCCAATCCTTGCGCTTTGGTTCTTCCTGCTTCTTGCCTTTCTGCTGAGGACTGTATTGAAGAGGTCTATTATGGTTTTCACAACATTTCCCAATCTGGCTTTTGTATTCTCCCAAGTAGCTGCCCTGGTTGCCTTGATGGATGATCCTGCTGGCTTTAGAGTTTCCTGCACTGATGTGGCTGTGTTCAGTCAGAAGGGAGGCGACAGGTGTCTTTCCTTCTTCGGGAGCTTTTCCGCAATTGGCTTCAGCTTGTTCAGATAATATCTCCACCATCATCTTTTTGAATAATTGATATATCGCAGGATCGATTTCACTTTTGCTGTCCTGAACCCCTCTTTTGACAAACTTTTAAGAATCCATTCCTTACTCTTTCTGCTTATAACTGGGATGTTAGAGCAGTGTAATCTCTGAGCTTTGCCCGACTCAACTGAAAACGCCGATGCTCTCTGTAGAGCATAAATGGGTCTTTTTAGAAAAAAGATCTAGGAAGAAATTTTAACAAAGGAGAAAATCATAATCTGAAAATGAAGACATCCCATTACGAGGGATTGGGTTGTCACCAAAAAAATTTTTTTGCGACAACCGCACTGTTTTTCTGAAAAAAAGGACAGACAAGTAAAAATGTGAATAAAGCTAAATTTTGAAAAGGACATATCCTGACGAAAAGATGTTTTATTTGTAAATGAAGGTAAGGAATAGAATATAGAAAAGAAAAATTTTGAAGAATTGCAGGCAGGATAAAAAAGAATTAGAAGAAATTAAGAGGAAAAAAGGAAAATACACCTAGGTTTTAAAACAAAGAGGAAATTTTAAATAATAATATACCCAGGGTTTTGGAAAATATAGGGAATATAAAATATCATACAATCATAGATATACAAACAAGAATGCACAAACGGCACTCCCTAGAGGCTGACTCTAAATGCAATATTTTGAAATGGCTTCTAGGACCTTAATCCTAACTCTAGGGTTTAGATCATCTGATTTCAATCAAGATATGCCGATATACTCAAGCCAAAGCTCGAAGTACGTGGCATAGAAATATTCCTCCGGTTCTAAAGTAATGGCTTCCCAACATCCTTGAGCACCTACCGATATACCTCGGACTATGGCCCTTAGGTACGTGATAGGGGGGCGCGAACCCAAATAAGTGGTCCAGTTGTGAGGCTCTCTCCCAAACTATGGTTTAGTGAGACAGCCCAGCAACGTGAAGACCGGGACAATATAGGTAAGGAGGTTTTCAAAATATGCTCAACATGCAAGAAATCAGAAGGCTCAAATGCAAGTCCTAAAGAGATAGATTAAAATGAAGAGAAGCATACACTTGCATACATTGTTTTGCATTCAATCCCTAAAATTTAGGAGAGTTGTATTTAAGACCTAAGTCTAATGTGAACATGGAATGATCTCCTCAATATGGTCCTACCAAACCATACTTAAATCCTATATGCAATGATGTCAGCTTTAGGACAGAGTCTAGGCTCCTAAGGTTTGCATGGAAATGAAGCTGACATATGTAGAATAAAGACTTTAGATAATATCAAAGCAAAAGAAAAAGGCATAATTCGACCGGACGGAGACGAGTCCCATCTCGGTCGCCAAACCTGTGATCATTGCAAAAATTTTCCTCCCGTAATATTCTCTCTCTTCCTTCTCTTTTCCTTTCCAACCTCTTATTTTCCTCCTTTTTGAAGGGAGAAAAGATAAAAGAACGGAAAGAAAGAGAGAAGAGAAAAGAAAGAAGAGAAGAGAAGAGGAACTCTTTTGCGGGTCTCACTTGACCTTAATTTTAAAAATATTTGAAATAGCTCGCCTCCGTTTTTGAAATATTTGCGGGAAAACTGGGAGACTGGATCCGCTCGTCGGTACAAGGTTCGACCGTTCCTGGCGCCTTTACCAGGGGTAATCAAACCAAGGGTCGAATTTTATGCCTTTTTCTTTGCAAAGAATTTATCTAAGTACTTATCCTAAGTCTAAAATGCACAATGAATCATGTTTGTGCAAATGCAAAGATGTATGCTCTTTTTGAAAAAAATGTTTTGAAGAAATCCCAAGTGCTTCTGAGATGAATTTGATAAAGTGAAGAAATGATTTTAACGTAGAACTCAAATTTAAAGTTCTGAATTTTAGAATAATCAAGAGCTTGGGAATATGAATCTGGATTTGGAAAATGATCTTGAAACTGAGAGAAAAGAGAAGAAAGGAAATTTCAAAGTCCTAAATGGACTTTGAAATTTAGAAATTTGAACTTGAATGAATATTTGGAATGGAATTGGATTCTATCTTTGAAGTTTGAAATCAGAATAAAATATGGGAAATTTAAAATAGAATTTGAGAAACAGAATTTGATTTGAAAGTTGAAATTCAAGATGGAATCTGAATCCTAAATCTGGATTCTAAAACAGAGTCCAAAGTTGAATTTTGGATTTAGGATCCGAAATAAGAACTTGGTTTGAAATCTGGAAGTGGAATTGGTTCAAATGAATTGGAACCAAGATGGATTTTGGATTTTGAAATTTTGAATGGAATTGGATTCAAGTTTTGGAATCCAAGATGAAGTTTGGATCTGAAGACCCAAGATAGAGTTGGATTATGGATCCTAAAATGGAGTTGGATCTGAAGTCTGAGATCTAAGATAGAATTGGGTCTTGGATCATAGAATGAATTTGGATCTGAAGTCTGAGATCCAATGTAGGATTGGGTTCTGGATCCTAGAATGGATTTTTGGATCTGTGATCTGAGATCCAAGGGTAGAATGAGGATCCGGATCCTAAGAGAAATTTGGATCTATGATTGAAGATCCAAAGTGGAATAAGGATTTGGATCCTAAGAGAAATTTGGATCTATGATTGGAGATCCAAAGTGGAATAAGGATTTGGATCCTAAATGGAATTTGGATCTGTAATCTGAGATCCAAAGTAGAGTGGAATTCTGGATCCTAGCATGGATTGGATCCAAGACTTGGAATCCAAGATGAAAGGTGGATCTGAAGTCTAAGATCCGAAGTGGAATTGAATTTATACTTGGAAATTTGGATCCAAGTTGAGATTTAACTTTGGATTTGGGCTTTTGAAAATCCAACTGGGACTTTTGAATTATGGATCTGGGTTTTGAAAACCCAGATTAATTTTTAAGAAAGGCAAACTTTTGAGAATCAATCTCAAATTATGGTTTTTGAGTAGATAAGAAGATGAACTTTTGAGAATGAGTTAAGAACTTCAAAGTTTAAATGGAACTTTGAAATTGAGTTTTTGAATTTAATTGGATTTTTGAAATTTCAAAATTGATTTTGAGAATTTAAACTATAAATGAATTTCAAAGTCAAATTTGGACTTTGAATTTGAAGCCTTGAATTTGGAATGAATCAAGAATATAAAGATTGAATTTTGAAATTTCAAAGTCAAATTGGACTTTGAACTTAGAATTTAAATCTTTGAAGTAAGATAGAAGAATGAATTAAACTATAGATTTGAAGAAAGATATTTGAGATCACTTGGATTTTTGAAAGAGAATTTT
Organism: Nuphar pumila; assembly: GCF_984573655.1. Taxonomy (NCBI): domain Eukaryota; kingdom Viridiplantae; phylum Streptophyta; class Magnoliopsida; order Nymphaeales; family Nymphaeaceae; genus Nuphar; species Nuphar pumila. The sequence goes on along the minus strand of NC_143257.1, from coordinate 50,439,729 downwards.
TGAAAATATGATGCAATTCTACCCTATATGATGAATGAATTTGAATAATTTTAAAATTGTAATTTGAAAAGCTATTTCATTCTTGAAATGAATTAAGAATGGGGTTGAAGATATAATATATCCCTAACTATGGTCATTGGATATATTATATAATAACCACATTTAAATTCAAGTGAAGAATAAAATGCATTTTTTGTGCTTTTATAGAATTTAAAATGAAATTAACCCTCAATATACCCTGACTATGGCCATTGGTATATATTTTGAGTTAATTCTAAGTTAAATTATGATAAAAGAAAGAAAATATTCTGAGAAAAATATGATGAATTTTGAAAGTGGATCCAGTGTGGATCCAGTGTTATTTTGTAAAAGATAAAAATCCTAAGTTTTGTCCACACCCTGACTATGGCCATTGATGTGGATCATCAACTTAGGATTGATTTACCTCTTACGAGATGGTGCACGTGTCATTCGTGTTTCACCAATGTGAGATTTTGAGAAATAAAAGAGGAAGGATGATATGAACAAGCAACATGTATGCTCATACATTCTAATCTAGGACTGAAATGGAAATTTTCCATTAATATCTAAATTGTCACAATCCTTGAAATTTGGAATAATGACATCTTTAAGCAATACAAGCCTCCCATGACTTCCCTGCAAAGGAATGAGTTAGCACAATATAGGAGAAGATGCTTTGTTGACAGCGAAGTTGTATGTAATTTGTATGAATCCTAACGCAAGGTGCTATGTTTATGCTGAATGGAAAAGGTACATGGCCTACCCTACATTGGTTAGAAAATACACATATATATATATATGTATATATATAGACGCATACATATATATGTATATAAGTATATATTCAGACAATGTTGTAGGTGACATATGTATTGTTATCATGAAGGTGGCAAATGTAATAGGCAGAATATACATGATAAAGGGTGATGGATGCAATCCTAGCAGCCAAAGGGATGTTGTGAATGCACAGTATAATGGTATTGAGCAGGATACTATTGATGTATAAATGCAAAAGATTCTGCATTCCCCACATGAGAAAACACTTTCATAGAGCATCAACAAAGGAGTGTGAAATATTCAACTATTCATGTTGGCAACTGAGAGCACCAATTGCCATTGAATGTAACAGTTGTTATAGCTGCTACACAAGTTTCACTTTTTAGATTAACACTCAATTCGGCTGCAGCAGCTACGACAGATAGTGCAATATCAACTACTATTATAACAATAACATCAATGGGTAATATATATATATATATATATGTCTGTATATATTTGCAACGGAAGTAATTCACTTGATGAACATACGACATTCGAGAGTACCTCAATGCTCCTTAATACACCAATTCCTGCAGAGAAAGGATCAACTGAATTAGTGTTACCGTATCCCCTAAAAAAAAAAAAATTTAAAGACTTAACAATCTCCAAATAAGTTGAGTCATAGGTTTATCAAGAAAACTCGAAGTGATAGAGAGCATTTGCTATTACAGATAGCAGATTCAGTAATGACAATCCAAAGCTAAAGATATTGGTAATGTGGATAAGCAAAACAGCAAAAAAAATGCTTCTGGGATTCCTTAGTCTTCAAATTTTCTGGTGTTCAAAAGGTTACCTGGAGCTCCATTGGTGGTGAAATCAGATAAGACGCCCGCTGTCATTTTTTTAGATGAAACTATGAGGAAACAGTCCATCTTAACACATACGTTAAGAGTGTAATTTCACACAGCATTGATCCTTTCATTTTAGTACTTGACGAAACAACATTTGCTGTTTTAACCACACAGCTATGAGAAAGCATGGCTGGGATTTTGTATTTGACACATGATCTATCAATAAAAGTCCATGGTAGATTTTGGAAATAATAACCACAACTCCTGTTAATGATGTTTTCCCACTCAACAAAACTTCAATCAACACATTTTAACTCAGTTTAAATTTTGCAGCGAAACCCGGTGAATGACAGTAAGACTCAGCTGTAGAAAATAGTAAGATCCTGTAAACTTCTTATTAACAATGAAATTCAGAAAGAAAGAATATACAGATAATGAACTAATGAAATAATAACAAATAGTAATGATCTGATGGAAATCACCTGTCTTACAGATTTTTCCATGATGGCTGAGCCAGTAAAACTCGATTAAACCCTGAGAGAATTTGTGATCAACATATTTAAGCATTTTGCAAAGAAGCGCCATAAAGGGAGGGGAGCTGAGATCGTGCCCCCATCGACTAGTTATTTATCTTGGAATACCCAGCTTAGCAATAAACGATATTCAGGTGGAAGCCTCCTAGACCAAATGGCATCATTCACTAGTAGGTGGGCGAGCCTGATGCGAAGACATCAAATTACTAGACTGCATGTCAACTCAGTTGATGTCTTGGGGTAAAGAATGATAACACAGTCTGTTTAAGGTAGATACCAGGAGATTGAAAATGAGGCCTGAATATATTCAGACGAATAACGTGATATCTCGTTTAACTGAAGGACCAACAGAACTTAATTCAATAACAAACATAAATAGGATTTACACATAGGACAAACCAGGGCAGTAGTCATCGGTTGTCCCCATTCCAAGTAGAAAAACTGAGTATAGTCAGACGCAACACATTACACTGAAGAACACCCACATGACTTTAGCAGAGTGAATTTACAAGGGACATATCAGCTGTCCAATAAGCTTTTCTCTAAACATTTGGGTTCGTTACCCATCTTGAATTTGTTAGCCTTTGAGATATAGAATTTATTCTTCGCCAATAACCTAATATAACCATGCATGCACCTTAGATTGGATATATCAACAACAGAGAAAATCAGATTTAATTTCTCATGCATAAAACACCCAATTCTCTATTATTCAACCAGAGAAGCCGAGCATATAATAAACTCAAACAAGTTTACAAATCTGAGCATATGAGCAGTTAACATCCAGTTCAACCGCAGATTGAAAATCAAGTCAGATCTGACCCTATAATAAGGAGATCCCAAAAAAAATATTCAGGCATTAAGCTTTTCTTCAGTAAGTGAGGCACAATACACAGAACATACAGATGGCCTTTATTATGTCTGTACCAGTACCCTTACCAACACTTTTGGTACTCATGAATCAGGGGAATGGGATGCAGGTCAATACAGGTTTATACTGCTAACAAAACGAAAAATGCAAAACGATGAAAAAGGGAAAAACAAGAAAAAAAATGCGACAATCGATAAAACAGGAGATCAAGTATCACGATAAGTCCAACAGGGAAAGCAAGAGACCAAAATTGAAAATGCAAGAGAAGAAAGAAAAGGAAATGGGGGAATCAATCATATCGGCAGAAAATTTAAGATCAAATAATATACTAACCAATTGATATTTTAAAATTGCTTGAATGTAAGGAAAATTTTAAAAGAAAGAAGGTGAAATAAGTGTTGGAGTTCGAACTACTCCATTAATGTAACAGCAACAGGTGGGTCGATCCTGCTATATGCAGGTCGACCCTACCATTCGTGCCTAAAAAAAAGTAGCCACAAAGGAGGATGAACAACGAAGTAGTCACTCACCTGTAGTTTCGCAGGGGGAAGGTCGATCCTTCTTGTTATTTGGGGTGAAAATGGGTCGAGAAGAAGATTGTGCTCCTTTCCTTTACTGATCTTCGACCGATCGGATTGCTTGAAACTCCGGGGGTTGGAGCGATTCTCTCCAATTGAAGGGGAAGAACAAAGGAAGAAATGGGGAAGAAGAAGGGTCGAGAAGAGGAAGAAGAGAGGTAATGGCGGGGTGATAACGGATGGATGAAGAGAGAGCCTTGCGTGCTCTTTTAAGGGAGGGGAAGAGGATTCGGGAAGAAGATCGTTGGAGATGAGCGGAGGAAGGAAGGGTTCGTGCGATGGAGGGCTTAGAGGAAGAGAGGGTTTTGGTGGGTAATGGAGGAGAGGTGCGAGAGTGAAGAGAGAGATGGAGGGGGCGGCTCCTTTTCCTCTTTTTCCTTTACGAAGGAAAACCCTAAAAAAGTTTTTTGCAAAAGACCCCCTCCCTTTGATTTTCAAATTTTTACAAAAAGGGGGTTCCCAAGGTTTTTAGCAAAATTAGTTTTCAAAAAGACTCAAAATCGTTTGCTTTTCTCAAAAAATTTTCCAAATTTTTGGTTTCTTGTGTTATTTTTCAATTTTTTTGTATTTTTAGAATAAAATCCTAAAGTTTTTGTGAGAAAACAAGGACTAAAACTAATTTTTTGTATTTTTGCAAAAATATTTACAAAAGGGAATTTTTCCGAGAATTTAAGAGCTATTGTGAGAAAATTTCTTCAGAAATGGGTTTGGATCCGGATTTTGAGGAAATATGGATTTAAAGTCCTGGATTCGGATCCGAAATTAACTTTGAATATACCAATATGAAATTTAACTCAGAAAATCTGAAGAATGACTGAAATTTAGCTTTGAAATCGCTTTGATTTTCTCAGAAAATAGGATCAGGGACAAAAAGGGGTCATTTTGCAAATCTTTGAAAAATTTGGGGTGTTCACAAGGATTTAAAACAAAATTAATTTTCAATATATTCATGACTATGGCCACAAATATACCTCAAATTAATTTATATCTTAAATTCTGATAAAGGAAGAAAAGGAAATTTATTTCAGAAAAATATGATGATTTTCAAAAAGAGGCCTGAAGTGGAGGTCAAATTTTATCGCATAAAAGATAAAAATTCTAAGTATTGTTCACATTTTGACTATGGCCATAAATGTGAATCGTTTACTTAGGGTTATTTACCTCTTATTAGAATGGTGCACGTACCATTCATGTTTTTTCATTGTGTATTTGAAAAAAAAAATGGAACAAGGTAATCATGAAATTAAGCTTAAACTAAATACTCATTCATTCCTAAACTAAGCATAAAGTAAAAATTCTCATTGAGTATTTAATTACAACCCTTGAATTGAATACAACACCTGAAAAGAAAAATAATAAAGAAAATAAAATACCTACAAAATTGAGCAAACATATTAGTAATAAATGTAGGCTTAGTCGGATTTTCCTTTAATATTGGAAAATTGAAGGAAATCATCCAAAATAGGTCTTTCAAGATCCAAAATAAGGAAATTAAGCAAAATAAAATAAATGATGTATCAAAATGCTCATAATCGTTATGAAGACTCTGAATTTATCTTAAAACTATTTAAGATTGAAGATTTTTGAGAAATCATGGAAGGAAAATTCAAAATTGAAGGTCTTTTGTCAAAAATAGGAATTTGAGAAAAAGTTAACAGAGTTCTGTAATTTAGATGTTTTAGAGGCCATACAAATTCAAATTGTACCAAATTTGTGGGAGAAGTTTTTTAACATGATTAGAAAACTTTTCCAAGTTACAGAATGGGAAAATCAGTTCTGTTTTAGAAATTGTGACTTTGGGAAGTCACTGTTCTATTTCAGAAAATGAACCTATTATAGAACCTGAAGTTCTATAACCAGTTCTGATTGTTAATAGAATTAAAATAACAAATACATATAAAATTTATAAAAATTGGTAAGAATAAACTAGACACATAAAGGAAGACAACCCTTTTTACAGATTTGGAAAATGATCTCCCATTGGAGAGATATGACTCTGAGAAATCGGACTAAAATCTGTGCAATATAAATAATGCAGAATGATAGGGGTCTGGTTTTTAATAACACTAGGACTTGTTGTTGAACATAGATGTCCTCACTAGAACATGGCCGAATGTGGTCTTGGAGGAGAGAATAGCTGCTCTGAAATGACTGTTGCCGAGTGGTTGGTAAAGGGTTTAGATAAGACATCCGACTGACTTTCTTCCTCATCTTTCACAAGCAAGTCTTTATCTATACAGTCCTGAATAATATTTTTGAGGACAAATTAGTTTTTTGTATCGTGCCCCACCATTTGATGAAATTTGCAAAACCGTTCTTTCATCTTCCCCATGATGACAGAAGGATCGACAACTTTTGAGAGTCTGATCATTCCCTTTACAAGCATATATTCTAGAATGTTTTCACGAGACTGATCCAAAGGAGTGAATTTCCTTTCATAACTCCAGCCGTCATGCTTCGGTTTTTCTTGCGGTTTTGCTTCTGGCTGAGAAATTTGCTGGGAAGGCTGTTGTTTGAAGATTTTTGCCTTTTAAACTACATGGTGGTTTCCTTCAGACTTTGAACCTCTTGAATTCTTGTTGTGATTCTTCTTCCCACCCTTGTTGTTGTTTCCATTGTTGTTACTGAAAACCTCAGCGAAGATAGTGAAGTGAGCTTTCTTCTTTGAATCAAGATTGTTTTTGACAAGGGTGATATCCTCGTAAACGCTATTCTCCATTTCTATCTCAAGCCATTCGGCTTGCTCAGTTAATTCGATAAAGGATTTTGAAGGAGAAGTGAAGATAAGGCTCCTCAGTGGCTGAGAGAAATTATTGAGAATGATTTGGAGCGCATGCTCCTCTGAAATAGGATTTCTCATCTTGTTGCAAATACTTTTTCATTTGCGAATAAAATCTCTGGCCTTCTCATTGTTTTTCTGCTTGAGGTTATACAAATGATTGAGCATAGGTAGAGCTTCTGTGTTGAACATGAATCGCTCGATGAACAAATTGACAACCTTATCAAAGTCTCGCAGCTCAATTAGATTAATGTGCTTTGCATACCATTTGGGGGTTGTGCCCTCTAAACTGCGCGAAAAGCATAAGAAAAGAGCACGGTTGTCTGTTATCGTCGCAAAATTTTTCCCTGTCTTCCCTTCCTTGCGGCAGAGGGAGGAAAATGCTTTCGCGCTTCAAACTTGACCGGATTTCGGAAATTGTTTTGAAATACTCGCCTCCATTTTGAAAATTGCGGGAAAATCCATGGGATGGGGCTCGACCTGTCGGTACGAGGTTCGACCGTTCCTGCCGCCTTTAACAGGGGAATCGAACCAAGAACCAAAATTGTGCTTGACTTAGTGAAATTATCAAAATTGTGTTCTATCCTAAATGCACAGAGAATTCAGGCATGTGCTATGAGATTTTGTAAAATGCAAGTCGAAAAACATGATGCATGCTTGGAAAATGCTTTGGAGTTGGAAATAGTTCTAAGGCAAATAATGGAAATCAATTTCTTAGGAAAACTCAGATGAAAAGGATTAGAAATCTCGAGAAAGTTCATAAAGATGTGGGAAAATCATGAATGGATGAAAATCCTGAGAAAATGGAAAGAATTCTTGAGAAAAGGGTAAACATTTGAAGGGAAAATGCTAGTTAGGAAAAGCTTCAAGTTTTGAAAGCTTTCTTTGGGAAATGATTGAAATTCATTGGAAAAATTCTTTGGAGAGGGAGAATTGAAAATCGGGAAACTGAAATCCTGAGAATCTTAGCCTTGAAACACTTGGAAATCGATTTTGATCTTTGAGAAAGGTGAGAGACTTTGTGAACACCCCAAATTTTTCAAAATCTTTTAGATATTCCCTTTTTGCCCCTAAATTCATTTTCTAAGCAAAACGGGTCATTTCAAATCTAAATTCCAGTTCATTTCTCAAGTTTTATTGAAATTAAATTCATTTCATATGTTTAAATTGATTTTGGATCTGGATCCATTGTCCAGATCCAAATCTGAATCTCCTTGTTCAAATTTTAAATCAAAATTATAGAAAATACCAAAAATAGCCTTTAAATAGCTCGGATAGTCCATTCGATATCTGTTTGGATCCATCCCATTGTATTTCTCGATTCGAGCATCAAAACTCGAACATTTTCTCAAAACCTGGGTCCAAACCCACTTTCTGAAGAAATTTCTCCAAATTGGTCTGAAATTCTCAGAAAATATACTTTTGTAAATATTTCTCAGAAAAATGAAAAGAAATTAGTGTTTAATCTTTGTTTTCGTGTAAAAACTTAGATTTTTGTTCCAAAAATACAAAAAAATGGGAAAATCATGCAAAAAAACCAAAAAATTAGGAAAAACTACAAGAAAAATAAGTGGTTTTTGAAGATTTTGCCGAAAAACTCACCTTGAACCATTTTATAAAAACCTTTAGAAAAGGAGACCCCTCTTGGGAATTTGGAAAAAATTGCAACGACCCTCCTCCCGCGCATCCTCCATCACCATCTTCCTCGTTGGATGGCCCTCCATCTTCAACCATATTTTTCTCTCGAATCCTCTGCTTCTCCTTTAAAAAGAGAGCACGCAAGAGGATTAGGGATCGGTCTTCTGCCTCTCCACCTTCTTCTCTTTCACGGTCATCTTCGACCCCTCCACCTTCTTTCTTCTTCTCGATTCGTCCCCTCCATACGCATCCTTTCTCCTTCTGTCTTCTCTGGAGATCCGTGATTTTCTCTTCCGATCAGCCGAAGAAAGCCCGGTCTCCTACTTCACCACGGCGCATTCATTTCATCGATTGAGCATCTCTTTTCTTCCTCCTTCCTCCTTCCTTCTTCAGGATTTCTGCAAAGCTCAGGTAAGGGATCTCTTCATTCTTTTTCTTCCCTTATAGATTACTTTGAAGTTTAAATGTATATTTAGAATCAGATTTCTCTTGCTTTCAATTGCTTTATGCCATTCTTAATCTATATTTTTTTATCCTTTCTGTAGATCTTGGATTTTTTTTATTAAGTCCCTTTCCTTATATGTGGATGATCGACGATGCCTCGCAATGGCATCGTCGATCCAGTTAAACTCCATTTTTCTTCTTCATGTTTTATTATTTTCATTCTTTTTTTCCTCTGTTTCCCTCATTAGATGCACCATAGAGTTGCGATTGGGTTGCTTATGGCACCGTCAATCCCTCTTGTGCAACATCCAAAAGGAATTTCCTAATTCCGAAATTCATTTCCTCTGGCCCTACAATTAATTTTATTGGATTTCCTTAGTTTTTATGACATTATTTCTCCATTTTACCATGATTCGCATCTTTTAGATTCAATAAACTATCATCCTTTTCCTTTTCTGTATATTTTCTTCCCTTTTGCTCTGTATCGGCATCAATCCATAGATAGCCATTTATGGCTAACAATCACATTGGAAAGTCAATATGTCAAGAGCTAATACCCAGCGATAATATTGTAATGTCTCTGGCTCAAATCTCATTGAAAATGCCATCTGCTTTAATTTGTGGTAAGGATTCATATTTGGTTTACCTTGAAAATATGTCATTTAGTTTTAAAATCATGTTCATGACCCCTGGGGAATGGTCGTGAAATCAAACCAGATTCAAAGCAGATCGTGGTTAGATGCCTGCTTGTTATGATCAATCTTCAGGGACAATCCTATTTAAGGATAGCATCCTTCTTGGCTGATGAAGTTATGGTGAACCCAGGTGCTGTTTTGCCTAATTCCTCAGTTAACTCTATTCAATTCATCCTTGAATAGTTTTGATCTTACAGTTCTACTGGTTGTTGGAAGCTCTGGAAACAGCTGCTTTACTGGTGCTAGGCTCCAGGTGGAATATTTTATTTTATATTAGTCACCAAAAATGAAAGCTGCTAAACCTGGGAAAGGGTCCTGCTGGCTTCTGTCTTCGGGAAGATCAGCCAATTGATTCCAGCATGAGGAAATGGATGATACGAGCATCCCGTATTAGCCTGTCTTCCCAAAGACAGAAAGCAATTTGTTGAAATGCCTGGGTTCTCCAGATCAGTCAACAAGTTCACTGAAATACGTTGAACTCCACCTGCTGATCAGTTTGAGGTTAAGTTGAAGGTCCAAAATCAGTTGATCAATGGATCTGCCATTTAAATTCTAGATCTGATATTTAAAGTTAGTTTATTAGTTCATTATCAATCTGGAAATTTATTACATGGTTCATAAATACATGTCCCTCACCATTAGAAGTTACGATGGATTATCATAATTTTTCATGTCTTTACTGTAAACTGTGTTTTGAGATTTCTTGATTCTAAGGTAACAGGTGTTCGAACTCTTCTGCAAAATCTAAAATCCTACTAAGCCAAGGTCGTTTGAAGATTTTCCCTCTCTCAGAACATGAGATGAAGAGAGGGAAAATTCGTAATGGTGTTGGACGATTGTTATCGTGATGGCCTCTCTCATCTGATATTGCACGATACATCCTTGAGCTTCTTTTTAGCACCCATCAAACCCAGCATAAGCACCACGGCCTGCTGATCACATTGTTTCAGCTATCCCTCTGCAAAACCCTGCACTGTAGCATCTGCAAAATGAAATTTCCTGCAAAAAGCTGGTTATTGGTAGAATCCCGGTTATTGGTAGAATCCCTATAAGATAATGGCATTCCATCGTTGCTGTTAAAGTGTCATGGTCACTCAGGTAATTCTAATCTCAAATGAAATGCTTTAGGTTCATGTCCATAACTGGGAGGCTTTTCACACCATAATATTTTGCTTCAAAAATTTAATATTATTGACATTTTGTTATCATCCATACTTTGTAACATATTTCTTTTACTCCTATCTTCTCATTCATCCATGACATACATGCATTTTTATTCATTCTCTCTCTTCTGATGCATCTGTGCTTTTTCTTTTTTTTTCTTTTTTTAGTATTCAGTTATGGCATACATATCACTCATTACAATAAAGTCCCAGCCACTTCCTGCTAAGTCCACCATTGCAGGACTTGGAATCAGCTACTATCCATCTCTTGAAGGCAGCTTGAACCCCCAGGTTTGCAGCTTGTTGCGGTGTACTAAGCTGAGTATACAGAAGCTCACTTTGTAGAGCCAAACAAAGCACCATCACTAAAGGGATATTCTAAGAGGATCAGCAAAGCAAATTTTAAAGTTCCATTCCTTAGTGCCGCAAAAGAAAAGAGTTCTGATAAGGATCAATGTTGGGCTAATTGGAGGTCCTTTGTATTGTGTGCATTTTTTTTTTTTTTTTTTTCTTCTTTCTCCTGGCATTCATCCACAAGTTGCTGCAAAACTCCTGGAACGGCTGCTGCGGGTCAAATCTTGTGTTAAGTTACCCCCCCCCCCCCTAAGGCTCATCGCCATTTGCTAGCCATCCCTTTCCTTCCACCATCATCCTCTTCCAGCCACCCTTCACCAAAGTGCTTACCAACTGCTGTTATTATAGGAACCATTGTCTTACCTTACATGGCTTCTTTCCCATTCACTGTTTAATATTCACAATCCAGACTTCCATTACTATAGCAGTACCCTGTTGACCTAGGAGTCTCACTCGTGTACCACCATCTCCCATTTTCGCCCCATATCTTCAACTTGCTAATGATATTAAAGCCCCTTTGTGAGATTGCTAAGAATAATTCATATTTCCCCTGTACTTATAATATAATATCCATAGTCACCATCCACCAAATATATTATTCATATCTCCAGCAATCTTCTTCACACACTCCCAACACATGCCATTGTTGCACATCACCTGTCACCTTCACTTAAAACCACCTACACTGTTGCATCATCTTCGTCATTATACAACAGCCACTTGCATCAACCAAGTCCTCCCCTTGTATATGCTTCCATCCTTGTTTCCCTACCAGTGCTGATACAGCAACACAATTATTGCTGCAGCTAACATTATTCACTCATATTACAGCTCACCGCTATTCATTACACCTACATTCATCCCTTGTCACCACTGCTATAGATTTTGTCCACTTCACAACTTCATCCTTAGCCACTACTTACAACTCATTATTTCATCTCCTCTGTCATACATATATATACATGTATATATATACCTATAATATATGACACATGCATGCGTATCTATATACATGTATAAGCATATATATCATTCCCTCTATCTTTCCATCATTCATATGAACATTTTGTAGATATCCACATGGTATAAGCCATTTCTCTTCGATTTTTCATGCTAACCAAGTGTTTTGCAGGGAATATGGGGAAAAAGTCATCATTTGGGAGTTGTATTTTCAACTTTGGTGTATTGTAATAGTTAGATCTTAATGACAATTTACATTTCCTGTTTTAGATAGAATGAATGAGCATTGTAAATATCATGAATTACTTGTTCTTCATGCATTTTTCCTTTATTTCTCAAAATCTCACATTGGTGAAACACGAATGGCACGTGCACCATTTCGTAAGAGGTAAATTAATCCTAAGTTGATGATCCATATCAATGGCCATACTCAGGGTGTGGACAAAACTTAGTATTTTTATCTTTTACGAAATAACACCCGTTTTCAAAATTCTTCATATTTTCCTTAAATATCTTCTTCTTTTATCAGAATTTAACTTAAAATTAATTCAAAATATATACCAATGGCCATAGTCAGGGTATATTGAGAATTAATTTCATTTTAAATTCTATAAAAGCACCAAATGTATTTTATTCTTCACCTGAATTTAAATATAGATTATTATGTAATACATTCAATGACCATAGTCAAGGATGTATTACATCTTCAATCTTATTTTTAATTCATCTAAAGAATGAAATAGCTTTTCAAAATCCAAATTCTTCAAAATTCATTCATCATTTAGGATAGAATTGCATCATATTTTCAAAATTCTTTTTTTTATAAAACCAAGTGATTCTTTTCCTCATTTCTCAGATCAAATCCTATTCATAAAATTCAAATTCATCTTTATTTCTCAAAAGGATTCAAAAATTCAATTTCAAGGTCCCATTTGACTTTGAAGCTTCAGAATCATCTTGTATTTCAAATTCTAAATTCAGTTTATATTCAAAACTCCAATCAAACTCAAAGTTCAATTTAACTTTGACATTCTTGACTCATCTTCTAAATTCCAAAATTCAAAGACTTTGAAATTCATTTGTATATTCAAGATTCAATTTCTAAAATTCCTTTTCCCAAATTCAAATCAGACTTAGAAATTCTTGATTCATCTTCTGAATCTAACTCCAAATCCATTTTTAGGATCTAGGATTCAACACTCATATTGGATCTCAGACTTCAGATCCAATTCCTCCTTAGGATCCAGACTCCAATTTCACTTTTGGATCTTAGACTTCAGATCCAATTTCTTTATAGGATCCAGAATCCAATTTCACATTTGGATCTCAGACTCCAAATTCGATTCCATTTTTAGGATCCAGAGCCCAACTCTACATTGGATCTCAGAATCTAGATCCAATTCTATTTCAGGATCCAGAATCCAATGCCACTTTGGATCTCAGACTTCAGATCCAAATTCATCTTAGGATCCAGAACCCAATTCCACCTTGGATCTCAAACTTCAGATCCAAATCCCTTTTAGGGCCCGGAATCCAATCATACTTTGGATCTCAGACTTCAGATCCAAAATCCATCTTAGGATCCAGAATCAAATTTTACATCGGATCTCAGATTTCAGATTTTAAATCCATCTTTAGATCCAATTCCATTCCCAATTCTAGATTTCAAATCCAATTCCATTTTCAGATCTCCTCCAAAACTCCCTAAATCCATTTCTATTCTTAAATACCATTTGATTATCTCAGATCCATTCCAAACTTAAAAATCCAAATTTAATTCCATCTCAAGTATTCATTTCCTTTTCCTAAATTCAAATTCAAATTCAAAGTCCATTTTTTGACTTTGAAACTTCATTTCCTTTCATTTTAAAGCTTCAAGTCATTCTTTTTCATTTATCCTTCCAAATCCTGATTTACTTCAAAAGCTTAGAACTCCTCTGATCTATCTCAAGTTCTAAGTTAAATTAAATCATTTCTTCACTCCTTTACCAAGTTCATCTCAGAATACTTGGAAATTTCTAAATCAATTTTCAAAAGAGCATACATTCTTGCATTGCACAAGCATGATTCTTTGTGCATTTAGAGTTAGATTAAATTCTTAGATTATATTTAGGCAAAGCAAAAGGCATAGATTCGATCCTTGGTTCGATTACCCCTGATAAAGGCGCCAGGAACGGTCGAACCTCGTACCGACGAGCGAATCCCGTCTCTCCATTTTTCCGCAATATTTTCAAAAACGGAGGCGAGTTATTTGCTAAATATTTTCAAATTAAGGTCAAGTGAGACCGCACAAAATAGTTCCTCTTCTTTCTTTCTTTCTTTTCTCTTTTCTTTCTTTTATTCTTCTCCCTTCAAAAAGGAGGAAAATAGAGGTTAGAAAAGGAAAAGAGAAGGAAGAGAGAGAAACCATAAAGAGAGGAAAAATTTTGCGATGATCACAGACTTCTTTTGAAAATCTTGAGAAAATAACCTTTTCCATGGAAAACTGTGGAAAAACTTGACTTGGGAAAACCGATTTTGAAAAATTTTCAGAGTTTTTTGAGAAATTAATTTCTTGAGAATGAAATTTTCTTAAGAAAATCATGATAAAACTAATGATTTCATGATGCAAATGATATGAGTGAATGAATGCACTTTGAAAAGATTTTCTGAGAAATTTGTTGGAAAAATGTGTATTAAGTCAAAATAAATCCTTCACATATTCTGACTGTGGCCATGAACATGTTCAAAGCTTAATTGATTTAATGCATAATATTTTGCAAAATTGGAAATATGATGTGCATTTTAAGATAGCCTAAGAGTGTAGGCTCAATGTGACTGGTAGAGAGATGATGGATCTGGGTCTCGTCCATATTCCGACTAGGGCCGTAAATATGGACTCCACCGAGTTCATTAACTCCCTAAGAGTTGGTGCATGTGTCATTAGTGTACATCCATAGTGCTTTTGAAATAAAATGCATGAATCACATAAACAGGATATTGCAGGAATTTAAACTATATGATATGCATCCTAGTCTAAGCAGAAAATTAAATCTCTTATTCCAAAATTTACATTATTACATCACTAAATCAATGAAATAAAAGGGAATTGCAGACTTCAGTTCCTTCTTTTGAATGTCCCTGCCAAACTTAAAATGGGGTTAGTTCAAATATGTGTGTTTTTCCAAGATTTTCCAATAATATTCTGAAATTATTGGACTTAGTTGAATATAAACCCTATTCTCATGCTTCCTTGATATTTGAAATGATGTAAATGCAAGAAATCCAGTAAGAAATAGTTTGAAATTCGAAATTGTTGGTCAAAATGACCAAAATACCCCTAATATTGAAGTTACCCCTTTAAAATCAGGGTTTTTTGAAGGAAATTTTGGTAAAATTGAGATTTTAAAATTCGAATTGAAACAAATGATGGTGAAGTGCAACATGAGACATGATGACATGCTGCTGAACACATTAAAACTATAAAATCAGAATTTTGACATGCTACTATTCATCAAAAATAACGAATTTTGCTTGGATCAGGGTCCCGCGGGGCCCTGTTTTGATGATATGGCTAAACCGAGCCTCAAATGAATTCCAAATGCTGTCAAATTCGGTATGGAGCATCTACCTATCCTGATAAACAGTCTAGAATGCTAAAACTTACGAAATGACCTGGTTTAAATACTAGAATTTAAAGAAAATCCTAAAATGGATGAATTTCGCCTACGGACCTGAACCAAATGCAATACTTAATATGATGATGCAAAAATTACACCATAAAAACATATGATATTTTACAGACTGCTAAAGGACCTGAAATTGAACATTTTTGGTTTTTACAGCATCAAGATTTGAACTACGGTGAGTTCGGTAACAGGAATTTGGTTCTGACGGAGGTAAAATTGACTTAATCTAATATAAAATGCTAAAAAAAAAGAAAACAACCATGAAAATTTCTAATATTTAACTAAGTAACTCACGATACATACATGGACAACTTTCATGTTTATGACATCAGCATTTGACCAAAATAAACATAGATAAAAATACAACTTTTCATGCCTAAAGCAACAAAACATATGAATATCACAAAACAGAGGACTGACAAGAAAAATTTGAAACAGATACTAAAACTGTTCTAAAAATCATAAGCTTTCAGATTCAAATAGAGGACATCCCGAACCTGACATTCATTTTTTACAGATTCAGATTTGTAGCATCACCCATGGAGAACCCATCGACTTAAGTCGATCCAAGGTCTCAGAGGCTCAAATCAAGCTCTGACACGTGTCCCAAACTCTCGGATTTTTGTCAGAATAAAAAAACATCATACAAATCTGGGAAAATCAAGTTAAAAACTAGACATCACCCCGAGTTCAGAACATCTTTTGGATTGAAAAGTGGACCTCACATGAGAGAGATATCGATTTTACAAGTCGGAAGTAAGTTTTTAAAACACATCCTGGGTAACGAAACCCGACTTACCATTTTGAATGTTTACCGCAGTAAACAAATTTAATTCCTTCCGAATTTTTGGAGGATTGTTAGGGACACCTAAGAGCGCATACCATGATTTTTATAGCATTTTTAAAGAAAAATAAATGCATAAAATGACGTGTGGACTGACTGACAAAAACAAAGATTTACTGAAACTGAGGAGAATGAAAATAAACACTGAATTAAACCTGATTAACTTATAAAACATGCTTTATTAACGAAATAAAATATAAATTAAATTTAACTAAATGCATGAATGCTAGAAATCATCAAGGAAGCATAATTATATTTTGTTGATATATGTCGTTTTATGATAATAGCTCAATCCATCCCTCGGATGAGCTCTTTCTTCAAGCGACAACACGAATCGAATCATGATATTATGAAATCAAGAGGAAAGGAGGTGAACCTTGTGTTTTTATGCAGCTTTGAAACTCTCAAAATGGACGGCTACCACCGACTTCTTTCGTCCTTCGATCCGGGATTCAGATGGTTCACGAAAATCGACCCATGCTTAGATCAAATTGGCCACGGCACGAGCAAGGTCGGTGCTTCACTGCACCTTCTCCACTGAGCCCAAGGAGTGCGTGAATTTAGAGAAATACACTTGAGTTCTGAAGGGGATCTAGGTTGAAGTTCAAAATCTAAAAAAATGGACTCCATAAGTTGGGCGTGAGTCCTTGTACTTGTAGCCCTTTTTTGAAAATTTTGAATTTCAAACAGGCTCAATCTAGGCCCTCCATGTGGCACCATCTCAGAGCATGCCATTTTGATTTTTTTGAGAAAATAAAAATGAGAATTTTGTGGGTGAGACACCTCAGCAAGGGAGTTTAAAAATTTTCAAAATGGTAGCTTGATTTTCTCTACAGGAGGCTCCCAAATTGCGCCACCTCAGAGGGTGTTATCTGGGGTTTGAAAGTCAAACTTCTACTTTTCTGAAGGTTCTTCTATGGCACCACCTCAGGGGGCTACTTTTATAAAAGAAATAAAATAAATACAAAAAAAATGAAGCCAAGTGGGGTTCTGGAATGGCGCCACCTTAAAAGGGAGTTTGAGGTTTAAAGTTGGAAGCAGTAGGAGCATGCCATGTGGCGCCATTTTTGAGGAGTCTGAATTCTACTTTTTCTGATGAAAGGAGATCTGGACATGTGGCAGTCCAGGATGGTTCCATACCTGACAAGTGTCAACTTTCTGGGGAAGGTTCTTCAGATGGTGCCACCTGAGGGAAGAAATTTGAAATTCAAATGAGGTTTTGCTCTGGAAGAAGGGAGGGTGGCCATGTGGCGCCACCTCAGGGGGGCTCCTACAGTGCCATGTGGCAGGAGGGAGGAAAAGGAGGGAAAGGGACACGTGGCGCCCTCATAGACCAGATGAAAAAGGTAGAATTCAGGATTTGCGCCACCTAGACCTTGTTTGAATGATAGCTTTTTCTGAAGAAGGTCAGGAGTGACATGTGTCCTCTACTGTTTCTGAAGGAAGCTAGAAATAACACGTCACCTACTTTTCTGAAAAAAGTAGGGGGAGACATGTGTTATCCTGCTTTTTCTGAAAGAAGCAGAGATTGACACGTGTCCTCTGTGGGAGCCACACTTCAATTAGTGCCACCTCAGGGGAGACAAACTTTACTTTTTCTGAACAAGACAACACATGACACTTGGCGTTTCATGGTGACTTTGGAATGACACATGGCACAGGGTGAAGATGGTGGATACTGACACGTGGCATGGAATGAAGAGGATGTCTAATGACATGTGGCGGCTTCTTAAGGTGGCCCCACACTGACACGTGTCAAAGGATGGCAGAAGAGAGAAGGTGACATGTGGTGCCACCCCTAGGTGAACGCCACGCTGACACTTGACAGATAAATGGGAGGAGAGAGAAAAGACAAGTGGCGCCAATCCAGGGACAAGGCTCCTATATTTTTGGGTTTCTCAAAATTCAGGTTCTTCAAAAGAGAAGCCTATGTGACACCACCTCAGTGTGGGTCCCACATTGCTTCTTTATTGAAATAAGGACAAGACAACAAAACCGCTTTTTGGAATTTTCATAAAATCTGGACTAATTGGCAAAACAGAAATTTTGAAAAGAGTTGGCCCCTATAGGGCAATTTTGTAAAAGGCAGGTATTTGAAATTGTTTGACAAAAAGGCAAAATCTGAGGTGAAATTTATTGAAAATTATCCAGATTGTTTTCCTGATAAAATATTTTGAAATTTAGAGTCCTGGGGGTAGAATGGGAAGAATTGAAATTGAGAGTTCTGGATCTCGAAATGACATGCTGTATAGTGCAGTGATATGAAATGCTTATGCAATGCTATGCAATGACATGTCTTATAAAATGTACTCCTGAACCGGGCTTTGGAGATTCCCGCCTCCTATCAGGAGTAGAATTTTGAACATCTGAGCTAAAATAGAGAAATTTGGAGAGTTGCAGATGCAATTTATACTTTTGCAAGGTCCGAGCTCAGAAAATGACCATTTTGCCCTTCGGCAATTTCAAAGGCTGGATGATGATGTTTGGTGAAAATGTCGGGGAGGTGAGTAAAAATTTGGGGTGTTTACAGATGCCCCTCTTTGCTACTAATTCGGCTTGTGGCCGAGCTTAGTGGCAAAGAAAAACACACCAAATTTGAGCCATATAAAATGCCTTAGTAAGAAGGATCTGACTGGGTGTGAGGAAATTAGCCCGGTGATCATGGTAGATATGAAATGGAGAATGAAGAGGAAAGATTCACTCTGTGAGAGTGAAGTTCAGGTTTTTGCCCTTAACCTGGATGGGACAAAAATACCTCGCATGGAACGAAGCTCAGGTTTGACCCTTAACCTGATTGGGGAATGGAATATCTCATCGAAATGAGAGTCAGGTTTGTACCCTTATCCTGATCGGGCGGAAAATGGAATATCTCTTTGAGTGAGGCTCAGGTTTATACCCTTATCCTGATCAGGCGGAAAATGGAATAGTATGATGGACCCTTCGGATTTTGCATAATAAATCCGACAAGGGTTTTGCAAAAGGAAATGGGGTCCCTAAAGCTTGAAAAGGGGTTGATTTTGGGCGTCTCATTGCTGAGACTAAATAGCTTTTGAAATTGCCTTTTGCGGGAAATGATTGGTGGTTCGACCTCGAACCAAAATGGGACTGTCTATGGTGGGACAGTGGGGACACAGGGAAGTGTGCAAATCTGAGAGTTCACGTTCTCAAAGAAGGGAAGGAATCAAGTCCTTAGGAGGGATTTAAAATTGGTGTCAGGATGTATCAAAAAACGGACATCAAGCTCTCACTTCACGTCAAGATAGCTAGAAAATATTGTCAAAATATTGAGAATTCTGTTGTTGATTCAAAGTTTTTGAAAATGTTGCACATTGTTGCAAAGACATTCTTTCTTTTCTACCCAAAGCATTACCTCCAAACAAGGTTCACTTCGTAGAATCGAGACTTGAAATCCAAATTGCTTGCAATTGACCTTCTTCAAGGAAGCTATCAATTTCCTTGATATGAACAGGAAAGAGAATTTGATATTATGAAAGCAGTTGATGAAAGAATATTGATAATAGAATTTCACAAATTTAAAGAGGATTCTTGATGAATCTGGCAGTTTGATATCCTGATAGCTTCTCTCATGATAATCTTTCTGCACTCTTTTGACTCTTTTGGGTTTTGGTTGCATTCTCCTTCATTTTGGAGATGTTCTCACTTTTTCTCTCTCTCTTTTTCCTCTCTTGCTCTCTTTTGGGAAGGGTACGTCACAAACTCCTTCAACTTGGAGATGTTTCGATCCTTCTTTGACGATATTGACTCATGGGTTAGAGATCTTTGGATGATAGTTGAAATTAAATATCTTTTGAGGATTGTTGGGAGGTTCATCGCATCTGCCTTCATCTCGACAGTGCTTTGGACTTTCCCTAGAAGGATTCGTCACAAACTCCATCATCTTGGAGATGTTTCAAATCTTCTTTGGCCCTGGGGGTCTACTCGCTTAATTCGCCTTCATCTTGACGACAATTGAGAGATCCCTTTTGCGGATATTTAATTGCAGCTTAGGTGATTTTGAGGAGATAGGGCTTGGGTGAATGCTCTCTTTTCTAGCGCTTATGATATTTTCACTGCCTCGTCTTTACAAGAATGGTCTTTAAAATGTGCCATTGACTGCGATCAATATCAATCATTTATGGCTTTGCAATAATATTGAATTTTCTTTTGCTGGCCATATCGAGGATTTATCCTTCATCCTTTTGGTTGGCCAATAAAAAGAATTTGAATTCTGAATCTCTTTTCGCAAAAGCTTCATTCTTTTGAAAGTAATGTTAAAGATAAACTGAAATAAAGATTTGTGCCATAAAGATTCTGAAATCAACAATTAATTGATAAAATTTTCTTGAAATCCTTGGTGAAAGGGAGTATTTGAAGTCCGGCTCAACACATTCGTGATGAAAATTCTCCTCTCTTTTTCCCCAAAAAGAGAGACTCAGGCTTAGCCCTTACCTGAATGGGAAATGAGAAATACTCCTCTCTTCCCTGAAGAGGAGGTGTTTGCAAAACAAACTTTCGAAGAGAAATTGAGCTTTCGTCAAAGCTCCATAATATTAGGATTCTCTTATAAAAAGGGGCCGATAATGGTGAGGTTTGAAAATTGGGTCATGAAAGAAACAAGTCCATCACACTCTCCCTGAAAAGAGGGTCCTTCATGACAAAAATGACCTAGTATGAAAATTGGGGGGGTCACAAGAAAAGCGAATCTCCGTCGAGTCTCTCCTTATAAAAGGGTTCCTTGTGTGAAATTTGAAATTGTTTTGCAAACGGTTCACAAAGACGCAAGTCCCTTCAAACTCTCCCTGAAAAGGGGTTAAGTGAACGGATTGGATAGCATGCAAAAAGAACGAGCTCCCTCGAACTCTCCCTAAAAAGGGTCTCTCGCAAGAGAAAATGATTGAAATTGAATATCGAGATTGATTGACCCAAAGGTCGAAATTGAGCATTGAGTGACCCGAAGGTTGAAATTTGGAAATTGAGTGACCCGAAGGTCGAAAATTGAAAATTGAGTGACCCGAAGATCGAAAATTGGAAATTGAGTGACCCAAAGGTCAAAATTGGAAATTGAGTGACCCGAAGGTCGAAATTTGGAAATTGAGTGACCCACAGGTCAAAAAATGGGAATTGAGTGACCCGAAGGTCGAAATTTGGAAATTGAGTGACCCGAAATTCGAAAATTGGAGAATTGCCTGATTTGAAGATTTAAATTGGAATTTGGAGGGTAAAATATCAAATTTGAGCAATTGACAGACCTTGATGATTGAAATGACTTGAATTAACAAAGGAGAATAATGAGTTCGAGTCAGAGCTCAAATAAAATACAGAGATCACGAGTCGGAACCCGGATCAATAGAGAAAAATGAAAAGCTCGAATCTGAGCTCGAATGGATAAATATATCTCGATTCAAAACTCAAATTAGCAAAAAAAAATGAAGAGCTTGAATCTGAGCTCGAATGAATAAAGAGATCTCGAGTCGGAACCCGGATCAACAAAAGAGGGTAATTTGAATAAAAACCCGAGTCGGAACTCGGTTTTCCAAAAAGTTGGATCTTGACAATGTACCAGTTTGAACACTGGATTTTGAAATAATACCGTTCGAGCGCTGAGTTTTGGTTCAGTACTGGCGATTATCTTTCCATTTTGAATCATTAGGAATTGTGATGGGATTGTTTGTTGAAATCCCAATACTGACCGAATTGTTGTTAATGCAGTTGAATGCAAATGAATATGAATTGATGCATATGAATGCACAGGTGCGTGAAATGAGGAATTTGTTTATCCTGCGTGCATACAGAATAAAATTTTAAAAATGCCCCAGTGTAACTGAGAAAGAAAGTTGGATCATTATTTAAAGAAAATAGGAAGGATTACAAGAGGAGAATAAATGTTTCAAGTATAAAACTTTTTCAAGTGTCGGGCATTAATGGGATCCGGCAATTCTATTCCATCAGCGTTGATGAGCCGATATGAGTTGCGGGGTAATGCTTCATTGACAACATATGGGCCTTCCCAATTTGGCGACCATTTCCCGCCGGGATGATGTTTGAGACAAGTTGTGGATCAAAGTACTAAATCATTGACTTTGAATCTTCTTTCGATGATAGACTTCACATATTGCCTGGCTACTCTTTGGCGATAGGATTGAGCATGCTCTGCTGCCTTTAGCCTTCTCTCGTCGAGTAAGTCTAGCTGCACTAGTCGCTGCTGCTGGTATTGATCAAGAGGTAATTCTAGAAGCGATGCGAATTTTAAAGCGAGCTTTTGGATATGTAGCGGCAATACTACTTCTGTTCCATAAACTAATTCTAAGGGAGTAGCATTCGTTGGAGTGCGAATGGTGGTCCGATAGTCCCATAGTGCATCGTGAATCTTCTCATGCCAGTCACGGCCTGTTTCCACGGTTCGCTCCAAGATACGAATTAAGATTTTGTTGGTGGCCTCTGCCTGATCATTCCCCTGAGGATAGTAGGGAGTGGGAAAATGATGATAGATTTTGAACATTGAGCAGAATGTCTTCATCTTTTCATTCTTGAAATGACTGCCATTATCTGACACGATGTCATGTGGGATGCCGAAACGGCAAAGGATGCTCTTGTGGATAAAAGAGACTACGTGTCGGCCTTCTAATGTGCAAAGAGTGATAGCTTCTATCCACTTGGTGAAATATTCTGTTGCGGCAAGGAAGTATTTTTGGCCATTTGAAGCAGAAGGAGTGATGGGACCTACGACATTGAAGGCCCACATAGAAAACGGCCATTGAGAGACAACAGACTATAAATAAGTTGCCGGAGCATGGATGGAAGGTGAGTGTATCTGGCATTGCACACACTTCTTCACATAATGATAACAGTCTTGCTGCATAGTTTTCTAATAGTAACCTGCTCTGATGATCTTCTTGACAAGGGTTTGGTAGCCGACGTGACCACCACAGATGCCTTTGTGTGCTTCTCGCACGACTTCTTTGGCTTCGTCTTCATCTAAACATCTGGAATATTCTGAACTGAATCCACGATGATAGAGGACATTGGCCAGAATGAAATATCAGGTAGACATACGCTGGATTGCTCGTTGCTCTTTCTTTGAGAGTTCTGGAGGAAATTCGTCGGTTTCTATGAAAGTTTTGATATTGTAATACCAAGGCTTCTTCCTTTGCTCAGCCTGGTTTACTTGTTCTGCTGGAAGGAAAGCAGGTTGGTCAAGTCTGCCAATTTCGAAGAGCGACAGGATTCTCCATTCTTGAATGCCATAATGGAGCCTAAACTGGCTAGGCTATCGACCACTTGATTAAAATCTCTCTTGATATGGAATAGCTGAAATTCTTCAAACTTGCTGACAAGAGCTGAAACGATCTTCTGATAAGGAAATAACTTTTGATCTTTGACTTGCCATTCGGCTCGAACTTGATTGACAACAAGTAATGAGTCGTCGTAGGCATGCACTCTCTTAACATTGAAGTCTAGTAGGATCTTTAGACCTTGAATCAGGGCTTCATATTCAGCCATATTATGAGTGCATTGAAAGTCTAACTTGAGAGAAAATGGAATCATCTCTTTTTCTGGAGTGATTAATAAGATTCCAATGCATATTCCAGCCATGTTCTTGGAACCGTTGAAAAACAAATTCCAGACCGGGTATCGCTGGATGTTGCATATTTGCTCATCTGGGAAATCATCTTCGGTTTTCACCTCTTCTGCCAAAGAAAAATTTGCCAATTGATCTGCAATTGCTTGGCCTTTGATTGATTGCTGCAAGACATATTCTAAGTCATAGTGCATCAGTAAGACTTGCCATTTTGCGACCCGTCCGCTTAGGAAAGGTTGTTCCAAGATGTATTTGAGAGGATTGAGTTTAGACAAAATTTTGACCTCAGATGCCAGTAGGTAGTGTCTTAGCTTCTGACACATCCATACCAGAGCTAGGCAGGTCTTTTCTATGTGAGAGTATTTCTTTTCATAGTCTATGAAAGTCTTACTCACATAATAAATGGCATGCTCTATCAAGCTGCCTTCTTTGTACTGCGCCAAGAATCCACCGCATGCGACTTGATTGACGGAGATGTATAATAAAAGAGGTTTTCCCAATTCTGGCGGCTTCAGGATGGGAGGATTGAGAAGATACTTCTTGATTCGATCGAACGATTGCTGACATTCTGGTCCCCATTCGAACTTCACTCATTTTCTGAGCAAATGATTGAAAGGTTCGCATCTCATCGCATACATCCTTGAAGGCTACGCAATTCTTTGAGATTTTTCGGGGGTGGCATATCAATGATAGCCTTTGCTTTGGCTGGGTCAACTTCAATTCCCTTTTTGCTGACTAGAAAACCCAACAGTTTGCCTGATTTGACTCCAAAAGCACACTTTTGCGGGTTAAGCCTTAATTTGTAAAGAATGAGTCGCTTAAAGACTTGATCAAGGGCTTCGAGGTGATCTTCTTCCTCTTTAGATTTCACAAGGATATCGTCAACATACACATCCATGATTTTGCGCATTTGATCATGAAAGATAACGGCCATTGCCCGTTGATAGGTTGCTCCAGCATTCTTGAGCCCAAAAGGCATAACTGTATAGCAAAAAGTGTCCCAAGGCGTAGTGAAGGAAGTTTTGGATTGGTCGCGGGCGGCTAACTTAATCTGATTGTAGCCGGAATATCCGTCCATAAAAGAGAACATAGCATGTTCTGCCGTGTTGTCGACTAGAAGATCGATGCTTGGAAGTGGATAGTCATCCTTCGGAGTTGCCTTATTGAGATCTCTGAAGTCTATGCAGATCCTGACTTTGCCACTTTTCTTTGGGACAACGATGATATTGGCTAACCAATCTGGGTAGTTAATAGCTCGGATAAATCCTGCTTTGAGCACGTCTTCGAGTTCTTCTTTGACCTGTTGTTCTATTCTAGGATCCATTTTTCTCAGCTTCTGCTTGGCTGGCTTAGCTTCTGGCTTCAAGACGAGACGGTGTTCGACTAATTTTGGGTCTAAGCCCGGCATATCTTCATATGTCCATGCAAACACTTCTTCATGTTGCTTGCGAAAATTAGTGAGCCTTTCCTTTTCTTTCGGACTCAGACTGGTTCCGATCTGGAGAATTTTGGGATCTTCCTCTGAACCGATATTGACATCTTCAGTCGGATCTTGAACTAGAGGAGATGGTTCATCCTGCTTCTAAATTGCGGCGAACTCTGGTAATTCTTGAAGAGACTAATCATATTCTGCACAATCATCTGATTGTTTTGCAATCTTGCTCTCTTCGGTGCTTGCTTTGACTCTGTGAATTGCTGCCGACTTCTGAAAAGCCTTGGGATTGAGAACGAGCTTCTTGATTGTCCGAGAAGTCATTCTGAAATTTTGGATAAGAAATTTGGTTTAGGGAAAATTGCCCATCATAAGACAAACAATCATTTGAAAAAAAACATGCATAAAATGACATTAAAATTATAAAATGAGGAGATAGACAGAAAGGAGATAGATGGCATCCAGATAGACAAAGAAACTTGGAATTTTATTGATTTCGAATTGATCAAAGACATTGATAAAATGAGACATTTATTTTGGAAAGAATAGAAAGAAAATAACAAATGGTCTTCAATGTGCCCCTTTGACAAAAACAGTCTTCTTTGGTGAGCTTCCGCCAGAGAACCCTAGTCCTGCTCTGTGGGGACGATGCTTTTCACTCAGCTCGAGCCATTCGACTCGTTCAGTCAACTCGATGAAGGTACGGGATGGTGCAGTAGAGATCAATCCTCTTAATGGTTGTGAGAAGTTGTTGAGGATCAACGATAGGGCGTGTCTTTCTAAGATAGGATCTCTCATTTTGTTGCAGGACGATCTCCATCTGTGAATAAAGTCCTGTGCTTTTTCATTCTCATTCTGCCTTAGATTGCAGAGATGACTCAATGTAGGAAGTGCTTCTGTGTTGAACAAGAAGCGTTCAATAAATAGATTTACAACTTTGTCGAACTCCTTGAGCTCGATGGGGTTGATATGCTCAGCATACCACTTAGCTGCAACTCCTTCCAAGCTGCGGGGGAAACATAGAAATAGTGCTCGGTTGTCTCTCTTGAACCTCGAGCATTCAGCAAAGAAAGTGGCAAGATGAGCTTTTGGGTCGCCAGAACCGTCGAACTTAATGAATTTACGAGGAAGATTCTCCAGATTATCATCCCCTTCTAAGTCGTCGTAGAAGTTCTCGCTGGTGAAAACTTTCTTGCCCTTGTCGCGGGCTTGCAGATCCTTGACAACTCTAGCCATTTCTCTGAATTGTGCTTGCAGGGGCTTTTCTGCATCCTGACTCTTTGATTTGCGGCCTTTTCTTTGTTCTTGGCCCCGCTCCTGAAATACCAGAGGCACTTCATATTCTTCATTTGTATCTTCAATGGAGTCTGTTTCGTCTGAGATCTCTTCCGGCTGAACTTGCTTTCTGGAAGCCCTCTTATCCCTTTGACCATGAAACTTCTCTCTGAATGGGTTTCTTTCTGAGCTGGTCCCAGGCTGTTCATTCATCATTTTATTCATCATCTTTCGAAACATGGCATACATTTGCGGGTCTATGCCATCATCTTCTTGTTGCTGCTCTTGACTCCTGTCGGACCGGGGGGAACCCATCTCTTCTTCTGAGGCTGACGAGTACTGAGATGTCATTGTTCTTCTACCTGATCTTGTCCGAACCATCAAATGTTGTAGACTCTCTCTGCAAGGCAAAGACCTGATTAGATTCTGTAGGAATTGGTTTTTGGAAGAAATGTTTGCTAAAAATATGGTAGACAATTTGGAAAAGATATCACATTACTAGGGACTGAGTCATCGCGAGAATCACGACAATTGTGTTGTCATTCTTTTTGCAAGAGAAATAAACAACGAAAATATGCCTTGTTACCTAGGCGAGGTCGTCAAACCACAATAGAAAGAGAGAATAAAAAATATGATTTTATTGATCTTGATGAAGAGGTGGAGGACAAACAATTTGCCACCATTCACGATAGTCGGCAGACACTCTAGGACCTGGAAAGATTTTAAGAGAGACAAAGGAATCCCAGCTGTAGCGGGCAAAATGATATGCTCCGGACCATTATGCGGAGGTGAGATCGAACTCTGTCATAGCTCCTGATAACAGTCGGGCTTCGATGTATTGCTGCCTCTGAGAGAATTGTCAAACACATCTCTCTGGTTGGTAGTAAGTGCAGAAGAAAGGTCCCAGCAACTTGAACCGCTTGCCATAAGCGTATGTATATCTGGGAGGGGACAATTGCCGATCAAAATAGTCCCAGACAATGTCATCTTCTTGAATGTTGTCAATCATGGACCGGTACTGCGCCATTGGAAGAAGTTCTTGGCCGTTATATCTGAAAGAGCTTGCTCGGGCTGAAACATGTTGGAAGAACCAGGATTGAAGTGCGTAGATGCAACCTTCAACTAAAATGGATTCTTCAAGTGAGAATCGAGTTAGACCACGATATAGGAAAGCAAGCGTTGCCATGGCTATAGAGAGGCGATTGGTCTGCCGACTTCCTCATCTTCTCATAAGCTGGATTATTCTGATGTCCATGTAGTTTTGTCCATCTGGAAAGAGGGATAATCCTACAGTGCACAGAACCATTGCATTCTCAATCCTTTCTTTGGCTGTCCTTGATAACGAGCTGACTTCAATGAAGGTTCCATATTGGCGGTACAACTCGAGCAGGTTAACATATTCATTTCCGTCCAACTGGATCAGGGGCCAGGATCGGCGGCCTATCATACGAGCTAACGAATCTCGGGGGTCCAAACCCTTGACATTGATAAGAAATTGATGTTCTAATGGATCTCCTGGTTGACCGGCTGGTTCTGGTAACCCCATGATTTCTGAAAATTCATCCATTAAAACGGTCATTTCTCCCCATGGGAACCAAAAGGTACACGTCCGAGGATTTCATCGCTCCGCCATTGCGTGGATCAGGTTGCCGTTGATGGTCTGCTTTCCGACTGTTGATGCCAGTTCTAATCCGCACTCGCTTAAATGGTCCGGGAACATTCGGGAAAAGCTTTTTAGCCAGGAATAGTACCACCGGGGAATGAAAGTTCCGGTGCTAAAGGCTCGATGTTCAGGACGACCTTGCCGCACCTCGTAGGAGATGTGACCTTCATGAAAGATGGGATCGACTTGACTGGATGCCATTGAACTGAAAATAGAGAAAGACTCCGAATGAGACTTAGGAAAATGTGAGAAATTTTGAAAAATTTTCCAAGCAGGATATAAAATGTCGCTGGAAATTCGAGATCCAGTAGAAAGGTAGAATGGAAAATCACCCAGAGTTTTGGAAGAAATGGGATATTTGAGAAAATCATCCAGGGTTTGAGAAAAAGATCTCGTGGAAAATAAGGATATTTTGAAAAAGGCCTAATAAGTTGGAAAACATTGGGAAATATAAAGAATTGAGGAAATAACACACATACAATCACATCCTGCACAAACATTTATGCACATTCAGCACTCCCTAAAAGGCTGACTCTAGATGCATCAATTTGAAAACAGCTGTAGGACCCAAACCCTAACTCTAGGTTCAGATCATCTTTGTCCAATCCGATTATGCCAATATACCCGAACCGAAATCCAGGGTACGTGGCATATAATCTCAACTCCGGTTCTAAGGTAAGGTTTTCCAACATCCTTGAGTGCCTAGCGATATACTTCGGACTGTGGCCCGCGGTACGTGGTAGGGGGGTGTTAACCCAAATAGGTGGCCCAGTTGTGAGGCTCTGTCCCGAACTAGGGTTCTGGAAGAGAGCCCAGCAACGTGATGGCCGGGTAATAATAGATAAGGGAGGTTTTGAAAAATGATCACATGCAAGAAATAGAGGGCTCTAAATCTTAGAGAGATAGATTTTGAAAACTTTGAAGAAGCATACATTGTTTGCATTCAGATCCTAAATTGAGGAGAGTTATGTTTAGACCTAAGTCTATGTGAGCATGAAAATATCTCCTCAATCTGGTCCTACCAAACCATGCCTAAGCTATATGCAGTCAATGTCAGCTAGGTCAGAATCTAGGCTCTTAGGCTCACATGATATTGAAAGTAAAAGAGCTGACATTTTGTGAACATAATTTCGATAATTGAACTAAGTCAAGCACAATTTTGACCAGACAAGGACATGTCCCATCACGGTCGCCAAACCTGCTATCGTCGCAAAATTTTTTCCCATCTTCCCTTCCTTGCGGAAGAGGGAGGAAAATGCTTTCGCGCTTCAAACTTGACCAGATTTCAGAAATTGTTTTAAAATACTCGCCTCCATTTTGAAAATTGCGGGAAAATCCATGGGATGGAGCTCGACGTGTCGGTATGAGGTTCGACCGTTCCTGCCGCCTTTAACAGGGGTAATCGAACCAAGGACCAAAATTGTGCTTGACTTAGTGAAATTATCGAAATTGTGTTCTATCCTAAATGCACAGAGAATTCAGGCATGTGCTATGAGATTTTGTAAAATGCAAGTCGAAAAACATGATGCATGCTTGGAAAATGCTTTAGAGTTGGAAATAGTTCTAAGGCAAATGATGAAAATCAATTTCTCAGGAAAACTCAGATGAAAAGGATTAGAAATCTCGAGAAAGTTCATAAAGATGTGGGAAAATCATGAATGGATGAAAATCCTGAGAAAATGGAAAGAATTCTTGAGAAAAGGGTAAACATGTGAAGGGAAAATGCTTGTCAAGAAAAGCTTCAAGTTTTGAAAGCTTTCTTTGGAAAATGATTGAAATTCATTGGAAAAATTCTTTGGAGAGGGAGAATTGAAACTCGGGAAACTGAAATCCTGAGAATCTTAGCCTTGAAACACTTGGAAATCGATTTTGATCTTTGAGAAAGGTGAGAGACTTCTTTTGAAAATCTTGAGAAAATAACCTTTTTCATGGAAAACTGTGGAAAAACTTGACTTGGGAAAACCGATTTTGAAAAATTCTCAGAGTTTCTTGAGAAATCGATTTCTTGAGAATGAAATTTTCTTAAGAAAATCATGAGAAAACCAATGATTTCATGATGCAAATGATATGAGTGAATGAATGCACTTTGAAAAGATTTTCTGAGAAATTTGTTGGAAAAATGTGTATTAAGTCAAAATAAATTCTTCACATATTCTGACTGTGGCCATGAACATGTTGAGAGTTTAATTGATTTAATGCACAATATTTTGCAAAATTGGAAATATGATGTGCATTTTAAGATAGCCTAAGAGTGTAGGCTCAATGTGACTGGTAGAGAGATGATGGATCTGGGTCTCGTCCATATTCCGACTAGGGCCGTAAATATGGAATCCACCGAGTTCATTAACTCCCTAAGAGTTGGTGCATGTGCCATTCATGTACATCCATAGTGCTTTTGAAATAAAATGCATGAATCACATAAACAAGATATTGCAGGAATTTAAACTATATGATATGCATCTTAGTCTAAGCAGAAAATTAAATCTCTTATTCCAAAATTTACATTATTACATCACTAAATCAATAAAATAAAAGGGAATTGCAGACTTCAGTTCCTTCTTTTGAATGTCCCTGCAAAACTTGAAATGGGGTTAGTTCAAATATGTTGGTTTTTCCAAGATTTTCCAATAATATTCTGAAATTATTGGACTTAGTTGAATATAAACCCTATTCTCATGCTTCCTTGATATTTGAAATGATGTAAATGCAAGAAATCCAGTAAGAAATAGTTTGAAATTCGAAATTGTTGATCAAAATGACCAAAATACCCCTAATATTGAAGTTACCCCTTTAAAATCAGGGTTTTTTGAAGGAAATTTTGGTAAAATTGAGATTTTAAAATTCGAATTGAAAAAAATGATGATGAAGTGCAACATGGGACATGATGACATGCTGCTAAATACATTAAAACTATAAAATCAGAATTTTGACATGCTACTATTCATCAAAAATAACGAATTTCGCTTGATTTTCGCTTGGATCAGGGTCCCGCGGGGCCCTGTTTTGATGTTATGGCTAAACCGAGCTTCAAATGAATTCCAAATGCTGTCAAATTCGGTATGGAGCATCTACCTATTCTTATAAACAGCCTAGAATGCTAAAACTCATGAAATGATCTGGTTTAAATACTAGAATTTAAAGAAAATCCTAAAATGGATGAATTTCGCCTACAGACCCAAACCAAATGCAATACTTAATATGATGATGCAAAACTTACACCATAAAAACATCTGATATTTTAAAGAATGCTAAAGGACCTGAAATTGAACATTTTTGGTTTTTACAGCCTCGGGATTTGAACTACGGTGAGTTCGGTAACGGGAATTTGGTTCTGATGGAGGTAAAATCGACCTAATCTAATATAAAATGCTAAAAAAATAGAAAACAACCATGGAAATTTCTAATATTTAATTGCGTCACTCACGATACATACAGGGAAAATGTTCATGTTTATGACCTTGGCATTTGATTAACAGAAACATAGATAAAAATACAACTTTTCATGCCTAATGCAACAAAACATATGAATATCACAAAACAAAAAACTGACAAGAAAAATCCAAAACAGATATTAAAACTGTATTAAAAATCATAAGCTTTCAGATTCAAATAGAGGACATCCCGAACCTAACATTCACTTTTTACAGATTCGGATTTGGAGCATCACTCAGGGAGAACCCATCAACTTAAGTCGATCCAAGGTCTTAGAGGCTCAAATCAAGCTCGGACACGTGTCCCGAAATCTCAGATTTTTGTCAGAATAAAAAAATATCATAAAAATCTGATACAATTAGGTTAAAAACTACACATCACCCCAAGTTCAAAACATCTTTCAGATCGAAAAGCGAACCTCACATGAGAGAGATCTCAATTTTAAAAGTCGGAAGTAAGTTTTTAAAACGCATCCCGGGTAACGAAACCCGACTTACCATTTTGAATGTTTACCACAGTAAAAAAATTGAATTCCTTCAGAATTTTTGGAGGATTGTGATGCATACCATGATTTTTCTAGCATTTTTAACGAAAAATAAATGCATGAAATAACGTGTGGACTGACTGACAAAAACAGAGATTTACTGAAACTGAGCAGAATGAAAATAAACACTAAATTAAACCTGATTAACTTATAAAACATGCTATATTAACGAAATAAAATATAAATTAAATTTAACTAAATGCATGAATGCTAGAAATCATCAAGGAAGCATAATTATATTTTGTTGATATATGTCGTTTTATGATAATAGCTCAATCTATCCCTCGGATGAGCTCTTTCTTCAAGCGACAACACGAATCGAATCATGATATTATGAAATCAAGAGGAAAGGAGGTGCACCTTGCATTTTTATGCAGCTTTGAAACTCTCGAAATGGACGGCTACCACCAACTTCTTTCGTCTTTCGATCCGGGCTTTAGATGGTTCACGAAAATTGACCCACGCTTAGATCAAATTGGCCACGGCACGAGCAAGGTCGGTGCTTCACTGCACCTTCTCCACTGAGCCCAAGGGGGGCATGAATTCAAAGAAATACACTTGAGTTCTGAAGGGGATCTAGGTTGAAGTTCAAAATCTAAAAAAATGGACTCCCTAAGCTGGGCGTGAGTCCTTGTACTTGTAGCCCTTTTTTGAAAATTTTGAATTTCAAATAGGCTCAATCTGGGCCCTCCATGTGGCGCCATCTCAGAGCATGCCATTTTGATTTTTTTGAGAAAATAAAAATGGGAATTTTGTGGGTGAGACACCTCAGTAGGGGAGTTTGAAAATTTTCAAAATGGTAGCTTGATTTTCTCTGCAGGAGGCTCCCAAATTGTGCCACCTCAGAGGGTGTTATCTGGGGTTTGAAATTCAAACTTCTACTTTTCTGAAGGTTCTCCTATGGCGCCACCTCAGGGGGCTACTTTTATAAAATAAATAAAATAAATAAAATAAATATAAAAAATGAAGCCAAGTGGGGTTCTGGAATGGCACCACCTCAAAAGGGAGTTTGAGGTTTAAAGTTGGAAGCAGTAGGAGCATGCCATGTGGCACCATTTTTGAGGAGTCTGAACTCTACTTTTTCTTATGAAAGGAGATCTGGACATGTGGGAGTCCAGGATGGTTCCATACTTGACAAGTGTCAACTTGCTGGGGAAGGTTCTTCAGATGGTGCCACCTCAGGGAAGAAATTTGAAATTCAAATGAGGTTTTGCTCTGAAAGAAGGGAGGGTGGCCATGTGGCGCCACCTCAGGGTGGCTCCTACAGTGCCATATGGCAGGAGGGAGGAAAAAGAGGGAAAGGGACACGTGGCGCCCTCATAGACCAGATGGAAAAGGCAGAATTCAGGATTTGCGCCACCTAGACCTTGTTTGAATGGTAGCTTTTTCTGAAGAAGGCCAGGAGTGACATGTGTCCTCTACTTTTTCTGAAGGAAGCTAGAAATGACACGTGTCACCTACTTTTCTGAAAAAAGTAGGGGGAGACATGTGTCATTCTGCTTTTTCTGAAAGAAGCAGAGATTGACACGTGTCCTCTGTGGGAGACACACTTCAATTGGTGCCACCTCAGGGGAGACAAACTTTACTTTTTCTGAACAGGACAACACATGACACTTGGCATTTCATGGTGACTTTGGAATGACACATGGCACAGGGTAAAGATGGTGGATACTGACACGTGGCATGGAATGAAGAGGATGTCTAATGACATGTGGCGGCTTCTTAAGGTGGCCCCACACTGACACGTGTCAAAGGATGGCATGAGAGAGAAGGTGACATGTGGTGCCACCCCTAGGTGAACCCCACGTTGACACTTGGCAGATAAATGGGAGGAGAGAGAAAAGACAAGTGGCGCAAATTCAGGGACAAGGCTCCTATATTTTTGGGTTTCTCAAAATTCAGGTTCTTCAAAAGAGAAGCCTATGTGACACCACCTCAGTGTGGGTCCCACATTGCTTCTTTATTGAAATAAGGATAAGACAACAAAACCTCTTTTTGGAATTTTCATAAAATCTGGACTAATTGGCAAAACATAAATTTTGAAAAGAGTTGGCCCCTATAGGGCGATTTTGTAAAAGGAAGGTATTTGAAATTGTTTGACAAAAGGGCAAAATTTGAGGTGAAATTTATTGAAAATTATCCAGATTGTTTTCCTGATAAAATATTTTAAAATTCAGAGTCATGGGGGTAGAATTGATAATTTTGAAGACCCAGGGTTTTGAGATTGATTTTAAAAAGAGTTGAAATTCGAATCTGGATTGAAAATTTTGAAATCGAGAGTTCTGGATCTCGAAATGACATACTGTACAGTGCATTGATATGAAATGCTCATGCAATGCTATGCAATGACATGTCTTATAAAATGTACTTCTGAACCGGGCTTTGGAGATTCCCGCCTCCTGTCAGGAGTAGAATTTTGAACATCTGAGCTAAAATAGAGAAATTTTGAGAATTGCAGATGCAATTTATACTTTTGCAAGGTCCGGGCTCAGAAAATGAACATTTTGCCCTTCGGCAATTTCAAAGGCTGGATGATGATGTTTGGTGGAAATGTCGGGGAGGTGAGTGAAAATTTTGGGTGTTTACATTGTCCTTCTTGAATCTTGCACATTCTACAAAAAATATTGTGAGATGGGCCTTGGGATCGCCTGATCCCTCGAATTTAATGAATTTTCTATGGAGATTTTTCAAGCTATCATCCCCATCCAATCGAACATAGAATTCTTGCCTGGTATACACTTTCTTCCCTTTGTCTCAAACTTGTAAGTCCTTGACCATCCTAGTCAGTGCCTGGATTGGATCTTCCATTGAGGCCCCATATCTGGGTTTGTTCACTGATTCATGTTCTTCTACTATCTTTTTAGATTGTCACAAAGGGTTTTGGATGAACATAGGTTCTTCTTCTTCTGAATCCTCTTTTATCGATTCTGTATCTTCAGAAGCGCTGTCGTGCTGGACTTTCTTCTTACTGATCCTGACATGCCTTTTTACGGGTTTTCTCTTGATCTTGCTCTTGGAGGATACTTTCTTCGAACCTGCCCTAGCATGTTCAGATATCATCTTTGTCATCATTTTCTGGAATAGTTTGTACATGGTTGGATCGACGTCGTCTTCTACTTCTTGGCCCTGTCCCCTGGATGATCTAGGGGAATTCATGTCTTCTGCCTCACTGTCACTGTGCTGCTGAACTGTTTTCTTTCCTGTCCTTGTCTGAACCATGATGAAAGGCCAATATTTTTTGTAGAGATAAAAGAATGGTTAGACCACTTAAGAAGTTTTAGGATGAATTTGAGTAAAGGAAGAATTGAAGATTTGGTAGATAATTCAGAGAAATTATCCAATTACAAGGGATTTGGGTCATCACAAGAATTGTGACAATTGCGTTATTATTTCCATAATAACTGAAAAATGTGCCTTTTTACCTAGGTGAGGTCGTCAACCATGATAAAAGGTATAGAAAAGTTTTTGTCATTTGGATGAAATATCTCATTACTAGGGATAAGGTTGTCACAAGAATTGTGACCACTGCGTTGTTTATTAAAGAAGTAAAACAACTGAAAAATAAAATTTGGCCTGAAACTTTTGGGAGAACAATAAACAAAAATTTATTGATGACAAATCAAAGACAAAGAGAGAGTGGGTAGACAGTTTGCCACCACTCTTGATATTCAGAAGATACATTGGATCCTCGAAATATGAAGAGAGGAATGAAAGAGTCCCAAGTGTATTTGGCCACATGGTATGCTCCAGACCACTGATCTGACTATAGATCGAATTTTGGCATAATACTTGTCGGGAAATGAGTGTTGACATGAATCTGCCATTGTAAAAACTGCCTAAGACACCTTTCTTGTTGATAGTCGACGCAAAAGAATATACCAAGTAATTGATAGCGCTTGCCACGCACGTAGGTATAGCGAGGAACTGATTCTTGCCGGTTGAAGTAGTCCCAAATGATCTCCTCTTGATGCAAACTTTTGATCAAGGCTCGATACTAAAGAGTTGACTGTGGCTTCTTGCTGTTGAATCTGAATAAACTGGCCTTTGATGGTACGTGTCGCAGGAACCACGACTGTAAGGCATAGATGCATCTTTCTACCAAGATAGTCTCTCCGAGAGCAAAGCGAGTCAAACCTCGGTAGAGAATGAAATTCCACTAGAGGGGGGTGAATAGTGAAATACGATATAGATCGATAAAATAAAATTAAAGACAAAAAAGCACAACACAGTAAACACAGGATTTATACTGGTTCGGTCGAGTTACTGACCTACATCCAGTCCCCAAGAAAAACACTTGAGCCTTTCACTATAAAATCCGTGTTACAGGATAAATAGTACAACACCCTCTTCCTCAGAGGTCTACTTCTCTCAACAGAAAAGGGAAACACCCACTTCCTCAGAGGTCTACTTCTCTCAACAGAGAAGAAAAACACCCTCTTTCTTAGAGGTCTACTTCTCTCAACAAAGAAGGGATACAGTAGATAACAGAAAGTTACAACACTTTCCTAAAGAACCTTCAGAATGATATGCAGAGTATGAATGCACGTATGAAGATTCTAAGAATGTTTTCTCTTTGAAAAATGGATAGAATAATCCCACAGAGGAACGGAATGTTCTTCTTTTTTTCACACAGTTGATTCTTTTGTCAAAGAGCTTTTTTTTTGTCTTTTTCTCTTTCTTTTCTCTTTCTTTTTCTAGGCTCTTTTTCAGAATATCGAGTAGGAGTTTTTCTCTTTGAAAGCTCACATGTGTCTACTTAAATATTATTTTATATATATATATATATATATATATATATATATATATATATATATATATATATATATATATATATATATATATATATATATAGGTTTTTGAAATTAGTCGTTGCTTTTTGAAATGATTGTCCTTTTGTGAGGTGTCAGGTAATCTCAAAACATATTTTTATGAAAGAGTGTGTGAAATGATATGTGTACTATATTACTTTTTCAAAAAGTCGTCATTCTATAAATTTAATTGTAATACCCAAATTTTTTAATGATTTGTAAATTCTGAAGATAATTCTAGTCTCAATTCTAATTCATTCTAGATACGGATTATAGTGTTAAAACACTGAACTTTTATGGTTAGTATTATTCAAATTGAAGTTTTGGGTCTATATTTAAAATCCTAACAAAATTCTATTGAGGCTTTTCCAAAAATCAAAATTCAGGGACATTTTTGTCATTAATTAAATCATCAAGGGTAGCTTAGTAATTTGCCAACCTGGTGGCATTTTTTGGTAAAATACCCAACTATATGAGGTCAAAATGGTAATTTTTCTTTTAGAGACATTTTCAGGGAATTAATAAAATTGTCAGGGACAAAAACGATAATTTGCCATCTTCAGTGGCAGACCCAGTAATTTATTGAACTACAGAAGGACAATTAAGTAATTCTAAATCCCCTTATGGCAATCCTGAAAGATGGGATTGAGCCAAGGTTAATTTGTGTATTAAAAAGTAGCAAATTCAATAAAATATATTAATTTATAATATTTTAATCTAAGACCATGGTTTTAGAAAAACCACTAGCCTAAAACCATGGACAGGCTATGGTTTCCCAAACCCATGGAAGGACAAGTGTCACAACTCAGTAAAGAAGTGACACTACTCCTCTCTCTCCAATTGACACTTGTTAGAAGAATGACAAGTGTCATTTTAAAAAATATATTTTATTTACTTTGGTGACAAATGTCACCAAAGTGGGACCCATAGGGGGGGGGCAACACCCTCTCTCCCTCCTATAAATACCCCCTCACCCCCTCTCTCTCTACCCAACTTCTGAAGTCCCTTCTCTCCCTAAAGCTCTCTCTCTCCTACTTTATCTCTCTAACCTTGAGTTTCTCTCTCTAGCTTTTAAGCCTAAACCTCCAAAAAATCTCAGATTTTTTCTAAGGATCCCCTTCTAGCCTCTTTTCTCTCTCTCTAGACAAGATCTACTCCTTCGTTGAAGTTTCGACGAGCTAAATCCAGCCCAGGAGCGCTGCCTGCATAAGTTCTGCTAAATTTAGCAGAAAAATCGAATTTGGATAGCGGAAGCACTATTCAAAATCAACTAAACCAGGTTAGTATTCAGAAACCATCTTCTAAATTTGAATTCATACTTTCTGAGCTTCTCTATTCTCTTTCTGAACCCCAACTCTATTTCTTTTGGATTTAAATTTTGACAATTTTCCCAAAATTTTATCCAAGCCTACCTCTACGCAGGGGAAGCTCTGTTCAAATTTTTCTAAATTTTTTAAAGTATTCAGAACTACTTTAGCAGTAGTTCTGGCAAAATTTTCTAAAAGATCTCTGAAAATTTGAGTTTTTGTAGCAGGAGTTCTGCCAAAATAATTTAAAGATTTTTGGAAAAAGTAGAATTAGTATAGCAGTAATTCTGACCAAATTTTTAAATGATTTTTAAAAAAAAATAATTATTTTAATTAGAATTTTGGCAAAAGTTTTTCAGATATTTTAGAAATTTCGAGTTTATTTAGTAGAAGTCATATCAAAAATTTTATAACTATTTCAGAAAAATTCAATTTTTATAAAGGGAATTCTGTTAAAATTTTCAAAATCATTTTTAAATATTTGAATCAATTTTTTTGAAAAACCTTTATAAAAATATTTGTGATGCAAAGCCATGTTCGAATTTTTACAACTCGAATTCAAGTTCAAACCCTTTTTCAAACATTTGAGTTATTACAGAGGAAATTCTATGAAAATTTTTATAAAAGTTTTATAGTCAATTATAAATAAATTTTTAGATTTTAATAATCCCCTTAAAAAGATATTTATAGGGCAAATACTGCCTAAAATTTGATATAAAAATATGAACTCATATAATAAATTTTATCAGATTAAATCAAAGCACGAGCGCTTTATCCTATTGTCCTTAATCCTATAAAAAATCAAGGTAAGTTATTCTATCAAAATCTTATATTTTTATATTATACATGTTTTTGATGCATGCATAATTATTTAAATCTGATTCATGATCCAATGGATATTTCAATATCCGCATGAATAAATATTTGTTTTGAATGACTAGATTTTCAATCTTATGATTTGAATAAAATTTTGATGGGTACTATGGTCAAAACTTTGATTTTGATAAAAGAATTTTGTATAGCATGTTGATTTTTGAAAGATTTTATTGCTGCATGAGTCATGTTTACACAAACTTAATTTTCGCCTTCATAGGCGAGTGCTCGTTTTTATAGAGCAAAATTCTGGATAGGCTGGGTACATATGACCCGTGTTTATTTGAAAGGAATGATTTGGCTATTGAGCCTAGTTTTTGAAAAGATGAAAAGTCCTATAAAAGAATCCTTCATGCCCATCTAGGTTTAGCCTACCCTGGAAGGGGTAGTGGTACAACCAGGAGTGACATTGTGAAGATGATGATTTTTGGGAGCAATAGATTTCCTGGGCCTCCTGTCACTCGGGTTGAGGAGGCCGAGACAACGGGCTTCAAGGTTGCCGCATGCAAGTGGATGCATCCAACTCTCCTTGTTTGCTTGCCATTGGCGAGAATCTTCCCGGTCGTTGACTGCTCGCTTGGGAGCCCGTTTCACTCAGGTATCCGGGTAATCCATAATAGAATAATACACCCTCGAAATACTTAGTTTGAGATCGGAGTGCCCTCTACCATACCAGGAGGACGTTAATATCAAAACAATGACCTTTTCTTTCACAGAATTTGATATAAAAATATTCCTTGTTGATATAACACATAATCATGTTTTAATTTATTTTTAATTGCCATATTTTTAATTGCATAATTGATCTTGAATGTATGCATTTTCATTTATAAATTATTGAAATCATGCTTAATATTTGAATTGTATGATTTTGATTAATAACTTACTTGGCTATCATAAGTCTAACCCCGTTTTATGGGGATTTCAGGTTCAGATATGAAGTAGGCAATATTACAGTGGATGTTGGACAAGCGTGGCATCGAAGACTCCAAATTCCCAAGATCCTCAGATCAATTTAGGATTTATTTTAAATTTAATCCTAAATGTTTTAATTTTTGAACCTTGTGAAATGACTATGTATATAGTGTTGATATAAATTATTGTTGCTCTTGTTATGAATTGTGTAATGTGATGTGCCCGAGGTTTAAAAACCCGAAGTCAAAACCATTTCCGCTGTTTAAAAAAAAAAGTATGCAATTTTTTAATGGTTTTAAAACCACGGGGCGTTACAATTGGTATCAGAGCAGAATTTTGGGAGATCTGGTTCGAGATCCACCTTGTTCATACATTACACTGTAAGTATTCACTTTAGATTTTTATTTTATTATTATTGTTAAATCATTTTTTTTCCTTATAGATGACTCTTGGTCAATATCATTGAAGAACTTGTCAAGGATGTTCAAAAGCTAGAAGAATCACATATAATACAAAAAAGGATTGTGGATAATTTAGAAAATCAAGTTCGAAGTCTCACAAAAGAAAAAAAAATTAGAAAAATGTCATAGGTGTTTACAGACCCATTTATCACAACCTTGCCCACTGGAGTTGGAAGAATGTTTATTCTGTGGAGAAGTTGAGCATATAAAAAAAGAATGCCAAGTAAAGATAGGTTGTATTAAAAGACAACGAGCCGCTGAAAACCTGCCAAATCAACAGTTCCGTGTGATTGTTCTTGCTCCTCCTCCTCAAATGGAACCTATTATCATTTCATCTGACTCACCCATAGTACATGCTCCCGCACCCACCTTAACTCCTTTGGACTTTGTATTTTTAGTCCAACCCTCTGAACCTATATATACCCCAAGGGAACGTATGAACGACCTTAGCTTATATTTAGGAATTCCAGATAAACAAGTTTATGCTCTAAATCCAAATATTGCAGGGCCTTCTCATCTACCAGGGCGGATTAGGAACAAGAGGAATTATATGGGTAAATTCCTCAAGCTTCCATAGGGTATCTTTTGTTAACTTTTTGTTAAATATGTAAATTCTTGTAAATATGGGTTTTGATGTATATATGTTCATATGAATAAATTTTCTTTCTACATTAATCTAAGTCTGATCATTATTAATCAAAGATGCCTCATCAAGCACCAAAGAAGCAATCCAAGGAGCAGAATGGTTAACAAGAATTCATTATGGAAACATTAAATAATTTAGCAGTTACTATAAGAGATCAGAATTATAGTAGGCAAGACTTAACTACATCTTCAAAAGCTTGTCAAATCCATAATGAAGTCTCTTATGAGAAGTTTATCAAATTAGATCAACCTACATTCTCAGGAAAGATGGATTCAGAAGCTGCAGAGGTTTGGATCCGAGAAATAGAAAAGATTTTTCGTGTTCTGATAGTACCTGAAGATCGTAAAGTAAATTATGCAGCATACAGATTAAAGGGAGATGCAGAAAGGTGGTGGGCATCCACCTTAGAAATTAAATTTAACAATGGATCTGTTACTTGGGAACAATTTATTGAAGTTTTCTATGCTGCATATTTCCCTAAGCATGAAAGAAGCTGTAAGATGAGGGAATTCCTTGAACTACAACAAAGAGGACTCTCTTTATATGAATATATTACTAAATTCAGAAATTTAGAGAAGTATTGCCCAAATGTCTATAATACGGAAGACGAAAGGGCAATAAAATTTACTAGAGGATTGAAGCCAGTTCTAGGAACCAAAATTCTCACTAGTAGGCCAGAAACTTTAGACAAGGCGGTGAAAATAACTACATTGCTACAAGAAGATTGGGAAGATATACAGAAAAATCAATCTGGCAAAACAGTTTCTCAATTTAGAGGCCAAAGGAGTTGGCCTAAAAGAAATTTTGAAGGAAGAAGGTTCATCCATCCAGCAAAGAGGTCGCCACAATAATTTTAAGCAAGGCAACCACAACTACCAACTAGATCATGTCAGAATTGCTTTCGATCTCATCCAAGACAACCCTGCCCCCGAACGACTGGGGGTTGTTTATATCGTGGTAAGTCAGGCCATTTTATTAAGGACTACTATAAAAGAGAAATGAATGAACATGCTCGAGGCCTTGTTAAACCCTGCCCTCAACAACAACCCCAGTATCCATACCAGCAACAACAACAACAACAACCACAACAACAACAACAACCGCAGAATAAAAAGGTACCAGGTCGCGTTTATGCCACCAATGTTGATCAACTATCTAAGGGTAACCTGATTCAAGGTACTTTATCCATAGCTGGACATGCTGCTTTTACTCTATTTGATTGCGGTTCAACTCATTCTTTTATTTTCAAGAAGTTTACTACTTTACTTAATATGCCTATCAAGTCATTGAACTGTGCTCCGGAAGTGGTCAACCCAGTAGGATGTAAATTTTTTGTGGGTTATACCTGCCAAATTTAGAAGTATATATTGAAGG
Organism: Nuphar pumila; assembly: GCF_984573655.1. Lineage (NCBI taxonomy): Eukaryota > Viridiplantae > Streptophyta > Magnoliopsida > Nymphaeales > Nymphaeaceae > Nuphar > Nuphar pumila. The sequence goes on along the minus strand of NC_143257.1, from coordinate 50,397,262 downwards.
ACAAAATTTACCTACCAACCCAATTCTATTAGACATGTCAGATTTTGATATCATATTGGGTATGAATTGGTTACATCAACATCATGCAAGAATATTTTGTCAGGAAGGAAAAGTTATTTTTTCTCAACTAGGTATTCCTAAGGTAGAATTTAGATTATCTAATTCTACTCCTAAAAATCGAGTTATTTCTTCTTTAAAGGCCAAGAGATATTTGAGGAATGGATGTATGGCCTTTTTAGTCAGCATTACTCTTGCCAAGCCAGCAGAAATTTTCCTTGAAAGTCTGGATATTGTTCGTGAATTTTCAGACATTTTTCCTGATGAATTACCAGGACCTCCTCCAAATAGAGATATAGAGTTTGGTATTGAATTAATACCAGAAAATACACCAGTCTCTAAAGCTCCTTATAGGATGGCTCCAACAGAACTCATAGAATTAAAAAAGCAATTATTAGAATTAATGGAGCTGGGATTTATTAGACCAATTATGTCTCCCTGAGGAGCGCCTCTATTATTTGTAAAGAAGAAAGATGGGTCATTAAGATTATGTATAGATTACAGATTGCTTAATCAAGTTACTATAAAGAATAAATATCCATTACCATGAATTGAAGATTTATTTGATCAATTACAGAAGGCTAATGTATTCTCAAAGATTGATCTCATATCTGGATATCATCAGCTAAGAATCAAGGAAGAAGACATTTCTAAGACGGCTTTTCGGACAAGGTATGAACACTATGAATTCACTGTCATGCCTTTTGGACTCACAAATGCACCAGCAGCCTTTATGGATCTTATGAATCGTGTGTTCAGGCCATTTATAGATACATTTGTGATTATTTTTATTAATGATATTCTAATTTATTCCGAAAATAATGAACAACACCGGGAACATTTAAGGATTATTCTGGATACTTTGAGGAAGAATCAGTTATATGCCAAATTTTCAAAGTGTGAATTTTGGCTGAAAAAAGTTATGTTTTTGGGTCATGTGATTTTAAAAGATGGAGTCTTAGTGGATCCTGCTAAAGTGGAAGCAGTATTAGAATGGAAACAACCATAGAATATTACAAATATTCGAAGTTTTCTTGGACTTACAGGATACTACCGAAAATTCATTCAAGATTTCTCACGTATAGCATCACCAATGACCAGACTTCTGAAGAAGGGTGTTAAATTTGATTGGGATGCTAAAAGTGAAGAAAGTTTTCAAATTCTGAAAGAAAAGCTCACTACATCTCCAGTACTTACTTTACCCTCGAAACATGGCAGATTTGAGGTTTATGCAGATGCTTCCGGCACCGGTCTAGGTTGTGTATTGATGCAACACGGAAAAGTTATTGCTTATGCATCAAGAAAATTGAAAAATCATGAAAAGAATTATCCAACCCACGACTTAGAACTTGCGGCAATTGTTTTTGCATTAAAGATTTGGAGACATTACTTATATGGAGAACAATTTGAAGTATTCAGTGATCACAAGAGCCTCAAATATTTATTCTCGCAGAAAGAATTGAATATGAGACGACGACATTGGCTAGAATTTATTAAAGACTACGAGTTCACACTTTCTTATCATCCTAGAAAGGCGAATATTGTAGTTGATGCTCTTAGTCACAAAACTAGAGACATCTTGGCTAGTCTCATAGATAAAGAATGGAAACTTATTGAAGATTTCATTAATTGGAAACCCTTTGCAACTGAACCAGGAAGGATTTTATTATCAAACTTAATTATTCGACCATAAATCCTCATCCGAATTATTGCAGAACAAAGTAAAGATTCTCAACATAAAAAATTTTTAGCCAGAGCCCAACATAAAGATGATGTTTCTTTTCTACTTAAAGAAGATGGGAGTATTTTGATGAATGATCGAATATGGGTACCAAATAACCCTGAACTAAGAAATGAAATCCTTGAAGAAGCCCATAAAAGAAAGTATACTATCCACCCAAGAAGTACAAAGATGTTCAAAGATTTGCAAAAAAAGTACTGGTGGACTGGTATGAAGAAGGATGTGGCAAATTATGTTTCAAAGTGTTTGATTTGCCAACAAGTAAAGGCAGAACATCAGAAAGGCAGAACATCAGAAACCAGGTGGAATGATGCAACAAATTGAAATTCCACAATGGAAATGAGAAGAAATTACTATGGATTTCATAGTGGGTTTACCGAAGACTCGAAAACAACATGATGCAATTTGGGTTATTGTTGACCGATTAACTAAATCGGCTCACTTTCTACCTATTCATATAAGTCAATCTTTGGAAAGTCTGGCAGATTTATATATTCGAGAAATTGTAAGACTACATGGAATACCAATTTTGATTATCTCTGATCATGATCCCAGGTTTACTTCTCAATTCTGGAACCAACTTCAGTAGGCTTTGGGAACAAAATTAAAGTTCAGTTCTGCATTTCATCCCCAAACTAATGGACAATCAGAGCATACTATTCAAACTCTGAAAGATATGTTACGTGCTTGTATGTTAGAATAGAAAGGAGATTGGGATATTCATATTATGCTAGCTGAATTCGCTTATAATAATAGTTATCATGCCAGTATTGAAATGGCATCATACGAAGCTTTATATGGAAGACCTTGTCGATCGCCACTCTATTGGAATGAAATTGGTGAATGAAAGTTAGAGTCACCAAGATACTACAACATTACACTCAGCAAGTAAATATGATCCGAGACAGACTACGCACTGCCCAGAGCCGACAAAAAGGATATGTTGATAAAAGACAAAAGGAACTCACTTTTGAAGTTGATGATATGGTCTTTGTCAAAGTATCTCCAACCAAAAGTGTGTTCAGATTTGGAAAGAAGGGAAAGTTAAGTCCTAGATTTGTAGGACCCTTTAAGATTATTGAGCGAATCAGTGAAACTGCTTATAGAATCGAATTGCCTCCTCAGTATGCACAGATTCATAATGTATTTCATGTTTCAATGCTGCGAAAATACGTTTATGATTCATCTCATATTATCCAGCATCAAGATATAGCAATTCGAGAAGATATGACTGTCGAGGAAAAGCCAGTAGAAATTATTGATAGAAGAAATCAAATTTTGAGAACAAAGATTATTCCTCTGGTTAAAGTCAGATGGCAGCATCACGGAATTGAAGAATGTACTTGGAAACCTGAAAACAACATCAGAGAGAAGTATCCAGAATTGTTTATTTAAATTATACATACATTTCGAAGACGAAATTTTTTCTTTTAGGGGGGTAGAATGTAATACCCAAAAATTTTAATGATTTGTAAATTTTGAAGATAATTCCAGTCTCAATTCTAATTCATTCTAGATACGAATTATACTGTTAAAACACTGAATTTTTATGGTTAGTATTATTCAAATTAAAGTTTTCGGTCTATATTTAAAATCCTAACAAAATTCTGTTGAGGCTTGTCCAAAAATCGAAATTCAGGGACATTTTTGTCATTAATCAAGTCATCAAGGGTAGCTTAGTAATTTGCCAATCTAGTGGCATTTTTTGGTAAAATACCCAACTATATGAGGTTAAAATGGTAATTTTTCTTTTAGAGACATTTTCAGGGAATTAATAAAATTGTCAGGGACAAAAACGATAATGTGCCTTCTTCAGTGGCAGAACTAGTAATTTATTGAACTGCAGAAGGACAATTAAGTAATTCTAAATCCCCTTATGGCAATCCTGAAAGATGGGATTGAGCCAAGGTTAATTTGGGTATTAAAAAGTAGCAAATTAAATAAAATATATTAATTTATAATATTTTAATCTAAGACCATGGTTTTAGAAAAAACACTGGCCCAAAACCATGGACAGGCCATGGTTTCCCACAACCATGGGAGGACAAGTGTCACTCCTCAGTAAGGAGGTGACACTAATCCTCTCTCTCCATTTGACACTTGTTAGAAGAATGACAAGTGTCATTTTAAAAAATATATTTTATTTACTTTGGTGACAAATGTCACCAAAGTGGGACGCACGGGGAGGGCAACACCCTCTCTCTCTCCTATAAATACCCCCTCACCCCCTCTCTCTCTACCCAACTTCTGAAGTCCCTTCTCTCCCTAAAGCTCTCTCTCTCCTACTTTATCTCTTTAACCTTGAGTTTCTCTCTCTAGCTTTTAAGCCTAAACCTCCGAAGAATCTCAGATTTTTTCTGAGGATCCCTTTATAGCCTCTTTTCTCTCTCTCTCTAGACAAGATCTACTCCTTCGTTTAAGTTTCGACGAGCTAAATCCATCCCCAGGAGCGCTGCCTGCAGAAGTTCTGCTAAATTTAGCAGAAAAATTGAATTTGGATAGCAGAAGCACTGCTCAAAATCAACTAAACAAGGTTAGTATTCAGAAACCCTCTTATAAATTCGAATTCATACTTTCTGAGCTTCTCTATTCTCTTTCTGAACCCCAACTCTATTTCTTTTGGATTTAAATTTTGATAATTTTGCCAAAATTTTATCGAAGCCTGCCTCTACACAGGGGAAGCTCTGTTCAATTTTTTCTAAATGTTTTTAGTATTCAGAACTACTTGTTCTGGCAAAATTTTCTAAAAGACTTCTGAAAAATTAAGTTTTTATAGCAGGAGTTCTGCCAAAATAATTTAAAGATTTTTGAAAAAAGTAGAATTAGTATAGCAGTAATTCTGACCAAATTTTTAAATGATTTTTTAAAAAAATTAATTATTTTAATTAGAATTTTGGCAAAAGTTTTTCAGATATTTTAGAAATTTTGAGTTTATTTAGTAGAAGTCATATTAAAATTTTTATAACTATCTCAGAAAAACTCAATTTTTATAAAGGGAATTCTGTTAAAATTTTCAAAATCATTTTTAAATATTTGAATCAATTTTTTTGAAAAACCTTTATAAAAATATTTGTGATGCAAAGTCATGTTCGAATTTTTACAACTCGAATTCAAGTTCAAACCCTTTTTCAAACATTATAGTTATTACAGAGGAATATCTGTGAAAATTTTTATAAAAGTTTTATAGTCAATTATAAATAAATTTTTAAATTTTTAATAATCCCCTTAAAAAGATATTTATAGGGCAAATACTGCCTAAAATTTGATATAAAAATATTAACTCATAAAATGAATTTTATCAGATTAAATCAAAGCACGAGCACTTTATCCTATTCTCCTTAATCCAATCAGAAATCAAGGTAAGTTATTCTATCAAAATCTTATAATTTTTATATTATACATGTTTTTGATGCATGCATAATTATTTAAATCTGATTCATGATCAAATGCATATTTCAATATCCGCATGAATAAATATTTGTTTTGAATGAAATCTTATAATTTGAATAAAATTTTGATGGGTACTTTGGTTAAAACTTTATTTTTGATAAAAGAATTTTGTATAGCATGTTGATTTTTGAAAGATTTTATTGCTGCATGAGTCATGTCTACACAAACTTAATTTTCGCCTTCATTGGCGAGTGCTCATTTTTATAGAGCAAAATTCTGGATGGGCTGGGTACATATGACCCGTGTTTATTTAAAAGGAATGATTTGGCTATTGAGCCTAGTTTTTGAAAAGATGAAAAGTCCTATAAAAGAATCCTTCATGCCCATCTAGGTTTAGACTACCCTGGAAGGGGTAGTGGTACAACCAAGAGTGACATTGTGAAGATGATGATTTTTGGGAGCAATAAATTCCCTGAGCCTCCTGTCACTCGGGTTGAGGAGGCCGAGACAACGGGTCTCAAGGTTGTCGCATGCCAGTGGATGCATCCAACTCTCCTTGTTTGCTCGCCATTGGCGAGAATCTTCCCGGTCGTTGACCGCTCGCTTGGGAGCCCGTTTCACTCAAGTATCCGGGTAATTCATAATAGAATAATACACCCCCGAAATACTTAGTTTGAGATCAGAGTGCCCTCTACCGTACCAGGAAGACGTTATCATCGAAACAATGACCTTTTCTTTCACAGAATTTGATATAAAAATATGCCTTGTTGATATAACACATAATCATGTTTTAATTTATTTTTAATCGTCATATTTTTAATTGCATAATTGTGCTTGAATGTATGCATTTTGAATTATAAATTATTGAAATCATGCTTAATATTTGAATTGTATGATTTTGATTAATAACTTACTTGGCTATCATAAGTCGAACCCCATTTTATGGAGATTTCAGGTTCAGATATGAAGTAGGCAATATTACAGTGGATGTTGGACAAGCGTGACATCGAAGAATCAAGATTCTCAAGATCCTGAGATCAATTTAGGATTTATTTTAAATTTAATCCTAAATGTTTTAATTTTTGAACCTTGTGAAATGACTATGTATATAGTGTTGATATAAATTATTGTTGCTCTTGTTATGAATTGTGAAATGTGACGTCCCCGAGGTTTAAAAACCGGAAGTCAAAACCATTTCTGCTGTTTAAAAAAAAAAATTATGCAATTTTTTAAAGGTTTTAAAACCACGGGGCGTTACATTAATATTTGAGGTACACTATACGTTGTTTGTAAAAATAAGTTTTAATTTGTAATGGGTCTTTTCTCATAATAAATGATTTGTTGTACATTGAACGTTGAAGTGTAATTTTGTCTTTACTCAATTTAATGATTTATAGTATATTAATAGTTTTCTTACAAATCAACACTTCTTTGGTTAAATGTATGTAAGTACAATAAATGGTTTATGAAGTACTTTATTTATAAATGGTCATTTCTCAAATGCTTTTTGAGGTAGCATTTAATGTTTACAAAAAGAATGATGGCTTTGAATATAAGTCGACATTCTTGGGTGTGTATTAAATAAATAAAAAGTCTTTTCCAAACTTAATTGTCTTGTTAAACAATAAGTAGTTTTGTATAAAATAATATTTGTTTTCTCAAATCGTCAATTCGAGATGAACAATTGTATATTATGAGTTAATACATTTTGTCTTTTTCTTTCATATTTGAAATCATTAGCTTTTATATCTTTTCAAGTTGTCTTTTTCATAAATGCTTGTTAGAAGGTACAATTAATGCTTTTGAAATCATGAGCTATTATATCTTGTCAAAATGTCTTTTTCATAAATGCTTGTAGGAAGTACAATGATTTGTTTCAAAAAAGGTGTTTTTGAAATATCATATCCTTTTATGAAAGCTTAGATTTTTGTAAATAGATGGCTTGTATGATATTTAAAGCATATAGTGTAATATGAAATATGCATGCTTCTGAAGGTTCTGTTACATATGACTCTAAAGAAGAAAAAAGTCTTCATCTTGAAGTAGCCGATCTTCTTGGATATTCTTTATGAATGTATGGCCCATCAACCTTTTTCTTCAAAGTAGTATGATTGCAACAAATAGTTGTACTTGATCAGGTTGTCTCCATTCTCTTTAGGTGAAATAACCTTGCATGTACTGACTAAGTGCCGACGATGTGGTTGTAACTTAAATTTTATTGAATAAAGAAGAGATCGACTTCCTTCAACCCAGCCTGGCTAGGAAGCCGCCGCCACTGGATCAATTGGACCTCCAATATCAGGAAACCAAGGGTGTGGCGTTATTTACAATATGAAAATACACAGGAAATCAATGAGACGCAGGAACAGTATGATGAATATCCAATAAATCAGATGAAACAACAATATAGCGGATAATACACAATGTTATACTAAAAGAAAAAATGATGATGCCTCAAATGGAATTTGAAAACCCATGAAAATGTAAGATATAGAGTTAACGCATGGAAATCTCACATAAAGGCAGCTATAACAAATAAAAAAAAAGGGGAAAACTTATTGGAATCAGAGGATTCCTGTCGATATAGCAGTGGGTGGATCGATCCTGCTATATGCAGGATCGACCTCACCCTTGGTGCCTTTTGATGAAAAGAAAACAAAATAAAGTAAAAGAAAGAAAAACATTAAGGCGATAAGATAAAACTTCTACAGAGAATCAGAAAGGGGGGGAAAGAAGCTCAGAAAGGGATGTGACGAATCAATAGAGAGAGATAAGCTATACGAAAGAAGAGGGGGGGAAGATGAACCACTTACCTTTGGCTTGCTTGCAGGATTAATTCTCCTTCAGGCCACTGGGGCAGAACCAGAAGCAGGAAGAAAAGAAAGCAGGGGGGAAGAGGAAGCGTGGTCGTGAAATGACGAGGTGAAGACGGATCATATGCAAGAAGGGTGGAGGGGTGAAAGCGATGTATAAGAAGCCTCCCCTTTGCACATTTTAAAGAGGGAAAGGAGGAATCAGGAGGAAATTTGTTGGAGATGAATGAAGGTCGTGATTCTGGAGGTTAGCGATGGAGGATGGCGATCAAGAGAGCTTCCGAGAGAGAGAGAGAGAGCTGGAAGAAAAAGAGAGAGGTCATTGGGAAAGTTCGAGAAGGAGGAGAGGGCGAGAAAACCATTCGCAGGATTTTTCAAAAATTCAAAAACAAGGCTCTTTTTAACAATGTGTATGAACTATATCTAGATGAATTACCCTCTTTTAATGAAAAATGTCTTATTGTTTCAAATGAAATTCAATGGTTATGGCACAAGAGACTTGGACATGTTAATTTTAAAATTATTTCAAAATTATCCAAGAATGATCTTGTAAGAGGCCTACCTAGAATACCATACAAAAAGGATCACTTATGTGATGCTTGTCAAAGGGGTAAACAAATCAAGAGTTCTTTTAAAGCAAAAGATATAGTTTCAACAAAACGTCCTCTTGAACTTTTACATTTAGATCTATTTGGACCATCTAGAATTCAAAGTTTGAATGGTAGCAAGTATGCTTTTGTTATAGTAGATGATTATTCTCGGTTTACATGGGTGATTTTTCTAAAAAGCAAAAATGATGCTTTTTCAGAATTTTCTAAACTTTGTAGAAGAATTACAAATAAAAAATCTACATCTCTTATTAAAATTCGTAGTGATCATGGTGGTGAATTTGAAAATGAATCTTTTCTAAAGTTTTGTGATTTACATGGTATATCTCACAACTTTGCTTTTCCTAGAGCGGCTCCACAAAATGGAGTTGTTGAAAGAAAGAATAGAACTTTGCAAGAATGTGCTAGAACCATGCTTCAAGATAAAAATTTACCAAAATATTTTTGGGCTGAAGCAATTAATACAGCATGTTATGTCTTAAATCGTGTTCTTATTCGACCAATTTTACATAAAACATGTTTTGAATTGTATTATGATTGTATACCCAAGATCTCATATTTCAAAATTTTTGGTAGTAAATGTTTCTTGTTAAATACCAAAGATAATCTTGATAAGTTTGATTCAAAATCAGATGAATCAATATTTCTTGGATATTCTTCTAGAAGTAAAGCATATCGTATTTTCAATAAAAGAACATCTTGTATTGAAGAATCTTTACATGTTGCATTTGATGAGAATTGTGAGCAGGTTATTCCTCTAAGCGAAGAAGAAGAAGCAACACTTCAAGAAGAACCCTTGACAGAGAGTACTTCTCAAGAAAATATTCCCCTTCAACCGGTTTGGAAAGAAGTTCCTAATCATCCACCTGAACAAGTTATTGGTGAAATAAAGAGTGGTGTCCAAACTAGAAGGCAGTTAGAAAAATATATTGCAAATGTTGCTTTCATATCTAAATTAGAACCAAAGAATATCAATGAGGCATGTGATGATGAATTTTGGCTTTTAGCCATGTCTGAAGAACTTAACCAATTTACTAGGAATGATGTTGGGATCTAGTTGATAGACCAAAGGATCATCCAGTAATTGGAACAAGATGGGTCTTCCGAAATAAGCTGGATGAAAATGGTGAAGTCATTCGTAACAAAGCAAGGCTAGTGGCACAAGGCTATAATAAAAAAGAAGGCATAGATTTTGATGAAACCTATGCACCAGTGGCTCGATTAGAGTCAATTCGTATGATGCTTGCTTTTGCTAGTTACATGAACTTCAAGTTATATCAAATTGATGTTAAGAGTGCATTCTTAAATGGACACATCAATGAAGAAGTTTATGTAGAGCAACCTCCAGGCTTTGAAAATGAGAAATATTCAGATAAGGTCTACAAAATGAAAAGAGCTTTGTATGGACTCAAACAAGCACCAAGAGCGTGGTATGAAAGACTACGAAATTTTCTAGAACAATCTGGTTTTTCCATTGGTCGGGTAGACTCCACTTTATTTATTAAAAATCTTAATTCAGATATTCTTATTGTGCAAATTTATGTTGATGACATAATATTTGGTTCTACTAATGATTCTCTTTGTAAAGAATTTGCTAAAGCTATGCAGGAAGAGTTTGAAATGAGCTTGATGGGCGAATTAAACTACTTCCTTGGACTTCAAATAAAGCAAACTGAAGAAGGAATCTTCATCAATCAGGCTAAGTATACAAAAGAACTTCTCAAGAGATTTGGGATGGACTCATCGAAATCAAGAAGGAATCCTATGAGTACAACTACTTCTCTTGATAAAAATGAAAATGGTAAAAGTGTAGATACTAAGCTCTACAGAGGTATGATCGGATCTCTATTATACATAACTGCTAGTTGACATGATATTATGTTTAGTGTTTGTATGTGTGTAAGATTTCAAGCTAATCCAAAGGAATCTCATTTAATTGCAGTAAAACAAATTCTTCGATATTTGAAAGATACTTCAGATTTCGGTTTGTTTTACCCAAAATCATCTTCCTTTGATTTAGTTTCATATAGTGATGCAGATTTTGCAGGAAGTAAATCTGATCGCAAGAGTACTAGTGGAACTTGTCATTTCTTGGGAAATTCCTTAGTCTCTTGGTTTAGTAAAAAGCAAAATTCAGTATCCCTCTCAACAACTGAAGCTGAATATATAGCGGCTAGTTTAGCATGTTCACAAGTACTTTGGATGAAACAGACCTTAAAAGATTTTGGTTTGAATTACTCCACAACAACTATTTATTGTGATAACACTAGTGCTATAAATCTTTCGAAAAATCCTATTCAGCACTCAAGAACTAAGCATATTGAAGTTAGACATCATTTTTTAAGAGATCATGTGTTAAAAGGAGATATTTCGTTAAATTTTATTTCCACTAAAGAACAACATGCTGATATCTTCACTAAACCTCTTAAAAATGAAGATTTTATGAGAATTAGGAGAGAACTAGGTATTTGCTCGTTTTTGGATTTATAAAAATGCTGATTTTTTGAAAAAAATCTCAAAATCGCACTATATTAGTCAACCGATAAAATTCTAGTCGACTGGTGTTTTAAATTTTGAAATGTATCACACCATATTAGTCGACCGATGTATTTCTAGTCGACTGATGATGTTTTTAGAATGAGTCACATCTTCAACAACTATACTCAACAACTTGCTTCAATTCAGAAGGATGTAACTGCAATTAAGGATTTGCTAAACTCTCTTTTCTGATCTTTGATCTTTGAAAAACATACTTTATGGGTTGTAATTATTTAAACTTATCTCTATTTCTGCTTATGCTATTTTTGCCCTTACTCTTTTTTATTCTGACAAAGGGGGAGAAAAAGATAAAGATAGCATTACTTTTGAATTGCAAGGAGATCTTGAGAAAAAGATGATAGCAATTACATTACAGGAGATCTTGCAAAATTAAGAGAAAAAGAAAGCTTTGAATGAATGTATTTCTAAATACATGAAGAAATGATGAATGGAAATGCAAACCAATCAATATGTGATATATGTGCTTTAAATGTGCTAACTTTTAATGTTTTGCAGCATATTGATAGGGGGAGTAAAATCTCCATCTATGCATCTAAATGCTTCATCTTTGATTAAGTTTGTCATCATAAAAAAGGGGGAGATTGTTACGACAATGAATCCATACATGATACTTCAAGTACAAGGTTTTGATGATGAGCAAGTGGAATCAACTGCATTTCAGCTAAGGCTATGAAGAAATTGAAGAATTCAGTGAAGAATCCTTGAAGATTAGTGTGCAAATGTTTAATTCATTAAAAGTCTTAGATTCTTGTAAGAGCCTTACTTAGAGTGCATATTTAGGTTGCATTTCATCTTAAAAGTCTTTAGAAAAACTTTTCTAAAAGAAACTCTTTTGAAAATCTTTTTAGAAAACTCTTTTCTTAAATTTTCATGTTTATTAGTCGACCAATAGACTTATCAGTCGACTAATTCTTTCGCGCCATATTTTCTAAAAAGTCATTCGTGTCAAATTAGTCGACCGAAGGTTTTATCAGTCGACTGGACAGAATGTCTGTTTTCTGGAAAATTAGCAGCAATCGACTAATGGTTTTTCAGTCGACTGAACAGAACATGTGTTTTCTGAAAAATTTAGCAGCAGTCGACTAATGCTTTTTATCAGTCGACCGAACAGAATGTTTGTTTTTCAGAAGTTTTTAGCAGCAGTCGACTAAAAGGTTTTTCAGTCAACTGATGATATTATCAGTCGACTAACTTTTCTTAAGTCGACTAAGTTTCAAAAGTTCAGATTTTCAAACGGCTCGATTAACAGATCAGTCGACCGACGATAACTGTCAGTCTACTAATAACTAACTATTAGTCGACTAACTAATGTTTCAGTCGACTAATTTTTGCCATTTTCCTGAAACTTCAAAAAGGCGTGTCTTTTCATTTTTCAAACGTTTTGATCGTTCGAAATGGACCGTTTTGACACCCTTTCATACTTTTAACGTATGGAATCTTTTAACTATAAATATGAGTGCATTTTACACTCAAAAACAACAATTCAATCGATTTGAATCTTGCTTTTCACTCTTATTCAGTCAAGTATTGATTTTCTCACTCACGTGATATTTTCACTTCAGTTTTTCACTCAAATCACTTTGGGAGATAGTGAATTCGTGAGTAGAGTGTTTCAACAACCTCAAAAGCCAATTGCATTTCATTTGCATTCAAAAGGAAGGCTCATAGGTTGTATTGTAAGTTGTTATTTCTTTTCTGTAAAAAGAAGGACTCCTTGGTGTAAAGGAGTTGTTTGCTTTCAGTAGGATTGTTACTGAAAGTGGGACCGGTTATGGTCTGTGTGATCTTGTAGTTTACAAGGTTGATAGTGGAAAATCTCAAGCGGGTTTTGCTTGGGGACTGGATGTAGGTCGGGTTTGACCGAACCAGGATAAAATCTTGTGTTCTTTGTGTGTTTGCTTTGAGATTTGCAAAATCCTTCAATATTCCGCAGAAAGTTTTTAAAAGCACTATTCACCCCCCCTCTAGTGCTTGTTGCCTCGATCCTAGTGCACTTTCAGAAATTACTCCTCTCTTCCCTGAAGAGGAGGTGTTTGCAAAATGAACTTTCAAAGAGAAATTAAGCTTTCGTCAAAACTTCCTAACATTAGGCTTCTCTTAAGGAAAGGGGGCCAGTATTGGTGAGGTTAGTGAATTGGTCATGAAGAAGCGAGTTCATCACACTCTCCCTGAAAAGAGAGTCCTTCATGATGAAATGGCCTAGTCCGAAATTATGGTCACAAGGAAAGCGAACTTCCGTCGAAGCTCTCCCTGAACTAAGGGTTCCTTGTATGAAATTGGAATTTTGTTTTGCAAACGGTTCACAAAGACACGAGTCCCTTCAAACTCTCCTTGAAAAGGGGCTAAGTGAACAAAGGATAGCATGCGAAAAGAACGAGCTCCCTCGAACTCTCCCTATACAAAGGGTCTCTCGCAAGAGAATTTTTTTTTTTTTTGAAATTGGTATTGAGTGACCAAAAGGTCGAAATTTGGAAGTTGGAATTTTGAATTTTTGAAATTTGAAATTAGAAATTAGAAATTAGAAGTTTGGAATTTTGGAAATTGATATTCGGATATTGGGAATTGATTGACCTAAAGGTCGAAATTGGAAATTTGAAATTTGGATTCTGAAATTTGGTATTTGAAATTAGAAGTTGGACATTTGGAAATTGGAAATTTGAAAGTTTGAAATTTGAAATTCGAAATTGGAAATTGATTGACCTAAAGGTCGAAATTGGAAATTTGAAATTTGAAGTTTGAAATTTTGAAATTAGAAATTGGAAATTGGATGACCTGGAGGTCGAAATTGTGAATTGGTTTACTGGAACGTCATGGATTCTGTAGGGATTCAACCTAAGAACGACATTGCTTCAGTTGAGAACAACATTGATTCATTGGGAACGACATGGGTTCTATAGGGATTCAGCCTAAGAACGACATTGGTTCAATTAAGAACGACATACGAATTCTCAATTCCATAGGGATTTAACCTAAGGATCATAGTTTAAGGAGGAATGATCCCAACTTGTGAGCTTTAAATGGACCAGGTGCTAAACTGGGTTTTTGAGGGAAGATTCGAAACAGAATTCAACTCTTTAAGGAAAAACTAGATGAATTGGATTTTGAAAGACAATTCGAGTCGAAACTTGGACCTTCTAGACCAACTCGCAGGATAGAAAGCTAGGCGGATTGGATTTGAAAGAAAATTTAAGTCGGAACTCTAATTTTCTAGACCAACTCTGAAGGAAAAGAAAACTCGGGTTGGAACCCGAATCTTCGAAGAAAAACTAAATCCATTGTGGAAGGAAAAGAAATTCGAGTCGGAACCTGAATCCCAAATAAAAACTAGATCAACTTGGAAGGAAAGAAAATTCGAGTCGAAACTCGAATCTCGGAGGAAAACTAGGTTAACTAGAAGGAAAGAAGACTCGAGTCGGAACTCTAATCCCAAAGGAAAACTAAACCGGTTAGAAGGAAAGGAAATTCGAGTCGGAACTCGAATCCCGGAGGAAAACTAGATCAACTAGAAGGAAAGAAGATTCGAGTCGGAACTCAAATCCTGAAGGAAAACTAAATCGGTTAGAAGGAAAGGAAATTCGAGTCGGAACTCGAATCCCGGAGGCAAACTAGATCAACTAGAAGGAAAGAAGATTCGAGTCGGAACTCAAATCCCAAAGGAAAACTAGATCAATGTGGACACTGAATCTTAAGGTGTACTAGTGCAAACACCGGATTTCGAAAATGTACCAATACAGGCATTGTGTTTTGAAAAATTACCAGTATGAATACTGGGTTTTGGAAGATTACCAGTACGAGCCCTGGATTTTAAAAAGATTGTCAGTACGAGCACTGGATTTTTAGAAGGTTATCAATTGACGATGGCTCGGATGGCTTGTCGGGGTCTCAGAATTTTATCCCTTATCCTGAATGGGAAGTTCGATGCAAATGCAAATTGATGCAGATGAATGCAGGTGAATGCAAATGAATGCATGCAAATGCGAATGAATGTAAATGGGTGCACATGCGTGCGAAATGAAAGATTTGTTTATCCTGCCTGCATATAGATGAAAACAATTTTTTTTTAAATGCCCCAGTGTAACTGGGAAAAAAGAATCTTGATTATTATTCGAAGAAATTTTTGGAGGAATTACAAAGAATAGGACATGATTTAAGTATAGAATTTTTTCAAATGCCGAGCATTGATGGGATCTGGTAATTCCACTCCATCGGCATTGATGAGCCGATATGAATTGCGGGGTAATGCCTCTTTGACAACATAGGGACATTCCCAATTTGGTGACCACTTGCCACCTTGGCGGTGCTTGAGATAAGCCGTTGATCTGAGCACTAGATCATTGACTCAAAATTTTCTTTCAATGACAGATTTTGCATATTGTCTGGCTATCCTTTGACGATACGATTGAGCATGCTCTGCTGCTCTGAGCCTTTTCTCATCTAGCAAATCAAGTTGCACTAGCCGCTGTTGCTGATATTGATCAAGAGGTAATTCTAGAAGTGATGCAAATTTCAGAGCAGGTTTTTGAACATGTAGAGGCAGTACTACTTCAGTTCCGTAGACAAGTTCTGACGGAGTAGCATTAGTTGGAGTTCGAATGGTGGTTCTATATGCCCACAATGCATCATGAATCTTTTCATGCCAGTCACGGCCTGTTTCCAAGGTTCGCTCTAGGATTTGAATCAGAATCTTATTGGTGGCCTCTGCTTGACCATTCCCTTAAGGATAATAAGGAGCGGAAAAAGGATGATGGATTCTGAACTTTGAGCAGAATGTCCTCATTCTCTCATTCTTGAAATGACTGCCATTATCTGACACAATATCATGCGATATGCCGAAACGGCAAAGGATATTCTTGTGAATGAAAGACACCATGTGTCGACCCTCTATTGTGCGTAGAGTGACTGCTTCTACCCATTTAGTAAAATATCCTGTTGTGGCAAGAAAATACTTGTGACCATTTGAGGCAGACGGAGTGATGGGACCTACGACATCGAAAGCCCACATAGAGAACGGCCATGGAGAAGCAACAAATTCTAAATATGTCGTTGGCGCATGAATAGAAGGTGCATGCATCTGACATTGAACACACTTCTTCACAAAATGATAGCAATCTTGTTGCATGGTCCTCCAGTAATATCCTGCTCGGATGATTTGTTTGACAAGAGTTTGATAGCCAACATGACCACCGCAAATGCCTTCGTGAGCTTCTTGCACAACTTCTTTGGCTTCGTCTTCGTCCAAAAATCTGAAATATTCAAAACTGAATCCACGACGATAAAGGACGTCGGCAAGAATAAAATATCAAGCGGACATGCGCTGAATTGCTCGCTGCTCTTTCTTTGAGAATTCTGGAGGAAATTCGCCAGTTTTAATGAAATTCTTAATGTCATGATACCAAGGCTTCTTCTTTTGCTCAACCTGGTTTATCTGCTCTACTGGGATGAAAGCGGGTTGATCAAGTCTACCAATTTCAAAGAAACGACAAGATTCTTCGCTCTTGAAAGACATGATGGATCTCAGATTGGCTAAACTGTCTGCAACTTGATTGAAGTCTCTTTTGATATGGAAAAGTTGGAATTCTTTGAATTTGTCGGCGAGAGATGAGACGATCTTCTAATAAGGAAGTAATTTTTGATCCTTCACTTGCCATTCGGCTAGGACTTGATTGACGACGAGCAAAGAGTCGCCATAAGCATGCACTCTTTTGACATTGAAGTCCTGTAGAATTTTCAGACCTTGTATCAAAGCTTCATACTCGGCCATATTATGAGTGCACTGAAAATCCAGTTTGAGAGAAAAGGGGATCATTTCCTTCTTTGGTGTGATTAGCAGAATCCCAATTCCTATGCCTACCATATTCTTGGAACCGTCGAAGAATAAGTTCCAAATTAAGGACTGTTGAATATTGCAGATCCGCTAATCGGGGAAATCATCATCAACTTTAACATCCTCTGCCAATTTGTTATCGTCGCAAAATTTTCCCCCGTCTTCCCTTCCTTGAGCAAGAGAGAAAGAGGAAACGCTTTCGCGCTTCAAACTTGACCGGGTTTTGGAAATTGCTTTTGAAATACTCGCCTCCGTTTTTGAAAATTGCGGGAAAATCCATGGGATGGGGCTCGACCTGTCGGTACGAGGTTCGACCGTTCCTGCCGCCTTTAACAGGGGTAATCGAACCAAGGACCAAAACTATGCTTGACTTAGTTAAATCATCGAAGTTATGTTATATCCTAAATGCACAGAGAATTCAGGCATGTGCTATGAGGTTTTGGGAAAATGCAGCTTGGGAGAACATGATGTATGCTTGAAAAATATTTGGAGTTGAAAAGATTCTCTCAGGAAAAAGATGAAAGTCAATTTCTCAGGAAACTCAGATGAAAAAGATTTGAAATCTCAGGAAAGTTCATAGAGACTTGGGAAAATTATGAATGGTTGAAAATCCTGGGAAAATGGAAGTGATTCTTGAGAAAAGATGAACCTTTTGAAAAGAGGAAACACTTCTTAGGAAAACCTGGACTTTGAGAGTTTTCTTAGGAAAATGATAGAAGATTTATAGGAAAACTCATTGGAGAAATAAATTCAAAACTTGGGGAATCGAAATCCTGGAAATTTTACCTTTTGAAATACTTGAAAATCGATTTTGGATCTTGGAGAAAGATTGAAAAACTCTTTTGAATCTCTTAAGAAAATATCATTTTCCTGGGAAAACTGTGGAAAAACTTGACTTTGGAAAACCGATTTTGGAAAATCCTCAGAGTTTCTTGAGAAATCGATTTCTTGAGAATGAAGTTTTCTTAAGAAAATCGTGGGAAAACTAATGATTTCATGATGCCAATGACATGAGTGAATGAATGCCCTTTGAAAAGACTTTCTGAGGAATTGGTTAGAAAATGTGCAGTAAGTCCAAATAAATCCTTCACATATCCTGACTGTGGCCATGAATATGTTCAGAACTTGATTGATTTAATGCACATGATTTTGAAAACTTTGGAAATATGATGTGCATTTTAAGATAGCCTAAGAGTGTAGGCTCTATGTGACTAGTAGAAAGATGACGGATCTGGGTCTCGTCCATATTCCGACTAGGGCCGTAAATATGGATCCCACCGAGTCCATCAACTCCCTAAGAGTTGGTGCACGTGCCATTCATGAACATCCATAGTGCTTTTGAAATAAAATGCATGAATCATATAATCAGGATATTGCATAAATTTAAACTATATGATATGCATCCTAGTCTAAGCAGGAAATTAACTCTCTTATTCCAAAATTTACATTATTACATCACTTAAATAAAGGAAATAAAAGAAATTTGCAGACTTCAGCTCCTTCTTTTGATTGTTCCTGCCAAACTTGAAATTGGGTTAGCTCAAATATGTGGGTTTTTCCAAGATTTTCCAATAATATTATGAAATTATTGGATTTAATTGGATATAAACCCTATTCTCATGCTTCCTTGATATTTTGAAATGATGAAAATACAAGAAACTCAGTAGAAAACAGTTTGAAATTCGGAATTGGTGGTCAAAATGACCAAAATACCCTAAAATTAAAGTTACACATTTAAAATCAGGGTTTTTTGAAGGAAAACTTGGTAAAACTGAGATTTCGAAATTCAAATTGAATTAAATGATGATGAAATGCAGTAAGAGACATGATGACATACTGCTAAACACACTAAGGCTGTAAAATCAGAATTTGATATTTTGCAATTTATCAAAAATAACGATTTTCGCTTGTTTTTCACTTGGATACGGGTCCTGCGGGACCCTGTTTTGGTATTATGGCTAATTCGAACCTCAAATGGATTCCAAATTTCACCAAATTCGGTATGAAGCATCTACTTACTCTGATAAACCACCTAGAATGCTAAAAATCACGAAATGATATGATTTAAATGCTAAAATTCAAAGAAAGTCCTAAAATGGTGGATTTTGCCTATGGATCCGAACCAAATGCAATGCCTAATATGATAATGCAATATTTACACCATGGAAACTTCTGATATTTTTCAGACTGCTAAAAGACCCGAAATGGAACATTTTTGGTTTTTACAGCCTCGGGATTTGAGCCATGGTGAGTTCAGAAACAAGGATTTAGTTCTGACAGAGGTAAAAATCACCCTAATCTGATTTAAAATGCCAAAACAATATAAAACAGCCATGGAAATTTATAAAATTAATCAGAGCTATGAAAGACACCTACATGAACAACTTTTATGTTTATGACTTCGGCATTGGATCAATGGAAACATAGATAAAAATATAACTATTCCTGCCTAAACTAACAGAACAGACAAATGTAGAAAAACAGGGGACTAACAAACAAAATCAGAAGCAGGTATCAAAACTGTTCTAAAAATAACAGGCTTTCATATGAAAATAGAGGACATCTCGGACACAACTTTCACTTTTTACAGTTTTGGATTTGGAGCAATATACAAAGAGAAACCATAGCCCTAAGTCAATCCAAAATCTCAGAGGCCCAAATTAGGCTCTGACACGTGTCCCGAACTCTCGGATTTTTTTCAGACATTAAAAAAAATCAGAAAACTCTGAAAAAATCATATAAAAAACTAGACATTCTCTCGAGTTCATAACATCTTTCGGATCGAAAATCGGATCTCCCTTGAGGGATATCTCGATTTTACAAGTCGGCAAATGATTTTCAAAACGCATCCCGGGTAACAAAACCCGACTTGTCATTTTGAATGTTTACCATAGTAAACAAATTCAAATGCCTCCGAATTTTTGGCAAAATTTCAGGAACACATCAGGGCGCATTCCTTATTTTTTGGGGATTTTTAATAAAACATAAATGCATGAAATGTAGTGTGGACTGACTGACAAAAACAGAGACCTACTGAAAATAAGCAGAATTGAAATAAATGCTAAATTAATCCTAATTAATTCATGAAATATGCTAAATCAATGAAATAAAATGCAAATTAAACCTAGCTAAATGCATGAAGGTTAAAAATTATCAAGGAAGCATAATTAAACATTTTTATATATGTCGTTTTATGAGAATAGCTCAATCCATCTCTCGGATGAGCTCTTTCTTCAAACGACTCCCAAATCGAATTATGGCATCAAATCAAGGGGAAAAGAAGTGCACCTTGCTTCGTTACGCAGCGTAGAAGTTCTTGAAAGGGGCGGCTATCACGAGCTTCCTTCGTCCTTCGCTCCGGGCTTCGGATGGTTCACCAAAATCGACCTATGCTTGAGTCGAATTGACCACTACACGAACTTTACTCCACCTTCTCCAATGAGCTAAAGGGGGCACGATTTCCAAAGTTTAGAATCAGATTTTAGGGAGGCTAAGTCGGATTTTCAAGTTCACAAAAATGGTCTCCAAAGATGGTCTCCTCTCCTGGGCGTGGAGCCTTGTTTTTATAAATTTTTTTGAAGAAATTTGAAATTCAAACAGGCTCAATCTGAGCCCTCCATGTGGCGCCATCTCAGGGAGTGCTATCTAGGGGTTTGAAATTCGAATTTGGCTTTTGCAGGGAGCCCTCAGGTGGCGCCACCTCATGGTGGGCTACTTTTATTAAAAATAAAATAAAAATCAAAATGGAGCCAAGTGGAGTCCTAGAATGGCGCCACCTCAAAAGGTGTTCTGAGGTGTAAAGTTGGAACAGTAGGGGCATGCCATGTGGCGCCACCTCTGGGGAGTTCAAATGTTTGAAATTTTGCTTTTTCTGCAGGAAAGGAGGGGCTGACATGTGGCATTTCCTCAGAGTGGCTCCTACGATGCCATGTGGAAGGAGGACATGAAGGGAGGAAGCAAAATGCGCCACCTAATAAGGGGGTTTTTCTATTTTTTCTGATGTAGGGAGGTCTGGACATGTGGCAGACAAGTGTCAGCTGTCTGGAGAGGCTTTCTCAAATGGCGCCACCTCAGGGGGAAGTTTGAAATTCAAATGGAGGTTGGCCCTGGAGGAATGGAGGGTGGACATGTGGAGCCACCTCAGGGTGGCTCCTACGATGCCATGTGGCAAGAGGGAGAAAAAGGAGGGAAAGGACATGTGGCGCCACCTCAGGCCATCTGAAAAAATCAGGGCTCAGGATTTGCGCCACCTAGGCCCTGTTTGAATTTTTGAATGGTTTGCTTTTTCTGAAGAAAGCCAGGAGTGACATGTGTCTCCTACTTTTCTGAAAAAAAGTAGGGAGAAGACATGTGTCCTCTACTTTTTCTGAAGGAGTGAGAAGGAGACATGTGTCACCTGCTTTTTCTGAAAGAAGCAGAAGATGACACGTAGATGAGGGGAGAGAAGGAGGGTAAAGCCATGTGGCGCCATCTCAGACAACATGGAAAAGGGTAGAAGTTCAGGATTTGCTCCACCTATGAGGAGATTTGAATATTTGAATTCTAGCTTTTCTGAAGATAGCAGGAAATGACACATGGCAGTTTCTTTTTCTGAGGAAATGAGAGCTTGCCACGTGTCCTCTGCAGGAGACACACTCCAAATGGCGCCACCTCAGAGGAGACAAGCCTACCTTTTCTGGAGGAATCTAGGAGTGACACGTGTCTCCTACTTTTCTGAGAAAAGTAGGGAGAGACATGTGTCAGACTACTTTTCTAGAAGGAGGGAGAGGTTGACACGTGTCCCCTGCAGGAGACCCACTTCAAGTGGCGCCACCTCAGAGGAGACAAGCTCCACTTTTTCTAGACAGGACAACCTATGACACTTGGCATCTCCTGGTAATCTTGGATTGACACATGGCGCAGGATGGATAGGGTGACACATGGTAGATAAATGGGATGACATGTGGCGGCTTCTGAAGGTAGCCCCACACTGACACTTGGCATGTGGATGAGAGGAGAGAGAAAAGACAAGTGGCACCAATCCAGGGGACAAGGCTCCTATTTTTTTGGGGTTTTCAAAATTCAAATTTTCAAAAGGAAAGCTTGTGTGACGCCACCTCAGTGTGGGTCCCACATTGCTTCTTTATTGAAATAAGGATAAAACCACAACTTCTTTTTGGAATTTTCATAAAATATGAACTAATTGGTAAAACAGAAAATTTTGGAAAGAGTTGGCCCTTGTAGGGCAATTTTGTAAAAAGAGGATAGTTGAAATAGCTGACAAAAGGCAAAATCTGAGTTGAAATTTATCGAAAATTATCCAGATTGTTTTCTTGAGGAAATATTTTGAAATTCAGGGCCCTGGGGGTAAAATGGGAAGAATTGATAACTTTGAAGACCCAGGGTTTTGAAATCAATTTTAAAAAGAGTTAAAATTCTAATCTGGATTGAAAATTTTGAAATCAAGAGTTCTGGACCTTGAATTGATATGCTGTGCAGTGCAGTGATTTGAAATACTCATGCAATGATATGCAATGTCATGTCTTATGCAATGCAACCTTGAACCAAGACTTGGAGATGTCTGTCTCCTGTCAGGAGTAAAATTTTAAACATCTGAGATAAAAAAATAGAGAAATTTTGAGAGTTTCAGATGAAATTTGAACTTTTGCAAGGTCCGGGCTCAGAAAATGACCATTTTGCCCTCCGGCGATTTCAAAGGCTGGATGATGGTGTTTGGTGGAAATGTCGGGGAGGTGAGTGAAAATTTGGGGTGTTTACAGATGCCCCTCTTTGCTACTAAGCCGGCTTGTGGCCGAGCTTAGTGGCAAAGAAAAACACACCAAATTTGGGCTATAAAAAAAATGCCCCAGTTAGAAGGATCTGACTGGGCATGAAGAAATTAGCCTGAGGAAGATGGTAGATATGAAATGGAGAATGAAGAGGAAAGATTTGCTCTATGAGAGCGAAGTTCAGGTTTATGCCCTTGACTTGGATGGGACAAAAATACTTCGCATGGAACGAAGCTCAGGTTTGACCCTTAACCTGATTGGGGAATGGAATATCTCATCGAAATGAGACTCAGGTTTGTACCCTTAACCTGATCGGGCGGAAAATGAAGTACCTCTTTGAATGAGGCTCAGGTTTGTACCCTTATCCTGATCGGGTGGAAAATGAAATACCTCTTTGAATGAGGCTCAGGTTTGTACCCTTATCCTGATCGGGTGGAAAATGAAATACCTCTTTGGATGAGGCTCAGGTTTGTACCCTTATCCTGATCGAGCGGGAAATGGAAATACCTCATTGGTTGAGGCTCAGGTTTGTACCCTTATCCTGATCGGGTGGAAGATGGAATACCTCTTTGAATGAGGCTCAGGTTTATACCCTTATCCTGATCGGGCGGAAATGGAATACCTCTTTGAATGAGGCTCAGGTTTGTACCCTTATCCTGATTGGGCAGAAATGGAATGAAATCCTCGAAAGAAGAGACCATGATGGAACCTTCGGATCTTGCACAATAAATCCGACAGGGTTTTTGCAAAAGGAAGGAAAATGGGGTCCCTAAAGCTTGAAAAGGGATTGGTTTTGGGCGTCTCATTGCTGAGACTAAAATCAGCTTTTGAAATTGCCTTTTGCGAGGAAATGATTGGTGGTTCGACCTCGAACCGAAATGGGACTGTCTATGGTGGGACAGTGGGGACACAGGGAAGTGTGCAATCTGAGAGTTCATGTTCTCAAAGAAGGGAAGGAATCAAGTCCTTAGGAGGGATTTAAAATTGGTGTCAGGATGTATCAAAGGCGGACATCAAGTTCTCACTTCACGCCAGGATAGCTAGAAAATATTGTCAAAATGTTGGAAATCTTGCTGTTGATTCAAAATTTTTTGAAAATGTTGCATATTTTTGCAAAGATGTTCTTTCTCTTCTACCCAAAGCATTACCTCCAAACAAGGTTCACTTTGTAGAATCGAGACTTGAAATCCAAATTGCTCGCAATTGACCTTCTTCAAAGAAGTTATCAATTTCCTTGATATGAGCAAGAAAGAGAATTTGATATTATGAAAGCAGTTGATGAAAGAGTATTGATAATAGAACTTCACAAGATTAAAGAGGATTCTTGATAGATCTGGTAGTTTGATATCCTGAGGGCTTCTCTCATGATAATCTTTCTGCACTCTTTTGGTTCTCTGGGTTTTTGCTACATTCTCCTTTATTTTGGAGATGTTCTGACTTTTTCTCTCTTTCTTTTTCCTCTCTTTCTCTCTTTTGGGAAGGGTACGTCACAAACTCCTTCAACTTGGAGATGTTTCGATCTTTCTTAGATGATGGGTTTGGAGATCTTTGGGTGATAGCTGAAATTAAATATCTTTTAGGGATTGTCGAGAGGTTCATCGCATCTGCCTTCATCTCGACAGTGCTTTGGACTTTCCCTGGAAGGATCCGTCACAAACTCCGTCATCTTGGAGATGTTTCGAATCTTCTTTGGCCCCGGGGGTCTACTCGCCTAATTCGCCTTCATCTTGACGACAGGTGAGAGATCCCTTTTGCGGATATTTAGTTGCAGCTTAAGTGATTTTGAGGAAACGGGGCTTGGGTAAATGCTCTCTTTTCTAGCGCTCAGGATATTTCCACTGCCTTGTCTTTACAAGAATAATCCTTAAAGATGTGCCATAACTGCGATCAATATCAATCATCTACGATTTTCAATAACATTGAATCTTCTTTTCTGGCCATATCGAGGACTTGTCCTTCATCCTTTTGGTTGGCCAATAAAAAGAATTTGAATTTTGAATCTCTTTTCGCAAAAGCTTCACTCTTTTGGAAGTAATGCTGACGGTAAACTGAAATAAAGATTTGTACAATAAAGATTCTGAAATCAACATTTGATTGACAAATTGACAAAATTTTCTTGAAATCCTTGGTGAAAATGAGTATTTAAAATCCGGCTCAACACATCCGTGACGAAAATTCTCCTCTCTTTTTCCCCAAAAAGAGAGACTCAGGCTTAGCCCTTACCTGAATGGGAAATGGGAAATACTCCTCTCTTCCCTAAAGAGGAGGTGTTTGCAAAACGAACTTTCGAAGAGAAATTGAGCTTTCGTCAAAGCTCCCTAATATTAGGCTTCTCTTATGGAAAGGGGGCCGATAATAGTGAGGTCAGAAAATTGGGTCATGAAAGGAATGAGTCCATCACACTCTCCCTGCAAAGAGGGTCCTTCATGATGAAGATGGCCTAGTATGAAATTGGGGGTCACAAGAAAAGCGAGTCTCCGTCGAGCCTCTCCCTATTAAAAGGGTTCCTCGTGTGAAATTGGAAATTATTTTGTAAACGGTTCACAAAGACGCGAGTCCCTTCAAACTCTCCCTAAAAAGGGGCTAAGTGAACGAATTGGATAGCATGCGAAAAGAACGAGCTCCCTTGAACTCTCCCTAAAAAGGGTCTCTCGCAAGAGAAAATGATTTGAAATTGGATATTGAGACTGATTGACCCAAAGGTCGAAATTGGAAATTGGAAAATTGGTTGTTGAGAATTGAATGACCCAAAGGTCGAAATTGGATGACCTGACGGTCGAAATTGAGAATCGGTTCGACCAAAAAGGTCGAAATTGAGAATTGGTTGACCGAAAGGTCGAAATTGTGTCACCCGAAGGTCGAAATTGAGAATTGATTTGACCAGAGGTCGAAATTTGGAAATTGATTGACCCGAAGGTCGAAAAATTGGAAATTGGTTGACCCGCAGGTCGAGAATTGGAAATTGATTGACCCGAAGGTCGAGAATTGGAAATTGGTAATTGAAATTGAGAATTGGAAATCGGGTGACCCAGAGGTCGAAATGGGAGAATTGCCTAATTTGAAGATTTAAATTGGAATTTGGAAGGCAAAATGTCAGATTCGAGCAATTGACAGACTTTGATGATTGAAATGACTTGGATTAATCAAAGGAGAATGATGAGTTCGAGTCAGCGCTCGAATAAAATTCAGAGATCACGAGTCGGAATCCGGATCAACAGAAGAAAATGAAGCGCTTGAGTCAAGGCCCGAGTAACTAAAGAGATCTCGAGTCGGAACCCGGATCAACAAGGGAAAATGAAGAGCTTGCATCTGAGCTCGAAATGAGATCACGAGTCAGAACTCGGATCTACAGAGAAAAAAAATGAAGAGCTCAAATCAGAGCTCAAGTGAATAGAGAGATCACGAGTCGGAACCCGGATCAACAAAAGAGAATGAAGAGCTCGCATCTGAGCTCAAATAAATAGAGAGATCTCGAGTTGGAACCCGGATCAACAAATGAAAAATGAAGAGCTCGAGTCAGGGCTCGAGTAAGGTAATGAGATCACGAGTCGGAACCCGGATCAACAAAAGAACATGATTTGAATAAAAAACCCGAGTCGGAACTCGATTTTCTGAAAAATTGGGATTTTGAAAATGTGCCAGTTTGAGTACTGGATTTTGAAATAATACCAGTTCGAGCACTGGGTTTTGGTTCAGTATTGGTGATGACCTTTTGATTTTGAATCATTAGGAATTGTGATGGGACTGTTTGTTGAAATCCCAATACTGACCAGATTGTTGTTAATGCAATTGAATGCAAATGAATATGAATTGATGCATATGAATGCACATGTGCATGAAATGAGGAATTTGTTTATCCTGCCTGCATATAGAACAAAATTTTAAAATGCCTCAGTGTAACTGGGAAAGAAAGTTGGATCATTATTTGAAAGAAACAGGAAGGATTACAAGAGAAGGATAAATGTTTCAAGTATAAAAATTTTTCAAGTGTCGAGCATTAATAGGATCTGGCAATTCTACCCCATCGGCATTGATGAGCCGATATGAGTTGCGGGGTAATGCTTCTTTGACAACATAGGGACCTTCCCAATTTGGCGACCATTTGCCGCCGGGACGATGCTTGAGATAAGCTGTGGATCGAAGTACTAAATCATTGACTTTGAATCTTCTTTCGATGATAGATTTCACGTATTGCCTGGCTACTCTCTGGCGATAGGATTGAGCATGCTCTGCTGCTTTTAGCCTTCTCTCGTCGAGTAAGTCTAGCTGCACTAGTCGCTGCTGCTGGTATTGATCAAGAGGTAATTGCAGAAGTGAAGCAAATTTCAAAGCGGGCTTCTGAACATGTAGCGGCAATACTACTTCCGTTCCATAGACCAATTCTGATGGAGTAGAATTCGTTGGTGTACGAATGGTGGTCCGATAGGCCCACAATGCATCGTGGATCTTCTCATGCCAGTCACGGCCTGTTTCCACAGTTCGCTCCAAGATACGAATTAGAATCTTGTTGGTGGCCTCTGCCTGACCATTCCCTTGAGGATAATATGGAGCGAAAAAATGGTGATAGATCTTGAATTTTGAGCAAAATGTCTTCATCTTTTCATTCTTGAAATGACTGCCATTGTCTGACACAATGTCATGTGGGATGCCGAAACGGCAAAGGATGTTCTTGTGGATGAAAGAGACCACATGTCGGCCTTCAATTGTGCGAAGAGTGATAGCTTCTATCCACTTGGTGAAATATTCTGTTGCGGCAAGGAAATATTTATGGCCATTTGAAGCTGAAGGAGTGATGGGACCTACGACATCGAAGGCCCACATGGAAAACGGCCATGGAGAAACAACAGACTGTAAATAAGTTGCCGGAGCATGAATAGAAGGTGCATGTATCTGACATTGTATACACTTCTTCACATAATGATAACAGTCTTGTTGCATAGTCTTCCAATAGTACCCTGCTCTGATGATTTGCTTGACAAGGGTTTGGTAGCCAACGTGACCACCACAGATGCCTTCGTGTGCTTCTCGCACGACTTCTTTGGCTTCGTCTTCATCTAAATATCTGGAATACTCTGAACTGAATCTACGACGATAGAGGACATTGGCCAAAATGAAGTATCGAGTAGACATACGCTGGATTGCTCGTTGCTCTTTCTTTGAGAGTTCTGGAGGAAATTCACCAGTTTTTATGAAAGTTTTGATATTGTAATACCAAGGCTTCTTCCTTTGCTCAACCTGGTTTACCTGTTCCGCTGGAATGAAAGCAGGTTGGTCAAGTCTGCCAATTTCAAAAGAGCGACAAGATTCTCCATTTTTGAATGACATAATGGAGCCTAAACTGGCTAGACTATCTGCCACTTGATTGAAATCTCTCTTGATATGGAAGAGCTGAAATTCTTCAAACTGGCTGACAAGAGCTGAAACAATTTTCTGATAGGGAAATAACTTCTGATCTTTGACCTGCCATTCGGCTCGAACTTGATTAACAACGAGTAATGAGTCGCCATAGGCATGCACTATCTTAACATTGAAGTCTAGTAGAATCTTTAGACCTTGAATCAGGACTTCATATTCAGCCATATTGTGGGTACATTGAAAATCTAACTTGAGGGAAAATGGAATCATCTCCTTCTCAGGAGTGATTAATAAAATTCCGATACCTATTCCGGCCATCTTCTTAGAACCATCGAAAAATAAATTCCAGACTGGAAATTGCTGGAGATTGCAAATCTGCTCATCAGGGAAGTCATCTTCGGCTTTCACTTCTTCGGCCAGAGGAAAATCCGCCAATTGATCTGCAATTGCTTGGCCTTTGATTGATTGTTGCGAGTCATATTCTAAGTCATACTGCATCAGTAAGACTTGTCATTTTGCGACTCGTCCGCTGAGGAAAGGCTGCTCTAAAATATACTTTAGGGGATTGAGTTTAGACAAGATTTTGACTTCAGATGCCAGCAGGTAGTGTCTTAGCTTCTGACACATCCATACCAGAGCTAGGCAGGTCTTCTCTATTTGAGAGTATCTCTTTTCATAATCTATGAAAGTCTTACTCACATAATAGATGGCGTGCTCTATCAGGCTGCCTTCTTTGTATTGCGCCAAGAATCCACCGCATGTGACTTGATTAACTAAGATATATAATAAAAGGGGTTTTCCCAATTCTGGTGGCTTCAGGATGGGAGGATTAAGAAGATACTTCTTGATTCGATCGAACGATTGCTGGCATTCTGGCCCCCATTCGAACTTCACTCCTTTTCTGAGTAAGTGGTTGAAGGGCTCACATCTCATCGCCAAATTGGAAATGAATCGCCGGATTGACTGCATACGTCCTTGAAGGCTACGTAGTTCTTTGAGATTCTTCGGGGGTGGCATATCAATGATAGCCTTTGCTTTGGCCGGGTCAACTTCAATTCCCTTTTTGCTTACCAGAAAACCCAATAGTTTGCCTGATTCGACTCCAAAGACACACTTTTGCGGGTTAAGCCTTAACTTGTAAAGAATAAGTCTTTTAAAGACTTGATCAAGTGCTTCGAGGTGATCTTCTTCCTCTTTAGATTTCACGAGAATATCATCAACATACGCATCCATGATTTTGCGCATCTGATCGTGGAAGATGACAGCCATTGCCCGTTGATACGTTGCTCCAGCATTCTTGAGCCCAAAAGGCATAACCGTATAGCAGAAAGTGCCCCAAGGCGTAGTAAAGGAAGTTTTTGATTGGTCGCGAGCGGCCAACTTAATCTGATTGTAGCCGGAATATCCGTCCATGAAAGAGAACATGGCATGTCCTGCCGTGCTATCGACTAGAAGATCGATGCTTGGAAGTGGATAGTCATCCTTCAAAGTTGCCTTATTGAGGTCTCTGAAGTCTATGCAAATCCTTACTTTGCCGCTTTTCTTTGGGACAACGACGATATTGGCTAACCAATCTGGGTAGTCAATAGCTCGAATAAATCCTGCTTTGAGCAGATCTTCAAGTCCTTCCTTGACTTGCTGTTCTATTCTGGGATCCATTTTTCTCAGCTTCTGCTTGACTGGCTTAGCATCCGGCTTTAAGACAAGACGGTGTTCGACTAATTTGGGGTCTAAGCCTGGCATGTCTTCATATGTCCATGTGAACACTTCTTCATGCTGCTTGAGAAAATCTGTAAGCCTTTTCTTTTCTTCTGAACTCAGACTGGTTCCGATCTGGAGAATTTTTGGATCTTCCTCTGAACCGATATTGACACCTTCAATTGGATCTTGTACTAGAGGAGATGGTTCGTCCTGCTTCTGAACTGCGGCGAACTCCGGTAATTCCTGAAGAGACTGATCGTGTTCTGCACAATTATCTGACTGCTTTGCAACCTTATCATTTCTGGTGCTTGCTTTGATTCTGTGAATTGCTGTCGACTTCTGAAAGGCCTTGGGATTGAGAACGAGCTTCTTGATTGTCCGAGAAGTCATTTTGAAATTTTGGATAAGAAATCTGGTTCAGATAAATCGGCCTACAGTAAGACAAGCAATCATTTGAAGAGAACCATGCATAAAATGGAATTGAATTATAAAATGATGAGATAGACAGAAAGGGAGTAGATGGCATCCGAATAGACAAAGAAACTGAGAATTTTATTGATTGAATTGATCAATGACATTGGTAAAATGAGACATTTATTTGGAAAAGAATAGAAAGAAAATAACAAATGGTCTTCATTGTGCCCCTTTGACAAAAATAGTCTTCCTTGATGAGCTTCCTCCGGAGAACCCCAATCCTGCCCTGTGGGGACGATGCTTCTAGATCACTGGCTTGATGCGGCCATCTTCGTTCTGGCCGAGTCCCTTGAAGGGTTGATAGCCATGCTTCAGGAGCAAATCGAATCCCTTTTTTGACTTCATAAATTGTGGAAACAATGGATGATCCTTAATGGTGCTGTAGTCGATTCGACCTCCAACCTTGAAGAATTGAGGACCTTTCCATCGTGTCGTGGCTACTGTGTGCAGAGATGGCTCTGATGGTGCCTGAAGTATTTCTCGATTCTCCCCGGGATTGATCTCTTCACTTTCCCTGATGCTGGGAATATCTGCATTGAGTGATGGCCGAGGAATCATAGGCTGCGAGAGCCTTTCTTCTGGGTCTTCTCCCAATATCGTGGTTATCATTCCACCTTTTGACCACTTCACATATTGATGTAGGGTGGAAGGCACTGCATTAGCATTGTGAATCCATGTCCTTCCAAGCAGCAAGTTGTAGGTGGGTGGTACGTTAACCACATGGAAAAGCACTGAATGCACTGAATAATTAATGAACACCTCCAGGAATATCTTCCCTTTTGCCGTTTGACCATGGTTGTCAAACCCATAGATGGTGATAGGGTCTGGAATATATTCTTCATCCTTGATCCCTAATGCCTTTGCGGTCATTTCAGGGCAAATATTGAGGCTACTGCCTCCATCGACCAACACATGCGGTACTGTCATTCATCTGACCCGAACGACAATGTAAAGAGCATTATTATGAAAGGAATGAGGCTTTGGAAGGTCCTCATCCGAAAAAGTGATTGGTGCATTGGTCATGGCAGAGTTCACAATCTGTGCCATGTCTTCTGGAGTGGTACTGGGCTTAACTTTGATTTTCCTGAGTAAATCATCCAGTACTTGTCGGTGCTTGCTAGAATTCTTGGCCAAGTCAAGGATGGAGACATTGGATAAAGCGGTCAGAGGCTTCTGACTTGAATTCTCCAGCCTGGGTCTAACGATTTGCTTAAAGAAGTCAGGAGTTCCTTTTGATTTGGGAACTGACTTCACAGGTGCTTCCGAAACTTTCATTTTACCGAATGCCGAAATTAAGTCCATCTTCTTAGAATCTGGAGCTGCTTGTCGTAGCACCGTCACCTGATGCTGAACTTGGAGATCTTGCGCAGAACATGGCTTGATATGTTCATGCGGTAGAAATGGTTGTGCAGACACTACTGCTGTGGTGTGCGAAGGGAAGGGGTGATTGAGAATGTCCATTTTCTCTTCTTCTTCTCCTTCTACCAATAGATTTTTTTCAATGAGGTCTTGTATGATGTTTTTGAGAACAAAGCAGTTCTCAGTGTTGTGCCCTACTGTCCTGTGGAACTTGCAGAACTGATCTTTCCATTTCCCCATGGGTACAGGAGGATCGGCCAATCTGGGTAACTTAACCATTTCTTTTGATAGCATGTACTCGAGCACATCCTCGAGTGATTGGTCAAGAGGAGTAAACTTTCTGTCGTAGCTCCATCCTTCATGTTTGGTCTTCTCACGCAGTTTCGGCCCTTGATCCTGCTGAGGAGGCTTGCTGTACTGAGGAGCAGTCTTTGCTTTCTGATCCTTGTTGTTTGAACTGCCGGAGCTGTAGCAGTAATCTTTCTTCTGCCCTTTGTGCTGATTTTGGCCTTTGTTGTTGTTGGCAGAATAAGTGAAGTGAGCTTTCTTCTTCTGCTCACCTTGGGAGTTGATCTTGGAAAAGGTAAAGCCTTCATAGACTCCATTTTCCACACTTAGTTCGAGCCATTCGGCTCGTTCAGTCAACTCAATGAAGGTCCTGGATGGTGCTGTGGAGATCAATCCTCTTAACGGCTGCGAAAAATTGTTGAGGATCAGGGACAATGCATGCCTTTCCGAGATAGGATCTCTCATCTTATTACAGTCTGATCTCCATCTGTGAATGAAGTCCCGTGCTTTTTCATTCTCATTCTGCCTTAAATTGCAGAGATGACTCAGTGTAGGCAGCGCTTCTGTGTTGAACAAGAAGCGTTCAATAAAGAGATTCACAACTTTGTCGAACTCCTTGAGCTCGATGGGGTTGATATGCTCAGCATACCACTTGGCTGCAACTCCTTCCAAGCTGCGGGGGAAGCATAGAAACAATGCTCGGTTATCCCTTTTGAACCTTGAGCATTCAGCAAAGAAAGTGGCGAGATGAGCTTTTGGGTCGCCAGAACCATCGAACTTAATGAATTTTCAGGGGAGATTCTCCAGATCATCATCCCCTTCTAAGCCGTCATAGAAGTCCTCACTGGTGAAGACTTTCTTGCCCTTGTCGCGGGCTTGCAGATCCTTGACAACTCGTGCCATTTCTTTAAACTGTGCTTGCAAAGGTTCTTCTTTATCTCTGCTCTTTGATCTGCGGCTTTTACTTTGGCCATGCTTCTGAAAAGCTGGAGACACTTCATATTCTTCGTCTGTGTTTTCAGTTGAATCTGATTCATCTGAAATCTCTTCTGGCTGGATCTGCTTCTTGGGAGCCTTCTTACTCCTGCGACCATGGAACTTTTCTCTGAATGGGTTCCTTTCTGAGCTGGTCCCGGGCTGCTCATTCATCATCTTATTCATCATTTTTCTGAACATGGCATACATTTGAGGGTCTATGCCGTCATCTTCTTGCTGCTGCTCTTGACTCTTCTCGGATCGAGGGGAACCCATTTTTTCTTCCGAGGCTGACGAGTACTGGGATGTCGTGGTTCTTTTGCCTGATCTTGTCTCAACCATCAAATGGTATGGATGCTCTCTGCAGGGCAAAGAGCTGATTAGATTATGAAGGAATTAGCTTTTGGAAAAAATATTTGCTGAAAATATGGTAGACAATTTGGAAAAGATGTCCCATTACTAGGGACTGAGTCGTCGTGGGAATCACGACAATTGTGTTGCCATTCCTTCTGCAAAAGAAATAAAGAACGAAAATATGCCTTGTTACCTAGGCGAGGTCGTCAAACCACAATAGAAGGAAAGAGAATTTTATTCAAATGAGAAGAATAAGATTTTATTGATCTTGACAAAGAGGTGGAGGACAGACGATTTGCCACCATTCACGATAGTCGGCAGACACTCTAGGATCAGGAAAGATTTTAAGAGAAACAAAAGAATCCCAACTGTAGCGGGCAGAATGATATGCTCCGGACCATTGTGCGGAAGTGAGATCAAACTCTGCCATAACTCCTGATAACAAGCGAGCTTCGACGTACTGCTGCCTTTGAGAGAACTGCCGAACACATCTCTCTGGTTGGTAGTAAGTGCAGAAGAATGGTCCTAGCAACTTGAACCGCTTGCCATAAGCGTAGGTATATCTGGGAGGAGATATTTGCCGATCAAAATAGTCCCAAACAACGTCATCCTCTTGAATGTTGTTGATCATAGACCGGTACTGCGCCATTGGAAGGAGTTCTTGACCATTGTATCTGAAAGAGCTTGCTCGGGCTGGAACGTGTTGGAAAAACCAGGACTGAAGTGCGTAGATGCATCCTTCAACTAAAATGGACTCTCCAAGTGAGAATCGAGTCAGACCTCGATAAAGGAAGGCGAGCGCTGCCATGGCTATAGAGAGGCGATTGGTTTGCCGATTTCCCCATCTCCTCATAAGCTGGATTATTCTGATGTCCATGTAGTTTTGTCCATCTGGGAAGAGGGATAATCCTACAGTGCATAGAACCATTGCATTCTGAATCCTTTCTTTAGCTGTTCTTGATAGTGAACTGACTTCCATGGAGGTCCCGTATTGGCGGTACAACTCAAGTAGGTCAACATACTCATTTCCTTCTAACTGGATCAGGGGCCAAGATCGGCGGCCTGTCATACGAGCTAAGGAGTCTCGGGGGTCTAAACCCTTGACATTGATAAGGAATTGATGCTCTAATGGGTCTCCTGGTTGATCGGCTGGTTCTGGTAACCCCTTGATTTCTGAAAATTCATCCATTAAAACGGTCATCTCTCCCCATGGGAACCAGAAGGTACATGTCCGAGGATTCCATCGCTCCGCCATTGCATGGATCAGGTTGCCATTGATGGTCTGCTTTCCGACTACTGATGCCAGCTCTAATCCGCACTCGCTCAAATGGTCCGGGAACATTCGGGAAAAACTCTTTAGCTAGGAATAATACCACCGGGGAATGAAAGTTCCGGTGCTGAGGGCTCGATGTTCAGGATGACCTTGTCGCACCTCGAAGGAGATGTGACCTTCAGGAAAGATAGGATCGACTTGACTGGATGCCATCGAACTGAAAACAGAGAAAGACTCAGAATGAGACTTAGGAAAATGTGAGAAATTTTGAAAAATTTTGCAGGCAGGATAAAAATGCAGCTAGAAATTCGAGATCCAGTAGAAAGGTAGAATGTAAAATCGCCTGGAGTTTTGAAAGAAATTGGATATTTGAGAAAATCATCCAGGGTTTGAGAAAAAGACCTTGTGGAAAATAAGGATATTTTGAAAAAGACCTAATGAAAAAAAAAATATTGGGAAATATAAAGAATGGAGAAAATCATACATACAATCACATCCTGCACAAACATTTATGCACATTCAGCACTCCCTAAAAGGCTGACTCTAGATGCATCCATTTGAAAACAACTGTAGGACCTTAATCCTAACTCTAGGTTCAGATCATCTTTGTCCAATCCAGTTACGCCGATATACCCGAATCGAAATCTGAGGTACGTGGCATAGAATTTCAACTCTGGTTCTATGGTAAGGTTTTCCAACATCCTTGAGCGCCTACCGATATACTTCGGACTGTGGCCTGCGGTACGTGGTAGGGGGGTGTTAACCCAAATATTTGGCCCAGTTGTGAGGCTCTGTCCCAAACTATGGTTCTGGAAGAGAGCCCAGCAACGTGAAGACCGGGTAATGATAGGTAATGGAGTTTTTGAAAAATGATCACATGCAAGAAATAGAGAGCTCTAAATCCTAGAGAGATAGATTTTTGAAAATCTTTGAAGAAGCATACATTGTTTGCATTCAGATCCTAAACTGAGGAGAGTTGTATTTAGACCTAAGTCTATGTGAGCATGAAAATATCTCCTCAATCTGGTCCTACCAAACCATGCCTAGTCTATATGCAGCCAATGTCAGCTAGGTTAGAATCTAGGCTCCTAGGTTCGCATGATAGCAAAAGTAAAGAGCTGACATTTTGTGAACATGATTTCAATAATTGAACTAAATCAAGCACAATTTTGACCAAACGAGGACAGGTCCCATCACGGTCGCCAAACCTGTTATCGTCGCGAAAATTTTCCCCCGTCTTCCCTTCCTTGCGGAAGAGAGAAAGAGGAAACGCTTTCGTGCTTCAAACTTGACCGGATTTTGGAAATTGCTTTTGAAATACTTGCCTCCATTTTTGAAAATTGCGGGAAAATCCATGGGATGGGGCTCGACCTGTCGGTACGAGGTTCGACCGTTCCTGCCGCCTTTAACAGGGGTAATCGAACCAAGGACCAAAACTATGCTTGACTTAGTTAAATCATCGAAGTTATGTTCTATCCTAAATGCACAGAGAATTCAGGCATGTGCTATGAGGTTTTGGGAAAATGTAGCTTGGGAGAACATGATGTATGCTTGGAAAATATTTGGAGTTGAAAAGATTCTCTCAGGAAAAAGATGAAAGTCAATTTCTCAGGAAACTCAGATGAAAAAGATTTGAAATCTCAGGAAAGTTCATAGAGACTTGGGAAAATTATGAATGGTTGAAAATCCTGGGAAAATGGAAGTGATTCTTGAGAAAAGATGAACCTTTTGAAAAGAGGAAACACTTCTTAGGAAAACCTGGACTTTGAGAGTTTTCTTAGGAAAATGATAGAAGATTTATAGGAAAACTCATTGGAGAAGGAAATTCAAAACTTGGGGAATCGAAATCCTGGAAATTTTACCTTTTGAAATACTTGAAAATCGATTTTGGATCTTGGAGAAAGATTGGAAAACTCTTTTGAATCTCTTAAGAAAATATCATTTTCCTAGGAAAACTGTGGAAAAACTTGACTTTGGAAAATCCTCAGAGTTTCTTGAGAAATCGATTTCTAGAGAATGAAGTTTTCTTAAGAAAATCATGGGAAAACTAATGATTTCATGATGCCAATGACATGAGTGAATGAATGCCCTTTGAAAAGACTTTCTGAGGAATTGGTTGGAAAATGTGCAGTAAGTCCAAATAAATCCTTCACATATCCTGACTATGGCCATGAATATGTTCAGAACTTGATTGATTTAATGCACATGATTTTGAAAACTTTGGAAATATGATGTGCATTTTAAGATAGCCTAAGAGTGTAGGCTCTATGTGACTAGTAGAAAGATGACGGATCTGGGTCTCGTCCATATTCCGACTAGGGCCGTAAATATAGATCCCACCGAGTCCATCAACTCCCTAAGAGTTGGTGCACGTGTCATTCGTGAACATCCATAGTGCTTTTGAAATAAAATGCATGAATCATATAATCAGGATATTGCATAAATTTAAACTATATGATATGCATCCTAGTCTAAGCAGGAAATTAACTCTCTTATTCCAAAATTTACATTATTACATCACTTAAATAAAGGAAATAAAAGAAATTTGCAGACTTCATCTCTTTCTTTTGATTGTTCCTGCCAAACTTGAAATTGGGTTAGCTCAAATGTGTGGGTTTTTCCAATAATATTATGAAATTATTGGATTTAATTGGATATAAACCCTATTCTCATGCTTCCTTGATATTTTGAAATGATGAAAATGCAAGAAACTCAGTATAAAACAGTTTGAAATTCGGAATTGGTGGTCAAAATGACCAAAATACCCCTAAAATTAAAGTTACACCTTTAAAATCAGGGTTTTTTGAAGGAAAACTTGGTAAAACTGAGATTTCGAAATTCAAATTGAATTAAATGATAATGAAATACAGTAAGAGACATGATGACATACTGCTAAACACACTAAGGCTGTAAAATCAGAATTTGATATTTTGCAATTTATCAAAAATAACGATTTTCGCTTATTTTTCACTTGGATCCGGGTCCTGCGGGACCCTGTTTTGGTATTATGGCTAATCCGAACCTCAAATGGATTCTAAATTGCACCAAATTTGGTATAAAGCATCTACTTACTCTGATAAACCATTTAGAATGCTAAAAAGTACGAAATGATATGATTTAAATGCTAAAATTCAAAGAAAGTCCTAAAATGGTGGATTTTGCCTATGGATCCGAACCAAATGCAATGCCTAATATGATAATGCAAGATTTACACCATGGAAACTTCTGATATTTTGCAGACTGCTAAAAGACCCGAAATGGAACATTTTTGGTTTTTACAGCCTCGGGATTTGAGCCATGGTGAGTTCAGAAACAGGGAT
Source organism: Nuphar pumila (assembly GCF_984573655.1). NCBI lineage: Eukaryota > Viridiplantae > Streptophyta > Magnoliopsida > Nymphaeales > Nymphaeaceae > Nuphar > Nuphar pumila. Next base: position 50,359,403 of record NC_143257.1, on the reverse strand, counting down.
TTAGTTCTGACAGAGGTAAAAATCACCCTAATCTGATGTAAAATGCCAAAAAAATATAAAACAGCCATGGAAATTTATGAAATTAATCAGAGCTATGCACAACGCCTACATGAACAACTTTCATGTTTATGACTTTGGCATTTGATCAATGGAAACACAGATAAAAATATAACTATTCCTGCCTAAACTAACAGAACAGACAAATGTAGCAAAACAGGGGACTAACAAAAAAAATCCAAAGCAGGTATCAACACTGTTCTAAAAATCACAGGCTTTCAGATGCAAACAGAGGACTTCTTGGAAACAACTTTCACTTTTTACAGTTTTGGATTTGGAGCAACATACAAAGAGAAACCATAGCCCTAAGTCGATCCAAAATCTCAGAGGCCCAAATTAGGCTCTGACACGTGTCCCGAACTCTCGGATTTTTGTCAGACATTAAAAAAAATCATAAAAATCTGAAAATTAAAAACTAGACATTCTCCCGAGTTCAGAACATCTTTCGGATCGAAAATCGGATCTCCCGTGAGGGATATCTCGATTTTACAAGTCAGCAAATGATTTTCAAAACGCATCCCGGGTAACAAAACCCGACTTGCCATTTTGAATGTTTACCGCAGTAAACAAATTCAAATGCCTCTAAATTTTTGGCAAACTTTCAGGGACACCTCAGGGCGAATTCCATGATTTTTTGGGGATTTTTAATTAAAAATAAATGCATGAAATGACGTGTGGACTGACTGACAAAAATAGAGACCTATTGAAAATAAGCAGAATTGAAATAAATGCTAAATTAATCCTAATTAATTCATGAAATATGCTAAATGAATGAAATAAAATGCAAATTAAACCTAGCTAAATGCATGAAGGTTAAAAATTATCAAGGAAGCATAATTAAACATTTTTATATATGTCGTTTTATGAGAATAGCTCAATCCATCTCTCGGATGAGCTCTTTCTTCAAACGACTCCCGAATCAAATTATGGCATCAAATCAAGGGGAAAAGAAGTGCACCTTGCTTCGTTACGCAGCGTAGAAGTTCTTGAAAGGAGCGGCTATCACGAGCTTCCTTCGTCCTTCGCTCCGGGCTTCGGATGGTTCACAAAAATCGACCTATGCTTGAGTCGAATTGACCACTGCACGAACTTTACTCCACCTTCTCCAATGAGCTAAAGGGGGCACAATTTCCAAAGTTCAGAATCAGATTTTAGGGAGGCTAGGTCGGATTTTCAAGTTCACAAAAATGGTCTCCAAAGATGGTCTCCTCTCCTGGGCGTGGAGCCTTGTTTTTATAAATTTTTTTGAAGAAATTTGAAATTCAAAGAGGCTCAATCTGAGCCCTCCATGTGGCGCCATCTCAGGGGGTGCTATCTGGGGGTTTGAAATTCGAATTTGGCTTTTGCAGGGAGCCCTCAGGTGGCGCCACCTCATGGTGGGCTACTTTTATTAAAAATAAAATAAAAATCAAAATGGAGCCAAGTGGAGTCTTGGAATGGCGCCACCTCAAAAGGTGTTCTGAGGTGTAAAGTTGGAACAGTAGGGGCATGCCATGTGGCGCCACCTCTGAGGAGTTCAAATGTTTGAAATTTTGCTTTTTCTGCAGGAAAGGAGGGGCTGACATGTGGCATTTCCTCAGAGTGGCTCCTACGATGCCATGTGGCAGGAGGACATGAAGGGAGGAAGCAAAATGCGCCACCTCATAGGGGGGTTTTTCTACTTTTTCTAATGCAGGGAGGTCTGGACATGTGGCGGACAAGTGTCAGCTGTCTGGAGAGGCTTTCTCAAATGGCGCCACCTCAGGGGGAAGTTTGAAATTCAAATGGAGGTTGGCCCTGGAGGAATGGAGGGTGGACATGTGGCGCCACCTCAGGGTGGCTCCTACGATGCCATGTGGCAAGAGGGAGGGAAAGGACATGTGGCGCCACCTCAGGCCATCTGAAAAAATCAGGGCTCAGGATTTGCGCCACCTAGGCCCTGTTTGAATTTTTGAATGGTTTGCTTTTTCTGAAGAAAGCCAGGAGTGACATGTGTCTCCTACTTTTCTGAAAAAAAGTAGGGAGAAGACATGTGTCCTCTACTTTTTCTGAAGGAGTGAGAAGGAGACATGTGTCACCTGCTTTTTCTGAAAGAAGCAGAAGATGACACGTAGATGAGGGGAGAGAAGGAGGGTAAAGCCATGTGGCGCCATCTCAGACAACATGGAAAAGGGTAGAAGTTCAGGATTTGCTCCACCTATGAGGAGATTTGAATATTTGAATTCTAGCTTTTCTGAAGATAGTAGGAAATGACACATGGCAGTTTCTTTTTCTGAGGAAATGAGAGCTTGCCACGTGTCCTCTGCAGGAGACACACTCCAAATGGCACCACCTCAGAGGAGACAAGCCTACCTTTTCTGGAGGAATCTAGGAGTGACACGTGTCTCCTACTTTTCTGAGAAAAGTAGGGAGAGACATGTGTCAGGCTACTTTTCTGGAAGGAGGGAGAGGTTGACACGTGTCCCCTGCAGGAGACCCACTTCAAGTGGCGCCACCTCAGAGGAGACAAGCTCCACTTTTTCTAGACAGGACAACCTATGACACTTGGCATCTCCTGGTAATTTTGGATTGACACATGAAGCAGGATGGATAGGGTGACACATGGTAGATAAATGGGATGACATGTGGCGGCTTCTGAAGGTAGCCCCACACTGACACTTGGCATGTGGATGAGAGGAGAGAGAAAAGACAAGTGGCACCAATCCAGAGGACAAGGCTTCTATTTTTTTGGGTTTTTCAAAATTCAAATTTTTAAAAGGAAAGCTTGTGTGATGCCACCTCAGTGTGGGTCCCACATTGCTTCTTTATTGAAATAAGGATAAAACCACAACTTCTTTTTGGAATTTTCATAAAATCTGAACTAATTGGTAAAACAGGAATTTTTGGAAAGAGTTGGCCCTTGTAGGGCAATTTTGTAAAAAGAGGATAGTTGAAATAGCTGACAAAAGGCAAAATCTGAGTTGAAATTTATTGAAAATTATCCAGATTGTTTTCTTGAGGAAATATTTTGAAATTCAGGGCCCTGAGGGTAAAATGGGAAGAATTGATAACTTTGAAGACCCAGGGTTTTGAAATCAATTTTGAAAAGAGTTAAAATTCTAATCTGGATTGAAAATTTTGAAATCAAGAGTTCTGGACCTCGAAATGACATGCTGTGCAGTGCAGTGATTTGAAATGCTCATGCAATGATATGCAATGTCATGTCTTATGCAATGAAACCTTGAACCAAGACTTGGAGATGTCTGTCTCCTGTCAGGAGTAAAATTTTAAACATCTGAGATAAAAAAATAGAGAAATTTTGAGAGTTTCAGATGAAATTTGGACTTTTGCAAGGTCCGGGTTCAGAAAATGTCCATTTTGCCCTCCGGCGATTTCAAAGGCTGGATGATGGTGTTTGGTGGAAATGTCGGGGAGGTGAGTGAAAATTTGGGGTGTTTACACAATTGATCTGCAATTGCTTGGCCTTTGATAGATTATTGGGAGACATACTCCAGATCATATTGCATGAATAAGACTTGTCATTTAGCAATTCGTCCGCTGAGAAATGGTTGCTCTAGAATGTGTTTGAGAGGATTTAATTTGGATAGAATCTTGACTTCAGACGCCAGCAGATAGTGTCTCAATTTCTGACACATCCAAACCAGAGCTAGACATGTCTTCTCTATTTGAGAGTATTTCTTCTCATAATTAATGAAGGTTTTGCTCACATACTAAATGGCATGCTCTATCAGACTGCATTCTTCGTATTGCGCCAAGAATCCGCCGCAAGCAACTTGATTAACTGAAATATATAGCAATAGGGGCTTCCCCAATTCTGGTGGCTTTAGAACAGGAGGATTGAGAAGATATTTCTTGATACGATCGAATGATTGCTGGCATTCTGGTCCCCATTCAAACCTCACTCCTTTTCTGAGCAAATGATTGAAAGGCTCACATCTCATGGCCAAATTAGAAATAAATCGCCGAATTGATTGCATGCGTCCCTAAAGGCTACGCAATTCTTTGAGATTAGTTAGGGGCGGCATGTCAATGATAGGCTTGGCCTTAGCGAGATCCATCTCTATCCCCTTTTTGCTGACCAAGAAGCCTAGCAACTTGCCGAATTTGACTCCAAAAACACATTTTTGTGGATTGAGTCTTAGCTTGTAAAGAATAAGTCGCTTGAAGACTTGATTGAGAGCTTCGATGTGATCTTCCTCTTCTTTGGATTTCACTAGAATATCATCGACATATGCATCCATGATTTTATGCATCTGGTCATGGAAAATGACGGCCATACCACGTTGATAAGTGGCTCCAGCATTCTTAAGCCCAAAAGGCATAACCGTATAACGGAAAGTTTCCCAAGGAGTGGTAAAGGACATTTTAGATTGGTCACGAGCGGCAAACTTGATCTGATTATATTCGGAATATCCGTCCATAAAGGAAAACATAGCATGTCCAGCCGTGCTATCAACTAGGAGATCAATATTTGGGAGCGGATAATCATCCTTTGGAGTGGCTTTATTGAGATCTCTGAAGTCAATACAGATTCAAACCTTGCCATTCTTCTTGGGAACTGCTACGATATTTGCCAGCCATTTCGGATAATCAATGGTTCGAATGAATCCTGCTTTAAGCAGATTCTTAAGTCCTTCCTTGACCTGTTGCTCGATTCGAGGATCCATTTTTCTTAACTTCTGCTTAACTGGTTTCGCATCAGGCTTTAGAACGAGGAGATGTTCCACCAATTTATGATCTAAACCTGGCATATCCTCATAAGTCCATGCGAATACTTCTTCATGCTGCTTGAGAAAATTAGTGAGCCTTTCTTTCTCTCCCGGACTCAAACCGCTGCCAATCTTGAGAATTCTAGGATCATCTTCTGATCCGATATTGATGTCCTCAGTCGGATCCTGAACTAAGGATGATGGCTCATCTTGTTTCTGAACTGATGCAAATTCTGGTAATTCTTGAAGAACTGAATCGAACTCTGCGGACTCTTCTGACTGCTTTGTAGTCTGTCTGCATTCTGTTCTTATTTTGACCTGATGAATTACTGCTGCCTTCGAACATGCATTTAGATTAAGGATGAGGTTCTTGATAGATCGGGAAGATATTCTGAAAATTGGAGAGTAAATTGATTCAGGGAAATCGCCCATCATAAAACAAATTGCTTTTATTGAGAAGATAATTGGAAAAATAAGAGATCAAGGTAATGGCAATTTTGCAAAGATTTGATAATGAGAAGTAAAGAGACAAATGGCATCCAGATAGATAGTGGAAACTTGCAACTTTATTGAAAGATAGAATTGATCAAAATGACAATGATGAAAATGAAATGGGACATCCTCCCGACAAAAGAGTAGAAAAGAAAAGACGAATGAATTCTTCTAATGTGTTCCCTTGACGAAAATAGTGCCCTTCTGAGATTTTCTGCGAGTGAAACCCGGACCTTGTCTGAACCATCAAGTATCACAAAATGCTCTCTTGAATATCACTGATGCTCTCTCTGCAAGGCAGAACTGATGATTAGGCTTTCAAAGGAAATTTGGTTGGAGGAAAATATTTGTTGTGAATTTTGGTAGACAATTGAAATAATATCCCATTACTAGAGATTGAGTCACCGCTGGAGTTACGACAATTGCGCTGCTATTCTTTGCAAAATAAACAACTGAAAAATATGCCTTGTTACCTAGGCGAGGTCGTCCAACCAAAGTGAAATGAAAATTAAAGGAATTTTATTGAAAATATGATTTTAATAATACACTTGACAGAGGGGAGGGGGACAGACAATTTTCCACCACTCCTGATAATCAGAGGACACTCGAGAACTAGGAAAAATAGTGAGAGTGACAAAAGAATGCCAGCCATGTCTGGCAGAATGGTATGCTCCGGACCACTGATCTGATGTGAGATCGAACTCCGGCAGGATCCTTGATAATAAACGAATATCTACACATTTTTGTCTCTGAGAGAACTGCCTGACACACCGCTCTGGATGGTAGTATGCGCAGAAGAATGGGCCAAGTAACCTGAACCGCTTGCCGTATGCATAAGTATATCTGGGAGGTGATTCCTGACGATCAAAGTAGTCCCATACGACCTCTTCCTCCTGAAGGTTATCGATCAAGAATCGGTATCAAGCAACTGGAAGAAGTTTTTCGCCAATGTATCTGAATGAACTGGCTCGGGCTGGCACATGCCGGAGGAACCAGGATTGTAATGCATAAGTGCACCCTTCGACTAGAATCGATTCTCCAAGTGTGAAACGGGTCAACCCCCGGTACAAAAAGGTGAGTGCGGCCATGGCTATGGAGAGGCGGTTGGTCTGTCGACTTCCCCACCTTCGCAGAAGTTGAACTATCCTGATATCCATGTAATTTCGTCCATCTGGAAAGAGAGCGAGTCCCACAGTGCATAATACCATCGCATGCTGGATTCTCTCTCGAGCTGTCCTGGACAACGAGCTGACTTCCACAAATGCCCCATACTTTCTGTAGATTTCGAGCAGGCTCACATATTTGTTTCCATCTTCTTCGATCGGCGGCCAAGACTTGCATCCTGTCATGCGAGCTAAAGCGTCTCGGGGGTCCAGACCCTTGACATTAATCAAAAATTGCTTCTCCAATGGATCTCCAGGCTGACCGGCTGGCTCGGGCAATCCCATGATTTCTGAAAATTCATCTATCAGCACTGTCATCTCGCCCCATGGGAACCAGAAAGTAGAAGTGCTCAGATTCCACCGTTCTGCTAGTGCATGGATCAAATTGCCGTTGACTGTCTGCTTTCCCACTGCGGACACCAGTTCTAACCCACAATCGTCCAAGTGGTCCGAAAACATACGAGAGAAGTTCTTGAACCATGAATAATACCACCAGGGAAAGAAGGATCCGGTGCTGAGGACTCGATGTTCTGGAAGACCTTGTCGTACCTCGTAGGAGATGTGACACTCAAGAAAGACTGAATCGAGTTGACTGGATGCCATTAGACTGGAAAACATGGAAAAACTTGGGATAAGACTTGGGGAAATACAGGAATCTTGAAAGAGAATTGCAGGCAGGATAAAATAAAGCAGAAATTCGAGATCCAGAAGAAAGTGAGGATGGAAAATCACCTGGAGTTTTGAAGGAAATTAAGGGAAATTTGGAAAATCGTCCAGAGTTTGATGAAATATGAAGAAATACTTCATAAAATGAAGTATTTGAAAAATCGTCCAAGGTTTAAAACATGGATAGTATATGGAAATGGAGTAGGGATTTCTGAAAAATCGTCCAGTATTTTAGAAAATTGAGAAAATATGTAAAATAAAAAGGAAATGACTATAACACATTCTGCACAAACAAGTATGCACATACAGCATTCCCTAAAAGCTGACTCTAGATGCACAAGTTTTGAAATAGTTGTAGGACCTTAATCCTAACTCTAAGGCTCAAATCATCTGTGTCCAATCATGCTATGCCTATATACTCAAGCCAAGGCTCGATGTACGTGGCATAAAATCAATTTCTCTGGTTCTAGGTTCAAGTTTTCCAACATCCTTGAGCACCTGCCGATATACGTTGGACTATGGCCCTTGGTACGTGGCAAGGGGGTTTTCACCCAAATAAGTGGCCCAGTTGTGAGGCTCTGTCCTGAACTATGGTTCTGGAAGAGAGCCCAGCAACGTGGAGACCGGGACAATATAGGTAGGGTGATTTTTGAAATATGAGCACATGCAAGCAAATCAGAAGGCTCTAAAACCTAAAGAGATAGAGATTTTGAAAAATTTGAAGAAGCAAACATTGTTTTCAATCAAACCTAGATTGAGGAGGGTTGTATTAGACCTAAGTCTATGTGAGCATGAAAATTTCCTCCTCAATATGGTCCTACCAAACCATACTTAGTCTATATGAGATCCATGTCAGCTAGGTTCAAGTCTAGGCTCCTAGGTTCACATGATATTATGAAATAAAAGCTGACATTCCATGGAACACGATTTTGACAATTTGAACTAAGTTAAGCACACAATTGATCAGGCGAAGACAGGTCCCATCACGGTCGCCAAACCTGTTATCATCGCAAAATTTTTAACTTTTACGAGTCAAACTGACCTTTGAAAAAGATTTTGAAAATAACTCGCCTCCGTTTTAAAATGCGGGATAATTTCGAAGAATGGGACTCGCCTGTCGGTACGAGGTTCAACCGTTCCTGGCGCCTTTACCAGGGGTAATTGAACCAAGGATCAATTGTGTGCTTAGCTTTGCTCAACTTACCTAAATCATGTTCTATTTCCTAAATGCACAGAGAATCAGGCATGTGCTATGAATTTTCTAAAAATGCATATTTGAAAACATGATGTTTGCTTTAAATATTGGAATACTTGGAATATAAACTCTTTGAAAATCATGAATCATGATTGAGATACTGTTTTTAAGAAAATGAAAATCAATTTCTGAAGAAATATAAGGATTTTGTGAAAATCGATTTTGAGAAATGTAAAATAGCTTTGGAAAACTTGATTTCTTTGAATTCAAACTTTGAAATTGAAAATATAACTTAGAAAATCGAATTTGGAACTTGGGAAATACTTGAAATATCAATGGCAAATCCATATTTTGAGAAAATCGATTTTTGAATAAGACTTAGAAAAATTTGAGAAAACTGATTTCTCTGAATTGAAATTGAAATTTGCAAATGCATGAATTGAATGAATATGGATTTGAAAGACTTGATTTTGAGGAATTGAGGAAATCCTTTTTGTATTTTTGAGAAATGCAGTGCATTTTGAAGTTAGCCTAAGAGTGTAGGCTGAATGTGGCTAATACGAAGATTACAAATCTGGGTATCATTCGTATTCTGACTATGGCCATAAATACAAATTCCACCAAGTTTGTCAACTCCATAAGAGCTAGTGCACGTGCCATTCGTGTAGACCATAGTGAATTTATAAAGAATGTGCATGAATGATACATTCATCAGACATTTAATATTTGCAGAATTAAACTATATGCAATGCAATCCTAGTCTAAGCTGAAATTTAAATTCTTATTCGAAATATTACATTTAATTTACATCACTAATTGAATTTAAATACAAAAAATTAAAGGAAAGTAAAGTCTTCAATGTCCCTGCAAAACTAGAAAACTTTGTTAGTGATGATATGTTGGCTTTTCTAGGTTTATCCAGTAATATCTAGAAATTACTGAATTTTGCTAGACATAAGCCTTTTCCATGATTCCCTTAAATCAAAATTGATAAAATATGAAATAAGATTGAATAAATATGAAAATGGAATTTGAAATTTCGAAATTGGGGTCAAAATGACCAAAATACCCCTGATAGCAAGACTATGGCCTTCAAATCAAGGATTTCAGAAAGATATTTTGTAAAAAAGCAAGTTTTAAAATCCAAATAAGAATAAATTGAACTAAGTATGATATGACATGATTAAAAATATGAAAATTAGGGTTTAGAATTTCGAAATTGAGGTCAAATGACCAAATTTCCCCCGATAGCAAGACTATGACCTTGAAATCAGGGTTTTCTGAAATAGATTTTGATAAAAATTTGAGATTTATGATTGAAATAACACAAAATAAAACATGAAACATCCTAACATGATTATAAACATGAACAAACCCTAAAAACATGCACTTATACATGAAAATCAACAAATATCACCAAAATTGTAATTTTATCAGTGTTTTTGGATCTTTCAGGTATCCTGTTTTGCAATTTTATTAATTCAGACATAAAATGAATTCTAAATTTCATAAAAATTGACACAGACACTTATTATAACCCTAAAATCATATTGAAATTGCAAAAATAATTTTTTGACATTATTTTAATCCCAAAATAGCATTAACAACCTAAAATAAGCTATTTTTAACCTAGGTCACAAACCAGTTTCAGAGTTAGACCCAAATCAGGGATCAATACTCCATGAAAACTTCTGAAATTTTACAGAAACAAACTAGGAAGAAAAACAGAGATTTACCAATTTACAGATCGGAAAAAGCATCTTCGGTTAGGGAGAAACGTTTTCGGCAATCTGAACTAAAATCTAACAAATCTAACAGGGGTTAAAACAGCTACTTCAGATTGAAAATACAGACATAAATAACAAACTTAATAAACAAATTCTAAACTTTCAACAGTGAATAGTAGATAGAAGAATAACAATACTCACTTTTTACAGATCATGAATCGGATTTGTGGTTTGGGATCTATGAATAACACAAGTCTGATTAGGTTTTTGGTAAACCCTAACGAGTTTTAAATTTAAAATCACACTTTCTGCCAGAGGAAAAATATTAAACAGATATTAAAAAATCTAAAAATTTCACAGTAGATAGATCTAATCAATATGAATCCATGGAACTTTACAGATCTCAAATCAGATATAGGATAAGAAAAATATCATCACAGCAAGTTACCTTCCTGATTTTAACAACGATTTTAAAGCTTTAAAACCCCGATTTGGTGTCTGATTTTTCTGGAAGAGTTTCCGAATCCCAAAAACTCTGATTTTTTTATATTAGTTCAATTACACATGCATGTATCACATATAAAAACATAAGAAATTAACAGTGAATATTTTAATCCAAAACAGCATGCTCTTTTCTGTTCTAAACTAAAAAACACACAGAAATCTAAGAAAATCTAATAAAACATGCATTAACTAATAAAAACAATAAAAGGAATACTAAAACAGTAAAATAAAAATTATTTTTATGCTGAAAAACGTGTAATAAATATAAATAAACAAATAAATAAATAAAATACAGGGAATCAATGTCTGGAATTTGATGTTACCTTTAAAAGCATGGATTTAACCCATTAAAAGGGTAAATCACATGTTTTATTGGTTAATAATACAAAAGACAATGCAAAAATTGATTCTAATGGATTAGAATCCCTTGGTGTTGCAGAAATGGAGGAAGGGCTGGAGAGGAGAGAGAGGCTCCAAGATTTGCAAAAGATGACTCTCTAAAAACCGTCCCCCATATGGGCCTTTTCTAATATTTTTTTAGGTTTTAAAAAAATGACAAGTTTTGAAAATTTTGGACTCTAAAGGGGGGGGGGGGGGCGATTTTTGTAGAGGATTATCTATATACCCCTAGCCTAAATTATCCTAATTAATACCTAATTAACCCCTAGCTAAACCTAAAAAATCCCCAAATGTGATGCCACTTGGCATTTTCCACATTTGGGTTTTTAAAGTCCTTTAAAAACCTTTAAAAACACTAGTTTTAAAATCCAAACTTCAAAATGAGTTTTTAAAATAACTTTTGACTCTTCTAAACCTCTAACACTAACCAAGACACTGACTAACCCTAGTCTAGCCCTGACTTACTCGAATATGGTGCCACCCCGAGTGGGCCCTACTTGAGTTTTTCAAAAAAAACGATTTAAAAACTTGAAATTGAGAAAGTTTTCAAAAGATTTTCAAAAGTAAACTTTGAATTTAAATTTTTTAAAATGGAATAGGGTTCTAACTGGGTCAGAATTCCTCTGGATATGGTTCCAACTGAGTGGGCCCACATCGATTTTTGAAAATTTTGAAATAAACACTGAAAACAGCTTTGAAAAGGGGTTAAAATCAATAATTGAAATTCAAGATTTTTGAAAACAAAGTCTCAAGCGAACTGGAACTCCAGGTTAGAGTCCTGAACTCTTAGAACTCTAAGATTTTGGATTTTAAAATCTAAGTGAAAGAATTTTTAAAAGAATTTATCAGAAAATGGTGAAATAAGTCAGAAAATACTGCCAGGGTTAGACTCGTAACTCAATCAGGACTCTGAAATAGAGTCCTGAACTAACTGGACTTTGTAAAATGACCTAATTTTTTTTAAACAAATGGAAATAAATAAAAAAATGGAGTAAAAACAAACTTCAAAACAGACTCCTGACTAGACTAGGACTCCGGGACAGAGTCCTGATCGGATTAAAACTCTAGATTTTTTTGGTATTTTTCTGAAAACAGACAAAAGAACTTGTAAAAACAATGTAAACAATAATAAGTATTGAAATAGAACAGAGTTTTGATTCAACTGAGACTCTGAAGAAGAGTTCTGATCCAACTAGGACTCTGAAATTTTTGGAGATTTTTGACAAGTAAAGGAATCCAGAAGCGACACCACCTAAATGGGTCTCATCTGAGAATTAAAATAAATTGAAATTGAGTTTGAAATGAATCCAGATTGTTTTCTGAGAAAATATTTCAAAATATAAAGTCTTGGGGTTGGAAAATGATAGAATGTTGAGTAAAAACCCAGGTTTTGAAATTGATTTTTGAAAGAAAAAGTTTTAAAACTCAAATCTGGATTAAATATTTTGAAAACATGAGTGCTGAATCTTGAAAATGGGATGCAATGAAATGCAATGCTATGCAATGCAATGAAATGGTATGCTGAATGCATGCAATGATATGCAATGACACATGAAATGTAAGCACTAGATGAGGGTGAAAATTTGGGGTGTTTACAATTTGCTTCAGTCCATTGATAGATCTAACCATTTATGTTGTGTTATGAGAATCATTCATTCCTATCTAACATCCTCAATTGTTCATTTTACCCGTTAATTTTAGTTATTTTCTATGATCAGTATTATCATGATCAGTGGCAACATTTTGTTTCCCCTTTATTGCCATTACCTTCACAAAGGGACTGGAGCTGACCCTGCGTTAGATTCAATCTCTTGAATTCAAATATCTTGTAGAACCTGATCAGCATCCATTGCTGCTTAAAGTAGCATTTTATCAAGAAAAAAAAAACTCTTATTCCCTTTTGCACAATCATCAGTGTTAACATCTACTAATTTGGCATCTACGGCCTTAATCATACATCAATTATAAGTTGTCTACATTTTAGATTCATACTTGCATTTGTTGCGGCTGGGACTCCCTCATATGCTTTTCTTTTTAAGACATCACTCAGAAATGCTTTTCTCAAACTAACAGATTTTGGGAAAGGCTCAATACCGACCAATCATGGGATTCATATAGGTAGAAAGCTTTCATTTTAATTTTCACAAAAGGAGACATATGTAAGTCCATCAATCTTGTGCATGGTATGGATGATGTAGCATATATACCCTCTTCAAAAGAGCAATGTTTTCAGATCATCGTTCAATGGGGCAGGTCTCAAAGCTTCATGAGTAATATTGTTAAAACCTTATGGATATAAGGTCAATTATGCTCAATTGCTGGAGCAGCTTGAGCTTGGCTCCTCGAACCTAGGAAAGGGAGTGAACATAGTATGAAGAAGATGCTAGGCATAGGTCATAGAAAGAACTGGACCTGCAGCAGTTAAATGGTGAACTGGCAGGTGGGGCTGTTGAAGAAGGCTGATAATGTGTGTGTGTGTGTGTGTGTGGGTGGGTGGGTGGGGGGGGTAAATGGAAAGGGACTGTGTAGGGGCAACTGTGGAGGTTCTACGTGCTGGGATATAGTGAAATGAATATAGCTGGTGGATGTGATATGCTGGAGAAAACATGTTGAATATTTTATGATGAAGTGGGTGGTGTGACAAGTGATGGGTGTAGGTAGATGAGTGGCTGTGAAAGCTGTGAGATAGGTTGTAGGACAGTGAAAACTGGAGAACCGATGTAGCCTCCTCCTCAGCAACGGCTTGAAGTTCTCGCTTGACATATTCATTTAGAGAGGCCTCTTTAGGGCCTAAAAAGTGTTCTCCTCATAAATCATTGTTAGCTCTTGCCTACATTTGATATCTGACTCAAACTTAAATTTTTCAACTCCCAACGTTGTGCTTGAACTATCGCATATCTCTGAGAAGTTGTATTTGTATGCATCTATTGGCGGGCTACTTTGAAGCTACAGGGTCCTGCAAATTGACAAAGATAGGTAGGTACTGGAGTGTTTGGATGGACAGGTGGTTGGTAAAGAAGTGTAAGCAACAAATGTAAGTATGATGTATGACAATGAAAGGTGCAAAAATGCTAATGATGAGCACGTAATGGAATGCAAGATGATATGGATGGCTTACGCAGATACTGGTGAAGATGCTACAAAATCCAATGAGAGGGTGAGACAAAAATTTTATTCTAATTCAGTAGATATAACATATCAAACAAAAAGGTAATAGCGGACTGACATTTTTTTTTGAAGGTTTCAAGACTGCCCTGTTGCAAGATAACCTTGTATTAGTTTTAATAACACATTGCATAAATTGTATGCGAGTAACCATAACCTGTAAAAGGTTCATATAATGTAAACATCCCCTGCAATCAATAATGATTTTACCTGATAATGTTTTGCAAGTTAGTCACATTTGATAACCATGCCTTCATACTATGCCATTAGGTGAAAATCAACACATTTCAAAGGCAGTTAATGGAAATCAGGATTCATTCCAGACCATAACACCAATGATGGGGATTAAAATTACAAGACATAACAAACCTAATACTAAACATCAATACACTGGTTTGTAATCAACGCGAGAAACAAGAATACCGACATAAAGCATGAAACGATAAAGGGTAAAAAGAGCAAGCATTGAACATTAAGATGCGAAAATGGGGATGTGCTAATGATGAAACAGAACTTCTAAATCCATAAGATACTATTAACAAAAATCTAGAAAAATGAGGATGAAAATGACTCAAAAAATACAACAACTTACAGATAATCACAGTGAATGCAAAATGGGTTTGAAAAGGGGAGTGTTCGCAGGAGGACAAATACTGATCAGAGAAAGTATGAGAGGATAATTCCAATAAACCACTGATGCAATCAAACTAAAACATGGCCAAAAGAGGGATATAGCTACATATTAATGCGATTAGCTTAATGAACTCAATGTTGAACAAGAACAACTAATGAAACTAAGAAAACAAAGGCTAATGTTATCTAATCTGTAAAAAGGGAACTAATCATATGAATGCAAGGAGATATTAAATGACAACCTGATTCACAATTAAGCTTAACGAGCTACAGAATAACTAATACCATAATGGATCAAGATTTATGGGTTGCAGTAATCAAACGAGAAAATGTGAGCTTTCATGGGCTTAATAGTCCTAAAAAAAAGATATAGTAGTCTGATTACTAATGCCCCAGCGGATCAACTCTGCTTCTTAATTAAAAAATTTTTTTTTAGCAGATTCGCTGGATGAGCCTTGATGAGGATACTATAAAATGAGCATTCATAGTCAGTTGTATATAAACAGCGATTCAGGCATTCACCATAATCCTGAGATTTTTCCCCACTTCATGTTCAAGACGCATATAATCAAAGGCTGCCTCTCCATTCTCATGATAGCAGCTATCCTGAAGGTCTAATATGGGAAATGGCCCTCAACATGTTCTATGAATTAGGGCGTGAATATGTCAACCAACAAGTATTAACACAATGATGCTAGCATATACAGAGCATAACAATATTAACAATATTAAAATAATGATTAACAAATTTTAAAATGTAAAAGACAAAAGGAAATCACAAATTTGGAAATGCCGATTGGAACTACTGAAATTAATAATTTCATAAACGTCATCCACTGCCAAAGGATTCCCAAACACACGAATAACAGAAAATGAAACTCAGCTTTCAGAAGGCAGCAAGAAAAGTATCTCAGGGGTTTCAGTGCTCCAGTACTCACCACGCATACAGGGTAATAGTGCGACAATGCTATGGGATGATGCTATATGTATGATCAAAATGAAACGGCATGCAGGAAACCGTATGATAATGCAAAGGGGGAATAAGTGAATTCACAAAGAAAATGAAATGCTCCATTCATGCTGGATGCTCTTACAAATATTATAAAATATAATGACTATCTATCCTATACAGGCCAACTGTAACTGATCAACCCAAATGCCAGCGGATGTAGAGATCAACTCAAATGAAAGTTGTAAATAACAATTACACAAAATCCACCAATTGAATGCCGGTACAGGATGGGATATCATAACTTGTGAATGTAATGGACATCATGAATGGAGAAATAGTAGTGCATACTGGGAATCTGGACACAAACAAGCAATCGACAATAACAATAGGAAGTCGCCAAAAGAGATTAAAATGTCAACAAGAAAACGAGTAACTAGAGAGAGCAAGATGCAGACAGGTACTTGAGAAATAGAAAAGAAACTAAGATATAGACAAAAATTTAAATCTACACTACAATCAAAAGCAGCAAACAATCAGGGAAAAGAACAGCTGCTCGCAGAGAGAAAAAGAGAAAAAAAATATTACCAAATCGTTTAAGATGAAGCAGAGCATATAAGCAGGGAAATAGACGATCACTAAGGAAATCAGAATGAAAAGGGGAATTGAAATCAAACGGGACATAGATTGGAATGTAAAATGGAACAACAAAATATAAAGAAAAAGCAAGGAAAATGAGATGTTGGAACAAAATCGTTCCTTTGCTATTGCACGAGAGAGAGGTTGATGTTGCCATAAGCAACCCAACCGCAACTCGATGGTGCGTTTAATGGGGCCAAAAATAGAAAAATTAGAGAAAGACAAGGAAATCGTAGGTTATAGAGAAAAGATGGGGGCAGGAGAGTAGAAGTGTTTTACCTCTGTGGAGCCTTTGCTGCAAGATCAAACCTGATTCCTTATCATAAGAAGCTGAATCGTAGCTTTGTAAGGGTCCTGAAGGGAAGGAATTAACCAATTCTGAAGCTTTTTAGGGACGGGCGATTTTTCTGCTGATTAGAGAGCACCAGAAGAAGAGGAGAGATGAAGGAGAAGAAGAAGGAGAGGAAAGAGGAAGAAGAAAGAAGAGAAGAGGAGAAGAACGTAATGGAGAATGTGCGAGGGGGAATGCGGACGTGATGTGTGATAATTAATCAAGAAAGGCGTAACGAATAGGTGAACAACGGATGCCCCCTGATCGTTTACCTGTGCCTGATTTATAGCTGGGGAGGAAGGGTCTGGAAGGTGATAGAGGAAGTTGGGGATCAGATGGTTGTGGGAGGTAGGTTAGGGATCGAGGGTGATCCGAGTGAGCGAGAGGGGAGGAGGCAGGGGCCATTGGAGATGAGGGTGGATGGAGGCTTCTAGAGGGAGGGCCTGCGAGAGAGAGAGAGAAACGAGACCGTGAGTGAGACAGAGAGAGAGAGCAACCGTTTGCCATTTTTTTTGTGATTTTTCAAAAAGAGGGTTCTCCGTTTTTTCAAAACAAGGTTCTAAAACTTTCTCTAAAAGAGGTTTTTGTAATTTCTTTTATATTTTGAATTTTTGTTTCTTTTCTTGGTATTTTCTGATTATTTTGTTATTTTGGAAATAGGACTCTAAAATTTATGAGAAAACAAAGGATTGTTGACACATTTTTGTAATATTTGAAAATATTTACAAAAGAAAGGTTTTTCGAGAATTCAAGGCTATTTTCTGAAAAATTCTTTAGAAAGGGTATGGATTCATAATTTGAGAAAATCTTTGAGTTTTGAACCTCGAATCGAGAAATATAGAGCAGTGAATCCAAACGGATGCCGGATGGACTGTCCGAGCCATTTAAAAACTATTTTTGGTATTTTTGTAATTTTAATTTAAAAATTGGACAACGGGGCTCAAATTGGGATTTTGAACTGAATCCGGATCTGAAATTAAGTCAGATATATGAATTTGATTCTAGTAAATCCGAGGAATAAATTGGAATTTTGAGCGAAAATGACTCAATTTACTCAGAAAATGGGGGCCAAGGTAAAAAAAGGGAATATTCACAAAATTTTGAAAAAATTGGGGTGTTTATATCATCTTCTGGAACATGGCCTACATCTGGGGATCTATGCCATCGTCCTCTTGCTGCTGACCTTGAATTCTGACGGATCTGGGTGAATCCATTTCTCCTTCCGAGGCTGAGGAGTAAATAATGCGCTCAGATGATGTTTTTCTTCTGGACCTTGTCTCAACCATCAAATGTTGCAGATGCTCTCTGCAAAGCAAATACCTGATTAGATTCTGAAGGAATTGTTTTTTTGGAAGAAATATTTGCTAGAAATATGGTAGACAATTGAAAAAGTATCCCATTACTAGGGATTGAGTCATCGTAAGGATTACGACAATTGTGTTGTCATCCTTTTGCAAGAGAAATGAACAAGGGAAAATGTGCCTTGTTACCTAGGCGAGGTCGTCAAACTACAATAGAAAGAGAGAAAATTTTATTAGAATGAGAAAAATTGAACTTTTTATTGATCTTGACAGAGAGGTGGAGGGAAAACATTTTGCCACCATTCATGATAGTCGGCAGACACTTTAGGACCAGGAAAGAATTTGAGAGTGACAAAGGAGTCCCAGTCGTAGCGGGCAGAATGATATGCCCTAGACCATTGTGCGGAAGTGAGATCGAATTTTGCCATAGCCCCTGATAGTAGTCGAGCTTCGATATACTGCTGCCTTTGAGAGAACTGGCGAACACATCACTCAAGCTGGTTGTACGTGCAGAAGAATGGTCCCAGCAACTTGAATCGCTTGCCATAAGCGTACGTGTATCTGGGAAGAGACAATTGTCGATCAAAGTAGTCCCAGACGATGTCATCTTCTTGAATGCTATCGATCATGGACCGATACTGTGCCACTGGAAGGAGTTCTTGGCCATTGTATCTGAAAGAATTAGCTCAGACTGAAACATGCTGGAAGAACCAGGATTGAAGTGCGTAGATGCATCATTCGACAAAAATGGAATCTCCAAGTGAAAAATGAGTCAAACCCTTGTACAGGAAGGCGAGCGTTGCCATGGCTATGAAGAGACGGTTGGTCTGTCGACTTTCCCATCTTCTCATGAGCTGGATTATTCTGATGTCCATGTAATTTTGTTCGTATGGGAAGAGGGTCAATCCTACAGTACACAGAACCATTGCATTCTGAATTCTTTCTCTAGTTGTCCTTGATAGTGAACTGACTTCGATGAAGGTCCCGTACTGGCGGTACAACTCGAGTAGATTGACATATTCATTTCCGTCCAACTGGATCAGGGGCCAAGATCGGCGGGCTGTCATACGAGCTAAGGAATCTCGGGGGTCCAAACCCTTGACATTGATCAGAAACTGATGCTCTAACGAATCTCCTGGGTTGATCAGCTGGTTCTGGTAATCCCAAAATCTCTGAAAACTCATCCATTGAAATGGTCATCTCTTCCCATAGGAACCAGAAGGTACATGTTCATGGATTTTATCTCTCTGTCATTGCGTGGATCAGGTTGCCATTGATGGTCTGCTTTCCCACTGTTGCCGCCAATTCTAACCCACACTCGCTCAAATGATCCTTGAACATGCGAGAAAAGCCTTTGAGCCATAAATAATACCATAGGGGAATGAAAGTTCTGGTGCTAAGGGCTCGATGTTCAGGAAGACCTTATCCCACCTTATAGGAGATGTGACCTTCAGGAAAAATAGGATCGATTTGACTGGATGTCATTGAACTAAAAAATAGAGAAAGACTTGGAATCAGACTTAGGAAAAATATGGAAATTTTGAAAAATTTGCAAGCAGGATAAAGATGCAGCTGGAAATTCGAGATCCAGTAGAATGGGAGAATGAAAAATCACCTGGAGTTTTGAGAAAAATTAGATATTTTGGGAAAATCATCCAGGGTTTGAGAAAAAAAGATGAGAATACGGATATTTGGAAAATAGTTTAATATTTTTGGGGAAAATATGAGAGGAATAAAGATAAGATACAAACAGTCACATCCTGCACATACATTTATGCACATACAGCACTCTCTAAAAGGCTAACTCTAGATGCATCATTTTGAAAACAGTTGTAGGGTCTTAATCCTAACTCTAAGTTCATATCATCTTTGTCCAATCCAGTTATGCCGATATACCCGAACCGAAATCCGAGGTACGTGGCATATAATTTCCAACTCCGGTTCTAGGCTTATGTTTTCCCAACATCCTTGAGCGCCTATCGATATACTTCGGACTGTGGCCCTTAGTACGTGGTAGGGGGGAGTTAACCCAAATAAGTGGTCCAATTGTGAGGCTCTGTCTCGAACTAGGGTTCTAGAAGAGAGCCCAGCAACGTGAAGACCGAGTAAAGATAGGTAAGGGAGGTTTAAAAAATGATCACATGCAAGAAATAGAAGGCTCTAAGACCTAAAAGAGATAAATTTTGAAAATCTTTGAAGGAGCATACATTGTTTGCATTCAGATCCTAAATTGAGGAGAGTTGTGTTTAAAGCTAAGTCTATGTGAGCATGAAAATATCTCCTTAATATAGTCCTACCAAACCATGCTTAAGCTATATGCAATCAATGTCAGCTAGATCAGAATCTAGGTTCCTAGGTTCGCATGATATCAGAAAGTAAAAGAGCTGACATTTTGAGAACACTGTTTTGATAATTGAACTAAGTCAAGCACATAATTGATCAGACAAGGACAAGTCCCATCATGGTCACCAAACCTGTTATCGTCGCAAAAAATTTTTCTTCCCTACGGGAGAGAGGGAAAACAATCCTGCGAGTCAAACTTGACGTGAGTTTGAAAATTGTTTTGAAATACTCGCCTCTGTTTTGAAAATAGCGGGAAAATTTCGAAGAATGGGACTTGACCTGTCGGTACGAGGCTCGACCGTTCCTGGCGCCTTTACCAGGGGTAATCAAACCAAGGACCAAATGTGTGCTTGACTTAACTAAATTAACAAAATCGTGTTCTATCCTAAATGCTTAGAGAATTCAGACATGTGCTATGAAACTTGGTAAAATGTAGGTTGGAAAATATGATGTATGCTTAGAAAATGTTTTGGAGTTGAAAATATTTTTAAGGCAAAAGATAGAAATCGATTTCTCAGAAAAATCCTGATGAAAGGATTTAAAATTTTTAAGAAAATTTATAAAGATTTGGGAAAATCATGAAGGAATGAAGATCCTGGGAAAATAGAAAGAATTCTTGAGAATCCTGGAAAAATAGAAAGAAAATATTTGTTAGGAAAACTTCAACTTTAAAAATTTTCTTTGTAAAATGATTAAAGATTCATATGAAAATCCTTTTTGGTAAAGGAAAATCAAAACTCAGGAAATGGAAATTCTGAGACTCTTAGCCTTGAAATGTTGGAAAATCGATTTTGGATTTTGAGAACAATGTAAAACTCCTTTTTGAATCATTTAAAATGAATTCTAAGGAAAGCATATTTTCCAAGAAAATCATGGAAAACCTGGCTTGGGAAAATCCGATTTTAAAAATTTCAAGATTCTCTTGGGGAGTCGATTTCTTTAGAATGAAATTTTCTTGAGAAAATCATGAGAAATGCAGATGATTCCATGATGAAAATGATTTGAATGGATGAATGTACTTTGATAAAAAAATATCCAGAAAATTTCTAAGGAATTCATTGGAAAAACGTGTATTAAATCAAAGTAAACTCTTTACATATTCCGACTATGGCCGTTAACATGTTTAGGATTTAATTGATTTAATTCCCCAATATTTTGCAAAATGGAAATATGATGTGATTTTGAAGATAGCCTAATAGTGTAGGCTCAATGTGGCTAATGAAAAGATAGTAGATCTAGGATTCGTCCGTATTCTAACTAGGGACATAAATACGGACTCTTTCGAGTTTACTAACTACTTAGTAGCGGGTGCACGTGCCATTCGTGTACATCCATAGTGGTTTTCAAGGAAAATGCATGATTCATGTAATCAGAATATTGCAGAAAGAAACTGCATGATATGCATCCTAATCTAAGCCGTAAAAGTAAATATTATTCCAAATTTACTTTTAACTATTACATTGTTGACATAAAGCAAAAATAAAAAAAAATAATAAAGAGCCAAAAGAATCGACATTTTCCGGATTTTTCCTGCAAATGGGAATTGATACAAGAAACAACACAAAAGAAATTGAAAATCTCATATTTAGCACTAACACACCGACGATTATACACAGATTACAATGGAGATACCCATATTAATAAAAATATAATACTGGAAATATATATGGAATGCTTATGAAAATGCTTAGACGCCATGTTTAAGTTGAATGAGGGACATTACATATACAATATACCTAAGTGTAAAGCTTATGTTAACAAGAAAATGTATATGATATATATATATATAAAATGAAAATGTTTATGACATATACTAAGTACAGAACATGCATGATAAGTATGAAGAGCATAGACTTAAGCTAAATGATGGAAAAACATATATATACAATGCCCCTTTTAAATATAATCCCTAAATTATGAAGGAGATGCTGATGAATGAATATGTATGATAAACTTAATGGCATGCTGATGAAGAATTTACTGATATGGTGAGAAATACAGGATATGTTATGAATATCTAGACTAATATGATATGAAAAGATTATAAGAGATACCCTAAACATGCAAAATAAAACATGGAGATGTGTTAATGGCTATACAAAAGTATTCTATATCATGCAAAAATAATCATTAGTATGCCAACATGGTCGGATGAGTGATATACTAGACGTCCATGTGTTTCCATGGCTATGCTCACATTCAGCAAATTGAGGAAACATCAAATATTTTGCAGCATAAAATCCAATGGCTGATTCAAGGATATAGCATCTTTAACACAACCTATTTAGCTATGAAGTAATTACAGTTGACTACAGTAAAGATAAGAAATAACGACTCTTTGTTTCCCTGTGATCAGCTTGATTTCAGCCATTCAGGTGGACTGAGATAAGCTGATAACTTGGGGTGCAAATCGGCTACAGTGAGTGTTGCATTAGGGAACATAATGGGTGAAAGCATATGCTACAGGATAAAAAAAATAATACTATGGCAGAGTATGACCAATTTTTGATTGAAGGTACAGTGGTTATCATAACTAAAATGCCTTAGTTTAATGAAATATGGATGGACTAGCTATCATTGATTGAGCCTAGGGTGACTTTTTGACTTTGAACAAAATTCTGGATACAAAAGAATATAATTGACATGAATTATGATACTAAGCTACATATATATATTAATGATATAACGACAAAATAAAAAGGAAGACAATACATTATCAGAGCTATCTTATACAATAAATCAAACAAACCAATCTTACAACGAATATTATGATAAAAAGACTCTAGATGATACTGTTGGTAGGTGTGCATTGTAGGTTTTACAGATGCAATGCTGGACAGTAGGCAGAGTAAGATGATTTGCAAAGGCTAAAGAGAAATAATAAGTAAGAAGGGGTCATAAAAAAAATGTGTACAAGTGGATATACAGGTGGTAAAATAAAATTGTGGTAGACAAACAAATATAGAGTATATGTGGCAAAAGGAAAAAATGAATTGTAATGTATACAGGGACTAAGCTGATAACATAAGCCTGTAATGATGAAAATATATATCCTAAAAAAAAAAAAAGAAACTCATACAATATAAACACATATAATCAGTATCACCTAAGTTAAATCCAAGCATCTCCTTAATTATAGGAACATAATATATAAACCTGAGACTACTAAATCTATTAGATAGTCTGGAGATGTATCAAAGAAAGGAGCTACTTAACCAAAACTATAATATGATGACAGATGAAATGGTATGCCAGTGTGACAGCAGGTACAATAGATTGAATGTGAGAACATACTCTGATACACAGATGACAGTGTAAACATTATAGGTTAAATGAAACAATAAAATAGATATGCAGGTAAACAAATATGATGGATGTGTGGCAGGGTATACCTATTGCTAAGCATGCCATAGATACAGAGTTCCTCAAAAGAAAAGAAGTTGAACTAAACTAAAACACCTAGGTGAGGATGGAGAATATATATTACATGATGAAATGTACTTAGGGAAGAATTACCAGACACAGTGTTGGATACAAATCGTATAAAGGAAGAAATGCCACGCCAAAGATTCAAAATATAGACTGAAGATCAGGGCGTTATTGACGATATGACAATTGGCAACGATATGGGGCACAGATGTAGGATTTATCATATACATGAGAGGTTGTGTGCAGATAATGAAAGTATAACACTCTAAGTGAAAAATATGTATAGACAACAGGTATTGTGCATCAATTCAACGTGATGGTGTTGTATATATGATAATGTATGTCAGTATCAATGATATGCCTAGTGTAAGGTATCATGGATACGACTGAAAGCAACCATGGAATGCACAGGGGAAAGCATTATACAACAAACCATGAATATATAATGGGAGGAAATAGATTGTTGCAGGTATGTAAAAGTAATTTTGTCAGACCTCAAAGTCTGGACAGAAACACAAAAGAGGATATCCTCCTGTAACTAACCAATATTACAGAAATCTCTACAGGATTAAGAAGAGATGGATTGTACTAAAAGGTGGGTAAAAGAAAGCTACAGATTTGGGCAAGAACTATCTTAATATTAAATCAAAATTGTCCAACAAATATATATATATATATATATATATATATATATATATATATATATATAGATCATGCTAGTGACCGATGGTTGTTCCTCCAATGTTCACTCCACATTGATCACGTTTCCAGCATATTTAGGCTTACTAATGTGTGAACATGGATTAATAAAAAAAATTTGACCTTTTAACACACGTACTTCCATCTTATCCTTTGAACTTCTTAATGGGAGATAAACCACAAACATCACACTTCAGATCATGGTTACCATGGGCACATATAAACATACACGATCCCATCAATGCTTCTAGGATTTCAGAGATCTATTCAACAACGTTCATGGACATGATGCAGTAAAGGCAAGAAAATGTATATGATGGTAGTAAGATACAAAAGAGGAAAAATATAAGCACGCAGTTACAAGTTTGTAAACACCCCAAATTTTCATCATCATCTAGTGTTTACATTTCATATATCATCGCAATATCATTTCATCCATTTGACATCTCATTTCACTGCATTGCATGGCATTGTATGTCATTACATCTCATTTTCGAGATCCAGCACTCCTGTTTTTAAAATATGCAATCCAGATTCGGGTTTTTAAAACTTTTCTTTCAAAATCAATTGTTAAAACCTGGGTTTTTAATCAACATTCTGTCATTTGCCAATCCCCAGGACCTTATATTTTGAAATGTTTTCTCTCAGAAAACAATCTGGATTTGTTTTAAACTCAATTTTCAACCAATTTCAATTCTCAGATGAGACCCATTTAGGTGGTGTCGCTTTTGAATTCCTTTACTTGTCAAAATCTCCAAAAATTTCATAGTCCTAGTTGGATCAGGATTCTTTTCCAAGAGTTCAGTCGGATCAAAACTCTACTTTTCACTACCCTTTTACCTGTTTTCGGAGAAAACCTTTTAAAATCTTTTGTTTTGGCCAAAATTTTAGAGTCTTAGTTGGATCAGGACTCTTCTTCAAGAGTCCAGTCAGACCAGCACTCTTCTTCAGAGTTTTAATCAGATTAGGACTCTAATCTTTTACAACTATTTTATCTATTTTCAATCAAATCTTTCAAAATGAGTCAGAAACTCAGAGTTTTAGTCAAAACAGGACTCTGTTCAGAGAGTCCTAGTTGGATCAGGACTCTGATCCTGATTTCAATTTTGAAAGAATCTTTCAAAAATCTTTCTATCTATCAAAACTGTTACACTTTTATCAAAGAATTTCAAAATTCTGAGGTTTTATCCCAGAGTCCTTATCAAATCAGGACTCTACCCCAGAGTCCTGATCGAATCAGGACTCTATCCAAAATTGGTTTTCATACTTCATTTTCACTGGTTTTCAAAGGCTTTGCCCAAATTTCATCATTTGCTTACTAGAAAACAAAAATTCTTAGAGTTCTGATCGAATAAAGACTCTTTCTCAGAGTCCTAATCAGATCAGGACTCTGAACCAAAACTTCAATTTTATCTTGTTTTCAACTGCTTTTCAAAATTCTTTTATTTGTTTTCTCAGAAAATCCAAAAATCTGAGAGTCCTAGTTCAATTAGGACTCTGTCTTCATAATCTTAGTTGAATCAGAACTCTGTTTTATTCCAATATTTGTTATTGTTTTCACTATTTTCACCAGTTGTTTCATCTGTTTTTCAGAAAATACCAAAAAAAATCTAGAGTTTCAGTCCGATTAGGACTCTGTCCTAGAGTCCTAGTCCAGTCAGGAGTCTGTTTTGAAGTCTGTTGTTACTGCCATTTTTCATTTATTTCCATTTGTTTTAAAAAATTAGGTCATTTTGTAGAGTCCAGTTAATCCAGAACTCTATTTCAGAGTTCGGATCGAGTTAGGAGTCTAACCCTTATTGTATTTTCTGACTCGTTTCATCATTTTTGATAAATTTTTTTCAGAAATTCTTTCATTTGGCTTTTAAAACCCAAAATCTCAGAGTCCTTAAAATTCAGGACTCTAACCTGGAGTTCCAGTTCGCTTGAGACTCTATTTTCAAAGATTTTGAATTTCAGTTATTGATTTTAACCTCTTTTCAAAGTTATTTTCAATGTTTATCTCAAATTTCTCAAAACCTGGTGTGGGCCCACTCAGTTGGCGCCACATCCAGAGAAGTTCTAACCCAGTTGGAACCCTATGCCATTTCAAAACTTTTAATTTCAAGCTTACTTTTGGAAATCTTTTGAAAATTCTAACAATTTCAAGTTTTAAAATCGTTTTTGAAAATTCAAGTGGGGTCCACTCGAGGTGGCGCCACATTTGAGAAAGTCAGGGTTAGACTAGGGTTAGTCAGTATCTTGGTTGATTTTATAAAATTATAAGAGTCCAAATCCCTTTTGAAAATGCATTTTAAAATTTAGTTTTAAATCATTGTTTTTAAAGGTTTTAGTTAAAACTTTAAAAACCAAATGTGGAAAATGCCAAGTGGCACCACATTTGGGGGTCTTTAGGTTTAGTTAGGACTTCAATTAGGTGTTAATTAGGTTAGGGGTATAATAGTAACTCCACCCAAAAATCGCCTCCCCTTTAGAGTCCAAAATTTTCAAAATTATCAATTTTTAAACCTAAAAAAATTCTATAAATAGATGCCATAGGGGGGACGATTTTTTCATTCACTTTTTTAGCAATTCTTGGAGCTTCTCTCTCCTCTCCAGCCCTTCCTCCATTGCAGCAACCTCAAGGTAATTATTATTTTTAATTTTTAGCTTTTTATTTAATGTTTTTAATGGTTTAAATCAATTTTAACCATTGGATCCATCTATTACATGGATTAAACCATGGATTCAAGTCCAAGAACCTCAAGAGAGGTTCAAGAAGATGATATAACTATGTTTTGATGTTTTTCCAGGGATTCTAATCCATTAGAATCGAATATAGTGTGGTTTTTCATGTTCTTAACCATTAAAACATGCGATTTACCCGTTAAATGGGTCAAATCCATGCTTTTTAAGGTAAAATCAAATACCAGCCATGAATTACCTGTTTTTATTTTATTTTTTTACTTAGTTATGTTTATTACATGTGTTTTAACATAGAAATCAATTTCGTTTTGCTGTTTACTATTTTCCTTATTGTTTTCATTAATTAATGCATGGTTTATTAGATTTCATTAGATTTCTGTGTGTTTTTAAGCATGGATCAGCAAAGAATATGTTATTTCATATTGAAGCACTCAGTGTAAATTTCTGATTTTTTAATATGTGAAACATGGATATGTCAGTAAACTATTGTAAAAAATTTGGATATTTCGGGATTCAGAAACCCTGTCAGAAAAATCGGATATCAAACTATGATTTTAAATCTTTAAATTCGTTATTTAAATTCAAGAGGTAACTTGCTGTTATGCTATTTTTCTCATCTGATATCCGATTTGAGATCCGTAAAATGCTGTGGATTCGTGTTTAGGTGATCTATTTACTTTGAAATTTTGGTAATTTTTGGCCTCTGTTTATTATTTTTCCTCTGATAGAAAGTCTGATTTTAAATTTAAAACTCATTAGGGTTTACCAAAACCCTAATCAGACTTGTAATGACCATAGATTTCAAACCACAGATCGGATTCATGATCCGTAAAAAAAGAGTTTCAGATTGCCGGAAGAGTTTCAAATTTGATTAAGTTTGCTATTTATTTCTGTATTTTCAATTCGAAGTAGTTGTTTTAACCCCTGTTAGATTTGTTATATTTTAGTTCAGATTGCCGGAAGGGTTTCTCCCTAACCAGAAATGCTTTTTCCAATCTGTAAAATGGAAAACTTCTGTTTTGATGTTTTGTTTGCCTATGTAAAAATACATCAGTTTTTATGAAGTATTTACCCCTGATTTGGGTCTAACTCTGAAACTGGTTTGTGACCTAGGTCAAAAATAGCATATTTTAGGGTTTTAATGCAATTTTCAGATTAAAATAATGTCAAAAAATTATTTTTATGATTTAATTATAACTTTAGGGCCATAACAAGTGCAGGTACCAATTTTTATGAATTTTGGAATCCGTTTGATGCCTAAATTAATCAAATTGCAAAACAGGGCACTCGTAGGATCCCGAAACACAGCCAAAATCACAATTTTTATGATATTTCTTGATTTTCGTGCATAAATGTGTGTTTTTAGGGTTGATTTATGTCTAGAATAATATTAGGGTGTTTCATGTTTGAATTTGTGTTTATTTCAATCATAAATCCCAAGTTTTTACCAAAATCTATTTCAGAAAACCCTAATTTCAAGGCCATAATCTTGCTATCAGGGGTAATTTGGTCATTTGACCTCAATCTCATTTTTAATCATGTCATATCATATTTGAGTTAATTTATCATTATTTGTATTTCAAAACTTGCATTTTACAAAATATCTTTCTGAAAACCCTGATTTCAAGGCCATAGTCTTGCTATCAGGGGTATTTTGGTCATTTTGACCCCAATTTCGAAATTTTAAATTTCATTTTCATATTCATTATATCTTATTTCATATTTTTTTAAGTTTATATAAGGGAATCATATGGAAAATGGCTTATATCTAGCAATATCCAGTAATTTCCAGATATTACTGGATAAATCTAGAAAAGCCAACATATTTTCACTAACAAGTTTTCTAGTTTTGCAGAAACATTGAAGACTTTATTTTCCTTTATTTTTTGTATTTAAATTTGATTAGTGATGTAAATTGTAATTAATTTTGGAATAAGAATTTCAATTCTTGCATAGAATAGGATGCATTGCATATAGTTTTATGCTTTGATATATAACTGCTATGTATGCCAATTCATGCATATTTTTACCAATTCACTATGGTCTACACGAATGGCATGTGTACTACCTCTTATGGAGTTGACAAACTCGATGGAATTTGTATTTATGGCCATAGTCAGAATACGAATGATACCCAGATTTGTAATCTTCGTATTAGCCACATTCAGCCTACACTCTTAGGCTAACTTCAAAATACACTGCATTTCTCAAAAATACAAAAAGGATTTTCTCAATTCCTCAAGATCAAGTCTTTTAAATCCATATTCATTCATTTCATTCATTTGCAAATTCCAATTTCAATTCAGAGAAATTGATTTTCTCAAAATTTTCTAAGTCTTATTCAGAAATTGATTTTCTCAAAACATTGATTTTCCAATGATATTTCAAACATTTCTCAAATTCAAAATCCTGATTTTTCAAGTTACATTTTCAATTCCCAAGTTCTAATTCAGAGAAATCAAATTTTCAAAAGTTATTGGGGTTTTCTCAGAAATCGATTTTCATAAAACCTCTTGATTCTTCAAAAATCGATTTTCATTTTCCTCAGAAATATTCTCTCACCATGGTTCACGATTTTCCAAGTGTTATCTTTTCTGAGAATTCTCCAAATATTTTCCAATATTCAAATCAAACATCATGTTTTCAAATATGCATTTTCAGAAATTCATAGCACATGCCTGATTCTTTGTGCATTTAGGAAATAGAATATAATTTAGACAAGTTGAACAAAGTTAAGCATACAATTGATCCTTGGTTCAATTACCCCTGGTAAAGGCACCACGAACGGTTGAACCTCGTACCGACAAGAGTGTCCCATTCTTTGGAATAATCCTGCATTTTAAAAACGGAGGCGAGTTATTTTCAAAATCTTTTTCAAAGGTCAGTTTGATTTGCAAAAAGTAAAATTTTTGCGATGATAACAGGTTTGGCAACAGTGATGGGACCTGTCTTCGCCTGTTCAATTGTGTGCTTAACCTAGTTCAAATTGTCAAAATCGTGTTCCATGGAATGTCAGCTTTTATTTCATGATATCATGTGAACCTAGGAGCCAAGACTCAAACCCAGCTGACATGGATTGCATGTAGACTAGGCATGGTTTGGTAGGACCATATTGAGGAGAATTATTCATGCTCACATAGACTTAGGTCTAATACAACACTCCTCAACCTAGGAATTGTATGAAAATAATGCTTGCTTCTTCAAATATTTCAAAATTCTATCTCTTTAGGTTTTAGAGCCTTCTGATTTTCTTACATGTGCTCATGTTTTCAAAAACCACCCCACCTATCTTTACCTAGTCTTCACGTTGCTGGGCTTTTTTCCAAAACCATAGTTCAGGACAAAGCCTCACAACTGGGCCACCTATTTGTGTGAAAACCCCCTTGCCACGTACCAAGGGCCATAGTCCAACGTATATCGGCAGGTGCTCAAGGATGTTGGAAAACTTGAACCTAGAACCGGAGAAATTGATTTTATGTCACGTACATCGAGCCTTGGCTCGAGTATATAGGCATAGCATGATTGGACACAGTTGATCTGAACCTTAGAGTTAGGATTAAGGTCCTACAACTATTTCAAAACTTGTGCATCTAGAGTCAGCTTTTAGGGAATGTTGTATGTGCATACTTGATTGTACAGGATGTGATTGAATGTCAGTTTCTTTTATTACATTTACCATAAGTTTTCCAAAATACTGGACGATTTTCATAAATCTCTAAATTTTTCCATCTGTTTCCATATACTATCTAAAAATCTTGTTTTATTCAAACCCTGGACGATTTTACAAATTCCCCTTTATTTTCTTTAAAACTTCAGGTGATTTCCATCCTTTCGTTCTTCTAGATCTCGAATTTCCTGCTTTATTATCCTGCCTGCATCTTTTTAAAATCCTTATATTTTCCCAAGTCTTATTCCAAACCTTCCATGTTTTCTAGTCTGATGGCATCCAGTCAACTTGATTCGGTCTTTCTTGAGAGTCACATCTCGTACGAGGTGCGACAAGGTCTTCCAGAACATCAAACTCTCAGCACCGGATCCTTTATTCCCCGGTGGTATTATTCATGGCTCAAGAACTTCTCTCGTATGTTTTTGGACGATTTGGACGAGTGTGGATTGGAACTGGCATCCATAGTGGGAAAGCAGACAATTAACGACAATTTGATCCACGCACTGGCATAGCGGTGGAACCCGATTACTAGTACCTTCTGGTTCCCATTGGGAGAAATGACTTTGTTGATGGATGAGTTCTCAGAGATTATGGGATTACCTGAACCAGTTGGTCAGCCTGGAGATCCACTGGAGAAGCAATTTTTTATTAATGTCAAGGGTCTAGATCCCCGAGACGATTTAGCTCGCATGACAGGACGCAAGTCTTGGCCATTGATAGAGGAGAATGAAAGCGAATATGTGGACCTGCTCGAAATCTATAGACAGTATGGGGCATTTGTGGAAGTCAGTTCTTTATCTCGAACAACTCAAGAGAGAATCCAGCATGCGATGGTCTTATGCACTATGGGATTAGCTCTCTTTCCAGATGGACGGAATTACATGGATATCAGGATAGTTCAACTTCTGCGAAGGTGGGGAAGTCGACAGACCAGCCGCCTCTCTATAGCCATGACCGCACTCGCTTTTCTGTACCGAGGGTTGACCCGTTTCACACTTGGAGAATCAATTCTAGTTGAAGGGTGCACCTATGCATTACAATCTTGCTTCCTCCGGCATGTGCCAGCCTGAGCCAGCTCATTCAGATACAATGGTGAAAAGCTTCTTCCAGTTGCTCGATACCGGTTCTTGATCGACAACCTTCAGGAGGAAGAAGTCGTATGGGACTACTTTGATGGTTAGGAATCACCTCCCAGATATACTTATGCATATGGCAAGCAATTCAGGCTACTTGGCTCATTCTTCTGCGCATACTACCATCCAGAGCGGTGTGTCAGGCAGTTCTCTCAGAGACAGAAGCGCATAGAAATTTGCCCACTATCAGGGATCTTGCCAGAGTTCGATCTCACATCAGATCAGTGGTCCGGAGCATACCATTCTGCCAGACATGGCTGGGATTCTTTTGTTACTCTCACTATTTTTCCTGGTCCTCGAGTGTCCTCTGATTATCAGGAGTGGTGGAAAATTGTCCGTCCCCCTCCCCTTTGTCAAGTGTATTATTAATGAAATCATGTTTTTCCTTCAATAAAATTCCTTTAAATTTCATCCTATCTTGGTTTGACGACCTTGCCTAGGTAACAAGGCATATTTTTCAGTTGTTTATTTTTGCAAAGGAATGACAACGCAATTGTCGTAATCCCAGCGACGACTCAATCCCTAGTAATGGGATGCTCTTTCAATTGTCTACCAAAATTCTCAATAAATGTTTTCCCCAATCGGAATTTCTTTCAAAAGCCTAACAATCAATTCTGCTCTGCAGAGAGTGTTAGTGACATTCAAGAGAGCACCTGCATCCTTACATGGTTCAGACGAGGTCCGGAAAGAAGACCGCACCAATCCAGCTTATCAGTTCTCTGTCAGCTTCAGCACAAGAAATGGCCTCTTCACAATCTGCTGGAAACAAAAGTCAACAAGCTAATGATGACATCGACCCACAGATGTATTCGTTGTTCCAGAGAATGCTGAGCAAAGTATTGTCTGAGGAAACAAAGGTCGGTTCAGGAAAAGCCCACAATAAGAAAAAGGTTAAAAGCCGAACAACGAAGAAGAGTGTGAAGATCACCAGAAAGCAGAATTGTCGCGAAGAAACATCTAATGAATCAACAGAAGATACTGATGACGAATATGAAACTCACCATACATTTAGAGGGTCTACTCAAAAGCAGAAGTCAACTTATAAATTTGGGAGTCAGTCAATCAATGACCCTACTCAGCCACAACTCCGAGATGTGATGAAAATAGTCAAGGATCTGCAGGCCCGTGACAAGGGTAAAAGGGTCTTTACGAGCGAAAAATTTCATGATGGACTAGATGGGGATGATGATCTTGACAATCTCCCCAAGAAATTTATCAAATTCAATGGTTCGGGTGACCCAAAGGCACACCTCGCCCTTTTCTTTGCAGAATATTCCAAGTTCAGGAGGAATAACCGAACCTTATTTCTTTGTTTCCCTCGCAATCTGGAGAGTATTGCAGCAAAATGGTATTCAGAGCATATTAATCTCATAGAGCTGAAAGAGTTTGATAAAGTGGTCAATTTGTTTATTGAGCGCTTTTTATTCAACGCTGAAGCCCTCCCGACTCTCAGTCACCTCTGCAGTCTGAAGCAGAAAGAAAATGAAAAAGCTAGGGATTTTATTCATAGATGGAGATCTGCTTGTAACAAGATGTGTGATCCAATATCAGAAGGAAACACACTGTGCTTAATCCTGAGTAACTTCTCGCAACCCCTAAGGGGATTAATTTCCACCTCTCCATCAAAAACCTTCATGGAACTGACAGAACGAGCCGAATGACTCAAGTTGAGTATAGAAAATGGATCTTATGAGGGCTTCATGTTCAGTAAGAACAACAGTCAGCAGGAATCAAAGAAGAAAACCCACTTCACATACTTTGCCAATAACAGCAAGAACCAAAATAAACGAAATGGGAAAGATCACAGCTATGGTTCCGGAGGGTCGAATCCCAACAAAAGTGATCAGAAAGGCAAATCGATCTCTCAGTATGACAGACAACCACAACAGATTCTTGATGAAGGGTCGAAATCTCAAGAAAAGCCAAAGCGTGAAGGGTGGAGTTATTATCGCAAATTTACTCCTCTAGATCAGTCTCTTGAAACAGTTCTAGAGTATATGCTCAGCAGTGACATGATTAAGCTCCCAAGGGTAGCCGATCCACCAGCAGTTATGGGTAAAATGAAAGATTGATTCTGCAAGTTCCACCGAACAGTGGGACATGACACTAAGAACTGTTTCGTTCTAAAATATATTATACAAGATTATATTAATAAAAACCTGTTGGTGGAAGGGGCCGAAGATGAGAAAATGAAAATATTAAATCAGTCGTTCTTTCAACATTCAACTGTAGTGATATCTGATCATCCTTTTCAGCTACAAGATCATATCCAACCATGTCCTAGCAGCGATATCGACGTACAACATCAGGTGTTAGTATTGCATAAGGTTCAGTCCAATTCCCAGAAAATGGACCTCATTTCAGCTCTCAGTATGCTGAAAGTTTCAAAAGAGCCTGCTAGGGTGTCTCCAGAAGTAGCCAAAAGAATGCCATGGTTTCCCAAGGGCTTTATCATACCCATTTCAGAAAAAGGGAAAGCATCAGAAGAACAGGTTGATACAACTGCCCTCTCTAATATCCTTATTCTTGAGTTGGCGCGTGCCTCTCCCAAGTATCAGCAAGTCCTGGATGATTTATTGCGGAAAATCAAGGTCAAGCCAAGCACCACACCTAAAGACATGGCTCAGATCGTTAATCAGGCCATGACCAATGCTCCCATAACCTTCTCAGATGAGGATCTACCCAAGCCTCACACGTTTCATAGCAATGCTTTGTACATTGTAGTGCGAACCCGGGGAATGACTGTACCCCATGTGCTCGTAGATGGGGGCAATAGCCTTAACATTTGCCCCGAAATGACTGCCAAGGCTCTGGGCATAAAAGAAGAAGAATACACGCCAGATCCAATCACCATTTATGGATTTGATAATCACGGACAAACAGCAAAGGGCAAAATCTTTTTGAAAATATTCATCAACTACTCTGTTCACACGGTGCTTTTCCATGTTGTCAATGTGCCGCCAACGTATAATCTTCTATTGGGAAGAACCTGGATTCACAATGCCAATGCGGTGCCATCCACCCTGCACCAGTATATTAAGTGGTCTAAAGGTGGCATGATCACTACTATCCTGGGAGAAGATCCAGAAGAGAGGCTGCCTCAGCCTATGATTCCTCGACCGACCTATACTACTGATATCCCTTGCATCAGGGAGAGCGAAGAAGTTGTTCTTAGCGAAAGTCTGGAAATGTTAAAGTTAGAGGCAGCACCAGAAGCAAAGCATACTACAACAATGGTCCAATGGCAAGGGCCACATTTCTTCAAAATCGGGGGTCGTCTCGATTACAGCACTTTCAAGGACCATCCTCTTTTCCCGCAGTTTGTAAGAGCCAAGAAAGGGTTTGACCTGTTACTGAAGCATGGTTATCAGTCTTTCAAAGGTTTGGGCAAGAACGAAGATGGCCGACTAGATCCAGTGGTCCCAGACCATCATCCGCGCAGGGCAGGATTGGGGTTCATGGGCAAAGGATCTCACAAAAATACTGTCTTCATTAAAGGGATTCATTAAAGTCTTCTACCATTTGTCTTTCTTCTTTTCAGTCAGTTTGTAGGGACAATGTCCCATTTCAGTTTATGTCATCATTCCATTTTAAGTCTTTAATAAAGCTATCAATTTTCTCGTCTATCTGGATGCCATCTTTCTCTTACTCCTTTGCAAATTGTCTTTAAAATTCATTGTTCTTATCCTTTTCCATTTCATGCAACTTATGCCATAATGAACGAACTTTTTCTGAAAGCTACTCCTTTTCAAAATTTCAGAATGTCTTCCCAATCAATAAGGAGATTAGTCATCAATTCGTCAATCACATCGAAACCTGCAAAGATTTATCGGGTCAGGGCAAGAGCGGAGGACAGTAAGGTCACAAAGCAGCCAGAAGAAATGGCAGAATTTGATTCGGCGCTTCCAGAATTGCCAGAATCCAACTAAAGACATCAATATTGGTTCAGAGGATAATCCTAAAATTCTCAAGATCGGCTCTTGTCTAAACACAGATGAGAAGGAAAAGCTCATCCATTTTCTCAAGCAATATCAAGAAGTGTTCGCATGAACTTATGAGGATATGCCAGGGTTAGATCCTAAATTGGTAGAACATCGCCTTGTTTTGAAGCCTGATGCGAAGCCAGTTAAGCAGAAATTAAGAAAGATAGATCCTCGAATCAAGCAGTAGGTCAAGGAACGACTTGAGGATTTGCTTAAAGCAGGATTTATTCGAGCAATAGATTATTCAGATTGGTTGGCAAATATTGTAGCAGTTCCCAAAAAGAATGGTAAAGTTCGAATCTGTATCGACTTCTGTGATCTCAATAAGGCTACTCCTAAGGATGACTATCCACTGCCAAATATTGATCTCTTGGTCGATAGCACGGTTGGTCATGCCACGTTCTCTTTTATGGATGGATACTCCGGATATAATCAAATCAAACTCGCCGCTCGTGACCAATCCAAAACATCCTTCACTACACCATGGGGCACTTTCTGTTACACAGTCATGTCGTTTGGGCTCAAGAATGCCGGAGCAACCTATCAACGCGCAATGACTGTCATATTCCATGACCAGATGCACAAGACCATGGATGCATACGTGGATGATATCCTAGTCAAATCCAAGGAAGAAGAAGACCATATTGATGCTTTAAGTCAGGTCTTCAAGCGGCTTATTCTTTATAAGCTAAGACTCAACCCTCAAAAGTGTGTCTTCAGAGTTGGATCATGCAAGTTATTAGGCTTCTTGGTCAGCAAAAAGGGAATAGAAATGGACCCCGCCAAAGCAAAGTCCATCATTGATATGTCACCCCCGACTACTCTCAAAGAATTGCATAGTCTTCAGGGACATATGCAATCAATTTGGAGATTCATATCCAATCTTTCCATGAGATGTGAGCCTTTCAATCATTTTCTTAGAAAAGAAGTGAAGTTTGAGTGGGAACCGGAATGTCAGCAATCATTTAATCGTATCAAGAAGTATCTTTTTAACCCGCCTGTTCTGAAGCCACCGGAATTGGGAAAGCCTCTTTTACTGTATGTTTCAGTTAACCAAGTCGCTTGTAGTGGATTCTTGGCACAGTACGAGAAAGGCAGTCTGATTAAGCATGCCATCTACTATGTAAGCAAGACTTTTATTGACTATGAGAAGAAGTACTCTCAGATAGAGAAGACATGTCTAGCACTGGTTTGGATATGTCAAAAGTTAAGGCATTACTTGTTAGCATCAAAGGTCAAGATTCTTTCAAAACTTAATCCTCTCAAGTATATTCTCGAACAATCATTTCTCAGTGGACGGATTGCCAAGTGGCAAGTCCTTTTGATGCAGTATGACTTGAAATATGTTTCTCAGCAATCTATCAAAGGCCAAGTAATTGCAGACCAATTGGCAGATTTTCCTCTGGCAGAAGATGTTAAAGCTGAAGATGATTTCCCCGATGAGTGGATCTACAATGTTCAACAGTCTCCAGTTTGGAACTTATTCTTCGATGGTTCCAAGAATATGGCTGGCATAGGAATCGACATTTTACTGATCATACCAGAGAAAGAGATGATCCCCTTTTCTCTAAAACTAGATTTTCAATGTACCCATAATATGACTGAGTATGAAGCTTTAATACATGGTATGAGAATTCTGCAAGACTTCAATGTCAAGAGAGTACACGCTTTCGGTGATTCATTGCTCGTCGTCAGCCAAGTCAAAACTGAATGGCAGGTAAAAGACCAGAAGTTGCTCCCTTATCAAAAGATTGTTCTATCCCTCGTCGACAATTTTGATGAATTTTAGCTTTTACATATAAAAAGGGAGTTTAATCAAATAGCCGACGGTTTGGCCAGCCTAGGCTCCATTATGACTTTCAGAAGCGGAGAATTCTGTCGTTCTTTTCAAATTGGTAGACTTGATCAACCTGCTTTCATTCCAGGAATGCAAGTTAACCAGGCGGAACAGAAAAGGAAACCTTGGTACCAAGATATTAAAGATTTTATTGAAACTGGTGAGCTTCCACCGAAATTATCAAAGAAGGAGCAAAAAGCGATTCAGTATATGTCGGCCCGTTATTTTATTCTCGCCCATGTTCTTTATCATCGTGGGTTCAGTTCTGAATACTCTAGGTGCTTAGATGAAGAAGAAGCCAAAGAAGTCATGCGAGAAGCGCATGAAGGCATTTGCGGTGGTCATGTTGGCTACCAAACCCTTGTTAAGCAAATCATTCGAGCAGAATATTATTGGAAAACCATGCAGCAAGAGTGTTATCGCTTTGTAAAGAAGTGTGTTCCATGTCAGGTGCACGCACCTTCCATTCATGCTCCAGCTACGTACTTGCAATCAGTCGTGTCTCCATGACCATTCTCTATGTGGGTCTTCGATGTCGTGGGACCATCACTCCTTCCGCTTCTAATGGTCATAAATATTTTCGTGCCGCAATAGAGTATTTCACCAAATGGGTTGAAGCTGTCACTCTGTGTACGGTAGAAGGTCGACATGTGGTCTCGTTCATTCATAAGAACATTTTTTGTTGTTTCGATATACCACACGACATTGTGTCAGATAATGGTACTCACTTCAAGAATGAGAGAATGAAGATCTTTTGTTCGAAATTCAGAATTCATCATCATTTTTCAGTTCCTTATTATTCCCAAGGGAACGGCCAAACAGAAGCGACGAATAAAAGTTTGATCCGCATCTTGGAAAGAACCGTTGAGACGGGCCGTGATTGGCACGAGAAAATCCATGATGCACTCTGGGCATATCGAACCACCATTCGAACCCCGACCAATGCAACTCTTTCAGAACTTGTTTATGGGACCGAGGTGGTGCTACCCCTTCATGTTAAAAAACCCGCTCTTAAATTTGCATCTCTTCTAGAGCTACCACTTGATCAGTATCAGCAACAGAGATTGGTACAGCTAGATCTACTCAATGAGAAAAGACTTAAAGCAGCAGAGCATGCCCAGTCTTATCGTCAGAGGATAGCAAGACAATACGCCAAGTCAGTCATCGAAAGAAGATTCCAAGTTAATGACCAGGTCCTTAGATCAACGACTCATCTCAAGCATCGTCCACATGGCAAATGGTCACCAAATTGGGAAGGACCTTACGTGATGAAAGAAGCACTACCACATAATTCATATCGTCTGATTAATGCAGACGGGGTAGAACTATCCGACCCCATTAATGCTTGACATCTGAAGAAATTCTACACCTAGAAAATCTCTATTTTATCTTTTGTATGCTTCAAAAATTCTTTCAATAAATGATCAATTATTCTTCTATAATTCTCAGAATATACTGGGGCATTCTTGTTATAAAGTTGTCTTTTATTCAAAACAACCTGTGTGCAGACAGGATCTAATAAATCTCTCATTTTGCACGCATGTGCACTTAGTTGCATCCTTTGCATTTGCATTCATCTGCATTCATTTTACATCAAGCTTTTTCACCCATTCAGTATAAGGGATAAATCCTGAGACCTCGGCAAGGCGTTCAAGTCATTGTCAGTTGATAATCTTTTAAAACCCAGTGCTCGTATTGGTAATCTTCTAAAATCCAGTGCTCGTACTGGTAACCTTTTGAAATCCAGTGCTCGTACTGGTAACCTTTTAAAATCCAATGCTCGTACTGGTAACCTTTTGAAATCCAGTGCTCGTACTGGTAGCCTTTTAAAAATCCAGTGCCCGTACTGGTAATCTTTGAAAATCCAGTGCTCATACTGGTAACCTTCTAAAATCCAGTGCTCGTACAGGTAACCTTTTAAAATCCAGTGCTCGTACTGGTAACCTTTTGAAATCCAGTGCTCGTACTGGTAGCCTTTTAAAAGTCCAGTGCCCGTACTGGTAATCTTTGAAAATCCAGTGCTCGTACTGGTAACCTTTTAAAATACAGTGCTTGTACTGGTAACCTTTTAAAATTTAGTGCTCGTACTGGTAGCCTTTTAAAAATCCAGTGCCCGTATAGGTAATCTTTGAAAATCCAGTGCTCGTACTAGTAACCTTTTAAAATCCAATGCTCGTACTGGTAACCTTTTGAAATCCAGTGCTCGTACTGGTAGCCTTTTAAAAATCCAGTGCCCGTACTGGTAATCTTTAAAAATCCAGTACTCGTAGTAGTAACCTTTTAAAATCCGGTGCTCGTACTGGTAACCTTTTGAAATCCAGTGCTCGTACTGGTATCCTTTTAAAAATCCAGTGCCCGTACTGGTAATCTTTGGAAATCTAGTGCTCGTACTGGTAACCTTTTGAAATCCAGTGCTCGTACTGGCAGCCTTTTTAAAATCTAGTGCCCGTACTGGTAATCCTTGGAAACTCAGTGCCCGCACTGGTAGTCTTTTAAAATCCAGTGCTCGTGTTGGTGGTCTTTTAAAATCCAGCGCTCGTACCGACAATCTTTTAAAATACAGTATTCGTATTGGTACTTTGTCAAAGTCCGATCTTCATACTGGTCACAACATAAATCTCACATTGAGGTCCATACTCAATCTTCAGATCTGCGAACCAAACGATCTTTATCTAACCTTTGGGTCACTCTATTCTTTTGATCTAACCTTCAGGTCACCAATTTGTCAGACCTCTGGTCATCCATTTTACCAAGCAAACTTTTGGGTTATCAAATCGTATCAATGTCAATCATGTTTGTCTGTCCTTCAAGTCGTATCATGCAATCATAGTCTTTCAAGATTCGACATTTATGTCGGATCCGTCTGCCAGTTAGTTCAGAACCAATTATCAATCTTTTCTCTTGCGAGGGACCCTTTTTTCAGGGAGAGTTCAAGGGAGCTCATTCTTTTCCCATGTCTTTATTGTTTGTTCATTGAACCCCTTTTTCTAGGGAGAGTTTGAAGGGACTCGTGCTTCACGAACAGTTTGTAAAACAATCTTTATTGTCATACAAGGAACCCTTTTTCCAGGGAGAGTTTTGACGGAAGCTCGTCATCCTTGTAATCCTGAATGTCTTTTGTTAGGCCACCCCCGTCGTCGAGGACCCTTTTTCCAGGGAGAGTGTGATGGACTCGTTCCTCTATGATATCCTTCCAACCTTTGTTAGCGGCCCCCTTCCATAAGAGAAGCCTAGAAGTAGGGAGTTTTGACGAAAACTTTATTTCTCTTCGAAAGTTCATTTTGCAAACACCTTCTCTTTAGGGAAGAGAGAAGTATCTTCTTTATTACCCATTCAGGTAAGGGTCAAGCCTAAGTCTCTCCTTTGGGGAAAAGGAGAGGAGAATCTAGCCCCGGATAGGTCATTTAGATCTTAAGTGATTTTTTTCACCAAGGATTTCAGGAATATTTTGCCAACTTGCCATGAAAAATAGTTGTTGATTTCAAAATCTTTATCGCATAAAATTGTACCTCAGAATACCTTCAGTATTACTTCTGAAAGGACAAAGCTTTTGCAAAAAAGGATTCAAAATTCAAAATCTTTCTATTGGCCAACCAAAAAGATAACGAATAAATCCGCGATATGGCTGGTAAAGAAAATTCAATATTGTTGCAAAGCCATGAGTGGTCGATATTGATCGTAGTCAATGACACACTTTTAAATATTATTATTGGGAAATTAAAGCAGTCGAGATATCTTGGGTGATACAGAAAAATTCACTCAATCTCCATATCTCCTCAGTCACCTAAGCTGCAATTAAATATCTGCAAAAGGGATCTCTCGATTGTCGTCAAGATGAAGGCGAATTAGGCGAGTTGACCTCCGGGGCCAAAGAAGATTTGAATCATCTCCAAGATGACGGAGTTTGTGACGGATCCTTCCAGGGAAAGTCCAAAGCACTGTCGAGATGAAGGCAGATGCGATGAGCCTCCCGACAATCCCTAAAAGGTATTTAATTTTTGCTATCACCAAGAGATTTTCAACCAAAGAGCCAATAACCGTCAATATAATCCCTGAGAGAAAAGAAGGATCAGAACATCTCTAAGATGAAGGAGTTTGTGACGTACCCTTCCAAAAAAAAAAGAGAAAAAGAGAGAAAAGTCAGGACATCTCCAAAATGAAGGATGATGTAATTCCCGAAAAATCCAAGAGAGCTCCAATTTTGTTAAAAAGAGAGTGCAGAAAGATCATCATGAGAAAAGAATTGCAGGATATCAGACTGCCAAATCTATCAAGAACCTCCTTTAATTTTGTGAAATTCTTTTATCAATATTCTTTTACCAATAGCTCTCGCAATATCAAGAATACATTCTTTTTCGTCCATATCAAGGAAATTGATAACTTCCTTGAAAGAAAGTCAATGGCAATGATATTTGAACTCGAATATTGATTCTACGGAGTTGAGTCCAGTCAGAGGTAATACCTCAGGTAGACAAGAGGGAATATTTTTCATATATATATATGTGTGCTTATCGTTCTTGAATCAACTACAATTTTTTTTTTATGTTATTGGCAATCTTTTCAAGTTATCCTGACATGAAGTGAGAACTGGATGTCTATTTTAATGTATCCAGCTGTTGTTGTTATCCCTTTTAGGATCGGATGATGGGAGTTGTCCAAGATCCTTCCCTTCTTGTTTTAATCTGAGTGCCTGGGCTCTCAGATTCGCACACTTCTCTGTGCTCTCCACTGTCCCACCATAGACAGTTCTCGTTCAGGTTAAGGGTTAAACATGAATTTTCTGCAAAAAGGTCATTTGTCTTAAAAGCCATTCAGTCTCAGCGATGAGACGCCCAAGATCAATCCCTTTTCAAGCTTTAGGGAACCCCCTTTCTTCATTTTGCAAACCCTCTCGTTTTTATTGTGCAAAATTTGAAGGTCTCATCATGATTTCTTCATTTGAGGATTCCGTTTATCATCCTTTTTCATGTTAGAGGTTAAGCCTGAGCCTCGTTTTTCCATGAGGTATCGTCCCCTTTCGGGTTAAGGGTTAAGCCTGAGCCTCATTTTTCCACGAGGTATCATCCCCTTTCAGGTTAAGGGTTAAGCCTGAGCCTCGTTTTTCCATGAGGTATCGTCCCCTTTCAGGTTAAGGGTTAAGCCTGAGCCTCGTTTTTCCACGAGGTATCATCCCCTTTCAGGTTAAGGGTTAAGTTTGGGCCTTGTTTTTCCACGAGGTATCGTCCCCTTTCAGGTTAAGGGTTAAGCATGAGCCTCGTTTTTCCACGAGGTATTGTTCCCTTTCAGGTTAAGGGTTAAGCCTGAGCCTCGTTTTTCCACGAGGTATCATCCCCTTTCAGGTTAAGGGTTAAGCCTGAGCCTCGTTTTTCCATGAGGTATCGCCTCCTTTCAGGTTAAGGGTTAAGCCTGAGCCTCATTTTTCCATGAGGTATCGTCCCCTTTCAGGTTGAGGGTTAAACCTGAACCTCATTTTTCCATGAGGTATTTCATTTTCCGTCTCATCCAGGTTAAGGGCTAAGCTTGAGCCTTATTTCGATGAGGTGATTCTTTCTTCTTTGTTCTCCATCCCATACCTATCATGATCATCGTCAGAGTTAATTTCTTCATATCCGATCAGATTCTCCTAACTGGGGCATTTTTTTATATAGCCCAAATTTGGTGTGTTTTTTATTGCCACTAAGCTCGACTTTCAACCGGCTTAGTAGCAAAGAGGGGCATCTGTAAACACCCCAAATTTTTATCCTCATCTAGTGTTTACATTTCATATATCATCGCAATATCATTTCATCCATTTGACATGTCATTTCACTGCATTGCATGGCATTGCATGGCATTGCATGGCATTGCATGTCATTACATCTCATTTTCGAGATCCAGCACTCCTGTTTTTAAAATATTCAATCCAGATTCGGGTTTTTAAAACTTTTCTTTCAAAATCAATTGTTAAAACCTGGGTTTTTTATCAAC
The DNA here is from genome assembly GCF_984573655.1 of Nuphar pumila. Taxonomy (NCBI): domain Eukaryota; kingdom Viridiplantae; phylum Streptophyta; class Magnoliopsida; order Nymphaeales; family Nymphaeaceae; genus Nuphar; species Nuphar pumila. Next base: position 50,315,751 of record NC_143257.1, on the reverse strand, counting down.
ATTCTGTCATTTGCCAATCCCCAGGACCTTATATTTTAAAATGTTTTCTCAGAAAATAATCTGGATTTGTTTTAAACTCAATTTTCAACCGATTTTAATTCTGAGATGAGACCCATTTAGGTGGTGTCACTTCTGAATTCCTTTACTTGTCAAAAATCTCCAAAAATTTCATAGTCCTAGTTGAATCAGGATTCTTTTTCCAAGAGTCCAGTCGGATCAGAACTCTACTTTTCACTACTCTTTTACCTGTTTTCGGAGAAAACCTTTTAAAATCTTTTGTTTTGGCCAAAATTTTAGAGTCTTAGTTGGATCAAGACTCTTCTTCAAGAGTCCAGTCGAATCAGGACTCTTCTTCAGAGTTTTAATCGGATTAGGACTCTAATATTTTACAACTATTTTATCTATTTTCAATCAAATCTTTCAAAATCTTTCAAAATGAGTCAGAAACTCAGAGTTTTAGTCAAAACAGGACTCTGTTTAGAGAGTTCTAGTTGGATCAGGACTCTGATCCTGATTTCAATTTTGAAAGAATCTTTCAAAAATCTTTCTATCTATCAAAATTGTTACACTTTTATCAAAGAATTTCAAAATTCTGAGGTTTTATCCCAGAGTCTCAGGACTCTACCCCAGAGTCCTGATCGAATCAGGACTCTATCCAAAATTGGTTTTCATACTTCATTTTCACTGGTTTTCAAAGGCTTTGCCCAAATTTCATCATTTGCTTACTAGAAAACTAAAATTCTTAGAGTTCTGATCGAATAAGGACTCTTTCTCAGAGTCCTAATCAGATCAGGACTCTGAACCAAAACTTCAATTTTATCTTGTTTTCAACTGTTTTTTAAAATTCTCTTATTTGTTTTCTCAGAAAATCCAAAAACCTGAGAGTCCTAGTTCAATTAGGACTCTGTCTTCAGAATCTTAGTTGAATCAGAACTCTGTTTTATTCCAATATTTGTTATTGTTTTCACTATTTTCACCAGTTGTTTCATCTGTTTTTCAGAAAATACCAAAAAAAATCTAGAGTTTTAGTCCGATTAGGACTCTGTCTTGGAGTCCTAGTCCAGTCAGGAGTCTGTTTTGAAGTCTGTTGTTACTGCCATTTTTCATTTATTTCCATTTGTTTTAAAAAATTAGGTCATTTTGTAGAGTCCAGTTAATCCAGAACTCTATTTCAGAGTTCGGATCGAGTTAGGAGTCTAACCCTTATTGTATTTTCTGACTCGTTTCATCATTTTTGATAAATTTTTTTCAGAAATTTCTTCATTTGGCTTTTAAAACCCAAAATCTCAGAGTCCTAAAAATCCAAGACTCTAACCCAGAGTTCCAGTTCGCTTGAGACTCTATTTTCAAAGATTTTGAATTTCAGTTATTGATTTTAACATCTTTTCAAAGTTATTTTCAATGTTTATCTCAAATTTCTCAAAACCTGGTGTGGGCCCACTCAGTTGGCGCAACATCCAAAGGAGTTCTAACCCAGTTGGAACCCTATGTCAATTCAAAACTTTTAATCTCAAGCTTACTTTTGGAAATCTTTTGAAAATTCTAACAATTTCAAGTTTTAAAATCGTTTTTGAAAATTCAAGTGGGGTCCACTCGAGGTGGCTCCACATTTGAGAAAGTCAGGGTTAGACTAGGGTTAGTCAGTATCTTGGTTGATTTTAGAAAATTAGAAGAGTCCAAATCTCTTTTGAAAATGCATTTTAAAATTTAGTTTTAAATCATTGTTTTTAAAGGTTTTAATTAAAACTTTAAAAACCAGATGTGAAAAATGCCAAGTGGCGCCACATTTGGGGGTCTTTAGGTTTAGTTAGGACTTCAATTAGGTGTTAATTAGATTAATTAGGTTAGGGGTATAATAGTAACTCCACCAAAAAATCGCCCCCCCCTTTAGAGTCCAAATTTTTCAAAATTATCAACTTTTAAACCTAAAAAAATTCTATAAACAGATGCCATAGGGGGGACGATTTTTCCATTCACCTCTTTAGCAATTCTTGGAGCTTCTCTCTCCTCTCTAGCCCTTCCTCCATTGCAGCAACCTCAAGGTAATTGTTTTTTTTAAATTTTAGCTTTTTATTTAATGTTTTTAATGGTTTAAATCAATTTTAACCATTGGCACCATCTATTACATGGATTAAACCATGGATTCAAGTCCAAGAACCTCAAGAGAGGTTCAAGAAGCTGATCTAACTCTATTTTGATGTTTTTCCAGGGATTCTAATCCATTAGAATCGATTATAGTGTGGTTTTTCATGTTCTTAACCATTAAAACATGCGATTTACCCGTTAAATGGGTCAAATCCATGCTTTTTAAGGTAAAATCAAATTCCAGCCATGGATTCCCTGTTTTTATTTTATTTTTTTACTTAGTTATGTTTATTACATGTGTTTTAACATAGAAATCAATTTCGTTTTGCTGTTTACTATTTTCCTTATTGTTTTCATTAATTAATGCATGGTTTATTAGATTTCATTAGATTTCTGTGTGTTTTTAAGCATGGATCAGCAAAGAATATGTTATTTCATATTGAAGCACTCAGTGTAAATTTCTGATTTTTTAATATGTGAAACATGGATATGTCAGTAAACTATTGTAAAAAATTTGGATATTTCGAGATTCAGAAACCCTGTCAGAAAAATCGGATATCAAACTATGATTTTAAATCTTTAAATTCGTTATTTAAATTCAAGAGGTAACTTGCTGTTATGCTATTTTTCTCATCTGATATCCGATTTGAGATCCGTAAAATGCTGTGGATTCGTGTTTAGGTGATCTATTTACTTTGAAATTTTGGTAATTTTTGGCCTCTGTTTATTATTTTTCCTCTGATAGAAAGTCTGATTTTAAATTTAAAACTCATTAGGGTTTACCAAAACCCTAATCAGACTTGTAATGACCATAGATTTCAAACCATAGATCAGATTCATGATTCGTAAAAAAAGAGTTTCATTATTTTTATGTCTACTGTTCGCTGCTAAAAATTCTGAATTTTTTTATTAAGTTTGCTATTTATTTTTGTATTTTTAATTTGAAGTAGTTGTTTTAACCCTTGTTAGATTTGTTATATTTTAGTTCAGATTGCCAGAAGGGTTTCTCCCTTACTGGAGATGCTTTTTCCAATCTGTAAAAAAAAAACTTTTGTTTTGATGTCTAATTTGCCTATGTAAAAATACATAAGTTGTTATGGAGGATTGACCCCTGATTTGGGTCTAACTCTGAAACTGGTTTGTGACCTAGGTCAAAAATAGCATATTTTTGGGTTTTAATACAATTTTTGGATTAAAATAATGTCAAAAAATTATTTTTATGATTTCATTCTAATTTTAGGGTCATAACAAGTGCAGGTACCAATTTTTATGAATTTTGGAATCAGTTTGATGCCTGAATTAATCAAATTGCAAAACAGGGCACCCGTAGGATCTCGAAACACTGCCAAAATCACAATTTTTATGATATTTCTTGATTTTCGTGCATAAGTGTGTTTTTAGGGTTGGTTCATGTCTAGAATCATATTAGGGTGTTTCATGTTTGATTTTGTGTTTATTTCAATCATAAATCCCAAGTTTTTACCAAAATCTATTTCAGAAAACCCTAATTTCAAGGCCATAATCTTGCTATCAGGGGTAATTTGGTCATTTGACCTCAATTTCGAAATTCAAAACCCTAATTTTCTCATTTTTAATCATGTCATATCATATTTGAGTTAATTTATCATTATTTGTATTTCAAAACTTGCATTTTACAAAATATCTTTCTGAAAACCCTGATTTCAAGGCCATAGTCTTGCTATCAGGGGTATTTTGGTCATTTTGACCCCAATTTCGAAATGTTAAATTTCATTTTCATATTCATTATATCTTATTTCATATTTTTTTAAGTTTATATAAGGGAATCATATGGAAAATGGCTTATATCTAGCAAAATCCAGTAATTTCTAGATATTACTGGATAAATCTAGAAAAGCCAACATATTTTCACTAACAAGTTTTCTAGTTTTGCAAGAACATTGAAGACTTTATTTTCCTTTATTTTCTGTATTTAAATTTGATTAGTGCTGTAAATTGTAATTAATTTTGGAATAAGAATTTCAATTCGTGCATAGAATAGGATGCATTGCATATAGTTTTATGCTTTAATATATAACTGCTATGTATGCAAATTCATGCATATTTTTACCAATTCACTATGGTCTACACGAATGGCACGTGCACTAGCTCTTATGGAGTTGACAAACTCGGTGGAATTTGTATTTATGGCCATAGTTAGAATACGAATGATACCCAGATTTGTAATCTTCGTATTAGCCACATTCAACCTACACTCTTATGCTAACTTCAAAATACACTGCATTTCTCAAAAATACAAAAAGGATTTTCTCAATTCCTCAAGATCAAGTCTTTTAAATCCATATTCATTCATTTCATTCATTTGCAAATTCCAATTTCAATTTAGAGAAATTGATTTTCTCAAAATTTTCTAAGTCTTATTCAGAAATTGATTTTCTCAAAACATTGATTTTCCAATGATATTTCAAACATTTCCCAAATACAAAATCCTGATTTTTCAAGTTACACTTTCAATTCCCAAGTTCTAATTCAGAGAAATCAAATTTTTCAAAGTTATTGGGGTTTTCTCAGAAATTGATTTTCATAAAACCTTTGGATTCTTCAGAAATCGATTTTCATTTTCCTCAGAAATATTCTCTCACCATGGTTCACGATTTTCCAAGTGTTATCTTTTCCAAGAATTCTCCAAATATTTTCCAATATTCAAATCAAACATCATGTTTTCAAATATGCATTTTCAGAAATTCATAGCACATGCCTGATTCTTTGTGCATTTAAGAAATAAAATATGATTTAGACAAGTTGAGCAAAGTTAAGCATACAATTGATCCTTGGTTCAATTACCCCTGGTAAAGGCGCCAGAAACGGTTGAACCTCGTACCGACAGGCGAGTCCCATTCTTCGGAATAATCTTGCATTTTAAAAACGGAGGCGAGTTATTTTCAAAATCTTTTTCAAAGGTCAGTTTGATTTGCAAAAAGTAAAAATTTTGCAATGATAACAAGGTTACTTAAAATTACAAAGCTAGATAAAATCAGATTGAATCACATTAGGTGAAGATGTAAACTGGGTTAAAATGCAAACACCTACAGGAATTTGAATATAACTCAGAAAATTAGAAAACGTGTGTGTGCTAAGTGAAATGGCGATGGATATACAATAACAAGACAGATATACAGTAAAAAAAAAAATGGACTTACATTGGGTACAGAGGATGACAGGTGATATACAGAGTTAACAAATCACTACCATGAATGAGATCGTATAAATGATAAGGATGTTATGCCTAGGTTAATGGCATTGTTCACTGTACGTTAAGCCCTTCTTGCCATCGTTTTATGTAATGACAGGCAATCACCTCTTTCAAAATTACTTGGATATACCGAAAACAACGAGATGCAATAGGGTTAAACAACATTTTAAATAAGAAACCTGTAGGAAAACAGGGTAAAATTTTATGGATGTGGTAAAACAAAAGAGGATGCCATGTAAATTTTTGTTCTCCGCACATACAGAGATAAAAACAAAAGATTCAATAACATTCTTGGAATCTGATATGCAATATGAGATGACCCAGATAATGATTTGAAAAACTTTGAATTTAAATAAAACGTTATACCATGAGATTCATGGTATTGAAACCATTCATTAAAATGAGAGGAGAAAATGGTGGTTCAGTGAAAATCTATTTTCAGAGAGAGATCAATGATGCTATTGCGAAGCATCATCGATTCTTGACCTATGCAGTAACCCTGAATGTAAATCTCATTAACCAGAATAATGGATTTACATATGTATAAAATGAATACGATATCTAAATCATCGAACTGCAAGAATCAAAGAGACTTCTCACCTAGTCGCTCGAACCAGACGCCCCCTGGATGTTAAACCTCTGGTACACTCCTCTGATCAGATCAACCTTCCTAGACTGCTCGATTAAAGGTTGTTGAAGTCAGAAATCTGCAAATGGGATGAAAGTAGAAAATCGCCAACCACGGATTGTGAAAGAGGGTTTGAAAAGAAAACGCTAAAAACAAGGGAGGAAAACAGAGGTACTGAGAGATAGGAGAAGCCGAAATCCAAAATCCCTTCCCTTGTGCCCTCATTTGGGTTCCCTTTTAAAGATCTTTAAAAGTTTCATCGGAAAGATCAGCCATTTTGAAAATTTTCAACCAAATTTTGAAAGCATTTGAAAATCTTTTAAACAAATTTTTGAATTTTTTTTAAAACTCGTCAATCTTTGAGAAGAGGACGACTTCTCTATTCGAAGATCCTGGTTCATTTACCTACAACCTAGGTAAAGTGAAACCCTTTTGAGCAAGATTCGGTGATGGCGCCATTTGGGCTGCTTTTTTATATAAAAAAATGAATAAGTAAAAAAAGTGAAAGAAAAAAAAATGAGAGTAAAACGAGTAAAATGGGAAATTTTAAGGTGACGCCATCTCAGCCGGATTAAAAAAAACTTTTTGAGATATAATTTTATTTGCTTTTCTCTGCAGGGAGTTCTAGTGAGGCACCACCTATGTGTGGGCTCACTGGTTATTTTATAAAATAAATAAAACTGAAAATTAAAGAGAAGATTTTATAAATTGGTGCCACCTTCGGGTGGGCCCCGCTTGAAAATAAGAGAAATCTCTGAGAATTTGAGTGTGACGCCACTTCAAGGCGGGTTCCATGTCAGATCGTTATTTGAAATGAAAAGCAAAATCAAAATAAATAAATTCTTTTGGATTTTTTTATAATAATAGGCTAGTTAGAAAATACAGAGTAAAATTTTACTTAATTACAAAAATTTAGAAGGAAGATGGTCCTTCAGGGCAAAATATTAAAAAAAAAATGCAGAGATTTTGTAAAGAACTTTAAAGTCTTTTTGCAAAAGTTTGAAATAAAATCTTCTAAATTTAAAGTTGCGTCCCCTTCTTTCCAATTGACGAAATTTTAAAAATCAATATAAAAAACTCTCCAGATTGTTTTCCTGAGAAAACTTTTGTAATTCGAAGTCCTAGGGGTTAAGACTAGGGAAACTGACAATTTTGAAAAACCCAGGGATTTGAAATCAATTTTGGAAGAGTTAAAATTCGAATCTGGATTGATAATTTTGAAAATCTGGAATTCTGGATCTCGAAATGACATGCTGTGCAGTGAAATGATATGAAATGCTCATGCGATGATATGCAAAGACACGTCTTATAAAATGCAATTCTAAACCAGGAATTGGAGATTCCAGTCTCCTGTTTCTAAGCCAAAATAAAGAAATTTTGAGAATTGAGAATTCATTTTGGACTTTCTGCAAGGTCCAATCTCAGAAAATGACCATTTTGCCCTCCGATGACCTCGAAGAACCAAATATAATGACTGATGAAAATGTCGGTAAGGTGAGTGAAAATTTGTGGTGTTTACAAGATGTTGTAAATTGTTTAAGCGGACATCTGTAGATTGCGGATCGCAGAAACATAAATCCAGACGATGACGATTGCTGGGATGAATAGCATCTTCAAGATATAAATGATACAATCTCAGGAAAAGAAAATCGGTGAAGATGGATTAACACTTCAAATTGAAATCTACTTAAATGTGATCTTGGAAAGTACAAATTGCTAAGGCAAATTGGTGATTTCAAATATGCAATTCACGAAAAGACAAAGATCATGATAGAAAACTAATGGCAAAGAAGCAGGCAAAAATCAAGGTGAATCCAGTGAAGAAGAGAGATTTTGAATCCCCGACAGGTGATGGTTCAGAATACCTCCATGGAGGTGAATCAAAATTGGATTTGCCTTCTGCAAATCAAGTCTAGATTCATTTCTAAACTGAAATCACCAATATGCAGTGGCAACCATGTAGACTTTGAATCAAGCTCAACCCCCTTTGCAAGACACTGGGTTGATGCACAGGAGAGGGACTCGGTATTGCATATTTAAAGTGCAAGCGGGTGAAATTACAGATCGTGCCAGAAAGAACATAATGTAAACAAACGATGATAAAATGAGTAAAAAATAAATAAATAAATAAATAAATAAACAAACATCTAACCATACGAAGGTGAGAGAACAAAAGGGAAGAACCCAACAAAACTCGGGAATGATTTACAAAAATAAGGGATCGATGTCAGAATATGAAATTCCACTACTATAGCACTTAGGAGAACAATCTTGCTATATACAGATCGATCTTACCATAGGTGCATTAAAAGAAAGGGAAAAGAAGCAAAAAAAAAAGAAAATCAGAACAAGATAACAATATAGGGAAATGCTTGCAAAAAAAGATTTTGAAGGATGGAGAAGATATCCTTACCTGGTTTTTGCAGGGGTTTCAACAGCAGGAAGAGAGATCTCTCTCATAGTTTTGATTATGTAGAGAATCTGAATGAAGGGGCTGAACTTTTCCCCTCTACTGTAGATGCCTTTTGTTACTTGTTGCTGGGATTCTTCGTTGCTGAGATTCCACTAAGGAAAGTCAGAGTCGATTGAACTCAGAGATTTTGGTGGAGGGAGGTGGTTATCGCGATGGAAGAGCTAAAGATGGATGTAATAATGGATGATCCTTCAGATCCCTCTGTGCTTGTTCTTATAAGAAACAGAAGAAAGATCGAGAAGGGTGCGAGATGGTTGGGGATCGAATGGCTAAGGTGAGAGCAACTGATCGAAGGTCTTCTGCCCTTCGATCCAGTGCGCTCAGGAAGAAACTGTTGGGCCCTTTCTCTAAGGGTCCCTCCACTTTAGAAATTTACAAAACGATGGCTGTTTTAAATAAAGTTGTTCAAAAAGGTGTTTTAGCAAAACGAATTTCAAAGGGTTTAAACTATCTATATTTTTTTTTGTATTTTCTCCTCCATTTTGATTTTTTTGTTCTTTTTCTTCATGTTTTCTACATTTTTTTTTGCATATATATATTTTTTTGAAATAAAATTCTAAAATTATGAGAAAATGAAAGATTTTAAACTATTTTTGCAAAATTTTAAAAATATTTACAAAAGAAAGGTTTTCTGAGAATTCGGGGTCAGCATTTGAAAATTTCTTCAAAAAATGGGTTTGGATCCGGATTTTAAGAAAATATTCGAGTTTTTAACCTTGAATCGAAAAATATAGAGCAGTGGATCCAAAATGGATACCGGGTGGACTGTTTGAGCCTTTCAAAAATTATTTTTGATATTTTTGTAAATTTGGTTTAAAAATTGAATAAGGAGGCTCAAATTTGGATTTTGAGCACTGGATCCGGATCCAAAATTGAGTCAGATATAGAAAATGGATTCGATTATAGTAAATTTGAGAAATAAACTAGAATTTTGAGTGAAAATGACTCAATTTACTCAGAAAATTGGAGCCAAGGGCAAAAAGAGAATATTTACAAAATTTTAAAAAAATTTGGGTGTTCACAGTCGCTCTTTTTACTTTTTCTGAATTATTTCACTAAATGATATGTGATTTGTCTCATAATGGGTGATCATGCATATATTTCAAGGTGAATTAACATTAAAATATGCATGATTTTATGAAAAAATGTTTTAAAAACCCAAGCTTATGCTAGTTTTCGTTAAATGAGCTAAAATGATTTCAAAACAGAAAATGTATGAAAAATAGCTTTATTTGTATATTTTAGTACATATTTTAATGTTTGATATTAACATAATAGTTTAGTTTTAGTTTTCAATTAAAATAAAAATAAAAAATAAAAAAATGGAGAAAAATAGTTTTATATTGTTAATAAAATCATTTTAGTTGTTTATTTTTTTAGAAAAGAAGAAAAAATTAAATATAAATAGTTAAAGTAGTTTTAATTTTTTTCAAATGAGTTTCTTTGTAAATAAATAAGTTTGTTTTCAAAGTTTTTAACTTTTGAAAATTTTCTAACAAACCGGTTTACACGATTTGTGATTTTTTTGAAAAACTGAAAATAAAACAAACCGGTTCAAACTGGTTTGCTTGTTTTTAAAATCCAAAAAAATGAAAAAAAGAGGGTCTTCACCCTGTACGCCTGAACCTCTTTCTTTTCCACCCTTTCCCTCTCTTCTCACCCTTCTCCACCATCACCGGCCCTTCCTTGCCCTTCCTTCCCCTTCTCCCTCTTCCTCTAATGATACTCCAGCCGGTGGTGGTGGTGGAATCCCTCAGTCCAGCGACGGTGGACGGTGGAGGCCAACCTTTCTTTCCTAAAACCTCTGGTAAGTCTGTAGATTCTTCTTCCTCTTCTTATTCTTCTTCTTCTTCAAATTCATCTTATTCTTCTTTCATTTCTGCAAGTAGTTCTATTAGAAAGAAAATGAAAAAAAAATTAGATCGCATGTTTTTTCTCATTTTAAATTGTTTGTCAATCTGGAATCGTGATCCGATTTAGAAGTTGATGTGTTTTTATACTTTCATTTTAGATTCAGTATTTTCAGTAGTTTTTTTTTCCATTTTTTAGTAAATTCCTGTTTTGATCAGCTTCATAATCTCCCATTATCGTCTGATTTTCTGTCATTTGTATTTTGATTTCCTGTTTTCTCTATTTTTGCAATTTACCGCTATGAATTTCCTGTTTCATGTTTTTTTTTATTTCATGTGTTTTGTTTATTTCGGTTTCCAATTTTTAAAACTGATTTCCCTATTTGATTTCTATGTATCGAATTTGCTGTTTCTTGTTCTGGTACTGTGATTTCCCTGTTTTGCCATTTCTCATCATTTTTGTTAGCATTTGATTTTCTGCTATTTTTTTTTATTCAGTTGTTGTTTTGTTTGATTTGTTTGTTACAGCATTCCGATTGAATTAGCATTTTCTGATTCTCAATTTCGTGCATATCATGTTTTCATTCATCACATTTGTTGTTTTTTTTATGATTTTTGGTTTTTCCTCAAGTCATTTCCAGTTTTTTTTTTCTGATTAGCTGAATTTCTATTTCTGTTTTTTTCAATTAAATCATTTTTTGTTGTTTCTAATTGTTTCTGTTTTGTTTGTTTACTAATTTTTCTGTTTGTCCTATTTTTTTTTACTCATTAACTTGTTGTTTTACCATTTATTTTCCTGTTTTTCACATTATGCATTTCCTGTATTTTTTTTACATTATGATTTTTTTACTTTCTGAATTTCATTTCCTGATTTTTCTGTTTTTTCTCATTCAGTCATTTCCTATTTTTGTAATACTGAATTTCCTGCTTGTTTCCATTCTAATTTTTTGTTTGTTTCATTCTTTAAATTCCTGTTTTTACATTACAGTTAGTTTCTTTTTTAATGCATTAAATTTCCTGTTTTCTTTATTTCTTTGAGTTAATGTTGTTTTTCAAATTCCTGAATTCTTGTTCTTTTAATACAATCAATTCATGTTTCCTTCATTGATTTCTTTTTTTGTTTTCATAGTTAGTTTATTGTCTTGTTAGTTAATTGAGTTAGTTGTTAGTCAAGTTAATTTGTTAAAAGTTGTTTAGTTAGTTAAGTGATTAATTAGCTATTAGTTAAGAACTAACTCTTAGTCATTTAGTTGCATCTTAGGTAATTAGTTTTATTTAGTTAAGAGAATGTTGTCAGTTAGTTTTGATTTTAAATTTAGTTCTTAAAATTGCTTAGTGAATTACTTAGTCATAGTATTTTTTTTAGCATTTAAATAAGCTGTTTAGTATAGTTCCTATTTCTATATCTTGTACTGCTCGTGTTCTTTTGATTTGTGCAGGATAGCACAGGAGTGGAGCTGAAGCGCATACGTGACACGAAGTGCAAGAATAGAAGATTTTTACTTTTCAGTTTAGAATTAGGAATTTAATTGGGTTTGTAAATATTGCACTTTACGCCCTCTGCGAAGGGTATTCATTTGTTGTAATAGTTAGTTGTTTTTACCTTTCTTAAACATTTTCCATTTAAAAATTTGGCAATAAATATTAGTTTAGATTTGTGTGTTTGAATACGAAATATTTCCGTTCCCTGAGTTCGACCCGGTCTCATCCTCTAGTGAGAACCGGTTTTTATTATTTGATGTCTGGTTTTCACATGTTTTACATATAAAAATCTTTTCAAAAATACAACGATTTAAAAGAAGACATCAAATTTTTGGCGCCATTGCCGGGGAACGACGTAATATTAGTATTCGCTTTATTGCCTAGTGTTTGTTTGCATTTAGGTTTAGAACCACGTATGTGCATATCTTAGAGACGAGCTTACTTTTCTACACAGCCCACCTATTAGGAGCCCCTTAGAGGTGATTGTGTACGATTGGTACCGTACACATAGATTTCATATTTCTTTTGCATAATCTCTGTTATGTGTAACTGCGTGGTGTTTATTTAGTTTTTGTTGTTTTTAGTTTACTCGCTTTGTGGTTTGCATGGTTTGGCAGCTTAGTGCGTTAGTTAGGTAGAAAACCCAAATTAGGATGTGTGCTACATCGGTCTACTCCAAGGTGTACGCAATGGCTGACAATCATCATTTGATTCGTCCTTTGAGGGAGTACTTCATGCCAAATACGTATACTCCCGCCTCCTGCATCATAAGACCTGATGTAGGAGCGAGCCATTTTGAGATTAAGGCCAGTGTGATTCAAATGCTGCCTTCGTTTTATGGCCTTAGCAATGAGGACCCATATCGTCATCTCGACGAATTCCTTGAGATTTGCTCGACATTGCGAATCAACAACTTTGGAGATGACGCTATGAGGTTGACTTTATTTCTGTTCTCTCTCAAAGATAAAGCCAAGCACTGGCTAAAATTTCTTGAGATGGTTCATATTACTACTTGGGAAGGAATGCAGCGCGAATTCCTCAAAAAGTACTTCCCAATTGGTAAAAAAATCAGTTTCGTAAAGCTATAACAAGTTTTTCTCAAATTGAGGGAGAACAGTTTCACGAGTCTTGGGAGAGATTGAAAGATCTTCTCCGCAGGTGTCCCCATCACCAGGTGCCTCGTTGGCAGTTGGTGCAGTATTTTTATGACGGGCTTACTGAGAAGCACCGTCAGATGGTTGATTCGTCTAGTGGGGGCACTTTTATGCTCAAGAGTGAGGACGAGGCATGGTCTCTATACGAGACCTTGAGTGAAAACACGATGCATCACACCTTGTCTTCACGGCTCGATAGGACTACATCTCTGTCTAGTGGTCCTAGGAAAGTTGGGATTTCTGAAGTAGGGTTCGAGTTAGATTTGCGTACCAAGGTCGACCAGTTGACTAGGAAGTTAGATCAATTCCTAGCCAATTCTTCGAGAAGTCCAATAGAAAGAGTGTGCGAGCTTTGTGCAAGCCCTGCACATTGTGTTTCAGATTGTCCGGTAGCGCCATTATATCCTGAATTCGTTCAGGAGCAGGTGAATGCTACCCAAGGTTTCGCTAAACCCATGCCTGTATCATTTACATCATCATATAAACCAGGTTGGCGAAACTAGTCCATTTCCCTATCCCATCAGCCCTCCCAGACACAGTATAGACACATTAACCCTTCACAAGGTTACTCGCATCCCATTTTTCCACAGGTTCATCCCCCAGCCCAACCTGTTTATACTCAAGCCCATTCTCATGAGCCTTCACCTAGTCAATCCTTTCAAGATAGGATATTACAAGTTTTGAGCTCCCATATGCAGTCAATAGCCAAGCTAGAGACTCAAATGGGACAATTGGTTGAGACCTTCAGTAGGCAAAGCGAGGGGAACCCATCTAGTAAGTCTGTTGTCTCAAAAGGAGAGGATTCCATGTCATTTGACTTGCAACCCACCGATTCACATCATGAGCAGGTTAAGTCTGTTACATCCCTTTAGTATGGGAAGGCGTATAATCCCATTCAGGAATCGACTCATGAACCTCATATCATTTCTACAGATGAGTCGATCTCCATGATACCTCAGCAAAAGGGGCCTGACCCACAACATGTATTATCATCATATAAACCCCCATTTTCTCAGCCTTTAGGATCACCGATTGTTTTTAGTAAGCAAGAGGTGCAGATGCAGAAGGTACTTGACCAAGTCAAGCCTGATTATATTCACCACTTGTCTGAAGTTGCATTCATTGATACTCGGTCGGTCCTAGACTCTCATTTCTTGACCAGTCTCTCAGATGAGACTAATCTTTGTTCTTCATGTTGAGAGAGATTTGATACTACATTTAGAGCTAGACGGGATGGAAACAAAGTGTGTAGTGTCATATATGACACTCTTTTCTTCATAGAGCCTCATTGAGCGATACTTCATGTCCATTGATTTCATGGACGATGAAGGTTTTTCCAGGGATCCGTCTGGCTGGGGACGTGAAATTTAGCGCTTGATGGGAGGCAACCCACATTTTGTATAGTATTACATTCGTTTTTAGGATTTGTAGATTTTCTTTGCTTTTATTTTTCATTTTTTTATCTCTTTCTATGAGTTTCATGTTTTGTCATGTATACATTGCATTCATTACATTCATAGAACGTGCATTTTTAATTCATGTCAGGTTATTCTACTCTTTTCCCTCATTTATTTTGTCTCATGTGCATTCACTTAGTTTCATATAAGCATGAGGGAGTGCCACTGGGACAGTGTCATTCAAGCATGGGGGAGGGTGTAGTTTGCACACCTTAATATTTTTGTTTACGTTCTTGCAAATGTTTACACATCTCTCATGAAAAGTAGGTTTTTAAAGAAAGAGTTTGAACTTATATGAATGTTATTTCAAATCTGATGTTTTTAGAGGATTTTTAAGCCCCACGAAAATTTTTTCTGACATAGATCTAAAAATTATGGTTTTTTATGCGGATTTTGAAAAAATGATGATAGATACATGTTAGAATTTATTTTGAATTGCAAATAAGAATATGCACAGTTGTATTTTTGAAAAACTACGCAAATGAACAAAAGCGTAAAAATGAGCTCAAAAAGTGAAAAAAGAGCATGCGTTAGGTTGTTTGGATAATTCCACAATCCTTAGTAGATGGGACTTAGATGTAAGTTGAAACTTTTAGATTCCATTTCGAAAAGGAGAGTGGAAAAGTTCGTGATCCTAAGTAGCTGAGAACAGATACAAGTTGAAATGTTTGACTCTCAAGTTATAAAGGTGAATGAAGGAAGTCACTTTTATGTCTTAGTTGATATCTTTTGGTATGCATTGAAAAAGTATAGAAGATATTGACATTGCACAAGGCATAAAAGCAGACCACACGCAAGCTATAAGAGAAGAATAAGTGCGCAAAAAGAAAAAGCATGAAAAAATCGAGAAAAGAGTTGAAAAAGAGTTTAAAATTGATTTCCCTATTTGATTTCTATGCATCGAATTTGCTATTTCTTGTTCTGTTGTTGTAATTTCCCTATTTTGCCATTTCTCATCATTTCTAGCATTTTCTGATTCTCAATTTCGTGCATATCATGTTTTCATTCATCATATTTGTTGTTTTTTATATGATTTTCAGTTTTTCCTTAAGTCATTTCCTGTTTTTTTCTGATTAGCTGAATTTCTAGTTCTGTTTTTTTTCAATTAAATCATTTCTTATTGTTTCTAATTGTTTCTGTTTTGTTCGTTTACTAATTTTTCTGTTTGTCCTGTTTTTTTTACTCGTTAACTTGCTATTTTACCATTTATTTTCCTGTTTTTCACATTATGCATTTCCTGTATTTTTTTTACATTCTGATTTTTTTACTTTCTGAATTTCATTTCCTGATTTTCTGTTTTTCTCATTTAGTCATTTCTTGTTTTTGTAATACTGAATTTCCTGCTTGTTTCCATTCTAATTTTCTGTTTCTTTCATTCTTTGAATTCCTGTTTTTACATTACAGTTAGTTTCTTTTTTAATGCATTAAATTTCCTGTTTTCTTTAATTCTTTGAGTTAATGTTGTTTTTCAAATTCCTGAATTCTTTTTCTTTTAATACAGTCAATCCATGTTTCCTTCATTGATTTCTTGTTTTGTTTTCATAGTTAGTTTATTGTCCTGTTAGTTAATTGAGTTAGTTTTTAGTCAAGTTGATTTGTTAAAAGTTGTTTAGTTAGTTAAGTGATTAATTAGCTATTAGTTAAGAAGTAACTGTTAGTCATTTAGTTGCATCTTAAGTAATTAGTTTTATTTAGTTAAGAGAATGTTGTCAGTTAGTTTTGATTTTAAATTTAGTTCTTAAAATTGCTTAGTGAATTACTTAGTCATAGTATTTTTTTTAGCATTTAAATAAGTTGTTTAGTATAGTTCCTATTTCTATATCTTGTATTGCTCGTGTTCTTTTGATTTGTGCAGGATAGCACAGGAGTGGAGCTGAAGCGCATACGTGACACGAAGTGCAAGAATAAAAGATTTTTACTTTTCAGTTTAGAATTAGGAATTTATTTGGGATTGTAAATATTGCACTTTATGCCCTCTGTGAAGGGTATTCATTTGTTGTAATAGTTAGTTGTTTTTACCTTTCTTGAACATTTTCCATTTAATAATTCGACAATAAAGACTAGTTTAGATTTGTGTGTTTGAATACAAAATATTTTCGTTCCCTGAGTTCGACCCGGTCTCATCCACTAGTGAGAACCGGTTTTTATTATTTGATGTCTGGTTTTCACATGTTTGACATATAAAAATCTTTTCAAAAGTACAACAATTTAAAAGAAGACATCAATGCGCGATTTCCCTAAATAAAATTTTCTCTGAAATTTTCAAAATGCCTTCCCGATTAATCAAGAAGCTTGACCTCAATCCAAATGCCTTTCTAAAGCTGACAGTAATCCATCAGGTTAAGGTGAGAGCAGGATACAGTAAGGCTACAAAGCAGTCAGAAGCGCCCACAGAATTCGATTCTACTCTTCAAGAATTGCTCGAGTTCGCATCAATTCAGAAGCAAGATGAGCCGTCGTCCTTAGTTCAAGATCTGATGGAAGACATGAATATTGGCTCAGAGGATAATCCCAAAATTCTCAAGATCGACACCAGTTTGAGCCTGAAAGAGAAGGAAATGCTCACCAGTTTTCTCAAGCAGCATGAAGAAGTATTTACATGGACTTATGAGGATATGCCAGGCTTGAATCCCAAATTAGTTGAGCATCGTCTCATCCTGAAACCGGATGTCAAGCCAATTAAGCAGAAGCTGAGAAAGATGAATCCCTGAGTTGAGCAACAAGTTAAAAAAGGGCTTGAAGACCTACTCAAAGCAGGTTTCATTTGAACCATTGACTATCCAAACTGGTTAGCAAATATTGCCATTGTTATCAAGAAGAATGGGAAAGTTTGAATTTGCATTGACTTTAGAGACCTCAATAAAGCAACTCCAAAGGATGATTATCCTCTTCCCAACATCGATCTTTTGATTGACAGCACGGCAGGGCATGCCACATTCTCTTTTATGGATGGATATTTTGGATACAATCAGATCAAGTTGGTTGTTCGTGACCAATCCAAGACACCTTTCACTACTCCTTGGGGCACTTTCTGTTATATCGGCATGCCATTTGGGCTTAAGAACGTTGGGGCAACATATCAGCGGACAATGACCATCATTTTCTATGATCAGATGCACAAAATCATGGATGCGTATGTTGATGATATACTCGTGAAGTCCAAAGAAGAAGAATACCACATCGAAGCTCTCGATCTAGTATTCAAGTGGCTCATTCTTTACAAGCTAAGACTCAACCCTCAAAAATGTGTTTTTGGAGTAGAATCAGGCAAACTCTTGGGCTTTCTGGTCAACAAAAAGGGGATAAAAGTGGACCCCGCCAAGAAAAAGGCCATCATTGACATGCCGTCCCCGACTAATCTCAAAGAATTGTGCAGCCTTCAGGGCACATCTAGTTAATTTGTCGATTTATATCTAATTTGGCCATGAGATGTGAGCCTTTGAATCATCTACTCAGAAAAGGAGTAAAGTTTGAATGGGGACCAAAGTGTCAGTAGTCGTTTGAACGTATCAAGAAATATCTTCTTAATCCTTCTGTCCTGAAGCCGCCAAAATTGAGGAAACCCCTCTTATTATATGTTTCAGTTAATCAAGTTGCTTGCGGCGGATTTCTGGCACAGTATAAAGAAGGCAGCCTGATAGAGCACGCCATTTACTGTGTGAGTAAAGCCTTCATAGACTATGAAAAGAAATACTCTCAGATAGAAAAGACATGCCTAGCTCTAGTCTAGATGTGTCAGAAGCTGAGACATTACTTGTTGGCGTCTGAAGTCAAGATTCTATCAAAGCTAAATCCTCTCAAGTATATTCTAGAGCAACCTTTTCTTAGTTGACAGATCACCAAACGGCAAGTCCTACTGATACAGTACGACTTGGAATACGTCTCTCAGAAATCAATCAAAGGCCAAACAATTGCAGATCAATTGGTAGATTTTCCTCTAGCAGAGGATGTGAAAGCCAAGGATGATTTCCCTGATGAGCGAATATGCAATATTCAACAATCTCTAGTTTGGAATTTATTCTTTGACGGTTTCAAGAATATGGCAGGTATAAGAATCAGGATCTTGTTAATCACTCCTGAGAAGGAGATGATCCCCTTTTCCTTAAAACTCGATTTTCAATGCACTCATAACATGGCCGAATATGAAGCTTTGATACAAGGTCTAAAAATTCTACAAAACTTCAATGTCAAGAGAGTGCATGCCTATGGCGACTTGTTGCTCATCGTCAATCAAGTCAAAGCCGAATGACAAATAAAAGATCAAAAACTACTTCCTTATCAGAAGATTGTTTTATCTCTCATCAATAATTTTGAAGAATTTCAGCTTTTTCATATCAAGAGGGACTTTAATCAAGTAGCTGACAGCTTAGCCAATTTGGCTCCATTATGTCTTTCAAGAGTGGAGAATCCTATCGTTCTTTTGAAATTGGCAGACTTGATCAACCTGCCTTTAAACCAACAGAGCAAATAAACTCGACTGAACAAAAGAAGAAGCCCGTGTATCATGATATCAAGAATTTCAAAGAAACTGGCGAATTTCCTTCAGAACTCTCAAAGAGGGAGCAACAAGCAATTTAGTGCATGTTTGCCTGATATTTCATCCTTGCTAATGTCCTCAGTCATGGATTCAGTTCAGAATATTCCAGATGCATGGATGAAGTTGAAGCCAAAGAAGTCATGCAGGAAGCGCACGAAGGCATTTACGGTGGCCACGTCGGTTATCAAACCCTTGTCAAGCAAATCATTCGAGCAGGATATTACTGAAAGACCATGCAACAAGACTGCTATCGCTTTATGAAGAAAAGTGTTCAATGCCAGATGCATGCATCTTTCATTCACGCACCAGTAACATATCTGCAATCTGTCGTATCTCCATGACTATTTTTTATGTGGGCCTTTAATGTTATGGGTCTCATCACTCCTTCTGCTTCAAATGGCTACAAATACTTTCGCGTCACAACTAAATACTTCACCAAATGGGTAGAAGCGGTCACTCTACGCACAATAGAAGGTTGACATGTGGTCTTATTCATCCATAAGAATATCCTTTGTCATTTCGATATACTACACGATATCGTGTCGGACAATGACAGTCATTTCAAGAATGAGAGAATAAAAACATTTTGCTCAAAGTTCAAAATCCATCATCATTTCTCTGCTCCCTATTATTCTCAAGGAAATGGTCAGGCGGAAGCCACCAACAAAATCTTGATTTGAATCTTAGAGCGAACTGTGGAAATTGATCGTGACTGGTATGAGAAAATCCATGATGCATTATAGGCATACAAGACCACCATTCACACTCCAACCAATGTTACAACATCAAAGCTTGTCTATGGAACTGAAGTAGTATTGCCTCTACATGTTTAGAAGTCTGCTCTGAAGTTTGTATCACTTATGGAGCTACCCCTTGATCAATACCAGTAGCAGCGACTGGTACAACTTGATTTACTTGATGAGAGAAGGCTCAAAGCAGCGGAGCATGCTCAATCATATCGTCAAAGGATAGCCAAAAAATATGCAAAATTCATCATTGAAAGGAAATTCTGAGTCAACGATCTAGTGCTTAGATCCATGACTTATCTCAAGCACCGCCCAGGCGGCAAATGGTCGCCAAATTGGGAAGGACCCTATGTCATCAAGGAGGCATTGTCTCATAATTCATATCGTCTCATCAATGTCGATGATGTGGAATTATTAGATTCCATCAATGCTCGACATTTGAAAAAGTTCTATGTCTAAAGTATCTATTCTTTGTAATTCTTCAAAATGTTTCTTTCAACAATGATCAAAATCTTCTTTCCCAGTTACACTGGGGCATTTTCAAAATTTTTGTCTTTATCTAAAAACATCCTGTATGCAGGCAAGATAAACAAATCTCTTATTTTGCATGCATGTGCACCCACTTACATCATTTTGCATTCATTTGCATCAGTTTACCCACTCAGGATAAGGGATAATCCTGAAAACCTGACAACCATTCATAACAATTTCTTGATCAAATTTTTTTCTATTTTAATTCTCAATTATCTTAAGAGTGTCGGTCTCCTTCCAAAAATCAACTCTCAATTGGAAAACAATACTCGTACTGGTCCATTTTCAAAACCCAGTGCTCGTACTGGTATATTTTCAAAAAAATTCAGTGCTCGTACTGGTACATTTTCAAAAATCCAGTGCCTGTACTGGTACATTTTAAAAATCCAGTGTTAGCACTGACATATTTTCAAAATCCGGTGCTCGTACTAGTATTCTTTCAAAAATCTAACCCTTGTGCTGGGGTCTCGCTTATTGGTCGCGTTCGTTGATCTCTTAGGTTTAGTCTTCGTGCTGACCATTCATCAAAATTCAAGCTTTGTACCAATTTTGACCTTCGAGTCATTCAAAATTCTCAATTTCGACCTCTGGTCATTCAAAATTCTCAATTTCGACCTTTGAGTCATTCAAATTTCCAATTTCGACCTTCAAGTCATTCAATTTCCTAATTTTGACCCTCGAGTCAATCAATTTTGACCTTCGGGTAACCCAATTCTCAATTTTGACCTTCGGGTCACCCAATTCTCAGTTTTGACCTTTGGGTCACCCAATTCTCAATTTTGACCTTCTGATCACCCAATTTCAACCTTCGGGTTATCAATTCTATCAAAGTCAATCATTTTTGACCAGCAAGTCACATTTGCCAATCATGGTCGTGCATGGTTCGACCTCTGTGTCAGATTCATTTTGCCTATTGGCTCAGTATCAATCTCAATTATTTTCTCTTTCGAGAGACCCTTTTTACAAGGAGAGTTCGAGGGATCTCGTTCTTTTCGCATGCTATCTTCTTTATTCACTTAGCCCCTTTTCAGGTAGAGTTTTGAAGAGACTCGTGTCTTTGTGAACCGTTTGCAAAACAATCTTTCAATTTCACACAAAGAACCCTTATTTCAGGGAGAGCTTCGACGGAGGCTCGCTTTCCTTGTGGCCCCCCAATTTCTTTACTAGGCCATTTTCGTCATGAAGGACCCGCTTTTTAGGGAGAGTGTGATGGACTTGTTTCTTCATGACCAATTTATCGATCTCATAACTATCGACCCCCTTTCCATAAGAGAAGCCTAATGTTAGGGAGCTTGGATAAAAGCTTAATTTCTCTTCGAAAGTTTGTTTTGCAAAAACCTCATCTTTAGGGAAGAGAGGAGTAATTTCCATTTCCCATTCAGGTAAGGGCTAAGCCCGAGTCTTCTTCTTTGGGGAGATAAGAGGAGAATTTTTGTTACAGATGCATTAAGTCGGACCTCCAGTATTCACTTTCACCAAGGATTTCAAGAACATTTTGTCAATTTGTCATCAAATACTTGTTGTTTTCAAAATCTTTATTGCACAAATCTTTACCTCAGATTACCTTCATCATTCCTTCCAAAAGGGTAAAGCTTTTGCGAAGAGGGATTCAAAATTCAAAATCTTTTCCTTGGCCAATCAAAAGAATGAAGAATAAATCCATGATATGGCCAACAAGGAAAAATTCAATGTTGTCGTAAAGCCATAAGTGATTGATATTGATCACAACTGTGACACATTTTTAAAGATCATTCTTGTAGTAATAAGGCAGTGAAAATATCCCGGGTGATAAAGAAAAATCCACTCAATTTCAACATCTCTTCAATAAATATCAAGTCGCAATTATATATCTACAAAAGAGATTTGTCAAATATCGTCAAGTTGAAGACGTTGGACGAGTTAGATCCTCTAGGGCAAAGAAGATTCGGAACATCTCCAAGTTGAAGGAGTTTGAGACGAGTTCTTCCAGGGAAAGTTCAAATCATCGCCAAGTTGAAGGATGATGCGATGAACCTCCTGCCAATCCCTAAAAGATATTTGATCAATGCTATCATCAAAAGAGATTTCAATCGAAAGAGACTATTTTATCAATATAATCCATGAGACCAATGAAGACTCGGATCATCTTCAAGCTGAAAGAGTTTGTGACGTGCCCTTCTACGAAAAATCAGAGCGTTTCCGAGTTAAAGGCGGTTATGATGAAATTCTCGCAAAATCCCAAGAGAACTCAAATTTTGTCTTAAAAGAGTGCAAAAAGATTATCATGGGAAAGTCCCAAGATATCAAACTGCCAAATCTACCAAGAATCTTCTTTAATTTTGTGCAATTCTTTTATCTATATCCTTTCATCAATTGCTTTCACAATATTAACACTTCCTTTTCTATTCACATCAAGGAACTTGATAGCCTCCTTGGAAGAAAGTCAATTGCAAGTAACTTGAATTTGAATATTGATTCTACGGAGTTAGCACGATTGGAGGTAATACTTCAGGTAGAAAAGAGAGAATATTTTTGCACCTCTGTGCATCATTTTCAATTATCTTGGATCAACAACAAATTTTCAACATTTTGACAACATTCTCTAGCTATCCTGGCATGAAGTGAGAGCTTGATGTTCATTTTGACACATCCTATCGTCATTTGTAATCCCTCATTAGGACTTGATAACAAGAATTTTCAAGATTCCTTCCCTTATTTTTATAATCTGAGCGCCCGGGATCTCAGATTCACACACTTCCCTGTGCTCCCCACTGTCCTTCCATAGACAGTTCAATTTCAATTAAAGGTCGAGCCACCAATCTTTTTCTCGCAAAAGGTCAACTATTTCAAAAGCTATTCAGTCTCAACAATGATGCGCCCAAGACCAATCCCTTTTCAAGCTTTAGGGACACCTCATTTTCATCCTTTTGCAAAACCCCTATCAGATTCATTGTGCGAAATTCGAAGGTTCCATCACGGTTTCTTCACTCGAGGATTCCATCATTTTCTTTGATCAAGTTAAGGGTCAAGCCTGAGCCTCATTTCCACATGAGGTATTTTTTGTCCAATCCAGGTTAAGAGCAAAAACTTGAACTTCACTTCTATGAAGTGAATCTTTTTTCGTCATTCTCCATTTCATACTTACCATTTTTATCAGGGTTAATCTTCTCAAATCCAGTCTGATCCTTCTAACTGGGGCATTTTTTTTTATATATAGCCCAAATTTGGTGTGTTTTTCTTTGCCACTAAGCTCGACCCTAAAATGGCTTAGTAGCAAAGAGGGGCATCTGTAAACAACCCAAATTTTTATTCACACTCGCAAACACCTCCACTCAGTCATTGAGACCTGTTCTCTAGGACTTTCGGAGATCAAAGGGGTTGACATCTGAGCTTGGATCACTCAGAGGTCCAATTTTTGTTTCAAATTCTCAATATTCATCTATTTTGGCTAAAACAGTCATCCTAAACTGGAAATTTTCAAAATTTTGTCAGTGTCAGGGGTTTGGGATTTCAAATTCCTCATTCAGAGTTCATTGCATATCAATGCATAGCATTTCACAACATTCAATGCACAGCATGTCATCTCGAGGTCTAGAACTCCAAATTTTTAAAATATCAATCCAGATTTGAATTTTAAATCTTTTTCAAAGTTTAATTTCAAACCTTGGGTTTTCAAAATTGACATTTTTACCCTCAGGACTTTAAGTTTTGAAATATTTTCCTAAGAAAAGTAATCTGGATTCCTTTTCAAACTTGATTTTTAAATTGGACTCGCTCGACAAAGGGAGATAAAAATTCTTAATTTTGAATTTTATTTCAAATATAAAAAAATCTTTCATTTAGTTCAAAATTCTCTTTTAGAAATTTTATAAAATCGTTTTTACACCCTTTGGTTTTTCAAATAATGTTTTCTTTTATTTTATCATTCTTTTAAAAATAGGTGAGACCCACTCCAAGGTGGCACCACACATATTTATTTTTCTATTTATTCACTATTTCATTCCCTCTAGAAAACGTGTGGGCCCACTTCCAAGGTGAAGCCACACTAAAAAAATTTAAAAATTGTCTCTCCTTTTTGTTTATTTTATTTTTCTTTTTTATTTTATTATTCCTTTTATTTCCCCAAGCAAGAGGGAGTGGACCCCACAAGGGGGTCGACCCCCTCTCTCTCTCCTTTCTTTCCTTTCTTCCCCCTCTCCTCTTTCTTTCCTTTCTTCTCTTTTCCCTCTCTTTTTCCTTTCCTTCTTCTCTTCTTTTCTTTCCTTTCTTCCTCTCCTCCTTTCACTTTTCTTTCTTCCTTTCCTTCCTTCTCCCTTTCCCCCTTCCTCCTTGTCTCCACCCTCTCTCCTTAAATCCTCCTCCTCTTTCTAATTCTCCCAAGCATCACACGGTTCTCCTCTCTCTCTCTCTTCCTTTTACTCCAGCCATAGCATAGCCTCCTTTTTACCACCAGGCACATGCTTCAGCCCCTCCATTGGTGACAGCCACCTCCAGCCACCGGTGCAGCCCTCTCCATTACCGCAGCTACCTCAACCTTCCCCTTCAGCCGGCAGCCATCTCCAACCTCCATTCGGCGCTATCTCCTCCAAATAGCAGCTACCCCCAACCTTCATCACCACAGCAAACCTTCTTCATCTCCTCCAGCCTCCCCACGGTAGCAGCCTCACATAACTGTAGCCTTCAGCGGGTGCAGCCACCTTTGGCTTCAAGGCTCCCTCCTTCAATCAGTGCAGCCCCTCCATTGCTTCCATCCATCCTTCTCTTTGCTGCCTCTTCATAGCAGCCCTCCACTTCCTCCAGCAAGAGTTTCTTCAACTCCCACCATTGCAGCTGCATCTCCAACCATGACAGCAAGATCCCAAGGTAAGATCTATGTTTATTTCATAAATTTTACATTAATCTTGCTAATATCCTTGCTGCCCATTGAGCTGAGGCATTCATATGTGGCTTTCATAAATACAATATGAAACTAGTTCAAAACAAGATCTACAATGGTATGATGCTATCTTAAGCATTTTAGATGTTAGGAAATAATGGTTTTATTTTTTTATTCCTCATGTTAGGGCTACACAAATGGGATGATTCATCCATTCGATGGATTGAATCCCTCATTTCAATGGCCAACATTAAATATAGATCATATCTCCCTGATCATTTTTTATTTTATCATTAGTTTCATGTAGATTTCATGTTTTAAGCATTTGTAAACACCTCAAATTTTCACTCTCATTCACAAACACCTACCTCCTGCCATTGGGACCCACTCTCTGTAGTCTTCAGGGAACCAGCTGGTCGATATCTGAGTCAGGGCTGTTCACAGCCCAAATTTTATAATAAATTTCAATACTTCATCCTACAATCAAGATTCAATCTTTTTTTTGGCTCAATTTCAATTGTCAGTTCTCATCCTCAGATAAGAATCTTCAAATTCTTTGTCTCTGTCAGGGGTCCGGGGTTTCAAGTCCCTCATCCAGGGTTTACATTTCATGTGTCATTCTATATCACTACATGCATATGGCATATCACTTCATTACATCGTGTGGCATTGCATGTCATTATATCTCATCATCAAGATTCAACACTCTTGTTTTCAAAATATTGAATCCAGATTCGAGTTTTAAAACTTTTCTTTCAAGATCACTTTCATAAACCTGGGTTTTGCATCGATATTTTTCATTTGTTAACCCCCAAGATCTTATTTCTTCAGAAAAACAATCTGGATTTGTTTTAAAACTAATTTTTAACTAATTTCAATCCTCAGATGAGACCCAGCTAGGTGGAGTCGCTTCTGGATTCTTTCATTTATCAAATTTCTCAAAAACCTCAGAGTCCTAGTTGGATCAGGACTCTGTCTTTTCATCTTTTTAAACCTTTTCAAAAGTCCATTTTGATTTTAAACTAGATATAGTCATATTCCTTACCCATTCTTTTCATTTTGGCCAAAATCTTAGAGTCCCAATCGAATTAGGACTCTTTCCCAGAGTCCTAATTGGTTCAGGATTCTATCTCGATTTTATCCTTTACTTTTGTTCTTCACCTTTTTTCGAAAACCTTCTCATCTAACTTTTAAAATAGCCAAAATCTTAGAGTCCCAGTAGGATTAGGACTCTTTTTTGGAATCCCAGTTGGATCAGGACTCTACCTATTACTGCCATTTCTAGTTGATTTGAGAAAACTTTTTTAAACTCTTTTATTTTGGCTCAAAAAATCAGAGTCTCAGTTGAATTAGGACTCTTTTTTAGAGTTTCGGTCGGATTAGGACTCTATCTTTCATTGCTATTTTTACTTGTTTTCAACCAAATCTTTCAAAAGAAGTAAAAAACTCACAGTTTTAGTTGTACCAGGACTCTATTCAAACAGTCCTAGTTGGATCAGGACTCTGAACCTGACCTCAATTTTGATAAAATCTTTAAAAAATCTCTTCATTTATCTTTTCAGAAACCAAATTTTAAAATTGTTACAATTTTATCACAGAGTTCCAAAATTCTAGGACTCTATCATAGAGTCTCAATTGATCAGGACTTTGATCCTGGTCTTGTATTTTGTTAATTTTTATCAGTTTAAGAGCAGATCTTTCAAAATCTTGTTGTTTTCCTTTGAGAACCTCAAAAAACAAAGAGGTTCAAATTTTCAGGACTCTATCCCAAAGTCCTTATCGAATCAAGACTCTATCCTCATTTCATTTTCTTGTTTCATTTTTACTTATTTTCAAAAGTCCTTTTAAAATTTCATCATTTGCTTCTGAGAAAACCAAAATTCCCAGAGTTCTAGTCGAATTAAGACTCTTCTTCAGAGTCCTAGTCAGATCAGGACTCTGAACCTGACTTCGATTTCTATCTTATTTTCACCTATTTTCTAAAACCCTCTCGTTTGTTTTCTCAGAAAATCTAAAATTTTAAAAGTTTTAGTCGAATTAGGACTCTATCCTCAAAGTCCCAGTTGGATCAAAACTCTGCTCCGATTTCACTGCTTGTTGCTATATTCACTGGTTTTCAAAAATTCTTTCATATTTTTCTCAGAAAATGCCAAAAATCTATAGTTTTAGTCCGATCAGGACTCTGTCCCAGAGAACTAATCTGATCAAGACTCCATCCTGATTATTGTTTCTATCTTCATTCTCATTTTCTCCACTTGTTTTTAAAAATATGTCCATTTTACAGAGTTTCAGTTGATTAAGGACTCTATTTCAGAGTTTGGGTTGAGTTAGGACTCTAACTGTGACTGCATTTTCTGACTTATTTTCACTAGTTTTGAGAAAATCCTTCAAAAATTTCTTCGTTTTGCTTTCAAAAACCTAAATTTTAGAGTTTCAGATGGTTCAAGACTCTGGTTCAGAGTTTCAGTTCACTTAGGACTCTATTTTCAAAACCTCTGAATTTCATTTATTGATTTTAACTCCATTTTAAAACCAATTTCAGTCTTTATTTCAACTTTTTTAAAAACTTTGACGTGGGGCCCACCCAGTTGGCGCCATATCCGGAGGAGTTCTGATCCAGTGAGAACTCTATTTGGTTTAAAACTTTCAATTTTCATTCCAATTCTAAACCTCTTTTGAAAAACCTTTCATTTTCAAGTTTTAAAATCGTTTTTGAAAAATCAAGTGGGGCCTACTCTGGGTGGCGCCACATTTGAAAAGGTCAGGGTAGCCTAGAGTTAGTTAGTATCCTAGTTAGGTTAGGAGTCTATAAGAGTCCAAATTTGATTTTAAAAGTTACATGTTCACTTTAGATTTTAACCTTGATTTTAAAGCTTTAAAAAATAGTTTTTTTTGAAAAAAAAAACCAGGTGGCGCTACATTTGGGGTCTCCTAAGGCATCTAGAACTTCATTAGGTCAATTTAGATAGTTAGCTAGAGTTAGTTTAGGTTAGGAGTCTTCACCAAAACCGTCTCTCCCCCCCCCCCGCCCCCCCCCTTTTGATTAACTTGAAAATTTTCAAAGCAATTAGGACTCTCCCTAATTAAAATCTTGAAAACCTATAAATAGGGACTCTAGGGGGAGGGTCAAAGGGGTGTTTTCTCTCTCTCTTTTCTCACTCAATTTTCATGGTCTCTCTCTCCTCCCAGCACCTTCTCTGTCCTCCATTGAAGCTGCAGCCCTCCAAGGTGAGATTCCATATTTTCTTTTAAGTTTTTATTATTTTCTTATGCTTTTTACCATGGATTTCACCATTATCGCCCCTTGTTTATGGATTTCAAGCATGATCTACCTTCAAGAACCCTAAAATGAAATCATAAACATGATCTAATGTTTCTCTATGATTTATTTCATGTTTTTAATCCATTAGAATAGTTTATAATAATATTTTTTATGTTTTTGCCAAATAAAATATGAGATTCGCCCGTTAAATGGGTTGAATCCCTCTTTCGAAGGCTAAATCAAGTTCTAACCATTCTTTTCCAGATTTTTTTATTTTATTTCCCTGTATTAATGTTTATTTATAGCATCCAAACATCAAATTCAATTTTGTTGTGTTATTTGCATATTTTTTTTCATTATTTTTATGTTTAAATTAGGGGTTTTAGTGTTTTATTGAATATCCATGTATTTCGATCTCGGAGCTGTAAAAATCATACTATTTTATGGGTAAATTTTAATTGAAAAAATCTGATTTTTTTAGGGTTGGTTTACAAATTTGTCAATGACTCCCTGTAAAAAATTTAGATACTTTTGGGTTGGGGAACCCTATCAAAAAAATAGATAACCGAATCTTGTTTTTCAAACCGTGAAATCGCTATTGAGATTCGAGAGCAACTTGCAGATGCAATATTTCTATCATCCAAGATCCGATTTATGATCCATAAATTGAAGTGGCTTTGTATTGATGTCTAGTATTTACTGTAAAGGTTTCATATTTTTCTGCATCTATCTACTATTTTTCCTCTGTCAGAAAGTAGAATCGGTTTCTCAAAGCTCGTTATACTTCGTTTAAACCCTAGATCAACTTGTGTTGATCGTATCTCTTTAACCAAAAATCTGATCGATAATCTTTAAAAAGTAAAATCTTTCTCTATGTGTCTGATATTGACTGTTAAAATTTCATATTTTTTTAATATAATTTGCTATATTTTTCTATACCCAAAATTAGAAGTACCTATTTTAATATATTTTATATTCATTATAATTGATCGTATATTGCCGGAATGATATCTCTCTAACCAAAGATGATTTTTCTGATATGTAAAAAAGAAAATCTGTGTTTTTCTGTCTAGTATCTCTTTGTAAATTGTTATGAATTTCTATGGTGATTTGATCTTTGATTCAGGTCTAACACTGTGATGGGTATGTACCCACGGGCAAAATCGCATACTTTAGGGTTTTATCTGATTTTTGTATTAAAATAATGTCAAAAATGTATCTTTTTTATTCCATTTTAATTTTAGGGTTATCAGAACTATCCATGTCAATTTTAATTAATTTTGGTGTTCATTTGATATATTATTTGTTTAAATCATGAAAATAGGGTGCTCGTAGAGTCCCAATTTGAGCAAAACACTAGCAAACTAATGATTTTTGTGATATTTCTGAGTTTTTTTCATTAAAGTTTATATTTTTAGGGTTTGTTTATGTTTATAATGTTGCTAGAACACTACATATTCGATTTGGCTTTGATTTGAATCCTTTTGAGCCCTAACTCCAAAATTTGACCAAAATATTTTCTGAAAACCCTAATTTTAAGGCCATAGTCTTGTTTTCAGGGGTATTTTTGTTATTTTTGTGGCGCCCCAAACCCCAACTTTGGAAAACTTGGAATTTCCAGATTTTTTTTTTTGAAAGGGTTTAAGTGGAAAATCAGCGGAAAGCAGGTGTGTGAAAAACGTCAAAGCCGCAAGTCTAGGCGGCCACCACAGATAAGTGCAACAAGTGGAAACAGTGTAACCAACGGTGTGTACAAAAGTGTAACGGTGAAGTAAAAAGGGGAAACACCCCAACAGTTTAAAGAGTTTACAAATGTAAGTGCAAATGGTACAAAACTGGGAATATATCCCAACAACAACCAAAACCCAAAAGAAAACCAATAGGTACAGGAACTGCAGTCAAGTGTGTGTGGGTCCTCAGAGCCTCCATCGTGTATCACCGCATCAGCACTATACCTGTTCGTCACCTATATCCCCATAAAACGGGGTCAGTCCTCTTGCGAGGTGGTGAAAAAACAACCACAAGCAGGTATATATATATCATGTACACAAGAAAAGCAGGAAAAGCTATCTAGTGTAAGTGTCTGTGTTAGGTAAGTGCAAAGTGACAAGTACTAGTCCACAAACTACAGCAACAGGAAAAAAAAGTAGCTAAAGCAACGAACTAGGCATCAAGTAACTAAAGAAGCAACAGTAACTGTAAAGCAAGTGCTCAAAGTAGTAACAACTGTGACAAGAGCTAAGCAACAAAGTAACCAAGTAACAGCTGAAGCAAGTAAAGCAACTGTAGTAAAGTCCACAACACAAGTGAAGTAGCAACTATAGTAAGTCAGTTGATTGGTTAGTCTTTAAGTTCTTCTGATTACTCCTTTGGGTACATGAAAGAAACCTCGTATTCTGTGAGACATGCACCCGTCATCTATTATTTAAATTCTAATGTGGTAACCGGGGAAGCTACAGACCGAGTCAACCTCATGCGAGCAACACACGGCTAGGAGAAAACACTCGCATAGGCAAGGATTGCAATCCATACTACTGCAGTAGTGAGGTCCTAAGAAGGCAACCTCGACCTCCCTGACTCTGAGTGACCGGAGGCCAAAGGACGCTACAGCTCCTGTCAAAACACGTGTCGTAGTAACGACAAGTCACTCAGGGTTGTACCATCCACCCTCTCCCAAGGTGAACCATTTTGTGAATGGGGCGAAGCAGGTTTATCTTTCTTAAGGCTTATGTTCAATCATACCTCACAACGAGGTATCTGCCTCGTTGTCCCTGCAGGGTACGCAAAAACGAGGACTTGGCCTGCCCATCCACGTTCTCAGCCTCACAGGGCCAACGGAGCATACTTCTCGTGAAAGCAGTCAAAACACCATATTATTTTATTTTCTGTTTAGGGTATATCACACAAGAGTCCACACAACACAAGGGCCACTGCCCGAAGACTCCAACTGAGCCCACAACAAATCATTTCAATATTCATACCCTATGGTGTTCAATTTTCTCTCTTTTCATAAGGTAAGTGCACCTAATGCGCTTACCGATGCCTTAGAGATGTACCTCCTCAGGGTACGTACTACTCACAACTATGTCAAGATGTGCCAAGTGCAAAGTGTAAGAGTATCACAATTTCTATCTTTTGCACAAATATAACCACAGAGGCATTACATGATATTAAACTGCACTATATTACGTATTTCAGTGTTATGATTGCATTTATCAACATTTTCATACTCAAGGGTTTGAAATTGAATTTAACCAATCATACGGTCTAATGGGAATAACATTGGTTTCCCCAAGGTGGATCGTTGCTCTTGCAGGGAAGATGCAATTGCTACCCAAAAGACCATTACACGTGGTTCAACACACTTACATGTTTATGGTGAAATCTGGGATATTCCCGTCTTATGGGAATAACATTAGCTATTTCCACTGTATGGGGAGCCGCGCCCGCGGACCTGAAACAAAGATATTGAGCCACTTGTGATTTGAAATCAATGAAGTCTCTAAGTTCATGGATTTACAATAATGTTCAACTGCATCCCTTTCTATTCTGTCGAATGTAAACCAAGGCATAACAGTTTTCCTTACGCGATACGACACACATATGTGTCGAAGGTGATTTTTGGAATTAACCCATCTAATGGATATTTCATTGGCATTGCCACGGTTCGGGGTGCCGCGCCCGCGGACCCGCAACAAACCGTTCACAAAACGAACGTAAAATAGCACTAAGGGAAACTCATATCTAATACAGAGTGTAAATCCATCTGAAGAAAGACTTGGACGGGACACAGGAGTGTCGTATGTCCATTCGGTCACACCGAAACAACCATTTATGCATTTTAATATATATACACATATATAACTCCACATTTTTACAAATATACTTGATAAGGGACGTTCCTTATTGTACATGTACACATATATACATATACACATTCACACTTATATATATATATATATATATATATATATATATATATATATATACTCGAACCCGGTGCATCGCAAGGCATGTGCTCGCATGCCAACACCCTAACCGAGGTGTGAAGGAGGTGCGGTGCTAACTACCCAAAATTGGATCTACTACGGTTCAGTTGGTAGTGGATTGAGTGTTGTCCTTAAAGGAACAACTCCGCATGCGTGACAGCCGATTGGAGGGAGTCACGAGGCTGCAAAGGGTGCCACCAAGGGGTTTCACACCTTGCTGATAAAAAGGTTCCAACTAAATCGTTGGTCTGGTCCTCCGGACCAGACCGTCATGCATACTATAAGGTTCTGGTCCGACTTATGGTTCAGACCAAATTGTGGAAGGGTTCGGTTGGGGTGGAGTCTGACCACCAAAGGGAGTGACAGCTGGCTGGACACTCTTGCAAAACGGGTGCCGAGGGGGATGGACAGTGTGGTAGTGGTCCATAGGGCCGGGCTGTCGCGCTCACTACCTGGTTTCGGTCCTACTCCTAGTGCGAACCAAACTGCCGAATAGGGTCAATAGGGGCTGAGCCAAGCTACCACAAAGGGGCAGCCGACTAACCCAGCAAAAAGGGGTACCAAGGCTCGACAAGGCGGATCTGGTCCATATGACCAGACCGCTGCTACACACATAGACAAGTCAGAACCTCTTGGTTCAGAACTAGACCCAAAGGGTCTGGCGCCTCACATGGCCTGGGTGCCCAGCTCCATGCGGCTGGCACCTGGGCCCAACACGGGGTAAGACAGGGCTGGCATCGCATGCCACGCCCAACTGCCATGCCATGAGGTCTGACCTTTGGTTCAGACCTGATCCAAAGGTAACTAGTTGAAAGAAAAACCACCATAAAAGAATGTGGGGTGCCTATGGCTGAGCGCGCACACGAACCACCTGCGTGGCGCCAACTCTAAACAAAAGTAGGAGGGTCGGCAAAAGGGGTCTGGTCCATGGGACCAAACCACACATGCTCCAAGTCACGAGAAAGGGTTTGTGTGGTTCGAAACACAACAGCTGAGCAGGGTTGGGCGCCTACCATGGGTCGGCCCTAACCTGCTAAAAAGCTGGGACAACCGGCTGTCCCACGCGCCCAGGTCCGAATGGGACCCATGACTAAAACATAAGGGTTGAAAGGGGTCTGATCACTTGATACAGTCCAGCACGGGTTACCACGCCAGCCCCAAACATGTTGGGACTGGGTTGACCCCAGCACACCGGTTAAGGCCAACAAGAAAGAAAAAGAAAGGAAGAAAAAAAATGTGCGGCTGCAGCGCACCCACTGCATGCTGGCCTGCGTTACACTGAGGCTCCACCACGGCTGGGTGCATGCTGGACGAGCTCAGCTCAGTCCAGTGCAGCCCAGCACGGGTGCTATGCCCATGAGCCTGCTGAAGTCCCAGCTACAAAACAAGAAAAACATGTAATGCTGGAAGAATACATAAGAAAGAAAAACTAAAAATACATCTTGGAAAAAAACAACAAGAGAACTAATTTCAAAAATGGTACAAAAGTTTAACGATGCAAAACACTATGAATCAAGTTAACATGCCATGCTTCTACAAGCTAATCCACCAAGGAGCTTGCACACATAGGTGCATTCGCAACCTTGGTTTCACGGTTTGTCCCAAATGAACCCAATGGAAGGATTCTTCACCTTAGTGTAGGAGATGAGGGAGTTCGGATGCAGCTCTTCACTACAAGGATGGAGCTCCCACGGTTGGAGGAAGGAGACAAGTGAGAGAGAGAGAGAGAGAGAGAGAGAGAGAGAGAGAGAGAGAGAGAGAGAGTTTGCCGAAAAAAATCGCCCCTTAAGGGGGCTCGACTTTTCTAAAGGGTTTATATTGTGGTTGGGCTGAGATAAAGGGCTAAAATTAAGTCATGCTAGATGGATGACTGGGGTGGAACACGGTTTTCCACCGCCGCCCAGCCCCTCCATTCAACTTCTAGGATTCAAAAGGGCTTCTAATATTTATAATGATGCCATGGGGCTGCCGCCGCATGCATCCAATAGGAAAGGATCAAGGGTAATTATAGCTCCTCTTGAAAGGAGCCCCCTTGGGATCTCTCAAATCCCAAGCTAAGCAAGCCATGCAAGGCTCCATGCCAAACCCAAGAGGGGATGGCTCCCTCCAGCCCAAAAACGTTCTCCTTTCTCTCTTAATGACATGACATTACAATATTTAAAATTGTAACTTTTATCTTTTTAATGATTTGGGTAGGGCCAATCGTGACCCTCCCTTATGAGCTTTCAAAAACCTTTACATAAGTGCCACCAACCCAACTGGTCAATGGGACCAGTTGGTTCCATGGCCTTAGTCGTCCCAAGGCCCTCCAAAGTGGATGAAAGTAGCCTTGGTTGACTTTGACCAATGGAAAAACAATTAGTTTATTATCTTGATTTCTATTTTAAATTTAATTTCAATTATTTTTCCACAATGCATAAAAATTTTATTTTATATTATCAATGTAAATATCATCACACAGCTACTCAAGCAAAGAAATCTTCGTTCCGAGCAAAATTTGTCTCGTTTAGGGCCTCACTAATTTCTTAAACGATCTCCCGTAATTCACATGCACTGACGAGGTTTTTTCGTCGTTCGGATCTCAAATTTGGGGTGTATCACTACAACCCTATTTCAAACTTACCCAAAAAAAAATTTGAAGGTTGATCCACTCTAGATTCTCCGAAATCGCTCTATTTACATAAAATTATGCGATTTAACCCAATTCTCAAAATAAGCAAATCTTCAGAAATTGCCAAAACATAAAATTTCATCGATTTCCATATAATTACACAACATACATAAAAATGAAAATCGTGGATCTTACATCCTCCCCTCCTTAAAAAGAATTTTGTCCGCAAAATCACCCTTAGGAGGTTACAAAAAGTTTCAGATACGTCTCTGTGATCATCGCAAAATTTTTCCTCTCTTGTTGGTTTCTCTCTCTTCCTTCTCTTTTCCTTTTCTAACCTCTTATTCTCCTCCTTTTTGAAGGGAGAAGAATAAAAGAAAGAAAAGAAAGAGAGAAGAGAAAAGAAAGAAAGAAAGAGAGAGAAGAGGAACTATTTTGCGTGGTCTCACTTGACCTTGATTTGAAAATATTTAGAAAATTACTCGCCTCCATTTTGAAATATTTGCAGGAAAATGGAGAGACGGGATTCGCTCGTCGGTACGAGGTTCGACCGTTCCTGACGCCTTTACCAGGGGTAATCGAACCAAGGATCGAATCTATGCCTTTTGCTCTGCCTAAATATCATCTAAAAATTTATCCTAAAGATCTAGATGCACAAAGAATCATGCTTGTGCAATGCAAAGATGTATGCTTTTTTGAAAGATGTTTTTGAAAATCTCCAAGTTTTTTTGAGATAGACT
The DNA here is from genome assembly GCF_984573655.1 of Nuphar pumila. Lineage (NCBI taxonomy): Eukaryota > Viridiplantae > Streptophyta > Magnoliopsida > Nymphaeales > Nymphaeaceae > Nuphar > Nuphar pumila. The sequence continues at coordinate 50,280,119 of NC_143257.1, read as the reverse complement.
TGATAATAGAATGAAGAAATGATTTCAAAATAATCGAATTTAACTTAGAACTTGAGATAGATCAGAGAAGTTCTAAGTCTTTGAAGTAATTTAGAGTTGGAGGAATAAATCTTGATTTTGAGAAAGAATGATTTGAAGTTTTGAAAATGAAAGGAAATGAAGTTTCAAAGTCGGAAAAGGGACTTTGAATTTTGAACTTGAATTTAGGAAAGGAAAATGAATACTTGAGATGGAATTGAATTTAGATTTTGAAGTTTGAAATTTGGAATGGACTGAGAAAATCAAATGGTATTTAAGAATAGAAATGGATTTAAGAGATTCAGATTAGATCCAAAAAATGGAATTGAAATCTAGAATTGGAATTGGATTCCGAATCCTAAACAGAATGGGATCCGAGATTTGGAATCCAAGATGGACTTTGGGTTCTGGATCCTGAAATGGAATGGATCTGAAGTCTGAGATCCAAATGTAGAGTTGGACTCTGGATCCTAAGATGGATTTGGATCTGAAGTCTGAGATCCAAGGTGAAATTGGATTCTCGATCTTATAAGGAAATTGGATCTGAAGTCTAAGATCCAAAGTGAAATTGGAGTCTGGATCCTTAAGAGGAATTGGATCTGAAGTCTAAGATCCAAAGTGAGTGTTGAATCCTGGATCCTAAAATGGATTTGGAGTTAAATTCAGAAGATGAATCAAGAAAAAAAGTGAAATTTAGAATTTGAATATACAAACAAATTTCAAAGTCAAATTAGACCTTGAATTTTTGAATTTGGAATTTAGAAGATGAATCAAGAGTCTCAAAGTTAAAATTGAACTTTGAGTTTGATTAGAGTTTTGAATATAAAATGAATTTGGAATTTCAAAGTCAAATTGAACTTTGAAATCTGATTTGAATTTGAATATAAAAATGACTTTGGAATCTCAAAGTTAAATTGAACTTTGAGATTGAAAATAAAATTGAATTTGAAAATGAAAGGATGAATCAGATTTTATAAGAATTGAAGATAGATTGAGGAAGATATTTACACCACTTGGAGTTTTTGAAAAAGGAATTTTGAAAATATGATGCAGTTTTATCCTAAATGATGAATGAATTTGAATTTTTGAAATTTGGATTTTGAAAAGATATTCCATTCTTTAAATGAATTAAATAAGATTTAAGATATAATACATCCTTGACTATGGTCATTGAATGTATTATATAATAATCTATATTTAAATTCAAGTGATGAATAAAACACATTTGGTGCTTTTATAGAATTTAAAATGAAATTAACTCTCAATATACCCTGACTATGGCCATTGGTATATATTTTGAGTCAATTTTAAGTTAAATTCTAATAAAAGGAGAAAATATTTAAGGAAATATGATGAATTTTGAAAATGGATCCAGTGTGGATCTAGTGTTATTTCGTAAAAGATAAAAATCCTAAGTTTTGTCCACACCCTGACTATGGCCTTTGATGTGGATCATCAACTTAGTTTTGATTTACCTCTTACGAAATGGTGCACATGCCATTCATGTTTCACCAATGTGAGATTTTTGAGAAATAAAGACAAAAGCATGAAGAACAAGTAATTCATGATATTTACAATGCTCATTCATTCTATCTAAGAGCTGGAAATGTAAATTCTTGTTTAAGATCTAACTATTACAATACATCAAAATTGAATTTACAACTCCCAATGATGATATCTTCCACATATTACCTGCAAAACAATTGATTAATATGGAAAAAAAGAGAGAGATTGCACATATTATGTAGATGATAATGATAACATGCTCATATGCCTAGATATACATGATGGAAAGATGAGAAATGATATTAAACATATATATATATATATATATATATATATATATATATATGTATATCTATATGCATATATGTATAGATATATATGAACATACATATATATATATACATATATATACATGCTTATAGGTGGAAATGTTAAATGTGAAGGGACTGTGGTGTTTCTGAAGGATGATAGGTGCTGGGAGCTGGAAGTTGCTGAAGCAACAGACAAGAGGTGTTGTCATGAACAATGTGTGACAGCAGTGTTATGTTATGAAGAACCGGGCTATTTTGCAGTAACATGCAGTGATATGGATGTATGTAAGGGAAGTGTGACAGTGAAGGGTGATTGTAATAGAAAGTAGCTGAAGGCCAATGAAAGGATTGCAAACATATTATAAGAAAATGACACAGCCAGAACTCATAAAAAAAAATGAATGCTACATCGAAAGAAGATGAAATGGAGATTCGTGGTTCTTACCTGTGCTTTTCTCTTGAAATCTGAGAGAACTGGTCGCAAGATTAGCTATTTACAAAGTTTCCATGAACTGGGAAACATATGTTTATTTCAATTTCAGCTCAGCTCTTGTTCCCACTCAGATGACATGACCCTCTAGATATCAACTTTACATACCCTATCTCACATTATCACATCTCCATAAAAATAAAAATAACTCATAATGAATGGAATATGTACTTGAGTCATTCTGTCAATGCTTGTAACTAATAAGTAACATCAGATAATTAAGGAAAAAAATAAAAATAGATCACGAATACAGAAAGCGCAGCATTTCTGCCTTCGTATCTTGCAATAATCCCACCGAAACTATTGTCTTCCGAGCTGCTGTGTCAATCAAGAACAAAATTGTCCAGATATTAGCAGAAACATCCTTATCATTTGTCAAGATATTTGATCTTATCACACATAACTATGCTTCTAGGTAACTCAATTTGCTGGATATACTTGATTGCAGTCATCAACAGGCCTCCTGGAATCATTTCAGCAAGTTCGTGAGATCTCTAATACCCGGTAACATTGAACTTCTGCTCAGGAGTCCTCTTGCTTAGTTAATCAGTCGATTATCAAGATGAGACCAAAATCTCATGTAAACTTGAAGTTGATGTGGCTGATACGTCTACCTCAGGATCAATATTACAAAGGTCCCCTTTGTGGACACACTAATGTTTCTTCAACATTCTTTTTTTTTTTTTTTTAGAAAACAAACAAATCCAGATCTGTAATTGGAACTTATCCCCCCCCAGCAAACTGAATCGGTTATTCAAATTAATTTCCATGGCCAATCAGATCTGCTATTACAGCAGCTCAGATCGACTCACAACATCTATGAATTATGTGGATTTCTGAATATTACAGAGATGTTGAATAATGAATCGGCCAACAAAACTACAAAGACTGCTTCAGACTAATAACCGAATGTAAATGGGGCTTATACAAATGAGCTGAAAATATATGATTGCAGAAATGAGAATATTAGGGGATTTACAAACATACTTGACGCCAGAAAAAAAAATCATATATATATATATATATATATATATATATATATATATATATATATATATATATATATATGTAGAGAGATATATATAAAAAAATAAAAGGGTATGGATATCGTACCTGTCAATAAATCAGCAAGCAATCCTTCACATATGGATTATCCTCCAGGCTTTTATTCCATATTCCCTGGAATACCAGGAGCTGGTATACCAATTCCTGACAAACAGATTTTCAGAGTGTTAAACAATACATGGGCTTCTGCTACAGGGTGAGTTGATCCTTGTTCGGGGAAAAATCTGGGTCACCGCAGGGTCGAGTGAAGTCCCCTGACAGCCAGACCCAACAAAGGATTTCTTTCATCTCAATCAGCATAAATCTCACGAAAAGGAGCTGGTCCTCTTCCTTTCCATGATCGCCACAAGCCCTTACAGTACATTTCCATCGCAATGCTCATTTCTAGAAGATAACTTTACACCTGTTTAAAGGTTCATATAACCAACTGTTGAAGATTCATCAGATTATTCCGACAGATTAACCAAACGCGATGAGCTCGCTATAATGGGATTCTATCCATGCGACAAATTCCGATCTAGACCAGGGGAAACCGAATCAACACCTAACCAGATGAAAATAAGAACTAGCCCAAACAGTATTAGTGAACCATGAAGGTAAACATATGAAGAATATGACGCATATGAATGACATAAAATGGATGGCAAACAACTAAGATTAATGCTAAGTAGAGAAAAATGAAGCAGATAAAAGTTGGAAATACCACCTGATGGATGTCGACGCTCACATGCACAAGAAAAGAGCAAAACCATGAAACGAAAAACCGTATGACAATATAAGATGTACAAAGAATAAGAGAAAACATATTGTAGAACCTTTTATAACACAACAACCGCTCATGTCCCTGAAATGAACATGCAAGGTATGCGCCAGTTGATGGGTATTAAAATGAGTATGAGAATGTAGCCTATGAGCGCAGCAGAGGGTATGATTCCGACTTTGAATCCAATGCAAGTGGTGAATGCTTGAAAGAGTAAAACAATGCAAAACAACTAATGGTGAGAATCTAAATTAATGTCGATTTAGAAAGTCCCCTGTATAATGTACTTTTTACTGCAAGAGAGGTATTTAAATGGTGAAAGTATAAGGCTAAATCAACCCAACATTGCTGAATCAAATAGTACTGCTGAGTATCCACATTGTTGTTATGCCAAGAATAAAAGGGAAACAGGGGATCATTCAGAAGCCAAAAAGAAACCTGGTGTTGGCCGAATGGTCATAAGGTAACAGATCAAATAGAGTACAAAATCAAATATCCATCAGAAATCAAATGGGGACAGAATATCACACTGAGAACAACCTCAGATACGATGAACCATTAAATGCCAGAAGATGAAATACAAAATTATGAACAGAATGAATAAAATGTAACTAAAAGATCAATCGAACGTAGTAGAAAATCAAATATAAACAAGAAATTGACTTATAATGGACAATCTAAGTATTAAAAGCAAATGCAATGATGTTAAAATTAAAACTGGAAAGAAAAGATCAGACACAGATAAAAAATTAACGATGATAAACAAAGAAAATTTCAATATACGGGGGATAAAGGAAGCATCGATATCACTAAAATTTAATAACAAAAAGAAGAAGAAAAGAGGAAAAGAAATGTGGGAATGAGGCCATTCCATCAATGTCGCAATGGGCGGGTCGATCCTGCTATAAGCAGGCCGATCCCACCATTGTGCAAAAAGAAAAAAAAAAAGGAAGAAAAGTGAAGAAAAATGAAAGGGTAGAAAAGGAACGAAAACCCAAAGAAAATAAAGTGGTGCTACAAGAAGAAAAGGCAACTTCTGAAGGAATCAGAAAGAAGAGGGTTACTTACCTGCAATAATTTTTTTTGGAATCGATCGACTTCTTTTGTTTTGCAAGGATTTCTCTATTACAGTACTTGAAAGGGGGTTGAAGTTTCTTCGATCAATCAGTGAGGATCTGAGATTCTGGATCCAACTCGGTCATCCTTTCAAGAGGTGCTGATTACTGCAGGGGATGATCGCGGTGTTTTTTGTGACTACGGATACTATGTGGTCGCCTTCCTTTGATCCAATGGAAGAAAAACTCAGGAAATGAGAAAATGGGAACAATGGGGAAATGAGGAAGCAGTTGTGCATGAAGAAGAACGGGGGTGAGAAGCGGGTCTCGTGAAGTAGAGGAAGGTGGAGGGGTGATAACGGGTGGTTAGGGTTTTCGTTGTATGGTTTCTTTATAGGGGAGAAGGAGGAGGTTCGGTTGAAGATGGGAGGCTGGAGAGAGAAGCTGTTGCAGATTAGTGGTTGAGAAAAAAGGTTTGAGGAGAGGAGACATGAAGGCTCTGGAGGGTTTTCGACAGAGGAAGCGAAGGGGAGGAGTGCGGTGAAGAGAGAAAATTCGAGAGAGTCTTCCCCCCAAAACCCTAACTCTATTTGTGAGTTTTGCAAGGGTTTTTACTTTTTCCAAAAGAGGTCTCCCTATAAAAAGATTTTTCAAAAACGGGTTTCTCTTAAAAACCATTTCTATTTTTTTTAATTTTCTTTCATTATTTTTTATTTTTTTTTGTTCTTTTCTGAGTATTTTTATTTTTTTTGTATTTTTGGAATAAAAATCTGAGGAAACAAAGACTAAAACCCTAATTTTTTTGTATTTTTCTAAAAAGAATATTTACAAAAGTATCTTCCTGAGAATTTTAGACCATTTCAAGAGAATTTCTTCAAAAAAGAGGGTTTGGACCCAAGTTTTGAGAAAATGTTCGAGTATTGATACTCGAATCGAGAAATACAGCGTGATGGATCCAAACGGATGGCGGATGGACTGTCCGAGCTATTTAAAATTTGGACAACGAGGCTCAGATTTGGATCTGGACAATGGATCCAGACCCGAAATCAATTTAAAAATATAAAATGAATTTAATTTCAATAAAGCTTGAGATTTAGATTTAAAAGAGACTCAATTGCTCAGAAAATGATATCAGGGGCAAAAAGGGAATATTTAAAAGATTTTGAAAAATTTGGGGTGTTCACAGTCTCTCTCATGCTCGCTTCTGGTTTCCATGTGCATTCTTCAATGCCATGGTGTTGCCATCGTACCTTAACTAGTGGAATAGTCTTGGTACGCAAAACTTGATCTCGTCGATCAACAATCTCAATAGGCCTTTCTGACAAAGTCAGATCTTCCTGCACGTCCACATCTTTGTAACTATTGATAGGCGATGGGTCAGGAATGTACTTCCTGAGCATCGACACGTGAAAAACATTGTGAATGTGGGCATACTGTGGAGGCATCTCGACATGATATGCCACTTCACCGATCCTTGCCATGATCTCGAACGGTCCAACATACCTTGGACTCTACTTCCCTTTCTTCCCAAAATGAAATACGCTCTTCGTAGGCGAAACTCTGACAAAAGCCATGTCTCCAACATTGAAAGACAATTTGCGACGTCTCTTATCGGAGTAGCTTTTTTGCCTATCTTGCGCTGCCTTCAAGCGTTCATGAATCCTCTGCACTTGCTGCGTGTAGTGCTGAAGGACAATCGGCGTTTCGCTTGCTCTATCGCTGATGTCATCCCAATAAGATGGCGACCGACAAGGTCTACCATACAACGCTTCATACGAGGCCATCCCGATACTAGCGTGGTAACTGTTGTTATATGCGAACTCTAGCAAACATAGGCGTGAATCCCATTCACCCTTCCAATCAAGCATACAAGCTCGTAACATATCTTCTAACGTTTGAATCATCCGCTCGGACTGTCTATCCGTCTGAGGATGAAAGGTTGTGCTAAACTTTAACTTCGTCCCCAAAGCAGATTGCAACTAACCCCACAGTCGCAATGTGAATCAAGGATCATGATCAGAAATGATAGATCTCGGCAAACCATGCAATCGAACGATCTCTCTAACGTACAAGTCGGCTAAGCTCTCTAGCGACTGACTGATCCTGATCAGCAAAAAGTGGGCAGACTTGGAAAGTCTGTCCATGACTACCCAAATCGCATCGTGTTTACGCCTTGTCAGTGGTAAACCAACCACAAAATCCATCGTAATATCCTCCCATTTCCACTGAGGGATCTCAATCCTCTGCAAGGTACCACCGGGACGCTGATGTTCCACTTTGACTTGCTGACAAGTCAAACACCTTGCAATGTAAGCCGCTATCTCTCGCTTCATGCCATGCCACCAATACTTCCGTTGTAAGTCCTTGAACATCTTCATTCCTCCCGGATGAATCGTGTACTTCGACATATGAGCTTCGTCAAGAATTTCTCTCTTCAGCTCAGGGTTAATCGAAACCCAAAGGCGATCTTTCATATGAACACTGCCATCTTCAGACGCTCTAAAAGAAGAATCTGCTTGCTTAGCCAAGGCTAAAAACTTGCCATACTGGTCGTCAAGCTTCTGAGCCTCTACGATCTTCGGCAAAAACTCGGATCAAATGGTTAGACCAGACAATCTGATCGAACCATCACTAACAGAAAAAGGTTTCCAGGCTACGAAATCTTCAATAAGCTTCTGGCTCCACACCAGACTAGCCAAAATACCACTCGCTTTGCGACTAAGCGCATCTGCCACGACGTTCGCCTTACCCGGGTGGTAAGACAACGTGAAATCGTAGTCCTTGATGAACTCAAGACATCGTCGCTGCCTCATATTCAGCTCCTTCCAAGAGAACAAATACTTGAGGCTCTTGTGGTCTGAAAAGACCTTAAACGATTCCCCATAAAGGTAGTGTCGCCACGATTTCAAAGCAAACACGACTACTGCCAACTCTAAATCGTGCGTCGGATAATTTCACTCATGAGTCTTCAATTGTCTGGAGGCATAGGCAATCACTCAGCCATGCTGCATAAGCACGCAACCTAAACCAGTACCAGAGGCGTCTGTGTATACCATAAAACCACTTCTACCAGAAGGTAACGCTAACACCGGCGAGGTTGTCAACTTCGTCTTCAAGATCTGGAAAGTGTCCTCACAGGCACTGTTCCACACGAACTTAACACCCTTACGTAACAGCTTCATCAAAGGTAAAGCGATCCTCGAAAATTCTTGGATAAAACGTTGGTAGTAACCCGCCAATCTAAGAAAACTACAAATCTCAGACACATTTTGGGGTTGCTTCCAGCCCAGAACTGCTTCGACTTTTGCTGGATTGATGGATACTCCGTCCTTCGATATCACATGGCCAAGAAACATGATGCGTTCGAGCCAAAACTCACACTTAGAGAACTTGGCGAACAACTGATGCTCACGAAGAGTACTCAAAACAATCCGCAAATGCTCTCGATGTTGCTCCGGACTCTCCGAATAGACCAAGATGTCGTCGATAAATACTATCACGAACGAGTCCACAAATGGACGAAACATCCGGTTCATCAAATCCATAAACGTTGCTGAAGCATTTGTGAGGCCAAAAGGCATCACCACAAACTCATATAACCCATATCTTGTCCGAAAAGTTGTCTTCGCAATATCATCCTCTCGGATACGAAGTTGATGGCAGCCCGATCTGAGATCAATCTTCGAGAAAACCTTTGCCTTTGGCAACTAATCGAAAAGGTCTTTGATCCTCGGTAACGAATACTTGTTCTTAATCGTCGCTTGGTTGAGCATCCAATAATCGATGCACAACCCCAGGGATCCATCTTTCTTCCGAACGAACAACACTGGTGCTCCCCACGGTGAAGCACTAGGTCGAATAAAACCCTAATCGAGAAGTTCTTCCAACTGACGCTTCAACTCCTCAAGTTCCATTGGGGCCATACAGTATGGTGCCTTGGAAATCGGTATCGTTCCAGGCATCAACTCGATACCGAATTCGATCTCTCGTCTTGGAGGTAACCCAGGCAGTTCCTCCGGAAACACATCGGCGAAGTCTTGAACCACGTCCAAGTCATCGATCAACACCATCTCAGGTTCATTTGGGGCAATACTGACTAGGAAAGAAGTACCCCCGTTCTGCATATACTTCTGAGCCTTGAAAGAAGAAATCATGCGGCTATCGCGCAGAGGTCGTGGAAGCTTGATCTCCAAAACAAGACGATCAGGCCGAAAAAGAACGATCTTGCTTTCCCGACAAAAAACTTGAGCATGGTACTCGAAAAGCCAATCCATGCCCAAAATCACATCGTACTCAGTCATATCTAATAGGATAATGTCAGCTGACAGGTTTTGCCCTGCCACTGACACCTTGATGTTCGGGATATACGAGTCACAAAAAGACTACTCTCCAGTTGGAGTGTGTGAACACCCTAAAATTTTCAAAATATTCCCTTTTTGCCCCAAACCCATTTTCTGAGGGAATCAAAACCCAAATTTCTTAGAAAAACCATCTTTTGTAAATATTTCTTGAAAATACAAAAAAAAATAGTTTTAAATCCTGGTTTTCTCGTAAATTTTAAGATTTTATTCCAAAAATACAAAAAAATTGTAGAAAATAGAGAAAAGAACAAAAAAATAAAAATATAAAAAAAAAAGTGGAAATGAAAATCGGTTTTGAAAACTTTCTTTTTCTTTTTTTTTTAAAGAATAAGCCTTTTTTACTAAAAAAAATTTTTGCAAAAAGAATCGGCTTTCTAAAAAAAAATCTTCTTTGATAAAAAAAAAGTTTTCTTTTCAAAAAAAAAAAAAATCGAGGATTACAGGGGTTCTCTTTGTTCTCTCGAACTCTCTCTTTTACCGAAACCCTCTCTTTCACCGAAACCCTCTTGCTCGAAGCTTCCAGAAGCCGTGGAGCTCCTCCAGTGCTTCCCGATCGCATGCCCCTCATCCGCCCTTCATCTGCAACGACCCCGTTCACCTATGATCTCCATCACCCATCTTCGTCACCCCATTCGAAAACCCTCGATCGCCAACGGCCTCACAGGCTTTCCTCTTTCCCCATCATCGTTCATCTTCAACGGCCCAGCCTTGCTCGCTTCTCTCAGACATCCATCGCATCACCTCCCCCCGTTGATTTCTAACAAACCCCTCCTTCTCGATTCTTCTTCCTTTATCTATAAAAGAAAGCAACGAAGAAGGGGGAGGGACATCACTGAACAGCCAGTCATATCGGTCATCTTCATTCTTCAGCCACCTCCTTCAGAACACCCATTTCCTTCCCCTCTACCTCTGTTCCCTTGGTGGTTTGCAAAGTTCCCTGCCTCATCTTCCATCTCCAGACTCTCTGAGACAACCACTTTAAGCAGTTGAAGATCAATCACCCCTTTAACAATCCATTTCGGGAACCAAGATCTGCGGCAATACAAAAGGGTAAGTAGCTCATCTTCTTTTTCCTTTTCTTTTCCTTTCCTCCTTATTTTAATTTTCCTAAAATGCCTCTGCAATTTTGCTTGCCTGTATCTCTTTTATCATCATAAAAGCATTGGGAGGTATGATCGGCCTGGTCATAACAGGATCGATCAGCATCTTATTACAGTCTTCTACTCATGGTTCATTCTCCCATTAATGTTTTTGATTTGCTTTGTCCAGGGGATGCACGCTTTGTAAAAATCGATTTATGCATAGTAAATCGGATTACATAGTGCAACAGTAAAGGAATAAAACATTCCGACATTTTGTTTTTCTTTTTTTTTTTCTCTCTCTTTTCTCTTTCGTTCATTCTGTTGACTACATTGCTTGCCAAGCTTCATCGTGATCGATTCCTGATATTCATCATGTTACCCTGAAATATAGGGGAGTCTGAATCCTTCATGATGAATCAATCGGCAATGTTGCTGATCGGATTCACTGTTTATTAGTTGTGGTTGTTAATAGACGTCTTCCTCTTACTCGATTCAGTTTTTTTTTTTACTGCATTCATTACTGTGTTAATGTTTTAGATTTCTGAAGTCCCATCGTTAATCCCTATGGTTCTGATGGAATACCCTATACATTCCTTTAGATTTTATGTTTCATCCCTTTAATTGTCTTCTCCGCTGCGATAATAATCATCCTGATGTGCATCTGCCTATTTGGCTCATCTGCGTTTGTATTTCCAGCTTTAGGCATTTAGAATTTGTAGGGATTTCCAGTATGATCATATGGCCATGTTTTCATTATAGATGGTGTGAATCTTATTCGAAGTTCCTTGATTAGGCAATGGTTATTTTATCTTGAAACTGGCCCCACCAAAAAGCTGTGTTGTATGGCTCTACGTGAGGAATATGGCAACATCTATAGAATAGGAAAGCTTTGTTTACAGTTTAAAACTTGATCTATCCTTTTTAAGAGCCTCAAGCCCAAACACGATAATGCTGTTATATCACCCTATAGCTTCGGTGAGCAGGGTTGAAAAGGAAGAGTTACAAAGGCAAGGTCGATCGTTGCTGCAGGGTCTTTTGGAAGATTTTATTTGTAGCTTGAAAAGTTGAAACCATCATAAATCTTGTTACCTTATTTCCATGCTACAGACACCTTAATTGCTATGCCTGAGCTAAATGCTCTCTCCCTGTTAGAAGCAAGTTGATAATGGGTGATAAACAATGTTTGTACTGTATTAGCCCTCAGTGTCCTGTTCCTCCTTATGCAGGTGCTCATTTTTAAGTGATATAATGCTCTTGAGAACATTTTTTTCCTTTGCTAGAAGAAAGAAAGAAGAGAAAAAGAGAGGGAAATTCCCATAGCTTGTAGTTAGCCATTCATTTTGCGGGAAATTGTCTTTATTTTATTTATGCTTCTATTGTTAACGATATATGTTTCTCTGCAAACAACAACTACAGCTATAAAAGGGGAATGTGAATGCAGCGTAGCTCATGGGAAATGAAAGAAAATTTCTTCTTTTTTTAGCCTTCAGAAAATGGTGATATCTGAACATATCACACTCAGTTTTCACCGCTGTAGAACTTTAGCAGTATCACACACTCACAGTATTGGTGTGTCACATCGCCTATCGACATTCTCTCCCACATTGCCATCATGTGGCTCTATTGTCTGTTGATAAAAAAAAAGAGAACTTAGGTTGCACACCTAAATGTAGATATACACTCCTCATAAGGATCACTTCCTGCGTGACATCAGGTGGTTTGATTTTATCAATGTAAATATCATTGAATGATGTTATAAAATCCATTATTGCCATGAAGCTTCAGGTCTTAGTTGAAGGATTCATTAGCAGGTTGATTCCATGATCATGCATATATTTTAGGGATATTTCATATAAAAATATGCATGATTTCATGAGAAAATGATTTAAAAACACAATTTTATGTTAGTTTCGAGTAAATGTGCTAAAATAATATAAGAATAGAGAATGCATGAAAAATAGTGTTATTTTACATTTTAATGCATAGTTTAGTGTTTGACATAATTGTAGTTGTTTAGTTTTTGAAAATCATAAAAAATTAGAGTTAAAATAGACTCAGTTTTGTATTTTCTAAAACATAGTCATTTTGAGTTGTTTTGTAAATAACTTTTTGAAGAGAGGTTTTTGAAATGCAATTTTAAAAAGAAGAGGGACTTATGGAGAAAAGTTCAAATCTTTAAATATGATACGTAGGGGGAAGAGAGGCTTGTCTTCTCTCTTTTGCCCAAGCCCTCTCTTCTTCCCCTTCCTCTCCACCTCTTCTTACCTCTTCTTCTCCTTTTCCCTATTTTCCCCTCTTTTTCTCATCCTCTTTCCGGTGGAGAATTCCAACAAACGGCTGAAGCAAGAGAGAGGATTCCACCTCTCTCCTAACCCTTCCAGTTACGTATGAAGTTCTTCTTCTTCTTATCCTTCTCTTTCTCTTCTTCTAATTCTCTTCTTTTTCTTCTTTGAATTGTTGTTTTCATGTTTAGAACTCAAATTCCATTAGAAAAAAACAAAAAAAACATGTTGTTTTAGAATTAGAAATTTCCAGTTTGTAAACATTCTCAAAATCTGTGAATCGTTTAAGTGTTTTTACTGTATTTGAATTTTTTTAGTTTACTGTATTAGGAATTTTGTTTTCTTTGCTGTATTAGCATCAAATCATCAGAAAACCAAAAATATGATCAATCAAATTCATGCTTTGCTCTTTGCTCTGTTAGAAATTTATTAGATCAAGCATTGAGAATCTGGATAGATCTGCAATTCTTCCAGCAATTATGTTTTTTTAAAGATCATTTGAGGAAAATTGCTAGCATTGATCGGATAATCATTGAATCCGATCAATGATTCTGATAATGTAAATGATGAAGGTTGTTATTCTACCAGCGATCTGAGTGCTGAAAATATTAATTGATTCCATGGAGTTCAAATGCTTATCATCAGTTGCAGCAAAAATTTTATTCAACATCTAGCCGCCGGAATTTTCTGTTTAGATCGTGAAATTTTGTCAAGATATATAGTTGCCGGAATTTTCTAATATGGATCGTGAAATCTTGTCACGATTAGCATCCGACAGAGGGATAATGCTGTGTATTTGATAATAGTGAAACATTTACTGAAATCTAGAAATCTGAGCAATGATTTTACTGTTTCTGGTAAAAATTTGAGATTTCGATAGATTTCAATTTGAAATTCCGGTGGATTTAAATGTGAGAATCCAGCGATAATTTGAGTATCGGATTAGTGTTTGCTTGTGTGAAAAATCAGCACGATCACTTGATCTACTGAGATTTGGTGTTGTTCAGTGTTCTGGATTGATTTTCTTCCATTAAAATTCAGAGTTATCATCGTGACTGAGAATCCGGCGGCGATTGTATCCCAAACCAATTGAATTTGATCACCAGCTAATTCAAACTGATTGAAATCTTGTTGAATTCTATTTCTGGTTAGAATCCCTTGTTTAAGCAAAATATCACTTCACATTTATCGTGAAGATGTTAAACAAGCGTTTTTCTTCTTGAGCCACCGTGAAATTTATTTCACAGCTGATTTTAAATCCGGTGGATGATGTTTGTTCTTTTTATCGTTTAAATCAATGTTCCTGTTGAAATTTAAATCAATGTTTTGTTTGAAATTTAAATCGATGATCGCTAGGAGAATCTGATTAATACTTGTTGTTGAATTTTTTTTATCAATGCTGATACTGTTTTCCGGTGACTGTTGTTCACCACATCTTTCGGTGAATATTACTACTGTTGGAAATACCGGTGAATGCTATTGTTGTTGATTCTGGAAAATATTTTCAATAAAATTTGATCAGATGTATGAATCTGATGGGAATGTTGTGATTAATGATTTTTGAATCGGGGGTTATTATTTTCCATTGAAGGCATCGATCTATTGATTCTTGAGCATTACATGATGAGCATTGTCAAATTTGAATAGACATTAAGAATTCAAAAATATAGAATTAGTATGGAAAAAAATGAATCGGATTTCAGGTGTTGTTGCTAAATGTCCGATAAAATGTTGTTAGATTAAGTGAGTCATTAGTTGTTAGTAATTAGTTAGTCGGAATTAATTAGAATTCATTTTCAATTGAAATAAGTCATTTAGATTTCGTGCATAATTTCCTTTATATGTTAGCATTTAGTTAGTTTAAGTATAATTTTCAGTTTTATCTCGTGTACTGCTCGTGTCTTTTGACTTGTGCAGGATTGCATAGGATTGGAGCGGAAGTGATTACATGACACGAAGTACGAAGATTGAAGATTTTTACTTTTCAGTTTAGAATTTAGGAATTTGATTTTGGGTTTGTAAATATTGCACTTTACGCCCTCTGCGAAGGGTATTCATTTGTTGTAATAGTTAGTTGTTTTTACCTTTCTGGAACATTTTACATTTCAATAATTCGGCAATAAAGAGTAGTTTAGAATTATGTACTTGAATACAAAATATTCCCGTTCCCTGAGTTCGACCCGGTCTCATCCACTAGTGAGAACCAGTTTTTATTATTTGATGTCTGGTTTTCACATGTTTTTCATATAAAAATCTTTTCAAAATTACAACGATTTAAAAGAAGACATCAAATTTTTGGCGTCGTTGCCGGGGAATGGCGTAATATTAGTATTCACTTTATTGCCTAGTGTTTGTGTGCATTTAGGTTTAGAACCACCTATGTGCATATCTTAGAGACGAGCTTACTTTTCTGCACATCCCACCTACTAGGACCCCCTTCGAGGTGACTGTGTACGATTGGTACCGTACACATAGATTTCATATTTTTAATGCATAATCTCTGTTATGTGTAACTGCGTGGTGTTTGTTTAGTTTTTGTTGTTTTTAGTTTACTCGCTTTGTGGTTTGCGTGGTTTGGCCGCTTAGTGCGTTAGTTAGGGTAGAAAATCCAAAGTTAGGACGTGTGCTACACCGGTCTACTCCAAGGTGTACGCAATGGCTGACGATCATCAATTGATCCGTCCTTTGAGGGAGTACTTCATGCCAAATACGTATACTCCCGCCTCCTGCATCACGAGACCTGATGTAGGAGTGAGCCATTTTGAGATTAAGGCCAGTGTGATTCAAATGTTACCTTCGTTTTATGGCCTTAGCAATGAGGACCCATATCGTTATCTCGACGAATTCCTTGAGATTTGCTCGACTGTGCGAATCAATAACTTTGGAGATGATGCTATGCGGTTGACTTTGTTTCCGTTCTCTCTCAAAGATAAAGCCAAGCACTGGCTCAAATCTCTTGAGACGGTTCATATTACTACTTGGGAAGGAATGCAAAGAGAATTTTTAAAAAAATATTTCCCAATTGGTAAGACGAACCAGTTTCGTAAAGCTATAACCAGTTCTTCTCAAATTAAGGGAGAACAGTTTCACGAGTCTTGGGAGAGATTGAAAGATCTTCTCCGCAAGTGTCCCCATCACCAGGTGCCTCATTGGCAGTTGGTGTAGTATTTTTATGACGGGCTTACTGAAAAGCACCGTCAAATGGTTGATTCGTCTTGTGGGGGCACTTTTATGCTCAAGAGTGAGGACGAGGCATGGTCTCTATTCGAGACCTTGAGTGAAAACACGATGCATCATACCTTGTCTTCACGGCTCGATAGGACTACATCTCTGTCTAGTCGTCCTAGGAAAGTTGGGATTTCCGAAGTTGGGTCCGAGTTAGAATTGCATACCAAGGTTGACCAGTTGACTAGGAAGTTAGATCAATTCCTTGAGAAATCCAGTAGAAAGAGTGTGCGAGCTATGTGCTAGCCCTGCACACTGTGTTGCGGATTGTCCGACAGCGCCATTATATCCTGAATTCGTTCAGGAGCAGGTGAATGCTGCGCAAGGTTTCGCTAAACCCATGCCCGATTCATTTACATCCTCATATAACCCAGGTTGGCGAAACCAGTTTATTTCCCCATCCCATCAACCCTCCCAGACACAGTATAGACCCAGTAACCCTTCACAAGGTTACTCGCATCCCATTTTTCCACAGGTTCATCCTCCAGCCCAACCTGCTTATACTCAACCCTATTCTCATGAGCCTTCATTTAGTCAATCCTTCCAAGATAGGATATTACAAGTTTTGAGCTCCCATACGCAGTCAATAGACAATCTAGAGACTCAAATGGGACAATTGGTTGAGACTTTCACTAGGCAAAGCCAGGGGAACCTTCATAGTCAGTCTGTTGTCTCAAAGGGAGAGGATTCCATGTCATTTGACTTGCAACCCACTGATTCACATCATGAGCAAGTCGAATCTGTTACATCCCTTCAGTATGGGAAGGCATGTCACTCCACTCAGAAATCGACTCATGAACCTCATATCATTTCTGCTGACGAGTCTATCTCCATGATACCTCAACAGATGGGGCCTTACTCACAGCATACATTTTCATCATATAAAGCCCCATTTTCTCAGCCTTTAGGATCACCAATTATTTTTACTAAGCAAGAAGTGCAGATGCAGAAGGTGCTTGACCAAGTCAAGCCAGATCATATTCACCACTTGTCTGAAGTAGCATTCATTGATACTCGGTCGGTCCTAGACTCTCATTTCCTGACCAGTCTCTCAGATGAGACTAATCTCCGTTCTTCATGTCAAGAGAGTCATGATACTACATTTGGAGGTAGAAGGGATGGAAACACAGTGCGTAGTGTCACAGATGACACTCTTTTCTACATAGAGCCCGGTTGAGCCTGAGTTCATGTCCATTGATCTCATGGACGATGAAGGATTTTTCCAGGGATCCGTCTGGCTAGGGACGTCAAACTTAGTGCTTTATGGGAGGCAACCCATATTCTGTATAGTATTACATTTGTTGTTAGGATTTGTAGATTTTATTTGGTTTTATTTTTTTGTTTTTTATCCATGGTTTTCATGTTTTGTGAAGTATACATTTCATTCATTACATTCATAGAACGTGCATTTTTAATTCATGTCAGGTTATTCTACTCTTTTCCCTCATTTATTTCTCTCATGTGCATTCACGTAGTTTCATATAAGCATGCGGGAGTGCCACTGGGACAGTGTCATTCAAGCATGGGGGAGGGTGTAGAGTGCACACCTTGATATTTCTGTTTACGTTCTTGCACATGTTTACACATATCTCATGAAAAGTAGATTTTTAAAGAAAGAGTTTGAACTTATATGAATGTTATTTCAAATCTAATGTTTTTAGAGGATTTTTAAGCCCCACGAAAAATTTTTCTGACATAGATCTAAAAATTATGGTTGTTTATGCGGATTTCAAAGAAATGATGATACATACATGTTAGAATTTATTTTGAATCATAAATATGAATATGCACAGTTCTATTTTTGAAAAACTAAGCAAATGAACAAAAGCGTAAAAATGAGCTCAAAAGAAAAAAAATAGCATGCGTTAGGTTGTTTGGATAATTCCACAATCCTTAGTAGATGGAACTTAGATGTAAGTTGAAACTTTTAATTCCATTTTCGAAAAGGAGAGTGGAAAACTTCGTGATCCTAAGTAGCTGAGAACAGATACAAGTTGAAATGTTTGACTCTCATGTTATAAGGGTGAATGAAGGAAGTCATTTTTATGTCTTAGTTGATATCTTTTGGTATGCATTGAAAAAGTATAGAAGATATTGACATTGCACAAGGCATAAAAGCAGACCACACGCAAGCTATAAGAGAAGAATAAGTGCGCAAAAAGAAAAAGCGTGAAAAAATGAAAAAGTCGAGAAAAGAGTTGAAAAAGAGAGAAAAGTTCAGTGCTTAGAAGTGTGATTGAGAAAACCTGGGCAGAAAACATATGAGTGAGGATAAGTAAATAATAATATGTTTTTATTGGATTTTCTAAGAATAAAACATAAATAATTGTGATATTTAGAAAAGTGAAAGAAATTCTTTTTCTGTGGTGATGCATAAAAGACTCTAATTATATTTCGATTTTGAAATAATAGGAAATATTTGTGAAAATAAAGTCTTTGATTATCTACTACTTGTGAGGATGTGTAATATTATGCATACATGACAGAGATGTTTGTGGGTAGCATCACTGCAAACCCTCACGAGACCTTACTCGTCCACTGGGGTAACCCAGGGGTTGAAAGGGCTTGTTGCATGAGGTAAATGCAACCGTGATTCCTACGAAAGTGAGTTAGGTGATAGTTTGATTTCTTGCATTTTTCTGGTTTGCTCGAGGACTAGCAAAACATAAGCATGGGGGTATTTGATCATGCATATATTTTAGGGATATTTCATATAAAAATATGCATGATTTCATGAGAAAATGATTTAAAAACCCAATTTTATGTTAGTTTCGAGTAAATGTGCTAAAATAATATAAGAATAGAAAATGAATGAAAAATAGTGTTATTTTACATTTTAATGCATAGTTTAGTGTTTGACATACTTCTAGTTGTTTAGTTTTTGAAAATCATAAAAATATAGAGTTAAAATAGACTTAGTTTTGTATTTTCTAAAACGTAGTCATTTTGAGTTGTTTTGTAAATAACTTTTTGAAGAGAGGTTTTTGAAATGCAATTTTAAAAAGAAGAGGGACTTATGGAGAAAAGTTCAAATCTTTAAATATGATACGTAGGGGGAAGAGAGGTTTGTCTTCTCTCTTTTGCCCAAGCCCTCTCTTCTTCCCCTTCCTCTCCACCTCTTCTTACCTCTTCTTCTCCTTCTCCCTATTTTCCCCTCTTTTTCTCATCCTCTTTCCGGTGTAGAATTCCAACAAACGGCTGAAGCAAGAGAGAGGATTCCACCTCTCTCCTAACCCTTCCAGTTACGTATGAAGTTCCTCTTCTTCTTATCCTTCTCTTTCTCTTCTTCTAATTCTCTTCTTTTTCTTCTTTGAATTGTTGTTTTCATGTTTAGAACTCAAATTCCATTAGAAAAAAATAAAAAAAACATGTTGTTTTAGATTTAGAAATTTCCAGTTTGTAAACATTCTCAAAATTTGTGAATCGTTTAAGTGTTTTTACTGTATTTGAATTTTTTTAGTTTACTGTATTAGCAATTTTGTTTTCTTTGCTGTATTAGCATCAAATCATCAGAAAATCAAAAATATGATCAATCAAATTCATGCTTTGCTCTTTGCTCTGTTAGAAATTTATTAGATCAAGCATTGAGAATCTGGATAGATCTGCAATTCTTCCAGCAATTATGTTTTTTAAAGATCATTTGAGGAAAATTGCTAGCATTGATCGGATAATCATTGAATCCGATCAATGATTCTGATAATGTAAATGATGAAGGCTGTGATTCTACCAGCGATCTGAGTGCTAAAAATATTAATTGATTCCATGGAGTTCAAATGCTTATCATCAGTTGCAGCAAAAAATTTATTCAACATCTAGCCGCTGGAATTTTCTGTTCAGATCGTGAAATTTTGTCAAGATATATAGTTGCCGGAATTTTCTAATATGGATCGTGAAATCTTGTCACGATTAGCATCCGACAGAGGGATAATGCTCTGTATTTGATAATAGTGAAACATTTACTGAAATCTAGAAATCTGAGCAATGATTTTACTGTTTCTGGTAAAAAATTGAGATTCCGATAGATTTCAATTTGAAATTCCGGTGGATTTAAATGTGAGAATCCGACGATAATTTGAGTATTGGATTAGTGTTTGCTTGTGTGAAAAATCAGCACGATCACTTGATCTACTGAGATCTGGTGTTGTTCGGTGTTCTGGATTGATTTTCTTCCATTAAAATTCAAAGTTATCATCGTGACTGAGAATCCGACGGCGATTGTATCCCAAACCAATTGAATTTGATCACCGGCTAATTCAAACTGATTGAAATCTTGTTGAATTCTGTTTCTGGTTAGAATCCCTTGTTTAAGCAAAATATCACTTCACATTTATCGTGAAGATGTTAAACAAGCGTTTTTCTTCTTGAGCCACCGTGAAATTTATTTCACAGTTGATTTTAAATCCGGTGGATGATGTTTGTTCTTTTTATCGTTTAAATCAATGTTCCTGTTGAAATTTAAATCAATGTTTTGTTTGAAATTTAAATCGATGATCGCTAGGAGAATCTGATTAATACTTGCTGTTGAATTTTTTTATCAATGCTGATACTGTTTTCCGGTGACTGTTGTTCACCACATCTTTCGGTGAATATTACTACTGTTGGAAATACCGGTGAATGCTATTGTTGTTAATTCTGGAAAATATTTTCAATAAAATTTGATCAGATGTATGAATCTGATGGGAATGTTGTGATTAATGATTTTTGAATCGGGGGTTATTATTTTCCATTGAAGGCATCGATCTATTGATTCTTGAGCATTACTTGATGAGCATTGTCAAATTTGAATAGACATTAAGAATTCAAAAATATAGAATTAGTATGGAAAAAAATGAATCGGATTTCAGGTGTTGTTGCTAAATGTCCGATAAAATGTTGTTAGATTAAGTGAGTCATTAGTTGTTAGTAATTAGTTAGTCGGAATTAATTAGAATTCATTTTCAATTGAAATAAGTCATTTAGATTTCGTGCATAATTTCCTTTATATGTTAGCATTTAGTTAGTTTAAGTATAATTTTCAGTTTTATCTCGTGTACTGCTCGTGTCTTTTGACTTGTGCAGGATTGCATAGGATTGGAGCGGAAGTGATTACGTGACACGAAGTACGAAGATTTAAGATTTTTACTTTTCAGTTTAGAATTTAGGAATTTGATTTTGGGTTTGTAAATATTGCACTTTACGCCCTCTGCGAAGGGTATTCATTTGTTGTAATAGTTAGTTGTTTTTACCTTTCTTGAACATTTTACATTTCAATAATTCGGCAATAAAGAGTAGTTTAGAATTGTGTACTTGAATACAAAATATTCCCGTTCCCTGAGTTCGACTCGGTCTCATCCACTAGTGAGAACCGGTTTTTCTTATTTGATGTCTGGTTTTCAAATGTTTTTCATATAAAAATCTTTTCAAAATTACAACGATTTAAAAGAAGACATCATTCCTCTATCTGAAGCAGCGACCTGTTCATCATTGAATCACAAGGAGCAGTGACCATTTCTGGTTCCAATTATTGCTAAGCCTAATATTGATATTTTCTTTTTGTTTTGTTCTTTCTCTGATAAGATACTGACATGCATGCTATGACTTCACAGCGTGGCGTCTCTTGAGTAGGCGAGGTCCTCTGTCTTAGCCCAGGTGGTCACTTGCACCCTTACCTACAGTTTCTCAGCTTACAGGTTTTTCGTTTTCTTTTTTTTTTTCCTTTTTTTTTCGTCATCAACAATCTGTAATGATAAGTGTACATGTATTTTTTTTTCCTTTCTCCTCACATTGGCAATGTGATGCATGGATGCACGCATCCAAAGTTTGTTTCTTAATTCTCTTAAAAATGGGAGTGCAATGTTAGTTGCTGCCAGCATAAGTATTTCCTCTGTTTATATACTCATTTCTTTTTTCAGTTTATAATTTATGTCTTTGATATGTGATGATGGTGTTTAAATTCTTGTCCTGTTTCATCACCTGTTTCCTGTCTTGTACATATTTGGTTCCATACATAGCCGCTCCAGGATTACTGCATTTCATTATGACTCTGCGCCTGTATCTAGTATTGGGGTTGGTATATGCATTTCACCTTCATATAGATTTCCATCACTTCTGATGGCTCACCTTCATCTCCACACACAACCCATGTTGATTTCTCTGTTATGAAATGCCCTTAAGTCCCTCACCAATGCTGTCATTAACACCATATAGCCTATAGTAACCCTATAGTTTCCAGCAACTGTGTGTTGCCCAGCTACAACCTCTACACAGGTGGAGGTTAGTTTCAAATATATCAATCAGGTTTCTCCTTGCAAAAGCATTTGTGTTCGATCTTACCAAGTCTCCAATGACGGACAGATCCTACCTTCAATCTCAGCCATGACAGAAAAGCTGGAATGTTAGCGGTTTCATTTGTTGCAGGTTTTTTTTTCTTCTACATTGCTCAAGCATCCAAGTCGGTTTTGAAGCTTACTTTATCAGGTTTGGGCAAGGCTCTGGCTAACAATTGCCAATCAACTAAGGCACCATTGGAATAGTCGCTGGTAGGTTGGTCTCTGTATGAGCATTATTTCATCCACAGTAATCTTCACAACAGTCCATTGTTGCACACCACCACTACTAGTAACAACATCTACTTTACTCATTAGATCCACCTTCACCACTCAGCATTCACGTGATCACTTACAACCTCCACCCTTAACATCAGTTTAGCTGATAATAGTGCATTTCATTACACCCACAAAAGCACTTCCATTTCATTACTAGTGTTCATTATACCCAACAAACGTCCCTGCTACACCCCCTTTATCTCATCTCACCTCATGCCATATATATCTATATATATATATATATATATATGTGTGTGTGTGTGTGTGTATATATACGTGTACTTATACATATACATATACACATGCATGTATATATACTTATATATAAGCATATATATCATTTTGTTTTCATCTTTCCATCATTTATATCTTGGTATATGAGCATTTTCTTAGATATCCATATAATGTATACCATCTTTCTTCTACTTTCATGTTAATCCAGTTGTTTTGCAGGGAATATGTGGAAAATATCATTATTCGGAGTTGTAAATTCAATTTCATGTATTGTAATAGTTAGATCTTAATGAGAATTTACATTTCTTGTTTTAGATAGAATGAATGAGCATTGTAAATATCATAAATCGCTTAGTTTCATGCTTTTACCTTTATTTTCCAAAAAACTCACAAATGCGAACACGAATGGCACGTGCACCATTTCGTAAGATGTAATTAATCCTAAGTTGATTATTTACATCAATGGCCATAGTCAGGATGTAAACAAAACTTAGGATTCTTATCTTTTATAAAATAGCATTGGATCCACACTGGATTCTCTTCAAAATTCATCATATTTTCCTTAATTTTTTTTTTCTTTTATCAGGGTTTAATTCAAAATTAATTCAATATATATGTCAATGGCCATAGTCAGGGTATATTGAGAGTTAATTTCATTTTAAACTCTATAAAAGCACCAAAAATGTATTTTATTCTTCACTTGAATTTAAATATGGTTATTATATAATACATTCAGTGACCATAGTCAGGGGTGTATTATATCTTTAATCTCATTTTTAAATTCATTTAAAGAATGAAATAACTTTTCAAGATCTAATTTCAATTATTTAGATTCATTCATCATTTAGGATAGAATTGCATCATATTTTCAAAATTCTTTTAAAAACCCAAGTGATTTTGAACATCTTTCTTCAGATTTCTATTCCAAATTCCAACTCTTTCAAAGTCCAATTTGACTTTGGAATTTCGAAATCATTATATATTCAAAGTTCCAATTCAATTCAAAATTCAATTTCAAAGTCCAATTTAACTTTGAAGTTTTGATTCATTCTCAAAATCAAAATCAAGCTTATCTTCTCACCTTCAAATTCAAAATAAAAATTTGAGATTGATTTTGAATCTCAAAAACTTGACCCTTCTTAAATTTTAAATTCAAATCTAGGTTTTAAAAACCCAAATCCATCCTCAGTAGTCCCATTTGGATTTTCATAATCCAAATCCAAAGTTAGATCCTAACCCCAACTTGGATCCAGATTTCCAAGTACGAATCTCCACTTTTTGGATCTCAGATCTCAGATCCAAAAACCCATCTTAGGATCTAGAATCCGATTCCACCTTGGATCTCAAACTTCAGATCCAAAATCCATTCTAGGATCCAGAACCCAATTCCACTTTGGATCTCAGACTTCAGATCCAATTCCATTTTTAGGACCCAGAATTCAATTCTACTTTGGATCTCAGATTTCATATCCAAATCCATCTTAAGATCCAGACTTCGGTTTTGAATTCCAGATTTCAAATCAAATTCTATTTTCAATTCTAACTTTCAGATCCAATTCCATTTCATTTCCAGATTTCAAATCTAATTTCATTTTTAGATCTCATCTGAACTTCTTAAATCCCTTTTCTATTTTTAAAATACCATTTGGATTTCTCAAATCCATCCTGATTTCAAATTTTAAATTCAATTCCATTTCAAATTTTATCTCTTCTCCTAAAATCTAAGTTCAAAGTCCATCTTCTAAACTTTGAAAATTTCCTTTCTTTCCCTTTTATCTCAGCTTTAAATCACTTTCTTTCCAAAATCAAGATTTATTCTTCCAACTCTAAATTACTTCAAATACTTAGAACTTCTCTGATATATCTCAAGTTCTAAATTAGATTCAATCATTCAGAAATCATTTTTTCATTCTATTATCAAGTCTATTTCAGAAAAAACTTGGAGATTTTCAAAACATTTTCCCAAAAGAGCATGCATCCCTGCATTACACAAGCATGATTCTTTGTGCATTTAGACTTAGGATAAATCCTTAGATAATATTTAGGCAAAGCAAAAGGCATAAATTTGATCCTTGGTTTGATTACCCCTAGTAAAGGCACCAGGAACAATCAAACCTCGTACCGACGAGCGAATCCCGTCTCTACATTTTCCCGCAATATATTTCAAAACGGAGGCGAGTTATTTTCTAAATATTTTCAAATCAAGGTCAAGTGAGACCCCGCAAAAGAGTTCCTCTCTCTCTTCTCTTCTTTCTTTTCTATTCTCTCTTTCTTTTCTGTCTTCTATTTTCTCCCTTCAAAATGGAGGAAAATAGAGGTTGGAAAAGGAAAAGAGAAAGAAGAGAGAGGAAAAAATTTTGCGATGATCACAATTTTGACGACCAAGATGGGCCCACGTCTTCGTCTAGTTGAATTTATGCCTTTGCTTTGCTTTAATCTCATCTAAGTCTCTATTCTTTTCAATGTCAGCTACATTTCCATGCAAACCTTAGGAGCCTAGACTCTGTCCTAAAGCTGACATTATTTGCATATAGGATCTAAGTATGGTTTGGTAGGACCATATTGAGGAGCTTATTCTATGTTCACATTAGACTTAGGTCTGAAATACAACTCTCCTCAATTCTAGGAATTGAATGCAAAACAATGTATGCAAGTGTATGCTTCTTTTCATTTAAATTCTATCTCTTTAGGACTTACATTAGAGCCTTTCTGGTTTTATCTGCATGTTGAACATATTTTTGAAAACATCCCTACCTATATTGTCTCGGTCTTCACGTTGCTAGGCTGTCTCACTGAACCATAGTTCGGGAGAGAGCCTCACAACTGGACCACTTAATTGGGTTCGCGCCCCCCTACCACGTACCTAAGGGCCATAGTCCGAGGTATATCGGTAGGTGCTTAAGGATGTTGGGAAGCCTTTACCTTAGAACCGAAGAAATACTTCTATGCCACGTACTTCGAGCTTTGGCTTGAGTATATCGGTGTATCTTGATTGAAATCAGATGATCTGAACCATAGAGTTAGGATTAAGGTCCTACAAGCCATTTCAAATATTGCATTTAGAGTCAACCTTTAGGGGGTGCTGTGTGCGCATCCTTGTTTGTGCAGCTCTGATTGTGTGATGTTTTCTCCTATATATATATCAAGCCTTCTCGAAACTCTGGGGGTGTCATTCAAAGTTTCCCCTTATTTTCAAAAAACCCCAGGTATATATTTTTCTTTACCTAAATTCTTTTCTCTTTTTGTGTCAAATTTTCTTTAAAAACCCTGGAAAGTCTTTTTTCCCTTAATCTTTTCAAAAATTTCCAGGATTTATGTCTATCCTCTTCTTTCATCAAAAGTTTGTCCGTAAGTCCTGCATTCTATTTGATTCTCTTCCTCTTTTGCCTCAGTATCATTCCGATGGTGTCTGAATCTCTCGATGCTATCTTTCTCAGGGATCATGTCTTCTATAAAATAAGGGATGGAACCCTAGATCATCGGGTTATCTAGTCTCTTTCCTTCTTCCCTCGGTGGTATTATTCTTGGTTCGCCACCTTCTCGCGTATGTTCCCAGACCACTTGGATGATTGTGGATTGGAAATGGCATCAGCAGTGGGCAAGTGAACCATCAACGACAGTTTGATTCAGGCTATGGCAGAGCGATGGAACCCGCATACCTACACATTCTAGTTTCCATGGGGAGAGATGACTCTGCTAATGGATGAGTTTAGTGGCATCATGGGATTGCCATAGCCAGCGGGTCAGCCAGATGAACCGGTCGAGCAACAGTTCCTGATCAATGTCAAGGGGATAGACGTTCGAGAAGCATTAGCCAAAGCTACAAGGAGCAGATCTTGGCCTCTCACCGAGATCAATGGAAGTCAGTTCATCGATCTGTTCGGACACTATCGCAAGTATGGAGCCTACGAGGAAGTTGACACCTTGTCCCGAACAGCGAAGGAAAGAATCCAGCAAGCCATGGTCCTATGCACGGTAGGATTAGCATTCTTTCAAGACGGTCCAAATTTTGTCAATGTCAGAGTTGCTCAACTCTTTCAAAGATGGGGAAGCAAACATACCCGTCAGCTTTCAGTGTCCATGGCAGCTCTAGCCTTTCTCTACAAAGGCTTAGCTCGTTTTGCTCTCGGAGAGACCATTTTGGTAGAAGGATGCATGTATGCTTTGCAGTCTTGATTCCTGCGATATGTGCCATCAAAAGCCAGTTCATTCAGATTCAGCAGCAAGAAGCCGAGGTCTGTGGTTCAGTACCAAACTTTGATCGAGAAACTACATCAGGAGGAGATCCTCTAGGATTACTTTGACAAACGAGAATCAGTTCCTCGCTACACTTATGCTCGTAGCAAGCATTACAGATTGCTTGGCCCTTTCTTCTGTGTCGACTATCAGTCGGAGAGGTGTCTCAGACAGTTTTTGCAGCGGCAGGTTCATGTCAACACTCGCTTCCCGACGGGTCACATGCCAGAGTTCGATCTGAAGTCGGATCAGTGGTCTGTAGCATACCATGTAACCAAGTACACTTGGGACTCCTTCATTCCTTTGTCTATGTTTCCTGGTCCTAATGTATCTTTGGAATATCGAGAATGGTGGCAAATTGTCTGCCCACCTTCTCTTTGTATTTAAATTTTGTCATCAATAAAAATGCAACTTTTGTTCTGATAAAAAGCTCTTTATGGCCAAATTTTATTCTTCTATTTTGTTTTATATGGTCATGATCCCCGTAACGACCTCATCCCTAGTGATGAGACTTTTTTATTATATTCTTCTTCGATTATCTCTCATCATGATGGACGACCTCGCCTAGGTCATAAGGCACATTTTTTTTGCCGCAAAATGGTGACAAAATTATCGCAAAATTTGTGATGACCCAATCCCTGGTGATGGGATAACTTGTTTAATTGTCTATCAATTCCTCCTTTCTTGACTTTTTCTCAAAAAATCGTGTTTTCAAAAATTCTTTCACGCTCTAACCATTCCTCTATTCTACAGAAATCATTTGGCATTGTCAAAATGGTTCAGACCAGAGCTGGAAAGGAGACTGCCCCTCAGCACAAGCGACGATATCGATCCAGCTATGTACAGTCTGTTTCAGAAAATGATGGCCAGGATGATGGCAGAGTGAGCTGAGGTCAGTCAAAAGAAGATCGTTCCGAAAAGCAAACCAAAGAAGCAAGCTGTGAAAAAGCCAGTCAGGATCGTCAGAAAGAAAGTCCAGCCTGACACCACTTCTGAGGAATCAGAATCAGCTGAGGAAGAATCAGAAGAGGAAGAGCAGTTTATTTACCATTAGAATCCTCTACAGCAGTTCGTAAAGATCGCTGCAGAGCCCGAATCTATAAACAAGCCCATTCCAGCTAATGATTCGATGCACGAACAAATGAAAGAAATGAATCGGCCATCAAGGATATTCAGGCCAAAAGCAAAGGCAAACAGACTTACTCTGGTGAGGATTTTTACAATGGCCTAGATGGGGATGACAATCTGGAAAATCTCCCTCAGAAGTTCCTCAAATTTGACGGGACAGGCAATCCCAAGGCTCATTTGGCCACTTTCTATGTTGAGTGCAGCCGTTTCAGGAAGGACAACCGAGCATTATTCATTTGCTTTCCTCGCAGCCTAGAGGGTATAGCGGCTAGGTGGTATGCAGACCACATTAATCCTATCGAACTATGAGAGTTCGATAAAGTTGTTAATTTGTTGATCGAGCGCTTCATGTTCAATGTTGAAGCGTCACCAACCCTCAACCATCTGTACAAATTAAAACAGAATGAGAATGAGAAAGCTAGCGAATTCATTCACAGGTGGAGAAGCACCTGTAACAGAATGAAGGTTTCTGTCCCAGAAGACTACGCCCTGCAGATTATCTTAAACAACTTTGCTCAGCCTCTGAGGAGCCTCATTTCTACATCGCCTGCCAAATCATTCATCAAGTTGATTAAGAGAGCCGAGTGGCTCAAGACCGGCTTCTACAATGGCCTGTATGAAGGATATCTTTTTGTCAGAAGGAATCCTGATCAAAAGAAGAAGGCGCACATCGCCTATTCTACAGAGTTTTTAGATCATGGCAGTAGCTCTAACAGCAAAAAAAGCAAGAGAAACTGCCGAAAAGACTCTGGACCCCCTAAGGCTGAAAGGACCAATTCGGCAGCTCAAAAAGGAAAATTTGTAAAGCTGCAGCCTGTCCAAGCAGCGCCACAGCCAGAAACAAAGCAACAAAAAAAACCGAAACATGAAGGCTGGAGTTATGATCGAGACTTTATAGCTCTAGAACAGTCCCATGAAGACATCTTGGAATATATGATGTCGAAGGAAATGATAAAACTCCCCAAGGTGGCAGATCCTCCCGTTGCTATGGATAAATGGACTGATAAGTTCTGCAAGTTCCACCGGACTGTTGGACATGACACCGAACACTGCTTTGTCCTGAAGAACATCATCCAAGACTGCATTGACAAGAATTTATTGATCGAGGATGAGGAAGAATAACCAGAAATCTTGTCCAAGCCATTTCCCAAGCATTCAGCTTCAGTCATCACAGAACAAACATTTTTTTTGCAAGGTAGCATTCAACCATGTTCCAGTCAGGACATTCAGGATCAACATCAGGTCCTGGTCCTTCGTCAAGCGGAGTCTTCCGCCAAGAGGGTGGATATTACTGCATTTTACAAGAAAACAACCAAGGAGCCAGCAAAGATAACGGCAGACATTGCCAAGTTGGTTCCCAGGATCCCGAAGCGCTTTAACAATGCAGCTTCGAAGAAAAGTGAAACCTCAGGGTCATTTCAGAAGCCAATTACTGCTTTATCCAACATTTCTATCCTGGATCTGACCCACGCTTCGCCAGAGCACCAACAAGTGTTAGAAGACCTGCTCAGAAAGATCAAGGTCAAGCCTAGCACAACACCACAGGACATGGCTCCAATCGTCAATCAGGCCATGACAAACGCACCAATCACTTTTTTTGATGAGAATTTGCCGAAGCCTCATTCATTTCACAACAACGCCTTATACATAGTGGTCTGAACCAAGGGCATGACAGTCCCTTATGTGCTAGTTGACGGGGGCAGCAGCCTAAATATTTGTCCAGAAATGACAGCTAAGGCATTGGGCCTGAAAGAAGAGAAATATACCCCAGATCCGATCACGATCTACGGTTTCGACAACCATGGGCAGATAGCCAAGGGAAAGATATTTCTCGAAATCTTCATCAATTATTCAGTGCATACTGTTCTTTTCCACGTGGTCAATGTGCCTTCCACCTACAATCTTTTGCTCGAGCGCACTTGGATCCACAATGCCAATGTTGTTCCTTCAACCCTTCATCAATGCATCAAATGGTCAAAGGGAGGCATGATCACCACGGTCCTAGGAGAGGATCCAGAAGAGCGACTCCCGCAGCCAATGATTCCCCGTCCTACTTTCACTGTCAACATCCCAAGCATCAGGGAAGTCAATGAAATCAATTTGAGTGAAAGTCTAGACTTGTTAAAGTTAAAAGAGGTCAAGCCAACAGAAAATGTGGCAGCAGTAACCCAGTGGCAGGGACCTAGCTTCTTTAAGTTAGGCGGGCGCCTTGATTGCACTTCGCTCAAAGATCACCCTCTTTTCCCTCAATTCTCAAAAACTAAGAGAGGGTTTGTGAACACCCCAAAATTTTCAAAATATTGTAAATATTCCCTTCTTGCCTCTAACCCCATTTTCTGAGTAATTGAGTCACCTTTAAATCTAAATTCCATTTTATTCCTCAAGTTTTACTGAAATTAAATTCATTTTATATATCTGACTCAATTTCGGATCAGGATCCATTGTCAAGATCCAAATCTGAGCCTCGTTGTCTAACTTTTAAATTACAATCACAGAAAATACCAAAAATAGTTTTTAAATGGCTCGGACAGTCCATTCGACATCTGTTTGGATCCATCACGTTGTATTTCGCGATTCGAGTTTCAAAACTCGAACATTTTTTTTGCAAAACTTGGGTCCAAACCCATTTTCTGAAGAAATTTCCCCAAAATAGCCTTGAATTCTCAGAAAAATCCTTCTTTTGTAAATATTTTCTCAAAAATTATAAAATGATTTCTAAATCCCTTATTTCTCCCTAGTTTCACAGTTTTATTTCTAAAAAAAATACCAAAAAATAGAAAATAGAAAAAAAAGAAAAAAAAATATATACAAAAAACGGTTTTTGAAAACCTCTTTCTAAAAAAAAAAAAAACAACCTTTTAACTAAAACCATTCTTTTGCAAAACTTTTTTTTAAAAGACCACTGTTTTGAAAATTTTTCAACAGGGAACCGCCTTTTGGCAAAAGCCTTTTCACGAAAAACTTTTTTTTATGGTTTGCAGAAAACTCTCTCCAAAACTTTCTCCCTCTCTCGCTAAACTCCTCTCCTTCAGCCGTGCTCTCCTCTTCCGAAAGTATCTCCCCAACGGCCTCGCAGGCCTTCCCCTATCATCAGCCCTTCGATCACGATGATTCGCCCCAGTCTGTCGATGTCAAACCACCATTCCTCTTCCAGACCCTTCCAACCCTCCTTTAAAATGGGTGTAGGATGATCGAGACAAGGGGGAGGGGGGCTATTCAGATCATCGACCTTCTTTGAGTAACACGACATTTGCAATCTTGAGCTTTACATATCAACCATCGAGTTTTTCCATCGGCTCCTGTCCTCATCGTGGGTCCGTTCCTTTGGTTTCCTCCCTGAGCTTGCTTCCCCTTTCCAAAACTCCTGCAAGTAAGCATCTCTTCCTCCTCGATAGCCAAGGATTTCCATCGCAAAAGGGAAGGATTCCATTCGGCCAACACCTTGGCAGCATCTTACAGCAAGCATCAACGATCAATCGGAGATTCCCATAGTAGTGTGAAGAAAGGCTTTCCCCCTTCCTCGTTTACTCCTCTTCTTCTTCTTCGTATTCTCCCGATTTTTCCCCTAAACCACTGAAGGAAGCCGATCGTCCTACGCCCAGGCTACGGTAAACAACACCCTCTCTCTATTATTCTTCTTATTTTTTTTTTATGCATTGGTGGTAAGGTCGGCCTGCCTATAGCAGGACCGATTCACCACTTTGCAAATAGCAAATGGAAATTCTTGATTCCTACATTTTTTGTTTTGGGGTTTCTGTTTTATGTCTCGTCTTGATTTAGTGATTTATTATGGCTCATGATATTGGATTCAATAAGTCTCTATGGGTAATCTGTATTTCAATCCATTCTCAATCTAGTTTTCATGATTTTTTTCTTTTATATTACAGTCTCTGCACTTGATATTAGAATTTCTTTTCCTCTGTTGGTTTCGTTAGCCATTTTCCTGTTGGCATTGCAGTTGATTACCTGTTTTGTTCAGATCGGCAGTATTGTTTGATCAAGCAGTAGACCTGAAAGTTTTCTGGCTTCGGATCTTTGATAAAATCCCATTCCTTGATTTTGATGTATCTGTTATAATTAATATATGCTATGTGATCTATTTCGGTCTCATCCCATTAATCGATGATATCAGCTCAGAGGTGGGCATTAGTATCAGCTTATGTCTCCCCTTCAGAAGCACAGTTGTTGTTATCTTGTGTATTTTGAATATTATCGAATTTATTTCTGAATGCAATCCCTCACGCTAGAAGAACCTTGACAAAGGGGTCAATATTATGCTGAGAGGTATCACACAAAAAAAAAGAGCAATAGGAAATCGCTCAATGGTTACTGATTTTGAAATATATGTTGGACCTGAGATCACTTTTATGTTCTGACTCCACGTTTGAAGGGCATATATTGATTTGGCTATTTATAATCATTTTCCCTTTTTTTTCTGTTCTGATATCCCTTGACCATCACCCGTCTATATGCAGTGATTTTTATCCTTATTCTACTTTCGTTCTATTTCTGCCTCTATTCTTCGTGTTTTATCTGAATTTCAGGTTTTATTTTGGGTAATTTGCATGAATGTGTTTGATCAATAGGTTCGCTGATTGATTTTATAATGTAAGTGAGTATAGAGTCATTTTGCTAAGTCATCTACTTCACGTACGTTTTTCTGATTCGTAATAGACCATTCTCACTTTCTTGTGTTTTCTGCATCCTGACTCATTTTTTTTATTATTTATCATTGTTCTCCTTTCTCTTTTCATCGTTTTTTATATGCTTCATATTTTATGTCTATTGTGTTCATTCTTGCACTGATGGGTTTTCACCCTCATAATTTAAACGTAATAACAATTGTATCTCCCTGTATGTCATCCCCCTCTTCATGAGTTGCTCCCATCAGGATGCTAAAATTCCTCTGATGAATTATACCAAGTGAACGATTTTGGACATCAATCTGATGTGCTTACCGCGTGATCAATTCATGATGAGATTCATCTATGCTATTAAAATCTGGCGCAATTAAACTCTCGGCATGCTTAATGGTTTGATCGTTTGGCAGAAGAATTCATTTTGTTGTTAAACAACTGACATTTTGAAGTATATCTGAGCTCAGGGTTGAAGTGTTTCGATATCAAAGCATAATTCTGTCTTTGCTCACTTCTGCTCCCCAGCGAAGATCTTAAAAAGGTATGTGACATGCAGGCATCATTTGATTGCTCCTTTTTTACATCTCAGAATGACATTTCCTTTTACATGCAATCCCTTGATACTCTTTGTTTTCTTGTTGTTTTCTTTCCTTTTCTTTTTTATCAGATTTATACTTCCCTGCAATCTGCTGCAAGTTAAAGTTATACAGGAAAATAGTTCCTAAGTTACGGCTTCAGGCCAAAACTTGCTGAATTTTGGTGACCATGAGGAAATAGTGAGAGGCCAGTTCTTGTGCAATTGAAAAGGGGACGTTATATGGTTTCTCACATGTACTGTTATGACCGTAAGCTCCACCCATGTCGGTGTGGATCAAGTAGTAACTCCCTCTACCAATCCCTCCCAGGAAATCAGTGGTCTGGCTTCGTTGTAGGTTTCATTGTGACTCTTGTTCCCACATTTGTCTCAATATATATTTTGGTCTCATTACAGGCTGGTACGAATGCCTTCCTGCGCATATGGGCTAACCATATGTGGGTTCAAGACAGGGGCTGAACTGACCCCGAATCACTGAGTGCTCGGGATTCAAAAGTTCCACCAATCAGTGATGACCCCCCCGCCCCCCCCAACTATAGAATTACTAAGTCTACTTCGGCAACTTATCTCCCCTCTTTCCATCTCATTCCCATTAAAAGGGCTCAGGAACAAGGGAATGATGCTCACATTTTTTTTTCTTTTTTTTTTCTGTTTTGTTTGCATAGTTATGATTGCTAACACCTTTTATCTTGAATCATCATTGTTGTATCTGCCATTTGCGATAGCAAATTTTCTCTCTCCTCAAGCCTTCTCGGTGGGTATGTGATTTAATGCATTTGGGGACTGTTACAGAACTAGGAAATGCAAAGGGTCTAACTTGGTTGTTCTTTTCTCTACAGGAGTCCGTATGATGATGAGTATTTAGCTATCCTGAGACCTTGTGCATTTTACTGGTAAATCACTTATGCATGGTGTTGAATGTTTGTGCTTTCCTCCTCTTCTGTTTTTTTTTTTTTTTTGATATATATGTGGCCATTTACATAAATCTCTTCACTTCAGTCATTCAAGCAATCACGTCTGTTTTGATATATGTTGCTTCAAGCCTCATTATGCTAGTTCACTATAAATGATATTTGAAGGTAGATGCATCACGCAGGAATATGGTCAGATTTTCATTGGTGATTAGCTGGTTAGTGACTCAAAATCAACCTAAACCATGTATAAGTCGTTGATGAGCTCAGATAGCTCAAAATGACAGTCATTAGCATTTTGGATTAGTAATGAATATAGAGTTCCAACGATATCATGTAAATTTGAGTGATCTGCTGGTGAAGGCCACACTTATTATAATGGTCTTCTCTAAAAAAAAATTGCTTTGGTTTTATCCTTCAGGTGGGAATTTGCAGATAGATTATTCAAATCTTGGGAAATGAGGGTAGTCACCCCATGATGAATCACTGGAGTCAGGTGATTTGATGCCATTTGACAACCTTTATGACCCATCAGTATCGGTCTTTGGTCCCAGACTGCCAAGGCAACTCAAAAAGGATAAAGTATCTCGGTTAGAGTTGGTGCACTGGATGTGAATTCTGATAAATTTAGGCTTGCTGGGTATTTCCTATGATGCCCAAGGTAAGCTTATTATTACAAGTGATGGCCTCAGCAAGCAGTTTCTATGTAGAGATTGGGACATGAAAAATCTGTTGTGGCTGCAGCAGTTGTTAAATTGATGTTCCATTTCCCGAACAGTACATATCACCATCACCATTTCCACGGCCTATCAACTCCACCACCATCCCCTGAGTGATACCCTCAGATAAATCACAGTCAGTATTAAATCATGTTTTCCATCAGTTGCCTCACAGATGGTTTGATTTGTTTTTATCTAATAGGTGCAGCATAAAGCCATGGTTACCGAGTGCAGACTGGGTCACAAGAGCATTATCCTGTAAAACTATCATCGGCTGCAGAATATATATATATATATATATATATACTTTTCTTTTACATTACATGGATCTTTTGCAGGTTGTGGTAATTCATATACAATATCTGCAATTCTTGTTGTTGATATCAATGTAAGGTTGTTTTGCCACAATTGAAAACTTCAAAATGCTAGGACCAAATTTTCTGTGAGAGTTACTGTCTTTGCTGAATTAGAATCAAATTTCTGTTTCAGCCCATCACGTTTCCCCTAGCATTTGGTAAGACTTGGCTATGTTATGATTCACAGCATATCAATATATATATATTATATATATGTCCAGATTACACGGTCACCTCTTTCCCATCTGCCCTATGCATCAACAATGCATTCATGGTTACAGGTTGCTGTGCACCTATGCCATTGGCCATCCAGCATATCACTGCCCCAACAGTATACATGTCTCAGGCTATACCTGTAATCTTATTTCTTTAGCAAGACACTGTGGTACCCATCAAAAGCATCTTTTCTCACCCGTATTAGCCGGTCATAGCCATCTTCACTTCACAACCTCCAGCCCTCTCATCCATCAACAATCTATCACACTTGCATATAACGCAAGGCATAGATAACCTGTATATGTCCACTGCCTTGTCCAAACATGTCACTCCTATGTATATTAATGCATCTTTTTCTTTTAGATATTTATGTGTCATCTGGCATATCTCATGTATACTTTGAATTTTGTTCTCACATTAGTATAATATATCACATGGACACATTGGATATCCATTCCATCATGGGCATTCAACATGATGTCTCTTGGTATACATGTCTTTCATCTTGAGCTAATTTGGATTTTACAGGAAGTGTATAAAAATTGTTATTTTCTTGGTTTGGAAATTGTAATATTAATTCCATGATGTAATAGCTAAGCTATAATGAAAACTCTACATTTCCAGTCTTAGATTAGAAT
The DNA here is from genome assembly GCF_984573655.1 of Nuphar pumila. NCBI lineage: Eukaryota > Viridiplantae > Streptophyta > Magnoliopsida > Nymphaeales > Nymphaeaceae > Nuphar > Nuphar pumila. The sequence goes on along the minus strand of NC_143257.1, from coordinate 50,243,710 downwards.
GAATGAGCATTGTAAATATCATAAATTGCTTGTTTTCATGCTTTTTATCTTTGTTTTCCAAAATCTCACAATGGTGAAACACGAATGGCACGTGCACCATTTTGCAAAAGGTAATTAATCCTAAGTTGATGATTTACATCAATGGCCATAGTCAGGATGTAAACAAACTTGGGATTTTTATTTTTTATAAAATAACACTGGATCCACACTGGATCCTCTTCAAAAATCATCATATTTCCAAATATTTCCTTCTTTTATTAGAGTTTAACTTAGAATTGGCTCAAAATATATACCAATGGCCATAGTCAGGGTATATTGAGAGTTAATTTCATTTTAAACTCTATAAAAGCACAAAAATATGTTTTATTCTTTACCTGAATTTAAATATAGATTATTATATAATACATTCAATGACCATAGTCAAGGATGTATTATATTTTCAATCTTATTTCAATTCATGTAAAGAATGAAATACGATTTTCAAAATCCAATTTCAAAATTTAATATTCATTCATCATTTAGGATAAAACTGCATCATATTTTCAAAAAATTCCTTTTTCAAAAATTCCAAGTGATGTTTATATCTTCTTCAATCAATCTACAATTCTTGTAAAATCTTATTCATCTCTTCATTTTCATTTCTATTTTATTTCAAATCTCAAAGTCCAAATTAAACTTGGAGATTTCAAATTCATTTTATATTCAAAATTTCCAATTCAAATCAGATTTCAAAGTTCAATTTGACTTTGAAATTCTAAAAATTCATCTTATATTCATAACTCCAATCAAATTTAAAAGTTCAATTTAACTTTGAGATTCTTGATTCATCTTCTAAAATTCCAAATTCAGGCTCCAAATTCAAATCCAATCCATTTGTTCTCAAATCAAATTTTGAAATTCCAAATCCAAAATTAGGACCCAATCTTACCTTGAATTCCAGATCTTGGATCCAGTTCCACCTTTAGGATCCAGAACCCCATTCTACTTTGGATCTCAGACTTCAGATCCAAAATCCATCTTAGGATCCAGAGTCCAACTCTTCTTGGATCTCAGATTTCAGATCCTGAACCCATCTTCAGATCCAAAATTCATCTTCGGATCCAGAACCCAATTCTACTTTGGATCTCAGACTTCAGATCCAAAATCCATCTTAGGATCCAGAGTCCAACTCTATCTTGGATCTCAGACTTCAGATCCAAATCCATCTTAGGATCCAGAATCTAATTTCCACTTTGGATCTCAGACTTCAAATCCACTCCATTTTAGGATCCAGACTTCAACTCTATCTTGGATTTCAGACTTCAGATCCAAATCCATCTATGGATCCAGAATCCGATTTCACTTTGGATCTCAGACTTCAGGTCCAATTCCATTTTAGGATCCAAAATCCAATTCCACTTTGGATCTCAGACTCCAGATCCAATTCCATTTTAGGATCTAGAATCCAATTCTACTTTGGATCTCAGATCCAAATCCATCTGAAGATTCAGGCTTCAGATTTAAATTCCAACTTTCAAATCCAATTCTATTTTTCAAATTCCAACTTTCAAATCCAAATCCACTTCATTTCCAGATTTCAAATCTAAATCCATTTTTCAGACCTCATCCGAACTTCTTAAATCCATTTCTATTTTTAATATCATTTGGATTTCTCAAGTATTGAAATTCAAATTCCATTTCAAATATTCATTTCCTTTCCTAAAATCTAAGTTTAAAATCCAAATTCAAAGTCCATTTCTGGCTTTGAAACTTCATTTCAAACTTCAAATCATTCTTTCTCAAAAATCAAGATTTATTCTTTCAACTCTAAATTATTTCGAAGACTTAGAATTCCTCTGATCTATCTTAAATTCTAAGTTAGATTCAATCATTTCTTCACTCTCTTACCAAGTTTATTTCAGAATACTTGGAAATTTTCAAAACATCTTTCAAAAAGAGCATACATCCTTGCATTGCACAAGCATGATTCTTTGTGCATTTAGATCTTTAGGATAAATTCTTAGATGATATTTAGGCAAAGCAAAAGGCATAGATTCGATCCTTGGTTCGATTACATCTGGTAAAGGCGCCAGGAACGGTCGAACCTCGTGCCGAAGAGCGAATCCCGTCTCTCCATTTTTCCTGCAAATATTTTCAAAACGGAGGTGAGTTAAATTTCTAAATATTTTCAAATCAAGGTCAAGTGAGACCCCGCAAAAGAGTTCCTCTTCTCTCTCTCTTTCTTTCTTTTCTCTTCTCTATTTCTTTTCTTTCCTTTACTTTTCTCCCTTCAAAAAGGAGGAAAATAGAGGTTGAAAAAGGAAAAGAGAAGGAAGAGAGAGAAACCACAAGAGAGGAAAAATTTTGTGATAATCACAGTTTTGGCGACCGTGATGGGACGTCGTCTTCGTCCGGTTGAATTATGCCTTTGCTTTGCTTTAATATTTTCTAAGTCTTTATTCTTTCTATGTCATCTATATTTTCCATGCAAACCTTAGGAGTCTAGACTTTGTCCTAAGCTGACATCACTGCATATAGGATCTAAGTATGGTTTGGTAGGACCATATTGAGGAGATTATCCATGTTCACATTAGACTTAGGTCTAAAATACAACTCTCCTCAATTTTAGGGATTGAATGTAAACAATGTATGCAAGTGTATGCCTCTTTTCATTTAAATCTATCTCTTTAGGACTTGCATTAGAGCCTTCTAGTTTTATCTGCATGTTGATCATGTTTTCGAAAATATCCCTACCTATATTATTCTGGTCTTTACATTGCTGGGCTGTCTCACTGAACCATAGTTCGGGAGAGAGCCTCACAACTGGACCACTTATTTGGGTTCGCGCCCCCCTACCACGTACCTAAGGGCCATAGTCCAAGGTATATCGGTAGGTGCTCAAGGATGTTGGGAAACCTTACCTTAGAACCGGAGAGATATCTTATATGCCACGTACTTCGAGCTTCGACATACCTTGATTGGAATCAGATGATCTGAACCATAGAGTTAGGATTAAGGTCCTACAAGCCATTTCAAATATTGCATTTAGAGTCAGCCTTTAGAGAGTTCTGTATGCGCATCTTTGTTTGTGCAGCTATGATTGTGTAATATTTCCTTATATTCTCCTATATATATCAAAACCTTCTTTAAAACCCTGGGTGTATTATTCAAAATTCTCCTTTATTTTCAAAAACCCCAAATATATACTTTTCCTTTACCTACATTCTTTTCTCTTTTGTATCAAAATTTTCTTAAAAACCCTGGAAAGACTTTTCTAAGTCCCTTAGTCACTCAAAATTTCTAGGATTTATGTATGTCCTCTTCTTTCATCAAAAGTCTGTCCGCAAGTCCTGCAGTCTATCTAATTCTCTTCCTCTCTGTTATCATCGCAAAATTTTTAACTTTTGCGACTCAAACTGACCTTTGAAATAGTTTTTGAAAATAACTCGCCTCCGTTTTAAAATGCGGGATAATTCCGAAGAGTGGGACTCGCCTGTCGGTACGAGGTTCGACCGTTCCTGCCACCTTTAACAGGGGTAATCGAACCAAGGATCAATGTACTGCTCTGCTCTATTCAACTTGTCTAAATCATATTCTAATTTCTAAATGCACATAGAATCAGGCATGTGCTATGAATTTTCTGAAAATGCATATTTGAAAATATGATGTTTGCTTTGAATAACTGAAACACTTAGAATAGATATCACATGGAAAATCATGAATTGGGATTTGAAATGTACTTTTGAGAAAAGTAAAAATCGATTTTTGAAGAATCTAGAGGTTTTGTGAAAATTGATTTTGAGAAATATGAAATAACTTTGAAAAACTTGATTTCTTTGAATTCAAACTTTGAAATTGAAAATATAACTTAGAAAATCGAATTTGGAACTTGGGAAATACTTGAAATATCATTGGCAAATCAATATTTTGAGAAAATCGATTTTTGAGTATGACTTAGAAAATTTTGAGAAAATGAACTTCTTTGAATTGGGATTTGAATTGGAATTGGCAAATGCATAAAATGAATGAATATGGATTTGAGGAATTGAGAAATACTTTTTTGTATTTTTGAGAAATGCAGTGCATTTTGAAGTTAGCCTAATAGTGTAGGCTGAATGTGGCTAATGTGAAGATCATAAATCTGGGTATCATTCATATTCTGACTATGGCCATAAATACAAATTCCACTAAGTTTATAAACTTCATAAAAGCTAGTGTATGTGCCATTCGTGTAGACCATAGTGAATTTATAAAATGTGCATGAATAATGCATTCATAGCAGTTATATATCAAAGTTTAAACTATATGCAATACAAATCCTAATCTATGCAGAAATTTAAATTCTTATTCCAAATTTAATTTAATTTACATCACTATTGAAATTTAAATACATGAAATGAAAATCTTTAATGTACCTGCAAAAATAGAAAGCTTGGTTAGTGAATATATGTTGGCTTTTCTAGGTTTATCCAGTAATATCTAGAAATTACTGGATTTTGCTAGACATAAGCCTTTTTATTGATTCCCTTAAATCAAAATTATAAAAATATGAATTAAACTTGAATAAACATGAATATAAGATATGAAATTTCGAAATTGGGGTCAAAATGACCAAAATACCCCTAATAACAAGACTATGGTCTTGAAATTAGGGTTTTTAGAAAGATATTTGATAAAATGCAAGTTTTGAGGTTCAAATGAGAATAAATCAAACTAGATATGATGTGACATGATTAAAAATATGAAAATTAGGGTTAAGGATTTCGAAATTTAGGTCAAATGACCAAATTGCCCCCGATAGCAAGACTATGGCCTTGAAATCAGGGTTTTTCAGAAAGATATTTTGGTAAAACTTAGGTTTTATGCACTAAATGAAATCAAATGAACATCAAATTAAACCTACAACATCCTAATATGATTATGAACATGATTAAACCCTAAAAATATATGCTTATATACGAAAATCCAAGAATATCACAAATTTTGTGATTTTTGCAGTGTTTTGAAATTCTTCAGGTGCCCTGTTTTGCAATTCAAACCATTCAAGTATCAAACGGATTCTAAAAATCCTCAAAATTGGTATCGGCACTTGTTATAACCCTAATATCAAATTAGTATTATAAAAATATTTTTTTGGCATTAAATTAATCCGAAAATAGCATCAAACCCTAAAAATATGCTATTTTTGACCTAGTTCACCAACCAGTCTCAGTCCAAGACCCGAATCAGGGGTCAAACCTCCATGGAAATCTATGAAATTTTACAGAGAAAAAATAGACAGAAAAACAGAACTTTTTCTTTTTACATATCTGAAAAATCCTTTAAAACCAGGGAGATACCCATCCGACAATCCGGACTTGAATATATTGATTTTAACTTTGGTCCTGACTGATACTTTCAATTGAAAATTCCGGGATAAATAGCAGTACTCATTAAAGATATCTGATATTTTAAAAGTGAACATTTGACAGAAAAATAAAAATACTCACTTTTTACAGATCATGAATCGGATCTGTAGTTTGGGATTTATAAACAACACAAGTCTGATTACGGTTTTGGTAAACCCTAACGAGTTTTAAATTAAAAATCAGAGTCTCTGACAGAGGAAAAATACTAAACAGTAATAAAAAAATCTGAAACTTTCACAGTAGATAGATCTATTTAATGTGAATCCATGGAATTTTACAAATGTAAAATCGAATCTAGGATGAGAAAAATAACATCACAGCAAGTTACCTTCTTGATTTTAACAACGATTTTAAAGTTTTAAAAACCCGATTTGATGTCTGATTTTTCTGACAGATTTTCCGAAATCCAAAATCTCTGATTTTTTTACCGTAGTTTAATCACATATGCATGCATCACATATAAAAAAATCAGAAATTAACAACACATATTTTAATCCGAAACAGCATACTCTTTTCTGTTCTAAACTAAAAACACACAGAAATCTAAGAAACTTGAGAAAATATGCATTAACTAATGAAAAACAATAAAATAAACACTAAAACAGTAAAATAAAAATTATTTCTATGCTGGAAAACGTGTAATAAACATAAATAAACAAAGAAATAAATAAAATACAGGGAATCCATGGCTGGAATTTGCTTTCACCTTTGAAATCATGGATTTAACCCATTTAACGGGTAAATCTCACGTTTCGTCAATTAAGAACATGAAAAACGTACCTCTCATCGATTCTAATGGATTAGAATCCTTGAAATCACCCTCAAACTAAGTTAGATCATCTTCTTGGGTTGATTTTGGGGTTCTTGGATGAAATCCATGGTTAAATCCATGAACACAAGAGTTTCCATGGTGAAATCTATTGAAAAATCACAAAAAAACTAATAAAAAATAATAAAATAATATTAAATAACTCACCTTGGGGCTGAAGCTGCAATGGAGAAAGGTGGAGGTGCTGGAGAGGAGAGAGAAGCCACGAAAATTTGAGAGAAAAAGAACCCTTTTGACCTCTTGAAGTCCCCAATTTATAGGTTTTCAAAACCTCCTTAATTAGGGTTAATTAAGGAGTTTTATTTTTTTAGAACTCTTTCTAATAAATCCAATAAAGGGGGCAACGATTTTTTGGAGAATTATAGCCTAGGTGGAACTCTAATTAATCCCTAATTAGCCCCTAACTAAACCTAGAAAACCCCCAAATGGGATGCCACTTGGCATCTTTCACATTTGGTTTTTTAAAAACCTTTAAAAACACTAGTTTTAAAAACTAAACTTTAAAATGGGTTTTCAAAATGATATTAACTCTTCTAAACCCTTAACACTAACCAAGACACTGACTAACCCTAGTCTAGCCCTGACTTACTCGAATATGGCGCCACCCCGAGTGGGCCCTACTTGAGTTTTTCAAAAAGCGATTTTAAAACTTGAAATTGAAGGAGTTTTCAAAAGCAATCTTAAAATTAGAATTTTTGAAATGGCATAGGGTTTTAACCAAGTCATAACTCCTCTGGATATGGTGCCAACTGAGTGGACCCCACATCAGAGTTTTGAAAATTTGAAATAAATACTGAAAATGGCTTTGAAAAGGGGTTAAAATCAATAGTTGAAATTCAAAGTTTTGAAAGTAGAGTTTCAAGCCAACTGGAATTCCGGGTTAGAGTCCTGGATTTTTAGGACTCTGTGATTTTGGTTTTTAAAAGCCAAATGAAGAAGTTTTTGAAAAGATTTCATCAAAAATGGTGAAATAAGTCAGAAAATACAGCCAGGGTTAGACTCCTAACTCAATCAGAACTCTGAAATAGAGTCCTGAATTAACTGGACTCTACAAAATGACCTAATTTTTTAAAACAAATGGAAATAAGTGAAAAGGAAATAAAAACAGACTTCAAAACAGACTCCTGACTGGACTAGAACTTCGAGACAGAGTTCTGATCAGACTGAAACTCTAGATTTTTTTTTTGGTATTTTCTGAAAAACAGACGAAAGAACAATGTAAACAATGACAAGTATTGAAATAGAACAGAGTTCTGATTCAACTGAGACTCTAAGAACAGAGTCCTGATTGAACTAGGACTCTCATATTTTTGGATTTTCTGAGAAAACAAATGAGAGAATTTTGGAAAACAGTTAAAAATAGGATGAAATTGAAGTTTTGGTTCAGAGTCCTGTTCTGATTAGGACTCTGAGAAAGAGTCCTGATTCGATCAGATTTCTAAGAAATTTTGGTTTTCTGATAAGTAAATGATGAAATTTAAGCAAAGCTTTTTGAAAACTAGTGAAAATGAAGTGAGAAAATCAATTTTAGATAGAGTCCTACTTCGATCAGGACTCTGGGGTAGAGTCCTGATTTGATCAGGACTCTGAGATAAAACCTCAGAATTTTGAAATTCTTTGATAAAAGTGTAATAGTTTTGGTAGATTGAAAGATTTCTGAAAGATTCTCTCAAAATTGAAATCAGAATCAAAGTCCTGATCCAACTAGGACTCTCTGAACAAAGTCCTGTTTTGACTGAAACTCTGAGTTTCTGACTCATTTTGAAAGATTTTGAAAGATTTGATTGAAAATGAATAAAATAGCTGTAAAAGATTAGAGTCCCAATCCAATTGAAACTCTGAAGAAGAGTCCTAATCCGACTGGACTCTTGAAGAAGAGTCCTGATCCAACTAGGACTCTGAAATTTTGGCCAAAACAGAAGATTTTGAAAGGTTTTCTTTAAAAACAGGTAAAAAGGTAGTGAAAAGTAGAGTTCTGATCCGACTGAACTCTGAAAAAAGAGTCCTGATCCAACTAGGACTCTAAAATTTTTGAAGATTTTTGATAAGTAAAGGAATCCAGAAGCGACACCACCTAAATGGGTCTCATCTGAGAATTGAAATCAATTGAAATTGAGTTTGAAATGAATCCAAATTGTTTTCTGAGAAAATATTTCGAAATATGAGGTCCTGGGGTTGGAAAATGATAGAATGTTGACTAAAAACCCAGGTTTTGAAATTGATTTTGAAAGAAAAAGTTTTAAAACTCAAATCTGGATTGAATGTTTTGAAAACAGGAGTGCTGGATCTCGAAAATGAGACGTAATGACATGCAATGCTATGCAATGCGATGAAATGATATGCAAAATGTATGCAGTGATATGCAATTATATATGAAATGGACAAACACTGGATGAGGGTGAAAATTTGGGATGTTTACACTCTCTTGCCTCAGTATCATTCCGATGGCGTCTGAATCTCCCGATGCTATCTTTCCCAGGGATCATGTCTTCTATCAAATAAGGGATGAAACCCCGGATCATCGGGTTATCCAGTCCCATTCCTTCTTCCCTCGATGGTATTATTCTTGGTTCGCCACCTTCTCGTGTATGTTCCCAGACCACTTGGATGATTGTGGATTGGAGATGGCATCGACAGTTGGCAAGCGAACCATCAACGGTAGTCTGATTCAAGCTATGGCAGAACGTTGGAATCCACGTACCTGTACATTCTGGTTTCGATGGGGAGAGATGACTCTGCTAATGGACGAGTTCAGTGATATCATGGGATTGCTAGAACGAGTTGGTCAGCCAGACGATCCGGTCGAGCAGCAGTTCCTGATCAATGTCAAGGGGATAGATGTTCGAGAAGCATTAGCCAGAGCTACAGGGAGCAGATTTTGGCCTCTCACAGAGATCAACGGGAGTCAGTTCATCGTCGTGTTCAGACTCTATCGCAAGTATAGGGCCTACGAAGAAGTCGATACCTTGTCTCAAGCAGCGAAAGAAAGAATCCAGCATGCCATGATCCTATGCACGATGGGACTAGCATTCTTTCAGGATGGTCAGAATTTCATCGATGTCAGAGTCACCCAGCTCTTTCGAAGATGGAGGAGCAAGCAGACCCGTCAGCTGTCAGTATCTATGGCAGCTCTAGCCTTTCTCTATAGAGGCTTAGCTCATTTTGCCCTCGGAGAGACCATTTTGGTAGAAGGATGCACGTATGCCTTGCAGTCATGGTTCCTGCGACATGTTCCATCAAAGGCCAGTTCCTTCAGGTTCAATAGCAAGAAGCCGAAATCTATTGATCAGTATCGAGCCTTGATCGAAAGTCTGCACCAGGAAGAGATCCTCTGGGACTATTTTGACAGACGAGAATCAGTTCCTCGCTACACTTATGCTCGTAGCAAGCGATACAGATTACTCGGCCCTTTCTTCTGTGTCGACTATGAGCTAGAGAGGTGTCTCAGACAATTCTCGCAGTGGCAGATTCGTATCAACATTCGCTTCCCGACTGGCCACATGCCAAAGTTCAATCTGCAGTCGGATCAGTGGTCTGGGGCATACCATGTAACCAAATACACTTGGGACTCCTTCATTTCTTTGTCTATGTTTCCTGGTCCTAATGTATCGTCGAAGTATCGAGAATGGTGGCAAACTGTCTACCCACCTTCTCTTTGTATTTAAATTTTATCATCAATAAAAATGCAACTTTTTGTTTTGATAAAAAGCTCTTTATGGCCAAAATTTTAATTTATTTTATATGGTCACGATCCTCGTGACGACCTCGTCCCCAGTAATGAGATCTCTTTCTTATATTCTTTCTTCGATTATCTCTCATCGTGATGGACGACCTCGCCTAGGTCATAAGGCGCATTTTTGTCGCCGCTAAATGGTGACACAAGTATCGCAAAATTTGTGATGTCCCGATCCCTAGTGATGGGATAACTTGTCTAAATTGTCTATCAATTCCTTCTTTTCTTGTCTTTTTCCTCAAAGGGTCGCATTTTCAAAAAAATTCCTCCGAGCTCTAACCATTCCTTTATCTCTGCAGAAACCACTGGCATTTGCAAGATGGTTCAAACCAGAGCCGGAAAGGAGACTGCCCCTCAGCTCAGCGACAGCGAAGTCGAAGCAACGAGTTCTCCTAAATCAATCAGAGGGCAGAATCAGAATCAAACCGATGATATAGACCCTGCCATGTACAACCTGTTCAAAAAAATGATGACCAGAATGATGTCAGAACAGGCTGAGGCCAGTCAGAAGAAGGTTGCTTCAAAAAGCAAACCAAAGAAGAAAACTGTGAAAAACTAGTCAAGATCATCAGAAAGAAAGTACAGCCTGACACCACTTCTGAAGAAACAAAATCAGTTGAAGAGGAATCAGAAGAGAAAGAACAATTTGTTTATCATCAGAATCCTCTGCCACAACCTGTAAAAACTGTTGCAAAGCCTGAATAAATTAACAAGCCCATTTCGGCTAATGATCTGATGCAAGAACAGATGAAAGAAATGAATCAGGCCATCAAGGATATCCAGGCCAAAAGTAAGGGCAAGCAGACCTACTCTGGTGAAGATTTTTACCATGGCCTAGATGGGGATGACAATATGGAAAATCTCCCTCGCAAATTCCTTAAGTTCGACGGAACAAGCAACCCTAAGGCTTATTTGACCACTTTCTATGCTGAGTGCGGCCATTTCAGGAAAGACAACCGGGCATTATTCATTTGCTTTCCTCGCAGCCTAGAGGGTGTAGCGGCTAGGTGGTATGCAGACCACATTAATCCTATCGAACTACGAGAGTTCGATAAAGTTGTTAACTTGTTCATTAAGCGCTTCATGTTCAATGTTGAAGCCTCACCAACCCTCAACCATCTGTACAATTTAAAACAAAATGAGAATGAGAAAGCCAGCGAATTCATCCACAGGTGGAGAAGCACCTGTAACAGAATGAGGGTTCCCATCCCAGAGGAGCACGCCCTATAGATTATTTTGAACAACTTTGCGCAGCCCCTGAGGAACCTCATTTCTACATCGCCCGCTAAATCATTCATCAAACTAATTGAGAGAGCCAAGTGGCTCGAGACTCGCTTGGACAATGGCCTATAAGAAGGGTATCCTTTTGTCAAAGGGAATCCGATCAAAAAAAGAAGGCGCACATTGCCTATTCTATAGGATTTTCGGATCAGGGCAGCGACAGTTCTGGCAGCAAGAAGAGCAAGAAAATTGTAACAAGAATGCCAGGCATTTTAGGGCCGAAAGGACAAACTCGGCAACTCAGAAAGGAAAATTTGTCAAGCCACAGTCTATTCAGCCAGCACCGCAGCCAGAAACAAAATAGTCGAAAAAGCCGAAACACGAGGGTTGGAGTTACGACCGAGAGTTCACAGCCCTGGAGCAATCCCACGAAAACATCTTGGAATATATGATGTCGAAAGGAATGATCAAACTCCCCAAGGTGGCAGACCCTCCTGTTGCTATGGGAAAATGGACTAACAAATTCTGCAAATTCCACCAGACTGTTGGACATGATACCGAGCATTGCTTTGTTCTTAAGAACATCATCCAAGACTGCATTGACAAAAATTTATTGATCGAGGATGAGGAAGAACAACCGGAAATCTTGTCCAAGCCCTTTCCCAAGCATTCAGTTTCAGTCATCACGGAGCAGGCATTCACTCTTCAAGATAGCATTCAACCATGTTCTAGGCAGGACATTCAGGATCAGCATCAGGTCCTGGTCCTTCGTCAAGCGCAGTCTTTCGCCAAAAGGGTGGATATTACTGCATTTCACAAGAAAACAACCAAAGAACCAGCAAGAATAGCAGCAGACATTTCCAGAATAGTCCCCAGAATTCCAAAGTGTTTCGTCAAGACAGCTTCGAAGAAAGAAGAGGCTTCAGGATCAGTTCAGAAGCCAATAACCGCTTTATCCAACATTTCTATCCTAGATCTGACCCACGCTTCGCCCGAGCACCAGCAAGTGCTAGAAGACCTGCTCAGAAAGATCAAGGTCAAGCCTAGCACAACACCGCAAGATATGGCTCAAATCGTCAATCAGGCCATGACGAACGCACCTATCACATTTTCTGATGAGGATCTGCCAAAGCCTCATTCTTTCAACAACAACGCCGTATACATAGTGGTGCGAACCAGGGGCATGACAGTCCCTCATATGCTCATCAATGGAGGCAACAGCCTCAATATCTGTCCTCAGATGACAGCCAAGGCTTTATGACTGAAAGAAGAAGAATATACCCCAGATTCCATAACGGTCTACGGTTTTGACAACCATGGGCAGACAGCCAAGGGGAAAATATTTCTCGAAATCTTCATCAACTATTCAGTGCATATTGTCCTTTTCCACGTAGTGAATCTGCCACCTACATACAATCTGTTGCTTGGACACACATGGATCTACAACGCCAATGTTGTTTCATCAACCTTGCACAAATGTATCAAGTGGTCGAAGGGAGGCATGATCACTATGGTCCTAGGAGAGGATCCGGAAGAGCGACTCCCGCAGCCAATGATTCCCCGTCCTACTTTCACTGCCGACATCCCGAGCATCAGGGAAGTCGATAAAATCAATCTAAGTGAAAGTCTGGACATGTTAAAATTGAAAGAAGTTCAGCCGACAGAAAATGTTGCAGCAGTGGTTCAGTGGCGGGGACCTCGCTTCTTCAAGCTAGGTGGGCGCTTTGATTGCACTTCACTCAAAGATCACCCTCTTTTCCCTCAGTTCTCAAAAACTAAGAGAGGGTTTGATCTTCTGATAAAGCACGGTTATCAGCCCTTCAGGGGCCTGGGCAGCAAGGAAGACGACATTCTGGAACCAATCGTCCCCGCTCGGCATGTTGAGGGTACAGGCTTGGGTTTTACAGGTCAATTGTCCGGCAGGAAGACCACCTTCATCAAAGGAGCACAATGAAGACAATGCTAGTGTTTTTTGCTTTCTTTTTCTTTTCTATGTCATCTTGTAGGGGCACAAAATCCGCCCCAGTTTCCTTCTTTTCATCAAAGCATATGTAAATATCAAGAATATTTCAAATCAATGAAATTCTTATTTTGGTGTACATAAATTCTTCGCTTATATCCTTGTCTATATTGTCATTCTCTGTTTCTGTACAAACGGCTATTTTTAAATATCTTACCCTTTCCTCAAAAACCTTCTTTGCATTTTCAGGATTGCCGGAATCATGGCTCCTAAATCGCTCAAAAAGCTCGTTATCAATACCAACTTTTCTCAAAATAAATCCAAACCGGCCAGGATCTGCAAGGCAAAGGCAGGGGCAGAAATCAGCAAGGTAACAACGCAGATCAAAGAGTTAGCAGAATTCGATTCGGCGATTCAGAATTTGCCAGCATTCAGAAGCAGGATGAACCATCGCCATTGGTTCAAGATCCAACAGAGGATGTCAATATCGGTTCAGAAGATGATCCGAAAATCCTCAAAATTGGTTCCAGCTTAAATTCAGATAAGAAAAAAATGCTCATCTATTTTCTCAAACAACATCAGGAAGTCTTTGCTTGGACTTATGAGGATATGCCAGGCTTAGACCCCAAGTTGGTCGAGCATCGCCTTGTGCTGAAGCCAGATTGCAAACCAATCAAGCATAAATTAAGAAAAATGGATCCTCGAGTAGCACCACAAGTTAAAGAAGGACTTGAAGAGCTGTTAAACGCAGGATTCATTCGGACTATCGAATACCCAGATTGGTTGGCGAACATCGTGGCAGTTCCCAAAAAGAATGGCAAAGTCCGGATTTTTATTGATTTCAGGGATTTGAACAGAGCAACCCCGAAAGATGACTATCCACTCCCCAACATCGATCTATTGATCGATAGCACGGCAGGCGATGCTATGTTTTCCTTTATGGATGGATACTTAGGCTATAATTAGATCAAATTGGCCGCTCATGACCAATCCAAAACTTCCTTCACCACGCCTTGGGGTACGTTTTGCTATACAGTCATGCCGTTTGGGCTCAAGAATGCTGGGGCGACCTATCAGAGAGCAATGACAGTTATCTTTCATGACCTGATGCACAAGAACATGGATGCTTATGTGGATGACATCCTGGTCAAGTCAAAAGAAGGAGAGGATCATCCTGATGCTCTCGGCCAAGTCTTCGAAAGACTTATTCTCTATAAATTGAGACTAAATCCACAGAAGTGCATCTTTGGAGTGGAATCAGGCAAACTGTTTGGCTATATGATCAGCAAGAAGGGCATAGAAGTGGATCCTGCCAAGGCAAAGGCGATCATTGATATGCTGCCTCCCACTAATCTTAAAGAACTGCGAAGCCTTTAGGGTCGCATTTAGTCTATTTGACGTTTCATCTTAAATTTGCCCATGAGATGCGAACCCTTCAATCACTTGTTGAGAAAAGAAGTAAAGTTTGAGTGGGGATCAGAATGTCAGCTCTCATTTGAGCGCATCAAGCAGTATCTCCTCAATCCACCAGTTCTGAAGCCACCAGAACTTGGAAAGCCGCTTCTCTTGTACATCTCCATCAATCATAATGCTTGCGGCGAATTTCTCGCACAGTACGAGGAAGGCAGCCGAATAGAGCATGCCATCTACTACATCAGCAAGACCTTTATCGATTATGAGAAAAGATACTCTCAAATGGAAAAGACATGTCTAGCCTTAGTATGGATGTGTCAAAAGCTGAGACATTATCTGTTGGCATCAGAAATCAAAATTCTGTCAGGACTTAACCCTCTCAAGTACATCCTTGAGCAACCTTTTCTTACTGGACGGATTGCGAAATGGCAAGTCCTCCTGATGCAGTACGATTTGGAATATGTTTCTCAGAAGTCAGTCAAGGGTCAGTCCATCGCAGATCAGTTGGCAGATTTCCCGTTGACAGAAGAGATCAAAGCAGAAGATGATTTTCCTAATGATCGCATCTGCAGTGTTCAGGAGTCCCCAGTTTGGACTCTATTCTTTGATGGAGCTAGAAACATGTCTGGTATAGGAATTGGAATCTTGTTAATCACTCCTGAAAAGGAGATGCTCCCTTATTCCCTCAAGCTCGACTTCCAATGTACTCATAATATGGCCGAGTATGAAGCTCTAATATAAGGCCTCAAGATTTTGCAAAACTTTGATGTCAAGAGAGTGCACGCCTTCGGCGACTCATTGCTTGTTATAAGCCAAGTTAATGCCGAATGGCAAGTCAAGGATTCAAAGTTAATCCCTTATCACAAGATTGCCTTAGCTCTCATAGGCAACTTTTTGAAGAATTTTAACTCAACCATGTCAAGAGGGAATACAACCACATAGCAGATGGCCTAGCTTGTTTGGGCTCCATCCTGTCATTTAAAGACAGTGAATCATGTCGCTCCATCGAGATCGGCAGACTTGATCAATCTGCCTACATTTCAGATGAGCAAGTGAACCAAGCCACTCAGAAAGAGAAGCCTTGGTACCAAGACATCAAAAATTTCATTGAAACTGGTAAATTTCCATCGAAAATGCCAAAAAAGGAGCAACACGTGATTCAACGTATGTCAGCACATTATTTCATCTTCGCCGATACTCTCTATCGTCGTGGATTC
This sequence comes from Nuphar pumila, assembly GCF_984573655.1. Lineage (NCBI taxonomy): Eukaryota > Viridiplantae > Streptophyta > Magnoliopsida > Nymphaeales > Nymphaeaceae > Nuphar > Nuphar pumila. Next base: position 50,227,950 of record NC_143257.1, on the reverse strand, counting down.
AGTTTTGAGTACGCCAGATGCTTAGATAAGGATGAAGCCATGGAAGTTGTTCGAGAGGCACACGAGGGAATTAATGGTGGTCACGTCGGCTACCAAACACTCGTCAAGCAAATCATCCGGGCAGGGTATTACTGGAAAACCATGCAGCAGGATTGCCATCAATTTGTAAGGAAGTGCGTCAAATGTCAAATGCCCGCACCTTCCATTCATGCGTCAGCCGCATACTTGCAATCCGTGGTCTCTCCTTGGCCCTTTTTGATGTGGGCCTTCGATGTAGTTGGCCCGATCACCCCTTCGGCTTCTAATGGCCACCGATATTTCCTCGCAGCCACATAATACTTCACCAAATGGGTCGAAGTTGTCACTCTGCGGACAATGGAAGGCCGACATGTGGTTTCTTTTATTCACAAAAATCTTCTTTGTCACTTTGACGTCCTGCATGATATCGTGTCAAATAATGGCAGCCACTTCAAGAATGAGAGGATGAAGACCTTCTGCTTGAAGTTCAGGATTCATCACCACTTCTCAGCTCCTTACTATCCTCAAGGAAATGGCCAGGCAGAAGCCACCAACAAGATTTTGATCCGCATTCTAGAAAGAACTATGAAAACAGGCCGCGATTGGCATGAGAACATGCATGACGCATTTTGGGCATACCGAACCACCATTCGGACCCCAACCAATGCTACTCCTTCAGAGCTTGTCTACGGAACCGAGGTAGTATTACCTCTCCACGTTCAAAAGCCTGCACTCAAATTTGCGTCGCTCATCGAACTTCCACTTGATCAATATCAACAACAAAAGTTGGTACAGCTTGATCTGTTAGATGAGAAAAGGCTCAACGAAGCAGAACATGCTTAAGCCTATCATCAGAGGATAGCTCGGCACTATGTCAAATCAGTTATTGAGAGAAGATTTTGAGTCAATGATCTTGTGCTTAGATCGATAGCTCATCTCAAGCATCGACCGAAGGTCAAATGGTCACCCAATTGGGAAGGCACTTATGTGGTAAAGGAAGTGTTGCCTCGCAATTCCTATTGTTTGATCAATGTAGATGGAGTGAAACTGCCAGATCCTATTAATGCTTTACATTTGAAGAGATTTTACACTTGAATTGTTCATCATAGCCTTTGTACTTTTCAAAAGTCTTTCAATAAAGAAATAAACTTCTATCAAATTCTTGCATTCTTCTCCTTGATACTGGGGCATTTTTATTTTTGATCTATACTCATTTTCCTTCATCATATGCAGGCAGGATCAGACGAATCTTTTTCTAAATTTTTTATCAAATTTTTGATTAATCTTGTTATCTTTATTAACTGCATTTGCTTCATTCTCCAATTTAATCAAGTTTTCATCAATTTATCGTTAATTTTGTCAGACTTTATCAAGTTTTATCGATTTTATTTTATTAATCTTTTCCTTTTTAACCCTTTCAGGTTAAGGGATAAACCTGATGCCTCTTTCCCATGAGGTATTCTTTTATTCATTTTCCCCTCAGGTTAAGGGAAAAACCTGACCCTCGTTGTCCAAGGTGTTCCCATTCAGGATAAGGGATAATCCTGATACCCCTCATGGGAGCACCGCTGCTACCCGTGAAAATTCTTTTTCAAAATAAATTTTCAATAAATTTCTTTAAATTTTTCTCCATTTTTATAAATTTTATTCTTCTTCAGGTTAAGGGATAAACCTGAATTATTTCCCATAAATTCTTCAATCCACATCAAATTTTGTTCTATATTCCCTCAGGATAGGGGAAAATCCTGAAGCCATCATAAATAAATTCGGATCTTAGGCCATCTTGGGTCAATGATGTCGAATGAATTTCTCATCTTCATCATCGAAATCTATTCATGCTTTTGTCAATCCTTCAAGTTCCGACTCCCGGGTTGGAATCGTTTCCTTTCCATATGAGTTCCGACTCAGGATTTCATTTTCCATTTTTTTTTAAATCCGGGTTCCGGCTCGAGTTTCCCCTTTTATTTTTGTCTGAAGCTTCAAGTTCTGACTTGAACCTCCATTTGAATCCAATGCTCGTGTTGGACAAATCGTTATGTCGAGAATTCGATTTTTCAAACTCAATTCTCACTCATTTTTGATGTTTGAAAACCGGGTTCCGACTCAGATTTTCCTCGTTGTATATTCTTATTTCTGAAGTCTCAAGTTCCGACTTGAACTTCCTTTTGAATCCAATGCTCATGTTGGATAAGTCGTTGTGTCGAGAATTCGAGTTTTCAAACTCAATTCTCACTCATTTCTTACGTTTGGAAACCGGGTTCCGACTCAGATTTTTCTCTTTGTATATTCTTATTTCTGAAGCTTCAAGTTCCAACTTGAACTTCCTTTTGAATCCAATGCTCGTGTTGGACAAGTCGTTGTGTCGAGAATTCGAGTTTTCAAACTCAATTCTCACTCATTTCTTACGTTTGGAAACCGGGTTCCGACTCGGATTTTTCTTTTTGTATATTCCTATTTCTGAAACTTTAAGTTCCGACTTGAACTTCCTTTTGAATCCAATGCTCGTGTTGGACAAGTCGTTGTGACTGTGAACACCCCAAATTTTTCAAAAGTTTGTAAATATTTTCTTTTTTTTTTTTGCCCTTCATCTTCATTTTTTGGGTAATTAAGTCAGTTTTAAATCTAAATTCCACTTTATTTCTCAAGTTTTATTGAAATTAAATTTATTTTATATATCTGACTCAATTTCGGATCCGGATCAAGATAAAAGATCTAAATCTGAGCCTCGTTGTCCAATGTTCAAAATCAAATTCTCGAAATTTCCAAAATAACCTTTTGAAAAGCTTAGACAGTTCGTCCGGTATCCGTTTGGATTCGTCAAATGGTATTTCTCAATTCAAAGTTTAAAACCTCAATATTTTCTCAAAACTTGGGTCAAAACCCATTTTTTTGAATAAATTTTCCCAAAATAGCCTTGAAAACCTTCTTCTGTAAATATTTCCCAAAAATACAAAAAAAATAATTTAAATCCTCGTTTTCTCGTAAAGTTTAAGGTTTTATCCCAAAAATACCAAAAATGGAAAAATGTAAAGAGAAAAAAAAAAAAAAATATATATATATATATATATATATATATAACAAAAATCGATTTTTGAGAAAACCTCTTTTCTGAAATATATCTTTTTTTTAAGGAAAACCACCTTTTCGAAAAATCCCGAAAAGAGCCCCCCTTTGTGATAAATATTTTAAACCAAAAGGGGCTCGGGGAAAAGTTTTTTAGGCTTTTGAGAACCCCTGGCGAGAAAGGATCGGTGGTCCAGGGGCGGCGCCTTTCTCCCCTCTTCCAGAAGCTTCTTCCCATCCGCCGCACTCCCCTCATTGCAAGCTCCATAGCGATGGCCCCAGCACCGTCGATGGCCAACGGCCTCACAGGCCTTCCCCTCCGATCCTCTTCTTCCATCATCAAGCACCCTTGGCCCTTCAATTTTAACCACTTTCCTCCTTCACGAAGCTCCCACTGAACCCTCCAGAACTCCCATGTAAACACCCCAAATTTTCACTCACCTTCTTGACATTTCCACCAATCATCACATTTCGGTTCTCCAGAAGCAATGAAGGGCAAAATGGTCATTTTCCAAGATTGAACCTTGCAGAAAATCTAAACATTTCATTCTTGAGCCTCAAAATTTCTATATTTAGGTTCAGAGACATCTTCAAACTACAAATCTTCAAAATCCTTTTCTGGACAAAAAGCTAGAATTTCCAAGTCCGAGCTCAAAGTGATATTTCATAGAACATGTCTTTGCATAGCATTGCATCATTTCACTGCACAACATGTCATTTTGAGATCCAGAACTCCTGATTTTCAAAATTGTCAATCCAGATTTGATTTTTAAACTTTTCAAAATTGATTTTCAAAACCCTGGGCCTTCAAAATTACCAATTCTTCCCATTTTACCCCCAGGACCCCGAGTTACAAAAGTTTTCTCCAGAAAACGATCTAGATAGTCTTTGACATTGATTTTAAAATTTTGTCAGTTGAAAAGAGGGGGACACAATTTCAAAATTCATAAGACCTTATTTCAAACTTTTACAAAATGGCTCAGAATTTCTTCACATCTTTCTAAATTTTGCCCTGAAAAACCATTTTTTTACAAGTTTTGAAATCAAGCCAAATTTTGCTTCGTGTTTTCCAAAACTAGTCTAATATTATGAAAATTCCAAAACATCTCACTTGGCTTTTATTTCAAATAAGTGACGTGGGACCCACCCTGAGGTGGTGTCACACTCAAATTCTCAAAATTTTCTCTTATTTTCAAAACAGTGCCCATCCGGAAGTGACACCGATTTATAAAACTTTTTTTATTTTATTATTATTTTTTAATTTTAAACAAAAAAAAATTAGTGGGCCAACGCATAGGTGGCGCCATACTAAAGATTTTATTCTCAAAAGAGTTTCAAATCAGGATGAGGTGGCATCACCCTGAAATACCCATTTTTTTATTATTTATTTTATCATTTTATTTTATTTTATTTCCCTTCACCCGTTTTCTTAAACAGCCCTAAAAGGTGCCACAGCCGAACCTTCCTAAAAAGACTATTTACTTTACTTAAACCATAGGTAAAATAAACCAAGTTTTTTTTAAATGGCTAAGAGCCGCCCCCCTCTCAAAGAGCGACATTTTCAAAATTTTCAAAAGTTTGAATTCATTTCAAACGATTTCAAAACCTGGGGTAACGCCCCAAAATCTGCGATTTTTTTGGGAAACCTAATGAAAACTTTTAAAAGGAGACCCTATTGATCGCAGAAAGGAGAGGAGGCAGTTTTGGGAGATCAAATTTTTGAGATTTCGACTTCCTCTTGGAGGGCTGCAACCGTCCTTCAGGAGAACACTCAGAAGCCAATACAAGAAAAAGGGGGGTTTGGTTCTTATCGTAGGGGATTCACCAATGAGAGAGACAATTTTTTTTTCCTACAGCCAAAGGGGGATCCGTTGCCCGATTGATTTTCCGCTTTTGGTTCTTATTGCAGAGCTCTTCTAGAGGGAAGGAGGCTATCCTCGTTTCAGCTGCTATAAAACCAGAGGAGTTCGATTGAGTAGGGAGCAAAAGTGAGAGGAAGGACCCTTCCTGCATAATCCAAACTCGCCCAGGGTTTTCTCCATCCAGCGTGAGAGGCATCAAGCCCTTCAACTGTAGGGGGGGGGGGGGGGGGGGCTGTGGGACGTCCCATTGGGTGCCGGAGATTCAGCAGGGCTTCTTTCCCCTTTTCTTCATCTTACCCGCAGAGCCTGTCTTTTCTTCAGAGCCTACCAGCTACAGGAAAACGCCATCCAGCGTGTAGGAGGCTTCCCATCCTCTTCAGCTCAGCCGCAGGAAACCGTACCTTCCTTGCTGGTGTAGAGGATCCAACTGCCTCCCATCTTCCTTCAGTCCAGCAGCCAAAAATCGATCTTCAGTTCCCTTCTGCAGTACTCCAGCCACATTGTAAGTTCTGCATCATCTTCTTCTTCTTCTTTATCTTTCCAACCGATTCTGTCATGATTTTCTGCTATTTCTTTGATTTAGTTGTTGATTTAGATTGTTTGCTTGATAGTCGTTCATTACATCTGGTTGGTCTGCAATTTCCTGTTATCAATTAAGTTTCGTTTTTCATTCAGGTCTGTTTTTTTTTTCTGATTTACTTGTTTTCAATTTCTTTCATTTCCTGCATAGTTCTTCATTTCCCTGTCTTGCTGTTCTGAATTTCTCACTTTGCAATTTCTGATTTCATTAATGTTTCTTTTGTTTGTTTTACAGCATTGCATTTCTTCAACTTCCTGTTTTTTTCATTAGGTTCTGATTTAATGTTTCTTCAACTTCCTGTTTGCTTCATTGTTTTCTTTCCTGCAATTTCGTTTTGAGATTGTCAATTCCTATTTTTTTTTTTTTATTGTCTTGTTTTGTCATTTTCCTTGTTTATGTTTATAACGTTCAGTCGGTTAATTGCTTGAAGTTTTATTTCATTTCAGCATGCTTTCGTGCATTTCCTGTTTTAATGAATTCTTGTTTTCAATTAATTGCATCTCCTGTTTTCGTTTTATCATCCAATTTTCTGTTTTTGCATTTAGTACATTCTATGTAATTCATTTCCTGATTTTTTTTATGTCTTTCTCATTCAATCACTTTTTGTTTTACTTTCACATGTTTTCTTAAGTAGTACTATTAGTTAAGTAGTTAGATAATTAATTGCCAGATATTAGTTAGTCAAGTAGATTAATTGTTAGTTAAGAAATAGAATTACATAGTTAATTGCTTTGTAAATAGTTAGTTAGTAAGTAGAAGTAATTAGAATTAGTTTTCAATTTTAATTAGTCATTTAGGTTTCTTTCATATTCCTAGCACTTAATTAGGATGTTTTTTTTAAATATAGTTTTACTTCTATCTCTGGTTCTGCTCGTGTTCATTTGATTTGTGCAGGATTGCACAGGAGTGGACATTATCTTAATGAACACTTAGTGATGAACTCGATATCTATAAAAAAAAAATCTGGAAGATATGGTTGCGTTTGGAGCTATCAAGTATTTAGTTATATTTTTATTTTGTCAATAATGTAACAATCGAATGTAAAACTTTGGAATAATATTTATTTTACTGCTTAGATTAGACTGCATCTCATATAGTTTGATTTCAGTAATATCCTGCTTGTATGATGCATATATCTCAATTTTCAAAAATCACTGTGGATGAACACGAATGGCACGTGCACCAACTCTTAGAGAGTTGATGAACTCGGTGGAGTTCATATTTACGGTCCTAGTCAGAATATGGATGAAACCCAGATCCATCATCTCTCTACCAGTCACATTGAGCCTACACTCTTAGGCTATCTTAAAATGCACATCATATTTCCAATTTTTCAAAATATTGTGAATTAACTCAAGTAAACTCTGAACATATTCATGGCCACAGCCAGAATATGTGAAAGTTTTACTTTGGTTTAATACACACTTTCCAACCAATTTTTCAGAAATCTTTTCAAAGTGCATTCATTCATTCAAATCATCTACATCATCTGTTTTTCTCATGATTTTCTTAAGAGATTTTCACTTCATGAAATCGAGTTCTCAAGAAACTATGATGATATTCGAAGTTGGATTTTCCAAATCAAAGTTTTCCCATGATTTTCCCTGAAAATGTTATTTTTCTTACGATTCTTTTCAAAAGAAAACTTTTATCTTTCTCAAGAATCAAAGTTGATTTTCAGATATTTCAAAGATAAGATTCTCAGGATTTCAATTTTCTAAGTTTTTGAGTTTCCATCTCCAAAGAGCTTTCCCATAAATTTTCTATCCTTTTCCTAAGAAAATTCTCAAAGTTCGAGTTTTCCTGATAAGTGTTTTCCTTTTCAAATGTTCATCTTTCTCAAGATTTTCCCGAGATTCTCATTTCTTCATGGTTTTCCAAGTCTTTATAAACTTTCTCAAAATTTTCTTGAGATTCTCACTTCTTCAAGATTTTTCAAATCTTTATAAACTTTTTCGAGATTTCAAATCTTCTTCGTCTGAGTTTCCTGAGAGATTGATTTCCATCTTTTTCCTGAGAAATGCTTTTCAATTTCAAATGTTTTCTAAGCATACATCATATTTTCTAACTTACATTTTACCAAATCTCATAGCACATGCCTGAATTCTCTGTGCATTTAGGATAGAACACGATTTCGATAATTTCACTAAGTCAAGCACAATTTTGGTCCTTGGTTCGATTACCCCTGTTAAAGGTGGCAGGAACGGTCGAACCTCGTACCGACAGGTCGAGCCCCATCCCATGGATTTTCCCGCAATTTTCAAAACGGAGGCGAGTATTTCAAAACAATTTCCAAAATCCGGTCAAGTTTGAATCGCGAAAGCATTTTTCTCTCTCTTCTGCAAGGAAGGGAAGACAGGAAAATTTTTGCGACGATAATAGGTTTGGTAACCGTGATGGGACCTGTCCTTGTCTAACTTAAATTGTGCTTGACTTAGTTCAATTATCAAAACTGTGTTTACAAAATGTCAGCTCTTTTACTTTTTTTCATGCGAACCTAGGAGCCTAGATTCTGACCTAGCTGACATTGACTGCATATAGCTTAGGCATGGTTTGGTAGGACCAGATTGAGGAGGTATTTTTCATGTTCACATAGACTTAGGTCAGAATACAACTCTCCTCAATTTAGGATCTGAATGCAAACAATGTATGCTTCTTCAAAAGATTTTCAAAAATCTATCTCTCTAGGATTTAGAGTCCTCTATTTCTTGCATGTGATCATTTTTTTTCAAACCCCCCTTACCTATCATTACCCAGTCTTCACGTTGCTGGGCTCTCTTCCAGAACCCTAGTTCGGGACAGAGCCTCACAACTGGGCCAATTATTTGGGTTAACACCCCCTACCACGTACCGCGGGCCACAGTCCGAAGTATATCGGTAGGCGCTAAAGGATGTTGGAAAACCTTACCTTAGAACCGGAGTTGAGATTATATGCCACGTACCTCGTATTTCAGTTCGGGTATATCGGCATAACTGGATTGGACAAAGATGATCTAAACTTAGAGTTAGGACTAGGGCCCTACAGCTGTTTTCAAAATGATGCATTTAGAGTCAACCTTTTAGGGAGTGTTGTATGCACATAAATGTTTATGCAGGATGTGATTGATTGCATGTTACCTCTATTTTCTTACATTTTTCCTAAAATATTTTCAAATACCCATATTCTCATTCTTTTCCTTTTATTTTCTCAAACCCTGGATGATTTTCCCAAATATCCAATTTCTTTCAAAACTCCAGGTGATTTTTCATTCTCCCGTTCTACTGGATCTCGAATTTCCAGCTGCATTTTTATCCTGCCTGCAATTTTCCCAAAATCATATATTTTCTCTCATTGGATTTTCAATTCTTTTGTCTGTTTGCAAAAATTCTTCATCTTATTTTTCTCGTACATACCACAGTGGAAATTGTTCACCCACTTGCCTTCTCCTTATTCTAAATCCGTTTGCGGATTGTTTTTTTCCAAGAGATATCTCTTTCCTTCAAAAATGGTGTTTTTCTCATGGTTGACGACCTCGCCTGGGTGGCAAGGCACATTTTCCGTTGTTTATTTCTCTTAGAAAGAATAACAACATAATTGTCGTGATTTCAGCGGCAACTCCATCCCTAGTAATGGGATATTCTTCCAATTGTTTACCATATCGTCAATAATCATTTTCTTCCCAATCCAAAACTTCCTCAGAGTCTGATCAAGGCTTTATCATGCAGAGAGCATCCTCAACATTTGATGGTTCGAACAAGGTCAGGAAGAAGAACCACATCATCACAGCACTCCTCAGCCTCAGAAGGTGAAATGGATCATCCCGTGAATCAAGATCAACAACAAGAGGAGGATGGCATAGACCCACAGATGTATGCCATGTTCTAGAAAATGATGACCAAAATGATGAGTGAACAGGCTGGGACCAGTGCAGAGAAGAATCCATTCAGAGAGAAGTTCCACGGGCACAAGGATAAGAAGACTTCCAAGAAGCAAGTTCAGCCAGAGGAAATTTCAGATGAATCAGAATCAGAGGAAGACACCGATGAAGAATATGAGGTTTCTCCGGTATTTCAGAAGCATAGCCAAGAACAAAGAAGGATTCGCAAATCAAAAGGTCAAGTGGCAGAAGAGCTCTTGCAGACACAGTTCAGGGAAATGGCCAAAGTGGTTAAAGATCTGCAAGCCTGCGACAAGGGCAAGAAAGTCTTCACCAGCGAGGACTTTTATGATGGCCTTGAAGGAGACGAAGATCTGGAGAATTAGCCCCGTAAATTCATCAAATTCGATGGTTCTGGCAATCTCAAAGCCCACCTCGCCATGTTCTTCGCCGAATGCTCCAAATTCAAGAGAGACAATAGGGCTCTATTTCTCTATTTTCTTCGTAGCCTAGAAGGCACTGCCGCCAAGTGGTACGCGGAGCATATCAATCCAATCGAGCTGCGAGAATTCGATAAGGTGGTCAATCTATTCATCAAGCGATTTTTGTTCAATACTGAAGCGCTACCAACGTTAAATCACCTCTGTAATCTGAAGCAGGGAGATAGTGAAAAAGCCAAGGACTTCATTCGTAGATGGAGAGAGATCTGCAATAAAATGAGGGATCCTATATCAGAAAGGCATGCTTTATCGTTGATCCTGAACAACTTCTTGCAACCTTTGAGAAGTCTTATCTCCACCTCGCCTTCCAAGTCTTTCATAGAGCTTACCGAACGAGCCGAGTGGCTCGAGATGGGGTTGGAGAATGGTGTCTATGATGGTATCACCCTCGTCAAGAACAATCTAGATCCAAAGAAAAAGGCAAATTTCACCTCCTCCGCCAACATCAGCCGCAATGATAACAAAAGTAGTAAGGGCAACCCTGCAGATCGAGAGGAAAGACAGAATAGCAAGCTATCTCAGCCCAACTTTCCACAAAAGGAAAAGATAAAGCGTGAAGGTTGGAGTAGTGATCGTGTGTTCACTCCTCTCAAACAAACACTCGAAGAAGCCCTTGAATTCATGCTGACTAAGGCATTAGTGAAGCTCCCAAAGGCCATAACTCCTCCCACCATCATGGGAAGGTTCAAGAATCAGTTTTGCAAATTTCATCGGGCAGTAGGGCATGACATTGATCATTGTTTTGTCTTCAAAAATATTGTTCAGGATTGCATTGACAAGAGCCTCCTTGCTGAAGATGAAGAAGAAGATGAGCTGGCCATTTTGACCAAGCCTTTCCCAGATCATTCAGAAAATTGATGATGCCAAAGTTTCCCGCTTTCTTCCTTTCGTTTTGCCAGTCACCTCGTAGGAGCAAGTCCGCCCAGTTTTTGCAAGCTTTTGGTCGAGTGCTTATAACTATGCAGTATTTTTGTTATCAGTTCTGATTATCAATAAAATATCAAATTTCTTCATCCAATACTTCTTTCTTTTGCCCCATTAGGGCACCTGTTTTCGTTTTAAAGAATCTTCTTTGCCTATTCTTTTCAAGATGAGGGGCAATCCCAACATCATTCATGAGAGAAATGAAATTACCTATGAGGGTTTTTCAAAAATCGTGAAATTCTTGAAAATTTTATATAAACATCTTCGTTATGATCACCCAAAAGTTTAATGTTTCGTTCCAATCTTTTTCAAAAATCAACCATTGCGGTGATCTTCTTTTCTTAAATTGGTTTCAAACCATTATCTTTAAAATCAACCTTTGTGTTGATTTTCTTTTCCAAAATTATTGTTAAACCAATTCGTTTTCAAAATCAACCCTCATGATGATCTCTCTTCAAAATCAACTGTCGTGTTGATTCCCCTTTCAAATATCAGCTTTCACGCTGATCATTCTTCAAAATCAACCTCACAGTTGATTTCCTTCCCAAAATGATTCCTCACTTGCAAAATAACATTTTCCTTTTACTTTAAAGATCCCATGTACAAACACTTTCTCACTTCTCATTTTGCTTTTATCATTTCAAAGGGATAATATAATCCTGTTTCCTTTCCTCGATTTTTAAGCATCAATAAAATTATTAAATTTGCCAATAGTTTGGCACCATTTTATTTGCGCCTCTTTCCTTTTTACAATATGTCTCTTGTGATGAATGACCTTGAAGACGTCTCTCAATCAAGAAGCTTGTCACCTTATTCCTCGATTATCCTTCTTTGTATTCAAAATCTTCCTCCCTAGTTACATTGGGGCATTTTTTTTGAAAAATCTATCTTTACCTCAAAACATTCTGTATGGAGGCAGGATAAACCAATCTCTCTTTTTGCATGTATATGCACTCACTTGCATTAATTTTGCATTCATTTACATTTCATGTGCATTTGCATTTCATTTTGCATCCATTTTCTTCCCCTTCAGGTTAAGGGATAAACCTGAATCATTTTCCATGATTTTCTAATTTCTATTCATATCCCCGTTCAGGATAAGGGGTTAATCCTGAAAATCAGACCACATACATCTAAATATGATGGTCTTTTTCATTGCAAGTCAAATAATCCAGTCCTCGAACTGGTTATTCTCAAAACTTTCAATCCCAACTCTTGCACTGTCGATTTTCAAAATTCAATCTTCTGATTAAAGATTTTCCTTTGAGATTCGAGCCCTAACTCGAACTTTCCTGCTTTCCTTCGAAGATTTGAGTTTTAACTCAAGTTTTCTTTCCTTCAAAATCTGAACTTCCCAGTTTTCCTTTGAGATTCGAGCCCCGACTCGAACTTTCCAAATTTCCTCTAAATATTTGAGTTTCGACTCAAAAATCTGAATTGGCCTAGTTTTTCCTTTTAAGATTTGGGTTTCGACCCAAACTTTATCTCCTTAGAAACCAAACTTCCTAGTTTTCCTTCGAAGGCTCGTGTTTTGACTCGAATCTTCCAGCTTTTCCTGTAAAACCTGAGTCCTGATTCGGATGGTCTTTCAAAACCAACTTTTGAGTTAGGCTTACCTTCAAAATCCAGCATTATGCCAGGACTTACCTTTGAATATGAGTACCATCGTCATGGATGTGTCCACTCGGATGTCAAGCGATCTCTTTTACTAAGGATTTCAAAGAACACTTTGTCAATTTGTCAATCAATTACCTGTTGATTTCAGAATTTTATTACACAAAATTTTACCTCAGTTTACCTTCAGTACTACTTCTAAAAGGGTAAACCTTTTGTGAAGAAGGATTCAAAATCCAGATTCTTTCTATTGGCCAACCAAAAGGATGAAGGATAAATCCTCGATATGGCTAGAAAAGAAGATTCAATGTTTTTGCAAAGCCATAGATGATTGATATTGATCGCAGTCAATGGCACATTTTTAAAGACCATTCTTGTGAAAATGAGGCAGTGGAAATATCCTGAGCATTAGAAAAGAGAGAATTCATCCAAGTCCTGTCTCCTCAAAATCACCTAAGCTGTAATTAAATATCCGCAAAAGGGATCTCTCACCTGTCGTCAAGATGAAGGCGAATTAGGCGAATAGACCCCCGAGGCCAAAGAAGATTCGAAACATCTCCAAGATGACGGAGTTTGTGACGGATCCTTCCAGGGAGAGTCCAAAGCACTTTCGAGATGAAGGCAGATGTGATGAACCTCCCGACAATCCCTAAAAGATATTTAATTTCAACTATTATCCAAAGATCTCTAACCCATGAGCCAATATCGTCAAAGAAGGATCGAAACATCTCCAAGTTGAAGGAGTTTGTGACGTACCCTTCCCAAAAGAGAGCAAGAGAGGAAAAAGAAAGAGAGAAAAAGTCAGAACATCTCCAAAATGAAGGAGAATGTAGCCAAAACACCAGAGAGCCAAAAGAGTGCAGAAAGATTATCATGAGAGAAGCTCCCAGGATATCAAACTGCCAAATTTATCAAGAATACTCTTTAAATTTGTGAAATTCTATTATCAATACTCTTTCATCAATTGCTTTCATAATATTAAATTCTCACTTTCCTGTTCATATCAAGGAAATTGATAATTTCTTTGAAGAAGGTCAATCACGAGCAATTTGGATTCCAGATCTTGATTCTATGAAGTCAATCATGTCTGAAGTTAATACTTCAGGTAGAAAAGAAGGAATATTTTCACAACAACGAGCATCATTTTCAATTACTTTGAATCAACAAAATTTTCAACATTTTGACAATATTTTCTAGTTATCCTAACGTTAAGTGAGAGCTTGATGTCCATATTGATGCATCTCGACCCCTTTGAGAGATTTTCCTTTATCGTATTTCACATTGTTGAAAGATTAGCCTTATCTCAGAAAGGATAGCCTTTGTCGTCTTTCACATTGTTGAAAGATTAGCTTTATCTCGGAAAGGATAGCCTTTATCATCTTTCACGTTGTTGAAAGATTAGCCTTCTCTCTGAAGGGATTGCCTTTGTCATCTTTCGCGTTGTCGAAAGAATCGTCTTAGTCCTTTGGATCACCTTATCATCTTTCGCGTTGTTGAAAGAATCGCCTTATTCCTTTGGATTGCCTTTTGTCATCTTTCGCATTGTCGAAAGAATCGCCTTGTTCCTTTGGATTGCCTTTGTCATCTTTCTCGTTGTCGAAAGAATCGCCTTGTTCCTTTGGATCGCCAGCGTTCATCTTTCGCATTGCCGAAAGAGTTGCCTTATTCTTCGTTGAAAAAATTGCCTTATTCATCTTTTGCGTTGTCAAAAGAGTTGCCTTACTCTTCTCTGAAAGAGTTTGCCTTGTCTGTCTTTCGCGTTGTCGAAAGAGTTACCTTATTCTCGTCAAAAGATTGCCATATCCATCTTTCGCGTTGTCGAAAGAGTCGTCTTACTCCTTACCTTATTCATATTTCATACTGATGAAAATTTCACTGGATCGCCTTGATCATCTTCCAAGATTGCCTCTTACAATTCCATTTCCATCGTCTCGTTCATCTTCAAGAAAAGTTGTCTTATTCACCTTCCAATATTTCATTTTCCACCCGATCAGGATAAGGGTACAAACCTGAGCCTCATTTAAAGAGGTATTCCATCTTCCACCCGATCAGGATAAGGGTATAAACCTGAGCCTCATTCAATGAGGTATTCCATTTTCCACCCAATCAGGATAAGGATATAAAACCTGAGCCTCATTCAAAGAGGTATTTCATTTTTCGCCCAATCAGGATAAGGGTATAAACCTGAGCCTCATTCAAAGAGGTATTTCATTTTTCGCCCGATCAGGATAAGGATATAAACCTGAGCCTCATTTAAAGAAGTATTTCATTTTCCGCCCGATCACGTTAAGGGTACAAACCTGAGTCTCATTTCGATGAGATATCCCATTCCCCAATCAAGTCAAGGGTTAAAACCTGTGCTTCGTTCTAGACGAGGTATTCCTATCCCATCCAGGTTAAGGGCAAAAAACCTGAACTTCGCTCTCACTGAGCAAATCTATTTTTTTCTTTATTCTCCATTTCATATCTACCATCTTCCTCTGGCTCATTTCTTCATACCCAGTCAGATCCTTCTAACTGGGGTATTTTATATATAGCCCAAATTTGGAGTGTTTTTCTTTGCCACTAAGCTCGGCCATGAGCCGGCTTAGTAGCAAAGAGGGGCATCTGTAAACACCCCAAATTTTCACTCACCTTCTTGACATTTCCACCAATCATCACATTTCGGTTCTCCAGAAGCAATGAAGGGCAAAATGGTCATTTTTCAAGATTGAACCTTGCAGAAAATCTAAAAATTTCATTCTTGAGCCTCAAAATTTCTATATTTAGGTTCAGAGACATCTTCAAACTACAAATCTTTAAAATCCTTTTCTGGACAAAAAGCTAGAATTTCCAAGTCTGAGCTCAGAGTGATATTTCATAGAACATGTCTTTGCATAGCATTGCATCATTTCACTGAACAGCATGTCATTTTGAGATCCAGAACTCCTGATTTTCAAAATTGTCAATCCAGAGTTGATTTTTAAACTTTTCAAAATTGATTTTCAAAACCCTGGGCCTTCAAAATTACCAATTCTTCCCATTTTACCCCCAGGACCCTGAGTTACAAAAGTTTTCTCAAGAAAACGATCTGGATAGTCTTTGACATTGATTTTAAAATTTCGTTAGTTGAAAAGAGGGGGACACAATTTCAAAATTCATAAGACCTTATTTCAAACTTTTACAAAAAGGCTCCGAATTTCTCCACATCTTTCTAAATTTTGCCCTGAAAAACCATTTTTTTCCAAGTTTTGAAATCAAGCCAAATTTTGCTTCGTGTTTTCCAAAACTAGTCTACTATTATGAAAATTCCAAAACATCTCACTTGGCTTTTATTTCAAATAAGTGACGTGGGACCCACCCTGAGGTGGTGTCACACTCAAATTCTCAAAATTTTCTCTTATTTTCAAAACAGTGCCCATCCGGAAGTGACACCGATTTATAAAACTTTTTTTATTTTATTATTATTTTTTAATTTTAAACAAAAAAAAATTAGTGGGCCAACGCATAGGTGGCGCCATACTAAAGATTTTATTCTCAAAAGAGTTTCAAATCAGGATGAGGTGGCATCACCCTGAAATACCCATTTTTTTATTATTTATTTTATCATTTTATTTTATTTTATTTCCCTTCACCCGTTTTCTTAAACAGCCCTAAAAGGTGCCACAGCCGAACCTTCCTAAAAAGACTATTTACTTTACTTAAACCATAGGTAAAATAAACCAATTTTTTTTTAAATGGCTAAGAGACGCCCCCCTCTCAAAGAGCGACATTTTCAAAATTTTCAAAAGTTTGAATTCATTTCAAACGATTTCAAAACCTTGGGCAACGCCCCAAAATCTGCGATTTTTTTGGGAAACCTAATGAAAACTTTTAAAAGGATACCCTATTGATCGCAGAAAGGAGAGGAGGCGGTTTTGGGAGATTAAATTTTTGAGATTTCGACTTCCTCTTGGAGGGCTGCAACCGTCCTTCAGGAGAACACTCAGAAGCCAATACAAGAACAAGGGGGGTTTGGTTCTTATCGTAGGGGATTCACCAGTGAGAGAGATGATTTTTTTTCCCTACAACCAAAGGGGGATCCGTTCGCCGATTGATTTTCCGCTTTTGGTTCTTATTGCAGAGCTCTTCTAGAGGGAAGGAGGCTATTCTCCTTTCAGCTGCTATAAAACCAGAGGAGTTCGATTGAGTTAGGAGCAAAAGACAGAGGAAGGACCCTTCCTGCAGAATCCAAACACGCCCAGAGTTTTCTCCATCCAGCGTGAGAGGCATCAAGCCCTTCAACTGTAGGGGGGGGGGGGCTGTGGGACGTCCCATTGGGTGCCAAAGATTCAGCAGGGCTTCTTTCCCCTTTTCTTCATCTTACCCGCAGAGGCTGTCTTTTCTTCAGAGCCTACCAGCTGCAGGAAAACGCCATCCAGCGTGAAGGCTTCCCATCCTCTTCAGCTCAGCCGCAGGAAACCGTCCCTTCCTTGCTGGTGTAGAGGATCCAACTGTCTCCCATCTTCCTTCAGTCCAGCAGCCAAAAATCGATCTTCATTTCCCTTCTGCAGTACTCCAGCCACATTGTAAGTTCTGCATCATCTTCTTCTTCTTCTTCATTCTTCTTATTCTTCTTTATCTTTCCAACCGATTCTGTCATGATTTTCTGCTATTTCTTTGATTTAGTTGTTGATTTAGATTGTTTGCTTGATAGTCGTTCATTACATCTGGTTGGTCTGCAATTTCCTGTTATCAATTAAGTTTCGTTTTTCATTCAGGTCTGTTTTTTTTTTCTGATTTACTTGTTTTCAATTTCTTTCATTTCCTGCATAGTTCTTCATTTCCCTGTCTTGCTGTTCTGAATTTCTCACTTTGCAATTTCTGATTTCATTAATGTTTCTTTTGTTTGTTTTACAGCATTGCATTTCTTCAACTTCCTGTTTTTTTCATTAGGTTCTGATTTAATGTTTCTTCAACTTCCTGTTTGCTTCATTGTTTTCTTTCCTGCAATTTCGTTTTGAGATTGTCAATTCCTATTTTTTTTTTTTTATTGTCTTGTTTTGTCATTTTCCTTGTTTATGTTTATAACGTTCAGTCGGTTAATTGCTTGAAGTTTTATTTCATTTCAGCATGCTTTCGTGCATTTCCTGTTTTAATGAATTCTTGTTTTCAATTAATTGCATCTCCTGTTTTCGTTTTATCATCCAATTTTCTGTTTTTGCATTTAGTACATTCTATGTAATTCATTTCCTGATTTTTTTTATGTCTTTCTCATTCAGTCACTTTTTGTTTTGCTTTCACATGTTTTCTTAAGTAGTACTATTAGTTAAGTAGTTAGATAATTAATTGCCAGATATTAGTTAGTCAAGTAGATTAATTGTTAGTTAAGAAATAGAATTACATAGTTAATTGCTTTGTAAATAGTTAGTTAGTAAGTAGAAGTAATTAGAATTAGTTTTCAATTTTAATTAGTCATTTAGGTTTCTTTCATATTCCTAGCACTTAATTAGTAATTTTTTTTTAAGTATAGTTTTACTTCTATCTCTGGTTCTGCTCGTGTTCATTTGATTTGTGCAGGATTGCACAGGAGTGGACATTATCTTAATGAACACTTAGTGATGAAGTCGATATCTATAAAAAAAAAATCTGGAAGATATGGTTGCGTTTGGTGCTATCAAGTATTTAGTTATATTTTTATTTTGTCAATAATGTAACAATCGAATGTAAAACTTTGGAATAATATTTATTTTACTGCTTAGATTAGACTGCATCTCATATAGTTTGATTTCAGTAATATCCTGCTTCTATGATGCATATATCTCAATTTTCAAAAATCACTGTGGATGAACACGAATGGCACGTGCACCAACTCTTAGAGAGTTGATGAACTCGGTGGAGTCCATATTTACGGCCCTAGTCGGAATATGGATGAGACCCATATCCATCATCTCTCTACCAGTCACATTGAGCCTACACTCTTAGGCTATCTTAAAATGCACATCATATTTCCAATTTTTCAAAATATTGTGAATTAACTCAAGTAAACTCTGAACATATTCATGGCCACAGCCAGAATATGTGAAAGTTTTACTTTGGTTTAATACACATTTTCCAACCAATTTTTCAGAAATCTTTTCAAAGTGCATTCATTCATTCAAATCATCTACATCATCTGTTTTTCTCATGATTTTCTTAAGAGATTTTCACTTCATGAAATCGAGTTCTCAAGAAACTATGATGATATTCGAAGTTGGATTTTCCAAATCAAAGTTTTCCCATGATTTTCCCTGAAAATGTTATTTTTCTTATGATTCTTTTCAAAAGAAAACTTTTATCTTTCTCAAGAATCAAAGTTGATTTTCAGATATTTCAAAGATAAGATTCTCAGGATTTCAATTTTCTAAGTTTTTGATTTTCCATCCCCAAAGAGCTTTCCCATAAATTTTCTATCATTTTCCTAAGAAAATTCTCAAAGTTCGAGTTTTCCTGATAAGTGTTTTCCTTTTCAAATGTTCATCTTTCTCAAGATTTTCCCGAGATTCTCATTTCTTCATGGTTTTCCAAGTCTTTATAAACTTTCTCAAAATTTTCTTGAGATTCTCACTTCTTCAAGATTTTCCAAATCTTTATAAACTTTTTCGAGATTTCAAATCTTCTTCGTCTGAGTTTCCTGAGAGATTGATTTCCATCTTTTTCCTGAGAAATGCTTTTCAATTTCAAATGTTTTCTAAGCATACATCATATTTTCTAACTTACATTTTACCAAATCTCATAGCACATGCCTGAATTCTCTGTGCATTTAGGATAGAACACGATTTCGATAATTTCACTAAGTCAAGCACAATTTTGGTCCTTGGTTCGATTACCCCTGTTAAAGGCGGCAGGAACGGTCGAACCTCGTACCGACAGGTCGAGCCCCATCCTATGGATTTTCCCGCAATTTTCAAAACGGAGGTGAGTATTTCGAAACAATTTCCAAAATCCGGTCAAGTTTGAATCGCGAAAGCATTTTCCTCTCTCTTCCGCAAGGAAGGGAAGACGGGAAAAATTTTGCGACGATAACATCCCCCCCCCCATGTGCGATCTTCCGCCCAAAACCCTTTATCACCAACAGAACCCCAGTCCCCATCCGGGACCATTGATCCATAACAACCACCTTCACCCGTCCTACATCTCTAACGGAAGCTCTCCTGAAGCTTTCCCCTTTTTCTTTAAAGGGAGGAATCCACCATCAAGGGAGGGGATCGATTTAGTCCATTGTTTCCCTTTGTCCAGTTTTTTTTTTGTCTCGGGTTCTGAAAGCCACCAACGACCAAGGAAATAGCATTTAGCTGATCGAATCAAGGAAGAAACTTCCTCCTTCAGAATCCTTTGCAAGAAATCCACCACCCCTGCACCAATAGGAAGCTGATCATCTGGACAGAGAGGCTATTATCGATCGAATCTTCCAATAACCCAAATCAAAACCTAAAAAAAAAAAGAATCGAGGTAAGAATCATCTCTTCCGTGATCTAAATCCCATCTTCATTTTTTTTTTTTTTTCTCCTCTCTTAACGCAACTGTGGTAGAGTCAGATTGCTTATTGCAAAATCGACCTATGTACCTGCAACATCAATGGAATGTGTACATTCCAACATCTTCTATCTCGTCTCTGCAATTTACCTATGATTTTATTGCTTTAGACATCCACTTGCGCCACTATATGTCGGATTCAATGATTCCCTATCATTTTTTTTCTTTTTTTCTTTTTTTCTTTTTTTCTTTTCTTTTTTTTTTTAATTTTATCCAATCGATATTTTAGTGTATAGTTCGAAGGATCTCCACTATGCATTTCATCCCTAGCTCATTCTCAAGCATCGACCTGTGTTAAATATGCAATAGCAAGAGGGATGAATGTGTTCCCATATTCTCTTTTATTTTGTAGATTCTTTTTTTTTTATGCTACCGGATTCAATGAGTTTACACAGCTCATCTGAACCCTCAAACATTTTTTTTATCACTTCGGTTATTGGAATCTGATTGTCTGCATTAAAAGGTCGCTGCAATGTTAATCTTTGTCATCATCTGTATTAATTCATTCTATAGCATCTAAGTGTTCTTATTCCATTTCCTGATATTGATCGATTGTCTTTTTTTTTTTGGGTATTGGATTAATTCTGATTTATCAGAGTATTATAAAAGTTGGATCTGATTGATTATTTGAGTATTATTAATCTGTGATTTGATTTCTGACAAAGCTCTAATTGAGTAGCCTGATCGTCAAATGCGTCTTAAGCAGTGAGTTGCTGGTCTTAAGATCAATTTGAGCCTGAGTGGAACTCTGTTGATGGAGTATTGTTAAGGGAAGGGTGTATTTCCATCAGTCTTGAGAATAATTGGCCGAGGGAATGTTTCATCAATGGTGAAGTTGATGATCACGGTTTCGAATTTGTCTAATCAGTTGTGTTGAGAATGACCGACTAGAAGTCTGGAATCTAGATTGATTCCTATCTTTTGGCTCCTGCTTTGAGCCAGCCTAAAATTGTCGAGTGGTCAATCGATAGGATTCGGGCGATTCATCGCTAGAACCCCGGGCTGGTACCCAAGATGTGACTCGTTCAGATACCAACTAATCACCTTGTTGCTAAGATCATTCATCAAGATCTGGGTCGACCATCTGATTGTCGACATTTGAGATAGTATCCTTCATCCCCCTCTTTCTTTCTTTTTTCTTTCTCTCCAATATTCATTGGCAATTTCTTCATTCCAGTCATTTACAGGGTTCCTTTGCTTTACTGACAAATTTTTCTTTTCTTTTTTTTTCTGCTTCATGTACTTAAGGTCTTTTATACAGTTCATTCAAGAGGAAAGCCAGAGGTTCTGGAAAATCCTACTGTTTACATCTTCTGGAGCTAGAGAAGTGAAGTGGGCAATCTTTTGTTTTCGGTGTAGGTGAAGAAATTGGAGGCCAACCAGGTTCCATCCACTCTCCCTGATAAATCCATTTATATTTTATTGTTAATGGTGCCTATGTTAATGGGTGGTAGAATGGGTTATCAAATTTGATAAAAAAAATATAGTAACCTGGAAAGGGGAAATAGTATCCATATCCTTGGATTCCGTGTATAACATGTTACACCAGCATAAGGCTTCACATTGTATATTTATTCCCAATTTTGAGCAGGGAAAGGATGATCATCATTACTGTATGTAAATTTTTTTTTTCAGAGGAACATTTCATTAATGGGTGTAAATGACTGCACAATTATTCTCAGCTTTATTTAGTACTCAGTGAACATGGTCACGGAGTTAATTTGATCTTGTATTTGTATGAAATTGCTTTAATTGAATACACTATGGAGGTCTATCAGAGAGCCTTTAAGAATTTAGCATTATTTGTCATTTAGAATAAGTGGGTGGATGCCTCTGTTAAGGAAGTCTTTCAAAACCTATTGTCAAAACTTCTTTTAAGTATGTTTTTGAATATATTGGAGACAGGATCAAAATTCAAATTAGAGGCAAATAACAGAGAAAGCCTTTGGGTAAAAGAATTGTTGAATCATGCAGATGAAATCAATACTACTCGAGATGCTTTACAAGCTCTGCGCACTCCTATACTAGATTGAGAAGAAAATTTAAATATGTATGTTATGAACTACACTGTTTCACTGCACTTCCTCTCATGGCATACAGTATCTCCTGCATATGGAATCCTATCAGCCCATATCGATGTTCCATCAATTTCTGGGGGCTGTCTACCCTGCATTTCAAACTGTTAGCGTTATTTTGTCCATCCCATTTCCTGCATCATAGTTTACATCTTTTAGTGCATCAACAATTACGTGGTTTACCGCAATTCTTTTTTTTATTTTCTTTCTTCTTTTTTTTGTCCAGTGGACTGCCGTAATACAGTAGAAAACTGTGATTCCCTTTTCTTTGCTATAGTAATTCATCAAGGACTACTATAGTTGCATTCTGTTTTTTTTTCTTTCCACAGTGGTTCACAAAATCACTGTGGCCTTTCACAGTTATAATAGTTCATCAAAACTACTATAAACTGTCTTTCTTCAC
This sequence comes from Nuphar pumila, assembly GCF_984573655.1. NCBI lineage: Eukaryota > Viridiplantae > Streptophyta > Magnoliopsida > Nymphaeales > Nymphaeaceae > Nuphar > Nuphar pumila. The sequence continues at coordinate 50,205,521 of NC_143257.1, read as the reverse complement.
AGTGGTTCACATAGAACCATTGTGGCCTTTTTTTTGCTATAGTAGTTCATTAAGAACTACTATGGCTGCAATTCTTTCTCTTCTTCACAGTGGTTCACACAGAACCATTGTGGCCTTTCTTTGCTATAGTAGTTCATTAAGAACTACTATAGCTGCAATTCTTTTTCCTCTTCACAATGGTTCACACAGAACCATTGTGGCTTTTCTTTGCTATAGTAGTTCATTAAGAACTACTATAACTGCAATTCTTTTTCCTCTTCACAATGATTCACACAGAACCATTGTGGCCTTTCTTTGCTATAGTAGTTCATTAAGAACTACTATGACTGCAATTCTTTCTCTTCTTCACAGTGGTTCACACAGAACCATTGTGGCCTTTATTTGCTATAGTAGTTCATTAAGAACTACTATAGCTGCAATTCTTTTTCCTCTTCACAATGATTCACACAGAACCATTGTGGCCTTTCTTTGCTATAGTAGTTCATTAAGAACTACTATGGCTGCAATTCTTTTTCTTCTTCAGAGTGGTTCACATGAAACCATCGTGATCTTTCTTTACTATGGCAGTTCATCAGAAACTACTATAGTTGTAATCAACATTTTTTTTCCTCTTTTTTTGGGGTTTCACAACAAGCCACTCGGATCTCCCATCATGAGTTGCTATGGCTATTGCATTCCACGATGGTCCTCCTTGGACCATCCTGGCCCTTGCCTTCATTCATTACATATAGATGATCATTTAAATTATGGCATTGTCTGCATATATATACATGTGTATGCACATTTGCTAACAAGTGCAGGGTAGGACAAATGCCTTCCTCATTCAAATATGAGTAAAGCATCGTGTGTAAAATTTCTTTTTGATAGTTAGTTATACTCATATTTTTAATAACCCTTTTTGCAAATTCTATCTTGCCGGAATATGAGAGAAGCTTGACATTAGAAAATTTTTGATGTCTTTTCAACTCTAACATTGTAATAAGCTAGATATTAATGAGAATATTTACATTTCCAATTCTAGATAGAATGAATGAGCATTATGAATACCATAAATTACTCGTTCTCATACCCTTTTCCCCTTTATTCTCTAAAATCTCACAATGGTGAAACACAAATGGTACGTGCACCATTTCGTAAGAGGTAAATTAATCCAAAGTTGATGATTTGCATCAACGGCCATAGTCGGGATGTAAACAAAACTTAGATTTTTATCTTTTACGAAATAACACTGGATCCATACCCGATCCGTTTTCAAAATTCATCATATTTTTCTTAAATAATTTCTTCTTTTTATCAGAATTTAACTTAAAATTAACTCAAAATATATACCAATGGCCATAGTGAGGGTATATTGAGAGTTCATTTCATTTTAAATTCTATAAAAGCACCAAATATATTTCATTCTTCTCTTGAATTTAAATACAGATTATTATATAATACATTCAATGACCATAGTCAAGGATGTATTATATCTTCAATCTTATTTTAATTCATCTAAAAAATGGAATAGCTTTTCAAAATCCCATTTCAAATTCTTTAAATTCATTCATCATTTAGGATAGAAGTACATCATATTTTCAAAAAAAATCATTTTTCAAAAACTTCAAGTAATGTAAATATCTTCCTGAATCTATCTTCAATCCTTATCAAATCTGATTCATCCTTTCATTTTTCAAATTTCTATTTTATTTTTCAATCTCAAAGTTCAATTTAACTTTGAGATTTCAAATTCATTTTATATTCAAATTCAAATCAGATTTCAAAATTCAAATTTGACTTTGAAATTCCAAATTCATTCAAAACTCCAATCCAAAGTTCAATTTAACTTTGAGATTCTTGATTCATTTTCTAAAAGTCGAATTCAAGCCCCAAATTCAAAGTCCAATTTGACCTTGAAATTCATTTGTATATTCAAATTCAAAATCACATTTTTCAAAGTTTAATTCAAACTTTCATCTTCTGAATTTAACAAACTCCAAATACATTTTGGGATCCAGGATTTAACATTCATATCGGATCCCAGACTTTATATCCATCCCATTCTAGGATCCAAAACCCAGTTCTATTTTTGGATCTCAAACTCCAGATCCAATTCCATTTTAGGGTCCAGAGTCCAACTTCACATTGGATCTCAGATTTCAGATCCAAATCCATCTTAAGATCCAATTCCATTCCCAATTCTAGATTTCAAATTCAATTTTATTTTCAGATCTCATCTGAACTCCCTAAATTCACTTTATTTCTAAATACCATTCAAAGTCATCATTTAGATTCAAATTTCATTACAAGTTCTATCTCTTCTCCTAAATCTAAGTTCAAAGTCTATTTTCTGACTTTGGAATTTCTTTATTTTTTCCTTTTCACTCATCTTCCAATCATTCTTTTCAAAATTCAAAGATTTATTTTCCCAATTCTAAATTACTTTAAAAGACTTAGAACTTCTCTGATCTATCTCAAGTTCTAAGTTAGATTCAATCATTTCTTCACTCCTTTACCAAGTTCATCTCAGAATACTTGGAAATTTTTCCAAATCAATTTTCGAAAAGAGCATACATCCTTGCATTGCACAAGTATGATTCTTTGTGCATTTAGGGTTATAATAAATTCTTAGATTATATTTAAGCAAAGCAAAAGGCATAGATTTGATCCTTGGTTCGATTACCCCTGGTAAAGGCGCCAGGAACGGTCGAACCTCGTACCGACGAGCGAATCCCATCTCTCCATTTTCCCGCAAATTTTCAAAACGGAGGCGAGTTAAATTTCTAAATATTTTCAAATTAAGGTCAAGTGAGACCGCGCAAAAGAGTTCCTCTTCTCTTTTTCTTTTCTCTTCTCTCTCTCTTTTCTGTCTTTTTATTTCTTCTCCCTTCAAAAAGGAGGAAAATAGAGGTCAGAAAAGGAAAAGAGAAGGAAGAGAGAGAAACCATAATTGAGGAAAATTTTTGCGATGATCACAGCTTTGGCGACCGAGATGGGACTTGTCTTCGTCCGGTCGAATTTGTGCCTTTTGCTTTGCTTTGATATTTTCTAAGTCTTTATTCTTTAAATGTCAGCTTCATTTCCATGCAAACCTTAGGAGCCTAGACTCTGTCCTAAGCTGACATCATTGCATATAGGAACTAAGTATGGTTTGGTAGGACCATATTGAGGAGATTATTCCATGTTCACATTAGATCTAGGTTTGTAATACAACTCTCCTCAATTTTAGGGATTGAATGCAAACAATGTATGCAAGTGTATGCTTCTTTTCATTTAAATCTATCTATTTTAGGACTTGCATTAGAGCCTTCTGATTTTTTTGCATGCTGAACATATTTTCAAAAACCTCCTTACCTATATTGTCCCGGTCTTCACGTTGTTGGGCTGTCTCACTGAACCATAGTTCGGGAGAGAGCCTCACAACTGGACCGCTTATTTGGGTTCGCGCCCCCTACCACGTACCTAAGGGCCATAGTCCGAGGTATATCGGTAGGTGCTCAAGGATGTTGGGAAGCCCTTACCTTAGAACCGGAGAAATATCTTATATGCCACATACTTCGAGCTTCGGCTTAAAGTATATTGGCATACCTTGATTGGAATCAGATGATCTGAACCATAGAGTTAGGATTAAGGTCCTACAAGCTATTTCAAATATTGCATTTAGAGTCAACCTTTAGGGAGTGCTGTGTGCGCATCCTTGTTTGTGCAGTTATGATTGCGTAATATTTTCTTGTATTCTCCTGTATATATCAAAGCCTTCTTTAAAACCCTGGGTGTACTATTCAAAATTTCCTTCTATTTTCAAAAACCCCAGGTGCATATTTTCCCTTTACCTACATTTTTTTTCTCTTTTGTATGTCAAAAATTTTCTTAAAAACCCTGGAAAGTCTTTTTCTAAGTCTCTTGATCTTTCAAAAAATTTCCAGCATTTATGTCTATCCTCTTCTTTCATCAAAAGTTTATCCGTAAGTTCTGCAGTCTATCTAATTCTCTTCTTCTCTTGCCTGAGTATCATTCCGATGGCGTCCGAATCTCCCGATGCTATCTTTCCCAGGGATCATATCTTCTGTCAAATAAGGGATGGAACCCCAGATCATCGGGTTATCCAGTCTCATTCCTTATTCCCTCGGTGGTATTTTTCCTGGTTTGCCACCTTCTCGCGTATGTTTCCGGACCACTTGGATGAGTGCGGATTGGAGATGACATCAGCAATTGGCAAGCGAACCATCAACGGCGGTCTGATTCAAGCTATGGCAGAACGGTGGAATCCACGTACCTGCACATTCTGGTTTCCATGGAGAGAGATGACTCTGCTAATGGACGAATTCAGCGACATCATGGGATTGCTAGAGTCAGCTGGTTAGTCAGACGACCCGGTCGAGCAACAGTTCTTGATCAACATCAAAGGGATAGATGTTCGAGAAGCATTGGTCAGAGCTACAGGGAGCAGATCTTGGCCTCTCACGGAGATCAACGGAAGTCAGTTCATCGACCTGTTCAGACTCTATTGCAAGTATGGGGCCTACGAGGAAGTCGATACCTTGTCTCGAGCAGCGAAAGAAAGAATCCAGCATGCCATGGTCCTATGCACAGTGGGACTAACATTCTTTCAGGATGGTCAGAATTTCATCGATGTCAGAGTCGCCCAACTCTTTCGAAGGTGGGGAAGCAAGCAGACCCGTCAGCTTTTGGTGTCCATGGCAGCTCTAGCCTTTCTCTACAAAGGTTTAGCTCGTTTCGCCCTCGGAGAGACCATTTTGGTGAAAGGATGCACGTATGCCTTACAGTCGTGGTTCCTGCGACATGTTCCATCAAAAGCCAGTTCCTTCAGGTTCAACAGCAAGAAGCCAAAATCTATTGATCAGTATCGAGCCTTGATCGAGAGTCTGCACCAGAAAGAGATCCTTTGGAACTATTTTGACAGACGAGAATCAGTTTCTCGCTACACTTATGCTCGTAGCAAGCGTTACAGGTTGCTCGGCCCTTTCTTCTGCGTCGACTATCAGCCAGAGAGGTGTCTCAGACAGTTTTCGCAGCGACAGATTCGTGTCAACACTCGCTTCTGTGATCATCGCAAAATTTTTCCTCTCTTGTGGTTTTTCTCTCTTCCTTCTCTTTTTCCTTTCTAACCTTTATTTTCCTCCTTTTTGAAGGGAGAAGAATAAGAGACAGAAAAGAAAGAGAGAAGAGAAAGGAAAGAAGAGAAGGGAGAGGAATTCTTTTGCGCAGTCTCACTGGACCTTAATTTGAAAAAAAAAATTAGCAAATAACTCGCCTCCGTTTTAAAAATATTTGCGGGAAAATGGAGAGACGGGATTCGCTCGTCGGTACGAGGTTTGACCGTTCCTAGCGCCTTTACCAGGGGTAATCGAACCAAGGATCGAATCTATGCCTTTTTCTTTGCCTAAATATCATCTAAGAGTTTATCCTAAATATCTAAATGCACAAAGAATCATGCTTGTGCAATGCAAGGATGTATGCTCTTGTTGAAAGATGTTTTGAAAATTTCCAAGTATTCTGAGATGAACTTGGTAAAAGACGATTGATTTTGACTTAGACCTTGAGATAGATCAGAGAATTTCTAAGTCTTTGAAGTAAATCAGAGTTGGAAGAATAAATCTTTGACTTTGAGAAAGAATGATTTAAAGCTTTTGAAATGAAAGGAAAATGAAGTTTCAAAGTCAGAAATTGACTTTGAATTTAATCATGGATTTAGGAGAAGAAAATGAAATTTTGAAGTGATATTGAATTTGAATCTTAGAATAGATCTGAGAAAGTCAAATGGTATTAAAAAAAATGGAAATGGATTTAGGGAGTTCAAATGAGATCTAGAAATGGACTTGGATTAGAAATCTAGATTTTGAAATGGAATTGGATTTTAAAATGGATTTAAGATCTGAGATCTGAGATCCGATATAAAATTGGGTTCTGGATCCTAAGATGGATTTGGATCTGAAGTCTAAGATCCAAAGTAGAATTGGATTCTAGATCCTAAAGGAAATTTTGGATCTGAAGTCTGAGATCCAAGGTGAAATTTGGATTCTGGATCCTAGAATGGATTTTGGGTTTTTGAAAGTCCAAATGAGACTTTTGAAAATGGATCTGGGTTTTGAAAACCCAGATTGAATTTAAAATTTAGGAAGGGTCAAGCTTTGAGATTCATAATCAATCTCAAACTTTGATTTTGAAGATAAAAGATAAACTTGGTTTTAAATTTTGAAGATGAATCAGAAATTTCAAAGTTAATTTGAACTTTTGAATTTGATTGGAGTTTTGAATATAAGATGAATTTTGGAATTTCAAAGTCAATTTGAACTTTGAAATCTGATTTGAATTGGAATTTTTATAAAATCGATCTGAAATCTCAAAGTTAAATTAGACTTTGAGAATGAAAATGAAATAGAATTGAAAATGAAAAAGATGAATTTGGATTTTACAAGAATTGAAGATTGATTGAAGGAGATATTAACATCACTTGGAGTTTTGAAAAAAGGAATTTTTGAAAATATGATGCAGTTCTATCCTAAATGATGAATGAATTTAAAGAATTTAAAATTGGATTTTGAAAAGCATATCTCATTCTTTAAATGAATTAAAATAAGATTGAAAATATAATACATCCTTGACTATGGTCATTGAATGTATTATATAATAACCTGTATTTAAATTTAGGTGAAGAATAAAACATATTTTTGTGCTTTTATAGAGTTCAAAATGAAATTAACTCTCAATATACCCTGACTATGACCATTGGTATATGTATTGAATCAATTTTAGACTAAACTCTGATAAAAGAGGAAATTATTTAAAGAAAATATGATGAATTTTGAAAAAGGATCCAGTGTGGATCTAGTGTTATTTTATAAAAGATAAAAATACTAAGTCTTGTTTACATCCTAACTATGGCCATTGATGTAAATCATCAACTTAGGATTGATTTACCTCTTACGAAATGGTGCACGTGCCATCCGTGTTTCACCATTGTGAGATTTTGGAAAATAAAGGCAAAAAGCATGAAAATAAGCAATTTATGATATTTATCATGCTCATACATTCTAATCTAATGCTTTGAAATGTAGAATTCTCATTATAGCCTATCTATTACATCATGGAATCAATATTACAATTTCTAAACCAAGAAAATAACATTTTCCACACACTTCCTGCAAAATCCAAATTAGCTCAAGATGAAAGATATATAGTTATATACATAAAGAGATGTCATGTTATATGCCCATTATGGAATGAATATCCAATGTGTCCATGTGATCTGTTATGCAAATATGAAAACAAAAATTCAAAGTGTATATGAGATGTACTAGATGATACCTAAATATCTAAGGAAAAATGAGGCATTAGTATGCATAAGAGTGACATATTGAGCAAGGCAATGAATATATACAGATTATCTATGCCTTGTATTGTATATAAGTGTGGTGGATAGTTGATGGATGAAAGGGTTGTATACAGGCGAAGTGCAGGAGATTCCTGAAGTGTTGTTTATGGTAGCACAGCAGGAGGGAATAGGAGATCGGTGTTCTTGACAACAGTGAAAGTATGTATACCTACTGTGGGAGTTGCAGGTGTCACCTATGGTGAAGACCATAGAAATGGTCAGGGATGGGTAGAGACAGCGGGTAAGATATTGCAGGTCGTTGCTACCTAGCAAGGGCAACTAAGGTGTAGGATGATGGGTGGCTGCGAACATCCCCAGGGACATTACAGTAGCCATGAATAGGTCTGGTAAAAGTGAGCTGAGAGAAATAACACCGTGCACAATGAATGGTGGGACTGTTACACAAGGTTGTGTGGGTGCGATGTGGATTGTGAGAGTGCATGGTATGAAAGCCATCAGTGTAATGACTGCAGCAGGAAACGAAGATGGATCCTTTATGGTACCCATTCCGGATGGAGGGGTTTGCGCAAAGATTTAATCAAAAAATTCCACAAGATAACTTCAACAGTGGATAAATAGCTAAAGATATGCAAAGGCTAATATAGGGTAGTGACGCATGGATATGAAGATGCAGCCGACAGTCATGGCCAGTGGATGTAGTGAAGTACAGTCCTTAATGGCAAGTTTGTGAAGCTATCTTCTACAAGGCCAAAGAGTTGAACCAGACTGTCACCAGTCAGTCCTCTAGCTAGGTCGTTGTGAGATAATCCACAGAATCTGTTGCAAACACAAAATCCTTTCCTTCATTGATACTACCTTCGAGACTTGCAGAAAATTCCTCATTACTTTCAATTTTGAATAGTACAACAATTCTTTTATGCTGGCTCCATGATGGTGTCATCATGGATATCTCCAGCAGGGTGCCTCTAAGGTCCCATACATCTATGGCATGGTCACATCCCCTTGGAATGATGAGAGCAATGATTACGACAGATGTGAAGAGGGGATATGATATGGAACATCATTAAACCCGAGTATGCAAAATCTGCAATCATGTTGGATTGCTGTAAAGGAAAAAAAAGTAGATGGGTATATACAATACCCAAGTGTGGGGAATCATAGCAGACGCTGACCTGCTGCTAAAGCTCATGATGTTTCAGCCTACTTCATGCAATGAACAAATTTTCTTTTTGTTTGGAAATAAAAATCACCCAGGAATGTCAATTCAATTTGATGAGGAATGGTATCACAATTTTGATATTGCGGTGAAAATTTATGCACAAATATATGAGATAATGATATCTATGATCGATTGTGATACTAGAAGAAGCAAAACAAACCATGAATTAGAAAAAGAGAAGGAAAATAAATGAATGAATGAATGGATGGAATACAAGGTAACCAACAGTTGTCACAAAATTACATGAAATATCACATGAAAATGCTGTGAAATGTAAACAGTTGAAATTATACTGACTTGAAATATTTGCAAATGGTGGTTATGAGACCAAAGTAGAAACCGCTGTTATTCAGACTTACCCTCTCAGAAACGAGTGAATCATTTGGAGCATACTTTGAATGCAGGTATCACCCTCCTTTTACAGAACTCCACGAAGATATAACACAGTCACCAGATGAGTCTTCTTTGTTGTGTGTAGGTAATTTCTTTATGAATCACTGTATCTAGACATATGTGGGTTGCCTCCAGTTATGTATGACACCCAGTCGCGGTGTCAAGTGAAACCAATGGAATCTTGCAGTCTTAGAGGCATCATCTTGATGATGCTAGTGTTTGAACTGGTATTTTACATGGCTGGATTATAGAGAACTGAAAATTCAAAAAAAAAAAAAGGGTGAACCAGGATTTGACACGAATCTGATGTATACTCCAGTGAGCAGCTTTCGGGTGCCGCGCATGCTTACGGACGTAATCCACATAACTGAGCCTATAGCCAAACTTTGGAAGGCTCTTCCACACGAAAATGTCCAACCAACTTAGTAAAGCCTACTGAATGTGAGTTGCTTCTCAAATAATGCATGATTCACTCATGAGGCTCCATATAGATAACCATCATTTTAACAATACCAAGGACCAACATATCATTATAACAAAACAAACAGTTTTCTATCATTCCTCATTCTTTGTACGTAATTTCTAAACTCTGTAACGAAGAAAGAAAGAAAAAAAAATTTCTCCATGGCTCCACGATACAAAGTGTGCACATATCAAATTATAAGCATGCTGAAAGATGTTAGAGTTCAACTGGGCTCTAGAGATGATAGTATCTCCGCCTTCACAGGCATTTCTTTGATGTGCACGAGGTGTGGAATATGAGTGGATTTCAGGCCATTCAGTGAGCAATTCATTGAGACTACCTTATTGTGTTGTGAAGAACCAATTTAGGTGGAGATATAGCATAGTAAGAAAGAAAGAAAACATTATGGTGATATTGAAACCGATAAAGGAAAAATGACAGATTCGTCGATTCCTACTATCAGATGCAAAAAAAAAAAAGAGAGGACTAATGTATCAGGATATGGCCAGCTTGGGATCTACACTAAGATTGAATTACTCGAGCCCCATTGGGTGACACGACACAAATATTGGCAACATGAACACAGTAGACATATGTTAGGTATATCTACTAAAAGGGCTATAAAATAATAATAATAAAAAAAAGGTAAGCAAACACTAATGCTGGATGATGAATGAATGACGTTAATTGGGTGCTAAAGCATGAATACGAACAATACCTACCTGAATTTCAGGAATGTGAGTATGAGAATACTCTGATGACCTCAATAGCACAAGAGCTAAAATGGGTATGCAGGAGATACGACACTGGATGCTAATGTCGAGCAGTTGATGATGTTGTATGGAGACTGTATGTCCGTATGCCATGAACAGTATCAGTATGGGTTAAAACCTGGATGAACTTAAGAAAATAGGGATGCTACTCATCATCCAAATTGATGGACATTCAAAGCAAAACAGGAGGTCGGCCATCTGGTGGAAGAAAGGTAAACAGAGAATTAAACCGAAAGGGAATCCTAAAATACGAACCAATGATTAAGAGGGCATTGGTCATTAGGACAAAGACAGGAAATCAAATGAGTAGAGGAAATCATAGTGAGGTAAAACCTTACGAAGCCATAATAGTATATGATAAATAGGTTACTGTAAGGATGCAGAGATCGATATGGATCATGTATAGTGCAGTATAAAAGAAAGGAAGCAGGGAATTTAACGTAATCCAGGAATCAAAATAAACACAGGGAAATAAAATCCAGAAAAGGGAACATCTATAAACGAATAATGAAAATGAAAACAGCGATGAAAGACAGCAGAGGGAAAAAGAGAAAGAGAAAAAAAAAATGTATCAATGATGAGAAGGAAAATATGTAGGAACGAGATCATTCCTTTAATCTTGCGATGTACAAGCCGATTTTGCGATGAGCAAGCCGGCATTATACAGATGCTTTTTAAAAAAAAAAAGTTCAAAGAAGTTAAGAAAAACAGAAATTACAGAGATAAAATGGGGAAACTGTTACCAGATCACTTGCAGCGAATCGGTTTTCTTCCTGTTTGGCTGGAATCTTCAAGGAAAGGGAGTCGTGCTTCTGCTTTAACCTGGAGGCCATCCAATGGATTTGATTCTTTAAAGAGGGGAAGGGGAAACCACAACCGCTGAATAGGTCAATGTCTGCAGGGGATCGAGAGGAAGGAACATAAGACGATCGGGATGATAGGGAGATGAACAACCGATCGTGAAGGAGAATTTGTTACATGAGAATCGATGGAAAGAAAAGTAGACCCCCCCTTTTTGTTTCTTGTTGGCCCTCATTTATAGAGGAAAGGAGAAAAAAAAAACCCTGGAAGAAAGTTTCTGTTGCAGATTAAAGGTCCGAGTGAGAGGCCAATGATCGGAGGGTGGAGGACTCAACGGAAGCTTCGAGAGATGGTTTGTTGAAGATGAATGGAGGAGAATCCGGAGGCTGTTGAAGATCGAAGGGTAGAAAGAGGGAGGAGAATCCATGGTGAAACTGAGGGTTTTGGTTATGGAGGGTTCGAGAGGGGGATGGACGCATGCGAGATTTGTTAGTGATGAACGAAGGAGGAGGGCGATGGAGGCGATCGAAGGGTTGATGGTGGCCATGGAAGGTGGAAGCTTCCTGAAGGGTTGAGAGAGATTGAGAGAGGGAGAGAGGTGCCGCCATGGGCCTTCGACTCCTCCTTGCGAAGGGTTCTCGAAACCCTAAAAAAAAAACTTTCAACGGGCCCCCTTAAAAAAATATTTTATCAAATAGGGGGGGGGCTCATTTCGTGAGTTTTCAAAAAAGTGGTTTTTCTTAAAAAGGGATATTTTCCGAAAGAGGTTTTCAAAAACCGATTTTTGTTAGATATATTTCTTTTTTTTCTTTTTCTTTGTATTTTCCATTTTTTGGTATTTTTCTATTCTTTTGGTTTTTTTGATGTTATTTTTCCATTTTTTTGTATTTTTAGAGTAAAATCCTAAAGTTTGTGAGAAAGCAAAGAGTAAAACTATTTTTTTTTGTTTTTTTGCAAAAATATTTACCAAAGGAAATTCTTCTAAGAATTTTAGAGCTATTTTGAGAAAATTTCTTCAGAAATGGGTTTGGATCCAAGTTTTGAGGAAATGTTCGAGTTTTTGAGACTCAAATCGAGACATACAACGTGATGGATCCAAATGGATGTCGGAGGGGCTGTCCGAGCTATTAAAAAAAAACTATTTTTGGTATTTTCTGTAAATTTAATTTAAAAATTGGACAATGAGATTCAGATTCGGATTTGGACAATGGGTCCGGATTCGAAATCAAGTCAGACATATAAAATGAATTTAATTTCGGTAAAACTTGAGAAATGAACTAGAATTTAGATTTAAAAATGACTCATTTGCTCAGAAAATGATATCAGGGGCAAAAAAAAGGATATTTAAAAGATTTTGAAAATTTTGGGGTGTTCACAGCTTCCCTACAGGTCGCATGCCAGAGTTCGATCTGCAGTCGGATCAGTGGTCTGGGGTATACCACGTCACCAAATACACTTGGGACTCCTTCATTTCTTTGTCTATATTTCCTGGTCCTAATGTATCATCAGAGTATCGAGAATGGTGGCAAACTGTCTGCCTACCTTCTCTTTGTATTTAAATTTTGTCATCAATAAAAATGCAACTTTTTGTTCTGATAAAAAGCTTTTTATGGCCAAATTTTTGTTTTATATGATCACGATTCTCGTGACAACTTCATCCCCGAGGATGAGACCTCTTTCCTCTATTCTTTCTTCGATCATCTCTCATCGTGATAGACGACCTCGCCTAGGTCATAAGGCGCATTTTTGTCAACGCAAAATGGGGACGCAATTATCGCAAAAATTTGTGATGACCCAATCCCTGGTGATGGGATAACTTGTATAAATTGTCTATCAATTCCTTCTTTCATGTTTTTTCAAAAGGTCGCATTTTCAAAAATTCCTCCGAGCTCTAATCATTCCTCTATTTTCGTAGAAAATCATCTGGCATTGTCAAAATGGTTCAAACCAGAGCTGGAAAAGAGACTGCTCCTCAGCACAGTGACAGTGAAATCGAAGCGATGGATTCTCCAAAATCGGTCAAGGGGCAGAATCAGAACCAAACAGATGATATAGATCCTGCCATGTATAACCTGTTCAAAAGAATGATGACCAAAATGATGTCAGAACAGGCTAAGGCCAGTCAGAAGGAGGTTGCTCCGAAAAGAAAGCCAAAGAAGAAGGTTGTAAAGAAACCAGTCAGGATCGTCAGAAAAAAAGTACAGCCTGACACCACTTCTGAAGAAACAGAATCAGTTGAAGAGGAGTCAGAAGAAGAAGAACAGTTTGTTTTCAGAATCTTCTGCCAGTAAAGACTGCTGTAGAGCCCGAATCAATAAACAAGCCCATTCTGGCTAATGATCTGATGCAAGAGCAGATGAAAGAAATGAATCGGGCCATCAAGGATATCCAGGCCAAAAGCAAGGGCAAGCAGACCTACTCTAGTGAAGATTTTTACTTACCATGGCCTAGACAGGGATGACAATCTAGAGAATCTCCCTCGCAAGTTCCTTAAGTTCGACGGAACAAGCAACCCTAAGGCTCATTTGGCCACCTTCTACGCTGAGTGCGGCCGTTTCAGGAAAGACAATCGGGCATTGTTCATTTGCTTTCCTCGCAGCCTAGAGGGTGTAGCGGCCAGGTGGTATGCGGACCACATTAATCCTATCGAACTACGAGAGTTCGATAAAGTTGTCAACTTGTTCATTGAGCGCTTCATGTTCAATGTTGAAGCCTCACCAACCCTCAATCATCTGTACAATCTGAAACAGAATGAGAATGAGAAGGCCAGCGAATTCATTCACAGGTGGAGAAGCACCTATAACAGAATGAAGGTTCCCATCCCAGAGGAACACGCCCTGCAGATCATTTTGAACAACTTTGCTCAACCTTTGAGGAACCTCATTTCTACCTTGCCCGCCAAATTATTCATCAAACTAATTGAGAAAGCCGAATGGCTCGAGACTGGCTTGGACAATGGTCTGTATGAAGGATATCCTTTTGTCAGAGGGAATCCTGACCAAAAGAAGAAGGCGCATGTCGCCTACACGGCAAAATTTTTGAATTAGGGCAGCGGCAGTTCTGGCAATAAGAAGAGCAAGAAAAGTCGCAACAATAACTCAGGGCATTCTAGGGCCGAGAGAACAAACTCTGCAACCCAGAAGGGATGGTTTGTAAGGCCGCAGCCTGTTCAGTCAACGCCTCAGCCAGAAGCAAAGCAGCCGGAGAGGCCGAAGCACGAGGGTTGGAGTTATGATCGAGAGTTCACAGTTTTGGAACAATCTTGCGAAGACATCTTGGAATATATGATGTCAAAAGGAATGATCAAACTCCCCAGGGTGGCAGATCCTCCCGTTGCTATGGGAAAATGGATGGATAAATTCTGCAAGTTTCACTGTACTGTTGGACATGACACAAAGCACCGTTTTGTCCTTAAAAACATCATCCAAGACTGTATCGACAAGAACTTGCTAATTGAGGATGAAGAAGAACAGCCAAAAATCTTGTCCAAGCCATTTCCCAAGCAATCAGTTTCAGTCATCATAAAACAAACATTTTCTCTGCAAGGCAGTATTCAGCCATGTTCCAACCAGGACATTCAGGATCAACATCAAGTCCTGGTCCTCTGTCAAGCGCAGTCTTCCGCCAAGAGGGTGGATATCACTGCATTTTTCAGCAAACAGAAACCAGCGAAAGTGATGACAGACGTTGCCAAGCTAGTTCCCAGGATCCCGAAGCGCTTTATCAAGGCAGCTTCGAAGAAAGAAGAGCCTTCAGAGTCAGTTCAGAAGCCAATCACTGCTCTATCCAACATTTCTATCCTGGATCTGACCCACGCTTCACCTGAGCATCAACAAGTGCTAGAAGAGCTTCTCAGAAAAATCAAAGTCAAGCCTAGCACCACTCCGCAGGATATGGCTCAGATCGTCAATCAGGCAATGACAAATGCACCAATCACTTTCTCTGATGAGGATTTGCCAAAATCTCATTCTTTCCACAATAATGCTCTCTATATAGTGGTGCGGACCAGGGGCATGACAGTCCCTCATGTGTTAGTTGATGGAGGCAGCAGCCTCAACATCTGCCCTGAAATGACGGCTAAGGCATTGGGTCTGAAGGGAGAAGAATATACCTCAGATCCCATAACAATCTATGGTTTTGACAACCACGGACAGACAACCAAGGGGAAGATATTTCTTGAAATCTTCATCAACTATTCAGTGCATACTGTACTCTTACACATGGTCAATGTGCCGCCCACGTACAACCTGCTGCTTGGATGCACTTGGATTCACAACGCCAATGTTGTTCCATCAACTTTGCACCAATGCATCAAGTGGTCGAAGGGAGGCATGATCACTACGGTCCTAGGAGAGGACCCGGAAGAGCGACTCCCACAGCCAATGATCCCCCGCCCTACTTTCACTGTCGACATCCCGAGCATCCGGGAAGTCGATGAAATCAATTTAAGTGAAAGCTTGGACATGTTGAAGCTGAAAGAAGTCCAGCCGACAGAAAATGTTGCAGCAATAACCCAGTGGCAGGGGCCTCACTTCTTCAAGTTAGGTGGGCGCCTCGACTGTACTTCCTTCCAGGATCACCCTCTTTTCCCTCAGTTCTCAAAATCTAAGAGAGGGTTTGATCTTCTGATGAAGCACGGTTATCAGCCCTTCAGGGGCCTGGGCAGAAATGAAGACGACATTCTGGAGCTGATTGTCCCCGCTTGGCATATTGAAGGTACAGGCTTGGGTTTCACGGGTCAATCGTCCCGCAGGAAGACCACCTTCGTCAAAGGAACCCAGTGAAGAAGACAATGCCAATGTTTTCTGTTTTTCTTTCCTTTTTGAGTCATCTTGTAAGGTGCAAAAGATCCGCCCCGGTTTTCTTTCTTTCCTTCGATCGTCTGTAAATATCAAAGTTACTTAAATCAATGAAATTTTGATTCCTATTTTCTCATCTTGGTGTACACAAATCTTTGCTTACATCCTTTTCCATAATTGTCATTTTTGTTTCTGTACAAAAGGCTATTTTAAAAAACCTTTTATCCTTTTCTCAAAAACCTTCTTTGCGCTTTCAGGATTACCGGGATCATGGCTCCTAAATCGCTCAAAAAGCTCGTCATCAATACCAATTTTTATCAAAATAAATCCAAACCAGCCAGAATCTGCAAGGCAAAGGCAGTGGCAAAAGTCAGCAGAATGACAGAGCCAATCAAAGAGTTGGTAGAATTCGACTCAACAATTCAAGATTTGCCAGAATTTGCCAGTATTCAGAAACAGGATGAACCATCACCATTGGTTCAAGATCCAACAGAGGATGTCAACATCGGTTTGGAAGATGATCCGAAAATCCTCAAAATTGGTTCCAGCTTGAATTCGGATGAGAAAGAAAGGCTCATCTATTTTGTCAAACAGCATCAGGAAGTCTTCGCTTGGACTTATGAGGATATGTCAGGCTTAGACCCCAAGTTAGTGGAGCATCGCCTTGTGTTGAAGACAGATTGCAAACCAATCAAGCATAAATTAAGAAAAATGGATCCTCGAATAGCACCGCAAGTTAAAGAAGGACTTGAAGAGCTGTTAAAGGCAGGATTCATTCGGACTATTGAATACCCAAATTGGTTGGCGAACATTGTGGCAGTTGCCAAAAAGAATGGCAAAGTCCGGATCTGTATTGATTTCAGAGATCTGAACAAAGCAACCCCAAAGGATGATTATCCACTCCCCAACATTGATCTTTTAATCGATAGCACGGCAGGCCATGCCATGTTTTCCTTTATGGATGGATACTCAGGCTATAATCAGATCAAATTGGCTGCTCGTGACCAGTCCAAAACTTCTTTTACCACGCCTTGGGGTACTTTTTGTTACACAGTCATGCCGTTTGGGCTCAAGAATGCTGGGGCAACCTATCAGAGAGCAATGGCAGTTATCTTTCATGACCAGATGCACAAGAACATGGATGCCTATGTGGATGACATCCTAGTCAAATCCAAAGAAGGAGAGGATCATCTTGATGCTCTCGGCAAAGTCTTTGAAAGACTTATCAGCTACAAATTGAGACTCAATCCACAGAAATGCGTCTTTGGAGTGAATTCAGGCAAACTGCTTGGCTACATGATCAGCAAGAAAGGCATAGAAGTGGATCCTGCCAAGGCAAAGGCGATCATTGATATTCCGCCTCCCACTAATCTTAAAGAGCTGCGAAGCCTTCAAGGTCGCATTCAGTCAATTCGGTGTTTTATCTCTAATTTGGCCATGAGATGCGAGCCCTTCAATCACTTGCTGAGAAAAGAAGTGAAATTTGAATGGGGACCAGAATGTCAGCTCTCATTTGAGTGCATCAAGCATTATCTTCTCAATCCACCAGTTCTGAAGCCACCAGAACTCGGAAAGCCACTCCTTTTATATATTTCTGTCAACCATAATGCTTGCAGCGGATTTCTTGCACAGTACGAAGAAGGCAGTCGGATAGAGCATGCCATCTACTACATCAGCAAGACCTTCATCGATTATGAGAAAAGATATTCTCAGATGGAAAAGACATGTCTAGCCTTAGTATGGATGTGTCAGAAGTTAAGACATTATTTGATGGCCTCAGAGATCAAAATTCTGTCAAGACTTAACCCTCTCAAGTGCATCCTTGAGCAGCCTTTCCTCACTGGATGGATTGCAAAATGGCAAGTCCTCCTGATGAAGTACGATTTGGAATATGTTTCTCAAAAGTCAGTCAAGGGTCAGTCCATCGCAGATCAGTTGGCAGATTTCCCGTTGACAGAAGAGATCAAAGCGGAAGATGATTTCCCTGATGATCGCATTTGCAGTGTTCAGGAATCCCCAATTTGGACTCTATTCTTTGACGGAGCACGAAACATGTCCGGTATAGGGATTGGGATTTTGCTAATCACTCCTGAAAAAGAGATGCTCCCTTATTCCCTCAAGCTCAACTTCCAATGTACTCATAATATGGCCGAGTATGAAGCTCTAATACAAGGCCTTAAGATTTTGCAAGACTTTGGTGTCAAGAGAGTACATGCCTTCGGCGACTCATTACTTGTTGTCAGTCAAGTTAACGCTGAATGGCAGGTCAAGGATTCAAAGTTAATCCCTTATCAAAAGATTGCCTTAGCTCTCATAGGCAACTTTGAAGAATTTCGGCTTAATCATGTCAAGAGGGAATACAATCATATAGCAGATGGCTTAGCCTGTTTAGGCTTCATCCTGTCTTTTAAAGACAGTAAATCTTGTCGTTCTTCGAGATCGGCAGACTTCATCAACCTGACTACATTCCAGCTGAGCAAGTAAACCAAGCCGCTCAGAAAGAGAAGCTTTGGTATCAGGACATAAAAAACTTCATCGAAACTGGTAAATTTCCAGCGGAAATGCCAAGAAAGGAGCAACACGCGGTTCAACGCATGTCAGCTCGTTATTTCATCCTTGCCGATACTCTCTACAGTCGTGGGTTCAGTTCTGAGTACGCCAGATGCTTAGATAAGGATGAAGCCATGGAAGTTGTCCGAGAGGCACACGAGGGAATTTGTGGTGGTCACGTCGGCTACCAAACATTCGTCAAGCAAATTATTCGGGCAGGGTATTATTGGAAAACCATGCAGCAGGATTGCCATCAATTTGTAAGGAAGTGCGTCAAATGTCAGATGCACGCACCTTCCATTCATGCGCCAGCCACATACTTGCAATCCGTGGTCTCTCCTTGGCCCTTTTCGATGTGGGCCTTCGAAGTAGTTGGTCCAATCACCCCTTCGACTTCTAATGGACACCGATACTTCCTCGCAGCTACAAAATACTTCATCAAATGGGTCGAAGTCATAACTCTGCGAACAGTAGAAGGCCGACATGTGGTTTCGTTTATCCATAAGAATCTTCTTTGTCGTTTCGACGTCCCACATGATATTGTGTCAAACAATGGCAGTCATTTCAAGAATGAGAAGATGAAAACCCTCTGCTCAAAGTTCAGGACTCATCACCACTTCTCAGCTCCTTATTATCCTCAAGGAAATGGCCAGGCAGAGGCCACTAACAGAATTTTGATTCGCATTCTAGAAAGAACCGTGGAAACAGGCCGCGATTGGCATGAGAAGATGCACGATGCACTTTGGGCATACCGAACCACCATTCAGACTCCTACCAATGCTACTCCTTCAGAATTTGTCTACGGGACCGTGGTAGTATTACCTCTCCACGTTCAGAAGCCCGCACTCAAATTTGCATCGCTCATCGAACTTCCGCTTGATCAGTATCAACAACAGAGGTTGATACAGCTTGATCTACTAGATGAGAAAAGGCTCAAGGCAGCGGAACACGCTCAGGCCAATCGTTAGAGGATAGCTCGGCACTATGCCAAATCAGTTATTGAGAGGAGATTCCGAGTCAATGATCTTGTGCTCAGATCGACAACTCATCTCAAGCATCGGCTGAAGGGCAAGTGGTCACCCAATTGGGAAGGCCCTTATGTGGTTAAGGAAGCGCTGCCTCGCAATTCCTATCGTCTGATCAACGCAGATGGGATGAAACTGCCAGATCCTATTAATGCTTTACATTTGAAAAGATTTCACACTTGAATTGTTCATCATAGCCTTTTATACTCTTCAAAAGTCTTTCAATAAAGCAATAATCTTTTGTTAAATTCTCACATCCTCCCCCCTGATACTGGGGCATTTTATTTTGATCTATACTTGTCTTCCTTCATCATAATGCAGGCAGAATCAGACGAATCCTTTTCTAAAAATCTTACCAACTCTTTGATAACTTGGTTATCGTTATTAAATTGCGTTCATTTCACTTTTTAATCTAATCAAATTTTATCAATTTATTGTCAATTTTCTCAGTTTGTCAAGCTTCATTAAGTTTTATCAATTTTTACTAAATTTTATTCCTTTATCTTTAAAAACCCCTTCAGGTTAAGGGATAAAACCTGATGCCTCTTTCCCATGAGGTTTTCTTTTATTTATTTTTCCCCTCAGGTTAAGGGAAAAACCTGACCCTCGTTGTCCGAGGTGTTCCCATCCAAGATAAGGGATAATCCTGATACCCCTCATAGGAGCATCGCTACTACCCGATAGAATTCTTTTTCAAAATAAATTTTCAATAAATCTCTTTAAATTCTTCTCCATTTTTATAAATTTTATTCTTCTTTAGGTTAAGGGATAAACGTGAATTATTTCTCATAAATTCTTTAATTCACCTCAATTTTTGTTCTATGTTCCATTAGGATGGGGGAAAATCCTGAAGCCATCATAAATAAATTCGGATCTTAGGCCACCTTGGGTCAAAGATCTCGAATGAATCTCTCATCTTCATCGTCAAAATCTATTCATGCTTTTGTCAATCTTTCAAGTTCGAACTCCCGGGTTGGAATCGTTTCCTTCCCACCTGAGTTCTGACTCAGGATGTCATTTTTCTACTTTATCATTCTTTTTCTTAAAACCGGGTTCCGACTCGGATTTTCCTCTTTGTATATTTATATTTCTGAAGCTTCAAGTTCCGACTTGAACTTCCTTTTGAATCCAATACTCGTGTTAGACAAATCGTGGTGTTGAGAATTTGAGTTCTCCAACTCGATTCTCACTCATTTCTTATATTTAAAAAACCGGGTTCCAACTCGGATTTTCCTCTTTGTATATTTTTATTTCTGAAGCTTCAAGTTCCGACTTGAACTTCCTTTTTAATCCAATATTCGTGTTGGACAAATCGTGGTGTTGAGAATTTGAGTTCTCCAACTCTATTCTCACTCATTTCTTATATTTAAAAAACCGGGTTCCGACTCGGATTTTCCTCTCTGTATATTTTTATTTCTGAAGCTTCAAGTTCCGACTTGAACTTCCTTTTGAATCTAATACTCATGTTGGACAAATCGTGGTGTTGAGAATTTGAGTTCTCAAACTCGATTCTCACTCATTTCTTATATTTAAAAACCGGGTTCCGACTCAGATTTTTCTCTTTTTGTATATTCTTATTTTTGAAGTCTCAAGTTCCGACATGAACTTCCTTTTGAATCCAATACTCGTGTTGGACAAATCATTGTCTCGAGAATTCAAGTTTTTCAAACTCAATTCTCACTCATTTTCTTATATTTAAAAACCGGGTTCTGACTCGGATTTTTCTCTTTTTGTATATTCTTATTTTTGAAGTCTCAAGTTCCGACTTGAACTTCCTTTTGAATCCAATGCTCGTGTTGGACAAATCGTTGTCTCGAGAATTCGAGTTTTTCAAACTCAATTCTCACTCATTTTTTTATATTTAAAAACCGGGTTCCGACTCGGATTTTTCTCTTTTGTATATTCTTATTTTTGAAGTCTCAAGTTCCGACTTGAACTTCCTTCTGAAATCCAATGCTCATGTTGGGCAAATCGTTGTGTCGAGAATTCGAGTTTTTCAAACTCAAATCTCACTTATTTCTTATATTTGAAAAACTGAGTCCTGACTTGGATTTTTGCTTTTTGTATATACTCATTTTCTCAAAGTTCCGGTTTGAACTTCCCCTTCAGGATAACGGATAATCTTAAAATACCGACAGTCATTCTCGCTAAAATCTCAAGTATCTTCAGATGTCAGTCTCATCTTTTCAATTCTCCTTTTGAAAAAAAAAAACCCAGTGCTCGTGCTGGTGTGCATTTCGAAAACCCAGTGCTCGTACTGGTGTGCATTTTCGAAAACCCAGCGCTCGTACTGGGGCATTTCTTTAAAACCCAGGGCTCGTGCTGGTACACCTAGCGCTCGTGCTAGTGTCTGGCTGACTGATCAAGTTGGCCCTCCAGGTTCAATCTTTGCACTAACCAATCATCATCATTCAAGCTCTAAATTCTCAATTTCGACCTTCAGGTCATCATTTCATCGAAAATCAATTATTTTCTCTTGCAAAGGACCCTCTTTAGGTAGAGTTCGAGGGAGCTCGTTCCTTTCGCATGCAACCATCTTTCGTTCGCAAAAACCCTTTTCCAGGGAGAGTTTGAAGGGACTCGTTTTCTTCGCGAACAGTTTGCAAAACAACAACCAACTTTACACAAAAGAACCCTTTTTCTAGGGAGAGCTTCGACGGAAGCTCGTTTCTTTTTGTGGCCCCCACTCTTCTCATTTTTGGCCAATCCTTTCACAGAGGACCCTCTTCTAGGGAGAGTGTGATGGACTCGTTCCTCTGTGATACTTTCTCAACTTTGTTTTTCGGCTGCCTTTCTACAAGAGAAGCCTAGAGATAGGGAGTTTTGACGAAAGCTTAATTTCTCTTCGAAAGTTCCACTTTGCAAACACCTCCTCTTTCAGGGAAGAGAGGAGTATTTTCAACTTTTCATTCAGGCAAGGGCTTAAGCCTGAGTCTCTCTTTTTGGGGAAAAGAGAGGAGAATTTTGTCACGGACGTGTCAGTTCGGTATCAAGTAATCTCTTTCATCAAGGATCTCTAGAATACATTGCCAATTTGCTATCAAAAGTCATTATTGATCTCAAAGTTTTCATCATATAAAGAATTACCTTAAATTACCTTTAGTATTATTTTCAAAGGAGCAAGACTTTTGCGAAATAAGAACTGAATTCAAGCTTTTTCTGTTGGTCAACCAAGAGGATGACGAAAAATCTTTGATATGACCGGCAAAGGAAAATTCGATGATGTTAAAAAGTCATGAGTGAATTGATATTGATCATAGCTATGGCACATTCTAAAAGACCATTCTTTGGCAGTAAGACAGTGGAAATATCCTGGGCAGTAAAAAAGAACCTACCCAATCCATATCTCCTCAGTCATTTGAGCTATAAATCAAATATCCGCAAAAGGGATCTCTCAATTGTCATCAAGATGAAGACGAATTATGCGAGCTAGATCTTCGGGGCCAAAGAAGATTTGGATCACCTCCGAGATGAAGGAATTTGTGAAGGATCCTTCCAGGGAAAGTTCAGATCACCGTCGAGATGAAGGAGAGTGTGATGAATCTACTGACAAACCCTAAAAGATATTTGATTTTTGTTATCATCTAGAGATTTTGACCAATGAACCAATATCATCAGCCTAATTCCTGAGAAAGAAAAAGAAGGATTGGAACATCTCTAAGATGAAGGAGTTTGTGACGTACCCTTCCCCGAAAAAGAGAGAAAAGTCAGGACATCTTCAGAATAAAGGATGATGTAAGAACCCAAGAAAGCCCCATGGTTCAAAAGAGTGCAAAAAGATCATCATGGGAAATGCCCAGGATATCAAACTGCCCCAAACTGTCAGGAATCATCTTTATCTATGTGAAATTCTTTTATCAATATCTTTTTTCACTCAATTGCTTTTATGAAGCTGAGAACGTTCCCTCTCTTTTCATATCAGGGAGATTGATATCTTCCTTGAAGAAACTCAACAGCAACAAATTTGAATTTGATTCTTAATTCTACAGAGTTAGCCCAACTGGAGCTAATACTCTAGGTAGAAAGAGGTGATACTTTCATGCATAATTCAATCAATTTAGATCAACTATAATTTTTTGGCATCTTATTGGCAATATTTTCTCATTGTCCCAAAATGAAGTATGAACTTGATGTTCGTTTTGACGTATCCTGATGTCATCCCTCCTTAGGACTGAAAAGTCCTTTCCTTCCGTCTGATCTGAGCGCTCTCAGATTTGCACACTTCCCTGTATTCCCCACTGTCCCGCCATAGATAGTTCCCGCTCAAGATAAGGGTTAAACCTAAACTTTTTGCAAAAGGTATGTTATTGTCAAAAGCTATTTTCAATCTCAGCAATGAGGCGCCCAAGAACAACCCCTTTTCAAGCTTTAGGGACCCCCATTTTCATCCTTTTGCAAAACCCCTCTCGGACTTGTTGTGCAAAGTCTAGAGGTCCCATCACAGTTTCCCCGCTCTTCGAGGATCATGTATCCATTCAGGCTAAGGATTAAACATGTTACCACACTCCTCGAGGTATAGCCCAAAAACCTTCTGCGAGAGGTCGTCTGTTTTTAGAAAGCTGATTTAGTCTCAGCAATGAGACGCCCCAGATCATCCCCTTTTCAAGCTTTAGGGAATCTCTTATTTTTCTCTTCTCGCAAACCCTTTCTGGATTTGTTCGTCCAAATTCTGAAGGTCCTATCATGGTTTCTTCATCTGAGAATTCCGTTTGGTCGCCCCTTTCAGGTTAAGGGTTAAGCCTGAGCCTCGCTCCTGCAAGGTATCATTCCATTCAGGTTATGGTTAAACCTGAGTCTCATTTCGACTGGATATCCTTTCTAGTCCCACCACGGTTTCTTCATTTGAGGACTTCGTGCGATTTCCCCCCCACTCAGGTCAAGGGTTAAACCTGATTCTCGCTTTTGCGATGCGTTTGTTGTCCCATCACGACTTCCTCGTTCGAGGATTCTGTATGGTCGTCCCTTTCAGAGTAAGTGTTAAGCCTGAATCTCGTTTCACGAGATATCTTCCTTTTCAGTTTTAGGTTAAACCTGAACCTCGTTTCGATGAGGTAACTCTCCCGTCCCATCGTGATCTTCCCCACAAGGGAATCCATACTCTTTATATATCCATCCAGGAAATGACCTATGCTTAAAATTTCATCTCACGAGGCATTTCTCTCAGAAATGTCCCATCGAGGTTCACTTATATTCCTTTTTTCAACCAAAATTATCTCGATATATCTTCGTCCCATCCAGGTTAAGGGCTAAACCAGACTCATTCCAAAAGATTGATCTCGCCTCACTCATGTGACTTGATCAAAATCCTCCACCATTTTCGGGACCTTCACTCAAAGTCCCCTCACGATTTCCTCATTTCTATCTATTCAGTCATATCATTTTCGAGGATTTCGTCTCCCCCAAACCATTTAGGACAAGGCTTTAAGCCTAAAAGACCATGATTCTTCCACACCCAGTTCAGATCTGTTGACTGGGCATTTTTCAAAATTTAGAGTGTTATCTTTGCCACTAAGCTCGACTTCTTACCGACTTAGTAGCAAAGAGGAGCATCTGTGAACACCCCAAATTTTTCAAAAGTTTGTAAACATTTCCTTTTTTTTTGTGCTTTATCTTCATTTTTTGGGTAATTAAGTCAGTTTTAAATCTAAATTTCACTTTATTTCTCAAGTTTTATTGAAATTAAATTCATTTTATATATCTGACTCAATTTCGGATCCGGATCAAGATAAAAGATCTAAATCTGAGCCTCGTTGTCAAATGTTCAAAATCAAATTCTCGAAATTTCCAAACTAACCTTTTGAAAAGCTCAGATAGTTCATCCGGTATCCGTTTGGATCCGTCAAATGGTATTTCTCAATTCAAGGTTTAAAACCCCAATATTTTCTTAAAACTTGGGTCAAAACCCATTTTTTTGAAGAAATTTTCCCAAAATAGCCTTGAAAACCTTCTTTTGTAAATATTTCCCAAAAATACAAAAAAAATAATTTAAATCCTCGTTTTCTCGTAAAGTTTAAGGTTTTATCTCAAAAATACCAAAAATGGAAAAATGTAAAGAAAAATATATATATATATAGATGATCATTTCCTGCATTATCTACCTGTGCATTTCAAACTGTTAGCGTTATTTTGTCCATCCCATTTCCTGCATCATAGTTTACATCTTTTAGTGCATCAACAATTACGTGGTTTACTGCAAATTTTTTTTTTTCTTTTCTTTCTTCTTTTTTTTTGTCCAGTGGACTGCCGTAATACAGTAGAAAACTATGATTCCACTTTCTTCGCTATAGTAATTCATCAAGGACTACTATAGTTGCATTCTATTTTTTTTTTCTTTCCACAGTGGTTCACAAAATCACTGTGGCCTTTCACAGTTATAATAGTTCATCAAAACTGCTATAAACTGTCTTTCTTCACAGTGGTTCACATAGAACCATTGTGGCCTTTTTTTTGCTATAGTAGTTCATTAAGAACTACTATGGCTGCAATTCTTTCTCTTCTTCACAGTGGTTCACACAGAACCATTGTGGCCTTTCTTTGCTATAGTAGTTCATTAAGAACTACTATAGCTGCAATTCTTTTTCCTCTTCACAATGGTTCACACAGAACCATTGTGGCTTTTCTTTGCTATAGTAGTTCATTAAGAACTACTATAGCTGCAATTCTTTTTCCTCTTCACAATGATTCACACAGAACCATTGTGGCCTTTCTTTGCTATAGTAGTTCATTAAGAACTATTATGGCGACAATTCTTTCTCTTCTTCACAGTGGTTCACACAGAACCATTGTGGCCTTTCTTTGGTATAGTAGTTCATTAAGAACTACTATAGCTGCAATTCTTTTTCCTCTTCACAATGATTCACACAGAACCATTGTGGCCTTTCTTTGCTATAGTAGTTCATTAAGAACTACTATGGCTGCAATTATTTTTCTTCTTCACAGTGGTTCACATGAAACCATCGTGATCTTTCTTTACTATGGCAGTTCATCAGGAACTACTATAGTTGTAATCAGCATTTTTTTTTTCCTCTTTTTTTGGGGTTTCACAACAAGCCACTCAGATCTCCCATCATGAGTTGCTATGGCTATTGCATTCCACGATGGTCCTCCTTGGACCATCCTGGCCCTTGCCTTCATTCATTATATATAGATAATCATTTAAATTATGGCATTGTCTCCATATATATACCTGTGTATGCACATTTGCTAACAAGTGAAGGGTAGGACAAATGCCTTCCTCATTCAAATATGAGTAAAGCATTGTGTGTAAAAGTTCTTTTTGATAGTCAGTTATACTCATATTTTTAATATCCCTTTTTGCAAATTCTATCTTGCCGGAATATGAGAGAAGCTTGACATTAGAAAATTTTCGATGTCTTTTCAACTCTAACATTGTAATAAGCTAGATATTAATGAGAATATTTACATTTCCAATTCTAGATAGAATGAATGGGCATTATGAATACCATAAATTACTCGTTCTCATACCCTTTTCCCCTTTATTCTCCAAAATCTCACAATGGTGAAACACGAATGGTACGTGCACCATTTCGTAAGAGGTAAATTAATCCAAAGTTGATGATTTGCATCAACGGCCATAGTCGGGATGTAAACAAAACTTAGATTTTTATCTTTTACGAAATAACACTGGATCCATAACCGATCCGTTTTCAAAATTCATCATATTTTTCTTAAATAATTTCTTCTTTTTATCAGAATTTAACTTAAAATTAACTCAAAATATATACCAATGGCCATAGTGAGGGTATATTGAGAGTTCATTTCATTTTAAATTCTATAAAAGTACCAAATATATTTCATTCTTCTCTTGAATTTAAATACAGATTATTATATAATACATTCAATGACCATAGTCAAGGATGTATTATATCTTCAATCTTATTTTAATTCATCTAAAGAATGGAATAGCTTTTCAAAATCCCATTTCAAATTCTTTAAATGCATTCATCATTTAGGATAGAAGTACATCATATTTTAAAAAAAAATCATTTTTCAAAAACTCCAAGTAATGTAAATATCTTCCTCAATCTATCTTCAATCCTTATCAAATCTGATTCATCCTTTCATTTTTCAAAATTCTATTTTATTTTTCAATCTCAAAGTTCAATTTAACTTTGAGATTTCAAATTCATTTTATATTCAAATTTAAATCAGATTTCAAAATTCAAATTTGACTTTGAAATTCCAAATTCATTCAAAACTCCAATCCAAAGTTCAATTTAACTTTGAGATTCTTGATTCATTTTCTAAAAGTCGAATTCAAGCCCCAAATTCAAAGTCCAATTTGACCTTGAAATTCATTTGTATATTCAAATTCAAAATCTCATTTTTCAAAGTTCAATTAAAACTTTCATCTTCTGAATTTAACAAAGTCCAAATACATTTTGGGATCCAGGATTCAACATTCATATCGGATCCCAGACTTTAGATCCAC
This sequence comes from Nuphar pumila, assembly GCF_984573655.1. Taxonomy (NCBI): domain Eukaryota; kingdom Viridiplantae; phylum Streptophyta; class Magnoliopsida; order Nymphaeales; family Nymphaeaceae; genus Nuphar; species Nuphar pumila. The sequence goes on along the minus strand of NC_143257.1, from coordinate 50,177,710 downwards.
TCCATTCTAGGATCCAGAACCCAATTCTATTTTTGGATCTCAAACTCCATATCCAATTCTATTTTAGGGTCCAGAGTCCAACTCCACATTGGATCTCAGATTTCAAATCCAAATCCATCTTAAGATCCAATTTTATTCCCAATTCTAGATTTCAAATTCAATTCTATTTTCAGATCTCATATGAACTTCCTAAATTCACTTTATTTCTAAATACCATTCAAAGTCATCATTTAGATTCAAATTTCATTACAAGTTCTATCTCTTCTCCTAAATCTAAGTTCAAAGTCTATTTTCTGACTTTGGAATTTCTTTCCTTTTTCCTTTTCACTCATCTTCCAATCATTCTTTTCAAAATTCAAAGATTTATTTTCCCAATTCTAAATTACTTTAAAAGACTTAAAACTTCTCTGATCTATCTCAAGTTCTAAGTTAGATTCAATCATTTCTTCACTCCTTTACCAAGTTCATCTCAGAATACTTGGAAATTTTTCCAAATCAATTTTCGAAAAGAGCATACATCCTTGCATTGCACAAGTATGATTCTTTGTGTATTTAGGGTTAGAATAAATTCTTAGATTATATTTAAGCAAAGCAAAAGGCATAGATTCGATCCTTGGTTCGATTACCCTTGGTAAAGGCGTCAGGAATGGTCGAACCTCGTACCGACTAGCGAATCCCGTCTCTCCATTTTCCCGCAAATTTTTAAAACGGAGGCGAGTTAAATTTCTAAATATTTTCAAATTAAGGTCAAGTGAGACCGCGCAAAAGAGTTTCTCTTCTCTTTTTCTTTCTTTTTCTTTTCTCTTCTCTTTCTCTTTTCTGTCTTTTTATTTCTTCTCCCTTCAAAAAGGAGAAAAATAGAGGTCAGAAAAGGAAAAGAGAAGGAAGAGAGAGAAACCACAAGAGAGGAAAATTTTTGCAATGATCACAGTGACGAGAATTCGAGTTTTCAAACTCAATTCTCACTCATTTTTTACGTTTGGAAACCGGGTTCCGACTCAGATTTTTTTCTTTGTATATTCTTATTTCTGAAGCTTCAAGTTCTGACTTGAACTTCCTTTTGAATCCAATGCTCGTGTTGGACAAGTCGTTGTGTCGAGAATTCGAGTTTTCAAACTCAATTCTCACTCATTTCTTACGTTTTGAAACTGGGTTCCGACTCAGATTTTTCTCTTTGTATATTCCTATTTCTGGAACTTCAAGTTCTGACTTGAACTTCCTTTTGAATCCAATGCTCGTGTTAGACAAATTGTTGTGTTGAGAATTCGAGTTTTCAAACTCAATTTTCACTCATTTCTTATGTTTAAAAACCGGGTTCCGACTCGGATTTTCCTCGTCGTATATTCTTATTTTTGAAGTCTCAAGTTCCGACTTGAACTTCCTTTTAAATTCAATTCTCGTGTTGGACAAATCGTGCCTTCGAGAATTTGAGTTCTCAAACTCGATTCTCACTCATTTCTTATATTTGAAAAACTGAGTTTCGACTTGGATTTTCGCTTTTGTATATCCTTATTTTCTCAAAGTTCCGGCTTGAGTTTCCCCTGTTGATCTAATGTTCGTGTTTGGACCAAAGTTCTCCTTGAACTTTCCCTTTCATGTTAAGGGACAAACCTGAACTCTCTGTTCAGGATAAGGGATAATCATGAAACATCGACAATCATTCTTGCTTAATTCTCAAGTATCTTCGAATGTCGGTCTCATTTTCAACTCTCCATTTGAAGAGCCTGATGCTCGTACTGGTGCATTTTTGAAAATCCAATGCTCGTACTAGTGTGCACTTTCAAAAACCCAGTGCCCGTACTGGTATGCACCCTCGAAAACCCAGTGCTCGTTCTGGTGTGCATTTTGAAAACCCAGTGCTCGTGCTGGTGTGCATTTTCGAAAACCTAGCGCTCGTACTGGGGCATTTTTCGAAATCCAGTGCTGGTACATCTAGCGCTCGTGCTAGTGTTTGGCTGACTGATCAGTTAGCCCTCCAGGTTCAGTCTGCGTACTAACCAATCATCAACAATTCAAGCTCTAAATTCTCAATTTCAACCTTCAGGTTATCATTTTTTCAAAAATTCAATCTTTTTCTCTTGCGAAGGACCCTCTTTAGAGAGAGTTCGAGGGAGCTTGTTCCTTTCGCATGCAACCATCTTTTGTTTGCAAGAACCCTCTTCCAGAGAGAGTTTGAAGGGACACATTTTCTTCGCGAACAGTTTGCAAAACAACAACCAACTTTACACGAAGGAACCCCTTTTCCAGGGAGAGCTTCGATGGAAGCTCGTTTCTTTTGTGGCCCCCATTTTTCTCATCTTTGGCCAACCCCTTCACAGAGGACCCTCTTCTAGGGAGAGTGTGATGGACTCGTTCCTCTACGATACTTTCTCAACTTTGTTTTTCGGCCGCCTTTCCATAAGAGAAGCCTAGAGATAGGGAGTTTTGACGAAAGCTTAATTTCTCTTCAAAAGTTCCATTTTGCAAACACCTCCTCTTTCAGGGAAGAGAGGAGTATTTCCAACTTCCCATTCAGGTAAGGGCTTAAGCCTGAGTCTCTCTTTTTGGGGAAAAAGAGAGGAGAATTTGGTCACGGACGTGTCAATTCGATATCAAGTAATCTCTTTCGTTAAGGATTTCAAGAATATTTTTGCCAATTTGCTATCAAAAGTCATTTGTTGATCTCAAAGCTTTCATCGCACAAAAGAAATATCTCAAACTACCTCTAGTATTATTTCCAAAAGAGCAAGACTTTTGCGAAATAAGAACTGAATTCAGACTTTTTTTGTTGATCAACCAAGCGGATGAAGAAAAATCTTCGATATGATCGACAAAGAAAAAATTCAATGACGTTGAAAATCCATAAGTGAATCGATATTGATTATAGCTATGGCACATTCTTAAAGATCATTTCTTTCGGCAGTAACACAGTGGAAATATCCTGGGCAGTAAAAAAAGGACCTACCCAATCCATATATATCCTCAGTCCTTCAAAGCTGCAATCTAATATCCGTAAAAGGGATCTCTCAATTGTCGTCAAGATGAAGGCGAATTAAGCGAGTAGACCCCCGAGGCCAAAGAAGATTTGAAACATCTCCAAGATGACAGAGTTTGTGATAGATCCTTCCAGGGAAAGTTCAGATCACCGTCGAGATGTAGGCGGACGTGATGAACCAACCGACAAACCTTAAAAGATATTTGATTTCTGCTATCATCTAAAAGACCTTTTAGAACTGATGTTATCAAGCCTAAATCCTTGAGATAAAAGAAGGATCAGAGCATCTCCAAGAAGAAGGAGTTTGTGACGTACTCTTCCCCGAAAAAGAGAGAAAAGTCAGGACATCTCCAAAATAAAGGATGATGTAAAAAGCCCAAGAAAGCTCCATGACTCAAAAGAGTGCAAAAAGATCATCATGGGAAATGCCCAAGATATCAAACTGCCCAAAAACTGCCAGGAATCATCTTTATCTATGTGAAATTCTTTATCAATATCTTTTCACTCATTTTGCTTTTATGAAGCCAAGAATGTTTCCTTTTTTCTCATATCAAAGAAATTGATATCTTCTTTGAAGAAACTCAACATCAATAAATTTGAATTTGATCCTTGATTCTGCAGAGTTAGCCCAATTGGAGTTAATACTCTAGGTAGAAAGAGGTGACATTCTCACACATATGCACAAATTCAATCATTTTGGATCAAACTACAATTTTTGGCATCTTATTGGCAATATTTTCTCATTATCCTAACATGAAGCAAAAACTTGATATTCGTTTTGACGTATCCTGATGTCATCCCTCCTTAGGACTGGAAAGAATTTTCCTTTTGTCTGATCTGAGCGCTCTCGGATCTGCACACTTCCCTGTGTTCCCCACTGTCCCACCATAGACCGTTCTCGCTTAGGATAAGGGTTAAACCTGAACTTTTTGCAAAAAGGTCTATTATTGTCAAAAGCTATTTTCAGTCTCAACAATGAGGCGCCCAAGAACAACCCCTTTTCAAGCTTTAGGGACCCCCATTTTCATCCTTTTGCAAACCCCTCTCAGATTTGTTGTGCAAAGTCTAGAGGTCCCATCGCAGTTTCCCCGCTCTTCGAGGATTCTGTATCTGTTCAGGTTAAGGATTAAAACCTGTTACCTCGCTCCTCGAGGTATAACCCAAAACCTTTTGCGAGAGGTCGTCTGTTTTAGAAATTTGATTTTTAATCTCAGCAATGAGGCGCCCAAGATCATCCCCTTTCCAAGCTTTAGGGAATCCCTTGTTTTTCTCTTCTCGCAAAACCCCTTTCGGATTTGTTCATCCAAATTCCGAAGGTCTCATCATGGTTTTTTCATCTGAGGATTCCGTATGGTCGCCCCTTTCAGGTTAAGGGTTAAGCTTGAATCTCGCTTTGCGAGGTATCTTTTGTTCAGGTTAGGTTTAAACGTGAATCCCGTTTGACTAGATATCCTTCCTAGTCCCACCACGGTTTCTTCATTGGAGGACTTCGTACGATCCCCCCACTCAGGTCAAGGGTTAAACCTAAATCTCGCTTTTGCGATGCATTTTTCGTTGTCCCATCACGGTCTCCTCATTCGAGGATCTTGTATGGTCGTCCCTTTCAAGATAAGGGTTAAGCCTGAACCTCGTTCCGAGAGGTACCTTCCGTTCAGGTTTGGGTTAAACCTGAACCTCATTTCGACGAGGTAATTCTCCCATCCCATCATGGTTTTCCCCACAAGGGAATCCGTGCTCTCTATACATCCATCTAGGAAAGGATCACGCTTGAGTTTCATCTCACGAGGCATTTCTCTCAGAAATGTGCCATCGAGGTCCACTTATTTTCCTTTCCCCATCCAAATTATCTTAGTATATCTTCGTCTCATCCAGGTTAAGGGCTAAGCCTGACTCATTCCATAAAGATTGATCTTGTTTCACCCATAAGACTTGATCAAAATGATTATCCTTCATCATGTCGGGATCTTCGCCCAAAGTCCCATCACGATTTCCTCATTTCTATCATTCAGTCATATCATTTTAGAGGATTTCGTCTCCCCCAAGCCATTCAGGACAAGACTTTAAGCCTAAAAAGCCATAAGTCTTCAACACCCAATTCAGATTGACTAACTAGGGCATTTTTCAAAATTTGGAGTGTTTCTTTGCCACTAAGCTCGGCTTTCAACCGACTTAGTAGCAAAGAGGGGCATTTGTGAACACCCCAAATTTTTCAAAATATTATAAATATTCCCTTCTTGCCCCTAACCCCATTTTCTGAGTAATTGAGTCACCTTTAAATCTAAATTCCATTTTATTCCTCAAGTTTTACTAAAATTAAATTCATTTTATATATCTGACTCAATTTCAGATCCGGATCCATTGTCAAGATCCAAATCTGAGCCTTGTTGTCCAACTTTTAAATTAAAATCACAGAAAATACCAAAAATAGTTTTTAAATGGCTCGGACAGTCCATCCGACATACGTTTGGATCCATCATGTTGTATTTGTCGATTCGAGTTTCAAAACTAGAACATTTTTTTTGCAAAACTTGGGTCCAAACCCATTTTCTGAAGAAATTTCCCCAAAATAGCCTTGAATTCTCAGAAAAATCCTTCTTTTATAAATATTTTCTCAAAAATTATAAAATGATTTCTAAATCCCTTATTTCTCCCTAGTTTCACAGTTTTATTTCTAAAAAAAATAAAAAATACAAAAAAAAGAAAAAAAAATATATACAAAAATCGGTTTTTGAAAACCTCTTTCTAAAAAAAAAAAAAAACAACCTTTTAACTAAAACCATTCTTTTGCAAAACTTTTTTTTTAAAAGACCACCATTTTGAAAAATTTTCAACAGGGAACCGCCTTTTGGCAAAAGCCTTTTCACGAAAACCTTTTTTTTAGGGTTTGCAGAAAACTCTCTCCAGAACTTTCTCCCTCTCTCGCTAAACTCCTCTCCTTCAGCCGCGCTCTCGTCTTCTGGAAGGATCTCCCCAACGGCCTCGCAGGCCTTCCCCCATCATCAGCCCTTCGATCACGATGATTCGCCCCAGTTCGTCGATGCCAAACCACCATTCCTCTTCCAGACCCTTCCAACCCTCCTTTAAAATGGGCGTAGGATGATCGAAACAAGGGGGAGGGGGCCTATTCAGATCATCGACCTTCTTTGAGTAACACGGCATTTGCAATCTTGAGCTTTACATATCAACCATCGAGTTTTTTCATCGGCTCCGGTCCTCATCGTGGGTCCGTCCCTTTGGTTTCCTCCCTGAGCCTGCTTCCCCTTTCCAAAACTTCTGCAAGTAAGCATCTCTTCTTCCTCGATAGCCAAGGATTTCCATCACAAAATGGAAGGATTCCATTCGGCCAACACCTTGGCAACATCTTACAGCAAGCATCAATGATCAATCGGAGATTCCCATAGCAGTGTGAAGAAAGGCTTCCCCCCTTCCTTGTTTACTCCTCTTCTTCTTCTTCGTATTCTCCCGATTTTTCCCCTAAACCGCTGAAGGAAGCCGATCGTCCTACGCCCAGGCTACGGTAAACAACTCCCTCTCTCTATTATTCTTCTTATTTCTTTTTTTCTTTTTTTTTTATGCATTGGTGGTAAGGTCGGCCTGCTGTGATCATCGCAAAAATTTTCCTCTCTCTTGTGGTTTCTCTCTCTTCCTTCTCTTTTCCTTTTCTAACCTCTATTTTCCTCCTTTTTGAAGGGAGAAAAATAAAAGAAAGAAAAGAAAGAGAGAAGAGAAAAGAAAGAAGGAGAGAGAGAAGAGGAACTCTTTTGCGGGTTTTCACTTGACCTTGATTTGAAAAGAATTTAGAAATTTAACTCGCCTCCATTTTGAAAATTTGCGAGAAAATGGAGAGACGGGATTCGCTCGTCGGTACGAGGTTCGACCATTCCTGGCGCCTTTACCAGAGGTAATCGAACCAAGGATCGAATCTATGCCTTTTGCTTTGCCTAAATATAATCTAAGAATTTATTCTAACTCTAAATGCTCAGAGAGTCATGCTTGTGCAATGCAAGGATGTATGCTCTTTCTAAAAGATGTTTTTGAAAAATTTCCAAGTATTCTGAGATGAACTTGATAAGGGAGTGAAGAAATGTTTAAATCTAACTTAGAATTGAGAGAAGTTCTAAGTCTTTGAAGTAAATCAGAGTTGGGAAAATAAATCTTTGATTTTTGGAAAAGAATGATTTGAAGGTGAGATAAAAGGAAAAAGAAAAGAAATTTTAAAGTCTGAAATGGACTTTGAATTTTGAACTTGGATTTAGGAGGGATAAATCTGTGGAAAGAGGAATTTAGATTTGAGACTTTCGAAGTCATAATGGACCTTTTGAATTTAGAATCGATTTTCAAGGGTCGATTTTGAATTCAATATAGGAATTTGAATTTTGAATTCAGACTTGGGAAATAATATTGGCTTTTGAAAATAGAAGATGAATTTAGATTTGAAATGGAATTTTGATCTGATATCTGAGATGGAACTGGATCTGGGATTTGAAATAGAATTTGGATGTAAAATTTGAGATCCAGGATGGAATTGAATTCTGGATCCTAAAGGGAATTTGGATCTGAAGTCTGAGATCCAAGGTAGAACTAGGTTCTGGATCTTAAAATGGATTTTGGATCTAGAATCTGAGATCCAAAGTGGCATTGGATTCTGGATCCTGAAATAGAATTGGATCTAGATTCTGAGATCCAATGTAGAGTTGGACTCTGGACCCTAAGATGGATTTGGATCTAAAGTCTGAGATCCAAATGTGAAATTGGATTCTGGATCCTATAAGGAAATTGGATCTGAAGTCTAAGATCTAAAAGTGAAATTGGAGTATGGATCCTAAGGAGGAATTGGATCTGAAGTCTGAGATCCAATATGAGTATTGAATCCTGGATCCTAAAATGGATTTGGATCTGAATTTGAGATCCAAAAAGTAGGGATTTGTACTTGGAAATCTGGATCCAAGTTGGATTTAGAATCTAACTTTGGATTTGGAATTTCAAAATTTGATTTGAGCATTTTGAACTTGGAATATGAATTTCAAAGTCTTTGGAGTTTGAATCTGGAATTTAGAGGATGAATCAAGAATTTCTAAATTTGAATCGAATTTGAAAAAAATGAATTTTAGAAATTGGATCTTGAATATACAGATGAATTTCAAAGTTAAATTGTACTTTTAATTTGAGATAGAATTTGGAATTTGAAATACAAGATGATTCTGAAGTTTCAAAGTCAAAATGGGACCTTGAAATTGAATTCTTGAATCCTTTTGAGAAATAGAGTTGAATTTGAATTTATGAATAGGATTTGATCTGAGAAATGAAGGAAAGAATTACTTGGATTTATGAAAAAGAAATTAAAAATATGATGCAATTCTATCTAAATGATGAATGAATTTAAATTTTTGAAATTGGAATTTGAAAAGCTATTTCATTCTTTAAATGAATTAAAACAAGATTGAAGATATAATACATCCTTGACTATGGTCATTGAATGTATTATATAATAATCTATATTTAAATTCAAGAGAAGAATAAAATACATTTGGTGCTTTTATAGAATTTAAAATGAAATTAACTCTCAATATACCCTGACTATGGCCATTGGTATATATTTTGAGTCAATTTTAAGTTAAATTCTAATAAAAGGAGAAAATATTTAAGGAAATATGATGAATTTTGAAAAATGGATCCAGTGTTATTTCGTAAAAGATAAAAATCCTAAGTTTTGTCCACACCCTGACTATGGCCATTGATGTGGATCATCGACTTAGGATCAATTGCCTCTTATGAAATGGTGCACATGCCATTCGTGTTTCACCATTTATGAGAATTTGAGAAATAAAGGAAAAGATGCATGAAAACAGGCAATTTGTGAATTTATAATGCTCATTCATTCTACCTAAGACAGGAAATGTAAATTCTCATCACTAATCTAGCTATTACAATAGACACTTGAAAATGAAGCTCTAATTTAGAGGATGGAGTCAACATTTCTCATATACCCCTGCAAGACAAATTTTGGCATAAAGTAAGATATAAAGAATATATAAGAACTGATATGTATAGGAGGTGCCTTATTGTTAAAATCAGAAGGTATATTCAAGCAAGGTACAACACAATATATTTATGCTACCTATATTCTTATATTACAAAAAACGAATCAACCCCTATAGTATATACTGTTGAAGGCTATCAATAGAATCATCAGAGGGTTTTTAAGAGCTTTACCTGATATATCTTGATTAATTCCGATAAAAACCTGAGCAGCAAGACTAAAAGGTGAATATAAATGTCAGCAAGGTAATTTTACCCTGGGGACCACCGCCTTTTAAATTTTTAGATAGACAGCAATATTATAAAGAGGGTCATAATAACATTAACAATAAGCACCTAACTTGCAGCAATACAATTAAAATGGAAGGCAATTATATACAGGTGGATAAATGACATACAACTGTAACAGATAAAAGGGACCTGTATAAGTATATACTGAAGTAAATGGTTAATAACTAGAGAGGTCATTATGGGAATCATAAGTTCACCTTGTAAATCCACTGTAAACGAATATTAAATTTTAAAGATTCGAAACACTTACCAGAGTTGCAGAAATGCAGAGAAGAGGGGATATGCTATGCATTTGCTTGTTCAACCACTGAATGTTTGCCCAGCAGTCTTATTCCGACCGTGATCAGAGTTTGATATAACAGATTAAATTCTGTGGTTCAGCAATTTAGGAGGATTCTGCGCTGACCAGTATCTCGAATGTTCGACAAATCAAGAACTCCGATCTTTGAATCGAGAATCAGTTTACTTCCAAGGATCGAATTTCTTGTGAAATCGGTTCAGCAATTCCCCTTTTTCTGACAGCAATGACCCAACGAACTTCTTCCTTGACAATAAGACTGTTTCCATCAAATGGTCACTGTATCGGCTAGGAACTTATAGAACAAATGGTTATGCATGGATAGTGTACAGGAGAACACAGGAAATAAAAGTATTTACATTCGTAGTGAGAGGCTATGCAATTTGCTAAAAAGGTCATGATAATATGCAGGAAATGTAGATATTATATGGGGTACTATGAAGGTGGCAGTATGAAATTACAGCAACTGCCGTAAGTATGAATGGTGGTGGAGATTCAGAAGTATATGGGGGTAGCAAATGAATATGTGCACGCCACAGGAGGTCACCCCTGTACATGTGTTAAGTGTTGGGGTTTTGTGAAAGTAAGTTCAGAGCCATCATGACATATAGCTAAAACCCTCCTTTTGTGAGGTTACAATTCAAACTCTCTTCCTTTACAGAATATTCACCTATGTGGTAACAAAAGAAAATTCTTTCTGGAACAAAACCCAACATAACTTGAATACAGTAGATATATTCCATATTTTTATAGACTTACGAATTTTCCAGCCTGGCCAATACCACCACACATATCACGAGATTTTACTTCCAGCTTTAAAATGAGCATCAAACAATGGTCATGCTTGAACTCTTCTTTTGGTTTTTTGATGCAAATGGCTCTTTAAAGTTGGATATGTTCTGATCTTCTTGAGATGACTTCACAAATGACTCGCAGATGATGCCATTCCACCAACTCTAACATCCTTTTGCTCAAAAGACACCAGATCCATCTGCGAAGAAGAAAAAAAAAATTCAGGAGCATAAACAGAAGTATACGCAAAACTGAGGTTCATATTATCTGATGGGAATGCTAGAAACAATATAGCAGCAAAAGTACGCAGCGAATGACCAAATACTACCTTAATAACAAACCAAGTCGAAGTGCTGGCGTCGGAAGCCAGAACACCCAAAGGTATTACCTCTGCTATAGGCACGTTGTTTCGAGAAGTTTGCTCCACTCAGAAGTTTTTTTTTTTATTAGAATTATAAAAATATATTCATACATTTGTCTTTTGCCATGACATTTGAGCTCTATTCAATGATTCTTAATAATGTCGGCTCTTGATTTTCTTACACAGATTCCATAAATAGTATACAGGAAGATACAGAACCGAGCATAGAGAGTTGATGATTTATGACCTCCATATGATGTAGCCACGCAGTGATCGACACAAGCGTGCTATGCTGCAACAAACCAAGTCATGGAAACCAAAGTGTTTGATATATAAACAACAAACATCTGATGATATTGATGTTAAGAAACAGGGGAAATTGCAGATCAAAATATAATGGAAAGAAAAAGAAAGAAGAAAAAAAATATCAATGTAGTGATAACAAAATGGAATGACAGAGATATTACTAATGAAATGCTGCCAATGAGATTTTAAAATGCCATGAATGAAGGATGAAATAAAATTTAGTATTCAAACAGAAATAATGAGCAATGATAGGTAGAATGATATGGGAAAATGACACGATAAATAAAGAGATAGCTATCGAAATGGAGAATAAATTAATGTATAACTCACCTTTCTTCATTGTTTGGGAATTTCTGCAAGGCACAACACTTACTTACTGAACTAAATTGAGAATTTTGCCTCTGTCAATGAGGTCCTTATGACTGGAGGTCCAGCCGACGCCCCTTAGGGGATTACATAGATGGAGGATGCAACAGGGGATTGGAATATCCCAGCGAGTCAATGATATCGTAGCTAGGTATCTCCTGATTAGCAATGTTTAAACAATCGCAGGGGTTTACTCTATCAGCTATTGCAAGGGATCTTTAACATCTGAAGCCATCGATGCTGTTGGGAGTCCCAGAATTCCGGTGTACCTCACCAAAGTATTTGTATGGTGCGATGGAGTTATTGGATTCAGGAAAATACATAACAAATGTAAGCCATGACAAAATTTATGAAATATTTAAAACATAAGCTGATGGAATGGGGATTAACCGTGATACGGAGATTACAATCAAAAGAAGTTATTATAAATACAAAAGAAATTTTGCAGGAAAGGAAAACAGATGTTGAAACTAGAAAGTTTCATTACTGTAGCCATAGATGGGTCGGTTCTGCCATATGCAGGTCGACCCTATCGTTGGCACTATTTGTGGTAAAAAGAAAAGTATAAACGAAAGAGAAGGTCTAAAATAGAGGGAAAAAAAAAGGAAAGAAAGAAAATCTTTTAACCGAAGATTGAATGAGGGAAAGAAATAGTGACTTACCTGTAACCTTACTACAGAGGTTTGCTTCTTTCAATCGATGGAGAAAGGAACCAGTGGGAAGAATTTGACACAAGGGAGATCAGAGGGAAAGGGGAAGGAGAAAGAAGAGGGAAACACGATCGATCAAGAGGGGAAGAAGATGGAGAGGCAGAAGATAGACCTGATGCTGGACGAAGAGGAGTGAAGCGCAATCTGAAGTAAAGAGGAAAGGGAGAAGGAAGAAGGGTGGAAATGGATCGAGAGTGAAGAAGGGTGCGGGGGTGAGAACGGATGAATTTTAGGGTTTCTTGAATCCCCTTTTAAGGAGGAAGAAGGAGGATGTGGTTGGGGGATGAAGGGTGAAGATGGACGGAGATCGGGAGATGGGAGGTTCGGTTGGTGATGGGCGGCTTGGGTGAGGCCTCTGGAGGGTTCGGTGGAAGCCATGGAGGAGTGCGACTGAAGGCTTCGAAAGTGAGAGAGGGAGAAGCTTCTGGAGTTCGGCCTCCGACCTCTTGCGAGAAGAACCCTAAAAAAATGTTCAGTCCCTCATATTTACGTAATTTCCAAAAGGAAGGTTCCTTCAACAAGATTTTTTTGTAAAAAATGGTTTTTAGAATGAGTTTTTTAGCAAAATTGACTTTAAAACTCATTCATTTTTCTTGTAATTTTTTCAATTTTTTTGGTTTTTATGTTATTTTCATTTTTTTGTATTTTTGGAACAAAAACTAAGTTTTTACACGAGAACAAAGATTAAACACTAATTTTTTCATATTTTTCTGAGAAATACTTACAAAAGTATTTTTCTAAGAATTTCAAACCATTTCGAGGAAATTTTTCTAGAAGAATGGGTTGGGACCCAAGTTTTTGAGAAAATGTTCAAGTTTTTGAAACTCGAATCGATAAATATACGTGATGGATCCAAACGGATGTCGGATGGATTGTCCGAGCCATTTAAAAACTATTTTTGGTATTTTCTATAATTTTAATTTAAAATTTGAACAAGGAGATTCAGATTTGGATCTAGACAATGGATCCAGATCCAAAATCAATTTAAACATATGAAATGAATTTAATTTCAATAAAATTAGAGAAATAAACTGGAATTTAGATTTGAAATGACCCGTTTGCTCAAAAAAAATGAATTTAGGGGCAGAAAAAGAATATAAAAAGATTTTGAAAAATTTGGGGTGTTCACACCTGCCTATAGCAGGACCGATTCACCACTTTGCAAATAGCAAATGGAAATTCTTGATTCCTACAGTTTTTGTTTTGGGGTTTATGTTTTATGTCTCGTCTTGATTTAGTGATTTATTATGGCTCATGATATTGGATTCAATAAGTCTCTATGGTTTATCTGTATTTCAATCCATTCTCAATCTAGTTTTCATGATTATTTTCTTTTATATTACAGTCTTTGCACTTGATATTAGAATTTCTTTTCCTTTGTTGGTTTTGTTAGCCATTTTCCTGTTGGCATTGCAGTTGATTACCTGTTTTGTTCAGATCGGCGGTATTGTTTGATCAAGCAATAGACCTGAAAGTTTTTTGGCTTCGGATCTTTGATAAAATCCCATTCCTTGATTTTGATGTATCTGTTATAATTAATATATGCTATGTGATCTATTTCGGTCTCATCCCATTAATCGATGATATCAGCTCAGAGGTGGGCATTTATATCAACTTATGTCTCCCCTTCAGAAGCACAGTTGTTGTTATCTTGTGCATATTGAATATTATCGAATTTATTTTTGAATGCAATCCCTCACGCTAGAAGAACCTTGACAAAGGGGTCAATATTATGCTGAGAGGTATCACAAAAAAAAAAGAGAGCAATAGGAAATCGCTCAATGGTGTTGTCTCAATGGATATTGATTTTGAAATATATGTTGGACCTGAGATCACTTTTATGTCCTAACCCCACGTTTGAAGGGCATATATTGATTTGGCTATTTATATTCATTTTCCCTTTTTTTTCTGTTATGATATCCCTTGACCATCACCTGTCTATATGCAGTGATTTTTATCCTTATCCTACTTTCGTTCTATTTCTGCCTTTGTTATTCGTGTTTTATCTGAATTTCAGGCTTTGTTTTGGGTAATTTGCTCGAATGTGTTTGATCAATAGGTTCGCTGATTGATTTTATAATGTAAGTGAGTATAGAGTCATTTTGCTAAGTCATCTACTTCACTTACGTTTTTCTGATTCGTAATAGACCATTCTCACTTTCTTGTGTTTTCTGCATCCTGACTCATTTTTTTTTTATTATTTATCATTGTTCTCCTTTCTCTTTTCATCGTTTTTTATATGCTTCATATTTTATGTCTATTGTGTTCATTCTTGCACTGATGGGTTTTCACCCTCATAATTTAAACGTATTAACAACTGTATCCCCCTGTATGTCATCCCCCTCTTCATGAGTTGCTCCCATCAGGATGCTAAAATTCCTCTGATGAATTATACCAAGTGAACGATTTTGGACATCAATCTGATGTGCTTACTGCGTGATCAATTCATGATGAGATTCATCTATGTTATTAAAATCTGGCGCAATTAAACTCTCGACATGCTTAATGGTTTGATCATTTGGCAGAAGAATTCATTTTGTTGTTAAACAACTGACATTTTGAAGTATATTTGAGCTCAGGGTTACAGTGTTTCGATATCAAAGCATAATTCTGTCTTTGCTCACTTCTGCTCCCCAGTGAAGATCTTAAAAAGGTATGTGACATGCAGGCATCATTTGATTGCTCCTTTTTTACATCTCAGAATGACATTTCCTTTTACATGCAATCCCTTGATACTCTATGTTTTCTTGTTGTTTTCTTTCCTTTTCTTTTTTATCAGATTTATACTTCCCTGCAATCTGTTGCAAGTTAAAGTTATACAGGGAAATAGTTCCTAAGTTACGGCTTCAGGTCAAAACTTGCTGAATTTTGGTGACCATGAGGAAATAGTGAGCGGCCAGTTCTTGTGCAATTGAAAAGGGGACGTTATATGGTTTCTCACATGTACTACACCCTGATTAGGTTCATGTTATGACCGTAAGCTCCACCCATGTCGGTGTGGATCAAGTAGTAACTCCCTCTGCCAATCCCTCCAAGGAAATCAGTGGTCTGGCTTCGTTGTAGGTTTCATTGTGACGCTTTTTCCCACATTTGTCTCAATATATATTTTGGTCTCATTACAGGCTGGTACGAATGCCTTCCTGCGCATATGGGCTAACCATATGTGGGTTCAAGACAGGGGCTAAACTGACCCCGAATCACTGAGTGCTCGGGATTCAGAAGTTCCACCAATCAGTGATGCCCCCCCCCCCCCCCCAACTATAGAATTACTAAGTCCACTTCGGCAACTTATCTCCCCTCTTTCCATCTCATTCCCATTAAAAGGGCTCAGGAACAAGGGAATGATGCTCGCATTTTTTTTTTCTTTTCTTTTTCTGTTTTGTTTGCATAGTTATGATTGATAACACCTTTTATCTTGGATCATCATTGTTGTATCTGCCATTTGCGATAGCAAATTTTCTCTCTCCTCAAGCCTTCTCGGTGGGTATATGATTTAATGCATTTGGGGACTGTTACAGAACTTGGAAATACAAAGGGGCTAACTTGGTTGTTCTTTTCTCTACAGGAGTCCGTATGATGATGAGTATTTAGCTATCCTGAGACCTTGTGCATTTTACTGGTAAATCACTTATGCATGGTGCTGAATGTCTGTGCTTTCCTCCTCTTCTGTTTTTTTTTTTTTTTTGATATATATGTGGCCCTTTACATGAATCTCTTCACTTCAGTCATTCATGCAATCACCTCTGTTTTGATATATGTTGCTTCAAGCCTCATTATGCTAGTTCACTATAAATGATATTTGAAGGTAGATGCATCACGCAGTAATATGGTCAGATTTTCATTGGTGATTAGCTGGTTAGTGACTCAAAATCAACCTAAACCATGTATAAGTCGTTGATGAGCTCAGATAGCTCAAAATGATAGTCATTAGCATTTTGGATTAGTAATGAATATAGGGTTCCAACGATATCATGTAAATTTGAGTGATCTGCTGGTGAAGGCCACGCTTCTTATAATGGTCTTCTCTAAAAAAAAAATTGCTTTGGTTTTAGCCTTCAGGTGGGAATTTGCAGATAGATTATTCAGATCTTGGGAAATGAGGATAGTCACCCCATGATTAATCACTGGAGTCGGGTGATTTGATGCCATTTGACAGCCCTTATGACCCATCAGTATCGGTCTTTGGTCCTAGGCTGCCAAGGCAACTCAAAAAGGCTAAAGTATCTCGGTTAGAGCTGGTGCACTGGATGTGAATTCTAATAAATTTAGGCTTGCTGGGTATTTCCTATGATGCCCAAGGTAAGCTTATTATTATAAGTGACGGCCTCAGCAAGCAGTTTCTATGTAGAGATTGGGACATGAAAAATCTGTTGTGGCTGCAGCAGTTGTTAAATTGATGTTCCATTTCCCCAACAGTACATATCACCTTCACCATTTCCACGGCCTATCAACTCCACCACCATCCTCTGAGTGATACCCTCAGATAAATCATAGTCAGTATTAAATCATGTTTTCCATCAGTTGCCTCAGAGATGGTTTGATTTGTTTTTATCTAATAGGTGCAGCATAAAGCCATGGTTACCGAGTGCAGACTCTTGTAAAACTATCATCGCTGCAGAATATATATATGTGTGTGTGTGTGTGTGTATACTTTTCTTTTACATTACATGGATCTTTTGCAGACTGTGGTTATTCATATACAATATCCGCAATTCTTGTTGTTGATATCAATGTAAGGTTGTTTTGCCACAATTGAAAACTTCAAAATGCTAGGACCAAATTTTCTGTGAGAGTTACTATCTTTGCTGAATTAGAATCAAATTTCTGTTTCAGCCCATCACGTTTCCCCTAGCATTTGGTAAGACTTGGCTTTGTTATGATTCACAGCATATCAATATATATATATATATATGTCCATATTACACGGTCACCTCTTTCCCATCTGCCCTATGCATCAACAATGCATTCATGGTTACAGGTTGTTGTGCACCTGTGCCATTGGCCATCCAGCATATCACTGCCCCAACAGTATACATGTCTCAGGCTATACCTGTAATCTTATTTCTTCAGCAAGACATTGTGGCAACCATCAAAAGCATCTTTTCTCACCCGTATTAGCAGGTCATAGCCATCTTCACTTCACAACCTCCAGCCCTCTCATCCATCAACAATCTACCACACTTGCATATAACGCAAGGCATAGATAACCTGTATATGTCCACTGCCTTGTCCAAACATGTCACTCCTATGTATATTAATGCATCTTTTTCTTTTAGATATTTATGTGTCATCTGGCATATCTCATGTATACTTTGAATTTTGTTCTCACATTAGTATAATATATCACATGGACACATTGGATATCCATTACATCATGGGCATTCAACATGATGTCTCTTGGTATACATGTCTTTCATCTTGAGCTAATTTGGATTTTGCAGGAAGTGTATAAAAAATGTTATTTTCTTGGTTTGGAAATTGTAATATTAATTCCATGATGTAATAGCTAGGATATAATGAAAACTCTACATTTCCAGTCTTAGATTAGAATGAATGAGCATTGTAAATATCATAAATTGCTTGTTTTCATGCTTTTTATCTTTGTTTTCCAAAATCTCACAATGGTGAAACACGAATGGCACGTGCACCATTTTGCAAAAGGTAATTAATCCTAAGTTGATGATTTACATCAATGGCCATAGTCAGGATGTAAACAAAACTTGGGATTTTTATCTTTTATAAAATAACACTGGATCCGCTTCAAAAATCATCATATTTCCAAATATTTCCTTCTTTTACTAGAGTTTAACTTAGAATTGGCTCAAAATATATACCAATGGCCATAGTCAGGGTATATTGAGAGTTAATTTCATTTTAAACTCTATAAAAGCACAAAAATATGTTTTATTCTTCACCTGAATTTAAATATAGATTATTATATAATACATTCAATGACCATAGTCAAGGATGTATTATATTTTCAATCTTATTTCAATTCATGTAAAGAATGAAATACGATTTTCAAAATCTAATTTCAAAATTTAAAATTCATTCATCATTTAGGATAAAACTGCATCATATTTTCAAAAAATTCCTTTTTCAAAAATTCCAAGTGATGTTTATATCTTCTTCAATCAATCTACAATTCTTGTACAATCTTATTCATCTCTTCATTTTCAATTCTGTTTTATTTCAAATCTCAAAGTCCAAATTAAACTTTGAGATTTCAAATTCATTTTATATTCAAAAATTCCAATTCAAATCAGATTTCAAAGTTCAATTTGACTTTGAAATTCTAAAAATTCATCTTATATTCATAACTCCAATCAAATTTAAAAGTTTAATTTAACTTTGAGATTCTTGATTCATCTTCTAAATATCCAAATTCAGGCTCCAAATTCAAATCCAATCGATTTGTTCTCAAATCAAATTATGAAATTCCAAATCCAAAATTAGGACCCAATCTTACCTTGGATTCCAGATCTTGGATCCAGTTCCACCTTTAGGATCCAGAACCCCATTCTACTTTGGATCTCAGACTTCAGATCCAAAATCCACCTTAGGATCCAGAGTCCAACTCTTCTTGGATCTCAGATTTCAGATTCTGAACCCTTCTTCAGATCCAAAATTCATCTTAGGATCCAGAACCCAATTCTACTTTGGATCTCAGACTTCAGATCCAAAATCCATCTTAGGATCCAGAGTCCAACTCTATTTTGGATCTCAGACTTCAGATCCAAATCCATCTTAGGATCCAGAATCTAATTTCCACTTTGGATCTCAGACTTCAGATCCACTCCATTTTAGGATCCAGAATTCAACTCTATCTTGGATCTCAGACTTCAGATCCTTATCCATCTATGGATCCAAAATCCGATTTCACTTTGGATCTCAGACTTCAGGTCCAATTCCATTTTAGGATCTAGAATCTAATTCCACTTTGGATCTCAGACTCCAGGTCCAATTCCATTTTAGGATCTAGAATCCAATTCTATTTTGGATTTCAGATCCAAATCCATCTGAAGATCCATGCTTCGGATTTAAATTCCAACTTTCAAATCCAATTCTATTTTTCAAATTCCAACTTTCAAATCCAAATCCACTTCATTTCCAAATTTCAAATCTAAATCCATTTTTCAGACCTCATCCGAACTTCCTAAATCCATTTCTATTTTTAATATCATTTGGATTTCTTAAGTCCATTCTGATTTCAAAATTTGAAATTCAAATTCCATTTCAAATATTCATTTCCTTTCCTAAAATCTAAGTTTAAAATCCAAATTCAAAGTCCATTTCTGGCTTTGAAACTTCATTTCAAACTTCAAATCATTCTTTCTCAAAAATCAAGATTTATTCTTCCAACTCTAAATTATTTCGAAGACTTAGAATTCCTCTGATCTATCTCAAATTCTAAGTTAGATTCAATCATTTCTTCACTCTCTTACCAAGTTCATCTCAGAATACTTAAAAATTTTCAAAAATCTTTCAAAAAGAGCATACATCCTTGCATTGCACAAGCATGATTCTTTGTGCATTTAAATCTTTAGGATAAATTCTTAGATGATATTTAGGCAAAGAAAAAGGCATAGATTCGATCCTTTGTTTGATTACCCCTCGTAAAGGTGCCAGGAATGGTCGAACCTCGTACCGATGAGCGAATCCCGTCTCTCCATTTTTCCCACAAATATTTTCAAAACGGAGGCGAGTTAAATTTCTAAATATTTTCAAATCAAGGTCAAGTGAGACCCCGCAAAAGAGTTCCTCTTCTCTCTCTCTTTCTTTCTTTGCTCTTCTCTCTTTCTTTTCTTTTCTTTACTTTTCTCTCTTCAAAAAGGAGGAAAATAGAGGTCGGAAAAGGAAAAGAGAAGGAAGAGAGAGAAACCATAAGAGAGGAAAAATTTTGCGATAATCACAGGGTTTGATCTTCTGATGAAACATGGTTATCAGCCCTTCAGGGGCCTGGGCAGAAATGAAGACGGCATTCTGGAGCCGATCGTCCTCGCTTGGCATAATGACAATACAGGCTTGGGATTCACCGGTCAGTCTTCTGGCAAGAAGACCACCTTCGTCAAAGGAGCCCAGTGAAGAAGACAATGCCAATGTTTTTTGTTTTCTCTTTTCTTTTTCAATGTCATCTTGTAAAGGGCAAAGATCTGCCCTGTTTTCTTTCTTTCCTCCAACAATCATCTGTAAATATCAAAATTACTTAATCAATGAAAATTTTGTTTACTCTACTCATTTTGGTGTACACAAAATTCTTTGTTTATATCCTTTGCTATGATTGTCATTCTTTGTTTCTGTACAAAAGGCTACTTTCAAAAAAAATTATCCTTTTCTAAAAAAAAAAACCTTCTCTGCGCTTACAGGATTGCTGGAATTATGGCTTCTAAATCGCTCAAAAAACTCATTATCAATACCAACTTTTCTCAAAATAAATCCAAACCGGTCAGAATCTGCAAGGCAAAAGCAGGGGCATAAGTCAACAAGATAACAAGGCAGATCAAAGAGTTAGCAGAGTTCGACTCAGCGATTCAGGATTTGCCAGTATTCAGAAGCAGGATGAACCATCGCCGTTGGTTCAAGATCCAACAGAGGATGTCAACATCGGTTCAGAAGACGATCCGAAAATCCTCAAAATTGGCTCCAGCTTAAGTTCAGATGAGAAGGAGAAGCTCATCCATTTCCTCAAACAGCACCAAGAAGTCTTTGCTTGGACTTATGAGGATATGCCAGGCTTAGATCCCAAGTTGGTCGAGCATCATCTTGTGCTTAAACCCGATTGCAAGCCAATCAAACAGAAATTAAGAAAAATGGATCCCCGAGTAGCACCACAAGTCAAAGAAGGACTTGAATAGTTGTTAAAAGCAGGACTCATTCGGACTATTGAATACCGAGACTGGTTGGCGAACATCGTGGCAGTTCCCAAAAAGAATGGCAAAGTCCGGATTTGCATTTATTTTAGGGATCTGAACAAGGCCACCCCAAAAGATGATTATCCACTCCCCAATATTGATCTTTTGATCGATAGCACGGCAAGCCATGCCATGTTTTCCTTTATGGATGGGTATTCAGGCTACAATCAAATCAAATTGGCCGCTCATGACTAATCCAAAATGTCTTTTACCACGCCTTGGGGTACTTTTTGCTATACAGTCATGCCGTTTGGGCTCAAGAATGCTGAGACAACCTATCAGAGAGCAATGACAGTTATCTTTCATTACCAGATGCATAAGAACATGGATGTCTATGTTGATGACATTCTTATCAAGTCAAAAGAAGGAGTGGATCATCACTATGCTCTCGGCCAAGTCTTTAAAAGACTTATTCTCTACAAGTTGAGACTCAACCCACAGAAATGTGTCTTCAGAGTAGAGTCAGGCAAGCTGTTAGGCTATATGATCGGCAAGAAAGGCATAGAGGTGGATCCTGCCAAGGCAAAGCCGATCATTGATATGTCACCTCCCACCAATCTCAAAGAATTGCGAAGCCTTCAGGGTCGCATTCAGTCAATTCGGCGCTTCATTTCTAATTTGGCTATGAGATGCGAACCCTTCAATCACTTGTTGAGAAAAGAGGTAAAATTTGAGTGGGGACCAGAATGACAGCTCTCATTTGAGCGCATCAAGCAGTATCTCCTCAATCAGCCTGTTCTGAAGCCACCAGAACTCGAAAAGCCACTTCTTTTATATATTTTCGTCAACCATAATGCTTGTGGCAGATTTCTTGCGCAGTACGAGGAAGGCTCCCGGATAGAGCATGCCATCTACTACATCAACAAGACCTTCATCGATTATGAGAAAAGATACTCTCAGATGGAGAAGACATGTCTGGCCTTAGTATGGATGTGTCAAAAGCTGAGACATTATCTTTTAGCTTCGAAAATCAAGATTTTATCAAGGCTCAATCCTCTCAAGTACAACCATGAGCAGCCTTTCCTTACTATACTGGTTGCGAAATGGCAAGTTCTCCTAATGCAGTATGACCTGGAGTATGTTTCTCAGAAGTCAGTCAAGGGGCAGTTCATCGCAGATCAGTTGGCAGACTTTCCGTTGACAGAAGAAATCAAAGCAGAAGATGATTTCCCTGATGATCGCATCTGCAATATTCAGGAGTCCCCAGTTTGGACCATTTTCTTTGACGGAGCCAGGAACATGTCGGGTATAGGGATTGAGATCTTGTTGATCACTTCTGAAAAAGAGATGCTCTCTTATTCCCTCAAGCTCAACTTCCAACGTACTCATAATATGGCCGAGTATGAAGCTCTAATTCAAGGTCTCAAGATTTTGCAAGACTTCGATGTCAATAAAATACACGCCTTCGGCGACTCATTGCTTGTTGTCAGTCAAGTTAACGCTGAATGGCAAGTAAAGGATTCAAAGTTGATTCCCTATCAGAAGATTGCCTTAGCCCTCATAGGCAACTTTGAAGAATTTCAGCTTAATCATGTCAAGAGGGAATACAATCATATAGCCGATGGCCTAGCCTGCCTAGGCTCTATCTTGTCGTTTAAAGACAGTGAATCCTGTCGTTCCTTCGAGATCGGCAGAATTAATCAACCTGCCTACATTCCAGCTGAGCAAGTAAACCAAGTCGCTCAGAAAGAGAAGCCTTAGTACTAAGACATCAAAAGCTTTATTGAAACCGGTGAATTTCTATCGGAAATGCCAAGAAAGGAGCAACATGCGATCCAACGCATGTCGGCCCGTTATTTAATCCTTGCCAATACTCTTTACCGTCATGGGTTCAGTTCTGAGTACGCCAGATGCTTAGATAAGGATGAAGCCATGGAAGTTGTCCGAGAGGCACACAAGGGAATTTGTGGTGGTCACGTCGTCTACCAAACACTCGTCAAGCAAATTATCTGGGCAGGGTATTACTGGAAAACCATGCAGCAGGATTGCCATCAATTTGTAAGGAAGTGCGTCAAATGTCAAATGCACGCACCTTCCATTCATGCGCCAGCCACATACTTGCAGCCCGTGGTCTCTCCTTGGCTCTTTTCGATGTGGGCCTTCGACGTGGTCGGCCCGATCACTCCTTCGGCTTCTAATGGCCACAGATACTTCCTCGCGGCTACAGAATACTTCACCAAATGGTCAAAGTTGTAACTCTGCAAACAGTAGAAGGCCGGCATGTGGTTTCGTTTATTCATAAGAATCTTCTTTGTCGCTTCGGCGTCCCACATGATATTGTGTCATACAATGGCAGCCAATTCAAGAATGAGAGGATGAAGACCTTCTACTCGAAGTTCAGGATTCATCATCACTTCTCCGCTCCTTACTATCCTCAAGAAAATGGACAAGCAGAGGCCACCAACAAAATTTTGATCCGCATTTTAGAAAGAACTGTAGAAACGGGCCGTGATTGGCACGAGAAGATGCATGATGCACTATGGGCATACCGAACCACCATTCGGACCCCGACCAATGCTACGCCTTCAGAGCTTGTCTACCGAATCGAGGTAGTGTTACCTCTCCACGTTCAGAAGCCCGCTCTCAAGTTTGCGTCGCTCATCGAACTTCCGCTTGATTAGTATCAGCAGTAGAGGTTGGTACAGCTTGACCTGTTAGATGAGAAAAGACTCAAGACAACAGTGCACGCTCAAACTTATCGGCAGAGAATATCTAGGCACTACGCCAAATCAGTTATTGAGAGAAGATTTCAAGTTAATGATCTTGTGCTCAAATCAACAACTCATCTCAAGTATCAGCCGAAGGGAAAGTGGTCACCCAATTGGGAATGCCCTTATGTGGTTAAGGAAGCGTTGCCTTGTAATTCCTATCGCCTGATCAACGCATATGTAATAGAACTGCCAGATCCTATTAATGCTTTACATTTGAAGACATTTTACACTTAAATTGTTCATCCTAGCCTTTTGTACTCTTCGAAAGTTTCTTTCAATAAAGCAATAATCTTCTATTAAATTCTCACATACTTCTCCATGATACTGGGGCATTTTATTTTGATCTATACTTGTCTTCCTTCATCATATGCAGGCAGGATCAGACGAATCCTTTTTTAAAAAATCTTATCAACTTCTCGGTTAATCTCATTATTTTTATTAAATTGCATTCATTTCATTTACCAATCTAATCAAATTTTCATCAATTTATTGTCAATTTGGTTTTATCAAGTTTTATCAATTTTATTAAATTTTATTCCTTTATTTTTTTTTTCAGGTTAAGGGATAAACCTGATGCCTCATTTCAATAAGGTATTTTCCCTTTCAGGTTAAGGGATAAAACCTGAACCTCGTCACCCGAGGCCCTTTATTTTCTTTTCGAGACAGGAGATAATCTTAAATTCTCTTATCATCAATTTCCGCTTAAATTTCTAAATCTTTATCAATCCTCTTATCCTTTATCCATTTCTACCAATCTTTTTCAAATTTTGCCAAATTCTCTTCAGGAACATGGATAATCCTGGAAACCGTCCTAAATAAAATTTTGGTCTTAGACCCTCTTGGGTCAAGGACCTTGAATAAGTTTCTCATCCTCATCGTCGGAATCTATTTATACTTTTTGTCAATCTTTCTAAAACCCGACTTTTGGGAAGGAGCTATTTTCCTCTCACCTGAGTTCGGACTCAGGCTTTGTTTTCATCTTATTTTATTTTTGGAAGATCCGAGCCCCGACTTAGATTTTCTCTTTTTTATCTTTTAAAAACCGGGTTCCGACTCGGATTTTCCCTTTTCCCATATTCTTATTTCTGAAGCTTCGGGATCCGACTTGAACTTCCTTTGGATCTGATGCTTTTATTGGAACCAATTGCTACGTCGAGAATTCGAGTTCTCAAACTCGATTCTCATTCTTTCATTCTTCTATTTTTAAAAGACCGGGTTCTGACTCGGATTTTTCCCTCTTGTATATTCTTATTTCTGAAGCTTCGAGTTCCGACTCGAACTTCCTTTGGATCCGATGCTTATATTGGAACCAATTGCTACGTCGAGAATTTGAGTTCTCAAACTTGATTCTCATTCTTTCATTCTTCTATTTTTGAAAGACCGGGTTCTGACTCAGATTTTTCCCTCTTGTATGTTCTTATTTCTGAAGCTTCGAGTTCTGACTCGAACTTCCTTTGGATCCAATGCTTATATTGGAACCAATTGCTACGTCGAGAATTCGAGTTCTCAAACTCGATTCTCATTCTTTCATTCTTCTATTTTGAAAGACCGGGTTCCGACTCAAATTTTTCCCTTTTGTATATTCTTATTTCTGAAGCTTCGAGTTCCGACTCGAACTTCCTTTGGATTCGATGCTTATATTGGAACCAATTGCTATGTCAAGAATTCAAGTTCTCAAACTCGATTCTCATTCTTTCATTCTTCTATTTTTGAAAGACCGGGTTCCGACTCAGATTTTTCGCTCTTGTGTATTCTTATTTCTGAAGCTTCGACTTCCGACTTGAACTTCCTTTGGATCCGATGCTTATATTGGAACCAATGGCTACGTCGAGAATTCGAGTTCTCAAACTCGATTCTCATTCTTTCATTCTTCTATTTTTGAAAATCGGGTTCCAACTCGGATTTTTCCCTCTTATATATTCTTATTTCTGAAGCTTCGAGTTCCGACTCGAACTTCCTTTTGATCCAATGCTTATATTGGGACCAATTGTTGCGTCGAGAATGCGAGTTCTCAAACTCAATTCTCATTCATTCTTTTATTATAAAAAACCGGGTTCTGACTCGGATTTTCGCTTCTTGTATATTCTTATTTTCTCGGGTTCCGACTCGAATTTTCCCTATTCATCCAATGCTCGTATTGAACCAGAAATTCTCTCTGCTTTCCCTTTCAGGTTAAGGGACAAACCTGAACTTCCTCTTTAGGATAAGGAATAATCCTGAAACACCAACAATCATTCTCACTAAATTCTCACGTATCTTCAAATGTCGGTCTCTTTCTCAACTCTCCGTGAGAAAGCCCAGTGCTCGTACTGGTGCAACTTTGAAAATCCAGTGCTCGTACTGGTGCAACTTCGAAGACTCAGTGCTCGTGCTGATATGCCTCTTCGAAAAACCAGTACTCGTACTGGTATACACTTTCGAAAACCCGGTGTTCGTACTGGCGTGCATTTCAAAAACCCAGTGCCCGTACTAGTGTGCATTTTAAAACCCAGCGTTCGTACTGGGGCATTTTTTGAAACCCAGTTCTCGTACTAGTACATTTCCAAATCCAGTGCTCATGCGGGTACACCTAGTGCTCATGCTAGTGTTTGGCTGACTGATCAGTTAGCCCTCCAGGTTCAGTCTTTGTATTAACCAATCATCACCATTCAAGCTCAAAATTCTCAATTTCAACCTTCGGGTTACCATTTTTTGTCAAAAAATCAATCTTTTTCTCTTACGAAAGACCCTCTTCAGGGAGAGTTCGAGGGAGCTCGTTCCTATCGCATGCAACCATCTTTCGTTTGCAAGGACCCTCTTCCAGGGAGAGTTTGAAGGGACTCATTTTCTTCGCGAACAGTTTGCAAAATCACAACCAACTTTACACAGAAGAACCCTTTTTTCAGGGAGAGCTTCGACGGAAGCTCGTTTCTTTTTGTGGCCCTCATTTTCTCATCTTTGGCCAACCCCTTCACGGAGGACCCTCTTCTAGGGAGAGTGTGATGGACTTGTTCTTCTGTGATACTTTCTCAACTTCGTTTTTCGGCCACCTTTCCATAAGAGAAGCCTAGAGATAGGTAGTTTTGACGAAAGCTTAATTTCTCTTTCGAAAGTTCCATTTTGCAAACACCTCCTCTTTGGGGAAGAGAGGAGTATTTCCAACTTCCCATTCAGGTAAGAGCTAAGCCTGAGTCTCTTTTTTTGGGGAAAAGGAGAGGAGAATTTTGTCACGAACATGTCGATTTGATATCAAGTAAACTCTTTCATTAAGGATTTCAAGATTTTTTTTGCCAAATTGCTATCAAAAGTCACTGTTGATCTCAAAGTTTTCATCATATAAAGAATTACCTCAAACTACCTTTTGTATTATTTCCAAAAGAGCAAGATTTTTGTGAAATAAGAACTGAATTCAAGCTTTTTCTGTTGGTCAACCAAGAGGATGAAGAAAAATCTTTGATATGACTGACGAAAGAAACATTCAATGATGTTGAAAAGCCATAAGTGAATTGATATTGATCATAGCTATGGCATATTCTTAAAGATTGTTCTTTTTGGCAGTAAGATAGTGGAAATACACTGGGTAGTGAAAAAGAACCTACCCAATCCATATCTCCTCAGTCATTCAAGCTGCAAATCAAATATCCGTAAAAGGGATCTCTCAATTGTCGTCAAGATGAACGCCAATATGCGAGCTAGATCTCCGGGGCCAAAGAAGATTTGGATCATCTCCGAGATGAAGGAGTTTGTGAAGGATCCTTCCAAGGAAAGTTCAAATCACCGTCAAGATAAAGACGACTGCGATGAGCCTCCCGACAAACCCTAAAAGATATTTGATTTCTGCTACCTAGAGATTTTGACCGATGAACCTATATCACCAGCCTAATTTCTGAGAAAGAAAAAGAAGGATCGAAACATCTCCAAGATGAAGGAGTTTGTGACGTACCCTTCCCTGAAAAGAGAAAAAAGTCAGGACATCTCCAAAATGAAGGAGGATGTAAAAAGCCCAAGAAAGCTCCATGACTCAAAAGAGTGCAAAGGATCATCATAGGAAATGCCCAAGATATCAAACTGCCCAAAACTACCAAGAATCATCTCTATCTATGTGAAATTCTTTTATCAATGTCTTTTCACGCAATTGCTTTTATGAAGCTAAGAATATTTCCTCTCTTTTCATATCAAGGAAATTGATATCTTCCTTAAAGAAGCTCAACAACATTAAATTTGAATTTGATTCCTCATTCTACGGAGTTAGCTCAATTGGAGTTAATACTCTAGGTAGAAAGAGGTGATATTTTCATGCACAATTCAATCATTCTAAATCAACTGCAATTTTTGATATCTTATTGGCAATATTTTCTAGTTATCCCAAAAATGAATTCGTATTGACGTATCCTGACGTCATCCCTCCTTAGGACTGAAAAGTCCTTTCCTTTCGCCTGATCTGAGTGCTCTCAGATTCGCGCGCTTCCCTGCGTTCCCCACTGTCCCGCTATAGACAGTTCCCGCTCAGAATAAGGGTTAAATCTGAACTTTTTACAAAAGGCCTGTTATTGTCAAAAGCTATTTTCAGTCTCAGCAATGAGGCGCCCAAGAACAACCCCTTTTCAAGCTTTAGGGACCCCCATTTTCATCCTTTTGCAAACCCCTCTCGGACTTGTTGTGTAAAGTCTAGAAGTCCCATCGCAGTTTCCCCGCTCTTCGAGGATTGTGTATCCATTCAGGCTAAGGAAAAAACCTGTTACCTCGCTCCTCGACGTATCACCCAAACCTTCTGTGAGAGGTCATCTGTTTTAGAAAGCTAATTCAGTCTTATCAATGAGACATCCCAGATCATCCCCTTTCCAAGCTTTAGGGAATCTCTTGTTTTTCTCTTCTCACAAACCTCTTTCGGATTTGTTCGTCCAAATTTTGTAGGTCCCATCATGGTTTCTTCACCCGAGGATTCCGTATGGTCGCCCTTTCAGGTTAAGGGATAAGCCTGAACCTCATCCCTCGAGGTATCCTTCTATTCAGGTTATGGTTAAACCTGAGTCTCATTTCGACTAGATGTCCTTTCTAGTCCCACCACGGTTTCTTCATTTTGAGGATTTCGTGCGATTTTCCACCCACTTAGGTCAAGGATTAAACTTGAATCTCGCTTTTGCGATGCATTTGTTGTCCCATCACGGTTTTCTGCGTTCGAGGATTCTGTATGGTCGTTCCCTTAAGGTTAAGTGTTAAGCCTGAACCTCGTTCTACGAGGTACCTTCCGTTCAGGTTTGGGTTAAACCTAAACCTCGTTTCGACAAGGTAATCCTTCCAGTTCCGTCATGGTTTTCCCCACAAAGGAATCCATGCTCTGTACATCCATCCAGGAAAGGATCATGCTTTGAATTTCATCTCACGAGGCATTTTCTCAAAAATGTCCCATCAAGGTCCTCATATATTCCTTTCCCTATTCAGGTTATCTTGAGATATCTTCATCCCATCCAGGTTAAGGGCTAAACCTGAGTCATTCCAAAAGTTGCTCTTGTCTCGCTGTAAACACCCCAAATTTTCACTCACCTTCTTGACATCGCCCTCAATCGGCACATTTTAGTTCTCCGGAATCAATGAAGGGCAAAATGGTCATTTTCTGAGTTTAGACCCTGCAGAAAGTCTAAAATTTCATTCTTAAGCCTCAAAATTGCTATATTTAGGTTCAGAGACATCTTCAAATTGCAAAATTTCAAAATCCTCTTTCTAGACAAAAAGTTAGAATTTCCAAGTCCAAGCTTAGAGTGACATTTCATAGAACGTGTCTTTGCATAGCATTGCATCATTTCACTGCATAGCATGTCATTTTGAGATCTAGAACTCCTGATTTTCAAAATTGTCAATCCAGATTTGATTTTTAAACTTTTCAAAATTGATTTTTAAAACTCTGGGCTTTCAAAATTGCCAATCTTTCCCATTTTACCCCCAGGACTTTTTTTTAATTACAAAAGTTTCTCTCAGAAAAACAATCTGGACATTTGGATATTGATTTTAAAGACTTTATCTCAAAACTTTTTGCAAAAAGATTTTAAATTTCTTTACGAAATTTCTGTATTTTCTGTATCCATATCTTTGCCCTGAAAAACCAATTTTTCCAAATTCTTGAAAACAAACAAAGTTTTATTTTGTATTATAAAAATTCCAAAAAAAAAGCTATTTCTCCTGTTTTTATTTTCAAATAAATGGAGCGGGACCCGCCTTTGAACTCGCATCATACTCTGATTCCCAAGTAAATTTCTTATTTTCAAATGGGACCCACTCGGAGATCGAACCAATTTGCAAATTCTTCTTAATGTTATTTATTTATTTATTTAGTTAGTGGGCCCACACACATGTGGCACCCCAATTGAAAATAAAAGAGTTGCCAACACAAAATAAAGCTTTATTTTCAAAAGAATTTTAAAGATGGCTGAGGTGGCATTTCCATAAAAGCCTCTCATATTTCATTATTCATTTTATTTCTTTTCATTTATTGGCTTGAATAAGATTTCGTTTAAAAAAAAAAAAAAGAAACAGCCTTAAAAACAAAAAACGCCACCGCCGAACCTGTTTTACAGGTTCATTTACCTAAACTTTAGGAAAATGAACCTAATCTTTTTAAAACCTAAGATTTCGCCCACCTCCAAAACGGCGGATTTTCAAAAATTCAGTTACAAAACTTTCAAAAACTTTCAAAAAAAAGAAAAGGTAACGGAATTAGAAATCTAGCGTTTTTGAGAAGAGGGGCTCGGGCTTTTAAAAGAAGGGCAAGGGATTCACCAAAGGAAGGAGAAAAATTGATCTTTTTGGGTTTTTGCATGGATTTCGGCTGCTCCCATCTGAATTTCGTTTGAGGCAGAAGACGCAAACTGCTATCAAACCAAAAGAGCTGGCCCAAGGTTTTCTCCATCCAGCATGGGAGTCCTCAAGCCTTTCAACGGTGCATTTGAGGCAGAAGATTCAGCCGGCTATTGATTTACCTTCAGCCTATCAGTAGAAGACCCAGCAGGTTGCCGCCCCTTCTACAGCCCAGCAGCAAACTACACAGTGTAGGGGATCCAGCAGGCTGCCGTCCACTTTCTTCAGCCCAGCCGCAGAAAGTTGCCCATTCCTTGCTAGTGAAGGGGATTCTTAAGAAGAAATCATTTCCCTACTGCAGAACTCCAGCCGTATTGTAAGGTTCACCATTTCTCTTTTTCGTCCTCTTCTTCTATCCTTCATTAGATTAGTTAAGCTGGGAGAAAATCAAATAGAAGTGATATCATAGATTCAGTTTTATCTAATTTTTGCATGTTAGCATTCATTCAAATCCTGTTTTACTGTATTTTGATTCAGAGATTTGTAAATCATAGTTGGATTTGAGTTCGTAGGCATAGTTTTATTTCCAGATTACCCTTTCAATCCATACGTTTTATTTTAGTTTCAAGTTAAATTGAATATATTGCTTGATTAAGTTCCAGAAATCGGTCACCTGATCTTCAATCACTCCTGTGATCAATCTGTCTTGTTTTGGTGGAATTTTTTTTTACTTCATTGTGCCTACTACCGACTGAGTGTTGGTCGATCATCTGGATCGACCAACCGTGCTTCACAATTTTGATAAAAAGAGTTGTTGTTCCTGTGATGAAACAATGGATTCCCATCAAATGAACGTTTGAGTTCAATCGATCGGACATCCGGATCATCTTCCATGTCCTGTTTGATGTTATGCTTCTGATTGTCATATTGTAAAAAAAAAAAATGGCCTGAGGTCTGGATTTATTCCTATCTGATGAGCTTTGTTTGAATGAGGATTGAGCGACTGGTTTGAATCCAATCACTCAACGAGTGTAGCATTCTGATCATCGGATTGAATGTTTAAGTTTTGATCAATTATGACTGATATTTGAATGCTGATTGATTGCACCCAGGATTTCTGGACTAAAGGGTTGGATCAATTTGATTTCTGATTTATACTGAGATATCCTGTAGGTATTGTTCTTTTTCTGTTTTTTTTTTTCTTTTTTTTGTTTTTCCAGTCATCATAAGAGCTCGAATTAGCATTGCGAAATCCAATAATTATAGGATATCCTGGCCATATCCTCATTTTCCTTTCTGATCAATTATAACTGAGATAATGTAACAATGTAGCTGATTTCGGATTTTTTTTTTTCTGTCATTCTTTATCGATTTTCTGTTTTTTTTTTTCATTCAGTTATTTCCTGTTTTCTTCAATATCGAATTCCTGTTTGTTCAATCTTTGTTTTTCCAGTTTGTTTAAGTGTTGAAATTCTTTCTTTTTCATTCATTGATTTTCTGTTTTCATTTCAATTCTTAATTTTTTATTTTTTTTAGTCCAATTCCTGTTTCTTCCATTTCCAATTCCTTGTTTTCTAGTGTTCCATTTCATATTTGGTTTTCTTGACTTTTAGCCATTTTTCCTGTTTTGAAGTCCATTATTTCTCAGTTTCCGTCATTACTTTCTAGGATTGCCCATGAGATGCACATTGTATTTGGTTGGTTCCTGCAAAATACAGTTAGATGAAGAGAGTAATATAGGTTCCATCAACCCCTTTTGGATAACTTGTAGCATACAGGGAGCTATTCATTTTCTGCTGCAGATACTCAGTCTTGATAATCGGCGATATTCATGAACGGATATCTTTATATCCGTTCATGATCTCCAGAACATCTTTGGCGTGCTTCATTATGGATATATAGGGAAGCTCCCTATCCATTTTTACTGAGAAATACATTATAATTTGGGAAATACGACTGTGTGAAATCCCCTACAAAAACTGTATATACCTGTATTTTCTGATTTTACCCATTATATGGAATTTCTATCAATATGTATATTTTCTCATTACATGTATATATATATATCTATATATATATGTATATTCATGTATATCTACCTATATGTATATATATATTATGTATATATATATATATATATACATATATATATACTTATATATATATATATATATATATCCCTTCATGTGCACTTGTTATCACATATATTTTTCTTTTCTTTTACTTTTTGTAAATATATCTTCATTATCATATATCATTTATCATAAATTCAAGTATTTTTATATCTACATGTATATCTTCGTTGTATATAGTATATATACCCATTTCCTTGGTTATCTTGTACTAATTCTCATTTTGCAGGAAAATCTAGAAGATGTTGATTCCTTGGCTCCATTTCATTTTTTTTTTTACTTTATGTTAGCAATGTAACAATCCAATGTAAACCTTGGAATAATATTTACTTTTACTGCTTAGATTAGGCCGCATATATCTCAATTTTCTAAATTCACCGTGGATGAACACGAATGGCACGTGCACCAACTCTTAGAGAGTTGATGAACTCGGTGGAGTCCATATTTACGGCCCTAGTCGGAAAATGGACGAGACCCAGATCCATCATCATTCTACCAGTCACACTGAGCCTACACTCTTAGGCTATCTTGAAAATGCACATCATATTTCTAAATTTTCAAAATATTGTGAATTAATTCAAGTAAACTCTGAACATATTCATGGCCACAGTCAGAATATGTGAAGGATTTATTTTGGCTTAATCCATATTTTTCCAACCAATTTTTCAGAAATCTTTTCAAAGTGCATTCATTCATTCAAATCATCTGCATCATCTGTTTTTCTCATGATTTTCTCAAGAGATTTTCACTTCATGGAATTGATTTCTCAAGAAACTATGATGATATTCGGAGTTGGATTTCCCCAAATCAAAGTTTTCCCGTGATTTTACTTAAAAAGTTATTTTCTTAAGATCCATTTTCAAAAGGAATTTTCATCTTTCCCAAGAACCAAAAATCGATTTTCAGATATTTCAAGGACAATATTTTCAGGATTTCAATTTCCTAAGTTTTGAATTTCCTTCTACAAAGAGTTTTTCTATAAATTTTCTATCATTTTCCTAAGAAAATTCTCAAAATCCGAGTTTTCCCAACAAGTGCTTTCCTTTTCAAATATTCATCTTTTCTCAAGAATTCCTTCCGTTTTTCCCAAGATTCTCATCGCTTCATGGTTTTCCAAGTCTTTATAAATTTTCTCAAAATTTTCTCAAGATGCTCACTTCTTCAAGATTTTCCAAATCTTTATAAACTTTCTCGAGATTTCAAACCTTCTTCGTCTGAGTTTTCTGAGAGATTGATTTCCATCTTTTTCCTGAGAAATACTTTTTAACTCCAAATATTTCCTAAGCATACATCATAGTTTTTCAACTTATATTTTACCAAATCTCATAGCACATGCCTGAATTCTCTATGCATTTAGGATAAAACACAATTTCGATAATTTTACTAAGTCAAGCACAATTTTGGTCCTTGGTTCGATTACCCCTGTTAAAGGCGGCAGGAACGGTTGAACCTCGTACCGACAGGTCGAGCCCCATCCCATGGATTTTCCCACAATTTTCAAACATGGAGGCGAGTATTTCAAAACAATTTCCAAAATTTGGTCAAGTTTGAATCGTGAAAGCATTTTTCTATCTCTTTCGCAAGGAAGGGAAGACGGGAAAAATTTTGCGACGAAAACACTCGCCCACGAGACTTGATCTAAATTCTTATCTTTCATCACTTCGGGATCTTTACCCAAAGTCCCATCACGATTTCCTCATTTCTATTATTCGGTCATATCATTTTTGAGGATTTCATCTCCCCAAGCCATTCAGGATAAGGTATTAAGCCTGAAACCATGTCTTTCAAATAAAATTCTTCCATACCCAGCTTAGATCTGCTGACTGGAGCATTTTTAAAATTTGGAGTGTTTTCTTTGCCACTAAGCTCGGCTTTCAACCGACTTAGTAGCAAAGAGGGGCATCTGTGAACACTCTAAAATTTTCAAAATATTCCCTTTTTGCCCCAAACCCATTTTCTGAGGGAATCAAAACCCAAATTTCTTAGAAAAACCATCTTTTGTAAATATTTCTCAAAAATACAAAAAAAAATAGTTTTAAATCCTTGTTTTCTCGTAAATTTTAGGATTTTATTCCAAAAATATAAAAAATTAGTAGAAAATGGAGAAAAGAACAAAAAAAAAAGAAGTGGAAACGAAAATCGGTTTTGAAAACATTCTTTTTTTTTTTTTTGAAGAATAAGCCTTTTTTACTAAAAATAGTTTTTGCAAAAAGCTTTTGGAAAAAGAAACGGCTTTCTAAAAAAAAATCTTCTTTGATAAAAAAAAAGTTTTCTTTTCAAACAAAAAAAAAATCGAGGGTTACAGGGGTTCCCTTCGTTCTCTTAAACTCTCTCTTTTCCCGAAACCCTCTCTTTCACCGAAACCCTATCGCCCGAACCCTCCAGAAGCCATGGAGCTCCTCCACTGCTTCCCGATTGCATGCTTGTAAGCACCCCAAATTTTCACTCACCTTCTTGACATTTCCACCAATCATCGCATTTC
This sequence comes from Nuphar pumila, assembly GCF_984573655.1. Taxonomy (NCBI): domain Eukaryota; kingdom Viridiplantae; phylum Streptophyta; class Magnoliopsida; order Nymphaeales; family Nymphaeaceae; genus Nuphar; species Nuphar pumila. The sequence continues at coordinate 50,142,565 of NC_143257.1, read as the reverse complement.
GGTTCTCCAGAACCAATGAAGGGCAAAATGGTCATTTTCCAAGATTGAACTTTGCAGAAAGTCCTAAATTCCATTCTCGAGTCTCAAAACATCTCTATTTAGACTCAAAGACACCTTCAAATTGCAAATCCTCAAAATCTCATGCTTAACCAGAAGTCAGAATTTTCAAATTCAAATTCAGAGTGGTGATCTTGTAGAACCTGTCTTTGCATAGCATTGCATTGCATGAGCATTTCATATCATTTCACTGCACAGCATGTCATTTCGAGATCCGGAAATCCTGATTTTCAAAATTGTCAATCCAGATTTGATTTCTTAACTTTTCAAAATAGATTTTAAAACCCTGGGTTTTTAAAATTATCAATTCTTCCCATTTTACCCCCAGGACCCCAAATTACGAAAAGTTTTTCTCAAGAAAACAATCTGGATGAGTTTGACATTTTCAAATTTTCGTCAGTTGAAAAGAGGGGGACATAATTTCAAAGTGCATAAGACCTTATTTCAAATTTTTACAAAAAGGCTCTGAATTTCCCTACTTCTTTCAAAATTTTGCCCTGAAAAACCAATTTTTTTAAGTTTTGAAATCAAACCAAAATTCACCTCGAGGTTTCCAATTTTTTTAAGTGTTTTCCAAAACTAGCCTATTATTGTGAAAATTCCAAAATATCTCATTTGGCTTTTATCCTGATATAATCAAATCAAATTGGCCGCTCGTGACCAATCCAAAACATCCTTCACCACACCATGGGGTACTTTCTGTTATACAGTCATGCCGTTTGGGCTCAAGAATGCCAGAGCAACCTATCAACGCGCAATGGCCGCCATCTTTCATGACCAGATGCACAAGACCATGGATGCATACGTTGATGATATACTAGTCAAATCCAAGGAAAAAGAAGACCATATCAATGCTTTAAGTCAGGTCTTCAAGTGACTCATTCTTTATAAGTTAAGACTCAACCCTCAGAAGTGTGTCTTTGGAGTTGAATCAGGTAAGCTATTAGGCTTCTTGGTCAGCAAGAAGGGGATATAAGTGGATCACGCCAAAGCAAAGGCCATGATTGATATGTCACCTTCAACTACTCTCAAAGAATTGCATAGTCTTCAAGGACGAATGCAATCAATTCGGAGATTCATATTCAATCTCACCATGAGATGTGAGCCTTTCAATCATTTACTCAGAAAAGGAGTGAAGTTTGAGTGGGGACCATAGTGTCAGCAATCGTTTGATCATATCAAGAAGTATCTTCTTAACCCACCCGTCTTGAAGCCACTAGAATTTTGAAAGCCGCTGTTGTTGTATGTTTTAGTTAACCAAGTCGCTTGCGGCGGATTCTTAGCACAATACGAGGAAGGCAGTCTGATTGAGCATGTCATCTACTATGTGAGCAAGACTTTTATTGACTATGAGAAGAAGTACTCTCAGATAAATAAGACATGTCTAGCGCTGGTTTGGATGTGTCAGAAGTTGAGACATTACTTGTTAGCATCAGAAGTCAAGATTCTCTCAAAACTTAATCTTCTCAAGTACATTCTCAAACAACCATTTCTCAGTAGACGGATTGCCAAGTGGCAAGTCCTTTTAATGCAGTATGACTTAGAATATGTTTCTCAGCAGTCAATTAAAGGCCAGGCTATCGCCGACCAGTTAGCTGATTTTCCTTTGACAGAAAATGTAAAAATAGAGGATGATTTCCCTGATGAATGCATCCATAATATTCAACAGTCTCCAGTTTAGAATCTATTTTTCGATGGTTCCAAGAACATGGTCGGCATAGGAATTGGAATCTTGCTAATCACACCAGAAAAAGAGATGATCCCATTCTCTCTAAAACTTGTTTTTCAGTGCACTCATAATATGGCCGAGTATGAAGCTTTAATACAAGGAATGAGAATTCTGCAAGACTTCAATGTTAAGAGAGTACACGCTTTCGGTGATTCATTGCTTGTCGTCAGCCAAGTCAAAGCTGAATGGCAGGTAAAAGACCAAAAGTTGCTTCCTTATCAAAAGATCATTCTAGCCCTCATCAACAATTTTGATGAATTTCAGCTTTTCCATATCAAAAGAGAGTTTAATCAAATAGCTGACGGTTTGGCCAGCCTAGGCTCTATTATGTCTTTCAGAAGCGGAGAATCCTGTCGTTCTTTTGAAATCAGTAGACTTGACCAACCTGCCTTCATTCTGGCAATACAAGTTAACCAGGCAGAACAGAAGAGGAAGTCTTGGTACCAAGATATTAAAAACTTCATTGAAACTGGTGAGCTTCCACCAAAATTATCAAAGAGGGAGCAAAAAGCGATTCAACATATGTCTGCCCGTTATTTTATTCTTGCCAATATTCTTTATCGTCGTGGGTTCAGTTTTGAGTATTTTAGGTGCTTAGATGAAGAAGAAGTCAAAGAAGTCGTACGAGAAGCACATGAAGGCATTTGAGATGGTCATGTTGGCTACCAAACCCTTGTTAAGCAGAATATTCAAGCAGGATATTATTGGAAAACAATACAGCAAGACTGCTATCGCTTTGTAAAGAAATGCGTTCAGTGTCAGATACATGCACCTTTTATTCATGCACCAGCTACGTACTTGCAATCAGTCGTGTCTCCATGGCCATTCTCTATGTGGGCCTTCAATGTCGTAGGACCCATCACTCCTTCTGCTTCCAATGGTCATAAATATTTCCTTGCCGCAACAGAATATTTCACCAAGTGGGTTGAAGCCGTCACTTTGCGTATAGTGGAAGGTCGACATGTGGTTTCATTTATTCATAAGAATATTTTTTGTCATTTCGGTATACCACACGACATTGTGTCAGATAATGGTACCCATTTCAAGAATGAGAGAATGAAGATCTTTTGTTCGAAATTCAGAATTCATCATCATTTTTCAGCTCCGTACTATCCCTAAGGGAATGGCCAGACGAAAGCCACAAATAAAAGTTTGATCCGCATCCTGGAAAAAACCATTGAGACAGGTCGTGATTGGTATGAGAAAATCCATGATGCACTCTGGGCATATCGAACCACCATTCGAACCCCGACTAATGCAACTCCTTCAGAACTTGTTTATGAGACCAAGGTGGTGTTACCTCTTCATGTTCAAAAGCCCGTTCTTAAATTTGCATCCCTTCTAGAGCTACCACTTGACCAGTATCAGCAACAAAGATTGGTACAGTTTGATCTACTTGATGAGAAAAGACTCAAAACAGCAGAGTACACTCAGTCTTATCGTTAGAGGATAGCAAGGCAATATGCCAAGTCAGTCATTGAAAGAAGATTCTAAGTTAATGACTCAGTCCTTAGATCAACGGCTCATCTCAAGCATCGTCCACGTGGCAAATGGTCACCAAACTGGGAAGGTCCCTACATGGTGAAAGAAGCGTTACCACGTAATTCATATCGTCTAATTAATGCAGATGGGGTAGAATTACCCAATCTCATTAATGCCTGACATTTGAAGAAATTCTACACCTAGAAAATCTCTATTCTATCTTTTGTATTCTTCAAAATTCCTTTTAATAAATGATCAATTATTCTTTTATCAGAATATTTCTCATTCTTAGAATACACTAGGGCATTTTTGTTATAAATTAATCTTTTATTCGACCTGTATGCAGACAGGATCAAACAAATCTCTCATTTTGCACGCATGTGTACCCATTTACATCATTTTGCATTCATTTGCATCAATTTACATCAGTCCAACACCCATTCAGGATAAGGGATTGTAAACACCCCAAATTTTCACTCACCTCCCCGACATTTTCACCAAACATCATCATTCAGCCATTGAAATCGCCGGAGGGCAAAATGGTCATTTTCTGAGTTTGAACCTTGTAAAAGTCCAAATTTCATCTGGAACTCTCAAAGTCTCCCTATTTTAGCTCAGATGTTCAAAATTTTATTCCTGACAGGAGACAGGCATCTCCAAGTCTTGGTTTAAGATTATATTGCATAAGACATGTCATTGCATATCATTGCATGAGCATTTCATATCACTGCACTGCACAGCATGTCATTTCGAGGTCCAGAACTCTTGATTTCAAAATTTTCAATCCAGATTCAAGTTTCAACTCTTTTCAAAATTGATTTTAAAACCCTGGGTCTTTAAAATTATCAATTCTTCCCATTTTACCCCCAGGGCTCTGAATTTTAAAATATTTCCTCAGAAAAATAATCTGGATAGTTTTCAATATGGATTTCAGCCACTTCAACTCAGATTTTGCCCTTTTGTTAGTTATTTCAAATATCTTCCTTTTACAAAATCGCCCTACAGGGGCCAACTCTTTCCAAAAATTCTTGTTTTACCAATTAGTCCAGATTTTATGAAAATTCCAAAAAAGAAGTTGTTGTTTTATCCTTATTTCAATAAAGAACCAATGTGGGACCCACATTGAGGTGGTGTCACACAGGCTTTTCTTTTGAAAAATTGAATTTTGAAAAACCCAAAAATATAGGAGCCTTGTCCCCTGGATTGGTGCCACTTGTCCTTTCTCTCTCCTCTCATTTACCTGCCATGTGTCTGCATAGGATTCACCTAGAGTTGGCGCCACATGTCATTTTCTCTCTTCTGCCATCCTTTGACACGTGTCAGTGTGGGGCCATCTTAAGATGCCGCCACATGTCATTAGACATCCTCTTCATTTCATGCCACGTATCAGTGTCCACCCTCTTCACCCTGTGCCATGTGTCATTCCAAGGTCACCATGAGATGCCACGTGTCATGTGTTGTCCTGTTCACAAAAAGTAGAACTTGTCTCCTCTGAGGTGGCACCATTTGAATTATGTCTCTTGCAAGTGACACATGTCACTCTCTCCTTTCCTTAGGAAAAGCAAGCGACACGTGTCAATCTCTGCTCCTTTCAGAAAAAGCAGAGGACATATGTCTCCCTCCTATTTTTCTCAGAAAAGTAGATGACACATGTCATCTCCAGCTTCCTTTAGAAAAAGTAGAAGACACATGTCACTCCCTGCTTTTCTCAGAAAAAGCAAGTGACACATGTCACCCTCTGCTCTTCTCAGAAAAAGCAAGGGACATGTGTCTCTCTCTGCTTTCTTCAGGAAAAGCAAGTGACACATGTCACTTTCTGCCTCCTTCAGAGAAAGCTAAAATTCAAATGTTCAAACTCCAGTCTGAGGTGGCGCAAATCCTGAACTTCACCTTTTCTATTTTGTGTGAGATGGTGCCACGTGTCTCCTTTCATCAGAAAAAATAGAATTCAAACCCCTCTGAGGTGGCGTCTTCTGCTTCCTCTGCTCCTACCTTCTGACACATGGCAATGTGGATGCTCTGAGATGGCGCCACATGGAAGTCTCTCCTCCTTCCAGAATAAAGCAGAATTTGAATTTCAAACTCCAAGACAACACCCTCTGAGATGGCGCCACATGGAGGGCTCAGATTAAGCTTCTTTGAATTTCAAAATTTTCCAAAAATCTCTATAAATACAAGGCCCCATTCCCAGCCTAAGGGAGCTTCTTTTGGATTTAGCATTTTCACTCTGAGAGCCCTGTTTGAGAATTGAACTTCAGAATTCCATTTTCATTCTTTCTTGGTTTCTTCTGGATTCACGCCCCTCTGGAGCCCATTATCAAGGTAGCCACTCATTTTGGGAGTTCCAAAACCGCTGGAGAACACAAGGTAAGCCTCCATTCCTATTGATTTCACTATGATAATTCTTTTGGTTTGATTCGTGTTGTCGTTTGAAGAAAGAGCTCATCCGAGGGATGGATTGAGCTATTCTCATAAAACGACATATATAAAAATACACAATTATACTTCCTTGATGATTTTCAACATGCATGTAGTTATCTAGGTTTAATTTGCATTTTATTTCATTCATTTAGCATATTTCATGAATTAATTAGGATTAATTTAGCATTTATTTCAATTCTGCTTATTTTCAGTAGGTCTCTGTTTTTGTCAGTCAGTCCACACGTCATTTCATGCATTTATTTTTTATGAAAAATCCCCAAAAAATCACCGAATGCGCCCTTAGATGTCTCCGAAAGTTTGCCAAAAATTCGGAGGCATTTGAATTTGTTTACTGCGGTAAACATTGAAAATGACAAGTCGGGTTTTGTCACCTGGGATGCATTTTGAAAATCGTTTGCCGACTTGTAAAATCGAGATATCCCTCATGGGAGATGCGATTTTTGATTAGAAAAATGTTATGAATTCGTGAGAATGTCTAGTTTTTAATATGAGTTTTTCAGATTTTTCTGAGTGTTTTTAATGTCTGACAAAAATCCGAGAGTTTGGGACACGTGTCAGAGCCTAATTTGGGCCTTTGAGATCTTGGATCGACTTAGGGCTATGGTTTCTCTTTGTGTGTTGCTCAAAATCCAAAACTATAAAAAGTGAAAATTGTGTCCGCGATATCCTCTGTTTGCATCTAAAAGCCTGTGATTTTTAAAACAGTGTTGATACCTGCTTCGGATTTTTTTGCCAGTCCCCTGTTTTGCTACATTTGTCTGTTTTGTTAGTTTAGGCAGGAACAGTTATATTTTTATCTGTGTTTATGTTGATCAAATGTTGAAGTAATAAACATGAAAGTTGTTCATGTAGGTGTCGTGCATATCTCTGATTAATTTCATAAATTTCCATGGCTGTTTTATATTTGTTTGGCATTTTACATCAGATTAGGGTGATTTTTACCTCTATCAGAACTAAATCCCTGTTATTGAACTCACCATGGCTCAAATCCCGAGGCTGTAAAAACAAAAAATGTTCCATTTTGAGTCTTTTAGCAGTCTGCAAAATATCAGAAGTTTTCATGGTGTAAATCTTGCATTATCATGTTAAGCATTGCATTTGGTTCGGATCCATAGGCAAAATCCACCATTTTAGGACTTTCTTTGAATTGTAGCATTTAAATCATATCATTTCGTAATTTTTATCATTCTAGGCTGTTTATCAGAGTAAGTAGATGCTTCATACCGAATTTGGTGCAATTTGGAATCCATTTGAGGTTCGGATTAGCTATAATACCAAAACAGGGTCCCGCAGGACCCGGATCCAAGCGAAAAACAAGCGAAATTCGTTATTTTGGATAAATTGCAAAATGTCAAATTCTGATTTTACAGTCTTAATGTGTTTAGCAGCATTTCATAATGTATCTTACTACATTTTATCATCATTTGATTCAATTTGAATTTCAAAATCTCAATTTTATCAAAATTTCCTTCAAAAACCCTGATTTTAAAGGTATCACTTTGATTTTAGGGGTATTTTGGTCATTTTGACCACCATTTCGAATTTCAAACTATTTTCCACTGAATTTCTTGCATTTTCATCATTTCAAATATCAAGGAAGCATGAGAATAGGGTTTATATCCAATTAAATCCAATAATTTTATAATATTATTGGAAAATCTTGGAAAAACCCACATATTTGAGCTAACCTTATTTCAAGTTTGGCAAGGACATTCAAAAGAAGGAGATGAAGTCTGCAATTTCCATTTATTTCATTTGATTAGTGATGTAATAATGTAAATTTTGGAATAAGAGATTTAATTTTCTGCTTAGACTAGGATGCATATCATATAGTTTGAATTTATGCAATATCCTGTTTCTATGATTCATGCATTTTATTTCAAAGCACTATGGATGTTCACGAATGGCACGTGCACCAACTCTTAGGGAGTTGATGGACTCGGTGGAATCCATATTTACGGCCCTAGTCGGAATATGGACGAGACCCAGATCCATCATCTTTCTACTAGTCACATTGAGCCTACACTCTTAGGCTATCTTGAAAATGCACATCATATTTCCAATGTTTTCAAAATCTTGTGCATTAAATCAATTAAACTCGGAACATATTCATGGCCACAGTCAGAATATGTGAAGGATTTACTTTGACTTAATACACATTTTTCCAACTAATTTCCCTAGAAAACCTTTCAAAGTGCATTCTTTCATTCATATCATTTGCATCATGAAATCATTGGTTTTCTTATGATTTTCTTAAGAAAATTTCATTCTCAAGAAATCGATTTCTCAAGAAACTCTAAGAATCTTTCAAAATCGGTTTTCCCAAGTCAATTTCCCCATAGTTTTCCCTGGAAAATGTTATTTTCTTAAGAGCTTCAAAAGAGTTTTCCAATCTTTCTCCAAGATCAAAATCGATTTCCAAGTATTTCAAGGGTAAAAATTCCTAGGATTTCAATTTCCCAAGTTTTGAATTTCCTTCTTCAATGAATTTACCTATAAATCTTCCATCATTTTCCTAAGAAAACTCTCAAAGTCCAAGTTTTCCTAAGAAGTGTTTCCCTTTTCAAAAGGTTCATCTTTTCTCAAGAATCACTTCCATTTTCCCAGGATTTTCAACCATTCATGATTTTCCCAAGTCTTTATGAACTTTCCTGAGATTTCAAATCTTTTTCATCTGAGTTTCCTGAGAAATTGACTTTCAGCTTTTTTCTGAGAGAATCTTTTCAACTCCAAATATTTTTCAAGCATACATCATGTTTTCCCAAGCTGTATTTTCCAAAATCTCATAGCACATGCCTGAATTCTCTGTGTATTTAGGATAGAACATAACTTTGATAATTTCGCTAAGTCAAGCACAATTTTGGTCCTTGGTTCGATTACCCCTGTTAAAGGCGGCAGGAACGGTCGAACCTCGTACCGACAGGTCGAGCCCCATCCCATGGATTTTCCCGCAATTTTCAAAAACGGAGGCGAGTATTTCAAAACAATTTCCAAAATCCGGTCAAGTTTGAATCGCGAAAGCGTTTTCCTCTTTCTCTCTTCCGCAAGGAAGGGAAGACGGGGGGAAAATTTTGCGACGATAACAGGTTTGGCAACCGTGATGGGACCTGTCCTTGTCTGGTCAAAATTATGCTTGACTTAGTTCAATTATCAAAATTATGTTCACAAAATGTCAGCTCTTTTATTTTGATATCATGCGAACCTAGGAGCCTAGATTCTGACCTAGCTGACATTGATTGCATATAGACTAGGCATGGTTTGGTAGGACCATATTGAGGAGAAATTTTCATGCTCACATAGACTTAGGTCTAAATACAACTCTCCTTAATTTAGGATCTGAATGCAAACAATGTATGCTTCTTCAAAGATTTTCAAAATCTATCTCTCTAGGACTTAGAACCCTCTATTTTTTGCATGTGATCATTTTTTCAAAACCTCCATTACCTATCTTTACCCGGTTTTCACGTTGCTGGGCTCTCTTCCAGAACCCTAGTTCGGGACAGAGCCTCACAACTGGGCCAACTATTTGGGTTAACACCCCCCTACCACGTACCGCGGGCCACAGTCCGAAGTATATCGGTAGGCGCTCAAGGATGTTGGAAAACCTTACCTTAGAACCGGAGTGGAAATTCTATGCCACGTACCTCGGATTTCGATTCGGGTATATCGGCATAACTGGATTGGACAAAGATGATCTGAACTTAGAGTTAGGATTAAGGTCCTACAGATGTTTTCAAAATGATGCATCTAGAGTCAGCTTCTTAGGGAGTGCTGAATGTGCATAAATGTTTATGCAGATGTGAGTTTGTATGCTACTTTTATTTCTCTCATATTTTTTCCAAAAATATCTTTCCAAATATCCATATTCTCATCTTTTCCTTTATTTTCTAAAACCCTAGATGCTTTTTCCCAAATATTCCATTTCTTTCAAAACTCCAGGTGATTTTCCATTCTACCTTTCTATTGGATCTCGAATTTCCAGCTGCATTTTTATCCTGCCTGCAAATTTTTCAAAATCATATGTTTTCTCTCATTGGATTTTCGATCCTGTTGTTTACTTGCAAAATTCTTCACCACATTTTCCTCGTGCATACCTTGATTATTGTGGCGGAAACTGTTTACCCACTTGCCTTCTCCTTATTCTAAATCTGTTTGCGGATTGTTTTTCCAAAAGATATCTCTTTCCTTCAAAAATGGTGTTTTACTCGTGGTTGACGACCTCACCTAGGTAACAAGGCACATTTTCTGTTGTTTATTTCTCTTACAAAGAATAACAACACAATTGTCGTGATTTCAGCGGCGACTCCATCCCTAGTAATGGGATAATCTTTCAATGGTCTACCATATTTTCTTCAATATTTCCTTCCAAAAATCCAAAAAAAAAAATCCTCAAAATTTGATCCTATCTTTGCCCTGCAGAGTCCTGCAGAGAAAGAGAAAGAAAGAGAATACAAGAAAGCCTTCACAGCATTTGATGGTTCAGACAAGGTCAGGAAAGAAGACCGCACCAATTCAGCGTATCATCTACTCATCAACATCAGAAGGAGAGATGAATTCGCCAAGGTCAGACAAAGACCAAGAGCAACCAGAAGATGACAGTATCGACCCTCAGATGTACGCAATGTTTCAGAAAATGATGAAGAGGATGATGAGTGAGCAGGCTGACACCAGCTCAGACAAAAATCCATTCAGTCAGAGAATTAGAGATCGTGTGGCCAAGAGATCAACCAAGTCCTCTGAGGAGAATGTTCAAGATACTTCAGACGAAGATGACACCGATGAAGAATATGAAGTGCCTCCAGCATTTCAGAAACATAGCCGAGAACAAAGGAGGAGTCACAAATCAAAAGGTCAAGTTGCAGAAAAGCTTTTGCAGACACAGTTCAAGGAAATGGCCAAAGTGGTTAAAGATCTGCAAGCCCGCGACAAGGGCAAGAAAGTCTTCACCAGCGAGGACTTCTATGATGGCTTAGAAGGAGATGAAGATCTGGAGAACCTTCCCCGAAAATTCATTAAGTTCGATGGTTCTGGTGACCCGAAAGCCCATCTCGCCATGTTCTTCGCCGAATGTTCCAAATTCAAGAGAGACAATAGGGCCCTATTTCTCTGTTTTTCTCGTAGCTTAGAAGGCACTGCCGCCAAGTGGTACAACGAGCATATCAATCCAATTGAGCTGCGAGAATTCGATAAGGTGGTCAACCTATTCATTGAGCGATTTCTGTTCAATACTGAAGCACTCCCAACATTGAGCCATCTCTGCAATCTAAGACAAAATGAAAATGAAAAGGCAAGGGACTTCATTCGCAGATGGAGAGAGACCTGCAACAAAATGAGGGATCCTATATCAGAAAGACATGCTTTATCATTGATCCTCAATAATTTTTCGCAACCTCTGAGAGGATTAATTTCTACCTCACCATCCAAATCTTTCGTTGAACTCATTGAACGAGCAGAATGGCTCGAGTTGAGTGTGGAGAATGGAGTCTATGAAGGCTTCACATTTTCCAAGAACAACCCTCAAGGTGAACAAAAGAAGAAGGCTCACTTCATTTTTGCGGCCAAATCTTTCAATAATAGCAAAGGCAACAAGAATGATCATAGTTTGGAGAGAATCAAAAAGCAAAAGGGGAAGGACATCAACAGTGATAAACCTCTCCAATCCAGCCCTCAACATCAAAAGAAAGATCAGGAAAAATCAAAGCGCAAGGACTGGAGAACTGATCGAGAATTCACCCCTCTGGATCAGACACTCGAGAGTATCCTCGAGTATATGCTTGAAAAAGACCTTGTCCGGTTGCCTAAAGCTGCTGATCCTCCAGCAATTATGGGCAGATTCAAAGAACAATTTTGCAAGTTTCATCGAGCAGTAGGGCATGATACAGAAAACTGCTTTGTCCTTAAGAACATTGTTCAAGACTGCATTGACAAGAAGCTCCTCGTTGAAGATGAAAAGGAAGACTAGTCATCCTGACAAAGATTTTTCTACAATCATTCAAGAAGATGACAATGCCAACAATTTCCCATTTCCCATCTTGCTTTTTCAAAAGAATAATGTAATCCCATTCTCTTTTCTTGATTTTAAAGCATCAATAAAGTCATCAAATTTTTTTCAATAGCTTGGTGTCGTCTTATTTACTTCCTCTTCCTTTTCATAATGTCTCTCTTGTGAGGAATGATCTTGAGGACATCTATCAGTCAAGAAACTTGTTGCCTTATTCATCAATTGTCCTTCTTCTATTCAAAACTTTCTCCCTAGTTACACTGGGGCATTTTTTTGAAAAATTTATCTTTACCTCAAAACATCCTGTATGCAGGCAGGATAAACCATTCTCTCATTTTGCATATATATGCACTCATTTGCACTTCATTTGCATTTCATGTGCATGTGCATTGCATTTGCATTGACTATGCACCCAATTCCATTCCCCTTCAGGTTAAGGGATAAACCTGAATCATTTTCCATAATTCTTCAATTTCGACCCTCGGGTCATCCAATTCTTCAATTTCGACCTCTGGGTCACCCAATTGCCAATTTTAAAATCACCAAAATTCTCAATTTTGATCGCCAGGTCATCCAATTTTCATTCCCCGTTCAGGATAAGGGGATAATCCTGAAACCATTCATAGAAGTGATTCAACTCTCTATAATGGTCCTTGTTCTTCATTGAACTGATAGTGTTCCAAACGAACTGATAGTCGTTCTTCATTGAACTGATAGTGTTCCTAACGAACTGATAGTCGTTTTTCACTGAACTGATAGTGTTCCAAGCGAACTGATAGTCGTTCCAAGCGAACTGATAGTCGTTCCAAACGAACTGATAGTTGTTCTTCATCGAACTGATAGTGTTCCAACCAAACTGATAGTGTTCCAAGTGAACTGATAGTCGTTCTTCATTGAACTGATAGTGTTCAAGTGAACTGATAGTCGTTCTTCATTGAACTGATAGTGTTCCAAGTGAACTGATAGTCGTTCTTCATTGAACTGATATTGTTCCAAGTGAACTGATAGTCGTTCTTCATTGAACTGATATTGTTCCCAGTGAACTGATAGTCGTTCTTCATTGAACTGATAGTATTCCAAGCGAACTGATAGTCGTTCTTCATCGAACTGATTGTGTTCCAAGTGAACTAATAGTCGTTCTTCATCGAACTGATAGTGTTTCAAGTGAACTGATAGTCGTTTTTCATTGAACTGATAGTATTCCAAGCGAACTGATAGTCGTTTTTCATTGAACTGATAGTATTCCAAGCGAACTGATAGTCGTTCTTAATTAAACTAATATTATTCCCACCGATGGTTGTTCTTAATTGAACTGATATTGTTCCCAGCAAACCGATGGGCGTTCTTAATTGAACTGATATTGTTTCCAGCAAACCGATGGTCGTTTTTAATTGAACTGATATTGTTCCCAGTGAAGTGATAGTCACCTCCTTTGAGGAAAAGAGAGGAGAATTTTCGTCACGGATGCGTTAAGCTGGACCTCATGTGCTCTCTTTCATCAAGGATTTCAAGAAAATTTTGTCAATTTGTCAATCAATTGTTGATTTCAGAATCTTTATTGCACAAATCTTTATTTCAGTTTACCTTCAGCATTACTTCCAAAAGAGTGAAGCTTCTGCGAAAAGAGATTCAAACTTTAAATTATTTCTATTGGCCAACCAAAAGGATGAAGGATAAATCCTCAATATGGCCAGAAAAGAAGATTCAATGTTATCGAAAAGCCGTAGATGATCGATATTGATCGCAGTCAATGGCACATCTTTAAAGACTATTCTTGTAAGGACGAGGCAGTGGAAATATCCTGAGTGCTAGAAAAGAGAGCATTTACCCAAGCCCTGTCCACTCAAAATCACCTAAGCTGCAATTAAATATCCGCAAAAGGGATCTCTCACCTGTCGTCAAGATGAAGGCGAATTAGGCGAGTAGACCCCCGGGGCCAAAGAAGATTCGAAACATCTCCAAGATGACGGAGTTTGTGATGGATCCTTCCAGGGAAAGTCCAAAGCACTGTCGAGATGAAGGCAGATGCGATGAACCTCTCGACAATCCCTAAAAGATATTTAATTTTATCTATCGCCCAAAGATTTCCAAACCCATCATCCAAGAAGGATCGAAACATCTACAAGTTGAAGGAGTTTGTGACGTACCCTTCCCAAAAGAGAGAAAGAGAGGAAAAAGAAAGAGAGAAAAAGTCAGAACATCTCCAAAATAAAGGAGAATGCAGCCAAAACACAAGAGAGTCAAAAGAGTGCAGAAAGATTATCATGAGAGAAGCCCTCAGGATATCAAACTGCCAGATTTATCAAGAATCCTCTTTAAATTTGTGAAATTCTATTATCAATACTCTTTCATCAATTACTTTCCTAATATCAAATTCTCTTTCCTATTCATATCAAGGAAATTGATAGCTTCCTTGAAGAAGGTCAATTGTGAGCAATTTGGATTTCAAGTCTCGATTCTACGAAGTGAACCTTATTTGAAGGTAATACTTTGGGTAGAAGAGAAAGAATATCTTTGCAACAATATGCAACATTTTCAAAAATTTTGAATCAACAGCAAAATTTCTAACATTTTGACAATATTTTCTAGCTATCCTGACGTGAAGTGAGAGCTTGATGTCCGTCTTTGATACATCCAGACACCAATTTTAAATCCCTCCTAAGGACTTGATTCCTTCCCTTCTTTGAGAGCATGAACTCTCAGATTTGCACACTTCCCTGTGTCCCCACTGTCCCACCATAGACAGTCTCATTTCGGTTTGAGGTCGAACCAACAATCATTTTCTTGCAAGAGGCAATTTCAAAAGCTGATTTTAGTCTCAACAATGAGACGCCCAAGATCAATCCCTTTTCAAGCTTTAGGGACCCCATTTTTCTTCCTTTTGCAAAAAAAAAAAAAACCCTGTCGGATTTATTGTGCAAGATCCGAAGGTTCCATCATGGTCTCTTCCTTCGAGGATTCCATTCATTTTCCGCCCGATCAGGATAAGGGTACAAACCTGAGCCTCAATCAAAGAGGTATTCCATTTTCCACCCGATCAGGATAAGGGTACAAACCTGAGCCTCAATCAAAGAGGTATTTCATTTTCCGCCCGATCAGGATAAGGGTACAAACCTGAGCCTCAATCAAAGAGGTATTTCATTTTCCGCCCGATCAGGATAAGGGTACAAACCTGAGCCTCAATCAAAGAGGTATTTCATTTTCCACTCGATCAGGATAAGGGTACAAACCTGAGCCTCAATCAAAGAGGTATTTCATTTTCCGCCCGATCAGGATAAGGGTACAAACCTGAGCCTCAATCAAAGAGGTATTTCATTTTCCACCCGATCAGGATAAGGGTACAAACCTGAGCCTCAATCAAAGAGGTATTTCATTTTCTGCCCGATCAGGATAAGGGTACAAACCTGAGCCTTAATCAAAGAGATATTTCATTTTCCGCTCGATCAGGATAAGGGTACAAACCTGAGCCTCAATCAAAGAGGTATTCCATTGTCCGCCCGATCAGGTTAAGGGTACAAACCTGAGCCTCAATCAAAGAGGTATTCCATTGTCCGCCCGATCAGGATAAGGGTACAAACCTGAGCCTCAATCAAAGAGGTATTTCATTTTCCGCCCGATCAGGTTAAGGGTACAAACCTGAGTCTCATGTTATGAGATATTCCATCCCCAATCAGGTTAAGGGTCAAACCTGAACTTCGTTCCATGCGAGGTATTTCAGTCCCATCCAGGTCAAGGGCATAAACCTGAACTTTGCTCTCACAGAGCAAATCTTTCCTTTTTATTCTTCGGTTCATATCTACCATCTTCCTTGGGCTAATTTCTTCACACCCAGTCAGATCCTTCTAACTGGGGCATTTTTTTTATGTATAGCCCAAATTTGGTGTGTTTTTCTTTGCCACTAAGCTCGGCCATGAGCCAGCTTAGCAGCAAAGAGGGGCATCTGTAAACACTCCAAATTTTCACTCACCTCCCCGACATTTTCACCAAACATCATCATTCAGCCTTTGAAATCGCCGGAGGGCAAAATGGTCATTTTCTGAGTTTGAACCTTGTAAAAGTCCAAATTTCATCTGGAACTCTCAAAGTCTCCCTATTTTAGCTCAGATGTTCAAAATTTTATTCCTGACAGGAGACAGGCATCTCCAAGTCTTGGTTTAAGATTATATTGCATAAAACATGTCATTGCATATCATTGCATGAGCATTTCATATCACTGCACTGCACAGCATGTCATTTCGAGGTCCAGAACTCTTGATTTCAAAATTTTCAATCCAGATTCAAGTTTCAACTCTTTTCAAAATTGATTTCAAAACCCTGGGTCTTTAAAATTATCAATTCTTCCCATTTTACCCCCAGGGCTCTGAATTTTAAAATATTTCCTCAGAAAAATAATCTGGATAGTTTTCAATATGGATTTCAGCCACTTCAACTCAGATTTTGCCCTTTTGTTAGCTATTTCAAATATCTTCCTTTTACAAAATCGCCCTACAGGGGCCAACTCTTTCCAAAAATTCTTGTTTTACCAATTAGTCCAGATTTTATGAAAATTCCAAAAAAGAAGTTGTTGTTTTATCCTTATTTCAATAAAGAAGCAATGTGGGACCCACATTGAGGTGGTGTCACACAAGCTTTTCTTTTGAAAATTTGAATTTTGAAAAACCCAAAAATATAGGAGCCTTGTCCCCTGGATTGGTGTCACTTGTCCTTTCTCTCTCCTCTCATTTACCTGCCATGTGTCAGCATAGGATTCACCTAGAGTTGGCGCCACATGTCATTTTCTCTCTTCTGCAATCCTTTGACACGTGTCAGTGTGGGGCCATCTTAAGATGCCGCCACATGTCATTAGACATCCTCTTCATTTCATGCCACGTGTCAGTGTCCACCCTCTTTACCCTGTGCCATGTGTCATTCCAAGGTCACCATGAGATGCCACGTGTCATGTGTTGTCCTGTTCACAAAAAGTAGAACTTGTCTCCTCTGAGGTGGCACCATTTGAATTATGTCTCTTGCAAGTGACACATGTCACTCTCTCCTTTCCTTAGGAAAAGCAAGCGACACGTGTCAATCTCTGCTCCTTTCAGAAAAAGCAGAGGACACATGTCTCCCTCCTATTTTTCTCAGAAAAGTAGATGACACATGTCATCTCCAGCTTCCTTTAGAAAAAGTAGAAGACACATGTCACTCCCTGCTTTTCTCAGAAAAAGCAAGTGACACATGTCACCCTCTGCTCTTCTCAGAAAAAGCAAGGGACACGTGTCTCTCTCTGCTTTCTTCAGGAAAAGCAAGTGACACATGTCACTTTCTGCCTCCTTCAGAGAAAGCTAGAATTCAAATGTTCAAACTCCAGTCTGAGGTGGCGCAAATCCTGAACTTCACCTTTTCTATTTTGTGTGAGATGGTGCCACGTGTCCCTTTTCCTCCCTCTTGCCACATGTCATTGTAGGAGCCACCCTGAGGTGGTGCCACATGGCAGTCTCTCCTTTCCTCTAGAAAAAGCAGAAATTTAAATTTCAAACTCTCTCTGAGGTGGCACCATCTGAATCCTCTGCCTTTCCTTCTGACACATGTCAATGAAGATGCTCTGAGATGGCGCCACATGTCAGTCTCTCCTTTCATCAGAAAAAATAGAATTCAAACCCCTCTGAGGTGGCGTCTTCTGCTTCCTCTGCTCCTACCTTCTGACACATGGCAATGTGAATGCTCTGAGATGGCGCCACATGGAAGTCTCTCCTCCTTCCAGAATAAAGCAGAATTTGAATTTCAAACTCCAAGACAACACCCTCTGAGATGGCGCCACATGGAGGGCTCAGATTAAGCTTCTTTGAATTTCAAAATTTTCCAAAAATCTCTATAAATACAAGGCCCCATGCCCAGCCTAAGGGAGCTTCTTTTGGATTTAGCATTTTCACTCTGAGAGCCCTGTTTGAGAATTGAACTTCAGAATTCCATTTTCATTCTTTCTTGGTTTCCTCTGGATTCACGCCCCTCTGGAGCCCATTATCAAGGTAGCCACTCATTTTGGGAGTTCCAAAACCGCTGGAGAACACAAGGTAAGCCTCCATTCCTATTGATTTCACTATGATAATTCTTTTGGTTTGATTCGTGTTGTCGTTTGAAGAAAGAGCTCATCCGAGGGATGGATTGAGCTATTCTCATAAAACGACATATATAAAAATACACAATTATACTTCCTTGATGATTTTCAACATGCATGTAGTTATCTAGGTTTAATTTGCATTTTATTTCATTCATTTAGCATATTTCATGAATTAATTAGGATTAATTTAGCATTTATTTCAATTCTGCTTATTTTCAGTAGGTCTCTGTTTTTGTCAGTCAGTCCACACGTCATTTCATGCATTTATTTTTTATGAAAAATCCCCAAAAAATCACCGAATGCGCCCTTAGATGTCTCCGAAAGTTTGCCAAAAATTCGGAGGCATTTGAATTTGTTTACTGCGGTAAACATTCAAAATGACAAGTCGGGTTTTGTCACCTGGGATGCGTTTTGAAAATCGTTTGCCGACTTGTAAAATCGAGATATCCCTCATGAGAGATGCGATTTTTGATTAGAAAAATGTTATGAATTCGGGAGAATGTCTAGTTTTTAATATGAGTTTTTCAGATTTTTCTGAGTGTTTTTAATGTCTGACAAAAATCCGAGAGTTTGGGACACGTGTCAGAGCCTAATTTGGGCCTTTGAGATCTTGGATCGACTTAGGGCTATGGTTTCTCTTTGTGTGTTGCTCAAAATCCAAAACTATAAAAAGTGAAAATTGTGTCCGCGATATCCTCTGTTTGCATCTAAAAGCCTGTGATTTTTAAAACAGTGTTGATACCTGCTTCAGATTTTTTTGCCAGTCCCCTGTTTTGCTACATTTGTCTGTTTTGTTAGTTTAGGCAGGAATAGTTATATTTTTATCTGTGTTTATGTTGATCAAATGTTGAAGTAATAAACATGAAAGTTGTTCATGTAGGTGTCGTGCATATCTCTGATTAATTTCATAAATTTCCATGGCTGTTTTATATTTGTTTGGCATTTTACATCAGATTAGGGTGATTTTTACCTCTATCAGAACTAAATCCCTGTTATTGAACTCACCATGGCTCAAATCCCGAGGCTGTAAAAACAAAAAATGTTCCATTTTGAGTCTTTTAGCAGTCTGCAAAATATCAGAAGTTTTCATGGTGTAAATCTTGCATTATCATGTTAAGCATTGCATTTGGTTCGGATCCATAGGCAAAATCCACCATTTTAGGACTTTCTTTGAATTGTAGCATTTAAATCATATCATTTCGTAATTTTTATCATTCTAGGCTGTTTATCAGAGTAAGTAGATGCTTCATACCGAATTTGGTGCAATTTGGAATCCATTTGAGGTTCGGATTAGCTATAATACCAAAACAGGGTCCCGCAGGACCCGGATCCAAGCGAAAAACAAGCGAAATTCGTTATTTTGGATAAATTGCAAAATGTCAAATTCTGATTTTACAGTCTTAATGTGTTTAGCAGCATTTCATAATGTATCTTACTACATTTTATCATCATTTGATTCAATTTGAATTTCAAAATCTCAATTTTATCAAAATTTCCTTCAAAAACCCTGATTTTAAAGGTATCACTTTGATTTTAGGGGTATTTTGGTCATTTTGACCACCATTTCGAATTTCAAACTATTTTCCACTGAATTTCTTGCATTTTCATCATTTCAAATATCAAGGAAGCATGAGAATAGGGTTTATATCCAATTAAATCCAATAATTTCATAATATTATTGGAAAATCTTGGAAAAACCCACATATTTGAGCTAACCTTATTTCAAGTTTGGCAGGGACATTCAAAAGAAGGAGCTGAAGTCTGCAATTTCCATTTATTTCATTTGATTAGTGATATAATAATGTAAATTTTGGAATAAGAGATTTAATTTTCTGCTTAGACTAGGATGCATATCATATAGTTTGAATTTATGCAATATCCTGTTTCTATGATTCATGCATTTTATTTCAAAGCACTATGGATGTTCATGAATGGCACGTGCACCAACTCTTAGGGAGTTGATGGACTCGGTGGAATCCATATTTACGGCCCTAGTCGGAATATGGACGAGACCCAGATCCATCATCTTTCTACTAGTCACATTGAGCCTACACTCTTAGGCTATCTTGAAAATGCACATCATATTTCCAATGTTTTCAAAATCTTGTGCATTAAATCAATTAAACTCGGAACATATTCATGGCCACAGTCAGAATATGTGAAGGATTTACTTTGACTTAATACACATTTTTCCAACAAATTTCCCTAGAAAACCTTTCAAAGTGCATTCTTTCATTCATATCATTTGCATCATGAAATCATTGGTTTTCTTATGATTTTCTTAAGAAAATTTCATTCTCAAGAAATCGATTTCTCAAGAAACTCTAAGAATCTTTCAAAATCGGTTTTCCCAAGTCAATTTCCCCATAGTTTTCCCTGGAAAATGTTATTTTCTTAAGAGCTTCAAAAGAGTTTTCCAATCTTTCTCCAAGATCAAAATCGATTTCCAAGTATTTCAAGGGTAAAAATTCCTAGGATTTCAATTTCCCAAGTTTTGAATTTTCTTCTCCAATGAATTTACCTATAAATCTTCCATCATTTTCCTAAGAAAACTCTCAAAGTCCAAGTTTTCCTAAGAAGTGTTTCCCTTTTCAAAAGGTTCATCTTTTCTCAAGAATCACTTCCATTTTCCCAGGATTTTCAACCATTCATGATTTTCCCAAGTCTTTATGAACTTTCCTGAGATTTCAAATCTTTTTCATCTGAGTTTCCTGAGAAATTGACTTTCAGCTTTTTTCTGAGAGAATCTTTTCAACTCCAAATATTTTTCAAGCATACATCATGTTTTCCCAAGCTGTATTTTCCAAAATCTCATAGCACATGCCTGAATTCTCTGTGCATTTAGGATAGAATATAACTTTGATAATTTCGCTAAGTCAAGCACAATTTTGGTCCTTGGTTCGATTACCCCTATTAAAGGCGGCAGGAACGGTCGAACCTCGTACCGACAGGTCAAGCCCCATCCCATGGATTTTCCCGCAATTTTCAAAAACGGAGGCGAGTATTTCAAAACAATTTCCAAAATCCGGTCAAGTTTGAATCGCGAAAGCGTTTTCCTCTTTCTCTCTTCCGCAAGGAAGGGAAGATGGGGGAAAAATTTCGCGACGATAACAGGGATAAATTCTGAGGCCTCGACAGTCGTCCAAGTCATCATGAGGGTGAAGATCAAAAATCTCTCATCGCAATCAATTGATAATCTTTTAGAAACCAGTGCTCATGCTGGTAATGTTTTAAAAAATCCAGTACTCATACTGGTAATCTTTTAAAATCCTATGCTCATACTGGTACTTCTTTAAAATCTGGTACTCGTACTAGTTGAACTAATTCCAAATTTCATTCTTTCAAATGTCTTGAATTGGTCTAGAAGATTTGAGTTCCGATTTGAATCTTCTTCCAAATTCAATTCAGAATTGGTCTAGAAAATCCAAGTCCCGACTTGAATTTTCTTCCAAATCCAATTCGTCTAATTTTCTTTCCTCCAGATTCTAGAATAAGTCTAAAATATTCAGGTTCCGAATCGAATTTTCTTCCAAATCCAATTCAGAATTGGTCTAGAAAAGTCAAAGTTTCGACTTGAATTTTCTTCCAAATCCAATTCGCTCAGTGTTCCTTTAAAGTTTTGAACTTTTACTCAAACTGTCCTGTAAATTGGTCTAGAAGATCCGAGTTCCGACCCGAATTCTCTTTCAAAATCCAATTCATCTAGTCTTTCTTTGAAGATTTGATATCTGATTCGAAGCTTCCGGCCGAACCTAGTTTTACACCGGTCCTGTTAAATCCAATTTTCAAATTGGTCCTTTTATGAAATCCAATCTCGCCTTGGTTTCTTTACCAAATCTTATATTTATGTTGGTAATCTTTCAAAATCCAGTGCTCGTACTGGTAATCTTTTAAAATCCGGTGCTCGTACTAGTACTCTTTTAAAATTCAGTGCTCGTACTAGTATCCTTTTAAAATTCAGTACTCGTACTGGCGATTTTTCAAAATCCGGTGCGCGTACTTGTAATCTTTTAAAATCCAGTGCTTGTACTGGTACTCTTTTAAAATCTGGTGCATGTACTGGTATCCTTTTAAAATTCAGTACTCGTACTGGCGATTTTTTGAAATCTGGTGCACGTACTGGTAATCTTTTAAAATCTGGTGCTCGTACTGGTACTCTTTTAAAATCCGATGCTCGTACTGATATCCTTTTAAAATTCAGTACTCGTACTGAAGATCTTTCAAAATACGATGCTCGTACTGGTAATCTTTCAAAATCCAGTGCTTGTACTGGTACTTTGTCAAAGTTTAGTCTTCATGCTGGTCGCTACATAAATCTCACATTGAGGTTCAAACTCAATGTTAATCTTCAGATCTGCGAACCAAACAATCTTTATCAGACCTTTGAGTCACCTCATTCTATCAATCTGATCTTCAGATCACCAATCTTGTCAGACCTCTGGTCATTCGTGTTATCAAGCAAACTTTTAGGTTATCAAATTCTATCAAAGTTGATCATATTTGTCCGATCTTCGAGTCGTATGCTGCAATCATAGTCTTTCAAGATTCGACCTTTATGTCGACTTCGTCTGCCAATTAGTTCAAAACCAATTATCAATCTTTTCTCTTGCGAGGGACCCTTTTTCAGGGAGAGTTCGAGGGAGCTCGTTCTTTTCGCATGTCTTTTTTGTTCGTTCGTTGAACCCCTTTTTCTAGGCAGAGTTTGAAGGGACTTGTGCTTCACGAACAATTTACAAAACAATCTTTATTGTCGTACAAGGAACCCTTTTTCCAGGGAGAGTTTCGACGGAAGCTCATCCTCCTTGTAATCTTGAACGTCTTTTGTTAGGCCACCCCTATCATCAAGGACCCTTTTTCCAGGGAGAGTGTGATGGACTCATTCCTCTATGATATCCTTCCAACTTTTGTTAGCGGCCCTCTTTCCATAAGAGAAGCCTAGAAATAAGGAGTTTTGACGAAAATTTTATTTTTCTTTGAAAGTTTGTTTTGCAAACACCTCCTCTTCAGGGAAGAGAGGAGTATCTTTTGTTACCTGTTCAGGTAAGGGTCAAGCCTGAGTCTCTCCTTTGGGGAAAGAAGAGGAGAATCTAGCCAAGGATGTGTCACTTAGACCTCAAGTGATTTCTTTCACCAAGGATTTCAAGAATATTTTGCCAATTTGTTATAAAAAATAGTTGTTGATCTCAAAAAATCTTTTATTGTACAAAAAGAATTACCTCAGATTACCTTCAGTATTACTTCAAAAAAGGGTGAAGCTTTTGCGAAGAAGGATTCAAAATCCAAATTCTTTCTATTGGCCAACCAAAGGGATGAAGAATAAATCCTTGATATGGCCAGCAAAGAAAATTCAATGTTGTCGCAAATCCATAAGTGATTGATATTGATCGAAGCTATGGCACATTTTTAAAGATCATTCTTGTAAAGATAAGGCAGTGGAAATATTCTGAGTGATAAAAAAAAAGAGAGTTCATCCAATCCATATCTCCCCAATCACCCAAGTTGTAATTATATATCTGCAAAAGGAATCTCTCAATTGTCGTCAAGATGAAGACGAATTATGAGGGTTAGACCCCCCGGGGCCAAAGAAGATTTGGATTATCTCCAAGATGAAAGAGTTTATGATGGATCCTTCCAGTGAAAGTTCAGATCACCGTCAAGATGAAGGCGACTGTGATGAACCTCCTGACAAACCCTAAAAGATATTTAATTTCTTCTATCATCAAGAGACCATCAGCCAATGAGCCAATATCGTCAATATAATCCCTGAGAGGAAGGAGGATCCGAACTTCTCTAAGATGAAGGAGTTTGTGACGTACTCTTCTAAAAAGAGAGAGAAAAGCCAAAATATCTCCAAAATGAAGGATGATGTAATGAATCCCCAAGAAACACAAAAAGATCCAATTCTGTCGAAAAAAAAAAGAGTACAGGCAGAAAGACCATTCTGAAAAAAATATCCCAGGATATCAAACTGTCGAATCTACCAAGAATGAGTAATTAGGAATTCTCTCTTATTCAACGACGGAAGATGGTCAAGGGTTAATGAAGAAAAAAGAAGTGGGCGCTGGGAACATATAGGCGATCCACACGACCCAAGAACCCTGTGTTCTCAATCCGAGAAGATACCGAACACACACTAAAGACGACGAATTAGAACGCGGTCTTTCTCTGAAAAGAGAGAGAGCAGAGCCAGAAGCGAGCCTAAGATTCGGATGACTGACCGTAAACCATTTATCTATTAAAGATACTAATAATATATGGATATAAATGTATATATGATATATCTGAACCCTCACCTTGAAGGTCTTCTTTAATTTTATGAAATCCTTTTATCAATATCCTTTCACCAATTGCTTTCACAATATCAAGAATACTCGCTTTTTCGTTCATATCAAGGAAATTGATAGCCAACTTGAAAGAAAGTCAATGGCAAGCAATTTGAATTCAAATCTTGATTCTACGAAGTTAAGTCCAGTTGGAGGTAATACTTTAGGTAGAAAAGAGGAAATATTTTTCATATAAATATATTTACATTTCAATCATCTTTCAATCAACTATAATTTTTATCTTATTGGCAATCTTTTCAAGTTATCCTGACATGAAGTGAGAGCTTGATATCTATTTTGATGTATCCAGGCGTGGTTGTTATCCCTTTTAGGATCGGATGATGAAAGTTGTCCAAGATCCTTCCCTTCTTGTTTTGATCTAAGTGCCTGGGCTCTCAGATTTGCACACTTCCCTGTGTTTTCCACTGTCCCACCATAGACAGTTCCCGTTCAGGGTAAGGATTAAACCTGATTTTTACTACAAAAGGTCACCTGTCGTAAAATCCATCTAGTCTTAGCAATGAGACGCCCAAGACCAGTCCCTTTTCAAGCTTTAGGGAACCCCCTTTCTTCCTTTTTGCAAACCCCTCTCGGATTTATTGTGCAAAATTAGAAGGTCCCATCATGGTTTCTTCATTTGAGGATTTCGTTTATCGTCCCCTTTCAGGTTAAGGGTTAAGCCTGGACCTCATTTTTTCACGAGGTATCGTCCCCTTTCAGGTTAAGGGTTAAGCCTGAACCTCATTTTTCCACGAGGTATCGTCCCCTTTCAGATTAAGGGTTAAGCGTGAACCTCATTTTTCCATGAGGTATCGTCCCTTTTCAGGTTAAGGGTTAAGCCTGAACCTCATTTTTCTACGAGGTATCGTCCCCTTTTAGGTTAAGGGTTAAGCCTGAACCTCATTTTTCCATGAGGTATCGTCCCCTTTCAGGTTAAGGGTTAAGCCTGAACCTTATTTTTCCACAAGGTATCGTCCCCTTTTAGGTTAAGGGTTAACCCTGAACCTCATTTTTCCATGAGGTATCGTCCCCTTTCAGGTTAAGGGTTAAGCCTGAACCTCATTTTTTCATGAGGTATCGTCCCTTTTCAGGTTAAGGGTTAAGCCTGAACCTCATTTTTGATGAGGTATCGTCCCCTTTCAGGTTAAGGGTTAATCCTGGACCTCATTTTTCCATGAGGTATCGTCCCCTTTCAGGTTAAGAGTTAAGCTTGAACCTCATTTTTACATGAAGTATCGTCCCCTTTCAGGTTAAGGGTTAAGCCTGAGCCTCATTTTTCCATGAGGTATCTTCCATTTTAGGTTAAGGGTTAAGCCTGAATCTCTTTTTTTTTCACAAGGTATCTTTTGTCCCATCCAGGTTAAGGGCTAAGCTTGAGCCTCATTTCGATGAGGTAAATCTTCTTCTTTATTCTTCATTCCATATTTGTCATTACCGTCGTAGCCAATTCCTTCATACCCGATCAGATTCTCCTAACTGAAGCATTTTTTTATATATAGTCCAAATTTGGTGTGTTTTCTTTGCCACTAAGCTCGGCCCTATACCGGCTTAGTAGCAAAGAGGGGCATCTATAAACACCCCAAATTTTCACACTCATTCAGTGTTTATATATTTCATGTGTCATTGCATATCATTGCATGCATTCGACATACCATTTCATTGCATTGTATACCATTGCATGTCATTACATCTCATTTTCGAGATCCAGCACTCATATTCTCAAAATATTTAATCCACATTCGAGTTTTAAAACTTTTCTTTCAAAATCAGTTTTAAAACTTGGGTTTTTAATCAGCATTTTGTCATTTGCCAACCCTCAAGACCTCATATTTTGAAATGTTTTCTCAGAAAACAATCTGGATTTGTTTAATACTCAATTTTCAATTGATTTCAATTCTCAGATGAGACCCATTTAGGTTGTGTAGCTTCTGGATTCATTCACTTATCAAATTTTTCAAAAAATTTAAAGTCCTAGTTGGATTAGGACTCTATCTTTTTATCTTTTTAAAACATTCTCAAAACATCAATTTGATTTTAAACCAGTTATGGTCATATCCCTTGTCCATTTCCTCTATTTTGGCCAAAATCTTAGAGTCCTAGTTAGATCAGGACTCTTTTTCCAGACTCCTAGTCGGATCAGAATTCTACTTTTTATTACGTTTTCTACCTATTTTGGAGAAAACCTTTCAAAATCTTCTGTTTTGGCCAAAATCCCAGAGTCCTAGTTGGATTAGGAGTCTTCTTTAAGAATTCCAATCAGATTAGAACTCTTCTTCAGAGTTTCAGTCAGATTAGGACTCGGTCTTTTGTCACTATTTTTACCTATTTTTAACCAAATCTTTCAAAATGAGTCAAAAACTTAGAGTTTCAGTCAAAACAGGACTCTGTTTAGAGAGTCCCAGTTGGATCAGGACTCTGACCCTGATTTCAATTTTGAGAGAATCTTTCAAAAATCTTTCTATTTATCTCTTCAGGAATCAAAATTGTTATACCTTTATCATGGAAATTCAAAATTCTTGGAGTTTATCCCAGAGTCCTGATCGAATCAGGACTCTATCCAAAGTTTGTTTTCTCACTCCATTTTCACCGATTTTCAAAATTTATGTTTAAATTTCATCATTTGCTTATTGGAAAACCAAAAATTCTTAGAGTTCTAGTCGAATTAGGACTCTTCCTCAGAGTCCTAATCAGATCAGGACTCTGAAACCAAAAGTTCAATTTTATCTTGTTGTCATCTGTTTTTCAAGATCCCCTTAGTTGTTTCTCAGAAAATCCAAAAATCTAAGAGTCCTAGTTCAATTAGGACTCTATCCCTAGAGTCCCAGTTGGATCAGGACTCTGTTTTGATTTCAATATTTATTATTGTGTTCACTGTTTTCACAAGTTTTTTCATCTATTTTTCAGAAAATATAAAAAAAACTGGAGTTTGAGTCCGACCAGGACTCTGTCCCAGAGTCCTAGTCTAGTCAAGAGTTTGTTCTGAAGTCTGTTTTTACTTCCATTTTCATTTTTTCTCATTTGTTTTCAAAAATTAGGTCATTTTACAGATCCCAGTTAATTCGAGACTCTATTTCAGAGTTCTGATTGAGTTAAGATTCTAATCCTGACTGTATTTTCTGACTTATTTTACCATTTTTCATAAAATCTTTCAAAAACTTCTTCATTTGGCTTTCAAAATCCCAAAATCTCAGAGTCTTAAAGTTTCAGGACTCTAGTCCAGAGTTTCAGTTCACTTAGAACTCTATTTTCAAACCTTTGAATTCCATTTGTTGATTTTAACCCTTTTTTAAAGCCATTTTCAGTATTTATTTCAAGTTTTCAAAACTCTAATGTGGGGCCTACTCAGTTGGCGCCATATCTAGAGGAGTTCTGACCCAGTCAGAACTCTGTACCATTTCAAAACTTTCAATCTCAAGTCTACTTTTGAATCTCTTTTGAAAAACCTCTCAATTTCAAGTTTTAAAATCGTTTTTTTTTTTAAACTCAAGTGGAGCCCACTCGAGGTGGCACCACATTTGAGGAAGTCAGGGTTAGACTAGGTTTAGTTAGTGTCTTAGTCAGTTTAGAGGTTTATAAGAGTCAAAAACAATTTTGAAAAAACCCATTTTGTTTGGATTTTTAACCACTTTTTTTTAAAAGTTTTGAATTAAAAACTTTAAAACCCCAATGTGGAAAAATGCCAAGTGGCGCCACATTTGGTAGTCTTTAGGTCTAGTTAGGAGTTTAATTGGGTGTTGATTAAGATAATTAGCTTAGGGGTAGTTAGGTAAACACACACCAAAATCGCCCCCACCCCCCTTAGTGTCGATTTTTTTTTAAAATTCTTAGGTTAAAAACCTAATTTTTTTTTATAAATAGTCATCATAGGTAGGTCGACCCCCCTATCTCTCTCCCTTTGATTTCTTGGAGCTTCTCTCTCCTCTCCAGCCCTTCCTCCTTCCTCCATTGCAGCTGCAACCTCAAGGTAAAAAATTTCATAAACTTTTATATTTTATTAAGTATTTTTTCATATTTTAACATGAATTTCACCATTGGCACCTCCCCTTTCATGGATTAAACCATGGATTCAACCTCAAGAACCTCAAGTTCAATTCAAGAAGATGATCTAACTCTATTCCATGTTGTTTTTCATGATTCTAATCCATTAGAATCGTTTATTTCCTTGTTTTTTATATTCTTAACAAAGAAAACATGAGATTTATTGGATTAAATGGATTAAATCCATTATTTCAAGGGTAAAAGCAATTCCAACCATGGATTCTCTATTTTATTTTTATTTTTTAGCACATTACTGTTTATTTCATGTGTTACAACATCAAAATAGGATTCATTTTACTGTTTAGATATTTTTTTTGTTGATTTCATTAAATAAATCATTTTTTATTGGTGTTTCTTAGATTTTTGTAGATTTTAATTTCAGATCAGTAGAAAGCATGTTAGTTCGTATTGAAATCTTTATTGAAAATTCCAAATTTTTTTATATGCTGTTTAGGATATGTCAGTGAACTATTGTAAAAAAATCAAACGTTTTGGGATTCGGGAACCCTGTTAATAAAATACAAACTCAAATTGGGATTTCTGTTGATTAAAATCGTTGTTTAAATTCAAGCATAACTTGCAGATGTGTTATTTCTTTCATCCGATATCCGATTCAAGATCCATAAAGTGCAGTGGCTTCATGTTGATGTAGGATATTTACTGTAAAATTTTCATAATTTTTTTACTCTGTTTGGTATTTTGTTTTCTGTCATAAAGTTGGATCCATCTTTCAAAACTCGTTATGATTTAATAAAACCCTAATCTGACTTGTGCTGATCATAGATCTCAAAACATAGATCCGATTCATAATCTATAAAAAGAGAAGTTCATTATTTTTTTGTCTAATGTTCACTGCTGAAATTTTAGAAATTTTTGATCAGGTCTGCAATTTATTTTTGTATTCACAACTAGAAATACTTGTTTTAGTCAATTTTAGATTCGTTATATTTAAGTCTGGATTGCCGGAAGGGTATCTCACTCATCGGAGATGATTTTTCCAATCTGTAAAATGGAGATTCTCTGTTTTTCTATCTAGTTTATTTCTGTAAAATTTCAAAAAAAATCATGGTAGATTGACTCATGATTCGGGTCTAGCACTGAAACTGGTATGTGACCATGGGTAAAATTAGCATATTTTAGGGTTTTAATGCAAATTTTGAATTGGAATAATATCAAAAATATATTTTTATGGTTTCAATCTGTTTTTACGGTGATAATAAGTGCAGGTACCAATTTTTATCAATTTTTGAATCCATTTGATGCTTAGATGAGCCAAATTGCAAAACAAGGTGCCCGTAGGATCCCAAAACACTGCTAAAATCATGATTTTCATGATATTTCTTGATTTTTGTGTATAAGTTCATGTTTTTAGGGTTTGTTCATATTTAGAATCATATTAGGATGCTTCATGGTCAATTTTATGTTTATTTCAATCATAAATCCAAAGTTTTTACCAAAATGTATTTCAAAAAAACCCTTATTTCAAGGCTATAGTCTTGCTATCAGAGGCACTTTGGTCATTTGACCTCAATTTTGAAATTCTAAACCCTAATTTTCATATTTTTAATTATATCATATCATCTTTGGTTCAATTTATCCTTTTTTGAATTTCAAAAGTTGTATTTTACAAAATATCTTTTTAAAAACCCTGGTTTCAAGGCCATAGTCTTGCTATCAGAGTATTTTGGTCATTTTGACCACAATTTCGAATTTTCAAATCTCATTTTCATATTTATTCAATTTTATTTCTTATTTCATTATGTTTATCTCAGAGAATCACGGAAAAATGCTTATATCTAGCAAAATCCAGCAATTTCTAGATATTACTGGATAAATCTAGAAAAGCCAACATATCTTCACTAACAAGTTTTATAGTTTTGCAGGGTTATTGAAGACTTTATTTTCCTGTATTTAAATTCAATTAGTGATGTAAATTAAATATAATCTTTGGAATAAGAATTTCAATTTCTGCTTAGATTAGGATTTGCATTGCATATAGTTTGAACTTTGATATATAACTATTATACTTGTCATTCATGTGCATATTTTTACAAATTCACCGTGGTCTACACGAATGGCACGTGCACAAGCTCTTATGGAGTTGACAAACTCGGTGGAATTCGTATTTATGGCCATAGTCAGAATACGAATGGGACCCAGATTTGTGATCTTCGTATTAGCCACATTCAGCCTACACTCTTAGGCTAACTTCAAAATGCACTGCATTTCTCAAAAATACAAAAGAATTTTCTCAATTCCTCAAAATCATGTCTTTCAAATCCATATCCATTCATTTCATTCAATTCGCAAATTCCAATTCCAATCCAGAGAAATCAATCTTCTCGAAATTTCTCAAGTCTTTCTTAGAAATTGATTTTCTCAAAACTCTGAGCTTTCAAATGATATTTCAAGTATTTATCAAGTTCAAATCATGATTTTCCAAGTTATATATTCAATTTCAAAGTTTAAATTTAGAAAAATCAAGTTTTCCAAAGTTACTTGAAATTCCTCAGAAATCCATTTTCACAAAACCTCTAGATTCTTTAGAAATCGATTTTCATTTTTCTCAGAAATATTCTTACACCATGATTCACGATTTTCTAAGTGACATCTTTTACAAGAATTTTCCAAGTATTTCAAATGTCAAAAGCAAACATCATGTTTTCAAATCTACATTTTCCAGAAAATTCATAGCACATGCCTGATTCTTTGTGCATTTAGGAAATAGAACACGATTTAGACAAGATGAGCAAAGCTAAGCACACTTTTGATCCTTGGTTCAATTACCCCTGTTAAAGGCGCCAGGAACAGTTGAACCTCGTACCGACAGGCGAGTCCCATTCCTCGGAATTATCCCGCATTTTAAAAACGAAGGCGAGTTATTTTCAAAATCTTTTCAAAGGTCAGTTTGACTTGCAAAAGTAAAATTTTGCGATGATAACAAATGGCCATAGTCAAGATATATTGAAAGTTAATTTCATTTCAAACCCTATAAAGGCACCAAAATGTATTTTATTCCTTATCTGAATTTAAATACAGATTATTTTATAATACATTTATGACCATAGTCATGGATGCATTATATCTTCAATCTTATTTTAATTCTTCTAAAGAATGAAATATGCCTTTCCAAATCCAATTTTCGAATTTTCTTTAGTTCATTTCATCATTTAGGAATAGAATTACATCATTTTTTTAAAAATTATTTCAAGTTATCTTCAAAATCCAAGTGATTGTGAGATATATTTTCAAATATTTTTATCATTTATCAAATCATTCTTTAATTCTTATCTGTAAATTCAAATTCATCTTTCTATTTCCAATTTTATCTTATTTTCAAAAGTTCAGACTTCAATATCCCAACTTCAAAGTTCAATTTAACTTTGAAATTTCAAATTCATTTCTAGATTCAAAATTCAATTTTCAACTCAACTCAAATTTCAAAGTTCAATTCAACTTTAAAATTTCAAAATCATGTCCAGGATAAAGATTCAATGTCAAAATCAATTCAATATTCCAAATCAAGCTTCAAAGTTCAATTCAACTTTGAAAACCTAGAGTCATCTCCTGATTTCGAAAATCCAGTTTTATTCTTTATTCTTCACTTCAAGTTCCCAAATCTCCAAGTTATTTCTGAAGTCTTTTGAGTTCTTGATCTTTAAAATTCAATCCACTTTGAAATTAAGAATCAAAGTTCTAAGATTAGTTCTAAAGTCGATTTTATCTAAATTCAAGATCAATCTCAAATCCAGTTCACTTTTCAAGTCAAAATTAGGATTTTCAAGTCCAACTCCAAAATTCAAATCCCATCTGGATATCCAAAATCTAAATCCATTTTCCAACTTGATTCCAATTCCAGATTCAATTCCATTTTTGATTTTTATTTCTTAAATCCATTCCTATTTTCAAATTCCATTTGGATTTCTTAAATCCAATTCTATTTTCAAATTCCATCTGGATTTCTCAAATCCAATTCCATCTTCTAATTCCATCTTCTAATTCCATCCGGATTTCTCAGATCCAATTCCTTTTTCAGATTCCTTTTGGATTTCTCAAATCTAATTCTATCTCCAAATCTCACCTTGATCTTCAATTCCAAATTCAAATCCCAACTCTATTTTTTTGAAATTCACTTTTCAAATCTATTTCCTAAGTCTAAATTTAATTCGTGTTTCAGGTTCTGAATTCAAAATTCAAGATCAAAGATCCCTTTTCAAAATCAATTTTTGAGAATCAAATTAAAATTCAAAGTTAATTTTTTACTTTGAAATTTTATTTTTTATTTCTCAGTTCCAATCTTCCTTTTCTCTTCATTTCTTCAAATTCAAGATTTATTTTCAAATCTCTGATTATTCCAAGTCTTAGAACTTCAAGTCTCTTCTTCCAGATCTATTTCAAGTTCTAAGTTAGATTCAAAATCTGATATTTTTTGCCATTTTAAGGTTTTTATCATGGGAATAAGAATATCATATCACATTAGGATTAATTTCAATATTATTTGCATTTCACATTTCAACTTTTTGCAAAATTTATTTCAGAAAACCCTGGTTTCAAGGCCATAGTCTTGTTATCAAGGGCATTTTTGTCATTGTAACCTCAATTTTGAAATTCCAAACTTTAATTTTCCAAATTTTTATGCATATCATCATATTGCATCATATTGTGTTTAATTTTATTTCATTTGATTTTCAAATTTCCAAAATTTATAAAAATTCTCTAAGAAAACCGTGATTTCAAGGTCATCAAGGTATTTTGGTCATTTTTACTTCAATTTCGAATTTCCAAGTTTATTTTTGAATTTTATTACTTATTTCTCATGTTTATATCAAAGGGGTATGAATTTGGGTTTATATCTGAATAATATCCAATAATTTCCAATATTTTCGGATAAATTCAGATAAACCTACATTTTTGTGCTAACATGTTTTCTAGTTTTGCAAGAATATCCAGAAAGAGGACTTTTATTTTCTTTTATTTCAATTCAATGTAATATTAGATGTAATAATTTGGAATAAGAGTTACTTTTCAACTTAGAATAGGACTGCATTGTATATAGCTTAATTTTTGCAATTTTCAATATCCAATGTATGATGCCTATGCACATTTTCTAAAATCACTATGGTTGACACGAATGGAATGTGCACG
The DNA here is from genome assembly GCF_984573655.1 of Nuphar pumila. NCBI lineage: Eukaryota > Viridiplantae > Streptophyta > Magnoliopsida > Nymphaeales > Nymphaeaceae > Nuphar > Nuphar pumila. Next base: position 50,109,251 of record NC_143257.1, on the reverse strand, counting down.
AGCTCTTAGGGAGTTCACGAATTTGGTGGGATTCGTATTTATGGCCATAGTCAGAATATGAAGAAAACCAAGATTTGTGATCTTCGTATTAGCCACATTCAGCCTACACTCTTAGGCTAACTTAAAAAATGAAATGCATTTCTCAAAACTCAAAAGGATTTTCCCAATTCCTCAATGAAATATCTTTCAAATTCATATTTATTCATTCAATTTGCATCATTTTCAAGCTCTTTTCCCAATTTCATTTCAGAGAAATCAATTTTTCCAAAAATTTTCAAGTCTTTCTCAAGATTTGATTTTCTCAGAACTCTAAATTTTCAAATGACATTTCAAAGTATTTCCCAAGTTCAAATCATGATTTTCTCAATATTTTAATATTCTCAATTTCAAGTTTCAAAGCTCCAAAATCGATTTTCTCAAAAACTTTGAATTATTTTTTAAATTGATTTTCCTAGAATTCTCAAATCCTATTCAGAAATTGATTTTCTTAGAAAAAGTTATTCCAATCTCAAAAATTGATTTTCTCAGAGTTTCTATTTTCCTGAGAATCCATTTTCCATTTCAAAAATCATTTTATCATGAACTTTCTGATTTTCTCAAGATTCCCAAATCCATTTCCTCAGAAAAGAAATCCAAATCTCAAAATTGATTTTTCCAAAGTTCAAGTTTTCCTAAGAATTCACTTTCCAATACGACTTCTGATTTCTAATGAAATTCAATGATTTTCCCAGAAATTCCATTTTCAAGCACTTTTCAAATCATTTTTCAGGTACATCTTAATTTTCCAAGGCAAACATCCTATTTCCCAAACTTGCATCTTTTCAAAATTCCATAGCACGTGCCTGATTATCTATGCATTATAGGAAAATAGAGCATAATTTAGATAATTTAACTTAGTCAAAGCACACAATTGATCACTGGTTCGATTACCCCTGGTAAAGGTGTTAGTAATGGTCGAACCTCATACCGACAAGCGGATCCCATTCCGTGGATTTTTTCCATAAATTTTCAAAACGGAGGCGAGTAATTGCTATCAGTATTTGGATGAGGCATATTTAGGCACTAAATGCCCATTTTCCGATGAATCACATAATACATAGCAGCGATCTTGGGGAGTCTATTAGACCCCTTTGAATCCTTATTCTACTCCTCTTTTGAAAATACGAGTTGATGTATTTGCTTTACAGGCTTTAATCCCTTGTATTTATATTTCATTGTTTTTCTTTCTTTTCTTTGTCTTTTTTTTTTATTTTGATTTGGATGATTATCCATTGCATTTGACCTCTTGTCCTGATAACATCTGATTCACTATTTTCATTTCCCCTGTAGCAACGTTTCAGCACAACATTTAGTTTTCATTCTTAATTTCACAAATGTTCTCTTTTGCTTTCATGTTAAAGGATGTATTTATCTAGTTTTCCCATCTGCATTCTATCCTACAAATTTCCCTTGTGTCCTGTGCATCTTGATCACTCTACATCCATCTGTGTAGCATCTGTAAAATCCATGTTTCATTCAACATTTATTTTCATTTCATTTCCTTTTCTTTATTATTATTATTATTACTTACTGCATATACCATTCTCTGGTCACGGTGCAGGTTGCTATCTATTTTTTTTAGTATATTACTGTTGTCATTATTTTCGGGTACTTTCTTCCTTTCCATACCATTAGCTCTGCGTTTTACTATTGTAATATTGGATTTTCTGCTTTCCTTTGGTTTTGTTCTCCCTGCTTGCTCTTTTCCTCGTTGATTTCGTGCTATTGGTTACGTTTCCAGCATTGCCATCTCCCCGACTCCATATACCGTGTGATACCATCCGAAAGGGATTCAAAAATTTCTCACTGCCTAAGGAAGGTCGCTTCAAAGTCAATCCTCCTACGATCTCTGTATCGCCTATGGGTTTCTTGTTGGCAGCACCAGGCCTCAGGATTAAATCAAATCTATTTCACGGGCTGCTAAGGATATGGGAGTCCGGATGCATAATTCTGTTGGTGGGTGGCGGAATCCAATTATCCAACCTTCAAGAAAGTAAAAGGTAAATTCAATGGCATTATAGTTAGCAAAACTCTGACTGGGAGGTCAATCTGGATGGCTAATCCTTCATATCGACCCTGTTGCATCACCTTTTCATCACCTGACAAAAACATCAATCGTTAAGTATTGATCCCAGACATGAGTTAAGCCCCTATGAAAATCGAGCCATGGCAGGCTAATAAGAGAATTTGATATGGTATGTGAATGACAGGTATTTGATTCAGCACCACAAGCATGACTGGGTTGCAATAGCGTAATATTATTTTTTTGCAGGTGAGGACATTTTCTGTATATGTGCCCATTGTCTTTATTTTCATCCAGATATCCTCAGACAAGAAGGTTATCTCTCGTATTTGAGTCTTTGCCCCAGCCATATCCCTATTTCCTTTAGGACCATTTGCTTGCAATGCATGTAGTACATATTACACTATAAAAGCTCTGTGTATTTCCACATATCATCCCATCGCTTGCACTACATTTTTTTTTTATTATTGTTCTATCTCATCCACAAGGGTCTGCTATGACATCATGGTCATCCACCTTTTAGTGAGTGTCATCAAACCAGCATCCCATCTCATAATGTGAATATGTCAAGATTTGCTAATGGTTGGAATGTTGATAAATTTTGAGCAGAAATTCCTGGAAAACATCATTGTAGGATTCCCTTGGTGAGATTGTGCTTCCCTACTGTATTCCATTCATCAGACTGAATTTCTGTAGGGCGAGTCCAATGACTCAAGATTCGACGGCATACCTTATAAAGATCGTGGTTGAACTACCTGGCAAGCGATCTCATCAACCATGAATTGACAAGGGTTGTTGCAGCAAAGTTGAAGGAGAAAATGGCACCTTATGAAGCCATCAAGTTAAAGAAAAAGGGGGGAAAAGACCACTAGAAAGGGACCTTGTGGTGTTGTTACAGACAAAAAAGCACAACCCTAGCATTGTTCAAAGATTTGCTATTGGAGAGAATTGAGAAGGTAAGGCTTCTGTAGTTTGTGCATAGAGCACAAAGTATCACCATTTCTGTCAGTCAAGGTTTGTTGTGTAGTGGGACGAGAAGTATCCGTTTATCAGCAATAGTAAATTCTCTTTGGCGCATATGTAGTTTATGCAAGAGATTCTGGTGCAGACTTAAGTAACATAAAGAGAACAAACAGTGGATAGTTGTTTGGGCATGTTATGTCTACCTAGAGCGATTCTCAGGTCGCTACTTTACCAGCTATACGGCTTACTGCTGAACTAGTTCAAGAGTTGCGAACTTTAAAGGTTCATTGTTGAAGATGAGAAGGCATTATCTGCTGATTACTAGAATGAGTCATCTGATGCATGTCCAGAACAACAAACAAATCACTGCTTCCAACATTTGATGAAGAAGATTTTATTCTACTTGTCTAAGGTAATCTTCTTCTCATGACATTATTTGAAAGTTATTAAACTAAATTATAGAAAAAAAATGATTCTATTCGCATTTGCTTATGTACACACCTTTCATATATACATATCCCGCCTTCCATTTTAACTTATCCCTTCTAGCGTATTGCCATACATACATATCATCTTTATTTTTCTTACATCTTCAGCCCACATTGCCGCAACATCTCACTATTGTATATCATATATGTCATGCTGAGTATCATACATTTATATACACCAAACATCACTATACATTCACTGTTACACCTGCACATTTTTTTTTTTGAATAACCATGTCCAGCAGCCTTCAACTCTATACACAACACTTGTATATGACACCTGTATATTATTCATTACCATATACTTTAGAGTGCCTATACGTCAGCTGTATCCCTACTTTTATATGTCATTATGTTGCATTAGCCTTGCATCTACAAATGCAATTTCTTATTAAATATATATGTGTGGCATTCTCATATGCCTCTCCACTTAAATATCATATTTTCACCTCCATAAGCATTTAGATATATGCATTCCCATATACATTTAGATATGTGCACTCTCCATTAGAATAGGCATGTGCATTTGCATTTGCATTTGTAATATGATATTTTCCATTTCCTTCTGCATTTTCATTTTATTAACTCTGTTTTGTAGGAAATGTGTGGAATATGTTAATTTTTTTCTTAGTTTAAGAAGGTTGATTTAATTTAAAAACTTGTAATAGCTGGGTGATAATGAGAAACTTTACTTTCCAGTTTTAGATTTGAATGGATGAGCATGTAAATATCATGAATTATCTGCTTTCATATCATTTTTCTTCTATTTCAAAAACCCCACGAATGGGAAACACAAATGGCACGTGCACCATTCTAATAAGAGGTGATTGAACCCTAAGTTGATGATTTACATCAATGGCCATAGTCAAGGTGTGAACAAAACTTAGGGTTTTCATCTTTTATGGAATAATATCAGATCCACACTGGATCTCTTTTAAAAAATCATGATATTTTTAAATATTTTCTTCCTTTATCAGAGTTTAACTTAAAATTAACTCAAAATATATATCAATGGTCATAGTCAGGATATATTGATGGTTAATTTCATCTTAAACTCTATAAAGGCACCAGAATTTGTTTTATTCTTCACTTGAATTTAGATATGATTATTATATAATACATTTTATGATCATAGTCAGAAATATATTATATCTTCAATCTTATTTCAATTCACTTAAAGAATAAAATATGTTTTTCAAATTCTTTTTTAATAAATTCATCATTTAGGATAGAATTACATCGTATTTTCAAAATTCTTTTCATATTATTTCAAAGTCCAAGTGATTTTGAGATAATTCTTCAAATACCTTCTTCATTTCTTAAATCAATTCTTATTTATAAATTCAAAACTCATCTTCTCAATTCTATCTCATTTCAAAATTCAATTTCAAATTCCAATTTGACTTTGAAATTTCGAATTCACTTCTATATTCCAAATTCAATTTCCAATTCAAAATTTGATTTCAAGGTTCAATTCGATTTTGAAAATTCAATTTCATACCCCAGATCATATTTCAAAGTTCAATTTAAACTTTGGAATTTCCAGATTCATCTGATGATTTCAAAATTCAGGTTTAAAATCAAATTTATCCTTTATTTTTCAAAATCTTTAAAGTTCTATCTAAAGATTGAGTCTTGATTCTCAATTCAAAATCAAGGTTTTGAGATTGATTCTGAATCTCAAAATTTTATTTTTCATTAAGTCTAAAGCCCTCTTTTAAATTCAAATCTGGATTTCCAAAATCCAGATCCATCTTTGAAGTCCCATTTGGATTTTCAAAATCCAATTCCATCTTGGATTCTAGATTTAGCATCCAATTCTATCTTGGATTCAGATTTTCAAATCCAATTCCCTTCAGGATTCCAGATTTCGGATTCGACTCCATCTTGGATTCCAGACTTCGAATCCAATTCCATTTAGGATTTCAAATTTTGGGTTCAACTCCATCTTGGATTCCAGACTTCAGATCTAATTCCATTTAAGATTCTAGATCTCGGATTCAATTCCGTCTTGGATTCCAAACTTTGGATCCAATTCCATTTAGGATTCCAGATTTCAGATTCAATTCCGTCTTAGGATTTTAGATTTTGGATCAAATTTCATCTAGGATTCCAGATTTCAAATCCAGTTCCATTTCCAATTCCTATTTCCAAAAAAACCATTTTCAAATCTATTTCTAAAGTCTAAATCCAAATTTAATTCCTGCTTCAGGTTTTGAAATTAAGAATTTCTTCTTCAGAATCGATCCATTCAAATTCAAAGTCCATTTTAACTTTGAAACTTCATTTTTCTCAAAATTTTATCTCAAGTTCCAAAAATCTCCTGTTCTCCTCATTTCTTCAAATCAAAATCCATTTTTCAAACTCTGATCATTCCAAGGCTTGGAACTTCAAAGTCTCCATCCAGATCTATTTCGAAATTCTGGGTTAGATTCAAAATCTAACTTTTTCAAACCAATTTCAAACCTCTGAATCATTTCTTCACTCCATTATCAAATTTATTTTAGGATCACTTGGAAAATCTCAAAATTTCTAAACTATTTTTGCTCAAAAGCATACGTCTTTGCATTTGCATCACACAAGCATGATTATTTGTGCATTTAGACTTAGAATAAATACTTAGACAATATTTAGGCAAAGCAAAAGACATAAGTTCGATCCTTGGTTCGATTACCCCTGGTAAAGGCGCCAGGAGCGGTCGAACCTCATACCGACGAGCGAATCCCATCTCTCCATTTTTTCGCAAATTTTCAAAAAGAGGTGAATAATTTCAAAACATTTTCAAAATTTAGGTCAAGTGAGACCTTTGCAAAAGAGTTCCTCTTTCTTCTTTCTTTTCTTTTCTCTCTTCTTTTTCTATCTTTTATTCCCCTTCAAAAAGGAAAATAGAGGCTAGAAAGGAAAAGAGAAGGAAAAAAAGTAATAAAGAGGAAAATTTTTGTAATGATCACAGAGTTGGCGACCGTGATGGGACTCATTTTTGTTCGGTCGAATTTGTGGCTTTTGCTTTGCTTTAATATTTTCTAAGTCTTTATTCTTCAAATGTCAGCTTCATTTTCATGCAAACCTTAGGAGCCTAGACTCTGTCCTAGCTGACATAAATGCATATAGGATTTAAGTATGGTTTGATAGGACCATATTGAGAAGATCGATTCATGTTCACTTAGACTTAGGTCTGAAATACAACTCTCCTCAATTCTAGGGATTTAATACAAACAATGTATGCAAGTGTATGCTTCTCTTCATTTAAATTCTCTTTTTTTAAGACATTCATTAAAGCTTTCTGGTTTTCTTGGATGTTGAACATGTTTTCGAAAACATTCCTACCTATATTGTCCCGGTCTTCACATTGCTGGGTTGTCTCACTGAACCATAGTTCGGGAGAGAACCTCACAACTGGATCACTTATTTGGGTTAGCGCCCCCCTACAACGTACTTAAGGGTCATAGTCCGAAGTATATCGGTAGGTGCTCAAGGATGTTGGGAAGCCAATACCTTAGAACCGGAGGAATATTTCTATGCCACGTACTTCGAGCTTAGGCTTGAGTATATCGACATACCTTGATTGGAATCAGATGATCTGAACCATAGAGTTAGGATTAAGGTCCTAAAAGCCATTTCAAATATTGCATTTAGAGTCAACTTTAGGGAGTGTTATTTGTGCATCCTTGTTTATGCAACTGCGATTATGTGATGTTTCCTTATATTTCCCTATATATATCAACTTTTTCAAAACCTTGGGTATATTATTCAAAATTTCCTCCTTATTTTCAAAACCCAGGTATATATTTTCTCTATCTGCATTCTTTTTCTCTTTTAGATCAAATTTTTCAAAACTATAGAAATTCTTTTTTCTAAAATTCCCTCGATCTTTCAAAATTTCCAGGTTTGTATTAATTCTCATTTCTTCAAGAGTCTATCCGTAAGTCCTGCATTCTATCTGATTCTCTTCATTCTTCTTTGTGCCATTATTATTTCAATGGCGTCCAATCCTCTTGATGTTGTATTTCCCAAAGATCATGTCTTCTATCAAATAAAGGATGGATCCCCAGATCATCGGGTTATTCAGACTCATTCCTTCTTCCCTCGATGGTATTATTCTTGGTTCGCCACCTTCTCGCATATATTCCCAAACCACTTGGATGACTGTGGATTGGAGATGGCATCAACAGTAGGCAAGCGGACCATCAACGAAAGTCTAATTCAGGCTATGGCACAGCGGTGGAATCCACGTACCTGCACATTTTGGTTTTCATGGGGAGAGATGACTCTACTGATGGACGAATTCAATGACATTATGGGATTGCCAGAACCAGTAGGTCAGTCAGATGATCCTGTCGAGCAGCAGTTCCTGGTCAACATCAAGGGGGTAGATGTTCGAGAAGCTTTGACTAGAGCAACAGGGAGCAGATCTTGGCCTCTCACTGAGATCAGTAGAAATCAGTTTATTGACCTATTTGGACTCTATCGTAAGTATGGAGCATACGAGGAGGTTGACACCTTGTCTCGAGCAGCTAAAGACAGAATTCAGCATGTCATGGTCCTATGCACAATGGGATTAGCGTTCTTTCAGGACAACCAGAATTTTGTCGATGTCAGAACTGTCCAACTCTTTCAGAGATGGGAAAACAAGCAGACTCGTCATCTTTCAGTTTCCATGGCCGCCTTGTCCTTTCTCTAACGAGGCTTATCTCGCTTTGCTCTTGGAGAAATGTGATCATCGCAAAAAAATTTCACTCGTAATATTCTCTCTTTTCCCTCTCTTTTCCTTTCTAACCTCTATTCTCTCCTTTTGAAGGGAGAAAATAAAAGACAGAAAGAAAGAGAGAAGAAAAAATGAGAAAAGGAAGAAGAGAAGAGAAACTATTTTGCGCGGTCTCACTTGACCTTGATTTGAAAAAGATTTAAAAGATTACTCGCCTCCGTTTTTGAAAATTTGCGGGAAAAATGGAGAGACGGGATTCGCTCGTCGGTACGAGGTTCGACCGTTCCTGGCGCCTTTACCAGGGGTAATCGAACCAAGGGTCGAATCTATGCCTTTTGCTTTGCCTAAATATAATCTAAGAATTCATTCTAAATCTAAATGCACAAAGAATCACACTTGTGTCATGCAAGGATGTATGCTCTTTTGAAAAGATGTTCGGAAAATTTTCCAAGTATTATGAGATGAACTTGGTAATAAAAGGAAGAAATGTTTGAATCTAACTTAGAACTTGAGATGGATCAGAGGAGTTTGAAGTAAATCAGGATTGAAAGAGTAAATCTTGATTTTGAGAAAGAATGATTTGAAGTTTTGAAATGAAAAGAAATGAAGTTTCAAAGTCGAAAATGGACTTTGAATTTTTGAATTTTGAATCTTAGGAAAGGAAATGAATACTTGAGATGGAATTGAATTTAAATTTTGAAGTTTGAAATCAAAATGAAATGTGGGAAATCTAAATGGAATTGATTTGAAAGTTGGAATTCAAGATGGAATTTGAATTCAAAGTCTGGATTCTAAATAGAGTTGGAGATTCAAGATTGAATTCTGGATTTTAGAACCTGGAAAACAGGAATTGGATTTGAAATCTGAAATGAAAGTGGAATTGGATTTTAGAATTTGAGATCTAAAATGGAATTGGATTCTGGATCCTAGAATGGATTTTGGATCTGAAAGATGAGATTGGATTCTGGATCCTAGAATGGATTTTGGATCTGATGTCTGAGATCCAAAGTGGAATTAGGTTCTGGATCCTAGAATAGATTTGGATCTGAAGTCTCAGATCCAAAGTATAATTGGATTCTGGATCCTAAAGGGGAATTGGATCTGAAGTCTGAGATCCAATATGAATGTTGAATCCTAGATCCTAAAATGGATTTGGATTTGTTAATTTTAGAAGATGAATTAAGAACTTCCAAGTTTAAATTGAACTTGGAAAATGAAATTTAGAGTTTTGAATATACAAATGAATTTCAAAGTCAAATTGGACTTTGAATTTCGGGGCTTGAATTTGGAATTTAGAAGAGGAATCAAGAATTTCAAAGTTAAATTGAACTTTGGGTTTGATTGGAGTTTTGAATATAAAATGAATTTGGAATCTCAAAGTCAATTTAAACTTTGAAATCTGATTTGAATTTGAATATAAAAAATGACTTTGAAATCTTAAAGTTAAATTGGACTTTGAGACTGACAATGAAATTGAATTTAAAAATGAAAGGATGAATTGGATTTTATAAGAATTGAAGATAGATTGAGGAAGATATTTACATCACTTGGAGTTTTTGAAAAAAAGGAATTTTGAAAAGGTGATGTAGTTCTATCCTAAATGATGAATGACTTAAAAGAATTTTAAAAATGGATTTTGAAAAAGCTATTTCATTCTTCAGATGAACTAAAATAAGATTGAAGATATAATACATCCTTGACTATGGTCATCGGATGTATTATATAATAATCTATATTTAGATTCAAATAAAGAATAAAATACATTTGGTGCTTTTATAGAATTTAAAATGAAATGAACTCTCAATATACCCTGACTATGGCCATTGGTATATGTTTTGAGCCCATTTTAAGTTAAACTCTAATAAAAGAAAGAAACATTTGAAAATATGATGATTTTGAAAAAGGATCCAGTGTGGATCCAATGTTATTTTATAAAAGATAAAAACACTAAGTCTTGTTTACATCCCGACTATGGCCGTTGATGTAAATCATCAACTTAGGATTAATTTACCTCTTATGAAATGGTGCACATGCCATTCGTGTTGCCATTTGTGAGAATTTGAGGAATAAAGGAAAAAATGCATGAAAATAAACAATTGATGATGTTTACAATGCTCATTCATTCTAAACCTAATATAAGAAATGTGATTCTCATTAAGACCTAACTTATTATAAAAATTGAATTTACAATTCTAAGTAATGATGTTTTCCACGTATCCCCTGCAAAACACTTGGTTAGTATGAAAATAGAGGAAAATTGCACATGTCACATGGCGGTCTATGGTAAAATGCTCACATGATGAAAATGATGGGAAATGACATATATGTGTGTATATATATATATACACACATATAGGGTATACACAATAACTTGTGAGGTAAGAAATGTAGTGAAGGGTTGTAGCTGTCTACGACTGCTGTAGAAGGCAAAAGCCATAGTGGCTCAGGATGAACCACCATGGGAGTCAACAGCCACGATAGTTCACGCTGGACTAATACACAGGTAAGAGCCATAGCAGCCTATCACGAATTGATATAAATGGCAGTAGAAATCACTATCATTTAAAATGAACTATTGTAAGAATCCTAGAGGAAACAACAAATCAAGAGGACTGTTGTGAAGGGCCTGTCTTTGTGATAGTTTATGTGAACAACTGTAACAGGCTCAAGACCCCGGTAATTCGATCATGAATTACTGTGAAGAGAGGAAGAAAATCATAGCAGTTCAGGATGAACTACCATGATTTGATAGAAGGCCACAATGGTTCGGGTGAACCATTGTGAAGTGTGGCAGCTATGGTAGTTCTTGATGAACTACCATAGAGGAAAAGGGACACAGTGGTTCAATGTGAACCACTGTGACTTTAAAATTATCAAAGTCAAAATCAGAAAATGGGATAGACATACAAAGGATCAAAACCTGTAAAGTGAATGTTCCAAATTATATTTCATAAGGTGAAATAAATAATAAAAAAAGGAAAGGATCTCAAAGGGGTCTAATGGATTGAATCATTCAGCACTATGAAGCTTTTATCACTCATAATTACAAAGGGGTATGCTGAACCGAAAAGAAATATGTTGAACATAAAACATTTCAGAACTTTCACCAATGGATCTATATTAAAAACAGTTATTAACTACCAAGATGAAGTCTCAGAACATGATATATGAATGAGACGTGAGGCCATTTATAATACCATCAGACTATGAAATTATATAAAACAGCAATTCGTGGAAAAAAAAAATTTACAATGAAAGTAATGAACAAGAGGCAACAATAAAATTTCTTACCAGTTAGTTAGCAGAGTTGGCTAATGAGAACATTGCAGGAAATGGGATAAACATAATGAATGAGGTGCAGATGGCAGAGTTGAAGTTGTGGGGAATGAAAACATGGCTTGCTGAACTTCAAAAAAAAAAGGCTACAGTATTAACCTTATCAGTAAAATAGATACAATTCTAATGAAGCTTTAAACAATTTTACACTAACAGAATATACAGATCTGATCATAAAAGAGAAAGAGACCTCAAACGGTCAAATATGTGGCTATTGCAACCTTAAAATTCTATAAAACGACAATTCTTATCCTTACATCAGTCATGGAATCACAATGTTGGGCGACCTTCAGAACCTGAACATCCTATACTACTAGCTACCTGGGATTGTTTCTCAGATCAAGGTCCTGTAGGTATTAGGACTCAACTGCTCAAATCTCCACAAGGCCTTTTGTGTTCAGCATTGATTCAATCCCCATTCAGCAATTGGATAAGACATTCCAGTTTGGTCAATGTAATTTGACAGGCTGACTCTTTCCCTTTTCCTAGCTAGCAAAATAGCTTTACTTAGCTTGGATGACTTTGCTTTTGAAGCTTGCATGATTCTGGTCTTCTTATAATACTTGAATGGAATCTAACGTCTTCTTTTACAGATATCAAACAACATCTAAAAATAAAATCTAGTTCCCAAAATCTTCAGGATAAACCTAGAACGAATTTTCATCAAGCAAAAAATTCCTGCAAAAAAAAAAAAGTGGTAGCATATTGGGCAGTGAATATACAGGAAACAAGGTGGAGGCTGATCGACCTAGGATCATCCAGCATCAAAATTCATGATGGGTTATAACTTCCCGATTTCAAGCATCACGAATTGCAATATGATGAGCTGAATTCTTTCAGGTTAACAGACAAGGACAAGCTTAATAATGACAAATAAGCACATCTGTTAGCTTTCCTGAAAGGCTCATGGCTGGAAACATTCTTTTGTTGAAGGAAACAATTGGAAGCATGAATTAAGATTTCAAGCCTTCGATACATCCGCTTATTCTTAGTAAAGTATTTCAAAAAAAAAAAAAAAAGACTCATGATGAGAATAGGGATCCTGGCACTCCCCACAGCAAATCAAAGGCAAATAACATAAGATTTTCATAACAAATCGAATGCAAGCATTCACAATGAATCAACGCAGACAAACCTACCACAAAGTTGAATCAAATGATATCATGATACAGGACTAGGAATATGATACAAAGCAAAATGCAGTAAATCAGCAACAGAACCCAAAGGTATCAAGTTTAGGTAACTTACTGTAGTTCGTGACAGTATGCCACGACCTTTTGACTCCCCACACTATCAGTTGGGGTGTCATGAATCAGAATGCAATGGGTTTGGGATGCGCACCAAAATCAAGCTACTCGAGCCCCATGAGGCAAAATGATGCAGATATTAACAGATTTAACAACACAAGTGCAATAAACGCATATCAATATGGTAAATGAAAAAAATGATACGAGGAAATAGTCTTCAATAATGGAGGATGTTTGAATCCACAGTAATGCAATTATCATCAAAGAATCAGGGGATGTATGACTAAGGTAAACAAAAAAATAGTATGCAATCACCTCAAGTTTAGCAGAATAACAATATACAAAATGCCATAAACAACTAAGATGATTAAGACTTAAAAAAAGACGCTACAGATAAGAACATAATTAGAATGATGACGGATAGTCTATGATACTGAAATTGGATCTTAAATAATCAATCTAAAACTTGATGTAGAAAGGGGAAAAATTCTAAAGGCTATAATATCTGAAACGTGATTGATTTAGAGAATGCGACTAGCAATGAGTTTAGCTTGTATTATCCCAGATAGGTTTACAAAATACAATGCCGATTATTAGAGTTAAAATGTAAACGAGTTATAGTTGATAACGAAGATGCCTATCAGATCGGTGAAGCTAAATAATGCAGAACAACTGAAAATCCCAGTAGAGGCGATGAACCACACTGGAAGTAAATATCATGTGTTGTAAAGCAAAATGAGGCAAGAATGGTTGAATTAACAAATCGCGCGAAGCCTAAACGGGTAAAAGTGTTCATAAAAGACAACAAAAATAAAATGAATAAAAATAAAACAAAATAAAAAAAAAGAAGGATTAGATGAATCGATTGACATTCACGTCACTCAGGTGTCAAGAAATTTTTTTTTTAAAAAGGGACAAAACCAGTGTTGGAGTCCAGTGGCTCCATCGATGTGGCAGCGGGAGGGGATCGATCCTGCTATAGGCAGGTTGATCCCCACCATTCTGCTTTACGGAGATAAAAAGTGATGAAACAAAAGAGGAACAGGGCGATGCTCTGGAATGGAAGGGAAATTTTATAATCAAGGGAGAGCATTTACCGGTAGCTTTGGGATTGATCGACTCCCCTTAGTCGGCCATGGCTTGATTGATCGGATGATGCTTCTCTTCGATTCCTTTGCTGAAGGTGCGAAGGTCTTTTCAGAGTGGTGTTGGTTCACTTGTGTTGTCAGAGTTGAAGACCCATAGCTTTCGGGACGGACCGTTTCCTGATTGTAGTTTAGCTGAAACAAAACGAGCTCCCGTAGACTTTTATTATTGTCGCTGAGGCTGAGGGAAATGGCCCTTACAATGGCAGATCGAGCTTTTGTTCTTTGTTGCAGGGTTAATCAAGATCGCCTGATGGAGCTTTTGCAATAGGATTGACCTCCTTTGGTCGATGGGGAAGATAATCAGGGGAGAAGGGAAAGGGAAAAAAAAGGAAAGGGAAGAAGAGAGGAAAAAATCCGATGATAGAAGGATGGAGGGGTGATAACGGATGAGAAGAAGGAGTCTCCTGAGTCCCTTCTTAAGGAGGAAGAGGAGGCTTCAGGAGGGGGTTTGTTAGAGATGAGCGGTTCGGGAGGAAGCATGGAGGGCGATCGGTGGAAATGGAGGGGAGATACCAGAGTGAGAGGGCGGCTGAGGGTTTCGGCCTTCTTCTCCTTACGAAAAACCCTAAACAGTGATTTTGTAGAGGACCCCCCTCTGATTTTCGAGTATTTACAAAGAGGGGGCTCCTGAGGCTTTTAGAAAAATTTTGGTTTTTTTTTTTTTTAAGAGATTAAACCCATTCGTTTTCCTTGAAATTTTTCCAATTTTTTGGTTTTTGTGTTATTTTTCAATTTTTTGTATAAAAAATCCTAAGATTTACGAGAAATAGAGATTTTAAAACAGATTTTTTGTAGTTTTGCAAAAATATTTATAAAAGCGAGTCTTTTGAGAATTCGGGTTCTTATTTTTGAAATTTTTCTCAAAGAGGGGGATCGGATCCGATTTGGATCAAAATTGGGTCAGAACTAAGACTTTGGGTCTGAATTCTAACGAATCCAAGGGATGAATGAAATTTTTGGTTAAAAATTTACCCGATTATTCAGAGGGCGGAGGTCAGGGGCAAAAAGGTCATTTTTGGATTTTTGGAAAATTTGGGGTGTTCACAAGAAACCAACTTGGTGGAAGGATGCACTTATGCCCTGCAATCATGGTTTCTACGACATGTGCCATCAAAAGCTAGTTCTTTTAGGTTCAACAGTAAGAAGCCAAAGTTTGTCATTCAGTATCGAGCCTTGATTGAGAGTCTGCATCAGGAGGAGATCATTTGGGATTACTTTGACAATCAGGAATCAGGTCCTCGCTACACTTATGCTCGTGACAAACGTTACTGATTGTTGGGGCCCTTCTTCGGTGCCGATTATCAGCCCAAGAGGTGTCTTAGACAATTCTCGCAGTGGCAAGTTCGTGTCAACACTCATTTCCCGGCAAGCAACATGCCAAAATTCGATCTGTAGTCGGATCAATGGTATGGGGCATACCATGCGGCCAAATACACTTGGGACTCCTTCATTTCTCCTTCTGTATTTCCTGGACCCAATGTATCTATTGAATATCAAGAGTGGTGGCAAAGTGTTTGTCCACCCTCTCTTTATCTTTAAATCTATCATCAATAAAATTTACTTTTGTTCTACTGAAAAGCTTTTTCCAGGCCAAATTTTATTCTTTTATTTATTTTAAAGCATAAATGGTCGTGATTCTTGTGACGACGTCATCCTTAGTAATGGGGCATTCCTTTTAAATATCTCTCTTATTTTTCTTCAATATAAAGATCATGGTTGACGATCTCGCCTAAGTAACAAGGCACATTTTTTAGTTATCATGAAAATGGTAACACAATTATCGTAAAATCTTGTGATGACCCAATCCCTGGTAATGGGATAATCTTTCAAATTGTCTACCAAGTCCTCTATTCTTTTTCTTCTCTCAAAATTTTGTCTTATAAAACCTCTTCTATGCTCTAACCATTCCTTTATTCTGCAGAAACTATTTGCATTGTCGGGTGGTTCAGACAAGATCAAAGACCGCACCGCTCTAGCACCTCAGTTACAAGCATAAAGTGAGAAATGGATTTTCAAAAGTTTGCCAGAGAGGGAGTTTAGGACAGCAAGAATGAGATTGATCCCGCTATATATCAGTTGTTCAAAAAGATGATGGTTGAGATATTATTTGAGCAAGTTGAATCCAGTTTCAGAAAAGCTCCCATCGAAGAAGAGGCACCAGTCGCCTTCCCAATGAACGAACACAGCAATAGCAGTGCAGGAAGTTCTAAAACCAGCAGGGGCAGCAACAAAGGCAACCCAGGAAATCAAAGCAGCAATTTGAAGGAATCTAGAGGCCAGAAGGGAAAGTTCAGCAAAACCCAGGATAGACTGCTTCAATCCAGTCCTCAGCAGAAGGAGAAGAATCAAGAAGAGTCGAAGCACAGAGACTGGAGCAATAATTGAGATTTCACCCCCTTGGATGAGCCGCTTGATGAAGTTCTCGAATATATGTTGACCAAGGGATTAGTCAGGCTCCCAAAAGCCATGAGTCCTTCCACTATCATGGGAAAATACAAAAACCAATTCTGCAGGTTTCATTGGGCAACAGGACATGACACTGATCATTGCTTTGTCTTCAAGAACATCGTTCAAGACTGCATTTATAAGAATCTCTTTGTTAAAGACGAAGAAGAAAAGCATCCAATCCCCCTAACCAAGCATGCTCAGTCCAGCTCTCAAAAAAGGGTCAGCCCTCGCCCAAAATCAAGCAAGCCAAAGGAGACAAAGCGTGATGGTTGGAGTTATGATCGCGAGTTTACCCCTCTAGGTCAGCCAATCGAGGAGGTTTTCAGATACCTACTCGCAAAAGATATGATCAAACTTCTAAGGAGGTTTGATCCTTTTGTCACCATGGAAAAATAGAAAGATTGTTTCTGCAAGTTCCATCAAGCAAAAGGGCATGATACGGAACGCTGCTTCATCCTCAAAAATATTGTGCAAGACTATATTGACAAAGAGCTCTTGGTACCAGAGGAATGAGAGGAGCATCCTACAGTCCTGACCAAGCCTTTTTCAGACCACTCGGTGCCGAATTTTTCTCTGCTTTCCTCCTTTTTCCAGTCACCTTGTAGGGGCAAGTCAACCCCAGTCTTTTGTGACCTTTGGTCAAGTGCTTGTAAATATGCAGTCTCTTGTTATTAGCTTTGCTTATCAATGCAATGTCAATTTTCTTCATATCTTTTGATATCAAATACTTCTCTCTTTTGCCATACTGGGGCGTTTATTTTTAAAAAAATATATATTTTAATTTCTAGAATCTTCCTTGCCATCGGCTTCCAGTAGGACACATTAAATTCATGTTCTTTTCAGAATGAGGGACAATCCCGACATCATTCATGAGAGAAATGAAATTACCTATGAGGGTTTTTCAAAATCATAAAATTTAAAAAATTTCTGCAAAATCTTTATTATGATCACCAAGAGTTCAATATTTTGGTTCAATCCTTTTCAAAATCAACCATCGCGGTGATCTTCTTTCCCTAAATTGGTTTCGAACCATTTGTCTTCAAAAATCAATCCTTGTGTTGATCCTCTTTTTCAAAAAATAGGTTTTGAACCATTGTCTTCAGAAATCAACCCTTGTGTTGATCTTCTTTTCTAAAATTGGTTTTGAATCATTGTCTTTGAAAACCAACCCTGGTGTAGACCTTTTTTTTCAAAAAAGTAGGTTTCGAACCATTTGTCTTCAGAAATCAACCATTGTGTTGATCTTCTTTTCCAAAATTGGTTTTGAATCATTGTCTTCAAAAACCAACCCTGGTGTGGACCTTTTTCAAAAGTAGGTTTCGAATCATTTGTTTTCAAAAAATCAACCCTCATATTGATCTCTCTTCAAAATCAACCCTCATGTTGATTATTCTTCTAAATCGACCCTCGTATCAATCATTCTGCAAAATCAACCTTTTAGTTGATCCTCTTCGCAAAAATGATTTCCCTCTCAATCACATGTGCAGGCAGGATCAGACAAACTCCTTTTCCTCAAATCTTATCAATTTTCAGTTAATCTTGTTATCGTTATTAATTTCATCCATTTTTATTCATTTTTCATTTTAATCAAATTTACCATCAATTTTATCAATTTTTATCAAGTTTTATCAATTTTTCATCAATTTTATTAAATTTTATCAATCTTTATTTCTTCTACCCTTTTAGGTTAAGGGTTAAACCTGATGCCTCTTTCCAATGAGGTATTCCTTTCCTCTTTTTCTCGCTCAGGCTAAGGGATAAACCTGACCCTCATATGAGCGATATTACTACCTATGAGAATTCTTTTACAAAACAATTTTTATCAATCTTTCTTTATTTTATAAATTTCTATCAATTCTCCTCAAAATTATATTCTTTTACCCTTTCATGTTAAGGGATAAACCTGAACCTTGACCTTCGAGGTATTTTTTCTCCTTTCAAGTTAAGGGACAAACCTGAACCTCGTCCTCCGAGGTATTCCTTTTCAGGTTAAGGGATAAACTTGAACCTCATCCTGCGAGGTCCTTTTTCTTTCAGGATAAGGGGTAGTCCTGAAATCGTCCATCATCAATTTCTCCTCAAATTTCTACCATTTTTTTTACCAATCTTTTTCAATTTTTATTTTCAATTTTATCGATTCTTTATTAAATTCTTTATCGATTTTTATCAATTCTTTTAATTCTTTATCAATTTTGTTAGAACTTTATCAATTCTTATTCTATTCTTCTTCAGGATAAGGGATAATCCTGGAAATCATCATAAATAAATTCAAATCTTAGGCCATCTTGGGCCAAGAATCTTGAATAAATCTTTCATCTTCTTCATTATCGGAATCTATTCATACCTTTTGTCTATCCCTCCAGAATCCGGATCCCGGGTTGGAGTTACTTCCTTCCCATCTCAGTCCTGACTCAGGTTTTGTTCTTGTTCTTGTTTTTGTTTTTCTTTTATTTTTAAAGATGCTGGTTTTGACTCATGTTTTTCCTTTTATATTTTCGTTTGAAGTTTCGAGTTCCGACTCAAGCTTCCTATTGGATCCAATGCTTGTGTTGGAACCAATCATTGCTTTGAAGATTCGAGTTTTCAAACTCGAGTTTTCCATTTTATCTTTATTTTAAAGATCCGGGTTCCGACTTGGGTTTTTCCTTTTTATATTTCGTTTGAAGTTTCAAGTTCCGACTCAGACTTCCTATTGGATCCATTGCTCGTGTTGGAATCAATCGTTGCTTTGAAGATTCGAGTTTGCAAACTCGGGTTTTTCATTTCATCTTTATTTTTAAAGATCCGGGTTTCGACTTGGATTTTTCCTTTTTATATTTCGTTTGAAGTTCCGAGTTCCGACTCGAACCTCCTATTGGATTCAACGCTCGTGTGGGAACCAATCATTGCTTTAAAGATTCGAGTTTTCAAACTCAGGTTTTCCATTTTAATCTTTTTTTTTTAAGATCCGGGTTCCGACTTGGGTTTTTTCCTTTTATATTTCGTTTGAAGTTCCGAGTTCCGACTCAAACTTCCTATTGGATTCAACGCTCGTGTTGGAACCAATCGTTGCTTTGAAGATTCGAGTTTTCAAACTCAGGTTTTCCATTTTAATCTTTATTTTTAAAGATCTGGGTTCTGACTTGGGCTTTTCCCTTTTATATTTCGTTTGAAGTTTCGAGTTCCGACTCAGACTTCATATTGGATTCAACGTTCGTGTTGGAACCAATCATTGCTTTGAAGATTCGAGTTTTCAAACTCGGGTTTTTCATTTTATCTTATTTTTAAGATCCTGGTTCCGACTCGGGTTTTTCCTTTTTATATTTCATTTGAAGTTCCGAGTTACGACTCAGACTTCCTATTGGATTCAATGCTCGTGTTGGAACCAGTCGTTGCTTTGAAGGTTCGAGTTTTCAAACTCAGATTTTTTTGTTTTATCTTTATTTTTTAAAGATCTGAGTTTCGTCTCAGGTTTTTCCTTTTTATATTTTGTTTGAAGTTTCAAGTTCCGACTTGGACTTCCTATTGGATTCAACGCTCATGTTGGAACCAATCATTGCTTCGAAGATTCGAGTTTTCAAACTCAGGTTTTTCATTTTATCTTTATTTTTAAAGATTCGAGTTCCGACACGGGTTTTTCCTTTTTATATTTCGTTTGAAGTTCCGAGTTCCGACTCAGACTTCCTATTTGATCCAATGCTCGTGTTGGAACCAATCGTTGCTTTGAAGATTCAAGTTTTCAAACTCGGGTTTTTCATTTTATCTTTATTTTTTTAAAGATCCGGGTTCTGACTCGGGTTTTTCCTTGTTATATTTTGTTTGAAGTTTCGAGTTTCGAGTTCCGACTCAAACTTCCTATTAGATCTAATGCTCGTGTTGGAACCAATCGCTGCTTTGAAGATTCGAGTTTTCAAACTCGGGTTTTTCGTTTTATCTTTATTTTTTTAAAAAGATCCTAGTTCCGACTCGGGTTTTTCCTTTTTATATTTCGTTTGAAGTTTCGAGTTTCGACTTGGACTCCTATTGGATCTAACGCTCATGTTGGAACCAATCATTGTTTTGAAGATTTGAGTTTTCAAAATCGGGTTTTTATTTTATCTTTGTTTTTAAAGATCCGAGTTTCGACTCAGGTTTTTCCCTTCTATATCGCGTTTGAAGTTTCGAGTTTCGACTCAAACTTCCTTTTGATCCAATGCTCATATTGGACCAAAGTTTTCCTTTGAAAATTGAGTTCAGGACTCGGTCCTTCTTCCCTTTCAGGTTAAGGGACAAACCTGGATTTCCCCTTCAGGATAAGGGATAATCCTGAAACACTGACAATCATTCCTGCTTCGATTTCCCAATATCTTAGGAGTGTCGGTCTCTTTTCCAAGATCCAGTGCTTGTACTGGTATATTTTAAAAATCCAATGCTCGTACTGGTGCATCTTCAAAACCCAATGCTCGGACTGGTGTGCTTTCAAAACCTAGTGCTCGTACAGGTGCATTTTTAAAATCCAGTGCTCATACTGGTATATTTTTAAAATCTAGTGCTCATACTGGTATATCTAGCGTTCGTGCTAGTGTCTGACTGACTGATCAGTTAGCCCCTCAGGTTTAGTCTTTGTACTAACCATTCATCACAATTCAAGCTTTAAATCTCAATTTCAACCTTCAGGTTACCATTTTTGTCAAAAATCAATCTTTTTCTCTTGCGAAGGACCCTCTTCCAAGGAGAGTTCAAGGGAGCTCGTTCCTTTCACATGCAACCATCTTTTTCATTTGCAAGAACCCTTTTTCCAGGGAGAGTTTGAAGGGACTCATTTCTTTGCAAACTGTTTGCAAAACAACAACCCAATTTTTACACAAAGGAAGCCTTTTCTAGGGAGAGCTTCGACGAAAGCCCGTTTCCTTTTGTGGCCCCCAATTTTCTCATTTTGGCTACCCCCTTCACAAAGGACCCCCTTCTAGGGAGAGTGTGATGGACTCGCTCCTCTGTGATACTTTTTCAACCTCATTTTTGGCCACATTTCCATAAGAGAATCCTAGAGATAGGAAGTTTTGACGAAAACTTAATTTCTCTTCAAAAGTTCCGTTTTGCAAACGCCTCCTCCTCTTCAGGGAAGAGAGGAGTATTTTTTATTTTCCTATTCAGGTAAGGGCTAAGCCTGAGTCTCTCTTTTTGTGGAAAAAGAGAGGAGAATTTTGTCATGGATGTGTCGATTCGATGTCAAGCAATTACTTTCATCAAGTATTTCAAGAATATTTTGCCAATTTGCTATAAAAACCCATTGTTGGTCTCAAAGCTTTTATTGCATAAAGAATTACCTCAAACTACCTTCAATATTATTTTCAAAAGGACAAGACTTTTGTAAAAAAGGAACATAATTCAAGCATTTTCTGTTGGTCAACCAAGAGGATGAAGAAAAATCTTCGATATGACCGGTAAAGGAAAATTCAATGATGTTGAAAAGCCATAAGTGAATCGATATTGATCATGGCTATGACACATTCTTAAAGATCATTCTTCTGGCAGTAAGGCAGTGGAAATATCTTGGGCAATAAAAGAATCTACCCAATATATATCTCCTCAGTCGTTTAAGCTGCAATCAAATATATGCAAAAGAGATCTCTCAATTGTCGTCAAGATGAAGACGAATATGCGAGCTAGACCCTCGGGGTCAAAGAAGATTTGGATCATCTCTGCGATGAAGGAGTTTGTGACGGATCCTTCCAGGGAAAGTTCAGATCACCGTCAAGGTGAAGGCAACTGCGATTAACCTCCCGACAAACCCTAAAGGATATTTGATTTCTGCTATCATCAAAAGATTCTCAACCCAAGAAACAATATCATCAGTATCATTCCTGAGAAAGAAAGAAGGATCGGAGCATCTCTAAGATGAAGGAGTTTGTGACGTACCCTTCCCAGAAAAAAAAAGAAAAGTCAGGACATCTCCAAAATGAAGGATGGTGTAATAAGCTTCTCCCCAAAACCCAAGAAAGCTCAATGACTCAAAAAAGAGTGCAAAAAGATCATCATGGGAAAAGCTCCAGGATATCAAACTGCCAAAATTGCCAGGAATTATCTTTATCTATGTGAGATTCTTCTATCAATATCTTCCCATTCAATTGCTTTTATGAAGTTTAAGAATATTTCCTCTCTTTTCATATCAAGGAAATTGATATCTTCCTTTGAGAAACTCAACAACAACAAATTTGAATTTGATTCTTGATTCTACAGAGTTAGCCCAATTGGAGTTAATATTCTAGGTAGAAAGAGGTGATGTTTTCACACATATGAGCATAGTTCAATCATTCTGAATCAACTACAATTTTTGGCATCTTATTGGCAATATTTTCTAGTTATCCCAACATGAAGCAAGAACTTGATGTTCATTTTGACATATCCTGACATTGTCCCTTATTAGGACTGGAACGCCATTCTCTCATGTTTCGATCTGAGCGCTTAGGCTCTCGGATTTGCACACTTCCCTGTGTTCCTCACTGTCCTGCCATAGACAGTTCCTGCTCAGGATAAGTGCTATACCTGAACTTTTTGTAAGAGGTCATCGATTTTAAAAGTTATTTCAGTCTCAGCAATGAGACACTCAAGATCAACCCATTTTCAAGCTTTAGGGACACCCATTTTTCTCCTTTTGCAAACCCCTCTTGGACTTGTTGTGTAAAGTCTAGAGGTCCCATCACAGTTTCCTCGCTCCTCGAGGATTCTGTATACATTCAGGCTAAGGATTAAACTTGTTACCTTGCTCCTCGAGGTATCACCCGCTCAGGTTAAGGGTCAAACCTGAACTTTTTACAATAGGTCATTGATTTTTAAAAGCTATTTCAGTCTCAGCAATGAGACGCCCAAGATCAACCCCTTTTCAAGCTTTAGGTACCCCCATTTTCCTTCTTTTGCAAACCCCTCTTGGACTTGTTATGCAAAGTCTAGAGGTCCTATCACAGTTTCCTCGCTCCTCAAGAATTTTGTATCCATTCAGGCTAAGGATTAAACCCGTTACCTCGCATCTTGAGGTATTAACCGCTTAGGTTAAGGGTCAAACCTTAATTTTTTGCGAGAGGTCATCAATTTCAAAAGCTGATTTAGTCTCAGCAATGAGGCGCCCAAGATCATCCCTTTTCCAAGCTTTAAAGAACCCCATTTTTCTCCTTTCGCAAACCCATTTTGGATTTGTTCGTCCAAACTCTAAAGGTCCCATCATGGTTTCTTCGTTCGAGGATTCTGTATGGTCATCCCTTTCAGGTTAAGGGTTAAGCCCGAACCTCGCTCCTCGAGGTATTGTCCCTTTCAGGTTAAGGGTTAAACTTTAACCTCATCTTTCCATGAGGTATCTTCCGTTCAGGTTTGGGTTAAACCTGAGCCTCATTTCGACGAGGTAATTCTCTCAATCCCATCATGGTTTTTCCCGTTGTGGAATACATGTTCTTTACATCCATCCGGAAAGGATCATACTTGAGCTTCATCTCACGAGGCATTTTTCTCAAAAATGCCCCATCAAGATCTTCATGTATTCTTTTCCCATTCAGGTATGGGTAAAACCTGAAATTCATCTTGATATATCTTCGTCCCATCCAGTTTAAGGGCTAAAACTGAGTCATTCTAAAAGCTTATCTTATCTCACCCATGAGACATGATCAAAATTTTTATTTTTCACCATTTTGAGATCTTCACCCAAAGTCCCATCACAATTTCCTCATTTTTGTTATCTAGTTATATCATTTTTGAGGATTTCGTCTCTCTCAAACCATTCAGGATAAGGTTTTACGCCTGAGAAACAATGTTTTCAAAGTAATTCTTCCATACCCAGTTCAGATATGCTGACTGAGCATTTTTCAAAATTTAGAGTGTTTTCTTTGCTACTAAGCTCGACTTTTAACCAGCTTAGTAGCAAAAGGGGGGCATCTGTGAACACCCCAAAATTTTTAAAATTTTATGAATATTCTCTTTTTGCCCCTGACCCCAATTTTCTGATAAATTGAGTCAGTTCCAATCCAAATTCCAGTTATTTCTCGGATTCACTAGAATCCAAATCCATTTTCTATATTTGACTCATTTTTTGGATGCGGATCCAGTGTTAAAATCCAAATCTGAGTCTCGTTATCCAATTTTCAAATTAAATTTATAAAAATACTAAAAATAATTTCTGAAAGGCTCAGATAGTCCATCTGGTATCCAATTGGATCCATGGTTCTATATCTCTCAATTTGAGATTCAAAAGTCGAATATCTCCTCAAAATTCGGATCCAAAATGAATTTTCTAAAGAAATTTCCAAAGATCAAAACCCAAATTCTCAGAAAACCCCTCTTTTGTAAATATTTCCCAAAAATACAAAAAAACAATTTTTAATCTCTTATTTTCCCATAGTTTTAGAGTTTATTTCAAAAATACAAAAAAATAGAAAATATAAAGAAAAACAACAAAAAAATCAAAACAAAGAAAGAAAATACAAGAAGAAAATAGCTCGAAAGCCCCTTTTTGCAAAAATGGTTTTGTATAAACCCCTTTTGAGAAAGCTTTGAGGAGAGCCACCTTTTCAAAAAAATTCACAAAATTTTTGGGCCAGATTGGAAAAAGCCCAATGGCCTCTCGTTGCAAAGAAGAAACCACAGGGAAGGAAGTCGAAGATCCCTTCATCTACTTCTTCCTTCACTCCTCACAGGTCGATCACCAACTGTCGCCCTCTTCTTGATTCTTCTTCCTCTTCTTATATAAACAAGCATAAGGGTCTTACTCCCTCATTCGTTTTCCACCACCGCATAGCCTCTTCTCTTTCACCATCCATCTTCTCCCTCGCCAGCATCGATCCGTTCTCACCTTCCCATTTCATGAATCCTTCCTCTTTCACTGCTTCCTGATTCACCTCTCCACCTTCCCCATTGCCCTCTTCTTCACGAGGAGGGAAGCTCCTGCAACGCAAAGCAGCCAGAGGTAAGTTACTCACCTCCTTCCCTTTCCTTTCATTATCTCTTTTACTGCATTAATGCATTCATTTCCAAGCCTCCTTCCCCTTTTGATTTTTGATATTCTGTAGAAATTTTACCTTACCGCTTTAATTTTTACCTCTTCTCATTTGTGTTTCATCAAGAAGCATCAGTGGTAGGGTAGACCAGCATATAGCAAGATTGACTCACCACTCGCAACATCAAACAAAATTCTATATTTCGACATTTCTTCCTTTTTGTTTATTAGTTTTCTCTGATTTTTTTGGTTGAAAATCTGATTATGACCGATTTTCTCTGCTTTCATTTTCATTACCCGATTTCCTATCTCTTTTTGCTATTTATTTTAGTTGTCTTCTGCATTTTGATTTTCTCACATCAGGGATCACTTTATTCGTTCTGGTTTGCCATATCTACTCATTTTTTTTCCTTTTTCTCATGGAGTACTTCACCTTGTTGTGAATTGCTATCGGTATTTGGATGAGGCACATTAAGGCATTGAATGCCCATTTGCCGATGAATCACGTAATACATAGCAGCGATCTTGGGGAGTCTATTAGACCCCCTTGAATCCTCATTCTACTCCTCTTTTGAAAATATGAGTTGATGTATTTGCTTTACAGGCTTTAATCCCTTGTATTTATCTAGTTTTCCCATCTGCATTCTGTCCTACAATTTTCCCTCGTGTCCTGTGCATCTTGATCACTCTACATCCATCTGTGTAGCATCTGTAGAATCCATGTTTCATTCAACTTGCATTTTTGTTTCATTTCCTTTTTTTTTATTATTATTATTACTTAGAGCATATACCATTCTCCGATCACGGCGTCGGTTGCTATCTATTTTTTTTAGTACATTACTGTTGTCATTATTTTGGGATACTTTCTTCCTTTCCATACCATTAGCTCTGCGTTTTACTACTGTAATATTGGATTTTCTGCTTTCCTTTGGTTTTGTTCTCACTGCTTGCTCTTTTCCTCATTGATTTCATGCTATTGGTTACGTTTCCTGCATGGCCATCTCCCCGACTCCATATACCGTGTGATACCATCCGAAAGGGATTCAGAAATTTCTCACTGCCTAAGGAAGGTCGCTTCAAAGTCAATCCTCCTACGATCTCTGTATCGCCTATGGGTTTCTTGTTGGCAGCACCAGGCCTCAGGATTAAATCAAATCTATTTCACGGGCTGCTAAAGATATGGGAGTCCGGATGCATAATCCTGTAGGTGGGTGGCAGAATCCAATTATCCAACCTTCAAGAAAGTAAAAGGTAAATTCAATGGCATTATAGTTAGCAAAAATTCGACTGGGAGGTCAATCTGGATGGCTAATCCTTCATATCGACCCTGTTACATCACCTTTTCATCACCTGACAAAAACATCAATCGTTAAGTATTGATCCCAGGCATGAGTTAAGCCCCTATGAAAATCGAGCCATGGCAGGCTAATAACAGAATTTGATATGGTATGTGAATGACAGGTATTTGATTCAGCACCACAAGCATGACTGGGTTGCAATAACGTAATATTATTTTTCTGCAGGTGAGGACATTTCCTGTATATGTGTTCATTGTCTTTATTTTCATCCAGATATCCTCAGACGAGAAGGTTATCTCTCGTATTTGAGTCTTTGCCCCAGCCATATCCCTATTTCCTTTAGGACCATTTGCTTGCAATGCATGTAGTACATATTACACTATAAAAGCTCTCTGTATTTCCACATATCATCCCATCGCTTGCACTGCATTTTCTTTATTATTGTTCTATCTCATCCACAAGGGTCTGCTATGACATCATGGTCATCCACCTTTTAGTGAGTGTCATCAAACCAGCATCCCATCTCATAATGTGAATATGTCAAGATTTGCTAATGGTTGGAATGTTGATAAATTTTGAGCAGAAATTCCTGGAAAACATCATTGTAGGATTCCCTTGGTGAGATTGTGCTTCCCTACTGTATTCCATTCATCAAAATGAATTTCTGTAGGGTGAGTCCAATGACTCAAGATTCGGGGGCATACCTTATAAAGATCGTGGATGAACTACCTGGCAAGCGATCTCATCAACCATGAATTGGCAAGGGCTGCTAAAGCAAAGTTGAAGGAGAAAATGGCGCCTTATGAAGCAATCATGTTAAAGAAAAGGGGGGGACAAGACCACTAGAAAGGGATCTTGTGGCGTGGTTACAGACAAAGTAGCATTGTAATATCCGAAAATTTCTAAGTTCTTTTCTATAGCATTGTGAAATGTCTTGAATTTCGTGCCAATATAAAACCCTAATTTCTTTAAAAAAATTAATGTTTGAGTATATTCGTAAGGATTAAGGGGTTTAATTATATTGAATTGTAGTAAATATAAACCCTACATGGTTTGGATATCTGAGAAAATTCTAAGTGATGTCTAATTGAAAACGTCTTACTTAAAAAGAAAATGTTGATTTTTCTTTTAAGTAAAATTATTTAAATAAAGTAAATTAACAAAAGTAGATTTTAAAAATATACATATTAATATGCTTAATAAGATGGAATTAGCTTATATTTAATTCCTTTACATTTTCACATGAGTTGTGGTTATATAAAACAAAAACGGTTTTTAATTGGAATTTTATGATTTATCAATAATAGTTTAATATAATAGTTTTCTTTTGTATACATTAAAATCCATTTTTTTATTAGTTTAGTAGGAGCCCATAGGTAGGCCATCCCATCCTATGTGGCATCTTACTTCAAATTCAAATTGAAAATAAAGGTATAGTGATTTTCAAGTTTATTTAAAGTCTGAAAAGTCAAAGTGGAGATCAAGGGCTCCAAATGAATTTCATTAATGAGATCAAGGGCTGGAATTAATTCCAGCACATAACCTAATTTAAGAAGGGTTATAAAACCCTCCCATAGCCCTTTCCTTCCTCATTTGTGCTGGAAAAAAAAAGGAGAGCTTCTCTCTCCCCCAAAAACCCTCTTCTCTCTCTCCTCTCTTTCCCTTCCTTATTCTCTTCTTTTAGGGTTTCTTTTGGTTTTTGAGTGCAAGATCCAGACCTCAAGGGGTGTGGTGAGGAGATCTAAGGTCCTCATCTTGCTGGAAGAAATGGCTGATTGGTGGATCGATCAAAAAGGGCTATTCATCCATCAAGAAATACATTTTTTTCAACAAAAGGTAGGGTTTCTATGCTTTTCTTGCAAGAACGGAGTTCTTGGCATGGATTTTGATGCTTTTTCATGAGTTTAGATCATAATCAAACCCTCCTAACCGTGGGTTTGACTCAGATCTAATGATCCATGGCAAAAACACATTTTTTCCTAAAGAAAACCATTTTTGAAATCGGGTTTATTATAAAAATCGGTTTCTTAGAAATAGATTCGTAAAATATATTTGTATTTGATTTATTCCATGATTTTTATGCAAATATTAGTTTGGATTGATAGATTATGAAGTGTTTCATCCACTGTGAATATTTTAGAATTTTCGGAATTTTATTTCATGCGTATTCCCTATTTCTTTTAATTTTTTTTGGGATTCGGGTGACTCGGTTTGATTCACCCAAATGCAAATCTCGAAATTCCAGGTTTTCCACTTGACCTCCGTTCAGTAAAATGGTCGTTTCTCCCTCGTCCGGAAGAGTTTTGATGAACGGATTGTTGCGTTGGAAAGCTAACTCCATTGTGCATCTACTGTAGAAATTTGGGATCTGTACATGGAACGAGCACGTCTCTGTGACAGTCGAAACAAAAACTGATAGGTCTGTAGTAAAACATGTATAACTCCCTCATACGGAAGAGTTTTTACAAACGGTTTGCGGATACGGATAGCTGACAACAATTCCTATATACTGTAAAAATTTCAGCTCTATTCATGGAGCCAAAAATTTTCTGTGAGCTCTGTACCAGTCGGACAGAGTTATGAAATTGGAAAAATTAGGGCAAATTCATAAATCAAGGCTCAAAGGGTGCATAGTATATATGTTTTTATTTAATTTTTTTATAGAATTAGTATGCATTATGTGAATGATTATGCAGGTCTGATTTTATGCAATCTTATATGATTATGGCATGAATTATAAATGGAAGGTTACACATGAAAGATTTAGGATCAAAAGGTCCAATGAATACAAGTTTATGTTTTAAATTCTAAAAATGTGTTGACTATATGTATGTCCATGATATCGTGATGATATGATTGTTTCATTGATATGGATGTTCATATATATTCTCCTTGTTGCATTGGCCATGTATATGCATATGCATTATGATGTGTGAAAATGAATAAGATGTTTATGCTACGCATGTGCTCAAATGTCTGTTACAAGTTTAATTATATGTCCTTGTCCAATGCTTTATAAGAATGCATTCATGACCATAAAGTGGTTTAAGTTTGATGTTGCATCAAAAGTATAACTGAAATCAAGTAATCATGTGACATTAAACTCAAGATACTTGCTTGGAGAGTAGCAGGTGATACAAAACTTCGTGGGACAAGTTCTGTTACGGGCACGGAAGGTTGCTCCTCCCCTCCCACGATTTTAGGGGAAAAACCTCTGCATTAGACTGCAGCGTAGAGGTTATTGTACTCATGAGGAAAAACTGATGCATCGGGTTGAAAGGTGTTGGGAATCTCTCTCGTATTAACGTCCCTCACCCCGTCTTAGTGAATGGACCTGGCCAGGCTAAAGCCACCCCTGTATGTAAAACACGTCCTGTGTCATGGTTTTGATCTGAGAATGTCTGCTTGTGTCGTATCAGCAGAGCTAAGAAGTGATAACTTAAATGGTGTGTGCATTAATTTGGCATCACATGCATCATCTAATTAAGAAAATATAACTAAAGATAAGAAAATATGCATGCATTAAAAGAGCTTCTGCATATGGTAAGTCATGCATTTTAATGGTTCATGCATTTTGTATCTTGAATGTATGAATTTATGTCTTTCTGTTAAATATGAAAATTTTAAACATGCATGATTTGTTGTATGATTGTTTAAGTTAAATTAAATGTTAAACCATGAAATTTCTATTGAAATCCTTGTCTTGTTATTCTGTCTTACAAGTTTAGCATAATTACTCTACTTAGACATGTTGTCTGACCCTATATGGTTTAAAAATTTTCAGGTAATGAGTAGGTACTTACGTGTGAAGGCGGAAGGTTGCGACGGGGACTGAGCCTACCTTTCCTCTGCTTCATGAATTCTGAACTCTGATTTTAATTTAATTCAATTCAAGGACAAATGTGATTAATTTTGGATATTGTGAAACTTGAATTTTATTTCATGCATAGTTAATTAGTTGTTAAAGTTTAAATTCCATAAGTATATGTTTGCAAGCATTCATCTGAAGTAGCACGCCAAGTTTTATGCCCAATGTGTTTTTCCGCTGTTAACTGCTAAAAGATTTAAATGTATAAAAAAAAAAAAAAAATTCCACCAATTTCGGGTTATAAAAATTGGGGTGTTACAAACATGGTATCAGAGCATAAGGAAAGTATGGCTCAAAGCTCGTCCAACCGACCACCATCGCTGTAAGTATGCTTCCATTTTATTTGTTTTGATGACTTATGAAAATTGTATGTCTGTAATTATTTCTGTTGATATATGCGGCAAGAATCAGAACGTAGATCTACTAGGGTCACATGAATGAGAATTTTGTATTTATACCCAACTTATAAGTAATCTGAATCAATGTGTGTGTCTTTAGATGGCCGGAAGACAGCCCCCAGGTTGGACTGCTCAGAGGGACTTTATTTTTGAAGCCCTCGCAAATCTGACGGCCTATTTTCAGAACCATGCCGATAACGGAGGTAATGGCAATGGTGCAGGCCATCAGCATGAGGGTCATATTGCGGCACCAGCTGTCGCAACCAATGGGGCGTCGTACAAGCGCTTCATGGAATTGAGCCCTCCTGCTTTCACTGGTAAGGAAGATCCGGATGCAGCGGAGGAATGGGTTCGCGCCATAAGCGAGATTTTTGAGATTCTCGAGGTTCCTGCTGAGAGGCAGGTTTCTTTTGCCACTTATCGGCTCCAAGGAGATGCCAAGAGCTGGTGGGAGACGACACGTGAAGTACGCTATACGCCTGATGAACGACGCGCCCTCACATGGGAGGAGTTTACAGCGGTATTCATGGACACCTACTTTCCCCAGTACGCGCGCGATCGTAAGAAACAAGAGTTTTTAGATCTTCGATAGGGGTCCATGAAGGTGGCAGAGTACACTACACGTTTCCGACATTTAGAGAAGTACTGCCCGCATACTTATACCACTGACGAGGCGCGAGCTAAGAAGTATGTGCAGGGTTTACGTGATGGCCTGAGGACGAGAGTGCTGACCAGCCGTCCTCAAAACCTCAACCAGGCCATCGAGATGGCCACAGTACTTCAGGTGGGGATAACTAGAACCAACTTTTTGGCTTTTTCCAAAAAAAATCTCGATAGATCATAACGATGTCTTTGTGACGCAGGATGACTGGGAGTCTTCTAAGAAGACTCAGCCTAGCCGTTTCGACAAGTCGAAGGGAAATGCGAATAAGGCCCCTCGACCAACAACGGAGAGTAGTAAGGCGCCACCCGCAAAGAAGGCCAAGGGACAACAGGGCGACACACCAGCACCGCAGTCTTATGCAGTATGTAAGCACTGCAACAAGAGGCACCCTGGAGTCTGCTATAGAGTCTCAGGTGCATGTCTGAGATATGGAAAACAGGGTCACTTCATCAAAGACTGCCCTATGAGGCCAGTTCAGGAGGGAGTTGCCCCTGTTCTTAGAGGACCACAGCTGCAGCGACCCCAGCAGTCCCAGCCGCAAGGTCAGAAGAAAGCTACTGGACGCGTGTATGCGACTTTTGCAGAGGAGTTGCAAGAAGATGCCAACGTCATTGAAGGTACAATCTCTATTGCAAAGTTCGATGCTAAAGTTCTTTTTGACACTGGTGCTACGCATTCCTTCGTATCCGTACGTTTTGCGAATTTGATTGGTGTCACGCCGACTTCTTTGGGATATACTTTGGAAGTTATCACACCTTCGAGTGGTAGCTCTATCGCTCGTACCTATCTATCTAGAGTAGAGGTTATGATTGCAGGGTAGAACCTCCCTGCCAATCTTATCCTGTTGAATATGGTCGGTTATGATGTAATTCTTGGCATAGATTGGATGTATGAGCATTACGCTTGTATGCTTTATCATGAGTGACGCATTCAATTTGCTCGCCCTGATCAGCCTGTACTCGAGTACAAGGCCTGTAAAAAGGAGAGCAAAGGACGACTTATCTCGGCATTAAAGGCACATCGTTGTGTAGAAAAGGGGTGTGAGGCCTTTTTGGCCAGTGTTTCTTTGATAGACCCCAATACTACACCACTGGAAGACTTGGACGTAGTTCGAGATTTTTCAGACGTTTTTCCAGATGACCTGCCAGGCATACCGCCTACCAGAGAGGTGGACTTTGCGATAGAGTTGGTGCCTGGAACGGCCCCGATATCTAAAGCACCCTATCGTATGGCCCCAGCAGAGTTAGAGGAGCTAAAGAAGCAGCTGCAAGAATTGATGGATAAAGGCTTTATTCGGCCTAGTGTTTCACCTTGGGGAGCTCCAGTATTGTTCGTCAAAAAGAAGGATGGGTCAATGCGTATGTGCATTGACTATAGAATGTTGAATCTGGTAACAATCAAAAACAAATATCCTCTTCCCAGGATAGATGATTTGTTTGATCAACTTCGGGAGGCCAAGGTCTTCTCCAAGATTGACCTTCGATCAGGGTACCATCAACTGAAGATCAAAGAATCCGACGTGCATAAGACAGCATTCAGGACACGATACGGTCATTACGAGTTTTTGGTGATGCCCTTCGGGTTAACAAATGCCCCTGCGGCATTTATGGACCTGATGAATCAGATCTTTCGGCCTTACCTAGACCTTTTCGTGATCATATTTATAGACGATATCCTAATTTACTCCGAGAGCGAGGAAGATCATAGGGAGCATCTAAGGATTGTCCTCGAAGCACTTCGACAACATCAACTATATGCTAAGTTCTCGAAGTGTGAATTTTGGCTGAATCAAGTTATGTTCTTGGGTCACGTAATCTCTAAAGATGGGGTGTCAGTCGACCCTGCCAAGGTGGAAGCAGTCATAGATTGGAGACAACCTAAGAGCGTCTCAGATATACGCAGTTTTCTCGGGCTTGCAGGCTATTATCGTCGTTTCATTCAGGATTTTTCGAAGATCGCTTCACCTATGACGAAACTACTTCGTAAAGGAATTAAGTTTGTCTGGACCCAGCAATGCGAAGAAAGCTTTCAAGAGCTGAAGAAGAGGCTTACTACAGCCCCTATACTCACATTGCCTTCTGGGCAAGGAGGCTTTGTGATTTATAGTGATGCATCAGGTACTGGTTTGGGATGCGTTTTGATGCAGCACGGCAAGGTGATCGCCTACGCATCACGTCAGTTGAAGGTGCATGAGCGAAACTACCCCACTCACGACTTGGAGCTTGCTGCAGTAGTCTTTGCACTAAAGGTATGGCGACATTATTTGTACGGCGAGCAATTTGAGGTCTTCTCAGATCATAAGAGCCTCAAGTATATCTTCTCACAAAAGGATTTGAACATGAGGCAGAGACGGTGGTTAGAATTTCTAAAAGATTACGACTTCTCCATTTCTTATCATCCAGGCAAAGCCAATGTAGTGGCTGATGCTTTGAGTAGAAAGGCTGGGAGCCTTGCGAGTTTTATCAGCGGTAAGTGGAAATTACTCGAAGACCTGATAGATTGGAAGCCCTTTGAAGCAAAATCGGGTCAGATTCAGATCGCTAGCACGGCAGTGCGGACAGAACTCATGGATCGGATCATCACCCAACAGAAGGATAATCCTGAATTCAATAAGATGATTGCAGCATGCAAGCAAGTCCAGTCAGCATTGCACTTAGAGGAGGATGGAAGCATCTGGTATGGCCAGAGGCTCTGGGTGCCCGCAGAGCTCCAGTTGAGGAAAGAGTTATTGGATGAGGCGCATCGTACCGGATTCACTATACATCCCGGAAGCACCAAGATGTATAAGGATCTTCAGAGGAATTACTGGTGGCCCGGCATGAAGAGAGACATCGCTGAATACGTGTCGAGATGCTTAATCTGTCAGCAGGTCAAGATAGAGCACCAGAGACCAGGCGGTATGATGCAGTCGATTGAGATTCCGCAGTGGAAGTGGGAAGACATTACCATGGACTTTGTGGTAGGTCTACCCAAGACACGCCAGCAGTATGACACCATTTGGGTGATTGTGGATCGCCTTACAAAGTCGACACACTTCTTACCGACCAGGGCGAATCAAACCTTGGAGAGTTTGGCGGATTTATATGTCGACGAGATTGTCAGATTACATGGGATACCTGTTTCGATTATCTCAGACAGGGATCCTAGATTCACGTCAAAGTTTTGGGGACAACTTCAGAAAGCTTTGGGGACAACGCTTAAGTTTAGCACAGCTTTTCACCCCCAGACGGATGGTCAGTCAGAGAGGACTATTCAAACACTCGAGGATATGTTGCGAGCGTGTGCATTGGAGTGGAAAGGTGACTGGAGTAAGCACCTAAAGTTAGCTGAGTTTGCCTACAATAATAGTTATCATTCGAGTATCGGCATGGCTCCATATGAGGCATTGTACGGGCGACCCTGTAGGTCCCCTGTTTGTTGGAGCGAGGTAGGTGATCGAACTGTCGAATCGTCCGAAAGAGTTTTGATGAACGGATTATTGTGTTGGAAAGCTAACTCCATTGTGCATCTACTGTAGAAATTTGGGATCTGTACATGGAACGAGCACGTCTCTGTGACAGTCGAAACAAAAACTGATAGGTCTGTAGTAAAACATGTATAACTCCCTCATACGGAAGAGTTTTTACAAACGGTTTGCGGATACGGATAGCTGACAACAATTCCTATATACTGTAAAAATTTCAGCTCTATTCATGGAGCCAAAAATTTTCTGTGAGCTCTGTACCAGTTGGACAGAGTTATGAAATTGGAAAAATTAGGGCAAATTCATAAATCAAGGCTCAAAGGGTGCATAGTATATATGTTTTTATTTAATTTTTTTATAGAATTAGTATGCATTATGTGAATGATTATGCAGGTCTGATTTTATGCAATCTTATATGATTATGGCATGAATTATAAATGGAAGGTTACACATGAAAGATTTAGGATCAAAAGGTCCAATGAATACAAGTTGATGTTTTAAATTCTAAAAATGTGTTGACTATATGTATGTCCATGATATCGTGATGATATGATTGTTTCATTGATATGGATGTTCATATATATTCTCCTTGTTGCATTGGCCATGTACATGCATATGCATTATGATGTGTGAAAATGAATAAGATGTTTATGCTACGCATGTGCTCAAATGTCTGTTACAAGTTTAATTATATGTCCTTGACCAATGCTTTATAAGAATGCATTCATGACCATAAAGTGGTTTAAGTTTGATGTTGCATCAAAAGTATGACTGAAATCAAGTAATCATGTGACATTAAACTCAAGATACTTGCTTGGAGAGTAGCAGGTGATACAAAACTTCGTGGGACAAGTTCTGTTACGGGCACGGAAGGTTGCTCCTCCCCTCCCACGATTTTAGGGGAAAAACCTCTGCATTGGACTGCAGCGTAGAGGTTATTGTACTCATGAGGAAAAACTGATACATCGGGTTGAAAGGTGTTGGGAATCTCTCTCGTATTAACGTCCCTCACCCCGTCTTAGTGAATGGACCTGGCCAGGCTAAAGCCACCCCTGTATGTAAAACACGTCCTGTGTCATGGTCTTGATCTGAGAATGTCTGCCTGTGTCCTATCAGCAGGGCTAAGAAGTGATAACTTAAATGGTGTGTGCATTAATTTGGCATCACATGCATCATCTAATTAAGAAAATATAACTAAAGATAAGAAAATATGCATGCATTAAAAGAGCTTCTGCATATGGTAAGTCATGCATTTTAATGGTTCATGCATTTTGTATCTTGAATGTATGAATTTATGTCTTTCTGTTAAATATGAAAATTTTAAACATGCATGATTTGTTGTATGATTGTTTAAGTTAAATTAAATGTTAAACCATGAAATTTCTATTAAAATCCTTGTCTTGTTATTCTGTCTTACAAGTTTAGCATAATTACTCTACTTAGACATGTTGTCTGACCCTATATGGTTTAAAAATTTTCAGGTAATGAGTAGGTACTTACGTGCGAAGGCGGAAGGTTGCGACGGGGACTGAGCCTACCTTTCCTCTGCTTAATGAATTCTGAACTCTGATTTTAATTTAATTCAATTCAAGGACAAATGTGATTAATTTTGGATATTGTGAAACTTGAATTTTATTTCATGCATAGTTAATTAGTTGTTAAAGTTTAAATTCCATAAGTATATGTTTGCAAGCATTCATCTGAAGTAGCACGCCAAGTTTTATGCCCAATGTGTTTTTCCGCTGTTAACTGCTAAAAGATTTAAATGTATAAAAAAAAATTCCACCAATTTCGGTTTATAAAAATTGGGGTGTTACAAGCACAACCCTAGCATTGTTCAAAGATTTGCTATTGGAGAGAATTGAGAAGGTAAGGCTTTTGTAGTTTGTGCATAGATCACAAAGTATCACCATTTCTGTCAGTCAAGGTTTGTGTTGTAGTGGGACAAGAAGTATCTGTTTATCAGCATTAGAAAATTTTATTTGGCGCATCTGTAGTTTATGCAAGAGATTCTGGTGCAGACTTAAGTAACATAAAGAGAACAAACAATGGATAGTTGTCTAGGCATGTTATGCCTACCAAGAGCGATTCTCAAGTCGCTACTTTACCAGCTCTATGGCTTACTACTGAAGTAGTTCAAGAGTTGCGAACTTTAAAGGTTAATTGTTGAAGATGAGAAGGCATTATCTGCTGATTGCTAGAATGAGTTATCTGATGCGTGTCCAGAGCAACAAACAAATCACTGCTTCCAACATTTGTTGAAGAAGATTTTATCCTACTTGTCCAAGGTAATCTTCTTCTCATGACATTATTTGAAAGTTATTAAACTAAATTATAGATAAAAAAAAAATTCTATATGAATTTGCTTATGTACACACCTTTCATATATACATATCCCGCCTTCCATTTTAACTTATCCCTTATAGCGTATTGCCATAGATACATATCATCTTCATTTTTCTTACATCTTCAGCCAACATTGCCGCAACATCTCACTGTTGTATATCGTATATGTCATGCTGAGTATCATACATTTATATACACTCAACATCACTATACATTCAGTGTTACACCTGCACATTTTTTTTTTGAATAACCATGTTCTGCAACCTTCAACTCTATACACATCACTTGTATATGATGCCTGTATATTATTCATCACCTTATACTTCATAGTGCCTATACATCAGTTGTATCCCTACTTTTATATGTCATTATGTTGCATTAGCCTTGCATCTGCAATTGCACTTTCTTATTAAATATATATGTGTTGCATTCTCATATGCCTCTCCACTTAAATATCATATTTTCACCTCCATAAGCATTTAGATATATGCATTCCCTTATACATTTTCATATACATCTAGGCGTACACATTTAGATATGTGTACTCTCCATTAGAATAGGCATGTGCATTTGCATTTGTAATATGATATTTTTCATTCCCTTCTGCATTTTCATTTTATTAACTCTGTTTTGCAGGGAATATGTGGAATATGTTATTTTCTTTCTTTGTTTAAGAACGTTGATTCAATTTAAAAACTTGTAATAGCTGGGTGATAATGAGAAACTTTACTTTCCAGTTTTAGATTAGAATGGATGAACATGTAAATATCATGAATTATCTGCTTTAATATCATTTTTCTTTTATTTTAAAAACCCCATGAATGGGAAACACGAATGGCACGTGCACCATTCTAATAAGACGTGATTAAACCCAAAGTTGATGATTTACATCAACGACCATAGTCAAGGTGTGAACAAAACTTAGGGTTTTCAACTTTTATAGAATAATATCAGATCCACACTGGATCTCTTTTCAAAAATCATGATATTTTTAAATATTTTCTTCCTTTATCAGAATTTAACTTAAAATTAACTCAAAATATATATCAATGGCCATAGTCAAGATATATTGATGGTTAATTTCATCTTAAACTCTATAAAGGCACCAAAATTTGTTTTATTCTTCACTTGAATTTAGATATGATTATTATATAATACATTTTATGATCATAGTCAGAAATATATTATATCTTCAATCTTATTTCAATTCACTTAAAGAATGAAATATGCTTTTCAAATTCAATTTTCAAATTCCTTTTTAATTCATTCATCATTTAGGATAGAATTACATCGTATTTTCAAAATTCTTTTCATATTATTTCAAAATCCAAGTGATTTTAAGATAATTCTTCAAATACTTTCTTTATTTCTCAAATCAATTCTTATTTATAAATTCAAAACTCATCTTCTCAATTCTATCTCATTTCAAAATTCAATTTCAAAGTCCAATTTGACTTTGAAATTTTGAATTCACTTCCATATTCCAAATTCAATTTCCAATTCAAAATCTGATTTCAAGGTTCAATTCAATTTTGAAAATTCAATTTCGTTTTCAAGATTCAATTTTAAATTCAATTCCATACCCCAGATCATATTTCAAAGTTCAATTTAAACTTTGGAATTTCCAGATTCATCTGTTGATTTCAAGATTCAGGTTTAAAATCAAATTTATCCTTTATTTTTCAAAATCTCTAAAGTTCTATCTAAAGATTGAGTCTTGATTCTCAATTCAAAATCAAGGTTTTGAGATTGATTCTGAATCTCAAATATTGATTTTTCATTAAGTCTAAAGCCCTCTTTTAAATTCAAATCTGGATTTCCAAAATCCAGATCCATCTTCAAAGTCCCATTTGAATTTTCAAAATCCAATTCCATCTTGGATTCTAGATTTAGAATCCAATTCTATCTTGGATTCAGATTTTCAAATCCACTCCCCTTCAGGATTCTAGATTTCGGATTCGACTCCATCTTGGATTCCAGACTTCAGATCCAATTCCATTTAGGATTTTAAATTTCGGGTTCAACTCTATCTTAGATTCTAGACTTCAGATCCAATTCAATTTAGGATTCCGGATCTCGGATTCAATTCTGTCTGGGATTCTAAACTTTGGATCCAATTCCATTTAGGATTTCAGATTCAATTCCATCTTAAGATTTTAGATTTTGGATCAAATTCCATCTAGAATTCCAGATTTCAAATCCAGTTCCATTTCCAATTCCTATTTCCAAAAAAAACATTTTCAAATCTATTTCTAAAGTCTAAATCCAAATTCAATTCCTGCTTCAGGTTCTAAAATTAAGATTTTTTTCTTCAGAATCGATCCATTCAAATTCAAAGTCCATTTTGACTTTGAAACTTTATTTTTTTCAAAATTCTATCTCAAGTTCCAAAAATCTCCTATTCTCCTCATTTCTTCAAATCAAAATCCATTTTTCAAACTCTGATCATTCCAAGGCTTGAAACTTCAAAGTCTCCATCAAGATCTATTTTGAAATTCTGAGTTAGATTCAAAATCTAACTTTTTCAAACCAATTTCAAACCTCTGAATTATTTCTTCACTCCATTATCAAATTTAGTTTAGGATCACTTGGAAAATCTCAAAATTTTAAAACTATTTTTGCTCAAAAGCATACGTCTTTGCATTTGCATCGCACAAGCATGATTCTTTGTGCATTTAGACTTAGAATAAATACTTAGACAATATTTAGGCAAAGCAAAAGACATAAGTTTGATCCTTGGTTCGATTACCCTTGGTAAAGGCGCCAGGAACGGTTGAACCTCATACCGACGAGCGAATCCCGTCTCTCTATTTTCTCATATTTTTTTAAAACAGAGGTGAGTAATTTCAAAACATTTTCAAAATTTAGGTGAAGTGAGACCTTTACAAAAGAGTTTCTCTCTCTTCTTTCTTTTCTTTTCTCTCTTCTTTTTCTATCTTTTATTCCACTTCAAAAAAGAAAATAGAGGCTAGAAAGGAAAAGAGAAGGAAGAAAAGTAATAAAGAGGAAAAATTTGGTAATGATCACATATAATAACAATGACTTTCCAAGATGAAATTGTAGGGAGAGAAGAGAAGGATGGCATCTAGATAGATAAGAAAAATCGATAACTTTATTGAAGATTTGAATGAAATGATGACATTAAAGAAACTGAAATGAAATGGAACATCGCCTCTACAAAATGCAGAAATCAAAGAAATGAAGTAAAGAATGATGGCAGATGCTTCTATTGGATTCCCTTAATGAAAACAATGTCTTTATAAGATCTCTTTTCCGTGAATCCCAATCCTGCCCTGCGCGGATGATGATAAGGGATTACTGGCTCTAGTCAGCCATCTTCGTTCTTGCCAAAGCCTTTGAAGGGCTGATAACCGTGCTTCAGTAGAAGATCAAATCCTAAATGGCAAAAATTGTGAACTCCGCCATGACCAATGCACCAATCACTTTCTAGGATGAGGACCTCCCAAAGCCTCATTCCTTTCATAATAATGCTTTGTACATCGTTGTTCGAGTGAGAGGAATGACGGTACCCCATGTGCTGGTCGATGGAGGCAGTAGCCTCAATATATGCCCTGAAATGACCGCAAAGGCGTTAGGGATCAAGGATGAAGAATATATTCTAGATCCCATCACTATCTACGGATTTGACAACCATGGTCAAACGGCCAAAGGCAAAATATTTCTGGAAGTGGTCATCAACTATTTGGTGCATTCAGTACTTTTCCATATGGTTAATGTGCCCCCCACCTACAACTTGCTGCTCGGAAGGACGTGGATTCATAATGCAAATGCAGTGCCTTCCACCCTCCATCAATGTGTAAAATGGTCAAAAGGTGGAATGATTACCACAATACTGGGAGAAGACCCAAAAGAAAGGCTCCTGCAGCCCATGATTCTCCGACCGTCATTCACTGCGGATATTCCCAGCATCAGGGAAAGTGAAGAGATCAATCTCGGAGAGAATCGAGAAATACTCCAAGCATCCTCAGAACTATCTCTGCACACGATAGCCATGACCCGATGGAAAGGTCCTCAATTCTTCAAGGTTGGAGGTCGAATCAATTACAACGCTATTAAGGATCACCCCTTGTTTCCTCAATTCATGAAGGCAAGAAAGGGATTCGATTTACTTCTGAAGCATGGTTATCAACCCCTCAAGGGACTGGGTAAGAACGAAGATGGCCGCATCGAGCCAGTGATCCAAAAGCATCGTCCTCACAGAGCCGGACTAGGGTTCTCCGGCGGAAGCACGCCAAAGAAGACTGTTTTTGTCAAAGGGGCACAATAAAGACCATTTGTTATTTCTTTCTATTCTTTTCAAAATAAATGTCTCATTTTATCAAATGTCATTGATCAATTTAATCAATAAAATTCCAAGTTTCTTTGTCTATCTGGATGCCATTTATCCCCTTTCTGTCTATCTCTTCATTATAATTTTAAATACCATCTTATGCATAGTTCTCTTCAAATGATT
The DNA here is from genome assembly GCF_984573655.1 of Nuphar pumila. Classification (NCBI taxonomy): domain Eukaryota; kingdom Viridiplantae; phylum Streptophyta; class Magnoliopsida; order Nymphaeales; family Nymphaeaceae; genus Nuphar; species Nuphar pumila. Next base: position 50,067,405 of record NC_143257.1, on the reverse strand, counting down.
GCTTGTCTTACTATAGGCTGATTTATCTGAACCAAATTTCTTATCCAAAATTTCAGAATGACTTCTCAGACAATCAAGAAGCTCGTTCTCAATCCCAAGGCTTTTTAAAAGTCGACAGTAATTCACAGAGTCAAAGCAAGCACCGAAGATGTTATGAGTGCAAAGCAGTCAGATGATTATAGAGAATATGGTCAGTCTCTTCAAGAGTTACCAGAGTTCGCTGCAGTTCAGAAGCAGGATGAACCATCTCCTCTAGTACAAGATCCAACTGAAGATGTCAATATCGGTTCAGAGGAAAATCCTAAAATTCTCCAGATTGGAACCAGTTTGAGTCCAGAAGAAAAGGAAAGACTTACAAATTTTCTCAAGTAACATGAGGAAGTGTTCGCATGGACATATGAAGATATGCCGGGCTTAGATCCAAAATTAGTCGAACACCGTCTCGTCTTAAAACCGGATGCTAAACCCGTCAAGCAGAAGCTGAGAAAAATGGATCCTAGAATAGAACAACAGGTCAAAGAAGGACTCGAAGATTTGCTCAAAGCAGGATTTATCCGAGCTATTGACTACCCGGATTGGTTAGCCAATATCGTCGTTGTCCCAAAGAAAAGTGGCAAAGTAAGGATCTGTATAGACTTCCGAGACCTCAATAAGGCAACTCCGAAGGATGACTATCCACTTCCAAGCATCGATCTTCTAGTCGACAGCACGGCAGGACATGCCATGTTCTCTTTCATGGATGGATATTCTGGCTACAATCAGATTAAGTTGGCCGCCCGCGACCAATCAAAAACTTCCTTCACCACGCCTTGGGGCACTTTCTGCTATACAGTTATGCCTTTTGGGCTCAAGAATGCTGGAGCAACATATCAACGGGCAATGGCCGTTATCTTTCACGATCAGATGCGCAAAATCATGGATGCGTATGTTGATGATATCCTCGTGAAATCTAAAGAGGGAGAAGATCACCTCGAAGCACATGATCAAGTCTTTAAGCGACTCATCCTTTACAAATTAAGGCTTAACCCGCAAAAGTGTGTCTTTGGAGTCGAATCAGGCAAACTGTTGGGTTTTCTGGTCAGCAAAAAGGGAATTGAAATTGACCCAGCAAAAGCAAAGGCTATCATTGATATGCCACCCCCAACAAACCTCAAAGAATTGCGTAGCCTTCAAGGACGTATGCAATCAATCCGGCGATTTATTTTCAATTTGGCAATGAGATGCGAACCTTTCAACCACTTGCTCAGAAAAGGAGTTAAGTTCGAGTGGGGACCAGAGTGTCAGCAATCATTTGATCGAATCAAGAAGTATCTTCTCAATCCTCCCATCTTGAAGCCGCCAGAATTGGGAAAACCTCTTTTGCTATACATCTCAATCAATCAAGTCGCATGCGGCGGATTCTTGGCACAATACAAAGAAGGCAGCTTGATAGAACAAGCCATCTATTATGTGAGTAAGACTTTCATAGACTATGAAAAGAGATACTCTCAAATAGAGAAGACCTGCCTAGCTCTAGTGTGGATGTGTCAGAAGCTAAGACACTACCTGCTGGCATCTGAAGTCAAAATCTTGTCCAAACTCAATCCTCTCAAATATATCTTGGAGCAACCTTTTCTCAGAGGACGAGTCGTCAAATGGCAAGTCTTACTGATGCAGTATGACTTAGAATATGTCTCGCAGCAATCAATCAAAGGCCAAGCAATTGCAGACCAATTAGCGGATTTTCCTTTGGCAGAAGAGGTGAAAGCCGAAGATGATTTCCCAGATGAGCAAATATGCAACATCCAGCGATACCCGATCTGGAATTTATTTTTCGATGGTTCTAAGAATATGGCTGGAATAGGCATCGAAATTTTATTAATCACTCCTGAGAAGGAGATGATTCCATTTTCTCTCAAGTTAAATTTTCAATGTACCCACAATATGGCTGAATATGAAGCCCTAATTCAAGGTCTCAAAATTCTACTAGATTTCAATGTTAAGAGAGTGCATGCCTATGGCGACTCATTACTCATTGTCAATCAAGTCCGAGCCGAATGGCAGGTCAAAGATCAAAAGTTATTTCCTTATCAGAAATTTGTTTCGGCTCTTGTCAGCAATTTTGAAGAATTTCATCTCTTCCATATCAAGAGAGATTTTAATCAAGTGGTCGATAGCCTAGCCAGTTTAGGCTCCATTATGGCATTCAAGAATGGAGAATCTTGTCGCTCTTTTGAAATTGGCAGACTTGACCAACCTGCTTTCCTTCCAATAGAGCATGTAAACCAAGCTGAGCAAAAGAAGAAGCCTTGGTATTACAATATCAAAACTTTCATAGAAACCGGCGAATTTCCTCTAGAACTCTCAAAGAAAGAGCAGCGAGCAATCCAGCGTATGTCTACTCGGTATTTCATTTTGGCCAATGTCCTCTATTGTCGTGGATTCAGTTCCGAATATTCCAGATGTCTAGATGAAGACGAAGTCAAAAAAGTTGTGCAAGAAGCACACGAAGGCATTTGTGGTGGCCACGTTGGCTACCAAACCATTGTCAAATAGATCATCAAAGCAGGTTACTACTGGAAGACTATGCAACAAAACTGCTATCATTATGTGAAAAAGTGTGTTCAATGCCAGATACACGCACCTTCTATTCATGCTCCGGCAACTTATTTGCAATCTGTTGTTTCTCCATGGCCGTTCTCTATGTGGGCCTTCGATGTCGTAGGTCCCATCACTCCTTCTGCCTCAAATGGCCACAAATACTTCCTTGCCGCAGCAGAATATTTCACCAAGTGGGTAGAAGCTATCACTCTCCGCAAAGTAGAAGGCCGACACGTGGTCTCTTTCATTCACAAGAACATCCTTTGCCGTTTCGGCATCCCACATGACATCGTGTCAGATAATGGCAGTCACCTCCCCGACATTTTCACCAAACATCATCATCCAGCCTTTGGAATTGCTAGAGGGCAAAATGGTCATTTTCTAAGCTCAGACCTTACAGAAGTCTAAATTTCATCTGCAACTCTCAAAATTTCTCTATTTTTAGCTCAGATGTTCAAAATTTTATTCCTGAGAGAAGACAGGAATCTCCAAGTCCTGGTTCAAGATTCTATTGCATAAGACATGGCATTGCATATCATTGCATGAGCATTTCATATCACTGCACTGCACAGCATGTCATTTCGAGGTCCAGAACTCTTGATTTCAAAAATCCAGATTCGAATTTCAACTATTTTCAAATCGATTTCAAAACCTTGGGTCTTCAAAATTATCAATTCTTCCCATTTTACCCCCAAGACTCTGGATTTCAAAATATTTTCTCAGGAAAACGATCTGGATAGTTTTCAATATGGATTTCAGCCACTTCAACTCAGATTTTGCCTTTTTGTCAGCTATGTCAACTATCTTCCTTTTACAAAATCGCCCTACCGGGGCTAACTCTTTTCAAAATTTCTGTTTTACCAATTAGTCCAGATTTTATGAAAATTTCAAAAAGAGGTTGTTGTCTTGCTCTTATTTCAATAAAGAAGCAATGTGGGACCCACACTGAGGTGGCGTCGCATAGGATTTCTTTTGAAAAACCTGAACTTTGAAAAACCCAAAAAAATAGGAGCCTTGTCCCCTGGATTGGCGCCACTTGTCTTTTCTCTCTCCTCCCATTTATTTGCCAAGTGTCAGTGTGGGGCTACCTTAAGAAGCCGCCACATGTCATTAGACCCCCTCTTCATTCCATGCCATGTGTCAGTGTCCACCATCTTCACCCTGTGCCATGTGTCATTCCAAGGCCACCATGAGATGTCACGTGTCATGTGTTGTCCTGTTTAGAAAAAGTAAAGCTTATCTCCCTTGAGGTGGCGCCATTTGAAGAGTGTCTCCTGCAGAGGACACGTGTCAACCTCTCCCTCTTTCAAAAAAGTAGACTGACACATGTCTCTTCCTACTTTTCTTAGAAAAGTAGGAGACACGTGTCACTCCTAGCTTCCTCCAGAAAAGGTAGGCTTGTCTCCTCTGAGGTGGCGCCATTTGAAGTTTGTCTCCTGCAGAGGACACATGGCATCCTCTACTCTTTTCAGAAAAAGCAGGTGACATGTGTCATTCTCTGCTTTTCTTAGAAAAAGTAGATGCCACGTGTCATTTCCTGCTCTCTTCAGAAAAACTGGAATTCAAATATTCAAATCTCTCCAGAGGTGGCGCAAATTCTAAACTTCACCTTTTCTATTTCGTCTGAGATGGCGCCACATGGCTTGGACCTCCTTCTCTTCCCTCTGCCACGTGTCAATCTCTGCTTCTTTCAGAAAAAGCAGGATGACACATGTCTTTCCCCTACTTTTCCCAGAAAAGTAGATGACACGTGTCATGTCTAGCTTCCGTCAGAAAAAGTAGAGGACACATGTCACCCTTGGATTTCTTCAGAAAAAGCAACTATTCAAAAATTTTCAGACAAGAGCTAGGTGGCGAAAATCCTGGAGTTCTACCTTTTTCTACTTTGAATATGAGGGTGCCACATGTTCCTTGCTTTTCCCTCCTGCCACATGGCATTGTAGGAGCCACTCTGAGGAACTGCCACATGTCCATCCTCCATTCCTCCAGAGCCAACCCCCCATTTGAAATTCAAATCACCTTCTGAGGTGGCGCCATTTGAGAAGGCTTCTCCAGACAGCTGACACTTGTCTGCCACATGTCCAGACCTCATTGCATCAGAAAAAGTAGAAAAAACCCCCCTCTGAGGTGGCGCATTTTGCTTCTTCCATCCCTGTTCTCCTGCCACATGGCAGTGTGGAGCAACTTGGAGGTGGCGCCACATGTCAGCCTCTCCTTTCCTGCAGAAAAGTAGAATTTGAATTCCTCTGAGGTGGCACAGTCTGCTTCTTCCACTCCTGTCCTTCTGACATGTGTCAAGAGCTTCCAGAGGTGGCACCACATGGCATGCTCCTACTGTTTCCAACTTTACACCTCAAACCTCCTTTTGAGGTGGCGCCAATCCAGAGCCCCACTTGGCTTCATTTCTTTTATTTATTTTATATTTTTAATAAAAATAGCCCCTGAGGTGGCGCCATTTGAGAAGCTTCAGAAAATTAGGAATTTGAATTTCAAACTCCCAAATAGCACCCCCTGACATGGCGCCACATGGAGGGCTCAGATTGAGCCTGTTTGAAATTCAAAATTTTTAGAAAAATTCTATAAAAACAAGGCTCCACGCCCAGCCTAGAGGAGCTTCTTTTCGGACTTTGAAATTCAACCGGGATTTTCTTCATAACACGATTTTGAACCTTGGAATTCACGCCCCCTTTGGCTCAGTGGAGAAGGTGCAGTGAAGTACCTACATTGTTCGTGTTGTGGCCAATTCGATTCAAGTGTGTGTCGATCTTGGTGAACCATCCAAACCCCGGATCGAAGGATGAACGAAGCCCTTGGTAGCTGTCCCTTTCAAGAGTTTCAAAGCTACGTAACGAAGCAAGATGCACCTCTTTTCCTCTTGATTTCATATCATGATTTGATTCATGTGTCGTTTGACGAAAGAGCTCATCCGAGGAATGGATTGAGCTATTCTCATAAAACGACAAATATAAAATTTTATAATTATGCTTCCTTGATGATTTTTAGCATTCATGCATTTAGCTAGATTTAATTTGTATTTTTATTTCATTAATTTAGCATGTTTTATAGGTTAATTAGGTTTAATTAAGCATTTATTTCAATTTTGTTTAATTTCAGTAGCTCTCTGTTTTGTCAGTCAGTTCACATGTCATTTCATGCGTTTAATTTTTATTAAAAAATCCAAAAAAAATCATGGAATGCGCCTTTAGGTGTCCCTAGAAATGTGCCAAAAATTCGGAGAGATTTGAATTCGTTTACTGTGGTAAACGTTCAAAAAGGTGAGTCGGGTTTTATTACTCGGGATGCATTTTAAATTGTCTTTTTCGACTTGTAAAATCGAGATATCCCTCATGGGAGATCCGATTTTCGATTCGAAAAATGTTATGAATTTGGGAAGATGTCTAGTTTTTAACCTGATTTTCTCATATTTTTATGATGTTTTTTTATGTCTGACAAAAATTCGAGAGTGCGGGACACGTGTCAAAGCCTGATTTGGGCCTCTGAGACTTTGGATCGACTTAGGTCGATGGGTTCTCTTTGGGTATTACTTTAAATCCAAATCTGTAAATAGTGAATGTTATGTCCAGGATGTCTTCTGTTTGCATCTAAAAGCCTATGATTTTTAGAATAGTGGTGATATCTGCTTCAGATTTTTCTTGTCCGTCACCTGTTTGGTCACATTTGTCTGTTAATCAAATGCCAAAATCATGAACATGAAAGTTGTCCCTGTAGGTGTCTTGAGTAGCTCTGTTAAATATCAGAAATTGTCATGGCTGTTTTCTATTTGTTTAGCATTTTATATTAGATTAGGTTGATTTTACCTTTGTTAGAACCAAATCCCTGTTACCAAACTAACCACGCCTCAAATCCAGAGGCTGTAAAAACCAAGAATATTCCATTTCTGGTCCTTTAGCAGTCTGCAAAATATCAGAAGTTTTCATTGTGTAAATCTTGCATTATCATATTAAGCATTGCATTTGGTTCGGGTCCATAGGCGAAATTCGTCCATTTTAGGAGTTTCTTCAAATTTTAGCATTTAAATCATATTATTTCATAATTTTTAGCATTCTAGGTTGTCTATCAGAGTAGGTAGATGCTTCATACTGAATTTGGTGTGATTTGGAATTCATTTGAGACTCAGTTTAGCCATAATATCAAAACAGGGCCCCGCGGGACCCAAATCCAAGCGAAAAACAAGTGAAATTCGTTATTTTGTATAAATTGCAAAATCTCAAATTCTAATTTTACAGTCCTAATGTGTTTATCAGCATGTCATCATGCCTCATACTGTATTTCATCATCATTTGATTCAATTTGAATTTCAAAATCTCAAATTTTACCAAGTTTTCCTTCAAAAAACCCTGATTTTAAAGGTATAACTTTAATATTAGGGGTATTTTGGTCATTTTGACCCCAATTCCGAATTTCAAACTATTTTCTACTGAATTTCTTGCATTTTCATCATTTCAAATATCAAGGAAGTATGAGAATAGGGTTTATATCCAATTAAATTCAATAATTTCATAATATTATTGGAAAATCTTGGAAAAACCCACATATTTGAACTAACCCCATTTCAAGTTTGGCAGGGACATTCAAATGAAGGAGCTGAAGTCTGCAATTTCCTTTTATTTCATTTATTTAGTGATGTAATAAAGTAAATTTTGGAATAAGAGATTTAATTTTCTGCTTAGACTAGGATGCATATCATATAGTTTGAATTTATGCAATATCCTATTTATATGATTCATGCATTTTATTTCAAAAGCACTATGGATGTTCACGAATGGCACATGCACCAACTCTTAGGGAGTTGATGAACTCGGTGGAATCCATATTTACGACCCTAGTCGGAATATGGACGAGACCCAGATCCATCATCTTTCTACCAGTCACATTGAGCCTACACTCTTAGGCTATCTTAAAATGCACATCATATTTCCAATATTTTCAAAGTATTGTGCATTAAATCAATTAAACTCTGAACATATTCATGGCCACAGTCAGAATATGTGAAAGATTTATTTTGACTTAATACACATTTTTTCAACAAATTTCTTAGAAAATCATTCAAAGTACATTCATTCACTCATATCATTTGCATCATGAAATCATTGGTTTTCTCGTGATTTTCTTAAGAAAATTTTATTCTCAAGAAATCGATTTCTCAAGAAACTCTGAGAATTTTTCAAAATTAGTTTCTCCCAAGTCAAGTTTTTCCACAGTTTTCCATGGAAACGGTTATTTTCTCAAGATTTTCAAAAGAAGTCTCTCACTTTTCTCAAAGATCAAAATCGATTTCCAAGTATTTAAAAGGTAAGATTCCCAGGATTTCAATTTCCCAAGTTCAGTTTTTCTTCTCCAATGAGTTTTCCTATAAACTTTCCATCATTTCCCTAAGAAAATTCTCAAAGTCTGAGTTTTCCTGAGAAGTGTTTCCTTTTTCAAATGTTCACCTTTTTCTCAAGAATCACTTCTATTTTTCTCAGGACTTTCAATCATTCATGATTTTCCCAAGTCTTTATGAGCTTTTTTGAGATTTCCAATCCTTTCCATTTGAGTTTTCCTGAGAAATCGATTTCCATCATTTGCCTTAGAACTATTTCCAACTCCAAATGTTTTCTAAGCATACATCATATTTTCCAACTGGCATTTTACTAAATTTCATAGAACATGCCTGAATTCTCTATGCATTTAGGATAAAACATGATTTCGATGATGTAACTAAGTCAAGCACAATTTTGGTCCTTGGTTCGATTACCCCTGTTAAAGGCGGCAGGAACGGTCGAAACTTGTACCGACAGGTCGAGCCCCATCCCATGGATTTTCCCGCAATTTTCAAAACGGAGGCGAGTATTTCAAAACAAATTTCCAAAATCCGGTCAAGTTTAAAGCGTGAAAGTGTTTCCCTCTCTCTTCCGCAAGGAAGGGAAGACGGGGAAAAATTTCGCAACGATAACAAGGTCCCGCTCCTCCATGGTCAGTCGGCCCTGAACCCCGGAGCACCACCACTTGCGAACCCCTACAAAGAAGATAATACAAAGATGATAGACAACATCACCGAGGTCCCTCGCGGTGCGAAGCCAAGCAAAGTCCGCTCTCTTCTTCCCCTCAGTCGTCGAATTGCCCTGGAGGTGGGTCTTCTCATCCCTTTCTTCTAGTTAGAACTATTTTGTGTGTGAGTCATGTGCTGCATATTTTCTGTATTTCATCAGCCTTAGGATAGATATTTCGTGCATAGACCAGCACGTAGTGGTGTTTAGGTTTTTCCTTTTAGTAATCTTGAATTTCCATTGTGTTCTTGGTGTTTTGGGTGTGTGCGTGTTATCTTAAAATCTTCTGCTGTGTGCATGCATTCTCATCGTGTTTTCCCATCAGTAGTAGGTCTGAATGTGTTGTGGTTAGTATTAGATTATGTAGATCCGTTAATAGTTGTTGTAGTTTTTTATTTCTTGGATGTGTGATTGGTTTTTGGTGAATAGCGAGTTCTATAGTTTGTATTATTTGATTAATTCCAGTTCAGCTGTAGCGTGTTTTGTGGATACCTTAGTTTGATAGATTAAATTAATTTAAGTTGTTTACTGTGTAGATTTAGGTGTATTTAGCCATGAAGTCAATTTCGTTTTGATGCAATTTCATTGTAGTTTATTATAGAGTAAGATGTTAGATTACATTTTTCTGTTTTCATTTCATATACAACATATTAGCAGTTTAATTTTTATGTTTCTTAGTTAAAATTTTAGTTCTTAATGTATATTAATGTAGCATGTAATTTAGCTATTGATTAGAGTTTGTCATTTTCTATAGTGTAGTTGATATTTTAGTATAGGTTTACCATAATGTTTGGTGCAATTTTGTTGATTAAAATTATGTAGATGATAGGATAGGTTAACGTTTGATGTATTAGATATTAAGTTAGTCTATGCTAATTTGTAGGGTAGCACTTAATTTAGATTTTGCTCAATTCATTTTTCATTAATTTATTCATGTCCTTGAGTGAATGGTAAGTATATTAACTTGGTTAGATTCATGTAGATTAGCCTAGTTAGTTAGTTTAATTTGTATTTTAGATAAGGTCATTTTATTGAAATTTGTTTTTGGTATGAAGACATCTTCTCCAAAATTGTGGATTGCATTAAGGAAAGTCTAATAAATGAGATCCAGCCAAATTATTAAGGAGTTACTTTTTTAAAAGTGGATTGAATTTCAAAAGAGTTTCTAAAACTGATTTACATGATTTTGGCAAAAAATTAAATGCTACATCCTCTTTTAAGACCAGCCAAAATCGTGTTTTGTGTGTTTTAGGAAATGTTTTCAAATGGGTCCTATTGCTTTTAATGGAAAATGAATGAAAACTTGTTGGAACAAAAGGCTAAACGGTTTTTGAAATCAAGACTTTTCTAAATGAGCAATTAAGGCAATAAGGAGAGAGGAAGTCCCCTACCAAATTCGTTAATCCTTTGAGAAGCCCTTGATTAACTTTCTATTTTAACATGATCTAGTATGGATAGCATTAATGTAGTATTTATTGTTTTAGAATTAGGACTAGATTTTAGAAAATCATGTGTACTTAATTTAGTAAGATGTGCCTTAGTGTAGGTTTTAGAAATCGTGTATGCTTAGGTGTTAATATTAGTTTACATTTAATTTAGGAATTAATGTAGATTTACATTAGGGTTTTAGGAAATAATAATTAAGTATTAATATAGTGGCTAACCCAACTAGGGTGGCGTGAACCCTAGTCAATGCTTTATATTAAAACCGCCCCCTACTAACCATAACCGACCCTTATCAACCATAGTAGTTAGTAAGTAACCCTAGGCAATTTGCTAACCCTAGTTATTAGATTAACAATAGTTAGTCCCTAGCTTCCCTTAGTTAGAAACCAACTTAGCTGACCCTAGTGATTGATTAATTTTAGTAACCCTAGTAGACTAACCCTAGTTAACTAACTATAGTTAGTTATTAGCCTAGTTAATTAACCTTAGTCATATACCTAGTTAACCCTAGTTAGCTTAACCGCAGGTTAGTAGTTGTTTTATTAGGTTAGAATTAACACTATATTAATTAGTTCATTAGTTAATTATATTAGCTAGAGCATATTAGACTTAGTTAGATTTGTGATGCAGTTAGATAGTTTAGCATTAGAGTTAGTTAGTTAGTGAGTTTAGATTAGATTAGACTTAACCATTGGTGTAGATTAGATTTAGTATTCGTTATTTAGTGTATTTCTTAGATTTTAAATAATTAGATTAATTCTTGTCTTTGATGTAGTTTAACAGTAGTTTATATTAGGTTAAGACTATTTTGCTATTTGATTTAATGTTTTAATGTCAATTGTGGATTTATAGAAATGAATAGTGCACTGAAGTTTAAAACTGGTTTTTATCATGTCGAGCACTCATCATTTCATGTAGATTTTTCTCGAGTTTTCTGAAAATTATTTTTCTATTCTTCACATATGCGTGTTAACTGTCTTCAGACCAAATTTCAGCTCGATCCGAGTTGATTTGGTCTGGTTTTTAAGCATTTTGTGAAAATAGCTTTTTCTGGATTTTAAATTTTGGGTCTTGCGATTTCCAAGATTATCCTGATTTTGAAATGCTTATATCTGGAGATCGAGAACGTATTTTTTAAATCTGTAAAATGTGTCAGATTTTTAAATTTGTCAGTTACAGAACAGAAGTGATTTCGGAAAAATTGGAATTCGTTTTCTCCTCAAATCTTTGTTTTGCGAAAAATTGTTAGAGTCCACTTTTGCATTCTTTAGGGACAGAACAATCATTTAGTCTTTTGTTTAATTTCGTGTAGTTTTAGTGTTTTCTAGTATTGTAGTGAGTTAATTAGTAGATCATGTATTTTTAGTTTTCTTTAATAATAATTGTAGTTTAATTTCAGAAATAGTTTAGAAATAGTCGTAGATGTAATATAGATTTAATTTTTATTCATTTACAAACTTTTTGTTTTCATTGTGTAGGTTGATAAGTTAGAACATGTTACAGGTGTAATTCAAAGATGAAGTGCGCTGTGCACATGTGGTGAAAAGACAATTTTGCCCCTGGAGATCTGCTGAAGACTTAGCCTCCTACTTTAGTTATTTTCATAGTTTAGATTGATATTCAATGTAACTTGTAATATTAACTTAGTTGTAAACTTTGTTATATTAATAAAGTGTTATTTTAGAATTAATTCAGATTATATCCCGTTCCCTGTGGATTCGACCCGTACTCGCCACTTCTGTGGAAAGTCGGTTTTTATATCTTTGGTTGATGATTTTCCCAAGCATTTCATTGAAAAATATCTTTTAAAAATATGCATTCCAAAAGTACCAACCAATGCTCTTCTTCTTTAATACCTAGAGCTTTGGAAATTATCTCAGAGCAAATGTTGAGGCTACTGCCTCTATCAACTAGCACATGGGGTACAGTCATTCCCCTAGTTCGGACCACAATATATAAAGCATTATTATAAAATGCATGGGGCTTTGGTAGGTCCTCATCTGAGAACATGATTGGAGCGTTGGTCATGGTCTGATTGACGATCTGAGCCATGTCTTCAGGGGTGGTGCCTGGCTTGACCTTGATTTTTCGCAATAAATCATTCAGGACTTGCTGATGCTTGGGAGAAGCACATGCCAACTTGACGATAGGGATATTAGAGAGGGCAGTGATCGGTCTCTGCACTACATCTGCCTTTTCTTCTGATGCCTTGCCCTTTTCTGGCACAGATTTGATAAAGCTTTTGGGGAACCATGGCATTCTTTTGGCCACCTCAGGGGATGCCCCAGCAAGCTCCTTCGAGACATTCAGCTTGCTCAAAGTTGAAATGAGGTCCATCTTCTGGATTTCGGATTGGGCCTTATGCAGTACTAATACCTGATGCTGAATATCGATGTCATTGCTAGGGCATGGCTGAATGTGATTCTGTGGCTGAAACGATTGTTGAGAGACGACTGTCGCAAAATGATGGGGAAATGGTTGCTTCAGAATTTTCATTTTTTCATCTTCGGCACCTTCCACCAGAAGGTTCTTGTTAATATAATCCTGAATGATATTCTTTAGGACGAAGCAATTCTCCGTGTCATGTCCCACTGTCCAGTTGAACTTGCAGAATCTATCCTTCATTTTTTTCATGACCACTGGTGGATTGGCTACTCTCGGCAGTTTGATCATGTCACTGGTAAGCATATACTCAAGTACTGTCTTGAGTGACTGATCCAGGGGAGTGAACTTTTTGTCATAGCTTCATCCTTCATGTTTCACCTTTTCACGGGATTTCAATCCCTGCTCTAGCTAAAGTGGTTTGTTGTTTTGAGGAGTCGACTTGCCTTTCTGATCATTTTTATGAGGGTTTGAACCCCCTACACCATAACAATAATCCCTATTTTGTTGTCTGCGATGATTCCCATTGTTGTTTCTAATAGAATGGGTGAAATGAGCCTTCTTCTGCCCATTCTGACTGCTGCCCTTGATAAAAGTGAAGCCCTCATAGACTCTGTTTTCCATACTTAGTTCGAGCCATTCGGCTCGCTCTGTCAATTCAATGAATGTTTTTGATGGTGCAGTAGAAATGAGACCTCTCAGAGATTGCGAGAAATTGCTCAATATTAGAGATAGTGCATGCCCTTCTGATATCGGGTCTCACATTATAAGCTGACCTCCATCGGTGAATAAAGTTTCTAGCCTTCTCGTCTTCTTTTTACTTGAAGCCACAGAGATGGATGAGAGTTGGAAGTGCCTCAACATTGAAAAGGAATCGTTAGATGAACAGATTCACCACCTTGTCAAACTCTTTCAATTCGATCAGATTGACATGCTCTGAATACCATTTAGTTGTTGTTCTCTCTAGACTGTGAGGGAAACAAAGGAAGAGAGCTTGATTGTCTCGCTTGAATTTTGCACATTCAACAAAGAACATGGCCAGATGTGCCTTTGGGTCGCTAGAACCATAAGACTTGATAATTTTTCTAGGAAGATTGTCATCTCCATTCAAACCATCATAGAAGTCTTTGCTCGTAAAGACCTTACACTTGTCACGGGCCTGCAGATCTTTGACCATTTTAACCACATCTCTGAGTTATGGTTGGTCAGAATCATTGACAGATTGATCTTTGAATTTGTGGGCTGACCCCTGTCCTTGGGTTGATTTGCAAACTGTAACGCCCCGGATTTCCAAAACAAAGCTAAGTTAAAATTTTCTTGAATTTCTTCTTCTTTTTTCTTTGTAGTGGAACTTAGAAAAGATTTTAGCAGCAGAATCAGACGATAATGAGTCATCGGTTTTAAAAAACTCTAAGCACGTTGCAGGTATGTGGCCAAGCAACTCATTGACCACCGAAGTGTTTCATTTTATCGAAAACCACATGTTTATTACAACATCACTGCTTGGAAAATCAGTATAAGTTCAATAAAGGGAAGCAATACAACTCTGTCTAGAGAAACCCTGGAACTTGATGCTGCCTTGTTCCGCATATCACCACGCAGGTCCAACACCTGAAATCCTCATAAAACGGGGTCAGAACCACTGATGGTCTGGTAAGCAAGCAATCATACGTTCATTCAACTCAAGTACATACGATGACCACTTAGGGTCGTAATTCGTAATAATGATGCCCAAGCCTCAAAGACTTAGTGTATATCGCAAGAGCCTCCTCAGGGCTATGAGTTGAACATTTGCTCAAGTCTCCATGACTTAGCCTTGACATTTTCCGGGTCTCAAAGGGATGTCTAGCTCAAGTCTTCATACTTGGCACATCTGTATCCCACGCATCTAAGGGCAGCTCCTCGAGCTTCGCTTAGCCGTGTGGATACAACACAGGTCTTTGCCTAGTCGGTCCAGTCGTATACCGATCATGACACCTTCACAAAGGTTATGCAGAACTGAGTCAACAACGTCCATACACTCATCCATTCAAGCATCACTGAACCTAGAGCTAATGCATTGTTTCGATAATTAACATCTTCCACCCTTGGTACGCAGGCGAAGCAATTGTCCGGGCATCAACTCGACGTTCTGGGGGTTGATTATTCTATGTATTTTAGATACCCCAGAGGCCTGTTGACCCTATCCATAGTAGGGCAGTGTGTTTCAACTAAAAGAACCCTACTAGGCCCATATTCGGATGCATCCTCTACTTGCAGTAGTTGGGTTCAATCCTTCAATCTTAAGGATAACCACGACCCCAAAACCCATGAGTGACTGAGGCCATCGTGGACTCTATCAGGTCCAAAGTCAAATACGTGTCACTCAAGGTTGTATCATCACTGTCATTCCACAGTGAGCATAATTCTTGAAGGGGTCTGTCAGTCTTATAATTACTTGGACATATATTTGCATGCCATTTAGGCAGCCCGTGTCTCAGCTCTACGGGAGTATGTACCCGACCCCATTCAGTCTGCCCCAACACAATCATTAACTGAGGGGGTACCCCTAACACGATTTTCAACCACGGGGTATGTGCGACCTTAAGTCTTATTCATATGCATGCAGAACACCGCTCTTGGCACTACGGCCACCACGAGCATCACACCTCTTCTGGGTAGAAACAACACACTCTGGCTCTTCGGCCCTTACGAGTCTGGTTGTGTAACCGTTCTCAATGAGCATGCATATGACTCGATCTAAATAGATCGGTTGCTCGGCGTATTTTTATGCAACGAGTCCGAACCTGGTTAAGGTGCAACCTCTACTCTGGCTCAGCTGCCCTTACGAGCAAGGTGCCCTCGTAGGCACAAGGATACGAGTCATTCTGGCATCGTTCCATCAGCGGACATCATTATGTTGTTTAACTGGTTTTGGCAGCTCTTCTGGCAATCATTTCGTCAGCACCTCCCCTGCTCTATCAACAACGGTGCGACAAACCCTTCTACGTTGTAGAAGGCATTCCATGAACTAGGTAGCACTCTACTGTATGACAGAGTATCCTGCTACGTTCTTTCTGAGCTATTCTTAGCTTCTTCAGAAATTTTAGCAGCACTTCCTCTCTTTAACGGAGAAAGCGTGCGTTTCTTTTATCCATTTCAGCGGCATCTCCCCTCTTTGGCGAGAAATCGCTATGCTTAACTCTAGAAATGGATGTGCACCATTGTGCATACCTTGCATCCATCAAGATTGCAGGAACCCTAGGCCATAGCGAAACCATACGTAATGGACTTAGTCTTTACGTAAAGAGCATTTTGCCAAAAAAGTGAAGCCTTTCCAATAGGGGCTTTATTCGTCAAGCAGAATCTTAAACGTGGAGCGGTAAGAGAATCGCATTGGCGATTTGGAGTTTATCTCCATTTGAATGCTCATTTATGCGCCATATATGTAGTATAAGCAGAAGCCTGTGATTTATACAACGGTGGCGTAAAGAAATGCATATACTATTATTCAGGGTGTGTAACTGAACGAAATATTCTACATATATATTTGTAGAAAGCAGGAGCCTTGGTGTCATTTAACACGACGGCGTAAGTAAATGCATAATCGAAAGTGCGTTAATCAGAAATTGTAGAAAGCAAGAGCCTTGGCATCATACGACGCGACGGCAAAGGTAAATTACACAGCCTGTGCGATATAAGACGCGTCAGCAGAATCAGCAGATAAACACCTAGATCTGTATCCAATGATAGTTACGAGGCGAGCGAGTGAACACCAAAGTGTCCTAGAGGGCTCAACCATGAACTAGGGTGAGATACTATTTTGAAGAATGCATATACTGCATATTCGAACATATATATCCGACGATAGTTACGAGGCGAGCGCGTGAACACCGAAGCGTCATAGAGGGCTCAACCAAGAACTAAAGCAAGATACTACTTTAGGAAGTATATGTTATATACAAACAAGCAAATACTTTAGAGAGATGGTTCAACGAAGCGAACTTACTTCAATTTGAGAAAGAAACGACTCCGGAACGCTTCGATGCTTTGAATGAGGTTCGACTTCAAAAAGGATCAACTCCGGACTTCAAATGAAAAAGGACTTTGACTTTGACTTCAAACCTAACTATGTTCAAATCAAGTCAACTGGGTTTAGACTAGGTCAGGTGGGTTAGGACCAGGTCAGGCAGGCTAAGACCAGATCAGGCAGGCTCAGGTGGGCTAGGCTAGGTAGGGGAGGTTTGGAAAAGGAGGAGAGAGAGAGTGGTTGGCGATTTTCTAAAGGAGGGGGGCTCCTCTATTTATAGAGGAGGTTTCTTAGGGGCTAAACAACCCCATTTGCCTAAATGCCCTTGAGTTTTTTCAGAAATCCCTTCCATGGAAGGTGCTGGAAGATGCTGGAAGGTGCTGGAAGGTCCTGGAAGGTGCTGGAAGATGTTGGAAGGTCCTGGATGGTGCTAGAAGGCTTTGGAATATTCTAGAATATTTTCTGAGAAATATTTTTTTGGGTCCCACCAACATTTCCATGGGTCCCGCAAAAAAGTCAAGTTTTCGGCAATTTTTTTCTGAAAAATTCTAAGTACGTCATTCTCTTCATATTTACGTAACTAAGAAAGTTGGCTCGAGGAAATCTTTTGATTTCTTTCAGATAGGAAGTTATGGCTTCCAGAGTGTTTGAGCATATATTCGCAAAGCGACGAATACCTTAAGTATAACTGGCTCGCAGGAATTGATTTGTTTCGCATTCTGAGAAAAAATGATATTTTTACCGATAAATGCCTTATGAATTTTATTCAGATGTTTTTTTGAAAAATTGTGGGTCTTACACAAACTTCCTATTGGACCTCAAACTCTTCATCGGTGTCACCCATCGATTCTGATTCATCAGATGTATCCTCATGTTGGATACGCTTCTTAGATATCTTTACTTGCTTTTTCAATACCCGGCCTTTAGTCTTTTTCTTATTATGAGCTTTTCTTGAGCTGGCCTCGGTCTGTTTAGACAACATCTTGTTTATCATTCTCTTTAACAACGACTACATCTAAGGGTTAATATCATCATTGCCCTATTGGCTTCTATTTTTGGCAGATTGTGGAGAAGCCATTTCTTGTTCAGATGCTGACAAATAACTAATGTGTTGGACTGGTACGGTTTTCCTGCCGGACCTTGTCTGAACCATGTAAGATTACTAGTGCTCTCTATAGAACAAAATGGGCAATTAGTTTTGAAGAATCGCTTTGGGATAAAACAAATAGAGGAAACAACCTTTGATGAGGGTTACGTTGACAATTTTGAAGGATATCTCATTACCAGGGATTAGGTCATCGCTGGAATCACGACAATTGCGTTGATATTCTTTGTAAAAGAGATAAACAACTAAGATATGCCTGGTTACATAGGCGAGGTCGTCAAACCATAACAAAAAGATTATTTGCAAAAAAAAGAATGATTTTATTAATAATAAGCTTGAGAAAGAGGGGGCAGACAGACAATGTGCCACCACTCATGATAGTTAGAAGACACTCAGGGATCAGAAAAAACAGTGAGAGTTACAAAAGAATCACAACTATGCTTGGCAGAATGATATGTTTCAGACCACTAAGCAGACTTCAGATCAAATTTTGGCACGATGCCTGACAATAATCAAGCTTCAATGTGCTTTTGTCTTTGTGAGAACTGTCTAACACATCGCTCTTGCTGATAATAAATCGAGAAGAAAGGTCTGAGTAACTTGAATCGCTTGCCATATGCATAGGTGTACCAAGGGAGTGACTCATGACGGTCGAGAAGGCTAGTCCTATTGTGCATAAGATCATTGCATGTTGAATCCTTTCTCGCGTTGCTCGGGATAGGGAGTCGGCTACTTCAAATGCTCCATACTGTTGGTATAACTCAAACAGATCGACATACTGGCTCTCATATGCCTCTATTAATGGCCAAGATCTGCATCCAGTCATACGGGCTAAAGCATCTCGGGGGTCCAGTCCCTTGACATTGATCAAGAACTGCTACTCTATCGGATCATCGGGTTGTCCAGCTGGATCAGGTAGACCCATAATGTCTGAGAACTCATCCAGTAGTAGAGTCATCTCTCCCCACAGTAACCAAAAGGTACAGGTATGCGGATTCTGTTGAGAAACTCTGTTTTGATGTCACATAATATGATACGCTGTCGTATTTGATTTTATATGATATGATAATATGTCCTCTTGAAAAATGTTATATTATGACTGAATATGTTTTGCCATAAATCTAACGAGTATTTGATGCAAGGATATCTCACCCAAAAAGGATGGAGACTTCCTGTTCAAGTACAACTAGTGCAATCATACTCCTTGAAGAAAAAGCTTGATGAGCCATGCATTCCTAAAGTTCAACTGAAGAGATCGGCTTCCTCAAGATGAAGATTTTTTCTTCTTTAGAGTCATATGTAACAGAACCTTCAGGAACATGCATATTGCATATTACATACTCATTCATAAAAACTATATCATAAAAGTATACAATAGTTTCAAAAAGCTACTTTTTGAAAACTAATAATTGTACCTTCTTACAACCATTTATGAAAAAGGTATTTTGACATGATTTCAAAATGTAATAATTGTACCTTACATCATATACAAGACAACATGAAAAGAAATGTAGGAAAAAGACAAAACATGAAATCGGCTACATAAAGAAAAACAAATATAATATGTTTTTTAAAAGACTCTAGTTACCTTTTTACAAACCCATAGAATGTCGACTTACTTGAAGTCATCATTCTCTTTGTACAAGCATTAAATACCTCCTGTAAGAAATCCATGTTAAATATCCTTCTCAAGAATGTCGACTTTCTTGTAGTCCTCATTCTCTCTGAAGACTTTGAAAACCACAACATAAAGAAAACACTTGACATGACTATGTACAAATAATATCTTAAAGCACTCATTGTACTTACACTCATTTAAAGTAAAGAAGTACTTATGTACCTCAAATCATTAATTAGAATAAAGACAAAACTACAATCCAACGTTCAATGTACCATTGTAAGAAATAGACTTTTTACATAAAATATGCATTACCTAAAATATTACAACGACTAGTGTACCCTATATTTTACTTTTATGGAAAAAGGCATTCTCGAATTTCTCTAAAAGATGTTTTTGAAATGACATAACATTTCACATTTCAAAAAGGCTACAATTTCAAAATATAACGACTACTTTTTTAAATGCTATATAAACACACTCAAATAAACTATTCAATGGAATGGAATGGACGTGTGAGCTTACAACGAGAAAAAATCCTATTCATTATTTGAAAAAGAGAGCCTTGAAAAAGAAAGAGAAAAAGGAAAGAAACAAAAGAGAAAAAGTCAAGTATAGCTCTTTGACAAAAAGTATCTTCTGAGTGACAAACAGAACATTCTGAGAATCCTTCATTCGTGCATTCATATCATTCTGAAGGTTCTATAGGAAGTATTGTAACTTTCTGTTATTCACTGTTTTCCTTCTTTGTTGAAAGAAGTAGACCTCTGAGAAAGAGGGTGTTGCCCTTCTCAGTTGAGAGAAGAAGACCTCTGTGGAAGAGGGTGTGCCCCTTCTCTGTTGAGAGAAGAAGACCTCTGAGGAAGAGGGTGTTGTACTATTTATCCGGTGACTCGGATGTTATAGTGGAAAGCTCAAGTGGTTTGCTTGGGGACTGGATGTAGGACTGGGTATTGACCGAACCAGTATAAATTCTGTGTTTTTTGTGTTGTGCCTTAGTGCCTTATTTTTTATTTTAGCGATCTTAATCATATTTCACTATTCACCCCCCCTCTAGTGGAATTTCATTTGGTATCAGAGCAGGTTTGCTGGTTACGACATAACAAGTCTTCCAGCACAAATGGCATCTACCTCTTATGCTCGTGATATTGAAGGTCAACACGCATCTCGTCCTCCTTTCTTCAATGGATCCAACTATGGATACTGGAAGTGCAGAATGGCTATATTTCTCAAATCCATAGATTTTGCTGTATGGAAAATTGTTGAGCATCCATACACATCTTCATCCGCAGACTATAACTTATGGTCTGATGAAGAAAAGAAAATGGCAAACCTAAATGCAAAGGCTATGAATGCCTTATATTGTGCCATTGATCAGAACGAATTCAACAGAATATCTATATGTGAATCTGCATATGATATTTGGCATTCTTTGGAGGTTATTCATGAAGGAACCAACAAAGTAAAAGAAGCCAAAATCTCATCTCTTGTCAGAAAATATGAGTTGTTCAAAATGAACAAAGATGAACCCATCACAGAGATGTTTACCAGATTCACCAACATCACTAACGATCTGAAATCTCTAGGTGTAACATATTCCCAGACAGAAAAGGTGAAGAAAATCTTGAGATCTCTCACAACTGATTGGGAGAAAAAGACTACAGCTATTAAAGAAGCTCAAGATTTATCTAAGCTTACTCTAGACGACTTATTAGGCAATCTTATGGCCTATGAAGTCCACATGAAAGAAAGAAGGAAAGAAGAACAACCAATAAAGAAAACTCTAGCCTTCCCAGCTCTATCTGAGAATGAAGACTCAGATAAAGAATCTGAAATTGCGCTACTAACCAGAAAATTCCAGCGCTTCATGAGAAGGAACCGGCTTCCAAACAAGCACAAGGAAAGAAAAAACCCTAAGGAAGATCCCATGTGCTATCAATGTAATAAGCCAGGTCACTTGAGCAATGACTGTCCCCTTCTCAAAAGAAAGTCCAAGACCGAGGAACCAAAAAAGAGGTTCTTCAAGAAAAAGGCTCTGCATGCTCAATGGGATGACTCAGAACCATCCACCAGTGAAGAGTCAAGTGATGATGAAGCCGAAACTGCAAACATGTGCTTCATGGCAAACGAAAGCTCTGTAAGTGAAATTTCTGATTTTTCCTTTGAAGAACTTCTAGATGCTTTTCAAGAACTATTTGAAGAATCTAGAAAATTAAGCTTCAAAAATAAAACTTTAAAATCTGAAAATCTAGAGCTTTCCCAGAAAAATGAAAAACTCAGTAGTGAAAACTCTGAGTTGAAAAAGAAAAATCTTCTTATTACTTCTGAAATCTTATCTACTAGCTTCAAGACTAAAAATTTGCAGGTAGAAATTTCAGAATTAAAAAGTAAAACTGAAAACCTTATGAAAACAGTTTTCAAGTTTACCAAAGTAAAAGAGAACTTGGATAAACTCCTATCTTCTCAAAAAGTCTCTTTCTACAAGAATGGTATTAGTTACTCTCATTTCAACAAGCCTTCTTGTATGAATCAAAAGACCACTTTTGTGAAAAGTTCGTCTGAACCAAATAAGGAGTATTATAATGTTAATTTTTTTAACTCCTCTAAGGTTGTAGACAAACCCAAATCCAAATGGATATGGGTTCCAAAGTCTAACAAAAAGGGACCCGATTGGGTACCAAAAAGAAATTTTACTTGATGATTTGCAGGCTCCAAATAAGAAGAACAGATGGATTCTAGACAGTGGATGTTCAAAACACATGACAGGACATCCAGACCTTTTTGTTGTTCTTTATCATAAAGAAGGAGGAACCGTCACCTTTGGAGATAACAACAAAGGTTTGATAATTGGCATTGGTAATATTGGTAACATAGATAAACCTCTTATCAAAGACGTTCTCCTTGTTAAAGGCTTAAAACATAACCTACTAAGTATCAGTCAAATGTGTGACACAGGTTATAATGTTAGCTTTAATCATGATGCATGCCTCATAGCAGACACCAACGAAAACATCATCTTAAAAGGTATAAGAAAGAATAATATATATGAACTATACCTAGAAAACATCACAGAACATTGCCTTATAGCTAATAATGACTCTCAACATTTATGGCACATGAGAATGGGTCATGTAAATTCTAAGTACATGTCTAAATTAGCTAAAAATAAGTTAGTACGTGGGTTACCCAAAATATCTTTTAAAAAGGATTATTTTTGTGATGCATGTCAATTAGGAAAACTGTCCAAATCATCTTTTAAATAAAAAAATATCATTTCTAGCAAAAGACCTCTAGAACTTCTCCACCTGGATCTTTTTGGTCCTTCTAGAGTAGCTAGTCATAATCACAATAAATATGTTTTTGTCATTGTAGATGACTACTCAAGATTTACTTGGGTAATATTTTTGAAAAACAAAAGTGATACGTTTTGTCAATTTGAAATTTTATGTAAAAAATTATAAAATGAAAAATCTTGCTCTATTGTTAAAATCCGTAGTGACCATGGAGGAGAATTTGAAAATGAACTTTTTGAAATTTTTTGTAACTTGCATGGTATTTCTCATAACTTTGCCTTTCCTAGAGCTGCACCTCAAAATGGTGTAGTAGAAAGAAAGAATAGAACCCTTCAAGAATCTGCTAGAACTATGCTCCAACACAACAATCTTGCTAAATCCTTTTGGGCAGAAGCTGTTAATACTGCATGCTACATAACAAATAGAGTTCTCATTAGACCCTTATTAAATAAAACTCCCTATGAACTATTCTATGACAGAACTCCAATAATAGACTATTTCAAAGTCTTTGGTTGTAAATGCTTTATCCTAAACACAAAAGATAGCCTAGATAAATTTGATGCTAAATCTATTGAAGGCATATTTTTATGATATTCAAGTCATAGTAAAGCATACAGGGTTTTCAATAAGTGTTCTAAGTCTATTGAAGAATCTATGCATGTTAGTTTCTGTGAATCTATTGATCAATCTGTTCATAAGCAAACTAACGATGATGATGTTGAAAGTACAGATTTATTTTTAGATAACACAGCTAAGTCTAATGAAGATGATCATCAAAGAACTTTTGTGGATATCAAAGATCATCCTTAAAAGCAAATTTTGGGAGAACTGACAAAGGGGGTTCAAACTAAAGCTCAGCTAGAACGGATTGCAAATATGGCATTCATTTCTCAACTTGAACCAAAGAAGATTGATGAAGCCATCATCGATGAGTTCTGGATGCTAGCCATGACTGAAGAACTGAATCAATTCCAAAGGAATGAAGTTTGGGATCTTGTACCAAGACCAAAGGATCATCCGATCATTGGGACAAGATGGATCTTCAGAAACAAGCTAGATGAAACAGGTAATGTTATAAGAAACAAGGCAAGACTAGTAGCTCAAGGATACAACCAGGAGGAAAGTATTGATTTTGATGAAACATTTGCTCCTGTTGCTAGACTTGAATCTATTAGAATGCTTTTAGCATATGCAAGCTATATGGATTTCAAATTATATCAAATGGATGTTAAAAGTGCCTTTCTAAATGGTTTTATAAATGAAGAAGTTTATGTAAAACAACCTCCAGGATTTGAAAATGAACAATATCCAGATCATGTTTTCAAACTCAAACGTGCTTTGTATGGTTTAAAACAAGCACCTCGTGCTTGGTATGATAGACTTAAAACCTTTTTGTTAAAAACTGGTTTTTCTGTAAGCAAAGCAGACTCTACATTATTTATAAAAATAGTGAATAATCATACCCTAATTGTTCAAATATATGTAGACGATATCATCTTTGGATCTTCTAACAATACTCTTTGTGAAGAATTTTCTAAGTCCATGCAGAAAGAATTTAAAATGAGTATGATGGGAGAACTCACCTACTTTCTTGGACTGCATATTAAGCAAACCAAGGATGGAGTTTTCATCAATCAATCTAAGTATGCTCGTGAACTTCTGAAGAGATTCAACATGAACTCAACTGCTTCAAAATCTACTCCTATGAGCACTACTACTGTTTTGGACAAAGATGAAGATGGTAAGTTTGTTGATACAAAGGTATACCGAGGTATGATAAGCTCACTTCTATATTTAACTGCTAGCCGTCCAGATATTATGTTCAGTGTTTGCTTGTGTGCTAGATTTCAGTCAAACCCAAAAGAATCACATCTTAAGGCTGTAAAAAGAATAATGAGATATTTAAAAGACAGTTGATTTTGGATTATTCTATTCAAAATCCTCTACATTTGATTTAATCTCATACAGCGATGCTGACTTTGCTGAAAGTAAATCTGACAGAAAAAGCACAAGTGGAACATGTCATATGCTAGGGCACTCTCTTGTATCATGGTTCAGTAAGAAACAAAATTGTATATCCTTATCAACTACTGAAGCCAAATATATTGCTGCTAGCCTAGCCTGTACACAAGTTATCTGGATGAAACAAACCTTAAAAGATTTTGGTTTAAATTTTGAAAATACAACTATCTTCTGTGATAATACTAGTGCTATAAACTTATCTAAAAATCCTATTCTACACTCACGAACTAAGCACATTCAAATAAGACACCACTTCTTAAGAGAACAAGTCTTAAACAAAATAATTAAACTGGAATTCATACCCACTAATCAATAGTTAGCAGATATTTTCACTAAACCATTGAAACATGAAGACTTTACACGAATTAGAAGAGAACTAGGAATATGCAAACTAAGTGACTTATAAATTAATCACACTTATTATAATACTTCTTATAAGTTTTGTTAAAATCTTATTTTAAAAGTTTTCTTCTTCTTATCGATTTTTGTTAGTCAAACTAGATTTCCCTATTCACGTACACTTCAAAACTCTTATAAGACACATTCTTTATGTCTTTCAACTTGTCATCTTTTCAAGTACACATCCATTATGACTTCTTGTCCTATCTCCTTTCACTCATATCCATAAAAAAATAATTATATTAAAAGCTATCATGACATTGTTCACATCACTCATACCATAACTCCTTTATTATTTTTTTTGTCTTTTTGGGAAAACTTCTCTTACGATAAATTGATTCACCTTCAACATAATAACATAATTAGTTTATGAAAAATCTTGCTTTTCAAATTTTTAGTTAAAATCGGATGATTTTTTTTTAGGTCTAGTTACTATGTTCTCACGTAAAGTTTTACTATATCATCTTTTATATCATAGCCTAAAGAACTATCTATTATCATCTCTTCTTATTTTACATCTTTTACAAAAAAGTATTGTAAAAACACTCGTACTCCACCCTTTAGTACTTTCTCTCTCTCATAACATATTGACCCGTGTGTATGACTCCGTTACTACTTTTAAAACTTAACTTTATTCTCTATGAACTTCCTCAAATCGAGTTTCTTTAAAAATATGTTTATCGAATAAACAATAATTCATATCAATCATAACTTTATGTCTTTTATCAATCATGTTTTTTATTACTTCTTATCCTACTCGACAATTCATATATGTCATCTCACTTTTCTCCATGACTACTCTCACTCCTTCTACACATATCCATAAAAAATTTTTTATAAACAATTATTACTCTTCATTCATAAATATCTTTTTGTCTCATCACTATTTATAGTCAAAGTGTGTCCCTCTCATCTTTACGTATACTCATAAAACAATACAAATGTGAAGACACATTAATCATGACACATTTTTTTTAAGCATTCTTTTCCTTCAAAAATGTCATATCTTTCAAACCACATATCTGTATCACCCTTCTTTATGTCTATTCATTCTTCTTCCACGCCTATCAAAATATATATATTTATTAAATAACAAATTATTGCCTCTCACTCACTCATCTTTGTTTGTCTTATTCCAAAATCACACTTCACGAATTTGGAATGCTTCCATATCAAGTAATATCATGTAGTTAAAGTTGTTTGTTTTATTAGGCCATTATTTTCTTCACTCTCTTCAATAGGTCACTCCATACTCCATTTATAACTTTTCTCACTACTCGATACACTCTCCCATAGTATATTTGTTCAAATCTATGTCCTTCTTAACTTACATACCAATATGATACACTATCTTCCACCATTGATTTGATTTGTCATTCACAAGCCCCTTAACTTACAACTCACGAATTTCCTTATTCAAACTACAATCCAAAAATCCTTCACTTCCAATACCATTCAATTATTGTCACAATTATTTTCTCTCTTCTATTTAACCGTTTGGTTCATTCCTCACCAATACCACTAGTAGCTCACTATCCTCCTACATACTTTCAAACTCCTTCTCTCTCAACTTCCTTTTGCAATGGCTTCCTCTTCAACCTCTGCAATCACTGCTGCAGATCTTAGATATCCAAGTCTTTTTCATGACTACAACTTACTTTGTTCTCGACCCATTCATGAAGGAAAATTAGTTCACTATGAAGACTTTATGCTATTTGACCTAGACAACTATCTCCCCGAACTCAAAAATCTACTAGGATCTTCATCCCAAGCTGCCTATTTTCCTGAACTAGTTCGACTATTCTATACAAACTTTTTCACTGATCATGAACAAACTAAAATCACCAGTAAAGTCCGAGGAAAGCTGATGTTTTTCGATGCTTCCGACCTAGGTAGAATTCTAAACCTACCTTCCACCGCCACCGACCTCAACAACATAGTACCAATCGAACGATCGGTACTTCGAAAAATTCTCCTCTGCACCAACTGTCACCAACTTCCCTGGCACATGAGGAATCTCCAACCTCATGCTCAATTACTTGCCCAGATTCTTCTCCACAACATCTATCCCAAGCTTCCCCGCAAGGGATTAGTTCCACGAAAAATCTCTCTCCTTATCTACGCCATTTTCTCATCTACTCCGATAAACTGGTCCTCCATTCTTTTCAACCTTTTTATTCGTTATCAGAAATTCAAGCCTCTTCTTTTCGAGTGTTTCATAACTCCCATTCTCAAATACTTCAAAGTACCCCTTCACAACGAAGTTATCCTCCATCCCTCTCAGGTCCTCAATGCTACCACCTTCAATCTAAGGTCCCTGCACATGCCCGGCTCTGATGAAGAAGATCCAACATCCACCTTCAATTACTTCCCTGCTCTGATGGATGTCCAGCGCTCTCAGGATCGTATTCTTCGCCATCAAGCCTCGTTGCAGCAAACTCTACGGACCCTCCAGTCGGATCAAGTCAACCGAACACATCCTACTCCACCTTCGGAATAAACTTTTTTACTGTAATATTTATTATTGGTCTGTAATAACTCTCTTACTCTGATCCCTTCCTTTTTGTCTATGACAAAGGGGGAGAACACCTGTCTCCATTATTGGAGAAATACTCTCTTTAAACATTTTTCAATATTTTATCATATTATTATTTCTATGCATAATGTCTTTTTGACAGGGGGAGCATATTTTGTCATCATCAAAAAGGGGGAGAATGTTGAGAAACTCTGTTTTAATGTCACATAATATGATACACTGTCATATTTGATTTTATATGATATGATAATATGTCCTCTTGAAAAATGTTATATTATGACTGAATATGTTTTGCCATAAATCTAACGAGTATTTGATGCAAGGATATCTCACCCAAAAAGGATGGAGACTTCCTGTTCAAGTACAACTAGTGCAATCATACTCCTTGAAGAAAAAGCTTGATGAGCCATGCATTCCTAAAGTTCAACTGAAGAGATCGGCTTCCTCAAGATGAAGATTTTTTTCTTCTTTAGAGTCATATGTAACAGAACTTTCAGGAACATGCATATTGCATATTACATACTCATTCATAAAAACTATATCATAAAAGTATACGATAGTTTCAAAAAGCTACTTTTTGAAAACTAATAATTGTACCTTCTTACAACCATTTATGAAAAAGGTATTTTGACATGATTTCAAAATGTAATAATTGTACCTTACATCATATACAAGACAACATGAAAAGAAATGTAGGAAAAAGACAAAACATGAAATCGGCTACATAAAGAAAAACAAATATAATATGTTTTTGAAAAGACTCTAGTTACCTTTTTACAAACCCATAGAATGTCGACTTACTTGAAGTCATCATTCTCTTTGTACAAGCATTAAATACCTCCTGTAAGAAATCCTTGTTAAATATCCTTCTCAAGAATGTCGACTTTCTTGTAGTTCTCATTCTCTCTAAAGGCTTTGAAAACCACAACATAAAGAAAACACTTGACATGACTATGTACAAATAAATATCTCAAAGCACTCATTGTACTTACACTCATTTAAAGTAAAGAAGTACTTATGTACCTCAAATCATTAATTAGAATAAAGACAAAACTACAATCCAACGTTCAATGTACCATTGTAAGAAATAGACTTTTTACATAAAATATGCATTACCTAAAATATTACAACGACTAGTGTACCCTATATTTTACTTTTATGGAAAAAGGCATTCTCGAATTTCTCTAAAAGATGTTTTTGAAATGACATAACATTTCACATTTCAAAAAGGCTACAATTTCAAAATGTAACGACTACTTTTTTAAATGCTATATAAACACACTCAAATAAACTATTCAATGGAATGGAATGGACGTGTGAGCTTACAACGAGAAAAATTCCTATTCATTATTTGAAAAAGAGAGCCTTGAAAAAGAAAGAGAAAAAGGAAAGAAAGAAAAGAGAAAAAGTCATGTATAGCTCTTTGACAAAGAGTATCTTCTGAGTGACAAACAGAACATTCTGAGAATCCTTCATTCGTGCATTCATATCATTCTGAAGGTTCTATAGGAAGTATTGTAACTTTCTGTTATTCACTCTTTTCCTTCTTTGTTGAAAGAAGTAGACCTCTGAGAAAGAGGGTGTTGCCCTTCTCTGTTGAGAGAAGAAGACCTCTGTGGAAGAGGGTGTGCCCCTTCTCTGTTGAGAGAAGAAGACCTCTGAGGAAGAGGGTGTTGTACTATTTATCCGGTGACTCGGATGTTATAGTGGAAAGCTCAAGTGGTTTGATTGGGGACTAGATGTAGGTCTGGGTATTGACCGAACCAGTATAAATTCTGTGTTTTTTGTGTTGTGCCTTATTGCCTTATTTTTTATTTTATCGATCTTAATCATATTTCACTATTCACCCCCCTCTAGTGGAATTTCAGATTCCACCGCTCTACTAATGCTTGAATTAAACTATCATTGATGATCTACTACCCCACTGTTGATGCCGGTTCTAATCCGCAGTCACTCAGATGGTTCGGTAACATACGAGAGAAGTTCTTGAACCAAGAATAGTACCACCGAAGAATGAAAGGTTCGGTGTTCAGAGTTCGATAATCAGAGAGACTTTGCCGCACCTCATAGGAGATATGACCCTCAGGAAAGACTGAATCAAGTTGACTGGATGCCATCAGGATAAACTGGAAAATAAAGAAGAAATCAGGACAAGACTTGAGAAAAATACATGATTTTTTGAAGAAATTACAGGCAGGATAAAAACAAGGCTAGAACGTTGAGTTCCAGAGGAAAGGAAGGATGAAAATCACCTGGAGTTTTGAAGAAAAGAGAGGAGTTTTCTGAAAATCGTCGAGGGTTTGAAGAAAACAAAGGGTAATATATGAAAACAACTGGAAAATAGGGGATTTTAAAAATTGTTCAGTGTTTTCTGAAAATTATGAAAAATATGAGAAAATAAAGAGAATAAAAAGCAAACAACCAAAGTACATTCAATCACATCCTACACAAACAAGTATGCACATACAACATTCCCTAAAGGCTGACTCTAGATACACAAATTTTGAAATAGTTGTAGGACCCTAATCCTAACTTTAAGGCTCAGATCATCTGTGTCTGATCATGCTATGCCTATATACTCGAGCCGAGGCTTAGTGTACATGGCATAAAATCAATTTCTCCGGTTCTAGGCTCATGTTTTCCAACATCCTTGAGTGCCTGTCGATTTACTTTGGACTATGGCCCTTGGTACGTGGCAAGAGGGTTTAACCCAAATAGGTAGCCCAGTTGTGAGGCTTTGTCCCAAACTATGGTTCTGGAAGAAAGCCCAACAATGTGAAGACCGAGTAAAGATAGGTGGGGTTGTTTTTAGAAATATGATCACATGCAAGAAAACTGAGGGCTCTAAAACCTAAAGAAGTAGAATTTTGAAGAACTTTAAGAAGCAAACATTGTTTTCAATCAGATCCTAGATTAAGGAAGGTTGTATTAGACCTAGGTCTAAGTGAGCATGAATAATGTCTCCTCAATCAGTCTTAACAAACCATGCCTAAGTCTACATGCAATCCATGTCAGTTGGGTTTGATTCTAGGCTCCTAGGTTCACATAATATCATGAAATAAAAGCTGACATTTATAGAACATGATTTTGACAAATTGAATAGAGCAAAGCACTAGATTGATCAGGCGAAGACAGGTCCCATCAAGGTTGCCAAACCTGCTATCATTTCAAATTTTTACTTTTGCAAGTCAAACTAACTTTTGAAAAAGATTTTGAAAATAACTCGCCTCCATTTTTAAATGTAGGATAATTCCGAAGAATGGGACTCACCTGTCGGTACGAGGTTCAACCGTTCCTGACACCTTTACCAGGGATAATTGAACCAAGGATCAATCTGATGCTTTGCTTTGCTCAACTTGTCTAAATCATGGTCTATTTTCTAAATGCACAAAGAATCAGGCATGTGCTATGAATTTCTAAAAATGCAAATTTGAAAACATGATGTTTGACTTAAAGATTTGAAATACTTAGGAAATCCTTGGAAAAGATAACACTTTGAAAATCGTGATCCGTGTTGATAGAATATTTTTGAACAAAGAAAGATTGATTTCTGATAAAATCTTGAAGTTCTGAAGAAATCGATTTCTGATAAAACTCAAAATGACTTAGGGAAAGTTGATTTCTCTTAATTTGAATTATGAAATTGAGAATATAACTTGGAAAATCATGAATTGAGCTTGGGAAATACTTAAGAATCTTTGAAAAAACAAAGGTTTTTAAGAAAATCAATTTTGAGGAAATTCAGGGCAAATTTGAGAAAATTGATTTTATGAGATGAAATTTGGAAAATACATCAAAAGGATAGGCGTGTGGCCCTGTGAAATATTTTTATGATGCAATCTAAACCTAGATGATGCATGAATGTGATTTTGAGAAAATTGTTTGAAAAGGAATTTTTGTGCCTTATAGAATTTTCATTAATCAAATTCTCTATATATCCCTGACTATGGCCACAGATATGGATTGAATATAACTCACTTGATTCTAAAAGGATAAAAACATTTATAAAAGATTGAAATATGCTATGGTTTTTTAAAATAGCCTAAGAGTGTAGGCTGATTGTGGCTTAAAAGAAGATGGTAAATCTGGATTTCGTTCATATTCTGACTATGGTCATAAATACAAACTCAATCGAGTTTACCAACTCCCTAGAAGCTAGTGCATGTGCTATTCATGTAGACCATGGTGGAATTTAAATGTGTGCATGAAGGACAAGCATAACAGTTATATATCAAAGTTTAAACTATATGTAATGCAAACCCTAATTCTAAACAGGAATTTAAATTCTTATTCCAAATTTATTTACAATTTACATCACTAATTGAATTTAAATAAAGAAGAATACAACCTTGAACATCCCTGCAAAACTAGAAAGCTTGTTATTAAAGATATGTTGGTTTTTCTAGATTTATCCAGTAATATCTAGAAATTACTGGATTTATCCAGATATAAGCCTTTTTCCATGATTTTCCTGGTATAAACATAATGAAATATGAAATAAAATTGAAGAATTAATAAAGATAAACAACTTTAAAATTCAGAATTTAGGAAAAATTGACAAAAATACCCCTGAAAACAAGACTATGGCCTTGAAATCAGGGGTTTTCAGAAAATATTTTGGTAAAAGTTTGGATTTAGGGTTTAAAAGGACTCAAATCAAAGCCAAATCGAATATGCAATGTCCTAGCATGATTCTAAACATGAAAAAGCTCTAAAAACATGAACTTTTATGAAAAAAATAAAAAATAACACAAAAACCATAATTTTGCCAGTGTTTTGGGATCCTACGAGCACCCTGTTTTGCAATATAATCGATTCAAGCATCAAATGAGTTCCAAAATTAATAAAAATCAAAACATGTCCTTATGATAACCTTAAAAGTAAACTGGAATCATAAAAATTTATTTTCACATTATTCCAATTCAAAATTTGCATAAAAACCCTAAAATATGCTCTTTTTACCCACAAACACATACCTATCATAATGTCACAGCCAAATCAGGGGTCAAATCACTATCAAAATTCATAAAATTTTACAGAGGAATAATAGACAAAAAACAGAGATTCTCCCTTTTGCAGATCAGAAAAATCATCTTCGGTTAAGGAGATATCATTTCGACAATTTATGCTTGAATTTAACGAATATAAAATATGTTGAAACAAGTTTTTTCATGTTTCGGGCACAAAGAAAAATAATAAATCATATTCAACAATTCTAAAATTTTAGAAGTGAATATAAGAAACTTAGATAAAGATTTTCTCTTTTACGGATTGTCAATCAAATCTCCGGTTAGGGAGATACAATTGACACAAGTCAACTTAGGGTTTGAATGAAGCACAACGAGTTCTGAAAAATAGATCTTACTCTTTGACAGAGTAAAAATAGTATACAGAAACATACAAATATAAGAAAATTAAATCAATTAATAGACATTAATACAAAGCTATTACAATTTACGGATTGCAAATTGGACCTTGGATGACAGAAATATCACATCTGCAAGTTACACCTAAATATCAATAGCGATTTTAAGAAACAGGAATCATGGTTCGACTTTGGATTTTTCTGATAGAGTTCCTGAACCCAAAAACATCTGAATTTTTTATAGGGAATTACTGACAAATCCGTGGACCAACCATAAAAAAATCAAAAAATTTCAATGGATATTTAAGCATGAAATAACATGATTTCTGCAGACCTAGAATCAAAACACACAAATACTTAATAAAACACTAAAAAAACTAATTTAAACATGGAAACTAATAAAAAAATACATGAACAGCCTAACGAAATTTGATCTAATGTTGGAATATATAAAACAAACACTAATATGATAAGAAATTAAAAAAAATACAGGGAATCCATGGTTGAAATTGATTTGCTCTTTGAAAATATGGATTTAACCCATTTAACGGACAAATCACACCTTTCATTGGTTAAGAACATAAAAATTGATATTCTAAACGATTCTAATGGATTAGAATCCTGGAAAACATCCTCAAATAAGGTTAGATCATCTTCTTGGCTCTGTTTTACGGTTCTTGAATGAAATCCATGGTTAAAACCCATGAACAAAGGGTTCTCATGGTGGAATCCATGGTGAAAACATAAAAAAACTAATAACAATTATGAAATAACATTAAAGAATCTTACCTTGGGGGTTGTAGCTGCTAAGGAGGAAGGAGAGGGTGCTGGGAGGAGAGAGAAGCTCCAAGAAAATAAGAGAGAGAGGAATAGGGGTCGACCCCCCCTCTTGCCTCTATTTATAGATTTTAAAAAGACTCCTAATTAGGTTTAACCTTTAAAATTTCAAAACTTATCTAAACTACCTACCTATGGGGGGTAATTTTTCTGAAATTTCCTAACCTATATGGTCTCTAGCTAACCTAATTAAAACTTAATTAGACTCCTAACTAACCTAAAAGACCCCAAATGTGGTGCCACCTACTGTGGGCCCACATTGGGTTTTTAAAACTACAATTTAAAACTTAGAAAAACAATAGTTAAAAACCAAAGTTTAAAATGGATTTTCAAAAATTAATTTTGACTCTTCTAAACCTCTAATCTAACTAGGACACTGACTAACCTTAATCTAACCCTAACTTCTGCAAATGTGGCGCCACTCCGAGTCGGCCCACTTGAATTTTTAGAAATGATTTTAAAAGTTGAAAATGAGAGGTTTTTCAAAAGAGATTCAAAAATAGACTTGAAATTTAAAGTTTTGAAATGACACAAAGACCTGACTGGGTCAGAACTCCTCTATATATGGCGCCAACTGAGTGGGTGCCAACTGAGTAGGCCCCACATCAAGGTTTTAAAAAAGTTGAAATAAAGACTAAAAATGGCTTTGAAAAGGAGTGAAAATCAATAGATGGACTTTAAAGGTTTTGAAAATAGAGTTCTAAGCGAACTGAAACTCTGAACCAGAGTCCCAAACCCATTAGGACTCTGAGATTTTTGAGAAATTTGATAAATGAAGGAATCCAGAATTGACACCACCTGGATGGGTCTCATCTAAGGATTGAAATTAGTTAAAAATTTGTTTTAAAACAAATTCAGATTGTATTTTTGAAGAAAATAATATCCTGGGGGTTAACAAATGGAAAATGTCGAGTCAAATCCCATTTTTTTGAAATTGCTTTTGAAAGAAAAGTTTTAAAACTCAAATCTGGATTTAATATTTTGAAAACAGGAGTGTTGGATCTCGATAATGAGATGCAATGCAATGAAATGATATGCCAAATGCATGTAGTGATATGCAATGACACATGAAATATAAACCCTGGATAAGGGACTTGAAATCTCGGACCCCTGGCAAAGACAAAGAATCTTGATTGTAAGATGGAGTACTTTAAATTTTTATAAAATTTGGGTTGTGAGCAGCCCTGACTCAGATTTTGACCAGCGGGTTCCCTGAAGACTGTGGAGAGTGGGTTCGAGTGGCGGGAGGCAGGTGTTTGTGAATGAGGATGAAAATTTGGGGTGTTTACACACTCATTTTGTTAAATAGTTGATTTTCGGTAGTTTTTATTGTTTTTTTGTATAATGTCATTGTATTTACTGTAGTTAGTGTAGTTAGAATTAATTTCATTGGTTAGTTTAATTAGAAATTGCATTTTAGTTATTTTTTATTCATAATTATAAGTTAGTTCAATAATTCCTATTAGAATTAGGTTTAGTATAATTTTTAGAATCACTTATTATAATTATATACTAATTTTGTGTCTTATTATGTTTTAGGTTGATAAAGTTTACAACAGGTCAAAAGGTGAATTCAGAATGAGAGTGTGAATGCATGTGTGGTGAAAAGACAAAATTACCCCTGGTTATTTGAGAAGACTTTAGAAACCTTTTTTTTAGTTAATTTTAGTTTTTAGTTTGTAATTTAATTAGAATTGTATTGTTTGACTTAGTGTAATATTTCTAATATTAATAAATTGAAGTTTTTAGAATTAATTTGAATATTTCCCGTTCCCTGAGGATTCAACCCGTACTCGCCACGAAAGTGGAAAGTTGGTTTTTATTATTTTTGGTTGATGATTTTCTGAATGATTTTATTGAAAATAATGTTTTAAAAATACCACTGCAAAAGTTCAACCAAATTTTGGCACCGTTATCGGGGAACGACGATTATATTCTATTATTTCTGAAATTTTAGTTTATTAATAATTATTTAGTTAATTTTTTTTATTTGTTCTAGTTATTAGGATTAACATAATTAGTAAATATAGGATTCACATACTGTTTTTGTTACGACAATGAAGCCATACATGATACTTCAAGTACAAGGTTTTGATGATGAGCAAGTGGAATCAACTGCATTTCAGCTAAGGCTATGAAGAAATTGAAGAATTCAGTGAAGAATCCTTGAAGAGTAGTGTGCAAATGTTTAATTCATTAAAAGTCTTAAATTCTTGTAAGAGCCTTACTTAGAGTGCATATTTAGGTTGCATTTCATCTTAAAAGTCTTTAAAAAAACTTTTCTAAAAGAAACTCTTTTGAAAATCTTTTTAGAAAACTCTTTTCTTAAATTTTCATGTTTATTAGTCGACCAATAGACTTATCAGTCGACTAATCCTTTCGCGCCATATTTTCTAAAAAGTCATTTGTGTCAAATTAGTCGACCGAAGGTTTTATCAGTCGACTGGACAGAATGGCTGTTTTCTGGAAAATTAGCAGCAGTCGACTAATGGTTTTTCAGTCGACTGAACAGAACATGTGTTTTGTGAAAAATTTAGCAGCAGTCGACTAATGCTTTTTATCAGTCGACCGAACAGAATGTTTGTTTTTCAGAAGTTTTTAGCAGCAGTCGACTAAAAGGTTTTTCAGTCTACTGATGATATTATCAGTCGACTAACTTTTCTTAAGTCGACTAAGTTTCAAAAATTTCAGATTTTCAAACGGCTCGATTAACAGATCAGTCGACCGACGATAATTGTCAGTCTACTAATAAGTAACTATTAGTCGACTAACTGATGTTTCAGTCGACTAATTTTGCCGTTTTCCTGAAACTTCAAAAAGGCGTGTCTTTTCATTTTTCAAATGTTTTGATCGTTCGAAATGGACCGTTTTGACACCCTTTCATACTCTCAACATATGAAATCTTTTAACTATAAATATGAGTGCATTTTACACTCAAAATCAATCAATTCAATCGATTTGAATCTTGCTTTTCACTCTTATTCAGTCTAGTATTGATTTTCTCACTCACGTGATATTTTCACTTCAGTTTTTCACTCAAATCACTTTGAGAGATAGTGAATTCGTGAGTAGAGTGTTTCAACAACCTCAGAAGTCAATAGCATCTCATTTGCATTCAAAAGGAAGGCTCATAGGTTGTATTGTAAGTTCTTATTTCTTTTGTGTAAAAAGAAGGACTCCTTGGTGTAAAGGAGTTGTTTGCTTTCAGTGGGATTATTACTGAAAGTGGGACCGGTTATGGTCTGTGTGATCTTGTAGTTTACAAGGTTGTTAGTGGAAAATCTCAAGCGGGTTTTGCTTGGGGACTGGATGTAGGTCAGGTTTGACTGAACCAGGATAAAATCTTGTGTTCTCTGTGTGTTTGCTTTGAGATTTGCAAAATCCTTCAATATTCCGCAGAAATTTTTTTAAAAGAACTATTCACCCCCCCTCTAGTGCTCGTTGCCTCGATCCTAGTGCACTT
This sequence comes from Nuphar pumila, assembly GCF_984573655.1. Classification (NCBI taxonomy): domain Eukaryota; kingdom Viridiplantae; phylum Streptophyta; class Magnoliopsida; order Nymphaeales; family Nymphaeaceae; genus Nuphar; species Nuphar pumila. The sequence continues at coordinate 50,030,300 of NC_143257.1, read as the reverse complement.
TCATTTGGTATCAGAGCACAGGTTTGCTATTACTTTGATTTGACCATCATCTAGCATGGCAACTACAACATCTCAGCATAAAGAAGGAAGCTCCTTTGTTCGTCCTTCTCTCTTCGACGGAACAAACTATGGATACTGGAAAGTAAGAATGACAATATTCCTGCAATCCATGGATCTCGATATCTGGAGAGTTGTTTCAGAAAAGTACCAAACTCCATCAACTGATTTCAGCCGATGGACCGATGATGAAAAGAAGACTGCTTCACTGAATGCCAAAGCTATGAATGCGCTGTATTGTGGCGTTGACAAGGTAGAGTTCAATCGCATCTCTCAATGCTCTACAGCTAATGAAATCTGGCATACTCTTCTCGTAACACACGAAGGTACGTCTAAGGTAAAGGAATCTAAAATTGCTTCTTTAGTTCATAAATTTGAATTGTTCAAAATAAAGCAAAATGAATCTATATCGGACATGGTAACTAGAATGACCGATATAACTAACACTTTGAAATCCCTTGAAAAAGAATACTCACAGGTGGATTTAGTCAGAAAAATTCTAAGATGTTTAACTCCTGAATGGGAGAGAAAAACCACTGCTATTGAAGAAGCAAATGATCTCAATACTCTCACTCTTGAAGACTTAGTTGGTAACCTAATGGCATATGAGGTCCAACTTCAAGACAGACAAGAAGAAGAGCCTAAAAAGAAATCTCTTGCTTTTAAGGCTACTTCTGACTCAGAAGATTCTGAAGAAGATGAAGATGAAGATATTGCCCTCATCACAAGGCAATTCAGAAGATTCATCAAAAAGGGAAGATTTCAAAGAAAGGCAAAGAAAGTAGATTCTTCCATTCCCAATGAAGTAAAGTGCTTTAACTGCAAAAAGGCAGGACATATCAAGAAAGATTGTCCTCTTCTCAAATTCAAGCCTAAGGACCAATTCAAGAAGAAAAAGGCATTTCAAGCCTGTTGGGATGATAGTGACTCCTCCTTCGATGATGAATCAAATGAAGAAGTCGCCAACATGTGTTTTGTAGCACAAGAGAATTCGGTAAGTCAATTTGACTATGATGAGTTATTTGAAGCATTTAATGATTTATATGCTAAATTTAAGAGTCTTAGTTCTAAAAATAAAGAGTTAAAAACTGAAAATTTAACTCTTGACTCTCAAAATAAAGTGTTACTTCAAGAAATAGAAGATCTCAAGAAGGAAAATTCTTGCCAAGCAATTGAGATAAAAGAAATTGGAGTTAGAACCAATCTCTTACAAAAGGAAATATCTAGTCTTAAAGAAAAGTCAAATGATCTTCTTTCTATAGTGACCAAATTCACAAATGGTCAAGAGAATCTAGAAAAACTTCTTGGTTCTCAAAGATGCTCGGTTAATAAAACCGGATTGGGATATAGCTTCTTTGATACTCAAAATAGACCAAACTATGTGGTGAAAAATCAAAGACATTATTCTCAACCTTTTGTTCATAAAACTAAACTTTCTAGTTCTAATAGAAATGCATCTAGAAATGATTATTCTAGAAATGTTTATTCTAAATCCTTTTATAGAAAGAATATTTATTATCAAAGAAAACCAAAATCCAAATGGATATGGGTTCCTAAGACTAACTCTCATGGACCCAAAAATAGAAAGGGGTCAAATGCTCTATTTTCTGATTTTGTTGTAGGTACACAACATAAGGAGCAAATGGATATTGGACAGCGGCTGTTCTAAACATATGACTGGAAGGCCGGAGTTATTTTCCACCCTCCAAAATAAGGATGGAGGAACCGTCACCTTTGGTGACAATAACAAGGGAAAAGTGATAGGTATTGGTAATATTGGTAATCCAAAATTTCCCTTGATAGAAAATGTTCTTTTAGTAGATGGTTTAATGCATAATTTAATATCTATTAGTCAATTATGTGATAAAGGTTTTCATGTTTCTTTTGAAAATGATTTATGCTTAATTTCTGATTTTCAATCTAAAAAGATCAGTTTTAAAGGTAAAAGAAATAACAATGTGTATGAACTATATCTAGATGAATTACCCTCTTTTAATGAAAAATGTCTTATTGTTTTAAATGAAATTCAATGGTTATGGCACAAGAGACTTGGACATGTTAATTTTAAAATTATTTCAAAATTATCCAAGAATGATCTTGTAAGAGGCCTACCTAGAATACCATATAAAAAGGATCACTTATGTGATGCTTGTCAAAGGGGTAAACAAATCAAGAGTTCTTTTAAAGCAAAAGATATAGTTTCAACAAAACGTCCTCTTGAACTTTTACATTTAGATCTATTTGGACCATCTAGAATTCAAAGTTTGAATGGTAGCAAGTATGCTTTTGTTATAGTAGATGATTATTCTCGGTTTACATGGGTGATTTTTCTAAAAAGCAAAAATGATGCTTTTTCAAAATTTTCTAAACTTTGTAGAAGAATTACAAATGAAAAATCTACATCTATTATTAAAATTCGTAGTGATCATGGTGGTGAATTTGAAAATGAATCTTTTCTAAAGTTTTGTGATTTACATGGTATATCTCACAACTTTGCTTTTCCTAGAGCGGCTCCACAAAATGGAGTTGTTGAAAGAAAGAATAGAACTTTGCAAGAATGTGCTAGAACCATGCTTCAAGATAAAAATTTACCAAAATATTTTTGGGCTGAAGCAATTAATACATCATGTTATGTCTTAAATTGTGCTCTTATTCGACCAATTTTACATAAAACATGTTTTGAATTGTATTATGATCGTATACCAAAGATCTCATATTTCAAAATTTTTGGTAGTAAATGTTTCTTGTTAAATACCAAAGATAATCTTGATAAGTTTGATTCAAAATCAGATGAATCAATATTTCTTGGATATTCTTCTATAAGTAAAGCATATCGTATTTTCAATAAAAGAACATCTTGTATTGAAGAATCTTTACATGTTGCATTTGATGAGAATTGTGAGCAGGTTATTCCTCTAAGCGAAGAAGAAGAAGCAACACTTCAAGAAGAACCCTTGATAGAGAGTACTTCTCAAGAAAATATTCCTCTTCAACCGGTTTGGAAAGAAGTTCCTAATCATCTACATGAACAAGTTATTGGTGAAATAAAGAGTGGTGTCCAAACTAGAAGGCAGTTAGAAAAATATATTGCAAATGTTGCTTTCATATCTAAATTAGAACCAAAGAATATCAATGAGGCATGTGATGATGAATTTTGGCTTTTAGCCATGTCTGAAGAACTTAACCAATTTACTAGGAATGATGTTTGGGATCTAGTTGATAGACCAAAGGATCATCCAGTAATTGGAACAAGATGGGTCTTTCGAAATAAGCTGGATGAAAATGGTGAAGTCATTCGTAACAAAGCAAGGATAGTGGCACAAGGCTATAATCAAGAAGAAGGCATAGATTTTGATGAAACCTATGCACCAGTGGCTCGATTAGAGTCAATTCGTATGATGCTTGCTTTTGCTAGTTACATGAACTTCAAGTTATATCAAATTGATGTTAAGAGTGCATTCTTAAATGGACACATCAATGAAGAATTTTATGTAGAGCAACCCCCAGGCTTTGAAAATGAGAAATATCCAGAAAAGGTCTACAAATTGAAAAGAGCTTTGTATGGACTCAAACAAGCACCAAGAGCGTGGTATGAAAGACTACGAAATTTTCTAGAACAATCTGGTTTTTTCATTGGTCGGGTAGACTCCACTTTATTTATTAAAAATCTTAATTCAGATATTCTTATTGTGCAAATTTATGTTGATGACATAATATTTGGTTCTACTAATGATTCTCTTTGTAAAGAATTTGCTAAAGCTATGCAGGAAGAGTTTGAAATGAGCTTGATGGGCAAATTAAACTACTTCCTTGGACTTCAAATAAAGCAAACTGAAGAAGGAATCTTCATCAATCAGGGTAAGTATACAAAAGAACTTCTCAAGAGATTTGGGATGGACTCATCGAAATCAAGAAGGAATCCTATGAGTACAACTACTTCTCTTGATAAAGATGAAAATGGTAAAAGTGTAGATACTAAGCTCTACAGAGATATGATCGGATCTCTATTATACTTAACTGCTAGTCGACCTGATATTATGTTTAGTGTTTGTATGTGTGCAATATTTCAAGCTAATCCAAAGGAATCTCATTTAACTGCAGTAAAACAAATTCTTCGATATTTGAAAGATACTTCAGATTTCGGTTTGTTTTACCCAAAATCATCTTCCTTTGATTTAGTTTCATATAGTGATGCAGATTTTGCAGGAAGTAAATCTGATCGCAAGAGTACTAGTGGAACTTGTCATTTCTTGGAAAATTCCTTAGTCTCTTGGTTTAGTAAAAAGCAAAATTCAGTATCACTCTCAACAACTGAAGCTCAATATATAGCGGCTAGTTTAGCATGTTCACAAGTACTTTGGATGAAACAGACCTTAAAAGATTTTGGTTTAAACTACTCCACAACAACTATTTATTGTGACAACACTAGTGCTATAAATCTTTCGAAAAATCCTATTCAGCACTCAAGAACTAAGCATATTGAAGTCAGACATCATTTTTTAAGAGATCATGTGTTAAAAGGAGATATTTCGTTAAATTTTATTTCCACTAAAGAACAACATGCTGATATCTTCACTAAACCTCTTAAAAATGAAGATTTTATGAGAATTAGGAGAGAACTAGGTATTTGCTCGTTTTTGGATTTATAAAAATGCTGATTTTTTGAACAAAATCTCAAAATCGCACTATATTAGTCGACCGATAAAATTCTAGTCGACTAATGTTTTATATTTTGGAATGTATCGCATCATATTAGTCGACCGATATATTTCTAGTCGACTGATGATATTTTTAGAATTAGTCGCATTATTAGTCGACCGATAAAGTTTTAGTCGACTAAAATTTTTAAATCTTAAATGAAGGGACCCGACACCCCTTGGATTTGTTTTTAAAACCCGTTTTTTTTTTTAAAAAGAGAAGGCATCGTTTCACTTTTTTTCGCACCTTTTTCGTTTTTTTTTTCTTTAAAACGAAACCCTTAAACCGAAAACCCCTCTTTCTCTTTTGCCTCTCTCTCTCTCTATTCCAAAAAAACCCTCGGAGTGCCGTTCGACTCCATCATCGCCAGGATTTTCTTACCGTAACAGGGAGACGCCGGAATCTTCTGGCCGTGATCTTCAAACGCCGGAATCCTCTTGCAGCGACTGGCGCATCTTCAAAACACTCCGGAACTCTCTTGCCGTGACAGTGCATTACTGGAATCCCCTTTTAGCCGACCTCTCCTCATCGTCAGCCATCACATTGTCCTTCGTTTTTTTTTATCGCCGGAAAGCTTTTTCCCTTTGCCGGACGTCATTTGGAAGCCGACATTTTGGTAACCATGCCTCGCACGAAGTCTGCATCTGCAAAAGGTTTAGGTTCTCCTCCTCCTACACCTACTTTAAGACATGGTTTTTCACTAAGATTACTTCGCAACCCTCTTCTCTATGACACTTTTGGATCAATTTCTGCACTACCTATTTTACCAAGCCGAAATGTTCTATTTCACTTGTTTTCTCGTTACAAAATAAGAGAATTATTTCCTGGTATTTCACATCTTTTTGATGCTTGTGAAGATACACTTCACTATCCTTTTCTCATTCACTTGTTTTACACAAATTTACAAATGAATCATGAAACTGGAATTTTATCTTCTCTTGTTCGTGATGTTGAAATCGAGTTTGATTCGAAATTACTTGGAGAAATTCTTGAAATTCCATCTTCAGACACTCTTTTCAACACTATTGAAATGAATAATGAAAGAATTTTTGAACAAATTCTTCTTCCAGAAGCACCTCACTGCCCTCCTTTCAAAAATACTAATCTTCAAACTCGTGCACGCATTGTTGGACGAATCCTTGCCCACAATGTTCTACCCAAAACTGGTTCTTTTGATTATTATTCCACAGATCTATCTACGGCTCTTTATGTTTTATTTGGAAATATTTCTGTCAACTGGGCCAATGTGTACTTTACAAACTTGTGGAAACAAAAACCATTTCTTCCTTATGGTTGTCTTTTAACCCGTATTTTTAGACATTTTAAAGTTCCTTTAACAGATGAAAAGTACATTGAGCAAAAAGAGTTCTTTGATCAAACAATTTTTAAAAGAATGAAAATTAAATATCTGCCTCCCTTAAATGTTGATCAAACTGAACCATCTGATCCTAATGAACCATCTATTTCTGAACCTTCACCTTCTGCGATACCTTCATCTCATGCAAAAAGAAAGAAATTTTCGACAAATCAAGACCATGATGAAGTTATGCAGAGACTGGAAGCGTTGGAGCTGCATCAACACACCTTTCGTGAAGATATGACTCAACAACTTGCTTCAATTCAGAAGGATGTAACTGCAATTAAGGATTTGCTAAACTCTCTTTTCTGATGTTTGATCTTTGAAAAACATACTTTATGGGTTGTAATATTTTAAACTTATCTCTATTTTTGCTTATGCTATTTTTGCCCTTACTCTTTTTGATTCTGACAAAGGGGGAGAAAAAGATAAAGATAGCATTACTTTGAAATTGCAATGAGATCTTGAGAAAAAGATGATAGCAATTACATTACAGGAGATCTTGCATGAGAAATGCAAAATTAAGAGAAAAAGAAAGCTTTGAATGAATGTATTTCTAAATGCATGAAGAAATGATGAATGGAAATGCAAACCAATCAATATGTATTATATGTGCTTTAAATGTGCTAACTTTTAATGTTTTGCAGCATATTGATAGGGGGAGTAAAATCTCCATCTATGCATCTAAATGCTTCATCTTTGATTAAGTTTGTCATCATCAAAAAGGGGGAGATTGTTACGACAATGAAGCCATACATGATACTTCAAGTACAAGGTTTTGATGATGAGCAAGTGGAATCAACTGCATTTCAGCTAAGGCTATGAAGAAATTGAAGAATTCAGTGAAGAATCCTTGAAGACTAGTGTGCAAATGTTTAATTCATTAAAAGTCTTAAATTCTTGTAAGAGCCTTACTTAGAGTGCATATTTAGGTTGCATTTCATCTTAAAAGTCTTTAAAAAAACTTTTCTAAAAGAAACTCTTTTGAAAATCTTTTTAGAAAACTCTTTTCTTAAATTTTCATGTTTATTAGTCGATCAATAGACTTATCAGTCGACTAATCCTTTCGCGCCATATTTTCTAAAAAGTCATTCGTGTCAAATTAGTCGACCGAAGGTTTTATCAGTCGACTGGACAGAATGTCTGTTTTCTGGAAAATTAGCAGCAGTCGACTAATGGTTTTTCAGTCGACTGAACAGAACATGTGTTTTGTGAAAAATTTAGCAGCAGTCGACTAATGCTTTTTATCAGTCGACCGAACAGAATGTTTGTTTTTCAGAAGTTTTTAGCAGCAGTCGACTAAAAGGTTTTTCAGTCTACTGATGATATTATCAGTCGACTAACTTTTCTTAAGTCGACTAAGTTTCAAAAAGTACAGATTTTCAAACGGCTCGATTAACAGATCAGTCGACCGACGATAACTGTCAGTCTACTAATAACTAACTATTAGTCGACTAACTGATGTTTCAGTCGACTAATTTTGCCGTTTTCCTGAAACTTCAAAAAGGTGTGTCTTTTCATTTTTCAAATGTTTTGATCGTTCGAAATGGACCGTTTTGACACCCTTTCATACTCTCAACGTATGAAATCTTTTAACTATAAATATGAGTGCATTTTACACTCAAAATCAATCAATTCAATCGATTTGAATCTTGCTTTTCACTCTTATTTAGTCAAGTATTGATTTTCTCACTCACGTGATATTTTCACTTCAGTTTTTCACTCAAATCACTTTGAGAGATAGTGAATTCGTGAGTAGAGTGTTTCAACAACCTCAGAAGCCAATAGCATCTCATTTGCATTCAAAAGGAAGGCTCATAGGTTGTATTGTAAGTTCTTATTTCTTTTATGTAAAAAGGACTCCTTGGTGTAAAGGAGTTGTTTGCTTTCAGTGGGATTATTACTGAAAGTGGGACCGGTTATGGTCTGTGTGATCTTGTAGTTTACAAGGTTGTTAGTGGAAAATCTCAAGCGGGTTTTGCTTGGGGACTGGATGTAGGTCAGGTTTGACTGAACCAGGATAAAATCTTGTGTTCTTTGTGTGTTTGCTTTGAGATTTGCAAAATCCTTCAATATTCCGCAGAAATTTTTTTAAAAGCACTATTCACCCCCCTCTAGTGCTCGTTGCCTCGATCCTAGAGCACTTTCAGTTTTCCTAGGATTCACAAAATTACATGCCACCAGGAGTGATTAGACAGATGAGTCTTAGAGAACATAGTTGTGACTTCCTGTATTTATTTTGTGATTTAACGTAGTTTGTGTTATTTTTATTTCATAGAGTAGTTAAATAATTCTGACAGTTTAAATTAGTTTAATGTTTTTACTTTGTGTTTGTGTGCTTTTTGTTTTTGTGATTTCATTTGGTATTTGGTTTAGTTTAGATTAGATTTAGGTTCGCCATACATCTAGTCTTAGCACCAGTGTATGCAGGGGCGAAGAGCTTTAGGTACTTTGTTGTATCCTTTTGTCGATGACCCAGAGAGAATTTTGCATTCTCCTCAAAGTTCGAGAGAAATGGGTGACATGGATCCTCCAGCTCCAGTTCCTCCACACGCTCTGAGGGAGTACTTCACTCCCACAGACTACATCCAGGCATCCTGCATTCGGAGACTCGATGTAGGAGTGCCTCATTATGAGATTAAGGTCAGTGTCATTCATATGCTCTCATCCTTTCACAACCTTAGTCATGAGGATCCCTATAGGCACCTTGACGAGTTCCTCGAAATCTGTTTTACAGTGAAGATACAGAATTTTGAGGATGATGCTTTGAGATTGACCCTTTTCCCATTCTCTTTGAAGGACAAGGCCAAGTATTGACTGAAGTCCTTAGATTCCATAGAAATAGGTCCTAGGATTAGATGCAGCAGGAGTTCCTAAGAAAATACTTTCTCATAGGTAGGATGAACCAGTTTAGGCGAGTCATTACTAGTTTCTCAGAACTAGATGGCGAGCAATTTCATGAGACCTGGGAGAGGATGAAGGATCTCCTGAGGAAGTGTTCCCATCATCAGGTGTAGAGATGGCAACTGGTGCAGAGTTTCTACGATGGATTATCTGATAGGAATCGTCAGATGATCGACTCTTCTTGCGGGGGGGGGGCATTCATATTGAAGAGCGAAGATGAGGCATAGAGATTATTTGACACGTTAGCAGAGAATTCCCTTCATCATGCCTCTAGCTCTCATTCTGAGAGACCCACACCCAGCATTCCTAAGAAAGGTGGTGTTCTCGAGATTGGTCTGACTATTGCGCTGCAAAGCAAAGTGGATATGCTTTCGCAAAAGCTGGATCAACTTCTGGCGATCCATCTCCCATCCATCAGGTGTGTACTCTTTGTGCCAGTCTGGCACATTCTGTCACTGAGTGCCCTTCGGCAGCTCAATACCCTAAATTTGTTCAGGAACAAGTTCAGGTTGCTCAGGGGTTCACCAATCCTCCGAATGACCCATTTTCTTCTACATATAATCTGGGTTGGCAAAACGATCCGAATTTTTCATGGAAAAACTAACAGGCTTCAGTCCATGCCCCTCCATCCCACCAGGTTAGACCTAGCTCTTTTACTCAGACTTTTCATAGGCCGAATTACCCCCAACCCTCTCCTACCTTTCCCTTGGTTACCCCTCAGGAGACGGCTTCACAGTTGTCTTTTAAGGAGAAGATTCATCAAGCATTACAAGAGGTGAAAACCTCTAATCACAATGCTATGGAGAAGTGTAACCAAACGCTAAACTCCCATACCCAGTCCATAGCTAAGCTTGAAACGCAGATGGGTCAGTTAGCAGATGCTTTGACGAGGAGAATCGAGGGTAGTCGATCGAGCCAATCTGTGTTGAATCAAAAGGCCAAGGAACTTTAGGCTTTCATGATCTGAGCAGAGACAGTGTATCATATGTATATAGTAGGAACATGATTTTTTTTATGTTTGATTTTATTTTGACTTGGATTTCATTTTTGTCATGCAAGTATGCTTTATCATTTGATGCTTCAGTGGATGAGTTGCAGTTACCAGACACAGGATACGACTTTAGGAGCAGACCATTGACCAAATCAACAGAAAACTATGCATTCGTATATGCATAGTGATGGTGCAAAGTCAAGTCAATCATCAACTCAAGAAGCCTCATATATATCTGGTTGTATCTATCTTTTCTCTCATATTTTTTTATTTATGGTTCTTTAGTGTGCATCTGCAGTGCATGTTTACATTTTTGTATGCCACTAGGGACAGTGTCATTCAAGCATGGGGGGATGGTTTAGATGCACACTAAAAACAAATTCTGTTTAGGTAGCTAAAACTCATAGAATTAGGCTTTAAAGAAACAAGTTTATAGCATATACGAATGTTTTTGCATAATCTGACAATTTAGAAATTTTTAAGCCCTATGTGAAATTTTTTTCTGATCTGATCTAAAAAGAGTAGTTATTTATGGAAAATTCAAAGAAAAGATAGTATTTGAATGTTAAAATTGTTTTGAATTACTACAGTAGAAGTATGTACAATATGTTTTTGAAAAACTAAGCAATTGAGAAAAAATAATATTTAGAGATTTGAGCTTAAAAGAAAAGAGTTTACGTTTGATTGTGGATGTCTTCACGATTCCCAGTAGCTAAGCTCAGACACAAGTTGAAGTGTTTGAGTCTCATGGCAAAAAGGATAACGAAGGAAATCATCTTCTTGTCTAGTCAATATTTGTGGCCTATTTGGTTCAAGCAAGTAGAGTCTGAAGGGTATTTGACACCTGGTGCCCTAAAGCCATCTGGTTTCGGAGCCACCGACTCGAAGGCTCGTCACATGGACTTCATAGAAAGCCTAATAGATAGAGACATTGCACATGACAAGAGGAAGACTATACGTAAACTATTAAAATGGAAGGTTTAGTGACTAAAGCAATTAAGTCTAAGGGATACTCTATATTTGGTGCCCTAAGGTCGTCTGACTTGGGAGTTACTGACCCAAAGCTCGCTACACGAGTCACGAAACTGAATATTTAAAATAGTGCTCGACTAAAAAATTGAAAAATATGAAAATTAAAAATCAAAAGAAAAAGAATAAGCTTAATAAAAAAATCATTGCTTAGGAATAATTGTGAAATACTATGCAGAAAATATACAAGTGAGGATAAATGAATAATAACATGATAATACTTGACTTTTTTAGAAAATTCATAGATAATTACAATTTTAGAAAAGTGAAAGGGAAAAGTTTTTACTGTGGAGGCATAAAAATTCTAAATTTGTTATGAAAGTGTAAATTACATGAAATGTTTGCTTAAACTAATTTCTTAATTGCCTAATAATTTTGAAAAGGAATTTTTGTTTTCTGCATGACATCGATGTTTGTGGGCAGCATCTCTGCAAACCCTCACGAGACCTTACTCGTCTACTGGGGTAACTCAGGGGTTTAAAGGGCTTGTTGTATGAGCTAAATGCAACCGTGATTCCTACGAAAGTGAGTTAGGCATTTTATTTATTTTTATTGCATATTTGTTTATTTTCTAATTTCATAACTTAGGTAGTTTAGCTTAGTTTGTTAAGGGACTAACAAACATTCAAGCATGGGGGTATTTGATGATACATGAATTGCACATCATTTTCTATAGAATATTCATGAATTTTCATGTGTTTTAAAAGCTTAGGACCCATGTTTTGATATATTTAGATGCAAAGAGGTCTCGGTTCGAATTTCAAGCAAATTGGAGTTAAAACAAAGAAAATATCACATTTTTAGGAGTTTGGATCAGATTTCGATGTAGATTGGATCCAGTTTCGACCCAAGAGCTCTAATTTAGATCTTGGTTTGGATCCAAACCTTATTTTTACACAAACTCACATATTTCAAAGTGTTTTCAATGATATTTACTAAAAACCACCTCTTTCTAACTTGTTTTGGTAGTTTAGTGTAAATAATGAATAATTTAGGTGTTTAGCTACAAATAACTTTATAGCTAGGTAGTTTATTGAATTAGTTGGAACTTAAGGGGTATAAAAGGTTTAGAAAAATCAAATCACACACTTTATTGGACTGGAGAAAAACGCCCAAGCCATCTCTCCTCTCTTTCTTCTCTCTCTCTGTTATCATCGCAAAATTTTACTTTTGCAAATCAAACTGACCTTTTGAAAAAGATTTTGAAAATAACTCACCTCCGTTTTTAAAATGCGGGATTATTCCGAAGAATGGGACTCGCCTGTCGGTACGAGATTCAACCGTTCCTGGCGCCTTTACCAGGGGTAATTGAACCAAGGATCAATCAAATGCTTTGCTTTGTTCAACTTGTCTAAACCATATTCTAATTCCTAAATGCACAAAGAATCAGGCATGTGCTATGAATTTCTAAAAATGCACATTTGAAATCATGATGTTTGCTTCAAAGATTGGAAAATATTTGGAAGATTCTTGGAAAATAAACTCTTTGAAAATTGTGAATTATTTTTGAGATGCTGTATTTGAGAAAGTGAAAATCGATTTCTGAAGAAATATAAGGATTTTGTGAAAATCGATTTTGAGAAATGTGAAATAACTTTGAAAAACTCGATTTCTTTGAATTCAAACTTTGAAATTGAAAATCTAACTTAGAAAATCGAATTTGGAACTTGGGAAATACTTGAAATATCATTGGCAAATCCATATTTTGAGAAAATCAATTTTGAATAAGACTTAGGAAATTTTGAAGAATTTGATTCCTTTGACTTGGAATTTGAATTGGAATTGAAATTGGAAAATCCATGAAATGAATGAATATGATTTTGAGGAATTGGGAAAAACTCTTTGTATTTTTGAGAAATGCAATGTATTTTTGAAGTTAGCCTAAGAGTGTAGGTTGAATGTGGCTAATGTGAAGATCATAAATCTGGGTATCATTCATATTCTGACTATGGCCATAAATACAAATTCCACCAAGTTTATAAACTTCATAAAAGCTAGTGTATGTGTCATTCGTGTAGACCATAGTGAGTTTGAATATGCATGAATCATCATCCATCGCACATTAACATTGTTTAAAAAAATAAACTATATGCAATGCTGCCTAAGCTAAGCAGGAAATGTAAATTCTTATTCCAAAGTTTAATTTAGTTTACATCACTATTGAAATTTAAATACATGAAAAATAAAGTCTTCAATGTACCTGCAAAACTAGAAAACTTTGTTAGTGATGATATGTTGGCTTTTCTAGATTTATCCAGCAATATCAGGAAATTACTGGATTTTGCTAGATATAAGCCTTTTTGCCATGATTCCATTAAATCAAAATGATAAAATATGAAATAAAATTGAATAAATAAGGAAGATAAGATATGAAATTTCGAAATTGGGGTCAAAATGACCAAAATAGCCCTAATAACAAGACTATGGCCTTGAAATTAGGGTTTTCAGAAAGATATTTGGTAAAATGCAAGTTTTGAAATTCAAATGCAAATAAACTAGGCTAAAATATGATATGACATACTTAAACACATGAAAACTAAGGTTAGGGATTTCGAAATTGAGGTCAAATGACCAAATTGCCCCTGATAGCAAGACTATGGCCTTGAAATCAGGGTTTTCTGAAATAGATTTTGGTAAAAACTTGGGTTTTAAGGACTAAATGAAATCAAATTAACATCAAATTTGACCTAAAGTATCCTAATATGATTATGAATATGATTAAACCCTAAAAATATATGCTTATGCACGAAAATCCAAGAATATCACAAAAACTGTGATTTTGGCAGTGTTTTTGGATCTTTCAGGAACCCAGTTTTGCAATTTGCTTAATTCAGCCATCAATCAGATTCCAAAATTCATCAAATTTGGTACCTACACTTTTTATAACCCTAATTTTGAATTAGAATTATAAAAATATTTTTTTGACATTAAATTAACCCGAAAATTGCATCAAACCCTAAAAATATGCTATTTTGACCTAGTTCACCAACCAGTTTCAGAGTTAGACCTGAATCAGGGGTCAATTTTTCATGAAAATCTATGAAATTTTACAGAGACAAACTAGGAAGAAAAACAGAGATTTTCCAATTTACATATCGGAAAAAGCATCTCCGGTTAGGGAGAAACCCTTCCGGCAATCTGAACTAAAATCTAACAGGGGTTAAAACAGATACTTTTAATTGATAATTTTGTAATAAATAGAAATACTAATCTAAAATATCTGATATTTTATCAGTAAATATTAGACAGAAAAATAACAATACTCACTTTTTACAAATCATGAATCGGATCTGTGGTTTGGGATTTATGAATAACACTAGTCTGATTAGGGTTTTGGTAAACCCTAATGAGTTTTAAATTGAAAATCAGAATCTATGACATACGAAAAATAGTAAACAGCAATCAAAAATTCTAAAAATTTTACAGTAGCTAGATATAATTAATATGAATCCATGGAACTTTACAGATTTAAAATCGAATATAAGATGAGAAAAATATCATCACATCAAGTTACCTTCTTGATTTTAACAACGATTTTAAAGATTTAAAAACCCGACTTGGTGCTTGATTTTTTTGACAGAGTTCTCGAAGTCCAAAATCTCTGATTTTTTTAAAGTAGTTCAATCACATACGCATGCATCACATATAAAAAAATCAGAAATAAACAACAAGTATTTTAATCCGAAATAGCATGCTCTTTTCTGTTCTAAACTAAAAACACACAGAAATCTTAGAAACTTGAGAAAATATGCATTAACTAATAAAAAACAATAAAATAAACCATAAAACAGTAAAATAAAAATTATTTCTATGCTGAAAAATGTGTAACAAACATGGATAAATAAAGAAATAAATAAAATACAGGGAATCCATGGCTAGAATTTGCTTTCACCTTTGAAATCATGGATTTAACCCATTTAACGGGTAAATCTCACATTTTGTCGGTTAAGAACATGAAAAACGTACCTCTCATCTATTCTAATGGATTAGAATCCTTGAAATCACCCTCAAACTGAGTTAGATCATCTTCTTGGGTCAATTTTGGGGTTCTTGGATGAAATCCATGGTTAAATCCATGAACACAAGAGTTTCCATGATGAAATCTATTGAAAAATCATAAAAAAAACTAATAAAATAATAATAAAATAATATTAAATAAACTCACCTTGGGGCTGCAGCTGCAATGGAGGAAGGTAGAGGTGCTGGAGAGGAGAGAGAGGACACGAAAATTTGAGAGAAAAAGAGCCCTTTTTGACCTATTGAAGTCCCCTATTTATAGGTTTTCAAAACCTCCTTAATTAGGGTTAATTAAGAGGTTTTTCATTTTTTCAGGACTCTTTCTAATATATCCACTAAGGGCAACGATTTTTTGTGGTTTCCTCACCCTAAATGAACTCTAATTAAACTCTAATTAATACCTAATTAAACCCTAAAAAGTCCAAATGTGACACCACCTAGTATGGACCCACATTTGGTTTTTAAAACCTGAATTTAAAACCTTTAAAAACCAATGGTTTAAAACTTAAATAAAATGGATTTTCAAAATTGATTTTGACTCCTCTAAACCCCTAACCTAACTAGGACAATGACTAACCCTAGTCTAACCTTGACTTCTTCAAATGTGGCGCCACCCCGAGTGGGCCCCACTTGAATTTTCAAAAATGATTTTAAAACTTGAAAATGAGAGGTTTTTCAAAAGAGATTCAAAAGTAGACTTTGAGATTGAAAGTTTTGAAATGGTACAGAGTTTTGACTGAGTCAGAACTCCTCTAAAACGGTGCCAACGGGGTGGGCCCCATATCAAAGTTTTGAAAAACTTGAAATAAATACTAAAAATGGCTTTAAAAAAGGGTTAAAATCAAGAGTTGAAATTCAAAGTTTTGAAAATAGAGTTCTAAGCGAACTGGAACTCTGGGCTAGAGTCCTGGATTTATAGGACTCTGAGGTTTTGGGTTTTAAAAGCCAAATGAAGGAGTTTCTGAAAATATTTTATCAAAAATGATGAAATAAGTCAGAAAATACTGTCAGGGTTAAACTCCTAACTCAATCAGGACTCTGAAATTGAGTCTTGAATTAACTGAACTCTACAAAAATGACCTAATTTTTTAAAACAAATGGAAATAAATAAAAAATGGAGTAAAAACAAACTTCAAAACAGACTCCTGACTGGACTAGGACTTTGGGACAGAGAACTGATCGGACTGAAACTCTAGATTTTTTGGTATTTTCTGAAAAACAAATGAAAGAACTTGTCAAAACAGCGAAAACAATAACAAATACTAGAATAAAATAGAGTTCTGATTCAACTGAGACTCTGAGGACAAAGTCCTGATTGAACTAGGACTCTCAGATTTTTGGATTTTCTTGAGAAAACAAATGGGTGGATTTTGAAAAACAGTGAAAGCAGGATGAAATTGAAGTTTTGGTTCAGAGTCCTGATCTGATTAGGACTCTGAGAAAGAGTCTTGATTCGATCAGAACTCTAAGAATTTTGGTTTTCTGATAAGCAAATGATGAAATTTAAGCAAAGCTTTTTGAAAACTAGTGAAAATGAAGTGAGAAAATCGATTTTGGATAGAGTCCTACTTCGATCAGGACTCTGGGGTAGAGTCCTGATTTGATCAGGACTCTGAGATAAAACCTCAAAATTTTGAAATTCTTTGATAAAAGTGTAACAAATTTGATAAATGGAAAGATTTTTGAAAGATTTTCTCAAAATTGAAATCAGGATCAGAGTCGTGATCCAACTAGGACTCTCTGAACAGAGTCCTGTTTTGACTAAACTCTGAGTTTTTGACTCTTTTTGAAAGATTTTGAAAGATTTGATTGAAAATGGATAAAAATAGTTGTAAAAGATTAGAGTCCCAATCCAATTGAAACTCTGAAGAAGAGTCCTGATCCGACTAGACTCTTAAAGAAGAGTCCTGATCCAACTAGGACTCTAAAATTTTGGCCAAAATAGAAGATTTTAAAAGGTTTTCTTCAAAGACAGGTAAAAAGGTAGTGAAAAGTAGAGTTTTGATCCGACTAAGACTCTGGAAAAAGAGTCCTGATCCAATTAGGACTCTAAGATTTTTGAGATTTTTGATAAGTGAAGGAATCCAGAAGTGACACCTCCAAAATGGGCCTCATCTGAGAATTAAAATCAATTGAAATTGAGTTTGAAATGAATCCAGATCATTTTCTAAGAAAGTATTTCAAAATATAAGGTCCCGGGGGTTGGAAAATGACATAATGTTGAATAAAAACCCAGGTTTTAAAATTGTTTTTGAAAGAAAAGTTTTAAAACTCAAATCTGGATTGAATGTTTTGAAAACAGGAGTGCTGGATCTCGAAAATGAGATGGGATGACATGCAATGCTATGCTATGCAATGCAATGGTATGCCGAATGCATGCAATGATATGCAATGACACATGAAATGTGAGCACTGGATAAGAGTGAAAATTTGGGGTGTTTAGAGATGCCCCTCTTTGCTACTAAGCCAAGCTTAATGGCAAAGAAAAACACACCAAATTCAGACTATAAACATGCCCCAGTTAGATGAATTTGACTGGGTATGAAAGAATTAGTTCAAATGATGGTGGTAGATATAGCATAAAGAATAAAGAAGAAGATTCACCTTATCGAAATGAGGCTCAGGCTTAGCCCTTAACCTGGATGGGACGACAAATGAAATACCTCATCAGAATGAGGCTCAGGTTTAACCCCTTGACCTGAAAGGGGACGATACCTCGTGGAAAAACGAGGCTCAGGCTTAACCCTTAACCTGAAAGGGGACAATACCTCGTGGAAAAATGAGGCTCAGGCTTAACCCTTAACCTGAAAGGGGACGATACCTCGTGGAAAAACGAGGCTCAGGCTTAACCCTTAACCTGAAGGGGGACGATATACGGAGTCCTCGAATGAAGAAACCATGATGGGACCTTCGAATTTTGCACAATAAATCCGAGAGGGGTTTGCAAAAGGAAGAAAGGGGGTTCCCTAAAGCTTGAAAAGGGATTGATCTTAAACGTCTCATCGCTGAGACTGAATGGCTTTTAAGACAGATAACCTTTTTGCAGAAAATTCAGGTTTAACCCTTAACCTGAACGGGAAAGCTTGATGCAAATGCAGATGAATGCGAATGAATGCCTGCAAATGCAAATGAATGCAAATGTATGTAAAATGATATAAATGGGCGCACATGCGTGCAAAATGGGAGATTTGTTTGATCCTGCCTGCATACAGGATGTTTTGAAGACAATTTTTAAAATAATGCCCCAGTGTAATGGGGGAGTAAGATATTGGATGAAAGGATAAATAATTGATATTTGATGAGAATTCTCTGAGGATAACGAGGTAAAAACTGACAATGAGCTTCTTGGTTGATCAGAGAGGCACTTTGAAAAAGGTTACCCCTTTTAAGAAGACATTTAAACATTTGCAAATGAGGAATATAAAAGATGACGCCAGGCCATAAGAAAGATTGACAAATTTATTAATGCATTGAAGAAGGAAATAACAAATTGATAGAAGAACTGAGACTACATTGTCCCTTCAAAATGACAAAATGATGAAAGTGACATAGTCTCGACATTGTCAATTTTTAAAAAACTTGCTCAGGATGGTCGACTGGTATTTTCCTCATCTTCAATAAGGATATTCTTGTCGATGCAATATTGAATGATATTTTTCAGGACGAAACAATTCTCAGTGCCATGCCTTACTGCCCGATGAAATTTGCAAAATCTTTCTTTGAATCTGCCCATGATTGTTGCGGGATCAGCTGCTTTAGGTAAACGGATCATATCTTTTGCAAGCATGTATTCCAGATCACTCTCTAGTGTTTGGTCCAGAGGGGTGAACTTTCGATCCGTACTCCAATCCTTGCGCTTTGGTTTTTCTTGATCTTTCTCTTTATGCTGAGGACTAGATTGAAGAGGCCTATCATTGTTGGAGAACTTTCCTTTTTGGCCCTTGGATCCCTCTGAATAGTGATCATGATTTTTCTTGTTGCTTTTGCTATCATTGGCAGAAAGAGTGAAGTGAGCCTTCTTCTTCTGCTCACTCTGATTGTTACCTTGTGTAAAGATGAAGCCTTCATAAACTCCATTTTCCATGCTTAGCTCGAGCCACTCGGCTCGTTCTGTCAGTTCGATGAAGGTTTTTGACGGTGCCGTGGAAATGAGACCTTTCAAGGGTTGTGAAAAATTATTCAAGATTAGTGACAATGCATGCCCTTCTGATATCAGGTCTCTCATCTTATTGCAAGCTGACCTCCATCGGTGGATAAAATCTCGGGCCTTCTCGTTTTCTTTCTGCTTGAGGCCGCAAAGATGACTGAGAGTCAGGAGTGCTTCAGCATTGAATAGAAAGCGCTCAATAAATAAATTGACCACTTTATCGAACTCTTTCAGCTCTATCGGGTTGATATGCTCTGAATACCACTTTGCCGCGATACCCTCCAAGCTGCGAGGGAAGCAGAGAAATAAGGCACGATTATTCCTCTTGAACCTGGAACACTCTGCAAAGAATAGGGCGAGATGCGCTTTTGGATCGCCCGAACCATCAAACTTGATAAATTTCTTGGGAGATTATCAAGATCATCATCCTCATTCAGTCCATCATAAAAGTCTTCGCTTGTAAAGACCCTTTTGCCTTTGTCACGAGCTTGCAGATCTTTGACCATTTTCATTACGTCTTTGAGTTGTGACTGAGTAGGGTCATCGATAGATTGACTCCTGGACTTGTAAGCCGACCCCTGCCCCTGAGTCGACCTTCTGAATTCTTGTTTGGCTTCATACTTTTTATCAGTATCATCTGCTAATTCTGATTCATCAGACATTTTCTCGTGATGACTCTGCTTTTTGATAATTTTCACATTCTTAGTGGCACGACCCTTATCTTTCTGCTTTATCTGAATCCGCTCAGTACTGGCTTCAGCTTGCTCTGCCAGCATCTTACTCATCATCTTTTTGAACATGACGTACATCTGGGGATCTACGTCATCCTCTGCTTGCTGACCTTGACCACGGGGTGAGTCCATTTCCTCCTCTGAAGCGACTGAGTATGCAATGCCTTCAACTGATAGGATTTTCTTTCTGAACCTTGTATGAACCATCGAGTATCACGAGTATTCTTTTAGATGTTGTTGATGCTCTCTGCAAGGTAGAATTGATGGTTAGGCTTTTGAAGGAAATTTGGTTTGGAGGAAAATATTTATTGAGAATTTTGGTAGACAATTGAAAGAGTATCCCATTACTAGGGATTGAGTCGTCGCTGGGATTATGACAATTGCGCTGCTATTTCTTTGCAAAAATAAACAACTGAAAAATATGCCTTGTTACCTAGGCGAGGTCGTCAAACCAAGATAGGATGAAATTTAAAGGAATTTTATTGAAGAAAAAAAAAGACATGATTTTATTAATAATAGACTCGACAAAGGGGAGGGGGACGGACAATTTTCCACCACTCCTGATAATCAGAGGACACTCGAGGACCAGGAAAAATAGTAAGAGTAATAAAGGAATCCCAGCCATGTCTGGCAGAATGGTATGCTCCGGACCACTGATCTGATGTGAGATCGAACTCTGGCAAGACCCCCGATAGTGGACGAATCTCTACACGTTTTTGTCTTTGAGAGAACTGCCTGACACACCGCTCTGGATGGTAGTATGCGCAGAAGAATGGACCAAGTAGCCTGAACCGCTTGCCGTATGCATAAGTGTATCTAGGAGGTGATTCCTGATGATCAAAGTAGTCCCATACGACCTCTTCCTCTTGAAGATTATCGATCAAGAACCGGTATCGAGTAACCGGAAGAAGCTTTTCACCATTATATCTGAATGAACTGGCTCGGGCGGGCACATGCCGGAGGAACCAAGATTGCAACGCGTAGGTGCACCCTTCGACTAGAATTGATTCTCCGAGTGCGAAACGAGTCAACCCTCGGTATAGAAAGGCGAGTGCGGCCATGGCTATGGAGAGTTGACTAGTATGTCGACTTCCCCATCTCCTTAGAAGCTGAACTATTCTGATATCTATATAATTCCGCCCATCAGGAAAGAAGGCTAATCCCACCATGCACAGAACCATCGCGTGCTGGATTCTCTCTCGAGTTGTCCTGGACAATGAGCTGACCTCTGCAAATGTTCCATACTGTTTGTAGATTTCGAGCAGGTCCACATATTCATTTCCATCCTCCTCGATCAAGGGCCACGACTTACGTCCTGTCATGCGAGCTAAGGCATCCTTAGGGTCCAGACCCTTAACATTAATCAGAAATTGTTTCTCCAATGGGTCTCCAGGCTGACCGGCTGACTCGGGTAATCCCATAATCTCTGAAAATTCATCTATCAGCACCGTCATCTCGCCCCACGAGAACCAGAAGGTAGAAGTGCTCAGATTCCACCGCTCTGCTAGTGCATGGATCAAATTGCCGTTGACTGTCTGCTTTCCCACTGCGGACGCCAGTTCTAGCCCATAATCGTCCAAGTAGTCCGGAAACATACGAGAGAAGTTCTTGAACCATGAGTAGTACTACTGGGGAAAGAAGGATCCGGTGCTGAGGACTCGATGTTCTGGAAGACCTTGTCGCACCTTGTAGGAGATGTGACCCTCGGGGAAGACTGAATCAAGCTGACTGGATGCCATTAGAATCGACTGGAAAACATGGAAAATTTGGAATAAGACTTGGGAAAATATAGAAATTTTGAAAAAAATGTAGGCAAAATAAAATGAAGTAGGAGATTCGAGATCCAGAGGATAGAAAGATGAGAAATCACTTGGAGTTTTTAGGAAAATGGAGGAATTTTATGAAAATCGTCCAGGGTTTAATGAAATATAAGGAAGTACTTCATAAAATGGAGTATTTTGAAAATTGTCCAGGGTTTAAAACATGGACAGTACATGGACATGGATTGGGGATTTTTGAAAAGTCGTCCAGTATTTTAGAAAATTGGGAGAATATGGAAAATAACAAAGAAATGACTATAACACATTCAATTACAAGTATGCACATACAACATTCCCTAAAAGCTGACTCTAGATGCACAAATTTTGAAATAGCTGTAGGACCTTAATCCTAACTCTAAGGTTCAGATCAACTCTATCCAATCCAGTTATGCCTATATACTCAAGCCAAGGCTCGATGTACGTGGCATAAAATCAATTCCTTCGGTTCTAGGTTCAAGTTTTCCAACATCCTTGAGCACCTGCCGATATACGTTGGACTATGGCCCTTGGTACGTGGCAGGGGGGTTTTCACCCAAATAGGTGGCCCAGTTGTGAGGCTCTGTCCCGGACTGTGGTTCTGGAAAAGAGCCCAGCAACGTGAAGACCGGGACAATATAGGTGGGGGTGGTTTTTGAAATATGAGCACATGCAAGAAAACAGATGGCTCTAAATCCTAAAGAGATAGAATTTTGAAATATTTGAAGAAGCAAACATTGTTTTCAATCAAACCTAGATTGAGGAGGGTTGTATTAGACCTAAGTCTATGTGAGCATGAAAAATTCCTCCTCAATATGGTCCTACCAAACCATACTTAGTCTACATGCAGTCCATGTCAGCTGGGTTCAAGCTTAGGCTCCTAGGTTCACATGATAGCATAAATTAAAAGCTGACATTCCATGGAAATCGATTTTGACAACTTGAACTAAGTAGAGCATTAAATTGATCAGGCGAAGACAGGTCCCATCACGGTCGCCAAACCTATTATCATCGCAAAATTTTACTTTTGCAAATCAAACTGACCTTTTGAAAAAGATTTTGAAAATAACTCGCCTCCGTTTTTAAAATGCGGGATTATTCCGAAGAATGGGACTCGCCTGTCCGTACGAGATTCAACCGTTCCTGACGCCTTTACCAGGGGTAATTGAACCAAGGATCAATCAAATGCTTTGCTTTGTTCAACTTGTCTAAACCATATTCTAATTCCTAAATGCACAAAGAATCAGGCATGTGCTATGAATTTCTAAAAATGCACATTTGAAAACATGATGTTTGCTTCAAAGATTGGAAAATATTTGAAAGATTCTTGGAAAATAAACTCTTTGAAAATTGTGAATTATTTTTGAGATGCTGTATTTGAGAAAGTGAAAATCGATTTCTGAAGAAATATAAGGATTTTGTGAAAATCGATTTTGAGAAATGTGAAATAACTTTGAAAAACTCGATTTCTTTGAATTCAAACTTTGAAATTAAAAATCTAACTTAGAAAATCGAATTTGGAACTTGGGAAATACTTGAAATATCATTGGCAAATCCATATTTTGAGAAAATCGATTTTGAATAAGACTTAGGAAATTTTGAAGAATTTGATTCCTTTGACTTGGAATTTGACTTGGAATTGGAATTGGAAAATCCATGAAATGAATGAATATGATTTTGAGGAATTGGGAAAAACTCTTTGTATTTTTGAGAAATGCAATGCATTTTTGAAGTTAGCCTAAGAGTGTAGGCTGAATGTGGCTAATGTGAAGATCATAAATCTGGCTATCATTCATATTCTGACTATGGCCATAAATACAAATTCCACCAAGTTTATAAACTTCATAAAAGCTAGTGTATGTGCTATTCGTGTAGACAATAGTGAGTTTGAATATGCATGAATCATCATCCATCACACATTAACATTGTTTAAAAAAATAAACTATAGGCAATGCTGCCTAAGCTAAGCAGGAAATGTAAATTCTTATTCCAAAGTTTAATTTAGTTTACATCACTATTGAAATTTAAATACATAAAAAATAAAGTCTTCAATGTACCTGCAAAACTAGAAAACTTTGTTAGTGATGATATATTGGCTTTTCTAGATTTATCCAGCAATATCAGGAAATTACTGGATTTTGCTAGATATAAGCCTTTTTGCCATGATTCCATTAAATCAAAATGATAAAATATGAAATAAAATTGAATAAATAAGGAAGATAAGATATGAAATTTCGAAATTGGGGTCAAAATGACCAAAATACCCCTAATAACCAGACTATGGCCTTGAAATTAGGGTTTTCAGAAAGATATTTGGTAAAATGCAAGTTTTGAAATTCAAATGCAAATAAACTAGGCTAAAATATGATATGACATACTTAAACACATGAAAACTAAGGTTAGGGATTTCGAAATTGAGGTCAAATGACCAAATTGCCCCTGATAGCAAGACTATGGCCTTGAAATCAGGGTTTTCTGAAATAGATTTTGGTAAAAACTTGGGTTTTAAGGACTAAATGAAATCAAATTAACATCAAATTTGACCTAAAGTATCCTAATATGATTATGAATATGATTAAACCCTAAAAATATATGCTTATGCACGAAAATCCAAGAATATCACAAAAACTGTGATTTTGGCAGTGTTTTTGGATCTTTCAGGAACCCAGTTTTGCAATTTGCTTAATTCAGCCATCAATCAGATTCCAAAATTCATCAAATTTGGTACCTACACTTTTTATAACCCTAATTTTGAATTAGAATTATAAAAATATTTTTTTGACATTAAATTAACCCGAAAATTGCATCAAACCCTAAAAATATGCTATTTTTGACCTAGTTCACCAACCAGTTTCAGAGTTAGACCTGAATCAGGGGTCAATTTTTCATGAAAATCTATGAAATTTTACAGAGACAAACTAGGAAAAAAAAAAGAGATTTTCCAATTTACATATCGGAAAAAGCATCTCCGGTTAGGGAGAAACCCTTCCGGCAATCTGAACTAAAATCTAACAGGGGTTAAAACAGATACTTTTAATTGATAATTTTGTAATAAATAGAAATACGGATCTAAAATATCTGATATTTTATCAGTAAATATTAGACAGAAAAATAACAATACTCACTTTTTACAAATCATGAATTGGATCTGTGGTTTGGGATTTATGAATAACACTAGTCTGATTAGGGTTTTGGTAAACCCTAATGAGTTTTAAATTGAAAATCAGAATCTATGACATACGAAAAATACTAAACAGCAATCAAAAATTCTAAAAATTTTACAGTAGCTAGATATAATTAATATGAATCCATGGAACTTTACAGATTTAAAATCGAATATAAGATGAGAAAAATATCATCACATCAAGTTACCTTCTTGATTTTAACAACGATTTTAAAGATTTAAAAACCCGACTTGGTGCTTGATTTTTTTGACAGAGTTCTCGAAGTCCAAAATCTCTGATTTTTTTAAAGTAGTTCAATCACATACGCATGCATCACATATAAAAAAATAAGAAATAAACAACAAGTATTTTAATCCGAAATAGCATGCTCTTTTCTGTTCTAAACTAAAAACACACAGAAATCTTAGAAACTTGAGAAAATATGCATTAACTAATAAAAAACAATAAAATAAACCATAAAACAGTAAAATAAAAATTATTTCTATGCTGGAAAACGTGTAACAAACATGGATAAATAAAGAAATAAATAAAATACAGGGAATCCATGGCTGGAATTTGCTTTCACCTTTGAAATCATGGATTTAACCCATTTAACGGGTAAATCTCACATTTCGCCGGTTAAGAACATGAAAAATGTACCTCTCATCGATTCTAATGGATTAGAATCCTTGAAATCACCCTCAAACTGAGTTAGATCATCTTCTTGGGTCAATTTTGGGGTTCTTGGATAAAATCCATGGTTAAATCCATGAACACAAGAGTTTCCATGGTGAAATCTATTGAAAAATCATAAAAAAAACTAATAAAATAATATTAAATAAACTCACCTTGGGGCTGCAGATGCAATGGAGGAAGGTAGAGGTGCTGGAGAGGAGAGAGAGGACACGAAAATTTGAGAGAAAAAGAGCCCTTTTTGACCTCTTGAAGTCCCCTATTTATAGGTTTTCAAAACCTCCTTAATTAGGGTTAATTAAGAGGTTTTTCATTTTTTCAGGACTCTTTCTAATAAATCCACTAAGGGCAACGATTTTTTGTGGTTTCCTAACCCTAAATGAACTCTAATTAAAATCTAATTAATACCTAATTAAACCCTAAAAAGTCCAAATGTGACACCACCGAGTATGGACCCACATTTGGTTTTTAAAACCTGAATTTAAAACCTTTAAAAACCAATGGTTTAAAACTTAAATAAAATGGATTTTCAAAATTGATTTTGACTCCTCTAAACCCCTAACCTAACTAGGACAATGACTAACCCTAGTCTAACCTTGACTTCTTCAAATGTGGCGCCACCCCGAGTGGGCCCCACTTGAATTTTCAAAAATGATTTTAAAACTTGAAAATGAGAGGTTTTTCAAAAGAGATTCAAAAGTAGACTTTGAGATTGAAAGTTTTGAAATGGTACAGAGTCTTGACTGAGTCACAACTTCTCTAAAACGGTGCCAACAGGGTGGGCCCCATATCAAAGTTTTGAAAAACTTGAAATAAATACTAAAAATGGCTTTAAAAAAGGGTTAAAATCAAGAGTTGAAATTCAAAGTTTTGAAAATAGAGTTCTAAGCGAACTGGAACTCTGGGCTAGAGTCCTGGATTTATAGGACTCTGAGGTTTTGGGTTTTAAAAGCCAAATGAAGGAGTTTCTGAAAATATTTTATCAAAAATGATGAAATAAGTCAGAAAATACTGTCAGGGTTAAACTCCTAACTCAATCAGGACTCTGAAATTGAGTCTTGAATTAACTGAACTCTACAAAAATGACCTAATTTTTGAAAACAAATGGAAATAAATAAAAAATGGAGTAAAAACAAACTTCAAAACAGACTCCTGACTGGACTAGGACTTTGGGACAGAGAACTGATCGGACTGAAACTCTAGATTTTTTGGTATTTTCTGAAAAACAAATGAAAGAACTTGTCAAAACAGCGAAAACAATAACAAATACTAGAATAAAATAGAGTTCTGATTCAACTGAGACTCTGAGGACAAAGTCCTGATTGAACTAGGACTCTCAGATTTTTGGATTTTCTTGAGAAAACAAATGGGTGGATTTTGAAAAACAGTGAAAGCAGGATGAAATTGAAGTTTTGGTTCAGAGTCCTGATCTGATTAGGACTCTGAGAAAGAGTCTTGATTCGATCAGAACTCTAAGAATTTTGGTTTTCTGATAAGCAAATGATGAAATTTAAGCAAAGCTTTTTGAAAACTAGTGAAAATGAAGTGAGAAAATCGATTTTGGATAGAGTCCTACTTCGATCAGGACTCTGGGGTAGAGTCCTGATTTGATCAGGACTCTGAGATAAAACCTCAAAATTTTGAAATTCTTTGATAAAAGTGTAACAAATTTGATAAATGGAAAGATTTTTGAAAGATTTTCTCAAAATTGAAATCAGGATCAGAGTCGTGATCCAACTAGGACTCTCTGAACAGAGTCCTGTTTTGACTAAACTCTGAGTTTTTGACTCTTTTTGAAAGATTTTGAAAGATTTGATTGAAAATGGATAAAAATAGCTGTAAAAGATTAGAGTCCCAATCCAATTGAAACTCTGAAGAAGAGTCCTGATCCGACTAGGACTCTGAAATTTTGGCCAAAACAGAAGATTTTAAAAGGTTTTCTTCAAAGACAGGTAAAAAGGTAGTGAAAAGTAGAGTTTTGATCCGACTAAGACTCTGGAAAAAGAGTCCTGATCCAATTAGGACTCTAAGATTTTTGAGATTTTTGATAAGTGAAGGAATCTAGAAGCGACACCACCAAAATGGGCCTCATCTGAGAATTAAAATCAATTGAAATTGAGTTTGAAATGAATCCAGATCGTTTTCTAAGAAAGTATTTCAAAATATAAGGTCCCGGGGGTTGGAAAATGACAGAATGTTGAATAAAAACCCAGGTTTTAAAATTGTTTTTGAAAGAAAAGTTTTAAAACTCAAATCTGGATTGAATGTTTTGAAAACAGGAGTGCTGGATCTCGAAAATGAGATGGGATGACATGCAATGCTATGGTATGCAATGCAATGGTATGTCGAATGCATGCAATGATATGCAATGACACATGAAATGTGAGCACTGGATAAGAGTGAAAATTTGGGGTGTTTACACTCTCCCTCTACCACATGCCCCTCTCTACGAACATGTGTCCTCCCTTCATTTTCTTTCTTTCCTCCATGTTTTTGTAATTCATTGAAGTGTTGTTTGTATCTCTTTTGCCGGGCTGCAGATCACATGGAGCTTCGCCTCAGAGGTGTATCGTCTATGCCACGAGGTTGATTGTCTCCTCCTTGATACAGTTTCTTCTTCTTCTTCGTCTCCTCTACAATCGGCTCCACAGTGGGTGAAGCATTACAAGGAGAGGCTGCAGCAATTCAATGAACGTTTGGGCATAATTCTCAAGACTCCAACTGACCACTCTCTTCTACCCCTCCATTCGTCGAATCTCTTTTGAGGTAGGTCTTCTTTCACCTCTTTCTTTTAGTGTAATTCGAGTCCACCATTGTCCATTCTTCTCAACACCAAACCATCTCTTATTTTCTGGGTTTTTTTTCAACAACAAACCACTGTCTTGAATCTGTGTTTTCTGGAATTTTAAGATCGAGTTGAGTCTTAAATTATGTGTTCACTCATTACATCTTTTTGGTTGTGTCAAAAATGCAAAATCGGATAGATAAAATCTAGCCGGTTTTGGTGTTTTCTTCACTTCAATGTTCTGATTTTTTCATTGATAACAGAGGTTAAGTCAGTGTTTTACATATCCTAGAGTCTTAACTAGTTGTGTGTTAGTGTAGATTAAATTAGATTTTTGATTGGCGTGTGCTATTAATTAAATGTTAGTTTTTGTTGGTGTTTTTGTAAAACCGATTTAGTGAGTTTATGTTGGTTGTCTTCCACATAGGGCTTAGCAGCCATTGCTGGACCAGTCAGGTCTTGGTGTTTTAGTAAGTCTTAGTCAGTTTAGGAAATGGGTGTTAGTAGTCTAGGTGCATTGTATTTTAATTATTAGGTGATTCAATAGTTGTCATTTTTAGAAGTTCCCAATTCGTTAGTGTAGCTTTTAAAGATTTTTTTGTAGTCAGTTTTACCCCTACAGGTCATGTGAACATTAGCTAGATTAATTTATAAGTAGCTAGCTTTAATTAATTTAATTTTACTATTTTGAATGGGGTATTTTTGGTCTTTTATGCTATTAGCGAGTTTGGCAATTAGTGGGGTTTCCAAATCATAAGAGATTCGTTTGGAAAGTCTTGACTCCTCCCTTGCCTAGTCACACCCTGGAATCTCCTTTCCTTAAGCATTTAAGGAAGGTGATTCAAAAGAATTTAAATCCCTTCCCCAAACAAAATTCAAATTCTTTGAGAAAGGAAGGATCTCCTCTTGATTCCTGTTAAATTCAAAAACGTGTGGGCCTTCCAAGGCTAACATTTTTGGCTTTGCAAGGCAACTCTCTTTTAAGGTAAGACTATAAAGGCCCCATCGAAATCCAAGCTGGTCTAAACCTACCTTAATGCCCCTTCATGTAACCATTTAGGGTAGTCTAATATTTATATAGTGTATTGTTAATTTAGGAAGGTTGACTTAGCAAAATTTTCTTAGTATATTGCATTTCATCATTAATCACGTATATTGTTAGGTAGTTACTCAATTAGGTTAATGCTTTACTGTATTTTATCATGTGTTTACATTTATGTAGGTCCCACATAGGGGACAAATTTTAGTGGAATATAATTAATGTCTAGTTTGTGTGTTTTTATATTTTTTTCTTCTTTCTTTCTTTTCGTAAGCTTGTTATAGGTGTTTATATGTCATGCCATTCACTGTATGTCAATGACTGAATGAGTGTTAGAGTGTGTCATCCTAGTTTGAGTTCAAGCTTAGGTATTAGGTAAATCTTGCACGTAGGGTTGTAGGTTTATATTGTCTTAACTAATGTTTGCACAAGCTTAATTTCATGCAACTGGTATGCGTTTGGTTCAGTTAGTATTCATGTTAACTTAGTGTGAGTCATTATTAACATTAACTTAGACTTGTACAACACATTTCATGGGTTGTTTAGTGGCTTGATAAAATCGATTTCTTAGTGTAAGTTAGGTTAGTTGTAGTTCTAATTGTACTATCATTTAAGTAGTGTTGTTGTTAGTTTAATAGAAGATAATGTCTATTTTTGCATACACTTAATCTCATAGTGCAAAGATTGAATGATAGCATGTGAATAGTGCATTGAGTTTTCAAACCGGATTTTGCACCATTTTTCACTTGTTATTTTATGTGCAATTTTTCTGAGTTTTTCCAAAATTTTCATTCTATTCTATTCAGCTGGGTGTTAACTGATTGAAAACCAAAATTCAGCTCATTTCGAGTTGATTTGGTTTGATTTTTAAGTGTTTTCCAAAATCAGGTTTTTTGCATTTTTAAATTTCGGGTCCAACGATTCCAGAAGTTTTATCGAACTTGAAACACTTATATCTGGAGCTTCCAAAGAAGTTTTTCAGTTATGTAAAGTCTGACAGATTCTTGAATCTGTCAGGAATAGAACAAAAGAAAAATCAGAGAATTTGGACTTTGTTTGCTCCTTCAAACTCACTGTTTTCAAAAACCTATTAAGATTCTATTTTTGCAGTGCATTGAGGGTAAAATAGTCATTTTGTTAAATAGTTATTTTTTGTTAGTTTTTATTGTTTTTCTGTATAATGTCATTGTATTTACTGTAGTTTGTGTAGTTAGAATTAATTTCATTAGTTAATTTAATTATAAGTTGCATTTTAGTTATTTTTTATTCGTAATTATAATTTAGTTCAGTAATTCCTGTTAGAATTAGGTTTAGTATAATTTTTAGAATCACTTATTCTAATTGTATACTAATTTTGTGTCTTATTGTGTTTTAGGTTGATAAAGTTTACAACAGGTCAAAAGGTGAATTAAGAATGAGAGTGTGAATGCATGTGTGGTGAAAAGATGGAATTACCCCTGGTGATCCGGAGAAGACTTTAGGAACCTGTTTCTAGTTAATTTTAGTTTTTAATTTGTAATTTAATTAGAATTATATTGTTTGACTTAGTGTAACATTTCTGATATAAATAAATTGAAGTTTTTAAAATTAATTTGAATATTTCTCGTTCCTTGAGGATTCAACCTGTACTCGCCACGAAAGTGAAAAGTCGGTTTTTATTATTTTTGATTGACGATTTTTCAAATGATTTTATTGAAAATAATGTTTTAAAAATACCACTGCAAAAGTTCAACCAATTATTAATCAATAATAACATAGAATATATTAAGTTAACATGCATATCAGACCAAATTCCAATATAAGCATCAATAATCATGCTGCACAAAGTAAAACACAACTAGGCACCAACATATGCCATATAGTGCAGTTTGGATTCTTATTAACCCGATTTTGAAAAACCCACCAAAAATCACAAGAATCGAATATCACTCTCCAAATTTAACTGTGACTGCCGCAACATCTTACAAACACATTTCAATAAACAAAACTTCAAAATCAATTATAATAAAATCAAAAAAATTCTAGGACTGAATCCTATTTAAGAAAAATATAAGACAAATTTTGTCATCTATAGAAATTCATCTCGGATTGGAGAATTTTCTAAAACTTACAAAGAATTTTTTTGACAAAAACCTTTCTATATGATCTTCTTATATGTGTTGGTTTTCACCCAGATTTTTCATAATTTATTTTGATCGGTTTTGATTGGGTTTTTAAAACTTGCAAAATCTCTTGTTAGAATAGTCTTGCTGACAGGGCAGAAAACCTATGATTTATAGCAATGGATGTTTCAGTTTCAAAACTAACCTAAACAAAACAAACAAAATTCTAAATTCAAGTCCCAAACATGTAGGATACTTCAGTATTTTGCATTTTATTTATTGACTTCTTTTTTATAAAGATATCAATTTTTTTCTGAAACTGATCTAAACAAAAATGAAGATAAAATAGCCTGGATCTCAAACTCATGCAAGATCCATTAAGCAAGAACAAGAATCGTGATATAATCTATTCAATCATGATTTTTAATGCTCTAAACATATTTACAACATCATACAACATATCTTTGATCATATTTATGCTAATCTTTCTAAAACATTAACATTCATCATCAAAGAATCACAAAACCTTCATGGAATATCTCAAATAAAATTTCATCTATTCAAGAATAACAAGAAACCTTTAACACCATGAAATCATAGTTTATTCATGCAATAACATGTTGTTTAATCATGCTAAACATGAACTAAACTACCATGTATGTTTAGATCAACTTTCTTTATCATAAAACATCAAATCCCTAAAACGTTTTTGCTAAGCCCTTCTTCAAGAATGATTTTGCATACAAGAACATGGATTCATGCATATATCAAATTTTCAAAACTTTTAGAACTTATATTTTATCAATATAATCTAATATTAGCATCTTAATCATGCTGGAACAAATAAGATCTAACAAATAATAAGAAAATAAGTTTTTCCAAATCATTTTTCATATTATTAGCCTGAAAATGGTCTCATTTTGAAATCATTTTTGTTTTTTATTACTTGTTGACATGAATCCACCAAAAATGTGTTCTCTAACTTGAAAGTTGATATTAGAGAGGTGTTTCAAGGTCTGATCTCCATTGGATCAAATCTGAAAATCGTCCCTATGCATATCTCATGTATTTGGATAGATCTATGTCTATGTGGTTGATGTACCTATCTTAATGTGGTTCTCAAATGAAGTATGACCTTCGTTTTCTATCTTGAAACTTTGGAGTAACTTTAATGACTGCTGGAAAAGCTCCAATAAGAAGGAATAAGAAGTGTATAAGATTTGAGAGAGAGAAGCTTAAAAAGCCACTATAGGGGGGTCGTCCCCCCCCATGGGCCTCTCAAAATCCCACAAGAGATAGAACCTATCTCAACCACCTTCTATGTAGGCCCCAATAGGTGGGTCGAACCACCTAGAAGCCTTTCCTAAGCCTTCTAACTCCAACCAATCTCTTTCTATTCAAGACTTCCAACAACCTATGAATTCTTTAGAGTCCTACTTAAGTTAATACTCTATCTAAGTTAACTAATGTGGGGTCCACTAGAGGGGGATGTCCCACCCTCTCTAGAACCCTCTAATTTAGTTTAATTAAATAATTAGATATCTTCTAAAAAAGTAAACTGGGTTCCACCTAGGTGGCACCCCACTTGGGTCCAGATCCAAGTGATTTGGATCCACAACTCTCGATTCGAATCCAAACCCAGTTGGGTTGGATCCAGAAACCAAATCAAAATCCAAAGATTAAATTAAATATCCATATCCAAACAGGAGATCTAAATCAACATTGAATCCAAAACTTAGGTTTGGATCTGAACATAACTCATTTAAGATCCATAAAACCCCGAGTCACCCCTAAACCCTTGTGGGCTACTCTAGCAGCACCTGGCACTACACTGGGCTGAGCATGACCCTTTGTGCCTCTCCTGAAACCTGGTTTGAGTCTAAAACATAGCTTGATCAACTTAGAAAAAACAAATTCACAATCTGATCTGATTTGAAAAACTCAAAATTGAGGCCGGTTAATTTTAAAAATTGCATTTTTGAACCAAGCAAAATCCAAAATCATCAAATTGAATCTCCAACAAGATTTATGGCTCGTAACGGATCTAACTACAGTCTTAGGTCAACTTAGACTCTCAAATTTTGTCTGAATTTAACATGATTTTAACTTGAATTTAAAAGTTAAGTTATATCAAAATGGCACTTGTTACATTCTACCCCCTTAAAAAAATTTGTCTCTGAAATTTGGAACTTGAATAGGTAAGGGTATTTCTCCTTTATGTTGGTCTCAGGCTCCTCTATGAGTGTCGCGAGGGCTTCTAGGACGAAGTCCCTTTGACTCATCCAATCTCCTAGATACCTCGACATCTAATCAAGAAAATAATCAATAATTAAATTATGATAAAGCCCTTGGCTTAAGCTCGTAATCACAAATAAACAAACCATTAATTATCACAAGAGCAAACAACAATTCATTCACATCATTCACCAACTTTTACCCACTCTACAGGGTTATGCAGTCGGCAAATGCAAAACTTGAGCTTCTAGATTGGATCTTGGACCTCTCTGGGAACTCTGCTCTGATACCAAGCTGTGAGACCCTCATTAAGATTACAAGAAAAATTGAGCTAATTTTTTTTTTAAATATAGCATACAATGAAAAATTAAATATTTTAACAACCTTTTTTTTCAGCAAATATTTTTTAGCACTAAGGAAGAACAAATATTGTTACAAAATTTTCATTGCATTCATGTATTCATCACTGATTACAAAATTGAGGGGGTGAACTAATACTGACAACAACAACAACAACAACAACAACTACGCCTTCATCCCAAAACAATTGGGGTCGGCGATATGAACCAACAAAGAAAATCATTATGGGTCTTCTACATAAATCCTTCTCCTCCATTCATTTTTATCTAATGCCATGTCCTCGGTGAGGTTCAAAGCATTCATATCCTTTCTTATCACCTCCATCCATGTCTTCCTAGGCCTACCCCGACCTCTTTTAACTAATATATTTTCCCATTTCTCCACCCTTCTAACTGGAGCATCATTAGGCCTTCGTCGAATATGTCCAAACCATCGTAAACGATTCTCTCTCATCTTATTTTCAATGGGTGCAACGCCTACCTTCTTACGTATCTCCTCGTTCTGAATCTTATCTTTTATTGTATTTTCACACATCCATCTCAGCATACGCATCTCAGCTACACTCATTTTTTGAATATGATGTCTCTTGGCAGCCCAACATTCCGTACTATATAGTAAAGCAGGCCTAATAGTCGTCCTATAAAACTTTCCCTTCAATCGCAATGGCACTCCCAAAATTATATTCAATTATATTCAAATATATTTTTGATAAAATCCCAAAATACAGAGCACTCCTAGGAAGAGAAGGGTCTATGATGCATCTCCAAAGATACTCCAGTTATGCACAGTTGTCGCTGCCAAGCCTGCCTATTCGTAGTTTCTTGGAAAGAAGAAAATGACCAGAGGTGAGACAAACCACAAGTCTCAGTAACACGACCACCCACTATGCAATAGCGAATATGGGTAGATCACCAAGCCAAACTGGACTCCAACTAAGTCCATGGCTAACAACGAGTCTTAAATCCTGACTCGACAAGACCTCTAACTCGAGAGAACAAACAAACAACTAAACATAACCTAAATGCATGCATGTAACAATTTTCTTTTCCTTTATTTATTAGGTTCATTTGTTGCTCTCTACCAATGCATATTATAATTTTTCTTAGTTCTGATTTTCATTATTATCTCCAGGGCACCACTGCCTCGGGTCGCTATAGGCTTGTCGGTCGATGTGGAGGTGTGCATTCATGAGTGATTTAATGTTTTATTTTAAACCCCACAAGAACACGGGTCGCCAGCACCAAGATACAAAAATCCTTTGTTGAGGAGTTCCTTGCCTTGAAAAAGATCGTAGTGCAATACCGCTAGCGTACATAGCTGGACCTCCACAATAAAAGGAAGTCCTTGTCCCTTAAGCCATTGTGGTCAGGGATTGGTCCACCCTAGTGACCAAAGCAGAGCCCACAAAAGTTACACACCACCGTCAGCTGAAAAGGAGTATATTGGCAACTCAGTACAATTTCACAGGGTTGGTGCAAGCTCGCTCTCAAGGAGAGTAAAGAGTCACTTAAGGTGATAAGTTACCCCATTTTTCAAGGCATAACCAAAATAAGTGTATCTTGTTTATTTTAATTTCTGATTTATTATCAAATTCTTAATTTATCAAAACCCTTTAAGTACTCATGGCCTTGGCAAACAAGACACACTAAAATTTATTTTCACAATGTCATTTTCTCGAGATAGTGCAATCATCTCGTTGCACTCTAAATGAGTTGTTATTGTGCCTAGCCAGTAAGCACTCACTTGGGAAAATCATTTTCCAAGGTCCATACCTAGAAAAATAAAGAAATTTGAGAATATTTGTAAATCCATAATTTATGAATCCCAACCACATACATGACCCCTAGGGCCCATGTATAGGTTAAATGTTCTTTCTTCTTTATTTTATATATTTTTTTATTTCTAGGCCAAATTCATTGTTCAAGGCTTTAAAACAACTAAAAATACAGTTTTTAGTTTTCTATCTTTTCTCTCTTTTGTTTTCTTCTTTTATGTAATTTATTTATATATTATTTTTATTTTTATTTTTATTTTTGCTTTATTTTTTTTTTCAATATCCCTAAGGGCTTAATGCATGCTCATCTCTAGATTTACTTATTTGTATCTAGATAGATTATTCAAAGCATACCCAATTTACTTTTTTTTTCAAGCTAACTATTTTTTTGCTATCATTATTGTATATGTAACACCCCAGATTTCCAAAACAAAGCTAAGTTGAAAATTTTATGAATTCTTTTTTTTTTACAGCGAAACTTAGAAAAGGTTTTAGCAGCGAAATGAATGATAATGAGTCATTAATTTTAGAAAACTCCGAGCAAGTCACAGGTATGTGGCCAAGCACTCATTGACCACCAAGGTATTTCATTTATTAAAACAACTTGTTTATTACAAACATCACTGCTTGAAAAAGCAGTATTTGGTTCTAAAGGAAGCATTACAACACTCTCTGGAGAAACCTTGGAACTCGATGCTGCCTTGCTTCGTATATTGCATCGCATGTTTAACACCAGTAATGCCCATTAAACAGGGTCAGAACCATTGTTGGTATGACAAGAAAGCCTTCATTCACGTATTCAATCAAGTATCAACTCATGAAAATATACAGACCGCTCAGGGTCATAATTTGCAACAACGATGCTCAAGTCTCCATGACTTAACGTATATCGCAAAAGCCGCCTCAAGGCTACAAGTTGAACATTTCGCTCAAGTCTCTAAGACTTAGCGTGAGCCTCTTCAGGGCCTCAACTGAATTCTTTTGGGTCTCAATTGAAATATCGAGCTCAAGTCTCCAAGACTGGGCACATCCGTATCCCACGAATCCAAGCGTGAGCTCCTCGAGCTTAGCTTAGTTGTGCGGATAGCACATGAGTCTTTGCCCTATCGGTCTATTAGTATACCAATCATGATACCTTTCTCAAGGTTATGCAGGACTTGACAAAACAACATTCATTCACTCATACTGTAGCGCCCCAATACCCAAATTTCCCGACTTGAAGATCTTTTGGATTTTGAGTAAACTTTTTTTTTTAAACGCAACTGCAAAAGAAACCGAAAGGGGGAGAAACAACCGAAAAACCCTGGGCGGCCACTACAGGTGTGAAACAACATTTAAATGAAACAACTTTTATTAAATTCATTTACATCTTTACAAATTATACATATCAATCCCTTATACAAAACCAAACCGCCAGGATCCAACAGGCAAGGTTCAGAAGTGTGGGTTCAAGGTCCGCTGCAGCACATCGAGCTCCATCGCACGTCTAAGTGAAACACCTGTATCCCCATAAAACGGGGTCAGTACTCTTTCGAGCTGGTGAGACAAACTAAACCACAATACCAAAGTGTAGGATCTGAAAGCAAGCTATACAAAACATACACAGCATGCTAATCTTACATTACTTGAACAATTGTAGCATGAACAAGTATAAAACAGTGATAACCACACATGGAGCAATATCGACAATTACTAGCGATGACATGGCATGCATCAAAGAACGTAATTCAGCAATGGATCAACATTTATAACAAGGTATGCATCACAAAACATAAAGTACTAATGTAGTTTGTCGAAGAACTGTAATCAGCATGAATCAGTGTAAGTGGGCAAGCATGAGTGATTAACTACGACTATTCATGTCACAGTTCATATCGAATAGTAAGGTATGCATCACAGAACATAAAGTACTAACAATAGGCTGTGCTTATACAAGTAAATGTGACATCATGAACTATGCACAAGTATCAGTGGCATGTATGTATAACGTATCATAAGTGCGAGAACTAGCTAAATGATGATAACAAACGTTACTCATCAAGATGAGACAGTTAGAAGCATTTGTCACATAAAGCGTGACACACAAGCAGTGCCAAGGTTCACAACCCATACATTGCAACCATAAGCGAGCTCATCTTGCTAACCATTCGTCAAGGAGTTCCAAGGTCGTGTAAGTCATGCACCACTGCAATATCCATAGGCTAAATCGCATAAGTCTCACACGACTGCAATATCCATAGGCTAAATCGCATAAGTCACGCACGACTGCAATATCCATAGTGCACCCCAAGGCATAGCGAGCACGATTATGCCCACATTTCTTAGGTGACAAACATCCAAGATTCACTAACATGAGTTAGCGATTGCATTCATTACGCGTGCCAGCTATGTACTAAAGTGTGCACCAACTACGCTAAGTAGCGTCACCATGATACATTACATCGGTCCACACACATACATTGCATGAGTCAAAACACTTAGTGCACTCATTGGGATATTGGATCCCACTCCAAACACAATTGCAACCCTTTTTGGTTGCAGCTCGGAGGTCTGCTAACAAGGCTAAAAGTACGACGACAAGAATGGAAAATTACATATAAAGTTTGCTTTGGTTGACGAGCACAATCCATTTGCGATACGATGAGTCGAATCCATCACGTTGTTGGGGTATTGGACCCCGTGCCGTGAAGACACACATGCAGCCGCATGAGCTGTAGTCTGAGTGCTAACGAGGCAACATGAAGAAGACCTTGGGGTATTGGACCGCGCTCTAAACACGTGCTTGCATCCCCTTTGGGCTGCAGTCCGAATGCGTGCTAAAACCAGTAAAGTGAGGCGAAACGAAGTTCAGCTGCGGCTGACGTGGTCCCACAAAATACAACAAAACATTCAATGACTAGTGGCAATGTGCACACATAGCAGACCCGATTATGTAGTGCCGCAAACCTGAAAGGAGGACAACAGCTATACTGTCAAACGTCGCCCACTAAAAAAAACTATGGGGCACAGGCCTCCGGCCTACACCCAGCTGAGGTCCAAAGTGTTGTGGTTAGGCTGCAACAGCCCCACGTAGCACCTGCTTGTTGGGCACAATGGCGGAAAGCCATTAACCGTACTCGGTTTGGTTAGGGACCTCTAACAGGTCTAAAAGGGGGGGTGATTGAACCCCATGAACCCACATTGGGTTCGACACACAAATCAGAACAGGTCTGGACCGATTGGTCCCGATCAAAAAGAGGGCGCACTCACTTGTGCATGATCTGGACCGATTGGTCCAGATCCAGCTGGCTACAATGAGCACCGAAAAAGGTGGGGTGCAGGCCTACCGCCTGCACCCAGCTGCAAGGCTGCAGCCAAGGCGGGAACAAAAACTCCAAAAGCAAAAAGGGCTTAAGGCCCAACTTGGCTGGGTTGGGCTCGGTCGGAGCCTATGATATGTTTGAAGAGGGGGGGGTAACCAAGACCCCAGCCACCGAATGGAGCTCGGCTCAAGGGTTTTAAAATGCCGAGAGGCACATGGGCGCGGAAGGGCTCTGGCTGGCCCAAGTAGAGTATGGTCGGCCAGGGCACCCAAGCTGGGCAAGTCCAGCTGAAACAAACTCCATCCATCGCCCATGGAGTCTAAAACCAAATATGTAGAAAAATGCAAGGCTAAAACGGGAAAAGCGTTGTGCATGCGAAGAGGAAAAACCAAAGTTTGTGAATGGCATGCTCAACTTAAAATCTTGTTGGTAATGCAAGCAAGGTTGCCCCAAAACAAACGACAATGTGGAGCCAAGTCAAAAACCAGATTTCAGTTCATGCAAACACACTCGTTAAATCCTCAAAACTGAAAAAAAAAAAATGGGATAGTAGCACTTGAAACCCACAAGAATCATATAGGGCTTAATCAATCGAAACCACATGGGGTAGGTAGAAGGTGTCTCACCTTCGCGACTTTGACTCAACTAAGGAGATGAAGAAGGAGGTGCTCATGACTGGAACTACACCACACTCACACTCACAAACTCAGTTTGAGAAGGAGGAGAAGTGCAAGGGAGGAGAGAGAGGCTCCTCCAAGAAAATCGCCCAAGAGAGAGCTCTCTTCTCTCCCTTCAAGGGTTAAGTAGGTAGGTTAAAAACATTGGATGGCGAGGATTTAGCCAGCCTAGATGGAGAGCTGGAGTGCTCCATGCCCCTCCCCTAGGAATCCATGCCCAATGCATGTTCATCTTTTGAAATCTCCAACTTTTCTTTCAAAAATGCCATTTAAGAGGGCCTTTAATGTTTGAAAGTTTTACAAAAGAGCCACCCCAACTCACCCAATCAGCTTTGGTTATTTGAATCTCTTTGAAACAATTACAAAAGCACCATGGGGTGCCAACCCCATGGTCCCCTTTATCGAAAAACGCCCTTCATGATGAGTTTCAAGACTCATC
This sequence comes from Nuphar pumila, assembly GCF_984573655.1. Lineage (NCBI taxonomy): Eukaryota > Viridiplantae > Streptophyta > Magnoliopsida > Nymphaeales > Nymphaeaceae > Nuphar > Nuphar pumila. The sequence continues at coordinate 49,990,003 of NC_143257.1, read as the reverse complement.
ATGAGTTTCAAAAGAAGAAAATAGCCAATCGTGGCTTATATTTTAAAATTCATGCAAATCTTTTCAAAAGTGCCACCCAGCTGGTCAGACCTTGACCAGCTGGTCAACCATAGACAAAATCGTCCCCCTAGAGGGGCGCACATAGGGTTTGGGTCCTCTAGTTGACCCGGATCCAAGATCCAAAATCGCCAATTCAATACATTTCAAAACAATACTTAATTAATGCATTAAAACATTAAATAAATTCCATTAAATCTTTTAGTGCTGTATATAACCTCAATTACTACGAAATGCATGAAGCCTTATAAAGAAATTCTCACCCAATTGCGAGAATTAAGCGTATCACGATTTGGGTCCAAACTTGGGTCCGAACTCGTAGTTCACATGCACTGACGAGGTTTTTACATCATATAAGTCCCAAATTCGTGGACAAACCATAAAAATATATTATAAATTAACCCTTAAATTTTCAAAAGCTAATTCGTCTAGAATTAGATACTTCTTACTTGCACAATATATTTACGTGATTTTCAGGTCGCACATACAATGCAGAAATACAAAGCATAGTCAAATCTCATCAAATCACGTGCTACACCTCAGAAGTACACACAAGCATACATTCCAACTCAAATCAAACAATAAAGCACTCAGAAATCCATGGGTCTTACATTCTACCCTCCTTAAAAGGGATTTCGTCCGCAAAATCACGAAACAACAAGCAACAATACATGGGTCAGATCTCGTCTGACAGCTCCTACTCAGCAACAACTAAGTCTGTCGGAGGCTTATCTAAACAAAACTTGGCAATATGCTCAGGTTGTCCACACTTGAAACACTTGCCATCGAAACGAGGACAAGCTCCAAAAGCGTGATCTACATTGCATTGTCGACACTTCCGCTGAACTTACGGTCGCTGAGGTTGCTTTCGTTGGCGATTCGATCGCTAAGGTCATCTCCGCTGGACATTCTGCTGCACTTTCTAACGCTTCCACCCTCTAGTAGGTGGCGAGGACTCCACCACACTAGGTTTCTTCTTTGCTACAATCGCGAAAACTTGAGCCTGATGCTCGGGTTGATCTTCATCCAACAGAGTAGCTACCTCGATAGCTTTTTCGAGTGATTTAGGCCCATTAGTGAACACCTTAGTTCTCAAAGTAGGCCTCAAACCACGAGTGAACTTCATTGCTCGATCATTCTCCGCAACTTAAACGTTAGCACAATATTGTTCCAAACAACGAAATCTCGTAGTATAATCAGACAAGGTCATCGCTCCTTGCTGCAAGTCCAGAAATTCTTGCATCTTTCTACTGCGTTCGTGCTTTAAAAAATAAGCAGAGTTAAAAACTTCCACGAATTCGCCCCATGTAACAGTCGCGTCCTTGAATCTGACCAAAGAGACAGTGTCCCACCACTTCTCTGCATGGTCCTTCAAATGGTAAGTGCCAAAATCCACTTTCTTCTCTTCTAGGATATCCAAAACACGAAAAATACATTTCATCTCTTGTAACCACGACTCAGCAGCTTCAGGGTCTGTCTTACCCATAAAAGCAGGAGGATCTAACTCCATGAATCGCTTATACGTAACCGCACTACTTTTTGTACACTCTAGGCTACATGCTGAAGATTCTCACCTATCTGATGCATCGCAGCCGCTTGCTGATGCACAACCTCTGCAAGGTTGTTCATAGTGCCCATAACAACATTGCATCTAGTCTTCCAAGTCATCTATCACAACAGAAAGGCAAAGTAAGTCAAAAGGTAGGTCTGAAAAACCTAGCTTGCGAATCGATGATCACAGCAATCAAACAACAATCATGAGCATAAAACACACACATAATTCAGACAAAAGCCACATCACAGCTCAATCGTGCACACAACATGACGAAAGCACGTTCTACGAAACAAATTCAAGCAACACCGACCAAGGTCGCTATCGCTAGAAAATCACTATTCTAGATGACAAACGTTTAGAGAGACACCATTCTAACGAAACCAAGAGAGTCATCCTCACATGACATCATCAATCCTAACATCGTTAATCACATTATCGTTAGGGAATCACCACCCTAGCGGCATCAGTAGGAAATCACCATCCTAATGGCATCGTCAGCGAATCACCATGCTAACAGCATCGTTAGTGAATTGCCATGCTGACGACCTTGCTAAGGAAATCACTATTCCTGCAGCCTCATTAGAAAATCACCATCCTAATGGCATCGTCAGCGAATCACCATGCTAACGGCATCGTTAGTGAATCACCACGCTAACGGCATCGCTGAAGTGTCACCACTCCAACGGTATCACCGGAGAATCACCACTCCAATGACCTTCATTAGAGAATCACCACTCTAATGGCATCGTTAGCGAATCACCACGCTAACGGCATCGCTGAAGTGTCGCCACTCCAATGGTATCACTGGAGAATCACCACTCCAATGACCTTCATTAGAGGATCACCACTCTAATGGCATCGTTAACGAATCACCACACTAACGGCATCGCTGAAGTGTCGCCACTCCAACGGTATCACTGGAGAATCACCACTTGAATGACCTTCATTAGAGAATCGCCACTCTAATGGCATCGTTAACGAATCACCACGCTAACGGCATTACTGAAGAATCACCACTTCCGTAGCGTCATTAGGAATTCACCAAGCTAATGGCATCATCAGAAAATTGCCACCCTGATGGCATCGTTAGCGAATCACCACACTAACGGCATCGCTGGAGAGCTACTCCATCCAGCGGCACAGTTGGCGCCATCAGGAATCACCTCCTGAGCCAACGCACCATAATCCTCCGGACAGTGGTGGGGAGAACAAAAACCCCCGCATCGCTCTCTCACGAGCGGCAAGGCCTTCGAGAAATCGGCGTCGAGCCATCCCCAGAACATGACCCTCTCAGGAGTCAAATGCCATCACAGGCAACCCACGCTACATGCAAAGCACGAAACAACAGATACGTTCTCATCACCAAGAACGACCAGGGAAAGTGTCAGTGTCAAGTATCCGCCTACGGGATATGCAAAGGCTCACTGGCATAGACAAGGCTTCCACCTTTCTGTCTGAAAAGGTTCGCATCAACGAGATACCCTTCGTCAAGGATAGGGTTACAAACAATTCCAACAAGGTTGGAAAAGAGGGAAAACATTCACTCCGAGCCTCACACGATGGTTCTCGTCGAAGCCATCTCGTCTATAACACGATAAGGCTAAAGCTCGATAATGGCTACGATATATCAATCGTTTCCACCAACACAACGTGGAACGAGAAGGGTGAACTACGCAAGTAGTCCCCTAAGTCTCAGTCGAAAACTCCAACTCTCACCAGAGTCGACTCAAAACAGCTTGAGAACTAGATCCACAAGCACAAACAAACCCTTAGGTTTCGACAATCAATGTCTCAAGCCCGATATACGAGGCCTAAGCACAAAATGGGGTCTCACCTCAGATGACACCCGAAAAGCACACAAGATCATCAGATCAAGCAGGACAAGTCAGGAATCAACAAAACTGAATTTGAAATACTTATAGTGCGATGGCTGATGCATGCAGAGGCTTGAGCCACACTTCTTAACTCTTTTAAAACGTCGCTCTGATACAAATTTCTGTAGTGCCCCAATACCCAGATTTCCCGACTTGAAGATCCTTTGGATTTTGAGTAAACTTTTTTTTTAAACGCAATTGCGGAAGAAACCGAAAGTGGGAGAAACAACCGAAAAACCCTGTGAGGCCACTACAGGTGTGAAACAATATTTAAATAAAACAACTTTTATTAAATTCATTTACATCTTTACAAATTGTATATATCAATCCCTTATATAAAACCAAACCGCCAGGATCCAACAGGCGAGGTTCAGAAGTGTGGGTTCAAGGTCCGCTGGAGCACACTAAGCTCCATCGCACGTCTAAGTGAAACACCTGTATCCCCATAAAATGGGGTCAGTACTCTTTCGAGTTGGTGAGACAAACCAAACCACAATACCAAAGTGTAGGATCCGAAAGCAAGCTATACAAAACATACACAGCATGCTAATCTTACATTACTTGAACAATTGTAGCATGAACAAGTATAAAACAGTAATAACCACACATGGAGCAATATCGATAATAACTAGCGATGACATGGCATACATCAAAGAACGTAATTCAGCAATGGATCAACATTTATAACAAGGTATGCATCACAGAACATAAAGTACTAATGTAGCTAGTCGAAGAACTGTAATCAGCATGAATCAGTGTAAGTGGGCAAGCATGAGTAATTAACTACGACTATTCATGTCATAGTTCATATCGAATAGTAAGGTATGTATCATAGAACATAAAGTACTAACAATAGGCTGTGCTTATACAAGTAAATGTGACATCGTGAACTGTGCACAAGTATCAGTGGCATGTATGTATAACGTATCATAAGTGCGAGAACTAGCTAAATGATGATAACAAACATTACTCATCAAGATGAGACAGTTAGAAGCATTTGTCACGTAAAGCGTGACACACAAGCAGTGACAAGGTTCACAACCCTTACATTGCAACCATAAGCGAGCTCATCTCGCTAACCATTCGCCAAGGAGTTCAAAGGTCGCGTAAGTCATGCACCACTGCAATATCCATAGGCTAAATTGCATAAGTCTCGCACGATTGCAATGTCCATATGCTAAATCGCATAAGTCTCGCACGACTGCAATATCCATAGTGCACCCCAAGGCATAGCGAGCACGATTATAACCACATTCCTTAGGTGACAAACATCCAAGATTCACTAACATGAGTTAGCGATTGCATTCATTACGCGTGCCAGCTATGTACTAATGTGTGCACCAACTACGCTAAGTAGCATCATCATGATACATTACATCGGTCCACACACATACATCGCATAAGTCAAAACACTTAGTGCACTCGTTGGGATATTGGATCCCACTCCAAACATAATTGCATCCCTTTTTGGCTGCAGCTCGGAGGTCTGCTAACAAGGCTAAAAGTACGACGATAAGAATGAAAAATGACATATAAGGTTTGCTTTGGTTGACGAGCACAATCCATTTGCGATATGATGAGTCGAATCCATCACGTTGTTGGGGTATTGGACCCCGTGCCGTGAAGACACACATGCAGCCGCAAGAGCTGCAGTCCTAGTGCTAACGAGGCAACATGAAGAAGACCTTGGGGTATTGGACCCCACTCCAAACACGTGCTTGCAGCCCCTTTGGGCTGCAGTTCGGATGCGTGCTAAAACCAGTAAAGTGAGGCGAAACAAAGTCCAGCTGCGGCTGGCGTGGTCCGACAAAATACAACAAAACATTTAATGACTAGTGGCAATGTGCACACATAGCAGACCCGATTGTGCAGTGGAGCGAACCCGAAAGGAGGATAGCAGCTATGCTGTCAAACGACGCCCACTAAAAAAAACTAAGGGGCACAAGCCTCCCGCCTGCACCCAGCTGGGGTCCAAAGTGCTGCGGCTAGGCTGCAACAGCCCCACGTAGCACCTGCTTGCTGGGCACAAGGGCGGAAAGCCCTTAACCGTACTCAGTTCGGTTAGGGACCTCTAACATGTCTAAAAGGGGGGGTGACCGAACCCCATGAACCCACATTGGGTTCGGCACATAAATCGGACCAGGTCTGGACCGATTGGTCCCGACCAAAAAGAGGGCGCACTCACTTGTGCATGATCTAGACCGATTGGTCTAGATCTAGCTGGCTACAACCAGCACCAAAAAAGGTGGGGTGCAGGCCTACTGCCTGCACCCAGCTGCAGCCAAGGCGGGAACAAAAACTCCAAAAGCAAAAAGGGCTTAAGGCCCAACCTGACTGTGCTGGGCTCGGCCAGAGCCTATGACAGGTCTGAAGAGGGAAGGGGGGGGGTAACCAAGACCCCAACCACCGAATGGAGCTCGGCTCAAGGGTTTTAAAATGCTGAGAGGCACATGGGCGCGGAAGGGCTCTGACTGGCCCAAGTAGAGTATGGTCGGCCAGGGCACCCAAGCTGGGCAAGTCCAGCTGAAACAAACTCCATCCATCGCCCATGGAGTCTAAAACCAAATATGTAGAAAAATGCAAGGCTGAAATGGGAAAAACGCTGTGCATGCGAAGAGGAAAAACCAAGGTTTGTGAATGGCATTCTCAACTTAAAATCTTGTTGTTAATGCATGCAAGGTTGCCCCAAAACAAACAACAATGTGGAGCCAAGTCGAAAATCAGATTTCAGTTCATGCATACACACTCGTTAAATCCTCAAAACTGGAAAAGAAATAAAACATGGGATAGTAGCACATGAAACCCACAAGAATCATATAGGGCTTAATCAATCGAAACCACATGGGGTAGGTTAAAGGTGTCTCACCTTCGCGGCTTTGACTCAACTAAGGAGATGGAGAAGGAGGTGCTCACGGCTGAAACTACACCACACTCACACTCACAAACTCGGTTTGAGAAGAAGGAGGAGAAGAGCAAATGAGGAGAGAGAGCTCCTCCAAGAAAATCGCCCAAGAGAGAGCTCTTTTCTCTCTCTTCAAGGGTTAAGTAGGTAGGTTAAAAACATTGGATGGCTAGGATTTATCCAGCCTAGATGAAGGGCTGGAGTGCTCCATGCCCCTCCCCTTGGAATCGACGCCCAATGCATGTTCATCTTTTGAAATCTTCAACTTTTCTTTCAAAAATGTCATTTAAGAGGGCCTTTAATGTTTGAAAGTTTTACAAAAGAGCCACCCCAACTCACCCAATCAGCTTTGGTTATTTGAATCTCTTTAAAACAATTACAAAAGCACCATGGGGCGCCAACCCCATGGTCCCCTTTATCGAAAAACGCCCTTCATGATGTGTTTCAAGACTCATCATGAGTTTCAAAAGAAGAAAATAGTCAATCGTGGCCTATTTAAAATTCATGCAAATCTTTTCAAAAGTGCCACCCAGCTGGTCAGACCTTGGCCAGTTGGTTAACCATAGACAAAATCGTCCCCCTAGAGGGGCGCACATAGGGTTTGGGTCCTCTAGTTGACCCGGATCCAAGATCCAAAATCGCCAATTCAATACATTTCAAAACAACACTTAATTAATGCATTAAAACATTAAATAAATTCCATTAAATCTTTTAGTGCTGTATATAACCTCAATTACTATGAAATGCATGAAGCCTTATAAGGAAATTCTCACCCAATTGCGAGAATTAAGTGTATCATGATTCGGGTCCAAACTTGGGTCCGAACTCGTAGTTCACATGCACTGACGAGGTTTTTACATCGTATAAGTCCCAAATTCGGGGACAAACCATAAAAATATATTATAAATTTACCCTTAAATTTTCATAAGCTAATTCGTTCAGAATTAGACACTTCTTACTTGCACAATATATTTACGCGATTTTCAGGTCGCGTATACAAGGCAGAAATACAAAGCATAGTCAAATCTCATCAAATCACGTGCTACACCTCAGAGGTACACACTGGCTTACATTCCAACTCAATCAAACAATAAAGCACTCAGAAATCCGCGGGTCTTACACATACATTCATACATTGTTGAACGTAGAACTAATGCATTGTTTTGATATTAGTCGTTCACCCCCTAGTATATGGGAGAAGCTTGAACTTCGATATCAATGTGACATTCTAGGGGTTTATTATTCTATGTATTTTAGATATCCTAGAGGCTTTTTAACATTGTTCATGATAGGGCAGTAGAACTCATAATGAGATAACCCTAATAGGTCGATTCTGATGTATCATCTACTGCAGTAGTTGGGTTCAATCCTTAGATATTTAAAGATAACCATGACCTCCAAACCTCCTGAGTGATGGGAGGCCCTTTGAACTCTTTGGTTCATGATAAATACGTGTTACTTGCGGTTGTACAATCACCGTCTTCCATGATGAGCAATAGTCTTAAAGAAGTCCAATAGTCTAATCATTACTTGTCAGATATTTGAATGCCATTCGGGTAAGTCAGTGCATCCCGCACTGAGAAAATATGTACCTAACCCCATTCAGTATTCTCAAGCACGGTCCAACTATGGGGTTCTTGCGATATTAAGTTGTATTCATATGCATGCTTGACTCTGCTCTTGACATCTATGACTATCATGAGCACCTCACCTCTTTCGGGTGGACATAGAACTCTGGCTCTTACGAGTCTAGTTGTGCAATATTATTTTTCATGAGCATGCATATGACATGATCTTAACGGATCGATTGCTCGATGTATATCACCACAATGAGAACTTGAACTAGTCAAGGCGCTACTACTCTGGCTCTTCGACCCTTACGAGTAAAGTGTCCTTACAGGCGAACATGAGAATGAGTCATTCTGGCAGCGTTCCGACAATAGGGCATCCTCATGCCATTTAACCGGTTCAGGTAATTCTTTTGCCAACCATTTCAACAGTATTTCTCTTACTTTGATGGCAGAAGTGTGATGACCCTTTCTACTTTATAGAAAGTACTTCACAGAATTTCGGCAACGCCTCCTTTATATAACGGAGTAACATGCTACGTTCCTTCTGAGCTTTGTTGAGCTTCTTTAAAAATTTTGGTAGTACTTTCTCTTTTTGATTGAGAAAGCGTGTGTTTCTTTTAAGCTCAGTGAGCATCTTTTTAAAATTTTCGACAGCATTTGCCCTCTTTGACGAAGAAATTGCTACGCTTAACTCGGGGATGGATGCACACCGTTGTACTTACTTTGCATCTATCGAGGTTCGTTGGAACCTTAGGCCTTAGCCAAGCCATGCGCAAGTGACTTAGGTTTTTACGAAAAAATGGTTTTGCATAAGAGCAAAGTCTTTCCAATAGGGGCTTATTTCGTCAAGCAGAACCTTGATCGAGGAACGACATATGTTATTGCATTGGCGATTTGGAGTTGATCTCCATTTGAATGCTCATTTATGCACAATTATATGTAATATAAGCAGAAACTTATGCTTTATAGTGCGACGACATAAATGAAGACATATTTAATGCTCGACAGAAGAAACCAAACTAAATAACTTACAGAAAGCAAATACATATATATTTGCAGAAAGCAGAAGTCTTGGCATTGTTCGACATGACGATAATCTTAATTGCATAATTTAAATTGCAGAAAGTAGGAGCCTTGGCATCGTTCGATGCAACAAACAATCTAAAAAGCATAATGTAAATTGCAAAAAGCAGGAGCCTTGGCATCGTTTGATGCGACGGTAATCTCAAATACATATATATTGAAATACGCAAGAATTTTTATTATAAAATATCTAACGATAGTCGCAAGGCATGCGCGTGAACACCAAAGTGTCCTAGAGGACATAAACTAAGGACTAGGGTCAGATGCTACTTCAGAACATATATGATATATATCATAACACAGAACTAGCAAATACTTGAGAGAGAGTGATTAGCAAATCAAACTTACCTTCTGATCGATGAAGAACAACTCTGATGTGCTCTGTCTGCTTCGAACTAGGTTTGAACCTTATTTCAAGAGGTCAAACTAGGTCAGATGAGTTCGACCTAGTTGAAAAAGAGGAAGAGCAGGTAAAGCTGCTAAACCCAAGTGGTTTGGACAAAACTGAGTTCGATCCAAGTCAACTTGGTCAGGTAAGTTCAGACTTAGCCCAAGTAGGCTAAGTCTAAGTCAGGTAAATCAAACCTGAGTTTAGGATAAAAAGGGACTTTGACTTTGACTATACACAGTTGGGCTCAAGCCAAGTCATAATGGTTCAGACCAGGTCAAGTAGGTTTAGACTAGGTCAGGTAGGTTTAGACCAGTTCAAGCAGGCTCAGACCAAGTGGGCTAGGTAGGAGAGGTTTTAGAGAGAGAAGAAGAAGAGGAGAGAGAGAGGGGCAATTTTATGAAAGGAGTGAGAGAGGGGGCTATTTATAGCCCAAGGCAACCCCTTTTCTAGAAAATTTTAGAAGGGTCTTTTACTTTTTTGCCCTTGGCTTTAAAAATTTTTCAAGAGGTTCCTTTGGTGTAGGGCCCACATAGATTATTCTATAAAATATTTTGTGGGGCCTACCAACATTTTTGTGGGTCTTATAAAAAAATTGGGTTTTCGATAAATTTTTTTCGAAAAAATCTGAGGACACCATTCTCTTCGTATCGACGAAACTAAGAAAGTTGGCTCATAAAAATCTTCTAATTTTACTCAGGAAGGAAGTTATGGCTCCCTGACTGTTTGAGCATATATTTGCGAGGATATGTATATCCTAAGTATAACTGGTTCGTTCAAATTGATTTGATTCGCATTTTGGTTTCAGATGCTATTTTGACATGAAAATGCCTCGTGAATTTATTCAGAACTTTTGCTAAAAAATTATGGGTCATACAATATATATATATATATATATATATATATATTCTTCTTTTTTCGTATACATGAACAATAAGGGAATCAAGCATGCATAAATATTCATTCCAAGTGCAACATGACAGAATTATTCAACCATGCCAAAAATTTATTTTTATCCGCACGTAAGGCACAAAAGCAAGAATTCTCTTTTTTTTTTATAGCTATGACTGGTCATATAGTCTTTTTGTATTTTGAGTTAGCAGCTGGCCTATTCTGCGAATGGGGTCAACACGTAAAGTGTAGACAATTTTGGTAACTTTGTATCGAGCTAAAATTTTAAATTTTTTGACCATTGGTTGTTGAGTTACGGCTTAGACTAGAAAATTGGTTGTGGACCTGGGTTTTGTCCTACTTGGGACAAATGAGTTAGAGAAAGTCCAAATGAGGCTTAAATTTACTATTTCTATTGGTGGACAAAACATAAAAGTTGTAGATATACTTGTTTGCTATCCAATGAAGCAAAATCAGACTTTTTTGAGTCCAAATGACCCAGAAACAAACTAAATAGTGGGCTGGACTGATACAGACCTAGACAATCACCAGAGTGGCTATCCTTTCTATTTTGGGAAGTTTTTAACAGAGACAATGTCCGAATTTAAAAAATAATAAAACATAAAAAATTTAGATAAAATTGTTAGTCATCCAACATAATAAAAATCAGAATTTTTTGAGTTCGAAAGACCCGGATATAGACTGAATGGTGGGCTAGACTGACACAACCCTAGACAGCACCTGAGTAGCTATCCTCTTTGTTACGACATGTTTTTGACATAGATAATGGCCAAATCTAAAAAGAGTAAAACAAAAAAAAATTAGATAAAATTGTTAGTCATCCAATGCAATAAAAATCAGAATTTTCTGAGTTCGGATGACCATGATACATACTGAATAGTGGGATGGTCTAACATAGCCGTGGAAAGTCACCGGAGTGGTTGTCCTCTCTATTTTGGCATGTTTTTGATAAAGATAACTGCTGAATTTGGAAAAGAGTAAAACATACGAATTTTAGATAAAATTATTAGTCATCTAATGCAATAAAAATCAGAATTATTTGTGTTCGGATGACTCAGATACAGACTGAATGGTGTACTGGACTGACACAGCTCTGGAGAGTCACCTGAGTGGTTGTCCTCTCTATTCTGGCATATTTTTGATAGAGATAACGACCAAATTTGGAAAAAAGTAAAACAAAAGAATTTTAGATAAAATTGTTAGTCATCCAACACAATAAAAATCATAATTTTTTGAGTTCGGATAACCCAGATACTGACTGAATGGTGGGATGGATTGATTCAGCCCTGGACAGTCACCTGAGTGGTTGTCCTCAATGTTTTGGCATGTTTTTGACAAGAGTAAAACAAAAGGATTATCAAGGTGTCCAAAATCTTTTCAATGAGTTAAACCACAAATGTTTTTTACTTCAGATGACAAAGTTAAAACCAAAATACTGACAGTGGGTCTTTTTAGATAAAATTCCGAGTTACACCAACATAATCATAAAACATTACAAACAAAAATTTATATTAATCCAATTTTTAGTTTTAGTGTTTATAGTTCGAACTATATAGAAACACTTCTAAAAGTATTTTCTACAATATGAGGATCCCTTCCTTCTTATCCCAACTTCAGTTAGTCCAAATCAAACAAGTATTGCAAAACTATGCCAAAAACCAAAAATTGCATATACATAGATATGCATGTTACATATTTTTTTTCCATATTATCTAGCATAACATTTCATCAAGACAAAATTTTAACTAGTCCACAAAGCTAGAGAAAATCACAAATTTTGTAGCCATTAAATTTTTTTTACAAAGCCTAACTCAAAATTGGCCTAACACTGTCCACTACTACATAGAATGGGTCGACACCTAACTTGATTCGCAAAGTCTCACAAGTACAATCCTTAGGCGTTGCTAGACACACCTTCTAGTGTGACTCTCTGGTGGCTCTCCTCCTTAAAATTGTCTAGAACAAAAACACAAAAAAAATGACAAGGAAAATTTAAAAAATCATCTCCTAAGAATGAGAAAATACAAGAGAAAATGGACACAGAAAGGCCGACCTACCTGGGTCAACTAGGCCTTCACCCTTAGACTGGGTGGCTCTGAAAATCTCTACCAACCAGACTCCCTATCTGGATGACCTCCTCAACTACACCCACTATGATTGGAAAGGTGAGTGGTACCGCCTAAAGATCCAAAAATTTCAACACCAAAAATATGTTGATGCTGGGGGAAGAGAGAGTGAGGGAGAGAGAGAGATGAGAGAAAGAGAGATGACATGAAGAGAGTGAGGGAGGGCTGGATGTCCCCCTGCTTTCCTCCTTCTCTCTAAGGCAACCCCCCCCCCCCCTTTCCTCTCAGTCGTTACCTCTCTTTTTCCTTTTTTTTAATATTTTATTTTATTTTTTTGAATCTAATAAATGGATTGACCAAAATGGGTGGCACAACCCCTACTCTCAAATGGGAGTAGCAGCTTTCTGCTACCAATGTATGCAGACCAAGCTCTACATACATTAGCCCCAGAAAAGGTAGAATTGCTAATTTTTCTTTTTTTATTTTATCTCTTTTTTTCTAATTTTTGATTGGCTATAGGGGTGGCAAAGGGGGTTCATAGCACTCAAGTGGGTTCATGATGAGCTCACTACATAAGCTAGGGGCTGACAATGCATGCAAACCCAGCGCTGCGTGCATTGGCCCAAGAAGAGGTGGTTTTGAATGCCTCTTCTTACTTTTAAAACCAATTTTTCTACTTTTCAAAACACCTCAATCTATAAAATAATTTCAAAAAACCTAACTTGGTCAAAGCCTAGTCAAAGTGCATGAGACCAATACGGGTCTCATGCAGTTGACCTGGCTGGTCAACCAAGGTTGGGATGACTATGTCCCTCAGGGTAAAAAAACACCCCTAAAAGGCTCTGAAATTACTCGAATTACCCTTGAAACTTGCCGAGGGTGTTTTGAAGTCAATTCAAGTTTGATTTTGATGAAATAAAAGTCAAAAATTCATCAAAATTTCATTATGAATCCATTTCGTGGCCTCAAAACTAAGGTTTGTTGGCCCTAATTATCTGAATTTATTTTTGAAAAAAAAAATCAAAAATTAAGGTTTTTACAATCTCTTGCATCCTTCTTATATCTTGAGACTTAATTCTTTTAAAAAATTGAAACACTGATTTATTTTCAACTTTTAAATATCATAACTATACATGCCTTATTGAAAGAAAGAAAAAAAAAAAGACATTTTGATTGGCTGGACAGACCCACTTCAGGTCCAAACCAGGTCTGGTTTATGTCTTAGACTTGATTAGGTCTGAACCAACAGAGTAGTTCAGACCTAGTTCAAGTAGGTCGGCCTAGACCAACCCTAAATCGAGCTTATCGGTTTGGGCAGTTTGCATTGGGCTGGTTCAAACCGGCTGGACCGAGTGGCTCAGTCCAGCCAGGGTCTGAACCTAGGCCTGACTGACTAGTCTAACCCAGATCCAATCACAATGAAAGCAAAAAAAAGAGATAGAGAAAACAAAAAAAAAAGAAGAAAAAAGAAAAAAAATAGGAAGAAAAAGAAGATTCAAAATATTTCAAAATAAGTTTTGTTACAGCAAATAGGATGAATTCCTATAGCTGCAAATACCTGCTAGTTTGTCTAAGTATTAAATATGCTAGCCTAAGCAAACAACTTAGCAAAAATGCTCTTATGCGTATACTTGAGAAAATTACGCATATATTTAAATTTCCACACGTGAAACATTGGAATATCATCATGATTGAATGTATAGTAAGGTAGGCTACTAAATGCTCATGCACGTGAATGTTTAAAAATGATAACTCATATGTCTTATGACAATTACTATGTTTTGCATATGTTTATGATCAATGCAATATAACATTGCATATGGAATCAACATGTTTGCCTATGCATATGTTTATGATCTATGCAATATGACATTGCACATCGAATCAACATGTTTACCTAAGTAAAAATATGATAAATGCAAAATGACTTTGCACATGGAATAATCATACTTGTCTATGCTTATGCTTGCGATAATTGCAATATGACATTGCACATGAAAAAATCATGTTTACCTATGCTTAATGCTTGTGATAAATGCAATTTGACATCATACATGGAATCATTATACTTGGCCTATGCTTATGCTTGACACGAATGCAATATATCGAAAATGCATAGGGAATGTCTATGCTAATGTCGAGTGCCTTATGACAACAATTGTTTATGTTTATGCTAAATTCAAATTGCTTATGAAATTCTAAGGCTATGCGAAAAATATAACAAGAAAAAGGTGCATATGACATAAAGGCTATACTTGATTCAAAGAATTTGCATAAGCTCACATAAATAGCATATGATGCATAGAAGCATGCAATAATGATGTTCTTGTTTATGAAGCCTGCACATAAATGATGTACATAATATGTTGTAGAGATACATCTATTTGCATTTGAATGTCATGCTTTATTATGTTATGACATGACACATGAGGCATGTATGAACATCATTGGACTTGTGTGTGGATATTGTTTGAAAAATGAATTACCTATTGAAATGCATTGTTGGATAATGCCCTCTTGTAAGCTTGGGTGAGTTGTGACCCCACATTGTGAGATAAAGTCTCACTTTGCATGCAAACATCCACACAATAAAGATCTTTGTTGTCGCCTTTATCGGCAAAGTGCTCATATGAGCTAAAGGCACCAGAGCACGTTAATTGGGTTAGGCAAAACCATGTCATGACATGTATACTACTACCTTGAGGAGAGTATGAAGGCTATTGAGCCTATTTGTTTTGTGAAGCAAGGGCATGAAATACTAACTACCCTAATAAAGATGAAACTGCCTATGTAACTCATTCACACCATGGTCAACCTTATAGAAGGTGGAATGATACAACCCCGAGTGATGATGTCACATATAGGTTTGAGCTACATATCATACTAACTTAAATTAAGGAGAAAAGGCATCCTTGGACCTCGAGTCACTCGAAGTTAGGGAGTTCAAGGTTGTCCAAAAGTGGTATACCTCACCAACTGCAGTAATAGGGGATTGTAATTTGGTTTGCCCTTCTGCCAAAAATCTCTTGGTTATATGCCACAGGCTTGGGTTTGTTTATCCGGTCAGTAGGTACTATGACAAATATACAATTTGTATAATGAACACCATAGTATACTCTAGTTGGCATGATGACAATTACCTCTGCTTACCGAAGGTGTAAGCCTATCAAAATTAAAGTTACACTATTAACTAACTAGCATAGTTATTGTTTCTTCATGTTATCTATGTTGTTTATTTACTTGAGATTTCATGCTATGATGTTTGGATTTACATGATGAATTATTTGCAATTATATGACTGTCATGAAGCATGTTATGATATTCATGATAGATGTTTAATTAATTATCATGATGCATATTATGTGGATTTGCTTATCGGCTCGCAAGAGTTTTGACCCCATTTCATGGGGCACTGGTGATAGATGATGAAACAGTGCAAGAGTGTAGTGTGCGGTGATGCCATGAACCATTGTTTCCTAATAGTCTTGGCGATCCTTGGACAAACTTTTGGGTATCTCATTTTAAATGAGATGTTTTGATGTTATTTAGAAACTTGTAATTTTAATATTCCAAACTATGTGAGAAAGATGGAATGAAAATCATTTCTTTCAATTTATGAGTTAATGATGGATCTAATTCTAAAAGGAATCATGTCCAACCTCAAGCAATTATTTTATTTCTATAACCCGCCAGGATTGTCTGACTTTTTAAAACCCAATTATATCCGTTGTACTATTTAAAAAAAAAAGGTTAAAATTCTATATTTTCAAAGTTGAAAATTTTGGGCCTTACACTTGGAGATCACACCATGAAACATCAATCACCCCTCTTAGAGGTCATTATGTAATTTCAAAATTCGGCAAGCAGCACATTCTATTTCAGAGATCTTGATATGATCATTAGGTTGGAGGACGTGGCATGAATCACCAAACTGAAATGCCATGGGGAGCCAATCAATAGACAATAGTGGAAATTTTTTTAGTACTTATATGATATTTATTTTCAAGTAAATGATGATGCATTCGAAGCTGGTAAGATTAAGTTTTTGTGGCTTAGGAGCTACTATGACCCCAGTAAGGCAAGGAGGATGAAGGCAAACCTACCGTGTGTTAGAAAGAAGGGTAGTAGTAGGGTGAACAAAACAGTGAGAGCATTTTTGATATACTTCTTTGGCTCGTACTTATTCATCGACACTGGTGGAAAGTTAGTTCATGCATCGTATGTTGAAGTATTGAAAGACCTAGATTGCGTCGATCAATATACATGAGGAGTAGTTGCACTTGCATACTTGTACACAAGTTTGAGTACCACAAAGAGCGGAAGAAGAAACCTTGCTGAGATGTTGGTGTTGTTGGAGATATTTATTCCTTCATTGTACCTAAACTTTTGATTTATAGTTATTCATATAGTTACATATTGTGTTTTGATACATATTGTGTATTAATCCTTGTTAATCATTGTTATGCAGATTTAGATATTGGTGCACATATCCATTAAAAAGCCTCAGATGTGTGACGTTGCCCATGAATTTTCATGTGCCACAAAGTGGAGTCAGTCATATAATGAAGAAGGTCATGATCAAAGATCGGTGTGTCCTCACATGTCATGTGGTGATTGCATTGCATTGCTTCATAGGTTGACTAGGGCAAACATAATTATTATTGTTGATATTTTGTATATTTTTTTAATAAATGCATGTTTGTAAGCTTAACCATAAAGGAAATGCAAGTAAACTGGTGCTCCTATGAAGGCGCATTGGAGGAGGAGGAGAATGTGGATATGATTGTAGGGATGAAGGACATTACTAGAAAGGACATTTGGATGCACAACATGAACGAAGTTGAGCGCCAAATAGCTAGCTGAGTCATTTGGCCATTTGGGTTTGTTCAATAACCAACCAGTTGTCCTCGTGTAGGTAGAAACTTTCTATCACATGCCATGAAGGATCTGACGAAGGATTACCCCATGATATTTCTATTTGAACTTCAAGACTGACATGAGAGTGGAGAAGACATCGGATTGTCATCCATGGAACGTGCCACCAATGATGATTTTGTAGCCGTCCAGCAGGTTGTATGTTCTTTAACGGTAAAGAGGGCCTTTCAAGGGAGAAAAAGTTAGAGAAAATCATAGAAAGACCGTGAGTGGATCAAAGGGAGAGTTGACTCTTGCATTTGAAGAAATCTGCATGATGAATAATATGGTATGTACTCAAAAAGATATGATACATACTCAAGCTAGCCTTCTTTAGAATGCAAATAAGATCATCGAAGAACTACGATCACGACAATCACATCATCATCAACCATAAAAATTCAATTTATTATTATTTTTATATATATTTGAAGATCAACATTGTAACTTATTGATTACTCATTGATTTGTATATGACATTTGAATATTTCTATGAATAAATTTTTATATAAAGTCATTTGTGTTGTCATTCATTTCTATATAATGACAATGATTTAAATGTAAAATTGAAACCACTGTTGAATGTTTAAATGATTTGAATGTAAAACTGAAACTACTGTTGAATGATTAAATAATTAAATATTTAAACTCAAATCAATGTTAAATGTTTAAATGATTTGAATGTTCAAACTAAACGCATTGTTGAATGATTTGTATATAACATCATTGTTTATATGTTTATATATTTTTAAATCGTTTGATTGTTTAAATTATTTGAATGTCTATTGTTATTTGGGTTGTTATATGTGAAAATCTACTTAAAAAATTAAAACCACTAAAATCATAAATATCATATAAATTCGCTTAAACATATGTCCACTTAAACTGAAACCATTAAAATTGTGTATATCAGATATTTTCACATATTAATTCATAAATTCACAAAGAAATTTTTACGAAAATCCTATTGATTTGAACAAATCCATCAGTTTCACAACAATCCTATTGTTTTGCATAACCACTAAAACAACTAAAATCTCAAATAACTAATTCATTTGCAAAACAGAAGGATTTTCGCGAAACAATAGAATTTTTCACAAATATGTTTATGCACAATTGTGAATTATATGTGAAAAGTATGATTTATGTGAAACAATAGGATTTTAGTGGTTTGAGTTTAAGTAGAGTTTCACAAATATTTTTATGCGAAATGTTAAAATATATGCAAAAGAGTAAGATATTTATGATTTTGGCGGTTTCAGTCTCACCAAAAAATCACAAATAAATTTATGCAAGTTCGTGAGGTCTGAGTTTTCTTATAAAAAAACTTGCGATTTTGAATTTAAGTGGGTGTTAGACATATCCAATGAGCAGTTCAATTTTATTGCAAAAATGCTTAAATTCACAATTGCGAATGATAAAAGGGTCTTAACAATGTCAAATATTTGTGATTTTGAACATCAAAAGAAATATAAAAAATTATAAGGTTTTTGGAGAATTTGGTCAAATTATCCTATCATTTTTTCCTTATAATTAGATATGGTTTTGACTTACTAGATGCAACCAAACGGAATAGAATTCAGTAGGATATGTAATAAAATCTGGTTCATCGACATCCCTAGCACGGGGCTCTCCATCCCTTAACTTGATTGAGGCAAGCGGACACTGCACACTTTCACTGTCCGCTGCACCTGATCAGTGTGCAATTACATTCCACGTGACCTCAGTAAATGTACCCTGTGGAGCGGAGAAAACTGTACAATAGTTTTTCACCAAAGCAGGTTATATATTCCCCCCCGAACAGGGCAGTTAGCTACATCTCATGTTCGGGGGTCCCAAAGAGCACCACGTATGTAAGCATGTGCGTCTCGTATCCCCATGTTTGTCAGCATTAATTAGCATTGGAGTTTGATGCGATTGCAAAGACTTAAGTACCCTCTCCTCCATTGGTGCCAAAAAAAATGATGATTCTTGAAAAGGAGTGGTTGTAAAGACTTAAGTGCCCCAAAGATGATTATTTAAGACCCAATCTCTACATTGCAGGATTATCTGAGAAAGAAATCTCCCCTGGAGGAGGTCATGAACTTCAACCCTCTCACTCTCTCTCTCTCCCTTCTCTTTCTGCTTCTATGCACATCCAACAGAAGAACTTACATTGCTCCATCAAGCACCGACTAACCTGCACATTGACTGTTGTGGAGCCTGATTCAGAGTTTTTACCCTTACAGAAGGAGGGTTTGGGGGCTCCGCCTAGCGTGGGTAGCATCATTCAACTAAATGAGTTGTAGATCCTAATTCAGAGTTTTTACCCTTACAGGAGGAGGGTTTGGAGGCTCCTCCCAGTGTGGGTAGCATCATTCAACTTGATTCGTTGTGGAGCCTGATTCAGAGTTTTTGCCCTTACAGAAGAGGGGTCTGGGGGCTCCTCCCAACGTGGGTAGTATCATTCAACTTGAAGAGTTGTGGAGTCTGATTCAGAGTTTTTACCCTTACAGAAAGGGGGGTCTGAGGGCTCCTCCTAGCGTGGGTAGCATCATTCAACTTGATGAGTTGTGGAGTCTGATTCAGAGTTTTTGCCCTTATAGGAGGAGGGTTTGGGGGCTCCTCCCAGCGTGGATAACATCGTTCAACTAGATTCATTGTGGAGCTTGATTTAGAGTTTTTGCCCTTATAGGAGGGTTTGGGGGCTCCTTCCAGCGTGGGTAGCATCGTTCAACTTGATTCGTTGTGGAGCCTGATTTAGAGTTTTTGCCCTTACAAGAGAGGGGTCCGGGGGCTCCCCCCGGCACGGGTCCCGGGTGTCGTGGTCAAAAAATGCACAGGGTATCGTGGTGAGAAAGACATATTTTTGTTCCAAGCAAGGTTAGAAGAAATCAATGGAAAATCCAACAAGGAGCATGCCAGAATCAAGATGTGGATGTCAAGCGAGAATGGTGTTGTGCAACTCAAATAACACAAAATAATAGGGGTCTGGTTTTTAGTTAAAATGAGGAATGAAATGACAATATAAATCACTGAAAATTCACAGAAATAAACTAGACTCAATAACGAAGACACCACTTTTTACGGATTTGGAATATGACCTCCGGTTAGAGAGATATGGCCCTGACAAGTTGGTCCTAATTCGGGTAGCGATTTACAACGATTTGCTTACTGAATAACACTACAAATTGCTATAGCGATTTGCGGAAGACACTACAAAACGCTATAGCGATTTTTGGAAGAATCTACAAATCGCTATAGTGATTTGCGGAAGACACTACAAATCGCTATAGCGATTTGCGATTTATAGTGTCTTCCGCAAATCGCTATAGTGATTTGTAGTGTATTTCGCAAATCACTATAGCGTTTCGTTGAAGACCCGAAAATACTACAAATTGATGTAGGAAAGCCCGATAATACTACAAATCGTTGTTGGAAGGCCCAAAAAAAATTTGGTCTGGAGGGCGCTACCCCCCGAGCCCCCCCCCCGCCAGGGGCGGCCACCCCTGGACCCCCGCCCGCTGACCGCGCACTGGGATCCGCGCCGGGGGGGAGCCCCCGGACCCCCCTCCTGTAAGGGCAAAAATTCTAAATCAGGCACATAAGTAGAGAGAGAAGGGAGAGAGAGTGAGAGGGTTGGTGTTCGTGGCCTTCTCCAGGGGGAACTCTTTACCTCCCTTGATTTCTTCTCTAGAGAGAGAGAGAGTTTTACAGTGTTTTACGAAGAAGGAAGAAGAAAAAGATGGCGATGGAGCAATGTAGGATCGTCTGTTGGATGTGCACAGAAGTAGAGAGAGAAGGGAGAGAGAATGAGAGGGTTGATGTTCATGGCCTTTTCCAGGAAGAACTCTTTGCCTCCCTTGATTTCTTCTCTAGAGAGAGAGGATTTTACAGTGTTTTACGGGGAAAGAAGAAGAAGACTTTGAAGAGTCAACATCATCATCGACTTTCTGGATGAAGGACATGTTTGTCCTTTTTTTTAACAGAGAAAGAAGAAGAAGACTTTGAAAAGTCAACATCATCCTCGACTTTCTGGATGGAGGACATGTTTGTCCTTTTTTTGAACAGAGAAAGAAGAAGAAGACTTTGAAGAGTCAACATCATCCTCGACTTCTGGATGGAGGACATGTTTGTCCTTTTTTTTGAACTGTTTGTTTTTTTTTTTGAATGAAGAGCATTTTTGTCATTTTCTCAAATCATCACTTTATGAGAAGAATAGCAAGAAAGGGTACTTAAGTCTTTGCAACAACACCAGAGTCCGATGCAAAGTTATGTCAACATACACGGGAATACGAGCCCCATGTGCTTATATATGTGGTGCTCATTCAAAGCCCCGAACACAGACATGGGATTCAGTGAATCATCGGGGGCGAACATACACCACCCTCTCGTTTTTCACCCATGCCAAATGGGGGCCAGATTTTCCCTCATCTAATAAAAGGATTAGTTAAAGAATTAGTATTTTGTTGAAAAGTTTTATCTAGATAACTTAGTATAATTAGTGTTACGCATATATTCATGTAGAATATAATAAATAAATGTGTGAAAGGTTATTTAAACTGGCCCAAGTTTTGGGCCGGACCCAACACGTCGATCTATGAAAAGCGAATAAGTTGGGGTCCAATCAGTTTGGTTCGGATCTATCCGACCCAGTCACACTAATAAACCTTTTTTTGTTTTCAAAGAATTTCTGCGACGTGTTCCACACGAATTATAGCAAGTTGTAATTACAACATTTGCATCGTTAAGGCCTAAAAATCCCTCACAAATAACAGGTCAAGATCCGTTGTCCTTGATGGGTTGGTGACAGAATTTCGCCGCATTCTTCTCTTTTCTAACACCATGCACCACACGTTATTCTGCAAAACAGGATTACCCCCAACACCAGCATTTCCCATTCGCCTCTTGATGCTCTGCTGATTATTACTGTCAAAGATGACAATGATGATACGCCGATCTGGTGAGGATGGAAATAGTGCATCACTAAGACCATGTTGGTACCTTCAAATGAGCAATTAATCACATTGCTTTCAAAGATGGTCATTATGATAATGATAATGATTATGATGATGGTGGTGGTGGTGGTGAGGATGAAAATGGTGCATGTCTGTGACTATCATGATACCTCCAAATGAAGAATAACATTGATGGAGGTAGGTGGTGCCGAAAAACAAGTAGAAGAAGAGTGCCTCATGGATCACAAACACCAAAAATGGAAAAAAGATATGGACCTTGGCATCTCGTGCATGATGAACACAGAAGTTGGTGCACTCTTGGCAGTCATGAGGATGAACCCTGTGGAAATGCATACTGTTCAGGTCACTCCTGGTGCAGAGGAAGCCGTTGACACCTTCCACATCAACTCTCTCAAGTCACTGCGCACCTTCATCTTCAACCTCCAACAGGATTGGCATTCAATTGATCCTTCCATCTACCTATCACCCTTCCTTGATGTGGTCCAATTTGACGAAATGTCATCGGCCACCGGAATCGCGTTGTCGGGCGTACTAAAGATTCTCAAGCTAAACATCTTCGATTCTGGCACGCCGCATGCTCGCGAAGCCATTCATTCTATTGTAGACGCTATCACCAATTGCCGGCTTGATCGAGCCAACTTGGCAGCAGACGATGCCGTTTTGATGAGGATTCTTCAGCTCCTAACTGCATGCTTGAAGTGCAAAGCTTCTGTAATGTTGAGTGACAATGCTGTTTGCACCATTGTGAACACCTGCTTTCAAGTAGTTCAGCAGTCTGCAAACAGGGGACATCTGCTCCACCGTACCGCCCGGCACACCATGCATGAATTGGTGCAGGTGATCTATGCTCACTTGCCGGAGATCGATTTCAGCAATGTTGAAATTTTTTTGGATAACGATAATATCTCATCGTTGAATTATGGGGTTGCTTGTATGGTAGACATCTTTCATTTCTTATGCTCTTTGCTGAATGCATCTGTTGAAGTCTCGGACTTTGATTCGACGTTGAGTGGACAAGATGAAGATGTTCAATTATTTGCCTTAATTCTGATAAATTCTGCGATTGAGTTAGCTGGTGAAGCAATCAGCAAACACCCGAAACTACTAAGAATTATTCAAGATGATCTCTTTCACCATCTCATTCACTATGGTTCGCAAGCTAGTCCTTTAGTCTTATCGATGATTTGCAGTACAGTTCTCAATCTGTACCATAATCTGCGCAGATTTTTGAAGCTTCAGCTGGAGGCCTTCTTTTGGTTTGTCTGTTTGAAGGTTGCAGGTGGGACATTGCACTCAATTCAACAAGAGGAGGTGTCCATCGAAGGACTCATCAGTTTTTGTAGGCAGACCAAGTTTGGCATAGAGATGTACGCTAATTTCGACTGTGACCCGATTTGCCAAAACATATTTGAAGAAATTGGGAAGTTGTTCTGTAAGAAAGCATATCCAGGCAATGGTCCTTTGTCTTCAATACAGGCACAATCTTTTGAAGGAATGGTAGTGATAATTCAAAACATTGCAAATGGTATGGATGATTCTGACAACTCAAATTTGAATTTGTCAGCATCCAGTGATGATCCTTCTCTTCATTCTGATTCAATCGAAATTACAGAGTATAGGCCATTTTGGACTGAGAGATGTGAGAATTATGATAATCCAGAGGCATTGACTGAGTTTTTGAGAGTGAGGAAGCATATGAAAAAAAGATTGATGGTTTGTGCAAACCATTTTAACAGGGATGAGAAGAAGGGCTTGGAGTATTTGAAACATTCATATCTTGTCCGTGATCCCCCTGATCCCCGGAGCTTAGCTTACTTCTTGAGGTTTACACCAGGTTTGGATAAAATATTGATTGGAGATTATCTTGGTGATCCAGATGAATTTAACATTCAAGTTCTCAAGGAATTCTCATCGACTTTCGACTTTTCAAATATGATCCTTGATACTGCACTTAGGAATTTTCTTGAGACGTTCAGATTGCCAGGAGAATCACAGAAGATTCAGAGAATTCTTGAGGCTTTCGCCGAAAGGTTCTATGAACGATCAGATGAAATGTTTGCAGACAAGGATGCTGTCTTTGTGTTGAGTTATTCCCTGATAATGCTGAATACTGATCAACATAACGTACAGGTCAAGAAGAAGATGACAGAGGAGGAATTCATAAAAAATACTAGGAATATAAATGGGGGAAATGATCTTCCCAGAGAGTATCTATCTGAGTTGTTTCAGTCTATTGCAACTAATGAGATCACATTATTTGATCAATCCGCGGATTTTGTAGAGATGACACCAAGCAGATGGATCAGTGTTATCAATCTGTCAAACAAAACTGATCCCTACATCTTCTGCAGTGGTCGGCCTCAGTTACACCATGACATGTTCTCCACCATTGCTGGCCCTTCAATTGCTGCGCTTGCAGCTGTCTTTGAACATACAGATGATGACCATATTCTCCGTCAGTGCATGGAGGGCCTCCTTGCAGTGGCAAGAATAGCAAGGTAGACCATTTTAAACATATTCAAAACTAACAAGAGTGTCATTTGAAGTCCATGTGATTTAAGTACAATATAGATCAAAGTGTATCTTATGATACAGTACAATATGTATCGTAACAATCAGGTGTGTACTGTATCTGTTGAGTATATTGGAGGCAGACTCCTGCGTTTTACAGCACAGTAAGATACAGTGCATATGATATACCTCGTCTCTAGTGAAATACGCTTGCCATTCATAATATATTATCTTGATTATTAGATGTTTGATATTTTATATAGTTCATAATTATTTGATATGCGATTGGTTTTAGCTTCTAGCCAATATCATTGTTTCTTTTATTATCATCTTTTAGAATTTCCTAATTTTTTATTATTTTTATTTGTTATTGATACGGAATGATATGCATCTTATTTTGGGTCCCACTGTTACAACTAATACACTTGTTACAACCTTGATATAATGATATAACTGAGTAGGCACTATATTTAAGTGAAATATAATAATCTTTTTATGTAATAAAAGAAATTCCAACCTTTTTTTTTTTATAATGTGTCACTCTTTGCCAATTTTTAAAGTAAAGTGCAGTATAACATGTATCTGATGTCAACAGGTACAAATTTGAGGATGTTCTAGATGAGCTTCTAGCAATGTTGTGCAAGTTCACCACTTTGCTCAATCCATTTGCTTCTCTAGAAGAAACCCTCTTCAGTTTTACAGAAGATGTAAAACCAAAAATAGCTACTCTAACAGTCTTCACCATCGCCAACAAATTTGGCAACTGCATCAGAAGTGGTTGGAGAAACATAATCGACTGTTTGCTAAGATTGAAGAAGCTCAAACTCTTGCCTCCCAGCCTTGTAGGAGCTGACCCTGAAACTCCAGCCTCTCTAATGGATCTTGATCTCCTACCACAATCTAGGTCTGAATCTGGTGTAATCCTCCCATCATACATGAACAACGACAACCAGTTCTTGAGCCTAATGGGAAAATTCACGCAGTTTTTATCGACCGAGGGCACTGAAGAACGCATGTCGATTGGCGGAAATGCCACAGATAGAAATCTGCAGTTCATTAAGCAATGCTGCATTGAGGGCATATTTTCAAAAGCGAAGTACTTGCATGAGGATTCCTTACAATACCTTGGTAGAGCACTTCTGATGGCAGCTGCCGGAAGGACACAGAAATTCACTAGTCCTTCAGATGAAGAAGAAACAGCAGCATTTTGCTGGGATCTACTTCTCATGATCACACTGTCTAATATTGATCGGTTCATGTCTTTCTGGCCTGGTTTTCATGAATACCTTGGCATGATCAGTCAGTTACCTATCTTTCCTTCATGCCCTTTCATCGAGAAATCTTTGTTTGGAGTACTAACCATCAGCAAGAAACTTCTTCCTAAATCAGATAATGTCTCAGAAGAGCTTGTTTTTAAGTCTCTGCAACTAATCTGGAAACTCGATAACCGAGTTGCAGATTCTTGCTGTGAGGCAATAACACAAATGGCTGCCAGTATTCTAACAGAAAATGCTAAGAACATCCAGACACAGTATGGATGGCAGTCCATACTGGCCGTTGTATCAGTAAGTGCCCGACACCCAGAAGCATTCTCTAATGGATCCGAAGCACTTATCGCCTTGATGTCTGCTGATGGAGCCTATCTCACAAGGATCAATTACAGCATATGCATTGAGTCTGCATTCAGCTTTGCAGCTTCAAAGCTTAGCCCCATAGAGAAGAGTAAGCAACTGCTTGATCTAATGGCAGATTCCGTGAACTTGTTAGTTACCTGGCTCAATTCTGGACTCTCAGATCTTGGCAGTACTAGCAACAGCACCAGTAATTCATCATGTGAGATCACGGACTCGTCGCGGAGCAGTACTTCATGGATTGCGACGATGTTAATGAAGTTGGTCGAAAGCCTTCAGAAGATTTGCCTGGTGAGAAGAGAAGAGATCAGAAATCATGCAGTATTGACGTTGCGGCGGTGTTTCGTAAAGGCTGAAGAACTGGGATTCACTCCGTCAATGTGCATGCATTGCTTCAATCATGTCATATTCGCCGTGGCCGATGATCTGTTGGAGAAATCCATCGAGTACTCGAGAAGGGAGAATGCGGAAAAAGAGATGCAGAGCATGGAGGGGACTCTGGGTTTGGCTATAGAATTTCTAACAGAGACTTTCATTCAATTTCTGCAACTAATCTCATCTGCTTCTGGGTTTAGATCTTTCTGGATGAGTGTTCTGTGGAGGGTGGGTACTTGCATGAAGGCAGAGTTCGGTGATAGTAACAGATTGAAGATGTTGATCCCAGAGTTGCTGAGGAAGATGATAGTGTCCATGAAAGAAGGGAACATTTTAGTGAACAAAGAAGAAGATAATGAA
Organism: Nuphar pumila; assembly: GCF_984573655.1. Lineage (NCBI taxonomy): Eukaryota > Viridiplantae > Streptophyta > Magnoliopsida > Nymphaeales > Nymphaeaceae > Nuphar > Nuphar pumila. The sequence goes on along the minus strand of NC_143257.1, from coordinate 49,962,846 downwards.
TTGTGGGATGACACCATTACTCAAATTCTGTGGATAGCACCAGCTGTTAAGGATGAGCTCTTCCCTGAAAGCTAGTATTTTGCATTTTCCTTTTTATGAATCCAAAATCATGTACATAAATTTTTTAACATGCACTCTTTACTTATAATTGATGTATGGTGCATCGCTTTTTTCATTGTTATCAAAACTAACAGATTCTACCAATGTATCCTCTTCATCTCTTTGATTTATCTCCTATGCTGGTGCTGGCTTTTCAAGCACAAGTCGTGGAAGACATTGTTGAATATTTTGAATGGCCTTATATAGCTTTTGATGAAATCCATCGATATTTAGATATGGCCTTGATTATGTTCATGAATCATTGTTTTGGTATTGAATGAAACTATATCTTATGCACATCTTATCTTGGTATTTACCAATTTTGGTTGCTGAATGAGTTCATCTAAAACTTATAATTTTTGTTGATTTGGACATGGGAAAAAACATCAAGCTGAGAGATATAGATATACTACAATTTATTGTCTCACAAATGAGGTTAGGGGTATAACCCTGAGTGAGTTAGGGTGATGGAGCATATCTTATTTCTTTTCTACAGTAGGGTCTCTGGAAGATGAGCCTCCATGAGATTGACCTATTCACAGTGCCAGAATGGAGGAATCACCCAAGGAAACGGTAGAAAACCATGAAGCATGTGACACATGCTTATAGTAAAGTAAACCCAACATTGTCTCTTTATACCAATTAGGCATCATGGTATGCGGTGGGGGGTGGGGGGTGGGGGGTAGCTTTATCAATAGACAATAGTTGATAACCACACTCATTAGTAGCCTTCAAGATAAGATTGGCTACACAATTTTTGTTCTTAGACAATCATGTATTGGTATTGTATGCTTATGTACTGAGTGAGCAAAGTTTTATGATGCTCATAACGATGACTAGCATGGGTGCATTACATAAAGGCCATACCTATATTATATCTTTTAATATGTTTTTAATTAATATATTATTAAATATGTATATATTGAGTCCAACTCATGTTTGCCAAGCAAGTTTTTCTTTTATAAATCATGCTTTTCCTCCTCTTATTTGAATGTTGTTGATTTTTTTTTTTGATTCACAACTTTCTATACTCTTATTTTAATTAAGAATATTATTTAATTAGGAAGGCCTTATTAAAAAAAAGTGTGGTTGGAGGTTTGTATCAACTAGGAGTCATTTTCTTAATAAGAGGGTGGAGTTCCCATACTCTATAAATAGAGTGTCTTACCCTAAGGAGGAGCAATTGAAATCCTTCTGAGTAGTTTTGTGCCATGTAGCCAAAAGGCAAGCTCTATGTCTTTCCCATTTGGTGTGCTTCTACACTTAGGGTGGGCATAAAAACTTGAGCATGATTTCCTTTTGATGGCAGTTCACGTTAAAGTAAGTTGATCTAGCTTTATGCCTTTTTTTGAAAAATTTATAAATACTTGCCTATTTTTTGACCTATTTAGACCTGCCTAATGTTTTGAATATTACAAATGGATGCCTAAATTAAGAAAATAATTCACAAGCATCTGCTTGGGCTAAGCCTAACATTTTAACTATGGTGCCACCCTTGTTACCTCAACTTAAAACACTGTTTTAACCTTATGACATTAAAGGATGATCATACCCTTCCTAACCCCTTTCACTTTTCATGTTTTTTATCTAACTGGTGTAAATAATCTAAAATCCAAATTTAATCCAGATTTCAAATCCACTTTGAAATTCCAGATTTTAAATCCAAATCTAGTTTAAATTCCATATTTCAAATCCAAATCCACTTTGGATTCCAGATTTCAAATACAACTCCATCTCTTTTAATTTGATTTCCAAGTCCAAATTCAATTCCATTTTCGATTTCCATTCGGATTTTCCAACTCCAGTTCTATTTTTAAATCAAAATCTGGATTTCAATTCCAATCCTATTTTCAAAATTCACTTGCTTCAAAGATTTCAAATTCCTCTTTCAAAATTCAAATTCAATTTCCGATTTTAAATTCAAATCTCAATTTTAAGATTCATTTTCAAATTCAAGTTATATTTCTAAATTCATTTCTCAATTCTATTTTCAAAGTCTAAATTCATCTTCAAATTTCTGATTTGTTTTCAAATTCAAGTTTCATTCTTATTTTCAAATTCTATTCCAGTCTTTTATGTTTTATTGAATCTTCCTTCTTCAACTCAATTTTCAAATTCATTTCTAGTCTCTGATTTTAGAAGTGAGTCCTACTTCAAAATTTCAAGTTATCTTCTCTAGTTCAGTGTAAATTCCTAAGTTTCTATCTAGATTTCAAGGTTTTCAAATCAGGTTCAAACCTTTTGAAGCATTTCTTAAAATCCTTTTCAAAACTTATCTCAGAATCATTTGAAAAAATCAAAATCTTCTGAATTAGTCTTTCCAAAAAGAGCATACATCTTTGCATTCACACAAGCATGAATCTCTGTGCATTTAGACTTAGAATAAATACCTAGATAATATTTTAGCAAAGCAAAAGGCATAAATTTGATCATTGGTTCGATTACCCCTGGTAAAGGCGTCAGGAACGGTCGAACCTCGTACCGACGAGCGAATCCCGTCTCTCCATTTTTCCCGCAAATTTTCAAAACGAAGGTGAGTGATTTTTAAAATATTTCTTTGGTCAAATAAGACCTTGCAAAAAAGTTCCTCTCTCTTCTTTCATTTCTTTTCTCTTTTTTTTTTTATCTTTTATTCTTCTTTAAAAGGGAATAGAGGCTAGAAAGGCAAAGAGAAGGAAGAAAGGAACTAAGAGGAAAAAATTTTGCATGATCACAATACTGAATGGGGTCGGGTACATATCTCCATAGTGCTGAGGCACGGGCTGCCTAAAATGGCATGCAATATCTGACCAAGTAATCGTAAGACCGGCCGACCCCTTCAAGAATTATGTTCACTGTGTAATGACAGTGATGGTACAACCTTGAGTGACAAGTATTGACTTTGGACCTGATAGAGTCCACGATGGCCTTAGTCACTCATGGGTTTTGGGGTCGTGGTTATCCTTAATATCTAAGGATTGAAGCCAACTACTGCAAGTAGAGGATGCATCCAAATATGGGCCTAGTAGGGTTCTCCCGGTTGAAATACACCGCCCTACTATGGATATGGTCAACAGGCCTCTGGGGTATCTAAAATACATGGAATAATCAACCCCCAGAATGTTGAGTTAATGCCCGAACAATGTTTCGCCTGCGTACCAAGGGTGGAAGAGGTTAAATATCGAAACAATGCATTAACTCTAGGTTCAGTGATGCTTGAATGTATGAGTGGATGGACGTTGTTGAGTCAGTCCTGCATAACCTTTATGAAGGCGTCATGATTGGTATACGACTGGACCAACTGGGCAAAGACCCGTGTTATATCCGCACGACTAAGCGAAGCTCGAGGAGCTGTCCTTGAATTCGTGAGATACAGATGTGCCAAGTATAAAGACTTGAGCTAGACATCCCTTTGAGACCAGGAGGAGGTCAAGGCTAAGTCATCGAGACTTGAGTGAGAGATCCAAATCACAACCTTGAAGAAGCTTGCGCTAAGTCATGAAGACTTGATCGGATGTTCAACTCATAGCTCTGAGGAGGCTATTGTGATATACGCTAAGTCATGGAGACTTGAGTGTCGTTATTGCGAACTGCGACCTTGAGTGGTCAATGTATTTACTTTAGTTAAATGGATATGTGATTGCTTGCTTACCAGACCATCAGTGGTTCTGACCGCATTTTATGCGGATTTCAGGTGTTGGACCTACGTTGCGATATGTGAAGCAAGGCGGCATTGAGTTTCAAGGTTTCTCTAGACAGAGTTGTATTGCTTTCATTTATTGAACCTATACTGCTTTTCCAAGCAATGATGTTGTAATAAACATATGGTTTTCGATAAAATGAAACACTTTGGTGGTCAATGAGTTGCTTGGCCACATACCTGTAATGTGCCCAGAGTTTTCTAAAACTGATGACTCATTATCGTCTGATTCTGCTGTTAAAAGTTTTTCTAAGTTTCGCTGCAAAGAAAGAAAAAAAAATTCATGAAAATTTTAACTTAGCTTTGTTTTGGAAATCTGAGGTGTTACAGATTTTGTGCATCAATTGTTAGTTAATTTACTTAGATTAGGTTATACTAATCCAGAGTAGGTCCATAACTGTTAGCTATTGCAATCATTAGGATCGCACATAAATTTTTCTTGAAACTCATTTTTTAAGTAATAGTTGAACTTGTTAGATTGCATTCAAAATCGAGTAAGTGTATGTTAGGTTAATTTCTATATAGGTTGCCATCTTAAGTTAGGCTAACTTGAATAGATTTAGGGCTACATACTTTATTGTAAGTTGTATATTAGTATAGCATAGTTAGTATCAAACGTCATTTTTGGTAAGGTTGACTTGGATTAGAATTTTGGAAAACCGTGTGATGCTATCGACTGGCCCGCAAGCCTCAAAATCACATTAAATATCTCATAAACCATATTATCTCACGTAAACACACATTTTTATTTCATTGAAAATTCTTTAAAATTCATGGGTTTTACAGTATGAGGAAGGCAACCGGATAGAGCATGCCATCTACTACATCAGCAAGACTTTCATCGACTATGAGAAAAGATACTCTCAGATGGAAAAGACATGTGTAGCCTTAGTGTGGATGTGTCAGAAGCTAAGACATTATCTGCTGGCCTCAGAAATCAAAATGCTGTCAAGGCTTAATCCCCTCAAGTACATCCTTGAGCAGCCTTTCCTTACTTGAAGGATTGCAAAATGGCAAATTCTCCTAATGCAGTATGACTTGGAATATGTTTCTCAGAAGTCAGTCAAGGGTCAGTCCATCGCAGATCAGTTGGCAGATTTCCCGTTGACAGAAGAGATCAAGGCGGAAGACAATTTTCCCGATGATCGCATCTGCAATATTCAGGAGTCCCCAGTTTGGACCCTTTTCTTTGATGGAGCCAGAAACATGTCTGATATGAGGATTGGGATCTTATTAATCACTCCCAAAAAGGAGATGGTCCCCTATTCCCTCAAGCTCAACTTTCAATGTAATCACAACATGTCCGAGTATGAAGCTCTAATACAAGGCCTCAAAATTCTGCAAGATTTCAACATCAAAAAAGTACATGCCTTTGGTGATTCTTTGCTTGTTGTCAGCCAAGTTAATGCAGAATGGCAAGTCAAAGATTCAAAATTGATTCCCTATCAAAAGATTACTTTAGCTCTCATAGGCAACTTTGAAGAATTTCAGCTCAATCATGTTAAAAGAGAATACAACCATATAGCTGATGGCCTAGCCTGTCTGGGTTTCATTTTGTCTTTTAAAGACACTAAATCCTGTCGTTCCTTCGAGATCGGCAGACTTGATCAGCCTGCTCACATTCTAGCTGAGTAAGTGAACCAAGCCACTCAGAAAGAGAAGCCTTGGTATCAAGACATCAAAGACTTTATTGAAATCGGCGATTTTTCATCGGAAATGCCAAGAAAGGAGCAACGTGCGATCCAACGCATGTTGACCCGTTATTTCATCCTTGCCAATACTCTTTATCGTCGTGGGCTTAGTTCTGAGTATGCCAGATGCTTAGACAAGGATGAAGCCATAAAAGTTGTTTGAGAGGCACACGAGGGAATCTGTGGTGGTCACGTCGGCTACCAAACACTCGTCAAGCAGATTATCCGAGTAGGGTATTTTTGGAAAACCATGCAACAGGATTGCCATCATTTTGTAAGGAAGTGCGTAAAATGCCAAATGCACGCACCTTTCATTCAAGCGCCCGCCGCATATTTGCAGTCTGTGGTTTCCCCTTAGCCTTTTTCGATGTGGGCCTTCGATGTGGTAGGTCTGATCACTCCTTCTGCATCTAATGGCCACAAATACTTCCTCGCAACTACAAAATACTTCACCAAATGGGTCGAAGTTATAACTCTGCGAACAGTGGAAGGCCGACAAGTGGTTTCTTTTATTCATAAGAATCTTCTTTGCCGCTTCGGCGTCCCGCATGATATTGTGTTAGATAATGAAAGTCACTTCAAGAATAAGAAGATGAAAGCCTTCTATTCGAAGTTCATGATTCATCACCACTTCTCAGCTCCTTATTATCCTCAAAGAAATGGTCAAGCAGAGGCCACCAACAAGATTTTGATCCACATTCTGGAAAGAACTGTGGAAACAGGCCGCGATTGGCATGAGAAGATGCATGATGCACTTTGGGCATACCGAACCACCATTCGTACCCCAACCAATGCTACGCCTTCAGAGCTTGTCTATGGAACTGAAGTAGTATTACCTCTTCACGTTCAGAAGCCCACATTCAAGTTCGCATCGCTCATCGAACTTCCACTTGATTGGTATCAGCAGCAGAGGTTGGTACAACTTGATCTGTTGGACGAGAAGAGACTCAAGGCAGCAGAGCACGCTCAAGCTTATCGCCAGAGGATAGCTCGGCACTACGCCAAGTCAGTTATTGAGAGATGATTTCGAGTTAATGATCTTGTGCTCAGATCGACAGCTCATCTCAAGCATCAGCCACGGGGCAAGTGGTCACCCAATTGGGAAGGCCCTTATGTGGTTAAGGAAGCGTTGCCTCGTAATTCCTATTCTTTGATCAATGCAGATGGGGTGGAACTGCCAGATCCTATCAAGGCTCTATATCTGAAGAAGTTCTATGCTTAAATGTCCATTCTATCCTTTGTACTCTTCAAAGAGCCTTTTGCAATAAAGCAATGATCTTCTATCAAATTCTCACATTCTTCTCCATGATACTGGGGCATTTTATTTCGATCTATATTTGTCTTCCTTCATCGTGTGCAGGTAGGATCAGACAAACTCTTTTCTAAAAGTCTTGTCAATTTTTCAGTTAATCTTGATTTTCTCATTAATTACATTCATTTTATTTTTCAATTTAATCAAATTTTCATCAAACTATTGTCAATTTTTTTGTCAAGTTTTATCAAGTTTTTATCAATTTTATTAAATTTTATCAATCTTTATAACCCTTTCAGGTTAAGGGATAAACCTGAACCTCGTCCGGCGAGGTCCTTTTTCTTTTCAGAACAAGGGATAAATCCTAAATTCTTTTATCATCAATTTTTCCTCAAATTTCTACCAATCCTTTTCAAATTCTTATTGTCAATTTCATTGGTTCTTTCCTTTTATCATTTTTTATTATCCTTTATCAATCTCTATCAATCTTTTTCAATTTTACCAAACTCTCTTCAGGATCAGGGATAATCCTGGAAACCATCATAATTGAAATTCAAATCTTGGGCCATCTTGGGTCAAGGATCTTGAATCACTTTCTCATCTTCATCATAATCGTCAGAATCTATTCATGCCTTTTGTCAATTCTTCCAAAAATCCGACGCCCGGGTTGGAATCGTTTCCTTCCCATCTGAGTCCCGACTCAGTTTTTTTTTCTTCTTTTAAAAGGGTCCGGGTTCCGATTCGGGTCTTATATATATTCTTATTTCCGGAGTTGCGAGTTCCGACTCGGGCTTCCTTTTGGATCCGATGTTTGCATTGGACCAATTGTTACGTCGAGAATTCAAGTTCTCAAACTCGATTTTCTTGTTCATTCTTTTATTTTGAAAAACTAGGTTCCGACTCGGGTTTTTTTTTTCTTTTTTATATATATTCTTATTTCCAGAGTTGCGAGTTCCGACTCGGGCTTCCTTTTGGTTCCAATGTTCGCATTGGACCAATTGTTACATCAAGAATTCGAGTTCTCAAACTCGATCTTCTCATTCATCCTTGTATTTTGAAAAACCGGGTTCCGACTCGGGTTTTCCCTTTTGTATATTCTTATTTTCGGAGTTGCGAGTTCTGACTCGGGCTTCCTTTTGGATCCGATGTTTGCATTGAACCAATTGTTACGTCGAGGATTCGAGTTCTCAAAATCAATTTCCTCATTCATTCTTTATTTTGAAAAACTGGGTTCTGACTCAGGTTTTCCCCTTTTTCTTCCATTTTTTACGATTCCGAGTTCTGACTCGGATTTCCCCTTTTGATCCAATGCTTGTATTGGATCAAAGTTTCGCTTGCATCCCCTTTCAGGTTAAGGGACAAACCTGAACTTCCCCTTCAGGATAAGGGATAACCCTGAAACACCGACAATCATTCTCACTCAATTCTCAAGTATCTTAGAACGTCGGTCTCTCTTTCAACTCTCCATTGAAAAACCCAGTGCTCGTACTGGTGTGCATTTTTTAAAACTCAGTGCTCGTACTGGGGCACTTTCGAAAACCCAGTGCTCGTACTGGTGTGCATTTTCGAAACCCAGTGCTCGTACTGGTGTCTATTTTCAAAAACCAGTGCTCGTACTGGTGTGCATTTTTGAAAACCCAACGCTCGTACTGGGGCATTTTCGAAACCCAGTGCTCGTACTGGTATGCACTTTCGAAAACCAGTGCTCATACTGGTGTGCACTTTCGAAAATCCAGTGCTCGTATTGGTGTGTTTTCAAAACCCAAGGCATGTCACCCCACTCAGGAATCGACTTATGAACCCTATATCATCTCTACTGACGAGTCGATCTCCATGATACCTCAGCAGAAGGGGCCAGACTTACATCATACATTTTCATCATATAAAGCCCCATTTTCTCAGCCTTTAGGATCACCAATCGTTTTGAGTAAGCAAGAGGTTCAAATGCAGAAGGTGCTTGACCAAGTCAAGCTAGATCATATTCACCACTTGTCTGAAGTTGCATTTATTGATAGTCGGTCGGTCCTGGACTCTCATTTCTTGACCAATCTCTCAGATGAGACTAATCTCTGTTCTTTACGTCGAGAGAGTTATGATCATACAGTTGGAGGTAGAAGGGATGGAAACACAGTGCGTAGTGTCACAGATGACACTCTTCTCTTCATAGAACCCGGTTGAGTCTGACTTCATGTCCATTGATCTCATGGACGATGAAGGTTTTTCCAGGGATCCATCTGGCTGGGGACGTGAAACTGAGCGCTTTATGGGAGGCAACCCATGTCTTTTACATTATTAGGTTTACTTAGAATTTATAGATTTTATTTTGTTTTTACTTTGTAGTTTTCTTCATGAGTTTTTCATATTCTTTTTATTTCATTCATGGTTTCATGTTTTGTCATGTATACATTGCAGTCATTACATTCACAGAACATGTATTTTTAATTCATATAAGGTCATTCTACTCTTTTCCCTCATTTATTTCTCTCATGTGCATTCACTTAGTTTTATTCAAGCATGGGGGAGTGCCACTGGGACAGTGTCATTCAAGCATGGGGGAGGGTGTAGAGTGCACACCTTGATATTTCTGTTACGTTCTTGCACATGTTTACACATTTCTCATGAAAAAGTAGATTTTTAAAGAAAGAGTTTGAACTTATATGAATGTTATTTCAAATCTGATGTTTTTAGAGGATTTTTAAGCCCCACGAATTTTTTTTTCTGACATAGATCTAAAAATTATGGTTGTTTATGCGGATTTCGAGGAAATGATGATAGATACATGTTAGAATTTATTTTGAATCATAAATATGAATATGCACAGTTTTATTTTTGAAAAACTAAGCAAATGAACAAAAGCATAAAAATGAGCTCAAAAAGTGAAATATAGCATGCGTTAGGTTGTTTGGATAATTCCACAATCCTTAGTAGATGGAACTTAGATGTAAGTTGAAACTTTTAATTCCATTTTCGAAAAGGAGAGTGGAAAACTTCATGATCCTAAGTAACTGAGAACAGATACAAGTTGAAATGTTTGACTCTCATGTTATAAGGATGAATGAAGGAAGTCACTTTTATGTTTTAGTTGATATCTTTTGATATGTATTGAAAAAAAAAAAGTATAAAAGATGTTGACATTGCACAAGGCATAAAAGCAGACCACACGCAAGCTATAAGAGAAAAATAAGTGCGCAAAAAGAAAAAGCGTGAAAAGAAAGAAAGGAAAGAGCTTAAAAAGAAAGAAAAGTTCAATGCTTAGAAGTGTGATTGAGAAAACCTGTGTAGAAAACATATGAGTGAGGATAAGTAAATAATAATATGTTTTTATTGGATTTTCTAAGAATAAAACATAAATAATTGTGATTTTTAGAAAAGTGAAAGAAATTCTTTTTCTGTGGTGGTACTTAAAAATAAAAGACTAATTATATTTTGATTTTGAAATAACAGGAAATATTTGTGAAAACAAAGTCTTTAATTATTTACTGATTGTGAGGATGTGTAATATTATGCATACATGACAGAGATGTTTGTGGGTAGCATCGCTGCAAACCCTCACGAGACCTTACTCGTCCACTGGGGTAACCCAGGGGTTGAAAGGGCTTGTTGCATGAGCTAAATGCAACTGTGATTCCTACGAAAGTGAGTTAGGTGATAGTTTGATTTCTTGCATTTTTCTAGTTTGCTCGAGGACAAGCAAAACATAAGCATGGGGGTATTTGATCATGCATATAATGCAGTGTTTATTAACATTTAAATATGCATGATTTTATGAAATAATGTTTCAAAAACCCAATTTTATGTTAGCTTTTGAGTAAATGTGCTAAAATGATTTAAAAAATAGAAAATGCATGAAAAATAGTTTTATTTTACAATTTTATACATATTTTAGTTTTTTGTTATAATCATAGTAGTTAGTTTTAGTTTTTTTTAATAAAAATAAAAATATATATAGAGTAAATAGTTTTATATTCATTTTAAGTATTTGTTTTTAGAAAAGAAAAATTTAGTAGAATAGTTTTTATTTTTCTTATAAATGAAATAAAGTTTTTGAAAATTTTTCTAAACCGGTTTACACGGTTTTTGACTTAAAACTGAAAAAAAAAATATAATAATAATAGTAAACCGGCTGAACCGATTTGAATTTTAAAAAAATAAAAAAAAAACAAACCGGCTTGAACCGGTTTGCATCTGTTACAAACCGGTTCAAACCGGTATGTTGTTTTTAAAACCCCAAAAACAGAAAACAATCGGGCGCGCCTCCTCCATTTACGCCTGAAACCTCTCCTCTTTCCCCTCTTTCCCCTCTTTCCCTCTCTTTCCCTCTTTTCTCACCCTCCTCCACCAACACCGGGCCATTTCTGACCTCTTTCTTCCCCTTCTCCCTCTTGCTCTGTTCAAATCCAACCGGCGGTGGTGGAGCTTCCTTCCGGCGACGGCAGCGGTGGTGGAGGTCGCCAGCTTCTTCCCTCAGATTCATTTACGGTCAGTGCTGAGTTCTTCTTTCCTTCTTCTTCTCCTACTTCTTCTTCTTCTTCTTTATTTCTTCTTCTTCTTCCAGCAGCCGATCTGTTCTTTTCCGATTTTATCTTCTTTAATTCTTTTTAATCTTCTTCTTCTTCTTCCTCCGATCTTCAGCATTTTCTTCTTCCGATTTTGATTTCTTCTTCTTCTTCTGCAGCTTCTTCTTCTTCTTCTTCTGATATTCTTCTTTTTCTTCTTCAGCTTCGTTAATTCTTTTTCTTCATCTTGTATTTCAATTCTGATTGTGCTGTTTTACTTCTGAAAAAAAAAACCCGGGAATAAATAGATCAAAATACAGATTATGTAGTTGTTCTGATTTTTATCAATTATAGATTTGTTAAATTTTTGTTTACATAGTTTTAGATTTGAGTTCCTGTTATGTTTTGTTTTCTTTCGATTGTTGTTTTTCATTCATTAAGTTTACTCTTTTGCATTAGTTAATATCATGTTTCCTTTCATTGAATTTCTGATTTTTTTTAGTTTGGCATATTCTGTTTTACATTCTTTCATGTAATTGTTTGTTTGATTTTTGTGTTGCTGCTATAGTCTAGGTTAGATCGATTTTTAATTTTTTTTCTGCAATTCATATTTGTTGTTTTCTTTTATTCAATTTACATATTCTTAGTTGCTTTCAATTCAATTGTTGTTTGTTGAATTTTACATTTCATGTTATTAGTTTACTTTTCCTGTTTTCTACACAATTAGTTGCCTTTCTTATGCAATTTGTTCGTTTGTTTTTGTTCATTCTGAAATTCCTGTTTTTCATTAGTTTCTTATTATCTTAGTTGTTTTCTTGTAAGTCATTTCATGTTTGCTTTTATTCTTGTAGTAATCATTTTCTAATTCCTTGTCTAGTATACATGTTATTTCTTCTATATCTTGTACTGCTCGTGTTCATTTGAATTGTGCAGGATAGCACAGACTGGAGCGGAAATGATTACGTGACACGAAGTACGAAGAATAAAGCGTCTTTTTGCTTTTATTTTTAGAATTAGGAATTTTAATTGGGTTTGTAAATATTGCACTTTACGCCCTCTGCGAAGGGTATTCATTTGTTGTAATAGCTAGTTGTTTTTACTTTTCTGAACATTTTACATTTCCATAATTCAGCAATAAAGATTAGTTTAGAATTGTGTGCTTGAATACGATATATTCCCGTTCCCTGAGTTCGACCCGGTCTCATCCACTAGTGAGAACCGGTTTTTATTATTTGATGTCTGGTTTTCACATGTTTTACATTTAAAAATCTTTTCAAAATTACAACGATTTAAAAGAAGACATCAATTCTTCTTGCTTTTCTTTTTGCCAGAGCTACTGCTGTTGTGAGGAAAATCCATGGAATAAGCAACATGAGCCTTTTTCTTCTGCTCAGGATTTCCTCGGACGAAAGGGTAACCCTCATATAGGCCATTATCCAGGCCGGTCTCGAGCCACTCGGCTCTCTCAATCAGTTTGATGAATGACTTAGCAGGTGATGTAGAAATGAGGTTCCTTAGAGGCTGAGCAAAATTATTCAGAATAATCTGCAGGGCGTGCTCCTCTGGGATGGGAACCTTCATTCTATTACAGGTGCTTCTCCACCTGTGGATAAATTCGTTGGCTTTCTCATTCTCCATCTGTTTTAAATTGTACAGATGATTGAGGGTTGGTGAGGCTTCGACATTAAACATGAAGCGCTCAATGAACAAATTCACAACTTTATCGAACTCTCTTAGTTCGATAGGATTAATGTGGTCTGCATACCACCTGGCTGCTACCCCTTCTAAGCTGCGAGGAAAGCAGATGAATAATGTTCGATTATCTTTCCTGAAACGGCCGCATTCGACATAAAAGGTGGCCAAATGAGCCTTGGGATTGCTTGTTCCGTCAAATTTAAGGAACTTGCGAGGGAGGTTTTCCAAATTGTCATCCCCATCTAGGCCATGGTAAAAATCTTCACCGGAGTAGGTCTGCTTGCCCTTGCTTTTGGCCTGAATATCCTTGATAGCCCTATTCATTTCTTTCATCTGCTCTTGCATCGGGTCATTAGTCGGAACGGGCTTATTGATTGATTCGGGCTCTGCAGCGGTCTTTGCAAACTGCGGTGGAGGATTCTGATAAACAAGCTGCTCTTCTTCTTCTGATTCCTCAATTGATTCCGTTTCTTCAGAAGTGGTGTCGGGCTGTACTTTCTTTCTAACAATCCGGACTAGCTTCTTTACAGCCTTCTTTTTTGGCTTGCTTTTTGGGGCAACTTCTTTCTGACTAGCCTCGGCCTGCTCAACCATCATTTTGGTCATCATTCTTTTGAACAGATTATACATGGCTGGATCTATATCATCTGCTTGATTCTGTCCTCTGACCGATTTGGGAGAATCCATCCCTTCGGCCTCGCTGTCGCGGTGTTGAGGAATTGTTTCTTTTCCTGCCCTTGTTACAACCATTTCGCCAATGCCAGTGATTTTCTGTGGAGGTGAAAGGAATGGTTAGGGTTCGGAGGAAATTTTTGGAAATGTGATTTCTTTTTAGAAAAGGACATGAGGGAAGGAATTGACAAAATTTTTTTCAATGATCGCGTCATCCTTTTATGGTGACAGAATGCGCCTTATGACCTAGGTGAGGTCGTTTGTCATGACGAGGGATAAAAGAATAGACAAAATGGGTCTCATTACTGGGGATGAATCCGTAACTATATGAAACAAAATAAGTTTTTGCCATAAAAGCTTTTTATCAGAATAAAAGCTTGCATTTTCATTGATGACAAAATTTAAATACAAAGAGAAGGTGGGCAGACAGTTTGCCACCATTCTCGATACTCTGATGATACATTAGGACCAGAAAATATAGACAAAGGAATAAAGGAGTCCCAAGTATATTTGGCGACGTGGTATGCTCCAGACCACTGATCTGACCGTAGATCAAACTCTGGCATGCGGCCTGTCGGGAAGCGAGTGTTGGCACGAACCTGCCGCTGCGAAAACTGTCTGAGACATCTCTCTAGCTGATAGTCTACGCAGAAGAAAGGGCCGAGCAGTTTGTAGCGCTTGTCACGAGCATAGGTGTAGCGAGGAACGGTCTCTCTTCTGTCGAAGAAGTCCCAAATGATTTCCTCCTGATGCAGTTTCTCGATCAAAGCTTGACACTGAATGGCTGACTTCGGCTGCTTGTTGCTGAATCTGAAAGAACTGGCTTTTGACGGCACATGTCGCAGGAACCACCACTGCAAGGCATATGTGCACCCTTCTACCAAAATGGTCTCTTCGAGGGCAAATCGAGCCAAACCTCTGTAGAGAAAAGCTAGAGCTGCCATGGAGACTGAAAGCTGACGGGTCTGCTTGCTTCCCCATCTTCAAAAAAGTTGGGCGACTCTGATATCGATGAAATTCTGACCATCCTGAAAGAATGCTAATCCTACCGTGCATAGGACCATGGCATGCTGAATTCTTTCTTTTGCTGCTCGAGATAAGGTATCAACTTCTTCGTAGGCCCCATATTTGTTGTAGAGTTCGAACAGATCGATGAACTGACTTCCAATGATCTCTGTGAGAGGCCAGGATCTGCTCCCTGTAGCTCTGGCCAATGCTTCTCGAACATCTACCCCTTTGACATTGATCAAGAATTGCTGCTCGACCGGATCATCTGGCTGACCAGCTGGTTCTGGCAACCCCGTGATGTCACTGAACTCGTCCATCAGCAAAGTCATTTCTCTCCATGGAAACCAAAACGTGCAGGTACGCGGATTCCACCGCTCTGCCATAGCTTGAATCAGACTGTCGTTGATGATTCGCTTGCCCACTGCCGATGCCATCTCCAATCCACAATCGTCCAAGTGGTCTGGGAACATACGCGAGAAGGCGATGAACCAAGAATAGTACCACCGAGGGAAGAAGGTACAAGACTGGATGACCCGATGATCTGGGGTTCCATCCCTTATTTGATAGAAGGCATGATCCCAAGGAAAGATAGCATCGGGAGATTCGGATGCCATCAGAGTGATACTGAGGCAAAAAGGAAAAAGTGTCAGATAGAATGCAGGACTTACGGATAGACTTTTGATGATGGAAAAAAGGATAGACACAAATCCTGGAAATTTTTCGAAAGATCAAGGGGCTCAGGAAAAGACTTTCCAGGGTTTTTGAGGAAAATTCTGACACAAAAGAGAAAAGAATGTAGGTAAAAGGAAAAGTATACACCTGGTGTTTTTGGAAAATAGAGGAAAAATTTTGAATAGTACACCCAGGGTTTAAAAGAGGTTGATATACATAGGAGAACACAAGGAAAACATCGCATAATCATAGCTGCATAAACAAGGATGTGCACACAACACTCCCTAAAGGCTGACTCTATATGCAATATTTGAAACAGCTTGTAGGACCTTAATCCTAACTCTATGGTTTAGATCATCTGATTCCAATCAAGATACGCCGATATACTCAAGCCGAAGCTCGAAGTACGTGGCATATAAGATATTTCTCCGGTTCTGAGGTAAGGGCTTCCCAACATCCTTGAGCACCTACCAATATACCTCAGACTATGGCCCTTAGGTACGTGGTAGGGGGGCGCGAACCCAAATAAGTGGTCCAGTTGTGAGGCTCTCTCCCGAACTATGGTTCAGTGAGACAGTCCAGCAACGTGAAGACCGAGACAATATGGGTAGGGATGTTTTCAAAATATGATCAATATGCAATAAAATCAGAAGGCTCTAATGCAAGTCCTAAAGAGATAGATTTAAATAAAGAGAAGCATACACTTGCATACATTGTTTTTGCATTCAATCCCTAAAATTGAGGAGAGTTGTATTTAAGACCTAAGTCTAATGTGAACATGGAATAATCTCCTCAATATGGTCCTACCAAACCATACTTAGATCCTATATGCAATGATGTCAGCTTAGGACAAAATCTAGGCTTCCTAAGGTTTGCATGAAAATATAGCTGACATATGTTAGAATAAAGACTTAGATTATATAAAAGCAAAGCAAAGGCATAGATTCAACCGGACGAAGACGAAGTCCCATCTCGGTCGCCAAAACTGTGATCATCGCAAAATTTTTCCTCTCTCGTTGGTTTCTCTCTCTTCATTCTCTTTTCCTTTTCTAACCTCTATTTTCCTCCTTTTTGAAGGGAGAAGAATAGAAGAAAGAAAAGAGAAAGAAAAGAGAAAAGAAAGAGAGAAGAGGAACTATTTTGCGCGGTCTCACTTGACCTTAATTTGAAAATATTTAGCAAATTACTCGCCTCCGTTTTGAAAATGTTGCGGGAAAATGGAGAGACGGGATTCGCTCGTCGGTACGAGGTTCGACCGTTCCTGGCACCTTTACCAGGTGTAATCGAACCAAGGATCGAATCTATGCCTTTTGCTTTGCCTAAATATAATCTAAGAATTTATTCTAACTCTAAATGCACAAAGAATCATACTTGTGCAATGCAAGGATGTATGCTCTTTTTAAAAGATATTTTTGAAAATTTCCAAGTATTCTGAGATGAACTTGATAAAGGAGTGAAGAAATGATTTGAATCTAACTTTAGAACTTTTGAGATGGATCAGAGTAGTTCTAAGTCTTTAGGATTGGAAGAATAATTCCTGATTTTGAGAAAGAATGATTCGAAGTTTTGAAATGAAAGGAAGTGGAATTTCAAAGTCGGAAATAGACTTTGAGTTTTGAATTTGAATTTAGGAAGAGAAAATGAATATTTGAAATGGAATTGAATTTTGGGTTTTTGAAATTTGGAATTCGGAATGGATCTAAGATAATTAAATGGTATGTAAGAATAGAAATGGATTTAGGGAGTTTTGGATGAGATCTGAAAATGGAATTGGATTTGAAATCTAGAATGGAATTGGATCTGAAGATGGATTTAACATCTGAAATCTGAGATCCGATATAAAATTGGGTTCTGGATCCTAAGATGGATTTGGATCTGAAGCTTGAGATTCAATGTAGAGTTGGAATCTGGATCTAAAAATGGATTTGGATCTGATGTCTAAGATTCAAAGTGAAGTTGGATTCTGGACCCTATAAGGAAATTGGATTTGAAGTCTAAGATCCAAGGTGAAATTGGAGTCTGGATCCTAAAGGGGAATTGGATATGAAGTCTGAGATCCAAAAGTGAAATTGGACTCTGGATCCTAAAGAGGAATTGGATCCGAAGTCTAAGATCCAATATGAGTGTTGAATCCTGGATCCTAAAGAGGAATTGGATCTGAAGTCTGAGATCCAATATGAGTGTTGAATCCTGGATCCTAAAATGGATTTGGAGTTAAATTCAGAAGATGAATCACGAACTTCCAAGTTTAATTTGAACTTGGAAAATGAATTTTAGAAATTGAATCTTGAATATACAGATGCATTTCAAAGTTGAATTGGATTTTTAAATTTAAGATAGAACTTGGAATTTGAAATACAAGATGATTCTGAAGTTTCAAAGTCAAATGGGACTTTGAAATTGAATTCTTGAAAATAGAATTGAATTGGAATTTATAAATAGGATTTGATCTGAGAAAGGAAAGAATTACTTGGATTTTATGAAAAAGAATTTAGAAATATGATTCAAATCTGTCTAAATGATGAATGAATTTAAAATTTTGATTTTTAATTTTTGAAAAGCTATTCCATTCTTTAAATGAATTAAAATAAGATTGAAGATATAATACATCCTTGACTATGGTCATTGAATGTATTATATAATAATCTATATTTAAATTCAGGTGAAGAATGAAACACATTTGGTGCTTTTATAGAATTTAAAATGAAATTAACTCTCAATATACCCTGACTATGGCCATTGGTATATATTTTGAATTAATTTTAAGTTAAATTCTGATAAAATAAGAAAATATTTAAGGAAAATATGATGAATTTTGAAGACGGATCCAGTGTGGATCCAGTGTTATTTCGTAAAAGATAAAAATACTAAGTTTTGTCCATACCCTGACTATGGCCATTGATATGGATCATCAACTTAGGATTAATTTACCTCTTACGAAATAGTGTACGTGCCATTCGTGTTTCACCACTGTGAGATTTTGAGAAATAAAGAAAAAAATGCATGAAGAACAAATAATCCATGATGTTTACAATGCTCATTCATTCTATTCTAAACTGAAAAAAAGTAAAGAATTCTCATTAACATCTAATCATTGCAACCTTTTAAATTGAAATTAGAATCCTAGTCTAGGGAAGAATTTGATGTTTTTACATCTTTTCTGCAAGACGAAGTTAGCACAAAGTAACATACGAATACAGAGAGAGATTCCAAATATCATATTGAATTTAAAACGCAATTGATGAAAAGTTCATGCATATGCCTTATGTTAATGAGAAAGCATATACATATAATGAAAACCCATATGAGGAAGGCATAGGCAATGCCTTGAGGTAAATGCAAACCTACATGTATTTGCCTAAGGGTGATGTAAACATGTTATGAAATGAAAGAAACCCCAACCTTCATTGGGCTGATGTGAAGAAATCTACAATACATTAGGGTCGGTTGGTGGAAGAATGTGGCAATCTTTCCCTGTTGTTATGCAACCAGAGAACAGCCTGAAACACAAGGGACTTCATGCAATCTCTATGCAGAGATTTACCCATTATTGCAGAAAAATAGACTGCAGAAAAGTGGACTCCCCAAGACCCCAAATTTTTCTAAATACGCATAGGTGTGTATAGGTTCTGGTTGGAGATGAATGTGAGGTAACAACTACTATGTACTGGACCTTGCTATTGACCCTGTTCGGATGAAGGTTTTTCATAAAAGAATCAGAACTTTGGTTCCTGTCTAAATAGCTTGACACTTACATCTAGTATATTGAATGGCAGAGGTATTACAGATGGTGCTATGAACCATGGTGAAAACCCAACGACTATGGTGAGTTCTGACGAATTATCATAGAGGAAAAGGGATGATCTGGGTGGATAGCAGACTGTATTTACAGAAGCTCTAACCGTAGCAAGACCAAACTGGGCTACCTTCTTCACGTTTTAGGCCAATTTCCTCCTGCCCGGCACCACTGTTATCAGAATTTCCTGGGCCTTGGGTATCTTGGCCAATTCGGCACTGTGCACATCCTTTTCCTTGTATATCTTCCAGCTGAAAGGATTTTGAAACACGTTGCCAATGTTGGATTAGCTAGGAAAAGCTGCAAATCTAACTAAATCCATCGGTTCAGGTGAGCATGTTATAAATCAGATGGATTAAAACTTGTTGGGAGAAGACCACCAAGGGATGATTTAATCAAAGCGCCGTGAATCGGGTTTTTGCTTGACTGAAAATTGGGATCCTTGGGACAAACTGGTGTCCCAAGGAAGTTGACAGAACACTAGGTCCCGATTGGCATTACAAGTAATGAGTCCAAAATAGTAGAGGCAGTTGCGCCTTAACAACATTCTAACAACATATCATTGATTTTATGCCAGTACCAGAAGTGTGATTCTTTAACAGATAACAAGGATAAACATGCTTCAAGATATCATTTTCAGTGATAATTATAAGCAATAACATTAATGGAAAGGAGAAAGGAGAAAGAAAAAAAAATGTGGTAATCTCGTGGGTAAAGTTCTGCTGATTTTGAGGACATACCTGGGCCCTTCTTGGAGACATGGCTTCTGATTAACACTGCAATCTTACCAAGAGCAAAACAAACATGTCAGTCCGGTAAACTTAAGACAAAGAAGACTCACTTCGACTTTCGACACCCACAGTCCAGAATAAGAAAATGATCAAGAGCTATGGCTCCCGACTCAGTTTTCTGAGTGTCTTCAGATCTAGGTCAGAAATAGTTAGCTCAACTTTGAACTCCACCTGACAATATGCTCTTATGTGAGATTTGGCTGTGGAAGCAAACCTGGGTTGGGTAATGATTAGTGGGATGTAGCAAGTGGCATACACCGAACCATGCACAGGGGGGGGGGGGGGTTATAGCTGATGGTGAATGTTGTAAATCTCTAAGCCTTACCATCTGTCTCTTTCAGCCTTTCAAGAAATGAATAGAGCCGATTAGCTCAAGTCTGGCTCACGATATGACCACGATTTAAACCTGTAGTGCTGAAAATAAATTTCTGCAGAACCAACCCAGACCAAACATTTTCGAGACTATCAGCATAGGTCGTGGTTGCTCTTGGTCTATCTATCAGACAGCTTGTCTTCTATGTCCCCTTTTGATGGCAGCTTTAGGAGGAGGGAATCATACTCAAGTAAAGCTCAGCTAAGAAGATAGAGGCAATGTGCAATTTATTTCAGGAATAACACACTTGCGGTAACTGGAAACCCCTACAGGGCATCAGACTAAACAACTCTTCTGCAACACACTCACCAAATATCCTCAGCAAAACCATACTGAACATATACTGTTTAAACCATAATGGATAAAACTAATGATGACCAACTCCACCACAGGACATTTACAGAGCATGTCTGGAAATAAACAGATCTTACCGTAGGGGCTACAGGTGATGGTGCAGGGGAGGTATAAGTCCAATGGTTTGCAAGAATTATGCTCAATGAAGAAAAATATTACAATTATCAGGGAAGAATAGTAACACTCACAGTTGTGACATCATCCATCATAGCAACATTATCGCCCAAATTTAATTCAATTGTATGCCTTCACTATTAAAGCCAAGGTTAGAATGAAGTGCGATGTTACGAAGAGATGGCAGGGTATACCTATAATGTTGCATATGCCTTGCAACAGGAAGTGTAAGAAGAACATTACAAACAGTAGCATCCAAACAACCATGGCAAACATTAAACACAAAAACCAAGGGAAATGAAGGACAAGAGGAGATGAGTAGTAAAGGATTAACCAACATGCCCAGAGGAAATACAGATTTCCTTCCTCACCCATAATCATACTCTGTCGTTTCCCTTTTCTCCCCCTTTTTTTTTTGTAGCTAGCATATCACGACAGAGGTGGGGACTCTGGCAAAACATCAATACGCATCCCCTTCCTTCTTGCGTTGAATCCAAATTTATGACAAGACCTCAGCTGATAGGCTTTCCCTATGAGGGATCATCCGGATGCCATGACCTTACAGGAGATGCCAATACGAGCATTTTGGTCTTGATGCTAAAATAACATCAGGGAGATAAAAAAAAAAGTCAATTTCATTTGATCCCCCTTAAGAACCCAATTTCATAGGCTCCGGGAAGCATCGGTGGATGAATGATCCGAGCACCAAGCTACATCGACTAACAAACCGCACAGCCCTGAAGCTTCATCACCTTAAATCATATGGGCAAGTGGGTGAACCCATTATGCAGTAGTGCGTTACAGAAGGAAAGTGGCGATGGAGTGAAAGGTGTAAAAAGGAACCGATATTGATTATGCAACATACAAAAGGGGAATAAAGAATCCAGCATAATTTGGAAATCAAAATAAATCTAGGAGACTAAAACGCGGAGAAGGAAATACACATAAACAGGTAATGAAAACGAAAGCAGGGATAAAGTAATTGAATCGATGGCGATAAACAACATAATTAGAACATAGTCAAGAAGACAATCGGCTGCCATCCAAGCAAGGAATCAGATACAAGTAGATGATCAGGAGGAAGGAAAAAAAATTGTTGGAACACAATCGCTCCCTTTCGATATTGCACATTTACGCCACTCGATATTTGCTATAGGCAAAATCGATGTTACATGAGTGCTCCAATGGGGTTGATTGAACAGGAAACTAAAACCAGACAAGAGAAAAAAAAAAAAATGGAAATTACCTAGAGAAGATGGGAAAAAGCTCTTACCAGATCGCGGGATCGTGAAGGAGGATCTGGGGAGGTGAAGACCGGTTTCTTTCTTCTACTCTGGAGGCCTACTGCCGCTGGAGGAGAGGAGAGGATCAGGGAATTGCTTGGAATCTTGCAGGAGGGAGCTCGGTGATGAAGGAGAGAGGTAATGCCAGAATGATCGATGCCGATGGATCCCCCTTTTTCTTTCTCGCTGGCCTACCTTTATAGAAAAAGGAGAAGCCTCGAGAAGGAGGGCTTCTATTGCAGATCGATGGTCCGAGTGAGGGGGGGCAGTGATCGGAAGGTGGAGCTTGATGTCGCACATGGGGCTGGCGGGGAGAGGAAGAAGGTCTGCGAGGCCGTTGAAGATGAACGGAGGAGGCCAATGGCCATGGCGATCGAGGGCGGAGGATAAGGAAGGTGGTTCTGCGAAGAGGGGTAAATGGAGGCCCTGGAGGGAGATCAGGTGTTTAGGGAGGAAGGCGAGTTAGGGTTTTCAAAACCCTAACTCGACCCTTAAACATCGAAAATCAGTTTTTTTCAAAAAGGGGCCTCCTTTTCAGATTTTTCTAAAAAGGTGGTTAAGGGTGAGTTTTTTTGGCAAAATCTTTGAAAACCACGTAGTCTTTCCTAAATTTTTTTTTTGATTTTTTGCATGATTTTTCCATTTTTTGTATTTTTGGAACAAAATCTAAGTTTTTTACACGAAAACAAAGATTAAGCACTAATTTTTGTATTTTTCTTAGGAATATTTACAAAAGTATTTTTCTGAGAATTTCAGACCATTTCGGGGAAATTTCTTCAAAAGAATGGGTTTGGACCCAAGTTTTGAAAAAATGTTCGAGTTTTGACACTCGAATCGAGAAATACAATGTGATGGATCCAAACGGATGTCGAATGGACTATCCGAGCTATTTAAAGACTATTTTTGGTATTTTCTATAATTTTAATTTAAAATTTGAACAAGGAGATTCAGATTTGGATCTGGATAATGGATCCAGATCCAAAATCAATTTAAACATATGAAATGAATTTAATTTCAATAAAACTAGAGAAATGAACTGAAATTTAGATTTAAAATGACTCATTTGCTCAAAAAATGAATTTAGCGGCAGAAAGGGAATATTTAAAAGATTTTAAAAAATTTGGGGTGTTCACAGTACCGACGAGAGGATCCCATCTCCCAGTTTTCCCGCAAATATTTCAAAACGGAGGCGAGTTATTTTCTAAATATTTTCAAAATTAAGGTCAAGTGAGACCCCGCAAAAGAATTCCTCTTCTTTTCTTTTTTCTTCTCTCTTTCTTTTTCTATCTTTTATTCTTCTCCCTTTAAAAGGAGGAAAATAAGAGGTTAGAAAAGGAAAAGAGAAGGAAGAGAGAGGATATTACGAGAGGAAAATTTTTGCGATGATCACAGAGAGGGACCACCACGCCCATCACATTTCCACCCAGGTAAGTCATATTATGAAAGAATCTAGCCAAGAATGGTCAGGACGTTCATACATCTATTTGTCAAAGAATTGCAAACATTTTTGCAATAAATTCCATAAAAAAACTAGATGGGTACAAGCTTCCAGCCTGGGTCAATTGGTTTGCAAAATGCTATGAAGCCATAGAAGTGGCAGTCGATGCAATGTTGTGACTGAAGTGAGATAACAAGCTGTTGCCTTTGCCTTCATGGTGTCTAATCACATGTATTTTTCCAGTAGTTCTGTAAGTAACCGTAAATACTTCACTTCATTATAATTCCTCAATCAACAGATTCATTCTGAAACTATGTGTCATGATTTAAATTTACCTTGTTATATGTCATTCCCATTTCATTGTGATTTACCTTCATTTACACTTCATGAATCAAATGCCCAAGGAACTTGCAATCCACTGAATTTTTTTTTTTGACATGTAGAAACCGCTTAGTATACACCTTCCATATGTCTCTATTCATGCCAATGGCCACCTCCCAGCATTCATTCCCAGTATATGACAAGCATCTACCTACAAGTAGCACTATTCACCCTGTCACCCATTCTATATCTAGATAAATGCATTGACGTTAGTATAACAACATTTTTGCTGTGATTTTATACAAGCATATAATGCAGCACCTACTGCTAACCCATTTTATAATATCCAGCTTCCTCCCATTTTTAACACTACAACACATCTTGTCACTAACCCACCTACTTCCTTCACTACACCCCTTTCACATTTTTACATCATTCCGTGTGCATTTCTAATAACACCCTACCTTACAACACAGGCACGCACCTCTTGCCAGCTGTACCTGGGCATGTTATCACCCCTTCCAGTCACATTTGCATATCCACATTCTTATATCTTCACAGTCATTCTTACACATGAGCTTTACTGCATTTCCTCTAAGTTTGGAAGTAGAATTCAACAGTTGTAATTGAATATTGTGTGGGCTAATACTGAGTGTTAAATGTTAGTGCAGAGTATGTTGGCCTTTGGCAGTCGGTATGCGCATTAGTAAGTTAGTGGATGTTAGCATTAATGAGTCGGTGTCAGTAGAGGGTGTCAGCATCGTGCAAGGTAGCTCACCTGTGTAGCATATGTTGTTAGTGTTATGTATCAGTTCTTGTAAATGTTTATAAATTACATTTTCAACAATGATACTGATAGGATATAACATGTACAGTACAAGAAAAAACTGAATAGTGAGTATTTGTGAAAAGGGTTGGTGTATCAATAGCATGTAGATAGTAAGTCAGTTAGCTTTCGTTAGCATGTCTTATGTTAATACAAACTGCTGGTATTTTTTGTGTCAGGATGGTGTGTGATGATGTCTACAACCATGGGTAGGTGGTTAAGACAATGAGTGAAAGTCATGATTAGCAGTAAATATGTGTCAGCATTAACAGTCAATAGCTTGTTGAAAACGAACAGTGGGTGTTAGTATGGTATTGATTCCAGCTATCACTCCATCCCAGCCCATTTCATGCTATGCTTCATAAACACCACCATTAGCAATCTCCCTTGTACTTCCTCACAGCAGCAGCCTAGTATTCACTGTTTGCCTTGCCCTTGCTGTACAGCTCATAACAGCACCATGCATGTTTAACATTCTTTAATACATTTTCACATCTTTATTCATCATCACAACATGTCACCAAGCCTCTTGCAGTAGTCCATCACCTATGTTATCACTATATATACATCTGCCACTCACCTACTTTATATCCATGTTATATATATATATATATATATATATATATATATATATATATATATATATATATATATATATATATATATATATATATATATATATATATACATATAAACACATTTGGCTATCCTTCTATACCTTAGATCATCCATGTTGTTTTGGGAGTTAAGCACAAAGTAGGTATATGAGTGTCTCATCGCTTGCATCTCTGGAATCCATGTGATATGTCATTTCTCTTGTATTTTCCATGCTAACCAAGTGTTTTGCAGGGAACAGGTAGAAAATGTTATTACTTGAAAATTGTAATTTCAATTTTAAAATGTTGTAATAAGTTAGATCTTAATGAGAATTTACATTTCCTGATCTAGATTAGAATGAATGAGCATATAAATATCATTTGTTGCATCATTTTCCCTTATTTCAAAAGTTTCACAAATGGAAACACGAATGAAATATGCACCATTCTAATAGGAGGTGATAAAATACTAAGTTGATGATTTACATCAATGGCCATAGTCAAGATGTGAACAAAACTTAGGATTTTCATCTTTTTTGGAATAACATTAGATCTACACTGGATCTATTTTCTGAAAATCATCATATTTTTAAATATTTTCTTCTTTTATTAGAGTTTAATTTAAAATTAACTCAAAATATACATCAATGGCCATAGTCAGGGTATATTTAGAGTTAATTTCATTTTAAACTCTGTAAAAGCACCAAAATATGTTTTATTCTTCACCTGAATTTAAATATAAATTATTATATAATACATTCAATGACCATAGTCAAGGATGTATTATATTTTCAATCTTATTTTAATTCATTTAAAGAATGAAATATGCTTTTCAAATTCTTTAAATTCATTTCATCATTTAGGATAGAATTGCATCATATTTTCAAAAAATCTTTTTCAAAAACCCAAGTTATTTTTTGAACCTCTTCAAATTTCTATTTCAAATTCCAATTCTATCTCAAATTTCAAAGTCCGATTTGACTTTGAAATTCCAAAATCATTTTGTATTCAAACTTCAAAATTTCCAACTCCATCCAAAATTCAATTTCAAAGCTCAATTTAACATTGGAGTTTCTGATTCATCTTCTAATTCAAAATCAAGTTTATTTCTCTTATCTTCAAAATCAAAGTTTGATATTGATTCTGAATCTCAAAATCCGACCCTTCTTAAATTCTAAAGTCAATCTGGGTTTTCAAAACCCAGATCCATCTTCAAAAAGTCCCATTTGGACTTTTATCAGAATCCAAATCCAAAGTTAGATCTTAAAATCCCAACTTGGATCCAGATTTCCAAGTACCATCTCCACTTTTTGGATCTGAGATCCAATTTCACTTTATGATCTAGAATTCAACTCCACTTTGGATCTCAGACTTCAGGTCCAAAATTCACTTTAGGATTCATAATTCAACTCCACTTTGGATCTCAGACTTTAGATCCAAATTCCATTCTTAAAACCAGAATCCAGCTCTAATTGGATCTCAGATTTCAGATCCAAGTTTCATTCCAAATTTTGGATCCAATTCCATCTTGGATCTCAGACTTCATATCCAAAATTCCATTTAGGATCCATAATTCAATTCCATCTTGGATCTCAGATTTCAGATCCAAATTTTGGATCCAGTTCCACCTTGGATCTCTGACTTCAGATCCAAATTTCATTTAGGATTCAGACTTTGGATTCAAACTCCATCTTAAATCCCAGACTTCAAATCCAATTCCAATCCTAGATTTCAAATCCAATTCCAATTTCAGACCTCATCTGAACTTCCTAAATCCATTTCTATCTTTTACCATTTGGATTTCTCAAGTCCATTCTGATTTCAAAATTGAAATTCAAATTCCATTTCAAATATTCATTTCCACTACAAGAAAATTGTTAATTAGCGACGGAAATTAGCGACGGATTTTTCCCGTAGCTACTTAGTGACAGATTAGCTAGAGATAGAATCTGTCGCTAATTTGCGACGGATTAGCGAGGAAACGACTTTTATCGCTAATCTGTCGCTACTTAGCGACGGATTAGCGACTGCATGTTTTTGTCGCTACTTTTGATTACAAGAACACCATTTTAGCGACGGATTTAGAGAGGGAACTCTGTCGTCGCTAATCCGTCGCTAATTAGCGACGGAGTAGCGACAGAATATATTCCGTCGCTTTTTTGGTATTTGGGTTTCGCGACGGCTTAGCAATGGAATTTTTCCGTCGCTAAGTCGTCGCTAAATGTCGCGTAAATCCCTAATCCCATCCCTCTTTCTCTTTTCCCTGTTTCGCTGTATTGCTCCCTCCCGCCGCCCGTCGGCTCTCGCCACCGTCCGGCCACCGCCGCTCGCCAGCCGCCGCTCCCCGTCCACCGCTCGCCAGCTGTCGCTCCCCGTCAACCTCCCGCCACCGTCCGACGAAGCGCAGGTAATATTCTTCTTCTTCTTCTTCTTCTTCTTCTTCTAAACGCAGGGGGTACGCCCCTTCCCTGCCGGAAACGGAGGGGGTTTAACCCCCTGCCGTGCTTTCCGGCAGGGGGGGTCGACCCCCTGCGTTTCCGGCAAGGGGGGTCGACCCCCTGTCGGAAAGGCATGGGGGGTCGACCCCCTGCCGGAAACGCATGGGGGGTCGACCCCCCTGCCGTAAAGGCACGGCAGGGGGTCAACCCCCCATGCCGGAACTGCCTTTCCGGCAGGGGGTTTAACCCCCTTCCTTGCTGGAAAGGCAGGGGGTTTAACCCCCTGCCGTGCTTTCCGGCAGGGGGGGTCGACCCCCTGCGTTATGCTGCCTAAGTGACTTGTCAAAAAAAAAAATTCTGTTTTTGAATGCCTATGCTGCCTATATGAATCGTTTGAAAAATAAAATCTGTAGTAGGAATAACATGCTGCCGATGTGTATTGCTTTTGAAAAAAACAATCTGTTATGAGATATATTATGCTGTCTATGTGAATTGGTTTCAAAAAAATCTGTTTTTTAATGCATATGCTGCCTATGTAAATCAGTTTGAAAAAAAAATCTTTAGTAGGAATACTATGTTGCCTATGTGTTTGTTTTTAGAAAAAAAATTTGTTATGAGATACCTACGTTGCCTATGTGATCTGTTTTGAAAAGAATTTTTGTTATGGATACCTATGCTGCCCATGTGATCTCTTTTTAAAAAAAAAAAAAGTTATTATGTGATCCCTATGTTGTCCATGTGATTAGCTTGAAAAAAAAATTGTAATATGTGTATATAAGATGTCCATATGGTTTTAAGTGTAGTTTGCATATATGTTGTCCATATGGCTTTTAAGTTGAATTTTTTTTTGTAATGTATATATACAAGTTGTCCATGTTGTTCAATTTGTTAGTTTGTTAATGTCTACTGGTAGTTAGTTTTACTTCAATTTGTTTTCTTGAAATCTGGTTAGTTAGAGTATTTCAATCTATTAGTCTTTTATAATTATATTTTTCTTAGATAGATTGGTATTTAATGTTCTCACAATCAGTTAGTTAGATTAGGGCTATTTGAATTCTTTTTGATAGTGGTGGTTAAACGGAGTTCACATCTTTTCTAGTAAACTAATTGATTGATTTACTATTCCTTTGCTAAGTAGTTCAGATTAGAAATTGTCTATGACTTTATGTTAGTCGACTGGTTCAACATGTTATAGCTGGTTTGTTAAATTAGCATCTTCTAGTTAGATTTGGCTTAACATATATACTATTTTTCTTTTCTCTTCTTTCAATTAGTTAGAGTTGTTTTAATTTGTTTTAATTTTTTTAGTTAGTGTTTCATCTTGTTTCATGATTAGTTAGTTTGTTACTTAATTTGTTTTGTTTTTGTGCAGATTTTTCAACGGAACCAACTCGTGCTCGGCCACCTGTGGTAAGTAAATGACAAAAACAATGCAAATCGGGTAAATACCCGTGGTGAGTAAGTGATGCAAACGTATCACATGTTATTTAATTTATTGAATGCAGCACTTTATTGTTCACACACTCACTTAGTTGTTGATATCTAGGACTGCTTTGTTGGAGTTCGGAGATCATGCTGAGCATGATTTTAATGTAGAAATATGGAAGTGTTCTTATTTTTAGAGTACGGAGTCCATGCTAAGCATGGTAGTAGTTAGTGAGATATTGAAGTGTGTTTGCTGCAGGTACATGTTTGCCATTTATTTGATATGAATGATTATGATGTATTGCAATGTTTGATGTAATTGTATCCATGCTTGCATGTAGTTACTTTCAATTTGATTTTGACTTCCATGTGAAATTTTATAATAAAAGCATGCTTCAAATGATTGTATCATGTCATTAATAGTTTGCACATGAAAATATTAAGTTATCAATGCATGCATCAAAATTCTTGTTATTGTTTGACATAGTATATTGCATGATAAATTTGATATTTTCTTCATCGTCGCATTCTGATTGTTTTTTTCTTAATTCGTTAGGATACTATTCGTAACATCATACGACAGAATGACTGCAAACCGTGAATGGATGTACCGTAGGATAGTGGACAATGAGTTATCGCATGAATATATGGATGGTGTCGATAGTTTTATTGAATTTGCAACGGCGAGTGTCAGTACGGTAGATCCCACAGGTCGGATTAGGTGTCCCTGCAAGATTTATAAGAATAATCGATTTGTAGAACCTCATGGCGTTAGACATCACCTATACAGGAAGGGTTTTGTGAGTGATTATCAGAACTGGGCATTTCATGGAGAAGAATTTAGAAACGATTTTGATGCACGGGTGAATGTGGTGCACGATAATCCATATACGAATTTGATATTTGATGCTGCAGGAACAAAACTGGGTTCTGCTATGAGTTCTAGTGATGTAAGAACTGTCGTAGATGAAGAATCACCAAACGATGCAGCTAGTAGATTTTATGATTTACTTAAAGATGCTGATGAGCCACTTTGGAACGGTTGTGAGAGTCACACTATCTTGTCTGCAGTTCTTCAACTAATGAATTTGAAGTCCGAGTATAATTTGAGTCAATCATGTTTTGACCGTTTGTGCATGATTGTGAAGAGTATGTTGCCTAAAGATGAGAAATTGCCACAAAATTTCTATCGTGCGAAAGTTATGGTCAACGCTCTAGGTATGGGTTACAAAAAGATTGATGCTTGTCCAAATCACTGCAGTTTGCAAGGTGAAATCCAAACTATACCCCGAGTATGATCAGTTACAAGAAGATGAGTTAGCTGAAGACAGTGATTACTATCAATCAGATGATGTCTGTGACTTCGCTTATGGTCACGATGTTGCGCATGATATGCATGTCATATCTCCATTGGCTGATGAAACATTCATAGAGGAATGTGATCCAAATGATGTACCAAGTGGATGGGCAAACAATGAAGAAGAAGAAGAAGAAGCAGAAGAAGAAGAAGAAGAAAGTCAAACTAGTGACGAGGAAGAATTCTCAAGCTAGTGAAAAAAATCTTATACTACAAACCTCTATTTAAATGCATTGTAATACTTGATGTGAGTTGTATTGCAATACTTGGTGTGAATGATTAAAAATTTTATTTCAATGTATTGTAATACTTGATACGAATGATTCGAATGCATTGTAATACTTGATGTGAATGATTTCAATTATCTGAATGTATTATAATTTATGCAATTAACGAATGATTTGAATTAGTGCAATACTTGATGTCAATGATTTGAATTATTTGAATGCATTGCAATGCTTGATGTGAATGACTTGAATGCATTGTAATACTTGATGTGAATTATTTGAATGTATTGTATGACATATGTTATTTGTTAGAATATGGTTCGTGGAGGTTATAGTGGTCGCTCATCTAGTAGTAGCCAGGCTCAACCTTCATCTTCACGGGCTCCTGTGATAGGTATATCATATAACTAATTAGATGCTTGATTAGTTCAAATGCACATTCTGAAAACTTGGTGTGTATTTTTTTACAGATGATGTTGCGCCTGTACACGACCCACCTACACCAGTTGATCGCACAAGTCAACAGCCAACACAGGAAACAGGGTCTTCACAGGCTGGCACAAGAAGACTCATTCGAATAGTGTATATCGATAATCGACCGTAAGTATTTTGTTTTCAATTATTGCATATCTTTTAAATATTTTATATTGATATTTACTGTGTAACAATTCATGTGCAGCACGAGGTTTGAGCCACAAGAAGTAGTACGGGAGATTAGGAATTCACTTCTTCAACATCTACCAGGACCAGTTGCTCAATGGAAAGAGTACCCAAAGGAGGTATTAGACAGATTGTGGTCCTCATTCATGGTATACAGTTGTTCCTCATAGTTAATGTGTTTCATATTTAATTTATTTAAGCAATGTCTACTAACTTTCTAAAAATATTTGTAGGCTTCGAATTGCTTTGCAACTACGGTGGAAGAAAATGATGCAAGGAAGGTGTGGCAGAAGGTGGCTGCCAATCGATTTGCAGACATGCTGCACACTATGAAGACTGCAGCAAAAAAAGCATCTGGCGTAGTAGATGATCCATTACTGTGGAAGGGCCATGGTCCTATTACTATCAGGAGAGATTACTGGGATGAAATGTGCGATATGTGGGCGGGAGATGCATTTAAAAATCGCTCTGCGAAGGCTTCACAAAATCGATCGAAGATGCCCGAAGCCCATCTACACACAGGTGGATCTAAGACATTTGGGAGCCACCTAAAGAAAATGGTAACTCATCAATATATAATATTAATTTTATAAGTATAGTTGCAAATTTGTGTACTAAATCTTTTGTCATTTAACTTCGCAGGAAGCAGAAAAAGGAGGCAGTGTACCATATAAGGATGTGTTTGTAGAAACACATAAACGGAAGACCACGGGAGTCTTCGTATCAGAGAAGGCGAGAACGACAACGGTATGTATTAATTCTATTAATAATCATTGCAATATATATGCAAGTCATCATAATGTTATCATTAATTATTAATGAATACTTTAAACATTATTTTGTAGGAGGCATATGAGCAACAAATGGTAGAGCGATATGGTGAAGACGCTACTCAGCATCCATCATTTGATCCTACAGCATGGGTGACTGCAGCAGGTGAACCCAAAAAAGGTCGCGTGTTCGGGTTTGGGAGTAATATGAACACTTCACCAGTTATTGGTTCTTCCAGTTACGGCTCACCAACTTCTTGCGCCGACATAAGCTCCAAGCAGCCGACTATTCTTTCCGGTGATGATGTACGCGAGATCATTAATGAATCACTGAATAACTACTTCCAATACACCGTCGCCCCCTTTCTTCGAAATGAGATCAAGGCCGCTGTTCAGGATAGGGGATCTTCGATTCCAGGTCCCTCTCAGGTATAATCACATATATAGTTTTTTTGACTATCTTAAAGCACATCTGAGCATGGTAGAATCACATATAGAGTTTTTCTAGATGCCTTAGAACACATATGAACATGCTATAATCACATATTCAATTTTTTTACTGCCTTAGCACACATATGAGCATGATAGAATCACATATATATATATATATTTAACTTTTTGTCTGTCTTAGAGCACATATGAGCATGATAGAATCACATATAAAGTTTTTTTTATTGCATTAGAACACATAAGCATGCTATAATCACATATTCAGTTTTTTTACTGCCTAAGAACACATATGAGCATATTATAATCACATATTCTGTTTTTTGACTGCCTTAGCACACATATGAACATGCTATAATAACATATAGAGTTTTTTAACTGCCTTAGAACACATATGAACATGTTATAATTCTTTATGATAGAATCACATATAAAATTTTTGGCTTTGCCTGCCTTAGAGCACATATGAGCATGCTATATTCACATATTCAATTTTTTTACTGCCTTAGCACACATACGAGCATGATCGAATCACATATATAGTTTTTTGCCTGCCTTAAAGCACATCTGAGCATGGTAGAATCACATATAGAGTTTTTTTATATGCCTTAGAACACATATGAACATGCTATAATCACATATTCAATTTTTTGACTGCCTTAGCACACATATGAGCATGATAGAATCACATATAGAGTTTTTTTATTGCCTTAGATCACACATGAGCACATGATAGAATCACATATAGTGTGTAATTTATTTCATTATATTTTGTTTATCAATACTGACTGTTCTTTTCTTGTGTAGGCTGCTAGCGATAATCAGGGTAGTGGAGCTGAAGGGACAGATAAAGACAATGAACAAGAAGACGCACAAAATCTTGGCGATGATTAGAGGACTGTGTTGAAGAAGTTCTATTTTTTTTATTTTTCCTAATTGTAATTGTTGAATTGTAAATAATTAAACTTCTTAGTTTTAAGGTGGAACGATTAATTATTATAGATACTTGTTATATGAATTTTTTTGTGTGGTTTGTTTTTTATTTACAGGAAATATAAATTGTACAGGAAATATAAATTGTACAGTTCTCCGTAATTAATTTTTAAATAATTTTTTTTTGATTTTTTTTCGTTTTTGCGACGGATTAGCGACGGATGATTCCGTCGCTATTCATATTAATCTAGCGACGGCTTAGCGACGGAATTAAATCCGTCGCCACGCCGTGGTCGCCGTTTAGTACCGGCGGATTGGCGACGGAATATAGCGCTCGTTATTCCGTCGCAATTAGCGACGGAATTATTCCGTCACCAGTTAGCGTCGAAATATTCGCGACGTAAGCATACTGTCGCCGCGTTGTCGCTAATCCGTCGCTAACATGGTTAGCGACGGATTAGCGACGGAAGGTGGTCGTCGCTAATCTACTGCTCTGTTGTAGTGTTCCTTTCCTAAATCCAAAGTTTAAAATCCAAATTCAAAGTCTATTTTCCGACTTTGAAACTTCATTTCCTTTCATTTCAAGCTTCAAATCATTCTTTCTCAAAATCTAGATTTATTCCTCCAAACTCTGATTTATTTCAAAGACTTAAAACTTCTCTGATCTATCTCAAGTTCTAAGTTAAGATTTTACCATTCGGAAATCAATTCTTCACTCCATTATCAAGTCCATCTCAGAATACTTAGAAATTTTCAAAACATCTTTTAAAAGAGCATACATCTTTGCATTGCACAAGCATGATTCTTTGTGCATCTAGATTTAGCATAAATTCTTAGATAATATTTAGGCAAAGCAAAAGGCATAAATTCGATCCTTGGTTCGATTACCCCTAGTAAAGGCTCCAGGAACGGTCAAACCTCGTACCGACGAGTGAATCCTGTCTCTCCCAGTTTTCCCGCAATATATTTCAAAATGGAGGCGAGTATTTTTTCTAAATATTTTCAAATCAAGGTCAAGTGAGACCCCACAAAAGAGTTCATCTTCTATTTTCTTTCCTTTCTTTTCTCTTCTCTCTTCTTTTTCTGTCTTTTATTTTTTTCCCTTCAAAAAGGAGGAAAATAAGAGGTTAGAAAAGGGAAAGAGAAGGAAGAGAGAGAAACCATAAGAGAGGAAAAATTTTGCAATGATCACAGTTTTGGGGACCGAGATGGGACTCGTCTCCGTCTGGTCGAATTATGCCTTTGCTTTGCTTTAATATTATCTAAGTCTTTATTGTCCTATGTCAGCTACATTTCCATGCAAAACTTAGGAGCCTAGACTTTGTCCTAAGCTGACATCATTGCATATAGGATCTAAGTATGGTTTGGTAGGACCATATTGAGGAGATTATTCCATGTTAACATTAGACTTAGGTCTGAAATACAACTCTCCTCAATTTTAGGGATTGAATGCAAACAATGTATGCAAGTGTATAATTCTCGTCATTTTAAATCTATCTCTTTAGGACTTGCATTAGAGCCTTCTGGTTTTATTATTGTATGTTGAACATGTTTTTGAAAACATCCCTACCTATATTGTCTCGGTCTTCACGTTGTTGGGCTGTCTCACTGAACCATAGTTCGGGAGAGAGCCTCACAACTGGACCACTTATTTGGGTTCGCGCCCCTCTACCACATACCTAAGGGCCATAGTCTGAGGTATATCGGTAGGTGCTCAAGGATGTTGGGAAGCCTTTACCTTAAAACCGAAGAGATATCTTATATGCCACGTACTTCGAGCTTCGGCTTGAGTATATCGGCATACCTTGATTGGAATCAAATGATATAAATCTTAGAGTTAGGATTAAGGTCCTATCAAACCATTTCAAATATTGCATTTAGAGTCAGCCTTAGGGAGCATTGTTTGTATGTCCTTGTTTGTATATCTGTGATTGCGTGATATTTTATATCTCTTATATTTTCCAAAACCCTGGGTATATATTATTCAAATTTTCTTTTTTGTTTTTTGAAACCCAGGTGTATTTTCCCTTCTCTTCCTCTAAATTTCTTCAAAATTCTTCTGGTCCTGCCTGCAAGTTCTTCAAATTTTAAATCTTTACCATTTATTCTCAAATTTCATTTATTCTCTTATTTTCTTCTGATTTTATATTCTTGTTTATATCTCTTTCCGTCAAGAGATATCCTTTTCAAAATGGTATTTTCTTTCATATTTTTAGTTGGTTACTCTCCCTCGTAGAGTAAACAACACAATTGACACAAATTTTGTGGTGACTCAATCCCTAGTAAAGGGATACAATTTTTTTAGATTTCAACCTAATCCTTCCTCTTTTTAAAACTTCTCCAAAAGTTTCTTCGGTCTAAAACCTCCACTTTCCTCTACAGAGAGCGCTGATATTCAAAAAATGGTTCAAACAAGAGCTGGAAAGAAAACAGTTCATCAACACAGCGACAGTGAGGCGGAAGGGATGAGCTCTCCTAAATCAGTCAAGGGACAGGGCCAGAATAGGACAGATGACATCAACCCCGCTATGTATGATATGTTCCAAAAGATGATGGCAATAATGATATCGGAGCAAGCCAAAGCCAAGCTGAAAGAGGCAGTTCCTAAAAGCAAGCTGAGGAAGAAGCCTGTAAAGAAGCAAGTCAGAATCATCAAAAAGAAGGTACAACCAAACACTACTTCTGAAGAATTAGAGTCAGTCGAGGAAGAATCAGAAGATGAAGAGCAGATTCTCTACAAACAGAATCCTTCGAGACAGTCTGTAAAGATAGCTGTAGAAGAGCCCGAATCCGTCAACAAGCCCAAGTCTGGGGCTCCAGCAAAAGACCTGATGAGCAAGCAGATAAAGGAGATGAATCGAGCAATCAAGGATATTCAAGCCAAGGGTAAGGGCAAGCAGACCTACACTGGCGAAGATTTTTATGATGGTCTAGATGGGGACGATAACCTGGAGAACCTTCCTCGTAAATTTCTCAAGTTTGATGGAACTGGCAACCCTAAAGCCCATTAGCCACATTTTATGCAGAGTGCAGCCATTTCAGAAAAGATAACAGGGCTCTGTTCATCTGTTTCTCCCGCAGTCTAGAGGGTGTAGCAGCCAGGTGGTATGTTGACCACATAAATCCTATCGAACTACGAGAGTTCGATAAGGTAGTAAATTTGTTCATCGAGTGCTTCTTATTCAACACTGAAGCCTCACCTACATTAAATCATCTTTACAACCAGAAGCAAGGAGAGACTGAAAGAGCAGAAGATTTCATTCACAGGTGGCGAAGCACCTGTAATAAGATGAAGGTACCCATTCGAGAGGAACACGCATTGCAGGTAATCCTCAACAATTTCTCTCAGCTAAGGAGCCTCATCGCCACTTTCCCAGCGAAATCCTTCATCAAGTTGATTGAGCGAACCGAATGGCTCGAGGCAGGATTAGAAAGTGGGCTTTATGAGGGCACGCCTCTGGTCAAGAATATCCAAGACCAGAAGAAGAAGGCGCAGTTCGCTCATTCAGTTGAGGCCTCCAGCAATAGTCTTGGCAGTAGTAGCAAAGGAAACAAGAACAACAATGGTAGTGGCCCGAGAATAGATCAGAGTAAGGGGCAAAAGGAGAGATCTTATAAGAACAATGACAAACCGCTTCCAATTGGCCTTCAGCAAAAGGGTGATCTTCAAGAGAAGCCCAAGTATATTAATTGGGAGAAAGATCGAGTCTTCACCCCGTTAGCCCAAAGTTTAGAAGTGATTATGGATTACCTTTTAAAGCATGGGATGATCAAACTCCCTAAAATCGCAGATCCTCCCGTAATGTTGGGAAAATTCAAGGACCAATTTTGCAAGTACCATAGGGCAACGAGGCACGATACAGAGCACTGCTTCGTCCTCAAGCACATGATACAAGACGGCATTGACAGAAGTGAGCTGATAGAGGACGAGGAAGAAAAGCAGCCAGCAGTCCTGAGAGAACCATTTCCGGATCACTCAAAGAATTGAGGATGCCCAAGTTTTTTTCTGCACTGTCATTTCCTTTTGTTAGTCATCTTGTAGGGGCAGGTCAGCCCGGTCTTTTATGAATCTTTTCTTTCAAAGTTCATGTAAATATTCAGTCTTGTTATCCAACCTTTGCTTATCAATGAAATGTTGATTTTCTTTTTATCTTTTTCTTTATTGGGGCATTTAAATTTCTGTTCTTTTCAGAATGCGGGACAATCCTGACATCATTCATGAGAGAAATGATATTACCTATAAGGGCTTTTCAAAAATCATGAAATTTTGAAAATCTTCGTTATGACCAAAGAGTTTAAATGTTCTTTGGTCCAACCTTTGTAAAAAAATCAACCCTCGTGTTGATCATGTTTTCAAAAATAGGTTTTTGAACCATTGCATTAAAAGATCAACCCTTGTGTTGATCATATTTTCCAAAAGTGGTTTTTCAAACCATCACATTCAAAGATCAACCCTTGTGTTGGTCTTATCTTCCAAAAATAGGTCTCAAATCATTATATTTAAAGATCAACCCTTGTGTTGATCATATTTTCCAAAAGTGGTTTTTCAAACCATCACATTCAAAGATCAACCCTTGTGTTGGTCTTATCTTCCAAAATGGGTTTCAAATCATTATATTCAAAGATCAACCCTTGTGTTGGTCTTATCTTCCAAAAAAATGGGTTTCAAATAATTATATTTAAAGATCAACCCTTGTGTTGGTCTTATCTTCCAAAATGAGTTTCAAAATATAATATTCAG
The DNA here is from genome assembly GCF_984573655.1 of Nuphar pumila. NCBI lineage: Eukaryota > Viridiplantae > Streptophyta > Magnoliopsida > Nymphaeales > Nymphaeaceae > Nuphar > Nuphar pumila. Next base: position 49,924,692 of record NC_143257.1, on the reverse strand, counting down.
AGATCAACCCTTGCATTGGTCTCATCTTCCAAGATTGATTTTTAAACATTATATTCAAAAGATCAAACTCGTGTGTTGATCTTATTATCAATTTCAAACTGTTATTTTCAAAAATCAGATCTATTGTTGATCTTCTTTTTCAAAAATTAGATTTCAAACCATTGCCTTAAAAAAAAAATTGACCCTCATGATGATCTCTCATGTTTGATTTGAAGGATCAGATCCTCGCACTGATCATTCTTCTTGCAGTCGATTTTTCTTCCAAAAAAAAAATTTCTCACATATCTGTTAAATAAACATTTTTCCTTTCAAGATCCCATATGCAGGCAGGATCAGAAAAACCCCTTTTTCTCAAATCTTATAAATCTTTAGTTAATTTTGATATCTTTATCAGTTTCATTCATTTTATTCATATTTTTATCAAGTTTACATCAATTTTATCAAGTTTTATCAAATTTTCCTTAATTCTATTTTATCAAATCCATTTACCCTTTCAGGTTAAGGGATAAACCTGATGCCTCTTTCCCATGAGGTATTTTCTAAATCTTTTCTTTTCCCCTCAGGTTAAGGGATAAACCTGACCCTCGTTGTCTGAGGTCTTCCCGTTCAGGATAAGGGATAATCTTGAAACCCCTCGTAGGAGCAATAACGCTACCTATGAGGATTCTTTTGTAAATACAAGTTTTGTCAATCTTTATTGATTTTTTAGATTTATATTAATTTCCCTTCATTAAATTTCCTTAAATTCTATTCTTTTCCCATTCAGGATAAGGGAAAATCTTGAGACTCTTCACAGAAGCAACAAGGCTACCTGTGAGAATTCTTTTTAAAAACAAAATTTTCATAAATTTATTTGATTTTCCCCACTTTTATAAATTTTATTCTTTTCCCCTTTCAGGTTAAGGGATAAACCTGAACCTCGACATTCGAGGTATTCTTTTTCAGGATAAGGGATAATCCTGAGATCACTCATAGGAGCAATACTGCTACTTGTGAGAATTCTTTTACAAAATAAATCAATTTTTCACAATTTTTCTACATCTTCCATCAAATTTTATATTCTTTTCTCTTCTCAAGTTTTATTCTTTCTTTTCCTCGTTCAGGATAAGGGGTTAATTCTGAAAATTGGACCGCATACCTGGTCCATCTAAATCATAGATCATAAATTCTAAATCTTGTCATATCCCTTCTAAATTCAAGTCTCAGGTTATCTCTTCACAAAATCTTCTATTTCCTCTTTAGGTTAAGGGATAAACCTGAATCATTTTTTTTCATAAATTCTCTTTAAATGTCTATTCTATTTTCCCCTTAAGGATAAGGGATAATTCTGAAACTTCAGCAATCATTCCTGCTTCAATCTCTAAATATCTTATAAATGCCTGTCTCCTTCCCGAATCTCAGTTGGAAAACCCATTCCTCGCACAGGGTTACTTCTTAAAATCTTCAAATCTAAAGACCAAGTCTATTCACAAACCTCAATCCTCATACTGTTTGTCTTTCAAAAGTTTCGAACTTAAATCAGGTTATTAAATGAAAAGTCCCAGCTACTTCGCTGGTCGTTAAATGATTAAATGAAAAGTCTCAGCTACTTCGCTGGTCGTTAAATGATTAAATGAAAAGTCCGAGCTACTTCGCTGGTCGTTAAATGATTAAATGAAAAGTCCCAGCTACTTCGCAGGTCGTTAAATGATTAAATGAAAAGTCTGAGCTACTTCGATGGTCGTTAAATGATTAAATGAAAAGTCCCAGCTACTTCGCTGGTTGTTAAATGATTAAATGAAAAGTCCCTTCTACTTTGCTGGTCGTTAAATGATTAAATGAAAAGTCCCAGCTACTTTGTTGGTTGTTAAATGATTAAATGAAATGTCCCAGCTACTTCGTTGGTCGTTAAATGAAAGGTCCCAGTTTTTACTGGTCATTAAATGAAAGGTTCCAGCTACTTCACTGGTCGTTAAATGAAAGGTCCCAGTTCTCACTAGTCATTAAATCAAAGGCTTTAGTCTTCACTGGTTATTAAATCAAAAGTCTCAGCTCCTTCGTTGGTCGTTAAATGAAATGTCCCAGCTACTTCACTGGTCATTAAATGAAATGTCCCAGCTACTTCGCTGGTCGTTAAATGAAAAGTCCCAGCTCCTTCGCTGGTCGTTAAATGAAATGTCCCAGCTACTTCGCTGGTCATTAAATGAAATGTCCCAGCTCCTTCGCTGGTCGTTAAATGAAATGTCCCAGCTACTTCACTGTTCGTTAAATGAAATGTCCCAGCTACTTCGTTGGTCGTTAAATGAAATGTTCCAGCTACTTTGCTGGTCGTTAAATGAAAGATCCTAGTTTTTACTGGTCGTTAAATGAAAGGTTTCAGCTCCTTCGCTGGTCGTTAAATGAAAGATCCCAATTTACTGGTCAGAATGTCCAAAATCATAGATTCAACTTAAGGTCGCATCAAAAATTGATATTGAATGATTATTTCACACAAAATTCATGAAAACTTTGCCAATTTGCTAAAAATATTTGTTGATTCCAATATTCTTACTACACAAAAGAAATACCTCAGATTAACTCTAGTATCCTTTCCAAAAAGGTGAAACTCTTTGTGAAAAATGGATAAAATTCAAATCTTTTTCCTGTTGATCAACCAAAAGGATGAAAGAAATATCCTCGGTATGATTAGCGAAAAAATGTTCAAAGATGTTGAAAAGCCAGAAGTGAATCGATATTGATCATAGCTATGGCGCATGTTTAAAGAGGACTTTCTGGCAATCAGGCAGTGGAAATATCCTGAGTGATAAAAAGAATCCACTCGACCCATGTCTCCTCATTCCATTTAAAGCTGCAATCAAATATCTGCAAAAGGGATCTCTCAATTGTCGTCAAGATGAAGACGAATATGCGAGCAGACCCCCGAGGCTAAAGAAGATTTGGATCATCTTCGAGATGAAGGAGTTTGTGAAGGATCCTTCCAGGGAAAGTTCAGATCACCGTCGAGATGAAGGCGAGTGTGATGAACCTACCGACAAACCCTAAAAAATATTTGATTTCTGCTATCATCAAAAGACCCTTTGAGCCTATATCATCAATACCTGAGATAAAAGAAGGATCGGAACATCTCCGAGATGAAGAAGTTTGTGACGTACCCTTCATTGAAAAAGAGAGAAAAGTCAAGACATCTCCAAAATGAAGGATGATGTAAAAGCCCGAAAAAGCCCAAATGACTCAAAAAAGAGTGCAAGAAGATCATCGTGGGAAAACACCCAGATATCAAACTGTCAAAATTGCCAGAAGTCATCTTTTCTTATGCGAAATTCTTTTATCAATATCTTCTCACTACTTGCTTTTATGAGATTAAGAATATTTCTTCTCTTCTCATATCAGGGAAATGGATAGCTTCCTTGAAGAAAGTCATCAACGCTAAAATTTTTGAATTTGACTCTTAAAACCAAGGAGTTAACCTTGTTGGAGGAAATACTCTGTGTAAAAGAGGGAATATCTTTGCACACATGTGCACATTTTCAAGCATTGAAGTCAACTATAAATTTATCTTATTGGCAAAATTTTCTAGATATTCTAAGAATGAAATAAATATTCAATATCCATTTTGGTGCAACCTAGCATTGTTTATATCTTCCAGAAGAGTTACCCCATTCAGTTGAAGTATCTCTCCTGTCCCATCATGATTTCTTCATTCAAGAAATCCGTATGGTTGTTCCCACTCAGGTTAAGGGTCAAAACCTATACTTTCTGTGAGAGGTCGTCAATTTTAAAAGCTGATTCAGTCTCACTAATGAGACACCCAAGGTCGTCCCTTTTTCATGCTTTAGGGAACCTCATTTTCTTCTTTCGCAAACCTCTTTCAGATTTGTTCGTCCAAACTCCGAAGGTCCCATCATGGTTTCTTCGTTCGAGGATTCCATTTGGTTGCCCCCTTCACAATAAGGGTTAAGCCTGAACCTCGCCCCTCGAGGTATTGTGAACACCCCAAATTTTCCAAAAATTCCAAAAATTCCTTCTTTGCCCCTGACCTCCGTCTTTTGAAATAATCAGATCAATTTTTGATAAAATTCCCATAAATATCTCGGATTCGTTGGAATCCAGACTCGATTTTCATTTCTAAACCATTTTTTTTTGAAGGATTTTTCCAAAGAACAACGTTAAAACTCTTGAAAACCCCTTCTTCTGTAAATATTTTCAAATTTTACAAAATATTTTGAAAATTCTTTTGTTTTCTCATAAATTTCAGAGTTTTATCTTAAAAACGCCAAAAAAAAATAGGAAAACCAAAAAGAAAATACAAAGAAAAAATATATATATATATGTATATCTTAAAAACCGTCTTTTGAAAAATTGCCCTTTTGATAAAATATACCTTATTGAAAAAATCCGATAAAAGAGCCTCGTCTCGAAAAATTTTAAAAATTAAAAGAGTTATTTTGAAAAAAAACGGAGGAAAACCCTAAAAAGGGTGACTCTCTCTCCCTCTCCCGATTTTCGCTGGAAAAACCCTCTTCCAAACCCTCCCTTTCTCTTTTCTCTTTCTCTCGGAAGCCCTCTCATCTCTTCCTTCTCGCACCCGATCTTCCTCCACCGCACACCCTCTTCCTCCTCCATTCATCTCTAACAACTTCAAAACCTCCAAACCCCTTCTCGAATCATCTTCTCCATCTTTAAAAGGGGCACGAAAAGCCTCTTTCAATCCATCGCTCTTCACCCCCGCACCTTTCTTCATGCAGCATCCTTCTCCACTCTCGCGAGGATCCTTTTTCACCCCAACCCCCCTCTCTCTCTCCTCTTTCACGATCGTTCTCCAGTTTTCCTCATCTTCTTCTTCTCTTTTTTTTTTTTTGGTCGACTGCAGAAATCGGGTCCCCTTTTTTCGGCTCACCTTCAAGCAAGAACGCTGGAGCTTCCATTAACCGGTTTTTATTTTTCCCCTTTCTTCTCTTTCTTTGGTGTTCTTCCACTCAATTGAAAGGAATCGACCGATCTGAAGCATCAAGCGGATCTTCCTATTTTGCTCCGTTACTTCTGGAGTTTTGTTGATATGCCATCACCCGGATCCCCTTCGATCGAGCAAAAGAAGATAAGATCTTCAGCAACAGCTACAAGTAAGGACTCACTTCCCTCTTCCTTGGATTCTCTATTTTACCATATTACTCAATTTTAACAATGTTCCGTTTCGTTTCGTTTCTTTTTTTAATGCATTAGAGGTAGGGTCGACCTGCATATAGCAGGATCGACCCACCCATTGCAAACATTGATGAAGTAATCCGACTCCCACATTTTTTTTTTGCTTTTCTTTGATGTTATTATGTTCTTTACTTTCACTTTTTTTATTTTTATTTTTATTTTTATTTTCTTTTGTTCCTCATTTCCTATTTCTTTTATCACTTTTAGTTTCCTGTCATCCTTGATAATTGTATCAGACAATTTGTTTCTTATCTGATTTCTGATTCTAAAAGGATACAATCATCCATCTTGTTAAAATGAGCTTTTCACATCTTATTTGGGGATGTTTTGACGGTTCAGAGCCCCTCTAATACAACCTTCCAGTATACTTTACTATCTCAGGTTAATTGGAAGTCCCACTTTTCTCACTTCACGATCCATTTATCTGCTGCATAGCCTATGTCTTTTTATTTTCATTTTGATTTCTACGGTTCATACTTAATTATATATTACATTTGATCTCCTTGTTTTGATAGCATTCTATTTGTTATTTCCCTTCCTCACTACATTTCTTGTTTGAAGCATCACCTGTGCGTTTTTCTTTTACATTCGTGTATTTTCTTCAACCTCTCACAATGCACGCACATCTTTTTATCTCACACAGCATATTCATTTTCATATTGCATCTTGGCATGGCACTATGTCTTCAGATACTAATCCCCTGTGAATCAGTATTGGACTTAATGCCACTTGGTTTCAATCCATTTTACTGATTTTGATCTGAGCCCCTGTGTTCAATTCATATCTTTTGCCTGATTTGAGTCATGGTCTCTATTTTCACTACAGATTTTCTTTCATTTGGTGTTACATAATTTCAGTATCATATAAATAACTTTTCAACTCAGTTGTGCATCATTGAGTATCCTCTTGCATCTATCAGATTCAGCATCCTCATCATCCATTCCTGTAGGGTCTCTTAGATCATCACCAACGTCATGCTTCATCAATTTTAGTATATTAGTCGTATTAATTCTGTGTGATTCATTCTTAACTCCTCATCCTGTGTATTTAAATTCACTTCATGCATGTTTTCTGTAATATTTTGCAAATGCCGTTATATATTTCACATTTGGTCAATATTTTCTCAATCATCATGAACCCTGCCAAAGGTTGTCCGACACACTCCCAATACCCCTTTTACTCTTAGTATCATGCGTCCATGTATCTCCCCCAATTGAATGTGGAAAGAGGCCAATGAAGCTCAACCAGAAGCTGAAGAAAAACAAAGTAAATGGTCCAGGTGGAAACAAGGTGGTATTATCGGTGCTGCTGTGTTGATTGGCAGAACCTGGCTAGCAGTAACTGGTGGTCTAGCAGCTCCAGCAATTGCAGCTGGATTTGATGCGTTGGCACCCACATTTAGTATCATTATCCTCGTTATTAGCGTAGATGGCTTTGCGATTGCATCCAGTGCTGCTGGACCAGTTGTGGGATCTATGGTTGTTGTCATTTCTTTTGGAGCTGCTGGAGGCTGGTCTTACTGGGATTAAAATGGCTAGAAGAATTGGAGATATTAATGAATTTAAACTCAAACACACTGGTGAAAATCACAACCAAAGTGCCACGTTGATAATATTAAGCTCTCTAGTAGCTGCATTAGCATGGCCATCTACACTACTAGCTGCAATAAATTTTATAGACGGCAAATGGTCTATGGCAGTGGACAGATCAGATAAGGCAGGGAAGCTTCTTGCTGAAATGTTGCTAAAAGGATTACATGGATACAGGCCTGTTACTCTTATTGCTTATCCTTTGGGAGCCAGGGTGACATTTAAATGTTTGGAGCATCTGGCCATATCTGCTAATAGTGCTGGCATTGTGAAAAGAGTTGTTCTCCCTGAAACATCAATCCTACTGAGAGATGAAAATTAGGAGGTTGCTCTTAAGATCGTGTCCGGGAGGTTCGTGAATATGTATTCTACCAACGACTGGATTCTTGGTGTTGCTTCCCGTGCAAGCTTGCTTATAGATGGATTAGCAGGAATTCAATCTGTCAAAGTACCTGGGATTGAAAATGTTGATGTTACAATATTAATCCATGGCCATTCTTCTTATCTTCATGCAGCCCAATAGATTGTTGAGCGGCTGGAATTGGATACATACTATCCTGATTAAATTTTTTTTTTCTTTCTTTTCAGCTCTCGCGCAACTCCTTAGAGTGCTGTAGATATTTCACCGATTATTCAGGGGTCAAACTGCAAAATCAGGTTGTGGCAATCAGGTACGAGCCCATTATTCACCCCACTCACTGTTTGAATCTTTCATATACATTGTGTGATATTTTCACTGATCCCTGCATGCCAATACATATGATTAGTGCATTCACACATTAAACTGTAAAAAGGTTAAATATTGACCCATCCTCCACAAACCTGTCATACACGGTTCAGCAGAACCTTCACAGCCCATTACTTCACTATCGGACGCAAGACAGTGGTCTTTTGGTAATAAGGGCATCAGCGATGAATGATCACACACTGTTTCAAGCATCGGGTCTGTTTCCATCTTTGTTCGATCATTTGAGGATCAAGTGTTCTACCACAAACTTCAGCAATCACTAAGTGTCGTCGACTTTGGGATCGATTATCTGGGTTTTGCAGCAACTGTGCCTTAAGTTTCATACTTAATTTATGCACTTTAAGCTTTGTTGTATTCCTTTTAAAGTTTCAGTACCCCTTTTAGATGGATTTTATTATGCTTTTTCCATAGAATTTCCTTATTGTAATATTTTTTTTACTAATCAAGTACTGTTGAAAACCTTAGAAAATAATAGCTAAGAGGTGTTGATCAACTGAAATTTGCATCACTGGGATTTAATCTCCAACGAACTTGGGATATTAACTCAGAGAACAGTATATCTATGTCATCTGTCAGTTGGTAAAATACTGAAAGAAGCTATCAAAAGGGTCTTTTAACATACCGGTTTTAGAAGACAGGGACCAAACTCATAATAAACAGGGGCATCAATTTGATAACATCAATGTTGAGTTTTTAGTCCTCACAGCAGCCCATCATTCTCACTGTTACGGCACTGAGCCTACTTAAAAGTTGCTGGACCCTTCCCTCTACAAGAATGTATGTAGTCATATTAGGGTAGTAGCAATGTTTATTGCTAGTTCATGCCCTGCAGATCATCCATTGCCCAATAAGTTCAACTTCCACCTTCTTCTGGTATGTGGATCATTATTTGATAAATTTGTTCATACATTGTGACAATGAGTTGTGGTTCAATTGGCTATTTGTTGTTGCTATCAAATGAAAATTCAAAATATGTCTAGGACATTTTTTTTTTCTGGTACAAACATCATGGTACTATGAACTTTTTAAATACAATCCAAAATTTGTGTTTCCTGAAATGAAACCAATTGCTACCATGCTATGTATATCATGATTTTCCTTCATATTTCATTTTTCTTGTCTGTGTTTACATTCATCAGATAATATTATTTCCCATGTTCCTACACACAAAATTCTGCACTCTTGTCATTTACCTACTTATGACAACATGTCATACATCACTTTCAGCATGTCTCCATTATTTAACATTCATGCTAATGTGTTTGCTAACTGAGTATTTCCAGTTTTATATTTTAGCAATGCATTTGAATTCGTGGCTATTGAGTATATTTCCATTACTAGGTTAGCAATATACTTATATTCATCAAATTGCTGAAATTCTCCAATCTGCATATTAGCAGTACATCTTGCTAGTCACTAATTATTTTCAGTTTGTATAATAGTCCTGCCCTTCTCACTGCATCCATCGTGCTTTGTATGATCATGCGTGGCCACCATATTCTTTCTTTTCTATGGTGGTCCATCAAGAACCACCATAGTTGCTACATTTCATGGCGGTTCACCTTGAACCACCATAGTCTTCTTTCTTTTATAGTAGTTCATCAGGGACTACTACATTAGTTATCCTTTGCAATGGTTCACAAAGAACCTCTGCAATCCTTCTTTATTATAGTAGTTCATTAAGAACTACTATAATAGTTTTCCTTTCATAGTGGTTCGCAATGAACCACTGTGTCCTTTCTTTTCTATGGTGGGTCATCAGGAACTACCTAATTTCAGACTGACTCATCCTGGACTAACCTGGTTCTTGACTTCATCCATTGTATACGCCTTTCTCATTCAACATAAACATAGTATCTAGTATTAGAATCAACACATTCATATACAATTCTGCTCTCAACAAAGTATTTTCTCCTACATTATGCTAATTCGTTTCTTTGCAGGGAAGTCATGGAAAATCATCTCGGATTAGAGAAGTTGTTTCAAATTTCAACTTCAAAGATTGTAATAACTTAGATATCAATGAGAAATTCGTATTTCTAGCCTAGATTAGAATGAATGAGCATTGTAAATATCATGAATTACTTGTATTCCATGCATTTTTTTTCTTGTGTTTCTCAAAATCCCCACAATGGTGAAACACGAATGGCACGTGCACCATTTCGTAAGAGGTAAGTTAATTCTAAGTTGACGATTTACATCAACGGCCATAGTCGGGGTGTGAACAAAACTTAGAATTCTTATTTTTTACGAAATAACATTGGATCCACACTGGATCTACTTTCAAAATCCATCATATTTTCTCAAAATATTTTTTTTTCTTTCTTTTATCAGAATTTAACTTAGGATTAACTCAAAATATATACCAATGACCATAGTCAGAGTATATTGAGGGTTGATTTCATTTTAAATTCTATAAAAGCACTAAAAATGTATTTTATTCTTCTTTTGAATTTAAATATAGATTATCATATAATACATTCAATGACCATAGTCAAGGATGTATTATATTTTCAATCTTATTTTAATTCATTTAAAGAATGAAATAGCTTTTCAAAGTCCAATTTCAAATTTATTCAAATTCATTCATCATATAGGGTAGAATTGCATCATATTTTTCAAAATTCTTTCAAAAACCCAAGTGATTTTGAACATCTTTCCTATTTTCCAAACCTATCTCAATTTCAAAGTCCAATTTGACTTTGAAATTTCAAAATTATTTCATATTCAAACTTCAAATTTCCAAACTCAATTCAAAACTCAATTTCAAAGTTCAATTTAACTTTGAAGTTTCTAAATTCATCTTCTGATTCTAAATCCAGTTTTTCTTCAAAGTTTTAAATCAAAGTTGAGATTGACTTTGAATCTCAAACTTTCTCAAGTTCAAATATGGATCTTCAAAAACCCAGATCATCTTTAAAAGTCCTATTTTGGACTTCTCAAAACCCAAATCCAAAATCAAATCCTAGTCTCAACTTGGATCCAGATTTCCAAGTATAGGACTCCATTCCACTTTGGATCTCCAATCACGGATCCAAATTCCATTTAGGATTCAAATCCTTATTCTACTCTGGATCTCCCATCACAGATCCAAATTCCATTTAGGGTCCAAACCCTTATTTCACTTTGGATCTCCAATCACAGATCCAAATTTCATTTAGGATCCAGATCATCATTCTACCATTGGATCTCAGATTCAGATCCAAAATCCAATTCTTAGGATCTAGAATCCAATCCTATATTGGATCTCAGACTTCAGATCCAAATCTATTCTAGGATCCAGAACACAATTCTATTTTGGATCTCAGATTTCAGATCCAAATCCATCTTAGAATCCAGAATCCAACCTTATTTTGGATCTCAGATTTCAGATCCAAATACCATCTCGTATTCCAAGTCTTAAATCCAATTCCCTTCAAAATTCCAAATCCAAAATTCCATTTAAATTCCAATTCTTAAAGCCAATTCCATTTCATTCAACCAAGTCCCTATTTCGGATTCTAAAAATCAACTCAAAACTCTATCCAGAACTTGGATTCAGATTTCATCTTGAAATTCCAACTTTTACAAATCTCATTTCTCAATTCCTTTAGATTTCCCATATTCCCTTCTAAAATCAAAACTTCAAAAGTGGAATTCAATTCCATTCCAAATATTCATCCAAGATCAAACATCTAAATTCAAAGTCCATTTATGACGTTGAAAATTTCCTTCATTCTCTTTTTATTTCAAGACTTCAAGATCAATTTCCAAATGCCAGGTTTATTTTCCCAAGCTCCTGATTATTCTAAAAAAACTTAGAACTTTAATCTTAAGTTCTAAGTTAGAAAACATTTCTTCACTTTATCGGATGCACTTGGGATTTCTTCAAAACATTTTTCAAAAGGAGCATACATCTTTGCATTTGCACAAGCATGATTCATTGTGCATTTTAGACTTAGGATAAATACTTAGATAAATTCTTTGCAAAGCAAAAGGCATAAAATTCGACCCTTGGTTTGATTACCCCTGGTAAAGGCGCCAGGAACGGTCGAACCTCGTACCGACGAGCGGATCCCGTCTCCCAGTTTTCCCGCAAATATTTTGAAAACGGAGGCGAGTTATTTCAAATATTTTCAAAATTAAGGTCAAGAGAGACCCGCAAAAGAGTTCCTCTTCTCTTCTCTTCTTTCTTTTCTCTTCTCTCTTTCTTTACATTTTTTTATCTTTTCTCCCTTCAAAAAGGAAGAAAATAAGAGGTTGGAAAGGAAAAGAGAAGGAAGAGAGAGAATATTACGAGAGGAAAAATTTTGCGATGATCACAAGTATCTTTCTTTTTTAGGTTTTGGTTAAACCTGAATCTCGTTCCAACGAGTTTCCCTCATTTCGATGAGGTGTTTTCTTCCAGTCCCATCATGGTTCTTCCCATCCAGGAATCCATGCTTTGTATATCCATCCAGGATAGGATCCTACTTGAGCTTCATCTCGCAAGGCATTTTCCAAAAATGTCCCATCAAGGTCCTCACATATTCCTTTCCCCATCCAAATTATCTAGATATATCTTCGTCCCATCCAGGCTAAGGGCTAAACCTGAATCATTCCAAAAAGTTGATCTTGTCTCAACTATGAGACTTGATCAAACTTCTTATCTTTCATCATTTCAGGATCTTTGCCCAAAGTCCCATCATGATTTCCTCATTTCTGCTATTCAGTCATATCATTTTCAAGGACTTCGTCTCCCCAAAAGTCATTCAGGATAAGGTATTAGGCCTGAAATCACATCTTTTCAAATAAATTCTTCCACACCCTGTTCAGATCTGCTGACTGAGGCATTTTCAAAATTTGGAGTGTTATCTTTGCCACTAAGCTCGGCTTTCAACCGGCTTAGTAGCAAAGAGGGGCATCTGTGAACACCCCAAATTTTTCAAAATCTTTTAAATATTTCCCCTTCGCCCCTGATATCATTTTCTGAGTAAATGAGTAACTTTTAAATCTAAATTCTAGTTAATTTCTCAAGTTTTACTGAAATTAAATTCATTTTATATTTTTGACTTGATTTCGGATACGGATCCATGGTCCAGATCCAAGTCTGAGTCTCGTTGTCCAATTTTTAAATTAAAATTACAAAAAATTCCAAAAATATTTTTTTAGCTCACATAATCCCTCCGACATCCGTTTGGATCCATCATGTTGTATTTCTCGATTCGAGTGTCAAAACCCAAACATTTTCTCAAAACCTGGGTCCAAACCCATTCTTCTGAAGAAATTTCCCCAAAATGGTCTGAAATTCTCAGAAAAACACTTTTATAAATATTTCTCAGAAAAATATAAAAAATTAGTGTTTTATCTTTGTTTTCTCGTAAAATCTTAGATTTTTATTCCAAAAATACAAAAAAATGAAAAAGTAACACAAAAACAAAAAAAATGGAAAAATATAAGGAAAGCAAATGGTTTTAAATCTTGAAAGAGTTGAACTTTGCTAGAAACCTCATTTTAAAACCCCTTTTCAAAAATTTTCTTAATAGGAGGCCCCTCTTTGGAATTTGAAAAAAAATTCAAATGGCCACATTTCATTCGTGCCTTTGATCACTCGGGGATCTCCCTCCACCATTCATCTTCAACCAACAGCCCCTTTCTCGAATGCTCCTCTTCACCTTTAAAAAGGGATCATGTAGGAGGGAGGAGGGATCCGTCTCCTACCTCTCCACTGCCATCCATTAACCACATCATCCGTCTTCACCCCCATTAACATCGAGCATACATCCATTTTTTATCGAATCCATCCATCTTTCACGCCAACCATCAAGTTCCCTCGTCCTCGCCTCCTTCATTTCTCCTTCCCTCTCTAGCTGGTTCTCATCTGCATCAGCTAAAGAAAATCAATCGATCATTCCAGTAACCAGAGGTAAACGACTTATCCTTCTTTTTTTTCTCTCCTCTCACGTATCGCTCATCCCCATTGTTGCCTTACTGTATCTTTCGTTTCTAGTTTTCTTCCCCCCCCCACCCCCCCCTTTTTTTTCTTTTCTCTTTTCTTTTTTTTTTATTTTGCATAGAAATTTTATTTTATCGTTGTAATTTTTGCCTTTCATCAAAAGGCATCGAGGGGAGGATTGACCTGTACATAGCAAGACCGATCCTCCTCCTAATGCAACACTAACAGAACAATAACCGTTCCAAAATCTCTTTGTGTTTTCATTTTTATACTGCAATTTCACTCTTGTTGGGTTGAGGCTATCAGATCCAATGATCTGATAGGGTTCATCTGAATCCTGATCCATTTTTTTTAACAAACTTTGCTTTCATTTTGACTTTCATGTGAGTTTCTGAATCGCCTATATGATCTCTGTTTTAACATTTGCTCTCTTGCCCCTGTTAGCTATCATATTTTGATTTCCATTAACATGGTGGCTTCAGATAATTTGATTGTCGGCTTCACATCGGCCACTATATCCTATATGCATCGCCATTCACTATTATTATTTGATTACCTCACGGATCTGCTAGTTTTTTTTGGCTTCAGATCTGCGTTGGAATCACATTCCACGCTCCATTCCCCGTCCTTTATATTCTCTTTTCGAGATTGTGCATTATATTTTTATTTCTCGTCTTCATTTGATTTCCTGTTTTGGATAGCATTCGATTAGCCTTTCAAGTATACTTTACTCATTGTATTGTATTCACTTTCATAGATATTACATTACTCATTGCATTTAAGGTTTTTGTAGTTCGACTTCTTGTTTTTTTTTTTTTTTCCATCTGTTTTCATTTCCCCTATTTCTATGGACTTTTGTAGTTTATAATACATCCTCGCTTGCATATTGTACCTTCACTCAAATTCATCCTTCATAGTCCACCCATTGTCCCATGCCTTCATCGCTCATTACCCTGGCCCTGCATGTAATCTCCTTGACAGATCCTTCATCAGGTATCTAAGGGACTACAATGCCTCTGAGGTCTCGCAGGACCTTAGGAGGTTCCTCAACAAGTTGGTTAGGTCAGGTTCCTTTGAAAGAATTGGTCTCTTTTGTGTATTTCACTATCCTGGTCATGCTGCTGGTGCTTTCTTTTCTGTTTTATGGTGTTTCGGGGTGTGGGGGATTCTGAGTACATACAGACCGTGGGTATTTGAGGGTTTTTTTTTTTATTTTTATATGGACCCAGAGTGGATAGATTGGATGCTATGCTCTCATGGGGAACAAGGCGTTGAAACAGGTTTTGTTCAAGTTTTGAGTGGAAATTAAATGATTGGGATCAGCGTTGCATGATGGGAGAGGGACCACCACGCCCATCACATTTCCACCCAGGTAAGTCATATTATGAAAGAATCTAGCCAAGAATGGCCAGGATGTTCATACATCTATTTGTCAAAGAATTGCAAACATTTTTGCAATAAATTCCATAAAAAAACTAGATGGGTACAAGCTTCCAGCCTGGGTCAATTGGTTTGCAAAATGCTATGAAGCCATAGAAGTGGCAGTCGATGCAATGTTGTGACTGAAGTGAGATAACAAGTTGTTGCCTTTGCCTTCAAGGTGTCTAATCACAGGTATTTTTATAGTAGTTCTGTAAGTAGCCGTAAATACTTCACTTCATTATAATTCCTCAATCAACAGATTCATTCTGAAACTATGTGTCATGATTTAAATTTACCTTGTTATATGTCATTCCCATTTCATTGTGATTTACCTTCATTTACACTTCATGAATCAAATGCCCAAGGAACCTGCAATCCACTAAATTTTTTTTTTTGACATGTCGAAACCGCTTAGTATACACCTTCAATATGTCTCTATTCATGCCAATGGCCACCTCCTAGCATTCATTCCCGGTATATGACAAGCATCTACCTACAAGTAGCATTATTCACCCTGTCACCCATTCTATATCTAGATAAATGCATTGACGTTAGTATAACAACATTTTTGCTGTGATTTTATACAAGCATATACTGCAGCACCTACTGCTAACCCATTTTACAATATCCAGCTGCCTCCCATTTTTAACACTACAGCACATCTTGTCACTAACCCACCTACTTCCTTCACTACACCCCTTTCACATTTTTACATCATTCCCTGTGCATTACTAATAACACCCTACCTTACAGCACAGGCACGCACCTCTTGCCAGCTGTACCCGGGCATGTTATCACCCCTTCCAGTCACATTTTGCATATCCACATTCTTATATCTTCACAGTCATTCTTACACACGAGCTTTACTGCATTTCTGATAAGTTTGGAAGTAGAATTCAACTGCTGTAATTGAATATTGCGTGGGCTAATACTGAGTGTTAAACGTTAGTGCAGAGTATGTTGGCCTTTGGCAGTCAGTATGCGCGTTAGTAAGTTAGTGGATAGCATTAATGAGTCGGTGTCAGTAGAGGGTGTCAGCATCGTGCAAGGTAGCTCACCTGTGTAGCATACGTTGTTAGTGTTATGTATCAGTTCTTGTAAATGTTTATAAATTACATTTTCAGCAATGATACTGATAGGATATAACATGTACAGTACAAGCAAAAACTGAATAGTGAGTATTTGTGAAAAGGGTTGGTGTATCAATAGCATGTAGATAGTAAGACAGTTAGCTTTCGTTAGCATGTCTTATGTTAATACAAAGTGCTGGTATTGTTTGTGTCAGGATGGTGTGTGATGATGTCTACAGCCATGGGTAGGTGGTTAAGACAATCAGTGAAGTCATGATTAGCAGTAAATATGTCTCAGCATTAACAGTCAATAGCTTGTTGAAAACAAACAGTGGGTGTTAGTATGGTATTGATTCCAGCTATGACTCCATCCCAGCCCATTTCATGCTATGCTTCATAAACACCACCATTAGCAATCTCCCATGTACTTCCTCACAGCAGCAGCCTAGTATTCACTGTTTGCCTTGCCCCTGTTGTACAGCTCATAACAGCACCATGCATGTTTAACATTCTTTAATACATTTTCACATCTTTATTCATCATCACAGCATGTCACCAAGCCTCTTGCAGCAGTTCATCACCTTCCATCACCTATGTTATCACTATATATACATCTGCCACTCACCTACTTTATATCCATGTTATATATATATATATATATATATATATATATATATATATATATATATATATATATATATATATATATATATATATATATATACATATATACATCTAAACACATTTGGCTATCCTTCTATACCTTAGATCATCCATGTTGTTTTGGGAGTTAAACACAAGGTAGGTTATGAGTGTCTCATCGCTTGCATCTCTAGAATATGTCATTTCTCTTCTATTTTCCATACTAACCAAGTGTTTTGCAGGGAACAGGTAGAAAATGTTATTACTTGAAAATTGTAATTTCAATTTTAAAATGTTGTAATAAGTTAGATCTTAATGAGAATTTACATTTCCTGATCTAGATTAGAATGAATGAGCATATAAATATCATTTGTTGCATAATTTTCCCTTATTTCAAAAGTTTCACAAATGGAAACACAAATAGAATATGCATCATTCTAATAGGAGGTGATAAAATCCTAAGTTGATGATTTACATCAATGGCCATAATCAAGATGTGAACAAAACTTAGGATTTTCATCTTTTATGGAATAACATTAGATCTACACTTGATCTCTTTTCTGAAAATCATCATATTTTTAAATATTTTCTTCTTTTATTAGAGTTTAATTTAAAATTAACTCAAAATATACATCAATGGCCATAGTCAGGGTATATTTAGAGTTAATTTCATTTTAAACTCTGTAAAAGCACCAAAATATTTTTTATTCTTCACCTGAATTTAAATATAGATTATTATATAATACATTCAATGACCATAGTCAAGGATGTATTATATTTTGAATCATATTTTAATTCATTTAAAGAATGAAATATGATTTTCAAAAACAATTTTCAAATTCTTTGAATTCATTTCATCATTTAGGATAGAATTGCATCATATTTTCAAAAAAAAAAATTTAAAAACCCAAGTGATTTTTTGAACCTCTTCAAATTTCTATTTCAAATTCCAATTCTATCTCAAATTTCAAAGTCCGATTTGACTTTGAAATTCCAAAATCATTTTGTATTCAAACTTCAAAATTTCCAACTCCATCCAAAATTCAATTTCAAAGCTCAATTTAACTTTGGAGTTTCTGATTCATCTTCTAATTCAAAATCAAGTTTATTTCTCTTATCTTCAAAATCGAAGTTTGATATTGATTCTGAATCATAAAATCTGACCCTTTTTAAATTCTAAAGTCAATCTGGGTTTTCAAAACCCAGATCCATCTTCAAAAAGTCCCATTTGGACTTTTATCGGAATCCAAATCCAAAGTTAGATCTTAAAATCCCAACTTGGATCCAGATTTCCAAGTACCATCTTCACTTTTTGGATCTCAGATCTAATTTCACTTTAGGATCTAGAATTCAACTCCACTTTGGATCTTAGACTTCAGGTCCAAAATTCACTTTAAGATCCATAATTCAACTCCACTTTGGATCTCAGACTTCATATCCAAATTCCATTCTAAAAACCAGATTCCAACTCTATTTGGATCTCAGATTTCAGATCCAAGTTTCATTCCAAATTTCGGATCCAATTCCATCTCGGATCTCAGACTTCAGATCCAAAATTCTATTTAGGATCCATAATTCAATTTCATCTTGGATCTCAGATTTCAGATCCAAATTTTGGATCCAGTTCCACCTTGGATCTCAGACTTCAGATCCAAATTTCATTTAGGATTCAGACTTTGGATTCAAACTCCATCTTAAATCCTGGACTTCAAATCCAATTCCAATCCTAGATTTTAAATCCAATTCCAATTTCAGACCTCATCTGAACTTCCTAAATCCATTTCTATCTTTTACCATTTTTATTTCTCAAGTCCATTCTGATTTCAAAATTGAAATTCAAATTCTATTTCAAATATTCATTTCCTTTCCTAAATCCAAAGTTTAAAATCCAAATTCAAAGTCTATTTTTCGACTTTGAAACTTCATTTCCTTTCATTTCAAGCTTCAAATCATTCTTTCTCAAAATCAAGATTTATTCCTCCAAACTCTGATTTATTTCAAAATCTTAGAACTTCTCTGATCTATCTCAAGTTCTAAGTTAAGATTTTACCATTCGGAAATCAATTCTTCACTCCATTATCAAGTCCATCTCAGAATACTTGGAAATTTTCAAAACATCTTTTAAAAGAGCATACATCTTTGCATTACACAAGCATGATTCTTTGTGCATCTAGATTTAGCATAAATTCTTAGATAATATTTAGGCAAAGCAAAATGCATAAATTCGATCCTTGGTTCGATTACCTCTGGTAAAGGCGCCAGGAACGGTCGAACCTCGTACCGACGAGCGAATCCCGTCTCTCCCAGTTTTCCCGCAATATATTTCAAAACAGAGGCGAGTAATTTTTCTAAATATTTTCAAATCAAGGTCAAGTGAGACCCCGTAAAAGAGTTCCTCTTCTCTCTTCTTTCCTTTCTTTTCTCTTCTCTCTTCTTTTTCTGACTTTTATTTTTCTCCCTTCAAAAAGGAGGAAAATAAGAGGTTAGAAAAGGGAAAAAGAAGGAAGAGAGAGAACCCACAAGAGAGGAAAAATTTTGCAATGATCACATGTGGCCGCTTGTCTTATAAGTTGCTTACATATTATGATATAATTGTTGTCGTATGATTGCTTATTGTGTATAGCTTATGAATGGCTTGCGATGCAATGGTTTATGCCTTACGATTAATTTAATTACTTGTTGATGGACTGAGTCATATTATGGTAATTGTATGTTTTACGAGCATTGTTACGAGTGCTTGTCTTATTCAGTTGTTTTGTTTGGCTCTCAGATAGAGTTAGTTACTCTTCGCCTATAGAATCAACTGGATTGCCATATCTGTGTGTTCTCATGTGTCGATTACACATGCTTTGAGGTCCTATTTGAGGATTGCAATATTCCTTGTGGAAATAATACGATGCGAAGGATTATATGTTTCTGTGTGAAGTGATACGATGCATATTGTTGATATACATGCTTGTGCCCATATTGTGGCTACTGACTCTGAGGCGGTCAATGGTTCAGAGCAGTTGATTATTGATGCATGTATCACTGAGTGGGGTGTCTGTCGAGGACCTGATCTCTAAAGGATTATCTATGAGGGCGTGTATGATCAAGACTAGGTACCCGGCTAGAGTGGTAGATTCTCTATGAGGATGTACACTGTCCACGAATGGGTAGCCGCAAAGACGGTAAACTTTTGTGAGGAAGTGTATGGTCCAAGACCAGGTACACCATCTAGGGCGGAATTCCTTGTGAGGTTATACATTTCCAAGACCAGGTGATCCGGCATTAATTTTCTTGATCGCAATAGTGGCTATAGACTCTGAGAGCGGTCATTTATGTTGATGCGTGTATCCAATGATTTTCATTGGATATGGCATTTGTTGGAGACCGATTTCCCAAAGGTCTCGTTATGAGGGTATGTATGACCAAGACCAGGTATACCATCTAGGGCGGTATTTTCTTGTGAGGTTGTACATTTCCCAGATCGGGTAATCCGGCTAGAGCGGTAGAATCTCTGTGAGGATGTACACTGTCCTCGAACGGGTAGCCGCAAAGATGGTGAACTTCTGTGAGGAAGTGTATGGTCCAAGACCAGGTATACCCTCTAGGGTGGTAATTCCTTGTCAGGTCGTATATCTCCCGGATTGAGCGATCCGACGTGGATCTTGTGTTTTTGCTTACCATAAAAAGTTATGGTGAGCTGTGATGATCTTTTGAGATTGTTTGAGATAGTCACTTATGAATCTATAGCTTCAGCTTTCTGTTTTAGCATGATTACATGCAACACTCAGATGTGAGAATCAGATCGTTAGCGATTTGAGTTAGTGATCATGTTTTGAACCTTCTATGGAAGGGTGGGCTTTTCTGAGAAAGTATGACGTTGTTATCATCACAAAATTTTTCCCCTCTCTTGTGAGAAAGAAACGATCCTGCGAGTCAAACTCGACCAAAGTTTTGAAAATTGGTTTTGAAAATTACTTGCCTCCATTTTGAAAATTTGTGGAAAAATTTCATGGAATGGGATCCGTCTGTCGGTACGAGGTTCAACCATTTCTGACGCCTTTACTAGGGGTAATTGAACCAAGGATCAAATGTGTGCTTTGATTAAGTTAAATTATCTAAATTATGCTCTATTTTCCTAGAATGCACAAAGAATCAGGCATGTGCTATGAAATTTTAAAAACAATGCAAGTTTGAGAAATATGATGTTTGCTTTGGAAAATTGAAATCTGCTTGGAAAATGCTTGAGAAATACTTGGGAAAATCATTGAATTTTATTGGAAATCAGAAATTGGATTGGAAAATGAATTCTCAGGAAAACTTGAATCTTGGGAAAATCATTTTTTTTTAGATTTGGAATTGCTTTTATGAGAAAATGGATTTGAGAATGTTGAGAAAGTCAAGAAGTTTATTGGAAAATGATTTTTGAAATGGAAAATAAATTCTCAGGAAAATTAGATCTTTGAGAAAATTGATTTCTAAAAACTTGGGATTTTGAAATTTGAGAAATTTACAACATAGGAAAATCTTGATTTGAACTTGGGAAATACTTTGAAGTCTCATGTGAAAACTTAGGATTCTGATAAAATCAAATCATGAGAAAGACTTGGGATTTTTTGGGAAAATCGATTTATCTGAAATTGAAATTGGAGAATGAATTTGAAAATAATGAGTTTGAATGATATGAATAAATTTGAAAGAGAATTTTATTGAGGAATTGGGAAATCCTTTTGAAACATTGAGAAATATAGTGCATTTTTTAAGTTAGCCTAAGAGTGTAGGCTGAATGTGGCTAATACGAAGATCATAAATCTTGGTTTTCTTCGCATTCTGACTATGGCCATAAATACGAATCCCACCAAGTTTATAAACTCCATAAGAGCTTGTGCACGTGCCATTCATGTCAACCATAGTGATTTTGGAAAATGTGCATATGCAACATATATCAAATATCAAAATTTTCAGAAATCAAACTATATGCAATGCAATCCTATTCTAAGCTGAAAAGTAACTCTTATTTCAAATTATTACAACTTGATATTACATTGAATTGAAATAAAAGAATAAAAGCTAAGTCTTCTTCTTAGATGTTCTTGCAAAACTAGAAAACAGTGTTAGCACAGAAATGTAGGTTTTTTCGAATTTATCCGAAAATATTAAAAATTATCGGATATTATTTAGATATAAACCCAAATTTATACCCCCCTTGATATAAACATGGGAAATAAGAAATAAATTTTGAAAATAAACTTGAAAATTCGAAATTGGGGTCAAAATGACCAAAATGCCCCTGATGACCTTAAAATCAGGGTTTTCTGAAAGAATTTTTGTAAATTTTGGAATTTTGAAAATCAAATGAAATAAATCAAACATAATATGATGATATGAATGAAAATATTTGGAATTAGAAATTGGAATTTCGAAATTTAGGTCAAAATGACCAAAATACCCCTGATAACAAGACTATGGCCTTGAAACCAGGGTTTTCTGAAAAGAATTTTGCAAAAATGAGAAATTGAAATGCAAATGAGATTAATATTAACTCTACTATGACATGGCATGCTTATTTATATAAATAAAACCCTAAAATGGAAAAAATATCATAAAATATCAAATTTAACTTGATTTTCGCTTCTGAATTTAAAGACAAACTAACATATATAGCAAATGAACTTGGAAATAAGCCAAATTTGGCATTGACACCTATACTAATCCTAGAAACAGAATGGAATCCTAAAATATATTTTTTTGGTATTTTTAAATATGGAAATTCAAATAAAAACCCTAAATTTTGTGATTTTTGCCTAAAATATTGATTCTAAATGAGATTTCGGATATCAAACTTCCATAAAAATTTCTCAAATTTCATGGGATGACAGAGGACAGTAAGTCAAGGATTTTTTCATTTTACACATTTTGGTTTTGATCTATGGTCGGATCTGTACAGTTCTGGCAAGTCGGATCGGAATTCAGCGACTCTAGGATTTAGGGCAAACAGATAGGTTTCACAAGAAAATATGGGGAAAATAGCAGAAAGATGGGAAAATCGATGTAATTATGGGCAAATGTCCCTGACAAACATAGTCAAATTTCATATTTTTACATCATTGGGATTTGAGTTATGGTTCGGAAATGGGCACACTGTTATCAGAGACCTAGATCTCTGGAATTTCTGGATATTAGAATTTGTCAGACAGAAAAGATAAATCCGGGAAAATATTGGAATACTCTAAAAAATTCCCAAATTTTGGTAAATGACAGGAAAATAGGTTAGGAACAACTTTTGTTTTGAAAGTTTTTGCATTCAGGTTACAGGTTGAGCGGGCACAGCACGTTAGGATCTATCTATACCCTGACAAGGAAAAAATCAAGATTTTCTTAGGGGTCTGGGAAAATCGATTTTTAACAGAGGCCAACCTATTTGGAAAAATCCCAAAATTTTCAGACAATTAGTAGATTTCATTGTGAATCTACTATAATTTTAAGGGGAAAATCCGGATCTCCCACAGGGGTGATTTGGGAGGTTTTTGTCTGCCTAAATAGAAACTGGAATTCTGGAGATGTGAAATCCCAGTTTGGGATTCAGTTTATGAAAAAAAGTTCTGAAACCCAAATGGAATCAAAATTTTGGCAGAAAAACAAAGACATGTAAACCAAATTACTCTAAAATTTAGAGAATTTATTGGTGCAAAAACTCACATAAAATAACGCATAGACTTTGCACAAAACCGGAATTCTATGAATTCTAAATCAACTACTAATAAAATGATACAAAATGAACTAAGTGTAATTTTTAAATATGAAATTATATAAAACATTAAAATAAACTAAAAACATCATGAGGGGGTGCATGACCTATTTTGATATTGGCTCTCAAAATGAGAGATTCAATCCAATAGGTGGATGAATTTCGCCGTTCCATAGCCTACGCATGTAGTTTTTCTTTTTTTTTTGTTCAAAGTCAAGAGAGAAAATCCCTACACCATCATGGATCCAATTGCGAACTGGTTGTGCATCATCCTTGTCAACATAGCATTTGAATACTCCCTTTTATTCAGATGGCATTAGTGAAATCTGATGAAACGTTTAATAAAATAAAATAAAATAAAACGTATCTTACCTTGGAAGAAGTTGAGGATGGCGTGGAAGGCTGGTTGCATCGTATATATGTTATGGTTGCAACAGGGTCAGGGGAGCTTGCTGTCAAGGTGGAAGGATGCGGCTGCTGTGGAGAGGCTAGATGAGGTACTTCAAGGTGTGCAGCTGAAGGAGGCACTGTCAACGAAAAAGTGGCTGGAGGTGTGGCCTTGATGGTGTCAAAGGGCGAGCTGGAGGTTGAAGGAGAAGGTTCGGCTGGAGGTAAGCTATGGCAATGGTGTTGATGCTAGCTTGAAGAAGATGGAGGTTTTGCTGCAGTGAGTGGAGGTGGCTGGGGGGACTGCCAAGGTAATGGTTGGTAGCAGCACCTTGAGCTGTTAAAGTGGTGCTTGAAAGGGCTGGATCAGCTGCCACACATGTGCTTATGTTGAAGGCTGGTGGAGACAATGGTGGAGGACTACAGCTGTGGCTAGAGTGGTGCCTCGTTGTGGAGGTTGTAACAGTAGTTGGAGAGCCAGCAGTTGGAGGTTGAAGGTTGCAGCTTCAAAGTTGAAGGAGATGGTGGAGCAATGGTGCCTACACCCGATCTAGCTGCAACAAAGGAGGGGAGAGCTACCTTGGTGACCCTGGAGGGGGTTGCAAGGACTGGTACCAAGTTTGAAGGGAGCTGCAACAAGATTTGGCTGAAGGAAGTTGAAGGAGATGGTGGAGCAATGGTGGCTACACCCGATCTAGCTGCAACAAAGGAGGGGAGAGCTACCTTGTTGACCCTGGAGGGGGTTGCAAGGACTGGTACCAAGTTTGAAGGGAGCTGCAACAAGATTTGGCTGAAGGAAGAGAGAGAAAGAGGGAGAGCAAGAGAGAGAGGCGTGAAGGGGGAAAATAGCCCAACCGTGATAGAGTCTTGTGTAATGACTTAGGTAAAAAAATAATCAAAATCCAACTTTTTTAGGAGAGAATGGGTTTAATGAGGGAAGAGAAGTGCGTGAATGGGCTGGGCAAGAGGGAAAGGAAGGAAGGGAAGAAGGAAAGAAAGGGAAGAAAAGAAAGGAAAGAAGGAAAAAAAAAGAAGAAGGAAGAGGGGCTTACGTGAATGTGCTGGAGAAGAAAGAAAGGAGGAAGGAAAGAAGAAAAAAAGAAAGAAAGAAAGAAAATAAAGTAGAAGAAGAAAGGAAGAAAAGAAAGAAAGAAGGAAAGAAAAGAAAAGAAAAAGGAAAGGAGAAGAAGAAAGAAAGGAAATGGAGAGGAAGAGAGGGGCTAGGGGGGTCGATGTTATCATCGCAAAATTTTTCCCCTCCCTTGCGAGAGAGAAACGAATCTGCGAGTCAAACTCGACCAAAGTTTTGAAAATTGTTTTGAAAATTTACTCGCCTCCGTTTTGAAAATTTACGGAAAAATTCCATGGAATGGGATCCGCCTGTCGGTACGAGGTTCAACCGTTCCTGGCGCCTTTACCAGGGGTAATTGAACCAAGGACCAATTATGTGCTTTAACTTGACTCAAATATCTAAATTATGCTCTATGTTTCCTAGAATACACAAAGAATCAGGCTTGTGCTACGGAATTTTAAAAAATGCAAGTTTGAGAAAATATGATGTTTGCTTTGGAAAATTGAAATGCATTTAGAAAAGGACTGGAAAATGCTTGAAAATGGAATTCTTGGGAAAATCATTGAATTTTATTGGAAATCGGAATTTTGCATTGGAAAGTGATTTCTCAGGAAAATTTGAACTTTAGAAAATCGATTTTGAAATTTGGAATTGCTTTTTTGAGAAAATGGATTTGAGAATTCTGAGAAAATCTAAGAAATTCATTGGAAAATGACTTTTGAAATGGAAAATGAATTCTCAGGAAAACTGGAAAATATGAGAAAATCGATTTCTGAAAACTTGGGATTTTGAAATTTGAGAATTTGAAAACATAGGAAAATCTTGATTTGAACTTGGGAAATGCTTTGAAATGTCATTTGAAAATTTAGAATTCTTGGAAAATCCAATCCTCAGAAAGACTTGGTAAATCCTTGAGAAAATTGAATTTTCTGAAATTGAAATTGGAAAATGAGTTTGAAAATAATGCAATTTGAATGATATGAATGAATGAATATGAATTTGAAAAGGGAATTTCATTGAGGAATTGGGAAATCCTTTTGAAACTTTGAGAAATGCAGTGCATTTTTGAAGTTAGCCTAAGAGTGTAGGCTGAATGTGGCTGATATAAAGATCATAAATCTTGGTTTTCTTCGTATTCTGACTATGGCCATAAATACGAATCCCACCGAGTTTATAAACTCCATAAAAGCTTGTGCATGTGACATTCGTGTAAACCATAGTGAATTTGAAATAATGTGCATGAATCATACATCACATATTAAAATTTGCATAAATTAAACTATATGCAATGCAGCCCTATTCTAAGCAGAAAAGTAACTCTTATTCCAAATTATTACATTTGAGGTTACATTGAATTGAAATAAAAAAAAATAAAAGCTAAGTCTTCTTCTTGAATGTTCCTGCAAAACTAGAAAACAAGGTTAGCACAAAAATGCAGTTTTTTCTGAATTTATCCGAAAATATGGGAAATTATCAGATATTATTCAGATATAAACCCCAAATCATACCCCCTTTGATATAAACATGATAAATAATGAATAAATTTCGAAAATAAACTTGAAAATTCGAAATTGGGGTCAAAATGACCAAAATACCCCTGATGACCTTGAAATCAGGGTTTTCTGAAAGAATTTTTATAAATTTTGGAATTTTGAAAATCAAATGGAATAAATCAAACATAATATGATAAGATATGATGATATGCATGAAATTTTGGAGAATTAGAAATTGAAATTTCGAAATTTAGGTCAAAATGACCAAAATACCCCCAATAACAAGACTATGGCCTTGAAACTAGGGTTTTCTTAAATAAATTTTGTAAAATTAAAAAAATATGAAATGAAAATGACATTGAAATTAACCCTAATATGATTCTACATGCTTATGTACATGATAGAAACCCTAAAATGGCGAATATATCATAAAACATCGAATTTAAGCTGATTTTCGCTTCTAAATTTAAATATAAACTAACACATGGAGAAAATAAACTTGGAATTAAACCAAATTTGACATGGACACCTAAAATAACCCTAGAAACATAATAGAGCTCGAAAATCTATTTTTTTTGTATTTTTAAATATGGAAATTCAAATAAAAACCCTAAATTTTGTGATTTTTGCCTAAAATGTTGATTCTAAAGGAGATTTAGGATATCAAATTTCCAAAAAAATTTCCCACATTTTATGGGGTGATAGAGGACAGTAAGGCAAGGATTTTTTACTTTTACACTTTCTTGTTTTGACCTATGGTCGGAGCTGTACCACTCCGGCAAGTCGGATCGGAATCCGGCGACTCTAGTAAATGAAGGAAACAGACAGGTTTCGGTAGAAAATATGGAAAAAATGGCCGACAGATGGTAAAATGGCTGAAATTGTGGGAAACTGTCCCTGACAAACATAGGAAGATTTGATCTTTTGACACCATTGGGATTCAGGTTATGGTTTGGAAAAGGTCATGCTGTTATCAGAGACCTAAATCTCTGAGATTTCTGGATATTGGAATCTATTAGACAGAAAGGGAAAATCCGGAAAAAATAATGAAACAGATTCAAAAATTCCCAAATTTTGGGGAATGACAGTAAATTATGTTAGGAACAAC
The DNA here is from genome assembly GCF_984573655.1 of Nuphar pumila. NCBI lineage: Eukaryota > Viridiplantae > Streptophyta > Magnoliopsida > Nymphaeales > Nymphaeaceae > Nuphar > Nuphar pumila. The sequence goes on along the minus strand of NC_143257.1, from coordinate 49,897,333 downwards.
TTTCATGTTGAAAGTTTTTGCATACAGGTTACATATTGGATGTACTTAGTGCATTAAGGTTTGTCTATACCCTGACGAAAGAAAATCGATATTTTCCCAGGGGTCTGAGAAATCCGATTTTTTTCAAAGGTCAGAACTACTTGGAAAAACCTAAAAATTTTCAGATCACTAGTAGATTCCATTATGAATACACTGTGATTTTTTTAAGGACGATTTGAATCTCCCACAGGGGGGATTCCAAAGATTTTTGTCTGCTAAAGCATAAATTGGAAATTCAGAGAGACAGAAAACCCGATGTAGGGTTTGATTTTCTAAATGGAGTTACAAAACCCGATTAGATTTGGGTTTTTTTTCAGGAGATCAAAGACACATAGATATAATATCCATACAATTTACAAAATTTATTGATGAATAAATGCATGTGAAATAGTGCATGGATTTCATACCAAAATGACAATTTAAACATTCTAAGTTAAGTAGTAATGAAATCTATATGGCATGAATGAAAAGGCTAATAAACTGAAAAATTTCATAAAATATAAGACTAAACGAAATTCAATGGGGGACATGATTCATTTTCTTGATGTTGGCTTATGAAACAAAAGATTCAATCTATCGATTAGATGAATCTTTCTTTATCTTAGCCCATATACATGTAGTATGTGTTTTTCTTACTTCCTAACACTTATAATCATGAAAGAAGCTCCCACATCATTATAGACTCATTTTCATTTTTTTTTTGAACTAACTGCCCAGCATTCACATGAACATAGCCTTTTAACATTCTCTTTCAATCACCCGATATTAGCAAAATTTGATGAAAGCTTTAATAACACAAGAATGGATCTTACCTTGGTACCTTGGTGAAATGAGTAGTGGCTGTGGTGATGATGGAAGGAAGGTTGTAGATCTGCTACACTTGTTTGAGGGAAGTTGAAGGTAAAGGAGCTGCAATGGTGTGGCGTAGGAGGAGGCTCGGCTGGAGCTTCACTAAGGCTTCAATTAGCGATGAAGGTTGGAGCAAGTAGGGAAGCAGCTGGGCATCCCTTGGAAGAGGTGGCTGCAGTGTTGAAGTGGCTGGCTGCTTTGGAAGAGGTGGCTGCAGTGTTGAAGTGGCTGGCTGCTTTGGATGGAAGAAGGCCTGCAGGTGGCTGGAATAGCTGCACAAGCTGGATCAATGGTGGTGGTTGGAGGAAAAGCTGCTGTGGTGTGGCTGGAGCAGCACCTGTAGTGGTGATGGCTAGAGCAACAAGACTTGAAGGAGAGAGGTGTGAGAGTGATGGCTGTAAGGGAAAAGAAAGAGTTGCAGCAAGGAGGGGAAGAGAAAGGGAGAGAGAGAGAGAGAGAGAAACGTGAGTTAAGGGGAAAAGATGAGCCGTGAATGAGAGATAGGCTGGACTTGAATTCCCTTTTTGTTTTTAGTTGGTAACTTAGGAAAGATGTTATCTTTCCCTAAGTTACCATTAATTAATAAAGGAATGCTGTGTAATGTTCAAGGCTACAGCCGTATGGCTTTGGAGGAAAAGGGGAGTAAGGAAGAAAGGGGAAAGAAGGAAGGGAAGGAAAAGGAAAGAAGGGGGGAAGAAGGAAAAGGGAAGAAAAGGGAAAGAAAGAGGTAAGAAAGAAGAGGGAAAGGAAGAAAAGGAGTTTACGTGAGTGTGCTGGAGAGGAAAAAAAAAGAGGAAGAAAGAAAGAAAGAAAAAGGAAGAAAAAAAGAAAGAAAAGAAATAAAGAAGAAAAGAAAAGAAAAGAAAATAAAAATAAAAAAAATATAAAAAAAAAGAAAATGGAGGAAGAAAGAAAGGAAATGGGAGAAATAGAGGGGCTGGAGGTTTGGGCGACCACCTTGTGGGTCCCACCTCTCTAAAAAAATATAAAAAAATAAAAATAAAAATAAAAAAATAAATAAAAAACAAAAAAAACAAAAATAAACAAATAAAAAGAAGCATCTTTTATTTTATTTTTTTAATAAAATAGAAATGCAAATGAATGGGCCATCTCAGAGCGGGTCCAAATTTCAATTTTGAAATTCATTTTGAAGATTAGAGGGGTAAAATAGTCTTTTCAGAAAGTTTACAGACGAAACGAGCTATTTTTGACAGTTTTTTAAACGAGCTTAGATTTTGAAGTTCAATACCCCATTGCGAAGCAAATCCAGTGTAGAATTTGAAAATGTAATTTTGAAAGAAATCCAGATTGTTTTTCTCGAGAAAATGCTTTCAACAAAATGAGCTATTTTTGGCAGTTTTTGAAACGAGCTCAGATTTTGAAGTTCAATAGCTCATTGCGAAGCAAATCCAGTGTAAAAGTTGAAAATTTGATTTTGAAAGAAATCCAGATTTTTTTTCTTGAGAAAATATTTCCAAATTTAGACTCCCGTGGTGAAAATGTCAATTTTGGAAACCCGAGGTTTGAAATTGATTTCTGAAAACTTTTTAAAACTCAATCTGGATTGAAATTTATAAAGCTAGAGTTCTGGACTTCGAAAATGAAATGAAATGTGATGAAATGCTGAGAAATGATATGAAATGATGAGAAATGACATGAAATGACATGCGAAATGCTAACCCTGAATAAAGAATTTTAGATTTTAGACCCCGATTGACACTTGTACTAGTTTAAAAAGTATTAAAACTGATAAAATTTGCAAAATAGCTCAAGAAATGGTTTTCGGGACTCTACTGGGTCAGAGTGACACTGAAAATTGGGGTTCGAGCTGGATTGAACTGATATAAGCTAGATTGAGCTGGGTTTTAGAGTTTCAGAACTCAAATTAACTGATCAGACACTGACTCAACTGACCTTTCCAACTGAATTTTCAAGAAAAGCTGCCATTTCTAGAGAAATGGTATGGAATGATCATTAGAATGAAGTGAATTACGAATCTGAACTGGGTTTGAGCTGAAACAAAGGTCAGTAATACTGAGGTGAACTAAAATCGAGGCTCAAACACTAGCTCAACTGACTAAACTCGACTCAATTTCAGCTAAAAGAGCTGAAATGGACTGAAATGGGCTCTTGGACACTTAGAAATGGTTTTGAACTGAAATTAGAGCGCTTGAACTCCTGGTGAGCTCAAGTTAGATTCTGGGGAACATAACTGACTGGGAATGACTGACTCGAAGACAATTTGTTTGGATTTGAGTGAGAAATGAGCTCATTTCTGAAGAAATGATCCCATTTTGGCAGGAATGGTCAGAAATGAAAATGGCTTTCTCACTGTGATTTCAAATGAGCTTGAAATGACTGATATTCTGACTGTTCTGAACTGACCAATGAGCTTGGTTGACTTTGACTGACTAGGGTCCGGGATGACCTAGAGGTAAAATGGTAATTTTCCTAATGGAAATGGGTAAAATGGTGATTTTCTGAAACTGACTCGGGGTTTGACTCCTACACTGACCTAACAGGGTTGGCACTGCACGAGGAGGGTTGTTTGAGAATGGATGAGGAAAATTTGTGGTGTTTACAGATGCCCCTCTTTGCTACTAAGCCGGCTTGAAGACGAGCTTAGTGGCAAAGAAAAACACACCAAATTTGGGCTATAAAAATGCCCCAGTTAGAAGGATCTGACTGGATATGAAGAGATTTAGCCCCGATGAAAATGGTAGATATGAAATGGAGAATAAAGAAGAAAAATTTTGCCTCAAAAGAAGTGAGATTCAGGTTTTTGCCCTTAACCTGGATGGGACAGAAAATACCTCGTGTAGAAACGAAGCTCAGGTTTAACCCTTAACCTGACCTGGAAATGAAATACCTCATCAAAATGAGGCTCAGGTTTGTACCCTTATCCTGATTGGGCGGAAAATAAAATACCTCATCAAAGGAGGCTCAGGTTTATACCCTTATCCTGATTGGGCAGAAAATGAAATACCTCATCAAATGAGGCTCAGGTTTGTACCCTTATCCTGATTGGGAAGAAAAAGAAATACCTCATCAATGGAGGCTCAGGTTTATACCCTTATCCTGATTGGGAGGAAAATGAAATACCTCATCAAAGGAGGCTCAGGTTTATACCCTTATCCTGATTGGGCAGAAAAATGAAATGGATTCCTCGAAGGAAGAAACCATGATGGAACCTTTGGATTTCCGCACAATGAATCCGATAGGGGTTTTTGCAAAAGGATGAAATTGGGGTCCCTAAAGCTTGAAAAGGGGTTTGATTTTGGGCGCCTCATTGCTGAGACTAAATAACTTTTGAAATTGGTGACCTTTTGCGAGAAAATGATTGGTGGCTTAACCTCGAGCCGAAAGTGGACTGTCTATGGTGGAACAGTGGGGACACAGGGAAGTGAGCGAATCTGAGAGCCCAGGCACTCAGATTATACCAACAGAAGGGAAGGAATCTTGAAAACTCCCGTTATCAAGTCCTTAAAAGGGATAACAACTGATGTCAGGATGCGCCAAAGATGAACCTCAAGCTCTCGCTTCATGCCAGGATAGCTAGAAAATATTGTCAAAATATTAAAAATTATTGTTGATTCAAAATAGTTTAAAATGATGCACATTGTTTTGAAAATATTCCCTCTTTTCTACCTGAAGTATTACCTCCGACTGAGCGTAACTTTGTAGAATCCAGATTCGAATTCAAATTTCTTGCAATTGACTTTCTTTCAAGGAGGCTATCAATTTCCTTGATATGAATAGAAAAGAGAGTATTCTTGATATTGTGAAAGCAATTGGTGAAGGAATATTGATAATAGAATTTCACAAATTTTAAAGAAGATTCTTGACAGATTTGGCAGTCTGATATCCTGAGATTCTTTTCTCATGATGATCTTTCTGCCCACTTTTTTTTTTTTTTGGCAGAATTAGAGCTCTCTTAGGCTTTTGGGGATTTTATTACATCATCCTTCATTTTGGGAGATGTCCTGACTTTTCTCTCTCTCTTTTTTTTTGGAAGGGTACGTCACAAACTCCTTCATCTTGGAGATGTTTCGATCCTTCTCTTTCTCTCAAAGATTATATCGACGGTTATTGGCTCATTGGTTGGAAATCTCTTGATGATAGCGGAAATTAAATATCTTTTAGGGTTTGTCGGGAGGCTCATCGCAGTCGCCTTCATCTTGACGGTGCTCTGAACTTTCCCTGGAAGGATCCGTCACAAACTCCGTCATCTTGGAGATGATTCAAATCTTCTTTGGCCCCGGGGGTCTACTCGCCTAATTCGCCTTCATCTTGACGACAATTGAGAGATCCCTTTTGCAGATATTTAATTGCAGCTTAGGTGATTGAGGAGATATAGGGATTTAATGGATTTTTCTGTATCACCCAGGATATTTCGACTGCTTTATTTTCCAAGAATGATCTTTAAAAATGTGCCATCGACTGCAATCAATACCGATCACTTATGGCTTTGCAACAACATTGAATTTCCTTTTGCTGACCATATCGAGGATTTATTCTTCCTCCTTTTGGTTGGCCAATAGAAAGAATTTGAATTTTGAATCCTTTTTCACGAAAGCTTTGACCTTTCGGAAATAATACTGAAGGTATTCTGAGGTAATGTTTTTGTGCAATAAAAAATTTTGAAATCAACAAATATTTAATGACAAATTGGCAAGATTTTCTTGAAATCCTTTGTGGAAGCGAGTATTTGAAGCACAATGCAACGCATCCATGACAGAAATTTTCTTCTCCTTTCCCCAAAGGAGAAGATTCAGAAATTGGAAATAGGAATTACTCCTCTCTTCCCTGAAGAGGAGGTGTTTGCAAAACTAACTTTCGAAGAGAAATCAAGCTTTCGTCAAAACTTCCTATTATTAGGCTTCACTTATGGAAAGGGGGCTGGTAATGGTGAGGTCGGGGAATTGGTCATGAAGGAGCGAGTCCATCACACTCTCCCCGAAAAGAGGGTCCTTCATGATGAAATGGCCTAGTATGAAATTATGATTACAAGGAAAGCGAACTTCCGTCGAAGCTCTCCCTGAACTAAGGGTTCCTTGTATGAAATTGGAAATTTGTTTTGCAAACGGTTCACAAAGACACGAGTCCCTTCAAACACTCCCTGAAAAGGGGCTAAGTGAACAAAGGATAACATGCGAAAAGATTGAGCTCCCTCGAACTCTCCCTGTAAAAAGGGTCTCTCACAAGAAGAAATGATTGAAATTGGTATTCGGTGACCAAAAGGTCGAAATTGGAATTTGGAAAATTTGAAATTTTGAAATTTGAAATTTTGAAATTTGAAATTTGATATTTGAAATATGGAATTTGGAAATTGAAAATTTATTGACCCGAAGGTCGAAATTGGAATTGATTGACCCAAAGGTCGAAATTGAAATTGGTTGACTTAAAGGTCGAAATTAGAAATTTGGAAATTGGATGGCCTGAGGGCCAAAATTGGTAATTGGAATTTGAAGTTTGATGAATGATCAGCACAAAGACTGAACCCGAGAGGTTGACTGATACGACCCACCAGTGAGACACTAACACAAGTGCTCAATCTTGAAAGAACACCAACATGAATACCGGGTTTTGAAAATATGTCAACATAGACATTGGATTTTAAAAATATATCAGTTCGAGCACTAGATTTTGAAAGTGTACCAGTTTGAGCACTGGATTTCAAAATTGTACCAGTTCAAGCACTGAGTTTTGAAAATATACCTTGTTTTTAATTTGAAATTTGAATTTTTAAAAGAGACCTATGCTCTTAAAGTATTTGGGAATTGTAACGAGAATGATTGTCGGGGTTTCAGGATTATCCCTTATCCTGAATGGGTAGCGAACTTGATGCAAATGCATACCAATGAATGCAGATGTATGCAAATATGAAAATGATATAAATGAATGCACATGCGTGCAAAATGAGAGATTTGTTTATCCTGCCTGCATACAGGATATTTGTAGATAAAAACAAAATTTTAAAAATGCCCCAGTATAACTGGGAAAGGAGAATTTAACCATTATTGAACAAAATTTGGAGGAATTACAAAGAATAAGATATGGTTTAAGTATAGAATTTTTTCAAATGCCGAGCATTGATGGGATCTGGTAATTCCACTCCGTCGGCATTGATGAGTCGATATGAATTACGAGGTAGTGCCTCTTTGACAACATAGGGACTTTCCCAATTTGGTGACCACTTTCCACCTGGGCGGTGCTTGAGATAAGCCGTTGATCTGAGCACTAGATCATTGACTCAAAATTTTCTTTCAATGACTGATTTTGCATATTGTCTGGCTATCCTCTGACGATATGATTGAGCGTACTCTGCTGCTCTGAGTCTTCTTTCATCTAGCAAATCAAGCTGTACTAGCCGCTGTTGCTGATACTGATCAAGAGGTAATTCGAGAAGTGATGCAAATTTCAGAGCAGGTTTCTGAACATGTAGAGGCAATACTACTTCGGTTCCGTAGACAAGTTCTGACGAAGTAGCATTAGTTGGAGTTCGAATGGTGGTTCGATACGCCCACAATGCATCATGAATCTTCTCATGCCAGTCACGGCCTGTTTCCAAAGTTCGCTCCAGGATTCGAATCAAAATCTTATTGGTGGCCTCTGCTTGGCCATTTCCTTGAGGATAATAAGGAGCGGAAAAATGATGATGAATTTTGAACTTCAAACAGAAAGTCCTCATTCTCTCATTCTTGAAATGACTGCCATTATCCGACACAATATCATGTGGTATGCCGAAACGGCATAGAATATTCTTATGGATGAATGAGACCACATGTCGACCTTCTACTGTGCGCAGAGTGACTGCTTCTACCCATTTAGTAAAATATTCTGTTGCAGCAAGAAAATATTTATGGCCATTTGAAGCAGAAGGAGTAATGGGGCCAACAACATCAAAAGCCCACATAGAAAATGGCCATGGCGAGACGACAGATTGCAAATATGTCACTGGCGCATGAATAGAAGGTGCATGCATCTGGCATTGAACGCACTTCTTCACAAAACGATAACAATCTTGTTGCATAGTTCTCCAGTAATAGCCTGCTCGGATGATTTGTTTGACAAGAGTTTGGTAGCCAACATGACCACCGCAGATACCTTCATGTGCTTCTTGCACAACTTCTTTGGCTTCTTCTTCGTCCAAACATCTGGAATATTCAGAGCTGAATCCACGACGATAAAGGACGTCAGCAAGAATAAAATATCGAGCAGACATGCACTGAATTGCTCGCCACTCTTTCTTTGAGAGTTCTGGAGGAAATTCGCCAGTTTCAATGAAATTCTTGATGTCATGATACCAGGGCTTCTACTTTTGCTCAGCCTGGTTTATCTGCTCTACTGGGACGAAAGCAGGTTGATCAAGTCTGCCAATTTCAAAGGAGCGACAAGATTCTTCGTTCTTGAAAGACATGATGGATCCCAGATTGGCTAAACTGTCTGCAATTTGATTGAAGTCTCTCTTGACATGGAAAAGTTAGAATTCTTCGAAATTGCTAACAAGAGCTGAGACGATCTTCTGATAAGGAAGTAACTTTTGATCCTTCACTTGCCATTCAGCTAAGACTTGATTGACGACGAGCAAAGAGTCGCCATAAGCATGCACTCTTTTGACATTGAAGTCTTGTAGAATTTTCAGACCTTGTATCAAAGCTTCATACTCGGCCATATTATGAGTGCACTGAAAATCTAATTTGAGAGAAAAGGGGATTATCTCCTTCTCAGGTGTGATCAACAGAATCCCGATTCCTATGACTGCCATATTCTTGGAACCGTCAGAGAATAAATTCCAAATTGGGGATTGTTGAATATTGCAGATCTGCTCATCGGGGAAATCATCCTCAACTCTAACATCCTCTGCTAGAGGAAAATCTGCTAATTGATCTGTAATGGCTTGGCCCTTGATAGATTGCTGAGAGACATATTCCAAATCGTATTGCATCAATAGAACCTGCCATTTGGCAATCCGTCCACTAAGGAAGGGTTGCTCTTGAATATACTTGAGAGAATTTAATTTGGATAGGATCTTGACTTCAGATGTCAACAGATAGTGTCTCAATTTCTGACACATCCAAACCAGAGCTAGACATGTCTTCTCTATCTGAGAGTATTTCTTCTCATAATCAATGAAGGTTTTGCTCACATAGTAAATGGCATGCTCTATCAGACTGCCTTCTTCGTATTGCGCCAAGAATCCGCCACAAGCAACTTGATTAACTGAAATGTATAGTAGTAGGGGTTTCTCCAATTTTGGCAGCTTTAACACAGGAGGATTGAGTAAATATTTCTTGATGCGTTCGAACGATTGCTGACACTCTGGTCCCCATTTGAATTTCACTCCTTTCCTGAGCAAATGATTGAAAGGCTCACATCTCATGGCCAAATTGGATATGAATCGCCGAATTGATTGCATGCGTCCCTGAAGGCTACGCAATTCTTTTAAATTAGTCGGGGGAGACATGTCAATGATAGCTTTGGCCTTAGCGGGATCAACTTCTATCCCCTTTTTGCTGACTAGAAAGCCTAACAATTTGCCAGATTCGACTCCAAAAACATATTTTTGTGGATTGAGTCTTAGCTTGTAAAGAATGAGCCGCTTGAAAACTTGATTGAGAGCTTCGATGTGATCTTCCTCTTCTTTGGACTTTACCAGAATATCATCGACATAGGCATCCATGATTTTGTGTATCTGATCATGGAAAATGATGGCCATAGCACGCTGATAAGTGGCTCCAGCATTCTTAAGCCCAAATGGCATGACTGTATAACAAAAAGTGCCCCAAGGAGTAGTAAAAGATGTCTTGGACTGATCACGAGCAGCCAACTTGATCTGATTATATCCGGAATATCCATCCATAAAAGAGAACATAGCGTGACCTGCTGTGCTATCAATCAAAAGATCAATATTAGGACGTGGATAATCATCCTTAGGAGTCGCTTTATTGAGATCTCTGAAGTCGATGCAAATTCGAACTTTACCATTTTTCTTGGGAACAACAACAATATTTGCTAGCCAATCTGGATAGTCAATGGTTCAAATGAACCCTGCTTTGAGTAGGTCTTCTAGACCTTCCTTAACTTGTTGTTCCACTCGAGGATCCATCTTTCTCAGTTTCTGCTTAACCGGCTTGACATTTGGTTTTAGGATGAGACGATGCTCAACCAATTTGGTATCTAGACTTGGCATGTCCTCATACGTCCACGCGAACACTTTTTCATGTTGCTTGAGAAAACGGGTGAGCCTTTCTTTCTCTTCCGGGCTCAAACTGCTGCCAATCTTGAGAATTTTAGGATCGTCTTCTGATCCAATATTGATATCCTCAGTCGGATCCTGAACTAAGGATGATGGCTCATCTTGTTTCTGAATTGCTGCAAATTCTGGTAATTCTTGAAGAGCTGAATCAAATTCTGCAGGTTCTTCTGACTGCTTTGTAATCTGACTACATTCTGCTCTTATTTTAACCTGATGAATCACTGTTGGCTTTGAAAAGGCCTCTGGATTAAGAACGAGCTTCTTGATAGATCGGGAAGACATTCTGAAAATTGGAAAATAAATCGATTCAGGAAAATCGCCTATCATAAAACAAATTACTTTTGTTAAGAAAACAATTTGAAAGATAAAAGAGCAAAATAATGGCAAATTTTGAAAGATTTGATAACGAGAAGTAAAGAGACAAATGGCATCCAGATAGACAAAGAAAATTTGCAACTTTATTGAAAGATTGAATTGAGGACAATGATTGAAATGAAACGGGATATCATCCTAAATGTGAAAACAAAAGAATAGAAATGAAAGACAAACAGATGCCCTTAGTGCATCCCTTTGATAAAGATAGTGCCCTTCTGAGATCTTCTGCCACTAAAGCCCAATCTGGCCCTCTGAGGATAGTGTTGAGGAATTACTGGCTCGAGACGACCATTCCCATTTTTTCCCAGGCCTTGAAAAGGCTGATAACCATGCTTTACTAACAGATCAAATCCCTTTTTGGCCTTCATAAATTGGGAGAACAGTGGATGATCTTTGAATGTACTATAGTCAATTCCTCCTCCAATCTTGAAAAACTGTGGGCCTCTCCATCGAGTCATGGCCACTGTATGTGCTGGTTGTTCAGCCGTCTACAGTATTCCCGAATTTTCTTCAAAGCTGACCTCATCAATGCCCCTAATGCTAGGGATATCAGTAGTGAAAGTGGGCCTAGGAACCATGGGTTGTGCAAGCCTCTTCTCCGGATCCTCGCCCAAGACTGTTGTGATCATTCCACCTTTTGACCACTTGACACACTGATGCAGAGTAGACGACACCGCGTTCGTGTTGTGAATCCACGGTCGTCCCAACAACAGATTATACGTTGGGGGTACATTGACCACATGAAAGAGGACAGAGTGGACCAAGTAGTCAATGAAAATTTCCAAGAAAATTTTCCCTTTAGCTGTCTGGCCATGATTATCAAACCCGTAGATGGTGATCGGGTCTGGGATATATTCCTCTTCTTTGATGCCCAAAGCTTTGGCTGTTATTTCTGGGCATATATTTAGGCTGCTGCCTCCATCTATCAGCACATGAGGAACAGTCATTCCTCTGGTTCGAATCACAACATACAAAGCGTTGTTGTGAAACACATGCGGCTTGGAAAGATCTTCATCTGAGAAAGTGATTGGAGCATTTGTCATGGCCTGATTGACTATCTGGGCCATGTCTTCAGGAGTTATGCTCGGTTTCACTTTGATTTTCCGCAACAGATTCTTCAACACCTACTGGTGTTTGGTGGAGGCTTGAGCTAAGTCCAAAATTGAGACATTGGATAATGCAGTTATCGGTTGTGGTGTGGATGTCTCATTTTTCTCCGGGGCGGGCTTAATAAAGTGTTTGGGGAGCCATGGCATTCTTTTAGCCACCTCAGGAGATACCCCAGCGGATTTGTTAGATACTTTCATTTTTCCAAAGGCTGCAATGAGGTCCATCTTCTGAGCTTTGGACTGAGCCTGCTGCAGCACAAGGACCTGATGTCGGACTTGTATATCCTTTTTAGAGCATGGCCTGATATGCTCCTGTGGCTGAAAAGGCTGTTCAGAAATGACCGTTGTAGAATGATGGGGAAAGGGTTTCTTCAGAATATCCATATTTTCATCTTCGACACCCTCTACCAGAAGATTCTTATCGATGAGATCCTGAACAATATTCTTGAGAACGAAGCAGTTCTCAGTATTATGTCCCACTGTTCTGTGAAATTTACAGAACTGATCTTTGAATTTTCCATGGGAACAGGGGGATCGGCCAGCCTAGGCAGTTTGACCATCTCTTTGGTCAACATATACTCGAGCACAGTCTCGAGGGATTGGTCTAGTGGAGTGAATTTCCTGTCATAACTCCACCCTTCATGCTTTACTTTTTCTCGGGGCTTCGGTCCCTGTTCTAATTGAAGTGGCTTATTGTATTGAGGCACTGACTTGCCTTTCTGATCGTTCTTGTTGGAACTTCTTGCCCCATAACAGAAATCTTTGTTCTGCCCCTTACAGTGGTTCCAATTATTATTTCTGACAGAATGAGTGAAGTGAGTCTTCTTCTTCTGCTCATTCTGGCCGTTGTTCTTGATGAAAGTGAAGCCTTCGTAGGAACCATTTTCCATGCTCAACTCGAGCCATTCGTCTCGCTCTGTCAGTTCAATGAATGTCCTTGATGGTGCAGTAGAGATGAGGCCTCTCAGAGGCTGTGAGAAGTTGCTTAGAATTAAGGATAGAGCATGCCCCTCTGATATGGGGTCTCTCATCTTGTTGCAAGCTGACCTCCAGCGGTGAATGAAATCTCTTGCCTTTTCGTTTTCTCTCTGTTTGAGGCCACAGAGATGACTGAGGGTGGGAAGTGCCTCAGCATTGAAGAGGAATCGCTCGATGAACATGTTCACCACTTTATCAAATTCTTTCAATTCAATTGGATTTACATGCTCCGAGTACCATTTAGCTGTGGTTCCCTCCAGACTGCGAGGGAAACATAGAAAAAGTGCCCGGTTGTCTCGCTTGAATCTGGAGCATTCAGCGAAGAACATGGCGAGATGAGCTTTAGGATCGCCAGAACCATCGAATTTGATAAACTTTCTGGGGAGATTCTCGAGATTATCATCCCCATCCAAACCATCATAGAAGTCTTCGCTGGTGAAGACTTTCTTGCCCTTGTCGCGAGCCTGCAGGTCTCGAAGCATTCTGACCACATTTTTGAACTGCGGCTGGTCAGAGTCATTGACAGACTGCTCTTTGAATTTGTGGGCTGACCACTGCCCCTGAGTAGATTTGCGGAATGCCTGATGGGTCTCAAACTCTTCATTTGTGCCTTCTGTTGATCCTTCTTCATCAGTTGTATCAACATGTTGGACATGTTTCTTAGACATTTTCACCTGCTTCTTGACTGCATGACCCTTAGCCTTTGGCTTGACTTGGGTCTTCTTTATACTAGCTTCTGCTTGCTCTGCCAACATTTTGGTCATCATCTTCTTAAACATGGCATACATCTGAGGATCAATGTCATCCTCAACCTGTTGCCCCTGATTTTTGCCTGAGCGCGGGGAATCCATTTCTTCGTCTGAAGCTGTCGAATATGTGATTCCCTCGACTGGTGCAGTCTTCTTCCCTGACCTTGTTTGAACCATTGACTGTCACGAATGCTCTCTGCAGGGCAAAATCGATGGTTAGGCTTTTGAGAGAGATTTTGATTGGAAGAAAATATTCGCTGAGAATTTTGGTAGACAATTTGAAAGAATATCCCATTACTAGGGATTGAGTCATCGCTGGGATTACGACAATTGTGTTGTCATTCCTTTGCAAAGAAAATAAACAACTGAAAATTAAGCCTTGTTACCTAGGCGAGGTCGTCAAACCAAGAATTGAAGAATTTGCAAGATTTTTATTTATTGAAAGAAAACATGATTGCATCAATAATAAACTTGAGAAAGAGGGGGCGGACAGACAATTTGCCACCACTCTTTATAACTAGCAGAGACACGAGGACCGGGAAAAAGCGGAAGAGTAACAAAAGAGTCCCAGCCATATCTGGCAGAATGGTATGCTCCGGACCACTGTGCTGATGTAAGGTCGAACTTTGGCACGACTCCTGATAGCAGCCGCATCTCTATGTGCTTCTGTCTCTGAGAAAACTGTCGAACACACCGCTTCAGATGATAGTAAGCACAAAAGAATGGACCAAGCAACTTGAATCTCTTGCCATATGCATAGGTGTATCTGGGAGGTGATAATTCTCGATCAAAATAGTCCCACACCACTTCTTCTTCCTGCAGATAGTCGATCAAGAATCGGTACCGCGCAACTGGAAGGAGCTCCTTGCCGTTGTATCTGAATGAACTAGCTCTGGTCGGTACATGCTGAAGGAACCAAGATTGAAGAGCATAAGTACATCCCTCGACTAAGATGGACTCTCCAAGTGTGAAGCGGGTCAGTCCTCTATATAGAAAAGCAAGCGCGGCCATGGCTATCGAGAGACGGTTGGTCTGTCGACTTCCCCATCTTCTCAAAAGTTGAACTATTCTGACATCCACATAATTTTGTCCATCTGGAAAGAAAGCAAGTCCCACAGTACACAAAACCATCGCATGCTGAATTCTCTCTCGAGCTATCCTGGACAACGAGCTGACTTCTGCGAATTCTCCATACTGTCGATAGATCTCGATCAGACTCACGTATTCATTCCCATTTTCTTCAATCAGTGGCCAAGACTTGCGCCCTGTCATGCGAGCTACGACATCTTTGGGGTCCAGACCCTTGACATTGATCAGAAACTGCTGCTCTAACGGATCTCCAGGCTGACCGGCTGGCTCAGGCAGTCCCATAATCTCTGAAAATTCATCCATCAGTAGTGTCATCTCGCCCCACGGGAACCAGAACGTGCAAGTGCGCGGATTTCACCGCTCTGCCAGTGCATGAATCAGATTGCCGTTGACTGTCAACTTTCCCACTGCAGATGCCAATTCCAACCCGCAATCGCTCAAGTGGTCCAGAAACATACGAGAGAAGTTTTTGAACCAGACATAGTACCACCGGGGGAAGAAGTGTAACGCCCCGGATTTCCAAAACAAAGCTAAGTTAAAATTTTCATGAATTTCTTTTTTTTTTTTTTTCTTTGCAGCAGAACTTAGAAAAGCTTTTAGCAGCAGAATAAGACGATAACGAGTCGTCGGTTTTAGAAAACTCCGAGCACGTTGCAGGTATGTGGCCAAGCAACTCATTGACCACCAAAGTGTTCCATTTTATCGAAAGCACATGTTTATTACAACACTACTGCTTAGAAAAGCAGTGAAGGTTCAATAAAAGGAAGCAGTACAACTCTGTCTAGAGAAACTCTGGAACTCGATGCCGCCTTGCTCCGCATATCGCCACGCAGGTTCAACATCTGAAATCCCCATTAAACGGGGTCAGAACCACTGATGGTCTGGTAAGTAGGCAAACACCTATCTATTCAACTCAAGTAAATGCATAGACCACTCAGGGTCGCAGTTTGTAATACGACGCTCAAGCCTCCATGACTTAGCGTATATCGCAAAAGCCTCATCAGGGCTATGAGTTGAACATCCACGCAAGTCTTCATGACTTCGCATAAGCCTCTTCAGGGCTGTGAGTTAGAATAACCGCTTAAGTCTCTACGACTTAGCCTTGACTTCCTCAGAGTCACGAATGGATGTCTAGCTCAAGCCTTTATGCTTGGCACATCCGTATCCTACGAATCTAAGGACAGCTCTCCGAGCTTCACTTAGTCGTACGGATATCAATAGAGTTCTTAACCAATCGGTACAGTAGTATAGCGACCATGACAGCTTCACAAAGGTTATGCAGGACTGACTCAACAACGTCATTCACTCATACATTCAAAGTAGCGTTGTACCTAAGCTAATGCTTTATTTCGATAATTGCACCTCCCCCTGGGCTTAGGGGACTCATATCTGGGCGACAACGCGACGATCTGGGGGTTGATTATTCTATGTATTTTAGATACCCCAGAGGCCTGTTGACCCCATCCCCCTAGTAGGACGGTACAACATACCGGAAGAGATCCTTACTAGGTATCCGAATGCATTATGCTACTGCAGTAGTTGGGTTCAACCCTTAGATATTTAAGGATAACCACGACCTCCATACCTCTGAGTGACGAAGGCCATCAATGAACTCTATCAGGTTCGGGTGAAATATATGTCACTCAAGGCTGCGCCATCACCGTCTTCCTCGGTGAGAAATTCTGAAAGGGGCCTGCCGGTCTTACAATTACTTGACGAACATTGCATGCCTATAGGGCAGCCTTTGAGAAGTATGTACCCGACCCCAATCAACCACACGGTTTTCACCGTGGAACAAATGTTTTATTCATATGCATGCTTAACTCTGCTCTCGGCACTTCGGCCTTGACGAGCACTTCACCTCTTTTGGTGGAAGCAACACACTCCGGCTCAGCGGCCGTTACGAGTCTGGTTGTCTGATAATTCTCAATGAGCATGCATATGACTCGATCTCTACGGATCGGCTACTCGGCGTATTTTTACGCAACGAGCTCAGGACCTCGTCAAGGTGCTACCACTACTTTGGCGCAACGACTCTTACAAGTATGGTGCCCTTGCAGGTGCCAGGGAGACGAGTCATTCTGACATAATTCCAACAAAGGATATCATTGTGCCACTTAACTGGTTCTGGCAGCTCTTCTGCCAACCATTCTGTCAACACCTTTTCTGCTCTACCGGCAGTGGTGCGACGAACCTTTCTACATCGTAGAAAGCATTCCATAACTGGGTAACACTTCTGCTACGTTCTTTCTGAGCCATTTCTAGCTCCTTCAGGAATTTCAGCAGCACTTCCTCTCTTTAACGGTTAAAGCGTGCATTTTCTTTTATCCATTTCAGCGGCATCTCCCCTCTTTGGTGGGAAATCGCTACGCTTAACTCGGGAAATGGATGCGCACCGTTGTGCGTACTTTGCATCCATCAAGGTTGCAGGAACCTTGGGCCATAGTCAGGCCATACATAATTGATTTAGTCTTTACGTAAAGAGCATTTTGCCAAAAGGCGAAGCCTTTCCAATAGGGGCTTCATTCGTCAAGCAGAATCTTGCACGAGGAGCGGTAAGGGAATCGCATTGGCGATTTGATCTCCATTTGAACGCTCACTTACGCGCCATATATGTAATATAAGCAGAAGCCTGTGCTTTATACAGCGGCGGCGTAAAGGAAATGCATATACTATTGTTCAGGGTGTGTAACTGAACGAAATATTCTACATATATAACAAAACAGGAGCCTTGGCATCGTTCGACGCGACGGCGTAAGTAAATACATTGCAGAAAGCAGGAGCCTTGGCATCGTTCGACGCGACGGCGTAAGTAAATGCATAATCGGAAGTGCTTTAATCGAAAGTACAGAAAGCAGGGAGCCTTGGCATCATACGACGCGACGGCAAAGGTAAATTACATAGCCTATGCGATATAGGACGCGTCGGCAGGATCAACAGATATACACCTAGATCTGTATCCAACGATAGTTACGAGGCGAGGAGTGAACACCGAAGTGTCCTAGAGGGCTCAACCGAGAACTAGGGTGAGATACTATTTTGAAGAACGCATATACTGCGCATTCGAACATATATATCCGACGATAGTTACGAGGCGAGCGCGTGAACACCGAAGTGTCCTAGAGGGCTCAACCAAGAACTAAAGCAAGATACTACTTCAGAAAGTATATGCTATATACAAACAATCAAATACTTGAGAGAGATGGTTTAATGAAGCGAACTTACTTTAATTTGCGGAAGAAACGACTCTGGTTGCTTCAAATGCTTCGAACGAGGCTCGACTTCGAAAAAGGTTCAACTTTGAACTTCGGACGAAAAAGGACTTGGACTTTGACTTTGAACCAAACCAGGTTCAAGTCAAGTCAACTGGGTTTGGACTTAGGTCAAGTAGGTTCAGACCTAGGTCAGGTGGGTTAGGACCAGGTCAGGCAGGCTCAGACCAGGTCAAGCAGGCTCAGGCTAAGTCAGGCAGGCTCAGACCAGGTCAGGTGGGCTCAGGTGGGCTAGGCTAGGTAGGGGAGGTTTGGAAAAGGAGGAGAGAGAGAGGGGTTGGCGATTTTTAAAGAGAGGGGGGCTCCTTTATTTATAGATTCTGAAACTTGGGCTCCAAGTTTCAGAATCTCCTTTTTACCCTTGGCTAATCAAGAAATTCCAAGAGGTTCCTTGGAGTGGGGCCCACTTGGATATTTCCATGGGATATTTTTGTGGGTCCCACCAGATATTTTTCTGAGGAATATTTTTGTGGGTCCCACCAATATTTTCGTGGGTCCCGCAAGAATTTCGGGTTTTCAGTGATTTTTTTCCGAAAAATTCTGAGTACGCCATTCCCTTCGTATTGACGTAACTAAGAGAATTGGCTCGCAGGATTCCTTTGATTCCGTTCAGGTAGGAAGTTATGGCTTCCAGAGTGTTTGAGCATATATTCGCAAAGCGACGAATATCTTACGTATAATTGACTTGCAGGAATTGATTCGTTTCGCATTCTGAGAAAAAGGCTATTTTTACCGGTAAATGCCTCATGAATTTTATTCAGATATTTCCTGAAAAATTATGGGTCTTACATCATTTCCCCCTTGAAGGAATTTCGTCCGCGAAATTCAGCTAAGAGTACAAGGTGAAGAGTTCAGGATATTTATCCCGCATATCGAATTCGGGCTCCCAAGTGCAATCATCGACTCCATGATGTTGCCATCTCACTTTGACAAGTGGAATGACCTTCGTCCTTAGCACTTGCTCCCGTCGGTCCATGATCTCTACTGGCCTTTCTTCCACCGTCATATCCTCCTGGATGTCAATATCTTCATGTTGGATGACGTGGGAAGGGTCGTGAACGTATTTTCTAAGCATTGACACATGAAATACGTTGTGCATCTGTGTATACTGCGGTGGCAATGCTACTCTGTAGGCGGTCTCTCCTATCCGGCTCAAAACCTCGAAGGGACAAACGAATCTTGGGCTGAGCTTCCCCTTCTTTCCGAAACGAAACACACTCTTGGTTGGGGAGACCTTGATAAAAACCTTATCTCCAACCGCAAAAGTGAGTTCCCTACGCCGCTGATCGGTGTAGCTCTTCTGTCGACTCTGAGCAGTCAGTAGCTTCTTCCTGATCATGTGGACCTGCTCAGTATAATGCTGCAACACTATGGGCGAGTCCAAGGTTCGCTCACCCACTTCACCCCAATGGATTGGTGATCGACAGGGTCGCCTGTACAAGGCTTCATACGGTGCCATCCCAATGCTAGCGTGGTGGCTATTATTATAAGCAAATTCAGCCAACGCTAGGTGGGAATCCCAATCACCTTTCCATTCTAGCATACAGGCTCTTAGCATATCTTCAAGAGTCTGTATGGTTCGTTCTGATTGCCCATCTGTTTGGGGATGGAATGCTGTACTGAACTTGAGTTTCGTCCCCAGGTCTCTCTAAAGCTGCTCCCAAAAGTGAGAGGTGAACTTCGGGTCACGATCAGATATGATCGAAATCGGCACTCCATGGAGTCTAACGATTTCCCGAATGTAGATCTCCGCCAATCGTTCAGTTGAGTATCGAGTGTTGATTGGCAGGAAGTTTGCAAACTTGGTGAGTCTGTCTACGATCACCCATATTGAGTCATGTTGTCTCTTGGACCGAGGCAATCCAACGATGAAATCCATCGTAATGCCCTCCCATTTTCATTCTGGAATCTCGATCCGTTGCATTTTTCCACCAGGTCGTTGATGCTCGATTTTTACTTGCTGGCAGATCAAACACTTTGAGACAAATGTAGCCACATCACGTTTCATACTCCTCCACCAATACTTTCTCTGTAAGTCCCGAAACATTTTTGTACCCCCAGGGTGAATGGTGTACTTACTATTATGAGCCTCCTGGAGTACTTCCTGTCTTAGCTCAGGGTTATTTGGAACCCAAATTCTTTCTTCCATCCATATTCCTCCATCCTCTTTTAAATGGAAGAAAGTGTCATCTTTTGCAGCACGAGCTTTTAATTCCAAGTACTGGGGGTCCTTGAACTGTTCGGTTACGATGCGATCGAGGATCTCGATATGGATTGTCAGGCATGACAATCGAATCTTTCTGGGTCAGCCATGAATGACTTCCAACTGACAAAATCCTCCTTCAGCTTCCATTGTCCGGTGAGGCTGGCCAGAGTGCCAACAGTCTTGCAACTAAGGGCATCTGCTACAACATTCGCTTTTCCAGGGTGATAGGAAAGCGTGAATTCATAGTCTTTGAGGAATTTCAGCCATCGCTGTTGCCGCATATTGAGTTCCTTTTGAGAAAAGAGGTATTTTAAGCTTTTATGGTCTGACATGACCTAAAATTTCTCTCCATAAAGGTAGTGTCGCCATATTTTAAGTGCGAACACTACCGCGGCAAGCTCAAGATCGTGGGTTGGATAGTTTTTCTCATGAATTCTTAACTGACGGGATGCATAGGCGATTACTTTGCCATGCTGCATCAATACGCAACCCAGACCTGTTCCCGAGGCATCGGTATAAGCCACGAAGCCTCCCTGACCAGCAGGTAAGGTAAGGACAGGGGTAGTGGTAAGCCTCTGTTTGAGAACCTCAAAGCACTCCTTACACTGGTCAGTCCATTCGAACTTGACTCCCTTTTTCAACAATTTTGTCATCGGTACGGCGATTCGGGAGAAGTCTTGTATGAACTTCCGATAATATCTGGCAAGTCCAAGGAAGCTGCGGACCTCAGTGATATTTTCTGGCTGCTTCCAGTCTATCACAGCTTCGACCTTCGCAGGATCTACTGCGATTCCATCTTTTGAGATCACATGGCCAAGGAACATTACTTTGTCTAGCCAGAATTCACATTTTGAAAACTTGGCATATAACTGATTATCTTGAAGGGTTTTCAAGATGATTCTCTAGTGCTCCTTGTGTTGTTCCTCATTCTCTGAATATACGAGAATGTCATCAATGAAGACGATGACAAAAGTGTCTAAGTATGGCTTGAACACTCGGTTCATCAAGTCCATAAAGACAGCAGGCGCATTAGTAAGTCTGAAGGGCATTACTACGAACTCATAATGGCCATATCTCGTTCTGAAGGCAGTCTTAGGTATATCCTCCTCCTTAACTCTGAGCTGATGGTATCCAGAGCTGAGGTCGATCTTGGAGAACACTCTCGTTGTTCTGAGCTGATCGAATAAATCCTCAATCCGAGGCAACGGGTACTTATTTTTAACGGTTGCCTGGTTAAGCATCTGATAATCGATGCATAACCGAAGGGATCCATCCTTCTTTTTTACAAACAGTACCGGGGCTCCCCATGGTGACATACTTGGTCGGATGAACCCTTGTTCCATCAGTTCTTCCAACTGACATTTCAACTCACTGAGTTCAGCTGGTGCCATACGATAAGGGGCTTTGGATATTGGAGTTGTTCCAGGTAAGGATTGAATTCCAAATTCAACCTCACGAAGTGGCGGAAGTCCTGGCAATTCCTCAGGAAACAGATCGGGAAACTCCTGCACTACTTCCAAACTCTCAAGGGGTTGGTCGTTGGATTTTTCCACCGAGAGACTAAACAGGAAGGCCACACAACCCTTCCTAAGGTATTTTTGTACCTTAAGTGCTGATATGAGCCTTTTTTGTGGAACTGGTTTGGATAACCGGTATTCCATCTTAGGCAATCCGGGTCGAGATAGAATCACTCTGCTCTCGCGGCACAGAATCTTGGCATTATTCTGAGTCAACCAATTCATTCCCAGAATGAGATCATACTGTATCATATCGATCAGGATGGCGTCAGTAGGCAAGTGTTGCCCTGCTATCTCAATATCCAAAATTTTCACACACCGGATACATTTGGTGCGTGAACCCAACGGGTTATATACTTCGATCATTTTATCAATCGGTTGCACTGAGGCGTGGAGTTGTTCGGTGAAATCGTTGGAGATAAACGTATGAGTAGCACCACAATCAAACAAGACGTAAGCTGCATGTCCATTAACAGGTACGGTGCCTTCAATGAGGTCACCGGTTTCGAC
This sequence comes from Nuphar pumila, assembly GCF_984573655.1. NCBI lineage: Eukaryota > Viridiplantae > Streptophyta > Magnoliopsida > Nymphaeales > Nymphaeaceae > Nuphar > Nuphar pumila. The sequence goes on along the minus strand of NC_143257.1, from coordinate 49,875,381 downwards.
TTGTTCAGTCGTTACAGCGTATACACGACCTGCAGCAGGCCTTTGTTCTACTCTAGGTGGGGGTCGTTGGACTTGTGTTTGTTGTGGTATTTGTTGAGAGGGTCCAGCAGATCCGGCATTCCTCCTTTGCTCATCAGCAAGCTTCTTCCTGCACTGTCTTGCAATGTGGCCCATTTTGCCATAGTAGAAGCATCCACCTGTGTCACGTGGACATGGTCCTCTTGCGTGATTTACATGGCATTTTGGGCAGTTCGGGTTGGACTGCAGATTGTTTGGAGCCATGTTCTGCCTTGGCCTCACGACTTGTTGAGTGTTGTTCCCACCTTGGAACCTTTTCTTTTGAAAGGGTTGTCGTGAACCCTGGCCACTTGGAAACATTCTCTTCTTGTTCCCACCATCAACTACGGGCCTTTTTGCTATGATCACTTTGGATCGCTCCCAATCCACTTGTATTTTTGAAGCTGCTGCCACAGCAGTTTGAAAAGTTTGGGGCATGCTGGTGATAACCAGTGACCTTAGCCCTTCTCGCAGTCCGTTGATGTACTTGTCGGCCCTTTCTTGGTCGGTCTCAAATAACCGAGAGTAGTACCGTTCAAGATTTTGAAATTTGGTGGTGTAGTCAATCAAACTTATGCCACCCTGCTCCAATTCCAGAAACTTCATTTTTTTCTTGTTTCTGGAGTGTAACGGGAAGTAATTATCCATGAAAGCTCTCCGGAAGTCAGTCCAAGGAATGACTTCAACTTCCGAGAACTGGATAATCTTAGTGGTATCCCACCACTTCCGTGCATTGTCTTTCAGCCTGTACGTGCCAAAGTTGGTTTTCTTTTCTTCTGGTACTCCCAGTACCAGAAAGGCACGTTCGGTCTCTTCGACCCAACTCTCTGCCAGTTCAGGATCGGCTCTACCGGCGAAGACTGGTGGATCGAGCTTTAGAAATTTTTCATAGGTTATTCCCCCAAGGTTTTCTCTTCGAGGTGCGACTGATTCTGGCCTTGTTTCTCGAATGGCAGTAACCAAATTGTTGAGCGTTTCCAGCAGGAATCCTTGAGTATGGGACTACTCGCTCGGCATGGTTCTCCTCGTCGTAGGAGCCATTTATCTACCACATACAAGCAACGTGTTTTAGTTTCACAATGTATATATCGAAGCAAAGTTCTATTTACTTAATATACATCACATTTACACAAGCATCGCCTTAAACAAAACGTCATGCCACACTGGCAGACTTTTAGGCGTTGAGAAACTATGTACATGAGTCTATTGACTCCAAAACACTACCAGTCTCTTCTAGGAACTGGATTTCTTTCTTGACCCAAAGAACCCGAAGTATCGTTTACTTCCACATTGCCTTGGTGCAGGCACTACTAGTTTTGGCTTGGGTGGCACTTCCGCACTCTCAAGCGACTCTTGTGGATAGATCAGTGATGCCGATCCACTTGCCCATTCAGTGGCATCATGGATCGGGGAATCCGAGACCATAACGGGATGATATAGGTTGTATCCCTCTCCTTGGCCATTCAGGCTCGGCGTTGGTGAAGCCGCTCTGTTCCCCCATATAATCGTACTATGATTCGAGGAATCCGAAATCATAATGGGATTATAGAAGGAGTTGTTGCATCCCTCCCCCCGACTGTGCAAGCTAGGCGTACATGATGCATGTTGATAGCCTTGCGATTGACCAAATCCCTCAAGGAAGTTCAAGTCAAATCCTATCATAGATGGTAGTTCATCAGAAGTCACTGAGGTACGGCTACTCCCTCTACTGGAGTAATGTGGCCCACTAACACGCGAGGTCTCATCCCTAAGACCAAGCGATCCCCGCCGACCCATATCGGCAGTATGCTTCATTTGGCATTCGTTGGCGGAATGCCCTTCTTCGCCACAATACTGGCAGTCTTGGACTTCATATGGGCATACCCACTCATCGTGCATGATCCCGCAACGATAGCAGTATCCTTGGGAGTCGTGAGTTGCCATCTATACAAAGATGCACCCAGATCAGAACAAGAAGTATAAAATATACTTACAGTGCGATATGGTGGACAAGACGGATCTCGAACCAGGTTTCTCAGACTCTTGCTCTGATACCAATTCTGTAACGCTCCGGATTTCCAAAACAAAGCTAAGTTAAAATTTTCATGAATTTCTTTTTTTTTTTTCTTTGCTGCAGAACTTAGAAAAGCTTTTAGCAGCGGAATAAGACGATAACGAGTCGTCGGTTTTAGAAAACTCCGAGCACGTTGCAGGTACGTGGCCAAGCAACTCATTGACCACCAAAGTGTTCCATTTTATCGAAAACACATGTTTATTACAACACTACTGCTTAGAAAAGCAGTGAAGGTTCAATAAAAGGAAGCAGTACAACTCTGTCTAGAGAAACCCTGGAACTCGATGCCGCCTTGCTCCGCATATCGCCACGCAGGTTCAACACCTGAAATCCCCATTAAACGGGGTCAGAACCACTGATGGTCTGGTAAGTAGGCAAACACCTATTTATTCAACTCAAGTAAATGCATAGACCACTCAGGGTCGCAGTTCGTAATACGACGCGCAAGCCTCCATGACTTAGCGTATATCGCAAAAGCCTCATCAGGGCTATGAGTTGAACATCTACGCAAGTCTTCATGACTTCGCATAAGCCTCTTCAAGGCTGTGAGTTAGAATAACCGCTTAAGTCTCTATGACTTAGCCTTGACTTCCTCAGAGTCACGAATGGATGTCTAGCTCAAGCCTTTATGCTTGGCACATCCGTATCCTACGAATCTAAGGACAGCTCTCGGAGCTTCACTTAGTCGTACGGATATCAATGGAGTTATTTCCCAATCGGTACAGTAGTATACCGACCATGACACCTTCACAAAGGTTATGCAGGACTGACTCAACAACGTCATTCACTCATACATTCAAAGTAGCGTTGTACCTAAGCTAATGCTTTGTTTTGATTATTGCACCTCCCCCTGGGCTTAGGGGACTCATATCTGGGCGACAACGCGACGATCTGGGGGTTGATTATTCTATGTATTTTAGATACCCCAGAGGCCTGTTGACCCCATCCCCCTAGTAGGACGGTACAACATACCGGAAGAGATCCTTACTAGGTATCCGAATGCATTATGCTACTGCAGTAGTTGGGTTCAACCCTTAGATATTTAAGGATAACCACGACCTCCATACCTCTGAGTGACGAAGGCCATCAATGAACTCTATCAGGTTCGGGTGAAATATATGTCACTCAAGGCTGCGCCATCACCGTCTTCCTCGGTGAGAAATTCTTAAAGGGGCCTGCCGGTCTTACAATTACTTGACGAACATTGCATGCCTATAGGGCAGCCTTTGAGAGTATGTACCTGACCCCAATCAACCACACAGTTTTCACCGTGGAACAAAGGTTTTATTCATATGCATGCTTAACTCTGCTCTCGGCACTTCGGCCTTGACGAGCACTTCACCTCTTTTGGTGGAAACAACACACTCCGGCTCAGCGGCCCTTACGAGTCTGGTTGTCTGATAATTCTCAATGAGCATGCATATGACTCGATCTCTACGAATCGGCTACTCGGCGTATTTTTACGCAACGAGCTCAGGACCTCGTCAAGGTGCTACCACTACTTTGGCGCAATGGCTCTTACAAGTATGGTGCCCTTGCAGGTGCCAGGGAGACGAGTCATTCTGATATCGTTCCAACAAAGGATATCATTGTGCCACTTAACTGGTTCTGGCAGCTCTTCTGCCAACCATTCTGTCAACACCTTTTCTGCTCTACCGGCAGTGGTGCGACGAACCTTTCTACATCGTAGAAGGCATTCCATAACTGGGTAACACTTCTGCTACGTTCTTTCTGAGCCATTTCTAGCGCCTTCAGGAATTTCAGCAGCACTTCCTCTCTTTAACGGAGAAAGCGTGCATTTTCTTTTATCCATTTCAGCGGCATCTCCCATCTTTGGTGGGAAATCGCTACGCTTAACTCGGGAAATGGATGCGCACCGTTGTGCGTACTTTGCATCCATCAAGGTTGCAGGAACCTTGGGCCATAGCCAGGCCATACGTAATTGATTTAGTCTTTACGTAAAGAGCATTTTGCCAAAAGGCGAAGCCTTTCCAATAGGGGCTTCATTCGTCAAGCAGAATCTTGCACGAGGAGCGGTAAGGGAATCGTATTGGCGATTTGATCTCCATTTGAACGCTCACTTACGCGCTATATATGTAATATAAGCAGAAGCCTGTGCTTTATACAGCGGCGGCATAAAGGAAATGCATATACTATTGTTCAGGGTGTATAACTGAACGAAATATTCTACATATATAACAAAACAGGAGCCTTGGCATCGTTCGACGCGACGGCGTAAGTAAATACATTGCAGAAAGCAGGATCCTTGGCATCGTTCGACGCGACGGCGTAAGTAAATGCATAATCGGAAGTACAGTAAGCAGGGAGCCTTGACATCATACGACGCGACGGCAAAGGTAAATTACATAGCCTGTGCGATATAGGATGCGTCGGCAGGATCAACAGATATACACCTAGATCTGTATCCAACGATAGTTACGAGGCGAGCGAGTGAACACCGAAGTGTCCTAGAGGGCTCAACCGAGAACTAGGGTGAGATACTATTTTGAAGAACGCATATACTGCGCATTCGAACATATATATCCGACGATAGTTACGAGGCGAGCGCGTGAACACCAAAGTGTCCTAGAGGGCTCAACCAAGAACTAAAGCAAGATACTACTTCAGAAAGTATATGCTATATACAAACAATCAAATACTTGAGAGAGATGGTTTAATGAAGCGAACTTACTTCAATTTGCGGAAGAAACGGCTCCGGTTGCTTCAAATGCTTCGAACGAGGCTCGACTTCGAAAAAGGATCAACTTCGAACTTCGGACGAAAAAAGACTTGGACTTTGACTTTGAACCAAACCAGGTTCAAGTCAAGTCAACTGGGTTTGGACTTAGGTTAAGTAGGTTCAGACCTAGGTCAGGTGGGTTAGGACCAGGTCAGGCAGGCTCAGACCAGGTCAAGCAGGCTCAGGCTAAGTCAGGCAGGCTCAGACCAGGTCAGGTGGGCTCAGGTGGGCTAGGCTAGGTAGGGGAGGTTTGGGAAAGGAGGAGAGAGAGAGAGGGGTTGGTGATTTTTAAAGAGAGGAGGGCTCCTTTATTTATAGATTCTGAAACTTGGGCCCCAAGTTTCAGAATCTCCTTTTTACCCTTTGCTAATCCGGAAATTCCAAGAGGTTTCTTGGAGTGGGGCCCACTTGGATATTTCCATGGGATATTTTTGTGGGTCCCACCAGATATTTTTCTGAGGAATATTTCTGTGGGTCCCACCAATATTTTCGTGGGTCCCGCAAGAATTTCGGGTTTTCGGTGATTTTTTTCCGAAAAATTCTGAGTACGCCATTCCCTTCGTATTGACATAACTAAGAGAGTTGGCTCGCAGGAATCCTTTGATTCCGTTCAGGTAGGAAGTTACGGCTTCCAGAGTGTTTGAGCATATATTCGCAAAGCGACGAATATCTTACGTATAATTGGCTCGCAGGAATTGATTCGTTTCGCATTCTGAGAAAAAGGCTATTTTTACCGGTAAATGCCTCATGAATTTTATTCAGATATTTCCTGAAAAATTGCGGGTCTTACAAGAAGGGTCCGGTGCTAAGAGATCGATGCTCAGGAAGACTTTGTCACACCTCATATGAGATGTGACCCTCAGGAAAAACAGAATCGAGCTGACTGGATGCCATTGGACTGAAAGACACGAAGACTGAAATTAGACTTTGGAAAAATACAATAAATTCGAAAATTGCGGGCAGGATAAAATGAAAGCTGGAAATTCGAAGTCCAGAGGAACGAAAGAATGGAAAATCTCCTGGTGTTTTGAAGAAAAGGTGGATAATTTGGAAAAATTGTCTAGGGTTTTTGAGAAAAAGGAGATATTTCATAAAAGATGAAAAATGAGGTATTTTGGAAAATTGTTCGGTATTTTGGAAAAACTAAAAAAATAAGGCAAAAATGAATATCATACATTCAATTACAAACAATTATGCACATACAACAATCCCTAAGAAGCCAACTCTAAATGCATTGATTTTGAAAGAGCTTTAGGACCCTAATCCTGACTCTAGGCTCAGATCAACTGTGTCCAATCATGATATGCCGATATACTCGAGCCGAGGCTCGATGTACGTGGCATAAAACTCATCTCCGGGTCTAGGCTTGTGTTTTCCCAACATCCTTGAGCGCCTGCCGATATACGTTGGACTATGGCCCTTGGTACGTGGCAGGGGGGCGTTAGCCCAAATAAGTGGCCCAGTTGTGAGGCTCTGTCCCGAACTATGGTTCTGGAAGAGAGCCCAGCAACGTGAAGACCGAGTAGACATAGGTGGGGTGGTTTTTGAAATATGATCACATGCAGGCAAACAGAGGGCTCTAAGTCCTAAAGAGATAGAATTTTGAAATTTTTTGAAGAAGCAAACATTGTTTTCATACAAGTCCTAGATTGAGGAGTGTTGTATTTCAGACCTAAGTCTAAGTGAGCATGCATAATTCTCCTCAATATGGTCCTACCAAACCATGCCTAGTCTACATGCAATCCATGTCAGCTGGGTTCAAGTCTAGGCTCCTAGGTTCACATGATATCAGGAATTAAAGCTGACATTTCATAGAACATAATTTTGACAATTGGGCTAAGTTAAAGCACATAATTGATCAGGCGAGGACAGGTCCCATCTCGGTCGCCAAACCTGTTATCATCGCAAAATTTTTCCCCTCCCTTGCGAGAGAGAAACGAATCTGCGAGTCAAACTCGACCAAAGTTTTGAAAATTGTTTTGAAAATTGTTTTGAAAATATACTCGCCTCCGTTTTGAAAATTTGCGGGAAAATTCCATGGAATGGGATCCGCCTGTCGGTACGAGGTTCAACCGTTCCTGGCACCTTTACCAGAGGTAATTGAACCAAGGACCAATTATGTGCTTTAACTTGACTCAAATATCTAAATTATGCTCTATGTTTCCTAGAATGCACAAAGAATCAGGCTTGTGCTATGGAATTTTGAAAAATGCAAGTTTGAGAAAATATGATGTTTGCTTTGGAAAATTGAAATGCATTTAGAAAAGAACTGGAAAATGCTTGAAAATGGAATTCTTGGGAAAATCATTGAATTTTATTGGAAATCGGAATTTTGCATTGGAAAGTGATTTCTCAGGAAAATTTGAACTTTAGAAAATCGATTTTGAAATTTGGAATTGCTTTTTTGAGAAAATGGATTTGAGAATTCTGAGAAAATCTAAGAAATTCATTGGAAAATGACTTTTGAAATGGAAAATGAATTCTCAGGAAAACTGGAAAATATGAGAAAATCGATTTCTGAAAACTTGGGATTTTGAAATTTGAGAATTTGAAAACATAGGAAAATCTTGATTTGAACTTGGGAAATGCTTTGAAATGTCATTTGAAAATTTAGAATTCTTGGAAAATCCAATCCTGAGAAAGACTTGGTAAATCCTTGAGAAAATTAAATTTTCTGAAATTGAAATTGGAAAATGAGTTTGAAAATAATGCAATTTGAATGATATGAATGAATGAATATGAATTTGAAAAGGGAATTTCATTGAGGAATTGGGAAATCCTTTTGAAACTTTGAGAAATGCAGTGCATTTTTGAAGTTAGCCTAAGAGTGTAGGCTGAATGTGGCTGATATAAAGATCATAAATCTTGGTTTTCTTCGTATTCTGACTATGGCCATAAATACGAATCCCACCGAGTTTATAAACTCCATAAAAGCTTGTGCATGTGCCATTCGTGTAAACCATAGTGAATTTGAAATAATGTGCATGAATCATACATCACATATTAAAATTTGCATAAATTAAACTATATGCAATGCAGCCCTATTCTAAGCAGAAAAGTAACTCTTATTCCAAATTATTACATTTGAGGTTACATTGAATTGAAATAAAAAAAAATAAAAGCTAAGTCTTCTTCTTGAATGTTCCTGCAAAACTAGAAAACAAGGTTAGCAAAAAAATATAGTTTTTTCTGAATTTATCCGAAAATATGGGAAATTATTAGATATTATTCAGATATAAACTCCAAATCATACCCCCTTTGATATAAACATGATAAATAATGAATAAATTTTGAAAATAAACTTGAAAATTCGAAATTGGGGTCAAAATGACCAAAATACCCCTGATGACCTTGAAATCAGGGTTTTCTGAAAGAATTTTTATAAATTTTGGAATTTTGAAAATCAAATGAAATAAATCAAACATAATATGATAAGATATGATGATATGCATGAAATTTTGGAGAATTAGAAATTGAAAATTCGAAATTTAGGTCAAAATGACCAAAATACCCCCAATGACAAGACTATGGCCTTGAAACCAAGGTTTTCTGAAATAAATTTTGTAAAATTAAAAAAATATGAAATGAAAATGACATTTAAATTAACCCTAATATGATTCTACATGCTTATGTACATGATAAAAACCCTAAAATGGCGAAAATATCATAAAACATCGAATTTAACCTGATTTTCGCTTGATTTTCGCTTCTAAATTTAAATATAAACCAACACATGGAGAAAATAAACTTGGAATTAAACCAAATTTGGCATGGACACCTACAATAACCCTAGAAACATAATAGAGCTCGAAAATATAAATTTTTTGTATTTTTAAATATGGAAATTCAAATAAAAACCTTAAATTTTGTGATTTTTGCCTAAAATGTTGATTCTAAAGGAGATTTAGGATATCAAATTTCCATAAAAAATTCCCAAATTTTATGGGGTGACAAAGGATAGTAAGTCAAGGATTTTGTACTTTTACACTTTCTGGTTTTGACCTATGGTCGGAGCTGTACCACTCCGGCAAGTCGGATCGGAATCCGGCGACTCTAGTAAATGAAAGAAACAGACAAGTTTCGGTAGAAAATGTTGTAAAAATGGCATACAGATGGTAAAATGGCTGAAATTGTGGGAAAATGTCCCTGACAAACAGAGTAAGATTTGATATTTTGACACTATTGGGATTTGGTTTATGGTTTGGAAAAGGTCATGCTGTTATCAGAGACCTAAATCTCTGAGATTTCTGGATATTGGAATCTGTTAGATAGAAGTGGAAAATCCGGAAAAAATAATGAAACAGATCCAAAAATTCCCAAATTTTTGGGAATGATAGGAAATTATGTTAGAAACAACTTTCATGTAGAAAGTTTTTGCAGACAGGTTACAGATTGGATGGACTCAGTGCATTAAGGTCTGTCTATACCCTGACGAAAGAAAATCAATATTTTCCCAGGGGTCTGAGAAATCCGATTTTTTTCAAAGGTCACAACTACTTGGAAAAACCTAAAAATTTTCAGATCACTAGTAAATTCCATTATGAATACACTGTGATTTGTTTAAGGACGATTTGAATCTCCCACAGGGGTGATTCCAAAGATTTTTGTATGCTAAAGCATAAATTGGAAATTCAGAGAGACAGAAAACCCGATGTAGGGTTTGATTTTCTAAATGGAGTTACAAAACCCGATTAGATTTGGGTTTTTTTCAGGAGATCAAAGACACACAGATCTAATAGCCATACAATTTAAAAAATTTATTGATGAATAAATGAACGTGAAATAGTGCATGGATTTCACACCAAAATGACAATTTAAACATTCTAAGTTAAGTAGTAATGAAATCTATATGGCATGAATGAAAAGGCTAATAAACTGAAAATTTTCATAAAATATAAGACTAAACGAAATTCAATGGGGGACATGATTCATTTTCTTGATGTTGGCTTATGAAACAAAAGATTCAATCTATCGATTAGATGAATCTTTCTTTATCTTAGCCCATATACATGTAGTATGTGTTTTTCTTACTTCCTAACACTTATAATCATGAAAGAAACTCCCACATCATTATAGACTCATTTTCATTTTTTTTTTTGAACTAACTGCCCAGCATTCACATGAACATAGCCTTTTAACATTCTCTTTCAATCACCAGATATTAGCAAAATTTGATGAAAGCTTTAATAACACAAGAATGGATCTTACCTTGGTACCTTGGTGAAATGAGTAGTGGCTGTGGTGATGATGGAAGGAAGGTTGTAGATCTGCTACACTTGTTTGAGGGAAGTTGAAGGTAAAGGAGCTGCAATGGTGTGGCGTAGGAGGAGGCTCGGCTGGAGCTTCACTAAGGCTTCAATTAGCGATGAAGGTTGGAGCAAGTAGGGAAGCAGCTGGGCATCCCTTGGAAGAGGTGGCTGCAGTGTTGAAGTGGCTGGCTGCTTTGGATGGAAGAAGGCCTGCAGGTGGCTGGAATAGCTGCACAAGCTGGATCAATGGTGGTGGTTGGAGGAAAAGCTGCTGTGGTGTGGCTGGAGCAGCACCTGTAGTGGTGATGGCTGGAGCAACAAGACTTGAAGGAGAGAGGTGTGAGAGTGATGGCTGTAAGGGAAAAGAAAGAGTTGCAGCAAGGAGGGGAAGAGAGAGAGAGAGAGAGAGAGAGAGAGAGAGAGAGAGAGAGAGAGAGAGAGAAAGAGAAACGTGAGTTAAGGGGAAAAGATGAGCCGTGAATGAGAGATAGGCTGGACTTGAATTCCCTTTTTGTTTTTAGTTGGGACCTTAGGAAAGATGTTATCTTTCCCTAAGTTACCATTAATTAATAAAGGAATGCTGTGTAATGTTCAAGGCTACAGCCGTATGGCTTTGGAGGAAAAGGGGAGTAAGGAAGAAAGGGGGGAAAGAAGGAAGGGAAGGAAAAGGAAAGAAGGGGGGAAGAAGGAAAAGGGAAGAAAAGGGAAGGAAAGAGGGAAGAAAGAAGAGGGAAAGGAAGAAAAGGAGTTTACGTGAGTGTGCTGGAGAGGAAAAAAAAAGAGGAAGAAAGAAAGAAAGAAAAAGAAAGAAAAAGGAAGAAAAAAAGAAAGAAAAGAAATAAAGTAGAAAAAAAAAAAAAAATATATATATATATATATATATATATATATATAAAAAAAAAAAGAAAATGGAGGAAGAAAGAAAGGAAATGGGAGAAATAGAGGGGCTGGAGGTTTGGGCGACCACCTTGTGGGTCCCACCTCTCTAAAAAAAATAAAAAATAAAAATAAAAATCAATAAAAACAAAAATAAACAAATAAAAAGAAGCATCTTTTATTTTATTTTTTTAATAAAATAGAGATGCAAATGAATGGGCCATCTCAGAGCGGGTCCAAATTTCAATTTTGAAATTCATTTTGAAGATTAGAGGGGTAAAATAGTCTTTTCAGAAAGTTTCCAGACGAAACGAGCTATTTTTGACAGTTTTTTAAACGAGCTCAGATTTTGAAGTTCAATACCCCGTTGCGAAGCAAATCCAGTGTAGAATTTGAAAATGTAATTTTGAAAGAAATCCAGATTGTTTTTCTCGAGAAAATGCTTTCAACAAAATGAGCTATTTTTGGCAGTTTTTGAAACGAGCTCAGATTTTGAAGTTCAATAGCTCATTGCGAAGCAAATCCAGTGTAAAAGTTGAAAATTTGATTTTGAAAGAAATCCAGATTATTTTTCTTGAGAAAATATTTCCAAATTTAGACTCCCGTGGTGAAAATGTCAATTTTGGAAACCCGAGGTTTGAAATTGATTTCTGAAAACTTTTTAAAACTCAATCTGGATTGAAATTTATAAAGCTGGAGTTCTGGACTTCGAAAATGAAATGAAATGTGATGAAATGCTGAGAAATGATATGAAATGATGAGAAATGACATGAAATGACATGCGAAATGCTAACCCTGAATAAAGAATTTTAGATTTTAGACCCCGATTGACACTTGTACTAGTTTAAAAAGTATTAAAACTGATAAAATTTGCAAAATAGCTCAAGAAATGGTTTTCGGGACTCTACTGGGTCAGAGTGACACTGAAAATTGGGGTTCGAGCTGGATTGAACTGATATAAGCTAGATTGAGCTGGGTTTTAGAGTTTCAGAACTCAAATTAACTGATCATACACTGACTCAACTGACCTTTCCAACTGAATTTTCAAGAAAAGCTGCCATTTTTAGAGAAATTGTATGGAATGATCATTACAATGAAGTGAATTACGAACCTGAACTGGGTTTGAGCTGAAACAAAGGTCAGTAATACTGAGGTGAACTAAAATCGAGGCTCAAACACTAGCTCAACTGACTAAACTCGACTCAATTTCAGCTAAAAGAGCTTAAATGGACTGAAATGGGCTCCTGGACACTTAGAAATGGTTTTGAACTGAAATTGGAGCGCTTGAACTCCTGGTGAGCTCAAGTTAGACTCTGGGGAACATGACTGACTGGGAATGACTGACTCGAAGACAATTTGTTCGCATTTGAGTGAGAAATGAGCTCATTTCTGAAGAAATGATCCCATTTTGGCAGGAATGGTCAGAAATGAAAATGGCTTTCTCACTGTGATTTCAAATGAGCTTGAAATGACTGATATTCTGACTGTTCTGAACTGACCAATGAGCTTGGTTGACTTTGACTGACTGGGGTCCGGGATGACCTAGGGGTAAAATGGAAATTTTCCTAATGGAAATGGGTAAAATGGTGATTTTCTGAAATTGACTCGGGGTTTGACTCCTACACTAACCTAACAGGGTTGGCACTGCACGAGGAGGGTTGTTTGAGAATGGATGAGGAAAATTTGGGGTGTTTACAGTCGACCCCCTTGTGGGTCCCACCTAAAAAAAAACTAAATAATAAATAAAAATAAAATAAAAAATGTAAAATAAAATAAACTTTTCTTCTCTTATATATATATATATATATATATATAAATTCAAAGACAAATACAAATGGATGGGCCATCTCAGAGCGGGTCCCAATTCTACTTTTGAAATCCATTTTGACGATTAGAGGGGTAAAATAGTCTTTTAAAAAAAATCCAGACGAAACAAGCTATTTTTGGCAGTTTTTGAAACGAGCTCGGATTTTGAAGTTCAATACCCCGTTACGAAGCAAATCTAGTATAGAATTTGAAATTTTGAGTTTAAAATAAATCCAGATTATTTTTCTTGAGAAAATATTTCCAAATTTAGACTCCCGAGGGTAAAAATATCAATTTTGGAAACTCGAGGTTTGAAATTGATTTCTAAAAACTTTTAAAACTCGATCTGGATTGAAATTTATAAAATTGGAGTTCTGGACTTCGAAATTGAAATGAAATGTGATGAAATATTATGAAATGCTAAGAAATGATATGAAATGATAAGAAATGACATGAAATGCTATGCGAAATGCAAACTCTGAATAAAGAATTTTGGATGTTAGACCCCGATTGACACTTGTACCAATTCAAAAAGTGTTAAAATTGATAAAATTTGCAAAATGATTCAAGAAACGGTTTTCGGATTCTACCGAGCTAGAGTGACACTGAAAATTAGGGTTTGAGCTGGATTGAACTGAAATGAACTGGATTGAGCTGGGTTCTAGGGTTTCGGAACTCAATTGAACTAATAAGACACTGACTCAACTGATCGCTTCGACTAAATTTTCAAGAAAAGCTGTCATTTTTAGAGAAATGGTACGGAATGGTCACTAGAGTGAAGTGAATTACGAACCTAAGATAGGTTTGAGATGGGTTAAAGATTAGTAATACTGACATGAACTAAAATTAAAGCTTGAACACTAGCTCAAATGACTGAACTCAGCTCAATTTCAGCTGAAAGAGCTGAAACGGGCTAAATTGGGCTCCTAGACACTTGGAAATGGTTTTGAACTTAAACTGGAGCACTTGAACTCCTGGTGAGCTCAAGCTAGACTCTAAGGAATATGATTGACTGTGAATGACTGACTCAAAGACAATTGACTTGGATTTGAGTGAAAGATGAGCTCATTTATGAAGAAATGATCCCATTTTAGCAGGAATGGTCAGGAATGAAAATGGCCTTCTCACTGTGAGCTCAAATGAGTTTGAAATGACTGATATTCTAAATGTTCTGAACTGAGCAATGAGCTTGGTTGACTCCGACTGACTGGGGTCCGGGATGACCTAAGGGTAAAATGGTAATTTTCCTAGTCAAAATGGGTAAATTGGTGATTTTCTGAATCTCACTCAGGGTTTAACTCCTACACTGACCTAATAGGATTGGCACTGCAAGGGGAGGCTTGTCTGAGCATGGATGAGAAAAATTTGGGGTGTTTACAGATGCCCCTCTTTGCTACTAAGTCAGCTTGAAGACGAGCTTAGTGGCAAAGAAAACCACACCAAATTTGGGCTATAAAAATGCTCCAGTTAGAAAGATCTAACTGGATATAAAGAGATTAGCCCTGATGAAAATGAAAAATATGAAATTGAGAATGAAGAAGAAAAATTCGCTTCAAAAGAAGTGAGATTCAGGTTTTGCCCTTAACCTGGATGGGACGGAAAACACTTCATGTAGAAACGAAGCTCAGGTTTGACCCTTAACCTGACCGAGAAATGAAATACCTCATCAAAATGAGGCTCAAGTTTAATCCCTTAACCTGACCGGGAATGAAATACCTCATCAAAATGAGGCTCAGGTTTAATCCCTTAACCTGACCTGGAAATGAAATACCTCATCAAAATGAGGCTCAGGTTTAACCCTTAACCTGACCGGGAATGAAATACCTCATAAAAATGAGGCTCAGGTTTAATCCATTAACCTGATCGGGAATGAAATACCTCATCAAAATGAAGCTCAGGTTTAATCCCTTAACCTGACCGGAAAATGAAATACCTCATCAAAATGAGGCTCAGATTTAACCCTTAACCTAACCGGGAATGAAATACCTCATCAAAATAAGGCTCAGGTTTAATCCCTTAACCTAATTGGGAATGAAATACCTCATCAAAATGAGGCTCAGGTTTAATCCCTTAACCTGACCGGGAAATGAAATACCTCATCAAAATGAGGCTCAGGTTTAACCCTTAACCTGACCAGGAAATGAAAAATGATGGGATTTTCGAAAGAAGAACCCATGATGGAACCTTCGGGCTTTCGCACAATGAATCCGATAGGGGTTTTGCGAAAGGAGGAAATTGGAGTCCCTAAAGCTTGAAAAAGGGTTTGATTTTGGGCGCCTCATTGCTGAGACTAAATAACTTTTGAAATTGATGACCTTTTGATATAAAATGATTGGTGACTTAACCTCAAGCCGAAATTGGACTATCTATGGTGGGACAGTGGGGACACAAGGTGTTACGAAAATGAAGCCATATATGATACTTCAAGTACAAGGTTTTGATGATGAACAAGTGAATCAACTGCATTTCAGCTAAGGCAATGAAGAAATGTGACAAACATTGAAGAATTCGATGAAGAATCTTTAAAGACTTATGTGCAAATGTTAAATTCATTAAAAGTCCTAGATTCTTGTAAGCGCCTTACTTAGAGTGCATATTTCGGTTGCATTTCAGCTAAAAAGTCTTTAGAAAAACTTTTCTAAAAGAACCCTTCATGAAAATCTTTTTAGAAAACTCTTTTTTTAAATTTTTGTGTTTATTAGTCGACCAATAGACTCACCAGTTGACTAATCCTTTCACGCCATATTTTCTAAAATGTCATTTTTATCAAATTAGTTGACCGAAGGTTTTATTAGTCGACCGGACAGAATGTCTATTTTCTGGAAATTTAGCAGCAGTCGACTAATGCTTTTATCAGTCGACCGGACACAACTTGTGTTTTTTAGAAAATTTTAGCAGCAGTCGACTGAAAGGTTTTTTAGTCTACTCATGATATTATCAGTCGACTAACTTTTCCCTAGTCGACTAAGTTTCAAATCTTCAAATTTTTAAATGGCTCGATAAACAGATCAGTCGACCGACGATAACTGTCAGTCTACTAATAACTAATTATTAGTTGACTAACTACTGTTCCAGTCGACTAATTTTGCCATTTTTTCCTAAAACTTTGAAAAGGCATGTCTTTTCATTTTTCAAACATTTTGATCGTTCAAAATAGACTTTTTTGACACCCTTTCATACCCTCAACGTATGAAATGTTTCAACTATAAATATGAGTGCATTTTACACTCAAAAGCACTGCAATTCAATCAATTTGAATCAATTACTCTTTGCTTTTCACTCATATTCATTTTCTCACTCACATGATATTTTTCACTTCAGTTTTTCACTCAAATTCCTTTGAGAGATAGTGAATTCATGAGTAGAGTATTTCAACAACCTCAAAAGCCAATTGCATCTCATTTGCATTCATAAGAAGGGCTCATAGGTTGTATTGTAAGATGTTACTTGTTTCAATTTTCTGTAAAAAGGACTCCTTGGTTTAAAGGAGTTGTTTGCTTTCAGTAGTTGTGTTACTGAAAATGGGACTAGATTTGGTCTATATGATCTTGTAGTTACACAAGGTTGATAGTGGAAATCTCAAGCGGGTTTTGCTTGGGGACTGGATGTAGGTCGGGAAAGACTGAACCAGGATAAATTATTGTGTTTTTTGTGTGTTTGCTTTGTGAATTGCAAAATCCATCAAAATTCCGTAGACAATTTTTAAAAGCACTATTCACCCCCCCTCTAGTGCTCGTTGCCTCGAACCTACTGCACTTTCACAAGGAAGTGTGTGAATCTGAGAACCCAGGCGCTCAGATTATACCAACAGAATGGAAGGAATCTTGAAAACTCCCGTTATCAAGTTCTAAAAGGGATAACAAATAATGTCAGGATGCACCAAAGATGAACCTCAAGCTCTCGCTTCATGTCAGGATAGCTAGAAAATATTGTCAAAATGTTGAAAATTGTTGTTGATTCAAAATAAATGGAAATGGTGCGTATTGATGAAAATATTTCCTCTTTTCTACCCGAAGTATTACCTCAGATTGGGCTTAACTCCGCAGAATCAAGATTCGAATTTAAATTGCTTGTAATTGACTTTCTTTCAAGGAAGCTATCAATTTCCTTGATATAAACAGAAAAGAGAGTAATCTTGATATTGTGAAAGCAATTGGTGAAAGAATATTGATAATAGAATTTCACAAAATTTAAAGAAGATTCTTGGTAGATTTGGTTGTTTGATATCCTCGGATTCTTTTCTCATGATCTTTCTGCCCTCTTTTTTTTTATTGGCAGAATTAGAGCTCTCTTCAGTTTTTTGGGAATTACATCATCCTTCATTTTGGAGATGTCCTGACTTTTTTTTCTCTCTTTTTTTTTAGGAAGGGTATGTCACAAACTCCTTCATCTTAGAGATGTTTTGATCCTTCTTTTCTCTCAGGGATTATATTGACGGTTATTGGCTCTTTGGTTGAAAATCTCTTGATGATAGCAGAAATTAAATATCCTTTAGGGTTTGTCTGGAGGCTCATCACAATCGCCTTCATCTTGACGGTGATCTGAACTTTCCCTGAAAGGATCCGTCACAAACTCCTTCATCTTGGAGATGATTCAAATCTTCTTTGGCCCTGGGGGTCTAACTTGCATAATTCACCTTCATCTTGACGACAATTGAGAGATCCCTTTTTGCAGATATTTAATTGCAGCTTAAATGATTGAGGAGATATGAAAATAGAATGGATTTTTCTGTATCACCCAGGATATTTCGAGTACCTTATTATCCAAGAATGATCTTTAAAAATGTGTCATTGACTGCGATCAATATCGATCACTTATGACCTTGCAACAACATTGAATTTTCTTTGCTGGCCATATCGAGGATTTATTCTTCATCCTTTTGGTTGGTCAATAAAAAGATTTTGAATTTTGAATCCTTCTTCGCAAAAGCTTTGTCCTTTCAGAAGTAATACTGAAGGTATTCCGAGGTAATAAATTTTTTTTTTTGCTAAAAAGATTTTGAAATCAACAAGCAAATTGGCAAATTATTCTTGAAATCCTTGGTGAAAGAAATTGCTTGAGGTCTAATTGACACATCCATGACCAAATTGAGTCCTAAAAAGACTCAATAAAAGATCAACTCGAAAGTTAGGTTTTGTTTTGACTTACCAGCTCGAAAAAAAGATTTGGGTTGACCGACTAGCTCGAAAGCAAGATTTGGGTTGACCGACCAGCTTAAAAGTAGGATTTGTTGACCGACCAGCTAGAAAGCAGGATTTGTTGACCGACCAGCTCAAAAGCAGGATTTGGGTTAACCGACCAGCTCAAAAGCAGGATTTGTTGACCGACCAGCTCGAAAGCAAGATTTGTTGACCGACCAGCTCGAAAGCAGGATTTGTTGACCGACCAGCTCGAAAGCAGGATTTGTGTTGATCGACCAGCTCGAAAGCAGGATTTGTTGACCGACCAACTAGAAAGCAGGACTTGTTGACCGACCAGCTCAAAAACAAGATTTGGGTTGACCGACCAGCTCGAAAGCAGAATTTTTTGATCGACTAGCTCGAAAGCAGGATTTGGGTTGACCGACTAGCTCAAAAGCAAGATTTGTTGACCGACCAGCTCAAAAGCAAGATTTGTTGACCGACCAGCTCAAAAGCAGGATTTGTTGATCGACCAGCTCGAAAGCAGGATTTAGGTTGATCGACCAGCTCAAAAGCAAGATTTATTGACCAACCAGCTCGAAAGCAGGATTTATTGACCAACCAGCTCGAAAGCAGGATTTGGGTTGACTGACCAGCTCGAAAGCAGGATTTAGGTTGACCAACCAGCTCAAAAGCAGAATTTGTTGACCGACGAGCTCGAAAGCAGTATTTGGGTTGACCGACTAGCTTGAAAGCATAATTTGTTGACCGACCAGTTCGAAAGCAGGATTTAATTGAAAGATTGAATTTGATGATTTGAAATTGATTGACATTGATGAATTTGTAACTCGAAGGCTTGGAAAGTGATAGATATTGATAAAGTTGTAACCCGAAGGCAAAAAAATGATTGATGTTGGTAAGATTGTAACCCAAAGGCTTGAATTTGAGAATCTGGTAAAGTGGGCGACCTAGAGGCCTGATTGAAAAAATTGGATAACCCGAAGGTTGAAATTGAGAATTAAATGACCCGAAGATCAAAATTGGGAATCGAATGACACAAAGGGTCGAAATGGGAAATCAAAGATCAAAATTTAAGGAATTGAATGACCCGAAGGTCGAAGTTGAGAATTTGAATGACCCGAAGGTCGAAATTGGAGATTGAGTGACCCGAAGGTCGAAATAGAGAATTGGGTGACCTGAAGGTCAAAATTAGAGATTTGGAAATTGGGTGGCCCGAGGGCCGAAATTGGTAATGTGATGGCTCGAGGGCCAAAATTGGTAATTAAAACTTGAATTTTGATGAATAATCAACACGAAGACTGAACCCAAGAGGTCGACTGACACGACCAACCAGTGAGACACTAACACTAGTGCTCAGTTTTGAAAGAGTACCAGTATGAATATCAGGTTTTGAAAATATGTCAACATAAACATTGGATTTTGAAAATATACCAGTTTGAGCGCTGGGTTTTGAAAGTGTACCAGTTCGAGCACTGGATTTCGAAAATGCATCAGTTCGAGCACTGGATTTTAAAAATGTACCAGTTCGAGCACTGAATTTTGAAAGCACACCAGTTCGAGCACTGGATTTTGAAAATGTACCAGTTCGAGCACTGGGTTTTGAAAATATACCAGTTCGAGCACTGGATTTTGAAAACATACCTTGTTTTTAAATTGAGACTTGAATTTTTGAAAGAGACCTATGCTCTTAAAGTATTTGGGAATTGTAACGAGAATGATTGTCGGGGTCTCAGGATTATCCCTTATCCTGAATGGGTAGTTCAGGTTTATCCCTTAACCTGAAGGGGAAAATGAATTTGATGCAAATGAATATAAATGAGTGTGAATGAATGCATGCAAATGCAAATGAATGCAAATGTATGCAAATGAATGCAAAATGATGTAAATGGATGCACATGCATGCAAAATGAGAGATTTGTTTGATCATGCATGCATATAGGACATTTTGAAGTAAAAAAAAAATTCAAAAAAAATGCCCCAATATAATAGGGGATGGAAATTTTGGATAAAAAGAAGATAATTGACAAAGTGACTGACTTCTTGATTGATTAGAGAGACACCCTGAGAGAGGTCATTCCTTATAAGAGTTGTTTGACAGAGAAGAAGAACAAGCTTATGAGAAAAATTGATAATTTTATTAATGCATTGAAGGAAATATGACAAATCAAGGAAAAATAAATGGGATTGCATTACCCCTTCAAAAGATGCTAGCATCGTCAGCTTCTTGAATGATTGAGGAAAGATCTCGGTCAAGATGACTAGTCCTCCTTTTCATCTTCAACGAGGAGATTCTTACCAATGCAGTCTTGAACGATATTCTTGAAGATGAAACAATGCTCGGTATCGTGACCCATTGTCCGATGAAACTTGCAGAATTGATCTTTAAACCTTCCCATGGTCACAGGAGAATCCGCTATCTTGGGGAGTCTAACCATCCCTTTGGCTATCATGTATTCTAGAACTTGCTCG
The DNA here is from genome assembly GCF_984573655.1 of Nuphar pumila. Lineage (NCBI taxonomy): Eukaryota > Viridiplantae > Streptophyta > Magnoliopsida > Nymphaeales > Nymphaeaceae > Nuphar > Nuphar pumila. The sequence continues at coordinate 49,854,990 of NC_143257.1, read as the reverse complement.
AGCGGCTATTCTAAGGGAGTAAAATTGTGATCGTATCCCCAACCGTCATGCTTTGGTCTCCCTTGGAGTTTTAATTATAGTTGGATGCTCGCGGGAGGGCTGTCATTCTGCTTGTTGATTTTGTCCTCTTGTCCTGTATGATCATCTTTGCTGAAATTTAGACTCCCTGATCCGCCGATATGGTTCTTTCTGCCACCCCTTTTGCTTTTGCCATTGCTGTTGCCGGGGGCATTCACAGAGAATGTGAAGTTTGACTTCTTTTTGGTATCTGAATTGCTCTTTGAGAGTATGAGACTCTCATATACTCCATTCTCTATTCCCATCTCGAGTCATTCAGCTTGTTCTATCAATTCGATGAAAGATCGTGCTGGGGAAGTAGAGATCAGGCTTCTTAAAGGTTGGGAGAAATTATTCAGGATGACCGACAATGCATGCCCTTATGATATCAGATCTTTCATTTGATTGTAGGTGGATCTCCATCTGTGGATAAAGTCTTTGGCCTTTTCAGTGTCCTTCTACTTCAGATTGTAAAGATGATTTAGGGTGGGTAGCACCTCGGTATTGAACAAGAATCGCTTAATGAAAAGATTAACCACCTTGTCAAATTCCTTCAACTCAATGGGATTGATGTGCTCTGAATACCATTTAGCAGCAGTGCCCTCTAGACTGCGAGGAAAGCATCTAAACAAAGCGCGATTGTCTCTCTTGAATCTATTGCATTCTGTAAAGAACATAGCCAAATGAGCCTTGGGATTGCCAGTCCCATCAAATTTGACAAATTTGTGAGGGAGATCTTCTAGGCTGTCATCTCCTTCCAGACCATCATAGAATTCTTTGCTTGTGAAAATCCTTTTGCCCTTGTCGCTGGCTTGCAGATCTTGAACTATCCTAACCATATCTCTGAACTGTGGTTGGTCAGAATCACTGATAGACTGATCTTTGAATTTATGGGCTGACCCCTGCCTCTGAGTAGACTTGCGGAGTATCTGCTGAGTCTCAATTTCTTCATCTGTGTCCTCCACTGATTCCTCTTCATCAGACGTATCTTCATGCTGGACACACTTTTAGATATCTTCACCTGCTTTTTTGACTGTATGACCCCTAGCCTTTGGTTTGACTTGGGTCTGCTATATACTGGCTTCTACTTGCTCTGCCAGCATCTCGGTCATCATCTTTTTAAACATGGCGTACATCTGAGGATCAATGCCATCCTCAACCTGTTGCCCTTGATTTCTACCTGAACGCGGGGAATCCATTTCTTCTTCTAAAGCTGTCGAATATGCAATGCCTTCGACTGGTGCAATTTTCTTTCCTGACCTTGTCTGAACCATTTAAATACTGCGAATGCTCTCTGCAGGGCAAAATTGATGGTTAAGCTTTTGAGAGGGATTTTGATTAGAAGAAAATATTTGCTGAGAAATTTGGTAGACAATTGAAAGAATATCCCATTACTAGGGATTGAGTCATTGCTGGAATTACGATAATTGCGTTGCAAATAAACAACTGAAAATTATGCTTTGTTACCTAGGCGAGGTCGTCAAACCAAGAATTGAAGAATTTGCAAGTTTTTTATTCATTGAAGGAAAAACATGTTTGCATTAATAGTAAACTTAGAAAAAAGGGGGCGGACAGACAATTTGTCACCACTCTTTATAATCAGCAGAGACACGAGGACCGGGAAAAAGTGAAAGAGTAACAAAAGAGTCTCAGCCATATCTGGCAGAATGGTATGTTCCGAACCACTATGCTGATGTAAGGTCGAACTCTGGCATGACTCCTGATAGTAGCCGCATCTCCATGTGCTTCTGTCTCTGAGAAAATTGTCGGACACACCGCTCTAGATGATAGTAAGCGCAGAAGAATGAACAAAGCAGCTTGAATCTCTTGTCATATGCATAGGTGTATCTGGGAGGTGATGACTCTCTATCAAAATAGTCTCATACCACTTCTTCTTCCTGCAGATGATTAATCAGGAACCGGTATCGTGCAACTGAAAGGATCTCCTTGCCATTGTATCTGAACGAACTAGCTTTGGTCGGTACATGCTGAAGGAACCAGGACTGAAGTGCATAAGTACATCTCTCAACCAAAATGGATTCTCCAAGCGTGAAGCAAGTCAATCCTCTGTATAGAAAAGCAAGTGCGGCCATGGCTATCAATGTAAGATCCGCGAATATTTTTGAGGAGTTTACTGCTTACCTAGTGTTGATATGTATGCTTTCATATAATTATGAGGTTATATCGTATAATTAAGCATATTTTGGATGTGCCTTGTGTTTTGGCTTTGTACGCAAGACCCGAAAATCACGTAAATATACTGTGTAAGTAAGAAGTGCCTAATTCTAGAAAAATTTATCCTTGAAATTTTAAGGGTTAATTTATAATATGTTTTTATATTTTGTCCCCGAATTTGGGTCCTATACGATGTAAAAATCTTGTTAGTGCATGTGAATTACAAGTTTTGGACCCGAAATCATAATACGCTTAATTCTTGCAAACTGAAGGTAATTTTATTGAAAGGCCTTGACCATTTCATATTAATTGAGGTTGTATAGAGCACTAAATGATTTATTTGAATTTAATCGATATTTTAGTGCATTAATTAGGCATGGTTTTGAAACACAACATATGGCAATTTTTGGATTTGGAGCGGATCAACTAGATGAGGACCCAAATCCATTGGGCATCCTCTCTAGTGGACACTCTTGGTCATGGTTGACCAGATGGTCAAGGTTTGACCAGATGGGTGGCACTTTTGAAAACTCTTGCATGGTTTTTGAAAAAAAGACCTTGATTGGCCTTGGGCTTTTCAAAAAGGCTAATTATGAAGCATCATAAGGGGGCACACTTTTCAAAGAGACCATGGGGCTGGCACCCCATGGCATTTTTGCAACATTTTTGAAGGATTTCAAATGCTAGAAACCCATTGGCTGAGCCTTAGAGGCAGCCCTTGTAATATTTGAAAACTATAAAGGCTTTCTTAAATGGCATTTTTGAAAAGACTTTTAAAAAGTTCAAAAGCACACCATGCATTGGGCATGGATTCCTAGGAGGGGGGCGTGAAAAACCCCAGCCCTCCATCCTAGCTGGGTTAATCCCAGCCGTCCACTCCATTAACCCTAGTTATTTAGAGTTGTGAAGAGAGAGAAAGAGGAATGCCTTGGGCGTTTTTCCTTAGAGCCTCTCTCTCTCCTCTTCCCCCTTCCTTCTCCAAAACCGTGGTGAGTGTGAGAGAGAGGAGACTTTATGGGTGTGAACCTGGTCCCAGCTCCAGCCGTGAACCCCTTTACCTCCAGCTCCACTAAAGCCTCGTAGGTGAGACACTCCTACACAACCCCCATGAAAGTGGATTTCGTTTTAGCATGCTTACAATGTAATTTCTTTTGTTAAATGTGGTAGTGAGTTGCCTTTTGAAATTGTTGGGTTTCTTCCTCATTTAAAATCATTTTGGGTTCTACTCGTTACCATTGATTTTCGTTGCATGCATTGCACTGAGCAAAGAAATGGTGAGACGCTCCTACTCATGTCCATAGAGGTGGTTTTTCGATCGAGCATGCATTTTGTGGAGCAAATGATGGTAGAACGTGATTCTAATGTTTTCATTTTCCTTCCGTTTCATAGAACTTTTTATTATGTTTTTGCATTGTGGTTGCAAATAGGGGTAGTCATCTCACATCTTCATGCGTTTCCCTTGGTTTCGGCACATTTTGTTCACTATGGTTTGATTCGTAGCAGCTAAGGTTCGTCCAAGAGCATTTTTGGTTTATCTTTGGGTTCCACATTGTCGGTTTCGTTGAGTAAACACGCATGCATTGAAGAAGGTTTTCGGATTAGTAGGCCCTTATGCTTGGTTTGTCCTCTTTTCGCCATTTAGTCATTTTTGACTTGATATGGTGTCGAGTGTTATTTTTTTTCTATTGTTGGACACATCGAGTGCTCTAGCATGCATTAGGGATTTTGCTTTTGAATTTCGCAATGGCTAGAAGCCATTTCAAGTTCAAGCATTTTCTTTTGGCTGTTGGCGTGTTTGGTTCATAATGTCAGTCGGGCCTTGCCGAGACATTTTTGTCCTCCTCCGTTTTGTCTAGGAAGCCATGGTTTTGCGCAAGACCAGCAAACCCGGCTTTTGCGGGTTAGCCCCTTGTGGGTGCTGTTGGCTTTGTCCAAAAACAGGTTGAGCCATGAATAGATGCACATCCAGTTCCCCTTTTGTTTTCAGTTATTTTTATGTTTTGTTAGTTGTCAAGCCTTTGCTTTATTTTGCTTGGCTGGAACGGTCCAGACATGCTGGACGTGTTCAGCAAGGTTCATCCCAGTCTGACCCTCAGCGTGGGAGCCCCTTCCTTTCTCCCTTTCTTTTCGGTTTCAGCTTGAGCATTAGCCGAACCCACCAACTCGGGTTGGTGTGGGTTCGGACTCCTAGCCCTGGCCTGACATGGTCTGGACCAAATTTGGTCCAGACCTGTCAAAGGCCTGCCCCAACTTGTTCAGTGGGGCGTCATGCCCTGCATGCCTTTTTACTTTTGGGTTTTGTTTTGGAGCCCTGCTGCAGCCGTGCAGCAGATAGGCTGCCGCTGTGTGCATGCAGGTGGTGCACCCTTTCTCTGCGTTGCTGGCTGGGTTTAGCTTGGGTCTGGATGCACAATTCAGACCGTGATCAATTAGAGAACGCCCTCCATGGTCTGGACCAGTCAGTCCAGACCTGGACTGGTCTCCTTTGCTGAACGGTGCTTGGTCTGGACGTCCAATCCAGACCCCTGCATGCAGTTGGAACTGGACCAGCATGGGTCTGGACCGATTCGGTCCAAACCTGGATGTCCCCTCGTTGCGTGGACCGCTTGTAGTGGCTTCTCCCTGGACCAAACCCACTTGGTCCAGGAGGTCCGATCCCAGCCGCATACCGTGTTGCTTCCTCCCTTTGTTTCAGCAAGACCGCCTTTTGGGGGTTTGTTGTGTGCAGGGTTGTGGCACCTCATGGCACCGGGTGCCTAGTATGCTGGCCGACCCATGTCCAACCTCTTTGACGCTTTAGACCTAGAGTGTTAGCAGCTTTTGCACGTAGTTAGCAAACCTTCGGGCTGTAGCTTATGGAGCTGCAAGGACACACGTAGCACGGAGTCCAATACCCCAATACCCTTACGGTTTTGACTCGTGGCGTCGCAACGAATAGTGCACGCCAACCAATATATATATATATATATATATATATATATATATATATATATATATATATATATATATATATATATATATACATATGTACTCGATTATGAATGCACAAAGAATGATACATTCATTGATGTGTGTTGTGTGGACTTAGCCCTGCACACGTGTGATCGTGGTCGCAATAAGAACGCAAATGATGGCGATAATGCCTAGTTAAATGCCTTTGTATAAGACAAGTTTTGGCGTAATTGAGGAACCTATGGCGTAGGACAAACAAGATACATGAGCATGGCACTTACCTCGCCTTACAAGGCATGACACAAAAATATATATTTAATTATTTAAAAGTATTAACTTGTGTTTATGGCATGGTTGGTGATGGTGTACACAGCCACACACACTTTGGCACGTAAGCTTTGCATAAACGAATGCTTATAATTATGCATGGGTTAGTTTCAACATAGAACGCAAAATAATTGAAATTGATGTCCTATCGAATGCCTCTTCATACAATAGGGTTCTTGCGAAACATATAGCGTATGTTACCTAAGGAAGGAAATCGTGGTTGGGCTTGTTATACTTGTTTGCACGTATCACTTTGGCAAATTTCATGTTTTCCCTAAGTACGTAGGTATTCTCAAGTCCATGTTGGATATTGCAGTCTTGTGAGACTTAGGCGACATCTGGAACTCCTTGGCGAGTCCTGTTGCGGGCAATGGCCCCACTTAGCGAGATAAGCTCGCTTATGGTCGCAATGCATGGTTTCAAGAACCTTGGCACAGCCTCTGAGTCACACCTTACCGTGATAAATGTTTCTAACTGTCTCATCATATTGCACGATGTGGTTATTGTCATTCGACTAGTTCTCGCACGTACGACACAATGCACATTCGTGTCCACCTGTATTTGTACACAGTTCACGATGTAACATCAATAACTTTATGTTCTGTGATGCATACCTCTCCTTGTTGTCATGACCGTCAGTGGTGGCTCTTTCTGGGGCAAACCTACCTGGCTCATAGGATTCGGTCCCAGTAGTGTGCGGGATATGGGACAGTACAGCTAGTTGTTCGTCTCCATCTTTTTCTTCAGTTGAACCCTTAGGGGGTGTTACCACCTCGTCACGGGTGTTGTCTCAGTTCAGCAGCACAGCCCAAACTGGGCAGGCTTGTGTGCGCTTAATGTCTTATACATCAGTGTGGTTGGTAAGGTTGCCGACCTGTTTGGGGAAATTGTTCCAACACAGTTGTTGGATTTTCCTCCCTTTAGTCTCGTTTCCATTTCGATAGAGAGCTCCAAACTGCATCCTATAGGGCTGTAGTAGTGTCTGCGAGATAGGTTCCGATGAACCTGCTACCTAGGTCTGTACTGTTGTCCAGACCAGCGGGCCACTTGGACTCGCATGGCAGTATCACCTTTATAGTATTGGAGACTTCGTTCCCGAGTTGTGCTTGGGATGCATTCTAGGAGGATGGTGCGGCGGGTTTTGGGCACGAGTCTGGCCCTTGTTACAACCATATTGGGTTGTTGTTGCTGCGGTTTCGGTGCAGCAAGTGTTCGGGCTTCATCCTTGTAGTTTCGTTGTCCTTTGTACAAGATAGCTAGTTGACTAGCCGTACCTTCCCCATTGCACGACGTAGCTGCCACTTTACCCTTTCACAATGATTGTCTCTATCGCCGCCTTGATAGCAATCATTTGTAGTTGGATATGTATTTGTTACGTGTGCAATGTCATGCTAAATGCATTGGAGTTAGTGCCCTTTGCTTATATGGTTCTTCAATTGTAAAACAGGTTAACGCTTGTGTACAATGAGATTCAGTGTAAACCATGTGTTTTATTGTCTTGCATGATTAGATCATCCGAATGGTTTGGTTCGATGGTTCGAACAATGTGTCTTCTTCTATGTGTTCTTGACACTTGGCTTTTGCACACCTTTCGAGGTACTTGTTCCTCGTTGTATTGCCATGAGATTCACGAAATTTAAGTTTTTATACGACAATACTTTGTGTATCCATGTCGTAGACCTCCTTAGCAAGTCATTATCGGACTGTAGACCCACTTTGCGAGATGAGCTCGCTTACATTAAGAACACATGTTTTGTATGTTTGTGCACACCACTCGATCTGTTCGAGAGTTGCCTTGCCATGGACAAATGTTTCTAACTGTCTCATTGCGAGGCATGTTGCTCTGCAACGTTGCATTAGCTTGTTTGTGTGCTTGTCGTGTTCTGCTCATGCATGACTACTCGCACTTGTGATTTACTCGCTTAGTTCATATTATTACATTGAAGTATGATGCATGCTCACACTTGATTGTTCAGTACACACTCGTGTTGTTTTGCCTTGTTTGTGGATATGCGAGTGCCATTGTTAATGTTTAGAGACAATGCTTTATGCAATGGAATATTAATGAAATATTGTATGTTTATGAATGTGTATTTGCTTGTACACTAAATTGCCTCTCAGAAATGATAAATGCAATGCCACGGTGTTTGTACTTGTGCAAAAGATAGAATCATGTGATACTCCTACACTTTGCACTTGGCACATCCTGACACGGTTATTGAGTAGTACATACTCTGAGGAGGTACATTGCTTAAGGCTTTGGTAAGCGCACCACGTGCCCTTCATGAAATGAAAAGACTGAACACCATAGGGTATGAAAATGAAATGACTCGATATGGGCTCAGTTGGAGTCTTTGGGCAGTGGCCCCTGTGTTGTATGGACTCTTGTGTGTTATACCTTAAAACAAAAATGAATAATATGGTGTTATGACTACTTTCACGAGCAGTGTGCTCCGTTGGCCGTGTGAGGCTGAGCACGTGAATGGGCAGGCCAAGTCCTTGTTTTGCGTACCCTACAGGGACCACGAGGCAAATTCCTCGTTGTGAGGTATGATTGAACATGAGCCTTAAGAAAGATAAACCTGTTTCGCCCCATTCACAAAATGGTTTACCTTCGGAAAGGGTGGATGGTACAACCCTGAGTGACTTGTCGTTACTACGACACATGTTTTGACAGGAGTTGTAGCGTCCTTTGGCCTCCAGTCACTCAGAGTCAGGGAGGTCGAGGTTACCTTTTTTAGGACCTCACTACTGCAGTAGTATGGATTGCAATCATTGCCTATGCGAGTATTTTCTCCTAGCCGTGTGTTGCTCGCATGAGGTTGAACTCGATTTGTAGCTTCCCCGGTTACCACACTAGAACGTGAATAACAGACACCGGGTGCATGTCTCACAGAATGCGAGGTTTTTTCGCGTACCCGAAGGAGTAATCAAAAGAACTTAAAGACTAACCAATCAGCTGACTTACTGTAGTTGTTACTTTACTTACTCTGTAGTTTGGGTTTCAGTTGCCCTTCTTGTTCAGTTGTTACTTTGGTTGCCTTGTTGTCCAGTACTTGTTATAGTTTGTTACTGCTGTGAGTGCCTGTCTTACAGTTATTTCAGCTATTACTATAGTGCTTGCTGCTTAGCACTTGTTACAGTCGCTACAACTTGTTACCTTTCAGTTGACTTGTACTTGTCCCTTTTGCACTTACCTGACACCGTTCACGACACATTTGCTTACTATGTTCCTTAATGTATACTTACCAGTTGATATGGATTGTGCAATGAATTAGCATAGTTACTGCTCATGAATTCTTGCTTGTTATTTCCACTGATAGTTTTGTACTCTTGCTCATGTTGTAACTGCTTAATTACTGTAAATATGCATGCCATGTGTGTCATGTATAGCTCTGCTTCGTTTTCCACACTTTGGTATATTGTGCTTGGTTTGTCTCACCAGCTCGAGAGAGTACTGACCCCGTTTTATGGGGATACAGGTTGCTTAGGTGTGCGATGGAGCTCGATGTGCTGCAGCTGACTCTGGACCCACACTTCTGATACTTGCTGGATCTTGGCAGTTTGGTTTTGTATAAGGGAAAAGAGATTTGTACACTTGTAAATGTATTTAATAAAAAGTTGTTTCCTTTTCTGTTGTTCTCTGTATCCCGCCCAGAGTTTCCACTTGTTTTCCCTTTCAGTTTTCCGCACTTGTGCTCTCTGGTTTTCAAAAAAAAAATTCCCTAAAAATCCAAAGGATTTTCCAAGTAGAAATTCTGAGGCGCCACAGAGCTGGTATCAGAGCAGTGTTTTTTTTTTAAAGAGATAAAGAAGTGTGGTTCAAGTCTCTACAAGCATCGACCATCGCACTATAAGTATTTCTAATTCATTTCTGTTGGTTAATGACTTATTCTGCTTGATTGATGATTTTGTGTGTTTTTCGGGTGTCGTCCGATGTGAGACCCCATTTTTACGTTTAAGCCACGTATATCAGGCTTAAGTTATCGATTGTTGGAATCTAAGGGTTCGTTTGCGCTTGTGGACCTGGTTTCCCAAGCTGTTTCGAGTAGACTCCTACGAGACTTGAAGCTCTTGATTGAGATCTAGGGGAATACTTGCGTAGTTCGCCCCTATCATTCTACATTGTGTGGTAGAGACGATTGATTTATTATAACGACGATCGAACGAACATCCTAGTCATGTTAAGGATGAGATAGCTTTGATTATGCATGCTTTGAGGTCATATTTTGGGAACGTAATGCTTATGATGGCAATAATGAGTAGCGTAGTGTGAATCTCCTTTGTGATATGATTGTTTTGCTATCTGAATAGAATCGTCGAGAGCATACGGTGGATGCTTAGATCCGATGTATGATTGTGGTTCGTAGAACCTTGTTAAAAGAATGTGTGATTCTTTGTTCTGCTACGATGTGTATATATGCTTAAACCCTTGATAGTGGTTCTGACCCTGAGTGCGGTCAATGATCTTGATTAGTCGATTGTATTGATGTTTTACTGTGTATGGTATTGGATCTAATCTCCAATGAAGTATCTGTGAGGGTAGGTATGACCAAGACTAGGTAATTCGACTAGCATGGTGAATCTCTGTGAGGAAACACTATCCAAGACCGGGTAGCCACGGAGGCGGTGAACTGTGAGGAAGTGTACTGTCCAAGACCAGGTAAACCATCTAGGGTGGTAAGTCCGTGTCAGATTGTACGTTTCCCAAATCTGGCGATCCGGCGGATAACTTGTGTGATTTTGATCTCCTGATATTGATCGATATAGCTAGTTATGATCTATAAGTCCGATCTTTCTAGCGATAGCGACCCTGTAGGATGTCACCTACGATTGTTCGTAGAACATGTTTCTCTGTCATGTTGCTGCACGATTGAGTTGTGATGTGACTTTTGTTTGAATTGTAATGAATGTTGCCTGATTTTGTGTGTTGTGTGCTCGTGATTTCTGCATGATTGCGGCGATTAATGCTTAGCGAGCATGGTTGTCAAACCTATCAATTGATTTACTGTGTCTTTTTGTCATGATAGATGGCTCAGAAGACTAGATGCAACGATATTTTGAGTGTTGTGAACAACCTTGCAGAGGTTGTGCAACAACAAACGATCGCGATTCAACAGTTAGATGCGAATCTTCAACTCGTAGCCCAAGGTGGGCAGAATAATAGTGCAGAAACCTATAAGCTATCCATAGATTTGAATCTTCCTGCTTTTGAGAATGAGACCGACCCTGAGATTGCCGAGTTGAGTATACGTGAGAGAGAGCAAAAACGTCAGAAGGTATCTCAGAAACACCAGCGTAAGCGATCGATTGTCCAGCAAAAGCGACCACAGCGATCGAAAGTTCAGCGGAAGTGTCGACGGTGCGACGTAGATCACGGTCTTGGAACTTGTCCTCTCTTTGATGGCAAGTGTTTTAGGTATGGACAACCTGAGCATGTTGCCCAGTTTTGTCCCAAGAAGTCTACATGAGGCTTAGTTGTAGCCGATTAGGCATTGTCAGACGAGACGTGACCATTTTGTTGTTGCTCCATGTTTTGTGATTTCGCGAACGAAATCCTTTTCAAGGAGGGTAGGATGTAAGATCCATGAATATTTTTCAGGAGTTTACTGCTTACTTAGTGTTGATATGTATGAATTCATATAATTATGAGGTTATATCGCATAATTAAGCATATTTTGGATGTGCCTTGTGTTTTGGCTTTATATGCACGACCCGAAAATTGCGTAAATATACTGTGTAAGTAAGAAGTGCCTAATTCTGGATGAATTTATCGTTGAAAATTTAAGGGTTAATTTATAATATATTTTTATAGTTTTTCTCTGAATTTGGGACCTATACGTCGTAAAAATCTCGTCAGTGCATGTGAATTACAAGTTTTGGACCCGAAATCGTAATAAGCTTAATTCTTGCAAACGGAAGGTAATTTTATTGAAAAGCCTTGACCATTTCGTATTAATTGAAGTTGTATAGAGAACTAAATGATTTATTTGAATTTAATCAATACTTTAGTGCATTAATTAGGCGTGGTTTTGAAACACTACATATGGCGAATTTTGGATTTGGAGCGGATCAACTAGATGAGGACCCAAATCCATTGGGTGTCCTCTCTAGTGGACACTCTTGGTCATGGTTGACCAGCTGGTCAAGGTTTGACCAGCTGGGTGGCACTTTTGAAAACTCTTGCATGGTTTTTAAAAAGAAGACCTTGATTGGCCTTGGGCTTTTCAAAAAGGCTAATTATGAAGCATCATAAGGGAGCGCACTTTTTAAAGAGAGCATGGGGCTGGCGCCCCATGACATTTGTGCAACATTTTTGAAGGATTTCAAATGCTAGAAACCCATTGGTTGAGCCTTAGGGGCAGCCCTTGTAATATTTGAAAACTATAAAGGCTTTCTTAAATGGCATTTTTAAAAAGACTTTTAAAAAGTTCAAAAGCACACCATGCATTGGGCATGGACTCCTAGGAGGGGGGCATGGAGCACCCCAACCCTCCATCCTAGCTGGGTTAATCCCAACCGTCCACTCCATTAACCCTAGCTATTTAGAGTTGTGAAGAGAGAGAAAGAGGAATGCCTTGGGCGTTTTTCCTTAGAGCCTATCTCTCTCTCCTCTTCCCCCTTCCTTCTCCAAAACCGTGGTGAGTGTGAGAGAGAGGAGACTTTGTGGGTGTGAACCTAGTCCCAGCTCCAGGCGTGAACCCCTTTACCTCCAGCTCCACTAAAGCCTCGTAGGTAAGACACTCCTACACAACCCCCATGAAAGTGGATTTCGTTTTAGCATGCTTACAATGTAATTTCTTTTGTGGAATGTGGTAGTGAGTTGCCTTTTGAAATCATTGGGTTTCTTCCTCATTTGAAATCATTTTGGGTTCTACTCGTTGCCATTGATTTTCGTTGCCTGCATTGCATTGAGCAAAGAAATGGTGAGACGCTCCTACTCATGTCCATAGAGGTGGTTTTTCGATCGAGCATGCATTTTGAAAAGCAAATGATGGTAGAACGTGATTCTAATGTTTTCGTTTTCCTTTCGTTTCATAGAACTTCTTTTTATTGTGTTTTTTCATTGTGGTTGCAAATAGGGGTAGTCATCTCACATCTTCATGTGTTTCCCTTGGTTTCGGCACATTTTGTTCACTATGGTTTGATTCGTAGCAGCTAAGGTTCATCCAAGATCATTTTTGGTTTATCTTTGGGTTCCACATTGTCGGTTTTGTTGAGTAAACATGCATGCATTGAAGAAGGTTTTCGGATTAGTAGGCCCTTATGCTTGGTTTGTCCTCTTTTCACCATTTAGTCATTTTTGACTTGATAAGGTGTCAAGTGTTATTTTTTTTCTATTGTTGGACACATCGAGTGCTCTAGCATCATTAGGGATTTTGCTTTTGAATTTCGCAATGGCTGGAAGCCATTTCAAGTTCAAGTGTTTTCTTTTGGCTGTTGGTGCGTTTGGTTCATAATGTCAGTCGGGCCTTGCCCAGACATTTTTGTCCTCCTTCTCCGTTTTGTCTAGGAAGCCATGGTTTGGCGCAAGACTAGCAAACCCGGCTTATGCGGGTTAGCCCCTTGTGGGTGTTGTTGGCTTTGTCCAAAAACAGGTTGAGCCATGAATAGATGCGCATCCAGTTCCCCTTTTGTTTTCAGTTATTTTTATGTTCTGTTAGTCGTCGAGCCTTTGCTTTATTTTGCTTGGCTGGAACGGTCCAGACATGCTGGACGTGTTCAGCAAGGTTCATCCCAATCTGACCCCTAGCGTGGGAGCCCCTTCCCTTCTCCTTTTCTTTTCAGTTTCAGCTTGAGCATTAGCCGAACCCACCAACTCGGGTTGGTGTGGGTTCGGACTCCCAGCCCTAGCCTGACATGGTTTGGACCAAATTCGGTCCAGACCTGTCAAAGGCCTGCCCCAACTTGTTCAATCGGGCATCATGCCCTGCATGCCTTTTTACTTTTGGGATTTGTTTTGGAGCCCTGTTACAGCCCTGCAGCAGATAGGCTGCATCTGGGTGCAGGCAGTTGTTGCACCCTTTCCATGCATTGCTGGCTGGGTCCAGCTTGGGTCTGGACGCACAGTCCAGATCGTGCTCAATTAGAGCACGCCCTCCATGGTCTGGACCAGTCGGTCCAGACCTGGACTGGTCTCCTTGGCTGAACGGTGCTTGGTCTGGACGTCCAGTCCAGACCCCTGCATGCTGTTGGAACCAGACCAGCATGGGTCTGGACCGATTCGATCCAAACCTAGACCTCCCCTCGTTGTGTGGACCGCTTGTAGTGGCTTCTTCCTGGACCAAACCCACTTGGTCCAAGAAGTCTGATCCCAGCCGCATACCGTGTTGCTGCCTCCCTTTGTTTCAGCAGGACCACCTTTTGGTGGTCTGTTGTGTGCAGGGTTGTGGCGCCTCATGGTGCCGGGAGCCTAGTATGCTGGCCGACCCATGTCCAGCCTCTTTGACGCTTTAGACCTAGACTTTTAGCAGCTTTTGCGCGTAGTTAGCAAACCTTCGAGCAGTAGCCTATGGAGCTACAAGGACACACGTAGCACGGGGTCCAATACCCCAATACCCTTACACTACAAGAAAATACGTTGTTAGCGACTGTAAACACCCCAAATCATCACCCTCATCCAGTGTTTGTCCATTTCATGTGTCATTGCATATCATTGCATGCATTCGGCATACCATTTCATTTCATTGCATAGCATTGCATGACATTGCATCTCATTCTTGAGATCCAGCACTCCAGCTTTCAAAACATTCAATCCAGATTTGAATTTCAAAGCTTTTATTTCAAAAAAAATCAATTTCAAAACCTGGGTTTTTATTCAATACTCCGTCATTTTCCAACCCAGGACTTTATATTTCGAAATATTTTCTCAGAAAACAATCTGGATTCATGTTAAATTCAAATTTCAATCGATTTCAATTCTCAGATGAGACCCATTGAGATGGTGTCGCTTCTGAATTTCTCTATTCATCAAATTTCTCAAATTTTTGAAAGTTTCAGTCCGATCAGGACTCTGTCCCAGAGTCCAAATCCAGTCAAAAATCTGTTTTGAAGTCTGTTTACTTCCATCTTCAGTCTTTTTTGGTTGTTTTCGAAATTTGGGTCATTTTACAGAGTCCAATTAGTTCAGGACTCTATTTTAGAGTTCGGTCGAGTTAGAAGTTTAACTCTGACTGTGTTTTCTGACTTATTTCATCATTTCTTGATAAAATCATTCAAAAATTTTTTCATTTGAATTCTAAAATTTAAAATCTTAGAGTCCTAAGAGTTCAGGACTCTAACTCGGAGTTCCAGTTCGCTTGAGACCCTATTTTCAAAGATCTTGAATTTCAAATGTCGATTTTAACCCTTTTTCAAAGCCATTTTCAGTGTTTATTTCAAAATTTCTAAAACTCGATGTGGGCCCACTCAGTTGGCACCATATCCAGAAGAATTCTAATTCAGTTAGAACCCTATGCCATTTCAAAAATTCTAATTTTAAGATTACTTTTGAAAATCCTTTTGAAAACTCCTTCAATTTCAAGTTTTAAAATCATCTTTTTGTAAAAACTCAAGTAGGGCCCACTCGGGGTGGCGCCATATTCGAGTAAGTCAGGGCTAGACTAGGGTTAGTCAGTGTCTTGGTTAGTGTTAGAGGTTTAGAAGAGTCAAAATTCATTTTAAAAAATTATTTTGAAGTTTAGTTTTTAAAACTAGTGTTTTTAAAGGTTTTTAAAAGGTGTTTTAAAATTCAAATGTTAAAAATGCCAAGTGAAATTACATTTGGGGATTTTTTAGGAGAGTCTAGGGGTTAATTAGGTATTAAATAGGATAATTTAGGCTAGGGGTAGGATAGTCTTTACACCCCAAAATCGCCCCCCTTAGAGAGTCCAAAAATTTTAGAAAACTTGATTTTTTAACCTAAACAAATTTTCTTTATAAAGAGGCCCCATGGGGGATGATTTTTCCAGCCACCTCCTATTGGATTCTTGGAGCTTCTCTCTCCTCTCCAGCCTTCCTCCATTGCTGCAACTCCAAGGTAAATAATTTCTTCAATTTTTAATATTTTATTTAGTGCTTTTAATGATTTAAACCTAGATCTAGGCTTGGACACCCCTCCTTATGAAGATCCAACCATGGTTTAACCTCAATAACCATCAGGAATCAGAAAGAACGATTCAAGAAGGTGATCTAACCCTGTTTTATGTGATTCACAGGGATTTTAATCCATTAGAATTGATTTTAATATGATTCTTTACATTATTAACCAATAAAATATATGATTTACTCTTTTAACGGGTTAAATCTATGTTTTAAAGGTGATATCAAATTCCAGCCATTGATTCCCTGTTTTTATTTTATTTTCATGGTTTATTCATGTTTGTTTTACATTCTATAGCATAGAAATAATTTTTATTTACTGTTTTATGGTTTATTTTATTAATTTACATTAGTTAATGCATGGTTTTTCAAGTTTCTTAAATTTTTGTGTGTTTTAGGTTTAGAACAGTAAAAATAATGTTATTTCGGATTGAAGTACTCATTGTTTATTTCTGATTTTTCTATATGTGATGCATGCATGAGTTATTGAGTTACTGTAGAAAAATCAGAGGTTTTGGATCTCGGGAACCCTGTCAAAAAAATCAGACATCAAACCGGGTTTTTAAAGCTTTAAAATCGTGGTTAAAATCAAGAAGGTAACTTGCTGTGATGATATTTCTCTCATCTTATATCCGATTTTAGATCTGTAATGTGATATGGATTCACATTGATAGATCTGTCTGCTGTAAAATTTTCGGATTTTTTGATCACTGTTTAGTATTTTTTCCCTTTCAGAGAATCTATTTTTAAATTTAAAACTCGTTAGGGTTTACCAAAACCCTAATCAGACTTGTGTTAGTCATAAATCACAAACCACAGATCCGATTCATGATCTGTAAAAAGTGAGTATTGTTATTTTTCTGTCTACTGTTCACCACTAAAATTTCAGAGATTTTTGTATAGGACTGCTATTTATGTCTGTATTTTCAATCTGAAGTATCCGTTTTAATCCCTGTTAAAAGTGATATATTTTAGCTCAGATTGCTGAAAGGGTTTCTCCCTAACCGGAGATGCTTGTTCCGATCTGTAAATTGGGAAATCTCTGCTTTTTTTCTTAGTTAGTATCTGTAAAATTTCATGGATTTTCATAGAGATTTGACCCCTGGTTCAGGTCTTGGACTGAGACTGGTTAGTGAATTATGTCAAAAATAGCATATTTTTAGGGTTTAATGCAATTTTCGGATTAATTCAATGTCAAAAAATTATTTTTATAATTCCAATTCGACATTAGGGTTATAACAAGTGCAGGTACCAATTTTGAGGATTTTTGGAATCCATTTGATCTCTGAATTAATAAAATTGCAAAATCGGGTTCCTGAAAGATCCAAAAACACTGCTAAAATCACAGCTTTTGTGATATTATTGGATTTTCGTGCATAAGCATATATTTTTAGGGTTTAATCATGTTCATAATCATATTAGGATGCTTTAGGTTTAATTTGATGCTCATTTGATTTCATTTAGTGCATAAAACCTAAGTTTTTACCAAAATCTATTTCAGAAAACCCTGATTTCAAGGCCATAGTCTTGCTATCGGGGGCAATTTGGTCATTTGACCTCAATTTCGAAATCCTTAACCCTAATTTCCATATTTTTAATCATGTCACATCATATTTAACTTGGCTTATTTCATTCAAATTTCAAAACTTACATTTTATCCAAATATCTTTCTAAAAAACCCTAATTTCAAGGCCATAGTCTTGTTATTAGGGGTATTTTGGTCATTTGGACCCCAATTTCGAAATTTCATATCTTATCTTCCTTATTTATTCCATTTTATTTCATACTTTATCATTTTTATTTAAGGGAATCATGGAAAAGACTTATATCTAGCAAAATCCAGTAATTTCTAGATATTACTGGATAAACCTAGAAAAGCCAACATATATTCACTAACCAAGCTTTCTAGTTTTGTAGGTACATTGAAGACTTTATTTTTCATGTATTTAAATTTCAATAGTGATGTAAACTAAATTAAACTTTGGAATAAGAATTTACATTTCCTGCTTAGCTTAGGCAGCATTGCATATAGTTTATTTTTTTTAATAATGTGTGATGGATGATGATTCATGCATATTTTTACAAATTCACCATGGTCTATACGAATGGCATATGCACTAGCTTCTATGAAGTTTATAAACTTGGTGGAATTTTTATTTATGGCCATAGTCAGAATACGAATGATACTTAGATTTATGATCTTCACATTAGCCACATTCAGCCTACACTCTTAGGCTAACTTCAAAAATGCACTGCATTTCTCAAAAATACAAAAAGTATTTCTCAATTCCTCAAATTCATATTCATTCATTTCATGCATTTGCCAATTCCAATCTCAATTCAAAGAAGTTCATTTTCTCAAAATATCCTAAGTCTTATAGCAAAATCGATTTCCCCAAAAGCATTGAATTTCAAAGAATATTGCAAGTGTTTCTCAAGTTCATAAACTCAATTTTCCAAAGTTATGCAGTCAATTTCAAAGTTTGAAGTTAGAATTTTTTTAAGTCTTATTCAAAAGAATATGGATTGCCAATGATATTTCAAACATTTCCCAAGTTCCAAATTCAAATTTTCTAAGTTAGAATTTCAATTTCAAAGTTTGAATTCAGAGAAACCAAGTTTTTCAGAATCGATTTTCACCAAATGTCAAGGATTCCTCAAAATCCATTTTTATTTCTCTCAGAAGTACATTTCAAATCCCAATTCACGATTTTCCAAGATTTACATTTTCTAAATATTTCAATCATTCAAAGCAAACATCATGTTTTCAAAATGTGCATTTTCTGAAAATTCATAGCACATGCCTGATTCTATGTGCATTTAGAAATTAGAATATGATTTAGACAAGTTGAATAGAGTAGAGCATAAGATTGATCCTTGGTTCAATTACCTTTGTTAAAGGTGGCAGGAACGGTTGAACCTCGTACCGACAGGCGAGTCCCATTCTTCGGAATTTTCCCGCATTTTAAAAACGGAGGCGAGTTATTTTCAAAATCTTTTTCAAAGGTCAGTTTGACTTGCAAAAAGTTAAAAATTTTGCGATGATAACAGGTTTGGCGACCGTGATGGGACCTGTCTTTGCCTGATCAATCTAATGCTCTACTTAGTTCAAATTGTCAAAATCGATTTCCATGGAATGTCAGTTTTGATTTATGATATCATGTGAACCTAGGAGCCTAGACTTGAACCCAGCTGACCTGGAATGCATATAGACTAGGTATGGTTTGGTAGGACCATATTGAGGAGGAAATTTTCATGCTCACATAGACTTAGGTCTAATACAACCCTCCTCAATCTAGGCTTGATTGAAAACAATGTTTGCACCTTCAAAATTTTCAAAATCTCTATCTCTTTAGGTTTTAGAGCCTTCTGATTTGATTTCATGTGCTCATGTTTTCAAAAACCACCCCACCTATATTGTCCCGGTCTTCACGTTGTTGGGCTCTCTTCCAGAACCATAGTTCGGGACAGAGCCTCACAACTGGGCCACCTGTTTGGGTGAAAACCCCCCTGCCACGTACCAAGGGCCATAGTCCAACGTATATCGGCAGGTGCTCAAGGATGTTGGAAAACTTGAACCTAGAACCGGAGAAATTGATTTTATGCCACGTACATCGAGCCTTGGCTTGAGTATATAGGCATAACTGGATTGGATACAGTTGATCTGAACCTTAGAGTTAGGATTAAGGTCCTACAGCTATTTCAAAATTTGTGCATCTAGAGTCAACTTTTAGGGAATGCTATTTGTGCATACTTGTTTATGCAGAATTTGATTGAATATGTTATTTCCTTTTTATTTTCCATATTTTCCCCAATTTTCTAAAAATACTGGACGATTTTCTCAAAATTCCCCAATCTATGTCCATGTATTGTCCATGTTTTAAACCTTGGACGATTTTCCAAATACTTCATTTTCCATTTATTTCTTCATATTTCATCAAACCCTGGACGATTTTCCAAATTTTCCTTAATTTCCTTCAAAACTCCAGGTGATTTCTCATCTTTCCTTTCTTCTGGATCTCGAATTTCTACTTTATTTTTATCCTACCTGCATTTTCCTCAAATTTTCTGTATTTTCCCAAGTCTTATTCCAATTTTCCATGTTTTCCAGTCTGATGGCATCCAGTCAGCTTGATTCAGTCTTTCCTGAGGGTCACATCTCCTACGAGGTGCGACAAAGTCTTCCCGAACATCGAGTCCTCAGCACCGGATCCTTCTTTCCCCGGTGGTACTATTCATGGTTCAAGAACTTCTCTCGTATGTTTCCGGACCATCTGGACGAGTGTGGATTGGAACTGGCGTCCGCAGTGGGAAAGCAGACAATCAACGGCAACTTGATCCATGCACTAGCAGAGCGGTGGAATCCGAGCACTTCTACCTTCTGGTTCTCATGGGGCGAGATGACGATGCTGATAGATGAATTTTTAGAGATTATGGGATTACCCGAGCCAGCCGGTCAGCCTGGAGATCCATTGGAGAAACAGTTTCTGATTAATGTTAAGGGTCTGGACCCTAAGGATGTCTTAGCTCGCATGACAGGACGCAAGTCTTGGCCATTGATAGAGGAGGATGGAAACGAATATGTGGACCTGCTCGAAATCTACAGACAATATGGGACATTTGTGGAAGTCAGCTCGTTGTCCAGGACAGCTCGAGAGAGAATTCAGCACGCGATGGTTCTGTGCACGGTGGGATTAGCTTTCTTTCCCGACGGACGGAATTACATGGATATCAGAATAGTTCAGCTTCTAAGGAGATGGGGAAGTTGACAGACCAGCCGCCTCTCGATAGCCATGGCCGCACTCGCCTTTCTATACCGAGGGTTGACTCGTTTCGCACTCGGAGAGTCGATCCTAGTCGAAGGGTGCACCTACGCCTTGCAGTCTTAGTTCCTCCGGCATGTGCCCGTCCGAGCCAGTTCATTCAGATACAACGGAGAGAAGCTTCTTCCAGTTGCGCGATACCGGTTCCTGATCGAAAACCTTCAGGAGGAAGAAGTCGTATGGGATTACTTTGATCGTCAAGAATCACCTCCCAGATATACTTATGCATATGGCAAGCGATTCAGGCTCCTTAGTCCCTTTTTCTGCGCATACTATCATCCAGAGCGGTGCGTCAGGCAGTTCTCTCAGAGGCAGAAGCGCGTAGAGATTCGTCCACTATCAAGGGTTCTGCCAGAATTCAATCTCACATCAGATCAGTGGTCCGGAGCATACCATTCTGCCAGGCATGGCTGGGATTCCTTTGTCGGTCTTACTATTTTTCCTGGTCCTCGTGTATCTTCTGATTATCCGGAGTGGTGGAAAATTGTCTGTCCCCCTCCCCTCTGTCAAGTGTATTATTGATAAAATCATGTTTTTCCCCTCAATAAAATTCCTTTATTTTACATTTCACTTTGGTTTGACGACCTCGCCTAGGTAACAAGACATATTTCCAGTTGTTTATTTTGCAAAGAATAGCAGTGCAATTGTCGTAACTCCAACGACGACTCAATCCCTAGTGATGGGATATTATTTCAATTGTCTACCAAAATTCTCAATAAATATTTTCCTCCAACCAAACTTCCTTCAGAAGCCTAACCATCAGTTCTACCTTGCAGAGAGCATCAGCAATATCCAAGAGAACATTTGTGATACCCGATGGTTCATACAAGATCCGGAAAGAAAACCTCATCAATCGAAGGTGTGGCATACTCGATCGCTTCGGAAGAAGAGATGGACTCCCCCCGATCAGCTAAAAATCAGGGACAGCAGGTTGAGGATGACATTGATCCTCAAATGTATGTCATGTTCAAGAAAATGATGACCAAGATGCTGGCAGAGCAAGCTGAGGCCAGTACTGAGCAAATTCAGACCAAACAGAAAGATAAGGGTCATACCGTCAAGAATATCAGCAAAAAGCAGAGTTGTCACGAGGAAATGTCTGATGAATCAAAATCAGCTGACGATGCTGACAAGGAATGTGAAAATAAACATGAATTCAAAAGGTCAACTCAGGGCCAGGGGTCGGCTTACAAATCCAAAAATCAGTCTCTTGATGACCCTACTCAGTCACAGCTAAAAGACATGATGAAAATGGTCAAAGATCTGCAGGCCCGCGACAAGGGCAAGAAAGTCTTCACCAGCGAAGACTTCTATGATGGTTTAGATGGGGACGACAATCTGGATAATCTCCCCAGAAAATTTATCAAGTTTGATGGTTCTGGCGACCCTAAGGCTCATCTCGCCATGTTTTTTGCTGAATGTTCATGATTCAAGCGTGACAATCGGGCACTCTTCCTTTGCTTCCCTCGCAGTCTGGAGGGAACGGCAGCTAAGTGGTACTCGGAGCACATCAACCCATAGAGCTGAAAGAATTTAATAAGGTGGTGAATATGTTCATTGAGCGCTTTCTGTTCAATGCTGAGGCGCTCTCGACCCTCAGCCACCTCTGTGGCCTGAAACAGAGAGAAAATGAAAAGGCCCGAGATTTTATCCACCGCTGGAGGTCAGCTTGCAACAAGATGAGAGACCCCATATCAGAAGGGCATGCTTTGTCCTTGATTCTAAGCAATTTCTCGCAGCCTCTAAAAGGCCTCATCTCCACAGCACCATCCAGAACCTTTATAGAGTTAACAGAACGAGCCGAATGGCTCGAATTGAGTATGGAGAATGGTTTCTACGAAGGTTTCACTTTCACCAAGAACAACGGCCAGAACGAGTCAAAGAAGAAGACTCACTTCACTAATTCTGTCAGTAATAATAAATGGAATCATCGCAAGGAGCAGAATAGAGACTTCTGTTATGGGGCAGGAGGTTCAAACAAGAATGACCAGAAAGGAAAGTCGACCCCGCAATTCAACAAGCCGCTTCAGCTGGAGCAGGGACCAAAACCCCGAGAGAAAGTGAAGCACGAAGGATGGAGCTATGAGAGGAAGTTCACTCCATTAGATCAATCACTCGAGACTGTGCTCGAGTACCTGTTGACCAAGGAGATGGTCAAATTGCCCAGGCTGGTCGATCCTTCCGCTCCTATGGGAAAATTCAAAGACCAATTCTGCAAATTTCATCGAACAGTGGGGCACAATACCGAAAATTGCTTTGTTCTGAAGAACATTGTTCAGGACCTTATTGATAAAAATCTTCTGGTAGAGGGTGCGGAAGATGAGAATATAGAAATTCTGAAATAACCATTTCCCCCTTATAATACAGCGGTCATCTCTGAAGGAATGCACTAAGGGCATTTGCTTGTCTTTTCATTTCCATTCTTTTATTTCCACATTCGGGATGATATCCCATTTCATTTTTATCATTGTCATTTTGATTAATTCTATCTTTCAATAAAGTTGCCAGTTTCCTTTGTCTATCTTGGTGCCATTTGTCTCTTTACTCCTCAATATTAAATCTTCACCAAATTGAAATCATTTTGCTCTTTTATCTTTCCAATTATTTTCAATAAAAGCAATTTATTTCATGATGAGCAATTTCCCTAAATCAATTTATCCTCCAATTTTCAGAATGTCTTCCCGATCTATCAAGAAGCTCGTCTTTAATCCAAAAGCCTGTTCGAAATCAGCAATAATTCATCAGGTCAGAATAAAAACAGAATGTAGTCAGACTGCAAAGCAGTCAGAAGAATCCGCAGAGTTCAATTCAGCTCTTCAAGAACTGCCAGAATTTGCATCGGTTCAGAAGCAAGATGAGCCATCATCCTTAGTTCAAGATCCGACTGAGGATATCAATATCGGATCAGAAGACGATCCTAAGATTCTCAAGATTGGCAGTGGTTTGAGTCCAGGAGAGAAAGAAAGGCTCACTAATTTCCTCAAGCAGCATGAAGAAGTATTCGCATGGACTTATGAGGATATGCCAGGTTTAGATCCGAAATTGGTGGAACATCGCCTCGTTCTGAAGCCTGAGGCGAAACCAGTCAAGCAGAAGTTGAGAAAAATGGATCCTCGAATCGAGCAACAGGTCAAGGAAGGACTTGAGGGTCTGCTTAAAGCAGGATTCATTCGTGCAATTGATTACCCGGATTGGTTGGCGAATATCGTAGCAGTTCCTAAGAAGAATGGTAAAGTGCGAATCTGTATCGACTTCTGTGATCTCAATAGAGCCATTCCAAAGGATGACTATCCGCTCCCAAACATTGATCTCCTAGTCGATAGCACAGCCGGGCATGCTATGTTCTCCTTTATGGACGGATACTCCGGATATAATCAAATCAAGTTGGCCGCTCGCGACCAATCCAAAACATCCTTTACCACGCCATGGGGCACTTTCTGTTATACAGTTATGTCGTTTGGGCTCAAGAATGCTAGGGCAACATATCAGCGTGTTATGGCTGTTATTTTCCATGATCAGATGCACAAGACTATGGATGCATATGTCGATGATGTTCTGGTGAAATCCAAAGAAGAGGAAAATCACATCGAAGCTCTTAATCAAGTCTTCAAGCGACTCATTCTTTACAAGCTAAGACTCAATCCACAAAAATGTGTCTTTGGAGTCGAATCAGGCAAGTTGCTAGGCTTCTTGGTCAGCAAGAAGGGGATAGAAATGGATCCCGCTAAGGCCAAAGCTATCATTGGCATGCCGCCCCCGACTAATCTCAAAGAATTGCAGTCTTCAAGGACGTATGCAATCAATTCGGCGATTTATTTCTAATTTAGCCATGAGATGTGAGCCTTTCAATCATTTGCTCAGAAAAGGAGTGAGGTTGGAATGGGGACCAGAGTGTCAGCAGTCGTTCGAACGCATCAAGAAATATCTTCTTAATCCTCCTGTTTTAAAGCCGCCAGAATTAGGGAAACCCCTATTGCTATACATTTCAGTTAATCAAGTTGCTTGCGGCGGATTCTTGGCGCAATACGAAGAAGGTAGCTTGATAGAACATGCCATTTACTATGAGAGCAAGACCTTTATTGATTACGAGAAGAAATACTCTCAGATAGAGAAAACGTGTTTAGCTCTGGTATGGATGTGTCAGAAATTGAGACATTATCTATTGGCGTCTGAAGTCAAGATTCTATCTAAATTAAATCCTCTCAAGTATATTCTTGAACAACCATTTCTCAGCGGACGAATCGCCGAATGGCAAGTCCTATTAATGCAATACGACTTGGAATATGTCTCTCAGCAATCTATCAAAGGCCAAGCAATTGCAGACCAATTAGCAGATTTTCTTCTAGCAGAGGATGTTAAAGCAGAGGATGATTTCCCCGATGAGCGGATCTGCAATATTCAATAATCCCCAATTTGGAATTCATTCTTCGACGGTTCCAAGAATATGGCAGGTATAGGGATTGGAATTCTGCTAATCACACCAGAGAAGGAGATGATCCCCTTTTCTCTCAAACTGGATTTTCAGTGCACTCACAATATGGCCGAGTATGAAGCTTTGATACAAGGTCTGAAAATTTTACAGGATTTTAATGTCAGAAGAGTGCATGCTTATGGCGATTCTTTGCTCGTCGTCAATCAAGTCCTAGCCGAATGGCAAGTGAAAGATTAGAAATTACTTCCTTACCAAAAGATTGTCTCAGCTTTTGCCAACAAATTCGAAGAATTCCAACTTTTCCATATCAAGAGAGATTTCAATCAAGTTGCAGACAACTTAGCCAATCTGGGATCCATCATGTCTTTCAAGGGTGGAGAACCTTGTCGCTTATTTGAAATTGGCAGACTTGATCAACTCGCTTTTGTCCCAGTAGAGCAGATAAACCAGGCTGAGCAGAAGAAGAAGCCTTGGTATCATGATATCAAGAATTTTATTAAAACTGGCGAATTTCCTCCAGAATTATCAAAGAGAGAGCAACGAGCAATTCAACGCATGTCTGCTCGATATTTTATTCTTGCCGACGTCCTTTATCGTCGTGGATTCAGTTCTGAGTATTCCAGATGTTTGGACGAAGAAGAAGCCAAAGAAGTTGTGCAAGAAGCACATGAAGGCATTTGCGGTGGTCATGTTGGCTATCAGACTCTCGTCAAACAAATCATCCGAGCAGGATATTATTGGAAAACTATGCAACAAGATTGCTATCGTTTTATAAAGAAGTGCGTTCAATGTTAGATGCATGTGCCTTCCATTCATGCGCCAGTGACATACTTGCAATCTGTCGTCTCGCCATGGCCATTTTCCATGTGGGCTTTCGATGTTGTAGGCCCCATCACTCCTTCAGCCTCCAATGGTCATAAATATTTTCTTGACGCAACAGAATATTTTACTAAGTGGGTAGAAGCAGTCACTTTACGCACAGTAGAAGGTCGACACGTGGTTTCTTTCATCCATAAGAATATCATTTGCCGTTTCGGTATACCGCATGATATTGTGTCGGATAATGGCAGTCATTTCAAGAATGAGAGAATGAGGACATTCTGCTCAAAATTCAGAATTCATCATCATTTTTCCGCTCCTTATTATCCTCAAGGGAATGGTCAGGCAGAGGCCACCAACAAGATTCTGATTCGAATCCTGGAGCGAACTTTAGAAACGGGCCGTGACTGGCATGAAAAGATTCATGATCCATTATGGGCATACAGAACCACCATTCGAACTCCAACGAATGCTACTCCGTCAGAACTTGTCTACGGAACTGAAGTAGTTCTACCTCTATATATTCAGAAACCTGCTCTGAAATTTGCATCACTTCTAGAATTACCTCTTGATCAGTATCAGCAACAACGACTGGTACAACTTGATTTGCTCGATGAAAGAAGGCTCAGAGCAGCAGAGCATGCTCAATCCTATCGCCAGAGGATAGCCCGACAATATGCAAAATCTGTCATTGAGAGAAAATTTCGGGTCAATGATCTAGTGCTCAGATCAACAACTTATCTCAGGCACCGCCCGGGTGGCAAATGGTCGCCAAATTGGGAGGGTCCTTATATTGTCAAAGAGGCACTACCTCGCAATTCATATCGGCTCATCAATGCTGATGGAATAGAATTACCAGATCCCATCAATGCTCGACATTTGAAAAAATTCTATACTTGAACAATTTCCTATTCTTTGTAATTCTTCCAAATTTTCTTCAATAATAATCAAATTTTTTTTTCCCAGTTACACTGGGGCATCTTAAAATTTTGTTTTTATCTACAAATATCCTGTATGCAGGCAGGATGAACAAATCTCTCATTTCACGCACTTATGCATTCATGTGCATAAATTTGCATTCATTTGCATACAATCACATTAATAACGATCTGGTCAGTATTGAGATTTCAACTATCAATCCCATCACAATTCCTAACGATTCAAGATTGAAAGACAATCACCAGAACTGAACCAAAATCCAGTATCCAAACTGGTACATTTTTAAACCGGTATGCATACCGGTGTCCTTTCAAAATCGAGCACTCGTGTTAGTGTTCCACTGAATGGTCATGTCAGTCGACCTCTTGAGTTCAGTCTTCGTGCTGATCACTCATCCAAATTCCAAAATTCCAAATTTCTAATTTCCAATTTGTAAATATCAATTTCCAAATTCCAAATTTCTAATTTCCAATTTCCAAATATCAATTTCCAAATTCCAAAATTCCAAATTTCTAATTTCTAATTTCTAATTTCCAATTTCTAAATATCAATTTCCAAATTCCAAAATTTCTAATTTCCAATTTCCAAATATCAATTTCCAAATTCCAAAATTCCCAATTTCTAATTTCCAATTTCCGAATATCAAATTCCAAACTTCCAATTTCTAATTTCAAATAGCAAAATTACAATTTCAAAAATTCAAAATTCAAAATTCTAAATTTCGACCTTTTGGTCACCCAATACCCAATTCAAAAAAAAAAAAAAATTTCTCTTGCGAGAGACCCTTTTTATAGGGAGAGTTCGAGGGAGCTCACTCTTTTCACATGCTATCCAATTCGTTCACTTAGCCCCTTTTTAAGGGAGAGTTTGAAGGGACTCGTGTCTTTGTGAACCGTTTGCAAAACAAAATTCCAAATTTCACACAAGGAACCCTTTTTATAGGGAGAGACTCGACGGAGACTTGCTTTCCTTGTGGCCCCATAATTTCAGACTAGGCCATTTCATCATGAAGGACCCTCTTTTCAGGGAGAGTGTGATGAACTCGTTCCTTCATGACCAATTTACCAACCTCACCAATTCCGGCCCCCTTTCCATAAGAGAAGCCTAATGTTAGGAAGTTTTGACGAAAGCTTAATTTCTCTTCGAAAGTTCATTTTGCAAACACCTCCTCTTCAGGGAAAAGAGGAGTAATTCCCAATTCTAATTTCTGAATCTTCTCCTTTGGGGAAAGGAGAAGAGAATTTTTGTCATGGATGTGTTGCGTTGTGTTTCAAATGCTCGCTTTCACAAAAGGATTTCAAGAAAATTTTGCTAATTTGTCATTAAATATTTGTTGATTTCAAAAATCTTTATTGCACACTATTATTACCTCAGAATACCCTCAGTATTACTTCCGAAAGGACAAAGCTTTCGCGAAAAAAGATTCAAAGTTCAAAATCTTTTTATTGGCCAACCAAAAGGATGAAGAATAAATCTTCGATATGGCCAGCAAAGAGAATTCAATGTTGTTGCAAAGCCATGAGTGATTGATATTGATTGCAGTCAATGGCACGGTTTTAAGGATCATTTTTGAAAAATAAAGCAGTCGAAATATCCTTGGTGATACAGAAAAAATCCACTCAATCTCCATATCTCCTCAAACACCCAAGCTGTAATTAAATATCTGCAAAAGGGATCTCTCAATTGTCATCAAGATGAAGGCGAATTAAGCGAGTCGACCCCCGGGGCCAAAGAAGATTTGGATCATCTCCAAGATGACGGATCCTTCCAGGGAAAGTTCAGATCACCGTCAATATGAAGGCGAGTGTGATGATCCTACCGACAAACCCTAAAAGATATTTAATTCCAGCTATCATCAAGAGATTTCCTACCAAAGAGCCAATAATCATCATGATAATCCCTGAGAGAAAAGAAGGATCAGAACATCTCTGAGATGAAGGAGTTTGTGACGTACCCTTCCCCCCCCCAAAAAAAAGAGAGAGACAAGTCAGGACATCTCCAAAATGAAGGATGATGTAATTCCCAAAAAATCCAAGAGAGCTCCAATCTGCTAAAAAGAGAGTGCAAAAAGATCATCATGAGAAAAGAATCCCAGGATATCAGACTGCCAAATCTATCAAGAATCTCCTTTAATTTTGTGAAATTCTTTTATCAATATTCTTTCACCAATAGCTCTCGCAATATCAAGAATATTTTCTTTCCCGTCCATATCAAGGAAATTGATAGCTTCCTTGAAAGAAAGTCAATCGCAAGCAATTTGAATTCGAATCTTGATTCTACAGAGTTAAGCCCAGTTGGAGGTAATACTTCAGGTAGAAAAGAGGGAATACTTTCAAAACAATGTGCATCACTTTCAATTATTTTGAATCAACAATAATTTTCAACATTTTGACAATATTTTCTATCTATCCTGGCATGAAGCGAGAGCTTGAGGTTCATCTTTGGCGCATCTTGACACCATTCTTTTTTAGGACATGATTACGGGAGTTTTCAAGATTCCTTCCCTTCTTTGGTATAATCTGAGCGCACGGGCTCTCAGATTCGCACACTTCCCTGTGTCCCCACTGTCCCACCATAGATAGTCCAATTTCGGCTTGAGGTTAAGCCACCAATTCCAGCAAAAGGCAATTTCAAAAGTTAATTAGTCTCAGCAATGAGACGCCCAAAATCAATCCATTTTCAAACTTTAGGGGCCCCAATTTACTTCCTTTTGCAAAACTCCTATCGGATTCATTGTGCGGAAATCCGAAGGTTCCATCACGGTCTCTTCTTTCGAGGATTCCGTCCATTTTCTGCCCAATCAGGTCAAGGGTACAAACCTGAGCCTCACGTGATGAGGTATTTCATTTCCCAATCAAGTTAAAGGTTAAGCCTGAGCTTCGTTCCATACGAGGTATTTCCCGTCCCATCCAGGTTAAGGGCAAAACCTGAATCTCACTTCTTTTGAAATAAAATTTTCTCCTTATTCTGCATTTCATATCTATCATCATCACTTGAACTAATTCTTTCATACCCAGTCAGATTTATCTAACTGGGGCATTTTTATGGTTCAAATTTGGTATGTTTTCTTTGCCACTAAGCTCGGCTCACAACCGGCTTAGTAGCAAAGAGGGGCATCTGTAAACACCCCAAATCATCACCCTCATCCAGTGTTTGTCCATTTCATGTGTCATTGCATATCATTGCATGCATTCGGCATACCATTTCATTGCATTGCATAGCATTGCATGACATTGCATCTCATTCTTGAGATCCAGCACTCCAGCTTTCAAAACATTCAATCCAGATTTGAATTTCAAAGCTTTTATTTAAAAAAAAATCAATTTCAAAACCTGGGTTTTTATTCAATACTCCGTCATTTTCCAACCCAGGACTTTATATTTCGAAATATTTTCTCAGAAAACAATCTGGATTCATGTTAAATTCAAATTTCAATCGATTTCAATTCTCAGATGAGACCCATTGAGATGGTGTCGCTTCTGAATTTCTCTATTCATCAAATTTCTCAAATTTTTGAAAGTTTCAGTCCGATCAGGACTCTGTCCCAGAGTCCAAATCCAGTCAAAAATCTGTTTTGAAGTTTGTTTACTTCCATCTTCAGTCTTTTTCGGTTGTTTTCGAAATTTGGGTCATTTTACAGAGTCCAGTTAGTTCAGGACTCTATTTTAGAGTTCGGTCGAGTTAGAAGTTTAACCCTGACTGTGTTTTCTGACTTATTTCATCATTTCTTGATAAAATCATTCAAAAATTTTTACATTTGAATTCTAAAATTTAAAATCTTAGAGTCCTAAGAGTTCAGGACTCTAACTCGGAGTTCCAGTTCGCTTGAGACCCTATTTTCAAAGATCTTGAATTTCAAATGTCGATTTTAACCCTTTTTCAAAGCCATTTTCAGTGTTTATTTCAAAATTTCTAAAACTCGATGTGGGCCCACTCAGTTGGCACCATATTCAGAAGAATTCTAATTCAGTTAGAACCCTATGCCATTTCAAAAATTCTAATTTTAAGATTACTTTTGAAAATCCTTTTGAAAACTCCTTCAATTTCAAGTTTTAAAATCATCTTTTTGTAAAAACTCAAGTAGGGCCCACTCGGGGTGGCGCCATATTCGAGTAAGTCAGGGCTAGACTAGGGTTAGTCAGTGTCTTGGTTAGTGTTAGAGGTTTAGAAGAGTCAAAATTCATTTTAAAAAATTATTTTGACGTTTAGTTTTTAAAACTAGTGTTTTTAAAGGTTTTTAAAAGGTGTTTTAAAATTCAAATGTTAAAAATGCCAAGTGGCATTACATTTGGGGATTTTTTAGGAGAGTCTAGGGGTTAATTAGGTATTGAATAGGATAATTTAGGCTAGGTGTAGGATAGTCTTTACACCCCAAAATCGCCGCCCTTAGAGAGTCCAAAAATTTTAGAAATCTTGATTTTTTAACCTAAACAAATTTTCTTTATAAAGAGGCCCCATGGGGGATGATTTTTCCAGCCACCTCCTATTGGATTCTTGGAGCTTCTCTCTCCTCTCCAGCCTTCCTCCATTGCTGCAACTCCAAGGTAAATAATTTCTTCAATTTTTAATATTTTATTTAGTGTTTTTAATGATTTAAACCTAGATCTAGGCTTGGACACCCCTCCTTATGAAGATCCAACCATGGTTTAACCTCAAGAACCATCAAGAATCAGCAAGAATGATCCAAGAAGGTGATCTAACCCTGTTTTATGTGATTCACAGGGATTTTAATCCATTAGAATTGATTTTAATATGATTCTTTACATTATTAACCAATAAAATATATGATTTACTCTTTTAACGGGTTAAATCTATGTTTTAAAGGTGATATCGAATTCCAGCCATTGATTCCCTATTTTTATTTTATTTTCATGGTTTATTCATGTTTGTTTTACGTTATATAGCATAGAAATAATTTTTATTTACTGTTTTATGGTTTATTTTATTGATTTACATTAGTTAATGCATGGTTTTTCAAGTTTTTTAAATTTCTGTGTGTTTTAGGTTTAGAACAGTAAAGATAATGTTATTTCGGATTGAAGTACTCATTGTTTATTTCTGATTTTTTTATATGTGATGAATGCATGAGTTATTGAGTTACTGTAGAAAAATCAGAGGTTTTTGATTTCAGGAACCCTGTCAAAAAAATCAGACATCAAACCGGGTTTTTAAAGCTTTAAAATCATGGTTAAAATCAAGAAGGTAACTTGCTGTGATGATATTTCTCTCATCTTATATCTGATTTTAGATCTGTAAAGTGCTATGGATTCACATTGAGTAGATCTGTCGGCTGTGAAATTTGCGGATTTTTTTATCACTGTTTAGTATTTTTCCCCATTCAGAGAATCTATTTTTAAACTTAAAACTCGTTAGGGTTTACCAAAACCCTAATCAGACTTGTGTTAGTCATAAATCCCAAACCACATATCCGATTCATGATCTGTAAAAAGTGAGTATTTTTATTTTTATGTCTACTGTTAACCACTAAAATTTCAGAGATTTTTTTATAGGATTGCTATTTATGTATGTATTTTCAATCTGAAGTAGCCGTTTTAATCCCTGTTAAAAGTGATATATTTTAGCTCAGATTGCCGAAATGGTTTCTCCCTAACCGGAGATGATTTTTCCGATCTGTAAATTGGGAAATCTTTGTTTTTTTTATTAGTTAGTCTCTGTAAAATTTCATGGATTTTCATGGAGATTTGCCTCCTGGTTCAGGTCTTGGACTGAGACTGGTTAGTGAATTAGGTCAAAAATAGCATATTTTTAGGGTTTAATGCAATTTTCAGATTAATTCAATGTCAAAAAATTATTTTTATAATTCCAATTCGACATTAGGGTTATAAAAAGTGCAGGTATCAATTTTGAGGATTTTTGGAATCCATTTGATCTCTGAATTAATAAAATTGCAAAATCGGGTTCCTGAAAGATCCAAAAACACTGCTAAAATCACAGTTTTTGTGTTATTATTGAATTTTCGTGCATAAGCATATATTTTTAGGGTTTAATCATGTTCATAATCATATTAGGATGCTTTAGGTTTAATTTGATGCTCATTTGATTTCATTTAGTGCATAAAACCTAAGTTTTTACCAAAATCTATTTCAGAAAACCCTGATTTCAAGGCCATAATCTTGCTATCGGGGGCAATTTGGTCATTTGACCTCAATTTCGAAATCCTTAACCCTAATTTCCATATTTTTAATCATGTCACATCATATTTAGCTTGGCTTATTTCATTCAAATTTCAAAACTTGCATTTTATCCAAATATCTTTCTAAAAAACCCTAATTTCAAGGCCATAGTCTTGTTATTAGGGGTATTTTGGTCATTTGGACCCCAATTTCGAAATTTCATATCTTATCTTCCTTAATTATTCCATTTTATTTCATACTTTATCATTTTTATTTAAGGGAATCATGGAAAAGGCTTATGTCTAGCAAAATCCAGTAATTTCTAGATATTACTGGATAAACCTAGAAAAGCCAACATATATTCACTAACCAAGCTTTCTAGTTTTGTAGGTACATTGAAGACTTTATTTTTCATGTATTTAAATTTCAATAGTGATGTAAACTAAATTAAACTTTGGAATAAGAATTTACATTTCCTGCTTAGCTTAGGCAGCATTGCATATAGTTTATTTTTTTTATTAATGTGTGATGAATGATGACTATGCATATTTTTACAAATTCACCATGGTCTACACGAATGGCATATGCACTAGCTTCTATGAAGTTTATAAACTTGGTGGAATTTGTATTTATGGCCATAGTCAGAAAACGCAGGGGATTAACCCCCTGCGTCCCCTGCCATTTCCGGCAGGGGGTTAACCCCCGCGTTTTTTGACAGGGGGTTAACCCCCGCATTTTTCGGCAGGGGGTTAACCCCCCTGTTTTTCGGCAGGGGGTTAACCCCCTGCGTTTCTGGTAGAGGGCTAACCCCCTGCCTTTCCGGCAGGGGGTCGACCCGGGCAGGGGGTCGACCACGGCAGGGGGTTAACCACCTGCCGTAACAGGCTGGGGGTCGACCCGCTGCCCGAACAAGGGGTCAGTTAACTCCCTACATTCTGTAAGGTGGTTAACCCCCTATGTTCCGTAAGGGGGTCGACCCCCTGCCGGAACAGCAGAGGAGTCGACCCCTTGCCAGAACAAATTTTTTTTTCGTGGTGACTTCATTTTAAAACAGTATTTTTTTGTGCAGATTTTTCAACGGAACAGCTCGTGCTCAGCTACCTGTGGTAAGTAAGTGTCAAAAACAATGCAAATCGGGTAAATACCCGTGGTGAGTAAGTGATGCAAGTGTATCACATGTTATTTAATTTATTAGATGTAACACTTTATTGTTCACACACTCACTTAGTTATTGATATTTAGGGTTGCTTCATTGGAGTTCGGAGATCATGCTGAGCATGATTTTAATGTATGAATATTGAAGTGTTCTTATTTTTGGAATACGGAGTCCATGCTAGGCATGGTAGTAGTTAGTGAGATATTGAAGTGTGTTTGCTGCAGGTACATGTTTGCCATTTGTTTGATCTGAATGATTACGATGTATTGCAATGTTTGATGTAATTGTATCCATGCTTGCAAGTAACTTTCAATTTGATTATGACTTCCATGTGAAATTGTATAATGAAAGCATGTTTCAAATGATTGTATCGTGTCATGAATAGTTTGCACATGAAAATATTAAGTTATCAATGATGCATCAAAATTCTTGTTATTGCATGACATCATATATTGCATGATAAATTTGATATGTTCTTCATCGTAGCATTCTGATTGTTCTCTTTTAATTCGTTAGGCTATTATTCGTAACATCATAAGAAAATGACTGCAAACCGTGAATGGATGTACCGTAGGATAGTGGACAATGAGTTATCGCATGAATATATGGATGGTATTGACAGTTTTATTGAATTTGCAATGGCAAGTGTCAGTACAGTGGATCCCACAGGTCAGATTAGGTGTCTGTAAACACCCTAAATTTTTCAAAGTTTTGTAAAAATGACCCTTTTGCCCCTGACTCCATCTTCTGAGAAAATCAAAGCAATTCAAAGATAAATTTCAGTCATTCTTCAGATTTTCTGAATTAAATTACATATTAATGTATTCAAATTCAATTCGGGATCCGAATCCAGTGTTTTAAATCCGTATTCTCTCAAAACCCGGATCCTAATGCATCTTCTGAAGAAATTTTCTCAAAATAGCTTTTTGTAAATATTTTTACAAAAACACCAAAAAAAATTAGTTTTAACTTTTGACTTCTCGTAAAACTTTAGGATTTTATTCTAAAAACTGCAAAAAAATGGAAAAATAACAAATTTTGGAAAAACTACGAGAAAAACGAATGGTTTCAAGCTTTTCAAAGTTGTTTTTGTTAAAAAAAACTCGTTTGAAAAACCATTTTACATAAAGTGTTCTTTGAAAGGGGGTCCTCTTTTTGGAAAGCTTAGAAATATGTAACGACCCCTCTCCCACGCGTTTTCCTCTCCTCTCTCCACCTTCCATCCTCAACAAATCCCGCTTATCTCAATCCCTCAATCCGAAACGGATTTCTCTCCCGAACTTTCCCCTCTTCCTCTTTAAAGAGGGCGCACACAGAGGAAGGGGATCATCCATTTTTTTCTCTTCCATCGACTCTTTACTGGCATCCATCGTTTTCCGCTTGCCCCATCATCAACTTCATCTGATTCTTCATTGATATTCCTTCTAAGCGAGGTTTTCTTTGAGGAATTCATTATTTTTTTTTCTCCGGTATCCATACCTCTGAAACAAGGTCCACGGCAAACTAACGTGAAGGAGTCATTTGCTCACCTTCAACCTCCAAAAGGGGGGTCATCACTCGGTCACATAAGCTCTTCGATTCCTTTGTGAAGCCCAGCCACCTTCACGCAACAACTCTTCCTTCCCCTCGTTTCCTAGTTCCCGCCTGCCTCAATTGAAAGAGCTCAACTGATTCCAGCTCTTCTGAGCTGTAGCAAAGGACATAATCCAATCTGCAAACAAGGTAAGAACCTTTTTCTTTCCTTTCTTTTTACTGATCCTCTCTCGATTTTTCCTGTTTATAGTTTTGTGGCCCCGTTAAAGCATTCCTGGTAGCAGCGAATTGTTTATGGCAATATTGCTCTGCCTATATGCCACATCAACGGAATAATCGATTCCGACATCCATTTTTTTTTTATAACTCATTTTGTTGAATTTCTTCGGTTCGGGTAAATGTAAATCTCAGTTTTATGCTATTCCAGGTTTGATATTTCTTTTATCTTTCATTACGTCATTTTCTGTACCTTTCGTTTTGTGTTTTACACCTAAATCCATCATTTTCTTGTTACTTCTTCACCTACGTCTGCAATTTCCTGTTTTGGATTCAACCTCCCCTCCGCTAATTCCCAACCTTATTTCTGTAATCACTTTTCTGTGAAATCTTTTTCTGGTTCACGTTATAATCCCTACTCTGGCTATTTGATTTTTTTTTTTTTACTTTTATTAGCCCTTTCCATTTTCGGGTTTCCTGTAAGCATTCTGATTTTAGATATCTGACTATCCACCATTGGTTAATTAACATTGTCACCTGGTTAAACCGCAGATCTGCAAGCTTTCTAGCTTCAGATCTGCGTTAAAACCGTCTTCTATGTTGTATAAAGAGGGTTCCTGTTCAGCATACCGCAGTGGTTCATTCCCACCCTGCCACATCCACTCACAGGTGTTACATTCATTTTTTTTTCTTTCTTAGAATACCTCATATCCCTTCGTTGTTTCCCTGTGATCTGCAAACCATCAGTATAATTATAGCAATTATCCCTTCTTTTCACCCATGTTAGAGTTTTCATTTTTTTTATTTTTCTTTCTGCGGTAAAAGGGGAATAATGAATTGAAATCCAGAAATTCTTCATTAAGCAAGCATCTCAATAGATCCATTCTCACTTATCTGCTCACCTAAGTGATTTGAGCTTTTAACGGAAGGTAGAGTTTTGTTTTACTGTTAAAACATCTGATTCTTAGTTTCCTTGTAGGTAATTGGCTGGTATTTCTTTTTATGATTCAATTTCTGTTTATATTTGTGTGCCTCGATTTCCTTGTTGAGTAGTCTGCACTCGCATGTCATTCGTCATACATCTCCTATGTAATGACCTATTAACCTGCAACAGAGTTAAATACCATTCGTAAAAAGGGAGGTATGTATATCGATATCTTGCGAGGTCCAATGTCTGTAATAATATGCTCACAGCAGATTCCACTGTGCACAATCTCTTTTGCGTCAGGCTATGCACCCTTTTCTTTGCTTATCATGAATATCTCATTTGAGTCATTAGGTTAGTTACAATCTCGTAGGTCTACCCATGGTTTGTTGAAATTCATATATCCATTTTATCATTGAAATAGTGGATAGGTAAGAAATATCAGAAAGATCTGTCATACCTGCCCAGATATACATGTAAAAGGTTTGCCTTACACCCACCAAGCAAGATTTTGTTATTAACCATGATCTTCTCTGAATACCTGCTAGCTTCAGTAGTCCAATATATCTCTGATTTTCGGCTGATTAACATATATTTTCTTTTAGCATTAAATTATATTTATCTGCATCACTGGTAGCTCTCGTATAGCAGCTGGGTTTATTAATTCAAGGAATGAGATTTCTCATCTCATCTACCGAAAATGAGTCTCCCAATCTGTAAGGAAAATAGGTTGAGTCTGTTTTGACTAAATAGGTATCATCATATAAATCAACGTCGAACATAATAATTATTGTATTTGAAAGAACATAATATGAGATATGGCGTCTATCCATTTCAGTGAAAATCCATCAAGAGAACCGTATCTACTGTTCAGAATGCAATGGTTCAATGACTAAAATCATTATCACGTCAAGTATGTGTTTATCCACAGTATCTGAGAGGCAAAGCTGGTTTGAAGTCAGTAAAAAAAAACTTTTAGCTCAGTGGCCACAGATAATTTTTGAATACCCAAATAAAAAAAAAAAAAATTCAAAGGTAGTTCCCTCTATCAAGTGACCTTTAGTCTTCTTTGGGCTTGCAATAGCCCTACAGCCATAGTAGAGCATTCCATGGATCTGTCTAAGGAGTTTTAGCCAGATTGGAATAAGAGCTTATTTTAAGGGCGTCTTACTGATGCTTTTTCCACTGTCTCCAAAGAAGTGTTGTTAACAGTACTCCATTTGCCATTAATGCCTCAGATGTCCCTTTAATTCATATATGTATTATCTATTTCTGATAAAAATCTATATTCATAATGATGACCTAATCTTTTGCATTCAGTTTACACTTATGTGCAAGTGTGCCAGCTACTTGAGGAAATAAAAATATGATGAGTTGGCATCTTTTTAGTTTCAATGAGTCATAATGATCGGGTACTACATTGCCTGCCATCTGTTGTACATTTTCGGCTCATCATCAAATAAACCTTGTCCATCTGCTATATTCATTTCATATATAATATCCTCCACACTCTACACTTTGTCATCATACTTCCCTTCAATACCTTCACTACATGCATCAGTCACTCACTTGCCACAGCATCATTTATGCATATATACTCTGTTAACACAGAGCTGTACCCATTATTCTGTTGTCACATTAACACCTTTTCACTCCCTTCTCACATTCACCAACCCTGTTTCACCTGCTGCATCAGCATCCACACTATCTTCATTTCACCTCCAGCACCTGCACCGATATACCACTACTTGCCACTTCACTACTTGCAAATAGCACACTGTTATACCAACAACTGTGTATACATGAGTGCCAC
Organism: Nuphar pumila; assembly: GCF_984573655.1. Taxonomy (NCBI): domain Eukaryota; kingdom Viridiplantae; phylum Streptophyta; class Magnoliopsida; order Nymphaeales; family Nymphaeaceae; genus Nuphar; species Nuphar pumila. Next base: position 49,816,609 of record NC_143257.1, on the reverse strand, counting down.
AACCTAATGGTTATTGCAGCTCACAAACCTCCCCTTTACTATTCTTCATACACTCAGCTCACCATAGCAACAACATTCACTCCCCATTGCATCCACATCCTACACGCATCTTCCCTTCTTGTCATATTAATGCATGTGCATTTCTCATTAGGTCTGAATCATGCCTTTAGGTATATATATCCTATTCCTCCATGTATATAAGCATTCTCATGTACATTCGGCATAATATCTTCCATTCATCTTATGCTAACATTGTTTTGCAGGGATTAGATAGAAATTACTTTTTCCTTCTTAGTTCAGGAGTATGATTTCAATTCAATTGTAATAGCTAGATATAAATGAGAAATTTCCATTTCCTGTTTTAGGTAGAATGAATGAGCATTGTAAATATCATGAATTACTTGTTTTTCATACATTTTGTCTTTATTTCTCAAATTCTCACAATGGTGAAACACGAATGACACGTGCATCATTTCGTAAGAGGTAATTAATCCTAAGTTGATGATTTACATCAATGGCCATAGTCAGGATGTAAACAAAACTTAGTATTTTTATCTTTTATGAAATAACACTGGATCCACACTGAATCCTTTTCAAAAATCATTATATTTTTCAAATATTTCACCTTTTATCAGAGTTTAACTTAGAATTAATTCAATATATATACCAATGGCCATAGTCAGGGTATATTGAGAGTTAATTTCATTTTAAACTCTATAGAAGCACAAAAATGTGTTTCATTCTTCACTAGAATTTAAATATAGATGACTATATAATACATTCAATGACCATAGTCAAGGATGTATTATATCTTCAATCTTATTTTAATTCATCTAAAGAATGAAATAGCTTTTCAAAATCCAATTTCAAAATTCTTCAAATTCATTCATCATTTACGATAGAACTACATCATGTCTTCAAAAGTTTCTTTTCCAAAATCCAAGTGATGTAAAAATCTTCCCCAATCTATCTTCAATCCTTATCAAATCTGATCCATCCTTTCATTTTTCAAAATTCTATTTTATTTTTCAAAATTCAATTTAACTTTGAGATTTCAAAGTCATTTTTTATATTCAAATTCAAATCAGATTTCAAAGTCCAATTTGACTTAGAAATTCCAAATTCATTTTATATTTAAAACTCCAATCAAACTCAAGGTTCAATTTAACTTTGAGATTCTTGATTCATCTTCTAAATTCCAAATTCAAATTTCAAAATTCAAGGTCTAATTTGACTTTAAAATTCGTTTATATATTCAAAATTCTAAATTTCATTTTCCAAGTTCAATTTAAACTTGGAAGTTCTTGATTCATCTTTTGAATTTAACAACTCCAATTCCCCTTTAGGATCTAGAATCCAATTCTACATTTGGATCTCAGACTTCAGATCCAAATCCATCTTAGGATCTAGAGTCCAAACTCATCCTGGATCTCAGATTTCAGATCCAAAATCCATTCTTTAGGATCCAGAACCCAATTCACCTTGGATCTTAGATTCAGATCCAAAATCCAGCCTAGGATCTAGAATCCAATTATACTTTGGATCTTAAACTTCAGATTCAATTCCATTCTAGGATCCAGAACCCAATTCTACTTTGGATCTCAGACATCAGATCCAATTCCATTCTAGGATCCAGAACCCAATTCTACTTTGAATCTCAGACTTCAGATCCAATTCCATTCTAGGATCTAGAACCCAATTCCACTTTGGATCTCAGACTTCAGATCCAAAATTCCATCTTGGATTCCAAATCTTGAATTCAATTCCATTCAAAATTTCAGATCCAAATTCCATCTTGATTCCAATTCTTAGAACCAATTCCATTTCATTTCCAGATTTCAAATCAAGTTCCCATTTCGGATCCTAAATCCAAAATTCAACTTTGAACTCTATTCAGAATCTAGATCTTGGATTCGGATTTCATCTTGAAATTCCAACTTTCAAATCAATTCTATTTCTCAAAATTCTATTTAGATTTCCCACATTTTATTTTGGTTTCAAAGCTTCAAAATTAGAATTCAATTCCATTCCAAATATTCATCCAAGTTCAAACTTCTAAATTCAAAGTCCATTTATGACTTTGAAATTTCCTTTCTTCTCTTTTTATCTCAGTTTCAAAATCATTTCTCTCGAAATCCAAATTTATTTTCCCAAGCTTTGATTATTTCAAAAACTTAGAACTTTAATCTTAAGTTCTAAGTTAGAAACCATTTCTTCACTCTATTATTTCAGAAACAGTTTGAAAAATTTCAAAAACATCTTTCAAAAGAGAGCATACATATTTGCATTGCACAAGCATGATTCTTTGTGCATTTAGACTTAGAATAAATTCTTAGATAATTTCTTAGCAAAGCAAAAGGCATGAATTCGACCCTTGGTTCGATTACCCCTGGTAAAGGCGCCAGGAACGATCGAACCTCGTACTGACGAGCGAATCCCGTCTCCCAGTTTTCCCGCAAATATTTTAAAAACGGAGGCGAGTTATTTTAAAAATAATTTCAAAATTAAGTCAAGTGAGACCCCGCAAAAGAGTTCCTCTCTCTCTTCTTTTTCTCTTCTTTTCTCTCCTCTCCTTCTTTCCGTCTTTTATTTTCTCCCTTCAAAAAAAGAGAAAATAGAGGTTGGAAAGGAAAAGAGAAGGAAGAGAGAGAAACCACAAGAGAGGAAAATTTTTGCGATGATCACAATTTTGGCGATCGTGATGGGACTCATCTCCGTCCGGTCGAATTATGCCTTTTCTTTTTCTTTGATATTATCTAAGTCTTTATTCTACATATGTCAGCTTCATTTCCATGCAAACCTTAGGAGCCTAGACTCTGTCCTAAAGCTGACATCATTGCATATAGGATTTAAGTATGGTTTGGTAGGACCATATTGAGGAGATTATCCCATGTTCACATTAGACTTAGGTCTGAAATACAACTCTCCTCAATTTTAGGGATTGAATGCAAAACAATGTATGCAAGTGTATGCTTCTCTTCATTTTAATCTATCTCTTTAGGACTTGCATTAGAGCCATCTGATTTATTTTGCATGTTGAACATGTTTTCAAAAACATCCCTTACCTATATTATCCCGGTCTTCACGTTGCTAGGCTGTCTCACTGAACCATAGTTCAGGAGAGAGCCTCACAACTGGACCACTTATTTGGGTTCGCGCCCCCCTACCACGTACCTAAGGGCCATAGTCTGAGGTATATCGGTAGGTGCTCAAGGATGTTGGGAAACCCTTACCCTAGAACCGGAGAAATATTTCTATGCCACATACTTCGAGCTTCGGCTTGGGTATATCGACAAATCTTGATTGGAATCAGATGATCTGAACCCTAGAGTTAGGATTAAAGGTCCTACAAGCCATTTCAAATATTGCATTTTAGAGTCAGCCTTTAGGGAGTGTTGTATGTGCATCCTTGTTTGTGCAGCTTTTGTGATATTCTCTCATATATATGTATCAAACCCTTTTAAAAAAACCCTGGGTGTATTATTCAAAACTTACCCTTATTTTCAAAAAACCTCAGGTATATATTTCTCTCTACCTACATTTCTTTTCTCTTTTAGATCAATTTTTTCTTCAAAAACCCTGGAAAGTTACTTTAAAATTTTATCCACCTTTTTCAAAATTTCCAGGTTTGATTCTTTAAAAGAGTCTATCTGTAAGTCCTGCATTCTATCTAATTCTCCTTATTTCTTCTTGTGCCCCAGTACCATTTTAATGGCGTGCGATTCTCTCGATGTTGTCTTTCCCCAAGATCATGTCTTCTATCAAATTAAGGATGGATCAGCGGATCAGCGGGTCATCCAGTCTCGTCTTTTCTTCCCTCGGTGGTATTATTCTTGGTTCGCCACCTTCTCACGTATGTTCTCAGACCACTTGGATGACTGTGGGTTGGAAATGGCGTCGGCGGCAGGCAAACGAACCATCAACGGAACTCTGATCCAGGCTATGGCAGAACGGTGGAATCCACGTACCTGCACATTCTGGTTTCCTTGGGGAGAGATGACTCTATTGATGGATGAGTTCAACGATATCATGGGATTGCCCAAACCAGCCGGTCAGCCAGATGATCCTGTCGAGCAGCAGTTTTTGATCAACATTAATGGGATGGATGTTCGAGAAGCCTTGGCTAAAGCAACAGGGAGCAGATTTTGGCCTCTCATTGAAATTGGTGGGAATCAATTCATCAACCTATTCGAACTATATCACAAGTACGGAGCCTACAAAGAGGTTGGCACTCAGTCTCGAGCAGCGAAAGATAGAATTCAGCATGCCATGATCCTGTGCACAATGGGGTTAGCTTTCTTCCAAGATGGTCAAAATTTCTTAGATGTCAGAGTCGCCCAGCTCTTTCGAAGATGGGGAAGTAAGCAGACTCGTCAGCTTTCAGTCTCCATGGCTGCATTATCCTTTCTTTACAGAGGCTTGGCTCGATTTGCTCTTGGGGAGACCATTCTGGTAGAAGGATGCACTTACGCCCTGTAGTCGTGGTTCCTGCGACACGTTCCCTCAAAGGCCAGTTCTTTCAGATTCAATAGTAAGCAGCCGAAGTCAGCCATTCAGTGCCGAGCTTTGATCGAGAAACTGCATCAGGAGGAGATTACTTGGGACTTCTTCAACAGAAGAGAGACCGTTCCTCAATACACCTACGCTCGTGACAAGCGCTACAGGTTGCTGGGCCCTTTCTTTTGTGTTGATTATCAACCAGAATGATGTCTCAAACAGTTTTTGCAGCGGCAGATTCGTGCCAACACCCGTTTCCCGACAGACAACATGCCAGAATTTAACCTGCAGTCGGATCAGTGGTCTGGGGCATATCATGTCACTAAATATACCTGAGACTCCTTTGTTTCTCTGTCTATATTCCCTGGATCAAATGTATCATCTGAATATCGAGAGTGGTGGCAAACTGTCTGCCCACCCTCTCTTTGTCTTTGAATGTTAAAAATATCAATAAAAATTACTTTTTGGCCAAAATTTTGTTTCTTGTATTTTGTTTATATAGCACAAATAGTCACAATTTTTTGGTGACAACCTCATCCCGGGTAAAAGGGACATTCCTCTCATATTGATCTTCAATATATTTTATCATGGTTGACGACCTCGCCTAGGTAACAAGGCACATTTCTCTGTTATCATCAAATGGTAATACAATTATCACAAATTGTGTGATGACCCAATCCCGGGTAATGGGATAATCTCTTGAAATCGTCTGCCAAAATCCTTCATTCTTTTTCCTCAAAAAGTTATAATTTTCAAAAAAGCTTCTCCATACTCTAACCATTCCCATATTCTGCAGAAAAACTTTGGCATCCAAAGATGGTTCAGACAAGGGCTGGTAAACAGGCTGCTCAACGACACAGTGACAACGAGCCAGAGGAGATGAATTCTCCTAGAGTATCCAAAAAGCATGACTCGGGGGATGAGAGCAATGTTGATCCGGCTATGTACCGGGTTTTCCAAAAGATGATGACTAAGATGATGGCCAAGCAGGCTAAGGTTGTTCCCAAGAAGGCAGCTTCCAAGAGCAAAGCTAAGAATAAGCTCATAAAGAAGCTGGTCAAGATCAGCAAGCAAAAAGTACAACGTGACAGCACCTCTGAGGATTTCGGGTCAGCAGAAGAAGTCTCCGAGGAAGAAGAGCAGCTGATCTACATCCCAAAGCATCTGCAACAATCCAAGAGGCCAGTAGAAGAGCCAATGTCAGTAAACATGCCCAAGTATGGGGTCCTTGCGGAGGACTCAATCCAAGCACTGACAAAAATAGTCAAAGACCTGCAAATTCAGGACAAAGGAAAAAGGTCATACACCAGGCAGGATTTCTACCTTGGTTTAGAAGGGGACATCAATCTGGAAAACCTCCCCAGAAAATTCATTAAGTTTGATGGATTCGGCGATCCTAAGGCCCATCTTGCCATGTTCTTTGCAGAATGCGCTCGGTTCAGCGAAGACAACCGTGCCCTCTTCCTCTGTTTCCCTCGCAGTCTGGAGGGAATAGCTGCCAAATGGTATGCCGAGCATGTCAATCCCATCAAGTTAAGGGATTTTGACAAAGTCGTCAACATGTTTGTTGAACGCTTCTTGTTCAACACGGAAGCCTTGCCTACTCTGAACCATTTGTGCAACCTGAAGCAAGAGCCCAATGAGAAGGCCAGGGATTTCATTCACAAATGGAGGAGCCTTTGCAACAAAATGAGGAACCCTATTTCTGAGGAACATGCCCTCTAAGTCATTCTCAACAATTTCTCCTAGCCCCTAAAAAGACTCCTTTTCCCATATCCTTCCAAGTCATTCATTGAACTGACGGAGCGAGCAGAATGACTCGAGATGGGGGTGAAAAATGGGATATACGAAGGTGTTGCTTTGGCCAAGAATATCTCAGACCCAAAGAAGAAGACACACTTCACTTACTCCACTGATGTTCCCGAAGATAATCAGGGCAGTAGCAGCAAGCATGGCAGCGGCAGTGGCACGAAGCCCAAGCAGAATAGAGGAAGAAAGGGGAAATTCTTCAAAAACAGTGAGAAGCCTCTCCCGACCGGTCCTCAACAAAAAGGGGACCTTTAAGAAAAACTCAAACATATAAACTGGAGCAGGGATTGGAAATTCACTCCCCTCGACCAGCCTCTGAAGAAAATTTTGGAATACTTGCTGTCTCACGGAATGGTGAAGCTTCCCAAAATTGCAGATCTGCCAGTGATCATGGGAATATTTAAGGAACAATATTGCAAGTTCCACAGGGCAATGGGCCATGACACTGAATACTGCTTCTTCCTAAAGCATCTGATCCAGGATTGCATTGATAAAAGCATCCTCATCAAGGATGAAGAAGAAGGCAAAATGGACATCCTGTCCACCCCATTCCCAAAGCATTCAGCATCAACCATTTCCGAGCATTCTTTCCTTCCGCAGAATCACATACGTCCATGTTCCAGCGAAGAGATAAGCTTGCAGCATCAGGTGATGGTTCTACATCAGGATCAACCTGCATTTCAGAGAGGGGATATCCTCTTATTTTTAAATATAAGAAACATGTCAGTTGAGAGTGGAAAAACCCAAGTTTTTCCAAAGAGATTTTTGAAAAAAGAAGCCTGTACAGAGGAAGCAGAAACCTCTGAGGCAGCAGAAGAGCGGGCCAAAAGCTTTCAGAAGCCTATTACCGCACTCTCTAACATCTCCATTTTTGAGTTAACTCATGATTCTCCGCAGCATCAGGAAAAACTAGATGATCTACTGAGAAAGATCAAGGTGAAGCCGGGCACCACTCCCGAAGACATGGCACAAATTGTAAACCAGGGAATGACTAATGCGCCTATTACTTTTTCAGATGAGGACCTGCCAAAGCCTCATTCATTCCACAATAATGCACTATACATTGTAGTAAGGATCCGGGGCATGACTGTCCCGCATGTGCTCGTTGATGGAGGTAGCAGCCTCAACATTTGCCTAGAGATGACAGCGAAAGCACTGGGATTGAAAGAAGAAGAATATGTGCCTGACCCCATCACTATCTACGGCTTTGATAATCACGGGCAGACTACAAAGGGCAAGATCTTCCTGGAAATTTTTATCAACTATTCAGTATACACCGTCTTATTCCATGTCGTCAACGTGCCGCCTACTTACAATTTGTTGTTCGGACGAACATGGATCCATAATGCCAATGCCGTTCCGTCAACCCTCCACCAATGCATCAAGTGGTCCAAGGGCGGAATGATCACTACCATTTTGGGTGAAGACCCTGAAGAGAGGCTGCCGCAGCCTATGATTCCTCGTCCAACATTCACAGCAGATATTCCCAGCATCCGGGAGGAAGAGGAAATCAATCTCAGTGATAGTCTAGAGATGTTAAAATTGAATGATGTCATGAACGAGGAGAATGTTGCAGCTACGGTCCAATGGCAAGGACCTTGTTTCTTCAAATTAGGAGGCCGCATCAATTACACCTCCTTCAAAGATCATCCTTTATTCCCTCAGTTTTCCAAAGCAAAGAAGGGATTCGATCTGTTGATCAAACATGGATATCAGCCATTCCGAGGCATGGGGAAAGATGAAGACGGCATGATAAAGCCTATCATTCCAGTCCAGCATGCAGACAGTTCAGGGTTGGGGTTCACCGGCTAGGATTCCATCAAAAAGACGATTTTCGTCAGGGGAAAACAAGTGAAGATGATGCCTTAGTTTTCCTGCTTTTTTTTCTTATCTTTTGTTAAATCTTATAGGGACAACACAGTCCCATCTTTTGTCGATGTCTTGTAAATACTTCATTTCCAATCAATGAAAGATCAATTTTCTCTTCACATTTGAGCATCTATCATTCTTATCTTATATTTTTTTCTATGCCATTATTTCTTGCTATGTATAAAAGGCTTACTTTTTTACTCGTATTTTCTCTTAAAACCTCCTCTTGGCATTTTCAGGACCATTAACTTGTGAATCAATGATAAAATTCATTATAAATCCCAAGTATTTAAAATTGGCAAGGTTTCTTGAGATGAAAGACAGAGCAGAGGTCAGTCAGGCAGCAGAGCAGACAGAAGAGCCAGCCGAATTTGATTCCACCATTCAGGATTTGCCAGAATTTGCTCACATTCAGAAGCAGGATGGACCCTCATCTTTGGTTCAAGATCCAACTGAGGATATCAACATTGGGTCGGAAGATGATCCGAAAATTCTCAAAATCGGGTCGGGTCTAAGCGAGGTTGAAAAAGCAAGATTCATCCAATTCCTTAAGAAGCATCATGAAGTATTTGCCTGGACTTACGAAGATATGCCAGGATTAGATACCAAGCTGGTTGAGCATCGACTCAAGTTGAAACCAGAAGCCAGACCAATCAAACAGAAATTGAGGAAATTAGACCCTCGAGATGAGCAGCAAGTCAAGGAAGGACTTGAAGACTTATTAAAAGAGGCTTCATCCGGGCCATTGATTATCCAGACTGGTTAGCAAATATCGTGGCAGTCCCTAAAAAGAACGGCAAAGTTCGGATTTGCATTGATTTCAGGGATCTCAATAAGGCCACCTCGAAAGATGATTATCCGCTTCCCAATATTGACCTGTTGATCGATAGCACGGCAGGTCATGCCATGTTTTCTTTCATGGACGGATATTCAGGCTATAATCAGATCAAGTTGGTTGTTCGTGATCAGTCCAAGACTTCATTTACTACCCCATGGGGAACCTTCTGCTATACAGTCATGCCATTTGGGCTTAAAAATGCTGGGGCAACTTATCAAAGGGCGATGGCCGTCATTTTCCATGATCAAGTGCACAAGAATATGGATGCATATGTCGATGACATTTTGGTTAAACCTAAAGAAGAAGAGGATCACCTTGATGCTCTTAGTCAAGTTTTTGAAAGACTTATTCTCTATAAATTGAGACTTAACCCTCAAAATTGTATTTTTGGAGTTGAGTCTGGCAAATTACTCGGCTTCATTATCAGCAAGAAAGGAATCGAGGTGGATCCGGCCAAGGCAAAAGCCATTATTGATATGCCACCTCCTACTAATCTCAGAGAACTGCGAAGCCTTCAAGGGCGTATTCAGTCTATTCGCAGGTTCATCTCTTATTTGGCTATGAGATGTGAGCCCTTCAATCATCTGCTAAGAAAAGGAGTTAAATTTCAATGGGGACCAGAATGCCAACTCTCATTTGAGCGCATCAAGCAATATCTCCTTAACCCACCAGTTTTGAAGCCGCCAAAGCTGGGAAAGCCTCTCTTACTATATATTTCAGTCAATCAAAATGCCTGTGGTGGATTCCTCGCATAGTATGAAGAGGGCAGCCTGATAGAGCACGCCATCTACTACGTGAGCAAAACCTTCATTGATTACGAAAAGAAGTATTCTCAAATGGAGAAAACTTGTCTAGCTCTGGTTTGGATGTGCCAGAAATTGAGACATTACTTGTTGGCTTCTGAAATAAAGTTCCTATCGAAGCTTAATCCGCTCAGATATATTCTTGAGCAACCTTTTCTCACTGGACGGATTGCGAAATGGAAAGTCCTCCTAATGCAATACGACTTAGAGTATGTTTCTCAAAAGTCTATTAAAGGCCAAGCGATCACATATCAGTTGGCAGATTTCCCTTTGACATAAGAGATTAAGGCAGAAGATGATTTTCCTCATGAGTATATATGTAATATCCAACAGCCCCCAGTTTGGAATATGTTCTTTAATGGCTCTAAAAACATGTCCGGCATAGGGATCAGAGTCTTGTTGATCACTCCAGAAAAAGAAATGATCCCTTATTCCCTCAAGCTTGATTTCCAATGCACTCATAACATGGCCGAGTATGAAGCCCTAGTACAAGACCTCAAAATTCTGCAAAGTTTCAATGTCAAGAGAGTGCATGCTTTTGGCAATTCACTACTTGTTGTCAGTCAAGTTAACACTGAATGGCAAGTGAAAGATTCCAAATTAATTCTGTATCAGAAGATCATCCTAACTCTCGTGGACAACTTCGAAGAATTTCAGCTCAGTCATATCAGAAGAGAGCATAATCAAATAGCTAATGGTTTAGCCAGTCTGGGCTCCATTTTATCTTTCAAAGGTGGTGAATCATGTCGGTCTTTCGAAGTTGGTAGACTTGAGCAACCTGCTTTCACTTCAGCCATGCAAGTAAACCAGGTCGATCAGAAGGAGAAACCTTGGTATCAAAATATCAAGGATTTCATTGAGACTGGTGAATTTCCACCAGAAATGCCTAAAAGGGAGCAACGTGCAATTCAGCATATGTCTACCCGATATTTCATTCTTGCCAATGTTCTTTACCGTCGTGGTTTCAGTTCTGAGTATTCAAGATGCTTAGACAAAGAAGAGGCTATGAAAATCATCCAAGAGGCACACGAAGGAATTTGTGGTGGCCATATTGGCTATCAGACTCTCGTCAAGCAGATCGTTCGAGCAGGGTACTATTGAAATACCATGCAGCAGGACTGTCATAGATTTGTGAAGAAGTGCGTCAAGTGTCAAGTGCACGCGCCTTACATTCATGCACCGGCCACATATCTCCAATCAGTTGTCTCTCCTTGGCTATTTTCCATGTGGGCTTTCGACGTCGTAGACCCAATTACTCCTGCTTCCAACGGCCACAAATACTTTCTGGCTGCGACAGAGTATTTCATAAAATGGGTTGAAGTTGTTACTCTACGCACAATAGAAGGCCGCCATGTGGTTTCATTCATTCACAAGAACATTCTTTGCCGCTTTGGCATACCACATGACATTGTTTTAGATAATGAAACTCATTTTAAAAATGAGAGGATGAAAACCTTTTGTTCTAAATTCAGAATTTTCCATCATTTCTCAGCTCCCTATTATCCTCAAGGGAACGACCAAGCAGAAGCCACCAATAAAATCTTGATCCGTATCCTGGAAAGGACTGTGAAGACAGGTCAAGACTGGCATGAGAAAATTCATGATGCACTTTAGGCATATCGGACCACCATTCGGACCCCGACTAATGCCACTCCTTCAGAACTTATTTACGAAACTGAAATAGTGTTGCCTCTCCATATCCAGAAGCCCGCTCTCAAATTTGCTTCCCTTATAGAATTGCCACTTGATCAGTATCAGCAACAGAGATTGGTGTAGCTGGATTTACTGGATGAAAAGAGACTCAAGGCGGCAGAGCATGCTCAAGCGTATCGACAAACGATAGCTCGACACTATGCCAAGTCCGTCATTGAGAGAAAATTTCGAGTCAACGATTTGGTGCTCAGATCGACAGCTCATCTCAAGCATCGACCACGGGGCAAGTGGTCACCCAATTGGGAAGGCCCCTATGTGGTTAAGGAAGTACTTCCTCGCGATTCATATCGTCTAATCAACGCAGACGGAGTGGAAATGCCAGATCCCATCAATACTCTGCATTTGAAGAAATTTTTTACTTAGAATTTTTATTCTACAGCCTTTTGTACTATTCAAAGAGTCATTTCAATAAAACAATGATCTTCTATCAATTCTTACATTCTTCTCCATGATACGGGGGCATTTTATTGATCAATAATCATCTTCTTTCATGCAGGCAGGATTAGACAAAAGCTCTTTTCCTCAAATTTTGTTAATTCTCAATTGATCTTGTGATCTTTATTTTCATTTCATTTGATTCACTTTTGGTCTTGATCAAATTTCTATCAAACTATTGATCATTTATGTCAAGTTTTAAACAAATTTTCGTCAATCTTATTAAAGTTTCATCTACCTTTAAAAAATACCCTTTCAGGTTAAGGGATAAACCTGATGCCTCCATTCAATGAGGTATTCTTTCTATTATTTCCCCCGTTCAGGATAAGGAGATAAATCCTGAATTATCTTCTAAAAACTCATTTGGAAAATCTATCTTATCTTCAAAACCCAGTTCTCGCACTGGTTATTTCTCAAACTTTTCAATCATATATTGAGCTCATTTGGAAAATCCGGTTCTCACACCTGTGACCTTCTAAAATCAGTCTTCTGACCAAAAGACTTTTCTCCTTTTAAATTCAAGTTCTGACTTAAATCTCCCAAAATTTCATGTATTTCCAAAAGATCCAGCATCTCGCTGGTCATGTATTTCCAAAGGGATCCAGCATCTCGCTGGTCATGTATTTCCAAAGAATCCAGCATCTCGCTGGTCATGTATTTCCAAAAGATCCAGCATCTCGCTGGTCATGTATTTCCAAAAGATCCAGCATCTCGTTGGTCATGTATTTCCAAAGGATCAAGCATCTCGCTGGTCAGATATTTCCAAAAGATCCAACACTCGTTGGTCATGTATTTCCAAAAGATCCAGCATCTCGCTGGTCATGTATTTCCAAAAGATCCAACATCTCGCTGGTCATATATTTCCAAAGAATCCAGCATCTCGCTGGTCATGTATTTCCAAAAGATCCAGCATCTCGCTGGTCATGTATTTTCAAAAGATCCAGCATCTCGCTGGTCATGTATTTCCAAAGAATCCAGCATCTCGTTGGTTCTGTATTCCAAAAAGATCCAGCTCCCGCTGGTCGCGTATACCAAAAGATCAAACCCTTAGGGTGCGACTCCTCAATTCTATCATTTCCAAGATCTTCAATCTTTCAAATTCTATCAGTTTTCCAACCTTTGGTTGCAATATCTTCAAAATCTCATCATTTTCTCAACCCTCGGGTTATAACCTCCCAAATTCAATCACCTTTAGATTAAATCCTTCATTTTCAAATCGAGTGTTTTCACTGGTCGGGATTTTCAAATCCAGTTTTTTTATAACTGGTCGGGATTTTCAAATCCAGTTTCTATAACTGGTCAGGATTTTCAAATCCAGTTTATATAACTGGTCGGAATTTTCAAATCCAGTTTCTATAACTGATCGAGATTTTCAAATCCAATTTTCTATAACTGGTCGGGATTTTCAAATCCAGTTTCTATAACTGGTTGGGATTTTCAAATCCAGTTTCTATAACTGTTAGAGATTTTCAAATCCAGTTTCTATAACTGGTCGGGATTTTCAAATCCAGTTTCTATAACTGGTCGGGATTTTCAAATCCAGTTTTATAACTGGTCGGGATTTTCAAATCCAGTTTTATAACTTGTCGGGATTCTCAAATCCAGTTTCTATAACTGGTCAGGATTTTCAAATCCAATTTTATAACTGGTCGAGATTTTCAAATCCAGTTTTTTTAACTGGTCGGGATTTTCAAATCCAGTTTTTATAACTGGTTGGGATTTTCAAATCCAGTTTCTATAACTGGTCGAGATTTTCAAATCCAGTTTTATAACTGGTCAAGATTTTCAAATCCAGTTTTATAATTGGTCGGGATTCTCAAATCGAGTTTCTACAACTGGTCGGGATTTTCAAATCCAGTTTTATAACTGGTCGGGATTTTCAAATGCAGTTTTTTTAACTGGTCGGGATTTTCAAATCCAGTTTTTATAACTGGTCGGGATTTTTAAATCCAGTTTCTATAACTGGTCGGGATTTTCAAATCCAGTTTCTATAACTGGTCGGGATTTTCAAATCCAGTGTTTTCGCTGGTCGGGATTATCAAAATCCAGTTTCTTATAGACTAGTCGGGATTTCCAAAAACCTAATGTATTTCATCAGTCCAGTTTTCTAAAGTCTGATTCTTACACCATTTCTTTAAATTACAGCTAAATGTCTCATCGAAATCTATATTGAGTGATTATTTCACAAGAAATTCATGAAGACTTTGCCAATTTGCTAAAAGCATTAGTTGATTCTAAAAATCTGACTACACAAAGAGAATTTCCTCAGATTACCTCTAATATTCCCTTCCCAAAAGGTGAAACTTTTTGCAAAAAAAGAGGTAAAATTTAAATCTTTTCCTGTTGATCAACCAAAAGGATGTAAGAAATGACCTCGATATGATCAGTGAAAGAGATATTCAATGATGTTGAAAAGCCAGAAGTGATTTGTTATTGATCATGGCTATGACGCATGTTTTAAGATGACTTTCTGGCAATCAGGCAGTGGAAATATCTCGAGCTATAAAAAGAATCCACTCAACCTATGTCTTCACATTCATTTAAAAGTTGCAATTAAATATCTACAAAAGGGATCTCTCAACTGTCGTCAAGATGAAGACGAATATGCCAGCAGACCCCCGGGGCCAAAGAAGATTTGGATCATCTCCGAGATGAAGGAGTTTGTGAAGGATCCTTCCAGGGAAAGTTCAAATCACCGTCAAGATGAAGGCGAGTGTGATGAGCCTACCGACAAACCCTAAAAGATATTTGATTTCTGCTATCATCTAAAGACCTTTTGAGCCAATGTCATCATATATAATCCATGAGAAAAAGAAGGATCGGAGCATCTCCAAGATGAAGGAGTTTGTGACGTACCCTTCCCTGAAAAAGAGAGAAAAGTCAAGACATCCAAATGAAGGATGATGTGAAAAACCGAGAAAGCCCAATGACTCAAAAAGAGTGCAAAAAGATCATCGTAGGGAAAACACCCAGATATCAAACTGCCAAAGTTGTCAGAAGTCATCTTTTCTTATGAAAAATTCTTTTATCAATATCTCTTCATTTCCTACTTTTATGAAATTAAGAATATTTCTTCTACTTCTCATATCAAGGAAATGGATAGCTTCCTTGAAGAAAATCACCAGCACTAATCTTTTGAATTTGACTCTTAAAGCTGAGGAGTTAACCTCATTGGAGGAAATACTCTAGGTAAAAGAGGGAATATCTTCGCACATACGTGCACATTTTCAAGACGATTTAAATCAACTATAATTTTATCTTATTGGCAAAATTTTCTAGCTATTCCAAGAATGAAATAAACATTCAATATCCATTCTGATGCAACCTAGCGTTGTTTATATCTTCCAGAAGAGTTGCCTCATTCAATCGAAGTATCTCTTCCTGTCCCATCGCGGTTTCTTCAGTCAAGGATTCTGTATGGTGGTTCCCACTAAGGTTAAGGGTCAAAACCTGTATTTTCTGCGAGAGGTCATTTGATTTCAAAAAGCTATTTCAGTCTCAGCAAATGAGACACCCAAAATCATTCCCTTTTCCAAGCTCTAAGAACCCTATCTTCTTCCTTTCGCAAAACCCCATTCGGATTTATTCGTCCAAATTCCGAAGGTCCCATTATGGTTTCTTCATTTGAGAAACCTGTATGGTAGATTTCCTATCCAGGTTAAGAGTTAACCCGGAACCTCGCTTTGCGAGGTATCTTCCTTGCAGGTTTGGGTTAAACCTGAGTCTTGTTCCAACGAGATTCCTCATTTTGACGAGATTGTTTTCTTCCAGTCCCATCATGGCTCTTCCCATTAAGGCATCCATGTTTTGTATATCCATCTAGGATAGAATCCTACTTGAGCTTCATTTTACGAGATATTTTCCAATAATGTCCCATCAAGGTTCTCATGTATTCCTTTTCTCATTCAGTTCATTTTTAATATATCTTTGTCCCATCCAGGTTAAGGGCTAAACCTGAATCATTCCCAAAAGAGTATCTTGTCTCACCCATGAGACCTGATCAAAATTCTCATTTCCCACCATTTCGGGATTTTCATCCAAAATCCCATCACGATTTCTCTTTTTTTTACTCAATCATATCATTTTCGAAAATTTCATCTCCCCAAAACCATTCAGGATAAGGTTTTAAGCCTAAGAAGCCATGTTTCTAAAAAAATTCTTCCACACCCAGTTCAGATCTGCTGACTGGGGCATTTTCAAAATTTGGAGTGTTATCTTTGCCACTAAGCTCGGCTTTCAACCGTCTTAGTAGCAAAGAGGGGCATCTGTAAACACCCCAAATTTTTCAAAGTTTTGTAAAAATGACCCTTTTGCCCCTGACTCCATCTTCTGAGAAAATCAAAGCAATTCAAAGATAAATTTCAGTCATTCTTCAGATTTTCTGAATTAAATTACATATTAATGTATTCAAATTCAATTCGGGATCCGAATCCAGTGTTTTAAATCCGTATTCTCTCAAAACCCGGATCCTAATGCATCTTCTGAAGAAATTTTCTCAAAATAGCTTTTTGTAAATATTTTTACAAAAACACCAAAAAAAACTAGTTTTAACTTTTGACTTCTCGTAAAACTTTAGGATTTTATTCTAAAAACTGCAAAAAAATGGAAAAATAACAAATTTTGGAAAAACTACGAGAAAAACGAATGGTTTCAAGCTTTTCAAAGTTGTTTTTGTTAAAAAAAACTCGTTTGAAAAACCATTTTACATAAAGTGTTCTTTGAAAGGGGGTCCTCTTTTTGGAAAGCTTAGAAATATGTAACGACCCCTCTCCCACACGTTTTCCTCTCCTCTCTCCACCTTCCATCCTCAACAAATCCCTCTTATCTCCACCCTCAATCCGAAACGGATTTCTCTCCCGAACTTTCCCCTCTTCCTCTTTAAAGAGGGCACACACAGAGGAAGGGGATCATCCATTTTTTTCTCTTCCATCGACTCTTTACTGGCATCCATCGTTTTCCTCTTGCCCCATCATCAACTTCATCCGATTCTTCATTGATATTCCTTCTAAGCGAGGTTTTCTTTGAGGAATTCATTATTTTTTTTTCTCCGATATCCATACCTCTGAAACAAGGTCCACGGCAAACTAACGGGAAGGAGTCATTTGCTCACCTTCAACCTCCAAAAGGGGGGTCATCACTCGGTCACATAAGCTCTTCGATTCCTTTGTGAAGCCCAGCCACCTTCACGCAACAACTCTTCCTTCCCCTCGTTTTCTGGTTCCCGCCTGCCTCAATTGAAAGAGCTCAACTGATTCCAGTTCTCCTGAGTTGTAGCAAAGGACATAATCCAATCTGCAAACAAGGTAAGAACCTTTTTATTTCCTTTCTTTTTACTGATCCTCTCTCAATTTTTCCTGTTTATAGTTTTGTGGCCCCGTTAAAGCATTCCTAGTAGCAGCGAATTGTTTATGGCAATATTGCTCTGCCTATCAACGGAATAATCGATTCCGACATCCATTTTTTTTTTTTATAACTCATTTTGTTGAATTTCTTCAGTTCGGGTAAATGTAAATCTCAGTTTTATGCTATTCCAGGTTTGATATTTCTTTTATTTTTCATTACATCGTTTTCTGTACCTTTCGTTTTGTGTTTTACACCTAAATCCATCATTTTCTTGTTACTATTTCACCTACGTCTGCGATTTCCTGTTTTGGATTCAACCTCCCCTCCGCTAATTCCCAACCTTATTTCTGTAATCACTTTTCTGTGAAATCTTTTTCTGGTTCACGTTATAATCCCTACTCTGGCTATTTGATTTTTTTTTTTTTACTTTTATTAGCCCTTTCCATTTTCGGGTTTCCTGTAAGCATTCTGATTTTAGATATCTGACTATCCACCATTGGTTAATTAACATTGTCACCTGGTTAAACCGCAGATCTGCAAGCTTTCTAGCTTCAGATCTGCGTTAAAACCGTCTTCTATGTTGTATAAAGAGGGTTCCTGTTCAGCATACCGCAGTGGTTCATTCCCACCCTGCCACATCCACTCACAGGTGTTACATTCATTTTTTTTTCTTTCTTAGAATACCTCATATCCCTTCGTTGTTTCCCTGTGATATGCAAATCATCAGTATAATTATAGCAATTATCCCTTCTTTTCACCCATGTTAGAGTTTTCATTTTTTTTATTTTTCTTTCTGCGGTAAAAGGGGAATAATGAATTGAAATCCAGAAATTCTTCATTAAGCAAGCATCTCAATAGATCCATTCTCACTTATCTGCTCACCTAAGTGATTTGAGCTTTTAACGGAAGGTAGAGTTTTGTTTTACTGTTAAAACATCTGATTCTTAGTTTCCTTGTAGGTAATTGGCTGGTATTTCTTTTTATGATTCAATTTCTGTTTATATTTGTGTGCCTCGATTTCCTTGTTGAGTAGTCTGCACTCGCATGCCATTCGTCATACATCTCCTATGTAATGACCTATTAACCTGCAACAGAGTTAAATACCATTCGTAAAAAGGGAGGTATGTATATCGATATCTTGCGAGGTCCAATGTCTGTAATAATATGCTCACAGCAGATTCCACTGTGCACAATCTCTTTTGCGTCAGGCTATGCACCCTTTTCTTTGCTTATCATGAATATCTCATTTGAGTCATTAGGTTAGTTACAATCTCGTAGGTCTACCCATGGTTTGTTGAAATTCATATATCCATTTTATCATTGAAATAGTGGATAGGTAAGAAATATCAGAAAGATCTGTCTTACCTACCCAGATATACATGCAAAAGGTTTGCCTTACACCCACCAAGCAAGATTTTGTGATTAACCATGATCATCTCTGAATACCTGCTAGCTTCAGTAGTCCAATATATCTCTGATTTTCGGCTGATTAACATATATTTTCTTTTAGCATTAAATTATATTTATCTGCATCACTGGTAGCTCTCGTATAGCATCTGGGTTTATTAATTCAAGGAATGAGATTTCTTATCTCATCTACCGAAAATGAGTCTCCCAATCTGTAAGGAAAATAGGTTGAGTCTGTTTTGACTAAATAGGGTATCATCATATAAATCAACATCGAACATAATAATTATTGTATTTGAAAGAACATAATATGAGATATGGCGTCTATCCATTTCAGTGAAAATCCATCCAGAGAACTGTATCTACTGTTCAGAATGCAATGGTTCAATGACTAAAATCATCATCACGTCAAGTATGTGTTTATCCACAGTATCTGAGAGGCAAAGCTGGTTTGAAGTCAGTAAAAAAAAACTTTTAGCTCAGTGGCCACAGATGATTTTTGAATACCCAAATAAAAAAATAAATAAATAAAATTTTCAAAGGTAGTTCCCTCTATCAAGTGACCTTTAGTCTTCTTTGGGCTTGCAATAGCCCTACAGCCATAGTAGAGCATTCCATGGATCTGTCTAAGGAGTTTTATCCAGATTGGAATAAGAGCTTATTTTAAGGGCGTCTTACTGATGCTTTTTCCACTGTCTCCAAAGAAGTGTTGTTAACAGTACTCCATCTGCCATTAATGCTTCAGATGTCCCTTTAATTCATATCTGTATTATCTATTTCTGATAAAAACCTATATTCATAATGATGACCTAATCTTTTGCATTCGGATTACACTTATGTGCAAGTGTGCCAGCTACTTGAGGAAATATAAATATGATGAGTTGGCATCTTTTTAGTTTCAATGAGTCATAATGATAGGGTACTACATTGCCTGTCATCTGCTGTACATTTTCGGCTCATCATCATATAAACCTTGTCCATCTGCTATATTCATTTCATATATAATATCCTCCACACTCTACACTTTGTCATCATACTTCCCTTCAATACCTTCACTACATGCATCGGTCACTCACTTGCCACAGCATCATTTATGCATATATACTCTGTTAACACAGAGCTGTACCCATTATTCTGTTGTCACATTAACACCTTTTCACTCCCTTCTCACATTCACCAACCCTGTTTCACCTGCTGCATCAGCACCCACACTATCTTCATTTCACCTCCAGCACCTGCACCGATATACCACTACTTGCCACTTCACTACTTGTAAATAGCACACTGTTATACCAACCCCTGTGTATACGTGAGTGCCACAACCTAATGGTTATTGCAGCTCACAAACCTCCCCTTTACTATTCTTCATACACTCAGCTCACCTTAGCAACAACATTCACTCCCCATTGCATCCACATCCTACACGCATCTTCCCTTCTTGTCATATTAATGCATGTGCATTTCTCATTAGGTCTTAATCATGCCTTTAGGTATATATATCCTATTCCTCCATGTATATAAGCATTCTCATGTACATTCGGCATAATATCTTCCATTCATCTTATGCTAACATTGTTTTGCAGGGATTAGATAGAAATTACTTTTTCCTTCTTATTTCAGGAGTATGATTTCAATTCAATTGTAATAGCTAGATATAAATGAGAAATTTCCATTTCCTGTTTTAGGTAGAATGAATGAGCATTGTAAATATCATGAATTACTTGTTTTTCATACATTTTGCCTTTATTTCTCAAATTCTCACAATGGTGAAACACGAATGGCACGTGCATAATTTTGTAAGAGGTAATTAATCCTAAGTTGATGATTTACATCAATGGCCATAGTCAGGATGTAAACAAAACTTAGTATTTTTTTCTTTTATGAAATAACACTGGATCCACACTGGATCCTTTTCAAAAACCATCATATTTTTCAAATATTTCACCTTTTATCAGAGTTTAACTTAGAATTAATTCAATATATATACCAATGGCCATAGTCAGGGTATATTGAGAGTTAATTTCATTTTAAACTCTATAGAAGCATAAAAATGTGTTTCATTCTTCACTAGAATTTAAATATAGATTACTATATAATACATTCAATGACCATAGTCAATGATGTATTATATCTTCAATCTTATTTTAATTCATCTAAAGAATGAAATAGCTTTTCAAAATTCAATTTCAAAATTCTTCAAATTCATTCATCATTTAGGATAGAACTGCATCATGTCTTCAAAAGTTTCTTTTCCAAAATCCAAGTGATGAAAAAATCTTCCCCAATCTATTTTCAATCCTTATCAAATCTGATCCATCCTTTCATTTTTCAAAATTCTATTTTATTTTTCAAAATTCAATTTAACTTTGAGATTTCAAAGTCATTTTTTATATTCAAATTCAAATCAGATTTCAAAGTCCAATTTGACTTTGAAATTCCAAATTCATTTTATATTCAAAACTCCAATCAAACTCAAGGTTCAATTTAACTTTGAGATTCTTGATTCATCTTCTAAATTTCAAATTCAAATTAAAAAATTCAAGGTCTAATTTGACTTTGAAATTCGTTTATATATTCAAAATTCTAAATTTCATTTCCAAGTTCAATTTAAACTTGGAAGTTCTTGATTTATCTTTTGAATTTAACAACTCCAATTCCCCTTTAGGATCCAGAATCCAATTCTACATTTGGATCTCAGACTTCAGATCCAAATCCATCTTAGGATCCAGAGTCCAAACTCATCCTGGATCTCAGATTTCAGATCCAAAATCCATTCTTTAGGATCCAGAACCCAATTCACCTCGGATCTCAGATTCAGATCCAAAATCCAGCCTAGGATCCAGAATCCAATTATACTTTGGATCTTAAACTTCAGATTCAATTCCATTCTAGGATCCGAAACCCAATTCTACTTTGGATCTCAGACTTCAGATCCAATTCCATTCTAGGATCCAGAACCCAATTCTACTTTGGATCTCAGACTTCAGATCCAATTCTATTCTAGAATCCAGAACCCAATTCCACTTTGGATCTCAGACTTCATATCCAAAATTACATCTTGGATTCCAAATCTTGAATCCAATTCCATTCAAAATTTCAGATCCAAATTCCATCTTGATTCCAATTCTTAGAACCAATTCCATTTCATTTCCAGATTTCAAATCAAGTTCCCATTTCGGATCCTAAATCCAAATTTCAACTTTGAACTCTATTCAGAATCCAGATCTTGGATTCGGATTTCATCTTGAAATTCCAACTTTCAAATCATTTCTATTTCTCAAATCTCTATTTAGATTTCCCACATTTTATTTTGGTTTCAAAGCTTCAAAATTAGAATTCAATTCCATTCTAAATATTCATCCAAGTTCAAACTTCTAAATTCAAAGTCCATTTATGACTTTGAAATTTCCTTTCTTCTCTTTTTATCTGAGTTTCAAAATCATTTCTCTCGAAATCCAAATTTATTTTCCCAAGCTTTGATTATTTCAAAAACTTAGAACTTTAATCTTAAGTTCTAAGTTAGAAACCATTTCTTCACTCTATTATTTCAGAAACAGTTTGAAAAATTTCAAAAACATCTTTCAAAAGAGAGCATACATCTTTGCATTGCACAAGCATGATTCTTTTTGCATTTAGACTTAGAATAAATTCTTAGATAATTTCTTAGCAAAGCAAAAGGCATGAATTCGACCCTTGGTTCGATTACCCCTGGTAAAGGCGCCAGGAACGGTCGAACCTCGTACCGACGAGCGGATCCCGTCTCCCAGTTTTTCCGCAAATATTTTAAAAACGAAGGCGAGTTATTTTAAAAATAATTTCAAAATTAAGGTCAAGTGAGACCCCGCAAAAGAGTTCCTCTCTCTCTTCTTTTTCTCTTCTTTTTCTCTTCTTTTCTCTCCTCTCCTTCTTTCCGTCTTTTATTTTCTCCCTTCAAAAAGGAGGAAATAGATGTTGGAAAGGAAAAGAGAAGGAAGAGAGAGAAACCACAAGAGAGGAAAAATTTTGCGATGATCACAGTGTCCCTACAAGATTTGTAAGAATAATCGATTTGTAGAAGCTCATGGCGTTAGACATCACCTATACAGGAAGGGTTTTGTGAGTGATTATCAGAACTGGACGTTTCATGGAGAAGAATTTAGAAACGATTTTGATGCATGGGTGAATGTGGTGCACGATAATCTATATACGAATTTGATATTTGATGTCGCAGGAATAGAACTGGGTTCTGCTATGAGTTCTAGTGATGTAAGAACTGCCGTAGATGAAGAATCACCAAACAATGCAGCTAGTAGATTTTATGATTTACTTAGAGATGCTGATGAGCCACTTTGGAACGGTTGTGAGAGTCACACTATCTTGTCTGCAGTTCTTCAACTAATGAATTTTAAGTCCGAGTATAATTTGAGTCAATCATGTTTTGACCGTTTGTGCATGATTGTGAAGAGTATGTTGCCCAAAGATGAGAAATTGCCACAAAATTTCTATCGTGCAAAAGTTATGGTCAACGCTCTAGGTATGGGTTACAAAAAGATTGATGCTTGTCCAAATCACTGCATGTTGTATTTCAAGGAGTAGAAAAACAACATATCATGCTCGTCATGTGGGCATCATCGGTTCAAGCCAAAGACAAGAGGCAATGATAGCACGAGATCAAATGAAGTTTCATACAAGTCGCTCTGCTACTTTCCTATCACTCCTAGATTGCAGCGATTGTATATGTCTTTAAGGACAGCTAAACACATGAGATGGCATACAAATAAAGTTCGACACGATGAAAACAAGATCATGCATCCTGTTGACGCTGAAGCTTTGAAGCACTTTGATCGTACTCATCAGAACTTCGCAATGGAAGTGCGAAATGTTAGACTCGGTCAATGTACAGATGAATTTAATCCATTTGGGGGTAGATCAACTCCATACTCATGCTGGCCAGTATTTGTAACTCCATACAACCTTCCACCAAGCTTGTGTATGAAACGCCCAAATCTTTTCTTGTCTTTGTTGATCCCTGGTCCGACCTCACCTGGCCAAAATCTTGATGTATATCTAAGGCCATTGATTGATGAACTAAAAGTACTGTGGGATGACCGTGTTACCACATATGATGCCCACAAAAAACAAAATTTCAACATAAAGGCCGTTGTTCTATGGACAATCAGTGACTTCCCTACATATGGTATGCTATCTGGTTGGAGCACACATGGGAGGTTGGCTTTTTCGTACTGCATGGAGGATTCCAAAGCTTTTAGATTGAGGCATGGAAGGAAGCCTTGCTGGTTTGAGTGCCATCGTCGATTTTTACCCAGCGATCATCCATTCCGACGACAAAAGAATGCGTCTAAAGCAAGCACAACTAAAACGGAAGGTCCATCCTCAAGATTGTCTGGCATAGAGATTATAAGAAGATTGCGATACTTTCCAGATGTATTAACAGATGCTCGTAGTCCTACACCCTTCCGTGAATTTGGGAAGGATCACAATTGGATGAAGAAATCTATTTTTTGGGAACTACCGTATTGGCCGACCCTATTGATACGACATAATTTGGATATGATGCATGTAGAGAAAAATGTGTTTGATAATGTGTTCAATAAAGTAATGAATATTAAAGAAAAAACGAAGGATAATCCGAAGGTCCTTATGGATTTAAAATTAATATGTAAAAGACCAGAATTGGAACTCAAAGAGTATAATGGCAAAGTACTGAAACCAAAGGCAAAGTACGTGCTCGGACCTGATCAAATAAAACATGTATGTCAATGGTTGAGACAACTGAGATTTCCAGATAGATATGTCTCTAACATTGCTCGAGCTGTGAAGATTGACGATGGACAGTTATATGGGTTGAAGAGCCATGATTGTCATATCTTTATGCAATGATTGATATCCCTAGCATTCCATGATATGTTAGACAAACCTATATGGGGGGTATTGTCTGAGTTGAGTGGATTTTTTAGAACATTGTGTGCATCGGAGGTCGTAGTATCAGATGTAAAGAATCTCGAGGACTCTG
Organism: Nuphar pumila; assembly: GCF_984573655.1. NCBI lineage: Eukaryota > Viridiplantae > Streptophyta > Magnoliopsida > Nymphaeales > Nymphaeaceae > Nuphar > Nuphar pumila. The sequence continues at coordinate 49,791,882 of NC_143257.1, read as the reverse complement.
TCATCACCACTGTTTGTCTGCTAGAAAAGATATTTCCGCCAGCATTTTTCGATATTATGAAACATTTGATCATACATCTGCCATATCAACTAAGGGTTGGTGGCCCTGTGCAATATTGATGGATGTACCCATTTGAAAGGTATATGTTTTTTTATATTTGTCTCTTTAATGACAAATATTTAAAATTTGAAATGTATATTCTTGTCAGATGCATGTTCGACCTAAAAAAAAAGGTTCGTAATAAAGCAAGAGTAGAAGGTTCTATTTGTGAGGCGTACACTTTAGAAGAGATTTCAAATTTCTCATATATATACTTCGAACCTCATATTCCAACATGTTACACATGCCCACCCCGTAACGATGATGAAGAACAAGTAACTGTAGCTGACAAGCTGTCGATATTTCAACCACTTGGGCATGCATTTGGTAGTTGCCAATCAAAGCTATTGACAGATCGAGAGCAAGATGCAGCACACATCTATATTATTTTTAATTGCTCAGCGATCGACCCATACATCGAGTAAGTATATGTATATGCAACTCAATTATAAATCCTTTTATGTTCTATATGTGGATACATGGCTCGGTAATATAAGTATTTGTGGTTTGCAGACGATTTGATCTGGAGGTACAAAGCGAAGTTTCACATCTCACTGATGCAGAAGTACAAAAAGAACGTGAAACTAAGTTTGTGGAGTGGTTGAAACAGTTGGTAAAGAAGCTAACATAAATTTTGTACTTATAAACAACACTAAGTTACTTAATTGATCGTGATCACAATCATTGTTTATGTTTGTGAGTAGGTTCGCCATGGTGATGTTAAAGAGCAAGGAATATGTGATTTAGAAAATGGTCTGACCAAAGTTGTGCAATGCTACAACGGGTATATCGTAAATGGTTATCAATTCCATACAAAAGATTACGGTATAAACAAATCAACGATAAATAGTGGCGTGTGTGTCAAGGGTAGCAGCTACGGTGAAAATGAACATGATTACTACGGTGTTATAGAGGAAATAATGGAGTTGACTTACTTAGGCATGAATAACAGGGTTACTTTATTCAAGTGTCATTGGTTTGATCCAACTGCAACAAGACTCGACAAAGCTTCAGGCATTGTGGAGGTGAATCATAAATCCAGGTTTGGAACATATGAACCATTCATATTAGCCTCGCAAGCTCAACAAGTTTATTATACTTCATATCCGAGTATAAAAAAGTCAGATAGAAATGAATGGTGGGCAGTTTGCAAGGTGAAGTCCAAACTATACCCCGAGTATGATCAGTTACAGGAAGATGAGTTAGCTGAAGACAGTGATTACTATCAATCAGATGATGTTTATGACTTCGCTTAGGGTCACGATGTTGCGCATGATATGCATGTCATATCTCCATTGGCCGATGAAACATTCATAGAGGAATGTGATCCAAATGATGTACCAAGTGGATGGGCAAACAATAAAGACGAAGAAGAAAGTCAAACTAGTGACGATGAAGAATTCTCAAGCTAGTGAGCGAAATCTTATACTACAAACCTCTATTTAAATGCATTGCAGTACTTGATGTGAGTTGTATTGCAATACTTGGTGTGAATGATTTCAATTATTTGAATATATTGTAATACTTGATGTGAATGCATGAGTTGTATTGCAACACTTGATGTGAATGATTAAAAATTTTATTTGAATGTATTGTGATACTTGATACGAATTATTTGAATGCATTGTAATACTTGATGTGAATTATTTGAATTATTTGAATGTATTGTAATACTTGATACAAATGATTCGAATGCATTGCAATACTTGATGTGATTGAATGATTTCAATTATTTGAATGTATTATAATTTATGCAACGAATGATTTGAATTATTGCAATACTTGATGTGAATGATTTGAATTATTTGAATGCATTGCAATGCTTGATGTGAATGACTTGAATGCATTGCAGTACCTGATATGAATGATTTGAATTATTGTAATACTTGATGCGAATGACTTGAATGTATTGTAATACTTGATGTGAATTATTTGAATGTATTGTATGACATATGCTATTTGTTAGAATATGGTTCGTGGAGGTTATAGTGGTCACTCATCCAGTAGTAGCCAGACTCAACCTTCATCTTCATGGGCTCCTGTGATAGGTATATCATATAACTAATTGGATGCTTGATTAGTTCAAATGCGCATTCTGAGAATTTCTAACGTATTTTTTTACAGATGATGTTGCACTTGTACACGACCCACCTACACCAGTTGATCACACAAGTCAAAAGCCAACACAGGAAACAGGGTCTTCTCAGGATGGCACAAGAAGACTCATTCGAATAGTGTATATCGATAATCGACCATAAGTATTTTGTTTTCAATTATTGCATATCTTATAAATATTTTATATTGATATTTACTGTGTAAAAATTTATGTGTAGCACAAGGTTTGAACCACAAGAAGTAGTACGGGAGATTAGGAATTCACTTCTTCAACATCTACCAGGACCAGTTGTTCAATGGAAAGAGTACCCAAAGGAGGTGTTAGACAGATTGTGGTCCTCATTCATGGTATACAGTTGTTTCTCATAGTTAATGTGTTTTATATTTAATTTATTTAAGTAATGTCTACTAACTTTCTGAAAATATTTGTAGGCTTCGAATCGCTTCGCAACTACAGTGGAAGAAAATGATGCAAGGAAGGTGTGGCAGAAGGTGGCTGCCAATCGATTTGCAGACATGCTGCACACTATGAAGACTTCAACAAAAAAAGCATCTGGCGTAGTAGATGATCCATTACTGTGGAAGGGCCATGGCCCTATTACTATCAGGAGAGATTACTGGGATGAAATGTGCGATAAGTGGGCGGGAGATGCATTTAGAAATCGCTCTGCGAAGGCTGCACAAAATCGATCGAAGATGCCCGAAGCCCATCTACACACAGGTGGATCTAAGACATTTGGGAGCCACCTGAAGAAAATGGTAACTCATCAATATATAATATTAATTTTATAAGTATTGTTGCAAACTTGTGTACTAAATCTTTTGTCATTTAACTTCGCAGGAAGCAGAAAAAGGAGATAGTGTACCATATAAGGATGTGTTTGTTGAAACACATAAACGGAAGACCACGGGAGTCTTCGTATCAGAGAAGGCGAGAACGACAATGGTATGTATTTATTCAATTAATAATCATTGCAATATATATGCAAGTTATCATTAATTATTAATGAATACTTTAAACATTATTTTGTAGGAGGCATATGAGCAACAGATGGTAGAGCGATATGGCGATGACGCTACTCAACATCCATCATTTGATCCTACAGTATGGGTGACTGCAGCAGATGAACCCAAAAAAGGTCGCGTGTTCGGGTTTGGGAGTAATATGAACACTTCACCAGTTATTGCTTATTCCAGTTACGGCTCACCGACTTCTTGCGCCGACATAAGCTCCAAGCAGCAGACTATTCTTTTCGATGATGATGTACGCTAGATCGTTACAGAATCACTAAATAACTACTTCCAATACACCGTCGCCCCCTTTCTCCGAAATGAGATCAACAATCTTGTTCTGAACATGGGATCTTTGATTCCAGGTCCCTCTCAAGTATAATCACATATTTAGTTTTTTGTCTGCCTTAGAACACATATGAGCATAATCGAATCACATATATAACTTTTTGCCTGCCTTAGAGCACATATGAGCATGATAGAATCACATATAGAGTTTTTTGCCTGCCTTAGAGCACATATGAGCATGCTATAATGACATATAGAGTTTTTTAATTGCCTTAGAGCACATATGAGCATGCTATAATCACATATAAAAAATTTTGCTTGCCTTAGAGCACATATGAGCATGCTAAAATCATATATTCAGTTTTTTGACTGCCTAAGAACACATATGAGCATGATAAAATCACATATAAAGGTTTTTTGACTGCCTTAGAACACATATGAGCATGCTATAATCACATATTCAGTTTTTTGACTGCCTAAGAACACATATGAGCATGTTATAATCACATATTCAGTTTTTTGACTGCCTTAGCACACATACGAGCATGATAGAATCATATATAGAGTTTTTTTATTGCCTTAGAGCACATATGAGCAATCTATAATCACATATAAAAAACTTTGCCTGCCTTAGAGCACATATGAGCATGCTATAATCACATATTCAGTTTTTTGACTGCCTAAGAACACATATGAGCATGATAGAATCACATATAAAGTTTTTTTGACTGCCTTAGAACACATATGAGTATGCTATAATCACATATTCAGTTTTTTGACTGCCTAAGAACACATATGAGCATGCTATAATCACATATTCAGTTTTTTGACTGCCTAAGAACACATATGAGCATGTTATAATCACATATTCAGTTTTTTGACTGCCTTAGCACACATACGAGCATGATAGAATCACATATAGAGTTTTTTTATTGCCTTAGAGCACATATGAGCATGCTATAATCACATATAAAGTTTGTTTGCCTACCTTAGAGCACATATGAGCATGCTATAATCACATATTCAGTTTTTTGACTGCCTAAGAACACATATGAGCATGTTATAATCACATATTCAGTTTTTTGACTACCTTAAAACACATATGAGCATGCACAAATCACATATAGAGTTTTTTTACTGCCTTAGAACATATATCATTTATGATAGAATCACATATAAATTTTTTTGCTTTGCCTGCCTTAGAGCACATATGAGCATGCTATAATCACATATTCAATTTTTTGACTGCCTTAGCACACATACGAGCATGATCAAATCACATATATAGTTTTTTGCCTGCCTTAAAGCACATCTGAGCATGGTAGAATCACATATAGAGTTTTTCTGTCTGCCGTAGAACACATATGAACATGCTATAATCACATATTCAATTTTTTGACTGGCTTAACACACATATGAGCATAATAGAATCACATATATAACTTTTTTCCTGCCTTAGAGCACATATGAGCATGATAGAATCACATATAGAGTTTTTTTATTGCCTTAGATCACATATGAGCACATGATAGAATCAGATATAGTGTGTAATTTATTTCATTATATTTTGTTTATCAATACTGACTATTCTTTTCTTGTGTAGGCTGCTAGCGATAATCAGCGTAGCGGAGCTGAAGGGACAGATAAAGACAATGAACAAGAAGACGCACAAAATCTTGGCGATGATTAGAGAACTGTGTTGAAGAAGTTCTAGTTTTTTATGTTTCCTAATTGTAATTATAAATAATTAAACTTGTTAATTTTAAGGTGGAACGATTAATTGTTGTAGAATCTTGTTATATGGAATTTTTTGTGTGGTTTGTTTTTTATTTACAAGAAATATAAATTGTACAGGAAATATAAATTGTACCGTTCTCGGTATTAAAATAATTTTTTTTTAATTTTTTTTCATTTTTGCGACGGATTAGCGACGGAACCATCTGTCGCTAGTCATATAAATCTAGCGATGGCATAGCGACGGACGTACATCCGTCGCCAAGCCGTGGTCGCCGTTTAGTACCGGCGGATTGGCGACGGAATACAACGCTCGTTAGTCCGTCGCAATTAGCGACGGACCTGGCGACGGAATACATCCGTCGCCAGTTAGCGTCGAAAAATTTGCGACGTAAGCATACCGTCGCCTCGTCGTCGCTAATCCGTCGCTAACAGGCGTAGCGATGGATTAGCGATGGAATGTGGTCGTCGCTAATACCCTGCTTTGTTGTGGTGTTACGGTTTTGACTCGTGGTGTCACAACGAATAGTGCACGCCAACCAATATATATATATAGATATAGATATGTACTCGATTATGAATGCACAAAGAATGATACATTCATTGATGTGTGTTGTGTGGACTTAGCCCTGCACACGTGTGATCGTGGTCGCAATAAGAACGTCAATGCTGGCGATAATGCCTCGTTAAATGCCTTTGTATAAGACAAGTTTTGGGGTAATTGAGGAACCTATGGCGTAGGACAAACAAGATACATGAGCATGGCACTTCCCTCGCCTTACAAGGCATGACACAAAAATATATATTTAATTATTTAAAAGTATTAAATTGTGTTTATGGCATGGTTGGTGATGGTGTACACGGCCACACACACTTTGGCACGTAAGCTTCGCACAAACGAATGCTTATAATTATGCATGGGTTAGTTTCAGCATAGAACGCAAAATAATTGAAATTGATGTCCTATCGAATGCCTCTTTATACATTAGGGTTCTTGTGAAACCTATAGAGTATGTTACCTAAGGAAGGAAATCGTGGTTGGGCTTGTTATACTTGTTTGCACGTATCACTTTGGCAAATTTCATGTTTTCCCTAAGTACGTAGGGATTCTCAGATCCATGTTGGATATCGCAGTCTCGTGAGACTTAGGCGACATCTGGAACTCCTTGGCGAGTCCTGTTGCGGGCAATGGCCCCACTTAGAGAGATGAGCTCGCTTATGGTCGCAATGCATGGTTTCAAGAACCTTGGCACAACCTCTGAGTCACACCTTACCGTGATAAATGTTTCTAATTGTCCCATCACAGTGCACAATGTGGGTATTGTCATTCGACTAGTTCTCGCACGTACGACACAATGCACATTCGTGTCCACCTATATCTGCACATAGTTCATGATGTAACATCAATAACTTTATGTTTTGTGATGCATACCTCTCCTTGTTGTCGTGACCATCAGTGGTGGCTCTTTCTGGGCCAAATCTACCTGGCTCAAGGGATTCGGTCCCACTAGTGTGCGGGATATGGGATAGTACAACTTGTTGTTCGTCTTCATCTTTTTCTTCAGTTGAACCCTTAGGGGGTGTTACCACCTCATCGCGGTTGTAGCCGCAGTTCGGCAACACAACCCAGACCGGGCAGGCATTTGTGCACTTAGTGTCTTGTACATCAGTGTGGTTGGTAAGGTTGCCGACCTGTTTGGGGAAACTGTTCCAACACAGTTGTTGGATTTGCCTCCCTTTAGTCTCGTTTCCATTTCGATAGAGAGCTCCGGACTTCAGCCTATAGGGTTGTAGTAGTGTTTGCGAGATAGGTTCCGATGAACCTGCTACCTAGGTCTGTAGCGTTGTCCAGACCAGCGGGCCACTTGGACTCGCATGGCAGTATCACCTTTATTGTATTGAAGACTTCGTTCTCGAGTTGTGCGGCTACAGTACTTGGGCTGCATTCTAGCAGGATGGTGCGGCGGGTTTTGGGCACGAGTCTGGCCCTTGTTACAACCAGATTGGGTTGTTGCTGCTGCAGTTTCGGTGCAGCAAGTGTTCAGGCTTCGTCCTTGTAGTTTCGTAGTCCTTTGTACGAGATAGCTAGTTCACTAGTCGTACCTTCCCCATTGCATGACGTAGCTGCCACTTTACCCTTTCACAATGATTGTCTCTATCGCTGCCTTGATAGCAATCATTTGTAGTTGGATATGTATTTGTTACGCGTGCAATGTCATGCTAAATGCATTGGAGTTAGTGCCCTCTGCTTGTATGGTTCGCCAATTGTAAAACAGGTTAACGCTTGTGTACAATGAGATTCAGTGTAAACCATGTGTTTTATTGTCTTGCATGATTAGATCATTCGAATGCTTTGGTTCGATGGTTCGAACAATGTGTCTTCTCCTATGTGTTCTTGACACTTGGCTTTTGCACACCTTTCGTGGTACTTGTTCCTCGTTGTATTGCCATGAGATTCACGAAATTTAAGTGTTTATACGACAATACTCTGTGTATCCATGTCGTAGACCTCCTTAGCAAGTCATTATCAGGCTGTAGACCCACTTTGCGAGATGAGCTCGATTGCATTAAGAACACATGTTTTGTAAGTTTGTGCACACCACTCGATCTGTTCGAGAGTTGCCTTGCCATGGCCAAATGTTACTAACTGTCTCATTGCGAGGCATGTTGCTCTGCAGTGTTGCATTAGCTTGTTTGTGTGCTTGTCGTGATCTGATCATGCATGACTACTCGCACTTGTGATTTACTCGCTTAGTTCGTACTATTACATTGAAGTATGATGCATGCTTACATTTGATTGTTCAGTACACACTCATGTTGTTTTGCCTTGTTTGTGGATATGCGAGTGCCATTGTTAATGTTTAGAGACAATGCTTTATGCAATGGAATATTGATGAAATATCATATGTTTATGAATGTGTATTTGCTTGTACACTGAATTGTCTCTCAGAAATGATAAATGCAATGCCGCGGTGTTTGTACTTGTGCAAAAGATAGAACCATGTGATACTCCTACACTTTTGTGATCATTGCAAAAATTTTCCTCTCTCGTGGTTTCTCTCTCTTCCTTCTCTTTTCCTTTTCTAACCTCTATTTTCCTTCTTTTTGAAGGGAGAAGAATAAAAGAAGGAAAAAGAGAGAAGAGAAAAGAAAGAAAGGAAGAGAGAAGAGTTACTATTTTGTGCGGTCTCACTTGACCTTAATTTGAAAAATATTTAGAAATTTAACTCACCTCCGTTTTTGAAAAATGTTTGCGGGAAAAAATGGAGAGACGGGATTCGCTCGTCGGTACGAGGTTCGACCGTTCCTGGCGACTTTACCAGGGGTAATCGAACCAAGGATCGAATCTATGCCTTTTGCTTTGCCTAAATATAATCTAAGAATTTATTCTAACTCTAAATGCACAAAGAATCATACTTGTGCCATGCAAAGATGTATGCTTCTTTTGAAAATTGGATTTAGAAATTTCCAAGTATTCTGAGATGAACTTGGTAAAGGAGTGAAGAAGTGATTGAATCTAACTTAGAACTTTGAGATAGATCAGAGAAGTTCTAAGTTTTTGAAGTAAATCATAGTTTGAGAAAATAAATGAGAAGGAATGACTTGAAACTTTAAAATGAAAGGAAATGAAGTTTCAGAGTGAGAAATGTATTTTGAATTTGATCTTGAATTAATGAAAGGAAATGAATACTTGAGATGGAATTGAATTTGAGGTTTTGAAATTTAGTATGGATCTGAGACGATCAAATGGCATTTAAGAATAGAAGTGGATTCAGATTAGATCCGAAAATGGAATTTGAAATCTAGAATTTGGAATTGGATTCCGGATCTGAAATAGAATGGGATCCGAGGTTTGGAATCCAAGACGGACTTGGGTTCTGGATCCTGAAATGAAATGGATCTGAAATCTGAGATCCAAATGTAGATTTGGACTCTGGATCCTAAGATGGATTTGGATCTGAAGTCTGAGATCCAAAAGTGGAATTGGATTCTGGATCCTAAGATGGATTTTGGATCTGAGACCCAAGGTGAAATTGGATTCTGGATCCTATAAGGAAATTGGATCTGAAGTCTAAGGTCCAAAGTGAAATTGGAGCCTGGATCCTATAAGGAAATTTGATCTGAAGTCTAAGATCCAAAGTGAAATTGGAGCCTGAATCCTAAAGAGGAATTGGATCTGAAGTCTGAGATCCAAAAGTGGAATTGGACTCTGGATCCTAAAAGGGAATTGGATCTGAAGTCTGAGCTCCAATATGAGTGTTGAATCCTGGATCCTAAAATGGATTTGGAGTTAAATTCAGAACATGAATCAAGAACTTCCAAGTTTAATTTGAACTTGGAAAATGAATTTTAGAAATTGAATCTTGAATATACAAATGAATTTCAAAGTTGAATTGGATTTTAAATTTAAGATAGAATTTGGAACTTGAAATACAAGATGATTCTGAAGTTTCAAAGTCAAATGGGACTTTGAAATTGAATTCTTGAATCCTTTTGAGAAATAGAATTGAATTTGAATTTATAAATAGGATTTGATCTGAGAAATGAAGGAAAGAATTACTTGGATTTTATGAAAAAGAATTTAAAAATATGATGCAAATCTATCCTAAATGATGAATGAATTTAAATGTTTTGAAATTGGATTTTGAAAAGCTATTCCATTCTTTAAATGAATTAAAATAAGATTGAAGATATAATACATCCTTGACTATGGTCATTGAATGTATTATATAATAATCTATATTTAAATTCAGGTGAAGAATGAAATACATTTGGTGCTTTTATAGAATTCAAAATGAATATAATTCTCAATATACCCTGACTATGGCCATTGGTATATATTTTGAATTAATTTTAAGTTAAATTCTGATGAAAGAAGAAAATATTTAAAAATATGATGAATTTTGAAAACGGATCCAGTGTGGATCCAATGTTATTTCGTAAAAGATAAAAATATTAAGTTTTGTCCACACCCTGACTTTGGCCATTGATATGGATCATCAACTTAGGATTAATTTACCTCTTACGAAATGGTGCACGTGCCATTCGTGTTTCACCAATATGAGATTTTGAGAAATAAAGGAAAAATGCATGAAGAACAAGTAATTCATGATATTTACAATGCTCATTCATTCTATCTAAAACAGGAAATGTAAATTTTTATTCAAATCTAGCTATTACAACTTGAATCTGATTAAAAATTGAAAGAATCTCCAAGAAGATAGATATTTTCATGTATTTCCTGCAAAACCGAGTTAGTACTACAAAACCCTTGCTAAACAACTACTAAAATGAAGATGCTACACTTATGCAGAAATTACCCTTACTGTGTGAACAAATGCAAGGTAACCTAACATGCTTAAGCCATCTAAAAAAAAATCCTACTGACTCCAAGAGTTGGAATAACTCTTTCCACAAATGCATGATACACAAGACATGGAGAATAGGTTACGGTGCAAGTGTGAATGTACAGGTACTATAAATGTGCAAGATGTGCAGTTTATTCTAACAAATGTCCACCTTGGCCATCATAGGTTAATGTCTAAAGATAAGACAATAGCATTAAGAGCACTAGAATGGCATTTAAGGTTGGTCCTATCACCCTTAGAAAATTTTCCTTTCATTTTACCTCTGCAACTGACAGCATTTTGAGAGTCAGTCCAGTGAAGGACTGTGGTCTTTCTTGGCAAATGTCTCTGGTTGTTTCATATTGCCTTCAAACATAATGATCAAGGGCATGATACCCAACCCTCAGAAAACCATCTGAATTGAAATCAATTGTGACCATTCTCATCATACTTAGAGAATTTCTTGCACCTTATTGCATGATTCCCATAGCTATAGATTCAGAGTCTTTGAGTTTTCAGGAGTTACCCAGCCAAAATTCTCGGAAGTCAGTTTGGCATGGATTTCTGAGACAAGGATAATACCCAGACCTAGCTCCAGATTGATTACCCATTTCATAGAGTCCGCCTTCTGCCGATCACAGAGATACTTTTTCTTTTAACAATATGGTGTCAAATTAACATGTCAGGTAGCACCATTGTTAACTACCTATCCTGGGGACAGTTTCATAATAGAAGCTGGCAGATAAATGATTCAATTAATCCAAAGAAAAGGAGAAAATATTAAGGTCAGGAAGATACTTTCTTGTTAAGCAATAAAAAAAAAATCATAACCACAGTCATAGAACATGTTATAACAGAGGACCTGTTCCTGGAGGCAGTATCACAAGTATTCCGACTCACAACCTTATCCTAACAATTGCACCAAGGATCATGTGAGTCTAGCATGTATGAGTCTGCACATAAATCCATATCAAAACGTGGGCCATCTTCAATATTGGGAGGCACCTGAGGGATTGTTATGAAGCAGAGGTGGCCACTTGACTTTATCCTCTTCATGGAGATATCAAAAGAGCTAGAGCCTGAATATCGATTCATTGCAAGATAAAAGACAATGAATCCTCAAACTCTTCAGCTAATATTCCCACCCACGTTATCCTTGTATTTCAGGCAGGCACATGCTTTAGGCAACTTTGCCACAATACAGGTAGACATAATGATAGAATAAATATGATACCTTATCGGACCTGATTTTGCATGTCAATGCTGAGCGATGGTTATAATAACATGAATAAGGCAGGGCACCCAGACGCCGCCACTTAACAGTTTCCAAAATGAAATCGAATGTTAATTAACTACCCAACAGTATAACGAATAACATAAAGCAGAAGATGAGAAACGAATCAGAGATCTGGAATAAAACTCAAGACACTAATAGGGCCGATGGGAACTTTACATGCTGTGCACAACTAGGCTAAAGTAGAGAATGGTAAAGAGAACCACAGAAAATAACATGGGCTATCATGATAGCTCAAGAAATTGACCATAAAAAAAATCAGAATAGGAAAGGTATTGAGACAGAGCGAAACATAAGTAGAACTATAATGTTTGAGCAAATCAATGATGCCATTGCGAGGCATCAATGATTCGCAGTACACAAAGATGGCTATAGAAATCTATCCCTTTCAACGAATGAGATAGGTTTTTATGCACCGAAAGTCTTGATGAGATGGAAACAATAAACCATGCTAAAACTCACACCATACACCACGAAAGGAAGATGAAGCGAGGGAGGACGGACAACACGAAACAAAAATATAAAAAAAAATCTGGCATTAAAAGAAAGGAACACCATACGAAACAGAAAATCTAAAAGCCTAGAATCCACAAGAAAACAGACCAATATTCAAACGAATTACTTAAAAGGATTGGCGCCGATAGTGTAAACAGAGCAAGAACATTATGAGAACAGAAAAAAAAATGTCGAGACCTATTTATCCCTTTTGATGTTGCATACTTACATAGCTCGATGCTTGCTATATGCAAGATCAAGGCTATGCGGATGCTCTAAATGGGGGAAGATAGCCGGAAAAATCGAAAGAGAGGTGCGAGACTGGGAGGTTCTTACCTTGGCTTGTTGGGATCTTGAAGAGGAGGAAAACTCGGCTATGAAATTCCTTTCAGACTGAATGAATAATGAAAAGGGGTGTTGAGACGATGATGGAGCAGACCCCTGCAATCTTTGGCCAATGAGGGATGTCCGATGTGAAGTGAATGAACAAGAGGAATGGATGTTGATGAAGAAATCCCGGTGTTGAAGAAGACCTCTGCAGTTTGCTTATGTAGAGGCTGGAGGAAAGGAAGGCTTTCCCATCGATCAGAAGGAAAACTGAGGAAAATGGGATGCTGCTCGAGGTGAAGTAGATGAGGTGAATAGCGGATCCGTAAAGGAGAGGAATGTGGAGGGGTAGAAGACCACCCTTTGCTTCGTCTGTATGCTTCCTTTTTAAAGAAGAAGACAATGGTTCCAGAAATGTTCAGTTGTCGATGTAAGGTAGAAAATGAGAAGTTTGTTTGAAGATCAACGGCAGTGGTAGGAGAAGGTGAGTGCGCGGGAAGAAGCTGTTAAAGATCAACGGCAGTGGTTTAAAGGAGGTTTTTGGCAAAAATTCCTTTTTCAAGTTTTAAAAACTATTTGCTTTTCCTCATTTTTTTTTTGATTTTCATATTGCTTTTCCATTTTTTTGTATTTTTGTAGTAGAAAGCTAAGAATTTAAAAGAAAACTAATTTTTTGTATTTTTCTGAGAAATATTTACAAAAGTATTTTTCTGAGAATTTTAGATCATTTCAGGGAAATTTCTGCAGAAGAATGGGTTTGGACCCAGGTTTTGAGAAAATGTTCGAGTTTTGACACTCGAATCGAGAAATTCAATGTGATGGATCCAAACGGATGTTGAATGGACTATCCGAGCTATTTAAAGGCTATTTTTGGTATTTTCTATAATTTTAATTTAAAATTTGAACAAGGAGATTCAGATTTGGATCTGGACAATGGATCCAGATCCAAAATCAATTTAAACATATGAAATGAATTTAATTTAAATAAAACTAGAGAAATGAACTGGAATTTAGATTTGAAATGACTCATTTGTTCAGAAAATGAATTTAGGGGCAAAAAGGGAATATTAAAAGATTTTGAAAAATTTGGAGTGTTCACAGATGCCCCTCTTTGCTACTAAGCCGGTTGAAAGCCGAGCTTAGTGGCAAAGATAACACTCCAAATTTTGAAAATGCCCCAGTCAGCAGATCTGAACTGGGTGTGGGAGATATTTATTTGAAAGACATGGTTTTTCAGGTTTAAAACTTTATCCTTGAATTGCTTCGGGAAGACGAAATCCTCGAAAATGATATGACTGAATAATAGAGAGGAGGAAATCCTGATGGGACTTTGGGTGAAGATCCCGAAATGATGAAAGGTAAGAATTTTGATCAAGTCTCATGGGTGAGGCGAGATCAATCTTTGCGGAATGACTCAGGTTTAGCCCTTAACCTGGATGGGTCGAAGATATATCAAGATAACCTGAATAGGGAAAGGAATATGTGATGACCTTGATGGGATATTTTTGAGAAAACGCCTCATGAAATGAAGCTCAAGTAGGATTTTATTCCGGATGGATATACAAAGCATGGATTCCTCGATGGGAAGAACCATGATGGGACTGGAGGAAAACACCTCGTCGAAACGAGGAAAACTCGTTGGAACGAGATTCAAATTTAACCACAACCTAAAGGGGACGACCATATGGAATCTCGAGTGAAGAGACCATGATGGGACCTTCGGAGTTTGGACGAACAAATCCGAAAGGGGTTTCGAAAGGAGAAAGGAAATGGGGTTCCCTAAAGCTTTGAAAAGGGATGAACTTGGGCGTCTCATTGCTGAGACTAAATCAGCTTTTGAATTTAATGACCTCTCGCAGGGAATACAGGTTTTGACCCTTAACCTGAGTGGGAACAACCATACGGATTTCTCAAAACCGTGATGGGACAGGAGAGATACTTCAACTGAATGGAGTAACTCTTCTGGAAGATATAAACAACGCTAGGTTGCACCAAAATGGATATTGAATATTTATTTCATTCTTAGAATATCTAGAAAATTTTGCCAATAAGATGAATTTATAGTTGACTTCAACGCTTGAAAATGTGCATATGTGTGCAAAGATATTCCCTCTTTTACCTAGAATATTTCCTCCAACGAGGTTAACTCCTCGGTCTTAAGAGTCAAATTCAAAATTTTAGCGCTGATGATTTTCTTCAAGGAAGCTATCTATTTCCTGGATATGAGAAGAGAACAAATATTCTCAATTTCATAAAAGCAAGTAGCGAAAAGACATTGATAAAAGAATTTTGCATGAGGAAAGATGACTTTCGGCAATTTAGGCAGTTTGATATTTGGGTATTTTTTCCATGATGATCTTCTTGCACTCTTTTTGAGTCATTGAGCTTTTTCGGGATTTTTAATCATCCTTCATTTTGGATGTTCCTGACTTTTTGTCTCTTTTTCAGGGAAGGGTACGTCACAAACTCCTTCATCTTGGAGATGTTCCGATCCTTCATTTTCTCAGGGATTATATATGATGGTGGCTCAAAAGGTCTTTAGGTGATAGCAGAAATCAAATATCATTTAGGGTTTGTCGGTAGGCTCATCACACTCGCCTTCATCTCGACGGTGATCTGAACTTTCCCTTGAAGGATCCTTCACAAACTCCTTCATCTCGGTAGATGATCCAAATCTTCTTTGGCCCCAGGGGTCTGCTCACATATTCGCCTTCATCTTGACGACAATTGAGAGATCCCTTTTGCCGATATTTGATTGCAGCTTTAAACTGGATAAGGTGATATAGATTAAGTGGATTCTTTTATCGCTTAGGATATTTCCACTGTCTAATTGCCAGGAAATCGTCTTTAAACATGCATCATAGCTATGATCAATATCAATTCACTTCCGGCTTTTCAATGTCATCGAATATTTATTTCACTAATCATACCGAGGATATTTCTTTCATCCTTTTGGTTGATCAACAGGAAAAAGATTTGAATTTTACCTCTTTTTCGCAAAAAGTTTTACCTTTTATAAAGAAAATACTAGAGGTAATTCGAGGTAATTCTTTTGTGCAGTAAGATTTATCAACAAATATTTTTAGCAAATTGGCAAAGTTTTCATGACTTCTATGTGAAATATTTACTCAAT
Organism: Nuphar pumila; assembly: GCF_984573655.1. Lineage (NCBI taxonomy): Eukaryota > Viridiplantae > Streptophyta > Magnoliopsida > Nymphaeales > Nymphaeaceae > Nuphar > Nuphar pumila. Next base: position 49,776,038 of record NC_143257.1, on the reverse strand, counting down.
ATAGATTTTGATGCGACCCTTAGTTGCAATTTAAGATTTTGGATATTCTGACCAGTGAACTGAGATATTTCATTTAACGACCAGCGAAGTAGCTGGAACCTTTTATTTAATGACCAGTAAAAACTGGGACCTTTCATTTAATGACCAGCGAAGTAGCTAGAACCTTTCATTTAATGACCAGCGAAGTAGCTGGGACATTTCATTTAACGACCAGCGAAGTAGCTGGGACATTTCTTTTAACGACCAGCGAAGTAGCTGGGACATTTCATTTAGCGACCAACGAAGTAGCTGGAACATTTCATTTAGCGACCAGCGAAGTAGCTGGAACATTTCATTTAGCGACCAACGAAGTAGTTGGAACATTTCATTTAGCGACCAGCGAAGTAGCTGGAACATTTCATTTAACGACCAACGAAGGAGTTGGAACATTTCATTTAACGACCAGCGAAGTAGCTGGAACATTTCATTTAACGACCAACGAAGGAGTTGGAACATTTCATTTATTCATTTAACGACCAGCGAAGTAGCTGGGATATTTCATTTAACGACCAGCGAAGTAGCTGGGACATTTCATTTAATCATTTAACGACCAGCGAAGTAGCTGGGACATTTCATTTAATCATTTAACGACCAGCGAAGTAGCTGGGACATTTTATTTAATCATTTACTGACCAGCGAAGTAGCTGGGACATTTCATTTAATCATTTAACGACCAATGAAGTAGCTGGGACATTTCATTTAATCATTTAACGACCAGCGAAGTAGCTGGGACATTTCATTTAATCATTTAACGACCAGCGAAGTAGCTGGGACATTTCATTTAATCACTTGATTTAAGATTGAGACTTTCTGAGAGACAAACAGCACGAGGATTGATGAACTTGATCTTTAGATTTGAAAACTTAGCAAAATAACCAATGCGAACACTAGGTTTTCCCACTAAGAGTCGGGAAGGAGATCGGCCCATTTAAGATATTTAGAGATCGAGGCAAGAAGAATGGCCGGGGTTTCAGGATTATCCCTTATCCTGAAGGGAAAATAAAATAGACATTTTTGAAGAGAATTTAGAAAAAGAATGATTCAGGTTTATCCCTTAACCTGAAGGGGAAAATAGAAGATTTTGTGAAGAAATAACTTGAATTTAGAAAGGATATGGCAAGATTTAGAATTTTATGATCTATGATTTAGATGGACCAGGTATGTGACGAAGGATATAAAAAGAATAAACTTTGAGAAGACAAAAGGATATAGAACTTTGAAAAAATGTAGAACATTTGAGGAAAAATTTGATTTTATTTTTGTAAAAGAATTCTCACAGGTAGCATGGTTGCCCCTATGGGTGATCTCAGGATTATCCCTTATCCTGAATGAGGAAAAGAATAGAATTTAAAGAGATTTAATGTAGGGAAATTGATATAAATCTAGAAAATCAACAAAAATTGACAAAACTTGTATTTACAAAAGAATCCTCATAGGTAGCGTTATTGCTCCTACGAGGGGTTTCAGGATTATCTCTTATCCTGAATGGGAACTACAATAGAATTTAAAGATATTTAATGAAGGAAAATTGATATAAATCTAGAAAATCAACAAAGATTAACAAAACTTGTATTTACAAAAGAATCCTCATAGGTAGCGTTGTTGCTCCTACAAGGGGTTTCAGGATTTTCCCTTATCCTGAATGGGAGCACTTCAGACAACGAGGGTCAGGTTTATCCCTTAACCTGAGCGGGAAACACCTCGGACAACGAGGGTCAGGTTTATCCCTTAACCTGAAAGGGGCCACAAAGAATATTTAGAAAATACCTCATGGGAACGAGGCATCAGGTTTATCCATTAACCTGAAAGGGTAAAAGAATTGATAAAATTTAATGGAATCTAAGGAAATATTTGATAAACTTGATAAAACTTGATAAAATTGATGTAAACTTGATAAAATATGAATAAAATGAATGAATACCAAAAATTAATTGAAAATTTATAAGATTTGAGGAAAAGGAGTTTTTCTTATCCTGCCTGCATATGGGATTTTGAAAGGAAAATGTTTATTTAGAAGAATAAATGAGAAATCATTTTGGGGGAAGAAAATCCACCACAAGAAGAATGATCAGCGCGAGATCGGATCCTTTAAATCAAACATGAGAGATCATCATGAGGGTTAATTTTCGAAGGCAATGGTTTTGAAGACCTAACTTTGAAGAAGAAGATCAACAATGGATCTAATTTCTAAAAATAACAGTTCGATATTGATAATAAGATTAATACAAGGGTTGATCTTTGAAGGTAATGCTTAAAAACCAATCTTGGAAGATAAGACCAACACAGGGTCGATCTTTGAATATAATGATTAAAAACCCATTTTTGGAAGATAAAACCAATGCACTGATTGATCTTTGAATATGATGATTTATAACCCATTTTAAAAGATAAGAACAACGCCAGGGTTGATCTTTGAAAAGTTTTGAGATCAATTTTGGAGGATAAGACCAACGCAAGGGTTGATCTTTTGAATAAAAAGATTTGAAATCCATTTTGAAAGATAAGACCAACACAAAGGTTGATCTTTGAATATAAAAAATTTAAAATTCATTTTGGAAGATAAGACCAACACAAGGGTTGAATAATGGTTTGAAAAACTTATTTTTAAAGACATGATCAACACGAGGGTTGATTTTTCGTCAAAGGTTAGACCAAAGAATATTTGAACTCCTTGGTCATAATGAAGATTTTTTTTTTTTTTTTTTTAAATTTCATGATTCTTGAAAAAGCCCTCATAGGTAATATCATTTCTCTCATGAATGATGTCAGGATTGCCCCGCATTCTAGAAAAGGAACGGGAATTAAAATGCCCCAGTATGGCAAAAAGAAAAGAAAAGAAAAGATATAAAGGAAATTAACATTTCATTTGATAAGCAAAGGTTTGATAACAACTGAATATTTACAAGAACTTGAAAAGGAAAAAGACTCATAAGAGACTGGGCTGACTAGCCCCCTACAAGACAACTGACAAAAAGAGACGAAAGCAAATAAAAACTTTGGCTTTATCAATTCTTTGAGTGGTCCGGGAATGGTTCTGTCAGGACTGCTGGCTGCTTTTCTTCCTCGTCCTCTATCAGCTCACTTCTGTCGATGCAGTCTTGTATCATGTGCTTGAGGACGAAACAGTGCTCTGTGTCGTGCCCCGTTGCCCTATGGTATTTGCAAAATTGGTCCTTGAACTTTCCCAAGATTACGGGAGGATCTGCGATCTTAGGGAGTTTGATCATCCCGTGCTTCAAAAGGTAATTCATAATCACTTCTAAACTCTCAGATAACGGAGTGAAGACTCGATCTTTCTCCCACTTGATGTACTTGGGCTTCTCTTGAAGATCACCCTTTTGCTGAAGGCCAATTGGAAGCAGTTTATCATTGTTTTTAAAGGATCTCTCCTTCTGCCCCTTGCCCTGATCTACTCTCGGACCACTGCCACTGTTGCTCTTGTTTCCTTTGCTGTTGCTGCCAAGATTATTGCAGGAGGCCTCAACTGAATGAGCGAACTGCGCCTTCTTTTTCTGGTCTTGGATATTCTTGACTAGAGGCGTGCCCTCGTAAAGTCCGCTTTCTATTCCTGCTTCGAGCCATTCAGCTAGCTCAATCAACTTGATGAAGGATTTCGCTGGGGAAGTGGCGATGAGGCTTCTTATGGGCTGAGAGAAATTGTTGAGGATCACCTGCAATGCGTGCTCCTCAGAAATGGGTACCTTCATTTTATTGCAGGTGCTTCTCCACCTGTGAATGAAATCACCTGCTCTTTCATTCTCTCCTTGCTTCAGGTTATAAAGATGATTTAATGTAGGTGAGGCTTCAGTGTTGAATAAGAAGCGCTCGATGAACAGATTTACTACCTTATCGAACTCTCGTAGTTCGATAGGATTCACATGATCAGCATACCATCTGGATGCTACACCCTCCAGATTGCGGGGGAAGCAAATAAACAATGCTTTGTTGTCTTTTCTGAAACGACTGCACTCTGCATAAAATGTGGCCAAGTGGGCTTTAGGGTTGCCAGTCCCGTCAAACTTAAGAAATTTACGTGGAAGGTTCTCCAGGTTATCGTCCCCGTCTAGACCATCGTAAAAATCTTCGTCAGTGTAGGTCTGCTTGCCCTTACCCTTGGCTTGAATGTCTTTAATTGCTCGATTCATCTCCTTCATCTGCTTGCTCATCAGGTCCTCTGTTGGGGCCCCAGACTTGGGCTTGTTGACGGATTCAGGCTCTTCTGCAGCTATTTTTACGGACTGCCTTGGAGGATTCTGTTTGTAGACAATCTGCTCTTCCTCTTCCGACTCTTCCTCGACTGACTCTGATTCCTCAGAAGCAGTGTCTGGCTGCACCTTCTTTCTGATGATTCTGACTTGCGTCTTTACAGGCTTCTTCCTCAGCTTGCTTTTAGGAACTGCTTCTCTCAGCTTGGCCTCGGCTTGTTCCGACATCATCCTCGCCATCATCTTTTGGAACATATCATATATAGCGGGGTCGATGTCATCTTTCTTGTTCCGACCCTGTCCTCTGACCGATTTAGGAGAGCTCATCTCTTCCGCCTCACTGTCGCTGAGTTGAGGAACTGTTTCTTTTCCCGCTCTTGTCGTAACCATTTTCGGATATCAATGATCTCTCTGTAGAGAAAAGAGGAGGTTTTTAGACCAGAGAAACTTTTTGGAGAAGTTTTGACAAGAGGAAGGATTTAGGTTGAAATCTAGAAAAATTGTATCCCATTACTAGGGATTGAGTCATCACAAAATTTATGACAATTGCGCTGTTTAATCTACGAGGGGAGTAACCAACTAAAAATCTGAAAAAGAGAATATTATTTTGAAAAGGATATCTCTTGACGGAAAGAGATTTTTATGAAAATATAAACAAGAATATAAAATCAGAAGAAAATAAGAGAATAAATGAAATTTTGAGGATAAATGGTAAAGATTTAAAATTTGAAGAACTTGCAGGCAGGATCAGAAGAATTTTTTGAAGAAATTTAGAAGAAGGAGAAAAAGAAGAGAAAGAAAAATACACCTGGGTTTTAAAAACAAAGGAGAAATTTTGAAGAGGTATACCCAGGTTTTTGGAAAATATAAGGAAGATAGAAAATATCACACAATCATAGATATACAAGCAAGGATGCGCAAACAGCACTCCCTAAAGCTGACTGCAATATTTCAAATGGCTGATAGGACCTTAATCCTAACTCTAAGATTTATATCATCTGTTTCCAATCAAGGTACGCTGATATACTCAAGCCGAAGCTCGAAGTACGTGGCATATAAGATATCTCTCCGGTTCTAAGGTAATGGCTTCCCAACATCCTTGAGCACCTAGCGATATACCTCGGACTATGGCCCTTAGGTACGTGGTAGGGGGGCGCGAACCCAAATAAGTGGTCCAGTTGTGAGGCTCTCTCCCGAACTATGGTTTAGTGAGACAACCCAGCAACGTGAAGACCGGGACAATATAGGTAGGGATGTTTTCAAAATATGATCAACATGCAAATAAAACCAGAAGGCTCTAATGCAAGTCCTAAAGAGATAGATTTAAATAAAGATAAGCATACACTTGCATACATTGTTTTGCATTCAATCCCTAAAATTGAGGAGAGTTGTATTGAAGACCTAAGTCTAATGTGAACGTAGAATAATCTCTTCAATATGGTCCTACCAAACCATACTTAGATCCTATATGCAATGATGTCAGCTTAGGACAAAGTCTAGGCTCCTAAGGTTTGCATGAAAATATAGCTGACATAAAAGAATAAAGACTTAGATAATATTTAAGCAAAGCAAAGGCATAGACTCAACCGGACGAAGACGGGGTCCCATCACGGTCGCCAAAACTGTGATCATCACAAAAATTTTCCTCTCTCGTGGTTTCTCTCTCTTCCTTCTCTTTTCCTTTTCTAACCTTTATTTTCCTCCTTTTTGAAGGTAGAAGAATAAAAGAAAGAAAAAGAGAAAAAGAGAGAAGAGAAAAGAAAGAAAGGAAGAGAGAAGAGAAACTATTTTGCGCGGTCTTACTTGACCTTAATTTGAAAAATATTTAGAAATTTAACTCGCCTCCGTTTTTAAAAAATGTTTGCGGGAAAAAATGGAGAGACGGGATTCGCTCGTCGGTACGAGGTTCGACCGTTCCTGGCGCCTTTACCAGGGGTAATCAAACCAAGGATTGAATCTATGCCTTTTGCTTTGCCTAAATATAATCTAAGAATTTATTCTAACTCTAAATGTACAAAGAATCATACTTGTGCCATGCAAAGATGTATGCTTCTTTTGAAAATTGGATTTAGAAATTTCCAAGTATTCTGAGATGAACTTGGTAAATGAGTGAAGAAGTGATTGAATCTAACTTAGAACTTTGAGATAGATCAGAGAAGTTCTAAGTTTTTGAAGTAAATCAGAGTTTGAGAAAATAAATGAGAAGGAATGACTTGAAACTTTAAAATGAAAGGAAATGAAGTTTCAGAGTGAGAAATGTATTTTGAATTTGATCTTGAATTTATGAAAGGAAATGAATACTTGAGATGGAATTGAATTTGAGGTTTTGAAATTTAGTATGGATCTGAGACGATCAAATGGCATTTAAGAATAGAAGTGGATTCAGATTAGATCCGAAAATGGAATTTGAAATCTAGAATTTGGAATTGGATTCCGGATCTGAAATAGAATGGGATCCGAGGTTTGGAATCCAAGATGGACTTGGGTTCTGGATCCTGAAATGGAATGGATCTGAAATATGAGATCCAAATGTAGATTTGGACTCTGGATCCTAAGATGGATTTGGATCTGAAGTCTGAGATCCAAAAGTGGAATTGGATTCTGGATCCTAAGATGGATTTTGGATCTGAGACCCAAGGTGAAATTGGATTCTGGATCCTATAAGGAAATTGGATCTGAAGTCTAAGGTCCAAAGTGAAATTGGAGCCTGAATCCTATAAGGAAATTTGATCTGAAGTCTAAGATCCAAAGTGAAATTGGAGCCTGAATCCTAAAGAGGAATTGGATCTGAAGTCTGAGATCCAAAAGTGGAATTGGACTCTGGATCCTAAAAGGGAATTGGATCTGAAGTCTGAGCTCCAATATGAGTGTTGAATCCTGGATCCTAAAATGGATTTGGAGTTAAATTCAGAACATGAATCAAGAACTTCCAAGTTTAATTTGAACTTGGAAAATGAATTTTAGAAATTGAATCTTGAATATACAAATGAATTTCAAAGTTGAATTGGATTTTAAATTTAAGATAGAATTTGGAACTTGAAATACAAGATGATTCTGAAGTTTCAAAGTCAAATGGGACTTTGAAATTGAATTCTTGAATCCTTTTGAGAAATAGAATTGAATTTGAATTTATAAATAGGATTTGATCTGAGAAATGAAGGAAAGAATTACTTGGATTTTATGAAAAAGAATTTAAAAATATGATGCAAATCTATCCTAAATGATGAATGAATTTAAATGTTTTGAAATTGGATTTTGAAAAGCTATTTCATTCTTTAAATGAATTAAAATAAGATTGAAGATATAATACATCCTTGACTATGGTCATTGAATGTATTATATAATAATCTATATTTAAATTCAGGTGAAGAATGAAATACATTTGGTGCTTTTATAGAATTCAAAATGAATATAATTCTCAATATACCCTGACTATGGCCATTGGTATATATTTTGAATTAATTTTAAGTTAAATTCTGATGAAAGAAGAAAATATTTAAAAATTTGATGAATTTTGAAAATGGATCCAGTGTGGATCCAATGTTATTTCGTAAAAGATAAAAAAACTAAGTTTTGTCCACACCCTGACTATAGCCATTGATATGGATCATCAACTTAGGATTAATTTACCTCTTACGAAATGGTGCACGTGCCATTCGTGTTTCACCAATATGAGATTTTGAGAAATAAAAGAAAAATGCATGAAGAACAAGTAATTCATGATATTTACAATGCTCATTCATTCTATCTAAAACAAGAAATGTAAATTTTTATTCAAATCTAGCTATTACAACTTGAATCTGATTAAAAATTGAAAGAATCTCCAAGAAGATAGATATTTTCATGTATTTCCTGCAAAACAGAGTTAGTACTAGATGTATGTAGGAAGTAATAACATCATTTTGAACCAAAGATTCTACCAAGGAAATGCTCATGTTTGCCTTTACCGAGGAGATATGCATGTATATCTAGATATGATGCTCTTGCTAAATGAGCAAAAAAAAAATGAATGACAATTTGGACATATTTCTTATAAACAACATGAAGATGCAAAGACATCCATGTAGGTGATTTTGCTGGGAAGGAATAAAGATATGCTGCAAAAATGTACCAAGGGAAGAATTCAGCAGTGTGATAATAAAAGGTATTGAAATGCCTAGGGGTAAAAAAATGGTGGTGCTGATACTGAGTGGAGGATTTTTTTTTTTTGGGGGGGGGGTATAGCATATGGGCAGCAATTAACGATGACAACCTGCAAGTACTGTTGTGTGTAATGCACTTTAACTGTTACAGTTGTGAGGTATAGACTGTGATGTATACAAATATAATATTAACTTATGAAAATGGAAGAGCGCAATGGTGATATTCAAAGAAGGTGGAACCGGCTATCGTAGTATCGACACCTGCTGTAGGTGCCAGGAGAGAGCCGTAACAGTGTATTGGCGCTGTGAGAGCTACAACAATACATGATCATGGTTGTAGATGCCAAAAGAAGAACCGCATCAGTGCGTTGGCACTGATGCAGGTACATGATAGCTGCAGCAGTCATATATCTGCAAATGCTGGAGGCATATTACTTTCCCCTTTGCTTTGTTTTTCTCTAGCATAAATAGGTATCTAAGAATAAGCCTCACATGAATCTCCATATGATGGTCGTCCATGGTTTACTTGTGAGGATGTTGTAGAAATGCAATGTGGTGGATGAATCAATTCTGATGAGAAGATTGGAGAGTGTAACAGATCCTAATATAATGACACAATGCTATCATATGTAGTAACATTAATGGAAACGTATTCAACAAAACCCTTGCTAAACAACTACTAAAATGAAGATGCTACACTTATGCAGAAATTACCCTTACTGTGTGAACAAATGCAAGGTAACCTAACATGCTTAAGCCATCTAAAAAAAAATCCTACTGACTCCAAGAGTTGGAATAACTCTTTCCACAAATGCATGATACACAAGACATGGAGAATAGGTTACGGTGCAAGTGTGAATGTACAAGTACTATAAATGTGCAAGATGTGCAGTTTATTCTAACAAATGTCCACCTTGGCCATCATAGGTTAATGTCTAAAGATAAGACAATAGCATTAAGAGCACTAGAATGGCATTTAAGGTTGGTCCTGTCACCCTTAGAAAATTTTCCTTTCATTTTACCTCTGCAACTGACAGCATTTTGAGAGTCAGTCCAGTAAAGGACTGTGGTCTTTCTTGGCAAATGTCTCTTGTTGTTTCATATTGCCTTCAAACATAATGATCAAGGGCATGATACCCAACCCTCAGAAAACCATCTGAATTGAAATCAATTCTGACCATTCTCATCATACTTAGAGAATTTCTTGCACCTTATTGCATGATTCCCATAGCTATAGACTCAGAGTCTTTGAGTTTTCAGGAGTTACCCAGCCAAAATTTTCGGATGTCAGTTTGGCATGGATTTCTGAGACAAGGATAATACCCAGACCTAGCTCCAGATTGATTACCCATTTCATAGAGTCCGCCTTCTGCCGATCACAGGGATACTTTTTCTTTTAACAATATGGTGTCAAATTAACATGCCAGGTAGCACCATTGGTAACTACCTATCCTGGGGACAGTTTCATAATAGAAGCTGGCAGATAAATGATTCAATTAATCCAAAGAAAAGGAGAAAATATTAAGGTCAGGAAGATACTTTCTTGTTAAGCAATAAAAAAAAAATCATAACCACAGTCATAGAACATGTTATAACAGAGGACCTATTCCTGGAGGCAGTATCACAAGTATTCCGACTCACAACCTTATCCTAACAATTGCACCAAGGATCATGTGAGTCTAGCATGTATGAGTCTGCACATAAATCCATATCAAAACGTGGGCCATCTTCAATATTGGGAGGCACCTGAGGGATTGTTATGAAGCAGAGGTGGCCACTTGACTTTATCCTCTTCATGGAGATATCAAAAGAGCCAGAGCCTGAATATCGATTCATTGCAAGATAAAAGACAATGAATCCTCAAACTCTTCAGCTAATATTCCCACCCACGTTATCCTTGTATTTCAGGCAGGCACATGCTTTAGGCAACTTTGCCACAATACAGGTAGACATAATGATAGAATAAATATGATACCTTATCGGACCTGATTTTGCATGTCAATGCTGAGCGATGGTTATAATAACATGAATAAGGCAGGGCACCCAGAAGCCGCCACTTAACAGTTTCCAAAATGAAATCGAATGTTAATTAACTACCCAACAGTATAACGAATAACATAAAGCAGAAGATGAGAAACGAATCAGAGATCTGGAATAAAACTCAAGACACTAATAGGGCCGATGGGAACTTTACATGCTATGCACAACTAGGCTAAAGTAGAGAATGGTAAAGAGAACCACAGAAAATAACATGGGCTATCGTGATAGCTCAAGAAATTGACCATAAAAAAAATCAGAATAGGAAAGGTATTGAGACAGAGCGAAACATAATTAGAACTATAATGTTTGAGCAAATCAATGATGCCATTGCGAGGCATCAGTGATTCGCAGTACACAAAGATGGCTATAGAAATCTATCCCTTTCAACGAATGAGATAGGTTTTTATGCACCGAAAGTCTTGATGAGATGGAAACAATAAACCATGCTAAAACTCACACCATACACCACGAAAGGAAGATGAAGCGAGGGAGGACGGACAACACGAAACAAAAATATAAAAAAAAAATCTGGCATTAAAAGAAAGGAACACCATACGAAACAGAAAATCTAAAAGCCTAGAATCCACAAGAAAACAGACCAATATTCAAACGAATTACTTAAAAGGATTGGCGCCGATAGTGTAAACAGAGCAAGAACATTATGAGAACAGAAAAAAAATGTCGAGACCTATTTATCCCTTTTGATGTTGCATACTTACATAGCTCGATGCTTGCTATATGCAAGATCAAGGCTATGCGGATGCTCTAAATGGGGGAAGAAAGCAGGAAAAATCGAAAGAGAGGTGCGAGACTGGGAGGTTCTTACCTTGGTTTGTTGGGATCTTGAAGAGGAGGAAAATTCGACTATGAAAATCCTTTCAGACTGAATGAATAATGAGAAGGGGTGTTGAGACGGTGATGGAGGAGACCCCTGCAATCTTTGGCCAATGAGGGATGTCAGATGTGAAGTGAATGAACAAGAGGAATGGATGCTGATGAAGAAATCCCGGTGTTGAAGAAGACCTCTGCAGTTTGCTTATGTAGAGGCTGGAGGAAAGGAAGGCTTTCCCATCGATCAGAAGGAAAACTGAGGAAAATGGGATGCTGCTCGAGGTGAAGTAGATGAGGTGAATAGCGGATCCGTAAAGGAGAGGAATGTGGAGGGGTAGAAGACCACCCTTTGCTTCGTCTGTATGCTTCCTTTTTAAAGAAGAAGACAATGGTTCCAGAAATGTTCAGTTGTCGATGTAAGGTAGAAAATGAGAAGTTTGTTTGAAGATCAACGGCAGTGGTAGGAGAAGGTGAGTGCGCGGGAAGAAGCTGTTGAAGATCAACGGCAGTGGTTTAAAGGAGGTTTTTGGCAAAAATTCCTTTTTCAAGTTTTAAAAACTATTTGCTTTTCCTCAATTTTTTTTTTGATTTTCATATTGCTTTTCCATTTTTTTGTATTTTTGTAGTAGAAAGCTAAGAGTTTAAAAGAAAACTAATTTTTTGTATTTTTCTGAGAAATATTTACAAAAGTATTTTTCTGAGAATTTTAGATCATTTCAGGGAAATTTCTTCAAAAGAATGGGTTTGGACCCAGGTTTTGAGAAAATGTTCGAGTTTTGACACTCGAATCGAGAAATTCAATGTGATGGATCCAAACGGATGTCGAATGGACTATCCGAGCTATTTAAAGGCTATTTTTGGTATTTTCTATAATTTTAATTTAAAATTTGAACAAGGAGATTCAGATTTGGATCTGGACAATGGATCCAGATCCAAAATCAATTTAAACATATGAAATGAATTTAATTTAAATAAAACTAGAGAAATGAACTGGAATTTATATTTGAAATGACTCATTTGCTCAGAAAATGAATTTAGGGGCAAAAAGGGAATATTAAAAGATTTTGAAAAATTTGGGGTGTTCACAACTTTGCACTTGGCACATCCTGACACGGTTATTGAGTAGTGCGTACCCTGAGGAGGTACATTGCTTAAGGCTTTGGTAAGCGCACCACATGCTTTTACTTCATGAAATGAAAAGACTGAACACCATAGGGTATGAAAATGAAATGACTCGATATGGGCTCAGTTGGAGTCTTCGGGCAATGGCCCTTGTGTTGTATGGACTTTCAGGCCCATTTCTTTTATTCAACTATGTCATCTGTATAGGATGTTGTGTAATCAATGGGTAATACTTGCTGTAAAAGTCTAATTAGTGTTTCTTTTAATTCGATACAAGAGGCCTTTGTTCAATCAGTTATGTGAGTAATTTAATTCAAGTATATGCGTGTAAGAGTGTGGCTTCATAAAATGTTAATTTTCCAGTATTGCTAACTTCTGAAAGTATTAGTTTTAGCTACAGTGTTATGTGACCTTAATAGGTGGATTGTGTTTGATGACTTTCGTTTTTCCTTTTTAGGTTCTGAAAATCTTGCTTTATCAAGGGATATCAAACATTGAACTGTTACAAATTATTCCCTGCTAAAAGAAAAACATGATTGTATGTTTTTGAGAATGTGTTGTGATTGGAAATAAAACAATGCTTGGTAAGTTCGTTAACTAATTTATAATCGATGATGTATGCACTTAATCAGCTGTGGGGCTGAGACCAAAAGACAAAATTATTTCTGTTTCTTGCGAAACTGTCCAGTCAGTGTATAAGCATGTACAGGACATACATATACTAATTCCATGTTGAGAACTCTAATTGTTACTATACATACATAGTTGAGTTATGAATAATTAGTGGCACAGGTTAGCATGCTTGTATGCTCTGCATTCTTTTTCAATAACTCGATATGCAATTGGTTCTGAAGACAGCCAATGAGCGTTTGAATCTCCTGTAGCTGACTTGATTTTATTTTTGTTAGTAACCACTCAACTAGTGACATATTTTACTGAACATGCCACTGCACTGGAGCCTACAGGTCCAGGTGTTTTGTATGTCCTGACTTTTCTCAGGCACAAATAACTGCATATTCTAAAATTTTTATGCCTAGATTACTGCGTGGTTTAGAATAGAAGTATGCACATACTGATTGATTGATAGATAATTCTTTTTAGCTTTGGTAGAACAATAACCTGTACACACCTGTCAACCTGTTAGGCTGTACAAGTATATGCCTATCCATATGCAGGACAATATCTACATATATATCTGGGTAGTTATAATGGAGATTGCCCATTGCTATATAACCTGAACGGTATATGTGTTATAAGTGGTGAGTACATCGAGCCTTGGCTATAACTTTATGTGCACAACCAAATGGATATGCACTTCGCATTTAAAGTTTCTGCGCATTTTCACAGTACTCACACACTCATTACGCGACATCACTCTTACTGCACATATTGCGGCACGTACGCAGAAGTATATTGATGTTATACATGAAAGAACCCACATATTTTCCGAAACGTTGTCATATAGGGTCATTACTAAATCTCTGAAACTACGTGTCTGATTTATGCAATGCATATTCTCTAAGTAAATCAACTACTATTACGTGCTAGTTACTTTGAAAAAAAAAAAGAGGAGAACAAAGTGTGTTTTAATCTTTATTGCCATTAGGAACATGTATATGACATCCTGATTGTAGGATCTTCATTGAGCAACCCAAAAACCCAAATCCTTCCTAGTCACTTGAACATATTAAGATGAATCCAACCTGGATGATAGTTAAACATGATCTTATGCAACAATCGTGTATGAGTGCGCACAGATAAACTGGGACAATAGAAAATCCTATATGGATTTTTGGTAGCTTAAACCCCAAATCCCCTTTCCTTTTTTATTAGGGTTTCACGGCAACCCAAAAACCCCAATTTTTTTCGAGTTGGGAGTTACGGCAAATCCAAAGGATGCTTGAAACTTAGTAAATATACGTAATCACAGTAAAACCTACCTCTTTCCAGCGTGATGGCGGTTGATGCTGCGAGAGGGAGGTTTCGCCGACGTTCACGGCTCCACTATCGAGCACGATCGAGAGGAACAGGGAGACGAGAGGAGAGGCAGGTTCGGCTATCGTGCAAGGTCGCCCGCAGCATTGACCAGCGTCGGCGATGGTCGAGGTTGCTGCACGCAGGTAGACAGAGAGAAAAGAAAAAAATTAGGGAGGTAGAGAGTGCAGGAGGAGAAGGAAGACTGAGAGAGAGGGTTCGGCTAAATGGGAGAGGAAGAGCGCAGAGGGAGATGCAGAGGGTGTCGGCTGCCCCTGCTGGCGCGTGCAAAAATGAGAGGGAGATGGGAGGAAGAGACTCAGGAGGGGGATTTTGTAGGATGGTGGCCCCCGAAACGGAAGGAGGAGGTTACCTCCTTCACTCCTCTCGGCTGCGCATCCACGTTCCCTAGCCACCCCTCACGACGAGTTAGGGTTCAAAAATGAACCCTAACACTTGATTTATCGGGTAGGGGCCCTTACGTAACGCACGGTAAGGTGCAGGGCGCGGATCGACCGGATCCATGACCCGCGTTCTTGCCTCGATTTGAATATGCGGCCCATCGATGGTTTGGGTCCGATATTTGGACCCATACGGATCCAACTACGGATCCATATATTTTTATTTATACTTAGTATTATTATTATTATCTTATGTGTATATATATATATATATATATATATATATATATATATATATATATATATATATATATTACACTTTAATTGGGTACAGTTTTGGTTTGGCCACCACCGAGACCCGCAACCCAAATCTTTTAATGAAACCCCCTAGTTGGGAAATTTGGATCCGTCTAAGGATTTAAAATGTTACAAGCTTTGAAATACCATATTCTTAATACATTTGGTTTATTCTTCGATACGATCTTGTGGGTCTTTCATAGGTTAATATAGATCCATTTACGTTATCCAAAAATTAACATAAATTAATATGGATCCAAGATCCATTGTGCTTCGGATCAATCCTTTTAATAAATTCGGATCCAGAAATCCAAAGTTTTGATCATACTCTGATTTAGAACTACGGATCCAAATGAATTATTATGGATCCAACTAAATGTACATTGATCTTTATTATTTCAATTCAAGGATCCAGATTAATATTTAAAGTTCTGATATCGAAGATCCAAATGCAATATGGTGGATCCGAACATCACCTTAAGCTATACCAATTCCCACTAAAGTGTTATAGAAATTGTCTCATTAAAATCCGATTTACTTCAAGGATCCAAATAGGTTATCTAAGATCCAATTACGAATAAATAATTAAAACCATAAAATATTCGTGTATTACCTTAATGACTTAAAGTCTACATTTATTTATCTAATAAAAATCATGGTTATTACAATATATATATATATATACATATATATTATTTTTGCTTTATGTCAAAAATGTAATAATCAAATTGGAATAATATTTGCTTATCTGCTTAGATTAGGATGCATATCATATAGTTTGAATTCCTGCAATATCCTGATTATGTGATTCATGCATTGTATTTCAAAATCACTGTGGATGAACACAAATGGCATGTGCATCAACTCTTAGGGAGTTGATGAACTCGGTGGAGTCCATATTTACGGCCTTAGTCGGAATATGGACAAGACTCAGATTCAACATCTTTCTACTAGTCACACTGAGCCTACACTCTTAGGCTATCTTCAAAATTGCACATCATATTTTCAATTTTGCAAAATATTGTGAATTAAATCAATTAAACTCTAAACATGTTCACGGCCACAGTCAGAATATGTGAAGAGTTTACTTTAGCTTAATACACATTTTTCCAACAAATTCCTCAGAAAATTTTTCTGGATATCATCCCCAAAGTGCATTCATCCATTCAAATCATTTGCATCATGAAATCACCTGCATTTCTTAAACTTTTTCTCAGGAAAAATTTCATTCCAAGGAAATCGATTCCTCAAGAAACTCTGAAAATTTCCAAAGTTGAAATTTCCCAAGTCAAGTTTTCCACGATTTTCCCTAGAAAATGTTCTTTTCTTAAGATTCATTTTCAAAAGGAGTTTCTTATCATTCTCAAGAATCAAAATCGATTTTCAAATACTTCAAGGCTGAAATTCTCAGAATTTCAGTTTCCTGAGTTTTGATTTTCCTTCTCCAAAGAGTTTTCCTATGAATTTCTAATCATTCTCTAAAGAAAGTTTTCAAAGCTGGAGCTTTTCGGACAAATATTTTCTTCAAGAAGAGTTGCCTTTTCTCAAGAATTCTTTCTATTTTCCCGAGATTCTCACTCCATGATTTTCCCAAATCTTTATAAACTTTCTTGAAATTTTAAATCCTTTTATTAGGGTTTCTTTGAGAAATTGATTTCCATCTTTTGCTTGAGAAAGACTTTTCCAAGTCCAAAACATTCTCCAAGCATACATCATGTTTTTCAACTTACATTTTACAAAATTTCATAGCACATGCTTGAATTCTCTATGCATTTAGGACAGAACATGATTTTAATAATTTAGCTAAGTCAAGCACAAATTTGGTCCTTGGTTCGATTACCCCTGGTAAAGGCACCAGGAACGGTCGAACCTCGTACCGACAGGTCGAGTCCCATTCCACGGAATATTTCCTACTATTTTCAAAACGGAGGTGAGTATTTCAAAACAATTTTCAAACTCTAGTCAAGTTTGACTCGCGGAAGCGTTTCGCCTCACTCTCGAAGGAAAGGGAAAAATTTTGTGATGATAACATCTACCGACAATACGGGGCATTCGCAAAAGTCAGCTCGTTATCTAGAACAACTCGAGAGAGAATGCATCATGCGATGGTTCTGTGCACTATGAGACTCACTTTCTTTTTAGACAGGCAGAATTATGTGGATGTCAGAATAGTACAACTTCTGAGAAGATGGGGAAGTCGACAGACCAGCCGTCTTTCGATTGTGGCGCCCCAGAATTTCAACTTGGAAAATCCTTTGGATTTTTAGGGAATTTTTTTTTTTGAAAACCAGAGAGCACAAGTGCGGAAAACTGAAAGGGAAAACAAGTGGAAACTCTAGGCAGGCTAGAGAGAACAACAGAAAAGGAAACAACTTTTTATTAAATACATTTACAAGTGTACAAATCTCTTTTCCCTTATACAAAACCAAACTGCCAAGATCCAGGAAGTATCAGAAGTGTGGGTCCAGAGTCTGCTGAAGCACATCGAGCTCCATCGCACACCTAAGCAACCTGTATCCCCATAAAACGGGGTCAGTACTCTCTCGAGCTGGTGAGACAAACCAAGCACAATATACCAAAGTGTGGAAAACGAAGCAGAGCTATACATGACACACATGACATGCATATTTACAGTAATTAAGCAGTTATAGCATGAGCAAGAGTGCAAAACTATCAGTGGAAATAACTAGCAGGAATTCATGAGCAGTAACTACGCTAATTCATTGCACAATCCATATCAACTGGTAAAGTATGCATCAAGGAACATAGTAAGCAAATGTGCCGTGAACGGTGTTAGGTAAGTGCGAAAGGGACAAGTACAAGTCAACTGAAAAGTAACAAGCTTTAGCGACTGTAACAAGTGCTAAGCAACAAGCACTATAGTAATAGCTAAAATAACTGTAAGACAGGCACTCACAGCAGTAACAAACTATACCAAGTACTCGACAACAAGGCAACCAAAGTAACAACTGAACAAGAAGGGCAACTGAAACCCAAACTAGAGAGTAAGTAAAGTAACAACTACAGTAAGTCAGCTGATTGGTTAGTCTTTAAGTTCTTCTGATTACTCCTTCGGGTACGCGAAGGAACCTCGCATTCTATGAGACATGCACCCGGCGTCTGTTATTCACGTTCTAGTGTGGTAACCGGGGAAACTACAGACCGAGTTCAACCTCATGCGAGCAACACATGGCTAGGAGAAAATACTCGCATAGGAAAGGATTGCAATCCATACTACTGCAGTAGTGAGGTCCTAAAAAGGTAACCTCGACCTCCCCGACTCTGAGTGACTGGAGGCCAAAGGGCACTACAACTCCTGTCAAAACACGTGTGGTAGTAACGACAAGTCACACAAGGTTGTACCATCCACCATCTCCCAAGGTGAACCGTTTTGTGAATGGGGCAAAGCAGATTTATCTTTCTTAAGGCTCATGTTCAATCATACCTCACAACGAGGAATTTGCCTCGTGGTCCCCACAAGGTACGCAAAACAAGGACTTGGCCTGCCCATTCACGTGCTCAGCCTCACACGACCAACGGAGCACACTGCTCGTGAAAGCAGTCATAACACCATATTATTCATTTCTGTTTTAGGGTATAACACACAATAGTCCATACAACACAAGGGCCATTGCCCGAAGACTCCAACTGAGTTGTAATATATGAAACACTAGGTACATATTTGTGAAACACTCGGTTTTTTGCTTTAGTGATAGAAGGAATTGTAACTTGATTTAGAAATGGGCGTATGCGTAATTTGTTTATATATGAAATTATGTCATGTAAGCTGCTGACATTCAAACCTGGAAATGTCTGAGTTTGACTGCTTTCTGTAGAAGAGCTATGAGACATATTAATGAAATGTCAATTATTGAAATTGTTTGTTGCATGCAGTCAAGTTATGTGAATTGCTTTCCCTTGTCCACTGAGAATTCAAAATGAATGATAGGGAGTTTGAGAATCTTGCCTAATTGGGCAATATGGATTGGGTACCTGATGCAGGTATTTTGGGTTAATGAGCATGTACTCAATGTCAACAACATTGGTGAGAAAATTAAAGGTTAATTTCTGTGAGCCTGACTGGTTGAAAGATGCCGGGGCATTTGTGTCCGATTGGTTTAAAAGTACCAAAGCATTTAGAATAATGATCATAATACTGATAAGAAACTTAAATTTAATTTTTGTTGCCCGACTGGTTTAAAGGCACCGGGGCATTCGTGCTTGATTGGTTTAAAGGCACTGGAGCACTTTGAGTGGGTTTAAGCAATCAATATGGAAAAAAGGATTTGGATGGTTTATTCACCTTGGTAAAATGACTAAGGTTGGGATCTACTGCTAAGGTAGTAGAAGGAAGTTGGGGAAATGCCCTGTACTTCGGGAAAATAATTAAATGAAAAGATTAACCCACTCAGATTCGGGCTTACCTTGGAGAGAGTAGGTGGTACAAAACTCCGGGGACGTGTTTAATTGTTCGAGCGTAAAGCGACTCGTTGGTCCCCAGTCCTCGGAATTGGGGGGGACCCAGACTACCAATATGTCCTAGGTGGTAGCTCTTTATTCTTCTGCAGAAGTTAGGGATGCATCCTATTTTGGTTTTGGCCTTTGGGAGTTTCTCTCGGTCACTGGCCGCTCCCTTGGGATTTCAGTCACAGTTAGAATGTTCGGGTTAATAAAATAACTTTGAATAATATACCCCCGAACGCTCTCTTCTGTGATGGTTGCCTCGGCCCGTGTGTACCCGAGGGATAAGAAAAGATAAACATCAATTAGAACATTCTAGGTATCACAGTGAGTGGAGTTCTAGGGAGACATGTTTATATTCTTCCAGCATGTTCTGAGCTTGTGATGAAATGAAATACTGAAAGGTGTAGATATGAGATAATTGAATTCATATTGTGGTTGTTACATGACTGTTATGCATGTTGCTGCTGTTGCATAATCCGCTTTACTTGCTTATGCATATGTCTGTTATAGTTGTTGCATAGTCTGCTTCACTTTTAAGCATTTAATGGAATCAGTGGCCATGTTATATTTAAATGCTGCCAATGATATTACCTCATCCTGAAATGAATTATGTACTCCTGAAATGGTTGATTTGGTCTTGGTAGTGTTCATATATTCTAGCTAGAAACTTAAATTAACAATGCGCAGTAGTTTAATAATGTTCATATTCTCATGCTATGTTTTATTGTTCGTAATTAAACAAATCCCTTGCATACTTGTTACTTAGTATATTTGCCAAATTTACAGTAATTCCTACTTAGACGTGGTAGTCTAATTCCAATCAATTTACTATTTTTCAGGTAAAGAATAGGGTTTATGAGCGGCTGCGGGATGAGGCATCAGATCCAGATTTTTGGATTTATTGTTCCAGGGATCGCTTGAGTTTATTGTAAATTTTAACTATTCATATCATTTAAAACTCTGATGATTTTCATTAATATTGAAATGAAATAAATGTCTTGGGTTTCTCTCCACCGTAATGTCTCGAAATGCTTAACCTTATTTTATTTCCTGTTTCCCTGTTAAAAAAAAAAATCTTCAAAATTTGGGTTAAAAATTTCAGGGCGTTACAAATGGTATCAGAGCTTGGGAACAATAAATCAAAGATCACGGTCGTGCCACACCCTGCAAGCGCTCTGTGAGTATGAGTTATTTTGTTTTGTTATTTATCATAATACTTGTTCTTTTATTGTGATTCTCATATGAGCATATAGGTGAATTCACGTCTACAATTGATTAATTTTCACTTATTAGGGAATGATACATAACGCCTACAAATGATTAGCTTTTAGGTTGTTGACTTATCACGCCAACAAATCATTAGTGTCAACCTACTAGGTGGATGTACCACGCCTATATAGTTTCATTGTAGATGACCGAATTATGATTGTCTGAATGGATCTATCATACTTGTATAACATGATTGATGTGTGTATTATGGATATTTGACTAAATTTTTTAGTAGATATGTGTGTGTGTTTCATGTCGAAATAATTGAATGTGATATAATGTAATAATTATCAATGTACATAAAATGAGGAAATGATCTGAATGTCTCATATATATATATATGATTGGAAACTTATCTGCATAACTCGAACTACGTAGAAGTTACATGTCTTGAGGTTTAGTTGGTTCTTGATATATACATGATCTCATTGTATTGAACCCATGCTTTGAGTACGCATGCTTCGAGGTTAGATTTGAAAAATGTAATGTTCCTGGTGGCAATGATATGATACATAGGATAATAGGCTTTTGCATGATATGACTGAAATGCCACAATATGCAATATATGCTTAAGTTCAATAGTGAACTATGATTCATGGAACCACAATGGTGAAAGGTGTAATTTTATGATTTATGTGCCAAATGAAGTAATGATGCATATTGATGATATATATGCTTGTGCCCATATTGGTGATTACCGACCTTGAGAGCGGTAATTTGTAGTATCACTATGTTGGCACCTATTGAGGACCTTTTCCATTAAGGATTAACTGTGAGGGTATGTTTGACCAAGATCAGGTAATCCGTCTAGAGCGGTAGATCTCCGTGAGGTAGTACATTGTCCAAGACCGGGCAGCTGCAAAGACGGTAAATTCCTGTGAGGAAGTGTATTGTCCAAGACCGGGGATACCATCTAGGACGGTAATTCCTTGTGAGGTCGTGCATTCTCCAGACCGGGTGATCCAACGTGGATCTTGTTAATCTTTAATTAATAAAGAGTCATGTCAAATTAGGAGAATCTACTGAGATTAATTGATATAGCCTATTAGAGATCAATAGATTTGGCTTTAGTTATAGCAGAACTGGATAAATATTGATTTTAATTCTTGATATAATGACATGTTTGCGTCTTATGTGAATAGAAGGGCCACTCTTTGAGAGATTCTAGACCTTGATTTGAGGATATGTTTGGGTGTTCGGTGAAAAGATGGTACCATTTTGAGAATAACATCTTGAGAAAGGTTATGACAGGTGACAACTGGCCACGCAAAACCTTGAGAATTAGGAATAGGTGAAGGTTAATCAGGACAAAAGGTCTGTTAGAAATAGCGAGGACAACAAACAACGTTGTGATTATGATAAAATAAAGAAAACTCCTCCCAATAATCAAGAACAAGCTAAAGGAATAGCACGTCTTGTCTATCAGTTGTGACTAAACAAGTATGAAGTAGTGAACATACACTCTAATGAAATTCCACTAGAGGGGGGGTGAATAGTGAAATATGATAATGATCGATAAAATAAAATAATTAAGCAATAAGGCACAACACATAAAACACAGAAGTTATACTAGTTCAGTCAATATCCAGACCTACATCCAGTCCCCAAGCAAACCACTTGAGATTCCACTATAACATCCGAGTTACCGGATAAATAGTACAACACCCTCTTCCCAAGAGGTCTTCTTCTCTCAACAGAGAAGGGGCACACCCTCTTCCCAAGAGGTCTTCTTCTCTCAACAGAGAAGGGCAACACCCTCTTTCACAGAGGTCTACTTCTTTAAACAAAGAAGGAATACAGTGAATAACAGAGTTACAATACTTCCTATAGAACCTTCAGAATGATATGAATGCACGAATGAAGGATTCTAAGAATGTTCTGTTTGTCACTCAGAGGATACTCTTTGTCAAAGAGCTGGACTTGACTTTTTCTCTTTTCTTTCTTTTTCTTTTTCTCTTTCTTTTTCAAGGCTCTCTTTTCAAATCACGAATAGAAATTTTTCTCTTTGTAAGCTCACACGTCTATTTCATTCCATTGTTTGAATAGTTTAGTTGTGTGTGTTTATATAGCTTATAAAAAGTAGTCGTTACATTTTGGAATTGTAACTTTTTGAAATGTGAAATGTTAGGTCATTTCAAAAACATCTTTTAGAGAAGTTCGAGAATGCCTTTTTCCATAAAGGTGAAATAGAGGGTACACTAGTCGTTGTAATATTTTTAGGTAATACATATTTTATGTAAAAAGTCTATTTCTTACAATAGTATATTGAACGTTGGGTTGTAGTTTTGTCTTTATTCTAATTAATGATTTGAGGTACATTAATACTTCTTTACTTTAAATGAGTGTAAGTACTATGAGATGCTTTGAGATATTTATTTGTACATAGTCATGTCAAGTGTTTTCTTTATGTTGTGTATTTCAAAGTCTCCAGAGAGAATAAGGACCAAAAAGAAGGTCGACATTCTTTGAGAAGGATATTTAACAAGGATTTGTTACAGAAGGCTTTTAATGCTTTGTAGAGAGAATGATGACTTCAAGTAAGTCGACATTCTATGGTTATAAAAAAAAAAGGTAACTAGAGTCTTTTTAAAAACATATTTTATTTGTTTTTCTTATGTGTAGCCGATTTATGTTTTTGTCTTCTTCTTGTATTAAGAAACATTTCATTAAAGAAGATAACTAAAGTCTTTTCAAAAACATATTTTATTTGTTTTTCTTATGTAGTCGATTTTATGTTTTTGGTCTTCTTATAAAAAATATTTCTTTAAAGAGGGAAACTAGAGTCTTTTCAAAAACATATTTTATTTGTTTTCTCCATGTAGTCGATGTTATGTTTTTGTCTTTTTCCCACATTCCTTTTTTCATGTTGTCTTGTATATAGTGTAAGGTATAATGACAAAATGTCTTTTTCATAAAAGGTTGTAAGAAGGTACAATTATTATATGACAAAATATCTTTTTTTTATAAAAGGTTGTAAGAAGGTACACTTATTGGTTTTCAAAAAAGGAGCTTTTTGAAACTATCGTATGCTTTTATGATATAGTGTTTATGAATGAGTATGTAATATGCAATATGCAGGTTCTGTTACATATGAC
The DNA here is from genome assembly GCF_984573655.1 of Nuphar pumila. Classification (NCBI taxonomy): domain Eukaryota; kingdom Viridiplantae; phylum Streptophyta; class Magnoliopsida; order Nymphaeales; family Nymphaeaceae; genus Nuphar; species Nuphar pumila. The sequence continues at coordinate 49,752,159 of NC_143257.1, read as the reverse complement.
TCTAAAGAAGAAAAAAAATCTTCATCTTGAGGTAGCCGATCTCTTCATTTGAACTTTAGGAAAGCATGGCTCATCAAGCTTTTTCTTCAAGGAGTATGATTGCACCATAGTTGTACTTGAACAGGAAGTCTCCATCCTTATTGGGTGACATATCCTTGCATCAAATACTCGTTAGATTTAAGGCAAAACATATTCAGTCATAATATAACATTATTTCAAGAGAACATATTATCATATCCTATAAAATCAAAAGAGACAGTGTATCATATTATGTGACATCAAAACCGAGTTTCTCAACATTCTCCCCCTTTTTGATGATGACAAAATATGCTCCCTATATCAAAAAGACATTATGCATAGAAATAATAATATGATAAAAAAGTGGAATAATGTTTAAAGAGAGAATATTTCTCCAATAATGGAGATAGGTTTTCTCCCCCTTTGTCATGGACAAAAAGGAGGGATCAGAGTAAGAAAGTTATTACAAACCAAATATATATAAAAAAAATGAGTCTATCTCGAAGGTGGAGAAGGTGAAGGTGTTCGGTTGGTGCGATTCCGCTTGCGAGTCTGCTGCAACAGGGATTGATTACGAAGGATTCGATCCTGAGTTTGCTCGATATCCATCATAGCAGAAAAGTAATTGAAGGAGGACATTGGATCTGCTTCATCAGAGCCGGGCATGTGCAGGGACCTTAGATTGAAGGTGGTACCATCGAGGACGTGAGAGGGACGGAGGATGACTTCGTTGTGAAGTGGTACTTGGAAGTATTTGAGAATGGGAGTTATAAAACACCCAAAAAGAAGAGGCTCAAATTTCTGATAACGAATAAAGAGGTCGAAAATAATGGATGACCAATTTATCGGAAGAGAAGAAAGGATTGCGTAGATAAGAAGAGAGATTTTTCGAGGAACTAATCCCTGGCGTGGACGCTTGGGATAGATGTTGTGGAGAAGAATCTGGGCAAGTAGCTGAGCATGAGGTTGGAGATTCCTCATGTGCCACGGAAGTTGGTAGCAGTTGGTGCAGAGAAGTATTTTTCGAAGTACCGATCGGTTGATTGGTACTATGGTGTTAAGGTCGGTACCGGTGGAAGGTAGGTTTAGAATTCTACCTAGGTCGGAAGCATCGAAAATCATCAGCTGTCCTCGGACTTTGCTCGTGATTGAGGTTTGTTCATGATCAGTAGAGAAGTTGGTATAAAACAGTCGGACTAGTTCGGGATAATAGGCAACTGGAGATGAAGATCCTATGAGAGGTTTTAGTTCAGGGAGATAGGTGTCTAAGTCGAAGAACATGAAGTCGTCAAAGTTGATCAATTTTCCTTCATGAATGGGGCGAGAGCAGAGTGAGTTGTAGTTGTGAAATAAATCAGGATACCTTAGATCGGCGGAGGTGATCACATTGGTGGAGGAGGAAGAGGCCATTGCAAGAGTTTGTAAAAAAAAGAACTAAGGAGAGCGAGTTTGAAATGAGAGAAAGTTTGTATAAGGATAGAAAAGATCGAATGGAATGGTAAGAGATGAACCAATTGATTAAATAGAAAGAGGAAAATAATTGTTGATATGAAATGAATGACATTTGAAGAGAGTGATTTTTAGATTTTAGCTAAATAAGGAAATCCATGAGGAGTAAGTTAAGAGACTTGTGGATGACAAATCAAATCAATGTTTGAGGATAGTGTATTATATTAGATTGAGGAGGACATAGTATTGAAATATATAGATTTTACTATGGGTGAGTTTATCGACTAGTGAGAGAAACCATTAATAGAGTATGGGGTGTCATGTTGAATAAAAAAAAAGTGATTGATCTTGAAAATAATGGCCTAATAAAACAAACAACTTGTCACTCTATGTGGAGGGATTCTAAATTCGTGAATGGAGAGTTAAATACATAAAAAGATGATATGGATATGGAGAGAAGAGTGAAAGGTGATAAAGGACAATATTTACTTGATTTAGATATGACATAAAGTAGAGTTGGAATAAAGGTTTGTTTGGAGACAAGACTATAATGATTCTCGATTTTAGAGAGATATACAATAAGAGAGAGACATGGTCACGGATGGAAAGAAAGGTCATAGGGTGATCATGTGATGTGTACTTTGAAAGATATGACATTTTAAAGAAAAGAGTGCCTTAAAAAATGTTTCATGATTAATATTTGTAATTTTTTAAGAGTATACGTGGATATGAGAAGGACATATTTTGACTTTGACTAGTGGTAAGAGAGATGATGAGACAAAAAGGAGAAAGAGTTAAAAATATATAAGAATTGAAATAAGAATAGACATGGAGGAGTCGAATTCAAAAATGTATAATAAAAAAAATGTATTCGAGAGATGAAATGAGGAGACAAAGAAATATTTATGAATGAAGAGTAATAAATGTGAGTTGTCATAGAGAGAAGTGAGATGACATATATGGATTTTTGTGAAGGATAAAGAAGTAATAAAAAAGATTGAAGAAAGACATAAAGTTATGAATGATATGATTCATTGTTTATATTCTTAAAGAAACTCGACAAGGTTAAGTTTTAAACAAGAGTTGACAAGAATGGAGGCTTAATTTGTATACGAAAGAGATGATAATAGATAGTTTGTCGGGCTATGATATAATAGATGATATAGTAAAAAAAACAATTTACGTGAGAATATAGCAACTAGATCTTTTAAAAGAACCAAATAGTCATTCGATTTTAACTAATGAAGAGTATGAGTTCTCATAAACTAGGTAGAACAATTTATCGTAAGAAAAGTTTTTATAAAAGGACAAAAATAATAAAGGAGTTGAGTGATGTGAACATTGTTATAATTATTTTTTATGGATATGAGAGAAAGGAGATAGGACAAGGAGTTATAATGGATGTGTACTTGAAAGATGACAAGTTGAAAGACATAAAGAATGTGTCTTATAAGAATACGTGAATATGGAAACTTAGTTTGACTAACTAAAATCGATAAGAAGGAAAGCAATTTAAAACAAGATTTAAACAAGACTTATAAGAAGTATTATAAAAAGTGTGATTAATTTATAAGTCACTTAGTTTGCATATTCCTAGTTCTCTTCTAATTCGTGTGAAGTCTTCATGTTTTAATGGTTTGGTGAATATGTCTGCTAACTGTTGATTAGTGGGTATGAATTCTAATTTAATTATGTTGTTTAAGACTTGTTCTCTTAAGAAGTGGTGTCTTATTTGAATGTGCTTCGTTCGTGAGTGTAAAATAGGATTCTTAGATAGGTTTATAGCACTCGTATTATCACAGAAAATAGTTGTATTTTCAAAATTTAAATCAAAATCTTTTAAAGTTTGTTTCATCCAGATGACTTGAGTACAAGCTAGGCTAGCAGCAATGTATTCGGCTTCAGTAGTTGATAATGATACACAATTTTGTTTCTTACTGAACCATGATACTAGTGAGTGCCCTAGCATGTGACATGTTCCACTTGTGCTTTTTCTGTCAGATTTACTTCCAGCAAAGTCAGCATCGCTGTATGAGATTAGATCAAATGTAGAGGATTTTGAATAGAATAATCCAAAATCAACTGTGTCTTTTAAATATCTCATTATTCTTTTTACAGCTTTAAGATGTGATTCTTTTGGATTTGACTGAAATCTAGCACACAAGTAAACACTAAACATTATATCTGGACGGCTAGCAGTTAAATAAAGAAGTGATCCTATCATACCTCGGTATACCTTTGTATCAACAGACTTACCATCTTCATCTTTGTCCAACACAGTAGTAGTGCTCATAGGAGTGGATTTTGAAGCAGTTGAGTTCATGTTGAACCTCTTCAGAAGTTCACGAGCATACTTAGATTGATTGATGAAAACTCCATCCTTGGTTTGCTTAATATGCAGTCCAAGAAAGTAGGTGAGTTCTCCCATCATACTCATTTCGAATTCCTTCTGCATGGACTTAGAAAAATCTTCACAGAGAGTGTTGTTAGAAGATCCAAAGATGATGTCGTCGACATAAATTTGAACAATTAGGGTATGATTATTCACTACTTTGACAAATAGTGTAGAATCTGCTTTGCCAACAGAAAAACCAGATTTTAATAAAAAAGGTTTTAAGTCTTTCGTACCAAGCACGAGGTGCTTGTTTTAAACCATATAAAGCACGTTTGAGTTTAAAATCATGATCTGGGTATTGTTCATTTTCAAATCCTGGTTGTTGTTTTACATAGACTTCTTCATTTATAAAACCATTTAAGAAAGCACTTTTAACATCCATTTGAAATAATTTGAAATCCATATAGCTTGCATATACTAAGAGCATTCTAATAGATTCAAGTCTAGCAACAGGAGCAAATGTTTCATCAAAGTCAATACCTTCCTCCTGGTTGTATCCTTGAGCTACTAGTCTGGCCTTGTTTCTTATAACATTACCTGTTTCGTCTAGCTTGTTTATGAAGATCCATCTTGTCCCAATGATTGGATGAGCCTTTGGTCTAGGTACAAGATCCCAAACGTCATTTCTTTGGTATTGATTCAGTTCCTCAGTCATGGCTAGCATCCAGAACTCATCAATGATGGCTTCATCAATCTTCTTTGGTTCAAGTTGAGAAATGAATGCCATGTTTGCAATCCGTTCTAGCTGATCTCTAGTTTGAACCCCCTTTGTTAGTTCTCCCAAAATCTGCTTTTGAGGATGATCTTTGATATCGACAAAGGTTCTTTGGTGATCATCTTCATTAGACTTAGCTGTGTTATCTAAAAATAAATCTGTACTTTCAACATCATCATCATTAGTTTGTATATGAACAGATTGATCAATAGATTCACAAAAACTAACATGCATAGATTCTTCAATAGTATTATGACTCTTATTGAAAACTCTGTATGCTTTACTATGACTTGAATATCCTAAGAATATGCCTTCAATAGATTTAGCATCAAACTTATCCAGGCTATCTTTTGTGTTTAGGATAAAGCATTTACATCCAAAGACTTTGAAATAGTCTATTCTTGGAGTTCTGTCATAGAATAGTTCATAGGGAGTTTTATTTAATAAGGGTCTAATGAGAACTCTATTTGTTATGTAGCATGCAGTATTAACAGCTTCTGCCAAAAAAAAATTTTGCAAGATTATTGTGTTGGAGCATAGTCCTGGCAGATTCTTGAAGGGTTCTATTCTTTCTTTCTACTACACCATTTTGAGGTGCAGCTCTAGGAAAGGCAAAGTTATGAGAAATACCATGCAAGTTACAAAAATTTTCAAAGAGTTCATTTTCAAATTCTCCTCCATGGTCACTACGGATTTTAACAATAGAACACGATTTTTCATTTTGTAATTTTTTACATAAGATTTCAAACTGACAAAACGTGTCACTTTTGTTTTTCAAAAATATTACCCAAGTAAATCTTGAGTAATCATCTACAATGACAAAAGCATATCTATTTTGATTAAGGCTAGCTACCCTAGAAGGACCAAAAAGGTCCAGGTGGAGAAGCTCTAAAGGTCTTTTACTTGAAATGACATTTTTTGATTTGAAAGAAGATTTTGACAATTTTCCTAATTGACATGCATCACAAAAATAATCCTTTTTAAAAGATATGTTGGGTAACCCACGTACTAACTTATCTTTAGCTAGTTTAGACATGTATTTAGAATTGACATGGCCCATTCTCATGTGCCATAGATGTTGAGTGTCATTATTAGCTATGAGGCAATGTTCTGTGATGTTTTCTAGGTATAGTTCATATATATTATTCTTTCTTATACCTTTTAAGATGATGTTTTCATTTGAGTCAGCTATGAGGCATGCATCATGATTAAAGCTAACATTATAACCTGTGTCACACATTTGACTGATACTTAGTAGGTTATGTTTTAAGCCTTTAACAAGGAGAACGTCTTTGATAAGAGGTTTGTCTATGTTACCAATATTTCCAATACCAATTATCAAACCTTTGTTGTTATCTCCAAAGGTGACAGTTCCTCCTTCTTTATGATGAAGAACAGCAAAAAGGTCTGGATGTCCTGTCATGTGCTTTGAACATCCACTATCTAATATCCATCTGTTCTTCTTCTTTGGAGCCTGCAAAACATTAAGTAAATCTCCTTTTTGGTACCCAATCGGGTCCTTTTTTGTTAGACTTTGGAACCCATATCAATTTGGATTTGGGTTTGTCTATCTCTTTAGAGGAGTTAAAAAGATTATCATTGTAATACTCCTTATTTGGTTCAGATGAACTTTTCACAAACGTGGTCTTTTGATTTATACAAGAAGGTTTTTTGAAATGAGAATAGCCAATACCATTCTTGTAAAAAGAGACCTTCTGAGAGGATAAGAGTTTATCCAAGTTCTCTTTACCTTTAGTAAACTTGAAAACCGTTTTCATGAGGTTCTCAGTTTTACTTTTTAGCTCTGAAATCTCTACTTGCATATTTTTAGTTTTGGAGCTAGTAGAAGAAATTTCAGACATAAGCAAAAGATTTTTCTTTTTCAACTCAGAATTTTCACTGCTGAGTTTTTCATTCTTATGAGAAAGCTTTAAATTTTCATATTTTAAAACTTTATTTTTGAAACTCAATTTTCTAGATTCTTCAAAAAGTTCTTGAAAAGCATCTAGAAGTTCTTCAAAGGAAAAATCAGAGATTTCACTTACCGAACTTTCGTTTGCCATGAAGCACATATTTGCAGTTTCGGCTTCATCATCACTTGACTCTTCACTAGTGGATGGTTCTGAATCATCCCATTGAGCATGCAGAGCCTTTTTCTTGAAGAACCTCTTCTTTGGTTCCTCAGTTTTGGACTTTCTTTTGAGAAGGGGATAGTCACGTTTTAAGTGGCCTGGCTTATTACACTGGAAACACATGGGATCTTCTTTAAGATCTTTTCTTTCTTTGTGCCTGTTTGGAAGCCGGTTCCTTCTCATGAAGCGCTGGAATTTTCTGGTAAGTAGCGCAATTTCTGATTCTTTATCTGAGTCTTCATTCTCAGATAGGGCTGGGAAAGCTAGAGTTTTCTTTACTGGTTGCTCTTCTTCCCTTCTTTCTTTCATGTGGACTTCATAGGCCATAAGATTGCCTATTAAGTCGTCCAATGTAAGTTTAGATAAATCTTGAGCTTCTTCAATAGCAGTAGTCTTTTTCTCCCAATCAGTTGTGAGAGATCTCAAGATTTTCTTCACCTTTTCAGTATGGGAATATGTTACACCCAGAGATTTCAGATCATTGGTGATGTTGGTGAATCTGGTAAACATCTTTGTGATGGGTTCATCTTTGTTCATTTTGAACAACTCATATTTTCTAACAAGAGATGATATTTTGGCTTCTTTTACTTTGTTGGTTCCTTCATGAATAACCTCCAAAGAATGCCAAATGTCATATGCAGATTCACATATAGATATTCTGTTGAATTCATTCTGATCAATGGCACAATATAAGGCATTCATAGCCTTTGCATTTAGGTTTGCCATTTTCTTTTCTTCATCAGACCATAAGTTATAGTCTGCGGATGGAGATGTGTATGGATGCTCAACAATTTTCCATACAGCAAAGTCTATGGATTTGAGAAAGAAAGTCATTCTGCACTTCCAATATCCATAGTTGGAGCCATTGAAGAAAGAAGGACGAGATGCGTGTTGACCTTCAATATCACGAGCATAAGAGGTAGATGCCATTTGTGCTGGAAGACTTGTTACGTCGAAACCAGCAAACCTGCTTTGATACCAAATGAAATTCCACTAGAGGGGGGGTGAATAGTGAAATATGATAATGATCGATAAAATAAAATAATTAAGCAATAAGGCACAACACATAAAACACAAAAGTTATACTGGTTCGGTCAATATCCAGACCTACATCTAGTCCCCAAGCAAACCACTTGAGATTCCACTATAACATCCGAGTTACCGGATAAATAGTACAACACCCTCTTCCCAAGAGGTCTTCTTCTCTCAACAGAGAAGGGGCACACCCTCTTCCCAAGAGGTCTTCTTCTCTCAACAGAGAAGGGCAACACCCTCTTTCACAGAGGTCTACTTCTTTAAACAAAGAAGGAATACAGTGAATAACAGAGTTACAATACTTCCTATAGAACCTTCAGAATGATATGAATGCACGAATGAAGGATTCTAAGAATGTTCGGTTTGTCACTCAGAAGATACTTTTTGTCAAAGAGCTGGACTTGACTTTTTCTCTTTTCTTTCTTTTTCAAGGCTCTCTTTTCAAATCACGAATAGAAATTTTTCTCTTTGTAAGCTCACACGTCTATTTCATTCCATTGTTTGAATAGTTTAGTTGTGTGTGTTTATATAGCTTATAAAAAGTAGTCGTTACATTTTGGAATTGTAACTTTTTGAAATGTGAAATGTTAGGTCATTTCAAAAACATCTTTTAGAGAAGTTCGAGAATGCCTTTTTCCATAAAGGTGAAATAGAGGGTACACTAGTCGTTGTAATATTTTTAGGTAATACATATTTTATGTAAAAAGTCTATTTCTTAAAATAGTACATTGAACGTTGGGTTGTAGTTTTGTCTTTATTCTAATTAATGATTTGAGGTACATTAGTACTTCTTTACTTTAAATGAGTGTAAGTACTATGAGTGCTTTGAGATATTTATTTGTACATAGTCATGTCAAGTGTTTTCTTTATGTTGTGTATTTCAAAGTCTCCAGAGAGAATAAGGACCAAAAAGATGGTCGACATTCTTTGAGAAAGATATTTAACAAGGATTTGTTACAGAAGGCTTTTAATGCTTTGTAGAGAGAATGATGACTTCAAGTAAGTCGACATTCTATGGTTATAAAAAAAAAAGGTAACTAGAGTCTTTTTAAAAACATATTTTATTTGTTTTTCTTATGTGTAGCCGATTTATGTTTTTGTCTTCTTCTTGTATTAAGAAACATTCCATTAAAGAAGATAACTAAAGTCTTTTCAAAAACATATTTTATTTGTTTTTCTTATGTAGTCGATTTTATGTTTTTGGTCTTCTTCTTATAAAAATTATTTCTTTAAAGAGGGAAACTAGAGTCTTTTCAAAAACATATTTTATTTGTTTTCTCCATGTAGTCGATGTTATGTTTTTGTCTTTTTCCCACATTCCTTTTTTCATGTTGTCTTGTATATAGTGTAAGGTACAATGACAAAATGTCTTTTTCATAAAAGGTTGTAAGAAGGTACAATTATTATATGACAAAATATCTTTTTTTTATAAAAGGTTGTAAGAAGGTACACTTATTGGTTTTCAAAAAAGGAGCTTTTTGAAACTATCATATGCTTTTATGATATAGTGTTTATGAATGAGTATGTAATATGCAATATGCAAGTTCCTGAAGGTTCTGTTACATATGACTCTAAAGAAGAAAAAAAATCTTCATCTTGAGGTAGCCGATCTCTTCATTTGAACTTTAGGAAAGCATGGCTCATCAAGCTTTTTCTTCAAGGAGTATGATTGCACCATAGTTGTACTTGAACAGGAAGTCTCCATCCTTATTGGGTGAGATATCCTTGCATCAAATACTCGTTAGATTTAAGGCAAAACATATTCAGTCATAATATAACATTATTTCAAGAGAACATATTATCATATCCTATAAAATCAAAAGAGACAGTGTATCATATTATGTGACATCAAAACCGAGTTTCTCAACATCTAATTCTCTTAGGTTAAGACTTTCCTTTATTTAGTACGTTTTCGCCATTAAAAGAATCATGTATGAATTTTTGACGAGACCGACTTTTAGCTCCAAACATCTCTTAGAAACTCATTGTGCGTTGTCCTGCTCCTTATATGTTGGGATATATGTTGGGAGCTTGCACATATACGTGCATCCTTGTCGATACCAACTCTCTCTGACTACGATATCCACGGGAATACTGCAAAAAAATTTTGAGGACGAAATTCTTTTTAGGGGGAAAGGATGTAATAACCATGATTTTTATCAGATAAATAAATGTAGACTTTAAGTCATTAAAGTAATACATGAATATTTTATGGTTTTAAGTTTTTATTCATAATTGGATCTTAGATAACTGTTATCGTCGCAAAAATTTTTCCTTGCGGAAGAGAGAGGGAAAAATGCTTTTGCGATTCAAACTTGACCGGATTTTGGAAATTGTTTTGAAATACTCGCCTCCGTTTTGAAAATTGCGGGAAAATCCATGGGATGGGGCTCGACCTCTCGGTACGAGGTTCGACCGTTCTTGCCGCCTTTAACAGGGGTAATCGAACCAAGGACCAAAATTGTGCTTGACTTAGTGAAATTATCGAAATCGTGTTCTATCCTAAATGCACAGAGAATTCAGGCATGTGCTTTGAGAATTTTGGAAATTGTAAATTGGAAAATATGATGTATGCTTAGGAAACATTTGGAATTGAAAAGTATTTCTCAAGAAAAGATGGAAATCAATCTCTTAGAAAAACTCAGACGAAGAAGGTTTGAAATCTCGAGAAAGTTTATAAAGAGTTGGAAAATCTTGAAGAAGTGAGAATCTCGAGAAAATCTTGAGAAAGTCTATAAAAACTTGGAAAAACCATGAAGAAATGAGAATCTTAGGAAAACTAAAGGAATTCTTGAGAAAAGATGAATATTTGGAAAGGAAAACATTTGTCACGAAAACTTGGATTTTGAGAATGATAGAAAATTTTGTAGGGAAACTCATTGGAGAAGGAAATTCAGAACTTAGGAAATTGAAATCCTGAGAATCTTGTCTTTGAAATGTCTGCAAATCAACTTTGATTCTTGAGAAATATGAGAAATTTCTTTTGAAATCATCTTAAGAAAATAATATTTTCAAGAAAAATCACAGGAAAACTTTGATTTGGAAAATCCAACTTCGAATATCATCATAGTTTCTTGAGAAAATCGATTCCATGAAGTGAAAATCTTTTGAGAAAATCATGAGAAAAACGAATGATGCAGATGATTTGAATGAATGAATGCACTTTGAAAAACTTTCTGAAAAATATGTTGGAAAAATGTGGATTAAGCCAAAGTAAATCCTTCACATATTCTGACTGTGGCCATGAATATATTCAGAACTTATTTGAGTTAATTCACAATATTTTGAAAACATTGGAAATATGAGGTGCATTTTCAAGATAGCCTAAGAGTGTAGGCTCAGTGTGACTGGTAGAAAGATGATGGATCTGGGTCTCGTCCATATTCCGACTAGGACCGTAAATATGGACTCCACCGAGTTCATCAACTCTCTAAGAGTTGGTGCACGTGCCATTCGTGTTCATCCACGGTGAATTTGGACAATTGAAATATATGCATCATATAATCAGGATATTACTGAAATCAAACTATATGAGATGCAACCTAATCTAAGCAGTAAAAGTAAATCTTATTCCAAGGTTTACATTGGATTGTTACATTGCATAACATAAAGTAAAAGAAAATTGAAATGGAGCCAAGGAATCAGCATCTTCTAGATTTTCCTGCAAAATGAGAGTTAGTACAAAATAACCAAGGAAATGGACATATATATACTATATACAACAAAGATATATATGTAGATATAGAAATATTTGAATTTATGCTAAATGATATATGGTAATGAAGATATATTTGCAAAAAAAGGAAAAATATATGTGATATCCAATGCACATGAAGGTATATATATATAAGTATATATATATATATATGTATATATATATACATATATATATATATACATATATACGTATACATATGGGTAGATATACATACATATCAATATATATATACTTATAATAAGAGAATATACATATAAATGAAAATTCCATATAATGGGTAAAATCAGAAAATACAGGTATAGACAGTTTCTCTAGGTGATTTCACACAACCATACTTCTCAAATTATAATGCAATTTCCAGTAAAAATGGGTATGGAGCTTCCCTATATATCCATAATGAAGCACGCCAAAGATGGTTGGGAGATCACGATTGGATATAGAGATATCCGTTCATGAATATGGCCAAATATCAAGACTGCACACTTGCAGCAGAAAATGAATATGTGCAGGAAATGGGTTGTGGAAGCATCATGGACTATTTCAAGGATATCATGAAAAGGATATGAAAAGCTTGGTGAAAAGGTGAAAATGTCGTGGAAAATGATGAAACAATATGTATAATTGGTGCTGCAAATGGGGTGATATTATAACAATATAGCAAACAAGAATTTAGCACTAAGCTAAGCAAAATCTCATAAAACCAAGGGTGATGTTCCAGCCATAGCTTCATAAAACAGGGATTTTAACAGCAAGCTAGACAAAATCTCATAAATCAAATGATGGTGTTCCAACATAACTTCATAAAACAGGAATTTGAACATCAAGCTCATAAATCAAATGATGAAGTTCCAACCATAACTTCATAAAACAAGAATTTTGAACATCAAGCTCATAAATCAAATGATGATATTCCAGCCCATAGCTTCATAAAACAAAAATTGTAGCATCAAATGATGAAGTTCCAGCCATAACTTCATAAAACAAGAATTTTACCATCAAGCTAAACAAAATTTCATAAATCAAATGATGATGTTCCAACATATCTTCATAAAACAAGAATTTGAACATCAAACTAAACAAAATCTCATAACTCAAATGATGATGTTCCAACATAACTTCATAAAACAGGAATTTTAGCAGCAAGCTAAACAAAATCTCCTAGAACAAATGGTGATATTCCAGCCATAACTTCATAAAACAGGAATTTGAACATCAAGCTAAACAAAATATCATAACTCAATGGTGATGTTTCAGCCATAACTTCATAAAACAGAAATTGTAGCATTAAGCTTAAATAAAACATGATCACCTAAATCAAATGGTGAAATTCCAGCCATAACTTCATAAAACAGGAATTTGAACATCAAGCTAAACAAAATATCATAACTCAATGGTGATGTTCCAGCCATAACTTCATAATACAGGAATTTGAACATCAAGCTAAACAAAATATCATAACTCAATGGTGATGTTCCAGTCATAACTTCATAAAACAGGAATTTGAACATCAAGCTAAACAAAATATCATAACTCAATGGTGATGTTTCAGCCATAACTTCATAAAACAAAAATTTTAGCAGCAAGCTAAACAAAATATGGTCACCTAAATCAAATGTTGATGTAGCTGGGCTGAATGAAATGGAGAATACGTTGAGTTCTCTGCTGGAATGGTGTGCTGAAGATGATGAAAGGCAGCTGCTGTTGGGCTGAAGGTGGAGAAATTGGGCAGCAGCCTTGATGGATCTCCTGTGGAGGGTCTGAAGGAAAGGTGAAGGGTTGTTGTCTCCCCTGCGACTGAGCTGAAACGAGGTTGGGCAGCAGAGATGGCTGGAAGCTGAAGAAGTTGAAGACCACGTTGGCTGGAGATGATGGTTTAGAGTGGATGGGTTGAAGAAAATCTGCTGAAGGTGGATGTGCAACTGAAGATGGGCTGAAGAAAGTGGAGTGAAGAAGGATCGGATGCTGCTGGTGGTGGCTTCTCCTGCGGCTGTGGCTGAAATGGAGGTGAAGATGCAAACTTCAGGCTGGATGAAGGGAAAGGGCAGCAACAAAGGTCTTTTCAATGGCTGGGCTTTCCTGCTGTGGCTGGTTCGAAGTGAGGATGCAGGAAACGTTGGCTGGGCTGGAATGGATGCAAACGTTGGGTTGGCTGTGCTGTGGCTGGAATGAAGGAAGACGCAGCCACTTGCTGGAGGTGCCCTGTGGCTGGGCTGAAGTGTAGATGGGGAAACGTTGGCTGGGCTGGAATGGATGCAAACGTTGGGTTGGCTGTGCTGTGGCTGGAATGAAGGAAGACGCGGCCACTTGCTGGAGGTACCCTGTGGCTGGGCTGAAGTGTAGATGGGGAAACGTTGGCTGGGCTGGAATGGATGCAAACGTTGGGTTGGCTGAAGGCAAATGGGGAGATGAATGGCTGCCGAGGGAAATGGGCTGAAGGAAATGATGGACTGTTGCAACTCTTTTGCTGGTGGGCTGAAGGTAAGATGAAAACGATGGTTCCCTTGTGGCTGTAGGAAAATTGTTTCCTCCTTTGGTGAATCCCCTCCACGATAGGAAGAACCCATGCAATAAAAAAAAATCAAATCCCCAAAACAATCACCTCCTGCTTTCTTCAGCCTCAATCGGCCAGCTCCTTTTGGTGAATCCCCTCCTGTCTCAAACCCCAAAAGCTCTCCCCCTTCATCGATCCATGGCTGGGTCCTTTAAAGACCTTCAGCCCCTTTCTGCAAAAACGTATCTTCTTTTAAGAGCACCGTTATAGTTTTTGAAATTCTTTTGAAACCGATATTTGAAAATCAAAAGGGGCACATCTTTTTTTCCAAAATTTTGTTTCATTTACCTAAGTTTTAGGTAAAAATGAATTTTTTTTTACTTTAGGGAAATTCGGCTGTGCCATTAAGGCTGCCTCTTTCTAAAAAAAAAAAAAAAATTTATTAAAACAAATAAAATAAAAAGGAAATAAATGAGAGGCTTTTATGGAAATGCCACCTCAATCCACTTTTAAAATCCTTTTGAAAATAAAGCTTTATATTGTTTTTGCAAATCTTTTATTTTCAATTAGGGGTGCCACATGTGTGTGGGCCCACTAACTAAAAATGAATAATATTGAAAAATAAAAAAGAAAATTTGCAAATTGGTATGGACTTCGGGTGGGTCCCGCTTGAGAATAAACAACTTACCTGGGAATCTGAGTATGATGCTAGTTCAAAGGCGAGTCCCGCTCCGTTTATTTGAAAATACGAGACAAAACATTATTTGTTTTTCAGGAATTTGGAAAAATTGGTTTTTCAAGGCAAAAATATGGATAAAAGTAAAAAAAAAAAAATTGTAAAGAGATTTAAAATCTTTTGCAAAAAGTTTTGAGATAAAATCTTTAAAATCAATATCCAAATATCCAGATTGTTTTTCTTGAGAAAATTTTTGTAATTCAAAGTCCTGGGTAAAATGGGAAAAATTGGTAATTTTGAATACCCAGGGTTTTAAAAATCAATTTGAAAAAGTTTAAAAATCAAATCTGGATGAACAATTTTGAAACTCAGGAGTTCTGGATCTCAAAATGGCATGCTGTGCAGGGAAATGACGCAATGCTATGCAAAAACATGTTCTATGAAATGCCACTCTGAGCTCGGACTTGGAAATTTTAGCTTTTTGTCTAGAAAGAGGATTTTGAAATTTTGCAATTTGAAGATATCTTTGAACCTAAATATAGAAATTTTGAGGCTCAAGAATGAAATTTAGGACTTTCTGCAAGGTTCAATCTCAGAAAATGACCATTTTGCCCTTTATTGCTTCCGGAGAACTGAAATGTGCCGATTGAGGGCGATGTCAAGAAGGTGAGTGAAAATTTGGGGTGTTTACAATAACCTATTTGGATCCTTGAAGTAAATCGGATTTTAATGAGACAATTTCTATAACACTTAAGTGGGAATTGGTATAGCTTAAGGCGATGTTCGGATCCACCATATTGCTTTTGGATCTTCAATATCAGAACTTCAAATATTAATCTAGATCCTTGAATTGAAATCATAAAGATCAATGTACATTTAGCTAGATCCATAATAATTCATTTGGATTCGTAGTTCTAAATCAGAGTATGATCAAAACTTCGGATTTCTGGATCCGAATTTATTAAAAGGATTGACGAAGCACAATGGATCTTGGATCCATATTAATTTATGTTAATTTTTTGATAACGTAAATGGATCTATATTAACCTATGAAAGACCCACAAGATCGTATCGAAGAATAAACCAAATGTATTAAGAATATGGTATTTTAAAGCTTGTAATGATGTCTTCTTTTAAATCGTTGTAATTTTGAAAAAAATTTTATATGAAAAACATGTGAAAACCAGACATCAAATAATAAAAACCGGTTCTCACTAGTGGATGAGACCGGGTCGAACTCAGGGAACGGGAATATGTTGTATTCAAACACACAATTCTAAACTATTCTTTATTGCCGAATTATTGAAATATAAAGTGTTCAAGAAAAGTAAAAACAACTAACTATTACAACAAATGAATACCCTTCGCAGAGGGCGTAAAGTGCAATATTTACAAACCCAATTAAATTCCTAATTCTAAACTAAAAAGTAAAAAAAAAAAAACTTTATTCTTCGTACTTCGTGTCACGTAATCGCTTCCACTCCGGTCTGTGCTATCCTGCATAATTCAAATGAACACGAGCAGTACACGAGATAAAAGTAAAAATTATACTAAACAAAGTACACTAAAAAATTCTAAAAGATATCATGAAAGGAAGCTAATGACAATTAACTAATTAATTCTAAGACTAAAAATAGTATCAAAAACTAACATCATATTTCTTTACTAAGTAAACTAATTACTAATTAGCTAAGTATTCTAATTACAAAGCAATTACCATTGCTAATTATTTCAAATCAACTAATTAAACCTAAATTCAAAACAACTAAGTAAATGTAGTTACTCATTAGTTAGTAACATATAATCAACAGTAATGGTCATGCAGCAAACAGATAGTAAGCTGGAAATCAGACTGAGATCGGCATTCAAATATTGCTCAGTAATCCGATGTTCAAACAATAATCCGAACAGTCATTCAGTCAAGAGATTAGTAGTTTAGAAATAGTTCAGAAATCAATGCTCAGAAAGAAAATTATTCATTTGATCAACTTTTCTTACAAAGAAACTAACAGCTTTAGAAATTAGGCCTTCAGAAATTAACTTTGACAGTTCAAAATTCTCAAACCTCCGATTGATATTCAGATTAGCTAATTCTCAGAACTCAATAGTTTGATCGATAACAAACATCCGATTGGTGACACAGATCAACCAATCAGCTGTCAAACAATTTTCACCAGAGATTAGTGAAACCACACTTACCGGAGATCCATAAGCCGCCGATTCAAATTCAGAGGCTCCGATCAAAACACAGATATTCCGATCATTGGCTTTCAATCGATTGATATTCCACTGATCTTCAGTTAGATCATTGCCTCAACAACATTTTAACAACTGGAATTGATCTAATCGTTCAGTCGATCAACATCAGGCATTCGATCAATTAATCCATCGGATTCTCATATTCAGTCGCCGGAAAACAGCAAATAGTTGATAATCCCCGGCAACGGCTTATACAAACCACGCTTCAATCATCGGGAGTCAAATGACATTCGATCGGATGATCGATTAAGAATTAGCCGATTCAATTCAATTAAATCAAAACTCTACAGGATTTTAATCAATTAATCAATCAGATTCTTATATTCAGTCACCGGAAAAATTGAGAATCGATCCAGATGATCGATCAAGCTTCTGTAGAAATATTGAATTCCGGCGGTAGATTTCAGGTCAGTTCCTGTAGAAATGTTGAAATCACCGATTGCTGAAACAATTTTTTTTTGTTTTTAATGTTTTAAAACTGATGTTTTATCAAGACTTCAGATCTAAGAAAACCGGAAAGGCTACAGAAGTTCTGAGTTCCATCGGCAATTTTTTTCTTTTTCTTTTTTTTTTATTTATTTATGCAGAACCGATTCATGTAACTACGAATTAAAAATTTTATGAAACAAAAACTGTAAATCAAAACATATTTCTTTTAATATGAGCTATGAATGCTTAACAGAAATCAAAATGAAAATTCATAAAGAAGAAGAAGAAGAAGAAGAAGAAGAAGAAGAAGAGGAAAAGAAGAAGAAGAAGAAAAAGAGAAGGATACACTTACAAACTTGGTTGGGAAGAGAGGTTGGAAACCTCTATCTTGCTTCAGCCATTGCCGGAATTCTCCACCGAAAAGAGGATGAGAAAAAGAGGGGAAAATAGGGAGAAGAAGAAGAATAGGTAAGAAGATGTGGAGAGGAAGGGGAAGAAGAGAGGGCTTGGGCAAAAGAGAGAAGACAAGCCTCTCTTCCCCCTACGTATCATATTTAAAGATTTGAACTTTTCTCCATAAGTCCCTCTTCTTTGTAAAATTGCATTTCAAAAACTTCTCTTCAAAAAGTTATTTACAAAACAACTCAAAATGACTATGTTTTAGAAAATACAAAACTAAGTCTATTTTAACACTAATTTTTTTTATGATTTTCAAAAAACTAAACTACTACAATTATGTCAAACACTAAAATAGGCATTAAAATGTAAAATAAAACTATTTTTTCATGCATTTTCTATTTTTAAATCATTTTAGCACATTTACTCAAAACTAACATAAATTGGGTTTTTAAATCATTTTCTCATGAAATCATGCATATTTTTATATGAAAAATCTCTAAAATATATGCATGATCAAATACCCCCATGCTTATGTTTTGCTAGTCCTCGAGCAAACTAGAAAAATGCAAGAAATCAAACTATCACCTAACTCACTTTCGTAGGAATCACGGTTGCATTTAGCTCATGCAACAAGCCCTTTCAACCCCTGGGTTACCCCAGTGGACGAGTAAGGTCTCGTGAGGGTTTGCAGTGATGCTACCCACAAACATCTCTGTCATGTATGCATAATATTACACATCCTCACAATCAGTAGGTAATCAAAGACTTTATTTTCACAAATATTTCCTGTTATCTCAAAATCAAAACATAATTAGAGTCTTTTATATACCACCACAGAAAAAGAATTTCTTTCACTTTTCTAAATATCACAATTATTTATGTTTTATTCTTAGAAAATCCAATAAAAAACATATTATTATTTACTTATCCTCATATGTTTTCTGCACAGGTTTTCTCAATCGTACTTCTAAGCACTGAACTTTTCTTTCTTTTTAAGCTCTTTTCTCTTTTTTTTTTTTCTTTTCATTTCACGCTTTTTCTTTTTGCGCACTTATTTCCCTCTTATAGCTTGCGTGTGGTCTGCTTTTATGCCTTGTGCAATGTCAATATCTTCTATACTTTTTTTCAATACATACAAAAAGATATCAACTAAGACATAAAAGTGACTTCCTTCATTCACCTTTATAACATGAGAGTCAAATATTTCAACTTGTATCTGTTCTCAATTACTTAGGATCACAAAGTTTTCCACTCTCCTTTTCGAAAATGGAATTAAAAGTTTCAACTTACATCTAAGTTTCATCTACTAAGGATTGTGGAATTATCCAAACAACCTAACGCATGCTTTTCTCACTTTTTGAGCTCATATATATATATTTTTTTTTACGCTTTTGTTCATTTGCTTAGTTTTTTAAAAATAAAACTGTGCATATTCATATTTATGATTCAAAATAAACTCTAACATGTATCTATCATCATTTCCTCGAAATCCGCATAAACAACCATAATTTTTAGATCTATGTCAGAAAATTTTTTTCGTGGGGCTTAAAAATCCTCTAAAAACATTAGATTTGAAATAACATTCATATAAGTTCAAACTCTTTCTTTAAAAATCTACTTTTTATGAGAAATGTGTAAACATGTGCAAGAACTTAAACAGAAATATCAAGGTGTGCACTCTACACCCTCCCCCATGCTTGAATGACACTGTCCCAGTGGCACTCCCCCATGCTTATATGAAACTAAGTGAATGCACATGAGAGAAATAAATGAGGGAAAAGAGTAAAATGACCTGACATGAATTAAAAATACACGTTCTATGAATGTAATAAATGCAATGTATACATGACAAAACACAAAACTCATGAATGAAACAAAAAGAACATGAAAAACTCATGAAAAAGTAAAAATAAAATCTATAAATTCTAAGCAAATCTAATACTATACAAGATATGGGTTGCCTCCCATAAAGCGCTAAGTTTCTCGTCCCCAGCCAGACGGATCCCTGGAAAAATCCTTCATCGTCCATGAGATCAATGGACATGAAGTCAGACTCAATCGGGCTCTCTATGAAAAATAGTGTCATCAGTGACACTACGCACTATGTTCCCGTCCTGTCTACCTCTAAATGGCTCAAAGTGCCCGATCCAACTCAACTCACCTATCTGATTTTCATGTAATTCTAGGTGATCTTCATCTAATGATTCCTTATCCTCCTTATTAGGTGAATTACTCAATAACCAAGCATATTCTGCTTCTACGAGGTCTTGAATGACATCAACCTCGAAAGAAGCCTCCTCAACAGCAGGCCCCATAGCAGCACGAAAAATGTTTAGCCGTATCTTCCTATTTCCGAATGACACATCCATTGCACCAGTGCGGCAATTGATGCACGCATTGGCGGTAGCTAGGAAGGGGCGACCGAGAATAATAGGAGTCTGCTGTGGACTATCAACTCCCTCCATATCTAATATCATGAAGTCGACAGGGAAATAACAATCCTCCACCTTGACTAAAACATCTTCAAGTATCCCTCGTGGGACCTTGATAGATCTATCTGCGAGCTGAAGAGTCATAGGTGTAGGTTTCATCTCTTTCAATCCAAATTGGTCATAAAAGAAACCCGGCAAGATGTTAACACTTGCCCCAAGGTCGAGCAACGCACGCCCAACAGTGATGTTTCCTATGACGCAAGAGATGATAGGAGTCCCTGGGTCCTTGAGCTTAGGTGGGGTTTGATGTTGCAATACTGCGCTCACCTGCCCGGTTAAATAAATCTTTTTCTGCACATGGGACATCGACTTCCTTTTCTGCGTACAAAGTTCTTTGAGGAACTTTGCATATGCAGGGACCTGTTAAATAGCATCTAGTAAGGGGAGGTTTATCTGAACGTGCTTGAATATCTCAAGCATCTCTTGCATGTTCACTCCGGACTTACCTAATGCTCTCGGCCTCTCTAACGCCTCAGGAAAGGGGGATTTGGGAATGTATGATGGTGAAGGCTCAGATGGAAGAACCTTCTCACTTTCCTGAGGTAAAATATTAGGGACAGACTGCTTTTCGCTTATGTTCTCTCTTTCTTCTGCAGTCTCCCTCGCTTGGTACTGCTTCCCACTCCTAAGGGTTACTGCTTGAGCTTGCTCTTTATGTGCATCAGTCATATGCAAGCTACGCATGGGTTCCTTTCCCTTAGGGTTGACAATAGGCTGGCTAGGTAATGTCCCCTCACTTCGCCTGCTAAGTGCTTCGGCAAGCTGCCCATTTGAGTCTCTAATTTTGCAATAGACTGGGTATGTGAGCTCAAAGCTTGCAAAATCTTATCCTCAAAAGATTGACTATGTAAAGGCTCATGAGACTGAGGTTGAGTATAAACAGGTTGGACTGGGGGATAACTGGATCTTTGACATCCAGGCGAATAACCGCCTTGACTTGGTTGACTCTGGGAAGGGTTGGGTGGGTGGATCTGTGAGTTGCGCCATGAGAAATTGGGATGATTTCGCCAGCCCGGGTTATAAGTGTTGGAAAATGGATTAGGTACGGGCCTAGCGAAGTTTTGAGCCATCTGAGCTTGCTCTTGGACAAACTCAGGATATTGTGGCGCAACTGGGCACTCGAAGACATGGTGTGCAGGACTCGCACACAACGCGCACACCTGCATGGCAGGGGAGGGACCCAACAAAAACTGATCTAATTTCTGGGACAGTTGGTCTGCCTTGTTGATCAACTCAAGGTTCATCCCTAACTCGAAAATACCTGCCTTCTTAATGTTATCTTGTGCAGGTGCAGCCCTATCAAACCGTGAGGCTGTCGCATGGTGCATCGAATTCTCACTTAATGTCTCAAAAAGTGACCATGCTTCATCCTCACTTTTGAGCATAAATGTGCCCCCACATGCGGCATCCACCATTTGACGGTTCTTTTCAGTAAGACCGTCATAGAAATATTACACCAGTTGCCAGCGAGGCACCTGGTGGTGGGGACACTTGCGGAGAAGATCTTTCAATCTCTCCCATGACTCATGAAACCGTTCTCCTTTAATTTGGGAAAAACTGGTTATCGCTTTACGAAACTGGTTCGTTTTACCAATTGGGAAATATTTCTTTAAAAATTCTCTTTGCATATGTTCCCAAGTGGTAATTCGAACAGTATCTAATGATTTTAACCAACTCTTCGCTTTGTCTTTCAGAGAGAAGGGGAACAGGGTCAACCTCATTGCGTCATCTCCAAAGTTGTTGATTCACACTGTCGAGCAAATCTCTAAAAATTCATCGAGATGACGATATGGGTCTTCATTGCTAAGGCCATAAAATGAGGGTAACATTTGGATCACACTGGCCTTTATCTCAAAATGGTTTGCTCCTACATCAGGTCTTGTAATGCAGGAGGCGAGAGTGTAAGTGTTGGGCATGAAATACTCCCTCAGAGGATGAGTAATCTGCTTATTCTCAGCCATGGTTGCAGATCTCTGGGCTCTCCTAATAAGGAACTCGGGGTCCTCAATCGGCTCTACCAGCTCAGGGTCAAGTGAGCGTCGCCCTTGCATACACCTCGTAGTAGACCGATGTAGCACACGTCCTAACTTTGGGTTTTCTACCTAACTAACGCACTAAGCGGCCAAACCACGCAAACCACAAAGCGAGTAAACTAAATACAACAAAAACTAAACAAACACCACGCAGTTACACATAACAGAGATTATGCAAAGAAATATAAAATCTATGTGTACGGTACCAATCGTACACAGTCACCTCTAAGGGGATCCTAATAGGTGGGCTGTGCAGAAAAGTAAGCTCGTCTCTAAGATATGCACATACGTGGTTCTAAACCTAAATGCAACACAAACACTAGGCAATAAAGTGAATACTAATATTTCGCCGTTCCCTGGCAACGGCGCCAAAAATTTGATGTCTTCTTTTAAATCGTTGTAATTTTGAAAAGATTTTTATATGAAAAACATGTGAAAACCAGACATCAATTAATAAAAACCGGTTCTCACTAGTGGATGAGACCGGGTCGAACTCAGGGAACGGGAATATGTTGTATTCAAACACACAATTCTAAACTATTCTTTATTGCCGAATTATTGAAATGTAAAGTGTTCAAGAAAAGTAAAACCAACTAACTATTACAACAAATGAATACCCTTCGCAGAGGGCGTAAAGTGCAATATTTACAAACCCAATTAAATTCCTAATTCTAAACTAAAAAGTAAAAAAAAAAAAACTTTATTCTTCGTACTTCGTGTCACGTAATCGCTTCCACTCCAGTCTGTGCTATCCTACACAATTCAAAAGAACACGAGATAAAAGTAAAAATTATACTAAACAAAGTACACTAAAAAATTCTAAAAGATATCATGAAAGGAAGCTAATGACAATTAACTAATTAATTCTAAGACTAAAAATAGTATAAAAAACTAACATCATATTTCTTTACTAAGTAAACTAATTACTAATTAGCTAAGTATTCTAATTACAAAGCAATTACCATTGCTAATTATTTCAAATCAACTAATTAAACCTAAATTCAAAACAACTAAGTAAATGTAGTTACTCATTAGTTAGTAACATATAATCAACAGTAATGGTCATGCAGCAAACAGATAGTAAGCTGGAAATCAGACTGAGATCGGCATTCAAATATTGCTCAGTAATCCGATGTTCAAACAATAATCCGAACAGTCATTCAGTCAAGAGATTAGTAGTTTAGAAATAGTTCAAAAATCAATGCTCAGAAAGAAAATTATTCATTTGATCAACTTTTCTTACAAAGAAACTAACAGCTTTAGAAATTAGGCCTTCAGAAATTAACTCTGATAGTTCAAAATTCTCAAACCTCCGATTGATATTCAGATTAGCTAATTCTCAGAACTCAATAGTTTGATCGATAACAAACATCCGATTGGTGACACAGATCAACCAATCAGCTGTCAAACAATTTTCACCAGAGATTAATGAAACCACACTTACCGGAGATCCATAAGCCGCCGATTCAAATTCAGATGCTCCGATCAAAACACATATATTCCGATCATTGGCTTTCAATCGACTGATATTCCACTGATCTTCAGTTAGATCATTGCTTCAACAACATTTTAACAACTGGAATTGATCTAATCGTTCAGTCGATCAACATCAGGCATTCGATCAATTAATCCATCGGATTCTCATATTCAGTCGTCGGAAAACAGCAAATAGTTGATAATCCTCGGCAACGGCTCATACAAACCACGCTTCAATCATCGAGAGTCAAATGACATTCGATCGGATGATCGATTAAGAATTAGCCGATTCAATTCAATTAAATCAAAACTCTACAGGATTTTGATCAATTAATCAATCGGATTCTTATATTCAGTCGCCGGAAAAATTGAGAATCGATCCAGATGATCGATCAAGCTTCTGTAGAAATATTGAATTCCGGCGGTAGATTTCAGGTCAGTTTTTGTAGAAATGTTGAAATCACCGATTGCTGAAACAATTTTTTTTTTGTTTTTAATGTTTTAAAACTGATGTTTTATCAAGACTTCAGATCTAAGAAAACCGGAAAGGCTACAGAAGTTCTGAGTTCCATCAGCAATTTTTTTCTTTTTCTTTTTTTTTATTTATTTATGCAGAACCGATTCATGTAACTACGAATTAAAAATTTTATGAAACAAAAACTGTAAATCAAAACATATTTCTTTTAATATGAGCTATGAATGCTTAACAGAAATCAAAATGAAAATTCATAAAGAAGAAGAAGAAGAAGAGGAAAAGAAGAAGAAGAAGAAGAAGAGAAGGATACACTTACAGACTTGGTTGGGAAGAGAGGTTGGAATCCTCTATCTTGCTTCAGCTATTGCCGGAATTCTCCACCGGAAAGAGGATGAGAAAAAGAGGGGAAAATAGGGAGAAGAAGAAGAATAGGTAAGAAGAGGTGGAGAGGAAGGGGAAGAAGAGAGGGCTTGGGCAAAAGAGAGAAGACAAGCCTCTCTTCCCCCTACGTATCATATTTAAAGATTTGAACTTTTCTCCATAAGTCCCTCTTCTTTGTAAAATTGCATTTCAAAAACTTCTCTTCAAAAAGTTATTTACAAAACAACTCAAAATGACTATGTTTTAGAAAATACAAAACTAAGTCTATTTTAACTCTAATTTTTTTTATGATTTTCAAAAAACTAAACTACTACAATTATGTCAAACACTAAAATAGGCATTAAAATGTAAAATAAAACTATTTTTCATGCATTTTCTTTTTTTAAATCATTTTAGCACATTTACTCGAAACTAACATAAAATTGGGTTTTTAAATCATTTTCTCATGAAATCATGCATATTTTTATATGAAAAATCTCTAAAATATATGCATGATCATGTAACATTTTGAATCCTTAGACGGATCCAAATTGCTCAACTAGGGGGTTTCATTAAAAGATTTGGGTCGCGGGTCTCGGTGGTGGCCAAACCGAAACCGTACCCAATTGAAGTGTAATATATATATATACACATAAGATAATAATAATAATACTAAGTATAAATAAAAATATATGGATCCGTAGTTGGATCCGTATGGGTCCAAATATTGGACCCAAACCATCGATGGGCCGCATATTCAAATCGGGGCAAGAACGCGGGTCATGGATTCGGTCGATCCGCGCCCCGCACCTTATCGTGCGTTAAGTAAGGGCCCCTACCCGATAAATCAAGTGTTAGGGTTCATTTTTGAACCCTAACTCGTCGTGAGGGGTGGCTAGGGAACATGGATGCGCAGCCGAGGGGAGTGAAGGAGGTAACCTCCTCCTTCCGTTTCGGGGGCCACCATCCTACAAAATCCCCCTCCTGAGTCTCTTCCTCCCATCTCCCTCTCATTTTTGCACGCGCCAGCAGTGGCAAGCCGACACCCTCTGCATCTCCCCCTGCGCTCTTCCCCTCCCATTTAGCCGAACCCTCTCTCTCAGTCTTCCTTCTCCTCCTGCACTCTCTACCTCCCTAATTTTTTTCTTTTCTCTCTATCTACCTGCGTGCAACAACCTCGACCATCGCCGATGCCGGTCAATGCTGCCGGCGACCTTGCACGATAGCCGAACCTATCTCTCCTCTCGTCTCCCTGTTCCTCTCGATTGTGCTCGGTAGTGGAGCTGTGAACGCCGGCGAAACCTCCCTCTCGCAGCATCAACCGCCATCACGCTGGAAAGAGGTAGGTTTTACTGTGATTACGTATATTTACTAAGTTTCAAGCATCCTTTGGATTTGCCGTAACTCCCAACTTGAAAAAAATTGGGGTTTTTGGGTTGCCGTGAAACCCTAATAAAAAAGGAAAGGGGATTCGGGGTTTAAGCTACCAAAAATCCATATAGGATTTTCTATTGTCCCAGTTTATCTGTGCCCACTCATACACGATTGTTGCATAAGATCATGTTTAACTATCAATCCAGGTTGGATTCATCTTAATATGTTCAAGTGACTAGGAAGGATTTGGGTTTTTGGGTTGCTCAATGAAGATTCAGGCCCATTTCTTTTATTCAACTATGTCATCTGTATAGGATGTTGTGTAATCAATGGGTAATACTTGTTGTAAAAGTCTAATTAGTGTTTCTTTTAATTCGATACAAGAGGCCTTTGTTCAATCAGTTATGTGAGTAATTTAATTCAAGTATATGCGTGTAAGAGTGTGGCTTCATAAAATGTTAATTTTCCAGTATTGCTAACTTCTGAAAGTATTAGTTTTAGCTACAGTGTTATGTGACCTTAATAGGTGGATTCTGTTTGATGACTTTCGTTTTTCCTTTTTAGGTTCTGAAAATCTTGCTTTATCAAGGGATATCAAACATTGAACTGTTACTAATTATTCCCTGCTAAAAGAAAAACATGATTGTATGTTTTTGAGAATATGTGTTGTGATTGGAAATAAAACAATGCTTGGTAAGTTCGTTAACTAATTTATAATCGATGATGTATGCACTTAATCAAAACTGTGGGGCTGAGACCGAAAGACAAAATTATTTCTGTTTCTTGCGAAACTGTCCAGTCAGTGTATAAGCATGTACAAGACATACATATACTAATTCCATGTTGAGAACTCTAATTGTTACTATACATACATAGTTGATTTATGAATAATTAGTGGCACAGGTTAGCATGCCTGTATGCTCTGCATTCTTTTTCAATAACTCGATATGCAATTGGTTCTGAAGACAGCCAATGAGCGGTTGAATCTCCTGTAGCTGACTTGATTTTATTTTTTTTAGTAACCACTCAACTAGTGACATATTTTACTGAACATGCCACTGCACTAAAGCCTACAGGTCCAGGTGTTTTGTATGTCCTGACTTTTCTCAGACACAGATAACTGCATATTCTAAAATTTTATGTCCAGATTACTGCGTGGTTTAGAATAGAAGCATGCACATACTGATTGATTGATAGATAATTCTTTTTAGCTTTGGTAGAACAATAACCTGTACACACCTGTCAACCTGTTAGGTTGTACAAGTATATGCCTATCCATATGAGGACAATATCTACATATATATCTGGGTAGTTATAATGGAGATTGCCCATTGCTATATAACCTGAACGGTATATGTGTTATAAGTGGTGAGTACATTGAGCCTTGGCTATAACTTTGTGTACACAACCAAATGGATATGCACTTCGCGTTTAAAGTTTATGCGCATTTTCACAGTACTCACACACTCATTACGCGACATCACTCTTACTGCACATATTGCGGCACGTACGCAGAAGTATATTGGTGTTATACATGAAAGAAGCCACATATTTTCTGAAACGTTGTCATATAGGGTCATTACTAAATCTCTGAAACTGCGTGTCTGATTTATGCAATGCATATTCCCTAAGTAAATCAACTACTATTACGTGCTAGTTACTTTGAAAAAAAAAAGAGGAGAACAAAGTGTGTTTTAATCTTTATTGCCATTAGGAACATGTATATGACATCCTGATTGTAGTGGGAAATATGTGATGCTACATATTTGTGAAACACTAGGTTTTTCGCTTTAGTGATAGAAGGAATTGTAACTTGATTTTGAAATGGGCGTATGTGCAATTTGTTTATATATGAAATTATGTCATGTAAGTTGTTGACATTCAAACCTGGAAATGTCTGAGTTTGACTGCTTTCTGTAGAAGAGCTATGAGACATATTAATGAAATGTCAATTATTGAAATTGTTTGCTGCATGCAGTCAAGTTATGTGAATTGCTTTCCCTTGTCCACTGAGAATTCAAAATGAATGATAGGGAGTTTGGGAATCTTGCCTAATTGGGCAATATGGATTGGGTACCTGATGCAGGTATTTTGGGTTAATGAGCGTGTACTCAATGTCAACAACATTGGTGAGAAAATTAAAGGTTAATTTCTGTGAGCCTGACTGGTTGAAAGATACCGGGGCATTTGTGTCCGATTGGTTTAAAAGTACCAAAGCATTTAGAATAATGATCACAATACTGATAAGATACTTAAATTTAATTCTTGTTGCCCGACTGGTTTAAAGGCACCGGGGCATTCGTGCTTGACTGGTTTAAAGGCACCGGAGCACTTTGAGTGGGTTTAAGCAATCAATATGGAAAAAAGGATTTGAATGGTTTATTCACCTTGGTAAAATGACTAAGGTTGGGATCTACTGCTAAGGTAGTAGAAGGAAGTTGGGGAAATGCCCTGTACTTCGGGAAAATAATTAAATGAAAAGATTAACCCACTCAAAATCGGGCTTACCTTGGAGAGAGTAGGTGGTACAAAACTCCGGGGACGTGTTTATTTGTTCGAGCGTATGCAGGGTGCTAAAGTGCTGCTGGGTGGTAGCAGGTTGTTCATTGATAGAGGTTCCAGCATAACCATGATGAAGGCAGGTGCCCCTAATTGAGCTTAATAAGCTTCTTCCATTGTTTCTAGGTGACTCAAAAGAATGTGCCCCTTAAGAAGGCATGACAGAGAAAATACACCTAAACAGGAGATGGATTTATAAAAAAAAATGTTTACAGGAGAGGGAAGCTTCACAAGATTAGACATTCTGGCCAGCTGTTCTTGCCATGTCTCCTTTTCCGAGCAACAAACACAGTTGCTCAAAAAAGTATGAATTTCAAACCTGATTCTTGCATGGAATTGTCAGTGTCTTTCAAAAAGAGCAACCAGATGGTTAAATGGCATATTATTACATGGAAAAGAAAAAAATAAGCGTCTCCTGGAGATTTCATGTTTCCAACAGCTTAAGACAACAAAGTCTATTATGCTAATATATACATCAGCTGGTAATGTGTGTACCGACTGCCTAGCATTTTCTATGCGAAATCAAATACTAATCTTCTATTTTGCCTACGTAATGCAGGTTATTCAGTCACAGTCATAGAATTCCCTTTCCAAACTCAAAAAGTAGTATGATAAAAGTCTATGTATAAAACTTAAAAGAAAAGGGGATACCCAAACATCAATGCATAGGTACCATACCTGGGAATTTCACTGCAGAGTCCAGATGTAGCTACTGTCTGTGGCAGCTGCTGATGATGGCCACGTACGCCCCTATCAGAGAAAATCAATTTGTTAGACCCGTTTCTTGAAGATAATAGCCATCGATCAGATCGCAGAACCATTGTTGAACCCCTGTAAGTGGAGTGTTTCTGTTCCTGCTTCAAAGCTGGGACGTGGTTCCATATTGGAATTCTCAGAGTGTTGCCAGATCTTCATTTATCGACCCATGTGGCTAATCTTAAAATCGATAACATTCAATAATCGCTGGAGCATTGTAGCAATATCCAATAATTCCTTACAATAATGAGTCAAAATGACGTTAAACACTCTGCTTATTCAATTATTGAAACTATTGAACACACAGAAAAGGAAAATCTGAAGATATACCAACATTATAGGGTGTTACAGTAGGTATGATAAAACATGTAGCAATGGAAATATGAAGGTGAGCATGGTGTGCTTATAGTGGAAGGCTGGATGCAGGTATCTGATGAGAAAAACATTGATAAGGTAGATAGAACACTAAATATTAACGAATGGACTGAGAGACTGTGTTGTTGTAGCCATGTACAAGAGATTGATTTACAAAAAAAAAAAAAAAACTGAAAAGATACTTAAGTTTGTACAAGATATCACTAATCACCATGACTTTAAGTTCAGTGCCACCATACCCAGGACAATTATACCAATGTAATGGTATACAGACTCGGATGTACATGCGGTAATGTGGTTACTACCATCAAGATCTATTTCCTCATAATATCAATGAGACAAATAAAGTATGAGTAGCACTGCATTCCTTACTACCTGATGCAAATGTCCCGTTCAGTACTAAAGGCATGAGTAATCCTTGACGTTGCATTGTAAATTGAACACTCTAAAGATTGAGAAAACTTCATTGATGCCTTTGTTTCATGCACAGGTGAAAAAAAAAGAAAAAAAAATTGTTGGAAAACATGACACAGACCCAAAATTCTAGAATGAATGCAATATAAATGGAATGAGATGCTACTACAGGAGGGAATGCTGATGATTGCTGACAGGATACGAAGGCTAAGGCAAACTAACGCAGGTATTGCATCAGAATTTTTTTTTACCAGATCAATGATCGGCATTGGTGAAATCCACCGATATATTTCAAATACGCCCATGTTATTTGATGAAATGCGAGGATGGATGGACGATCTGATGTAAACAGATGAGATGTTGATGATGCAGATCGCACAGCAGGGTGACCCGAATCAGATTGATACTGGAAGGATCCATGGATGCCATAACCAACAAAACATACCATTAAAATAATCAAGGAACAAGCAAAAAGCATTTGGAATGTTATTGAATATGGTCGAAACAAGACGGGAGGTCCATTACGACAGAGAAACCACCTAATAGACACAGGGCCATACCAAACAACGAGGGCTTGAACTGATAAAAGGAAAAAAAAAAAAACGAAAACAGAAATCCAAAAGCGGAAATAGAACAAAGATCCTAAGGAAATATCACCATGAAAAAAACGCAGATAAAATAAAACTGGAAACAGGGACTGAAATCCAAGATGAGCAAAGATTCAAATACTGGAATCAAAGCAAAATAAAAGATGACGATGTAAACGGGACATTAAGATGTTTAAACATGGCGGTTCTGCTATTTTTACACAAAGGGTAGCTTGATTTGCTCTGGCAGATCAGTGCTCCCACGGTGCTTCACTAGGGCGATACGCAGAAGAGGAAAGAAAAGGAAAAGGAGAAAAGAAAAAAAAAGAAAGAAGAAGGAAAAAAATAAATAAATATGTTGGAGCATGATTGCTTCGTTGCTATCGCACAAGTGAGGGACTGGTATTGCTATAAGCAATCCAATCTCTCGAGGGTGCATTAATGGATGCCGAAAACAAGAAATCAACAGGAAATCTCAGATAAAACTAAGAGAGAGGAGAGGTTTTTACCTGGCTTTTGCAGAGAATCTGAAAGAGGGAGTCGTTCTTCCGGGTGGAAATTGATAATACTGGATGCTGATCGATGCCCCTGGTTTTCGCAGTGGATTTTGCTCCTCTTTAGACAGCGAAGTTCTGCAAGGGTTTTGTGAGAAGAGGATTCCTTCTTTCGATTTATCGTGAAATTCCTCTCGTTTGCAGAGGGATTCTGATTTCCTTCAGGAGGAGGCGCCAAGGAAAAGTGACTGGAGAAGACTAGGGGTTAGGGAAAGAGAAAGAGCAGATGTAGTGAGGCCAAAGGGGAATGGGTTCCTTTTGATGATTGTGATCGATTTATAGTAATGATGGGTACCGATGGATCGGAGGAGGGCGATGGAGATGGTCACCAAAAATCCCCGTGTCCTCCCCTTGAGGGAATGAGGGTTTGTTAAATAAGAGGGGAAGGAAAGGTCGAGAGGCAGGCGGTTTGGGATCAAAGGCTGGGATGGCGGAGCCATTGATCGGAGGGCGATGGAGCCTGATGTCGAACATGGGGTTGGCGGGGAGAGGAAGAAGGCCTGCGAGGTCGTTGAAGATGAATGGAGGAGGCCAATGGCCATGGCGATCGAAGGTGGCTGAAGAGGAGGGTTTTGGTGAAAGAGGGAGAAGCCACGGATGGGGGGGGGGCTGTTCTCCCATTTCCTTCCTTACGAAGGGTCTTCAGCGAGAAACCCTAAAAAACCTATTTGCAAAGGGCCCCTTATATTTTCAAGATTTTACAAAGAGGGGGTTTCCTTACAAGGTTTTCTAAAAAAAAGTGATTCTAAAAAAAATGATTTTCAAAAAGGGGTTTTTAGCAAAAGGAGGTTTTCAAAAAGGACGCTTTTGAAACTATATATATATATATATATATTATTATTATTTTTTGTTCTTTTCTTCATTTTCTGATTTTTTTGTTATTTTTTACGATAAGACTCTAAAACCTAAGCAGTATGAGAGATGAAACTAATTTTTTTTTGCATTTTTTTGATAAAAATTTATGAAAAGAGAAGTTTTTGAAAGTTTGGGTTTGATTTCTTCAGAAAATGGGTTTGGATCCAAGTTTTTTTTTGAGAAAATATTCGAGTTTTAAACCTCGAATTGAGGAATATGACACGATGGATCCAAACGGATACCGGACAAAGTGTCTGAGCTTTTCAAAAAGTTATTTTGGAAATTTTGAGAATCTGATTTTTTTTTAAAATTGGATAATGAAGCTCAAATTTGGATTTTGATCTAGATTCGAATCCGAAATTGAGTCAGATATGTAAAATGAATTTAATTTCAACAAAATTTGAGAAACAGAATGGAATTTAGATTTAAAACTGACTCAATTACCCAGAAAATGGAGGCAAAAGGCAAAACGGGGATATTTACAACATTTTGAAAAATTTGGGGTGTTCACAGATGCCCCTCTTTGCTACTAAGCCGGTTGAAAGCCGAGCTTGGTGGCAAAGATAACACTCCAAATTTTGAAAATGCCCCAGTTAGTAGATCTGAACTGGGTGTGAAGAATTTATTTTGAAAACCTGGCTTTTTAGGCTTAAAACCTTATCCTGAATGGTTTTGAGGGGATGAAATCCTCGAAAATGATATGATTGAGTAGAGAATGAGGAAATCGTGATGGGACTTTTGGGTGAAGGTCCCGAAAATGGTGAAGAATTTTGATCAAGTCACATGAGTGAGGCGAGATTAATCTTTTGGAATGAGTCATGTTTTAGCCCTTAGCCTGGATGGGACGAAGATATATCAAGATAATTTGGAAGGGGAAAGAAACATAAGCAGACCTCGATGGGACATTTTGAGAAAAATGCCTCGTGAGATGAAATTTCAAGCATGATCCTTTCCTGGATGGATATACAGAGCATGGATTCCTTTGTGGGAAAAACCATGATGGGACTGGAGGGATTACCTCGTCAAAACGAGGTTTTAGGTTTTAACCCAAACCGAAAAGGAAAATACCTCGAGGCATGAGGTTCAGGTTTTAACCCTTATCCTGAAAGGGACGACCATACAGAATCCTCGGACGAGGGAGCCGCGATGGGACAACAAAATGTATCGCAAAAGCGAGATTCAGGTTTAACCCATGACTTGAGTGGGGGGAATCACACGAAGTTCTCAAATGAAGAAACCGTGGAAGGACTAGAAAGGATATCTAGTCGAAAAATGAGATTCAGGTTTAACCTTAACCTGAACGGAAAGATACCTCGTGGAACAAGGCTCAGGCTTAACCCTTAACCTGAAAGGGACGACCATACGGAATCCTTGGATGAAGAAACCATGATGGGACCTTCGGAATTTGGACGAACAAATCCAGAAGGGGTTTGCGAGAAGAGAAAAAAAACAAGGGATTCCCTAAAGCTTGGAAATGGGATGATCTGGGGTGTCTCATTGTTGAGACCAAATCAGCTTTCTAAAAACAGATGACCTCTCGCAGAAGGTTCGGGTGATACCTCGGGGAGCGAGATAACATGTTTAATCCTTAGCCTGAATGGATACAGCATCCTCGAGGAGCGAGAAAAACTGTGATGGGCCTCTAGACTTTGCACAACAAGTCCAAGAGGGGTTTTTGCAAAAGGAAAAAAAATGGGGGTCCCTAAAGCTTGAAAAAAGGGGTTGTTCTTGGGCGCCTCATTGCTGAGACTGAAAATAGCTTTTGACAATAGCAGACCTTTTGCAAAAAAAGTTCAGGTTTAACCCTTATTTTGAGCGGAAACTGTCTATGGCGGGACAGTGGGGAACACAGGAAAGCGTGCAAATCTGAGAGCGCTCAGATCAGACGAAAGGAAGGGACTTTTCAGTCCTTAGGAGGGATGACGTCAGGATGCGTCAAAACGAATATCAAGTTCTCACTTCATTTTGGGATAATGAGAAAATATTGCCAATAAGATACCAAAAATTGTAGTTGATCTAAAAATGAATTGTGCATGAAAGTATCATATCTTTCTACCTAGAGTATTAGCTCCAAAAAGGGCTAACTCTGTAGAATCAAGAATCAAACTCAATTTTGTTACTGTTGAGCTTCTTTAAGGAAGACATTAATTTCCTTGATATGAAAAGGGAGGAAATATTCTTAGCTTCATAAAAGCATCTGAATGAGAAGATATTGATAAAAGAATTTCACATAGATAAAGATGGTTCCTAGCAGTTTCGGGCAGTTTGATATCCTGGGCATTTCAAATGATGATCTTTTTGCACTCTTTTGAACCATGGAGCTTTCTTGGGTTCTTTTACATCATCCTTTATTTTGGAGATGTCCTGACTTTTCTCTCTTTTTCGGGGAAGGGTACGCCACAAACTCCTTCATCTTGAAGATGATCCGATCCTTCTTTTTCTTTCTTTCTCAGGAATTATGACATTGGTTCTTGGGTTGAAATCTCTGGATGATAGCAAAAATCAAATATATTTTAGGGTTTGTCGGGAGGTTAATCGCATCCGCCTTCATCTTGACGGTGATCCGAACTTTCCCTGGAAGGATCCGTCACAAACTCCGTCATCTTGGAGATGTTTCAGATCTTCTTTGGCCCCGGGGATCTACTCGCTTAATTCGCCTTCATCTTGACGACAATTGAGAGATCCCTTTTGCGGATATTTGATTTACAGCTCAAACGACTGGGGAGATATGGATTGGATAGGTTCTTTTTTACTGCCCAGGATATTTCCACTGTCTTACTGCCAAAGAATGGTCTTTAAAAATGTGCCATAGCTATGATCAATATCTATTCGCTCATGGCTTTTCAACATCATCGAATTTTCCTTTGCTGGTCATATCGAAGATTTTTCTTCATCCTCTTGGTTGACCAACAGAAAAAGCTTGAGTTTTGTTCTCATTTCGCCAAAGTCTTGCTCTTTTGAAGATGATATTAAAGGTAGTTTGAGATAATTCTTTGTGCGATGAAAGATTTGAGACCAACAAATAACTTTTGATAGCAAATTGACAATGTATTCTAGAAATCCTTGATGAAAGAGATTGATCGATATCGAATCGACACGCCTGTGACAAAATTCTCCTCTCTTTTTCCCCAAAAAAAGAGACTCAGGCTTAGCCCTTACCTGAATGAGAAGTTGGAAATACTCCTCTCTTCCCTGAAAGAGGAGGTGTTTGCAAAACAGAACTTTCGAAGAGAAATTAAGTTTTCGTCAAAACTCCCTATCTCTAGGCGACCAAAAAACAAAGTTGAGAAAATATCACAGAGGGATCGAGTCCATCACACTCTCCCTAGAAGAGGGTCCTCGGTGAAGGGGTTGGCCAAAGATGAAAAAAAAATAGGGGCCACAAAAAGAAACGAGTCTTCCGTCGAAGCTCTCTCTGGAAAAAGGGTTCTCTTGTGTAAAGTTGGTTGTTTATTTTGCAAACTGTTCGCGAAGAAAACGAGTCCCTTCAAACTCTTCCTAGAAGAGGGTTCTTGCGAACGAAAGATGGTTGCATGCGAAAGGAACGAGCTCCCTCGAACTCTCCCTAAAGAGGGTCCTTCGTAAGAAAAGATTTGAATTCTCGACAAAATGATAACCCGAAGGTTGAAATTTGAGAATTTAGAACTTGAATGATGATGTTTGGTTAGTACAAAGACTGAACCTGGAGGGCTAACTGATTAGTCAGCCAAACACTAGCACGAGCGCTAGATGTACCAGCACGAGCACTGGATTTTGAAAAAATGCCCCAGTACGAGCACTAGGTTTTGAAAAATGCACACCAGTACGAGCACTGGATTTTTGAAATGCACACCAGTACGAGCACTGGGTTTTCGAAATGCACACCAGTACGAGCACTGGGTTTTCGAAATGCACACCAATACGAGCACTGGGTTTTCGAAATGCACACCAGTACGAGCACTGGGTTTTCGAAATGCACACTAGCACGAGCACTGGATGTTTCAATAGGAGAATTTGGAAAATAAGACCGACATTCGAAGATACTTGAGAATTAAGCGAGAAGTGATTGCCGATATTTCAGGATTATCCCTTATCCTGAAGGGGAAGTTCAAGGAGAACTCCGCTCCACGAGTGAGCATTAAATTGCCAAGGAGATTCAAGTCAGAATTCTCAGAAAATGAGGATGTACAAAAGCGAAAATCTAAGTCGGGACTCAGTTTTTCAAATATAAGAAATGGGTGAGAATTGAGCTTGAAAAACTCAAATTCTCAACACAACAATTTATCTAATACGAGCATTGGATTCAGAAGGAAGTTCAAATCGGAACTTGAGACTTCAAAAAAAAAAAATAAGAATATACAAAAAAGGGGAAATCCGAGTCGGAACCCGGTTTTCAAATATAAGAAATGAGTGAGAATTGAGTTTAAAAACTCGAATTCTCAATACAAAAATTTGTCTAACACGAGCATTGGATTCAAAAGGAAGTTCAAGTCGGAACTTGAGACTTCAAAAATAAGAATATACAAAAAAGGAAAATCCGAGTCGGAACCCGGTTTTTAAATGAGTGAGAATTGAGTTTGGAAAAACTCGAACTCTCAAAACAATGATTTATCCAACACGAGCATTGGATTCAAAAGGAAGTTCAAGTCAGAACTTGAGCCTTCAAAAATAAGAATATACAAAAGGAAAATCCGAGTCAGAACCCGGTTTTTTAAATATAAGGAAATGAAATGAGAATTGAGTTTGAAAACTCGAATTCTTAAAACAACGATTTGTCCAACACGAGCATTGGATTCAAAAGGAAGTTCAAGTCGGAACTTGAGCCTTCAAAAATAAGAATATACAAAAAAGGAAAATCTGAGTCGGAACCCGGTTTTTAAATGAGTGAGAATTGAGTTTGGAAAAACTCGAACTCTCAAAACAATGATTTGTCCAACACGAGCATTGGATTCAAAAGGAAGTTCAAGTCGGAACTTGAGCCTTCAAAAATAAGAATATACAAAAGGAAAATTTGAGTCGGAACCCGATTTTTAAATGAGTGAGAATTGAGTTTGGAAAAACTCGAACTCTCAAAATAATGATTTGTCCAACACGAGCATTGGATTCAAAAGGAAGTTCAAGTCGGAACTTGAGCCTTCAAAAATAAGAATATACAAAAGGAAATCCGAGTTGGAACCCGGTTTTTAAGAAAAATAATGATAAAAAATGGAAAAACGAAATCCTGAGTCGGAACTCAGATGGGAAGGAAATGATTCTAACCCGGGAGTCGGAACTTGAAGGATTGACAAAAGCATGAATAGATTCCGACAATGAAGAGGATGGGAAATTTATTCGAGACTCTTGACCCAAGATGGCCTAAGATCCGAATCTATTTATGACATCTTCAGGATTTTCCCCTTATCCTGGAGGAGTATAGAATAAAATTTGATGTGAATTGAGGGTTTTTACGAAGAATAATTCAGGTTTATCCCTTAACCTGAGAGGGAAAGACAAAAGAATACCTCATGGAAAAGAGGCATCAGGTTTATCTCTTAACCTGAAGGGGCATTTTTAAAGATAAAGGAATAAAACTTAATGAGATTCGACAAATTGATAAAATTGACAATAAATTGATAAAATTTGATTAGATAAAAATAAAAACTGAAATGAACGCAATTTAATAACGAAAACCAAGTTATCAAAGAGTTGGTAAGATTTTTAGAAAAGGATTCGTCTGATCCTTCCTGCATCATGATGAAGGAAGATAAGTATAGATCAAAATAAAATGCCCCAGTATCAGGGGGAAGAATGTGAGAATTTAACAGAAGAATATTGCTTTATTTGAAAAGACTTTTGAGGAGTACAAAAGGCTATGATGAACAACTCAAGTGTAAAATCTTTTCAAATGTAAGGCATTAATAGGATCGGGCAGTTCCACTCCATCCGTATTAATCAGACGATAGGAATTGCGAGGCAGCGCTTCCTTAACTACATAAGGGCCTTCCCAATTGGGTGACCACTTGCCCTTTGGTCGATGCTTGAGATGAGCTGTCGATCTGAGCACAAGATCATTGACTCAAAATCTTCTCTCAATGATTGATTTGGCGTAGTGCCGAGCTATCCTCTGACGATAGGCCTGAGCGTGTTCCGTTGTCTTGAGCCTTTTCTCATCTAATAGATCAAGCTGTACCAACTTCTGCTGCTGATATTGATCAAGCGGAAGCTCGATGAGCGATGCAAACTTGAGTGCAGGCTTCTGAACGTGGAGAGGTAACACTACCTCAGTCCCATAAACGAGTTCTGAAGGAGTAGCATTGGTTGGAGTCCGAATGGTGGTTCGGTACGCCCACAGTGCATCGTGCATCTTCTCGTGCCAATCGCGGCCTGTCTCCACTGTTCTTTCCAGAATGCAGATCAAAATCTTGTTGGTGGCCTCAACCTGTCCATTCCCTTGAGGATAGTAGGGGGCTGAGAAATGGTTATGAATCCTGAACTTCGAGCAGAAAGTCTTCATCTTCTCATTTTTGAAATGGATGCCATTATCTGACACAATGTCATGCGGGACGTCGAAGCGGCAAAGAAGATTTTTATGGATAAACGAAACCATGTGTCGGCCTTCTACTGTTCGCAGAGTGACAACTTCGACCCATTTGGTGAAGTATTCTGTAGCCGCGAGGAAGTATCGGTGGCCATTAGAAGCCGAAGGAGTGATCGGACCAACTACGTCGAAGGCCCACATCGAAAAGGGCCAAGGAGAGACTACGGATTGCAAGTATGCTGTTGGCGCATGAATGGAAGGTGTGTGCATTTGACACTTGACGCACTTCCTTACAAATTGATGGCAATCCTGCTGCATGGTTTTCCAATAATACCCTGCCCGGATGATTTGCTTGACGAGTGTTTGGTAGCCGACGTG
Source organism: Nuphar pumila (assembly GCF_984573655.1). Classification (NCBI taxonomy): domain Eukaryota; kingdom Viridiplantae; phylum Streptophyta; class Magnoliopsida; order Nymphaeales; family Nymphaeaceae; genus Nuphar; species Nuphar pumila. The sequence continues at coordinate 49,713,259 of NC_143257.1, read as the reverse complement.
ACTGCCACAAATTCCTTCGTGGGCTTCTCGGACAATTTCCATGGCTTCATCTTTATCTAAGCATCTAGTATACTCAGAACTGAATCCACGGCGATAAAGAGTATGCGCCAGGAGGAAATAACGGGTTGACATGCGTTGAACCGCGTGTTGCTCTTTTCTTGGCATTTCCGCTGGGAATTTACCAGTTTCGATGAAGTTTTTGATGTCTTGGTACCAAGGCTTCTCTTTCTGAGTGGCTTGGTTCACTTGTTCAGTTGAAATGTATGCAGGTTGATCAAGTCTGCCGATCTCGAAGGAACGACAGGATTCACTGTCTTTAAAAGACAAAATAGAGCCTAAGCAGGCTAGGCCATCGGCTATGTGATTGAATTCTCTTTTGACATGGTTGAGCTGAATTTCTTCAAAATTGCCTATGAGGGCTAAGGCAATCTTTTGATAAAGGATTAACTTTGAATCCTTGACTTGCCATTCAGCATTAACTTGACTGACAACAAATAATGAGTCGCCGAAGGCGTGTACTCTCTTGACACCAAAGTCTTGCAAGATCTTGAGGCCTTGTATTAGAGCTTCATACTCGGCCATGTTATGAGTACATTGGAAGTCGAGTTTGAGGGAATAAGGAAGCATCTCCTTTTCAGGAGTGATTAGCAAAATCCCAATCCCTATACCGGATATGTTCCTAGCTCCATCAAAGAATAGAGTCCAAACTGGGGATTCCTGAACACTGCAGATGCGGTCATCAGGAAAATCATCTTCGGTTTTGATCTCTTCTGTCAACGGGAAATCTGCCAACTGATCTGCGATGGATTGACCTTTGACTGACTTCTGAGAAACATATTCCAAATCGTACTGCATCAGGAGGACTTGCCATTTTGCAATCCATCCTATAAGGAAAGGCTGCTCAAGGATATACTTGAGAGGGTTAAGTCTCGATAGAATTTTGATCTCTGAGGCCATCAGATAATGTCTCAACTTCTGGCACATCCACACTAAGGCTAGACATGTCTTCTCCATCTGAGAGTATCTCTTCTCATAATCGATGAAAGTCTTACTGATGTAGTAGATGGCATGCTCTATTCGACTGTCTTCCTCGTACTGTGCAAGAAATCCGCCACAACCATTATAGTTGACGGAGATATACAAGAGCAGCGGCTTTCCAAGTTCTGGTGGCTTCAGAACTGGTGTATTGAGAAGATACAGCTTGATGCGCTCAAACGAGAGCTGACATTCTAGTCCCCACTCAAACTTCACTTCTTTTCTCAGCAAGTGATTGAAGGGCTCGCATCTCATGGCTAAATTGGAGATAAAGCGACGGATAGACTGAATGCGACCCTGAAGGCTTCGCAGCTCTTTAAGATTAGTGGGAGGCGGCATATCAATGATCGCCTTTGCCTTGGCGGGATCTACTTGTATGCCTTTCTTGCTGATCATGTAGCCAAGCAACTTGCCTGACTCTACTCCGAAGACGCATTTCTGTGGATTGAGTCTCAGCTTGTAGAGAATAAGTCTTTCAAAGACTTGGCCGAGGGCATCAAGATGATCCTCTCCTTCTTTGGACTTGACCAGGATGTCATCCACATAGGCATCCATGTTCTTGTGCATCTGGTCATGAAAGATAATTGTCATTGCTCTCTGATAGGTTGCCCCGGCATTCTTGAGTCCAAACGACATGACTGTATAGCAAAAGGTACCCCAAGGCGTGGTAAAGAAAGTTTTGGATTGGTCACGAGCGGCCAATTTGATCTAATTATAGCTGAATATCCATCCATAAAGGAGAACATGGAATTGCCTGTCGTGCTATCGATCAGAAGATCGATGTTGGGGAGTGGATAATCATCTTTCAAGGTTGCTTTGTTCAGATCTCTGAAGTCAATACAAATCCGAACTTTGCCATTCTTTTTGGGAACTGCCACAATGTTTGCCAACCAGTCTGGATATTCAATGGTCCGGATGAATCCTGCTTTTAACAATTCTTCAAGCCCTTCTTTAACTTGCGATTCCACTCGAGGATCCATTTTTCTGAGTTTCTGCTTGATTGGTTTGCAATCTGGCTTCAATACAAGGCGATGCTCGACCAACTTGGAGTCTAAACCTGGCATATCCTCATAAGTCCAAGCAAAGACTTCCTGATGCTGTTTAAGGAAGTAGATGAGCCTTTACTTCTCATCTGAACTTAAACTCGAACCAATTTTCAGGATCTTCGGATCGTCTTCCGAACCGATGTTGACGTCCTCTGTCGGGTCTTGAACCAATGATGATGGTTCATCCTATTTCTGAATACTGGCAAATCTTGAATTGTCGAGTCGAATTCTGCCAATTCTTCAATCTGCTCTGTCGCTTTGCTGACTTCTGCCCCTGCCTTTGCCTTGCAGATTCTGACTGGTTTATTTTGAAAAAAGTTGGTATTGATAACGAGCTTTTTGAACGATTTAGGAGCCATGATTCCGGCAATCTTGAAAGCGAAAAGAAGGCCTTTGAGAAAAAGAGGTAAGATATTTTAAAAAACAGCCTTTTGTACAGAAACAGAGTGACAAAATAGACGAGGACATAAGCAAAGAATTTGTGTACACCAAGATGAATAGAGAAAACAAACTTTTTATTGATTAAGTAAACTTTGATATTTACAAGTGATTGTTTGAAGGAAAGAAAGAAAACGGGGCGGGTCTTGCCCTTACAAGATGATAGAAAGAAAGGAAAAAAAAAAGTAAAAAACACTGGCATTGTCTTCTTTACTGGGCTCCCTTGACGAAGGTGGTCTTTATGCCGGATGACTGACCTGTGAAACCCAAGCCTGTACCGGTGACATGCTGAGCGGGGACGATTGGCTCCAGAATGTCGTCTTCATCTTTGCCCAGGCCCCTGAAGGGCTGATAACCATGCTTCATCAGAAGATCAAACCCTTTCTTAGCTTTTGAGAATTGAGGAAACAGAGGGTGATCTTTGAATGAAGTGCAATCAAGGCATCCTCCTAGCTTGAAGAAGCGTTGTAGCTCTCTCCTGGTACCTACAGTAGGTGCCGATATCGTGGTAGTTGGTTCCACCTCCTCTGTATATTACCATTGCACTTTTCCTTTTCACAAGTCAAAATTATATTTGTATACATCACAGTTTATACCTCACAACTGCAACAGTTAAGTGCATTACACACAACAGTACTTGCATACTGTCATTGTTAAGTGCTGCCTACGTGTTATACTGCTAGAAAATCCTCCACTCAGTATCAGCACCACCATTTTTTTTCCACCCCTAGGCATTTCAATATTTTTTTACTATCATATTGTCGAATTCTTCTCTTAGGAAACACTCTAGTACAGCACATCTTCATTCCTTCTCAGCAAAATCACCTACATAGATGTCTTTACATTTTCATGTTGTGTATAAGAAATATATCCAAATTGTCATATTTTTGCTCATTTAGCAAGAGCGCCATATCTAGATATATATATGCATGTCTTCTCGATAAAGGCAAACACGAGCCTTTCTTTGGTAGAATCTTTGATTCAAAATGATGTTATTGCTTCCTACATACATCTAGTACTAACTCTGTTTTGCAGGAAATACATGAAAATATCTATCTTCTTGGAGATTCTTTCAATTTTTAATCAGATTCAAGTTGTAATAGCTAGATTTGAATAAGAATTTACATTTCCTGTCTTAGGTAGAATGAATGAGCATTGTAAATATCATGAATTACTTGTTTTCATGCATTTTGCCTTTATTTCTCAAATTCTCACAAATGGTAAAACACGAATGGCGCGTGCACCATTTCGTAAGAGGTAATTGATCCTAAGTCAATGATCTACATCAATGGCCATAGTCAGGGTGTGGACAAAACTTAGGATTTTTATCTTTTACGAAATAACATTAGATCCACACTGGATCCGTTTTCAAAATTCATCATATTTTCCTTAAATATTTTCTTCTTTTATCATAATTTAACTTAAAATTAATTCAAAATATATACCAATGGCCATAGTCAGGGTATATTGAGAGTTAATTTCATTTTAAATTCTATAAAAGCACCAAATGTGTTTCATTCTTCACCTGAATTTAAACATAGATTATTATATAATACATCCAATGACCATAGTCAAGGATGTATTATATCTTCAATCTTATTTTAATTCATCCAAGGAATGAAATAGCTTTTCAAAATCCAATTTCAAATTATTTAAATTCATTCATCATTTAGGATAGAACTGCATCATATTTTCAAAACTCCTTTTTCAAAAACTCCAAGTGATGTAAATATCTTCTTCAATCTATTCTTATATAATCCAATTCATCCTTTCATTTTCAAATTCAATTTCATTTTCAATCTCAATGTTCAATTTAACTTTGAGATTTCAAAGTCATTTTTGTATTCAAATTCAAAACAGATTTCAAAGTTCAATTTGACTTTGAAATTCCAAATTCACTTTATATTCAAAACTCTAATCAAACTCAAAGTTCAATTTTAGCTTTGAGACTCTTGATTCATCTTGTAAATTCCAAATTCAAAAAATCAAGGTCTAATTTGACTTTGAAATTCGTTTGTATATTCAAATTCTAAAGTTCAATTTAAACTTGGAAGTTCTTGATTCATCTTCTGAATGTAACTCCAAATCCATTTTAGGATCTAGGATCCAACACTCATATTGGATCTCAGACTTCAGATCCAATTCCTCTTTAGGATCCAGACTCCAATTTCACTCTGGATCTTAGACTTCAGATCCAATTTCCTTATAGGATCCAGAAACCAATTTCACCTTGGATCTCAGACTTCAGATCCAAAATCTATTTTAGGATCCAGAATCCAGTTCCACTTTTTGATCTCAGACTTCAGATCCAAAATCCATCTTAGGATCCAGAATCCAGTTCCACTTTTGGATCTCAGACTTCAGATCCAAAATCCATCTTAGGATCCAGAATCCAGTTCCACTTTTGGATCTTAGACTTCAGATCTAAAATCCATCTTAGGATCCAAAATCCAATTACACTTTGGATCTCAGACTTCAGATTCAAATCCATTTTAGGATCCGGAACCCAATTCCATATCGGATCTCAGATTTCAGATCTTAAATCCATTTTTAGATCCAATTCCATTCTCAATTCTAGATTTCAAATCCAATTCCCTTTTCAAATCTCATCTGAATTCCCTAAATCCACATCTATTTTAAATCAATTTTAAAGATCCAATTCCATTTCATTTCCAGATTTCAAATCTAAATCCACTTACAGATCATATCTGGATTTCTTAAATTCATTTCTACACCATTTTAGATTTCTCAGATCCATTCTAAATTTAAGATTTCCAATTTTCAAAATCTAAATTCAATTCCATCTCAAGTATTCATTTCCTTTCCTAAATTCAAAGTTCAAATTCAAAGACCATTTCAAACTTTGAAATGTCATTTCAAAAAGCTTCAAAACATTCTTTCTTATTTATTTTCCCAACTCTGATTTACTTCAAAGTCTTAGAACTTCTCCGATCTATCTCAAGTTCTAAAGTTAGATTCCAACATTTCTTCACCCCTTTACCAAGTTCATCTCAGAATATTTAGAAATTTCTAAATCAAATTTCAAAAGAGCATACATCTTTGCATTGCACAAGTATGATTCTTTGTGCATTTAGAGTTAAAATAAATTCTTAGATTATATTTAGGCAAAGCAAAAGGCATAGATTCGATCCTTGGTTCGATTACCCCTGGTAAAGGCGCCAGGAACGGTCGAACCTCGTACCGACGAGCGAATCCCGTCTCTCAATTTTCCTGCAAATTTTCAAAACGGAGGTGAGTTATTTGCTAAATATTTTCAAATTAAGGTCAAGTGAGACCGCGCAAAATAGTTCTTCTTCTTTCTTTCTTTCTTTCTTTCTTTCTTTCTTTCTTTTCTCTTCTCTCTTTCTTTTCTTTCTTTTGTTCTTCTCCCTTCAAAAAGGAGGAGAATGAAGGTTAAAAAAGGGAAAGAGAAGGAAGAAAAAGAAACCATAAACAGAGGAAAAAACTTTGCGATGATCACAATGGGTTTGTTGAATATCAGAGGGTAGAAATGAGAAGGCGGGTGCGCGGGAAATGGCTGTTGCAGAATTTTTCTAGTTTCTCAAGAGAGGCTTCATTCAAGAGCTTTTCTAAAATTGTGGTTTTTGATTTTCAAAAGGGGGTTTTAAGCGAGGTTTTTAGCAAACATTGATTTTTTTAAAAACTCAAACTCATTTGTTTTTCTCATAATTTTTCCATTTTTTTGGTTTTTGTGTAATTTTTCATTTTTTTGTATTTTTGGAATAAAAATCTAAAACTTTACGAGAAAAACAAAGATTAAACATTAATTTTTTGTGTTTTCTTGAGGATTTCAGACCATTTCAGGGAAATTTCTTCAGAAGAATGGGTTTTGTGCCTGAGTTTTGAGAAAATGTTCGAGTTTTAAACCTCGAATTGAGAAATATAATTCGATGGATCCAAACGGATACCAGACGAACTGTCTGAGCTTTTCAAAAGGTTAGTTTGGAAATTTCAAGAATTTGATTTTAAACATTGGACAACGAAGCTCAGATTTGGATCTTTTATCTGGATTCGGATCCGAAATTGAGTCAGATATACAAAATGAATTTAATTTCAGAAAACTTGAGAAATAATATGGGATTTATATTTAAAAGTGACTCAATTACCCAGAAAATGAAGATAAAGGGCAAAAGAGAATATTTACAAACTTTTGAAAAATTTGGGGTGTTCACAGATGCTCCTCTTTGCTGCTAAGCCGGTTGAAAGCCGAGCTTAGTGGCAAAGAAACACTCCAAATTTTGAAAAATGCCCTAGTCAGCAGATCTGAACTAGGTGTAGAAGAGTTTATTTGACAGACATGATTTTAGGCTTGAAACCTGATTTTGAATGGCTTGGGGGAGACTAAATCCTCAAAAATGATATGAGTGAATAGAAATGAGGAAATCGTGATGGGACTCTGGATGAAAATTCCAAAGTGGTGAAAAGATAAGAATTTAGATCAAGTCTCATGAGTGAGGCAAGATCAGCTTTTTGGAATGACGCAGGTTTAGCCCTTAGCCTGGATGGGATGAAGATATATCAAAATAACCTGAATGGGGAAAGAAATATATAAGGACTTTGATGGGACATTTATGAGAGAATGTCTCGTGAGATGAAGCTCAAATAGGATCCTGTCCTGGATGGATATACAAAGCATGGATTCCTCGATGGGAAGAACCATGATGGGACTGGAAGGAGACACCTCGTCGAAACGAGGAAAACTCGTTAGAACGAGACTCAGGTTTAACCAAAACTTGAAAAGGAAGATACCTCAATGGGCGAGGTTCAGGCTTAACCCTTAACTTGAAGGGGACGACCAACTGAAATCCTCGAGTGAAGAGACTAGGATGGGACCTTCAGAGTTTGGACGAACAAATCTGAAAGGGGTTTGCGAAAGGAGGAAATGGGGTTCCCTAAAGCTTGGAAAAGGGATGATCTTGGGCGTCTCATGGCTGAGACTGAAATAGTTTTTGAATTTAATGACCTCTCACAGAAAATACAGGTTTTTGACCCTTAACCTGAGTGGGGACAACCATACGGATTTCTCGAAACCGTGATGGGACAGGAGAGATACTTCAGCTGAATGAGGCAACTCTTTTGGGAATGTGAGAGATGGAAAAATGAGGAGATGTTAGACAAAATGAAGGATGAATAAGGTAACAAGAGGCGAATCTTTTGATGGGGTAAAAGATGAATAAGGCGAACCTTTTATCATGGAGACGAATCTCTTGACAAGGCGAAAGATGGAAGAGGGCAAATCCTTTGGACAGAAGAAGGTGAAAGCGAAATATGAAGATGGCGATGAAGATGGCAATCCTTTTAGCAAGGAGAAGGTAAAATATGAAGATATGAAGATGACAATCCTTTTAGTAAGAGGAAGGCAAAAAATGTGAAATATGAAGATGGCAATCCTGTTGGCAGGGAGAAGGCAAATCTTTTGATTAAGGCAAAAGATGAAGAAGGCAATCCTTGTATCAAGGAGAAGGCGAGTCTTTCGACAAAGCGAAAGATGGGGAAGGCAATCCTTTTATCAAGGAGAAGGTGAGTCTATCGACAAAGCGAAAGACAGAGAAGGCAATCCTTTTATCAAGGAGAAGGCGAGTCTCTCGACAAAGCGAAAGACGAGGAAGACAATCCTTTTATCAAGGAGAAGGCGAGTCTCTCGACAAGCGAAAGATGAAGAAGGCAATCCTTTTATCAAGGAGAAGGCGAGTCTCTCGACACACAAAAGACGGAGAAGGCAATCCTTTTATCAAGGAGAAGGCGAGTCTCTCGACAAAGCGAAAGACAGAGAAGGCAATCTTTTTATCAAGAAGAAGGCGAGTCTATCGACAAAGCAAAAGACGGATAAGGCAATCCTTTTATCAAGGAGAAGGTGAGTCTATCGACAAACGAAAGACGGAGAAGGCAGTCCTTTTATCAAGGAGAAGGCTGTTGAGAAACTATGTTTTGATGTCACATAATATGATACATTGTCGTATTTGATTTTATATGATATGATAATATGTCCTCTTGAAAAATGTTATATTATGACTGAATATGTTTTGCCATAAATCTAACGAGTATTTGATGCAAGGATATCTCACCCAATAAGGATGGAGACTTCCTGATTCAAGTACAACTATGGTGCAATCATACTCCTTGAAGAAAAAGCTTGATGAGCCATGCATTCCTAAAGTTCAAATGAAGAGATCGGCTACCTCAAAATGAAGACTTTTTTCTTCTTTAGAGTCATATGTAACAGAACCTTCAGGAACTTGCATATTGCATATTACATACTCATTCATAAAAACTATATCATAAAAGTATACGATAGTTTCAAAAAGCTCTTTTTTGAAAACCAATAATTGTACCTTCTTACAGCCCTTTATGAAAAAGATATTTTGTCATGTAATAATTGTACCTTACACTATATACAAGACAACATGAAAAAGAAATGTAGGAAAAAGACAAAAACATAAAATCGGCTACATAGGGAAAAACAAATATAATATATTTTTGAAAAGACTCTAGTTACCTTCTTTAAAGAAATGTTTTTAATATAAGACAAGGACAAAAGCATAAAATCGACTACATAGAAAAACAAATATAATATGTTTTTGAAAAGACTCTAGTTACCTTCTTTAAAGAAATGTTTTTAATATAAGAAGAATACAAAAACATAAAATCGGCTACACAAAAGAAAAACAAATATAATATGTTTTTGAAAGGACTCTAGTTACCTTTTTACAAAACCATAGAATGTCGACTTACTTGAAGTCATCATTCTCTTTTGTACAAAGCATTAAATACCTCCTGTAACAAATCCTTGTTAATATCCTTCTCAAAGAATGTCGACCTTCTTTTAGTCCTCATTCTCTCTGAAGACTTTGAAAAACACAACATAAAGAAAACACTTGACATGACTATGTACAAATAAATATCTCAAAGCACTCATTGTACTTACACTCATTTAAAGTAAAGAAGTACTTATGTACCTTAAATCATTAATTAGAATAAAGACAAAACTACAACCCAACGTTCAATGTACTATTGTAATAAATAGACTTTTTACATAAAATATGTATTACCTAAAATATTACAACGACTAGTGTACCCTATATTTTACTTTTATGGAAAAAGGCATTCTCGAATTTCTCTAAAAGATAATTTTGAAATGACATAACATTTCACATTTCAAAAAGGCTATGATTTTAAAATGTAACGACTACTTTTTCATAAGCTATATAAACACACTCAAATAAACTATTCAACAATGGAATGGAATAGACGTGTGAGCTTACAACGAGAAAAATACCTATTCGATATTTGAAAAAGAGAGCCTTGAAAAAGAAAGAGAAAAAGAAAAGAAAGAAAAGAGAAAAAAGTCAAGTCCAGCTCTTTGACAAAGAGCATCCTTTGAGTGACAAACAGAACATTCTAAGAATCCTTCATTCGTGCATTCATATCATTCTGAAGGTTCTATAGGAAGTATTGTAACTCTGTTATTCACTGTTTTCCTTCTTTGTTGAAAGAAGTAGACCTTTGTGAAAGAGGGTGTTGCCCTTCTCTGTTGAGAGAAGAAGACCTCTGTGAAAGAGGGTGTTGTCCTTCTCTGTTGAGGGAAGAAGACCTCTGTGAAAGAGGGTGTGCCCCTTCTCTGTTAAGAGAAGAAGACCTCTGAGGAAGAGGGTGTTGTACTATTTATCCGGTGACTCGGATGTTATAGTGGAAAGCTCAAGTGGTTTGCTTGAGGACTGGATGTAGGTCTGGGTACTGACCGAACCAGTATAAATTCTGTGTTTTATGTGTTGTGCCTTATTGCCTGATTATTTATTTTATCGATCTTTATCGTACTTCACTATTCACCCCCCCTCTAGTGGAATTTCAAAGGCGAGTCTCTCGACAAGCGAAAGACAGAGAAGGCAATCCTTTTATCAAGGAGAAGGTGAGTCTCTCGACAAGCGAAAGGCGGAGAAGGCAATCCTTTTATCAAGGAGAAGGCGAGTCTTTCGACAAAGCGAAAGACGGAGAAGGCAATCCTTTTATCAAGGTAAAGGTGAGTCTCTCAACAAGCGAAAGACGGAGAAGGCAATCCTTTTATCAAGGAGAAGGCGAGTCTCTCGACAAGCGAAAGACGGAGAATGCAATCCTTTTATCAAGGAGAAGGTGAGTCTTTCGATCAAAGCGAAAGACGACGAATGTAAACAACTCTAGATTGCATCCAAATGGATATTGAATATTTATTTCATTCTTAGAATATCTAGAAAATTTTGCCAATAAGATAAAATTGTAGTTGACTCAAAATGCTTTAAAATGTGCACATATGTGCGAAAGAGATTCCCTCTTTTACCTAGAGTATTTCTTCCATTGAGGTTAACTCCTCGGTCTTTAAGAGTCAAATTCAAAATTTCAGCGTTGATGACTTTCTTCAAGGAGGCTATCCATTTCCCTGATATGAGAAGAGAAGAAATATTCTTAATTTCATAAAAACAAGTAGTGAAAGGATATTGATAAAAGAATTTTGCATGAGAGAAGATGACTTCTGACAATTTAGGCAGTTTGATATCTGGGTATTTTCCCATGATGATCTTCTTGCATTCTTTTTGAGTCATTAAACTTTTTCGGGCTTTTACATCATCCTTCATTTGAATGTGTCTTGATTTTTCTCTCTTTTTCAGGGGAAGGGTATGTCACAAACTCCTTCATCTTGGAGATGTTTCGATCATTCTTTTATCTCAGGGATTCTATTGATGATATTGGCTCAAAAGATCTATTGATGATAGCAGAAATCAAATATCATTTAGGGTTTGTCGGTAGGTTCATCACACTCGCCTTCATCTCGACTGTGATCTGAACTTTCCCTGGAAGGATCCTTCACAAACTCCTTCATCTCGGTAGATGATCCAAATCTTCTTTGGCCCTGGGTGTCTGCTTGCATATTCGCCTTCATCTTGACGACAATTGAGAGATCCCTTTTGCAGATATTTGATTGCAGCTTTAAAATGGATAAGGAGATATGGATTGAGTGGATTCTTTTTATCGCTCAGGATATTTCCACTGCTTAATTGCCAGAAAATCATTTTAAAACATGCGTCATAACTATGGTCAATATCAATTCGCTTTCGGCTTTTCAATGTCATCGAATGTTTCTTTCGCTAATCATACCGAGGATATTTCTCTCATCCTTTTGGTTGATCAACAGGGAAAAGATTTGAATTTTACCTCTTTTCGCAAAAAAGTTTTACCTTTTTGGACAGAATACTAGAGGTAATCAGAGGCGATTCTTCTGTGCAGTAAGAATATTTAGAATCAACAAATGCTTTTAGCAAATTGGCAAAGTTTTCGAGAATTCTTCGTGAAATAATAACTCAATATAGATTTTGATGTGACCTTTAGTTGCATCTATGATTTTGGACATTCTGACCAGTAAACTGGGATATTTCATTTAACGACCAGCGAAGGAGCTGGAACCTTTCATTTAACGACCAGTAAAAACTGGGACCTTTCATTTAATGACCAGTGAAAACTGGGACCTTTCATTTAACGACCAGCGAAGTAGCTGGGACATTTCATTTAACGACCAGTGAAAACTGGGACATTTCATTTAACGACCAACAAAGTTGTTGGGACATTTTATTTAACGACGAGCAAAGTAGCTGGGACATTTGATTTAACGACCAACGAAGTAGCTGGGACATTTCATTTAACGACCAGCGAAGTAGCTGGGACATTTCATTTAACGACCAGTGAAATAGCTGGGACTTTTCATTTAATCATTTAACGACCAGCAAAGTAGCTGAGACATTTTATTTAACGACCAGCGAAGTAGCTGGGACATTTTATTTAACGACCAGCGAAGTAGCTAGGACATTTTATTTAACGACCAGCGAAGTAGCTAGGACATTTCATTTAATCATTTAACGACCAGTGAAGTAGCTGGGACATTTCATTTAATTATTTAACGATCAGCGAAGTAGCTGGAACATTTCATTTAATCATTTAACGACCAGCGAAGTAGCTGGGACATTTCATTTAATCATTTAACGACCAATGAAGTAGCTGGGACATTTCATTTAATCATTTAACGATCAGTGAAGTAGCTGGAACATTTCATTTAATCATTTAACGACCAGCGAAGTAGCTGAGACATTTCATTTAATCATTTAACGACCAGCGAAGTAGCTGGGACATTTCATTTAATCATTTAACGACCAGCGAAGTAGCTGGGACATTTCATTTAATCATTTAACGACCAACGAAGTAGCTGGGACTTTTCATTTAATCACCTTTGATTTAATGATTTGATCTAAGATTTGAAGCTTTCTGAAAGACAAACAGTACGAGGACTGAGTTTTGTGAATGAACTTGATATTTAGATTTGAAGATTTTGAGAGGTAACCCTGTGCGAGGACTGGGTTTTCCGACCGAAAGTTGGGAAGGAGACCGACATTTTTAAGATATTTAGAGATTTGAAGCAGGAATGATTGTCGAGGTTTCAGGATTATCCCTTATCCTCAAAGACACTTGACGAGAATTTAGAAAAAGAATAATTTAGGTTTATCCCTTAACCTGAAGGGGAAATAGAAGATTTTATGAAGAAATAACTTGAATTTAGAAAGGATATGACAAGATTTAGAATTTATGATCTATGATTTAGATGGGCCAGGTATGCGGTCCAATTTTCAGGATTTAAACCCTTTATTCTGAACGGGGAATATAGAAAGAATAAACTTTGAGAAGACAGAAGGATATAGAACTTTGAAAAAAATGTAGAACATTTAAGGAAATTGATTTATTTTTGTACAAAGAATTCTCACAGGTAGCATGGTTTCCCCTATGAGTGATCTCAGGATTATCCCTTATCCTGAATGGGAAAAAGAATAGAATTTAAAGAAAAATTGATATAAATTTAGAAATCAATAAAGATCGATAAAACTTGTATTTGCAAAATGAATTCTCATAGGTAGCATTGTTGCCCCTACGAGAGGTCTCAGGATTATCCCTTATCCTGAATGGGAAAAAGAATTTAAGGAATTTTAATAAAGAGAAATTGATATAAATTTAGAAAATCAATGAAGGTTGACGAAACTTGTATTTACAAAAGAATCCTCATAGGTAGCGTTATTGCTCCTACGAGGGGTTTCAGGATTATCTCTTATCCTGAATGGGAAAAAGAATAGAATTTAAGAAAATTAAATGAAGGAAAATTGATATAAATCTAGAAAATCAATAAAGATTGGAAAAACTTGTATTTACAAAAGAATCCCCATAGGTAGCATTATTGCTCCTACAAGAGGTTTCAGGATTTTCCCTTATCCTGAATAGGAAACACCTCGGACAACGAGGGTCAGGTTTATCCCTTAACTTGAGGGGGAACACCTCGGACAACGAGGGTCAGGTTTATCCCTTAACCTGAAAGTGCAAATGCCTCGGACAACGAGGGTCAGGTTTATCCCTTAACCTGAAAGGGCAACACCTCAGACAACGAGGGTCAGGTTTATCCCTTAACCTGAGAGGGTAGAATAGAAGGAAAAAAGAAATACTTCATAAGAAAGAGGCATCAAATTTATCCCTTAACCTGAAAGGGTAAAAAGAATTGATAAAATTTAATGGAATTTGAGGAAATATTGATAAACTTGATAAAATTGATGTAAACTTGATAAAATATGAATAAAATGAATGAAACAGATAAAGATACCAAAAATTAACTGAAAAATTTATAAGATTTGAGGAAAAGGAGTTTTTCTGATCCTACCTACACATGGGATCTTTAAAGGAAAATGTTTATTTAAAAGATAGGTGAAAAATCATTTTTGGGAAGAAAATCCATTGTAAGATGAATTATCAGCGCGAGATCTAACCCTTTAAATCAAACATGAGAGATCATCATGAGGGTTAATTTTTTGAAAGCAATGGTTTTGAGAACATATTTTTGAAGAAGAAGATCAACAATAGATCTGATTTCTAAAAACAACAGTTTGAGCCTGATAATAAGATCAATACAAGGGTTGATCTTTGAAGATAATGTTTAAAAACCAATCTTGGAAGATAAGACCAACACAGGGGTTGATCTTTGAATATAATGATTTAAAACCCGTTTTTGGAAGATAAGACCAATGTAAGGATTGATCTTTGAATATGATGATTTATAACCCATTTTGAAAGATAAGATCAATGCAAGGATTGATCTTTGAATATGATGATTTATAACCCATTTTGGACGATAAGATCAACGCAAGGGTTGATCTTTGAATATGATGATTTATAACCCATTTTGGAAGATAAGATCAACGCAAGGGTTGATCTTTAAATGGGACGATTTGAAAACCACTTTTGGAAAATATGATCAACACAAGATTTGAGACCTATTTTTGGAAGATAAGACCAACACAAGGGTTGATCCTTTAATGCAATGGTTCAAAAACCTATTTTAGAAAACATGATCAACACGAGGGTTGATTTTTGACAAAGGTTGGACCAAAGAATATTTGAACTCTTTGGTCATAACGAAGACTTTTTAAAATTTCATGATTTTTGAAAAGCCCTCATAGGTAATATCATTTCTCTCATGAATGATGTCAAGATTGTCTCGCATTCTGAAAAATGAACAGGAAAAATGTGGGTTTAATAGAAGCCGATGAAGAGATTTTTGAAATATAGATTTTCAAAAGCAAATGCCCCTATGTGGCGGAGGAAAGAAGTATTGTGATATCGAAAATTGACATTTCATTGATAAGCAAAACTGATAACAAAGAACTGCAATATTTACAAATATTTTGACCAAAAGGTTACAAAAAGGACTAGGCTGACTGGCCCTCCACAAGGTGACTGGGAAAAGGAGAGAAAAGTAGGAGAATTCTGGCATCTTCAGTCTTCTGAGTAGCCGGGGAGAGACTTGGTCATGACGGCTAGGTCATCTTCCTCTTCGTCTTCAACAAAGAGACTCTTGTCGACGCAATCCTGAACAATATTTTTGAAGACGAAGCAGTGATCGGTGTCATGCCCCACTGCTCGATGGAACTTGCAGAACTAATTTGTGAACCTTCCCATGACCATGGGAGGATCCACGACTTTTGGGAGTTTAACCAATCCTTTGGCCAGCATGAATTCAAGGGCTTCTTCGAGTGTTTGCTTCAGAGGAGTGAACTCACGATCATTACTTCAACCTTCGCGCTTTATCTTTTCTTTTTGCGGAAAATTAGACTGAGACGGCTTGTTATTCTGCTTGGAAGACTTCTCCCTTTGAGTTGTGTCGTGGTTCTGGCCATTCTTGCTGTCATTTCTGTTTCTTCTGCTGCTATCAAGATCATTGCCAGAGGTATCAGCTGCATGAGTGAACTGCGCTTTCTTTTTCTGGTCTTGGATATTTTTGGTCAGAGGCATGCCCTCATAAAGCCCGCTTTCTATTCCTGCTTCGAGGCATTCGGCTCGCTCAATCAATTTGATAAAGGATTTTGCTAGAGAAGTGGCAATGAGGCTTTTCAGGGGCTGAGAGAAATTGCTGAGGATTATTTGCAATGCATGCTCCTCTGGAATGGAAAAATTCGTCTTGTTGCAGGTGCTTCTCCACCTGTGGATGAATTCTCCTACTCTTTCAGTCTCATTCTGCTTTAGGTTGTAAAGGTGATTGAGTGTAGGGGAAACCTCAGTATTGAATAGGAAGCGCTCAATGAACAAATTTACCACTTTATCGAACTCTCGTAGTTCGATAGGATTGATGTGGTCAGCATATCACCTGGCTGTTATACCCTCCAGACTGCGGGGAAAGCAAATGAATAAAGCCCTATTATCCTTTCTGAAGCGGCAACATTCTGCATAGAAGGTGTCTAAGTGGGCTTTAGGATTGTGAGTCCCGTCAAATTTAAGAAATTTACGAGGGAGGTTCTTCAGGTTATCGTCCCCATCTAGACCATCGTAAAAATCTTCGCCAGTGTAGGTCTGCTTGCCCTTACCCTTGGCTTGAATGTCTTTAATTGCTCGATTCATCTCCTTCATCTGCTTGCTTATTAGGTCCTCTGCTGGGGCCCCAGACTTGGGCTTGTTGACGGATTCAGGCTCTTCTGCAGCTATCTTTGTGGACTGTCTCGGGGGATTTTATTTGTAGACAATCTGCTCTTTCTCTTCCGATTCTTCCTCGACTGACTCCGATTCTTCCGAAGTAGTGTCCGGTTGTACCTTCTTCCTGATGATTTTGATTTGCTTTTTTACAGGCTTCTTCCGTAGCTTGCTTTTAGGAACTGCCTCTTTCAGCTTGCCTTGGCTTGCTCCGACATCATCCTTGCCATCATCTTTTGGAACATATCATATATAGCGGGGTCAATGTCATCTCTCCTGTTCTGACCCTGTCCCCTGTCTGATTTAGGAGAGCTCATCCCTTCTGCCTCACTGTCGCTGAGTTGAGGAACTGTTTTTCCAGCTCTGGTCTGAACCATTATTAAATATCAGTGCTCTCTGTAGAGAAAAGTGGAGGTTTTGAGACCAAAGAAACTTTTCCGAGAAGTTTTTGACAAAAGGAAGGATTTAGGTTGAAATCTAAAATTGTATCCCATTACTAGGGATTGAGTCGCCACAAAATTTGTGACAATTGTGTTGTTTACCCTACGAGGGAGAGTAACCAACTAAAAATATGAAGAAAATATTATTTTGAAAAGGATATCTCTTGACGGAAAGAGATTTTTATGCAAATTAGAATATAAAATCAGAAGAAAATAAGAGGAAAAATGGAATTTGAGAATAAATGGTACAGATTTAAATTTTGAAGAACTCGCGGGCAGAATCAGAAGAATTTTTGAAGAAATGTAGAAAAAGAAGAGAAAGAAAAATACACTTGGGTTTTAGAAACAAAGAGGAAATTTTGAAATATATACACAGGGTTTTGGAAATATAAGAAAGATATAAAATATCACACAATCACAGATATACAAGCAAGGATGCACAAACAACACTCTCTAAAGCTGACTCTATATGCAATATTTTAAAATGGCTGATAGGATCTTAATCCTAACTCTAAGATTTAGATCATCTGATTTCAATCAAGGTATGTCGATATACTCAAGCCGAAGCTCGAAGTACGTGGCATATAAGATATCTCTCCGGTTCTAAGGTAATGGCTTCCCAACATCCTTGAGCGCCTACCGATATACCTCGAACTATGGCCCTTAGGTACGTAGTAGGGGGCGCGAACCCAAATAAGTGGTCCAGTTGTGAGGCTCTCTCCCGAACTATTGTTCAGTGAGACAACCCAGCAACGTGAAGACCGGGACGATATAGGTAGGGGTGTTTTCAAAAATATGTTCAACATGCAATAAATCAGATAGCTCTAATGCAAGTCCTAAAGAGATAGAATTTAAATGAATAGAAGCATACACTTGCATACATTGTTTGCATTCAATCCCTAGAATTGAGGAGAGTTGTATTTAAGACCTAAGTGTAATGTGAACATGGATAATCTCCTCAATATGGTCCCACCAAACCATACTTAGATCCTATATGTAATGATGTCAGCTTAGGACAGAGTCTAGGCTCCTAAGGTTTGCATGGAAATGAAGCTGACATAGAAGAATAAAGACTTAGAAAATATTAAAGCAAAGCAAAGGCATAGATCCAACCGGACGAAGACATGTCCCATCTCGATCGCCAAATCTGTGATCATCGCAAAATTTTTCCTCTCTTGATCTTTCTCTCTCTTCCTTCTCTTTTCCTTTTCTAGCCTCTATTTTTCTCCTTTTTGAAGGGAGAAAAATAAAAAGAGAGAAAAAGAAGAGAGAAGAGAGAGGAATTCTTTTGCGAGTTTTCACTTGACCTTGATTTGAAAATATTTAGCAAATAACTCACCTCCGTTTTGAAATATATTGCGGGAAAAAATGGAGAGACGGGATTCGCTCGTCGGTACGAGGTTTGACCGTTCCTGGCGCCTTTACCAAGGGTAATCGAACCAAGGATCAAATCTATGCCTTTTGCTTTGCCTAAATATCATCTAAGAATTTATCCTAAGTCTAAATGCACAAAGAATCATGTTTGTGCAATGCAAGGATGTATGCTCTTTTGGAAAGTGATTTGGGAAATCTTTGAGTGTTTCTTAGATGAATCTGATAATAGAGTGAAGAAATGGTTTTTAACTTAGAACTTGAGATTTAAAGTTCTAAGTCTTTTGAAATAATCAGAGTTTTGGGAAAATAAATTGGGATTTGAAGTTGAGATAAAAAGGAGATAAAGTTTCAAAGTCAGAAATGGACTCTGAATCTTGGATTTAGGAGAAGAGATGAAATTTGAAAATGGAATTGAATTTCAGATTTGAAGTTTGATATCAGGATGGAACTTGGACTTTGAGAAATCCAAATGGAATTTAAAAATAGATTTAAGAAGTCCATATGGGATTTGAAAGTGGAATTGGATTTGAAATCTAGGATTAGGAATTGAATTGGATTCTGGATCTTAAATAGCATTGGATCCAAGATCTGGAATCCAAGATGGAATTGGATTCTGAATCCTAAAATAGATTTTGGATCTTAAAATGGGTTTAGGATCTGAAATCTGAGATCCAAGATAGAGTTGGACTCTAGATCCTAAGATGGATTTTGGATTTGAAGTCTGAGATCCAAAGTGGAACTGGGTTCTAGATCTTAAAATGGATTTGGATATGAAGTCTGAGATCTAAAGTAGAACTGGGTTCTGGATCCTAAAATGGATTTGGATCTGAAATCTGAGATCCAAGGTGAAATTAGATTATGGATCCTAAAGGGAATTTTGGATATGAAGTCTGAGATCCAAAGTAGAATTGGGTTTTGGACCCTAAAACTGGAACTGGATCCAAGATATGGAATCCAATATGAGATTGGGTTCTAACTTTTGGATTTGGAATTTCAAAATTGATTTGAGAATTTGAATTTTGAATATATAAATAAATTTGGACTTTGAATTTGGAGCTTGAATTTGGAATGAATCAAGAATATAAAGATTGAATTTTGAAATTTCAAAGTCAAATTGGACTTTGAAATTGAAATTGAGATTTTTGAAATAAGATAGAAGAATGAATTAAAATAGAGATTTAAAGAAAGATATTTAAGATCACTTGGATTTTGGAAAAGAATTTTGAAAATATGATGTTGCTCTATCTTAAATGATGAATGAATTAAAAAAATTTAAAATTGGATTTTTGAAAAGCTATTCTATTCTTTAAATGAATTAGAATAAGATTGAAAATATAATACATCCTTGACTATGGTCATTGAATGTATCATATAATAATCTATATTTAAATTCAAGAGAAGAATAAAATACATTTGGTGCTTTTATAGAATTTAAAATGAAATTAACTCTCAATATGCCCTGACTATGGCCATTGGTATATATTTTGAGTTAATTTTAAGTTAAATTCTGATAAAAAGAGAAAATATTTAAGGAAAATATGATGAATTTTGAAAATGGATCCAGTGTTATTTTATAAAAGATAAAAACACTAAGTTTTGTTTACATCTTGACTATGACCATTGATGTAAATCATCAACTTAGAATTAATTACCTCTTACGAAATGGTGCACGTGCCATTCGTGTTGCCATTTGTGAGAATTTGAGAAATAAAGGCAAAAATGCATGAAAACAACGCAATTCATGATATTTACAATGCTCATTCATTCTATCTAAAACAGGAAATGTAAATTCTCATTAAATCTAGCTATTACAACACATGGCATCAAATTTACAACTCCAAATAATGACTTTATCCACATATTTCCTGCAAAACAACTGGGTTAGCACAAGGTAAAAGATGTAACTGGAAGGAAGTTCACCAAGTGTCATACATGAGGCTTTTACATATACTCTATACCAATGAAGATCATATTTGATAAGAAAAAAAAATGTATATATATAAGGTTCTAGGCTAATGAAAAGATTTGAAGTATACAAGCAATATCCTAAGAAAAGAGAAAGAAAAAATATAACAAACTGCTAGAACCACCCATAGCAACCTGCTGGAAATTACAGCCTTTACAGGTTTACAATGACCACTAATTTAGAGACATTCATACAGAAGGACATTGTTTAATGGTATATGGATAAAGTAGTGTTGTATTAAATACTGCGAAATCACATAGAAACTGCCAGCTGATTGACAATATGTAAGTAACAGGAGGGATTGAATTGCACAACTACAGCAAGATGAGACACAATGAATCAAAGAAAATATATATGCAATGAAATGAAGACTGCTGTTAAGAAAAAAAATGTGAATCACTGCTGTAAATTGAGAATTGGACCAACAACTATATATGTCATGAAATGTGGTTTGTTGGTAGCAACAACAGGGTATAATTGAGACACCCATGGCAGGTGGTATGGAGGGAAGGATGAAGTGGAAAGGGGAACAATGCATGGCTGGTGGCAGGATTCGGACTGCGTAGTGCCTTTTGCAGAAAATTCTGCAAACTGCTGTGGAGGCCCTGCATGTTATGAGGCCGGAAATGGGAAATGTTGCAATATGATAACAATGGTTATAAATGGATGGTAAGTGCTGAGTGGAGGGTAGCAAAAGATAGAGAGAGGCAAAAGAAAGAAAGAAAAAATCCTGTAAGTGGTGAAGTGTAATGGTGTTGGTTATTATGAAAGAACATGTTGTGTTTAGGCTACTAAAAGCATTACTGTAGCAACCAAAATAGCAGATGACAGATGGTAAGTAGTATACAGATGGGCAAGGTGCTGGAGTGCAAAGCATAACAGTGGGCTGGGAATGGAGTTGATGTTGTAGCGACAGGATGGAGGTGGCAACAAACACCAGTGAGGGTGTGGGTGTATGAATAGTGCCATTTGCAGATATGCCTATCTTGGGTAGTAATGAAGAGATGTGAAGGAGAGATATTACTGCAACAGACTGATGCTATAACAAATGATAATAGAAGGGGATTGGCACAAAAGGTGATGGCTGAAGGGGTGCAAAGAGGTAATGACACTGTGGTGATGTGGCAGGTGAAGGATGAAGGAGCTGTTGTAGTGGCATGTATATGTGATGATGTAGGGATGAATGGTGCCTTTTGGGAGGTAAGAGTTGGAAATGCAAAGATTAACAGATGTCATATACAGTGGATATTATGACTAATGCTATAGATGGTGGTAAGTGTTGTAGGGTAAATGGAGACTGTAGCTAGAAATTTTTGTGCATGAGGGACATAGCTACAGTTATTAATGAAGGAACAGGGGATTGTGACAATGCAGGTGAATATTGGAAGTAAATAGTGCAGAATATAGGTGTTATGGATAAACGAATACACGGGTATGCATAGGGGCTGGCGCAGCGAGGTGCTGCTGTAAGTGTTAATGACAGCGATTGCAGTCACGGTTGTGATGGGATGATAACAGGGCTATGTAGAGTAGATGTAGCAGCTGTGCTATGAGGAGTGAGTATGTTGTGCAGGAGGTGGGATCATTGCAGCTGGGCAATGGTGATTTACAAGGCAAAATGTGAGATGTGATGTAACAGTTATAGCAGAAAAAGAGAGTAACTACAGTGAGATGATGGACATATGGCTAATGTGAAGGTGTAGTGGGGAAAATGAGGATGCTGGAGATGTAACTGGCTACAATAAAATTCAACACAGTGGTAATTGGCTGTGTGGCAGAGTGGTGCACGAGTGACAATGTGCTTCATGCCTACAAATAAGGGAATAGACTACCTCTTCTTCAATGTATTCATAATAAATTTGTTGATGGTACCTCCTTTGTTAGTTGGTGTGCCAAGCACCTTAATGATCTCAACAAACTGGTCTACTGCACTTTCTCCAGGAAACAGTGGTTGTCCAAGAAGTAATTCCACTAAAACGCATCCTGCTGACCATATATCAATGGAAGTGGTATATTCTATAGCTCCAAACATGAGTTCTGGAGCTCGATAGTAACGATAACAAATGTATGAGATGTTAGCTTCACCTCTCACCTTAGCACTTCCAAAGTCACAAAGCTTAAGAGGATTAACCAGAACATCTCTGTGATAAACCCTAGCTACAAGACTCTAAATCCTCTAACAATAAAAGCCATTCATCCCCTGTAAGGCCTCAACTCAGCATGATGGTCTAGAAGACTTGAAGCAGGATGCATAAGTATCAAACGAATTTGAGCAGAGAAGAAAAATAAGAAAAAAAAAGTGATGCTAACCGAAATGATGATACATCATTATCAAACTCTAACATAGGAGAGTTTGATGATAATGTAGGACAAATGATGTGATGAATGCAAAGGGGGGAAAAAAAAACTCACCTAGTGAAAATTAATAGAACTAAAAGATGAATGATGCAAAAAAAAATGTGCTAACAGGAGAAGAGCATGAATGGAGAATACAACGAGTGATGTGGGTAACTATTTCAAACAGAAAACATACAACAATTTGTAATAAGTGAAGGCACTAATATAGGATCAGATAGGAATCCAAAGCGATGCAGCATAGCTCAAGCTCTGTTGAACCTGATATTACGTGATTGCCTGCTGATGCAATATCAAAACAAAGAACTACTGAAAAATAAAAAAAACTTATGTTAAGGCAACCCATGCAGTATTCCTGATGCCATGTGAATAATGTAGATAATGCAATATCAAAACAAAGAACTAAAAAAAAAACTTGTGTTAATGTAACCCACGCAGTATTGTTGGTGCCATGTGAATAAAGTAGATAATGCAATATCAAAACAAAGAACTAAAAAAGAAAGTTGTGTTAATGTAACCCACGCAGTATTGCTGGTGCCATGTGAATAAAGTAGATAATACAGGAGGTGATAGAACATCGGTTCTCATGACAAATCTTTAACATCCCCATCGATACAGCAAATCCCAAAGTGATGTAAGGGCATGGTAGACCCGATTTATCACAAATCTAATACAGGAAGAAAAGGGAAAAGGATTTTGCAATGGTTGAAATGTGAATTACTCTTAGGATCAATCCAATCTACTCTCATCCCATCTGAAATCGCTGACGGAACAGGATAATGAGTTTGACAGATAATCAACGGAAGGTGGATTATCCATGGGAGAAATGAAATCGTCAGTCAATCAAAGAAAAAAAAAAAAAACGAGAACAGGTTATTCATGACAGAAATCGGGGAGCCAAGATTCATTGTGATCATTAATGTCTATCGGCCACCAAAAAAAATGTGGATTCGAAAATCCTCAGATAATAAAAAATAGACAGAAATTCAACCTTCAATAGATGAACCAAATGCAAACCAAATGAAAAAAAAAAAGAAAAAAAAAGGGAGGAATAAACAGGGAAACGTCAAACCAATGTATATTTGATTACATGAAACAAAATTACCATGAAACATAAAAAGAAAAGAAAAGGGAGATTGCTGCGATAGAGAATGTAAATTGAAATATAATATGAATGAAATAGCAAATCATAAAGAGAAGCTGAGAAGATAAAATATTGGAACGAGATCGTTCCTCTTATTATAGCAAAGGGAGGTTTTGAGGTTACTACAGGCAACTCAAAAACCATCCATAGCGCGTTACTGGAAGCCCGAAACGAAAAAAAAAATCAAAGAAAATCAGAAAAGTAAAAGAGGAGAAGGGAGACTCACCGGAGTGTTGCAGGGATGGCCAACCTTTCTGCTGGTTGGAGAGCATCAAAAGGAGAAGGGAAGAATGAGATGCGTATGGAGGGATGAAGACGATCGATGGAATGGATGACAGTGGAGAGGTAGGAGACGGATCCCTCTCCCCTCTGCGTGCTCCTTTTTTAAAGAGTGAAAGGAGGATTCCAGAGAGGGAGGCTGTTGGAGATGGAGGGAGGAGAACCCATGGGTTTGTTGAAGATCGAAGGGTAGAAATGAGAAGGCGGGTGCGCGAGAAATGGCCGTTGCAGAATTTTTCTAATTTCCCAAGAGAGGCTTCCTTCAAGAGCTTTTCTAAAATAGTGGTTTTTCATTTTCAAAAGAGGGTTTTAAGCAAGGTTTTTAGCAAACATTGATTTTTTTAAAAACTCAAACTCATTTGTTTTTCTCATAATTTTTTCAATTTTTTTGATTTTTGTGTTATTTTTCATTTTTTTGTATTTTAGGAATAAAAATCTAAAACTTTACAAGAAAAACAAAGATTAAACATTAATTTTTTGTATTTTTCTGAGGATTTCAGACCATTTCAGGGAAATTTCTTCAGAAGAATGGGTTTTGGGCCTGAGTTTTGAGAAAATGTTCGAGTTTTAAACCTCGAATTGAGAAATATAGTTCGATGGATCCAAACGGATACCGGACGAACTGTCTGAGCTTTTCAAAAGGTTAGTTTGGAAATTTCGAGAATTTGATTTTAAACATTGGACAACGAAGCTCAGATTTGGATCTTTTATCTGGATCCGGATCCGAAATTGAGTCAGATATACAAAATGAATTTAATTTCAGAAAACTTGAGAAATAATATGGGATTTATATTTAAAAGTGACTCAATTACCTTGAAAATGAAGATAAAGGGCAAAAGAGAATATTTACAAACTTTTGAAAAAATTGGGGTGTTCACAGGGACCTGTCCTTGTCTGATCAGAATTGTTCTTGACTTATTTCAATTATCGAAATTATGTTCACAAAATGTCAGCTCTTTACTTTTTGCTATCATGCGAACCTAGGAGCCTAGATTCTGACCTAGCTGACATTGACTGCATATAGCTTAGGCATGGTTTGGTAGGACCAGATTGAGGAGATATTTTCATGCTCACATAGATTTAGGTCTAAACATAACTCTCCTCAATTTAGGATCTGAATGCAAACAATGTATGTTTCTTTAAAGATTTTAAAAAATTTATCTTTCTAGGACTTAGAGACCTCTATTTCTTGCATGTGATTATTTTTTCAAACCCCCTTACCTATCATTACCCGGCTATCACGTTGTTGGGCTCTCTTCCAGAACCCTAGTTCGGGACAAAGCCTCACAACTGGGCTAATTATTTGGGTTAACACCCTCCTACCACGTACCACGGGCCACAGTCCGAAGTATATCGGTAGGCGCTTAAGGATGTTGGAAAACCTTACCTTAGAACCGAAGTTGAGAATGTATGCCACGTACCTCGGATTTTAATTCAGGTATATCGGCATAACTGGATTGGACAAAGATGATCTGAACCTAGATTTAGGATTGAGGTCCTACAGCTATTTTCAAAATGATGCATTTAGAGTCAGTCTTTTAGGGAGTATTGTATGTGCATAAATGTTTGTGCAGGATGTGATTGTTTTGTATGCTACCTCTATTTTCTGATATTTTCCTAAGATATTTTCAAATACCCATATTCTCATCTTTTCTCTTTATTTTCTCAAACCTTGGATGATTTTCCCAAATGTACAATTTCTTTCAAAACTCCAGGTGGTTTCCATTCTCCCGTTCTACTGGATCTCGGATTTCCAGCCTTATTCCGATCCTGCCTGCAAATTTTTGAAATTTCAAATTTTGCTCATGTCTTCAAAAACTTCTTTTTCGGTATATCTTCCAAATTTTATCCAAAATTTTGTTTGTCATTTCCTTTCAAGATTGCCTGATCCCATCATTTGTTTTTCTCTCAAGAGTGTTGCTTTCAAAATTATTTTTTTCATCATGCTAAACATCCCATGTGGTTCTGCAGAGGGCATTGGCGTGGTTGTGTGATCCAGACGAGATCAAAGACCGCGCTACTTCAGCACATTAGTTACAGACAATGAGTGAGAAATGGATTCCATAAAGTCTGTCAAAGAGGGAGCTCAGACCATCAAGGAGGAGATTGATCTCGCTATATATCGGTTGTTCAAAAGAATGATGATTGAGATATTATCTGAGCAAGCTGAAGCCAATTTCAGAAAAGTTCTTGTTAAAGAAGAGGCACCTATCACCATCCCTATGAGCATCATTGGCGACCACAATAGCGCAAAAGGTTCTAAACCCAACAACAACAAAAACAGAGGCAATCAAAGCAGCAATTTGGAAGAGCCTAAGGGTCGGAAGCAAAAGTATTCCAAAATCCAGGATAGACCTTTTCAATCCAGCCCTCAGCAAAAGGAAAAAAATAAAGAAAAACCAAAGCGTGGAAACTGGAGCGGCGATCGAGATTTCACTTCTATAGACAAACCACTCGACGAAGTCCTTGAATACATGTTGATCAAGGGATTAGTCCGGCTCCCAAAAGCCACAGATCCTCCCACCATCATGGGAAGATTCTTGAACCAATTTTGCAAATTCCATCGGGCAGTAGGGCATGACACTAATCATTGTTTTGTCCTCAAAAACATTGTGCAAGACTTTATTGATAAAAACCTCTTTGTTGAAGACAGAGAAGAAGAACATCCAATAGCCCTAACCAAGCAAGTTCAGTCCAGTTCCCAGAAAGAAGTCAGCATTCAACAGAAATCCATCAATCCAAAGAAGATAAAGCATGAAGGTTGGAGTTATGATCGCGAGTTTACTCCTTTAGGTCAGCCAATTGAAGAAATTCTTGGATATCTGCTCGCGAAGAATATGATCAAACTTCCAAGGATTGTGGATCCTCCCGTCACCATGGGGAAATGGAAAGATTGTTTCTGCAAGTTTCATCGAGCAATGGGGCACAATACTGAATGTTGCTTCGTTCTCAAAAATATTGTACAGGACTACATCGATAAAGAGCTTTTGGTGCCAGAAGAAAGAGAGGGACGAGTTGCAGTCCTGACCAAGCCTTTCCCAGATTACTCGGAAGAATGCCAATGCCAATGCCTTCTCATTTTGTCATATTTATTTTTGTCAGGACGATATAGTCCTAGTTGTTTTTCTTTTTTAAGTTGTCATCCCTTTTAAGGCATCAATAAAATCATCAACTTTTCTCATTTAATTATGACATTCTTCTTTTGGTTGTTCTATTTTTTTTAATATTATTCTCTCTTCCCCATTACACTGGAGCATCTTTTTGAAAATTTGTTTTCAAACATTCTGTATGCAGGCAGGATCAAATAAAATCCCTCACCATTCATTTGCACTTCATTTGCATTTTCATGTGCATGTGCATTTCATTTGCACTAATTATGCACCCAATTCACTTCCCATTCAGGAGAAGGGATAAATCTTGAGGCCATGAATGATTTCTCATCCTAATCATCAATCTCTGACTCTAGTCTACAATCTCTGTTGATTTTTTTTCTCAGAATTCTGCAGATAGAATCCTCTTTTCAAAAATCCAGCTCCTGCATTGACAATTTGCAAAATTTTGATCCCATAACTGGGTTCTCCTCTGAAGATCTGAATTCCGATCCAAGCTCCTTTTCTTTCAAACTCCAACTTTCAAGTTGGTCCATATTTTTCTTTTGTTGATCCGAGTTCTGACTCGAGATCTCTTTATCTTATTTGAGCTCTGATCCGAGCTCTTCATTTTCTTTTGTTGATCTGAGTTCCGACAAGAGATCTCTTTATCTTATTCGAGCTCTGATCTGAGCTCTTCATTTTCTCTGTTGATCCGAGTTCCGACTTGTGAGCTCTTTACCTTATTTGAGCCCTGACTCGAGCTCTTCATTTTCTTTTGTTGATCCAAGTTTCGACTCGTGATCTCTTTACTTTATTCGAGCTCTGATTCGAGCTCTTCATTTTTCTTTTGTTGATCCAGGTTCTGACTCAAGATCTCTTTATTCATTTGAGCTCAGATTCGAGCTCTTCATTTTCTTTTGATGATCCAGGTTCCGACTCGAGATCTCTTTATTCATTCAAGCTCAGATTCGAGCTCTTCATTGTCTTTTGTTGATCCGGGTTTCGACTCGTGATCTCTCTACATTATTCGAGCTCTGATTCGAGCTCTTCATTTTCTTTTGTTGATCCGGGTTCCGACTCATGATCTCTGTATTTTATTCAAGCTCTGACTTGAACTCATTATTCTCCTTTGTTAATCCAAATTCCAATTCAAATCCTCGGGTCATTCAATTCTTCAATTTCGACCTCCAGGTCACCCAATTTCCAATTTTCAAATTACCAAAATTCTCAATTTTGACCGCCAAGTCATCCAATTTCCATTCCCCGTTCAGGATAAGGGGTTAATCCTGAAACCGTTCATAAAAGCAATCCAACTCTCTATAATGGTCATTGTTCTTTATTGAACTGATAGTCGTTCTTCATTGAACTGATAGTGTTCCAAGCGAACTGATAGTCGTTGTTCATCGAACTGATAGTGTTCCAAGTGAACTGATAGTCGTTCTTCATTGAACTGATAGTGTTCCAAGCCAACTGATAGTCATTCTTCATTGAACTGATAGTGTTTCAAGTGAACTGATAGTCGTTCTTCATTGAACTGATAGTGTTCCAAGTGAACTGATAGTCGTTCTTCATTGAACTGATAGTGTTCCAAGCGAACTGATAGTCGTTCTTCATTGAACTGATAGTGTTCCAAGTGAACTGATAGTCGTTCTTCATTGAACTGATAGTGTTCCAAGTGTACTGATAGTCGTTCTTCATTGAACTGATAGTGTTCCAAGTGAACTGATAGTCGTTCTTCATTGAACTGATAGTGTTCTAAGTGAACTGATAGTCATTCTTCATCGAACTGATAGTGTTCCAAGTGAACTGATAGTCGTTCTTCATTGAACTAATAGTGTTCCAAGTGAACTGATAGTCATTCTTCATTGAACTGATAGTGTTCCAAATAAACCGATGGTCGTTCTTTATTGAATTGATATTATTCCCAGCGATGGTTGTTCTTAATTGAACTAATATAGTTCTCAGCGAACTGATAACCGTTCTTAATTGAGCTGATTTTATTCCTAAAGATGGTCGTTCTTAATTGAACTGATATTGTTCCCAGTGAACTAATAGTCGCCTCCTTTCGGGAAAGGAGAGGATAATTTTCGTCATGGATGCGTTAAACCGGACCTCCAACGCTCTCTTTCACCCAGGATTTCAAGAAAACTTTGTCAATTTGTCAATCAAATTATTTGTTGATTTCAGAATCTTTATTACATGAATCTTTACCTCATTTTACCTTCAGCATTACTTCTAAAAAAGTGAAGCTTTTGCGAAAAGAGATTCAAAATTTGAATTCTTTCTATTGGCCAACCAAAAGGATGAAGGATAAATCCTCGATATGGCCAGAAAAAAAGATTTAATGTTTTTGCAAAGCCATAGATGATTGATATTGATCGCAGTTAATGGCACATTTTTAAAGACCATTCTTGTGAAAATGAGGCAGTGAAAATATCTTGAGCGCTAGAAAAGAGAGCATTCATCAAAACCCTGTCTCCTCAAAATCACCTAAGCTGCAATTAAATATCCGCAAAAGGGATCTCTCACTTGTCGTCAAGATGAAGGCGAATTAAGCGAGTAGACCCCCAAGGCCAAAGAAGATTTGAAACATCTCCAAGATGATGGAGTTTGTGACGAATCCTTCCAGGGAAAGTCCAAAGCACTGTTGAGATGAAGGCAGATGTGATGAGCCTCCCGACAATCCCTAAAAGACAATTAATTTCAGCTATCATCCAAAGATCTCAAATCCATGAGCCAATATTGTCAAAGAAGGACCGAAACATCTCCAAGTTGAAGGAGTTTGTGACGTACCCTTCCCAAAAGAGAGCAAGAGAGAAAAAGTCAGAACATCTCCAAAATAAAGAAGAATGTAGCAAAAATCCAAGAAAGCCAAAAGAGTGCAGGAAGATTATCATGAGAGAAGCTCCTAGGATATCAAATTGCCAAATCTATCAAGAATCTTCTTTAAATTCGTGAAATTCTATTATCAATATCCTTTCATCAATTGCTTTCATAATATTAAATTCTCTCTTTCTTGTTCATAGCAAGGAAATTGATAACTTCTTTGAAGAAGGTCAATCGCGAGCAATTTGGATTCCAAATCTTGATTCTATGAAGTCAATCTCGTTTGGAGGTAATACTTCAAGTAGAAAAGGAGGGATAATTTTGCAACAATGTGCATCAATTTCAAATACTTTGAATCAACAACAAGATTTTCAACATTTTGATAATATTTTCTAGCTATCCTGACGTTAAGTGAGAGCTTGATGTCCATATTGATGCATCTTGACCCCTTCGAGAGATTTTCCTTTGTCGTCTTTCACATTGTTGAAAGATTAGCCTTATCTCCGAATAGATAGCCTTTATCATCTTTCACGTTGTTGAAAGATTAGCCTTCTCTCCGAATGGATTGCCTTTATCATTTTTCGCGTTGTCGAAAGAATTGCCTTATTCCTCAGGATTGCCTTTGTCATCTTTCGCGTTGTCGAAAGAATCGCCTTATTCCTTAGGATTGCCTTTGTCATCTTTCGCGTTGTCGAAAGAATCGCCTTATTCATTTGGATTGCCTTTATCATCTCGCCTTATTCCTTTGGATTACCTTTGTCATCTTTTGTGTTGTCGAAAGAATCGCCTTGTTCCTTTGGATTACCTTTGTCATCTTTCGCGTTGTCGAAAGAATCGCCTTGTTCCTTTGGATTGCCTTTGTCACCTTTTGCGTTGTCAAAAGAATCGCCTTGTTCCTTTGGATTACCTTTGTCATTTTTCGTGTTGTCGAAAGAATCGCCTTGTTCTTTTGGATTGCCTTTTGTCATCTTTCGCATTGTCGAAAGAATTGCCTTGTTCCTTTGGATTACCTTTGTCATCTTTCGCGTTGTCGAAAGAATCGCCTTTCTCCTTTGGATTGCCTTTTGTCATCTTTCACGTTGTCGAAAGAATCGCCTTGTTCCTTTGGATTACCTTTGTCATCTTTCGCGTTGTCGAAAGAATCGCCTTGTTCCTTTGGATTGCCTTTGTCATCTTTCGTGTTGTCGAAAGAATCGCCTTGCTCCTTTGGATTGCCTTTGTCATCTTTCGCGTTGTCGAAAGAATCACCTTATTCCTTTGGATTGCCTTTTGTCATCTTTCGCATTGTCGAAAGAATCGCCTTGCTCCTTTGGATTGCCTTTGTTATCTTTCACGTTATCGAAAGAATCACCTTGTTCCTTTAAGTCGCCTTTGTCATCTTTCGCGTTATCGAAAGAATCGCCTTGTTCCTTTAAGTCGCCTTTGTCATCTTTTGCGTTGTCGAAAGAATCACCTTGTTCCTTTAAGTCACCTTTGTCATCTTTCAAGTTGTCGAAAAAATCGCCTTGTTCCTTTGGATTACCTTTGTCATCTTTCGCGTTGTCGAAAGAATCACCTTATTCCTTTGGATTGCCTTTGTCATCTTTCGCGTTGTCGAAAGAGTCGTCTTGCTCCTTTGGTTTGCCTTTGTCATCTTTCACGTTGTCGAAAGAATCGCCTTTCTCCTTTGGATTGCCTTTTGTCATCTTTCGCGTTGTCGAAAGAATCGCCTTGTTCCTTTGGATTGCCTTTGTCATCTTTCGCGTTGTCGAAAGAATCGCCTTGCTTCTTTGGATTGCCTTTTGTCATCTTTCGCGTTGTCGAAAGAATTGCCTTGTTCCTTTAGATTACCTTTGTCATCTTTCGCGTTGTCGAAAGAATCGCCTTGTTCCTTTGGATTGCCTTTGTCATCTTTCGCGTTGTCGAAAGAATCGCCTTGCTCCTTTGGATTGCCTTTGTCATCTTTCGCGTTGTCAAAAGAATCACCTTATTCCTTTGGATTGCCTTTTGTCATCTTTCTTATTGTCGAAAGAATCGCCTTGCTCCTTTGGATTGCCTTTGTCATCTTTCGCGTTATCGAAAGAATCACCTTGTTCCTTTAAGTCGCCTTTGTCATCTTTCGCGTTATCGAAAGAATCGCCTTGTTCCTTTAAGTCGCCTTTGTCATCTTTCGCGTTGTCGAAAGAATCGCCTTCTTCCTTTAAGTCGCCTTTATCATCTTTCACGTTGTCGAAAGAATCGCCTTGCTCCTTTGGATTGCCTTTATCATCTTTCGTGTTGTTGAAAGAATCGCCTTGTTCCTTCGGATTACCTTTTGTCATCTTTCGCGTTGTCGAAAGAATCGCCTTGTTCCTTTGGATCGCTTGCGTCTATCTTTCACGTTGCTGAAAGAGTTGCCTTATTCTTCGTTGAGAAAAAATTGCCTTATTCATCTTTTGCGTTGTCAAAAGAGTTGCCTTACTCTTCTCTGAAAGAGTTTGCCTTGTTTGTCTTTCGCGTTGCCGAAAGAGTTACCTTATTCTCGTCAAAATGTTGTCATATCCATCTTTCGCATTATCGAAAGAGTCGTCTTACTCCTTACCATATTCATATTTCACACTGATGGAAAATTCACCGGATCATCTTGATCATCTTCTAAAATCGCCTCTTACAATCTCATTTCCATCGCCTCGTTCCTCTTCAAGAAAAGTTGTCTTATTCACTTTTCGATATTCCATTTTCTGCCCGATCAGGATAAGGGTATAAACCTGAGCCTCATTCAAAGATGTATTTCATTTTCTACCCGATCAGGATAAGGGTACAAACCTGAGCCTCATTCAAAGAGGTATTTCATTTTCTACCCAATCAAGATAAGGGTACACACCTGAGACTCATTCAAAGAGGTATTCCATTTTCTGCCCGATCAGGATAAGGGTACAAACCTGAGCCTCATTCAAAGAGGTATTTCATTTCCTGCTCGATCAGGTTAAGTGTACAAACCTGAATCTCATTTCAATGAGGTATTTCTTTCCCCAATCAGGTTAAGGGTCAAACCTGAGCTTCGTTCCATACGAAGCATTTTTTGTCCCATCCAGGTTAACGGCTAAAACCTGAACTTTGCTCTCACAGAGCAAAATCTATTTTCTCTTTATTCTCCATTTCATATCTACCATCTTCCTCGGGCTAATTTTTTCATACCCAGTCAGATCCTTCTAACTGGGGCATTTTTTTTATATAGCCCAAATTTGGTGTGTTTTCTTTGCCACTAAGCTCGGCAACAAGCCGACTTAGTAGCAAAGAGGGGCATCTGTAAACACCCCAAATTTTCACTCACCTTCTTGACATTTCCTTCAATCATTACATACTGGTTCTCCGAAATCAATAAAGGGCAAAATGGTCATTTTCTGAGATTAGACCTTGTAGAAAGTCCAAAATTTTATTCCTAAGTCTCAAAATTTCTCCATTTGGACTCAGAAATAGCTTCAAACTACAAAATTTCAAAATCTTATTCTCAACAAGAAGCTAGAATTTCCAATTTTGAATTCAGAGCGGCATTTCAGGAAACATGTCTTTGCATAACATTGCATGAACATTTCATATCATTTCACTGCACAACATGTCATTTTGAGATCCAGAACTCCTGATTTTCAAAATTGTCAATCCAGATTTGATTTTTAAACTTTTCAAATTTGATTTTTAAAACCATGGGATTTCAAAATTGCCAATCTTTCCCATTTTACCCCCAGGACCTTGAATTACAAAAGTTTTTCTCAAGGAAAACAATCTGGATATTTGGATATTGATTTTAAAGATTTTATCTTAAAACTTTTTGCAAAAAGATTTTAAATCTCTTTACAAAATTTTTTACATTTACTTTATCCATATTTTTGCCCTGGAAAACCAATTTTTCCAAATTCTTGAAAATAAACAAAGTTTTATCTCGTGTTATAAAAAATTCCAAAAAAAAGTTTATTTCTTCTGTCTTTATTTTTCAAATAAATGGAGCGGGACCCGCCTTTGAATTAGCATCACACTCAGATTCCCAGGTAAATTGCTTATTTTCAAGCGAGACCCACCCGAAGATCGCACCAATTTGCAAATTCTTCTTTTTAATTTCTTAATGTTATTTGTTTATTCATTTTTTTTAGTTAGTGGGCCCACACACATGTGGCACCCCAATTGAAAATAAAAGATTTTCTAAAACAAAATAAAACTTTTTTTTCCAAAAGGATTTTAAAAGTAGGTTGAGGTGGCATTTCCATAAAAACCTCTCATTTATTTCAATACTCATTTTTTTATTTTATTCCTCTTTATTGATTTGTTTAAATAAATTTTTTTTTTAAGAAGGATGCAGCCTTAAATGGCACAACCGAACTTCCAAAAAAATAAAAAAAATAATAAATTTCATTTTACCTAAAACTTAGGTAAATGAAACAAAGTTTTAAAAAAAGAAGATGCGCCCCTCTTGAAACGGCTGTTTCAAAATTCAAAAGAGGTAACAGAACCTCATGAAAGGGGGGGGGGGCTGCGATTTTTTTGGAAAAGGTGGTTCAAAATCTTTAAAAAGAGGAGTTTTGGGGAAGCAAAGGGGGAGAGGAAAAGCTGGCAGATTGAATTTTATTTTTTTTGGTTTTGCAGGGGTCTTCCACCTCCAACCAGTTGCAGTCCATCTTTCCTTCATCTCAGCCACAGGAAACCGCCTTTCCCTTGCTGGTGCAAAGGATCCACAAACCCATCTACAGCTGCTTCACCTTTCCTTCAGCCCACCAACGTTTTCCCCATCTAATTCAGTCCATCTCCATCCGCAGGAGAGCCAGCTGCATCACCATCCTTCACCCTTCTTCAGCCCACCCGCAGGTTGATGCCCCTTCATCGCTGGTCACAATACTCCAACCGTCATCAGTTCCTTCACATTTGCCTTCAAACAGCAGGCTGTCGTCCCGTTTCATTCAGATAGGTAGCAGGAGGTCCAGCGTGAAGCAGCACTTCCCACCTTTTCTTCAATCCAGCCAGTGTCTCCCTCTTCTTCAAGCCTATCAGCAGGATATACAGCAGTAAGCCCCACGGTTGCTGCCTCTTCTTCATTTCCCTCCTGCAGAGCTCCAGCCACAGTAAGATTCCTCACCTTCTATATTTAAATTATGTTTCCTTGATATATGCCTCA
Source organism: Nuphar pumila (assembly GCF_984573655.1). Lineage (NCBI taxonomy): Eukaryota > Viridiplantae > Streptophyta > Magnoliopsida > Nymphaeales > Nymphaeaceae > Nuphar > Nuphar pumila. The sequence goes on along the minus strand of NC_143257.1, from coordinate 49,678,105 downwards.
TTGACGCCCCTGTTGCAATATCGATTTGCCAATGGAAATTTCGATTTGCATCTAGGCTACATCAATAGAATATATGCATACATATATTCTAACAATCTGTTGTGCATGACAATGATTAACAGGTGAATCATTAAATTAATTTCTCACATTTTTTGCATCTTAGTTTTTTTTTTCATTTCATATTTTTTGTTTGCTTTATTTTTTTTGTTGTTTTTAACCTGTCACATTTCTGCATCTATCATTAGCTTTAATATTTCTTTTGTTTCTGTTAGCTTCATCCAGATTTATGCATCCTGTAAATATTCGATATAATGGATGCTAGTATATCTTAGTTTATCTAATGAATATAGATGTGTTCTATATTAGTGATAAGTCCTAAAAAAAAAAAAACACAGCTTGCTGGAAATTGATAGATGTTTTTGCTACTAGATGTCTTGCTGATGTTGATGAGCTCTTATTAAAACAGAGCTAAGCAATCCTGTGTTGCTTGCTGGAAATTGGTAGATATTTTTGCTGCTAGATGTCTTGCTGATGTTGATGAGCTCTTATTAAAACAGAGTTAAGCAATCTTGCGTTGCTTGCTGGAAATTGGTAGATGTTTTTGCTGCTAGATGTCTTGTTGATGTTGATGAGCTCTTATTAAAAACAGAGCTAAGCAATCCTGCATTGCTTGCTAGAAACTCGTAGATGTTGCTGCTAGATGTTTTGCTGCTAGAAATCTTGCTGTAATTTTTTTTAGCATTTGTTACAAGATAGTTCATTATTGATGAATAGTAATGAAAATCCCCTGTCATCTACCAGCTGCACTTTCAAACTCAACAACTTCTACTACACTTCATCACCATTTTCCTCACCTTCAGCCTTAAACATTGCCTCACCAACAACAAGCTTCAGGCACTTACACTTCCATTTGCAGCATCAATTACATATTTTGTTTTATCATTTTTTTACAACATCTTCACTTTTCCACTAAGCTTTTCACAGCCTTTTCATAATATCCTTGAAACAGCCCATGGTGTTTCCACAATACATTTCTTGCACACTGTATATGTCATGTATTTATCCATTTTCTGTTGCAGGTACCCAGTCTTGATAATTGTCCATGTTCATGTATGAATATTTTAATATCCATTCAGGCTTTATAAGTATCTTTGCATGCTTTGTTATGGATATATAGGGAAGCTCCATACCCAATTCTACTGCAAAATATGTTATAATTTGGAAATTACGGCTTCGTGAAATCCCCTACAGAAACTGTATATACCTGTATTTTCTGATTTTACCCATTATATATAAAATTTCAATTCTTATGTGCATTTTCTCATTATATGTATATATATCTATATATATATCTATGTATATTTACATATATATATATATATACATATACATGTATATATATATATATATATATATATATATATATATATATATATATATATATATATATATATATATATATCCCTTCATGTGCACTTATTTTCATATATGAGCATCCATGTATCTATTTTCTCATATAAATACACCTTCATTGTTACATGTCATTTAGCACCTATTTTAGCAATTTTGATATATGTATACATCTCTTCGTTGTATATATTATATATACATACCCATTTCCTTGGTTTCCTTGTACTAATTCTCATTTTGCAGGAAAATCTGGAGGATGCTGATTCTTTCTACACTCTGTATTTCATTTATTTTGACTTATGTTAGAGATGTAGCAATTAAATATGGAATAATATTTACTTTTACTGCTTAGATTAGGATGCATCTCATGTAGTTTGATTCCTGCAATATCCTGATTCTATGATTCATATATCTCAATTTTCAAAATTCACTGTGGATGAACACAAATGGAACGTGCACCAACTCTTAGAGAGTTGATGAACTCGGTGGAGTCCATATTTACGGCCCTAGTCGGAATATGGACGAGACCCAGATCCATCATCTTTCTACTAGTCACACTGAGCCTACACTCTTAGGCTATCTTAAAATGCACATCATATTTCTAAATTTTCAAAATATTGTTAATTAACTCAAGTAAACTCTGAACATATTCATGGCCACAGTCAGAATATGTGAAGGATTTACTTTGGCTTAATCCACATTTTTCCAACAAATTTTTCAGAAAGCTTTTCAAAGTGCATTCATTCATTCAAATCATCTGCATCATCTGTTTTTCTCATGATTTTCTCAAGAAATTTTCACTTCATGGAAATCGATTCCTCAAGAAACTATGAAGATTTTCGAAGTTGGATTTCCCAAGTTAAAGTTTTCCCTTGATTTTCCCTGAAAATGTTATTTTCTTAAGATTCGTTTTCAAAAAGGAATTTCTCATCTTTCTCAAGAATCAAAGTTGATTTGCAGATATTTCAAGGACAATGTTTTTAGGATTTCAATTTCCTAAGTTTGAATTTCCTTCTCCAATGAGCTTTCCTATAAATTTTCCATCATTTTCCTAAGAAAAATCTCAAAGTCTGAGTTTTCCCGACAAGCGTTTTTCTTTTCACATGTTCATCTTTTCTCAAGAATTCCTTCCATTTTCCCGAGATTCTCATTTCTTCATGATTTTCCAAATCTTTATAAACTTTCTCGAGATTTTCCCGAGATTCTCATTTCTTCAAGATTTTCCAAATCTTTATAAACTTTCTCGAGATTTTCCTGAGATTCTCAGTTCTTCATGGTTTTCTAAATCTTTATAAACTTTCTCGAGATTTCAAATCTTCTTCGTCTGAGTTTCTTGAGAGTTTGATTTCCATTTTTTTTTCTGAGAAATGTTGTTCAACTACAAATGTTTTCTAAGCATATATCATATTTTTCCAATTTACATTTTCCAAAAATCTCGTAGCACATGCCTGAATTCTCTGTGCATTTAGGATAGAACACAATTTCGATGATTTAACCAAGTCAAGCATAATTTTGGTCCTTGGTTCGATTACCCTTGTTAAAGGCGGCAGGAACGGTCGAACCTCGTACCGATAGGTCGAGCCCCATCCCATGGATTTTCCCATAAATTTTCAAAACGGAGGCGAGTATTTCAAAACAATTTCTAAAATCCGGTCAAGTTTGAATCGTGAAAGCATTTTTCTCTCTCTTCCGCAAGGAAGGGAAGACGGGAAAATTTTTGCGACGATAACAGCAATCCTGACAAGTTATAAGAAACTGGATTTCAAATCCCAACCAGTGAAAACACTGGATTTGAAATCCCGACCAGTGAAAACACTGGATTTTTGAAATCCCGACCAGTTATGAGAAACTGGATTTTGAAATCCCGACTAGTTATGAGAAACTGGATTTTGAAATCCCGACCAGTTATTAAAAACTGGATTTTGAAAATCCTGACCAGTTATGAGAAACTGAATTTTAAAATCCCGACTAGTTATGAAAAACTGGATTTTGAAAATTCCGACCAGTAATGAGAAACTAGATTTTGAAATCCTGACCAGTTATGAGAAACTGGATTTTGAAATCCTGACCAGTTATAAGAAACTAGATTTTGAAATCCCGAACAGTTATGAGAAACTGGATTTTGAAAATCCCGACCAGTTATGAGAAACTGGATTTTGAAAATCCCAACCAGTTATGAAAAACTGGATTTTGAAATCCCGACCAGTTGTGAAAAACTCGATTTTAAAATCCCGACCAGTTGAAACACTGGATTTTGAAATTCCGACCAGTTTATGAAAAACTAGATTTTTTATTGAAAAAGGTTTTATCTGAAGGTTTTGAAAATGATTGAAATCGAGAGAGTATAACCCGAGGGTTGAGAAAATGATAAAATTTTGAAGATATTTTAACCCAGAGGTTGGGAACTGATGGAATTGAGAGATTAAAGATCTGAAGGTTTGGAAATGATAGAATTGAGAAATTGCACCCTGAAGGTTTGATTTGCGAAACAGATTGATTTGGGAGCTCAACCATCGTGAGTTGGGACTTTTGAAATACATGACCAGCGAGAGCTGGGTCTTTTTATAATGCATGACCAGCGAGAACTGGATCTTTTGAAATGCATGACCAGCGGGAGCTAGATCTTTTCAGAATACATGACCAGCAAAATCTGGATCTTTTGGAATACATGACCAACGAGTGTTGGATCTTTTGAAATAAGTCGAATTAGAAAGTTCTAGTCAGAACTCGATTTGTAGAAGAAAAAACTTTGATCAGAAGGTTGAATTTTTAGAAAGTTACCAGTGCGAGGACCGTATTTTGAAAAATGAGCTCAATATACGATTGAAAAGTTTGAGAAATAACCAGTGCGAGGACCGGGTTTTAAAGATGAACTCGATTTTTAACAAGAATTTAGAAATCAAAGATCCTTGGTGAAAATTAATGGACCAACATAGTTTAACTGTATGTGGTATGCTTTCAGGATTTATCCCCTTATCCTGAACGGGGAGAACAATAAAAAGGATACCTCATTGAAAGGAGGCATCAGGTTTATCCCTTAACCTGAAAGGGTATTAGAAATAAAGCTTGATAAGATTTAATAATAGATTAGACGAAAAATTGCTAAAAGTTGACAAAATTGTCAATAGTTTGATGATAATTTGATTAAATTTGAGAAATGAGCAAAAATGAATGAAATTAATAAAGATTACAAGATTAATTGAAAATTGGTAGGATTTGGAAAAAAAGAGTCTTTGTCTAATCCTGCCTGCATATGATGAAGGAAGACAATTATAGATCAAAATAAAATGCCCCAGTATTATGGAGAAGAATGTGAGAATTATGTGATCATCCCAAAAATTTTCCTCTCTTGATATTCTCTCTCTTCCTTCTCTTTTCCTTTCCAACCTCTATTTCCTCCTTTTTGAAGGGAAAAAAATGAAAGATAGAAAGAAAGAGAGAAGTGAAAAGAAAAGAAAAGAAAAGAGGAAAAGAGGAACTCTTTTGCGGGGTCTCACTTGACCTTAATTTTGAAAATATTTAAGAAAATAACTGCCTCCGTTTTGAAATATTTGCGGGAAAACTGGGAGACAGGATCCGCTCGTCGGTACGAGGTTCGACCATTCCTGGCACCTTTATCAGGGGTAATCGAACCAATGGTCAAATTCGTGCATTTTGCTTTGCTAAGAAATTATCTAAGAATTTATTCTAAGTCTAAATGCACAAAAAATCATGCTTGTGCAAATGCAAGGATGTATGCTTTTTCAAAAAATGATTTTGGAAATCTCCAAGTATTTCTAAGATGAATCTGATAATAGAGTGAAGAAATGGTTTTTCACTTTAGAACTTAAGATTTAAAGTTTTAAGTTTTTGGAATAATCAGAGTTTGGAAAAATGAATCTGGATTTTGAAAGAGATGATTTTGAAGTTTGAGATAAAAGGAGAAGAAAGGAAATTTCAAAGTCATAAATGAACTTTGAATCAGAATAGAGATGAAACAGAATTGAATTCTAACTTTGAAGTTTGAAATCAGAAGGAGATTTGGAAAAAAAATAGAATTGGTTTTTTGGAATTTTTGGGAGTCAAGATAAACTTGGATTTTGAAATTTGGAATGAAATAGAATTGGATTTAAGTATTGGAATTGGGAATAGAAGTTGATTTGAAATTTGGAATTCAAGATGGAATTTGAATCCAAAGTCTGGATTCTAAATTGAGATCAAAATTGAATTCTGGATTCAGAATTCGAGAATGAGAATTGGATTTGAAATCTGGGATGAAATGGAATCAGATTCTGGATCCTAAAATGGGTTTTGGATCTGAAGTCTGAGATCCAAGATGAAGTTGGTTTCTGGATCTTAGAATAGATTTTGGATCTGGAGTCTAAGATCCAATATGGAATTCAATTCTGGATCCTAAGTGGAATTTTGATTTGAAGTCTGAGATCCAAGGTGGAGTTGGATTCTGAATTTTAAATAGAATTGAATCTAAGATTTGGAATGGAATTTGGATCTGAAGTCTGAGATCTAAGGTGGAATTGGATTCAAAATTTGGATCATAGAATGGATTGGGTTCTAACTTTGGATTTGAACTTTTGAAAGTCCAAGTAGGACTTTTAAAGATGGATCTGGGTTTTGAAAACCCAGAGTTGAATTTGAAAATTTTAAGAAGAGTCAAGTTTTGAGATTTAGAATCAATCTCAAACTTTGATTTTGAATTTTGAAGGTAATAAGATAGAACTTGATTTTGAAACAGAAGGTGACTTCAAAGTTTAAATTGGACTTTGAAGTTTGGATTTTGATCTGGAAATTGAAATTTGAATACAAAATGATTTTGAAATTTCAAAGTCAAATTGGACTTTAAAATTGAAATTTTGAATCTTGAAATGTGATAGAATTGAATTTGAATCAATAAATGAGATTTGATGTGAGAAATGAAGAAAAAAAAAAGGATCACTTGGAATTTTGAAAAGGAAATATTGAAAATATGATGCAATTCTATACTAAATGATGAATGAATTTAAATAATTTTGAAATTGGATTTGAAAATCATATTTCATTCTTAAAATGAATGTAAATAAGATTAATGATATAATACACTACTGACTATGGTCATTGAATGTATTATATAATAATCATATCTAAATTCAAATGAAGAATCGAACATATTTTGGTGCTTTTATAGAGTTTAGAAAGAAACTAACTCTCAGTATACCCTGACTATGGCCATTGGTATACGTATTGAATCAATTTTAAACTAAACTCTGATAAAAGAGAAAAATATTTAAAGAAAACATGATGAATTTTGAAAAGGATTCAGTGTTGATCCAGTGTTATTTTATAAAAGATAAAAATGCTAAGTTTTGTTTACATCCTGACTATGGCCATTGATGTAAATCATCAACTTAGGATTAATTACCTCTTACGAAATGGTGCACGTGTCATTCGTGTTTCACCATTGTGAGATTTTGAGAAATAAAGGCAAAAAGCATGAAAATAAACAATTTATGATATTTACAATGCTCATTCATTCTATCTAAAACAGAAAATGTAAATTCTCATTAAGATCTAACTATTACAATACATAAAATTGAATTTACAACTCCCAATAATGACCTTTTTCCATATATTCCCTGCAAAACACTTTGATTAGTATGAAAAGAGAAGAGAAATTGCCTATATCATATAGATGTTAATGATGGAATGCTCATGCGCCAAGATATAAATGAAGGACAAGATGAAGAATGACATTGCATACCTATATACACACATATATACATGCATATATATGTATATATCCATATGTATAAATATACATATATATGTATGTATATACATATATGAGACATATACAAGGGATTGATATACAGAAAATGGGAATGCTTGAAGATGTTGCAAAGAATGGAAAAGATGGCTGTCCCTTAATGGGATTTTAAATTGTAACCAACCAGGGTTTCCTTTTCATTGTTTCATATTGACATAAATTTAACCAAGCATTGGCTGGTTGGCTGCAAACAAGTACATGAGATTAGGCTCAGGGTGGATGATGGACCGAGAATGGTAATAATGTGGGATATTTATTATGGGGTTTTGAAAGACAAATTACAGCAGTGCCTTGGCACTGCTACACAACAGTGCCAGGCACTGCTACGGGTACAGGGGAAAATATTGACAGTAGTGCATTGGCACTGCTATAAATCTATGAAAGATTACAGCAGTGCCAAGAACTGTTGTATGTAAAGATACATGCAGGGAAGACATACTGTGGAGAAGCCAGGTTCACGTCAAACCCTGCTCCATCAGCCATAGTTGTAATGGCATAGTATGACAACAAGAGAAAAACACTATGTCGAGTGTTTGTAAAGCATAGGTCTATGGTAATGAAGGGGTGAATAGATATGATGGGCAGTTGTGTCATAACAATATCTTCTGTTGTAAATTTATAAAAAAAAAGACTGCTCAAACTGCAAAGATGGGGGCCATAGCAGTGGTTGCCACTGTTATGAGTGCTAAAATGAAAATCACAGTCGGCACTGTTGTAGCCTGTGGAGGTTTGGGTGTTGTGCATTCTAAAGTTCAGAAAAAAAGTTGAACCCCCAGCGTAGATGACTGGTTGAGGTTAGTATAAACAACCTGACAGAAATCTGAGAAGAGCAATAAAAAGGCAGTTAAGTTTCAATATAAACATCTGATAAAATAGCTTTTGAGCACTAAATATTTACCTTGATAAAATACAAGCTTCCTGAAATAAAAAAAAAGGGGCAAACAGTTTGGTTTAGAAGCATACTATCATCAGTGAGCCAAAGTATGAAAACAAGAGTAAAGTTCCACATGAAAACTAATTAAGGACTTAGGGGAAAATCAGAGCATCAATAATGCATATATCGGCAGGTAAAATGAAGCCATCATTCAGGATCTGAATCACCTATGAGTCTTGTAAAGAAACAAACGAACAAACCTTTACTTACAGAAATTGGAGGTATAAATGAAAACTGAATTTTATCAGAATTGCACAGATCACCTGTTAAAAATAACAATTCCTTTTGACTCTTCAAATGAAGACAATAATCTAATGAAATGATGATGCCGGGATTAATGAACCAATTCACAGGGAGGAAAAAGTGGGATTATGAAATTTTTATGGATTTCAGTAGAGAACCCATGACAGTTTCTAAAATGATTGAAATCAACCTTTTCCCTGTACTTAGATTTAGACTCGATTTCCTAGAATATAGTGAAGACAAATGGAGAGACTTATGGCTACAGACATACTTCCATTCATTACAAAACTAATCCTCTTTGATTTTAAAGTATGATCATATAAATGCCTCCAACTTTAGTTTCAATGTCATGCTCTGTAGAAACATGAAGGCTTTACAGGAGATGTAAGTGTTCACAGGGCATATGGGCAAATAACAAAGATGATGTTAAAAAAAAATTGCAGTGAATGGTCATCAGTTCTTATCATTAAGTGCACAAAATCAAACGATAGAAGTAGATGCCATAACACCAACAGGTTATACAAATGGATATGGATTTTATGCTAATAAAAAAAAAAGGCTACGAGAGTGGGACAATACAAAATAACACCCTGATGGGCACTGCATAACACAGAGAATACCATCTGATACAAGATGACTCCAATAAACATGATAGTATTAATATTGATATGTTGCTTGCATGATGGGTGTTCTACAATAGATCAAATGAAAACCCTTATGATCGAACAAAACATTTCCTAGTAGTGACTGGTAAGGATCAGAGAGAAACAGAAATACATGAATGCAAGGGAAAGACATGAAGGAAAATATCGGCAATAAAATGCATATTGTAAGCAGAGATCACATATAAACAGCAAAAGAGAAAAAAAAAACAGAATCACAGGAAGAAGCTAATGAGAAACATCGATCCTGTGGATTGATTGTTAATGTCAGCAATATCCAGTGATCGCTGAAACTGGCAGTAACTCTTAGTGACTTTACAGGATTTCCATGATTGGCCATGAATCGGAGCTTTATTAACGTCCTGTGTGTTAAACTTTCCCTCATCAAAATTCTTCCACCTTCAGGAATTAAGAGAAGACAGGCTTGCAGATGTTCCAAAATCTAGATTTCATCTTTAAGATCTTCGATCATTGATCATTCCATTAGTTTGGTAGACAAACCTTTAAATATTCAATAAGAATCTGACAAAATTCATAAAATCTGGATCTGATTTGGAAATCTGATTCAAATTTCTGATTGAATCCAGACCTCTGATTCTTTCCAAAATATCACTTGGCCTGAGTTGATTTTCCATTTAATGGTGGAACGATATGTGACTGATCATTGATAGATCAGTAGACAGAGCGACAATGCGTATTAGAATCAAAACAAAAAAAATGAAAAAAGTGCAAAAATCTAAGTTGATGTTGGGATAATTCTATCCCATCTCTGTTGCACAGGGATATGTCGAGGTTGCTAAAGGCAACTCAGGCACTACCCACGGTGCGTCAATGGGGGCAAATGACTAAGAAGAACAGAAAGTGAAGATAATAGAGAGGGGATTTGAAGGGACTTACTCTCTTTTTTTTTAGCAGGGATTTGAAAGAGGGAAACGAGACTCTTGTTCTATCTTGGAGGCCTCTTGCTGCGGATACGAATAGTTCTCTGATTTTGTAAGAATCCTGATGAAGTCCAGAATCGATCCCTTCCAGCAAGTTGATGAAAAGAAACACAGAAGAAGGAACTGGGTGGAAGAGGTCGAGTGCTTCACAATGATCGATGGAGAGAATAGTTGTCAAGTGGAGTGAAAATGGATGGCGACAACGGATTTGCAGAGAAGCTTCGATGATGATGGGTTTAATGGATGCCCAGCCCTTCTCCTTCACGCCCTTTTTAAAGAAGGGGAGGAAGCTTCATGAATTCGTTAGTTGAAGATGGATGGTGTGAAGAAGATGGGTTTGTTTGAGATCAACGATGAAGAGAGGAGAAGGAAACGCGCGGGAGGAGTCTGTTGGATTTTTTTCTCTTTTCCCAAAAGTGGATTTCCCTTTTAAGAATTTTTTTTGTAAAATGGTTAAAAAGTGAGGTTTTTAGAAAAATCAAATTAAAAAGTTTCAAAACCATTTGTTTTCCTCGTAATTTTTCCAATTTTTTGTTTTTGTGTTATTTTTCCATTTTTTTGTATTTTTTGAATAAAATCCTAAGATTTACGAGGAAATAAAGATTTAAAACTGATTTTTTTGTATTTTTACAAAATATTTACAAAAGAGAGTTTTTCTGAGAATTCAAAGCTATTTCTCTGAAAAATTCTTTAGAAAATGAATTTGGACCCGGAATTTGAGGTGATATTCGAGGTTTGGACCTTGAATCAAGAAAATATAAAATAGTGGATCCAAATGGGTGCCGAATGAGCCATTCAGAAAAATGTTTTTGGTATTTTATAATTTCAATTTGTAATTTGAACAACGAGGCTCAGATTTGGATCTTAAACATCGGGTTCAGCTCCGAAATCGAGTTTGAATGGAATTTGATCCAGAAAATCCAAAGAACAATTGAAAATTAGCTTTGATTTTCTCAGAAAATGGGGTCAGGGGCAAAAAGGACATTTTTACAAAACTTTGAAAAAATTGGGGTGTTCACAGATGCCCCTCTTTGCTACTAAGCCGGTTGAAAGCTTAGCTTAATGGCAAAGATAACACTCCAAATTTTGAAAATGCCCCAGTCAGCAGATCTGAGCTGGGTGTGGAAGAATTATTTTAAAAAATATGGCTCTTCAGGTTTAAAACCTTATCCTGAATGGTTTTGGGGGGACGAAATCCTCGAAGATGATGTGATCAAATAATAGAAATGAGGAAATCATGATGGGATTTTGTGTGAACATCCTGAAATGGTAGAATAAGAATTTTGATTAAGTCTCGTGGGTGAGAGAAGATACTCTTTTTTTGGAATGATTTAGATTTAGCCCTTAACCTGGATGGGACGAAGATATATCAAGATAAATTGAATGAGAAAGGGAATGCATGATGACCTTGATGGGACATTTTTGGAAAATGCCTCGTGAAATGAAGCTCAAGTAGGATTCTATCCTGGATGGATATACAAAGCATGGGTTTCTTGATGGGAAGAACCATGATGGGACTGGAAGAAAAAAAAATTGTGAAAACAAAAAATCTCGTTAAAATGGGACTCAGGTTTAACCCAAACCTGAATGGGAAATCTACCACATGGATTTCTCAAATGGAGAAACCATAATGGGACCTTCGGAGTTTGGACGAAAAAATCCGAAAGGGGGTTTGCGAAAGGAGGAAAATAGGGTTCCCTAAAGCTTTTGAAAAGGGGAAAAAATTGGGCATCTCATTGCTGAGACTGAAATAGCTTTTAAAATCAAAAGACCTCTTGCAGAAGGTTCGGGTTTGACCCTTAACCTGAGTGGGGAAATCTACCATATGGATTTCTCAAATGGAGAAACCATAATGGGACCTTCGGAATTTGGATGAACAAATCCAAAAGGGGTTTTGTGAAAGGAGGAAAATAGGGTTCTCTAATGCTTTGAAAAGGGGAAGAAATTGGGCGTCTCATTGCTGAGACTGAAATAGCTTTTGAAATCAATGACCTCTGGCAAAAAATTCAGGTTTAACCCTTAACCTGAGTGGGGAATCTACCATACAGATTTCTCAAAGCTGTGATGGGACAGGAGAGATACTTCAACTGAATGGGGTAACTCTTCTAAAAGATATAAACAACGCTAGGTTGCATCAAAACAGATATTGAATATTTGTTTCATTCTTGGAATATCTAGAAAATTTTGCCAATAAGATAAAATCGTAGTTGATTCAAAAACGCTTGAAAATGTGCATGTATGTGCAAAAAGACATTCCCTCTTTTACTTAGAGTATTTCCTCCATCGAGGTTAACTCCTCGGTTTTAAGAGTCAAATTCAAAATTTTAGCGCTGATGATTTTCTTCAAGGAAGCTATTCATTTCCTTGATATGAAAAGAGAAGAAATATTCTTAATTTCATAAAAGCAAGTAATAAAGAGATATTGATAAAAGAATTTTGCATGAGAAAAGATGACTTCTAGCAACTTTGGCAGTTTGATATTTGGGTGTTTTCTCTGTGATGATCCTTTTGCACTCTTTTTGAGTCATTAAACTTTCTCGGTTTTTCACATCATCCTTCATTTAGATGTGTCCTGACTTTTCTCTCTTTTTCGGGGAAGGGTATGTCACAAACTCCTTCATCTTGGAGATGCTCTGATCCTTCTTTTATCTCAGGGATCCTATTGATGACATTGGCTCAAAAAGTCTTTAGATGATAGCAGAAATCAAAATATCTTTTAGGGTTTGTTGGTAGGTTCATCACACTCGCCTTCATCTTAACGGTGATCTGAACTTTCTCTGAAAGGATCCTTCACAAACTCCTTCATCTCGGAGATGATCCAAATCTTCTTTGGCCCCGGGGGTCTAGCTCGCATATTCGTCTTCATCTTGACGACAGTTGAGAGATCCCTTTTGCAGATATTTGATTGCGACTTTAAATGAATGAGAATATATGGGTTGAGTGGATTCTTTTTATAGCTCGAGATATTTCCCCTGCCTGATTGCCAGATAGCTGTCTTTAAACATGCACCATAGCCATGATCAATATCAATTCGCTTCTGGCTTTTCAACATCATTGAAGATTTCTTTCACTGATCATATCGAGGACATTTCTTACATCCTTTTGGTTGATCAACAGGAAAAGATTTGAATTTTACCTCTTTTTCGCAAAAAGTTTCACCTTTTTGGAAAGAATACTATAGGTAATCTGAGGAAGTTCTTTTGTGTAATCAGATTTTTAGAATCAACAAGTGTTTTTAGCAAATTGGCATAATGTTCCAGAATTCTTTTGTGAAATAATCACTCAATATGAATTTTGATGAGACCTTTAGCTGTAATTTGAAGAAATGGTGTAAGAATCAGACCTTAGAAAACTTGACTGATGAAATACATTAGGTTTTGGAAATCCCGACCAGTTATGAGAAACTGGATTTTGATAATCCCGACCAGTGAAAACACTGGATTTCAAATCCCGACCAGTTATGAAAATTGGATTTCAAATTCTGACCAATTATAAGAAACTGGATTTCAAATCCTGACCAGTGAAAAATACTGGATTTCAAATCCTGGCCAGTGAAAAATACTGGATTTCAAATCCCGACCAGTTATAAGAAACTGGATTTCAAATCCCGACCAGTGAAAAACACTGGATTTTAAATCTCGACCAGTTATGAAAAACTGGATTTCAAATCCCGAGCAGTGAAAAATACTGGATTTTGAAAATGAAGGATTTAATCTGATGGTTTGAAAGTGATTGAATTTGGGAGATTATAACCCAAGGGTTGAGAAAGTGATAAGATTTTGAAGATATTGCAACCAGAGGTTGAGAAACTGATAGAATTTGAGAGATTGAAGATCTTGAAGGTTTGGAAATGATAGAATTGAGGAGTCGTACCCTAAGGGTTTGATCTTTTGGAATACACGACCAGCGGGAGCTGAATCTTTTGAAATACATGACCAACAAGTGTTGGATCCTTTGGAAATACATGACCAACTGGTATTGGATCTTTTGAAAATACATGACCAGCGAGATGCTGGATCCTTTGGAAATACATGACCAACGGGATGCTGGAATGTTTGAAATACATGAAATTCGGAATTTTAAGTCAGAATTTGATTTGTAGAAGGAAAAGCTCTAATTAGAAGGCTGAATTTAGGAAGTTACCGGTGCAATGACCAGTTTTTCCAAATGAGCTCAATATATGATTGAAAGTTTGAGAAATAACCAGTGCGAGAACTGGGTTTTGAAGATGAGCTAGATCTTCAAGACGAATTTAGAAGGTAAAGATTCTTGGTGGGAATTAATGGACCATCAAAGCTTAATTGCATGCGGTCGACTTTCAGGATTTATACCTTATCCTGAACGGGGGAAATAACAAAAAGAATACGTCATTGACAGGAGGCATCAGGTTTATCCCTTAACCTGAAAGGGTATTTTCAAAGATAGAGATGGATGGCAAATAAGATTAATGAAAATTTGTTAACACTTGACAAATATTGACAATAATTTGATAAAAACTTGATTTAAGCGAGGAAATAAACCATATGTATGAAATTTAAAAATTACAAGATCACTTGAAAATTAATAGAATTTGATGAAAAAATTTCGTCTAATCCTGCCTGCATATGATTGAAGGAAGATGATTATAGATAAAAATAAATAAATAAATAAAATGCCCCAGTATCATGGAGAAGAATGTAAGAATTGATAGAAGATCATTGTTTTATTGAAATGGCTCTTTGAATTGTACAAAAGGCTTTAGAATGAAAATTCTAAGTATAAAATTTCTTCAGATACAGAGCGTTGACAGAATCTGACATTTCCACCCCATCTGCGTTGATTAGACAATACGAATTGCGAGGCAATGCTTCCTTAACCACATAAGGGCCTTCCCAATTGGGTGACCACTTGCCCCGTGGTCGATGCTTGAGATGAGTCGTCGATCTGAGCACCAAATCGTTAACTTGAAATCTTCTCTCAATGACGGACTTGATATAGTGTCGGGCTATCCTCTGTCGATAAGCTTGAGCATGCTCTAATGCCTTTAGCCTTTTCTCATCTAGTAAATCCAGTTGCACCAATCTCTGTTGCTGATACTGATCAAACGACAATTCTATAAGGGAAGCAAATTTGAGAGCGGACTTTTGGACGTGGAGAGGCAGCACTACTTCAGTTCCGTAAACAAGTTCTGAAGGAGTGGCATTGGTCGGAGTCCGAATGGTGATTCGGTAAGCCCAAAGTGCATCATAAATTTTCTCATGTCAATCTCGTTCTGTTTTCACAGTCCTTTCCAAAATACGGATCAGAATCTTATTGGTGGCTTCTGCTTGGTCATTCCCTTGAGGATAGTAGGGAGCTGAGAAATGATGGCAAATTCTGAATTTAGAACAAAATAGTTTCATCCTCTCATTTTTTAAATGACTTCCATTGTCTGAAACAATATCATGTGGAATACCGAAGCGGCAAAGAATGTTACTGTGAATGAAAGAAACCACATGGCGGCCTTCTACTTGTTTTCGTCGCAAAAAATTTTTCCTCGTCTTCCCTTCCTTGCGGAAGAGAGAGAGGGAAGCGCTTTCGCGATTCAAACTTGACCGGATTTTGAAAAATGTTTTGAAATACTCACCTCCGTTTTGAAAATTGTGGGAAAATCCATGGGATGGGGCTCGACCTGTCGGTACGAGGTTCGACCGTTCCTGCCGCCTTTAACAGGGGTAATCGAACCAAGGACCAAAATTGTGCTTGACTTAGTTAAATCATCGAAATTATGTTCTATCCTAAATGCAGAGAGAATTCAGGCATGTGCTATGAGACTTTGGAAAATGTAAGTTGGAAAACATGATGTATGCTCAGAAAACCCTTTGGAGTTGAAAAACATTTCTCAGGAAAAAGATGAAAGTCAATTTCTCAAGAAACTCAGATGAAAAAGGGTTTTTGAAATCACGAAAAAGTTCATAAAAGTTTGGGAAAATCAGGAATAGTTGAAAATCCTGGGAAAATAGAAGTGATTCTTGAGAAAAAGGTCAACATTTGAAAAGGGAAACACTTCTCGTGAAAATTCGGACTTTGAGAATTTTCTTAGGAAAATGATGGAAAATTTATAGGAAAACTCATTTGAGAAGAAAAACTGAACTTGAGAAATTAAAATCCTGGGAATCTTAGCCTTAAACCCCTTTGAAAATTGATTTTTGATTCTCGAGAAAGGTTGGAAGACTCCTTTTGAAAATCTTAAGAAAATAATATTTTTCAAGGAAAATCGAGGGAAAACTTTGATTTTGGAAATCCAACTTAGAAGTTTCTTGAGAGACTAGTGATGATGCTTAAATATCACATTTTCTTAACATGTTTTCACTGCATAAATGCATCATCTATAGGTTTAAAGCATACACTTAGGTGCATAATATGATTATAGAGCTTGGGTTCGAATTTCATTGAAATCGGACTTAAAACGAAGGAATTATGGCATTTACAGTGTAACGGTCAAATATCGGATCCGATTTGAGAGATTTGGATCCAGACGCCCATTTGGACTTTGGATCTGGACCAAATTACATGGATTTAACCCAGCTCCAGCCCACTTAAGTTTTATAAAAATATTTTCTAAAAATCCCTGCAGAAAGAGGCGCCCAGGAATTATTTTTATTTTAACACTGTTTTTGAAATTAAACCAAAAGAGGCCAAAACGTCAAAAGGGAGAGGGGGCACCCATTCCAGCTTGTCTTTGCCTTGGTTTTCGTGCCCTAGGGGCACGATTCTAGCTCCAGCCCCTTCTCATCTTCCACCTCCTTCCATCTCCATTGAAGACATGGAGAAAAGCTTGAGAACCAAGCATTCTACCTTGTCTCCCTTTCAATTCTTTTCATTTCTTTATCTTCTATATTGTTTAATATCCATTGTTGCTGCGTTTTGCAGGTGCAGCAGAGGTGGGAAGCATCTATTCTCGTGTGGAAGTGTGA
The DNA here is from genome assembly GCF_984573655.1 of Nuphar pumila. Lineage (NCBI taxonomy): Eukaryota > Viridiplantae > Streptophyta > Magnoliopsida > Nymphaeales > Nymphaeaceae > Nuphar > Nuphar pumila. The sequence goes on along the minus strand of NC_143257.1, from coordinate 49,661,180 downwards.
AACACTCCAATGAGAAGGGCCGACTCTACCTCCATCCGGTCTTCTACGCCCCCCGATCGAGAATCGGTTCACATTTCATCCTCGGTGGATTTCCAACGTGTTGCAGCTGTAGAGCATGGTACCATGGCGTATTTCCAGCATCAACGAGGTCCCGAACGGTGCGAAGCCAAGCAAAGTTCGCTCTTCTTCATCCCCCCACTCTTCGGATCGCCCAAAAGGTAGGTCTTCTCACCCATTGCTTCTAGTTAAAACCTATCATGTGCGTGTGTAATGTGCTGCGTTTTTCTGTATTTTTGTCAGCCTTAGTATAGCTTTTGTTCGTGCAAAAGCCAGCAAGTAGGATGTTTAGGTGTTTGGGTCATTTACTTTTAGGTTTTTCAATCCAACGTTGGGAGTTTTTATGTCTTTTTGGGTGTGTGCGTGTGCTTGAATCCAATATTTCTGTAGGTATGTGTTTTCCAGTGTGTCCCAGTCCATTCATCTTGTTTTGATCCCGTTTAGTATTTTTAGGAGCTATGCCAATGTTCTTTTCTGTTTTTAACGATTTTAGAGTTTGATGAAAGTAAGTGTCGAGTATTGTTTTTATGATTTTTAGGTAGAACGTCCATCCGGCTGTAGTGTTTAGGTTAATTGTCTTTTGATAAATTAGTTAAGGTGTTTTAGTTATTGTTTTATTTAGTTTCAATCATGTAGTTGTCATAGGTATATGTATGTGTAATTTCGGTTTGGCGTTTTTGAGCTTAGTCGCATGTAATGTAACTAGTTAGAGCAAGTTTTCTGTTTTGATTCAATTTCCAGCATGTTAGTGTTTAGTTGTGTGTTTTTATTTTAATTTAGATGGTCATAATCGTGTGTTGGTTGAGTTTAATTTAGATTCGTAATTATCGTGTCTTAGTGATAGAATTGATTTAGTTTTATTAGTTTTTGTTTCATAGATTCATGTAGAATTGTAGTTAACTATATTCAGTTTTTGATTTCTGTAGTGAAGTAAGATATGTTAATGTGTGCCTTAGAACATCTAGGATATTTAGATTTAGATAATTTCGTTTTACTCATGTGATATTTGCTTTAGCTAGGTCAAGTTTTAGTGTAGTCGTCTTCTCCAATTGTAGGTTGGCAGCCATTAGAGGTCCAGCAAGGTAATAAAGTCCATTTGATAAGTTATTAAGTTTTAGGAAATTCTAATTAGTATTATGTCTAGATTCAATGTATTAGTTTTAGTTATTTTTGGGATTATATTATGAAATTCGATTTTGGTGTAGTATTTAATTAGATTGTTTTTGCAATTCGTGATTTAGGTAGGTAGAGTCTTTGCTTTAATTGTAAATTTATTAATTTAGCTAAGGGTAGTCTAGTTTAGCCAAGTAATTCAATTATTCTTTGTAGATAGAAGGGCAATGTGGTCTTTAAATTGAGAATTCGATTTTGGTATGAAGACACCTATTCCCAATTCGTGGATAGCACTTAAGAAGATTACCTTTTCCAACTCAATCATAAATGAGTTATAATTTCAAAATTGGAAACCCTTTGGAATTCCAAAGGGCCTTTTAATTATGGCTACACGTTTTTTGGGGAAAGATTTGAAATTCTAAATGTGTATTTAAAGCTAACCCAAAAATGTGTAGAGGGTTTTGAAGAAGGTTTTCAAAAAGGATGTTTAGCATTTAATGTTTTGGGGAATGTTCTAAAAAAGATGATTAATGCTTGGAGGTTTCCAAAATGGTATACTCGAATTTGGCAAGAATTTAAATGCCACTTCTTCTTTTAAGACTATTCAAAATTGTGTAGTGTGATTTTGGGAAGGTTTTCAAAAAGGATTTAATATTTTTTAATGCCTATTTGGAAAAACGTGTGAATCCAATGGGTTGGACGGTTTTTGAAGTTGAACACTTTCCTAAGTGCAATTAATGCAATAATGAGAGGAGGTGACTCATACCAAATTCGTGGTCTATCATTGAAAGCCCTATTTACTACTTTCGTTATTTGAATTAGCATTACTTAGGTGTAATTAATTTAGTAAGGTATGATTTAGGGTAGGTTTTATAAACTCGTGTATACTTAATTAGGTAGGGGCTAATCTTAGTTTCTAATTAATGTAATTGTTAATTTAGATATACATTAATGTTTTAGGAAATAACACTTAGTTATTAGTATAATTAATGATTTTTAGGGTGGCGTGTAATGTAAAGACCCATCTCTTAAAACCGCCCCTTACTAACCCTAGTTAGTTTATAACCTATGTAGTTAACTTAATTTACTAAGTATTAATCTTAGGTAGTTAGTTACTAACCTAAGTTAAAAGCTAACCCCTAACTCGAGTTAAACCCTAGCCTTACTTAACCTTAATTAGAACCCAAACCCTAGTCGACTCCTTAACTACTTTATTAACCATAGTTAATATCCCTAGTTAGTTACCCAAACTGCCCCTACTAACTATAGTTAGTCAAACCCCTAGTTTGTCTTAACCGAACCCTAGTTACACCTTCTTAACCCTAGACCAACCATAGTTATTAAAATAACCCAAGCTAAACCCTAACCTAACCATAGTTAGTTAGACTAACCATACCCTTAGTCAACCCTAGTCAAATCGCCATCCTAATTCCCTTTAATTAGTCTAACTCTAGTTAATACTAACTAACCCTAGGTACCTACCCATAGTTAGTTAAGCCTAACCGAATCCTAGCCTTAGTTTAATCCTACTAATCCTAATCAACCCTTGTAAACCCTAGTCAACCTTAGTTAATGTATCCTAACCATAGTTAAAATCCTAACCCCCTTATTTAGAACCCAAATGCCTTAGTCGACCAACCCTAGATACCTAATCCCAACCATGTCCTAGAACCTTAGTTAGAAACTACCTTAACCGACCCTAGTTAATTACTTACTAACCGTAGGTAGTTAGTACCCTTAGTTAGTGTTTAACATAATTAGAACTAACTTTAGTCAAGTTTAATTAGTAACTAGTTTTAATTAGCTTATCCGTAGGTTAGTAATTGCTTTATTAGGTTAGGATTAACATTAGATTAATTAGTTCATTAGGTAATTATGCTAGCTAGAGTATGTTAGATTTAGTTAGATTTGTCATTTAGGTTAGATAGTTAATTAAGTTAGTTAGTAAGTTAGAATTAATATTAGGATAGATAGTTAATTTAGTTAGTGATATTAGATGTTAGAAATTAGGTTTAATTAGAGTGTATATTCCTTTAGATATCTTATTTAAAGTATTCGTGAGTTTAGGTTAGGATATTTCTTAGATTTTATAACTTATTTTAATTGTTATTGTTTGCTGTAGTTTAACAATAGGTTAGGGTCAGTTAGGACTGTTTTTGTACGTGGTTCAATGTCCAAATGTCAATTATGGATTCAAAGGGATGAATAGTGCACTGAACCAAAACCCTAATTTTTACCCGATCGTGCACTAGTTATTTCATGTGGATTTTTTAAGAATTTTCTAAATATTATTTTTCTATTCTCCACATTGGTGTGTTAACTGTCTTCAGACCAAATTTCAGCTCGATTCGAGTTGATTTAGTCTGGTTTTTAAGCGTATTATAAAAACAGCTTTTTCTGATTTTGAAATTTCGGGTCCAGCGATTTCCCAAATTATCCTGATTTTGAAACGCTTCGTTCTGGAGATCCAGAACGTATTTTTCACTTCTGTAAAGTGTGTTAGATTCTTGGATCTATCTTTTACAGAATAGAAGTGATTTGACTAATTTTTGAATTTGTTTGACCCCTGAAACAGTCATTTTGCGAAAAGCTATTAGAATCCATTTTTGCTTTCTTTAGGGACAAAACAGTCTTTTAAGTAATTATTTAATTTCGTGTAGTTTTACTGTTTTCTAGTTGTGTAATCAGTAAATTAACAGTATTTAGAGTAATTAGAGTTATTTAGCTTAGTTAGTATAATTTTAGTTTTAGATATTTAAATTAACTGTAGTTTAATTTAGAAATAGTATAGAATTAGTTGTAGATGTAATTTAGATTAATTCTTGATTTAGTTACTGATTTTGTATTTTTATTGTGTAGGTTGTTAAGTTAGAACAGGTTCACAGGTGTAATTCAATTATACTGTGCGACTGCACTTGATGTGAAAAGACAGAAATGCCCCTGGAGACTTGCAGAAGACTTAGCCTCCGATTTTATTTTATTTTCATAGTTTAGAATGTTATTTAATGTAACTTGTAAACATTGACATAGATTGTAAACTTTGTTTTTATTAATAAAGTGTTATTTTGGAATTAATTCAGAATGTTCCCGTTCCCTGTGGATTCGACCCGTACTCACCACTTCGGTGGAAAGTCGGTTTTATATCTTTGGTTGACGATTTTCCCATATATTTCATTGAAAAATATTGTTTAAAAATATTCACTCCAAAAGTGCAACCAACTAGTTTCCATGGAAAACTGTGAACACTTGACTTGGGAAAACCGATTTTGGAAAATACTCATAGTTTCTTGAGAAATCGATTTCTTTGAGAAAGAAGTTTTCTTAAGAAAATCATGGGAAAATCAATGATTTCATGATGCAAATGATATGAGTGAATGAATGCACTTTGAAAGACTTTCTAAGAAATTTGTTGGAAAAATGTGTATTAAGTCAAAATAAATCCTTCACATATCCTGACTGTGGCCATGAATATGTTCAGAATTTAATTGATTTAATGCACAATACTTTGAAAATTTGGAAATATGATGTGCATTTTTAAGATAGCCTAAGAGTGTAGGCTCAATGTGACTAGTAGAAAGATGATGGATCTGGGTCTCGTCCATATTCCAACTAGGGCCGTAAATATGGATTCCACAGAGTTCATCAACTCCCTAAGAGTTGGTGCGCGTGCCATTCGTGAAAATCCATAGTGCTTTTTAAAATAAAATGCATGAATCATAGAAACAGGATATTGCATGAATTTAAACTATATGATATGCATCCTAGTCTAAGCAGGAAATTAAAATCTTATTCCAAAATTTACATTATTGCATCACTAAATAAATGAAATAAAAAGAAATTGCAGACTTCATCTCCTTCATTTGAATGTCTCTGCCAAACTTTAAATAGGGTTAGCTCAAATATGTGGGTTTTTTCAAGATTTTCCAATAATATTCTGAAATTATTGGATTTAATTGGGTATAAACCTTATTCTCATGCTTTCTTGATATTTGAAATGATGAAAATGCAAGAAATTCAGTAGAAAATAGTTTGGAATTCGAAATGGTGGCCAAAATGACCAAAATACCCCTAATATTAAAGTTATACCTTTAAAATCAGGGTTTTTTAAAGGAAATTTTGGTAAAATTGATATTTCGAAATTCAAATTGAATCAAATGATGATGAAATGCATAATGAGATATGATGACATGCTGCTAAACATATTAAGACTTTAAAATCAGAATTTTACACTTTGCAATTTATCCAAAATAACGAATTTCGCTTGTTTTTCGCTTGGATTCGGGTCCCGCGGGGCCCTGTTTTGATGATATGGCTAAACCGAGCCTCAAATGAATTCCAAATCACACCAAATTCGGTATGAAGCATTTACCTATTCTGATAGACAACCTAGAATGCTAAAAATTATGAAATGATATGATTTAAATGCTAAAATTTAAAGAAAGTCCTAAAAATGGTGGATTTCGCCTATGGACCCGACCCAAATGCAATGCTTAATATGATAATGCAAGATTTACACCATAAAAACTTTTGATATTTTTCAGACTGCTAAAGGACCCGAAACGAAACATTTTTGGTTTTTACAGCCTCGGGATTTGAGCCATGGTGAATTCGGTAACAGGGATTTGGTTCTGATGGAGGTAAAAATCAATTTAATCTAATATAAAATGCAAAATAAATAAAAAAAAGCCATAGAAATTTCGGATATTTAACAGAGATACTCACGACACCTACAGGAACAACTTGCATGTTCATGACTTTGGCATTTGATCAACAGAAACACAGATAAAAATATAATTTTTCATGCCTCAAATAACAGAATAGACAAATGTGACCAAACAGGTGACTGACAAGAAAAATCCGAAACAGGTATCATCACAGTTCTAAAAATCACAAGCTTTCATATTCAAACCGAGGACTTTTTTGACATAGCTTTTACTTTTTACAGATTTGGATTTGGATCAATACCCAAAGATAACCCATCAACCTAAGTTGATCCAAAGTCTCAGAGGCCCAAATCAGGCTCTGACATGTGTCCCACGCTCTCTGATTTTTTTCAGATATAAACAAAAATCATAAAAATCTGAGAAAATCAGGGTAAAAACTAGACAACCGTTCCAGTTCAGAACATTTTTTGGATCAAAAATAGAATCTCTCATGAGGGAAATATCGAATTTTCAAGTCGGAAGTAAAAATTTAAAATGCATCCCGGGTGGTAACACCCGACTCACCTTTTTGAACGTTTACCATAGTAAACGAATTTAAATGCTTCCGAATTTTTGGCACTTTTCTAGGGACACTTAAGGGCGCATTTCATGATTTATTTGGTTTTTTTTAAAAAAATTACATGCATGAAATGACGTGTGGACTGACTGACAAAAACAGATAACTACTGAAACTGAGCAGAATTGAAATAAATGCTAAATTAATCCTAATTAATTCATGAAACATGTTAAATTAATGAAATAAAATTCAAATTAAATCTAGCTAAATGCATGAATGCTAAATATCATCAAGGAATCATGATCATGTATTTTTATATATGTAGTTTTATGAGAATAGCTCAATCCATCTCTCGGATGAGCTCTTTCTTCAAACGACTACTGAATCAAATCATGATATGAAATCAAGAGGAAAAGAGGTGCACCTTGCTTCGTTACGCAGCTTTGAAACTCTTAAAAGGGACTACTACCAATGGCTTCGTTCATCCTTCGCTCCGGGCTTCGGATGATTTACCAAAATTGACCTATGCTTGAATCGAATTGGCCACTGCACGAACTTCACAGCACCTTCTCCAATGAGCCAAAGGGGGTGTGAATTCCAAAGTTCAAAAATTGTGTTCTGAAGAACAGCTAGGTTGAATTTCAAAGTCCAAAAAGAAGCTCTCAAAAGATGGTCTCCCCTAGGCTGGGCGTGGAGCCTTGTTTTTATAGAATTTTTCTAATAATTTTGAATTTCAAGCAGGCTAAATTTGAGCCCTCCATGTGGTGCCATCTCAGGGGGTGCTATTTTGATTATTGAGAAAATAAAATAGGAAATTTATGGGTGAGACACCTCAGCAGGATTTGAAATTTTTCAAAATTTGGGTCTGCTTGATTTTCTCTGCAGGAAGCTCCCAGATGGCGCCACCTCAGAGGGTGCTACATGGGGTTTGAAACTCAAAATTTGGCTTTTGTAGGGAGCCCTCAGGTGGCGCCACTTCATGGGGCTATTTTTTTTAAAAAAATAAAATAAATAAAAGGAATGAAGCCAAGTGGGGCTCTGGATTGGCGCCACCTCAAAAGGTGTTTTGAGGTGTAAAGCTGGAGGCAATAGGAGCATGCCATGTGGCACCACCTCTGGAGGCTCTTGACATGTGTCAGAAGGACAGGAGTGGAGGAAGCAGACTGTGCCACCTCAGAGGAATTCAAATTCTACTTTTCTGCAGGAAAGGAGAGGCTGACATGTGGCGCCCCCTCCAAGTTACTCCACACTGCCATGTGGCAGGAGAACAGGAATGGAGGAAGCAAAATGCGCCACCTCAAAGGGGGGTTTTTCTACTTTTTCTGATGCATAGAGGTCTGGACATGTGGCAGACAAGTGTCAGCTGTCTGGAGGAGTTCTCTCAAATGGTGCCACCTCAGAGGAGAATTTGAATTTCAGGTGGAGGTTGGCCCTGGAGGAATGGAGAGTGGACACGTGGCATTTTCTCAGAGTGGCTCCTACAATGCCATGTGGCAGGAGGGAAAAGCAAGGAACATGTGGCGCCATCTTAGGCCAAGTAGAAAAAGGTAGAACTCCAGGATTTTCGCCACCTAGCTCTTGTCTAAAAATTTTTGAATGGTTGCTTTTTCTGAAGAAAGCCAAGAGTGACATGTGTTCTCTACTTTTTCTGAAGGAAGCTAAACATGACATGTGTCATCTACTTTTCTGAGAAAAGTAGGGGAAAGACATGTGTCATCCTGCTTTTTCTGAAAGAAGCAGAAATTGACACGTGGCAGAGGGAAGAGAAGTAGGTCCAAGCCATGTGGCGCCATCTCAAACAAAATGGAAAAGGTGAAGTTCAGGATTTGCGCCACCTCTGGAGAGATTTGAATATTTGAATTCCAGTTTTTCTGAAGAGAGCAGGAAATGACACATGGCATCTACTTTTTCTGAGAAGAGCAGAGAGTGACACATGGCATTTGCTTTTTCTGAGGAAATGAGAGATTGACATGTGTCTTCTGCAGGAGACACACTTCAAATGGCACCACCTCAGAGGAGACAAGCCTACCTTTTTCTGGAGGAAGCTAGGAGTGACACGTGTCTTCTACTTTTCTGAGAAAAAGTAGGAAGAGACATGTGTCAGTCTACTTTTCTGAAAGAGGGAGAGGTTGACACGTGTCCTCTGCATGAGACACTCTTCAAATGGCGCCACCTCAGAGGAGACAAGTTTTGTTTTTTTCTGGACAGGAAAACACATGACACGTGGCATCTCATGGATGATCTTTGGAATGACACATGGTGCAGGGTAAAGATGGTGGATGCTGACACATGGCAGATACATGGGATGACATGTGGTGGCTTCTTAAGGTAGCCCCACACTGACACTAGGCATGGAAATGGGAGGAGAGAGAAAATGACAAGTGGCGCCAATCCAGGGGACAAGGCTCCTATATTTTTGGATTTTTTTCAAAATTCAAATTTTTTCAAAAGGAAAGCCTGTGTGACACCACCTCAATGTGGGTCCCACATTGCTTCTTTATTGAAATAAGGACAAGACAACAACCTCTTTTTGGAATTTTCATAAAATTTGTGCTAATTGGTAAAACAAGAAATTTTGGAAAGAGTTGGCCTCTATAGGGCGATTTTGTAAAAGGAAGATAGTTGAAATAGCTGACAAAAGGCAAAATCTGAGTTGAACTTTATTGAAAATTATCCAGATTGTTTTCCTGAGGAAATATTTTGAAATTCAGAGCCCTGGGGTAAAATGAGAAGAATTGATAATTTTGAAGACCCAGGGTTTTGAAATCAATTTCGAAAAGAGTTGAAATTCTAATCTGGATTGAAAATTTTGAAATCGAGAGTTCTGGACCTCGAAATGACATGCTGTGCAGTGCAGTGATATGAAATGCTCATGCAATGATATGCAATGTCATGCCTTATGCAATAGAATCTTGAACCGAGACTTGGAGATGCCTGTCTCCTGTCATGAATAAAATTTTGAACATCTGAGCTAAAAATAGAAAATTTTTGAGAGTTGCAGATGAAATTTGGACTTTTGCAAGGTCCGGGCTCAGAAAATGACCATTTTGCCCTCCGGTGATTTCAAAGGTTGAATGATGATGCTTGGTGGAAATGTTGGAGAGGTGAGTGAAAATTTGGGGTGTTTACAGATGCCCCTCTTTGCTACTAAGCCGGCTCATGGCCGAGCTTAGTGGCAAAGAAAAACACACCAAATTTGGGCTATATATAAAAAAAAATGCCCCAGTTAGAAGGATCTGACTGGGTGTGAGGAAATTAGCCCGAGGAAAATGGTAGATATGAAGCGAAGAATGGAGAGAAAAGGCTCACTCTGTGGGAGTGAAATTCTGGTTTATGCCCTTAACCTGAATGGGACAGAAATACCTCGTATGGAACGAAGCTCAGGTTTGGCCCTTAACCTGATTGGGGAATGAAATACCTCATCAAAGGAGGCTCAGGTTTGTACCCTTATCCTGATTGGGCAGAAAAATGGAATACCTCTTTGAGTGAGGCTGAGGTTTATACCCTTATCCTGATCAGGCGGAAAATGGAATACCTCTTTGAATGAGGCTCAGGTTTGTACCCTTATCCTGATCGAGCGGAAAATGGAATACCTCTTTGAATGAGGCTCAGGTTTGTACCCTTATCCTGATCGGGCGGAAAATGAAATGGAATCCTCAAAAGAAGAGACCATGATGGAACCTTCGGATTTTGCACAATAAATCCGACAGGGGTTTTTGCAAAAGAAAGGAAAATGGGGTCCCTAAAACTTGAAAAGAGATTGATTTTGGGTGCCTCATTGCTGAGACTAAAATAAGCTTTTGAAATTGCCTTTTGCGAGAAAATGATTGGTGGTTCGACCTCGAACCGAAATGGGACTGTCTATGGTGGGACAGTGGGGACACAGGGAAGTGTGCAAATCTGAGAGTTCATGATCTCAAAGAAAGGAAGGAATCAAGTCCTTCGGAGGGATTTAAAATTGGTGTCAGGATGTATCAAAGACGAATATCAAGCTCTCACTTTATGTCAGGATGGCTAGAAAATATTGAGAATTTTGTTGTTGATCCAAAGTTTTTGAAAATGCTACACATTGTTGCAAAGATATTCTTTCTTTTCTACCTGAAGCATTACCTCCAAACAAGGTTCACTTCGTAGAATCGAGATTGGAAACCCAAATTACTTGCAATTGCCCTTCTTTAAGGAAGCTATCAGTTTCCTTGATATGAACAGGAAAGAGAATTTGATATTATGAAAGCAATTGATGAAAGAATACTGATAATAGAATTTCACAAATTTAAAGAGGATTCTGGATAAATTTGGCAGTTTGATATCCTGGGAGCTTCTCTCATGATAATCTTCCTGCGCTCTTTTGGCTCTCTGGTATTTTGGCTATATTCTCCTTCATTTTGGAGATGTTCTTACTTTCTCTCTCTTTCTTTTTCCTCTCTTTCTCTCTTTTGGGAGGGTACGTCACAAGCTCCTTCCTCTTGGAGATGTTTCGATCCTTCTTGGACGATGTTGACTCATGGGTTTAGAAATTTTTGGATGATAGCTAAAATTAAATATCTTTTAGGGATTGTCGAGAGGTTCATAGCATCTGTCTTCATCTTGACAGTGCTTTGGACTTTCCCTGGAAGGATCCGTCACAAACTCCGTCATCTTGGAGATGTTTCGAATCTTCTTTGGCCCCGGGGGTTTACTCGCCTAGTTCGCCTTCATCTTGACGACAAGTGAGAGATCCCTTTTGCGGATATTTAACTGTAGCTTAGGTGATTCTGAGAAGATAGGGGTTTGATGAATGCTCTCTTTTCTAGTGCTCAGGATATTTTCACTGCCTCGTCTTTACAAGAATAACCTTTAAAGATGTGCCATTGACTGCGATCAATATCAATCATCCATGGCTTTGCAATAACGTTGAATCTTCTTTTCTGGCCATATCGAGGATTTATCCTTCATCCTTTTAGTTGGCCAATAGAAAGAATTTGAGTTTTGAATCTCTTTTCGCAAAAGCTTTGCTCTTTTGGAAGTAATGCTAAAGGCAAACCGAAATAAAGATTTGTGCCGTAAAGATTCTGAAATCAACAAATAATTGATTTGACAAATTGACAAAATTTTCTTAAAATTCTTGGTGAAAGTGAGTATTTGAAATCCGGCCCAACACATCCGTGACGAAAATTCTCCTCTCTTTTTCCTCAAAAAAAAAGACTCAGGCTTAGCCCTTACCTGAATGAGAAATGGGAAATACTCCTCTCTTCCCTGAAGATGAGGTGTTTGCAAAATGAACTTTCGAAGAGAAATTGAGCCTTCGTCAAAGCTCCCTAATATTAGGCTTCTCTTATGGAAAGGGGGCCGATAATAGTGAGGTCTGAAAATTGGGTCATGAAAGAAACGAGTCCATCACACTCTCCCTGCCAAGAGGGTCCTTCATGACGAAAATGGCCTAGTATGAAATTGGTGGGTCACAAGAAAAGCGAGTCTCCGTCAAGCCTCTCCCTTAAAAAGGGTTCCTCGTGTGAAATTGGAAATTGTTTTGCAAACGGTTCACAAAGACGCGAGTCCCTTCAAACTCTCCCTGAAAAGGGGCTAAGTGAACGAATTGGATAGCATGCGAAAAGAACGAGCTCCCTCGAACTCTCCCTAAAAGGGTCTGTCGCAAGAGAAAATGATTGAAATTGGATATTGAGATTGATTGACCCAAAGTCGAAATTGGAAATTGGAAATTCGAAATTGGAAAATTGGTTACTGGAAATTGAATGACCCGAAGATCGAAATTGGATGACCTGACGGTCGAAATTGAGAATTGGTTGACCAAAAGGTCGAAATTGTGTGACTCGAAGGTCGAAATTGAGAATTGGTTGACCAAAAGGTCGAAATTGTGAATTAAGCGACCCGAAGGTCGAAATTTGGAATTGAGTGACCCGAAGGTCAAAATTTGGAAATTGAGTGATCCGAAGGTCAAAGATTGGAAAATGATTGACCCGAAGGTCGAAAATTGGAACTTGGTTGACCCGAAGGTCGAAAATTTGGCAATTGATTGACCCGAGGGTCGAAAATTGGAAATTGATTGACCCGGAGGTCGAAAATAGGAAATTGGTAATTGAAATTGAGAATTGGAAATTGGGTGACCCCAAAGGTCGAAATTAGAGAATTGCCTGGTTTGAAGATTTAAATTGAAATTTGGAGGGCAAAATATCAAATTTGAGTAATTGACAGACCCTGATGATCGAAATGACTTGGATCAACAAGGAGAATAATGAGCTCGAGTCAGGGCCCGAATAAAAACGGAGATCACGAGTCGGAACCCGGATCAACAAAAGAAAATGAAGAGCTCGAATCTGATCTCGAATGATGTAGAGAGATCACGAGTCGGAACTCGGATCAACAAAAGAAAATGATAAGCTCGAGTCTCAACTCGAATGAATAAAGAGATCTTGAGTCGGAACCCGGATCAACAAAAGAAAATGAAGAGCTCGAATCTGAGCTCGAATGAATAAAGAGATCTCGAGTCGGAACCCGGATCAACAAAAGGAAATAAAGAGCTCGAATCTGAGCTCGAATAAATAAAGAGATCTCGAGTCGGAACCCGGTTTTTCAAAAAAAAATATAATTTGAAGGAAAATCCGAGTCGGAACTCGGTTTTTCAAAGAAAATATAATTTGAAGGAAAATCCGAGTCGGAACTCGGTTTTTCAAAGAAAATATAATTTGAAGGGAAATCCGAGTCGGAACTCGGTTTTTCAAAGAAAATATAATTTGAAGGAAAATCCGAGTCGGAACTCGGTTTTTCAAAGAAAATATAATTTGAAGGAAAATCTGAGTCGGAACTCGGTTTTTCAAAGAAAATATAATTTGAAGGAAAATCCGAGTCGGAACTCGGTTTTTCAAAGAAAATATAATTTGAAGGAAAATCTGAGTCGGAACTCGGTTTTTCAAAGAAAATATAATTTGAAGGAAAATCTGAGTCGAAACTCGGTTTTTCAAAAATAATTTGAAAGAAAACCCGAGTCGGAACTCGGTTTTTTAAAGAAAAAATATGGACCAACTTGAAAGTTGGATCGGAGTTCAGATCTTCAGAGGAGAACCCGGTTAGGAGATCAAAATTTTGCAAATTGTTAGTGCAGGAACTGGATTTTTGAAAAGAGGATTCTATCTGCAAAATTTTGAGGAGAAATCAACAGAGATTGTAAACTGGAGTCAGAGATAGTCTCAGGATTTATCCCTTATCCTGAATGGGAACTGGAATTGGGTGCATAGTTAATGCAAATGCAATGCACATGCACTTGAAATGCAAATGAAGTGCAAATGAATGGTGAGGGATTTTATTTGATCCTGCCTGCATACAAAATGTTTGAAAACGAATTTTCAAAAAGATGCCCCAGTGTAATGAGGAAGAGAGAATAATATTAAAAATAACAAAACAACCAAAAGAAGAATGTCATAATTAAATGAGAAAAGTTGATGATTTTATTGATGCCTTAAAAGGGATGACAACTTGAAAAAGGAAAACAACTAGGACTATATCGTCCTGACAAAAATAAATATGACAAAATGAGAAGGCATTGGCATTGTCATTGTCATTCTTCCGAGTGATCTTGGAAAGGCTTGGTCAGGACTGCAACTCATCCCTCTCTTTCTTCGAGCACCAAAAGCTCTTTATCGATGTAGTCCTGTACAATATTTTTGAGAATGAAGCATCGTTCAGTATCGTGCCCCATTGCCCGATGGAACTTGCAGAAACAATCTTTCCATTTCCCCATGGTGACGGGAGGATCCACAATCCTTGGAAGTTTGATCATATTCTTCGCGAGCAGATATCCAAGAATTTCTTCGATTGGCTGACCTAAAGGAGTAAACTCGCGATCATAACTCCAACCATCATGCTTTATCTTCTTCGGATTGCTGGATTTCTGTTGAATGCTGGCTTCTTTGACTTCTTTCTGGGAATTGGACTGAACTTGCTTGGTTAGGGCTACTTGATGTTCTTCTTCTCTGCTTTCAACAAAGAGGTTCTTATCAATATAGTCTTGTACAATGTTTTTGAAGACAAAACATCGATCAGTGTCATGCCCTACTGCCCGATGGAATTTGCAAAACTGGTTCAAGAATCTTCCCATGATGGTGGGAGGATCTGTGGCTTTTAGGAGCCTGACTAATCCCTTAACCAACATGTATTCAAGGACTTTGTCGAGTGGCTCGTCCATAGGAGTGAAATCTTGATCGCCGCTCCAGTTTCCGCGCTTTGGTTTTCCTTGATTTTTTTCTTTTTGCTGAGGGCTGGATTGAAAAGGTCTATTCTAGATTCTAGAACACTTTCCTTTCAGATCTTTAGACTCTTCTAACTTGCTGCTTTGACTGCCTCTGTTTTTGTTGTTGCTGGGTTTAGCACTGGTTGTACTATTGTGGTCTCCAATGATGCTCATAGGGATGGTGATGGATGCCTCTTCTTTAATAGGAACTTTTCCGAAATTGGCTTCAGCTTGCTCGGATAATATCTCAATCATCATTCTTTTGAACAACCGATATATAGCGGGATCAATCTCCTCCTTGATGGTCTGAGCTTCCTCTTTGACAGACTTTATGGAATCCATTTATCACTCACTAATGTGCTGAAGTAGTGCGGTCTTTGATCTTGTCAGGATCACACAACTATGCCAATGCCCTCTACAAAACCACATGGGATGTTTAGCATGATGAAAAAAAAGAATTTTGAAAGCAACAATCTTGAGAGAAAAACAAATGATGGGATCAGGTAATCTTGGAAGGAAATGACAAACAAAATTTTGGATAAAATTTGGAAGATATACCGAAAAAGAAGTTTTTGAAGACATGAGCAAACTTTGAAATTTCAAAAATTTGCACGCACGATTGGAATAAGGTTGGAAATCCGAGATCCAGTAGAACAGTGGAACGAAAAATCACCTGGAGTTTTGAAAGAAATTTGATATTTGAGAAAATCATCCAGGGTTTGAGAAAAAGACCTTGTCGAAAATAAGGATATTTTGAAAAAGGCCTAATGAGTTGGAAAACATTGGGAAATATAAAGAATTGAGGAAATAATATACAATCACATCCTGCACAAACATTTATGCGCATTCAACACTCCCTAAAAGGCTGACTCTAGATGCATTATTTTGAAAACAGTTGTAGGACCCTAGTCCTAACTCTGGGTTCAGATCATCTTTGTTCAATCTGGTTATGCCGATATACCTGAATCGAAATTCGAGGTACTTAGCATATAATTTCAACTCCGATTCTAAGGTAAGGTTTTCCAACATCCTTGAGCGCCTACCGATATACTTCGGACTGTGGCCCGCGGTACGTGGTAGGGGGGTGTTAACCCAAATAATTCGCTCAGTTGTGAGGCTCTGTCTCGAACTAGGGTTCTGGAAGAGAGCCCAGCAACGTGAAGACCGGGTAATAGTAGGTAAGGGAGATTTTTGAAAAATGATCACATGCAAGAAATAGAGGGCTCTAAGTCCTAGAGAGATAGACTTTTGAAAATCTTTTGAAGAAGCATACATTGTTTGCATTCAGATCCTAAATTGAGGAGAGTTGTATTTAGACCTAAGTCTATGTGAACATGAAAATTTCTCCTCAATCTGGTCCTACCAAATCATGCCTAGTGTATATGCAGTCAATGTCAGCTAGGTCAGAATCTTAGGCTCTTAGGTTCGCATGATATCAAAAGTAAAAGAGCTGACATTTTGAGAACACAGTTTTGATAATTAAACTAAGTCAAGCACAATTTTGACCAGACAAGGACAGGTCCCATCACGGTCGCCAAACCTATTTTCGTCGCGAAAATTTTTTCCCCGTCTTCCCTTCCTTGCGAAAGAGAGAGAGGGAAGCGCTTTCGTGATTCAAACTTGACCGGATTTTGGAAAATGTTTTGAAATACTCGCCTCCGTTTTGAAAATTATGAGAAAATCCATGGGATAGGGCTCGACCTGCCGGTACGAGGTTCGATCGTTCCTGCCGCCTTTAACAGGGGTAATCGAACCAAGGACCAAAATTGTGCTTGACTTAGTTAAATCATCGAAATTATGTTCTATCCTAAATGCACAGAGAATTCAAGCATGTGCTATGAGACTTTGGAAAATGTAAGTTGGCAAACATGATGTACGCTCAGAAAAACCTTTGGAGTTGAAAAACATTTCTCAGGAAAAAGGTGAAAGTCAATTTCTCAGGAAACTCAGATGAAAAGGGGTTTTTGAAATCACGAGAAAGTTCATAAAGGTGTGGGAAAATCAGGAATAGTTGAAAATCCTGGGAAAAAAGAAGTGATTCTTGAGAAAAAGGTGAACATTTGAAAAGGGAAACACTTCTCGTGAAAATTCGGACTTTGAGAATTTTCTTAGGAAAATGATGGAAAATTTATAGGAAAACTCATTTGAGAAGAAAAACTGAACTTGGGAAATTGAAATCTTGGGAATCTTAGCCTTAAACCCCTTTGAAAATTGATTTTTGATTCTCGAGAAAGGTTGGAAGACTCCTTTTGAAAATCTTAAGAAAATAATATTTTCCAAGGAAAATCGAGGGAAAACATTGATTTTGGAAATCCAACTTAGAAGTTTCTTGAGAGACTAGTTTCCATGGAAAACTGTGAACACTTGACTTGGGAAAACCGATTTTTTGAAAATACTCATAGTTTCTTGAGAAATCGATTTCTTTGAGAAGGAAGTTTTCTTAAGAAAATCATGGGAAAATCAATGATTTCATGATGCAAATGATATGAGTGAATGAATGCACTTTGAAAGACTTTCTAAGAAATTTGTTGGAAAAATGTGTATTAAGTCAAAATAAATCCTTCACATATCCTGACTGTGGCCATGAATATGTTCAGAATTTAATTGATTTAATGCACAATACTTTGAAAATTTGGAAATATGATGTGCATTTTTAAGATAGCCTAAGAGTGTAGGCTCAATGTGACTAGTAGAAAGATGATGGATCTGAGTCTCGTCCATATTCCGACTAGGGCCGTAAATATGGATTCCACCGAGTTCATCAACTCCCTAAGAGTTGGTGCGCGTGCCATTCGTGAAAATCCATAGTGCTTTTGAAATAAAATGCATGAATCATAGAAACAGGATATTGCATGAATTTAAACTATATGATATGCATCCTAGTCTAAGCAGGAAATTAAAATCTTATTCCAAAATTTACATTATTGCATCACTAAATAAATGAAATAAAAAGAAATTGCAGACTTCATCTCCTTCATTTGAATGTCTCTGCCAAACTTGAAATAGGGTTAGCTCAAATATGTGGGTTTTTCCACGATTTTCCAATAATATTCTGAAATTATTGGATTTAATTGGGTATAAACCCTATTCTCATGCTTCCTTGATATTTGAAATGATGAAAATGCAAGAAATTCAGTAGAAAATAGTTTGGAATTCGAAATGGTGGTCAAAATGACCAAAATACCCCTAATATTAAAGTTATACCTTTAAAATCAGGGTTTTTTAAAGGAAATTTCGGTAAAATTGATATTTCGAAATTCAAATTGAATCAAATGATGATGAAATGCATAATGAGATATGATGACATGCTGCTAAAAATATTAAGACTTTAAAATCAGAATTTGACACTTTGCAATTTATCCAAAATAACGAATTTCGCTTGTTTTTCGCTTGGATTCGGGTCCCGCGGGGCCCTGTTTTGATGATATGGCTAAACCGAGCCTCAAATGAATTCCAAATCACACCAAATTTGGTATGAAGCATATACCTATTCTGATAGACATCCTAGAATGTTAAAAATTACGAAATGATATGATTTAAATGCTAAAATTTAAAGAAAGTCCTAAAAATGGTGGATTTCGCCTATGGACCCGACCCAAATGCAATGCTTAATATGATAATGCAAGATTTACACCATAAAAACTTCTGATATTTCGCAGACTGCTAAAGGACCCTAAATGAAACATGTTTGGTTTTTACAGCCTCGGGATTTGAGCCATGATGAATTCGGTAACAGGGATTTGGTTCTGACGGAGGTAAAAATCAATATAATCTAATATAAAATGCTAAATAAATAGAAAACAGCCATGGAAATTTCGTATATTTAACAGAGATACTCACGACACCTACGGGGACAACTTTCATGTTCATGACTTTGGCATTTAATCAACAGAAACACAGATAAAAATATAATGTTTCATGCCTCAAATAACAGAATAGACAAATGTGACTAAACAGTTGACTGAAAAGAAATATCCAAAACAGGTATCATCACTGTTCTCAAAATCACAAGCTTTCATATTCAAACCGAGGACGTTTTGGACATAGCTTTTACTTTTTACAGATTTGGATTTGGATCAATACCCAAAGATAACCCATCGACCTAAGTTGATCCAAAGTCTTAGAGGCCCAAATCAGGCTCTGACACGTGTCCCGCGCTCTCAGATTTTTTTTAGACATAAAAGAAAATCATAAAAATCTTAGAAAATAAGGTTACAAATTAGACAACTTTTCGAGTTCAGAACATCTTTCGGATTGAAAATCGGATCTCCCATGAGGGAGATATTGATTTAACATATCAGAAGTAAAAATTTAAAATGCATCCCGGGTGGTAAAACCCGACTCACCTTTTTGAACGTTTACCGTAGTAAACGAATTCAAATGCTTCCAAATTTTTGGCACATTTTTAGGGACACATAACGGCGCATTTCATGATTTATTTGGTTTTTTTAACAAAAATTACATGCATAAAATGACATGTGGACTGACTGACAAAAACAGAGAACTACTGAAACTGAGCAGAATTGAAATAAATGCTAAATTAATCCTAATTAATTCATGAAACATGTTAAATTAACGAAATAAAATTCAAATTAAATCTATCTAAATGCATGAATGCTAAAAATCATCAAGGAATCATAATCATGTATTTTTATATATGTCATTTTATGAGAATAGCTCAATCCATCCCTCGGATGAGCTCTTTCTTCAAACGAATACTGAATCAAGTCATGATATGAAATCAAGAGGAAAAGAGGTGCACCTTGCTTCGTTACGCAGCTTTGAAACTCTAGAAAGGGACTGCTACCAATGGCTTCGTTCGTCCTTCGCTCCGGGCTTCGGATGATTTACCAAAATTGACCTATGCTTGAATCGAATTGGCCACTACACGAACTTCACTGCACTTTCTTCAATGAGCCAAAGGGGGCGTGAATTCCAAAGTTCAAAAATTGTGTTCTGAAGAACAGCTAGGTTGAATTTCAAAGTCCAAAAAGAAGCTCTCAAAAGATGGTCTCCCCTAGGCTGGGTGTGGAGCCTTGTTTTTATAGAATTTTTCTAATAATTTTGAATTTCAAACAGGCTCAATCTGAGCCCTCCATGTGGTTCCATCTCAGGGGGTGCTATTTTGATTATTGAGAAAATAAAATAGGAAATTTATGGGTGAGACACCTCAGCAGGATTTGAAATTTTTCAAAATTTGGGTCTGCTTGATTTTCTCTGCAGGAAGCTCCCAGATGGCGCCACCTCAGAGGGTGCTACATGGGGTTTGAAACTCAAAATTTGGCTTTTGTAGGGAGCCCTCAGGTGGCGCCACCTCATGGGGCTATTTTTATTAAAAAAATAAAATAAATAAAAGGAATGAAGCCAAGTGGGGCTCTGGATTGGCGCCACCTCAAAAGGTGTTTTGAGGTGTAAAGCTGGAGACAATAGGAGCATGCCATGTGGCACCACCTCTGGAGGCTCTTGACATGTGTCAGAAGTACAGGAGTGGAGGAAGCAGACTGTGCCACCTCAGAGAAATTCAAATTCTACTTTTCTGCAGGAAAGGAGAGGCTGACATGTGGCGCCCCATCCAAGTTGCTCCACACTGCCATGTGGCAGGAGAACAGGAATGGAGGAAGCAAAATGCGCCACCTCAAAGGGGGGTTTTTCTACTTTTTCTGATGCAGGGAGGTCTGGACATGTGGCAGACAAGTGTCAGCTGTCTGGAGGAGTTTTCTCAAATGGTGTCACCTCAGAGGAGAATTTGAATTTCAAGTGGAGGTTGGCCCTGGAGGAATGGAGAGTGGACACGTGGCATTTCCTCAGAGTGGCTCCTACAATGCCATGTGGCAGGAGGGAAAAGCAAGGAACATGTGGCGCCATCTTAGGCCAAGTAGAAAAAGATAGAACTCCAGGATTTTCGCCACCTAGCTCTTGTCTAAAAATTTTTGAATGGTTGCTTTTTCTGAAGAAAGCCAAGAGTGACATGTGTTCTCTACTTTTTCTGAAGGAAGCTAAACATGACATGTGTCATCTACTTTTCTGAGAAAAGTAGGGGAAAGACATGTGTCATCTTGCTTTTTCTGAAAGAAGCAGAAATTGACACGTGGCAGAGGGAAGAGAAGTAGGTCCAAGCCATGTGGCGCCTTCTCAAACAAAATGGAAAAGGTGAAGTTCAGGATTTGCGCCACCTCTGGAGAGATTTGAATATTTGAATTCCAGTTTTTCTGAAGAGAGCAAGAAATGACACATGGCATCTACTTTTTCTGAGAAGAGCAGAGAGTGACACATGGCATTTGCTTTTTTCTGAGGAAATGAGAGATTGACATGTGTCTTCTGCAGGAGACACACTTCAAATGGCGCCACCTCAGAGGAGACAAGCCTACCTTTTTCTGGAGGAAGCTAGGAGTGAGATGTGTCTTCTACTTTTCTGAGAAAAGTAGGAAGAGACATGTGTCAGTCTACTTTTCTGAAAGAGGGAGAGGTTGACACGTGTCCTCTGCAGGAGACACTCTTCAAATGGCGCCACCTCAGAGGAGACAAGTTTTGTTTTTTTCTGGACAGGACAACACATGACATGTGGCATCTCATGGATGATCTTTGGAATGACACATGGCGCAGGGTGAAGATGGTGGATGCTGACACATGGCAGATACATGGGATGACATGTGGCGGCTTCTTAAGGTAGCCCCACACTGACACTTGGCATGGAAATGGGAGGAGAGAGAAAATGACAAGTGGCGCCAATCCAGGGGACAAGGCTCCTATATTTTTGGATTTTTTTCAAAATTCAAATTTTTTCAAAAGGAAAGCCTGTGTGACACCACCTCAATGTGGGTCCCACATTGCTTCTTTATTGAAATAAGGACAAGACAACAACCTCTTTTTGGAATTTTCATAAAATTTGGGCTAATTGGTAAAACAAGAAATTTTGGAAAGAGTTGGCCTCTGTAGGGCGATTTTGTAAAAGGAAGACAGTTGAAATAGCTGACAAAAGGCAAAATCTGAGTTGAACTTTATTGAAAATTATCTAGATTGTTTTCCTGAGGAAATATTTTGAAATTCAGAGCCCTGGGGGTAAAATGGGAAGAATTGATAATTTTGAAGACCTAGGGTTTTGAAATCAATTTCGAAAAGAGTTGAAATTCTAATCTGGATTGAAAATTTTGAAATCGAGAGTTCTGGACCTCGAAATGACATGCTGTGCAGTGCAGTGATATGAAATGCTCATGCAATGATATGCAATGTCATGCCTTATGCAATAGAATCTTGAACCGAGACTTGGAGATGCCTGTCTCTTGTCATGAATAAAATTTTGAACATCTAAGCTAAAAATAGAAAATTTTTGAGAGTTGCAGATGAAATTTGGACTTTTGCAAGGTCCGAGCTCAGAAAATGACCATTTTGCCCTCCGGCGATTTCAAAGGCTGAATGATGATGCTTGGTGGAAATGTTGGAGAGGTGAGTGAAAATTTGGGGTGTTTACACTACTGTGCGTAGAGTAACAGCTTCAACCCATTTGGTAAAATACTCTGTCGCAGCCAGAAAGTACTTGTGGTCGTTGGAAGCAGAAGGAGTAATCGGGCCTATGACGTCAAAATCCCACATAGAAAACGACCAAGGAGAAACAACTGAGTGTAGATATGTGGTCGGCGCATGAATAGAAGGCGCTTGCATTTGGCATTTGACGCACTTCTTCACGAATTGATGAGAGTGCTACTGCATGGTATTCCAATAGTACCCCGATCAGACGATCTACTTGACGAGAGTCTGATAGCCGACATGGCCACCATAAATCCCTTCATGTGCTTCTTGGATAACTTCCATAGCTTCTTCTTTGTCTAAGCATCTTGCATACTCAAAACTGAATCCACGACGGTAGAGGACATTGGCAAGAATGAAATAACGGGTAGACATGTGTTGAATTGCACGTTGCTCCCATTTTGACATTTCTGGTGGAAACTCACCAGTCTCAATGAAATTTTTGATATTTTGATACCAAGGCTTCTCCTTCTGATCGACCTGGTTTACTTGCATGGTTGAAATAAAGGCAGGTTGCTCAAGTCTGCCAACTTCAAAAGAACGACATGATTCACTACCTTTGAATGATAAAATGGAGCTCAGGCTGGCTAAACCATCGGCTATTTGATTGTGCTCTCTTCTTATGTGATTAAGATGAAATTCTTCGAAGCTGTCCACAAGAGCTAGGACGATCTTCTGATAGGGAATCAATTTTGAATCTTTTACCTGTCATTCAGTGTCAACTTGACTGACAACAAGTAAATAATCGCCAAAGCATGCACTCTTTTGACATTGAAATTTTGCAGAAATTTGAGGCCTTGTATTAGAGCTTCATACTCGACCATATTATGAGTGCATTGGAAACCAAGCTTGGGGGAATAAGGGATCATTTCTTTCTTTGGAGTGATTAACAAGACTCCAATCCCTATACCAGATATATTTTTAGATCCATCGAAGAACAAGTTCCAAACTGGGGGCTGTTGGATATTGCAGATGTACTCATCAGGAAAATCAACCTCTGCTTTAATCTCTTCTGTCAAAGGAAAGTCTGCCAACTGATCTGCGATCGCTTGGCCTTTAATCGACTTTTGAGAAACATACTCTAAGTCATATTGCATTAGAATGACTTGCCACTTCGCAATCCGTCCAATGAGAAAGGGTTGCTCAAGAATATATCTGAGAGGATTAAGCTTTGACAGAAACTTGATTTTGGAAGCCAACAAGTAATGTCTTAATTTCTGGCACATCCAAACCAGAGCTAGACAAGTTTTCTCCATTTGAGAATACTTCTTTTCATAATCAATGAAAGTTTTGCTCACAAAGTAGATGGTGTGCTCTATCAGGCTGCCTTCTTCATATTGTGCGAGGAATCCACTGCAGGCATTCTGATTGACGGAAATATACAATAAGAGAGGTTTTTCCAATTTTGGCGGCTTCAAAACTGGTGGATTAAGGAGATACTGCTTGATGCGCTCAAACGAGAGTTGGCATTCCGGTCCCCATTCAAATTTAACTCTTTTTCTTAGCAAATGATTGAAAGGTTCACATCTCATAGCCAAATTGGAAATGAATCTGCGAATAGACTAAATACGCCCTTGAAGGCTTTGCAGTTCTCTGAGATTAGTTGGAGGTGGCATATCAATAATGGTTTTTGCCTTGGACGGGTCCACCTCTATTCCTTTCTTGCTGATGATGAAGCCGAGTAATTGGCCAGACTCAACTCCGAAAACACATTTCTGAGGATTAAGTCTCAACTTATAGAGAATAAGTCTTTCAAAAACTTGGCTAAGAGCATCAAGGCGATCCTCTTCTTCTCTAGACTTAACCAGAATGTCATCCATATATGCATCCATATTTTTGTGCATTTGATCATGAAAAATAACGGCCATTGCCCTTTGGTAGGTTGCCCCAGCATTTTTTAGCCCAAACGGCATTACTGTATAGCAGAAGGTTCCCCATGGTGTACTAAAGGAAGTCTTTGACTGATCACGAACGGCCAGCTTGATCTGATTATAGCCTGAATATCCGTTCATAAAAGAAAACATGGCGTGACCTGTTGTGCTATCGATCAACAGGTCAATGTTGGGAAGTGGATAATCATCTTTCGGGGTAGCCTTATTGAGATCTCTGAAATCAATGCAGATCTGAACTTTTCCATTCTTTTTAGGGACTGCTACGATATTTGCCAACCAATCTGGATAATCAATGGCTCGGATGAAGCCTGCTTTTAACAAATTTTCAAGTCCTTCCTTGACTTGTTGCTCAATTCGAGGGTCTAACTTTCTCAGTTTCTACTTGATTGGCCTGGAATCTGGTTTCAATTTGAGGCGATGCTCAACCAGCTTAGGATCTAATCCTGGCATATCTTTGTAAGTCCAGGCAAATACTTCCTGATGATTTCTCTTCTGCTTTTAGACCCGAACCGATTTTGAGAATTTTCGGATCATCTTCTGACCCAATGTTGATATCCTCAGTGGGATTTTGAACCAAAGACGAGGGTTCATCCTGTTTCTGAATGTGGGCAAATTCTGGCAATTCCTGGATAGTTGAATCAAATTTTGCTAGCTCTTCGGTCTGCTCTGCTGCCTGGCTGACCTTTGCTCTGTCTTTCATCTTAGAAAACCTTGCCAATTTTAGATATTTGGGATTGATAATGAATTTCTTCATTGGTTCAGGAGTTAATGGTCCTGAAAATGCCAAGAAGAGGATTTTAAGAGAAAGTACAAGCCAAAACAAATTTTTGTATAAAGTAAAGAAGAATGACATAGACAAAATATAAGAAAGAATGATAGATGCCCAAATATGAAGAAAAGATTGATCTTTCATTGATTGAAGTATAATATTTACAAGATATCGACAAAAGATGAGACTGTGTTGTCCCTACAAGAGTAAAACAGAAAATGAGAATAGAAAAAGCAGGAAAACTAAGGCATCATCTTTTCATTGGCTTCCTCTAACAAAAATGGCCTTTTTGCTGGAATTTTGGCCAGTGAACCCCAACCTTGAGTTGTCTGCATGCTGAATGGGAATGATAGGCTCCACCATGCCATCTTCATTTCTCCCTATGCCCCAGAACGGTTGGTATCCATGTTTTATCAGAAGATCGAATCCCTTTCTGGCTTTGGAAAACTAAGGAAATAAGGGATGATCTTTGAAGGAGGTGTAATTGATGCGTCCTCCTAACTTGAAAAAACAAGGTCCCTGCCATTGGACCATGGCTGTCATATTTTCTTCATCCATGACATCTTTTAATTTTAGCATCTCTAGGCTTTCACTGAGATTGATTTCATCCGCCTCCCGGATGCTTGGAATATCTGCCGTAAATGTTGGACGGGAAATCATAGGCTGTGATAGCCTTTCTTCAGGATCTTCGCCCAAGATAGTGGTAATCATTCCTCCCTTGGACCACTTTATGCACTGGTGGAGGGTTGATGGAACGGCATTGGCATTATGGATCCATGTTCGTCCCAACAAAAGATTGTAAGTTGGCGCCACATTGACGACATGGAATAGAACCATGTGCACTGAATAGTTTATGAAAATTTCCAAAAAGATCTTGCCCTTTGCAGTCTGCCCGTGATTGTCGAAGCCATAGATGGTAATAGGATCAGGCACATATTCTTCTTCTTTCAATCCCTAGGGTTCCCATGCGCGATTCCTTTATAAAGGAGGAGGAGGTTCGAGAAGGAGGGATCGGTTGGAGGAGGAAGGTGCCGTTAGGCATCGATGGCAGAGAAAGGGGGTTCGGAGATGGAGGGTGATGGAGAGAGGAAGCCATCCGAGAAGAGGGGTTTCAAGGGTTTCGTAAAAGGGAAACCGAGAAGGGGAGAAAAGGAGAAGAAGAAAGAAAGGGTTTGAAAAAAAAATTTGGTTTTTCCCAAAAAGAGGCTCCTTCAAAAGTATTTCATAAAAAATGTTTTTAAAATGATTTTTTTAGCAAAATTGACTTAAAAGTTTTAAACTCATTCGTTTTTCTCAAAATTTTCCTAATTTTTTTGGTTTTTGCATTATCTTTTAATATATTTTTTTTGTATTTTTATAATAAAATCCTAAAGTCTGTGAGAAAACAAAGATTAAAACTATTTTTTTTTGTGTTTTTGCAAAAATATTTACAAAAGGGAATTTTTCTTAGAATTAAAAAGTTATTTTGAGAAAATTTCTTCAGAAATGGGTTTGAATTTGGATTTTGAGGAAATATGGATTTAAAGTACTGGATTCGGATCCGGGATTAATTTTGAATATACCAATATGGAATTCAATTCAGAAAATCTGACGTTTAGCTTTGAAATTGCTTTGATTTTCTCAGAAAACGGGGTTAGGGGCAAAATGGTCATTTTTACAAAACTTTGAAAAATTTGGGGTGTTCACACATATACAAAGGAGTTTTGACCCAGTTGGAACTCTGTGCCATTTTAAAACTTTTAATTCCAAGTTTGCTTTTGAATATCTTTCAAAAATTCTTTCAATTTCAAGTTTTAAAATCGTTTTTGAAAATTCAAGTGGGGCCCACTCGGGGTGGCGCCACATTTGAAGAAGTCAAGGTTAGACTAGGGTTAGTCATTGTCCTAGTTAGGTTAGGAGTTTAGAGGAGTCAAAAACAATTTTGAAAATTCATTTTATTTAAGTTTTAAATCATTGGTTTTTAAAGGTTTTAAATTCAAGTTAAAAAAAAAAACAAATGTGGGCCCACACTATGTGGCACCACATTTGGACTTTCTAGGGTTTAATTAGGTGTTAATTAGGGATTAATTAGAGTTCATTTAGGTTAGAATCCTCTAGGAAAATCGTTGGTCCTTAGTGGATTTATTAGAAAGAGTCCTGAAAAAAAGAAAAAACTCTTAATTAACCCTAATTAAGTGACTTTTTGAAAACCTATAAAAAGGAGATTTCAAGATGTCAAAAGGGGCTGTTTTTCTCTCAAATTTTTGTGGTATCCCTCCTCTCTCCAGCACCTTTTCTTCCTTCATTGAAGCTTCAACCCCAAGGTGAGTTTTTTTAACATTATTTTATTATTTTTTATGATTTTTCAATAGATTTCACCATGGGAACTCTTGTGTTCATGGATTTAACCATGGATTTCATCCAAGAACCCCAAAATTGACCCAAGAAGATAATTTAACTCAGTTTGAGGGTGATTTCAAGGATTATAATCCATTAGAATCGATGAGAGGTATGTTTTTCATGTTCTTAACCAAGAAAACATGAGATTTATCCGATTAAATGGATTAAATCCATGATTTCAAAGGTGAAAGCAATTCCAGCCATGGATCCCTATTTTATTTTTATTTTTTAGCATATTACTGTTTATTTCATGTATTACAGCATAAGAATAGGATTCGTTTTACTGTTTATATATTTTTTTATTGTTTTCATTAAATAAATCATGTTTTATTAGGGTTTCCTAGATTTCTGTATATTTTCATCTTAGCTCTGTAGAAAGCATGTTAGTTCATATTGAAATACTCGTTAGAAATTATTGTTTTTTTTATATGTGATACACACACATGTCATTGAGATTTTGTAAAAAAATCAGATATTTTGGGATCCGGAAACCCTGTCAGAAAAATAAAAGATTGAACCATGATTTTCAATCGTTAAAATCGTTATTGAAATTCATAGGTAACTTGCAGTTGCGTTATTTCTTTCACCCAATATTCAATTCAAGATCTGTAAAATGCAGTGGATTTGTATTGATGTAGGCTATTTATTGTAAAATTTTCATAATGTTATGCTTCTATTTGTTATTTTTCCTTTGCTAAAAAGTCGGATCCATGTTTTAAACCTCGTTATGATTTATCAAAACCCTAATCCGACTTGTACTGATCATAGATCTTCAACCGTAGATTTGATTCATGATTTGTAAAACAAAAAAGTTCATTATTTTTATGTCTACTATTTACTTCTGAAATTTCAGAAACTTTTGATTAAGTATGCTATTTATTTCTATATTTTCAACTGAAAGTACCTGTTTTAATCAATTTTATATTCGTTATATTTAAGTCCAGATTGCCGGAAGGATATCTCCCTCATCGAAGTTAATTTTTCTGATCTGTAGAAGGGAGATTCTTTGTTTTTCTGTTTAGTTTACCTATGTAAAATTTCAGAACTTTTTATAGTGTTTTAACCTCTAATTCGGGTATAACACTGAAATAGGTACAGATCCATAGGCAAAATAGTAAATTTTATGATTTTATGCAAATTCTGAATTAAATTTTTTGTCAAAATTGATTTTTTCTGTTTTTAATTCAATTCTAGGGTTACAAGTATTACACATGCCGATTTTTATCAATTTTGAAATCCATTTGATGCTTAGATGAGCCAAATTGCAAAACAGGGTGCCCGTAGGATCCTGAAACACTGCTATAACCATGATTTTCATGATATTTCTTAATTTTCGTGTATAAGTTCATGTTTTTAGGGGTTGTTCATGTTTAGAATCATATTAGTATGTTTCATGATCAATTTTATGTTTATTTCAATCCTAAATCCAAAGTTTTTACCAAAATTTATTTCAAAAACCCTGATTTCAAGGCCATAGTCTTGCTATCAGGGGCATTTTGGTCATTTGACCTCAATTTCGAAATTCTAAACCCTAATTTTCATATTTTTAATCATATCATGTCATCTTATGTTTGATTTATCCTTATTTGAATTTCAAAACCCCATTTTTATAAAATATCTTTCTGAAAACCCTGGTTTCAAGGCCATAGTCTTGCCATTAGGGGTATTTTGGTCATTTTAACCTCAATTTCGAATTCTCAAATATCATTGTCATATTTCTTCAATTTTATTTCTTATTTCATTATGTTTATCTTAGGAAATCTGTAAACACCCCAAATTTTCATTCACCTCTCTAACATTTCCACCAAGCATCAGCATCCAGCCTCTGAAATCGCCGGAGGGCAAAATGGTCATTTTCTTAGCCTGGACCTTGCAAAAGTCTAAATTTCATCTAGAACTCTCAAAATTTCACTATCTTTAGCTCAAATGTTCAAAATTTTATTCCTGACAGAAGACAGGAATCTCCAAGTCTTGGTTCAAGATTATATTGCATAAGACATGACATTGCATGAGCATCTCATATCACTGCACTGCACAGCATGTCATTTCGAGGCCCAGAACTCTTGATTTCAAAATTTTCAATCCAGATTAGAATTTAAACTATTTTTAAAATCGATTTCAAAACCCTAGGTCTTCAAAATTATCAATTCTTCCCATTTTACCCCAGGACTCTGAATTTCCAAATATTTTCTCAGAAAAATGATCTGGATAGTTTTAATATGGATTTCAGCGACCTTATCTCAGATTTTTCCCTTTTGACAATTTCAAATATCTTTCTTTTACAAAATTGCCCTACAGGGGCCAACTCTTTCCAAAAATTCATGTTTTACCAATTAGCCCAAATTTTATGAAAATTCCAAAAAGAGGTTGTTGTCTTGTTCTCATTTCAATAAAGAAGCAATGTGGAACTCACACTGAGAAGGTGTCACATAGGATTTTCTTTTGAAAAACCTGAATTTTGAAAAACCCAAAAATATAGGAGCCTTGTCCCCAGGATTGGCGCCACTTGTCTTTTCTCTCTCCTCCCATTTATTTGCCAAGTGTCAGTGTGGGGCTACCTTAAGAAGCCACCACATGTCATTAGACACCCTCTTCATTCCATGCCATGTGTCAGTGTCCACCATCTTCACCCTGCGCCATGTGTCATTCCATAGATCACCCTGAGATGCCAAGTGTCATGTGTTGTCCTGTCCAGAAAAAGTAAGGCTTGTCTCCTCTGAGGTGGCGCCATTTGAAGTGTGTCTCCTGCAGAGGACACATGTCAATCTCTCATTTCCTCAGAAAAAGTAAATGTCGTGTGTCAATCTCTGCTTCTTTCAGAAAAACCAGGATGACACGTGTCTTTCCCTACTTTTTCTCTGAAAAGTAGATGACACATGTCATTTCTAACTTCCTTCAGAAAAAGTAGAGGACACGTGTCACTCTTGGCTTTCTTCAGAAAAAGCAACCATTCAAAAATTTTTAGACAAGGCCTAGGTGGGGCAAATCATGGATTCTGCTTTTTCTACTTTGAATATGAGGGCGCCACATGTTAATTGCTCCTCCCTCCTGCCACATGGCATTGTAAGAGCCACTCTGAGGAACTGCCACATGTCCATCCTCCATTCCTTCAGAGCCAACCCCCATTTGAAATTCAAATCTCCTTCTAAGGTGGCGCCATTTGAGAAAACTCGTTCAGACAGCTGACACTTGTCTGCCACATGTTCAGACCTCCCTGTATCAGAAAAAGTAGAAAAGCCCCCCTCTGAGGTGGCGCATTCTGCCACATGGCAGTGTGGAACCACCCTAAGGTGGCACCACATGTGAGCCTCTCCTTTCCTGCAGAAAAAAGTAGAATTTGAATTTCTCTGAGGTGGCACAATCTGCTTCCTCCACTCCTGTCCTTCTGACTTGTGTCAAGAGCTTCCAGAGGTAGCGCCACATGGCATGCTCCTACTGTTTTCAACTTTACACCTCAGAACACCTTTTGAGGTGGCGCCATTCCAGAGCCCCACTTAGCTTCACTTCTTTTATTTATTTTATTTTTTTAATAAAAGTAGCCCCTGTGGTGGCGCCATTTGAGAAGCTTCAGAAAAGCCAAATTTTGAATTTCAAACTCCCAGATAGCACCCCCTGAGGTGGCGCAATTTGGGCGCCTCCTGTAGAGAAAATCAAGCAGACCCCAAATTTTGAAAATTTTCAAATTCTGCTGAGGTGTCTCACCCACAAATTTTCCCATTTTATTTTCTCAAAAAAATCAAAATAGCAGCCCCAGAGATGGCGCCACATGGAGGGCTCAGATTGAGCCTGTTTGAAATTCAAAATTTTCAGAAAAATTCTATAAAAACAAGGCTCCACGCCCAACCTAGGGAGCTTCTTTTGGACTTTGAAATTCAACCTAGATATTCTTCAGAACACGATTTTGAACCTTGGAATTCACGCCCCCTTTGGCTCAGTGGAGAAGGTGCAGTGAAGTACCTACATTGTTCGTGTTGTGGCCAATTCGATTCAAGCGTGGGTCGATCTTGGTGAATCATCCGAAGCCCGGATCGAAGGACGAATGAAGCCCTTGGTAGCAGTCCCTTTCAAGAGTTTCAAAGTTGCGTAACAAAGCAAGGTGCACCTCTTTTCCTCTTGATTTCATATCATGATTTGATTCGGGTGTCGTTTGAAGAAAGAGCTCATCTGAGGGATGGATTGAGCTATTCTCATAAAACGACATATATATAAATACACAATTATGCTTCCTTGATGATTTTTAGCATTCATGCATTTAGCTAAATTTAATTCGCATTTTATTTCATTGATTTAGCATGTTTTATAGGTTAATTAGGTTTAATTAAGCATTTATTTCAATTCTGCTCAATTTCAGTAGCTCTCTGTTTTTGTCAGTCAGTCCACACATCATTTCATGCATTTATTTTTCTTTAAAAATTCCAAAAACATCATGGAATGCACCCTTAGGTGTCCCTAGAAATGTGCCAAAAATTCGGAGAGATTTGAATTCTTTTACTGCAGTAAACGTTCAAAAAGGTGAGTCGGGTTTTATTACCCGGGATGCATTTTAAAATGTCATTTCCGACTTATAAAATCGAGATCTCCCTCATGGAAGATTTGATGTTCGATCAGAAAAATGTTATGAGCTCAAGATGACGTCTAGTTTTTAACATGATTTTATCAGATGTTTCTGATGTTTTTTAATGTCTGACACAAATCCGAGAGTTCGGGACACGTGTCAGAGCCTGATTTGGGCCTCTGAGACTTTGGATTGACTTAGGTCGACGGGTTCTCTTTGGGTATTGATCCAAATCCAAATATGTAAAAGGTGAATGTTATGTCCATGATGTCCTCTATTTTCATATGAAAGCCTGTGATTTTTAGAACAGTTGTGATATCTGTTTCGGAATTTTCTTGTCAATCACCTGTTTTGTCACATTTGTATGTTTTGTTGATTTAAGCATGCAAAGTTATATTTTTATCTGTGTTTCTGTTGATCAAATGCCAAAGTCATGAACATGAAAGTTTTCTCTGTAGGTGTCATGAGTAGCTCTGTTAAATATCAGAAATTTCCATGGCCGTTTTCTATTTTTTTAGCATTTTATATTAGATTAGGTCGATTTTGCCAACATCAGAACCGAATCCCCGTTACCGAATTCATCATAGTTCAAATCCCGAGGCTGTAAAATCAAAAGTGTTCCATTTTGGGTCCTTTAGCAGTCTGCAAAATATCAGACGTTTCTATAGTGTAATTTTTGCATTATCATATTAAGCATTGTATTTGGTTCGGGTCCATAGGCGAAATTCGTCAATTTTAGGGTTTTCTTTAGATTTTAGTATTTAAATCATATCATTTCATGAGTTTTAGCATTCTAGGCTGTTTATCAAAGTAGGTAGATACTTCATACCAAATTTGGTGTAATTTGGAATTTATTTGAGGCTTGATTTAGCCATATCATCAAAATAGGGCCCCGCGGGACCCAAATCCAAGCGAAAAACAAGCGAAATTCGTTATTTTGGATAAATTGCAAAATGTTAAATTCTGATTTTACAGTCCTAATGTGTTTATCAGCATGTTATCATGCCTCATACTGCATTTTCATCATCATTTGATTCAATTTGAATTTCGAAATCTCAATTTTACCAAGTTTTCCTTCAAAAAAACCCTGATTTTAAAGGTATAACTGTATAATTAGGGGTATTTTGGTCATTACTACCATTTCAAATTTCAAACTATTTTCCACTGAATTTCTTGCATTTACATCATTTCAAATATCAAGGAAGCATGATAATATGGTTTATATCCAATTAAGTCCAATAATTTCATAATATTATTGGAAAATCTTGGAAAAACCCACATATGAGCTAACCTTATTTCAAGTTTGGCAGGGACATTCAAATGAAGGAGCTAAAGTCTGCAATTTCCATTTATTTCATTTATTTAGTGATGTAATAATGTAAATTTTGGAATAAGAAATTTAATTTTCTGCTTAGACTAGGATGCATATCATATAGTTCAAATTCATGCAATATCATGTTTCTATTATTCATGCATTTTATTTCAAAAGCACTATGAATGTACACGAATGACACGTGCACCAACTCTTATGGAGTTAATGAACTCGGTGAAACCCATATTTACGACCCTAGTCGGAATATGGACGAGACCCAGATCCATCATCTTTCTACTAGTCACATTGAGCCTACACTCTTAGGCTATCTTAAAATGCACATCATATTTCTAATATTTTCAAAGTATTGTGCATTAAATCAATTAAACTCTGAACATATTCATGGCCACAGTCAGATAATGTGAAGGATTTATTTTGACTTAATACACATTTTTCCAACAAATTTCTTAGAAAATCTTTCAAAGTGCATTCATTCACTCATATCATTTGCATCATGAAATCATAGGTTTTCCCATGATTTTCTTAAGAAAATTTCATTCTCAAGAAAATCGATTTCTCAAGAAACTCTAAGGATTTTTCAAAATCGGTTTTCCCAAGTCAATTTTTTCCACAGTTTTCCATGGAAAAGGTTATTTTCTCAAGGTTTTCAAAAGAAGTCTCTCACCTTTCTCAAAGATCAAAAATCGATTTCCAAAGTATTTCAAGGGTAAGATTCCCAGGATTTCAATTTCCCAAGTTCAGTTTTTCTTCTCCAATGAGTTTTCCTATAAATTTTCCATCATTTTCCT
Organism: Nuphar pumila; assembly: GCF_984573655.1. Lineage (NCBI taxonomy): Eukaryota > Viridiplantae > Streptophyta > Magnoliopsida > Nymphaeales > Nymphaeaceae > Nuphar > Nuphar pumila. The sequence continues at coordinate 49,627,326 of NC_143257.1, read as the reverse complement.
AAGAAAATTCTCAAAGTCCGAGTTTTCCTAAGAAGTGTTTCCCTTTTTAAATGTTCACCTTTTTCTCAAGAAACACTTCTATTTTCCCAGGATTTTCAACTATTCATGATTTTCCCACATCTTTATGAACTTTCTCGTGATTTCAAAAAACCCTTTTTCATCTGAGTTTCCTGAGAAATTGACCTTTTCCCTGAGAAATATCTTTCAACTCCAAAGGTTTTCTGAGCATACATCATGTTTTTCCAACTTACATTTTTCAAAATCTTATAGCACATGCCTGAATTCTCTGTGCATTTAGGATAGAACATGATTTTGGTAATTTAGCTAAGTCAGGCACAATTTTGGTCCTTGGTTCGATTACCCCTGTTAAAGGCGGTAGGAACGGTCGAACCTCGTACCGACAGGTCGAGCCCCATCCCATGGATTTTCCCGCAATTTTCAAAACGGAGGCGAGTATTTCAAAACATTTTCCAAAATCCGGTCAAGTTTGAATTGCGAAAGCGTTTCCCTCTTTCTCTTCCGCAAGGAAGGGAAGACGAGAAAAATTTTGCGATGAAAACAGGTTTGGCGACCGTGATGGGACATGTCCTTGTCTGACCTAAATTGTGCTTGACTTAGTTCAATTATCGAAATTATGTTCACAAAATGTCAGCTCTTCTACTTTTAATATCATGCAAACCTAGGAGCCTAGATTCTTACCTAGCTGACATTGATTGCATATAGACTAGGCATGGTTTGGTAGAACCAGATTGAGGAGATATTTTCATGTTCACATAGACTTAGGTCTAAACACAACTCTCCTCAATTTAGGATCTGAATGCAAACAATGTATGCTTCTTCAAAAGATTTTCAAAAGTCTATCTCTCTAGGACTTAGAGCCCTCTATTTCTTGCATGTGATCATTTTTTCAAAAACTTCCTTACCTATCATTACCCGGTCTTCACATTGCTGGGCTCTCTTCCAGAACCATAGTTCGGGACAGAGCCTCACAACTGGGCCAATTATTTGGTTAAACACCCCCCTACCACGTACCGCGGGCCACAGTCCGAAGTATATCGGTAGGCGCTCAAGGATGTTGGAAAACCTTACCTTAGAACCAGAGTTGAAATTATATGCCACGTACCTCAGATTTCGGTTCGGGTATATCGGCATAACTGGATTGGATAAAGATGATCCAAACCTAGAGTTAGGATTAGGATCCTACAGCTGTTTTCAAAATGATGCATCTAGAGTCAGCCTCTTAGGGATTACTGAATGTGCATAAATGTTTGTGCAGGATGTGATTGTATGTGTGATTTCCTCAATTCTTTATATTTCCCAATGTTTTCCAACTCATTAGGCCTTTTTCAAAATATCTTTATTTTCCACAAGGTCTTTTCTCAAACCCTGGATGATTTTCTCAAATATCCCATTTCTTTTAAAACTCCAAGCGATTTTCCCATTCTACCTTTCTACTGGATCTCAAATTTGCAATTGCATTTTACCCTGCCTGCAAAATCTTTCAAAATTTCTCACATTTTCCTAAGTCTCATTCTGAGTCTTTCTCTGTTTTCAGTTTGATGGCATCCAGTCAAGTCGATCCTATCTTTCCTGAAGGTCACATCTCCTACGAGGTGCGACAAGGTCGTCCTGAACATCAAGCCCTTAGCACCGGAACTTTCATTCCCCGGTGGTATTATTCTTGGCTAAAAAGCTTTTCCCGAATGTTCCCGAACCATTTGAGCGAGTGCGGATTAGAGCTGGCGGCAACAGTCGGAAAGCAGACCATCAATGGCAACCTGATCCACGCGATGGCGGAGCGATGGAATCCACGGACGTGTACCTTCTGGTTCCCATGGGGAGAAATGACCGTTTTAATGGATGAATTTTCAGAAATCATGGGGTTACCAGAACCAGCCGGTCAACCAAGCGACCCATTAGAAAATCAATTCCTTATCAATGTCAAGGGTTTGGACCCCCGAGATTCATTAGCTCGTATGACAGGCCGCCGATCTTGGCCCCTGATCCAGTTGGAGGAAAATGAATATGTTGACCTGCTCGAGTTGTACCGCCAGTATGGGACCTTCGTTGAAGTCAGTTCGCTATTCAGGACAGCTAAAGAAAGGATTCAGAATGCAATGGTTCAGTGCACTGTAGGATTATCCCTCTTTCCAGATGGACAAAACTACATGGACATCAGAATAATCCAGCTTATGAGAAGATGGGGAAGTCGACAAACCAATCGCCTCTCCATAGCCATGGCAGCGCTCGCCTTCCTATATCGAGGTCTGACTCGATTTTCACTCGGAGAATCAATTTTAGTTGAAGGTTGCATTTACGTACTCCAATTCTGGTTCTTTCAACATGTTCCAGCCCGAGCAAGCTCTTTCAGATACAATGGTCAAGAACTTCTCCCAGTAGCGCAGTATCGATCCATGATCAATGACATTCAAGAAGATGACGTAGTTTGGGACTATTTTGATCGGCAATTATCCCCTCCCAGATATGCATACGCTTATGGCAAGCGATTCAAGTTGCTGGGACCATTCTTTTGCACTTATTACCAACCAGAGAGATGTGTTCGACAATTCTCCCAAAGGAAGCAGCACGTCGAAGCCCGACTATTATCAGGAGCTATGGTAGAGTTCGATCTCACCTCCGCACAATGGTCCGGGACATATCATTCTACCCGCTACGGCTGGGACACCTTTGTCTCTCTTAAAATCTTTCCTGGTCCTAAAGTGTCTGCCGACTATCATGAATGGTGGCAAATTGTTTGTTCTCCACCTCTTTGTCAAGATCAATAAAATCATGTTTCCTTATTTCTATAAAATTTTCTCTCTTTCTATTGTGGTTTGACGACCTCTCCTAGGTAACAAGGCATATTTTCGTTGTTTATTTCTTTTGCAAAAAGAATGACAACACAATTGTCGTGATTCTCGCGACGACTCAGTCCCTAGTAATGGGATATCTTTTTCAAATTGTCTACTATATTTTCAGCAAATATTTCTTCCAAAAACCAATTCCTACAGAGTCTAATCAGGTCTTTGCCCTGCAGAGAGCGTCTACAACATTTGATGGTTCAAACAAGATCAGGCAAAAGAACAACAGCACCGCAGTACTCGTCAGCCTCATAAGAAGAGATGGGTTCCCCCCGGTCTGAGAGGAGTCAAGAGCAGCAACAAGAAGATGATGGCATAGACCCTCAAATGTATGCCATGTTTCGGAAGATGATGAACAAAATGATGAATAAGCAACCCGGCACCAGCTCGGAAAGAAACCCATTGAGGGAAAAGTTCCATGGCCAAAAGGACAAAAAGACTTCCAGAAAGCAGGTCCAGCTGGAAGAAATCTCAGATGGAACAGACTCAACTGAAAACACAAATAAAGAGTATGAAGTGCCTCCGGTATTTCAGAAGCGGGGCCGAGAACAGAGAAAAAGCCGCAGATCAAAAAGCCGAGATACAGAAGAGCCCTTGCAAGCACAGTTCAGAGAAATGGCCTGAGTTGTCAAGGATCTGCAAGCCCGCAACAAGGGCAAGAAAGTCTTCACCAGTGAGGATTTCTATGACAGTTTAGAAGGGGATGATGATCTGGAAAATCTTCCCCAAAAATTCATCAAATTTGACGGTTCTGGCGATCCAAAAGCTCATCTCGCAACATTCTTTGCAGAATGCTCTCGGTTCAAAAGGGACAACAGAGCATTGTTCTTATGCTTTCCCCGCAGCTTGGAAGGAGTTGCAGCTAAGTGGTATGCTGAGCATATCAACCCCATCGAGGTCAAGGAGTTCGACAAAGTTATAAATATGTTTATTGAACGCTTCTTGTTCAACACAGAAGCATTGTCTACATTGAGTCATCTCTGCAATCTCAGGCAGAATGAGAATGAAAAAGCACGGGACTTTATTCACAGATGAAGATCAGCCTGCAACAAAATGAGAGATCCTATCTCAGAAAGGCACGCCCTGTCCCTAATCCTCAACAACTTTTCGCAGCCGTTAAGAGGATTGATCTCCACAGCACCATCCAGGACTTTCATTGAGTTGACTGAACGAGCCGAATGGCTCGAACTGAGTGTGGAAATGGAGTCTATGAAGGCTTCACCTTTTCCAAAAGCAACTCCCAAGGTGAGCAGAAGAAGAAAGCTCACTTCACCTACTCTGCCAACAAAGGCCGAAATCAGCATAAAGGGCAGAAGAGGGATTACTGCTACGGCGCAGGAAGTTCAAACAACAAAGGAGATCAGAAAGCAAAGCCTGTTCCTCAATACAGCAAGCCTCCTCAGCAGGATCAAGGGCCGAAACTGCGTGATAAGACTAAACATGAAGGATGGAGTTACGGCAGAAAATTTACTCTTTTAGACCAAACACTCGAGGATGTGCTTGAGTATATGCTATCAAAAGAGATGGTTAAGTTGCCCAGATTGGCTGATCCCCCTGTGCCTATGGGGAAGTGGAAAGATCAATTTTGTAAGTTCCACAGGACAGTGGGACGCAACACTGAGAACTGCTTTGTTCTCAAAAACATTATACAAGATCTCATTGAAAAAAATCTTCTAGTGGAAGGAGAAGAAGAAGAGAAAATGGACATTCTCAATCACCCATTCCCTTAGCACACCACGACAGTGGTGTCCGCACAGCCATTCCTGCCGCATGAACACATCAAGTTGTGTTCTGCACAAGATCTACAAGTTCAGCATCAGGTGTCAGTGCTACGACAAGCAGCTCCTGATTCGAAGAAGATGGATCTAATCTCAGCATTGGGCAAGATGAAAGTTTCTGAAGCACCTGTAAAGTCAACCCCTAAGTCAAAAGGAACTCCTGACTTCTTCAAGCAAATTATCAAACCTAGGTCGGAGAGTTCAAGTCAGAAGCCTCTGACCGCTCTATCCAATGTTTTCATCTTTGACTTGGCCAAGAATTCTAGCAAGCACCAACGAGTACTGGATGATTTGCTCAGAAAGATCAAAGTCAAGCCCAGTATCACTCCTGAAGACATGGCACAAATAGTGAACTCTGCCATGACAAATGCGCCAATCACTTTCTCGGATGAGGACCTTCCAAAGCCTCATTCCTTTCATAATAATGCTTTGTACATTGTCGTTCGAATCAGGGGAATGACAGTACCCCATGTGCTGGTCGATGGAGGCAGTAGCCTCAATATTTGTCCCGAGAAGACAGCGAAGGCATTAGGGATCAAGGATGAAGAATATATTTCAGATCCCATCACTATCTATGGGTTTGACAACCATGGTCAAACGGCCAAGGGCAAGATATTTCTGGAGGTGTTCATCAACTATTCAGTGCATTCAGTACTTTTTCATGTGGTTAATGTGCCACCCACCTACAACTTGCTGCTCGGAAGGACGTGGATTCATAATGCAAATGCAGTGCCTTCCACCCTCCATCAATGTGTAAAATGGTCAAAAGGTGGAATGATTACCACAATACTGGGAGAAGACCCAGAAGAAAGGCTCCCGCAGCCCATGATTCTCCGACCGTCATTCACTGCGGATATTCCCAGCATCAGGGAAAGTGAAGAGATTAATCTCGGAGAGAATCGAGAAATACTCCAGGCATCATCAGAACCATCTCTGCACACTATAGCCATGACCCGATGGAGAGGTCCTCAATTCTTCAAGGTTGGAGGTCGAATCAACTACAGTACCATTAAAGATCACCTGTTGTTCCCGTAATTCATGAAGGCAAGAAAGGGATTCGATTTACTTCTGAAACACGGTTATCAACCCTTCAAGGGACTCGGCAAGAATGAAGATGGCCGCATAGAGCCAGTGATCCAGAAACATCATCCCCATAGAGCAGGACTGGGGTTCTCTGGCGGAAGCACGCCAAAAAAGACTGTTTTTGTCAAAGGGGCACAATAAAGACCATTTGTTATTTCTTTCTATTCTTTCCAAAATAAATGTCTCATTTTATCAAATGTCATTGATCAATTCAGTCAATAAAATTCCAAATTTCTTTGTCTATCCGGATGCCATATATCTTCCTTCTCTATCTCCTCATTTTATAATTCAATGCCATTTTATGCATAGTTCTCTTCAAACGATTGCTTGTCTTACGATAGGCTGATTTATCTGAACCAAATTTCTTATCCAAAATTTCAGAATGACTTCTCGGACAATCAAGAAGCTCGTTCTCAATCCCAAGGCTTTTTAGAAGTCGGCAGCAATTCACAGAGTCAAAGCAAGCATTGAAGATGGCAAGATTGCAAAGCGATCAGATGATTGTGCAGAATTTGATCCGTCTCTTCAGAAGTTACCAGAGTTCGCCGCAATTCAGAAGCAGGATGAACCATCTGCTCTAGTACAAGATCCGACTGAAGATGTCAACATCGGTTCAGAGGAAAATCCCAAAATTCTCCAGATCGGAACCAGTTTGAGTCCGGAAGAAAAGGAAAGGCTCACTAATTTTCTCAAGCAACATGAGGAAGTGTTCGCATGGACATATGAAGATATGTCGGGCTTAGACCCAAAATTAGTCGAACACCGTCTCGTCTTGAAGCCAGATGCTAAGCCAGTCAAGCAGAAGCTGAGAAAAATGGATCCTAGAATAGAACAACAAGTCAAGGAAGGACTTGAAGATCTGCTCAAAGCAGGATTCATCCGAACTATTGACTACCCAGATTGGTTAGCCAATATTGTCGTTGTCTCAAAGAAAAGCAGCAAAGGATCTACATAGACTTCAGAGACCTCAATAAGGCAACTTCGAACTATGACTATCCACTTCCAAGCATCGATCTTCTAGTCGACAGCACGGCAGGACATGCCATGTTCTCATTCATGGATGGATATTCCGGCTACAATCAGATTAAGTTGGCCGCCCGCGACCAATCAAAAACTTCCTTCACCATGCCTTGGGGCACTTTCTGCTATACAGTTATGCCTTTTGGGCTCAAGAATGCTGGAGCAACATATCAACGGGCAATGCTTGTTATATTTCACGATCAGATGCGCAAAATCATGGATGCGTATGTTGACGATATTCTCATGAAATCTAAAGAGAAAGAAGATCACTTTGAAGCCCTTGATCAAGTTTTCAAGCGACTCATTCTTTATAAGTTAAGGCTTTACCCGCAAAAGTGTGTCTTTGGAGTCGAATCAGGCAAACTGTTGGGTTTTCTGGTCAGTAAAAAGGGAATTGAAGTCAACCCAGCCAAAGCAAAGGCTATCATTGATATGCCACCCCCGAAAAATCTCAAAGAATTGCGTAGCCTTCAAGGACGTATGCAATCAATCCGGCGATTTATTTCCAACTTGGCGATGAGATGCGAACCTTTCAATCACTTACTCAGAAAAGGAGTGAAGTTCAAATGGGGACCAAAGTGTCAGCAATCATTCGATCGAATCAAGAAGTATCTTCTCAATCCTCCCATCCTAAAGCCGCCAGAATTGGGAAAACCTCTTTTGCTATACATCTTAGTCAATCAAGTCGCATGCGGCGAATTCTTGGCACAGTACAAAGAAGGCAGTCTGATAGAGCACACCATCTATTACGTGAGTAAGACTTTCATAGACTATGAAAAGAGATACTCTCAAATAGAGAAGACCTGCCTAGCTCTGGTGTGGATGTGTCAGAAGCTAAGACACTACCTGCTGGCATCTAAAGTCAAAATTTTGTCCAAACTCAATCCTCTCAAATACATTTTGGAGCAACCTTTCCTCAGCGGACGAGTCGCAAAATGGCAAGTCTTACTGATGCAGTATGACTTAGAATATGTCTCGCAGCAATCAATCAAAGGCCAAGCAATTGCAGATCAATTGGCAGATTTTCCTTTGGCAGAAGAGGTGAAAGCCGAAGATGACTTCCCTGATGAGCAAATTTGCAATGTCCAACAATCTTCTGTCTGGAATTTATTTTTCGATGGTTCTAAGAACATGGTCGGAATAGGCATCGAAATCTTATTAATCACTCCAGAGAAAGAGATGATTCCATTTTCTCTCAAGTTAGACTTTCAATGCACTCACAATATGGCTGAGTATGAAGCCCTGATTCAAGGTCTGAAGATTCTACTAGATTTCAAGGTTAAGAGAGTGCATGCTTATGGCGATTCATTACTCGTTGTCAATCAAGTCCAAGCCAAATGGCAGGTCAAAGATCAGAAGTTATTTCCCTATCAGAAAATTGTTTCAGCTCTTGTCAGCAAGTTTGAAGAATTTCAGCTCTTTCATATCAAGAGAAATTTTAATCAAGTGGTTGATAGTCTAGCCAGTTTAGGCTCCATTATGGTATTTAAAAATGGAGAATCTTATCGCTCTTTCGAAATTGGCAAACTTGACCAACCTGCTTTCCTTCCAACAGAGCAAGTACACCAAGCTGAGCAAAAGAAGAAGCCTTGGTATTACAACATCAAAACTTTCATAGAAACTAGCAAATTTCCTCCAGAACTCTTAAAGAAAGAACAACGAGCAATCCAGCGTATGTCTACCTGATACTTCATTCTGACAAATGTTCTCTATCGTCGAGGATTCAGTTCAGAGTATTCCAGATGCTTGGACGAAGACGAAGCCAAAGAAGTCATGCGAGAAGCACATGAAGGCATTTGTGGTGGCCACGTCGGCTACCAAACCCTTGTCAAACAGATCATAAGAGCAGGTTATTACTGGAAAACTATGCAACAAGACTGTTATCACTATGTGAAGAAGTGTGTGCAATGCCAAATACACGCACCTTCAATTCATGCTCCAACAACATATTTACAATCTGTTGTCTCTCTATGGCCGTTCTCCATATGGGCCTTCGATGTCGTAGGTCCCATCACTCCTTCAGCTTCAAATGGCCACAAATACTTCCGTGCCGCAACAGAATATTTCACCAAGTGGGTAGAAGCTATCACTCTCCGTACAGTAGAAGGCTGACATGTGGTCTCTTTTATTCACAAGAACATCCTTTGCCGTTTCGGCATCTCGCATGACATCGTGTCAGATAATGGCAGTCATTTCAAGAATGAAAAGATAAAGACATTCTGCTTAAAGTTCAAAATCTATCATCATTTTCCCGCTCCCTACTATCCTCAAGGGAATGGTCAGGCAGAGGCCACCAACAAAATTTTAATTCGTATCTTGGAGCGAACTGTGGAAACAGGCCGCGACTGACATGAGAAGATCCACGATGCACTATGGGCCTACCGGACCACCATTCGTACACCAACGAATGCTACTCCATCAGAATTGGTCTACGGAACAGAAGTAGTATTGCCGCTACATGTTCAGAAGCCCGCTTTGAAATTCGCATCACTTCTAGAATTACCTCTTGATCAATACCAACAGCAGCGACTAGTGCAGCTAGAGTTACGCGACGAGAGAAGGCTAAAAGTAGCAGAGCATGCTCAATCCTATCGCCAGAGAGTAGCCAAGCAATATGCGAAGTCTATCATCGAAAGAAGATTCAAAGTCAATGATTTAGTACTTCGATCCACAGCTTATCTCAAGCATCGTCCCGGTGGCAAATGGTCACCAAATTGGGAAGGTCCCTATGTTGTCAAAGAAGCATTACCTCGCAACTCATATCGGCTCATCAATGCCGATGGGGTAGAATTGCCAGATCCCATTAATGCTCGACACTTGAAAAAGTTTTATACTTGAAACATTTATTCTCCTCTTGTAATCCTTCCTATTTTCTTCAAATAATGATCAAACTTTCTTTCCCAGTTACACTGGGGCATTTTTAAAATTTTGTTCTGTATGCAGGCAGGATAAACAAATTCCTCATTTCACGCACTTGTGCATTCATATGCATCAATTCATATTCATTTTCATTCAACTGCATTAACAACAATCCGGTCAGTATTGGGATTTCAACAAACAGTCCCATCACAATTCCTAATGATTCAAAATGGAAAGATAATCGCCAATACTAAACCAAAACCCAACGCTCAAACTGGTATTATTTCAAAATCCAGTGTTCAAACTGGTACATTTTCAAAATCCCAACTTTTTGGAAAACCAAGTTCCGACTCGGGTTTTTATTCAAATCATTTCCTTTTGTTGATCCGGGTTCCGACTCGAGATCTCTTTATTCATTCAAGCTCAGATTCGAGCTTGTCATTTTCTTTTGTTGATCCGGGTTCCGACTCAAGATCTCTTTATTCATTAAAGCTTAGATTCGAGCTTGTCATTTTCTTTTGTTGATCCGGGTTTCGACTCGAGATCTCTTTATCCATTCGAGCTCAGATTCGAGCTCTTCATCTTCATTTGTTGATCGAGGTTCCGACTCGAGATCTCTTTACTCAAGCTCTGACCTGAGCTCTTTATTTCCCTTTGTTGATTTGGGTTTCGACTCGAGATCTCTTTATCCATTCGAGCTCAGATTCAAGCTCTTCATTTTTTTGATCCGGGTTCCGACTCAAGATCTCTTTATCTTATCCAAGCTCTAATTCAAGCACTTCATTTTCTTTTGTTGATCCGGGTTCCGACTCGTGATCTCTCTACATCATTCGAGCTCAGATTTGAGCTCTTCATTTTCTTTTGTTGATCCGGGTTCCGACTCGTGATCTCCGTTTTTTTATTCGAGCTCTGACTCGAACTCATTGTTCTCCTTTGTCGATCTAAGTCATTTCGATCATGAGGGCCTGTCAATTGCTCAAATTTAATATTTTGCCCTCCAAATTCCAATTTAAATCTTCGAATCAGGCAATTCTTCAACTTTGACCTCCGGGTCACCCAATTCTCAATTTCAATTACCAATTTCCAATTTTCGACCTTCGGGTCAATCAATTTCCAATTTTCGACCTTTGGGTCAATCAATTTCCAATCTTTGACCTTCGGGTCACTCAATTTCCAATTTTCGACCTTCGGGTCAATCAATTTCCAATTTTCGACCTTCGGGTCAATCAATTTCCAATCTTTGACCTTCGGGTCACTCAATTTCCAAATTTCGACCCTCGGGTCACTGAATTCTCAATTTCGACCTTTAGGTCACTCAATTCTCAATTTCGAATTTCGAGTCACACAATTTCGACCTTTTGGTCAACCAATTCTCAATTTCGACCGTCAGGTCATCCAATTTCGACCTTCGGGTCATTCAATTTCCAGCAACCAATTTTCCAATTTCCAATTTCCAATTTCAACCTTTGGGGTCAATCAATCTCAATATCCAATCTCAATCATTTTCTCTTGCGAGAGACCCTTTTTAGGGAGAGTTCGAGGAAGCTCGTTCTTTTCGCATGCTATCCAATTCGTTCACTTAGCCTTTTTTCAGGGAGAGTTTGAAGGGACTCGCGTCTTTGTGAACCGTTTGCAAAACAATTTCCAATTTCACATGAGGAACCCTTTTTAAGGGAGAGGCTCGACGAAGACTCGTTTTTCTTGTGACCCCCCCCCCCCCAAATTTCATACTAGGCCTTTTTCGTCATGAAGGACCCTCTTTGCAGGGAGAGTGTGATGGACTCGTTCCTCTCATGACCCAATTTTCAGACCTCACTATTATCGACCCCCTTTCCATAAGAGAAGCCTAATATTAGGGAGCTTTGACGAAAGCTAAATTTCTCTTCGAAAGTCCGTTTTGCAAACACCACATCTTTAGGGAAGAGAGGAGTATTTCCCATTTCCCATTCAGGTAAGGGCTAAGCCTGAGTCTCTCTTTTTGGGGAAAAAGAAAGGAGAATTTTTGTCACGGATGTACTGAGCCGGATTTCAAATACTCACTTTCACCAAGAATTTCAAGAAAATTTTGTTAATTTGTCAATCAAATTATTTGTTGATTTCAGAATCTTTATTGCACTAATCTCAATTTACCTTCAGCATTACTTCCAAAAGAGTGAAGCTTTTGCGAAAAAAAGATTCAAAATTCAAATTCTTTCTATTGGCCAACCAAAAGGATGAAGGATAAATTCTCGATATGGCCAGAAAAGAAGATTCAATGTTAGTGAAAAGCCATGGATGATTGATATTGATCGCAGTCAATGGCACATCTTTAAAGATTATTCTTGTAAAATGAGGCAGTGGAAATATCCTGAGTGCTAGAAAAGAGAGCATTTATCCAAGCCCTGTCTCCTCCAAATCACCTAAGCTGCAATTAAATATCCGCAAAAGGGATCTCTCACTTGTCGTCAAGATGAAGGCAAATTAGGCGAGTAGACCCCCGGGGCCAAAGAAGATTCGAAACATCTCCAAGATGATGGAGTTTGTGACGAATCCTTCCAGGGAAAGTCCAAAGCACTGTTGAGATGAAGGCAGATGCGATGAACCTCTCGGCAATCCCTAAAAGATATTTAATTTCAGCTATCATCCAAAGATCTCCAAACCCATCGCCCAAGAAGGATCGAAACATCTCCAAGATGAAGGAGATTGTGACGTACCCTCCCAAAAGAGAGAAAGAGAGGAAAAAAGAAAGAGAGAAAAAGTAAGAACATCTCCAAAATGAAGGAGAATGTAGCCAAAACACCAGAGAGCCAAAAGAGCGCAGAAAGATTAGCATGAGAGAAGCTCTCAGGATATCAAACTGTCAGATCTATCAAGAATTCTCTTTAAATTTGTGAAATTCTATTATCAATACTCTTTCATCAACTGCTTTCACAATATCAAATTCTCTTTCCTGCTCATATCAAGGAAATTGATAGCTTCCTTGAAGAAGGGCAATTGCAAGTAATTTGGATTTCCAATCTCGATTCTACGAAGTGAACCTTGTTTGGAGGTAATACTTTAGGTAGAAGATAAAGAATATCTTTGCAACAATATGCAACATTTTCAAAAATTTTGAATCAACAGCAGAATTCTCAATATTTTGACAATATTTTCTAGCTATTCTGACGTGAAGTGAGAGCGTGATGTCCGTCTTTGATACATCCAGACACCAATTTTAAGTCCCTCTTAAGGACTTGATTCCTTTCCTTCTTTGAGAGCATGAACTCTCAGATTTGCACACTTCCCTGTGTCCCCACTGTCCCACCATAGACAGTCCCATTTCGGTTCGAGGTCGAACCACCAATCATTTCCCGCAAAAGGCAATTTCAAAAGCTATTTAGTCTCAGCAATGAGGCGCCCAAAATCAATCCCTTTTCAAGCTTTAGGGACCCCATTTTCCTTCCTTTTGCGAAAACCCTGTCGGATTTATCGTGCAAGATCCGAAGGTTCCATCATGGTCTCTTCCTTCGAGGATTCCATTCCATTTTTCGCCCGATCAGGATAAGGGTATAAACCTGAGCCTCATTCAAAGAGGTATTCCATTTTTCGCCTGATCAGGATAAGGGTATAAACCTGAGCCTCAATAAAAAAGGTATTCCATTTTCCGCCCGATCAGGATAAGGGTACAAACCTGAGCCTCATTTAAAGAGGTATTCCATTTTTCGCCCGATCAGGATAAGGGTACAAACCTGAGCCTCATTCAAAGAGGCATTCCATTTTTCGCCCTATCAGGATAAGGGTATAAACCTAAGCCTCAATCAAAGAGGTATTTCATCTTCCACTCGATCAGGTTAAGGGTACAAACATGAGTCTCATTTCAATGAGATATTCCATTTCCCTAATCAGGTTAAGGGTCAAACCTGAGCTTCGTTCCATGCGAGGTATTTCTGTCCCATCCAAGTTAAGGGCAAAAACCTGAACTTCACTCTCATAGAGCAAATTTTTCCTCTTTATTCTCCATTTCATATCTACCATCTTCCTCGGGCTAATTTCTTCACACCCAGTCAGATCCTTCTAACTGGGGCATTTTTTTATGTATAGCCCAAATTTGGTGTGTTTTTCTTTGCCACTAAGCTCAGCCACAAGCCAGCTTAGTAGCAAAGAGGGGCATCTGTAAACACCCCAAATTTTCATTCACCTCTCCAACATTTCCACCAAGCATCAGCATCCAGCCTCTGAAATCGTCGGAGGGCAAAATGGTCATTTTCTGAGCCCGGACCTTGCAAAAGTCTAAATTTCATCTGGAACTCTCAAAATTTCTCTATCTTTAGCTCATATGTTCAAAATTTTATTCCTGACAGAAGACAGGAATCTCCAAGTCTTGGTTCAAGATTATATTGCATAAGACATGACATTGCATGAGCATCTCATATCACTGCACTGCACAGCATGTCATTTCGAGGTCCAGAACTCTTGATTTCAAAATTTTTAATCCAGATTAGAATTTCAACTATTTTTAAAATCGATTTCAAAACCCTGGGTCTTAAAAATTATCAATTTTTCCCATTTTACCCCCAGGACTCTGAATTTCCAAATATTTTCTCAGGAAAATGATCTGGATAGTTTTAATATGGATTTTAGCCACCTTATCTCAGATTTTTCCCTTTTGACAATTTCAAATATCTTCCTTTTACAAAATTGCCCTACAGGGGCCAACTCTTTCCAAAAATTCCTGTTTTACCAATTAGCCCAAATTTTATGAAAATTCCAAAAAGAGGTTGTTGTCTTGTTATCATTTCAATAAAGAAGCAATGCGGGACCCACACTGAGAAGGTGTCACATAGGCTTTTCTTTTGAAAAACCTGAATTTTGAAAAACCCAAAAATATAGGAGCCTTGTCCTTTGGATTGGTGCCACTTGTCTTTTCTCTCTCCTCCCATTTATTTGCCAAGTGTTAGTGTGGGGATACCTTAAGAAGCCTCCACATGTCATTAGACACCCTCTTCGTTCCATGCCATGTGTCAGTGTCCACCATCTTCAGCCTGTGCCATGTGTCATTCCATAGATCACCCTGAGATGCCAAGTGTCATGTGTTGTCCTGTCCAGAAAAAGTAAGGCTTGTCTCCTCTGAGGTGGTGCCATTTGAAGTGTGTCTCCTGCAGAGGACACATGTCAATCTCTCATTTTCTCAGAAAAAGTAAATGCCATGTGTCAATCTCTGCTTCTTTCAGAAAAAGCAGGATGACACATGTCTTTCCCTACTTTTTTCTGAAAAGTAGATGACACATGTCATTTCTAGCTTCCTTCAGAAAAAGTAGAGGACACGTGTCACTCTTGGCTTTCTTCAGAAAAAGCAACCATTCAAAAATTTTCAGACAAAGCCTAGGTGGCGCAAATCCTGGATTCTGCTTTTTCTACTTTGAATATGAGGGCGCCACATGTTAATTGCTCCTCTCTCTTGCCACATGGCATTGTAGGAGCCACTCTGAGGAACTGCCACATGTCCATCCTCCATTCCTCTAGAGCCAACCCCCATTTGAAATTCAAATCTTCTTCTGAGGTGGTGTCATTTGAGAAAACTCCTCCAGACAGCTGACACTTGTCTGCCACATGTTCAGACCTCCCTGCATCAGAAAAAGTAGAAAAGCCCCCCTCTGAGGTGGCGCATTCTGCTTCTTCCAGTCCTGTTCTTCTGCCACATTGCAGTGTGGAACCACCCTAAGGTGGCGCCACATGTCAGCCTCTCCTTTCCTGCAGAAAAAGTAGAATTTGAATTTCTTTGAGGTGGCACAGTCTACTTCTTCCACTCCTGTCCTTCTGACATGTGTCAAGAGCTTCCAGAGGTAGCGCCACATGGCATGCTCCTACTGTTTTCAACTTTACACCTCAGAACACCTTTTGAGGTGGCGCCATTCTAGAGCCCCACTTAGCTTCACTTCTTTTATTTATTTTATTTTTTTAATAAAAGTAGCCCCTGAGGTGGCGCCATTTGAGAAGCTTCAGAAAAGCCAAATTTTGAATTTCAAACTCCCAGATAGCACACTCTGAGGTGGCGCAATTTGGGAGCCTCCTGCAGAGAAAATCAAGCAGACCCCAAATTTTAAAAATTTTCAAATTCTGCTGAGGTGTCTCACCCACAAATTTTTCCATTTTATTTTCTCAAAAAAATCAAAATAGCACCCCCTGAGATGGCGCCACATGGAGGGCTCAGATTGAGTCTGTTTGAAATTCAAAATTTTCAGAAAAAATCTATAAAAACAAGGCTCCACGCCCAGCCTAGGGAGCTTCTTTTGGACTTTGAAATTCAACCTAGATTTTCTTCAGAACACGATTTTGAACCTTGGAATTCACGCCCCTTTTTGCTCAGTGGAGAAGGTGCAGTGAAGTACCTATATTGTTTGTGTTGTGGCCAATTCGATTCAAGCGTGGGTCGATCTTGGTGAATCATCTGAAGCCCGGATCGAAGGACGAACGAATCCCTTGGTAGCAGTCCCTTTCAAGAGTTTCAAAGCTGTGTAACAAAGCAAGGTGCACCTCTTTTCCTCTTGATTTCATATCATGATTTGATTCGGGTGTCGTTTGAAGAAAGAGCTCATCCGAGGGATGGATTGAGCTATTCTCATAAAACGACATATATAAAA
Organism: Nuphar pumila; assembly: GCF_984573655.1. NCBI lineage: Eukaryota > Viridiplantae > Streptophyta > Magnoliopsida > Nymphaeales > Nymphaeaceae > Nuphar > Nuphar pumila. Next base: position 49,611,126 of record NC_143257.1, on the reverse strand, counting down.
ATACACAATTATGCTTCCTTGATGATTTTTAGCATTCATGCATTTAGATAAATTTAATTCGCATTTTATTTCATTGATTTAGCATGTTTTATAGGTTAATTAGGTTTAATTAAGCATTTATTTCAATTCTGCTCAATTTCAGTAGCTATCTGTTTTTGTTAGTCAGTCCACACGTCATTTCATGCATTTATTTTTCTTTAAAAATTCCAAAAAAATCATGGAATGTGCCCTTAGGTGTCCCTAAAAATGTTCCAAAAATTCGGAGAGATTTCGTTCAAAAAAATGAGTCGGGTTTTATTACCCGGGATGCACTTTAAAATGTCATTTCTGAATTATAAAATCGATATCTCCCTCATGGGAGATCTGATTTTTGATCCGAAAAATGTTCTGAGCTCAAGATGGTTTATAGTTTTTAACATGATTTTATCAGATTTTTACGATGTCTTTTAATGTCTGACACAAATCTGAGAGTTTGGGACACGTGTCAGAGCCTGATTTGGGCCTCTAAGACTTTGGATCGACTTAGGTCGACGGGTTCTCTTTGGGTATTAATCCAAATCCGAATCTGTAAAAGGTGAATATTATATCCGAAATGTCTTATGTTTGCATCTGAAAGCCTATGATTTTTAGAATAGTTGTGATATCTGTTTCGGAATTTTCTTGTCAATCACCTGTTTGGTCACATTTGTATGTTCTGTTGATTTAGGCATGCAAAGTTATATTTTTATCTGTGTTTCGGTTGATCAAATGCCAAAGTCATGAACATGAAAGTTTTTCCTGTAGATGTCATGAGTAACTCTGTTAAATATCAGAAATTTCCATGGCTTTTTTCTATTTTTGTAGCATTTTATATTAGATTAGGTCGATTTTGCCTCCATCAGAACCGAATCCCCGTTACCGAATTCATCATAGTTCAAATCCCAAGGCTGTAAAAACCAAAAGTGTTCCATTTCTGGTCCTTTAGTAGTCTGAAAAATATAAAAGGTTTCTATGGTGTAATTTTTTCATTATCATATTAGGCATTGTATTTGGTTCGGGTCCATAGGCGAAATTCATCCATTTTAGGGTTTTCTTTAGATTTTAGTATTTAAATCATATCATTTCATGAGTTTTAGCATTCTAGGCTGTTGATCAGAGTAGGTAGATGCTTCATACTGAATTTGGTGTAATTTAGAATTTATTTGAGGCTTGATTTAGCCATATCATCAAAATAGGGCCTCGCGGGACCCAAATCCAAGCAAAAAACAAGCGAAATTCGTTATTTTGGATAAATTGCAAAATGTCAAATTCTGATTTTACAGTCCTAATGTGTTTAGCAGCATGTCATCATGCCTCATACTGCATTTTCATCATCATTTGATTCAATTTGAATTTCGAAATCTCAATTTTACCAAGTTTTCCTTCAAAAAAACCCTGATTTTAAAGGTATAACTTTATAATTAGGGGTATTTTGGTCATTTTCACCACCATTTTGAATTTCAAACTATTTTTCACTGAATTTCTTGCATTTACATCATTTCAAATATCAAGGAAGCATGAGAATAGGGTTTATATCCAATTAAGTTCAATAATTTCATAATATTATTAGAAAATCTCGGAAAAACCCACATATTTGAGCTAACCTTATTTCAAGTTTGGCAGGGACATTTAAATGAAGGAGCTAAAGTCTGCAATTTCCATTTATTTCATTTATTTAGTGATGTAATAATGTAAATTTTGGAATAAGAAATTTAATTTTCTGTTTAGACTAGGATGCATATCATATAGTTCAAATTCATGCAATATCCTGTTTCTATGATTCATGCATTTTATTTCAAAAGCACTATGGATGTACATGAATGACACGTGCACCAACTCTTAGGGAGTTGATGAACTCGGTGGAACCCATATTTACGGCCCTAGTCGGAATATGGACGAGACCCAGATCCATCATCTTTCTACTAGTCACATTGAGCCTACACTCTTAGGCTATCTTAAAATGCACATCATATTTCTAATATTTTCAAAGTATTGTGCATTAAATCAATTAAACTCTGAACATATTCACGGCCACAGTCAGAATATGTGAAGGATTTATTTTGACTTAATACACATTTTTCCAACAAATTTCTTAGAAAATCTTTCAAAGTGCATTCATTCACTCATATCATTTGCATCATGAAATCATAGGTTTTCCCATGATTTTCTTAAGAAAATTTCATTCTCAAGAAACTCTAAGGATTTTTCGAAATCGGTTTTCCCAAGTCAATTTTTTCCACAGTTCTCCATGGAAAAGGTTATTTTCTCAAGATTTTCAAAAGTAGTCTCTCACCTTTCTCAAAGATCAAAAATCGATTTCCAAAGTATTTCAAGGGTAAGATTCCCATGATTTCAATTTCCCAAGTTTAGTTTTTCTTCTCCAATGAGTTTTCCTATAAATTTTCCATCATTTTCTTAAGAAAATTCTCAAAGTCCGAGTTTTCCTGAGAAGTGTTTCCCTTTTTAAATGTTCACCTTTTTCTCAAGAAACACTTCTATTTTCCCAGGATTTTCAACTATTCATGATTTTCCCACATCTTTATAAACTTTCTCGTGATTTCAAAAAACCCTTTTTCATCTGAGTTTCCTGAGAAATTGACCTTTTCTCTAAGAAATATCTTTCAACTCCAAAGGTTTTCTGAGCATACATCATGTTTTTCCAACTTACATTTTTCAAAATCTCATAGCACATGCCTGAATTCTCTGTGCATTTAGGATAGAACATGATTTTGGTAATTTAGCTAAGTCAAGCACAATTTTTGTCCTTGGTTCAATTACCCTTGTTAAAGGCGGCAGGAACGGTCGAACCTCGTACCGACAGGTCGAGCCCCATCCCATGGATTTTCCGCAATTTTTAAAACGGAGGCGAGTATTTCAAAATATTTTTCAAAATCCGGTCAAGTTTGAATCGCGAAAGTGTTTCCCTCTTTCTCTTCCGCAAGGAAGGGAAGACGGGAAAAATTTTGCGACGAAAACAGAATCATAGAACAAGGCTTATATCTAGCAAAATCCAGTACTTTCTAGATATTACTGGATAAATCTAGAAAAACTGACATTTCTTCACTAACAAGTTTTTTAGTTTTGTAGAGATATTAAAGACTTTATTTTCAATTATTTAAATTCAATTAGTGATGTAAATTATGGTTAAATTTGGAATAAAAATTTCAATTCCTGCTTAGATTAGGATTTGCATTGCATATAGTTTGAACTTTGATATATAACTGTTATGTTTGTCATTCATGTGCATATTTTTACAAATTCACCATGGTCTACACGAATGGCACGTGCACTAGCTCTTAGGGAGTTGACAAACTCGATGAAATTCGTATTTATGGCCATTGTCAGAATACGAATGAGACCCAGATTTGTGATCTTCGTATTAGCCACATTCAGCCTACACTCTTAGACTAACTTCAAAATGCACTGCATTTCTCAAAAATACAAAAGGATTTTCTCAATTCCTCAAAATCAAGCCTTTCAAATCCATATTCATTCATTTCATTCATTTGCAAATTCCAATTCCAATTCAGAGAAATCAATTTTCTCAAAATTTCTCAAGTCTTTCTCAGAAATTGATTTTCTCAAAACTCTGAGCTTTCAAATTGTATTTCAAGTATTTATCAAGTTAAAATCATGATTTTCTAAGTTATATATTCAATTTCAAAGTTTGAATTCAGAAAAAACAAGTTTTTCTAAAGTTATTTGAAATTCCTTAGAAATCGATTTTCACAAAACCTCTAGATTCTTAAAAAAACCAATTTTCATTTTCCTCAAAAATACTTTCACCATGATTCAGGATTTTCCAAGAAACATCTTTTCCAAGAATTTTTCAAGTATTTCAAATATTCAAAGCATCATGTTTTCAAATCTGCATTTTCAGAAATTCATAGCACATGCCTGATTCTTTGTGCATTTAGGAAATAGAACACGATTTAGACAAGTTGAGCAAAGCTAAGCACACTTTTGATCCTTGATTCAATTACCCCTGGTAAAGGCGCCAGAAACGGTTGAACTTTGTATTGACAGGCAAGTCCCATTCTTCAGAATTATCCCACATTTTAAAAACGGAGGCAAGTTATTTTCAAAATCTTTTTCAAAGGTCAGTTTGACTTGCAAAAGTAAAATTTTGCGATGATAACAGGTTTGGCGACCGTGATGGGACGTGTCTTCGCCTGATCAATTGTGTACTTGACTTAGTTCAAATTGTCAAAATCATGTTCCATGGAATGTCAGCTTTTATTTCATGATATCATGTGAACCTAGGAGCCTAGACTTGAACCCAGCTGACATGGATTGCATATAGACTAAGTATGGTTTGGTAGGACCATATTGAGGAGATATTATTCATGTTCACATAGACTTAGTTCTAATACAATCCTCCTCAATCTAGGTTTGATTGAAAACAATGTTTGCTTCTTTAAATATTTCAAAAACTCTACTTCTTTAGGTCTTAGAGCCTTCTGTTTGCTTGCATGTGCTCATGTTTTTAAAAACCACCCCACCTATCTCTACCCAGTCTTCACATTGCTGGGCTATCTTCCAAAACCATAGTTTTGGACAAAGCCCCACAACTGGGCCACCTATTTGGGTTAACGGCCCCCTGCCACGTACCAAGGGTCATAATCCAACGTATATCGACAAGCGCTCAAGGATGTTGGAAAACTAGATAGTAGAACCGGAGAAATTGATTTTATGCCACGTACATCGAGCCTCAACTCGAGTATATAGGCATAGCATGATTGGACACAAATGATCTGAACCTTAGAGTTAGGATTAAGGTCCTACAGCTATTTCAAAACTTATGCATCTAGAGTCAGCCTTTAAAGAATGTTGTATGTGCATACTTGTTTGTACATGATGTGATTGAATGTCAGTTTCTTTTATTACATTTTTCCACAAGTTTTCTAAAATACTGGACAATTTTCAAAAATCCCCAGTTTCTCCATCTGTTTCCATATACTGTGTAAAAATTCATGTTTTATTCAAACCCTGAACGATTTTCCAAATCCTCTTCCTCAAAACTCCAGGTGATTTTCCATCCTTTATTTCTTCTGGATCTTGAATTTTCTGCTTCATTTTTATCCTGCCTGCATCTTTTTCAAAATTCCTGTATTTTCCTAAGTCTTATTCCAAGTTTCCATGTTTTCCAGTCTGATGGCATCCGGTCAACTTGATTCAGCCTTTGCTGAGGATCACATCTCCTACGATGTGCGACAAGGTCTTCCTAAACATCGATTCCTCAGCACCGGATCCTTCATTCCCCGGTGGTATTATTCATGGCTCAAAAACTTCTCTCGTATGTTTTTGGACCACTTGAACGGTTGTCGATTAGAACTGGCATCCGCAGTGGGAAAGCAGACAATCAACGACAATTTGATCCACGCACTGGTAGAGCGGTGGAACCCGAGCACTAGTACCTTCTGGTTTCCATGGAGGGAAATGACTTTGTTGATGAATGAATTCTCAGAGATTATGGGATTACCTGAACCAGTTGGTCAGCCTCAAAATCTATTGGAGAAACAATTTTTTATCAATGTCAAGGGTCTGGATCCTCGAGATGCTTTAGCTCGCATGACAGGATGCAAGTCTTGGCCATTGATAGAAGAGAATGGAAATGAATATATGAACCTACTTGAAATCTACAGAGAGTATGGGGCATTTGTGTAAGTCACTTCCCTATCTCGAACAACTTGAGAGAGAATACAGCATGTGATGGTCTTATGCACTGTGGGATTGGCTCTCTTTTCGGATAGACAAAATTACATGGATATCAGGATAGTTCAACTTCTGCGAAGGTGGGGAAGTCGACAGACCAACTGCCTATCTATAGTTATGGCCGCACTCACTTTTCTGTACCGAAGGTTGACCCGTTTCACACTCGGAGAATCAATTTTAGTCGAAGGGTGCACCTATGCATTGCAATCTTGGTTCCTCCGGCATGTGCCAGCCCGAGCCAATTCATTCAGATACAATGGTGAAAAGTTTCTTCCAGTTGCGCGATACCGATTCTTGATCGATAACCTTCAGGAGGAAGAAGTCATGTGGGACTACTTTGATCATCAAGAATCACCTCCCAGATATACTTATGCATATGGCAAGCAATTCAGGCTACTTGGCCCATTCTTCTGTGCATACTACCATCCAGAGCAGTGTGTCAGACAGTTCTCTCAGAGACAGAAGCGCATAAAAATTCGTCTACTATCAGGGATCTTGCCAGAGTTCGATCTCACATCAGATCAGGGGTCTGGAGTATACCATTCTGCCAGACATGGCTGGGATTCTTTTGTTACTCTCACTATTTTTCCTGGTCCTCGAGTGTCCTCTGATTATCAGGAGTGGTGGAAAATTGTCTATCCCCCTCCCCTTTGTCAAGTTTATTATTAATAAAATCATGTTTTTCCTTTAATACAATTCCTTTAATTTTCATCTTGGTTTGACGACCTTGCCTATGTAACAAGGCATATTTCCAGTTGTTTATTTTGCAAAGAATAGCAGCGCAATTGTCGTGACTTCAGCGATGACTTAGTCCTTAGTAATGGGACATCCTTCAAATTGTCAATCGAAATATCCAGCAAATATTTCCTATTCAAAACTATTTTCAGTAGCTAATCCTCAGTTTTGCCCTGCAGAGAGTATTTGCACCCTTATATGCTTCAGAAAAGGTTCGATAGAAAAAATACACCCGTTCAGCGTATCAGTTACTCGCCAAGCCTCAGAACAGGAAATGGCCTCTTCAAGATCTATCAGAAACAAAAATCAGCAGGGCAATGATGATGTTGATCACCAGATGTATGTCATGTTTCAAAAGATGATAAGTAAGATTATGGCAGAGCAAGCAGAGGCCAATTCTGGCAAGATATCTAGCAAGAATAAGACTAAGGGACAAACACTAAAGAAGAAGCTGATGATATCCAAGAAACATATCCAACATGATGATACATCTGATGAATCAGAATCGGTAGGTGACACTGATGAAGAGTATGAAGTCCAACAAGAATTTCAAAGATCCCCTTATAGACAAGGGACAACCTATAAATTGAAAAATCAAACAATGGATGATCCAGTCCAAATACAGCTGCAGGAAATGGCCAAGATGATTAAAGATTTGCAAGCCCGTGACAAGGGCAAGAAGGTCTTCAGGAGCAAAGACTTCTATGATGGCATCACCCCCATCAGGAATAATCAAGATTCAGAAAAGAAGACAAATTCCACCTTCTTCACCGATGCCAACCGCAGCGATTGCAAAGATAACAAGGGAGATCATACAAATCAGAAAGAAAAGTCTTCGAAGCGGAGTGAAAAATTGAGTCAATAGAAAGAGATGAAAAAGCATGATGGTTGGAGTTACGATCGCGAATTTACTCCTCTAGATCAACCCCTTGAAAAGATCCTTGAATACATGTTGGACAAGGAAATGGTTAAACTCCCAAAAATTGTTAATCCTTCTGTCGTAAAAGGCAAATAGAAAGATCGATTTTATAAATTCCACTGAACAATGGGGCATGATATTGAACATTATTTCGTCTCTAAAAATATCATCCAAGACTATATCAACAAGAATTTCTTTGTTGAGGGTGAGAAAGAATACCAGTTGATTGTCTTTGCTAAGTCTCAGTAGAAATCAAGCACTCGGCAAGAGGTACAACATGATGATCGAAATCAGGACCGCAAGATGGCCCCATTGGATCAAATACTTGAGAGTTTTTTGGAATACATGCTCGCAAAAGATACAGTAAGATCTTCGAAGGCTCACTCCACATTTTCTACCAATCCCACTAGAAATAATAATGGCCACAACAAAAGAGGAGGTAAAAAAATCATATTGGACGCCCAGGAAACCCAAACCCAGAGAGAAATGACCTCGCAAGTCGAAAGGATAAAATAGACAAGCAAAATGACAACTCTCCCTCAAGTGTCCAATTAGAATTAAAGCTCCAAGGAAGACCGAAGCATGACGATTGGAGATATGACCGCGATTTTACTCCCTTAGAACAACCACTCGAGCAAATTTTGAAATATATGGTAGCCAAAGGGATGGTCAAACTTTCCAGGATGGTGGATCCTCTTGTGACCATGGGAAGGTTTAAAGATCAGTTCTGCAAATTCCATCGGACAATGGGTCACGACACCGAGCATTGTTTTGTCTTCAAGAACACCGTTCAGGACTGCATCAACAAAAATCTTCCTACTGAAGATGAAAAGGAGGACCAGTCATCCTGACCATATTTTTCCTTAATCATTCAAGAAATTGATAACACTAGTGCTTCTCTAATTTCTTGTCTTGTTTTTATGGGATGATGCAATCCCGTTTGTCTTTCCTTGATTTGTCACTTTTCCTTCAATGCATAAGAGAATAAAATGATGATAAATTTGCAAAAGACAGATAACAGGAAATGAGAAGACAGATGGCATCCAGATAGATAAAAAAAACTTGCAACTTTATTAAAAAATTGAATTGATTGATGACAAAATGAAACGGGATATCATCCCTATGCGAAGAAACCAAAAGAGTAGAAAGGAAAAGACAATAGATGCTTTCGTGATCTCTTGCTGGTGAAACCCAATCCTGCTCTGCGAGGATGATGATCAAGGGTTACTGGCTCTAGTCGGCCATCTTCATTCTTGCCCAAGCCTCTGAAGGGCCAGCAGCCATGCTTCAGTAACAGATCGAATCTCTTTTCGACTTTCATAAATTGTGGAAATAGGGGATGATCCTTGACAGTGCTATAATCTAGGCGACCTCCAATCTTGAAGAATTGCGGTCATTTCCATCGAGTTATGGCCACGGTATGCTTCAGTGGTTCTGCCATCTGTAGTATGCCCAGACTTTCTTCGAGGTTGACTTCATCAATTTCCCTAATGCTAGGGATGTCGGCAGTGAAAGTGGGTCTGGGAATCATGGATTGTGAAAGTCTTTGCTCTGGATCTTCCCCCAAGACAGTAGTGATCATACCATCTTTTGACTACTTTATACATTGGTGAAGAGTTAATGATACTGCATTTGTATTGTGAATCCATGTTCGCCCCAGCAGCAAATTATATGTTGGTGGCACATTAACCACATGAAAAAGGGATGAATGGACAGAGTAATCGATGAAGATCTCTAGGAAGATTTTCCCTTTCGTTGTTTGACCATGATTGTCGAACCCGTAGATGGTGATTGGGTCCGGGATGTATTCCTCTTCTTTGATGCCCAAAGCGTTAATTGTCATTTCAGGGCATATATTGAGGCTACTGCCTCCATCGATCAACACATGAGAAACGGTCATTCCTCTGGTTTGGATCACAACATACAGAGCATTGTTGTGAAATGCATGAGGCTTCGACATGTCCTCATCTGAAAAGGTAATCAGAGCATTAGTCATGGCCTGATTGACGATCTGGGCCATATCTTCAGGAGTTGTACTGGGCTTCACTTTGATCTTCCGTAATAAATCATCCAACACTTGCTGATGCTTGGATGAAGCCTGTGCTAAGTTCAGAATTGAGACATTGGATAAGGTAGTTATCGGCTTTGATACAGATGTCTCACCTTTCTGTGGGATGAACTTAATGAAATGCTTGGGAAATTCAAGAATTCCTCTGGCAACCTAAAGGGATACTTTGGCGGGTTTGGCAGAGACATTCATCTTGGCAAAGGCTGAAATGAGGTTCATCTTCTGAGCATTAGACTGAGCCTGTTGTGATACGAGGACCCGATTTTGAACATGTATATCTCTGTTAAAGCATGGCCTGATGTGATCTTGCAGCTGAAATAGTTTCTCAGATATAACTGCCGCGGAATGATGAGGAAATGGCTATTTCAGAATTTTCATCTTTTCATCTTCAGCTCCTTCTATCAAGAGATTCTTGTCTATGTAATCTTCAACAATGTTTTTTAGAACAAAGCAGTTCTCAGTATTGTGTCCCACTATCCTGGAAAACTTGCAATGTTTTTTTTTTATCTCCTCCTATAGAACTCCCTGTATTCAAATGCCAAACGGCCAAAGGTATCTGAAGAGGGCTCGAAGTTAATGCTAAAACATATGCTGATTAGTACCATTCAAAAGCTCAAACTCGCAATTCTAAATAAGGGTTTGTGACATTAACATGATACGTTGGGAATTTAAATTGATCAGTAACAACCTAAAAAAAAAAATCTGTGAATTTTGTATTATAACCAAAGGAAAGAGAGAAAGAAAGGCAAAATGCCATGGGTGATGTAGCCCATACCTGAACAAGCCTTTTTACACATTGTGAACTCAAGCCCCTCACGTGGGCCTTCTCCACTGACTCTGATATCATGCATAAAATGTACCTGTACTGTAATATCGTGAAGCCAGAATTTATTCAATAAGTTCAGATTAAACACACCAACTGAAACAATGACTAAATAGCAAATTGATCCAGCTGCAGAAGTAACGCCACCATAGAAGGGAAATCCAAACAGCATGTATATTAAGATTCTGTCATCCTACCAGCAATGGGTTGAAAACTGAAACATGTTTCTTTTTTTTTTTTTTAGCAGAGATTCCATTCCATCTCAAAATGGAATTTCTCCTTCTGTTATTGCCATTAGTCTCTATATACAGTTCACTCTGATTTTGCAAGTCAAAATCACCAGAATCTTGAGAGATGATTATCCTTAAGACAACCAAACCCGATAGCCAATACATTGACTCGTATCGGAAGCTTCAAATCAATTTTCTATATGAGACACCTCCCTGGGTCCTGTAGTTTTTCTCTTCTTTTTCTTTTTTTAGGAGGAGGACCCATTTTTCAACAAACTTGGATGTTTCTGAGAGTGCTCCATGATGTTAACATTATAACACCATTGATCATGCATATATTTTAGGGATTTTTCATATAAAAATATGCATGATTTCATGAGAAAATGATTTAAAAACCCAATTTTATGTTAGTTTCGAGTAAATGTGCTAAAATGATTTAAAAATAGAAAATGCATGAAAAATAGTTTTATTTTACATTTTAATGCCTATTTTAGTGTTTGACATAATTGTAGTAGTTTAGTTTTTGAAAATCATAAAAAAATTAGAGTTAAAATAGACTTAGTTTTGTATTTTCTAAAACATAGTCATTTTGAGTTGTTTTGTAAATAACTTTTTGAAGAGAGGTTTTTGAAATGTAATTTTACAAAGAAGAGGGACTTATGAAAAAAAGTTCAAAATTATAAATACCATACGTAGGAGGAAGAGAGGCTTGTCTTCTCTTTCTTGCCTAAGCCCTCTCTTCTTCCCCTTCTTCTCCACCTCTTCTTACCTCTTCTTCTCCTTCTCCCTATTTTCCTCTCTTTTTCTCATCCTCTTTCTGGTGGAGAATTCTCACAATGGCTGAAGCAAGAGAGAGGATTCCACCCTCTCTTCTAATCCCTCTAATTACGGTGAGTTTCCTTATCTTCTTCTTCTTAACAATTTTTTTCTTCTCCTTCTAAATTCTCTTGCATATTTTTCTTTTTTTTTACGGTTGCAATTTAGATTAGTTTAAATTGTTTTACAAAACAAAAGATTACATTCTGTTTGTGTGATTTCCAATTTATGCATAGTTTTATCAATTTCTGTAGTTTTATCTTCTCTGTTTTGAGCATTTAAGTATAGAGTTTATCGTTTAAAGTTTTTCTGCATTTTATATCAGTTAATTGGATTACTTCTGTTGTGAATAGTGATCTAATATCTGAAGAGGAATTCCGGTCAGCTTTTGTTGATCTGTAATCACATTCAGATCATCAAGAACCGTAGCAGTTGTCGAACATTTGTTGAAGCTGATCTGCCTCTTATTTTTGTTCCTATTCAAAATATTTGGAACTTAGAAACCAGATCTGCCGTGAGATTCATCAATTGCTGAAAAATCACAGTGTGATACCTCAATCACCGGAGATCTTTGTTTGAGATCTGTCGGATTAACTATCTTCAACATCTGATGACATTTGTACTTTATCTTCCGGCAAGTTCTATTTTGCTGTGAATCATCCTGTACATATGCAAATTGATCGAAAATTCCTCTGAACATGCCGGATCTGTAACAGATTTGACGAAATTTAAGTGCATTTTTCTAATCAGATTTCCTTGCATCTACCGGAGTTACTTGCCTTCACCCAAATCCGTTACATTCGTTAAATTTCCATTTTGATCGAATAGATTTCCCTCTGTTAGCTGCTGGAATCATTTTTCGGAATGCCTTTACATTGTCCGCAAGTTTTCTATCCACCGGATTTCATTTCTGGCTCTGCCGGATTCTTCTACTAGATGAAATCCTCATCTCTAGATCTGCCAGATTTCTTTGTTTGCCGGCACCTCCACAACTTCCGATCATTTTCCAGTTCTCCGGCAACTCCTCTCACTGAGCCATTGTGAGAGCCAATCTTACCTATGTGAGATTGAGCATTGTGATTCTCACGGTTGTGTTGATTTTAAAACTGATTTTCACTTAAATTTCTATTGTTTTTAACTGCTGGTTCTCACTGAAATTTTTGTTGTTAGTTAATTGAATAATTAGTTAGTCATTGGTTAAGTGAGTAGTTAGTTGCTAGTTTACTAAATCATTAATGATTCATATACAAATTTTGTTTGAAATAGCTAAGTAATGTGTAATTGTTAGCTTAGTTACTATTGTTAAGTAAGTATTAGTTATTAGTAAACTGTTAGTTAAGTGTTTTGGAATTAGTTAGTTGTTATTAGATTTAATTAGAATTAGTTTGAAATTTTAATTAGTCAATTAGATTTCGTTACTGATTTCTTTCGTATTCTTAGCATTTAGTTAGTCTATTGTGTTTGGTATAGTTTTATTCTTTTATTTTGTACTGCTCGTGTTTCTTTTGACTTGTGCAGGATCGCACAGGAGTGGAGCAGAAGCGATTGCACAACACGAAGTACAAAGATAGAAGATTTTTATTTTTCAGTTTAGAATTAGGAATTTAATTGGGTTTGTAAATATTGCACTTTACGCCCTCTGCGAAGGGTATTCATTTGTTGTAATAGTTAGTTGATTTTACATTTTTGAACATTTTACATTTCAAATAATTCGGTAATAAAGATTAGTTTAGATTTGTGTATTTGAATACGATATATTCCTGTAACGCCCCGGATTTCCAAAACAAAGCTAAGTTAAAATTTTCATGAATTTTTTTTTTCTTTGCAGCGGAACTTAGAAAAGCTTTTAGCAGCGGAATCAGACGATAATGAGTCGTCAGTTTTAGAAAACTCCGAGCACGTTGCAGGTATGTAGCCAAGCAACTCATTGACCACCAAAGTGTTCCATTTTATCGAAAACATATGTTTATTACAACACTACTGCTTAGGAAAGCAGTGTAGGTTCAATAAAAGGAAGCAATATAACTCTGTCTAGAGAAACCCTGGAACTCGATGCTGCCTTGCTCCGCATATCGCCACGCAGGTACAACACCTGAAATCCCCATAAAACGGGGTCAGAACCACTGATGGTCTGGTAAGCATGCAGTCATACATCCATTCAACTCAAGTATGATAATGACCACTCTGGGTCGCAATGCGCAATAACGACGCTCAAGCCTCCAAGACTTAGCGTATATCGCAAGAGCCTCCTCAGGGCTATGAGTTGAACATCTGCTCAAGTCTTCATGACTTAGAGCAAGCCTTTTCAGGGCTGTGATTTGAATAACCGCTTAAGTCTCCACGACTTAGCCATGACCTTATTCGGGTCTCAAAGTGATGTTTAGCTCAAGTCTTCATACTTGGCACATCCGTATCCCACGCATCTAAGGACAACTCCTCGAGCTTCGCTTAGTCGTGCGGATACAACACGGGTCTTTGCCCAGTCGGTCCAGTAGTATACCGAACATGACACATTCACAAAGGTTATGCAGGACTAACTCAACAATGGCCATCCACGCATACATTCAAGCATCGCTGAACCTAAGCTAATGCATTGTTTCGATAATTAACCGCTCCCGCCTTTGGTACGCAGGTAGAGCTATTGTCCGGGCATCAACGCGACGTTCTGGGGGTTGATTATTCTATGTATTCTAGATACCCCAGAGACCTGTTGACCCTATCCATAGTAGGGCAGTGTGTTTCAACTGGGAGAATCCTACTAGGCCCATATTCGGATGCATCCTCTACTTGCAGTAGTTGGGTTCAATCCTTAGATCTTAAGGATAACCACGACCCCAAAACCATGAGTTACTGAGGCCATCGTTGACTCTATCAGGTCCAAAGTAAAATACGTGTCACTCAAGGCTGTACCATCACTGTCATTCCACAGTGAGCATAATTCCTGAAGGAGTCTGCCAGTCTTACAATTACTTGGACAGAATCTGCATGCCATTTAGGCAGCCCGTGCTTTCAGTACTACGGGAGTATGTACCTGACCCCATTCAGTCCGCCCCAACACAGTCATTACTGAGGAGGTACCCCTAACACGATTTTCAACCGCGGGGTATGTGCGACCTTAAGTCTTATTCATATGCATGCAGAACACCGCTCTTGGCACTTCGGCCACCACGAGCATCACACCTCTTTGGGTGGAAACAACACACTCTGGCTCTTCGACCCTTACGAGTCTGGTTGTGTAACCGTTATCAATGAGCATGCATATGACTCGATCTAAATAGATCGGCTACTCGGCGTATTTTTACGCGACGAGTACAAACCTAGCCAAGGCGCAACCTCTGCTCCGGCTCAGTGGCCCTTACGAGCAAGGTGCCCTTGTAGGCACAAGGATACGAGCCGATTTGGCATCGTTCCATCAACGAACATCATTATGATGTTCAACTGGTTCCGGCAGCTCTTCTGCCAACCATTTCGTCAGTACCTCCCCTGCTTTATTCGCAGCGGTGCGACGAACCCTTCTATGTTTGTAGAAGGCAATACATGAACTGGGTAGCACTCTGCTATATGTCAGAGTATCCTGCTACGTTCTTTCTGAGCTATTCTTAGCTTCTTCAGAAATTTCAGCAGCACTTCCTCTCTTTTACGAAGAAAGCGTGCGTTTCTTTTATCCATTTCAGCGGCATCTCCCCTCTTTGGTAGGAAATCGCCATGCTTAATTTGGGAAATGGATGTGCACCATTGTGCGTACTTTGCATCCATCAAGGTTGTAGGAACCCTTGGCCATAGCCAGGCCATACGTAATTGACCTAGTCTTTACGTAAAGAGCATTTTGCCAAAAAGTTGAAGCCTTTCCAATAGGGGCTTCATTCGTCAAGCAGAATCTTGAACGAGGAGCGGTCAGGGAATCGCATTGGCGATTTGGAGTTTGATCTCCATTTGAATGCTCATTTATGCGCTATATATGTAGTATAAGCAGAAGCCTGTGCTTTATACAGCGGCGGCATAAAGAAATGCATATACTATTGTTCAGGGTGTGTAACTGAACGAAATATTCTACATATATAACAAAACAGAAGCCTTGGCATCGTTCGACGCAATGGCATAAGTAAATACATTGCAGAAAGCAGGAGCCTTGGCATCGTTCGACGCGACGGCGTAAGTAAATGCATAATCGGAAGTGCAGTAATCGAAAGTGCAGAAAACAGGGAGCCTTGGCATCATACGACGCAACGACAAAGGTAAATTACATAGCCTGTGTGATATAAGACGCGTCGGCAGAATCAGCAGATATACACTTAGATCTGTATCCAACGATAGTTACGAGGCGAGCGAGTGAACACCGAAGTGTCTTAGAGGGCTCAACCAAGTACTAGGGCGAGATACTATTTTTGAAGAACGCATATACTGCGCATTTGAACATATATATCCGACGATAGTTACGAGGCGAGCGCGTGAACACCGAAGCGTCCTAGAGGGCTCAACCAAGAACTAAAGCAAGATACTACTTCAGAAAGTATATGCTATATACAAACAATCAAATACTTGAGAGAGATGGTTTAATGAAGCGAACTTACTTCAATTTGAGGAAGAAACGACTCTGATTGCTTCAAACGCTTCGAACGAGGCTCGATTTGGAAAAAGGATCAACTTCAAACTTCGAACGAAAAAGGACTTGGACTTTGACTTTGAACCAAACCAGGTTCAAGTCAAGTCAACTGGGTTCAGACTTAGGTCAAGTAGGTTCACACCTAGGTCAGGTGGGTTAGGACCAGGTCAGGCAGGCTCAGACCAGGTCAAGCAGGCTCAGGCTAAGTCAGGCAGGCTCAGACCAGGTCAGGTGGGCTCAGGTGGGCTAGGCTAGGTAGGGGAGGTTTGGAAAAGGAGGAGAAAGAGAGGGGTTGGCGATTTTCTAAAGGAGGGGGGGTCCTCTATTTATAGGTTCTAAAACTTGGGCCCCAAGTTTCAGAATCCCCTCTATACCGTTGGGCTTTTCTGAGAATCCCTTCTATGGAAGGTGCTGGATGGTGCTGGAATATTCTAGAATCTTCTAGAATATTTTTTGAGAAATATTTTTGTGGGTCCCACCCATATTTCTGTGGGTCCCACAAGAATTTCGGGTTTTCGGTGATTTTTTTCCAAAAAATTCTGAGTACGCCATTATCTTCGTATTGATGCCACTAAGAAAGTTGGCTCGCAGGAATCCTTTGATTTTGTTCAGATAGGAAGTTATGGCTTCCAGAGTGTTTGAGCATATATTCGCGTTTCGACGAATATCCTAAGTGTAACTGGCTCGTAGGAATTGATTCGTTTCGCATTCTGAGAAAAATGTCACTTTTAGCGGTAAATGCCTCATGAATTTTATTCAGATATTTTCTGAAAAATTGCAGGCCTTACATCATTACCCCCTTAAAGGAATTTCGTCCGCGAAATTCAGCTAAGAGTACAAGGTGAAGAGTTCAGGATATTTATCCCGCATATCCGATTCGAGCTCCCAAGTGCAATCATCGATTCCATGATGCTGCCACCTCACTTTAACAAGTGGAATGACCTTTGTCCTTAGCACTTACTCCCGGCGGTCTATGATCTCCACTGGCCTTTCTTCTACCGTCATATCTTCTCGAATGTCAATATCTTCATGTTGAATGACGTGAGAAGGATCATGAACGTATTTACGAAGCATTGATATGTGAAATACATCATGTATTTGCGTGTATTGTGGTGGCAATGCTACTCTGTAGGCGGTCTCTCCTATCCGGCTCAAAACCTCGAAGGGACCAACGAATCTGAGGCTGAGCTTCCCCTTCTTTCCGAAACGAAACACACTCTTGGTTGGGGAGACCTTGATAAAAACCTTATCTCCAACCGCAAAAGTGAGTTCCCTACGCCGCTGATCAGCATAGCTCTTCTGTCGACTCTGAGCAGTCAGTAGCTTCTTCCTGATCATGTGGACCTGCTCAGTATAATGCTGCAACACTATGGGCGAGTCCAAGGTTCGCTCACCCACTTCACCCCAATGGATTGGTGATCGACAGGGTCGCCCGTACAAGGCTTCATACGGTGCCATCCCAATGCTAGCGTGGTGGCTATTATTATAAGCAAATTCAGCCAACGCTAGGTGGGAATCCCAATCACCTTTCCATTCTAGCATACAGGCTCTTAGCATATCTTCAAGAGTCTGTATGGTTCGTTCTGATTGCCCATCTGTTTGGGGATGGAATGTTGTACTGAACTTGAGTTTCGTCCCCAGGGCTCTCTGAAGCTGCTCCCAAAAGTGAGAGGTGAACTTCGGGTCACGATCGGATATGATCGAAATCGGCACTCCATGGAGTCTAACGATTTCTCGAATGTAGATCTCCGCCAATTGTTCAGTTGAGTATCGAGTGTTGATTGGCAGGAAGTGAGCAGACTTGGTGAGTCTGTCCACGATCACCCATATCGAATAGTGTTGTCTCTTGGATCGACGCAATCCAACGATGAAATCCATCGTAATGCCTTCCCATTTCCATTCTGGAATCTCGATCCGTTGCATCTTTCCACCAGGTCGTTGATGCTCGATTTTTACTTGCTGGCAGATCAAACACTTTGAGACAAATGTAGCCACATCACGTTTCATACCCCTCCACCAGTACTTCCTCTGTAAGTCCCGAAACATTTTTGTACCCCCAGGGTGAATGGTGTACTTGCTATTATGAGCCTCCTGGAGTACTTCCTGTCTTAGCTCAGGGTTATTTGGAACCCAAATTCTTTCTTCCATCCATATTCCTCCATCTTCTTTCAAATGGAAGAAATTGTCATCTCTTTCAGCACGAGCTTTTAATTCCAAGTACTGGGGATCCTTGAATTGTTCGGCTACGATGCGATCGAGGATCTCGATATGGATTGTCAGGCATGACAATCGAATCTTTCCTGGGTCAGCCAGGAATGGCTTCCAACTGACGAAATCCTCCATCAGCTTCCATTGTTCGGTGAGGCTAGTCAGAGTGCCAACAGTCTTGCGACTAAGGGCATCTGCTACAACATTCGCTTTTCCAGGGTGATAGGAAAGCGTGAATTCATAGTCTTTGAGGAATTTCAGCCATCGTCGTTGCCGCATATTTAGTTCTTTTTGAGAAAAGAGGTATTTTAGGCTTTTATGGTCCGACATGACCTCAAATTTCTCTCCATAAAGGTAGTGTCGCCAAATTTTAAGTGCGAACACTACCGCGACAAGCTCAAGATCGTGGGTTGGATAGTTTTTCTCATGAATTCTTAACTAACGGGATGCATAGGCGATTACTTTGCCATGCTGCATCAACACGCAACCCAGACCTGTTCCCGAGGCATCGGTATAAGCCACGAAGCCTCCCTGACCAACAGGTAAGGTAAGGACAGGGGCAGTGGTAAGCCTCTGTTTGAGAACCTCAAAGCACTCCTTACACTGGTCAGTCCATTCGAACTTGACTCCCTTTTTCAACAATTTTGTCATCGGTACGGCGATTCGGGAGAAGTCTTGTATGAACTTCCGATAATATCCGGCAAGTCCAAGGAAGCTGCGGACCTCAGTGATATTTTCTGGCTGCTTCCAGTCCATCACAGCTTCCACCTTCGCAGGATCTACGGCGATTCCATCTTTTGAGATCACATGGCCAAGAAACATCACTTTATCTAGCCAGAATTCACATTTTGAAAACTTAGCATAGAGTTGGTTATCTTGAAGGGTTTTCAAGACAATTTTCAAGTGCTCCACGTGTTGCTCCTTGTTCTCAGAATATACGAGAATGTCATCAATAAAGACGATGACAAAGCTATCCAAATATGGTCTGAATATCCGGTTCATTAGATCCATAAAGGCAGCAGGCGCATTAGTGAGTCCGAAGGGCATTACTACGAACTCATAATGGCCGTATCTCATTCTGAAGGCAGTCTTGGGTATATCCTCTTCCTTAACTCTGAGCTGATGGTACCCAGACCTGAGGTCGATCTTGGAGAACACCCTCGCTGTTCTGAGTTGATCGAATAAGTCCTCAATTCGAGGCAACGGGTACTTATTTTTAACAGTTGCCTGGTTAAGCATTCGATAATCGATGCATAACCGAAGGGATCCATCCTTCTTCTTTACAAACAGCACTGGGGCTCCCCACGGTGACATACTAGGATGGATGAACCCTTGTTCCATCAGTTCTTCCAACTGACACTTCAACTCACTGAGTTCAGCTGGCGCCATTCGATACGGGGCTTTGGATATCGGCGTTGTTCCAGGTAAGGATTGAATTCCAAATTCAACCTCACGAAGTGGCGCAAGTCCTGGCAATTCCTCAGGAAACACATCGGGAAACTCCCGCACTACTTCCAAACTCTCAAGGGGTTGGTCATTGGATTTTTCCACCGAGAGACTCAACAGGAAGGCCACACAACCCTTCCTAAGGTATTTTTGTACCTTAAGTGCTGATATCAGCCTTTTCTGTGGAACTGGTTTGGATAACCGGTATTCCATCTTAGGCAATCCGGGTCGAGATAGAATTACTCTGCCCTCGCGGCACAGAATCTTGGCATTATTCTGAGCCAACCAATTCATTCCCAGAATGACATCGTACTGTATCATATCGATCAGGATGGCGTTAGTAGGCAAGTGTTGCCCTGCTATCTCAATATCCAAATTTTTCACACACCGGATACATTTGGTGTGTGAACCCAACGGGTTATACACTTCGATCATTTTATCAATCGGTTGCACCGAGGCGTGGAGTTGTTCGGTGAAATCGTCAGAGATAAACGTATGAGTATCACCACAATCAAACAAGACGTAAGCAGCATGTCCATTAACAGGTACGGTGCCTTCAATCAGGTCACCATTTTCGACTTGTTCAGTCGTTACAGCATATACACGACCTGCAGCAGGCCTTTGTTCTACTCTAGGTGGAGGTCGTTGAAACTGAGAATGTTGTGGCGTTGGTCGAGAGGGTCCGGCAGATCCGGCATTACTCCTCTGTTCATCTGCAGCCTTCTTGGCGCAATCCCTTATAAAGTGGCCCATCTTGCCACAATACAAGCACCCACCAATGTCACGAGGACATGGCTTTCCGGGGTGGTTCATACGACACCTTGGGCAGCTGAAGTTGTACTGCTGACCATTCAGAGTTGGGTTCTGTCTTGGCCTCACGACTTGCTGAGTGTTGTTCCCTCCTTGGAACTTCTTCTTTTGAAAGGGTTGTCGTGAACCCTGGCCACTAGGAAACATCCTCTTACGATTCCCAACATTCACTATGGGCTTCTTTGCTATGATCACTTTAGATCGCGCCCAATCCTCTTGGATTTTTGAAGCTGCTGCTACTGCAGCTTGAAAAGTCGAAGGCATGCTTGTTATCACTCGAGATCACAGCCCTTCGCGCAGACCATTCACATATTTGTCGGCCCTTTCTTGGTCTGTTTCGAACAATCGAGAGCAGTAGCGCTCTAGATTCTGAAATTTGGTGGTATAGTCCATTAGACTCATACCGCCCTGTTCCAACTCCAAAAACTCCATCTTTTTCTTGTTTCTGGAATGCAACGGGAAGTAGTTATCCATAAAAGTCCTCCGAAAGTCAGTCCAAGGAATGACTTCGACTTGTGAGAACTGGATAAGTTTAGTGGTATCCCACCACTTCCGTGCATTGTCTTTCAATCGATACGTGCCAAAGTTGGTCTTTTTCTCTTCTGGTACTCCCAGTACCGAGAAGGCACATTCTGTCTCTTCGATCCAACTCTCTGCGAGCTCCGGATCGGCTCTGCCAATGAAAACTGGCGGATCAAGCTTGATGAACTTCTCATAAGTCACTCCTCCCAGGTGCTCGTTCCGTGGTGCGACTGGTTCTGGCCTCGTTTCACGGATGGCTGTAACCAGGTTGTTGAGTGTTTCCAACAGGAATCCTTGCGTATGGGACTCCTCGCTTGGCATGGTTCTCCTCGTCGTATGAGCCATTTATCTATGCACACACAAGCACTTGTTTTTAGTTTCTCAATGTATATATCGAAGCAAAGTTTCATTTACTTAATATACATCACATTTACACCAGGATCGCCTTAGATAAAATGTCATGCCGCACTGGCAGACTTTTAGGCGTTGAAAAACTATGTACATGAGTCTATTGACTCCAAAACACGACCAGTCTCTTCTAGGAACTGGATTTCTTTCTTGACCCAAAGAACCCGAAGTATCGTTTACTTCCACATTGCCTTGGTGCAGGCACTAATAGTTTTGGCTTGGGCGGTACTTCCGCGCTCTCAAGCGACTCTTGTGGGTAGATCAGTGATGCCGGTCCACTTGCCCAGTCAGTGGCATCATGGCTCGGGGAATCCGATACCATAACGGGATGATAGGGGTTGTATCCCTCTTCCTGGCCATTCAGACTCGGCGTTGTTGAAGCTACTCTGTTTCCCCATATAATAGTACTTTGATTCGAGGAATCTGAAATCATAATGGGATTATAGAAGGAGTTGTTGCATCCCTCCTCCCAACTGTGCAAGCTAGGCGTACATGATGCCTGTTGATAGCCTTGCGATTGACCAAATCCCTCAAGGAAGTTCAAGTCAAATCCTACCAGAGATGGTAGTTCATCAGAAGTTGCTGGAGTACGGCTACTCCCTCTACTGGAGTAATGTGGCCCACTAACACGCGAGGTCTCATCCCTAAGACCAAGCGATCCCCGCCGACCCATATCGACGGTATGTTTCATTTGGCATTCGTTGGCGGAATGCCCTTCTTTGCCACAATACTGGCAGTCTTGGACTTCATACGGGCATACCCACTCATCGTGCATGATCCCGCAACGATAGCAGTACCCTCGGGAGTCATGAGTTGCCATCTATACAAAGATGCACCCAGATCAGAACAGAAAGTATAAAATATACTTACAGTGCGATATCGTGACACGACGGATCTTAGAACCAGGTTTCTCAGACACATGCTTTGATACCAATTCTGTAACGCCCCGGATTTCCAAAACAAAGCTAAGTTAAAATTTTCATGAATTTCTTTTTTTTTTCTTTGCAGCGGAACTTAGAAAAGCTTTTAGCAGCGGAATCAGACGATAATGAGTCGTCAGTTTTAGAAAACTCCGAGCACGTTGCAGTTATGTGGCCAAGCAACTCGTTGACCACCAAAGTGTTCCATTTTATCGAAAACATATGTTCATTACAACACTACTGCTTAGGAAAGCAGTGTAGGTTTAATAAAAGGAAGCAGTACAACTCTGTCTAGAGAAACCCTGGAACTCGATGCCGCCTTGCTCCGCATATCGCCACGCAGGTACAACACCTGAAATCCCCATAAAACGGGGTCAGAACCACTGATGGTCTGGTAAGCATGCAGTCATACATCCATTCAACTCAAGTACGATAATGACCACGCAGGGTCGCAATGCGCAATAACGACGCTCAAGCCTCCAAGACTTAGCGTATATCGCAAGAGCCTCCTCAGGGCTATGAGTTGAACATCCGCTCAAGTTTTCATGACTTAGAGCAAGCCTTTTCAGGGCTGTGATTTGAATAACCGCTTAAGTCTCCACGACTTAGCCATGACCTCTTTCGGGTCTCAAAGTGATGTTTAGCTCAAGTCTTCATACTTGGCACATCCGTATCCCACGCATCTAAAGACAACTCCTCGAGCTTCGCTTAGTCGTGCGGATACAACACGGGTCTTTGCCCAGTCGGTCCAGTAGTATACCGAACATGACACATTCACAAAGGTTATGCAGGACTGAGTCAACAACGGCCATCCACACATACATTCAAGCATCGCTGAACCTAAGCTAATGCATTGTTTCGATAATTAACCGCTCCCGCCTTTGGTACGCAGGTAGAGCTATTGTCCGGGCATCAACGCGACGTTCTGGGGGTTGATTATTCTATGTATTTTAGATACCCCAGAGGCCTGTTGACCCTATCCATAGTAGGGCAGTGTGTTTCAACTGGGAGAATCCTACTAGGCCCATATTCAGATGCATCCTCTACTTGCAGTAGTTGGGTTCAATCCTTAGATCTTAAGGATAACCACGACCCCAAAACCCATGAGTGACTGAGGCCATCGTGGACTCTATCAGGTCCAAAGTAAAATACGTGTCACTCAAGGTTGTACCATCACTGTCATTCCACAGTGAGCATAATTCCTGAAGGGGTCTGCCAGTCTTACAATTACTTGGACAGAATCTGCATGCCATTTAGGCAGCCTGTGCTTTCAGCACTACGGGAGTATGTACCCGACCCCATTCAGTCCGCCCCAACACAGTCATTACTGAGGGGGTACCCCTAACACGATTTTCAACCGCGGGGTATGTGCGACTTTAAGTCTTATTCATATGCATGTAGAACACCGCTCTTGGCACTTCGGCCACCACGAGCATCACACCTCTTTGGGTGGAAACAACACACTTTGGCTCTTCGGCCCTTACGAGTCTGGTTGTGTAACCGTTCTCAATGAGCATGCATATGACTCGATCTAAATAGATCGGCTACTCGGCGTATTTTTACGCGACGAGTACAAACCTAGCCAAGGCGCAACCTCTACTCCGGCTCAGCGGCCCTTACGAGCAAGGTGCCCTTGTAGGCACAAGGATACGAGCCGATCTGGCATCGTTCCATTATGCCGTTCAACTGGTTCCGGCAGCTCTTCTGCCAACCATTTCGTCAGTACCTCCTCTGCTC
The DNA here is from genome assembly GCF_984573655.1 of Nuphar pumila. Classification (NCBI taxonomy): domain Eukaryota; kingdom Viridiplantae; phylum Streptophyta; class Magnoliopsida; order Nymphaeales; family Nymphaeaceae; genus Nuphar; species Nuphar pumila. Next base: position 49,587,148 of record NC_143257.1, on the reverse strand, counting down.
TATCGGCAGCGGTGCGACGAACCCTTCTATGTTTGTAGAAGGCAATACATGAACTGGGTAGCACTCTGCTATATGTCAGAGTATCCTGCTACGTTCTTTCTGAGCTATTCTTAGCTTCTTCAGAAATTTCAGCAGCACTTCCTCTCTTTTACGAAGAAAGCGTGCGTTTCTTTTATCCATTTCAGCGGCATCTCCCCTCTTTGGTAGGAAATCGCCATGCTTAATTCGGGAAATAGATGCGCACCGTTGTGCGTACTTTGCATCCATCAAGGTTGTAGGAACCCTTGGCCATAGCCAGGCCATACGTAATTGACTTAGTCTTTACGTAAAGAGCATTTTGCCAAAAAGCTGAAGCCTTTCCAATAGGGGCTTCATTCGTCAAGCAGAATCTTGAATGAGGAGCGGTCAGAGAATCGCATTGGCGATTTGGAGTTTGATCTCCATTTGAACGCTATATATGTAGTATAAGCAAAAGCATGTGCTTTATACAGCGGCGGCGTAAAGAAATGCATATACTATTGTTCAGGGTGTGTAACTGAACGAAATATTCTACATATATAACAAAACAGAAGCCTTGGCATCGTTCGACGCGACGGCGTAAGTAAATACATTGCAGAAAGCAGTAGCCTTGGCATCGTTCGACGCGACGGCGTAAGTAAATGCATAATCGGAAGTGCAGTAATCGGAAGTGCAGAAAACAAGGTGCCTTGACATCATACGACGCGACGGCAAAGGTAAATTACATAGCCTGTGCGATATAAGATGCGTCGGCAGAATCAGCAGATATACACCTAGATCTGTATCCAACGATAGTTACGAGGCGAGCGAGTGAACACCGAAGTGTCCTAGAGTGCTCAACCAAGAACTAGGGCGAGATACTATTTTTGAAGAACGCATATACTGCGCATTCGAACATATATATCCGACGATAGTTACGAGGCGAGCGCGTGAACACCGAAGCGTCCTAGAGGGCTCAACCAAGAACTAAAGCAAGATACTACTTCAGAAAGTATATGCTATATACAAACAATCAAATACTTGAGAGAGATGGTTTAATGAAGCGAACTTACTTCAATTTGAGGAAGAAACGACTCTGATTGCTTCAAACACTTCGAACGAGGCTCGATTTGGAAAAAGGATCAACTTCGAACTTCGAACGAAAAAGGACTTGGACTTTGACTTTGAACCAAACCAGGTTCAAGTCAAGTCAACTGGGTTCAGACTTAGGTCAAGTAGGTTCAGACCTAGGTCAGGTGGGTTAGGACCAGGTCAGGCAGGCTCAGACCAGGTCAAGCAGGCTCAGGCTAAGTCAGGCAGGCTCAGACTAGGTCAGGTGGGCTAGGCTAGGTAGGGGAGGTTTGGAAAAGGAGGAGAGAGAGAGGGGTTGGCGATTTTCTAAAGGAGGGGGGGGTCCTCTATTTATAGGTTCTGAAACTTGGGCCCCAAGTTTCAAAATCCCCTCTATACCCTTGGGCTTTTCTGAGAATCCCTTCTATGGAAGGTGCTGGAAGGCTCTGGAAGGTGTTGGAAGGTGCTGGAATATTCTAGAATCTTCTAAAATATTTTTTGAGAAATATTTTTGTGGGTCCCACCCATATTTCCGTGGGTCCCACAAGAATTTCGGGTTTTCGGCGATTTTTTTCCAAAAATTTCTGAGTACGCCATTATCTTCGTATTGATGCCACTAAGAAAGTTGGCTCGCAGGAATCCTTTGATTTTGTTCAGATAGGAAGTTATGGCTTCCAGAGTGTTTGAGCATATATTCGCGTTTCGACGAATATCCTAAGTGTAACTGGCTCGCAGGAATTGATTCGTTTCGCATTCTGAGAAAAATGTCACTTTTAGCGGTAAATGCTTCATGAATTTTATTCAGATATTTTCTGAAAAATTGCGGGTCTTACAATTCCCGTTCCCTGAGTTCGACCCGGTCTCATCCACTAGTGAGAACCGGTTTTTATTATTTGATGTCTGGTTTTCACATGTTTTTCATAAAAAAATCTTTTTTAAAAATTACAACGATTTAAAAGAAGACATCAAATTTTTGGCGCCGTTGCCGGGGAATGGCGTAATATTAGTATTCGCTTTATTGCCTGGTGTTTGTGTTGCATTTAGGTTTAGAACCACGTATGTGCATATCTTAGAGACGAGCTTACTTTTCTGCACAGCCCACCTACTAGGAACCCCTTAGAGGTGACTGTGTACGATTGGTACCGTACACATAGTTTTTTTTTTCTTTGCATAATCTCTATTATGTGTAACGGCGTGGTGTTTGTTTAGTTTTTGTTGTTTTTAGTTTACTCGCTTTGTGGTTTGCGTGGTTTGGCCGCTTAGTGCGTTAGTTAGGTAGAAAACCCAAAATTAGGACGAGTGTTACACCGGTCTACTTCAAGGTGTATGCACAGGCAACAATCACTCGACCCGAGCTAATTGAGTTCCGTGTTTCTTGTTAGGACTCCTCATCTTATCACCATGGCCGAAAATTGATCGTTGTTCCGTACCCTTAAGGAGTACTTCATGCCCACCATATACACTCCCACCTCCTGCATCACGAGACCTGATGTAGGAGCCAATCAATTTGAAATAAAGGTTAGTATCATTCAAATGTTACCATCATTTCATGGCCTTAGCAACGAAGACCCATATAGTCATATTGATGATTTTTTGGAGATCTGCTCGATAGTGCGGATCAACAATTTTGGAGATGACGCATTGAGGTTGACGTTGTTTCCATTCTCTCTCAAAGATAAAGCTAAACATTGGCTAAAGGCTCTCGATACGGTTCAAATTACCACTTGGGAAGGAATGCAGCGCGAGTTCCTTAAAAAGTACTTCCCAATTAGTAAGAAGAAGCAGTTTCGTAAAGCCATAATCAGTTTCTCGTAGATTGAGGGAGAACAGTTTCACGAGTCTTGGGAGAGATTGAAAGATCTTCTCCGTAAGTGTCCCCATCACCAGGTGCCTCGTTGGCAGTTGGTGCAATATTTCTATGACGGGCTTACTGAGAAGCATCGTCAAATGGTTGATTTGTCTTGTGGGGGCACTTTTATGCTCAAAAGTGAGGACGAGGCATGGTCTCTATTCGAGACTTTGAGTGAAAACACGATGCATCATGATTTGTCTTCACGGCTCGATATGACTACATCTCTGTCTAGTGGTCCTAGGAAAATAGGGATTTCCGAAGTTGGATCTGAGTTAGATTTGCATACCAAGGTTGACAAGTTGACTAGGAAGTTAGAACAATTCCTAGCTAATTCTTCGAGAAGTCCAATAGGAAGAGTGTGCGAGCTATGTGCTAGCCCTGCACACTGTGTTGCGGATTGTCCGGCAGCGCCGCTATATCATGAATTCGTTCAGGAGCTGGTGAATGCTGCCCAAGGTTTCGCTAAACCCATGCCCGATTCATTTACATCCTCATATAACCCAGGTTGGCGAAACCAGTCCATTCCCCTATCTCATCAGCCCTCCCAGACACAGTATAGACCCAGTAACCCTTCACAAGGTTACTCGCACCCCATTTTTCCACAGGTTCATCCCCAATCTAGTCTACCTTCTCTTCAGGAGCCCATTCCAAGTTCATCATTTCAGGAGAAGATGTTAGAGGCCTTTTCTGATATCAAGGCCACTTATTGCTCCCATACGCAGTCGATAGCCAAGCTAGAGACTCAAATGGGACTGTTAGCTCAAACATTGAGTAGACAAAGCGAGGGGAACCCGTATAGTCAGTCTGTTGTCTCAAAGGGAGAGGATTCCATGTCATTTGACTTGCAACCTAATGCTTCACATCATGCGCAAGTCGAATCTGTTACATCCCTTCAGAGGGGGAAGGTGTGTCTCCCCACTCGAGAATCGACTCATGAACCTCATATCATTTCTACTGATGAGTCGATCTCCATGATACCTCAGCAGAAGGGGCCTGACCCACAGCATGCATTATCATCATATAAAGCCCCATTTTCTCAGCCTTTAGGATCACCAATTGTTTTTAGTAAGCAAGAGGTGTAGATGCAGAAGGTGCTTGACCAAGTCAAGCCTGATCATATTCACCACTTGTCTGAAGTTGCATTCATTGATAGTCGGTTGGTCCTAAACTCTCAATTCTTGACCAGTCTCTCATATGAGACTAATCTCTATTCTTCATGTCGAGAGAGTCATGATACTACATTTAGAGGTAGAAGGGATGGAAACACAGTGCGTAGTGTCACAGATGACACTCTTTTCTACATAGAGCCCGGTTGAGCCTGACTTCATGTCCATTGATCTCATGGACGATGAAGGATTTTTCCAGGGATCCGTCTGGCTGGGGACGTGAAACTTAGCGCTTTATGGGAGGCAACCCATATCTTGTATAGTATTAGATTTGCTTAGAATTTATAGATTTTATTTTGTTTTTACTTTTTAGTTTTCTTCATGAGTTTTTCATGTTCTTTTTGTTTCATTTATGAGTTTCATGTTTTGTCATGTATACATTGCATTTATTACAATCATAGAATGTGTATTTTTAATTCATGTCAGGTCATTCTACTCTTTTCCCTCATTTATTTCTCTCATGTGCATTCACGTAGTTTCATATAAGCATGGGGGAGTGCCACTGAGACAGTGTCATTCAAGCATGGGGAGGGTGTAGTTTGCACACCTGGATATTTCTGTTTACGTTCTTGCACATGTTTACACATTTCTCATGAAAAGTAGATTTTTAAAGAAAGAGTTTGAACTTATATGAATGTTATTTCAAATCTGATGTTTTTAGAGGATTTTTAAGCCCCACAAAAAATTTTTCTGACATAAATCTAAAAATTATGGTTGTTTATGCAGATTTCAAAGAAATGATGATAGATACATGTTAGAATTTATTTTGAATCATAAATATGAATATGCACAGTTCTATTTTTGAAAAACTAAGCAAATAAACAAAAGCATAAAAATGAGCTCAAAAAGTGAGAAATAGCATGCGTTAGGTTGTTTGGATAATTCCACAATCCTTAGTAGATGGAACTTAGATGTAAGTTGAAACTTTTAATTCCATTTTCGAAAAAGAGAGTGGAAAACTTTGTGATCCTAAGTAACTGAGAACAGATACAAGTTGAAATATTTGACTCTCATGTTATAAAGGTGATTGAAGGAAGTCACTTTTATGTCTTAGTTGATATCTTTTTGTATGTATTGAAAAAGTATAGAAGATATTGACATTGCACAAGGCATAAAAGCAGACCACACGAAAGCTATAAGAGAAGAATAAGTGCATAAAAAGAAAAAGCGTGAAAAAAAAAATGAAAAAATAGAGAAAAGAGCTGAAAAAGAGAGAAAAGTTCAGTGCTTAGAAGTGTGATTGAGAAAACCTGTGCAAAAAACATATGAGTGAGGATAAGTAAATGATAACTTGTTTTTATTGGATTTTCTAAGAATAAAACATAAATAATTGTGATATTTAGAAAAGTGAAAGAAATTCTTTTTCTGTGGTGGTATATAAAAGACTCTAATTATGTCTTGATTTTTTTTGTAACATGAAATATTTGTGAAAACAAAGTCTTTAATTACCTACTGATTGTGAGGATGTGTAATATTATGCATACATGACACAGATGTTTGTGGGTAGCATCACTGCAAACCCTCACGAGACCTTACTCATCCACTGGGGTAACCCAGGGGTTGAAAGGGCTTGTTGCATGAGCTAAATGCAACCGTGATTCCTACGAAAGTGAGTTAGTTGATAGTTTTCATTTCGTGCATTTTTCTAGTTTGCTCGAGGACTAGCAAAACATAAGCATGGGGGTATTTGATCATGCATATATTTTAGGGATTTTTCATATAAAAATATTCATGATTTCATGAGAAAATGATTTAAAAACCAAATTTTATGTTAGTTTCGAGTAAATGTGCTAAAATGATTTAAAAATAGAAAATGCATGAAAAATAGTTTTATTTTACATTTTAATGCCTATTTTAGTGTTTGACATAATTGTAGTAGTTTAGTTTTTGAAAATCATAAAAAAATTAGAGTTAAAATAGACTTAGTTTTGTATTTTCTAAAACATAGTCATTTTGAGTTGTTTTGTAAATAACTTTTTGAAGAGAGGTTTTTGAAATGTAATTTTACAAAGAAGAGGGACTTATGGAGAAAAGTTCAAAATTATAAATACCATACGTAGGGGGAAGAGAGGCTTGTCTTCTCTTTCTTTCCTAAGCCCTCTCTTCTTCCCCTTCTTCTCCACCTCTTCTTACCTCTTCTTCTCCTTCTCCCTATTTTCCTCTCTTTTTCTCATCCTCTTTCCGGTGGAGAATTCTCACAATGGCTGAAGCAAGAGAGAGGATTCCACCCTCTCTTCGAATCCCTCTAATTACGGTGAGTTTCCTTATCTTCTTCTTCTTAACAATTTTTTTCTTCTCCTTCTAAATTCTCTTGCATATTTTTCTTTTTTTTTACGGTTGCAATTTAGATTAGTTCAAATTGTTTTACAAAACAAAAGATTACATTCTGTTTGTGTGATTTCCAATTTATGCATAGTTTTATCAATTTCTGTAGTTTTATCTTCTCTGTTTTGAGCATTTAAGTATAGAGTTTATCGTTTAAAGTTTTTCTGCATTTTATATCAGTTAATTGGATTACTTCTGTTGTGAATAGTGATCTAATATCTGAAGAGGAATTTTGGTCAGCTTCTGTTGATCTGTAATCACATTCAGATCATCAAGAACCGTAGTAGTTGTCGAACATTTGCTGAAGCTGATCTGCCTCTTATTTTTGTTCCTATTCAAAATATTTGGAACTTAGAAACCAGATCTGCCGTGAGATTCATCAATTGCTGAAAAATCACAGTGTGATACCTCAATCACCAGAGATCTTTGTTTGAGATCTGTCGGATTAACTATCTTCAACATCTGATGACATTTGTACTTTATCTTCCGGCAAGTTCTATTTTGCTGTGAATCATCCTGCACATTTGCAAATTGATCGAAAATTCCTCTAAACATGCCGGATCTGTAACAGATTTGACGGAATTTAAGTGCATTTTTCTAATCAGATTTCCTTGCATCTACCGGAGTTACTTGCCTTCACCCAAATCCGTTACATTCGTTGAATTTCCATTTTGATCGAATAGATTTCCCTCTGTTAGCTGCTGGAATCATTTTTCGGAATGCCTTTACATTGTCCGCAAGTTTTCTATCCACCGGATTTCATTTCTGGCTCTGCCGGATTCTTCTACTAGATGAAATCCTCATCTCTAGATCTGCCAGATTTTTTTGTTTGTCGGCACCTCCACAACTTCCGATCATTTTCCAGTTCTTCGGCAACTCCTCTCACTGAGCCACTGTGAGAGCCAATCTTACCTATGTGAGATTGAGCATTGTGATTCTCACGGTTGTGTTGATTTTAAAACTGATTTTCACTTAAATTTCTACTGTTTTTAACTGCTGGTTCTCACTGAAATTTTTGTTGTTAGTTAATTGAATAATTAGTTAGTCATTGGTTAAGTGAGTAGTTAGTTGCTAGTTTACTAAATCATTAATGATTCATATAAATTTTTTGTTTGAAATAGCTAAGTTACTATTGTTAAGTAAGTATTAGTTATTAGTAAACTGTTAGTTAAGTGTTTTGGAATTAGTTAGTTGTTATTAGATTTAATTAGAATTAGTTTGAAATTTTAATTAGTCAATTAGATTTCATTACTGATTTCTTTCGTATTCTTAGCATTTAGTTAGTCTATTGTGTTTGGTATAGTTTTATTCTTTTATTTTGTACTGCTCGTGTTTCTTTTGACTTGTGCAGGATGGCACAGGAGTGGAGCAGAAGCGATTGCACGACACGAAGTACAAAGATAGAAGATTTTTATTTTTCAGTTTAGAATTAGGAATTTAATTGGGTTTATAAATATTGCACTTTACGCCCTCTGCGAAGGGTATTCATTTGTTGTAATAGTTAGTTGATTTTACATTTCTTGAACATTTTACATTTCAAATAATTCGGTAATAAAGATTAGTTTAGATTTGTGTATTTGAATACGATATATTCCCGTTCCCTGAGTTCGACCCTGTCTCATCCACTAGTGAGAACCGGTTTTTATTATTTGATGTCTGGTTTTCACATGTTTTTCATAAAAAAATCTTTTTTAAAAATTACAACGATTTAAAAGAAGACATCAACCATCAATGGGTATATATCTAGAAATCCTTTTAATAGAATAGTCCCCTAAATGGAGACCGATCCGGGTACATTCTTCATACAATAAGGTACCATATTGGGAAGTAATCCTGATTTCAAGGTATTGTGAGATCAGACCCCACAAGTGAACCATGAGCCATATGTATTTGGAACAGGATGGCATATCACATCACACAGAGGTTAACAATACAAAGAAACGCAATAATAGGAACTAAACTAAGATTCTAAGGAATGCTGCAAAGGGTTGAATAACTCAGATGTCAAGGGTGTGAATACATGAAATGACAACTGCTATATAACAAACATGATTTTAATATGAGACACATCATGCTGTGGTTAGTGTATGAATACATAATGTTATGCTTTTGACTGGTATACAATGATGCATAAGGAAAGGTTAAGGATCTAAACACTATGCAAATGGGATGAGGAGAATCAAAATATCACAATGATGATAAAACGGGATGTTATTACCGAGACGTACCATCGTGACCATGAGGGAATATAGGCTGTGCACTCCACTACGAGAACATATACAGATACAAAACGATGCAGAGGGGAGGATTACGATAAATGTGGATATGATTTCAAATGAAACTGAAAATCAAGGGAAGACAACCATAAGAGATTCAAATGCAAACAAGAAATTAAGTAAGAAATTATAGACTATTGAAGTCAATATATTAAAATGGAGACGAAATTGAAATCGACATAACAATAAAGGGAAAGCTTCACAAAAACCAGAAAACATATTGCCACATAACAAGATGCTGCAATTAAAATAAAAAAAATAAAAAAAATGTTGAAAATCAAATAAACTGAAGAAAACCCAATTTGCAGCAAAAGGGAAAAGGGTGTTGGAACCCGTGGGTTCCATTGATGTCGCATAGGGTGGGTCGATCCTGCTATATGCAAGTCGACCTCACCACTTTGCCTTACAAAGAAGAGAAGAAAATAATAAAAAAAAATGAAAACCCCAAAAGAAAACCAGACGATGCTATGAAAGGGAAAGGGGATTTCTAGAAATCAAAGAGGCAGGGGTCACTTACCTGTGATTGCAGGTGCTTCGAGGGAGGAAGGAGGAAGATGATGGGGATGAGAGACCACGGTGGGTTGAAACTGAATGAAGAAGAAAGAAGAAGGGGGGAAGGTGGAAAAAGCGGTGACCGAGAGAAGGGAGAAGAAACGTGGAGAGGTAGAAGCTGGATGATCTTGGGTTCCCATGCGCGATTCCTTTATAGGGGAGGAGGAGGTTCGAGAAGGAGGGATCAGTTATAGGAGGAAGGTGTCGTTAGGCATCGATGGCGGAGAAAGGGGGTTCGGAGATGGAGGGTGATGGAGAGAGGAAGTCATCCGAGAAGAGGGGTTTCAAGGGTTTCGTAAAAGGGAAACCGAGAAGGGGAGAAAAGGAGAAGAAGAAAGAAAGGGTTTGGAAAAAAAAATTGGTTTTTCCCAAAAAGAGGCTCCTTCAAAAGTTTTTCATAAAAAATGTTTTTAAAATGATTTTTTTAGCAAAATTGACTTAAAAAGTTTTAAACTCATTCGTTTTTCTCATAATTTTCCTAATTTTTTTGGTTTTTACATTATCTTTTAATAATTTTTTTTTTATTTTTATAATAAAATCCTAAAGTTTGTGAGAAAACAAAGATGAAAACTAATTTTTTTTGTGTTTTTGCAAAAATATTTACAAAAGGGATTTTTTCTGAGAATTAGAAAGTTATTTTGAGAAAATTTCTTCAGAAATGGGTTTGAATCCGGTTTTTGAGGAAATATGGATTTAAAGTACTGGATTCGGATCCGGGATTAATTGTGAATATACCAATATGGAATTTAATTCAGAAAATCTGAAGTTTAGCTTTGAAATTGCTTTGATTTTCTCAGAAAACGGGGTTAGGGGCAAAACAGTCATTTTTACAAAACTTTGAAAATTTTAGGGTGTTCACAGATGCCCCTCTTTGCTACTAAGCCGGTTGAAAGCCGAGCTTAGTGGCAAAGATAACACTCCAAATTTTGAAAAATGCCCCAGTCAACAGATCTGAACTGGGTGTGAAAGAATTATTTTGGAAACATGGCTTCTCAGGCTTAAAAACCTTATCCTGAATGGTTTTGGGGGGACGAAATCCTTGAAGATGATGTGATCAAATGATAGAAATAAGGAAATCGTGATGGGATTTTGAGTGAACATCCTGAAATGGTGAAATAAGAATTTTGATCAAGCCTCATGGGTGAGACAAGATACGCTTTTGGAATGATTCAGGTTCAGCCCTTATCCTGGATGGTACGAAGATATATCAAAAATGAATTGAATGAAGAAAAGGATACATGAGAACCTTGATGGGACATTTTGAGAAATGCCTCGTGAATTGAAGCTCAAGTGGGATTCTATCCTGGATGGATATATGAAGCATGAATTCCTTGATGCAAAGAACTATGATGGGATTTGGAAGGAAACATCCTGTTAGAACGAGGAATCTTATTGGAACGAGTCTCAGGTTTAACCCAAACCTGAAAGGAAGATACCTCACGAAGCGAGGTTCCGGGTTAACTCTTAGTCTGAATAGGAAATCTACCATACGGGTTTTTCAAATGGAGAAACCATAATGGGACCTTCGGAACTTGGGCGAACAAATCCGAAAGGGGTTTTACGAGAGGAGAAAAAAATATAGGGTTCCCTAAAGCTTTGAAAATGGGAAGAAATTGGGTGCCTCATTGCTGAGACTGAAATAGCTTTTAAAGTAAATGACCTCTCGCAGATGGTTCAGGTTTGACCCTTATCCTGAGTGGGGGAAATCTACCATACGAATTTCTCAAAAATGGAGAAACCATAATGGGACCTTCGGAATTTGGACGAACAAATCCGAAAGAAGTTTTTGCGAAAAGAGAAATATAGGGTTCCCTAAAGCTTTGAAAATGGAGAAGGAATTGGGCACCTCATTGCTGAGACTGAAATAGCTTTTAAAGTAAATGACCTCTCGCAGATGGTTCAGGTTTGACCCTTATCCTGAGTGGGGGAAATCTACCATACGGATTTCTCAAAAATGGAGAAACCATAATGGGACCTTCGAAATTTGGGCGAACAAATCCGAAAGGGGTTTTTGCGAAAGGAGAAATATAGGGTTTTCTAAAGCTTTGAAAAGGGAGAAGGAATTGGGCGCCTCATTGCTGAGACTGAAATAGCTTTTAAAGTAAATGACCTCTCGCAGATGGTTCAGGTTTGACCCTTATCCTGAGTGGGGGAAATCTACCATACAGATTTCTCAAAAATGGAGAAAGCACGATGGGACCTTCGGAATTTGGACGAACAAATCCGAAAGGGGTTTTTGCGAAAGGAGAAATATAGGGTTCCCTAAAGCTTTGAAAAGGGAGAAGGAATTGGGTGCCTCATTGCTGAGACTGAAATAGCTTTTAAAGTAAATGACATCTCGCAGATGGTTCAGGTTTGACCCTTATCCTGAGTGGGGGAAATCTACCATACAAATTTCTCAAAAATGGAGAAACCATAATGGGACCTTCGGAATTTGGACGAACAAATCCGAAAGGGGTTTTTGCGAAAGGAGAAATATAGGGTTCCCTAAAGCTTTGAAAAGAGGAAGAAATTTGGCGTCTCATTACTGAGACTGAAATAGCTTTTGAAATCTATGACCTCTCGCAGGGGTTCAGGTTTGGCCCTTAACCTGAGTGGGTCGTCCATACGGAATTCTTTAATGAGAAAACTGTGATGGAACAAGAAGAGATACTTCCTTCTGAGGCAACTCTTTTGGGAAATGTAAACAACGCTAGGTTGCATAAAAAATGGATATTGAATGTTTATTTCATTCTTGGAATAGCTAGAAAATTTTGCCAATAAAATTATAGCTGATTCAAACGCTTGGAAATGTGCACGTATTTGCAAAAGATATTCCCTCTTTTTTCTAGAGTATTTTCTCCAAATGAGGTTAACTCCTCAGTTCTAAGAGTCAGATTCAAATTTTTAGCGCTGATGATTTTCTTCAAGGAAGCTATCCATTTCCCTGATATGAGAAAAGAAGAAATATTCTTAATTTCATAAAAGCAAGTAATGAAGGGATATTGATAAAAGAATTTTGCATGAGAAAAGATGACTTCTGGCAACTTTGGCAGTTTGATATCTGGGTATTTTCCCACGATGATCTTTTTTTGCACTCTTTTTGAGTCATTGGGCTTTCTCGGGCTTTTACATCATCCTTCATTTAGAGATGTTCTGACTTTTCTCTCTTATTCAGGGAAGGGTACGTCACAAACTCCTTCATCTTGGAGATGTTCCGATCCTTTTTTTATCTCACGGATTCTATTGATGACATTGGCTCAAAAGGTCTTTAGATGATAGCAAAAATCAAATATCTTTTAGGGTTTATCGGTAGGCTCATCACACTCGCCTTCATTGTAACACCCCAACTTTTTATAGTAAAAATTTTGGAGTAAATTTTTTTTTTTTTTGAAATAACGGAAGTGCGTAAAATACAAGTCGGGCGCATTACAGGGTAAAACAGAGAAGTACTAAACATACCATTCATTAATTGAAACATTAATGTCATTAATTACATCCCATAACAGAATTGTAAATCTACTAATCAGAGTTCAAACATAAAATACTGAATAAATGAGATCTCTTGGCTTTATCCAAAACGACACCCTGATGCTCCAATTAGTTGCTACATGAAAAACATTTAAAGCAGAAGGGTCAGACTCCCCTGTCTGCGTAAGAAGCAATGTATTTATATGTGGTGCTCAGTGTCCTGTGTACAAATATGTGCAACAACTGCAGATATAACTAGCAAGGAAGTTTATATCATTCTAAGAAGATAATTATGATTTCTAATTCATGATACAGTGCAAAAGATGACTGAACTAAAGGTATATTTATCTACATTAGTACAAGCTATAGATTCCACAAGTTTTACTAAAGTCAAATCCACAGTATATAATTCTTCAAAGATAAGTTTTCAGTCAACTTAAATTATTTAATGCTTATCTTACTCTTACCCTGTGGTTACGCACAGGCATAGACCTCGTAGCGGACCAAGACCATACGGTGAGACGCCTAGCTCTCACGAAAACACGAACGTCCACGAAGTTCGTACCACCTACCCTCTCCAAGGAAAACCATGGGTCCAATAACATACACCATCTTTCAGGTGTACCCAGAGCCCGAAGAATCCGGTAACATATACCATCTTTCAGGTATACCCAGAGTCTCGAAGGTTTTATATTTCATTTTACATTTTCTTTATAACCAAGTGCGAGCTATCGCACTACAAGGGGTCCGGTAACATACACCTTCTTTTAAGTGTACCCAGAACCCTGGGAAACCAGTAACATATACCGTTTTTAGGTATACCCAGTATCCCGGGAAACCAGTAACATATACCGTCTTTCAGGTATACCCAGAATCCCATAATTATTATATATGTGCATAATTTTCATTCTTGTTTTGTTTGGATCCAGTAACATACATCGTCTTTCAGATGTACCCAGAACCTTGGGAAAACCAGTAACATATACCATCTTTCAGCTATACCCAGAATCCCATATTTAATGTGTATTTATTCTTATATGCAAGTCTTTGCACCACAGGGGACTTTTAAAACCCCAATTCATACTCAGGTTGGTCTTAGTATATGCACATTACCCATCGAATGCCTCAAAGGCACCAACCACAATTTCTCATAATTCTGTTTCAACTTTGTGTCGAGTACTTAAACATTCGGCATTTTCAATTTTGTTTATGAGCTCGAGTGTACGTTCCGTACCCCCACTGGATATGCCGCAACATGGCATTATCCAACTTTATCATGTGTGTTCTATGTATTGGACATAATCCTAAAGTCCATATGTGAATCACAAATTTAGTTTACCATCAAAACTATTTTTTTCATAGATATTTCAGTTGCATTTCACCAAAAAAGTCTTTAGAAAACTTTTCTAAAAGAACCCTTCATGAAAATCATTTTAGAAGAACTCTTTACTCAATTTTTCATGTTTATTAGTCGACCAATAGGCTCACCGGTCGACCAACCTTTTTGGCTTCAAATCTTCTAAGAAAAATGTTATTTTTTTTTGTAAAATTAGTCGACCGAAGAATTTATCAGTCGACCGGACATAATGTCTGTTTTCTGGAAAAGTTTAGCAGCAGTCGACTGAAGGGTTTATCAGTCGACTGATCATAAAATTAGTCGACCGAAAGTTTTATCAGTCGACCGGACAGAATGCCCGTTTTCTGGAAAAATTTAGCAGCAGTCGACTGAAGGGTTTATCAGTCGACTGAACAGAATATCAATTTTCTGAAAATTTTAGCATTAGTCGACTGAAGGTTTTATCAGTCGACTGATCAGAATGTCTGTTTTCTGGAAAAATTGTAGCATCAGTCGACTGAAAGTTTTATCAGTCGACTGATCAGAATGTCTATTTTCTGGAAAAAATTTAGCATCAGTCGACTGAAGGTTTTATCAGTCGACTGAACAGAATGTCTGTTTTCTGGAAATTTCTGCAGCAGTCGACTGAAGGTTTTTATCAATCGACTGAACATATTATCAGTCGACTAACTATTGTCTCAGTCGACTAATTTTGCCGTTTTTCTGTAACTTTTTAAAAGGGCGTATCTTTTTATTTTTCAAACATTTTGATCATTCTAAATAGACTGTTTTGCCACCCCTTTCATCCTCAATGTATGGAATCTTTCAACTATAAATATGAGTGCATTCCACACTCAAAAACATCGAATCCAATCGAATTACCCAATAGGAATGATATATCTTTATTTTACCATGATGTGAAATAGCAATCACGTATACATAACTTCAGACTTGATTAAAATCATTCAATCTACAAAGTAGGAAAGGTGTATTGAACAAGAAAATACAACCAAACAATAATTTCATGAATAATAATCCAAGATACTTAAGGTTCCACGCCATTTGCCTACTTTATTTTTGTTTTGATCTTGAATCTGTCATGGCTAACACCCACACCAAAATATATGCATTTTCCTACACAGATTCGAACTGGAGGTTTTGATATGAGTACTACATATTACTAGGCACACACATAGGAATAAAATGCCCTCACAAAGAACACCACAGTGCCCCAACGTTGGCCAAGGGTGAGAACCATTGGCTGAACCACTACATATTGACCTATTGGCCAGTAGGTGTTTCAACTCGTGCCACCTGGGTCTCAAGGCCCTAAACATACCTACATATAGGTGGTGCTTGTCACGTAACCTCTATGTTATTGCAACATAGATGTGCAACAAGGCATCAAGCACTTATATACAAATAACAATGCTCCTTACCTCTTTGGAGTCTCACGACGGCAAGGCTGCAACCCCTTCTCTTCGTTAGAGCGGCACCCCTCGTCGATAATGAATATTCACGCGTTCAGCAAGGGAGGTCCACACCGTCCACCAATGGAGGTCGACCACCACCGTGAGAGAGAGAGAGAGAGAAAATCGTGTTTCACGATTTCTAATAGAAAAACTTCTTGATTTGTCTCCTCTTTCTTAGGTGGAGTTTCAAAACTCAACCCTAAAAAAATCTCCTCCAAATCCCACGATTTTTGTTGGGATAGCCTCTCCTCTGATTTTGCCCTTTACTCCATGTGTCATTTTTTTCAACTTTCCATCTCTTTTTTTTTTATTGTGGTACCCCTCATCCCCTGATGCTTGGGATTCTCCTCTATTTTTGGTAAGGTGAGAGGAGTTGCTCACGTTTTTGGTGGAGAAAGACCAAAAAGGTAGGGTTTAATTTGAGCCCACATTTTTACCCTTTTCACCAAGGTAGAAATCATCACTTTCTTGAAAAAAATAATTTGTGCACACGGGGTTTTGAACTTGGGTGGTGGCCCTACAACCCTATGTGTCCTACCATAACTCCACTTCACCACTTATTGTTTACTTTTGCGAAAATATTCTTTTTATGTCATATCGGGACGTTTTTCCTTGTTGATGGATTTCTTCCATTTCAAGTGGATTTTTCACCCGTTGGTTTTAAACTTGCACTTGCTTACTTTAAATGTGCTTCGGATCTCACGCTATTATCTCGAAACCATCGGGTTTCCTTACTTGGACTCGTAAACCGGGTCGGATCATCGGATCTTGCCAAGATCCAGATCCAAAACCACTTGTGAGAGTTTGTTCTCGGTTTCGTTCTAGAAACCACAAGTCATAAAATTTGTGTTGTCTAACTTAAAATCTTACTATTTCACATAACTGATCCCTTTTTATTCATTTAGAATTTCATAAATTTCATGGGTTTTACATCCTTCCCCTCTAAAAAGAAATTTCGTCCGCGAAATTTGTAATACATATCAATCAAACAATTGTGGGTATTTGTCCTTCATTGTTGCTTCTGGTTCCCACGTGCATTCTTCTAAGCCATGATGTCTCCATCTCACTTTGACTAATGGGATGATCTTATTTCGTATCACCCGTTCACTGCAATCCACGATTTCAATCGGTCTCTCTTCCACGGTCAGATCTTCTTGCACATTGATGTCCTCGAACTGAATCACGTGTGACGGATCTTGAATGTATTTTCTCAACATTGATACGTGAAATACATTATGAATCTTGGCAAGTTGAGATGGTAACTCAACTCGATAAGCAGTTTCGCCGATCCGCTCCAATATCGGGAAAGGTCCGACATATCTAGGACTCAACTTTCCCTTCTTTCCGAATCTGAAAACGCTCTTGGTCGGCGATACCTTGACAAACACTGCATCACCCACTTCGAAGCTCAGCTCTCTGCGTCGCTGATCCGCATAGCTTTTCTGTCGACTCTGTGCTGCTCTAAGTCGATCTCGTATCTTCTGTATTTGTTCAGTGTAATGTTGAAGTACCATTGGTGACTCAACTGTTCTTTCGCCAACTTCATCCCAATATACTGGTGACCTACAAGGCCGCCCATACAGTGCTTCGAAGGGCGCCATGCCAATACTTGCATGGTAGCTATTATTGTAGGCGAACTCTGCTAGTACCACGTGAGCATCCCATTCGCCTTTCCAATCCAACATACAGGCACGTAACATGTCTTCTAGTGTCTGTATGGTCCTTTCTGACTGTCCGTCGGTTTATGGATGAAAAGCAGTGTTGAACTTCAACTTAGTTCCCAATGCCTTTTGTAACTGCCCCCACAGTCGTGAGGTAAACCGAGGGTCTCTATCAGATATGATCGAGACAGGCACCCCATGTAGTCATACTATCTCCTAGATATACAGGTCGGTCAAGCTCTCAAGTGACTGATTCTTCCTCATCGGTAGGAAATGTGCTGACTTAGTGAGTCGGTCAACCACTACCCAAATAGAGTCATGGTTCTTTCGGGTTCGCAGTAACCCCATCACAAAATCCATCGTGATATGTTCCCATTTCCATTGAGGAATTTTCATCAGCTGCATCGTTCCTCCTGGCCTTTGATGCTCGATTTTGATTTGTTGACATGTCAAGCACTTTGCGATGTATCTAGAATGATAGCAAGAATTAGCATAATCCCGATCTTATATCATAGAAAGAACAACCTAATTAGAACACATAAATTTTTCTCGTGAATTGGTTACCTTGCAACATCGCGCTTCATACCATTCCACCAGTACCAGTATTGAAGATCTTTGAACATCTTGGTACTGTCCGGGTGAATGGTATACTTGCTCTTATGTGCCTCTCCCAATAACTCTTCTCTGGTCTCTGGATCACTCGGTACCCATAGTCGATCTTTAAACCATATACTTCCATCCTCTTTGCGCTGGAAAGCAGTGTCTTCTTGCAACGCCAATGCCTCCATCTTTCCGTACTGCGAGTCTTCTTTTTGCTTAATCATGATCCGCTCTCGTAGTTCTGATCGTACAGTCAGGCTAGACAGCCTAAGTACGCCTTGATCATCTGAGAAAGGTCTTCATTCTGTGAACTCAGAAATCATCTTCCATCCAAGATTTACCAGGCTAGAAAGATTTCCCCCAGCCTTACGACTAAGGGCATCAGCAACAACATTTGCTTTCCCTGGATGGTACGAGATTGTAAATTCGTAGTCCTTGATGAACTCAAGCCACCTTCTTTGTCGCATATTAAGTTCCTTCTGAGAAAATAGATACTTCAAGCTCTTGTGATCAGTGAAGACTTCGAACTGCTCTCCATATAGATAATGTCTCCAAAGCTTCAAAGCAAAAACCACGGCCGCCAACTCCAGGTCGTGAGTGGGGTAGTTCCTCTCATGAATCTTCAGTTGTCGTGATGCATAGGCAATGACTTTGCCATGCTGCATCAGTACACACCCCAGTCCAGTACCAGAAGCGTCCGTGTACACCACGAATCCTCTGCTTCCATACGGTAAGGCTAACACTGGAGCTGTGGTAAGCTTAGCTTTAAGGGTTTGAAAACTTTCTTCACTTTTATCATTCCATTCAAACTTTACCCCTTTTTGTAGAAGCTTTGTCATTGGCATAGCAATTCGGGAGAAGTCTTGGATGAATCGCCTATAGTAGCCAGCTAATCCTAGGAAGCTTCGAATTTCGCTGACATTCTTTGGTTGTGACCAATTCATCACAGCTTCAACTTTGGCAGGATCTACTGAAACTCCATCTTTCGAGATCACATGTCCAAGGAACATGACTTCTTCAAGCCAGAATTCGCATTTCGAGAACTTTGCGTATAACTGATGTGTCCGGAGGGTTTCTAAAACGATTTTCAGATGTTCTTTGTGTTCCTCCACATTTTCCGAGTATATCAGTATGTCATCAATGAAGATGATGACAAAGGAGTCTAAGTATGGCCTGAATACCCGATTCATCAGGTCCATGAATGCCGCTGGGGCATTAGTGAGTCCAAATGGCATTACCACAAACTCAAAATGCCCATATCTGGTTTGAAATACTGACTTTGGGATATCTTCATCTTTTATTCTCAACCGGTGATAACCTGACTTCAAATCAATCTTAGAAAAGACTTTTGCTCTTTTCAATTGATCAAATAGGTCCTCGATACGGGGTAGAGGATATTTGTTATTCACAGTTGCTTGGTTCAGCATTCTATAGTCTATGCATAGTCTCATAGACCCGTCCTTCTTTTTCACGAACAGGACCGGTGCTCCCCATGGAGACGTACTCGGTCGTACAAAACCACGCTCCATCAGTTCTTACAACTGCTTCTTCAGTTCTTCTAACTCTGCTGGTGCCATCCGATAAGGTGCTCTTGATATTGGCTTTGTACCTGGCATTAGTTCGATCCTGAACTCGACTTCCCGCTGAGGAGGAAGTCCAGGAAGTTCTTCTGGAAATACATCGGCAAAATCGCGGACGATTTCTAAATCCTCGAGCGGAGTTAGTTTTGTTTCACCTCCGATCATACTAACTAGGAAAGCCATATCTCCCCGACGTAGATACTTTTGGGCTTTGAGGGTCGAAATAACCCTTTTCTTGATTCCAGGCTTTGCTAATCGAAATTCCACTTTCGGCATATCCGGTCGAGACAGAATTACTTTTCCTTCTCTACAGAGGACTCTAGCATAGTGCTCAAAGAGCCAATCTATACCCAGTATGACATCGTATTCGGTCATATCAAGTATGATTAGGTTGGCAGGTAAGTTGTGTTCTCCTAAAATAACTTCTACTTCTGGCATATAGTTCACACAAACTTCATTGAATCCTATAGGGTTATACACTACTAGTTTTTTATTCAATGATTCTGTAGGGATTCTAAGTTGTTTTGCAAAATATAAAGAAATGAAGGAATGAGAAGCTCCACAGTCAAATAAGACAAGGGCAGCTTGGCCCGAAACAAGCACGGTACCTTGCACAAGGTCCCCCTTCTCCAGTTGGTCAACTGTAGTAGCATACACACGTCTTGTCATGCATTGTGGGGCCGCCTGAGGCTGTGGTGGTGCACGATGTTGTTGTGGCTGTTGTCCTCCAGTGCCGCGCCGTGCATCATCGGCCAGCTTCTTCCGACACTCCTTAATGTAGTGCCCCATCTTTCCACAGTAGAGACACCCTCCTATCTCACGGGGACATTGTTGTCCTGGCCTGGGTTTGGTGTCATTCTCATGTCGTGGCTTCTTGTTCTGAGGGTGGAATCGCCTCCCACCAAACTTCTTCTTGAATTCGGGCTTTTGAACCCTGATTTTGTTCTTCTGCGACCTTTGTCCCTCCTTCCAGTCGTCATCAAGGAGAGTCGCCACCTGTGTGTCCAGGACAGACAGGAACAATTCATTACCATTTAATAGTTAACGGTACCTTGTAAACTTTGATGCAACTTATAACCTGAAAAGAAATGATCTTTTACCTGGATAGCCTCATCGAGGTTCTTGGGCCCTCTAGTGTACAGACGGTTCCTCAAACCCGCCTTCAAGCCTCGAGCAAATTTCATTGCTCGATCCTCATCCGATGTATACACATTTGGACAATATCGTTCCAAACTGTGAAACTTAGTGATGTACTCGGCGAGGGGCATCTTGCCTTGTTGCAGGTCCAAGAATTCTTGCATCTTCTTCGCTCTCTCATGCTTTGGAAAGTAGGCAGTGTTAAAAACCTCTACGAACTCCGTCCAAGATACAAAACCATCCTGGAACTTGACCGCCCTGGTGGTTTCCCACCACTTTTCAGCATGATCCTTGAGACGATAAGTCCCAAAGTCCACCCGACGCTCCTCGGGCACCTCCAGTACACGGAAGATACGTTCGATCTCTCGAATCCAACTTTCAGCAGCTTCAGGATCCGTCTTTCCGGAGAAGGCACGAGGATCCATGTCCATGAATTTCTTGTAGGACATAGTCCCACCGTTTGTACTCTTCTCATGGGCCACATATTGTAGATTGTCGCCCATCTGCTGCATTGTCGTAGCTTGCTGGCCTACTACTTCGGCCAGGTTATGTAGAGTTTCCATAATATTGTTGCAACGATTTGCCCACGCCATCTATTTGAGCAAATAAAATTCATTATAACCTGAGTTATAGTTTTTGTGAATTAATCGTACACACTCATATGTTTCTTGTTTCTACATTACAAAACAACTTTTCTGCATACTTACAGAGTCATCGCGATCGCTGAAAGAGCCAAGATCTCAAATTATTCAGTCCTGCTCTGATACCAAAGCTGTAACGCCCCAACTTTTTATAGTAAAAATTTTGGAGTAAATTTTTTTTTTTTTTTAATAGCGGAAGTGCGAAAAATACAAGTCGGCCGCATTACAGGGTAAAACAGAGAAGTACTGAACATACCATTCATTAATTGAAACATTAATGTCATTATATACATCCCATAACAGAATTGTAAATCTACTAATCAGAGTTCAAACATAAAATACTGAATAAATGAGATCTCTTGGCTTTATCCAAAACGACACCCCGATGCTCCAATTAGTTGCTACCTGAAAAACATTTAAAGCAGAAGGGTCAGACTCCCATGTCTGCGTAAGAAGCAATGTATTTATATGTGGTGCTCAGTGTCCTGTGTACAAATATGTGCAACAACTGCAGATATAACTAGCAAGGAAGTTTATATCATTCTAAGAAGATAATTATGATTTCTAATTCATGATACAGTGCAAAAGATGACTGAACTAAAGGTATATTTATCTACATTAGTACAAGCTATAGATTCCACAAGTTTTACTAAAGTCAAATCCACAGTATATAATTCTTCAGAGATAAGTTTTCAGTCAACTTAAATTATTTAATGCTTATCTTACTCTTACCCTGTGGTTACGCACAGGCATAGACCTCGTAGCGGACCAAGACAATACGGTGAGACGCCTAGCTCTCACGAAAACACGAACGTCCACGAAGTTCGTACCACCTACCCTCTCCAAGGAAAACCATGGGTCCAGTAACATACACCATCTTTCAGGTGTACCCAGAACCCGAAGAATCTGGTAACATATACCGTCTTTCAGGTATACCCAGAGTCTCGAAGGTTTTATATTTCATTTTACATTTTCTTTATAACCAAGTGCGAGCTATCGCACTACAAGGGGTCTGGTAACATACACCTTCTTTTAAGTGTACCCAGAACCCTGGGAAACCAGTAACATATACCGTTTTTAGGTATACCCAGTATCCCGGTAAACCAGTAACATATACCGTCTTTCAGGTATACCCAGAATCCCATAATTATTATATATGTGCATAATTTTCATTCTTGTTTTGTTTGGATCCAGTAACATACATCGTCTTTCAGATGTACCCAGAACCTTGGGAAAACCAGTAACATATACCATCTTTCAGGTATACCCAGAATCCCATATTTAATGTGTATTTATTCTTATATGCAAGTCTTTGCACCACAGGGGACTTTTAAAACCCCAATTCATACTCAGGTTGGTCTTAGTATATGCACATTACCCATCGAATGCCTCAAAGGCACCAACCACAATTTCTCATAATTCTGGTTCAACTTTGTGTCGAGTACTTAAACATTCGGCATTTTCAATTTTGTTTATGAGCTCGAGTGTACGTTCCGTACCCCCACTGGATATGCCGCAACATGGCATTATCCAACTTTATCATGTGTGTTCTATGTATTGGACATAATCCTAAAGTCCATATGTGAATCACAAATTTAGTTTACCATCAAAACTATTTTTTTTCATAGATATTTCAGTTGCATTTCACCAAAAAAGTCTTTAGAAAACTTTTCTAAAAGAACCCTTCATGAAAATCATTTTAGAAGAACTCTTTACTCAATTTTTCATGTTTATTAGTCGACCAATAGGCTCACCGGTCGACCAACCTTTTTGGCTTCAAATCTTCTAAGAAAAATGTTATTTTTTTTTGTAAAATTAGTCGACCGAAGAATTTATCAGTCGACCGGACATAATGTCTGTTTTTTGGAAAAGTTTAGCAGCAGTCGACTGAAGGGTTTATCAGTCGACTGATCATAAAATTAGTCGACCGAAAGTTTTATCAGTCGACCGGACAGAATGCCCGTTTTCTGGAAAAATTTAGCAGCAGTCGACTGAAGGGTTTATCAGTCGACTGAACAGAATATCAATTTTCTGAAAATTTTAGCATTAGTCGACTGAAGGTTTTATCAGTCGACTGATCAGAATGTCTGTTTTCTGGAAAAATTGTAGCATCAGTCGACTGAAAGTTTTATCAGTCGACTGATCAGAATGTCTGTTTTCTGGAAATTTCTGCAGCAGTCGACTGAAGGTTTTTATCAATCGACTGAACATATTATCAGTCGACTAACTATTGTCTCAGTCGACTAATTTTGCCGTTTTTCTGTAACTTTTTAAAAGGGCGTATCTTTTTATTTTTCAAACATTTTGATCATTCTAAATAGACTGTTTTGCCACCCCTTTCATCCTCAATGTATGAAATCTTTCAACTATAAATATGAGTGCATTCCACACTCAAAAACATCGAATCCAATCGAATTACCCAATAGGAATGATATATCTTTATTTTACCATGATGTGAAATAGCAATCACGTATACATAACTTCAGACTTGATTAAAATCATTCAATCTACAAAGTAGGAAAGGTGTATTGAACAAGAAAATACAATCAAACAATAATTTCATGAATAATAATCCAAGATACTTAAGGTTCCACGCCATTTGCCTACTTTATTTTTGTTTTGATCTTGAATCTGTCATGGCTAACACCCACACCAAAATATATGCATTTTCCTACACAGATTCGAACTGGAGGTTTTGATATGAGTACTACATATTACTAGGCACACACATAGGAATAAAATGCCCTCACAAAGAACACCACAGTGCCCCAACGTTGGCCAAGGGTGAGAACCATTGGCTGAACCACTACATATTGACCTATTGGCCAGTAGGTGTTTCAACTCGTGCCACCTGGGTCTCAAGGCCCTAAACATACCTACATATAGGTGGTGCTTGTCACGTAACCTCTATGTTATTGCAACATAGATGTGCAACAAGGCATCAAGCACTTATATACAAATAACAATGCTCCTTACCTCTTTGGAGTCTCACGACGGCAAGGCTGCAACCCCTTCTCTTCGTTAGAGCGGCACCCCTCGTCGATAATGAATATTCACGTGTTCAGCAAGGGAGGTCCACACCGTCCACCAATGGAGGTCGACCACCACCGTGAGAGAGAGAGAGAGAGAAAATCGTGTTTCACGATTTCTAATAGAAAAACTTCTTGATTTGTCTCCTCTTTCTTAGGTGGAGTTTCAAAACTCAACCCTAAAAAAATCTCCTCCAAATCCCACGATTTTTGTTGGGATAGCATCTCCTCTGATTTTGCCCTTTACTCCATGTGTCATTTTTTTCAACTTCCCATCTCTTTTTTTTTTATTGTGGTACCCCTCATCCCCTGATGCTTGGGATTCTCCTCTATTTTTGGTAAGGTGAGAGGAGTTGCTCACGTTTTTGGTGGAGAAAGACCAAAAAGGTAGGGTTTAATTTGAGCCCACATTTTTACCCTTTTCACCAAGGTAGAAATCATCACTTTCTTGAAAAAAATAATTTGTGCACACGGGGTTTTGAACTTGGGTGGTGGCCCTACAACCCTATGTGTCCTACCATAACTCCACTTCACCACTTATTGTTTACTTTTGCGAAAATATTCTTTTTATGTCATATCGGGACGTTTTTCCTTGTTGATGGATTTCTTCCATTTCAAGTGGATTTTTCACCCGTTGGTTTTAAACTTGCACTTGCTTACTTTAAATGTGCTTCGGATCTCACGCTATTATCTCGAAACCATCGGGTTTCCTTACTTGGACTCGTAAACCGGGTCGGATCATCGGATCTTGCCAAGATCCAGATCCAAAACCACTTGTGAGAGTTTGTTCTCGGTTTCGTTCTAGAAACCACAAGTCATAAAATTTGTGTTGTCTAACTTAAAATCTTACTATTTCACATAACTGATCCCTTTTTATTCATTTAGAATTTCATAAATTTCATGGGTTTTACATCCTTCCCCTCTAAAAAGAAATTTCGTCCGCGAAATTTGTAATACATATCAATCAAACAATTGTGGGTATTTGTCCTTCATTGTTGCTTCTGGTTCCCACGTGCATTCTTCTAAGCCATGATGTCTCCATCTCACTTTGACTAATGGGATGATCTTATTTCGTATCACCCGTTCACTGCAATCCACGATTTCAATCGGTCTCTCTTCCACGGTCAGATCTTCTTGCACATTGATGTCCTCGAACTGAATCACGTGTGACGGATCTTGAATGTATTTTCTCAACATTGATACGTGAAATACATTATGAATCTTGGCAAGTTGAGATGGTAACTCAACTCGATAAGCAGTTTCGCCGATCCGCTCCAATATCGGGAAAGGTCCGACATATCTAGGACTCAACTTTCCCTTCTTTCCGAATCTGAAAACGCTCTTGGTCGGCGATACCTTGACAAACACTGCATCACCCACTTCGAAGCTCAGCTCTCTGCGTCGCTGATCCGCATAGCTTTTCTGTCGACTCTGTGCTGCTCTAAGTCGATCTCGTATCTTCTGTATTTGTTCAGTGTAATGTTGAAGTACCATTGGTGACTCAACTGTTCTTTCGCCAACTTCATCCCAATATACTGGTGACCTACAAGGCCGCCCATACAGTGCTTCGAAGGGCGCCATGCCAATACTTGCATGGTAGCTATTATTGTAGGCGAACTCTGCTAGTACCACGTGAGCATCCCATTCGCCTTTCCAATCCAACATACAGGCACGTAACATGTCTTCTAGTGTCTGTATGGTCCTTTCTGACTGTCCGTCGGTTTATGGATGAAAAGCAGTGTTGAACTTCAACTTAGTTCCCAATGCCTTTTGTAACTGCCCCCACAGTCGTGAGGTAAACCGAGGGTCTCTATCAGATATGATCGAGACAGGCACCCCATGTAGTCATACTATCTCCTAGATATACAGGTCGGTCAAGCTCTCAAGTGACTGATTCTTCCTCATCGGTAGGAAATGTGCTGACTTAGTGAGTCGGTCAACCACTACCCAAATAGAGTCATGGTTCTTTCGGGTTCGCAGTAACCCCATCACAAAATCCATCGTGATATGTTCCCATTTCCATTGAGGAATTTTCATCAGCTGCATCGTTCCTCCTGGCCTTTGATGCTCGATTTTGATTTGTTGACATGTCAAGCACTTTGCGATGTATCTAGAATGATAGCAAGAATTAGCATAATCCCGATCTTATATCATAGAAAGAACAACCTAATTAGAACACATAAATTTTTCTCGTGAATTGGTTACCTTGCAACATCGCGCTTCATACCATTCCACCAGTACCAGTATTGAAGATCTTTGAACATCTTGGTACTGTCCGGGTGAATGGTATACTTGCTCTTATGTGCCTCTCCCAATAACTCTTCTCTGGTCTCTGGATCACTCGGTACCCATAGTCGATCTTTAAACCATATACTTCCATCCTCTTTGCGCTGGAAAGCAGTGTCTTCTTGCAACGCCAATGCCTCCATCTTTCCGTACTGCGAGTCTTCTTTTTGCTTAATCATGATCCGCTCTCGTAGTTCTGATCGTACAGTCAGGCTAGACAGCCTAAGTACGCCTTGATCATCTGAGAAAGGTCTTCATTCTGTGAACTCAGAAATCATCTTCCATCCAAGATTTACCAGGCTAGAAAGATTTCCCCCAGCCTTACGACTAAGGGCATCAGCAACAACATTTGCTTTCCCTGGATGGTACGAGATTGTAAATTCGTAGTCCTTGATGAACTCAAGCCACCTTATTTGTCGCATATTAAGTTCCTTCTGAGAAAATAGATACTTCAAGCTCTTGTGATCAGTGAAGACTTCGAACTGCTCTTCATATAGATAATGTCTCCAAAGCTTCAAAGCAAAAACCACGGCCGCCAACTCCAGGTCGTGAGTGGGGTAGTTCCTCTCATGAATCTTCAGTTGTCGTGATGCATAGGCAATGACTTTGCCATGCTGCATCAGTACACACCCCAGTCCAGTACCAGAAGCGTCCGTGTACACCACGAATCCTCCGCTTCCATACGGTAAGGCTAACACTGGAGCTGTGGTAAGCTTAGCTTTAAGGGTTTGAAAACTTTCTTCACTTTTATCATTCCATTCAAACTTTACCCCTTTTTGTAGAAGCTTTGTCATTGGCATAGCAATTCGGGAGAAGTCTTGGATGAATCGCCTATAGTAGCCAGCTAATCCTAGGAAGCTTCGAATTTCGCTGACATTCTTTGGTTGTGACCAATTCATCACAGCTTCAACTTTGGCAGGATCTACTGAAACTCCATCTTTCGAGATCACATGTCCAAGGAACATGACTTCTTCAAGCCAGAATTCGCATTTCGAGAACTTTGCGTATAACTGATGTGTCCGGAGGGTTTCTAAAACGATTTTCAGATGTTCTTTGTGTTCCTCCACATTTTCCGAGTATATCAGTATGTCATCAATGAAGATGATGACAAAGGAGTCTAAGTATGGCCTGAATACCCGATTCATCAGGTCCATGAATGCCGCTGGGGCATTAGTGAGTCCAAATGGCATTACCACAAACTCAAAATGCCCATATCTGGTTCGAAATACTGACTTTGGGATATCTTCATCTTTTATTCTCAACTGGTGATAACCTGACCTCAAATCAATCTTAGAAAAGACTTTTGCTCTTTTCAATTGATCAAATAGGTCCTCGATACGGGGTAGAGGATATTTGTTCTTCACAGTTGCTTGGTTCAGCATTCTATAGTCTATGCATAGTCTCATAGACCCGTCCTTCTTTTTCACGAACAGGACCGGTGCTCCCCATGGAGACGTACTCGGTCGTACAAAACCACGCTCCATCAGTTCTTACAACTGCTTCTTCAGTTCTTCTAACTCTGCTGGTGCCATCCGATAAGGTGCTCTTGATATTGGCTTTGTACCTGGCATTAGTTCGATCCCGAACTCGACTTCCCGCTGAGGAGGAAGTCCAGGAAGTTCTTCTGGAAATACATCGGCAAAATCGCGGACGATTTCTAAATCCTCGAGCGGAGTTAGTTTTGTTTCACCTCCGATCATACTAACTAGGAAAGCCATATCTCCCCGACGTAGATACTTTTGGGCTTTGAGGGTCGAAATAACCCTTTTCTTGATTCCAGGCTTTGCTAATCGAAATTCCACTTTCGGCATATCCGGTCGAGACAGAATTACTTTTCCTTCTCTACAGAGGACTCTAGCATAGTGCTCAAAGAGCCAATCTATACCCAGTATGACATCGTATTCGGTCATATCAAGTATGATTAGGTTGGCAGGTAAGTTGTGTTCTCCTAAAATAACTTCTACTTCTGGCATATAGTTCACACAAACTTCATTGAATCCTATAGGGTTATACACTACTAGTTTTTGATTCAATGATTCTGTAGGGATTCTAAGTTGTTTTGCAAAATATAAAGAAATGAAGGAATGAGAAGCTCCACAGTCAAATAAGACAAGGGCAGCTTGGCCCGAAACAAGCACGGTACCTTGCACAAGGTCCCCCTTCTCCAGTTGGTCAACTGTAGTAGCATACACACGTCTTGTCATGCATTGTGGGGCCGCCTGAGGCTGTGGTGGTGCACGATGTTGTTGTGGCTGTTGTCCTCCAGTGCCGCGCCGTGCATCATCGGCCAGCTTCTTCCGACACTCCTTAATGTAGTGCCCCATCTTTCCACAGTAGAGACACCCTCCTGTCTCACGGGGACATTGTTGTCCTGGCCTGGGTTTGGTGTCATTCTCATGTCGTGGCTTCTTGTTCTGAGGGTGGGATCGCCTCCCACCAAACTTCTTCTTGAATTCGGGCTTTTGAACCCTGATTTTGTTCTTCTGCGACCTTTGTCCCTCCTTCCAGCCGTCATCAAGGAGAGTCGCCACCTGTGTGTCCAGGACAGACAGGAACAATTCATTACCATTTAATAGTTAACGGTACCTTGTAAACTTTGATGCAACTTATAACCTGAAAAGAAATGATCTTTTACCTGGATAGCCTCATCGAGGTTCTTGGGCCCTCTAGTGTACAGACGGTTCCTCAAACCCGCCTTCAAGCCTCGAGCAAATTTCATTGCTCGATCCTCATCCGATGTATACACGTTTGGACAATATCGTTCCAAACTGTGAAACTTAGTGATGTACTCGGCGAGGGGCATCTCGCCTTGTTGCAGGTCCAAGAATTCTTGCATCTTCTTCGCTCTCTCATGCTTTGGAAAGTAGGCAGTGTTAAAAACCTCTACGAACTCCGTCCAAGATACAAAACCATCCTGGAACTTGACCGCCCTGGTGGTTTCCCACCACTTTTCAGCATGATCCTTGAGACGATAAGTCCCAAAGTCCACCCGACGCTCCTCGGGCACCTCCAGTACACGGAAGATACGTTCGATCTCTCGAATCCAACTTTCAGCAGCTTCAGGATCCGTCTTTCCGGAGAAGGCACGAGGATCCATGTCCATGAATTTCTTGTAGGACATAGTCCCACCGTTTGTACTCTTCTCATGGGCCACATATTGTAGATTGTCGCCCATCTGCTGCATTGTCGTAGCTTGCTGGCCTACTACTTCGGCCAGGTTATGTAGAGTTTCCATAATATTGTTGCAACGATTTGCCCACGCCATCTATTTGAGCAAATAAAATTCATTATAACCTGAGTTATAGTTTTTGTGAATTAATCGTACACACTCATATGTTTCTTGTTTCTACATTACAAAACAACTTTTCTGCATACTTACAGAGTCATCGCGATCGCTGAAAGAGCCAAGATCTCAAATTATTCAGTCCTGCTCTGATACCAAAGCTGTAACGCCCCAACTTTTTATAGTAAAAATTTTGGAGTAAATTTTTTTTTTTTTTTAATAGCGGAAGTGCGAAAAATACAAGTCGGCCGCATTACAGGGTAAAACAGAGAAGTACTGAACATACCATTCATTAATTGAAACATTAATGTCATTATATACATCCCATAACAGAATTGTAAATCTACTAATCAGAGTTCAAACATAAAATACTGAATAAATGAGATCTCTTGGCTTTATCCAAAACGACACCCCGATGCTCCAATTAGTTGCTACCTGAAAAACATTTAAAGCAGAAGGGTCAGACTCCCATGTCTGCGTAAGAAGCAATGTATTTATATGTGGTGCTCAGTGTCCTGTGTACAAATATGTGCAACAACTGCAGATATAACTAGCAAGGAAGTTTATATCATTCTAAGAAGATAATTATGATTTCTAATTCATGATACAGTGCAAAAGATGACTGAACTAAAGGTATATTTATCTACATTAGTACAACCTATAGATTCCACAAGTTTTACTAAAGTCAAATCCACAGTATATAATTCTTCAGAGATAAGTTTTCAGTCAACTTAAATTATTTAATGCTTATCTTACTCTTACCCTGTGGTTACGCACAGGCATAGACCTCGTAGCGGACCAAGACAATACGGTGAGACGCCTAGCTCTCACGAAAACACGAACGTCCACGAAGTTCGTACCACCTACCCTCTCCAAGGAAAACCATGGGTCCAGTAACATACACCATCTTTCAGGTGTACCCAGAGCCCGAAGAATCTGGTAACATATACCGTCTTTCAGGTATACCCAGAGTCTCGAAGGTTTTATATTTCATTTTACATTTTCTTTATAACCAAGTGCAAGCTATCGCACTACAAGGGGTCTGGTAACATACACCTTCTTTTAGGTGTACCCAGAACCCTGGGAAACCAGTAACATATACCGTTTTTAGGTATACCCAGTATCCCGGTAAACCAGTAACATATACCGTCTTTCAGGTATACCCAGAATCCCATAATTATTATATATGTGCATAATTTTCATTCTTGTTTTGTTTGGATCCAGTAACATGCATCGTCTTTCAAATATACCCAGAACCTTGGAAAAACCAGTAACATATACCATCTTTCAGGTATACCCAGAATCCCATATTTAATGTGTATTTATTCTTATATGCAAGTCTTTGCACCACAGGGGACTTTTAAAACCCCAATTCATACTCAGGTTGGTCTTAGTATATGCACATTACCCATCGAATGCCTCAAAGGCACCAATCACAATTTCTCATAATTCTGGTTCAACTTTGTGTCGAGTACTTAAACATTCGGCATTTTCAATTTTGTTTATGAGCTCGAGTGTACGTTTCGTACCCCCACTGGATATGCCGCAACATGGCATTATCCAACTTTATCATGTGTGTTCTATGTATTGGACATAATCCTAAAGTCCATATGTGAATCACATATTTAGTTTACCATCAAAACTATTTTTTTTCATAGATATTTCAGTTGCATTTTACCAAAAAAGTCTTTAGAAAACTTTTCTAAAAGAACCCTTCATGAAAATCATTTTAGAAGAACTCTTTACTCAATTTTTCATGTTTATTAGTCGACCAATAGGCTCACCGGTCGACCAACCTTTTTGGCTTCAAATCTTCTAAGAAAAATGTTATTTTTTTTTTGTAAAATTAGTCGACCGAAGAATTTATCAGTCGACCGGACATAATGTCTGTTTTCTGGAAAAGTTTAGTAGCAGTCGACTGAAGGGTTTATCAGTCGACTGATCATAAAATTAGGCGACCGAAAGTTTTATCAGTCGACCGGACAGAATGCCCGTTTTCTGGAAAAATTTAGCAGCAGTCGACTGAAGGGTTTATCAGTCGACTGAACAGAATATCAATTTTCTGAAAATTTTAGCATTAGTCGACTGAAGGTTTTATCAGTCGACTGATCAAAATGTCTGTTTTCTGGAAAAATTTTAGCATCAGTTGACTGAAGGTTTTATCAGTCGACTGATCAGAATGTCTATTTTCTGGAAAAAATTTAGCATCAGTCGACTGAAGGTTTTAACAGTCGACTGAACAGAATGTCTGTTTTCTGGAAATTTCTGCAGTAGTCGACTGAAGGTTTTTATCAATCGACTGAACATATTATCAGTCGACTAACTATTGTCTCAGTCAACTAATTTTGCCATTTTTCTGTAACTTTTTAAAAGGGCGTATCTTTTTATTTTTCAAACATTTTGATCATTCTAAATAAACTGTTTTGCCACCCCTTTCATCCTCAATGTATGGAATCTTTCAACTATAAATATGAGTGCATTCCACACTCAAAAACATCGAATCAAATCGAATTACCCAATAGGAATGATATATCTTTATTTTACCATGATGTGAAATAGCAATCACGTATACATAACTTCAGACTTGATTAAAACCATTCAATCTACAAAGTAGGAAAGGTGTATTGAACAAGAAAATACAACCAAACAATAATTTCATGAAAAATAATCCAAGATACTTAAGGTTCCACGCCATTTGCCTACTTTATTTTTGTTTTGATCTTGAATCCGTCATGGCTAACACCCACACCAAAATATATGCATTTTCCTACACAGATTCGAACTGGAGGTTTTGATATGAGTACTACATATTACCAGGCACACACATAGGAATAAAATGCCCTTACAAAGAACACCACAGTGCCCCAACGTTGGCCAAGGGTGAGAACCATTGGCTGAACCACTACATATTGACCTATTGGCCAGTAGGTGTTTCAACTCATGCCACCTGGGTCTCAAGGCCCTAAACATACCTACATATAGGTGGTGTTTGTCACGTAACCTCTATGTTATTGCAACATAGATGTGCAACAAGGCATCAAGCACTTACATACAAATAACAATGCTCCTTACCTCTTTGGAGTCTCACGACGGCAAGGCTGCAACCCCTTCTCTTCGTTAGAGCGGCACCCCTCGTCGATATTGAATATTCACGCATTCAGCAAGGGAGGTCCACACCGTCCACCAATGGAGGTCGACCACCACCGTGAGAGAGAGAGAGAGAGATAGAAAATCGTGTTTCACGATTTCTAAAAGAAAAACTTCTTGATTTGTCTCCTCTTTCTTAGGTGGAGTTTCAAAACTCAACCCTAAAAAGATCTCCTCCAAATCCCACGATTTTTGTTGGGATAGCATCTCTTCCGATTTTGCCCTTTATTCCATGTGTCATTTTTTTCAACTTCCCCTCTCTTTTTTTTTTATTGTGGTACCCCTCATCCTCTGATGCATGGGATTCCCCTCTATTTTTGGTAAGGTGAGAGGAGTTGCTCACGTTTTTGGTGGAGAAAGACCAAAAAGGTAGGGTTTAATTTGAGCCCACGTTTTTACCCTTTTCACCAAGGTAGAAATCATCACTTTCTTGAAAAAAATAATTTGTGCATAGGGGGTTTTGAACTTGGGTGGTGGCCCTATAACCCTATGTGTCCTACCATAACTCCACTTTACCACTTATTGTTTACTTTTGCGAAAATATTCTTTTTATGTCATATCGGGACGTTTTTCCTTGTTGATGGATTTCTTTCATTTCAAGTGGATTTTTCACCCGTTGGTTTTAAACTTGCACTTGCTTACTTTAAATGTGCTTCGGATCTCACGCTATTATCCTGAAACCATCGGGTTTCCTTACTTGGACTCGTAAACCGGGTCGGATCATCGGATCTCACCAAGATCCGTATCCAAAACCACTTGTGAGAGTTTGTTCTCGGTTTCGTTCTAGAAACCACAAGTCATAAAATTTGTGCTGTCTAACTTAAAATCTTACTATTTCACATAACTGATCCCTTTTTATTCATTTAGAATTTCATAAATTTCACGGGTTTTACATTCATCTTGACGGTGATTTGAACTTTCTCTGAAAGGATCCTTCACAAACTTCTTCATCTCGGAGATGATCCAAATCTTCTTTGGCCCCGGGGGTCTGCTCGCATATTCGTCTTCATCTTGACGACAGTTGAGATATCCCTTTTGCGGATATTTGATTGCAACTTTAAACGAATGAAAAGATATGGGTCGAGTGGATCCTTTCTATAGCTCGAGATATTTCCACTGCCTGACTGCCAGAAAGTCATTTTAAAACATGTGCCAAAGCCAAGATCAATATCAATTCGCTTCTGGCTTTTCAACATCATTGAAGATTTCTTTCATTGATCATATCGAGGACATTTCTTACATCCTTTTGGTTGATCAACAGGAAAAGATTTGAATTTTACCTCTTTTTCGCAAAAAGTTTCACCTTTTGGAAGGAAATACTAGAGGTAATCTGAGGAAATTCTTTTTGTGTAGTCAGACTTTTAGAATCGAAAAATGCTTTTAGCAAATTGGCAAAGTTTTCACGAATTCTTTGTGAAATTATCACTCAGTATAGATTTTGATGAGACCTTGAGTTGCAATCTTTGATTTTGAAAATACATTACCAGCGAAAGCTGGAACCTTTGAAATACATGACCAGTAGAAACTGGAACGTTGGAAATACATGACCAGCAGAAAGGTGAAACGTTTGAAATACATGACCAGCAAAATCTGGATCTTTTTAGAAATACATGACCAACGAAAGTTGGATCTTTTGGAAATACATGACCAGCAAGATGCTGGATCTTTTGGAAATATATCAGATTTAAGTCAGAACTTGAATTTTGTAAAAAGGAAAGAATTTGATCAAAACACTGAATTTAGAAGGTTACCAATGCGAGGACCGGATTTCCTAAATGAGCTCAACATATGATTGAAAATTTTGAGAAATAACCAGTGCGAGGACTGGGTTGTGAAGATGAGCTAGGAAAGTAAAATTTGATGAGAGATTCTGAATTCAATGGACTGACACATCCTAACTGCATGTGATCTGTTTTCAGGATTTATCTCCTTATCCTGAACTGGGAAGGAAGGAAAGAAATACCTCATTAGCAGGAGGCATTAGGTTTATCCCTTAACCTGAAGGAGAAAAGGAAAGAAATACCTCGTTTAGCAGGAGGCATCAGGTTTATCCCTTATCCTGAAAGGGCACAGAGGAAAAACCCGAGCTGGGACTCGGATAAAAGAGAAACCCGAGTTTTAAAAAAATTGAATTTTTAAAGGAATGATTGATTTCCAATGCGAGGGTTGGATTCAAAAGGAAGTCATGGTCGGAACTCATAACTTCGAACGAAGAATAATAGAACAAAAACTCGAGCTGGAACTCGGATTTCTACAGAAATGATTGATTTCCAATGCGAGGATTGGATTCAAAAGGAAGTCCTGGTCGGAACTCAGAACTTTGACCGAAAATAATAGAGGGAAAACCCGAGTTGGAACTTGGATTTCTAAGAAATGATTGATTTTAAATGCGAGGATTGGATTCAAAAGGAAGTCCTAGTCGGAACTCAGAACTTTGACCGAAAAAGAATAGAGGGAAAACCCGAGTTGGAACTCAGATTTCTAAGAAATGATTGATTTCCAATGCGAGGATTGGATTCAAAAGAAAATCCTGGTCGGAACTCAGAACTTCGAACGAAAAAATAATAGAGGAAAAACCCGAGTTGGAACTCGGATTTCTAAGAAATGATTGATTTTCCAATGCGAGGATTGGATTCAAAAGGAAGTCCTGGTCGGAACTCAGAACTTCGAACGAATAATAGAAGAAAAACCCGAGGTGGAACTCGGATTTCTAAGGAAATGATGAATTTCCAATGAAAGGATTGGATTCAAAAGGAAGTCCTGGTCGGAACTCAGAACTTTGAACAAAAAATAATAGAAGAAAAACCCGAGTTGGAACTCGGATTTCTAAAGAAATGATTGATTTCCAATGCGAGGATTGGATTCAAAAGGAAGTCCTGGTCGGAACTCAGAACTTCGAACGAAAAATAATAGAGGAAAAACCCGAGCTGGAACTCGGATTTCTAAAGAAATGATTGATTTCCAATGCGAGGTTTGGATTCAGAAGGAAGTCCGAGTCGGAACTCGGAACTTCAAATTAAAGAATAAAGGGAGAAGCCAAAGTGAGAACTCGGGTTTTTGACAGAAAGTTTTTAATCAAAAGATTAAGTTTTGAAAATTTGTCAGTGCGAGAACTGGACCTGGGATTGAGAATGACCATTTAGGGGACTGAATTTATTTGCATGGCGATCTGATTGCCCCTTATCTCGACTGGGGAGGAAATAAAACCTGAGAAGGATAGAAATTGATGGAATTTTTGACAAAAAAGAAGAATCAAGGAAATTTTATGGAATTTTATTTTTGTAAAAGAATTCTCACAGATAGCATTGTTGCTCCTATGAGGGGTTTCAAGATTATCCCTTATCCTGAATGGGAAAGAAATAAAATTTAGGCAAAAGTTGATGAAAAGAGCTTTGATAAAGAATTGGAAGAATTAAAATTTAATTAAGAAGTAAAATTGATAAAATTGGATAAAGAAAAAGATTTAGCAGAGATTAATGAAGCTTTAAAAGAGAAAGACTTTCAGGACTATCCCTTATCCTGAAGAAAGAAGGACCTCGTAGGATGAGGTTTCAGGTTTATCCCTTAACCTGAAGGGGGGGAAGACAAAGAAGGAAGAAGAAATACCTCATGGGAAAAGAGGCATCAGGTTTATCCCTTTACTTGAAACGGAAATCTTTGAAATAAGAATCAAGAAGAATTAACAAAATGGATGAATAATTAATAAAAATGAATAAAAATTAATAAAACTAATAAAGATGGATAAACAAAAGGTTGAGAAAAGTTGAGAAAAAGAGTTTGATCCTGCTTGCATGTGGGATCTTTAAAATGAGAGAAGAAGATGAGAAAATCATTTTTGGAAAGAAGGATTAACCATGAGAGCTAATCTTTGAAAGGGGATCATTCATGAGAGATCATCATGAGGGTTAATTTTTTGAAGCAATGATTTGAAAACCAATTTGTAGAAAATATGATCAACACGAGGGTTGATATTTGAATGCAATGATTCAAAATCAATTTTTTAGAAAATATGATCAACACAAGGGTTGATCTTTGAATGCAATGATTTGAAATCAACTTTTTAGAAAATATGATCAACACAAGGGTTGATGTTTGAATGCAATGAAATCAAATTTTGGAAAATGAGATCAACACAAGGGTTGATCTTTGAATGCAATGGTTCAAAACTAACTTTTAGAAAATATGATTAACATAAGGGTTGATCGAATGTAATGATTCGAAGTTAATTTTTGGAAAATATGATCAACGCAAGGGTTGATTTTTGAAATGCAATAATTTGAAATCAATTTTCAGAAAATATGATCAATACAAGGGTTGATGTTTGAATGTAATGAAATCAATTTTTTGGAAAATGAGATCAACACGAGGGTTGATCTTTGAATGCAATAGTTCGAAACCAATTTTTAGAAAATATGATCAACACAAGGGTTGATCGAATGTAATGATTTGAAGTCAATTTTTGGAAAATATGATCAACACAAGGGTTGATCTTTGAAATGCAATAATTCGAAATCAATTTTCAGAAAATATGATCAACGCAAGGGTTGATCTTTGAAATGCAATGATTTGAAATCAATTTGTAGAAAAATATGATCAACACAAGGGTTGATTTTTGAAAAAGGTTGTAATAAAATGTTTGAACTAAAATTTTCATGATTTTTGAAAGACCCTGATAGGTAATATCATTTCTCTCATGAATGATGTCAGGATTGTCCCGCATTTTGAAAAAGAATTTTAATGCCCCAATATAGCCAAAAGAAGAAAGTATTGAATATCAAAGATATAAAGAAAATCGACATTTCATTGATAAGCAAAAGTTTGATAACAGAACTGAATATTTACAAGTATTTTAACTGAAAGAAGTCACAAAGACTGGGCTAACTTGCCCCTACAAAGCGACTGACAGAAAGGGATGAAAGCAAAAAAGTCTTGGTATTCTCAATTCTCTGATTGGTTTGGAAAAGGTCTGGTTGAAACTGTAGGCTGCTCTTCTCCTTCCTCTGGTACCAGAAGCTCTTTATCAATGTAGTCCTGTACAATGTTTTTCAGGACGAAGCATCTCTCCGTGTCATGCCCCCTCGCTCGATGAAACTTGCAAAAGTGATTCTTCCATTTCCCTTTGGTGACAGAGGGATCATCCTGCTTTGGGAGCTTGATCATTTCTTTCTCAAGCAGGTATTGGAGAACTTCTTCGATCGGCTGACCTAGAGGGGTAAGCTGACGATCATAACCCCAACCGTCATGCTTTGCTTTCTTCGGCTTGC
The DNA here is from genome assembly GCF_984573655.1 of Nuphar pumila. Classification (NCBI taxonomy): domain Eukaryota; kingdom Viridiplantae; phylum Streptophyta; class Magnoliopsida; order Nymphaeales; family Nymphaeaceae; genus Nuphar; species Nuphar pumila. Next base: position 49,549,023 of record NC_143257.1, on the reverse strand, counting down.
TTGACTTCCACTGAGTGTTGACCCGTGCCTGATAGCTGGACTGAGCTTGCATGTTTAGGAGATCTGGATGCCTTTCTTCTTCGTTTTCGACAAAGAGATTCTTATCAAGGCAATCCTGAACGATATTCTTGAAGATGAAGCAATGCTCAGTGTCATGCCTTGTTACTTGATGGTATCTGCAGAACTGGTCTATATATTTTCCCATGACTGTGGAAGGGCTGGCAACTTTTGGGAGCCTGAGTAATCCGTTGGCCATCATGTATTCGAGGATTTTGTCGAGCGCTTCATCTAAAGGAGTGAAATCTCGATCCTTGCTCCAATCCTTACGCTTTGGTTTTTCTTGCTTCTTGCCTCTTTGTTGAGGACTGTATTGAAGAGGTCTATCATGGTTTTCACAATATTTCCCAATCTGGCTTTTATACTCTCTCAAGTTGCTGCCCTGGTTGCCTTGATTGCTGCTCCTGCTGGCTTTGGAATTTCCTATACCGATATTGCCGTGTTCATTCATGGGGAAAGTGACAGGTGCCAATCCTTCTGTGGGAGCTTTTCTGCAATTGGCTTCAGCTTGTTCAGTCAATATTTCAACCATCATCCTTTTGAATAATTGGTATATCGCGGGATCGATCTCACTTTTGTTGTCCTGAACTCCCTTTCTGACAGATTTTTGAGAATCCATTCCTTACACTCTCTGCTTGTAACTGGGATGTTAGAGCAATGTAATCTTTGAGCTTTGCCTGACTCAACTGATAACGTCGATGCTCTCTGTAGAGCATAAATGGGTCTTTTAGAAAAGATCTAGGAAGAAATTTTAATAAAGGAGGAAATCATAATCTGAAAAATGAAAACATCCCATTACGAGGGATCGGGTTGTCACCAAAATTTGCGACAACCGCACTGTTTTTCTAAAAAAAAGGATAGACAAGTAAAATAAAGATAAATTTTGAAAAGGACATATCATGACAAAAGATGTTTTATTGTAAATGAGGGTAAGGAATGGAATATAGAAAAGAAATTTTTTGAAGAATTGCAGGCAGGATAAAAAAGAATTAGAAGAAATCAAGAGAAGAAAAAGGAAAATACACCTAGGTTTTAAAACAAGGAGGAAATTTTAAATAATATATACCCAGGGTTTTGGAAAATATAGGAAATATAAAAATATCATACAATCATAGATATACAAACAAGGATGCACAAACAACAATCCCTAGAGGCTGACTCTAAATGCAATATTTTGAAATGGCTTGTAGGACCTTAATCCTAACTCTAGGGTTCAGATCATCTGATTCCAATCAAGATACGCCGATATACACAAGCCGAAGCTCGAAGTACGTGGCATAGAAGTATTCCTCCGGTTCTAAAGTAATGGTTTTCCCAACATCCTTGAGCTCCTACCGATATACCTCGGACTATGGCCCTTAGGTACGTGGTAGGGGGGCGCGAACCCAAATAAGTGGTCCAGTTGTGAGGCTCTCTCCCGAACTATGGTTCAGTGAGACAGCCCAGCAACGTGAAGACCGGGACAATATAGGTAAGGAGGTTTTCAAAATATGCTCAACATGCAAGAAATCAGATGGCTCTAATGCAAGTCCTAAAGAGATAGATTAAAATGAAGAGAAGCATACACTTGCATACATTGTTTTGCATTCAATCCTTAGAATTTGAGGAGAGTTGTATTTCAGACCTAAGTCTAATGTGAACATGGTATAATCTCCTCAATATGGTCCTACCAAACCAAACTTAGATCCTATATGCAATGATGTCAGCTTTAGGACAGAATCTAGGCTTCTAAGGTTTGCATGGAAATGAAGCCGACATCTGAAGAACAAAGACTTAGATAATATCAAAGCAAAGAAGAAAAGGCATTAAATTCGATCGGATGAAGACGAGTCCCATCACGGTCGCCAAAATTGTGATCATCGCAAATTTTTTTTTTCTCGTAATATTCTCGCTCTTTCTTCTCTTTTCCTTTCTGATCCCTATTTCCTCCTTTTTTAAGGGAGAAAATAAAAGACAGAAAGAAAGAGAGAAGAGGGAAAGAAGAGAAAAGAAGAGAGAAGAGGAACTCTTTTGCGGGGTCTCACTTGACCTTAATTTTGAAAATATTTGAGAAAATGACTCGCCTCCGTTTTTTGAAATATTTGCAGAAAAACTGGGAGACGGGATCCGCTCATCGGTACGAGGTTCGGCCGTTCCTGGCGCCTTTACCAGGGGTAATCGAACCAAGGGTCGAATTTATGCCTTTTGTTTTGCTAAGAAATTATCTAAGTCTAAAAATGCAGAAAGAATCATGCTTGTGCAATGCAAAAGATGTATGCTCTCTTTTGAAAAGATGTTTTTGAAATTTTCCAAGTGTTTCTGAGATGAAATTGATAATAGAGTGAAGAAATGATTTTTAACTTTAAAACTTAAGATTTAAAGTTCTAAGTTTTTAGAATAATCAGAGCTTAGGAAAATAAATTTGGATCTTGAGAGAAATTATTTTGAAACTGAGATAAAAAAAGAAGAAAGGAAATTTCAAAGTCATAAATGGACTTTGAATTTAGAAGTTTGAACTTGGATGAATATTTGGAATGGAATTTTGGATTTCAATTGTAAAGTTTTGAAATTGAAATCAGATTTGAGAAATCAAAAATAGAATTGAGGAATAGAGTTGGTTTTTTGGATTCGAAGTGAACTTAGAATGGAATTCAGATTTGGAGATAGAATTTGTTTTGAGAGTTCAAAATGGAATTTGAATCAAAGGTTTGGATCCCAAATAGAGTTGAGACTTTAAATTTGAATTCTGGATTTTTAGAAATCGAAATGGGAATTGGATATGAGATCTAGGATGAAAATGGAATTGGATTTATAAATTGGAATCAAGATGAAATTTGGGGTCTGAAATTTTAAATGGAATTGGATCCAAGATTTGGAATCCAAGATGAAAGTTGGATCTGAAGTTTGGAATGGAATTTGGGTCTGAAGTCTAAGATCCAAGGTGAAGTTGGGTTCTGGATCTTAGGATGGAATTGGATCTGAAGTCAGAGATCCAAGGTAGAATTGGGTCCTGGATCCTAGAATGGATTTGGATCTGAAGTCTGAGATCCAAAGTAGAATTGGATTTTGGGTCCTAGAATGAATTTGGATCTGAAGTCTGAGATCCAAAATGAAAATGAATTTTGAAACTTGGATCTGAAGTCTGAGATCCAAAGTGGAATGGGATTCTGGATCCTAAAATGGATTTGGATCTGAAATTTTGAATGGAATTGGATCCAAAATTTGGAATCCAAGATGAAATTGAGATCTGAAGTCTGAGATCCAAGATAGATTTGGAGTCTGGACCCTAGAATGGATTTTGGATCTGTAATCTGAGATCCAATGTAGAATTGGAATCTGGATCCTAAGATGGATTTGGATTTGAAGTCTGAGATCCAAAAAGTAGAGATTTATAAGTGGAAAATCTGGATCAAAGTTGAGATTAGGATCTAACTTTGGATTTTTGGAATTTCAAAATTGATTTTGAGAATGATTTTCAAAGTCAAATTGGACTTTGAACTTGAATTTGGAATTTTGTAAAATGAATCAAGTTGAATTTTAAACTTTGAATTTGATTTCAAAGTTTGGAAATGAGATAGAATTGAAATAGGAATTTGAAGAAGAGATATTCACAATCACTTGGATTTTAAAAGGAATTTTTGAAAATATGATGCAATTCTATCCTAAATGATGAAATGAATTTAAAGAATTTTGAATTTGGTTTTTGAAAAGCTATTCCATTATTTAGATGAATTAAAATAAGATTGAAGATATAATACATCCTTGACTATGGTCATTGAATGTATTATATAATAATCTATATTCAAATTCGGGTGAAGAATGAAACACGTTTTTGTGCTTTTATAGAGTTTAAAATAAAATTAACTCTAAATATACCCTGACTATGGCCATTGGTATATATATTGAGTTAATTTTAAATTAAATTCTGATAAAGGAGGAGAATATTTATAGAAAATATGATGATTTTTTAAAAGGATTCAGTGTGGATCCAATGTTATTTTATAAAAGATAAAAATCCTAAGTTTTGTTTACATCCTGACTATGGCCATTGATGTAAATCATCAACTTAGGATTAATTACCTCTTACGAAATGGTGCACGTGCCATTCATGCTTCACCGTGTGTGTAGTTTTGAAAATAAAAGAGGAAAATGCCATGAATCAAGTAATTCTAGAAGATATGGACATGTTCATACATTCTAATCTAAGCTAGAAATGGAAATTTCTCATTGATCTAGTTATCACTTCATTTAATGGAATTGGAGTTACCTTAATAACACTCTTTACATATCTCCTGCAAAAGTAAATTTTGTCATAATGTAGAGAAATGCATCTGGAAAAGAAATAACATTCTGTTTACAATGTAATGAAATATTTACATGTCTAAAGAAAATACACATGAGAGGCCTAGAGCTAAATGTATATACATGAGGGTGGGCCTATCTAAATATGTATGAGAATATATGAAGACATAAGTGTATATTCCTATGACTAGAAAATATGCCTAAGCTCAAAATATATATATGATATGTATGTTGTTTGTGTCTAAGGGGTAGCTTGGAGTGTAGGGCTGAACATAGAGAATGACTAGTGGATGAGGTACATGTGTTGTGTGCATGTGAATGAAGATGTTGGGTGGAAGGTGGGAAGACATATTGGGCATATGCTACATTCTCAAGCAGGCACTTAAACAAAGACAGAAAATGCCTTGTATTTGTTTAAACATCAATCCAGAAGACATGGCTAGCACCTTGAACAAGAGTTGATGCATAACGTAACAGTCCCTCAGAGTTTTCAGGTGGAATTCCGAATAGCCACTTATGGAAAAGAAGTGTAAATATATGAGATAAAAACGACTGGCTCCAGAGTAGAACAATCAAATCCATGATAGGCTTCCCATTTTCAACATTGCTAGCATAATGTTCAGCAAGGACTTCATAGAAGCACATACATTTGTCACTTTTATCTGCTGAAGTAATTTAATCTTCATCCCTGCCGAGATGTGTGTCTTGAGCTCTGAGGCTATATCAGCAAATGACTCTTGCAACAAGTTATTTCTTTGGGATTGTGAACCAACAACCTTCTGAAGCTTATTCTGGATTTGCAGGGTGCTGGTGTGTATAGGTGGATAATATGTAGTGCACAGATGATAAACAATGAACATACACATTTACAGAGCATAGAAGATGAATGAATGAGGAGTAAGAAAACGACAATTACAACATTTAAGAGATACAGGAATTCCGATCCTCAATAAAGCAAATACACTCAGTGAAAAATTAATAAAGATGAAAAGATGAAAATCATATGATATTAACCAACTTTGTGCAGCGATTATATCTACCTTATATTTCAGCTCAGCTAGCAACTAACTCTGGCAACTTCAGCTGGGTTCCCTATCTAGGCAACCTGTTTTTGGGTTCCGTTGGAGTTAGACTGTTGGGTGTATCGCTCTTTGCTATTCCATTTCTGGGTGCTCCCTAGCTGCATAATTGAATAGCACCTGTTGAACATGAACTGGACTTGTAACTGGATCCAGAAATCCTAAACTTGATGACCTGTATGATCAAGACCTTCACTTTCCTGCAGGTTAATCCTGCATACATCTGATACACTGTTCCATCACATATGTTTAAAATGAAAGGAATTGCAGATTTTATGACATTGAAAATACTACCAGTTAGCTACGTATGTCAATATAACAAGCATAGACAAGTCGAGCCATGAAAATCATATTAAGATGGTGAAAGTAAGCAATAAAGTTCATGGTCCGAGAGGCAATAACGAAAACAAAAATACCATCGCTTGTGATAAATGCATTACACTGATAGTTGCTAATATTAAGAGAAAGGCTCCTATGTGGACAAGGTATTCCAAATTGATTTTTTTTTTTTATCTCCTCCTACAGAACTCCCTGTATTCAAATGCCAAACGGCCAAAGGGATCTGAAGAGGGCTCAAAGTTAATGCTAAAACATATGCTGATTAGTACCATTCAAAAGCTCAAACTCGCAATTCTAAATAAGGGTTTGTGACATTAACATGATACGTTGGGAATTTAAACTGATAAGTAACAACCTAAAAAAAATATCTGTGAATTTTGTATTATAACCAAAGGAAAGAGAGAAAGAAAGGCAAAATGCCATGGGTGATGTAGCCCATACCTGAACAAGCCTTTTTACACATTGTGAACTCAAGCCCCTCACGTGGGCCTTCTCCACTGACTCTGATATCATGCATAAAATGTACCTGTACTGTAATATCGCGAAGCCAGAATTTATTCAATAAGTTCAGATTAAACACACCAACTGAAACAATGACTGAATAGCAAATTGATCCAGCTGCAGAAGTAACGCCACCATAGAAGGGAAATCCAAACAGCATGTATATTATAATTCTGTCATCCTACCAGCAATGGGTTGAAAACTGAAACATGTTTCTCTTTTTTTTTTTTAGCAGAGATTCCCTTCCATCTCAAAATGGAATTTCTCCTTCTGTTATTGCCATTAGTCTCTATATACACTTCACTCTGATTTTACAAGTCAAAATCACCAGAATCTTGAGAGATGATTATCTTTAAGACAACCAAACCCGATAGCCAATACATCGACCCGTATCGGAAGCTTCAAATCAATTTTTTGTATGAGACACCTCCCTGGGTCCTGTAGTTTTTCTCTTCTTTTTCTTTTTTTAGGAGGAGGACCCATTTTTCAACAAACTTGGATGTTTCTGAGAGTGCTCCATGATGTTAGCATTATAACACCATCAATGGGTATATATCCAGCAATCCTTTTAATAGAATAGTCCCCTAAATGGAGACCGATCCGGGTACATTCTTCATACAATAAGGTACCATATTGGGAAGTAATCCTGATTTCAAGGTATTGTGAGATCAGACCCCACAAGTGAACCATGAGCCATATGTATTTGGAACAGGATGGCATATCACATCACACAGAGGTTAACAATACAAAGAAACGCAATAATAGGAACTAAACTAAGATTCTAAGGAATGCTGCAAAGGGTTGAATAACTCAGATGTCAAGGGGGGTGAATACTTGAAATGACAACTAATATATAACAAACACGATTTTAATATGAGACACATCATGCTGTGGTTAGTGTATGAATACATAATGTTATGCTTTCGACTGGTATACAATGATGCATAAGGAAAGGTTAAGGATCTAAACACTATGCAAATGGGATGAGGAGAATCAAAATATCACAATGATGATAAAATGGGATGTTATTACCGAGACGTACCATCGTGACCATGAGGGAATATAGGTTGTGCACTCCACTACGAGAACACATACAGATACAAAACGATGCAGAGGGGAGGATTAAGATAAATGTGGATATGATTTCAAATGAAACTGAAAATCAAGGGAAGACAACCATAAGAGATTCAAATGCAAACAAGAAATGAAGTAAGAAATTAAAGACTATCGAAGTCAATATATTAAAATGGAGACGAAATTGAAATCGACATAACAATAAAGGGAAAGCCTCACAAAAACCAGAAAACATATTGCCACATAACAAGATGCTGCAATTGAAATAAATAAAATAAAAAAAATGTTGAAAATCAAATAAACTGAAGAAAACCCAATTTACAGCAAATGGGAAAAGGGTGTTGGAACCCGTGGGTTCCATTGACGTCGCATAGGGTGGGTCGATCCTGCTATAGGCAAGTCGACCTCACCACTTTGCCTTACGAAGAAGAGAAGAAAATAATAAAAAAAAATGAAAACCCCAAAAGAAAACCAGACGATGCTATGAAAGGGAAAGGGGATCAAAGAGGCAGGGGTCACTTACCTGTGATTGCAGGTGCTTCGAGGGAGGAAGGAGGAAGATGATGGGGATGAGAGACCATGATGGGTTGAAACTGAATGAAGAAGAAAGAGGAAGGGGGAAAGGTGGAAAAAGTGGTGACCAAGAGAAGGGAGAAGAAACGAGGAGAGGTAGAAGCTGGATGATCTAGGGTTCCCATGCGCGATTCCTTTATAGGGGAGGAGGAGGTTCGAGAAGGAGGGATCGGTTGGAGGAGGAAGGTGCCCTTAGGCATCGATGGCGGAGAAAGGGGGTTCGGAGATGGAGGGTGTGTGAACACCCCAAATTTTTCAAAATCTTTTAAATATTCCCTTTTTGCCCCTGATATCATTTTCTGAGCAATTGAGCCACTTTTAAAATCTAAATTCCAATTCATTTCTCAAGTTTTTATTGAAATTAAATTCATTTCATATGTTTAAATTGATTTCGGATCTGGATCCATTGTCCAGATCCAAATCTGAGTCTCCCTGTTCGAATTTTAAATCAAAATTATAGAAAATACCAAAAATAGCCTTTAAATAGCTCGGATAGTCCATTCGACATCCGTTTGGATCCATCACATTGTATTTCTCGATTCGAGCGTCAAAACCTCGAACATTTTTTTTTAAAACCTGGGTCCAAACCCATTCTCCTGAAGAAATTTCCCCGAAATGGTCAAAAATTCTCAGAAGAATACTTTTGTAAATATTTCTCAGAAAAATACAAAAAATTAGTGTTTAAAACTTAGTTTTCTTTTAAAATCTTAGTTTTCTACTACAAAACTACAAAAAAATGGAAAAATGATGCAAAAAATCGGAAAAATTGAGGAAAGCAAATGGTTTTAAAAACTTGAAAATTTGAAGTTTTGCCAAAAACCTCTCTTGAACCACTCTTTTTACAAAAATACTTTCAAAGGAGGCCTTCTTTTGGAAATTTGGAAAATCCACAATGGATCACTCCCGCGCACTTCCCTTCTCTCTTGCCTACCCTCCATCTGCAACAACTCCCTCTTCACTCTTCACCTTCCATCTACAACAAACCACCGAGCTCCTCCACCATCCATCTCGCCTTCCCCCCTTCTCTTTCATCCATCCTCCTCCTGCTTCACCCGATCCCTCCATCACCAACGGCTTCTCCATCTCAAGATCGATCTCCTCTTCAGCCATCTGATCCCCAACGACATTACTTCTTCCAGAGCCATCGCCTCTCTCTTTAAAAGGACGCAAAGGGGAACCCTAAATCCATCGCCTTTCACCCCACCATCTTCACGATCCCTTCTCCTCTTCCCCTGATCTTCTCCTCCCTTCTTTTCCCTTTGGCTTGCTTCCTGAACCACAAAAGGGGGTATCGCATTGTACCCACATATAAGGCAACGACACTCCCTTCAGGTTTGAAAATCAACGAAACCTGGTAGGAATTCCCTTCCCTCTTCTCTATCAAATTTCTATTTACAGCTTTCTTTGTTGGTTCTGTTTTCCCTGCTTCATCTGCCTGTTGTTTTGCTCTGAGCAAAGTTCGTAGAATCGACCTATCTATAACAGTGTCGACCTACGTGTTGCGACATCAACGGAATAACCAATATTCCTACAACGTTTTCCTTCTTTTATAATTTATTTTGAATTCTCCACAATTACTCTTGCTTATGCTTTTGTTTATTTCTTCCTGTTCTTCTTTTGTTTTCATATAATTTGTCTAAGAATCATCATCGCATTCCATCATCTGGACTCATCGGTTATGATGGGGACCTACAATTGATCTTATGCAATCCTCTCCATCTAATTCATTTTTTTTCTTTTCTTTTCTTTTTTTTTCTTTTCTTTTTCTCACGATTTACTTCTGAGTTCTTTTTTTTTCTTTTCTTTCTCTTTTCTCTCTTTGTTGTTTTGAATAATATGTTATTTATTTCTGCTTCTGCATTAATTTATTTCCCACCTCTGATTTAATTCTATTACCGTTCATTTTGCATCATTCTTGTTTCCGGCATGATTCACAAATTATTTCTGCAATCACGTTTCCTTTATAGTGTATCTTAATTTTCTAATCACCGTTCCTCTATATTACTCACGATTTTTAGGTTTTCTCATTGACTGATCTTTGCAATTTCATTCGATTCCTCTTTTTTTGTCTTATGCACTCTTCACAGTAGATGTTTATGTTCAATCATAGCATAACCATTTGCTTGCCTTTCTGAAATCTCACCGCAAACATGTGTTTATGCTTGGCTATAGCATAAACACATGCTTTCACCCCTTAAAATTTTTATCACAGTGCTTGGTTGTAGCATGAATACGTGCTTTCCATTCCTCTAAACTTTGTTGCAGCGTGCCTTGATATGGCATAAATATGTGTTCATTCCATGAATCCCAAGTCTATTCTCTGTATATATATGTATATTTTCCCTCCCCTGAACTTGGTCAAAAGCATATATGGCCTTCTTTCAGTACATACGTCCCAGGCCATGGGTTTCGTTTAAGTTGTATTACTTGGCCTGTATCTTTCAGTGAATGATTTGGTTGTTAATTTAATTTGAGGCAAATGGCTTTTTCCTTGAATTGGAATTCTCTGCTTAAGTCAAAGGGGTATCCTGTTAACTTCTTACACTACCGTGCTTTCATTCAGATTTTGTGTCATGTTGCAATTACATGCCATTTGAACCTCAGCCGTATTAGGTCATATAGAGCTTTTGCTCATGGGATATTGAGGTACAGCTCAATCAGATTCTGATTTCACGACAGTTTGGTGCCCTTTCAGATCTGAGTATCACGTTTGTAATCTTTGTGCGTTGGAGGGATTTCATGGTAAGGATGTCGTGGCAGTTGTTTGTTATGTTGCTAACTTGTGTCCATGTCAACACTTTGTGGGCAACATTTTAGCCGTAGTAGGTACATCTTGACTACTAAGGCCCATGAGGAGCATATGAACAACAAAGATCAGTGGTTTGTTACTTAGAGGGAAATAGTTGATATGTTCTCCATATACTAGCTAAATAGGTTATGTATTTCCTCATTTTTTTTTTCTTCTTTCTTTTCCCCTTTAATTTTTATGCTTTATTTCAGTCGCTTAATCATAATAGGTGGTGGTGCCATTTTTAGATAACAGCTGCAGAGTATAAATGAGAAGTTGCTAAAGATTGAAGATACGAAATGTTTTCGTCATGATAAAAGTTACAGCATATCTGACAAGTGCATTTGTTATCATGTTCAGGAACATTAAGTCACTGCGTTCCATAGGATATACACATACGCTGTTCAGGTAATATAATTCTGTTAAAGTATTTCTCATGGTAGCTTATTTAATCCAATTGCACCGATTTCATGTAATTTACTGTTTTGCACCTGTTCGTTATAAATTAATTTTTCTTTCTTCTAGTTCATCATCTATGTTTCATTGATGCATTTGTATAGCATAACATCAATTTCCATCCCATCTGATTTTTATTTGCATAAAAACTGTGTTTAACTTGCCTCCAAGTCTGCAGTTACTGTGGGATTTCCTACATTTCACCAATACATCTTCACCCACTGTGTCATCCACACAGTAAGTTCAGCCATTACCTGACTTACCACCATTTAGCCTCTATTTTACTCCTAGTACCTATAGTCACCTGCTGTATAGGCACTTAAACACACAACACATTTACCCACTCTTGCACAGCCATATCATCCAGCCTCTGCAATTTTTCTTTTGGAAACAGCCCTTTTATCCACGTTCTTGATGTACATTCATGGTTTATCTGTGCTATCTTGAGGCTCAAGTGACCTAGCCTTGGTGTATGTCTCCAGCTGGTTGCATTCTGATTCATAACACCCCAACTAATAATATTAGGAGTTAAGAAGGCTTGGTGTGCCATCGCTTACAGCTGCCCTAATACAATACCCCAGCTACATCCTTTCAACATCACCTGCCCCACTTTCACAAACTTTTCCATGTAGCCATCCCATTTCAGCAGCACAGAAGTATATCTCCCACCTGTTGTACTATTACAATACACCATTTCACCTCACATTCCAGCTTCATCATATCACCTCTGCACATACCTGCACATCTCCACCACCATATGCTTAACCCGTTTGTTATATTAGGTTACTAATTCAACCCAGTTGTTAGCTGCATCTTCCATATGTTATCTTCATATACTGTTTGCCAAAGTCGTTTGTTGTTTATTTTAGTCATTTGTTGTTTGCTTTAATCCCACTATTTCAATCATCTGACAGTTGCCTAATTTATGCGTTGTTCATTCTGATTCATTGATGCATTTGTTTATTTACTGCAAACACCTGCCAAGCACCCAGTCATCACTATGTTTCACCACTTAACTGCTACTAACTCCACCCCATTTCCCAACAATACCATTTTCATGACCATTTATAATCTCAGGTTCATAACAGCCCATGGTTGCTGTGACTTCTCATTTTTAGAGCATTTTTTTTAGCATTCACAGCAGCTTGAGGCTACTGTGACCTCATCATGTGCATATTCTACATATCACATTTGATACCTTTATAAATAACAGCACAGTCACATCTTTATTACATTGCAGCCTCGCTGCACTTGGCCACTTAATACATCTTCCCTTTGCATCTCCATAAGATCACCCTGTAGTTGGTCTTCATGTATGTATATATATGAATATATATATATACCATCATTTATGCTTTCTCAGGTAGATTTTCATTTAGTTTAGGGATTAGCATGTATATGTCTTCAATAGTTCCATTAATTTAGCATGTTATATATTCCCATTTGGTTCTTGGATATGAGTATGATAGCTTCCAACATGATATCCTTTTGCTATATTGTTCATATTGACTCATCTTTTGCAGGAAATATATGGAAAATATCATCATTGGGAGTTGTAAATTTAATTTTGTGTATTGTAATAGTTAGATCTTAAATGAGAATTTACATTTTTTGTTTTAGATAGAATGAATGAGCATTGTAAATACTATAAATTGCTTTATTTTCATGCATCTTTTCCTTTATTTCTCAAATTCTCACAAATGGTGAAACACGAATGGCACGTGCACCATTTCGTAAGAGGTAATTGATCCTAAGTCGATGATCCACATCAATGGCCATAGTCAGGGTGTGGACAAAACTTAGGATTTTTATCTTTTACGAAATAACACTGGATCCATTTTCAAAATTCATCATATTTCCTTAAATATTTTCTCCTTTTATTTGAATTTAACTTAAAATTGACTCAAAATATATACCAATGGCCATAGTCAGGGTATATTGAGGGTTAATTTCATTTTAAATTCTATAAAAGCACCAAACGTGTTTCATTCTTCACCTGAGCTTAAATATAGATTATTATATAATACATTCAATGACCATAATCAAGGATGTATTATATCTTCAATCTTATTTTAACTCATTTAAAGAATGGAATAGCTTTTCAAAAACCAATTTCAAAATTCTTCAAATCCATTCATCATTTAGGATAGAATTGCATCATATTTCCGAAATTTCCTTTTTCAAAAACTCCAAGTGATGTAAATATCTTCCTCAATCTATCTTCAATTCTTATCAAATCCAATTCATCCTTTCATTTTCAAATTCAAATTCATTTTCAATCTCAAAGTTCAAATTCAAATTCAAATCAGATTTCAAAGTTCAATTCGACTTTGAAATTCCAAATTCATTTTATATTTAAAACTCTAATCAAACTCAAAGTTCAATTTTAACTTTGAGACTCTTGATTCATCTTCTAAATTCCAAAATTAAAAAATTCAAAGGTCTAATTTGACTTTGAAATTTGTTCGTATATTCAGATTCTAAATTTCATTTTTCAAAGTTCAATTTAAAAGTTCGTGATTTATCTTCTGAATTTAACTCCAAATCCTCTTTAGGATCCAGACTCCAGTTTCACTTTGGATCTTAGACTTCAGATTCAAATCCATTCTAGGATCCAGATTCCAATCCTATTTTAAGATCCAGAACCCAATTTTATCTCAGATCTCAGATTTTAAATCCATCTTTAGATCCAATTCCATTCCCAATTCTAGATTTCAAATCCAATTCCATTTTTCAGGTCTCATCTGAACTCCCTAAATCCATTTCTATTTTTAAATACCATTTTATTATCATAGATCCATTCCAAACTTAAAAATCCAAATTCAATTCCATCGCAAGTATTCATTTCCTCTCCTAAATTCAAGTTCGAAACTCAAAGTTCATTTCCGATTTCAAAAGCTTCATTTTCTCTCATTTCAAAAACTTCAAATCATTCTTTCTCAAAAGTCAAGATCTATCCTTCCAAACTCTGATTTACTTTAAAAACTTGGAACTTCTCTGATCTATCTCAAGTTCTAAGTTAGATTCAATCACTCCTTTACCAAGTTCATCTCAGAATACTTGGAAATTTTCAAATCAAATTTTCAAAAGGAGCATACATTCTTGCATTGCACAAGCATGATTCTTTGTGCATTTAGAGTTAGAATAAATTCTTAGATTATATTTAGGCAAAGCAAAAGGCATAGATTCGATCCTTGGTTCGATTACCCCTGGTAAAGGCACCAGGAACGGTCGAACCTCGTACCGACGAGCGAACCCCGTCTCTCCATTTTTCCCGCAAATTTTCAAAACGGAGGCGAGTTAAATTTCTAAATATTTTCAAATTTAGGTCAAGTGAGACCGCGCAAAAGAGTTCCTCTCCTTCTTTTCTTTCTTTCTTTTCTCTTCTCTCTCTCTTTTCTCTCTTTTATTTTTTTTCTCCCTTCAAAAAGGAGGAAAATAGAGGTTAGAAAAGGGAAAGAGAAGGAAGAGAGAGAAACCAACAAGAGGATAGAAAAAATTTTGCGATGATCACAGTTTTGGCGACCGTGATGGGACCAGTCTTCGTCCGGTTGGATCTATGCCTTTGCTTTGCTTTTATATAATCTAAGTCTTTATTCTAACATATGTCAGCTACATTTCCATGCCAACCTTAGAAGCCTAGACTCTATCGTAAAGCTGACATCTTTGCATATAGGATCTAAGTATGGTTTGGTAGGACCATATTGAGGAGATTATATCCATGGTCACATTAGATTTAGGTTTTAAATACAACTCTCCTCAATTTTAGGGATTGAATGTAAACAATGTATGCAAGTGTATGCTTCTTTTCATTTAAATCTATCTCTTTAGGACTTGCATTAGAGCCTTCTGATTTTATTGCATATTGATCATATTTTGAAAACATCCCTACCTATATTTGTCTCAGTCTTCACGTTGCTGGGCTGTCTCACTGAACAATAGTTCGGGAGAGAGCCTCACAACTGGACCACTTATTTGGGTTCACGCCCCCCCTACCACGTACCTAAGGGCCATAGTCCGAGGTATATCGGTAGGTGCTCAAGGATGTCGGGAAGCCATTACCTTAGAACCGAAGAGATATCTTATATGCCACATACTTCGAGCTTCGGCTCGAGTATATCGACGTACCTTGATTGGAAACAGATGATATAAATCTTAGAGTTAGGATTAAGGTCCTACAAGCCATTTTTAAATATTGCATATAGAGTCGGCTTTAGGGAGTGTTGTTTGCGCATCCTTGCTTGTATATCTGTGGTTGTATGATATTTTATATCTTCCTTATATTTTCCAAAAACCTGGGTATATATTTTCAAAATTTCTCCTTTGTTTTAAAACCCAGGTGTATTTTTTCTTTCTCTTTTTCTTCTTCTTCTACATTTCTTCAAAAATTCTTATGATCCTGCCTGCAAGTTCTTCAAATTTTAAATCCTTACCATTTATTCTCAAATTTCATTTTTCCTTTTATTTTCTTACGTTTTTTATATTTTCATAGAAATCTCTTTTCGTCAAGATATATCCTTTTCAAAATGGTATTTTCTTTCATATTTTAGTTGGTTACTCTCCCTCGTAGAGTAAACAGCGCAATTGTCACAAATTTTGTGGCGACTCAATCCCTGGTAATGGGACACAATTGTTTAGATTTCAAACCTAAATCCTTCCTCTTGTCAAAATTTTTCCAAAAAAAGTTTCTCTGGTCTAAAAACCTCCTCTTTCCTCTACAGAGAGATCGCTGATATCCGAAAATGGTCACGACGAGAGGGGGAAAAGAAACAGTTCCTCAACTCAGCGACAGTGAGGTGGAAGAGATAAGCTCTCCTAAATCAGTCAGGGGACAGAGTCAGAACAAGAAGGATGACATCGACCCCGCTATGTATGACATGTTCCAAAAGATGATGGCAAGGATGATGTCAGAGCAAGTCGAGGCCAAGCTGAAAGAGGCAGTTCCTAAAAGCAAGTTGAGGAAGAAGCCTGTAAAGAAGCAAGTCAGAATCATCAGGAAGAAGGTACAGCCAGACACTACTTCTGAGGAATCAGAGTCAGTCGAGGAAGAGTCAGAAGAGGAAGAGCAGATTGTCTACAAGCAGAATCCTCCGAGACAGTCTGTAAAGATAGTTGCGGAAGAGCCCGAATCTGTCAACAAGCCCAAGTCTGGGGCTCCAGCAGAGGACCTGATGAGTAAACAGATGAAGGAGATGAATCGAGCGGTTAAGGACATTCAAGCCAAGGGTAAGGGCAAGCAGACCTATACTGGCGAAGATTTTTACGATGGTCTAGATGGGGATGATAACCTGGAGAATCTTCCTCGCAAGTTTCTCAAATTTGATGGGACTGGCAACCCTAAAGCCCACTTGGCCACATTTTATGCAGAGTGTAGTCGTTTCAGAAAAGACAACAAGGCTCTGTTCATTTGCTTTCCCCGCAGTCTGGAGGGTGTAGCAGCCAGATGGTATGCTGATCATGTGAATCCTATCGAACTACGAGAGTTCGATAAGGTAGTAAATTTGTTCATCGAGCGCTTCTTATTCAACACTGAAGCCTCACCTACATTAAATCATCTTTACAACCTGAAGCAAGGAGAGAATGAAAGAGCAGGTGATTTCATTCACAGGTGGATAAGCACCTGTAATAAGATGAAGGTTCCCATTCCAGAGGAGCACGCATTGCAGGTGATCCTCAACAATTTCTCTCAGCCCATAAGAAGCCTCATCGTCACTTCCCCGGCGAAATCCTTCATCAAGTTGATTGAGCGAGCTGAATGGCTCGAGGCAGGAATAGAAAGTGGACTTTATGAGGGCACGCCTCTGGTCAAGAATGTCCAAGACGAGAATAAGAAGGCGCAGTTCACTCATTCAGTTGATGCCTCCTGCAATGATCTTGGTAGCAGTAGTAAAGGAAACAAGAACAACAGTGGCAGTGGTCCGAGAGTAGATCAGAACAAGGGGCAGAAGGAGAGATCCTTTAAAAAAAATGATAAACCGCTTCCGATTGGCCTTCAGCAAAAGGGTGATCTTCAAGAGAAGCCCAAGTACATCAAGTGGGAGAAAGATCGAGTCTTCACTCCATTAGATCAAACTTTGGAAGCAGTTCTGGATTACCTTTTAAAGCATGGGATGATCAAACTCCCTAAGATAGTGGATCCTTCCGTAATCTTGGGAAAATTCAAAGATCAATTCTGCAAGTTCCATAGAGCAACGGGGCATGACACAGAGCACTGCTTCGTCCTCAAGCACATGATACAAGACTGCATTGATAGAAGTATTTTGATAGAGGACGAGGAAGAAGAGCGCCCAACAGTCCTGACAGAGCCATTTCCATATCACTCGAAGAATTAAGGATGCCTAAAGTTTTTCTGCACTGTCATTTTCCCTTTTGATTAGTCATCTTGTAGGGGAAAGTCAGCCCAGTCTTTTTAAATCCTTTCTTTTCGAAGTTCTTGTAAATATTCAGTCTTGTTATCGAACCTTTTGCTTATCAATGAAATGTCAGTTTCTTTTATATCTTTTTGCTTCTTTTCCCTTTGTCATACTGGGGCATTTTAATTCCCGTTCTTTTTTTCAGAATGCGGGGCAATCCTGACATCATTCATGAGAGAAATGATATTACCTATGAGGACTTTTTCAAAAATCATGAAATTTTAAAAATCTTCGTTATGACCAAGGAGTTCAAATATTCCTTGGTCCAACCTTTGACAAAAAAATCAACCCTCGTGTTGATCATGTCTTCACAAATAAGTTTTTCAAACCATTATATTGAAAGATCAATCCTTGTATGGATCTTATCTTCCAAAATGAATTTATCTTTTAAAATGGGTTATAAATGGATTTCAAAAATAAGTTTTTCAAACCATTATATTGAAAGATCAACCCTTGTGTTGGTCTTATCTTCCAAAATGAGTTTTAAACTTTTATATTCAAGGATCAATCCTTGTGTTGATCTTATCTTTCAAAATGGATTTTAAATCTTTATATTCAAAGATCAACCTTTGTGTTGGTCTTATCTTTCAAAATGGATTTCAAATCCTTATAGATCAACCCTTCTCTTTCAAAGTGGATTTCAAAACCTTTATTTTCAAAGATTAATCCTTGTATTGATCTTATCTTCCAAAATGGATTTCAAATCTTTTTATTCAAAAGATCAACCCTTGCGTTGGTCTTATCCTCCAAAATTGATCTCAAAACTTTTCAAAGATCAACCCTGGCGTTGTTCTTATGGGTTATAAATCATCATGTTCAAAGATCAATCATTGCATTGGTCTTATCTTCCAAAAATGGGTTTTAAATCATTATATTCAAAGATCGACCCTGTGTTGGTCTTATCTTCCAAGATTGGTTTTTAAGCATTACCTTCAAAGATCAACCCTTGTATTGATCTTATTATCAATTTCGAACTGTTATTTTTAGAAATCAGATCTATTGTTGATCTTCTTCTTCAAAATTAGGTATTCAAAACCATTGCCTTCGAAAATTAACCCTCATGATGATCTCTCATGTTTGATTTAAAGGATCAGATCTCGCGCTGATCATTCTTCTTGTGGTGGATTTTCTTCCTCCCAAAATGATTTCTCATTTATCTTTTAAATAAACATTTTCCTTTCAAAATCCCATATGCAGGCAGGATCAGAAAAACTCTTTTTTTCTCAAATCTTATAAATCTTCAGTTAATTTTGATATCTTTATCAGTTTCATTCATTTTATTCATATTTTTATCAAGTTTAGGTCAATTTTATCAAGTTTTATCAAATTTTCCTCAATTCCATTAAAATTTTATCAAATTCTTTTACCCTTTCAGGTTAAGGGATAAACCTGATGCCTCTTTCCCATGAGGTATTTTCTAAATATTCTTTGTGGCCCCTTTCAGGTTAAGGGATAAACCTGACCCTCGTTGTCCGAGGCGTTTCCCGCTCAGGTTAAGGGATAAACCTGACCCTCATTGTCTGAGGTGCTCCCATTCAGGATAAGGGAAAATCCTGAGACCCTTGTAGGAGCAACAACGCTACCTATGAGGATTCTTTTGTAAATACAAGTTTTGTTAATCTTTATTGATTTTCTAGATTTTTATCAATTTGCCTTCGCTAAATTTTCTTAAATTCTATTCTTTTTCTCATTCGGGATAAGGGAAAATCCTGAAACCCCTCGTAGGAGCAATAATGCTACCTGCGAGAATTCTTTTGTAAATACAAGTTTTCGTCAACCTTCATTGATTTTCTAAATTTATATCAATCTCTCTTTATTAAAATTCCTTAAATTCTTTTCCATTCAGAATAAGGGATAATCCTGAGATCACTCATAGGGGCAACCATGCTACCTATGAGAATTCTTTTTACAAAAATAAAATCAAATTTTCCTCAAATGTTGTACATTTTTTTTTAAAAGTTCTATATCTTTTTGTCTTCTCAAAGTTTATTCTTTTTATATTCCCCGTCACATACCTGGTCCATCTAAATCATAGATCATAAATTCTAAATCTTGTCATATCCCTTCAAAATTCAAGTCTCAAGTTGTTTCTGTACAAAATCCTCTTTCCCTTTCAGGTTAAGGGATAAAAACCTGAATCACTGTCCTAAATCCCCATCAAATGTATATTCCCGTCCCCTTCAGGTTAAGGGATAAACCTGAATCATTCTTTTTCTAAATTCTCTTCAAAATGTCTATTCTATTTTCCCTTCAGGATAAGGGATAATCCTGAAACCCCGGCCATTCTTCTTGCCTCGATCTCTAAATATCTTAAATAGGTCGTTCTCCTTCCCGACTCTCAGTGGGAAAACCTGGTGTTCGCATTGGTTATTTTGCTAAGTTTTCAAGTCTAAAGATCAAGTTCATCAGTCCTTGTGTTGTTCGTCTCTCAGAAAGTCTCAATCTTAAATCAAGTGATTAAATGAAATGTCCCAGCTACTTCGTTGGTCGTTAAATGATTAAATGAAATGTCCCAGCTACTTCGCTGGTCGTTAAATGATTAAATGAAATGTCCCAGCTACTTCGTTGGTCGTTAAATGATTAAATGAAATGTCCCAGCTACTTCGCTGGTCGTTAAATGATTAAATGAAATGTCCCAGCTACTTCGCTGGTCGTTAAATGATTAAATGAAATGTTCCAGCTACTTCGCTGGTCGCTAAATGAAATGTTCCAGCTACTTCGCTGGTCGCTAAATGAAATGTTCCAGCTACTTCGATGGTCGCTAAATGAAATGTTTCAGCTACTTCGCTGGTCGCTAAATGAAATGTCCCAGCTACTTCGTTGGTCGTTAAATGAAATGTTCCAGCTACTTCGCTGGTCGCTAAATGAAATGTTCCAGCTACTTCGCTGGTCGCTAAATGAAATGTTTCAGCTACTCCGTTGGTCGCTAAATGAAATGTCCCAGCTACTTGCTGGTCGTTAAATGAAATGTTTCAACTCCTTCGTTGGTCGTTAAATGAAATGTCCCAGCTACTTCGTTGGTCGTTAAATGAAATGTCCCAACTACTTCGCTGGTCGTTAAAAGAAAGATTCCAGTTCACTGGTCAGAATATCCAAAATCATAAATTGCAACTAAAGGTCACATCAAAATCTATATTGAGTAAATATTTCACATAGAAGTCATGAAAACTTTGCCAATATGCTAAAAATATTTATTGATTCCAAATAAATCTTACTGCACAAAAGAATTACCTCGGATTACCTCTAGTATTTTCTTCATAAAGGGTGAAACTCTTTGCGAAAAAGAGGTAAAATTCAAATCTTTTTCCTGTTGATCAACCAAAAGGATGAAAAAAATATCCTCGGTATGATTAGTGAAATAAATATTCAATGACATTGAAAAGCCGAAAGCGAATTGATATTGATCATAGCTATGATGCATGTTTAAAGACGATTTCCTGGCAATTAGACAATGGAAATATCCTGAGCCATAAAAGAATCCACTTAATCCATATCACCTTATCCAGTTTAAAGCTGCAATCAAATATCAGCAAAAGGGATCTCTCAATTGTCGTCAAGATGAAGGCGAATTAAGCGAGTAGACCCCCGGGGCCAAAGAAGATTTGAAACATCTCCAAGATGACGGAGTTTGTGACGGATCCTTCCAGGGAAAGTTCGGATCACCGTCGAGATGAAGGCGGATGTGATGGACCTACCGACAAACCCTAAATGATATTTGATTTCTGCTATCACCTAAAGACCTTTTGAGCCACCATCATATATAATCCCTGAGAAAATGAAGGATCGAAACATCTCCAAGATGAAGGAGTTTGTGACGTACCCTTCCCTGAAAAACAGAGAAAAGTCAGAACATCTCCAAAATGAAGGATGATGTAAAAAGCCCGAAAAAGCCCAATGACTCAAAAAGGAGTGCAAGAAGATCATCACGGGAAAACACCCAGATATCAAACTGCCTAAATTACCAGAAGTCGTCTTTTCCCGTGCAAAATTCTTTTATCAATGTCTTTTCACTATTTGCTTTTATGAAATTGAGAATATTTCTTCTCTTCTCATATCAGGGAAATGGATAGCTTCCTTGAAGAAAGTCATCAGCGCTAAAATGTTGAATTTGACACTTAAGACCGAGAGGTTAACCTCATTGGAGGAAATACTCTAGGTAAAAGAGAGAATATCTTTCACACATATATGCACATTTTCAAGCGTTGAAGTCAACTATAAATTTATCTTATTGGCAAAATTTTCTAGATGTTCTAAGAATGAAGTAAATATTCAATATCCATTTTGATGCAACCTAGCGTTGTTTTCCAGAAGAGTTACCCCATTCAGTTGAAGTAGCTCTCTTGTCCCATCACGGTTTCGAGAATTCCGTATGGTTGTTCCCACTCAGGTTAAGGGTCAAAAACTTGTACTCCCTGCGAGAGGTCATTAAATTCAAAAGTTGATTCAGTCTCAGCAATGAGATGCCCAAGTTCATCCCTTTTTCAAGCTTTAGGGAACCTCATTTCCTTCCTCCTTTCGCAAACCCCTTTCGGATTTGTTCGTCCAAACTCCGAAGGTCCCATCATGGTCTCTTCACTCAAGATTCCATATGGTCGTCCCTTTCAGGTTGTGGTTAAACCTGAATCTCGTTCCAACAAATTTTCCTCGTTTCGACGAGGTGTTTTCCTCCAGTCCCATCATGGTTCTTCCCATCGAGGAATCCATGCTTTGTATAACCATCCGGAATAAAATCCTACTTGAGCTTCATCTCACGAGGCATTTTCTCAAAAATGTCCCATCAAGGTCATCATATATTCCCTTCCCCATTCAGGTTATTTTGAGATATCTTCGACCCATCCAAGTTAAGGGCTAAACCTGAGTCACTCAAAAAGCTGATCTTGTCTCACCCATGAGGCTTGATCGAAACTCCTATCTTTCATCATTTCGGGATCATCACCCAAAGTCTCATCATGATTTCCTCATTTTCTACTCAATCATATCACTTTCGAGGGTTTCGTCCTCCCAAAGCCATTCAAGGATAAAGCTTTAAACCTGAAAAACCATGGCTTTTGAATAAAATTCTTCCACACCCAGTTCAGATCTGCTGACTGGAGCATTTTTTTCAAAATTTGGAGTGTTATCTTTGCCACTAAACTCGGCTTCTTACCGGCTTAGTAACAAAGAGGGGCATCTGTGAACATCCCAATTTTTTCAAAATCTTTTAAATATTCCCTTTTTGCCCCTGATATCATTTTCTGAGCAATTGAGTCACTTTTAAAATCTAAATTCCAGTTCATTTCTCAAGTTTTTATTGAAATTAAATTCATTTCATATGTTTAAATTGATTTCGGATCTGGATCCATTGTCCAGATCCAAATCTGAGTCTCCCTGTTCGAATTTTAAATCAAAATTATAGAAAATACCAAAAATAGCATTTAAATAGCTCGGATAGTCCATTCGACATCCATTTGGATCCATCACATTGTATTTCTCGATTCGAGCATCAAAAACTCAAACATTTTTTTTTAAAACCTGGGTCCAAACCCATTCTCCTGAAGAAATTTCCCTGAAATGGTCAGAAATTCTCAGAAGAATACTTTTGTAAATATTTCTCAGAAAAATACAAAAAATTAGTGTTTAAAACTTAGTTTTCTTTTAAAATCTTAGTTTTCTACTACAAAACTACAAAAAAATGGAAAAATGATGCAAAAAATCGAAAAAATTGAGGAAAGCAAAAGGTTTTAAAAACTTGAAAATTTGAAGTTTTGCCAAAAACCTCTCTTGAACCACTCTTTTTACAAAAATACTTTCAAAGGAGGCCTTCTTTTGGAAATTTGGAAAATCCACAATGGATCACTCCCGCGCACTTCCCTTCTCTCTTGCCTACCCTCCATCTGCAACAACTCCTTCTTCACTCTTCACCTTCCATCTACAACAAACCACCGAGCTCCTCCACCATCCATCTCGCCTTCCCCCCTTCTCTTTCGTCCATCCTCCTCCTGCTTCACCCGATCCCTCCATCACCAACGGCTTCTCCATCTCAAGATCGATCTCCTCTTTAGCCATCCGATCCCCAACGACATTACTTCTTCCAGAGCCATCGCCTCTCTCTTTAAAAGGACGCAAAGGGGAACCCTAAATCCATCGCCTTTCACCCCACCATCTTCACGCTTCACGATCCCTTCTCCTCTTCCCCCGATCTTCTCCTCCCTTCTTTTCCCTTTGGCTTGCTTCCTGAACCACAAAAGGGGGTATCGCATTATACCCACGTATAAGGCAACGACACTCCCTTCAGGTTTGAAAATCAACGAAACCTGGTAGGAATTCCCTTCCCTCTTCTCTATCAAATTTCTATTTACAGCTTTCTTTGTTGGTTCTGTTTTCCCTGCTTCATCTGCCTGTTGTTTTGCTCTGAGCATAGTTCATAGAATCGACCTGTCTATAACAGTGTCGACCTACGTGTTGCGACATCAACGGAATAACCAATATTCCTACAACGTTTTCCTTCTTTTATAATTTATTTTGAATTCTCCACAATTACTCTTGCTTATGCTTTTGTTTATTTCTTCCTGTTCTTCTTTTGTTTTCATATAATTTGTCTAAGAATCATCATCGCATTCCATCATCTGGACTCATCGGTTATGATGGGGACCTACAATTGATCTTATGCAATCCTCTCCATCTAATTCATTTTTTTTTCTTTTCTTTTCTTTTTTTTTTCTTTTCTTTTTCTCAAGATTTACTTCTGAGTTCTTGTTTTTCTTTTCTTTCTCTTTTCTCTCTTTGTTGTTTTGAATAATATGTTATTTATTTCTGCTTCTGCATTAATTTATTTCCCACCTCTGATTTAATTCTATTATCGTTCATTTTGCATCATTCTTGTTTCCGGCATGATTCACAAATTATTTCTGCAATCACGTTTTCTTTATAGTGTATCTTCATTTTCTAATCACCGTTTCTGTATATTACTCACAATTTTTCGGTTTTCTCATTGACTGATCTTTGCAATTTCATTCGATTCCTCTTTTTTTGTCTTATGCACTCTTCACAGTAGATGTTTATGTTCAATCATAGCATAACCATTTGCTTGCCTTTCTGAAATCTCACCGCAAACATGTGTTTATGCTTGGCTATAGCATAAACACATGCTTTCACCCCTTAAAATTTTTATCACAGTGCTTGGTTGTGGCATGAATACGTGCTTTCCATTCCTCTAAACTTTGTTGCAGCGTGCCTTGATATGGCATAAATATGTGTTCATTCCATGAATCCCAAGTCTATTCTCTGTATATATATGTATATTTTCCCTCCCCTGAACCTGGTCACAATGCATATATGCCCTTCTTTCAGTACATACGTCCCAGGCCATGGGTTTCGTTTAAGCTGTATTACTTGGCCTGTATCTTTCAGTGAATGATTTGGTTGTTAATTTAATTTGAGGCAAATGGCTTTTTCCTTGAATTGGAATTCTCTGCTTAAGTCAAAGGGGTATCCTGTTAACTTCTTACACTACCGTGCTTTCATTCAGATTTTGTGTCATGTTGCAATTACATGCCATTTGAACCTCAGCCGTATTAGGTCATATAGAGCTTTTGCTCATGGGATATTGAGGTACAGCTCAATCAGATTCTGATTTCACGACAGTTTGGTGCCCTCTCAGATCTGAGTATCACGTTTGTAATCTTTGTGCGTTGGAGGGATTTCATGGTAAGGATGTCGTGGCAGTTGTTTGTTATGTTGCTAACTTGTGTCCATGGCAACACTTTGTGGGCAACATTTTAGCCGTAGTAGGTACATCTTGACTACTAAGGCCCATGAGGAGCATATGAACAACAAAGATCAGTTGTTTGTTACTTAGAGGGAAATAGTTGATATGTTCTCCATATACTAGCTAAATAGGTTATGTATTTCCTCATTTTTTTTTCTTCTTTCTTTTCCCCTTTAATTTTTATGCTTTATTTCAGTCGCTTAATCATAATAGGTGGTGGTGCCATTTTTAGATAACAGCTGCAGAGTATAAATGAGAAGTTGCTAAAGATTGAAGATACGAAATGTTTTCGTCATGATAAAAGTTACAGCATATCTGACAAGTGCATTTGTTATCATGTTCAGGAACATTAAGTCATTGCGTTCCATAGGATATACACATACGTTGTTCAGGTAATATAATTCTGTTAAAGTATTTCTCATGGTAGCTTATTTAATCCAATTGCACCGATTTCATGTAATTTACTGTTTTGCACCTGTTCGTTATAAATTAATTTTTCTTTCTTCTAGTTCATCATCTATGTGTCATTGATGCGTTTGTATAGCATAACATCAATTTCCATCCCATCTGATTTTTATTTGCATAAAAACTGTGTTTAACTTGCCTCCAAGTCTGCAGTTACTGTGGGATTTCCTACATTTCACCAATACATCTTCACCCACTGTGTCATCCACACAGTAAGTTCACCCATTACCTGACTTACCACCATTTAGCCTCCATTTTACTCCTAGTACCTATAGTCACCTGCTGTATAGGCACTTAAACACACAACACATTTACCCACTCTTGCACAGCCATATCATCCAACCTCTGCAATTTTTCTTTTGGAAACAGACCTTTTATCCACGTTCTTGATGTACATTCATGGTTTATCTGTGCTATCTTGAGGCTCAAGTGACCTAACCTTGGTGTATGTCTCCAGCTGGTTGCATTCTGATTCATAACACCCCAACTAATAATATTAGGAGTTAAGAAGGCTTGGTGTGCCATCGCTTACAGCTGCCCTAATACAATACCCCAGCTACATCCTTTCAACATCACCTGCCCCACTTTCACAAACTTTTCCATGTAGCCATCCCATTTCAGCAGCACAGAAGTATATCTCCCACCTGTTGTACTATTACAATACACCATTTCACCTCACATTCCAGCTTCATCATATCACCTCTGCACATACCTGCACATCTCCACCACCATATGCTTAACCCGTTTGTTATATTAGGTTACTAATTCAACCCAGTTGTTAGCTGCATCTTCCATATGTTATCTTCATATACTGTTTGCCAAAGTCGTTTGTTGTTTATTTTAGTCATTTGTTGTTTGCTTTAATCCCACTATTTCAATCATCTGACAGTTGCCTAATTTATGCGTTGTTCATTCTGATTCATTGATGCATTTGTTTATTTACTGCAAACACCTGCCAAGCACCCAGTCATCACTATGTTTCACCACTTAACTGCTACTAACTCCACCCCATTTCCCAACAATACCATTTTCATGACCATTTATAATCTCAGGTTCATAACAGCCCATGGTTGCTGTGACTTCTCATTTTTAGAGCATTTTTTTTAGCATTCACAGCAGCTTGAGGCTACTGTGACCTCATCATGTGCATATTCTACATATCACATTTGATACCTTTATAAATAACAGCACAGTCACATCTTTATTACATTGCAGCCTCGCTGCACTTGGCCACTTAATACATCTTCCCTTTGCATCTCCATAAGATCACCCTGTAGTTGGTCTTCATGTATGTATATATATGAATATATATATATATATACCATCATTTATGCTTTCTCAGGTAGATTTTCATTTAGTTTAGGGATTAGCATGTATATGTCCTCAATAGTTCCATTAATTTAGCATGTTATATATTCCCATTTGGTTCTTGGATATGAGTATGATGGCTTCCAACATGATATCCTTTTGCTATATTGTTCATATTGACTCATCTTTTGCAGGAAATATATGGAAAATATCATCATTGGGAGTTGTAAATTTAATTTTGTGTATTGTAATAGTTAGATCTTAAATGAGAATTTACATTTTCTGTTTTAGATAGAATGAATGAGCATTGTAAATACTATAAATTGCTTTATTTTCATGCATCTTTTCCTTTATTTCTCAAATTCTCACAAATGGTGAAACACGAATGGCACGTACACCATTTCGTAAGAGGTAATTGATCCTAAGTCGATGATCCACATCAATGGCCATAGTCAGGGTGTGGACAAAACTTAGGATTTTTATCTTTTACGAAATAACACTGGATCCACACTGGATCCATTTTCAAAATTCATCATATTTCTTTAAATATTTTCTCCTTTTATTTGAATTTAACTTAAAATTGACTCAAAATATATACCAATGGCCATAGTCAGGGTATATTGAGGGTTAATTTCATTTTAAATTCTATAAAAGCACCAAACGTGTTTCATTCTTCACCTGAGCTTAAATATAGATTATTATATAATACATTCAATGACCATAGTCAAGGATGTATTATATCTTCAATCTTATTTTAACTCATTTAAAGAATGGAATAGCTTTTCAAAAACCAATTTCAAAATTCTTCAAATCCATTCATCATTTAGGATAGAATTGCATCATATTTCCGAAATTTCCTTTTTCAAAAACTCCAAGTGATGTAAATATCTTCCTCAATCTATCTTCAATTCTTATAAAATCCAATTCATCCTTTCATTCTCAAATTCAAATTCATTTTCAATCTCAAAGTTCAAATTCAAATTCAAATTCAAATCAGATTTCAAAGTTCAATTCGACTTTGAAATTCCAAATTCATTTTATATTCAAAACTCTAATCAAACTCAAAGTTCAATTTTAACTTTGAGACTCTTGATTCATCTTCTAAATTCCAAAATTAAAAAATTCAAAGGTCTAATTTGACTTTGAAATTTGTTCGTATATTCAGATTCTAAATTTCATTTTTCAAAGTTCAATTTAAAAGTTCTTGATTTATCTTCTGAATTTAACTCCAATTCCTCTTTAGAATCTAGACTCCAGTTTCACTTTGGATCTTAGACTTCAGATCCAAATCCATTCTAGGATCCAGATTCCAATCCTATTTTAAGATCTAGAACCCAATTTTATCTCAGATCTCATATTTTAAATCCATCTTTAGATCCAATTCCATTCCCAATTCTAGATTTCAAATCCAATTTCATTTTTCAGATCTCATCTGAACTCCCTAAATCCATTTCTATTTTTAAATACCATTTGATTATCTTAGATCCATTCCAAACTTAAAAATCTAAATTCAATTACATCGCAAGTATTCATTTCCTCTCCTAAATTCAAGTTCGAAACTCAAAGTTCATTTCCGATTTCAAAAGCTTCATTTTCTCTCATTTCAAAAACTTCAAATCATTCTTTCTCAAAAGTCGAGATCTATCCTTCTAAACTCTGATTTACTTTAAAAACTTGGAACTTCTCTGATCTATCTCAAGTTCTAAGTTAGATTCAATCACTCCTTTACCAAGTTCATCTCAGAATACTTGGAAATTTTCAAATCAAATTTTCAAAAGGAGCATACATTCTTGCATTGCACAAGCATGATTCTTTGTGCATTTAGAGTTAGAATAAATTCTTAGATTATATTTAGGCAAAGCAAAAGGCATAGATTTGATCCTTGGTTCGATTACCCCTGGTAAAGGCACCAGGAACGGTCGAACCTCGTACCGACGAGCGAACCCCGTCTCTCCATTTTTCCCATAAATTTTCAAAACGGAGGCGAGTTAAATTTCTAAATATTTTCAAATTTAGGTCAAGTGAGACCGCGCAAAAGAGTTCCTCTCCTTCTTTTCTTTCTTTCTTTTCTCTTCTCTCTCTCTTTTCTCTCTTTTATTTTTTTTCTCCCTTCAAAAAGGAGGAAAATAGAGGTTAGAAAAGGGAAAGAGAAGGAAGAGAGAGAAACCAACAAGAGGATAGAAAAAATTTTGCGATCATCACAGGGTGATGGAGAGAGGAAGCCATCCGAGAAGACGGATTTCAAGGGTTTCGTAAAAAGGAAACCGAGAAGGGGAGAAAAGGAGAAGAAAGAAAGGGTTTGGAAAAAAAAAATTGGTTTTTCCCAAAAAGAGGCTCCTTCAAAAGTTTTTCATAAAAAATGTTTTTAAAATGATTTTTTTAGCAAAATTGACTTAAAAAGTTTTAAACTTATTCGTTTTTCTCATAATTTTCCTATTTTTTTTTGGTTTTTGCATTATCTTTTAATAATTTTTTTTTTATAATAAAATCCTAAAGTCTGTGAGAAAACAAAGATTAAAACTAATTTTTTTTGTGTTTTTGCAAAAATATTTACAAAAGGGAATTTTTCTAAGAACTAAAAAGTTATTTTAAGAAAATTTCTTCAGAAATGGGTTTGAATCCGGATTTTGAGGAAATATGGATTTAAAGTACTGGATTCAGATCCGGGATTAATTTTGAATATACCAATATGGAATTTAATTCGGAAAATCTGAAGTTTAGCTTTGAAATTGCTTTGATTTTCTCAGAAAATGGGGTTAGGGGCAAAACAGTCATTTTTACAAAACTTTGAAAATTTTGGGGTGTTCACAAATGCCCCTCTTTGCTACTAAGCCGGTTGAAAGCCGAGCTTAGTGGCAAAGATAACACACCAAATTTTGAAAAATGCCCAGTCAGCAGATCTGAACTGGGTGTGAAAGAATTATTTTGGAAACATGGCTTCTCAGGCTTAAAAACCTTATCCTGAATGGTTTTGGGGGGACGAAATCCTTAAAGATGATGTGATCAAATGATAGAAATGAGGAAATCATGATGGGATTTTGAGTGAACATCCTGAAATGGTGAAATAAGAATTTTGATCAAGCCTCATGGGTGAGACAAGATACGCTTTTGGAATGATTCAGGTTTAGCCCTTATCCTAGAGGGACGAAGATATATCAAAAATAAATTGAATGAGGAAAAGGATACATGAGAACCTTGATGGGACATTTTGAGAAATGCCTCGTGAATTGAATCTCAAGTGGGATTCTATCCTGGATGGATATATGAAGCATGAATTCCTTGATGCAAAGAACTATGATGGGATTTAGAAGGAAACATCCCGTTAGAACGAGGAATCTTATTGGAACGAGTCTTAGGTTTAACCCAAACCTGAAAGGAAGATACCTCACGAAGCGAGGTTTTGGGTTAACTCTTAGTCTGAATAGGAAATCTACCATACGGGTTTCTCAAATGAAGAAACCATAATGGGACCTTCGGAACTTGGGCAAACAAATCCGAAAGGGGTTTTACGAGAGGAGAAAAAAATATAGGGTTCCCTAAAGCTTTGAAAAGGGGAAGAAATTGGGCGCCTCATTGCTGAGACTGAAATAGCTTTTAAAGTAAATGACCTCTCGAAGATGGTTCAGGTTTGACCCTTATCCTGAGTGGGGGAAATCTACCATACGGATTTCTCAAAAATGAAAAAACCATAATGGAACCTTCAGAATTTGGACGAACAAATCCGAAAGAAATTTTTGCGAAAGGAGAAATATAGGGTTCCCTAAAGCTTTGAAAAGGGAGAAGGAATTGGGCGCCTCATTGCTGAGACTGAAATAGCTTTTAAAGTAAATAACCTCTCGCAGATGGTTCAGGTTTGACCCTTATCCTAAGTGGGGGAAATCTACAATACGGATTTCTCAAAAATGGAGAAACCATAATGGGACCTTCGGAATTTGGACGAACAAATCCGAAAGGGTTTTTGCGAAAGGAGAAATATAGGGTTCCCTAAAGCTTTGAAAAGGGAGAAGGAATTGGGCGCCACATTGCTGAGACTGAAATAGCTTTTAAAGTAAATGACCTCTCGCAGATGGTTCAGGTTTGACCCTTATCCTGAGTGGGGGAAATCTACCATACGGATTTCTCAAAAATGGAGAAAGCACGATGGGACCTTAGGAATTTGGACGAACAAATCCGAAAGGGGTTTTTGCGAAAGGAGAAATATAGGGTTCCCTAAAGCTTTGAAAAGGGAGAAGGAATTGGGTGCCTCATTGCTGAGACTGAAATAGCTTTTAAAGTAAATGACCTCTCGCAGATGGTTCAGGTTTGACCCTTATCTTGAGTGGGGGAAATCTACCATACAGATTTCTCAAAAATGGAGAAACCATAATGGGACCTTCGGAATTTGGACGAATAAATCCGAAAGGGGTTTTTGCGAAAGGAGAAATATAGGGTTCCCTAAAGCTTTGAAAAGGGGAAGAAATTGGGTGTCTCATTGCTGAGACTGAAATAGCTTTTGAAATCTATGACCTCTCGCAAGGGGTTCAGGTTTGGCCCTTAACCTGAGTGGGTCGTCCATACGGAATTCTTTAATGAGAAAACCGTGATGGGACAAGAAGAGATACTTCCTTCGGAGGCAACTCTTTTGGGAAATGTAAACAACGCTAGGTTGCATAAAAAATGGATATTGAATGTTTATTTCATTCTTGGAATAGCTAGAAAATTTTGCCAATAAAATTATAGCTGATTCAAACGCTTGGAAATGTGCACGTATGTGCAAAAGATATTCCCTCTTTTTTCTAGAGTATTTTCCCCAAATGAGGTTAACTCCTCAGTTCTAAGAGTCAGATTCAAATTTTTAGCGCTGATGATTTTCTTCAAGGAAGTTATCTATTTCTCTGATATGAGAAAAGAAGAAATATTCTTAATTTCATAAAAGCAAGTAATGAAGGGATATTGATAAAAGAATTTTGCATGAGAAAAGATGACTTCTGGCAACTTTGGCAGTTTGATATCTGGGTATTTTCCCACGATGATCTTTTTTTGCACTCTTTTTGAGTCATTGGGCTTTCTTGGGCTTTTACATCATCCTTCATTTGGAGATGTCCTGACTTTTCTCTCTTGTTCAGGGAAGGGTACGTCACAAACTCCTTCATCTTGGAGATGTTCTGATCCTTCTTTTATCTCAGGGATTCTATTGATGACATTGGCTCAAAAGGTCTTTAGATGATAGCAGAAATCAAATATCTTTTAGGGTTTATCGGTAGGCTCATCACACTCGCCTTCATCTTGACGGTGATTTGAACTTTCCTTGGAAGGATCCTTCACAAACTCCTTCATCTCGGAGATGATACAAATCTTCTTTGGCCCCAGGGGTCTGCTCGCATATTCGTCTTCATCTTGACGACAGTTAAGAGATCCCTTTTGCGGATATTTGATTGCAACTTTAAACGAATGAAAAGATATGGGTCGAGTGGATCCTTTCTATAGCTCGAGATATTTCCACTGCCTGATTGCCAGAAAGTCATTTTAAAACATGCGCCAAAGCCAAGATCAATATCAATTCGCTTCTGGCTTTTCAACATCATTGAAGATTCCTTATTGATCATATCGAGGACATTTCTTACATCCTTTTGGTTTATCAACAGGAAAAGATTTGAATTTTACCTCTTTTTCGCAAAAAGTTTCACCTTTTGGAAGGAAATACTAGAGGTAATCTGAGGAAATTCTTTTTGTGTAGTCAGACTTTTAGAATCGAAAAATGCTTTTAGCAAATTGGCAAAGTTTTCTTGAATTCTTTGTGAAATAATCACTCAATATAGATTTTAATGAGACCTTGAGTTGCAATCTTTGATTTTAAAAATACATGACCAGCGAAAGCTGAAACCTTTGAAATACATGACCAGCAGAAACTGGAACGTTTGAAATACATGACCAGCAGAAAGCTGGAATGTTTGAAATACATGACCAGCAAAATCTGGATCTTTTTAGAAATACATGACCAACGAAAGTTGGATCTTTTGGAAATACATGACCAGCGAGATGCTGGATCTTTTGGAAATATATCAGATTTAAGTCAGAACTTGAATTTTGTAAAAAGGAAAGAATTTGATCAGAACACTGAATTTAGAAGGTTACCGATGCGAGGACCAGATTTCCTAAATGAACTCAACATATGATTGAAAAATTTGATAAATAACCAGTGCGAGGACTGGGTTGTGAAGATGAGCTAGGAAAGTAAAATTTGATGAGAGATTCTGAATTCAATGGACTGTCACATCCTAACTGCGTGTGATCTGTTTTCAGGATTTATCTCCTTATCCTGAACTAGGAAGGAAGGAAAGAAATACCTCGTTAGCAGGAGGCATTAGGTTTATCCCTTAACCTGAAGGGGAAAAGGAAAGAAATACCTCGTTTAGCAGGAGGCATCAGGTTTATCCCTTATCCTGAAAGGGCACAGAAGAAAAACCTGAGCTGGAACTCGGATAAAAGAGAAACCCGAGTTTTGAAAAACTTGAATTTTTAAAGGAATAATTGATTTCCAATGCGAGGGTTGGATTCAAAAGGAAGTCATGGTCGGAACTCATAACTTCGAACGAAAAATAATAGAAGAAAAACCCGAGCTGGAACTCGAATTTCTACAGAAATGATTGATTTCCAATGCGAGGATTGGATTCAAAAGGAAGTCCTAGTCGGAACTCAGAACTTCGACCGAAAATAATAGAGGGAAAACCCGTGTTGGAACTTGGATTTCTAAGAAATGATTGATTTCTAATGCGAGGATTGGATTCAAAAGGAAGTCCTAGTCGGAACTCAGAACTTCGACCGAAAAAGAATAGAGGGAAAACCCGAGTTGAAACTCGAATTTCTAAGAAATGATTGATTTCCAATGCGAGGATTGGATTCAAAAGGAAATTCTGGTCGAAACTCAGAACTTCGAACGAAAAAATAATAGAGGAAAAACCCGAGTTGGAACTCGGATTTCTAAGAAATGATTGATTTTCCAATGCGAGGATTGGATTCAAAAGGAAGTCCTGGTCGGAACTCAGAACTTCGAACGAATAATAGAAGAAAAACTTGAGCTGGAACTCGGATTTCTAAAGAAATGATGGATTTCCAATGCGAGGATTGGATTCAAAAGGAAGTCCTGGTCGAAACTCAGAACTTCGAACGAAAAATAATAGAGGAAAAACCCGAGCTAGAACTCGGATTTCTAAAGAAATGATTGATTTCCAATGCAAGGTTTGGATTCAGAAGGAAGTCTGAGTCGGAACTCGGAACTTCAAATGAAAGAATAAAGGGAGAAGCCCAAGTCAAAACTCGGATTTTGACAGAAAGTTTTTAATCAAAAGATTAAGTTTTGAAAATTTGCCAGTGCTAGAACTGGACCTGGGATTGAGAATGACCATTTAGAGGACTGAATTTATTTGCATGGCGATCTGATTGCCCCCTTATCTCGACTGGGGAGAAAATAAAATCTGAGAAGGATAGAAATTGATGGAAGTTTTGACAAAAAAGAAGAATCAAGGAAATTTTATGGAATTTTATTTTTGTAAAAGAATTCTCACAAGTAGCATTGTTGCTCCTATGAGGGGTTTCAGGATTATCCCTTATCCTGAATGGGAAAGAAATAAAATTTAGGCAAAAGTTGATTAAAAGAGCTTTGATAAAGAATTGGAAGAATTAAAATTTAATTAAGAAGTAAAATTGATAAAATTGGATGAAGAAAAAGATTTAGCAAAGATTAATGAAGCTTTAAAAGAGAAAGACTTTCAGGACTATCCCTTATCCTGAAGAAAGAAGGACCTCGTAGGATGAGGTTTCAGGTTTATCCCTTAACCTGAAGGGGAGGAAGACAAAGAAGGAAGAAGAAATACCTCAAAGGAAAAGAGGCATCAGGTTTATCCCTTAACCTGAAAGGGAAATCTTTGAAATAAGAATCAAGAAGAATTAACAAAATGGATGAATAATTAATAAAAATGAATAAAAATTGATAAAATTGATAAAGATGGATAAACAAAAGGTTGAGAAAAGTTGAGAAAAAGAGTTTGATCCTGCCTGCATGTGGGATCTTTAAAATGAGAGAAGAAGATGAGAAAATCATTTTTGGAAAGAAGGATTAACCATGAGAGCTAATCTTTGAAAGGGGATCATTCATGAGAGATCATCATGAGGGTTAATTTTTTGAAGCAATGATTTGAAAACCAATTTGTAGAAAATATGATCAACACGAGGGTTGATATTTGAATGCAATGATTCAAAATCAATTTTTTAGAAAATATGGTCAACACAAGGGTTGATCTTTGAATGCAATGATTTGAAATCAACTTTTTAGAAAATATGATCAACACAAGGGTTGATGTTTGAATGCAATGAAATCAAATTTTAAAAAATGAGATCAACACAAGGGTTGATCTTTGAATGCAATGGTTCAAAACTAACTTTTAGAAAATATGATTAACATAAGGGTTGATCGAATGTAATGATTCGAAGTCAATTTTTGGAAAATATGATCAACGCAAGGGTTGATTTTTGAAATGCAATAATTTGAAATCAATTTTCAGAAAATATGATCAACGCAAGGGTTGATGTTTGAATGTAATGAAATCAATTTTTTGGAAAATGAGATCAACATGAGGGTTGATCTTTGAATGCAATAGTTTGAAACCAATTTTTAGAAAATATGATCAACACAAGGGTTGATCGAATGTAATGATTTGAAGTCATTTTTTGGAAAATATGATCAACACAAGGGTTGATCTTTGAAATGCAATAATTCGAAATCAATTTTCAGAAAATATGATCAACGCAAGGGTTGATCTTTGAAATGCAATGATTTGAAATCAATTTGTAGAAAAATATGATCAACACAGGGGTTGATTTTTGAAAAAGGTTGTAATAAAATGTTTGAACTAAAATTTTCATGATTTTTGAAAGACCCTGATAGGTAATATCATTTCTCTCATGAATGATGTCAGGATTGTCCCGCATTTTGAAAAGGAATTTTAATGCCCCAATATAGCCAAAAGAAGAAAGTATTGAATATCAAAGATATAAAGAAAATCGACATTTCATTGATGAGCAAAAGTTTAATAACAGAACTGAATATTTACAAGTATTTTAACTGAAAGAAGTCACAAAAACTGGGCTGACTTGCCCCTACAAAGCGACTGACAGAAAGGGATGAAAGCAAAAAACTCTTGATATTCTCAATTCTCTGATTGGTCTGGAAAAGGTCTGGTTGAAACTGTAGGCTGCTCTTCTCCTTCCTCTGGTACCAGAAGCTCTTTATCAATGTAGTATTGTACAATGTTTTTGAGGACGAAGCAGTGCTCCGTGTCATGCCCCCTCGCTCGATGAAACTTGCAAAAGTGATTCTTCCATTTCCCTTTGGTGATAGAGGGATCATCCTGCTTTGGGAGCTTGATCATTTCTTTCTCGAGCAGGTATTGGAGAACTTCTTCGATCGGCTGACCTAGAGGGGTAAGCTGACGATCATAACCCCAACCCTCATGCTTTGCTTTCTTCGGCTTGCTTGACTTCCACTGAGTGTTGACCCGTGCCTGATAGCTGGACTGAGCTTGCATGTTTAGGAGATCTGGATGCCTTTCTTCTTCATTTTCGACAAAGAGATTCTTATCAAGGCAATCCTGAACGATATTCTTGAAGATGAAGCAATGCTCAGTGTCATGCCCTGTTACTTGATGGTATCTGCAGAACTGGTCTATATATTTTCCCATGACTGTGGAAGGGCTGGCGACTTTTGGGAGCCTGAGTAATCCATTGGCCATCATGTATTCGAGGATTTTGTCGAGCGCTTCATCTAAAGGAGTGAAATCTCGATCCTTGCTCCAATCCTTACGCTTTGGTTCTTCTTGCTTCTTGCCTCTTTGTTGAGGACTGTATTGAAGAGGTCTATCATGGTTTTCACAATATTTCCCAATCTGGCTTTTATACTCTCTCAAGTTGCTGCCTTGGTTGCCTTGATTGCTGCTCCTGCTGGCTTTGGAATTTCCTATACCAATATTGCCGTGTTCATTCATGGGGAAAGTGACAGGTGCCTTTCCTTCTATGGGAGCTTTTCTGCAATTGGCTTCAGCTTGTTCAGTCAATATTTCAACCATCATCCTTTTGAATAATTGGTATATCGCGGGATCGATCTCACTTTTGTTGTCCTGAACTCCCTTTTTGACAGATTTTTGAGAATCCATTCCTTACACTCTCTGCTTGTAACTGGGATGTTAGAGCAATGTAATCTCTGAGCTTTGCCTGACTCAACTGATAACGTCGATGCTCTCTGTAGAGCATAAATGGGTCTTTTAGAAAAGATCTAGGAAGAAATTTTAATAAAGGAGAAAATCATAATCTGAAAAATGAAAACATCCCATTACGAGGGATCGGGTTGTCACCAAAATTTGCGACAACCGCACTGTTTTTCTGAAAAAAAGGATAGACAAGTAAAATAAAGATAAATTTTGAAAAGGACATATCATGACAAAAGATGTTTTATTGTAAATGAGGGTAAGGAATGGAATATAGAAAAGAAATTTTTTGAAGAATTGCAGGCAGGATAAAAAAGAATTAGAAGAAATCAAGAGAAGAAAAAGGAAAATACACCTGGGTTTTAAAACAAGGAGGAAATTTTAAATAATATATACCCAGGGTTTTGGAAAATATAGGAAATATAAAAATATCATACAATCATAGATATACAAACAAGGATGCACAAACAACAATCCCTAGAGGCTGACTCTAAATGCAATATTTTGAAATGGCTTGTAGGACCTTAATCCTAACTCTAGGGTTCAGATCATCTGATTACAATCAAGATACGCCGATATACTCAAGCCGAAGCTCGAAGTACGTGGCATAGAAGTATTCCTCCGGTTCTAAAGTAATGGTTTTCCCAACATCCTTGAGCTCCTACCGATATACCTCGGACTATGGCCCTTAGATACGTGGTAGGGGGGGCGCGAACCCAAATAAGTGGTTCAGTTGTGAGGCTCTCTCCCGAACTATGGTTCAGTGAGACAGCCCAGCAACGTGAAGACCGGGACAATATAGGTAAGGAGGTTTTCAAAATATGCTCAACATGCAAGAAATCAGATGGCTCTAATGCAAGTCCTAAAGAGATAGATTAAAATGAAGAGAAGCATACACTTGCATACATTGTTTTGCATTCAATCCCTAGAATTTGAGGAGAGTTGTATTTCAGACCTAAGTCTAATGTGAACATGGTATAATCTCCTCAATATGGTCCTACCAAACCATACTTAGATCCTATATGCAATGATGTCAGCTTTAGGACGGAATCTAGGCTTTTAAGGTTTGCATGGAAATGTAGCCGATATCTGAAGAACAAAGACTTAGATAATATCAAAGCAAAGAAGAAAAGGCATTAAATTCGACCGGATGAAGACGAGTCCCATCACGGTCGCCAAAATTGTGATCATCGCAAAAAAAAAAATTCTCGTAATATTCTCGCTCTTTCTTCTCTTTTCCTTTCTGATCCCTATTTCCTCCTTTTTGAATGGAGAAAATAAAAGACAGAAAGAAAGAGAGAAGAGGGAAAGAATAGAAAAGAAGAGAGAAGAGGAACTCTTTTGCGGGGTCTCACTTGACCTTAATTTTGAAAATATTTGAGAAAATGACTCGCCTCCATTTTTTGAAATATTTGCAGGAAAACTGGGAGACGGGATCCGCTCGTCGGTACAAGGTTCGACCGTTCCTGGCGCCTTTACCAGGGGTAATCGAACCAAGGGTCGAATTTATGCCTTTTGTTTTGCTAAGAAATTATCTAAGTCTAAAAATGCACAAAGAATCATGCTTGTGCAATGCAAAAGATGTATGCTCTCTTTTGAAAAGATGTTTTTGAAATTTTTCAAGTGTTTCTGAGATGAAATTGATAATAGAGTGAAGAAATGATTTCTAACTTTAGAACTTAAGATTTACAGTTCTAAGTTTTTAGAATAATCAGAGCTTAGGAAAATAAATTTGGATCTTGAGAGAAATGATTTTGAAACTGAGATAAAAAGAGAAGAAAGGAAATTTCAAAGTCATAAATGGACTTTGAATTTAGAAGTTTGAACTTGGATGAATATTTGGAATGGAATTTTGGATTTCAATTGTAAAGTTTTGAAATTGAAATCAGATTTGAGAAATCAAAAATAGAATTGAGGAATAGAGTTGGTTTTTTGGATTCGAAGTGAACTTAGAATGGAATTCAGATTTGGAGATAGAATTTGTTTTGAGAGTTCAAAATGGAATTTGAATCAAAGGTTTGGATCCCAAATAGAGTTGAGACTTTAAATTTGAATTCTGGATTTTTAGAAATCGAAATGGGAATTGGATATGAGATCTAGGATGAAAATGGAATTGGATTTATAAATTGGAATCAAGATGAAATTTGGGGTCTGAAATTTTAAATGGAATTGGATCCAAGATTTGGAATCCAAGATGAAAGTTGGATCTGATGTTTGGAATGGAATTTGGGTCTGAAGTCTAAGATCCAAGGTGAAGTTGGGTTCTGGATCTTAGGATGGAATTGGATCTGAAGTCAGAGATCCAAGGTAGAATTGGGTCCTGGATCCAAGAATGGATTTGGATCTGAAGTCTGA
This sequence comes from Nuphar pumila, assembly GCF_984573655.1. NCBI lineage: Eukaryota > Viridiplantae > Streptophyta > Magnoliopsida > Nymphaeales > Nymphaeaceae > Nuphar > Nuphar pumila. The sequence continues at coordinate 49,509,349 of NC_143257.1, read as the reverse complement.
GATCCAAAGTAGAATTGGATTTTGGGTCCTAGAATGGATTTGGATCTGAAGTCTGAGATCCAAAATGAAAATGAATTTTGAAACTTGGATCTGAAATCTGAGATCCAAAGTGGAATGGGATTCTGGATCCTAAAATGGATTTTGATCTGAAATTTTGAATGGAATTGGATCCAAAATTTGGAATCCAAGATGAAATTGAGATCTGAAGTCTGAGATCCAAGATAGATTTGGACTCTGGACCCTAGAATGGATTTTGGATGTGTAATCTGAGATCCAATGTAGAATTGGAATCTGGATCCTAAGATGGATTTGGATTTGAAGTCTGAGATCCAAAAAGTAGAGATTTATAAGTGGAAAATCCGGATCAAAGTTGAGATTAGGATCTAACTTTGGATTTTTGGAATTTCAAAATTGATTTTGAGAATGATTTTCAAAGTCAAATTGGACTTTGAACTTGAATTTGGAATTTTGTAAAATGAATCAAGTTGAATTTTAAACTTTGAATTTGATTTCAAAGTTTGGAAATGAGATAGAATTGAAATAGGAATTTGAAGAAGAGATATTCACAATCACTTGTATTTTAAAAGGAATTTTTGAAAATATGATGCAATTCTATCCTAAATGATGAAATGAATTTAAAGAATTTTGAATTTGGTTTTTGAAAAGTTATTTCATTCTTTAGATGAATTAAAATAAGATTGAAGATATAATACATCATTGACTATGGTCATTGAATGTATTATATAATAATCTATATTCAAATTCGGGTGAAGAATGAAACACGTTTTTGTGCTTTTATTGAGTTTAAAATAAAATTAACTCTCAACATACCCTGACTATGGCCATTGGTATATATATTGAGTTAATTTTAAATTAAATTCTGATAAAAGAGGAGAATATTTATAGAAAATATGATGATTTTTGAAAAGGATCCAATGTGGATCCAATGTTATTTTATAAAAGATAAAAATCCTAAGTTTTGTTTACATCCTGACTATGGCCATTGATGTAAATCATCAACTTAGGATTAATTACCTCTTACGAAATGGTGCACGTGCCATTCATGCTTCACCGTGTGTGTAGTTTTGAAAATAAAAGAGGAAAATGTCATGAATCAAGTAATTCTAGAAGATATGGACATGTTCATACATTCTAATCTAAGCTAGAAATGGAAATTTCTCATTGATCTAGTTATCACTTCATTTAATGGAATTGGAGTTACCTTAATAACACTCTTTACATATCTCCTGCAAAAGTAAATTTTGTCATAAAGTAGAGAAATGCATCTGGAAAAGAAATAACATTCTGTCTACAATGTAATGAAATATTTACATGTATAAAGAAAATACACATGAGAGGCCTAGAGCTAAATGTATATACATGAGGGTGGGCCTATCTAAATATGTATGAGAATATATGAAGACATAAGTGTATATTCCTATGACTAGAAAATATGCCTAAGCTCAAAATATATATATGATATGTATGTTGTTGGTGTCTAAGGGGTAGCTTGGAGTGTAGGGGTGAACATAGAGAATGACTAGTGGATGAGGTACATGTGTTGTGTGCATGTGAATGAAGATGTTGGGTGGAAGGTGGGAAGACATATTGGGCATATGCTACATTCTCAAGCAGGCACTTAAACAAAGACAGAAAACGCCTTGTATTTGTTTAAACATCAATCCAGAAGACATGGATAGCACCTTGAACAAGAGTTGATGCATAACGCAACAGTCCCTCAGAGTTTTCAGGTGGAATTCCGAATAGCCACTTATGGAAAAAAAGTGTAAATATATGAGATAAAAACGACTGGCTCCAGAGTAGAACAATCAAATCCATGATAGGCTTCCCATTTTCAACATTGCTAGCATAATGTTCAGCAAGGACTTCATAGAAGCACAAACATTTGTCACTTTTATCTGCTGAAGTAATTTAATCTTCATCCCTGCCGAGATGTGTGTCTTGAGCTCTGAGGCTATATCAGCAAATGACTCTTGCAACAAGTTATTTCTTTGGGATTGTGAACCAACAACCTTCTGAAGCTTATTCTGGATTTGCAGGGTGCTGGTGTGTATAGGTGGATAATATGTAGTGCACAGATGATAAACAATGAACATACACATTTACAGAGCAAAGAAGATGAATGAATGAGGAGTAAGAAAACGACAATTACAACATTTAACAGATACAGGAATTTCGATCCTCAATAAAGCAAATACACTCAGTGAAAAATTAATAAAGATGAAAAGATAAAAATCAGATGATATTAACCAACTTTGTGCAGCGATTATATCTACCTTATATTTCAGCTCAGCTAGCAACTAACTCCGGCAACTTCAGTTGGGTTCCCTATCTAGGCAACCTGTTTTTGGGTTCCGTTGGAGTTAGACTGTTGGGTGTATTGCTCTTTGCTATTCCATTTCTGGGTGCTCCATAGCTGCATAATTGAATAGCACCTGTTGAACATGAACTGGACTGGTAACCGGATCCAGAAATCCTAAACTTGATGACCTGTATGATCAAGACCTTCACTTTCCTGCAGGTTAATCCTGCATACATCTGATACACTGTTCCATCACATATGTTTAAAATGAAAGGAATTGCAGATTTTATGACATTGAAAATACTACCAGTTAGCTACGTATGTCAATATAACAAGCATAGACATGTCGAGCCATGAAAATCATATTAAGATGGTGAAAGTAAGCAATAAAGTTCATGGTCCGAGAGGCAATAATGAAAACAAAAATACCATCGCTTGTGATAAATGCATTACACAGAGAAAGGCTCCTATGTGGACAAGGTATTCCAAATTGATTTTTTTTTTATTTCCTCCTATAGAACTCCCTGTATTCAAATGCCAAACGGCCAAAGGGATCTGAAGAGGGCTCGAAGTTAATGCTAAAACATATGCTGATTAGTACCATTCAAAAGCTCAAACTCGCAATTCTAAATAAGGGTTTGTGACATTAACATGATACGTTGGGAATTTAAACTGATCAATAACAACCTAAAAAAAAAATCTGTGAATTTTGTATTATAACCAAAGGAAAGAGAGAAAGAAAGGCAAAATGCCATGGGTGATGTAGCCCATACCTGAACAAGCCTTTTTACACATTGTGAACTCAAGCCCCTCACGTGGGCCTTCTCCACTGACTCTGATATCATGCATAAAATGTACCTGTATTGTAATATCGCGAAGCCAGAATTTATTCAATAAGTTCAGATTAAACACACCAACTGAAACAATGACTGAATAGCAAATTGATCCAGCTGCAGAAGTAACGCCACCATAGAAGGGAAATCCAAACAGCATGTATATTAAGATTCTGTCATCCTACCAGCAATGGGTTGAAAACTGAAACATGTTTCTTTTTTTTTTTTTTAGCAGAGATTCCATTCCATCTCAAAATGGAATTTCTCCTTCTGTTATTGCCATTAGTCTCTATATACAGTTCACTCTGATTTTGCAAGTCAAAATCACCAGAATCTTGAGAGATGATTATCCTTAAGACAACCAAACCCGATAGCCAATACATTGACTCGTATCGGAAGCTTCAAATCAATTTTCTATATGAGACACCTCCCTGGGTCCTGTAGTTTTTCTCTTCTTTTTCTTTTTTTAGGAGGAGGACCCATTTTTCAACAAACTTGGATGTTTCTGAGAGTGCTCCATGATGTTAACATTATAACACCATCAATGGGTATATATCCAGCAATCCTTTTAATAGAATAGTCCCCTAAATGGAGATCGATCCGGGTACATTCTTCATACAATAAGGTACCATATTGGGAAGTAATCCTGATTTCAAGGTATTGTGAGATCAGACCCCACAAGTGAACCATGAGCCATATGTATTTGGAACAGTATGGCATATCACATCACACAGAGGTTAACAATACAAAGAAACGCAATAATAAGAACTAAACTAAGATTCTAAGGAATGCTGCAAAGGGTTGAATAACTAGATGTCAAGGGGGGTGAATACTTGAAATGACAACTGATATATAACAAACACGATTTTAATATGAGACACATCATGCTGTGGTTAGTGTATGAATACATAATGTTATGCTTTCGACTGGTATACAATGATGCATAAGGAAAGGTTAAGGATCTAAACACTATGCAAATGGGATGAGGAGAATCAAAATATCACAATGATGATAAAATGGGATGTTATTACCGAGACGTACCATCGTGACCATGAGGGAATATAGGTTGTGCACTCCACTACGAGAACATATACAGATACAAAACGATGCAGAGGAGAGGATTAAGATAAATGTGGATATGATTTCAAATGAAACTAAAAATCAAGGGAAGACGGCCATAAGAGATTCAAATGCAAACAAGAAATGAAGTAAGAAATTACAGACTATCGAAGTCAATATATTAAAATGGAGACGAAATTGAAATCGACATAACAATAAAGGGAAAGCCTCACAAAAACCAGAAAACATATTGCCACATAACAAGATGCTGCAATTGAAATAAATAAAATAAAAAAAATGTTGAAAATCAAATAAACTGAAGAAAACCCAATTTGCAGCAAAAGGGAAAAGAGTGTTGGAACCCGTGGGTTCCATTGATGTCGCATAGGGTGGGTCGATCCTGCTATAGGCAAGTCGACCTCACCACTTTGCCTTACGAAGAAGAGAAGAAAATAATAAAAAAAAATGAAAACCCCAAAAGAAAACCAGACGATGCTATGAAAGGGAAAGGGGATTTCTAGAAATCAAAGAGGCAGGGGTCACTTACCTGTGATTGCAGGTGCTTCGAGGGAGGAAGGAGGAGGATGATGGGGATGAGAGACCACGGTGGGTTGAAACTGAATGAAGAAGAAAGAAGAAGGGGGAAAGGTGGAAAAAGTGGTGACCGAGAGAAGGGAGAAGAAACGTGGAGAGGTAGAAGTTGGATGATCTAGGGTTCCCATGCGCGATTCTTTTATAGGGGAGGAGGAGGTTCGAGAAGGAGGGATCGGTTGGAGGAGGAAGGTGCCGTTAGGCATCGATGGCGGAGAAAGGGGGTTCGGAGATGGAGGGTGATGGAGAGAGGAAGCCATCCGAGAAGAGGGGTTTCAAGGGTTTCGTAAAAGGGAAACCGAGAAGGGGAGAAAAGGAGAAGAAGAAAGAAAGGGTTTGGAAAAAAAAATTTGTTTTTCCCAAAAAGAGGCTCCTTCAAAAGTTTTTCATAAAAAATGTTTTTAAAATGATTTTTTTAGCAAAATTGACTTAAAAGTTTTAAACTCATTCATTTTTCTCATAATTTTCCTAATTTTTTTGGTTTTTGCATTATCTTTTAATAAATTTTTTTTTGTGTTTTTATAATAAAATCCTAAAGTCTGTGAGAAAACAAAGATTAAAACTAATTTTTTTTGTGTTTTTGCAAAAATATTTACAAAAGGGAATTTTTTGAGAATTAAAAAGTTATTTTGAGAAAATTTCTTCAGAAATGGGTTTGAATCCGGATTTTGAGAAAATATGGATTTAAAGTACTGGATTTGGATCCGGGATTAATTTTGAATATACCAATATGGAATTTAATTCAGAAAATCTGAAGTTTAGCTTTGAAATTGCTTTGATTTTCTCAGAAAATGGGGTTAGGGGCAAAACGATCATTTTTACAAAACTTTGAAAAAATTGGGGTGTTCACACATATACAAAGGAGTTTTGACCCAGTTGGAACTCTGTGCCATTTTAAAACTTTTAATTCCAAGTTTACTTTTGAATATCTTTTGAAAATTCTTTCAATTTCAAATTTTAAAATCATTTTTGAAAATTCAAGTGGGGCCCACTCGGGGTGGCGCCACATTTGAAGAAGTCAAGGTTAGACTAGGGTTAGTCATTGTCCTAGTTAGGTTAGGAGTTTAGAGGAGTCAAAAGCAATTTTGAAAATTTATTTTATTTAAGTTTTAAATCATTGGTTTTTAAAGGTTTTAAATTCAAGTTTAAAAAAAAAACAAATGTGGGCCCACACTATGTGGCACCACATTTGGACTTTCTGGGGTTTAATTAGGTGTTAATTAGGGATTAATTAGAGTTCATTTAGGTTAGAATCCTTTAGGAAAATCGTTGGTCCTTAGTGGATTTATTAGAAAGAGTCCTGAAAAAAAGGAAAAACTCTTAATTAACCCTAATTAAGTGACTTTTTGAAAACCTATAAAAAGGGGACTTCAAGAAGTCAAAAGGACTGTTTTTCTCTCAAATTTTCATGGTATCCCTCCTCTCTCCAGCACCTCTTCTTCCTTCATTGAAGCTTCAACCCCAAGGTGAGTTTTTTAATATTATTTTATTATTTTTTATGATTTTTCAATAGATTTCACCATGGGAACTCTTGTGTTCATGGATTTAACCATGGATTTCATCCAAGAACCCCAAAATCGACCCAAGAAGATGATATAACTCAGTTTGAGGGTGATTTCAATGATTATAATCCATTAGAATCGATGAGAGGTATGTTTTTCATGTTCTTAACCAAGAAAACATGAGATTTATCCGATTAAATGGATTAAATCCATGATTTCAAAGGTGAAAGCAATTCCAGCCATGGATCCCTATTTTATTTTTATTTTTTAGCATATTACTGTTTATTTCATGTATTACAGCATAAGAATAAGATTCATTTTACTGTTTATATATTTTTTTTATTGTTTTTATTAAATAAATCATGTTTTATTAGGGTTTCCTAGATTTCTGTATATTTTCATCTTAGCTCTGTAGAAAGCATGTTAGTTCATATTGAAATACTCGTTAGAAATTATTGATTTTTTTATATGTGATACACACACATGTCATTGAGGTTCTGTAAAAAAAACAGATATTTTGGGATCCGGAAACCCTGTCAGAAAAATAAAAGATTGAACCATGATTTTCAATCGTTAAAATCGTTATTGAAATTCATAGGTAACTTGCAGTTGCGTTATTTCTTTCACCCGATATCCGATTCAAGATCCGTAAAATGCAGTGGATTTGTATTGATGTAGGCTATTTATTGTAAAATTTTCATAATGTTTTGCCTCTATTTGTTATTTTTCCTTTGCTAAAAAGTTGGATCCATGTTTTAAACCTCGTTATGATTTATCAAAACCCTAATCCGACTTGTACTGATCATAGATCTTCAACCGTAGATTTGATTCATGATTTGTAAAAAAAAAAAGTTCATTATTTTTATGTCTACTATTTACTTCTGAAATTTCAGAAACTTTTGATTAAGTATGCTATTTATTTCTATATTTTCAACTGAAAGTACCTATTTTAATCAATTTTATATTCGTTATATTTAAGTCCAGATTGCCGGAAGGATATCTCCCTCATCGAAGTTAATTTTTCTGATCTGTAGATAGGAGATTCTCTGTTTTTTTGTTTAGTTTACCTATGTAAAATTTCAGAAGTTTTTATAGTGTTTTAACTTCTGATTCGGGTCTAACACTGAAATAGGTACAGATCCATAGGCAAAAATAGCAAATTTTATGATTTTATGATTTTATGCAAATTCTTAATTAAAATTTTTGTCAAAATTGATTTTTTCTGTTTTCAATTCAATTCTAGGGTTACAAGTATTACACATGCCGATTTTTATCAATTTTGAAATCCATTTGATGCTTAGATGAGCCAAATTGCAAAATAGGGTGCCCGTAGGATCCCGAAACACTGCTACAACCATGATTTTCATGATATTTCTTGATTTTCGTGTATAAGTTCATGTTTTTAGGGGTTGTTCATGTTTAGAATCATATTAGTATGTTTCATGATCAATTTTATGTTTATTTCAATCCTAAATCCAAAGTTTTTACCAAAATTTATTTCAAAAAACCCTGATTTCAAGGCCATAGTCTTGCTATCAGGGGCATTTTGGTCATTTGACCTCAATTTCAAAATTCTAAACCCTAATTTTCATATTTTTAATCATATCATGTCATCTTATGTTTGATTTATCCTTATTTGAATTTCAAAACCCCATTTTTACAAAATATCTTTCTGAAAACCCTGGTTTCAAGGCCATAGTCTTGCTATTAGGGGTATTTTGGTCATTTTGACCTCAATTTCGAATTCTCAAATATCATTGTCATATTTTTTCAATTTTATTTCTTATTTCATTATTTTTATCTCAGGGAATCATAGAACAATACTTATATCTAGCAAAATCCAGTAATTTCTAGATATTACTGGATAAATCTAGAAAAGCCGACATTTCTTCACTAACAAGTTTTTTAGTTTTGCAAAGATATTAAAGACTTTATTTTTAATTATTTAAATTCAATTAGTGATGTAAATTATGGTTAAATTTGGAATAAGAATTTTAATTCCTGCTTAGATTAGGATTTGCATTGCATATAGTTTGAACTTTGATATATAACTGTTATGTTTGTCATTCATGTGCATATTTTTACAAATTCACCATGGTCTACACGAATGGCACGTATACTAGCTCTTAGAGAGTTGACAAACTCGGTGAAATTCGTATTTATGGCCATAGTCAGAATACGAATAAGACCCAGATTTGTGATCTTCGTATTAGCCACATTCAGCCTACACTCTTAGGCTAACTTCAAAATGCACTGCATTTCTCAAAAATACAAAAGGATTTTCTCAATTCCTCAAAATCAAGCCTTTCAAATCCATATTCATTCATTTCATTCATTTGCAAATTCCAATTCCAATTCAGAGAAATCAATTTTCTCAAAATTACTCAAGTCTTTCTCAGAAATTGATTTTCTCAAAACTCTGAGCTTTCAAATTGTATTTCAAGTATTTATCAAGTTAAAATCATGATTTTCTAAGTTATATATTCAATTTCAAAGTTTGAATTCAGAAAAATCAAGTTTTTCTAAAGTTATTTGAAATTCCTTAGAAATCGATTTTCACAAAACCTCTAGATTCTTAAAAAACCGATTTTCATTTTCCTCAAAAATACTTTCACCATGATTCAGGATTTTCCAAGAAACATCTTTTCCAAGAATTTTTCAAGTATTTCAAATATTCAAAGCATCATGTTTTCAAATCTGCATTTTCAGAAATTCATAGCACATGCTTGATTCTTTGTGCATTTAGGAAATAGAACACGATTTAGACAAGTTGAGCAAAGCTAAGCACACTTTTGATCCTTGATTCAATTACCCCTGGTAAAGGCGCCAGGAACGGTTGAACTTCGTATCGACAGGCGAGTCCCATTCTTCAGAATTATCCCACATTTTAAAAACGGAGGCGAGTTATTTTCAAAATCTTTTTGAAAGGTCAGTTTGACTTGCAAAAGTAAAATTTTGCGATGATAACAGGTTTGGCGACCGTGATGGGACGTGTCTTCGCCTGATCAATTGTGTACTTGACTTAGTTCAAATTGTCAAAATCATGTTCCATGGAATGTCAGCTTTTATTTCATGATATCATGTGAACCTAGGAGCCTAGACTTGAACCTAGCTGACATGGATTGCATATAGACTAAGTATGGTTTGGTAGGACCATATTGAGAAGATATTATTCATGTTCACATAGACTTAGGTCTAATACAACCCTCCTCAATCTAGGTTTGATTGAAAACAATGTTTGCTTCTTTAAATATTTCAAAAACTCTACTTCTTTAGGTCTTAGAGCCTTCTGTTTGCTTGCATGTGCTCATGTTTTCAAAAACCAACCCATCTATCTCTACCCAGTCTTCACATTGCTGGGCTATCTTCCAAAACCATAGTTTGGGACAAAGCCCTACAACTGGGCCACCTATTTGGGTTAACGGCCCCCTGCCACGTACCAAGGGTCATAGTCCAACATATATCGACAAGCGCTCAAGGATGTTGGAAAACTTGAACGTAGAACCGGAGAAATTGATTTTATGCCACGTACATCGAGCCTCAACTCGAGTATATAGGCATAGCATGATTGGACACAAATGATCTGAACCTTAGAGTTAGGATTAAGGTCCTACAGCTATTTCAAAACTTATGCATCTAGAGTCAGCCTTTAAAGAATGTTGTATGTGCATACTTGTTTGTACATGATGTGATTGAATGTCAGTTTCTTTTATTACATTTTTCCACAAGTTTTCTAAAATACTGAACAATTTTCAAAAATCCCCAGTTTCTCCATCTGTTTCCATATACTGTCTAAAAATTCATGTTTTATTCAAACCCTGGACGATTTTCCAAATTCTCTTTCTCAAAACTCCAGGTGATTTTCCATCCTTCATTTCTTCTGGATCTTGAATTTCCTGCTTCGTTTTTATCCTGCCTGCATCTTTTTCAAAATTCCTGTATTTTCCTAAGTCTTATTCCAAGTTTCCATGTTTTCCAGTCTGATGGCATCCAGTCAACTTGATTCAGCCTTTCCTGAGGATCACATCTCCTACGATGTGCGACAAGGTCTTCCTAAATATCGAGTCCTCAGCACCGGATCCTTCATTCCCCGGTGGTATTATTCATGGCTCAAAAACTTCTCTCGTATGTTTTTGGACCACTTGAACGGTTGTCAATTAGAACTGGCATCTGCAGTGGGAAAGCAGACAATCAACGACAATTTGATCCACGCACTGGTAGAGCGGTGGAACCCGAACACTAGTACCTTCTGGTTTCCATGGAGGGAAATGACTTTGTTGATGAATGAATTCTCAGAGATTATGGGATTACCTGAACCAGCTGGTCAGCCTCGAAATCTATTGGAGAAACAAATTTTGATCAATGTCAAGGGTCTGGATCCCCGAGATGCTTTAACTCGCATGACAGGATGCAAGTCTTGGCCATTGATAGAAGAGAATGGAAATGAATATGTGAACCTACTTGAAATCTACAGAGAGTATGGGGCATTTGTGTAAGTCACTTCCCTATCTCGAACAACTTGAGAGAGAATCCAGCATGCGATGGTCTTATGCACTGTGGGATTGGCTCTCTTTTCGGATAGACAAAATTACATGGATATCAGGATAGTTCAACTTCTGCGAAGGTGGGGAAGTCGACAGACCAACTGCCTCTCTATAGCTATGGCCGCACTCACTTTTCTGTACCGAAGGTTGACCCGTTTCACACTCGGAGAATCAATTTTAGTCGAAGGGTGCACCTATGCATTGCAATCTTGGTTCCTTCGGCATGTGCCAGCCCGAGCCAATGCATTCAGATACAATGGTGAAAAGTTTCTTCCAGTTGCGCGATACCGATTCTTGATCGATAACCTTCAGGAGGAAGAAGTCACGTGGGACTACTTTGATCATCAAGAATCACCTCCTAGATATACTTATGCATATGGCAAGCGATTCAGGCTACTTGGCCCATTCTTCTGCGCATACTACCATCAAGAACAGTGTGTCAGACAGTTCTCTCAGAGACAGAAGCGCATAAAAATTTGTCTACTATCAGGGATCTTGCCAGAGTTCGATCTCACATCAGATCAGTGGTCTGGAGTATACCATTCTGCCATACATGGCTGAGATTCTTTTGTTACTCTCACTATTTTTCCTGGTCCTTGAGTGTCCTCTGATTATCAAGAGTGGTGGAAAATTGTCTATCCCCTTCCTCTTTGTCAAGTTTATTATTAATAAAATCATGTTTTTCCTTCAATACAATTCCTTTAATTTTTATCTTGGTTTAACGACCTCGCCTAGGTAACAAGGCATATTTTCAGTTGTTTATTTTGCAAAGAATAGCAGCGCAATTGTCGTGACTCCAGCGATGACTTAGTCCTTAGTAATGGGACATCCTTCAAATTGTCAATCGAAATATCCAACAAATATTTCCTATTCAAAACTATTTTCAGTAGTTAATCCTCAGTTTTGCCCTGCAGAGAGTATTTGCACCCTTATATGGTTCAGAAAAGGTTCGACAGAAAAAATACACCCGTTCAGCGTATCAGTTACTCGCCAAGCCTCAGGACAGGAAATGGCCTCTTCATGATCTATCAAAAACAAAAAACAGCAGGGCAATGATGATGTTGATCACCAGATGTATGTCATGTTTCAAAAGATGATGAGTAAGATTATGGCAGAGCAAGCAGAGGCCAATTCTAGCAAGATATCTAGCAAGAAGAAGACTAAGGGCCAAACACTGAAGAAGAAGCTGATGATATCCAAGAAACATATCCAACATGAGGATACATCTGATGAATCAGAATCGATAGGTGACACTGATGAAGAGTATGAAGTCCAGCAAGCATTTCAAAGATCCCCTCATAGACAAGGGACAACCTATAAATTGAAAAATCAAACAATGGATGATCCAGTCCAAATACAGGTGCAGGAAATGGCCAAGATGATTAAAGATTTGCAAGCCCGTGACAAGGGCAAGAAGGTCTTCAGGAGCAAAGACTTCTATGATGGCATCACCCCCATCAGGAATAATCAAGATTCAGAAAAGAAGACAAATTCCACCTTCTTCACCGATGCCAACCGCAGCGATTGCAAAGATAACAAGGGAGATCATACAAATCAGAAAAAAAAAGTCTTCAAAGCAGAGTGAAAAATTGAGTCAACAGAAAAAGATGAAAAAGCATGATGGTTGGAGTTACGATCGCGAATTTACTCCTCTAGATCAACCCCTTGAAAAGATCCTTGAATACATGTTGGACAAAGAAATGGTTAAACTCCCAAAAATTGTTAATCCTTCTTTCGTAAAAGGCAAATAGAAAGATCGATTTTATAAATTCCATTGAACAACGGGGCATGATATTGAACATTATTTAGTCTTTAAAAATATCATCCAAGACCATATCAACAAGAATTTCTTTGTTGAAGGTGAGAAAGAATACCAGTTGACTGTCTTTGCTAAGTCTTAGTAGAAATCAAGCACTCGGCAAGAGGTACAACATGATCATCAAAATCAGGACCGCAAGATGGCCCCATTGGATCAAATACTTGAGAGTTTTTTGGAATACATGCTCACAAAAGATACAGTAAGATCTTCGAAGGCTCACTCCACATTTTCTACCAATCCCACTAGAAATAACAATGGCCACAACAAAAGAGAAGGTAAAAAAATCATATTGGACGCCCAGAAAACCCAAACCCAGAGAGAAATGACCTCGCAAGTCGAAAGGATAAAATGGACAAGCAAAATGACAACTCTCCCTCAAGTGTCCAATTAGAATTAAAGCTCCAAGGAAGACTGAAGCATGACGATTGGAGATATGACCGCGATTTTACTCCCTTAGAACAACCGCTCGAGCAAATTCTGAAATATATGGTAGCCAAAGGGATGGTCAAACTTCCCAGGATGGTGGATCCTCTTGTGACCATGGGAAGGTTTAAAGATCAGTTCTGCAAATTCCATCGGACAATGGGTCACGACACCGAGCATTGTTTTGTCTTCAAGAACACCGTTCAGGACTGCATCAACAAAAATCTTCCTATTGAAGATGAAAAGGAGGACCAGTCATCCTGACCATATTTTTCCTTAATCATTCAAGAAATTGATAACACTAGTGCTTCTCCAATTTCTTGTCTTGTTTTTATGGGATGATGCAATCCCGTTTGTCTTTCCTTGATTTGTCACTTTTCCTTCAATGCATAAGAGAATAAAATGATGATAAATTTGCAAAAGACATATAACAGGAAATGAGAAGACAGATGGCATCCAGATAGATAAAAAAAACTTGCAACTTTATTAAAAAATTAAATTGATTGATGACAAAATGAAATGGGATATCATCCTTATGCGAAGAAAACAAAAGAGTAGAAAGGAAAAGACAATAGATGCTTCTGTGATCTCTTGCTGGTGAAACCCAATCCTGCTCTGCGAGGATGATGATCAGGGGTTACTGGCTCTAGTCGGCCATCTTCATTCTTGCCCAAGCCTCTGAAGGGCTGGCAGCCATGCTTCAGTAACAGATCGAATCTCTTTTCGACTTTCATAAATTGTGGAAATAGGGGATGATCCTTGACAGTGCTATAATCTAGGCGACTTCCAATCTTGAAGAATTGCGGTCATTTCCATCGAGTTATGGCCACGGTATGCTTTAGTGGTTCTGCCATCTGTAGTATGCCCAGACTTTCTCCGAGGTTGACTTCATCAATTTCCCTAATGCTAGGGATGTCGGCAGTGAAAGTGGGTCTGGAAATCATGGGTTGTGAAAGCCTCTGCTCTGGATCTTCCCCCAAGACAGTAGTGATCATACCATCTTTTGACTACTTTATACATTGGTGAAGAGTTAATGATACTGCATTTGTATTGTGAATCCATGTTCGCCCCAGCAGCAAATTATATGTTGGTGGCACATTAACCACATGAAAAAGGGCTGAATGGACAGAGTAATCGATGAAGATTTCTAGGAAGATTTTTCCTTTCGTTGTTTGACCATGATTGTCGAACCCGTAGATGGTGATTGGGTCCGGGATGTATTCCTCTTCTTTGATGCTCAAAGCGTTAATTGTCATTTCAGGGCATATATTGAGGCTACTGCCTCCATCGATCAACACATGAGAAACGGTCATTCCTCTGGTTTGGATCACAACATACAGAGCGTTGTTGTGAAATGCATGAGGCTTCGGCATGTCCTCATCTGAAAAGGTAATCAGAGCATTAGTCATGGCCTCATTGACGATCTGGGCCATATCTTCAGGAGTTGTACTGGGCTTCACTTTGATCTTCCGTAATAAATCATCCAACACTTGCTGATGCTTGGATGAAGCCTGTGCTAAGTTCAGAATTGAGACATTGGATAAGGTAGTTATCGGCTTTGATGCAGATGTCTCACCTTTCTGTGGGATGAACTTAATGAAATGCTTGGGAAATTCAGGAATGCCTCTGGCAACCTCAAGGGATACTTTGGCGGGTTTGGCAGAGACATTCATCTTGGCGAAGGCTGAAATGAGGTTCATCTTCTAAGCATTAGACTGAGCCTGTTGTAATACGAGGACCCGATTTTGAACTTGTATATCTCTGTTAAAGCATGGCCTGATGTGATCTTGCAGCTGAAATAGTTTCTCAGAGATAACTGCCGCGGAATGATGAGGAAATGGCTGTTTCAGAATTTCCATCTTTTCATCTTCATCTCCTTCTATCAAGAGATTCTTGTCTATGTAATCTTGAACAATGTTTTTTAGAACAAAGCAGTTCTCAGTATTGTGTCCCACTATCCTGGAAAACTTGCAAAATTGATCTTTGAACTTTTTCATGGGGATAGGAGGATCGACCATCTTGGGCAATTTGACCATTTCTTTAGATAGCATGCATTCGAGTATGGCCTCGAGGGATTGATCCAAAGGAGTGAACTTTCTGTTATAACTTCATCCTTCATGCTTCACCTTTTCACGGGATTTCAGTTTCTGCTCTAGCGGAAGTGGTTTGTTGTGTTGAGGGATCAATTTGCCTTTCTGATCACTCTTGTGAGGATTCGAACCCCCTGCACCATAACAGTAGTCCCTCTTTTGTTCTTTGTGATAGCTCCTGTAATTGTTAACAGAATGGGTGAAATGAACCTTTTTTCTGCCCATTCTGATTATTTTTTTTTGGCAAAAGTGAAGCCCTCATAGACTCTATTTTCCATACTCAGCTCGAGTCGTTCGGCTCGCTTCGTCAACTCAATGAACGTTCTTGATGGTTTAGTAGAAATGAGACCTCTCAAAGGTTGTGAAAAATTGCTCAGGATTAATGACAAAGTGTGTCCCTCTGATATTGAGTCTTTCATCTTGTTACAGGCTGACCTTCATTGATGAATAAAATCTCTGGCCTTTTCATTTTCTTTCTGTTTGAGGCCACAGAGATGGCTGAGAGTCGAAAGTGCCTCAACATTAAAAAGGAATAGTTCGATGAACAGATTCACCACCTTGTCAAACTCTTTCAGCTAGATGGGATTGACATGCTCTGAATACCATTTTGCAGTTATTTCCTTCAAACTACGAGGGAAACAAAGGAAGAGAGATCGATTGTCTCGCTTGAATTTTGCACATTCAGCGAAGAACATGGCCAGATGTGCCTTTGGATCACCAGAACCATCAAATTTGATAAACTTTCTGGGGAGATTGTCAAGATTATCATCCCCGTCGAGACCATCATAGAAGTTCTTGCTTGTGAAGACTTTCTTGCCCTTATCGCGAGCCTGCAGATCTTTGACCACATTCCTGAGTTGTGGTTAGTCAGATTCATTGACAGATTGTTCTTTGAATTTGTGGGTTGACCCCTGTCCCTGAGTCAACTTGCGAAATACCTGCTGAGTCTCAAACTCTTCATCGGTATCACCCACTGATTCTGATTCATCAGATGTATCCTCATGTTGGATATGCTTTTTAGACATCTTCACTTGCTTTTTCAGTTTTCGGCCCTTGGCCTTCCTCTTGGTAGAGATCTTCTCTGAGCTAGCTCCAACCTGTTCACTCATCATCTTTTTCATCTTTTTCATCATTTTCTGAAAAAGGGCGTACATCTGAGGATCAACATCATCATTGTCTTGTCGGCCCTGGTGCTTGGAAGATCGTTGAGACGACATTTCCTACTCAGACTCGGAAGAGTGATCAATGGGTGCAGTCTTCTTGTCGGACCTTGTCAAAACCATGAAGAATTGTAAATGCTCTCTTGGGCAAAACTAAGGGTTAGGTTCTAAGAGATAATTTTGAATAAGAAGAAAATATTTGTTGGGAATTTGGTAAACAATTGGAAGAATATCCCATTACTAGAGACTGAGTCATCGTTGGAGTCACGACAATTGTGTTGTTATTCTTTGCAAAATAAATAACTGAAAATGTGCCTTGTTACCTAGGTGAGGTCGTCAAACCATGATAGAATGAAAATTGAATGAATTTTATTGAAGAAAAACATGATTTTATGAATAATAAGCTTGACAAAGAGGAAGGGGAAAGACAAATTTTCACCACTCCTGATAATTAGCAAACACTCGAGGACCCGAAAAAAAAGTGAGGGTAACATAAGAATCCTAGCCATATCTGGCAGAATGGTATGCTCTGGACCACTGCACTAATGTGAGATCAAACTCTAGCATGATTCCTGATAGTAGTCGAGCTTCTACACGCTTCTGCCTCTGAGAAAATTGTCTGACGCATCGCTCTAGATAGTAGTAAGTGCAGAAGAATGGGCCAAGTAGCTTGAACCACTTGTCATATGCATAAGTGTATCTGGGAGATGACTTCTGACGATCAAAGTAGTTTCACATGACCTCTTTCTCTTGAAGGTTATCGATCAAGAATCGGTATCGTGCAACTGAAAGAAGCTTTTCAGCATTATATCTGAATGAACTGGCTCTAGTGGGCACATGCTAGAGGAACCAGAACTGCAAAGCATAGGTGCACTCTTCGACTAGAATTGATTCTCCGAGTGTGAAATGAGTCAACCCTCGGTACAAGAAAGCAAGTGCAACCATGGCTATAGAGAGGCGACTGGTCTGTCGACTTCTCCACTTTCACAGAAGCTGAACTATCCCGATGTCTACATAATTTTGTCCGTCTGAAAAGAAAGTCATCCCACAGTGCATAAGATCATTGCGTATTGAATTCTCTCTCGAGCTATTCGGGATAGTGAACTGACTTCTATAAATGCCCCATACTGTCGGTAGATCTCGAGCAAATCCACATATTCGTTTCCATTTTCCTTAATCAGTGGCCAAGACTTACATCCTGCCATGCGAGCTAGAGCGTCTCGGGGATCTAGACCCTTGACATTGATCAAAAATTGTTGCTCCAATGTATCTCCAGGTTGACCGGCTCGCTTAGGCAATCCCATGATCTTTGAAAATTCATCCATCAGCAGGGTCATCTCTCCCCATGGGAACCAGAATGTACAAGTGCGCGGGTTCCATCGCTCTGCTAGTGCATGGATCAAAATGTTGTTGATTGTTTGCTTCCTTACTGCGGATGTCAGTTCTAACTTACAATTGCTCAGATGGTCCAGAAACATACAAGAGAAATTCTTGAGCCATGAATAATACCACCAGAAAATGAAAGATTCGGTGCTAAGAGTTTGATGCTCGAAAGACTTTGTCGCACCTTATAGGAGATGTGACCCTCAGGAAAGACAGAGTCGAGTTGACTGAATGCCATCGAACTGGAAAATAGAAGAAATTTGAATAAGACCTAGGAAAATACAGGAATTTTTGAAAAAATGTAGGCAGGATAAAAATGAAGTTAGAAATTCAATATCCAGAAGAACAAAAGGATGGAAAATCACCTGGAGTTTTAAGAAAAAAATAGATAATTTGGGAAAAATTGTCCAAGGTTTTGAGAAAATAGCAAGAAATGCTTCATAAATTCGAAAATGAGGTATTTTGGAAAATCATCCAGTATTTTAGAAAAATTGGGGAAATATGGGAAAACAAAGGAAAAATGATTACAATACATCATATACTGCACAAACAATTATGCGCATACAACATTTCCCTAAAAAATTGACTCTAAATGCATCAATTTTGAAAGAGTTGTATGATCCTAATTCTGACTCCAGGCTCAAATCAACTGTATCTAATCATGCTATGTCGATATACTCGAGTCGAAACCCGAAGTATGTGGCATAAAAATTTATCTCCAGTTCTAGGCTTGTGTTTTCCCAACATCCTTGAGCATCTACCGATATACGTTGGACTATGGCCCTTGGTACGTGGCAGGGGGGCGTCAGCCCAAATAAGTGGCCCAGTTATGAGGCTTTGTCTCGAACTATGGTTCTGAAAGAAAGCCTAGCAATGTGAAGACCGGGTAGAAATAGGTGGGGTGTTTTTTTAAAAAATGATCACATGCAAGCAAATCATAAGGCTCTAAGACCAAAAGAAGTAGAATTTTGAAAACTTAGAAGAAGCAAACATTGTTTTCATACAGATCCTAGATTGAGGAGGATTATATGAGACCTAAGTCTATGTGAACATGAAAAATTCTTTCTCAATTTAGTCCTACCAAACCATGCCTAGTCTACATGCAATCCATGTCAGTTGGGTTCAAGTCTAGGCTCCTAGGTTCACATGATATCAGAAAATAAAAGCTGACATTTTATAGAACACAATTTTGATAATTGAACTGAGCTAAGGCACACATTTGATTAGGTGAAGACAGGTCTCATCGCGATCGCCAAACCTGTTATCATAGCAAAAAAAATTTCTCCCTCTATGAGAGAGAGAAATGATTCTGCGAGTCAAACTCGACCAAAGTTTTGAAAATTATTTTTTGAAAATTACTCGCCTCTGTTTTTGAAATTTGTGGGAAAATTTTGTAGAATGGGACTCGCCTATCAGTACGAGGTTCAATCATTCCTGGCACCTTTACTAGGGGTAATTGAACCAAGGATCAATGTGTGCATTAACTAGGCTCAAATATCTAAATCATGCTCTATTTCCTAAAATGCATAGAGAAGCAGGCATGTGCTATGAGATTTTGAAAAAAAAATGCAAGTTTAAAAAACATGATGTTTGCTTGGAATGTTGAAATGTGCTTGGAAAATACTTTGGAAAAGTGATAATTCTGGGGAAATGCTTGAAATATCATTTGAAAACTCAGAGTTTTTGAGAAAATCAATTTCTGAGGACTTAGAAAATTTTGAGAAAATCGATTTCTCTGAATTGAAATAAAAGCATGTGATTGTTTGGAGTACCTTCATGATGCAAATTGAATGAAATGAATGAATGAATGAATGAATATGGATTTGAAAGATATTTCCTAAGGAATTTGAGAAAATCTTTTTGGGAAATGCAGTGCATTTCGAAGTTAGCCTAAGAGTGTGGGCTGAATGTGGCTGATACGAAGATCACAAATCTAGGTTTCATTCGTATTCTAACTATGGCCATATATACGAATTCCACCAAGTTTGTCAACTCCCTAAGAGCTTGTGCACATTATATTCGTGTCAACCATAGTAGATTTGGAAAAATGTACATGAATCATACATCAGATATTGAATTTACGAAAGCAAACTATATGCAATGTAATCCTATCCTAAGCAGAAATTTAAACTCTTATTCTAAATTTATAATTAATTTACATCACTAATTGAATTTAAATAAAGGATAATAAAAGAAATACAACCTTGAATATCTGTGCAAAACTAGAAAACTTGTTAGTAAAAATATGTTGGCTTTTTTGGATTTATCCAGTAATATCTGAAAATTACTAGATTTATCCAGATATAAGCCTTTTTCCATGTTTTTCCTTATATAAACATAATAAAACAGGATGTAAAATTGAAGAAAAAATAAAGATAAATAACTTTGAAATTCATAATTTAGGGGAAATTGATAAAAATACCCCTGAAAATAAGACTATGGCATTGAAATCAGGGTTTTCGAAAAATATTTTGGTAAAATTTTGGATTTAGGGTTTAAAAAGACTCAAATCAAAGCCAAATCGAATATGCAATGTCTTAGCATGATTCTAAATATGTATAAACCCTAAAAACATGAATTTTTATAAAAAAAAACAGAAATATCATAAAAAAAACATGATTTTGCCAGTGTTTCGGGATTCTACGGCCATCCTATTTTGCAATATAATTGATTCAAGCATCAAATGAGTTCCAAAATTAATAAAAATTGACACATGACCTTATGATAACCCTAAAATTAAACTAAAATCATAATAATTTATTTTTAACATTATCTCAATATGAAAATTGCATAAAACCCTAAAATATGTGATTTTTTACCCGCAGGCATGTACCTATCACAGTGTCAGACCCGAATTAGGGATCAAATCATCGTGAAAATTCATAATATTTTATATAGAAATATTAGACAGAAAATTAGAGATTTTCCTTTTTTACAGATTGTCAATCAGATCTCTGTTTAGGGAGATATCGTTTTGGCAATCTATGCTTGAATTTAATGAATATAAAATATATTAAAATAGGTACTTCTGATTTCGAAAACAAGGAAAAATTATAAATCACTTTCAACAATTCTAAAATTTGACAAGTGAATAGCAGACACTTAGACAAAAAATTTCTTTTTTACAGATCGTCAATCAGATCTTCGGTTAGGGAGATACGATTGACACAAGTCAACTTAGGGTTTAAACGGGATGTAACAAGTTATGAGAAACCGATTCTACCTTATGACAAAGGAAAAATAACAAAAAAGAGACAAAGCTATTGCAATTTATGGATCATAAATCAGACCTTGGATGTTGGAGATATTGCATCTGAAAGTTATACATGAATATCAATAGTGATTTCTCGGGTCAGGAATCATGATTCAACTTTATATTTTTTTGACAAGGTTTCCAAATCAAAAACATCTGATTTTTTTATAGGAAATTACTGACAAATCTGTGAACCTACCATAAAAAAATCAAAAAAATTTAACCCATATTTAAACATAAACTAGCATGATTTCTATAGACCTATAATCAAACACACGAATATCCAATAAAACACTAAAAAACTAATCTAAACATGAAAATCAATAAAAAAATACATGAACAACATAACAAAATTTGATTTGATACTGAAATATATAAAATAAACACTAATATGATAAGAAAATAAATAAAAAATCTAAAGTATCCATGGTTGAATTTGATTTTCCCCTTGAAAAGATGGATTTAGCCCATTTAACAGGCAAATCTCATATTTCATTGGTTAAGAACATAAAAAATATATTTCTAAACGATTCCAACGGATTATAATCCTAGAAAACCTTATTAAATAGAGTTAGATAATCTTGTTGGACCGATCTTGAGGTTCTTTGATGAAAATAATACTCAAAATTCAATAATGGAGGGGCGGCAATGGTGGAATCCTTAGTAAAAACATAAAAAAATTAATAAAACATGGAAGGAAAATATAAAATATTACCTTGGGAGTTGCAGCTGCAAGGAGGAAGAAGAAGGTGCTGGGAGGAGAGAGAAGTTTCAAGAAAATAAGAGAGAGAGGAATAGGGGTCGACCCCCCCTATGGGCTCTTTAAATAGAAAGAAATTAGGTTTTCTTTTTTTGGAAAGTTTTTGTTTCCTTAAAACTCTATCTAAAACTATTAGTGGGGGGCGATTTTTATGGGAGATTACTATCCTACTCCTAGCCCTAACTAACCTAATTAGTATCTAATTAAACTCCTAATTAACTTAAAAGACCTCCAAATGTGGTGCCACCTAGTGTGGGCCCACATTGGGTTTTTTAAAACTCCAATTTAAAACTTAAAAAAACAATAGTTAAAAACCAAAGTTAAAATGGATTTTCAAAAATTAATTTTGAATCTTCTAAACCTCTAATCTAACTGAGATGCTGACTAACCCTAGTCTAACCCTGACTTCTTCAAATGTAGCGCCACCCAGAGTGGGCCCCACTTGATTTTTCAAAAATGATTTTAAAACTTGAAAATGAGAGGTTTTTCAAAAGAGGTTTGAAAGTAGACTTGAAATTGAAAGTTTTAAAATGACACATAGTACTAACTGGGTCAGAACTCCTTTAGACATGGCGCCAACTGGGTGGGCCCCACATCAGGGTTTTGAAAAATTGAAATAAAGACTAAAAATGACTTTGAAAATGAGTTAAAATCAATAGATGGAATTCAAAGGTTTTAAAAATAGAGTTCTAAGCGAACTAAAACTCTGAACCAGAGTCCCGAACCAATTAAGACTCTAAGATTTAGGTTTTTGAAAGCCAAATGAAAGAGTTTTTGAAAGATTTTATTAAAACTAGTAAAAATACAGTCAGGGTTAGAGTTCTAACTCAATCGAAACTCTGAAATAGAGTCCTGAATCAACTAGAACTCTGCAAAATAGACTAATTTTCGAAAAACAAATAGAGAAAATGGAAATGAAGGTAGAAACAAAATTCAAAATAGAGTCTTGATCAGATTGGGACTCTTAGACAAAGTGTTGATCGGACTGAAACTCTAGTTTTGGGGTCTTTTCTAAAAAAACAGATGAAAGAATTTGTGAAAACCAGTGAAAATGGCAACAAGTAGTGAAATCAGAACAGAATTCTGATCCAACTGGGACTCTGGGGACAGAGTTCTACTTTGACTAGAACTCTTAAAAAAATTTATTTTTGAAAAAACAAACAAGAAGATTTTGAAAAACAGGTGAAAATAAGGTGAAAATTGAAGTCCAATTCAGAGTCGTGTTCTGACTAGGATTCTGAGGAAGAGTCCTAATTCGACTAGGACTCTGAGAATTTTTTATTTTTTAGAAAGCAAATGATGAGATTTTAAAAAGAACTTTTGAAAACAGGTGAAAATGAAGTTAGAAAATGAACTCAGGATAGAGTCTTGATTTAATTAGGACTATGGGATAGAGTCCGGATTTGATTAGGACTCTAAGATAGAGTCCCAAAATTTTAAAATTCTGTGATAAAAGTGTAAAATTTTTGGTTTCTGGAGAGATAAATGAAGAGATTTTTTAAAGATTCTCTCAAAATTTTGGTTGGGTTCAGAGTCCTGATCCAACTAGGTCTCTTTGAATAGAGTCCTGGTTCAACTAAAGCTCTAAGTTTCTAACTTCTTTCAAAAGATTTTGAAAGATTTGGTTGAAAAAAAGTAAAAATGACAACAAAAGATAGAGTCCGAATCCGACCGAAAATATGAAGAAGGGTTCTAATTTGACTGAAACTCTAAATTTTTGACCCAGAACAAAAGAATTTGAAAAGTTTTATCAAAACAGGTAGAAATGGCAGTAAAACAGAGTCCTGATCCGACTGAGATTCTTGAAAAAGAGTCCTAATCCAACTGGAACTCTAAAATTTTGGGCTAAAATGAAAGATTTTGAAGGTTTTCTCAAAAAGCAGGTAAAAATGGTGGTAAAAGGCAGAGTCCTGATCCGACTGGGACTCTGAAAAAAGAGTCCAGATCCTACTAGGACTCTGAGATTTTTGCCGAAATGTCAGAAATGAACAAGGGATGAGATCACCTTTGATTTAAAATAAAAAAAAAGAGTTTTGAAAAGGTTAAAAAAAGATGAAAAGGTAGAGTTTTGACCCAACTAGGACTCGAGAATTTTTGAGAATTTTGATAAGTAAAGGAATCAAGAAGCGACACTACCTAAATGAGTCTCATTTGTGAATTGAAATCAATTAAAAACAAATCTAGATTATTTTTCTAAAGAAAATAAGATCCTGGGGGTTAACAAATGAAAAATGTCGATTCAAAACCCAGGTTTTAAAATTGAACTTGAAAGAAAAGTTTTAAAATCGAATCTGGAATGAAAGATTTTGAAAACAGGAGTGCTGGATCTCGAAAATGATATGCAATGCCATGTAATGCAATGAAACACCATAAAATGATGATAAGAAATGATGAGAAATGACATGCGATGATATGCAAAATGTAAATCCTGAATGAGGGATTTGAAGTCCCGTACCCCTGGCAGAGATAAAGATTTGGACTTTTCTGTTTGGAGGTAAGAATTGATGATTGAAATCGAGCCAAAAGAGATATTAAATCTTGATTGCAAGATGAAGTATTGAAATTTTTGTAAAATTTGGGCTATGAATAGCCCTGACTCAAATATCGACCAGTTGGTTCCCCGAAGACTGCAGAGAGTGAGTCATAGTGGCAGGAGGCAGGTGTTTGTGAATAAGGGTGAAAATTTGGGGTGTTTACAACTGCTCAAAACTTTCTGTACATTCTGCCTTAGATATGGGTCACTTTGAAATTTATAATTGTTCTTGTATGACAATGAAGTTTTTTTTTTTGCAACTGACTATTTGAGCACAACTAGTTATCGAGGATGCATTTTTCATGAAAAATGTGAGACACTCACATTTTTGGCTTTGGATGTGGCTCCCTATCTACCCACTTCTGCACACTAACCCGTGCTTGCAAATTATCAGCATGACCCAGTTTGCAGTTCTTCGTTGATTGTTGTTGTGCTACAACACTAGAAGATAATGTAAGTGTGGACCCCTTCGTCACAGTCTTTTTATTTGCCATATTGTATTCATAAACATATTCAAAATTTTCTATAATAACAAGACAAAGAATATTGAGAAAACATTGCAAAAAATAAACAAACTATCTGCGAGGATGAGTAATCAGACAAGTCATCGTTGATGGCAATATTGGAAAAGCATTTAAAAAAACAAAAAAGAATATTGTTTGATTCAACTGTTAAATTAACAAAAGAGTACTGTTTGATTCAACCGTTAAACAAAAGGGAACATTGTGCTTATTAAAAAAACACGTCATCGATGGTTTGACAATGATGAAGTGCCACCTATAAATAGTTACCGAAAATATTTGTCAAAAATAATTGTCGAAAGGGAAGCAGGTTGGGGACTACTGGTTGGGACAAAAGATAAAAAAATCGTAGATTATGCGAAAATAAGCAGGTTAGGGACCATATCAGGTTTATATATGATTAGATAAATTCATAAAAAATAAGCAATATAGCATATTTGTCATAAATTCATAAATACTTAAAGTACAATATTTGCGACATAAAGAAATTCACAGATACATTTATGCGAGATCGTGAAGTATATGCAAATAAGTAAGATATTCATGAATTTGTTGTTTATGGCATTTCACACATATTTATGTGAATTCGTGAAGTATATGTGAAAAAATAAGATATTTGCAATTGGAGTTTGACAATTATATTTATGCAAAATATTGACATATAAGAAAAAAGGTAGAATATTTGCGATTTTGGTAGTTTTAATTTCACTGAAAATTCACAAATAAATTTATGCGAGTTCGTGAGGTCTGTATAAAAAAATGTGTGATTCTAGATTTAAGTGTGTGTTTGCACTAGCCGACGAGCGATATAGTTCTATCGCAATAATGCATAAATTCACAATTGCAAAGGGTAAAAGGGTCCTAATGATGTTGGATATTTGCGAGTTTAGACATCAAGAGAAATATCAGAAATTATAAGGTTTTTAGGAAATCATGTCAAATTATCCGTACAGTGCAATTGTTTTTTGTTTGTTTTTACTAAGATTTTTCAAGAGAACAAAAAAAAAATCTCCTTGAGGATTTTGTGGCAAATGAATTACCGTTTTAAGCTTATGCCATTGTGCCTATTGTGGTTTGATAAACATTGGTTATTTTTTAAAATAGTCAAAATATTATGGAATGTTTCACGATGTTATCATGATATTTATGTTTTTATCGGCAATATTTCATGCTAAAAACATCATTGTCATTTTTTACCTATTATTCTATTTCTTTTTCTTTTTCATGCATATTTTACTCTCTAACAAGAAATTAGCCTAATTTTAATTCCTCTTTTCTTCATATAGTAGATGTTTTGAAATTATCACAAGGACGATATTATACCCAAAACCCCGATATTTTCAAAGCATCGTACGTTTAACCTGATAATAACGTGATAAAAGAACTTTTTACCCAGTTTTTAAGGTATTTAGATTTTCATTATTATTTCTTATATATTTTTAGGTATTTATATTCACTAATATTTTTCAGAAGTTTTCCCGCGAAAACTCGTTTTTTCAAAATATCGTGGAATTTTCCCTAACCGATATATACCAAGATCGTGACTACTATTCGTAAAGTCCACCACCGTAGACCACAACGGCCCCAAGCTCCCGCACGTGTTGTAGGCCTCCCCCATCCATCCTCTCGCACGTACGATCCCCACCTTCCTTTCATCCTTCTCTGGTTCTCTTCTTCTTCTTCCCTTTCTCTCAAAAACCCCTAGAGTTTCTTCTCTCAAGAAGAAGAGTAAAATAAATTTTTTTTGTCTCTGTTCATTTTGTCCCTTCATTTTCATGAAATAAGCGAACGACCAAACAAGATCGTCATCAGAAACAGAAGAGAGAAAGAGAGATGATGGACGATATGGAGGACGATGCTCGGTACCCTCCGAATCCTTCGCACCCGCTCGGCCTCCACCACCACCACTCATCCTCCTCCCACCGCCCCAAGCTGCCCGTCCGCAACCCCATTGCCCTCGCTGGCAATCGCTCCAGCTACAACGACGAAGAAGACGATGACGACGACCCGCAGCGCCACCGGAAACCGCAGCAGATCCCCCAGATCAACGACGACGACGACGAGGAGGCGTCGCGCGGCAGCGGCGGTGGAGAGTACGCCCAGCGGCCGGAGAAGCTCAATTACGAGTTCGCCCCTCGGTCGAAGCGATCGCTGCCGCCGCTGCTTGAGTGTCGGCCGTCGCCGGCTGACTGGACCGAGGCGGCGACGCAGGCCCTGCTCGACGTCTGGGGCGAGCGGTTCGTGCAACTCGGCCGGAAGAGCCTCCGCTCCGACGAGTGGCTCGACGTTGCCGAGAAGGTCTCGGCAGCCGCCAAGATCCGCCTCACCGACGCGCAGTGCCGGAACCGGCTCGACACGCTGAAGAAGAAGTACAAGAGGGAGAAGTCGAAGCTCGTCGAATCCGGTAGCGGCGGCAGCAGCCGGTGGGTCTACTTCGAGCGGATGGATTCGCTCATGGGCTCCCCGCCCCCTCCGCAGCCCTCCCTGCAGCCGCTCGCCTGCGGGATCGATTCCGGAGAGTATGTGTTCGCGAATTCTAGGGTTTATATGGACCAGGCGAACGGACTTGACAAGGTGGGGGATAGCTCGGAGTCGGGGTCGGGGTCGGAGAATGATGATGACGGAGAGGAGGATGAGTATGACGACTCTGATTTCCCACCACCGAAGAAGGTGAGACCAGACCCTGCGAGGGCCGGCGCGGAAGAGGAGGGGGAAGACGAAGATGCCGCATCGTTCGGGATGCTGGCTGAGTCGATCCAAAGGTTTGGGGAGATCTACGAGAAGATTGAAAACAGCAAAAGGCAGCAGATGATTGAGTTGGAGAAGATAAGGATGGAGTTTCAGAGGGACCTGGAGATGCAGAAGAGGCAGATGTTAGAGAGGACTCAGGCGGAAATCGCCAGGATAAAGAAAGGCGATAAGGATATTGACGCCTCTGTCACACGCGCAAGTGGGTGAAGCAGAAAAATGTATGTTTTCCTCCAATGTTTGAAAAAGAAATTTACCTGCGCATTCGGATTGGTGCTAGTGGTGTTCATCTTTATAGAATTCTCTTCTTTGATGAACTTGTTTGGGGAAAATTTGTTTCACGGGGTCGTCAATCAGGTGCATTCATGAAATTGAAGCAAAGAATATCTTCTGCTTTTGGGTGCATGGGATTTGATAGTATCTCAATTGGCAGCGTAATTTTTGCATGATATTATGTGTTCATCTCTGTTACATTGATGTTGTTGTGTTATTGGAACTGCGATTTTAGAAGTGGCGTGTGGGGATGATTCAACCTTGGTAGCTGTATGTTTTAAGCTTGGAAGGGCAACTAATGGGACTCTTTGCTTTGCTGTATTCTTGGTAAGGTATAGTGTTTTTGTGTATTTGGAGCTTAAATTGCAGGCTTATCTTTTCATGTGGACACTGGAGATTAACTCTTCAAACAGACGACCTGTTGTCTCCACTATCCCTTTCACAACTGTTGTAGCAAGCGGATGTTAGAAAGATACTTGCTTTGCTAATGGAGAATGATTGCATGACTGTGCAGTCACTGATGGATAAAAGGTCCCACATTTTTTTGCTGCTACATGTGAAGATTCTTTCTGAAAGACTTCATTTTTTTTCTTAAATTCCCTGAATTTTCCCTGGCTTTGCACATACAACAGCACAATGACGATAACTTCTTTTCTGGACAATGCACAACCTTATTATTGCCCTTGGGGAGTTATTCTTCTTGTGATTTGAGGAGGAAAGTCTAACGTTCGTTATAGTTTTGAGTTTTTTTTTTTCTTTTTCATCTTTTACCATTTTGAGGGAACTTATAATGTTGGAAGCATGCTAGGAGTAATATTGCTTTCCTTATTTATGCTGGAAAAGTTTGCTGTGATGAGTGATGAATTAATGCAAGTGATCCAAAAACTCTGTTAGCTTTTCCTAATTGTGTTTATTGGAAAAAAAGTTGTTCTTGTAACTTGTATTCTTTTGTTTGGTATCATGGTGTGAATGGCTTCATTAAGTAACCATTATTGATTTTGAAAGCTATCCTTTTTATTTGGTCCATAGCGATGAACTTTTGTTGTTATCCTATGTTTGCCATTTTGATCCTAGATGTATGGTGGTTGATTGATCATGTTTTTTGCATTAGATCATTTTTCCTTGCTTATGTGGAAAAGGAAGTAACTAGCCCAATTTGAGTGTAGCTTCTTTTATTGATTACTGCTAATACACAAAACTTGTAAAAACTCAAGATTTCTCGAGGGGTATTGGTTCATCGCCATGATGTATAATATCATAGATTTCATTCCACACAGTTTTAAGTGCTTATATTTTATGACCAAACATTGGTTATAATATGGTTGTGAGTATGATCATAAGTCTGTACTACTTTATTATTATGTCCAACCACTTGTAATAGATTAATCATATAGTAACAAAAATAAGTACAGAGACAAGTTGGGTTAGCATGTGGATAATATTGTGAGAAAGACACTAAGCCTTGACTCATAACTTGCCAAAGGTGCATATACATTAGATATACTTGATAGTTGTCCATTTCGCTTGGTTTATAGCATGCTAGTGTACATTGCCATGATATTATATGATATATAAAACAAAAATTTTGGTGGTCAATTGCAGTTAGTGAGTACATAATATGATTTTATACTGTCTAAAGTAGTCCCTATCTGTAAGACAGTTAGGCAGCACATTCTGGTGATATAAATGGGCAGTTAATGTTGTTCTGAGTGCATTAGTGGAACTATCTACAAAATAAGACATTTTCTGATTATTTGGTGCTCTTTTGAAATCCATGGAATATCAGAATAAGTTGAGATATATATTGAATGAATTTTTGGTGGAGTATTGGTAAACTAATGTTAACACATACTTTTGTATGACTTTGTTCATGCTATTAAGGAAGCATGTTTTGTGTTTCTTGACAACAACCATTATGTCTGAATTCCCTCACAAAAAAAAAAACAACCACTATGTCTGAATTGAAAGGGAGAACTTAGCTGAGTTCTTTTGTTCTTGCATTTTGTGTTATGTTCTAGCCAGTCTGCAGCTAGTTCAATGATTCTCTGTAATGCTTCAGATGACTGGTCTTAAGGATCCGTACTCATTAAGCTGTGTGGAATATATTTTCTTGATGATGCTAGACATGTAAGTGCTCTTTGTTAACTCCGTATAAAAGAGTGCAGCTTATCATTGATGAATTTGGAAAAGAAAACAAAAGCCTGCAGAGGCTTATGCTTCTTTTTCATTTCTAAGCAGTCTTTAATCCATGAAATATTCATTTTCTCATCTTATTGAGTATGATCACTTCATCCGCAGCCATTGCTTCTAAGTATATACTGGCATCTTGAAATGACCTTTATATACTCAATCACGCGATTTTCTACCCTTGCGTGGTGCATGTTGAAGCTTGCAGTATGTACCTTGTGTCGTGAATAAACTTTGAGATGAAGATTGGATTTGTAGGATGCAAGGGAAATACAGTGATAAAAGCTCAATCTTGACATAGTCCATTACTCAGTATGCTGTCAACTCACTCTTCCTTTCTGTGGTCCAAGTTTGATTCATCCATGGTCGGAGTCATTATTGATTACCTGGTCATATTGAGTTTTTTTCTTTTGAAACCACAGGTTGAAGGACCATGGTGCAAAAGTTTACAATGAACTCCCTTGCTATGCCACATGGACACTTCACTTAGCATGCATGTCCCATGTTGACATGACACAACACTTGGACACACCAGAACAGTTTATGGACACAGTCAAAGTGTCGGACATAATGAACATTGTGCCATTAACTTTATTTATTTCCTTTTGTGATTTTGTTTGCTTATTTTGTAATCACTTGCATTCTTTTTCTTTTAAAATTTGTCATGAGTTACGTTACATTTTAATTTTAACTTAGTTTAATTCTTTGATGTTTTCAGTTATAATGATTTTGAATTGTTGTTCAAGAGATTGCACTTGAGATGATATTCATGTCTTATTGCTATAGGTTAAGAATTAACCCCCCCCCCCCCCCCCCCCCCCCACACACACACACACACACACCTGTGTGTATGTGTTTATGACCATGTCCCTATGTCCTAATTTTTGAAAACATCCATGTCATACTAAGTGCATCCACATTCCCCCATCCATATCCATGTGACATAGTCCCTTGGCTTATATGAAATTCGGTGTTGCTTTTTGCTCTCTTTTTCTTTTTTGAATATTTCTATATTGGGAAATTTCTCTCTCTCTCTCTCTCTCACTTGCAAAGACACACATGCCACAAAAGCATGATCTGCTGAGTTGTCACTGTTTTTGGCTTAAAAAGAAAAAGAGGGAGAAGAATGACTGGAAATGTTTGGTTTTGCAGGAGTTGGTGAAAGAAAGGTGGAAGCTCTGAAGCTGAGAGTTGAAGAATTGCAAGCATAAAAGTTGGGAAGTTGAATGATGATTTTACTTATCCATATCAATTTCAGCATGCTGAGAATGGGAAGCCCCTGTTCTACTGTACCTCTTAGTGTATAATTTTATACCACTTGACTAGTCTTTTTATATAATGTTTTAGTTGTTGCTTGGGTAGCATACTGCTATTAATAAATACTGCTTACGAGTCAGTTATCATGGTGTATATATGTTTCAGTTATGCCATTCTTTAAGGCTTAAACTAAATCATTCTTATTTATAAGGGGTTGCTTCTGATTCCGGCTGAGAACTTTTTCA
Organism: Nuphar pumila; assembly: GCF_984573655.1. Classification (NCBI taxonomy): domain Eukaryota; kingdom Viridiplantae; phylum Streptophyta; class Magnoliopsida; order Nymphaeales; family Nymphaeaceae; genus Nuphar; species Nuphar pumila. The sequence goes on along the minus strand of NC_143257.1, from coordinate 49,477,845 downwards.
GAGCCATTCATTGTGGAGGAGCTTCTTATAGAAGACATAAAGTAGAGAAGCTTCTTTTCTTTCATATTGTCCTGAAACAATCTGATACATGAGATGGGGCTTTCATATATATTCATCATCCTACATGACTTCCAATTGCATCACTGGGAATTCATTCTGATTTTTTTGAGGTACTCACACCCTTCACAAAGTAAGCCATTCTTTTGTTTGGTTCCCAAACTTGTGGACATGAAGTTTGCATTCTTATTGTCTGAACCAGAGAATTTGGCAGTTCAAATCCTTTTTTCTTTTTTCGGGTGGCAAGAATACTGTGTATATATATGAGCAGTATTATATTTGGTGCAGTCGGCTGAACCATAGTATCTGGTGGAAAGGTATGGCTGCGAGCTTCACTTACTCAATCTGATCCCATGGATGTGTTCAAGTTGATTAGTTTATTAGGAATGGCCCTTTGGAGGAAGCTTCGTATGGTAACTTGGAAGGGAGTTGAATGAGCAGGACATTATGGTCACGATGAAGAGTGACGAACTACACATATTTGATTGTGTGTTTTCGATGTAAAAATGTGATTTTGGTGCACTGTAAAACTGTTGGTTGTGAAACACTTAAAAGTCCTGCTTACACAGGTGGATCTAAATCATGTTTTTGACTAAATAAATCATGTAGATCATATCCATAGAGTGACCCCAGAGATGGACCTATATTAGGATGGGGAAGGGGATGAAATATCTTGTTTATGTTTGCCCCAGCGCCCCCCCACCCCCACCCCAATAAAAGTTTTCTGGGTCCGTCCCTGATTGACCCTCAAAAGGTAAAAAGGAAAATGGTGGTTTCTAGCATAGTATGGTGCAGTTGAGATAGCAAATATCAACCTAAATAATCATATAACAAAAGTACTATTTGGTGTTTATGAAGAACTCATCTGCAGAACTCTATTGGGATGACAGTGAGATGCTCTGTTTTCTTCGTGTAGAGAGAGAGAGAGAGAGAGAGAGAGAGAGAGTATTTCAAAATTTTCAGCATACAAGTTGCCGCAGAAAGATGGTTACAAGCTGCAGAAGTTGGATATATAGGGGGAGCAAATAGCATTTCGTCGTTGTAGAGAGGTTTTTCTTTTTCATTATCTTATCAAACAAGCTGGGAAGGTAAAATAGAAGACAGCATTCATTATGGTCTCCGTGACAAGAACTGAAGAATACATAGAAACTAGCAGGAGAAATTCACATATCCTAATCCCTCTGCACACTCTAAACTAAAATATGCCCTCAACAAACCTCAAGGTTATGTTGTTCAACAAGGCCATCATGAGAGCTGCATGCCTCCTACCCTCTAGCAGACTCTTAGCTCTAACCAAGGCCATCATGAGAGCTGTCTGCCTCCTACCCTCTAGCAGACTCTCAGCTCTAACCAAGGCCATATATCCGCAGCAGTCAACCTCCAGAACAGTGGACACATTTGCCAAACTACACAAGATCATGATGTTAGCAAAGCCAATGCAATAGGGAATCCCAATGACTCCTATAATTAACCAAGAAATCCATGCTGTGGAACAAATATTTAGTCCTAAACAAAATACTGGTACCCTTGTTATGAAGATGTAGAACATGAATGTCAACCCCGAACCAACCAACAATTCCCAAAAATATGTATGAAGCAGCTTCGACCAAATAGTCCATCTTTCTCTTACTGGTGTCCTTTGTGTACTTGGGTTGACTCCACTGTAAGTGTCTGCAACAGCATTGATGGTGGCAGCTTTTGCTAGGAGGGAGAAAGTGAATGGAGGTAAATGGCTGCTGTGGGGAGATATCTTGTTGCAGGAAGCTATAATGAGTTGCTGCCATGGTGGAGAAGGGCACCACTGTTTGGAAGTGATGAACTAAGAAATGGGATTCAAACAGAAGGATAGTAAAGGGTGAGAAAAGGAAGACCAAGATGGAGTTTAAAAATGTTGGGTGAAGCAGCAAAATTCTGATGCCTTCTTTGAAAATTTGAGATGAGTTCATGAAGGGAAAAGATTCATGGAGCTGGGTTCTACTGGGCATTGTGCTAGAAGATTGAAGTTGAGGTTCTGCAGTTGGTCTTTGCAACATATAGGTTGGATTAATGTAAGTTTAGGTTGCTTCCAATTTATTTTTTAGAAAAATGACCCTACTCATCCCCTAAAAACCCTATAATTTTTTATATTCTTTCGATGTCTAAAATCGCAAATATCCAACATCGTTATGACCCTTTTACCCTTTATAACTGCGAATTTAGGCTTTTTTGTGATAAAATTGTATCTCCCATCGGCCATCTCCAACACCCACTTCAATTCAGAATCACAGATTTTTTATGCAAATTTAAACCTCACAAACTCACATAAATTTTTTTACGAAATTTCGGTTGAATTGAAACGACCAAAATCACAAATATCCTACTCTTTTGTATATAATAAAATATTTTGCATTAATATATTTGTGAAACACCTCTCACAAATATCCTACTATTTTGCGTATACTTCTCGAAATCGTATAAATTTATATGCGAAACACTTACCACTAATTTCGCAAATAGCTTACTTTTTTGCATATATTGCACGCTCTCGCGTGAAGTTATTTGCGAATTTTCAGATATAGCAAATATTGTAGTTAAATATTTATGAAATTATGATAAAAATATGCGATATTTTTTATTTTTTGCAAATTTCTTGAATCATATATAAACCCACTATGAATTTTCGCATATAACAACCCAAATAACAATGAATGCAAGTAAATAAACATTCAAATCATTTAAACATTCAAATGTTTTGAAAACATATAAACAATGACGTTATATATAAATCATTCAATATTGCTTTCAGTTTGAATATTCAAATCATTTAAACATTCAACAATGGTTTTTATTTAAACATTCAAATAATTTAAACACTCAAGAGTGGTTTTAGTTTTACATTCAAATCATTTAAACATTCAATCAATGACATTATATACAAATGAATGACAAACAAACAACTTTATATAAAAATTCATTCAGAGAAACATTCAAATGACATTATATACAAATCAATGAGTTACAATGTCGATCTTCAAAAATATACAAAAAATAAAAAAATAATCAAATGAATTTCTCCGGTTGAGGATGTTGTGATTGTCGTGATCATAGCTCCTCAATGACTTTATTTGTGTTCTCTAAAAGGTCAACTTGAGTACATATCATATCTTCTTGAGTACATATCATATTCTTCAACATACATATTTTTTTAAGTGCAAGAGCCAACACTCCCTTTGATCCACTTACGACCTTTTTGTACTTCTCTTCAACTTTCTTATTCTCCTTAAAGGCCTTCTTTACCATTGAAGAATATACAACATGTTGGGCGGCTACAAAATTGTCATTGGTGGCACGTTCCATAGATGACATGTAATGCCCCAAAAAATATAAGATTTTTTTTAATATATAATAATGCAACGACTTTACCAATGGATAAGTTTCAATCGTACCAAGCACAAGACGCCCCCGTCTGAGCGCAAGCACGAACGTGTCTTACCTTCCTAGTACCAGATCTAGTACGGAACTATCGTTATCAAACCGATTAAATACATTATATAAAAAAAGAATCATTAACTTAAAAAACTCATCAATGTCATTGTTTTAACTGAATTAAGCTCTAAAGAGTCAGCATGTGTATGCATCGCGTTTAATAGCTCCTTATAACAAAGTTTAAGAAAGGGCATCCAATTGGTAAAAATATATTTTTAATTATGTTGAAAATACTAATTTAAAATCAGATAAACATTTTAGATTTTTGGTTAAACATCTCAGGCAGGTTAGAATTAGTAAACACATCACATTCAACCATCAATATAAAATTAATCTAAATGTTAAATGATTCAACATAAAATATAAACCATTCATATATTCTATTTTAAAATTTAGAATTTAAACAATCAATCAAAATGTCTAAATAAAAGTCTAAACAGATGTCTCAGGAACCCCAACGATTGGTTTCACACAACACTGTTGAGAAACTATGTTTTGATGACACATAATATGATATACTGTCATATATGCTTTAATATGATATGATGATATGCCTTCGTGAAAAATGTTATATTATGACTATATATGATTTGTCATGTATTTAACGAGTACTTGATGCAAGGTTATTTCACCTAAAAAGAATGGAGACAACCTGCTCAAGTACAACTATTTGATGAAATCATACTCTCTGAAGAAAAAGCTTGATGGGCCATACATTCTTAAAGATCATCCAAGGAGATCGACTACTTCAAGATGAAGACTTTTTTCTTCTTTAGAGTCATATGTAACAAAACCTTCAGAAGCATACATATTGCATATTTCATATTACATGCTTTATCATACAAGTCATCTATTTTACAAAAAGCTATGTCTTCATAAAAGGATACGATATTTCAAAAAGCACCTTTTTGAAACAAATTATTGTACTTTCTTACAAGTATTTATGAAAAAGGTATTTTGACAAGATATAATAGCTCATGATTTCAAAAGCATTAATTGTACCTTCTAACATGCATTTATGAAAAAGACAACTTAAAAAGAAACAAAAGCTAATGATTTCAAGTATGAAAGAAAAATACAAAATGAATTTAAGTCATAATACATAATCAACTATCTTGAATTGACAAAACAAATATTATTATATACAAGACAATTGTGTTTTGAAAAAGACTTTATACACTCAAGAATGTCGACTTACTTAAAGTCATCATTCTTTCTGTAAGCATTAAAAGCCACCTCAAAAGCATTTGAAAAATGACTATTTATTTTATAATAAAATCTACAACTCAAGAATGTCGACTTACTTAAAGTCACCATTCTTTCTGTAAACATTAAATGACACCTCAAAAAGCATTTGAGAAATGACCATTTATAAATAAAATATTCAACAAAGCATTTATTGTACTTACATATATTTAACCAAAGAAGTGACAATTTGTAAGAAAAGTACTAATATACTACAAATCATTAAATTGAGTAAAGACAAAACTACATGATAACTTACACTCCAACGTTCAATGTACTACAAATCATTTATTATAAGAATAAACCTTTTACAAATTATATCTCATTTAAAATACAATAACGAATAGTGTACCCCAAATGCTATACTTATGGAAAGAAGACTTTTCAAAAAAGCAATATAGTACACATATCTTTTTACACAAAGTTGTTTTTGAAATGACTTGACATCTCATATCTCAAAAGGACAATCATTTAAAAAAGGCAACGATTATTTTCTTGAGGCTATATATACACTAACAAAATAGTATTTTGAACAAGAAATGTGAGCTTACAAAGAGAAAAATTCTTATTCAATATTTGAAAAAGAGAGCCTAGAAAAAGAAAGAGAAAAGAAAGAGAAAAAGTCAAGAAAAACTCTTTGACAAAGAGAATCATTTGTGTGAAAAGAAAAGAACATTCTGAGAATCTTCATTCGTGCATTCATATCATTCTGAAGGTTCTATAGGAAGTATTGTAACTTTTTGTTATTCACTGTATCCCTTCTCTGTTGAGAGAAGTAGTCCTCTGAGAAAGAGGGTGTTTCCCTTCTCAGTTGAGAGAAGTAGACCTCTGAGAAAGAGGGTGTTTCCCTTCTCTGTTGAGAGAAGTAGACCTCTGGGAAAGAGGGTGTTTCCCTTCTCTGTTGAGAGAAGTAAACCTCTGAGGAAGAGGGTGTTGTACTATTTATCCGGTAACTCGGATTTTATAGTGAAAGGCTCAAGTGTTTTGCTTCAGGACTGGATGTAGGTCAGTAACTCGACCAAACCAGTATAAATCTTGTGTTTTATGTGTTGTGTCTGATTGCCTTTAATTTTTATATTACTGATCTTTATTATATTTTACTATTCACCCCCCTCTAGTGAAATTTCATTTGGTATCAGAGCAGGTTTTGCTGGTTTCGACATAACAAGTCTTCCAGCATAAATGACATCTACCTCTTATACTCGTAATATTGAAGGACAACATGCATCTCGCCCTCCTTTCTTCAACGACTCCAACTATGGATACTGGAAATGCAGAATAACTATATTTATAAAGTCTATAGATTTTGCTGTATGGAAAATTGTTGAATATCCATACACATCTCCATCCTCAGACTATAGCTTATGGTCTGATGAAGAAAAGAAGATGGCAAATCTAAATACAAAGGCTATGAATGCTTTGTATTGTGCCATTGATCAAAATGAATTTAACAAAATATCTATTTGTGAATCTGCTTATGATATTTGGCATTCTCTGAAAGTTATTTATGAAGTAGCCAACAAAGTGAAAGAAGCCAAGATCTCATCTCTGGTTCGAAAATATGAGCTGTTCAAAATGAACAAAGATGAACCCGTCACAGAGATATTTAAAAGATTCACAAACATCACCAACGACCTTAAATATTTGGGAGAAACCTATTCCCAGATTGATAAGGTGAAAAAAATCTTGAGGTCTCTCACAACTGATTGGGAGAAAAAGACAACCGCAATTGAAAAAGCTCAAGATTTATCCAAGCTTACAGTGGATGACTTAATAGGCAATCTTATGGCCTATGTGTTACGACAATGAAGCCATACATGATACTTCAAGTACAAGGTTTTGATGATGAGCAAGTAGAATCAACTGCATTTCAGCTAAGGCTATGAAGAAATTGAAGAATTCAGTGAAGAATCCTTGAAGACTAGTGTGCAAATGTTTAATTCATTAAAAGTCTTAGATTCTTGTAAGAGCCTTACTTAGAGTGCATATTTAGGTTGCATTTCACCTTAAAAGTCTTTAGAAAAACTTTTCTAAAAGAAACTCTTTTTAGAAAACTCTTTTCTTAAATTTTCATGTTTATTAGTCGACCAATAGACTTATCAGTCGACTAATCCTTTCGCGCCATATTTTCCAAAAAATCATTTTTGTCAAATTAGTCGACCGAAGGTTTTATCAGTCGACTGGACAGAATGTCTGTTTTCTGGAAAATTAGCAGCAGTCGATTAATGGTTTTATCAGTCGACTGAACAAAACATGTGTTTTCTGAAAATTTAGCAGCAGTCGACTAATGCTTTTTATCAGTCGACCGAACAGAATGTTTGTTTTTCAGAAGTTTTTAGCAGCAGTCGACTAAAAGGTTTTTCAGTCTACTGATAATATTATCAGTCGACTAACTTTTCTCAAGTCGACTAAGTTTCAAAAGTTCAGATTTTCAAACGGCTCGATTAACAGATCAGTCGACCAACGATAACTGTCAGTCTACTAATAACTAACTATTAGTCGACTAACTGATGTTTCAGTCGACTAATTTTGCCGTTTTCCTGAAACTTCAAAAAGGCGTGTCTTTTCATTTTTCAAACATTTTGATCGTTCGAAATGGACCGTTTTGACACCCTTTCATACTCTCAACGTATGAAATCCTTTAACTATAAATATGAGTGCATTTTACACTCAAAAACAACAATTCAATCGATTTGAATCTTGCTTTTCACTCTTATTCAGTCAAGTATTGATTTTCTCACTCACGTGATATTTTCACTTCAGTTTTTCACTCAAATCACTTTGAGAGATAGTGAATTCGTGAGTAGAGTGTTTCAACAACCTCAAAAGCCAATTGCATCTCATTTGCATTCAAAAGGAAGGCTCATAGGTTTTATTGTAAGTTGTTATTTCTTTTGTGTAAAAAGAATGACTCCTTGATGTAAAAGAGTTGTTTGCTTTCAGTGGGATTGTTACTGAAAGTGGGACCGGTTATGGTCTGTGTGATCTTGTAGTTTACAAGGTTGATAGTGGAAAATCTCAAGCGGGTTTTGCTTGGGGACTGGATGTAGGTCGGGTTTGACCGAACCAGGATAAAATCTTATGTTCTTTGTGTGTTTGCTTTGAGATTTGCAAAATCCTTCAATATTCCGCAGAAAGTTTTAAAAGCACTATTCACCCCCTCTAGTGCTCGTTGCCTCGATCCTAGTGCACTTTCATTTGGTATCAGAGCACAGGTTTGCTATTACTTTGATTTGACCATCATCTAGCATGGCAACTACAACATCTCAGCACAAAGAAGGAAGCTCCTCTGTTCGTCCTCCTCTCTTCGATGGAACAAACTATGGATACTGGAAAGTAAGAATGACAATATTCCTGCAATCCATGGATCTCGATATCTGGAGAGTTGTTTAAGAAAAGTACCAAACTCCATCAACTGATTTCAGCCGATGGACCGATGAAGAAAAGAATACTGCTTCACTTAATGCCAAGGCAATGAATGCCTTATATTGTGGCGTTGATAAGGTAGAGTTCAATCACATCTCTCAATGCTCTACAGCTAATGAAATCTGGCATACTCTTCTCGTAACACACGAAGGTACGTCAAAGGTAAAGGAATCTAAAATTGCTTCTTTAGTTCATAAATTTGAATTGTTCAAAATGAAGCAAAATGAATCTATATCGGACATGGTAACTAGAATGACCGATATAACTAACACTTTGAAATCCCTTGGAAAAAAATATTCATAAGTGGATTTAGTCAGAAAGATTCTAAGGTGTTTAACTCCTGAATGGGAGAGAAAAACCACTGCTATTGAAAAAGCAAATGATCTCAATACTCTCACTCTTGAAGACTTAGTTGGTAACCTAATGGCATATGAGGTCCAACTTCAAGACAGACAAGAAGAAGAGCCTAAAAAGAAATCTCTTGCTTTTAAGGCTACTTCTGACTTAGAAAATTCTGAAGAAGATGAAGATGAAGATATTGCCCTCATCACAAGGCAATTCAGAAGATTCATCAAAAAGGGAAGATTTCAAAGAAAGGCAAAGAAAACAGATTCTTCCATTCCCAATGAAGTAAAGTGCTTTAACTGCAAAAAGGCAGGACATATCAAGAAAGATTCTCCTCTTCTCAAATTCAAGCCCAAGGACCAATTCAAGAAGAAAAAGGCATTTCAAGCCTGTTGGGATGATAGTGACTCCTCTTCCGATGAAGAATCAAATGAAGAAGTCGCCAACATGTGTTTTGTAGCACAAGAAGAATCGGTAAGTCAATTTGACTATGATGAGTTATTTGAAGCATTTAATGATTTATATGCTAAATTTAAGAGTCTTAGTTCTAAAAATAAAGAGTTAAAAACTGAAAATTTAACTCTTGACTCTCAAAATAAAGTGTTACTTCAAGAAATAGAAGATCTCAAGAAGGAAAATTCTTGCTAGGCAATTGAGATAAAAAAAATTGGAGTTAGAACCAATCTCTTACAAAAAGAAATATCTAGTCTTAAAGAAAAGTCAAATGATCTTCTTTCTATAGTGACCAAATTTACAAATGGTCAAGAGAATCTAGAAAAACTTCTTGGTTCTCAAAGATGCTCGGTTAATAAAACCGGATTGGGATATAGCTTCTTTGATACTCAAAATAGACCAAACTATGTGGTGAAAAATCAAAGACATTATTCTCAACCTTTTGTTCATAAAACTAAATTTTCTAGTTCTAATAGAAATGCATCTAGAAATGATTATTCTAGAAATGTTTATTCTAAATCCTTTTATAGAAAGAATAATTATTATCAAAGGAAACCAAAATCCAAATGGATATGGGTTCCTAAGACTAACTCTCATGGACCCGAAAATAGAAAGGGGTCAAATGCTCTGTTGTCTGATTTTGTTGTAGGTACACAACATAAGGAGCAAATGGATATTGGACAGCGGCTGTTCCAAACATATGACTGGAAGGCCAGAGTTATTTTCCACCCTCCAAAATAAGGATGGAGGAACCATCACCTTTGGTGACAATAACAAGGGAAAAGTGATAGGTATTGGTAATATTGGTAATCCAAAATTTTCCTTGATAGAAAATGTTCTTTTAGTAGATGGTTTAATGCATAATTTAATATCTATTAGTCAATTATGTGATAAAAGTTTTCATGTTTCTTTTGAAAATGATTTATGCTTAATTTCTGATTTTCAATCTAAAAAGATCATTTTTAAAGGTAAAAGAAGAAACAATGTGTATGAACTATATCTAGATGAATTACCCTCTTTTAATGAAAAATGTCTTATTGTTTCAAATGAAATTCAATGGTTATGGCACAAGAGACTTGGACATGTTAATTTTAAAATTATTTCAAAATTATCCAAGAATGATCTTGTAAGAGGCCTACCTAGAATACCATATAAAAAGGATCACTTATGTGATGCTTGTCAAAAGGGTAAACAAATTAAGAGTTCTTTTAAAGCTAAAGATATAGTTTCAACAAAACGTCCTCTTGAACTTTTACATTTAGATCTATTTGGACCATCTAGAATTCAAAGTTTGAATGGTAGCAAGTATGCTTTTGTTATAGTAGATGATTATTCTCGATTTACATGGGTGATTTTTCTAAAAAGCAAAAATGATGTTTTTTTTCAGAATTTTCTAAACTTTGTAGAAGAATTACAAATGAAAAATCTACATCTATTATTAAAATTCGTAGTGATCATGGTGGTGAATTTGAAAATGAATCTTTTCTAAAGTTTTGTGATTTACATGGTATATCTCACAACTTTGCTTTTCCTAGAGCAGCTCCACAAAATGGAGTTGTTGAAAGAAAGAATAGAACTTTGCAAGAATGTGCTAGAACCATGCTTCAAGATAAAAATTTACCAAAATATTTTTGGGCTGAAGCAATTAATACAGCATGTTATGTCTTAAATCGTGTTCTTATTCGACCAATTTTACATAAAACATGTTTTGAATTGTATTATGATCGTATACCAAAGATCTCATATTTCAAAATTTTTGGTAGTAAATGTTTCTTGTTAAATACCAAAGATAATCTTGATAAGTTTGATTCAAAATCAGATGAATCAATATTTCATGGATATTCTTCTAGAAGTAAAGCATATCGTATTTTCAATAAAAGAACATCTTGTATTGAAGAATCTCTACATGTTGCATTTGATGAGAATTGTGAGCAGGTTATTCCTCTAAGCGAAGAAGAAGAAGCAATACTTCAAGAAGAACCCTTGATAGATAGTACTTCTCAAGAAAATATTCCTCTTCAACCGGTTTGGAAAGAAGTTCCTAATCATCCACATGAACAACTTATTGGTGAAATAAAGAGTGGTGTCCAAACTAGAAGGCAGTTAGAAAAATATATTGCAAATGTTGCTTTCATATCTAAATTAGAACCAAAGAATATCAATGAGGCATGTGATGATGAATTTTGGCTTTTAGCCATGTCTGAAGAACTTAACCAATTTACTAGGAATGATGTTTGGGATCTAGTTGATAGACCAAAGGATCATCCAGTAATTGGAACAAGATGGGTCTTCCGAAATAAGCTGGATGAAAATAATGAAGTCATTCGTAACAAAGCAAGGCTAGTGGCACAAGGCTATAATCAAGAAGAAGGCATAGATTTTGATGAAACCTATGCACCAGTGGCTCGATTAGAGTCAATTCGTATGATGCTTGCTTTTGCTAGTTACATGAACTTCAAGTTATATCAAATTGATGTTAAGAGTGCATTCTTAAATGGACACATTAATGAAGAAGTTTATGTAGAGCAACCCCCAGGCTTTGAAAATGAGAAATATCTAGAAAAGGTCTACAAATTGAAAAGAGCTCTGTATGGACTCAAACAAGCACCAAGAGCGTGGTATGAAAGACAACGAAATTTTCTAGAACAATCTGGTTTTTCCATTGGTCGGGTAGACTCCACTTTATTTATTAAACATTTTAATTCAGATATTCTTATTGTGCAAATTTATGTTGATGACATAATATTTGGTTCTACTAATGATTCTCTTTGTAAAGAATTTGCTAAGGCTATGCAGGAAGAGTTTGAAATGAGCTTGATGGGCGAATTAAACTACGTCCTTGGACTTCAAATAAAGCAAACTGAAGAAGGAATCTTCATTAATCAGGGTAAGTATACAAAAGAACTTCTCAAGAGATTTGGGATGGACTCATCGAAATCAAGAAGGAATCCTATGAGTACAACTACTTCTCTTGATAAAGATGAAAATGGTAAAAGTGTAGATACTAAGCTCTACAGAGGTATGATCGGATCTCTATTATACTTAACTGCTAGTCGACCTGATATTATGTTTAGTGTTTGTATGTGTGCAAGATTTCAAGCTAATCTAAAGGAATCTCATTTAACTGCAGTAAAACAAATTCTTCGTTATTTGAAAGATACTTCAGATTTCGGTTTGTTTTACCCAAAATCATCTTCCTTTGATTTAGTTTCATATAGTGATGCAGATTTTGCAGGAATTAAATCTGATCGCAAGAGTACTAGTGGAACTTGTCATTTCTTGGAAAATTCCTTAGTCTCTTGGTTTAGTAAAAAGCAAAATTCAGTATCACTCTCAACAACTGAAGCTGAATATATAGCGGCTAGTTTAGCATGTTCACAAGTACTTTGGATGAAACAGACATTAAAAGATTTTGGTTTAAACTACTCCACAACAACTATTTATTGTGATAACACTAGTGCTATAAATCTTTCGAAAAATCCTATTCAGCACTCAAGAACTAAGCATATTGAAGTTAGACATCATTTTTTAAGAGATCATGTGTTAAAAGGAGATATTTCGTTAAATTTTATTTCTACTAAAGAACAACATGTCGATATCTTCACTAAACCTCTTAAAAATGAAGATTTTATGAGAATTAGGAGAGAACTAGGTATTTGCTCATTTTTGGATTTATAAAAATGCTGATTTTTGAACAAAATCTCAAAATCGCACTATATTAGTCGACCGATAAAATTCTAGTCAACTGGTGTTTTTATATTTTGGAATGTATCGCATCATATTAGTCGACCGATATAGTTCTAGTCGACTGATGATATTTTTTTAAAATAAGTTGCACTTTTTAAGTCGACCGATAAAGTTTTAGTCGACTAAATTTTTTTTTAAAAATTTTAAGTGAAGGGACTCGACACCCCTTGGATTTGTTTTTTAAAACCCGTTTTTTAAAAGAGGCATCGTTTCATTTCGTACCTTTTCGTTTTTCTTAAAAACGAAACCCTTTAAACCAAAAACCCCTCTTTCTCTTTTGCCTCTCTCTCTCTCTTCCGAAAAACCCTCGAAGTACTGTTCGACTCCATCATCGTCGGGATTTTCTTACCGTAACAGGGAGACGCCGGAAACTTGTGGCCGTAATCTTCAAACGCCGGAATCCTCTTGTAGTGACTGACGCATCTTCAAAAACACGCCGGAACTCTCATGCCGTGACAGTGCTTTGCCGGAATCCCCTTTTGGCCGACCTCTCCTCGCCGTCAGCCACCGCATCGTCCTTTGTTTTTTAACACCGGAAAGCTTTTTCCCCTTGCCGGACGTTATTTGGAAGCCGACATTTTGGTAACCATGCCTCGCACGAAGTCTGCATCTGCAAAAGGTTTAGGTTCTCCTCCTCCTACACCTACTTCAAGACATGGTTTTTCACTAAGATTACTTCGCAACCCTCTTCTCTATGACACTTTTGGATCAATTTCTGCACTACCTATTTTACCAAGCCGAAATGTTCTATTTCACTTGTTTTCTCGTTACAAAATAAGAGAATTATTTCTTGGTATTTCACATCTTTTTTATGCTTGTGCAGATACCCTTCACTATCCTTTTCTTATTTACTTGTTTTACACAAATTTACAAATGAATCATGAAACTGGAGTTTTGTCTTCTCTTGTTCGTGATGTTGAAATCGAGTTTGATTCAAAATTGCTTGGAGAAATTCTTGAAATTCCACCTTCAGACACTCTTTTCAACACTATTGAATTGAATGATGAAAGAGTTTTTGAACAAATTCTTCTTCCAGAAGCACCTCACTGCCCTCCTTTCAAAAATACTAATCTTCAAACTCGTGCACGCATTGCTGGACGAATCCTTGCCCACAATGTTCTACCCAAAACTGGTTCTTTTGATTATTATTCCACAGATCTATCTACGGCTCTTTATGTTTTATTTGGGAATATTTCTGTCAACTGGGCCAATGTGTATTTTACAAACTTGTGGAAACAAAAACCATTTCTTCCTTATGGTTGTCTTTTAACCCGTATTTTTAGACATTTTAAAGTTCCTTTAACAAATGAAAAGTACATTAAGCAAAAAGAGTTCTTTGATCAAACAATTTTTAAAAGAATGAAAATTAAATATCTGCCTCCCTTAAATGTTGATCAAACTGAACCATCTGATCCTAATGAACCATCTATTTCTGAACCTTCACCTTCTGCGACACCTTCATCTCATGCAAAAAGAAAGAAATTTTCGACAAATCAAGACCATGATGAAGTTATGTAGAGACTGGAAGCTTTGGAGCTGCATCAACACACCTTTCGTGAAGATGTGACTCAACAACTTGCTTCAATTCAGAAGGATGTAACTGCCATTAAGGATTTGCTAAACTCTCTTTTCTGATCTTTGATCTTTGAAAAACTTACTTTATGGGTTGTAATATTTTAAACTTATCTCTATTTCTGCTTATGCTATTTTTGCCCTTACTCTTTTTGATTCTGACAAAGGGGGAGAAAAAGATAAAGATAGCATTACTTTGAAATTGCAGGGAGATCTTGAGAAAAAGATGATAGCAATTACATTACAGGAGATCTTGCATGAGAAATGCAAAATTAAGAGAAAAAGAAAGCTTTGAATGAATGTATTTCTAAATGCATGAAGAAATGATGAATGGAAATGCAAACCAATCAATATGTATTATATGTGCTTTAAATGTGCTAACTTTTAATGTTTTGCAGCATATTGATAGGGGGAGTAAAATCTCCATCTATGCATCTAAATGCTTCATCTTTGATTAAGTTTGTCATCATCAAAAAGGGGGAGATTGTTACAACAATGAAGCCATACATGATACTTCAAGTACAAGGTTTTGATGATGAGCAAGTGGAATCAACTGCATTTCAGCTAAGACTATGAAGAAATTGAAGAATTCAGTGAAGAATCCTTGAAGACTAGTGTGCAAATGTTTAATTCATTAAAAGTCTTAGATTCTTGTAAGAGCCTTACTTAGAGTGCATATTTAGGTTGCATTTCACCTTAAAAGTCTTTAGAAAAACTTTTCTAAAAGAAACTCTTTTGAAAATCTTTTTAGAAAACTCTTTTCTTAAATTTTCATGTTTATTAGTCGACCAATAGACTTATTAGTCGACTAATCCTTTCGCGCCATATTTTCCAAAAAATCATTTTTGTCAAATTAGTCGACCGAAGGTTTTATCAGTCTACTCGACAGAATGTCTGTTTTCTGGAAAATTAGCAGCAGTCGACTAATGGTTTTATCAGTCGACTGAACAGAACATGTGTTTTCTGAAAATTTAGCAGCAGTCGACTAATGCTTTTTATCAGTCGACCGAACAGAATGTTTGTTTTTCAGAAGTTTTTAGCAGCAGTCGACTAAAAGGTTTTTCAGTCTACTGATAATATTATCAGTCGACTAACTTTTCTCAAGTCGACTAAGTTTCAAAAGTTCAGATTTTCAAACGGCTCGATTAACAGATCAGTCGACCGACGATAACTGTCAGTCTACTAATAACTAACTATTAGTCGACTAACTGATGTTTCAGTCGACTAATTTTGCCGTTTTCCTGAAACTTCAAAAAGGCATGTCTTTTCATTTTTCAAATGTTTTGATCATTCGAAATGGACCGTTTTGACACCCTTTCATACTCTCAACGTATGGAATCCTTTAACTATAAATATGAGTGCATTTTACACTCAAAAACAACAATTCAATCGATTTGAATCTTGCTTTTCACTCTTATTCAGTCAAGTATTGATTTTCTCACTCACGTGATATTTTCACTTCAGTTTTTCACTCAAATCACTTTGAGAGATAGTGAATTCGTGAGTAGAGTGTTTCAACAACCTCAAAAGCCAATTGCATCTCATTTGCATTCAAAAGGAAGGCTCATAGGTTGTATTGTAAGTTGTTATTTCTTTTGTGTAAAAAGAAGGACTCCTTGATGTAAAGGAGTTATTTGCTTTCAGTGGGATTGTTACTGAAAGTGGGACCGGTTATGGTCTATGTGATCTTGTAGTTTACAAGGTTGATAGTGGAAAATCTCAAGCGGGTTTTGCTTGGGGACTGGATGTAGGTCGGGTTTGACCGAACCAGGATAAAATCTTGTGTTCTTTGTGTGTTTGCTTTGAGATTTGCAAAATCCTTCAATATTCCGCAGAAAGTTTTAAAAGCACTATTCACCCCCCTCTAGTGCTCGTTGCCTCGATCCTAGTGCACTTTCACTATAAAGTCCATATGAAGGGAAGAACAACAACTTACAAAGAAAACTCTAGCCTTCTTAGCCCTTTCTGAGAATGAGGACTCAGAAAAGGAATCTGAAATCGCGCTGCTTACTCGGAAATTTCAGCGGTTCATAAGAAAGAACAGGTTGTCAAATAAGCACAAGGAAAAGAAAGATTCTAAGAAAGATTCCATGTGCTATCAATGCAATAAGCCAGGTCACATGAGATGTGACTGTTCTCTTCTAAAAAGGAAATCCAAAATTGAGGAACCAAAGAAAAGGTTTTTCAAGAAGAAGGCTCTGCATGCTCAATGTGATGATTCAAAACCATCCTCAAGTGAAGATGAAGCCGAAACTTCCAACATGTGCTTCATGGCAGAAAGCTATGTAAGTGAATCCTTTGATTTTTCTTTTGAAGAACTTCAAAATGCTTTTCAAGATCTTTTTGAAGAATCAAGAAAAACAATTCTCAAAAACAAAAGTTTGAAATCTGAAAATCTAGAGCTTCTCCAGAAAAATAAAGAACTCAATATTGAAAATTCTGAGTTGAAAAAGAAAATTTTTATCCTTCTGAAATCAGTTCTACTAATTTCAAGACAAAAAATCTTTAAGTAGAAATTTCATAATTGAAAAGGAAAACTGAAAACCTTATGAAAACGGTTTTCAAGTTTACCAAAGGGAAAGAGAACCTGGATAAACTCCTATCCTCTAGAAAACTCTCTTTTTACAAGAATGATATTGGTTACTCTCATATAAATAAACCTTCTTGTATGAATAAAAAGACTATTTTTGTCAAAGGTTCTGCTAAACCTAAGCAGGAGTATCACAACTTTCATACTATGTACTCCTCTAAATTTGTAGACAAACCCAAATCAAAATGGATATGGGTACCAAAGTCTAACAAAAAGGGACCCGATCGGGTACCACAAAGAATTTTTACTTGATGTTTTTCAGGCTCTAAAGAAGAAGAACAGATGGATACTAGACAGTGGATGTTCAAAACATATGACAGGACATCCTGATCTTTTTTGCTATTCTTCATCATAAATAAGGAGGAACCGTTACCTTTGGAGATAACAACAAAGGGTTGATAATTGGTATTGACAATATTGATAACACAACTAAACCAAATGAAGATGATCTTCAAAGAATATTTGCTGAAATCAGAGATCATCCTCAAAAGCAGATTTTGGGAGACCTGACCAAGGGGGTTCAAACTAGAGCTTAACTGGAACGGATTGCAAACATGACATTCATCTCTCAACTTGAACCAAAGAAGATTGATGAAGCTATCATTGACGAGTTCTGGATGCTAGCCATGACTGAAGAACTAAATCAGTTCCAAAGAAATGATGTATGGGATCTTGTACCAAGACCAAAAGATCATCAAATCATTGGGACAAGATGGATCTTCAGAAACAAACTGGATGAAACATGTAATGTTGTAAGAAACAAGGCAAGGCTAGTGGCTCAAGGATACAACCAGGAGGAAGATATTGATTTTGATGAAACATTTGCTCCTGTTGCTAGACTTGAATCTATAAGAATGCTTTTAGCATATGCAAGCTATATGGATTTCAAACTATATCAAATGGATGTTAAAAGTACATTTTTAAATGGTTTTATAAATGAAGAAGTTTATGTAAAACAGCCCCCAGGTTTTGAAAATGAACAATTTCCGGATCATGTTTTCAAACTAAAATGTGCTTTATATGGTTTAAAACAAGCACCTCGTGCTTTGTATGACAGACTTAAAACTTTGTTATTAAAAACCGGATTTTCTGTAGGCAAGGCAGATTCAACCTTATTTATAAAAATAATGAATGATCATACTCTAATCATTCAAATATATGTGGATGATATCATCTTTGGATCTACTAACAACAGTCTTTATGAAGATTTTTCTAAGTCCATGTAGAAAGAATTCGAAATGAGTATGATGGGAGAACTCACTTACTTTCTTGGACTGCATATTAAGCAAATCAAGGATGGAGTCTTCATCAATCAGACTAAATATGCTCATGAATTTATGAAGAGGTTCAACATGAACTCAACTGCTTCAAAGAATACTCCTATGAGCACAACTACTGTATTGGACAGAGATGAAGATGGTAAGACTGTGGATACAAAGTTGTACAGAGGTATGATAGGATCACTACTTTATTTAACTGCTAGTCGTCCAGATATCATGGTTAGTGTTTGCTTGTGTGCTAGATTTCAGTCAAATCCAAAAGAATCACATCTTAAAGCTGTAAAAAGAATAATGAGATATCTAAAAGGCACAATTGATTTTGGATTATTTTATTCAAAATCATCTACATTTGATTTAATCTCATACAGTGATGCTGACTTCGCTGGAAGTAAATCTGACAGAAAAAGCACAAGTGGAACATGTCATATGCTAGGGCACTCACTAGTTTCATGGTTCAGTAAGAAACAAAATTGTGTATCATTATCAACTACTGAAGTTGAATACATAACTTGAAGCCTAGCATGTACACAGGTCATCTGGATGAAACAAACCTTAAAAGATTTTGGTTTAAAATTTGAAAATACAACTATTCTCTGTGATAATACTAGTGCTATAAACTTATCTAAAAATCTTATTTTACACTCACGAACTAAGAACATTCAAATTAGACACCACTTTTTAAGAGAACAAGTCCTAAACAACATAATCAAACTAGAATTTATACCCACTAATAAACAATTAGCAGATATTTTCACTAAACCTTTAAAAAATGAAGACTTTATAAGAATTAGAAGAGAGTTAGGAATCTGTAAATTAAGTGATTTATAAATCCATATGACCAATTAGGATAAAGTAAAATTAGTCTATACGAATTCACCTTTTTCAAATAATAAAATATAATTTAGCTACAAACTTTATTCAACAAAATCTTAAAGCTTAACAAGTAAGAATGTTAAAAATACTTTATGTCGAATCATCTTTTGTCTTCTTACATTCATTTACTAATTGCTTTTTAGACTATCATCAAAATCGAGTGTTTATCTTTCTTGTCATATTTTGTCTTCATTCCCTTCTACCATTTTTTTCAAAGTTAATGCTTTATGTCATATATCATTTCTCTCAAAGTACATTCACCACTATGACCAATTACCTTTTACACCTCTCTGTAAAAACTCATACAAAATCTCATTCTCGACAAAACTGTCTTTCCTCTTATATTTTTTATTAAGTGTCTTTCTCATTGGTCTCATCCTTTTCTTTTCTCTCTCTCTCTCATCTACGAAATCTGAATCCACCTTTTTGTTATCTCAAAACCACGGATTTGGCCCCTTGACAAGATATGAAAACCTCATTTTTTTATTCTCTAAAACTATGAACTCTTTCATATCGAGTTTCTTAAAAAAAAAACTATATATTTTAATTCTAGACAATCATGACATTACTTTATGTCATTCATCTCATATCAATCATCAATTATTTTTGTCCTCTTCTCCATTCATATGTTATTCAAAAATACATGTATGACATCACATTTTCTTTATGTCTACTCTTGCTCCTTCCACGCCTATCCATAAAAACTATTTTTTATATAAGCAATCATCACTCTTCTCTCATTAGTCTTTTTTGTCTCCTATGTATCCCATACGAATTTAGATTTTATCCTCTTTTAGTAAAAAAAATCTTTTACTTGTTGTTTGTTTTATTAGGCCATTATTCATCTCACATGATATTGCTTTTACTCACCTTCCTTTCATGATTTTTTTCACCTCATCACATCTTCACATGAAAATCTTTAAAATCTATGGATCATAATTCACATTGTGAAACACACCTCTTTGACTCTACTCTTTTATCCTTTTTTATTTCATCCATATTTTTTTATAAGCACTCCATACTCAAACTATGACATATTTCTCTTTATGATAAACCTTCCTATATTAAAATTTCTTTTTATAGAAAAATATTTTTTTTTAAACTATGATCTTCTTGTTATCTTTTCTAATATAATATACTCTCATAAACACTATATTCCAAAGAATGATTTGATCTATCATTCACAAGAGTCTTAAGCTACAACTCACGAGTCCTCAAATTCAACTAAAATCTAACCTTCATTCACTTCAATTGTCATTCACTTGCTATCATAATAATTTTCATTCCTGTATTTAATGAAATGATTCATTCCTCACCAAATTCATTCGAAAACTCTATCATCCCACAATCTCTTACGCTCTCCATTTTCTTATTTTCTCCAAGTCTTTATGCTCTCAAGATTAGTTGCAATGGCATCCTCCTCAAGAACTTCTGATGTCAACATGATTGAGGCAGCCGAATTGAGATATCCTGATCTCATTCACCACTTCAACTCCATTAACTCTCTGCCCATCCAAACTGGTAAGCTTGTCGACTTTAAGGCATTCCTTTCTTTCGACTTAGAAACCTCCCTTCAAGATTTTGTTTGGATATTAGGATCATCCAACCCCATGTCCATTTATCCTCAGCTAATCAAAATTTTCTACACCAACCTTTCAGTCAACCATGACCAATCAACTATCACATCCATGGTCCATGGAAAAACTTTTTCTTTCGACATTCCTTTGTTAGGCAGTATTCTTAACATTCCTTCTTATGTCATCGAACTCCCCAACATAGTACCTATAGATCGTACCGTGTCTAAGAAGATCCTCCACTCCACTCGTTCAACCCACTTCCCGTGGCATACAAGCAATTTGAAACCTCATGCTCTGCTGCTGTCACAGATCCTATCCTCCAATGTCTTCCCTAAACCACTATCCAAAGGATTCATCGTAAACAAAATTTCTCTTCTCCTCTATGCGATCTTCTCTAACTTCCCCATAAATTGGTCCAACATTATTTTCAACATGTTTACTTTTTGCACCTTCCGTTCTCTCTCATTCGGGTATTTCATCACACACATACTTCAGTATTTCCAAGTGCCACTTCGAAATGATGTCGTTTCCGATTCCATAAATGTCTTTGATGACTCCTACCTTCCTGAGGAAGGGTCACCTCAACACTGCTCTAACGACGAAGGCCATGGTGAAGCAAATCCAGCAGCAACTTCTGAACTAGACATCTTCTCACCACTTGTCAACATCCAGAATACCCAGGATTTCCTTCTGAGGAACCAAGCTTCCCTGCACCAAGCCTTTGAATCTTTGAAGATATGCCAAGATACTTTACTACGGAAGTTCAATCCCACATCCGATTCTGACTGAACTTTTCTATTTGGTCTGTAATAATAATACTTTTTATATTCTGATCCTCTCCTTTTTGTCTATAACAAAGGGGGATAAAAACCTGTCTCCTTTGTTGGAGAAAAGTACTCTGATTCTCTCTTGTTGGAGAAAAATACTCTGATCATACTTTACACTTAACTTTTTGTTTTATGCTTATGTTTTATGCATTTCTATGATATCATGCATAGGGCTTTTTGACAGGGGGAGCATATTTTGTCATCATCAAAAAGGGGGAGAATGTTGAGAAACTATGTTTTGATGACACATAATATGATATACTGTCATATATGCTTTAATATGATATGATGATATGCCTTCGTGAAAAATGTTATATTATGACTAGAAATGATTTGTCATGTATTTAACGAGTATTTGATGCAAGGTTATTTCACCTAAAAAGAATGAAGACAACCTGCTCAAGTACAACTATTTGATGAAATCATACTCTCTGAAGAAAAAGCTTGATGGGGCCATACATTCTTAAAGATCATCCAAGGAGATCGGCTACTTCAAGATGAAAACTTTTTTCTTCTTTAGAGTCATATGTAACCGAACCTTCAGAAGCATGCAAATTGCATATTTCATATTACATGCTTTATCATACAAGCCATCTATTTTACAAAAAGCTATGTCTTCATAAAAGGATACGATATTTCAAAAAGCACCTTTTTGAAACAAATCATTGTACTTTCTTACAAGTATTTATGAAAAAGGTACTTTGACAAGATATAATAGCTCATGATTTCAAAAGCATTAATTGTACCTTCTAACATGCATTTATGAAAAAGACAACTTAAAAAGAAACAAAAGCTAATGATTTCAAGTATGAAAGAAAAAAACAAAATGAATTTAAGTCATAATACATAATCAACTATCTTGAATTGACAAAACAAATATTATTATATACAAGGCAATTGTGTTTTGAAAAAGACTTTATACACTCAAGAATGTCGACTTACTTAAAGCCGTCATTCTTTCTGTAAGCATTAAAAGCCACCTCAAAAGCATTTGAAAAATGACTATTTATTTTATAATAAAATCCACAACTCAAGAATGTCGACTTACTTAAAGTCATCATTCTTTCTGTAAACATTAAATGACACCTCAAAAAGCATTTGAGAAATGACCATTTATAAATAAAATATTTAACAAAGGATTTATTGTACTTACATACATTTAACCAAAGAAGTGACAATTTGTAAGAAAAGTACTAATATACTACAAATCATTAAATTGAGTAAAGACAAAACTACATGATAACTTACACTCCAACGTTCAATGTACTACAAATCATTTATTATAAGAATAGACCTTTTACAAATTATATCTCATTTAAAATACAACAACGAATAGTGTACCCCAAATGCTACACTTATAGAAAGAAGACTTTTCGAAAAAGCAATATAGTACACATATCTTTTTACACAAAGTTGTTTTTGAAATGACTTGACATCTCATATCTCAAAAGGACAATCATTTAAAAAAGGCAATGACTATTTTCTTGAGGCTATATATATACTAACAAAATAGTATTTCGAACAAGAAATATGAGCTTACAAAGTGAAAAATTCCTATTCAATATTTGAAAAAGAGAGCCTAGAAAAAGAAAGATAAAAGAAAGAGAAAAAGTCAAGAAAAACTCTTTGACAAAGAGAATCATCTGTGTGAAAAGAAAAGAACATTCTGAGAATCTTCATTCGTGCATTCATATCATTCTAAAGGTTTTATAGGAAGTATTGTAACTTTATGTTATTCACTGTATCCCTTCTCTGTTGAGAGAAGTAGACCTCTGAGAAAGAGGGTGTGTAACGCCCCAACTTTTTATAGTAAAAATTTTGGAGTAATTTTTTTTTAATAGCGGAAGTGCGAAAAACACAAGTCGGGTGTATTACAGTGTAAAAAAGAGAAGTAATAAAAGCATAACATTCATTAATTAAAGCATTAATGTCATTAATTACATCCCATGACAAAATTGTAAATCTACTAATCAGAGTTCAAACATAAAACATTGAAAAACTGAGATCTCTTGTCTATTTCCATACACGACGCCCACGATGCTTCGATTTAGTTGCTTCCTGAAAAAAGTTTAAAGCAGAAGGGTCAGACTCCCTTGTCTGCTTAAGAAGCATTATATTTATATGTGATGCTCAGTGTCCTGTGTATAAATATGTGCAACAACTACAGATATATTTAGCATGGAAATTTATATCATTCTAAGAAAATGATTATGCTTTCTAATTCATGATACAGTGCAAAAGATAACTGAACTAAAGATATATTTATTCATATTAGCATAAGCTGTAGATTCTACAAGTTTTACGAAAGTCATATCAATAGTTCACGATTCTTCAAGAATGAGTATTTCATTTAACTTAATTTACTTAATGTTTATCTTACTCTTACCCTGTGGGTATGCACACACATAGACCTCATAGCGGACCGAGACCATACGAGGGTCTATTATTTAATAACCCGTATGACTAGCCGTACGAATATCCAAAGGGGACGATCACTGACCGAGAGAGAACTCCCCAGTGGCTAGAACAATAATTAGGATGCACCATGTACTTCTGCAGAAGACTTGGATCTACCACCTAGGACACACTGGTAGTCTTGATCCCCTAACTTCGTGGACTGGGGACCTAGTGAGATGCCTAGCTCTCACGAAAACAAGAATGTCCACGAAGCTTGTACCACCTACCCTCTCCAAGGTAGACCATGGGTCCAGTAACATACACCATCTTTCAGGTGTACCCAGAGCCCGGAGAATCCGGTAACATATACCGTCTTTCAGGTATACCCAGAGTCTCAAAGGTTTTATGTTTTATATTTCATTTTATATTTTCTTTATAACCAAGTCCAAGCTATCGCACTACGAGGGGTCCGGTAACATATACCTTCTTACAGGTATACCCAAAGCCTCATAAATCTCATATTTGATTTCTCAATTATTTTACTGTGCAAGTCATCGCACCACAGAGGATTCTCAAAATCCCGAAACCGACTTGGGGTTCACACACATAGTATTCATTTCTGAGTCAAGGTGTCATAAGCACCATCAAGGTAGCATTTCTCGGAACATGGCTCAACTCAAAGCCCATATATGAACCTTTTTTATTAAGCTCGGCCATACGCATTCATTCCTGAGCTATACCATCCACATGGCAGGGTTTGCTTTATAATGGCAGGGTTTGCTTGAGATATTTCTTCTTTAGAATCACTGAAATCCCGTGAAATTGTATCATGTCTTTATTTTTATTTTATTTTTTTGGGGTTAAGCAAACCTCAGAGTTTTGAACTTGCAATAACTCAACACATGGTGACATGGCATGGCTTACAAAATATATGTTGTTTTCATAAATGCTCTTACCTTAGACTTGTGAACTTGTAGCAAGTCCTTTCTTTATTATTATTATTAATATTAGTATTATTTTACCCCACACTTAGTGTATTTTTCAACTGGGCTCAGACTACAATGAGCCTTTGACATGTCGTGGTCTTGTGGCTGCCACCACAAGGTAACGCGACCAGGATAGTGTCCTACCAATCGCCCACGGTCGGTGAGGAGTTGAACCCATCGATCCAGTTTCCATACTTGTATGGGTGCAGCCCCAGTTCTGGTCGTCCGTCAATACCCAAACCCCACCAACAATCCTCACATCGTAGATCAATGGGGGGCCTGTTGATCGTGACTATCGCTCAAATGTCCAGACCGAACCACCCTCAATCAACCCAATAGAACTAGGGAGGGTCGGTATGATTCTCATTTAGGTCACGTTACACTAGAATCATAATAATAATATATCATCATATAAAATTTCAATATGCAAACCTTACTGTATAAAAATATATATGAAACCCCATCGTGTGTTATGATTGAGTCTGTCTCAAAATGTGTCATTCATAAGAGTGTTATACCCTATTTAATTATGGGTGTTAGTTATGTATATTGCAAAAGTTCACGGTTCATTAAGTGATAATTCAAACAAAAATATTTCAGACCTAACGTCATAACCACAGGAAATCAGATGTTAGGTCAGGCCATTCACATTCCAAACATTAATCCCATATTAAACAGACTATCCAAACAACATGTAATAGATGATTTAAGCAAAAATCATTAGGTCAAGGCAGGCTTAAATCTACAGGGAGCAACCAGTCATGAGTCTCAACCACAGTCTTGTAAATACCCGATTCACGTTACCTCTAATGAACCCTGTGACAGTAGATATGGGAGCAACATATACAAATTTATTTTTATTTTTTTTTCAACATGCAGTTAGAACTAGAAGTGTGGCATAAAGAAATTTGATAACCACATCTAGATGACATCTACTATATGTCCAGAACCATACATTAATGCATTTCAAGGCCTACGAGTGTTGTGGGTGCAGTCAGTTGTATGTAATATATAGTTTCCAAACAGAAACACTAGATTTTTGTATCCTTCAAGCAAATACACACAAAAGTTAGCTGCAAGGATAACTCTGCGTTTGCATGTGCGTGTATATGTTTATGAAGGAAAGTTAAGTTCCATTAGTAATGCACAAACTATATTATGTAAAATATATTGACTGATCTTATAAAGAAACATAAATGGCCAAAAAGTTTATATTGAATGGTTTTATAAAGCAATGAAACTGGCCAAAAAGATAACTTTGCTACCCCTTTACAAACTCAGAGGTATAATTCAGCATGCACTTACATGCCAATAATGTATATATATGTGCTTAGAAGAAAATATAACCTTGGTAAGTTGCTGCCTCACGATCACAGATTTTTCCATTTTTTTTGTAGTTTCGCATCATGCTACGTACATGTTTGTAGCAGCGAGAGTGTGATCCCTATGTCAATCACGAAAAGGCTGTTGACTGAGCCTCCATTGATCGTCATTGTCTAGACGAAGGGGCGGTTTGGCCCATCATCGAGCATACCTCATAACACCAACTACCAATGAGGGTAGATGGTGCCGTCCATTACGAAATCGATACCGCAATGACATGTTTGCGCAACAGGGCATCAATCACGTACATATAAACTACAACACCCTTACCTCTTGTTGGAGCTTCAAGCGAGTGAGGCAACGTTTCTTCTTCGCGAAGGAGTTGCACGCCATTGCGAGGAGAAGTAGCCACACCTTTCCAGCAATGGCAGTTGATCACCAAAGAGAGAGAGAGAGAGAGAGAGAGAGAGAGAGAGAGAGAGAGAGAGAGAGAGAGAGAGAGAGTGGTTGCATGTTTTTTTTTATTCTTGAGCCCCTCATATGACTCCTCTTAATTAGGGGAGTTATAATTTTTTTGAAACTTTCAAGCCCCACCAACATCCATGATTTTTTGTGGGTGGTCATGCTTCCACAATTGCCCTCTTTCTCCCATGACTAGAATCTCTCTAACTTCCATTTTTAGTTTACTTTATGGGTACCCCTCTTCCATGTCACATGGGATTCCCCTTGTTTTTTTGAAAAGAGGAAAAAGTAGCAAAAAATGTAGGCTTAACCCAACTCCCATGTTTTTACCATTCCTATATATATTATTTATTTATTATTATTATTATTATTTTTTTAAATCCTCATCATCCTCTTTTTGTGTAAAAAGGAAAAAAACCATGCACAGGGGGTTTTGAACTTGGATTGTGGCTCCACACAACCATGCATCCTACCACTACACCACACCATCACTTGGTGTTTACTTTTGCAAGAAAATTTTATTTATGTCATATTTGAACGTTTTTCCTTGTTGATGAATTTCTTCCATTTTCAAGTGGATTTTTCACCCGTTGGATCTAAACTTGTACTCTCTTACCTTAAATGTGTTTCGGATCTCACGCTATTTATCCGAAACCATTTAATTTACCATTGGGTCCCGTGAATTGGGTCGGATTATCGGATCTTGTCAAGATCCAGATCCAATTACCACTTTTGAGGGTTTGTTACCGGTTTCGTTCTAGAAACCCCAAATCATCAAAAATTGTATTGCTTAGCATAAAATCTCACTATTTCACATAAATGCTCCACTTTTATTCATTTAGAATTTTGTAAATTTCACGGGTTTTACAGGGTGTTTCCCTTCTCTGTTGAGAGAAGTAGACCTCTGTGAAAGAGGGTGTTCCCTTCTTTGTTGAGAGAAGTAGACCTCTGAGAAAGAGGGTGTTTCCCTTCTCTGTTGAGAGAAGTAGACCTATGAGGAAGAGGGTGTTGTACTATTTATCCGGTAACTCGGATTTTATAGTGAAAGGCTCAAGTGTTTTGCTTGGGGACTAGATGTAGGTCAGTAACTCGACCGAACCAGTATAAATCTTGTGTTTTATGTGTTGTGCCTGATTGCCTTTAATTTTTATATTACCGATCTTTATTATATTTCACTATTCACCCCCCCCTCTAGTGGAATTTCAAACACTCCCACAATATCCGACAACCACTCCATCATGATCATTTATTACCTAAAATTTTTATCTTGAAAACAAGTGAGACTTTAAAGAGCCTCTATAAAATTCACACACGCATTGCATATGTAGAAAATACTAAGCCTACATAACCATGCGTTAATCACATTGCATAAGGTATATCACCAAATATTCAACTGAATAACTACATAGTTAAATTCAAGAATAAATATCATCAGATTATTCCACAATCAACCATATATCATTTTAGGCATGTGTCAGATGCATATACGAACATATATATAAATGAATAAAAGTAAAGTAAACAATTATTTTATTGTTTCTTTTTTACCAAACCCTATCAGATATACGTAGGGTATCACAAAATAAACTAGATCACTCAAGTGTTTATTATGTTATGTGATTTAATTTTCTTAGAGATTAACTGAGTCGCACCCACGAGGAGCGGTCCCGAACTGAGAGAAAGCTCTCTTGGTGGCTTGGCTACATGCCAAAACATGATCAATCCTAACTTTTGCATAAGACATGGACATACCGCCCAGGACTAAAGTTGGTAGTTCAGCCCCTTAACTCCTTCGGACCTAAGGATGAACTAAGCTATTGCCACTCAAAGCATTTTTTATAGTTTAACGGTCTAGAAAGCTTATACTGCATACCCTCTCCAAGGTAGACATGTGTCATTCCAGTTAAGCACACCTTGGTATAGCATACTCAGAATCCCACAATAGGGTTATATTTATTAGGCTAGAGGTCAATGCAGCTACCACATAAGAATAATTCATTATAATTATTAGATAAATGGTTCTATTTTGGAACTCTAGATCAACATGTAAATTTTTGAACACCTATATGCATTCAACCCTATGAGTATCTATTATCCTGTATGCATTTCATATTCACATATTGCATGACATAACACTACATGCATTGTTCATAACACATGCATAATATAAACATGTTATTCATCAATTAAACATACAATATAATATAAAAACATGTTGAATATAATACATTAAAGCATGCATAATTATCACATGCATATTCGTTCACATATGCAAGTTTTTCAAAACTGTTTTCTCCAAAATCCAAAAATTTTAGGATTTAGAAGCCAATATTGAAATAGCCATGCACCATAGAAATCAGTTATAGATCTGAAATTTTTTATGCAGTCACATGCATATGTTTGGAATCATGTCCCAAAATTTCAGAATTTTAGGAAACGTGGTTTAAGAGAAACAATTAAGTTTTGGGGTCACATGGCTAAAATAGCTCGAAACTGCATCAAGTGTCACAAATAAGCCAGTGTGGATATCAAATCAAATCTCAGATTTACAATCATATGAAGAAAATTATTAGAACACATATAATATCAATTTAAATATCAAACATAATCAGATCATGTTGTCATAATTGGATTCAACCTATAAAATAAATCCTGAATCACGTAGGAGCTGATATCTCTAAAACAAGGCATCCCTACACCGAAAACATAAATCACAAACTAGGATTTATTTTTTATTTTGTCTCCGTCATGTATATTTACATCAGATCTGATTTGAATCTCAGGCTGAGTTTATAAAAGAAATTTAAAATAAAGCACGAAACAAAAACCACGTGAACCGATTTTCTCGAAAAAGACTCCCATAAACCCAAATTAAGCTAGTCCAAATGAATCAATTTATGTATTGGTTTTCATCCATATCAAATCATTTCAGACTTAATATAAATATTAATGAACTCAGGCTAAACAAAAGATATAATACAAATAACACATAAATAAGAACACATAAGCCATTTTCTCGAAAAAGGCTCCTATAAACCCAAATCGGGAGACCTATATTAATTTATTTATGTTTTCTATTTCAGCCATGCTTATACAAGGTAACTCCACATGAAATATCTCAGCTCATGCCGTATACGAACCTAAAAAATAATACATAACCGCATATGCATCATAAATTCAATTTTCCAAAGAGAGACTCCAAAACCCTAAATTGGTTTCTGGAAAATTAGGGTTTTGTTTTTGTATTGATTAAATTCTATATCATAAAAACCAATAATTACATAGTTAACATGCATCTCCTGCTGATCATAAGCATCAAATACTGCAATTAAAATTATGAAATTAGCGAGTATTAATTTACACAAGGAAATAATACAATTTTTGATATTTTTTTCAAAAGAGACTTCAAAAACCCTAAAGCCGATTTGCATAATTTAGAGTATATTTTTATAATCAGTCATATGCCTCAAATAAATATTTAAACAAAAATCTCAGATTGATTAACATTCATAATTTCAATAAATAAAATATTAACAATAAATATGAACATAATCTACACAATTTTCGTGTTTTTTTAATAGAACTCCAAAAACCTTAAAAATGATTTTACAAATCTAAGCTTTACCTTCCTCAATCAGTTAGGTTACTAATTTAACATGATTATAATCCATAACATGTTCATAAATATTTAAAATAACAAATATAATATTACAATCATCTAACATGGATTTCAATATAAAAACAAGGTTTATAGGAGTTTTTCCCAAAACCGATTTTTTGTAAAAACCCTCTCAAGGCTTTACAAAAATTTCAGACCATATACTGACAGTTCTAATATGGTTTAGGAGTTGATTTCAAAGTAAAATAAAATCTGAAATAAAAACAAATACATTTAGCATGATCTACTTTCAAAACATGTTTTGATTTAAGGTTTTCTCAAAAATATTTTTTTGTAAAAACCACCTTTTAGTCTTTATAAAAATCTCAGACATATGATATCATTCCAACCTGATTTGGTCTGATTCATATGTGAATATACATATGAAAAATATTTCAGCATGTATATGCATACTTGGTGCACACATAAAGCAAAAACCCATGTAAATCTTACCTCGAGAAGTCAGATAGGTTCAAAAACCTTAGAGAAAACACTGAAAAGGTAGCTTCAACACCTCCTTTTTCTTGACCTCCTCCACACCTCCAAGAGTCCTCCAAGGGGTGGGAATAGGGGAGGAAGAAGAAAACTAACGAGCCAAAAAAAAACCTAAAAAGAGAGAAAAAGGGAGAAAGAGATAGATAGGAGAGGGGGGCATGTGGGAGGATGTGGGAGGCCTTCTATAGGTTATCACACCCTTCTTTCCTATTAAAAATTGGACTCTCTCTCCCAAAACAATGTGGTTTGAGAAAGAGTCCAATAGGTTTGAAAAACCTTGGTTTTTATCTCCTTCCAACCACTTATATTAAATTTTAAACTCTTAGTTATTTTAAAACTCCTTAAATTTTTTACTTTTTCCCTTTAATTAACTAACCAGTTAACCATTCATTAAACTAATTAGGAGGTAGAGAGGTGGGGGATGTCCCACCCTATGAGTCTTTTATGATTGTCGATGGATACAAATGATCCAAATAAAATATCCAGATCCAATTTATCATAATCGGATCCCTAATTGCATTAAATAGAGCTTATATTATGGACATTGTTAAATTATCCAAGATCCACACTAAAATTCTCATTTAATTGCATATTATCCAAAAAAATGATCATTAACCTTACAATTATTTTCTAAATAATATATCATTTATTTTTACACTAAAATGCATAATTTAATTTAAATGAGATTCAAGCTTAAAGAAATAAGACATGCATTCCCAACCATCTAATTTCTTATTTAGTCTAGACATTTGAATTTGATTAATTATTCTAATAATGTTATACATACATTGAGTCTAAATTCCACACTAATTCAAAAATCAAGAAAATCAAGAATTACACTGAAGTCATAGATGCACATAAAATTCATCTTTATTCGTTATAATATCAGAGAAAAAATCTCAAGTTTTACATGAAAAGCTGATGTCTTTCCCGCACTCATGTCAGTCGTGAAGTTCAGAGAAGAATACTGCGGGGTAATCCTTCGTGGTATGAAATAGAAATTTGCTAATTGCATGAGGGCGATTAGTTGATTGCTAAACAAACCTAAACTGTCGAACTACTCGGCTGGCCATTTGACACTCAACTTCATTCATGTTGTGCATCCAAATGTCCTTGGCGAAGTCCTTCGCCCCCATAACCATATCGATATTCTCCTCCTCCTCCAACGTGCTTTCATAGGGGCACCCGTTTACCTATATTTCCTTTATGGTTAGGCCTATAAACATGCATTTGTTAAACAAATATATGAAATATCAATAAAAATACTTACGTTTGCCCTACTCAGCCTACGAAGATATGCAGTGCAGTCAGCACATAACATGCAAGGACCCATCAATCTTCGATCACGACCCTATTTATTGCATGACCGACTCCACATTGCGGCACATGGAAATTTATGGGCAACATCACACATCTGAGGCCTTTTAATGGATATGTGCTCCCATATCCAAACTTGCATAACAATGATTAATACATAATATATATCAAAACACAACATGTAAGTATAAGAATAACTATAAATCAAAAGTTTAGGTACAATAAATGAATAAATACCTTCAATAACACCAACATTCTGGCAAGGTTTTCTCTTTCGCTCATCATGCTACTCAAACTTGCATACAGATGTGCAAGTGCGGCTGCTCCCCATGCGTATTGGGGTTGACGTGATCCAGGTCTTTGACCAGTTCGATGTACGATGCATGAACCGACTTCTCACCAGTGTCGATTAAGAAGCATGAGCCCAAAAAAATATATCAAGAATGCTTTCACCATCTTCTCCATCCTACTACCGCCCTTTCCTCTACACACGGTAGTTTCACCTTCATCCTCCTCGCCTTAATGGAGTCATAATTGCTCTTAAGCCATGAAAACTTGATCTTATCGGCTTCGAACGCATCATCATCAACTTGCAAATAAATATTACACAAGTGCTTAAAATTTCTCTACCGCTGTCCACTAACTGGCTCCCAATGGCACTTCAATCTGGTTATTCGTGTCATATCCTTTAATGTGATGGTCATCTCAAGATCTCTGAACTGGAATGTGTTGGTTGCTGAATTCCAAAACTATACAATGACCTATAAGGAGTGACAGATGTTCCATAGTGTGATCTTCAAGAATTTGCGAAAATGTATTTGATTCAACAACTCATTCGCTTCCTCTATTAGTGTTAAAAACCATTAGTGTGCTTGATTCCAGTAGAACCGGTGCATACAGTATGTTGACTCTTTTGAATCAGTTGACTGAGAATCCTACAATCCAAATTAATTTTACTTGAATCGCTCAATTTTAATGAATTCATGTATAGTAGCAATATATATATATCAATTTAATCAATGAAATTAGTCAATTGCAATGAATTTATACATGTTGCATACATACATGACAAACTAATCAATTGCATTAATGTATAGTAGCAATATATATCAAATTTAACTAATGAAATAAGTTAATTGCAATGAATTTCTACATATTGTACACATACATGAAAAACTAATCAATTGAATTCATGTATAGTAGAATATATATATATATATATATCAATTTAATCAATGAAATCAGTCAATTGCAATGAATTTCTAAATGTTGCACACATGCATGATAAACTAATCAATTGCATTCATGTATAGTAGCAATATATATATATATATATCAATTTAATAAATGAAATAAGTCAGTTGCAATGAATTTCTACATGTTGCACACATATATGATAAACTAATCAATTGCATTCATGTATAGTAGCACACACACACACACACACACACACACACACACATATATATATATATATATATCAATTCAATTAATGAACTCAGTCAATTGCAATAAATTTTACATGTTTCACACATACATAACAAACTAATCAATTACATTCATGTATAGTAGTAATATATATATCTCAATTTAATCAATGAAATGAGTCAATTACAATGAATTTCTACATGTTTATGAGCATCAGACCTTCTTCCCCATTGCGACCTCTTCGTCCAAGCATGCACTTTATCTTGCGCATGTGGTGTGAGTTTTGAAAAATGATTTTTAAAACAATGTTTTTAATGAAATTCCAGTGAAAGCCGAACACCAAAAATATAAAAACCAGCTCGTATGAGTGGTGGAGTCCGGGTCAATCTTAGAGAACGGGATATACTCGTATTCAAACACATAACTATGCTACTCTTTATTGCCAAAATAAAGAAAAATGAATTAATTGAATAAATAAATCACTAAAAAGTAATGCCCTATGCAGAGGGCTTAACGAATAAAAGAATAAAAATGCCTTATTACAACCCAGAGAATTGAATAAATAAAATAAAATAAAATCCTAGTCTAAAAAGAAAAGAAAAGGCTTTAGTGCTTCGAGTCTTTTTGTCCTTTCTTGAGGTAATGCATGTTTTCTTGAACTTTTGCTTTTTCTGAGGGATCTCTGAGGGCACTTCTAAGAGTCCAAGGGGACCTCAGAGGGCACTTCGAGGGCACGAAAAGGTCTCTACTTCACGTTCCAATGCTTCCTGCAAAAATAAAAAACACAAAACAACGCAGTACGAAGGAAACTGACAAGATCTAAAAAAAATCAATAAAACAAGATCTAACTAAAATGAATCACACATGAACTATATGTAACAACTAAACCACTAAATGACAAAATAGCAAAACTACTTAGACTAACTAAAACAACTTCAATCACCTCAAGTAATGAATCAAACTATTAAATAACCAACTAACTAAAGTTACATCTAACGAATTGCTTGAAATAATTAAAATAAGCTAACTAAGATTGAAACTACCTAAACAATTACTAATGCTAAAGAACTCATGGCTAATGCAATAAATTACAAAAATAATTAGTAACTAATGATCCACGGCTATCTAAAGCTAACACTAAATACTTGATTAAATGATGAACAACCTATGTAAAGATCATTGTTACAAAAAGTAAGAAAAATATAACACCAAATGATCAATAGGCTGATCGACTGGTACCCAACACAATAGGCTGAACCTAAATAACTAACAAAAAGAAGAAATATAAAAAAAATGTTGAAATAAAAATACGATGTTGAATCTAAGTAAAAAAAAGGAAAGAAAAAAAAAATGTATATACCAGACTAGGTATGCATTAGAAGTAAACTTAATGACCTAAGTGTGCAAGCAATAAGGAGTTTAACCCTGTCAGCTAAAGGAGGCTTCCAGTAATCGATCCAACAATGCCAGTCATGCAGAACGCGTGATTGACGACCAGGATCAATATGAAGTGGGGAATCAGTGCTTCTTGCATAGAACCGTGATGATCACTTGACCAGTATGATCAAATCCAAACCCTTTGTGATCTGCAGGTCTGACCTGATCTGACTCAACAAAAGTAATAAAACACGATATGATTCAGTGCTCATGTTTTCTTGTTTGGCGTAGGAATCACATCAATGTCTTCCTCTCTAAGGATCCAGTCAGATTAAATAATAACTGACAGGCTAAGTCATTGTTGCTGCTCTAAAAAAAAATTTGCTAACCCACCGATTACTGAACTAAAAGAAAACATATATGCAAACAACACTAAGTTACGCTATCTACTATTAATCTATTATGCCAAAACGATTAATATTAAGCACCAACTATTTTATCTATGATGAATGCAAAACAAATATGATAAACAAAAGAAAACGTGAATCTAACATGCTATATGCATTGAAGATGCTGAAATCGAGTATGAGCATACATTATTCCTAAAAACTACGAAGAAGAGAAGAAGAAGAAGCTCACTCTGCAGATCACTTCCAACAGACTGGTTGAGAAAAGAGCGGCCTCTCCACGATCTATGCCCGTCACACTGCACCCTTTGATGAAAGGAAGACGGAACCGCCGGCGAGAAGAAAAGGAAAAAGAGAAGAAGAAGTAGGAGAGAAAAGGAGAGGGAACCAGCTAGCTGGTAGAGAAAGAAGAGAGAGAGAAAGAAGAGAGAGAGAGAGACGTGAGCTTCAAAGTGGGAGGCCCCTTTTCCTTTCTCAAACTTTCCTTTTTATAATAATAATTAGGTTTTGGAAAAACTTTTTCAAAAAGAGTTTGTATACTTTTCAAATATTTCAAACAACTCTATTTTTTTGAAAGTATTTTCCAAAACTTAATTAATTATTCAAAAAGGCTCAGAAAGGGCTTGAGTTGCTCAATTTAAAATTTGATAAAAATCTTTGAAAACCTTTGCAAACACGCATTTTTAAGCAATTATTACACATAATCATGCATGAAAAATATATGAATTTATGTGTAGAATTATGCATGATCAGCATGCAGAGCAACATTGGACTCCTAAACAGTGTTCGCATTTGGCCAAGCCACATGACCCTCACTTACATCTACTTCCTGAAGAGGGTCCATATTAACCTCAGTTTCTTGGTCAGGTATCTCCTCCGCCCTCTCACCATTGCCACTACAGGTGGCCCCAACTCCAGCTCTATTTATCTGGACATTAAGGTTAGCAACAACCTTATAGCCAACCAATGGGTCATTGTAAACACCCTAATTTTTCCTTATCCATTTTCGAACACACCCCTCGTGTAGTGCCAACCCTGGTAGGTCAATATAGGAGCCAAACCTTGAGTTTATGACAGAAAATTACAATTTTACCCACTTTCATTAGGAAAATTACCATTTTACCCCTAGGTCATCCCAGACCCCAGTCAGTCGAAGTCAACCAAGCTCATTGGTCAGTTCAAAACAGTTAAAATATCAATCATTTTAAGCTCATCTGAGCTCACGATGAACCAATCATTTTCATTTCTGACCATTTCTGCCAAAATGGGATCACTTCTTGAGAAATGAATTCATTTCTCACTCAAGTCCAAGCCAATTGTCTTTGAGTCAGTCATTCTTAGTCAATTCTATTCCCCTGAGTCTAGTTTGAGCTCACCAGGAGCTCAAGCATTCCAGTTTCAGTTCAAAACCATTTCCAAGTGTCCAGGAGCCCATTTTAGTTCTTTCAACTGAAATTGAGCTGAGTCTGGTCAATTGAGCTAGTATTCAAGCTTCAGTTTTACTTCATGTCAGTATTACTGATCTTTGTTTTAGCTCAAGCCCAGCTCTGGTTCGTAATTCACTTCACACCAGTGACCATTTCGTACCATTTCTCTAAAAATGACAGCTTTTCTTGAAAATTTAGTCAGAGAGTTCAGTTGAGTCAGTGTCTTGTCACTCCAGTTGAGTTTTGAAACTCTAAAACCCAGCTCAATCCAGTACATTTCAGTTCAATCCAACTCAAACTCCAATTTTCAGTGTCACTCTGGCCCGGTAGAACCCGGAAATCATTTCTTGAACCATTTTGCAAATTTTATCAATTTTAACACTTTTTGAACTGGTATAAGTGTCAATCAGGGTTTAATATCCAAATTTCTTCATTCAAGGTTAGCATTTCGCATGGCATTTCATACCATTTCTCATCATTTCATATCATTTTTCAACATTTCATGACATTTTATTTCATTTTCGAAGTCCAGAACTCCAGTTTTATAAATTTCAATCCAGATTGAATTTTAAAAGTTTTCATAAATCAATTTCGAACCCTGGGTTTCCAAAATTAACATTTTTACCTCCAAGATTCAAAATTTGGAAATATTCTCGCGAGAAAAACAATCTGGATTTCTTTCAAACTCAAATTTTCAAATTCTAAACTGGATTTGCTTCGCAACAGGGTATGAAACTTTAAATTATGAGCTTGTTTCAAAAACTGCCAAAAATAACTCATTTTATCTAAAAACTTTCTAAAAAAACTATTTTACCCCTATGATTGTAATGCCCCAGATTTCCAAAACAAAGCTAAGTTGAATTTTTCATGAATTTCTTTTTTTTTTCTTTGCAGCAGAACTTAGAAAAGCTTTTAGCAGCGGAATCAAACGATAATGAGTCGTCAGTTTTAGAAAACCCCAAGCACATTACAAGTATGTGTCCAAGCAACTCATTGACCACCAAAGTGTTCAATTTTATCGAAAACCACATGTTTATTACAACATTACTGCTTGAAAAAGCAATATAGGTTCAATATAAGGAAGCAATACAACTCTATATAGAGAAACCCTGGAACTTGATGCCGCCTTGCTCTGCATATCGCCATGCAAGTTCAACACCTGAAATCCTCAATAAACGAGGTCAGAACCATTGATGGTCTGGTAAGCAAGCAAATGCATATCCATTCAACTCAAGTAAATGTGTTGACCATTCAGGGTCGCAGTTCGCAATAACGACGCTCAAGTCTCCACGACTTAGCGTATATCGCAAGAGCCTCCTTAGGGCTATGAGTTGAACATCTGCTTAAGTCTTCATGACTTAGCCTTGACCTCTTCTGGGTCTTAAAGGGATGTCTAGCTCAAGTCTTCATACTTGGAACATCCGTATCTCATGCATCTAAGGACAACTTCTCGAGCTTCGCTTAGTCGTGTGGATACAACATGGGTCTTTGCCCAGTTGGTCCAGTCATATACCGATCATGACACATTCACAAAGGTTATGCAGGACTGACTCAACAATGTCCATACACTCATACATTCAAGCATCGTTGAACCTAAGCTAATGCAATGTTTCGATATTTAACCTCTTCCACCCTTGGTACGCAGGCGAAGCAATTGTCCGGACGTCAACTCGACGTTCTGGGGGTTGATTATTCTATGTATTTTAGATACCCCAAAGGCCTGTTGACCCTATCCATAGTAGGGAAGTGTGTTTCAACTGGGAGAACCCTACTAGGCCCATATTCGGATGCATCTTCTACTTGCAGTAGTTGGGTTCAATCCTTAGATCTTAAGGATAACCACGACCCCAAAACCCATGAGTGATTGATGCCATCGTGGACTCTATCAGGTCCAAAGTAAAATACATGTCACTCAAGGTTGTACCATCACTGTCATCCCACAGTGAGCATAATTCCTGAAGGGGTCTGTCAGTCTTACAATTACTTGGACAGATATTGCATGCCACTTAGGCAGCTCATGCCTCAGCACTATGGGAGTATGTACCCGACCCCATTCAGTCCGCCCCAACACAGTCATTAACTGAGGGGGGTACCCGTAACACAATTTTCAACCGCGGGGTATGTGCGACCTTAAGTCTTATTTATATGCATGCAGAACACCGCTCTTGGCACTACGACCACCATGAGCATCACACTTCTTCTGGGTGGAAATAACATACTTTGGCTCTTCGGCCCTTACGAGTCTGGTTGTGTAACCGTTCTCAATGAGCATGCATATGACTCGATCTAAATAGATCGGCTGTTCGACATATTTTTACGCAACGAGTCCAAACCTAGACAAGGCGCAACCTCTACTCTGGCTCAGCGGCCCTTACGAGCATGGTGCCCTTACAGGTATTTAGGAGACGAGTCATTCTGACATCGTTTCAACAACAGACATCATTATGTCGTTCAACCGGTTCTGGCAGCTCTTCTGCCAACTATTTCGTCAGCACCTCCCCTACTCTATCGGTAGTAGTGCGACGATCCCTTCTACATTGTAGAGTGGGTTCCATGAACTGGGTAGCACTCAACTATATGACGGAGTATCTTGCTACGTTCTCTCTGAGCTACTCTTAGCTTCTTCAGAAATTCCAGCAGCACTTCCTCTCTTTGACGAAGAAAGCGTATTTTTCTTTTATCCATTTCAGCAACATCTTTCTTCTTTGTCGAAAAATCGCTACGCTTAACTCAGAAAATGGATGCGCACCGTTGTGCGTACCTTGCATGCATAAAGGTTGTTTGGAACCTTGGGCTATAGCCAGGCCATACGCAAATGACTTAGTCTTTACGAAAAGAGCATTTTGCCAAAAAGCGAAACCTTTCTAATAGGAAATTCATTCATCAAGCAAAATCTTAAACGAGGAGCGGTAAGAGAATCATATTGGTGATTTGGAGTTGATATCCATTTGAACGCTCATTTACGCGCCATATATGTAGTATAAGCAAAAGCTTGTGCTTTATACAGCGGCGACGTAAAGGAAATGCATATACTATTGTTCAGGGTGTGTAACTGAACGAAATATTCTAGATATATATTTGCAGAAAGCAGGAGCCTTGGTATCATTCAACGCGACGGCGTAAGTAAATGCATAATCAAAAGTGCGTTAATAAAAAATTACGGAAAGCAGGAGCCTTGGCATCATACGACGTGACGGCAAATGTAAATTACACAGCCTTGGCGATATAAGATGTGACAACTCATTTCCAGACGATATAGACTAAGATCCGCATCCAACGATAGTTACGAGGCGAGCGGGTGAACACCAAAGTATTCTAAATGGCTCAACCAAGAACTAGGGTGAGATACCATTTTAAGAACACATATACTGCGTATTTGAAAATATATATCCAATGATAGTTACGAGGCGAGCGGGTGAACATCGAAGTGTCCTAAATGGCTCAACCAAGAATTAGGATCAGATACTACTTCAAAAAGTATATGCTATATACAAACAAGCAAATACTTGAGAGAGATGGATCAACGAAGCAAACCTACTTCAAATTGGGGAAGAAACGACTCCCGAATGCTCCAACGCTTCGAACGAGCTTTGATCCTTCCGTCAAAAGGTCAGACTAGGTCAGATAAGGTCGACCTAGTTGAGAAAGAGGTAAAGCAGGTCAAGCTGCTCAACCTAAGTGGTTTAAACCAAACTGGGTTCAGTCCAAGTCAACTGGGTTCAGCAGGTTCGGTCTTAGTCCAAGCAGGCTAAGTCTGGGTTCAGAAAATCAAACGCGAATCTGGACCAAAAAGGACTTTGACTTCAAACCCAACTAGGTTCAAGTCAAGTCAACTAGGTTTGAACCAGGTCAGTTGAGCTAGGACAAGGTTAGGCAGGCTAGGACCAGATCAGGCAGGCTCATACCTAGTGGGCTTGGTAGGGGAGGTTTAGAAGAGAGAAAGATGAGGCAAAGGGGAGGGGGATATTTTTCAAAGGGGGCTCTCCTCTATTTCTAGAAAAGGTTGCTTAGCCCCTAAGCAACCCTTTTGACCCTTTTGCCCTTTGGCTTTTTCAGAAAACCAGATTGATCTTATCTATCTGACTGTTTGATCTTATCCAGAAGGAATATTTCCTGGAAGGTTCTGGAAATATCCTTGGAATATTCCTGAACATTATAGAATATTTTCTGAGGAATATTTTTGTGGGTCCCATAAATATTTTCGTGGGTCTCACAAAAAGTCAAGTTTTCAGTGATTTTTTTTTGAAAAATTCTGAGTACGCCATTCCCTTCGTATTGACGTAACTAAGAAAGTTGGCTCGAAGAAATCTCTTGATTTCTTTCAGGTAGGAAGTTATGACTTCTAGAGTATTTGAGTATATATTCGTGCAACGATGAATATCCTAAGGATATTTGGCTCGTACAAATCGATTTGATTCGTATTTCGGGTTCAGATGCTATTTTTACTTAGAAATGCCTCACAAATTTCTTTAGAAAGATTATGAAAAATTGCGGGTCTTACATCATTACCTTCTTAAAGGAATTTCGTCCAGAAAATTCAGTTAAGAGTACAAAGTGCGTAACTTGGGATATTTTTCTCACATATTAAATTCATAATGTCATTCACTTAGTTCAACATCGTATTCATTTCAATCATAACTTCATATCATGATTCATGATCGATGATGTATACTTCTCATATCTGAGTTCAAATTACGCTGCAACCACAACAGTTTTGTTGAATCAATGTTCTTCCAACCGGCTATTAACATAGCCATGATGTGTAACTATTTCATATACACATATCATTCTTCTAAAGATTAACCATATTGGAATAAGTCCCCTATCAAACTACCTGGTGTTGAAAACGTACCTCCTCACAGGTTTTCCCTCGTCAGACTTACTTGATATTGGATTAGTACACCCTCACAGAATCATACTAGCCAAGCTACTGATTTTGGAATATATACACTCGCGCGAAGCTGTATACCCTCATAGGCTCACTCTGGCTAGACGAT
Organism: Nuphar pumila; assembly: GCF_984573655.1. Lineage (NCBI taxonomy): Eukaryota > Viridiplantae > Streptophyta > Magnoliopsida > Nymphaeales > Nymphaeaceae > Nuphar > Nuphar pumila. The sequence continues at coordinate 49,436,114 of NC_143257.1, read as the reverse complement.
CTGATCTTGAATATGTAAAACCTCACAGGACTCTCTTCTTGAGAACAATTCCTCGATGGTTTGTTTTATTAAGTGATTTTTAGCGTTCTAATTACGCAACTTAATTTCTCAATCATGGGGTCTATAACAAATTTTTTTGGGCATAAGCACTTAAAATTCAATTTAACAAATCCAACATTACTTTAGAGAACAAGGATACACATCGATCCAGATGACCGTACACAAGGTCATATGCCTCTTGTCTCGAGTATTTATTGGATCTTGTCTTTCAATTGCTTCTTACCCTATACAACTCTATCTATCAAGGTATTCAGACTCCTTGATATGGTCATCAGTCGTGAGTTGTTCGGCTGTCACCGCATAGACACGACCTGCCAAGGGTTTCTGCTCTGCCCTAGGTAGTGACAGTCGTTGTTGTTGTGTTTGTTGAGAGGGTCCTCCAGATCCCATATTTCTCTGTTGAAGATCTGAGGCCTTCTTGCAACATTCTCTTACATGATGCCCTGGTTTGCCGTAATATAGGCAACCTCCTGTATCGCGAGGACAAACCCCTCTGGGATAATCTGAGCTACACCTTGGGCATAAAAAATTAGACGGTTGGTAGGGCTGATTGGCTTCTACCATCTGCAATGGCCACTCGATCTGTGGAGTGAAGTTCTTTTCCTGAAAATCCCTTTTATACAAAGGTGGTCGTGATTCCTGGCCACCTGGGAACGTCCTCTTATTGTTCCCATTACTTATTACCGGTCTCTTTACTACGACCCATTTACATCGCTCCCAGTCTGTACTAATCTTTGAAGCTGCCGTCATAACGGCTTGGAATGTTTGGGGCATACTAGTTATCACGCGAGACCGTAGCCCTTCATGAAATCCATTGATATATTTATCGACCCTCTCTTGGTCAGTATCAAATAACTGAGAGCAGTACCGCTCAAGGTTCTGAAACTTGATAGTATAGTCGATGAGACTCATACCACCCTGTTCTAGTTCCAGAAACTCCATCTTTTTCTTATTTTTGGAGTGCAACGGGAAGTAATTATCCAAAAATGCTCTCCAAAAATCATTCCAAGGGATGACTTCGTGATGTGAGAACTCAATAATCTTAGTGGTATCCCACCACTTTCGTGCATTATCCTTCAGCCTGTATGTGCTGGAGTTAGTCTTTCTATCCTCTGGTACTCCCAATACCAGGAATGTATGCTCTGTTTCCTTGATCCAACTTTCTGCAAGCTCTGGATCAGCACTGCTAACGAAAACTGGTGGGTCGAGTTTGAGAAACTTTTCATAAGTTATTCCTCTGAGGTTCTCGTTACGAGGCGAGGTTGGTTCTTGCCTTGATTCACGAATGGCAGACACAAGTCTGTTGAGTGTCTCTAGCAAGAAACCTTGTGTATGAGACTCTTCGCTTGACATGGTTCTCCTCATCCTAGAAGCCATTTATCTATTCACGAAAATACACCTAAATCAGAAAAAGTATAAAATTTATACTTACAGTGCGATACCGCAAACACGACGGATCTTGAACCAGGTTCCTCAGACACATGCTATGATACCAATTCTGTAACGCCCCAGATTTCCAAAACAAAGCTAAGTTAAAATTTTCATGAAATTCTTTTTTTTCTTTGCAGCGGAACTTAGAAAGACTTTTAGCAGCGGAATCAGACAATAATGAGTCATCAGTTTTAGAAAACCCTGGGCACATTACAAGTATGTGGCCAAGCAACTCATTGACCATCAAAGTGTTCCATTTTATCGAAAACCACATGTTTATTACAATATCACTGCTTGAAAAACCAGTATAGGTTCAATAAAAGGAAGCAGTACAACTTTGTCTAGAGAAACCCTGGAACTCGATGCCGCCTTGCTCCGCATATCGCCACGCAGGTTCAACACCTAAAATCCCCATTAAACGGGGCCAGAACCACTGATGGTCTGGTAAGCAAGCAAACACATATCCATTCAACTCAAGTAAATGCGTTGACCACTCAGAGTCGCAGTTTGCAATAATGACGCTCAAGTCTCCATGACTTAGCGTATATCACAAGAGCCTCCTCATGGCTATGAATTGAACATCCGCTTAAGTCTTCATGACTTAGCCTTGATCTCTTTTGGGTCTCAAAGGGATGTCTAGCTCAATTCTTCATACTTGGCACATTCGTATCCCATGCATCTAAGGACAACTCCTCGAGCTTCGCTTAGTTGTGTGGATACAACATGGGTCTTTGCCCAGTCCGTTCAGTCGTATACCGATCATGACACCTTCACAAAGGTTATACAAGACTGACTCCACAACGTCCATCCACTCATACATTCAAGCATCGCTGAACCTAAGCTAATGCATTATTTTGATATTTAACCGCTTCCACCCTTGGTACGCAGGCGAAACAATTGTCTGGGCATCAACTCGACGTTATGGGGGTTGATTATTCTATGTATTTTAGATACCCTAGAGGCCTGTTGACCTTATCCATAGTAGGGCAGTGTGTTTCAACTGAGAGAACCCTACTAGGCCCATATTCGGATGCATCCTCTACTTGCAGTAGTTTGGTTCAATCCTTAGATCTTAAAAATAACTATGACCCCAAAACCCATGAGTGACTGAGGCCATCGTGGACTCTATCAGGTCCAAAGTAAAATACATGTCACTCAAGGTTGTACCATCACTGTCATTCCACAGTGAGCATAATTCCTGAAGGGGTCTGTCAGTCTTATAATTACTTGGACAGATATTGCATGCCATTTAGGCAGCTCGTGCCTCAGCACTACGATAGTATGTACCCGACCCCATTCAGTATGCCCCAACATAGTCATTAACTGAGGGGGATACCCCTAACACGATTTTCAACCATGGGGTATTTGCGACCTTAAGTCTTATTCATATGCATGCAAAACACCGCTCTCGGCACTGCGGCCATCATGAGCATCACACCTCTTATGGGTGGAAACAACACACTCTGGCTCTTCGGCCCTTACGAGTCTGGTTGTGTAACCGTTCTCAATGAGCATGCATATGACTCGATCTAAATAGATCGATTGCTCGGCATATTTTTACGCAATGAGTCTAAACCTAGTCAAGGCGCAACCTCTACTCTAGCTCAGCAGCCCTTACGAGCATGGTGCCCTTACAGGTATTTGGGAGACGAGCCATTCTGACATCGTTCCAACAACGAACATCATTATGCCATTCAACCGGTTCCGACAACTCTTCTGCCAACCATTTCGTCAACACCTCCTCTGTTGTATCGGCAGTAGTGCAACGATCCCTTCTACGTTGTAGAAAGGGTTCCATGAACTGGGTAGCACTCCGCTATATGACGGAGTATCCTGCTACGTTCTCTCTGAGCTACTCTTAGCTTCTTTAGAAATTCCAGCAGCACCTCCTCTCTTTAACGTTGAAAGCATGTGTTTCTTTTATCTATTTCAGCGACATCTCCCCTCTTTGGTGGGAAATTGCTACGCTTAACTCGAGAAATGGATGTGCACCGTTTTGCGTACCTTGCATCCATTAAGGTTGTTTGGAACCTTGGGCCATAGCTAGGCCATATGAAAATGACTTAGTGTTTACGAAAAGTGCATTTTGCCAAAAAGCGAAGCCTTTCCAATAGTGGCTTCATTCGTCAAGCAGAATCTTGAATGAGAAATGGTAAGGGAATCTCATTGGCGATTTGGAGTTGATCTCCATTTGAACGCTCATTTACCTGTCATATATGTAGTATAAGCAGAAGCCTGTGCTTTATACAACGACGACGTAAAGGAAATGCATATACTATTGTTCAGGGTGTGTAACTGAATGAAATATTCTACATATATATTTGCAGAAAGTAGGAGCCTTGGCATCATTCAACGCGACGGCATAAGTAAATGCATAATCAAAAGTGCGTTAATCAGAAATTGCAGAAAGCAGGAGCCTTGGCATTATACAACGCAACGGCAAAGGTAAATTACACAGCCTTGGCGATATAAGACGAGACGGCTCATTTCCAAACGATATACACAAAGATCCGCATCCAACGATAGTTACGAGGCGAGCGGGTGAACACCGAAGTGTTCTAAAGGGTTCAACCAAGAACTAGGGTGAGATACCATTTTAAGAACGCATATACTGCGTATTTGAATATATATATATCCGACGATAGTTACGAGGCGAGCGGGTGAACACCGAAGTGTCTTAAAGGGCTCAACCAAGAACTAGAATCAGATACTACTTCAAAAAGTATATGCTATATAGAAACAAGCAAATACTTGAGAAAGATGGATCAACGAAGCGAACTTACTTCAAATTGCGGAAGAAACGACTCCCGAACGCTCCAACACTTCGAACAAGCTTCGATCCTTCTGTCAAGAGGTCAGACTAGGTCATATGAGGTCGACCTAGTTGAGAAAGAGGTAAAGCAGGTCAAGATGCTCAACCTAAGTGGTTTGAACAAAAAAGGGTTCGGTCCAAGTCAACTGGGTTCAGCAGGTTTGCTCTTAGACCAAGTAGGCTAAGTCTGGGTTCATAAAACCAAACCAGAATCTGGACCAAAAAGGACTTTGAATTTGACTTCAAACCCAACTAGGTTCAAGTCAAGTCAACTGGGTTTGGACCAGGTCAGGTGAGCTAGGACCAGGTCAGGCAAGCTAGGACCAGATCAGGCAGGCTCAGGCCAAGTCAGGCAGGCTCAGACCAAGTGGGCTAGGTAGGGGAGATTTAGTTGAGAGAAAGAGGAGGCAAAGGGGAGGGGGACGATTTTTTCAAAGGTGGCTCTTATCTATTTATAGAAAAAGTTGCTTAGACCCTAAGAAACCCTTTTGACCCTTTTTCCCTTTGACTTTTTTCAGAAATCTAGGTTGATCTTATCCATTTGACTGTTTGATCTTATTCAGAAGGAATATTCCATGGAATATTCTATGAAATATTCCCTAGAAGGTTCTGGAAATATCCTAGGAATATTCCAGAACAATCTAGAATATTTTCTGAGGAATATTTTTGTGGGTCCCATAAATATTTTCGCGGGTCACGCAAAAAGTTGAGTTTTCGGTGATTTTTTTCCGAAAAAAATCTGAGTACGCCATTCCCTTCGTATTGACGTAAATAAGAAAGATGGATCAAGGGAATCTCTTGATTTCGTCCAGTTAGGAAGTTATGACTTCCAGAATGTTTGAGCATATATTCGTGAAGCGACGAATATCCTAAGTATATCTGGCTCATACAAATCGTTTCGATTCGTATTTCCGGTTCAGATGTTATTTTTACTTGGAAATGCCTCACAAATTTCTTCAGAAAGATACTAAAAAATTGCGGGTCTTACAATGATCCTCAAAATGAATTTCAAATTTGGAAAGTGAGCCCACTCTGAGATGGATCCTTCATTTACATCTGTATTTTTATTTTAAAATAAAAAATGTATATATCTTTTTCTTTTCTTTGTTTTCTTTTATTTTTTCTTTCAATCAATATCTCTTTCAAAAACCTAACCATCAACTTTGCCTTGCAGAGAGCGTTCGTGATATTTAGTGGTTTAGATGAGGTCAAGAAAGAAAACAACACCAATTGAGGGCATCATATATTCAACCGCTTTAGAAGAAGAAATGGATTCACCCCGATCAGTCAAAAGTCAGGATCAACAAGCAGATGATGGCATCGATCCTCAGATGTATGCCATGTTTAAAAAGATGATGAGCAAGATGTTGGTAGAGCAAGCTAAAGCCAGTGCAGAAAAGACCCAGATCAAACAGAAGGCAAAAGGTTGGGTAGTCAAGAAAGTTTTGAAATTGTCTAAGAAGCCTATTCAGAATATTGATACAACTGATGAAGAGGAATCAGTGGAAGACACATATGGAGAATTTGAGACTCAGCAGATACTCCACAAATCTACTCAGGGAAAAGGGTCAGCCCACAAGTTTAAAGATCAGTCTATCAATGATTTTGACCAACCACAATTCAGAGATATGGTCAGGATAGTTCGAGATCTGCAGGCCCGCGACAAGGGCAAGAAAGTCTTCACTAGTGAAGACTTTTATGATGGTCTGGATGGGGACGACAATCTGGATAATCTCCCTAGAAAATTCATTAAATTCGATAGATCTGGTGACCCAAAGGCACATCTGGCTATGTTTTTCGTTGAATATGCCAAATTTAAGCGAGATAATGGGGCACTTTTTCTTTGTTTCCCTTATAGTCTGGAGGAAACAACTGTCAAATGGTATTCAGAGCACATCAATCCCATTGAGTTGAAGGAATTTGACAAGGTAGTTAATCTTTTTATTGAACGATTCTTGTTCAATACCGAGGGGCTACCAACCCTCAATCATCTCTATAATATAAAGCAGAAAGAAGATGAAAAGGCTAGAGACTTCATTCACAAATGGAGATCCACTTGAAATCAAATGAACGATCCGATATCGGAAGGGCATGCGTTGTCAGTCATCCTGAATAATTTTTTCCAATCTTTGAGAGGCTTAATCTCCACTTCCCCGACATGATCTTTCATCGAATTAATAGAACAAGCCGAATGAGTCAAAATGGGGATAGAAAATGGCGTATATGAGAGCCTCACGCTCTCAAAAAATGGCGCAGACGCCAAAGAAAAGGTATGAGCCACTTACGCAACCAACAACACAGGCCAAGGTAATAGCAACGGCATAAAAAGCAAAAGGGGTAGTGCCCTCAAGCATGATGACAAGTCTTCTGGCTCCCCACAGAAACCAAGCACTTGAGAGAAGATAAAGACTGACGGTTGGGGTTATGACCGTAAATTCACTTCTTTAGATTAGCCACTTGAGGAAGTTCTTGAATACCTGCTCGAAAAAGATTTGATCAAACTTCCAAGGGTTGTCGATCCTCCAGCTACCCTAGGGAAATGGAAAGATCATTTCTGTAAGTTCCACCAAGCAATGGGGCATGATACTGAGCGTTGCTTCGTCCTCAAGAACATTATTCAAGACTGCATTTACAAAAAGCTCCTTGTGGTAGATGAAAAGAATACTAGTCAGTCGTCTTGATCGAGCTTTTCCTCAATCACTCAAAAAGCTGATAATGCCAGCATCTTCCCATTTCCCATCTTGCTTTTATTATTTTGAAGGGATGCTATAAATCTCGTTTATCTTTCATTGATTTGTCACTTTTTCTTCAACGCATCAATAAAATCATTGATTTTTTTTAAGCTTGATGCTATCTTTTATTCTCTTTCTCTACAGAATGTTCTTTCGTGAGGAGTGATATTCTTCAGAGTCCTTCCCGAATCAATGAAAAGTTAGTTGCTTTATTACCTTCAGAGAGCGTTCTTCAAATATCAATTACTTATCCTTTCATCCAACCTCTCACTCCCTAGTTATACTGGGGCATTATTTTAAAAATTGTCTTCAAAATGTCATGTATGCAAGCAGGATCACACAAATCTCTCATTTTGCACGCATGTGCACCCATTTACATCATTTCACATTCATTCACATACATTTGCATTCATTTGCATTTGCATGCATTCATTTACACTCATTTGCATTAAATTCTTTTCTCCTTTAGGTTAAGGGATAAACCTGAGTTTCTCATTCAGAATAAGGAATAATCCTGAGACCTCGACAAAGTCGTCCAAAAGTCATCACGAAGATGAAGATTGAAAATCTCCCATCGTGACCAACAAACACTTTTCAAAACATCAATCTTTTTCAAATTCGACCTACGAGTCAAGTCCTTTATCAAAACCATTTTTGCCAATCTTGTCAAAATCAACCTTCGAATTAAGCCTTTTCAAAACCCAATTTAGCACTAGTCCTTTACCAAAATCCATTAAGTTGGTCCTTTCAAACCCAATTTAGCACATGGTCCTTCTAAACCCAGTTTAATACCTGGTCCTTCTAAAACCCGGTTTATCATCGGTCCTTCCCAAAAACCAATCTTTGAATTGGTCCTTCTAAATTCGTTTTAGCATCGGTCCTTCCCAAAGTCCAATATTTGAATTGGTCCTTCTAAACCCAGTTTAGCACCTGGTCCTTCCAAATCCGGTTTAGCACTGGTCCTTTCCAAAAACCAATCTTCGAATTGGTCATTCCAAATCCGATTTAGCATCGGTCCTTCTCAAAGTCCAATCTTTGAATTGGTTCTTCTAAACCCAGTTTAGCACCTGATCCTTCCAAATCCGGTTTAGCACTGGTGCTTTCCAAAAACCAATCTTCAAATTGGTCCTTCCAAAACTCGGTTTAGCATCGGTCCTTCCCAAAAACCAATCTTTGAATTGTTCCTTCCAAATCCAGTTTAGCATTGGTTCTTCCTAAAGTCCAATCTGTGAATTGGTCCTTTTAAACCCAGTTTAACACTTGGTCCTTCCAAATCTGGTTTAGCACTGGTCATTCCTAAATCCAATCTTCAAATTGGTCCTTTTATAAAATCTAACCTCGCACTGGTTATTTTACCAGTTCTTGTATGTGTATTGGTCTTTCTTTTGAATTCAATCTTTATATTAATTCAAATTCCCAATTTTGACCTCCAGGTTGCCCAATTTCCAATTTCGACCTTCTGGTCACCCAACATCAATTTCAATCATTTTCTCTTGTGAGAGACCCTTTTTACAGGGAGAGTTCAAGGGAGCTCGTTCTTTTCGCGTGCTATCCTTTGTTCACTTAGCCTTTTTTTAGGGAGAGTTTGAAGGGACTCATGTCTTTGTGAACCGTTTGCAAAATAAATTTCCAATTTCACACAAGGAACCCTTAGTTCATGGAGAGCTTCGACGGAAGTTCGCTTTCCTTGTAATCCCAATTTCATACTAGGCCAATTCATCATGGAGGACCCTCTTTTCGGGGAGAGTGTGATGGACTCGTTCCTTCATGACCAATTCACCGACCTCACTATTACCGGCCCCCTCTCCATAAGAGAAGCCTAATGTTAGGAAGTTTTGACGAAAGCTTAATTTCTCTTCAAAAGATCATTTTGCAAACACCTTCTCTTCAAAGAAGAGAGGAGTAATTTCTATTTCTCATTTAGGTAAAGGAGAAGAGAATTTTTGTCATGGATGCGTTGAGTCGTGCTGCAAATGCTCGCTTTTACGAAGGATTTCAAGAACATTTTGCCAATTTGTCATTAAATATTTGTTGATTTTAAAATCTTTATTGCAAAAAAATTATTACCTCAGAATACCTTCAGTATTACTTCCAAAAGAACAAAGCTTTCGCGAAGAAAGATTCAAAATTCAAAATCTTTCTATTGGCTAACCAAAAGGATGAAGAATAAATCCTCGATATGGTCAACAAAGAAAATTCAATGTTGTTGCAAATCCATAAGTGATCGATATTGATCGCAGTCAATGGCACATTTTTAAAGATCATTCTTGGAAAATAAGGCAGTTGAAATATCCTGGGTGATATAGAAAAAACCACTCAATTCCCGTATCTCTTCAATCATTTAAGCTGCAATTAAATATCTGCAAAAGAGATCTCTCAATTGTCGTCAAAATGAAAATGAATTATGCAAGTTAGACCCCCGGGGCCAAAAAAGATTTGGATCATCTCCAAGATGAAGGAGTTTGTGACGGATCCTTCCAAGGAAAGCTCAGATCACCGTCAAGATGAAGGCGACTGCGATGAACCTCCCGACAAAACCCTAAAGGGTATTTAATTTCTCCTATCATCAAGAGATTTTCAACCAAAGAACCAATACCATCAAGATAATCCCTGAGGCAAAGAAGAATCAAAACATCTCTGAGATGAAGGAGTTTGTGACGTACACTTCCCCAAAAAAAAAGAAAGAGAAAAGTCAGGACATCTCCAGAATGAAAGATGATAAAATCCCCCAAAACCGAAGAGAGCTCCAATTCTGCCAAAAAAAAAAGAGTGCAAAAAGATCATCATGAGAAAAGAATCCTAGGATATCAGACTACCAAATTTATCAAGAATCCTCTTTAAATTTTGTGAAATTATATTATCAATATTCTTTCACCAATTACTTTCACAATATAAAAAATACTCGCTTTTCTGTTCATATCAGAGAAATTGATAGCTTCCTTAAAAGAAAGTCAATTGCAAGCAATTTGAATTTGAGTCTTGATTCTACGAAGTTAATCCCAATCGGAGGTAATACTTCAGGTAAAAAATAAAGAATATTTTTGCATCAATGTGCATCATTTTCAATTATTTTGAATCAACAATAATTTTCAACATTTTGACAATATTTTTTAGCTATCCTAGTGTGAAGTGAGAGCTTATTGTTCGTCTTTGGCGCATCCTGACATCATTTGTTATCCCTTTTAGGACTTGATAATGGGACTTTTCAAGATTCCTTCCCTTCTTTGGTATAATCTGAGTGCCTGGGCTCTCAGATTCGAGCACTTCCCTGTGTCCCCACTGTCCCACCACAGATAGTCCAATTTCGGCTTGAGGTTAAGCCACCAATCATTATCTCGCAAAAGGTCATCAATTTCAAAAGTTATTTAGTCTCAGCAATGAGGCCCCCAAAATCAAACCCCTTTTCAAGCTTTAGGGACCCCAATTTCATTCTTTTGCAAAACCCCTATCGGATTTATTGTGCAGAAATCCGAAGGTTCTGTCATGGGTTCTTCTTTCGAAAATCCCATCATTTTCATTCTCGGTCAGGTTAAGGGTTAAACCTGAGCCTCATTCTGATGAGGTATTTCATTCCCGGTCAGGTTAAGAGTTAAACCTGAGCCTCATTTGGATGAGGTATTTCATTTCCCGGTCAGGTTAAGGGTCAAACCTGAGCCTCATTTTTATACGAGGTATTTCTCGTCCCATCCAGGTTAAGGACAAAACCTGAATCTCACTTTTTTGAAGTAAATTTTTTCATCTTCATTCTCCATTTCATATCTACCATTCTCATCAGGGCTAATCTTCATATCCAGTAAGATCCTTCTAACTGAGGCATTTTTATAGCCCAAATTTGGTGTGGTTTTCTTTGCCACTAAGCTTGGCCCTAAACCGGCTTAGTAGCAAAGAGGGGCATCTGTAAATACCCCAAATTTTCCTCATCCATTTTCGAACACCCCCCTCGTGTAGTGCCAACCCTGGTAGGTCAATATAGGAGTCAAACCCTGAGTTTGTGTCAGAAAATTACTATTTTACCCACTTTCATTAGGAAAATTACCATTTTACCCCTAGGTCATCCCAAACCCCAGTCAGTCGGAGTCAACCAAGCTCATTGGTCAGTTCAAAACAATTAAAATATCAATAATTTTAAGCTCATCTGAGCTCACGATGAACCAATCATTTTCATTTCTATCCATTCCTGCCAAAATGGGATCATTTCTTGAGAAATGAACTCATTTCTCACTCAAGTCCAAGCCAATTGTCTATGAGTCAGCCATTCCCAGTCAATCCTATTCCCCTGAGTCTAGCTTGAGCTCACCAGAAGTTCAAGTGCTAAGTCTAGTCAATTGAGCTAAGTCTAGTCAATTGAGCTAGTATTCGAGCTTCAGTTTTACTTCATGTCAGTATTATTGATCTTTGTTTTAGCTCAAGCCCAGCTCTGGTTCATAATTCACTTCACTCCAGTGACCATTCCATACCATTTCTCTAAAAATGACAACTTTTCTTGAAAATTTAGTCGAAGAGTTCAGTTGAGTTAATGTATTGTCACTCCAGTTGAGTTTTGAAACTCTAAAGCCCAGCTCAATCCAGTAAATTTCAGTTTAATCTAGCTCAAACTCTAATTTTCAGTGTCACTCTGGCTCGGTAGAACCCAAAAATTATTTCTTGAACCATTTTGCAAATTTTATCAATTTTAACACTTTTTGAACTGGTACAAGTGTCAATCAGGGTTTAATATCCAAATTTCTTCATTCAGGGTTAACATTTCGCATGGCATTTCATGCTATTTCTCATCATTTCATATCATTTTTCAGCATTTCATAACATTTTATCACATTTTATTTCATTTTCGAAGTCCAGAACTCCAGTTTTATAAATTTCAATCCAGATTGAATTTTAAAAGTTTTCAGAAATCAATTTCAAACCCTGGGTTTCCAAAATTAACATTTTTACCCCCAAGATTCTAAATTTGGAAATATTCTCTCGAGAAAAATAATCTGGATTTCTTTCAAACTCAAATTTTCAAATTCTAAATTGGATTTGCTTCACAACAGGGTATGAAACTTCAAATTCTAAGATCGTTCAAAAAACTACCAAAAATAGCTCATTTCATCCATAAACTTTCTAAAAAGACTATTCTACCCCTATGATCCTCAAAATGAATTTCAAATTTGGAAAATGAGCCCACTCTGAGATGGCTCCTTCATTTACATTTGCATTTTTATTTTAAAATAAAAAAAATAAATCTTTTTCTTTTCTTTGTTTTATTTTTTTTCTTTTATTTGTTTATTTTTTTTTAAGAAGAGGTGGGACCTACAAGGGGGTCGACCCCCCTTTCCCCCTTCTTTCCTTTTCTTTCTTCCTTCTTTTTCTTTCTTTTCTTTTCTTTCCTTTCTTCTTTCTTCTTTTCTTTTTCCTTTCTTTTTCTTTCTTTCTTCTTCTTCTTTCTTCATTTTCTTTCCCTCTTTGTCATTCACGTATCACCACTTCCAGCCCTTCCTCCTTTCTCTTCTCCTTCTTCTTTCCTTTTCTTTCTTTCTTCTTTCTTTCCTTCTTCTTTCCCTTTTCTTTCCTTCTTTCTTTCCCTTCCCTATTGTCCAACCACCTTAAAGATCTTCCCTCTTGCCAATTCCCAACAAGACACCCATACGTGAACCACCTTTCTCTGAAGCTCTCTCTCTCCCTCTCAACCTTAGACCTAATTCATTAAACCCTAAGTCTTTTTGTTAAAAAAGAAGAAGGATCACACGCTCACCCTATCTCTCTCAGCCCTACCTCTCTTGTCCCATCTCCAGCTCTCTCTTTTCCTCTCCCTTGCCTTCAGCCTCCCACCTCCATAGCTCCAACCGAAACTCCATCTTCCTTGCAGCCGAGTATCTCCAGCTACCATTGCACCTTCGGCATCCTTGAAGTAGCCGCGCCCTCAGCCTCTCTTGCTTCAGCTGCACCACTGTAGCATCATCAACCCTCCCTTGGCAACAAGTATCTCCATCAGCAGCACCAACTGTTACTATTGCATCTGCCTCCAAAGCACCTCCAACGCCTCCCTTGCAGCCCCTTCAAGCCAGCCGATCCACTCCATCAAGGTTGCAGCTGCAAGCTTCCACCATCTTCAGCACCACCCACGTTGAAGCAACCTACCAACTGTTGCTGTCACAAGTCCTTGTTGGATTTGATCCAGCCACCTCCAAGTAGCCAACGCCCAAGCCATCTTCCTCGCCCCTTTTCAACTGATCCAAGGTAGGGCCTCTTTTGCCTATTAGACCCCATCATCTTGCTTGAACTATTTTGTTGTGCGCCCCCTTTTATTGCAAGTTTGATATTAACATCATTCTTTTGAGAAAAATGAACTTGGTTTGCTAACAATCGGGTCTTAGTGAGGTTCGTTTTGGAATCTCTCATAAGAAGGACCCAAACGAAAAGGTTTTGAATGAACCGCCATGTGTGAATCCAATGCTATGAGATGAGGAGTTTTAAATTTGGATGCTTTCAGTTTAGTAGGTTAATATTTGCTTTCGTTTTATGTATTCTTTATTCCAAAAAAAAAAACACATATTACATGTGTGGGCTTATGAAGTGAAAGATCCATCCATTTGATGGATTGGGTCTTTTATTTTGAGAGCCAAAATAAAAAAGATGGATCATACCCTCATTGATTTTCATTTTAGTATTATATTTCATGTCATTCCATAAAAAAAAGTGCATTTAGTTTAGTTTATTATTCTATTTCATTCATATCACATAGGATTCATTGTTATTTAGTTTAGAATCTATATAATCTCAGTTTTATGCAAAGTCTAGTTATCATTTCATGTACATATTTTCATTTAAAAATCCCAAAAAAAATTGTGAACACCTTAGTTATTTGTCTTTGATCTCTTGTCAAAATTTTAGGTTAATTTCAATTTTTTAACCATAGCGAATAAATCAAAACCTAAATCGGGTTTTGAACCCTCCCGAAATTCCAAGTTCTATTTTAGTAGACAAGAATATCTAAGATCTCTCAGATGAATGATGCAAATTCTCCTCAAAAAAATACAGTGGGTCCCTGTTGGAGTCTACTATTTCTCATTTTTTTTAAAGATTTTTCCCATAAGATTTAAGTTCTGCTAAAAATCGAGTTTTCATGAAACCTGTGAAAATCTCACTTTTCCATTTATTAGGGCATAGACCGACCCTAATTTGCTATGACACGTTAATATGTAGGTCGGATGTCAAAACTTTCAACAGAAAAGTTGTTCCTCACTGTTCCCTCTATCATTCCCCAAATTTTGAGAATTTTAGGAGCAAACTAGTATTTTTTCCGAAATTAACTTCCCTACCTATCAAATTCCAATGCCTCAGAATTTCAGAGATCTAGGTCTTTGATAATCCTCTGCTCTCTCCCAAACCATAATCAGAATCCTAAAACTATAAAAAGAGGAAATTTTCCTATGATTGTCAGGAACATTTTCCCAGAATTACAACCCATTTATTTACTGTTTTCCATTTTTCCTGAAACCCGTCAATCTTCCCTAGATCCTAGAGTCGCCAGATTCTGATCTAACTTGCTGGAGTTGTTAAGCTCCGACCATAGGTCAAAACCAGAATCTGTAAAAGGCAAAAATCTTTGCCTAACTGTTCTCTATCACCCCATAAAATTTAGGAAATTTGTATGAAAGTTTAGTACCCGAAATTCAATTTAGAATTAGCATTTTAGGCAAAATCTTGATTTTTAGGATTTCTAGCCAATTTTCCATATTAAAAAAATTATTAAAAAATATATTTTTGAGTTACATTCTATTTTTAGGGTTAGTCTAGGTTTCCATGCCAAATTTGGCTAAGTTCCAAGTTCATTTGCTTTGTATGTTAGTTTACTTTTAAATTTAGAAGCGAAAATCAAGTTAAATTCGATAATTTGTGATATTTTTGTCATTGTAGGGTTTTTATTATATGAATAATCATATCATATCATATTAGGGTTAATTTCAGCCTCATTTGCATTTCAATTTCCCATTTTTGCAAAATTTATTTCAGAAAACCCTCGTTTCAAGGCTACGAATTTTCTGAAAATGCAGATTGAGAAACATGATGTTTGCTTCTGAGATTTAAAATACTTGGAAAATTCTTCAAAAATATAACACTTTGAAAATCGTGAATCAGGATTGGGAGAGAGTTTCTAAAGAAAAGAAAATCGATTTTTGAAGAAATACAAGGGTTTTATGAAAATCGATTTATGAGGAATTTCAAATAACTTTGGGAAAAACTTGATTTCTCTGAATTCAGACTTTGAAATTGTAGATATTACGACTTGAAAAATCATGATTTGAAGTTGAGAAATTTCTCTGAATTGGAATTGGAATTTGTAAATTGAATGAAATGAATGAATATGGATTTGAAAGACATTATTTTTAAGAATTGAGAAAATCTTTTGTATTTTTGAGGAATGCAGTGCATTTTGAAGTTAGCCTAAGAATGTAGGCTGAATATGGCTAATACGAAGATCACAAATCTGGGTCTCATTCGTATTATGACTATGGCCATGAATATGAATTCCACCGAGTTTGTCAACTTTCTAAGATCTTGTGCATGTGCCATTCGTGTGGACTATAGTGGATTTGTAAAAATATGCATGAATGATGCATTTATCAGATATTAAAATGGTAAAAGTAAACTATATGCTATGCATCCTATTCTAAGCAGGAATTGAAATTCTTATTCCAAACGTATTTAATTTACATCATTAATTGAATTTAAATACAGGAAACTAAAGGAAAATACAATCTTGAAATGTCCCTGCAAAACTAAAAAAGCTTGTTAGTGAAGATTGAAAGTGCACTAGGATCGAGGCAATGAGCACTAGAGGGGGGGTGAATAGTGCTTTTAAAATTTCTGCGGAATATTGAATGATTTTGCAAATCTCAAAGCAAACACACAAAGAACACAAGATTTTATCCTGGTTCGGTCAAACCCGACCTACATCCAGTCCCCAAGCAAAACCCGCTTGAGATTTTCCACTATCAGCCTTGTAAACTACAAGATCACACAGACCATAACCGGTCCCACTTTCAGTAACAATCCTACTGAAAGCAAACAACTCCTTTACACCAAGGAGTCCTTCTTTTTACACAAAAGAAATAACAACTTACAATACAACCTATGAGCCTTAATTTTGAATGCAAATGAGATGCAATTGGCTTTTGAGGTTGTTGAAACACTCTACTCATGAATTCACTATCTCTCAAAGTGATTTGAGTGAAAAACTGAAGTGAAAATATCACGTGAGTGAGAAAACAAATACTTGAATGAATAGGAGTGAAAAGCAAGAAGTAATTCAATATGATTCTATTGAATTTCATGTTTTTGAGTGTAGAATGCACTCATATTTATAGTTAAAAGATTCCATACGTTGAGAGTATGAAAGGGTGTCAAAACTGTCCATTTTGAATGATCAAAACGTTTGAAAAATGAAAAGACATGCCTTTTTTGAAGTTTCAGGAAAACGATAAAATTAGTCGACTGAAACATCAGTTAGTCGACTAATAGTTAGTTATTAGTAGACTGACCGTTATCGTCGGTCGACTGATCTGTTAATCGAGCCGTTTGAAAATCTGAACTTTTGAAACTTAGTCGACTTAAGAAAAGTTAGTCGACTGATAATATAATCAGTAGACTGAAAAACCTTTTAGTCGACTGCTGCTAAAATCTTCTGAAAAACAAACATTTTGTTCGGTCGACTGATAAAAAGCATTAGTCGACTGCTGCTAAATTTTCAGAAAACATATGTTCTGTTCAGTCGACTGATAAAACCATTAGTCAACTGCTGCTAATTTTCCAGAAAACAGACATTTTGTCCAGTCGACTGATAAAATCTTCGGTCGACTAATTTGACAAGAATGACTTTTTTTAGAAAATATGGCGCGAAAGGATTAGTCGACTGATAAGTCGATTGGTCGACTAATAAACATGAAAATTTAAGAAAAGAGTTTTCTAAAAAGATTTTCAAAAGAGTTTCTTTTAGAAAAGTTTTTCTAAAGACTTTTAAGGTGAAATGCAACCTAAATATGCACTCTAAGTAAGGCTCTTACAAGAATCTAAGACTTTTAATGAATTAAACATTTGCACACTAGTCTTCAAGGATTCTTCACCGAATTCTTCAATTTCTTCATATCCTTAGCTGAAATGTAGTTGATTCTACTTGCTCATCATCAAAACCTTGTACTTGAAGTATCATGTATGGCTTCATTGTTGTAACAATCTCCCCCTTTTTGATGATGACAAACTTAATCAAAGATGAAGCATTTAGATGCATAGATGGAGATTTTACTCCCCCTATCAATATGCTGCAAAACATTAAAAGTTAGCACATTTAAAGCACATATATCACATATTGATTGGTTTGCATTTCCATTCATCATTTCTTCATGCATTTAGAAATACATTCATTCAAAGTTTTCTTTTTCTCTTAATTTTGCATTTCTCATGCAAGATCTCCTGTAATGTAATTGCTATCATCTTTTTCTCAAGATCTCCCTGCAATTTCAAAGTAATGCTATCTTTATCTTTTTCTCCCCCTTTTGTCAGAATCAAAAAGAGTAAGGGCAAAAATAGCATAAGCAAAATAGACTTTTAACTCGTATCTCTATTTTAAAACACAGCAAGAGAGTTCCGGCATGTTTTGAAGATGCGCCAGTCACTGCAAGAGGATTCCGGCATTTCCCTGTTACAGTAAGAAAATCCCGGCGATGATGGAGTCGAACGGCACTCCGAGGGTTTTTCGGAAGAGAGAGAAGCAAGAGAGAAAGAGGGATTTAAGGGTTTCATTTTTAAGAATAAAAAACAAAAAGGTACGAAGTGAAACGATGCCTCTTTTTTTTAAAAAAAAAAACGGGTTTTAAAACAAATCCAAGGGGTGTCGGGTCCCTTCACTTAAATTTTTTTTTAAAAACAAAAATTTAGTCGACTAAAACTTTATCGGTCGACTAAAAAGTGCGACTTATTCTAAAAATATCATCAGTCGACTAGAAATATATCGGTCGACTAATATGGTGCGATACATTCCAAAATATAAAACACCAGTCGACTGAAATTTTATCGGTCGACTAATATAGTGCGATTTTGAGATTTTGTTCAAAAATCAGCATTTTTATAAATCCAAAAACAAGCAAATACCTAGTTCTCTCCTAATTCTCATAAAATCTTCATTTTTAAGAGGTTTAGTGAAGATATCGGCATGTTGTTCTTTAGTGGAAATAAAATTTAACGAAATATCTCCTTTTAACACATGATCTCTTAAAAAATGATGTCTAACTTCAATATGCTTAGTTCTTGAGTGCTGAATAGGATTTTTCGAAAGATTTATAGCACTAGTGTTATCACAATAAATAGTTGTTGTGGAGTAATTCAAACCAAAATCTTTTAAGGTCTGTTTCATCCAAAGTACTTGTGAACATGCTAAACTAGCCGCTATATATTCAGCTTCAGTTGTTGAGAGTGATACTGAATTTTGCTTTTTACTAAACCAAGAGACTAAGGAATTTCCCAAGAAATGACAAGTTCCACTAGTACTCTTGCGATCAGATTTACTTCCTGCAAAATCTGCATCACTATATGAAACTAAATCAAAGGAAGATGATTTTGGGTAAAACAAACCGAAATCTGAAGTATCTTTCAAATAACGAAGAATCTGTTTTACTGCAGTTAAATGAGATTCCTTTGGATTAGCTTGAAATCTTGCACATATACAAACACTAAACATAATATCAGGTCGACTAGCAGTTAAGTATAATAGAGATTCGATCATACCTCTGTAGAGCTTAGTATCTACACTTTTACCATTTTCATCTTTATCAAGAGAAGTAGTTGTACTCATAGGATTCCTTCTTGATTTCGATGAGTCCATCCCAAATCTCTTGAGAAGTTCTTTTGTATACTTAGCCTGATTGATGAAGATTCCTTCTTCAGTTTGCTTTATTTGAAGTCCAAGGAAGTAGTTTAATTCGCCCATCAAGCTCATTTCAAACTCTTCCTGCATAGCCTTAGCAAATTCTTTACAAAGAGAATCATTAGTAGAACCAAATATTATGTCATCAACATAAATTTGCACAATAAGAATATCTGAATTAAAATGTTTAATAAATAAAGTGGAGTCTACCCGACCAATGGAAAAACCAGATTGTTCTAGAAAATTTCGTAGTCTTTCATACCACGCTCTTGGTGCTTGTTTGAGTCCATACAGAGCTCTTTTCAATTTGTAGACCTTTTCTGGATATTTGTCATTTTCAAAGCCTGGAGGTTGCTCTACATAAACTTCTTCATTGATGTGTCCATTTAAGAATGCACTCTTAACATCAATTTGATATAACTTGAAGTTCATGTAACTAGCAAAAGCAAGCATCATACGAATTGACTCTAATCGAGCCACTGGTGCATAGGTTTCATCAAAATCTATGCCTTCTTCTTGATTATAGCCTTGTGCCACTAGCCTTGCTTTGTTACGAATGACTTCACCATTTTCATCCAGCTTATTTCGGAAGACCCATCTTGTTCCAATTACTGGATGATCCTTTGGTCTATCAACTAGATCCCAAACATCATTCCTAGTAAATTGGTTAAGTTCTTCAAACATGGCTAAAAGCCAAAATTCATCATCACATGCCTCATTGATATTCTTTGGTTCTAATTTAGATATGAAAGCAACATTTGCAATATATTTTTCTAACTGCCTTCTAGTTTGGACACCACTCTTTATTTCACCAATAACTTGTTCATGTGGATGATTAGGAACTTCTTTCCAAACCGGTTGAAGAGGAATATGTTTTTGAGAAGTACTCTCTATCAAGGGTTCTTCTTGAAGTATTGCTTCTTCTTCTTCGCTTAGAGGAATAACCTGCTCACAATTCTCATCAAATGCAACATGTAGAGATTCTTCAATACAAGATGTTCTTTTATTGAAAATACGATATGCTTTACTTCTAGAAGAATATCCAAGAAATATTGATTCATCTGATTTTGAATCAAACTTATCAAGATTATCTTTGGTATTTAACAAGAAACATTTACTACCAAAAATTTTGAAATATGAGATCTTTGGTATACGATCATAATACAATTCAAAACATGTTTTATGTAAAATTGGTCGAATAAGAACACGATTTAAGACATAACATGCTGTATTAATTGCTTCAGCCCAAAAATATTTTGGTAAATTTTTATCTTGAAGCATGGTTCTAGCACATTCTTGCAAAGTTCTATTCTTTCTTTCAACAACTCCATTTTGTGGAGCCGCTCTAGGAAAAGCAAAGTTGTGAGGGATACCATGTAAATCACAAAACTTTAGAAAAGATTCATTTTCAAATTCACCACCATGATCACTACGAATTTTAATAATAGATGTAGATTTTTCATTTGTAATTCTTCTACAAAGTTTAGAAAATTCTGAAAAAGCATCATTTTTGCTTTTTAGAAAAATCACCCATGTAAACCGAGAATAATCATCTACTATAACAAAAGCATACTTGCTACCATTCAAACTTTGAATTCTAGATGGTCCAAATAGATCTAAATGTAAAAGTTCAAGAGGACGTTTTGTTGAAACTATATCTTTTGCTTTAAAAGAACTCTTGATTTGTTTACCCCTTTGACAAGCATCACATAAGTGATCCTTTTTATATGGTATTCTAGGTAGGCCTCTTACAAGATCATTCTTGGATAATTTTGAAATAATTTTAAAGTTAACATGTCGAAGTCTCTTATGCCATAACCATTGAATTTCATTTGAAACAATAAGACATTTTTCATTAAAAGAGGGTAATTCATCTAGATATAGTTCATACACAATGTTTCTTCTTTTACCTTTAAAAATGATCTTTTTAGATTGAAAATCAGAAATTAAGCATAAATCATTTTCAAAAGAAACATGAAAACCTTTATCACATAATTGACTAATAGATATTAAATTATGCTTTAAACCATCCACTAAAAGAACATTTTCTATCAAGGGAAATTTTGGATTACCAATATTACCAATACCTATCACTTTTCCCTTGTTATTGTCACCAAAGGTGACAGTTCCTCCATCCTTATTTTGGAGGGTGAAAAATAACTCCGGCCTTCTAGTCATATGTTTGGAACAACCGCTGTCCAATATCCATTTGCTCCTTATGTTGTGTACCTACAACAAAATCAGAAAATAGAGCATTTGACCCCTTTCTATTTTTGGGTCCATGAGAGTTAGTCTTAGGAACCCATATCCATTTGGATTTTGGTTTCCTTTGATAATAAATATTCTTTCTATAAAAGGATTTAGAATAAACATTTCTAGAATAATCATTTCTAGATGCATTTCTATTAGAACTAGAAAGTTTAGTTTTATGAACAAAAGGTTGAGAATAATGTCTTTGATTTTTCACCACATAGTTTGGTCTATTTTGAGTATCAAAGAAGCTATATCCCAATCCGGTTTTATTAACCGAGCATCTTTGAGAACCAAGAAGTTTTTCTAGATTCTCTTGACCATTTGTGAATTTGGTCACTATAGAAAGAAGATCATTTGACTTTTCTTTAAGACTAGATATTTCCTTTTGTAAGAGATTGGTTCTAACTCCAATTTCTTTTATCTCAATTGCCTGGCAAGAATTTTCCTTCTTGAGATCTTCTATTTCTTGAAGTAACACTTTATTTTGAGAGTCAAGAGTTAAATTTTCAGTTTTTAACTCTTTATTTTTAGAACTAAGACTCTTAAATTTAGCATATAAATCATTAAATGCTTCAAATAACTCATCATAGTCAAATTGACTTACCGATTCTTCTTGTGCTACAAAACACATGTTGGCGACTTCTTCATTTGATTCTTCATCGGAAGAAGAGTCACTATCATCCCAACAGGCTTGAAATGCCTTTTTCTTCTTGAATTGGTCCTTGGGCTTGAATTTGAGAAGAGGACAATCTTTCTTGATATGTCCTGCCTTTTTGCAGTTAAAGCACTTTACATCATTGGGAATGGAAGAATCTGCTTTCTTTGCCTTTCTTTGAAATCTTCCCTTTTTGATGAATCTTCTGAATTGCCTTGTGATGAGGGCAATATCTTCATCTTCATCTTCTTCAGAATTTTCTGAGTCAGAAGTAGCCTTAAAAGCAAGAGATTTCTTTTTAGGCTCTTCTTCTTGTCTGTCTTGAAGTTGGACCTCATATGCCATTAGGTTACCAACTAAGTCTTCAAGAGTGAGAGTATTGAGATCATTTGCATCTTCAATAGCAGTGGTTTTTCTCTCCCATTCAGGAGTTAAACACCTTAGAATCTTTCTGACTAAATCCACTTGTGAATATTTTTTTCCAAGGGATTTCAAAGTGTTAGTTATATCGATCATTCTAGTTACCATGTCTGATATAGATTCATTTTGAACAATTCAAATTTATGAACTAAAGAAGCAATTTTAGATTCCTTTACCTTTGACGTAGCTTCGTGTGTTACGAGAAGAGTATGCCAGATTTCATTAGCTGTAGAGCATTGAGAGATGCGATTGAACTCTACCTTGTCAACGCCACAATATAAGGCATTCATTGCCTTGGCATTAAGTGAAGCATTCTTCTTTTCATCATCGGTCCATCGGCTGAAATCAGTTGATGAAGTTTGGTACTTTTCTGAAACAACTCTCCAGATATCGAGATCCATGGATTGCAGGAATATTGTCATTCTTACTTTCCAGTATCTATAGTTTGTTCCGTCCAAGAGAGGAGGACGAACAGAGGAGCTTCCTTCTTTGTGCTGAGATGTTATAGTTGCCATGCTATTTGATGGTCAAATCAAAGTAATAGCAAACCAGTGCTCTGATACCAAATGAAAGTGCACTAGGATCGAGGCAACGAGCACTAGAGGGGGGTGAATAGTGCTTTTAAAATTTCTGCGAAATATTGAATGATTTTGCAAATCTCAAAGCAAACACACAAAGAACACAAGATTTTATCCTGGTTCGGTCAAACCCGACCTACATCCAGTCCCCAAGCAAAACCCGCTTGAGATTTTCCACTATCAACCTTGTAAACTACAAGATCACACAGACCATAACCGGTCCCACTTTCAGTAACAATCCTACTGAAAGCAAACAACTCCTTTACACCAAGGAGTCCTTCTTTTTACACAAAAGAAATAACAACTTACAATACAACCTATGAGCCTTTCTTTTGAATGCAAATGAGATGCAATTGGCTTTTGAGGTTGTTGAAACACTCTACTCACGAATTCACTATCTCTCAAAGTGATTTAAGTGAAAAACTGAAGTGAAAATATCACGTGAGTGAGAAAACAAATACTTGAATGAATAGGAGTGAAAAGCAAGAAGTAATTCAATATGATTCTATTGAATTTCATGTTTTTGAGTGTAGAATGCACTCATATTTATAGTTAAAAGATTCCATACGTTGAGAGTATGAAAGGGTGTCAAAACTGTCCATTTTGAACGATCAAAATGTTTGAAAAATGAAAAGACACGCCTTTTTTGAAGTTTCAGGAAAACGGCAAAATTAGTCGACTGAAACATCAGTTAGTCGACTAATAGTTAGTTATTAGTAGACTGACCGTTATCGTCGGTCGACTGATCTGTTAATCGAGCCGTTTGAAAATCTGAACTTTTGAAACTTAGTCGACTTAAGAAAAGTTAGTCGACTGATAATATCATCAGTAGACTGAAAAACCTTTTAGTCGACTGCTGCTAAATTTTCAGAAAACATATGTTCTGTTCAGTCGACTGATAAAACCATTAGTCGACTGCTGCTAATTTTCCAGAAAACAGACATTCTGTCCAGTCGACTGATAAAATCTTCGGTCGACTAATTTGACAAGAATGACTTTTTTTTAGAAAATATGGTGCGAAAGGATTAGTCGACTGATAAGTCGATTGGTCGACTAATAAACATGAAAATTTAAGAAAAGAGTTTTCTAAAAAGATTTTCAAAAGAGTTTCTTTTAGAAAAGTTTTTCTAAAGACTTTTAAGGTGAAATGCAACCTAAATATGCACTCTAAGTAAGGCTCTTACAAGAATCTAAGACTTTTAATGAATTAAACATTTGCACACTAGTCTTCAAGGACTCTTCACCGAATTCTTTAATTTCTTCATAGCCTTAGCTGAAATGTAGTTGATTCTACTTGCTCATCATCAAAACCTTGTACTTGAAGTATCATGTATGGCTTCATTGTTGTAACAAAGATATGTCAGCTTTTTTAGATTTATCCAACAATATCTGGAAATTGCTAGATTTATCTAGACATAAGCCTTTTTCCATGATTCCCTGAGATAAACATAATGAAATATGAAATAAAATAGAATAAATAATAAAGATAAACAACTTTGAAATTTGAAATTTTGTGAAAAATGACAAAAAATACCCTTGAAAACAAGACTATGGCCTTGAAATCAGGGTTTTCAGAAAGATATTTTGTAAAATGCAAATTTTGAAATTCAAATGAGAATAAATCAAACACAAAATGATATGATATGATTTAAAATATAAAAATCAAAGTTTGAAATTTCGAAATTGAGGTCAAATGACCAAAATGCCCCTGATAGCAAGACTATGGCCTTGAAATCAGGGTTTTCAGAAAATATTTTGGTAAAAACTTTGGATTTAGGGTGTAAATAAAATCAAATAATAGCTAAATCGAACATGAGGTGTCCTAGAATGATTCTAAACATGAACAACCCTAAAAACATGAACTTATACATAAAAAACTAAAAATATCACAAAAATCATGATTTTGGCAGTGTTTTGGGATCCTCCAGGCACCCTGTTTTGCAATTTAACTCATTCAAGCATCAAATGAGCTCCAAAATTAATAAAAATCGACATCTGCACTCTTTATAACACTAAAAGTAGATTAAAAATAAAAAGATCAAATTTTTACATAATTTTAATACGAAAATCACATAAAACCCTAAAATATGCTATTTTTACCCACGGGCACGTACCTGTTTCAGTGTTAGACCCAAATCAGGGGTCATTCAACCATGGACATTCATAAAATTTTACAAATAACTACTAGATAAAAGAGCAGAGATTCTCTTTTTTACAGATTGAAAAAATCATCTCTGGTTAGGGAGATATCATTCCGACAATCTGTACTTGAATATAACGAATATAAAATTGATCAAAACAGACACTTCCAGTTTCAAATGCAGGGAAAAATAGAAAAACACATAAATTTTTTTGAGATTTCAATAATAAATAACAGACATGTAAATAATGAACTTTTCTTTTTATAGATCATGAATCAAATCTTTGGTTAGACAGATACGATCAACACAAGTTGAATTAGGATTTGAAATAAGCATAACGAGTTCTAAAAAGTTGATCTGACTTTCTGACAGAGGAAAAATAGTGAACAGTGATATAAAAATACAGGAAAATCATAGTAAATAATAGGCATTAACACAAATCTACTGCACTTTATGGATCACAAATCAGACTTTAGATGATAGAAATAACGCAACTGCAAGTTATACTTGAATATGAATAACGATTTTAAACAACAGGAATCACGATTCCATTTTGTATTTTTTTAGCAAGGTTTTCGAATCCCTAAACCTCTGAGTTTTTTACAGGGACTCACTGACACGTTCGTGGACCACATATAAAAAAATCAGAAATTTCTAACAAAGGTTTAAATATGAAATAGTATGATTTCTATAGATCTAAAATCAGAATATACGAAAATCTAAGAAAACATTAAAAACAATGATTTAAACATGGAAAATAATAAGAAAAATATAAATATCATAATGAAATCTATTTTGATGATGAAATACATGAAATAAATATTAATATGACAATAAAATAAATAAAAATACAGGAAATCCATGGTTGAAATTAATTTACCCTTTGAAAACATGAATTTAACCCATTTAACGGGTAAATCTCATGTTTCATTGGTTAAGAAAGTAGAAAGCAACTATATGAATGATTCTAATGAATTAGAATCCTAGAAAAGCTCATTAAAATGAGTTAGATCACTTTCTTGGGTTGAACTTGGGGTTCTTGGATGGAATCCATGGTTAAAAATCATGAAGAAAGGAGTTTCCATGGTGAAACCATGATAAAAAGTAATAAATTTCATAAACATAATGAGATAAAAGGTGGAGATCTTACCTTAGGTGTTGCAACAATGGGGGAAGAAGCTGGGAGGAGAGAGAGGCTCCAAGAAACTGCTGAGGAAAGAATAGGGGTTGACCTCCCCTCTAGCCTCTTTAAATAGGCAAAATTAGGTTTTAAAAAAAAAACTAATTAATTCCCACTTTGTCCCTTTTAAAAACCTATCCAAAGCTATTAGTGGGGGGCGATTTTTCTGAAATTTCCTAACCTACATGGACTCTAGATAACCTAATTAGACTCTTAACTAAACTAAAAGACTTCCAAATGTGGCGCCACCTAGTGTGGACCCACATTTGTTTTTAAAGCTTCAATTTAAAACCTTTAAAAACTACTAGTTAAAAATCTAAACAAAATGGATTTTCAAAATCGGTTTTGACTCCTCTAAACCTCTAAATCAAGTAGGACACTGACTAACCCTAGTCTAACCCTGACCTTATCAAATGTGGTGCCACCCAGAGTGGGCCCCACTTGAATTTTCAAAAAACGATTTTAAAACTTGAAAAACAAAGGTTTTCAAAATAAGGTTAAAGATGAGATTGAAGTTTAATGTTTTTAAACCAAATAGAGTTCTGACGGAATCAAAATTCTTCCAGATGTGGTGCCAACTAAGTGGGCCCCGCAACAGGGTTTTGAAAAATTTGAACTAAAGACTAAAAATGGCTTTGAAAAGGGGTTAAAATCAATAGTTGAAATTCAAAGGTTTGAAAATAGAGTTCTAAGTGAACTAAGACTCTGGACCATAGTCCTGAACCAATTAGGACTCTGAGGTTTTAGAATTTTGAAAGTCAAATGAAGAAGTTTTTTGAAAGATTTCATCAAAACTGGTAAACTAAGTCAGAAAATACAGTCAGGGTTAGAGTCCTAACTCAACCGAAACTCTGAAATAGAGTCCTAAACCAATTAGAACTCTGCAAAATGACCTAATTTTTGAAAAACAAATGGAAATGAATGAAAATGAAAGTGAAAACAAACTTCAGAATAGACTCCTAATTGGATTAGGACTCTGGGACAGAGTCCTGATCGGACTAAAACTCTAGATCTTTTTGATATTTTCTAAAAAAACAGATGAATGAAGTTGTGAAAATAATGAAATAGCAACAAGTATTGAAATCAAAACAGAGTTCTGATACCACTAAGACTCTACAAAATAGACTAATTTTGGAAAAACAAGTGGAAAAGATAAAAATGGAAGTAAAAACAAACTTCAGAATAGACTCCTAACTGGATTAGGACTCCGGGACATAGTCCTAATCGGACTGAAACTCTAGATTTTTTTTTTAGTATTTTCTAAAAAATAGATAAAAGAACTTATGAAAACAGTAAAAATAATAACAAATAATGAAATCAAAGCAGAGTCCTGATCCAACTGGGACTCCGGGGACAGAGTCCTAATTGAACTAGGACTCTCAGAATTTTAGATTTTCTGAGAAGTAAATGGTGAGATTTAAACAAAGCTTTTGAAAACTAGTAAAAATGAAGTGAGAAAACAAACTTAAGATAAAATCCCAGAATTTTGAAATTTCATGATAAAGGTATAACAATTTTGATAGATAGAAAGATTTTTGAAAGATTCTCTCAAAATTGAAATTAGGGTCAGAGTCCTGATCCAACTAGGACTCTTCGAATAAAGTCCTGGTTCAACTAAAACTCTGAGCTTTTGACTCATTTTGATAGATTTTGAAAGATTTGATTAAAGATAGGCAGAATACCAACAAAAGATAGAGTCCTGATTCGATTAGGATTCTGAGAATGAGTTCTAATCCGGTTAGAACTCTAGAATTTTGGCTAAAATGAAAGATTTTGAAAATCAGATAAGAAGGTTTTAAAAGCAAGTGAAGACCAGGAGTAACAGATGAAATCGAGATAGAGTCTTGATTCAATTAAGACTTTGAGAAAGAGTCCTAATTCGACTAGGACTCTAAAATTTTGTCCAAAAACAAAGGATTTTGATAGGTTTTCTCCAAAACAGGTAAAAAGGGTAGTAAAAGGTAGAGTTCTGGTTCGACTAAGACTCTGAAAAAAGAGTCCTGATCCAACTAGGACTATGAGATTTTGGCCAAAAATGACAAGAATGGGCAAGAGCTATGACTATATCTGGTTTAGAATCAAAATAGAGTTATGAAAAGATTCAAAAAGATGAAAAGACAGTCCTGATCCAACTAGAACTCTGAAATTTTTGAGATTTTTGATAAATAAAGGAATCCAGAAGCGACACCACCTAAATGGGTCTCATCTGAGAATTAAAATTGAGTTTAAAACGAATCCAGATTGTTTTCTGAGAAAAATATTTAAAATATGAGGGTCCTGGGGGTTGGCAAATGACAAAATGTTGATTTAAAACCCAGGTTTTGAAATTGATTTCGAAAGAAAAGTTTTTAAAACTCAAATCTGGATTTAAAGATTTTGAAAACAGGAGTTCTGAATCTCGATAATGAGATGTGATGACATGCAATGCGATGCGGTGCAATAAAATGATATGCCAAATGCATGCAGTGATATGCAATGGCACATGAAATGCAAACACTGAATAAGGGTGAAAATTTGGGGTGTTTACACCACTATGTAACGACCCCAACTTATCCTCATTGAAAAGTAGAATTTTTTTAAACAATTGTGAAAACCAAAACCCAAGGATCTGGGGCCTCACAAACTTAACAAATCCCAAACCACTGACCTTACATTGAACCATCCAATCAAATAACTAACTTTATTAAGCAATAATCAAAGTATGAGAATATAATTAAATTAAAGTATAAAATCCCAGAGCCATACTGTCCAAGAATAATAGAAGTCACGCCATCTCTTAGACTCCCTAATGTAGTTATGCTCATCACTGAGCTCTAGGTCCAATGAAAAACATACGAAGTACTGGGTAAGAGTAAAAAAATTTTATACGAATTCTTCTTAAAATTTAAATAGACAAGAAAAAACATAAATCAAATTCATGCAAGTATTCAAAATATATAAGAATAACAATCTCATAATTCATTTATCGTTCAAGCATTTAAAAGCAATTATCATGCAATAGCAATTTCTCACATGAAACAGAAACAAGTAAGAATGCATGAACTAATGTAGAATAATAGATATGCAGGATTTCAATACACATGCATGAATAATTTATTAAGTTATTATTAGAGTTCTCTTTTGCATGCATGTCCCTATTAAATGCACACAAGTTTAGTTTTACTTTTTATTAAACCCTCTGATACTCAAAACAAACACAATAATTTCCGAAGTCTAAGATAGGTTCTCAGTTGTAGCATACACATAATTTATATTTTATTATTGGGTTCCACACTTGACCCTCAACCGATATAAAAAATCAACACCATCCATCAGAACATTAGAAATCGACATCTAATGTAGGGACACCAAGAAAATCAATATCCACAAATGCCATTTTCTTGGTATACCAATAACAACAGCTGTGTCTACAACACCACCCCTAGCAAAGTTGTTGAAAACTCCCTAAAACCATGGCCAAGAGTTGAACCACCCTATCGGGTTCAAGGGCACAAATACATACAAAGTTTTAGTATCCACACGGTTTTCCTAAAGTCGTCATCCAGAATTCCTACACTATAGAAGGGACATCCAAGAAGAAAAAATATTAATTACACTGTTTATCTCTTTTATCTTTTTAACAAAAGTCAAATTCTCTACATAAGAAGCATTTTGCAAATCAACATGCAAAATACAACACAGAACCTGACCCACTATAATTTTAACAGTGCAAAGAAAATGATCTCCCATTAGGGATATGTGACTCTGACAAAATTGACTAAAATCTGAGCCATTAAAATGACAAAGTGATAGGGTTGTGGTTTCCAATCAAAAACATGTATGAAATGACTATAGAAATTACTAAAAATTGGCATGACTAAACTAGATTCAATCTTGAAGACACCACTTTTTACGGATAGAAGAGATAATCTCTGGTTAGAGAGAAATCACTCTGGCAAGTCCGCCCTAATTTTGGACATCATTCTAATGATGCAGAAAACAGGTTTCGAATCTTGATTTTTTTAGTTGGGGCACAGATCCCCAGAAATCATGAAAATTTCACAGATTCAAGTGGATATAGTCATGAACCACCCATAAAAATTTTAGATTGAAAATGTAAGAAAAAACATCCAAAATTAATTGCTAAAATAAGGCCAGAATCAAAATGCATACAAAATAGAAAAGAGAATGAATGCATGTAATCTATCAAAGCATAAAATGAAAAATTAAACATAGTTGATATATTTTTGAATTTTAGAAGAAAGAAAACAGTAAAATATCATCAAATATAGAATTAACAAAGTAAAAATTAAAAGAAACAAGGCATGTATTGATTTGATAATGCCAATTAAAGATGAATTTGATTTATAGAAGATCAAATTCCATCTTCTTGATGGCTTTTGATAAAAATGGAAAATTACAAAATGTAAATCAATTAAGGCAAAGAGGAAATCAACTTAGAGGGAGAGAAGAAACATACCTTGATTGAATAGGAGGAGGAGAAGGAGCTCCAAGGGTAGGCGCCAACTTCAAGGGAGCTTGGAAAATTTTGAGATTTTTCAACTTGTAAAAATTGTCCCCCTAGGGGGTCTATTTATAGGGCAGATTAGGGGCATTTTGGGCATGCCTAAAATGCCAAGTTTGTTAGGCTTAGGGCTGATGTGGCAAGGCCCTTGCCACATGGCACCTTGAGAGCTCACACGCCCCCCATGTGGGTCTTTTTGAAAATTTTCAAATGGGCATATTTGGAACTTTCAAAATACCTTGACACATGGCATCACTTTGCAAGTGATGCCCATGTGTGTTTTTAAAAACAAAAGGGATTTTAAAAGTGAGCTTTAAAATTAATGGTTTTTAACAAAGAAAATAGGATTTTGAAATAAAATGCATTTTAAAATTGAAAATACCAAGTGGCGCCCCCTTTAGAAAATATATTTTTTCCTTCTTTTGATTTTAAAACTAAATAAAGGAAAGGATTTTAAAGGAAAAGTGAAAATGAAAGAAATGAAGAAGAGTTTTTTTTTTAATTTAATATATCTTGATTGGATCTAAGATCCATTTCAATTTTTTTGGTTTTTCTTCAAAATCCAAATCGAGTTATAAATTGGATCCAGACTAATTTTCAAAAGATTTTGTAAAAATGATGAATTTGGATTTGAAATTCAAGGATTGATTTTGAAAATTGAATAAAGATTGAATTTTGAATTTAGATTTGGATCCAAAATTTTGAATAAAGTGGATCTGGATGTCGATTGAAGGTAAAAATGAAAGAAATTAGTTTGAAACAATGTTCGAACCTTGGATATGAATTTATGGAATAAATTGAAATGAAAATCTAGGCTTATGATGAAATTTGGATTTGGATCTTTGATTTGGATATTGGATCAAGCCTGGAAATGGAATTGGATCTTGGATCTAGATCAGAATCCAAGAAGTGAAAGTAGATCTCAGATATCAGAAGAATCTGAGTTCGAATTCAGAAATTGATTCAACTGTCCTTCCAAATGGATCAAAAGATGGATCTAGGTGGAAATGGATCTAGAATGATTAATTGGATCTCGAATATCTAATGAGATATTCTAGAGAAAGTGAATTGGACTCTGGATATGGATTATAGAGTGAATTAAATAAAAAATCCAGGTCCGGGATGAAAAATGGACATCAGATCCAACATTGGATCTAGTATTCGATTTAAAATATGGATTGGATCTTGAATATTAATAAAATATTAGATAAAAGAATTGATCCGAGTCTGAATTAGGACTTATCCCAGTTTGAAAATTGATAGAAATGATGTTCTGAAGAAATTATTTTTGTTTTTTGTTTTTGCCGTGCAGGGGTAGAAAACACAGTACTGAACTGACTTGAACTGGATGAAATTGGAATGAACTAAATTGGAAGTCAGTTATACTAAGATGAACTAAATTTGGAGCTAAAACACTAGCTCAATTTGGACTGAATTGAGCTAAAATGAAGGTCTGAGAATGCAGAAAGTGACTTAGAACTAGAACTGGACCGTTCAAACTCCTAATGAACTCATATTAGACTCATGGGGATAGGATCTACTGGGTTTACCTGAATCGGAGGCAGTTTGGCTAAAATTCAAGCAAAAAATAAGCTTATTTCACCTGAAATGAACTAAATTTAGCTGAAATGAACTGTGCTCATCGTGAGCTCAGGGGAGCTAGAAATGATTGACATTCTAACTCTTCTGAACTTAAAACGAGCTTGACTAGGTCTGACTGACAAAAAGGGCTAAGGGTGACTCAGGGGTAAAATAATAATTTTATTGTCAAAATGGGGTAAACTGACCTCTAGACAGGGATAAACCTAGGGTTGATACTCTACACTACCTTGCAGGGGGTTGGCATCTGTGAAAGGAGATGTCCCGGATGAACCTAAAAAAATAAATAAAAATTGGGGTGTTTACACCAAGCTACCCTCAAGATCCTCCTTATCCCTCCATTACCCCTCAAGAGCCTGCACAATAGACATCATTTGAGGAGAAACTTCTTCAAGCATTTCAAGAGGTGAAAATCTCCAATCAAAATACCTTTGATAAGTGCAATCATATGCTAAACTCCCATACGCAATCCATTACAAAGTTGGAGACATAAATGGGACAATTAGTAGAGGATCCGAATAGAACAGAGAGTAGTTTGCCGAGTAAGGCTATCATGAATCCGAAGGTCAAGGAACAAATGTCCGGTGGCCTGTATATGACAGATTCACAACAGCAACAAACCAAATCCATTATGGCCCTTAGGAGTGGATGTGAGTATCATGTTGATTCGAGACAGATGACAGATGAGTCAGGCATGACCAAGCCTTCTACTTCGGCTCAGTCATCTCTCCCAGATGAGGCTAAAGATAGAGGTGAATCTTCTTAGAAGGAGAAGAATCGCTTGACATACATTTCCAAACCACCCTATCCGAAGGCCTTAGAATCTCTAGCGGGTATAGGAAAGCAAGAAACCAAAATGCAGGTCATGCTTGAGATCTTTAAGCATGTACAAATCAATTTACTATTGCTTGATGCCATTCATCAGGTGCCGGCTTATGCCAAATTTCTCAAGAAATTGTGTACCGAGAAGAGGAAATCTAGAGAAAAAGTTTCTACCAAGGTCCTTCTGACTAAGCAAGTGAGTTTAGTGCTTCAGCATCAGACTCCACCGAAGCTCAAGGACCCTGGTGCTCCGATTATTTCCTGTGTCATAGGAAATATCCAGATAGAGCGCGTATTGTCAGATCTTGGGGCAAACATGAACATTTTGCCAGGATATTTCTATGATTCATTTGGGTTAGGAGAAACGAAACCGACCCCTATGACACTTCAACTAGCAGATCGTTCCATCAAGGTGCCAAGAGGTATCCTGGAGGATGTGCTAAAGAAAGTGAAAGCCTTTTATTTCTCTGTCGATTTCATTATCCTGGATATGGAGGGAGTGGATAGCCAACACCAGACTCTGATCATTCTCGGTAGACCATTCTTGGCGACTACCAATGCATGCATGAATTGTAGAACTGGAGCTATGGACCTATCATTCAACAACCAAAAAGTCAGGTTAAACATTTTCAATGCCTCTAGGGGTCCAACTGGAGATTAGGAGTGCTTCCAGATTGATATTGTTCAGGATATAGTGGAGGCACATCCTGAGATGTATATGACATGTGATTCCTTAGATTTGTATTATATCGTAGAAGATAGTCATAGTGATAGTGTAGATGTGTCTTCTGTTGTGTCAGGTACCCGTCCTTGGAGAGGGTATATTGAACCTCTCCCACCACTTGCTGAGGCCCCAGTCAGTCTTTTGATGGAGTCTCCCCTAGAGCTCGAGTTGAAGCCCCTCCCAGACTCACTCAAGTATGCTTGTATGGGAGACAAGGAGACGTTGCCTGTGATCATCTCTACATACCTCATTGAGGATTAGGAGTCTAGACTGATTGAGGTGTTGAGAGAGCACAAGGCAGCTATTGGCTGGGCAGTTGTAGATCTTCGAGGTATAGATCCTTCCTTCTGTATGCATCATATTCATTGTGATGATGATTCCAAGCCAGTGCGAGATATGCAGAGGAGATTGAATCCCAACAAGAAAGAAGTGGTGAAAAAAGAGGTGGTCAAGTGGTAAGATGCTGGGATAATCTATCCCATTTCGGATAGCCAGTGGGTCAGTCCAGTTCAGGTGGTGCCTAAGAAGTCTGGATTCACTGTTGTAGAGAATAAGAAGGGGAAGAATATTTCTATGAGGACCATTATAGGGTGGCGAGTGTGTATAGATTACAGAAAGTTGAATGTTGCAACACGGAAGGACCATTTCCCTGTTGCCATTTATCGACCAGATTTTGGAGACTCACCAAACAAAGCTACTACTGTTTCTTAGATGGATATTTCAGATATAATCAAGTAGTTATCCATCCTGATAATCATGAAAAGACCACATTCACATGTTTGTATGACACCTTTGCTTTCAGATGCATGTCGTTCAGGTTATGTAATGCCCCGACGATATTTCAGCGGTGCATGATGGCTATTTTTTCTGACATGGTGGATAATGTCATGCTGGTCCTTATGTATGACTTTTCTGTATATGGCTCTTCATTTGAAGATTGTCTTCACAAACTGACAAGAGTACTCAGTAGGTGTATGGAGACCAATCTCTTGTTCAGTTGGGAGAAGAGCCACTTTATGGTCCAGGCGAGGATAGTTCTTGGACATACAGTGTCCAAGAGAGGGATAGAGGTGGATAGGGCGAAGGTTGAGTCGATTTCATGATTGACTCCACCTACCACGGTGAGATAGGTGCATTTATTTTTGGGGCATGCAGGATTTTATAGGCGATTCATTAAAGATTTTAGCAAAATCTCTTGACCATTATGTGCTTTATTGTTCAAGAATCAGCCCTTTGATTTTGATGTAGGGTGTATGAAGACATTTGAGATTCTCAAGGATGCCTTGACTACTGCTCTGATTTTGAGATCTTTTGATTGGACGTTACCATTTGAGATTATGTGTGATGCGTCCAATTATGCCATGGGGGCCATTCTAGGATAGAGAATTGATAGAAAGCCCTATGTGATATACTACGCAAGCAGAACTCTAACAGATGCTCAGATGAATTATACGATGACAGAGAAGGAGTTGCTTGCAGTAGTATTTGCATTGGACAAGCTCAGGTCCTATCTTCTTGGCTCAAAGGTGGTTGTCTATTCTGATCATGCTGCATTGAAGTATCTTCTTAGCAAAAAGGACACCAAACCTAGACTCATTCGATGGGTCTTGCTACTACAAGAGTTTGATCTCGAGATTCGAGATAAAAAAGATAGCGAGAATATAGTAGCAGACCATGTTTCCAGACTGATCGTGGAGTCTACTGAGGATCAAAGAACGATCAATGATTCTTTCCCGGATAAGCAAATCATGGCAGTAGAGACATCACAGTTACCCTAGTTCGTTGATATTGTGAAAATGCCAAGTGGCGCTTGGGCGTCAACCCAAATAGGTAGTCCAGTTGTGAGGCTCTGTCCCAAACTAGGGTTCTAGAAGAGAGCCCAGCAACGTGAAGACCGGGTAAACACAGGTAAGTGTAATAAACGATTTTTTTTTTATTAGCTTGGATTCGGGTCGGATCCGGACCCAAACCAAATTGAGGCACCTTCTCCCTCGGGTCTTTTATAGACAGCGAGGCAAGGGGTTTCAAACATGAACCCCCCCTGTAAACACCCCAAATTTTCATCCTCATTTAGTGTCTACATTTCTTGTGTCATTGCATACCACTGCATGAATTCAACATACCATTTCATTGCATTGCATAGCATTGCATGTCATTGCATCCCATTTTCGAGATCCAACACTCATGTTTTCAAAATATTTAATCCAGATTTGAGTTTTAAAACTTTTTCTTTCAAAAATCAATTTCAAAACCTGGGTTTTTACTCAACATTCTGTCATTTTCCAACCCCAGGACTTTATATTTTGAAATATTTTCTCAGAAAACAATCTGGATTCATTTCAAACTCAATTTCAATTGATTTCAATTCTCAGATGAGACCCATTTAGTTGATGTCGCTTCTGGATTCCTTTACTTGTCAAAAATCTCCAAAAATTTCAGAGTCCTAGTTGGATCAGGACTCTTCTTCAAGAGTCCAGTCGGATCAAGACTCTTCTTCAGAGTTTTAATCGGATTAGGACTCTAATCTTTTACAGCTATTTTATCTATTTTCAATCAAATCTTTCAAAATGAGTCAGAAACTCAAAGTTTTAGTCAAAACAAGACTCTGTTCAGAGAGTCCTAGTTGGATCAGGACTCTGATCCTGATTTCAATTTTGAGAGAATCTTTCAGAAATCTTTCAATCTACCAAAACTATTACACTTTTATCAAAGAATTTCAAAATTCTGAGGTTTTGTCTCAGAGTCCTGATCAAATCAGGACTCTACCCCAGAGTCCTGATCGAAGTAGAACTCTATCCAAAATTGATTTTCTCACTTCATTTTCACTGGTTTTCAAAAGCTTTGCTTAAAAATCATCATTTGCCTACCAGAAAAAACCAAAATTTTTAGAGTTCTTATCGAATCAGGACTCTTTCTTAGAGCCCTAATCAGATCAGGACTCTGAACCAAAACTTCAATTTCATCCTGTTTCTAACTGTTTTTCAAAATTCTCTCATTTGTTTTCTTAGAAAATCCAAAAATTTGAGAGTCCTAGTTCAATCAGGACTCTGTCTTCAGAGTCTCAGTTGAATCAGAACTCTGTTCTGATTCAATACTTGTTATTGTTTTCACTGCTTTCACAAGTTCTTTCGTCTGTTTTTCAGAAAATACAAAAAAATCTAGAGTGACAGTCCGATTAGGACTCTGTCTCGGAGTCCTAGTCCAGTCAGGAGTCTGTTTTCATTCCATTTTCATTTATTTCCATTTGTTTTCAAAAGTTAGGTCATTTTACAGAGTCCAGTTAGTTCATGACTCTATTTCAGAGTTCGGCCGAGTTAGGAATCTAACCCTGATTGTGTTTTCTGACTCATTTCACCATTTTCTAATAAATTCTTTTAAAAATTCTTTCACTTGGCTTTTAAAATCCAAAATCTCAGAGTTCTAAGAGTTCAGGACTCTAACCCGGAGTTCCAGTTCGCTTGAGACTCTATTTTCAAAAATCTTGAATTTCAATTATTGATTTTAACCCCTTTTCAAAGCTGTTTTCAGTGTTTATTTCAAAATTTTCAAAAATCGATGTGGGCCCACTCAGTTGGAACCATATCCAGAGGAATTCTGACCCAGTTAGAACCCTATTCA
This sequence comes from Nuphar pumila, assembly GCF_984573655.1. Classification (NCBI taxonomy): domain Eukaryota; kingdom Viridiplantae; phylum Streptophyta; class Magnoliopsida; order Nymphaeales; family Nymphaeaceae; genus Nuphar; species Nuphar pumila. The sequence goes on along the minus strand of NC_143257.1, from coordinate 49,398,683 downwards.
ATTTCAAAAATTTTAAATTCAAAGTTTACTTTTAAAAATCTTTTGAAAACTTTCTCAATTTCAAGTTTTTAAATCATTTTTTTTTTAAAACTCAAGTAGGGCCCACTCGGGGTGGTGCCATATTCGAGTAAGTCAGGGCTAGACTAGGGTTAGTCAGTGTCTTGGTTAGTGTTAGAGGTTTAGAAGAGTCAAAAGTTATTTTAAAAACTCATTTTGAAGTTTGAATTTTAAAACTAGTGTTTTTTAAAGGTTTTTAAAGGTCTTTAAAAACCCAAATGTGGAAAATGCCAAGTGGCATCACATTTGGGGATTTTTTAGGATTATCTAGGAGTTAATTAGGTATTATTTAGGATAATTTAGGCTAGGGTATATAGGTAATCCTCTACAAAAATTGCCCCCCCCCCTTAGAAGTCCAAATTTTTCAAAATTCTAATTTTTAAACCTAATTCTTTATTATAAAAGGGGGGCTATGGGGGACAATTTTAGAGGGTCATCTTTTGCAAATCTTGGAGACTCTCTCTCCTCTCCAGCCTTCCTCCATTGCTGCAACACCAAGTTAAGAAATTTTATTAATTTCTTAGTTTTATTTAATAGTTTTCATTGTCTTAATACCAATTTAGCCATTAATATCATCTATTCCATGGATTAAACCAAGGATTCAAGTCCAAGAACCTCAAGAATAGTCCAAGAAGATGATCTAACTTTGTTTTTTTGTGTTTTACAGGGATTCTAATCCATTAGAATCAATTTTAGCATTGTCTTTTGTATTATTAACCAATAAAATATGTGATTTACCCTTTTAATGGGTTAAATCCATGCTTTTAAAGGTAACATCAAATTCCAGCCATTGATTCCCTAATCTTTATTTATTTATTTCTTTATTCATGTTTATTACACATTTTCCAGCATAGAAATAATTTTTATTTTACTGTTTTAGTGTTTATTTTATTGTTTTTTTTATTAATTAATGCATGTTTTATTAGATTTTATTAGATTTCTGTGTGTTTTTAGTTTAGAACAGAAAAGAGCATGTTGTTTCGGATTGAAATATTCACTGCTAATGTCTGATTTTTTTATATGTGATACATGCATATGTGAAGAAACTACTGTAAAAAAATTAGAGGTTTTGGGATTCGAGAACCCTGTTAGAAAAATCAGACATCAAATTGGGGTTTTAAAACTTTAAAATCATTGTTAAAATCAGGAAGGTAACTTGCTGTGATGATATTTTTCTCATCCTATATTCGATTTGAGATCTGTAAAATGTCATGGATTCATATTGATTAGATCTATCTACTGTAAAAATTTTATATTTTTTTGATATCTGTTCGGTATTTTTCCTCTGACAGAAAGTGTGATTTTAAATTTAAAACTCGTTTGGGTTTACCAAAACCCTAATCAGACTGGTGTTATTCATAGATCCCAAACCACTGATCCAATTCATGATATGTAAGAAATGAATATTGTTATTTTTATGTTTACTGTTCACTGCTACAATTTTAGAAATTTTTGATTAAGTTTGCTATTTATGTATGTATTTTCAATCTGAAGTAGTTGTTTTAACCCTTGTTAGGTTTGTTAGATTCTAGTTCAGAGTGCCGGAAAGGTTTCTCCCTAACCGGGGATGATTTTTCCAATCCGTAAATTGGGAAATCTCTGTTCTTCTTCCTAGTTTATCTCTGTATAAATTCAGAAGTTTTCATGGAGAATTGACCCCTGATTTGGGTCTAACTTTGAAACTGGTTTGTGACCTAGGTTAAAAATAGCTTATTTTAGGTTGTTAATACAATTTTCGGATTAAAATAATGTAAAAAAATTATTTTTGCAATTCCAATCTGATTTTAGGGTTATAATAAGTGTCTGTTCCAATTTTTATGAAATTTAGAATTCATTTGATGTCTGAATTAATAAAATTGCAAAACAGGATACCTGAAAGATCCAAAAACACTGATAAAATCACAATTTTGGTGATATTTCTTGATTCTCGTAAATAAGTGCATGTTTTTAGGGTTTGTTCATGTTTAGAATCATATTAGGGTGTTTCATGTTTGATTTTATGTTTATTTCAATCATAAATCTCAAGTTTTATCAAAATCTATTTTAGAAAACCCTGATTTCAAGGCCATAGTCTTGCTATCAGGGGTAATTTGGTCATTTGACCTCAATTTCAAAATTCCTAACTCTAATTTTCATATTTTTAATCATGTCATATCATACTTAGTTCAACTTATTCTTATTTGGATTTTAAAAGTTGCATTTTTACAAAATATCTTTCTAATAGCCCTGATTTCAAGGCCATAGTCTTGCTATCAGGGGTATTTTGGTCATGTTGACCCCAATTTCGAAATTTCAAATTCCATTTTCATATTTATTCAATCTTATTTCATATTTTATCAATTTATATTTAAGGGAATCATGGAAAAGGCTTATATCTAGCAAAATCCAGTAATTTCTAGATATTACTGGATAAATCTAGAAAAGCCAACATATCATCACTAACAAAGTTTTCTAAGTTTTGCAGGGACATTAAAGACTTTACTTTTCTTTAATTTCTTGTATTTAAATTCAATAGTGATGTAAATTAAATTAAATTTGGAATAAGAATTTAAATTTCGGCTTAGACTAGGATTGCATTGCATATAGTTTAATTCTGCAAATATTAAATGTCTGATGAATGTATCATTCATGCACATTTTCATAAATTCACTATGGTCTACACGAATGGCACGTGCACTAGCTCTTATGGAGTTGACAAACTTGGTGGAATTTGTATTTATGGCCATAGTCAGAATACGAATGATACCCAGATTTGTAATCTTCGTATTAGCCACATTCAGCCTACACTGTTAGGCTAACTTCAAAAATGCACTGCATTTCTCAAAAATACAAAAAGAATTTCCTCAATTCCTCAAAATCAAGTCTTTCAAATCCATATTCATTTAATTCATGGATTTGCAAATTCCAATTTCAATTCAGAAAAATCAATTTTCTTAAAAATTTTCTAAGTCTTATTCAAAAATTGATTTTCTCAAAATATGGATTTGCCAATGATATTTCAAGTATTTCCCAAGTTCCAAATTGGATTTTTCTAAGTTATATTTTCAATTTCAAATTTTGAACTCAAAGAAATCAAGTTCTTCAAAGTTATTTCACATTTCTCAGAATCGACTTTCACAAAATCCTTATATTTTTTCAGAAATCAATTTTCACTTTCTCAAATACAGTATCTCAATCATGATTCACGTTTTTCAAAGAGTTTATTCTCCAAGTATTTCAAATCTCAAAGCAAACAACATGTTTTCAAATATGCATTTTCAGAAATTCATAGCACATGCCTGATTCTTTGTGCATTTAGGAATTAGAATATGGTTTAGACAAGTTGAACAGAGCAAAGCAGTAGATTGATCCTTGGTTAAATTACCCCTGGTAAAGGCGCCAGGAACGGTTGAACCTCGTACTGACAGGCGAGTCCCATTTTAAAACGGAGGCGAGTTATTTTCAAAATCTTTTTCAAAGGTCAGTTTGACTCGCAAAAGTTAAAATTTTGCGATGATAACAGGTTTGGCAACCGTGATGGGACTTGTCTTCGCCTGATCAATCTAATGCTCTACTTAGTTCAAATTGTCAAAATCGTGTTCCATGGAATGTTAGCTTTTATTTCATGATATCATGTGAACCTAGGAGCCTAGACTTGAACACAACTGACATGGATCTCTTATAGACTAAGTATGGTTTGGTAGGACCATATTGAAGAGGAAATTTTCATGCTCACATAGACTTAGGTCTAATACAACCCTCCTCAATCTAGGTTTGATTGAAAACAATGTTTGCTTCTTCAAATTTTTCAAAATCTCTATCTCTTTAGGTTTTAGAGCCTTCTGATTTGATTGCATGTGCTCATGTTTTCAAAACCACCATACCTACATTGTCCCGGTCTTCACGTTGCTGGGATCTCTTCCAGAACCATAGTTCAGGACAGAGCCTCACAATTGGGCCACCTATTTGGGTGAAAACCCCCCTGCCACGTACCAAGGGCCATAGTCCAACGTATATCGGCAGGTGCTCAAGGATGTTGGAAAACTTGAACCTAGAACCGGAGAAATTGATTTTATGCCACGTACATCGAACCTTGGCTTGAGTATATAGGCATAGCATGATTGGACACAGATGATCTTAGCCTTAGAGTTAGGATTAAGGTCCTACAGCTATTTCAAAACTTGTGCATTTAGAGTCAGCTTTTAGGGAATGTTGTATGTGCATACTTGTTTGTGCAGAATGTGTTATAGTCATTTCCTTGTTATTTTCCATATTTTCCCAATTTTCCAAAATACTGGACGATTTTTCAGAAATCCCCAATCCATTTCCATATACTGTCCATGCTTTAAACCTTGGACGATTTTTCAAATGCTTCATTTTCCATCTTATGAAGTGTTCCTTCATATTTCATCAAACCCTGGATGATTTTCTAAATTTCCCTTAATTTCGTTCAAAACTCCAGGTGATTTTTCATCCTTTCTCTCTTCTGGATCTCGAATTTCCTACTTCATTTTATCCTGCCTGCATTTTTTCAAAATCTCTATATTTTCCCAAGTCTTATTCCAATTTTTCGTGTTTTCTAGTCTGATGGCATCCAGTCAACTAGATTCAGTCTTTCCTGAGGGTCACATCTCCTACGAGGTGCGACAAGGTCTTCCAGAACATCGAGTCCTCAGCACCGAATCCTTCTTTCCCCGGTGGTACTATTCATGGTTTAAGAACTTCTCTCGTATGTTTCCGGACCACTTGGACGATTGTGGGTTAGAACTGGCGTCCGCAGTGGGAAAGCAGACAGTCAACGGCAATTTGATCCATGCACTAGCAGAACGGTGGAATCCAAGCACTTCTACTTTCTGGTTCCCATGGGGAGAAATGACGTTGCTGATAGATGAATTTTCAGAAATCATGGAATTGCCTGAGCCAGCCGGTCAGCCTGAAGATCCATTGGAGAAGCAGTTTTTGATTAATGTTAAGGGTTTGGACCCCCGAGACGCTTTAGCTCGCATGACAGGACGCAAGTCTTGGCCATTGATAGAGGAGGATGGAAACCAATATGTGGACCTGCTCGAAATCTACAGACAGTATGGGGCATTTGCGGAGTTCAGCCCATTGTCTCGAATAGCTCGAGAAAGAATCCAGCATGCGATGATCCTATGCACAGTGGGATTAGCTCTCTTTCCCGATGGACGGAATTACAAAGATATCAGGATAGTCCAACTTCTGCGAAGGTGGGGAAGTCGACAGACCAGCTGCCTCTCCATTGTCATGGCCGCACTCGCCTTTTTATACCGAGGGTTGACTCGTTTCACACTTGAAGAATCGATTCTAGTCGAAGGATGTACCTATGCCTTGCAATCTTGGTTCCTCTGGCATGTGACAGCCCGAGCCAGTTCATTCAGATACAATGGTGAAAAGCTTCTTCCAGTTGCGCGATACCGGTTCTTGATCGATAACCTTTAAGAGGAAGAAGTCGTATGAGACTACTTTGATCGTCAAGAATCACCTCCCAGATATACTTATGCATACGGCAAGCGGTTTAGACTACTTGGCCCATTCTTCTGCGCATACTACCATCCAGAGCGGTGTGTCAGGCAGTTCTCCCAGAGACAGAAACTATCAGGGGTCTTGCCAGAGTTCGATCTCACATCAGATCAGTAGTCCGGAGCATACCATTCTGCCAGACATGGCTGAGATTCCTTTGTTACTCTTACTATTTTTCCTGGTCCTCGAGTGTCCTCTGATTATCAAGAGTGGTGGAAAATTGTCTTCTCCCCTCCCCTTTGTCAAGTGTAGTATTAAAATCATATTTTCAATAAAATTCCTTTAATCTTCATTTCACCTTGGTTTGATGACCTCGCCTAGGTAACAAGGCATATTTTTCAGTTGTTTATTTTGCAAAGAATAGCAGTGCAATTGTCGTAACTCCAGCGACGACTCAATCCCTAGTAATGGGATATTATTTCAATTGTTTATCAAAATTCACAACAAATACTTTCCTCCAACCAAATTTCCTTCAAAAGCCTAACCATCAGTTCTGCCTTGTAGAGAGAGCATCATTGACATTCAAGAGAGCATTTTGTGATACTTGATGGTTCATACAAGGTCCGGAAAGAAAACCTCATCAGTTGAAGGTGTTGCATACTCAATCGCTTCAGAAGAAGAAATGGACTCCCCCCGATCAGCCAAAAGTCAAGGACAGCAAGTTAAGGATGACATTAATCCTCAAATGTATGTTATGTTTAAGAAAATGATGACCTAGATGCTGGCCGAGCAAGCCGAAGCCAGTACGGAGCATACCCAGATCAAGCAGAAGGATAAGGGTCATGCAGCCAAGAATGTGAGAATCATTAGAAAGCAGAATCACCATGAGGAGATGTCAGACGGGTCAGAATCAACAGATGGCACTGATCAGAAATATGAAACTAAGCAAGAATTCAAGAGGTCGACTCAGAGGTAGGGGTCAGCTTATAAGTCCCAGAATCAATCTGTTGACGACCCTACTCAGTTACAACTCCGAGACGTGATGAAAATAGTCAAAGACCTGCAGGCCCGTGACAAGGGTAAAAGGGTCTTCACCAACGAAGACTTCTGTGACGGTTTGGAGGGAGATGACAATCTGGATAATCTCCCTAGAAAATTCATTAAATTCGATGGTTCTGGTGATCCCAAAGCACACCTCGCTATGTTCTTTGCCGAGTGTTCCAAATTCAAGCAAGACAACCAGGCACTTTTCCTTTGTTTCCCTCGCAGTCTGGAGGGAATAGCAGCCAAATGTTATTCAGAGCATGTTAACCCAATCGAGCTGAAAGAATTTAACAAGGTGGTGAACATGTTCATTGAACAATTCCTCTTTAACGCTGAGGCACTTCCCACTCTCAGTCATCTCTGCGGCCTCAAGCAGAGAGAAAATAAAAAGGCCAGAGATTTCATTCATCGCTGGAGGTCAGCTTGCAATAAGATGAGAGACCCCATATCAGAAGGGCATGCTTTGTCCTTGATTCTAAGCAATTTCTCGCAGCCTCTAAACGGCCTCATCTCTACTGCATCATCCAGATCTTTTATTGAATTAACACAGCGAGCCGAATGACTCGAGTTGAGTATGGAGAATGGTTTCTATGAAGGCTTTACCTTTACCAAGAACAGCGGCCAGAATGAGTCGAAGAAGAAGACTCATTTCACTAATTCCGTCAGCAATAATAAATAGAATCATCGCAAGGGGCAGAATAAAAACTTCTGTTATGGGGCAGGAAATTCAAGCAAGAACGATCAGAAAGGGAAGTCAATCCCATAATTCAGCAAGCCACTTCAAACAGATCAGGGACCGAAACCTTGAGAGAAAGTAAAACATGAAGGATTAAGTTATGACAGGAAGTTCACTCCACTAGACCAATCACTCGAGACTGTGCTCAAGTACATGTTGACCAAGGAGATGGTCAAATTGCCTAGGTTGGTCGATCCTTACGCTCCTATGGGAAAATTCAAAGACCAATTCTGCAAATTTCACAGAACAGTGGGACACAATACCGAGAATTGCTTTGTTCTGAAGAATATTGTTCAAGACCTTATTGATAAGAATCTTCTGGTAGAAGGTACCGAAGACGAAAATATAGAAATTCTGAAAGAGCCATTTCCCCGTCATTCCACAGTAGTCGTCACCAAACAGTCTTTTCAACCACAGGAGCATATCAGGCCATGCTCTAAAAAAGACATACAAGCTCAACATCAAGTCCTTGTGCTGCAACAGGCTTAGTCCAAAACTCAGAAAATGGACCTTATTTCAGCCTTCAGAAAAATGAAGGTATTTGATAAGCCCGCTGGGGTATCCCTTGAGGTAGCCAGAAGAATGCCATGGATCCCCAAGCATTTCGTTAAGTCCGCCCCAGAGAAAAGTGAGACACCTGCACCAAAGTCAATTACAGCATTATCTAATGTCTCAATTTTGGACTTAACCCAAGCTTCTGCCAAGCATCAGCAGGTGTTGAATTATCTATTGCAGAAAATCAAGGTGAAACCAAGCATAACCCCTGAAGACATGGCTCACATAGTCAATCAAGCCATGACTAATGCTCCAGTTACTTTCTCAGACGAGGATCTCCCTAAGCCTCATGTATTTCACAACAACGCCTTGTATGTTGTGGTTCGAACCAGAGGGATGACCGTTCCTCACGTGCTGATAGATGGAGGCAGCAACCTCAATATATGTCCAGAAATGACAGCCAAAGCTTTGGGCATTAGAGAAGAAGAGTATATTCCAGATCCAATCACCATTTATGGGTTCGATAATCATGGCCAAACGGCGAGAGGAAAAATCTTTCTGGAAATCTTCATTGACTACTCGGTCCATTCAATCCTCTTTCACGTGGTCAATGTGTCGCCCACCTATAATCTGCTTCTCGGGAGACCATGGATCCACAACACAAACGCAGTACCATATACTCTGCATCAGTGCATCAAGTGGTCAAAAGGTGGTATGATCACAACAGTCTTGGGCGAAGATCCCGAGCAGAGGCTAGCACAACCTATGGTTCCCAGGCCCACTTTTACTACTGATATCCCTAGCATTAGGGGTAATAAAGAGGTCATCTTTGAAGAAAATTCAGGAATATTGCAAATGACAGAACAACCTGAGCATACAGTGGCTACGACTCAATGGGAAGGCCCACAGTTCTTCAAGGTTGGAGGACGAATTGACTACAACACACTCAAGGATCATCCTCTATTCTCTCAATTCATAAAGGCAAAAAGGGGATTTGATCTATTAATGAAGCATGGCTATCAGCCTTTTCAAGGCCTAGGCAAAAATGGAGATGGTCGTTTTGAACCAGTGATTCCTCAGCATTGCCCTAAAAGGGCCAGATTAGGCTTTAGTGGCAGAAGATCTCAGAAGGGCACTGTTTTCATCAGAGGGACACATTAAAATGATCTGCTTGTCTTTTCTTTTCTATTTTTTTGTCGGGATGATATCCCATTTCGTTTTTGTCATTGTCATTTTGATCAATTCTATCTTTCAATAAAGTTGCAAATTTCCTTTATCTATCTAGATGCCAATTGTCTCTTTACTTCTCATTATCAAATCTTTGCAAAATTATCATTACTTTGATCTCTTATTTTTTCAATTATCTTCTCAATAAAAGCAATTTGTTTTATGATGGGTGATTTCCCTGAATCAATTTACTCTCCAATTTTCAGAATGTCTTCCCCATCTATCAAGAAGCTCGTCCTTAATCCAAATGCCTGTTCGAAATCAGCAGTAATTCATCAGGTCAAAATAAGAGCAGAATGCAGTCAAACTACAAAACAGTCAAAAGAATCCGCAGAGTTTGATTCAGCTCTTCAAGAATTACCAGAATTTGCATCAGTTCAGAAACAAGACGAGCCATCATCCTTAGTTTAGGGTCCGACTGAGAATATCAATATCAGATCAGAAGATGATCCTTGAATTCTTAAGATTGGCAGTGGTTTGAGTCCGGGAGAGAAAGAAAGGCTCACTAATTTTCTCAAGCAGCATGAAGAAGTATTCGCATGGACTTATGAGGATATGCCAGGTTTAGATCCTAAATTGGTGGAACATCGCCTCGTTCTGAAGCCTGATGCGAAACCAGTTAAGCAGACGTTAAGAAAAATGGATCCTCGAATTGAGCAACAGGTCAAAGAAGGACTTGAAGACTTACTCAAAGCGGGATTCATTCGAGCAATAGATTATCCGGATTGGTTGGCGAACATCGTAGCAGTTCCCAAGAAGAATGGTAAAGTTCGAATCTATATCGACTTCCGTGATCTCAATAAAGCCACTCCAAAAGATGATTATCTGCTCCCAAATATTGATCTCCTTGTTGATAGCACGGCTGGGCATGCTATGTTCTCCTTCATGGACGGATACTTCGGATATAATCAGATCAAGTTGGTCGCTCGTGACCAATCCAAAACATCCTTCACTACCCCCTGGGGCACCTTCTGTTATACGGTTATGCCTTTTGGGCTTAAGAATGCTGGAGCCACTTATCAGCGTGCTATGGCCATCATTTTCCATGACCAGATGCATAAAATCATGGATGCATATGTCGATGATATTCTGGTGAAATCCAAAGAAGAGAAAGATCACATCGAAGCTCTCAATCAAGTCTTCAAGCGACTTATTCTTTATAAGCTAAGACTCAATCCATAAAAATGTGTTTTTGGAGTCGAATCCGGCAAGTTGCTAGGCTTCTTGGTCAGCAAAAAGGGGATAGAGATGGATCCCGCTAAGGCCAAGGCTATCATTGACATGCCACCCCGACTAATCTCAAAGAATTGCGTAGCCTTCAGGGACGCATGCAATCAATTCGACGATTTATTTCTAATTTGGCCATGAGATGTGAGCCTTTCAATCATTTGCTCAGAAAAGGAGTGAGGTTCGAATGGGGACCAGAATGCCAGCAATCATTCGATCGCATCAAAAAATATCTTCTCAATCCTCCTGTTCTAAAGCCATCAGAATTGGGGAAGCCCCTATTGCTATATATTTCAGTTAATCAAGTTGCTTGCGGCAATTTTTTCGCACAATACGAAGAAGGCAGTCTGATAGAGCATGCCATTTACTATGTGAGCAAAACCTTCATTGATTATGAGAAGAAATACTCTCAAATAGAGAAGACATGTCTAGCTCTGGTTTGGATGTGTCAGAAATTGAGACACTATCTGCTGGCGTCTGAAGTCAAGATTCTATCCAAATTAAATCCTCTCAAGTACATTCTAGAGCAACCATTTCTCAGCGGACGAATTGCTAAATGGCAAGTCTTATTGATGCAATATGATTTGGAGTATGTCTCCCAACAATCTATCAAAGGCCAAGCAATTGCAGATCAATTGGCAGATTTTCCTCTAGCAGAGGACGTTAAAGCCGAAGATGATTTCCCCGATGAGTGGATCTGTAATATTCAACAATCCCCAATTTGGAATTTATTCTTCGATGGTTTCAAGAATATGGCAGGCATAGGAATCGGGATTCTGCTAATCACACCAGAGAAGGAGATGATCCCCTTTTCTCTCAAACTGGATTTTCAGTGCACGCATAATATGGCCGAGTATGAAGCTTTGATACAAGGTCTGAAAACTCTACAGGACTTCAATGTCAAAAGAGTGCATGCTTATGGCGACTCTTTGCTCGTCGTCAATCAAGTCCTAGCCGAATGGCAAGTGAAGGATCAGAAATTACTTCCTTATCAGAAGATCGTCTTAGCTCTCACCGACAAATTCGAAGAATTCCAACTTTTCCATATCAAGAGAGACTTCAATCAAGTTGCAGACAGTTTAGCCAATCTGGGATCCATCATGTCTTTCAAGAGCGGAGAATCTTGTCGTTCCTTTGAAATTGGTAGACTTGATCAACCTGCTTTCGTCCCAGTAGAGCAGATAAACCAGGCTGAGCAAAAGAAGAAGCCCTGATATCATGACATTAAGAATTTCATAGAGACTAGCGAATTTCCTGCAGAACTCTCAAAGAAAGAGCAACGAGCTATTCAGCGTATGTCTGCTCGATATTTTATTCTTGTCGACGTCCTTTATCGTCGTGGATTCAGTTCTGAATATTCCAGATGTTTGGACGAAGACGAAGCCAAAGAAGTTATGCAAGAAGCACATGAAGGTATTTGCGGTGGTCATGTTGGCTACCAAACTCTTGTCAAACAAATCATCCGAGTAAGATATTACTGGAGGACCATGCAACAAGATTGCTATCATTTTGTGAAGAAGTGTGTTCAATGTCAGATGCATGCATCTTCCATTCATGCGCCAACGACATACTTGTAATCTGTCGTCTCGCCATGGCCATTTTTCATGTGGGATTTCGATGTCGTAGGTCCCATTACTCCGTCTGCCTCAAATGGCCAAAAATATTTTCTTGCCGCAACAAAATATTTTACTAAATGGGTAGAAGCAGTCACTCTACGCACAGTAGAAGGCCGACATGTGGTCTCATTCATCCACAAGAATATATTATGTCGTTTCGGCATACCGCATGATATTGTATCAAATAATGACAGTCATTTCAAGAATGAGAGAATGAAGACATTCTGCTCAAAGTTCAGAATCCATCATCATTTTTTCGCTCCTTATTATCCTCAAGGGAATGGTCAAGCAAAGGCCACCAATAAGATTCTGATTCGAATCCTAGAGCGAACCTTGGAAACAGGCCGTGACTGGCATGAAAAGATTCATGATGCGTTGTGGGCGTATAGAACCACCATTCGAACTCCAACTAATGCTACTCCGTCAGATATTGTCTACGGAACTAAAGTAGTACTGCCTCTACATGTTCAGAAACCTGCTTTGAAATTCGCATCACTTCTAGAATTACCTCTTGATCAATATCAGCAACAGCGGCTAGTGCAACTTGATTTGCTAGATGAGAAAAGGATCAGAGCAGCGGAGCACACTCAATCATATCGTCAAATGATAGACAGACAATATGCAAAATCTGTCATTGAAAGAAAATTTTGAGTCAATGATCTAGTGCTCAGATCAACGGCTTATCTCAAGCACCGCCCAGGTGGCAAGTGGTCACCAAATTGGGAAGGTCCCTATGTCGTCAAAGAGGCACTACCCCGCAATTCATATCGGCTCATCAATGTCGATGGAGTAGAATTACCAGATCCCATCAATGCTCAATATTTGAAAAAATTCTATACTTAATCATGTCCTATTCTTTGTAATTCCTCCAAAATTTTCTTCGAATAATAATCAAGATTCTCTTTTCCTAGTTACACTGGGGCATTTTTAAAATTTTGTTTTCATCTATATGCAGGCAGGATAAACAAATCTTTCATTTCGCACACATATGCACTCATTTTCATATTTGCATACATCTGCGTTCATTTGTGTCAATATTCGTTAGCATGCATTTGCACCAAATTCAATACCCATTCAGGATAAGGGATAATCCTGAGACCCCGACGATTATTCTCGTCGTAATTCCCCAAGTATTTTGAGAGCGTCATTTTCTTTCAAAAATTCAAATTTCAATTTAAAAACAAGGTATGTTTTCAAAATCTAGTGCTCGAACTGGTACATTTTCAAACCCAGTACTCGAACTGGTACCTCCTTAAAATCCAATGTCCATATTGACACATTTTCAAAACTCGGTATTCATACCGGTATTCTTTCCAAATTGAGCACTCGTGATTAGTGTCTCACTGGTTGGTCGTGTCAGTCAACCTCTTGGGTCCAGTCTTCGCACTGATCATTCATCAAAATCCAAAATTCCAATTTTTAATTGTCAATTTCGACCTCAGGGTCAATTTCAATTTCGACCTTCGGGTCAATTAATTTCCAAATTTCAAATTTTCAAATTTCCAAATATTAATTTCCAAATTCCAAATTTTCAAATTTTCAAATTTTCAAATTTCCAAATTTCCAAATATTAATTTCCAATTTCCAATTTCTGAATATCAATTTCCAAATTCCAAACTTCCAATTTCTAATTTCAAATATCAAAATTCAAGTTTCAAAAATTCCAAATTCGAAACTTCCAATTTCTAATTTCAAATATCAAAATTCAAATTTCAAAAATTCAAAATTCCAACTTCCAAATTTCGACCTTTTGGTCATCCAATACCAATTCCAATAAATTTCTCTTGCAAGAGACCCTTTGTATAGGGAGAGTTCGAGGGAGCTCGTTCTTTTCGCATGCTATCCAATTTGTTCACTTAGCCCCTTTTCAGGGAGAGTTTGAAGGGACTCGTGTTTTTGTGAATCATTTGCAAAACAAAATTCCAATTTCATACAAGGAACCCTTAGTTCAGGGAGAGCTTCGACGGAAGCTCGCTTTCCTTGTGACCATAATTTTAGACTAGGCCATTTCATCGTGAAGGACCCTCTTTTCAGGGAGAGTGTGATGAACTCGCTTCTTCATGACCAATTCACTGACCTCACCAATACCGGCCCCCTTTCCATAAGAGAAGCCTAATGTTAGGAAGTTTTGACGAAAGCTTAAATTCTCTTCGAAAGTTCATTTTGCAAACACCTCCTCTTCAGAGAAGAGAGGAGTAATTTCTAATTCCAATTTCTAAATCTTCTCCTTTGGGGAAAGGAGAAGAGAATTCCTGTCATAGATGTGTTGCGTTGTGCCTCAAATGCTCGCTTTCACAAAGGATTTCAAGAAAATTTTGCCAATTTGTCATCGAATATTTGTTGATTTCAAAAATCTTTATTGCACAAAATTATTACCTCAGAATACCCTCAGTATTACTTTCGAAAGGACAAAGCTTTCACGAAAAAGGATTCAAAGTTCAAAATCTTTCTATCCATGAGTGATTGATATTGATCGCAGTCAATGGCACATTTTTAAAGACCATTCTTGAAAAATAAAGCAGTCGAAATATCCTGGGTGATACAGAAAAATCCACTCAATCTCCATATCTCCTCAAACACCTAAGCTGCAATTAAATATCTGCAAAAGGGATCTCTCAATTGTCGTCAAGATGAAGGCGAATTAAGCGAGTCGACCCCCGGGGCCAAAGAAGATTTGAATCATCTCCAAGATGACGGAGTTTGTGACAGATCCTTCCAGAGAAAGTTCAGATCACCGTCGAGATGAAGGCGAGTGTGATGAGCCTACCGACAAACCCTAAAGGATATTTAATTTCCGCTATCATCAAGAGATTTCCCGCCAAAAGAGCCAATAATTGTCAAGATAATCCCTGAGAGAAAAGAAGGATCGGAACATCTCCGAGATGAAGGAGTTTGTGACGTACCCTTTCCAAAAAGAGAGAAAAGTCAGGACATCTCCAAAATGAAGGATGATGTAATTCCCGAAAAAATCCAAGAGATCTCCAATTCTGTTAAAAAGAGAGTGCAGAAAGATCATCATGAGAAAAGAATCCCAGGATATCAGACTGCTGAATCTACCAAGAATCTTCCTTAATTTTGTGAAATTCTTCTATCACCAATAGCTCTCGCAATATCAAGAATACTTTCTTTTCTGCTCATATCAAGGAAATTGATAGCTTCCTTGAAAGAAAGTCAATCACAAGCAATTTGAATTCGAATCTAGATTCTACGGAGTTAAGCCTAGTCAGAGGTAATACTTCAGGTAGAAAAGAGAAGATATTTTCAAAACAATATGCATCACTTTCAATTATTTTGAATCAACAATAATTTTCAACATTTTGACAATATTTCCTAGCCATCCTGGCATAAAGCGAGAGCTTGAGGTTCATCTTTGGCGCATCCTAAAACCATCCCTTTTAAGACTTGATAACAGGAGTTTTCAAGATTCCTTCCCTTCTTTGGTATAATCTGAGCGCACGGGCTCTCAGATTTGCACACTTCCCTGTGTCACCACTGTCCCACCATAGACAGTCCAATTTCGGCTTGAGGTTAAGCCACCAATTCCAGCAAAAGGCAATTTCAAAAGTTATTTAGTCTTAGCAATGAGGCACCCAAAATCAAATCCCTTTTCGAACTTTAGGGACCCCAATTCCATCCTTTTGTAAAATCCCTGTTGGATTTATTATGCAAAATCTGAAGGTTTCATCACGGTCTCTTCTTTCGAGGATTTCGTTCATTTCTGCCCGGTCAGGATAAGGGTATAAACCTGAGCTTCATTTTGATGAGATATTTCATTTCCCGGTCAGGATAAGGGTATAAACCTGAGCCTCCTTTGATGAGGTATTTCATTGCCCGGTCAGGATAAGGGTATAAACCTGAGCTTCATTTTGATGAGGTATTTCATTGCCCGGTCAGGATAAGGGTATAAACCTGAGCCTCCTTTGATGAGGTATTTCATTACCCGGTCAGAATAAGGGTATAAACTTGAGCCTCCTTTGATGAGGTATTTCATTTCCCAGTCAGGATAAGGGTATAAACCTAAGCCTCCTTTGATGAGGTATTTCATTGCCCGGTCAGGATAAGGGTATAAACCTGAGCCTCCTTTGATGAGGTATTTCATTTCCCGGTCAGAATAAGGGTACAAACCTGAGCTTCATTTTGATGAGGTATTTCATTTCCCGGTCAGGTTAAGGGTCAAACCTGAGCTTCGTTTCTACACGAGGTATTTTCTGTCCCATCCAGGTTAAGGGCAAAACCTGAATCTCACTTCCTTTTGAAATAAAATTTTCTTCTTATTCTCCATTTCATATCTATCATCATCACTTGGATTGATTTCTTCATACCCAATCAGATTCATCTAACTAGGGCATTTTTATAGTCTGAATTTGGTGTGTTTTCTTTGCCACAAAGCTCGGCCCTATACCGGCTTAGTAGCAAAGAGGGGCATCTGTAAACACCCCAAATTTTCATCCTCGTTCAGTGTCTACATTTCTTGTGTCATTGTATACCACTGCATGAATTCGACATACCATTTCATTGCATTGCATCCCATTTTCGAGATCCAGCACTCATGTTTTCAAAATATTTAATTCAGATTTGAGTTTTAAAACTTTTTCTTTCAAAAATAATTTTCAAAACCTGGGTTTTTACTCAACATTCTGTCATTTTCCAACCCCAGGACTTTATATTTTGAAATATTTTCTCAGAAAACAATCTGAATTCATTTCAAACTCAATTTCAATTGATTTCAATTCTCAGATGAGACCCATTTAGGTGGTGTCGCTTCTGGATTCCTTTACTTGTCAAAAATCTCCAAAAATTTCAGAGTCCTAGTTAGATCAGGACTCTTCTTCAAGAGTCTAGTCGGATCAGGACTCTTCTTCAGAGTTTTAATCGGATTAGGGCTCTAATCTTTTACAGCTATTTTATCTATTTTCAATCAAATCTTTCAAAATGAGTCAGAAACTTAGAGTTTTAGTCAAAACAAGACTCTGTTCAGAGAGTCCTAGTTGGATCAGGACTCTGATCCTGATTTCAATTTTGAGAGAATCTTTCAGAAATCTTTCAATATACCAAAACTATTACACTTTTATCAAAGAATTTCAAAATTCTGAGGTTTTGTCTCAGAGTCCTGATCAAATTAGGATTCTACCCCAGAGTCCTGATCGAAGTAGGACTCTATCCAAAATTGATTTTTTGACTTCATTTTCACTAGTTTTCAAAAGCTTTGCTTAAAATTCATTATTTGCCTACCAGAAAAAACCAAAATTCTTAGAGTTCTGATCGAATCAGGACTCTTTCTTAGAGTCCTAATCAGATCAGGACTCTGAACCAAAACTTCAATTTCATCCTGTTTCTAACTGTTTTTCAAAATTCTCTCATTTGTTTTCAAAGAAAATCCAAAAATTTGAGAGTCCTAGTTCAATCAGGACTCTATCTTCAGAGTCTCAGTTGAATCAGAACTCTGTTCTATTTCAATACTTGTTATTGTTTTCACTGCTTTCACAAGTTCTTTCGTCTGTTTTTTAAAAAATACCAAAAAAATCTATAGTGGCAGTCCGATTAGGACTCTATCCCGGAGTCCTAGTCCAGTCAGGAGTCTGTTTTGAAGTCTGTTTTTATTCCATTTTCATTTATTTCCATTTGTTTTCAAAAATTAGGTCATTTTACAGAGTCCAGTTAGTTCAGGACTCTATTTCAAAGTTCGGCCGAGTTAGGAATCTAACCCTGACTGTGTTTTCTGACTCATTTCACCATTTTCTGATAAATTCTTTTAAAAATTCTTTCACTTGGCTTTTAAAATCCAAAATCTCAGACTTCTAAGAGTTCAGGACTCTAACTTGGAGTTCCAGTTCGCTTGAGACTCTGTTTTCAAAAATCTTGAATTTCAATTATTGATTTTAACCCTTTTTCAAAACTGTTTTCAGTGTTTATTTCAAAATTTTCAAAAATCGATATGGGCCCACTCAGTTGAAACTATATCCAGAGGAATTCTGACCCAGTTAGAACCCTATTCAATTTCAAAAATTTTAAATTCAAAGTTTACTTTTGAAAATCTTTTGAAAACTTTCTCAATTTCAAGTTTTTAAATCATTTTTTTTTTTAAAACTCAAGTAGGGCCCACTCGAGGTTGTGCCATATTCGAGTAAGTCAGGGCTAGACTAGGGTTAGTCAGTGTCTTGGTTAGTGTTAGAGGTTTAGAAGAGTCAAAAGTTATTTTAAAAAACTCATTTTGAAGTTTGAATTTTAAAACTAGTGTTTTTTAAAGGTTTTTAAAGGACTTTAAAAACCCAAATGTGGAAAATGCCAAGTGGCATCACATTTGGGGATTTTTTAGGATTATCTAGGGGTTAATTAGGTATTATTTAGGATAATTTAGGCTAGGGGTATATAGGTAATCCTCTACAAAAATTGCCCCCCCCCTTAGAAGTCCAAATTTTTCAAAATTCTAATTTTTAAACCTAATTTTTTATTATAAAAGGGGGGCTATGGGGGACGATTTTAGAGGGTCATCTTTTGCAAATCTTGGAGACTCTCTCTCCTCTCCAGCCTTCCTCCATTGCTGCAACACCAAGTTAAGAAATTTTATTAATTTCTTAGTTTTATTTAATAGTTTTCATTGTCTTAATACCAATTTAGCCATTAATATCATCTATTCCATGGATTAAACCAAGGATTCAAGTCCAAGAACCTCAAGAATAGTCCAAGAAGATGATCTAACTTTGTTTTTTTGTGTTTTACAGGGATTCTAATCCATTAGAATCAATTTTAGCATTGTCTTTTGTATTATTAACCAATAAAACATGTGATTTACCCTTTTAATGGGTTAAATCCATGCTTTTAAAGGTAACATCTAATTCCAGCCATTGATTCCCTAATCTTTATTTATTTATTTGTTTATTCATGTTTATTACACATTTTCCAGCATAGAAATAATTTTTATTTTACTGTTTTAGTGTTTATTTTATTATTTTTTTTTATTAGTTAATGCATGTTTTATTAGATTTTATTAGATTTCTGTGTGTTTTTAGTTTAGAACAGAAAAGAGCATGCTGTTTCGGATTGAAATATTCACTACTAATGTCTGATTTTTTTATATGTGATACATGCATATGTGAAGGAACTACTGTAAAAAAATCAGAGGTTTTGGGATTCGGGAACTCTGTTAGAAAAATTAGACATCAAATCGGGGTTTTAAAGCTTTAAAATCGTTGTTAAAATCAGGAAGGTAACTTGCTGTGATGATATTTTTCTCATCCTATATCCGATTTGAGATCTGTAAAATGCCATGGATTCATATTGATTAGGTCTATCTACTGTGAAATTTTGAGATTTTTTTGATATCTATTCTATATTTTTCCTTTGACAGAAAGTGTGATTTTAAATTTAAAAGTCGTTAGGGTTTACCAAAACCCTAGTCAGAATTATGTTATTCATAGATCCCAAACCACAGATCCAATTTATGATCTGTAAAAAGTGAATATTATTTTTTTTCTGTCTACTATTCACTGCTAAAATTTTAGAATTTTTTTTTTAAGTTTGCTATTTATGTCTGTATTTTCAATCTGAAGTAGTTGTTTTAACCCTTGTTAGGTTTGTTAGATTCTAGTTCAAATTGCCGGAAGGGTTTCTCCCTAACCGAGGCTGATTTTTCCGATCTGTAAATTGTGAAATATCTGTTCTTCTTCTTAGTTTATCTCTGTAAAAATTCAGAAGTTTTCATGGAGGATTGGCCCCTGATTCGGGTCTAACTTTGAAACTGGTTTGTGACCTAGGTTAAAAATAGCTTATTTTAAGTTGTTAATGCAATTTTCGGATTAAAATAATGTCAAAAAATTATTTTTGCGAATCCAATCTGATTTTAGGATTATAATAAGTGTCTGTGCTGATTTTTATGAAATTTAGAATTCATTTGATGTCTGAATTAATCAAATTGCAAAACAGGATACTTGAAAGACCAAAAACACTGATAAAATCACAAATTTTGTGATATTTCTTGATTTTCGTAAATAAGTGCATGTTTTTAGGGTTTTTTCATGTTTAGAATCATATTAGGGTGTTTCATGTTTGATTTTATGTTTATTTCAATCATAAATCTCAAATTTTATCAAAATCTATTTTAGAAAACCCTGATTTCAAGGTCATAGTCTTGCTATCAGGGGTAATTTGGTCATTTGACCTCAATTTCGAAATCCCTAACCCTAATTTTCATATTTTTAATCATGTCATATCATACTTAGTTCAATTTATTCTTATTTGGATTTTAAAAGTTGCATTTTTACAAAATATCTTTCTAAAAGCCCTGATTTCAAGGCCATAGTCTTGCTATCAGGGGTATTTTGGTCATGTTGACCCTAATTTCGAAATTTCAAATTCCATTTTCATATTTATTCAATCTTATTTCATATTTTATCAATTTTGATTTAAGGGAATAATGGAAAAGGCTTATATCTAGCCAAATCCAGTAATTTCTAGATATTAATAGATAAATCTAGAAAAGCCAACATATCATCACTAACAAAGTTTTCTAAGTTTTGCAGGGACATTAAAGACTTTACTTTCCTTTAATTTCTTGTATTTAAATTCAATAGTGATGTAAATTAAATTAAATTTGGAATAAGAATTTAAATTTCGGCTTAGACTAGGATTGCATTGCTTATACTTTAATTTTGCAAATATTAAATATCTGATGAATGTATCATTCATGCACATTTTCATAAATTCACTATGGTCTACATGAATGGCACGTGCACTAGCTCTTATGGAGTTGACAAACTTGGTGGAATTTGTATTTATGGCCATAGTCAGAATACGAATGATACCCAGATTTGTAATCTTCGTATTAGCCACATTCAGCCTACACTCTTAGGCTAACTTCAAAAATGGGCTGCATTTCTCAAAAATACAAAAAGGATTTCCTCAATTCCTCAAAATCAAGTCTTTCAAATCCATATTCATTCAATTCATGCATTTGCAAATTCCAATTTCAATTCAGAAAAATCAATTTTCTCAAAAATTTCCTAAGTCTTATTCAAAAATCGATTTTCTCAAAATATGGATTTGCCAATGATATTTTAAGTATTTCCCAAGTTCCAAATTCGATTTTTCTAAGTTATATTTTCAATTTCAAAGTTTGAATTCAAAGAAATCAAGTTCTCCAAAGTTATTTCACATTTCTCAGAATCGATTTTCACTTTTTCAAATACAGTATCTCAATCATGATTCACGATTTTCAAAGAGTTTATTCTCCAAGTATTTCAAATCTCAAAGCAAACATCATGTTTTCAAATATGCATTTTCAGAAATTCATAGCACATACCTGATTCTTTGTGCATTTAGGAATTAGAATATGGTTTAGACAAGTTGAACAGAGCAAAGCAGTAGATTGATCCTTGGTTCAATTACCCCTGGTAAAGGCGCCAGGAACGGTTGAACCTCGTACCGACAGGCAAGTCTCATTCTTCGAAATTATCCCGCATTTTAAAACGGAGGCAAGTTATTTTCAAAATCTTTTTCAAAGGTCAGTTTGACTCACAAAAGTTAAAAAATTTGCGATGATAACACCCCCCCCCCTCATCGTCTCTCTCCCGATTCCCCTCTCCTGCTCTCTCATTCTCTCTTCCCTTCTCCCTTCGACACCACCGCCACCTGCGACCTCTCTCTGACGCCGCCGCTACGGCCACCTGCGACCTCCCTCCCACGCCGCCGTTGTCGGCCATCTTCTTCCCTCTCTCTGTTGCGAAGGCACCGGCGACCCACTGCCACCGCCTTCCGCTCCAACGACCCCAGATACGCATCCACCTCCCCTCTTTTCTCTTCCTTCTGCCTCCTCTTTCACTTCTTCTTCTTGGTGAGGGGTCGACCGACAGGGGGGCAGAGCCCCCTGCCGTCACCTCTTATCGGCAAAGGGTTACCCCCTACCTTTCTCAAGATCGGCCGACAAGGGGGGCTGAGCCCCCTATCGTCGCCTGTCGTTGGCTGGGGGACTCC
The DNA here is from genome assembly GCF_984573655.1 of Nuphar pumila. Classification (NCBI taxonomy): domain Eukaryota; kingdom Viridiplantae; phylum Streptophyta; class Magnoliopsida; order Nymphaeales; family Nymphaeaceae; genus Nuphar; species Nuphar pumila. Next base: position 49,376,852 of record NC_143257.1, on the reverse strand, counting down.
CCCCTGCCTCTCTTTTTTTGGGTCGACTGATAAGGGGGCAGAGCCCCCTGTCGTCGCCATTCGTCGGCAGGGGGCTCCGCTCCCCCTGTCCCTCTTGTTTTGCCGGCAAGGAGCAGAGCTCCCTGTGTGGGCCCACCTTTTCGGCAGGGGCTTCTGCCCCCCTACCTTTTGCAGATTTCTCAGCAAGGGCAGAGCCCCTACCTCTTCGTGGTTCTTCCGATAGGGGAGAGATCAAGCCCCTCCTCCCTGCTCCCTGTGTCTCATGACGACAGGGGAGGGTCGAGCCCTCCCTGCTACCTTTGACGACAGAGGAGGGACGAGCCCTCCCTACTGCCTCTTTTGGTCAGGGGATGGGTCGAGCCCTCTCCCTGCACCATCATCTTCTCCTTCTCTCCTCCTTTTCAGTAAGCAGGCTGGCATGGGCGACGCCCCCTGTCTCCTGTGTCTGACTGGTTGGTAGGGGGTGATGCCCCCCTGTCGCCTGTTGTTGATCGACTGGCAGGGGTTTGCAGCCCCTGTCCCTCACTCTCTCTTTGTTACCTTTGGCCGGTAGGGGCTGTGGCCCCTACCTATCGTCTTTTGGTAGGACGACAGGGGCATCGCCTTTGTCGCCTGAAACTTTTGGATCGGCAAGGGCTAAAGCCCCTGCCTGTCGTTTCTGGTAGGTCGGCAGGGGCTGGAGCCCTGCCTGTCCTTTGTCGCTTGTATTTGTTCTTCGGCAGTAAGGGTCATTGGACCCTGCCTCACATTTCTTCAAGGTTGGCGGGGACCGTTCCCCCTGTACGTTGTTTGTTTTTCGGTAGGGGGTTTTGCCCCTCTGCCTTGATCTTGTTGCCTTTGTTGCTCTTCTGCATTCTGCAGGGAGTTGAGCTCCCTGCCTAACCTCGTATCGGTGTTTGGTATTGCTGCAGGTCTTACCAGACCCACTTCTTATTTGTATTTTGGCATGCTAACCTTTTTAGCATCACAGGTTGAACGGTGGATCCTGCTCGCCCTTCATGGCTTGGGCTCGTGCTTACCTACGTCGCTCGTATACGAGGACCGTCACCCCTCAAGGTAGGGAAAGATTGCACAAAAGACTTGGACAATTGAATTGAGTTCAATTAACTAAAAAAGACAATTAAATAAGTATATATATACCATATATATTTATACGAGTACGAATTTAACTCAAGGACGCGGTTTCACGATCCTTATCCTTTACTTTGCTATTGCGCATCACACAAAGGTTTTGCGTTGCACTCTTGCTTACAGTCTTTACTTGCCGTCGTGCATCGCGCAAAGGTTCTGAGTTGCACTCATGCTTACAGTCTTTACTTTGTCGTCATGATTTGCGCCAGGCTCTTGCTTTTGCATATGTGTTGTTACTGCCTTGCTATTGCAGATGACTCTCAGGTTCTCGCTCATTGCATACGCGTTTGAGGCATCCTTGTGGAGGATGCAAGAGACATCTATCACTCCCTCTTGCGATAAGAGTTCAGTCGGGAGCTGGCGATACACCTTCGTCTAAGGAGAGGGATACCTCACAAGGATTCTGGCTCTTCGTGTGCACAGTCCTGCAGAATCGACTTGAGATTTTAGAGAGCTGTGCAAAAGCATTAAAGACTGCTCCAAATTGAAGCATTTGGAAGGATGTGACTGGCTGGTTTTGCTCGCTTTTTTGGCATATCTCGGGTGATCCCGAATTGGGGGTTCGAGCAAACTTCTTAGCGGGTGTTCTATTGAGAAACCTGTATCCCATGTATTGAGGCTGATATCGAGTCATGCGAGACATGTAGATACCCCGATAGCGGATGAGATTCGAGATAATCACATGCATAATATTGGCACAAGGTACAGTTGTTTCAAAAGATAAAGTAAAGTTGATAAACTTTATATCTTTGTGAAACACTCCTGTTGAGGCTTCTATTGAGGAGCTATACCCCCTTTCATCCTAGAGTACTTGTAGTCGTGCACGACACATCTAGTACTGCGATGATCGGATGAGACGGTCGTACGACCTTGAACAATGCTAAATGCATAATGTTGTAATCACATAAATGGCCTCACATTCGCCTTCACAAGCAATATGCTCAAGTGGTTTAAAGACCACAACATAGGATGGGTCGTTAGTTAAGCAACCCCTAATGCACCCAATCGCTTCTGGTTGTTTTGTCAAGGGAGAGGATAAAACAATACAAAACTCCAATGGACAGGTTGTTAACAACCACTCCACGGGCAATGATCCGGCTTCCCCAGTCATTGAAGTTAAGGAAAAAGGGGCTATATTAGTTAGCTTAACACTTCTGCAGAAGTTGGATGCATTCGTGGCACTGCCTTCTTTGGGAAATCCTCTCACGGCTAAAGCCGTCTCTTTAGGAGTGGACTCAACTAGCTATTCGGGTTAATGAAAATGCATAGAATAACAGACGCCCGAACTAGTCTCAGTTGTTTCTATGTTTTGCCTGCGCGTACCCGCAGGTCAGTAATATCAAAATATAAAGTCTGTTCACACTAGTCGATTGCTTGCTTGCTCGGTAGTTCAGTATGCTACTCGTTGAGTTGTGCACGCCTGTCAAGGCATTACTCTAGTTGGTTAAACTGCTTACGCAGTTCTTTGTGTAGTAATAAGGAGCTTCTCATATTAGTTAAATGCTTATAATAATAGCATTATGCCAGTTGCTACATATTAGCATGTGACTTGCTTTATCCCTTGGTCGAACTGTTTGGTGCTTATTGTAGCATAACACTTGTTGGTTCCATCTCTTATGATTGATGTGATTGCATACAACTCATAATCTACAAACTGGTGGCAACTAGGATTGATGTGGTCGCTTGTCTTATAAGTTGCTTACATATTGTGATATAACTGTTGTTGTATGATTGCTTATGAATGACTTGTGATGCAATGGTTTATGCCTTGCGATTAATTTAATTACTTGCTGATGGACTGAGCCATTTGATGGTAATTGTATGTTTTACGAGCACTGTTATGAGTGCTTGTCTTATTCAGTTGTTTTGTTTGGCTGTCAGATAGAGTTAGTTACTCTTCGCCTATAGAATCAATTGGATTGCCATATTTGTGTGTTCTCATGTGTCGTTCATGCATGATTTGAGGTCCTATTTGCAGATTGTAATGTTCCTTGTGACAACAATACGATGCATAGAATTATATGCTTCTGTGTGGAGTGATACGATGCATATTGCTGATATACATGCTTGTGCCCATATTGTGGCTACTCACCTCGAGGCGGTCAATGGTTCGGAGCAGTGGATTAATGATGCATGTATCACTGAGTGGGGTTTTGATGAGGGCTTGATCTCCAAAGGATTATCTGCGAGGGCGTGTATGATCAAGACCAGGTACCCGACTAGAGTGGTAGATTCTCTGTGAGGATGTACACTGTACACGAACGAGTAGTCGCAGAGATGGTGAACTTCTATGAGGAATTGTGTGGCCCAAGACCAGGTATACCATCTAGGGAAGAATTCCTTGTGAGGTTATACATTTCCTAGACCAGATGATCCAGTGTTGATCTTGTTGATTGTAATGGTGGATATCGACCCTGAGAGCGGTCATTTGTATTGATGTGTGTATCAAATGATTTTCATTGGATATGGCAATTGTTGGGGGACCGGCTTTCCAAAGGTTTCACTATGGGGGTATGTATGATCAAGATCAGGTGACCCAGCAATAGTGGGAGATTCTCTATGAGGACGTACACTGTCCAAGATTGAGTAGCCGCAAAGACGGTAAACTCCTGTGAGAAAGTGTATGATCCAAGGCCAGGTATACCATCTAGGGAGGTAATTCCTTGTGAGGTTGTACATTTCCCAGATCGGGTAATCCTGCTAGAGCGATAGAATCTCTGTGAGGATGTACACTATCCACGAACAGGTAGCCGCAAAGACGGTGAACTCTTGTGAGGAAGTGTATGGTCTGAGACCTGGTATACCCTCTAGGGCGGTAATTCCTTGTCAGGTCGTATATCTCCCAGACCGAGCGATCCGACGTGGATCTTGTGTTTTTGCTTACCATAAAAAGTTATGGTGAGCTGTGATGCTCTTTTGAGATTGTTTGAGATAACCAGTTATAAATTTATAGCTTCGACTTTCTGTTTTAGCATGATTACATGCAGGACTCAGATGTGAGAATCAGATCGTTAGCGATTTGAGTTAGTGATTATGTTTGAACCTCCTACAAAAGGGTGGGCTTTTTTGAGAAAGTATGAAGCCTTAGTGAGTCATAACCAGTGACAGTTGGCCGCATAAGACCTTGAGAGATGGGAATAAATTAAGGTTGTTCAGGACAAAGCGTTTGTTAGAAGTAATGAGAGTGATAAACGATGTCCTGATATTGATTCAATGCAGAGACCCCATTCTAAGAACGAGACCAAGCTTGTTGCGTGGTAGTTCACAGCTTACGATCAAATTGATCGTATGTTGCGTTTGTCAGTTGTACTGCTTTCTTGCTTTGAACTACTTACGCATTCACACTGCTTACTTACTCGCTTGCATTACTTACGTATTTGCACTGCTTACTTACCGTTTGCACCGCTTACTTGCCGTGCACTGCTTACCTGTTTAACTGCTTAGCATACTGAATTAAATGTACTTAATTCAGTTTCCTGTAGTCTCTCTTTATTTTTCTTTCTCTTTCTTTTCAATGCTCTGTGTGTTTTCTTAAAAATCTTGTTTTTGACATATTTTTGTTTGTATATATAGGTATACAAAAAGACGTATCTTTTTTAAAGACTACTTCAAATGAGAGTACTTTTTGATATGAGACACCTTGTCTTTCATAACATCCTTTCTTTTATGAAAAAGATATGTACTTTAGAATATAATAATTTTTGTGTACCATTTCACTTTTTCATAAATTGTCATTCTTGAATAAATGCTTTGGAAAACAATAAATGTTTGTGTATTATAATATTCATTTTCTCAAATCGTCATTTCTCAAATAAATGATTTGTAGTACATTAAATGTTTGAGTATTTAAAATAATAATTATTTTACACATTGTCCTTTCTTGAATAAATGTTTTGAAGTACGAACCAAAATTTCTTACATAAATGTTTGTGTATTATGAACCAATACATCTTTTCATAATTTGTCTTTTCTTACATAAATGCTTTTGAAATCATGAGATTTTATATCTTGTCAACTTGTCTTTTTCATAAATGCTTGTAGGAAGTACAATTAATGCATGAGTGATTTAAAGTAATGATTATTTGACAAATAATCATTTCTTAAGTAAATGCTTTGAAATACCATTAATGCTGGAGTAATTAAATAATGTTCTCAAATACAAATCGTCACTTTTTGAGTGAGTGTTTTTGAAATTACATTAAACGCTTTAGGTAATATATAAATGAAAATAGTCATTTCTTGAATTAATTGTTTTGAAATACAATTAATGCTTTGTTGAAAACTCGTTAATTCATGTGAATGCTCTTATCTTTTGAGCTAGCATATTTTATCACTTTGTCTTTTTCATAAATGCTTTAGAAAGTACAATGATTGTTCTAAAAAGGTCTTTTTGAAATAATACAACACATACTCAACGGTTACTTTTATGAAAACTTGTCTTTTTGTATATGAATGACTTATATGTTTATTGAATGAGTTTAAAACATATACTGTAATATGAAATATGCATGCTTATGAAGGTTCTGTTACATATGACTCTAAAGAAGAAAAAATCATCATCTTGAGGCAGCCCGTCATCTTTGGAGAGACTTTATGAATACTAGACCCATCAAGCTTTTTCTTCAGAATCCAAGTATGATTGCTTCAAATGTTGCACGTGATCACATAGTTTTCACTATTCTTTAGTGAAAGAACCTTGCATCAAATACACGTTAGATACACAACAAATCATATCAAGTCATAATATAACATTTCACATATCATCATGTTAGGCATAAGCATATCATATCACATCACATATTTATCATCAAAATATTGTTTCTCAACAACTATATCTGGGTCACGTATAATTTTTTTTTTTGAAACGTGATTCATAAAAGGTATGTTTCATCTATATAGTGAATATTTTTTTTTCAACAAACCACCATAATGATGAAGGACTAAACGATGATACACCCACTTAGATTTTGATATAATTGCATATGCCTTAGTTCAAAATGGGAAAACATCTACTACTATAAATATCACCATATTGTCTATCAGAAATTCATAGGTGCAAGTTTTATCAGCTTAAGCTGAACATATAGATAAAATGTTAAATGAGTAACCAATCAGCATACTACGTAGACGAGGTTTTACATCGTATATAGTTATCAATGTTTATACACATTATAAATATCTTGACTGAGAAAGTATATATATTTTCAAATATACTTTCAAACAATATGTTGGATACATGTACTCCATGTCACTGGGCATACACATAAAGATAAAATGCTCTTACCTCGATTTGAAGAGCCGCGCTTCAGGAAAATGGTATTGTTCATCTTTGTTTCCGGCTGGAGCTTCTCATCGTGAGAGGGGATCATGCATACATTTTAAGGTTTAATTCATATTAAACTATGCATGATTTCATAGAAAAATGCATTAAAATCTCAAGTTTGTCACTAGTTTCAAGAAAATGTGCAAAACAAATAAAAATTAGAAAATGCTTGAAAAAATAGTTTATTTTGCAATTTAGTTCAAAGTTTATCATTTGTAATTAATTTAGGAGGTTGAGTTTGAAAAATAATGAAAAAAAATATTTAGAATAGGTTTAGTTTTAGTTTTAATAAAAGATAGTGAAATAGAGTCATTTTGTAAATAAGTTCTTGTTAATAGGGTAGCTTTTAGAAATTTCTGAGAATTTTTGGAGTTGTGGTAATTTTACCATAGCCAACTCCCATTTTGCCTTTAAAAACCAATGTAGAGGAGAGGAGAAAGGGTCTCATCCTCTACGTAGCTGCCCTCTTTTCTCTCCCTTCCTCTCCACCGATTTCTTATCTCTTCTTCCTCTTCCCTCTTTCTTTCTTCTTCTCCTTCCTTCTCTTTTCTCTCTTCTTCGGTGGAGAATTGCACACCGGCAGCGGCACAAAGGATGCAGTCCACCTCTCTTCGCAACCCAAACCGGTAAGATCTTCCCCTTTCTTATTTTCTTCTCCTCTTCCTCTTCTTTTCTCTTCTCTTCTCTAATTCATTTCTGAATTTTTAGGTTTTTACTGTACACTGTTGCATACATCGTTTGTAATGTAGTTGTGTTATCATCGCAAAAAATTTCCCCTCCCGTTGCGAGAGAGAGAAATGATTCTGCGAATCAAACTCGACCAAAGTTTTGAAAATGGTTTTAAAAATTACTCGCCTCCATTTTTGAAAATTTGCGGGAGAATTCCGTGGAATGTGATCCGCCTGTCGGTACGAGGTTCAACTGTTCCTGGCGCTTTTACTAGGTGTAATTGAACCAAGAATCAAATGTGTGCTTTAACTTGACTCAAATATCTAAATCATGTTCTATTTTCCTAGAATGCACAGAGAATCAGACATGTGCTATGAAATTTTTGAAAAGATGCACATTTTGATAAATATGATGGTTGCTTTGGAAAATTGAGGGAAATTATTGGAAAAGTGTTTGAAAAAGGAATTCCTGGGAAAATCTTTGAATTTCATTAGAAATCAGAAATTTGCATTGGAAAATGAATCTTGAAGGGAAAATTGATTCTCAGGAAAATCGGATCTTTTAGAAAATCGATTTTGAGATTTGGATTGTTTTTCTGAAAAAATGGATTTGAGAATTCTGAGAAAAATTAATTTCATAAATAATTCAAGGTTTTTTAAGAAAAATCGATTTTGTGAACTTTGAAAATGAAGTTGAGAATGTGGAAACCTTGGGAAATCATGATTTGAACTTGGGAAATACTTTGAAATACCATTTGAAAACTCAGAGTTTTTGAGAAAATCAAATCCTGAAAAAGACTTAGAGAATTCTGAGAAAATCAATTTCTCTGAATTGAAATTGGGAAATGAGTTTGAAAATGATGCAAATTGAATGAGTGAATATGAATTTGAAAGATAACTCTTTGAGAAATTGGAAAAATTCTTTTAAAGTTTTGAGAAATATAGTGCATTTTTAAGGTTAGCCTAAGAGTGTAGGCTGAATGTGGCTAATACGAAGATCATAAATCTGGGTTTTCTTCGTATTCTGACTATGGTCATAAATACGAATCCCACCAAGTTTGTGAACTCCCTAAGAGCTTGTGTACGTGCCATTTGTGTCAACCATAGTGTATTTGAAAAAATGTGTATGAATGATACATCATATATTGAAATTTGTAAAAATTAAACTATATGCAATACAGTCCTATTCTAAGCAGAAAATGTAACTCTTATTCTAAATTATTACATTGGTTTTTATATTTAATTGAATAAAATAAATAAATGAAAAATCTTCCTCTTGAATGTTCCTGCAAAACTAGAAAACAAGTTAGCACAGAAATGTAGGTTTATCTGGATTTATCCGAAAACATTAGAAATTATTGGATATTATTCAGATATAAACCCAATTCATACCCCATTTGATATAAACATGATAAATAAGTAATCAAATTCGAAAATAAACTTGAAAATTCAAAAATAGAGTAAAAATGACCAAAATACCCCTGATGACCTTAAAATTAGGGTTTTTTGAAAGAATTTTTATAAAATTTAGAAATTTAAAAATCAAATTAAATAAAATGAAACACAATATGATTCAATATGATGATATTCATGAAAATTTAGAGAATTAAAGATTGGAATTTCGATATTGAGGTCAAAATGACCAAAATGCCCCTGATAGCAAGACTATGGCCTTGAAACTAGGGTTTTCTGAAATAAATTTTGCAAAAAGTTAAAATGTGAAATGTAAATGATATTGAAATTAACCCTGTTATGATATAATATGCTTATTCACATGATAAAAACCCTAAAATGGCAAAAATATCACAAAATATTGAATTTAACTTGATTTTCGCCTAATTTTCGCCTTTGAATTTAAAAGTTAACTAACACACAAGGCAAATGAATTTTAAATTACACCAAATTTAACATGGACACCTAGACTAACCTTAAAAATAGAATGAAACTAGAAAATCTATTTTTTTAATATAAAAATTAACTAAAAGTCCTAAAAATCAAGATTTTGCCTAAAACTCTAAATCTAAACTAAATTTTGGGTACTAAACTACCATAGAAATACTCCAAACTTTATGAGGTGACAGAGGACAGTTAGGCAAAGATTTTTTATTTTTACATATTTTTGTTTTGACCTATGGTCGTAGCTTCACAGCTCTGGCAAGTCGGATCGGAATCCGGCGACTCTAGGACTTAGTGCAGGCTGACAGGTTTCGGGACAAATTATGGGAAAATAGCAAACATAAGATAAATTGACTAAAACTTTAGGAGAATGTCCCTGACAAAAAAAGAAATAGTTTCTTTTTTGACTGTTTTAGGATTAGATGAACGGTTTGGATGGACACAGAGGTTTATCAGACCTCTAATTTTGATAAAATCTATCTAACAAGGAATTCAGTGGTGAATTTGTAAAATCTAAAAAAATGAGAATATGAACCTTAAAAATCCTAAAATTCTGGAAAATGACAAAGGAGTTCACTAGGAACAACTCCACTGTTGAAGATTTTGACATCCGACCTACAGATTGAAGCATCACAACCGATTAGGGTCGGTCTAGACCCTGACAAGCAGAAATCGAGATTTTCATAAAGGGGTGAAAGATTTGATTTTTGACAAAAGCCAAATCTCCTTTGTAAAATACTAGAAAACAATAGGTTCTAACAGGGATCCATTGTATTTTTTGTAGGAGGATTCGAATCTCCCATAGTGGAGATCCAAGATCCACAAGTCTGCTAAAACAGGATTCAGAATTTCCAGTGGGTTAAAAACCCGATTTGGAGTCTGATTTATTTAGTAGGGTTTTGAAAGTCAAATGGTTTCGGGTTTTTGGCAGGAGGTCAGGAACACATAAACCTATTTAACATAAAAAATTCCGGATTTATAGAAGACAATTTGTGCATGAAATGATGACTGAATTGGATGCCTATGGGGTGAAACCTATGAATACTAGATAATCACTAATGAAATTAATGGAATGCCTATAAAAACAGTAAAATAAACGTAAAACAATACCTAAAACAGACAATTTGCATGAAAACAAATTAAAATAAAACTAAGGAGATGAAGTATTTATTTAATTTTGGCTTTTAAAAGGAGGGATCTGATCCATCTATTGGATGGATCACCTCGCTTTCGCGGCACGGTCATGAATGAACATGATCTCACATCATTCAAAATCAAAGTTTGAAGCTTGTGAATCGAGTTTCAAAATGGATTTTCTTTGAATCCATATGAATAATACATGAAAATTCTTGCTTATTCCATAAGACAAAAGCAAATTTTATTATTTTTTTTTTTTACCTTGGAAGAAGTTGAGGATGGGCTGCGGCAATGTATGTTGGAGGAGCCTTGAGACTTGATTGATGCAACTGAAGATGCTTCTTCTTTCTTGAGGTGGCGGCTACAAGGAGGAAGATAGCGCCGGTGGTGTTGAAGATGGTGGAATCGGCTGAAGGTGGGCGCTAGAGAGAGGTTGATGCTGCAGGTTGAAGGTTGATGATGGATGATGTTGCAGGTTGGAGATTGATGATTGATGTTGTTGCTAAAGATGGTAGCACTAGTGGTGAGGAGCTACTACAAGGAGGGTGGCTGCTATGCTGCTGAAGGTTGAATGGTGTTGATGCCGATGGTGGTGGCTTGGGAGCAATGGCAGCAATGGCTGCTGTCAATGATGCTGAACCGATGGAAGAGTTGCTGAAGATTGAAGGTTGCTGGAAGGAAGAAGCGAGTTTGAAGATGGCTGCAAAAGGGTTGCAACTGTGTGGCATCAAGGGAAGATGGAGATGGGGCTGAGCAAAGGGGAAGGTGAGAGAGCTAATGGGTTGAGCGTGTCACTCTCTTTTTTTTCTTGAAAACCAAAAATTGGGAAAAAAACTTAGGTTTTAATTGGCATAGACTTAGGGTTGAGAGTGGCTAATGAAAGAGAGGAGAGGTGTACGTGAATGGGCTGGAGTAAGTAGGGAAAGAAGGAAAGAAAGGGAAGAAAGAAAGGAAAGAAAAGGAAGAAAGGAAAAAGGAAAGAAGAAAGAAAGAAGGAAGGGAGAGAAGAAGAAAAGAAGAGAAGAAAAGGGCTTACGTGAATGAGAAGGAGAGGGAGGAAAGAGAAGGAAGAAAGAAAGAAAGAAGAAGAAAGAAAGAAGAAGGAAAAGAAAGAAGGAAAGAAAGGAGAAGAAGAAAAGAAAGAAGAAAAAGAGGGAAAAGGAGAAAAGGGAAAGAAAAAAGGAAAGAGGGGAGAGGGGGTTGACCCCCTTGTGGGTCCCACCTCCTCTTATAAAAAAATAAATAAAATAAAAGAAAACAAAGAAAAGAAAAAAATAATTTTTTTATTAAAATACAAAAATTGCCAATTCCTATAACGGTTGGGTTACATCAAGGATCTGCTTTAAGCCCTTTCCTATTTGCTATAGTGATGGATGAGCTTACGAGATCAATTCAAGAAAATGTGTCGTGGTGTATGTTGTTTGCTGATGATATTGTTTTGATTGATGAGTCTAGAGCTGGGGTTAATGCTAAGTTAGAATTATGGAGACAGACATTGGAAGCAAGAGGTTTTAAGTTGAGTAAGAGTAAGATAGAATACATGGAATGTCAATTTAGTAAGCAACGAAGTAGTGATGAGAGTGTAGTGAAGCTTGGTGAGCACGAAATACCGGTTGATGATTCTTTAAAATATTTGGGATCTATCATTCAAAAGTATGGAGAAATTGATGGAGATGTAAATCATAGGATAAAGGTTGGGTGGATGAAATGGAAGAGTGCAACTGGAGTGTTGTGCGATCGTAGAATGCCATTGCGGTTAAAGGGAAAGTTTTATAGGATGACTACTAGGCCCGCTTTACTATATAGTATGAAATGTTGGGCTGCCAAGAGACATCATATTCAAAAAATGAGTGTAGCTGAGATGCGTATGCTAAGATGGATGTGTGGAAATACAATAAAAGATAAGATTCGGAACAAGGAGATACGTAAGAAGGTAGGCGTTGCACCCATTGAAAATAAGATGAGAGAGAATCGTTTACGATGGTTTGGACATATTCGACGAAGGCCTAATGATGCTCCAGTTAGAAGGGTGGAGAAATGGGAAAATATATTAGTTAAAAGAGGTCGGGGTAGGCCTAGGAAGACATGGATGGAGGTGATAAGAAAGGATATGAATGCTTTGAACCTCACCGAGGACATGGCATTGGATAGAAATGAATGGAGGAGAAGGATTTATGTGGAAGACCCATAATGATTTTCTTTGTTGGTTCATATCGTCGACCCCAATTGTTTTGGGATGAAGGCGTAGTTGTTGTTGTTGTTGTTGTAAAAAAATTGTCAATTCAACAAAATTTTCGATCTCAACACGATTTGCGTAATATTACCACAAAATAACCTTACACTTAGGGCAACACTCTGGCTGCCACTATTACGGTTGATGGACCATGGCTGGACAACATAGAGTTGCTGTCATTTTCCCTACACCTATGACATTCTTTTGACTGCTAGTTCCCTGCATGTTTGGCATCTGTTTTAGCACTAGAATGTTGTGCTGGACAACATCCTTAAAAGGTTTTGACAGCATGCATGTTGCTGCCTATTACTTCCCACATTTTCATCATAGGGCAACATATTGTTGGTTGTAACCTCCCGCAATGGTGGCACTATGTGGTAGCGCCCTCATCGTTATAAATTTTCCTGCAGTAGTAGGCTACGTGGCAGCCCTTGGTTCACTAAAAAAGTTAGCAAAACCCCATGCTCTTGGGCAGCAGTTCGTGCTGCAGAATGGCATAGTTTTTGGCAGCATTGTATTCGCTGCAAATTCCTGCAGCTATGGCACTTGTTGGTAGCACCATGTGCTTCACAATTTATTGTAGAAATACGCGTATCGGGCTGCACCCTGCTTGCTGCCAACTTTCCGCAGGAAATTGTTGTATGGAAGCACCACACTTGCTGCCATTCTTCAGCAGAAACGAGGTTCGAGGGAAGCACATTAGTTGTTGCAGTTTCCAGTGATGGCAAGTCCCGTAGCAGTACCTTGCATGCTGCAGTTTTCTTGTGAATTGTCACTCGTATGGCAGCACTAACCTGCTGCGTTTATGTCCAGCATGTTGGTAGTGTGGCAGCACTTTGTCTTGCTGCAAAAATCCCCGCTGGTTGACATAGTTTCAGTGGCATTTTGCTGTTGCATCTTGTCCATAGTACGAGCTCGTTTGCAGCAACATTCTTGCTGCAAATTTTTTTGCACATTGGTACTTGCTGGCAGCACCTTGTGCATAGTAATTCCTGGTAGAAGTGCGCTTGCTGGCAGCACTTCAGGGGTTGTGTTTTCCTTTCACACTTTGAGTGCATGGCAGCAAATAGTTTACTTTGTTTTCTATGTGCTTGGCATAGGTATGGATGACAGGGTGGTGTTAATGAAACAACACATATCTCCTCTTCACAGCATGCTCAATTATGACATAACACTGTACCACTCGACACGGATGCGAAATTACTATTATATGCAGGATATTGTTATCATCGCAAAATTTTTCCCCTCCCTTGCGAGAGAGGAACGAATTTGTGAGTCAAACTCGACCAAAGTTTTGAAAATTGTTTTGAAAATTTACTCGCCTCCGTTTTGAAAATTTGCGGGAAAATTCCATGGAATGGGATCCGCCTGTCGGTACGAGGTTCAACCGTTCCTGGCGCTTTTACCAGGGGTAATTGAACCAAGGACCAATTATGTGCTTTAACTTGACTCAAATATCTAAATTATGCTCTATTTTTCCTAGAATGCACAAAGAATCAGGCTTGTGCTATGGAATTTTGAAAAATGCAAGTTTGCGAAAATATGATGTTTGCTTTGGAAAATTGAAATGCATTTAGAAAATGACTGGAAAATGCTTGAAAATGGAATTCCTAAGAAAATCATTGAATTTTATTGGAAATCAGAAATTTGCATTGGAAAGTGATTTCTCAGGAAAATTTGAACTTTAGAAAATTGATTTTGAGATTTAGATTGCTTTTCTGAGGAAATGGATTTGAGAATTCTGAGAAACTCAAGAAATTCATTGGAAAAGGATTTCTGAAAAGGAAAATGAATTCTCAGGAAAACGGGAATTCTGAGAAGATGGATTTCTGAAAACTTGGGATTTTGAAATTTGAGAACTTTAAAGCATAGGAAAATCTTGATTTGAACTTGGGAAATGCTTTGAAATGTCATTTGAAAACTTAGGATTTTGAGAAAATCAGATCCTGAGAAAGACTTGGAAATTCTTGAGAAAACTGAATTTTTTGAAATTGAAATTGGAAAATGAATTTGAAAACAATGCAATTTGAATAATATGAATGAATGAATATGAATTTGAAAAGGGAATTTCATTGAGGAATTGAGAAATCCTTTTGAAGTTTTGAGAAATGCAGTGCATTTTTGAAGTTAGCCTAAGTGTGTAGGCTGAATGTGGCTAATATGAAGATCATAAATCTTGGTTTTCTTCGTATTTTGACTATGGCCATAAATACGAATCCCACCGAGTTTATAAACTCAATAAGAGCTTGTGCACGTGCCATTCGTGTAAACCATAGTGAATTTGAAATAATGTGCATGAATCATACATCACATACTGAAATTTGCATAAATTAAACTATATGCAATGCAACCCTATTCTAAGCAGAAAATTAACTCTTATTCCAAATTATTACATTTATTTTTACATTGAATTGAAATAAAAGAAATAAAAGCTAAGTCTTCTTCTTGAATGTTCCTGCAAAACTAGAAAACAAGGTTAGCACAAAAATGTAGGTTTTTCTGAATTTATCCTAAAATATGAGAAAATATCGGATATTATTCAGATATAAACCAAAAACCATACCCCATTTGATATAAACATGATAAATAACGAATAAATTTCGAAAATAAACTTGAAAATTCGAAATTGGGGTCAAAATGACCAAAATACCCCTGATAACAAGACTATGGCCTTGAAACCAGGGTTTTTTGAAATAAATTTTGCAAAATGGAAAAATATGAAATGCAAATGAGATTAAAATTAACCCTAATATGATTCTACATGCTTATGTACATGATAAAAACCCTAAAATGGCAAAAATATCATAAAATATAGAATTTAACCCTATTTTCGCCTGATTTTCGCTTCTGAATTTAAAGATAAACTAACACATGAAGCAAATGAACTTGGAATTAAACCAAATTTAGCATGGACACCTAAAATAACCCTATAAACATAATGGAGCTCGAAAATCTAATTTTTTTATATTTTTAAATATGTAAATTCAAATAAAAACCCTAAATTTTGTGATTTTTGCATAAAATGTTGATTCTAAAGGGGATTTAGGATATCAAATTTCCATAAAAATTTCCCAAATTTCATGGGGTGACAGAGGACAGTAAGGCAAAGATTTTTGACTTTAACACTTTCTGGTTTTGACCTATGGTCGGAGCTGTACCACTCCGGCAAGTCGGATCGAAATTCGATGACTCTAGGATTTAGGGGAAACAGACAGGTTTCGGTAGAAAACATGGGAAAAATAGTAGACAGATGGAAAAAAGCTGAAATTGTGGGAGAATGTCTCTGACAAACAGAGGAAGATTTCCTATTTTTTCAGAATTGGGATTCGGGTTACAGTTTGGAAAAGGGCATGCTGTTATCAGAGACCCGAATCTCTGGAATTTCGGGATATTGAAATCTGTCAAACAGAAATGCAAATTTCGGAAAAAATAATGAAACAGTTCAAAAAATTCCCAAATTTTGGGAAATGACAGAAAACTATGTGAGGAACAACTATTATGTTGAAAGTTTTTGCAGACGAGCTATGGATTGAACGGACTTGGTGAATTAAGGTCTGTCTATACCCTGACGGAGGAAAATCGAGATTTTCCCAAGGGTCTGAGAAATTCGATTTATTATACAGAGTAAAACTAACTGGAAAAACTTCAAAATTTCCAAATCATCAGTAGATTTGATTATAAATCCACTGTGAATTTTGGAGGACAATCCAAATCCCCCAAGAGGGTGGTGTTGGAGGTTCTTTTCTGCTAAAACAGGAACTGGAAGTCCTGGAAATGTAAAATCACAGTTTGGGATTTGATTTATTAGAAGGGGTTACGAAATCCAAACGAATCTAGGTTTTTGGCAGGGAAACGCAGACAAGTAATATAACTATTCTAAAGTTTTTAGAATTTTATGAACAAAAAAAAGAATGCATGAAATAATGATGGGACTAGATGTCTAAAACCAAGAATTACAAACCAATAACTTTATTTCAATGAGACTAACTAAATAAATAAAATACGTACAAACTGTTAAAGTAGGACTTAAACAACGACTAAAACATGGAGTCTACGCATTAAAATATCAAGAGAGATCTCAGAGAGGTATGAATAATATTTTTTTTTTTTGCTATATAAAAAAAAGATGAAATGAAGGATCCAGTCCATGGATTGGACGGATCTCTTTCATTTAATAGCATTGAAACACAAAAACCCATCAAATGCATATTCATCCAAATAAATCCAGGATTAAATCATGGACTTCTATCTCGAAACTGATTTCTTCAAAGAAAATGGCTATAGGATTTTTTATTTTATAGAGAGCGAGCACAAGGAAAAGAGGAAGTACCTTGGATCGGTTGAAGCAAAGACTAAAGAGGGTTTTCCTTGGTGTTTGCTGGGATTGACCGAAGGTGGAGCTGAAGCCGTTGATGGAGTTGGAGATGATTGACCAGCTGGTGGTGGCTGCACGTTGTGGATGGCTGAAGCAACGTTGATGGTTGCAGGAGGTTGAAGATGGTGGTTCAAGGTGGTGGCTGCCTTGGTGCAGCTGAAGGTGGTGGCTGCCTTGGTGCAGCTGAAGTTGCAGCAAGGTGGGCTGCTAGAAGGATGGGAGTTGCAGCCAAGAATAGCTGCAGCCAAAAGAGAGAGAGAGAGAGAGAGAGAGAGAGGCGTTGAATCCTTTTTTTTTTGGGCAGCCGTAGGTTCCTCTTTTTCCCTTTTGATAACTTAGGTTTTAATAAAATTAAAACCTAAGTTTCTCATAATAATCAATGACCTTTTTGGGCAGCCTTACGTGAATGGCTGGGGAAAAAAAAGAAGGAAGGAAGGAAGAAAGGGAAGAAGAAAAGAAAGGGAAGAAAAGAAAGGGAAGAAAGAAGAAAAAGAAAAGGAAAGAAAGGAAGAAGAAAGGGAAAGAGAAAGGGAAAAAGAAAAAGGAAAGGAAGGAAATGAGAGGGGGCTGGAGGTTTGGGTGACCACCTTGTGGGTCCCACCTTAGGAAGAATAACATAATAAAAAAAATAAATAAATAAAATAAAATAAAACAAACAACAAAAAATAAAGAAAAAGCTAATTTTTTTTCTTTTCTTATAAATTAAAACAAGAGAATGCAAATGGATGGGCCATCTCAGAGCGGGTCCAAATTTTGATTTTGAAATTCATTTTGACGATTAGAGGGGTAAAATAGTCTTTTCAGAAAGTTTCCATACGAAACGAGCTATTTTTGGCAGTTTTTGAAACGAGCTCGGATTTTGAAGTTCAATACTCCGTTGCGAAGCAAATCCAGTGTAGAATTTGAAAATTTGATTTTAAAAGAAATCCAGATTGTTTTTCTCGAGAAAATATTTTAAAATGAAACGAGCTATTTTTGGCAGTTTTTGAAACGAGCTCGGATTTTGAAGTTCAATAGCTCATTTGGAAGCAAATCCAGTGTAAAATTTGAAAATTTGATTTTAAAAGAAATCCAAATTATTTTTCTTGAGAAAATATTTCCAAATTTAGACTCCCGGGGTGAAAATGTCAATTTTGGAAACCCGAGGTTTGAAATTGATTTCTGAAAACTTTTAAAACTCAATCTGGATTGAAATTTATAAAACTGGAGTTCTGGACTTCGAAAATGAAATGAAATGTGATGAAATGTTATGAAATGTTGAGAAATGATATGAAATGATGAGAAATGACATGAAATGTTATGCGAAATGCTAACCTTGAATAAAGAATTTTGGATGTCAGACCCCGATTGACACTTGTATCAGTTTAAAAAGCATTAAAATTGATAAAATTTGCAAAATAGCTCAAGAAATGGTTTTTGGGACTCTACTGGGTCACAATGACACTGAAAATTGGGGTTCGAGCTGAATTGAACTGAGATGAGCTAGATTGAGCTGGGTTTTAGAGTTTCAAAACTCAAATGAACTGACCAGGCACTGACTCAACTGACCTTTCCGACTGAATTTTCAAGAAAAGCTGTCATTTTTAGAGAAATGGTACAGAATGGTCACTGGAGTGAAGTGAATCATGAACTTGAGCTGGCTTTGAGCTGAAACAATGGTCAGTAATACTGAGGTGAACTAAAATCGAGGCTCAAACACTAGCTCAACTGACTAAATTTGGCTCAATTTCAGCTAAAAGAGCTGAAATGGACTAAAATGGGCTCTTGGACACTTAGAAATGATTTCGAACTGAAACTGAAGCGCTTGAACTCCTGGTGAGCTCAAGTTAGACTCTCAGGAATATGACTGACTCAGAGACAATTGGCTTAGATTTGAGTGAGAAATGAGCACATTTCTGAAGAAATGATCCCATTTTGGCAAGAATGGTTAGAAATGAAAATGGTTTATTCATTATAAGCTCAGATAAGCTTGAGATGACTGATATTCTAACTGTCTTGAGCTGACCAATGAGCTTGGTTGACTCCGATTGACTGGGGTCTGGGATGACCTAGGGGTAAATTTGTAATTTTCCTAATGAAAATGGGTAAAATGGTGATTTTCTGAAACTGACTCGGGGTTTGACTCCTACACTAACCTAACAGGGTTGGCACTACACGAAGAGGGTTGTTTGAGAATGGATAAGGAAAATTTGGGGTGTTTACAGATGCCCCTCTTTGCTACTAAGCTGGCTTGAAGACGGACTTAGTGGCAAAGAAAAACACACCAAATTTTGGCCATAAAAATGCCCCAGTTTGAAGGATCTGACTAGGTATGAAGAAATTAGCCCTGATGAAAATGGTAGATATGAAGTAAAGAATAAAGAAGAAAATTTTACTTCAAAAGGAAGTGAGATTCAGGTTTTGCCCTTAACCTGGATGGGACAAAAAAATACCTCGTGTAGAAACGAAGCTCAGGTTTAACCCTTAACCTGACCGGGAAATAAAATACCTCATCAAAGGAAGCTCAGGTTTGTACCCTTATCCTGATTGGGAGGAAAATGAAATACCTCATCAAAGGAGGCTCAGGTTTATACCCTTATCCTGATTGGGCAGAAAATGAAATAACTCATCAAAGGAGGCTCAGGTTTGTACCCTTATCCTGATTGGGCAGAAAATGAAATACCTCATCAAAGGAGGCTCAGGTTTATACCCTTATCCTGATTGGGCAAAAAATGAAATACCTCATCAAAGGGGGCTCAGGTTTGTACCCTTATCCTGATTGGGCAGAAAATGAAATGGATTCCTCGAAGGAAGAAACCATGATGGAACCTTCGGATTTCCGCACAATGAATCCGATAGGGGTTTTGCAAAAGGATGAAATTGGGGTCCCTAAAGCTTGAAAAGGGGTTTGATTTTGGGCGCCTCATTGCTGAGACTAAATAACTTTTGAATATGGTGACCTTTTGCGAGAAAATGATTGGTGGCTTAACCTCAAGCCGAAATTGGACTGTCTATGGTGGGACAGTGGGGACACAGGGAAGTGTGCGAATCTGAGAGCCCAGGCACTCAGATTATACCAACAAAAGGGAAGGAATCTTGAAAACTCCCGTTATCAAATCCTTAAAAGGGATAACAACTGATGTGAGGATGCGCCAAAGATGAACCTCAAGCTCTCGCTTCACGCCAGGATAGCTAGAAAATATTGTCAAAATGTTGAAAATTATTGTTGATTCAAAATAATTTAAAATGATGCACATTGTTTTGAAAATATTCCCTCTTTTCTACCTGAAGTATTACCTCCGACTGGGCGTAACTTCGTACAATCCAGATTCGAATTCAAATTTCTTGCAATTGACTTTCTTTCAAGGAGGCTATCAATTTCCTTGATATGAATAGAAAAGAGAGTATTCTTGATATTGTGAAAGCAATTGGTGAAGGAATATTGATAATAGAATTTCACAAATTTTAAAGAAGATTCTTGACAGATTCGGCAGTCTGATATCCTGGGATTCTTTTCTCATGATGATCTTTCTGCCCACTTTTTTTCTTTTTCTTTTTTTTTGGCAGAATTAGAGCTCTCTTAGGCTTTTGGGGATTTTATTACATCATCCTTCATTTTGGAGATGTCCTGACTTTTCTCTCTCTCTTTTTTTTTGGAAGGGTACGTCACAAACTCCTTCATCTTGGAGATGTTTCGATCCTTTTTTTTCTCTCAGGGATTATATCGACGGTTATTGGCTCATTGGTTGGAAATCTCTTGATTATAGCGGAAATTAAATATCTTTTAGGGTTTGTCGGGAGGCTCATCGCAGTCGCCTTCATCTTGACGGTGCTCTGAACTTTCCCTGGAAGGATCCGTCACAAACTCCGTCATCTTGGAGATGATTCAAATCTTCTTTGGCCCCGGGGGTCTACTCGCCTAATTCGCCTTCATCTTGACGACAATTGAGAGATCCCTTTTGCAGATATTTAATTGTAGCTTAGGTGATTGAGGAGATATAGGGATTTAATGGATTTTTCTGTATCACCTAGGATATTTCGACTGCTTTATTTTCCAAGAATGATCTTTAAAAATGTGCCATTGACTGCAATCAATACCGATCACTTATGGCTTTGCAACAACATTGAATTTCCTTTTGCTGGCCATATCAAGGATTTATTCTTCATCCTTTTGGTTGGCCAATAGAAAGAATTTGAATTTTGAATCCTTTTTCATGAAAGCTTTGACCTTTCGGAAATAATACTGAAGGTATTCTGAGGTAATGTTTTTGTGCAATAAAATTTTTTGAAATCAACAAATATTTAATGACAAATTGGCAAGCCTTTCTTGAAATCCTTTGTGGAAGCGAGTATTTGAAGCACAACGCAACGCATCCATGACAGAAATTTTCTTCTCCTTTCCCCAAAGGAGAAGATTCAGAAATTGGAAATAGGAATTACTCCTCTCTTCCCTGAAGAGGAAGTGTTTGCAAAACGAACTTTCAAAGAGAAATCAAGCTTTCGTCAAAAACTTCCTAATATTAGGCTTCTCTTATGGAAAGGGGGCCGGTAATGGTGAGGTCGGGGAATGGGTCATGAAGGAGCGAGTCCATCACACTCTCCCTGAAAAGAGGGTCCTTCATGATGAAATGGCCTAGTATGAAATTATGATTACAAGGAAAGCAAACTTCCGTCGAAGCTCTCCCTGAACTAAGGGTTCCTTGTATGAAATTGGAAATTTGTTTTGCAAACGGTTCACAAAGACACGAGTCCCTTCAAACACTCCCTGAAAAAAGGCTAGGTGAACAAAGGATAGCATGTGAAAAGAACGAGCTCCCTTAAACTCTCCCTATAAAAAGGGTCTCTCGCAAGAGAAAATGATTGAAATTGGTATTGAGTGACCAAAAGGTCGAAATTGGAATTTGGAAAATTTGAAATTTTGAAATTTGAAATTTGATATTTGAAATTAGAAATTTGGAATTTGGAATTTGGAAATTGAAAATTGATTGACCCGAAGGTCGAAATTGGAATTGATTGACCCAAAGGTCGAAATTGAAATTGGTTGACTCAAAGGTCGAAATTTGGAAATTGGATGGCCTGAGGGCCAAAATTGGTAATTGAAATTTGAAGTTTGATTAATGATCAGCACAAAGACTGAACCCGAGAGGTTGACTGATACGACCCACCAGTGAGACACTAACACAAGTGCTCAATCTTGAAAGAACACCAGCATGAATACCGGGTTTTGAAAATATGTCAACATAGACATTGGATTTTAAAAATATATCAGTTCGAGCACTGGATTTTGGAAGTGTACCAGTTTGAGCACTGGATTTCAAAATTGTACCAGTTCAAGCACTGGGTTTTGAAAATATACCTCGTTTTTAATTTGAAATTTGAATTTTTAAAAGAGACCTATGCTCTTAAAGTATTTGGGAATTGTAATGAGAATGATTGTCGGGGTCTCAGGATTATCCCTATCATGAATGGGTAGCGAACTTGATGCAAATGCATGCCAATGAATGCAGATGTATGCAAATATGAAAATGATATAAATGAATGCACATGCGTGCAAAATGAGAGATTTGTTTATCCTGCCTGCATACAGGATATTTGTAGATAAAAACAAAATTTTAAAAATGCCCCAGTATAACTGGGAAAGGAGAATTTAACCATTATTGAACAAAATTTGGAGGAATTACAAAGAATAAGACATGGTTTAAGTATAGAATTTTTTCAAATGCCGAGCATTGATGGGATCTGGTAATTCCACTCTGTCGGCATTGATGAGTCGATATGAATTACGAGGTAGTGCCTCTTTGACAACATAGGGACCTTCCCAATTTGGTGACCACTTTCCACCTGGGCGGTGCTTGAGATAAGCCGTTGATCTGAGCACTAGATCATTGACTCGAAATTTTCTTTCAATGACTGATTTTGCATATTGTCTGGCTATCCTCTGACGATATGATTGAGCGTACTCTGCTGCTCTGAGTCTTCTTTCATCTAGCAAATCAAGTTGTACTAGCCGCTGTTGCTGATACTGATCAAGAGGTAATTCGAGAAGTGATGCAAATTTCAGAGCAGGTTTCTGAACATGTAGAGGCAATACTACTTCGGTTCCGTAGACAAGCTCTGACGGAGTAACATTAGTTGGAGTTCGAATGGTGGTTCGATACGCCCACAATGCATCATGAATCTTCTCATGCCAGTCACGACCTGTTTCCAAAGTTCGCTCCAGGATTCGAATCAAAATCTTATTGGTGGCCTCTGCTTGGCCATTTCCTTGAGGATAATAAGAAGCGGAGAAATGATGATGAATTTTGAACTTCAAACAGAAAGTCCTCATTCTCTCATTCTTGAAATGACTGTCATTATCTGACACAATATCATGTGGTATGCCGAAACGACATAGGATATTCTTATGGATGAATGAGACCACATGTCGACCTTCTACTGTGCGTAGAGTGACTGCTTCTACCCATTTAGTAAAATATTCTGTTGCAGCAAGAAAATATTTATGGCCATTTGAAGCAGGAGTAATGGGGCCAACAACATCAAAAGCCCACATAGAAAATGGCCATGGCGAGATGACAGATTGCAAATATGTCGCTGGCGCATGAATGGAAGGTGCATGCATCTGGCATTGAACGCACTTCTTCACAAAACGATAACAATCTTGTTGCATAGTTCTCCAGTAATAGCCTGCTCGGATGATTTGTTTGACAAGAGTTTGGTAGCCAATATGACCACCGCAGATACCTTCATGTGCTTCTTGCACAACTTCTTTGGCTTCTTCTTTGTCCAAACATCTGGAATATTCAGAGCTGAATCCACGACGATAAAGGACGTCAGCAAGAATAAAATATCGAGCAGACATGCGCTGAATTGCTCGCCGCTCTTTCTTTGAGAGTTCTGGAGGAAATTCGCCAGTTTCAATAAAATTCTTGATGTCATGATACCAGGGCTTCTTCTTTTGCTGAGCCTGGTTTATCTGCTCTACTGGGACGAAAGCAGGTTGATCAAGTCTGCCAATTTCAAAGGAGCAACAAGATTCTTCGTTCTTGAAAGACATGATGGATCCCAGATTGGCTAAACTGTCTGCAATTTGATTGAAGTCTCTCTTGACATGGAAAAGTTGAAATTCTTCAAAATTGCTAACAAGAGTTGAGAGGATCTTCTGATAAGGAAGTAACTTCTGATCCTTCACTTGCCATTCAGCTAAGACTTGATTGACGACGAGCAAAGAGTCCCCATAAGCATGCACTCTTTTGACATTGAAGTCTTGTAGAATTTTCAGACCTTGTATTAAAGCTTCATACTCGGCCATATTATGAGTGCATTGAAAATCTAATTTGAGAGAAAAGGGGATCATCTCCTTCTCAGGTGTGATCAACAGAATCCCGATTCCTATGCCTGCCATATTCTTGGAACTGTCAAAGAATAAATTCCAAATTGGGGATTGTTGAATATTGCAGATCCGCTCATCGGGGAAATCATCCTCGACTTTAACATTCTCTGCTAGAGGAAAATCTGCTAATTGATCTGCAATTGCTTGGCCCTTGATAGATTGCTGAGAGACATATTCCAAATCGTATTGCATCAATAGAACCTGCCATTTGGCAATCCGTCCACTGAGGAAGGGTTGCTCTAGAATATACTTGAGAGGATTTAATTTGGATAGGATCTTGACTTCAGATGTCAACAGATAGTGTCTCAATTTCTGACACATCCAAACCAGAGCTAGACATGCCTTCTCTATCTGAGAGTATTTATTCTCATAATCAATGAAGGTTTTGCTCAAATAGTAAATGACATGCTCTATTAGACTGCCTTCTTCGTATTGCGCCAAGAATTCGCCACAAGCAACTTGATTAACTGAAATGTATAGTAGTAGGGGTTTCTCCAATTCTGGCGGCTTTAAAACAGGAGGATTGAGCAAATATTTCTTGATGCGTTCGAACGATTGCTGACACTCTGGTCCCCATTCGAATTTCACTCCTTTCCTGAGCAAATGATTGAAAGGCTCACATCTCATGGCCAAATTGGATATGAATCGCCGAATTGATTGCATGCGTCCCTGAAGGCTACACAATTCTTTCAAATTAGTCGGGGGAGACATGTCAATGATAGCTTTGGCCTTAGCGGGATCAACTTCTATCCCCTTTTTGCTGACTAGAAAGCCTAACAATTTGCCAGATTCGACTCCAAAAACACATTTTTGTGGATTGAGTCTTAGCTTGTAAAAAATGAGCCGCTTGAAAACTTGATTGAGAGCTTCGATGTGATCTTCCTCTTCTTTGGACTTTACCAGAATATCATCGACATAGGCATCCATGATTTTGTGCATCTGATCATGGAAAATGACGGCCATAGCACGCTGATAAGTGGCTCCAACATTCTTAAGCCCAAATGGCATGACTGTATAACAAAAAGTGCCTCAAGGAGTAGTGAAAGATGTCTTGGACTGATCACGAGCGGCCAACTTGATCCGATTATATCCGGAATATCCATCCATAAAAGAGAACATAGCGTGACCTGCTGTGCTATCAATCAAAAGATCAATATTAGGAAGTGGATAATCATCCTTAGGAGTCGCTTTATTGAGATCTCTGAAGTCGATGCAAATTCGAACTTTACCATTTTTCTTGGGAACAACAACAATATTTGCTAGCCAATCTGGATAGTCAATGGTTCAAATGAACCCTGCTTTGAGTAGGTCTTCTAGACCTTCCTTAACTTGTTGTTCTACTCGAGGATCCATCTTTCTCAGTTTCTGCTTAACCGGCTTGACATTTGGTTTTAGGATGAGACGATGCTCAACCAATTTGGTATCTAGACCTCGCATTTCCTCATACGTCCACGCGAACACTTTTTCATGTTGCTTGAGAAAACGGGTGAGCCTTTCTTTCTTTTCCGGGCTCAAACTGCTGCCAATCTTGAGAATTTTAGGATCATCTTCTGATCCAATATTGATATCCTCAGTCGGATCCTGAACTAAGGATGATGGCTCATCTTGTTTCTGAATTGCTGCAAATTCTGGTAATTCTTGAAGAGCTGAATCAAATTCTGCAGGTTCTTCTGACTACTTTGTAATCTGACTACATTCTGCTCTTATTTTAACCTGATGAATCACTGTTGGCTTTGAAAATGCCTCTAGATTAAGAACGAGCTTCTTGATAGATCAGGAAGACATTCTGAAAATTGGAGAATAAATCGATTCAGGAAAATCGCCTATCATAAAACAAATTACTTTTGTTAAGAAAATAATTTGAAAGATAAAAGAGCAAAATAATGGCAAATTTTCAAAGATTTGATAATGAGAAGTAAAGAGACAAATGACATCTAGATAGACAAAAGAAATTTGCAACTTTATTGAAAGATTGAATTGAGGACAATGATTGAAATGAAACGGGATATCATCCTAAATGTGAAAACAAAAGAATAGAAATGAAAGACAAGCAGATGCCCTTAGTGCGTCCCGTTGATAAAGATAGTGCCCTTCTGAGATCTTCTGCCACTAAAGCCCAATCCGGCCCTCTGAGGATAGTGCTGAGGAATTACTGGCTCGAGACAACCATTCTCATTTTTTCCCAGGCCTTGAAAAGGCTGATAACCATGCTTTACTAACAGATCAAATCCCTTTTTGGCCTTCATAAATTGGGAGAACAGTGGATGATCTTTGAATGTACTATAGTCAATTCGTCCTCCAATCTTGAAAAACTGTGGGCCTCTCCATCGAGTCATAGCCACTGTATGTGCTGGCTGTTCAGTCGTCTGCAGTATTCCCGAATTTTCTTCAAAGCTGACCTCATCAATGCCCCTAATGCTACGGATATTAGTAGTGAAAGTGGGCCTAGGAACCATGGGTTGTGCAAGCCTCTTCTCCGGATCCTCGCCCAAGACTGTTGTGATCATTCCACCTTTTGACCACTTGACACGCTGATGCAGAGTAGACGGCACCGCGTTCATGTTGTGAATCCACGGTCGTCCCAACAACAGATTATACGTTGGGGGTACATTGACCACATGAAAGAGGAGAGAGTGGACCGAGTAGTCAATGAAAATTTCCAAGAAAATTTTTCCTTTAGCTGTCTGGCCATGATTATCAAACCCGTAGATGGTGATCGGGTCTGGGATATATTCATCTTCTTTGATGCCCAAAGCTTTGGATGTCATTTCTGGGCATATATTGAGGCTGCTGCCTCCATCTATCAGCACATGAGGAACAATCATTCCTCTGGTTCGAATCACAACATACAAAGCGTTGTTGTGAAACACATGCGGCTTGGAAAGATCTTCATCTGAGAAAGTGATTGGAGCATTTGTCATGGTCTGATTGACTATCTGGGCCATGTCTTCAGGAGTTATGCTCGGTTTCACTTTGATTTTCTGCAACAGATCATTCTACACCTGCTGGTGTTTGGTGGAGGCTTGAGCTAAGTCCAAAATTGAGACATTGGATAATGCAGTTATCGGCTGTGGTGTGGATGTCTCATTTTTCTCCGGGGCGGGCTTAATAAAGTGTTTGGGGAGCCATGGCATTCTTTTAGCCACCTCAGGAGATACCCCAGCAGATTTGTCAGATACTTTCATTTTTCCAAAGGCTGCAATGAGGTCCATCTTCTGAGCTTTGGACTGAGCCTGCTGCAGCACAAGGACCTGATGTTGGACTTGTATATCTTTTTTAGAGCATGGCTTGATATGCTTCTGTGGCTGAAAAGGCTGTTTAGAAATGACCGTTGTAGAATGATGGGGAAAGGGTTTCTTCAGAATATCCATATTTTCATCGTCGACACCCTCTACCAGAAGATTCTTATCGATGAGATCGTGAACAATATTCTTGAGAATGAAGCAGTTCTCAGTATTATGTCCCACTGTTCTGTGAAATTTACAGAACTGATCTTTGAATTTTCCCATGGGAACAGGGGAATCGGCCAACCTAGGCAGTTTGACCATCTCCTTGGTCAACATATACTCGAGCACAGTCTCGAGGGATTGGTCTAGTGGAGTGAATTTCCTGTCATAACTCCACCCTTCATGCTTTACTTTTTCTCGGGGCTTCGGTCCCTGTTCTAATTGAAGTGGCTTATTGTATTAAGGCACTGACTTGCCTTTCTGATCGTTCTTGTTGGAACTTCCGGCCCCATAAAAGAAATCTTTGTTCTGCCCCTTACAGTGGTTCCAATTATTATTTCTGACAGAATGAGTGAAGTGAGTCTTCTTCTTCTGCTCATTCTGGCCGTTGTTCTTGGTGAAAGTGAAGCCTTCGTAGAAACCATTTTCCATGCTCAACTCGAGCCATTCGGCTCGCTCTGTCAGTTCAATGAATGTCCTTGATGGTGCAGTAGAGATGAGGCCTCTCAGAGGCTGTGAGAAGTTGCTTAGAACTAAGGATAGAGCATGCCCCTCTGATATGGGGTCTCTCATTTTATTGCAAGCTGACCTCCAGCGGTGAATGAAATCTCTTACCTTTTCGTTTTCTCTCTGTTTGAGGCCACAGAGATGACTGAGGGTGGGAAGTGCCTCAGCATTGAAGAGGAATCGCTCGATGAACAAGTTCACCACTTTATCAAATTCTTTCAATTCAATTGGATTTACATGCTCCGAGTACCATTTAGCTGCGGTTCCCTCCAGACTGCGAGGGAAACATAGAAAAAGTGCCTGGTTGTCTCGCTTGAATCTGGAGCATTCAACGAAGAACATGGCGAGATAAGCTTTGGGATCGCCAGAACCATCGAATTTGATAAACTTTCTGGGGAGATTCTCGAGATTGTCGTCCCCATCCAAACCATCATAGAAGTCTTCGCTGGTGAAGACTTTCTTGCCCTTGTCGCGGGCCTGCAGGTCTCGAAGCATTCTGACCACATCTTTGAACTGCGGCTGGTCAGAGTCATTGACAGACTGCTCTTTGAATTTGTGGGCTGACCCCTTCCCCTGAGTAGATTTGCGGAATGCCTGATGGGTCTCAAACTCTTCATCTGTGCCTTTTGTTGATCCTTCTTCATCAGTTGTATCAACATGTGTGACATGTTTCTTAGACATTTTCTCCTGCTTCTTGACTGCATGACCCTTAGCCTTTGGCTTGACTTGGGTCTTCTTCATACTAGCTTCCGCTTGCTCTGCCAACATTTTGGTCATCATCTTCTTAAACATGGCATATATTTGAGGATCAATGTCATCCTCAACCTGTTACCCCTGATTTTTGCCTGAGGGCGGGGAATCCATTTCTTCGTCTAAAGCTGTCGAATATGCGATTCCCTCGACTGGTGCAGTCTTCTTCCCTGACCTTGTTTGAACCATTGACTGTCACGAATGCTCTCTGCAGGGCAAAATCGATGGTTAGGCTTTTGAGAGAGATTTTGATTGGAAGAAAATATTCGCTGAGAATTTTGGTAGACAATTTGAAAGAATATCCCATTACTAGGGATTGAGTCATCGCTGGGATTATGACAATTGCGTTGTCATTTCTTTGCAAAGAAAATAAACAACTGAAAATTAAGCCTTGTTACCTAGGCGAGGTCGTCAAACCAAGAATTGAAGAATTTGCAAGATTTTTATTTATTGAAAGAAAACATGATTGCATCAATAATAAACTTGAGAAAGAGGGGGCGGACAGATAATTTGCCACCACTCTTTATAACTAGCAGAGACACGAGGACCGGGAAAAAGCGGAAGAGTAACAAAAGAGTCCCAGCCATATCTGGCAGAATGGTATGCTCCGGACCACTGTGCTAATGTAAGGTCAAACTCTGGCACGACTCCTGATAGCAGCCGCATCTCTATGTGCTTCTGTCTCTGAGAAAACTGTCGAACACACCACTCCGGATGATAGTAAGCACAGAAGAATGGACCAAGCAACTTGAATCTCTTGCCATATGCATAGGTGTATCTGGGAGACGATAATTCTCGATCAAAATAGTCCCACACCACTTCTTCTTCCTGCAGATAGTCTATCAGGAATCGATACCGCGCAACTGGAAGGAGCTCCTTGCCGTTGTATCTGAATGAACTAGCTCTGGTCGGTACATGCTGAAGGAACCAAGATTGAAGAGCATAAGTACATCCCTCAACTAAGATGGACTCTCCAAGTGTGAAGCGGGTCAGTCCTCTGTATAGAAAAGCAAGCGCGGCCATGGCTATCGAGAGACGGATGGTCTGTCGACTTCCCCATCTTCTCAAAAGTTGAACTATTCTGACATCCACATAATTCTGTCCATCTGAAAAGAAAGCAAGTCCTACAGTACACAAAACCATCGCATGCTGAATTCTCTCTCGAGCTGTCCTGGACAACGAGCTGACTTCTGCGAATTCTCGATACTGTCGGTAGATCTCGATCAGACTCACGTATTCATTCCCATTTTCTTCAATCAGTGGCCAAGACTTGCGCCCTGTCATGCGAGCTACGGCATCTTTGGGGTCCAGACCCTTGACATTGATCAGAAACTGCTGCTCTAACGGATCTCTAGGCTGACCGGCTGGCTCAGGCAGTCCCATAATCTCTGAAAATTCATCCATCAGTAGTGTCATCTCGCCCCACGGGAACCAGAACGTGCAAGTGCGCGGATTCCACCGCTCTGCCAGTGCATGAATCAGATTGTCGTTGACTGTCAACTTTCCCACTGCAGATGCCAATTCCAACCCGCAATCGCTCAAGTGGTCCGGAAACATACGAGAGAAGTTTTTGAACCAGACATAGTACCACCGGGGGAAGAAGGGTCCGGTGCTAAGAGATCGATGCTCAGGAAGACTTTGTCGCACCTCGTAGGAGATGTGACCCTCAGGAAAAAAAGAATCGAGCTGATTGGATGCCATTGGACTGAAAGACAAGAAGACTGGAATTAGACTTTGGAAAAATACAAGAAATTTGAAAATTACAGGCAGGATAAAATGAAAGCTGGAAATTCGAAGTCCAGAGGAACGAAAGAATGGAAAATCTCCTGGAGTTTTGAAGAAAAGGTGGATAATTTGGAAAAATTGTCCAGGGTTTTTGAGAAAAAGGAGATATTTCATAAAAGATGAAAAATGAGGTATTTTGGAAAATTGTTTGGTATTTTGGAAAAACTGAAAAAATAAGGCGAAAATGAATATCATACATTCAATTACAAACAATTATGCACATACAGCAATCCCTAAGAAGCCAACTCTAAATGCATTGATTTTGAAAGAGCTTTAGGACCCTAATCCTGACTCTAGGCTCAGATCAACTGTGTCCAATCATGCTATGTCGATATACTCGAGCCGAGGCTCGATGTACGTGGCATAAAACTCATCTCCGGGTCTAGGCTTGTGTTTTCCCAACATCCTTGAGCGCCTACCGATATACGTTGGACTATGGCCCTTGGTACGTGGTAGGGGGGCGTTAGCCCAAATAAGTGGCCCAGTTGTGAGGCTCTGTCCCGAACTATGGTTCTAGAAGAGAGCCCAGCAACGTGAAGACCGGGTAGACATTGGTGGGTTGGTTTTTGAAATATGATCACATGCAGGCAAACAGAGGGCTCTATGTCCTAAAGAGATAGAATTTTGAAAATTTTTGAAGAAGCAAACATTGTTTTCATACAAGTCCTAGATTGAGGAGTGTTGTATTTCAGACCTAAGTCTAAGTGGGCATGCATAATTCTCCTCAATATGGTCCTACCAAACCATGCCTAGTCTACATGCAATTCATGTCAGCTGGGTTCAAGTCTAGGCTCCTAGGTTCACATGATATCAGGAATTAAAGCTGACATTCCATAGAACATAATTTTGACAATTGGGCTAAGTTAAAGCACATAATTGATCAGGCGAGGACGGGTCCCATCACGGTCACCAAACCTGTTATCATCGCAAAATTTTTCCCCTCCCTTGCGAGAGAGAAACGAATTTGCGAGTCAAACTCGACCAAAGTTTTGAAAATTGTTTGGAAAATTTACTCGCCTCCGTTTTGAAAATTTGCGGGAAAATTCCATGGAATGGGATCCGCCTGTCGGTATGAGGTTCAACCGTTCCTGGCGCCTTTACCAGGGGTAATTGAACCAAGGACCAATTATGTGCTTTAACTTGACTCAAATATCTAAATTATGCTCTATTTTTCCTAGAATGCACAAAGAATCAGGCTTGTGCTATGGAATTTTGAAAAATGCAAGTTTGAGAAACATATGATGTTTGCTTTGGAAAATTGAAATGCATTTAGAAAAGGACTGGAAAATGCTTGAAAATGGAATTCCTGAGAAAATCATTGAATTTTATTGGAAATCAGAAATTTGCATTGGAAAGTGATTTCTCAGGAAAATTTGAACTTTAGAAAATCGATTTTGAGATTTAGATTGCTTTTCTGAGGAAATGGATTTGAGAATTCTGAGAAACTCAAGAAATTCATTGGAAAAGGATTTCTGAAAAGGAAAATGAATTCTTAGGAAAACGGGAATTCTGAGAAGATGGATTTCTGAAAACTTGGGATTTTGAAATTTGAGAATTTTAAAGCATAGGAAAATCTTGATTTGAACTTGGGAAATGCTTTGAAATGTCATTTGAAAACTTAGGATTTTGAGAAAATCAGATCCTGAGAAAGACTTGGAAATTCTTGAGAAAACTGAATTTTTTGAAATTGAAATTGGAAAATGAATTTGAAAACAATGCAATTTGAATAATATGAATGAATGAATATGAATTTGAAAAGGGAATTTCATTGAGGAATTGAGAAATCCTTTTGAAGTTTTGAGAAATGCAGTGCATTTTTGAAGTTAGCCTAAGTGTGTAGGCTGAATATGGCTAATATGAAGATCATAAATCTTGGTTTTCTTCGTATTCTGACTATGGCCATAAATACGAATTCCACCGAGTTTATAAACTCAATAAGAGCTTGTGCACGTGCCATTCGTGTAAACCATAGTGAATTTGAAATAATGTGCATGAATCATACATCACATATTGAAATTAGCATAAATTAAACTATATGCAATGCAACCCTATTCTAAGCAGAAAAGTAACTCTTATTCCAAATTATTACATTTATTTTTACATTGAATTGAAATAAAAGAAATAAAAGCTAAGTCTTCTTCTTGAATGTTCCTGCAAAAGTAGAAAACAAGGTTAGCACAAAAATATAGGTTTTTCTGAATTTATCCAAAAATATGGAAAATTATCAGATATAAACCCAAAATCATACCCCCTTTGATATAAACATGATAAATAATGAATAAATTTCGAAAATAAACTTGAAAATTCTAAATTGGGATCAAAATGACCAAAATACCCCTGATAACAAGACTGGCCTTGAAACCAGGGTTTTCTGAAATAAATTTTGCAAAATGGAAAAATATGAAATGCAAATGAGATTAAAATTAACCCTAATATGATTCTACATGCTTATGTACATGATAAAAACCCTAAAATGGCGAAAATATCATAAAATATAGAATTTAACCCGATTTTCGCCTGATTTTAAATATAAACTAACACATGGAGCAAATGAACTTGGAATTAAACCAAATTTGTCATGGACACCTAAAATAACCCTATAAACATAATGGAGCTCTAAAATCTAATTTTTTTATATTTTTAAATATGTAAATTCAAATAAAAACCCTAAATTTTGTGATTTTTGCCTAAAATGTTGATTCTAAAGGGGATTTAGGATATCAAATTTCCATAAAAATTTCCCAAATTTCATAGGGTGGCAGAGGACAGTAATGCAAGGATTTTTTTTATTTAACACTTTCTGGTTTTGACCTATGGTCGGAGCTGTACCACTCCGGCAAGTCGGATCGAAATTCGGGGACTCTAGGATTTAGGGGAAACAGACAGGTTTCGGTAGAAAACATGGGAAAAATGGTAGACAGATGGAAAAAAAGCTAAAATTGTGGGAGAATGTTTCTGACAAACAGAGGAAGATTTCCTATTTTTACAGAATTGGGATTCGGGTTACGGTTTGGAAAAAGGCATGCTGTTATCAGAGACCCAAATCTCTGGAATTTTGGGATATTGAAATCTGTCAGACATAAATGTAAATTTTGGGAAAAATACTGAAACAGTTCAACAAATTCCCAAATTTTGGGAAATGACAGAACACTATGTGAATAACAACTTTCATGTTGAAAGTTTTTGCATACGGGCTATGGATTGAACAGACTTGGTGAATTAAGGTCTGTCTATACCCTGATAGAGGAAAATCGAGATTTTCCCAGGGGTCTGAGAAATTCGATTTTTTACACAGAGTAAAACTAACTGGAAAAACTTCATAATTTCCAGATCATCAGTAGATTTGATTATAAATCCACTGTGATTTTTGGAGGACAATCCAAATCCCCCAAGAGGGTGGCGTCGGAGGTTCTTTTCTGCTAAAACAGGAACTGGAAGTCCTGGAAATGTAAAATCACAGTTCGGGATTTGATTTATTAGAAGGGGTTACGAAATCCAAACGAATCTAGGTTTTTGGCAGGGAAACGCAGACAAGTAATATAACTATCCTAAATTTTTTAGAATTTTATGAACAAAAAAAAGAATGCATGAAATAATGATGGGACTAGATGTCTAAAACCAAGAATTACAAACCAATAACTTTATTTCAATGAGACTAACTAAACAAATAAAATATGTTCAAACTAAAGTAGGACTTAAACAACGACTAAAACATGGAGTCTACGCATTAAAATATCAAGAGAGATCTCAGAGAGGTATGAATAATATTTTTTTTTTTTGCTATATAAAAAAAAAGATGAAATGAAGGATCCGGTCCATGGATTGGACGGATCTCTTTCATTTAATAGCATTGAAACACAAAAACCCATCAAATGCATATTCATCCAAATAAATCCAGGATTATATCATGGACTTCTATCTCGAAACTGATTTCTTCAAAGAAAATGGCTATAGGATTTTTTATTTTATAGAGAGCAAGCACAAGGAGAAGAGGAAGTACCTTGGATCGGTTGAAGCAAAGACTAAAGAGGGTTTTCCTTGGTGTTTGCTGGGATTGACCGAAGGTGGAGCTGGAGCCGTTGATGGAGTTGGAGATGATGGACCAGCTGGTGGTGGCTGCACGTTGTGGATGGCTGAAGCAACGTTGATGGTTGCAGGAGGTTGAAGATGGTGGTTCAAGGTGGTGGTTGCCTTGGTGCAGCTGAAGGTGCAGCAAGGTGGGCTGCTAGAAGGCTGGGAGTTGCAGCCAAGGATAGCTGCAGCCAAAAGAGAGAGAGAGAGAGAGAGAGAGGCGTTGAATCCTTTTTTTTTTGGGGCAGCCGTAGGTTCCTCTTTTTCCCTTTTGATAACTTAGGTTTTAATAAAATTAAAACCTAAGTTTCTCATAATAATCAATGACCTTTTTGGACAGCCTTACGTGAATGGCTGGGAAAAAAAAGAAGAAGGAAGGAAGAAAGGGAAGAAGAAAAGAAAGGGAAGAAAAGAAAGGGAAGAAAGAAGAAAAAGAAAAGGAAAGAAAGGAAGAAGAAAGGGAAAGAGAAAGGAAAAAAGAAAAAGGAAAGGAAGGAAAGGAGAGGGGGCTGGAGGTTTGGGTGACCACCTTGTGGGTCCCACCTTAGGAAGAATAACATAATAAAAAAAAAAAATAAAATAAAATAAAATAAAACAAACAACAAAAAAAAAAGAAAAAGATAATTTTTTTTCTTTTCTTATAAATTAAAACAAGAGAATGCAAATGGATGGGCCATCTCAGAGCGGGTCCAAATTTTGATTTTGAAATTCATTTTGACGATTAGAGGGGTAAAATAGTCTTTTCAGAAAGTTTCCAGACGAAACGAGCTATTTTTGGCAGTTTTTGAAATGAGCTTGGATTTTGAAGTTCAATACTCCGTTGCGAAGCAAATCCAGTGTAGAATTTGAAAATTTGATTTTAAAAGAAATCCAGATTGTTTTTCTCGAGAAAATATTTCAAAACGAAACGAGCTATTTTTGGCAGTTTTTGAAACGAGCTCGAATTTTGAAGTTCAATAGCTCATTACGAAGCAAATCCAGTGTAAAATTTGAAAATTTGATTTTGAAAGAAATCCAGATTATTTTTCTTGAGAAAATATTTCCAAATTTAGACTCCCGAGGTGAAAATGTCAATTTTGGAAACTCGAGGTTTGAAATTGATTTCTGAAAACTTTTAAAACTCAATCTGGATTGAAATTTATAAAACTGGAGTTCTGGACTTCGAAAATGAAATGAAATGTGATGAAATGTTATGAAATGCTGAGAAATGATATGAAATGATGAGAAATGACATGAAATGTTATGCGAAATGCTAACCTTGAATAAAGAATTTTGGATGTCACACCCCGATTGACACTTGTATCAGTTTAAAAAGCATTAAAATTGATAAAATTTGCAAAATAGCTCAAGAAATGGTTTTTGGGACTCTACTGGGTCACAATGACACTGAAAATTGGGGTTCGAGCTGGATTGAACTGAGATGAGCTAGATTGAGCTGGGTTTTAGAGTTTCAAAACTCAAATGAATTGACCAGGCACTGACTCAACTGACCTTTCCGACTGAATTTTCAAGAAAAGCTGTCATTTTTAGAGAAATGGTACAGAATGGTCACTGGAGTGAAGTGAATTATGAACTTGAGCTGGCTTTGAGATGAAACAAAGGTCTGTAATACTGAGGTGAACTAAAATCGAGGCTCAAACACTAGCTCAACTGACTAAACTTGGCTCAATTTCAGCTAAAAGAGCTGAAATGGACTAAAATGGGCTCCTGGACACTTAGAAATGATTTCGAACTAAAACTGGAGCGCTTGAACTCCTGGTGAGCTCAAGTTAGACTCTGAGGAATATGACTGACTATGAATGACTGACTCAGAGACAATTGGCTTGGATTTGAGTGAGAAATGCGCTCATTTCTGAAGAAATGATCCCATTTTGGCAAGAATGGTCAGAAATGAAAATGGTTTATTCATTATGAGCTCAGATAAACTTGAGATGACTGATATTCTAACTGTCTTGAACTGACCAATGAGCTTGGTTGACTCCGACTGACTGGGGTCCGGGATGACCTAGGGGTAAAATTGTAATTTTCCTAATGAAAATGAGTAAAATGGTGATTTTCTGAAACTGACTCGGGGTTTGACTCCTACACTAACCTAACAGGGTTGGCACTACACGAGGAGGGTTGTTTGAGAATGGATGAGGAAAATTTGGGGTGTTTACAGATATTCAAGCAATGTAATGTTTCATATTATGCTTAATGAAGCACACAATTTGGTACAATTACGAATATTACCTGATGAGCATGATGATTCAAGTTTTCATAAATTTTCACAGCATGTATGAATTACACTATTGTCATGTGTACTTCTCGCACAAGCGTGATACGGTTGCGCATTGGCCATAGAGTCATGTGTAAAATGGTCATGGCTCGCTCAAAAAATAATGTATTGTGCGCTTTTGAATCATGAAAATATATATACGGCAACATACTTGATGATAATTTCACTTGCACATTGACACATCATGTCACTGGACTAAAATGTGTTGAATTGAGCATGTTATAAATCAAGTGTCTCATATTTAATGATATTTCATAGCATGCAATGAATGCTTTAATGGATTTCTGTGCATTTATATTTGACACATGAGGCACACTTGACACTCGATTCATCCCGAAAATGAAAAAGGGGACTTAAGGCACCTTGTAGGAGTATGATTGTCTTTTGAGACTTGTTGTATTGAAAAAAACTCCATGGCGAGTTATGTGTGGGCGATGGACCCACCTCATGAGTCGTGCTCACTTGTTTAAGTATATCATACACCCCTGAATGATAAAAGAGGATGTCGCCCTCACCGGCGAAGTGCTCCTACTGGCTTGTTGTGCTAGAGCACGTGAATGTACGAGTATGACCTTGTCATGTTGTTCATATTGCTCTGCGGGGAACACAGGGCCAGATGGACTTAAGTACCTCAGAAGGAGGGAAAGTTGCTAGATAAGCATAATTCAGATAAGCCACTTGTTTGCACATCCACATACATTGAAATAACAAATGACAACGATATTTCTAGAAATGTGAGGTTCCTTCGCATGCCAAAGCGGTAATCAGGAAAATGCAATTAAACTAACGCGTTAACTGCTAACTTATAGGTTTGATGGTTTCTGTTGTAGTTAATTGCATAATTTTGTACTTGCTTAATTGCTTAACTACCTAACTATTTAATTGCTCGATTGCTAAGTACACTGAGTTATGTTATGCATGCTTGTTACATGATGATGTCATGTACTACCTTGTGATAACTCTATGTTTAAAGTATATTTTTCTGCTCATAGTTTTGATTGCTGAAATGTTCACTATCACAATGGAATGTTAACTATCAATCACATAAGCATGCTAGTCACTTGACAATGTCTTCTACTTCTTATCTTTGCTCATGCTGCTGAAGTTATACTATTACTGTTTATTTTTTTTTCTTATAGTTGCTCTTATTTTTCATAAAATGGTATGTTGTGGATTGTTTCTCACCAACTCACAAGAGTATTGACCCCATTTTATGGGGATACAGGTGACGACTACTAGTGGTGCGATGACGATCGATGTGCGGTGGAGAATTGAACCCACACTGTAGAACTTAACAATTTTGGCAGTTGGTTTTGGGAAGTCTCCTATTTTGGGAGACAGTTTATAAAGAGAAATGATGTATATTTCTCCTGTATCATTTTGTAAAACTATG
The DNA here is from genome assembly GCF_984573655.1 of Nuphar pumila. Classification (NCBI taxonomy): domain Eukaryota; kingdom Viridiplantae; phylum Streptophyta; class Magnoliopsida; order Nymphaeales; family Nymphaeaceae; genus Nuphar; species Nuphar pumila. Next base: position 49,338,490 of record NC_143257.1, on the reverse strand, counting down.
GTAATCTGTGATCATCGCAAAATATTTCCGCTTGTATTCCACTTTTCCTTCTCTTTCCCTTTCTAACCTCTATTCCCTTTTTGAAGGGGTATAAAAGATAGAAAAGAAGAGAGAAAAGAAAAGAAAGAAGAGAGAGAGGAACTCTTTTGTGAAGGTCTCACTTGACCTTAATTTTTTTTTAAAATGCTTTGAAATTACTTGCCTCCATTTTTTAATAGTTTGCGGGAAAAATGGAGAGACAAGATTCGCTCATCGGTACGAGGTTCGACCATTCCTAGCGCCGTTACAGGGGTAATCGAACCAAGGATTGAACTTATGCCTTTTGCTTTGCCTAAATATTGTCTAAGAATTTATTATAAGTCTAAAATGCACAAAAAATTATGCTTGTGCAATGCAAATACAGAAATGTATGCTTTTGAGAAAATAGTTTAGAAATTTCGAGATTTTTTAAGTGATTCTGAAATAAATTTTATAATGGAGTGAAGAAATGATTCAAAGGATTGAATTTGATTTGAAAAAGTTAGATTTTGAATCTAACTTAGAATTTGAAATAAATCTGGAAGAAGTGACTTGAAATTCTAAGTCTTGATCAGAATTTGGAGAGATAATCCTTAAGACGAAGAGAAAATGGAATTTAGAATTGGAATTTTGAAATAAGAATGAATTTTCAAAGCCATAATGGACTTTGAATTTGGATCGATTTTCAAGAATTGAATTTGGATCGATTTTCAAGAATCGATTTTGGAAAAGGAAATTTTGAATTCAGGACCTAAAACAAGAATTGAATTTGAATTCAGATTTGAGAAATAGATTTGAAAATGTTTTTTTGAAAGTAGGAATTGGAAATGGAACTGGATTTGAAATCTGGGATGGAATTTGATCTAAAATCTGGAATCCTAGATGGATTTGAATCCGAAATCTGAATCTTTAATGGAATTGGATTAGAAGTCTCGCATCCAGGATAGAGTTGGATCTGAAGTATGGAATCCAAAATGGAGATTGGATTTGGAAATCTGAATCCAAGGTAGAACTGGGTTCTAAATATAGAATCCAAGATGAAATTTGGATTTTTTGATAATCTAAATAGGATTTTGATGATGGATTTGGATTTTGAAAATCTAGATTTGAAAAAGTGGATTTTAAACTTTAGGAAAAATTGAATTTTGAGATTCAGAGTCAATCTCAAAACCTTGATTTTGAATTGAGAATCAAGAGTCAATCTTTAGATAGAACTTTGAAGTTTTTGAAAAATAAAGGATAAACTTGATTTAAAGCTTGAGTTTTGAAATCAGAAGATGAATCAGGGATTTCAAAGTTAAATTGAACTTTGAATTTTGATCTGAAATGCTAAATTGAATTTGAAATTGAATCTTGGAAATAAAAATGAATTGAATTTTCAAAGTTGAATTGAACTTTGAAATTGGATTTGGAAATTGAATTTGGAATATAGAAGTGAATTTTGAAATTTCAAAGTCAAATTGGACTTTGAAATTGAATTTTGAATTTTGAATTTTGAAGTGAGATAGAATTGAGAATAGAAAGATGACTTGGAATAAAAATTGGAGATTAGTTTAAGAAATGAAGAAGATATTTGAAAATATATCTCAAAATCACTTGGATTTTGAAAAAGAATTTTGAAAATATGATGTAATTCTATCCTAAATGATGAATGAATTAAAAGAATTTGAAATTGGGTTTTTAAAAAGCACATTTCATTCTTTAAGTGAATTAAAGTAGGATTGAAGATATAATACATTTATGACTATGGTCATAAAATGTATTATATAATAATCATATCTAAATTCAAGTGAAGAATAAAACATATTTTGGTGCCTTTATAGGGTTTAAGACGAAATTAACCCTCAATATATCCCGACTATGGCCATTGATATATATCTTAAGTTAATTTTAAATCAAACTCTAATAAAGGAAAAAAATATTTTGGAAACATGATGATTTTTTAAAAGGATAAAGTGTGGATCCAAGGTTATTCTACAAAAGATAAAAATCCTAAGTTTTGTTCACATCCTGACTATGGCCATTGATGTAAATTGTCAACTTAGGATTTAATCATCATTTATAAAATGGTGCACGTGTCATTCGTGTTCCCATTTGTAAAATTTTGAAATGAAAGAAAATAAGATGAAACAAGTAATTCCAGGAAAATGCATGCTCATATATTCTAATCTAAGACCGGAATTGTAAATTTCTCATTATAATCTAGCTATTACATCAGGATTTTACATTAATCTCAAAAGAGGAAATAACATTCTTTATACAATTTCTGCAAAAATCAGAGTCAGTGCAAAACAAGGTTGCAAATATGAAGCAAAATCTAGATATCCTGTTCATGGTGAATAGAAAATGCATGAAGGTATCCATCTAAATGTATACAGGGACACATTTATCTAACTGAAGATGAAAGTGAACCAAGAAGTGGAGATAAGGGATGAAGGTTAGGTGGAAAAGGAGGTACTGTGAGCTGTAGCAATCGTGAGCCACTATGAAGGGCTTACATCAAGGTGAAGGCTGGGGTGTAAGAGCAGCAAGGTGATACTGCAGTGAGGGGCTGGTAGTGAACATGTGCAATTGGGGATAATGTACAAGTGTTGGGTGTAATAGATGGTGTTGTTATGACAAAGCTAGAAAAGGGGGTTTGAATTTGTGGTAGGGTGCAAGGTTGTTGGATACAAATGACAAATGTCTATATGCTACTGTAAGCACAGAGTGACTGTGCTAAAGCCAAAGCTAGCATTAAGCTAGATTTTTGAAAACCTTTTGCAATCTGGGAATTTTGATTAGCTTTCACAGTATTGACCAGGCCATTAATCGAAGACCAATTGTTAATAGTGTCTGACGACTTGAACCTTCCTGGATCCCTATCAAGTTTTTTTTTTGGATTTTATCATCTGAGAATCCAAGTGATGTTGCCGAAATTTGTTGGTTGTGCCATAATTGAAGCTTATGAAAATTGGACTTCCTGATTCTATGGAAATGCAGTCATACTTTCCATTATCAGACCTGGAATTCGCTTTGAATGCTTCTGTCCCTTTTGTGGACGCATAGGCAACACCAGTTCACAAACACACAAAATACTACCATGTCTACTTTAGTTACAGTTGTGAAGGCTTTCTCAGTACTAGAGGTAAACCACCACAATTAGCAGGACATCTTTACAAATGCAAAGGCACCAAGGTGATTCATGTGTCAACCAACGGAGCGATAATGGCCTTTGACAACGAGGATGTCAACACTGCTATTATTTCTACAACATCATTGAAACAATTGAATCATAGTAGAATGAAGGGAAGAAAATGATGGCGCATTGCAACACAGAGCACAAAAATGAAGAAAATACAGAAAGTGTTATAACAAATTGCAAATGATATTAGATTTAAACAATATGAACAGAGGTTAGCATTTGCATAAACCTAAGGATTTTGACAAAAAATAAAATAAATAAATAAATAAATGGATAAACTGGAGACAAATGTCGAAATTGTTCATTCTGTTATTGTTGCACAAGGAGGTGTTGAAATTGCTATAGGCAATTTAACACCATCCAGGATGCGTTAACAGGAGCCAAAAACAAAAAAAGAACAAATTCCGAAAGGAAAAAGAGACAGTTCTTACCCGATTTGCAGGAGCTGTGACTAAGGAGGAAGCAACACCTCCTGTATGTTGTTGCAATGTGAGATCGATCCTTTCCTTCAGCCGATCGGGAGAAAAGAAGAAAATACCGAAAAGAAGAAGACCAGAGAAAATAAGAAGAATGAATAAGGAGGAAGGTAAGAGGGGAAGCGTGATGATGTCGAAGATGGATGCCCAACTCCTTCCTTTGTGCCTCTTTTTATAGAGGGAGGAGGAAAAATCGGGAAGGGGAGGCCGTTGGAGATGAACGGGAGAGGAAGAGAAGGTAGGCGATGGTTGGTAGATCGATTGAGCGAGCGAGAGAGGGAGAGAGAAGGCTCGTGATCGGGAGAGGGAAGAGGGAGAGCACAACGGAAAACCATTGGGAAGTCGTTTGCAGGAGTTCAAATTTTCAAAAACAAGTCTCTCTTGAAAAATTTCCTTAAAAAAGGGGTTTTCAAAACCATTTTTTTGTTTTTTCCCTTTTAATTAGATTTTTGTTCTTTTTTTTTCGTATTTTCTGTATTTTTTTGTTATTTTTGAAATAAAACTCTAAACTCTAGGCAAAATAAGGGATTTAAAAACTATTTTTTTATTTTTTTGAGAAATATAAAAAGAGGAGTTTTTTTAGGATTCAGGTTTAAACTTTTGAGATTTCCTTAGAAAACGGGTTTGGATCCAAAATTTGAGGAGATATTTGAGGTTTTGGTCCTCGAATAAAAAAAATATAAGACAGTGGATCCAAACGGATACCGGATGGACTGTTGTAATCATTGCAAAAAATTTCCTCTTGGTTCTCTCTTTTCATTTTCTTAGCCTTTCTAACCTCCAATCCCTTTTTGAAGGGAAAATAAAAGGTAGAAAAGAAGAGAGAGAAGAAAAGAAAGAGGAGAGAGAAACCCTTTTGCAAAGGTCTCACTTGACCTTAATTTTGAAAATATTTTTTAAAATTACTCGCCTCCGTTTTGAAATTTTGTGGAAAAATGGAGAGACAGGATTCGCTCGTTGGTACGAGGTTCAATCGTTCCTGACGCCTTTACCAGGGGTAATTGAACCAAGGATCGAATTTATGCCTTTTGCTTTGCCTAAATATTGTCTAAGAATTTATTCTAAGTCTAAATGCACAAAGAATCATGTTGGTGCAATGCAAATGTAAGGATGTATGTTTTTGAAAAAAATAGTTTAGAAATTTTGAGATTTTCCAAGTGATTTTGAGATAAATTTGATGATGTAGTGAAGAAATGGTTTAAAGAATTGAAATTGATCTGAAAAAGTTAGATTTTGAATCTAACTTGGAATTTGAAATAAATTTAAAATTCCAAGTCTTGGAATAATCAGAGACCTGAAAATAAATCTGGAATTTTGAAGAAATGAAGGAGAATGGGAGATTTGAAACTGAAAACAGAATTTTTGAAGTAAAAATGAATTTTCAAAGTCAGAATGAACTTTGAATTTGATTTTGAATCTAGAATTTCGAATTTAAGAAAGGATTTTGAAAGGGAGTTGAATTCTGAATTTAAAGTTTGAAATTAGAATGGATCTTGGATCTAAGTGAAATTTAAAAAACAGAATTGGATTTGAAATATGGATTTCAGGATGGAATTGGATTGTAAATCTAGAATCCAAGATGGAATTGGATTTTGAAAATCCAAATGGGACTTTGAGAATGGATCTGGATTTTGAAAATCCAAATGGGACTTTGAGAATGGATCTGGATTTTGAAAATCCAGATTTGAATTTAAAAGCGGGTTTTTTAAACTTAGGAAAAATCAAATTTTGAGTTTCAGAATCAATCTCAAAACCTTGATTTTGAATTCAGAATCAAGACTTAATCTTTAGATAGAACTTTAGAGATTTTGAAAAATAAAGAATAAACTTGATTTTAAACTTGAGTTTTGAAATCAGAAGATGAATCGGGAAATTCCAAGGTTTAATTTGAACTTTTGAAATTCAATCTGGAATATTGAATTGATTTTGAAATTGGATCCTAAAAATGAATTTGGAATTTCAAAGTTTGATTGAACTTTGAAATTTGATCTGAAATGCTAAATTGAATTTGAAATGGAATCCTTGAAATGAATTTGAAATTTTAAAGTTTGAATTGAACTTTGAAATTTAATTTGAATTGGAAATTGAATTTTGAATATACATATGAATTTGAAATTTCAAAGTCAAATTGGACTTTGAAATTGAAGTTTGAATTTTTGAAATAAGATGGAATTGGGAATAGAAAAATGAATTTGAATAAGTTTTAAAAATTGATTTGAGAAATGAAGAAGATATTTGAAAATATATCTCAAAATCACTTGGATTTTGAAAAAGAATTTTTGAAAAATATGATGTAATTCTATTCTAAATGATGAATGAATTTAAAAGAATTTGAGTTTTGGTTTTGAAAAGCATATTTCATTCTTTAAATGAATTGGAAATAAGATTGAAGATATAATACATTTCTGACTATGATCATAAAATGTATTATGTAATAATCATATTTAAATTCAAATGAAGAATGAAACACAATTTGGTGCCTTTATAGAGTTTAAAATGAAATTAACTCTCAATATATCCTGACTATGACGGTTGATATATATTTTGAGTTAATTTTAAATTAAACTTTGATAAAGGAAGAAAATATTTTAGAAAAATATGATGATTTTTGAAAAAAAATCCAGTGTGGATCCAATATTATTCAATAAAAGATGAAAATCCTAAGTTTTGTTCACACCTTGACTATGGCCATTGATGCAAATCGTCAACTTAAGATTTAATCACCTTTTATTAGAATGGTGCGTGTGCCATTCGTGTTTCCATTTGTGATTTTTTGAAATAAGAGAGAAAAATGATATGAAAACAAGCAATTTCTAAGATATATGCATACATTCTAATTTAGGGCTGAAAATGTAAAATTCGCATTATATCTAGGTATTACAAATGTTAGAATTGAAATTAAAATTTCTAAGCTAAGAAAGGAAATAACCCTTTTCACACCTTTCCTGCAAAAAGACAAAGTTAATATGAAGCAAAGTATGAAATGGGAGGAAAAACCAAGAGATTACATTAGAATTACAGTGCATATGGTGATCCCTCAACGTTGATGAGGGAGTATAGGAAGAAGTGAAAATATAACATGAATGGAACATACTAACATGATGTGCAATGAACATGGAAAAGTATGGAAGGTGATGGCAAGGCATTTAACATATGGCATATGCTATGAAATGTTATTTGAATGAAGGTATAGATGTTAATGGGGATGTGAAGATAGTGTAAGAAATGATATACTGATGCACAAAGGGTTGGCAATAGTATAAAAAGGGGTATGATAGAGTTGCTATGGCAAGGTGGGATGCAGAAAATATGAAGAAGGTAGAAGTGCCTACATGTAGTGAATATGATGGTAATGCAGTGGATTATGGAGATGTTTGTGAGCAGAAAATGGACATGCGCAATATAGTGGAAACATTATTATAGGGGTGCAGTGAAAACAATGCAGTGTATATAGAATAATGATGCTGGATGATATAGCTAACAGGTAGGGGTGAGTGGAAATGGTTGTGTACAGGTACCACATTGATAAGTAAAGAAATGCCTATGTGCAGTGCAGTGACTAGCAGGTGGTTATGCTGTGTAAAGAAAGTGCAGGAAATGTGAATATATTGGTGGATAATGAACATGTATACAAGTGGGCATTGTTGTGCAAGTGGGCAGATATGGTTATTGAAGGTGGTAGTTAGGTAGAAGATGGATAGGTTGGAAAAATGCTGGAGCAGGTGTGTTGGTGAATGAAGTAGCCAATGATGATAGATAGGGGTAAGTAGCTAAGTAAAAGTGTAGCAAGGTGTGGGTGCCTACAGTGAGTAGAATACCTATATGCAGCTGGGGATATGAAGGGAATGCACTGTGAAAGTGCAGAAATGTGATGTTGTGTACGAGGTGATATAATGTGTTGTGGTAGATATGAAGTAGGAAATACAACATATGGACAATGTGCAGGTGATAGATGGAGGTGATACGGGTAGCATGAGTGACATATGCTATGGTAAATGGTGACATAAAGTAATGAGGGTGTGATGTGATGTGTTTGGTTTGCAGGGATCTAATAGGCATATCATGGTGAGGCTGTATAGGTGAGGTAGGTAGTAAGATGTTGTGTAGTAAATGACAAGTGCTGTTGGAAGTGGGGTTTGTAGCTTGTGATGGTGCTGTTGTAAAGGGGCAGTGAGTTGATAACGAAAGTGCAGTTGGTGTGTAGCTAAATTGAGTGGAGTTTATAGGCATTCTAGGGCTGAAGGAGGTGAGTTGAGGAAGGTAATGGTGAAAGGTATGTGTAGAAGGTGTAGAAGGGAAGTATTTCGGCAGGAAGATGGAGTGTTTGTGCACAGGTAAGTGATAAATAGCGGGAAAGATGTGGCAGAAACAGGTGAGTATTATATAACCGATAAGTGTAATGAACATGCTATTTATGAAATGATCATTAACAATGTGTCTAAGCATATACTAGAATACATTATTGTCTAAGTGTTGCATATCTGACATTGTGCCCTATTTCGAGCCAGGATTTGCTTTTAGCTGAATGGAAGCTCATTAATCGTTGTTTACACAAGCGCTTAAACATCTCTGTATGCTGTAACATGATACATGAGATCAATTACTTACAACTTAAAAGATCGATATCAATTCAGGAGAAAAGCTCACTTCAATAGAACAACAAACCAGTGAGTCTTGGCATAGGCCAAGAGATTCCTTCTGCCAAAACTCTGATAGATGTCCAACCAGTCATAACACCTGCAAGTATGTCACGCTCTTCTTTATAGTTAAACCCCCTTTTATTTATCGATAGATTATCCTTTCATTTACTACATGTGCTTCCAACTACACAACAATTAGATGATTTGGCAAGTTTCCCAACTGCCCCTGATGCTGCATGTACATATTCTCCTTTCTCTGAGGAACAAATTTCATAAAATCCAACATGTATCGTAGGTCTACGCATGGCTAAAATACATGTACAGTAGGAAAGTGGAATATTAGTGTTTCTGACTTCAATGAGAGTTTGAAGTGATGATATCAAGTTATATCTTTCCCAGCTAGTGATTCCCCAAGACCAAGTCCCCATCCCACCTTGGAATCAAGATGATGCTGAGTCCACTATTTTGGAGACACCATAAGTAATTATGATGGATTCATGGGTTTGGCTGGTGGCTGTTGGATATTAAACAGTGAAGGTGGTGGCAATATAGTGTTGGATGTAAAGAGGATGTACTGTAGTAAGTGGACATATGTAGGGAATGGGCTGGAGACAGATATTGGAGAAATGGAAAGGCTATTGTAAATGACTGGTGGGTGAGTAATGGAGGTTTAGGATGTCGTGAGCCACCACAGGTGGCTGATGCACAGGGCAGGGGGGAGTTGAATAGTGCATTTTGCATAATGTACAGGGAGGTTGTGTTATGCTGCAACACTTATTAAAAATAAAGAAGATGTAGGAAGTATTAGACGATGATGAAGTCAAATACAATTAACGGAATGATGAAAGATTAGGACAAAATGCCATGAACTGCATGTGTAATACTAAAATACATGAAAGTGATGAAAATATAGATCATGATGATGCTACTTGACTGAAATCTACAATGTAATCAAATGCAAAAGGTAAAAGTGTGTGTATATGCTAAGGGAAAAGAGAGAGATAGAGAGAGAGAATATGTATATTGTAATAAAATTCAGGAAAGGACGAGTATGCACAGGGGCTAAGACAAAAAAACAAAAAAAACAAACAGGGGATTTATGAAATGAAAGCGTATGGAATCAACACATATGGCAACAAGACTCAAGAAACGAAGGCACCTATTTATGCTACAATCGAATATGAACATCTGTTGTGAGTGGAGCATAAAAAAGGACATTAAGTAAAATCAGCAAAAAGGAAAAAAAAAATAACGAAATTAACAAGGATAACGTGATTATGATAAGATGTGATGGGGAAAACCAAAAGGAAATGCCGATGCTAAATTGGGGTAATGGGTGACATGCCATATGAATATAAACAATGCTACACAGGTTTGAACGCAAGATACGTTGGTGAAATATGGATGCTAAAACAAAACAAACAAGGATATGATAAATGAGGTGCCGTGAATGCCATGACATAGGAAATAATAATGCAAACTAGAGAATGATATACATAAAAAAAAAGAAAAGAAAAGCATAAGTAGGGAATCAACAATCATTCAAGAGATCAGAATGGAAAAGAGGAATTCAAATCAAACAGAAGATTCAAAACCTGAGGGAAAATCAAACTTGCAAAGGAAAAAGTAAGTGAACTCAATCGCAAATCTAAGCCCAAGTGGATCGATGATGCCATTGTGAGGCATCATCGGTGTAAACACCCCAAATTTTCACTCTCCTTCTTGACATCGCCCTCAATCGACACATTTCAGTTCTCCGGAAGCAATAAAGGGCAAAATGGTCATTTTCTGAGATTGAACCTTGCAGAAAGTCCTAAATTTCATTCTTAAGCCTCAAAATTTCTATATTTAGGTTCAAAGACATCTTCAAATTGCAAAATTTCAAAATCCTCTTTCTAGACAAAAAGCTAAAATTTCCAAGTCCGAGCTCAGAGTGGCATTTCATAGAACATGTTTTTGCATAGCATTGCGTCATTTCACTGCACAGCATGTCATTTTGAGATCCAGAACTCCTGAGTTTCAAAATTGTCCACCCAGATTTGATTTTTAAACTTTTTCAAATTGATTTTTAAAACCCTGGGTATTCAAAATTACCAATTTTTCCCATTTTACCCCAGGACTTTCAACAACAACAACAACAACTACGCCTTCATCCCAAAACAATTGGGGTCAGCGATATGAACCAAAAAAGAAATTCATTTTGGGTCTTCCACATGAATCCTTTTCCTCCAATCATTTCTATCCAACGCCATGTCCTCGGTGAGGTTCAAAGCATTCATATCCTTTCCTATCATCTCCATCCAAGTCTTCCTAGGCCTACCCCGACCTCTTTTAACTAATATATTTTCCCATTTCTCCAACCTTCTAACTGGAGCATCATTAGGCCTTCGCCGAATATGTCCAAACCACCGTAAACGATTCTCTCGCATCTTATTTTCAATGGGTGCAACACCTACCTTCTTGCGTATCTCTTCGTTCCGAATCTTATCTTTTATTGTATTTCCACACATCCATCTAAGCATCCGCATCTCAGCTACACTCATTTTTTGAATATGATGTCTCTTGGCAGCCCAACATTCCGTACCATATAGTAAAGCGGGTCTAATAGTCGTCCTATAAAACTTTCCCTTCAACCGCAATGGCATTCTACGATCGCACAGCACTCCAGTAGCACTTTTCCATTTCATCCACCCAACCTTTATCCTATGATTTACATCTCCATCAATTTCTCTATACTTTTGAATGATGGATCCCAAATATTTGAAATAATCATTCACCGGTATATCTTGCTCACCAAGCTTCACTACACTCCCATCACTACTTCGTTGCTTACTAAACCGACATTCCATATATTCAGTCTTACTCTTACTCAACTTAAAACCTCTAGCTTCCAATGTCTGTCTCCATAATTCTAACTTAGCATTAACCCCAGCTCTAGACTCATCAATCAAAACAATATCATCAGCAAACAACATACACCACGGTACATTTTCTTGAATTGATCTCGTAAGCTCATCCATCACTATCGCAAATAGGAAAGGGCTTAAAGCAGATCCTTGATGTAACCCAACCGTTATCGGAAAATTGGTTGTCACCCCTCCACAAGTGCGGACATTGGTTACTACTCCTTCATACATATCTTTAATTATACTAATGTACTTGAGAGAAACACCTTTCTTCATCATTGTCCACCAGAGAACGTCCCTAGGTACTCTATCGTATGCCTTCTCTAAATCAATAAAAACCATATGCAAATCTTTGTTCCTCTTTCTATATCTTTCAATAAGTTGTCTAAGAAGATGTATAGCTTCCATAGTTGATCTTCCGGGCATAAAACCAAATTGATTCTCCGATATCATGACAACCTTCCTCAACCTAGACTCAATCACCCTCTCCCAAAGTTTCATAGTATGACTCATGAGTTTTATACCACGATAGTTTGTGCAATCTTGTATATCACCCTTATTCTTATATAAAGGCACCAAAGTACTCTTCCTCCACTCATTAGGCATCTTATTTGTTCGCCAAATCAAGTTAAAAAGACTTGTCAACCATTCTAAACCTTTCTCTCCCAAGCATTTCCAAGCCTCGATAGGTATACCATCTGGGCCAACTGCCCTTCTAGATTTCATTTTCTTCAAAGCCTCTGCAATTTCTTTCTTTTGAATCTTGCGCATGAAGTCACGATTTATCTCATGAAAAGGAATGGAGAAGTCTCCAAGATCTTGAGCATGACTATCATTAAATAGCTTATCAAAATAATCTTTCCATCTCTCCTTAATCTCCTCATCTTTGACTAAAACCCTTTGCGTTTCATCTTTGATACATCTAACCATACCCAAATCCTTCGATTTCCTATCTCTCATCTTTGCAAGCCTATAAATATCCTTCTCGCCTTCTTTGGTATCCAACTTGTCATAAACCTCCTTATATACCTTAGCCCTTGCATTTCGAACAACTTTTTTAGCTTCCTTCTTTGCTATCATATACTTCTCCAAATTCTCATTATCACGACTCTTACTTAGATTTCTATAACACTCTCTTTTAACCTTAATAGCTAATTTGACATCCTCGTTCCACCATGATGTATCCTTACCTAGTGGTGCACCGCCTTTAGACTCACCCAATACCTCCTTAGCTACTTTTCTCATACCACCCGCTATCTTATTCCACATTGATTCTGAATCCTCCTCGAGACACTAATCAACTTCCTTAACTACCTGCTCTACAAACATTCCTTGTTTAGCTCCTTTCAGTGCCCACCACTTAATTCTAGGATCTATCCTATGTCTACCCCAGGACTTTGAATTACAAAAATTTTCTCAAGAAAAACAATCTGGATATTTGGATATTGATTTTAAAGATTTTATCTCAAAACTTTTTGCACAAGATTTTAAATCTCTTTACAATATTTTTTTTTTACTTTTATCCATATTTTTGCCTTGAAAAACCAATTTTTCCAAATTCCTGAAAAACAAATAATGTTTTGTCTCGTATTTTCAAATAAACGGAGCGGGACTTGCCTTTGAACTAGCATCATACTCAGATTCCCAGGTAAGTTGTTTATTCTCAAGCGGGACCCACCCGAAGTCCATACCAATTTGCAAATTTTCTTTTTTATTTTTCAATATTATTCATTTTTAGTTAGTGGGCCCACACACATGTGGCACCCCTAATTGAAAATAAAAGATTTGCAAAAACAAAATAAAGCTTTATTTTCAAAAGGATTTTAAAAGTGGATTCAGGTGGCATTTCCATAAAAGCCTCTCATTTATTTCCTTTTTTATTTTATTTGTTTTAATAAATTTTTTTAGAAAGAGGCAGCCTTAATGGCACAGTCGAATTTCCCTAAAGTAAAAAAAAAATCATTTTTACCTAAAACTTAGGTAAATGAAACAAAATTTTGGAAAAAAAGATGCGCCCCTTTTGATTTTCAAATATCGGTTTCAAAAGAATTTCAAAAACTATAACGGTGCTCTTAAAAGAAGATACGTTTTTGCAGAAAGGGGTTGAAGGTCTTTAAAGGACCCAGCCATGAATTGATGAAGGGGGAGAGCTTTTGGGGTTTGAGATAGGAGGGGATTCACCAAAAGGAGCTAGCCGATTGAGGCTGAAGAAAGCAGGAGGTGATTGTTTTGGGGATTTGATTTTTTTGTATTGCAGGGGTTCTTCCTATCGTGGAGGGGATTCACCAAAGGCGGAAACAATTTTCCTACAGCCACAAGGGAACCATCGTTTTCATCTTATCTTCAGCCCACCAGCAAAAGAGCTGCAACGGTTCATCATTTCCTTCAGCCCATTTCCCTCAGCAGCCATTCATCTCCCCATTTGCCTTCAGCCAACCCAACGTTTGCATCCATTCCAGCCCAGCCAACGTTTCCCCATCTACACTTCAGCCCAGCCACAGGGTACCTCCAGCAAGTGGCTGCGTCTTCCTTCATTCCAGCCACAGCACAGCCAACCCAACGCTTGCATCCATTCCAGCCCAGCCAACGTTTCCCCATCTACACTTCATCCTAGCCATAGGGCACCTCCAGCAAGTGGCTGCGTCTTCCTTCATTCCAGCCACAGCACAGCCAACCCAACATTTGCATCAATTTCAGCCCAGCCAACGTTTCCTGCATCCTCACTTCAAACCAGCCACAGCAAGAAAGCCCAGCCATTGAAAAGACCTTTGTTGCTGCCCTTTCCCTTCATCCAGCCTGAAGTTTGCATCTTCACCTCCATTTCAGCCACAGCCGCAGGAGAAGCCACCACCAGCAGCATCCGATCCTTCTTCACTCCACTTTCTTCAATCCATCTTCAGTTGCACATCCACCTTCAGCAGATTTTCTTCAACCCATCCACTCCAAACCATCATCTCCAGCCAACGTGGTCTTCAACTTCTTCAACTTCCAGCCATCTCTGCTGCCCAACCTCATTTCAGCTCAGTCGCAGTGGAGACAACAACCCTTCACCTTTCCTTCAGACCCTCCACAGGAGATCCATCAAGGCTGCTGCCCAATTTCTCCACCTTCAGCCCAACAGCAGCTGCCTTTCATCATCTTCAGCACACCATTCTAGCAGAGAACTCAACGTATTCTCCATTTCATTCAGCCCAGCTACATCACCATTTGATTTAGGTGACCATGTTTTGTTTAGCTTGCTGCTAAAATTTCTGTTTTATGAAGTTATGGCTAGAACATCACCATTGAGTTATGATATTTTGTTTAGCTTGATGTTCAAATTCCTGTTTTATGAAGTTATGGCTGGAACATCACCATTGAGTTATGATATTTTGTTTAGCTTGATGTTCAAATTCCTGTTTTATGAAGTTATGGCTGGAACATCACCATTGAGTTATGATATTTTGTTTAGCTTGATGTTCAAATTCCTGTTTTATGAAGTTATGGCTGGAATTTCACCATTTGATTTAGGTGATCATGTTTTATTTAAGCTTAATGCTATAATTTCTGTTTTATGAAGTTATGGCTGGAACATCACCATTGAGTTATGATATTTTGTTTAGCTTGATGTTCAAATTCCTGTTTTATGAAGTTATGGCTGGAATATCACCATTTGTTCTAGGAGATTTTGTTTAGCTTGTTGCTAAAATTCCTGTTTTATGAAGTTATATTGGAACATCATCATTTGAGTTATGAGATTTTGTTTAGTTTGGTGTTCAAATTCTTGTTTTATGAAGATATGTTGGAACATCATCATTTGATTTATGAAATTTTGTTTAGCTTGATGGTAAAATTCTTGTTTTATGAAGTTATGGCTGGAACTTCATCATTTGATGCTACAATTTCTGTTTTATGAAGCTATGGGCTGGAATATCATCATTTGATTTATGAGCTTGATGTTCAAAATTCTAGTTTTATGAAGTTATGGTTGGAACTTCATCATTTGATTTATGAGCTTGATGTTCAAATTCTTGTTTTATGAAGTTATGTTGGAACACCATCATTTGATTTATGAGATTTTGTCTAGCTTGCTGTTAAAATCCCTGTTTTATGAAGCTATGGCTGGAACATCACCCTTGGTTTTATGAGATTTTGCTTAGCTTAGTGCTAAATTCTTGTTTGCTATATTGTTATAATATCACCCCATTTGCAGCACCAATTATACATATCGTTTCATCATTTTCCATGACCTTTTCACCTTTTCACCAAGCTTTTCATATCCTTTTCATGATATCCTTGAAATAGTCCATGATGCTTCCACAACCCATTTCCTGCACATATTCATTTTCTGCTGCAAGTGTGCAGTCTTGATATTTGGCCATATTCATGAACGGATATCTCTATATCAAATCGTGATCTCCCAACCATCTTTGGCGTGCTTCATTATGGATATATAGGGAAGCTCCATACCCATTTTTACTGGAAATTGCATTATAATTTGAGAAGTATGGTTGTGTGAAATCACCTACAGAAACTGTCTATACCTGTATTTTCTGATTTTACCCATTATATGGAATTTTCATTTATATGTATATTCTCTTATTATAAGTATATATATATTGATATGTATGTATATCTACCCATATGTATACGTATATATGTATATGTATATATATATATATATATGTATATATATATATATATACATATATATATACTTATATATATATATATATATATATACCTTCATGTGCATTGGATATCACATATATTTTTCCTTTTCTTTTACTTTTTTTGCAAATATATCTTCATTACCATATATCATTTAGCATAAATTCAAATATTTCTATATCTACATATATATCTTTGTTGTATATAGTATATATATGTCTATTTCCTTGGTTATTTTGTACTAACTCTCATTTTGCAGGAAAATCTAGAAGATGCTGATTCCTTGGCTCCATTTCAATTTTCTTTTACTTTATGTTATGCAATGTAACAATCCAATGTAAACCTTGGAATAAGATTTACTTTTACTGCTTAGATTAGGTTGCACCTCATATAGTTTGATTTCAGTAATATCCTGATTATATGATGCATATATTTCAATTGTCCAAATTCACCGTGGATGAACACGAATGGCACGTGCACCAACTCTTAGAGAGTTGATGAACTCGATGGAGTCCATATTTACGGCCCTAGTCGGAATATGGACGAGACCCAGATCCATCATCTTTCTACCAGTCACACTGAGCCTACACTCTTAGGCTATCTTGAAAATGCACCTCATATTTCCAATGTTTTCAAAATATTGTGAATTAACTCAAATAAGTTCTGAACATATTCATGGCCACAGTCAGAATATGTGAAGGATTTACTTTGGCTTAATCCACATTTTTCCAACATATTTTTCAGAAAGTTTTTCAAAGTGCATTCATTCATTCAAATCATCTGCATCATTCATTTTTCTCATGATTTTCTCAAAAGATTTTCACTTCATGGAATCGATTTTCTCAAGAAACTATGATGATATTCGAAGTTGGATTTTCCAAATCAAAGTTTTCCTGTGATTTTCCTTGAAAATATTATTTTCTTAAGATGATTTCAAAAGGAATTTCTCAAGAATCAAAGTTGATTTGCAGACATTTCAAAGACAAGATTCTCAGGATTTCAATTTCCTAAGTTTTGAATTTCCTTCTCCAATGAGTTTCCCTACAAAATTTTCTATCATTCTCAAAATCCAAGTTTTCCTGACAAATGTTTTCCTTTCCAAATATTCATCTTTTCTCAAGAATTCCTTTAGTTTTCCTGAGATTCTCATTTCTTCATGGTTTTTCCAAGTTTTTATAGACTTTCTCAAGATTTTCTTGAGATTCTCACTTCTTCAAGATTTTCCAACTCTTTATAAACTTTCTCGAGATTTCAAACCTTCTTCGTCTGAGTTTTTCTGGGAGATTGATTTCCATCTTTTCTTGAGAAATACTTTTCAATTCCAAATGTTTCCTAATCATACATCATATTTTCCAATTTACATTTTCCAAAATTCTCATAGCACATGCCTGAATTCTCTGTGCATTTAGGATAGAACACGATTTCGATAATTTCACTAAGTCAAGCACAATTTTGGTCCTTGGTTCGATTACCCCTGTTAAAGGCGGCAGGAACGGTCGAACCTCGTACCGACAGGTCGAGCCCCATCCCATGGATTTTCCCGCAATTTTCAAAACGGAGGCGAGTATTTCAAAACAATTTCCAAAATCCGGTCAAGTTTGAATCGCGAAAGCATTTTTCCCTCTCTCTTCCGCAAGGAAGGGAAGACGGGAATTTTTTTGCGACGATAACAACCAGTTATCCACATATAGGGTCGTATCCTATAAAATGAAACTGAAGATCTAATGCAAATAGAAAATTGAACTAAGCGTAAGAAATCAAAATACAGATGAGAAATGAATAAGGAAAACAAAACAAAAGACCTACTGTAAGCAAGCATTCAAAATAGGCTAAAGAAAAATTCATAAGGAATTGCCAGAGGGACAAAGAAAGGGATGTTGGAATATAGAAATTCCATTTGTTGTTGCAATAGGTGAGCCGATCCTGCTATGTGCAGATCGATCTCACCCTTTTGCCTTGGAAGGGTGAAAACTTAAAAGAAAAACAGAGGAAAATTCTATAGAGGATCAAAGAGGAGGGAGGCAGTTGCTTACCTGTGGTTTTTTGAATCACGATTGACCTTCAACCATTCAAAGGAGAGTCACCAAAAAAATGTGAAAAATGAAAAGGGGAAGATGAAGAGTTGGGAAGGAGATGGGGTGGTGATTGGCGGATCAGAAGAGTGTGATACGCAATGGAAGGGTGGAAAATGGATAGGGAAAAGGAGGCTTGCGGCTTCTGTTTTATAATAGAAGGCTGTTAGGCCTTCTTCAAATTTGGTCCTTTCAATTTTCTAAAATTTTCAGGATAAGGTTTCCTGAAAAGAATTCTTTTCAAAAGGGTGGTTTTCACTAAAAGAATAACTTTCAAAAGGGGCTTTCTAAACTATTTTTTTGTATTTTTCTTTTCTGCTTTGATTTTTTTATTCTTTTCTTTCTATTTTCTATATTTTTTGTATTTTTTGAAATAAAACTCTGAAAACTACATGAATTTAAACTAATTCAAAATATTTACAAAAGAAGGGTTTTCTAAGAATTCGAGGTTATCATTTGGAATTTTCTTCAGAAAACGGGTTTGGATCTAAGGTTTTGAAAAAAAATTCGGGTGTTTGGACCTCAACTGGAAAAATACAGAGTAGTGGATCCACATGGATACTGGATGGATTGTCTGAGCCTTTCAGAAGTTATTTTTGGTATTTTTATGATTTTAGTTTGAAAATCAGATAACGAGGCTCAAATTTGGCTTTTGATAATGAATTCAGATCCAAAATCGAGTTAGATATATAAAATGGGTTTAATTTTAGTAAAATCTGAGGAATAAACTAGAATTTAGATTGAAACTGACTCAATTATTCAGAAAATAGGGGTCAGGGGTAAAAAGGGAATATTTCCAATTTTCGAAAAAATTGGGGTGTTCACAACTGTCTGAGCCTTTCAAAAGTTATTTTTTGGTATTTTTGTAATTTCAATTTGAAAATTGGATAACAAGGCTCAGATTTGAATTTTGATATTGGACCCGGATCCGAAATTGAGTCAGATATATAAAATGAATTTGACTCTAGTAAAATTTGGGACATAACTAAAAAAAATGACTCAATTTACTTAGAAAATAGGGGTCAGGGGCAAAAAAAGAATATTTACAAAATTTTGAAAAATTTAGGGTGTTCACAGATGCCCCTCTTTGCTACTAAGCCGGTTGAAAGCCGAGCTTAGTGGCAAAGAAAACACTCCAAATTTTGAAAAATGCTCCAGTCAGCAGATCTGAACTGGGTGTGGAAGTATTATTTTGAACACATGGCTTTCTCAAGATTAAAACCTTATCCTGAATGGCTTTGGGGAGACAAAATCCTCAAAAATGCTATAACTAAATAACAAAAATGAGGAAATTGTGATGGTACTTTGAGATTAAGATCCCAGAATGGTGAAAATGGGAATTTGGATCAAGTCTCATCGGTGAGACAATATCATCTTTTTTTTTTGGAATGATTCATGTTTAGCTTTTAACCTGGATGGGACGAAGATATAGGAAGATGAATTTCAGGTTTTACCCTTATCTGAATGGAAAAGGAATATACGAAGACTTTGATGGGACATTTTTAACAAGATTTGGTGGATAAATAGGATGCCTAATGAGTGGAGGAAGAGTACTTTGCTGCCTCTATATAAGAATAAGGGTGATATACAAGATTGCACAAACTATCATGGTATAAAACTCATGAGTCATACTTTGAAACTTTGTGAGAGGGTGATTGAGTCTAGGTTAAGGAAGGTTGTTATGATATCGGAGAATCAATTTGGTTTTATGCCTGGAAGATCAACTATGGAAGCTATACATCTTCTTAGACAACTTATTGAGAGGAACAAAGATTTGCATATGGTTTTTATTGATTTGGAGAAGGCATACGATAGAGTACCTAGGGACATTCTCTGGTGGACAATGATGAAGAAAGGTGTTTCTCTCAAGTACATTAGTATAATTAAGGATATATATGAAGGAGTAGTAACCAATGTTCGCACTTGTGGAGAGGTGACAACCAATTTTCCTATAATGGTTGGGTTACATCAAGGATCTGCTTTAAGCCCTTTCCTATTTGCTACAAGATCAATTTAAGAAAATGTGTCATGGTGTATGTTGTTTGCTGATGATATTGTTTTGATTGATGAGTCTAGAGTTGGGGTTAATGCCAAGTAAGAATTATGGAGGCAGACATTGGAAGCAAAAGGTTTTAAGTTGAGTAACAGTAAGACATAATATATGGAATGTCGGTTTAGTAAGCAACGAAGTAGTGATGGGAGTGTAGTGAAGCTTGGTGAGCAAGAAATACCGGTGGATGATTGTTTCAAATATTTGGGATCGATCATTCAAAAGTATGGAGAAATTGATGGAGATGTAAATCATAGGATAAAGGTTGGGTGGATGAAATGGAAAAGTGCAACTGGAGTGTTGTGCGATCGTAGAATGCCATTGCGGTTGAAGGAAAAGTTTTATAGAACGACTATTAGGCCCGCTTTACTATATGGTACGAAATGTTGGGCTGCCAAGAGACATCATATTCAAAAAATGAGTGTAGCTGAGATGCATATGCTGAGATGGATGTGTGGAAATACAATAAAAGATAAAATTCAGAATGAGGAGATACATAAGAAGGTAGGCATTGCACCCATTGAAAATAAGATGAGAGAGAATCATTTACGGTGGTTTGGACATATTCGGCGAAGGCCTAATGATGCTCCAGTTAGAAGGATGGAGAAATGGGAAAATATATTAGTTAAAAGAGGTCGGGGTAGGCCTAGGAAGACTTGGAGGGAAATGATAGGAAAGGATATGAATGCTTTGAACCTCACTGAGGACATGGCATTGGATAGAAATGATTGGAGGAGAAGGATTCATGTGGAAGACCCAAAATGATTTTCTTTGTTGGTTCATATCGCCGACCCCAATTGTTTTGCGATGAAGGCGTAGTTGTTGTTGTTGTTGTTGTTGTTGTTATATGCCCTGTGATATGAAGCTCTAGTACAATTCTTTCCTAGATGGATATGAAGGGCATGGATTCCTTGATGAGGAAAACCATGATGGGACTGAGAGAACTACCTCGTCGAAACAAGATTCAGGTTTGCCCCTAACCTGAACGGAAAATACCTCGTGGAGCGAGGTTCAAGCTTAACCCTTAGCCTAAAAAGGGACGACCATACGGAATCCTCAAACGAAGAAACCATGATGGGACCTTCGGAGTTTGGACGAACAAATCCAAAAGGGGTTTGCAAAAGGACAAAAATGGGTTCCCTAAAGCTTGAAAAAGGGATGATCTTGCACATCTCATTGTTGAGACTGAAATAGCCTTTGAAATGGATGACCTTTCACAGAAAGTTCGGGTTTTAACCCTTATTCTGAGTGGGGTGACTGTACGGAATCCTCTAATGAAGAGACCATGATGGGACTAGAAGAGATACCTCGCTTGAATGAGACAACTCTTTTGATTCTTTCCTGGATGTAAACAACGCTAGGTTGCATCAAAAATAGATATTGAATATTTATTTCATTCTTGTATAACTAGAAAGTTTTGCCAATAAGATAACTCGTAGTTGATTCAAATGCTTGAGAATGTGCATGTGTGTGCAAAAGATATTCCCTCTTTTTACCTAAAGTATTCCTTCTGTGAACACCCTAAAATTTTCAAAATTTTATAAAATTTCCCTTTTTGCCCATGGTCCCCATTTTCTGAGTAAATTGAGTCATTTTTAATCAAAACTCTAGTTTATTTCTCGGATTTACTGGAATCAAATCAATCTTCTATATCTGACTCAATTTTGGATCTGGACCCAGTGTTAAAATCCAAATCTGAGCCTCGTTATCCAATTTTCAAAATTAAATACCAAAAGAATTTCGGAAAGGCTGAGACAGTCAATCCAGTGTCCATTTGGATTCGATGCTCTGTATTTCTCGATTCGAGGTTAAAAACTCGAATATTTCCTCAAAACCCAGATCCGAACCCATTTTCTGAAGAAATTTCCGAAATTCAAAACCCGAATTCGCAGAAGACCATTCTTTTGTAACTATTTCTTAAAAATACAAAAAATAGCTTTAAATCTCTTATTTTTCCATAGTTTTAGAGTTTTACTTCAAAAATACCAAAAAAAAATAGAAAATACAAGGAAAAAGAATAAAAAATTTTAAAAATAGAAAAAGAAAATACGAAAAAAAGAAGAAAAGAAAAAATAGCCTAAAAACCTCTTTTTGAAAACCTTTTTCGTAGGTAAAACCTCTTTTTCAGAAAACTTCTAAAAGGAGCCTTTCTTTCAAATATTTTTGAAAACCCCATGGACCCAATTCGAAATTTTCCTAACGGTCTCTCCCTATAAAGAGAGACCATGGGCAAGGCTTCAGGCATCCAAATTTCTCATCGCCTCTCTCGATCATCGTCTTCACCCCTCCTTGCTCCCGTATATCCCCTCCTCATCTACTTCCTCTTCCTCTTCTGTCTCTTCTTTTCTTTTTTTAACCAACCGAAGAGGGAAGTCGACCTTGCCTTGTAGCGGCAGATAGAAATCGAGTCCTCTTCCTCTAAATCAAAGCCGGCTACGGTAAGCTCCCTTACCCTTCTATCATTTCCTTCGTTTTCTGATCTCTCTCGTTTCTTTCATCCAAGCACCTACGTAGGGACGACTTGCGTATAGCAAGATCAGCCCACATATGAGCAACATTAACAGGAATGTCTCCATTCCAACAATTTTTTTTCTTCTCCCCTTTGCAATTTACTTTTGAATCTCTCTAATTTTCACATTTTTTCTTGCTTACATCTTCTGTTCTCATTTTAATCATCCATTATCTATTAGTTTCTTACCTACATTTTCCATCTCCCATGTTTAATCGGGTTCCTGATTCGCATTTGATTTCATGTTCCTTTCTTATTTCAGTCTAATTACGATTTCTGCTCTGTTATAATTTCGGCTTGTCTTGATCTTTGTTTTCATTTTATTTTGCATTGCTTGATCTCTGTTTCTGTTTGGTTTGGAATTTCAATTTCCATTTTCCTTTTGAAGCATAGTGACTCCTGGTGTTTGGATGGGTAATTACTTGATTGCCGACAAAACAAATTCCAGCGATCAAATGCATAGAAGCATTTCTTTCATCTACTTTTAATTGACCTCCGGTAAAACAACCTCTAACGAGCTTGTCTGGATGTCGGGATCAGACTTGAATGCCATTAACAAAGTCTTACTGAGTTTCACTGAGTTTGACAAGGAAGGTTAACCTGGCATTTTACTGATTTCATTCCTTTTTTTTACTACGTTTTACATTATAGGTGCATTTACATTCACTTTCTTGAGCATTCATATGCTTTGATTCACTACGGTATTATAGTCATCAATAAGTTTATATTTCTTTTCTTTTTGCATCATGGCATCCGTGTTTGAATCACTTTGGAAATGACTGAATATTAGCATTTCATGGTTCTCTGTGTTTATCATCAAATATTATGTTCTGATGGTCTAAAATCAGGTTTGCATCTGATTTATCGGAGAATCCCACGTTTGGTTTCGGTGCTTGATAGCTCTGGTGTGATTCTATTTTGAAATTCTTACCTATATTGATCTGTCATGGAGGTCTGCATTGGATTTTATCATAAATCATTTCATTCCAACTTGAAGTCCAACCTGCATCAAATAGGCCAGGAATCCCCTTTTGAACTTATAATATTTATAACCAAAGCCCATGATAGTTCATTCGATGTCGTTCCCTTGTGCTTAGGTTGATCATTTTAGCATTGATACATATTTAAGGTTGCTTACTACCACCTCTAAAAAAAAAGAGAGAAAAGCATTTTTGAGTCTTGTTGACGAGAAGATGCAAAAATATGTTGCAAGCACCATGGAATTTCTTGATGGGTTTTTCCTAGTACCCTTGTTGACCAGGCCCTATATTCCATTTCATATAGACGATAGTCATCAGTTTCAGGTTACCTCCTTCTATAAGGATTGGTTGCCGAAATCAACCTGGTGGCTGGGACTACCTCATAGAAATGATTGAAATCAAGTTATTGCGAGAGGTAAAATCGAAAAAGCATGTTAGGTGCATCCAAGTTATCAGAACAAATTGACCTGAAAAGATCAACCCATCCATGCTAACCTCTGTTGCATTGGGTTAGTTGATTGAAGGGACGTTTCACAGAGATTTACTCAAACCATTGTTCAACATTTAGGTGATTTATCTACAATGGATCTTTCAATATCTCTACTGTTATTTTGACTTGCTCAGCTCATTTGAGTCGTTTTCTGGGCCTCATTGTGATAAGATTATTGATATCTTTCAACTGGGCTTAGCTAATTCTTGTCCAGAATCTCCTGGTGGTAAAAGATTTGGGGTTAGTGATCCAAACTCTGAGGATTGCAATGACAGTGTTATCTTTCTATATAAGCAATCTCATTTTGTTTGTTGTACTTAATATACTGTAATCTAGATTTATTAGTCTTACACTTTGTTTAGGAAGTACTTGCACTTTCAGTTTCATACTTATCAATCATCTTATGAATTTTGTAATCTTTATCTTCCCTAATGCTTGCCTTTATATTCTCTTGTAGTCTTGCACTTTGACATACTGTGTATTCCTTTTCTTTTCTCTCCATACTAACTATTGCATATCCATAAGACAAAAGATAGAAAGGCAGTGTAAAGGTCATTGATTGCACCATGAAACGAGTGGAATTTATGAGAGTAAAGAAGTTTCTTTTACTAGATCTCAGGTTATTAATAGATAGCGTTGATAGGCATACACGTACAGGGAAATCTAAATCCTAACCATTTCTGAGAGCCACAATGGGTATTGATGGGAGCCAAAGGAGAGTTGGTTATTCATGTAATGAAACTGCTAACAGTCCACCATTTTGTTGTTGAGAACGAGAACCCCTATAGCCTCATTTCATATATTCATATCATCACTCCACTTTGGGTAACGTTGCTAGTTGTGAACACCCCAAAATTTTCAAAATTTTACAAATATTCCCCTTTTGCCCTTAGCCCCATTTTCTGAGAAAATTGAGTCAATTTCAATCTAAATTTCAGTTATTCTTTAGATTTGCTGGAATAAACTCTATTTTTATACATCTGACTCGATTTCGGATTCGAACTTAAATTTAAATCCAAATCTAAGCCTCATTATACAATTTTTAAACCAAATTCACAAAATTACCAAAAAGAATTTCTGAAAGGCTCAGAGAGTCCATCCGATATCCATTTGGATTCATTGCTCTATATTTCTCGATTCAATGTTAAAAAAAAAAACTCAAATATTTTCTCAAATTCTAGACCTAAACCCATTTTTCTGAAGAAATCGAACCTGACTTCTCAGAAAACCTCTCTTTTATAAATATTTCTCAAAATACAAAAACATAGTTTTAAATCCCTTATTTTTTCATAGTTTTAAAGTTTTTACTTTCAAAAATACAAAAAAAAATAGAAAATATAAAGAAAAGAAACAAAAAAACCAAAATAGAAAAAAAATAAAAATAAAAAAATACAAAAGATTGGTTAAGAGCCCCTTTTTAGTAAAAACCCCTTTTGAAAAATCTTTTTAAGAGAACCCTGTTTTTGAAAAATTGAAAAAAACTACAACGGTCTTTCTCTCTCTTCTCTCCCGATCACGCTCTCTCTCTCTCTCTAGCTCAACCCTTCGATTGATGGCCCCCTTCTCCTCATCCGCCTATCACCAACCGCCTGCTTCCTCCTTCCTCCACCCTTCGATCACCCTCACTTGCCTCAGCCCATCGATCCCTAACTGCCCCTTCTCGATCCTTCTTTTGTTTCTTATAAAACGAACATAGGGGTCTCAGGGAGGGTAGGAATCACATCCATTAGCTCCATCTTCCCCATCCGATCCCCTTTTCTTCTTTCTCTTCGTTTACTCAATCACTAAAGGTGTGTTATCCAACAAAAATAGAACATAAGGAGAAGCAGTTCTCCGATCTGAACCAGCTTCATCCACAGTGAGTAACAAATCTCCTCTTTGTATTCATTTTCCTACTAATTTGTGTTCTAGGCATCATTTTTTTTTGGTCTGAGCATCGTATGTAATATCGGTTCATCTATAGTGATACCGATTTACATCTTGCAATAGGGATTAGCCCCTTTTCTTGGGCCACATCTCCTTTCGTTCTTATTTTATATTTCTTGTATTTCCATGGTCTTATATGCATCGTAAGCCATTTTGGTTTCCTGTTTTATTCTCGCATTTACTCTGCATTTTAATTTTTGATTTATATCTGATTTCTCCGCTTTGGGTTACACTTGATCGCCCTCCCAATTGCATTTTGTGATTTATTGTATTTTCCCATTTAAATAACCTTACTCTTTCATCGTTTTTATTGTTCTTCTGATTAATTTCCTTTTCTCTCGCATAAGCACCCCTGTAGGATCGACTTGTGGATGGCAAGATCGGCCCACATATGTGCAAATCATTTTCAGTGATTCAATACTAGTCCTCTGTTTACATCAATATGTTTTTTTTTCCTTTTCTTCCTCTCTTTGTTTTATTGCATCTTGTTGGTATCTTGTTGCATTGACCCCTGTGCATCAAATCTGGATGCTAAATAAAAAAAAATAGAGAACATGGCTATCAGCTGAGGGTCTTCAGAAGGTTCCCAACGATCCAAAGTTGTCCATCTCGAAACAGATGGCTGCTGCTGGGATTAACTTGGTGATCATGTAAAAAAAAAAAAACTCCGTACCCCAGTACATATGGAGCCGTTCTTACCAAAAGGGACCAGATTCACCACAGTTCATCATTTATTCATTTTTTTTATTCACTTCATCGGCTAATGTCACTTGACCATCTCGTTTGTTAAATATTCATTATTAATTTCATCAGTTAAAGTTCGATTCTCTATATTTGATTGTTGATTTCATCTGTCATGATCTACTGCTTCATAAATTTAGGTGATTTGGTGGATTTAATCTGCATTTTCTATGCTGGATTTGGGTAAATATGCTTTTATTTTATCGCATATTAGTCATAGTAGGAAATTCCCCAATTGTACTCCTGCTAAGATATGTCGATATGTTGAAATTGCATTTTTTTTTATCATCTTCAGTTTTCCGCGATGAAAAGGATCAATGAATAGTGATTGTTTGTGCCTAGCCAGTCTGGTTACTTGAGGCCTGAAGATTTTTTTTTTTTTTTTGCAAATTTGGATTTGCATGCATCGTTCAAGCTGTATATATATATTTACCTTAAAAACTGGAGAACATCTGATAATAGCTGAATTTCATTCCATTCTTCTAATTTTTTTTTCCATGGGTTCTAACTCTTCTAATGAATATGACTTATTGAGGGTGAGAAATATGCATGATACAAAAACTGGGAAGCTTCAAGTTGTGGCTGTCAAGATCTTAGATCCAGAAATCAGACAATTGTGATCATCGAATTTTTTTTTTCCTCTTGTATCCTTCTCTCTTTTCCTTTCTAACCTTTATTTTCCCTTTTTGAAGGAGAAAGTAAAAGACAGAAAAGAAGAGAGAAGAGAAAAGAAAAGAAAAGAAAAGAAGAGAGAGAGAAACTCTTCTGCGAAGGTCTCACTTGACCTTAATTTTAAAAAGATTTTAAAAGATTACTCGCCTCCGTTTTTGAAATATTTGCGGGAAAATTAAGAGACGGGGTTCGCTCGTCGGTACGAGGTTCGACCGTTCCTGGCGCCTTTACCAGGGGTAATCGAACCAAGGATCGAATTTATGCCTTTTTGCTTTGCCTTAATTTTGTCTAAGAATTTATTCTAAGCATAGAAAATGCATAAAGAATCATACCTGTGTAAATGCAAAAGATGTATGCTCTTTTAAAAAGAATTTGGAAATTTTATTTAAGTGATTTTGAAATTGTGAAGAATATGCTGAAGAAATGGTTTTTGAAAGTTGAAGAAGGACTTGGAGAAGTTTAGACTTTCTAGCTTAGGATTCAGAATACATCTTAAGTTTTGATTTAGTCATAGCTGAAATGAACCTGAATTTAAAGAAGGGAGTTTAGGAAATAAGAATTGAAAGTTGAATATGGACTCTAGAATTGAAAGTCAAGATGGATTTTGAAGATAGAGTGGAACTCTAGATTGAAAATTTGAAATCAGAATGATAAGGTGGAAGAAATCTAGATGGGATTTAGAATTGGGTGTGAAACCTGGGATCCACGATGAAATCGGATCCTAAATCCGGAATCTGAGATGGAATTGGATCTAGAATCCAAGATGGGATTTTGAAAAGTAGAATTGGATCTAAAATTTAGAGTCTTAGATAAAGTTGAATCTGAAGTTTGGAATCCCAGATAGAGTTCAATTTGGAATCTAGGATCCTAAAGGGAATTGGATCCGAAGTCTGGAATCCAATGATGGGGTTGGATCCAAAATCTGGAATCCGAAATGGAATTTGGATCCGAAGTCTGGGATCCAAAATGAAGTTGAATTCTAGGATCCTAACTGGAATTGGATCCGAAGTCTAAGATTCAGGATGGAGTTGGATCTGAAATCTGGAATCCTAAATGAAGATTGAATCCAAAGTCTGGGATTGGGTTATAAATCTAGAATTGGATTTTGAAAGTTCAAATGGGACTTTTGAAGATGGATCTGGGTTTTGAAAACCCAAATTGAATTTAAAGCTTAGAAAAAATTGAATTTTGAGATTCAAAATCAATCCCAAAACTTTGATTTTGAATTTGAGAATCAAGACTCAATCTTTAAATAGCATTGTGAAGATAAAGGATAAACTTGATTTTTTTTAATTTGAAATCAGAAGATGAATCATAAATTTCAAAGTTAAATTGAACTTTGAAAATGAATTTGAGATATTAAATTTGAATTTGAATCTTGGAAATGAATTTGGAGTTTCAAAGTTGAGTTGAACTTTGAATTCTGATTTGGAATTTGAAGTGGAATTTTGAATATATAAAAATGGATTTGAAATTTCAAAGTCAAATTGGCCTTTGAAATTGGATTTTGAATCTTGAAATGAGATAGAAAGATGAATTGAAACAGAAATTTGAAGCTTTAATTTGAGAAATGAAGAAGATTCTTGAAGATATATCTCAAAATCACTTGGATTTTAAAAGAATTTTGAAAATATGATGCAATTCTATCCTAAATGATGAAATGAATTGAAGAAATTTTGAATTTGAATTGGAAAAACATATTTTATTCTTTAGATGAATTAAAATAAGATTGAAGAATATAATACATCCTTGACTATGGTCATTGAATGTATTATATAATAATCATATTTGAATTCATATGAAAAATAAAACATATTTTGGTGCATTTATAGAGTTTAAAATGAAATTAACTCTCAATATATCCTGACTATGGCCATTGATATATATTTTGAGTTCATTTTAATTTAAACCCTGATAAAAGAAGAAAATATTTAGAAATATGATGATTTTTGAAAAGAGATCCAGTGTTATTCCATAAAAGATGAAAATCCTAAGTTTTGTTCACATCCTGACTATGGTTATTGATGCAAATCATTAACTTAGAATTTAATCACCTCTTATAAAATGGTGCACATTCCATTCGTGTTTCATCATTTGAGGATTTTGAAAATAAAGAAAAATGACATGAAAATAGGTAATTCATGATATTTACATGCTCATACATTCTACCCTAATGTTAGAAATGTGAAATTCTTATTGATATCTAGTCATTGCAGCATTGATTCAAATTCCTAGACTAAGAAGAAAAACAAAATTTTCTATATAACCTCTGCAAAACCAAGTTAGCCAAACATGAGCATAAGAGGAAATGAAGGAAGTCATATGGTATATGTATATACTGCTAGAATGAGAGAGATTGCATATGCTATCAAGATCTATATGCTGCTAAAATGAGAATTGTCTACACCATTGGACCGAAGCATGATGTATACATCCAGCGAAATTACTACAAACAGGATGCCCAAGTGGGAACCATTTGCATTGGCAGTGAATATACAGAGGTGGCAATGTGCTGTGTGCAAGTGCAGGTGGGGGAAATGGGACGTGTTGCTATAGTGACAACATTGGATGGAGCTTTTCAATAGTGGGTTGATATGGTAAAAGGGTGTTGCAGTATAGGATATATATAGGGATGCTACAGTATAATGAGGAGATGTACAAGAAGAAAGGGGAAGGTTGTAGCTATACAGGTAGCAAGTGGCAGGGCATTGGCTTTGCAGTAAAGGGATGTTGTTGTGGTATTGCTATAAATGCAACATATCAGAGGTGAAATTCATAGCAGGTGTCGCTGCTGTAAATGGACAATAGGTGAGGATAATGTAGATTGGGACAATGAAGGTGTTGATGGAGTGTAGTGCTACTGCTACAGTTGTAGTAGATGAAAGGAGGTGTTTGAGGGAAGGTGGAAGTTGTAATTTGGGATGGCTACAACAATGGGCAACTTGTTTGGACAATAAGAAGAGAAAGTAACAATGGGGAAGGGACAGGTTCATGGGGAAAAGTGAAGATTAACATTCGATGGATGAGAGTGGAATGGTTAGAAACTGATGGTATGCCATGGAGGTTACCGCTGCAGGGGTTTTACTGTGGATGAAGGGTACAACTGAGTGAAAGAAAAAAAAATGCAGATGTAACAGTGTCTTTTGTGAAGAACAAAAAGTTGTGAAATGGCTGCAGAGGTTGGATGAATAGTGAAGGTGCTGACTTGATAATGAGGGGTAAACAAATCTGCAATGCTGGGGAGTAAAGCACTGGTGAATGTGTTATGAAGGTACAACAAATATCACAAGGGATGTTGTAGTAATAGATATAAGAGATGAGATAGGGTGCTGGGCTGGGTAAAATATGTGTTTACAACAGAAACTGCAGTGAAGTGTGCACATGGGATAACATGTGATGGGGTGTGGGAGAAGGGGATATACAACAGGGTCAATAGGGGTGGTTGTGTGTATGCTAAGTGAAGGAGTGAAGATATATGAGGTGATGCTAGTGTGATGGTGGAAGGATGAATATTATAAAAGATGGATAGTAATGAAGATATGCAAGTGCTCTTATATAGTGTGATCCTAAACCATTAATCAATATAATTTATCTCCATAAGATAGATTATAGTCAATGGAACGCAGAACTAAGAGTTCACATGCTAGTGACTGTTGAGCTATCATTCCGTAAAGCATAAACTTGTGCAAGGGAAGAAGATCTTTGAGGCACTTAACTAAAAAAGGCGGCACTGACTTCCAGTGATGTTTGAACTTCTGAGAGGGACCACTTTATTTGTTGCAGAACAACACTCCATCCTACTAGCAGAACTTGCAAGATCAAAAGGCATCAGTCATGAAGGTTCAGATAGAATTCTAGGTCGCGTCGACGAATGTCCAACAATTCCTCCAGGGGCCAATAAGGATAGGAATATATGATTCGGATGCCAATTTTGATAGAGCACTAAGAAACCCGGAACCCTCAGACTCAATAACAACCACTGGTGAGATGGGTGATATAACTTGTCTTTCCCATTCACACACACTCACACTATTAGACCTTGTTAGGAAGTGCAAAGACACATGATGCCTCTTCAAGCCGAAACATCAGAATGATAATATAGATGGCTAAACTGGCGTACAGGTGGCTGACAGACCGGAAAGTACTGATGATCAAGAGTTTTAAAATATCTAAGGAGAGGCCACATGAGAAGCCAAAAATTAGGCCAGTCTTGAATTACATTCAACCAAACTAGGCATTTCAACCAGTGTCTCAAAAAAAAAATCTGACAGCATATTCACGTACTTTAACTAGTTTTGTTCTGTTTTTTTTTTTTCCTTTTTTTTTACAGAGAACAGTGTGACAGCAAATTCATGTCCATTCCAACTGGCTTCCTACACTATCTAAAAAAAAATGTTCAAAGATTAAGCCAAACTACATTTCCTGATAACATACCTGTTAAATCTGGTCGGCTGCCAAACAAATACATGCTAGAACGATGTCTCCAATACTTGACATCAGCCAATATGAGAGGATACGAGGCCTCCTTGATCATCAATGATCAATGCCTTTTTTTTTTGAACAATTAATCAGAGACGCATTTGATATGTCAATAGAACAACAACAGAAGGAAAAGAATGCCTCTCCATAAAACGATAAAAACAAAAGTTCTCAAAAGTGATGAACAAAATTCTTAGCTGATTTTCTATAGCTAGCATAAGCTCTGATCAATTGATAAGTGAATCTAATTAGAACAGAGGATCCTTCTCCGATTTGCTTCTAGACTTTGTTGGCATGACGACAAGAAAAACACAGACCCACGGATTTCCCCCTCTTTTTTTTGGACAGGGAGAACGTCACCACTCGACCTTCTGAGGAACGGATATCGTTTTCTTTTTCTCTTTTTTTTTTATATGCTACATTTTAGGAATCTTATCACCATTCTCAATATCAGAAGAGAAAGAAAAAAAAATGAACAGACGCTTGGGATGACATAAGGGATTATGACGCATCAGACGCAGAAGAGATGAGAGGAATGCTTACTCCGAATTTACAGAACCGAGGCTATGAAGGCAAACGTAAAGGTTATCCATGAAGTAAAGTGAATATGATGCGGCTAAAATCAAACTAAAAGATTATATAAAACTGAAGATAGAATCAGACATTAAAAGAAAGAAAACACAAGGCAGATCGTGATCAAGTCTAACTAGTATATAAGAAAAATTTGCAAAAGAAGAACAACAAGGAAAATGTTGGAATACGAATTATTCCATCAATATTGCACACAGGTGGACTGATATTGCCATGGGCAAAACAATACCACGAGAAGTGCTTTTAAGGGGGGGGGGGATGAATAAGGGAAACAAACGATGATAAACAAAAGTACAACACATAAAACACATAATGAAATTTAAAACCTGATTTGAGATGGATTAGATATCATGAACAAAAGGAGAATGA
Organism: Nuphar pumila; assembly: GCF_984573655.1. Taxonomy (NCBI): domain Eukaryota; kingdom Viridiplantae; phylum Streptophyta; class Magnoliopsida; order Nymphaeales; family Nymphaeaceae; genus Nuphar; species Nuphar pumila. Next base: position 49,305,737 of record NC_143257.1, on the reverse strand, counting down.
GATGCAGTTGAGCATTAATGAAGCAGGAAAACAAATGCAAAACAGATAATCAAGCTAAAAACAAAAAGAAAATAAGAAATGAAAGGCAAATGTCGGAATTGGTGTATTCCTGTTAATATTGCATTGAGGTAGGGTGATATACTATAAGCAGATCATCCTTACAACGGATGCTTCGGTGAGGCAAGAGCGAGGGAACTTGAAAGGAATCAAGAATGAAGGGGAAATGAAGGAGAAGATAAACAAAAACCATGAAAACTAAGCGATACCATGAAAAATAACCAGAGGGAAGGTCGATGGCGACTTACCTGATCTCCTTGTCGGGCCCTGGAAGAAACTTCTCTTATGTTTCTTTCTTAATATTTTCTTCCGATCGAGAAGAAGAGGAAGAGGAAGAGGGGAAGAGGTTCGTTCGAGGGAAAAGAAGAAGAAGAAAAAAAATAGTATGAAACGATCCTTGATTGAGGGTGGAGGGTTAAAGCACGGTGGAGAAGTGCTCGACCCCTGTGTTGTTTATATAACAGCAGGCCGTTACATTTTTTTCAAAGGGAGTGCCCCCTTTTTTAAGAAAATTCAGAAACGAGGTTCTTTAAAGCAGTCTTTTTCAAAGCAATGGTTTTCTTTACAGAGTTTTTCAGAGAGGTGGTCTTTCTTCAAGGACAATTTTCAAAACAAGGGTGGATCTCCTTTTCTGAAAGCTTTCCTTTTAAGTTTTTGAAGAACAACCTAAGATACGGAGAGGACATGAAGGTTTTCCCAAGACTGGGTCCAAACGAGGTTTTTAAAAGGTAAAATATTTGTTTTTGAAATATTTCAAGATTCTTCTAAAATGAGGTTTTTTGAGAAAAGTAGGGTTAATTTTGGAAATTGAGTTTTAGAAATGGATCTGGGTCCGAAACTTTTGATAAAACATTAGAATTCGGATCTTGAATTGAGATTGGACCCTGAACTGAGAAAAAACTCTGAGAAAATATAAAGAATTTGAAATTTTGGATTTTTTGGAACAATAAGAGACTTTGAAAAATTCATTCTTGTTTCAAAACCCCAATTATAAATTCCTTTTTCTAAAAACTTATCTCTTCAAATCTCTGATCATTCTAAAACTTGGAAATTCAAGTCTCTCCTTCGAGATATATTTTAAATTCTAAATTCAGAAATCTAACTTGTTTTAGATCAAATTCAACCCTCTGAATCATTTCTTCATTCCATATCACATTTATTTCAAAATCACTTGGAAAATCCCAAATTTCTAAACTATTTTCTCAAAAGCATACATTTCTACACTTGCATTGCACAAGCATGATTCTTTGTGCATTTAGACTTAAAGTAAATTCTTAGATAATATTTTAGCAAAGCAAAAAGGCATAAATATTCAACACAGGGGTCGAGCACCGAATTCTGTGGCATTATCCCGTCTCTCCATTTTCCCACAAATTTTCAAAACGGAGGCGAGTAATTTTTCTAAATATTTTCAAAATTAAGGTCAAGTGAGACCTTTGCAAAAGAGTTTCTCTCTCTCTTCTTTTCTCTCTTCTTTTTTTCTTTCTTTTATTCCCCCCTCAAAAAGGGAAATAGAGGCTAGAAAGGCAAAAAGAAGGAAGAGAAGAAAACACAAGAGGAAAAATTTTGCGATGATCACACTAGTGAAAAGAATTGGACAACCTCCTTCCAAACTCATCAGGATCATACACTGCTATAGTCCCATTTGTAGTAACCACATCATCCTTTCAACACCTACACATCTCATGTCCACCTCATGTCTCTTCCCCTTAGAGACAACTCACTTAGTAAAACTTAGGTTTGCTTTAGATGCGAGGTACCTGCTTTCTGTTCGGAGTCAGCCTGGGAATGTCATGTTTGAAGCCTTAAACTTTAGGGGACCGGGTGGCACGTTAAATAGAGTTGGAGCTCGTACCGGTATTTGTTGATCCTTCAACTGCTTCAGATTGAACTGCCATCATGCTAGGATTCACGAACTCAAATATCAGGTGATTATATAGTTCACATGTATATTTTAGAATTTCAATCAAGAGGCAGAATCGTTCCAGTGTAGGGGCACATTTTGCATTCATCGACAGTTGTCATTGGAAACAGTGATATATGGATTTCGCAGTAAATTTTTAATGTGTTTTACATCTGTGTTTTCATGTCTGAACTTTCTTTTGCATATGAACTTCGCTATGTACCTCTGACTTTGGAAATGGAATCTAACTGGTGTAATTGAATAATCTGTGTGCATGCTCGGATCGTGTGATTGAGTAACTATTGAATGTTAGTATAGGGTCAGAGTTTCTTTGACAGTCATGGTGTACATTAGTGGTTAGTATAGGTTAGCATGATGAATCTGTGTCAGCAGAACATGTTAGCCTCATGTGAGGTAGTCGGTCTATGCAGTGTATGTCAATACGTGTTAACAGTTAGTCTATGTTACTGTGTGTTAGTGGTCGATGAGTTAGTAAATCTACCTTAATGTGCATTTCAGTCTTGATTAGTAGTATGTGTTAATCTGTAACTAGAGCATATTAAATACTATACAGTGGATTCGATTGGGCATGATTAGCAGTAAAAGGATGTTAGCAACTCTATATTAACAGGGTGTCAATCTTAAGTAAATTAGCATAGGCGTGTGAGTTAACACCCGTGGCTCATTGAGATCGGAATATTCAGTTGGTCTGTGTAATGAGTTAGCTAGTTTATCAGTTAATATAGATTGTATGGTGTAGACATTTATAACTAGTGTATGTTAGTGTCTTAGCATCAAACTGTGGCATTCACATATTAGCAGTTACATTACCTGTTGCACCTCCCACATTTTACTGTACCTATATCCCATATCTTACACCTGTTTACTGTATATCCTGTAGGTAGCATTCACTACACTTAATTTGGGCTCAACACTTGTTCCATTCTCCATTTTCTTGTGTTTTTTGTACTTTTTTTTTCTTTTCATTTGTATTTCATTAACACTTATGCACATTACTTCATCACCTATCGGCTATAGGCCTAAGCAACACCTTTCAAATAAGATTTCTTTGGCACCTGGAGCATCATTTGCTCCAGGGATGCCTGTTTCTGTTTCTATACCCCAGGCTGCTACTTGCGGCTAGGTAACCCCTAATTTCCATCTTTATTTTAGTCAAAAACCTACATAGTACCCACCTACCTGCTGTGGTGTCCCATCTTCTAACATTATTATTGTATCATTCAGAATGTCCGAATGGCAATGTGACCCAACAACCTTTTGCTAGTAAATAAAAAAGAAATGCATTCTCTATTAAGCCTGTAACTCTATTCCAAAAACATACTTTTCCTTACAGTCGATTGGGCACATCAACCTTCATCACTATACCTGCATATCCTAGCAATGCTCATCGTTGTATATCATATTAGGTTAAAACCTGGATATGCACTACAAATTAGATACACTATGACACCTGATTACCAATGCCCCCACAACAATTCAAAAGGACTATTATAAACTTTCTCTATAGGCATTCCCCACATCAGACCTACACCCTACCTTAGGAAAACATATGCAGACTTGCATTTACTTCAAGGCATAGCGTATACCCTTCTCATATAGGCTTTCATTATATGTACATATACACGTCTTCTCATTAACATAGGGTATGAATACTTCATCCTTTGCATTCCAAGTTCAAATATGGTATTTGCAATTTCTTTCCATATTTATTTGTTATCTTATGCTAACTTTGTTTTGCAGGAAAATAAAAAAAATAAAAAATAATATATATATATATATATATATATATATATCAAATTTCTCCTTAGATTAGGAATTTTATCATTTCAATTCAAAATTGTAGTGGTCAAACATTAATGAGAAATTTTCATTTTACTGTATTAGATTAGAATGTAAGAGCATGTAGATATTACAAATTGCCAGTTTCATATCATTTTCCTCTTGTTTTAGAAATTCCACAAATGGTGAAACACGAATGGCACATGCACCATTCTAATAAAAGGTGATTAAATCCTAAGTTGATGAATTGCATTTATGGCCTTAGTCAAAATGTGAACAAAACTTAGGATTTTTATCTTTTATGGAAAAATATTGGATCCACACTGGATCTTTTTCAAAAGTCATCATATCTTTTTCTAAATATCTTCTTCCTTTATTAAGAGTTTAACTTAAAATTAGCTCGAAATATATATGAATGGCCATACTCAGGATCTATTGAGAGTTAATTTCATTTTAAACTCTATAGAGGCATCAAAAATGTATTTTATTCTTCATTGGAATTTAAATACGATTACTACATAATACATTTTATGACCATAGTCAGAAATGTATTATATCTTCAATCTTATTTCAATTCATTTAAAAAATGAAATATACTTTTCAAACTCAATTTTCAAAATTCTTTAATTCATTCATCATTTAGGATAGAATTACATCATATTTTCAATTTTCTTTTTTTAAAAATCCAAGTGATTTTGAGATATATTTTCACATGTCCTCTTCATTTCTCAAACCAGTCTTCAATTTTCCAATTCATCTTTCTTCAAAATTCAAAATTCAATTTCAAAGTCCAATTTGACTTTGAAATTTTGAATTCGCTTCCATATTTCAAATTCAAATTCACATTTAAATCCAATTTTAAGGTTCAATTCAACTTTGAAAATTCAAATTCATTTCCAGGATTCAATTTCAAATTCAATTTAACATCTCAAATCACTTTGAAATTCCCGATTCATCTCCTGATTTCAAAGTTCAAGTTTGAAATCAAGTTTATTCTTTATTTTATAAAATCTCCAAAGTTCTATCCAAAGTTTGAGTCCTGATTCTCAATTCAAAATCAAGGTTTTGAGATTGATTCTGAATCTCAAAACTCGATTTTCCCAAGTCTGAAGCCCACTTTTAGACTCAATCTGGGTTTTCAAAATCCCGATCCATCTTCAAAGTCCCATTTGGATTTTGAAAATCCAATTTTATCTTGAATTCTAGATTTAGAACCCAATTCCACCTTGAATTCAGATTTTCAAAACCAATCTCATCTTAAATTCCAGATTGCAAAATCGAATTCATATTGAATTTCAGATTTGAAATCCAATCCCATCTTGGATTCAGACTTCGAATCCAGTTCCACTTAGGATTCCAGACTTTGGATTCAACTCCATCTTGGATTCCAGACTTCGAATTCAATTCAATCTTAGATTCCAGACTTCAGATCCAATTCTACCTAGTATTCTAGATTTCGGATCAAATTCCATCTAAGATTCTAGATTTTGAATCCAGTTCCATTTTCAATGACTACTTTCAAAAACTATTTTCAAATCTATTTCTTAAATCTGAATTCAAATTCAATTCCTCTTTTAGGTTCTGAAAATTAAGAATTCCTTTTTCAGGATCAATCCATTCAGATTCAATGTCCATTTTTTACTTTAAAAACTTCATTTTTTTCAAAATTTTATCTCAGTTTCAAAACTCCCCTTTTCTCCATTTTCTCACATTCAAGATTTATTTTCAAATCTCTGATCATTCCGAGACTAGGGAATTTCAAGTCTCTTCTTCCAGATCTATTTCAAATTCTGAGTTAGATTCAAAATCTAACTTCTTCGAATCAATTTCAACCCTTTGAATCATTTCTTCACTATATTATCAAATTTATTTCAGAATCACTTGAAAAATCTCTAAACTATTTTCTTAAAAGCATAAATTTCTGCATTTGCATTGCACGAGCATGATTCTTTGTGCATTTTAGACTTAGAATAAATTCTTAGATAATATTTTAGCAAAGCAAAAAGGTATAAAATTGATCCTTGGTTCGATTACCCCTAGTAAAGGCGCCAGGAACGGTCGAGCCTCGTACCGACGAGCGAATCCCGTCTCTTCATTTTTTTTTCCGCAAAATTTTCAAAACAGAGGCGAATAATTTTAAAACATTTTTAAAATTAAGGTCAAGTGAGACCTTTGCAAAGTAATTCCTTTCTCTTCTTTCTTTTCTCTTCTCTTTTCTTTTCTATCTTTTATCTCCCCTTCAAAAAGGGAATAGAGGCTAGAAATGTGAAGAGAAGGAAAAGAGGGAAATAAGAGAAAACTTTTTGCAATGATCATAAAAGTGGTGATCGAAATGGGACCCGTCTCCGTCCGGTCGAATTTATGCCTTTTTGCTTTACTTTGATATTGTCTAAGTCTTTATTCTACAAATGTCAGCTTCATTTTCATGCAAACCTTAGGAGCCTAGACTCTATCCTAGCTGGCATAATGCATATAGGATCTAAGTATGGTTTGGTAGGACTATATTGAGGAGATTATTCTATGCTCACTTAGACTTAAGTCTGAAATACAACTCTCCTCAATTTTAGGGATTGAATGCAAACAATGTATGCAAAGTCTATGCTTCTCTTCATTTTATTTCTATCTCTTTAGGACTTGCATTAGAAACATCTGATTTATTGCATGTTGAACATGTTTTCAAAACATCCCTACCTATATTGTCCTGGTCTTCACATTGTTGGGCTATCTCACTCAAGCATAGTTCGGGAGAGAGCCTCACAACTGGACCACTTATTCGGGTTACCCCCCCCCCCTACCACATACCTAAGGGTCATAGTCCGAGGTATATCGGTGGGTGCTCAAGGATGTTGGGAAGCCGTTACCTTAGAACCAGAGAATTATTTTTATGCCACGTACTTCGAGCTTTGGCTTGGATATATTGGCGTATCTTGATTGAAATTAGATGATCTGAACCATAGAGTTAGGATTAAGGTCCTACAAGCCATTTTAAACATTTCATTTAGAGTCAGACTTTAAGGAGTGCTATGTGCGCATCCTTATTTGTGCAGCTGTGATTATGCGTTGTTCTCTCATATTCTCTTTTATATATATATCAACCTTTTTTAAAACCCTGGGTATATTATTCAAAATTTCTCCTTATTATCAGAAACCCAGGTGTATATTTTTCCTCTATCTACATTCTTTTTTATATCAATTTTTTTTTCAAAACCTTGGAAATTCTTTTTCTAAAATTCCTCGATATTTCAAAATTTTCAGAGTCTATCCATAAGACATGCATTCTATCTGATTCTCCTCATTCTTCTTTGCCCCAGTATTATTCCGATGGCGTCCAATTCCCTCGATGTTGTCTTTCCTAGAGATCATGTCTTCTATCAGATAAAGGATGGACTTCCAGATCATCGGGCCATCGAGAGTCATTCTTTCTTCCCCCGGTAGTATTATTCTTGGTTCGTCACCTTTTCGCGTATGTTCCCAGACCACTTGAATGATTGTGGGTTAGAGATGACATTGGTAGTAGGCAAGCAGACCATCAACGAAAGTCTGATTCAAGCCATGACAGAACGGTGAAATCCACATACCTGCACATTTTGGTTTTCATGGGAAGAGATGACTCCATTGATGAATGAGTTCAATGATATCATGGGATTGCCAGAACCAGCTGGTCAGCCAGATGATCCTGTCGAGCAACAGTTCCTAATCAACATCAAGGGGATAGATGTTCGAGAAGCTTTGGCTAGAACAACAGGGAGCAGATCTTGGCCTCTCACTGAGATCAGTGGAGATAAGTTCATTGACCTATTTTGACTCTATCGCAAGTATGGAGCAAACGAGGAGGTTGACACTTTGTCCCGAGCAGCCAAGGACAGAATCCAGAATGCCATGATCCTATGCACAGTGAGATTAGCATTCTTTCAGGATGGTCAGAATTTCATCGATGTCAGAGTTGCCCAACTCTTTCGAAGATGGGGAAGCAAGCAAACCCGTCAACTTTCAGTTTCCATGGCAACCTTAGCTTTTCTTTACCGAGGCTTGACTCGTTTCTCCCTTAGGGAGACCACTCTGGTGGAAGGATGCACCTATGCCCTGTAGTCGTGGTTTCCGCGACATGTGCCATCAAAGGCCAGTTCCTTCAGGTTCAACAGTAAGAAGTCAAAGTCAGTCATTCAGTATCGAGCCTTAATCGAGAGACTGCATCAGGAGGAGATTGTTTGGGATTACTTTAACTGACATGAATCAGCTCCTCGCTACACTTATGCACGAGACAAGCGTTACAGATTGTCGGGGCCTTTCTTCTATGTCGATTATCAGCCCGAGAGGTGTCTCAAACAGTTTTCACAACGGCAAGTTTGTGTCAACACTCGTTTCCCGGCGGGTAACACGCCAGAATTTAATTTGCAGTCGGATCAGTGGTCTGGGGCATACCATGTAACCAAATACACTTGGGATTCCTTCATTTGTCTATCTGTATTTCCTGGATCTGATTTATCTACTGAATATCGAGAGTGGTGGCAAACTGTCTGTCCACCTTCTCTTTGTCTCTGAATCTATTATCAATAAAATTTACTTTTGCTCTACTGAAAAGTTGTTTGGGCCAAATTTTATTTTTTTGTTTTATAACATAAATGGTCATGATTCTTGTGACGACCTCATCACTGATAATGGGGCATTCCTCATATTCTTCTTCAAAGTTTTTTATCATGGTTGACAACCTCGCCTAGGTAACAAGGCACATTTTTTTCTGTTATCATGAAAATGGTAATACAATTATCACAAGTTTGGTGATGACCCGATCCTGGGTAATGAGATTGTAACGCCCCGGATTTCTAAAACAAAGCTAAGTTAAAATTTTCATGAATTTCATTTTTTTTCTTTGCAGCAGAACTTAGAAAATGTTTTAGCAACGGAATCAGACGATAATGAGTCATCAGTTTTAGAAAGCTCCGAGCACATTACAAGTATGTGGCCAAGCAACTCATTGACCACCAAAGTGTTCCATTTTATCGAAAACCACATGTTTATTACAATACTACTGCTTGGAAAAGTAGTGTAGGTTCAATAAAAGGAAGCAGCACAACTCTGTCTAGAGAAACCCTGGAACTTGATGTCGTCTTGCTCCGCATATCGCAACGCAGATCTAACACCTGAAATCCCCATTAAACGGGGTCGGAACCACTGATGGTTTGGTAAGCACGCAATCACACATCCATTCAACTCAAGTACATACGATGGCCACTTAGGTTCGCAGTTCGCAATAACGACGCTCAAGCCTCCAAGACATGGCGTATATCAGAAGAGCCTTCTCAGAGATATGAGCTGAACATCCACTCGAGTCCTCATGACTTAGCGCAAGCCTCTTCAAGGCAGTGATTTGATTAACCGCTTAAGTCTCCACGACTTAGCATTGACCCCTTCAGGGTCTTGAATGGATGTCTAGCTCAAGCCTTTATGCTTGGAACATTCGTATCCTATGAATCTAAGGACAACTCTCCGAGCTTCGCTTAGTCGTACGGATATCCTTTGGGTTCTTTCCCAATCGGTCCAGTAGTATACTGACCATGACACGTTTTCATAAGGTTATGCAGGACTGACTCGACAACGTCCATACACTCATACATTCAAAGTATCGTTGTACCTAAGCTAATGCTTTGTTTCAATAATTGCACCTCCCCCTGGGCTTAGGGGACTCATATCTGGGCAACAACGCGACGATCTGGGGGTTGATTATTCTATGTATTTTAGATACCCCAGAGGCATGTTGACCCCATCCTACTAGTAGGACGGTACAACATACCAGAAGAGATCCTTACTAGATAGTTGGATGCATCCTGCTACTGCAGTAGTTGGGTTCAATCCTCAAATATTTAAGGATAACCACGACCTTCATACCTCTGAGTGACAGAGGCTATCAATGAACTCTATCAAGTTCGGGTGAAATATATGTCACTCAAGGTTGCGTCATCATCGGCTTCCTCGGTGAGAAATTCTGAAGGGGGTCTGTCGGTCTTACAATTACTTGACGAACATTGCGTGCCTATAGGGCAGCCTTTGAGAAGTATGTACCCAACCCCAATCACCCACACGGCTTTCACCATGGAACAAAGGTTTTATTCATATGCATGCTTAACTCTGGTCTCGGCACTTCAACCTTGAGCAGTTCACCTCTTTCGGGTAGAAACAACACACTCTGGCTCAGCGGCCCTTACGAGTCCGGTTTTCTAATAATTCTCAATGTGCATGCACATGACTCGATCTATACGGATCGGCTACTCGGCGTATTTTTACGCAACGAGCTCAGGACCTCGTCAAGGCGCTACCACTACTTTGGCGCAATGACTCTTACAAGTACGATGCCCTTACAAGTATCAGGGAGACAAGTCATTCTGACATTGTTCCAACAAACGACATTGTTGTACCACTTAACTGGTTCTGGCAGCTCTCCTGCCAACCATTTCGTCAACACCTCCCCTGCTCTATTGGCAGTGGTGTGACGAACCTTTCTACATCATAGAAAGTGTTCCATGAACTGGGTAGCACTCCGCTATATGATAGAGTATCCTGCTATGTTCTTTCTGAGCTATTCTTATCTTCTTCAAAAATTTCAGCAGCACTTCCTCTCTTTAATGGAGAAAGCGTGCGTTTCTTTTATCCATGTCAGTGGCATCTCCCTTCTTTGGCAGGAAATCGCTACGCTTAACTCAGGAAATCTATGTGCACCGTTGTGCATACCTTGCATCCATCAAAGCTGTTGGAAACCCTCGGCCATAGCCAGGCCATACGTAATTGACTTAGTCTTTACGAAAAAAGCATTTTGCCAAAAAGCGAAGCCTTTCCAATAGGGGCTTCATTTGTCAAGCAAAATCTTGAACGAGGAGTGGTAAGGGAATCACATTGGCGATTTGAAGTTGATCTCTATTTGAACGCTCATTTATGCACCATATATGTAGTATAAGTAGAAGCCTGTGCTTTATACAATGGCGGCGTAAAGGAAATGCATATACTATTGTTCATGGTGTGTAACTGAATGAAATATTCTACATATATATTTGCAGAAAGCAAGAGCCTTGGCGTCTTTCAACACGACGATGTAAGTAAATGCATAATCGGAAGTGCATTAATTGAAAATTACAGAAAGCAGAAGCCTTGGCATCATACAACACAACAAGAAAGGTAAATTACATAGCTTATGCAATATAAGACACACCGACAGTATCAGCAGATATACACCTAGATCTGCATCCAACGATAGTTACGAGGCGAGCGGGTGAACACCAAAGTGTTCTGAAGGGCTCAACCAAGAACTAGGGTGATATACCATTTTTAAGAACACATATACTGTGTATTTGAACATATATATTCGATGATAGTTACGAGGTGAGCGGGTGAACACCGAAGTGTCCAGAAAGGGCTCAACCAAGAACTAAAGCAAGATACTACTTCAGAAGGTATACGTATATATAAACAAGCAAATACTTAAGAGAGATGAATTAATAAAGCAAACTTACTTCAATTTGAGGAAGAAACGAACCTGGTTGCTTCGAATGCTTCGATCTGTCCTCCGAGAGGTTCGACTTAAAAAAGAATCAAATCTGAACTTTGGACGAAAAAGGACTTTGACTTTGACTTTAAACCTAACTAGGTTCAAGTCAAGTCAACTGGGTTTAGACTAGGTCAGGTGGGTTCAGACCCAAGTTAGGTGGGTTAGGACCAGGTCAGGCAGGCTAAGACCAGATCAGGCAGGATCAGACCAGGTCAGGTAGGCTCAGGTGGGCTAGGCTAGGTAGGGGAGGTTTGGAAAAAGAGGAGAGAGAGAGGGGTTGGCGATTATTCTAAAGGGGGGTCCTCCACTATTTATATCCAAGGTTGCTTAGGGGCTAAGCAACCCATTTGACCAAAATGCCTTTTGGCTTTTTCAGAAAGCTAGCTTGATCTTATCCATCTGACTGTTTGATCTTATCCAGAAGGAATATTCTATGAAATATTCTCTGGAAGGTGTTGGAAGGTCCTGAAAGGCTCTGGAATGTCTTGGAAGGCTCTGGAATATTCTAGAATATTTTCTGAAAAATATTTTTGTGGGTCCCACAAATATTTTCGTAGGTCTCACAAAAAAGTCGAGCTTTCGGCATTTTTTTCCGAAAAAATCTGAGTAGGCCATTATCTTCGTATTGACGTAACAAAGAAAGTTGGCTCATAGAAATCTCTTGATTTCGTTCAGGTAGGAAGTTATGACCTCTAGAGTGTTTGAGCATATATTCGTGAAGATACGAATATCCTAAGTATATTTGGGTTGAAGGAATCAGTTCAATTCACTTTACGGTAAAAACACTATTTTTCACTGGAAAATACCTCAAGATTTTATTGAGAGTTTGAATTGAAAAATTGCGGGTCTTATATAGATAACCTTTAAAATTATCTACCAAACCCTTCATTCTTGCTTTTCTCAAAATTTTTCAAAAGAGCTTCTTCCGCACTCTAACCATTCTTTTATTCTGTAGGAAAACTTTAGCATCTCGAAATGGTTCAGACAAGAACTGACAAGCAAACCGTTCAGCAGCACAGTGACAACGAGATAGAGGAAGTGAACTCTTCAAGATTGTCCAGGGGATATGGCCCAGAAGGGGAAGATGATGTTGATCTTGTCATGTACAAGATATTTCAGAAAATGATGTAAAAAATGATGACTGAGCAGGCTGGTACTGGTCCGAAGAAAGCATAATCTAAAAGCAAAATCAAGAGAAAACCCATAAAAAGCATGTCAAGATCAGTAAACAGAAAGTCCAGCATGACAACACCTATGAGGATATGGAATCAGCAGAAGAGGATTCTGAAGAAGAAGAGGAGCAGATGTTTATCCCAAAGTATTAGCGACAGTCTAAGAGGGTGGTTGAAGAGCCTGTATCAGTGAACAAACCTAAATATAGGGCCCGGACAAAAGACTCAATCCAAGCATTGACTAAGATAGTCAAGGATCTACAAATCCGACATAAAGGAAAGAAAGTATATATCAGGCAAGACTTCTACCTCAGTTTAGATGGGGATAGCACCTTGGAGAATCTCCCCAGGAAATTCATTAAGTTTGATGGATCTGGCGATCCTAAGGCCCATCTTGCAATGTTTTTCGCGGAATATGCCAGATTCAGTGAAGATAATCATGCTCTTTTCTTGTGCTTCCCTCGCAGTTTGGAAGGCATAGCTGCTAAGTGGTATGCAGAGCATATCAATCTCATTGAGTTGTGAGATTTTGATAAGGTTGTTAACATGTTTATTGAGCGATTTCTGTTCAACACAGAAGCTTTGCCCACGCTCAATCATTTATACAACCTTAAGCAAGAAAGCAATGAAAAGGCAAAGGATTTCATCCGCAAATGAAGAAGTATTTGCAACAAAATGAGGAATCCCATCTCTGAGGAACATGCCCTCCAAATTATCCTCAATAACTTCTCACAGCCTTTGAGAAGCCTCATTTCCACATACCCATCAAAATCATTCATTGAGTTGACAGAACGAGCAAAATGACTCAAAATGGGAATGGAGAATAGAGTATATGAGGGCATTACTCTAGTCAAGGATGCCCAAGATCAAAAGAAAAAGGCCTATTTCACTTACTCAGCCGATACCCCAAGCAACAGTCAGGGCAGTGGCAGCAAGAACGACAACAACTGTAGCACAAAGTCTTATCAGAACAAAGGAAGGAAAGGAAAATTCTTCAAGAACAATGACAAGCCTCTTTCAAACGGTTCCCAACAAAAAGGGGATCTTTAGGAAAAACCCAAGCACATCAATTAGAGTAGGGATCACAAATTTACTACTTCGGATCAGCCTTTGGAGAAAGTTCTGGAATACCTATTGTCCCAAGGAATGGTTAAGCTTCCCAAAATCGCAGATCCTCTAGTGATCATGGGAAGGTTCAAAGAGTAATTCTGCAAATTTCATAGGACAACAGGACATGATACAGAGTATTGCTTCGTCCTCAAGCATTTGATACAAGACTGCATAGATAAGAATATCCTCATAGAAGATAAAGAGGAAGGAAAGATGGAAATCCTGTCAGCTTCATTCCTGAACCATTCCACGGCAACCATCTCAGAATGCTCCTTTTTACCACAAAACCATATATGCCCATGCTGCAGTGAGGATATCAGTCTCCAGCATCAGGTCATGGTTCTGCATCGGGACCAGCCTACACCCAAAAAATGAACATCATCTCCATCTTGAGTGGGATGAACTCGTCAGCTGAGAACAAAAGGGTTCCTGGTTTTCCCAAGAAGTTTATTAAAAAGCAAATCCCTACAGAAGAAGCGAAAACCTCTAAAGTAGCTGAAGAGCGAGCCAATCTATTGTAGAATCCAGTCACGACACTCTCCAATGTTTCAATCCTGGAACTGACTCATGATTTCCCAAAACATCAAGAGATGCTAGATGATTTGTTGAGAAAGATCAAAGTAAAGTCACGCACCACCCCAGAGAATATGGCACAAATTGTGAATTAGGCAATGACCAATGCGTCTATCACCTTTTCTGATGAGGATTTGCCAAAACCTCATTCTTTTTATAACAATGCATTGTACATTATGGTGAGGACCAGGGTGTGAACACCCCAAATTTTTCAAAATCTTTTAAATATTCCCTTTTTGCCCTGATGTCATTTTTTGAGAAATTGAGTCACTTTTAAATCTAAATTCTAGTTCATTTCTTAAGTTTTACTGAAATTAAATTTATTTTATATGTTTGACTTGGTTTCAGATTCGGATCCATTGTCCAGATCCAAATCTGAGTCTCGTTGTCCAACTTTTAAATTAAAATTACAGAAAATACCAAAAATAGTTTTTAAATAGCTCGGACAGTCCATCTGACATCCATTTGGCTCCATCACGTTGTATTTCTCGATTTGAGTTTCAAAAACTTAAACATTTCTCTCAAAACTCAAGTCCAAACCTGTTCTTCTGAAGAAATTTCCTCAAAATGGTTTGAAATTCTCGGAAAAACACTTTTGTAAATATTTCTCAGAAAAATACAAAAAAATAGTTTAAATCATTGTTTTCTCGTAAATTTTAGGATTTTATTCCAAAAATATCAAAAAAATATAGAAAATGAAACAATATATATATATATATATATATATATATATAAATATAGAAAAGAAACAAAAAAATCGGTTTTTTTTTTAAAACACCCTTTTAAAAAAAATCAAGTTTTTAAAAACCTCCTCTTTGTAAAAACCCGAGAGTAAAGGGGGCCTCTTTCGTAAATAGTTTTTTAGGGTTTTCTTTGAAAGCCCTTCATAGGAAAAGAGGGTGAGTGTAACTTCTCCCTTTCTGGACAAAACCCTCTCTAGCCCCCGAAACCCCCTCTCTCGAACTCCAGAACCTTACTCTTCCATCTCCCGATCTCCCTCCATCTGCCTTTGCCCTCTTCCTCCTTCACTCATCCCTAACAAACTCCAGCCGATTCCTTCTTCGCGAACCTCCTTCCCCCCTATAAAAGAACCATGCATGAGAACCCTAAAACAACCACTTCTTCACCCCCGCACCTTCTCCTTCCTCCTTCAGCAACCCGTTTTTCACCCCTCCATAGCTCTAATCCTCTTCTTCTTTATTTTGTCCTAAAAGAAATTTGGCAGCCGAGTATCGTTCCTCAAGGTAAGTGGACATTCGCCTTCCTTCTGTGATTTCTTCAACCATGATTCTTCTTCATTTTGTTTTTGTTACTTTGCCCTTTACCAAACTACCTCGAGGCACCATCTAGAAGATCGAACTGCATAGTTGCAGTGTCGATCTAGGCTTGCGATATCAAAAGGAATGAATCATTCTGATTTTTTTTTTTTTGAGTTTGTTTCATTTCTTTCTTTCTTCTTCTTAGTTTGCTTCTGAATCCCTTGATATTTCGGTATGCTTTACTTAGTTTATAATTCCTTTTCTGCATTTCGTATGGATCAATTTCTCTTCTGACTTTTTTTTTTCTCTTGTTTGGGTTCGTTACTTATAATTTTTGTTGATCCCTCATTTCTTGTTTTCTTTATCCTTCAATCCCAAGCTTCTGATCGGTCTTCAAAGCTCCAGCATACCCACAGAATACAGGAGGCATCACCTCTCATTCTGAAATTCAGGAATCCTAATCCCAACCAGTAGATCTGCGACTGTCATGAAAATAAACCAACACGACAATCTGTTGAGAAAGCAATTTATGGGTCATTCGCAAATGCTTTGTTCTGTTTCACTGAAAACCGAACCTCTTATGAGTGGCCATATCATGAGCTTCTATAAGTCTTCTTTGGACCTTTGATGGAGCATCTCAAAAAGTTCCTCTCCATCAACCCTGTATCTGAAGCTTTGAATGCTCACAGGGTGGAACTCCATTCCATCAAATTGCTTCTGGACTATTCCATTCATGAGCTGTCTTGCAGTTGCAATTTCGAGTTCATCTAATCTATGATCAGGTTCTTTTTTGTGCTACATGGAGAAATTGTCAAAGCACTAAGTTGATACTATTGGGCAAGGCAAGGAGGCTTCTAGATGTTCGAAGCTCAATCTGAGAAAGAAGGTAGCCGGCTGAAAGTAGTGGAAATTCTGGAGCTGATGGCAACCCCATGCTGTAGTTCTACATATATGATACACCAGGGCTCACAAACATCTCCTAATATCGTCCTCACCATGAGCATCTTTTTCTTTTCAGGTTGCAGTTCTACAGGTGGTAGTCCAGAAGTTAACGAGCTCTTGTTAACACCAGAAGCGATTTGGTTCATCATTCAGGTGGACTCGCAACAGAGGCGTCTGCTTAACTATCATTTGGCATCAAAGCCCAACAATTCTCTTAACCATGGCAGCGAGTTCTTCCTGTTTCATACCCATTCATCATGCGTTACATATTCTGAGATGAGGCATCAGTTAATTTTCCATAGATAATTTCATAGCGATACTTGATTAGCAAATTGACCTTTTAAAAAAAAAAAAAAGTCAGAAGTCGATTTGCTAATTGGTTTTGAGGCTCTCTGTTAGGCGTTAAACTGTCATTGATCTCTCTATTCATGGTCTAGCATATTCTCTTGTTTGTGTCTTATTCTAAGTTTTAATTCCCCTCTTGTGCTTTGATCTTTCTAATAAATAATAGATCCATTGTTTTTATTTTGCCCTCGATTTGTCTCTAATCTGTATTAATTTTAGTAATTCTGTGTTCTGAAAAATAGAAGAGGGGTCGGGTGTGTTTTTCTCTCCATCTGTGTTGGGCTGTATATGTCTGCAAGAAAGTTTTAAGTCTCGATCTCAATACCTTATATGTTCGATTTTCCTTCGTGATGATCTTTTGCCTATGTGATGGTAAGGGCAGGGATTCTGTATACAGTAAAGGGAGCTATGAGAATCTCAGATTTGAAGAAAGTAAGACGTTTAAGTCTGAACTGGTGGTGATCACATCACTGTGTTATAAAATGTGAGCTTGATGGCGTTGGCACATGCAAGCTTGATTGTTCTGTGTTTTGAAAATACATGTTTCTTCTCCAGTTCTTCTTCTTCTTCTTTTTTTTGCATTTGAGTGTGATTACCCTTAATAAAACTATCCTCAGTAGGTGACGTGGAGGTAATTTACTTTCAAACTTATCCCACCAATTTTACTATTCATTCTTGGATTTCACGCATCAGCCTCTATTTCTGAATATATTCTAACCATTTTAGCTTTTCACAAGGTACTGGATGTGGCAGCACTTTGAAGAACCATGTCGTTTGGGCCAGGGACGCAGAACAGTCTTCTTGCCCTTGCATTGGCCAACAAATTCTTTCAGGATCTCCTTTGATGTTGTGCCACCAGAAATATCAGTTATTACCATGGGATTTTTCCCTGGTCATGCTTTGGACTAGGAAAAGAGACCAGCCTGTGTAAACATTGGAATTTCCTCATGTAAATTCCACATGTGTGTCTTGTGGAATTTTATCCTCGACCAATGCTTTGATCTTCTCTATTGTATTTTCTATATGGTGTCATATTATCCTTGAAAGTTTTAAGAGCCATTGGTGATTGTAGTAGAGATGCACTGCATGGTCTCTATTATCCTTTCTATATCTATATTTTTGCGATATGTATGATAATATGAGAAAAAATCACATGCTAAACCAAAAAGAGAAAAATAAAACTAAACAGTGTTGATAGGATTGGTTGATGCCAGGGTCAAGAAATTTTAGTTTTACAGGTTAGTAATTTTGCACTGAAACTGTTTGACCATCTCGTATATCAGAAATGTTGGTCTTTATTCCCTTTTAATTCTGTTTCTCTGAGGTTTTGCAAAGTTGTATTGAACTTGATTTCTTGTTTTATTAAGTTTTAGCTCAGAAAGCCTTGGCTCCTCTCGTTGACTAAAAAGCGGGTATGAAGGTAAGCTCGACAACTACAATACCTCTTATTCATAGCCAATGAACTCTCTTTATGTACAAATTCTGTTCTTCCATGGCAGGGCATAAGTCTGATGCGTCCATGAGAGTAAAATGCTGATATATCTTATTTCAAGGGATTGCCACTTTGTAAAGGCTGCCATAGCATTTACTAAGAACTTCATAGCATGTCATTTGGTTTTTCACAACCTTCATCATGGCATTGCAATACACAGGCACATTTAGTTGGTGTACAACATGCCATCATCCCAGTTTAGTTCTAGCTCAGAAGCAAGAAAAGTGAAACTAAATTCTTAGTTTTGTCAGTTTAGTATCATGAGATTAGACAATTTTTGGCTTTCCATGTTTTTTTTTTCTCAGATATAGTTGATTGTGGGTATCAAGTTGGTGTTTATTTGTTTTCATGACTTTGTTTTCGTTTTAACCTTCAATTTGCGAGTTCCTGGTTATTAAGAATTCTCATTTAATTCAATTTAGTGAATCCTGTCACTGATCCATTTGATGTTTTTGCACCTTCCTTAAATAGCCTTTCAATTTCTAATGAGGCATTCATTCACTTTGTGAATTGTGAATATATTTATTGTTTTCCTTGCTTCTCTAAATGAATTAAATTACTTATTCTGGGAATGGAACATTTGGAGTTTTGTTTTTCACGCTGCTTCTCCTACGGAATTTAATTACCGACACATTTTTTAGTGACTCGGTTGATTATATGATTGCGCTTTTCGTAAGGTGTTGCTTTAAAATTTTAAAACGGATATTGCATACTGACTAGCTAGTGTGGAACTTAATTTTGAATGAAATTCTACTGATGGTGCCTTCGATAGATGGTGAATTTTTTTCTAAATTCATGCAAATCGTATGTTGAAATTTTGCAGGGAAGTTGTCGGTCGCCCGGTTCGATCCTGCGACACTAGTGAATGTTTTGGATCCTGGGATGGTAAAGGATATCCTTTCAAACAAGTTTGGTCACTTTCAGAAGCCACCAGCAGGCCTTGTTAAAAAGCTCTTGGCTTTGGGAGTTTCTAGCTTGGAAGGAGAACAGTGGGTAAGGCACAGAAGGATGATCAATCCTGCATTTCACCTAGACAAGTTAAAGGGGATGACACCTGCATTTGTTACCAGTTGCCATGAGTTGGTCAAGAGATGGGAGAAGTCAATTGATCAAGGATCAAGTGAATTGGATGTGTGGGTTGAACTCCAAAATATTACAGTAGATGTGATCTCAAGAACAACCTTTGGTAGCAGCTATGAAGAAGGAAAACATGTATCTTGCTGTAGCTTTTGTATATTTCCATAAGCACAAACAACCACCACACTTTACCTCCTGCATTGTCCATTTCATATGAAACTCGATTTGTTGAAGGCCTGTACCCTTTACAGGTTACCATGTTTGTAAGTGTCACAATAAGCAGGAGCTGCTTCGATCAAATATTACAATATCAAAGAACAAAATTCTGAACTCTTTTTAAAAGCGAATTTTTGTCAACTGCGCTGAGGGTTGGCAAGGATGGGATTGAAGCAGGAATTAAATTTGTGTCGGGTTCAGTTCCCAGACCTGCAGCCAGGGTTGGTGTTGGTGGCCTTGCCCGGTTGGTAATTCTCTTTGCCTTAAAGTCATTTATCTCCACAGTCTTTTGTTCTACTCAAGATGTCCTGGTGTGGTAGCGCAGGAATTGAAATACTAACAGGTAAGAATCTCTTCAATCATTCTTTTATTCTATTTCTATGCTCAGGTCTGACTGTGAATTGCTTCTGTGAATATTATGTTGTCTAATATCTTATCATATGCTGCCATTATTCATATTTGAAATTTGCCTCTTGCTTTTATATGCAGAAATTATTTAAATAATTAGACTGTTACAACTTGTCTAACACATTGATGGCCCTTGCCCTCCCGTGTGCTCATGTACTACCTATATCATGTCCAACTGTCAGCATGTTTACCCCAGTTTCAGCATATGGCGTACATCATCACCAGAAAGAATTGTCGGCTGCTTGGAGCTTATGGCGGCGCAAGAAGTCGGTGAGCCGTAACTGGAAGAACCAATAACTGGTGATGTGTTCATATTACTCCCAAACCCGAACACGCAACCTTTTTTGGGTTCACCTGCTGCAGTCACCCATGCTGTAGGATCAAATGATGGATGCTGAGTAGCGTCATCGCCATATCGCTCTACCATCTGTTGCTCATATGCCTCCTACAAAATAATGTTTAAAGTATTCATTAATAATTAATGATAACATTATGATAACTTGCATATATATTGCAATAATTATTAATAGAATTAATACATATCGTTGTCGTTCTCGCCTTCTCTGATACGAAGACTCCCGTGGTCTTCTGTTTATGTGTTTCAACAAACACATATTTATATGGTACACTGCCTCCTTTTTCTGCTTCCTGCGAAGTTAAATAACAAAAGATTTAGTACACAAGTTTGCAACAATACTTATAAAATTAATATTATATATTAATGAGTTACCATTTTCTTCAGGTGGCTATCAAATGTTCTACATCCACCAGTGTGTAGATGGGCTTCGGGCATCTTCGATCGATTTTGTGCAGCCTTCGCAGAGCGATTTCTAAATGCATCTCCCGCCCACTTATCACACATTTCATCCCAGTAATCTCTCCTGATAGTAATAGGACCATGGCCCTTTCACAGCATCCTGCTGCACCCATACACATGTTGTGGCTTCTTCATCTGCCACCATGCAACTTGTTTGCCATACCATTCCTCCTATATATAGAGAGAGATATATACGTATATATACATTCATGTACACATATGTATATAGGTATATATATATATAATATATATCATGTTTTCCATACTTTTAGATCTCAAATGCCTCAACACGTGAGCATTCTTTTACTATTCACACCCATATGGTATGTACAAGTTTTCTTCTCTTTTTCATACTAACCAGTTGTTTTGCAGGGAATATATGGAAAATATCATTACTTGGAGTTGTAAATTCAATATCATGTATTGTAATCTTAATGAGAATTTACATTTCTTGCTTTAGGTAGAATGAATGAGCATCGTAAATATTATAAATTACTTACTTTCATGCTTTTTGCCTTTATTTCTTGAATTCTCACAATGGTGAAACACGACTGACACGTGCACCATTTCCTAAGAGGTAATTAACCCTAAGTTGATGATTTACATCAATGGCCATAGGATGTAAACAAAACTTAGGATTTTTATCTTTTATAAAATAACACTGGATCCGTTTTCAAAACTCATCATATTTTCTTTAAATATTTTCCCCTTTTATCAGAGTTTAATTTAAAATTAATTCAATATATATACCAATGGCCATAGTCGCGGTATATTGAGAGTTAATTTCATATTAAACTCTATAAAAGCACCAAAAATGTGTTTTATTCTTCACTTGAATTTAAATGTGATTATTATGTAATACATTCAATGACCATAGTCAGGAATGTATTATATCATTATCTTATTTACATTCATTTAAAGAATGAAATATGGTTTTCAAATCCAATTTCAAAAATTATTTAAATTCATTCATCATTTAGGATAGAACTACATCATATTTTCAAAATTCCTTTTTCAAAGTTCCAAGTGATGTTAATATCTTCTTTAATCAATCTTCAATTCTTGTAAAATCCAATTCATCTTTTCATTATTCGATTTTATTTCATTTTTTTAATCTCAAAGTCCAAATTAACTTTGAGATTTCAAATTCATTTTGTATTCAAAAATTCCCATTCAAATCAGATTTCAAAGTTCAAATTTGACTTTGAAATTTCAAATTCATTTTATATTCAAAATTTTCAATTCAAATCAGATTTCAAAGTTCAATTTGACTTTGGAACTCCAAATTCATTTTATATTCAAAACTCCAATCAAATTCAAGAGTTCAATTTAACTTTGAGATTCTTGATTCATTTTCTAAATTCCAAATTCAAGCTCCAAATTTATGTCCAATTCGACTTTGAAATTCATTTATTCTCAAATCAAGTTTGAAATTCCTAATCCAAAGTTAAATCCAAATTCTCAGACTTCAGATCCAAATCCATTTTAGGATCCAGAATCCAATTTCACCTTGGATCTCAGACTTCAGATCTAAATCCATTTTAGGATCCAAAATCCAATTCTACTTTGGGTCTCAGACTTCAGATCCAATTCCGTTTTAGGGTCCAGAATCCAATTCTACTTTGGATCTCAGATTCTAGATCCAAATCCATCTTAAGATCCAGACTTCAGATTTGAATTCCAGATTTCAAATCAAATTCTATTTTCAAATTCCAACTTTCAAATCCAATTCCATTTCATTTCCAGATTTCAAATCTAATCCCATTTTTTCAGATCTCATCCAAACTTCCTAAATCTATTTCTATTTTAAAATACTTTGGAATCTCAAATTCGTCTTGATTTCAAATTTTAAATTTAAATTCCTTTTCAAATTTTATCTCTTCTCCTAAATCTAAGTTCAAAGTCCATCTTCTAAACTTTGAAAATTTTCTTTCTTTCCCTTTTATCTCAGCTTTAAATCATTCTCTTTCCAAAATCAAGATTTATTCTTCCAACTCTAAATTACTTCAAAGACTTAGAACTTCTCTGATCTATCTCAAGTTCTAAGTTAGATTCAACCATTTAGAAATCATTTCTTCATTTTATTATCAAGTCTATCTCAGAAATACTTGGAGATTTTCAAAACATTTTCCCAAAAGAGCATACATCCTTGCATTGCACAAGCATGATTCTTTGTGCATTTTAGACTTAGGATAAATTCTTAGATAAATATTTAGGCATAGATTCGATCCTTGGTTCGATTACCCCTGGTAAAGGCGCCAGGAACGGTCGAACCTCGTACCAACGAGTGAATCCCGTCTCTCCATTTTCCCGCAAATATTTTCAAAACGGAGGCGAGTTATTTGCTAAATATTTTCAAATCAAGGTCAAGTGAAACCCTGCAAAAGAGTTCCTCTTCTCTCTTCTTTCTTTTCTTTTCTCTTCTCTCTTTCTTTCTGTCTTTTATTTTCTCCCTTCAAAAAGGAGGAAATAAAGGTTGGAAATGAAAAGAGAAGGAAGAGAGAGAAACCACCAAGAGAGGAAATTTTTTGCGATGATCACAGTTTTGGCGACCGAGATGAGACCCATCTTCGTCCGGTTGAATTTATGCCTTTGCTTTGCTTTAATATTTTCTAAGTCTTTATTCTTCTATGTCAGCTTTACTTCCATGCAAACTTTAGGAGCCTAGACTCTGTCCTAAGCTGACATTATTTGCATATAGGATCTAAGTATGGTTTGGTAGGACCATATTGAGGAGATTATTCCATGTTCACAGTAGACTTAGGTCTGAAATACAACTCTCCTCAATTCTAGGGATTGAATGCAAACAATGTATGCAAGTGTATGCTTCTTTTCATTTAAATTCTATCTCTTTAGGACTTGCATTAGAACTTTTCTGGTTTTACTGCATGTTGAACATGTTTTTGAAAACATCTCTACCTATATTGTCCCGGTCTTCACATTGCGGGGCTGTCTCACTGAACCATAGTTCGGGAGAGAGCCTCACAACTGGACCACTTATTTGGGTTCGCGCCCCCCCCTACCACGTACCTAAGGGCCATAGTCTGAGGTATATCGGTAGGTGCTCAAGGATGTTGGGAAGCCATTACCTTAGAACCGAAGAGATATTTCTATGCCACGTACTTCGAGCTTCGGCTTGGGTATATCGACGTATCTTGATTGAAATCAGATGATCTAAATCTTAGAGTTAGGATTAAGGTCCTATCAGCCATTTCAAATATTGCATTTAGAGTCAGCTTTAGGGAGTGTTGTTTGTGCATCCTTGCTTGTATATCAGTGATTGTGTGATATTTTATATCTTCCTTATATTTTCCAAAACCCTGGGTATATATTATTCAAAATTTCCTCTTTGATTTCAAAAACCCAGGGGTATTTTCCCTTTCTTGATTTATTCAAATCTTTTAATCCTGCCTGCTATTTTTCAAAAATTTTAAAGCCGTGTCATCTATTTTCAAAATTTCTTTTTCCTCCATCATGAGAGAAATGATATTACCTATGAGGATTTTCAAAATCATAAAAATCTCAAAAATTTATGCAAAAGTCTTCAAAAGTTCAAATATTTTGATCTAATCCTTTTTAAATAAACTAACATGTCGATTTTCCTTTTCTAAATTAGGTTTTGAAAACCATTTTTGTCTTCAAAATCATCCCTCGTGTTGGTTTTCTTTTTTTCAAAAAATTGGTTTCGAACCACTATCTTCAAAATCAAACCTCATGATGATCTCTCATGATGATTCCCTTTTTTTAAAAGGATCAGATCTCGCGCTGATTATTCTTCTTGCAGTAGATTTCCTTTCCAAAAATTGATTTCTCACTTATCTTTTAAATAAACATTTTCGTTTCAATATCACATATGCAGGCAGGATCAGAAAAATTCATTTTTCTTAAAAAATTTCAGTTAATTTTGTTATCTTTATCAGTTTCATTCATTTTATTCATACTTTTATCAAGTTTACATCAATTTTTATCAAGTTTTATCAATTTTTCCTCAATTTTATTAAATTTTGTCAAATCTCTACCCTTTCAGGTTAAGGGATAAACCTGATACCTCCTTTCCATGAGGCATTTTTATAAATTTTATTCTTTTATTTCCCCCTCAAGTTAAGGGATAAACCTGACCCTCGTTGTCCGAGGTGTTCCCATTCAGGATAAGGGATAATCCTGAAACCCCTCGTAGGAGCAATAATGCTACCTACGGGAATTCTTTTGTAAAGACAATTTTTTCAATTCTTCTTGATTTTGTAAATGTTTATCAATTCCTCTTTTAAATTTCCCCCGAAATTCTATTTCTTTCACAGTGCCCTTTCAGGTTAAGGGATAAACCTGACCCTCATTATCCGAGGTGTTCCCATTGAGGATTCTTTTGTAAATACAAGTTTTGCCAATCTTTATTGATTTTCTAGTTTTATATCAATTTGCCTTCATTAAATTTTCTTAAATTCTATTCTTTTTCCCATTCAGGATAAGGGATAATCCTGAGACCTCTCGTAGGGGCAACAATGCTACCTATGAGAATTCTTTTTGCAAATACAAGTTTTATCGATCCTTATTGATTTCTAAATTTATATAAATTTCTCTTTAAATTCTATTCTTTTTCCCATTCAGGATAAGGGATAATCCTGAGATCACTCATAAGAACAACAATGCTACCTATGAGAATTCTTTTTGCAAATACAAGTTTTATCGATCCTTATTGATTTCTAAATTTATATAAATTTCTCTTTAAATTCTATTATTTTTCCCATTCAGAATAAGGGATAATCCTGAGATCACTCATAAGAACAACAATGCTACTCGTGAGAATTCTTTTTACAAAATAAATCAATTTCCTCAAATTTTCTCCATTTTTATCAATTTTTCATCAAAATTCTATCTCCTTCTATCTTCTCAAATTTTATTCTTTCTTTTTCCCATTCAGGATAAGGGGTTAATCCTGAAAATTGGACCGCATATCTGGTCCATCTAAATCATAGATCATAAAAATCTAAATCTTGTCATATCCCTTCTAAGTTCAAGTTTCAAAGTTATCTCGTCACAAAATCTTCTATTTCCCCTTCAGGTTAAGGAATAAACCTGAATCATTCTTTTCCTAAATTCTCATCAAATGTCTATTCCATTTACCCTTTAGGATAAGGGATAATCCTGAAACCCCAGCAATCATTCCTGTTTCAAATTTCTAAATATCTTAAAAATGCCGGCCCCCTTCCCAACTCTCAGTTAGAAAATCCGGTGCTCGTACTGGTTATTTTGCTAAAGTTTTCAAATCTAAAGATCAAGTTCAGTCCTCGTGTTGTTTGTCTCCCAGAAAGTCTCAATCTTAGATCAAATCATTAAATCAAAGGTCGTTAAATGAAATGTCCCAGCTACTTCACTGGTTGTTAAATGAAATGTCCTAGCTACTTCGTTGGTCGTTAAATGAAATGTCCCAGCTACTTCGCTGGTCGTTAAATGAAATGTCCCAGCTACTTCATTGGTTGTTAAATGAAACGTCCCAGCTACTTCGTTGGTCGTTAAATGAAATGTCTCAGTTTTTACTGGTTATTAAATGAAAGGTTCCAGCTACTTCGCTGGTCGTTAAATGAAAGGTCTCAGTTTTTACTGGTCATTAAATGAAAGGTTCCAGCTACTTCGCTGGTCGTTAAATGAAAGGTCCAAATTTTTACTGGTCATTAAATGAAAGGTTCCATCTACTTCGCTGGTCGTTAAATGCAAGGTCCCAGTTTTTACTGGTCATTAAATGAAAGGTTCCAGCTACTTCGCTGGTCGTTAAATGAAAGGTCCCAGTTTTTACTGGTCGTTAAATGAAAGGTTCCAGCTCCTTCGCTAGTCGTTAAATGAAAGGTCCCAATTTTTACTGGTCGTTAAATGAAAGGTTCCAGCTCCTTCGCTGGTCGTTAAATGAAAGGTCTCAGTTTTTTCTGGTCATTAAATGAAAGGTTGCAGCTACTTCGTTAGTCGTTAAATGAAAGGTCCCAGTTTTACTGGTCAGAATGTCCAAAATCATAAATTCAACTCAAGGTCTCATCAAAATCTATATTGAGTGATTATTTCACAAAGAATTCGTGAAAACTTTGCGAATTTGCTAAAAGCATTTGTTGATTCTAAATATTCTTACTGCACAAAAGAATTACCTCTGATTACCTCTAGTATTCTTTCCAAAAAGGTGAAACTTTTTGCAAAAGAGGTAAAATTCAAATCTTTTCCTGTTGATTAACCAAAAGGATTCAAGAAATATCCTCGGTATGATTGGCGAAAGAAATATTCGATGACATTGAAAAGCCATAAGCGAATTGATATTGATCATAGTTATGACGCAAGTTTTAAAAATGATTTTCTGGCAATGAAGATTTGGATCATATCCGAGATGAAGGAGTTTGTGAAGGATCCTTCCAGGGAAAGTTCAGATCACCATCGAGATGAAGGCGAGTGTGATGAACCTACCGACAAACCCTAAATGATATTTGAGTTCTGCTATCATCTAAAGACCTTTTGAACTAATATCATCAATATCTGAGATAAATGAAGGATCGAAACATCTCCAAGATGAAGGAGTTTGTGACTTACCCTTCCCCGAAAAAGAGAGAAAAGTCAAGACATCTCCAAAATGAAGGATGATGTAAAAAGCCCGAGAATTGCCTAATGACTCAAAAGGAGTGCAAAAACACCATCATGGGAAAAACACCCAGAAATCAAATTGTCAGAAGTCATCTTTTCTCATGTAAATTTCTTTTATCAATGTCTTTTTACTACTTGCTTTTATGAGATTAAGAGTATTTCTTCTCTTCTTATATCAAGGAAATGGATAGCCTCCTTGAAGAAATAAATCATCAGCGCTAAAATTTTGAATTTGACTATTAAAACTAAGGAGTTAGCCTCGTTGGAGGAAATACTCTAGGTAAAAGAGGGAATATCTTTGGCACACATGTGCACATTTTCAAGCGTTGAAGTCAACTATAAATTTATCTTATTGGCAAAATTTTCTAGATGTTCTAAAGAATGAAATAAATATTCAATATCCATTTTGGTGCAACCTAGCATTGTTCATATCCTCCAGAAGAGTTACCCCATTTAGTTGAAGT
The DNA here is from genome assembly GCF_984573655.1 of Nuphar pumila. Taxonomy (NCBI): domain Eukaryota; kingdom Viridiplantae; phylum Streptophyta; class Magnoliopsida; order Nymphaeales; family Nymphaeaceae; genus Nuphar; species Nuphar pumila. The sequence continues at coordinate 49,277,950 of NC_143257.1, read as the reverse complement.
ATCGCTCCTGTCCCATCACGGTTCTTCATCTGAGGAGTCCGTATGGTTGCACCCACTCAGGTTAAGGGTCAAACCTGTACTTTTTGCGAGAGGTCATTAAATTCAAAAGCTATTCCCTTTTAAAAAGCTTTAGGGAATCTCATCTTCCTCCTTTCGCAAACCCCTTTCGGATTTGTTCGTCAAAATTCCGAAGGTCCCATTATGGTTTCTTCACTCAAGGATTCCATTTGGTTGTCCCCTTCAGATTAAGGGTTAATCCTGAACCTCGCCCATTGAGGTATCTTCCTTTTTCAGGTTTTTGGTAAAACCTGAGTCTCGTTTTGACGAGGTTCCTCGTTTCAATGAGGTGTTTCCTTCTAGTCCCATCATGGTTCTTCCCATCAAGGAATCCATGCTTTGTATATCCATCCAGGACAGGATCCTATTTGAGCTTCATCTCATGAGGCATTTTCGCAAAAATGACCCATCAAGGTCCTCATATATTCCTTTCCCCATCCAAATTATCTTGATATATCTTCGTCCCATTCAGGTTAAGGGCTAAACCTGAGTCATTCCAAAGGCTGATCTTGTCTCACCCATGAGACTTGATCAAAATGCTTATCTTTTATCATTCGGGGATCTTCGCCCAAAGTCCCATCATGATTTCCTCAGTTCTATTATTCAGTCATATCATCTTCGAGGATTTCGTCTCCTCAAAGCCATTCAGGATATGGTATTAAGCCTGAGAAGCTATAATTCTTCCACACCCAGTTCAGATCTGTTGACTGGGGCATTTTCAAAATTTGGAGTGTTATCTTTGCCACTAAGCTTGACTTTTTGCCGGCTTAGTAGCAAAGAGGGGCATCTGTGAACACCCCAAAATTTTCAAAATCTTTTAAATATCCCCTTTTTGCCCCTGATGTCATTTTCTGAGAAATTGAGTCACTTTTAAATCTAAATTCGAGTTCATTTCTCAAGTTTTACTGAAATTAAATTCATTTTATATGTCTAACTTGATTTTGGATCCGGACCCATTGTCTAGATCTAAATCTGAGTCTCGTTGTCCAACTTTTAAATTAAAATTACAGAAAATACCAAAAATAGTTTTTAAATAGCTCGAACAGTCCATCTAACATCCGTTTGGATCCATCACGTTGTATTTCTCGATTCGAGTTTCAAAAACTCGAACATTTCTTTCAAAACTTGGCTCCAAACCCGTTCTTCTGAAGAAATTTTCCCAAAATGGTCTGAAATTCTCGAAAAAATACTTTTATAAATATTTCTCAGAAAAATACAAAAAATTAGTTTAAATCCTTGTTTTCTCGTAAATTTTAGGATTTTATTCCAAAAATATCAAAAAAATATAGAAAATGAAACTATATATGTATATATATATATATATATATATATATATATATATATATATATATATATATATATATATATATATAAAAGAAACCAAAAAATCAGTTTTTTTTAAAACACCTTTTTAAAAAAAATCAAGTTTTTACAAACCTCCTCTTTGTAAAAACCCGAGAGTAAAGGGGGCCTCTTTCGTAAATAATTTTTTAGGGTTTTCTTTGAAAGCCCTTCATAGGAAAAGAGGGTGAGGGTGCCTTCTCCCTCTCTCGCCAAAACCCTCTCTGGCCCCCGAAACCCCCTCTCTCGAACTCCAGAACCTTACTCCTCCATCTCCCGATCTCCCTCCATCTGCCTTTGCCCTCTTCCTCCTCCCCTCATCCCTAACAAACTCCAGCCGATTCCTCCTTCGCGAACCTCCTTCCCCCCTATAAAAGAACCACACATGAGAACCCTAAAACGACCGCTTCTTCACCCCCGCACCTTCTCCTTCCTCCTTCAGCAACCCGTTTTCACCCCTCCATAGCTCTAATCCTCTTCTTCTTTATTTTGTACTAAAAGAAATTTGGCAGCCGAGTATCGTTCCTCAAGGTAAGTGGACATTCGCCTTCCTTCTGTGATTTCTTCAACCGTGATTCTTCTTCATTTTGTTTTTGTTATTTTTCCCTTTACCAAACTACCTCGAGGCACCATCTAGAAGATCGAACTGCATAGTTGCAACGTCAACCTAGGCATGCAATATCAAAAGGAATGAATCATTCCGACAATTTTTTTTTTATTTTTGCTTGTTTCATTTCTTTCTTTCTTCTTTTTAGTTTGCTTCTGAATCCCTTGATATTTCGGTATGCTTTACTTAGTTTATAATTCCTTTTCTGCATTTCGTATGGATCAATTTCTCTTATGACTTTTTTTTCTCTTATTTGGGTTCGTTACTTATAATTTTTGTTGATCCCTCGTTTCTTGTTTTCTTCATCCTTCAATCCCAAGCTTTTGATCGGTCTTCAAAGCTCCAGCATACCCACAGAACACAGGGGGCATCACCTCTCATTCTGAAATTCAAGAATCCTAATCCCAACCAGCAGATCTGCGACTATCATGAAAATAAACCAACACAACAATCTATTGAGAAAGCATTTTATGGGTCATTCGCAAATGCCTTGTTCTGTTTCACTGAAAACTGAACCTCTTATGAGTGGCCATATCATGAGCTTCTATAGGTCTCCTTTGGACCTTTGATGGAGCATCTCAAAAATCCCCTCTCCATCAACCCTGTATCTGGAGCTTTGAATGCTCACAGGGTGGAATTCCATTCCATCAAATTGCTTCTGGACTATTCTATTCACGAGCTGTCTTGCAGTTGCAATTTCGAGTTCATCTAATCTATGATCAGGTTCTTTTTTATGCTACATGGAGAAATTGTCAAAGCACTAAGTTGATACTATTGGGCAAGGCAAGGAGGCTTCTAGATGTTCGAAGCTCAATCTGAGAAAGAAGGTAGCCGGCTGAAAGTAGTGGAAATTCTGGAGCTGATGGCAACCCCATGCTGTAGTTCTACACCGATGATACACCAGGGCTCACGAACATCTCCTAATATCGTCCTCACCATGAGCATCTTTTTCTTTTCAGGTTGCGGTTCTGTAGGTGGTAGTCAGAAGTTAACGAGCCCTTGTTAACACCAGAAGCGATTTGGTTCATCATTCAGGTGGACTCGCAATAGAGGCGTCTGCTTAACTATCATTTGGCATCAAAGCCCAACAATTCTCTTAACCATGGCAGCGAGTTCTTCCTGTTTCATACCCATTCATCATGCGTTACATATTCTGAGATGGGGCATCAGTTAATTTTCCATAGATAAATTCATAGTGATACTTGATTAGCAAATTGACCTTTTTTTAAAAAAAAAATAAAGTCAGAAGTCGATTTGCTAATTGGTTTTGAGGCTCTCTGTTGGGCGTTAAACTGTCATTGATCTCTCGATTCATGGTCTAGCATATTCTCTTGTTTGTGTCTTATTCTAAGTTTTAATTCCCCTCTTGTGCTTTGATCTTTCTAATAAATAATAGATCCATTGTTTTTATTTTGCCCTCAATTTGTCTCTAATCTGTATTAATTTTAGTAATTCTGTGTTCTGAAAAATAGAAGAGGGGTCGGGTGTGTTTTTCTCTCCATTTGTGTTGGGTTGTATATGTCTGCAAGAAAGTTTTAAGTCTTGATCTCAATACCTTGTATGTTTGATTTTCCTTCGTGATGATATTTTGCCTATGTGATGGTAAGGGCAGGGATTCTGTATACAGTAAAGGGAGCTATGAGAATCTCAGAATTGAAGAAAGTAAGATGTTTAAGTCTGAACTGGTGGTGATCACATCACTGTGTTATAAAATGTGAGCTTGATGGCGTTGGCACATGCAAGCTTGATTGTTCTGTGTTTTGAAAATACATGTTTCTTCTCCAGTTCTTCTTCTTTTTTTTTTTGCATTTGAGTGTGATTACCCTTAATTAAACTATCCTCAGTAGGTGACGTGGAGTTAATTTACTTTCAAACTTATCCCACCAATTTTACTGTTCATTCTTGGATTTCATGCATCAGCCTCTATTTCTGAATATATTCTAACCATTTTAGCTTTTCACAAGGTATTGGATGTGGCAGCACTTTGAAGAACCATGTCGTTTGGGCCAGGGACGCAGAACAGTCTTCTTGCCCTTGCATTGGCCAACAAATTCTTTCAGGATCTCCTTTGATGTTGTACCACCAGCAATATCAGTTTTTACCATGGGATTTTTCCCTGGTCGTGCTTTGGGCTAGGAAAAGAGACCAGTCTGTGTAAACATTGGAATTTCCTCATGTAAATTCCACATGTGTGTCTTGTGGAATTTTATCCTCGACCAATGCTTTGATCTTCTTTATTGTATTTTCTATATGGTGTTATATTATCCTTGAAAGTTTTAAGAGCCATTGGTGATTGTAGTAGAGATGCACTGCATGGTCTCTATTATCCTTTCTTTATCTATATTTTTGCGATATGTATGATAATATGAGAAAAAATCACATGCTAAACCAAAAAGAGAAAAATAAAACTAAACAGTGTTGATAGGATTGGTTGATGCCAGGGTAAAGAAATTTTAGTTTTACAGGTTAGTAATTTTGCACTGAAACTGTTTCACCATCTCGTATATCAGAAATGTTGGTCTTTATTCCCTTTTAATTATGTTTCTCTGAGGTTCTGCAAAGCTGTATTGAACTTGATTTCTTGTTTTATTAAGTTTTAGCTCAGAAAGCCTTGGCTCCTCTGATTGACTAAAAGGCGGGTATGAAGGTAAGCCCGACAACTACAATACCTCTTATTCATAGCCAATGAACTGTCTTTATGTACAAATTCTGTTCTTTCATGGCAGGGCATAAGTCTGATGCGTCCATGAGAGTAAAATGTTGATATATCTTATTTCAAGGGATTGCCACTTTGTAAAGGCTGCCATAGCATTTACTAAGAACTTCATAGCATGTCATTTGGTTTTTCACAACCTTCATCATGGCATTGCAATACACAGGCACATTTAGTTGGTGTACAACATGCCATCATCCCAGTTTAGTTCTAGCTCAGAAGCAAGAAAAGTGAAACTAAATTCTTAGTTTTGTCAGTTTAGTATCATAAGATTAGACAATTTTTGGCTTTCCATGTTTTTTTTTTCTCAGATATAGTTGATTGTGGGTATCAAGTTGGTGTTTATTTGTTTTCATGACATTGTTTTCGTTTTAACCTTCAATTTGCGAGTTCCTGGTTATTAAGAATTCTCATTTAATTCAATTTAGTGAATCCTATAACTGATCCATTTGATGTTTTTGCACCTTCCTTAAATAGCCTTTCAATTTCTAATGAGGCGTTCATTCACTTTGTGAATTGTGAATATATTTATTGTTTTCCATGCTTCTCTAAATGAATTAAATTACTTATTCTGCGAATGGAACATTTGGAGTTCTGTTTTTCATGCTGCTTCTCCTACGGAATTTAATTACCGACACATTTTTTAGTGACTCATTTGATTATATGATTGCGCTTTTCGTAAGGTGTTGCTTTAAAATTTTAAGATGGATATTGCATACTGACTAGCTAGTGTGGAACTTAATTTTGAATGAAATTCTAATGATGGTGCCTTCGATGGATGGTGAATTTTTTTCTAAATTCATGCAAACCGTATGTTGAAATTTTGCAGGGAAGTTGTCGGTCGCCCGGTTCGATCTTGTGACACTAGTGAATGTTTTGGATCCTGGTAAGGTAAAGGATATCCTTTCAAACAAGTTTGGTCACTTTTAGAAGCCACCAGCAGGCCCTGTTGAAAAGCTCTTGGCTTTGGGAGTTTCTAGCTTGGAAGGAGAACAGTGGGCAAGGCACAAAAGGATGATCAATCTTGCATTTCACCTAGACAAATTAAAGGGGATGACACCTGCATTTGTTACCAGTTGCCATGAGTTCGTCAAGAGATGGGAGAAGTCAATTGATCAAGGATCAAGTGAATTGGATGTGTGGGTTGAACTCCAGAATCTTACAGCAGACGTGATCTCAAGAACAACCTTTGGTAGCAGCTATGAAGGAAAACATGTATCTTGCTGTAGCTTTTGTATATTTCCATAAGCACAAACAGCTACCATACTTTACCTCCTGCATTGTCCATTTCATATAAAACTCGATTTGTTGAAGGCCTGTACCCATTACAGGTTACCAAGTTTGTAAGTGTCACAATAAGAAGGAGCTGCTTCGATCAAATGTTACAATATCAAAGAATAGAATTCTGAACTCTTTCTAAAAGCGAATTTCTGTCAACTGCGCTAAGGGTTGGCAAGGATGGGATTGAAGCAGGAATTAAATTTGTGTCAGGTTCAGTTCCCAGACCTGCAGCTAGGGTTGGTGTTGGTGGCCTTGCCCGGGTGGTAATTCTCTTTGCCTTAAAGTCATTTATCTCCACAGTCTTTTGTTCTACTCAAGATGTCCTCGTGTGGTAGTGCGGAAATTGAAATGCTAACAGGTAAGAATCTCTTCAATCATTCTTTTATTCTATTTCTATGCTCAGGTCTGACTGTGAATTGCTGCTGTGAATATTATGTAGTCTTATATCTTATCATATGCTGCCATTATTCATATTTGAAATTTGCCTGTTGCTTTTATATGCAGAAATTATTTAAATAATTAGATTGTTACAACTTGTCTAACACATTGATGGCCCTTGCCCTCCCCTGTGCTCATGTACTACCTATATCATGTCCAACTGTCAGCATGTTTACCCCAGTTTCAGCATATGGCTCGGTCACCTTCACAGCATCCTGCTGCACCCATATACCTGTTGTGGCTTCTTCATCTGCCACCATGCAACTTGCTTGCCATACCATTCCTCCTATATATATAGATATATACATATATATACATTCATGTACACACACACACACACACACACACATATATATATATATATATATATATATATATATATATATATATATATATATATATATATATATATATATATATATATATATATATATATATATATATATATATATATATATATATCATGTTTTCCACACTTTTAGATCTCAAATGCCTTGACACGTGAGCATTCTTTTACTATTCACACCCATATGGTATGTATAAGTTTTCTTCTGCTTTTCATACTAACCAGTTGTTTTGCAGGGAATATATGGAAAATATCATTACTTGGAGTTGTAAATTCAATATCATGTATTGTAATCTTAATGAGAATTTACATTTCTTGCTTTAGGTAGAATGAATGAGCATCGTAAATATTATAAATTACTTACTTTCATGATTTTTGCCTTTATTTCTCGAATTCTCACAATGGTGAAACACGACTGACACGTGCACCATTTTGTAAGAGGTAATTAACCCTAAGTTGATGATTTACATCAATGGCCATAGTCAGGATGTAAACAAACTTAGGATTTTTATCTTTTATAAAATAACACTGGATCCACACTGGATCCTTTTTCAAAACTCATCATATTTTCTTTAAATATTTTCCTCTTTTATCAGAGTTTAATTTAAAATTAATTCAATGTATATACCAATGGCCATAGTTACGGTATATTCAGAGTTAATTTCATATTAATCTCTATAAAAGCACCAAAAATGTGTTTTATTCTTCACTTGAATTTAAATTTGATTATTATGTAATACATTTAATGACCATAGTCAAGAGTTTATTATATCATTAATCTTATTTACATTCATTTAAAGAATGAAATATGGTTATCAAATCCAATTTCGAAAATTATTTAAATTCATTCATCATTTAGGATAGAGCTGCATCATATTTTCAACATTCCTTTTTCAAAGTTCCAAGTGATGTTATTATCTTCTTCAATCAATCTTCAATTCTTGTAAAATCCAATTCATCTTTTCATTTTCGATTTTATTTCATTTTTTTAATCTCAAAGTCCAAATTAACTTTGAGATTTCAAATTCATTTGGTATTAAAAAATTCCCATTCAAATCAGATTTCAAAGTTCAAATTTGACTTTGAAATTTCAAATTCATTTTATATTCAAAATTTTCAATTCAAATCAGATTTCAAAGTTCAATTTGACTTTGAGACTCCAAATTCATTTTATATTCAAAACTCCAATCAAATTCAAAAGTTCAATTTAACTTTGACATTCTTGATTCATTTTCTAAATTCCAAATTCAAGCTCCAAATTCAGGTCCAATTCGACTTTGAAATTCATTTATTCTCATATCAAGTTTGAAATTCCAAATCCAAAGTTAAATCCAAATTACATCTTGGATCTCAGACTTCAGATCCAAATCCATTTTAGGATCCAGAATCCAATTTCACCTTGGATCTCAGACTTCAGATCTAAATCCATTTTAGGATCCTGAATCCAATTCCACTTTGGGTCTCAAACTTCAATTCCAATTCCATTTTAGGGTCCAAAATCCAATTCTACTTTGGATCTCAGATTCCAGATCCAAATCCATCTTAAGATCCAAACTTCGAATTTGAATTCCAGATTTCAAATCAAATTCTATTTTCAAATTCCAACTTTCAAATCCAATTCCATTTCATTTCCAGATTTCAAATCTAATCCCATTTTTTCAGATCTCATCCAAACTTCCTAAATCCATTTCTATTTTTAAATACTTTGGACTTCTCAAATTCGTCTTGATTTCAAATTTTAAATTTAAATTCCATTTCAAATTTTGTCTCTTCTCCTAAATCTCAGTTCAAAGTCCATCTTCTAAACTTTGAAAATTTCTTTTTATTCCCTTTTATCTCAGCTTTAAATCATTCTCTTTCCAAAATCAAGATTTATTCTTCCAACTCTAAATTACTTCAAAGACTTAGAACTTCTCTGATCTATCTCAAGTTCTAAGTTAGATTCAACCATTCATAAATCATTTCTTCATTCTATTGTCAAGTCTATCTCAGAAATACTTGGAGATTTTCAAAACATTTTTCCAAAAGAGCATACATCCTTGCATCACACAAGCATGATTCTTTGTGCATTTTAGACTTAGGATAAATTCTTAGATAAATATTTAGGCAAAGCAAAAGGCATAGATTCGATCCTTGGTTTGATTACCCTGGTAAAGGCGCCAGGAACGGTCGAACCTCGTACCGACGAGCGAATCCCGTCTCTCCATTTTCCCGCAAATATTTTTAAAACGGAGGTGAGTTATTTGCTAAATATTTTCAAATCAAGGTCAAGTGAAACCCCGCAAAAGAGTTCCTATTCTCTCTTCTTTCTTTTCTCTTCTCTCTTTCTTTCTGTCTTTTATTTTCTCCCTTCAAAAAGGAAGAAATAAAGGTTGGAAATGAAAAGAGAAGGAATAGAGAGAAACCACCAAGAGATGAAAAAATTTGTGATGATCACATAGGGGCATGACTGACCCGCATGTGCTCATTGATGGAGGCAGTAGCCTCAATATCTGCCCAAAAATGACAGCCAAAGCCTTGGGATTAAAAGAAGAAGATTACATGCCTGATCCGATCATAATCTACAGCCTCGATAACCACGGGCAGACTGCCAAAGGGAAAATCTTTTTAGAAATCTTCATCAACTACTCAGTTCATAGGGTCCTGTTCCATGTTGTTAATGTGTTGCCAACCTACAATCTTCTGCTGGGACGAACATGGATCCACAATGCCAATGTTGTTCTGTCGACCCTCCACAAATGCATAAAATGGTCTAAGGGAGGGATGATCACTGCCATTTTGGGAGAAGATCCCAAAGAGAGGCTGCCAACCTATGATCCCCCGTCCGACATTTATAGCAGACATCCCCAGCATCCGAGAAAGTGATGAGATCAACCTCAACGAAAGTTTAGAGATGTTGAAGCTGAAGGATGTTCAGGAAGAAGAAAATATTGCAGCCATGGTCCAATGGCAAGGACCCCATTTCTTCAAGCTGAAAGGACGTATCAACTACACCTCTTTCAAAGATCATCCCTTATTCCCTCAATTTTCAAAAGCGAAAAGGGGATTTGATCTGCTGATAAAGCATGGGTAATAGCCATTTAACGGCATGGGAAAGAATGAAGATGGTATAGTGGAATCAATCATTCCTGCTCGACATTCAACCAGTTCAGGGTTGTGGTTCACCGACAAAGCCTCCAGCAAGGAAACCATATTTGTCAGAGGAACCAAATGAGGAGGATAATGTCTTAGTTTTCCTGCTTTCTGTTCTTGTTTTTCCAATTAGACTTGTAGGGACAACACAATCCCAGTCTCTTGTGTCCTTTGTCAAGTCTTGTAAATATTTGATCGTCGTTCTCGACTTTATTGAAATCAATGAAATCTTGATCTTCTCTTCATATTTGAGTGCTTATCATTCTTGTTTATATTTTGTAACGCCCCAAAATTTTAAACTTTATAAACCCCTTGGAATAGTTGGAAAATTTCTTTTCTTTACAGAGTTTATTTTTAAAATCAGTGGAAATGATTTCTTTAAAAGAAAAAGGACAAGTTTGACAACTTTGGGCACGTTAGCGAGAGAACAAGGATTTACCATGAATGATCTGCAATAATACTTAGAAAACCATTTCTTCTATTAAAAGAAAGTGTCAGGTTTGTACAAAATTCGGATTTCCTCTAGGGAAAACCGTAACAAAAACCAAAATATCAAGGAGAAGAACTACAAGCAGAAGCAGTGGATCCTGAAGTCATCTCACAGTCGCGTCATTGCCTGTGATGCACCTATTCAATGCCTGTACCCATGAAATGGGTTAGTTTCATGAAAAACTAGTAGGTGAGCACAAGAACAAAAAGAACTAAATTAGGCGTAAATAATTAATGCAGCAAGTAGCAACGAGCAAACTAAGCAAATAAGCTAGTGATTCTACTTAAGCAGGTAAGTCAAGCAAATAAGCTAATCCAAAGAGCTTAAACAAGCAATTTACACAAGCAAGCTAAGCAGAATAAACTGAAGAGGCAAGTTAGGCAACTAAGTTAAGCATGAAAACTAACACACGAGCTATCTGCACACGAGCTAAAAGCTAGAAGGCTGAGTGGAACAAACTAAAAAGGTGAGCATGCACAATTTAGTTATTACTTGTTAACCGGCCATGCGTGTACATGCATGGCATGTGAGTCAAAACAGCCGAGACCAAGCTGAGAGTTCATTATGCTATGTACTTTAAGATACATTGGTTGTCTGACTGAATCATATTCCTATGGAGACGACCGATGATCGAGAGAGTAAGTCCTCAAGGCCTGATAGGGATGCATCCATAAGGCTATCTTTTGGTAGCCCCTATCGCCTAACCTCCGATGACTAGGGAAGCCGAGTCTTTTGCCCGTAAATATCCATTAAAGGCATGTCAATCGGAGTTGGTATCATTCGTCCTCTCTCTTGGCGAAGCCAGGCTGAATTGAGTGCGACGAGGTTTCTTAGTCGTCGCCTCATTCTTCATGCTTTGGTCCATTAGACCAAACGAACATCTTACCTGTGAAGGCGATCCCATTTTTATGTGTTTCCAACAACATGCACAAAGCACTTAATCGAGGTCATAAGACCATCTCATCCAATCATCGTAGTACTAACATGCCTCACATGTTCAAGAGTACACTACGAGGAAAGGGTTATAGGTCCTCAATAGGAGCCTCAGCAGTGTGTTTCACAAAGATATAATATTTTAAAAAGTTATTTTAACATTCTAAATCTTTTGAAATGATCAACAACTTGCCTATATATGGCATATGATTTTCTCGAATCTCACATCCAACAACGCAGTGCCTGGATACTACGCAAGTCTCGACACTGGTCTTGGTAAATGGGCATCGCAAAAGAACCCATCACCCAACAACTTGATTTTGCCCCAGATCAAGGATTTTCCTGAAACGTATCGGGTTAACAAAAATAGTAGAAAAGGTATTCCCCCTGAATACGCTGAGTTGGAAAGGCTTAGATGCAATCACACATCACCCAAAAAGGGGGGTTGTGATCATCGCAAAATTTTTCCTCCTGTTCCTCTTTTCCTTTCTCTTCACCTTTCTAGCCTCTATTCCCTTTTTGAAGGGGAATAAAAGATAGAAAAATAAGAGAGAATGAGAAAAGGAAGAAGAGAGAGGAACTCTTTTGCAAGGTCTCACTTGACCTTAATTTTTAAAATATTTAGGAAAATTACTCGCCTCCGTTTTTTAAAATATTTGCGGGAAAATTGAGAGACGGGGTTCGCTCGTCGGTACGAGGTTCGACTGTTCCTGACACCTTTACCAGGGGTAATCAAACCAAGGATCAAATTTATGCCTTTTTGCTTTGCCTAAATATTATCTAAGAATTTATTCTAAGTCTAAAATGCACAGAGAATCATGCTTGTGCAATGCAAATGTAGAAATATATGCTTTTGAGAAAACACTTTTGGAAATCTGAGATTTTCCAAGTGATTCTAAAGAAAATGTGATAAGGGAATGAAGAAATGATCTTTTGAATATTTGAATTTAACTTAGAACTTAAGATAGATATGAAAAAGATGTTTGAAGTTCTAAGTCTTTGAAATAATCAGAGTGAAATTTGGAAAATAAATCTTGATTTGAAAAGAATGATTTGAAGCTGAGAGGAAAAGAAATGAAGTTTCAGAGTCAAAAATGGACTTTTGAATTTTGAACCTGGATTCAGGGGAGGAGATGAAATTTGAAATGGAATTGAATTCCAGATTCGAAGTTTGAAATCAGAGTGAAATTTGGATTTTGAAAAATCCAAATGGAATTTTGAAAATAGAATTGAATTTAAGAAGTCCAGATGTGATTTGAAAATGAAAATGGGTTTTGAAATCTGAAATAGGATTTGATCTGAAACCTGGAAATGGATTTTTGATCTGAGATATAGAATGGATTTTTGATCTGAAATCTAGCATCCTAAATGGTTTTGGATCCGAAGTCTGGAATCCAATATGGAGTTGAATCCGAAATCTAGGATCCTAAATGGAATTGGATCCAAAGTCTGAGATCCAAGATGGAGTTTGAATTCTGGATCTAGAATCCTAAATGGGATTGGATCAGAAGTCTGGGGTCCTGTGATCATCGCAAAATTTTTCCTCTCTTGGTATTTCTCTCTCTTCCTTCTCTTTTCCTTTCCAACCTCTATCTCCTCCTTTTTGAAGGGAGGAAAATAAAAGACCAAAAAGAAAAAGAGAAGAGAAAAGAAAAGAAAGAAGAGAGAGAGGAAATATTATGCAAAGGTCTCACTTGACCTTAATTTGAAAATATTTGAGAAAATAACTCGCCTCCGTTTTTGAAATATTTGCGGAAAAAACTGGGAGACGGGATGCGCTCGTCGGTACGAGGTTTGACTGTTCTTGGCGCCTTTACCAGGGGTAATTGAACCAAGGGTCGAATTCATGCCTTTTTCTTTGCTAAGAAATTATCTAAGAATTTATCCTAAGTCTAAAAATGCACAAAGAATCATGTTTGTGCAAGTGCAAGAATGTATGCTCTTTCAAAAATGATTTTGGAAACCTCCAAGTGTTTCTTGAGATGAGTTTGATAATAGACTGAAGAAATGATTTTTAACTTAGAACTTTAAGATTTAAAATTCTAAGTTTTTGGAAATAGTCAGAGTTTGGGAAGAATGAATCTGGATATTGAAAAGAGATGTTTTTTTGAAATTTAAGATAAAAGGAGAAGCAAAGAAATTTCAAAGTCATAAATGGACTTTGAATTAGAATAAAAATGAAATAGAATTGAATTCTAACTTTGAAGTTTGAAATCAGAATGAAATGTGGGAAATCTAAAATAGAATTGAGAAGTAAGATTGATTGGAATTCAAGAAGGAATTTGAATCCAAAGTCTGGATTCTAAATTGAGATTAAAATCCAAAATGGAATTGAATTCTGGATTTAGAATCCTAAATAGGAGTTGAATATGAAATCTAGGATCCAAGATGGAATTGGATACTATATCTTAAATGAAATTGGATCTGAATCTGAGATCCAAGGTGGAATTGGATCAAAAATTTGGAATGGAATTTGGATCTGAGATCCAAAATGGAATTGGATTCTGAATCCTAAGATGGATTTTGGATCTGAAATCTGAGACGCGAGATGAGATTGGGTTCTGGAACCTAGAAATGGGTTTTGGATCTGAGATCCAAGACGAGATTGGATTCCGGATCCTAGAATGGATTTGGATCTGAAGTCTGAGATCCAAAGTGAAGTTGTATTCTGGATCCTAAAATAGAATTGGATCTGAAGTCTGAGATCCAAAAAGTAAAGATTTATAAGTGAAAAATCCGAATCCAAGTTGAGATTAGGATCTAGCTTTGGACTTTTGGATTTTCAAAATTGGTTTGAGAATGAATTTCAAAGTCAAATTGGACTTTAAATTTAAACCTTGAATTTGGAATTTAGAAAATGAATCAAGTTGGATTTAAACTTTGAATTTGATTTCAATGTTTGGATTTAAGAAATGAGATAGAATTGATAAATTTAAATAGGAATTTGAAGAAGAGATATTCAAAATAAAAAAGAATTTTGAAAATATGATGCAATTCTATCCTAAATGATGAATGAATTCAAATAATTTTGAATTTGGATTTTGAAAATCATATTTTATTCTTTACATGAATTGAAATAAGATGGAAAATATAATACATCCTTCACTATGGTCGTTGAATGTATTATATAATAATCTATATTTAAATTCAGATGAAGAATAAAACATATTTTTGTGCTTTTATAGAGTTTAAAATGAAACTAACTCTCAATATACCCTGACTATGGCCATTGGTATATATTTTGAGCCAATTTTAAGTTAAACTCTAATAAAAGAAAGAAATATATGAAAATATGATGATTTTTGAAAAGGATCCAGTGTGGATCCAGTGTTATTTTATAAAAGATAAAAATACTAAGTTTTGTTTACATCCCGACTATGGCCGTTGATGTAAATCATCAACTTAGGATTAATTACCTCTTACGAAATGGTGCACGTGCCATTCGTGTTGCCATTTGTGAGAATTTGAGAAATAAAGGCAAAAATGCATGAAAACAAGTAATTCATGATATTTATAATGCTCATTCATTTTATCTAGAAGCTGGAAATGTAAATTCTCATTAGACCTAATTTATTACAAAAATTGAAAATACCATTCCCAAGAAATGGCAGTTTCCACATATTCCATTGCAAAATTCAAGTTTTGATGAGTAAAAGGGGATATAAAGACAAATATCATATTGGATGACGGAATGCTCATGCCTACGTTTCAAACTAATGAAATTCTGATGTGTCATGAATGAGGAAACTTATGTATTTACATGATGGAACGGATACCTATGATGCTTATATAATATGTTATGACAAGATGCAAACATAGGGGTAATATACATATGATGTACAAGGGGTCGATATGTATATGGGTTTTGAACCATGATGAGCATACACAATGATATAAGATACCTAAGTGCAAGGGTTAAATGCATATAAGTAGTGATGTTTGGAAGACTATGATTCATACTGAAGCAAGAATTTTATTGTGGAAACAAAGGGAATCACAACAACCAGAGAAGTGACACAACAATTTTTGGAATTGCTGTGAAAAACACGAAACACAACGGAGCTGCTATGAATAGTTGAAACCATAGTAGTTCATTAATGAACTTACTATGGGAAAGACAGACCATAGTGGTTCCTTGTGAACCACTGTGAAAAATCACAGCTATAGTAGTTCTTTGATGAACTACTATAGAAAGGTGTTGAGAAACTCTGTTTTGATGTCACATAATATGATACACTGTCGTATTTGATTTTATATGATATGATAATATGTCCTCTTGAAAAATGTTATATTATGACTGAATATGTTTTGCCATAAATCTAACGAGTATTTGATGCAAGGATATCTCACCCAAAAAGGATGGAGACTTTCTGTTCAAGTACAACTAGTGCAATCATACTCCTTGAAGAAAAAAAGCTTGATGAGCCATGCATTCCTAAAGTTCAACTGAAGAGATCGGCTACCTCAAGATGAAGATTTTTTTTCTTCTTTAGAGTCATATGTAACAGAACCTTCAGGAACATGCATATTGCATATTACATACTCATTCATAAAAACTATATCATAAAAGTATACGATAGTTTCAAAAAGCTCCTTTTTGAAAACTAATAATTGTACCTTCTTACAACCATTTATGAAAAAGGTATTTTGACATGATTTCAAAATGTAATAATTGTACCTTACATCATATACAAGACAACATGAAAAGAAATGTAGGAAAAAGACAAAACATGAAATCGGCTACATAAAGAAAAACAAATATAATATGTTTTTGAAAAGACTCTAGTTACCTTCTTTAAAGAAATGATTTTAAATATGGGTAAAAGACAAAACATGAAATCGGCTACATAAAGAAAAACAAATATAATATGTTTTTTGAAAAGACTCTAGTTATCTTCTTTAAAGAAATAATTTTAAATATGGGTAAAAGACAAAACATGAAAATCGGCTACACAAAGAAAACAAATATAATAAAGGTTTTGATAAAGACTCTAGTTACCTTTCTACAAACCCATAGAATGTCGACTTACTTGAAGTCATCATTCTCTCTATACAAGCATTTAATACCTCCTGTAAGAAATCCTTGTTTAATATCCTTCTCAAGAATGTCGACCTTCTTGTAGTCCTCATTCTCTCTGAAGACTTTGAAAAACACAACATAAAGAAAACACTTGACATGACTATGTACAAACAAATATCTCAAAGCACTCATTGTACTTACACTCATTTAAAGTAAAGAAGTACTTATGTACCTTAAATCATTAATTAGAATAAAGACAAAACTACAATCCAACGTTCAATGTACTATTGTAAGAAATAGACTTTTTACATAAAATATGTATTACCTAAAATATTACAACGACTAGTGTACCCTATATTTTACTTTTATGGAAAAAGGCATTCTCGAATTTCTCTAAAAGATGTTTTTGAAATGACATAACATTTCACATTTCAAAAAGGCTATGATTTCAAAATGTAACAACTACTTTTTTAAAAGCTATATAAACACACTCAAATAAACTATTCAACATGGAATGGAATAGACGTGTGAGCTTACAACGAGAAAAATTCTATTCATTATTTGAAAAGAGAGCCTTGAAAAAGAAAGAGAAAAAGAAAAGAAAGAAAAGAGAAAAAGTCAAGTCCAGCTCTTTGACAAAGAGTATCCTCTGAGTGACAAACAGAACATTCTGAGAATCCTTCATTCGTGCATTCATATCATTCTGAAGGTTCTATAGGAAGTATTGTAACTCTGTTATTCATTGTATTCCTTCTTTGTTGAAAGAAGTAGACCTCTGAGAAAGAGGGTGTTGTCCTTCTCTGTTTAGAGAAGAAGACCTCTGTGGAAGAGGGTGTGCCCCTTCTCTGTTGAGAGAAGAAGACCTCTGAGGAATAGAGTGTTGTACTATTTATCCGGTGACTCAGATGATATAGTGGAAAGCTCAAGTGGTTTGCTTGAGGACTGGATGTAGGTCTGGGTATTGACCGAACCAGTATAAATTCTGTGTTTTATGTGTTGTGCTTTATTGCCTGATTATTTTATTTTATCGATCTTTATCGTATTTCACTATTCACCCCCCTCAAGTGGAATTTCAAAAGGAAGAGTCATAGTGGTTCCTTGTGAACCACTGTGGAGGATTCACTACCCTATGATGAGATAATCAACACTTGCTGTGATGGGGTGTTTAGTTATGTTGTCAAGAATGAATTTGATGGAATGATGCAAATGCTAATTAGAATATTAGATGACGAATGAACTGTGGACCCTGGTGAGATATTACAAAAGTCAAATGACAGGTTATGTGAAATCTCATAACGTGAACTGGAGGAGGCATTTAGGTAGTGCTAGTTAACTGGTGTTCAGGCTACCAACTACATGCAGATGATAGGCTGCACTATGTATGGATAATATACAAATGATAAGGCAAGGTACCAGCAAGGATATGCAGGTAGAAGTGTATATGCGTGCTGTAAGGAAATATGAAGTTGACAATATAAGCTACTGTGTGGAGTGTAGCAGTAGAGGAAATAGTGTAAAGTGGAGTGGAAAGGGGAATAGTGGTTGTGAAAACGGGGAAAGGTTAGGAGGGTGGGCAGCTGGAGTGAAATATATATAGAGTAGGGTTGAAGTGTATTATATTTGCAAGAGGGGTTAGCCTATATAGGGATAACTGTAGCAAGGCTGCAAGGTAAATGAAGGTAGACACACAAGACACACAGAAAAACGAGTAGGTATCATAGGATGGAAGTGGGGTGCTAAAGCTACAGTGCAAAATAGTATCATTACTATACAGGAAAATGGTAATGAGTATGAAGGAGGTTGCTGTGTAATGATGGATACAACAAGTTGGAGGCTGCAAGTGACACAATGGCTGGAGATTATGACAGGATAAATATAGATACTAGTCCACCACAGGGGACAAATGGATACACGTACTGGTAGTGTACCTGTATAAGTAAAATGGGCAGCTGATCAGTGGATATATTGTTATCAGTTATAGTGCAATGACAACCGTGACATGTTGTAAGAGATGGTGTGCAGAGGAATGTAAGGTTGGTGTCATAGTCAGTGCTAAGTAGAGAAAAGCATGTAGTATTGTTGATAGAACAAGCAACTGAAGGTAGTTTGAACCACCAGTGAACTAACATTACATACCATATCTAAACTAGTGTGAGATACAAGTGGCTAATATTTATAAGTTTGCAGGACTGGTATGGTAGATCAATCGATAAATAGGCAAGGATACAACGATGGATACTGTGATATGCTGTTGTAAAGGGGAGCACAACACAGGTGAGGCTGCAGCAGATGGTGCTGCTATAGGTGGGCAACGGGGAAGTATTTACAGCAATAAAAAACTTCAACAAAAAGCATCCCAACAAAACAATAAATAATAAGAATAAAAAAAAAAGAACTCGATAATACTAGTGAAGGCAACGAACTAGGCAATAAGAATGAACAGTATAATACCAAATGATGTAGAGAGCTGCTAGTTCCAGGTAGTGAAAATTTTGTTTGCAATGCAGCAATATGAAACACCACCTGCGAATAAAACAGAGGAGAGAGGAATTTTAGTCAAATGATGATCACGAAATGAGAGGGGGATCGAGCTGGACCATACCACTCGTAAATCTACTTAGCCCTTACGCACATAGGCCACCAATATCGTTTATTGGCAGTCAGATTCCCACCTGAGGCCAATGTAAGCACATTTAATCTGCTACCAGAGTTCTCATTCCTGGCACCAACCATGTTTCCCTTGGAACCTGTAAGTCGAGGATCAATGCTGCCTCAAAGGGAAATTATCAGTTCAGGAGCATCATCTTGGTTGCCTGCGTGCACATATGTACAATTTTGTACATGCTGCCTCTCCATCCTCAATTGCTTGAGGTTTTTGCTTAGTAAAATGTCAAACCAAACACTCGTACGCATATGTAAACTGCATTGGCCCCACCTTTGAAAACCAGATAGGCCCTTTCATATGCCGCTTTTGCCGATGAAATTGTAATGCATAGCAATTGTGAAGATAGAATAGCACAAGATGGGTATATTGGTGGTTGGGGAACATGAGCAATACACAGGGTGATGCTCTGGATATATGTATAAATGGAGAACTAGATGAAATGATTAAGGCTGTGCATACACGGTGGTGCAGTGGGATGGGCTAATGCTGGGATAAACATTGTTGTGCCCAAGTGATGGATATAGGTGTAATGCAAATGATGAATAAAGATAATCATGCAAATAGTGAAGTGGTGAACCATATTGCAACAAGGAATGCTATAGTGAAACACAATATATGAAAGGAGCTCTGGCATAAAACCGTGAACCACAGTGGTAATTGCACAGATGTTCAAAACGTCAAGGGGTGGAGATGCAAAACGATATTCAGCACATGGGTGTCTATATGCAGGGGAAACAGTACGAAGCAAATGAAATGCTAAGCCTCATAAACTATGGATAGTATATATGGAAACAAGATAAAGTAAAACGAAGGTTGAATCAACGGAATGAAAAGTTGCTACAACGGCGAAAGTGTTAAAAGAACAGAAAATGCAAACAGGAAATTGTGCATATATGGATAACGAGAATAAAGCAGGAAAATCAAGTTGGAACAAATACCCGAAAGAAAGAAAAAAAAAACTAGAGAAATTTGATAAACACTAAAAGAATTTGTTGGAATGAACATTCCATTGATTGTAGCAAATAGAGGGTTCGATCCTGCTATATGTAGGACGATTCCATCGTTAATGCTCTTATAAGCAAATAAAAAAAAAAGGAATAAAGAAGAACAAAAAGAAATCAAGACAGAAACATACTGAAAATAAAGTGAAGAAGATGTTTCCTAAAAAAAAAGTAGAAAATAGGGGAAAATAGTTACCTACCTGTAGAGGGCTGTGAAATTGACCGATGCCTTTCAGCAGTTTTGGTCGATCAGGCGATCTTTCTTCCTGTCTCTTTGCTTATGGTTCTGCTGATTGCATGGTTTTAACTGAAGAAGGAGGGGCGCCTCTTGAATGGTAGCCGATCTTCCATCACTTGGGGAAAGGAACAGGAAAATAAAAGGAGGAAGAAGGAGGGGATGACAGCTGTGTAGATGAAGCGTGAAGAATGCACAGACATGTGGCTGGGCTTCAACCTCGGAAGAGAGAAGGCCTGGCTTCTGTATACTATTGCAGGGTGAGATTGACCTTTAGTTGCTTAGAAGGGAGGCACCGAGGGGAGAAGAAAAGGGAGATTGAAGAGAGGGAAATCATGGGGAAGAAAAAAGGCGATGGGGAAGGAAAATACATAAATCAGAAGGATGGAGGGGTGAAGATGGATGATCCCTTGAGTTCCTCTGCGTGTCTTTTTAAAGAAGAAAAGGAAGTCTCCAGAAGAGGAGGCCGTTAGGCATCGATGGTGGATGTAGGGTGAGGATGATCGAAGGGCGATGGAGGCTTCAAAGGAGGCGATCAAAGGAGATACAACATGAGAAGCTTTGTGAAGGAAAAGGGGGGCTCATAGATGGAGGGTTTGAGGAAGTTGAGAGAGAGAGAAAGAGAGAGAGAGAGAGAGAGAGAGAGAGAGAGAGAGAGAGAGAGAGAGAGAGAGAGAGAGAGAGAGAGACATCCTCTCTCACGACTTAGGGTTTTTTTTTCTCCCTTTTTAACACACCCTCCAATTTTATTGAATTTTCCAAAACGGGCCTTCTTCAAAAAAATGGATTTTTTTTCAAAAGAATGATTTTTCAAAAAGGTGTCTTTTAAGAACTTTGCTTTTTTTGTATTTTCTTTTTTTATTTTCTTATTTTTATGTTCTTTTCTTGAAATTTTCTATTTTTTGTATTTTTTTGAAAACAAAACTCTAAAAACTCATGGGATTTCTAGACCATTTATAAAATTTCACAAATATTTACCAAAGAAGGTGTTACTGAGCATTTTGAGTTTATTTTTGGAAAATTTCTTAAAAAAAAATGGGTTAGGAATAAGAAATGAGTTTGGATTCCAGCGAATCCGAGAATTGAATGGAATTTTTGGTAAAAAAAAAAATTTGACTTGTTTGTTCAGAGAATCTGAGTCAGGGGCAAAAAGGGAATTTGGGATTTTTGGAAAATTTGGGGTGTTCACAGATGCCCCTCTTTGCTGCTAAGTCGGTTGTAAGCCGAGTTTAGCGGCAAAGAAGACACGCCAAATTTTCTAAAAAAAATGCCCCAGTCAGAATGTCTGAGCCGGGTGTGGAAGAATTGGAAAAAGCTTTATTTTTCAGGTTTTGTACCTTACCCTGAAAAGTTTTGGGAAGAGAACGAAATCCTCGAGAATGAAAATAATTTGGACAGAAAAAAATGAGAAAATCGTGATGGGACTTTGGGATGAATATCCCGAGATGGTAAAAGGAAAGATTTTGAAGGAAGTCTTAAGGTTGAGTCGAAGATAAGAATTTTTGAGAAGACACAGGCTTAGCGCTTAACCTGGATGGGATATTTTTGAAAAATACCTCGTGAGACAAGGTTCAGGTAAAAAATCTTTATTTTGACTGGATATGCAAAGCACAGATTCCCTGATGGGGAAAACCATGATGGGACCGGGAGAAATACCTCACCAGAATGAAGCAATTCTCTTTGAAAAAATACACACAATGCTAGGTGAATCAAAATAGATATTGAGTATTTATTTTATTTTTGGATAGCCAGAAAATTTTGCCAATAAGATAAAATTACAATTGATTAAAATGCTTGAAAACGTGCACGTATGTGTAAAAGATATTTCCTCTTTTCACCTAGAGTATTTCCTTCAACGAGGTTAACTCCCTGGATTTCAGAGTCAGATTCAAATTTTAAAGCTGTTGAGTTTCTTCAAGGAAGTTATCCATTTCCTTGACATGAATAGAGAAGAAACACTCTTAGTTTAATAAAAGCAAGTAGTGAAAAGACATTGATGAAAGGATTTCGCATGAGAAAAGATGATTCCTGGCAATTTTGGCAGTTTGATATTCTGAGGCTTTTTCCCATAATGATTTTTTGACACTCTTTTTGGGACATTGAGCTTTCTTGGGTTTCTACATCATCCTTCATTTGGATGTTTCCTGACTTTTCTCTCTTTTTTTGGGGAAGGGTACGTCACAAACTCCTTAATCTTGGAGATGTTTCGATCCTCGGGAATTATACTGGGGATATTGACTCATTGGTCAAAAATCTCTTGATGATAGCAGCAATAAAATATCTTTTAGGGTTTGTCGATAGGTTCATCACACTCGCCTTCATCTCGACAGTGATCTGAACTTTCCCTGGAAGGATCCGTCACAAACTCCGTCATCTTGAAGATGTTTCGATCCTCGAGAATTATACTGGGGATATTGGCTCATTGGTCAAAAATCTCTTGATGATAGCAGCAATCAAATATCTTTTAGGGTTTGTCGGTAGGTTCATTACACTCGCCTTCATCTCGACGGTGATCTGAACTTTCTCTGGAAGGATCCGTCACAAACTCCGTCATCTTGGAGATGTTTCAAATCTTCTTTGGCCCCGGGGATCTACTCGCTTAATTCGCCTTCATCTTGACGACAATTGAGAGATCCCTTTTGCGGATATTTGATTGAAGCTTAAATGAATGAATGAGGAGATATAGATTGAGTGGATTCTTTTTAATGCTCAGGATATTTCCACTGCCTGATTGCCAGAAAGTCGTCTTAAAACACTCGTCATAGCTATGATCAATATCGATTCGCTTCTAGCTTTTCAACAACATTGAATATTTCTTTTGCTAATCATACCAAGGCTCTTTCTTGCATCCTCTTGGTTGACCAACAGAGAGAAGATTTGAATTTTCACTCATTTTCGCAAAAGTTTCACCCATTTGAGAAGAATACTACAGGTATTCTGAGGTGATTCTTTTTGTGCAGTAAAATATTGGAATCAACACATTTTTAGCAGTTTGGCAAGTTTTCGAGAATCCTTTTGTGAAATAATCACTTAATATAGATTTTGATTGGACCTCAGGCTGAACATTTTTTTATTTTTGGCAATTTTGATCAGTAAAAACTGGGTTTTACGAGACCAACTTAAAGAATGAGGTTAAGTAAAAAATTTTGGTAAAGAATCTTGTAAAAGAATTTGGTAAAGGAATTTTTGGTAAAGGATCAGTGCTAAACTAGAATTTGAGAAGGACCAATTTTTGAAAAAATTGGAAATTTTGAAGGACCAATATACGCATTGGAATTTTAAAGGACTGTTTGAAATTTTGAAGAACTGACTGAAATTTTGAAGGACTAGTGTAAAATTGGAATTTTGAAGGACCAATTCATAGAATTGGAATTTGGAAGGACCAATGAAAACATTGAGATTTGATGAAGGACCAATTGGAATTTGAAAGACCAGCGTAAAACTAAAATTTCGGAAGGACCAATTTGTGAGAATTGGAATTTTGGAAGGACCAATGTAAACATTAGAATATTGAAGGACCAATTGGGATTTTGAAGGACCAATTCATAGAATTGGAATTTGGAAGGACCAATGAAAACATTGGAATTTGATAAAGGACCAATTGGAATTTGAAGGACCAGCGTAAAACTGGGATTTCGGAAGGACCAATTTGTGAGAATTGGAATTTTGGAAGGACCAACGTAAACATTGGAATTTTGAATGACCAATTGGGATTTTGAAGGACCAATTCATAGAATTGGAATTTGGAAGGACCAATGAAAACATTGGAATTTTATGAAGGACCAATTGAAATTTGAAGGACCAGCGTAAAACTGGGATTTCGGAAGGACCAATTTGTGAGAATTGGAATTTTGGAAGGACTAACGTAAATATTGAAATTTTGAAGGACCAATTGGGATTTTAAAGGACCAATTCATAGAATTGGAATTTGGAAGGACCAATGAAAACATTGGAATTTGATAAAGGACCAATTGGAATTTGAAGGACCAGCGTAAAACTGGAATTTCGGAAGCACCAATTTGTGAGAATTGGAATTTTAGAAGGACCAACGTAAACATTGGAATTTTGAAGGACCAATTCATAGAATTGGAATTTGGAAGGACCAACGTAAACATTAAAATTTTGAAGGACCAATTGGGATTTTGAAGGACCAATTTATAGAATTGGAATTTGGAAGGACCAATGAAAACATTGGAATTTGATGAAGGACCAATTGGAATTTGAAGGACCAGCGTAAAACTGGGATTTCGGAAGGACCAATTTGTGAGAATTGGAATTTTGGAAGGACCAACGTAAACATTGGAATTTTGAATGACCAATTGGGATTTTGAAGGACCAATTCATAGAATTGGAATTTGGAAGGACCAATGAAAACATTGGAATTTGATAAAGGACCAATTGGAATTTGAAGGCCCAGCGTAAAACTAGGATTTCGGAAGGACTAATTTATGAGAATTGGAAATTTGGAAGGACCAACGTAAACATTGGAATTTTGAAGGACCAATTGGGATTTTTAAGGACCAATTCATAGAATTGGAATTTGGAAGGACCAATGAAAACATTGAAATTTGATGAAGGACCAGTTGGAATTTGAAGGACCAGCGTAAAACTGGGATTTCAGAAGGACCAATTTGTGAGAATTGGAATTTTGGAAGGACCAACGTAAATATTGAAATTTTGAAGGACCAATTGAGATTTTGAAGGACCAATGAAAACATTGGAATTTTATGAATGACCAATTGGAATTTGAAGGACCAGCGTAAAATTGGAATTTTGGAAGGACCAATTTGTGAGAATTGGAATTTTGGAAGGACCTACGTAAACATTGGAATTTTGAAGGACCAATTCATAGAATTGGAATTTGGAAGGACCAACGTAAACATTGGAATTTTGAAGGACCAATTGGGATTTTGAAGGACCAATTCATAGAATTGGAATTTGGAAGGACCAATGAAAACATTGGAATTTGATGAAAGACCAATTGGAATTTGAAGGACCAGCGTAAAACTGGGATTTTGGAAGGACCAATTTGTGAGAATTGGAATTTTGGAAGGACCAATGTAAACATTAGAATTTTGAAGGACCAATTGGGATTTTGAAGGACCAATTCATAGAATTGGAATTTGGAAGGACCAATGAAAACATTGAAATTTGATGAAGGACCAATTGGAATTTGAAGGACCAGCGTAAAACTGGGATTTCGGAAGGACCAATTTGTGAGAATTGGAATTTTGGAAGGACCAACGTAAACATTGGAATTTTGAAGGACCAATTCATAGAATTGGAATTTGGAAGGACCAATGAAAACATTGGAATTTGATGAAGGACCAATTGGAATTTGAAGGACCAGTGTAAAACTAGAATTTTGGAAGGATTTTTTATGAAGGACCAGTGCTAGATTG
Source organism: Nuphar pumila (assembly GCF_984573655.1). Classification (NCBI taxonomy): domain Eukaryota; kingdom Viridiplantae; phylum Streptophyta; class Magnoliopsida; order Nymphaeales; family Nymphaeaceae; genus Nuphar; species Nuphar pumila. Next base: position 49,252,289 of record NC_143257.1, on the reverse strand, counting down.
GATTTGGAAGAACCAATGTGAGAATTGGATTTGACGAATGATTTTGATGAAGGACCAGTGTAAAACTGGATTTGGAAGGACCAATGCGAGAATTGGATTTGACGAAAGATTTTTTATGAAGGACCAGTGTTAGACTGGATTTGGAAGGACCAATGTGAGAATTGGGTTTTACGCAGGATTTTGTGATGAAGGACCAGTGCTAGACTGGATTTGGAAGGACCATTATAGAAGGCTGCACTACTTCTATGAATGACTTCAGGATTATCCCTTATCCCGAATGGGAAATTCAGGTTTATCCCTTAACCTGAGTGGGAAAAAGAAGGAAAAAGGAATACCTCATGGGAAAAGAGGCATCAGGTTTATCCCTTAACCTGAAAGGGAAAATTGAAATATGATTTGACAAGGAAGTTAATAAAATCTTTGAAGAATCAATAAAATTGACGAAAACGATAAAGATGAATGAAAATTAATAAGATTAATAAAATTGACAAATGAAAAAGAGTTGATTGAGGAAAAGAATTTGTTTGATCCTGCCTGCATGTAGGATCTTTAAAGTGAGATGAGAATGTTTATGAGAAAGACAAGTGGGGAATCATTTTTGGGAAGAAGATTAACCACAAGGTGAATGATCAGTGTGAGATCTGATCTTTTAAATCAAACATGAGAGATCATCGTGAGGGTCAATTTTTGAAGTCAATGGTTTGAAAACCCACTTTTGAAAAAGAAGATCAATATCAGATTTGATTTTTGAAAATAATAGTCTGAAACTGATAATAAGATCAATACAAGGGTTGATTTTCGAATATAATGATTTGAAACCCATTTTGGAAGATAAGAACAACACAAGGGTTGATCTTTGAATATAACGTTTCGAAACCAATCTTGGAAGATAGGATCAACACGATGGTTGAATTTTTAATGCAATGGTTCGAAAACTTATTTTTGAAAATATGATCAACATGAGGGTTGATGGTTCAAAGCTTATTTTGAAAATGTGATCAATATGAGGGTTGATGGTTCGAAGCCTATTTTGAAAATGTGATCAACATAAGGGTTGATTTCTCAATGTAATGGCTCGATACCTATTTTCGATAACATGATCAACACGAGGGTTGATTTTTAACAAAGGTTGGAACAAAGAATATTTGAACTCTTTGGTTATTATAACGAAGACTTTCAAAATTTCATGATTTTCAAAAAAAACCCTCATAGGTAATATCATTTCTCTCATGAATGATGTCAGGATTTTGTCCCGCATTGTGAAAAAAAGAACAGGAATTTAAAGGCAAAAGAATATTTTGAAGTGTAAATGTAATTTTTAATAATAAAAGAGGTCCTAATATGGCGAAAGGAACAAGAATTAAACAAAAAGATATAAAAGGAAATTGACATTCTCATTGATGAGCAAAACTAAAAACAAGAATTGGATATTTACAAGTGATAAAAAGAGATCACAGGAGACTGGGGCTGACTTGCCCCTACAAGATGACTACTAAGAAAAGAAGAAAAATAGAGAAACTTCGGTATCACCTGGAGTGGTCCGGGAAAGGCTTGGTTAGGACAGTGGGCTGCTCTTCTTCTTCGTCCTCTATCAGAAGATTTTTATCAATGCAATCCTGGATGATGTTCTTTAGGATGAAGCAGTGCTCGGTGTCGTGCCCCACTGCCCGGTGGAACTTGCAGAACTTGTCCTTCCATTTTCCCAGGGAGACCGGAGGATCAGCAACTCTCGGGAGTTTAATCATATCTTTGCTCAACATATACTCCAGAACTTGCTCGAGGGACTGTTCCTGAGCAGTGAATTGGTGGTCATAACCCCAACCTTCATGTTTTATCTTTTCCTTCTGCTTGGCGAGAACTGGCTTGTCATTCTGCTTGAAGGGTTCCTTTTGCTGACCCATCTGCTTGGTCTTGTTATCTTTGCTGCCACTGCCCCTAGAGTTAGCTGAAAAGGTATAATTTACCTTCTTCTTGAGGTCTTGAACACCCTTGATGAGAGTAATACCCTGATAATTCCCATTGTCCATCCCCATCTCGAGCTACTCAGCTCGTTCGATAAGCTCTATGAATGATTTAGATGGGTATGTGGAAATGAGGCTTCTAAGAGGCTGAGAAAAATTGTTCAGGATAACTTGGAGTGCGTGCTCCTCTGAAATGGGAGTTCTCATCTTGTTGCAGGTATCTCTCCACCTCCGAATGAAGTCTACGGCTTTTTCCTTATCTTCTTGTTTCAGGTTATACAGGTGATTGAGGGTTGGCAGTGCCTCAGTATTGGACATGAATCTTTCTACAAACAGATTAACGACCTTGTCCAAATTTTGCAGCTCTGATCATGCATATAATTCAGGGTTTATTAACATTAAAATATGCATGATTTTATAAAATAATGTTTCAAAAACCCAATTTTATGATAGTTTTTGAGTAAATGTGCTAAAATGATTTAAAAATAGAAAATGCATGAAAAATAGTTTTATTTTACATTTTTATGCATATTTTAGTTTTTGTTATAGTTATAGTAGTTTTAGTTTTAGTTTTCAATAAAAACAATAATAAAAATAAAAATAAAAAATAAAAAAATAGAGAAAAATAGTTTTATATTCATTTTAAGTATTTGTTTTTTTTTAGAAAAGAAGAAAAAAATTAGTAGAATAGTTTTATTTTCTTTATAAATAAAAAAAGTTTTGTTTGTAACTTTTTGAAAAAATTTCTAATCAACCGGTTTACATGGTTTTTGAATTTTAAAAACTAAAAAAAATAATAGCAAACCGGCTGGAACCGGTTTGCGCTTTTTTTAAAACTGAAAAAAACAAACAAAAAAAATCAGTTTCAAACCGGTTCCAGCCGGTTTGGGGTTTTAAAACCCACGAATGAAAAAATTCATTTGCTTCCCCCATTCACGGCTGAAGCTCCTCTTTCCCCTCTTTCCCTCTCTTCCCTCTTTTCTCAATCTCTTCCACCATCGCCGGTGGCTGCCTCTTTCCCTAACTTCTCCTTCTCCCTCTTTCTCTGTCTATAATCTGGCGACGGTAGTGGTGGTGGATTAATCCTTCCGGCAACAGCAGTGGTGGTGGAGGTCACATCTTTTCTAACCTCTCTGAAGCTACGGTAAGCTCCAAATCTTCTTCTTCTTCTTCTTCTTCTTCTTCATCTTCCTCTGATTCTTCTTCTTTATCCAATCTGATTCTTCTTCCTCTTCTTCTTCCGATCTGTTTTCTTCAACTTCTTCTTCTTCTTCTTCCATAAATCTTGTTCTTCTTCTCCTTCTTATTCTTCAAATCTTTTTCTGGTTGATTGTATATCTGTAAAACGGAAATAAAAAGAAAAAAAAAAACTGAAAGAAACACAAAAAGAAAAAAAAAAACTCTCGATCATTGTTGTTTCTAATTTTTTTAGTTGTTTATTCGATTGATTCTTTAGTAATTCTGTTTACTATAATCTTTTCTGTTTGATAGTTCGTTATTTCCCTGTTTTGATTTTCTGATTTATTGATTTTTCTTTAGTTTTCTGTGTGTGTCTGAATTCCCGATTCATTGGTTTCTTTCATCTTGTAATTTTGATTTTCTGTGTGTAGTTAGTAATTCTGAATGTTTTGATCTTTGCTTTTCTGATTTTTATGTTTACTTTGATTCATTAGTTGTTTTGATTTGATTTTTTGTTTTTTTTTTAAATCTTGTTTTCATCTTTAGCATAAATCTGTTTTTCATTTTATTTCTTGATTGCTGTCATTTTTTTTTAATTTCTGTTTTCAATTACGAGTGTTCATGTTTTCAGTTCAGTAATGTCTTGTTGCTTTCATTCCACGCATGAATTCTTATTTTGTTTCCATTTCTTTTACTTACTTGTTCATTTATTTTGTGTTTGCTTAATTCCATAGTCTTTTTAATTTCTGGTTTGTTCAGTTAAATTTTTCCTGTTGTTAACCTTCATGTCATGTTTTTCATTTCCTGTTTTTAAACAATTCAATTCCTGTTTTTCTGTTTTGTCATCTTCCTGTTTTTCAATACATTCATATAGTTTAGTTTTCATATTCAAGTTCTTTTTCTTTTTACATTCTGATGTTTTGATTTTTCTTCATTTCCTGGTTACAACTCAAATCCTGTTTTCATCATTTCAATTCTAGACAATATTTTTTTTCTCATTTTCCAGCTATCAACATTCATTTTAACTCCTTGATTTCTTGTAATCTTCTGTTGCTTTACATTACAATTTCAAATTTTCTTTATTTTACAAGTCAATTTCCTGCTTTTAATTTTTCCTTCATTTTCCTATTTTTGTTAAGTAAACTGTTAGTTAAGTGCTTGTAATCAGTTAGTTAGATTTCTTTCATAGTTCTAGCATGTAATTAGTATTTTTTTAGTATAGTTTTACTTCTATCTCTGGTACTGCTCGTGTTCATTTTATTTGTGCAGGATAGCACAGGACTGGAGCGAAAGCGATTACATGACACGAAGTACGAAAAATAAAGCTTCTTTTTACTTTTTTAGTTTAGAATTAGGAATTTAATTAGGTTTGTAAATATTGCACTTTACGCCCTCTGTGAAGGGTATTCATTTGTTGTAATAGTTAGTTGTTTTACTCTTCTTGAACATTTTACATTTCAATAATTCGGCAATAAAGATTAGTTTAGATTTGTGTACTTGAATACGATATATTCCCGTTCCCTGAGTTTGACCCGGTCTCATCCACTAGTGAGAACCGGTTTTTATTATTTGATGTCTGGTTTTCACATGTTTTTCATTTAAAAATCTTTTCAAAATTACAACGATTATAAAGAACACATCAAATTTTTGGCGCCGTTGTCGGGGAACGGCGTAATATTAGTATTCACTTTATTGCCTAGTGTTTGTGTTGCATTTAGGTTTAGAACCACGTATGTGCATATCTTAGAGAAGAGCTTATTTTTCTGCACATCCCACCTACTAGGACTCCCTTAGAGGTGACTGTGTACGATTGATACCGTACACATAGATTTCATATTTCTTTGCATAATCTCTGTTATGTGTAACTGCGTGGTGTTTGTTTAGTTTTTGTTGTTTTTAGTTTACTCGCTTTGTGGTTTGCGTGGTTTGGCCGCTTAGTGCGTTAGTTAGGTAGAAAACTCAAAGTTAGGACGTGTGATACACCGGTCTACTCCAAGGTGTACGCAACGGCTGACGATCATTAATTGATTTGTCCTTTGAGGGAGTACTTCATGCCAAATACGTATACTCCCACCTCCTGCATCACGAGACCTGATGTAGGAGCGAGCCATTTTGAGATTAAGGCCAGTGTGATTCAAATGTTACCTTCGTTTTATGGCCATAGCAATGAAGACCCATATCGTCATCTCGACGAATTCCTTGAGATTTGCTCGACTGTGTGAATTAATAACTTTGGAGATGATGCTATGCGGTTGACTTTGTTTCCGTTCTCTCTCAAAGATAAAGCCAAGCACTGGCTAAAATCTCTTGAGACAGTTCGTATTACTACTTGGGAAGGAATACAAAAAGAATTTTTAAAAAAATATTTCCCAATTGGTAAAACGAATCAGTTTCGTAAAGCTATAACCAGTTTTTCTCAAATTGAGGGAGAACAATTTCACGAGTCTTGGGAGAGATTGAAAGCTCTTCTCCGCAAGTGTCCCCATCACCAGGTGCCTCGTTGGCAGTTGGTGCAGTATTTTTATGACGGGCTTACTGAGAAGCATCGTCAAATGGTTGATTCGTCTTGTGGGGGCACTTTTATGCTCAAGAGTGAGGACGAGGCGTGGTCTCTATTCGAGACCTTAAGTGAAAACACAATGCATCATACCTTGTCTTCACGGCTCGATAGGACTACATCTCTGTCTTGTGGTCCTAGGAAAGTTGGGATTTCCGAAGTTGGGTCCGAGTTAGAATTACGTACCAAGGTTGACCAGTTGACTAGGAAGTTAGATCAATTCCTAGCCAATTCCTCGAGAAATCCAGTAGAAAGAGTGTGCGAGCTATGTGCTAGCCCTGCACACTGTGTTGCGGATTGTCTGACAGCACCATTATATCCTGAATTCGTTCAGGAGCAGGTGAATGTTGCCCAAGGTTTCGCTAAAACCATGCCCGATTCATTTACATCCTCATATAACCCAGGTTGGCGAAACCAGTTTATTTCCTCATCCCATGAGCCCTCCCAGACACAGTATAGACCCAGTAACCCTTCACAAGGATACTCGCATCCCATTTTTCGACAGGTTCATCCCTCAGCCCAACCTCTTTATACTCAACCCCATCCTCATGAGCCTTCATTTAGTCAATCCTTCCAAGATAGGATATTACAAGTTTTAAGCTCCCATACGCAGTCAATAGCCAAGCTAGAGACTCAAATGGGACAGTTGGTTGAGACCTTGAGTAGTCAAAGCCAGGGGAACCTTCATAGTCAGTCTGTTGTCTCAAAGGGAGAGGATTCCATGCCATTTGACTTGCAACCCACCGATTCACATCATGAGCAAGTCAAATCTATTACATCCCTTCAGTATGGGAAGGCGTGTGACCCCATTCAGGAATCGACTCATGAACCCCATATCATTTCTACTGACGAGTCGAGCTCCATGATACCTCAACAGAAGGGGCCTTACCTACAGCATGCATTATCATCATATAGAGCTCCATTTTCTCAGCCTTTAGGATCACCAATTTTTAGTAAGCAAGAGGTTCAAATGCAGAAGGTGCTTGACCAAGTCAAGCCAGATCATATTCACCACTTCTCTGAAGTTGCATTCATTGATACTCGGTCGGTCCTAGACTCTCGATTCTTGACCAGTCTCTCAGATGAGACTAATCTCCATTCTTCAGGTCAAGAAAGTCATGATACTACATTTGGAGGTAGAAGGGATGGAAACACAGTGCGTAGTGTCATAGATGACACTCTTTTCTATATAGAGCCCGGTTGAGTCCGACTTCATGTCCATTGATCTCATGGACGATGAAGGTTTTTCCAGAGATCCGTCTGGCTGGGGATGTGAAACTTAGCGCTTTATGGGAGGCAACACATATCTTTTATATTATTAGATTTGCTTAGAATTTATAGATTTTATTTTGTTTTTACTTTTTCGTTTTATTCATGAGTTTTTCATGTTCTTTTTGTTTCATTCATGGTTTTCATGTTTTGTCATGTATACATTGCATTTATTACATTCATAGGACGTGTATTTCTAATTCATGTCAGGTTATTCTACTCTTTTCCCTCATTTATTTCTCTCATGTGCATTCACTTAGTTTCATATAAGCATGGGGGAGTGCCACTGGGGTCATTCAAGCATGGGGGAGGGTGTAGTTTGCACACCTTGATATTTCTATTTACGTTCTTGCACATGTTTACACATATCTCATGAAAAATAGATTTTTAAAGAAAGAGTTTGAACTTATATGAATGTTATTTCAAATCTAATGTTTTAGAGGATTTTTAAGCCCCACGAAAATTTTTTCTGACATAGATCTAAAAATTATGGTTGTTTATGCGGATTTCGAAGAAATGATGATAGATACATGTTAGAATTTATTTTGAATCATAAATATGAATATGCACAGTTCTATTTTTGAAAAACTAAGCAAATGAACAAAAGCGTAAAAATGAGCTCAAAAGAAAAAAAGCATGCGTTAGGTTATTTGGATAATTCCACAATCCTTAGTAGATGGAACTTAGATGTAAGTTGAAACTTTTAATTCCATTTTCGAAAAGGAGAGTGGAAAACTTCGTGATCCTAAGTAGCTGAGAACAGATACAAGTTGAAATGTTTGACTCTCATGTTATAAGGGTGAATAAAGGAAGTCACTTTTATGTCTTAGTTGATATCTTTTGGTATGCATTGAAAAAGTATAGAAGGTATTGACATTGCACAAGGCATAAAAGCAGACCACACGCAAGCTATAAGAGAAGAATGAATGCGCAAAAAGAAAAAGCGTGAAAAAAATGAAAAAAATGATAAAAGAGCTGAAAAAGAAAGAAAAGTTCAGTGCTTAGAAGTGTGATTGAAAAAACCTGTGTAGAAAACATATGAGTAAGGATAAGTAAATAATAATATGTTTTTATTGGATTTTCTAAGAATAAAACATAAATAATTGTGATATTTAGAAAAGTGAAAGAAATTCTTTTTCTGTGGTGGTACATAAAAAAAACTCTAATTATGTCTTGATTTTTTTTGTAACATGAAATATTTGTGAAAACAAAGTCTTTAATTACCTACTGCTTATGAGGATGTGTAATATTATGCATACATGACAGAGATGTTTGTGGGTAGCATCACTGCAAACCCTCACGAGACCTTACTCGTCCACTGGGGTAACCCAGGGGTTGAAAGGGCTTGTTGCATGAGCTAAATGCAACCGTGATTCTTACGAAAGTGAGTTAGGTGATAGTTTGATTTCATGCATTTTTCTAGTTTGCTCGAGGACTAGCAAAACATAAGCATGGGGGTATTTGATCATGCATATAATTCAGGGTTTATTAACATTAAAATATGCATGATTTTATAAAATAATGTTTCAAAAACCCAATTTTATGATAGTTTTCGAGTAAATGTGCTAAAATGATTTAAAAATAGAAAATGCATGAAAAATAGTTTTATTTTACATTTTTATGCATATTTTAGTTTTTGTTATAGTCATAGTAGTTTTAGTTTTAGTTTTAGTTTTCAATAAAAATAATAATAAAAATAAAAATAAAAAATAAAAAAAATAGAGAAAAATAGTTTTATATTCATTTTAAGTATTTTTTTTTTTTTAGAAAAGAAGAAAAAAATTAGTAGAATAGTTTTATTTTCTTTATAAATAAAAAAAGTTTTGTTTGTAACTTTTTGAAAAAATTTCTAATCAACCGGTTTACATGGTTTTTGAATTTTAAAAACTAAAAAAAATAATAGCAAACCGGATGGAACCGGTTTGCGCTTTTTTTAAAACTGAAAAAAACAAACAAAAAAAAATCGGTTTCAAACCGGTTCCAGCCGGTTTGGGGTTTTAAAACCCACGAATGAAAAAATTCATTTGCCTCCCCCATTCACGGCTAAAGCTCCTCTTTCCCTCTCTTCCCTCTTTTCTCAATCTCTTCCACCATCGCCGGTGGCTGCCTCTTTCCCTAACTTCTCCTTCTCCCTCTTTCTCTATCTATAATCTGGCGACAGCAGTGGTGGTGGATTAATCCTTCCGGCAACAGCAGTGGTGGTGGAGGTCACATCTTTTCTAACCTCTCTGAAGCTACGGTAAGCTCCAAATCTTCTTCTTCTTCTTCTTCTTCTTCATCCAATCTGATTCTTCCTCCTCTTCTTCTTCCGATTTCTTCTTCTGATCTGTTTTCTTCAACTTCTTCTTCTTCTTCTTCCATAAATCTTGTTCTTCTTCTCCTTCTTATTCTTCAAATCTTCTTCTGGTTGATTGTATATCTGTAAAACGGAAATAAAAAGAAAAAAAAAACTGAAAGAAACACAAAAAGAAAAAAAAAACTCTCGATCATTGTTGTTTCTAATTTTTTTAGTTGTTTATTCGATTGATTCTTTAGTAATTCTGTTTACTATAATCTTTTCTGTTTGATAGTTCGTTATTTCCCTGTTTTGATTTTCTGATTTATTGATTTTTCTTTAGTTTTCTGTGTGTGTCTGAATTCCCGATTCATTAGTTTCTTTCATCTTGTAATTTTGATTTTCTGTGTGTAGTTAGTAAGTCTGAATGTTTTGATCTTTGCTTTTCTGATTTTTATGTTTACTTTGATTCATTAGTTGTTTTGATTTGATTTCTTGTTTTTTTTTTAAATCTTGTTTTCATCTTTAGCATAAATCTGTTTTTCATTTTATTTCTTGATTGCTGTCATTTTTTTTAATTTTTGTTTTCAATTACGAGTGTTCATGTTTTCAGTTCAGTAATGTCTTGTTGCTTTCATTCCACGCATGAATTCTTATTTTGTTTCCATTTCTTTTACTTGTTCATTTATTTTGTGTTTGCTTAATTCCGTAGTCTTTTTAATTTCTGGTTTGTTCAGTTAAATTTTTCCTGTTGTTAACCTTCATGTCATGTTTTTCATTTCCTATTTTTAAACAATTCAATTCCTGTTTTTTTGTTTTGTCATCTTTCTGTTTTCCAATACATTCATATAGTTTAGTTTTCATATTCAAGTTCTTGTTCTTTTTACATTCTGATGTTTTGATTTTTCTTTATTTCCTGGTTACAACTCAAATCTTGTTTTCATCATTTCAATTCTAGATAATATTTTTTTTCTCATTTTCCAGCTATCAACATTCATTTTAACTCCTTGATTTCTTGTAATCCTGTGTTGCTTTACATTACAATTTCAAATTTTCTTTATTTTACAAGTCAATTTCCTGCTTTTAATTTTTCCTTCATTTTCCTATTTTTGTTAAGTAAACTGTTAGTTAAGTGCTTGTAATCAGTTAGTTAGATTTCTTTCATAGTTCTAGCATGTAATTAGTATTTTTTTAGTATAGTTTTACTTCTATCTCTGGTACTGCTCGTGTTCATTTTATTTGTCCAGGATAGCACAGGACTGGAGCGAAAGCAATTACATGACACGAAGTACAAAGAATAAAGCTTCTTTTTACTTTTTTAGTTTAGAATTAGGAATTTAATTGGGTTTGTAAATATTGCACTTTACGCCCTCTGCGAAGGGTATTCATTTGTTGTAATAGTTAGTTGTTTTACTCTTCTTGAACATTTTACATTTCAATAATTCGGCAATAAAGATTAGTTTAGATTTGTGTACTTGAATACGATATATTCCCGTTCCCTGAGTTCGACCCGGTCTCATCCACTAGTGAGAACCGGTTTTTATTATTTGATGTATGGTTTTCACATGTTTTTCATTTAAAAATCTTTTCAAAATTACAACGATTATAAAGAACACATCAAGCTCAACGGGGTTGATATGTTCTGCGTACCATTTTGCGGCTATGCCTTCTAAGCTGCGAGGAAAGCACAAGAAGAGGGCCCGATTGTCTTCACTGAATCTGGCACATTCAGCGAAGAACATTGCGAGATGGGCCTTTGGGTTGCCGGACCCATCGAACTTAATAACTTTTCGAGGGAGGTCTTCCAAGTTGCTGTCCCCATCTAGACCAAGGTAGAAGTCCTGTCTGGTATATACCCTCTTTCCCTTATCTCGGATCTGTAGGTCTTTGACCATCTTCGTCAATATTTGAACTGAGTCTTCCGCTGGGACCCCATCTTTAGGTTTGTTGACTGATTCAGGTTCCTCTGCCACCTTCTTGACTTGTCGCAGAGGTTTCGGGATGAACACAAATTGTTCTTCATCGGAATCCTCCTCTCCTGACTCTATACCTTCAAAGGCGCTGTCTTGCTGAACCTTCTTCTTGCTGATCCTGACATGCTTCTTCACTGGCTTCCTTTTGACCTTGTTTTTAGAGGATGTTTTCTTCGAACCTGCCCCAGCTTGCTCGGACATCATTTTTGCCATCATCTTTTGAAAGATTTTATACATTGCTGGGTCGACATCATCCTCATCTGAATCATGTTTTCGGGACAACCTGGAAGAGTTCATCTCTTCCATTTCGCTGTTATCGTGCTGCTGAGCTACCCTTCTCTCTGCTCTCGTTTGAACCATGATTGGAACTGTTGGTGTTTTCTATAGAAATGAAAGGTTAAGATGAAAGAAATTTTGAAAGAGAGATAGTGAAAGAAAAACTTTAAAAAGTTTTGAAAAGAGATCACTTGATAAAAAGGATTTTATATGAAGAAGATAGGATCTACGAGGAAGAGTATTTTTGAAGATGAATGATAAGACCTTGAATATTTTTGAAAAATTGCAGGCAGGATCAAAATAAATCAGAAGAAAGGAAAAAGGAAAATACACCTGGATTTTTGAAAGATAGAGGAACAAAAAAGAATGTCCAGGGTTTTAAAGGTTTATGAAAGAATAAAGAATGAGAAATATACAATCCTGGATAAAAAATAGAGGAAATTTTGAGAAAAATATCCAGGATTTTAAAAGATAAAGAAAATAGGATTTTATAAGATAATATCCACAAAAGAATCAATTTATACAAGCAATGATGCACAGAATAGCACTCCCTAGAAGCTGACTCTAAATGCAAATTTTGAAATGGCTCGTAGGACCTTAATCCTAACTCTAAGGTTCAGATCATCTGATTTAAATCAAGATATGTCGATATACTCAAGTCGAAGCTCGAAGTACGTGGCATAGAAATATTCCTCCGGTTCTAAGGTAATGGCTTCCCAACATCCTTGAGCACCTACCGATATACCTCGGACTATGGCCCTTAGGTACGTGATAGGGGGCGCGAACCCAAATAAGTGGTCCAGTTGTGAGGCTCTCTCCCGAACTATGGTTCAGTGAGACAGCCCAGCAACGTGAAGACCGGGACAACATAGGTGAGGAAGTTTTCAAAATATGCTCAACATGCAAGAAATCAGATGGCTCTAATGCAAGTCCTAAAGAGATAGATTAAAATGAAGAGAAGCATACACTTACATACATTGTTTTGCATTCAATCCCTAGAATTGAGGAGAGTTGTATTTCAGACCTAAGTCTAATATGAACATGGAATAATCTCCTCAATATGGTACTACCAAACCATACTTAAATCCTATATGCAATGATGTCAGCTTTAGGACAGAGTCTAGGCTCCTAAGGTTTGCATGGAAATGAAGCTGACATTCAAAGAATAAAGACTTAGATAATATCAAAGCAAAGCAAAAGGCAAAAATTCGACTGGACGGAGATGCATCCCATCACGGTCGCCAAAACTGTGATCATCGCAAAATTTTTCCTCTCTTGGTATTTCTCTCTCTTCCTTCTCTTTTCCTTTCCAACCTCTATCTCCTCCTTTTTGAAGGGAGGAAAATAAAAGACCAAAAAGAAAGAGAGAAGAGAAAAGAAAAGAAAGAAGAGAGAGAGAGGAAATATTCTGCAAAGGTCTCACTTGACCTTAATTTGAAAATATTTCAGAAAATAACTCGCCTCCGTTTTTGAAATATTTGCGGGAAAAACTGGGAGACGGGATGCGCTCGTCAGTATGAGGTTTGACCGTTCCTGGCGCCTTTACCAGGGGTAATTGAACCAAGGGTCGAATTCATGCCTTTTGCTTTGCTAAGAAATTATCTAAGAATTTATCCTAAGTCTAAAAATGCACAAAGAATCATGCTTGTGCAAGTGCAAGGATGTATGCTCTTTCAAAAATGATTTTGGAAACCTCCAAGTGTTTCTTGAGATGAGTTTGATAATAGACTGAAGAAATGATTTCTAACTTAGAACTTTAAGATTTAAAATTCTAAGTTTTTGGAAATAGTCAGAGTTTGGGAAGAATGAATATGGATATTGAAAAGAGATGTTTTTTTGAAATTTAAGATAAAAGGAGAAGCAAGAAAATTTCAAAGTCATAAATGGACTTTGAATTAGAATAAAAATAAAATAGAATTGAATTCTAACTTTGAAGTTTGAAATCAAAATGAAATGTGGGAAATCTAAAATAGAATTGAGAAGTAAGATTGATTGGAATTCAAGAAGGAATTTGAATCCAAAGTCTGGATTCTAAATTGAGATTAAAATCCAAGATGGAATTGAATTCTGGATTTAGAATCCTAAATAGGAGTTGAATCTGAAATCTAGGATCCAAGATGGAATTGGATACTATATCTTAAATGGAAATGGATCTGAATCTGAGTTCCAAGGTGGAATTGGATCCAAAATTTGGAATGGAATTTGCATCTGAGATCTGAGATCCAAAATGGAATTGGATTCTGAATCCTAAGATGGATTTCGGATCTGAAATCTGAGATCCGAGATGAGATTGGATTCTGGAACCTAGAAATGGGTTTTGGATCTGAGATCCAAGACGAGATTGGATTCTGGATCCTAGAATGGATTTGGATCTGAAGTCTGAGATCCAAAGTGAAGTTGTATTCTGGATCCTAAAATAGAATTGCATCTAAAGTCTGAGATCCAAAAAGTAAAGATTTATAAGTGAAAAATCCGAATCCAAGTTAAGATTAGGATCTAGCTTTGGACTTTTGGATTTTCAAAATTGGTTTGAGAATGAATTTCAAAGTCAAATTGGACTTTGAATTTAAAACTTGAATTTGGAATTTAGAAATTGAATCAAGTTGGATTTAAACTTTGAATTTGATTTCAAAGTTTGAATTTAAGAAATGAGATAGAATTGATAAATTGAAATAGGAATTTGAAGAAGAGATATTCAAAATTAAAAAGAATTTTGAAAATATGATACAATTCTATCCTAAATGATGAATGAATTCAAATAATTTTGAATTTGGATTTTGAAAATCATATTTCATTCTTTACATGAATTGAAATAAGATGGAAAATATAATACATCATTGACTATGGTCGTTGAATGTATTATATAATAATCTATATTTAAATTCAAATGAAGAATAAAACATATTTTTGTGCTTTTATAGAGTTTAAAATGAAACTAACTCTCAATATACCTTGACTATAGCCATTGGTATATATTTTGAGCCAATTTTAAGTTAAACTCTAATAAAAGAAAGAAACATATGAAAATATGATGATTTTTGAAAAGGATTCAGTGTAGATCCAGTGTTATTTTATAAAAGATAAAAATACTAAGTTTTGTTTACATCCCGACTATGGCCATTGATGTAAATCATCAACTTAGGAATAATTACCTCTTACAAAATGGTGCACGTGCCATTCGTGTTGCCATTTGTGAGAATTTGAGAAATAAAGGCAAAAATGCATGAAAACAAGCAATTCATAATATTTATAATGCTCATTCATTCTATCTAGAAGCTGGAAATGTAAATTCTCATTAGACCTAATTTATTACAAAAATTGAAAATACCATTCCCAAGAAATGGCAGTTTCCACATATTCCCCTGCAAAATTCAAGTTTTGATGAGTAAAAGAGGATATAAAGACAAATATCATATTGGATGACGAAATGCTCATGCCTACGTTTCAAACTAATGAAATTCTGATGTGTCATGAATGAGGAAACCTATGTATTTACATGATGGAACGAATACCTATGATGCTTATATAATATGTTATGACAAGATGCAAACGTAGGGGTAATATACATATGATGTACAAGGGGTCGATATGTATATGGGTTTTGAACCATGATGAGCATACACAATGATATAAGATACCTAAGTGCAAGGGTTAAATGCATATAAGTAGTGATGTTTGGAAGACTATGATTCATACTGAAGCAAGAATTTTATTGTGGAAACAAAGGGAATCACAACAACTAGAGAAGTGACACAGCAATTTTTGGAATTGCTGTGAAAAACATGAAACACAACGGTTCTCGGAACTGCTGTGTATTTCGAGGAACCATAGCAGCTCATTGAGCTGCTGTGAATAGTTGAAACCATAGTAGTTCATTAATGAACTTACTATGGGAAAGATAGACCATAGTGGTTCCTTGTGAACCACTGTGAAAAATCACAACTATAGTAGTTCTTTGATGAACTACTATAGAAAGGAAGAGTCACAGTGGTTCCTTGTGAACCACTGTGGAGGATTCACTACCCTATGATGAGATGATCAACACTTGCTGTGATGGGGTGTTTAGTTATGATGTCAAGAATGAATTTGATGGAATGATGCAAATGCTAATCAGAATATTAGATGACGAATGAACTGTGGACCCTGGTGAGATATTACAAAAGTCAAATGACAGGTTATGTGAAATCTCATAACGTGAACTGGAGGAGGCATTTAGGTAGTGCTAGTTAACTGGTGTTCAGGCTACCAACTACATGCATATGATAGGCTGCACTATGTATGGATAATATACAGATGATAAGGCAAGGTACCAGCAAGGATATGCAGGTAGAAGTGTATATGTATGCTGTAAGGAAATATGAAGTTGACAATATAAGCTATTGTGTGGAGTGTAGCAGTAGAGGAAATAGTGTAAAGTGGAGTGGAAAGGGGAATAGTGGTTGTGAAAATGGGGAAAGGTTAGGAGGGTGGGCAGCTGGAGTGAAATATATATAGAGTAGGGTTGAAGTGTATTATATTTGCAAGAGGGGTTAGCCTATATAGGGATAACTGCAGCAAGGCTGCAAGGTAAATGAAGGTAGACACACAAGACACACAGAAAAACGAGTAGGTATCATAGGATGGAAGTGGGGTGCTAAAGCTACAGTGCAAAATAGTGTCATTACTATACAGGAAAATGGTAATGAGTATGAAGGATGTTGTTGTGTAATGATGGATACAACAAGTTGGAGGCTGCAAGTGACACAATGGCTGGAGATTATGACAGGATAAATATAGATACTAGTCCACCACAGGGGACAAATGGATACATGTACTGGTAGTGTACCTGTATAAGTAAAATGGGTAGCTGATCAGTGGATATATTGTTATCAGTTATAGTGCAATGACAATCGTGACATGTTGTAAGAGATGGTGTGCAAAGGAATGTAAGGTTGGTGTCATAGTCGGTGCTAAGTAGAGAAAAGCATGTAGTATTGTTGATAGAACAAGCAACTGAAGGTAGTTTGAACCACCAGTGAACTAACATTATATACCATATCTAAACTAGTGTGAGATACAAGTGGCTAATATTTATAAGTTTGCAGGACAGGTATGGTAGATAAATCGATAAATAGGCAAGGATACAACGATGGATACTGTGATATGCTGTTGTAAAGGGGAGCACAACACAGGTGAGGCTGCAGCAGATGGTGCTGCTATAGATGGGCAACTGGGAAGTATTTACAGCAATCAAAAACTTCAACAAAAAGCATCCCAACAAAACAATAAATAATAAGAATAAAAAAAAAGAACTTGATAATACTAGTGAAGGCAACGAACTAGGCAATAAGAATGAACAATATAATACCAAATGATGTAGAGAGCTGCTAGTTCCAAGTAGTGAAAATTTTGTTTGCAATGCAGCAATATGAAACACCACCTGCGAATAAAACAGAGGAGAGAGGAATTTTAGTCAAATGATGATCACGAAATGAGAGGGGGATCGAGCTGGACCATACCACCCGTAAATCTACTTAGCCCTTACGCACTTAGGCCACCAATATCGTTTATTGGCAGTCAGATTCCCACCTGAGGCCAATGTAAGCACATTTAATCTGCTACCAGAGTTCTCATTCCTGGCACCAACCATGTTTCCCTTGGAACCTGTAAGCCGAGGATCAATGTTGCCTCAAAGGGAAATTATCAGTTCAGGAGCATCATCTTGGTTGCCTGCGTGCACATATGTACAATTTTGTACATGCCGCCTCTCCATTCTCAATTGCTTGAGGTTTTTGCTTAGTAAAATGGCAAACCAAACACTCATACGCATATGTAAATTGCATTGGCCCCACCTTTGAAAACCAGATAGGCCCTTTCATATGCCCCTTTTGCCGATGAAATTGTAATGCATAGCAATTGTGAAGATAGAATAGCACAAGATGGGTATATTGGTGGTTGGGGAACATCAGCAATACACAAGGTGGTGCTCTGGATATATGTATAAATGGAGAACTAGATGAAATGATTAAGGCTGTAGCAATGGATGTGCATACACGGTGGTGCAGTGGGATGGGCTAATGATGGGATAAACATTGTTGTGCCCAAGTGATGGATATAGGTGCAATGCAAATGATGAATAAAGATAATCATGTAAATAGTGAAGTGGTGAACCATATTGCAACAAGGAATGCTATAGTGAAACACAATATATAAAAGGAGCTCTGGCATAAAACCGTGAATCACAGTGGTAATTGCATAGATGTTCAAAACGTCAAGGGGTGGAGATGCAAAACGATATTCAGCATATGGGTGTCTATATGCAGGGGAAACAGTACGAAGCAAATGAAATGCTAAGCCTCATAAACTATGGATAGTATATATGGAAACAAGATAAAGTAAAATGAAGGTTGAATCAGCGGAATGAAAAGTTGCTACAACGGCGAAAGCGTTAAAAGAACAGAAAATGCAAACAGGAAATCGTGCATAAATGGATAACGAGAATAAAGCAGGAAAATCAAGTTGGAACAAATATCCCGAAAGAAAGAAAAAAAAAACTGGAGAAATTTGATAAACTCTGAAAGAATTTGTTGGAATGAACATTCCATTGATTGTAGCAAATAGAGGGTTCGATCCTGCTTTATGCAGGACGATTCCATCGTTAATGCTCTTATAAGCAAATAAAAAAAAAAAGAATAAAGAAGAACAAAAAGAAATCAAGACAAAAACATACTGAAAATAAAGTGAAGAAGATGTTTCCTAAAAAAAAAGTAGAAAATAGGGGAAAATAGTTACCTACCTGTAGAGGGCTGTGAAATTGACCGATGCCTTTCAGCAGTTTTGGTCGATCAGGTGATCTTTCTTCCTGTCTTTTTGCTTATGGTTTTATTGATTGCATGGTTTTAACTGAAGAAGGAGGGGCGCCTCTTGAATGGTAGCCGATCTTCCGTCGCTTGGGGAAAGGAACAAGAAAATAAAAAGAGGAAGAAGAAGGAGGGGATGACAACTATCTAGAGGAAGCGTGAAGAATGCACAGACATGTGGCTGGGCTTCAACCTCGGAAGAGAGAAGGCCTGGCTTCTGTATACTATTGCAGGGTGAGATTGACCTTTAGTTGCTTAGAGGGGAGGCACTGAGGGGAGAAGAAAAGGGAGATTGAAGAGAGGGAAATCGTGGGGAAGAAAAAAGGCGATGGGGGAAGGAAAATACATAAATCAGAAGGATGGAGGGGTGAAGATGGATGATCCCTTGAGTTCCTCTGCATGTCTTTTTAAAGAAGAAAAGGAAGTCTCCAGAAGAGGATGCCGTTAGGCATCGATGGTGGATGTAGGGTGAGGATGATCGAAGGGCGATGGAGGCTTCAAAAGAGGCGATCGAAGGAGATACAACAAGAGAAGCTTTGTGAAGGAAGGCCGTTGGGCATCGATGGCAAAAAAAAGGGGGGTTCGGAGATGGAGGGTTTGAGGAAGTCGAGAGGGAGAGAGAGAGAGAGAGAGAGAGAGAGAGAGAGAGAGAGAGAGAGAGAGAGAGAGAGAGAGAGAGAGAGAGAGGGTCTCGAGAGAGACATCCTCTCTCACGACTTAGGGTTTTTTTTTCTCCCTTTTTAACACACCCTCCAATTTTATTGAATTTTCCAAAATGCGCCTTCTTAAAAAAAAATGGATTTTTTTTCAAAAGAATGATTTTTCAAAAAGGTGGTTTTTAAGAACTTTGCTTTTTTTGTATTTTCTTTTTTTATTTTCTTATTTTTTTGTTCTTTTCTTGAAATTTTCTATTTTTTGTATTTTTTTGAAAACAAAACTCTAAAAACTCATGGGATTTCTAGGCCATTTATAAAATTTCACAAATATTTACCAAAGAAGGCGAACTGAGCATTTTGAGTTTATTTTTGGAAAATTTCTTCAAAAAAATGGGTTAGGAATAAGAAATGAGTTTGGATTCCAGCGAATCCGAGAAATGAATGGAATTTTTGGTAAAAAAAAAATTGACTTGTTTGTTCAGAGAATGTGAGTCAGAGGCAAAAAGGGAATTTTGGATTTTTGGAAAATTTGGGGTGTTCACAGGTCCAAAATGAAGTTGAATTCTGGATATAGAATCTTAAATGAGATTGGATCCGAAGTCTGGGATCTAAGATGGAATTGGATTTTAAATCTGAAATCCAATATGAATTTGCAATCTAGAATCCAAGGTGAGTGTGTTTTTTAAAAATCTGAATCCAAGGTGGAATTGGGTTCTAAATCTAGATTCCGCGAATTAGGCAAGTAGACCCCCGGGGCCAAAGAAGATTCGAAACATCTCCAAGATGATGGAGTTTGTGACGGGTCCTTCCAGGGAAAGTCCAAAGCACTGTCGAGATGAAGGCAGATGCGATGGACCTCTCGACAATCCCTAAAAGATATTTAATTTCAGCTATCGCCCAAAGATCTCCAAACCCATCATCCAAGAAGGATCGAAACATCTCCAAGTTGAAGGAGTTTGTGACGTACCCTTTTCCCAAAAGAGAGAAAGAGAGGAAAAAGAAAGAGAGAAAAAGTCAGAACATCTCCAAAATGAAGGAGAATGTAGCAAAAACCCAGAGAGCCAAAAGAGTGCAGAAAGACTATCATGAGAGAAGCTCTCAGGATATCAAACTGCCAAATCTATCAAGAATCCTCTTTAATCTTGTGAAATTCTATTATCAATATTCTTTCATCAATTGCTTTCATAATATCAAATTTTCTTTCCTACTCATATCAAGGAAATTGATAGCTTCCTTGAAGAAGGTCAATCGCAAACAATTTGGGTTTCCAATTTCGATTCTACGAAGTGAACCTTGTTTGGAGGTAATGCTTTGGGTAGAAAAGAAAGAATATCTTTGCAGCCATGTGCAACATTTTAAAAAACTTGGAATCAAAAACAAAATTCTCAATATTTTGACAATATTTTCTAGCTATCCTGACGTGAAGTAAGAGCTTGATATCCGTCTTTGATACATCCTGACACCAATTTTAAATCCCTCTTAAGGACTTGATTCCTTCCCTTCTTTGAGAGCATGAACTCTCAGAATTGCACACTTCCCTGTGTCCCCACTGTCCCACCATAGACAGTCCCATTTCGGTTCGAGGTCGAACCACCAATCATTTTCCCGCAAAAGGCAATTTCAAAAGCTGATTTTAGTCTCAGCAATGAGACGCCCAAAATCAACCCCTTTTCAAGCTTTAGGGACCCCATTTTCCTTCCTTTTGCAAAACCCCTGTTGGATTTATTGTGCAAAATCCAAAGGTTCCATCATGGTCTCTTCCTTCGAGGATTCCATTCATCTTCCGCCCGATCAGGATAAGGGTACAAACCTGAGCCTCAATCAAAGAGGTATTCCATTGTCCACCCGATCAGGATAAGGGTACAAACCTGAGCCTCCATCGAAGAGGTATTTCATTTTTCCACCCGATCAGGATAAGGGTACAAACCTGAGCCTCCATCCAAAGAGGTATTTCATTTTCCGCCCGATCAGGATAAGGGTATAAACCTGAGCCTCAATCAAAGAGGTATTTCATTTTCCACCCGATCAGGTTAAGGGTACAAACCTGAGCCTCCATCGAAGAGGTATTTCATTTTTCCACCCGATCAGGTTAAGGGTACAAACCTGAGCCTCCATCGAAGAGGTATTTCGTTTTTCCACCCGATCAGGTTAAGGGTACAAACCTGAGCCTCCATCGAAGAGGTATTTCATTTTTCCGCCCGATCAGGATAAGGGTATAAACCTGAGCCTCAATCAAAGAGGTATTTCATTTTTCCGCTCGATCAGGTTAAGGGTACAAACCTGAGCCTCATTCAAAGAGGTACTTCATTTTTCCGCCCGATCAGGTTAAGGGTATAAACCTGAGTCTCATTTCGATGAGATATTCCATTCCCCAATCAGGTCAAGGGTAAAAACCTGAGCTTCGTTCCATGCGAGGTATTTTTGTCCCATCCAGGTCAAGGGCATAAACCTGAACTTTGCTCTCACAGAGCAAATCTTTCCTCTTCATTCTCCGTTTCATATCTACCATCTTCCTCGGGCTAATTTCTTCACACTCAGTCAGATCCTTCTAACTGAGGCATTTTTTTTATGTATAGCCCAAATTTGGTGTGTTTTCTTTGCCACTAAGCTCGGCCATGAGCCGGCTTAGTAGCAAAGAGGGGCATCTGTAAACACCCCAAATTTTCACTCACCTCCCCGACAGTTCCACCAAGCATCAACATCCAGCCCTTGAAATCGCTGGAGGACAAAATGGTCATTTTTTTTTGAGCCCGGACCTTGCAAAAGTCTAAATTTCATCTGAAACTCTCAAAATTTCTCTAATTTTAACTCAGATGTTCAAAAATTTATTCCTGACAGGAGACAGACAGCTCCAAGTCTTGGTTCAAGATTCTATTGCATAAGACATGACATTGCATATCATTACATGAGCATTTCAAATCACTGCACTGCACAGCATATCATTTCAAGGTCCAGAACTCTTGATTTTAAAATTTTTAATCCAGATTAGAATTTCAACTCTTTTCAAAATTGATTTCAAAACCCTGGGTCTTCAAAATTATCAATTCTTCCCATTTCACCCCCAGGACTCTGAATTTCAAAATATTTTCTCAGGAAAATGATCTGGATAGTTTTTAATGTGGATTTCAGTCACTTTACCTCAGATTTTGCCCTTTTTGACAATTTCAAATATCTTTTTTTACAAAATCGCCCTACAAGGGTCAACTCTTTCCAAAATTCCTGTTTTACCAATTAGTCCAGATTTTATGAAAATTCCAAAAAGAAGTTGTGGTTTTATCCTTATTTCAATAAAGAAGCAATGTGGGACCCACACTGAGGTGGTGTCACACAAGCTTTTCTTTTGAAAATTTGAATTTTGAAAAACCCAAAAATATAGGAGCCTTGTCCCCTGGATTGGTGCCACTTGTCCTTTCTCTCTCCTCTCATCCACATGCCAAGTGTCAGTGTGGGGCTAATTTCAGAAGCCGCCACATGTCATCCCAATTATCTGCCATGTGTCACCCTATCCATCCTGCGCCATGTGTCATTCCCAAGATTACTAGGAGATGCCAAGTGTCATAGGTTGTCCTGTCTAGAAAAAGTGGAGTTTGTCTCCTCTGAGGTGGCGCCACTTGAAGTGTGTCTCCTGCAGGGGACACGTGTCAACCCCTCCTTCCTTCTAGAAAAGTAGCCTGACACATGTCCTCTTCCTACTTTTCTCAGAAAAGTAGGAGACATGTGTCACTCCTAAATTCCTACAGAAAAAGTAGGCTTGTCTCCTCTGAGGTGGCGCCATCTGGAGTGTCTCCTGCAGAGGACACATGGCAAGCTCCCATTTCCTCAGAAAAGCAAATACCATGTGTCGTTTTCTGCTTTCTTCAGAAAAGCTAGAATTCAAATATTCAAAAATCCCCATAGGTGGCGAAAATCAAAGAACTCCTACCTTTTTCATCCTGTCTGAGATGGCGCCACATGGCTTGGCCCACCTTCTCTCCCCTCTGCCACGTGTCATTCTCTGCTTCTTTCAGAAAAAGTAGAGGACACATGTCCTCTCTCTACTTTTTTCAGAAAAGTAGGAGACACATGTCACTGCCCTCTTTTTCCTCCCTCTTGCCACATGGCATTGTAGGAGCCACCCTGAGGTGGCGCCACATGTCCACCCTCCATTCCTCCAAGTCCAACCTCCATTTGAATTTCAAACTTCCCCCTGAGGTGGCGCCATTTGAGAAAGCCTCTCCAGACAGCTGACACTTGTCCACCACATGTCCAAATCTCCTTTCACCAGAAAAAGCAAAATTCAAATTCCTCTGAGGTGGCGCCTTCTGAGCCCACTGCTCTGTCCTTCTGACATGTGTCAAACACCTTTTGAGGTGGCACCATTCCAGGACTCCACTTGGCTCCATTTTCATTTTTTATTTTATTTTTAATAAAGGTAGCCCACCATGAGGTGGCGCCACCTGAGGACTCCCTACAAAAGGTGAGTTTGAATTTCAAATTCCAAGAGAGCACCCTCTGAGGTGGCGCCTTCTGGGAGTTCCCTGCAGAGAGAATCAAGCAAACTTTTGAAAAATTCCAAATTCCCCCTGCTGAGGTGTCTCACCCACAAAATTTCCATTTTTTTTATTTTTCTCAAAAATTAAAACACCTTTTGAGGTGGCGCCACCTGAGGGCTCCCTGCAAAAGACAAATTCGAATTTCAAACCCCTCAGATGGCACCCCCTCAGATGGCGCCACATGGAGGGCTCAGATCGATCCTGTTTGAATTTCAAAAAATTTTCAGAAAATTTATAAAAACAAGGGTTCACGCCCAGCCTGAGGGGATCATTTTTTTAGCTCTTGTGAACTTGGAAAATCCGACCTAGCCTTCCTAGCATCTGATTTTGAACCTTGGAAATCGTGCCCCCTTTGGCTCATTGAAGAAGGTGGAGTAGAGCTCGTGCTGTGGCGAATTCGATTCCAACAGAGGTCAATTTTTGTGAACCATCCGAAGCTTGGAGCGAAGGACGAAGGAAGCTCGTGATAGCTGCCCCTTTCAAGAGCTTCTACGCTGCGTAACGAAGCAAGGTGCACTTCTTTTTCCCTTGATGTGATTCTATAATCCGAATCGGGAGTCGTTTGAAGAAAGAGCTCATCCGAGGGATGGATTGAGCTATTCTCATAAAACGACATATATAAAAATGTTTTGTTATGCTTCCTTGATGATTTTTAACATTCATATAGTTAGTTAGGTTTAATTTGCATTTTATTTCATTCATTTAGCATATTTCATGAATTAATTAGGATTAATTTAGCCTTTATTTCAATTCTGTTTATTTTCAGTAGGTCCCTGTTTTTGTCAGTCAGTCCACACGTCATTTCATGCATTTTTTTTTATTAAAAATCGTAAAAAAATCACGGCATGCGCCCTTAGGTGTCCCTAAAATTTTGCCAAAAATTCGGAGGCATTTGAATTTGTTTACTGCAGTAAACATTCAAAATGGCAAGTCGGGTTTTGTTACCCGGGATACGTTTTGAAAATCATTTGCCGACTTGTAAAATCGCGATATCCCTCATGGGAGATCCGATTTTCGATCAAAAAGATGTTATGAACGCGGGAGAATGTATAGTTTTTAATATGATTTTGTCAGATTTTTCTGATTTTTTTTATGTCTGACACAAATCAGAGAGTTCGGGACACGTGTCAGAGCCTAATGTGAGCCTCTGGGATTTTGGATCGACTTAGGGCTATGGTTTCTCTTTGTGTGTTGCTCCAAATCCGAAACTGTAAAAAGTGAAAATGGTGTCCGAGATGTCCTCTGTTTGAATCTGAAAGCCTGTAAGTTTTAGAACAGTTTTGACCCCTGCTTCGGATTTTTTTTGTCAGCCCCCTGTTTTGCTACATTTGTCTGTTCTGTTAGTTTAGGCAGGAATAGTTATATTTTTATCTGTGTTTCCGTTGATCAAATGCCAAAGTCATAAACATTAAAATTGTTCATGTAGGTGTCGTGCATATCTCTGATTAATTTCATAAATTTCCATGGCTGTTTTGTATTTTTTTAGCATTTTACATCAGATTAGTGTGATTTTTACCTTTGTCAGAGTTAAATCCCTGTTATTGAACTCACCATGGCTCAAATCCCGAGGCTGTAAAAACCAAAAATGTTCCATTTCAGGTCTTTTAGCAGTCTGCAAAATATCAGAAGTTTCCATGGTGTAAATCTTGCATTATCATATTAGGCATTGCATTTGGTTCGGATCCATAGGCAAAATCCATCATTTTTAGGACTTTCCTTGAATTTTAGCATTTAAATCATATCATTTCATGATTTTTAGCATTCTAGGTTGTTTATCAGAGTGTTTAGATGCTTCATACCGAATTTGGTGCAATTTGGAATCCATTTGAGGTTCGGATCATCCATAATACCAAAACAAGGTCCCGCAGGACCCGGATCCAAGCGAAAATCGTTATTTTTGATAAATTGCGAAATACCAAATTCTGATTTTACAGTCCTAATGTGTTTAGCAGCATGTCATCATGTCTCTTACTGCATTTCATCATCATTTGATTCACTTTGAATTTCAAAATCTCAATTTTACCAAGTTTTCTTTCAAAAAAACCCTGATTTTAAAGGTATAACTTTATAATTAGGGGTATTTTGGTTATTTTGACACCAATTCCGAATTTCAAACTGTTTTCCACTGAATTCCTTGCATTTACATCATTTCAAATATCAAGGAAGCATGATCATAGGGTTTATATCCAATTAAATCCAATAATTTCATAATATTATTGGAAAATTTTGGAAAAACCCACATATTTGAGCTAAACTTATTTCAAGTTTGGCAGGGACATTCAAAAGAAGGAGCTGAAGTCTGCAAATTTCTTTTATTTCCTTTATTTAGTGATGTAATAATGTAAATTTTGGAATAAGAGATTTAATTCCCTGCTTAGACTAGGATGCATATCATATAGTTTGAATTTATGCAATATCCTGTTTCTATGATTCATGCATTTTATTTCAAAAGCACTATGGATGTTCACGAATGACACGTGCACCAACTCTTAGGGAGTTGATGGACTCGGTGGAATCCATATTTACGGCCCTAGTCGGAATATGGACGAGACCCAGATCCATCATCTTTCTACTAGTCACATTGAGCCTACACTCCTAGGCTATCTTAAAATGCACATCATATTTCCAAAGTTTTCAAAATCATGTGCATCAAATCAACTAAGTTCTGAACATATTCATGGCCACAGTCAAAATATGTGAAGGATTTATTTGGACTTAATGCACATTTTCCAACCAATCCCTCAGAAAATCTTTTCAAAATGCATTCATTCACTTATGTCATTCGCATCATAAAATCATTGATTTTCTCAAAATTTTCTCAAGAAAACGTCATTCTCAAGAAATTGATTTCTAAAGAAACTCTAAGGATTTCTTAAAATCGGTTTTCCAAAGACAAGTTTTCCACAGTTTTCCCTGAAAAATGACATTTTCTTAAGAGATTCAAAAGAGTTTTCCAATCTTTCTCCAAGATCCAAAATCGATTTCCAAGTATTTCAAAAGGTAAAATTCCCAGGATTTCGATTCCTCAAGTTTTGAATTTCCTTCTCCAATGAGTTTTCCTATAAATCTTCTAGCATTTTCCTAAGAAAACTCTCAAAGTCCAAGTTTTCCTAAGAAGTGTTTCCCTTTTCAAACATTCACCTTTTCTCAAGAATCACTTCCATTTTCCCAAGATTTTCAACTATTTCTGATTTTTCCACATCTTTATAAGCTTTCTCATGTTTTCAAAAAACCCTTTTTATCTGAGTTTCCTGAGAAATTGACCCTTTTCCTGAGAGAATCTTTTCAACTCCAAATATTTTCCAAGCATACATCATGTTTTCCCAAGCTGCATTTTCCAAAATCTCACAGCACATGCCTGAATTCTCTCTGCATTTAGGATAGAACATAACTTTGACAATTTCGCTAAGTCAAGCACAATTTTGGTCCTTGGTTTGATTACCCCTGTTAAAGGCGGCAGGAACGGTCGAACCTCGTACCGACAGGTCGAGCCCCATCCCATGGATTTTCCCGCAATTTTAAAAAATGGAGGCGAGTATTTCAAAACAATTTCCAAAATTCGGTCAAAGTTTGAAGCGCGAAAGCGTTTCTCCTCTTTCTCTCTTCCGCAAGGAAGGGAAGATGAGGGAAAAATTTCGCGACGATAACAGGTTTGGCGACCGTGATGGGACCTGTCCTTGTCTGACCAAAAAAAAAAAAAAAAGTGCTTGACTTAGTTCAATTATTAAAACTGTGTTCACAAAATGTCAGCTCTTTACTTTTAATATCATGTGAGCCTAGGAGCCTAGATTCTGACCCAGCTGACATTGAATGCATATAGCTTAGGCATGGTTTGGTAGGACCAGATTGAGGAGAAATTTTCATGCTCATATAGACTTAGGTCTAAACACAACTATCCTCAATTTAGGATCTGAATGCAAACAATGTATGCTTCTTCAAAGATTTTCAAAAGTCTATCTCTCTAGGACTTAGAGCCCTCTATTTCTTGCATGTGATCATTTTTTCAAATCTCCATTACCTATCATTACCCAGTCTTCACGTTGCTGGGCTCTCTTCTAGAACCATAGTTCGGGACAGAGCCCCACAACTGGGCCAACTATTTGGGTTAACACCCCCCTACCACGTACCGCGGGCCACAGTCCGAAGTATATCGGTAGGCGCTCAAGGATGTTGGAAAACCTTACCTTAGAACCGGAGTTGAAATTCTATGCCACGTACCTCGGATTTCGATTCAGGTATATCGGCATAACTGGATTGGACAAAGATGATCTGAACCTAGAGTTAGGATTAGGGTCCTACAGCTGTTTTCAAATTGATGCATCTAGAGTCAGCCTTTTAGGGAGTGCTGAATGTGCATAAATGTTTGTGCAGGATGAGATTGTATGTATGATTTCCTCAATTCTTTATGTTTCCCAATGTTTTTCAACTCATTAGGTCTTTTTCCAAATATCCTTATTTTCCACGAGATCTTTTCTCAAACCCTGGATGATTTTCTCAAATATCCCATTTCTTTCAAAACTCCAGGTGATTTTACATTCTACCTTTCTACTGGATCTCGAATTTCTAGCTGCATTTTTATCCTGCCTGCAAAATTTTTCAAAATTTCTCACATTTTCCTAAGTCTCATTCTGAGTCTTTCTCTGTTTTCAGTTCGATGGCATCCAGTCAAGTCGATCCTATCTTTCCTGAAGGTCACATCTCCTTCGAGGTGCGACAAGGTCGTCCTGAACATCGAGCCCTTAGCACCGGAACTTTCATTCCCCGGTGGTATTATTCCTGGCTAAAGAGCTTTTCCCGAATGTTCCCGGACCATTTGAGCGAGTGTGGATTACAGCTGGCATCAGCAGTCGGAAAGCAGACCATCAATGGAAACCTGATCCATGCAATGGCAGAGCGATGGAATCCTCGAACGTGTACCTTCTGGTTCCCGTGGGGAGAGATGACTGTTTTAATGGATGAATTTTCAGAAATCATGGGGTTGCCAGAACCAGCTGGTCGACCAAGCGACCCATTAGAGCATCAATTCCTTATCAATGTCAAGGGTTTGGACCCCCGAGACTCCTTAGCTCGTATGACAGGCCGCCGATCTTGGCCTCTGATCCAGTTAGAAGGAAATGAATATGTTGACCTACTTGAGTTGTACCGCCAGTACGGGACCTTCATCGAAGTCAGCTCGCTTTCAAGAACAGCCAAAGAAAAGATTCAGAATGCAATGGTTCTATGCACCGTAGGACTGTCCCTTTTCCGAGATGGACAGAACTACATGGACATCAGGATAATCCAGCTTATGAGGAGATGGGGAAGTCGGCAAACCAATCGCCTCTCTATAGCCATGGCAGCGCTCGCCTTCCTTTATCGAGGTCTGACTCGATTCTCACTTGGAGAGTCCATTTTAGTTGAAGGATGCATCTACGCACTTCAGTCCTGGTTTTTCCAGCATGTTCCAGCCCGAGCAAGCTCTTTCAGATACAATGGTCAGAAACTCCTTCCAGTGGCGCAGTACCGGTCCATGATCAACAACATTCAAGAGGATGACGTTGTTTGGGACTATTTAGATCGGCAAATATTTCCTCCCAGATATACCTACGCTTATGGCAAGCGGTTCAAGTTGCTAGGACCACTCTTCTGCACTTACTACCAACCAGAGAGATGTGTTCGGCAGTTCTCCCAGAGGCAGCAGTATGTCAAAGCCCGACTATTATCAGGAGTTATGGCAGAGTTTGATCTCACTTCCGCACAATGGTCCGGGGCATATCATTCTGCCCGCTACGGCTGGGATTCCTTTGTTTCTCTTAAAATCTTTCCTGGTCCTAGAGTGTCTGCCGACTATCGTGAATGGTGGCAAATTGTTTGTCCCCCCCCTCTTTGTCAGGATCAATAAAATCTTATTTTTCTCATTTTAATAAAATTCTCTTTCCTTCTATTGTGGTTTGACGACCTCGCCTAGGTAACAAGGCATATTTTCGTTGTTTATTTCTTTTGCAGAAGGAATGGCAACACAATTGTCGTGATTCCCACGACGACTCAGTCCCTAGTAATGGGACATCTTTTCCAAATTGTCTACCATATTTTCAGCAAATATTTCTTCTAAAGCCTCATTCCTTTCATAATAATGCCTTGTACATTGTCGTTCGGGTCAGAGGAATGACGGTACCGCATGTGCTGGTCGATGGAGGCAGTAGCCTCAACATATGTCCTGAAATGACCGCAAAGGCATTAGGGATCAAGGACGAAGAATATATTCCAGATCCCATCACTATCTATGGGTTTGACAATCATGGTAAAACGGCCAAGGGCAAGATATTCCCGGAAGTGTTTATCAACTATTCAGTGCATTCAGTGCTTTTCCATGTGGTTAATGTACCACCAACCTACAACTTGCTGCTCGGTAGGACGTGGATTCACAATGCTAATGCAGTGCCTTCTACCCTCCATCAATGTGTGAAGTGGTCCAAAGGTGGAATGATTACCACAATACTGAGAGAAGACCCAGAAGAAAGGCTCCCGCAGCCCATGATTCCTCGGCCATCATTCAATGCAGATATTCCCAGCATCTGGGAAAGTGAAGAGATCAATCTCGGGGAGAATCGAGAAATACTTCAGGCACCATCAGAGCCATCTTTGCACACAGTAGCCACGACACGATGGAAAGGTCCTCAATTTTTCAAGGTTGGAGGTCGAATCGACTACAGCACCATTAAGGATCATCCCTTGTTTCCTCAATTCATGAAGTCAAGAAAGGGATTTGATTTACTCCTGAAGCATGGCTATCAACCCTTCAAGGGACTCGGCAAGAATGAAGATGGCCGCATCGAGCCAATGATCCAGAAACATCGTCCCCACAGAGCAGGACTAGGGTTTGCCGGCAGAAGCTCATCAAAGAAGACTGTTTTTGTCAAAGGGGCACAATGAAGACCATTTGTTATTTCCTCTCTATTCTTTTCCAAATAAATGTCTCATTTTACCAATGTCATTGATCAATTCAATCAATAAAATTTCAAGTTTCTTTGTCTATCCGGATGCCATCTACTCCCTTTTTGTCTGTCTCATCATTTTATAATTCAATGCCATTTTATGTATGGTTCTCTTCAAATGATTGCTTGTCTTACTATAGGCCAATTTGTCTGAACCAAATTTCTTCTCCAAAATTTCAGAATGACTTCTCGGACAATCAAGAAGCTCGTTCTCAATCCCAAGGCCTTTCAGAAGTCGACAGCAATTCACAGAATCAAAGCAAGCACCAGAAATGATAAGATTGCAAAGCAGTCAAATGATTGTGCTGAATACGATCAGTCCCTTCAGGAATTACCGGAGTTCGCCGCAGTTCAGAAGCAGGACGAACCATCTCCTCTAGTACAAGATCCAACTGAAGGTGTCAATATCGATTCAGAGGAAGATCCAAAAATTCTCCAGATCGGAACCAGTCTGAATCCGGAAGAAAAGAAAAGACTTACTAACTTTCTCAAGCGGCATGAAGAAGTGTTCGCATGGACATATGAAGACATGCCGGGCTTAGACCCCAAATTGGTCGAGCACCGTCTTGTCTTAAAGCCGGATGCTAAGCCAGTCAAGCAGAAGCTGAGAAAAATGGATCCCAGAATAGAACAACAAGTCAAGGAAGGACTCGAAGATTTGCTCAAAGCAGGATTCATCCGAGCTATTGACTACCCGGATTGGTTAGCCAATATCGTCGTTGTCCCAAAGAAAAGCGGCAAAGTGAGGATCTGCATAGACTTCAGAGACCTCAACAAGGCAACTCCGAAGGATGACTATCCACTTCCAAGCATCGATCTTCTAGTCGATAGCACGGCAGGACATGCCATGTTCTCTTTCATGGACGGATATTCCGGCTACAATCAGATTAAGTTGGCCGCCCGCGACCAATCAAAAACCTCCTTTACTACGCCTTGGGGCACTTTCTGCTACACAGTTATGCCTTTTGGGCTCAAGAATGCTGGAGCAACATATCAACGAGCAATGGCCGTTATCTTTCATGATCAAATGCGCAAAATCATGGATGCGTATGTTGATGATATTCTCGTGAAATCTAAAGAGGAGGAAGATCACCTCGAAGCACTTGATCAAGTCTTTAAAAGACTTATTCTTTACAAGTTAAGGCTTAACCCGCAAAAGTGTGTCTTTGGAGTCAAATCAGGCAAACTGTTGGGTTTTCTGGTCAGTAAAAAGGGAATTGAAGTCGACCCGGCCAAAGCAAAGGCTATCATTGATATGCCTCCCCCAAAGAATCTCAAAGAATTACGTAGCCTTCAAGGACGTATGCAGTCAATCCGGCGATTCATTTCCAATTTGGCAATGAGATGTGAACCCTTCAACCACTTGCTCAGAAAAGGAGTTAAGTTCGAATGGAGACCAGAGTGCCAGCAATCGTTCGATCGAATCAAGAAGTATCTTCTTAATCCTCCCATCCTGAAGCCGCCAGAATTGGGAAAACCTCTTTTATTATACATCTCAGTTAATCAAGTCGCATGTGGCGGATTCTTGGCACAATACAAAGAAGGCAGCCTGATAGAGCATGCTATCTATTATGTGAGCAAGACTTTCATAGATTATGAAAAGAGATACTCTCAAATAGAGAAGACCTGCCTAGCTCTAGTATGGATGTGTCAGAAGTTAAGACACTACCTGCTAGCATCAGAAGTCAAAATTTTGTCTAAACTCAATCCCCTCAAGTATATCTTAGAGCAACCTTTTCTCAGCGGACGAGTCGCAAAATGGCAAGTCTTACTGATGCAGTATGACTTAGAATATGTCTCGCAGCAATCAATCAAAGGCCAAGCAATTGCAGATCAATTGGCGGATTTTCCTCTGGCCGAAGAAGTGAAAGCCGAAGATGACTTCCCTGATGAGCAAATATGCAACATCCAGCAATTTCCAGTCTGGAATTTATTTTTTGATGGTTCTAAGAATATGGCGGGAATAGGCATCGGAATCCTATTAATCACTCCTGAGAAGGAGATGATTCCATTTTCTCTCAAGTTAGACTTTCAATGTACTCACAATATGGCTGAATATGAAGCCCTGATTCAAGGTCTAAGGATTCTATTAGACTTTAATGTCAAGAGAGTACATGCCTACGGTGACTCATTACTTGTTGTCAATCAAGTTCGAGCCGAATGGCAAGTCAAAGATCAGAAGTTATTTCCCTATCAGAAAATTGTTTCAGCTCTCATCAGCAAGTTCGAAGAATTTCAGTTATTTCACATCAAGAGAGATTTTAATCAAGTGGCCGATAGCCTAGCCAGTTTAGGCTCCATTATGGCATTCAAGAATGGAGAATCTTGTCGCTCTTTTGAAATTGGCAGACTTGACCAACCTGCTTTCATTCCAGCGGAACAGGTAAACCAGGCTGAGCAAAAGAAGAAGCCTTGGTATTACAACATCAAAACTTTCATAGAAACTGGTGAATTTCCTCCAGAACTCTCAAAGAAAGAGCAGCGAGCAGTCCAGCGTATGTCTACTCGATACTTCATTTTGGCCAATGTCCTCTATCGTCGTAGATTCAGTTCAGAGTATTACAGATGTTTAGATGAAGACGAAGCCAAAGAAGTCGTGCGAGAAGCACATGAAGGCATTTGTAGCGGCCACGGCGGCTACCAAACCCTTGTCAAGCAAATCATAAGAGCAGGGTACTACTGGAAGACTATGCAACAAGACTGTTATCATTATGTGAAAAAGTGTGTACAATGTCAAATACACGCACCTTCTATCCATGCGCCAACAACATATTTACAATCTGTTGTTTCTCCATGGCCATTCTCCATGTGAGCCTTCGATGTCGTAGGTCCCATCACTCCTTCAGCTTCAAATGACCACAAATACTTCCTTGCCGCAACAGAATATTTCACCAAGTGGGTAGAAGCCATCAGTCTCCGCACAGTAGAAGGCCGACATGTAGTCTCTTTTATTCACAAGAACATCCTTTGCCGTTTCGGCATCCCCCATGACATTGTGTCAGACAACGGCAGTCATTTCAAGAATGAAAAGATGAAGACATTCTGCTCAAAATTCAAGATCTATCACCATTTTTCCGCTCCATATTATCCTAAAGGGAATGGTCAGGCAGAGGCCACCAACAAGATTTTAATTCGTATCTTAGAGCGAACTGTGGAAACCGGCCGTGACTGGCATGAAAAGATCCATGATGCACTATGGGCCTATCGGACCACCATTCGTACACCAACGAATGCTACTCCATCAGAACTGGTCTATGGAACAGAAGTAGTATTGCCGCTACATGTTCAGAAGCCCGCTTTGAAATTTGCTTCACTTTTGCAATTACCTCTTGATCAATACCAGCAACAACGACTAGTGCAGCTAGACTTACTCGACGAGAGAAGGCTAAAAGCGGCAGAGCATGCTCAATCCTATCACCAGAGAGTAGCCAGGCAATATGCGAAGTCTATCATCGAAAGAAGATTCAAAGTCAATGATTTAGTACTTCGATCCACAGCTTACCTCAAGCATCGTCCCGACGGCAAATGGTCGCCAAATTGGGAAGGTCCCTACGTTGTCAAAGAAGCATTACCCCGCAACTCATATCGGCTCATCAATGCTGATGGGGTAGAATTGTCAGATCCTATTAATGCTCGACACTTGAAAAAGTTTTATACTTGAAACATTTATCCTTCTCTTGTAATCCTTCCTGTTTCCTTCAAATAATGATCCAACTTTCTTTCCCAGTTACACTGGGGCATTTTAAAATTTTGTTCTATATGCAGGCAGGATAAACAAATTCCTCATTTCATGCACTTGTGCATTCATATGCATCAACTCATATTCATTTGCATTCAATTGCATTAATAACAATCTGGTCGGTATTGGGATTTCAACAAATAGTCCCATCACAATTCCTAATGATCCAAAGATCATCGCCAATACTAAACCAAAACCCAGCACTCAAACTGGTATTATTTCAAAATCCAGTATTCAAGCTGGTACATTTTCAACTTTTTGGAAAACCGAGTTCCGACTCGGGTTTTTATTCAAATCATTTTCCTTTGTTGATCCGGGTTCCGACTCGTGGTCTCTCTACCTTATTCGAGCCTTGACTCGATTCCTTCATTTTCCTTTGTTGATCCAGGTTCCGACTCGAGATCTCTTCGAGCTTGTCATTCTCTTTTGTTGATCCGGGTTCCGACTCGTGATCTCATTACCTTACTCGAACCCTGAATCAAGTTCTTCATTTTCTTTTGTTAATCCGGGTTCCGACTCGAGATCTCTTTATCTTATCCAAGCTCTAATTCGAGTCCTTCATTTTCCTTTGTTGATCCGGGTTCCGACTCGTGATCTCATTATCTTATTTGAGCTCTGATTCGAGCCTTCCATTTTCCTCTGTTGATTCGGGTTCCGACTCGTGATCTCTATATTTTATTCGAGCTCTGACTCGAACTCATCATTCTCTTTTATTGATCCAAGTCATTTCAATCATCAGGGTCTGTCAATTGCTCAAATTTGATATTTTGCTCTCCAAATTCCAATTTAAATCTTTAAAACAACCAATTTCCAATTTTCGACCTTCGGGTCACTCAATTCTTTAATTTCGACCTTCGGGTCAAGCAATTTCCATGTTTCGACCTTCGGGTCATGCAATTTCCAATTTTTGACCTTCAAGTCAATCAATTTCCAATTTTCAACCTCTGGGTCACCCAATTTCCAATTCTCAATCTCAATTTCCAATTTCCAATTTCCAATTTTCGACCTTCGGGTCAATCAATTTCCAAATTTCGACCTTTAGGTCAATCAATTCTCAATTTCGACCTTCGGGTCACACAATTTCGACCTTTCGGTCAACCAATTCTCAATTCCGACCTTTTTGGTCAAATCAATTCTCAATCTCGACCGTCAGGTCATCCAATTTCGACCTTCGGGTCATTCAATTCTCAACAACCGATTTTCCAATTTCCAATTTCGACCTTCGGGTCAATCAATCTCAATATCCAATTTCAATCATTGCCTCTTGCGAAAGACCCTTTTTAGGGAGAGTTCGAGGGAGCTCGTTCTTTTCGCATGCTATCCAATTTGTTCACTTAGCCCCTTTTCAGGGAGAGTTTGAAGGGACTCGCGTCTTTGTGAACCGTTTGCAAAACAATTTCCAATTTCACACGAGGAACCCTTTTTAAGGGAGAGGCTCGACGGAGACTCGTTTTTCTTGTGACCCCCCAATTTCATACTAGGCCATCTTCGTCATGAAGGACCCCCCTTTGCAAGGAGAGTGTGATGGACTCGTTCCTTTCATGGCCCAATTTTCAGACCTCACTATTATCGGCCCCCTTTACATAAGAGAAGCCTAACATTAGGGAGCTTTGACGAAAGCTCAATTTCTCTTCGAAAGTTCGTTTTGCAAACACCTCCTCTTTAGGGAAGAGAGGAGTATTTCCCATTTCCCATTCAGGTAAGGGCTAAGCCTGAGTCTCTCTTTTTGGGGAAAAAGAGAGGAGAATTTTCGTCATGGATGTGTTGAGCCGGATTTCAAATACTCACTTTCACCAAGGATTTCAAGAAAATTTTGTCAAATTTGTCAATCAATTGTTGATTTCAGAATCTTTTATTGCACTACTCTCTATCTCAATTTACCTTCAGCATCACTTCCAAAAGAGTGAAGCTTTTGCGAAAAGGGATTCAAACTCAAATTCTTTCTATTGGCCAACCAAAAGGATGAAGGATAAATCCTCGATATGGCCAGAAAAGAAGATTCAATGTTATTGAAAAGCCGTAGATGATCGATATTGATCGCAGTCGATGGCACATCTTTAAAGGCTATTCTTGCAAAGATGAGGCAGTGGAAATATCCTGAGTGCTAGAAAAGAGAGAATTCACCCAAACCCTGTCTCCTCAAAATCACCTAAGCTGCAATTGAGTATCCGCAAAAGGGATCTCTCACCTGTCGTCAAGATAAAGGCGAATTAGGCAAGTAGACCCCCGGGGCCAAAGAAGATTCGAAACATCTCCAAGATGACGGAGTTTGTGACGGGTCCTTCCAGGGAAAGTCCAAAGCACTGTCGAGATGAAGGCAGATGCGATGGACCTCTCGACAATCCCTAAAAGATATTTAATTTCAGCTATCGCCCAAAGATCTCCAAACCCATCATCCAAGAAGGATCGAAACATCTCCAAGTTGAAGGAGTTTGTGACGTACCCTTTTCCCAAAAGAGAGAAAGAGAGGAAAAAGAAAGAGAGAAAAAGTCAGAACATCTCCAAAATGAAGGAGAATGTAGCAAAAACCCAGAGAGCCAAAAGAGTGCAGAAAGACTATCATGAGAGAAGCTCTCAGGATATCAAACTGCCAAATCTATCAAGAATCCTCTTTAATCTTGTGAAATTCTATTATCAATATTCTTTCATCAATTGCTTTCATAATATCAAATTTTATTTCCTACTCATATCAAGGAAATTGATAGCTTCCTTGAAGAAGGTCAATCGCAAACAATTTGGGTTTCCAATTTCGATTCTACGAAGTGAACCTTGTTTGGAGGTAATGCTTTGGGTAGAAAAGAAAGAATATCTTTGCAGCCATGTGCAATATTTTCAAAAACTTGGAATCAAAAACAAAATTCTCAATATTTTGACAATATTTTCTAGCTATCCTGACGTGAAGTAAGAGCTTGATATCCGTCTTTGATACATCCTGACACCAATTTTAAATCCCTCTTAAGGACTTGATTTCTTCCCTTCTTTGAGAGCATGAACTCTCAGAATTGCACACTTCCCTGTGTCCCCACTGTCCCACCATAGACAGTCCCATTTCGGTTCGAGGTCGAACCACCAATCATTTTCCCGCAAAAGGCAATTTCAAAAGCTGATTTTAGTCTCAGCAATGAGACGCCCAAAATCAACCCCTTTTCAAGCTTTAGGGACCCCATTTTCCTTCCTTTTGCAAAACCCCTGTTGGATTTATTATGCAAAATCCAAAGGTTCCATCATGGTCTCTTCCTTCGAGGATTCCATTCATCTTCCGCTCGATCAGGATAAGGGTACAAACCTGAGCCTCAATCAAAGAGGTATTCCATTGTCCACCCGATCAGGATAAGGGTACAAACCTGAGCCTCCATCGAAGAGGTATTTCATTTTTCCGCCCGATCAGGATAAGGGTACAAACCTGAGCCTCCATCCAAAGAGGTATTTCATTTTCCGCCCGATCAGGATAAGGGTATAAACCTGAGCCTCAATCAAAGAGGTATTTCATTTTCCACCCGATCAGGTTAAGTGTACAAACCTGAGCCTCCATCGAAGAGGTATTTCATTTTTCCACCCGATTAGGTTAAGGGTACAAACCTGAGCCTCCATCGAAGAGGTATTTCATTTTTCCACCCGATCAGGTTAAGGGTACAAACCTGAGCCTCCATCGAAGAGGTATTTCATTTTTCTGCCCGATCAGGATAAGGGTATAAACCTGAGCCTCAATCAAAGAGGTATTTCATTTTTCCGCTCGATCAGGTTAAGGGTACAAACCTGAGCCTCATTCAAAGAGGTACTTCATTTTTCCGCCCGATCAGGTTAAGGGTATAAACCTGAGTCTCATTTCGATGAGATATTCCATTCCCCAATCAGGTCAAGGGTAAAAACCTGAGCTTCGTTCCATGCGAGGTATTTTTGTCCCATCCAGGTCAAGGGCATAAACCTGAACTTTGCTCTCACAGAGCAAATCTTTCCTCTTCATTCTCCGTTTCATATCTACCATCTTCCTCGGGCTAATTTCTTCACACTCAGTCAGATCCTTCTAACTGAGGCATTTTTTTTATGTATAGCCCAAATTTGGTGTGTTTTCTTTGCCACTAAGCTCGGCCATGAGCCGGCTTAGTAGCAAAGAGGGGCATCTGTAAACACCCCAAATTTTCACTCACCTCCCCGACAGTTCCACCAAGCATCAACATCCAGCCTCTGAAATCGCTGGAGGACAAAATGGTTATTTTTTTTTGAGCCCGGACCTTGCAAAAGTCTAAATTTCATCTGAAACTCTCAAAATTTCTCTAATTTTAACTCAGATGTTCAAAAATTTATTCCTGACAGGAGACAGACAACTCCAAGTCTTGGTTCAAGATTCTATTGCATAAGACATGACATTGCATATCATTACATGAGCATTTCAAATCACTGCACTGCACAGCATATCATTTCGAGGTCCAGAACTCTTGATTTTAAAATTTTCAATCCAAATTAGAATTTCAACTCTTTTCAAAATTGATTTCAAAACCCTGGGTCTTCAAAATTATCAATTCTTCCCATTTCACCCCCAAGACTCTGAATTTCAAAATATTTTCTCAGGAAAACGATCTGGATAGTTTTTAATGTGGATTTCAGTCACTTCACCTCAGATTTTGCCCTTTTTGACAATTTCAAATATCTTTCTTTTACAAAATCGCCTTACAAGGGTCAACTCTTTCCAAAATTCCTGTTTTACCAATTAGTCCAGATTTTATGAAAATTCCAAAAAGAAGTTGTGGTTTTATCCTTATTTCAATAAAGAAGCAATGAGGGACCCACACTGAGGTGGTGTCACACAAGCTTTTCTTTTGAAAATTTGAATTTTGAAAAACCCAAAAATATAGGAGCCTTGTCCCCTGGATTGGTGCCACTTGTCCTTTCTCTCTCCTCTCATCCACATGCCAAGTGTCAGTGTGGGGCTACTTTCAGAAGCCGCCACATGTCATCCCAATTATCTGCCATGTGTCACCCTATCCATCCTGCTCCATGTGTCATTCCCAAGATTACCAGGAGATGCCAAGTGTCATAGGTTGTCCTGTCTAGAAAAAGTGGAGTTTGTCTCCTCTGAGGTGGTGCCACTTGAAGTGTGTCTCCTGCAGGGGACACGTGTCAACCCCTCCTTCCTTCTAGAAAAGTAGCCTAACACATGTCCTCTTCCTACTTTTCTCAGAAAAGTACGAGACATGTGTCACTCCTAAATTCCTACAGAAAAAGTAGGCTTGTCTCCTCTGAGGTGGCGCCATCTGGAGTGTCTCCTGCAGAGGACACATGGCAAGCTCCCATTTCCTCAGAAAAGCAAATGCCATGTGTCGTTTTCTGCTTTCTTCAGAAAAGCTAGAATTCAAATATTCAAAAATCCCCATAGGTGGCGAAAATCAAAGAACTCCTACCTTTTTCATCCTGTCTGAGATGGCGCCACATGGCTTGGCCCACCTTCTCTCCCCTCTGCCACGTGTCATTCTCTGCTTCTTTCAGAAAAAGTAGAGGACACATGTCCTCTCCCTACTTTTTTCAGAAAAGTAGGAGACACATGTCACTGCCCTCTTTTTCCTCCCTCTTGCCACATGGCATTGTAGGAGCCACCCTGAGGTGGCGCCACATGTCCACCCTCCATTCCTCCAGGTCCAACCTCCATTTGAATTTCAAACTTCCCCCTGAGGTGGCGCCATTTGAGAAAGCCTCTCCAGACAGCTGACACTTGTCCGCCACATGTCCAAATCTCCTTTCACCAGAAAAAGCAAAATTCAAATTCCTCTGAGGTGGCGCCTTCTGAGCCCACTGCTCTGTCCTTCTGACATGTGTCAAACACCTTTTGAGGTGGCACCATTCCAGGACTCCACTTGGCTCCATTTTCATTTTTTATTTTATTTTTAATAAAGGTAGCCCACCATGAGGTGGCGCCACCTGAGGACTCCCTACAAAAGGTGAGTTTGAATTTCAAATTCCAAGAGAGCATCCTCTGAGGTGGCGCCTTCTGGGAGTTCCCTGCAGAGAGAATCAAGCAAACTTTTGAAAAATTCCAAATTCCCCCTGCTGAGGTGTCTCACCCACAAAATTTCCATTTTTTTTATTTTTCTCAAAAATTAAAACACCTTTTGAGGTGGCGCCACCTGAGGGCTCCCTGCAAAAGACAAATTCGAATTTCAAACCCCTCAGATGGCACCCCCTGAGATGGCGCCACATGGAGGGCTCAGATCGATCCTGTTTGAATTTCAAAAAATTTTCAGAAAATTTATAAAAACAAGGGTTCACGCCCAGCCTGAGGGGATCATTTTTTTAGCTCTTGTGAACTTGGAAAATCTGACCTAGCCTTCCTAGCATTTGATTTTGAACCTTGGAAATCGTGCCCCCTTTGGCTCATTGAAGAAGGTGGAGTATAGCTCGTGCTGTGGCGAATTCGATTCCAACAGAGGTCGATTTTTGTGAACCATCCGAAGCTTGGAGCGAAGGACAAAGGAAGCTCGTGATAGCTGCCCCTTTCAAGAGCTTCTACGCTGCGTAACGAAGCAAGGTGCACTTCTTTTTCCCTTGATGTGATTCTATAATCCGAATCGGGAGTCGTTTGAAGAAAGAGCTCATCCGAGGGATGGATTGAGCTATTCTCATAAAACGACATATATAAAAATGTTTTGTTATGCTTCCTTGATGATTTTTAACATTCATATAGTTAGCTAGGTTTAATTTGCATTTTATTTCATTCATTTAGCATATTTCATGAATTAATTACGATTAATTTAGCCTTTATTTCAATTCTGCTTATTTTCAGTAGGTCCCTGTTTTTGTCAGTCAGTCCACACGTCATTTCATGCATTTGTTTTTTATTAAAAATCCCAAAAAAATCACGGCATGCGCCCTTAGGTGTCCCTAAAATTTTTCCAAAAATTCGGAGCCATTTGAATTTGTTTACTATGGTAAACATTCAAAATGGCAAGTCGGGTTTTGTTACCCGGGATACATTTTGAAAATTATTTGCCGACTTGTAAAATCGAGATATCCCTCATGGGAGATCCGATTTTCGATCCGAAAGATGTTATGAACGCGGGAGAATGTCTAGTTTTTGATATGATTTTTTCAGATTTTTCTGATTTTTTTTATGTCTGAAAAAAATCTGAGAGTTCGGGACACGTGTCAGAGCCTAATGTGACCCTCTGGGATCTTGAATCGACTTAGGGCTATGGTTTCTCTTTGTGTGTTGCTCCAAATCCGAAACTGTAAAAAGTAAAAGTGGTGTCCGAGATGTCCTCTGTTTGAATCTGAAAGCCTGTAAGTTTTAGAACAGTGTCGACCCCTGCTTAGGATTTTTCTTGTCAGCCCCCTGTTTTGCTACATTTGTCTGTTCTGTTAGTTTAGGCAGGAATAGTTATATTTGTATCTGTGTTTCCGTTGATCAAATGCCGAAGTCATAAACATTAAAATTGTTCATGTAGGTGTCGTGCATATCTCTAATTAATTTCATAAATTTCCATGGCTGTTTTGTATTTTTTTAGCATTTTACATCAGATTAGTGTGATTTTTACCTCTGTCAGAGTTAAATCCCTGTTATTGAACTCACCATGGCTCAAATCCCGGGGCTGTAAAAACCAAAAATGTTCCATTTCAGGTCTTTTAGCAGTCTGCAAAATATCAGAAGTTTCCATGGTGTAAATCTTGCATTATCATATTAGGCATTGCATTTGGTTCGGATCCATAGGCAAAATCCATCATTTTTAGGACTTTCCTTGAATTTTAGCATTTAAATCATATCATTTCATGATTTTTAGCATTCTAGGTTGTTTATTAGAGTGTTTAGATGCTTCATACCGAATTTGGTGCAATTTGGAATCCATTTGAGGTTCGGATCATCCATAATACCAAAACAAGGTCCCGCAGGACCCGGATCCAAGCGAAAAACAAGCGAAAATCGTTATTTTTGATAAATTGTGAAATACCAAATTCTGATTTTACAGTCCTAATGTGTTTAGCAGCATGTCATCATGTTTCTTACTGCATTTCATCATCATTTGATTCACTTTGAATTTCAAAATCTCAATTTTACCAAGTTTTCTTTCAAAAAAACTCTGATTTTAAAGGTATAACTTTATAATTAGGGGTATTTTGGTCATTTTGACCCCAATTCAGAATTTCAAACTGTTTTCCACTGAATTCCCTGCATTTACATCATTTCAAATATCAAGGAAGCATGATCATAGGGTTTATATCCAATTAAATTCAATAATTTCATAATATTATTGGAAAATTTTGGAAAAACCCACATATTTGAGCTAACCTTATTTCAAGTTTGGCAGGGACATTCAAAAGAAGGAGCTGAAGTCTGCAAATTTCTTTTATTTCCTTTATTTAGTGATGTAATAATGTAAATTTTGGAATAAGAGATTTAATTCCCTGCTTAGACTAGGATGCATATCATATAGTTTGAATTTATGCAATATCCTGTTTCTATGATTCATGCATTTTATTTCAAAAGCACTATGGATGTTCACGAATGGCACGTGCACCAACTCTTAGGGAGTTGATGGACTCAGTGGAATTCATATTTACGGCCCTAGTCGGAATATGGACGAGACCCAGATCCATCATCTTTCTACTAGTCACATTGAGCCTACACTCCTAGGCTATCTTAAAATGCACATCATATTTCCAAAGTTTTCAAAATCATGTGCATCAAATCAACTAAGTTCTGAACATATTCATGGCCACAGTCAGAATATGTGAAGGATTTATTTGGACTTAATGCACATTTTCCAACCAATCCCTCAGAAAATCTTTTCAAAGTGCATTCATTCACTTATGTCATTCGCATCATAAAATCATTGATTTTCTCAAGAAAACGTCTTTCTCAAGAAATCGATTTCTCAAGAAACTCTAAGGATTTCTTAAAATCGGTTTTCCAAAGACAAGTTTTCCACAGTTTTCCCTGA
The DNA here is from genome assembly GCF_984573655.1 of Nuphar pumila. Lineage (NCBI taxonomy): Eukaryota > Viridiplantae > Streptophyta > Magnoliopsida > Nymphaeales > Nymphaeaceae > Nuphar > Nuphar pumila. The sequence goes on along the minus strand of NC_143257.1, from coordinate 49,209,132 downwards.
AAAATGACATTTTCTTAAGAGATTCAAAAGAGTTTTCCAATCTTTCTCCAAGATCCAAAATCGATTTCCAAGTATTTCAAAAGGTAAAATTCCCAGGATTTCGATTCCTCAAGTTTTGAATTTCCTTCTCCAATGAGTTTTCCTATAAATCTTCCATCATTTTCCTAAGAAAACTCTCAAAGTCCAAGTTTTCCTAAGAAGTGTTTCCCTTTTCAAACATTCACCTTTTCTCAAGAATCACTTCCATTTTCCCAAGATTTTCAACTATTTCTGATTTTTCCACATCTTTATAAGCTTTCTCATGTTTTCAAAAAACCCTTTTTATCTGAGTTTCCTGAGAAATTGACCCTTTTCCTGAGAGAATCTTTTCAACTCCAAATATTTTCCAAGCATACATCATGTTTTCCCAAGCTGCATTTTCCAAAATCTCACAGCACATGCCTGAATTCTCTGTGCATTTAGGATAGAACATAACTTTGATAATTTCGCTAAGTCAAGCACAATTTTGGTCCTTGGTTTGATTACCCCTGTTAAAGGCGGCAGGAACGGTCGAACCTCGTACCGATAGGTCGAACCTCATCCCATGGATTTTCCCGCAATTTTCAAAAACGGAGGCGAGTATTTCAAAACAATTTTCAAAATCCGGTCAAAGTTTGAAGCGCGAAAGCGTTTCTCCTCTTTCTCTATTCCGCAAGGAAGGGAAGACGAGGGAAAAATTTCGCGACGATAACAATTTTCTGTAATACAGCCCCAAGAACGCCTATGAGAAAATTGAAGAATCGGCTAGATGAAGATCTAGCCGATTTTAATGAAAAGAATGAAAAATCTAAAAAAAATAGATTTCAATGAATCAAGCAAACAAATAAACCTATTCTAACGTGCTGGCCTATGCACGAAATCTAATCTAAGGTTGAAACGAAAAGAAAAACAAGAAACACTCAGAAAATAAGAAAAGAAAACCACACACACTTCGGTTTTAGCTAGAAGAGAATGAAGAAGAAGACCTACCTCTTGGAAGATCCGACGATCGAGGGGATGAAAAAGAGCGGACCGTGGCTGGAGATGGACGTCCTATGCAGTTCAAGAATGTTGTACTTCACCAAAAAAAACGGCACCTTTGCAGCTGCTACACGTTGGAGATCCACCGACGATGGAATGTGAGCCGATTCTCGATCGGAGGGTGTAGAAAGCCGGATGGAGGTAGGGCCGGCTTACCTTGGTGGTGTGTTTCGCACTCCCGCACAAGGTTAATGGTCTCCACCTCTGCTACACTTGCAAAAATACAGAAAAATGGTGAATACTACAGCAAGGAACAAGAAAGAAATGAAAAGAACACAAAGGGGATTGAAATATGCTTGGAACCCAAGCATAGGCCGGTCTTCAATGGCCAAAACGTGGAGGGCTGGAGGGGAAGAAGATGCTGGAGTTAGAATCACTGCAAGGGGCGTCCAAACATAGCCAAAGACGCCTAGGGTTCTTTAAAAAAAACTATTTATAGTTTTGACATTTTTCAGAAAGAAGGTTAAAAAAATAAAATTTGCTAGGCGCCGCTTTCTGGGGGGTTTTCAGAAAAACTTTTTGAAATGGATATGGATAGGCGTGTGGGTTGGGTTTTTGGCTTTCTAAGAGTTGATCCAAGGTCCAATTAACTTAATTGGGTTGGATATGGATCCGATCCACCTCGAAATCCATGCCCAAACACTGAAATAGCCATAACTCTCTCATTTTAACTCCGATTTTTCTGAAATTCGAACCATAGCCCCTTACTATCAAAACACATCTAAACATGGGTTTAAAACCTTAAACATGATACAAAATGCATGAAAAACTTGTTTACATGATGTGCATTTCATGCATCATCACTTCTCTTAAAGGGATGGGAGGATGATTCGGTTGCAGATTGAGGGTTCAGGGAGTTTTTGTTGGTGATGGACGGGAGATGGAGGCCTCTGGAGGTTTCGGTGGAAGCCATGGAGGGGTGAAGAAGCGAGGAAGAAGGTTCTGGAGAGGGGGGGGAGGCGCCTTTGTCCCTCTCTTCTACGAAGAGTCTTCATCAAAACCCTAAAAAAAGACAAATTTCAAAGGGACCCCTCATTTTTCAGGTTTTTTGCACATAGGGGGCTCCCTAACAAAATTTTGCAAAAAGTAGTTTTCTCAAAAAACCCGATTTTTCAAAAAGGGTGTTTTCAAAAAGATTATTTTGCAAAGAATGGTTTTTCAAAAGAGGTTTTCTTCAAAAACTATTTTTTTGTTTCTTTTCTATTTTGCATTTTCCATTTTTTTTTGTATTTTTGTAGTAGAAAACTAAAATTTTAAAAGAAAACAAAGTTTTAAACACTAAATTTTTGTATTTTTCTGAGAAATATTTACAAAGAGTATTTTTCTGAGGGTTTCAGACCATTTTGGAGAAATTTCTTCAAAAAGTGGGTTTGGACCCAGGTTTTGAGAAAATGTTCGAGTTTTGACGCTCGAATCGACGAATATAATGCAATGGATCAAAACAGATGTCAGAGGAACTGTCCGAGCTATTTAAAAACTATTTTTGGTATTTTTTATAATTTTAGTTTAAAATTTGGACAACGAGGCTCAGATTTGGATCTGGATAATGGATCCAGACCCGAAATTGATTTAAACGTATAAAATGAATTTAATTTTGAGAAATATATTGGAATTTAGATTTAAAAGAGACTCAATTGATAAAAAAATGATATCAGGGGCAAAAAGAGAATATTTAAAAGTTTAGAAAAATTTGGGGTGTTCACAAGAAGACCTGCCTAGCTCTGGTATGGATGTGTCAGAAGCTAAGACACTACCTGCTAGCATCGGAAGTCAAAATCTTATCCAAACTCAATCCTCTCAAGTATATTTTAGAGCAGCCTTTCCTCAGCGGACGAGTCGCAAAATGGCAAGTCTTACTGATGCAGTATGACTTAGAATATGTCTCGCAGTAATCAATCAAAGGTCAAGCAATTGCAGATCAATTGGCGGATTTTCCTTTGGCAGAAGAAGTGAAAGTCGAAGATGACTTCCCTGATGAGCAAATTTGCAATATCCAGCAATCTCCAGTTTGGAATTTATTTTTCGATGGTTCTAAGAATATGGCTGGAATAGGCATTGGAATCTTATTAATCACTCCTGAGAAGGAGATGATTCCATTTTCTCTTAAGTTAGATTTTCAATGCACCCACAACATTGCCGAATATGAAGCCCTGATTCAAGGTCTAAAGATTCTACTAGAATTCAATGTTAAGAGAGTGCATGCCTACGGCGACTCATTACTCATTGTCAATCAAGTTCGAGCCGAATGGCAGGTCAAAGATCAAAAGCTATTTCCCTATCAAAAAATTGTTTCAGCTCTTGTCAGCAAGTTTGAAGAATTTCAGTTATTCCATATCAAGAGAGATTTTAATCAAGTGGCTGATAGCCTAGCCAGTTTAGGCTCCATTATGGCATTCAGAAATGGAGAATCTTGTCGCTCTTTTGAAATTGGCAGACTTGACCAACCTGCTTTCCTTCCAGCGGAATAGGTAAACCAAGCTGAGCAAAGGAAGAAGTCTTGGTATTACAACATCAAAACTTTCATAGAAACCGGTGAATTTCCTCTAGAACTCTCAAAGAAAGAGCAGCGAGCAATCCAGTGTATGTCTACTCGATACTTCATTCTGGCCAATGTCCTTTATCGTCGAGGATTCAGTTCAGAATATTCCAGATGCTTAGATGAAGACGAAGACAAAGAGGTCGTGCGAGAAGCACACGAAGGCATTTGTGGTGGCCACGTCGGCTACCAAACCCTTGTCAAGCAAATCATCAGAGCAGGTTACTACTGGAAGACTATGCAACAAGATTGTTATCATTATGTGAAGAAGTGTGTGCAATGCCAAATACATGCACCTTCTATTCAGGCTTCCGCAACATATCTGCAATCTGTTGTCTCTCCATGGCCGTTCTCTATGTGGGCCTTCGATGTTGTAGGCCCCATCACTCCTTCAGCTTCAAATGGCCATAAATATTTTCTTGCCGCGACAGAATATTTGACCAAGTGGGTAGAAGCTATCACTCTCCACACAGCAGAAGGCCGACACGTGGTCTCTTTCATTCACAAGAACATCCTTTGTCGTTTCGGCATCCCGCATGACATTGTATCAGATAATGGCAGTCATTTCAAGAATAAAAAAATGAAGATATTCTGCTCAAAGTTTAAGATTTATCATCATTTCTCTGCCCCATATTATCCTCAAGGGAATGGTCAGACAGAGGCCATCAATAAAATTTTAATTCGTATCTTGAAGCGAACTGTGGAAACAGGCCGTGACTGGCATGAGAAGATCCACGATGCATTATGGGCCTATCGGACCACCATCCGCACTCCAACGAATGCTACTCCATCAGAACTGGTCTATGAAACAGAAGTAGTGTTGCCGCTACATGTTCAGAACCCCGCTTTGAAATTCGCATCGCTTCTACAATTACCTCTTGATCAATACCAGCAGCAGCGACTGGTACAGTTAGACTTGCTCGATGAAAGAAGGCTAAAAGCAGTAGAGCATGCTCAATCCTATCGCCAGAGAGGGGCCAGGCATTACGCGAAGTCTGTCATCGAAAGAAGATTCAAAGTCAATGAGTTAGTGCTTCGATCCACAACCTATCTCAAGCATCATCCTGGCGGTAAATGGTCGCCAAATTGGGAAGGCCCATATGTCGTCAAAGAAGCATTACCCCGCAATTCATATCGGCTCATAAACGCCGATGGGGTGGAATTACCGGATCCCATTAATGCTCGACACTTGAAAAAGTTCTATACTTGAAGCCTCTATTCTTTCTTTGTAATCTTCCTATTTTCTTTAAATAATGATCAAACTTTCTTTCCCAGTTACACTGGGGCATTTTTTTTAAATTTCATCCTGTATGCAGGCAGGATAAACAAATTCCTCATTTCACGCACTTGTGCATTCATGTGCATCAATTTGCATTCATTTGCATTCAACTGCATTAACAACAATCTGGTCAGTATTGAGATTTCAACAAGCAGTCCCATCACAATTCCTAATGATTCAAAATTGGAAGGTAATCACCAATACTGAACCAAAACCCAGTGCTCGAACTGGTATTATTTCAAAATCCAGTGCTTAAACTGGTACATTTTCAAAATCCCAACTTTTCGAAAAAACGAGTTCCGACTCGGGTTTTTATTCAAATCATTTTCTTCTGTTGATCAGGGTTCCGACTCGAGATCTCTTCATTCGAGCTCTTCATTTCCCTTTGTTGATCCGAGTTCTGACTCATGATCTCATTATCTTGTTTGAGCTCTGATTTGAGCTCTTCATTTTCCTTTGTTGATCCGAGTTCCAACTCATGATCTCATTATTTTATTCGAGCTCAGATTCGAGCTCTTCATTTTCTCTGTTGATTCGAGTTCCAACTCGAGATCTCTTTCTCTTATCCAAGCTCTAATTCAAGCACTTCATTTTCTTTTGTTGAGGCGGGTTCCGACTCGAGATCTCTTTATTTACTCGAGTCCTGACTCGAGCTCTTCATTTTCTTTTGTTGATCCGGGTTTCGACTCGTGATCTCTATATTTTATTCGAGCTCTGACTCGAATTCATCATTCTCCTTTCTTGATCCAAGTCATTTCGATCCTTAGGGTCTGTCAATTGCTCAAATTTGATATTTTGCCCACTAATTTCCAATTTAAATCTTTGGATCATGCAATTCTCCAATTCCGACCCTTGGGTCACCCAATTTCCAATTTCAATTCCAATTCTCAATTCCAAATTCTCAATTTTGACCTCCAGGTCATTTAATTTCTAATTTTCGACCTTCGGGTCACTCAATTCTCAATTTCGACCTTTTGGTCTATCAATTCCCAATTTTGACCGTTAGGTCATTCAATTATCCAATTTCGACCTCCGGGTCATCCAATTTCCAAACAATCAATTTTTCAATTTCCAATTTCGACCTTTGCGTCAATCAATTTCAATATCTAATTTCAATCATTTTCTCTTGCGAAAGACCCTTTTTTAGGGAGAGTTCGAGGGAGCTCGTTCTTTTTGCATGCTATCCAATTCGTTCACTTAGCCCCTTTTTCAGGGAGAGTTTGAAGGGACTCGCGTCTTTGTGAACCGTTTGCAAAACAATTTCCAATTTCACACAAGGAACCCTTTTAAAGGGAGAGACTCGACGGAGACTCGCTTTTCTTGTGACCTCCAAATTTCATACTAGGCATTTTCGTCATGAAAGACCCTCTTTGCAGGGAGAGTGTGATGGACTCATTCCTTTCATGACCCAATTTTCAGACCTCACTATTATTGGCCCCCTTTCCATAAGAGAAGCCTAATCTTAGGGAGCTTTGACGAAAGCTTAATTTCTCTTCGAAAGTTCGTTTTGCAAACACCTCCTCTTTAGGGAAGAGAGGAGTATTTCCCATTTCCCATTCAGGTAAGGGCTAAGCCTGAGTCTCTCTTTTTGGGGAAAAAGAGAGGAGAATTTTCGTTACGGATGTATTGAGCCAGATTTTAAATACTCACTTTCACCAAGGATTTCGAGAAAATTTTGTCAGTCTGTCAATCAAATTACTTGTTGATTTCAGAATCTTTATTGCACTAATGTCTATCTCAATTTACCTTTAGCATTACTTCCAAAGGAGCGAAGCTTTTGCGAAAAAAAAGATTCAAAATTCAAATTCTTTCTATTGGCCAACCAAAAGGATGAAGGATAAATCCTCGATATGGCCAGAAAAGAAGATTCAATATTTTTGAAAAGTCATGGATGATTGATATTGATCACAGTCAACGGCACATCTTTAAAGATTATTCTTGTAAAATGAGGCAGTGGAAATATCCTGAGTGCTAGAAAAGAGAGCATTTATCCAAGCCCTGTCTCCTCCAAATCACCTAAGCTGCAATTAAATATCCGCAAAAGGGATCTCTCATCTGTCGTCAAGATGAAGGCGAATTAGGCGAGTAGACCCCCGGGGCCAAAGAAGATTCGAAACATCTCTAAGATGACGGAGTTTGTGACGGATCCTTCCAGGGAAAGTCCAAAGCACTCTCGAGATGAAGGCAGGTGCGATGAACCTCCCGACAATCCCTAAAGGATATTTAATTTCAGCCATCATCCAAAGATTTCTAAACCCATGAGCCAATATCGTCAAAGAAGGATCGAAACATCTCCAAGTTGAAGGAGTTTGTGACATACCCTTCTCAAAAGAGAGTAAGAGAGGAAAAAGAAAGAGAGAAAAAGTTAGAACATCTCCAAAATGAAGGAGAATGTAGCCAAAACCCAAGAGAGCCAAAAAAGTGCAGAAAGATTATCAGGAGAGAAGCTCCCAGGATATCAAACTGCCAAGTTTATCCAGAATCCTCTTTAAATTTGTGAAATTCTATTATCAATATTCTTTCATCAATTGCTTTCATAATATCAAATTCTCTTTCCTGCTCATATCAAGAAAATTGATAGTTTCCTTGAAGAAGGTCAATGGCAAGCAATTTGGATTTCAAGTCTCGATTCTACGAAGTGAACCTTGTTTGGAGGTAATGCTTTGGATAGAAGAGAAAGAATATCTTTGCAACAATATGCAACATTTTAAAAATTTTTAAATCAACAGCAAAATTTCTAACATTTTGACAATATTTTATAGCTATCCTGACGTGAAGTGAGAGCTTGATGTTCGTTTCCGACACATCCTGACACCAATCCCTCTTAAGGACTTGATTCCTTCCCTTCTTTGAGAGCATGAACTCTCAAATTTGCACACTTCCCTGTGTCCCCACTGTCCCACCATAGGCAGTCCCATTTCGGTTTGAGGCCGAACCACCAATCATTTCCTCGCAAAAGGCAATTTCAAAAGCTATTTAGTCTCATCAATGAGACACCCAAAATCAACCCCTTTTCCAGCTTTAGGGACCCCATTTTCCTTCCTTTTGCAAAACCCCTGTCGGATTTATTGTGCAAAATCCGAAGGTTCCATCATGGTCTCTTCTTTCAAGGATTCCATCCATTTTCCGCCCGATCAGGACAAGGGTATAAACCTGAGCCTCATCCAATGAGGTATTCCATTTTCCGCCCGATCAGGTTAAGGGTACAAACCCGAGTCTCATTTCTATGAGATATTTAATTCCCCAATCAGGTTAAGGGTCAAATCTGAGCTTTGTTCCATACGAAGCATTTTCTGTCCCATCCAGGTTAAGGGCAAAAACCTGAATTTCACTCTGACAGAGTGAGTCTTTCCTTTTCATTTCTCCATTTCATATCTACCATCTTCTTCGGGCTAACTTCTTCATACCTAGTCAGATCCTTCTAACTGGGGCATTTTTATATAGCCCAAATTTGGTGTGTTTTCTTTGCCACTAAGCTCGACCATAAGCCGGCTTAGTAGCAAAGAGGGGCATCTGTAAACACCCCAAAATTTTCACTCACCTCCATGACATTGCCCTCAATCACCCCATTTCGGTTCTCCGGAACCCATGAAGGGCAAAATGGTCATTTTCCAAGATTGAACCTTGCAGAAAGTCCTAAATTTCATTCTTGAGCCTCAAAATTTCTATATTTAGGTTCAGAGACATCTTCAAATTACAAATTTTTAAAATCCTGTTCTTAACAAGAAATTAGAATTTCCAATTCTAGTTTCAGAATGACATTTTATAGACCATGTCTTTGCATAGCATTGCATGAACATTTCATTACATTTCACTGCACAGCATGTCATTTTGTGGTCCAGAACTCCTGATTTTCAAAATTGTCAATCCAGATTTGATTTTTAAACTTTTCAAAATTAATTTTTAAAACCCTGGGTTTTCAGAATTGCCAATCTTTCCCATTTTACCCCCAGGACTTTGAATTACAAAAGTTTTTCTCAGGAAAACAATCTGGACATTTGAATATTGATTTTAAAGATTTTATCTCAAAACTTTTTACAAAAAGATTTTAAATCTCTTTACAAATTTTTTTTACATTTATTTTTGCCCTGGAAAACCAATTTTTCCAAATTCTTGAAAATAAACAAAGTTTTATCTCGTATTATAAAAATTCCAAAAAAGAAATTATTTCTTCTATTTTTATTTTCAAATAAATGGAGCGGGACCCGCCTTTGAACTAGCATCATACTCAGATTCCCAGGTAAATTTCTTATTTTCAAGCGGGACCCACCCGGAGATCGAACCAATTTGCAAATTCTTCTTAATGTTATTTGTGTATTTATTTTTTTTAGTTAGTGGGCCCACACACATGTGGCACCCCAATTGAAAATAAAAGACTTGCAAAAACAAAATAAGGCTTTATTTTCAAAAGGATTTTAAAAGTGAGGTGACATTTCCATAAAAGCCTCTCATTATTTCATTTTTATTTGATTCGTTTACATAAAAAAAAAAAATTTAGAAAGAGGCAGCCTTAAATGGCACAGCCGAATTTCCCTAAAGAAACGAATTTAATTTTGCCCAAAACTTAGGGAAATGAAACCAAAATTTGGAAAGTCATAAGGTGCGCCTCTCTTGAAACGGCTATTTCAAAATTTTTTCAAAAGAGAGGTAACGGAACCTCATGAATGGGGAAGGGGCTGCATTTTTTTTTTGGAGAAAGGAAAGTTTTAAAAAAGGGCAGGCACTCACGAAGGAAAGGGGATTGAAATTGCTCTTTTGGGTTTTCGCAGGGAGGGGAGGAGGTGACCAGCATCCGATCTTTCTTCAGCCCCAGTCGTAGGAGAGCCACCTCCAACGTCTGCGTTTCACCTTCTTCAGCCCCAGTCGCAGATCTTCCACCTCCAGCAGTTGTCGCACACCTCCACTTCAGCCCAGCCGCAGGAGAGTCACCACCAGCGCCATCCTTCATCCACTCCAGCCCAGCAGCAAAAAAAAAATTGAATTTTGATTTCTTTCTAGCAGCCGCAGGATATTCGCTGGTTCAAAAGAGGTCTTCCACCTCCAGCCAGCTGCCATCTTTCTTCAACCCACCAACAGGCTGCCATCCATCCACTTCAGCCCATCAATAAAAGAAGCTCCAGCCAGCGTCTCTCCATTTGCCTTCATTCCATCCGTTAGTAGCAACTCCCATTTGATCGTTCTTTTCAATCTGTTTTCATTCATCGCCAGATTTTCGTTGCTTTGCAGTAAATTCCTGTTTTGTTTGTTTCATTTTCCTGATTTTATCACCTTTTCTTGATTTCTTGTTCTTCATTCTTTTGATTTCCGGTGTATTCATTTGTTGTTTTTCCTGTTTTGCATTTTTAATTTCCTGTTTTACATTGTCTTTTAATTTCGTGTTTTCAATTCAATTGCTTCCTCTTTCAATGTATCGTCTGATGTTAATTTTCTGTTTCTCAGTTTAGATTCATATTTTTTGGAATTTCTTGATTGATACATTTACTGTTTTCTCCCATATCAGTTATTGTTGGAACATTGCAATTGATTTAGATTCCTTTAGAATCTCATTTCCTGTTTTACATAGTCATATTTCCTGTTGCTTTCTGTAGAGATCAGTTCTTTTTTTTTTTGTATTTTTTAATTCTCTATTTTACAATCTTTGATCACTGTTTTTATCATTTGCTCTCAGTCATTTACATATGCATAGGGAATCTGCATACTTGATATACCTGCATATCATTGCTACATATGTATTTGCTGATACAAATTTCTGAAAGAATCTGTCTCAAGAAGTCCAGTCACTGATATCAAATAGATATATGAATTGCAGTAATTCAAATAAGATGAAACAACACATGATTTTACTGTCTCAAAACGGCTATTACAGATTTTTTGTTGTTATTTCTTGCTTTAGGCTCACTTGTGTTGTCATTCCCCTGCACACATTTCTTGTCTAATGACTTTTCTCATTTGTATATTATCATTCACTTGATATAGTTATTTCAATGTCTAGCCCTACATATGCTGTCCCTGCATAATCATTGTCCATCATCTACCTATAACATACTTCTCATTGTTAGTTTATTAAAAATCTGTAAATCTTGGCAGGTTAACCATTGTCTTCTTCAGCCTATATGAGTCATAACCTGTAGTCTCTTGATATTTTGTTAATCTCTCATCAATTGAAGGGATGCTGCATTCTTTTACCTTTTGTTATAAAACCTCTCATCCTTCACAGCTACCACTTACCGTAGCCCCCTTCATATCCATATCCTTCAAATTTTCTGCAGGTACCCAGTCTTGATAATTAGCCCTCTTCGTGAACGGATATATCCATATCCATTCACGATCTCTGGACCATCTTTTTCAGGCGTTGTTATTGATATATAGGGAAGCTCCATACCCACTTTTATCAGAAATTATCTTGTAATTTGGTATTTACAGTTGTGTAAAATTGCCTACAGAAATTGTATATACCTGTAATTTCTGGTTTTACCCATTATATGTAATTTCCATTAGTATGTACATATTTTCTCATTATATGTATATATATCTATATATATGTATATTTATATATATCTACCTATATGTACACGTATATATGTATATATATATATACATAGATATATACTTATATATATATATATATATATCCCTTCATGTGCCCTTATTTCCATATATGAACATCCATATATTTTCTCATATAGTTACACCTCCATTGTTACATGACATTTAGCACCTATTTTAGCATTTTGATATATGTATATGTCTCTTCGTTGTATATGTTATATATATACTCATTTCCTTGGTTATCTTGTACTAATTCTCATTTTGCAGGAAAATCTAGAAGATGCTGATTCCTTGGCTCCATCTCATTTTTTTTTTTTTACTTTATGTTATGCAATGTAATAATCCAATGTAAACCTTGGAATAAGATTTACTTTTACTGCTTAGATTAGGATGCATCTCATATAGTTTGATTTTTGTATTATCCTGATTCTATGATGCATATATCTAAATTTTCAAAATTCACCATGGATGAACACGAATGGCACGTGCACCAACTCTTAGAGAGTTGATGAACTCGGTGGAGTCCATATTTACGGCCCTAGTCGGAATATGGACGAGACCCAGATCCATCATCTTTCTACCAGTCACATTGAGCCTACACTCTTAGGCTATTTTAAAAATGCACATCATATTTCCAATTTTTCAAAATATGGTGAATTAACTCAGGTAAACTCTGAATATATTCATGGCCACAGTCAGAATATGTGAAGGATTTACTTTGGCTTAATCCACATTTTTCCAATAATTTTTTTAGAAATCTTTTCAAAAGTGCATTCATTCATTCAAATCATCTGCATCATCTGTTTTTCTCATGATTTTCTCAAGAAACTTTCACTTCATGGAATCGATTTCTCAAGAAACTATGATGATATTCGGAGTCGGATTTCCCAAATCAAAGTTTTCCTATGATTTTCCTTGGAAATGTTATTTTCTTAAGATTCTTTTCAAAAGGAATTTCTCATCTTTCTCAAGAATCAAAGTTGATTTTCAGACATTTCCAAAAACAAGGTTCTCAGGATTTCAATTTCCTAAGTTCTCAATTTCCTTCTCCAATGAATTTTTCCTATAAATTTTCCATCCTTTTCTTAAGAAAATTCTCAAAGTCTGAGTTTTTCCAACAAGTGCTTTCCTTTTCAAATGTTCATTTTTTTTCAAGAATTCCTACAGTTTTCCTGAGATTCTCATTTCTTTATGGTTTTCTAAGTCTTTCTAAACTTTCTCAAAATTTTCCTGAGATTCTCATTTCTTCATGGTTTTCCAAGTCTTTATAAACTTTCTCAAAATTTTCCTGAGATTCTCATTTCTTCATGGTTTTCCAAGTTTTTACAAACTTTCTCAAGATTTTCTCGAGATTCTCACTTCTTCAAGATTTTCCAACTCTTTATAAACTTTCCCGAGATTTTCAAACCTTCTTCGTCTGAGTTTTCGTGAGAGATTGATTTCCATCTTTTCCTAAGAAATGTTTTTCAATTCCAAATGTTTTCTAAGCATACATCATATTTTCCAATTTACATTTTCTAAAAATCTCATAGCACATGCCTGAATTCTCTGTGCATTTAGGATAGAACATAATTTCGATAAATTTACTAAGTCAAGCACAATTTTGGTCCTTGGTTCGATTACCCCTGTTAAAGGTGGCAGGAACGGTCGAACCTCGTACCGACAGGTCGAGCCCCATCCCATGGATTTTCCCGAAATTTTCAAAACGGAGGCAAGTATTTCAAAACAAATTTCCAAAATCCGGTCAAGTTTGAATCGAGAAAGCATTTCCCTCTCTCTTCCGCAAGGAATGGAAGACGGGGAAAATTTTTGCGACGATAACAGCATGACATGGCTCAGATCGTCAATCAAGCAATGACGAATGCACCGATCACATTCTCGGATGAGGATTTGCCAAAACCTCATTCGTTTCACAACAACGCACTTTACATAGTGGTGCGAATCAGGGGCATGACAGTCCCCCATGTGCTCGTTGATGGAGGCAGCAGCCTCAATATCTGACGGCTAAAGCATTGTGCTTAAAAGAAGAAGAATATACCCCGGATCCAATAATGATCTACGGATTCGACAACCACGGACAGACGACCAAGGGGAAGATATTTCTCGAAATTTTCATCAACTATTCGGTGCATACTGTCCTTTTCCACGTAGTGAATGTGCCACCTGCGTACAACCTGTTGCTTGGACGCACTTGGATTCACAATGCCAATGTTGTTCCATCAACCTTGCACCAATGCATCAAGTGGTCGAAGGGAGGCATGATCACTACGGTCCTAGGAGAGGATCCTGAAGAGCGACTCCCGCAACTGATGATTCCTCGTCCTACTTTCACTGCCGACATCCCGAGCATCAGGGAAGTCGATGAAATCAATTTAAGTGAAAGCTTGGACATGTTAAAGCTGAAAGAGATCCAGCCGACCGAGAATGTTACAGCAGTGATCCAGTGGCAGGGACCTCACTTCTTCACGTTGGGCGGGCGCCTTGATTGCACTTCCCTCAAAGATCACCCTCTTTTCCCTCAGTTCTCGAAAGCTAAGAGGGGGTTTGATCTTCTGATGAAGCACGGTTATCAACCCTTCAGGGGCCTGGGCAGGAATGAAGACGACATTCTAGAACCAATCGTCCCTGCTCAGCATATCAAAGGTACAAGCTTGGGTTTCACGGGTCAATCGTCCGGCAGGAAGACCACCTTCGTCAAAGGAGCCCAATGAAGAAGACAATGCCAGTGTTTTATGTTTTTCTTTTCCTTTTTGAGTCATCTTGTAAGGGGCAAAAGATCCACCCCAGTTTTCTTTCTTTCCTCTAATAATATGTAAATACCAAAGTTACTTAAATCAATGAAATTTTGATTCCTATTTCTCATAATTCTTGCTTGTATCCCTTTTTCATAATTGTCATTCTTTGTTTTTGTATAAAAGGCTATTTCCAAAAACCTTTTATCCTTTTCTCAAAAAACCTTCCTTGTGCTTTCAGGATTGCCGGGATCATGGCTCCTAAATCGCTCAAGAAACTCGTCATCAATACCAATTTTTATCAAAATAAATCCAAACCGGCCAGAATCTGAAAGGCAAAGGCAGGGGCAGAAGTCAGCAGAATGACAGAGCAGATCGAAGAGTTGGCAGAATTCGACTCGACGATTCAAGATTTGCCAGAATTTGCCAGTATTCAGAAGTAGGATGAATCATCACCATTAGTTCAAGACCCGACAGAGGATGTCAACATCGGTTCGGAAGACGATCCAAAAATCCTCAAAATTGATTCCAGTCTAAGTTTAAATGAGAAGGAAAGACTCATCTACTTCCTCAAACAACATCAGGAAGTCTTTGCTTGGACTTATGAGGATATGCCAGGCTTAGACTCCAAGTTAGTCGAGCATCGCCTTGTATTGAAGCCAGATTGCAAACCAATCAAGCAGAAATTGAGAAAGATGGATCCTCGAGTGGCACCGCAAGTTAAAGAAGGACTTGAAGAATTATTAAAAGCAAGATTCATCCGGACCATTGAATATCCAGACTGGTTGGCGAACATCGTGGCGGTTCCCAAGAAGAATGGTAAAGTCCGGATTTGCATTGACTTCAGAGATCTGAACAAAGCCACCCCAAAAGATGATTATCCACTCCCCAATATCGATCTTCTGATCGATAGCACGGCAGGCCATGCCATGTTCTCCTTTATGGATGGATACTCAGTCTATAATCAGATCAAATTGGTCGCTCGGAACCAATCCAAAACTTCTTTTACCACGCCTTGGGGTACATTTTGCTATACGGTCATGCCATTTGGGCTCAAGAATGCTGAGGCAACCTATCAGAGAGCAATGGCAGTTATCTTTCATGACCAGATGCACAAGAACATGGATGCCTATGTTGATGACATCCTAGTCAAATCCAAAGAAGGAGAGGATCATCTTGATGCTCTCGGCCAAGTCTTTGAGAGACTTATTCTCTACAAGTTGAGACTCAATCCGCAGAAATGCGTCTTCGGAGTGGAGTCAGGCAAGCTGCTTGGCTACATGATCAGCAAGAAAGGCATAGAGGTAGATCCTGCCAAGGCAAAGGCGATCATTGATATGCCGCCTCCCACTAATCTTAAAGAGCTGCGAAGTCTCCAAGGTCATATTCAGTCAATTCGACGTTTTATCTCCAATTTGGCCATGAGGTGCGAACCCTTCAATCACTTGCTAAGAAAAGAAGTGAAGTTTGAGTGGGGACCAGAATGTCAACTCTCATTTGAGCGCATCAAGCAGTATCTTCTCAATCCACCAGTTCTAAAGCCACCAGAATTGGGAAAGCCGCTTCTCTTGTATATCCTCGTCAACCATAATGCTTGCGGGGGATTTCTTGCGTAGTACGAGGAAGGCAGTCGGATAGAGCATGCCATCTACTACATCAGCAAGACTTTCATTGATTATGAGAAAAGATACTCTCAGATGGAGAAGACATGCCTAGCCATAGTATGGATGTGTCAAAAGCTTAGACATTATCTGATGGCCTCAGAGATCAAAATTTTGTCAAGACTTAACCCTCTCAAGTACATCCTTGAGCAACCTTTCTTTACTGGACGGATTGCAAAATGGCAAGTCCTCCTGATGCAGTACGATTTGGAATATGTTTCTCAGAAGTCAGTCAAAGGTCAGTCCATCGCAGATCAGTTGGCAGATTTCCCGCTGACAGAAGAGATCAAAGCAGAAGATGATTTCCCTGACGAGCGCATCTGCAGTGTTCAGGAATCCCCGATTTGGACTCTATTCTTTGATGGAGCCCGAAATATGTCTGGTATAGGAATTGGGATCTTGCTAATCACTCCTGAAAAGGAGATGCTCCCTTATTCCCTCAAACTCGACTTCCAATGTACTCATAACATGGCCGAGTATGAAGCTCTAATACAAGGCCTCAAAATTTTGCAAGACTTTGATGTCAAGAGAGTACATGCCTTTGGTGACTCATTGCTCGTTATAAGCCAAGTTAATGCTGAATGGCAAGTCAAGGATTCAAAGTTAATCCCTTATCAAAAGATTGTCTTAGCTCTCATAGGCAACTTTGAAGAATTCCAGCTTAATCATGTCAAGAAGGAATGCAATCACATAGCTAATGGCCTAGCTTGTTTAGGCTCTATTCTGTCTTTTAAAGACAGTGAATCCTGTCGTTCATTCGAAATTGGCTGACTTGATCAACCTGCCTACATTCCAGCTGAACAAGTGAACCAAGCCACGCAGAAAGGGAAACCTTGGTATCAAGACATCAAAAATTTCATTGAAACTGGTAAATTCTCAGCAGAAATGCCAAGAAAGGAGCAACACGCGGCTCAGCGCATGTCAGCCCAATATTTTATCCTTGCCAATATTCTCTACCGTCGTGGGTTCAGTTCTGAGTACGCCAGATGCTTAGATAAAGATGAGGCCATGAAAATTGTCTGAGAAACACACAAGGGAATTTGTGGTGGTCACGTCGGCTACCAAACACTCGTCAAGCAAATCGTTCGGGCGGGATATTACTGGAAAACCATGCAGCAGGATTGCCATCAATTTGTAAGGAAGTGCGTCAAATGTCAAGTGCATGCACCTTCCATTCATGCGCCAGCCGCACACTTGCAATCCGTGGTCTCTCCTTGGCCCTTTTCGATGTGGGACTTCGACGTAGTTGGTCCGATCACTCCTTCAGCTTCTAATGGCCACCAATATTTCCTTGCGGCTACAGAATACTTCACCAAATGGGTCGAAGTCGTAACTCTGCGAACGGTAGAAGGCCGACATGTGGTCTCGTTTGTCCATAAGAATCTTCTTTGCCATTTTGGCGTACCACATGATATTGTATCAGACAATGGCATCCATTTCAAGAATGAGAAGATGAAGACTTTCTGCTCGAAGTTCAGGATTCATCACCACTTCTCAGCTCCTTATTATCCTCAAGGAAATGGCCAGGCAGAAGCCACCAATAAAATTTTGATCCGCATTCTGGAAAGAACAGTGGAAACAGGCCGCGATTGGCACGAGAAGATGCACGATGCACTTTGGGCATACCGAACCACCATTCGGACTCCAACCAATGCTACTCCTTCAGAGCTCGTCTACGGGACCAAGGTGGTGTTACCTCTCCACGTTTAGAAGCCTGCACTCAAGTTTGTGTCGCTCATCGATCTCCCGCTTGATCAGTATCAGCAGCAGAGGTTGGTACAACTGGATCTATTAGATGAGAAAAGGCTCAAGGCAGCGGAACACACTCAGGCCTATCATCAGAGGATAGCTCGGCACTACGCCAAATCAGTTATTGAAAGAAGATTCCGAGTCAATGATCTTGTACTCAGATCAACAACTCATCTCAAGCATCGGTCAAAGGGCAAGTGGTCACCCAATTGGGAAGGCCCTTATATGGTTAAAGAGGCGCTGCCCCACAATTCCTATTGTTTGATCAACGCAGATGGAGTGGAGCTGCCAGATCCTATTAATGCTTTACATTTGAAAAGATTTTATACTTGAATTGTTCATTATGGCCTTTTGTACTCTTCAAAAGTCTTTCAATAAAGCAAGAATCTTCTATTAAATTCTCCCATCCTTCCCCCTGATACTGGGGCATTTTATTTTTGATCTATACTTATCTTCCTTCATCATAATGCAAGCAGGATCAGACAAATCCTTTCCTAAAAATCTTACCAACTCTTTGCTAACGTTGGTTATCTTTATTAAATTGTGTTCATTTCATTCTTTTTATCTAATCAAATTTTATCAGTTTATTGTCAACTTTATCAATTTGTCAAGTTTCATTAAGTTTTATCAAATTTTATTCCTTTATCTTTAAAAACCCCTTCAGGTTAAGGGATAAGTCTGATGCCTCTTTCCCATGAGGTATTCTTTTATTTATTTTTCCCCTCAGGTTAAGGGAAAAACCTGACCCTCGTTGTCCGAGGTGTTCCCATTCAGGATAAGGGATAATCCTGATACTCCTCATAAGAGCATCGCTGCTACTCGCGAGATTTTTTTTTCAAAACAATTTTTCAATAAATCTATTTAAATTCTTCTTCATTTTATAAATTTTATTCTTCTTCAAGTTAAGGGATAAATCTGAATTATTTCCCATAAATTCTTCAATTCACCTCCAATTTTGTTCTATGTTCCCTTAGGATGGGGGAAGATCCTGAAGCCATCATAAATAAATTCGGATCTTAGACCCCACTTTATGGGTAATTGAGTCAGTTTTAAATCTAAATTCCATTTTATTCCTCAAATTTTGCTGAAATTAAATTCATTTTATATATTTGACTCAATTTTGGGCCTGGATCCATTGTCAAAATCAAATCTGAGCTTCATTATCCAATTTTAAATCAAATTCTCAAAATTTCCAAAAATAACTTCTAGAAAAGCTCAAACAGTTCGTCCGGTATCCGTTTGGATCCATTGCGTTGTATTTCTCGATTCGAGTTTCAAAACTCGAACATTTTCTCAAAACTTGGGTCAAAACCCATTCTTCTGAAGAATTTTCCCCAAAATGACCTGAAATTCTCGGAAAAAAACACTTTTGTAAATATTTCTCAGAAAAATACAAAAAAAATTAGTATTTTAATCTTTGTTTTCTCGTAAAGTCTTAGACTTTTATTCCAAAAATACAAAAAAAATACAAAAAAAATGGAAAAACAACACAAAAACCAAAAAAAAAATTGGGAAAATGTAGAGCTCCAACCTGCTTTGAAACTTGTTTTGCTAAAAACCCTTCTTTAAAACCATTTTTTTGAAAAGTCGTTGTAAAGGGACCCTCTTTTCAAAAAGAAAGAAAAGTTCACAACGGCCACAGGTTCGCGAGCTTCCCCTCTCCACCCTCGATTGTCTGGGAGCTTCCCTCCTCCATTCATCCTCAACCAACCTCCACCCTCTGGAGCCTTCCACCCTTCCTTTAAGAAGAGCCCCTCCAGGATTCCAGGGGGGATCAGATTTTCTTTATACCATCCCTTCTCGCCCTTGTCTACTGCCAACAGTCGTCTTCTGTTTCCCTCTTCCGGAGTCCCTACGAGAAAGGTGAAGCTATCAGACCTCCCTCTGGTCTCCTCTGAAGGAGAATCAACCTCTTCCTTCCCTCAGAATCCCCTGTAAACAAGGTAAGAACCTCCCAACTTCGTTTCTCTCTTGTGGTTCTCTCGAGTTCTTTTTTTTTTCGTTTCTTTTGTTTTTGCCTTTTCTTTTCCTCATCTCCATTTAAAGCACCACGGCAACACTGATTTGTTTTGGCAAATCAGCCCGCCTTTTGTGCAACAGCAATGGAACGATCGTTCCAACATTTCTTTTAATTTCTACCCCATTTGTGCTGCGAATTTTGGGCTTAGACTGTCGGATTAAAAGAATTCGACAGGGTTCATCAGAATCCCAACCCAATTTCGCTGCCAAAAACCGCTCTCATCTTGATTTTCTGTTAAATTTCGAATTTCCTACAGGATCTCTGTTTTGTCGTTTGATTTATTACCTCTATTGGCTATGATACTTTGATTTTTGTTGATACCGCAACTGTTGGGTACTGCTTAAGTCTGATGTTCTTTATAGTTCGTTTAGACACTTCATGGAGATTCCACTTTTTACGCCCTGTGTTGTGGTAAGTGGTCGTTTCCTTTCCTTCATCCGTACGAAGGTATCTACTTATTTGGTTTCAGTTTTCTCACTTTCTTGAAACAAATCCCTACAGTGGTGTTCGATCTGATCCAGTATCAGATCGGACTCATACTGCAGAAGATTCCAAGGGATTCCTTATTTCTTCTTTTGATTATGGCTATCGGGCCTCACATTGCTACAATTCATGTACAACATTCATTTTTTTTTTTTTTAGCATCGATGTCCTACTCTGTGGCAGCCCATAGCAATAGAATCATTTACAGACTTACATTTTCCTTTCCTGTGTCATTATTTCTCTACACAGATTCTATCACTCACCCCTTTATAACCCCACCTGTGTGTCAAGTTTAATACATTGATAGATCTGATTTTGTTTTAGGTTTATCAAACCACCTAGCATAGCCCCATTCCATCCCCATACGCCATGCATCAACTAGAACCCTATGTATTTAGTCACTGCATTTCTCTGCATATCTCCCTACATTTCTCACATAAGTCATTGAGCCTCTGAAATCGATTCTTGATTGTTAAAATTCTTTCTGTATTCTGCGCATTTTCTAAGAAGTTTAATGATTTGTCGATTTAATGGCTCTCTCTATTTTTGCTCTAGCTTGTTTATTACAGTATTATGATGGACCATCAGCTCCAGTTTGATCTCACATATCAGCATTTATGTCTTTTGTAATGCTTCATTGAAGGTTTTGTGTTCATTCTCATGATGAATCTCCTGCAAGTTAGCACTAATCTGCATCTCATTTCATCCATTATGTTGGCACCGCAACCCCCTTTTACAGAATTTCCTATCACATCTATCCCTTTTGCACACTCGTTATTTTCCAACCCCATCTACGATGTATAAGTTTTGCAAAAGTCTGGATTCTTAAAGCACAGTCACATAAATGATGGTCTGAAATCAAGATGGAAGGTAAGGAAAGCTTATGGAAAAGATTATTTGGTGGATTGATGGGCAGACTCACAAACATTTCTGGAGAAATGCTTGCGTTTGCTCAGTTATCATGAGATTCTCTTAAACTAGATATGTCAACATTTTTTTTTTTTTAGATGACTGACTCTAGTCATTTTCATGATTAGCAGTCTGTTAGAAGTGTTGGGCGCTGAACACATTGTGCTTCAAAAGGTATGA
Organism: Nuphar pumila; assembly: GCF_984573655.1. NCBI lineage: Eukaryota > Viridiplantae > Streptophyta > Magnoliopsida > Nymphaeales > Nymphaeaceae > Nuphar > Nuphar pumila. The sequence goes on along the minus strand of NC_143257.1, from coordinate 49,187,975 downwards.
AATGAGTTCCGGCTATTATATTTTGGGGCATCAAATGTATAACATATTATTTGGGTTTGAAATTCTGTGTTGAATGCATCGGATGCATGTTTCTAATATATGACTGTACCCCCACATCCTATATTTCGTACTCAGCAATCATTTTTTTTTGTTAATTCAGTAATACGAGTCCTTCAAAGATATATTTGACTCAACTTGATGTGATACTTTCATAGATGCAGCGGGGGGTTAGCCCATAAAGCAAGTAGCAATCTGGTTATCCCTCGATAACCCTTGAGAGAGATTAGCCAACAAGACATTGAAACTGAACAATTTAGCCCTAATACTCATTCACTTATGGTCGTTTAACTTAGCCATGTGGTCTTCGCCTGCAGAGAGGATCGCTACAAGCTCAATTATTGATAAGCCTAGCTTCCTATGATAACTAGGATAGTAGAAGGGCAATATGGATCTAAATTTTGGAGGCGCACTTCCAGTTGTGATAACCTCACCATCCTTCCACAGATGCATTCACCTGTGCATCCAGTCCACCATTGTCATATAGCACACTTGCCTATTTATAACTCATCTGTAACATTCCATATACATGTTTTATTCTTATTATTTGTTTTATTTTATTATTTTTTTTTCCTTTTTTCCTTTTTTTTATTTTATTATCATTCCCATCACCTTTCAAACAGCAACACTGTGCTATGCACACGACAGGGAGATCTCTGCCTATAATCGTTATCATCACTTAATCAGCATCACCTCCATCTTACAAATAACATAGATGCTGCCATTTTAGAGGAAGTCATCTCCTGTAAGCTCAAAGCCTTTACCTCTTCTGCTGCAAATTCCCTCACTACTTCATCTATTGTGTGTGCCTCTTATTCCACTTAGCCATAAGCATGCTACATCCACTCTCTGTAGCGTATGATTTCCCATCTTTATCATCTGCTACGCTCTCCAGCCCATACCAACATACACCTTGTCATCCCCTGTATCACATCCCGTTCACCATTGATATTGTGCATTGCATATGGCAGCACCTCTTCTCCATTACCTCTGCAGTTTTTAGCCTCCAGCCGCCTTCAGTATGTTGTCTGTGCCTCCCTCTATCGGCTGCATATGTCATTTCACCACCTCCCCATTTGCTGCAAGCTATGTGGCACTATGCCACTATTTGTGGCAAGACCACACTTAGTTTCATGCTGGGTACCTGTCAACTATTTTCTCCATAGAAATCAGGCTTGCACCATCACCTTGCCTTCACAGTACTCTCAACCTCTCCCTTATTACCACTGCACTTGTAGCAGTCCACAGAGTTGATATCATATCAACTCAATACCCCTCATTACCACTTACCAACATTTCTCCATCAGGTTCCTTCTATCACCTAGACCACTGTGGCATCAAGTCTTCTTAATTAGGTTAGGAAACACTTGATTTGCTGCATCCTACAGCACAACCTTGCCACTGCCCCATTAGCTACTTCCTAACCTCCATGTACATTACCCTTTGTCACATCCCACACTCATCCTCACCCACAGCAGTGCGTGGCACTGCTGTAGCATTTCATAGACTCACAGCAGTGCCTATGCACTACTGTGGTACTCTCTTTTATCTGCAGCCGTGTCGGGTACTGTCATCCCCTCTAAACATGCCTACAACAACACCAAGGCATTGCTGTGGTTCATCTTTTCAGACTTACTACACGTTAGCTATCCTCATAACCTTCACTCTTTTAGCGAATTTCTGCACAAAATATGCAGTTTACCATCTTGTTGTCTTTCAAAGTCTTGTATATATTTTTCCTCACTTGCTCATAGTATTTATTCATATATATAAACATCTATATACATATATGTATATATGAATGTATATATGTATATATACATATACATGTGTCTATATATGCATGTATATATATATACATATATACATTTTCTCATAAGTAAAGAATATGCAATGCACCTCTGTTAGCTTGATGTGACCTCTTAAATTAGAATTAGCATAAACCATCTATATTTACATTCACAGCCTAATTTCTGCAATCTTCTTTTTTTTTCTTTTGCTTGGTGTTAATTCTTCTTACTTGCAGGAATATCCAGAAGTGTTGATGTCCTTCTTAGATTAGGATTTCAAAATTCAGTTTAAATCATTGTAATAGCTAGACTTGAATGAGAATTTATATTTCCTATCATAGTTAGAATGTATGAGCATTTGTAAAAACCATGAATTGCTCATTTTCATGCATTTTTTCCTTTATTTCTCAAAATCTCACAATGGTGAAACACGAATGGCACGTGCACCATTTCGTAAGAGGTAATTGATCCTAAGTTGATTTACATCAATGGCCATAGTCAGGATGTAAACAAAACTTAGGATTTTTATCTTTTACGAAATAACACTGGATCCACACTAGATTCGTTTTCAAAATTCATCATATTTTCCTTAAATATCTTCTTCTTTTATTAGAATTTAACTTAAAATTAACTCAAAATATATACCAATGGCCATAGTCAGTGTATATTGAGAGTTAATTTCATTTTAAATTCTATGAAAGCACCAAATGTGTTTCATTCTTCACCTGAATTTAAATATAGATTATTATATAATACATTCAATGACCATAGTCAAGGATGTATTATATATTCAATCTTATTTTAATTCATTTAAAGAATGAAATAGCTTTTCAAAAATTCAATTTCAAAATTCTTTAAATCCATTCATCATATAGGATAAAATTGCATCATATCTTCAAAATTCTTTTTTTCAAAAACCCAAGTGATCTTGAATATCCTTCTTCAAACTCTATTTCAATTCATCTATTCTATCTTATTTTCAGAGTCCAATCTGACTTTGAAAATTCAAATTCATTCAAGATTCCAATCGAATTCAAAGTTCAATTTAACTTTGAAATTCTTGATTCATTTTTTCAAATTTAATCTCCAAATTCGAAGTCCAATTTGACTTTGAAATTCATTTTTCAAGTTCAACTTCTCAAATCAATTTTGAAATTCCAAATCCTAAAGTTAGAACCCAATCTCATCTTGGATCCCAGATCTTGGATCCAGTTCCACCTTTACGATCCAGAACCAATTCTACCTTGGATCTTAGACTTCAGATCCAAAATCCATCCTAGGGTCCAGAATCCAACTCCACTTTGGATCTTAGACTTCAAGATCCAATTCCATTTTAGGATCCAGAATCCAATTCCACCTTTGGATCTCAGATCTCGGATCTAATTGCATTTAGGATCCAAAATTCAACTTTTGAATCTTAGACTTCTGATCCAATTCCATTTAGGATCCAAAATTCAACTTTCAGATCTTAGACTTCGGATCCAATCCCACTTAGAGCTCCAGAACTCAGATCCAATCCTATCTCGAATCTCAAATCTCAGTTGCATCTCAGATATCAGATCAAAATTCCATTTCAAATCTAAATTCATCTTCAATTCTAAAAGCCAATTTCAAAATTTCTTTCTCAAGTCTAAAATTCAAACTCCTATTTTGATATAAAATTCAAAATCGATCCTTGAAAATCGATTCTAATTCAAAGTCTATCCTGACTTTGAAAATCTCAATTCTAAATTTCTCTTTCCACAGATTTATCTCTCCTAAATCCAAGTTCAAAATTTAAATTCAAAGTCCATTTCTGACTTTGAAATTTCCTTTCTTTTTTTCTCACATTCAAATCATCCTTTTCCAAAAATCAAAGATTTATTGTCCCAACTCTAAATTACTTCAAAGACTTAGAACTTTTCTGATCTATCTTAGGTTCTAAAGATAGATTCAATCATTTCTTCACTCCTTTACCAAGTTCATCTCAGAATAAACTTGGAAATTTTTTAAAACATTCTTTTCAAAAGAGCACACATCCTTGCATTGCACAAGCATGATTCTTTGTGCATTTAGAGTTAGGATAAATTCTTAGATTATATTTAGGCAAAGAAAAAGGGCTTAGATTCGATCTTTGGTTCGATTACCCCTGGTAAATGCGCCAGGAACGATCGAACCTCGTACCGACGAGCGAATCCCGTCTCTCCATTTTCCCACAAATTTTCAAAACGGAGGCGAGTTATTTGCTAAATATCTTCCAAATTAAGGTCAAGTGAAAACCTGCAAAAGAGTTCTTCTTCTCTCTCTCTTTCTTTCTTTTCTCTTCTCTCTTTCTTTTCTGCCTTTTATTCTTCTCCCTTCAAAAAGGAGGAAAATAAGAGGTCAGAAAAAGGAAAAGAGAAGGAAGAGAGAGAAACCAAAAGAGAGAATAGGAAAAATTTTGCGATGATCACAGTTTTGGCGACCGTGATGGGACTCGTCTTCATCCGGTTGGATCTATGCCTTTGCTTTGCTTTAATATTTTCTAAGTCTTTATTCTTCAATGTCAGCTACATTTCCATGCAAACCTTAGTAGCCTAGATTTTGTCCTAAACTGACATCATTGCATATAGGATTTAAGTATGGTTTGGTAGGACCATATTGAGGAGATTATATCCATGTTCACATTAGATTTTAGGACTGAAATACAACTCTCCTCAATTCTAGGGATTGAATGCAAACAATGTATGCAAGTGTATGCTTCTCTTTATTTAAATCTATCTCTTTAGGACTTGCATTAGAACCTTCTGATTTTATTGCATGTTGATCATATTTTGAAAACATCCCTACCTATATTGTCCCGGTCTTCACGTTGCTGGGCTGTCTCACTGAACCATAGTTCGGGAGAGAGCCTCACAACTGGACCATTTATTTGGGTTCGCGCCCCCCTACCACGTACCTAAGGGCCATAGCCCGAGGTATATCGGTAGGTGCTCAAGGATGTTGGGAAGCCATTACCTTAGAACCGGAGAATTATCTTTTATGCCACGTACTTCGAGCTTCGGCTTGAGTATATCGGCATACCTTGATTGGAATCAGATGATATGAACTATAGATTTAGGATTAAGGTCCTATAAGCCATTTCAAATATCGCATTTTAGAGTCAGCCTTTAGGGAATACTGTGTGCGCATCCTTGTTTGTGCAGCTATGATTATGCGATGTTTTCCTTGTGTTCTCCTATATATATCGAACCTCTTTCAAAACCCTGGGTGTACTCTTCAAAACTTCCTCTATTTTCAAAAACCCCGGGTGTATATTTTTCTCCTTTACCAACGTTCTTTTCTCTTTTGTGTCAATCTTTCTTTAAAAAACCCTGGAAACTCTTTCTTTAAAATCCCTTGATCTTTTTTCAAAGTTTTCAGGAAATTATGTCTGTCCCTCCTCTCATCAAAAGTCTATCCGTAAGTCCTGCATTCTATCTGACTCTTTTCCTCTCTTGCCCCAGTATCATTCCGATGGCATCTGAATCTCTCGATGCTATCTTTCCTTGGGATCATGTCTTCTATCAAATAAAGGATTGAACCCCAGATGATCGGGTCATCCAGTCTCGTACCTTTTTCCCTCGGTGGTACTATTCTTGGTTCACCGCCTTCTCGCATATGTTCCCAGACCACTTGGATGATTATGGATTGGAGATGGCATCGGCAGTGGGCAAGCGAACCATCAACGGCAGTCTGATTCAAGCTATGGCAGAGTGGCGGAATCCATGTACCTGCACATTCTGGTTTCCATGGGGAGAGATGACTCTGCTAATGGACGAATTCAGTGACATCATGGGATTGCCAGAGCCAGCCGGTCAGCTAGAGGACTCGGTCGAGCAGCAGTTCTTGATCAATGTCAAAGGGATAGATATTCGAGAAGCATTCGCCAGAGCTACAGGGAGCAGATCCTGGCCTCTCACAGAGATCAACAGAAGTCAGTTCATCAATCTGTTCGAACTCTATCACAAGTATGGGGCCTATGAAGAAGTCGATACCTTGTCTCGAGCAGCGAAAGAAAGAATCCAGCATGCCATGGTCCTATGCACAGTAGGACTGGAGTTCTTTCAGGATGGTTAGAATTTCATCGATGTCAGAGTCGCTCAACTCTTTCGAAGATGGAGAAGCAAGCAGACCCATCAGCTTTCAGTATCCATGGCAGCTCTAGCCTTTCTCTATAGAGGTTTAGCTCGTTTTGCCCTCGGAGAGACCATTTTGGTGGAAGGATGTACGTATGCCTTGCAGTTGTGGTTCCTGCGACATGTGCCGTCAAAAGCCAGTTCTTTCAGATTCAGCAGCAAGCAGCCGAAATCAACCATTCAGTGCCGAGCTTTGATCGAGAAACTGCATCTGGAGGAGATCGTTTGGGATTTCTTCGACAGAAGAGAGACTATTCCTCGATACACCTATGCTCGTGACAAACGTTACAAATTGCTCGCCCCTTTCTTCTGCGTCGACTATCAGCCAGAGAGGTGTCTTCGACAATTCTCGCAGCGACAGATTCGTGTCAACACCCGCTTCTTGACAGGCCGCATGCAAGAGTTCGATCTACGGTCGGATCAGTGGTCTGGAGCATACCACGTCGCCAAATACACTTGGGACTCTTTCATTCCTTTGTCTATATTTCCCGGTCCTAATGTATCATCAGAGTATCGAGAATGGTGGCAAACTGTCTGCCTACCTTCTCTTTGTATTTCAAATTTTGTCATTAATGAAAATGCAAACTTTTGTTCTGATAAAAAGCTTTTATTTCATGTAGTTACGAATTCATCCCCAGTGATGAGACCCATTTTTTTGTATATTCTTTCTTCAATTATCTCTCGTCATGATAGATGACCTCGCCTAGGTCATAAGGCGCATTTTGTTGCCACAAAAGGTGACACAATCATTGCAAAAATTTGTGGTAACCCAATCCCTGGTGATGGGATAACTTATCTAAATTGTCTATCAATTCCTTCTTTCATGTCTTTTCCTAAAAAAATCGCATTTTCAAAAATTTCCTTCAAACCCTAATCATTCCTTTCTCCTTCACAGGAAATCACTGGCATTGGCAAAATGGTTGTAACAAGGGCAGGAAAAGAAACAATTCCTCGACACAGTGATAGTGAGGCCGAAGGGATGGATTCTCCCAAATTGGTCAGGGGACAGAATCAGAATCAAGCAGATGATATAGATCCTGCCATGTATAATCTGTTCAAAAGAATGATGACCAAAATGATGTCAGAACAGGCGGAGGCCAGTCAGAAAGAAGTTGCTCCAAAAGGCAAGACGAGGAAGAAGGCTGTAAAGAAACCAGTCAGGATTGTTAGAAAGAAAATACAGCCCGACACCACTTCTGAAGAAACAGAATCAGTTGAAGAATCGGAAGAGGAAGAACAGCTTGTTTATCAGAATCCTCCACCGCAGTTTGCAAAGACCGCCGCAGAGCCCGAGTCTGTGAATAAACCTATTCCGGCTAATGACCCAATGCAAGAGCAGATGAAAGAAATGAATCGGGCCATCAAGGATATCCAGGCCAAAAGCAAAGGCAAGCAGACCTACTCTCGCGAAGATTTTTATAATGGCCTGGACGGAGACGACAATCTAGAGAATCTCCCTCGGAAGTTCCTCAAGTTTGATGGAACAGGAAATCCCAAGGCTCATTTGGCCACGTTCTATGCTGAATGCGGTCGCTTCAGGAAAGACAACCGGGCACTGTTCATTTGCTTTCCGCGCAGCCTAGAGGGGGTAGCGGCCAGGTGGTATGCAGACCACATTAATCCTATCGAACTACGAGAGTTCGATAAAGTCGTGAACCTATTCATTGAACGCTTCATGTTCAACATGGAGGCTACACCAACTCTCAACCATCTGTACAACTTAAAACAAAATGGGAATGAGAGAGCTAGCGAATTCATCCACAGGTGGAGGAGCACTTGTAACAAGATGAAGATTCTTATCCCAGAGGAACATGCCTTGCAGATTATCCTGAACAACTTTTCTCAGCCTCTGAGGAACCTCATTTCTACATCGCCTGCTAAGTCATTCATCAAATTGATTGAGAAAGCCGAGTGGCTCGAGACCGGCTTGGATAATGGCCTATATGAGGGTTACCCTTTCGTCTGAGGGAATCCTGAGCAAAAGAAAAAAGCTCATGTTGCTTATTCCATGGTTTTTTCCGATAACAGCAGTAGCTCTGGCATAAATAAGAACAAGAAAAATCGCAACAAAAACTCAGGGCACTCCAGGGCCGCAAGAACAAACTCTGCAGCCTAGAAGGGAAAATTTGTTAAGCCACAGCCTGTCCAATCAGTGCCTCAGCCAGAAGCAAAGCAGTCAGAAAAGCCGAAGCACGAAGGTTGGAGTTATGATCGGGAATTTTCAGCTTTAGAGCAGTCCCGCGAAGACATCTTAGAATATATGATGTCGAAAAGAATGATCAAACTTCCCAAGGTGGCGGATCCTCCCGTCGCTATGGGTAAATGGACCGATAAATTCTGCAAGTTTCATCGGACTGTCGGACACGACACCGAACACTGTTTTGTCCTCAAAAACATCATTCAGGATTGTATTGACAAAAACTTGCTGATTGAGGACGAGGATGAACAGCAGCCAGAAATCTTGTCAAAGCCATTTCCTAAACATTCAGCTTCAGTCATTACAGAGCAGGCATTCTCTCTGCAAGGCAGTATCCAACCATGTTCTAAGCAGGACATTCAGGATCAACATCAGGTCCTAGTCCTTTGCCAAGCACATTCTTCCGCCAAGAGGGCGGATGTCACTGCATTTTCCAGTAAACCAACAAAGGCAGCAACAGAAACTGCCAAGCTAGTTCCCAGGATTCCAAAGCGCTTTATCAAGACAGCTTCAAGGAAAGAAGAAGATTCAGGGTCAGTCCAAAAGCCAATCACTGCTTTGTCCAACATTTTCATCCTGGACCTGACCCACGCTTCCCTAGAGCACCAGCAAGTGCTAGAAGATCTGCTCAGAAAGATCAAAGTCAAGCCTAGCACGACTCCGCAAGACATGGCTCAGATCGTCAATCAAGCAATGACGAATGCGCCAATCACATTTTCGGATGAGGATTTGCCAAAACCTCATTCGTTCCACAACAACGCACTTTACATAGTGGTGCGAACCAGGGGCATGACAGTCCCTCATGTGCTCGTCGATGGAGGCAGCAGCCTCAATATCTGTCCGGAGATGACGGCCAAGGCTTTGGGATTGAAAGAAGATGAATATACCCCAGATCCGATCACGATCTATGGTTTTGACAACCACGGGCAGACAGCCAAGGGGAAGATATTTCTCGAAATTTTTATCAACTATTCAGTGCATACGGTCCTGTTTCATGTGGTCAATGTGCCGCCTACATATAATCTACTCCTCGGGCGCACTTGGATTCACAATGCCAATGTTGTCCCATCAACCTTGCACCAATGCATCAAATGGTCGAAGGGAGGCATGATCACCACGATCCTAGGAGAGGATCCAGAAGAATGACTCCCGCAGCCGATGATTCCCCGTCCTACTTTCACTGCCGACATCTCGAGCATCCGGGAAGCCGAAGAAATTGATCTGAGTGAAAGTCTGGATATGCTAAATTTGAAAGAAGTCCAGCCAACAGAAAATGTCACTGCAGTAGTTCAGTGGCAGAGACCTCGCTTCTTCAAGCTAGGAGGACGCCTCGATTGCACTTCATTTAAAGATCACCCTCTGTTTCCTCAATTCTCAAAAGCTAAGAAAGGGTTTGATCTTCTGATAAAGCACAGTTATCAGCCCTTCAGGGGCCTGGGCAAAGATGAAGACGACATTCTGGAGCCGATCGTCCCCGATCAGCATGTCACCGGTACAGGCTTGGGGTTCACAGGTCAGTCATCCGGCAAAAAGACCACCTTCGTCAAGGGAGCCCAGTAAAGAAGACAATGCCAGTATTTTTCTGCTTTTTCCGTTCTTTCTGTCATCTTGTAAGGGCAAGATCCGCCCCGATTTCTTTCTTTCCTTCAAAAAAACACTTGTAAATATCAAAGTTTGCTTAATCTATGAAAAATTTGTTTTCTCTGTTCATCTTAGTGTACACAAATTCTCTGCTTATATCCTTGTCTATGTTGTCATTCTCTGTTTCTGTACAAAAGGCTATTTTTCGAACATTTTTACCTTTTTTTCAAAGGCCTTCTTTTCGCTTTCAGATTTGATTGCCGGGATCATGGCTCCTAAATCGTTCAAAAAGCTCGTCATCAATACCAACCTTTTTCAAAATAAACCGGTCAGAATCTGCAAAACAAAGGCAGGGGCAGAAGCCAGCAAAGCGACAAAGCAGATTGAAGAGTTGGCAGAATTCGACTCGACAATTCAAGATCTGCCAGAATTTGCCAGCATTCAGAAGCAAGATGTACCATCGCCATTAGTTCAAGATCCGACAGAGGATATCAACGTTGGTTCGGAAGACGATCTAAGAATCCTCAAAATTGGTTCCAGTTTAAGTTCAGATGAGAAGGAAAGGCTCATCTACTTCCTCAAACAACATCGGGAAGTCTTCGCTTGGACTTATGAGGATATGCCAGGCTTAGACTCCAAGTTAGTCGAGCATCGCCTTGTGTTGAAGCCACATTGCAAACCAATCAAACAGAAACTAAGAAAAATGGATCCTCGGGTGGCACCGCATGTCAAAGAAGGACTTGAAGAATTGTTAAAGGCAGGATTCATTAGGACCATTGAATACCCAGAGTGATTGGCGAACATCGTGGCGGTTCCCAAAAATAATGGCAAAGTTCGGATTTGTATTGATTTCAGAGATCTGAACAAAGCCACCCCAAAGGATGATTATCCACTCCCCAACATCGATCTTCTGATCAATAGCACGGCAGGCCATGCCATGTTCTCCTTCATGGATGGATACTCAGGCTATAATCAGATCAAGTTGGCCACTCGTGACCAATCAAAAACTTCCTTTACCACGCCTTGGGGTACCTTTTGCTATACAGTCATGCCATTTGGACTCAAGAATGCTGGGGCAACCTATCAGAGGGCTATGGCAGTGATCTTTCATGATCAGATGCACAAGAACATGGATGCCTGTGTGGATGACATCCTGGTCAAGTCCAAAGAAGGAGAGGATCATCTTGATGCTCTCGGCCAGGTCTTCGAAAGACTTATTCTCTACAAATTGAGACTCAATCCACAGAAATGCGTCTTCGGAGTAGAGTCAGGCAAGCTGCTTGGCTACATGATCAACAGGAAAGGCATAGAGGTGGATCCTGCCAAGGCAAAGGCGATCATTGATATGCCGCCTCCCACCAATCTTAAAGAGCTGCGAAGCCTTCAAGGTCGTATTCAGTCAATTCGGCATTTTATCTCTAATTTGACCATGAGATGCGAGCCCTTCAATCACTTGCTGAGAAAAGAAGTGAAATTTGAATGGGGACCAGAATGCCAGCTCTCATTTGAGCGCATCAAGCAGTATCTTCTCAATCCACCTGTTCTGAAGCCACCAGAACTCGAAAAACCACTCCTTTTATATATTTCCGCCAACCACAATGCTTGTGGCGGATTTCTTGCGCAGTATGAGGAAGGCAGCCGGATAGAGCATGCCATCTACTACATCAGCAAGACTTTCATCGATTATGAGAAGAGATATTCTCAGATGGAAAAGACATGTCTAGCCTTAGTGTGGATGAGTCAGAAGCTGAGACATTATCTGATAGCCTCAAAGACCAAGATTCTGTCAAGACTCAACCCTCTCAAATACATCCTTGAGCATCCCTTCCTTACTGGACGGATTGCGAAATGGCAAGTCCTCCTAATGCAGTATGACCTGGAATATGTTTCTCAGAAGTCAGTCAAGGGTCAGTCCATCGCGGATCAGTTGGCAGATTTCCCGTTAACAGAAGAGATCAAAGCGGAAGATGATTTCTCTGACGATCGTATTTGCACTATTCAAGAATCCCCTATTTGGATTCTATTCTTTGATGGTGCCCGAAATATGTCCGGTATAGGGATTGGGATCTTGTTGATCACTCCTGAAAAGGAGATGCTCCCTTATTCCCTCAAGCTCAATTTTCAATGCACTCACAACATGGCCGAGTATGAAGCTCTAATACAAGGCCTCAAGATTTTGCAAAGCTTTGATGTCAAGAGAATACATGCCTTTGGCGACTCATTACTTGTTGTCAGTCAAGTTAATGCTGAATGGCAAGTCAAGGATTCAAAATTAATCCCCAATCAAAAGATTGACTTGGCTCTCATAGGCAACTTTGAAGAATTTCAGCTCAATCATGTCAAGAGGGAATACAATCATATAGCCGATGGCCTGGCCTGTTTGGGTTCTATTTTGTCATTTAGAGATAGTAAGTCCTGTCGTTCCTTTGAGATTGGCAGACTTGATCAACCTACCTATATTCCAACTGAACAAGTGAACCAAGCCGCTCAGAAAGAGAAGCCTTGGTACCAAGACATCAAAAACTTCATCGAAACTGGTAAATTCCCAGCAGAAATGCCAAGAAAGGAGCAACACGCGGTTCAGCGCATGCCAACTCGTTATTTCCTCCTGGCCGATACTCTCTACCGTCGTGGGTTCAGTTCTGAGTACGCTAGATGCTTAGATAAAGATGAAGCCATGGAGGTTGTCCGAGAGGCACACGCGGGAATTTGTGGTGGTCACGTCGGCTACCAGACACTCGTCAAGCAGATTATTCGGGCAGGATACTACTGGAAAACCATGCAGCAGGATTGCCATCAATTTGTTAGGAAATACGTCAAGTGTCAAATTCACGCACCTTCCATTCATGCGCCAGCATCATACTTGCAATCCGTAGTCTCTCCTTGGCCCTTTTCGATGTGGGCCTTCGACGCAGTTGGTCCGATCACTCCTTCAGCCTCTAATGGCCACCGATACTTCCTCGCAGCTACAGAATACTTCACCAAGTGGGTCGAGGTTGTAACTCTGCGAGCAGTAGAAGGCCGACACGTGGTTTCGTTTATCCATAAGAATCTTCTTTGCCATTTCAGCGTCCCACACGATATTGTGTCGGATAATGGCAGCCATTTCAAGAATGAGAAGATGAAGACCTTCTGCTCGAAGTTCGGGATTCATCACCACTTCTCAGCTCCTTACTATTCCCAAGGGAACGACCAGGCAGAGGCCACCAACAAGATTTTGATCCGCATTCTGGAAAGAACTGTGGAGACAGGCCGTGATTGGCACGAGAAGATGCACGACGCACTTTGGGTGTACCGAACCACCATTCGAACCCCAACCAATGCTACGCCTTCAAAGCTTGTTTATGGGACAGAGGTGGTGTTACCTCTACATGTTCAGAAGCCCGCACTCAAGTTTAAGTCACTCATTGAACTTCCGCTTGATCAGTATCAGCAACAGAGATTGGTACAGCTTGATCTATTAGACGAGAAAAGACTCAAGGCAGCAGAGCACGCTCAAGCTTATCGTTAGAGGATAGCTCGGCATTACGCCAAGTCAGTCATTGAGAGAAGATTTCGAGTTAATGATCTTGTGCTCAGATCGACAGCTCATCTCAAGCATCGGCCAAGGGGCAAGTGGTCACCCAATTGGGAAGGCCCTTACGTGGTTAAGGAAGCGCTGCCTCGCAATTCCTATCGTCTGATCAATGCAGATGGAATGGAACTGCCAGATCCTATTAATGCTTTACATTTGAAGAGATTTTTCACTTAAATTGTTCATTCTAAGCCTTTTGTACTCTTCAAAATGTCTTCTTCAATAAAGCAATGATCTTCTATTACATTCTCACATTTTCTCCCTGATACTGGGGCATTTTATTTTGATCTATACTTGTCTTCCTTCGTCATATGCAGACAGGATTAGACGAACCCTTTTTCTGAAAAACTTGTCTATTTTTCAGTTAATCTTTTTATCTTTATTTAATTGCATCCATTTCATTTTCCGATTTAATTGAATTTTCATCGATTTGTTATCCATTTTATCATTTTGTCAAGTTTTATCAAGTTTTTATCAAATTTTTAAATTTTATCGATCTTTTATTCTACAACCCCTTCAGGTTAAGGGATAAACCTGATGCCTCTTTTCCATGAGGTATTCTTTTATTTATTTTTCCCCTTTCAGGTTAAGGGATAAACCTGATGCCTCTTTTCCATGAGGTATTCTTTTATTTATTTTTCCCCTTTCAGGTTAAGGGATAAACCTGATGCCTCTTTGTCAAATGAGGTATTCTTTTTATTTTCCCCTCATGTTAAGGGAAAACCCTGACCCTCGTTGTTCGAGGTGCTCCCATCCAAGATGGGGATAATCCTGATACCCCTCATAGGAGCATCGCTGCTACCCGTAAAAATTCTTTTTCAAAAATAATTTTTCAATAAATTCTTCTCCATCTTTATAAATTTTATTCTTCTCCAGGTTAAGGGATAAAACCTGAATAATTTCCCATAAATCCCTCAATTCGCACCAAATTTTATTCTATACTCCTCCAGGGTAGAGGGAAAATCCTGAAGATGTCATAAATAGATTCGGATTTTAGGCCTCCTTGTGTCAAGAGTCTCGAATAAATTTCCCATCCTCTTCATTTTCGGAATCTATTCATACCTTTGTCGATCCTTCGAGTTTCGACTCTCGGGTTAGAATCATTTCCTTCCCATCTGAGTTCCGACTCAGGATTTCATTTTTTCCATTTTTTTATCATTATTTTCTAAAAACCGGGTTCCGACCCGGATTTTCCTTTTTGTACATTCTTATTTTTTGAAGTCTCAAGTTCCGACTTGAACTTCCTTTTGAATCCAATGCTTGTGTTGGACAATTTATTTTTTTGAGAATTCGAGTTTTCAAACCCGATTCTCACTTTCTTTCTTGTATTTAAAAACCGGGTTCCGACTCAGATTTTTCTCTTTGTATATTCTTATTGTTGAAGTCTCAAGTTCCGAATTGAACTTCCTTTTGAATCCAATACTCGTGTTGGACAATTCATTGTTTTGAGAATTCGAGTTTCCAAACTCAATTCTCACTCATTTCTTATGTTTAAAACGGGTTCTGACTCAGATTTTTCTCTTTGTATATTCTTATTTTTGAAGTCTCAAGTTCCGACTTGAACTTCCTTTTGAATCCAATGCTCGTGTTGGACAATTTATTTTTTTGAGAATTCGAGTTTTCAAACCCGATTCTCACTTTCTTTCTTGTATTTAAAAACTGGGTTCCGACTTGGATTTTTCTCTTTGTATATTCTTATTTTTTGAAGTCTCAAGTTCCGACTTGAACTTCCTTTTGAATCCAATGCTCGTGTTGGACAAATCATCGTTTCGAGAATTTGAGTTTTCCCAAACTCAATTCTCACTCACTTAAAAACCGGGTTCCAACTCGGATTTTCCTTTTGTATATTCTTATTTCTGAAGTCTCAAGTTCCGACTTGAACTTCCTTCTTCCAATGCTCGTATTGGACAATTTATTGTGAATTCGAGTTTTCACACTTACTCATTTCTTCCCCTTCAGGATAAGGGATAATCCTGAAACACCGGCAATCACTTCTCGCTTAATTCTCAAGTATCTTCGAATGTCGGTCTCATTTTTTTCAAATCCTCCTTTTGAAAAACCCAGTGTTCGTACTGGTGTGCATTTTGAAAACCCAATGCTCGTACTGGTGGGCATTTCGAAAACCCAGTGCTCATATTGGTGTGCATTTTTTTGAAAACCCGGCGCTCGTACTGGGGCATTTTCGAAATCCAGTGCTCGTGCTGGTACATCTGGCGCTCGTGCTAGTGTTTGGCTGACTAATCAGTTAGCCATTCAGGTTCAACCTTTGTGCTAACCAAACATTATCATTTCAAGCTATAAATTCTCAATTTCAACCTTCGGGTTATCATTTTATCAAAAATTAATCTTTTCTTGCGAAGGACCCTCTTCAGGGAGAGTTCGAGGGAGCTCGTTCCTTTCGCATGCAACCATCTTCCGTTCGCAAGAACCCTCTTCCATGGAGAGTTTGAAGGGACTCGTTTTCTTCGCGAACAGTTTGCAAAACAACAACCAACTTTACACAAGAGAACCCTTTTTCCAGGGAGAGCTTCGACGGAAGCTCATTTCTTTTGTGACCCCTGTTTTTATCATCTTTGGCCAACCCCTTCACAGAGGACCCTCTTCTAGGGAGAGTGTGATGGACTCGTTCCTCTGTGATACTTTCTCAACTTTCTTTTTCGGCCGCCTTTCCATAAGAGAAGCCTAGAGATAGGGAGTTTTGATGAAAACTTAATTTCTCCTCGAAAGTTCCGTTTTGCAAACACCTCCTCTTTGGGGAAGAGAGGAGTATTTCCAACTTCCCATTCAGGTAAGGGCTTAAGCCTGAGTCTCTCTTTTTGGGGTAAAAGAGGAGAATTTTTGTCATGGACGTATCGATTCGATATCAAGTGATTTCTTTCATCGAGGATTTCTAGAATACATTGCCAATTCGCTATCAAAAATCATTGTTGATCTAAAAGTTTTTTATCGCACAAAGAATTATCTCAAACTACCTTCAGTATCATTTTCAAAAGAGCAAGACTCTTGCGAAATAAGAACTAAATTCAAGCTTTTTCTGTTGGTCAACCAAGAGGATAAAAAAAAAAATCTTCGATATGACCGGCAAAGGAAAATTCAATGATGTTGAAAAGCCATAAGTGAACTGATATTGATCATAGCTGTGGAGCATTCTTAAAGATTATTCTTCTGGCGGTAAGATAGTGGAAATATCCTGGGCAGTAAAAAGAACCTACCCAATCCATATATCCTCAGTCATCTAAGCTGCAATCAAATATCCGCAAAAGGGATCTCTCAATTGTTGTCAAGATGAAGGCAAATTAAGCGAGTAGACCCCCGGGGCCAAAGAAGATTTGAAACATCTCCAAGATGACGGAGTTTGTGACATATCCTTCCAGGAAAAGTTCAGATCACCGTCGAGATGAAGGCGGATGCGATGAACCTACCGACAAACCCTAAAAGATATTTGATTTCTACTATCATTTAGAGATTTCAACCCAAGAACCAATGTCATAATTCCTGAGAAAGAAAAAGAAGGATCGGAGCATCTCCAAGATGAAGGAGTTTGTGACGTACCCTTCCTCGAAAAAGAGAGAAAAGTCAGGACATCTCAAAAATGAAGGAGGATGTAAAAGAACCCAGAAAAGGTCCATGGTTCAAAAGAGTGCAAACAGATCATCATGGGAAATGCCCAGGATATCAAACTGCCCGAAATTGCTAGGAACCATCTTTATCTATGTGAAATTCTTTTATCAATATCTTCTCATTCAGATGCTTTTGTGAAGCTAAGAATATTTCCTCTCTTTTCATATCAAGGAAATTGATATCCTCCTTAAAGAAGCTCAACAGTAACAAAATTGAGTTTGACTCTTGATTCTACAGAGTTAGCCCAATTGAAGCTAATACTCTAGGTAGAAAGAGGTGATATTTTCATCCACAATTCAATCATTTTTAGATCAACTACAAATTTTCTTGACATCCTATTGGCAATATTCTCTCATTATTCCAAAAGAAAAACAAAAAAAAAGAACTTGATATTCGATTTGACGTATCCTGACGTCATCCCTCCTTAGGACTGAAAAGTCCTTTCCTTCCGTCTGATCTGAGCGCTCTCAGATCCGCACACTTCCCTGTGTTCCCCACTGTCCCACCATGGACAGTTCCCGCTCAGGATAAGGGTTGAACCTGAACTTTTTGCAAAAGGTCTGTTATTGTCAAAAGCTATTTTCAGTCTCAGCAATGAGGCGTCCAAGAACAACCCCTTTTCAAGCTTTAGGGATCCCCATTTTCATCCTTTTGCGAAACCCCTCTCGGACTTGTTGTGCAAAGTCTAGAGGTCCCATCACAGTTTCCCCGCTCTTCGAGGATTCTGTATCCATTCAGGATAAGGATTAAACCTGTCACCTCGCTCCTCGAGGTGCAACCGAAAAACCTTCTGCGAGAGGTCGTCTGTTTTTTGAAAACTGATTTTAGTCTCAACAATGAGGCGCCCAAGATCATCCCCTTTCCAAGCTTTAGGGAACTCCCTTGTTCTTCTCTTCTCACAAACCTCTTTTAGATTTGTTCGTCCAAATTCCGAAGGTCCCATTATGGTTTCTTCATCCGAAGATTCCGTATGGTCGTCCCTTTCAGGTTAAGGGTTAAGCCTGAACCTCGCTCCGCGAGGTATCTTTCCACTCAGGTTTGGGTTAAACCTGAGTCTTGTTTTGACTAGATATCCTTTCTAGTCCCCTCACGGTTTCTTCATCTGAAGATTCCATATCATCCCCCACTCAGGTCAAGGATTAAATCTTAAATCTTCTTCTGATGATATATTCCTTCTTGTCTCATCACGGTTTCTTCGTTTGAGGATTCCATATGGTTATCCCTTTCAGGATAAGGGTGAAGCCTGAACCTCACTCTGTGAGGTACCTTCCTTTCAGGTTTGGGTTAAACCTGAGCCTCGTTTCGACGAGGCAATCCTGCCCCATCATGGTTCTTCACATCGAGGAATTCATGTTTTGTATATCCATCCAGAACAGGATCCTATTTGAGCTCCATCTCACAAGGCATTTTCGCAAAAATGTCCCATCAAGGTCCTCGCATATTCCTTTCCCCATCCCAAATTATCTCGATATATCTTCGTCCCATCCAGGTTAAGGGCTAAACCTGACTTATTCCAAAAGATTGATCTCGCCCCACTCATGTGACTTGATCAAAATCCTTCACCATTTTCGGGACCTTTACTCAAAGTCCCATCATGATTTCCTCATTTCTATCTATTCAGTCATATCATTTTCGAGGATTTCGTCCCCCCTAGGACCATTCAGGATAAGGATTTTAAGCTTAAAAAGCCATAATTCTTCCACACCCAGCTCAGATCGGCTGACTGGGGCATTTTTCAAAATTTGGAGTGTTTCTTTGCCACTAAGCAAGGCTTTCAACCGGCTTAGTAGCGAAGAGGGGCATCTGTGAACACCCCAATTTTTTCAAAATGTTGTAAATATTCCCCTTTTTGCCCCTGACCCCACTTTCTGGGTAATTGAGTTAGTTTTAAATCTAAATTCCATTTTATTCCTCAAATTTTGCTGAAATTAAATTCATTTTATATATTTGACTCAATTTTGGGCCCGGATCCATTGTCAAAATCAAATCTGTGCTTCATTATCCAATTTTAAATCAAATTCTCAAAATTTCCAAAAATAACTTCTAAAAAAGCTCAAACAGTTCGTCCGGTATCCGTTTGGATCCATTGCGTTGTATTTCTCGATTCGAGTTTCAAACTCGAACATTTTCTCAAAACTTGGGTCAAAACCGATTCTTCTGAAGAATTTTCCCCAAAATGACCTGAAATTCTTGGAAAAAAACACTTTTGTAAATATTTCTCAGAAAAATACAAAAAAAAATAGTATTTTAATCTTTGTTTTCTCGTAAAGTCTTAGACTTTTATTCCAAAAATACAAAAAAAAAAAAAAATGGAAAAACAACACAAAAACCAAAAAAAATTTGGGAAAATGAAGAGCTCCAACCCTCTTTGAAACTTGTTTTGCTAAAAACCCCTCTTTAAAACCATTTTTTTGAAAAGTCGTTGTAAAGGGACCCTCTTTTCAAAAAGAAAGAAAAGTTCACAACGGCCACAGGTTCGCGAGCTTCCCCTCTCCACCCTCGATTGTCTGGGAGCTTCCCTCCTCCATTCATCCTCAACCAACCTCCACCCTCTGGATCCTTCCACCCTTCCTTTAAGAAGAGCCCCTCCAGGATTCCAGGGGGGATCGGATTTTCTTTACACCATCCCTTCTCGCCCTTGTCTACTGCCAACAGTCGTCTTCTGTTTCCCTCTTCCGGAGTCCCTACGAGAAAGGTGAAGCTATCAGACCTCCCTCTGGTCTCCTCTGAAGGAGAATCAACCTCTTCCTTCCCTCAGAATCCCCTATAAACAAGGTAAGAACCTCCCAACTTCGTTTCTCTCTTGTGGTTCTCTCGAGTTTTTTTTTTTTTTCGTTTCTTTTGTTTTTGCCTTTTCTTTTCCTCATCTCCATTTAAAGCACCACGACAACACTGATTTGTTTTGGCAAATCAGCCCGCCTTTCGTGCAACAGCAACGGAACGATTGTTCCAACATTTCTTTTAATTTCTACCCCATTTGTGCTGCGAATTTTGGGCTTAGACTGTCGGATTAAAAGAATCCGACAGGGTTCATCAGAATCCCAACCCAATTTCGCTGCCAAAAACCGCTCTCATCTTGATTTTCTGTTAAATTTCGAATTTCCTACAGGATCTCTATTTTGTCGTTTGATTTATTACCTCTATTGGCTATGATACTTTGATTTTTGTTGATACCGCAACTGCTGGGTACTGCTTAAGTCTGATGTTCTTTATAGTTCGTTTAGACACTTCATGGAGATTCCACTTTTTACGCCCTGCGTTGTGGTAAGTGGTCGTTTCCTTTCCTTCGTCCGTACGAAGGTATCTACTTATTTGGTTTCAGTTTTCTCACTTTCTTGAAACAAATCCCTACAGTGGTGTTCGATCTGATCCAGTATCAGATCGGACTCATACTGCAGAAGATTCCAAGGGATTCCTTATTTCTTCATTTGATTATGGCTATCGGGCCTCACATTGCTACAATTCATGTACAACATTCATTTTTTTTTTTTTTAGCATCGATGTCCTACCCTGTGGCAGCCCATAGCAATAGAAGATACATTTGATCCAGAAAATACAGATAGAGAAATAAAGGAATCCCAAGTATACTTGGTTACATGGTATGCCTCAGACCATTGATCCGACTGCAGATTGAATTATGGCATGTTACCCGTCGGGAGGTGAATGTTGGCACGAACCTGCCACTACGAAAACTGTCTGAGACATCTTTTTGGCTGATAATCGACACAGAAGAAAGGGCCAAGCAATCTGTAACGCTTGCTGCGAGCATAAATATAGCGAGGAACTGATTCTCTCCTGTCGAAGAAATCCCAAATGATCTCTTCCTGATGCAGTTTCTCGATCAAAGCTCGATACTGAATAACAGACTTTGGCTTTTTACTGTTGAATCTGAAGGAACTGGCCTTTGATGGTACATGTCTCAAGAACCACGACTGCAGAGCATAAGTACATCCTTCAACCAAAATGGTCTCTCCATGAGCAAAACGAGCCAAGCCTCAGTAAAGAAAGGCTAGAGCTGCCATGGAAACTGAAAGTCGACGGGTCTGCTTGCTTCCCCATCTTCGAAAGAGTTGGGCAACTCTGACATCGATAAAGTTCTGACCGTCTTACAAGAAAGCTAATCCCACTGTGCATAGGATCATGGCATGCTGAATTCTGTTTTTTGCTGCTCGAGACAAAGTGTCAACCTTCTCGTAAGCTCCGTACTTGCGATAGAGTCCGAACAGGTCGATGGACTAATTTTTGTTGATCTTAGTGAGAGGCCAAGATCTACTCCCTGTTGCTCTAGCCAAGGCTTCTCGAACATCTACCCCTTTGATGTTGATCAAGAACTGTTGCTCGACAGGATCATCTGGCTGACCAGCTGGTTCGGGCAATCCCATAATGTCATTGAATTCATCCATTAGTAGAGTCATCTCTCCTCATGGAAACCAAAATATGTAGTACGTGGATTCCACCACTCTGCCATAAACTGAATTAGACTTCCGTTGATGGTTCATTTACCTACTGTCGATGACATCTCCAATCCACAGTCATCCAAGTGGTCTAGAAACATACGTGAGAAGGTGGCGAACCAAGAATAATACCACCGAGGGAAGAAGGAATGAGACTGGATAACTCGATGATCCGGGAGTCCATCCTTTATCTGATAGAAGACATGATCTCTGAGAAAGACAACATCGAGGGAATTGGACGCTGTGAACACCCCAAAATTTTCAAAATATGGTAAATATTCCCTTTTTGCCCCTGACCCCATTTTTTGAGAAAACTGAGTCAATTTCAATATAAATTTCAGTTATTCTTCAAGTTTTCTGGATTAAATTCCATGTTGATATATCCAACTCGATTTCGAATCCGGACCCAGTGTTTAAAATCCAAATCTGAGCCTCATTATTCAATTTACAAATTGATATTATAAAAATATATATATTTTCTGAATGGCTCAAACAGCTCATCTGGTATCCGTTTGGATCCACTATCTTATACTTCTTGATTCAAGGTTTGAAACTCGAATATCACCTCAAATTCCGGATCCAAACTCATTTTCTGAAGAATTTTTCAAAAGAATAGCCTCGAATTCTCAGAAAACCTCTCCTTTATAAATATTTCTCAAAAATACAAAAAATAGTTTTAAATCCTTTGTTTTCTCGTAAATTTTAGGGTTTTATTCCAAAAATGCAAAAAAATACGGAAAACAACAAAAAAACCAAAAAATTGGAAAAACTATGCGAAGAACGAGTAGTTTTAAACTTTTTGTTTTACTAAAAAATACTCTTTTTAAAACCACTTTATGAAAAACGGTTTCAAAGGAGCCCCCTCTTTGAAAATGAGAGAAGGTTGCAACGGCCTCCTCCTGTTCGCAGGCTCGCCTCTCCCTCTCGCACCATCCATCATCTTCCTCATCGTTTCCTTCCGTTCATCTTCAACCAATTCCCCCTCTCTCGTTGCCTATATAAGCAGGCATCCCCTGCAGCGAGATCCATCCTCGGCCTTACACATCCATCGAGTTTTTCCATCATCGTTCCGATCTTTGTTCTTTCCTTTTCCCTTCCTGATCTTTTTTTTTCTGCAAGACGCTGAAGAACAAATCCCCCCTCCGAAGCATTTCCCCTGTAAAAGGCTGGTAAAAATCCCTTTGCTCATCTCCAATTCTCTGCCGATATGTTTTTTTTTTACATTGCTACATTTTATTTTCCCCTTCTTGCTTTATCATATTGCCTTTTCGTTTTTTTTTTCCTCTTTTCTTTCTTTTCTTTTCTTTTTCCCATTAATGCACAACTGAGTGCTTCGGTTTGCTTGTAGCAACACCGACCTCTCCAGTGCAATAACAACGGGATCCTCTAAATCCTGACATTTTTTTTTACTTTTTTCCCCTTTTGCCGATTATTTCTGACTTTTCTCTAAATTCTCATAGATCTTTAATACCTATTCGCCATTGGTTTTCTGTTTTCATGTTAATCGTCTGTTACATGGGATTTTCCAATTATATTGCTGATGGCTTATGTCCATGTTTTTTTTTCTTTTTGCTTTCTGCTTC
The DNA here is from genome assembly GCF_984573655.1 of Nuphar pumila. NCBI lineage: Eukaryota > Viridiplantae > Streptophyta > Magnoliopsida > Nymphaeales > Nymphaeaceae > Nuphar > Nuphar pumila. The sequence continues at coordinate 49,164,982 of NC_143257.1, read as the reverse complement.
AGCGTCATCATCATTTCTGGGTTGTATCTCAATTTTGGTTATCATATCACACCACAACGATTTTCCATTACCCCCACATTATTTTTGTAGTTGTGTTTGATTCACTTTGTTTGCTGTATTAGTGTTTTGGATTTTGTAATTCAGCACACCCCTCCCCCATTACTCTACATCGTATTCATGCTGCATTGCATCATTTCATCATTTTTTTTTTATTAAGTGATAGGTTGGGTAACATTTTGTTGTCCAAAGGTAAAAGGATCTGTATAAACCCCTATTCGTTATTACATTTGTGTTATCATCGCAAAATTTTTAACTTTTGCGAGTCAAACTGACATTTGAAAAAAAATTTGAAAATAACTCGCCTCCGTTTTAAAATGCGGGATAATTTCGAAGAATGGGACTCGCCTGTCGATACGAAGTTCAACCGTTCATGGCACCTTTACTAGGGGTAATTGAACTAAGGATCAATTATGTGCTTAGCTTTGCTCAACTTATCTAAATCATGTTCTATTTCCTAAATGCACAAAGAATCAGGCATGTGCTATGAATTTTCTAAAAATGCATATTTGAAAACATGATGTTTGCTTTAAATATTGGAATACTTGGAATATAAACTCTTTGAAAATCGTGAATCATGATTGAGATACTGTTTTTAAGAAAATGAAAATCGATTTCTGAAGAAATATAAGGATTTTGTGAAAATCGATTTTGAGAAATGTGAAATAGCTTTGGAAAACTTGATTTCTTTGAATTCAAACTTTGAAATTGAAAATATAACTTAGAAAATCGAATTTGGAACTTGGGAAATACTTGAAATATCATTGGCAAATCCATATTTTGAGAAAATCGATTTTTGAATAAGACTTAGAAAAATTTGAGAAAACTGATTTCTCTGAATTGAAATTGAAATTTGCAAATGCATGAATTGAATGAATATGGATTTGAAAGACTTGATTTTGAGGAATTGAGGAAATCCTTTTTGTATTTTTGTTTAATGCAGTGCATTTTGAAGTTAGCCTAAGAGTGTAGGCTGAATGTGGCTAATACGAAGATTACAAATCTGGGTATCATTCGTATTCTGACTATGGCCATAAGTACAAATTCCACCAAGTTTGTCAACTCCATAAGAGCTAGTGCACGTGCCATTTGTGTAGATCATAGTGAATTTATAAAGAATGTGCATGAATGATACATTCATCAGACATTTAATATTTGCAGAATTAAACTATATGCAAAGCAATCCTAGTCTAAGCTGAAATTTAAATTCTTATTCCAAATATTTCATTTAATTTTCATCACTAATTGAATTTAAATACAAGAAATTAAAGGAAAGTAAAGTCTTCAATGTCCTTGCAAAACTAGAAAACTTTGTTAGTGATGATATGTTGGCTTTTCTAGGTTTATCCAATAATATCTAGAAATTACTGGATTTTGCTAGACATAAGCCTTTTCCATGATTCCCTTAAATTAAAATTGATAAAATATGAAATAAGATTGAATAAATATGAAAATGGAAATTGAAATTTCAAAATTGGGGTCAAAATGACCAAAATACCCTTGATAGCAAGACTATGACCTTGAAATCAAGGATTTCAGAAAGATATTTTGTAAAAAGGCAAGTTTTAAAATCCAAATAAGAATAAATTGAACTAAGTATGATATGACATGATTAAAAATATGAAAATTAGGGTTCAGAATTTCGAAATTGAGGTCAAATGACCAAATTGCCCCCGATAGCAAGACTATGACCTTGAAATCAGGGTTTTCTGAAATAGATTTTGATAAAAATTTGAGATTTATGATTGAAATAACACAAAATAAAACATGAAACATCCTAACATGATTATAAACATGAACAAACCCTAAAAACATGCACTTATACACGAAAATCAAGAAATATCACCAAAATTGTAATTTTATCAATGTTTTTGGATCTTTCAGGTATCCTGTTTTGCAATTTTATTAATTCAGACATAAAATGAATTCTAAATTTCATAAAAATTAGCACAGACACTTATTATAACCCTAAAATCAGATTGGAATTGCAAAAATAATTTTTTGATATTATTTTAATCCGAAAATAGCATTAACAACCTAAAATAAGCTATTTTTAACCTAGGTCACAAACCAGTTTCAGAGTTAGACCCGAATCAGGGGTCAAAACTCCATGAAAACTTCTGAAATTTTACAGAGACAAACTAGAAAAAAAATAGAGATTTCCCAATTTACAGATCGGAAAAAACATCTTCGGTTAGGGAGAAACGTTTCTGTCAATCTGAACTAAAATCTAACAAATCTAATAGGGGTTAAAACAGCTACTTCAGATTGAAAATACAGACATAAATAGCAAACTTAATCAAAAAATTATAAATTTTTAGTAGTGAACAGTAGACAGAATAATAACAATACTCATTTTTTACAGATGATGAATCGAATCTGTGGTTTGGGATCTATGAATAACACAAGTCTGATTAGGGTTTTGGTAAACCCTAACGAGTTTTAAATTTAAAATCACACTTTCTGTCAGAGGAAAAATATTAAATAGATATCAAAAAATCTCAAAATTTCACAGTAGATAGATCTAATCAATATGAATCCATGTAACTTTACAGATCTCAAATCGGATATAGGATGAGAAAAATATCATCACAGCAAGTTACCTTTCTGATTTTAACAACGATTTTAAAGCTTTAAAAACCCGATTTGGTGTCTGATTTTTCTGGAAGGGTTCCCAAATCCAAAAAGCTCTGATTTTTTTACAGTAGTTAAATTACAAATTCATGTATCACATATAAAAAAAATAAGCAATTAACATTGAATATTTCAATCTGAAACAGCATGCTCTTTTTTGTTCTAAACTAAAAAACACATAGAAATCTAAGAAAATCTAATAAAACATGCATTAACTAATAAAAACAATAAAAGAAATACTAAAACAGTAAAATAAAAATTATTTCTATGCTGGAACTCGTGTAATAAATATTAATAAACAAATAAATAAATAAAATACAGGGAATCAATGGCTGGAATTTGATGTTACCTTTAAAAGCATGGATTTAACCCATTAAAAGGGTAAATCACATGTTTTATTGGTTAATAATACAAAAGACAATGCTAAAATTGATTCTAATGGATTAGAATCCCTTGGTGTTGCAGCAATGGAGGAAGGGCTGGAGAGGAGAGAGAGGCTCCAAGATTTGCAAAAGATGACTCTCTAAAAATCGTCCCCCATACGGGCCTTTTATAATATTTTTTTAGGTTTTAAAAAAATGACAAGTTTTGAAAATTTTGGAATCTAAAGGGGGGGGGGATTTTTGTAGAGGATTACCTATATACCCCTAGCCTAAATTATCCTAATTAATACCTAATTAACCACTAGCTAAACCTAAAAAATCTCCAAATGTGATGCCACTTGGCATTTTCCACATTTGGGTTTTTAAAGTCCTTTAAAAACCTTTAAAAACCTTTAAAAACACTAGTTTTAAAATCCAAACTTCAAAATGAGATTTTAAAATAACTTTTGACTCTTCTAAACCTCTAACACTAACCAAGACACTGACTAACCCTAGTCTAGCCCTGACTTACTCGAATATGGCGCCACCCCGAGTGGGCCCTACTTCAGTTTTAAAAAAAAAACGATTTAAAAACTTGAAATTGAGAAAGTTTTCAAAAGATTTTCAAAAGTAAACTTTGAATTTAAATTTTTTAAAATGGAATAGGGTTCTAACTGGGTCAGAATTCCTCTGAATATGGTTCCAACTAAGTGGGCCCACATCAATTTTTAAAATTTTTGAAATAAACACTGAAAACAGCTTTGAAAAGGGGTTAAAATCAATAATTGAAATTCAAGATTTTTGAAAACAGAGTCTCAAGCGAACTGGAACTCCAGGTTAGAGTCCTGAACTCTTAGAACTCTGAGATTTTGGATTTTAAAAGCCAAGTGAAAGAATTTTTAAAAGAATTTATCAGAAAATGGTGAAATAAGTCAGAAAATATTGTCCGGGTTAGACTCCTAACTCAATCAGGACTCTGAAATAGAGTCCTGAACTAACTGGACTTTGTAAAATGACATAATTGTTTTAAACAAATGGAAATAAATAAAAAAATGGAGTAAAAACAAACTTCAAAACAGACTCCTGACTGGACTAGGACTCCGGGACAGAGTCCTGATCGGACTAAAACTCTAGATTTTTTTGGTATTTTTCTGAAAAACATACGAGAGAACTTGTAAAAACAATGTAAACAATAACAAGTATTGAAATAGAACAAAGTTCTGATTCAACTGAGACTCTGAAGAAGATTTCTGATCCAACTAGGACTCTGAAATTTTTGGAGATTTTTGACAAGTAAAGGAATCCAGAAGCGACACCACCTAAATGGGTCTCATCTGAGAATTGAAATCAATTGAAATTGAGTTTGAAATGAATCCAGATTATTTTCTGAGAAAATATTTCAAAATATAAAGTCCTGGGGTTGGAAAATGACAGAATGTTGAGTAAAAACCTAGGTTTTGAAATTGATTTTTGAAAGAAAAAGTTTTAAAACTCAAATTTGGATTAAATATTTTGAAAACATGAGTGCTGAACCTCGAAAATGGGATGCAATGACATGCAATGCTATGCAATGCTATGCAATGCAATGAAATGGTATGCTGAATGCATGCAAAACACACCAAATTCAGACTATAAAAATACCCCAGTTAGAAAACTTTGGCTGGGTATGAAAGAATTAGTCCAAGTGATGATGATAGATATGAAATGGAAAATAAGAAGAAAATTTTATTTCAAAAAAAAGTGAGATTCAGGTTTTTCCCTTGACCTGGATGGGACAAAAAATACCTCGTGTAGAAACGAAGCTCAGGTTTGACCCTTAACCTGACCGAGAAATGAAATACCTCATCAAAATAAAGCTCAGGTTTGTACCCTTATCCTGACCGGGAAATGAAATACCTCATCAAAGGAGACTCAGGTTTGTACCCTTAACCTGATCGGGCAATAAAATACTTCATCAAAGGAGTCTCAGGTTTATACCCTTATCCTGACCGGGCAAAAACGAACGGAATCCTCGAAAGAAGAGACCGTGATGGAACCTTCGAATTTTGCACAATAAATTCAACAGGGGTTTTGCAAAAGGATGGAATTGGGGTCCCTAAAGTTCGAAAAGGGATTTGATTTTGGGCGCTTCATTGCTGAGACTAAGTAACTTTTGAAATTACCTTTTGCTGAAATTGGTGGCTTAACCTCAAGCCGAAATTGGACTGTCTATGGTGGGACAGTGGGGACACAGGGAAGTGTGCGAATCTGAGAGTCCGTGCGCTCAGACTATACCAAAGAAGGGAAGGAATCTTGAAAACTCCCGTTATCAAGTCCTAAAAGGGATGGTGTCAGGATGCTGCAAAGATGAACCTCAAGCTCTCGCTTTATGCCAGGATGGCTAGAAAATATTGTCAAAATGTTGAAAATTATTGTTGATTCAAAATAATTGAAAGTGATGTATATTGTTTTGAAAATATTCCCTCTTTTCTATCTGAAGTATTACCTCCGACTGGGCTTAACTTCATAGAATCAAGATTCGAATTCAAATTGCTTGCGATTGGCTTTCTTTTAAGGAAGCTATCAATTTCCTTGATATGAACAAAAAAGAAAGTATTCTTGATATTGCGAAAATCATTGGTGAAAGAATATTGATAATAGAATTTCACAAAATTAAAGAAGATTCTTGATAGATTCGGCAATATGATATCCTGGGATTCTTTTCTCAAAATGGTCTTTCTGCTTGTACTCTTTTTTTTTTCGACAGAATTGGGTCTTTTGGCCTTTTGGGGAATTCATTACATCATCCTTCATTTTGGAGATGTCCTAGCTTTTTCTCTCTTCTTTTTTTTTTTGGAAGGGTACGTCACAAACTCCTTCATCTCAGAGATGTTCTGATCCTTCTTTTCTCTCAGGGATTATATTGACAGTTATTGGCTCTTTGGATGGAAATCTCTTGGTGATAGCAGAAATTAACTATCTTTTAGGGTTTGTCGAGAGGCTCATCACACTCGCCTTCATCTCGACGGTGATCTGAACTTTCCCTGGAAGGATCCGTCACAAACTCTGTCATCTTGGAGATGATTCAAATCTTCTTTGGCCCCGAGGGTCTACTCGCTTAATTTGCCTTCATCTTAACGACAATTGAGAGATCTTTTTTGTAGATATTTAATTGCAGCTTAGGTGATTGAGGAGATATGGAGATTGAGTGAATTTTTCTGTGTCACCCAGGATATTTCAACTGCTTTATTTTTCAAGAGTGGTCTTTAAAAATGTGCCATTGACTGCGATCAATATCAATCACTCATGGCTTTGCAACAACATTGAATATTCTTTGTTGGCCATATCGTGGATTTATTCTTCATCCTTTTGGTTGGCCAATAGAAAGATTTTGAACTTTGAATCCTTTTTCGCGAAAGCTTTGTCCTTTCGGAAGTAATACTGAGGGTATTCTGAGGTAATAATTTTGTGCAATAAAGATTTTTGAAATCAACAAATATTTGATGACAAATTGGCAAAATTTTCTTGAAATCCCTTGTGAAAGCGAGCATTTGAGGCACAACGCAACACATCTATGACAGGAATTCTCTTCTCCTTTCCCCAAAGGAGAAGATTTAGAAATTGGAATTAAAAATTGTTACGACAATGAAGCCATACATGATACTTCAAGTACAAGGTTTTGATGATGAGCAAGTGGAATCAACTGCATTTCAGCTAAGGCTATGAAGAAATTGAAGAATTCAGTGAAGAATCCTTGAAGACTAGTGTGCAAATGTTTAATTCATTAAAGTCTTAGATTCTTGTAAGAGCCTTACTTAGAGTGCATATTTAGGTTGCATTTCATCTTAAAAGTCTTTAGAAAAACTTTTCTAAAAGAAACTCTTTTGAAAATCTTTTTAGAAAACTCTTTTCTTAAATTTTCATGTTTATTAGTCGACCAATAGACTTATCAGTCGACTAATCCTTTCGCGCCATATTTTCTAAAAAGTCATTCGTGTCAAATTAGTCGACCGAAGGTTTTATCAGTCGACTGGACAGAATGTCTGTTTTCTGGAAAATTAGCAGCAGTCGACTAATGGTTTTTCAGTCGACTGAACAGAACATGTGTTTTCTGAAAAATTTAGCAGCAGTCGACTAATGCTTTTTATCAGTCGACCGAACAGAATGTTTGTTTTTCAGAAGTTTTTAGCAGCAGTCGACTAAAAGGTTTTTCAGTCAACTGATGATATTATCAGTCGACTAACTTTTCTTAAGTCGACTAAGTTTCAAAAGTTCAGATTTTCAAACGGCTCGATTAACAGATCAGTCGACCAACGATAACTGTCAGTCTACTAATAACTAACTATTAGTCGACTAACTGATGTTTCAGTCGACTAATTTTGCCGTTTTCCTGAAACTTCAAAAAGGCGTGTCTTTTCATTTTTCAAACGTTTTGATCGTTCGAAATATACCGTTTTGACACCCTTTCATACTCTTAACGTATGGAATCTTTTAACTATAAATATGAGTGCATTTTACACTCAAAAACAACAATTCAATCGATTTGAATCTTGCTTTTCACTCTTATTCAGTCAAGTATTGATTTTCTCACTCACGTGATATTTTCACTTCAGTTTTTCACTCAAATCACTTTGGGAGATAGTGAATTCGTGAGTAGAGTGTTTCAACAACCTCAAAAGCCAATTGCATTTCATTTGCATTCAAAAGGAAGGCTCATAGGTTGTATTGTAAGTTGTTATTTCTTTTCTGTAAAAAGAAGGACTCCTTGGTGTAAAGGAGTTGTTTGCTTTCAGTAGGATTGTTACTGAAAGTGGGACCGGTTATGGTCTGTGTGATCTTGTAGTTTACAAGGTTGATAGTGGAAAATCTCAAGTGGGTTTTGCTTGGGGACTGGATGTAGGTCAGGTTTGACCGAACCAGGATAAAATCTTGTGTTCTTTGTGTGTTTGCTTTGAGATTTGCAAAATCCTTCAATATTCCGCAGAAAGTTTTTAAAAGCACTATTCACCCCTCCTCTAGTGCTCGTTGCCTCGATCCTAATGCACTTTCATTTGGTATCAGAGCACAGGTTTGCTATTACTTTGATTTGACCATCATCTAGCATGGCAACTACAACATCTCAGCACAAAGAAGGAAGCTCCTCTGTTCGTCCTCCTCTCTTCGACGGAACAAACTATGGATACTGGAAAGTAAGAATGACAATATTCCTGCAATCCATGGATCTCGATATCTGGAGAGTTGTTTCAGAAAAGTATCAAACTCCATCAATTGATTTCAGTCGATGGACCGATGATGAAAAGAAGACTGCTTTACTGAATGCCAAAGCTATGAATGCGCTGTATTGTGGCGTTGACAAGGTAGAGTTCAATCGCATCTCTCAATGCTCTACAGCTAATGAAATCTGGCATACTCTTCTCGTAACACACGAAGGTACGTCTAAGGTAAAAGAATCTAAAATTGTGTCTTTAGTTCATAAATTTGAATTGTTCAAAATGAAGCAAAATGAATCTATATCGGACATGATAACTAGAATGACCGATATAACTAACACTTTGAAATCCCTTGGAAAAGAATACTCACAAGTGGATTTAGTCAGAAAAATTCTAAGATGTTTAACTCCTGAATGGGAGAGAAAAACCATTGCTATTGAAGAAGCAAATGAGCTCAATACTCTCACTCTTGAAGACTTAGTTGGTAACCTAATGGCATATGAGGTCCAACTTCAAGACAGACAAGAAGAAGAGCCTAAAAAGAAATCTCTTGCTTTTAAGGCTACTTCTGACTCAGAAGATTTTGAAGAAGATGAAGATGAAGATATTGCCCTCATCACAAGGCAATTCAGAAGATTCATCTAAAAGGGAAGATTTCAAAGAAAGGCAAAGAAAGTAGATTCTTCCATTCCCAATGAAGTAAAGTGCTTTAACTGCAAAAAGGCAGGACATATCAAGAAAGATTGTCCTCTTCTCAAATTCAAGCCCAAGGACCAATTCAAGAAGAAAAAGGAATTTCAAGCCTATTGGGATGATAGTGACTCCTCCTCCGATGAAGAATCAAATGAAGAAGTCGCCAACATGTGTTTTGTAGCACAAGAGAATTCGGTAAGTCAATTTGACTATGATGAGTTATTTGAAGCATTTAATGATTTATATGCTAAATTTAAGAGTCTTAGTTCTAAAAATAAAGAGTTAAAAACTGAAAATTTAACTCTTGACTCTCAAAATAAAGGGTTACTTCAAAAAATAGAAGATCTCAAGAAGAAAAATTCTTGCCAAGCACTTGAGATAAAAGAAATTGGAGTTAGAACCAATCTCTTACAAAAGGAATATCTAGTCTTAAAGAAAAGTCAAATGATCTTCTTTCTATAGTGACCAAATTCACAAATGGTCAAGAGAATCTAGAAAAACTTCTTGGTTCTCAAAGATGCTCGGTTAATAAAACCGGATTGGGATATAGCTTCTTTGATACTCAAAATAGACCAAACTATGTGGTGAAAAATCAAAGACATTATTCTCAACCTTTTGTTCATAAAACTAAATTTTCTAGTTATAATAGAAATGCATCTAGAAATGATTATTCTAGAAATGATTATAGAAAGAATATTTATTATCAAAGGAAACCAAAATCCAAATGGATATGGGTTCCTAAGACTAACTCTCATGGACCCAAAAATAGAAAGGGGTCAAATGCTCTGTTTTCTAATTTTGTTGTAGGTACACAACATAAGGAGCAAATGGATACTGGACAGCGGCTGTTCCAAACATATGACTGGAAGGCCGGAGTTATTTTCCACCCTCCAAAATAAGGATGGAGGAACCGTCACCTTTGGTGACAATAACAAGGGAAAAGTGATAGGTATTGGTAATATTGGTAATCCAAAATTTCCCTTGATAGAAAATATTCTTTTAGTAGAAGGTTTAATGCATAATTTAATATCTATTAGTCAATTATGTGATAAAGGTTTTCATGTTTTTTTTGAAAATGATTTATGCTTAATTTCTGATTTTCAATCTAAAAAGATCATTTTTAAAGGTAAAGGATTTTAAACCCTGATTGGCAGTTGTACCAGTTCAAAAAGCATAAAAACTGATAAAATTTGCAAAATGGTTTTCGGACTCTACTGGGTTAGAATGACATTGAAAATTAAGGTTCGAGCTGGATTGAATTGAGATAAGCTGGATTGAGCTGGGTTCTAGAGTTTTAAAACTCAAATGAACTGACCAGGCACAGACTCAGCTGACCTTTCAGACTGAATTTTCAAGAAAAGCTGCCATTTTTAGAGAAATGATACGAAATGATCACTGGAATGAAGTGAATTACGAACCTGAACTGGGTTTGTGCTGAAACAAAGGTTAGTAATACTGAGATGAACTAAAATCGAGGCTCAAACACTAGCTCAACTGACTAAACTTGGCTCAATTTCAGCTGAAAGAGCTGAAATGGACTAAAATGGGCTCCTGGACACTTAGAAATGGTTTTGAACTAAAACAGGAGCACTCAAACTTCTAGTGAGCTCAAGTTAGACTCTGGGGAGTATGACTGACTATAAATGACTGACTCGAAGACAATTGGCTTGGATTTGAGGAAGAAATGAGCTCATTTATGAAGAAATGATCCCATTTTGGCAGGAATGGTCAGAAATGAAAATGGTCTGTTCATTGTGAGCTCAAATGAGCTTGAAATGACTGATATTCTAACTGTTCTGAACTGACCAATGAGCTTGGTTGACTCTGACTGACTGGGGTTCAGGATGACCTAGGGGTAAAATGGTAATTTTCTTAGTAAAAATGGGTAAAGTGGTGATTTTCTGAAACTGACTTGGGGTTTGACTCCTACACTGACCTAACAGGGTTGGCACTGTAGAAGGAGGTTTGTTTGAGAATGGATGATGAAAATTTGGAGTGTTTACAGATGCCCCTCTTTGCTACTAAGCCGGCTTGAGGACGAGCTTAGTGGCAAAGAAAAACACACCAAATTTGGGCTATATAAATGCCCCAGTTAGAAGGATCTGACTGGTTATGAAGATTAGCTCTGATGAAAATGGTAGATATGAAATGGAGAATAAAGGAGAAAAATTTTACCTCAAAAGAAGTGAGATTCAGGTTTTGCCCTTAACCTGGATGGGACAGGAAATACCTTGTGTAGAAATGAAGCTCAGGTTTAACCCTTAACCTGATCGGGAAATGAAATACCTCATCAAAATGAGGCTCAGGTTTAACCCTTAACCTGACCGAGAAATGAAATACCTCATCAAAGGAGGCTCAGGTTTGTACTCTTATCCTGATTGGGCGAAAAATGAAATACCTCATCGAAGGAGGCTCAGGTTTGTACCCTTATCCTGATTGGGCAGAAAATGAAATACCTCATCAAAGGAGGCTCAGGGTTGTACCCTTATCCTGATTGAGCAGAAAATGAAATACCTCATCAAAGGAGGCTCAGGTTTGTACCCTTATCCTGATTGAGCGGAAAATGAAATACCTCATCAAAGGAGGCTCAGGTTTGTACCCTTATCCTGATTGGGCGAAAAATGAAATACCTCATCAAAGGAGGCTCAGGTTTGTACCCTTATCCTGATTGGGCGGAAAATGAAATGGATTCTCGAAGGAAGAAACCATGATGGAACCTTCGGATTTCCGCTTAATGAATCCGATAGGGGTTTTGCAAAAGGACGAAATTGGGGTCCCTAAAGCTTGAAAAGGGGTTTGATTTTGGGCGCCTCATTGCTGAGACTAAATAACTTTTGAAATTGATGACCTTTTGTGAGAAAATTATTTGTGGCTTAACCTCAAGCCGAAATCGGATTGTCTATGGTGGGACAATGGGGACACAGGGAAGTGTGCGAATCTGAGAGCCCATGCGCTCAGATTATACCACCAGAAGGGAAGGAACTTTTAAAACTCCTGTTATCAAGTCCTAAAAAGGATAACAACTAATGTCAGAATGTGCCAAAGATGAACCTCAAGCTCTCGCTTCACGCCAGGATAGCTAGAAAATATTGTCAAAGTGTTGAAAATTTGTTGTTGATTCAAAATAATAGAAAGTGATGCATATTGTTTTGAAAGTATTCCCTCTTTTCTACCTGAAGTATTACCTCCGATTGGGCTTAACTCCATAGAATCAAGATTCAAATTCAAATTTCTTGCAATTGACTTTCTTTAAAGGAGGCTATCAATCTCCCTAATATGAGCAGAAAAGAGAGTATTCTTGATATTGTGAAAGCAATTGGTGAAAAAATATTGATAATAGAATTTCACAAAATTTAAAGAAGATTCTTGGTAGATTCGGCAGTCTCATATCCTGAGATTCTTTCTCATGATGATCTTTCTGCCCACTTTTTTTTTTTAACAGAATTGAAGCTCTCTTGGGTTTTGGGGGATTTTATTACATCATCCTTCATTTTGGAGATGTCCTAACTTTTCTCTCTCTCTTTTTTTGGGGGGGGGAGGGTACGTCACAAACTCCTTCATCTGAGAGATGTTCCGATCCTTCTTTTCTCTCAGGGATTATATTGACGATTATTGGCTCTTTGGTTGGAAATCGCTTGATGATAGCAGAAATTAAATATCCTTTAGGGTTTGTCGGGAGGCTCATCACATTTGCCTTCATCTCGACAGTGCTTTGGGCTTTCCTTGAAAGGATCAGTCACAAACTCCGTCACCTTGGAGATGATTTAAATCTTTTTTGGCCCCGGGGGTCAACTCGCATAATTTGTCTTCATCTTAACGACAATTGAGAGATCCCTTTTGCAGATATTTAATTGCAGCTTAGGTAATTGAGGAGATATGGAGATTGAATGAATTTTTCTGTATTACCCAGAATATTTCGACTGCTTTATTTCCCAAGAATGATCTTTAAAAATGTGTCATTGACTGCGATCAATACCGATCACTTATGACTTTGCAACAACATTGAATTTTCTTTGCTGGCCATATCGAGGATTTATTCTTCATCCTTTTGGTTGGCCAATAGAAAGGTTTTGAATTTTGAATCCTTTTGCGCGAAAGCTTTGTCCTTTCGGAAGTAATACTGAAGGTATTCTAAGGTAATAATTTTGTGTAATAAAGATTTTGAAATCAACAAATATTTAATGACAAAATGTTCTTGAAATCCTTGGTGAAAGAAATTGCTTGAGGTCTAATTGACACATCCCTGACTAAATTGAGTCCTGAAAAGACTCAGTAAAGGATCAACTAGAAAGTTGGGTTTTGTTTTGACTTACCAGCTCGAAAGCAGAATTTGTTGACCGACCGGCTCGAAAGCAGGATTTGTTGACTGACCGGCTCGAAAGCAGGATTTGTTGACCGACCAGCTCGAAAGCAGGATTTGTTGACCGACCAGCTAGAAAGCAGGATTTGTTAACCGACCAGCTCGAAAGCAGGATTTGTTGACCGACCAGCTCGAAAGCAGGATTTGTTAACCGACCAGCTAGAAAGCAGGATTTGTTGACCGACCAGCTTGAAAGCAGGATTTGTTGACCGACCAGCTAGAAAGCAAGATTTGTTGACCGACCAGCTCGAAAGCAGGATTTGTTGACCTACCAGCTAGAAAGCAGGATTTGTTGACCGACCAGCTAGAAAGCAGGATTTGTTGACCGACCAGCTCGAAAGTAGGATTTGTTGACCGACCAGCTAGAAAGTAGGATTTATTGACTGACCAGCTCGAAAGCAGGATTTGTTGACCGACCGGCTCGAAAGCAGAATTTGTTGACCGACCAGCTCGAAAGCAAGATTTGTTGTCCGACCAGCTCGAAAGCAGGATTTGTTGTCCGACCAGCTCGAAAGCAGGATTTGTTGACCGACCAGCTCGAAAGCAGGATTTGTTGACCGACCAGCTCGAAAGCAGGATTTGTTGACCGACCAGCTAGAAAGCAGGATTTCGATTGAGTGGTCGAATCTGATGATTTGAAATTGATTGACATTGATGAAGTTGTAACCCGAAGGCTTAGAAAGTGATAGATATTGATAAAGTTGTAACCCGAAGGAAGGAAAATGACTGATGTTGGTAAGATTGTAACCCGAAGGCTTGAATTTGGAAATTGATTGAGCCGAAGGTCGAAATTAGAAATTAGTTTACTGGGAACGACATGGGTTCAATTGAGAACGACATTGGTTCTCTGGAACAACATGGGTTCAATAGGGATTCAGCCTAAAAACTTGGATCAGGAGGACTTCAACCTACAAATCACAATTCTGAAAAATAGCAATCCAAAAGGGGTTCGACCTAAGGACTGTAAAGAATATTGGATCAAGAGGACTTTAACCTACCGATCAAATTTTTGACAGTGGGATTAGTTCCGAAGGGTTTTCAACCTAAGAAGCACTGGGTTGAGAAGGACTTTTGGTTCGCAAAGGGGTTCAACCTATGAGCCATATTGGTTTGACAGGCATTCAACCTACAAATCACATTGGTTCTGCAGGGGTTCGACCTACAAACTATCAATTCCATAAGGATTTAACCTAAGGATTACAATTTAAGAAGGAAGGATTCAACTTGTGAGTTTTGAATGGACTAGGTGCTAAACTGGGTTTTGATGGAAGATTCGAATCAAAATTCAAATCTTCAAGGAAAAACTAAATGAATTGGGTTTTAAAAGAAAAATTCAAGTCGGAACTTGGATCTTCTAGACCAATTGCTAAATTGTAGAAAAGTTTGAGTAGGAGTTCAAACCTTTAAAGGAAAGCCAAGCGAATTGGATTTGGAAGAAAATTCGAGTCGGAACTCTAATCTTCTAGACCAATTCAGAAGGGAAAGAAATTCGATTTGAAACTCGAATCCCGGAGGAAAGAAAATTCGAGTCAGAACTCGAATCCCGCAAGAAGACTAGACCAGCATGGATTAGGTTTGAAAACATTAACCAGTAAAACCAGATTTTAGAAAGTTTGACAAATAAAAATTGGATTTTGAAAGTCCGACCAATAACAATTGGATTTTGAAAGATGTACCAGTGTGAATACCGGATTTTAAAAATGAACCAGTATAAGTACTGGATTTTAAAAATGGATCAGTACGAATACTGTTTTTGAAAGAATTACCAGCACGAACACTGGATTTTGAAGAATTACCAGTACGAACACTGGATTTCAAAATTTTACCAGCACGAACACTGGATTTAGAAAATTTACCAGCACGAACACTGAATTTTGAAAATTTACCAGCATGAACACTGGATTTAGAAAATTTACCAGCACGAACACTGGCTTTTGAAAATCTTACCAGCACGAACACTAGATTTTTGAAAATTTACCAGCACGAACACTAGATTTAGAAAATTTTACTAGTATGAACACTGAATTTGGAAAATTTACCAGCACGAACACTGGATTTAGAAAATTTACCAGCACAAACACTGGCTTTTGAAAATCTTACCAGCACGAACACGAATTTTTGAAAATTTACCGGCACAAACACTGGATTTTTGAAAATTTACCCAACTGAGTCTGATGAGAGATTTTCAGTCTTCATCCTTACGATGACTTAGACAACTGTCGGGGTCTCAGGATTTATCCCTTATCCTGAATGGGTAGTTCAGGTTTATCCCTTAACCTGAAGGGAAAGCTTGATGCAAATGCAAATTGATGTATATGAATGCGAATGAATGCATGCAAATGCAAATGAATGCAAATGATGTAAATGGGTGCACATGCGTGCAAAATGAGAGATTTGTATGATCCTGCCTGCATACAAGACGTTTTGAAGATAATTTTCAAAACAATGCCCCAGTGTAACTGGGAAAGAAGAATTTGACCATTATTGAAGAAAATATATTAAGGAATTACAGAGGATGGAATAGAGGATTTAAGTATAGAAAATTTTCAAATGTTGAGCATTGATAGGGTCTGATAATTCCACACCATTGGCATTGATGAGCAGATATGAATTTGCAGGGTAATGCTTCCTCGAAAACATAGGGCCCTTCTCAATTCGGCGACCATTTGCCACCCGGGCGGTGCTTGAGATAGGCCGTTGATCTGAGCACTAGATCATTGACTCAGATTTTTTTTTTCAATGACAAATTTTGCATATTGTCTGGCTACCCTCTGCCGATATGATTGAGCGTCTCTGCTGCTCGGAGCCTTCTTTTATTGAGCAAATCAAGTTGTATAAGTCGCTGCTGCTGATACTGATCAAGTGATAACTCCAGCAGTGATGCGAACTTCAAGGCAGGTTTCTGAACATGTAGAGGCAGTACTACTTTAGTTCCGTAGACAAGTTCTGACGGAGTAACATTAGTTGGAGTCCGAGTGGTGGTTTTGTATGCTCACAATGCATCATGGATCTTTTCATGCCAGTCACGGCCTGCTTCCAAAGTTCGCTCCAGGATTCTAATCAGAATTTTATTGGTGGCCTCTGCGTGACCATTCCCTTGAGGATAATAAGGAGCAGAAAAATGATGATGGATTCTGAACTTTGAGCAGAATGTCCTCATTCTCTCATTCTTGAAATGACTGTCATTGTCCAACACGATATCGTGCGGTATGCCAAAACGACAAAGGATATTCTTGTGGATGAATAAGACCATGTGTCGACTTTCTACTGTACGCAAAGTGATAGCTTCGACCCATTTAGTGAAATATTCTATTGCGGCAAGAAAATATTTGTAGCCGTTTGAAGCAGGAGGAGTGATGGGGCCCACAACATCAAAGGCCCCACATAGAAAAATTGTCATGGAGATATGGTGGTTTGCAAATATGTTGTTGGCGTATGAATAGAAGGTGCATGTATCTGTCATAGAGCATACTTCTTCACAAAATGGTAGCAATCTTATTGCATAGTCTTCTAATAATATTCTACACGGATGATTTGCTTGATAAGAGTTTGGTAGCCGATGTGACTACTGTAAATGCCTTTGTGTACCTCCTGCACAACTTCTTTGGCTTCATATTCGTCTAGGTATTTGGAATATTCAGAATTGAATCCACGACGATAGAGGACGTCGACAAGAATAAAACATCGGCCTGACATGCGCTGAATCGCTCGTTGCTCTTACCAGTGATATTCTGAGAGAAGGAGATAGATGTCTTCTCCTTGATGGGAGCCTTTCTGAGACTGTCTTCAGCTTGCTCAGGCGTCATCCTAATCATCATTTTCTTGAACATCTGATATGTAGCACGATCAATGTCATCCCTATCATTCAGACTCTGTCTTTTGGCAGATCTTGGAGAATCCATTTCTTCTTGCCTGCTTCTAAAATCACTGATGCACTGACATAGTGGTGTCTTCTTGCTTGATCTGATCTGAACCACTTGGAAATACCGATATTCTCTGCAGAATGAGATTGATGATTACATTTCGATAATGAAGATCCAGGATATAAATTAATATAGGAAAAATATTTGATGAGAATTTGGTAGATAATTGGAAGAACATCTTATTACTAGGGATTGGGTCACCGCTGGAATCACGACAATTGTGTTGCCATTATTTGCGAGGAGAACGAACAACTGCAAATATGCCTTGTCACCTAGGCGAGGTCATCAAACCATGATAGAATGAAATTTGAAAGATTTTTTTATTGAAGGAAAAATATGATTGCATCAATAGTGGACTTAAGAAAGAGGGGGCATATATACAGTCTGCCACCACTCTCAATGATCAGCAGAGACACGAGAACCGGGAAAAAGAGTGACAATGATGAAAGAATCCCAGTCATATCTGACAGAATGGTATGTTCCGGACCACTGCGCTGATGCAAGGTTGAACTCTGGCATAACCCCTGATAGTAGCCGAGCTTCTATGCGCTTCTGTCTCTGAGAAAATTGCCTGACGCATCACTTTGGATAGTAGTAGGTACAGGAAAACAGGCCAAGTAGCTTGAACTGCTTGCCATACACATATGTATATCTGGGAAGAAGGCGATCCCTTCAGTGCATACGATCATCGCATACTGAATTCTTTCTCGAGCTATTCTGGATAATGAGCTAACTTCTGTAAATGCCCCATACTGTCGGTAGATCTCGATCAGTTTCACATATTCATTTCTATTTTCCTCGATCAATGGCCAAGACTTACGCCCGATCATGCGAGCCACAACATCTTTAGGGTCCAGACCCTTAACATTGATCAGAAATTGCTGCTTTAATGGATCTCCTGGCTGACCGGCTGGCTTAGGCAGTTCCATAATCTCTGAAAACTCGTCCATTAACAGGATCATCTTGCCCCACGGGAACTAGAACGTGCAGGTGCGCGGATTCCACTGCTCTGCCAGTGCATGGATCAGATTGCCATTAACTGTCAACTTTCCCACTACAGATGCCAGTTCCAACCCGCAATCGCTCAAGTGGTCCGGAAATATACGAGAGAAGTTCTTAAACTAAATGTAGTACCACTGGGGGAAGAAGGGTTCGGTGCTGAGAGATCAATGCTCAGGAAGACTTTATCGCACCTCGTAGGAGATGTGACCTTCAAGAAACATAATCGAGCTGACTGGATGCCATTGGACTGAAAGATAAGAAGATTAGAATTAGACTTTTGGAAAAGTACAAGAATTTTGAAAATTGCAGGCAGGATAAAAAGCTGGAAATTCGAAGTCCAGAGGAACGAAAGGACGAAAAATCACCTGGAGTTTTGAAAAAAGTGGATAATTTAGAAAAATCATCCAGGGTTTACAAGGAAATGTTTCATAATCTGGAAAATGAAATATTTTGAAAAATTGTCCAGTATTCTGGAAAAATGGGGAAAAATATGAAAAAATAAAATGAAAATGAATATCATACATTCAATCACAAACAATTATGCACATACAGCATTCCCTAAGAAGTTGACTCTAGATGCATCAATTTTGAAAAGAGCTTTAGGACCCTAATCCTGACTCTAGGCTCAGATCAACTGTGTCCAATCATGCTATGCCGATATACTCGAGCCGAGGCTCGATGTACGTGGCATAAAATTCATCTCCAGTTCTAGGCTTGTGTTTTCCCAACATCCTTGAGCACCTACCGATATACGTTGGACTATGGCCCTTGGTACGTGGCAGGGGGGTGTTAGCCCAAATAAGTGGCCCAGTTGTGAGGCTCTGTCCTGAACTATGGTTCTGGAAGAGAGCCCAGCAACGTGAAGACCGGGTAGACATAGGTGGGGTGGGTTTGAAAATATGAGCACATGCAGACAACTAGAGGACTCTAAGTCCTAAAGAGATAGGATTTTGAAAATTTTTGAAGAAGCAAACATTGTTTTCACACAAATCCTAGATTGAGGAGTGTTGTATTTCAGACCTAAGTCTAAGTGAGCATGGATAATTCTCCTCAATTGGTCCTATCAAACCATGCCTAGTCTACATGCAATCCATGTCAGCTGGGTTCAAGTCTAGGCTCCTAGGTTCACATGATATCAGGAATTAAAGCTGGCATTCCATAGAATATAATTTGGATAATTGAGCTAAGTTAAAGCACATAATTGATCAGGCGAAGACAGGTCCCATCACGGTCGCCAAACCTGTTATCATCGCAAAATGTTTCCCCTCCCTCGCGAGAGAGAAACGAATTTCGCGAGTCAAACTCGACCAAAGTTTTGAAAATTAACTCACCTCCGTTTTGAAAATTTGTGGGAAAATTTCGTGGAATGGGATCCGCCTGTCGGTACGAGGTTCAACCGTTCCAGACGCCTTTACCAGGGGTAATTGAACCAAGGATCAATTATGTGCTTTAACTTGACTCAAATATCTAAATTATGCTCTATTTTCCTAGAATGCACAGAGAATCAGACTTTTGCTATGAAATTTTGAAAATAATGCAAGTTTGATAAACATGATGTTTGCTTTGGAAAATTGAAATATGCTGGAAAATGATTGGAAAAGTGCTTGAAATTGGAGTTTATGGGAAAATCATTGAATTTTATTGGAAATAAGAAATTTGCATTGGAAAGTGAATTCTCAGAAAACTTGAAAATCTGAGAAAATTGGTTTTGAGATTGGAAACTTGGAATTGCTTTTATGAGAAAATGGATTTGAGAATCTTGAAAAAATCAAGAAATTCATTAGAACATGACTTTTTGAAATGGAAAATGGATTCTCAAGAAAATGAGTTCTCTAAGAAAATCAATTTGTAAAAATTGGGGATTTTGAAATTTGAGAATTTTAAAACATTGGAAAATCTTGGTTTGAACTTAGGAAATGCTTTGAAATCTCTTTTGAAAACTTAGGATTTTGAGAAAATCAGATCCTGAGAAAGACTTGGAAATTCTTGAGAAAATTGAATTTTCTGAAATTGAAATTGGAAAATGAATTTGAAAATAATGCAATTTGAATGATATGAATGAATGAATAAGAATTTGAAAGGGAATTTCAATTGAGAAATTGGGAAATCCTTTTGAAACTTTGAGAAATGCAGTGCATTTTGAAGTTAGCCTAAGAGTGTAGGCTGAATGTGGCTTATATGAAGATTATAAATCTTGGTTTTCTTCGTATTCTGACTATGGCCATAAATACGAATCCCACCGAGTTTATAAGCTCCATAAGAGCTTGTGCACGTGCCATTCGTGTAAACCATAGTGATTTTAAAATAAATGCATGAATGATACATTCAGATATTGAATTTGCAGAAATTAAACTATATGCAATGCAGTCCTATTCTATGCAGGAAATGTAAATTCTTATTCCAAATTATTACATTGATGTTACATTGAATTGAAATAAAAGAAATAAAAGCTAAATCTTCTTCTTGAATGTTCCTGCAAAACTAGAAAACAGTGTTAGCACAAAAATGTAGGTTTTTATGAATTTATCCGAAAATATGAGAAATTATCAGATATTATTCAGATATAAACCCAAATTCATACCCCTTTTGATATAAACATGATAAATAATGAAAAAATTTCGAAAATAAACTTGAAAATTCGAAATTGGGGTCAAAATGACCAAAATACCCTTGATGACCTTGAAATCAGGGTTTTCGGAAAGAAATTTTGTAAATTTTGAAAATCAAATGAAATAAATCAAACATAATACGATGAAATATGATGATATTCATGAAAATTTATGGAATTAGAAATTGGAATTTCGAAATTGAGGTCAAAATGACCAAAATACCCTTGATAATAAGACTATGGCCTTGAAACCAAGGTTTTCTAAAATAAATTTGCAAAATTGAAAAATATGAAATGCAAATGAGATTGAAATTAACCCCAATATGATTCTACATGCTCATGTACATGATAAAAATCCTAAAATGGCGAAAATATCATAAAATATCAAATTTAACCTGATTTTCGCTTCTGAATTTAAAGATAAACTAACATATGGAGCAAATGAACTTGGAATTAAGCCAAATTTGGCATGGATACCTAAAATAACACTAAAAACAGAATGGATCTCGAAAATATATTTTTTTTATATTTTTAAATATGAAAATTCAAATAAAAACCCTAAATTTTGTGATTTTTGCCTAAAATGTTGATTCTAAAGAGGATTTCGGATATCAAACTTCCATAAAAATTTCCCAAATTTTACGGGGTGATAGAAGACAGCAAGTCAAGGAATTTTTCCTTTTACACTTTCTAGTTTTGACCTATGGTCGGAGCTGTGCCACTCTGGCAAGTCGGATCGGAATCCGGCAACTTTAGGATTTGGGAGAAACAGACAGGTTTCGGTAGAAAATGTGGAAAAATAGTAAACAGATGGGAAAAAGGCTAAAATTCTGGGAAAATGTCCCTGCCAAACAAGTAAAAATTTGATATTTTCACATCATTGGTATTCAGGTTACGGTTTGGAAAGATCACACTGTTATGAGAGACCCAAATCTCTGGAATTTCTGGATATTGGAATCTGTCAGACAGAAAAGACGTTTTTGAGAAAAATACTGAACCAGTTCCAAAAATCCCCAAATTTTGGGAAATGACATGAAAATATGTTATTAACAACTTTTGTATTGAAATTTTTTGCAGACGGGCTACGGATTGAACGGACTCGATAAATTAGGCTATGTCTATACCCTGACGAAGGAAAATCGAGATTTTCCCAAGGAGCTGGGAAATTCGATTTTTGGCAGAAATCAAAACTGCCTGGAAAATCCTCAAAATTATTAAATCATTAGTAGATTCAATTATGAATCCACTGTGATTTTTGAAGGATGATCCGGATCTCCCACGAGGGTAGTGCCGGAGGTTTTTGTCTGCTAATGCGCAAACTGGAAGTTTAAAAAGACAGAAACCCCGATGTAGGGTTTGATCGATTTAGATGGGTTCCAAAACCCGGATGGAGCTAAATTTTGGCAAGAAGTCAGTAACAAATAAACCTAGTTAGCCTAAAAATGTTGAGATTTATGAACAAAGATTCTCACATGCAATGACAATGATATTATGCACATACATGAAAAAAAAAAAACTATAACTAACCATTAGACATCATTAAAACTAAATTACATGAATAATATGACTATAAAACTAAAATATAACCCTAAGTAAAAGAGAGTCATGGAATCTATATGATGGTATCAATAACACAAAAAAAAATTAGGGGGGTCATGAGCCATTTTGATGTTAGCCTTTGAAATGAGGAGGGAAGTCTGATCCATTCTTTGGACGAATCTCTTCCTCTTCATGGATTTAACATGAACAATAGAAAATTTTCCAACAATACCAACCCAATTCTAAACTAGATTTTACCTCAGATCTATCATTCTAAAAGATCAATAATAATGTTTCCTTTTCAAATAAAATCAGTGTAGTAGAAGAGGACTATAGGCTTATCTTGGGTCGACGGCAAGAGAGGTTGGCGCGAGTGGTAGTGGTGTTGTACCAATGGATGTTGGAGTAGATGGAGGTCCGACTGGAGATGGTTGAGGCTATGCTGCAAGGAGATGGCTACCGCAGGCTGTAAGAGGGAGCTTCTTTGGAGATGGAGGTGTGGCTGGAAGGTGGGCTAGGGTGGTTGACCCCCTTGTGGGTCCCACCTTAGGAAGAATAAAATAATAATAATAATAATAATAAAATAAAATAAAAGAATCAACCAAAAAAAAAAACAAAGAAAAAGATAAAAATCTTTTTTTTTCTTATAAATTAAAACAAGGAAATGTAAATGGATGGGACATCTCAGAGCGGGTCCAAATTCCACTTTTGAAATTCATTTTGATGATTAGAGGGGTAAAATAGTCTTTTCAGAAAATTTTCAGACGAAACAAGCTATTTTTGACAGTTTTTGAAACAAGCTCGGATTTTGAAGTTCAATACCCCGTTGCGAAGCAAATTCAGTGTAGAATTTAAAATTTTGATTTTGAAAGAAATCCATATTGTTTTTCTCAAAAAAATATTTCCAAACGAAACGAGCTATTTTTGACAGTTTTTGAAACGATCTCAGATTTTGAAGTTCGATACCCCGTTGAGAAGCAAATCCAGTGTAGAATTTGAAAAATTGATTTTGAAAGAAACCCATATTGTTTTTCTCAAGAAAATATTTCCAAATTTAGAATTCTGGGGGTAAAAATGTCAATTTTGGAAACCCAAGGTTTGAAATTGATTTCTGAAAACTTTTAAAACTCAATCTGGATTGAAATTTATAAAACTGGAGTTCTCGACTTTGAAAATGAAATGAAATGTTATGAAATGCTAAGAAATGATGTGAAATAATGAGAAATGACAAGAAATGCTAACCTTGAATGAAGAATTTCGGATTTTAAACCCTGATTGGCAGTTGTACCAGTTCAAAAAGCATAAAAACTGATAAAATTTGCAAAATGGTTTTCGGACTCTACTGGGTTAGAATGACACTGAAAATTAGGGTTCAAGCTGGATTGAACTGAGATAAGCTGGATTGAGCTGGGTTCTAGAGTTTTAGAACTCAAATGAACGGACCAGGCACTGACTCAACTGACCTTTCCGACTGAATTTTCAAGAAAAGCTGCCATTTTTAGAGAAATGGTACGGAATGATCACTGGAATGAAGTGAATTACGAACCTGAACTGGGTTTGTGCTGAAACAAAGGTCAGTAATACTGAGATGAACTAAAATCGAGGCTCAAACACTAGCTCAACTGACTGAACTCGGCTCAATTTCAGCTGAAAGAGCTGAAATGGACTAAAATGGGCTCCTGGACACTTAGAAATGGTTTTGAACTAAAACGAGAGCACTCAAACTTCTGGTGAGCTCAAGTTAGACTCTGGGGAGTATGACTGACTATAAATGACTGTCTCGAAGACAATTGGCTTAGATTTGAGCAAGAAATAAGCTCATTTATGAAGAAATGATCCCATTTTGGCAGGAATGGTCAGAAATGAAAATGGTCTGTTCATTATGAGCTCAAATGAGCTTGAAATGACTGATATTCTAACTGTTCTGAACTGACCAATGAGCTTGGTTGACTTCGACTGACTGGGGTCTGGATTGACCCTGGGGGTAAAATGGTAATTTTCTTAGTAAAAATGGGTAAAGTGGTGATTTTCTGAAACTAACTCGGGGTTTGACTCCTACACTAACCTAACAGGGTTGGCACTGCACGAGGAGGGTTGTTTGAGAATGGATGATGAAAATTTGGGGTGTTTACAGTTGGCAAATATCGTGGCAGTTCCCAAAAAGAACGAAAAAGTTTGGATCTACATTGATTTCCGGGATCTCAAGAAGGCTACCCCGAAAGATGATTATCCACTTCCCAACATTGACCTGTTGATCGATAGCACAGCGGGTCATGCCATGTTTTCCTTTATGGATGGATATTCAGGCTATAAACATCAAGCTGGCCATTCGCGATCAGTCAAAAACTTTATTTACTACACCATGGGGAACCTTTTGCTATACATTCATGCCATTCGGACTCAAAAACGCTGGGGCAACTTATCAAAGGGCAATGGCCGTTATCTTCCATGACCAGATGCATAAAAATATGAATGCCTATGTGGATGACATTCTGGTCAAATCTAAAGAAGAAGAGGATCACCTCGATGCTCTTAATCAGGTCTTTGAAAGACTCATTCTTTATAAGTTGAGACTTAATCCTCAAAAATGCATTTTTGGAGTAGAGTCAGGCAAATTGTTTGGCTTCATTATCAGCAAGAAAAAAATAGAGGTGGACTCGGCCAAAGAAAAAGCCATTATTGATATGCCGCCTCCAACTAATCTAAGGGAACTGCGAAGCCTTCAAGGGCGTATTTAGTCTATTCGCAGATTCATTTTCAATTTGGCTATGTGGTGTGAACCTTTCAATCATTTACTAAGAAAAGAAGTAAAATTTGAATAGGGATCAGAATGCCAACTCTCGTTTGAGCGCATCAAGCAATATCTCCTTAATCCACCAGTTTTAAAGCCGCCAAAATTGGGGAAGCCTCTCTTATTGTACATTTCCGTCAATCAGAATGCTTGTGGTGGATTCCTCGCACAGTATAAAAAAGGCAACCTGATAGAGCACGCCATCTACTATGTGAGCAAAACCTTCATTGATTATGAAAAGAAGTATTCTCAGATGGAGAAAACTTGTTTAGCCCTGGTTTGGATGTGCTAGAAATTAAGACATTACTTGTTGGCATCTGAAATCAAATTCCTATCAAAGCTTAATCCTCTCATATACATTCTTGAGCAACCATTTCTCACTGGACGGATTGCAAAGTGGCAGGTCCTTCTAATGTAATATGACTTAGAGTATGTTTCTCAAAAGTCGATTAAAGGCCAAGTGATCGCAGATCAGTTGGCAGATTTTCCTTTGACAGAAGAAATTAAAGCAGAGGATGATTTTCCTGATGAGCATATCTGCAATGTCTAACAACCTCCAGTTTGGAACCTATTCTTCGATATCTCTAAAAATATGTCTGGCATAGGGATTGGAGTCTTGTTAATCACTCCAAAAAAAAAAATGATCCCTTATTTCCTCAAGCTTGGTTTCCAATGCACTCATAATATGGCCGAGTATGAAGCTCTAATGCAAGGCCTCAAAATTTTGCAAAGTTTCAATGTCAAGAGAGTGTATGCCTTTGGCGATTCATTACTTGTTGTCAGTCAAGTTAACACTGAATGGCAGGTGAAAGATTCCAAATTGATTCCGTATCAGAAGATCGTCCTAGCTCTTGTGGACAACTTCGAAGAATTTCAGCTCAATCACATAAGAAGAGAGCATAATCAGATAGCTGATGGTTTAGCCAGCCTAGGATCCATTTTATCCTTTAAAGGCAGTGAATCATGTCGTTCTTTTGAAGTTGGCAAACTTGAGCAACCTGCTTTCATTTCAACCATGCAAGTAAACCAGATCAATCAGAAGGAGAAGCCTTAGTACCAAAGTATCAAAAATTTCATTGAGACTGGTGAATTTTCACCAGAAATGCCAAAAAGGGAGCAACATGCAATTCAGCGTATGTCTACCCGTTATTTCATTCTGACTAATGTCCTCTACCGCCGTGGGTTCAGTTCTGAGTATGCAAGATGCTTAGACAAAGAAGAAGCTATGGGAATTATCCAAGAGGCACATGAAGGGATTTGTGGTGGCCATGTTGGCTATCAAACTCTCGTCAAGCAGATCGTCCGAGCAGGGTACTACTGAAATACCATGCAGCAGGACTGTCATTGATTTGTGAAGAAGTGCGTCAAGTGCCAAATGCACGCGCCTTCCATTCATGCACCGACCACATATCTACAGTCAATTGTTTCTCTTTGGCCATTTTCTATGTGGGCTTTCGACGTCGTAGGCCCGATTACCCCTTATGCTTCCAACGACCACAAATATTTTCTTGCTGCGACAGAATATTTCACAAAATGGGTTGAAGTTGTTACTTTATGCACAGTAGAAGGCCGCCACATGGTTTCTTCCATCCATAAAAACATCCTTTGCCGCTTCGGCATACCACATGACATTGTCTCGGATAATGGAAGTCATTTCAAGAATGAGAGGATGAAAACCTTCCGTTCTAAATTCAAAATTTGCCATCATTTCTCAGCTCCCTACTATCCTCAAGAGAATGGCCAAGTAGAAGCCACCAATACGATCATGATCCGTATTTTGGAAAGGACTGTGAGGACAAGTCGAGATTGGCATGAGAAAATTCATGATGCACTTTGGGCTTACCGAACCACTATTCAGACTCCGACTAATGCCACTCCTTCAAAACTTCTTTACGGAACTGAAGTAGTGTTGCCTCTCCACGTTCAAAAGCCCACTCCCAAATTTGCTTCCCTTATAGAATTGCCACTTGATCAGTATCAGCAGCAGAGATTGGTGCAACTGGATCTACTTGATGAAAAAAGGCTCAAGGCAACAGAGCATGCTCAAGCTTATCGTCAGAAGGTAGCTTGACACTATGCCAAGTCCGTCATCGAGAGAAAATTTCGAGTTAACGATTTGGTGCTCAGATCAGCGGCTCATCTCAAGCATCGACCACGGAGCAAGTGGTCACCCAATTAGGAAGGCCCTTATGTGGTTAAGGAAGCATTGCCTCACAACTCGTATCGTCTAATCAACGCAGATGGGGTGGAAATGCCAGATCCTGTCAACGCTCTGCATCTGAAGAAATTTTATACTTAGAATTTTTATTCTAAAGCCTTTTGTACTATTCAAAGAGCCATTTCAATAAAACAATGATCTTCTATCAATTCTTACATTCTTCTCCATGATACTAGGGCATTTTTATTTGTGATCTATAATCATCTTCCTTCATCACATCCAGCCAGGATTAGACAAAATTCTTTTCTCAAATCCTACTAACTTTCAAATGATCTTGTGATCTTTAAATAATTTCCTTCATATGTTTTATTTTCTCAAATTAATCAAATTTTCATCAAATTATTATCAATGTTTGTCAAGTTTTAAAAATTTTTTATCAATCTTATATTTTATCCACCTTTGTCTTTAAAAAGGTACCCTTTCAGGTTAAGGGATAAATCTGATGCCTCCTTTCAATGAGGTATTTTTTTTTATTATTTCCCCCCGTTCAGGATAAGGAGATAAATCCTGAAAGCCGACCACATGCAATTAAACTATGATGATCCATTAATTCTCACCAAGAACCTTTATCTTCTAAATTCATTTTGAAAATCTAGCTCATCTTCAAAACCCAGTCCTCGCACTGGTTATTTCTCAAACTTTTCAATCATATATTGAGCTCATTTGGAAAATTCGGTTCTCACACCGGTAACTTTCTAAATTCAGTCTTCTGATCAAAGACCTTCCTTCTGCAAAATTCAAGTTTTGACTTGAACTTCCCAAAATTTGATATATTTCCAAAGCATCCAGCATCTCGCTGGTCATGTACTTCCAAAGGATCCAGCATCTCGCTGGTCATGTATTTTCCAAAAGGATCCAACACTCGTTGGTCATGTCTTCCAAAAGATCCAGCATCTCGCTGGTCATATATTTCCAAAGGATCCAACATCTCGCTGGTCATGTATTTTCAAAAGGATCCAACCCTCGTTGGACATGTATTTCCAAAAGGATCCAACATTCGTTGGTCATGTCTTCCAAAAGACCCAGCTCCCGCTGGTCATGTATTCCAAAAGGATCTAGCATCTTACTTGTCATGTATTTCGAAAAATCCCAGCTCACAAGTGTCGAGCTCCCAAATCAATCTGTTCCACAAATCAAACCTTCAGGGTGTGATTTCTCCATTTTCTCATTTCCAAACCTTCAGATCTCTAATCTCTCAAATCCATTAGTTTCCCAACATTTCATCATTTTCTCAACCCTCGGGTTATAATCTCTCAATTTTAATCATTTTCAAACCTTCAAAACCTTTTCAAATCAAAATCCAGTTTTTCATAATTGGTCGGGATTTGAAATCCAATGTTTTCACTGGTCGGGATTTTCAAAATCCAATTTTTCATAACTGGTTGGGATTTGAAATCCAGTGTTTTCACTGGTCGGGATTTTCAAAAATCCAGTTTTTTATAACTGGTCAGGATTTGAAATCCAGTGTTTTCACTGGTCTGGATTTAAAATCTATTTTCTTATAGCTGGTCGGGATTTAAAATCTAGTGTTTTCACTGGTCGGGATTCTCAAAATCCAGTTTCTCATAACTGGTCGGGATTATCAAAATCCAGTTTCTTATAACTTGTCGGGATTTTCAAAATCCAATTTCTTATAACTGGTCGGGATTTCAAAATCGAGTAGTTTTAACTGGTCGGGATTCAAAATCCAGTTTCTTATAATTGGTTAGGATTCAAAATCCAGTGTTTTCACTAGTCGGGATTTTCAAAAATCCAGTTTATTATAACTGGTCAGGATTTTCAAAATCCAGTAGTTTTAACTGGTCGGGACTCAAAATCCAGTTTCTTATAACTGGTCGGGATTCAAAATTCAGTGTTTTCACTGGTCGGGATTTTCAAAAATCTAGTTTCTTATAACTGGTCAGGATTTTCAAAATCCAGTAGTTTTAACTGGTCAGGATTCAAAATCCAGTTTCTCATAACTAATCGGGATTATCAAAATCCAGTTTCTCATAACTAGTCGGGATTTCCAAAAACCTAATGCCTTTCATCAGACGTATTTTCCAAAAATTTGATTTTTACACCATTTCTCTAAATTACAGCTAAATGTCTCATCAAAATCTATATTGAGAGATTATTTCACAACAGAATTCTGGAACATTATGCCAATTTCTTAAAAACATTTGTTGATTCTAAAAATCTGACTACACAAAAAGAATTACCTCAGATTACCTCTAGTATTTTTTCCAAAAAAGGTAAAGTTCTTTGCAAAAAAGGGATAAAATTCAAATCTTTTCCTGTTGATCAACCTAAAGGATAAAAGAAATATCCACGGTATGATTAGTAAAAGAAATATTCAATGAGATTGAAAAGCCAGAAGCGAATTGATATTGATCATGGCTATAGCGCATGTGTAAAGACGGCTATCTAGCAATCAGGCAGTGGAAATATCTTGAGCCATAAAAGAATCCACTCAATTCTTGTCTTCTCAACTATTTAAGCAATAATCAAATATTTGCAAAAGAGATCTCTCAACTGTCATCAAGATGAAGACGAATAGACGAGTTAGACCCCTAGGGCCAAAGAAGATTTGGATCATCTCTGAGATTAAGGAGTTTGTGAAGGATCCTACCAGGGAAAGTTCAGATCACCGTCGAGATGAAGGCGAGTGTGATAAACCTACCGACAAACCCTAAAGGATATTTGATTTCTGCTATCATCTAAAGACCTTTTGAGCCAATATCATCAATAGAATCCCTGAGATAAAAGAAGGATCGAAACATCTCCAAGATGAATAAATTTGTGACGTACCCTTCCCTGAAAAAGAGAGAAAAGTCAGGACACATCCAAATGAAGGATGATGTGAAAAATCGAGAAAGTTCAGTGACTAAAAAAGAGTGCAAAAGGATCATCATGGGAAAACACCCATGTATCAGACTGCCAAAGTTGTCAGAAGTCATATTTTCTCATACAAAATTCTTTTATCAATATCTCTTTACTACTTGCTTTTATGAAATTAAGAATATTTCTTCTCTTCTCATATCAAGGAAATTGATATCTTCCTTGAAGAAAATCATCAGCGCTAAAATTTTGAATTTGACTCTTAGAACCAAGGAGTTAACCTCATTGGAGGAAATACTCTAGGTAAAAGAGGGAATATCTTTGCACATACGTGCACATTTTCAAGTGTTTGAGTCAACTAAAATTTTATCTTATTGGCAAAATTTTCTAGCTATTCCAAGAATGAAATAAATATTCAATGTCCATTTTAATGCAACCTGGCGTTGTTTATATTTTCCAAAAGAGTTGTCTCCTTCAGGAGAAATATCTCTTCCTGTCTCATCACGGTTTTCTCATGCAAGAATTCGTATGGTCGTACCCACTCAGGTTAAGGGTCAAAACCTAAATTTTCTGTAAAAAGGTCATTGATTTCAAAAGCTATTTCAGTCTCAGCGATGAGACACCAAAGATCATCCCTTTTTCCAAGCTTTAGGGAACCCCATCTTCCTCCTTTCGCAAACCCCTTTTGGATTTGTTTGTCCAAACTCTGAAGGTCCCATCATGGTTTCTTCTTTCGAGGATGCCATTTGGTCGTCCCCTTTCAGGTTAAGGGTTAAGCCTGAACCTCGTGCTTTGAGGTATCTTCCTTTTTCAGGTTTGGGTTAAACCTGAGTTTTATTCCTACAAAATTCTTCATTTTGACAAGATATTTTCTTCCAGTCCCATCATGATTCTTCTCATCGAGGAATCCATACTTCGTATATCCCTCCAGGATAGGATTTTACTTGAACTTCATCTCATGAGGCATTTTCTCAAAAATGTCCCATCAAGGTCCTCATATATTCCTTTCCTCATTCAATTCATTTTGATATATCTTCGTCTCATCCAGGTTAAGGGCTAAACTTGAATCATTCCAAAAAACGTATCTTGTCTCACCCATGAGATTTGATCAAAATTATCATTTTCACCATTTCAGAATTTTCACCCTGTAAACACCCCAAATTTTCACTCACCTTCCTGATATCTCCATCAATTGGCATATTTCAGTTCTCCAGAATCAATGAAGGGCAAAATGGTCATTTTCTGAGTTTAGACCTTGCAAAAAGTCCTAAATTTCATCCTCGAGCCTCAAAATTTCTATATTTAGGTTCAGAAACATCTTCAAACTACAAATTTTCAAAATCTCATACTTAACAAGAAGTCAGAATTTCCAATTTTAAATTCAGAGTGGCATTTCATGGGACATGTCTTCGCATATCATCGCATGAGCATTTCATGTCATTTCACTACACAACATGTCATTTCGAGGTTCAGAACTCCTGATTTTCAAAAGTATCAATCCAGATTCGAGTTTTAAATATTTCGAAATTGATTTCAAACCCTTGGGTTTTTAAAATTACCAATTCTTCCCATTTTACCCCCAGGAATCCGAATTACAAAAGTTTTCTCGAGAAAACGATCTGGATAGTTTCTGATATCGACTTTCAAAATTTCGTCAGTTGGAAAGAGGGGGACACAATTTTAAATTTAGAAGACCTTATTTCAAACTTTTGCAAAAAGAGCCCCATCGCATGGATTTTCCCGCTATTTTAAAAAACGGAGGCGAGTATTTCAAAACAATTTCCAAAATCCGGTCAAGTTTGACTCACAAAAGCATTTTCCTCTCTATACCGCAAGGGAAGGGACAACAAAAATTTTGCGACGATAACAAGTTTGGCGACCGTGATGGGACCTGTCCTTGTCTGATCAAAAGTGTGCTTGACTTAGTTTAATTATCAAAATTGTGTTCTCAAAATGTCAGCTCTACTTTCTGATATCAGGCGAACCTAGGAGCCTAGATTCTGACCTATCTGACATTGACTGCATATAGACTAGGCATGGTTTGGTAGGACCAGAATGAGGAGATATTTTCATGCTCACATAGACTTAGGTCTAAATACAACTCTCCTCAATTTAGGATCTGAATGCAAACAATGTATGCTTCTTCAAAAGTTTTCAAAAATCTATCTCTTTAGGACTTAGAGCCATCTATTTCTTGCATGTGATCATTTTTTCAAACCTCCCTTACCTATCATTACCCGGTCTTCACGTTGCTGGGCTCTCTTCTAGAACCCCAGTTCGGGACAGAGCCTCACAACTAGGCCAATTATTTGGGTTAACGCCCCCCTACCACGTACCGCGGGCCACAGTCCGAAGTATATCGGTAGGCGCTCAAGGATGTTGGAAAACCTTACCTTAGAACCGAAGTTGAGATTATATTCCACGTACCTCAGATTTCGATTCGGGTATATCGGCATAACTGGATTGGACAAAGATGATCTGAACCTAGAGTTAGGATTAGGGTCCTACAGCTGTTTTCAAAATGATGCATCTAGAGTCAGCCTTCTAGGGAGTGTTGTATGTGCATAAATGTTTGTGCAGGGTGTGATTGATTATATGTTACCTTTATTCCTCTCATATTTTCCCAAAAATATTTTTCAAATATCCATATTTCTCACCTTTTCTTTTATTTTCTCAAACCTTGGATGACTTTTCAAAATATCCTATTTCTTACAAAACTCTACGTGATTTTTCATTCTAACGTTCTACTGGATCTCGAATTTCCAGGTGCATTTTATATTCTGCCTGCAAAATTTTCAAAATTTCCATAATTTTCCTAAGTTTGATTCCGAGTCTTTCTTTGTTTTCAGTCCGATGGCATCCAGTCAAATCGATCCTATCTTTCCAAAAGGTCACATCTCCTACGAGGTGCGACAAGGTCGTCCTGAACATCAAGCCCTTAGCACCGAAACTTTCATTCCCCGGTGGTATTATTCATGGCTCAAAAGCTTTTCTCGAATGTTTCCGAACCATTTGAGCGAGTGCAGATTAGAAGTGGCATCAGCAGTCAGAAAGCAGACCATCAATGGCAACCTGATCCATGCAATGGCAGAGCGATAGAATCCACAGACGTGTATCTTCTGGTTCCCATGGGGAGAAATGACCATTTTAATGGATGAATTTTCAGAGATTATGGGATTACCAGAACCAGCCGATCAACCAGAAGATCCATTAGAGCAACAATTCCTGATCAATGTTAAGGGTTTGTACTCCGAGACTCATTAGCTCGTATGACAGGTCGCCGATCCTGGCCCCTGATCCAGTTGGACGGAAATAAATATGTCAATCTGCTCGAGTTGTACCATCAATATGAGACCTTCGTTGAAGTCAGCTCACTATCAAGGACAGCTAGAGAAAGGATCTAGAATGCAATGGTTCTATGAACTGTAGGATTAGCCCTCTTCCCAAACGAACAAAACTACATGGACATCAGAATAATCCAACTTATAAGGAGATAGGGAAGTCGACAGACCAACCGTCTCTCCATAGCCATGGCAGTGCTCGCTTTCTTGTATCGGGGTCTGACTCATTTCTCACTTGGAGAATCCATTTTAGTTGAAGGATGCATCTACGCACTTGAATCCTGGTTCTTCCAACACATTCCAGCCCAAGCGAGCTCTTTCAGATACAATGGCCAAGAACTTCTTCCAGTGGCACAGTACCGGTCCATGATCGACAACATCCAAGAAGATGACATAATTTGGGACTATTTTGATCGACAATTATCTTCTCCTAGATATACATATGCTTATGGCAAGCGGTTCAAATTGTTGGGACCATTCATCTACACTTACTACCAACCGGAGCGGTGTGTTCGGCAGTTCTCCCACAGGCAGCCGTACATTGAAGCCAGACTACTATCAAGAGCTGTGGCAGAATTCGATCTCACTTCCGCACAATGGTCCGGGGCATATCATTCCGCCCGCTACGGCTGGGATTCCTTTGTTTCTCTCAAAATCTTTCCTGGTCCTAGAGTGTCTGCCGACTATCATGAATGGTGGCAAATTGTTTGTCCTCCACCTCTTTGTCAACAACAATAAAAGTTCAAAATTTATCATTCCAATAAAATTTTCTCTCTCTATTATGGTTTGACGACCTCGCCTAGGTAACAAGGCATATTTTCGTTGTTTATTTCTCTTTCAAAGAATGACAACACAATCATCGTGATTCTTGCGACAACTCAATCCCTAGTAATGGGATAACTTTTTCAAATTGTCTACTATACTTCCAACAAATATTTCTTCCAAAAACCAATTCTTTCAGAATCTAATCAGATTTTTGCCCTGCAGAGAGCATCCACAACATTTGATGGTTCGGACAAGATCAGGCAAAAGAACAACGGCATCTCAATACTCGTCAGCTTTAGAAGAAGAGATGGGCTCCTCGTGATTCGAGAGGAGTCAAGATCAGCAACAAGAGGATGATGGCATAGACCCACAAATGTATGTCATGTTCCGGAAGATGATGAACAAGATGATGAATGAGCAGCCCGGGACCAGTTCATAAAAGAATCCCTTTAGAGAGAAGTTTCATGGTCATAAGGATAAGAAGGCTTCCAAGAAGCAAGTTCATCCAGAGGAAATTTCGATGAATCAGACTAAACTGAAAACACCGATAAAGAATATGAGGTGCCTCTGGCATTTCAGAAATGGGGTCGAGAACAAAGGAAGAGCCGCAAATCAAAAAGTCAGGTCACAGAAGAGCCCCTACAAGCGCAATTCAAGGAAATGGCTAGAGTAGTTAAAGATTTGCAAGCCCGCGACAAGGGCAAGAAAGTTTTCACTAGTGAAGATTTTTATGATGGCTTATAAGGTGATGAAGATCTCGAAAACCTTCCTCGTAAATTCATCAAGTTCGACGGTTCTGGCGACCCGAAAGCTCATCTCACCACATTCTTTGTTGAATGCTCAAGGTTCAAGAGGAACAACAGAGCACTATTTCTATGTTTTCCCCGCAGCTTGGAAGGAGTTGCAGCCAAATGGTATGCTGAGCATATCAATCCCACAGAGCTCAAGGTGTTCGATAAAGTTGTAAACTTGTTTATTGAACGCTTCCTGTTTAACATGGAGGCACTCCCGACACTAGTCATCTCTGCAATCTAAGGCAGAACGAAAATGAAAAAGCACAAGACTTTATTCATAGATGGAGGTCAGCCTGCAATAAGATGAGGGATCCTATATCAGAAAGACATGTCCTATCATTGATCCTCAACAATTTCTCGCAACCATTAAGAGAATCAATCTCTATTACACCATCCCGAACCTTCATTGAGCTGAGTGTGGAGAATAGAGTCTACAAAGGCTTCACATTCCCCAAGCATAACCCTCAAGGTGAACAGAAGAAGAAAACACATTTCACCTATTCTGCCAACAACAACAACAACAACTGAAACCATTACAAAGGGTAGAAGAAAGACTACTGCTATGGCGTGGGCAATTCAAATAACAAAGGAGATCAGAAAGGAAAGCCTGCTCCTCAATACAGTAAGCCTCCTCAGCAGGATCAACGGCCGAAATTGTGTGAGAAGACTAAACATGAAGGATGGAGTTACGATAGAAAATTCACTCCTCTCGATCAATCCCTCGAAGATGTGCTTGAGTATATGTTGTCGAAGAAAATGGTCAAGTTGCCTAGACTGGACGGTCCCCCTATGCCTATGGGGAAATGGAAAGATCAATTTTGCAAGTTCCACCGAACAGTGGGACATAACACTGAGAACTATTTCGTTATCAAGAACATTGTGCAGGATCTTATTGACAAGAATTTATTGATGGAAGGAGAAGAAGAAGAGAAAATGGACATTCTCAATCAGCCCTTTTTTCCACACACCACAGCAATGATATCTGAACAACCCTTCCTACCTCATGAGCACATCAAACCATGTTTTGTCCAAGATCTCCAAGTTCAGCATCAGGTGTCAATGCTACGACAAGCAGCTCCAACTCCTAAGAAGATGGACATAATCTCAACATTTGGCAGGATGAAAGTATCTGAAGAGCCCACAAAGTCACCCCTCAAATTAAGAGGAATTCCTGATTTCCTTAACCAGTTCATCAAGCCTATGCCAGAAAAGGAAAGTCAGAAGCCTCTAACTGCTCTGTCCAATGTTTCCATTTTGGACTTAACCAAGAATTCCCGCAAGCACCATCAAGTATTGGATGATTTGCTCAGAAAAATTAAAGTTAAGCCCAGTACCACACCCAAAGACATGGCACAAATTGTGAATTCAATCATGACCAATGCGCCGATCACCTTCTCGGATGAGGACCTTCCAAAGCCTCATTCCTTTCATAATAATGCTCTGTACATTGTCGTTCGAGTAAGAGGAATGACAGTACCACATGTACTAGTTGATGGAGGCAGCAACCTCAATATATGTCCTGAAATGACAGCAAAAGCATTAGGGATCAAGGACGAAGAATACATTCCAGATCCTATCACTATCTATGGGTTTGACAATCATGGTCAAACAGCTAAAGGCAAGATATTCCTGGAAGTATTCATCAATTATTCAGTGCATTCAGTGCTTTTCCATGTGGTCAATGTGCCACCCACCCACAATCTACTGCTTGGAAGGACATGGATCCATAATGCGAATGCAGTGCCTTCCACCCTTCATTAGTGTGTAAAATGGTCAAAAGGTGGAATGATTACAACAGTACTGGGAGAAGACTTAGAAGAAAGGCTTTCGCAGCCCATGATCCCTCGACCGTCATTCACTGCAGATATCCCTAGCATCAGGGAAAGTGAAAAAATCAGTCTTGGAGAAAATCGGGAAATACTCCAGACATCCTCAGAATTAGCTCTGCACACTATGACCATGACCCGATGGAGAGGTCCTGAATTCTTCAAGATTGGAGGCCGGATCAACTACAGTGCCATCAAAGATCATTCGTTGTTTCCACAATTCATGAAATCAAGAAAGGGATTTGATCTACTCCTGAAACATGGTTATCAACCCTTCAAAGGATTGGGCAAAAATGAAGATGGTCGCGTCGAGCCAATGATTCAAAAGCATCGTCCCCACCAAGCAGGACTAGGGTTTACCGGTAGAAGCTCACCAAAGAAGACTGTTTTTGTCAAAGGGGCACATTGAGAACCATTTGTTATTTCATTTCTATTCTTTCCAATAAATGTCTCATTCTATCAATGTCTCTGATCAATTCAAAATCAATAAAAATGTCAAGTTTCTTTGTCTATCTAGATGCCATCCATTTCCTTTCTCTCTATCTCCTAATTTCAATGTTATTTTACACATGGTTCTTTTCAAATGATTGTTTGTCTTATGATAGGCGATTTTACCTAAACCAAATTTCTTATCCAAAATTTTAGAATGACTTCCCGAGCAATCAAGAAGCTCGTTCTCAATCCAAAAGCTTTCCAGAAATCGACAACGATTCACCGAGTCAAGGCGAGCACAGAAGATGGCAAAGTTGCAAAGCACTCAGATGATTATGCAGAATTTGATCAGTCTCTTCAGGAATTACCAGAGTTCGCCTCAGCTCAGAAACAGGATGAACCATCTGCTCTAGTACAAGATCCGACTGAAGATGTCAATATCGGTTCAGAGGACAGTTCCAAAATTCTCCAGATTGGAACCAGTCTAAGTTTGGAAGAAAAGGAAAGACTCACCAATTTTCTTAAACAACATGAAGAAGTGTTCGCATGGACATATGAAGATATGCCAGGCTTAGACCCAAAATTAGTCGAACACCATCTCGTTTTGAAGCCAGATGCTAAGCCAGTTAAGCAGAAGTTGAGGAAAATGGATCCCAGAATAGAACAACAAGTCAAAGAAGGACTTGAAGACTTGCTCAAAGCAGGATTCATTCAAACTATTGACTACCCAGATTGGTTAGCCAATATTGTCGTTGTTTCAAAGAAAAGTGGCAAAGTGAGAATTTGCATGAACTTCAGAGACCTCAATAAGGCAACTCCGAAAGATGATTATCCACTTCCAAGCATCGATCTTCTAGTCGACAGCACGACAGGACATGCCATGTTCTCTTTTATGGATGGATATTCCAGCTACAATCAAATTAAGTTGGCCGCCCGCGACCAATCAAAAACTTCCTTCACTACGCCTTGGGGCACTTTCTGCTATACAGTTATGCCTTTTGGGCTCAAGAATGCTGGAGCAACATACCAACGGACAATGGCCGTTATCTTTCATGATCAGATGCGCAAAATCATGGATGCTTACGTCGATGATATCCTCGTAAAATCCAAAGAGGAAAAAGATCACCTTGAAGCCCTTGATCAAGTTTTCAAGCGACTCATTCTTTATAAATTAAGGCTTAACCCTCAAAAGTGTGTTTTTGGAGTTGAATCAGGAAAATTGTTGGGTTTTCTGGTCAGCAAAAAGGGAATTGAAGTTGACCCAGCCAAAGCAAAGGCTATCATTGACATGCCACCCCCAACGAATATCAAAGAATTGCGTAGCCTTCAGGGACGCATGCAATCAATCCGGTGATTTATTTCCAACTTGGCAATAAGATGTGAACCTTTTAACCACTTGCTCAGAAAAGGAGTGAAGTTCGAATGGGGACCAGAATGTCAGCAATCGTTCGACCGTATCAAGAAATATCTTCTCAAACCTCCAATCCTGAAGCCGTCAGAATTAGGGAAACCTCTTTTGTTATACATCTCAGTCAATCAAGTCGCATGCGGCGGATTCTTGGTGCAATACAAAGAAGGCAGCTTGATAGAACACGCCATTTATTATGTGAGTAAGACTTTCATAGACTATGAAAAGAAATACTCTCAAATAGAGAAGACCTGCCTAGCTTTGGTATGGATGTGTCAGAAGCTAATACACTATCTACTGGCATCTGAAGTCAAAATCTTGTCTAAACTCAATCCTCTCAAATACATCCTAGAGCAACCTTTCCTCAGCGGACGACTCGCCAAATGGCAAGTCTTACTGATGCAGTATGACTTAGAATATGTCTCACATCAATCAATTAAAGGTCAAGCAATTGCAGATCAATTGGCAGATTTTTCTTTGGCAGAAGAGGTGAAAGCCGAAGATGACTTCCCTAATGAGCAAATCTGCAACATCCAACAATATCTAGTCTGGAATTTATTTTTCGATGGTTCCAAAAATATGGTCGGAATAGGCATTGAGATCTTATTAATCACTCCTAAGAAAGAGATGATTCCATTTTCTCTCAAGTTAGATTTTCAATGCACCCACAATATGGCTGAGTATGAAGCCTTGATTCAAGGCCTAAACATTCTATTAGACTTTAATGTCAAGAGAATTCATGCCTACGGCCACTCATTACTCATTGTCAATCAAGTTCGAGCGGAATGTCAAGTCAAAGATCAAAAGCTATTTCCCTATCAAAAAATCGTTTCAACTTCTGTCAACAAGTTTAAAGAATTTTAGTTATTCCATATCAAGAGAGACTTTAATCAAGTGGCTGATAGCCTAGCCAATTTAGGCTCCATTATGGTATTCAAGAATGGAGAATCTTGTTGCTCTTTTGAAATCGGCAGACTTGACCAACCTGCCTTCCT
Organism: Nuphar pumila; assembly: GCF_984573655.1. Taxonomy (NCBI): domain Eukaryota; kingdom Viridiplantae; phylum Streptophyta; class Magnoliopsida; order Nymphaeales; family Nymphaeaceae; genus Nuphar; species Nuphar pumila. The sequence goes on along the minus strand of NC_143257.1, from coordinate 49,125,225 downwards.
TCTAACAGAACAAGTAAATCAAGATGAGCAAAAGAAGAAGCCTTGGTATTATAATATCAAAACTTTCATAGAAACCGACGAATTTCCTCCAGAACTCTCGAAGAAAGAGCAACGAGCAACCCAGCGTATGTCTACCCGATACTTCATTCTGGCCAATGTCCTCTATCGTCGCAGATTCAGTTCAGAGTATTCCAGATGCTTAGACGAAGACGAAGCCAAAGAAGTTGTGCAAGAAGCACACAAAGGCATTTGTGGTGGCCACGTCGGCTACCAAACCCTTGTCAAGCAAATCATCCGAGTAGGTTATTATTGGAAAACTATGCAGCAAGACTGCTATCATTTTGTGAAAAAGTGTGTTCAATGCCAAATACATGCACCTTCTATTCATGCTCTAGCAACATATCTGCAATCTGTTGTCTCTCCATGGTCGTTCTCTATGCCAAATACATGCACCTCCAATTTTAAGTTAAACTTTAATAAAAGAAGGAAATATTTGAAAATATGATGGTTTTTGAAGAGGATCCAGTGTGGATCCAATGTTATTTTATAAAAGATAAAAATCCTACGTTTTATTTACATCCTGACTATGGTCATTGATATAAATCGTCAACTTAGGATTAATTACCTCTTACGAAATGGTGCACGTGCCATTCGTGTTTCACCATTGTGAGATTTTGAAAAATAAAGGCAATAAGTATGAAAATAAGCAATTTATGATATTTACAATGATTATTTGTTCTATCTAATACAGGAAGATATGAAAGATTTGTCAACACTTAATCATTACAACTTTTCAACTGAATTAAAAATTTGAATTTAATGTTCCTAAACTAAAATAACATTTTTAACTTACTACCTGCAAAACAAAGTTAGTATAGAGCAAGATTGCAAAAATATGAAAAGAGGATAGAAGATGTTAAATTGAATCTAAAATGTTATGCTCATATGGAAAATATATACGGAGATGTCCTCATTCAAATGGGAAGGTGATACTTACCTCAGCCGATGAAACATGCCTATCAAGCTGTGGAAGCAACGATGATGATGTGCAAGAAATATGGGGAAGATGCTGGAAAACAAAGGTACAGTGGAATACAAGATATACAGGTGACAATACATTTGAAAAGATATACAGGTATATCGCATCTAGGTCCCACTTTATAATGTTCATTTCAACATATTGATGACACCAGTTGGTGGCACACAACACCACAAAATGAATTAGCAGATCGATTTCTGCAAAGGATTGGCTAAGAGACCCCTGATAAGTAATCAAATAACTCAACAAAAGAACCAACGGGCTCAACCTCAATTGTTGATTAGTTACCCCAAACTAACCCAGTAATTGGTGTATATGTTTCAGCAGTTTGCACAGATCAAACAGTAGGTTACCCAAATGAGCTGATGCATTTAAGCCACTGATATCAATGGCCTTTATGTTGAAGAACAACTATTTTATCCTCTTGATATGGCAATGTCACTGCTGTAACAAGTGGAGATGCACACTGCATATAGGTGTGCTGTGTAATTAATTACAGGAAGGTGGTAGCAGGAATGCAACATGGAGGATGCTGGATATTATGAAGGCTATGCAGGGTTTTATGTATAGGTGGTAATGGAATATACAGGGAATTGTTCTCTTTGTCAATTCTACCGAACTTCTTGTTCTGGTTAGTATCTATCAACACTATCTTCATATTCTGATGACTATTTTGCAGAGGCGGATTGTGACAAATCGATAATGACTCGGTTCCTTATAAGCTGATTCCTACAAGATGGTTGCCATGGCCAAAGCAAAATTCCTTCGCTGGAGTGCAACTTTAGAGTTTGCAGCAGATGGGATTCTGATGTCCATTTTAGGCAAATGAAATACCATAGAGATGAAAACCATGCTGCAAAAAGGAAATTCAGGAATACAGGGTACAAGCAAAAGGGGCCAAATGTACAGTAAACTATACCAAACATGATTCCTTCATATGAAAGATATGAATAATGTAATGACTTGTAACAAAATTACCAGCTAATGTGCTCATGGATTCACGACATCAAGGAAGACAGTGGATGTGATAATCTATATACATGTATATATATAAAAAAAAACACAGAAGGTAAGAACTTGGGTCAATGAGAAAACACGGCTCATGACATTCTAAAAAGACATTGAGATCTCATATAAAACCAGAAAATTTAACCTGCAAGGTACACATGTAGCCTGTTAAATGAATGGAAAGAGAAAAACAAAATGTAATAAGAATGGATCGAATCCAATATTCAGCACATTAACATGCAAGATTGATGTAATTACCTGTACTGAAATTGATATAATCTGATGTTCACAGATCGCCATTTGGCAAATGAGCCTCACAAACTGTCACAACAGCTTAGTAAAGTATTTTTTAGCAGCAAATCGACTCTCTGTGAGTCAATCTTTGCTGCTTGGCTCTAGTTAGATGAAATGATGACAAATGGAGTGGCACAGCTGAACTTTTGTTGCAGCAAATATAACCCCAAGTGGCTTTACCAACAGAGGTACGACTGCAATGTTTTAATTCCAGAAGGAGAATATCTGAAAAATCACACTTAAAGAAAGCTTTGTTTCCCCAACAAAATCTCCCAAACACAAGAGCATCAGATATGTTCATCGATGGCTTTCATTCTCAATTTTTGAACTGTGAACAAATGGCAGTGAGCTTATCTGAAATCTCACATGTATTATACATTCCAGAGGCATGCATACCATAACTTTTTTTTTTTTTTTGTATTCCAAAATTTCTATAAACAAGGGAAGCAGGAAAATAACATGAACGATTATAACTCAGACTCTGCATAAGAGTTAAATGAATATCATAACCAAGTCAATCTCCTTAGGATCGAGCTATGCATGTTACCATGAGCACATGGTCGATGGCCATAAGAGGAAAAAGGGCTAGCATACTGATAGAATAACTTTGTCACTAAAAAAAGAAAACCCACGATGTCTGGTTAGGGAACAGGAACAACAGATTTTGCTTGGCTAGAGGCAGAGATGGTATCCATTTCAGTTACAATATCTATTAAATTCAGTAAGATTCAGTGAGATTTTATTAATGACATTCAAACCTGATCCTGATATTTGAACAAAATTTGTCAAATGACCCTTGTTGAAGGTTAATACCAATTCTCGCCTGAGATCAATAGTCCAGCATTAACAGTCAATGATAGAAATCAAACACAATGTGGCCATGATTCAGATACCTCCAACGACTACAGGATTCCGGCAGATGAATGCAAAATTAGAGTTCCAACAGGTTGTTTATCATAGATTCAGACGACCTCGGCAAATACAGAGGGTTCAAACAGATGGCTCACTGTATCCAGATCTAGCTGACTGGATTTCAATCCAGGCTTCTGATATTTACCAGAAATCTATATCAATTAGATTTTAAAAAAAGAAAAAAAAAATAACGAGAACCGATTGTGGTTCCAAAAATGATGAAGAGACCAATAATCAATCAAGGGATCCATTATCTTCCAGACAAACCACACATCAACTATCGATAACCCAATAATCGATTGCTGGAAACGCAACAATCGATCGAATAATCTAAAAGAAAAATGCCGAAATCCTATGGATGCACAAAACACAGCTCTGATAATTCAAAAATGCAATGCTATTCTGTCCCAGATAGCAACAAAGTTCTAATACTAATGCCTTAATGGATTTAAAATGTAAAACGGAATTGAAGTTGGCATTAATAGTTACTAATTTCAAGAAATCGCATTAAAGAAGTAGAGAGAAATAAAAACAACAAAGCAAACAAGAAAAAAGGAAAAGAAAAAAAATGTTGGGATACGATTATCCCCTTTGATGTTGCAACATGTAGGTTGATGCTGCTATAGGCAGATCAACGCTACAATCTATGCTTCGTGATGGATTGTGAAGATTTAAGATAAAGAAATATAGGATAAAAAATGAAGAATCACAGATTTACAGAAAAGGTAAAGAAGAAAAGGTAGAATGGCTACTTACCGTGGCTTTGTGGTGGAGAATCGGAGAAGAGGAAAAAGCCTGGAACGGGTGATAGCAGATGCTTCCAGAGGGGAGGCGAATTGTCGATCGAGTGGGATGGAATGGGAACGGATGCTCAACGATGTTAATGAGATCAAGTGGATGGAAATGGGTACGCAGAAGGAGAAGAGACGACGGGTGTGGGGGTGAAGAAGTGATCGTTTGAAGAGGCACATGCGACCCATTCTTAAAGAAGAAGAAGCAGAATCCAGAGGGGTCGAGCTGTTGGAGATCAAGGGTTGATGGGGGTTCGGTTGGTGATGGGCGACTGAAGGATGAGAGTGGAGAGCGATGGAGAGGTTTTTGCGGATGGATGGTGAATGGAAGCCGAGAAGGGGAGAGAGGCGAGAGTGAGGGAGAAGGTTCTGAAAAAAGCGGGGGCGGTGGAGCCTCTGAAGATAAAAAAAAGGAACCTTTTTCAAAAGAGTGCCCCCTTCTCAAAAGTATTTTCAAAAAGGCGGTTTTCAGTTAAAAAAAGATGTTTTTCAAAAGGGAGGTTTTCGAAAACTTATTTTTTTCCTTTTCTATATATATTTTTTTATTTTTTGTTCTTTTCTTCATTTTCTACATTTTTTTTGGATTTTTTTTTTTGAAATCAAAACTCTAAAACTATGAGATTTCTAAACTATTTACAAAACTTTACGAATATTTACCAAAGAAGGCTTTACTGAAAATTTAAGTTTATATTTTGGAGAATTTCTTCAAAAGATGGGTTTGGATCCAGGTTTTGAGAAAATGTTCGAGTTTTAAACCTCGAATTGAGAAATACAATTCGATGGATCCAAACGGATACCGGACGAACTGTCTGAGCTTTTCAAAAAGTTAGTTTGGAAATTTCGAGAATTTGATTTTAAACATTGGACAACGAAGCTCAGATTTGGATCTTTTATCTGGATCCAGATCCGAAGTTGAGTCAGATATATAAAATGAATTTAATTTCAGAAAACTTGAGAAATAAAATGGGATTTATATTTAAAAGTGACTCAATTACCCAGAAAATGAAGATAAAGGGCAAAAAGGGAATATTTACAAACTTTTTGAAAAATTTGGGGTGTTCACACCACAACAGAATATTTCACCAAGTGGGTGAAAGCTATCACTCTTCGCACAGTAGAAGGCCGACACGTAGTCTCTTTTATTCACAAGAGCATCCTTTGCCGTTTCGGCATCCCGCATGACATCGTGTCAGATAATGACAGTCATTTCAAGAATGAAAGAATGAAGACATTATGCTCAAAGTTCAAAATCTATCATCATTTCTCTGCTCCCTACTATCCTCAAGGAAATGGTTAGGCAGAAGCCACCAACAAGAATTTAATTCGTATCTTGGAGCGAACTGTAGAAACAGGTCGTGACTGGCATGAGAAGATCCACAATGCACTATGGGCCTACCGGACCTCTATTCGCACTCCAACAAATGCTACTCCATCCGAGTTGGTCTAAGAAACAGAAGTAGTATTGCCTCTGCATGTTCAGAAGCCCGCTTTGAAATTTGCATCACTCCTAGAATTACCCCTTAACCAATACCAGCAGCAGCGACTGATACAGCTAGACTTGCTCGACGAGAGAAGGCTAAAAGCAGCAGAGCATGCTCAATCCTATCGCCAGAGAGTAGCCAGGCAGTACGCGAAGTTTGACATTGAAAGAAGATTCAAAGTCAATGGTTTAGTGCTTCAATCCACAACTTATCTCAAACATCATCCTGGCGGTAAATGGTCGCCAAATTGGGAAGGTTCATATGTCATCAAAGAAGCATTACCCCACAACGCATATCGGCTCATCAACGTCGATGGGGTGGAATTACAAGATCCCATTAATGCTCGACACTTGAAAAATTTCTATGATTGAAGCATCTATTCTTCCCTTGTAATCCTCCTATTCTTTCCAATAAGGATCGAACTTTCTTTTCCCAGTTACACTGAGGCATTTTAAAAATTTTGTTCTGTATGTAGGCAGGATAAACAAATCTCTCATTTTACACACTTGTGCATCGATTTGCATTCATTTGCATCCAATTGCATTAACATCAATTTGGTCAGTATTGGGGTTTCAATAAACAAGTCCCATCACAATTCCTAATTGTTATTCAAAATTGAAAACAGTCATTAATATTGAACCAAAATCCAGTGCTCAAGCTGACATTATTTAAAAAAAAAAAATCAGTGCTCGGACTGGTACATTTCAAAATCCAACTTTCAAGTTGGTCTATATTTTCTTCCTTTTAAAGATTCAAGTTTCGACTCGGGTTTTCCTTCAAATTATTTTTTTTCTTTTGAAAAACCGAGTTCTGACTCAGGTTTTCCTTCAAATTATATTTTTTCTTTGAAAAACCGAGTTTCGACTCGGGTTTTCTCTCAAATTATATTTTCCTTTGAAAAACCGGGTGCCGACTCAGGTTTTCCTTCAAATTATTTTTCCTTTTGAAAAACCGAGTTTCGACTTGAGTTTTCCCTTTAAATTATTTTCCTTTGTTGATCCGAGTTCCGACTCATGATCTCTTTACCATATTCGAGCTTTGATTCGAGCTCTTCATTTTCTTTGTTGATCCAAGTTCCGACTCGTGATCTCTTTCCCTTATTCGAGCTCTGACCCGAGCTTTTCATTCTCTTTGTTGATCCGGGTTCCGACTCGTGATCTCTCTACCTTATTCGAGCTTTGATTCGAGCTCTTCATTTTCTTTTGTTGATCCAGGTTCTGACTCGTGATCTCTTTACTTTATTCAAACTCTGACCCGAACTCATCATTCTCCTTTGTTGATCCAAGTCATTTCGATCCTCAGGGTCTGTCAATTTCTCAAATTTGATATTTTGCTCACCAATTCCCGATTTAAATCTTCGGATCATTCAAATCTCCAATTTTGACCCTCGGGTCATTCAATTCTCAATTCCGACCTCCGGGTCACCCAATTTCCAATTCTCAATTCCAATTACCAAATTCTCAATTTCAACCATCAGGTCACCCAATTTCCAATTTTGACCTCTAGGTCATTCAATTTCCAATTTTCGACCTTCGGGTCACTCAATTCTCAATTTCGACCTTCGGGTCATCCAATTCCCTATTTCGAACTTCGGGTCACTCAATTCTTCAATTTTGACCTCCGGGTCACACAATTTTGACCTTTGGATCAACCAATTCCCAATTTTGACCGTTAGGTCATCCAATTTTGATCTCCGGATCACCCAATTTCTCAATTTCCAATTTCGACCTTCGAGTCAATCAATCTCATTATCCATTTTCAATCATTTTCTCTTGCGAGAGACCCTTTTTAGGGAGAGTTCGAGGGAGCTCGTTCTTTTCGCATGCTATCCAATTCGTTCACTTAGCCCCTTTTTAGGGAGAGTTTGAAGGGACTCGTGTCTTTGTGAACCGTTTGCAAAATAATTTTCAATTTCACACAAGGAACCCTTTTATAGGGAGAGGCTCGACGGAGACTCGCTTTCCTTGTGCCCCCCCCCCCAATTTTCATAATAGGCCATTTTCGTCATGAAGGACACTCTTTAAAGAGAGTGTGATGGACTCGTTCCTTCATGACTCAATTTTTCGACCTCACTACTATCGGCTCCTTTCTATAAGAGAAGCCTAATATTAGGGAGCTTTGACGAAAGTTTAATTTCTCTTCGAAAGTTCGTTTTGCAAACACCTCCTCTTCAGGGAAGAGAGGAGTATTTTCCATTTCCCATTCAGGTAAAATCTAAGCCTGAGTCCCTCTTTTTGGGGAAAAAGAGAGGAGAATTTTCGTCACGGATGTGTTGAGTCGGACCTCAAACGCTCTCTTTCACCCAGGATTTCAAGAACATTTTGTCAATTTGTCAATCAATTACCTGTTGATTTTAGAATTTTATTGCATAAATCTTTACCTCAGTTTACCTCCAGCATTACTTCCAAAAGAATGAAGTTTTTGCGAAAAGAGATTCAAAATTCAAATTCTTTTTATTGGCCAACCAAAAAGGATGAAGGATGAATCCTCGATATGGCCAGAAAAGAAGATTCAATGTTATTGGAAAGCCATAGGTGATTGATATTGATCGCAGTTATGACACGTCCTTAAAGACCATTCTTGTGAAAATGAGGCAGTGAAAATATCCTGAGCGCTAGAAAAGAGAGAATTCACCCAAGCCCTGTCTCCTCAAAATCACCTAAGCTGCAATTAAATATCCGCAAAAGAGATATCTCAATTGTCGTCAAGATGAAGGCGAATTAAGCGAGTAGACCCTCGGGGCCAAAGAAGATTTGAAACATCTCCAAGATGACGGAGTTTGTGACAGATCCTTTCAGGGAAAGTCCAAAGCACTGTCGAGATGAAGGCAGATGCAATGAACCTCCCAACAATCCCTTAAAGATATTTAATTTCAGCTATCATCCAAAGATCTCAAGCCAATGAGCCAATATCATCAACATGACCCATGGAGCAAAGAAGGATCGAAACAACTCCAAGTTGAAGGAGTTTGTGACGTACCCTTCCAAAAAGAGAGCAATAGAGGAAAAAGAAAGAAAAAAAAGTCAAAACATCTCAAAAGTGAAGGAGAATGTAACCGAAACCCAAAAAAGCCAAAAGAGTGCAAAAAGATTATCATGAGAGAAGCTCCTAGGATATCAAACTGCCAAATCTATCAAGAATCTTCTTTAAATTTGTGAAATTCTATTATCAATATCCTTTCATCAATTGCTTTCATAATATCAAATTCTCTTTCCTGTTCATATCAAGGAAATTGATAGCTTCCTTGAAGAAGGTCAATTGAGAGCAATTTGGATTCCAAAATCTTGATTCTACGAAGTCAATCTCGTTTGGAGGTAATACTTCAGGTAAAATGAATATTTTTGCAATATGCATATCATTTTCAAATACTTTGAATTAGCAACAGAATTCTTAATATTTTGACGATATTTTCTAGCTATCCTGGCGTGAAGTGAGAGCTTGATGTCCATTTTTGATACATCCTGACACCAATTTTAAATCCCTCTTAAGGACTTGATTCCTTCCCTTCTTTGAGAGCATGAGCTCTCAGATTTGCACACTTCCTTGTGTCCCCACTGTCCAACCATAGACAGTCCCATTTCGGTTCGAGGTCGAACCACCAATCATTTTCTCGCAAAAGGCCAATTCAAAAGCTAATTTAGTCTCAGAAATGAGATGCCCAAGATCAATCCATTTTCAAGCTTTAGGGACCCCATTTTTCTTCCCTTTGCAAAAACCCCTGTCGGATTTATTGTGCAAAATCCGAAGGTTCTATCATGGTCTCTTCTTTCGAGGATTCCATCCATTTTTCACCCAATCAGGATAAGGGTATAAACCTGAGCCTCCTTTGATGAGGTATTCCATTTTTTCCACCCAATCAGGATAAGGGTACAAACCTGAGCCTCATTCAATGAGGTATTCCATTTTCCGCCCAATCAGGATAAGGGTACAAACCTGAGCCTCATTTGATGAGTTATTCCATTTTTTTCGCCCGATCAAGTTAAAGGTAAAAACCTGAGTCTCATTTCAATGAGATATTTCATTCCCCAATCAGGATTAAGGGTCAAACCTAAACTTCGTTCCATACGAGGTATTTCTGTCCCATCCAGGATAAGGGAAAAAACCTAAACTTCATCGCCACAGAGTGAATCTTTCTCTTCATTCTCCGTTTCATATCTACCATTTTCGTCAGGGCTAATTTCCTCACGCCTAGTCAGATCCTTCTAACTGGGCATTTTTTTATATATAGCCCAAATTTGGAGTGTTTTTCTTTGCCACTAAGCTCGACCACGAGCCGACTTAGTAGCAAAGAGGAGCATCTGTAAACACCCCAAATTTTTACTAACCTTCCTGATATCTCCATCAATCGGCACATTTCAGTTCTCCAGAATCAATGAAGGGCAAAATGGTCATTTTCTGAGTTTAGACCTTGTAGAAAGTCCTAAATTTCATCCTCGGGCCTCAAAATTTCTATATTTAGGTTCAGAAACATTTTCAAACTGCAAATTTTCAAAATCTCATACTTAACAAGAAGTCAGAATTCCCAATTTTAAATTCAGAGTGGCACTTCATGGGAGATGTCTTTGCATATCATCGCATGAGCATTTCATGTCATTTCACTGTACAACATGTCATTTCGAGGTCCAGAACTCCTGATTTTCAAAAATATCAATCTAGATTCGAGTTTTAAATATTTCAAAAATGATTTCAAACCCCTGGGTTTTTAAAATTGCCAATTCTTCCCATTTTACCCCCAAGACTCTGAATTACAAAAGTTTTCTCGAGAAAACGATCTGGATAGTTTCTAATATCGACTTTCAAAATTTCGTCAGTTGGAAAGAGGGGGGCACAATTTTAAATTTAGAAGACCTTATTTCAAACTTTTGCAAAAAGAGCCCCATCCCATGGATTTTCCTGCTATTTTAAAAAACGGAGGCGAGTATTTCAAAACAATTTCCAAAATCCGGTCAAGTTTGACTCGCAAAAGCATTTTCCTCTCTATGTCGCAAGGGAAGGGACAACGAAAATTTTGCGACGATAACACACCCAAAGTCCCATCATGATTTCCTCATCCTCTATTATTCAGTCATGTCATTTTTGAGGATTTCGTTTCCCCAAACCCATTCAAGATAAGGTTTTAAGCCTGAGAAGTCATCTTTCAAATAAATTCTTCCACACCCAGTTCAGATCTGCTGACTGGGGCATTTTCAAAATTTGGAATGTTATCTTTGCCACTAAGCTCGGCTTTCAACCGGCTTAGTAGCAAAGAGGGGCATCTGTGAACACCCCAAAATTTTCAAAGTTTTATAAAAGTGAACTTTTTGCCCCTGGCCCCATTTTCTGAGAAAATCAAAGCTAATTTTCAGTTGTTCTTCAGATTTTCTGGATCGAATTCCATTCAAACTCGATTTCGGAGCGGAACCCGATGTTTAAGGTCCAAATTTGAGCCTCGTTACTCAATTTACAAATTGAAATTATAAAATACCAAAAAAACATTTTCTAAATGGCTCAAACAGATCATTTGGCACCCATTTGGATCCACTATTTTATATTTTCTTGATTCGAGGTCCAAACCTCGAATATCACCTCAAATTCCAGGTCCAAATTCGCTTTCTGAAGAATTTTTCAGAGAAATAGCTTTGAATTCTCAGAAAAACTCTCTTTTGTAAATATTCTGCAAAAATAAAATAGTTTTTAATCTTTGTTTTCTCATAAAATTTTAGGATTTTATTCCAAAAATACAAAAACATGGGAAAACAACACAAAAAAATAAAAAAATGGAAAAATTATGAGAAAAACAAATGGTTTTAAAGCTTTTTAAAGTTAATTTTTTCTAAAAACCTCATTTTGAAAAACCACTTTATAAAAGTTTCTTAAAAAGAATCCTCTTTTTGGAAAAGAGAAAAAATGCAAACGGTTTCATTCCCGCGCATTCCTCCCTCTCATTTTTTACCCTCCATCTTCAACATCCACCTTCGTTCTCCTCCATTGATCCTCAACCGATTCCGCTTCAGGAACCTTCCCTCCTCTCTTTAAGAAGAGGCATTCAAGCCTCTTCGAGGGATAGAGTTCTCTTCCAATCCATCTTCTTCACATCATCCATCATCTACGCTCACGGAACATCCATCTTCACACAACAACCCTCAAGGCATCCATCTTTCTCTTCAATCATCCATTCTCTGTCTCTCCTATCCACAATCGGACATCTATTTTCTCTGGCATCCATAACCCTCCGGCCACTAGTCCTACAATTCTCTGATTGTGAAGAAGGTGTAGTTCATCAAGCAAAAATAAGAAGAATCACCATCTTTGATCCCAAACTCGATCGATTCAAGCATAGAGCAGAAGACCAATCTTTCTGCAAGGCATCTGCTACGGTAAGAATCCATTCCTCATTCTCCCTCTTCCTCATTTTATGAACCTTTGGGTTATTTTAATTAATTTATAAGCAAAACCCTTTTTGTAATGTCTATCTATGCATGGTAAAATCGACTTACAAATGGTGACATCAACAGAAATATACTCATTCGAACACCTGTTTCCATTTTCGTAACTCATTTCTGGATTTTCTTCTGGCTTTGATATGTTTTTTTTTTGGCATAACTTACCATCTATTTCTGTTTCTGCACGTTTTTTTTGCCTCCTACCTTTAATTTAGTTTCATTACCGATCACCAGTACCTTTCTTTTTCTGGTATGATCCATCTCCTCCTTTCCTCTGTGTATCGAATTCACCTCCTGTGCATTGACCTGGTGCCTTGCAATGGAATGGAGTCCGATTCAAAAGAAGAGAGGCTTCATGCCAGCGTTTTACAGAATTTTAATGTCCGCCGTAATGATTACTTCAAGTTAGGAATAGACTTGGTTTACTGGATGTTAACCAAAGGCTGATATATTCCTCTGGAATGAGGTGTTAATCTTTCTCTGCATTTGATTTTATCTCTGATATCCTGCCAATTTCATTAGTGATTTCCCTCTGTTCTTATTTTTATATTTTTGTTCATTTACTATCTTACATTTGAGTACTTGTGATAATACATTCTCGCACACCATCTGATATCTGTCTATGTGTATTCATCACTCCAATCGTTACTTTGTTACTTCATCTGTGTTTAGAAGTGCATATGTGATCCATTTAGCATTGCCATATCCTCATTTTGTGGGTTCATATTTTTGTGTAGCATAGTCAGTCACTGGCAGATAGTTGCGATTGTATGAACCCAAGTTGCTAAAATTAATCAATCCATGAAGATCAATTGCGCAGAATTGGCACTCATGATGTATTTTTTTTATTTACTGATTAGGCAATGTATATTTTAGAGTTTTGCGTCTGCAGGCCATTCATCTGCAGATTATTCATTGAAATGCATCCTTTGTCCTACATTTTTCTTTATTTTGGGCCCCTGTGGTTTGCTTGTTCTACCTCGGCATGGTGTTTTCTTGTATATTAGTGTGAACACCCCAAATTTTTCAAAAGTTTGTAAATATTCCCTTTTTCCCCTGATTTCATTTTCTGAGCAATTGAGTCACTTTTAAATCTAAATTTCAGTTCATTTCTCAAGTTTTACTGAAATTAAATTCATTTTATATGTCTGACTTGATTTCGGATCCGGATCCATTGTCCAAATCTGAGACTCGTTATCCAACTTTTAAATTAAAATTACAGAAAATACCAAAAATAACTTTTTGAAAAGCTCAGACAGTTCATCTGGTGTCTGTTTGGATCCATCGCGTTATATTCCTCAATTCGAGTTTTAAATCTCGAATATTTTCTCAAAACTCGGGTCCAAACCCATTTTCTTCCAAAATTTCTCAGAAAACCTTTCCTTTGTAAATATTTTTGAAAATTTTGCAAAATTATTTTAAACTCCTTAGTTTTTAGAATTTCATTCCAAAAAAATACAAAAGAATGCAGAAAATGAAGAAAAGAACAAAAAATTATATATAGAAAAGAGAAATATAATTTTTAAAAGACCTCCTTTTGAAGAAAACAAATCTTTTAACTAAAAATAATCTTTTGACAAAAACTTTTGAAAAGAGCCGTTATTTTGAAAATTTTCAAAAACAGGGGATCGCCTTTGATAAAACCCTTTTTTTTAACGAACTTTCTTTTAGGGTTTCAAAGAAACCTTCTCTCTCTGGCCGACTCTCTTCACCGCCTCTCTCACCCTTGCTCCACCGAATCTCCATGGACAACCCCCCCCCCCCCCCATGTGCGACCTTCTCCCCCGCCCATTCACCCTCACCAACTCTTAAACCCTTGATCCTCAACGATCTCGGGAAGCTTCCATGGCCACCAACAGCCTCGCACGCTCGATTTCCCCCTTTTCTTCCACCCATCTTCTTAATGCCCCAAAACCGTCGATCGCCAACCGATTCCTCATCACCATCCATCCTTAACAGCCTCCCCTTTCTCGATCTTTCCTTCTCTTCTTATATAAACCAACATCAGGGGAAACCCTCAGGATCCGTTATCATCCCTCCACCGTGCTCGCATACATTTTTCCTTCCTCCTCTTCTTCAGAATCCCTAACCTTCATCAGCCGCTAGGCCACCCCTTCTTCATTCTCTCAGATCGCGCTTCATTCCTTCGTTGCCTTCTCCTTACCCAAGTTAAAACTAAGATCACGAATCTCCAGTTTCATGATACAACCCATTTTCTTCCTTCATCGAGCGATCACCCCTTCCATCCATCAACCTCATCCATTACAATCCACCATCCTCGCAATATCCTCGAGAAGCAGCCAAGAGATTCAGATTCGCGTAGTATAAAGAAGGGATTCCATTCGGCCCAGAATTTCTAAGGAAATCACACTGCAGAGCGCCCTTTTTTCGTCTCTCAGAACCTTCACAACTACCGGTGAGTGATCAACTTTCTCTCTTTCCTTTTCAATAAGATCCCCATCTATAGTTTTCTCGGTTTGTTTATCCCTTTTCATTTTGTTCATTTTGAGTGTAATTCATAGAGTCGACCTGTATGTAGCAGTGTTGCCCTATGTAACGCCACAACAATGGAATGCCCACATTCCTACACTTCGCATTTTTTTTTCTCTTTTTCTTTCTCTATTTTATTGGTAATATTTGGCCCATATAATCCGAGTATGTGCTCACTTGATGTTTCGTATGTCCGATTTCTACTTTCCTTTTAAAATCAACTCATATGCTGGTTACCCTTCTGATTTTCATTTTCAATTGATATTCCTTTTTCTCATGTTTGACTTTAAGCAATTTTGGACGTGTGATTCTGTTCCCGCTTTCAATTTATTTCAATCCTTGTATTCCAATATTTGCGTTACCCTGTTTAACTCTCGTTCTTATTAGTTTAAGGCCTATTTTCACATTTGTTGTTTTATCTCCTTTCTTAATTTCTGTTTCAATTTATAAACATTATCCACATATTTTGATATTGCATCTCAATTTACAGATGGTAATTTCTGGTATGCATCCCCTCTTTATCGCTTATTGTTACCCTGGGTTTATCACATTGTCAATCTCGTTTCCTAATCAATCTCCAATTTCTGATTATAACAGCATGATAGTGTATCTTGTTTACTTTTATTGCATTCTATCCCATCAGAGCATTCGTTATGATTTTGATTCGCTCACAACTATGTCGAACCATGGATGTGTAATATAAAAAAAAAAGAGGGAAGGGGTCCGATTATAGGTGACCTAAAGGGTTTCTTGATGACAGTTAAGGGATGACCCTTTTGACAATCTTGTTTAGAAACAAGAATGTCGGGTCGTTGTATCAGAAATTTGAGTTTGGCAAGCTGCAGGGGAGCCATCCTTTATAAAAAGCCAACAGACCTTTTGTGAAATACTTTTTGATAGACCCTCTTGTCATAGCATGGATTCCAAATTGATAAGTTCAGTAATGCTACAGAAAATTCTGAGTGAGGAAATCACCATACCAAATAACTCTATAGATGGTATCCCTAAACTAAGGCTTAGGATTATAGAGAATCCAGGATCTAGAGGTTTCATTATTTACTCCTATGTTAGTATTGTTCAGTCACCCGCTGTAACAGATTTTGATGGCATGTAACCCACCCTTTTTTTTTCTTTCTTTCTTTTTCTCTTTTTTTTTTCTTTCTCTTTCTTCTGCATGTATAACTGGTTGGGGAAACTATTCAAAGCATCGATTGAAGATGAGCTGGTAGGATTTGCATTAACGTATATTATCCTGGAAGTATATTGATTTGTTGCGAAGTCATCACTGAGGAGGTCATTTTTTTTGTGATTAAAGTCATTTGGGAAATGCATCATTAATTCAAATCTTTGGTATTCTATTTCCTGCAAGATTCATGATCTTAGATACTTGATTTATCTCCTGTAGCCTTGCAATCCTTTTATTTGATCATTTTCCTCGCAAAATTCCCTTCCTTTTTTTTCTTCTTGCCAAGATTCTATTTCTGATGTTCGAAGTGCTATCCTAATGAAAAAGAAAAGGTTGGTACCCACTATAAATGCATTCTGCTAATAAGATATGACAGGACTTTAGGTTCCTATGAGAGTTTTTTTTTTGTGTTGTGGGAACAAATGGGGCCAAGATGGTCATGTGATGTTCGGTGATTGATTTGCATTACAAGAAGAGGTCGTTATAGTGCCATTGCAGGTGCTCGAGGAGCCTCATACCTTCCAACTGGAGAGGCATCCAAGAAGCCCAGTTCCTCTTCAAAAAATCAGAGAATTCAAACTAAGCTTGAATCTCATGATAATTTTCTATGTCCAGCTACTGATTCAAGATGTGCCACGACCTCAATTGATGTGGCAGAAGACTCTTCTACAAATTTTGGACTATGTTTTTAATAAACTTTCGGTAACAATGAGGATACTACCTTTAGAAACCAAGCTCGCTGCAGCTTAGATGTTCCAGAATGGTTTGGTCTCATGGAGCCTCATATGTCTGAAGAGGTTTTAAACATACTCTTAAAATGATCATCAAGGAAGTGGAAAGCTATTATGGATATCGTCTAAAATTTATCTTATGTGTGATTGCTACCCATTTGCTTTAATTTATTTGTCAAATCAAGTTAGAATTGCTAGAATGACTGTTGATCAGGTCATGAATCACAAGGTAAACTTCTCAGAGTGAATGACCCAGGATAGCAATATTCAAGATGGAATATGCTCACTAATGGTCTGGACATCTTCAGCCAACAGGGATGAATGTAGCAAAATAAAAATAAATAAAAAATATGAGCCCACACTTTCTACTGTCTCTGTTTTGTTTGTCATAGCATCTTTGTATAAAACTGTATTGCAACAATCCACTTTACTCAATGCGCATTCATGTTTTAGCATATCTCCTCCATCACAAGTTCATCAGTACCTATCACTTGCAGCATTTCACCTCTGCACTTAGGCACCATTTTTTTCGGTTCACAGATAACAAATGCAACACACCTCATTTGTTCATTGACATTCAATGTCGTGTTCATGCCCTTCTCCATTCATACAATAGTTGTTGCACAAACATCACTTTTGATGCACTACATCTCATTAGCACCCACATCATAAAAGCACATATGTTGCAAAAGCAACTATTCCCACTCTACACACATGCACCATACCCATGTCTTTTACACTCTACTAAGCCTGTATAGGTCCAGCAGTATATAGATTCACCGTTTTGCAGCATGTCTTGTTGCGCCTTCAGCAGGTATAACATCTCTCGCACCCACACACACACTTCCATTGTTATAAACATTCCCTACTGAAATGTCATGTTCATATATTTTCATTACATTACCAAAAACCCACCTGCTAATACCATTGGAGCCCATCTTGCTAAGGCCACTGTAAAACGACTTCTGTATGGGTGAATATCTATTCGCTGCAGGTTGTTAGTAAACTACGAACCGTATCAGCTTACAACAGGTTTGAAATTTTCCTTCCAGCATCCACTTTATCAATTGCTAGACTTAATATGAATTCTTGTTGTAGAACTTTGCTTAAATTTTCTCATGATTTGCTTAGAAGATGTTGCTTTTTCTGCAAAATGTCTGTCATAAGATTTACTTGGGCCCGCCATACCACTGCTACATCAAGTTTCAGTGTTGTATAAAGCTATTGAGCTCTCGCCTTAGTACACAGAAAATGAATGTGAATAGTAGATTCGATTTGCTAAAGAGCAGCAAATCTGATTTACTGGGAAAAATCCTCATTATGTGCAATCACATATTTCTAAAGTCCTGATATATCAGTTAGGATCATTTCAATATGGCTGATCGAGTTTGGTCTAAAATGTTGACTGAAAATATTTTGCTGGATCGGCTCAGATTGCCTTGATCCGCTTATGGTCAGATCACACCCCTGCCTGCTGGTAAGACTGCCCAAGTGGGCCGTATCAGATTTTCTGTTCATTGCCCATTGCATATGAAGTGGTTTTGAGACTAGATGTTTGGTTCACTTTGCATAGTATCTTCATACTAGGAGTTGTGTGTGTTTTGCCAGAACACCCTGCATAGTAATTTACACCTCCCCTCTCATATAGTTGCACCCTGTCACCACCTTCCAGCACATACACAACTCCCAGTTGTTGTGTGCTGCCATTCATCTACATGGTCCTTTTACTACAACACTTGCACTGATTTCCAACCACAATTTGTATATACCACATATATATGTATATATATGAACACCTATATATATACATATGTATATACATATATGCATATATACATAGATATGTATATAAGTATATATATGTCATCTTCCATCTCCCAATCATTTATACCTTGACATACGAACAATTTTCCCATTGACATTCATGTGACAGGTGCAAATTTCTTTCTATTTTTCATATTAATCAAGTGTTTTGCAAGGAATATGTGGAAGATATCATCATTAGGAGTTGTAAATTCAACTCTATGTATTGTAATAGTTAGATCTTTATGAGAATTTACATTTCCTGTTTTAGGTAGAATGAATGAACATCGTAAATATCATAAATTGCTTATTTTCATCCTTTTTACCTTTATTTTTCGAAAATCTCACAAATGGGAACACGAATGGCACATGCACCATTTCGTAAGAGGTAATTAATCCTAAGTTGATGATTTACATCAATAGCCATAGTCAGGATGTAAACAAAACTTAGGATTTTTATCTTTTATAAAATAACATTGGATCCACACTGGATCCTTTTCAAAATTCATCATATTTTCCATAAATATTTTTTTCTTTTATCAGAATTTAATTTAAAATTAATTCAATATATATACCAATGGCCGTAGTCAGGGTATATTGAGAGTTAATTTCATTTTAAATTCTATAAAAGCACCAAAAATGTATTTTATTCTTCTTTTGAATTTAAATATAGATTGTTATATGATACATTTAATGACCATAGTCAGGGATGTATTATATCTTCAATCTTATTTTAATTCATTTAAAGAACGAAATAGCTTTTCAAAATCCAATTTCAAAATTCTTTAAATTCATTCATCATTTAGGATAGAATTGCATCATATTTTCAAAATTCTTTTTCATAAATCCAATTGATTTCCTTCAGATATCTTCTTCACTTCTCAAATCAATTTTCAACCCTTGTAAATTCAAATATCATTTTTAGATTCTAACTTTAAATTCGAAGTCCAATTTGACTTTGAAATTCATTTGTATATCCAAAATTCAAATTCAAATTCAATTCAATATCTCAAGATTCCATTTTCAAAGTTCAATTCAACTTTGAAACCTCTGATTCATCTTCTGATTTCAAGTTCAAAATCAAGTTTATTCTCTTACCTTCAAAATCCAAGTTTTGAGATTGATTCCAAATTCAAGTCTTTTACTAAGTTTCAAATTTAATTCGGGTTTTCAAAAACCAGATCCATCTTCAAAAGTCCCATTTGGACTTTCAGAATCCAAATCCAAAGTTAGATCCTAATCGCAACTTGGATCCGGATTTCCAAGTACAAATTCCACTTTGGATCTCAGATTTCAGATCCAAATCCATTCTAGGATCCAGAATCCAATTTCATCTTGGATCTCAGACTTCAAATCCAAATCTATTTTAGGAAACAAAACCCAATTCTACTTTGGATCTCAAACTTCAGATCCAATTTTATTTTAGGGTCCAGAATCCAATTCCATTTTGGATCTCAGATTTCAGATCCTAAACCCATTTTAAGATCCAAAATTCGTTTTAGGATTCAGAATCCAATCCCATCTTAGATTTCAGATCTTGGATCCAATTCTATTCAGGATCCAGGACTCAACTTCACTTTGGATCTCAGACTTCAGATCCAAATCCATTTTTAGGATCCAAAACCCAATTCGACTGTGGATCTCAGACTTCAGATCCAAATTTCATCTTGGATTCCAGATCTCGAATCCAATTCTATTTAGGATCCAGAACCTAATTCCATTCCCAATTCTAGATTTCAAATCCAATTCCATTTTCAAATCTCATTTGAATTTCCTAAGTCCATTTCTATTTTTAAATACCATTTGGATTTCTCAAATCCATCCAAATTTTAAATCCAATTCCATTTCAAATTTTATCTCTTCTCCTAAATCTAAGTCCAAAGTCCATTTTTCTGAATTTGAAATTTCCTTCCTTTTCCCTTTTATCTCAGCTTCAAAAATCATTCTTTTTAAAACAAGATTTATTTTCCAAACTCTGATTATTTCAAAGACTTAGAACTTCTATGATCTATCTCAAGTTCTAAGTTAGATCTTACCATTCAAAAATCATTTCTTCACTTCATTATCAAAGTTTATCTCAGAACACTTGGAGATTTTCGAATCAATTTTCAAAAAGAGCATACATCCTTATATTGCACAAGCATGATTCTTTGTGCATTTAGATTTAGAACAAGTTCTTAGATAATATTTAGGCAAAGCAAAAGGCATAAGTTCGATCCTTGGTTCGATTACCCCTGGTAAAGGCGCCAGGAACGGTCGAACCTCGTACCGACGAGCGAATCCCATCTCTCCATTTTCCTGCAATATTTCAAAATGGAGGCGAGTAATTTTCTAAATATTTTCAAATCAAGGTCAAGTGAGACCCCGCAAAAAGAGTTCCTCTTTCTCTTCTCTTCTTTTCTTTTCTCTTCTCTCTTCTTTTCTTTCTCTTATTTTCTCCCTTCAAAAAGGAGGAAATAAAGGTTGGAAAGAAAAAGAGAAGGAAGAGAGAGAAATATTACGAGAGGAAATTTTTTTGCGATGATCACAGTTTTGGCAATCGTGATGGGAACCGTCTTTGTCTGGTTCAATCTATGCCTTTCTTTGCTTTGATATTATCTAAGTCTTTATTCTATAAATGTCAACTTTATTTCCATGCAAACCTTAGGAGCCTAGACTCTGTCCTAAGCTGACCTCATTGCATATAGGATCTAAGTATGGTTTGGTAGGGCCATATTGAGGAGATTATTCCATGTTCACATTAGACTTAGGTCTGAAATACAACTCTCCTCAATTCTAGGGATTGAATGCAAACAATGTATGCAAGTGTATGCTTCTTTTCATTTAAATTCTATCTCTTTTAGGACTTGCATTAGAGCTTTCTGGTTTTATTGCATGTTGAACATATTTTTGAAAACATCCCTACCTATATTGTCCCGGTCTTTACGTTGCTGGGATGTCTCACTAAACCATAGTTTGAGAGAGAGCCTCAGAACTGGGCCACTTATTTGGGTTCACACCTCCCTACCATGTACCTAAGGGCCATAGTCCGAGGTATATCGGTAGGTGCTCAAGGATGTTGGGAAGCCATTACCTTAGAACCGGAGAATTATTTCTATGCCACGTACTTTAAGCTTCGGCTTGAGTATATCGACGTACCTTAATTGGAATCAAATGATCTGAACCCTAGAGTTAGGATTAAGGTCCTACAAGCCATTTCAAAATATTGCATTTAGAATCAGCCTTTAGGGAGTGCTGTGTGCGCATCCTTGTTTGTGCAGCTCTGATTGTGCGATGTTTTCTTGTATTCTTTTATATATATATATATATCAAACCTTCTCAAAACTCTGGGTATATTATTCAAAATTTTCTCTTATTTTCAAAAACCTCAGGTGTATATTTTTCCTTTTCCTACATTCTTTTTTCTCTTTTATCAAAATTTTCTTTAAAAACCCTGAAAATTCTTTTTCTAAATCCTTGATCTTTCAAAAATTTCTAGGAGTTGTGTCTATCCTCTTTCTCATCAAAGAGTCTATCCGTAAGTCCTGCATTCTATTTAATTCTCTTCTTCTTTGCCACAGTATCATTCCGATGGCGTCTGATTCCTCTGATGCTGTCTTTTCCAAATATCATGTCTTCTATCAAATAAGGGAAGGAACCCCGGATCATCGGGTCATCCAGTCTCGTTCCTTCTTCCCTCGGTGGTATTATTCCTGGTTTGCCACCTTCTCGCGTATGTTTCCAGACCACTTGGATGATTGTGGATTGGAGATAGCATCGGCAGTGGGAAAGTGAACCATCAATGCCAGTTTGATTCAGGCTATGGCAGAACGGTGGAACCCGCGTACCTGCACATTCTGGTTCCCGTGGAGAGAGATGACTCTGCTAATGGATGAGTTCAGTGACATCATGGGATTGCCAGAACCAGCTGGTTAGCGAGATGAACCGGTCGAGCAGTAGTTCCTGATCAATGTCAAGGGGATAGACGTTCGAGAAGCATTAGCCAGAGCGACAGGGAGCAGATCTTGGCCTCTCACCGAGATCAATGGAAGTCAGTTCATTGATTTGTTTGGACTCTATCACAAGTATGGAGCCTACGAGGAAGTTGACACCTTGTCCCGAGCAGCGAAGGAAAGAATCTAGCACGCCATGGTCCTATATACAGTACGATTAGCATTCTTTCAAGACGGTCAGAATTTCATCGCTATCAGAGTTGCTCAACTCTTTTGAAGATGGGGAAGCAAGCAAACCCGTCAGCTTTCAGTGTCTATGGCATCTCTAGCCTTTCTCTACAGAGGCCTAGCTTGTTTTTCCCTCAGAGAGACCATTTTGGTAGAAGGATGCACGTATGCCTTGCAGTCGTGGTTCCTGCGACATGTTCCATCGAAGGCCAGTTCCTTCAGATTCAGCATAAAGAAGCCGAAGTCTGTGGTTCAGTACCGAACTTTGATTCAAAGTCTGCATCAGGAAAAGATCATTTGGGATTACTTTGACAGATGAGAATCAGTTTCTCGTTACACTTATGCTCGTAGCAAGTGTTACAGATTGCTTGGCCCTTTCTTCTGTGTCGACTATCAGCCAGAGAGGTGTCTCAGACAGTTCTCGCAACGGCAGATTCGTGTCGACACTCGCTTCCCGATAGGCCACATGCCAGAATTTGATCTGCAGTCGGATCAGTGGTCTGGGGCATACCATTTAACCAAATACACTTGGGACTCCTTCATTCCTTTGTCTATATTTCCTGGACCCAATGTAACTTCTGGATATCAAGAATGGTGGCAAACTGTTTGCCCACCTTCTCTTTGTATTTAAATTTTGTCATCAATAAAAATGCAACTTTGTGCTCTGTTAAAAAGCTCTTTATGGCCAAAATTTCATTCTTTTATCTTGTTTTATATGGTCAAGATGCTCGTGACAACCTCATCCCTAGTGATGAGATTTTTTCTTCCATTCTTTTGCAATTATCTCTTATCATAATGGACGACCTCTTCTAGGTAACAAGGCACATTTTCGTTACCACAAAATGGTGACACAATTATCACAAAATTTGTGGTGACCCGATCCCTGTTGATGGGATAACTTGTTTAATTGTCTATCAATTCCTCCTTTCTTGTCTTTTTCTCAAAAGGTCGCATTTTCAAAAATTCCTCCGAGCTCTAACCATTCCCTTTATTCTACAGAAATCATTGGCATTGACAAAATGGTTCAGACCAGAGCTGGAAAAGAGACTGCTCCTCAACACAGCGACAGCAAAGCCGAGGCAACAAACTCTCCTAAGTCAGTTAGAGGGCAGAATCAGAACAAAACCGATGATATAGATCCTGCCATGTACAACCTGTTTAAGAGAATGATGACCAAAATGATGTCAGAGCAAGCTCAGTCCAGTCAAAAGAAGGTCGTTCCGAAGAACAAACCGAAAAAGAAAGCTGTGAAAAAACCAGTCAGGATCGTCATAAAGAAAGTCCAGCCTGACATCACTTCTGAGGAATCAGAATCAGCCGAAGAAGAATCAGAAGAAGAGGAAGAGCAGTTTGTTTACCATCAGAATCCTCCGCAGCAATTCGTAAAGATCGTCGCAAAACCCGAATCTGTAAATAAGCCTATTCCAGTTAATGATCCAATGCACGAGCAGATGAGGGAAATGACTCAAGCCATTAAGGATATTCAGGCCAAAAGCAAAGGCAAGCAAACTTACTCTGGTGAGGATTTTTACAATGGCCTAGATGGGGATGACAATCTGGAAAATCTCCCTCGGAAGTTCCACAAGTTTGACGAAACCAGCAACCTGAAGGCTCATTTGGCCACTTTCTATGCTAAGTGCGGCCATTTCAGGAAGGATAACCGAGTGTTATTCATTTGCTTTCCTCGCAGCCTAGAGAGTGTAGCATCCAGGTGGTATGTAGAACACATTAATCCTATCGAACTACGAGAGTTCAATAAAGTTGTTAATTTGTTCATTGAGCACTTGATGTTCAATGTTGAAGCATCACTAACTCTCAACCATCTGTACAATTTAAAACAGAATGAGAATGAGAAAGCTAGCAAATTCATTCACAGATGGAGAAGCACCTGTAACAGAATGAAGGTTCCCGTCCCAGAAGAGTATGCCCTACAGATTATTTTAAACAACTAAGCTCAGCCTCTGAGGAACCTCATTTCTACCTCTCCTGCCAAATCATTCATCAAGTTGATTGAGAGAGCCGAGTGGCTCGAGACCGGATTAGATAACGGCCTCTACGAAGGGTACCCATTTGTCAGAGGTAACCCCGATCAGAAGAAGAAGGCACACGTCGCCTACTCTACAGAGTTTTCAGATCATGACAGTAACTCTAACAGCAAGAAAAGCAAGAGAAACTACCGAAAAGACTCCGGACCCCCTAAGGCTGAAAGCACCAATTTGGCAGCTCAAAAAGGAAAATTTGTAAAGCCGCAGTCTGTCCAAGCAGCGCCACAGCCTGAAGCGAGGCAGCAAGAAAAACCAAAGCATGAAGGTTGGAGTTATGATCGGGAGTTCACAACTTTGGAACAATCCCGCGAAGACATCCTTGAGTACATGTTGTCCAAGGGGATAATCAAACTCCCCAAGGTCGCAGAGCCTCCGGTCGCTATGGGCAAATGGACTGACAAATTATGCAAATTTCACCAGACTGTGGGGCATGACACAGAGCACTGTTTTGTCCTTGTGATCATCGCAAAATTTTTTCTATTCTCTTGTGGTTTCTCTCTCTTCCTTCTCTTTTCTTTTTCTAAACTCTTATTTTCCTCCTTTTTGAAGGGAGGGAAATAAAAGACAGAAAAGAAAGAGAGAAGAGAAAAGAAAGAAAGAGAGAGAGAAGAGGAACTATTTTGCGCGGTCTCACTTGACCTTGATTTGAAAAGTATTTATAAATTTAACTCGCCTCCGTTTTGAAAATGTTGCGGGAAAAATGGAGAGACGGGATTCGCTCGTCGGTACGAGGTTCAACCGTTCCTGGCGCCTTTACCAGGGGTAATCAAACCAAGGATCGAATCTATGCCTTTTGCTTTGCCTAAATATAATCTAGGAATTTATCCTAACTCTAAATGCACAAAGAATCATGCTTGTGCAATGCAAGAATGTATGCTTTTTTGAAAAGAATGTTTTGAAAATTTTCAAGTATTCTGAGATGAACTTGGTAAGGGAGTGAAGAAAATGATTTGAATCTAACTTTAGAACTTAAGATAGATCAAAAGAAATTCTAAGTCTTTGAAGTAGATCAGAGTCGGAAGAATAAATCTTGATTTTTTAGAAAGAATGATTTTGAAGCTTTGAAATGAAAGGAAATAAAGTTTCAAAGTCAGGAATGGACTTTGAATTTGAATTTTGATTTTAGGAAAGGAAATGAATACTTTGAGATGGAATTGAATTTTAAATTTTGAAGTTTGAAATTTGAATGGACTGAGAAAATCAAATGGTATTTAAGAATAGAAATGGATTTAAGGGATTCAGATTAGGTCCGAAAATGGATTTAGAATCTAAAATTGGAATTGGATTCCGGATCCTAAACAGAAAGGGATCCGTGATTTGGAATCCCAGATGGACTTGGGTTCTGGATCCTAAAATGGAGTGGATCTGAAGTCTGAGATCCAAATGTAGAATTGGGTTCTGGATCCTAGAATGGATTTGGATCTGAGATTTTGAATGGAATTGGATCCAAGATTTGGGATCTAAGATGGAATTTTGGACCTGAAATCGGAGATTTAAAGTAGAAGTTTGGATTCTGGATCCTAAAAATGGATTTTGGATCTGAAAACTGAGATCCAAAAGTGAAATTGGGTTCTGGATCCTAAAATAGGTTTGGATCTAAAGTCTGAGTTCCAAAGGTAGAATTTGGATTCTGGATCCTAAAGGGGAATTGGATCTGAAGTCTGAGATTCGATATGAATGTTGAATCCTGGATCCTAAAATGGATTTGGATTTGTTAAATTCAGAAGATGAATTAAGAATTCCAAATTTAGAATTTTGAATATACAAATGAATTTCAAAGTCAAATTGGACTTTGAATTTTGGGGCTTGAATTTGGAATTTAAAAGAGGAATCAAGAATCTCAAAGTTAAAAATTTGAACTTTGAATTTTGATTAGGGTTTTGAATATAAAATGAATTTTGGAATTTCAAAGTCAAATTGAACTTTGAAATCTGATTTGAATTTGAATAAAAAATGAATTTGAAGTCTCAAAGTTAAATTAGAACTTTGAGATTGAAAAATGAAATTGAATTTTAAAAATGATAAGAATTGAAGATAAATTGAGGAAGATATTACATCACTTGGAGTTTTTAAAAAATGAATTTTGAGAAATATGATGCAATTCTATCCTAAATGATGAATGAATTTAAAGAATTTTGAAATTGGATTTTGAAAAGCTATTCCATTCTTTAAATGAATTAAAATAAGATTGAAGATATAATACATCCTTGACTATGGTCATTGAATGTATAATATAATAATCTATATTTAAATTTAGGTGAAGAATGAAACACATTTGGTGCTTTTATAGGATTTAAAATGAAATTAACTCTCAATATACCCTGACTATGGTCATTGGTATATATTTTGAATTAATTTTAAGTTAAATTCTGATAAAAGAAGGAAATATTTGAAAATATGATGATTTTTGAAGAGGATCCAGTGTAGATCCAATGTTATTTTATAAAAGGTAAAAATCCTAAGTCTTGTTTACATCCCAACTATGGCCGTTGATGTAAATCATCAACTTAGGACTAGTTTACCTCTTATGAAATGGTGCACGTGCCATTCGTGTCCACATTCGTGAATTTTTGAGAATAAAGGAGAAAATATGAGAACAAGTGATTCATGGTATTTATAATGCTCATTCATTCTATCTAAAACTGGAAATATAAATTCTCATTTAGAATCTAATTTATTACAACATATAAAATCGAATTTACAACTCCCAATAATGATCTTTTTCCACATATTCCCTGCAAAAACACTTGATTAGTAAGATACTACACATAGAAAAAGGATGAAGATACGATCTTAGAGATAGAAGGTGGATGTACTCATTTATGTTCTAATGAGAACACCGATACAAAATTTTACATGCTTATATTAACAAATGAAATGCCCATATATATCTATATATCTATCTATATATATATATATATATATATATATATATATATATATATATATATATATATATATATGTGTGTGTGTGTGTGTGTGTGTGTGTGTGTGTGTATAAGTATAGCTAATGAGATAATGGCTTCTCAAGCCAATGAAAACCTATATGTGAGGATAGCCGATGGCATCAACAAGGGTGGACAGCGGCTAGTGATGGTGATGGACATGGTGGCTTCAGCAATGCCCAGCATTGCTGCAGGTAAACGATTGTTGCGTTACAGCAATGCTAAGCATTGCTGTAAGTGATGAATGGTGTTACAGCAATGCTAAGCATTGCTGTAAGTGGCTGAGTGTTACAGCAATGCTAAGCATTGCTGTAAATGATGAATGGTGTTACAGCAATGCTAAGCATTGTTGTAAGTGACCGGGTGCTGTTGGAGGTGATGGAGGCTGTGCATAGGGCAATGGAGTGTTGGGCAATGGAGAGGTGAAGTGGATGCTATTATGGGGTCGGAATAGCGACAATCGTGGCATTTGACAGGACTGTAATAGCTGATTTTATATGATGAAAAGCACCACAAGAAGGTAGTGACATAAAGAAGACCCTTCAAAAGATTATAAAAAAAAATTCAATTGAACATTAGCTAGATTCTCTATAACATACTAATCCCAAGAAGTGTCCATAGAGAAACTATGTTATAGGATCCCAATTATGATATGAACTCCTAATTGTTTGAAGACATCCATGCAAATCCTTTTGCACTTGGTATGTATGGAATTTTTTTTTTTTTAACAATTGCTAATTACAAGGAGTATGAAATATCAGTATAATGATCAACTGAGACCTCTGTATGCTGTCTCTTTTTTTTTTATATACCAAACTATGGGTAGTCCTTGGGACTTGAACCCAGGATCTTTGGTTGAATCCTTTGCACCTCTATTGGTCCTTTCTCTATTTTTATAGGATTGATCACGGTGGTCCAGTTATGACCCTTGACCCACTGTTAACTAGTTAATGTAAATGATTATGCAGCAGTGCAAAAGCCCTTCTAATTAAGAGATTGTTGGGTTCTCTCACTCCCAAAACCCAGGATGCACTTACTCTCTTTTCTACCAACTTGACCTACAATTATCCCTCTTCTTTAGTAGTAAGAGGTCAGCATATTCGTCCTATACTCAACACAAAATTTTTTTTTATTTACAGGCTCCCAGTAATCAGAGGTGTAAAACAATATTCTCATAATGAATCTCAATGCATTTATGTTAGATCAATCAAGCAGTTTATAATGAATCAAAGGTAATTATTGGATTCCAGAGGAAACAGATGAGGGGAATACTGAAATAGTGAGGATGCTACAGCGCAATGAAACTACAACAGTAAAACTGATTTTAACAATAATGGTTTATCGACAGATTGATGGCAGGCCAGCCAAAAAAATGAGCAGCAAATGAGCAGGCGAATCAAGTAAACACTAAATGAACTAATAACTATCATGGATGAATCAATCAGGATAGCAAATAAGGTCAGTAAAAAAAAAATAAGCAGTTTGAAATGCGATGGATGAATTTAGATGGGGATGATTTCACCTTGTTATTATGCAGCCTTGACAAACAGGTCATATGAAAGGATAAATTTCCTTGGTCTTTCAGCAAAACCCTGGTAATCCATATTGTTAAATAATTTTGTGCTCCAATGTCTTCAGATTGGTGTATGAACCAGAGTTTATTGATTTAAAGGAACCAATAGGGGTGATACCCAGGGTAACGATTCGCTTGATGCTCAATGCAAAATAAAGAAAAGGTCTGCTAAAGGCTTGATAACGCTGACTACAAAAGGGGGTGAGGGGCCATAAACCTTATCTGCCACTAAGGCAACTTTTATTGCTGCTCCTTTAAATATGCCACGCCTAAAATCTTAATAAAATGGGGCTGACGCCCATATGATTGTTGCAACAACCGTGATGGACATTCACACAGACGATGCTTGATGGACGAAAATGCTAAATGGCAGCATGACAGAGAATAAAAATGTGGCTGTAACGCTAATGCAGGAATATTAGCAAAGGTTAACATAGTGCTGAATCAAGAAGCTTGATACTTATGGATGTAAATAATGCATAAAGAAGGAAAAAAAAAATGTGCTACTATAAATCAGATACAGAGCATAAACAAGAAGATGATAAGTAGACAAGCGAATGACGATTGAATCTAATGGCACCAACAGTGCCAATGCACGACTGGATCGATTCACTGGAGGTTGTAAACTGATATGGGAAATGAGGAAAGATTCTGTAAATCGTGAATGAAATGATAGAATAAAAGAAAAGAAAGAAAGAAAAAAAATAAAAAAATTAGAGAAATATATATATCGAAAATGCAATTAGTGAAACCAAGGTTGTGAAGTGCTTTGAGATATAGATGGGTATTATGAAGGAATGCGCATCCCACGGCAGCCATTAGCCCAGCTTCGTAAATGGATAAACAAGTGTATCTTATAGAACAGGGATTTGACTAAGGGAACAACTCTGATGTTGACTTAAATCTAATGTAGATGCAGTGTTGAACTGAATACAATTCCAAGCTCGATGCAAAGGATATATTACGTGTGATGCATAAAACAAGATAATGATTATGATAAAATCAAATTAAAACAGAGAATCGACTATGCAGACACCCTAAAACAAAAACAAAACGAAAGGGCAATCCAGAGACAAGCTGCAGAAAGGGGAAATAAATATTGGAATCGGGAAGTTCCGTTAATATAGCAGTAGATGGGTCGATCTTGCCATATGCAAGATGATCTCATCATTGATGCTTTAAAAAAAAAAAAAAGAACGAAAGAGGAGACATCCAAACAATAGAATACATTAGGTAGAGGAGCAAATATATTTTTTTTTTTTTTGCAGGAACTTGAAGAGGGGAGATAACCACTTACCTGCGATTTTGCTGGGATAGCCGGCTTCAATTCCCTCAAAGGGGAGGCCCCAGGGAGAGGAGGATCGGTGCGTAAGGTAAACAACGGATCAAACCGGAACTTGGATCAACAGAGATTGAGAGGATATAGAAATCCTTTTAGTCTGGATGGCCGAAAGATTGATCGTTTGTGGCCTTGCCTATTGCCTAGAGTTCTTGGGGAAGATCGGCTTCCTTCAGGCGATGGGAAAGAAGAACCAGGGAGGAAGAGAAAAGGAACAACTCGAAGGAGACGGATGATAATGGAGAGGCAGGAGACGGATTTCCTTTGCTTGATCAGAAGAGATATGAGAGAAGGCAAATCAGAAGTAGAAGGGAGAAGAGGAAGAAGACCGGAGGTGTGGTGAAGACCCATCCCTAATCCTCCTGCGTGCTCTCTTTTTAAAGGAGAAGCAGAGGATTCGAGAGACAAATATTGTTGGAGATGGAGGTCCATCCAACGAGGAAGATGGTGATGGAGGATGCGCGGGAGGAGGGCCGTTGCCATTTTCTTCAATTTGCAAAGAGGGGGCTCCTTTTCAAAAATTTCCTAAAAAATGGTTTTTGTTTTCAAAAAGAGGTTTCAAGAGAGGGTTTTAACAAAAAGTTTAAAAAGGAGGGTAGATTACATAGTTTCTGAAATTTTTGGATTTTTGATTTTCTTATTATTATTTTTTTTGTTCTTTTCTGAGTATTTTGATTTTTTTTGTATTTTTGGAATAAAAATATGAGAAAATAAAGACTAAACCCTAATTTTTTTGTATTTTTCTAACAAGAATATTTACAAAAGTATCTTCCTGAGAATTTCAGACCATTTCGGGAAAATTTCTTCAAAAAAAGAGGGTTGGGACCCCGGTTTTGAGAAAATGTTCAAGTTTTGACACTCGAATCGAGAAATGTGATTTGATGGATCCAAACAGATGTCGGATGGACTGTCCGAGCTATTTAAAACTATTTTTGGTATTTTCTGTATTTTTAATTTAAAATTTGAACAAGGAGATTCAGATTTGGATCTGGACAATGGATCCAGACCCGAAATCAATTTAAACATATAAAATGAATTTAATTTCAATAAAGCTTGAGAAATATATTGGAATTTAGATTTAAAAGAGACTCAATTGCTCAGAAAATGATATCAGGGGCAAAAAGGGAATATTTAAAAGATTTTGAAAAATTTGGGGTGTTCACAGTCCTGAAGAACATCATTTAGGACTGTATTGAAAAGAACTTGTTAATCGAAGATGAGGAAGAACAGCTAGAAATCTTGTCCAAGCCATTTCTTAAACACTCTGCATTGGTGATTTCAGTACAAACAATCTTTTTCAAGAACAGTATCCAGCCGTGTTCCAATCAGGACGTTCGGGATCAACATCAGGTCCTGGTCCTTCGTCCAGCGTAGTCTTCCGCCAAGAGGGTGGATATTACTGCATTTTTTAGCAACAAAAAAACAACCAAGGAACCAACCAAAGTGATGGCCGAAATTGCCAAGCTAGTCCCCAGGATTCCGAAGCGCTTTATCATGGCGGCTTTGAAGAAAGATGAAACTTCAGGGTCATTTCAGAAGCCAATTACGGCTCTATCCAACATTTCTATCTTGGATCTGACCCATGCTTCCCCAGAGCATCAGCAAGTGCTAGAAGATCTAGTCAGAAAGATCAAGGTCAAGCCTAGCACAACATCGCAAGATATGGCGCAGATCGTCAACCAGGCCATGATGAACACACCCATTACATTTTCTGATGAGGATTTGCCAAAGCCTCATTCTTTCCATAACAACGCCTTATACATAGTGGTGTGAACCAGAGGCATGACAGTCCCTCATGTATTAGTTGATGGAGGTAGCAGCCTCAACCTTTGTCCCGAGATGACAACCAAGGCCTTGGGACTGAAAGAAGAAGAATATACCCCGGATCCAATAACGATCTATAGTTTTGACAACCATGGGCAGACATCCAAGGGAAAAATATTCCTCAAAATTTTCATCAATTATTCAGTGCATACTGTCCTTTTCCACGTAGTAAATGTGCCACCTACATACAATCTTTTGCTCGGGCGCACTTGGATCCACAATACCAATGTTGTCCCTTCAACCCTTCACCAATGCATTAAATGGTCGAAGGGAGGCATGATCACCACGGTCCTAGGAGAGGATCCAAAAGAAAGACTCCCGCAGCCAATGATTCCCCGTCCTACTTTCACTGCCTACATCCCAAGCACCAGGGAAGTCGATGAAATCAATCTGAGTGAAAGCCTGGACATCCTGAAGTTAAAAGAAGTCCAACCGACAGAAACCGTGGCAGCAGTAACCTAGTGGCAGAGACCTCGCTTCTTCAAGTTAGGCGGGCGCCTTGATTACACTTCACTCAAAGATCACCCTCTTTTCTCTCAGTTCTCGAAAACTAAGAGAGGGTTTGATCTTCTGATGAAGCACGATTATCAGCCCTTCAGGGGCCTGAGCAGAAATGAAGACGGCATTCTGGAGCCGATCGTCCCCGCTCGACATATTGATAATACAGGCTTGGGTTTCACCGGTCAGTCTTCCGGCAGAAAGACCACCTTCATCAAGGGAGCCCAGTGAAGAAGACAATGCCAGTGTTTTCTGCTTTCTTTTCTTTTCATGTCATCTTGTAGGGGCACAAAATCTGCCCCAGTTTCCTTCTTTTCTTCAAAGCATATGTAAATATCAAGGATATTTCAAATCAATGAAATTTTGATTCCTATTTCTCATCTTGGTGTTCACAAATTCTTTGCTTGTCATTCTTTGTGTCTGTACAAAAGGCTATTTTCAAAACCTTTTATCCTTTTCTCAAAAACCATTTTTGCGCTTTCAGGATTGCCTAAATTGCTCAAAAAGCTTGTTATCAATACCAACTTTTTTCAAAATAAATCCAACTCGGCGAGAATTTGCAAGGCAAAAGCAGGGGCAGAAGTCAGCAAGATAACGGGGCAGATCAAAGAGTTAGCAGAATTCAATTCAGCGATTCAAGAATTGCCAGAATTTGCCAGTATTCAGAAGCAGGACGAACCATCGCCGTTGGTTCAAGGTCCGACAAAGGATGTCAACATCGGTTCAGAAGATGATCTAAAAATCCTCAAAATTGCCTCTAGCTTAAGTTCAGATGAGAAGGAAAGGCTCGTCTATTTTCTAAAGCAGCATCAGAAAGTCTTTGTCTGGACTTATGAGGATATGTCGGGCTTGGATCCCAAACTGGTCGAGCATCATCTCGCGCTGAAACCGGATTGCAAACCAATCAAGCAGAAATTGAGAAAGATGGATCCCAGAGTAGCACCGCAAGTTAAAGAAGGACTTGAGGAATTGCTAAAAGCAGGATTCATCCGGACTATCGAATACCTAGACTGGTTGGCGAACATTGTGGCAGTTCCCAAAAAGAATGGAAAAGTCTGAATTTGCATTGACTTTAGAGATCTGAACAAGGCCACCCCAAAGGATGATTATCCACTTCTCAACATCCATCTTTTGATCGATAGCACGACAGGCCATGCCTTGTTTTCCTTTATGGATGGATACTCAGGCTACAATCAGATCAAATTGGCCGCTTGTGACTAATCAAAAACTTCTTTTACCATGCCTTGGGGCACATTTTGCTACACAGTCATGCCGTTTGGGCTCAAGAATGTTGGGGCAACCTATCAGAGAGCAATGATAGTTATTTTTCATGACCAGATGCATAAGAACATGGATGCCTATGTGGATGACATCCTGGTCAAGTCAAAAGAAGGAGAGGATCATCTTGATGCTCTCAGCCAAGTCTTTGAAAGACTTATTCTCTACAAGTTGAGACTCAATCCGCAGAAGTGTGTCTTTGGAGTAGAGTCAGGCAAACTACTTGGCTATATGATCAGCAAGAAAGGCATAGAGGTGGATCCTGCCAAGGCAAAGGCAATCATTGATATGCCGCCTCCCACCAATCTCAAAGAACTGCGAAGCCTTCAGGGTCACATTCAGTCTATTCGGCGCTTCATCTCAAATTTGGCCAGGAGATGTGAGCCCTTCAATCACTTGTTGAGAAAAGAAGTGAAATTTGAGTGGGGATCAGAATGTCAACTCTCATTTGAGCGCATTAAGCAGTACCTCCTCAATCCACCAGTTCTGAAGCCACCAGAACTTGGAAAGCCGCTGCTCTTATATATTTCTGTCAATCAGAATGCTTGTGGCGGATTTCTTGCGCAGTATGAGGAAGGCAGCCGAATAGAGCATGCCATCTACTACATAAGCAAGACTTTCATTGATTATGAGAAAAGATACTCTCAGATGGAGAAGACATGTCTAGCCTTAGTATGAATGTGTCAGAAGCTGAGACATTATTTGTTAACATCAGAAATCAAAATTTTATCAAGGTTCAATCCTCTCAAGTACATCCTTGAGAAGCCTTTCCTTACTGGACGGATTGGAAAATGGCAAGTCCTCCTGATGCAATACGACTTGGAGTATGTTTCTCAGAAGTCAGTCAAGGGTCAGTCCATCGCAGATCAGTTGGCAGATTTTCCATTGACAGAAGAGATCAAGGCAGAAGATGATTTTCCCGATGATCACATCTGCAATATTCAAGAGTTCCTAGTTTGGACCCTTTTCTTTGATGGAGCTAGAAACATGTCTGGTATAGGGATTGGGATCTTGTTGATCACCCCCGAAAAGGAGATGATCCCTTATTCCTTCAAGCTCAATTTTCAATGTACTCACAACATGGCCGAGTATGAAGCTCTAATACAAGGCCTCAAAATTTTGCAAGAATTCAATGTCAAGAGAGTACATGCCTTTGGCGATTTGTTACTTGTTGTCAGCCAAGTTAATACAGAATGGCAAGAAAAGGATTCAAAGTTGATTCCCTATCAGAAGATTGCCTTAGCTCTCATAGGCAACTTTGAGGAATTTCAACTCAATCACGTCAAAACAGAATACAATCACATAGTAAATGGCCTAGCCTGTTTAGGCTCCATTTTATCGTTCAAAGACAGTGAATCCTGTCGTTCCTTTGAAATCGGTTGACTTGATCAACCTGCCTACATTCCATCTGAACAAGTGAACCAAGCCACTCAGAAAGAGAAGCCTTGGTACCAGGACATCAAAAATTTTATCAAAACTGGTGAATTTCCATCAGGAATGCCAAGAAAGGAGCAACGTACAATCCAATGCATGTCGGCCCGTTATTTCATCCTTGCCAATACTTTTTACCGCCGTGGATTCAGTTCTGAGTATGCTAGATGCTTAGATAAGGATGAAGCCATGGAAGTTGTCCAAGAGGCACATGAGGAAATTTGTAGCGGTCACGTCGGCTACCAAATGCTCGTCAAGCAGATTATCCGAGCGGGGTATTACTGGAAAACCATGCAGCAGGATTGCCATCGATTTGTGAGGAAGTGCGTCAAGTGTCAAATGCATGCACCTTCCATTCATGCGTCAGCCGCATATTTGCAGTCTGTGGTTTCCCCCTGGCCTTTTTCAATGTGGGCCTTCGACGTAGTGGGTCCGATCACTCCTTCAACTTCAAATGGCCACCGATATTTCCTCGCAGCTATAAAATACTTCACCAAATGGGTCGAAGTTGTAACTCTGCAAATAGTAGAAGGCCGACATGTGGTTTCGTTTATTCATAAGAATCTTCTTTGCCGCTTTGGCGTCCCACATGATATCGTGTCAGACAATGGCAGTCACTTCAAGAATGAGAGGATGAAGACCTTTTGCTCAAAGTTCAGGATTCATCACCACTTCTCGGCTCCGTATTATCCCCAAAGGAATGGCCAAGCAGAGGCCACCTGTGAACACCCCAAATTTTTCAAAAGTCTTGTAAAAATGACCCTTTTGCCCCTGACTCCATCTTCTGAGAAAATCAAAACAATTTCAAAGCTAAATTTCAGTCATTCTTCAGATTTTCTAAATTAAATTTCACATTAGTGTGTTCAAAATCAATTTCGGATCCGAATCCTGGATCTTAAATCCATATTTCCTCAAAAAACGGATCCAAACCCGTTTCAGAAGAAATTTTCTCAAAATAGCTTTAAAATTTTCAGAAAAATTTCCTTTTGTAAATATTTTTGCAAAAAAAAAAAAAAACACAAAAAAAAATTAGTTTAATCTTTGATTTCTCGTAAAACTTTAGGATTTTATTCTAAAAATACAAATTTTTTTTTTTTTTGAAAAAAAAAGAAAAAAAAAAAGAGAGAGAATGGAAAATTTCAAGAAAAACGAATGAGTTTAAACTTTTTAAATTCGATTTTGCTAAAAAAATCATTTTTAAAACATTTTTATGAAAAACTTTGTTAAAGAGAGCCTCTTTTTGGAAAAATAAAAAATTCTCACAAATAAACCCTCCGATTGCCTCTATCGCCCTTCTCCTTCGTCCATCATCAAAAAATCGCACGCCTCCATGTGCGTTCCTCCCTCTGGAAACATCCATGGCCTCCACCCTTCGATCCTCTTCTTCCCCCGATCGATCCATCATAAACCCTCGATCGCCAACGGCCTGGCACACTCCATTTCTCCACCTTCAATCGCCAACGGCGCACAACCTTTTCACCTCAGCCATCGATCTGCAACCGAAAGAGGCTCCTTCTCGAACCATCGTTTTCCCCTATAAAAAGAGCGACGCAGAGAAAAGAAAGGGGCGAAAAAAAAAGGGGATACCGATCATCTCCTGATCTTCTGAGGCATACACTTTCCGGCAAGCATCGATCCATCACCAAGCTTCCTCTACAAAAACCCATCACCCATCTTTCTACCTTCAACCCTCCTACGACAGCCATCCATCCATCCATCTTCACACAGTTGGAGAAAGGTCGATCCGACCCCGAATTTTCAAGAAGACAGCAACAACCGATCGAATCAATCAATAGGGAAACTCCATTGCAAATAAAAATAAGGAAGGATTTCTCTCAAGACCTCTGCTGTTGTTCGAAGGAAGGTAAGCCCTTCATTCCCTTCCCTTCTCATTTCTTTGTAACTTCCCTCTGTCTTCATTTCTCATAAAAACCTAATACCCTTATATTTTCAGCCCTACGTATCTTGGCATTAGAGCAGGGCTCGATCTGTGCATAGCAGATTCGACCCTCTCATTGCAACATTTAATAGGGATTTATCCCACATCTTCTCCTCTTTGTTAATTCCTCCTTGAGCCCCTTTAGTTTTGCTTTCAAGTTCGTGCTATGCTCAATTCATTGTCGTAATAACCCCTGGGCTCATGTTGTTTATTATAAATTTGTGTTTTCCTTCGTAACACTATATTTTGTTATTTATTTTCTTTCTTTTCTTTTCTTTTCTTTCAGTCGATTGATTTCCTTTTTTTTTCGGATTCATGTTTTCTTCATCCCTTTATGAATCGTTTTTTTTTTTTTTTACGACTGCATTCTTCTGTAATTGTTTCATAAGATGCATAGTCCGTGGCTTCATTGCCATTTTGTCATATGAGCATTCTCGTTTCTCTGTCTCATGATTTCTTTTCCACTTTCAGTATTTTTATTAATTCTATTTATAGCAGGCGGCATCAGCATTATGTGCCTGGCGTGAATCCTTTTCACACAGCATCATATCATTTTATGGCCATGATTCTCATAATTGCTCACCAGCAAACTCGTTTTCTCTATACTTTTCTTTTAGATTCTAGTCTACTTAAAATTTTGTTTTAAATAATTATAATTGCTATTTGGATCTAGTATTATTATTGTTCTCTTCTTCTTTTTTCTGCAGTTTGTTCATTTTTTTTAGTCTTCAGTTCTTTTAGTTCATTCGTTGATGTCATTCTGTTGCATCTAGCCATTTAAGTTGTTTTGTTCATTTATTTGATACGTTGTGATGGAATCATTTGAAATCACCCGGCTCCTTTGATTTATCAATCTCATACATTGGTTTCTTCTGTTCAGCGTCATCTTATTTGTCTACAACATTTTGTTTCACTCATTGATCTATTTGGTTTATCCTTGTATTCTTTCAAATATCTGCAGTTTCCCCTTTATCTCTTTGTCTAGAATATCAATATTGAATATTCATATTAACAGCAAAGTTTTCATTGCCGGCGCTAGTTCTCTCTGGGCTATCCAGTTATGCTCATGGTCCGATAGGCTATGGCTGGGTGAATTTCAAAGGCTATATGCCTTGGCTGCCAAGGAAAGAGCAATACTACCGTGAGAAGTCATTTTGCATGAGCTCATGTTATCATAAGCCTGTGGGTTGTATATTACATGTAGTCGTTTCTTTGGTTTATGCAATATTCTGTGTGATTGATGGGTAATGCTTCCTGC
Source organism: Nuphar pumila (assembly GCF_984573655.1). Taxonomy (NCBI): domain Eukaryota; kingdom Viridiplantae; phylum Streptophyta; class Magnoliopsida; order Nymphaeales; family Nymphaeaceae; genus Nuphar; species Nuphar pumila. The sequence continues at coordinate 49,086,778 of NC_143257.1, read as the reverse complement.
TAAGGCTGTTGTGCAATTTGCTCTGGGTCAAAGAACTCCATGGATGGAGAGAGATGGGCTCTGCTGTCTAGGAATATACCTAGGACATGAGACCACTTGTAAAGATTTCTTGGTAGAGCACAGATGGCTGGGATATTAAAATCAGCCCTATCATAACAAAAATAGAAATTTTACAGTTAAATGTATTGTGGATAATTCCAAGGCTTTATAATGTATACCTGTAGCTTTTGATCTAACACCATGACACCAGTTGACCATATAGGATCCAATTCAAGATGCCCACTACAACCTAGACTTACCAGAGTCAATTTTCCATCAGTTTATCTGCACATTTCAGCCACTAATGGACGTTTGTCTGCTAACATTTGCATTTAACATTAGGTCAAGGACTTGCAGCCCATATATTGTGGCTCCATTTTCTGCATTGCATAATACATAGAAACTGTTGTATTCACTAAGCATAACCCTCACCTTCCAAAAAGACACTACCACCACATCTGTGTGTATCCACACTGACACCATACCACTCACTCTCACCCACATCACACAGCCACAGTCCAAACAACGAGTATTGGATCTTTGAAGCACTTGGTCCAGGATCTCTTGTGGAATGTATACAACATGGAATGTTGGGCTGACGGTTCCAAAGATTATGTGACTGCAGCTGAGTCCACAATTCAAGAGTAGATATTCAGCTCACTGAATTCTCTTTCAGAGAATTGATAGTCTGTACATAGCATCTACACTTTTCATTCATTTCACTGTACGCTGTTTAGCACACAACATCACCTCCTTTTTTTTTTTTTTTTTCATTTCACTGTATACTGTTATCAACACTTTCCGCACCCCTTTACATCATTACATTCATGCTTGGTGCTTAAGGCACTGCTGTATAGTCATCTTGAGGATAATATGGCCTCTCCGTGATCATTTGTGGTAAGTGCTGAATATTGCTACATCATTTTCCTGCTCATCACCATCTCCATTACATTTTTTTTTTACTTACATATCCTTGCATCCATTTCTTTTTTTTTTCCATTACTTGCCACAGCATATACCTCAACTGCCTACACAGCTGGTGCAATAGCTGCCCACATCCTCAACCATCCACTGTGCCTAGTGCTGGCACATTTCAACACATCCTTTTTCTAGCCATAGTCATGGCTGCTGCAACGTTAATGATACTGCCTACGGATGCCAACCTCCCACTTACTGCACTCTGCCTTTCCCAACACCTTGTGCTTGTCATATACCTGCTACACAGTGGCAGTTTTGCTGTATTTTTACCTTCCCCAGCACACGGTCTCTTAGAAGACCTTCACCTTGTCATCATTTTCCCAGCATATGCATAATTCCCAGCAGCAATGGGTTGCCATTCATCTACAGGGTCCTTTCACTACAATACTTGCATTCATCTTTAACCATAATTTATATATGTCACATATATATGTATATATATGAACACCTATATATATATACGTATATACATATATACATATATACATAGATGTGTATATAAGTATATATATGTCATCTTCTATCTTCCTATCATTCATATTTTGGTATATGAACATTTTTTTAGATATCCATGTGATATATGCCATTATTCTTTTAATTTTCATATTAACCAGGTTGTTTTGCAGGAAATATGTAAAAAGATATCATCATTTGAGGTTGTACATTCGATTTTATCCATTGTAATAGTTAGGTTGGAATAAGAATTTACGTTTCTCGCTTTAGGTAGAGTGAATGAGCATCATAGAATACCATGAATTATTTATTCCATACATTTTTTTTATTTCTCAAAATCCCCACAATGGTAAAACACGAATGGCACGTGCACCATTTCATAAAAGGTAGGTTAATTCTAAGTTGATGATTTACGCCAACGGCCATAGTCGGGGTGTAAACAAGACTTAGTATTCTTATCTTTTATGAAATAACACCGGATCCACACAGGATCCTCTTTCAAAAATCATCATATTCTTCAAATATTTCACCTTTTAATAGAGTTTAACTTAGAAATAATTCAATATATATACCAATGGCCATAGTCAGGGTATATTGAGAGTTAATTCTATTCTAAACTCTATAAAAGCACAAAATATGTTTCATTCTTCACCTGAGTTTAAATATAGATTATTATATAATACATTCAATGACCATAGTCAAGGATGTATTATATCTTCAATCTTATTTCAATTCATGTAAAGAATGAAATACAATTTTCAAAATCCAATTTCAAACTTATTCAAATTCATTCATCATATAGGATAGAATTACATCATATTTTTCAAAATTCTTTTCCAAAATCCAAGTGATCTCAAATATCTTCCTTAAGTCTATAGTTTAAAGATTTAAATTCCAAATTCAAAGTCCAATTTGACTTTGAAATTTCAAAATTCAATCTGTATATTCTTGATTCATTCCAAATTCAAGCTCCAAATTCAGAGTCCAGATTGACTTTGAAGTTCATTTATAAATTCAAATTCTCAAAATCAATTTTGAAATTCCAAAATCCCAACTCAATTCAAAATCCAATTTCAAAGTTTAATTTAACTTTGAAATTTCTGATTCATCCTCTGATTCAAAATCAATTTTTCTTCAAATTTTAAACCAAAGTTGAGATTGACTTTGAATCTCAAATCCAAACATTCCTAAGTTCAATCTGGGTTTTCAAAACCCAGATCCATCTTCAAAAGTCCCATTTGGACTTTTCAAAAACCCAAATCCTACTCTCAAACTTGGACCCAGATTTCCAAGTGTAGGACTCCATTCCACTTTGGATCTCCAATCACGGATCCAAATTCCATTTAGGATTCAAATCCTTATTCTATTCTGGATTTCCCATCACAGATCCAAATTCCATTTAGGGTCCAAACCCTTAGTTCACTTTGGATCTCCAATCACAGATCCAAATTTCATTTAGGATCCAGATCCTCATTTTACCATTGGATCTCAGATTTAGATTCAAATTCCAATTTTTAGGATCCAGAATCCAACCCTACTTTGGGTCTCAGATTCAGATCCAAAATCCAATTCTTAGGATCTAGAATCCAATTCTACATTGGATCTCAGACTTTAGATCCAAATTCATTCTAGGATCCAGAACCCAATCCTACATTGGATCTCGGACTTCAGATCCAATTCCATCTTAGGATCCAGAGTTCAAATCCACCTTTTCAGATCCAAATACTATCTTGGATTCCAAATCTTGAATCCAATTCCATTCAAGATTCCAAATCCAATATTCTATTTTTTCTTCTCCAATTCTTAAAACCAATCCCATTTCATTCCAGATTTCAAATCAAGTTCCCATTTTAGATCCTAAATCCAAAATTCAACTTTGAACTCTATTCCGAATCCAGATCTCGGATTCGGATTTCATCTTGAAATTCCAACTTTTAAATCAATTTCATTTTTCAATTTTTCCCAATTCTATCTTTCCTACTGATTCAATTCCATTTTCATTTCTATTTCTGACTCAAAGTCCATTTATGACTTAGAAAATTCCTTTCTTCTTCTTTTATCTCAAAAACTTCAAAAACCATCTCTTTCCAGATCTAGATTTATCTTCCCAAGCTCTTGATTATTCTAAAAACTTAGAACTTTAATCTTAAGTTCTAAGTTAGGAATCATTTCTTCACTTTATCAATTTCACTTGGAAATTCTTCAAAATATTTTTTCAAAAAGAGCATACATTTTTGCATATTGCACAAGCATGATTCATTGTGCATTTAGACTTAGGATAAAAACTTAGATAAATTCTTTGCAAAGCAAAAGGCATAGAATTCGACCCTTGGTTCGATTACCCCTGGTAAAGGCGCCAGGAACGGTCAAACCTCGTACCGACGAGCGGATCCCGTCTCCCGATTTTCCCGCAAATATTTCAAAAACAGAGGTGAGTTATTTCAAATATTTTCAAAATCAAGGTCAAGTGAGACCCGCAAAAGAATTTCTCTTCTTTGCTCTTCTTTCTTTTCTCCTCTCTCTTTCTTTCCGTTCTTTTATCTTTTCTCCCTTCAAAAAGGAGGAAAATAAAAGGTTGGAAAGGAAAAGAGAAGGAAGAGAGAGAATATTACGAGAGGAAAAATTTTGCGATGATCACAGGTTTGGCGACCGTGATGGGACTCGTCTTCGTCCGGTCGAATCTATGCCTTTTCTTTTGCTTTGACATTATCTAAGTCTTTATTATTCAAATGTCAGCTTCATGCAAACCTTAGGAAGCCTAGATTCTGTCCTAAGCTGACATCATTGCATATAGGATTTAAGTATGGTTTGGTAGGACCATATTGAGGAGATTATTCCATGCTCACATTAGACTTAGGTCTGAAATACAACTCTCCTCAATTTTAGGGATTGAATGTAAACAATGTATGCAAGTGTATGCTTCTCTTTATTTTAAATCTATCTCTTTAGGACTCGCATTAGAGCCTTCTGATTTTATTGCATGTTGATCATATTTTGAAAACATCCCTTACCTATATTGTCCCGGTCTTCACGTTGCTGGGCTGTCTCACTGAACCATAGTTCGGGAGAGAGCCTCACAACTGGACCAATTATTTGGGTTCGCGCCCCCCTACCACGTACCTAAGGGCCATAGTCCGAGGTATATCGGTAGGTACTCAAGGATGTTGGGAAGCCATTACCTTAGAACCGGAGAGATATTTTTATGCCACGTACTTCGACCTTCGGCTTGAGTATATCGGCGTATCTTGATTGGAATCAGATAATTTGAACCTTAGAGTTAGGATTAAGGTCCTACAAGCCATTTCAACTTTTGCATTTAGAGTCAGCCTTTAGGGAGTGCTGTATGCGCATCCTTGTTTGTGCAGCTTTGGTTGTGTGACATTTCTCTTATTCTCTCATATATAGGTATCAGACCCTTTTTCAAAAACCCTGGGTGTATTATTCAAAACTTACCCTTATTTTCAAAAAAACCCAGGTGTATATTTCTATCTACCTACATTTCTTTTTTTTGATTAAATTTTCTTCAAAACCCTGGAAAATTCCTTTAAAATTTTATCAACCTTTTCAAAATTTCCAGGTTTGATTCTTTAAAGAGTCTATCCATAAGTCCTGCATTCTATCTAATTCCTCTTATTTTCTTTACCCCAGTATCACTTCAATGGCGTCAAATTCTCTCAATGCTGTCTTTTCCCGAGATCATGTCTTCTATCAGATTCAGGATAGATCTCCGGATCTGCGGGTCATCCAGTCTCGTCCTTTCTTCCCTCGATGGTATTATTCTTGGTTCGCCACCTTCTCACGTATGTTCCCAGACCACTTGGATGACTGTGGGTTGGAAATGGCATCAGCAGTAGGCAAGCGAACCATCAATGGAGCTTTGATTCAAGCCATGGCGGAACGGTGGAATCCACGTACCTGCACATTCTGGTTTCCCTGGGGAGAAATGACTCTACTGATGGATGAGTTCAATGACATTATGGGGTTGCCTGAACCAGCTGGTCAGCCAGATGATCCTGTCGAGCAGCAGTTTTTGATCAACATCAAAGGGGTAGATGTTAGAGAAGCCTTGGCCAGAGCAACAGGGAGCAGATCCTGGCCTCTCACCGAGATTAGTGGGAATCAGTTCATCGACCTGTTCGAGCTATACCAAAAATATGGAGCCTACAAAGAGGTTGACACTCTGTCTCGAGCAGCAAATGACAGAATTCAGCATGCCATGATCCTGTGCACAGTAGGGTTAGCCTTCTTCCAAGATGGTCAGAATTTCATAGATATCAGAGTTGCTCAGCTCTTTCGAAGATGGGGAAACAAGCAGACCCGCCAACTTTCAGTCTCCATGGCCGCATTAGCCTTCCTTTACAGAGGCTTGGCTCGATTTGCTCTTGGGGAGACCATTTTGGTAGAAGGATGCACTTACGCCTTGCAGTCGTGGTTCCTACGCCACATTCCCTCGAAGGCCAGTTCTTTCAGATTCAACAGTAAGCAGCCGGAGATGGTCATCCAATGCCGAGCTCTGATCGAGAAGCTGCATCAGGAGGAGATCACCTGGGATTTCTTTGACAGAAGAGAGACTGCTCCTCGATACACTTATGCTCGTGACAAGCGCTACAAATTGATGGGCCCTTTCTTTTGTGTTGATTATCAGCCGGAACGATGTCTGAGGCAGTTTTCGCAGCGACAAGTCCGTGCCAACACCCGTTTCCCGACAGGCAACGTGTCAGAATTCAACCTGCAGTCCGATCAGTGGTCTGGGGCATATCATGTCGCAAAATATACCTGGAACTCCTTTATTTCTCTGTCAATATTTCCTGGACCAAATGTATCATCTGAATATCAGGAGTGGTGGTAAACTGTCTGTCCACCCTCTCTTTGTCTTTGAAAGTTAAAAATATCAATAAAAATTTACTTTTCTGGCCAAAAATGTTGTTCTCTATATTTTGTTTATAGCACAAATAAAAATCACAAATTTTGGATAACGACCTAATCCCGGGAAAAAGGGATATTCCTTCCGCATTTCTTCAATATATCTTATCATGGTTGACGACCTCGCCTAGGTAACAAGGCACATTTCTCTGTTATCATCAAATGGTAACACAATTATCACAAATCGTGTGATGACCCAATCCCGGGTAATGGGATAATCTCTTGAAATTGTCTACCAAATCTTTTCATTTCTTGCTTTCTCTCAAAGAAATTATGATTTTCAAAAAAGCTTCTCCATACTCTAACCATTCCCATATTCTACAGGAAAGCTTTGGCATCTGAAAAATGGTTCAGACAAGGGCTGACAAGAGGGCTGCTCAACAACACAGTGACAACGAGTCAGAGGAGATGAATTCTCCTAGATTGACCAAGAAGCATGACTCCGGAGATGAAAGCGATGTTGATCCAGCCATGTACCGGGTTTTTCAGAAAATGATGACTAAAATGATGGCCGAGCAGGCCAAGGCTGCTCCCAAGAAGGCAGCTTCTAAAGGTAAAGCCAAGAAAAAGCCCATGAAAAAGCCGGTTAAGATCAGCAAGCAGAAAGTACAGCGTGACAGCACCTCTGAGGATTCCGGGTCAGCGGAAGAAATCTCTGAGGAAGAAGAGCAGCTGATCTACATCCCGAAACATCTGCGGCAGTCCAAGAGGCCGGTAGAAGAGCTAGTGTCAGTGAACAAGCCCAAGCATGGGGCCTCCGCAGAGGATTCGATCCAAGCACTCACCAAGATAGTCAAAGACCTGCAAGTCCGGGATAAAGGGAAAAGGTCATACACCAGGCAGGATTTCTACCTTGGTTTGGAAGGGGACATAAATCTGGAGAACCTCCCCCAAAAATTCATTAAATTCGATGGATCCGGAGATCCCAAGGCCCATCTTGCCATGTTCTTTGCAGAATGCGCCCGATTAAGTGAAGACAACCGTGCCCTATTTCTCTGTTTTCCCCGCAGTTTGGAGGGGATAACGGCCAAATGGTACGCTGAACATGTCAATCCCATCGAATTGAGGGATTTTTACAAAGTCGTCAATATGTTTGTTGAGCGCTTCCTATTTAACACGGAAGCTCTGCCCACCCTAAACCACCTGTGCAACTTGAAGCAGGAGCCCAATGAAAAGGCTAGGGATTTCATTCACAAATGGAGAAGCCTGTGCAACAAAATGAGGAACCCTATCTCTGAGGAACATGCCCTCCAAGTCATCCTCAACAACTTCTCCCAGCCTCTAAAAAGCCTCCTCTTTTCGTACCCCTCCAAATCCTTTATCGAACTGACAGAGCGAGCAGAATGGCTCGAGATGGGGGTGGAGAACGGAATGTACGAAGGTGTCACCTTGCCCAAGAACATCCCAGACCCAAAGAAGAAGGCACACTTCACCTACTCCGCCGAGGTTCCAGGGGATTATCAGGGCAGTAGCAGTAAACAGGGCAGTGGCAGTGGCACGAAGCCCGAGCAGAACAGAGGAAGGAAAGGGAAATTCTTCAAGAACAATGATAAACCTCTTTCGGCCGGTCCTCAACAAAAGGGGGACCTTCAAGAAAAGCCCAAAAATATAAACTGGAGTAGGGATCAGAAGTTCACTCCCCTCGACCAGCCTTTGGAGAAAATTTTGGAATATTTGCTGTCTCACGGGATGGTAAAACTTCCCAAGGTGGCAGATCCACCAGTGCTCATGGGAAGATTTAAGGAACAATACTGCAAATTCCACAGAGCGATGGGCCACGACACTGAGTATTGCTTCGTCCTGAAGCATCTGATTCAGGATTGTATTGATAAAAGCATCCTCATCGAGGATGAAGAAGAGGGCAAAATGGACATTCTGTCCGCCCCATTCCCAAAACATTCAGTGTCAACCGTTTCAGAAGGTTCTTTTCTCCCGCAGAATCACATACATCCTTGCTCCAACGAAGAAATAAGTTTGCAGCATCAGGTGATGGTTCTACATCAGAATCAACCTGCATTTTAGAGAGGGGATATCCTCTCATTTTTAAATATTAGAAACATGTCAGTTGAGAGTGGAAAAATCTAAGTTTTTCCAAAAAGATTTGTGAAAAGGGAAGCCTGCACAGAGGAAGCAGAAACCTCAGAAGCAGCAGAAGAACGGGCCAAAAGCCTTCAGAAGCCTATCACAGCACTCTCCAACATCTCCATCTTTGAGTTGACTCACGACTCTCCCCAGCATAAAGAAAAACTAGATGATCTATTGAGGAAGATCAAGGTAAAACCGGGCACCACACCCAAAGATATGGCACAGATTGTAAATCAAGCAATGACAAATGCGCCCATTACGTTCTCTGATGAGGATTTGCCTAAGCCTCATTCATTTCATAACAATGCGCTGTACATTGTGGTCAGAACCAGGGGCATGACCGTCCCACATGTTCTTGTCGATGGGGGCAGCAGTCTGAATATTTGCCCAGAAATGACAGCGAAAGCATTGGGATTAAAAGAGGAAGAATATGTGCCTGATCCCATCACCATCTATGGCTTCGATAATCATGGGCAAACTGCCAAAGGCAAAGTCTTTTTGGAGATCTTCATCAACTACTCCGTGTACACCATCCTATTCCATGTCGTCAACGTGCCGCCAACTTACAACTTGTTGTTAGGACGAACATGGATCCACAATGCAAATGTAGTTCCGTCGACCCTTCACCAGTGCATAAAGTGGTCCAAGGGTGGAATGATTACTACCGTTTTGGGCGAAGACCCCGAAGAAAGGCTGCCACAGCCTATGATTCCCCGTCCAACATTTACAGCTGATATTCCAAGCATCCGAGAAGCGGATGAGATCAATCTCAGTGACAGTCTAGAGATGCTGAAACTGAAAGATGTCATGGAAGAGGAAAACGTTGCAGCCACAGTCCAATGGCAGGGACCTTGTTTCTTCAAACTAGGAGGACGCATCAATTACACCTCCTTCAAAGATCATCCCTTATTTTCTCAGTTTTCTAAAGCAAGAAAGGGATTCGATCTGTTGATAAAACATGGATACCAGCCATTCCGAGGCATGGGGAAAGATGAAGACGGCATGATAGAGCCCATTATTCCAGTTCGGCATGCAGACAGTTCAGGGTTGGGATTTACCGGCCAGGATTCCAGCGAGAAAACAGTATTTGTCAGAGGAAACAAATGAAGATGATGCCTTAGTTTTCCTGCTTTCTTTTTTTATCTTTTATTAAATCTTGTAGGGACAACGCGATCCCATCTTTTGTCAATGTCTTGTAAATACTTCATTTCCAATCAATGAAAGATCAACTTTTTCTTCACATTTTTGAGCATCTATCATTTTTTTCTTACATTTTGTCTATATCATTGTTCTTTACTTATACAAAAGTTTGATTTGGCTCGTACTTTCTCTTAAATAAAAACCTTTCTTAAATTTTCAGGACTATTAACTCCTGAATCAATGACAAGATTTGTTATCAATCCCAAGTATCTGAAATTGGCAAGATTTCCTAAGATGAAAGAAAGAGCAGAGGTCAGTCAGGCAGTAGAACAGACTGAAGAGCCAGCTGAATTTGATTCCACCATCCAGGATTTGCCAGAATTTGCTCACATTCAGAAGCAGGATGAACCCTCATCTTTGGTTCAAGATCCAACTGAGGATATCAACATTGGGTCGGAAGATGATCCGAAAATTCTCAAAATCGGGTCGAGTCTAAGCGAAACTGAAAAGGCTAGACTCATCCAATTCCTCAAAAAGCATCAAGAAGTATTCGCCTGGGCTTACGAAGATATGCCAGGATTGGATATCAAGCTGGTTGAGCATCAACTCAAGTTGAAACCAGAGGCCAGACCAATCAAGCAGAAACTGAGGAAATTAGACCCTCGAATTGAGCAACAAGTCAAGGAAGGACTTGAAGATTTGCTAAAAGCAGGCTTTATCCGAGCCATTGATTACCCAGATTGGTTGGCGAATATCGTGGCAGTCCCTAAAAAGAACGGAAAAGTTCGGATTTGCATCGATTTCAGGGATCTAAATAAAGCCACCCCGAAAGATGATTATCCACTTCCTAATATTGACCTGTTGATCGATAGCACAGCGGGTCATGCCATGTTTTCTTTCATGGACGGATATTCAGGTTATAATCAGATTAAGTTGGCCGTTCGTGATCAGTCAAAGACTTCATTTACTATCCCATGGGGAACCTTTTGCTATACGGTGATGCCATTTGGGCTCAAGAATGCCGGGGCAACTTATCAAAGGGCAATGGCCGTTATTTTCCACGATTAAATGCATAAGAATATGGATGCATATGTGGACGACATTTTGGTTAAGTCTAAAGAAGAAGAGGATCACCTCGATGCTCTTAGTCAAGTTTTTGAAAGACTCATTCTTTACAAGTTAAGACTTAACCCTCAGAAATGTGTTTTTGGAGTAGAGTCCGGCAAACTGCTCGGCTTCATCATCAGCAAGAAAGGGATCGAAGTGGATCCGGCCAAAGCAAAAACCATTATTGACATGCCGCCTCCAACTAATCTTAGGGAACTGCGAAGCCTTCAAGGGCGTATTCAGTCTATTCGCAGATTCATCTCTAATCTGGCCATGAGATGCGAGCCTTTTAACCATTTGCTGAGAAAAGGAGTTAAATTTGAATGGGGATCAGAATGTCAGCTCTCGTTCGAGCGCATCAAGCAGTATCTCCTTTATCCACCTGTTTTGAAGCCACCAAAGTTGGGGAAGCCTCTCCTACTATATATTTCAGTCAATCATAATGCCTGTGGTGGATTCCTTGCTCAGTATAAAGAAGGCAGTTTGATAGAGCACGCCATCTACTACGTGAGCAAAACATTCATTGATTATGAAAAGAAGTATTCTCAGATGGAGAAAACTTGTCTGGCTCTGGTTTGGATGTGCCAGAAATTGAGACATTACTTATTGGCTTCTGAAATCAAATTTCTATCAAAGCTCAATCCGCTCAGATATATTCTTGAGCAACCATTTCTCACTGGACGAATTGCGAAGTGGCAAGTCCTTCTGATGCAATATGACTTAGAGTATGTTTCTCAAAAGTCGATTAAGGGCCAAGCGATCGCTGATCAGTTGATGGATTTCTCTTTGACTGAAGAAATTAAAGCAGAGGATGATTTTCCTGATGAGCACATCTATAATATCCAACAGCCCCCAGTTTGGAACTTGTTCTTCGATGGCTCTAAAAACATGTCTGGCATAGGGATTGGAGTCTTGCTAATCACTCCAGAAAAAGAAATGATCCCTTTTTCCCTCAAGCTTGGTTTCCAATGCACTCATAATATGGTCGAGTATGAAGCTTTAATACAAGGCCTCAAAATTCTGCAAAGTTTCAATGTCAAAAGAGTACATGCCTTTGGTGATTCCCTACTTGTTGTCAGTCAAGTTAACACTGAATGGCAAGTGAAAGATTCCAAATTGATTCCGTATCAGAAGATCATCCTCGCTCTTGTGGACAGCTTCGAAGAATTTCAGCTCAATCATATCAGAAGAGAGCACAATCAAATAGCTGATGGTTTAGCCAGTCTGGGCTCAATTCTATCCTTTAAAGATGGTGAGTCATGTCGTTCTTTCGAAGTTGGCAGACTTGAACAACCTGCTTTCGATTCAATTTTGCAAGTAAACTAGGTCGATCAGAAAGAGAAACCTTGGTATCAAAATATCAAAAATTTTATTGAGTCTGGTGAATTTCCACCAGAGATGCCAAAAAGGGAGCAACGTGCGATTCAACGCATGTCTACCAGATATTTCATTCTTGCCAATGTCCTTTACCGCCATGGGTTCAGTTCTGAGTATTCAAGGTGCTTAGACAAAGAAGAGGCTATGGAAGTTATCCAAGAGGCACATGAAGGGATTTGTGGAGGCCATGCTGGCTATCAGACTCTTGTCAAACAGATCGTTCGAGCGGGATACTATTGGAATACCATGCAGTAGGACTGTCATAGATTTGTAAAGAAGTGCGTCAAGTGCCAATTGCACGCGCCTTATATTCATGCTCCGACCGCGTATCTACAATCAGTTGTTTCTCCTTGGCCATTTTCTATGTGGGCTTTTGACGTCGTCGGCCCGATTACTCCTTCTGCTTCCAACGGCCACAAATACTTCCTGGCTGCGACAGAGTATTTCACGAAATGGGTTGAAGCTGTTACTCTACGCACAGTAGAAGGCCGCCATGTGGTTTCTTTCATTCACAAAAACATTCTTTGCCGCTTCGGCATACCACATGATATCGTCTCAGACAATGGAACCCATTTTAAAAATGAGCGGATGAAGACATTTTGTTCTAAATTCAGAATTCCCCATCATTTCTCAGCTCCCTATTATCCTCAAGGGAACGACCAAGCAGAAGCCACCAATAAGATTTTGATCCGTATTTTGGAAAGGACTGTGTAGACAGGTCGAGACTGGCATGAGAAAATTCATGACGCACTTTGGGCATATCGGACCACCATTCGGACTCCGACTAATGCCACTCCTTCAGAACTTGTTTACGGAACTGAAGTAGTATTGCCCCTCCATGTCCAAAAGCCCGCTCTCAAATTTGCTTCTCTCATAGAATTGCCACTTGATCAGTATCAACAGCAGAGATTGGTGCAGCTAGATTTACTGGATGAAAAGAGGCTCAAAGCAGCAGAGCACGCTCAAGCTTATCGACAGAGGATAGCTCGACACTATGCCAAGTCCGTCATTGAGAGAAAATTTCGAGTTAACGATTTGGTGCTCAGATCGACAGCTCATCTCAAGCACCGACCAAGGGGCAAGTGGTCACCCAATTGGGAAGGCCCTTATATGGTTAAGGAAGCTTTGCCTCGCAATTCGTATCGTCTAATCAATGCAGATGGAGTGGAAATGCCAGATCCCATCAATGCTCTGCATTTGAAGAAGTTTTACACCTGAAATGTTCATTCTAAAGCCTTTGTACTATTCAAAAAAGTCATTTCAATAAAATAATGATCTTCTATCAATTCTTACATTCTTCTCCATGATACTCGGGCATTTTATTTTGATCTATAATCATCTCCTTCCATCATATGCAGGCAGGATCAGACGAAAAGCTCTTCTCCTCAAATTTTGTTAGTTCTTAATTTGTCTTGTGATCTTCATTTTGCATTTCATTTGATTCATTTTGCTTTGATCAAATTTACATCAAGCTAATACTCGTTTATGTCAAGTTTTTAACAAATTTTTCAATCTTAATTACAATTCCATCTACTTTTATCTTTGAAAATACCCTTTCAGGATAAGGGATAAACCTGATGCCTCCTTTAAATGAAGTATTCTTTTTATTATTTCCCCCGTTCAGGATAAGGGGATAAATCCTGAATTATCTTCTAAAAACTCATTTTGAAAATCTAAGCTCATCTTCAAAACCCAGTTCTCGCACTGGTTATTTTTCAAAACTTTTCAATCATATATAGAGCACATTTGAAAAACCCGGTTCTCACACCGGTAACCTTTTAAAATCAGTCTTCTGACCGAAGACCTTTCTCCTTCTAAAAATTCAAGTTCTGACTTAAATCTCTCAAAATTTCATGTATTTCCAAAAGATCCAACACTCGTTGGTCATATATTTCCAAAAGATCCAGCATCTCGCTGGTCATGAATTTCCAAAAGGATCCAACACTCGTTGGTCATATCTTCCAAAATATCCAGCTCCCGCTGGTCATGTATTCCAAAAGATCAAGCCCTTAGGGTGCGACTCCTTAATTCTATCATTTCCAAGATCTTCAATCTCACAATTCTATCAGTTTCCCAACCTCTGGTTGTAATATCCTCAAAATCTTATCATTTTCTCAACCCTCGGGTTATAATCTCCCAAATTCAATCACTTTCAAACCATCAGATTAAATCCTTCATTTTTTTTTTAAATCCAGTTCTCATAACTGGTCAGGATTTTCAAATCCAGTTTTTACAACTGGTCGGGACTTTTAAAATCCAGTTTTTATAACTGGTCGGGATTTTCAAATCCAGTTTTTATAACTGGTCGGGATTTTCAAATCCAGTTTCTATAACTGGTCGGGATTTTCAAATCCAGTTTCTATAACTGGTCGGGATTTTCAAACCCAGTTTCTATAACTGGTCGGGATTTTCAAATCCAGTTTCTATAACTGGTCGGGATTTTTAAATCCAGTTTCTATAACTGGTCGGGATTTTCAAATCCAGTTTTTATAACTGGTCGGGATTTTCAAATCCAGTTTCTATAACTGGTCGGGATTTTCAAATCCAGTTTCTATAACTGGTCGGGATTTGAAATCCAGTGTTTTCACTGGTCGGGATTATCAAAAATCCAGTTTCTCATAAACTGGTCGGGATTTCCAAAACCTAATGTATTTCATCAGTTCAGTTTTCTAAAGTCTGATTCTTACACCATTTCTTTAAATCACAACTCAAGGTCTCATCAAAATCTATATTGAGTGATTATTTCACAAGAAATTCATGAAAACTTTGCCAATTTGCTAAAAGCGTTGGTCGATTCTAAATATTCTTACTACACAAAGAGAATTCTCTCATATTACCTCTACTATTTCTTTCAAAAGGTGAAACTTTTTGTAAAAAAGAGGTAAAATTCAAATCTTTTCCTGTTGATCAACCAAAAGGATGTAAGAAATGTCCTCGATATGATCAATAAAAGAAATCTTCAATGATGTTGAAAAGCCAGAAGCAAATTGATATTGATCTTGGCTATGGCGCATGTTTTAAAAACGATTTTCTGACAATCAGGCAGTGGAAATATCTTGAGCTATAAAAAAAAAATCCACTCAACCCTTCTCATTTTCGTTTAAAAGTTGCAATCAAATATCCGCAAAAGGGATCTCTCAATTGTCGTCAAGATGAAGGCGAATTAAGCAAGTAGATCCCCGGGGCCAAAGAAGATTTGAAACATCTCCAAGATGACGGAGTTTGTGACGGATCCTTCCAGGAAAAGTTCGGATCGCTGTCGAGATGAAGGCAGATGCGATGAACCTACCGACAAACCCTAAAAGATATTTGATTTCAGACCTTTTTGAGCTAATATCATATATAATCCCTGAGAGAAAGAAGGATCGGAGCATCTCCAAGATGAAGGAGCTTGTGACGTACCCTTCTTTGAAAAAGAGAGAAAAGTCAGGACATCCAAATAAAGGATGATGTGAAAAACCGAGAAAGCCCAATGACTCAAAAGAGTGCAAAAAGATCATCGTGGGAAAACACCCAGATATCAAACTGCCAAAGTTGCCAGAAGTCATTTTTTCTCATGCAAAATTCTTTTATCAATATCTCTTCATTTTTTGCTTTTATGAAATTAAGAATATTTCTTTTATTCTCATATCAGGGAAATGGATAGCTTCCTTGAAGAAAATCATCAGTGCTAAAATTTTGAATTTGACTCTTAGAACTGAGGAGTTAACCTCATTTGGGGGAAATACTCTAGGTAAAAGAGAGAATATCTTTTGCACATACATGCACATTTCCAAGTGTTTGAACCTACTATGATTTTATCTTATTGGCAAAATTTTCTAGCTATTCCAAAAATAAAATAAACATTCAATATCCATTTTGATGCAACCTAGCGTTGTTTATATTTCTCAAAAGAGTTGCCTCTGAAGGAAGTATCTCTTCCTGTCCCATCACGGTTTTCTCATTGAAGAATTCCGTATGGACGACCCACTCAGGATAAGGGTCAAACCTGAACCATTTGCGAAAGATTCTTTGATTTCAAAAGTTATTTCAGTCTCAGCAATGAGGCGCACCATTTCTTCTCCCTTTTCAAAGCTTTAGGGAACCCTATATTTCCTCCTTTCGCAAAAACCCCTCTCGGATTTGTTCGTCCAAATTCTGAAGGTCCCATCGTGCTTTCTCCATTTTTGAGAAACCCGTATGGTAGATTTCCTATCCAGGTTAAAAAAAATTATTAAAACCGGAACCTCGCTGTGCGAGGTATCTTCCTTACAGGTTTCGGTTAAACCTGAGTCTCGTTCCGACGAGATCCCTCGATTGGATGAGATGATTTCTTCCAGTCCCATCATGGCTCCTCCCATCAAGGAACCCATACTTCATATGTTCATCCAAAGAAAGGATCATACTCGGGCTTCATTTCACAAGGCGTTTTCCAAAATGTCCCATCAAGGTCCCTGTGTATCCCTTTCCTCAATTCAAATTCGTCTTGATATATCTTCGTCCCATCCAGGTTAAGGGCTAAACCTGAATCATTCCAAAGAGAGTATCTTGTCTCACCCATGAGACCTGATCAAAATTTTTATTTCCCACCATTTCAGAATTTTCATCTAAAGTCCCATCACGATTTCCTCATTTTCTACTCAATCATATCATTTTCGAGGATTTCGTCTCCCCAAAACCATTCGAGATAAGGTTTCAAAGCCTGAAAAACCATATTTTCAAAATAATTCTTCCACACCCAGTTTAGATCTGCTGACTGGGGCATTCTCAAAATTTGGAGTGTTGTCTTTGCCACTAAGCTCGGCTCTCAACCGGCTTAGTAGCAAAGAGGGGCATCTGTGAACACCCCAAATTTTTCAAAAGTCTTGTAAAAATGACCCTTTTGCCCCTGACTCCATCTTCTGAGAAAATCAAAACAATTTCAAAGCTAAATTTCAGTCATTCTTCAGATTTTCTGAATTAAATTTCACATTAGTGTGTTCAAAATCAATTTCGGATCTGAATCCTGGATCTTAAATCCATATTTCCTCAAAAACCGGATCCAAACCCGTTTCAGAAGAAATTTTCTCAAAATAGCTTTAAAATTTTCAGAAAAATTTCCTTTTGTAAATATTTTTGCAAAAAAAAAAAAAAAAACACAAAAAAAAATTAGTTTAATCTTTGATTTCTCGTAAAACTTTAGGATTTTATTCTAAAAATACATTTTTTTTTTTTGAAAAATAAAACAAAAACCAAAAAAAAAAAAAGAGAGAATGGAAAATTTCAAGAAAAACGAATGAGTTTAAACTTTTTAAATTCGATTTTGCTAAAAAAATCATTTTTAAAACATTTTTATGAAAAACTTTGTTAAAGAGAGCCTCTTTTTGGAAAAATAAAAAATTCTCACAAATAAACCCTCCGATTGCCTCTATCGCCCTTCTCCTTCGTCCATTATCAAAAAATTGCACGCCTCCATGTGCGTTCCTCCCTCTGGAAACATCCATGGCCTCCACCCTTCGATCCTCTTCTTCCCCCGATCGATCCATCATAAACCCTCGATCGCCAACGGCCTGGCACACTCCATTTCTCCACCTTCAATCGCCAACGGCGCACAACCTTTTCACCTCAGCCATCGATCTGCAACCGAAGGAGGCTCCTTCTCGAACCATCGTTTTCCCCTATAAAAAGAGCGACGCAGAGAAAAGAAAGGGGCGAAAAAAAAAGGGGATACCGATCATCTCCTGATCTTCTGAGGCATACATTTTCCGGCAAGCATCGATCCATCACCAAGCTTCCTCTACAAAAACCCATCACCCATCTTTCTACCTTCAACCCTCCTACGACAGCCATCCATCCATCCATCCATCTTCACACAGTTGGAGAAAGGTCGATCCGACCCCGAATTTTCAAGAAGACAGCAACAACCGATCGAATCAATCAATAGGGAAACTCCATTGCAAATAAAAATAAGGAAGGATTTCTCTCAAGACCTCTGTTGTTGTTCGAAGGAAGGTAAGCCCTTCATTCCCTTCCCTTCTCATTTCTTTGTAACTTCCCTCTGTCTTCATTTCTCATAAAAACCTAATACCCTTATATTTTCAGCCCTACGTATCTTGGCATTAGAGCAGGGCTCGATCTGTGCATAGCAGATTCGACCCTCTCATTGCAACATTTAATAGGGATTTATCCCACATCTTCTCCTCTTTGTTAATTCCTCCTTGAGCCCCTTTAGTTTTGCTTTCAAGTTCGTGCTATGCTCAATTCATTGTCGTAATAACCCCTGGGCTCATGTTGTTTATTATAAATTTGTGTTTTCCTTCGTAACACTATATTTTGTTATTTATTTTCTTTCTTTTCTTTTCTTTTCTTTCAGTCGATTGATTTCCTTTTTTTTTCGGATTCATGTTTTCTTCATCCCTTTATGAATCGTTTTTTTTTTTTTTTTACGACTGCATTCTTCTGTAATTGTTTCATAAGATGCATAGTCCGTGGCTTCATTGCCATTTTGTCATATGAGCATTCTCGTTTCTCTGTCTCATGATTTCTTTTCCACTTTCAGTATTTTTATTAATTCTATTTATAGCAGGCGGCATCAGCATTATGTGCCTGGCGTGAATCCTTTTCACACAGCATCATATCATTTTATGGCCATGATTCTCATAATTGCTCACCAGCAAACTCGTTTTCTCTATACTTTTCTTTTAGATTCTAGTCTACTTAAAATTTTGTTTTAAATAATTATAATTGCTATTTGGATCTAGTATTATTATTGTTCTCTTCTTCTTTTTTCTGCAGTTTGTTCATTTTTTTTAGTCTTCAGTTCTTTTAGTTCATTCGTTGATGTCATTCTGTTGCATCTAGCCATTTAAGTTGTTTTGTTCATTTATTTGATACGTTGTGATGGAATCATTTGAAATCACCCGGCTCCTTTGATTTATCAATCTCATACATTGGTTTCTTCTGTTCAGCGTCATCTTATTTGTCTACAACATTTTGTTTCACTCATTGATCTATTTGGTTTATCCTTGTATTCTTTCAAATATCTGCAGTTTCCCCTTTATCTCTTTGTCTAGAATATCAATATTGAATATTCATATTAACAACAAAGTTTTCATTGCCGGCGCTAGTTCTCTCTGGGCTATCCAGTTATGCTCATGGTCCGATAGGCTATGGCTGGGTGAATTTCAAAGGCTATATGCCTTGGCTGCCAAGGAAAGAGCAATACTACCGTGAGAAGTCATTTTGCATGAGCTCATGTTATCATAATCCTGTGGGTTGTATATTACATGTAGTCGTTTCTTTGGTTTATGCAATATTCTGTGTGATTGATGGGTAATGCTTCCTGCTAAGGCTGTTGTGCAATTTGCTCTGGGTCAAAGAACTCCATGGATGGAGAGAGATGGGCTCTGCTGTCTAGGAATATACCTAGGACATGAGACCACTTGTAAAGATTTCTTGGTAGAGCACAGATGGCTGGGATATTAAAATCAGCCCTATCATAACAAAAATAGAAATTTTACAGTTAAATGTATTGTGGATAATTCCAAGGCTTTATAATGTATACCTGTAGCTTTTGATCTAACACCATGACACCAGTTGACCATATAGGATCCAATTCAAGATGCCCACTACAACCTAGACTTACCAGAGTCAATTTTCCATTAGTTTATCTGCACATTTCAGCCACTAATGGACGTTTGTCTGCTAACATTTGCATTTAACATTAGGTCAAGGACTTGCAGCCCATATATTGTGGCTCCATTTTCTGCATTGCATAATACATAGAAACTGTTGTATTCACTAAGCATAACCCTCACCTTCCAAAAAGACACTACCACCACATCTGTGTGTATCCACACTGACACCATACCACTCACTCTCACCCATATCACACAGCCACAGTCCAAACAACGAGTATTGGATCTTTGAAGCACTTGGTCCAGGATCTCTTGTGGAATGTATACAACATGGAATGTTGGGCTGACGGTTCCAAAGATTATGTGACTGCAGCTGAGTCCACAATTCAAGAGTAGATATTCAGCTCACTGAATTCTCTTTCAGAGAATTGATAGTCTGTACATAGCATCTACACTTTTCATTCATTTCACTGTACGCTGTTTAGCACACAACATCACCTCCTTTTTTTTTTTTTTTATTCATTTCACTGTATACTGTTATCAACACTTTCTGCACCCCTTTACATCATTACATTCATGCTTGGTGCTTAAGGCACTGCTGTATAGTCATCTTGAGGATAATATGGCCTCTCCGTGATCATTTGTGGTAAGTGATGAATATTGCTACATCATTTTCCTGCTCATCACCATCTCCATTACATTTTTTTTTACTTACATATCCTTGCATCCATTTCTTTCTTTTTTTCTTTTTTTTCATTACTTGCCACAGCATATACCTCAACTGCCTACACAGTTGGTGCAATAGCTGCCCACATCCTCAACCATCCACTGTGCCTAGTGCTGGCACATTTCAACACATCCTTTTGCTAGCCATAGTCATGGCTGCTGCAACGTTAATGATACTGCCTACGGATGCCAACCTCCCACTTACTGCACTCTGCCTTTCCCAACACCTTGTGCTTGTCATATACCTGCTACACAGTGGCAGTTTTGTTGTATTTTTACCTTCCCCAGCACACGGTCTCTTAGAAGACCTTCACCTTGTCATCATTTTCCCAGTATATGCATAATTCCCAGCAGCAATGGGTTGCCATTCATCTACAGGGTCCTTTCACTACAATACTTGCATTCATCTTTAACCATAATTTATATATGTCACATATATATGTATATATATGAACACCTATATATATATATACGTATATACATATATACATATATACATATATACATAGATGTGTATATAAGTATATATATGTCATCTTCTATCTTCCTATCATTCATATTTTGGTATATGAACATTTTTTTAGATATCCATGTGATATATGCCATTATTCTTTTAATTTTCATATTAACCAGGTTGTTTTGCAGGAAATATGTAAAAAGATATCATCATTTGAGGTTGTACATTCGATTTTATCCATTGTAATAGTTAGGTTGGAATAAGAATTTACGTTTCTCGCTTTAGGTAGAGTGAATGAGCATCATAGAATACCATGAATTATTTATTCCATACATTTTTTCTATTTCTCAAAATCCCCACAATGGTAAAACACGAATGGCACGTGCACCATTTCATAAAAGGTAGGTTAATTCTAAGTTGATGATTTACGCCAACGGCCATAGTCGGGGTGTAAACAAGACTTAGTATTCTTATCTTTTATGAAATAACACCGGATCCACACTGGATCCTCTTTCAAAAATCATCATATTCTTTAAATATTTCACCTTTTATTAGAGTTTAACTTAGAAATAATTCAATATATATACCAATGGCCATAGTTAGGGTATATTGAGAGTTAATTCTATTCTAAACTCTATAAAAGCACAAAATATGTTTCATTCTTCACCTGAGTTTAAATATAGATTATTATATAATACATTCAATGACCATAGTCAAGGATGTATTATATCTTCAATCTTATTTCAATTCATGTAAAGAATGAAATACAATTTTCAAAATCCAATTTCAAACTTATTCAAATTCATTCATCATATAGGATAGAATTACATCATATTTTTCAAAATTCTTTTCCAAAATCCAAGTGATCTCAAATATCTTCCTTAAGTCTATAGTTTAAAGATTTAAATTCCAAATTCAAAGTCCAATTTGACTTTGAAATTTCAAAATTCAATCTGTATATTCTTGATTCATTCCAAATTCAAGCTCCAAATTCAGAGTCCAGATTGACTTTGAAGTTCATTTATAAATTCAAATTCTCAAAATCAATTTTGAAATTCCAAAATCCCAACTCAATTCAAAATCCAATTTCAAAGTTCAATTTAACTTTGAAATTTCTGATTCATCCTCTGATTCAAAATCAAATTTTCTTCAAATTTTAAACCAAAGTTGAGATTGACTTTGAATCTCAAATCCAAACATTCCTAAGTTCAATCTGGGTTTTCAAAACCCAGATCCATCTTCAAAAGTCCTATTTGGACTTTTCAAAAACCCAAATCCTAGTCTCAAACTTGGACCCAGATTTCCAAGTGTAGGACTCCATTCCACTTTGGATCTCCAATCACGGATCCAAATTCCATTTAGGATTCAAATCCTTATTCTATTCTGGATTTCCCATCACAGATCCAAATTCCATTTAGGGTCCAAACCCTTAGTTCACTTTGGATCTCCAATCACAGATCCAAATTTCATTTAGGATCCAGATCCTCATTCTACCATTGGATCTCAGATTCAGATTCAAATTCAAATTCCAATTCTTAGGATCCAGAATCCAACCCTACTTTGGGTCTCAGATTCAGATCCAAAATCCAATTCTTAGGATCTAGAATCCAATTCTACATTGGATCTCAGACTTTAGATCCAAATTCATTCTAGGATCCAGAACCCAATCCTACATTGGATCTCGGACTTCAGATCCAATTCCATCTTAGGATCCAGAGTTCAAATCCACCTTTTCAGATCCAAATACTATCTTGGATTACAAATCTTGAATCCAATTCCATTCAAGATTCCAAATCCAATATTCCATTTTTTCTTCTCCAATTCTTAAAACCAATCCCATTTCATTCCAGATTTCAAATCAAGTTCCCATTTCAGATCCTAAATCCAAAATTCAACTTTGAACTCTATTCCGAATCCAGATCTCGGATTCAGATTTCATCTTAAAATTCCAACTTTTAAATCAATTCCATTTTTCAATTTTTCCCAATTCTATCTTTCCTATTGATTCAATTCCATTTTCATTTCTATTTCTGACTCAAAGTCCATTTATGACTTAGAAAATTCCTTTCTTCTTCTTTTATCTCAAAAACTTCAAAAACCATCTCTTTCCAGATCTAGATTTATCTTCCCAAGCTCTTGATTATTCTAAAAACTTAGAACTTTAATCTTAAGTTCTAAGTTAGGAATCATTTCTTCACTTTATCAATTTCACTTGGAAATTCTTCAAAATATTTTTTCAAAAAGAGCATACATTTTTGCATATTGCACAAGCATGATTCATTGTGCATTTAGACTTAGGATAAAAACTTAGATAAATTCTTTGCAAAGCAAAAGGCATAGAATTCGACCCTTGGATCGATTACCCCTGGTAAAGGCGCCAGGAACGGTCGAACCTCGTACCGACGAGCGGATCCCGTCTCCCGATTTTCCCGCAAATATTTCAAAAATGGAGGCGAGTTATTTCAAATATTTTCAAAATCAAGGTCAAGTGAGACCCGCAAAAGAATTTCTCTTCTCTGCTCTTCTTTCTTTTCTCCTCTCTCTTTCTTTCTGTTCTTTTATCTTTTCTCCCTTCAAAAAGGAGGAAAATAAAAGGTTGAAAAGGAAAAGAGAAGGAAGAGAGAGAATATTACGAGAGAAAAAATTTTGCAATGATCACACCACCAACAAGATTTTGATTCGCATTCTAGAAAGAACTGTGGAAACGGGACGTGATTGGCACGAGAAGATGCATGATGTACTTTGGGTGTACCGAACCACCATTCGGACCCCAACCCCCTTCAGAGCTTGTCTACGGGACCGAGGTAGTATTATCCCTCCACGTCCAGAAGCCCGCACTCAAGTTCGCATCACTCATCGAACTTCCGCTTGATCAATATCAGCAGCAGAGGTTGGTATAGCTGGATCTGCTAGATGAGAAAAGGCTCAATGCGGCAGAGCACGCTCAAGCCTATCGCCGGAGGATAGCTCGACACTACACCAAATCAGTTATTGAGAGAAGATTTTGAGTCAATGATCTTGTGCTCAGACCAACAACTCATTTCAAGCATCGGCCACGGGGCAAGTGGTCACCCAATTGGGAAGGCCCTTATGTGGTTAAGGAAGCGCTGCCTCGCAATTCCTATCGCCTGATCAATGCAGATGGAGTAGAACTGCCAGATCCTATTAATGCTTTACATTTGAAGAGATTTTACACTTAAATTGTTCATCCTAGCCTTTTGTACTCTTCAAAAGTCATTTTCAATAAAGCAATAATCTTCTATTGAATTCTCACATTCTTCTCCCTGATACTGGGGCATTTTATTTTGAACTATACTTATATTCCTTCATCATATGCAGGCAGGACCAGACGAATCTCTTTCTAAATTTTTTTCAACTTTTTGGTTAATCTTAATTAAATTACATTCATTTTATTTTTCAATTTTATCAATTTATTGTCAATTTTATCAAGTTTTATCAATTTTATTAAAAAATTTATTCCTTTATTTTTAAAACCCTTTCAAGTTAAGGGATAAACCTGATGCCTCGTTTCAATGAGGTATTTCCCTTTCAGGTTAGGGGACAAAAACCTGAACCTCGTCCTACGAGGCCCTTTATCTCCTTTCAAGACAAGGCATAGTCCTAAAATCTTTTTATTAACTTTTCTCAAAATTTTGTCTATTTCTATCAATCCTTTTTATTGTCAATTTTCATTAATACTTCTCTTTTCCCAATTTATTATCCTTTGTCGATCCCTCTCAAGCTTCTCTGATTTTGTCAAATTCTCTTCAGGATCAAGGGTACTTCTGAAAACCATCGTAAATAAGATTCAAATCTCAGGCCATCTTGGGCCGAGGATCTTGAATAAGTTCCTCATCCTCATCGTCGGAATCTATTCATGTTTTTTGTCAATCCTTCTAAAATCCGACCTTTGGATAGGAGTTATTTTCCGCCCATCTGAGTTCTGACTCAGGCTTTGCTTTCATTTTATCCTTTATTTTTTTTGGAATATCCGGGTTCCGACTCGAGTTTTCCCCTTTTATTCTTAATTCTGAAGTTTTGGGTTCCGACTCGGACTTTCCTTTGGATCCAATGCTCGTGTTGAAACCAATCGCCACGTCGAGAATTTGAGTTTTCAAACTTGATTCTCATTCATTCTTTTATCTTTATTTTTTTGAAAAAATGTGTTCCGACTCGGATTTTCCCTTTTATATATTTATTTCTGAAAAACCGGGTTCCAACTCGGACTTCCTTTTGAATCCAATGCTCGTATTGGAACCAATTGCTATGTCGAGAATTCGAGTTCTCAAAACTCGATTGTCGTTCATTCTTTTATTTTTTTAAAAACCGGGTCCCGACTCGGATTCTCCCTTTTATATATTTATTTCTGAAAAACCGGGTTTTGACTCGGACCTCCCTTTGGATCCAATGCTCGTGTTGGAACCAATCGCCACGTCGAGAATTCGAGTTTTCAAACTCGATTCTCATTCATTCATTTATCTTTATTTTTGAAAAACCGGGTTCTGACTCGGATTTAGCCTTTTTGTATATTCTTATTTCTGAAGTTTCGGGTTCAGACTCAGACTTCCTTTTGGATCCAATGCTCGTATTAGAACCAATTGCTGCGTCGAGAATGCGAGTTCTCAAACTCGATTCTCACTCATTCTTTTATTTTGAAAAACTGGGTTCCGACTCGGATTTTTGCTTTTTGTATATTTTTATTTTCTCGAGTTCCGACTCGAATTTCCCTTGTTGATCCAATGCTCGTATTGGACCAAAATTTCTCCTTGCTTTCCCCTTCAGGATAAAGGATAATCCTGAAATGCCGACAATCATTCTCGGTAAATTCTCAAGTATCTTCAGATGTCGGTCTCTTCTTTAAATTCTTCATTGAAAAACCAGTGCTCGTACTAGTGCATTTTCAAAAATCCAGTGCTCGTGTTGGTATGCACTTTTCAAAACCCAATGCTCATAGTGGTGTGCATTTTCAAAACCCACCGCTCGTACTGGGGCATTTTCAAAATTTAGTGCTCGTGTTGCTACATTTCCAAATCCAGTTGTAAGACCCACAATTTTTCAGAAAATATCTGAATAAAATTCATGAGGCATTTATCGCTAAAAGTGGCATTTTTCTCAGAATGCGAAACGAATCAATTCCTGCAAGCCAGTTACACATAGGATATTCATCGAAACGCGAATATATGCTCAAACACTCTGGAAGCCATAACTTCCTATCTGAACAAAATCAAAGGATTCCTGCGAGCCAACTTTCTTAGTGGCATCAATACGAAGATAATGGCGTACTCAGAATTTTTCAGAAAAAAATCACCGAAAACCTGAAATTCTTGTGGGACCCACGGAAATATGGGTGGGACCCACAAAAATATTTCTCAAAAAATATTCTAGAAGATTCTAGAATATTCCAGCACCTTCCAGCACCTTCCAGAGCCTTCCATCTCCTTCCAGCACCTTCCATAGAAGGGATTTTCAGAAAAGCCCAAGGGTATAGAGGGGATTCTGAAACTTGGGGCCCAAGTTTCAGAACCTATAAATAGAGGACCCCCCCTCCTTTAGAAAATCGCCAACCCCTCTTTCTCTCCTCCTTTTCCAAACCTCCCCTACCTAGCCTAGCCCACCTGAGCCCACCTGACCTGGTCTGAGCCTGCCTGACTTAGCCTGAGCCTGCTTGACCTGGTCTGAGCCTGCCTGACCTGGTCCTAACCCACCTGACCTAGGTCTGAACCTACTTGACCTAAGTCTGAACCCAGTTGACTTGACTTGAAGCTGGTTTGGTTCAAAGTCAAAGTCCAAGTCCTTTTTCGTCCGAAGTTCGAAGTTGATCCTTTTTCCAAATTGAGCCTCGTTCGAAGCGTTTGAAGCAATCGGAGTCGTTTCTTCATCAAATTGAAGTAAGTTTGCTTCATTAAACCATCTCTCTCAAGTATTTGATTGTTTGTATATAGCATATACTTTCTGAAGTAGTATCTTGCTTTAGTTCTTGGTTGAGCCCTCTAGGATGCTTCGGTGTTCACGCGCTCGCCTCATAACTATCATCGGATATATATGTTCGAATGCGCAGTATATGCGTTCTTCAAAAATAGTATCTCGCCCTAGTTCTTGGTTGAGCCCTCTAGGACACTTCGGTGTTCACTCGCTCGCCTCGTAACTATCGGTGGATACAGATCTAGGTGTATATCTGTTGATTCTGCCGACGCGTCTTATATCGCACATGCTATGTAATTTACCTTTGCTGTCGCGTCGTATGATGCCAAGGCTCCCTGTTTTCTGCACTTCCGATTATGCATTTACTTACGCCGTCGCGTCGAACGATGCCAAGGCTCCTGCTTTCTGCAATGTATTTACTTACGCCGTCGCGTCGAACGATGCCAAGGCTTCTGTTTTGTTATATATGTAGAATATTTCGTTCAGTTACACACCCTAAACAATAGTATATGCATTTCTTTACGCCGCCGCTGTATAAAGCACAGGCTTCTGCTTATACTACATATATAGCGCATAAATGAGCGTTCAAATGGAGATCAAACTCCAAATCGCCAATGCGATTCCCTGACCGCTCCTCGTTCAAGATTCTGCTTGACGAATGAAGCCCCTATTGGAAAGGCTTCAGCTTTTTGGCAAAATGCTCTTTACGTAAAGACTAAGTCAATTATGTATGGCCTGGCTATGGCCAAGAGTTCCTACAACCTTGATGGATGCAAAGTACGCACAACAGTGCGCATCCATTTCCCGAATTAAGCATGGCGATTTCCTACCAAAGAGGGGAGATGCCGCTGAAATGGATAAAAGAAACGCACGCTTTCTCTGTAAAAGAGAGGAAGTGCTGCTGAAATTTCTGAAGAAGCTAAGAATAGCTCAGAAAGAACGTAGCAGGATACTCTGACATATAGCAGAGTGCTACCCAGTTCATGTATTGCCTTCTACAAACATAGAAGGGTTCGTCGCACCGCTGCCGATAGAGCAGGGGAGGTACTGACGAAATGGTTGGCAGAAGAGCTGCCGGAACCAGTTAAACGACATAATGATGTCCGTTGATGGAACGATGCCAGATCGGCTCGAATCCTTCTGCCTACAAGAGCACCTTGCTCGTAAGGGCCGCTGAGCCGGAGTAGAGGTTGCGCCTTGGCTAGGTTTGTACTCATCGCGTAAAAATATGCCGAGTAGCCGATCTATTTAGATCGAGTCATATGCATGCTCATTGAGAACGGTTACACAACCAGACTCGTAAGGGCCGAAGAGCCAGAGTGTGTTGTTTCCACCCAAAGAGGTGTGATGCTTGTGGTGGCCGAAGTGCCAAGAGCGGTGTTCTGCATGCATATGAATAAGACTTAACGTCGCACATACCCCGCGGTTGAAAATCGTGTTAGGGGTACCCCCTCAGTAATGACTGTGTTGGGGCGGACTGAATGAGGTCGGGTACATATTCCCGTAGTGCTGAAAGCACGGGCTGCCTAAATGGCATGCAGATTCTGTCCAAGTAATTGTAAGACTGGCAGACCCCTTCAGGAATTATGCTCAGTGTGGAATGACAGTGATGGTACAGCCTTGAGTGACACGTATTTTACTTTGGACCTGATAGAGTCCACGATGGCCTGAGTCACTCATGGGTTTTGGGGTCGTGGTTATCCTTAAGATCTAAGGATTGAACCCAACTACTGCAAGTAGAGGATGCATCCGAATATGGGCCTAGTAGGATTCTCCCAGTTGAAACACACTGCCCTACTATGGATAGGGTCAACAGGCCTCTGGGGTATCTAAAATACATAGAATAATCAACCCCCAGAACGTCGCGTTGATGCCCGAACAATAGCTCTACCTGCGTACCAAAGGCGGGAGCGGTTAATTATCGAAACAATGCATTAGCTTAGGTTCAGCGATGCTTGAATGTATGCGTGGATGGCTGTTGTTGAGTCAGTCCTGCATAACCTTTGTGAAGGTGTCATGTTCGGTATACTACTGGACCGACTGGGCAAAGACCCGTGTTGTATCCGCACGACTAAGCGAAGCTCGAGGAGTTGTCCTTAGATGCGTGGGATACGGATGTGCCAAGTATGAAGACTTGAGCTAAACATCACTTTGAGACCCGAAAGAGGTCATGGCTAAGTCGTGGAGACTTAAGCAGTTATTCAAATCACAGCCCTGAAAAGGCTTGCTCTAAGTCATGAAGACTTGAGCGGATGTTCAACTCATAGCCCTGAGGAGGCTCTTGCGATATACGCTAAGTCTTGGAGGCTTGAGCGTCGTTATTGCGCATTGCGACCCTGAGTGGTCATTATCGTACTTGAGTTGAATGGATGTATGACTGCATGCTTACCAGACCATCAGTGGTTCTGACCCCATTTTATGGGGATTTCAGGTGTTGTACCTGCGTGGCGATATGCGGAGCAAGGCAGCATCGAGTTCCAGGGTTTCTCTAGACAGAGTTGTACTGCTTCCTTTTATTGAACCTACACTGCTTTCCTAAGCAGTAGTGTTGTAATAAACATATGTTTTTGATAAAATGGAACGCTTTTGTGGTCAATGAGTTGCTTGGCCACATACCTGCAACATGCTCGGAGTTTTCTAAAACTGACGACTCATTATCGTCTGATTCCGCTGCTAAAAGCTTTTCTAAGTTCCGCTGCAAAGAAAAAAAAAAGAAATTCATGAAAATTTTAACTTAGCTTTATTTTAGAAATTCGGGGCGTTACAGAATTGGTATCAGAGCATGTGTCTGAGAAACCTGGTTCAAGATCCGTCGTGTCACGATATCGCACTGTAAGTATATTTTATACTTTTTGTTCTGATCTGGGTGCATCTTTGTATAGATGGTAACTCATGACTCCCGAGGGTACTGCTATCGTTGCGGGATCATGCACGATGAGTGGGTATGCCCGTATGAAGTCCAAGACTGCCAGTATTATGGCGAAGAAGGGCATTCCGCCAACGAATGCCAAATGAAACATACCGCCGATATGGGTCGGCGGGGATCGCTTGGTCTTAGGGATGAGACCTCGCGTGTTAGTGGGCCACATTACTCCAGTAGAGGGAGTAGCCGTACTCCAGCAACTTCTGATGAACTACCATCTCTGGTAGGAATTGACTTGAACTTCCTTGAGGGATTTGGTCAATCGCAAGGCTATCAACAGGCATCATGTACGCCTAGCTTGCACAGTTGGGAGGAGGGATGCAACAACTCCTTCTATAATCCCATTATGATTTCAGATTCCTCGAATCAAAGTACTATTATATGGGGGAACAGAGCGGCTTCACCAACGCCGAGTCTGAATGGCCAGGAAGAGGGATACAACCCCTATCATCCCGTTATGGTATTGGATTCCCCGAGCCATGATGCCACTGAATGGGCAAGTGGACCGGCATCACTGATCTACCCACAAGAGTCGCTTGAGAGCGCGGAAGTGCCGCCCAAGCCAAAACTATTAGTGCCTGCACCAAGGCAATGTGGAAGTAAACGATACTTCGGGTTCTTTGGGTGAAGAAAGAAATCCAGTTCCTAGAAAAGACTGGTCGTGTTTTGGAGTCAATAGACTCATGTACATAGTTTCTCAACGCCTAAAAGTCTGCCAGTGCGGCATGACATTTTATCTAAGGCGATGCTGGTGTAAATGCGATGTATATTAAGTAAATGAAACTTTGCTTCGATATATAGATTGAGAAACTAAAAACAAGTGCTTGTGTGTGCATAGATAAATGGCTCCTACGACGAGGAAAACGATGCCAAGCGAGGAGTCCCATACGCAAGGATTCCTGTTGAAAACACTCAACAACCTGGTTACAGTCATCCGTGAAACGAGGCCAGAACCAGTCGCACCACGGAACGAGCACCTGGGAGGAGTGACTTATGAGAAGTTCCTCAAGCTTGATCCGCCAGTTTTCATTGGCAGAGCCGATCCGGAGCTCGCAGAGAGTTGGATCGAAGACACAGAACGTGCCTTCTCGGTACTGGGAGTACCAGAAGAGAAAAAGACCAACTTTGGCACGTATCGATTGAAAGACAATGCACGGAAGTGGTGAGATACCACTTAACTTATCCAGTTCTCACAAGTCGAAGTCATTCCTTGGACTGACTTTCGGAGGACTTTTATGGATAACTACTTCCCGTTGCATTCCAGAAACAAGAAAAAGATGGAGTTTCTGGAGTTGGAATAGGGCGGTATGAGTCTAATGGACTATACCACCAAATTTCAGAATCTAGAGCGCTACTGCTCTCGATTGTTCGAAACAGACCAAGAAAGGGCCGACAAATATGTGAATGGTATGCGCGAAGGGCTGCGATCTCGAGTGATAACAAGCATGCCTTCGACTTTTCAGGCTGCAGTAGCAGCAGCTTTAAAAATCCAAGAGGATTGGGCGCGATCTAAAGTGATCATAGCAAAGAAGCCCATAGTGAATGGTGGGAATCGTAAGAGGACGTTTCCTAGTGGCCAGGGTTCACGACAACCCTTTCAAAAGAAGAAGTTCCAAGGAGGGAACAACACTCAGCAAGTCGTGAGGCCAAGACAGAACCCAACTCTGAATGGTCAGCAGTCCAACTTTAGCTGCCCAAGGTGTCGTATGAACCACCCCGGAAAGTCATGTCCTCGTGACATTGGTGGGTGCTTGTATTGTGGCAAGATGGGCCACTTTATAAGGGATTGCGCCAAGAAGGCTGCAGATGAACAAAGGAGTAATGCCGGATCTGCCGGATCCTCTCGACCAGCACCACAACATTCTCAGTTTCAACGACCTCCACCTAGAATAGAACAAAGGCCTGATGCAGGTCGTGTATATGCTGTAACGACTGAACAAGTCGAAAATGGTGACCTGATTGAAGACACTGTACCTGTTAATGGACATGCAGCTTACGTCTTGTTTGATTGTGGTGCTACTCATACGTTTATCTCTGACGATTTCACCGAACAACTCCACGCCTCGGTGCAACCGATTGATAAAATGATCGAAGTGTATAACCCGTTGGGTTCACGCACCAAATGTATCCGGTGTGTGAAAAATTTGGATATTGAGATAGCAGGGCAACACTTGCCTATTGACGCCATCTTGATCGATATGATACAGTACGATGTCATTCTGGGAATGAATTGGTTAGCTCAGAATAATGCCAAGATTCTGTGCCGCAAGGGCAGAGTAATTCTATCTCGACCCGGATTGCCTAAGATGGAATACCAGTTATCCAAACCAGTTCCACAGAAAAGGCTCATATCAGCACTTAAGGTACAAAAATACCTTAGGAAGGGTTGTGTGGCCTTCTTGTTGAGTCTCTCAGTGGAAAAATCCAATGACCAACCCCTTGAGAGTTTGGAAGTGGTGTGGGAGTTTCCCGATGTGTTTCCTGAGGAATTGCCAGGACTTCCGCCACTTCGTCAGGTTGAATTTGGAATTCAATCCTTACCTGGAACAACGCCGATATCCAAAGCCCCGTATCGAATGGCGCCAGCTGAACTTAGTGAGTTAAAGTGTCAGTTGGAAGAATTGATGGAACAAGGGTTCATCCGTCCTAGTGTGTCACCGTGGGGAGCCCCGGTGCTGTTTGTAAAAAAGAAGGATGGATCCCTTCGGTTATGCATCGATTATCGGATGCTTAACCAGGCAACTGTTAAAAATAAGTACCCGTTGCCTCGAATTGAGGACTTATTCGATCAGCTCAGAACAGCGAGGGTGTTCTCCAAGATCGACCTCAGGTCTGGGTACCATCAGCTCAGAGTTAAGGAAGAGGATATACCCAAGACTGCCTTCAGAACGAGATACGGCCATTATGAGTTCGTAGTAATGCCCTTCGGACTCACTAATGCGCCTGCTGCCTTTATGGATCTAATGAACCGGATATTCAGATCATATTTGGATAGCTTTGTCATCGTCTTTATTGATGACATTCTCGTGTATTCAGAGAATGAGGAACAACACAAGGAGCACTTGAGAATCGTCTTGAAAACCCTTCAAGATAATCAGTTATATGCCAAGTTTTCAAAATGTGAATTCTGGCTAGACAAAGTGATGTTCCTTGGTCATGTGATCTCGAAAGATGGAATCGCAGTAGATCCTGCGAAGGTGGAAGCTGTGATGGACTGGAAGCAGCCAGAAAATATTACTGAGGTCCGTAGCTTCCTTGGACTTGCCGGATATTATCGGAAGTTCATACAAGACTTCTCCCGAATCGCCGTACCGATGACAAAATTGTTGAAAAAGGGAGTCAAGTTCGAATGGACTGACCAGTGTAAGGAGTGCTTTGAGGTTCTCAAACAGAGGCTTACCACTGCCCATGTCCTTACCTTACCTGCTGGTCAGGGAGGCTTTGTGGCTTATACCGATGCCTCGGGAATAGGTCTGGGTTGCGTGTTGATGCAGCATGGCAAAGTAATCGCCTATGCATCCCGTCAGTTAAGAATTCATGAGAAAAACTATCCAACCCACGATCTTGAGCTTGCCGCGGTAGTGTTCGCACTTAAAATTTGGCGACACTACCTTTATGGAGAGAAATTTGAGGTCATGTCGGACCATAAAAGCCTAAAATACCTCTTTTCTCAAAAAGAACTCAATATGCGGCAACGACGATGGCTGAAATTCCTCAAAGACTATGAATTCACGCTTTCCTATCACCCTGGAAAAGCGAATGTTGTAGCAGATGCCCTTAGTCGCAAGACTGTTGGCACTCTGACCAGCCTCACCGGACAATGGAAGCTGATGGAGGATTTTGTCAGTTGGAAGCCATTCCTGGCTGACCCAGGAAAGATTCGATTGTCATGCCTGACAATCCATATCGAGATCCTCGATCGCATCGTAGCCGAACAATTCAAGGATCCCCAGTACTTGGAATTAAAAGCTCGTGCTGAAAGAGATGACAATTTCTTCCATTTGAAAGAAGATGGAGGAATATGGATGGAAGAAAGAATTTGGGTTCCAAATAACCCTGAGCTAAGACAGGAAGTACTCCAGGAGGCTCATAATAGCAAGTACACCATTCACCCTGGGGGTACAAAAATGTTTCAGGACTTACAGAGGAAGTACTGGTGGAGGGGTATGAAACGTGATGTGGCTACATTTGTCTCAAAGTGTTTGATCTGCCAGCAAGTAAAAATCGAGCATCAACGACCTGGTGGAAAGATGCAACGGATCGAGATTCCAGAATGGAAATGAGAAGTCATTACGATGGATTTCATCGCTGGATTGCGTCGATCCAAGAGACAACACGATTCGATATGGGTGATCGTGGACAGACTCACCAAGTCTGCTCACTTCCTGCCAATCAACACTCGATACTCAACTGAACGATTGGCAGAGATCTACATTCGGGAAATCGTTAGACTCCATGGAGTGCCGATTTCGATCATATCGGATCGTGACTCGAAGTTCACCTCTCACTTTTGGGAGCAGCTTCAGAGAGCCCTGGGGACGAAACTCAAGTTCAGTACAGCATTCCATCCCCAAACAGATGGGCAATCAGAACGAACCATACAGACTCTTGAAGATATGCTAAGAGCCTGTATGCTAGAATGGAAAGGTGATTGGGATTCCCACCTAGCGTTGGCTGAATTTGCTTATAATAATAGCCACCACGCTAGCATTGGGATGGCACCGTATGAAGCCTTGTACGAGCGACCTTGTCGATCACCAATCCATTGGGGTGAAGTGGGTGAGCGAACCTTGGACTCGCCCATAGTGTTGCAGCATTATACTGAGCAGGTCCACATGATCAGGAAGAAGCTACTGACTGCTCAGAGTCGACAGAAGAGCTACGCTGATCAGCGGCGTAGGGAACTCACTTTTGCGGTTGGAGATAAGGTTTTTATCAAGGTCTCCCCAACCAAGAGTGTGTTTCATTTCGGAAAGAAGGGGAAGCTCAACCCCAAATTCGTTGGTCCCTTCGAGGTTTTGAGCCGGATCGGAGAGACCGCCTACAGAGTAGCATTGCCACCACAATACGCGCAAATACATGATGTATTTCACGTATCAATGCTTCGTAAATACGTTCATGATCCTTCTCACGTCATTCAACATGAAGATATTGACATTCGAGAAGATATGACGGTAGAAGAAAGGCCAGTGGAGATCATAGACCGTCGGGAGCAAGTGCTAAGGACAAAGGTCATTCCACTTGTTAAAGTGAGGTGGCAGCATCATGGAATCAATGATTGCACTTGGGAGCCCGAATCGGATATGCGGGATAAATATCCTGAACTCTTCACCTTGTACTCTTAGCTGAATTTCGCAGACGAAATTCCTTTAAGGGGGTAATGATGTAAGACCCGCAATTTTTCATAAAATATCTGAATAAAATTCATGAGGCATTTACCGCTAAAAGTGGCATTTTTCTCAGAATGCGAAACGAATCAATTCCTACGAGCCAGTTACACTTAGGATATTCGTCGAAACGCGAATATATGCTCAAACACTCTAGAAGCCATAACTTCCTATCTGAACAAAATCAAAGGATTCCTGCGAGCCAACTTTCTTAGTGGCATCAATACGAAGATAATGGCGTACTCAGAATTTTTCGGAAAAAAATCGCCGAAAACCCGAAATTCTTGTGGGACCCACGAAAATATGGGTGGGACCCACAGAAATATTTCTCAAAAAATATTCTAAAAAATTCTAGAATATTCCATCACCTTCGAGAGCCTTCCAGCTCCTTCCAGCACCTTCCATAGAAGGGATTCTCAGAAAAGCCCAAGGGTATAGAGGGGATTCTGAAACTTGGGGCCCAAGTTTCAGAACCTATAAATAGAGGACCCCCCCTCCTTTAGAAAATCGCCAACCCCTCTCTCTCTCCTCCTTTTCCAAACCTCCCCTACCTAGCCTAGCCCACCTGAGCCCACCTGACCTGGTCTGAGCCTGCCTGACTTAGACTGAGCCTGCTTGACCTGGTCTGAGCCTGCCTGACCTGGTCCTAACCCACCTGACCTAGGTCTGAACCTACTTGACCTAAGTCTGAACCCAGTTCACTTGACTTGAACCTGGTTTGGTTCAAAGTCAAAGAACAAGTCCTTTTTCATTCGAAGTTGATCCTTTTTCCAAATCGAGCCTCGTTCGAAGCGTTTGAAGCAATCAGAGTCGTTTCTTCCTCAAATTGAAGTAAGTTCGCTTCATTAAACCATCTCTCTCAAGTATTTGATTGTTTGTATATAGCATATACTTTTTGAAGTAGTATCTTGCTTTAGTTCTTGGTTGAGCCCTCTACGACGCTTCGGTGTTCACGCGCTTGCCTCGTAACTATCGTTGGATACAAATCTAGGTGTATATCTGCTGATTCTGCCGACGCGTCTTATATCGCACAGGCTATGTAATTTACCTTTGCCGTCGCGTCGTATGATGTCAAGGCTCCCTGTTTTCTGCACTTCCGATTACTGCACTTTCGATTATGCATTTACTTACGCCGTCGCGTCGAACGATGCCAAGGCTCCTGCTTTCTGCAATGTATTTACTTACGCCGTCGCATCGAACGATGCCAAGGCTTCTGTTTTGTTATATATGTAGAATATTTCGTTCAGTTACACACCCTGAACAATAGTATATGCATTTCTTTACGCCGCCACTTTATAAAGCACAGGCTTCTGCTTATACTACATATATAGCGCATAAATGAGCGTTCAAATGGAGATCAAACTCCAAATCGCCAATGTGATTCCCTGACCGCTCCTCGTTCAAGATTCTGCTTGACGAATGAAGCCCCTATTGGAAAGGCTTCAGCTTTTTGGCAAAATGCTCTTTACGTAAAGACTAAGTCAATTACGTATGGCCTGGCTATGGCCAAGGGTTCCTACAACCTTGATGGATGCAAAGTATGCACAATGGTGCGCATCCATTTCCCGAATTAAGCATGGCGATTTCCTACCAAAGAGGGGAGATGCCGCTGAAATGGATAAAAGAAACGCACGCTTTCTCCGTAAAAGAGAGGAAGTGCTGCTGAAATTTCTGAAGAAGCTAAGAATAGCTCAGAAAGAACGTAGCAGGATACTCTGACATATAGCAGAGTGCTACCCAGTTCATGTATTGCCTTCTACAAACATAGAAGGGTTCGTCGCACCGCTGCCGATAGAGCAGGGGAGGTACTGACGAAATGGTTGGCAGAAGAGCTGCCGGAACCAGTTGAACGACATAATGATGTCCGTTGATGGAACGATGCCAGATCGGCTCGTATCCTTGTGCCTACAAGGGCACCTTGCTCGTAAGGGCCGCTGAGCCGGAGTAGAGGTTGCGCCTTGGCTAGGTTTGTACTCGTCGCGTAAAAATACGCCGAGTAGCCGATCTATTTAGATCGAGTCATATGCATGCTCATTGAGAACGGTTACACAACCAGACTCGTAAGGGCCGAAGAGCCAGAGTGTGTTGTTTCCACCCAAAGAGGTGTGATGCTCGTGGTGGCCGAAGTGCCAAGAGCGGTGTTCTGCATGCATATGAATAAGACTTAAGGTCGCACATACCCCGCGGTTGAAAATCGTGTTAGGGGTACCCCTCAGTAATGACTGTGTTGGGGCGGACTGAATGGGGTCGGGTACATACTCCCGTAGTGATGAAAGCACGGGCTGCCTAAATGGCATGCAGATTTTGTCCAAGTAATTGTAAGACTGGCAGACCCCTTCAGGAATTATGCTCACTGTGGAATGACAGTGATGGTACAGCCTTGAGTGACACGTATTTTACTTTGGACCTGATAGAGTCCACGATGGCCTGAGTCACTCATGGGTTTTGGGGTCGTGGTTATCCTTAAGATCTAAGGATTGAACCCAACTACTGCAAGTAGAGGATGCATCCAAATATGGGCCTAGTAGGATTCTCCCAGTTGAAACACACTGCCCTACTATGGATAGGGTCAACAGGCCTCTGGGGTATCTAAAATACATAGAATAATCAACCCCCAGAACGTCGCGTTGATGCCCGAACAATAGCTCTACCTGCGTACCAAAGGCGGGAGCGGTTAATTATCGAAACAATGCATTAGCTTAGGTTCAGCGATGCTTGAATGTATGCGTGGATGGCCATTGTTGAGTCAGTCCTGCATAACCTTTGTGAAGGTGTCATGTTCGGTATACTACTGGACCGACTGGGCAAAGACCCGTGTTGTATCCGCACGACTAAGCGAAGCTCGAGGAGTTGTCCTTAGATGCGTGGGATACGGATGTGCCAAGTATGAAGACTTGAGCTAAACATCACTTTGAGACCCAAAAGAGGTCATGGCTAAGTCGTGGAGACTTAAGCGGTTATTCAAATCACAGCCCTGAAAAGGCTTGCTCTAAGTCATGAAGACTTGAGCGGATGTTCAACTCATAGCCCTGAGGAGGCTCTTGCGATATACGCTAAGTCTTGGAGGCTTGTGCGTCGTTATTGCGCATTGCGACCCTGAGTGGTCATTATCGTACTTGAGTTGAATGGATGTATGACTGCATGCTTACCAGACCATCAGTGGTTCTGACCCCGTTTTATGGGGATTTCAGGTGTTGTACCTGCGTGGCGATATGCGGAGCAAGGCGGCATCGAGTTCCAGGGTTTCTCTAGACAGAGTTGTACTGCTTCCTTTTATTGAACCTACACTGCTTTCCTAAGCAGTAGTGTTGTAATAAACATATGTTTTCGATAAAATGGAACACTTTGGTGGTCAATGAGTTGCTTGGCCACTGTAAACACCCCAAATTTTCACTCACCTCCCCTACATCTCCACCAAACTTCATCATTCAACCTCTGAAATCGTCGGAGGGCAAAATGGTTATTTTCTGAGCCCGGACCTTGCAAAAGTCTAAATTTCATCTAAAACTCTCAAAATTTCTCTATTTTTATCTCAGATGTTCAAGATTTTACTCCTGACAGGAGACACACATCTCCAGAGTCTTGGTTCAAAATTATATTGCATAAGACATGACATTGCATATCATTGCATGAGCATTTCAAATCACTGCACTGCACAACATGTCATTTCGAGATCCAGAACTCTTGATTTCAAAATTCTCAATCTAGATTAGAATTTTAACTCTTTGCAAAATTGACTCCAAAACCCTGGGTCTTCAAAATTATCAATTCTTCCCATTTTACCCCCGGGGCTCTGAATGTCAAAATATTTTCTCAGGAAGACGATCTGGATAGTTTTAATGTGGATTTCAGTCACTTCACCACAGATTTTGCCCTTTTTGACAATTTCAAATATCTTTCTTTTACAAAATTGCCCTACAGAGGCCAACTCTTTTCAAAATTCCTGTTTTACCAATTAGTCCAGATTTTATGAAAATTCCAAAAAGAAGTTGTTGTTTTATCCCTATTTCAATAAAGAAGCAATGTGGGACCCACACTGAGGTGGTGTCACACAAGCTTTTCTTTTGAGAAGTTGAATTTTGAAAAACCCAAAAATAGAGGAGCCTTGTCCCCTAGATTGGTGCCACTTGTCTTCTCTCTCTCCTCCCATTTCCATGCCAAGTGTCAGTGTGAGGGCTACCCTAAGAAGCCGCCACATGTCATCCCATTTATCTGCCAGTATCCACCCTATCCATCCAGCGCCATGTGTCATTCCAAGATTACCAGGAGATGCCAAGTGTCATAGGTTGTCCTGTCTAGAAAAGTGGGGGCTTGTCTCCTCTGAGGTGGCGCCACTTGAAGTGTGTCTCCTGCAGGGGACACGTGTCAACCCCTCCCTCCTTCTAGAAAAGTAGCCTGACACATGTCTCTCCCTACTTTTCTCAGAAAAGTTGGAGACACGTGTCACTCCTAGCTTCCTCCAGAAAAGGTAGGCTTGTCTCCTCTGAGGTGGCGCCATTTAGAGTGTGTCTCCTGCAGAGGACACATGGCAATCTCTCAGTTTCTTAGAAAAAGTAGACGCCATGTGTCATTTTCTGCTTTCTTCAGAAAAACTAGAATTCAAAAGTTCAAATCTTCTCATAGGTGGCGCAAATCCTGAACTTCTACCTTTTCCATGTTGTCTGAGATGGCGCCACATGGCTTGGCCCTCCTTCTCTCCCCTCTGCCATGTGTCATCTTCTGGTTCTTTCAGAAAAAGCAGGTGACACATGTCTCCTTCTCACTCCTTCAGAAAAAGTAGAGGACACATGTCTTCTCCCTACTTTTTTTCAGAAAAGTAGGAGACACATGTCACTCCTGGCTTTCTTCAGAAAAAGCAAACCATTCAAAAATTCAAACAGGGCCTAGGTGGCGCAAATCCTGAGCTCTGATTTTTCCAGATGGCCTGAGGTGGCGCCACATGTCCTTTCCCTCCTTTTCCTCCCTCTTGCCACATGGCATCGTAGGAGCCACCCTGAGGTGGCGCCACATGTCCACCCTCCATTCCTCCAGGGCCAACCTCCATTTGAATTTCAAACTTCCCCTTGAGGTGGCGCCATTTGAGAAAGCCTCTCCAGACAGCTGACACTTGTCCGCCACATGTCCAGACCTCCCTGCACTAGAAAAAGTAGAAAAACCCCCCCATGAGGTAGCGCATTTTGCTTCCTCCCTTCATGTTCTCCTGCCACATGGCATCGTAGGAGCCACTCTGAGGAAATGCCACTTGTCAGCCCCTCCTTTCTTGCAGAAAAAGCAAAATTTCAAACATTTGAACTCCCTAGAGGTGGCGCCACATGGCATGCCCCTACTGTTCCAACTTTACACCTCAGAACACCTTTTGAGGTGGTGCCATTCCAGGACTCCACTTGGCTCCATTTTGATTTTTATTTTATTTTTAATAAAAGTAGCCCACCATGAGGTGGCGCCACCTGAGGACTCCCTACAAAAGGTGAGTTTGAATTTCAAATTCCAAGAGAACACCCTCTGAGGTGGCGCCTTCTGGGAGTTCCCTGCAGAGAGAATCAAGCAAACTTTTGAAAAATTCCAAATTCCCCCTGCTGAGGTGTCTCACCCACAAAATTTCCATTTTTTTTATTTTTCTCAAAAATCAAAATAGCCTCATGAGGTGGTGCCACCTGAGGGCTCCCTGCAAAAGCCAAATTCGAATTTCAAACCCCCAGATAGCACCCCTTGAGATGGCGCCACATGGAGGGCTCAGATTGAGCCTGTTTGAAATTCAAAATTTTTCAGAAAATCTATAAAACCAGGCTCCACGCCCAGGAGAAGAGGGCATCTTTGGAGACCATTTTGTGAACTTGAAAATCCGACCTAGCCTCCCTAAAATCTGATTTTGAACTTTGGAAATCGTGCCCCCTTTGGCTCATTGGAGAAGGTGGAGTAAAGTTCGTGCATTGGCCAATTCGATTCAAGCATAGGTCAATTTTGGTGAACCATCCGAAGCTCGGAGCGAAGGACGAAGGAAGCTCGTGATAGCCGCCCCTTTCAAGAGCTCCTACGCTGCGTAACAAAGCAAGGTGCACTTCTTTTCCCCTTGATTTGATGCCATAATTCGATTTGGGAGTCGTTTGAAGAAAGAGCTCATCCGAGAGATGGATTGAGCTATTCTCATAAAACGACATATATAAAAATGTTTAATTATGCTTCCTTGATGATTTTTAACCTTCATGCATTTAGCTAGGTTTAATTTGCATTTTATTTCATTCATTTAGCATATTTCATGAATTAATTAGGATTAATTTAGCATTTATTTTAATTCTGCTTATTTTCAGTAGGTCTCTGTTTTTGTCAGTCAGTCCACACGTCATTTCATGTACTTATTTTTTATTAAAAATCCCAAAAAAATCATGGAATCTGCCCTGCGGTGTCCCTGAAATTTTGCCAAAAATTCGGAGGCATTTGAATTTGTTTACTACAGTAAACATTCAAAATGGCAAGTCGGGTTTTGTTACCCGGGATGCGTTTTGAAAATCATTTGCCGACTTGTAAAATCGAGATATCCCTCACGAGAGATCCTATTTTCGATCAGAAAGATGTTATAAACTCGGGAGAATGTCTAGTTTTTAATATGATGTTTTCAGATTTTTCAGATGTTTTTATTGTCTGACAAAAATCTGAGAGTTAGGGACACGTGTCAGAGCCTAATTTGGGCCTTTGAGATTTTGGATCGACTTAGGGCTATGGTTTCTCTTTGTGTGTTACTCCAAATCCAAAACTGTAAAAAGTGACAGTTGTGTCCGAGATGTTCTCTGTTTGCATATGAAAGCCTGTGATTTTTAGAACAGTTTTGATACCTGCTTTGTATTTTTTTTTGTTAGTCCCCTGTTTTGCTACATTTGTCTGCTCTGTTAGTTTAGGCAGGAATAGTTATATTGTTATATGTGTTTACGTTGATCAAATGCCAAAGTCATAAACA
This sequence comes from Nuphar pumila, assembly GCF_984573655.1. Taxonomy (NCBI): domain Eukaryota; kingdom Viridiplantae; phylum Streptophyta; class Magnoliopsida; order Nymphaeales; family Nymphaeaceae; genus Nuphar; species Nuphar pumila. The sequence continues at coordinate 49,044,714 of NC_143257.1, read as the reverse complement.
GGAAAGTTGTTCATGTTGGTGTCTTGCGTATCTCTGATTAATTTCATAAATTTCCATGGCTGTTTTATATTTTTTTGGCATTTTACATCAGATTAGGGTGATTTTTACCTCTGTCAGAACTAAATCCCTGTTGCCGAACTCACCATTGCTCAAATCCCGAGGCTGTAAAAACCAAAAATGTTCCATTTAGGGTCTTTTAGCAGTCTGCAAAATATCAGAAGTTTCCATGATGTAAATCTTGCAGTATCATATTAGGCATTGCATTTGGTTCGGATCCATAGGCAAAATCCACCATTTTAGGACTTTCTTTGAATTTTAGCATTTAAATCATATCATTTCATGATTTTTAGCATTCTAGGTTGTTTATCAGAGTAATTAGATGCTTCATACCGAATTTGGTGCAATTTGGAATCCATTTGAGGTTCGGATTAGCCATAATACCAAAACAGGGTCCCGCAGGACCCGGATCCAAGTGAAAAACAAGCGAAAATCGTTATTTTTGATAAATTGCAAAATATCAAATTCTGATTTTACAGCCTTAGTGTGTTTAGCAGTATGTCATCATGTCTTTTACTGCATTTCATCATCATTTATTTCAATTTGAATTTCGAAATCTTAGTTTTACCAAGTTTTCCTTCAAAAAACCCTGATTTTCAAGGTGTAACTTTAATTTTAGGGGTATTTTGGTCATTTTGACCACCAATTCCGGATTTCAAACTATTTTCTACTGAATTTCCTGCATTTACATCATTTCAAATGTCAAGGAAGCATGAGAATAGGGTTTATATCCAATTAAATCCAATAATTTCATAATATTATTGGAAAATCTTGGAAAAACCCACATAGTTGAGCTAACCCTATTTCAAGTTTGGCAGGAACAATCAAAAGAAGGAGCTGAAGTCTGCAAATTTCTTTTACTTCCTTTATTTAGTGATGTAATAATGTAAATTTTGGAATAAGAGAGTTAATTTCCTGCTTAGACTAGGATGCATATCATATAGTTTGAATTTATGCAAATATCCTGCTTATGTGATGCATACATCTTATTTCAAAAACACTATGGATGTTCACGAATGGCACGTGCACCAACTCTTAGGGAGTTGATGAACTCGGTGGAATCCATATTTACGGCCCTAGTCGGAATATGGACGAGACCCAGATCCGTCATCTTTCTACTAGTCACATAGAGCCTACACTCTTAGGCTATCTTAAAATGCACATCATATTTCCAAAGTTTTCAAAATCATGTGCATTAAATCAATCAAGTTCTGAACATATTCATGGCCACAGTCAGGATATGTGAAGGATTTATTTGGACTTACTGCACATTTTCCAACCAATTCCTCAGAAAGTCTTTTCAAAGGGCATTCATTCACTCATGTCATTGGCATCATGAAATCATTAGTTTTCCCACGATTTTCTTAAGAAAACTTCATTCTCAAGAAATCGATTTCTCAAGAAACTCTAAGGATTTTCCAAAATCGGTTTTCCAAAGTCAAGTTTTTCCACAGTTTTCCCAGGAAAATGATATTTTCTTAAGAGATTCAAAAGAGTTTTCCAATCTTTCTCCAAGATCCAAAATCGATTTTCAAGTATTTCAAAAGGTAAAATTTCCAGGATTTCGATTCCCCAAGTTTTGAATTTCCTTCTCCAATGAGTTTTTCTATAAATCTTCTATCATTTTCCTAAGAAAACTCTCAAAGTCCAGGTTTTCCTAAGAAGTGTTTCCTCTTTTCAAAAGGTTCATCTTTTCTCAAGAATCACTTTCATTTTCCCAGGATTTTCAACCATTCATAATTTTTCCAAGTCTCTATGAACTTTCCTAAGATTTCAAATCTTTTTCATCTGAGTTTCCTGAGAAATTGACTTTCATCTTTTTCCTGAAAGAATCTTTTCAACTTCAAATATTTTCCAAGCATACATCATGTTTTCCCAAGCTGCATTTTCCCAAAACCTCATAGCACATGCCTGAATTCTCTGTGCATTTAGGATAGAACATAACTTCGATGATTTAACTAAGTCAAGCATAGTTTTGGTCCTTGGTTCGATTACCCCTGTTAAAGGCGGCAGGAACGGTCGAACCTCGTACCGACAGGTCGAGCCCCATCCCATGGATTTTTCCGCAATTTTCAAAAACGGAGGCGAGTATTTCAAAAGCAATTTCCAAAATCCGGTCAAGTTTGAAGCGCGAAAGCGTTTTCTCTTCCGCAAGGAAGGGAAGACGGGGGAAAAATTTCGCGACGATAACAGCCACATACCTGCAACGTGCTCGGAGTTTTCTAAAACTGACGACTCATTATCGTCTGATTCCGCTGCTAAAAGCTTTTCTAAGTTCCGCTGCAAAGAAAAAAAAAAGAAATTCATGAAAATTTTAACTTAGCTTTGTTTTGGAAATCCGGGGCGTTACACCAGTGCTCGTGCTGGTACATCTAGCGCTTGTGCTAGTGTTTGGCTGACTGATCAGTTAGCCCTCCAGGTTTAGTCTTTGTACTAACCAATCATCATCATTTAAGCTCTAAATCCTCAATTCCAACCTTCAGGTTATCATTTTATCAAAAATCAATCTTTTTCTCTTGTGAAGGACCCTCTTCAGGGAGAGTTCGAGGGAGCTCGTTCCTTTTTTGCATGCAACCATCTTTCATTCGCAAGAACCCTCTTCCAGGGAGAGTTTGAAGGGACTCGTTTTCTTCGTGAATAGTTTGCAAAACAACTAACTTTACACAAAAGAACCCCTTTTCCAGGGAGAGCTTCAACGGAAGATCGTTTCTTTTGTGGCCCTTGTTTTTCTCATCTTTGGCCAACCCCTTCACGGAGGACCCTCTTCTAAGGAGAGTGTGATGGACTCGTTCCTCTGTGATACTTTCTCAACTTTGTTTCTCGACCGCCTTTCCATAAGAGAAGCCTAGAGATAGGGAGTTTTGACGAAAACTTAATTTCTCTTCGAAAGTTTTGTTTTGCAAACACCTCCTCTTTAGGGAAGAGAGGAGTATTTCCAACTTCCCATTCAAGTAAGGGCTAAGCCTGAGTCTCTCTTTTTGGGGAAAAAGAGAGGAGAATTTTGTCACGGACGTGTCGATTTGATATCGAACGATTTATTTCATCAAGGATTTCTAGAATACTTTGCCAATTTGCTATCAAAAATCATTGTTGATCTCAAAACTTTCATCACATAAAAGAATTATCTCAAACTACCTTTAGTATTATTTTCAAAAGAGCAAGACTTTTGCGAAATAAGAACTAAAATTCAAACTTTTTTCTGTTGATTAACCAAGAAGAGGAGGGAAAATCTTCGGTATGACCGGCAAAGGAAAAATTTAATGATGCTGAAAAGCCATAAGTAAATTGATATTGATCATAGCTATGGCACATTTCTTAAAGATCATTCTTTTGGCAGTAAGACAGTGGAAATATCCTGGGCAGTAAAAAGGAACCTACCCAATCCATATATCCTCAGTCATTCAAAGCTGCAAAATCAAATATCCGCAAAAGGGATCTCTCAATTGTCGTCAAGATGAAGATGGATATGCGAGTTAGATCTCCGGGGACAAAGAAGATTTGGATCATCTCCGAGATGATAGAGTTTGTGAAGGATCCTTCTAGGGAAAGTTCAGATCACCGTCAAGATGAAAGCGAGTGTGATGAACCTACCGACAAACCCTAAAAGATATTTGATTTCTGCTATCATCTAAATACCTTTTTAGAACCGATGTCATCAAACCTAATTCCTGAGAAAGAAAAAGAAGGATCGGAGCATCTTCGAGATGAAGGAGTTTGTGACATACCCTTCCCCGCAAAAGAGAGAAAAGTCAGGACATCTCCAAAATGAAGAATGATGTGAAAAGCCCAAGAAAGCCCAATGACTCAAAAAGAGTGTAAAAAGATCATCGTGGGAAATGCCCAGGATATCAAACTGTCAGAAACTGCCAAGAATCATCTTTATCTATGTAAAATTCTTTTATCAATATCTTTTCACTCAATTGCTTTTATGAAGCTAAGAATGTTTTCTCTCTTGTCATATCAAGGAAACTGATATCTTCCTTGAAGAAACTCAACAACAACAAATTTTGAATTTGATTCCTGATTCTACGAAGTTAGCCCAATTGGAACTAATACTCTAGGTAGAAAGAGGTGATATTTTCACATATATGCAAAATTTAATCATTCTGAATCAGCTATAATTCTGGCATCTAATTGGAAATATTTTCTCGTTATCCCAAAATAAAGTGAGAACTTGATGTTCGTTTTGACGTATCCTGACGTCATCCCTTATTAGGACCGAAAAGTCCTTTCCTTCTATCTGATCTGAGCGCTCTCAGATTTGCACGCTTCCCTGTGTTCCCCACAGTCCCGCCATAGACAGTTCCCGCTCAGGATAAGGGTTAAACTTGAACTTTCTGCAAAAGGTTTGTTATTGTCAAAATCTATTTTCAGTCTGAGTAAGGAGGCACTCAAGAACAACCCCTTTTCAAGCTTTAGGGACCCCCATTTTCATCCTTTTGCAAACCCCTCTCAGACTTGTTGTGCAAAGTCTAGAGGTCCCATCACAGTTTCCCCGCTCTTCAAGGATTCTGTATCCATTCAGGCTAAGGATTATCTTGCCATTCAGGTTAGCGTTAAACCTGAGTTTCATTTCGACTAGATGTCCTTTCTAGTCCCACCACGGTTTCCTCATTTGAGAACTTCGTGCGATTCCCCGCACTCAGGTCAAGGGTTAAACCTGAGTCTCGCTTCGACGATCCATTCATTGTCCCATCATGGCTTCTTCATTCGAGGATTCTGTATGGTCATCCCCTTCAGGTTAAGGGTTAAGCCTGAATCTCGTTCCTCGAGATATCTTCCTTCTTCAGGTTTTGGTTAAACCTGAACCTCGTTTCAATGAGGTAATTCTCCCGTCCCATCATGGTTTTCCCCACAAAGGAATCCACACTATTTATATATCCATTTAGGAAAGGATCAATGCTTGAAATTCATCTCACGAGGCATTTCTCTCAAAATGTCCCATCGAGGTCCGCTTATATTTCTTTCCCCATCCAAATTATCTTGATATATCTTTGTCCCATCCAGGTTTAAACCTGAGTCATTCCAAGAGCAGATCTTGTCTCACCCATGAGACTTGAACAAATTTTTTACCTTTCATCACTTCGGGATCTTCACCTAAAAAGTCCCATCACGATTTCCTCATTTTTATTATTCAGTCATATCATCTTCTAGGATTTCGTCTCCCCAAAGCCATTCAGAATAAGATTTAAAGCCTGAAAAGCCATGCTTTCAAAATAAATTCTTCCACACCCAGCTCAGATTTGCTTACTGGGGCATTTTTCAAAATTTAGAGTGTTTTCTTTGCCACTAAGCTCAGCTTTCAACTGACTTAGTAGCAAAGAGGGGCATCTGTGAACACCCCAAAACTTTCAAAAGTTTGTAAATATTTTCTTTTTTCCCCTGATTTCATTTTCTGAGCAATTGAGTCACTTTTAAATCTAAATTCCAGTTCATTTCTCAAGTTTTACTGAAATTAAATTCATTTTATATATCTGACTTGATTTCAGATCCGGATCCATTGTCCAAATCTAAGTCTCGTTATCCAACTTTTAAATTAAAATTACAGAAAATACCAAAAATAACTTTTTGAAAAGCTCAGACAGTTCATCCGGTGTCCGTTTGGATCCATCGCGTTATATTCCTCAATTCGAGTTTTAAAGCTCGAATATTTTCTCAAAATTCGGGTCCAAACCCATTTTTTTCCAAAATTGCTCAGAAAACCTTTCCTTTGTAAATATTTTTGAAAATTTTGTAAAATTATTTTAAACTCCTTAGTTTTTATAATTTCATTCCAAAAAATTACAAAAAAATGCAGAAAATGAAGTAAAGAACAAAAAAATATATATAAAAAAGAGAAATATAATTTTTAAAAGACCTCCTTTTGAAGAAAAAAAATCTTTTAACTAAAAATAATCTTTTGACAAAAACTTTTAAAAAGAGCCGCTATTTTGAAAATTTTCAAAAACAGGGGATCGCCTTTGATAAAACCCTTTTTTTTAACAGAATTTCTTTTAGGGTTTCAAAGAAACCTTCTCTCTCTGGCCGACTCTCTTTGCCGCCTCTCTCACCCTCGCTCCACCGAATCTCCATGGACACCCCCCCCCCCCCCATGTGCGACCTTCTCCACCGCCCATTCACCCTCACCAACTCTTAAACACTTGATCCTCAACGATCTCGGGAAGCTTCAATGGCCACCAACAGCCTCGCACGCTCGATTTCCCCCTTTTCTTCGACCCATCTTCTTCATGCCCCAAAATCGTCGATCGCCAACCGATTCCTCAACACCATCCATCCTTAACAGCCTCCCCTTTCTCAATCTTTCCTTCTCTTCTTATATAAACCAACATCAGAGGAAACCCTCAGGATCCGTTATCATCCCTCCATCGTGCTCACATACATTTTTTCTTCCTCCTCTTCTTCAGAATCCCTGACCTTCATCAGCCGCTAGGCCACCCCTTCTTCATTCTCTCAGATCGCGCTTCATTCCTTCGTTGCCTTCTCTTTACCCAAGTTAAAACTAAGATCACGAATCTCCAGTTTCATGATACAACCCATTTTCTTCCTTCATCGAGCGATCACCCCTTCCATCCATCAACCTCATCGATTACAATCCACCATCCTCGCAATATCCTCGGGAGGCAGCCAAGAGATTGAGATTCGAGTAGTATAAAAAAGGGATTCCATTTGACCCAGAATTTCCAAGGAAATCGCACCGCAGAGCGCCCTTTTCTCCTCTCTCAGAACCTTCGCAACTACCGGTGAGCGATCAATTTTCTCTCTTTCCTTTTCAATAAGATCCCCATCTATAGTTTTCTCGGTTTGTTTATCCCTTTTTATTTTGTTCATTTTGAGCGTAATTCATACAGTCGACCTGCATGTAGCAATGTCGCCCTATGTAACGCCACAACAATGGAATGCCCACATTCCTACACTTCGCATTTTTTTTTCTCTTTTTCTTTCTCTATTTTATTGGTAATTGTTGGCCTATATAATCAGAGTATGTGCTCACTTGATGTTTTGTATATCTGATTTCTACTTTCCTTTTAAAATCGACTCATATGCTGGTTACCCTTCTGATTTTCGTTTTCAATTGATATTCCTTTTTCTCATGTTTGACTTTAAGCAATTTTGGACGTGTGATTCTGTTCCCGCTTTCAATTTATTTCAATCCTTGTATTCCAATATTTGCGTTACCCTGTTTAACTCTCGTTCTTATTAGTTTAAGGCCTATTTTCGCATTTGCTGTTTTATCTCCTTTCTTAATTTCTATTTCAATTTATAAACATTATCCACATATTTTGATATTTCATCTCAATTTTCAGATGGTAATTTCTGGTATGCATCCCCTCTTTATCGCTTATTGTTACCCTGGGTTTATTACATTGTCAATCTCGTTTCCTGATCAATCTCCAATTTCTGATTATAACAGCATGAGAGTGTATCTTGTTTACTTTTATTGCATTCTATCCCATCAGAGCATTCCTTATGATTTTGATTCGCTCACAGCGATGTCGAACCATGGATGTGTAATATAAAAAAAAGGGGGGAAGTGGTCCAATTATAGGTGACCTAAAGGGTTTCTTGATGACAGTTAAGGGATGACCCTTTTGACAATCTTGTTTAGAAACAAGAATGTCAGGTCGTTGTATCAGAAATTTGAGTTTGGCAAGCTGCAGGGGAGCCATCCTTTCTAAAAAGCATACAGACCTGTGAAATACTTTTTGATAGACCCTTTTGTCATAGCATGAATTCCAAATTGATAAGTTCAGTAACGCTGCAGAAAATTCTGAGTGAGGAAATCGCCATACCAAATAACTCTATAGATGTTATCCCTAAACTAAGGCTTAGGATTATAGAGAATCCAGGATCTAGAGGTTTCATTATTTACTCCTATGTTAGTATTGTTTAGTCACCCGCTGTAACAAATTTTGACGGCATGTAACCCACCCTTTTTTTTTCTTTCTTTCTTTTTCTCTTTTTTTTTCTTTCTCTTTGTTCTGCATGTATAACTGGTTGGGGAAACTATTCAAAGCATCGACTAAAGATGAGATGGTAGCATTTGCATTAACGTAGATTATCCTGGAAGTATATTGATTTGTTGCGAAGTCATTACTGAGGAGGTCATTTTTTTTTTGCGATTAAAGTCATTTAGGAAATGCATCATTAATTCAAATCTTTGGTATTCTGTTTCCTGCAAGATTCATTATCTTAGATACTTGATTTATCTCCTGTAGCCTTTCAATCCTTTTATTTGATCATTTTCCTCGCAAAATTCCTTTTCTTTTTTTTCTTCTTGCCAAGATTCTATTTATGATGTTCGAAGTGCTATCCTACTGAAGAAGAAAAGGTTGGTACCCACTATAAATGCATTCTGCTAATAAGATATGACAGGACTGTAGGTTCCTGTGAGAGTTTTTTTTTTTATGTTGTGGGAACAAATGGGGCCAGAATGGTCATGTGATGTTCGGCGATTGATTTGCATTACAAGAAGAGGTCGTTATAGTGCCATTGCAGGTGCTCCAGGAGCCTCATACCTTCCAACTGGAGAGGCATCCAAGAACCCCAGTTCCTCTTCAGAAAATCAGAGAATTCAAACTATGCTTGAATCTCAAGATAATTTTCTATGTCCAGCTACTGATTCAAGATGCGCCACGGCCTCCATTGATGTGGCAGAAGACTCTTCTGCAAATTTTGGACTGCATTTTTAATAAACTTTCGGTAACAATGAGGATACTGCCTTTAGAAACCATGCCCGCTACAACTCAAATGTTCCAGAATGGTTTGGTCTCATGGAGCCTCATATGTCTGAAGAGGTTTTAAACATACTCTTAAAATGATCATCAAAGAAGTGGAAAGCTATTCTGAATATCGTTTGAAATTTATCTTATGTGTGATTGCTACCCATTCGCTTTAATTTATTTGTCAAATCAAGTTAGTATTGCTAGAATGACGGTTGATCAGGTCATGAATCACAAGGTAAACTTCTCAGAGTGAATGACCCAGGATAGCAATATTCAAGATGGAATATGCTCACTAATGGTCAGGACATCTTCAGCCAACAGGGATGAATGTTGCAAAATATATATATATATATATGAGCCCATACTTTCTGCTGTCTCTGTTTTGTTTGTCATAGCATCTTTGTATAAAACTGTATTGCAACAATCCACTTTACTCAATGTGCATTCATGTTTTAGCATATCTCCTCCATCACAAGTTCATCAGTACCTATCACTTGCAGCATTTCACCTCTACACTTAGGCACCATTTTTTTTGGTTCATAGATAACAAATGCAACACACCTCATTTGTTCATTGGCATTCAATGTCGTGTTCATGCCCTTCTCCATTCACACAATAGTTGCTGCACAAACATCACTTTTGATGCACTATATCTCATTAGCACCCACATCATAAAAGCACATATGCTGCAAAAGCAACTATTCCCACTCTACACACATGCACCATACCCATGTCTATTACACTCTGCTAAGCCTGTATAGGTCCAGCAGTATATAGATTCACCGTTTTGCAGCATGTCTTGCTGCGCCTTCAACGGGTATAACATCTCTCGCACCCACACACACACTTCCATTGTTATAAACATTCCCTACAGAAATTTCATGTTCATATATTTTCATTACATTACCAAAAACCCACCTGCTAATACCATTGGAGCCCATCTTGCTAAGGCCACTGTAAAACGACTTCTGATTGGGTGAATATCTATTCACTGCAGGTTGTCAGTAAACTACGAAACATATAAGCTTACAACAGGTTTGAAATTTTCCTTCCAGCATCCACTTTATCAATTGCTAGACTTAATATGAATTCCTGTTGTAGAACTTTGCTTAAATTTTCCCATGTTTTGCTTAGAAGATGTTGGTTTTTCTGCAAAATGTCTGTCATAAGATTTACTTGGGCCCGCCATACCACTGCTACATCAAGTTTGAGTGTTGTATAAAGCTATTGAGCTCTCGCCTTAGTACAGGGAAAATGAATGTGAATAGTAGATTCGATTTGCTAAAGAGCAGCAAATCTGATTTACTGGGAAAAATCCTCATTATGTGCAATCACATATTTCTAAAGTCCTGATATATCAGTTAGGATCATTTCAATATGGCTGATCGAGTTTGGTCTAAAATGTTGACTGAAAGTATTTTGCTGGATGGGCTCAGATTGCCTTGATCCGCTTATGGTCAGATCACACCCCTGCCTGCTGGTAAGACTGCCCAAGTGGGTTGTATCAGATTTTTTGTTCATTGCCCATTGCATATGAAGTGGTTTTGAGACTAGATGTTTGGTTCACTTTGCATAGTATCTTCATACTAGGAGTTGTGTGTGTTCTGCCAGAACACCCTGTATAGTCATTTACACCTCCCCTCTCATATAGTTGCACCCTGTCACCACCTTCCAGCACATACACAACTCCCAGTTGTTGTGTGCTGCCATTCATCTACATGGTCCTTTCACTACAACACTTGCACTGATTTCCAACCACAATTTGTATATACCACATATATATGTATATATATGAACACCTATATATATATATATACATATGTATATACATATATGCATATATACATAGATATGTATATAAGTATATATATATGTCATCTTCCATCTCCCTATCATTTATACCTTGACATACGAACAATTTTCCCATTGACATTCATGTGACAGGTGCAAATTTCTTTTTATTTTTCATATTAATCAAGTGTTTTGCAAGGAATATGTGGAAGATATCATCATTAGGAGTTGTAAATTCAACTCTATGTATTGTAATAGTTAGATCTTTATGAGAATTTACATTTCTTGTTTTAGGTAGAATGAATGAACATCGTAAATATCATAAATTGCTTATTTTCATCCTTTTTACCTTTATTTTTCAAAAATCTCACAAATGGGAACACGAATGGCACATGCACCATTTCGTAAGAGGTAATTAATCCTAAGTTGATGATTTACATCAATGGCCATAGTCAGAATGTAAACAAAACTTAGGATTTTTATCTTTTATAAAATAACATTGGATCCACACTGTATCCTTTTCAAAATTCATCATATTTTCCTTAAATATTTTTTTTCTTTTATCAGAATTTAATTTAAAGTTAATTCAATATATATACCAATGGCCATAGTCAGGGTATATTGAGAGTTAATTTCATTTTAAATTCTATAAAAGCACAAAAAATATTCTTCTTTTGAATTTAAATATAAATTATTATATGATACATTCAATGACCATAGTCTGGGATGTATTATATCTTCAATCTTATTTTAATTCATTTAAAGAACGGAATAACTTTTCAAAATCTAATTTCAAAATTCTTTAAATTCATTCATCATTTAGGATAGAATTGCATCATATTTTCAAAATTCTTTTTCATAAATCCAAGTGATTTCCTTCAGATATCTTCTTCACTTCTCAAACCAATTTTCAACCCTTGTAAATTCAAATATCATTTTTAGATTCTAACTTTAAATTCGAAGTCCAATTTGACTTTAAAATTCATTTGTATATCCAAAATTCAAATTCAAATTCAATTCAATATCTCAAGATTCCATTTTCAAAGTTCAATTCAACTTTGAAACCTCTGAATCATCTTCTGATTTCAAGTTCAAAATCAAGTTTATTCTCTTATCTTCAAAATCCAAGTTTTGAGATTGATTCCAAATTCAAGTCTTTTTTTAAGTTTCAAATTTAATCCGGGTTTTCAAAACCCAGATCCATCTTCAAAAGTCCCATTTGGACTTTCAGAATCCAAATCCAAAGTTAGATCCTAATCCCAACTTGGATCCAGATTTCCAAGTACAAATTTCATTTTGGATCTCAGATCTCAGATCCAAATCCATTCTAGGATCCAGAATCCAATTTCATCTAGGATCTCAGACTTCAAATCCAAATCTATTTTAGTATCCAGAACCCAATTCTACTTTGGATCTCAGACTTCAAATCCGATTCTATTTTAGGGTCGAGAATCCAATTTCATTTTGGATCTCAGATTTCAGATCCTAAACCCATTTTAAGATCAAAAATCCGTTTTAGGATTCAGAATCCAATCACATCTTGGATTTCAGATCTTGGATCCAATTCTATTCAGGATCCAGGACTCAACTTCACTTTAGATCTTAGACTTCAGATCCAAATCCATTTTTAGGATCCAGAACCCAATTCGACTGTGGATCTCAGACTTCAGATCCAAATTCCATCTTGGATTCCAGATCTCGAATCCAATTCTATTTAGGATCCAAAACCTAATTCCATTCCCAATTCTAGATTTCAAATCCAATGCCATTTTCAAATCTCATCTGAATTTTCTAAGTCCATTTCTATTTTTAAATACCATTTGAATTTCTCAAATCCATCCAAATTTTAAATCCAATTCCATTTCAAATTTTATCTCTTCTCCTAAATCTAAGTTCAAAGTCCATTTTTCTCACTTTCAAATTTCCTTCCTTTTCCCTTTTATCTCAGCTTCAAAAATCATTCTATTTAAATCAAGATTTATTTTTCAAACTCTGATTATTTCAAAGACTTGGAACTTCTCTGATCTATCTCAAGTTCTAAGTTAGATCTTACCATTCAAAAATCATTTCTTCACTTCATTATCAAAGTTCATCTCAGAACACTTGGAGATTTTTTAATCAATTTTCAAAAAGAGCATGCATCCTTACATTGCACAAGCATGATTCTTTGTGCATTCAGATTTAGAATAAGTTCTTAGATAATATTTAGGCAAAGCAAAAGGCATAAATTTGATCCTTGGTTCGATTACCCCTGGTAAAGGCGTCAGGAACGGTCGAACCTCGTACCGACGAGCGAATCTCGTCTCTCCATTTTCTCACAATATTTCAAAACGGAGGCGAGTAATTTTCTAAATATTTTCAAATCAAGGTCAAGTGAGACCCCGCAAAAAGAGTTTCTCTTTCTCTTCTCTTCTCTTCTCTTCTCTTCTCTTCTCTTCTCTTCTTTTCTTTTCTCTTCTCTCTTCTTTTCTTTCTCTTATTTTCTCTCTTCAAAAAGGAGGAAATAGAGGTTGGAAAGAAAAAGAGAAAGAAGAGAGAGAAATATTATGAGAGGAAAATTTTTTGCGATGATCACAGTTTTGGCGACCGTGATGGGACCCATCTTCGTCCGGTTGAATCTATGCCTTTGCTTTGCTTTGATATTACCTAAGTCTTTATTCTACAAATGTCAGCTTCATTTCCATGCAAACCTTAGGAGCCTAGACTCTGTCTTAAGCTGACGTCATTGCATATAGGATCTAAGTATGGTTTGGTAGGACCATATTGAGGAGATTATTCCATGTTCACATTAGACTTAGGTATGAAATACAACTCTCCTCAATTCTAGGGATTGAATGCAAACAATGTATGCAAGTGTATGCTTCTTTTCATTTAAATTCTATCTCTTTTAGGACTTGCATTAGAGCTTTCTGGTTTTATTGCATGTTGAACATATTTTTGAAAACATCTCTACCTATATTGTCCCGGTCTTTACGTTGTTCGATTGTCTCACTGAACCATAGTTCGGGAGAGAGCCTCACAACTGGGCCACTTATTTGGGTTTACGCCCCCTACCACGTACCTAAGGGTCATAGTTCGAGGTATATCGGTAGGTGCTCAAGGATGTTGGGAAGCCATTACCTTAGAATCGGAGAATTATTTCTATGCCACGTACTTCGAGCTTCGGCTTGAGTATATCGATGTACCTTGATTGGAATCAAATGATCTGAACCCTAGAGTTAGGATTAAGGTCCTACACACTATTTCAAAATATTGCATTTAGAATCACCCTTTAGGGAGTGCTGTGTGCGCATCCTTGTTTGTGCAGCTCTGATTGTGCGATGTTTTCTTGTATTCTCCTATATATATATATCAAACCTTCTCAAAACCTTGGGTATATTATTCAAAATTTTCTCTTATTTTCAAAAACCTCAGGTATATATTTTTCCTTTTCCTACATTCTTTTTTCTCTTTTATCAAAATTTTCTTTAAAAACCCTAGAAATTCTTTTTCTAAATCTTTGATCTTTCAAAAATTTCTAGGAGTTGTGTCTATCCTCTTTCTCATCAAAGAGTCTATCCGTAAGTCTTGCATTCTATTTAATTCTCTTCTTCTTTGCCACAGTATCATTCTGATGGCGTCTGATTCCTCTGATGTTGTCTTTTCCAGATATCATGTCTTCTATCAAATAAGGGATGGAACCCTGGATCATCGGGTCATCCAGTCTCGTTCCTTCTTGCTTCGGTGGTATTATTCCTGGTTCACCACCTTCTCGCGTATGTTCCCAGACCACTTGGACGATTGTGGATTGGAGATAGCATCAGCAGTAGGCAAGCGAACCATCAACGACAGTTTGATTCAGGCTATGGCAGAACGGTGGAACCCGCGTACCTACACATTCTGGTTCTCGTGGGGAGAGATGACTCTGCTAATGGATGAGTTCAGTGACATCATGGGATTGCCAAAACCAGCTGGTTAGCGAGATGAACCGGTCAAGCAGTAGTTCCTGATCAATGTCAAGGGGATAGACGTTCGAGAAGCATTAGCCAGAGCAACAGGGAGCAGATCTTGGCCTCTCACCGAGATCAATGGAAGTCAGTTCATCGATCTGTTTGGACTCTATCGCAAGTATGGAGCCTACGAGGAAGTTGACACCTTGTCTCGAGCAATGAAGGAAAGAATCCAACACGCCATGGTTCTATGTACAGTAGGATTAGCATTCTTTCAAGACGGTCAGAATTTCATCGCTATCAGAGTTGCTCAACTTTTTTGAAGATGGGGAAGCAAGCAAACCCGTCAGCTTTCAGTGTCTATGGCATCTATAGCCTTTCTCTACAGAGGCCTAGCTCGTTTTGCCCTCGAAGAGACCATTTTGGTAGAAGGATGCACGTATGCCTTGCAGTCGTGGTTCCTGCGACATGTTCCATAGAAGGCCAGTTCCTTCAGATTCAGCAGAAAGAAGCCAAAGTCTGTGGTTCAGTACCGAACTTTAATTGAAAGTCTGCATCAGGAAGAGATCCTTTGGGATTACTTTGACAGACAAGAATCAGTTTCTCGCTATATTTATGCTCGTAGCAAGTGTTACAGATTGCTTAGCCCTTTCTTCTGTGTCGACTATCAGTCAGAGAGTTGTCTCAGACAGTTCTTGCAGCGGCAGATTCGTGTCAACACTCGCTTCCCGACAGGGCACATGCCAGAATTCGATCTGCAGTCGGATCAGTGGTCTGGGGCATACCATGTAACCAAATATACTTGGGACTCCTTCATTTCTTTGTCTATATTTCTTGGACCCAATGTATCTTCTGAATATCAAGAATGGTGGCAAACTGTCTGCCCACCTTCTCTTTGTATTTAAATTTTGTCATCAATAAAAATGCAACTTTGTGCTTTGTTAAAAAGCTCTTTGTGGCCAAAATTTCATTCTTTTATCTTGTTTTATATGGTCACGATGCTCGTGACAACCTCATCCCTGGTGATGAGATTTTTTCTTTCATTCTTTTGCAATTATCTCTTATCATGATTGACGACCTCGCCTATGTAACAAGGCACATTTTCGTTACCACAAAATGGTGACGCAATTGTCACAAAATTTGTGGTGACCCGATCCCTGGTGATGAGATAACTTGTTTAATTGTCTATCAATTCTTCCTTTCTTGTCTTTTTCTCAAAAGGTCGCATTTTCAAAAATTCCTCCGAGCTCTAACCATTCCCTTTATTCTACAGAAATCATTGGCATTGACAAAATGGTTGAGACCAGAGCTGGAAAAGAGACTACTCCTCAGCACAGCGACAGCGAAGCCGAGGCAACAAACTCTCCTAAGTCAGTGAGAGGGCAGAATCAGAACAAAACCAATGATATAGATTCTGCCATGTACAACCTGTTTAAGAGAATGATGTCAGAGCAAGCTGAGGCCAGTCAGAAGAAGGTCGTTCCGAAGAACAAACCGAAAAAGAAAGCTGTGAAAAAACCAGTCAGGATCGTCAGAAAGAAAGTCCAGCCTGACACCACTTCTGAGGAATCAGAATCAGTCGAAGAAGAATCAGAGGAAGAGGAAGAGTAGTTTGTTTACCATCAGAATCCTCTGCAATAATTCGTAAAGATCATCGCAGAACCCGAATTTGTAAATAAGCCTATTCCAGTTAATGATCCAATGCACGAGCAGATGAGGGAAATGACTCAAGCCATTAAGGATATTCAGGCCAAAAGTAAAGGCAAGCACACTTACTCTGGTGAGGATTTTTACAATGGCCTAGATGGGGATGACAATCTGGAAAATCTCCCTCGGAAGTTCCTCAAGTTTGACGGAACCAGCAACCCGAAGGCTCATTTGGCCACTTTCTATGCTGAGTACGGCCGTTCCAGGAAGGATAACCGAGCATTATTCATTTGCTTTCCTCGCAGCCTAGAGGGTGTAGCAGCCAGGTGGTATGCAGACCACATTAATCCTATCGAACTACGAGAGTTCGATAAAGTTGTTAATTTGTTCATTGAGCGCTTCATGTTCAATGTCGAAGCGTCACCAACTCTCAACCATCTGTACAATTTAAAACATAATGAGAATGAGAAAGCTAGCGAATTCATTCACAGGTGGAGAAGCACCTGTAACAGAATGAAGGTTCCCGTCCCAGAAGAGTACGCCCTACAGATTATTTTAAACAACTTTGCTTAGCCTCTGAGGAACCTCATTTCTACCTCTTCTACCAAATCATTCATCAAGTTGATTGAGAGAGCCGAGTGGCTTGAGACCGGATTACATAACGGCCTCTACGAAGGGTACCCATTCGTCAGAGGTAACCCCGATCAAAAGAAGAAGGCACATGTCGCCTACTCTACAGAGTTTTCATATCATGGCAGTAGCTCTAATAGCAAGAAAAGCAAGAGAAACCGCCGGAAAGACTCTGGACCCCCTAAGGATGAAAGAACCAATTCGGCAGCTCAAAAAGGAAAATTTATAAAGCCGCAGCCTGTCCAAGCAGCGCCACAGCCTGAAGCGAGGCAGCAAGAAAAACCAAAGCACGAAGGTTGGAGTTATGATCGGGAGTTCACAGCTTTGGAACAATCCCGAGAGGACATCCTTGAGTACATGTTGTTCAAGGGGATAATCAAACTCTCCAAGGTCGCAGAGCCTTCGCTATGGGAAAATGGACTGACAAATTCTGCAAATTTCATCGGACTGTGGGGCATGACACAGAGCACTGTTTTGTCTTGAAGAACATCATTTAGGACTGTATTGACAAGAACTTGTTAATCGAAGATGAGGAAGAACAACCGGAAATCTTGTCCAAGCCATTTCCTAAACACTCTGCATCGGTGATTTCAGAACAAATAGTCTTTTTCAAGAATAGTATCCAGCCGTGTTCCAATCAGGACGTTCAGGATCAACATCAGGTCCTGATCCTTCGTCAAGCACAGTCTTTCGCCAAGAGGGTGGATATTACTGCATTTTCCAGCAACAAAAAAACAACCAAGGAACCAGCCAAAGTGATGGCCAAAATTGCCAAGCTAGTCCCCAGGATTTCGAAGCGCTTTATCAAGGCGGCTTCGAAGAAATATGAAACTTCAGGGTCTTTTCAGAAGCCAATTACGGCTCTATCCAACATTTCTATCTTCGATCTGACCCATGCTTCCCCAGAGCATCAGTGTGAACACCCCAAAATTTTTAAAATGTTGTAAATATTTCATTTTTTCCCTTGACCCTCATTTCCTGAGCAAATTGAGTCATTTTAAAACAAAAATCCAGTATATTTATCGGATTTACTAGAATCAAATCAATTTTCTTATATCTGACTCAATTTTGGATCCGGATCAAGTTAAAATCCAAATCTGAGCCTCGTTATCTAAATTTTGATCAAAATTTATAAAAATCCAAAAATAAATTTTTGAAAGGCTCAGACAGTCCATCCGACATCTGTTTGGATCCATTGCCCTATATTCCTCGATTTGAGATCCAAAACTCGAATACTTTCTCAAAACTTGGGTCCAAACATATTTTCTAAAGAAATCTAACCCAAATTTTCAGAAAACCCCTCTTTTTGTAAACATTTCTCAAAAATTATAAAATGATTTTTAAATCCCTTGTTTTTTTAGTTTCATAGCTTTATTTCAAAAATATCAAAAAAATATATAGAAAAATGTGAAAAGAACAAAAAAAAAAGAATAGTATTGAAAACCGATTTTTTTTGAAAAAAGCCTTTTCTAAAAACTCCTTTTTAAAAAACATTTTTTTAGAAAAACCCTTGAAGGGAGCCCCCTCTTTGTAAAAACATGAAAATAAAAAGGGCCTCCTTTGAACCTGTTTTTAGGGTTTTTTTGAAGACCCTTGAGAAGAAAGGGGACATCGCCTCTTCTCTAGACCTCTCTCGCCCGAAACCTCCATGGCCATGTGCGACCTCCTCTCCATCAGCGCTCCATCAGCCCTCTGATCGGCTGCTCCTCCCTAAGCCCTTCATCGCCAACCGAATCCTTCTTTCTCGACACTTCTTCTCCTCCCTACATAAACAACCACGGATCCCCTCTCCAGACCATCCGTTTTCACCCTACCACCGCACCTCCTCTTTTACAGACCGCTCTCCACCCCCGCACCCCTCGTCTTCATGCAGCCATCCTCTGTCTCTCCATCATGTTCTTCCTCTCTTTTACGTTTTCTTTTTTTCCCTTCTTCATTCTCTCCTTCTTCCACTCTGGTCCTCTTTTTCATCTACTGAAAGAAGTCCATCGACTACCCCCTACAGTCGTAGGTAAGTAATCGCCCTTTTCTTTTTTTTGATTCTTCATAGAAACTTGTCTTTCTTGCGTAGCATTTCTTTGTCTTAAAATCCCATTCTCTTTCATTTTCTTCTTTTTATTACAAAGCAAAGGGGTGGGATCGGTCTGCATATGGCAGGACCGACCCACCTGTGTGCAAAATCAACGGAATATATATTCCTACATTTTTTTCATTTCCCTTTTACAATTTATTTCTGAATTTCCTACTTCTAATACATGCTTATGTCATTATGTGTTATGTCCGGTAGCCTCTTCATCGATTTCTTTCCTTTTTTCTCTTTTTCTGTTGTTTTTGTTTGTTTGTTTTGTTTCTTCCCTTTTATCTGTGATGCATTTCATTGGTAGGTTCTTATTTGCATTTACTTCATAGCATTTTGTTTAATATATTATTTCATTCAGTTTTTTTATCCAGCAGCTCTCTGTTGAGCTCATTTTAGTCTATTTCCTGTTTCAATAGGGTTTTATGGCATTTTGTTCATCGGGTTGTGTTCTTCCAGTATTTTATTTGAATCCATTTCTTTTCATTTTCTGAAATTTTGTTCATCGTTGACTACATTTACATGATCGCATATGTAATTCTATCTGTCTCTATATTTCGGTTCAATCTAGAATCATCAAATTTTTTTTTTTGACATATATTCCTCATTACATGATCTGCTGTAATTACTTTGTTTAAATCCCTCTTTTGAGAAATCGGGTGAGCTTGGTAGCTATTTCGCTAAATCAGCTGTGAACATTGAGTTCCCAAGATGATCCACTATGAAGGATTAGCTCTTTTTTTATCCAGCAGCTCTCTGTTGAGCTTAGTTTGTGACGTACCCTTCCCCGAAAAAAGAGAGAAAAGTCAGGACATCTTCAAAATGAAGGATGATGTAAAAAGCCCAAGAAAGCTCCATGACTCAAAAGAGTGCAAGAAGATCATCATGGGAAAATGCCCAGGATATCAAACTGCCCAAACCGCCTAGAATCTTCTTTATCTATGTGAAATTCTTCTATCAATATATTTTCATTCAAAGGCTTTTATGAAGCTAAGAATATTTCCTATCTTTTCATATCAAGGAAATTGATAGCTTCCTTGAAGAAAACCAACAACAAAAAAATTGACTTTGATAGAGTTAACCCAATTGGGAGTAATACTCTAGGTGGAAGAGAGAACATCTTTCAAAAAGTGCTTACCTTCAAACAACTACAATGTTATCACTTTGGCAATATTTTCCAGCTTCCTGATAAGAAATAATAACTTGACATCCGTTTGGATACATCTTGGTGTTGCCTTTTTCTTCTTTCGCATAGTCGAAAGAGTTGCCTTCCCCTCTTTCATAAGAGTCGCCTTATCCGTCTTTCGCTTTGATCGAAAGATTCACCTTCTCCTTGATAAAAGGATTGCCTTCTCTGGCTTTCGCTTTGATCGAAAGATTCGCCTTCTCCTTGATAAAAGGATGGCCTTCTCCGTCTTTCGCTTTGATCGAAAGATTCGCCTTCTCCTTGATAAAAGGATCACCTTCTCCGTATTTCGCTTTGATCGAAAGATTCACCTTCTCCTTGATAAAAGGATTGCCTTCTTCGTCTTTCGCTTTGATCGAAAGATTCGCCTTCTCTGTCTTTCGCTTGATCGAAAGATTCGTCTTCTCTTTGATAAAAGGATCACCTTCTCCGTTTTTCGCTTTTATCGAAAGATTTGCCTTCTCCTTGATAAAAGGACCGCCTTCTCCGTCTTTCACTTTGATCGAAAGATTCGCCTACTCCTTGATAAAAGGATTGTCTTCTCCATCTTTCGCTTTGATCGAAAGATTCGCCTGCTCCTTGATAAAAGGATCGCCTTCTCCATCTTTCGCTTTGATCGAAAGATTCGCCTGCTCCTTGATAAAAGGATCGCCTTCTCTGTCTTTTGCGTTGTCAAAAGATTTGCCTTTCTCCTTGATTAAAGGATTGCCTTCTTCGTCTTTCGCTTTGATCGAAAGATTCACCTTCTCCTTGATTAAAGGATTGCCTTCTCCATCTTTTGCATTGTCAAAAGATTTGCTTTTCTCCTTGATTAAAGGCTTGCCTTCTCCGTCTTTCGCTTTGATTGAAAGATTCGCCTTCTCCTTGATTATAGGATTGCCTTCTCTGTCTTTTGCGTTGTCAAAAGATTTGCCTTTCTCCTTGATTAAAGGATTGCCTTCTCTGTCTTTCGCTTTGATCGAAAGATTCACCTTCTCTTTGATAAAAGGATTGCATTCTCCGTCTTTTTGCGTTGTCAAATGATTTGCCTTTCTCGTCGAAGAAAGAATTGCCTTCTCCATCTTTCACTTTGATCGAAAGATTCACCTGCTCCTTGATAAAAGGATCGCCTTCTCCGTCTTTCGCTTTGATGGAAAGATTTTCCTTCTCCTTGCTAAAAGGATTGCCATCTTCATATTTCACTTTTGCCTTCTCATTGCCAAAAGGATTGCCATCTTCATATTTCGTTCTCACCTTCTCTTTTTTCAAAAGGATTTGCCCTCCTCATCTGATCTAGAGCATTGTAAAAAGAACAAAAAAAAAGAATAGTATTGAAAACCCTTTTTTTTTTTAAAATATCCTTTTCTAAAAACTCCTTTTTGAAAAACATTTTTTTAGAAAAACCCTTGAAGGGAGCCCTCTCTTTGTAAAAACATGAAAATAAAAAGGCCCCCCTTTGAACCTGTTTTAAGGGTTTTTTTGAAGATCCTTGAGAATAAAGGGGACATCGCCTCTTCTCTCAACCTCTCTCGCCCGAACCCTCCATGGCCATGTGAGACCTCCTCTCCATCAGCGCTCTATCAGCCCTCTGATCGGCTGCTCCTCCCTAAGCCCTTCATCGCCAACCGAATCCTTCTTTCTCGACACTTCTTCTCCTTCCTACATAAACAACCACGAATCCCCTGTCCAGACCATCCGTTTTCACCCTACCACCGCACCTCCTCTTTTACAGACCGCTCTCCACCCCCGCACCCCTCATCTTCATGCAGCCATGCTCTGTCTCTCCATCACGTTCTTCCTCTCCTTTACGTTTTCTTTTTTTCCCTTTTTCATTCTCTCCTTCCACTCTAGTCCTCTTTTTCATCTACTGAAAGAAGTCCATCGACTACCCCCTACAGTCGTAGGTAAGTAATCGCCCTTTTCTTTTTTTTTTCTTTTTTTTGATTCTTCATAGAAACTTGTCTTTCTTTCGTAGCATTTCTTTGTGTTAAAATCCCATTCTCTTTCATTTTCTTCTTTTTATTACAAAGCAAAGGGGTGGGATCGGTCTGCGTATGGCAGGACCGACCCACCTGTGTGAAAATCTACGGAATATATATTCCTACATTTTTTTCATTTCCCTTTTATAATTTATTTCTGAATTTCCTATTTCTAATACATGCTTATGTCATTATGTGTTAGATTCGGTAGCCTCTTCATCGATTTCTTTCCTTTTTTCTCTTTTTCTGTTGTTTTTGTTTGTTTGTTTTGTTTCTTCCCTTTTATCTGTGATGCATTTCATTGGTAGGTTCGTATTTGCATTTACTTCATAGCATTTTGTTTAATACATTATTTCATTCACTTTTTTTATCCAACAGCTCTCTGTTGAGCTCATTTTAGTCGATTTCCTGTTTCAATAAAGTTTTATGGCATTTTGTTCATCGGGTTGTGGTCTATGTGATACTGTCTTTGTTTATTTCTAGTATTTTGTTTGAATCCATTTCTTTTCATTTTCTGAAATTTTGTTCATCATTGACTACATTTACATGATCGCATATGTAATTCTATCTGTCTCTATATTTCGGTTCAATCTAGAATCATCAATTTTTTTTTTTTGACATATATTCCTCATTACATGATTTGTTGTAATTACTTTGTTTAAATCCCTCTTTTGAGAAATCGGGTGAGCTTGGTAGCTATTTCGCTAAATCAGCTATGAACATTGAGTTCCCAAGATGATCCACTATGAAGGATTAGCGAACCATTGGTTTGGATCTTCAAATATTCAGTGGATCTACTTTACTGTATATTCAGCGTAAACACTCCATGGGTTTCTTTCAATCACGATAAAATCCTTGGATTTCATGGAGAGATCAAATTCCAGAGTCAGCAGGTCTGCTGTAAAATGAGCCCAGATCGACAAAGAATCCCAGTTCCAGTCAGATCTGTAGCTATCATGGAAATAAACCCACCCTACAACATGTCAAAAAAGTATTTTCTGTATCATTTGCAAGAGTTTCGTCCTGTTTTGCTGGAAATCGAGCCTCTCATGGGTTGCTGTATCATGAAGCTCCGTAGATCTCCTGTGGGCTGTGGTGGATTCCTTTACATTCATTCAGACCTCGTGATGTTTTGATGGCAATACATTCCCTTTCCACAATAGTGCCTACTTTAGCTTCGTAGGTGTCATTCAAAATACTTCAATTCATCATGATCTCAATTGTTTCCTCCCAGAAATTCATGTTTTGCAGAGAGGAACTAATGGTTGTCGGTTGGAGCGCAACAAATGGCACCAATGAGGATCTAGATTATGGTGATGATGCAGTAAACTCTTCGGGATATTCCCAAAAACTCTGTTATGGTTCATATGTTCCATGCTCATTTTCCGAAGGAGCCTTAGTTGAGTTTCTAAAACGCAAGTCTTCTCAAAGGTTCTGGCTTAAATAGTTCATATTGAGGGAAAGGCACTTGATCGCTTTGCTAAAGCTATTGAAGGGCAATATGAGCAATGGTTTCTGACTGAACTTTGAACCTGATATAAAAAAATATCGGTGGTCAGTACATTTTTGCCTAGGTATGTATCACATTTAAGGGTTTCTTTTGTTAAGATACCATAGTGGAGAGCTCTTGAGCCTTTGAGAGGAAAGTTTTTATTGGAAGAAGATGATCGCCAAGTACTGATTGATATAGCCTTGCGGAATTATTTTAGGATTGACATGTTTTTCTCAAGAGGTGATGTTTCTGGGATAAGGATATAATGGAACTGCAGTTTAGAGTTGCGTGCTTTTTACAGCAGAATTGGCTCATATTCTGCTGAGATGATTTATTTCAAGGTTGTATCTATGGAACCAGCAGATGAAATGAGTCTTCGAATTGACTGCGATGAAACTGCACTTATGCTTGCTGGAAGTGTTGCCTCCGCAATACCACCTGAATTGTTATCAAATTGTGTTGAAGGTTTCGTTCCTCTGCATCAGAATGTACTTAGAATTTTATCTTTCTGTACTTGCATTTTCTTGCTGTCCTTCAACACTTCCATCAATGTTTAGAGTGGCAATACTCTTGCATGGTACAACAGGAAGTGGCCAATGGATTCTTATTAGATTTATTGCTCGTTCTTTGGGTTTACATGTTGTGGAGTATAGCTGTCACGATTTCATAGAAGCCTCTGAAAGAAAGATCGCTCTGTCACTAAGGCATGCCTTCCAGACAGATCAAAGATGTTCACCCTGCTCTTCAACTTCAGATACTGGTGTTGAACTCAAACAGGAAAAACAAACTGCAGCATTGACACTGGTTGAGTATCAAGAGCCCACCCTTTTTCTTGGAGGGCAACTCAAAAGCTGCGATCTCCTGCCGATATTGGAGGCACTCTGATCAATGACAAATGTCATGAAAATGGAGCCTGTTTAGAGGATGAAAATGAAATCCTTGAACCTCATGATTCTCTTGAATCCCGGTCTGAGGAAACAAGGTTGGTAGTTTTCATCATATTCAAGACAAATTATGAATCCAGCGTAGGTGTATACAAGGCCCCATTGATTTCATCGGAGGCAGAAGCCAGATCATATGGTAGATAGATTCAACTTTGGACTTTCAGCTGGCTCCAGGATCATGCTTACCAACAACAACCGTTTGAAAAGGTAAGTATTCTCCTCAATTGATTCATTTTGGGTAGAACCATAGGAGAAGCACCTGCTCTTTTAGTTTTTATATTTTCATAAATCCCATCATATATATATATATATGGCTGCAACCACATGTAAATGGCTTGCTCCTGCCAACCAACTCATGCAGCATCCTATCATCTGCATTTTTCCTGCAAAAACCACTTCACCATACAACATTACCTTCCACCTGTATATGTCCCCTCTTGCTGCCACCTGCTACACCACTGTTGCCATGAGCATTTGCTGCAAATTTGATTCACATATTGTTGTAAGAAATAGAAAAATTTGCTGTAAGATTCTGATGCATAGATTCTTTAGTTAAGTCTTCAGATATAACATAAAGTGGTGTATTTGCTAAATCAAAATTTATATTTAAGAGGTATATTTTTAATTCAATGCTAGACATGTATCTCATCTGTTTGCATAATATCATCACATAGGCATCTTAGTTGGCTTAAGACATCATTCATATATTTTAGTATTTATTTTTCATCAGTTTAGGATATTTCAAGTACATTTGATATTTCATTCCTCATTAACTTGATATATCATTCCAATATAGGTTTTTGTCATTTACATTGCATTTTCACTAGTATATGCCTGAGTATTTCATTAGGTTCAATGTGATATCATGTGAATTGCCCTCTATACATATCTTGTGCTAAATTGAAGTTTTGCATGAATTAGGTAGAAATTGCTTCTTCCTTTTTAATTTAGGGACTTTAATTTTCATTTAACCTCAAATTTGTAATAGCTAGATGTTAATGAGCAAAACTCCATTTCAAGTACTAGAATAGAATGAATGAGCATAGTAAATATCATGAATTGCTTATTTTCATGCTTTTTGCCTTTGTTTTCCTAAATCTCACAATGGTGAAACACGAATGACACGTGCACCATTTTGCAAAAGGTAATTAATCCTAAGTTGACGATCTACATCAATGGCCATAGTCAGGATGTAAACAAAACTTAGGATTTTTATCTTTTATAAAATAACACTGGATCCTTTTAAAAAATCATCATATTTTCTTTAAATATTTTCCTCTTTTATCAGAATCTAATTTAAAATTAATTCAATATATATACCAATGGCCATAGTCAGAGTATATTGAGAGTTAATTTCATCTTAAATTCTATAAAAGCACCAAAAATATATTTTATTCTTCACTTGAATTTGAGTGTGGTTATTATATAATACATTCAATGACCATAGTCAGGGATGTATTATATCTTCAATCTCATTTTTTATTCATTTAAATAATGAAATATGATTTTCAAATTCCAATTTCAAAGTTACTTAAATTCATTCACCATTTAGAATAGAATTGCATCATATTTTGAAAATTCCTTTTCAGAAATCCAAGTAATCTTGAATATCAAAATCAAAATCATTCTTCTACTTCAAAATTCAATTTCAAAGTCTAAATTGACTTTTGAAATTTCAAATTCAATTTTTTTTTTACATTCCTAAATTCAAGGCTAATTTCAAAGTTCAATCTAAAAACTTTGAGATTTCTGATCCATCTTCTGATTCAAAATTTGAATTCGAAGTCCAATTTGACTTTAAAATTCATTTGTATATCCCAAAAATTCAAATTCTAAATCAAACTTCAAAGTTCAATTTAACTTTGAAGTCATCTTCTGTTTCAAAATCAAGTTTTATTTTATCATCTTCAAAATTCAAAATCAAAGTTTGAGACTAATTCTAAATCTCAAAACTTGACCCTTCTTAAATTCTAAATTCAATCTGGGTTTTAAAAACCCAGATCTATCTTCAAAAGTCCCATTTGGACTTTCAGAATCCAAATCCAAAGTTAGATCTAAAATCCCAATTTGGATGCAGATTTCCAAGTACCATCTCCACTTTTTGGATCTTAGGTCCAAATCCATTTTAGGATCTAGAACCCAATTCTACTTTGGATCTCAGACTTCAAGATCCAAATTCATTTTAGGATCCAGAACCCAATTCTACTTTGGATCTCAGACTTCAGATCCAAAATCCATCTTAGGATCCAAAGTCCAACTCTATCTTGGATCTCAGATTTCAGATCCTAAACCCATTTTAAGATCCAAAATCCATTTTAGGATTCAGAATCTAATCCCATCTTGGATTCCAGATCTTGGATCCAATTTTATTCAGGATCCAGAATCCAATTCTATTCCCAATTCTAGATTTCAAATCCAATTCCATTTTCAGATCTCATCTGAACTTCCTAAATCCATTTCTATTTTTAAATATCATTTGAATTTCTCAAATCTATCCTGATTTCAAATTTTAAATTCAATTCCATTTTTCTTCTCTTAAATCTAAGTTCAAAGTCCATTTTTCTGACTTTGAAATTTTCTTCCTTTTCCCTTTTATCTCAGCTTCAAAAGTCATTCTTTTCAAATCAAGATTTATTTTCCCAACTCTGATTATTTTAAAGACTTAAAACTTCTCTGATCTATCTCAAGTTCTAAGTTAGATTCTACCATTCAAAACCTATTTCTTCACCCCATTGTCAAGTACATCTCAGAACACTTGGAAATTTTCAAATCAATTTTCAAAAAGAGCATACATCCTTGCATTGCACAAGCATGATTCTTTGTGCATTTTAGACTTAGGATAAATTCTTAGATAATATTTAGCCAAAGCAAAAGGCATAAATTCAATCCTTGGTTCGATTACCCTTGGTAAAGGCGCCAGGAACGGTCGAACCTCGTACCGACGAGCGAATCTCATCTCTCCATTTTTCTCGCAAATTTTCAAAAACGGAGGCGAGTTAATTTTCTAAATATTTTTAAATTAAGGTCAAGTGAGACCACGCAAAAGAGTTCCTCTTCTTCTCTTCCCTTCTTTTCTCTTCTCTCTTTCTTTTCTGTCTTTTATTCTTCTCCCTTCAAAAAGGAGAAAAATAGAGGTTAGAAAAGGAAAAGAGAAGGAAGAGAGAGAAACCACAAAGAGAGGAAAATTTTTGCGATGATCACAGTTTTGGTGACCGTGATGGGACAACGTCTTCGTTTGGTCGGATCTATGCCTTTGCTTTGCTTTGATATTATCTAAATCTTTATTCTTCTATGTCAGCTTCATTTCCATGCAAAACTTAGGAGCCTAGACTCTGTCCTAAAGCTGACATCATTGCATATCGGATCTAAGTATGGTTTGGTAGGACCATATTGAGGAGATTATTCCATGTTCACATTAGACTTAGGTCTGAAATATAACTCTCCTCAATTCTAGGGATTAAATGTAAACAATGTATGCAAGTGTATGCTTCTTTTTATTTAAATCTATCTCTTTAGGACTTGCATTAGAGCTTTCTGGTTTTATTGCATGTTGAACATGTTTTTGAAAACATCCCTACCTATATTGTCCCGGTCTTCACGTTGCTGGGCTGTCTCACTGAACCGTAGTTTGGGAAAGAGCCTCATAACTGGACCACTTATTTGGGTTCGCGCCCCCTACCACGTACCTAAGGGTCGTAGTCCGAGGTATATCGGTATGTGCTCAAGGATGTTGGGAAACCATTGCCTTAGAACCGGAGAGATATCTTATACGTCACGTACTTCGAGCTTCGACTTGGGTATATTGGCATACCTTGATTGAAATCAGATGATTTAAATCTTAGAGTTAGGATTAAGGTCCTATAAGCCTTTTTAAATATTGCATTTAGAGTCAGCTTTACGGAATGATGTTTGTGCATCCTTGCTTGTATATATGTGATTATGTGATATTTTATATCCTCCTTATATTTTCCAAAAACCTTGGGTATATATTATTCAAAATTTTCTCTTTTAAAACCCAGGTGTATTGCCTTTTTTTTTCTGATTTCTTCAAATTCTTTTTTATCCTGCCTGCTATTTTTCAAAATTTTAAATCCTTGTCATCTATTTTCAAAATTTGTTTTTTCTCCATCATGAGAGAAATGATATTACCTATGAGGATTTTCAAAATCATAAAAAATCTTGAAAATTTCTGCAAAAGTCTTCAAAAGTTCAAATATTTTGATCTAATCCTTTTTAAATAAACTAACATGTTGATTTTCCTTTTCCAAATTAGGTTTTGAAAACCATTTGTCTTCAAAATCATCCCTCGTGTTGGTTTTCTTTTTTTCAAAATTGGTTTCAAACCACTATCTTCAAAATCAAACCTCATGATGATCTCTCATGATGATTCCCCTTTTTAAAGGATCAGATCTCGCGCTGATCATTCTTCTTGCAGTGGATTTTCTTCCCAAAAATGACTTCTCACCTATCTTTTAAATAAACATTTTCCTTTCAAGATCCCATATGCAGCCAGGATCAGAAAAAACTCCTTTTTCTCTTAAATCTTATAAATTTTCAGTTAATTTGGATATCTTTATCAGTTTCATTCATTATATTCATATTTTTATCAAGTTTACATCAATTATATCAAGTTTTATCAAATTTTTCCTCAATTCTATTAATATTTTATTAATACCCTTTCAGGTTAAGGGAAAAACCTGACCCTCGTTGTCCGAGGTGTAACCCTTTCAGGTTAAGGGATAAACCTGACCCTCGTTGTCCGAGGTGTTCCCATTCAGAATAAGGGATAATCCTGAAACCCCTCGTAGGAGCAATAATGCTACCTATGAGGATTCTTTTGTAAAGACAATTTTTCAATTTTTCCCGATTTTGTAAATGTTTATCAATTTCTCTTTTAAATTCCCCCAAAATTCTATTCTTTCACGTTCCCCCTCAGGTTAAGGGATAAACCTGACCCTCGTTGTCCGAGGTGTTCCCATTCAGGATAAGGGATAATCCTGAAACCCCTCATGGGAACAATAACGCTACCTATGAGGATTCCTTTGTAAATACAAGTTTTATCAATCTTTACTTGATTTTCTAAATTTATATCAATTTCTCTTCACTTAAATTCTATTCTTTTCCCCATTCAGGATAAGAGATAATCCTGAAACCCCTCATAAGAGTAACAGTGCTACCTGTGAGAATTCTTTTCCAAAATAAATTTTCAAATAAATTTCTTTTCTTCTTCTCCATTTTTATGAATTTTATCCTTTTTCTCCTTTTCAGGTTAAGGGATAAACCTGAATCATTATTTTCTAAATTCTCATAAAAATGTCTATTCTATTTTTCCTTCAGGATAAGGAAAAATCCTGAAAACACCGACAATCATTCTCGCTCAATTCTCAAATATCTTAGAATGTCAGTATCCTTATTTTTCTTCAAATCTCCGTCAGAAAACCCAGTACTCATACTGGGGCATTTTTTTTGAAAATCCAGTATTCATATTGGTAAGCCTAGCACTCGTGCTAGTGTCTGTCTGACCGATCAGTTAGCCCCTCAGGTTCAGTCTTTGCACTAACCATTCATCAAAAATCAAAGCTCTAAATCCAATTTTGACCTTCAGGTTATTCAAATCTGAATTTCAAGCCTTTAAGTCACAATCTTTCCTCAATTTTCCTCAAATTCTATCAATCTTTCATCAACTCTCCTTTGAGATTCAAGTTTCGATTCGAACTTCCAACTCTTTCCTTGAGATTCGAGCCTTGACTCAAATTTTTTAGCTTTCCTTTGAAGATTTGGGTCTTAACTCGAGTCTTCTGTTCCTTCAAAAATCGGAACCTTTCTAGTTTTCCTTTGAAATTTGGGCCCTAGCTTGAACTTTCCAGCTTTCCTTCAAAGATTTGAGTTTTAAATTTTCTAGCCTTCAATAAATGAACTTTCAAGTTTTCCTTTGAGATTCGAGCCCTGACTCGACCCTTCCTGCTTTCCTTCAAAAATTTGAGTTTTATCTCGAGTTTTCTTGCCTTCAATAAATAAACTTTCAAGTTTTTCTTTGAGATTCGAGCCTTTACTCGAATTTTCCTGCTTTCCTTCAAAAATTTGAGTTTTATCTCGAGCTTTCTTGCCTTCAATAAATGAACTTTCAAGTTTTCCTTTGAGATTCGAGCCCTGACTCGAACCTTCCTGCTTTCCTTCGAACATTTGAGTTTTATCTCAAGTTTTCTTGCCTTCAATAAATAAACTTTCAAGTTTTTCTTTGAGATTCGAGCCCAGACTCGAATTTTCCTGCTTTCCTTCGAAAATTTGAGTTTTATCTCAAGTTTTCTTGCCTTCAATAAATAAACTTTCAAGTTTTTCTTTGAGATTCGAGCCCTGACTCGAACCTTCCTGCTTTCCTTCGAAGATTTGAGTTTTATCTCGAGTTTTCTTGCCTTTAATAAATGAATTTTCAAGTTTTTCTTTGAGATTCGAGCCCCGACTCGAACCTTCCAGTTTTCCTTTGAAAACTCGAGTTTTGACTTGAATTTTCTTGTTTTCCTTGTAGAATTCAAGTCCTGATTCGGCTGTTCTTTTAAAGAGTTTACCTTCAAAATCTAGTTTTGCCAAGTTTGCCTTCAGAACTTTAAATTTGCATTTACCTTCAGAATTCATCTTACTGTTGGATTTTTCTCCAGAATTCCACTGATGTGGCAAAACTCGATGTTAAGCAAAGTTTTTGTCATCAAGGATTTCAGAAAGATCTTGCCAAATTGCCATAAAATAGTTGTTAATCT
Source organism: Nuphar pumila (assembly GCF_984573655.1). NCBI lineage: Eukaryota > Viridiplantae > Streptophyta > Magnoliopsida > Nymphaeales > Nymphaeaceae > Nuphar > Nuphar pumila. Next base: position 49,013,525 of record NC_143257.1, on the reverse strand, counting down.
CAAGCTTTTATTACATAAAGAATTTCCCCAAATCTCCTTTGGTATTCCTTCCAAAAGGGTGAAGCTTTTGTGAAGAAAGACTCAAACTTCAATTTTTCGGTTGGTCAACCAAGAGGACGAAGAAAAAATCTTTGATATGACCGGCAAAGGAAAATTCAATGATGCTGAAAAGCCATAAGTGAATTGATATTGATCATAACCATGGCACATTTTTAAAAGATTATTCTCTGGCAGTAAGACAGTGGAAATATCCTGGGTAGTAAAAAGGACCTACCCAATCCTTATCTCCTCAGTCATTTGAGCTGCAATCAAATATTCGCAAAAGGGATCTCTCAATTGTCGTCAAGATGAAGACGAATATGCGAGCTAGATCTTCGGGGCCAAAGAAGATTTGGATCATCTCCAAGATGAAGGAGTTTGTGAAGGATCCTTCCAAGGAAAGTTCAGATCACCGTCGAGATGAAGGCGAGTGTGATGAACCTACCGACAAACCCTAAAAGATATTTTGATTTCTGCTATCATCTAAAAACCTTTTAGAACCGATGTCATCAAGCCTGATTCCTGAGAAAGAAAAAAAGAAGGATCGAAGCATCTCCAAGATGAAGGAGTTTGTGACGTACCCTTCCTCGAAAAAAGAGAGAACAGTCAGGACATCTCCAAAATGAAGGATGATGTAAAAAGCCCAAGAAAGCTCCATGACTCAAAAGAGTGCAAGAAGATCATCATGGGAAAATGCTCAGGATATCAAACTGCCCAAACCACCTAGAATCTTCTTTATCTATGTGAAATTCTTCTATCAATATATTTTCATTCAAAGGCTTTTATGAAGATAAAAATATTTCCTCTCTTTTCATATCAAGGAAATTGATAGCTTCCTTGAAGAAAACCAACAACAAAAAATTTGACTTTGATAGAGTTAACCCAATTGGGAGTAATACTCTAGGTGGAAGAGAGAACATCTTTCAAAAAGTGCTTACCTTCAAACAACTACAATGTTATCACTTTGGCAATATTTTTCAACTTCCTGATAAGAAATAATAACTTGACATCCGTTTGGATACATCTTGGTGTTGCCTTTTTCTTCTTTCGCATAGTCGAAAGAGTTGCCTTCCCCTCTTTCATAAGAGTCGCCTTATCCGTCTTTCGCTTTGATCGAAAGATTCACCTTCTCCTTGATAAAAGGATTGCCTTCTCTGGCTTTCGCTTTGATCGAAAGATTCGCCTTCTCCTTGATAAAAGGATTGCCTTCTCCGTCTTTCGCTTTGATCGAAAGATTCGCCTTCTCCTTGAAAAAAGGATCACCTTCTTCGTATTTCGCTTTGATCGAAAGATTCACCTTCTCCTTGATAAAAGGATTGCCTTCTTCGTCTTTCGCTTTGATCGAAAGATTCGCCTTCTCTGTCTTTCGCTTGATCGAAAGATTCGCCTTCTCTGTCTTTCGCTTGATCGAAAGATTCGTCTTCTCCTTGATAAAAGGATCGCCTTCTCCGTTTTTCGCTTTGATCGAAAGATTCTCCTTCTCCTTGATAAAAGGACCGCCTTCTCCGTCTTTCGCTTTGATCGAAAGATTCGCCTTCTCCTTGATAAAAGGATTGCCTTCTCCATCTTTTGCTTTAATCGAAAGATTCGCCTGCTCCTTGATAAAAGGATCGCCTTCTCCATCTTTCGCTTTGATCGAAAGATTCGCCTGCTCCTTGATAAAAGGATCGCCTTCTCCGTCTTTCGCTTTGATCGAAAGATTTTCCTTCTCCTTGCTAAAAGGATTGCCATCTTCATATTTCACTTTTACCTTCTCCTTGCCAAAAGGATTGCCATCTTCATATTTCGTTCTCACCTTCTCTTTTTTCAAAAGGATTTGCCCTCCTCATCTGATCGAGAGGTTCGCCTTCTCCTATCAAATGATTGCCTTATTCATCTTCCGCTTTAAATCAAAATCTTTTTGCCTTCTTCGATTGCCCTCTTCATCTTTCACCTTGTCAAAAGATTCGCCTCTTCAGATCGCCTTATTCATATTTCGCCTTGTCCAAAAAGATCACCTTGCTCTTGATAAAAGGATCGCCTTATTTATCCTTCACACCATCGAAAGATTCATCTTTTGTCACCTTATTCATCGAATTGTCTCACATCTCCTCATTTTCCGTCTCTCACATTCCCAGAAGAGTTGCCTCATTCAGTTGAAATACCTCTTCCTGTCCCATCACGGTTTCTCCATTTGAGAATTCTGTATGGTCATACCCACTCAGGTTAAGGGTAAAACCTGTACTTTCTGTGAGAGGTCATTAAATTCAAAAGCTACTTCAGTCTCCACCATGAGACGCTCAAAATCATTCCCTTTTCAAAGCTTTAGGGAACCCCATTTTCTTCCTCCTTTCGCAAACCCCTTTCGGATTTGTTCGTCCAAACTCCGAAGGTCCCATCATGGTTTCTTCGTTCAAGGATTCCATTTGGTTGTCCCCTCAAGATAAGGGTTAAGCCTGAACCTCGCCCCTCGAGGTATCTTCCTTTTTCAGGTTTTGGTTAAACCTGAATCTCATTCCAACGAGTTTCCCTCGTTTCGACGAGTTGTTTTCCTCCAGTCCCATCATGGTTCCTCCCATCAAGAAACCCATGCCTTGTATATCCATCCAGGACAGGATCCTACTTAAGCATCATCTTCTTTTCCAAAAATGTCCCATCAAGGTCCACTTATATTCCTTTCCTCATCCAAAATTATCTTGATCTATCTTCGTCTCATCCAGGCTAAGAGCTAAACCTGACTTATTCCAAAAGGTTGATCTTGTCTCACGCATGAGACTTGATCAAAATTCTTATCTTTCATCACTTTGGGATCTTCATCCAAAAGTCTCATCACGATTTCCTCATTTTCTACTCAATCATATCATTTTCGAGGATTTCGTCTCCCCAAGGCCATTCAAGATAAGATTCTAAGCCCAAAAATCACGTTTCAAAAATTTTTTTCCACACCCAGTTCAGGTTTACTAAACTGAGGCATTTTTCAATATTTGGAGTGTTTCTTTGCCACTAAGCTCGGCTTTCAACCGGCTTAGTAGCAAAGAGGGGCATCTGTGAACACCCCAAAATTTTCAAAATGTTGTAAATATTTCGTTTTTGCCCTTGACCCTCATTTCCTGAGCAAATTGAGTCATTTTAAAACAAAAATCCAGTTTATTTATCGGATTTACTGGAATCAAATCAATTTTCTTATATCTGACTCAATTTTGGATCTGAATCCAGTTAAAATCCAAATCTGAGCCTCGTTATCTAAATTCTGATCAAAATTTATAAAAATCCAAAAATAAATTTCTGAAAGGCTCAGACAGTCCATCCGGCATCTGTTTGGATCCATTTCCCTATATTCCTCGATTTGAGACCCAAAACTCGAATACTTTCTCAAAACTTGGGTCCAAACCCATTTTCTGAAGAAATTTAACCCAAATTTTCAGAAAATCCCTCTTTTTGTAAATATTTCTCCAAAATTATAAAATGATTTTTAAATCCCTTATTTTTTTAGTTTCATAGCTTTATTTCAAAAATATCTAAAAAATTATAAAAAGAACAAAAAAAAAAAGAATAGTATTGAAAACCCTTTTTTTTTTTTTTAAATATCCTTTTCTAAAAACTCCTTTTTGAAAAACATTTTTTTATAAAAACCCTTGAAGGGAGCCCTCTCTTTGTAAAAACATGAAAATAAAAAGGGCCCCCTTTGAACCTGTCTTTAGGGTTTTTTTGAAGATCCTTGAGAATAAAGGGGACATCGCCTCTTCTCTCAACCTCTCTCGCCCGAACCCTCCATGGCCATGTGAGACCTCCTCTCCATCAGCGCTCTATCAGCCCTCTGATCGGCTGCTCCTCCCTAAGCCCTTCATCGCCAACCGAATCCTTCTTTCTCGACACTTCTTCTCCTCCCTACATAAACAACCATGAATCCCCTCTCCAGACCATCCGTTTTCACCCTACCACCGCACCTCCTGTTTTACAGACCGCTCTCCACCCCCGCACCCCTCATCTTCATGCAGCCATGCTCTGTCTCTCCATCACGTTCTTCCTCTCCTTTACGTTTTCTTTTTTTCCCTTTTTCTTTCTCTCCTTCTTCCACTCTAGTCCTCTTTTTCATCTACTGAAAGAAGTCCATTGACTACCCCCTACAGTCGTAGGTAAGTAATCGCCCTTTTCTTTTTTTTTTTCTTTTTTTTATTCTTCATAGAAACTTGTCTTTCTTTCGTAGCATTTCTTTGTGTTAAAATCCCATTCTCTTTCATTTTCTTCTTTTTATTACAAAGCAAAGGGGTTTGATCAGTCTGCATATGGCAGGACCGACCCACCTGTGTGAAAAATCAACGGAATATATATTCCCACATTTTTTTCATTTCCCTTTTACAATTTATTTCTGAATTTCCTATTTCTAATACATGCTTATGTCATTATGTGTTAGATCCGGTAGCCTCTTCATCAATTTCTTTCCTTTTTTCTTTTTTTCTGTTGTTTTTGTTTGTTTTTTTTGTTTCTTCCCTTTTATCTGTGATGCATTTCATTGGTAGGTTCGTATTTGCATTTACTTCATAGCATTTTGTTTAATACATTATTTCATTCACTTTTTTTATCCAACAGCTCTCTGTTGAGCTCATTTTAGTTGATTTCCTGTTTCAATAGGGTTTTATGGCATTTTGTTCATCGGGTTGTGGTCTATGTGATACTTTGTTTATTTCCAGTATTTTGTTTGAATCCATTTCTTTTCATTTTCTGAAATTTTGTTCATTGTTGACTATATTTACATGATCGCATATGTAATTGTATCTGTCTCTATATTTCGGTTCAATCTAGAATCATCAATTTTTTTTTTTGACATATATTCCTCATTACATGATCTGATGTAATTACTTTGTTTAAATCCCTCTTTTGAGAAATCGGGTGAGCTTGGTAGCTATTTCGCTAAATCAGCTGTGAACATTGAGTTCCCAAGATGATCCACTATGAAGGATTAGCGAACCATTGGTTTGGATCTTTAAATATTCAGTGGATCTACTTTACTGTATATTCAGCGTAAACACTCCATGGGTTTCTTTCAATCACGATAAAATCCTTGGATTTAATGGAGAGATCAAATTCCAGAGTCAGCAGGTCTGCTGTAAAATGAGCCTAGATCGACAAAGAATCCCAGTTCCAGTCAAATCTGTAGCTATCATGGAAATAAACCCACCCTACAACATGTCAAAAAAGTATTTTCTGTATCATTTGCAAGAGTTTCGTCCTGTTTTGCTGGAAATCGAGCCTCTCATGGGTTGCTGTATCATAAACCTCCGTAGATCTCCTGTGGGCTGTGGTGGATTCCTTTACATTCATTCAGACCTCGTGATGTTTTGATGGCAATACATTCCCTTTCCACAATAGTGCCTACTTTAGCTTCCTAGGTGTCATTCAAAATACTTCAATTCATCATGATCTCAATTGTTTCCTCCCAGAAATTCATGTTTTGCACAGAGGAACTAATGGTTGTCGATTGGAGCTCAACAAATGGCACCAATGAGGATCTAGATTATGGTGATGATGCAGTAAACTCTTCGGGATATTCCCAAAAACTTTATTATGGTTCATATGTTCCATGCTCATTTTCCGAAGGAGCCTTAGTTGAGTTTCTAAAATGCAAGTCTTCTCAAAGGTTCTGGCTTAAATAGTTCATATTGAGGGAAAGGCACTTGATCGCTTTGCTAAAGCTATTGAAGGGCAATATGAGCAATGGTTTCTGACTGAACTTTGAACCTGATATAAAAAAATATCGGTGGTCAGTACATTTTTGCCTAGGTATGTATCACATTTAAGGGTTTCTTTTGTTAAGATACCATAGTGGAGAGCTCTTGAGCCTTTGAGAGGAAAGTTTTTATTGGAAGAAGATGATCGCCAAGTACTGATTGATATAGCCTTGCGGAATTATTTTAGGATTGACATGTTTTTCTCAAGAGGTGATGTTTCTGGGATAAGGATATAATGGAACTGCAGTTTAGAGTTGCGTGCTTTTTACAGCAGAATTGGCTCATATTCTGCTGAGATGATTTATTTCAAGGTTGTATCTATGGAACCAGCAGATGAAATGAGTCTTCGAATTGACTGCGATGAAACTGCACTTATGCTTGCTGGAAGTGTTGCCTCCGCAATACCACCTGAATTGTTATCAAATTGTGTTGAAGGTTTCGTTCCTCTGCATCAGAATGTACTTAGAATTTTATCTTTCTGTACTTGCATTTTCTTGCTGTCCTTCAACACTTCCATCAATGTTTAGAGTGGCAATACTCTTGCATGGTACAACAGGAAGTGGCCAATGGATTCTTATTAGATTTATTGCTCGTTCTTTGGGTTTACATGTTGTGGAGTATAGCTGTCACGATTTCATAGAAGCCTCTGAAAGAAAGATCGCTCTGTCACTAAGGCATGCCTTCCAGACAGATCAAAGATGTTCACCCTGCTCTTCAACTTCAGATACTGGTGTTGAACTCAAACAGGAAAAACAAACTGCAGCATTGACACTGGTTGAGTATCAAGAGCCCACCCTTTTTCTTGGAGGGCAACTCAAAAGCTGCGATCTCCTGCCGATATTGGAGGCACTCTGATCAATGACAAATGTCATGAAAATGGAGCCTGTTTAGAGGATGAAAATGAAATCCTTGAACCTCATGATTCTCTTGAATCCCGGTCTGAGGAAACAAGGTTGGTAGTTTTCATCATATTCAAGACAAATTATGAATCCAGCGTAGGTGTATACAAGGCCCCATTGATTTCATCGGAGGCAGAAGCCAGATCATATGGTAGATAGATTCAACTTTGGACTTTCAGCTGGCTCCAGGATCATGCTTACCAACAACAACCGTTTGAAAAGGTAAGTATTCTCCTCAATTGATTCATTTTGGGTAGAACCATAGGAGAAGCACCTGCTCTTTTAGTTTTTATATTTTCATAAATCCCATCATATATATATATATATGGCTGCAACCACATGTAAATGGCTTGCTCCTGCCAACCAACTCATGCAGCATCCTATCATCTGCATTTTTCCTGCAAAAACCACTTCACCATACAACATTACCTTCCACCTGTATATGTCCCCTCTTGCTGCCACCTGCTACACCACTGTTGCCATGAGCATTTGCTGCAAATTTGATTCACATATTGTTGTAAGAAATAGAAGAATTTGCTGTAAGATTCTGATGCATAGATTCTTTAGTTAAGTCTTCAGATATAACATAAAGTGGTGTATTTGCTAAATCAAAATTTATATTTAAGAGGTATATTTTTAATTCAATGCTAGACATGTATCTCATCCGTTTGCATAATATCATCACATAGGCATCTTAGTTGGCTTAAGACATCATTCATATATTTTAGTATTTATTTTTCATCAGTTTAGGATATTTCAAGTACATTTTGATATTTCATTCCTCATTAACTTGATATATCATTCCAATATAGGTTTTTGTCATTTACATTGCATTTTCACTAGTATATGCCTGAGTATTTCATTTGGTCCAATGTGATATCATGTGAATTGCCCTCTATACATATCTTGTGCTAAATTGAAGTTTTGCATGAATTAGGTAGAAATTGCTTCTTCCTTTTTAATTTAGGGACTTTAATTTTCATTTAACCTCAAATTTGTAATAGCTAGATGTTAATGAGAAAAACTCCATTTCAAGTACTAGAATAGAATGAATGAGCATAGTAAATATCATGAATTGCTTGTTTTCATGCTTTTTGCCTTTGTTTTCCTAAATCTCACAATGGTGAAACACGAATGACACGTGCACCATTTTGCAAAAGGTAATTAATCCTAAGTTGACGATCTACATCAATGGCCATAGTCAGGATGTAAACAAAACTTAGGATTTTTATCTTTTATAAAATAACACTGGATCCTTTTAAAAAATCATCATATTTTCTTTAAATATTTTCCCCTTTTATCATAATATAATTTAAAATTAATTCAATATATATACCAATGACCATAGTCAGGGTATATTTTGAGTTAATTTCATCTTAAATTCTATAAAAGCACAAAAAATATATTTTATTCTTCACTTGATTTTAAGTGTGGTTATTATATAATACATTCAATGAACATAGTCAGGGATGTATTATATCTTCAATCTCATTTTTTATTTATTTAAAGAATGAAATATGATTTTCAAATTCCAATTTCAAAGTTACTTAAATTCATTCACCATTTAGGATAGAATTGCATCATATTTTTAAAATTCCTTTTCAGAAATCCAAGTAATCTTGAATATCAAAATCAAAATCATTCTTCTACTTAAAAATTCAATTTGAAAGTTTAAATTGACTTTTGAAATTTCAAATTCATTTTTTTTTACATTCCTAAATTCAAGGCCAATTTCAAAGTTCAATCTAAAAACTTTGAGATTTCTGATCCATATTCTGATTCAAATTTGAATTCGAAGTCCAATTTGACTTTAAAATTCATTTGTATATCCCAAAAATTTAAATTCTAAATCAAACTTCAAAGTTCAATTTAATTTTGAAGTCATCTTCTGTTTCAAAATCAAGTTTTATTTTATCAACTTCAAAATTCAAAATCAAAGTTTGAGACTAATTCTAAATATCAAAACTTGACCCTTCTTAAATTCTAAATTCAATCTGGGTTTTCAAAACCCAGATCCATCTTCAAAAATCCCATTTGGACTTTCAGAATCCAAATCCAAAGTTAGATCTAAAATCCCAATTTGGATCCAGATTTCCAAGTACCATCTCCACTTTTTGGATCTCAGGTCCAAATCCATTTTAGGATCCAGAACCCAATTCTACTTTGGATCTCAGACTTCAAGATCCAAATTCATTTTAGGATTCAGAACCCAATTCTACTTTGGATCTCAGACTTCAGATCCAAAATCCATCTTAGGATCCAAAGTCCAACTCTATCTTGGATCTCAGATTTCAGATCCTAAACCCATTTTAAGATCCAAAATCCATTTTAGGATTCAGAATCTAATCCCATCTTGGATTCCAGATCTTGGATCCAATTCTATTTAGTATCCAGAATCCAATTCTATTCCCAATTCTAGATTTCAAATCGAATTCTATTTTCAGATCTCATCTGAACTTCCTAAATCCATTTCTATTTTTAAATATTGTTTGAATTTCTCAAATCTGTCCTGATTTCAAATTTTAAATTCAATTCCATTTTTCTTCTCTTAAATCTAAGTTCAAAGTCCATTTTTCTGACTTTGAAATTTTCTTCCTTTTCCCTTTTATCTCAGCTTCAAAAGTCATTATTTTCAAATCAAGATTTATTTTCCCAACTCTGATTATTTTAAAGACTTAGAACTTCTCTGATCTATCTCAAGTTCTAAGTTAGATTCTACCATTCAAAACCTATTTCTTCACCCCATTGTCAAGTTCATCTCAGAACACTTGGAAATTTTCAAATCAATTTTCAAAAAGAGCATACATCCTTGCATTGCACAAGCATGATTCTTTGTGCATTTTAGACTTAGGATAAATTCTTAGATAATATTTAGCCAAAGCAAAAGGCATAAATTCAATCCTTGGTTCGATTACCTCTGGTAAAGGCGCCAGGAACGGTCGAACCTCGTATCGATGAGCGAATCCCATCTCTCCATTTTTCTCGCAAATTTTCAAAAACGGAGGCGAGTTAATTTTCTAAATATTTTTAAATTAAGGTCAAGTGAGACCACGCAAAAGAGTTCCTCTTCTTCTCTTCCCTTCTTTTCTCTTCTCTCTTTCTTTTCTGTCTTTTATTCTTCTCCCTTCAAAAAGGAGAAAAATAGAGGTTAGAAAAGGAAAAGAGAAGGAAGAGAGAGAAACCACAAAGAGAGGAAAATTTTTGCGATGATCACAGTTTTGGTGACCGTGATGGGACAACGTCTTCGTTTGGTCGGATCTATGCCTTTGCTTTGCTTTGATATTATCTAAATCTTTATTCTTCTATGTCAGCTTCATTTCCATGCAAAACTTATGATCCTAGACTCTGTCCTAAAGTTGACATCATTGCATATAGGATCTAAGTATGGTTTGGTAGGACCATATTGAGGAGATTATTCCATGTTCACATTAGACTTAGGTCTGAAATACAACTCTCCTCAATTCTAGGGATTAAATGCAAACAATGTATGCAAGTGTATGCTTCTTTTCATTTAAATCTATCTCTTTAGGACATGCATTAGAGCTTTCTGGTTTTATTGCATGTTGAACATGTTTTTGAAAACATGTTTTTGAAAACATATTTGCAGTCTGTGGTTTCCCCCTGGCCTTTTTCAATGTGGGCCTTCGACGTAGTGGGTCCGATCACTCCTTCAACTTCTAATGGCCACCGATATTTCCTCGCAGTTACAAAATACTTCACCAAATGGGTCGAAGTTATAACTTGGCAAACAGTAGAAGGCCGAAATGTGGTTTCGTTTATTCATAAGAATCTTCTTTGCCATTTTGGCGTCCGACATGATATCGTGTCAGACAATGGCAGTCACTTCAAGAATGAGAGGATGGAGACCTTCTGCTCAAAGTTCAGGATTCATCACCACTTCTCATCTCCGTATTATCCCCAAGGGAATGGCCAAGCAGAGGCCACCAACAAGAACTGTGGAAATGGGCCGTGATTGGCACGAGAAGATGCATGATGCACTTTGAGCGTACCGAACCACCATTCGGACCCCAACCAATGCTACTCCTTCAGAGCTTGTCTATGGGACCGAGGTAGTATTACCCCTCTACGTCCAGAAGCCCGCACTCAAGTTCGCATCACTCATCAAACTTTCGCTTGATCAGTATCAGCAACAGAGGTTGGTACAGCTAGATCTGCTAGATGAGAAAAGGCTCAATGCGGCAGAGCACGCTCAAGCCTATCGCCAGAGGACAGCTCGACACTACACCAAATCAGTTATTGAGAGAAGATTTTGAGTCAATGATCTTGTGCTCAAATCAACAGCTCATCTGAAGAATCGGCCACAGGACAAGTGGTCACCCAATTGGGAAGGCCCTTATGTGGTTAAGGAAGTGCTGCCTCGCAATTCCTATCGCCTGATCAACGCAGATGGAGTAGAACTGCCAGATCCTATTAATGCTTTACATTTGAAGAGATTTTACACTTAAATTGTTCATCCGAGCCTTTTGTACTCTTCAAAAGTCATTTTCAATAAAGCAATAATCTTCTATTGAATTCTCACATTCTTCTCCCTGATACGGGGGCATTTTATTTTGATCTATACTTATATTCCTTCATCATATGCAGGCAGGACCAGACAAATCTCTTTCTAATTTTTTTTCAACTTTTCGGTTAATCTTGATTAAATTACATTCATTTCATTTTTCAATTTTATCAATTTCTCGTCAATTTTATCAATTTTGTCAATTTTTATCAAGTTTTATCAATTTTATTAAAAAATTTATTCCTTTATTTTTAAAACCCTTTCAGGTTAAGGGATAAACCTGATGCCTCGTTTCAATGAGGTATTTCACTTTCAGGTTAGGGGACAAAAACCTGAACCTCGTCCCGCGAGGCCCTTTATCTCCTTTCAAGACAAGGGATAGTCCTAAAATCTTTTTATCAACTTTTCTCAAAATTTTGTCTATTTCTATCAATCCTTTTAATTGTCAATTTTCATTAATACTTCTCTTTTCCCAATTTATTATGCTTTGTCGATCCCTCTCAAGCTTCTCTGATTTTGTCAATTTCTCTTCAGAATCAAGGGTACTCCTGAAAACCATCATAAATAAGATTCAAATCTTAGACCATCTTGGGCCGAGGATCTTGAATAAGTTCCTCATCCTCATCGTCGGAATCTATTCATGCCTTTTGTCAATCCTTCTAAAATCCGACCTTTGGATAGGAGTTATTTCACGCCCATCTGAGTTCCGACTCAGGCTTTGCTTTCATTTTATCCTTTATTTTTTTTGGAATATCCGGGTTCCGACTCGGGTTTTCCCCTTTTATTCTTATTTCTGAAGTTTCGAGTTCCGACTCAGACTTCCCTTTGGATCCAATGCTCGTGTTGGAACCAATCGCCATGTCGAGAATTCGAGTTTTCAAACTCGATTCTCATTCATTCTTTGATCTTTATTTTTTTGAAAAAACGGGTTCCGACTCGGATTTTCCCTTTTATATATTTATTTCTGAAAAATCGGGTTCCGACTCGAACTTCCTTTTCAATCCAATGCTCGTATTGGAACCAATTGCTACGTCGAGAATTTGAGTTCTCAGAACTCGATTCTCGTTCATTCTTTTATTTTTTGAAAAACCGGGTTCTGACTCGGATTTTCCCTTTTATATATTTATTTCTGAAAAAGCGGGTCCTGACTCGGACTTCCCTTTGGATCCAATGCTCGTGTTGGAACCAATCGCCACGTTGAGAATTCGAGTTTTCAAACTCGATTCTCATTCATTCTTTTATCTTTATTTTTAAAAAACCGGGTTCCGACTCGGATTTTCCCTTTTTGTATATTCTTATTTCTGAAGTTCCGTGTTTCAACTCGGGCTTCCTTTTGGATCTAATGCTCATATTAGAACCAATTACTGCATCGAGAATGTGAGTTCTCAAACTCGATTCTCACTCATTCTTTTATTTTGAAAAACCGGGTTCCGACTCAAATTTTTGCTTTTTGTATATTTTTATTTTCTCGAGTTCCGACTGAAATTTCCCCTGTTGATCCAATGCTCGTATTGGACCAAAATTTCTCCTTGCTTTCCCCTTCAGGATAAAGGATAATCCTGAAATGCCGACAATCATTCTCGCTAAATTCTTAAGTATCTTCAGATGTCGGTCTCTTCTATAAATTCTTCATTGAAAAACCAGTGCTCGTACTAGTGCATTTTCGAAAATCCAGTGCTCGAGCTGGTATGCACTTTTCAAAACCCAGTGCTCGTACTGGTGTGCATTTTCGAAACCCAACGCTCGTACTAGAGCATTTTTGAAATTCAGTGCTCGTGCTGATGTGTTTTTCAAAATCCAGTGCTCGTGCTGGCACATTTCCAAATCCAGTGCTCATGCTGGTACATCTAGCGCTCGTGCTAGTGTTTGGCTGACTGATCAGTTAGCCCTCCAGGTTTAGTCTTTGTACTAACCAATCATCATCATTCAAGCTCTAAATCCTCAATTTCAACCTTTGGGTTATCATTTTATCAAAAATCAATCTTTTTCTCTTGCGAAGGACCCTCTTCAGGGAGAGTTCGAGGGAGCTCGTTCCTTTTTCGCATGCAACCATCTTTCGTTCGCAAGAACCCTCTTCCAGCAAGAGTTTGAAGTGACTTGTTTTCTTCGTGAACAGTTTGCAAAACAACAACCAACTTTACACAAAAGAACCCCTTTTCCAGGTAGAGCTTCGACGGAAGCTCGTTTCTTTTGTGGCCCCTGTTTTTCTCATCTTTGGCCAACCCCTTCACGGAGGACCCTCTTCTAGGGAGAGTGTGATGGACTCGTTCCTCTGTGATACTTTCTCAACTTTGTTTTGCGGCCGCCTTTTCATAAGAGAAGCCTAGAGATAGGGAGTTTTGACGAAAACTTAATTTCTCTTCGAAAGTTTCATTTTGCAAACACCTCCTCTTTAGGGAAAAGAGGAGTATTTCCAACTTCCCATTCAGGTAAGGGCTAAGCCTGAGTCTCTCTTTTTGGGGAAAAAGAGAGGAGAATTTTGTCACGGACGTGTCGATTCGATATTGAACGATTTCTTTCATCAAGGATTTCTAGAATACTTTGCCAATTTGCTATAAAAAATCATTGTTGATCTCAAAACTTTCATCACATAAAAGAATTATCTCAAACTACCATTAGTATTATTTCCAAAAGAGCAAGACTTTTGCGAAATAAGAACTAAAATTCAAACTTTTTTCTGTTGATTAACCAAGAGGAGGCGGGAAAATCTTCGGTATGACCGGCAAAGGAAAAATTCAATGATGCTGAAAAGCCATAAGTAAATTGATGTTGATCATAGCTATGGCACATTTCTTAAAGATCATTCTTTTGGCAGTAAGACAACGGAAATATCCTGGGCAGTAAAAAGGAACCTACCCAATCCATATATCCTCAGTCATTCAAAGCTGCAAAATCAAATATCCGCAAAAGGGATCTCTCAATTGTCGTCAAGATGAAGACGAATATGCGAGTTAGATCTCCGGGGACAAAGAAGATTTGGATCATTTCCGAGATGATAGAGTTTGTGAAGGATCCTTCCACGGAAAGTTCAGATCACCGTCAAGATGAAAGCGAGTGTGATGAACCTACCGACAAACCCTAAAAGATATTCGATTTCTGCTATCATCTAAATACCTTTTTAGAACCGATGTCATCAAACTTAATTTCTGAGAAAGAAAAAGAAGGATCAGAGCATCTCCGAGATGAAGGAGTTTGTGACGTACCCTTCCCCGAAAAAGAGAGAAAAGTCAGGACATCTCCAAAATGAAGGATGATGTGAAAAGCCCAAGAAAGCCCAATGACTCAAAAAAAGTGCAAAAAGATCATCGTGGGAAATGCCCAGCATATCAAACTGCCCGAAACTGCCAAGAATCATCTTTATTTATGTAAAATTCTTTTATCAATATCTTTTCACTCAATTGCTTTTATGAAGCTAAGAATGTTTCCTCTCGTCATATCAAGGAAACTGATATCTTCTTTGAAGAAACTCAACAACAAATTTTGAATTTGATTCATGATTCTACGGAGTTAGCCCAATTGGAACTAATACTCTAGGTAGAAAGAGGTGATATTTTCACATATATACAAAATTCAATCATTCTAAATCAGCTACAATTTTGGCATCTAATTGGCAATATTTTCTCGTTATCCCAAAATAAAGTGAGAACTTGATGTTCGTTTTGACGTATCCTGACGTCATCCCTCATTAGGACTGAAAAGTCCTTTCCTTCCGTCTGATCTGAGCGCTCTCAGATTTGCACGCTTCCTTGTGTTCCTCACTGTCCCGCCATAGACAGTTCCCGCTCAGGATAAGGGTTAAACCTGAACTTTCTGCAAAAGGACTGTTATTGTCAAAAGCTATTTTCAGTCTCAGCAAAGAGGCACTCAAGAACAACCCCTTTTCAAGCTTTAGGGACCCCCATTTTCATCCTTTTGCAAACCCCTCTCAGACTTGTTGAGCGAAGTCTAGAGGTCCCATCACAGTTTCCCCGCTCTTCAAGGATTCTGTATCCATTCAGGCTAAGGATTAAACCTGTTACCTCGCTCCTTGAGGTATCACCCAAACCTTCTGCGAGAGGTCGTCTATTTTTAGAAAGCTGATTCAGTCTCAGCAATGAGACGCCCCATATCATCCCCTTTTCAAGATTTAGGGAATCTCTTGTTTTTCTCTTCTCGCAAACCCCTTTTGGATTTGTTCATCCAAATTCTGAAGGTCCCATCATGGTTTCTTCACCCAAGGATTCCATATGGTCGCCCCTTTCAGGTTAAGGGTTAGGCCTGAACCTCGCTTCGAGAGGTATCTTGCCATTCAGGTTAGGGTTAAACCTGAGTCTCATTTCGACTAGATGTCCTTTCTAGTCCCACCATGATTTCCTTATTTGAGAACTTCGTGCGATTCCCCCCAATCAGGTCAAGGGTTAAACTTGAATCTCGCTTCGGTGATGCATTCGTTGTCCCATCATGGCTTCTTCGTTCGAGGATTCTGAATCTCGTTTCTCGAGATATCTTCCTTCTTCAGGTTTTGGTTAAACCTGAACCTCGTTTCGATGAGGTAATCCTCCCGGCCCATCATGGTTTTCCCCACAAAGGAATCCACACTATTTATATATCCATTCAGGAAAGGATCAATGCTTGAAATTTATCTCACGAGGCATTTCTCTCAAAATGTCCCATCGAGGTCCGCTTATATTCCTTTCCCCATCCGAATTATCTTGATATATCTTTGTCCCATCTAGGTTTAAACCTGAGTCATTCCAAGAGCTGATCTTGTCTCACCCATGAGACTTGATCAAAATTTTTACGTTTCATCACTTCGGAATCTTCACCTAAAAAGTCCCATCATGATTTCCTCATTTCTATTATTCACTCATATCATCTTCGAGGATTTCGTCTCCCCAAAGCCATTCAGGATATGATTTTAAACCTGAAAAGCCATGCTTTCAAAATAAATTCTTCCACACCCAGCTCAGATTTGCTGACTGGGGCATTTTTCAAAATTTGGAGTGTTTTCTTTGCCACTAAGCTCGGCTTTCAACCGGCTTAGTAGCAAAGAGGGGCATCTGTGAACACCCCAATTTTTTCAAAAGTTTGTAAATATTCTATTTTTGCCCCTGATTTCATTTTCTGAGCAATTGAGTCACTTTTAAATCTAAATTCCAGTTCATTTCTCAAGTTTTACTGAAATTAAATTCATTTTATATGTCTGACTTGATTTTGGATCCGGATCCATTGTCCAAATCTAAGTCTCGTTATCCAACTTTTAAATTAAAATTACAGAAAATACCAAAAATAACTTTTTAAAAAGCTCAGACAGTTCATCTGGTGTCCGTTTGGATCCATCGCGTTATATTCCTCAATTCGAGTTTTAAAGCTTGAATATTTTCTCAAAACTCGGGTCTAAACCCATTTTCTTCCAAAATTGCTCAGAAAACCTTTCCTTTGTAAATATTTTTGAAAATTTTGCAAAATTATTTTAAACTCCTTAGTTTTTAGAATTTCATTCCAAAAAAATACAAAAAAATGCAGAAAATGAAGAAAAGAACAAAAAATTATATATAGAAAAGAGAAATATAATTTTTAAAAGACCTCCTTTTGAAGAAAACAAATCTTTTAACTAAAAATAATCTTTTGACAAAAACTTTTGAAAAGAGCCGCTATTTTGAAAATTTTCAAAAACAGGGGATCGCCTATCATAAAACCTTTTTTTTAACGAACTTTCTTTTAGGGTTTCAAAGAAACCTTCTCTCTCTGGCAGACTCTCTTCACCGCCTCTCTCACCCTCGCTCCACCGATTCTCCATGAACAACCCCCCCCCCCCCCCCCCATGTGCGACCTTCTCCACCTTCCATTCACCAACTCTTAAACCCTTGATCCTCAACAATCTCGGGAAGCTTCCATGGCCACCAACAGCGTCGCACGCTCGATTTCCCGCTTTTCTTCCACCCATCTTCTTCATGCCCCAAAACCGTCAATCGCCAACCGATACCTCATCACCATCCATCCTTAACAGCCTCCCCTTTCTCGATCTTTCCTTCTCTTCTTATATAAACCAACATCAGTGGAAACCCTCAAGATCCGTTATCATCCCTCCACCGTGCTCACATATATTTTTCCTTCCTCCTCTTCTTCAGAATCCCTGACCTTCATCAGCTGCTAGGCCACCCCTTCTTCATTCTCTCAGATCACGCTTCATTCCTTCGTTGCCTTCTCCTTACCCAAGTTAAAACTAAGATCACGAATCTCCAGTTTCATGATACAACCCATTTTCTTCCTTCATCGAGCGATCACCCCTTCCATCCATCAACCTCATCAATTATAATCCACCATCCTCGCAATATCCTCGGGAGGCAGCCAAGAGATTCGGATTCGCGTAGTATAAAGAATTCCATTCGGCCCAAAATTTCCAAGGAAATCGCACCACAGAGTGCCCTTTTCTCCTCTCTCAGAACCTTCGCAACTATCGGTGAGCGATCGATTTTCTCTCTTTTCTTTTCAATAAGATCCCCATCTATAGTTTTCTCGGTTTTTTTATCCCTTTTTATTTTTTTCATTTTGAGCGTAATTCATAGAGTCGACCTGCATGTAGCAGTGTTTCCCTATGTAACGCCACAACAATGGAATGCCCACATTCCTACACTTCGCATTTTTTTTCTCTTTTTCTTTCTCTATTTTATTGGTAATATTTGGCCCATATAATCCGAGTATGTGCTCACTTGATGTTTCGTATATCCGATTTCTACTTTCCTTTTAAAATCAACTCATATTCTGGTTACCCTTCTGATTTTCGTTTTCAATTGATATTCCTTTTTCTCATGTTTGACTTTAAGCAATTTTGGACGTGTGATTTTGTTCCCGCTTTCAATTTATTTCAATCCTTGTATTCCAATATTTGCGTTACCTTATTTAACTTTCATTCTTATTAGTTTAAGGCCTATTTTCGCATTTGTTGTTTTATCTCCTTTCTTAATTTCTGTTTCAATTTATAAACATTATCCACATATTTTGATATTGCATCTCAATTTACAGATGGTAATTTCTGGTATGCATCCCCTCTTTATCGCTTATTGTTACCCTGGGTTTATCACATTGTCAATCTTGTTTCCTGATCAATCTCCAATTTCTGATTATAACAGCATGAGAGTGTATCTTGTTTACTTTTATTGCATTCTATCCCATCAAAGCATTCATTATGATTTTGATTCACTCACAGCGATGTCGAACCATGGATGTGTAATATAAAAAAAAGGGGGGGAAGGGGTCCGATTATAGGTGACCTAAAGGGTTTCTTGATGACAGTTAAGGGATGACCCTTTTGACAATCTTGTTTAGAAACAAGAATGTCGGGTCGTTGTATCAAAAATTTGAGCTTGGCAAGCTGCAGGGGAGCCATCTATTATAAAAAGCCAATAGACCTTCTGTGAAATACTTTTTGATAGACCCTCTTGTCATAGCATGGATTCCAAATTGATAAGTTCAGTAACGCTGCAGAAAATTCTGAGTGAGGAAATCGCCATACCAAATAACTCTATAGATGGTATCCCTAAACTAAGGCTTAGGATTATAGAGAATCCAGGATCTAGAGGTTTCATTATTTACTCCTATGTTAGTATTGTTCAGTCACCCGCTGTAACAGATTTTGTCGGCATGTAACCCACCTTTTTCTTTCTTTCTTTCTTTTTCTCTTTTTTTTTCTTTCTCTTTCTTCTGCATGTATAACTGGTTGGGGAAACTATTCAAAGCATCGATTGAAGATGAGCTGGTAGGATTTGCATTAACGTACATTATCCTGGAAGTATATTGATTTGTTGCGAAGTCATCACTAAAAAGGTCATTTTTTTTTGTGATTAAAGTCATTTGGGAAATGCATCATTAATTCAAATCTTTGGTATTCTGTTTCCTACAAGATTCATGATCTCAGATACTTGATTTATCTTCTGTAGCCTTGCAATCCTTTTATTTGATCTTTTTCCTCACAAAATTCCTTTTCTTTTTTTTCTTCTTGCCAAGATTCTATTTCTGATGTTCGAAGTGCTATCCTATTGAAGAAGAAAAGGTCGGTACCCACTATAAATGCATTCTGCTAATAAGATATGACAAGACTTTAGGTTCCTGTGAGAGTTTTTTTTTTGTGTTGTGGAAACAAATGGGGCCAGGATGGTCATGTGATGTTCTGTGATTGATTTGCATTATAAGAAGAGGTTGTTATAGTGCCATTGCAGGTGCTCCAGGAGCCTCATACCTTCCAACTGGAGATGCATCCAAGAACCCCAGTTCCTCTTCAGAAAATCAGAGAATTCAAACTAAGCTTGAATCTCATGATAATTTTCTATGTCCAGCTACTGATTCAAGATGTGCCACGGCCTCCATTGATGTGGCAGAAGACTCTCCTGCAAATTTTGGATTGTGTTTTTAATAAACTTTTGGTGACAATGAGGATACTGCCTTTAGAAACCATGCTCGTTGTAGCTCAGATGTTCCAGAATTGTTTTGTCTCATGGCGCCTCATATGTCTGAAGAGGTTTTAAACATACTCTTAAAATGATCATCAAGGAAGTGGAAAGCTATTCTGAATATCGTCTGAAATTTATCTTATGTGTGATTGCTACCCATTTGCTTTAATTTATATGTCAAATCAAGTTAGAATTGCTAGAATGACTGTTGATCAGGTCATGAATCACAAGGTAAACTTCTCAGAGTGAATGACCCAGGATAGCAATATTCAAGATGGAATATGCTCACTAATGGTCTGGACATCTTCAGCCAACAGGGATGAATGTAGCAAAAAAAAAATATGAGCCCACACTTTCTGCTGTCTCTGTTTTGTTTGTCATAGCATCTTTGTATAAAACTGTATTGCAAGAATCCACTTTCCTCAATGCGCATTCATGTTTTAGCATATCTCCTCCATCACAAGTTCATCAGTACCTATCACTTGCAGCATTTCACCTTTGCACTTAGGCACCATTTTTTTTTGTTCACACAATAGTTGCTGCACAAACATCACTTTTGATGCACTACATCTCATTAGCACCCACATTATAAAAGCACATATGCTGCAAAAGCAACTATTCCCACTCTATACACATGCACCATACCCATGTCTATTACACTATGCTAAGCCTGTATAGGTCCAGCAGTATATAGATTCACCATTTTGCAGCATGTCTTGTTGCGCCTTCAGCAGGTATAACATCTCCCGCACCCACACACACACTTCCATTGTTATAAACATTCCCTACTGAAATTTCATGTTCATATATTTTCATTACATTACCAAAAACCCACCTGCTAATACCATTAGAGCCCATCTTGCTAAGGCCACTGTAAAAACGACTTCTGATTGGATGAGTATCTATTCGCTGTAGGTTGTCAGTAAACTACAAACTGTATCAGCTTACAACAGGTTTGAATTTTCCTTCCAGCATCCACTTTATCAATTGCTAGACTTAATATGAATTCCTGTTGTAGAACTTTGCTTAAATTTTCCCATGATTTGCTTAGAAGATGTTGGTTTTTCTGCAAAATGTCTGTCATAAGATTTACTTGGGCCCGCCATACCACTGCTACATCAAGTTTGAGTGTTGTATAAAGCTACTGAGCTATCGCCATAGTACAGGGAAAATAAATGTGAATAGTAGATTCGATTTGCTAAAGAGCAGCAAATCTGATTTACTAGGAAAAATCCTCATCATGTGCAATCGCATATTTCTAAAGTCCTAATATATCAGGTAGGATCATTTTAATATGCTGATCGAGTTTGGTCTAAAATGTTGACTGAAAATATTTTGCTGGATCGGCTTAAATTCCCTTGATCCGCTTATTGTCAAATCACACCCCTACCTGCTGGTAAGACTGCCCAAGTGGGTCGTATCAGATTTTCTGTTCATTGCCCATTGCATATGAAGTGGTTTTGAGACTAGATGTTTTGTTCACTTTGCATAGTATCTTCATACTAGGAGCTGTGTGTGTTCTGCCAGAACACCCTGCATAGTCATTTACACCTCCCCTCTCATATAGTTGCACCGTGTCACCACCTTCCAGCATATACACAACTCCCAGCTGTTGTGTGCTGCCATTCATCTGCATGGTCCTTTCACTACAACACTTGCACTCATTTCCAACCACAATTTGTATATACCACATATATATGTATATATATGAACACCTATATATATATATATATACATACGTATATACATATATGCATATATACATAGATATGTATATAAGTATATATATGTCATCTTCCATCTCCCTATCCTTTATACCTTGACATATGAACAATTTTCCCATTGACATTCATGTGATAGGTGCAAATTTCTTTCTATTTTTCATATTAATCAAGTGTTTTGCAGGGAATATGTGGAAGATATCATCATTAGGAGTTGTAAATTCAACTCTATGTATTGTAATAGTTAGATCTTAATGAGAATTTACGTTTCCTGTTTTAGGTAGAATGAATGAACATCGTAAATATCATAAATTGCTTATTTCATCATTTTTACCTTTATTTTTCAAAAATCTCACAAATGGGAACACAAATGGCACGTGCACCATTTCGTAAGAGGTAATTAATCCTAAGTTGATGATTTACATCAATGGCCATAGTCAGGATGTAAACAAAACTTAGGATTTTTATCTTTTATAAAATAACACTGGATCCTTTTCAAAATTCATCATATTTTCCTCAAATATTTTTTTCTTTTATCAGAATTTAATTTAAAATTAATTCAATATATATACCAATGGTCATAGTCAGGGTATATTGAGAGTTAATTTTATTTTAAATTCTATAAAAGCACCAAAAATGTATTTTATTCTTCTTTTGAATTTAAATATAGATTATTATATGATACATTCAATAACCATAGTCAGGGATGTATTATATTTTCAATCTTATTTTAATTCATTTAAAGAACGGAATAGCTTTTCAAAATCTAATTTCAAAATTTTTTAAATTCATTCATTATTGAGGATAGAATTGCATCATATTTTCAAAATTCTTTTTCATAAATCCAAGTGATTTTCTTCAGATATCTTCTTCTCTTCTCAAATCAATTTTCAACCCTTGTAAATTCAAATATCATTTTTAGATTCTAACTTTAAATTCAAAGTCCAATTTGACTTTGAAATTTATTTGTATATCCAAAATTCAAATTCAAAATTAATTCAATATCTCAAGATTCCATTTTCAAAGTTCAATTCAACTTTGAAACCTCTGATTCATCTTCTGATTTCAAATTCAAAATCACGTTTATTCTCTTATCTTTAAAATCTAAGTTTTGAGATTGATTCCAAATTCAAGTCTTTTTCTAAGTTTCAAATTTAATCTGGGTTTTCAAAACCCAGATCCATCTTCAAAAGTCCCATTTGGACTTTCAGAATCCAAATCCAAAGTTAGATCCTAATCCCAACTTGGATCTGGATTTTCAAGTACAAATTCCACTTTGGATCTCAGATTTCAGATCCAAATCCATTCTAGGATCCAGAATCCAATTTCATCTTGGATCTCAAACTTCAAATCCAAATCTATTTTAGGATCCAGAACCCAATTCTACTTTGGATCTTAGACTTCAGATCCAATTCCATTTTAGGGTCCAGAATCCAATTCCATTTTGGATCTCAGATTTCAGATCCTAAACCCATTTTAAGATCCAAAATCCGTTTTAGGATTCAGAATCCAATCCCATCTTGGATTTCAGATCTTGGATCCAATTCTATTCAAGATTCAGGACTCAACTTCACTTTGGATCTCAGACTTCAGATCCAAATCCATTTTTAGGATCCAGAACCCAATTCGACTGTGGATCTCAGACTTCAGATCCAAATTCCATCTTGGATTCCAGATCTCGAATCCAATTCTATTTAGGATCCAGAACCTAATTCCATTCCCAATTCTAGATTTCAAATCCAATTCCATTTTCAAATCTCATATAAATTTCCTAAGTCCATTTCTATTTTTAAATACCATTTGGATTTCTCAAATCCATCCAAATTTTAAATCCAATTCCATTTCAAATTTTATCTCTTCTCCTAAATCTAAGTTCAAAGTCTATTTTTCTGATTTTGAAATTTTCTTCCTTTTTCCTTTTATCTCAGCTTCAAAAATCATTTTTTTCAAATCAAGATTTATTTTCCAAACTCTGATTATTTCAAAGACTTGAAACTTCTCTGATCTATCTCAAGTTCTAAGTTAGATCTTACCATTCAAAAATCATTTCTTCACTTCATTATCAAAGTTCATCTCAGAACACTTGGAGATTTTTGAATCAATTTTCAAAAAGAGCATACATCCTTACATTGCACAAGTATGATTCTTTGTGCATTTAGATTTAGAATAAGTTCGTAGATAATATTTAGGCAAAGCAAAAGGCATAAATTTGATCCTTGGTTCGATTACCCCTGGTAAAGGCGCCAGGAACAGTCAAACCTCATACCGACGAGCGAATCCCGTCTCACCATTTTCTCGCAATATTTCAAAATGGAGGCAAGTAATTTTCTAAATATTTTCAAATCAAGGTCAAGTGAGACCCCGCAAAAAGAGTTCCTCTTTCTCTTCTCTTCTCTTCTCTTCTCTTCTCTTCTCTCTTCTTTTCTTTCTCTTATTTTCTCCCTTCAAAAAGGAGGAAATAGAGGTTGGAAAGGAAGAGAGAGAAATATTACGAGAGAAAACTTTTTTGCGATGATCACAGTTTTGGTGACCGTGATGGGACCCGCCTTCGTCCGGTTGAATCTATGCCTTTGCTTTGCTTTGATATTATCTAAGTCTTTATTCTACAAATGTCAGCTTCATTTTCATGCAAACCTTAGGAGCCTAGACTTTGTCCTAAGCTGACATCATTGCATATAGGATCTAAGTATGGTTTGGTAGGACCATATTAAGGAGATTATTCCATGTTCACATTAGACTTAGGTCTGAAATACAACTCTCCTCAATTCTAGGGATTGAATGCAAACAATGTATGCAAGTGTATGCTTCTTTTCATTTAAATTCTATCTCTTTTAGGACTTGCATTAGAGCTTTCTGGTTTTATTGCATGTTGAACATATTTTTGAAAACATCCCTACCTATATTGTCCCGGTCTTTACGTTGCTGGGTTGTCTCACTGAACCATAGTTCAGGAGAGAGCCTCACAACTGGGCCACTTATTTGGGTTCACGACCCCCTACCACGTACCTAAGGGCCATAGTCCGATGTATATCGGTAGGTGCTCAAGGATGTTGGGAAGCCATTACCTTAGAACCGGAGAATTATTTCTATGCCACGTACTTCGAGCTTCGGCTTGAGTATATCGACGTACCTTGATTGGAATCAGATGATCTGAACCCTAGAGTTAGGATTAAAGTCCTACAAGCCATTTCAAAATATTGCACTTAGAATTAGCCTTTAGGGAGTGTTGTGTGTGCATCCTTGTTTGTGCAGCTTTGATTGTGCGATATTTTCTTGTATTCTCCTATATATATCAAACCTTCTCAAAACCTTGGGTATATTATTCAAAATTTTCTCTTATTTTCAAAAACCTTAGGTGTATATTTTTCCTTTTCCTACATTCTTTTTTCTCTTTTATCAAAATTTTCTTTAAAAACCCTGGAAATTCTTTTTCTAAATCCTTGTTCTTTCAAAAATTTCTAGGAGTTGTGTCTATCCTCTTTCTCATCAAAGAGTTTATCCGTAAGTCCTGCATTCTATTTAATTCTCTTCTTCTTTGCCACAGTATCATTCCGATGGCGTCTGATTCCTCCGATGTTGTCTTTTCCTGATATCATGTCTTCTATCAAATAAGGGATGAAACCCCGGATCATCGGGTCATCCAGTCTTGTTCCTTCTTCCCTCGGTGGTATTATTCCTGGTTCGCCACCTTCTCGCGTATGTTCCCAAACCACTTGGACGATTGTGGATTGGAGATAGCATCGGCAGTGGGAAAGCGAACCATCAACGACAATTTGATTCAGGCTATGTCAGAACGGTGGAACCCGCGTACCTACACATTCTGGTTCCCGTGGGGAGAGATGACTCTGCTAATGGATGAGTTTAGTGACATCATGGGATTGCCAGAACCAGCTGGTCAGCCAGATTAACCGGTCGAGCAGCAGTTCCTGATCAATGTCAAGGGGATAGACGTTAGAGAAGCATTAGCCAGAGCGACAGGGAGTAGATCTTGGCCTCTCACCGAGATCAACAGAAGTCAGTTCATCGATCTATTCGGACTCTATCGCAAGTATGGAGCCTACGAGGAAGTTGACACCTTGTCCCGAGCAGCGAAGGAAAGAATTCAGCACGCCATGGTCCTATGCACAGTAGGATTAGCATTCTTTCAAGACGGTCATAATTTCATCGATATTAGAGTTGCTCAACTCTTTCGAAGATGGGGAAGCAAGCAGAACCATTAGCTTTCAGTGTCCATGGTAGCTCTAGCCTTTCTCTACAGAGGCCTAGCTCATTTTGCCCTCGGAGAGACCATTTTGGTAGAAGGATGCACGTATGCCTTGCAGTCGTGGTTCCTGCGACATGTTCCATCGAAGGCCAGTTCCTTCAAATTCAGCAGCAAGAAGCCGAAGTCTATGGTTCAGTACCAAACTTTGATTGAAAGTCTGCATCAGGAAGAGATCCTTTGGGATTACTTTGACAGACGAGAATCAGTTCCTCGCTACACTTATGCTCATAGCAAGCGCTACAGATTGCTTGGCCCTTTCTTCTCTGTTGACTATCAGCCAAAGAGGTGTCTCAAACAGTTCTCGCAGCGACAGATTCGTGTCAACACTCGCTTTTTGACAGGCCACATGCCAGAATTCGATCTACAGTCGGATCAGTGGTCTGGGGCATACCATGTAACCAAATACACTTGGGACTCCTTCATTCCTTTGTCTATATTTCCTGGAACTAATGTATCTTATGAATATCGAGAATGGTAGCAAACTGTCTGCCCACCTTTTCTTTGTATTTAAATTTTGTCATCAATAAAAATGCAACTTTGTGCTTTGTTAAAAAGCTCTTTGTGGCCAAAATTTTATTCTTTTATCTTGTTTTATATGGTCACGATGCTCGTGACAACCTCATCCCTGGTGATGAGATTTTTTCTTCCATTCTTTTGCAATTATCTCTTATCGTGATAGACGACCTCGCCTAGGTAACAAGGCACATTTTTGTTACCACAAAATGGTGACGCAATTATCACAAAATTTGTGGTGACCCGATCCCTAGTGATGGGATAACTTGTTTAATTGTCTATCAATTCCTCCTTTCTTGTCTTTTTCTCGAAAGGTCGCATTTTCAAAAATTTCTTCGAGCTCTAACCATTCCCTTTATTCTACAGAAATCATTGGCATTGACAAAATGGTTCAGACCAGAGCTGAAAAAGAGACTACTTAGCACAATGACAGCGAAGCCGAGGCAACAAACTCTCCTAAGTCAGTCAAAGGGCAGAATCAGAACAAAACCGATGATATAGATCCTGCCATGTACAACCTGTTTAAGAGAATGATGACCAGAATGATGTCAAAGCAAGCTGAGGCCAGTCAGAAAAAGATCGTTCCGAAGAATAAACCGAAAAAGAAAGCTGTGAAAAAACCAGTCAGGATCATCAGAAAGAAAGTCCAGCTTGACACCACTTCTGAGGAATCGGAATCAGCCGAAGAAGAATCAGAGAAAGAGGAAGAGCAGTTTGTTTACCATCAGAATCCTCCGTAGCAATTCGTAAAGATCGTCGCAGAACCCGAATCTGTAGATAAGCCTATTCCAGTTAATGATCCAATGCACGAGCAGATGAGGGAAATGACTCAATCCATTAAGGATATTCAGGCCAAAAGCAAAGGCAAGCAGACTTACTCTGGTGAGGATTTTTACAATGGCCTAGATGGGGATGATAATCTGGAAAATCTCCCTCGAAAGTTCCTCATGTTTGACGGAACCAGCAACCCGAAGGCTCATTTGGCCACTTTTTATGCTGAGTGCGGCCGTTTCAGGAAGGATAATTGAGCGTTATTCATTTGCTTTCCTCGCAGCCTAGAGGGTGCAGCAGCCAGGTGGTATGCAGACCACATTAATCCTATCGAACTACGAGAGTTCGGTAAAGTTGTTAATTTGTTCATTAAGCGCTTCATGTTCAATGTCGAAGCGCCACCAACTCTCAACCATCTGTACAATTTAAAACAGAATGAGAATGAAAAATCTAGTGAATTCATTCATAGGTGGAGAAGCACCTGTAACAGAATGAAGGTTCATGTCCCAGAAGAGTACACCCTACAGATTATTTTAAACAACTTTGCTCAGCCTCTTAGGAACCTCATTTCTACCTCTCCTGCCAAATCATTCATCAAGTTGATTGAGAGAGCCGAGTGGCTCGAGACCGGATTAGATAACGGCCTCTACGAAGGGTACCCATTCGTCAGAGGTAATCCTGATCAAAAGAAGAAGGCACACGTCGCCTACTCTACAGAGTTTTCAGATCATGGCAGTAGCTCTAACAGCAAGAAAAGCAAGAGAAACCGCCGAAAAGACTCTGAACCCCCTAAGGCTGAAAGAACCAATTCGGCAGCTCAAACAAATCAATGAAATTTTGATTTCTATTTCTCATCTTGGTGTTCACAAATTCTTTGCTTGTCATTCTTTGTGTCTGTACAAAAGGCTATTTTCAAAACCTTTTATCCTTTTCTCAAAACCCTTCTTTGCGCTTTCAGGATTGTTGGAATCATGTCTCCTAAATCGCTCAAAAAGCTTGTTATCAATACCAACTTTTTTCAAAATAAATCCAACTCGGCCAGAATCTGCAAGGCAAAAGCAGGGGCAAAAGTCAGCAAGATAACGGGGCAGATCGAAGAGTTAGCAGAATTCAATTTAGTGATTCAAGAATTGCCAGTATTTAGAAGCAGGACGAACCATCGCCGTTGGTTCAAGGTCCGACAGAGGATGTCAACATCGGTTCAGAAGATGATCCAAAAATCCTCAAAATTGGCTCCAGCTTAAGTTCAGATGAGAAGGAAAGGCTTGTCTATTTTCTTAAGCAGCATCAGGAAGTCTTTGCCTGGACTTATGAGGATATGCCGGGCTTGGATCCCAAACTGGCCGAGCATTGTCTCGCGTTGAAACCGGATTGCAAACCAATCAAGCAGAAATTGAGAAAGATGGATCCCAGAGTAGCACCGCAAGTTAAAGAAGGACTTGAGGAATTGCTAAAAGCAGGATTCATCCGAACTATCGAATACCCAGACTGGTTGGCGAACATTGTGGCTGTTCCCAAAAAGAATGGCAAAGTTCGAATTTGCATTGACTTCAGAAATCTGAACAAGACTACCCCAAAGGATGATTATCCACTTCTTAACATCGATATTTTGATCGATAGCACGGCAGGCCATTCTAAACACCCCAAATTTTCATCCTCGTTCAGTGTCTACATTTCTTGTGTCATTGCATAACACTGCATGAATTCAACATACCATTTCATTGCATTGCATCCCATTTTCGAGATCCAGCACTCTTGTTTTCAAAATATTTAATCCAGATTTGAGTTTTAAAACTTTTTCTTTCGAAATCAATTTCAAAACCTGGGTTTTTATTCAACATTCTGTCATTTTCCAACCCCCGGGACCTTACATTTTGAAATGTTTTCTCAGAAAATAATCTGGATTCATTTCAAACTCAAGTTCAATTGATTTCAATTCTCAGATGAGGCCCATTTAGGTGGTGTCGCTTCTGGATTCCTTCACTTATCAAAATTCTCAAAAATTTTAGAGTCCTAGTAGGATCAGGACTCTTTTTCTGGAGTCTTAGTAGGATCAAAACTCTAATTTTCACTACCTTTTTACCTGTTTTTGAAGAGAACCTTTCAAGATCTTCTGTTTTGGCCAAAATGTTAGAGTCCTAGTTGGATCAGGACTCTTCTTCAAGAGTCCAGTCGGATCAGGACTCTTCTTCAGAGTTTTAATCGGATTAGAACTCTAATCTTTGACAACTATTTTATCTATTTTCAATCAAATCTTTCAAAAAATTTCAAAATGAGTCAGAAACTCAGAGTTTCAGTCAAAACAGGACTCTGTTTAGAGAGTCCTAGTTGGATCAGGAATCTGATCCTGATTTCAAATTTTGAAAGAATCTTTCAAAAATCTTTTCATCTATCAAAACTATTATAGTTTTATCAAAGAATTTCAAAATTCTGAGGTTTTATCCCAGAGTCCTAATCCAATCAGGACTCTACCCCAGAGTCCTGATCGAAGTAGGACTCTATCCAAAATTGATTTTCTCACTTCATTTTCACTGGTTTTCAAAAGCTTTGCTTAAAGTTCATCATTTGCTTACCAGAAAAACCAAAATTCTTAGAGTTCTGATCGAATCAGGACTCTTTCTCAGAGTCCTAATCAGAACAGGACTCTGAACCAAAACTTTGATTTCATCCTGTTTTTAACTATTTTTCAAAATTCTCTCATTTGTTTTCTCAAAAAATCCAAAAATCTGAGAGTCCTAGTTCAATCAGAACTCTGTCCTCAGAGTCTCAGTTAAATCAGAACTCTGTTTTATTTCAATATTCATTATTGTTTTCACTGTTTTGACAAGTTCTTTCATTTGTTCTTCAGAAAATACCAAAAAATCTAGAGTTTCAGTCTGATCAGAACTCTGTCCCAAAGTCCTAGTCCAGTCAGGAGTCTGTTTTGAAGTTTGTTTTTACTCCATTTTTTTTCATTTATTTCCATTTGTTTTAAAAAATTAGGTCATTTTGTAGAGTCCAGTTAATCCAGAACTCTATTTCAGAGTCCTGATTGAGTTAGGAGTCTAACCCTGACAGTATTTTCTAACTTATTTCATCATTTTTGATAAAATATTTTCAGAAACTCCTTCATTTGGCTTTTAAAACCCAAAATCTCAGAGTCCTATAAATCTAGGACTCTAGCCCAGAGTTCCAGTTCGCTTAGAACTCTATTTTCAAAACTTTGAATTTCAACTGTTGATTTTAACCCTTTTTTAAAGCCATTTTTAGTATTTATTTCAAGTTTTTCAAAACTTCGATGTGGGGCCCACCCCGTTGGCGCCGTATCTAGAGGAGTTCTGACTGAGTCAAGACTCTGTACCATTTCAAAACTTTCAATCTCAAAGTCTACTTTTGAATCTCTTTTGAAAAACCTCTCATTTTCAAGTTTTAAAATCGTTTTTGAAAATTCAAGTGGGGCCCACTCGGGGTGGCGCCACATTTGAAGAAGTCAAGGTTAGACTAGGGTTAGTCATTGTCCTAGTTAGGTTAGGGGTTTAGAGGAGTCAAAATCAATTTTGAAAATTCATTCTATTTAAGTTTTAAACCATTGGTTTTTAAAGGTTTTAAATTCAAGTTTTTAAAACCAAATGTGGGTCCATACTAGGTGGTGTCACATTTGGACTTTCTAGGGTTTAATTAGGTGTTAATTAGGGATTAATTAGAGTCCCACCTAGGCTATAATTCTCCAAAAAACCGTTGCCCCCTTTATTGGATTTATTAGAAAGAGTTCTAAAAAAATAAAACTCCTTAATTAACCCTAATTAAGGAGGTTTTGAAAACCTATAAAAGGGGGACTTCAAGAGGTCAAAAAGAGCTCTTTTTCTCTCAAAGTTTCGTGGCTTATCTCTCCTCTCCAGCACCTCCACCTTCCTCCATTGCAGCTGCAGCCCCAAGGTGAGTTATTTAATATTATTTTATTAGTTTTTTTATGATTTTTCAATAGATTTCACCATGGAAACTCTTGTGTTCATGGATTTAACCATGGATTTCATCCAAGAACCCCAAAATCAATTCAATAAGATGATCTAACCCTATTCCATGTTGTTTTTCATGATTCTAATCCATTAGAATCGTTTATTGCATTATTTTTTATATTCTTAACCATTAAAACATGCGATTTACCCGTTAAATGGGTTAAATCCATCACTACAAGAAAATTGTTAATTAGCGACGGAAATTTGCGACGGATTTTTTTCGTCGCTAATTAGCGACAGATTAGCTAGAGATACAATATGTCGCTAATTCGCGACGGATTAGCGAGGAAACAACTTTTATCGATAATCTGTCGCTACTTAGCGACGGATTAGTGACTGCAATTTTTTGTCGCTAATTCTTATTACAAGAACACCATTTTAGCGATGGATTTAGAGAGGGAACTCTGTCGTCGCTAATCCGTCGCTAATTCGCGACGGCGTAGCGACAGAATATATTCCGTCGCTTTTTTGGTATTTTGATTTACGACGGCTTAGCGACGGAATTATTCCGTCGCTAAGCCATCGCTAAATGTCGCGTAAATCCCTAATCCCATCCCTCTTTCTCTTTTTCCTGTTTCGCTGTCTTGCTCCTGCTCACCGCCCTCTCCATCTCGCCGCCCGTCGGCTCTCGCCACCGCCCGGCCGCCGCCGCTCCCCGTCCACCGCTCGCCAGCTGCCGCTCCCCGTCAGCCTCCCGCCACCGCCCGGCGACGCGCAGGTAATCTTCATTCTTCTTCTTCTTCTTCTTCTTCTTCTTCTTCTTCTTCTTCCTCCGATTCCTCTTGTGATTTGCCTTTGAGCTGAGGTCCAACACCAGCAGAACGATCTACTTCATCATGAGCAAAGTTGTTCAGAGAGAAGTGAGGCTTTTGCTGTCTTGATATAGCCTTTGTTCCTCTGCCCCTTTTGCTTGGTCTATTCAGACCTGCTGCACCTTCATTTCCACCAGATGAGCCGAGCCCTTGTGGGCTTTTCTCTAATGCTAATTGCTAAACTAGATGGGATACGTACCTTCTCCACCAGCTCATCATCCAAGCCTAGATCTTTTGCTTTTGACAGAAGCTCGTCATTCAAGTCTTCAGGGTCTTCATGTTGGGAAAGGGCATGGCCAAGCAAGAGCAGCTTGGCGTCCTCCATCTTCAGTTCTTGCACTTGATAAATCCATTGGAACTTACGGAACTTTTTTCTAGAGGTGACCAGGGTTTTAATTAAGCCCCCTCTTTCAATGACGAGATTGGCGAGATCGGATTCGGACCAAACATCATCAAGAACTACCAGAACGCGTTTCTGGTTTGGTGTGCTGTCTTGTACATCCTTTCTTAGTTGCTCAATTGCATCTTTCTCGCCAACAAAATTAGGCACGTCTTTTGCATGCACCAACTTCCGCCATAGTTTCCGAACCACCTCTACCAAATTGGGCGACTTGGAAATAGTCAAAACAACAATATCAAACTCTGCTGCAAAAATGTAAGACGAAGAAGGTGGTCACTGGTCAGCAGTATATTCCGATGGCAAAAAACAAATATTTTGCTTTATGGATCGTCTTTTATATGGATAGTAAGCAAAAATTTTTTAATCATGTGATTGCAAACTGTAATTATGTTTTCCAACAGCTGCAAAAGTCAATATTCTAAAATACACTAAAATTTCTCATATGACTTGATGCTGCTTAATAATGATTGACTGCTCATGCATTTTCACAAAACATATATGCACTTATTATAAACATGTTAATCTCAAATTTATGTGTCTAATAAACCTACAAATAACTTAGCAATTTATTTTTTAAATATAAACCTACAAATATCTTAGCAATTTTTTTTTTAAATAAATATTTTTGCAGTATGACTAATAAATATGTCATTTATTGTTTCCATAATTACAAGTAATTAAAGCTCATATATAGTCATGGGCTGTTCACCATGGTCATTGAGAGAGGAAGACTTGGCTGCAAGCATCGATGGTTTTGCTTATTTTCATCTATGGTTTTGCTTATTTTCTCCTGTATGGGTGATTGATTATCATTAGTAATGTTAACTATGAAAATCAAAGTTGAAAGAAATTGTACCTTTAACCTCTTCGTCTTCACAAAGCTTTAGTGCTAAAGTAGTCTTTCCACATCCTCTGTAACCACAGATTCCAATAACAGAACCATCTTTCTGATGCAACATATTCTTCACGTCTATTAGCGGCCCCTTCAGACCAAAAGTTCGTCGTGGAAGCTTTGGCTCAGCACGACCTGAATCAGAGCTCCTATTTCTTTTCCGATACAGAAGTGCCAAAATCCTTTTGATGCCCCTAGACATCCCACACTGCATATCAATTTGGGTAAACCTTACCAAATCTCCATCCAACCCACGTAATCTGTGGGAATATATGAGCTTCATCCTTACATTCCATCTCGACACTTTGATACATTTTTCAACTAACTCTTTCCCACGATTCAATAGCAGTCTTAGCTTTGCAATCTTTTCCCTTTCCTGAGCCTGAGGTATTTGAGCAATTGAATCCACACTACTGCCGTATTGTAATTCTTCATCCAATTTTGTGACATCTTCAATATAATCTTCAAAAAATTTCACTGTATCCTTGATCTTAGCAGACCAGGTCTTTACTGAATAATGTTACTAACCAGCTTAACCATTGCAATAGAGATGGACTCCAAGCAGTTGGACAGAAATAGATCAATGACACTGGATCAAGTAATTCAACAACAGCTTCCACAATGATGCTAACATGAGAGTATTGAGAAATTATGGTAACAAAAGCTTTTTCCAGATATGTATGGTAAAACCAGCAGGGGAAAAAAAGAAGAAAAAAGGAAGTACATGACAAATTCTATCAATAACATGTGTCGTGCGGTAGAAAGTGATTAGAGCTTCCCCAAACACTGACAACACCAGCAAGAACATGCAACATAGGTTCAAAGGATTGGATGAAGGTCTATATGACATGAACATCAAACCTCTGATTCCTCCGATTAAACTTGTCACCATGAATATCTTTGGATGGTCAAGAACATATGATTTCTTCAAACTCTGTAGAAAAGAATTATTTACTTGAAAATATTGATAAAAAAGATAATGCTTAGCAAAGTTATGATTTTGAAAACTATAATGCGTTGGGTTAGGGCTTCAAAGTGCCAAACCTAACACATGGATGTCCATATGCCTTTCGTGTCTTTGTGGAGTCTTCCCTTAATTTTAAATAGTGATTTCCTATCTAAGTTAAAATAGCCAGTAATTATGCTATCAACTATAAGTTGAAACTATTTTGGTAACCTTCTTAATTTTTACCTGTTTTCTTTTCTTTCATTCAAAATTTTGTTTGTCCAGTTTTATGTTTCATGCTTTTACCTGATTTTTTTATGTCTATTTCATTCAAATTTTATTTTCCTGAATTTTTTTACAAGTTCATTTTTCTGTTTTCCTGTATTTCAATTTCCAATTGTGTTTTTCTCGTAATTTTCTTGTTTCATTTTTCTGTGTTTGCTTTTCATCATTGCATTTTATGTTTAGATAATTCCTTGTCTGCATTTCTTGTTCTGCTAATTTTTGTTAATCTTTTAGTTTTTCATTCTTGTAAAAGTTCTGTTTAGTCTTTTTGCTTCCTTTGCATAAGTGTTTGTGTTTCCCTAATTAGCTTCAATATTCATTGTAGTACATTACTTGCACACTTTATTTCATCGCATTTCATCATTAGATATATCATCATCAGTTTAGTTGTTTTTTGCATTGCATAAGTGTTTGTGTTTCCCTAATTAGCTTCAATATTCATTTTAACACAGTGTTTTTTGCAGATTTCTCAACGGAACTCGCTTGTGCCCCGCCACCCGTGGTAAGTAAGTGACAAAAACAATGCAAATCGGGTAAATACCCGTGGTGAGTAAGTGATGCAAGCGCATCACATGTTATTTAATTTATTGAATGTAACACTTTATTGTTCACACACTCACTTAGTTGTTGATATCTAGGACTGCTTTGTTGGAGTTCGGAGATCATGCTGAGCATGATTTTAATGTATGAATATGGAAGTGTTCTTATTTTTGGAGTACGGAGTCCATGTTATGCATGGTAGTAGTTAGTGGGATATTGAAGTGTGTTTGCTGCAGGTACATGTTTGACATTTGTTTGATATGAATTATTTCGATGTATTGCAATGTTTGATGTGATTGTATCCATGCTTGCATGTAGTTACTTTCAATTTGATTATGTCTTCCATGTGAAATTGTATACTGAAAGCATGCTTCAAATGAATGTATCGTGTCATGAATAGTTTGCACATGAAAATATTAAGTTATCAATGCATGCATCATAATTCTTGTGATTGTATGACATCATATATTGCATGATAAATTTGATATTTTCTTCATCATAGCATTCTGATGGTTCTCTTTTAACTGGTTAGGATACTATTCGTAACATCATACGACAGAATAACTGCAAACCGTGAATGGATGTACCGTAGGATAGTGGACAATGAGTTATCGCATGAATATATGGATGGTGTTGACAGTTTTATTGAATTTGCAACGACAAGTGTCAGTACGGTAGATCCCACAGGTCGGATTAGGTGTCCCTGCAAGATTTGTAAGAATAATCGATTTGTAGAACCTCATGGCGTTAGACATCACCTATACAGGAAGGGTTTTGTGAGTGATTATCAGAACTGGACGTTTCATGGAGAAGAATTTAAAAACGATTTTGATGCACGGGTGAATGTGGTGCACGATAATCCATATACGAATTTGATATTTGATGCCGCAGGAACAGAACTGGGTTCTTCTATGAGTTCTAGTGATGTAAGAACTGTCGTAGATGAAGAATCACCAAACGATGCAGCTAGTAGATTTTATGATTTACTTAAAGATGCTGATGAGCCACTTTGGAACGGTTGTGAGAGTCACACTATCTTGTCTGCAGTTCTTCAACTAATGAATTTGAAGTCCGAGTATAATTTGAGTCAATCATGTTTTGACCGTTTGTGCATGATTGTGAAGAGTATGTTGCCTAAAGATGAGAAATTGCCACAAAATTTCTATCGTGCGAAAGTTATGGTCAACGCTCTAGGTATGGGTTACAAAAAGATTGATGTTTGTCCAAATAACTGCATGTTGTATTTCAAGGAGTAGAAAAATGACATATCATGCCCGTCATGTGGGCATCCTTGGTTCAAGCCAAAGACAAGAGGCAATGGTAGCACGAGATCAAAGGAAGTTTCATACAAGTCGCTCCGCTACTTTCCTATCACTTCTAGATTGCAGCGATTGTATATGTCTTCAAGGACAGCTAAACACATGAGATGACATGCAAATAAAGTTCGACACGATGAAAACAAGATCACGCATCCTGTTGACGCTGAAGCTTGGAAGCACTTTGATCGTACTCATCAGAACTTCGCAATGGAAGTGCGAAATGTTAGACTCGGTCTATGTACAGATGGATTTAATCCATTTGGGGGTAGATCAACTCCATACTCATGCTGGCCAGTATTTGTAACTCCATACAACCTTTCACCAAGCTTGTGTATGAAACGTCCAAATCTTTTCTTGTCTCTGTTGATCCCTGGTCCGACCTCACCTGGCCAAAATCTTGATGTATATCTAAGGCCATTGATTGATGAATTAAAAGTACTGTGGGATGACGGTGTTACCACGTATGATGCCCACAAAAAACAAAATTTCAACATGAAGGCCGTTGTTCTATGGATAATCAGTGACTTCCCTGCATATGGTATGTTATCTGGTTGGAGCACACATGGGAGGTTGGCTTGTCCGTACTGCATGGAGGATTCCAAAGCTTTTAGATTGAGGCATGGAAGGAAGCCTTGCTGGTTTGATTGCCATCGTCGATTTCTACCCAGCGATCATCCGTTCCGACGTCAAAAGAATGCATTTAAAGCAGGCACAACTGAAACGGAAGGTCCATCCTCAAGATTATCCGGCATAGAGATTCTAAGAAGATTGCGATACTTTCCAGATGTATTAACAGATGCCCGTAGTACTACACCCTTCCGTGGATTTGGGAAGGATCACAATTGGACGAAAAAATCTATTTTTTGGGAACTACCGTATTGGCCGACCGTATTGATACGACATAATTTGGATGTGATGTATGTAGAGAAAAATGTGTTTGATAATGTGTTCAATACAGTAATGAATATTAAAGGAAAAACGAAGGATAATCCGAAGGCCCGTATGGATTTAAAATTAATATGTAAAAGACCAGAATTGGAACTCAAAGAGTATAATGGCAAAGTACTGAAACCAAAGGCGAAGTACGTGCTCGGACCTGATCAAATAAAACATGTATGTCAATGGTTGAGACAACTGAGATTTCCAGATGGATATGTCTCTAACATTGCTCGAGCTGTGAAGATTGACAATGGACAGTTATATGGGTTGAAGAGCCATGATTGTCATATCTTTATGCAACGATTGATACCCCTAGCATTCCATGATATGTTAGACAAACCTATATGGGGGGTATTGTCTGAGTTGAGCAGATTTTTCAGAACATTGTGTGCATCGGAGGTCGTTGTATCAGATGTAAAGAATCTCGAGAACTCTGTCATCACCACTGTTTGTCTGTTAGAAAAGATATTTCCGCCAACATTTTTCGATGTTATGGAACATTTGATCATACATCTGCCATATGAACTAAGGGTTGGTGGCCCTGTGCAATATCGATGGATGTACCCATTTGAAAGGTATATGTTTTTTTATATTTGTCTCTTTAATGACAGATATTTAAAATTTGAAATATATATTCTTGTCAGATGCATGTTCGACCTAAAAAAAAAGGTTCATAATAAAGCAAGAGTAGAAGGCTCTATTTATGAGGCGTACACTTTAGAAGAGATTTCAAATTTCTCATCTATGTACTTTGAACCTCATATTCCAACACGTTACACATGCCCGCCCCGTAACGATGATGGAGAACAAGTAACTGTAGCTGACAAGCTGTCGATATTTCAACCACTTGGGCATGCATTTGGTAGTTGTCGATCAAGGCTATTGACAGATCGAGAGCAAGATGCAGCACACATCTATATTCTTTTTAATTGCTCAGCGATCGACCCACACATCGAGTAAGTATATGTATATGCAACTCAATTATAAATCCTTTTATGTTCTATATGTGGATACATGGCTTGGTAATATAAGTATTTGTGGTTTGTAGACGATTTGATCTGGAGTTGCAAAGCGAAGTTTCACATCTCACTGATGCAGAAGTACAAAAAGAACGTGAAACTAAGTTTGTGGAGTGGTTGAAACAGTTGGTAAAGAAGCTAACATAAATTTTGTACTTATAAACAACACTAAGTTACTTAATTGATCGTGATCACAATAATTGTTTATGTCTGTGCGTAGGTTCGCCATGGTGATGTTAAAGATCAAGGAATATGTGATTTAGAAAATGGTCCGACCAAAGTTGTGCAATGCTACAACGGGTATATCGTAAATGGTTATCGATTCCATATAAAAGACTACAATATAAACAAATCAACGATAAATAGTGGCGTGTGTGTCAAGGGTATCAGCTACGGTGAAAATAAACATGATTACTACGGTGTTATAGAGGAAATAATGGAGTTGACTTACTTAGGCATGAATAACAGGGTTACGATATTCAAGTGTCATTGGTTTGATCCAACTGCAACAAGACTCGACAAAGCTTCAGGCATTGTGGAGGTGAATCATAAATCCAGGTTTGGAACATATGAACCATTCATATTAGCCTCGCAAGCTCAACAAGTTTATTATACTTCATATCCGAGTATAAAAAAGTCAGATAGAAATGAATGGTGGGCAGTTTGCAAGGTGAAATCCAAACTATACCCCGAGTATGATCAGTTACAGGAAGATGAGTTAGCTGAAGACAGTGATTACTATCAATCAGATGATGTCTATGACTTCGCTTATGGTCACGATGTTGCGCATGATATGCATGTCATATCTCCATTGGCCGATGAAACATTCATAGAGGAATGTGATCCAAATGATGTACCAAGTGGATGGGCTAACAATGAAGAAGAAGAAGAAGAAAGTCAAACTAGTGACGAGGAAGAATTCTCAAGCTAGTGAGCAAAATCTTATACTGCAAACCTCTATTTAAATGCATTGTAATACTTGATGTGAGTTGTATTGCAATACTTGGTGTGAATGATTAAAAATTTTATTTGAATGTATATTAATACTTGATACGAATGATTCGAATGCATTGTAATACTTGATGTGAATGATTTCAATTATCTGAATGTATTATAATTTATGCAATTAACGAATGATTTGAATTAGTGCAATACTTGATGTCAATGATTTGAATTATTTGAATGCATTGTAATGCTTGATGTGAATGACTTGAATGCATTGTAATACTTGATGTGAATTATTTGAATGTATTGTATGACATATGTTATTTGTTAGAATATGGTTCGTGGAGGTTATAGTGGTCGCTCATCCAGTAGTAGCCAGGCTCAGCCTTCATCTTCACGGGCTCCTGTGATAGGTATATCATATAACTAATTAGATGCTTGATTAGTTCAAATGCACATTCTGAGAATTTCTAATGTATTTTTTTACAGATGATGTTGCGCCTGTACACGACCCACCTACACCAATTGATCACACAAGTCAACAGCCAACACAGGAAACAGGGTCTTCTCAGGCTAGCACAAGAAGACTCATTCGAATAGTGTATAGCGATAATCGACCGTAAGTATTTTGTTTTCAATTATTGCTTATCTTTTAAATATTTTATATTGATATTTACTGTGTAACAATTCATGTGCAGCACGAGGTTTGAGCCACAAGAAGTAGTATGGGAGATTAAGAATTCACTTCTTCAACATCTACCAGGACCAGTTGCTCAATGGAAAGAGTACCCAAAGGAGGTGTTAGACAGATTGTGGTCCTCATTCATGGTATACAGTTGTTCCTCATAGTTAATGTGTTTCATATTTAATTTATTTAAGCAATGTCTACTAACTTTCTGAAAATATTTGTAGGCTTCGAATCGCTTCGCAACTACGGTGGAAGAAAATGATGCAAGGAAGGTGTGGCAAAAGGTGGCTGCCAATCGATTTACAGACATGTTGCACACTATGAAGACTGCAGCAAAAAAAGCATCTAGCGTAGTAGATGATCCATTACTGTGGAAGGGCCATGGTCCTATCACTATCAGGAGAGATTACTGGGATGAAATGTGCGATAAGTGGGCGGGAGATGCATTTAAAAATCGCTCTGCGAAGGCTTCACAAAATCGATCGAAGATGCCCGAAGCCCATCTACACACAGGTGGATCTAAGATATTTGGGAGTCACCTAAAGAAAATGGTAACTCATCAATATATAATATTAATTTTATAAGTATTGTTGCAAACTTGTGTATTAAATCTTTTGTCATTTAACATCGCAGGAAGCAGAAAAAGGAGGCAGTGTACCATATAAAGATGTGTTTGTAGAAACACATAAACGGAAGACCACGGGAGTCTTCGTATCAGAGAAGGCGAGAACGACAACGGTATGCACTAATTCTATTAATAATCATTGCAATATATATGCAAGTTATCATAATGTTATCATTAATTATTAATGAATACTTTAAACATTATTTTGTAGGAGGCATATGAGCAACAGATGGTAGAGCGATATGGCGATGACGCTACTCAGCATCCATCATTTGATCCTACAGCATGGGTGACTGCAGCAGGTGAACCCCAAAAAGGTCGCGTGTTCGGGTTTGAGAGTAATATGAACACTTCACCAGTTATTGGTTCTTCCAGTTACGGCTCACCGACTTCTTGCGCCGACATAAGCTCCAAGCAGCCGACTATTCTTTCCGGTGATGATGTACGCCAGATCATTAATGAATCACTGAATAACTACTTTCAATACACCATCGCCCCCTTTCTCCGAAATGAGATCAAGGCCGCTGTTCAGGATAGAGGATCTTCGATTCCAGGTCCCTCTCAGGTATAATCACATATTCAGTTTTTTGACTGCCTTAGAGCACATATGAGCATGCTATAATAACATATAGAGTTTTTTTATTGCATTAGAGCACATATGAGCATGCTATAATCACATATAAAGTTTTTTTGTCTGCCTTAGAGCACATATGAGCATGATAGAATCACATATAAAGTTTTTTTGACTGCATTAGAGCACATATGAGCATGATGGAATCACATATAAAGTTTTTTTGACTGCATTAGAACACATATGAGCATGCTATAATCACATATTCAGTTTTTTGACTGCCTAAGAACACATATGAGCATATTATAATCACATATTCAGTTTTTTGACTGCCTTAGCACACATATGAGCATGCTATAATAACATATAGAGTTTTTTTACTGCCTTAGAACACATATGAACATGCTATATATCATTTATGATAGAATCACATATAAATTTTTTTGCTTTGCCTGCCTTAGAGCACATATGAGCATGCTATATTCACATATTCAATTTTTTGACTGCCTTAGCACACATACGAGCATGATCGAATCACATATATAGTTTTTTGTCTGCCTTAAAGCACATCTGAGCATGGTAGAATCACATATAGAGTTTTTCTAGATGCCTTAGAACACATATGAACATGCTATAATCACATATTCAATTTTTTGACTGCCTTAACACACATATGAGCATGATAGAATCACATATATATATATATATATATATATATATATATATATATATATAACTTTTTGTCTGCCTTAGAGCACATATGAGCATGGTAGAATCACATATAAAGTTTTTTTGACTGCATTAGAACACATATGAGCATGCTATAATCACATATTCAGTTTTTTGACTGCCTAAGAACACATATGAGCATATTATAATCACATATTCAGGTTTTTGACTGCATTAGCACATATATGAGCATGCTATAATAACATATAGAGTTTTTTTACTGCCTTAGAACACATATGAACATGTTATATATCATTTATGATAGAATCACATATAAAATTTTTGGCTTTGCCTGCCTTAGAGCACATATGAGCATGCTATATTCACATATTCAATTTTTTTACTGCCTTAGCACACATACGAGCATGATCGAATCACATATATAGTTTTTTGCCTACCTTAAAGCACATCTGAGCATGGTAGAATCACATATAGAGTTTTTTTAGATGCCTTAGAACACATATGAACATGCTATAATCACATATTCAATTTTTTGACTGCCTTAGCACACATATGAGCATGATAGAATCACATATATATATATATATATATATATATATATATATATATATATATATATATATATATATATATATAACTTTTTGTCTGCCTTAGAGCACATATGAGCATGATAGAATCACATATAGAGTTTTTTTATTGCCTTAGATCACACATGAGCACATGATAGAATCACATATAGTGTGTAATTTATTTCATTATATTTTGTTTATCAATACTGACTGTTCTTTTCTTGTGTAGGCTGCTAGCGATAATCAGGGTAGTGGAGCTGAAGGGACAGATAAAGACAATAAACAAGAAGACGCACAAAATCTTGGCGATGATTAGAGGACTGTGTTGAAGAAGTTCTATTTTTTTTATTTTTCCTAATTGTAATTGTTGAATTGTAAATAATTAAACTTCTTAATTTTAAGGTGGAACGATTAATTGTTGTAGATTCTTGTTATATGAATTTTTTTGTGTGGTTTGTTTTTTATTTACAGGAAATATAAATTATACAGGAAATAGAAATTGTACAGTTCTCGGTATTTAATTTTCAAATAAATTTTTTTAAATTTTTTTTTCGTGTTTGTGACGGATTAGCGACAGAACCATCCATCGCTATTCATATTAATCTAGCGACGGCATAGCGACGGAAGTAAATCCGTCGCCAAGCCGTGGTCGCCGTTTAGTACCGGCGGATTGGCGACGGAATATAGCGCTCGTTATTCCGTCGCAACTAGCGACGGACCTGGCGACAGAATAATTTTGTCGCCAGTTAGCGTCGAAATATTCGCGACGTAAGCATATTGTCGCCTCGTTGTCGCTAATCTGTCGCTAACCATGTTAGCGACGGAATGTGGTCGTCGCTAATCTACTGCTTTGTTGTAGTGCATGCTTTTAAAGGTAAAATCGAATTCCAGCCATTGATTCCCTGATCTTTATTTATTTGTTTGTTTATTCATGTTTATCATACATTTTCCAGCATATAAATAATTTTTATTTTACTGTTTTAGTGTTTATTTTATTGTTTTCCATTAGTTAATGCATGATTTCCTAAGTTTCTTAGATTTTTGTGTGTTTTTTAGTTTAGAACATAAACGAGCATGCTGTTTCGGATTGAAATAATTACTGTTAATTCTTGATTTTTTTATATGTGATACATGAATATGTAATTGAACTACTGTAAAAAAATCAGAGATTTTGGGATTCGGGAACTCTGTCAGAAAAATCGAACATCAAATCGGGTTTTTAAAACTTTAAAATCGTTGTTAAAATCCAAAGGGTAACTTGCTGTTATGATATTTTTCTCATCCTAGATCCGATTTGAGATCCGTAAAGTGCTATGGATTCATATTAATTAGATCTATCTACTGTGAAATTTTGAGACTTTTTAGATATTTGTTTAGTATTTTTCCTGTGTCATAGGATCAGGTTTTTAATTCCAAACTCGTTAGGGTTTACCAAAACCCTAATCAGACTTTTGTTATTCATAGATCCCAAACCACAGATCCAATTCATGATCTGTAAAAAGTAAGTATGGTTATTTTTCTGTTTACTGTTCACTGCTAAAAGTTAAGAATTTTTTTATTAAGTTGCTATTTGTTTCTGTATTTTCAATCTGAAGTAGCTGTTTTAACCCCTGTTAGGTTTGTTAGATTTTAGTTCAATATGCCGAAAGGGTTTCTCCCTAACCGGAGATGCTTTTTCCATTCTGTAAATTGAGAAATCTCTGTTTTTTTCCTAGTTTGTCTCTGTAAAATTTAAGAAGTTTTCATGGAGGATTGACCCTTGATTCGGGTCTAACTTTGAAACTGATATGTGACCTAGGTTAAAAATAGCTTATTTTAGGTTGTTAATGCAATTTTTGGATTAAATTAATGTCAATTTTTTTTTTTATAATTTCAATCCAACATTAGGGTCATAAAAAGTGCAATTACCAATTTTTATGAGTTTTGAAATCCGTTTAATGCCTGAATTGATCAAATTGCAAAACAGGGTCCCTAAAAGATCCAAAAACACTCCCAAAATCATGATATTTGTGATATTTCTTGATTTTTGTGTACAAGTTCATGTTTTTAGGGTTTGTTCATGTTTAGAATCATATTAATGTGTTTCATTCTTAATTTTGTGCTTATTT
Organism: Nuphar pumila; assembly: GCF_984573655.1. Taxonomy (NCBI): domain Eukaryota; kingdom Viridiplantae; phylum Streptophyta; class Magnoliopsida; order Nymphaeales; family Nymphaeaceae; genus Nuphar; species Nuphar pumila. Next base: position 48,969,316 of record NC_143257.1, on the reverse strand, counting down.
GACTTTATTTCAATCATAAATCACAAGTTTTTACCAAAATCTATTTCAGAAAACCCTGATTTCAAGGCCATAGTCTTGCTATCGGGGGCAATTTGGTCATTTAACCTCAATTTCGAAATTCTAAACCCTAGTTTTCACATTTTTAAGCATGTCATATCATATTTAGTTTGATTTATTTTTATTTGAACTTCAAAACTTGCATTTTATCAAATATCTTTCTAAAAACCCTAATTTCAAGGGCATAGTCTTGCTATCAGGGGTATTTTGGTCATTTTGACCCCAATTTCGAATTTCATATCTTTTCTTTGTTATTTATTCAATTTTATTTCAGATTTTATCAAGTTTATATCAGGGAATCATGGAAAATGGCTTATGTCTAGCAAAATCCAGTAATTTCTAGATATTATTGGATAAATCTAGAAAAGCCAACATATTTTCACTAACCAGCTTTTCTAGTTTTGCAGGAACATTGAAGACTTTGTTTTCCTTTATTTCCTGTATTTAAATTTGATTAGTGATGTAAATTAAATGTAACTTTGGAATAAGAATTTAAATTTCTGCTTAGATTAGGATTTGCATTACATATAGTTTAAACTTTGATATATAACTGCAATGTATGCCTAATTCATGCATATTTTTACCAATTCACTATGGTCTACACGAATAGCACGTGCACAAGCTCTTATGGAGTTGACAAACTTGGTGGAATTTGTATTTATGGCCATAGTCAGAATACGAATGATACCCAGATTTGTAATCTTCGTATTAGCCACATTCAGCCTACACTCTTAGGCTAACTTCAAAATGCACTGCATTTCTCAAAAATACAAAAAGATTTTCTCAATTTCTTAAAATCAAGTCCTTCAAATCCATATTCATTCAATTCATGCATTTATTTCAATTTCAATTCAGAGAAATCAGTTTTCTCAATTTTTTCTAAGTCTTATTCAAAAATCGATTTTCTCAAAACATTGATTTGCCAATGATATTTCAAGTATTTCCCAAGTTCCAAATTCGATTTTTCTAAGTTATATTTTCAATTTCAAAGTTGAATTCAAAGAAATCAAGTTTTCCAAAGCTATTTCACATTTCTCAAAATCGATTTTCACAAAATCCTTATATTTCTTCAGAAATCGATTTTCACTTTCTCAAATATAATATCTCAATCATGATTCATGATTTTGAAAGAGTTTATTTTCAAAATATTTTCCAATCTTTGAAGCAAACATCATGTTTTCAAATATGCATTTTCAGAAATTCATAGCACATTCCTGATTCTTTGTGCATTTAGGAATTAGAATATGGTTTAGACAAGTTGAACAGAGCAAAGGAGTAGATTGATCCTTGGTTCAATTACCCCTTGTAAAGGCGCCAGGAACGGTTGAACCAAGTACCGACAGGCGAGTCCCATTCTTCGAAATTATCCCGTATTTTAAAACGGAGGCGAGTTATTTTCAAAATCTTTTTCAAAGGTCAGTTTGACTCGCAAAAAGTAAAAATTTTGCGATGATAACAGGTTTGGCGACCGTGATGGGACTTGTCTTCGCCTGATCAATCTAATGCTTTGCTTAGTTCAAATTGTCAAAATCGTGTTCCATGGAATGTCAGCTTTTATTTCATGATATCATGTGAACCTAGGAGCCTAGACTTGAACCCCACTGACATGGAATGCATGTAGACTAGGCATGGTTTGGTAGGACCATATTGAGGAGAATTATTCATGCTCACATAGACTTAGGTCTAATACAACCCTCCTCAATCTAGGTTTGATTGAAAACAATGTTTGCTTCTTTAAATATTTCAAAATTCTATCTCTTTAGGACTTAGAGCCCTCTGTTTTCTTGCATGTGCTCATATCTCAAAAATCACCCTACCTATATTGTCCCGGTCTTCACGTTGCTGGGCTCTCTTCCAGAACCATAGTTTGGGACAGAGCCTCACAACTGGGCCACCTATTTGGGTGAAAACCCCCTGCCACTTACCAAGGGCCATAGTCCAACGTATATCGGCATGTGCTCAAGGATGTTGGAAAACTTGAACCTAGAATCGTAGAAATTGATTTTATGCCACGTACATTGAGTCTTGGCTTGAGTATATAGGCATAGCATGACTGGACACAGATGATCTGAACCTTAGAGTTAGGATTAAGGTCCTACAGCTATTTCAAAACTTGTGCATCTAGAGTCAGCTTTTAGGGAATGTTGTATGTGCATACTTGTTTGTGCAGAATGTGTTATAGTCATTTCCTTTTTATTTTCCATATTTTCCCAATTTTCTAAAATACTGGACGATTTTTCAGAAATCCCCAATCCATTTCCATATACTATCCATGCTTTAAACCTTGGACGATTTTTCAAATGCTTCATTTTCCATTTTATGAAGTATTCCTTCATATTTCATCAAACCCTGGATGATTTTCCAAATTTCCTTTAATTTCCTTCAAAACTCCAAGTGATTTTCCATCCTCACTTTCTTCTGGATCTCGAATTTCCTGCTTCATTTTATCCTGCCTGCATTTTTTTCAAAATCTCTATATTTTCCCAAGTCTTATTCCAAATTTTTATGTCTTCCAGTCTGATGGCATCCAGTCAGCTTGATTCAGTCTTCCCTGAGGGTCACATCTCCTACGAGGTGCGACAAAGTCTTCCCGAGCATCGAGTCCTCAGCACCGGATCCTTCTTTTCCCGGTGGTACTATTCATGGTTCAAGAACTTCTCTCGTATGTTTCCGGACCATTTGGACGGTTGTGGATTAGAACTGGTGTCCGCAGTAGGAAAGCAGATAGTCAACGGCAATTTAATCCATGCACTAGCAGAATGGTGGAATCCGAGCACTTCTACTTTCTGGTTCCCATGGGGCGAGATGACAGTACTGATAGATGAATTTTCAGAAATTATGGGATTGCCTGAGCCAGCCGGTCAGCCTGGAGATCCATTGGAGAAGCAGTTTTTTATTAATGTCAAGGGTCTGGATCTCCGAGACGCTTTAGCTAGCATGACAGGACGCAAGTCTTGGCCATTGATCGAAGAAGATGGAAACGAATATGTGAGCCTGCTCGAAATCTACAGACAGTATGGGGCATTTGTGGAAGTCAGCTCGTTGTCCAGGACAACTTGAGAAAGAATCCAGCATGCGATGGTCTTATGCACTATGGGACTCGCTCTCTTTCCAGACGGACGAAATTACATGGATATCAGGATAGTTCAACTTCTGCGAAGGTGGGGAAGTCGACAGACCAGCCGCCTCTTCTTGCCATGGTCGCACTCGCCTTTCTATATCGAGGGTTGACTCGTTTCACACTTGGAGAATCGATTCTAGTCAAAGGATGTACCTATGCCCTGCAATCTTGGTTCCTCCGGCATGTGCCAGCCCGAGCCAGTTCATTCAGATACAATGGTGAAAAGCTTCTTCCAGTTGCGCGATACCGGTTCTTGATCGATAACCTTCAGGAGGAAGAGGTCGTATGGGACTACTTTGATCGTCAAGAATCACCTCCTAGATATACTTATGCATACGGCAAGCGGTTTAGACTAATTGGCACATTCTTCTGCGCATACTACCATCCAGAGCGGTGTGTCAGGCAGTTCTCTCAAAGACAAAAGCGTGTAGAGATTCACCCACTATCAGGGGTCTTGCCAGAATTCGATCTCACATCAGATCAGTGGTCCGGAGCATACCATTCTGCCAGACATGGCTTGGATTCCTTTGTTACTCTTACTATTTTTCCTGGTCCTCGAGTGTCCTCTGATTATCAGCAGTGGTGGAAAATTGTCTCTCCCCCTCCCCTTTGTCAAGTGTATTATTAAAATCATATTTTTGATAAAAAATTTTTAATCTTCATTTCACCTTGGTTTGACGACCTCGCCTAGGTAACAAGGCATATTTTTTAGTTGTTTATTTTGCAAAGAATAGCAGCGCAATTGTCGTAACTCCAGCGACGACTCAATCCCTAGTAATGGGATATTATTTCAATTGTCTACCAAAATTCACAACAAATACTTTCCTCCAACCAAATTTCCTTCAAAAGCCTAACCATCAATTTTGCCTTGCAGAGAGTATTCGTGATATTCAATGGTTCAGACGAGGTCAAGAAAGAAAATTGCATCAGTTGAAGGCGTCGCATATTCAGTAGCCTTAGAAGAAGAAATAGACTCACCTCGATCAATCCAGAGTCAGGGTCAACAAGCGGATGATGGCATCGATCCCCAAATGTATGTCATGTTCAAAGAAATGATGACCAAAATGCTGGCAGAACAAACCGAAGCTAGTACAAAAAAGATTCAGGTCAGACAGAGGGCAAAAGGCCAGGCAGTCAAGAAAGTTTTGAAGCTATCCAAGAAACATATCCAGCAGGAAGATACATCTGATGAATCAGGATCAGTAGGTGACACTGATGAAGGGTATGAAGTTCAGCAAGCACTTCAAAATCCTCTCATAGACAAGGGACAACCTATAAATAGAAAGATCAAGTAATGGATGATCCAGTCCAAATACAACTGAAGAAAATGTCAAAGAAGATTAAAGATTTGGAAGCCCGCGACAAGGGCAAGAAGGTCTTCACGAGCAAAGACCTCTACAAGAGCATCACCCCCATCAGGAATAATCAAGATCCAAAAAAGAAGACGAATCCTGCCTTCTTTGTCAATACCAACCGCGATGGATGCAAAGATAACAAAGGCAATCATACAAGTCAGAAAGAGAAATCTTTAAAGCAGAGTGGAAAATTGAATCAACAGAAAGAAAAGATAAAGCGGGACGGCTGGGATTGCGATCGCCAATTTACTCCTCTCAAGCAGTCTCTCGATGAAATCCTTGAATATATGTTGGCCAAGGAATTGGTAAAGCTTCCAAGAGTCACAAATCCTCCTACAATCATGGGAAGATTCACAAACCAATTCTGCAAATTCCATAGGGCGGTAGGGCATGATACCGACCACTGTTTCGTCTTCAAGAACATTGTCCAAGATCATATCAACAAGAATTTCTTCGTTGAGAATAAGAAAGAATACCAGTCGACTGTCTTATCCAAGTCTCAGCAGAAATCAAGCACTCAACAAGAGGTGCAACGTGATGATCTGAACCAGGATCGCAAGATGGCCCATTGGATCAAATATTCAAGACTTTTCTGGAATATATGCTTGCAAAAGATACAGTCGGATCTCTGAAAGCTCACTTCACTCTTTTTGCCAATGATAGCAAAAGCAACAAGAATAATCATGATCACTATTCAGAGGGATCTAAGGGCCAAAAAGGAAAGTTCTCCAACAATGATAGGCCTCTTCAATCTAGTCCTCAGCATAAAGAAAAAGATCAAGAAAAGCCAAAGCACAAGGATTGGAGTACGGATCAAAAGTTCACCCCTCTGGACCAAACACTAGAGAGTGTTCTAGAATACATGCTCGCAAAAGATATGATCCGTTTACCTAAAGCAGCTGATCCAGCAACAATCATGGGCAGATTCAAAGAAAGATTTTGCAAATTTCATCGGGCAGTAGGACATGACACTGAGAATTGTTTCATCCTAAAGAATATCATTCAAGATTGCATCAACAAGAATATCCCTATTGGAGATGAGGAAAATACCAGTTGACCATCCTGATCAAATTTTCCAAGAAACTAACAACGTCAAGGCTATGCCATCTTTAATCAATACAGTCCCAGTTTTCTTACCAACTTGTTATTTCTTTTCAATAATTGAATAAATTATCCATTTTTTTCATAGACTTGATGTCACCTTTCACTCTCCTTCTCTGCAAAATGTTCTTTCATGAGGAATGGCCTCTTCCGAGTCTCTTCTGAATCAATCAAAAGCCAGTTGTCGTGTCACCTTCAGAGAGCGCTCTTCGAACATTAATCATTTATCCTTTTGTTCAAAATATTCTTCCCCCATTACACTGGGGCATTTTTAATTTTTCATTTTATCTACAAATACCCTGTATGCAGACAGGATCAAACAAATCTCTCATTTTGAACGCATGTGCACCCATTTACATGCATTTGCATTTGCATGCATTCATTTGCATTCATGTTATCATCGCAAAATTTTAACTTTTGCAAATCAAACTGACCTTTGAAAAAGTTTTTGAAAATAACTCGCCTCCGTTTTTAAAATGCGGGAAAATTCCGTAGAATGGGACTCGCCTGTCGGTACGAGGTTCAACCGTTCCTGCCACCTTTAACAGGGGTAATTGAACCAAGGATCAATCTTATGCTCTACTCTATTCAACTTGTCTAAATCATATTCTAATTTCTAAATGCACATAGAATCAGGCACGTGCTATGAATTTTCAGAAAATGCACATTTTGAAAACATGATGTTTGCTTTGAATGATTGAAATATTTAGAATAGGTATCACATGGAAAATCGTGAATTGGGATTTGAAATATACTTCTGAGAGAAATAAAATCGATTTTGAGAAATTCTTGACATTTGGTGAAAATCGATTCTGAGAGACTTGGTTTCTCTGAATTTAAACTTGGAAATTGAAATTCTAACTTAGAAAATTTGAATTTGGAACTTGGGAAATACTTGAAATATCCTTTGAAATTCAATGTCTTTGGGAAAATCGATTTTGCTATAAGACTTAGGAGATTTTGAGAAAATGAACTTCTTTGAATTGAAATTTGAATTGGAATTGGCAAATGCATGAAATGAATGAATATGGATTTGAGGAATACTTTTTGTATTTTTGAGAAATGCAGTGTATTTTCGAAGTTAGCCTAAGAGTGTAGGCTGAATGTGGCTAATGTGAAGATTATAAATCTGAGTATCATTCGTATTCTGACTATGGCCATAAATACAAATTCCACCAAGTTTATAAACTTCATAAAAGCTAGTGCATGTGTCATTCGTGTAGACCATGGTGAATTTGAATATGCATGAATCATCATCCATCACACATTAACATTATTAAAAAAAATAAACTATATGCAATGCAACCTAAGCTAAGCAGGAAATATAAATTCTTATTCCAAAGTTTAATTACAAATTACATCACTACTGAAATTTAAATACATAAAAAAATAAAGTCTTCAATGTACCTGCAAAACTAGAAAACTTGGTTAATGAAAATATGTTGGCTTTTCTAGATTTATCCAACAATATCTGGAAATTGCTGGATTTTGCTAGATATAAGCCTTTTTGCCATGATTCCCTTAAATCAAAATGATAAAATATGAAATAAAATTGAATAAATATGAATATAAGATATGGAATTTCGAAATTGGGGTCCAAATTACCAAAATACCCCTAATAACAAGACTATGGCCTTGAAATTAGGGTTTTTTAAAAAGATATTTTGATAAAATGCAAGTTTTGAAACTTGAATGGAATAAACTAAAACCAAATATGCTATGACATGATTAAAAATATGAAATTAGGGTTAGGGATTTCGAAATTTAGGTCAAATGACCAAATTGCCCCCGATAGCAAGACTATGGCCTTGAAATCAGGGTTTTTAGAAAGAGATTTTGGTAAAAACTTAGGTTTTATGCACTAAATGAAATCAAATGAGCACAAAATTAAACCTAAAGCATCCTAATATGATTATGAACATGATTAAACCCTAAAAATATATGCTTATGCAAGAAAATCCAATAATATCACAAAAACTGTGATTTTTGCAGTGTTTTTGGATCTTTCAGGAACCCGGTTTTCCAATTTGCTTAATTCAGCCATCAAATGGATTCCAAAATCCATAAAAATTGGTACCTGCACTTGTTATAACTCTAATGTCGAATTGGAATCATAAAAATAAATTTTTAACATTAAATTAATCCGAAAATTGCATTAAACCCTAACAATATGCTATTTTTGACATAATTCACCAACCAGTTTCAATCCAAGACCTGAATCAGGGGTCAAATCTCCATGGAAATTTATGAAATTTTACAGAGACTAACTAGGAAGGAAAACAGAGATTTCCCAATTTACAGATCGTAAAAATCATCTCCGGTTAGGGAGAAACCCTTCCGGCAATCTGAGCTAAAATATATCACTCTTAACAGGGATTAAAACAGCTATTCAAGATTGAAAATATAGGAATAAATAGCAATCCTAAACAAAAATTTCTGACATTTTAGTGGTAAACAGTAGACAGAAAAAAAACAATACTCACTTTTTACAGATCTAAAATCGGATCTGTGGTTTGGGATTTATGACTAACACAAGTCTGATTAGAATTTTGGTAAACCCTAACGAGCTTTAACTTTAAAAACAGATTCTCTGAAAGGGGAAAAATACTAAACAGTGATCGAAAAATCCGAAAATTTCACATAAGACATATCTACTCAATGTGAATCCATAGAACTTTACAGATCTAAAATCGGATATAAGATGAGAGAAATATCATAACAGCAAGTTACCTTCTTGATTTTAACCACGATTTTAAAGCTTTAAAAACCCGATTTGATGTCTGATTTTTTTGACAGGGTTCCCGAGATCCAAAACCTCTGATTTTTCTACAGTAACTCAATAACTCATGCATGCACCACATATAAAAAAATCAGAAATAAACAATGAGAACTTCAATCCGAAATAACATTATCTTTACTGTTCTAAACCTAAAACACACAGAAATTTAAGAAACTTGAAAAACCATGCATTAACTAATGTAAATAAATAAAATAAACCATAAAACAGTAAATAAAACTTATTTCTATGCTATAGAACGTAAAACAAACATGAATAAACCATGAAAATAAATTAAAAACAGGGAATCAATGGCTGGAATTTGATATCACCTTTAAAACATAGATTTAACCCATTAAAAAGAGTAAATCATATATTTTATTGGTTAATAATGCAAAGAATCATGTTAAAATCAATTCTAATGGATTAAAATCTCTGTAAATCATCCAAAATAGGGTTAGATCACCTTCTTGGAGTGTTCTTGCTGATTCTTGATGGTTCTTGAGGTTGAATCCATGGTTTAATCCATAAAGGGGATGACACCAATGGCTAAAATTGATTTAAAACATGAAAAAGTATTAAATAAAACTAAAAAATATTAAAAATATTACCTTGGTGCTTGCAGCTGCAATGGAGGAAGGTGGAGGTGCTGGAGAGGAGAGAGAGGCCACGAAAATTTGAGAGAAAAGAGCCCTCCTTTTGGCCCCCCTTAGGTCCCTTTTTATAGTTTTTCAAAAAGTCACTTAATTAGGGTTAATTAAGAGGTTTTTTCATTTTTTTAGGACTCTTTCTAATAAATCCACTAAAGGCAACGATTTTTTGTGGTTTTCTAACCTAGGTGGGACTCTAATTAATCCCTAATTAGCCCCTAACTAAACCTAGAAAACCCCCAAATGTGATGCCACTTGGCATCTTTCACATTTGGGTTTTTAAAACACCTTTAAAAACATTTAAAAACACTAGTTTTAAAAACTAATTTTCAAAATGAGTTTTGAAAATGGTTTTGACTCTTCTAAACTTCTGACACTAACCAAGAAATTGACTAACCCTAGTCTAGCCCTGACTTACTCGAATATGGCGCCACCCCGAGTGGGCCCTACTTGAGTTTTTCAAAAAGCGATTTTAAAACTTGAAATTGAAGGAGTTTTCAAAAGATTTTCAAAAGTAAACTTAAAATTAGGATTTTTGAAATGGCATAAGGTCCTAACTGAGTTAGAATTCCTCTCGATATGGTGCCAACTGAGTGGGCCCACATCGAATTTTGAACATTTTTGAAATAAACACTGAAAATGGCTTTGAAAAGGGGTTAAAATTGACATTTGAAATTCAAGATCTTTGAAAATAGGGTCTCAAGTGAACTGGAACTCCGGGTTAGAGTCCTGAACCCTTAGGACTCTGAGATTTTACATTTTAAAAGCCAAATAAAAGAATTTTCAAAAGATTTTATCAAGAAATGATGAAATAAGTCAGAAAACACAGTCAGGGTTAGACTCTCAACTCGACCGAACTCTAAAATAGAATCCTGAACTAACTGGACTCTGTAAAATGACCTAAATTTCGAAAACAAACGAAAAAGATTAAAAATGGAAGTAAAACAGACTTCAAAACAGACTCTTGACCGGATCAGGACTCTGAGACAGAGTCCTGATCGGACTGAAACTTTCAAAATTTTGAGAAATTTGATGAATAGAGGAATTCAGAAGCGACACCACCTCAATGGGTCTCATCTGTGAATTGAAATCGATTAAAATTTGAATTTGAAATGAATCCAGATTGTTTCCTTGAGAAAATATTTCGAAATATAAAGTCCTGGGGTTGGAAAATGACAGAGTATTGAATAAAAACCCAGATTTTGAAATTGATTTTGAAATAAAGCTTTAAAATTCAAATCTGGATTGAATGTTTTGAAAACAGGAGTGTTGGATCTCGAAAATGAGATGCAATGACATGCAATGCTATGCAATGACATGCAATGCTATGCAGAATACATGCAATGACATGCAATGATCTGTAGTGACTTATGAAATGGACAAACACTGGATGAGGGTGAAAATTTGGGGTGTTTACAGATGCCCCTCTTTGCTGCTAAGCCGGTTGAAAGCCGAGCTTAGTGGCAAAGAAAACACACCAAATTTGGACTATAAAAATGCCCTAGTTAGATGAATCTGACTGGGTATGAAAGAATTAGTTCAAATGATGATGATAGATATGAAATGAAGACTAAGGAGAAAATTTTATTTCAAAAATAAGTGAGATTCAGGTTTTGCCCTTAACCTGGATGGGACAGAAAATACCTCGTGTAGAAACGAAGCTCAGGTTTGACCCTTAACTCGACCGAGAAATGAAAATGGAATACCTCATCAAAGGAGGCTCAGGTTTGTACCCTTGACCTGATCGGGCAGAAAATGGAATACCTCATCAAAGGAGGCTCAGGTTTAACCCTTAACCTGATCGGGAAATGAAAATGAAATACCTCATCAAAGGAGGCTCAGGTTTGTACCCTTAACCTGAAAGGGGACGACACCTCGTGAAAAAATGAGGCTCAGGCTTAACCCTTAACCTGAAAGGGGACGATATACGGAATCCTCAAATGAAGAAACCATGATGGGACCTTCGAATTCGGCACAATAAATCCGAGAGGGGTTTGCAAAAGGAAGAAAGGGGGTTCCCTAAAGCTTGAAAAGGGATTGATCTTGGACGTCTCATTGCTAAGACTGAATGGCTTTTAAGACAGATGACCTTTTGCAGAAAATTCAGGTTTAACCCTTAACCTGAACGGGAACTGTCTATGGTGGGACAGTGGGGAGCACAGGGAAGTGTGCAAATCTGAGAGCCCAGGCACTCAGATCAAAACAAGAAGGGAAGGATCTTGGACAACTCCCATCATTCGATCCCAAAAGGGATAACAACAACGCCTGAATACATCAAAATAAACATCAAGTTCTCACTTCATGTCAGGATAATTTAAAAAGATTGCCAATAAGATAAAAAAAATTGTAGTTAATTCAAGAATGATAAGCACATATGTATATGAAAAATATTCCCTCTTTTCTACCTGAAGTATTACCTCTGACTGGGCTTAACTCCGTAGAATCAAGATTCGAATTCAAATTACTTGCAATTGACTTTCCTTCAAGGAGGCTATCAATTTCATTGATATGGACGGAAAAGAATGTATTCTTGATATTGCGAGAGCTATTAGCGAAAGGATATTGATAAAAGAATTTCATAAAATTAAAGAAGATTCTTGATAGATTCGGCAGTCTGATATCCTGGGATTCTTTTCTCATGATGATCTTTCTGCACTCTTTTTTGACAGAATTGGAGCTCTCTTGGATTTTTTGGGAATTACATCATCCTTCATTTTGGAGATGTCCTGGCTTTTCTCTCTTTATTTTTTTTGGAAGGGTACGTCACAAACTCCTTTATCTCAGAGATGTTCTGATCCTTCTTCTCTCTCAGGGATTATATTGACGGTTATTAGCTCATTGGTTGGGAATCTCTTGATGATAGCAGAAATTAAATATCTTTTAGGGTTTGTCGATAGGCTCATCACACTCGCCTTCATCTCGACGGTGATCTGAACTTTCCCTGGAAGGATCCGTCACAAACTCCGTCATCTTGGAGATGATCCAAATCTTCTTTAGCCCCGGGGGTCGACTCGTCTAATTCGCCTTCATCTTGACGACAGTTGAGAGATCCCTTTTGCAGATATTTAATTGCAGCTTAGGTGATTGAGGAGATATGGAGATTGAGTGGATTTTTCTGTATCACCCAGGATATTTTGACTGCTTATTTTCCAAGAATGGTCTTTAAAAATATGCCATTGACTGCGATCAATATCAATCACTTCTGGCTTTGCAACAACATTGAATTTTCTTTGCTGGCCATATCGCGGATTTATTCTTCATCCTTTTGGTTGGCCGATAGAAAGATTTTGAATTTTGAATCTTTTTTCACAAAAGCTTTGTCCTTTCGGAAGTAATACTAAAGGTATTCCAAGGTACAATTTTATGCAGTAAAGATTTTGAGATCGACAACTATTTTTCATGACAAATTGGCAAAATATTCCTGAAATCCTTGGTGAAAGAAATCAGTTGAGATCTAAATGACACATCCGTGGCTAGATTCTCCTCTCCTTTCCCCAAAGGAGAGACTCAGAAATTGGAAATAGGATATTGGATGACCTGGAGATCAAAATTGTGATTTGGTCTACTGGAAGCGACATGGGTTCTGTAGGGATTCATCCTAAGAATGACATTGGTTCAATTGAGAATGACATTGGTTCACTGGGAACAACATGAGTTCGATAGGTATTCAGCCTAAGAACGACATTGGTTCAATTGAGAACGACATTGGTTCACTGGGAACGACATGGGTTCTGTAGGGATTCAGCCTAAGAACGACATTGGTTCAATTGAGAACGACATTGGTTCACTAGGAACGACATGGGTTCTGTAGGAATTCAGCCTAAGAACGACATTGGTTCACTGGGAATGACATGGGTTCTGTAGGGATTCAGCCTAAGAACGACATTGGTTCAATTGAGAACGACATTGGTTCACTGGGAACGACATGGGTTCTGTAGGAATTCAGCCTAAGAACGACCTTGGTTCAATTGAGAACGGCATTGGTTCACTAGGAACGACATGGGTTCTGTAGGGATTCAGCCTAAGAATGACATTGGTTCAATTGAGAACGGCATTGGTTCACTGGGAACAACATGGGTTCAATAGGGATTCAGCCTAAGAACGACATTGGTTCAATTGAGAACGGCATTGGTTCACTGGGAACGACATGGGTTCAATAGGGATTCAGCCTAAGAACGACATTGGTTCAATTGAGAACGACATTGGTTCACTGGGAACGAGATGGGTTCAATAGGGATTCAACCTAAGAACGACATTGGTTCAATTGAGAACAGCATTGGTTCACTGGGAACGACATGGGTTCAATAGGGATTCAGCCTAAGAACGACATTGGTTCAATTGAGAACGACATTGGTTCACTGGGAACGACATGGGTTCAATGGGAACGACATGGGTTCAATAGGGATTCAGCCTAAGAACGACATTGGTTCAATTGAGAACGGCATTGGTTCACTGGGAACGACATGGGTTCTGTAGGAATTCAGCCTAAGAACGATATTGGTTCAATTGAGAACGACATTGGTTCACTGGGAACGACATGGGTTCTGTAGGAATTCAGCCTAAGAACGTGGATCAGGAGGACTTCAACCTACAAATCATATATCTAAAAAATACCAATCCAAAAGGAGTTCGACCTAAGGACTGTAAAGAATATTGGATCAGGAGGACTTCAACTTACAGATCAAAATTTTTGAGAACGAGATTGGTTCGAAAGGGGTTCAACCTATGAGCCGTATTGGTTTGACAGGCGTTCAACCTACAAATCACATTGACTCTACAGGGGTTCGACCTACGAACTATCAATTCCATAGGGATTTAACCTAAGGATCACAATTTAAGAAGGAAGGGTTCAACTTATGGATTTTGAATTTGGAAAATAAAAATTCTTGGTTCATGATTTGAATGGACCATCATAGTTAGCTTTTCAAAGCCTGTTTTCAGGATTAACCCCTTCTCCTGAGCGAGGAAGCTTGATGCAAATGCAGATGAATGCGAATGAATGCCTGCAAATGCAAATGAATGCAAATGTATGTAAAATGATATAAATGGGTGCACATGCGTGCAAAATGAGAGATTTGTTTGATCCTGCCTGCATACAGGATGTTTTGAAGACAATTTCCAAAGTAATGCCTCAGTGTAATGGGGGAATAAGAAAGGATAAGTAATTGATATTTGATGAGAATTCTCTGAGGATAACGAGGTAAAACTGACAATGAGCTTCTTGGTTGATCAGAGAGGCACTTTGAAAAAGGTTACCCCTTATAAGAAGACATTTAAACATTTGCAAATGAAGAATATAAAAGATGATGCCAGGCCATAAGGAAGATTGACAAATTTATTAATGCATTGAAGAAGGAAATAACAAATTGATAGAAGAACTGAGACTACATTGTTGCTTCAAAATGACAAAATGATGAAAGTGACATAGTCTCGACATTGTCAATTTTTAGAAAACTTGCTCAGGATGGTCGACTGGTATTTTCCTCATCTTCAATAAGGATATTCTTGTCGATGCAATCTTGAATGATATTTTTCAGGACGAAACAATTCTCAGTGTCATGCCCTACTGCCCGATGAAATTTGCAAAATCTTTCTTTGAATCTACCCATGATTGTTGCGGGATCAACTGCTTTAGGTAAACGGATCATATCTTTTGCAAGCATGTATTCCAGAACACTCTCTAGTGTTTGGTCCAGAGGGGTGAACTTTCGATCCGTACTCCAATCCTTGCGCTTTGGCTTTTCTTGATCTTTCTCTTTATGCTGAGGACTAGATTGAAGAGGCCTATCATTGTTGGAGAACTTTCCTTTTTGGCCCTTGGATCCCTCTGAATAGTGATCATAATTTTTCTTGTTGCTTTTGCTATTATTGGCAGAAAGAGTGAAGTGAGCCTTCTTCTTCTGCTCACTCTGATTGTTACCTTGTGTAAAGATGAAGCATTCATAAACTCCATTTTCCATGCTTAGCTCGAGCCACTCGGCTCGTTCTGTCAGTTCGATGAAGGTTTTTGACGGTGCCGTGGAAATGAGACCTTTCAAGGGTTGTGAAAAATTATTCAAGATTAGTGACAATGCATGCCCTTCTGATATCGGGTCTCTCATCTTATTGCAAGCTGACCTCCATCGGTGGATAAAATCTCGGGCCTTCTCGTTTTCTTTCTGCTTGAGGCCGCAAAGATGACTGAGAGTCGGGAGTGCTTCAGCATCGAATAGAAAGCGCTCAATAAATAAATTGACCACTTTATCGAACTCTTTCAGCTCTATCGGGTTGATATGCTCTGAATACCACTTTTCCGCAATACCCTCCAAACTGCGAGGGAAACAAAGAAATAAGGCCCTGTTATTCCTCCTGAACTTGGAACACTCTGCAAAGAAAAGGGCGAGGTGCGCCTTTGGGTCACCCGAACCATCAAACTTAATGAATTTCTTGGGGAGGTTATCGAGATCATCATCCCCATCCAATCCATCATAGAAGTCTTCGCTGGTGAAGATTTTCTTGCCCTTGTCGCGGGCCTGCAGATCCTTAACCATTTTCATCACATCTTTCAGTTGTGACTGCGTAGGGTCGTCAACAGACTGATTCTTGGATTTGTAAGCTGACCCCTAACCCTGAGTCGACCTTCTAAATTCATATTTATTTTCACATTCCTTGTCAGCATCGTCAGCTGATTCTGACTCATCAGATATTTCCTCGTGACGACTCTGCTTTTTGCTGATCTTCACATTCTTGACGGCCTGACCCTTATCTTTCTGTTTAGTTTGAATTTGCTCAGTACTGGCCTCAGCTTGCTCTGCCAGCATCTTGGTCATCATCTTTTTGAACATGATATACATTTGGGGATCGATGCCATCATCCGCCTGCTGACCCTGACTCTGGATTGATCGAGGTGAGTCCATCTCTTCTTCTGAAGCTACTGAATATGCGACACCTTCAACTGATGTGGTTTTCTTTCTGGATCTTGTATTGACCATCGGGTATTGCAAATGTTCTCTTGGATGTTGTTGATGCTCTCTGCAAGGCAGAACTGATGGTTAGGCTTCTGAAGGAAATTTGGTTTGGAGGAAAATATTTGTTGAGAATTTTGGTAGACAATTGAAAGAGTATCCCATTACTAGGGATTGAGTCATCGCTGGAATTACGACAATTGCGCTGCTATTTTTTGCAAAATAAACAACTGAAAATATGCCTTGTTACCTAGGCGAGGTCGTCAAACCAAGATGAGATGTAAAATAAAGGAATCTTATTGAGGGGAAAAACATGATTTCATCAATAATACACTTGACAGAGGGGAGGGGGACAAACAATTTTCCACCACTCCGGATAATCAGAAGATACACGAGGACCAGGAAAAATAGTAAGACTGACAAAGCAATCCCAGCCATGTCTGGCAGAATGGTATGCTCTGGACCACTGATCTGATGCGAGATCGAATTCTGGCAGAACCCCGGCTAGTGGACGAATCTCTACGCGCTTCTGCCTCTGAGAGAACTGCCTGACACACCGCTCTGGATGATAGTATGCTCAGAAAAACGGGCCAAGTAGCCTGAATCGCTTGCCATAAGCATAAGTGTATCTGGGAGGTGATTCCTGACGATCAAAGTAGTCCCATACGACTTCTTCCTCCTGAAGGTTGTCGATCAAGAACCGGTATCGCACAACTGGAAGAAGCTTCTCTCCATTGTATCTGAATGAACTGGCTTGGACTGGCACATGCCGGAGGAACCAAGATTGCAAGGCATAGGTGCACCCTTCAACTAGAATCGATTCTCCGAGTGCGAAACGAGTCAACCCTTGGTATAGAAAAGCGAGTGCGGCCATGGCTATCGAGAGGCGGCTGGTCTGTCGACTTCCCCATCTCCTCATAAGCTGAACTATTCTGATATCCATGTAATTCCGTCCATCGGGAAAGAAAGCTAATCCCACCGTGCACAGAACCATCGCGTGCTGAATTCTCTCTCGAGCTGTCTTGGACAACGAATTGACTTCCTCAAATGTCCCATGCTGTCTGTAGATTTCGAGCAGATCCACATATTCATTTCCATCTTCTTCAATCAGAGGCCAAGACTTGCGTCCTGTCATGCGGGCTAAGGCATCCTTAGGGTCCAGACCCTTAACATTAATCAGAAACTGTTTCTCCAATGCATCTCCAGGCTGACCGGCTGGCTCGGGCAATCCCATGATCTCTGAAAATTCATCCATCAGCACTGTCATCTCGCCCCACGGGAACCAGAAGGTAGAAGTGCTCGGATTCCACCGCTCTGCTAGTGCATGAATCAAGTTGTCGTTGACTGTCTGCTTTCCCACTGCGGACGCCAGTTTCAATCCACACTCGCCCAGATGGTCCGGAAACATACGAGAGAAGTTCTTGAACCATGAATAATACCACCGGGGAAAGAAAGATCCGGTGCTGAGGACTCGATGTTCGGGAAGACTTTGTCGCATCTCGTAGGAGATGAGACCCTCAGGGAAGACTGAATCAAGCTGACTGGATGCCATCGGACTGGAAGACATGGAAATTGGAGTAAGACTTGGAAAATACAGGAATTTTGAGGAAAATGCAGGTAGGATAAAAATAAAGCAGGAAATTCGAGATCCAGAAGACAGGAAAGATGGGAAATCACCTGGAGTTTTGAAGGAAATGAAGGGAAATTTGGAAAATCGTCCAGGGTTTGATGAAATATGAAGAAATAAATGGAAAATGAAGTATTTATAAAATCGTCCAAGGTTTTAAAACATGGACAGTACATGGACATAGATTGGGGAATTCTGAGAAAATCGTCCAGTATTTTAGAAAATTGGAGAAAATATGGAAAATAAAAAGGAAATAACGTATTTAATCAAATTCTGCATAAACAAGTATGTACATACAGCATTCCCTAAAAGCTGAGTCTAGATGCACAAATTTTGAAATAGCTGTAGGACCTTAATCCTAACTCTAAGGTTCAGATCAACTGTATCCAATCCAGTTATGCCCATATACTCAAGCCAAGGCTCGATGTACGTGGCATAAAATCAAATTCTCCGGTTCTAGGTTCAAGTTTTCCAACATCCTTGAGTACCTGCCGATATACGTTGGACTATGGCCCTTGGTACGTGGCAGGGGGGTTTTCACCCAAATAGGTGGCCCAGTTGTGAGGCTCTGTCCCGAACTATGGTTCTGGAAGAGAGCCCAGCAACGTGAAGACCAGGACAATATAGGTAGGGTGGTTTTTGAAAACATGAGCACATGCAATCAAATCAGAAGGCTCTAAAACCTAAAGAGATAGAGATTTTGAAAATTTTGAAGGAGCAAACATTGTTTTCAATCAAGCCTAGATTGAGGAGGGTTGTATTAGACCTAAGTCTATGTGAGCATGAAAATTTCCTCCTCAATATGGTCCTACCAAACCATACCTAGTCTATATGCATTCCATGTCAGCTGGGTTCAAGTCTAGGCTCCTAGGTTCACATGATATCATAAAGCAAAGCTGACATTCCATGAAAATCGATTTTGACAATTTGAACTAAGTAGAGCATTAGATTGATCAGGCGAAGACAGGTCCCATCACGGTCGCCAAACCTGTTATCATCGCAAAATTTTAACTTTTGCAAATCAAACTGACCTTTGAAAAAGTTTTTGAAAATAACTCACCTCCGTTTTTAAAATGCGGGAAAATTCCGTAGAATGGGACTCGCCTGTCGGTACGAGGTTCAACCGTTCCTGCCACCTTTAACAGGGGTAATTGAACCAAGGATCAATCTTATGCTCTACTCTATTCAACTTGTCTAAATCATATTCTAATTTCTAAATGCACATAGAATCATGCATGTGCTATGAATTTTCAGAAAATGCACATTTTGAAAACATGATGTTTGCTTTGAATGATTGAAATATTTAGAATAGGTATCACATGGAAAATCGTGAATTGAGATTTGAAATATACTTCTGAGAGAAATAAAATCGATTTTGAGAAATTCTTGACATTTGGTGAAAATCAATTCTGAGAGACTTGGTTTCTCTGAATTTAAACTTGGAAATTGAAATTCTATCTTAGAAAATTTGAATTTGGAACTTGGGAAATACATGAAATATCCTTTGAAATTCAATGTCTTTGGGAAAATCGATTTTGCTATAAGACTTAGGAGATTTTGAGAAAATGAACTTCTTTGAATTGAAATTTGAATTGGAATTGGCAAATGCATGAAATGAATGAATATGGATTTGAGGAATACTTTTTGTATTTTTGAGAAATGCAGTGTATTTTCGAAGTTGGCCTAAGAGTGTAGGCTGAATGTGGCTAATGTGAAGATTATAAATCTGAGTATCATTCGTATTCTAACTATGGCCATAAATACAAATTCCACCAAGTTTATAAACTTCATAAAAGCTAGTGCATGTGCCATTCGTGTAGACCATGGTGAATTTGAATATGCATGAATCATCATCCATCACACATTAACATTATTAAAAAAAATAAACTATATGCAATGCAACCTAAGCTAAGCAGGAAATATAAATTCTTATTCCAAAGTTTAATTACAAATTACATCACTATTGAAATTTAAATACATAAAAAAATAAAGTCTTCAATGTACCTGCAAAACTAGAAAACTTGGTTAATGAAAATATGTTGGCTTTTCTAGATTTATCCAACAATATCAGGAAATTGTTGGATTTTGCTAGATATAAGCCTTTTTGCCATGATTCCCTTAAATCAAAATGATAAAATATGAAATAAAATTGAATAAATATGAATATAAGATATGGAATTTCGAAATTGGGTCCAAATGACCAAAATACCCCTAATAACAAGACTATGGCCTTGAAATTAGGGTTTTTTAAAAAGATATTTTGATAAAATGCAAGTTTTGAAACTTGAATGGAATAAACTAAAACCAAATATGCTATGACATGATTAAAAATATGAAATTAGGGTTAGGGATTTCGAAATTTAGGTCAAATGACCGAATTGCCCCTGATAGCAAGACTATGGCCTTGAAATCAGGGTTTTTAGAAAGAGATTTTGGTAAAAACTTAGGTTTTATGCACTAAATGAAATCAAATGAGCACAAAATTAAACCTAAAGCATCCTAATATGATTATGAACATGATTAAACCCTAAAAATATATGCTTATGCACGAAAATCCAATAATATCACAAAAACTGTGATTTTTGCAGTGTTTTTGGATCTTTCAGGAACCCGGTTTTCCAATTTGCTTAATTCAGCCATCAAATGGATTCCAAAATCCATAAAAATTGGTACCTGCACTTGTTATAACTCTAATGTCGAATTGAAATCATAAAAATAAATTTTTAACATTAAATTAATCCGAAAATTGCATTAAACCCTAACAATATGCTATTTTTGACCTAATTCACCAACCAGTTTCAATCCAAGACCTGAATCAGGGGTCAAATCTCCATGAAAATTTATGAAATTTTACAGAGACTAACTAGGAAAGAAAACAGAGATTTCCCAATTTACAGATCGTAAAAATCATCTCCGGTTAGGGAGAAATCCGTCCGGCAATCTGAGCTAAAATATATCACTCTTAACAGGGATTAAAACTGCTATTCAAGATTGAAAATACAGTAATAAATAGCAATCCTAAACAAAAATTTCTGAAATTTTAGTGGTGACCAGTAGACAGAAAAATAACAATACTAACTTTTTACATATCTAAAATCGGATCTGTGGTTTGGGATTTATGACTAACACAAGTCTGATTAGAATTTTGGTAAACCCTAACAAGCTTTAACTTTAAAAACAGGTTCTCTGAAAGGGGAAAAATACTAAACAGTGATCAAAAAATCCAAAAATTTCACATAAGACATATCTTCTCAATGTGAGTCCATAGCACTTTACAGATCTAAAATCGGATATAAGATGAGAGAAATATCATAACAGCAAGTTACCTTCTTGATTTTAACCACGATTTTAAAGCTTTAAAAATCCGATTTGATGTCTGATTTTTTTGACAGGGTTCCCGAGATCCAAAACCTCTGATTTTTCTACAGTAACTCAATAACTCATTCATGCACCACATATAAAAAAATCAGAAATAAACAATGAGAACTTCAATCCGAAATAACATTATCTTTACTGTTCTAAACCTAAAACACACAGAAATTTAAGAAACTTGAAAAACCATGCATTAACTAATGTAAATAAATAAAATAAACCATAAAATAGTAAATAAAACTTATTTCTATGGTATAGAACGTAAAACAAACATGAATAAACCATGAAAATAAATTAAAAACAGGGAATCAATGGCTGAAATTTGATATCACCTTTAAAACATAGATTTAACCCATTAAAAAGAGTAAATCATATATTTTATTGGTTAATAATGCAAAGAATCATGTTAAAATCAATTCTAATGGATTAAAATCTCTGTAAATCATCCAAAACAGGGTTAGATCACCTTCTTGGAGTGTTCTTGCTGATTCTTGATGGTTCTTGAGGTTGAATCCATGAAGGGGATGACACCAATGGCTAAAATTGATTTAAAACATGAAAAAGTATAAAATAAAACTAAAAAATATTAAAAATATTACCTTGGTGCTTGCAGCTGCAATGGAGGAAGGTGGAGGTGCTGGAGAGGAGAGAGAGGCCACGAAAATTTGAGAGAAAAGAGCCCTCCTTTTGGTCCCCCTTAGGTCCCTTTTTATAGTTTTTCAAAAAGTCACTTAATTAGGGTTAATTAAGAGGTTTTTTCATTTTTTTAGGACTCTTTCTAATAAATCCACTAAAGGCAACGATTTTTTGTGGTTTTCTAACCTAGGTGGGACTCTAATTAATCCCTAATTAGCCCCTAACTAAACCTAGAAAACCCCCAAATGTGATGCCACTTGGCATCTTTCACATTTGCGTTTTTAAAACACCTTTAAAAACATTTAAAAACACTAGTTTTAAAAACTAATTTTCAAAATGAGTTTTCAAAATGGTTTTGACTCTTCTAAACTTCTGACACTAACCAAGACATTGACTAACCCTAGTCTAGCCCTGACTTACTCGAATATGGCGCCACCCCGAGTGGGCCCTACTTGAGTTTTTCAAAAAGCGATTTTAAAACTTGAAATTAAAGGAGTTTTCAAAAGATTTTCAAAAGTAAACTTAAAATTAGGATTTTTGAAATGGCATAAGGTCCTAACTGAGTTAGAATTCCTCTCGATATGGTGCCAACTGAGTGGGCCCACATCGAATTTTCAACATTTTTGAAATAAACACTGAAAATGGCTTTGAAAAGGGGTTAAAATTGACATTTGAAATTCAAGATCTTTGAAAATAGGGTCTCAAGCGAACTGGAACTTCGGGTTAGAGTCCTGAACCATTAGGACTCTGAGATTTTACATTTTAAAAGCCAAATAAAAGAATTTTCAAAAGATTTTATCAAGAAATGATGAAATAAGTCAGAAAACACAGTCAGGGTTAGACTCTCAACTCGACCGAACTCTAAAATAGAATCCTGAACTAACTGGACTCTGTAAAATGATCTAAATTTCGAAAACAAACGAAAAAGATTAAAAATGGAAGTAAAACAGACTTCAAAACAGACTCCTGACCGGATCAGGACTCTGAGACAGAGTCCTGATCGGACTGAAACTTTCAAAATTTTGAGAAATTTGATGAATAGAGGAATTCAGAAGCGACACCACCTCAATGGGTCTCATCTGTGAATTGAAATCGATTAAAATTTGAATTTGAAATGAATCCAGATTGTTTCCTTGAGAAAATATTTCGAAATATAAAGTCCTGGGGTTGGAAAATGACAGAGTATTGAATAAAAACCCAGATTTTGAAATTGATTTTGAAATAAAGCTTTAAAATTCAAATCTGGATTGAATGTTTTGAAAATAGGAGTGTTGGATCTCAAAAATGAGATGCAATGACATGCAATGCTATGCAATGACATGCAATGCTATGCAGAATACATGCAATGACATGCAATGATCTGTAGTGACTTATGAAATGGACAAACACTGGATGAGGGTGAAAATTTGGGGTGTTTACAATTCATCTGCATAAATTTGCATTTGCATCGAACTACCCATTCAGGGTAAGGGATAAATCCTGAGGCCCCGACAGTTGTCCAAGTCGTCGTGTGGGTGAAGACTAAAAAACTTTCATCAAAATCAATTAGTAATTCTTCAGAATCCAGTGATCATGCTTGTAATTCTTCAAAAATTCAGTATTCGTACTGGTATTTTTTTAAAACATAATGCTTGTATTGGTACATTTTCGAAATCCGGTGTTTGCACTGGTACACTTTAAGATTCAGTGTCCACATTGATCTAGTTTTCCTTTGGGATTTGAGTTCCGACTCGAATCTTCTTTCCTTCTAGTTGATCTAGTTTTCCTCCGGGATCCGAGTTCCGACTCAAATTTCCTTTCCTTCTAACCGGTTTAGTTTTTCTTTGGGATTTGAGTTCCGACTCAAATCTTCTTTCCTTCTAGTTGATCTAGTTTTCCTCCGGGATCCGAGTTCCGACTCGAATTTCCTTTCCTTCTAACCGGTTTAGTTTTCCTTCGGGATTTGAATTCCGACTCGAATCTTTTTTCCTTCTAGTTAATCTAGTTTTCCTCCGGAATTTGAGTTCCGACTCGAATTTCTTTTCCTTCCACAATGGATTTAGTTTTCCTTCGAAGATTGGGGTTCCGAACCGAGTTTTCTTTTCCTTCAGAGTTGGTCTAGAAAATTAGAGTTCCGACATGAATTTTCTTCCAAATCCAATCCGCCTAGCTTTCCTTTAAAAGTTTGAACTTCTACTCAAACTATCCTGCGAGTTGGTCTAGAAGATCCGAGTTCCGACTCGAATTTTCTTTCAAAATCCAATTTATCTAGTTTTTCCTTGAAGAGTTGAATTCTGATTCGAATCTTCCTTCAAAAACCCAGTTTAGCACCTGGTCCATTTAAAGCTCACAAGTTGGAATCATTCCTCCTTAAACTATGATCCTTAGGTTAAATCCCTATGGAATTGATACTTCGTAGGTCAAACCTCTGTGGAACCAATGTCATTCTCAATTGAACCAATGTCGTTCTTAGGCTGAATCGATACAGAACTCATGTCGTTCCCAATGAATCAATGTCGTTCTCAACTGAAGCAATGTCGTTCTTAGGCTGAATCCCAACAGAACCCATGTCGTTCGCAGTAAACCAATTCACAATTTTGACCTCCAGGTCATCCAATTTCCAATTTCAAATTTCCAATTTTGACCTTTAGGTCAATCAATTTCTAATTTCCAATTTCCAATTTCCAATTTCGAATTTCAAATTTCAAACTTTCAAATTTTCAATTTCCAAATGTCCAAGTTCTAATTTCAGAATCCAAATTTCAAATTTTCAATTTCGACCTTTAGGTCAATCAATTTCCAATTAACAATTTCCAATTTCCAATTTTTAAATTTCCATTTTTTAAACTTTCAATTTCCAATTTTTAGAATTCCAATTTTTAAATTTCCAATTTTTAAATCTCCAATTTCCAATTTTTAAACTTCCAATTTCTAATTTCCAATTTTCAATTTCCAATTTCCAATTTCCAATTTCCAATTTCCAATTTCCAATTTCCAATTTCCAATTTCCAATTTCCAATTCTTAAACTTCCAATTTCCAACTTCCAATTTTCAATTTCCAATTTCCAATTTTTAAATTTCCAATTTTTAAATCTCCAATTTCCAATTTTTAAACTTCCAATTTCTAATTTCTAATTTCTAATTTCCAATTTCCAATTTTCAATTTTCAATTTCCAATTTCCAATTTTCAATTTCTAATTTCCGACTCCCAATTCTCTATTTCAACCTTCGGGTCACTCAAATTCTAATTTCGACCTTCGGGTCATTCAAATCCTCAACTTTGACCTTCGGGTTATTCAATTTTTCAATCTCAACCTTTGATTTCCCATTTCAATCCCTTGTGTCGTTCGACTCCCAATTTCGACCTTCGGGTCATGTAATTCTCAAATCTTGACCTTCGGATCATCCAATTTGATCAATCAGGCCTCTCGGCCGCCCACTCTATCAGATTCTCAATTCAAGTCTTCGGGTTATAATCTTACCAACATCAGTCATGCTCCTACCTTCGGTTTACAACTTTATCAATACCTATCACTTTCCCAGCCTTCGGGTCACAACTTCATTAATGTCAATCATTTTTAAATCCTGCTTTCGAGCTGGTCGGTCAAATTAAATCCTGCTTTCGAGCTGGTCGGTCAACAAATCCTGCTTTCGAGCTGGTCGGTCAAATTAAATTCTGCTTTCGAGCTGGTCAGTCAAATTAAATCCTGCTTTTGAGCTGGTCGGTCAACAAATTCTGCTTTCGAGCTGGTCGGTCAACAAATCCTGCTTTTGAGCTGGTCGGTCAACAAATCCTGCTTTCGAGCTGGTCGGTCATCAAATCCTGCTTTCGAGCTGGTAAGTCAAAACAAATCCTGCTTTCGAGCTGGTCGGTCAACAAATCCTGCTTTCAAGTTGGTAAATCAAAACCAAACCTAACCTTTGAGTTGATCTCTTACTAAGTCTTTTCAGGATTCAGTTTAGTCATGGATGTGTTGCGTTGTGCTTCAAGTTGCGCTTTCACAAAAGATTTTAAGAAAATTTTGTCAATTTGTCATTAAATATTTGTTGATTTCAAAATCTTTATTACACAAAAACATTACCTCAAAATACTTTCAGTATTACTTCCAAAAGGACAAAGCTTTTGCGAAAAAGGATTCAAAGTTCAAAATCTTTCTATTGGCCAACCAAAAGGATAAAGAATAAATCTGCGATATGGCCAACAAAGAATATTCAATGTTGTTGCAAAGCCATGAGTGATTGATATTGATCGCAGTCAATGGCATATTTTTAAAGATCATTCTTGAAAAATAAAGCAGTCGAAATATCCTGGGTGACACAGAAAATTCCACTCAATCTTCATATCTCCTCGAACACCTAAGCTGCAATTAAATATCTCCAAAAGGGATCTCTCAATTGTCGTCAAGATGAAGGCGAATTAAGCGAGTCGACCCCCGGGGCCAAAGAAGATTTGAATCATCTCCAAGATGACGGAGTTTGTGACGGATCCTTCCAGGGAAAGTTCAGATCATCGTTGAGATGAAGGCGAGTGTGATGAGCCTACCAACAAACCCTAAAGGATATTTAATTACCGCTATCATCAAGAGATTTCCAACCAAAGAGCTAATAACTATCAAGAGAATCTCTGAGAGAAAAGAAGGATCAAAACATCTCTGAGACGAAGGAGTTTGTGACATACCCTTCCCAAAAAGAGAGAAAAGTCAGAACATCTCCAAAATGAAGGATGATGTAATTCCTGACCCGAGTTTTCTTTTCCTTCAGAGTTGGTCTAGAAAATTACAGTTCCGACTTGAATTTTCTTCCAAATCCAATCCGCCTAGCTTTCCTTTAAAAGTTTGAACTTCTACTCAAACTATCCTGCGAGTTGGTCTTGAAGATCCGAGTTCCGACTCAAATTTTCTTTCAAAATCCAATTTATCTAGTTTTTCCTTGAAGAGTTGAATTCCGATTCGAATCTTCCCTCAAAAACCCAGTTTAGCACCTGGTCCATTTAAAGCTCACAAGTTGGAATCATTCCTCCTTAAATTATGATCCTTAGGTTAAATCCCTATGGATTTGATAGTTCGTAGGTCGAACCTCTGCGGAACCAATGTCATTCTCAATTGAACCAATGTCATTCTTAGGCTGAATCCCTACAGAACCCATGTCGTTCCCAATGAATCAATGTCGTTCTCAACTGAAGCAATGTCATTCTTAGGCTGAATCCCTACAGAACCCATGTCGTTCGCAGTAAACCAATTCACAATTTTGACCTCCAGGTCATCCAATTTCCAATTTCAAATTTCAAACTTCAAATTTCAAATTTCCAATTTCGACCTTTAGGTCAATTAATTTCCAATTTCCAATTTTGAATTTCAATATTCAAACTTTCAAATTTCCAATTTCCAAATGTCCAACTTCTAATTTCAAATACCAAATTTCAGAATCCAAATTTCAAATTTCCAATTTCGACCTTTAGGTCAATCAATTTCCAATTTACAATTTCCAATTTTTAAATTTCCAATTTTTAAATTTCCAATTTTTAAACTTTCAATTTCCAATTTCCAATTTTTAGATTTCCAATTTTTAAATTTCCAATTTTTAAATCTCCAATTTCTAATTTTTAAACTTCCAATTTCTAATTTCCAATTTCCAATTTCCAATTTCCAATTTCCAATTTCCAATTTCCAATTTCCAATTTCCAATTTCCAATTTCCAATTTCCAATTTCCAATTCTTAAACTTTTAATTTCCAACTTCCAATTTTCAATTTCCAAATTCCAATTTTTAAATTTCCAATTTTTAAATCTCCAATTTCCAATTTTTAAACTTCCAATTTCTAATTTCCAATTTCCAATTTCCAATTTCCAATTTCCAATTTCCAATTTCCAATTTCCAATTTCCAATTTCCAATTTCCAATTTCCAATTTCCAATTTCCAATTTCCAATTTCCAATTTCCAATTTCTGACTCCCAATTCTCTATTTCAACTTTCGGGTCACTCAAATTCTAATTTCGACCTTCGGGTCATTCAAATCCTCAACTTCGACCTTCGGGTTATTCAATTTTTCAATCTCAACCTTTGATTTCCCATTTCAATCCCTTGTGTCGTTCGACTCCCAATTTTGACCTTCGGGTCATGTAATTCTCAAATCTTGACCTCTGGATCATCCAATTTGATCAATCAGGCCTCTGGGCCGCACACTCTATCAGATTCTCAATTCAAGCCTTCGGGTTACAATCTTACCAACATCAGTCATGCTCCTATTATCCTGCTTGCATACAGGATATTTGTAGATAAAAACAAAATTTTAAAATGCCGCAGTGTAACTGAGAAAAGAGAATTTGATCATTATTGAAGAAAATTTTGGGGAATTACAAAGAATAAGACATGATTTAAGTATAGAATTTTTTTAAATGTCAAGCATTGATGGGATCGGGCAGTTCCACTCCATCGGCATTGATGAGCCAATATGAATTACGAGGTAATGCCTCTTTGACAACATAGGGACCTTCCCAATTTAGTGACCATTTGCCACCTGGGCGGTGCTTGAGATAAGTCGTTGATCTGAGCACTAGATCATTGACTCGAAATTTCCTTTCAATGACGGATTTTGCATATTGTCTGGCTATCCTCTAACGATACGATTGAGCGTGCTCTGCCGCTCTGAGTCTTCTTTCATCTAGCAAATCAAGTTGTACTAGTCATTGCTACTGATATTGATCAAGAGGTAATTCTAGGAGTTATGCAAATTTTAGAGCAGGTTTCTGGATATGTAGAGGCAGTACTACTTCAGTTCCGTAGACAAGTTCTGACGGAGTAGCATTAGTTGGAGTTCTAATGGTGGTTCTGTATGCCCACAACGCATCATGAATCTTCTCAAGCCAATCACAGCCTGTTTTCAAGGTTCGCTCCAGGATTCAAATCAGAATCTTATTGGTGTCCTCTGCTTGACCATTTCCTTAAAGATAATAAGGAGCGGAGAAGTGATGATGAATTTTGAATTTCGAACAGAAAGTTCTCATCCTCTCATTCTTGAAATGACTGCCATTATCTGACATAATATCATGCGGTATGCCAAAACGACATAAGATATTCTTGTGGATGAATGAGACCACATGTCGACCCTCTACTGTGCGTAGAGTGACTGCTTCTACCCATTTAGTAAAATATTTTGTTGCGGCAAGAAAATATTTGTGACCATTTGAGACGGAAGGAGTAATGCGGCCTACGACATCAAAAGCCCACATGGAAAATGGCCATGGCGAGACGACAGATTGCAAATATGTCGTTGGCACATGAATAGAAGGTGCATGCATCTGACATTGAACGCACTTCTTCACAAAGCGATAGCAATCTTGTTGCATAGTTTTTCAGTAATATCCCGCTCAGATGATTTGTTTGACAAGAGTTTGGTAGCTGACATGACCACCGCAAATGCCTTCATGTGCCTCCCGCACAACTTCTTTGGCTTCTTCTTCGTCCAAACATCTGGAATATTCAGAACTGAATCCATGATGATAAAGGACGTTGGCAAGAATAAAATATCGAACAGACATGCGCTGAATTGCTCGCTGCTCTTTCTTTGAGAGTTCTGGAGGAAATTTGCCTGTTTCAATGAAATTCTTGATGTCATGATACCAGGGCTTTTTCTTTTGCTCAGCCTGGTTTATCTGCTCTACTGGGACGAAAGCAGGTTGATCAAGTCTGCCAATTTCAAAGAAGCAACAAGATTCTCCGCTCTTGAAAGACATGATGGATCCTAGATTGGCTAAACTGTCTGCAACTTGATTGAAGTCTTTCTTGATATGGAAAAGTTGGAATTCTTCGAATTTGTTGGCAAGAGTTGAGACAATCTTCTGATAAGAAAGTAATTTTTGATCCTTCACTTGCCATTCAGCTAAGACTTGATTGACGACGAGCAAAGAGTCGCCATAGGCATGTACTCTTCTGACATTGAAGTCTTGCAAATTTTTCAGACCCTGTATCAAAGCTTCATACTTGGCCATATTGTGCATGCACTGAAAATCCAGTTTGAGAGAAAAGGGGATCATCTCCTTCTCTGGTGTGATTAGCAGAATTCTGATTCCTATGCCTGTCATATTTTTGGACTCGTCGAAGAATAAATTCCAAATTGGATTTGGTTGAATATTGCAGATCCGCTCATCGGGGAAATCATCCTCGGCTTTAACATCCTCTGCCAGAGGAAAATCTGCCAATTGGTCTGCAATTGCTTGGCCTTTGATAGATTGCTGGGAGATATACTCAAGATCATATTGCATCAATAGGACTTGCCATTTGGCAATCCGCTCGCCGATAAATGGTTGCTCGAGAATGTATTTGAGAGGATTTAATTTGGATAGAATCTTAACTTCAGATGCCAACAGATAGTGTCTCAATTTTTGACACATTCAAAGCAGAACTAGACATGTCTTCTCTATCTGAGAGTATTTCTTCTCATAATCAATGAAGGTTTTGCTCACATAGTAAATGGCGTGCTCTATCAGACTGCCTTCTTCATATTGTGCCAAGAATCCGCTGCAAGCAACTTGATTTACTGAAATGTATAGCAGTAGGGGTTTCCCCAATTCTAGCGGTTTTAAAACAGGAGGGTTGAGCAAATATTTCTTGATGCGTTCGAACGATTGCTGACACTCTGGTCCCCATTCGAACTTTACTCCTTTTCTGAGCAAATGATTGAACGGCTCACATATCATGGCCAAATTGGATATGAATCGCCGAATTGATTGCATGCGTCTTTGCAGGCTACGCAATTCTTTGAGATTAGTCGGGGGCGGCATGTCAATGATGGCTTTGGCCTTAGCGGGATCCACTTCTATCTCCTTTTTGCTAACTAGAAAGCCTAACAACTTGTCAGATTCGACTCCAAAAACACACTTCTGTGGATTGAGTCTTAGCTTGTAAAGAATGAGCTGCTTGAATACTTGATTGAGAGCTTCGATGTGATCTTTATCTTCTTTGGATTTCACAAGAATATCATCAACATACGCATCCATGATTTTGTGCATCTGGTCATGGAAAATGACGGCCATGGCGTGCTGATAAGTGGATCCAGTATTTTTAAGCCCAAATGGCATGACTGTATAACAAAAAGTGCCCCAAGGGGTAGTGAAAGATGTCTTGGACTGATCACGAGCGATCAACTTGATCTGATTATATCCGGAGTATCCATCCATAAAAGAGAACATGGCATGACCCGCCGTGCTGTCGATCAAAAGATCAATATTAGGAAGTGGATAATCATCCTTAGGAGTCGCTTTATTGAGGTCTCTGAAGTCGATGTATATTCGAACTTTGCCATTCTTTTTAGGGATGACGACAATATTTGCTAGCCAGTCTGGGTAATCAATGGTTCGAATGAACTCTGCCTTGAGTAGGTCTTCCAGGCCTTCTTTAACTTGTTGTTCCACTCAGGGATCCATTTTTCTTAGCTTCTGCTTAACCGACATGACATCTGGTTTTAGAATGAGGCGATGCTCAACCAATTTGGTATCCAGACCTGGCATATCTTCATATGTCCATGCAAACACTTCTTCATGTTGCTTAAGGAAATTGATGAGCCTTTCTTTCTCTTCCGGACTCAAACTGCTACCAATCTTGAGACCTTTAGGATCATCCTCTGATCCGATATTGATATCCTCAGTCAGATCTTGAGATAAAGATGATGGCTCATCTAATTTTTTAATTGCTGCAAATTCTGGTAATTCTTGAAGAGCTGAATCGAATTTTGCATGCTCTTCTGACTGCTTTATAGTCTGACTGCATTCTGCTCTTATTTTGACCTAATGAATCATTGCTGGCTTCGAAAAGGCATTTGGATTAAGAACAAGCTTCTTGATAGATCAGGAAGGCATTCTGAAAATTGAAGAGAATAATTCGATTCAGGAAAGTCGTCCATCATAAAACAAATTGGAAAAATGAAAGAGCAAAATAATAGCAATTTTGCAAAGGTTTGAGAAGTAAAGAGACAAATGGCATCCGTATAGACAAAGGAAACTTGCAACTTTATTGAATAATAGAATTGACCAAAGTGACAATGATGAAAATGAAATGGGATATCATCCCAACAAAAGAATAGAAAAGAAAAGACAAGTAGATTCTTTTAATGTGTCTCCTTGACGAAAATAGTGCCCTTCTGAGATCTTCTGCCAATGAAACCCAATCTGGCTCCTTTAAGATAGTGCTGAGGAATTATAGGCTCAAGATGATCATCTCCATTTTTTCCTAGGCCTTGAAAAGGCTGATAGCCATGCTTCATTAAAAGATCAAATCCCCTTTTTGCCTTCATAAATTGGGAGAAAAGAGGATGATCCTTGAGTGTGCTATAGTCAATCCGTCCTCTAATTTTGAAGAACTGTGGGCCTCTCCATCGAGTCATAGCCACTGTATGCTCTGGTTGTTCTGTCATCTGCAGTATTTCTGAGTCTTCTTTAAAACTGACCTCTTCAATACCCCTAATGCTAGGGATATCAGTAGTGAAAGTGGGCTTGGGAATCATAGGATATGCTAGCCTCTGCTCCGGATCTTCACCCAAGACTGTTGTGATCATTCCACCTTTTGACCACTTAATACACTGATGAAGAGTAGATGGCATTGCATTCGTGTTATGGATCCAAGGTCTCCCGAGAAGCAGGTTATAGGTAGGCGGTACATTCACCACATGAAAGAGAACTGAATGGACCGAGTAGTCAATGAAAATCTCTAAGAAGATTTTTCCTTTCGCTGTCTGGCCATGATTATCGAACCCATAATTGGTGATTGGGTCCAGAATGTATTCCTCCTCTTTGATGCCCAAGGCTTTGGCTGTCATTTCCGGGCATATATTGAGGTTGTTGCCTCCATCTATCAGCATATGAGGAACAATCATTCCTCTGGTTCGAATCATAACATACAAAGCATTGTTGTGAAATACATGCAGCTTTGGGAGATCTTCATTTGAAAAAGTAATTGGAGTATTTGTCATGGCCTGATTGACTATCTGGGCCATGTCTTCAGGAGTTATGCTCGGTTTCACCTTGATTTTCCGCAATAGATCATCCAATACTTGCTGATGCATGGCGAAAGCTTGGGCTAAATCCAAAATTGAAACATTAGATAATGCTGTAATCGGCTTTGGTGCAGATGTCTCATTTTTCTCTGGGGCAGGCTTAATGAAGTGTTTGGGGAACCACGACATTCTTTTAGCCACGTTAGGAGATACCCCAGCGGGCTTGGCAGATACTTTCATTTTTCCGAGGGCTGAGATAAGATTCATCTTATGATCTTTGGACTGAACCTGCTGCAGTACAAGAACCTAATGCTGAGCTTGCATATCCTTTTTAGAGCATGGCCTGATATGCTTTTGTGGTTGAAAAGGCTGTTCAGAGATGACCGTTGTAGAATGATGAGCGAATGGTTTCTTCAGAATTTCCATGTTTTCAGCTTTGGCACCTTCTACTAGTAGATTCTTGTCAATGAGATCCTGGACAATATTCTTGAGAACAAAGCAGTTCTCAATATTATGTCCCACTGTTCTGTGAAATTTACAAATTTGGTCTTTGAATTTTCCCATGGGAACAGGGGGATCGACCATCCTAGGTAGTTTGACCATCTCCTTGGTCAACATATACTCGAGCAAAGTCTCAAGTGATTGGTCCAGTGGAATGAACTTCCTATCATAGCTCCATCCTTCATGTTTTACTTTCTCCCGGGGTTTCGGTCCTTGCTCTAACTGAAGCGACTTGTTGAATTGCGGGATCGACTTCCCTTTCTGATCATTCTTGTTTGAACTTCCTGCCCCATAATAGAAATCTCCGTTCTGCCCCTTGCGATGATTCCATTTATCATTTTTGGCAGAGTGAGTGAAATGAGTCTTCTTTTTTTATTCATTCTGACTGTTATTCTTAGCAAAAGTGAAGCCCTCATAGAAACCGTTTTCCATACTTAGCTCGAGCCATTCGACTCGCTGTGTTAACTCAATAAATGTTCTGGATGGTGCGGTGGAGATGAGGCCTTTCAGAGGCTGTGAGAAATTACTCAGAATCAAGGACAAAGCATGCCCCGCTGATATGGGGTCTCTCATCTTATTGCAAGCTGGCCTCCAGCGATGAATGTAATCTCTGGCCTTTTCATTTTCTCTCTGCTTGAGGCCGCAAAGATGACTGAGGGTGGGGCGCACCTCAGCATTAAAGAGGAATCTCTCAATGAACATGTTTACCACCTTGTCAAATTCTTTCAGTTCAATTGGGTTAACATGCTCTTAATACCATTTAGCTGTTGTTCCCTCCAGACTGCGAGGGAAGCAAAGGAAAAGTGCCTGATTGTCTCGCTTGAATCCGGAGCATTCAACGAAGAACATGGCAAGGTGTGCCTTGGGATCACCATAACCATCGAATTTGATGAATTTCTTAGGGAGATTGTCCAGATTGTCGTCCCCCTCCAAACCATCATAGAAGTCTTCGTTGGTGAAGACTTTCTTGCCCTTGTCGCGGGCCTGCAGATCTCGAACCATTCTGACCACATCTTTGAATTGTGGTTGGTCAGAGTCACTGATAGACTGATCCTTGAATTTATGGTCTGACCCTTGCCCTTGTGTAGTTTTGCAGAATGTCTGACGAGTCTCAAACTCTTCATCTAAATCTTTCACTGATTCTTCTTCATCGGTCGTATCAGTATACTGAATGGACTTCTTGGCTGCCTTCGAGGCCTCCTTCATTGCCCGACCTTTTGCCTTTTGCTTAACTTGGATTTTTTCCGCACTGACTTCATCTTGCTCTGCCAGCATCTTGCTCATCATTTTTTTTAACATGGCATATATTTGAGAATCAATGTCATCCTCAACCTGCTGCCCTTGATTTCTGTCGGAATGCGGGGAACCCATCTCTTCTTCTGAAGCTGTTGAATGTGCCATGCCTTCGACTGGTGCAGTTTTCTTCCCTCACCTTGTCTGAACCATTGAATGTCACAAATGCTTTCTTGAATGTCACTAATTCTCTCTATAGGGCAGAATTGATGGTTAGGCTTTTAAAAGAGGTTTTGATTGGAGGAAAATATTTGCTGAGAATTTTTGTAGACAATTGAATGAGTATCTTATTACTAGGGATCAAGTCGTCGCTGGGGTTACGATAATTGCGTCGTTATTTCTTTGCAAAGAAAATAAACAACTGAAAATTATGCCTTGTTACCTAGGCGAAGTCGTCAAACCAAGATATGATGAAAATTAAAGGAATTTTATTAAAGAAAAAGAAAACATGATTTTATTAATAATACGCTTGACAAAGGGGAGGGGGACAAAAAAATTTTCACCACTCCTGATAATCAGAGGACACTTGAGGACCAGGAAAAATAGTGAGAGTAACAAAAGAATCCCAGCCATGTCTGGCAGAATGGTATGCTCCGGACCACTGATCTGATGTGAGATCGAACTCTGGCAAGATCCCTGATAGTAGACGAATTTCTACATGCTTTTGTCTCTGAGAGAACTGCCTGACACACCGCTCTGGATGGTAGTATGCGCAGAAGAATGGGCCAAGTAGCGTGAATCGCTTGCCATATGCATAAGTATATCTGGGAGGTGATTCTTGACGATCAAAATAGTCCCACACGACTTCTTCCTCCTAAAGGTTATCGATTAAGAATCGGTATCACGCAACTGGAAGAAGCTTTTCATCATTGTATCTGAATGAACTGGCTTGGGCTGGCACATGCTGGAGGAACCAGGATTGCAATGCATAAGTGCACACATGGACTAAAATTGATTCTCCAAGTGCGAAATGGGTCAACCCTCGGTATAGAAAAGCGAGCGCGGCCATGGCTATGGAGAGGCGGCTGGTATGTCAACTTCCCCACCTTCGCAGAAGTTGAACTATCCTGATATCCATGTAATTTCGTCCATCTGGAAAGAGAGTTAATCCCATAGTGCATAAGACCATCGCATGTTGGATTCTTTTTCGCGTTGTTTGGGATAAGGAACTGACTTCCACAAACTCCCCATATTGTTTGTAGATTTCGAGCAGATTCACATATTCATTTTCATTCTCCTCGATGAATGGCCAAGACTTGCATCCCGTCATGCGAACTAAAGCGTCTCGGGGATCCAGACCCTTGACATTGATCAAAAATTGTTTCTTCAATGGATCTCCAGGCTGACTAGCTGGTTCAGGTATTCCCATAATCTCTGAGAATTCATCCATTAATAAAGTCATTTCCCCCCATGGGAACCAGAAGGTACTAGTGCTCGGATTCCACCATTCTGCCATTGCGTGGATAAAATTGCCGTTAACTGTTTGCTTTCCCACTGTGGATGTCAGTTCCAATCCACAATCATCCAAATGGTTCGGAAACATACGAGAAAAGTTCTTGAGCTATGAATAATTCCACCAGGAAAGGAAGGATCCAGTCCTGAGGACTCGATGTTCTGGAAGACTTTTTCGCACCTGGTAGGAGATGTGACCCTCACGAAAGACTGAATCAAGTTGACTGGATGCCATCAGACTGAAAAACATGGAAAATTTAGAATAAGACTCAAGAAAATACAGGAATTTTAAAAAATTGCAGGCAGGATAAAAATAAAGCAGGAAATTCGAGATCTAGAAGAAAGGAAGGATATAAATCACCTGGAGTTTTGAAAGAAATAGAGGAGAATTTGGAAAAATCGTCCAGGGTTTGAATAAAATAGGAATTTTTAGATAGTATGTGGAAACAGATGGAAAAATTGGGGAATTTTGAAAATCGTCCAATGTTTTTAGAAAAACTTATGAAAAAATATAATGAAAGAAACTGACATTCAATCACATCCTGTTGTGATCATCGCAAAATTTTTCCTCTCGTAATATTTCTCTCTCTTCCTTCTCTTTTCCTTTCCATCCTTTATTTTCTCCTTTTTGAAGGGAGAAAAATAAAAGACAGATAAAGAAGAGAGAAGAGAAAAGAAGAAGAAAATAAGAGAAAGAGGAACTTTTTTTTTTGCGGCGTCTCACTTGACCTTAATCTTGAAGTTATATTTTTTTAAAAAATAACTCGTCTCCGTTTTGAAATATTTGCGGGAAAACTGGAAGACGGGATCCGCTCGTCGGTACGAGGTTCGACCATTCCTGGCGCCTTTATCAGGGGTAATCGAACAAAGGGTCGAATTCATGCCTTTTGCTTTGCTAAGAAATTATCTAAGAACTTATCCTAAGTCTAAATGCACAAAGAATCATGCTTGTGGGATGCAAGGATGTATGCTCTTTTTGAAAATGATTTGAAAAATTCCCAAGTGTTTCTAAGATGAATCCTATAATAGAGTGAAGAAATGATTTCTAACTTTAGAACTTTAAGATTTTAAAGTTCTAAGTTTTTAGAATAATCAGAGTTTGAGAGTAAATCTTGACTTTGAAAGGAATGATTTTGAAGTTGAGATAAAAGGAAAAGAAAAGAAATTTTAAAGTCATAAATGGACTTTGAATCAAAATATAGATGAAATGGAATTGAGTTCTAACTTTGGAGTTTGAAATCAAAATGAAATGTGGGAAATCTAAATAGAATTTGAGAAATGGGATTGATTTGAAGGTTGGAATTCAAGATGGAATTTGGATTTGAAGTTTGAGATCCAAGGTGGATTTGGACTCTGGACCCTAAAATGGATTTTGGATCTGAAGTCTGAGATCCGAAATAGAACTAGGTTCTAGATCCTAAAATAGAATCTAGATATGAAGTCTGAGATCCAAAGTGAAATTGGATTCTGGATCCTAAAGGGACTTCGAATCTGAGGGAATTGGATTCTGGATGAAATTTGGACCTGGAATCCAATATGGAACTCGATTCTGAATGAATTTTGGATCTGAAGTCTGAGATTCATGGTGAAATTGGGTTCTGGATCCTAGAATGGGTTTTGGATCTGAAGTCTGAGATCCAAAAAGTGAAGGTTTATACTTGGAAATCTGGATCCAAGTTGGGATGAGGATTCTAACTTTGGATTTTGGAAGTCTGAATGGGACTTTTGAAGATGGATCTAGGTTTTGGAAACCCAGATTTAAAGTTTAAGAAGGGTCAAGTTTTGAGCTTTAGGATCAATCTCAAACTATGATTTTGAACCTAATTTGAAATCAGAAGAGGTTTCAAAGTAAAATTAAACTTTGAAAGATGGAATTTTGAGATATCTGAATTGAATTTGATTTTGAATTTGAATTTTGAAAATGAATCTTGGAATTTCAAGTTTGATTTGAGAATGGAATTTTGAATATACACATGGATTTCAAAATTGGATTTTTTGAAGCTTGAATTTTAGAAAATGAATCAAGAATTTCAAAGTTAAATTGAACTTTGAATTTGATTTCAAAGTCAAAAATTTGGACTTTGAAGATGAGATAGAATTAATGAATTTGAAATAGAATTTGAAGAAAAGACAATCACTTGGATTTTTGAAAAAGGGAATTTTGAAAATATGATGTCATTCTATCCTAAATGATGAATGAAAAAGATTTGAAATTGGATTTTGAAAAAAAAAACTATTCCATTCTTTAAATGAATTAAGAATGAGGTTGAAGATATAATATATCAAGACTATGGTCATTGAATATATTATATAATCACCATATTTAAATTCAAATGAAGAATAAAATATGTTTTTTTGTGCTTTTATAGAATTTAAAATAAAACTAATTCTCAATATACCCTAACTATGGCCATTGGTATATATATTGAATTAGTTTTAAATAAAATTCTGATAAAAGGAAAAACTATTTAAAGAAAATATGATGATTTTGAAAAGGGATCCAGTGTGGATCTAGTATTATTTTATAAAAGATAAAAATTCTAAGTTTTGTTTACATCTTGACTATGGCCATTGATGTAAATCATCAACTTAGAATTAATTACCTCTTACGAAATGGTGCATGTGCCATTCATGTTGCCATTCGTGAGAATTTGAGAAATAAAGACAAAAGATACATGAAAAATAAGCAAGTTATGATATTTACAATGCTCATTCATTCTATCTAAAACAGAGAATGTAAATTTTCACTAAGATCTAACTATTACAACATGTAATGGAGTTTGGAGTTATATAAGTCTCAAAAATGGAGAATAACACTCTTTACACATTTCCTGCAAAATCAAGTTTAGTACAAAGTGGAAAGTGCACATGAAAAGGAAATAATACCTTATATGCAGGATAACGGAATACTCACATGTCTGAATAAAAAATGCGCATAGGATTCATAGGGCTAAGTGTATGCATATTTGAGTTGTTCTATCCAGATGTACATAAGAATGTATTTGAAGGAAACATATATGTACCTATATTCCTATGACTAGAAAGCCTACATGAGAGTGAGGTGCATTTATGCAGATATATATATATATATATAATATATATATATATATATATATATATATATATATATATATATATATATATATATATATATATATGTATATATATAAGTGCAACTTGAAGTGCAGGAGGTGAGATGTGGAGGGAGATGTCAGATAGCAAATATGGTGGCTGGAAACAATAAGAGTTAAATGGAATTTGGGGCAAAATAGATGCTGGAATAACAATAACAATGGGTATAATAGGTAGCAGTGAAGAATACAGAAAATTTTGGAAAAGAGGGGTTGTAAATGCAGGCTGGATAAATAGTTGGATTTGCAGAAAACTTGGAACCACCGTAGGATTCAATGGAGCTATGTTGTTGGTGACTTGGTGAAGTAGTAGTGTTGGAGAGGTAACTGGCTACAACAAGGTTCAACACAATGGTAGGTGGCTGTGTTGGGGGATGCAGAGTGATAAGGATGCAGCTACAACAGTGAGGTTGTGCTATGTAAGGCAAGGTGGCCAGCTGGATGAAGTAGAGCAGTGAAGTCTTGGTATTGCTGCAATTGCAGCAACTGGAACAGGGGATATACGACTACTGTAAGAGCAACAGGTCCAGCTGGTGAGTGGAGGTAGTGACTATAGATGACGATTTAGCTGCTATATGATACAACAAGGGCATGGGGAATGATGTGAAGGATGAACAATTACTGGAGTGAAGTTGATGCTGACCATCATGAGTAGGAATAGGTATTGAAGACATGTGAGGCTGGGTACAGGTCAGTGAAAGACATAGGAAAGTAATGGGCATATGTAATTTGAGAAATGCTAACGATGGGGAGTTAAGAGATGCAGTAGGCCTATGATAGGTAAATTATGCAGAGGATGAAGTTGGGCAATGAAGGTATGAGGTCTTTTTATAAAAGAAATGCAAGTTTTGGGTGGTACTGTTAATTTGCAGGAGGTGGAAACGGCATCATATTATCAGCTACCTGCAAATAACAAGGGAAATGCAGCTATAGGTAGTGATAGCAGTGAGGAAAGTATGCCTTCAACCCATATGACCTGAGCATCACTGTCCTTTGGGTTGTCAATTTCTAGAGGGATTGGAAACCTTAGGCTGGCTATTGATAAGAGGTGGGTTAGCTTTGCTGAATCGATAGCTTGGCTCGAAACTTCATTGAGCGTGACTTCTAAACAGAATTGGAGATCCACTGGACAGATGACAGGAAATATAATCATGAGTAATCTCGGTTCGATTGATGGTCAAGTTAAATCAGGTGTTGTAAATCAAAACCTGGTTAGTAATATGCTCAAGATCAATACCCGACTCGGCCATACGCTCAACAGGCTTATCCAAGGTTATCTTTAGGAACATCTACTGGGGCATCACAACTGTATGTTATAACTGCAAATAGTCCCACTGCCCATGGGTCTCCAACTCAGGCTTATTCTAGAAATACTGTAGGAGCTGGTAAGCTGATTGAGCTTCTTCAGGTTGGAGCATGCTTATAAATACGAACCAAATGTTACACTAAGGACTGAAACAAACCATGAAAACATCAATTTATATCTGGTTGAATCACGGCTAGCAATATAAACTGATCTATGGAGCGAGCAACCGAATGGATTAGATGATTAATACAGAAAAGAAAGAAAAAAAAACGATACATATGTAAGAGAACTAGACAGAGATAATATGAAGAGAAAATTTCAGTAGACCAGGGATACAATCAGGTTTCAGGTTGGGCCAACAGAGGCATATAAAATGTATGTAAATGTACTCAACTCCTAACATAAATGACTAACGTGAATAAGGAAAGTAAGCTTAATGTAACATATTCTATAATCCTGCATGTAAGGAATTAACAACATAATATATAAAGGAAAACTAACCCTCTGAACACAAGAAAATACACAATGAAACTGAATTAACTATAGGGATTAACTATGTATAAGGTAACTAACATAAATATCATGATGAATCAAGGTTGGTATATTACAGTGATTAATCAGACTAGAGGAAAAGAAAGAAAAAAAAAGAAAAAACTTGGATTAAGTCTGAATGTCACGTACATCCCAACTGCAGATTTTAGTTCGCCATACGATCAGAGACATAACCTGCGAGATTGACCCTACCCCCAGGCCATGCCATGACATACGACTGTGCTGGGATTTTCTATATAAAGACAAACCAACAGATTCAGTAAAACTACAGAATAAAAAAAAATGAAATATTTCCTAACCAGCATACTGTTCACCCATGAGATTTCATGCAAGAACACGAATGATCACCATATTGATGGCACGAAAAGACCATCACATTCTTGTTAAAGTTGAAATAGCCTTTGACGATCCTGTGTTCTTTATGTATTCTAAAAAAAAGAAGAAAGATCAATCCTGTAACAACGAGCTCCATTGTGACATATTCCCTTGTAAACACCCCAAATTTTCACCCTCATCCAGTGTTTGTCTGTTTCATAGGTAATCACAGATTATTGCATATCATTGCATGTATTCTGCATTTCATTTCATCACATCTCATTGCATTGCATATCATTGCATGTCATTACATCTCATTTTCGAGATCCAGCACTCCTATTTCAAAACATTCAATCCAGATTTGAATTTTAAAGCTTTATTTCAAAATCAATTTAAAAACCTGGGTTTTTATTCAACACTCTGTCATTTTCCAACCCCAGGATTTTATATTTTGAAATATTTTCTCAAGGAAACAATCTGGATTCATTTCAAATTCAAATTTTAATCGATTTCAATTCACAGATGAGACCCATTGAGGTGGTGTCGCTTCTGAATTCCTCTATTCATCAAATTTCTCAAAATTTTGAAAGTTTCAGTCTGATCAGGACTCTGTCTCAGAGTCCTGATCCGGTCAGGAGTCTGTTTTGAAGTCGGTTTTACTTCCATTTTCAATCTTTTCCATTTGCTTTCGAAATTTAGGTCATTTTACAGAGTCCAGTTAGTTCAGGACTCTATTTTAGAGTTCGGTCGAGTTAGGAGTCTAACCCTGACTGTGTTTTCTGACTTATTTCATCATTTTTTGATAAAATCTTTCGAAAATTCTTTCATTTGAATTCTAAAAATTTAAAATCTCAGAGTCTTAAGAGTTCAGGACTCTAACTCGGAGTTCTAGTTCGCTTGAGACCCTATTTTCAAAGATCTTGAAGTTCAAATATCGATTTTAACCCCTTTTCAAAGCCATTTTCAGTGTTTATTTCAAAATTCTTCAAAACTCGATGTGGGCCCACTCAGTTGGCACCATATCCAGAGGAGTTCTGACTCGGTTAGAACCCTATTCCATTTAAAAAATTCTAATTTTAAGTTTACTTTTGAAAACTCCTTCAATTTCAAGTTTTAAAATCGCTTTTTGAAAAACTCAAAGTAGGGCCCACTCGGGGTGGCGCCATATTCGAGTCAGTCAGGGCTAGACTAGGGTTAGTTGATGTCTTGGTTAGTGTTAGAAGTTTTGAAGAGTCAAAACCATTTTGAAAAAAACTCATTTTGAAAGTTAGTTTTTAAAACTAGTGTTTTTAAAGGTTTTTAAAGGTGTTTTAAAAAGCCAAATGTAGAAAATGCCAAGTGGCATTACATTTGGGGATTTTTTAGGAGAGTCTAGGGGTTAATTAGGTATTAAATAGGATAATTTAGGCTAGGGGTAGGATAGTCTTTACACCCCAAAATCGCCCCCCTTAGAAGAGTCCAATTTTTTTAAAACATTTGATTTTTAACCTAATTTTTTTTATTATAAATAGATGCATAAGGGGGGTCGATTTTCCCAACTTGCTTTCCTTTGGATTCTTGGAGCTTCTCTCTCCTCTCCAGCCCTTCCTCCATTGCTGCAACTCCAAGGTATGAATTCTTTTGCCTTTTTCATATTTTATTTAATGATTTTAATGTTTTAAACCTAGATCTAGGCTTAGATACCCCTCCTTATGGAAGATCAACCATGGTTT
This sequence comes from Nuphar pumila, assembly GCF_984573655.1. NCBI lineage: Eukaryota > Viridiplantae > Streptophyta > Magnoliopsida > Nymphaeales > Nymphaeaceae > Nuphar > Nuphar pumila. Next base: position 48,926,450 of record NC_143257.1, on the reverse strand, counting down.
CACCTCAAGAACCATCAAGAATCAGCAAGAACAATCTAAGAAGGTGATCTAGCCTTGTGTTGGATGATTTACAGAGATTTTAATCCATTAGAATTGATTTTAATATGATTCTTTACATTATTAACCAATAAAATATATGATTTACCCTTTTTAATGGGTTAAATCTATGTTTTAAAGGTGATATCAAATTCCAGCCATTGATTCCCTGTTTTTATTTTATTTTCATGGTTTCTTCATGTTTGTTTTACGTTCTATAGCATAGAAATAAGTTTTATTTACTGTTTTATGGTTTATTTTATTTATTTACATTAGTTAATGCATGGTTTTCCAAGTTTCTTAAATTTCTGTGTGTTTTAGGTTTAGAACAGTAAAGATAATGTTATTTCGGATTGAAGTTCTCATTTTTTATTTATGATTTTTTTATATGTGATGCATGAATGAGTTATTGAGTTACTGTAGAAAAATCAGAGGTTTTGGATCTCGGGAACCTTGTCAAAACAATCAGACATCAAATCGGGTTTTTAAAGTTTTAAAATCATGGTTAAAATCAAGAAGGTAACTTGCTGTTATGATATTTCTCTCATCTTATATCCGATTTTAGATCTGTAAAATGCTATGGATTCACATTGAGTAGATCTGTCTTATTTGAAAGTTTCGGATTTTTTGATCACTTTTTAGTATTTTTCCCCTTTCTGAGAATCTGTTTTTAATTTTAAAACTCGTTAGGGTTTACCAAAACCCTAATCAGACTTGTGTTAGTCATAAATCCCAAACCACAGATCCGATTCATGATCTGTAAAAAGTGAGTATTGTTATTTTTCTGTCTACTGTTCACCACTAAAAGTTCAGAGATTTTTGTTTAGGATTTCTATTTATGTCTATATTTTCAATCTGGAATAGCTGTTTTAATCCCTGTTAAGAGTGATATATTTTAGCTCAGATTGCCGGAAGGGTTTCTCCCTAACCGGAGATGATTTTTCCTATCTGTAAATTGGTAAATCTCTGTCTTTCTTCTTAGTTAGTCTCTGTAAAATTTAATAAATTTTCATGGAGATTTGATCCCTGATTCAGGTCTTGGACTGAGACTGGTTGGTGAATTAGGTCAAAAATAGCATATTTTTAGGGTTTAATGCAATTTTCGGATTAATTCAATGTCAAAAAATTGTTTTTATAATTCCAATTCGACATTAGGATTATAACAAGTGCAGGTACCAATTTTTATGGATTTTGGAATCCATTTGATCTCTGAATTAATAAAATTGCAAAACCGGGTTCCTGAAAGATCCAAAAACACTGCTAAAATCACAGTTTTTGTGATATTATTGGATTTTCGTGCATAAGCATATATTTTTAGGGTTTAATCATGTTCATAATCATATTAGGATGCTTTAGGTTTAATTTTGTGCTCATTTGATTTCATTTAGTGCATAAAACCTAAGTTTTTACCAAAATCTCTTTCTAAAAACCCTGATTTCAAGGCCATAGTCTTGCTATCAGGGGCAATTTGGTCATTTGACCTAAATTTCGAAATCCCTAACCCTAATTTCATATTTTTAATCATGTCATAGAATATTTGGTTTTAGTTTATTCCATTCAAGTTTCAAAACTTGCATTTTATCAAAATATCTTTTTAAAAAACCCTAATTTCAAGGCCATAGTCTTGTTATTAGGGGTATTTGGTCATTTGACATATTTTCATTAACCAAGTTTCCTAGTTTTGCAGGTACATTGAAGACTTTATTTTTCATGTATTTAAATTTCAATAGTGATGTAAACTAAATTAAACTTTGGAATAAGAATTTACATTTCCTGCTTAGCTTAGGTAGCATTGCATATAGTTTATTTTTTTTAATAATGTTAATGTGTGATGGATGATGATTCATGCATATTCAAACTCACTATGGTCTACACGAATGGCACATACACTAGCTTTTATGAATTTTATAAACTTGGTGGAATTCGTATTTATGGTCATAGTCAGAATATGAATGATACTTAGATTTATGATCTTCACATTAGCCACATTCAGCCTACACTCTTAGGCTAACTTCAAAATGCACTGCATTTCTCAAAAATACAAAAAGTATTTCTCAATTCCTCAAATCCATACACATTCATTTCATGCATTTGCCAATTCCAATTCAAATTCCAAGTCAAAGAAATCAAATTCTTTAAATTTTCCTAAGTCTTATCAAAAATCGATTTTCTCAAAATATGGATTTGCCAATGATATTTCAAGTATTTCCCAAGTTCTAAATTCGATTTTCTAAGTTATATCTTCAATTTCAAAGTTTGAATTCAAAGAAATCAAATTTTCCAAAGTTATTTCATATTTTTCAAAATCGATTTTCATAAAATCCTTACATTTCTTCATAAATCGATTTTTACTTTTCTCAGAAGTACATTTCAAATCCCAATTCACGATTTTCCATGTGATATCTATTCTAAGTGTTTCAATTATTCAAAGCAAACATCATGTTTTCAAACTTGCATTTTCAGAAAATTCATAGCACATGCCTGATTCTATGTGCATTTAGAAATTAGAATATGATTTAGACAAGTTGAACAGAGTAGAGCATAAGATTGATCCTTGGTTCAATTACCCCTGTTAAAGGTGGCAGGAACGGTTGAACCTCGTACCGACAGGCGAGTCCCATTCTACGGAATTTTCCCGCATTTTAAAACGGAGGCGAGTTATTTTCAAAAACTTTTTAAAGGTTAGTTTGATTTGCAAAAGTTAAAAATTTTGCGATGATAACAGGTTTGGCGACCGTGATGGGACCTGTCTTCGCCTGATCAATCTAATGCTCTACTTAGTTCAAATTGTCAAAATCGATTTCCATGGAATGTCAACTTTGCTTTATGATATCATGTGAACCTAGGAGCCTAGACTTGAACCCAGCTGACATGGAATGCATATAGACTAGGTATGGTTTGGTAGGACCATATTGAGGAGAATTATTCATGCTCACATAGACTTAGGTCTAATACAACACTCCTCAATTTAGGAATTGTATGAAAACAATGTTTGCTTCTTCAAATATTTCAAAATTCTATCTCTTTAGGACTTAGAGCCTTCTGTTTGATTGCATGTGCTCATGTTTTTCAAAAATCACCCCACCTATATTGTCCCGGTCTTCACGTTGCTGGGCTCTCTTCCAGAACCATAGTTCGGGACAGAGCCTCACAACTGGGCCACTTATTTGGGTGAAAACCCCCTGCCACGTACCAAGGGCCATAGTCCAACGTATATCGGTAGGTGCTCAAGGATGTTGGAAAACTTGAACCTAGAACCGGAGAAATTGATTTTATGCCACGTACATTGAGCCTTGGCTTGAGTATATAGGCATAACTGGATTGGATACAGATGATCTGAGCCTTAGAGTTAGGATTAAGGTACCACAAGCCATTTCAAAATTTGTGCATCTAGAGTCAGCTTTTAGGGAATGTTGTATGTGCATACTTGTTTATGTAGAATGTGATTGAATGTGTTATTTCCTTTTTATTCTCCATATTTTCCCAATTTTCTAAAATACTGGACGATTTTCTCAAAATTCCCCAATCTATGTACATGTACTGTCCATGTTTTAAACCTTGGACGATTTTCCAAATACTTCATTTTCCATTTATTTCTTCATATTTCATCAAACCCTGGACGATTTTCCAAATTTCCCTTAATTTCCTTCAAAACTCCAGGTGATTTCCCATCTTTCCTATCTTCTGGATCTCGAATTTCCTACTTTATTTTTATCCTGCCTGCATTTTCCTCAAAATTCCTGTATTTTCCAAGTCTTATTCCAATTTCCATGTCTTCCAGTCCGATGGCATCCAGTCAGCTTGATTCAGTCTTCCCTGAGGGTCACATCTCCTACGAGGTGCAACAAAGTCTTCCCGAACATCGAGTCCTCAACACCGGATCCTTCTTTCCCCGGTGGTATTATTTATGGTTCAAGAACTTCTCTCGTATGTTTCCGGACCATCTGGACGAGTGTGGATTGGAACTGGCGTCCGTAGTGGGAAAGCAGACAGTCAACGGCAACTTGATCCATGCACTAGCAGAGCAGTGGAATCCGAGCACTTCTACCTTCTGGTTTCCGTGGGGCGAGATGACAGTACTGATGAATGAATTTTCAAGGATTATGGGATTGCCCGAGCCAGCCGGTCAGCCTGGAGATCCATTAGAAAAACAGTTTCTGATTAATGTTAAGGGTCTGGACCCTAAGGATGCCTTAGCTCGCATGACAGGACGCAAGTCTTGGCCATTGATAGAGGAGGATGGAAACGAATATGTGGACCTGCTCGAAATCTATAGACAGTATGGAACATTTGCAGAAGTCAGCTCGTTGTCCAGGACAACTCAAGAGAGAATTCAGCACGCGATGGTTCTGTGCACGGTGGGATTAGCCTTCTTTCCCGATGGACGGAATTACATGGATATCAGAATAGTTCAGCTTCTAAGGAGATGGGGAAGTCGACAGACCAGCCGCCTCTCAATAGCCATGGCCGCACTCGCCTTTCTATACCGAGGGTTGACTCGTTTCGCACTCGGAGAGTCGATCCTAGTCGAAGGGTGCACCTATGCCTTGCAGTCTTGGTTCCTCCGGCATGTACCCGCCCGAGCCAATTCATTCAGATACAATGGTGAAAAGCTTTTTCCAGTTCCGCGATACCGGTTCCTGATCGACAACCTTCAGGAAGAAGAAGTCGTATGGGACTACTTTGATCGTCAGGAATCACCTCCCAGATATACTTATGCATACGACAAGCGATTCAGACTACTTGGCCCGTTCTTCTGCGCATACTATCATCCCGAGCGGTGTGTCAGGCAGTTCTCTCAGAGGAAGAAGCGCGTAGAGATTCGTCCACTAGCGGGGGTTCTGCCAGAATTCGATCTCGCATCAGATCAGTGGTCCGGAGCATACCATTCTGCCAGATATGGCTGGGATTCCTTTGTCAATCTTACTATTTTTCCTGGTCCTCGTGTGTCTTTTGATTTTGTAGAGTGGTGGAAAATTGTCTGTCCCCCTCCCCTCTGTCAAGTGTATTATTGATAAAATCATGTTTTTCCCCTCAATAAAATTCCTTTATTTTACATTTCACTTTGGTTTGACGACCTCGCCTAGGTAACAAGGCATATTTTCAGTTGTTTATCTTGCAAAGAATAGCAACGCAATTGTCGTAATCCCAGCGACGACTCGATCCCTAGTAATGGGATATTATTTCGATTGTCTACCAAAATTCTCAACAAATATTTTCCTCCAAACCAAATTTCTTTCAAAAGCCTAACCATCAGTTCTACCTTGCAGAGAGCATCAGCAATATCCAAGATACCCGATGGTTCATACAAGATCCAGGAAGAAAACCACATCAGTTGAAGACGTCGCGTATTCAGTAGCTTCAGAAGAAGAGATGGACTCACCTCGATCAATCCAGAGTCAGGGTCAGCAGGCGGATGATGGCATCGATCCCCAAATGTACGTCATGTTCAAAAAAATGATGACCAAGATGCTGGCAGAGCAAGCTGAGGCCAGTACTGAGCAAATTCAGACCAAACAGAAAGATAAGGGTCATGCCGTCAAGAATGTGAATATCAGCAAGAAGCAGAGTCGTCACGAGGAAATGTCTGATGAATCATAATCAGCCGACGACGCTGCCAAGGAATGTGAAAATAAACATGAATTCAAAAGGTCAACTCAAGGCCAGGGGTCGGCTTACAAATCCAAAAATCAGTCTGTTAATGACCCTACTCAGTCACAACTAAAAGATATGATGAAAATGGTCAAAGATCTGCAGGCCCGCGACAAGGGCAAGAAAGTCTTCACCAGCGAAGACTTCTATGATGGTTTAGATGGGGACGACAATCTGGATAATCTCCCCAGAAAATTTATCAAGTTTGATGGTTCTGGCGACCCTAAGGCTCATCTCGCCATGTTTTTCGCTGAATGTTCACGATTCAAGCGTGAAAATCGGGCACTCTTCCTTTGCTTCCCTCGCAGTCTGGAGGGAACGACAGCTAAATGGTACTCGGAGCACATCAACCCCATAGAGCTGAAAGAATTTGATAAGGTGGTAAATATGGTCATTGAGCGCTTTCTGTTCATTGCTGAGGCGCTCCCGACCCTCAGCCACCTCTGTGGCCTGAAACAGAAAGAAAATGAAAAAGCTAGAGACTTCATCCACCGCTGGAGGTCAGCTTGTAATAAAATGAGAGATCCCATATCAGAGGGGCACGCTTTGTCTCTAATTCTGAGTAACTTCTCGCAACCACTGAAAGGCCTCATCTCCACCGCACCATCCAGAACCTTTATAGAGTTAACAGAGCGAGCCGAATGGCTCGAATTGAGTATGGAGAATGGTTTCTACGAAGGTTTCACTTTCACCAAGAACAGCGGCCAGAACGAGTCAAAGAAGAAGACTCACTTCACTAATTCTGTCAGTAATAATAAATGGAATCATCGCAAGGGGCAGAATAGAGACTTCTGTTATGGGGCAGGAGGTTCCAACAGGAATGATCAGAAAGGGAAGCCGATCCCGCAATTCAACAAGCCGCTTCAGCTGGAGCAGGGACTAAAACCCCGAGAGAAAGTGAAGCACGAAGGATGGAGCTATGAGAGGAAGTTCACTCCATTAGATCAATCACTCGAGACTGTGCTCGAGTACATGTTGACCAAGGAGATGGTCAAGTTGCCAAGGCTGGCCGATCCTCCCGTTCCTATGGGAAAATTCAAAGACCAATTCTGTAAATTTCATCGAACAGTGGGGCACAATACTGAGAATTGCTTTGTTCTGAAGAACAATGTTCAGGACCTTATTGATAAAAATCTTCTGGTAGAGGGTGCGGAAGATGAAAATATAGATATTCTAAAAGAGCCATTTTCTCGTCATTCTACAGTAGTCATCACCGAACAGTACTTTCAACCACAGGAGCATATGAGGCCGTGCTCTGAAAATGACATGCAAGCTCAGCATCAAGTCCTGGTATTGCAGCAGGCTCGGTCCAAGGCCCAGAAGATGGACCTTATTTCAGCTTTCGGCAAATTGAAAGTATCTCACAAGCCCGCTGGGATATCTCCCGAGGTAGCCAGAAGTATGCCATGGCTCCCTAAGCATCTCATTAAGTCCACCCCAAAGAAAAGCGAGACATCCACTCTAAAGCCTATTACAGCATTATCCAATGTCTCAATTTTGGACTTAACCCAAGCTTCCGCTAAACATCAACAAGTATTAAATAATCTGTTGCAGAAAATCAAGGTGAAACCAAGCATAACTCCGGAAGACATGGCCCACATAGTCAATCAGGCCATGACTAATGCTCCAGTTACTTTCTCCGATGAGGATCTCCCTAAGCCTCATGTATTTCACAACAATGCCTTGTATGTTGTGGTTCGAACCAGAGGGATGACAGTTCCTCATGTGCTGATCGATGGAGGCAGCAGCCTCAATATATGTCCGAAAATGACCGCCAAAGCTTTGGGCATAAAAGAAGAAGAATACATTCTAGATCCAGTCACCATTTATGGGTTCGACAATCACGGCCAGACACCGAAAGGAAAAATATTCCTAGAAATCTTCATTGACTACTCGGTCCATTCAATTCTCTTTCACGTAGTCAATGTGCCGCCCACTTATAATCTGCTTCTCGGGAGACCATGGATCTACAACACAAACGCAGTACCGTCTACTCTGCATCAGTGCATCAAGTGGTCAAAAGGAGGTATGATCACGACAGTCTTGGGCGAGGATCCTGAGCAGAGGCTGGCACAGCCCATGGTTCCCAGGCCCTCTTTCACTACTGATATCCCTAGCATTAGGGGTATTGAAGAGGTCAGCTCCGAAGAGGATTCAGGAATAATGCAGACGGCAGAGCAATCCGAGCATACAGTGGCTGCAACCCGATGGGGAGGTCCACAGTTCTTCAAGATTGGAGGATGAATTGATTACAGCACACTTAAGGATCATCCGCTATTCTCCCAATTTATGAAAGCTAAGAAGGGATTTGATTTATTAGTGAAGCATGGCTACCAGCCTTTTCGAGGCCTAGGCAAAAATGAAGATGGTTGTCTTGAACCAGTGATTCCTCAGCACTGCCCTAAAAGAACCAGATTGGGCTTTAATGGCCGAAGATCTCGGAAAGGGACTGTTTTCATTAAGGGAGCACATTAGAAGAATTCCTTTGTCTTTCCTTTTCTATTCTTTTGTCGGGATGATATCCCATTTCATTTTCATCATTGTCATTTTGATTAATTTTATCTTTCAATAAAGTTGTCAGTTTCCTTTGTCTATCTTGGTGCCATTTGTCTCTTTACTCCTCAATATTAAATCTTCACAAAATTGAAATCATTTTGCTCTTTTATCTTTCCAATTATTTTCAATAAAAGCAATTTATTTCATGATGAGCAATTTCCCTAAATCAATTTATCCTCCAATTTTCAGAATGTCTTCCCGATCTATCAAGAAGCTCGTCTTTAATTCAAAAGCTTGTTCGAAATCAGCAATAATTCATCAAGTCAGAATAAGAACAGAATGTGGTCAAACTGCAAAGCAGTCAGAAGAATCCGCAGAGTTCGATTCAGCTCTTCAGAAAATGCCAGAATTTGCATCGGTTCAGAAGCAAGATGAGCCATCATCCTTAGTTCAAGATCCGACTGAGGATATCAACATCGGATCAGAAGACAATCCTAAAATTCTCAAGATTGGCAGTGGTTTGAGTCCAGGAGAGAAAGAAAGGCTCACTAATTTCCTCAAGCAGCATGAAGAAGTATTCGCATGGACTTATCAGGATATGCCAAGTTTAGATCCGAAATTGGTGGAGCATCGCCTCGTTTTGAAGCCTGAGGCGAAACCAGTCAAGCAGAAGTTGAGAAAAATGGATCCTCGAATCGAGCAACAGGTCAAGGAAGGACTTGAGGATTTGCTTAAAGCAGGATTCATTCGAGCAATTGACTACCCGGATTGGTTGGCGAATATCATAGCAGTTCCTAAGAAGAATGGGAAAGTACGAATCTGTATCGACTTCCGTGATCTCAATAAAGCCACTCCAAAGGATGACTATCCGCTCCCAAACATTGATCTCCTAGTCGATAGCACAGCTGGGCATGTTATGTTTTCCTTTATGGACGGATACTCCGGATATAATCAAATCAAGTTGGGCTCTCGTGACCAATCCAAAACATCCTTTACCACGCCATGGGGGACTTTCTGTTATACAGTCATGCCATTTGGGCTCAAGAATGCTGGGGCAACCTATCAGCGGGCTATGGCTGTTATTTTCCATGATCAGATGCACAAAATCATGGATGCATATGTCAATGATATTCTGGTAAAATCCAAAGAAGTGGAAGATCACATCGAAGCTCTCAATCAAGTTTTTAAGCGACTCATTCTTTATAAGCTAAGACTCAATCCACAAAAATGTGTCTTTGGAGTCGAATCAGGCAAGTTGCTAGGCTTCTTGGTCAGCAAGAAGGGGATAGAAATGGATCCCGCTAAGGCCAAAGCTATCATTGACATGCCGCCCCCGACTAATCTCAAAGAATTGCGTAGCCTTCAAGGGCGCATGCAATCAATTCGGCGATTCATTTCTAATTTGGCCATGAGATGTGAGCCTTTCAATCATTTGCTCAGAAAAGGAGTGAGGTTTGAATGGGGACCAGAGTGTCAGCAGTCGTTCGAACGCATCAAGAAATATCTTCTCAATCCTCCTGTTTTAAAGCCGCCAGAATTAGGGAAACCCCTATTGCTATACATTTCAGTTAATCAAGTTGCTTGCGGCGGATTCTTGGCGCAATACGAAGAAGGCAGCTTGATAGAACATGCCATTTACTATGTGAGCAAGACCTTTATTGATTATAAGAAGAAATACTCTCAGATAGAGAAGACATGCCTAGCTCTGGTATGGATGTGTCAGAAATTGCGACATTATCTATTGGCATCTGAAGTCAAGGTTCTATCTAAATTAAATCCTCTCAAGTATATTCTTGAACAACCATTTCTCAGCGGACGAATCGCCAAATGGCAAGTCCTATTAATGCAATACGACTTGGAATATGTCTCTCAGCAATCTATCAAAGGCCAAGCAATTGCAAACCAATTAGCAGATTTTCCTCTAGCAGAGGATGTTAAAGCTGAGGATGATTTCCCCGATGAGCGGATCTGCAATATTCAACAATCCCCAATTTGGAATTTATTCTTCGACGGTTCCAAGAATATGGCAGGCATAGGAATCAGAATTCTGCTAATTACACCAGAGAAGGAGATGATCCCCTTTTCTCTTAAACCGGATTTTCAGTGCACTCATAATATGGCCGAGTATGAAGCTTTGATACAAGGTCTGGAAATTCTACAGGACTTCAATGTCAAAAGAGTGCATGCTTATGGCGATTCTTTGTTAATCGTCAATCAAGTTCTGGCCGAATGGCAAGTGAAAGATCAGAAATTACTTCCTTACCAGAAGATTGTCTCAGTTCTTGCCAACAAATTCGAAGAATTCCAACTTTTTCATATCAAGAGAGATTTCAATCAAGTTGCAGACAGTTTAGCTAATCTGGGATCCATCATGTTTTTCAGGAGTGGAGAATCTTGTCGCTCATTTGAAATTGGCAGACTTGATCAACCTACTTTCGTTTCAGTAGAGCAGATAAACCAGGCTGAGCAAAAGAAGAAGCCCTGGTATCATGATATTAAGAATTTCATTAAAACTGGCGAATTTCCTCCAGAATTATCAAAGAGAGAGCAGCAAGCAATTCAACGCATGTCTGCCCGATATTTTATTCTTGCCGACGTCCTTTATCATCGTGGATTCAGTTCTGAGTATTCCAGATGTTTGGACCAAGAAGAAGCCAAAGAAGTTGTGCAAGAAGCACACGAAGGCATTTGCGGTGGTCATGTTGGCTATCAGACTCTCGTCAAACAAATCATCCGAGCAGGATATTATTGGAGAACTATGCAACAAGATTGCTATCGATTTGTGAAGAAGTGCGTTCAATGTCAGATGCATGCGCTTTCCATACATGCGCCAGCGACATACTTGCAATCTGTCGTCTCGCCATGGCAATTTTCTATGTGGGCTTTCGATGTCGTAGGCCCCATCACTCCTTCAGCCTCCAATGGTCATAAATATTTTCTTGCCCTCAACAGAATATTTTACTAAATGGGTAGAAGCAGTCACTCTACGCACAGTAGAAGGTCGACACGTGGTATCTTGAGGTTAAGCCACCAATTTCAGCAAAAGGCAATTTCAAAAGCTATTTAGTCTCAGCAATGAGACTCCCAAAATCAAACCCTTTTCAAGCTTTAGGGACCCCAATTTCCTTCCTTTTGCAAGACCCCTATCGGATTCATTGTGCGGAAATCCGAAGGTTCCATCACGGTCTCTTCTTTCGAGGATTCCGTCCATTTTTCTGCCCAATCAGGTTAAGGGTATAAACCTGGGCCTCCTTTGATGAGGTATTCCATTTTTTGCCCAATCAGGTTAAGGGTATAAACCTGGGCCTCCTTTGATGAGGTATTCCATTTTCTACCCAATCAGGTTAAGGGTATAAACCTGGGCCTCCTTTGATGAGGTATTTCTTCTTTTTGCCCAATCAGGTTAAGGGTATAAACCTGGGCCTCCTTTGATGAGGTATTCCATTTTCCACCCAATCAGGTTAAGGGTATAAACCTGGGCCTCCTTTGATGAGGTATTCCATTTTCCACCCAATCAGGTTAAGGGTATAAACCTGGGCCTCCTTTGATGAGGTATTCCATTTTCTGCCGAATCAGGTTAAGGGTATAAACCTGGGCCTCCTTTGATGAGGTATTCCATTCTCTACCCAATCAGGTTAAGGGTACAAACCTGAGCCTCACGTGGTGAGGTATTTCATTTCCCAATCAGGTTAAAGGTTAAGCCTGAGCTTCGTTCCATACGAGGTATTTCCCGTCCCATCCAGGTTAAGGGCAAAACCTGAATCTCATTTCTTTTTGAAATAAAATTTTCTCCTTATTCCCCATTTCATATCTACCATCATCATTTGAATAAATTCTTTTATACTGAGTCAGACCCATCTAAATGGGGCATTTTTATGGTTCAAATTTGGTATGTTTTCTTTGCCACTAAGCTCGGCTCACAACCGGCTTAGTAGCAAAGAGGGGCATCTGTAAACACCCCAAATTTTCACCCTCATCCAGTGTTTGTCCATTTCATAGGTCATCACAGATTATTGCATATCATTGCATGTATTCTGCATTTCATTTCATCACATCTCATTGCATTGCATGTCATTACATCTCATTTTCGAGATCCAGCACTCCTATTTCAAAACATTCAATCCAGATTTGAATTTTAAAGCTTTATTTCAAAATCAATTTCAAAACCTGGGTTTTTATTCAACACTCTGTCATTTTCCAACCCCAGGATTTTATATTTCAAAATATTTTCTCAAGGAAACAATCTGGATTCATTTCAAATTCAAATTTTAATCGATTTCAATTCACAGATGAGACCCATTGAGGTGGTGTCGCTTCTGAATTCCTCTATTCATCAAATTTCTCAAAATTTTGAAAGTTTCAGTCCGATCAGGACTCTGTCTCAGAGTCCTGATCCGGTCAGGAGTCTGTTTTGAAGTCGATTTTACTTGCATTTTCAATCTTTTCCATTTGCTTTCGAAATTTAGGTCATTTTACAGAGTCCAGTTAGTTCAGGACTTTATTTTAGAGTTCGGTCGAGTTAGGAGTCTAACCCTGACTGTGTTTTCTGACTTATTTCATCATTTTTTGATAAAATCTTTCGAAAATTCTTTCATTTGAATTCTAAAAATTTAAAATCTCAGAGTCTTAAGAGTTCAGGACTCTAACTTGGAGTTCTAGTTCGCTTGAGACCCTATTTTCAAAAATCTTAAAGTTCAAATATCGATTTTAACCCCTTTTCAAAGCCATTTTCAGTGTTTATTTCAAAATTCTTCAAAACTCGATGTGGGCCCACTCAGTTGGCACCATATTCAGAGGAGTTCTGACTCGGTTAGAACCCTATTCCATTTCAAAAATTCTAATTTTAAGTTTACTTTTGAAAATCTTTTGAAAACTCCTTCAATTTCAAGTTTTAAAATCGCTTTTTGAAAAACTCAAAGTAGGGCCCACTCGGGGTGGCGCCATATTCGAGTCAGTCAGGGCTAGACTAGGGTTAGTTGATGTCTTGGTTAGTGTTAGAAGTTTAGAAGAGTCAAAACCATTTTGAAAAAAACTCATTTTGAAAGTTAGTTTTTAAAACTAGTGTTTTAAAAGGTTTTTAAAGGTGTTTTAAAAAGCCAAATGTAGAAAATGCCAAGTGGCATTACATTTGGGGATTTTTTAGGAGAGTCTAGGGGTTAATTAGGTATTAAATAGGATAATTTAGGCTAGGGGTAGGATAGTCTTTACACCCCAAAATCGCCCCCCTTAGAAGAGTCCAATTTTTTTAAAATATTTGATTTTTAACCTAATTTTTTTTATTATAAATAGATGCATAAGGGGGGTCGATTTTCCCAACTTGCTTTCCTTTGGATTCTTGGAGCTTCTCTCTCCTCTCCATCCCTTCCTCCATTGCTGCAACTCCAAGGTATGAATTCCTTTGCCTTTTCATATTTTATTTAATGATTTTAATGTTTTAAACCTAGATCTAGGCTTAGATACCCCTCCTTATGGAAGATCAACCATGGTTTCACCTCAAGAACCATCAAGAATCAGCAAGAACAATCCAAAAAGGTGATCTAGCCCTGTTTTGGATGATTTACAGAGATTTTAATCCATTAGAATTGATTTTAATATGATTCTTTACATTATTAACCAATAAAATATATGATTTACCCTTTTTAATGGGTTAAATCTATGTTTTAAAGGTGATATCAAATTCCAGCCATTGATTCCCTGTTTTTATTTTATTTTCATGGTTTATTCATGTTTGTTTTACGTTCTATAGCATAGAAATAAGTTTTATTTACTGTTTTATGGTTTATTTTATTTATTTACATTAGTTAATGCATGGTTTTCCAAGTTTCTTAAATTTCTGTGTGTTTTAGGTTTAGAACAGTAAAGATAATGTTATTTCGGGTTGAAGTTCTCATTTTTTATTTCTTATTTTTTTATATGTGATTCATGAATGAGTTATTGAGTTACTGTAGAAAAATCAGAGGCTTTGGACCTCGGGAACTCTGTCAAAAAAATCAGACATCAAATCGGGTTTTTAAAGTTTTAAAATCATGGTTAAAATCAAGAAGGTAACTGACTGTTATGATATTTCTCTCATCTTATATTCGATTTTAGATCTGTAAAGTGCTATGGATTCATATTGAGTAGATATGTCTTCTGTGAAATTTTCGGATTTTTTAATCACTGTTTAGTATTTTTCCTTTTTCAGAGAATCTGTTTTTAAATTTAAAACTCGTTAGGGTTTACCAAAACCCTAATCAGACTTGTGTTAGTCATAAATCCCAAACCACAGATCCGATTCATGATCTGTAAAAAGTGAGTATTGTTATTTTCTGTCTACTGTTCACCATTAAAATTTCAGAGATTTTTGTTTAGAATTGCTATTTATGTCTATATTTTCAATCTAGAATAGCTGTTTTAATCCCTGTTAAGAGTGATATATTTTAGCTCAGATTGCCGGAAGGGTTTCTCCCTAACCGAAGATGATTTTTCCAATCTGTAAATTGGGAAATCTCTGTTTTTCTTCTTAGTTAGTCTCTGTAAAATTTCATAAATTTCCATGGAGATTTGATCCCTGGTGCAGGTCTTGGACTGAGACTAGTTGGTGAATTAGGTCAAAAATAGCATATTGTTAGGGTTTAATGCAATTTTCGGATTAATTCAATGTCAAAAAATTGTTATTATAATTCCAATTCGACATTAGGGTTATAACAAGTGAAGGTACCAATTTTTATGGATTTTGGAATCCATTTGATCTCTGAATTAATAAAATTGCAAAACCGGGTTCCTAAAAGATCCAAAACACTGCTAAAATCACAGTTTTTGTGATATTATTGGATTTTCATGCATAAGCATATATTTTTAGGGTTTAATCATGTTCATAATCATATTAGGATGCTTTAGGTTTAATTTGATGCTCATTTGATTTCATTTAGTGCATAAAACCTAAGTTTTTACCAAAATTTATTTTAGAAAACCCTGATTTCAAGGCCATAGTCTTGCTATCGGGGGCAATTTGGTCATTTGACCTAAATTTCGAAATCCATAACCCTAATTTCATATTTTTAATCATGTCATAGCATATTTGGTTTGAGTTTATTCCATTCAAATTTCAAAACTTGCATTTTATCAAAATATCTTTCTAAAAACCTTAATTTTAAGGCCATAGTCTTGTTATTAGGGGTATTTTGGTCATTTGGACCTCAATTTCGAAATTTCATATGTTATCTTCCTTATTTATTCCATTTTATTTCATACTTTATCACTTTTGATTTAAGGGAATCAAGGAAAAGGCTTATATCTAGCAAAATCCAGTAATTTCTAGATATTACTGGATAAATCTAGAAAAGCCAACATATTTTCATTAACCAAGTTTCCTAGTTTTGCAGATACATTGAAGACTTTATTTTTCATGTATTTAAATTTCAATAGTGATGTAAACTAAATTAAACTTTGGAATAAGAATTTACATTTCCTGCCTAGCTTAGGCAGCATTGCATATAGTTTATTTTTTTTAATAATGTTAATGTGTGATGGATGATGATTCATGCATATTCAAACTCACTATGGTCTACACGAATGGCACATACACTAGCTTTTATGAAGTTTATAAACTTGGTGGAATTCGTATTTATGGCCATAGTCAGAATATGAATGATACTTAGATTTATGATCTTCACATTAGCCACATTCAGCCTACACTCTTAGGCTAACTTCAAAATGCACTGCATTTCTCAAAAATACAAAAAGTATTTCTCAATTCCTCAAATTCATACTCATTCATTTCATGCATTTGCCAATTCCAATTCAAATTCCAAGTCAAAGAAAACAAATTCTTTAAATTTTCCTAAGTCTTATCAAAAATCGATTTTCTCAAAATATGGATTTGCCAATGATATTTCAAGTATTTCCCAAGTTCCAAATTCGATTTTCTAAGTTATATCTTCAATTTCAAAGTTTGAATTCAAAGAAATCAAATTTTCCAAAGTTATTTCATATTTTTCAAAATCGATTTTCATAAAATCCTTACATTTCTTCAGAAATCGATTTTTACTTTTCTCAGAAGTACATTTCAAATCCCAATTCACGATTTTCCATGTGATATCTATTCTAAGTGTTTCAATTATTCAAAGCAAACATCATGTTTTCAAACTTGCATTTTCAGAAAATTCATAGCACATGCCTGATTCTATGTGCATTTAGAAATTAGAATATGATTTAGACAAGTTGAACAGAGTAGAGCATAAGATTGATCCTTGGTTCAATTACCCCTGTTAAAGGTGGCAGGAACGATTGAACCTCGTACCGACAGACGAGTCCCATTCTACGAAATTTTCCCGCATTTTAAAACGGAGGCGAGTTATTTTCAAAAACTTTTCAAAGGTCAGTTTGATTTGCAAAAGTTAAAAATTTTGCGATGATAACATCCCTGCCATTGAATCTAACCGGGATCTTCAACACAGATAATAACAAGAATATTGGGAGAATGACGCTGTCAACCCCTCTATTACAACGAATGTATCCTTCAATTATGAACAGGTGATACAATCAATGGGATGAGACCAAAATGCCAAGAATCATAAAAAAGGGGCTTCAAGACACAAACCTGACCATCATGATAAAACAACATCATCCGATACAAAGGAAAATAAAAGAAAGGAGCTTAGACTAAAGTCAAATGAGATGAGGAGGCATTACATATGAGTGTGATGATGAAGATAAATGCGATAAAAGGAAAATGAAGGCAAAAATTAAACAGAGGGTTAGATGGATCGTGAAGGCGGAGGGATATATGCCATTAACCTAACTATGGGGATATGCATAATCATGAATCGGCAATAGGAATGAAAAGACAGGAAATCAAGTGGTAAACGTACATAAAAAATCTATGAAAATCGAGGCAAATCATAAATAAAGGACGAAAAAAAAGAGATAAGATGTTGGAATCGGGTTCCATTTGATTTTGCATATTGGTGGTCTGACATTGCTATGAGCAAAGCAATACCACGAGAAATGCTCTTAATAAGGCAACGAACAAGAAAAAAAATAAAATATAAGTATCAAAAATTAGAAAGAAAAAGGGGCTTACCGTAGCTGACTGAGAAAGGGAAACCTCTTGTTTTCTTGATGGATATTTTCACCGATTATGTGATTTTATGGAGAATCTGGTTTTGCACAGGAATATGGTTAGTTGTTTGATGCCTTCTGCGACCTCTTTCCTCTTGATGTTGTAGGGTTTTTGAAGGATATATGAAAATAATATCGTTTTATTATGGGACTCCTCTGGTTGTTCAGATGATCGATCGGTTGACGACGATGAGAAGGGTAAAACGAAGAAGAGGGGAAGAAGAAAAAAGGGAAGAAGAAAGAGGGGTGTTGGGGTGATAACGGGTGCATGGAAGGTTTGCCTCTGCCGATTCTTAAAGAAGAGGAAGAAGAATCTCGAAGGGAGGTTTGCTGTTGGAGATGAAGGGTTTAGGGAGGATCCGGGCGATGGAGGGTTTGGGAGGTGGCTGATGGGGGCTGAGAGAGAGAGTCCAGAGAGAATGGAGGGGGTGGTTCCCTTTTTCCTCTTTTTCCTTACGAAGGAAAACCCTAAAATAGGGTTGCAAAAGACCCCCCTTCGATTTTCAAATTTTTACAAAAAAGGGCTCCCGAGGTTTTTAGCAAAAATTGATTTTTAAACTCATTTGTTTTTCTCATATTTTTTCCAATTTTTTTTTTTGTTTTTGTGTTATTTTTTATTTTTTTTGTATTTTTAGAATAAAATCCTAAAGTTTGTGAAAAAACAAAGATTAAAACTAATTTTTTTGTGTTTTCGCAAAAAATATTTACAAAAGGAAATTTTTCTGAGAATTTAAAAGCCATTTTGAGAAAATTTCTTCAGAAATGGGTTTGGATCCAGATTTTGGAGGAAATAAGGATTTAAAGTACTGGATTCGGATCCAGAATCAATTTTGAATATACCAATATGGAATTTAATTCAGAAAATCTGAAGAATGACTGAAATTTAGCTTTGAAATTGCTTTGATTTTATCAGAAAACGGGGTTAGGGGCAAAAGGGTCATTTTTACAAAATTTTGAAAAATTTGGGGTGTTCACAGATGCCCCTCTTTGCTACTAAGCCGGTTGAAAGCCGAGCTTAGTGGCAAAGATAACACTCCAAATTTTAAAAATGCCCCAGTCAGCAGATCCGAATTGGGTGTGAAAGAATTATTTTAGAAACATGGCTTCTCAGGCTTAAAACCTTATCCTGAATGGTTTTGGGGGGAGACGAAATCCTCGAAGATGATATGATTGAGTAAAAGATGAGGAAATCATGATGGGACTTTGGTTGAAAATCCCGAAATGGTGGAAAATCAGAATTTTGATCAGGTCTCATGGATGAGACAAGATACGCTTTTTGGGAATGATTCAGGTTTAGCCCTTAACCTGGATGGGACGAAGATATATCAAAATGAACTGAATGAGGAAAGGATTATGCGAAGACCTTGATGGGACATTTTTGGAAAATGTCTCATGAAATGAAGCTCAAATAGGATCCTATCCTGGATGGATATATGAAGCATGAATTCCTCGATGGGAAGAACTATGATGGAACTGGAGGAAAATATCTCGTCAAAACGAGGAATCTCGTCGAAACGAGACTCAGGTTTAACCCAAACCAGAAAGGAAGATACCTCGCGAAGCGAGGTTTCGGGTTAACTCTTAGTCTGAATAGGAAATCTACCATACGGAATTCTCAAATGGCAAAACCATAATGGGATGTTTGAAACTTTGACGAATAAATCCGAAAGGGGTTTTATGAGAGGAGGAAAATAT
Organism: Nuphar pumila; assembly: GCF_984573655.1. Taxonomy (NCBI): domain Eukaryota; kingdom Viridiplantae; phylum Streptophyta; class Magnoliopsida; order Nymphaeales; family Nymphaeaceae; genus Nuphar; species Nuphar pumila. Next base: position 48,907,469 of record NC_143257.1, on the reverse strand, counting down.
AGGATTCCCTAAAGCTTTGAAAAGGGGAAGAAATTGGGCGTCTTATTGCTGAGACTGGAATAACTTTTGAAGTAAATGACCTCTCGCAGATGGTTCAGGTTTGACCCTTATCCTGAGTGGGAGAAATCTACCATACGGATTTCTCGAATGGAGAAGCCATAATGGGACCTTCGAAATTTGGACGAATAAATCCGAAAGGGGTTTTACGAGAGGAGGAAAATATAGGGTTCCCTAAAGCTTTGAAAAGGGAAAGAAATTGGGCGTCTCATTGCTGAGACTGAAATAGCTTTTAAAGTAAATGACCTCTCGCAGATGGTTCAGGTTTGACCCTTATTCTGAGTGGGAGAAATCTACCATACGGATTTCTCGAATGGAGAAACCATAATGAGACCTTCAGAATTTGGACGAACAAATCCGAAAGGGGTTTTACGAGAGGAGGAAAATATAGGGTTCCCTAAAGCTTTGAAAAGGGGAAGAAATTGGGCATCTCATTGCTGAGACTGAAATAGCTTTTGAAATCAAATGATCTTTCGCAGAAAATTCATGTTTTGACCCTTATCTTGTGTGGGGAGAAATCTACCATACGGATTTCTCGAATGGAGAAACCACGATGGGACCTTCGGAATTTGGACGAAAAAATCTGAAAAGGGGTTTTTGCGAAAGGGGAAATATAGGGTTCCCTAAAGCTTTGAAAAGGGGAAGAAATTGGGTGTCTCATTGCTGAGACTGGAATAGCTTTTGAAGTAAATGACCTCTCGCAGATGGTTTAGGTTTGACCCTTATCCTGAGTGGGAGAAATCTACCATACGGATTTCTCGAATGGAGAAACCATAATGGGACCTTCGAAATTTGGAGGAACAAATCCGAAAGGGATTTTACGAGAGGAGGAAAATATAGGGTTCCCTAAAGCTTTGAAAAGGGAAAGAAATTGGGCGTCTCATTGCTGAGACTGAAATAGCTTTTGAAATCAAATGATCTTTTACAAGAAATTTCAGGTTTTGACCCTTACCTTGAGTGGGTCATCCATACGGAATTCTTCAATGAGAAAACCGTGATCGGACAGGAAGAGATACTTCTTTCAGAAGCAACTCTTTTGGGAAATATAAACAACGCTAGGTTGCATCAAAATGGATATTGAATGTTTATTTCATTCTTGGAATAGCTAGAAAATTTTACCAATAAAATTACAGCTGATTCAAACGCTTGGAAATGTGCACGTATGTGCAAAAGATATTCGCTCTTTTACCTAGAGTATTTCCCCCAAATGAGGTTAATTCCTCAGTTCTAAGAGTCAGATTCAAATTTTTAGCGCTGATGATTTTCTTCAAGGAAGCTATCCATTTCCCTGATATGAGAATAGAAGAAATATTCTTAATTTCATAAAAGCAAGTAATGAAAAGATATTGATAAAAAAGATATTTGCATGAAAAAAATATGTCTTCTGACAACTTTGGCAGTTTGATATCTGGGTGTTTTCCCACAATGATCTTTTTGCACTCTTTTTGAGTCATTGGGCTTTTCGGGCTTTTTACATCATCCTTTATTTTGGAGATGTCCTGACTTTTCTCTCTTTTTCAGAAAAGGGTACGTCACAAACTCCTTCATCTTGGAGATGTTCTGATCCTTCTTTTATCTCAGGGATTCTATTGATGATATTGGCTTAAAAGGTCTTTAGATAATAGCAGAAATCAAATATCTTTTAGGGTTTTTTGGTAGGTTCATCGCACTCGCCTTCATCTCGACGGTGATCTGAACTTTCCCTGGAATGATCCTTCACAAACTCCTTCATCTCGGAGATGATTCAAATCTTCTTTGGCCCCGAGGGTCTAGCTCGCATATTCGTCTTCATCTTGACGACAGTTGAGAGATCCCTTTTGCGGATATTTGATTGCAATTTTGAGAAGACATGGATTGAGTGAATTCTTTTTATAGCTCAAGATATTTCCACTGCTTGATTGCCAGAAAGTCGTCTTAAAACATGCGCAATAGCCATGATCAATATCAATTCGCTTCTAGCTTTTCAACATCATTGAAGATTTCTTTCACTAATCATACCAAGGACATTTCTTACATCCTTTTGGTTGATCAACAGGAAAAGATTTGAATTTTACCTCTTTTCCCAAAAAGTTTCACCTTTTTAGAAAGAATACTAGAGGTGATCTGAGGAAATTCTTTTGTGTAATCAGATTTTTAGAATCAACAAACGCTTTTAGCAAATTGGCAAAGTTTTCATGAATTCTTTGTGAAATAATTACTCAATATAGATTTTGATGAAACCTTAAGTTACAATCTTTGATTTTGAAAATACATGACCAGCAAAAAGCTGGAACCTTTGAAATATATGACCAGCAGAAGCTAGAACGTTTGAAATACATGACCAGCAAAAGCTGGAATGTTTGAAATACCTGACCAGCGAAAGCTAAAACGTTTGAAATACATGACCAACGAAAGCTGGAACATTTGAAATACATGACCAGCAAAAGCTGGATCTTTTAGAAATACATTAGCAACGAAAGTTGGATCTTTTAGAAATACATGACCAGCGAGATGCTGGATCTTTTTGGAAATACATGACCAACGAAAGTTGGATCTTTTGGAAATACATGACCAGCGAGACGCTGGATCTTTTAAAAATACATCAGATTTAAGTCAGAACTTGAATTTTGTAAAAGAAAAGAATTTGATCAGATCACTGAATTTAGAAGGTTACCGATGCGAGGACCGGATTTTGAAGAGAGCTAAATTTTTGAAAAGAATTGAGGAATCAAGGATCTTTGGTGAAAATTAATGGACCATCATAGTTTTAACTGTATGTGGTCTGCTTTCAGGATTTATCCCTTTATCCTGAACGAGGGAGGAAGAAAAGAAATACCTCATTAGCAGGAGGCATCAGGTTTATCCCTTATCCTGAAGGGGAAGGAAGAATTTTCAAAGAGAATAAACCTGAATTTTTTAATTTTGAAATGGATTAGCCGGAAGGCTGGAATTTGGAATAAGGTCCCGCCTGGCAGTTGGAGTTTTTTGAAAAAGAAGAGAGTCTGAGTTGGGACTCGTGTTTTTAAAGAGGAAGATAAGATAAAAAGATAAGAGAGAAATTTTGAGTTTGGAAAACTCGAATTCTCGACGCAACCAATTGGTCCCAATGTGAGCATTGGATCCAAAAGGAAGTCCTAGTCGGAACTCGAAACTTCAAATGGAAAATAATAGAGGAAAAACACGAGCTGGAATTCAAATCTTTAGAAAATAGAAGATAAAGAGAAACCCGAGTTTTGAAAACTCAAATTTCTAAAGAAATGGTTGATTTCCAATGCGAGGATTGGATTCAAAAGGAAGTCCGAGTCGGAACTTGGAACTTCAAACGAAAATAATAGAGGAAAAACCCGAGCTGGAACTCGGATAAAAGATAAAGAGAAACCCAAGTTTTGAAAACTCGAATTTCTAAAGAAGTGACTGATTTTCAATGCGAGGATTGGATTCAAAAGGAAGTCCTGGTCGGAACTCAAAACTTCAAACGAAAATAATAGAGGAAAAACCCGAGTTGGAACTCAGATAAAAGATAAAGAGAAACCCAAGTTTTGAAAATTCAAATTTCTAAAGAAATGATTAATTTCCAATGCGAGGATTGGATTTAGAAGGAAGTCTGAGTCGGAACTTGGAACTTCAAACGAAAATAATAGATGAAAAACCCGAGCTGGAACTCGGATAAAAGATAAAGAGAAACCCGAGTTTTGAAAACTCGAATTTCTAAAGAAATGACTGATTTCCAATGTGAGGATTGGATTCAAAAGGAAGTCCTGGTCGGAACTCAGAACTTCAAACGAAAGAATAAATGAAGAACCCGAGCTGGAACTCGAATAAAAGATAAAGAGAAACCCGAGTTTTGAAAACTCGAATTTCTAAAGAAATGACTGATTTCCAATGCGAGGATTGGATTCAAAAGGAAGTCCTGGTCGGAACTCAGAACTTCAAATGAAAGAATAAAGGGAGAAGCCTTAGTGGAAACTCGGGTTTTTGACAGAAAGTTTTTAATCAAAAGATTGAGTTTTGAAAAATTTCCAGTGCGAGGACCGGACCTGGGATTAAGGATGACCATTTAGAGGACTGAATTTATTTGTATGTGATCTGTTCGCCTCCTTATCTTGACTGGGGAAAAAAATAAAATTTGAGAAGAACTAATGAGAAGAGATAGAAATTGATGGAAGATTTGACGAAAGAGAAGAATCAAGCAAATTTTATGGAAATTATCTTTGTAAAAGAATTTTCACAGGTAGCATTGTTGCTCCTATGAGGGGTTTCAGGATTATCCCTTATCCTGAATGGGAAGGGAAGTTAATAAAAGGCTTGATAAAGAAAAGACAAAATTTGATAAAGAAATAAAATTGATAAAAATTGGATAAAGAAAAAGATTTAGCAGAGATTAATGAAGCTTTAAAAGAGAAAGGCATTCAGGACTATTGCTTATCCTGAAGAAAGAAGGACCTCGTAGGATGAGGTTTCAGGTTTATCCGTTAACCTGAAGGGGGGAGAAAGAAAGAAAAAGAAGGAAAAAGAAATACCTCATGGGAAAGAGGCATCAGGTTTATCCCTTAGCCTAAAGGGGAAGGTTTTGAAATAAGAATTGACAAGAAGAATTAGATGAATAAAATTTGATAAAGACGAAAAAAACTGATAAGACTGAAAGAAGATTTGATAAATGAAAAATTTGATAAAAGTTTTAGGAAAAAGAGTTTGATCCTGCCTGCATGTAGGATCTTTAAAGAATATGAGAAAAATCATTTTTTTTGAAAAGAGGATTAAGTGTGAGAGTCGATCCTTAAAAGGGGATCATTCATGAAAGATCATCATGAGGGTTAATTAAATTTTTTTTTGAAGCAATGATTTAAAAACCAATTTCATCAATACAAGGGTTGAACTTTGAATGCAATGATTGGAAATCAATTTTTTTAGAAAATATGATCAACATGAGGATTGATCTTTGAATGCAATGGTTTGAAAACCATTTTTTAGAAAATGTGATCAACACAAGGGTTAATCTTTGAATGTAATGATTTGAAACACAATTTTTAGAAAATATGATCAACACGAGGGTTGATTTTTTGAATGCAATGATTCAAACTCAATTTTTAGAAAATATGATCAACACGAGGGTTGATTTTTGAATATAATGATTCGAACTCAATTTTTAGAAGATATGATCAACACGAGGGTTGATTTTTTAATGTAATAATTCGAAATCAACTTTTTAGAAAATGTGATCAACACAAGGGTTGATCTTTGAATGTAATGATTCAAAACCAACTTTTTAGAAAATGTGATTAACACAAGGGTTAATCTTTGAATGTAATGATTTGAAACACAATTTTTAGAAAATATGATCAACACGAGGGTTGATTTTTTGAATGCAATGAAATCAAATTTTGGAAAATGAGATCAACACAAGGGTTGATCTTTGAATGCAATGGTTCGAAACCAATTTTTAGAAAATATGATCAACACAAGGGTTGATCTTTGAATGCAATGATTCGAACTCAATTTTTAGAAAATATGATCAACACAAGGGTTGATCTTTGAATGCAATGGTTCGAAACTAATTTTTAGAAAATATGATCAACACGAGGGTTGATCTTTGAATGTAATGATTCAAAATCATTTTTTAGAAAATATGATCAACACAAGGGTTGATCTTTGAATGTAATGATTCGAAATCAATTTTTAGAAAAATATGATCAACATAAGGGTTGATCTTTGAAAACGGTTGTAATAAAATATTTGAACTAAAATTTTCATGATTTTTGAAAGACCCTCATAGGTAATATCATTTCTCTCATGAATGATGTCAGGATTGTCCAGCATTTTGAAAAAAAGAAAAGGAATTTAATGCCCCAATAGAGCAAAAAGAAGGAAGTATTGAATATCAAAGATATAAAGAAAATCGACATTTCATTGATAAGCAAAAGTTGATAACAAAACTGAATATTTACAAGTATTTTAAGTAAAAAAAGTCACAAAGACTGGGCTGACTTGCCCCTACAAAGTGACTGACAGAAAGGGATGAAAGCGAAAAACTCTTGGTATTCTCAATTCTCTGATTGGTCTGGAAAAGGTTCGGTTGAAACTGCAGGCTGCTCTTCTCCTTCCTCTGGTACCAGAAGCTCTTTATCAATGTAGTGTTGCATAATGTTTTTGAGGACGAAGCAGCGTTTCGTGTCATGCCCCCTTGCTCGATGAAACTTGCAGAAGCGATCTTTTCATTTCCCCTTGGTGACAGAGGGATCATCCTGCTTTGGGAGTTTGATCATCTCTTTTGCAAGCAGGTATTGTAGAACTTCTTCGATTGGCTGACCTAGAGGGGTAAACTTGCGATCATAACCCCAACCTTCATGCTTTGCTTTCTTCGGCTTGCTTGACTTCTGCCGAGTGCTGACCCTGCCTGGTAGATGGACTGAGCTTGCATGTTTAGGAGATCTGGATGTCTTTCTTCCTCGTTTTTAACAAAGAGATTCTTATCAAGGCAGTCTTGAACTATATTCTTGAAGATGAAGCAATGCTCAGTGTCATGCCCTATTGCTCGATGGTACCCACAGAATTGGTCTATATAATTTCCCATGATTGTGGAAGGGCTGGCGGCTTTTGGGAGCCTGAGTAATCCGCTAGACAACATGTATTCGAGAATTTTGTCGAGCGGTTCATTTAAAGGAGTGAAATCTTGATCCTTGCTCCAATCCTTGCGCTTTAGTTCTTCTTGCTTCTTTCCTTTTTGCTGAGGACTGTATTGAAGAAGTTTATCACTGTTTTCACAATATTTCCCAATCTGACCTTTATACTCTCTTAAGTTGCTGCCCTGGTTGCTGCCTCTACTGGCTTTGGAATTTTCTACACTGATATTGTTGTGTTCATTCATGGGGAAAGTGACAGGTGCCTTTCCTTCTGTGGGAGCTTTTCCGCAACTGGCTTCAGCTTGTTCAGACAATATCTCAACCATCATCCTTTTGAATAATTGGTATATCGCGGGATCGATCTCACTTTTGTTGTTCTGAACTCCCTCTCTGACAAACTTTTGAGAATCCATTCCTTACTCTCTTTGCTTGTAACTGGGATGTTAGAGCCGTGCAATCTTTGATCTTTGCCCTAAATCAATTGATAACGCCAATGCTCTCTACTGAAGGAAAAAAAAATAGGGGTCTTTTTAGAAAAAGATCTAGGAAGAAATTTTAATAAAGAAGGAAATCATAATCTGAAAATGAAAAATCCCATTACGAGGGATTGGGTTGTCAGCAAAATTTGCGACAACCGCATTGTTTTTCTAAAAAAGGATAGACAAGTAAAATGTGAATAAAGATAAATTTTGAAAAAAAAAAAAAAAAAAAGAAAACCCGTTATCGTCGCGAAAATTTTCCCCCGTCTTCCCTTCCTTGCGAAAGGGAGAGGGAAACGCTTTCGCGATTCAAACTTGATCGGATTTTGGAAAATGTTTTTGAAATACTCGCCTCCGTTTTGAAAATTACGGGAACATCCATGGGATGGAGCTCGACCTGTCGGTACGAGGTTCGACCATTCCTGCCGCCTTTAACAGGGGTAATCGAACCAAGGACCAAAATTGTGCTTGACTTAGTAAAATCATCGAAATGGTGTTCTATCCTAAATGCACAGAGAATTCAGGCATGTGCTATGCAATTTTGTAAAATGCAAGTTGGAAAATATGATGTATGCTTAGAAAACATTTGGAGTTGAAAAGCATTTCTCAGGAAAAAGATGGAAATCAATCTCTCAGAAAAACTCAGACGAAGAAGGTTTGAAATCTCGGGAAAGTTTATAAAGACTTAGAAAATTTTGAAGAAGTGAGAATCTTGAGAAAGTTTAAATGAGAATCTCGGGAAAATTTTGAGAAAGCTTATAAAGACTTAGAAAATTGAGCATCTCAGGACAATGTTGAGAAAGATTAGAAAGACTTGCAAAATGAGAATCTCAGGAAAGTTTTAAGAAAATTTATAAGGACTTGGAAAATGAGAGTCTCAGGAAAATTTTGAGAAAATTTATAAAACTTGGAAAACTATGAAGAAATGAGTATCTCAGGAAAATGGGAAGAATTCCTGAGAAAAGATGATCATTTGAAAAGGAGAGCATTTGTCGGGATAACTCGGACTTTGAGAATTTTCTCAAGGAAATGATAGAAAATTTATAGAAAATTCTTTGGAGAAAGAAATTCAAAACTTAGGAAGTTGAATTCCTGAGAGTCTTGTCTTTTGAAATGTTGGAAAATCAACTTGGGTTCTTGAGAAAGATGAAAAATTCCTTTTGAAAAGAATCTTAAGAAAATAACATTTTCAAAAAAAAATCATAGGAAAACTTTGATTTGGAAAATCCAACTCCGAATATCATCATAGTTTCTTGAGAAAATCGATTCCATGAAGTGAAAATCTTTTGAGAAAATCATGAGAAAAATGAATGATGCAGATGATTTGAATGAATGAATGCACTTTGAAAAGATTTCTGAAAATTTTATTGGAAAATGTGGATTAAGCCAAAGTAAATCCTTCATATATTCTGACTGTGGCCATGAATATATTCAGGGTTTATTTGAGTTAATTCACAATATTTGGAAAACATTGGAAATATGAGGTGCATTTTTAAGATAGCCTAAGAGTGTAGGCTCAATGTGACTGGTAGAGAGATGATGGATCTGGGTTTTGTCCATATTCCGACTAGGGCCGTAAATATGGACTCCACCGAGTTCATCAACTCTCTAAGAGTTGGTGCACGTGCCATTCGTGTTCATCCACGGTGGGTTTTGAAAATTGAGATATATGCATCATAGAATCAGGATATTACTGAAATCAAACTATATGAGATGCGGCCTAATCTAAGCAGTAAAAGTAACTCTTATTCCAAGGTTTACATTGGATTATTACATTTCATAACATAAAAAAAAAAATGAAATGGAGCCAAGGAATCAGCATCTTCTAGCTTTTCCTGCAAAATGAGAGTTAGTACAAAATAAACAAGGAAATGGACATATATACTATATACAACAAAGATATATATATAGGTAAATATAGAAATACTCGAACTTATGATGGATGATGTATGATAATGAAGATATATTTACAAAGAATAAGAGACAAGGAAAATATATGTAATGACAAGTACACATGAAGGGATGTATATATATGTATCTAAGTATGTATACATGTATATATATATATATAGACATATATATATATATATATATATATATATATATATATATATATATATATATATATATATATATATATATATATATATACACATACATATAGGTAGTTATACAATAAATATACATATACATAGGTATATATATATTTATAATGAGAAAATATATATGCTAATGGAAATTACATATAATGGGTAAAACCAGAAATTACAGGTATATATAGTTTCTGTAGGCAATTTTACACAGCCGTATTTCCCAAATTACGAAGTAATTTTCGATAAAAATGGGTATGGAGCTTCCCCATATATCAATAACAAAGCATGCAAAAGATGGTCCATAAAGCCTGAATGGATATTAAAATATTTATCCATGAACATGGCTCATTTTCAAGACTGCACACCTGCAGAAAAGAGAATGAGTAAGGATACAAAGGTGATACTACAAGTGATAGCTGTGTCAATAGGTGGACTATGACTAAGGTAGACAGATGAAGGGTAGCTGTAGATGAGCATCTTAGTGCCATATGGTAATATGAACAGGCATGATAGGGATGCTATGAATGTTGGGCCTACAGGGATAACTTATGTAATAGCTGAAAAGAGCAATGGAGTTTACATATGCTTCCCAATAACATAAGTGTAAACCAATCAAGACATCTAAATCACTATAAATAGCTGGTTTACCAGGGAAAATAAGATGAAGTTTTAACCTACCAATATGCAGATTCTAGGATGATTTCCAGCAAAAATAAAAACTATCAATATATACAAACCAATGGGAAACTGCAGTTATCATCTGCTATCTTGAAACAAGCAACTAAAAGTCTGCCAAAATATTATTTGAGGAACAATACAACCAACATCAGCCAAAATGAAACTAGAGGGACATCAATCAAACTGATAAAACACACCATTCAAGTAGCTTTTAGCAACCTTCAGCTGATAAAACACACAGAATTACCTCTTTCTTATAAGCTATTCTCTAAAAAAAAAAGAAAAATAGGAAAAACAATCACTGTTGTGATCTACTGCTAATGAAAATACAAGTAGTCTTAAAAACATGGTTTATTACAGAAGGTTTAAGGGGAAATGAGGTGCAGGAACAAGATGAAAGAGAAGTGTTGTGTTAAAATTCTGAACATGGTGAGAAATATACCATCGTGATGTGCAGAAAATTAACAAAATACAGAATCAAACAGGAAGAAATGAAGTTCGAACATTTTGAAAACAGAGATATCACTTCATTACCGTGAATACCATCGCCTAAAAAGATTGGATTTCTGCAATGAATAAGATATATCCGGGCCAAAAAAATAAAAAATAAAAATTGCAAATACTATGTTAGAGGAAAAGAGTAAATCACATGATGTATGTTGGCCTCAGCTGCAATAGGCCATTGACATTATTGCAGAGCATATAACATCGATGCTACTATTGGTAGCTCAAAGATATACAATGCTGCATTTTTGGGGTGAATCAGGGAAATAAGGAATGAGAAAAGGTGAGAACCAAAGAAAACTGAGTAAGGAAAGGGGAAATAGCACCGATCAACAGGGGAATGACTCACCGTGAATCAAATGAAAGGTGTCTTCTTGTGGATCCACTGCGGCTGGGCTGAAGGCAGATGAGAAGGAGCTTTGGAGATCTCTCTGCAATCTGGACTGGAGAGCCGAAATCCCTAAAGGGTAAAGGCTTCACGGCCAGCCCAAAGCTGGGCTGAAGGCAGATGAGGGGACGTTGGCTGGAGTTCCTGCTGGATTTCTGCTGCTGTGTGACCTACGGCTGGCTTAAAGGAAAGAGGGAGCAAAATTTGCAGATCTGGGTCCAGAAAGAGAAAAGGCTCAGATTACCCTCTTTCTCCTGCTGGAAGTAAGGGAAACGGACCCTCCAAAGGGCTTCCAGCCGATAGAGGTGTGGAAAGTTGCAGTTGGAGGCCTGCCCCCTGTTAGCCGAGATGAGCAGAGGCTAAAAAGGATTCGCCTTCCTGCTAGGAGAAGGGAAAAGGCTTCACGCTGGACTTCCTCTGCTGGTGGGCTGAGGAAGGTGCAGGAACACGCTGGATCTTCTGTTGGCTGAAGGATGGTGGGTTGAAGGCTGAATGAAATGAGTTGAAGAAGATGGGAATGACGCTAGTGGAGGTGTTGCAGACGTTGGCTGGGGATGCAGACGTTGGCTGGGGATGCAGACGTTGGCTGGGGATGGAGGAATGGATGTCAAGATGGTGTCCGGTGGTGGCTGAAGAAGGATATCCGATAGCTGCTGTTGATGGGCTCCAGAAAATCTGCTGCCCAGCTGGATGTGCGGCCGGGGGTTGAAGATGTCTTGAAAGAAATCTGTTGAAGGTCCCCTACTGGCCTCGCCCCCCTTTGCTGAAGATGGCCCCTCTCCTCAAAATGGTTGGCTGAAGCTCCAAAACGCCTCTTTCTTTCCTCCTTTGGCTCCCTACCAAAAAAAATCGAAAACCCAAATCAAAAGATCCTCCTCCTTTCCTTCGTGAGTGTCTCCCTTTCTAAAGAAGAAAAACTTTCCTTTCCTCTACAAAAGCAACGCATCCCCTTCCCCTTAATGAGGTTCCGTTAAAAAAAAAAATTGAAAATTTTGTTGAAAATTTTTGCAAAGGCATGAAACCGATGCTTCATTGTTTTGAAAGCTTGCTATTTTAAAAGAGGCGCCTCTTTTTTTTTTTTTTTCAAAATTTTGTTTCATTTACCTAAGTTTTAGGTAAAAATGAAAATTTTTTACTTTAGGAAATTTGGCTGTGCCATTAAGGCTGCCTCTTTCTAAAAAAAAAAAAAAAAATAATAATAATAATAATTAATTAAACAAATAAAAAGAAAACAAAATAAAAAGTGAGAATTGAAATAAATGAGAGGCTTTTATGGAAATGCCACCTCAACCTACTTTTAAAATCCTTTTGAAAATAAAGGTTTGTTTTGTTTTTGAAAGTCTTTTATTTTCAATTGGGGTGTCACATGTGTGTGATCCCACTAACTAAAAAAATAAAAATAAAAAAAAATAAAAATAAATAAGAAATGAAAAAGACAATTTTGCAAATTGGTATGAACTCCGGGTGGGTTCCACTTGAGAATAAGATACTTACCTGCGAGTCTGAGTATGATGCTAGTTCAAAGGCGGGTCCCGCTCCATTTATTTGAAAATACGAGATAAAACATTATTTGCTTTTCAAGAATTTGGAAGAAATTGGGTTTTCAGGGCAAAAATATGGATAAATGTAAAAACAAAATTCGTAAAGAGATTTAAAATCTTTTGCGATAAAATCTTTAAAATCAAAATCCAAACATCCAGATTGTTTTCTTGAGAAAATTTTTGTAATTCAAAGTCCTGGGGGTAAAATGGGAAAAATTGGCAATTTTGAAATCCCAGGGTTTTAAAAATCAATTTGAAAAAGTTTAAAAATCAAATCTGGATGGACAATTTTGAAACTCAGGAGTTCTGGATCTCAAAATGACATGCTGTGCAATGAAATGATGCAATGCTATGCAAAGACATTTTCTATGAAATGTCACTCTGAGCTCGGACTTGGAAATTTTACCTTTTGGTCCAGAAAAAGGATTTTGAAATTTTGCCATTTGAAGATGTCTCTGAACCTAAATATAGAGATTTTGAGGCTCAAGAATGAAATTTTGGACCTTCTGCAAGGTTCAATCTTGGAAAATGACCATTTTGCCCTTCATTGCTTCTGGAGAACTGAAATGTGTCGATTGAGGGCGATGTCAAGAAGTGAGTGAAAATTTGGGGTGTTTACAGATGCCCCTCTTTGCTACTAAGCCGGCCTATGGTCGAGCTTAGTGGCAAAGAAAAACAATCCAAATTTGAGCTATATATAAAAAAATGCCCCAGTTAGAAGTTTTTGACTGGGTATGAGGAAATTAAACCCGAGGAAAATGATAGATATGAAATGAAGAATAAAGAGAAAATAGATTTGCTCTGAGAGGGCGAAGTTCAGGTTTTTGCCCTTAACCTGGATGGGACAGAAATACCTCGCATGGAACGAAGCTCAGGTTTTAACCCTTGACCTGATTGGGGAATGAAATTATCTCATTAAAATGAGATTCAGGTTTATACCCTTATCCTGATCTGGTGGAAAATGGAAAACCTCTTTGAAGGAGGCTCAGGTTTATACCCTTATCCTGATCGGGCGGAAAACGGAATACCTCATTGAAGGAGGCTCAGGTTTATACCCTTATCCTGATCGGGCGGAAAATGGAATACCTCATTGAAGGAGGCTCAGGTTTATACCCTTATCCTGATCGGGCGGAAAATGGAATACCTCATTGAAGGAGGCTCAGGTTTATACCCTTATCCTGATCGGGCGGAAAATGAATGGAATCCTCGAAAGAAGAGACCATGATGGAACCTTCGGATTTTGCACAATAAATCCGACAGGGGTTTTGCAAAAGGAAAGAAAATGGGGTCCCTAAAGCTTGAAAAAGGATTGATTTTGGGTGTCTCATTGCTGAGACTAAATAGCTTTTGAAATTACCTTTTGCGACAAATGATTGTTGGTTCGACCTCGAACCGAAATGGGACTGTCTATAATGGGACAGTGGGGACACAGGGAAGTGTGCAATCTGAGAGTTCATGCTCTCAAAGAAGGGAAGGAATCAAGTCCTTTAGAGGGATTAAAATTGGTGTCAGGATGCATCGAAGACGGATATCGAGCTCTCACTTCACGTCAGGATAGCTAGAAAATATTATCAAAATATCGAGAATTTTGTTGTTGATTCCAAGTTTTTGAAAATGTTGCACATGGCTGCAAAGATATTCTTTCTTTTCTACCCAAAGCATTACCTCCAAACAAGGTTCACTTCGTAGAATCGAGACTTGAAATCCAAATTGTTCGCAATTGGCCTTCTTCAAGGAAGCTATCAATTTCCTTGATATGAGCAGGAAAGAGAATTTGATGTTATGAAAGCGATTGATGAAAGAGTATTGATAATAGAATTTCACAAATTTTAAAGAGGATTCTTGATAGATTTGGCAGTTTGATATCCTGAGAGCTTCTCTCTTGATAGTCTTTCTGCACTTTTTTTGGCTCTTTGGGTTTTTTCTACATTCTCCTTTATTTTGGAGATATTCTTACTTTTTCTCTCTTTCTTTTCCTCTCTTTCTCTCTTTTGGGAAGGGTACGTCACAAACTCCTTCAACTTGGAGATGTTTCGATCCTTCTTGGACGATATTGGCTTCTTGGCTAGAGATCTTTGGATGATAGCTGAAATTAAATATCTTTTAGGGATTTTCGAGAGGTTCATCGCATCTGCCTTCATCTTGACAGTGCTTTGGACCTTCCCTGGAAGGATCCGCCACAAACTCCGTCATCTTGGAGATGTTTCGAATCTTCTTTGGCCCCGGGGGTCTACTCGCCTAATTCGCCTTCATCTTGACGACAGGTGAGAGATCCCTTTTGCGGATACTTAATTGCAGCTTAGATGATTCTGAGGAGACAAGGCTTGGGTAAATGCTCTCTTTTCTAGCACTCAGGATATTTCAACTGCCTCGTCTTTACAAGAATAGCCTTTAAAGATGCGCCATTGACTGCGATCAATATCGATCATCCATGGCTTTGCAAAACATTGAATTTTCTTTGCTGGCCATATCGAGGATTTATCCTTCATCCTTTTGGCTGGCCGATAGAAAGAATTTGAGTTTTGAATCTCTTTTCGCGAAAGCTTCACTCTTTTGGAAATGATGCTGAAGGTAAACTGAAATAAAGATTTGTGCAATAAAGATTCTGAAATCAACAATTGATTGACAAATTGACAAAATTTTCTTGAAATCCTTGGTGAAAGTGAGTATTTGAAGTCCGGTTCAACACATCCGTGACGAAGATTCTCCTCTCTTTTTCCCCAAAAAGAGAGACTCAGGCTTGGCCCTTACCTGAATGGGAAATGGGAAATACTCCTCTCTTCCCTGAAGAGGAGGTGTTTGCAAAACGAACTTTCGAAGAGAAATTGAGCTTTCGTCAAAGCTCCCTAATATTAGGCTTCTCTTATGGAAAGGGGGCCGAAAATAGTGAGGTCTGAAAATTGGGTCATGAAAGGAACGAGTCCATCACACTCTCCCTGCAAAGAGGGTCTTTCATGACGAAAATGGCCTAGTATGAAATTGGGGGGTCACAAGAAAAGCGAGTCTCCGTCAAGCCTCTCCCTTTAAAAAGGGTTTCTTGTGTGAAATTGGAAATTGTTTTGCAAACGGTTCACAAAGACGCGAGTCCCTTCAAACTCTCCCTGAAAAGGGGCTAAGTGAACGAGTTGGATAGCATGCAAAAAGAATGAGCTCCCTCGAACTCTCCCTAAAAAGGGTCTCTCGCAAGAGAAAATGATTGAGATTAGATATTGAGATTGATTGACCCGAAGGTCAAAGTTGGATGACCTGACGGTCGAAATTGAGAATTGGTTGACCAAAAGATCGAAATTATGTGACTCGAAGGTCGAAATTTGGAAATTGAGTGACCCGAGGGTCGAAATTTGAGAATTGGAATTTGAAATTGAAAATTGGGTGACTCTGGGGTCAAAATTGGGAATTGAATGACCTAACGGTCGAAATTGAGAATTGATTGACCCGAAGGTCGAAAATTTGGAATTGGTTAACCGAGAGGTCGAAATTTCGGAAATTGGGCGACCCAACAGATCAAAAATTGATTGACCCGAAAGTTGAAGGTAGGAAATTGATTGACCCGAAGGTCAAAATTGGAAATTGGTATTTGAAATTGAGAATTGAAAATTGGGTGACCCAGAGGTCGAAATTGGAGAATTGCCTGATTTGAATATTTAAATTGGAATT
Organism: Nuphar pumila; assembly: GCF_984573655.1. Classification (NCBI taxonomy): domain Eukaryota; kingdom Viridiplantae; phylum Streptophyta; class Magnoliopsida; order Nymphaeales; family Nymphaeaceae; genus Nuphar; species Nuphar pumila. Next base: position 48,891,473 of record NC_143257.1, on the reverse strand, counting down.
TAGAGGGCAAAACATCGAATTTTGAGCAACTGACAGACTCTGATGATCGAAATAACTTGGATAAACAAATGAGAATAATGAATTCGAGTCAAAGCTCGAATGGAATACAGAGATCACGAGTCGGAACCCGGATCAACCAATGAAAATGATTTGAAATAAAACCCGAGTCGGAACTCGGTTTTCTGAAAAATTGGGATTTTGAAAATGTGCCAGTTTGAGTACTGGATTTTGGAATAATACCAGTCCGAGCGCTGGGTTTTTGGTTCAGTATTGGTGATGACCTTTTGATTTTGAATCGTTAGGAATTGTGATGGGACTGTTTGTTGAAATCCCAATACTGACTGGATTGTTGTTCATGCAGTTGAATGCAAATGAATATGAATTGATGCCTATGAATGCACAAGTGCATGAAATGAGAAATTTGTTTATCCTGTCTGCATACAGAACAAAAATTTAAAAATGCCCCCAGTGTAACTGGGAAAGAAGGTTGGATCATTATCTGAAGGAAACAGGAAGGATTTACAAGAGAAGAATAAATGTTTCAAGTATAAAACTTTTTCAAATGTCGCGCGTTAATAGGATCTGGCAATTCTACCCCATCGGCATTGATGAGCCGATATGCGTTGCGGGGTAATGCTTCTTTGACGACATATGGGCCTTCCCAATTTGGCGACCATTTACCGCCAGGATGATGCTTGAGATAAGCTGTGGATCGAAGCACTAACTCATTGACTTTGAATCTTCTTTCGATGACCGACTTCGCATATTGCCTGGCTACTCTCTGGCGATAAGATTGAGCATGCTCTGCTGCTTTTAACCTTCTCTCGTCGAGTAAGTCTAACTGTACCAGTCGCTGCTGCTGGCATTGATCAAGGGGTAATTGCAGAAGCGATGCAAATTTCAAAGCGGGCTTTTGAACGTGTAGCGGTAACACTACTTCTGTTCCATAGACCAGTTCTGATGGGGTAGCATTCGTTGGTGTACGAATGGTGGTCCGATAGGCCCATAGTGCGTCGTGGATTTTCTCATGCCAGTCACGGCCTGTTTCCACAGTTCGCTCCAAAATACGAATTAAAATCTTGTTGGTGGCCTCTGCCTGACCATTCCCTTGAGGATAATATGGAGCGGAAAAATGGTGATAGATCTTGAATTTTGAGCAGAATGTTTTCATCTTTTCATTCTTGAAATGACTGCCATTGTCTGACACAATGTCATGTGGGATGCCGAAACGGCAAAGGATGTTCTTGTGAATAAAAGAGACCACGTGTCGGCCTTCTACTGTGCGAAGAGTGATAGCTTCTACCCACTTGGTGAAATATTCTGTTGCAGCAAGGAAATATTTATGGCCATTTGAAGCTGAAGGAGTGATGGGACCTACGACATCGAAGGCCCACATAGAAAATGGCCATGGAGAGACAACAGACTGTAAATAAGTTGCCGGAGCATGGATGGAAGGTGCGTGTATCTGGCATTGCACACACTTCTTCACATAATGATAACAGTCTTGTTGCATAGTCTTCCAGTAGTAACCTGCTCTGATGATTTGCTTGACAAGGGTTTGGTAACCGACGTGGCCACCACAAATGCCTTCGTGTGCTTCTCGCACGACTTCTTTGGCTTCATCTTCGTCTAAACATCTGGAATACTCTGAACTGAATCCACGACGATAGAGGACATTGGCCAAAATAAAATATCGAGTAGACATACGCTGGATTGCTCGTTGCTCTTTCTTTGAGAGTTCTGGAGGAAATTCGCCAGTTTCTATGAAAGTTTTGATGTTGTAATACCAAGGCTTTTTCCTTTGCTCAGCTTGGTTTACTTGTTCCGCTGGAATGAAAGCAGGTTGGTCAAGTCTGCCAATTTCAAAAGAGCGACAAGATTCTCCATTTTTGAATGCTATAATGGAGCCTAAACTGGCGAGACTATCGGCTACTTGATTAAAATCTCTCTTGATGTGGAATAACTGAAATTCTTCAAACTTGCTGACAAGAGCTGAAACAATCTTTTGATAGGGAAACAACTTCTGATCTTTGACCTGCCATTCGGCTCGAACTTGATTGACAACAAGTAATGAGTCACCGTAGGCATGTACTCTCTTGACATTGAAGTCTAGTAGAATCTTTAGACCTTGAATTAGGGCTTCATATTCAGCCATATTATGAGTGCATTGAAAATCTAACTTGAGGGAAAATGGAATCATCTCCTTCTCAGGAGTGATTAATAAAATTCCGATGCCTATTCCGGCCATATTCTTAGAACCATCGAAAAATAGATTCCAGACTGGAGATTGCTGGATATTACAAATTTGCTCATCAGGGAAGTCATCTTCGGCTTTCACCTCTTCTACTAGAGGAAAATCTGCCAATTGATCTGCAATTGCTTGGCCTTTGATTGATTGTTGTGAAACATATTCTAAGTCATACTGCATCAATAAGACTTGCCATTTGGCGACTCGTCCGCTGAGAAAAGGTTGCTCCAAGATGTATTTGAGAGGATTGAGTTTAGACAAGATTTTGACTTCTGATGCCAACAGGTAGTGTCTTAGCTTCTGACACATCCATACCAGAGCTAGGCAGGTCTTCTCTATATGAGAGTATTTCTTTTCATAATCTATGAAAGTCTTACTCACATAATAAATGGCGTGCTCTATCAGGCTGCCTTCTTTGTATTGTGCCAAGAATCCGCCACATGCGACTTGATTGACTGAGATGTATAACAGAAGAGGTTTTCCCAATTCTGGCGGCTTCAGGATTGGAGGATTGAGAAGATACTTCTTGATTCTATCGAACGATTGCTGACATTCTGGTCCCCATTCGAATTTCACTCCTTTTCTGAGCAAGTGGTTGAAAGGTTCACAGCTCATCGCCAAGTTGGAAATAAATCGCCGGATTGATTGCATGCGTCCCTGAAGGCTACGCAACTCTTTGAGATTTTTCGGGGGTGGCATATCAATGATAGCCTTGGCTTTGGCCGGGTCAACTTCAATTCCCTTTTTACTGACCAGAAAACCCAACAGTTTGCCTGATTCGACTCCAAAGACACATTTTTGCGGGTTAAGCCTTAACTTGTAAAGAATGAGTCTCTTAAAGACTTGATCAAGGGCTTCGAGGTGATCTTCTCCCTCTTTAGATTTCACGAGAATATCATCAACATACGCATCCATGATTTTGCGCATTTGATCATGAAATATAACAGCCATTGCTCGTTGATATGTTGCTCCAGCATTCTTGAGCCCAAAAGGCATAACCGTATAGCAGAAAGTGCCCCAAGGCGTAGTAAAGGAAGTTTTAGATTGGTCGCGGGCGGCCAACTTAATCTGGTTGTAGCCGGAATATCCATCCATGAAGGAGAACATGGCGTGTCCTGCTGTGCTGTCAATCAAAAGATCAATGCTTGGCAGTGGATAGTCATCTTTCGGAGTTGCCTTATTGAGATCTCTGAAGTCTATACAAATCCTGACTTTGCCGCTTTTCTTTGGGACAACGACGATATTGGCTAACCAATCTAGATAGTCAATAGGTCAGATAAATCCTGCTTTGAGCAGATCTTCAAGTCCTTCTTTGACTTGTTGCTCTATTCTAGGATCCATTTTTCTCAGCTTTTGCTTAACTGGCTTAGCATCCGGCTTCAAAACGAGTCGATGTTCGACCAATTTGGGATCTAAACCCGGCATATCTTCATATGTCCATGCGAACACTTCTTCATGCTGCTTGAGAAAATTTGTAAGTCTTTCTTTCTCTTCCGGACTTAGACTGATACCGATCTTGAGAATCTTGGGATATTCCTCTGAGCCGATATTGACATCTTCAGTAGGATCTTGTACTAGAGCAGATGGTTCATCTTGCTTCTGAACTGAGGTGAATTCTGGTAATTCCTGAAGAGACGGGTCAAATTCTGCATAATCATCTAACTGCTTTGCAACCTTGTTGTCTCCTGTGCTTGCTTTGACTCGGTGAATTGCTGCCGATTTCTGGAAAACCTTTGGATTGATAACGAGTTTCTTGATTGCTCGGGAAGACATTCCTGAAATTTTGGATAAGAAATGTGATTCAGGAAAAATCGTCCATCATACGACAAACCCTCAAAAAGAATTATGCATAAAATGACATTGAGTTATAAAATGAGAATGTAGAGACAAAAGAGGCAGATGGCACCCAGATAAACAGAGAAAATTGACATTTTATTGATTTGAATTGATAAAAGACATGGAGACATTTATTTTGAAAGGAATAGAAGGAAATGCAACAACGATTCTCAATGTGCCCCTCTGACAAAAACAGTCTTCTTTGGTGAGTTTCCGCCGAAAAACCCTAATCCTGCCCTGTGGGGACGATGCTTTTGGATTATTGGCTCGACACGACCATCTTCATTTTTGCCCAGTCCTTTAAACGGTTGATAACCATGCTTCAGAAGTAAGTCAAATCCCTTTCTTGCTTTCATGAATTGTGGAAACAATGGATGATCTTTGACAGTGTCGTAGCTGACACGACCTCCAACTTTGAAGAACTTGGGACCTTTCCATCGGGTCATGGCTACAGTGTGCAAGGATAATTCTGATGTTGCCTGGAATATCTCCTGACTTTCTTTGAGACTGATTTCTTCATTCTCTCTGATGCTAGGAATATCTGCAGTAAATGATGGTCGAGGTATCATAGGCTGTGGGAGCCTTTCTTCTGGGTCCTCTCCGAGCACAGTTGTAATCATTCCACCTTTTGACCATTTTACGCATTGATGTAAGGTGGAAGGCACTGCATTTGCATTATGAATCCATGTCCTTCCGAGCAGCAAATTGTAGGTGGGTGGCACATTGACCACATGAAAAAGCACGGAATGTACCGAATAATTAATGAATACTTCCAGGAATATCTTCCCTTTAGCCGTCTGACCATGATTGTCAAACCCATAGATGGTAATAGGGTCTGGAATGTATTCTTCTTCCTTAATAACTAGCGCCTTTGCGGTCATTTCAGGACATATATTGAGGCTGCTACCTCCATCTACTAGCACATGGGGTACTGTCATTCCCCTGACCCGAACGACGATGTAAAGAGCATTATTGTGAAAGGAATGAGGCTTTGGAAGGTCCTCATCTGAGAAAGTGATCGGCGCATTAGTCATGGCTGAATTCACAATTTGTGCCATGTCTTCAGGAGTGGTACTGGGCTTAACTTTGATTTTTCTGAGCAGATCGTCCAGTACTTGCTGATGCTTGCAGGAACTTTTGGCCAAGTCAAAAATGGAAATATTGGACAAAGCGGTCAGAGGCTTCTGACTTGAATTCCCCGGCTTGGGCTTGATGATTTGATTGAGAAAATCAGGAAGTCCCTTTGACTTGGGGACTGACTTTACCGATGCTTCGGAGACTTTCATCTTACCCAATGCTGAGATTAGATCCATTTTCTTAGAATCAGGAGTTGCTTGTCGAAGTACTGATACCTGATGTTGAACTTGAAGATCTTGTGCAGAACATGGCTTGATGCGCTCATGTGGCAGAAATGGTTGGGCAGATACTACTGCTGTGGTGTGTGAAGGAAAAGGCTGCTTAAGAATGTCCATTTTTTCTTCTTCTTCTCCTTCTACCAATAGATTTTTATCGATAAGATCCTGCACAATGTTCTTGAGAACGAAACAATTCTCAGTGCTGTGTCCCACTGTTCTGTGGAACTTGCAGAATTGATCCTTCCATTTCCCCATAGGCACAGGGGGATCAGCCAACCTCGATAATTTGACCATTTCCTTCGACAACATATACTCGAGCACATCTTCGAGTGATTGATCGAGAGGAGTGAATTTTCGATCATAACTCCATCCTTCATGTTTAACTTTTTCACGCAATTTAGGCCCTTGGTCTTGCTGAGAAGGCTTGCTGAACTGAGGAACAGGCTTCATTTTCTGATCTCCTTTATTGTTGGGATTGCCTGCGCCGTAACAGTAATCTTTCTTCTGCCCTTTGTACTGATTTCGGCTATTGTTGTTATTATTGTTGGCAGAGAAGGTGAAGTGAGCTTTCTTCTTCTGCTCACCTTGGGGGTTATTTTTGGAAAAAGTGAAGCCTTCATAGACTCCATTTTCTACGCTCAGCTCGAGCCATTCTGCTCGCTCAGTTAATTCAATGAAGGTCCTGGACGGTGCGGTAGAGATTAATCCTCTTAACGGCTGCGAAAAGTTATTGAGGATTAGGGACAGGGCGTGCCTTTCTGAAATGGGATCTCTCATTTTATTACAGGCTGACCTCCACCTGTGAATGAAATCCCGTGCTTTTTCATTCTCATTCTGCCTCAGACTGCAGAGATGACTTAATGTCGGGAGCGCTTCTGTATTGAACAAAAAGCGTTCAATAAATAAATTCACCACTTTATCAAACTCCTTGAGCTCGATGGGATTGATATGCTCAGCATACCATTTAGCTGCAACTCCTTCCAAGCTACGAGGGAAACACAGGAACAGTGCTCTGTTATTTCTCTTGAATCTTGAGCACTCTGCGAAGAAAGTGGCGAGATGGGCTTTCGGATCGCCAGAACCATCGAACTTGATAAATTTTCGGGGAAGGTTTTCGAGATTATCATCCCCTTCGAGGCCGTCATAGAAGTCCTCACTGGTGAAGACTTTCTTGCCCTTGTCACGGGCTTGGAGATCCTTAACAACTCGGGCCATTTCCCTGAATTGCGACTGCAGGGGTTCTTCTGTAACTTGATTCTTTGCTTTGCGGCTCCTCCTTTGTTCTCGGCCACGTTTCTGAAATGCCGGAGGTACCTCATATTCTTCCTCAGTGTCTTCAGTTGATTCTGATTCATCTGAGATTTCTTCTGACTGAATCTGCTTTTTGGGAGCCTTTTTATTCTTGTGCCCGTGGAGCTTTTCTCTGAATTGATTTTTTTCTGCACTAGTCCCAGCCTGTTCACTCATCATTTTATTCATCATCTTTCGGAACATGGCATACATTTGAGGGTCTATGCCGTCATCCTCTTGTTGCTGCTCTTGGCTCTTCTCGGATCGGGGGGAGCCCATCTCTTCTTCTGAGGCTGACAAGTGTTGCGATGCCGTTGTTCTTTTGCCTGATCTTGTCTGAACCATCAAATGTTATGGATGCTCTCAGATTTTGCTGTGGATGCTCTTCTGTAGGGCAAAGACCTGATTAGATTATGAAGGAATTGGCTTTTGGAAAAATATGGTAGACAATTTGAAGAAGATATCCCATTACTAGGGACAGAGTCGTCGCGAGAATCACGACAATTGTGTTGTCAATTCTTGGCACGAGAAACAAACAACGAAAATATGCCTTGTTACCTAGGCGAGGTCATCAAGCCATAATAGAAAAAGAGAGAATCTTATTAAAATGAGAAAACATGATTTTATTGATCTTGACAAAGAGGTGGAGGACAGACAATTTGCCACCATTCACGATAATCAGCAGACACTCTAGGACCAGGAAAAATTTTAAGAGAGACAAAGGAATCCCAGCCGTAGCGGGCAGAATGATAGGCCCCGGACCATTGCGCGGAAGTGAGATCAAACTCTGCCACAACACCTGATAACAATCGGGCTTCGACGTACTGCTGTCTCTGGGAGAACTGCCGGACACACCTCTCTGGTTGGTAGTAAGTGCAGAAGAATGGGCCCAGTAACTTGAACCTCTTACCATAAGCATAGGTGTATCTAGGAGGAGATAGTTGTCGATCAAAATAGTCCCATACCACATCATCTTCTTGAATGTTGTTGATCATAGACCGGTACTGGGCCACTGGAAGGAGCTCTTGTCCATTGTATCTAAAAGAGCTTGCTCGGGATGGAACATGCTGAAAGAACCAGGATTGAAGCGCATAGATACATCCTTCAACTAAGATAGATTCTCCAAGTGAGAATCGAGTCAGACCTCGATATAGGAAGGCGAGCGCTGCCATGGCTATAGAAAGACGATTGGTTTGCCGACTTCCCCATCTTCTCATAAGCTGGATTATTCTGATGTCCATGTAATTCTGTCCATCTGGGAAGAGGGATAATCCTACAGTGCACAGAACCATTGCATTCTGAATCCTTTCTCTGGCTGTTCTTGATAGTGAGCTGACTTCGACGAAGGTCCCGTACTGGCGGTATAACTCTAGTAGGTCAACATATTCATTTCCTTCTAACTGGATCAGGGGCCAAGATCGGCGGCCTGTCATACGAGCTAAGGAGTCTCGGGGGTCTAAACCCTTGACATTGATGAAGAATTGATGTTCTAATGGATCGCTTGGCTGACCGGTTGGTTCTGGCAACCCCATGATTTCTGAAAATTCATCCATTAAAACGGTCACCTCTCCCCATGGGAACCAGAAGGTGCACGTCCGAGGATTCCATCGCTCCGCCATTGCATGGATCAAGTTGCCATTGATGGTCTGCTTTCCGACTGCTGACGCCAGTTCTAATCCGCACTCGCTCAAATGGTCCGGGAACATTCGGGAAAAGCTCTTTAGCCAGGAATAATACCACCGTTGAATGAAAGTTCCGGTGCTAAGGGCTCGATGTTCAGGACGACCTTGTCGCACCTCGAAGGAGATGTGACCTTCAGGAAAGATAGGATCGACTTGACTGGATGCCATCGAACTGAAAATAGAGAAAGACTCAGAATGAGACTTAGGAAAATATGAGAAATTTTGAAAAATTTTGCAGGCAGGATAAAATGCAGCTAGAAATTTGAGATCCAGTGGAAAGGTAGAATGTAAAATCACCTGGAGTTTTGAAAAAAATTGGATATTTGGGAAAATCTTCCAGGGTTTGAGAAAAAAAAGACCTTGTGGAAAATAAGGATATTTTTAAAAAAGACCTAATGAGTTGAAAAATATTGGGAAATATAAAGAATTGAAGAAATAACACCCATACAATCACATCCTGCACAAACATTTATGCGCATACAACATTCCCTAAAAGGCTGACTCTAGATGCATCAATTTGAAAATAGTTGTAGGACTTTAATCCTAACTCTAGGTTTAGATCATCTTCGTCCAATCCAGTTATGCCGATATACCCAAACCGAAATTCGAGGTACGTGGCATATAATTTCAACTCCGGTTCTAAGGTAAGGTTTTCCAACATCCTTGAGCGCCTACCGATATACTTCGGACTGTGGCCCGCGGTACGTGGTAGGGGGGTGTTAACCCAAATCATTGGCCCAGTTGTGAGGCTCTGTCCCGAACTAGGGTTCTGGAAGAGAGCCCAGCAACGTGAAGACCGGGTAATAATAGGTAATGGAGATTTTGAAAAATGATCACATGCCAGAAATAGAGGGCTCTAAATCCTAGAGAGATAGACTTTGAAAATCTTTGAAGAAGCATACATTGTTTGCATTCAGATCCTAAATTGAGGAGAGTTGTATTTAGACCTAAGTCTATGGGAACATGAAAATATCTCCTCAATCGGGTCCTACCAAACCATGCCTAGTCTATATGCAATCAGTGTCAGCTAGGTCAAAATCTAGGCTCCTAGGCTCACATGATATTGAAAGTAAAAGCTGACATTTTGTGAACATAATTTCGATAATTGAACTAAGTCAAGCACAATTTTAGTCAGACAAGGACAGGTCCCATCTCGGTCGCCAAACCCGTTATCGTCGCGAAAATTTTCCCCCGTCTTCCCTTCCTTGCGAAAGGGAGAGGGAAACGCTTTCGCGATTCAAACTTGACCGGATTTTGGAAAATGTTTTTGAAATACTCGCCTCCGTTTTGAAAATTACGGGAACATCCATGGGATGGAGCTCGACCTGTCGGTACGAGGTTCGACCATTCCTGCCGCCTTTAACAGGGGTAATCGAACCAAGGACCAAAATTGTGCTTGACTTAGTAAAATCATCGAAATGGTGTTCTATCCTAAATGCACAGAGAATTCAGGCATGTGCTATGCAATTTTGTAAAATGCAAGTTGGAAAATATGATGTATGCTTAGAAAACATTTGGAGTTGAAAAGCATTTCTCAGGAAAAAGATGGAAATCAATCTCTCAGAAAAACTCAGACGAAGAAGGTTTGAAATCTCGGGAAAGTTTATAAAGACTTAGAAAATTTTGAAGAAGTGAGAATCTTGAGAAAGTTTAAATGAGAATCTCGGGAAAATTTTGAGAAAGCTTATAAAGACTTAGAAAATTGAGCATCTCAGGACAATGTTGAGAAAGATTAGAAAGACTTGCAAAATGAGAATCTCAGGAAAGTTTTAAGAAAATTTATAAGGACTTGGAAAATGAGAGTCTCAGGAAAATTTTGAGAAAATTTATAAAACTTGGAAAACTATGAAGAAATGAGTATCTCAGGAAAATGGGAAGAATTCCTGAGAAAAGATGATCATTTGAAAAGGAGAGCATTTGTCGGGATAACTCGGACTTTGAGAATTTTCTCAAGGAAATGATAGAAAATTTATAGAAAATTCTTTGGAGAAAGAAATTCAAAACTTAGGAAGTTGAATTCCTGAGAGTCTTGTCTTTTGAAATGTTGGAAAATCAACTTGGGTTCTTGAGAAAGATGAAAAATTCCTTTTGAAAAGAATCTTAAGAAAATAACATTTTCAAAAAAAAATCATAGGAAAACTTTGATTTGGAAAATCCAACTCCGAATATCATCATAGTTTCTTGAGAAAATCGATTCCATGAAGTGAAAATCTTTTGAGAAAATCATGAGAAAAATGAATGATGCAGATGATTTGAATGAATGAATGCACTTTGAAAAGATTTCTGAAAATTTTATTGGAAAATGTGGATTAAGCCAAAGTAAATCCTTCATATATTCTGACTGTGGCCATGAATATATTCAGGGTTTATTTGAGTTAATTCACAATATTTGGAAAACATTGGAAATATGAGGTGCATTTTTAAGATAGCCTAAGAGTGTAGGCTCAATGTGACTGGTAGAGAGATGATGGATCTGGGTTTTGTCCATATTCCGACTAGGGCCGTAAATATGGACTCCACCGAGTTCATCAACTCTCTAAGAGTTGGTGCACGTGCCATTCGTGTTCATCCACGGTGGGTTTTGAAAATTGAGATATATGCATCATAGAATCAGGATATTACTGAAATCAAACTATATGAGATGCGGCCTAATCTAAGCAGTAAAAGTAACTCTTATTCCAAGGTTTACATTGGATTATTACATTTCATAACATAAAAAAAAAAATGAAATGGAGCCAAGGAATCAGCATCTTCTAGCTTTTCCTGCAAAATGAGAGTTAGTACAAAATAAACAAGGAAATGGACATATATACTATATACAACAAAGATATATATATAGGTAAATATAGAAATACTCGAACTTATGATGGATGATGTATGATAATGAAGATATATTTACAAAGAATAAGAGACAAGGAAAATATATGTAATGACAAGTACACATGAAGGGATGTATATATATGTATCTAAGTATGTATACATGTATATATATATATATAGACATATATATATATATATATATATATATATATATATATATATATATATATATATATATATATATATATATATATATACACATACATATAGGTAGTTATACAATAAATATACATATACATAGGTATATATATATTTATAATGAGAAAATATATATGCTAATGGAAATTACATATAATGGGTAAAACCAGAAATTACAGGTATATATAGTTTCTGTAGGCAATTTTACACAGCCGTATTTCCCAAATTACGAAGTAATTTTCGATAAAAATGGGTATGGAGCTTCCCCATATATCAATAACAAAGCATGCAAAAGATGGTCCATAAAGCCTGAATGGATATTAAAATATTTATCCATGAACATGGCTCATTTTCAAGACTGCACACCTGCAGAAAAGAGAATGAGTAAGGATACAAAGGTGATACTACAAGTGATAGCTGTGTCAATAGGTGGACTATGACTAAGGTAGACAGATGAAGGGTAGCTGTAGATGAGCATCTTAGTGCCATATGGTAATATGAACAGGCATGATAGGGATGCTATGAATGTTGGGCCTACAGGGATAACTTATGTAATAGCTGAAAAGAGCAATGGAGTTTACATATGCTTCCCAATAACATAAGTGTAAACCAATCAAGACATCTAAATCACTATAAATAGCTGGTTTACCAGGGAAAATAAGATGAAGTTTTAACCTACCAATATGCAGATTCTAGGACGATTTCCAGCAAAAATAAAAACTATCAATATATACAAACCAATGGGAAACTGCAGTTATCATCTGCTATCTTGAAACAAGCAACTAAAAGTCTGCCAAAATATTATTTGAGGAACAATACAACCAACATCAGCCAAAATGAAACTAGAGGGACATCAATCAAACTGATAAAACACACCATTCAAGTAGCTTTTAGCAACCTTCGGCTGATAAAACACACAGAATTACCTCTTTCTTATAAGCTATTCTCTAAAAAAAAAAAAAAAATAGGAAAAACAATCACTGTTGTGATCTACTGCTAATGAAAATACAAGTAGTCTTAAAAACATGGTTTATTACAGAAGGTTTAAGGGGAAATGAGGTGCAGGAACAAGATGAAAGAGAAGTGTTGTGTTAAAATTCTGAACATGGTGAGAAATATACCATCGTGATGTGCAGAAAATTAACAAAATACAGAATCAAACAGGAAGAAATGAAGTTCGAACATTTTGAAAACAGAGATATCACTTCATTACCGTGAATACCATCGCCTAAAAAGATTGGATTTCTGCAATGAATAAGATATATCCGAGCCAAAAAAATAAAAAATAAAAATTGCAAATACTATGTTAGAGGAAAAGAGTAAATCACATGATGTATGTTGGCCTCAGCTGCAATAGGCCATTGACATTATTGCAGAGCATATAACATCGATGCTACTATTGGTAGCTCAAAGATATACAATGCTGCATTTTTGGGGTGAATCAGGGAAATAAGGAATGAGAAAAGGTGAGAACCAAAGAAAACTGAGTAAGGAAAGGGGAAATAGCACCGATCAACAGGGGAATGACTCACCGTGAATCAAATGAAAGGTGTCTTCTTGTGGATCCACTGCGGCTGGGCTGAAGGCAGATGAGGGGACGTTGGCTGGAGTTCCTGCTGGATTTCTGCTGCTGTGTGACCTACGGCTGGCTTAAAGGAAAGAGGGAGCAAAATTTGCAGATCTGGGTCCAGAAAGAGAAAAGGCTCAGATTACCCTCTTTCTCCTGCTGGAAGTAAGGGAAACGGACCCTCCAAAGGGCTTCCAGCCGATAGAGGTGTGGAAAGTTGCAGTTGGAGGCCTGCCCCCTGTTAGCCGAGATGAGCAGAGGCTAAAAAGGATTCGCCTTCCTGCTAGGAGAAGGGAAAAGGCTTCACGCTGGACTTCCTCTGCTGGTGGGCTGAGGAAGGTGCGGGAACACGCTGGATCTTCTGTTGGCTGAAGGATGGTGGGTTGAAGGCTGAATGAAATGAGTTGAAGAAGATGGGAATGACGCTAGTGGAGGTGTTGCAGACGTTGGCTGGGGATGCAGACGTTGGCTGGGGATGCAGACGTTGGCTGGGGATGGAGGAATGGATGTCAAGATGGTGTCCGGTGGTGGCTGAAGAAGGATATCCGATAGCTGCTGTTGATGGGCTCCAGAAAATCTGCTGCCCAGCTGGATGTGCGGCCGGGGGTTGAAGATGTCTTGAAAGAAATCTGTTGAAGGTCCCCTACTGGCCTCGCCCCCCTTTGCTGAAGATGGCCCCTCTCCTCAAAATGGTTGGCTGAAGCTCCAAAACGCCTCTTTCTTTCCTCCTTTGGCTCCCTACCAAAAAAAATCGAAAACCCAAATCAAAAGATCCTCCTCCTTTCCTTCGTGAGTGTCTCCCTTTCTAAAGAAGAAAAACTTTCCTTTCCTCTACAAAAGCAACGCATCCCCTTCCCCTTAATGAGGTTCCGTTAAAAAAAAAATTTGAAAATTTTGTTGAAAATTTTTGCAAAGGCATGAAACCGATGCTTCATTGTTTTGAAAGCTTGCTATTTTAAAAGAGGCGCCTCTTTTTTTTTTTTTTTCAAAATTTTGTTTCATTTACCTAAGTTTTAGGTAAAAATGAAAATTTTTTACTTTAGGAAATTTGGCTGTGCCATTAAGGCTGCCTCTTTCTAAAAAAAAAAAAAAAATAATAATAATAATAATTAATTAAACAAATAAAAAGAAAACAAAATAAAAAGTGAGAATTGAAATAAATGAGAGGCTTTTATGGAAATGCCACCTCAACCTACTTTTAAAATCCTTTTGAAAATAAAGGTTTGTTTTGTTTTTGAAAGTCTTTTATTTTCAATTGGGGTGTCACATGTGTGTGATCCCACTAACTAAAAAAATAAAAATAAAAAAAAATAAAAATAAATAAGAAATGAAAAAGACAATTTTGCAAATTGGTATGAACTCCGGGTGGGTTCCACTTGAGAATAAGATACTTACCTGCGAGTCTGAGTATGATGCTAGTTCAAAGGCGGGTCCCGCTCCATTTATTTGAAAATACGAGATAAAACATTATTTGCTTTTCAAGAATTTGGAAGAAATTGGGTTTTCAGGGCAAAAATATGGATAAATGTAAAAACAAAATTCGTAAAGAGATTTAAAATCTTTTGCGATAAAATCTTTAAAATCAAAATCCAAACATCCAGATTGTTTTCTTGAGAAAATTTTTGTAATTCAAAGTCCTGGGGGTAAAATGGGAAAAATTGGCAATTTTGAAATCCCAGGGTTTTAAAAATCAATTTGAAAAAGTTTAAAAATCAAATCTGGATGGACAATTTTGAAACTCAGGAGTTTTGGATCTCAAAATGACATGCTGTGCAATGAAATGATGCAATGCTATGCAAAGACATTTTCTATGAAATGTCACTCTGAGCTCGGACTTGGAAATTTTACCTTTTGGTCCAGAAAAAGGATTTTGAAATTTTGCCATTTGAAGATGTCTCTGAACCTAAATATAGAGATTTTGAGGCTCAAGAATGAAATTTTGGACCTTCTGCAAGGTTCAATCTTGGAAAATGACCATTTTGCCCTTCATTGCTTCTGGAGAACTGAAATGTGTCGATTGAGGGCGATGTCAAGAAGTGAGTGAAAATTTGGGGTGTTTACACATATCCTGACAAAAGATGTTTTATTGCAAAAAGAAGGTAAGGAATATAGAGAAAAGGAATTTTGAAAATAGATGGCAAAGATTTAAGACTTGAAGAATTTGTAGGCAGGATCAAAAAAATTTGAAGAAAATAAGAGAAGAAAAGGAAAAATACACTTGGGTTTTAAAACAGAGGAAATTTTGAAATATATACCTAGGGTTGTTAGAAAATATAAAAATATCATACAATCACAGATGTACAAACAAAGATGCACAAACAACACTCCCTAAAGCTGACTCTAAATGCAATATTTTGAAATGGCTTGTAGGACCTTAATCCTAACTCTAGGGTTCAAATCATCTGATTTCAATCAAAATATGCCGATATACCCAAGCCGAAGCTCAAAGTACGTGGCATAGAAATATTCCTCCGGTTCTAAGGTAATGGCTTCTCAACATCCTTGAGCACCTACCGATATACCTCGGACTATGGCCCTTAGGTACGTGGTAGGGGGGCGCGAACCCAAATAAGTGGTCCAGTTGTGAGGCTCTCTCCCGAACTATGGTTCAGTGAGACAGCCCAACAACGTGAAGACTGGGACAATATAGGTAAGGAGGTTTTCAAAAATATGCTCAACATGCAAGAAATCAGATGGCTCTAATGCAAGTCCTAAAGAGATAGATTAAAATGAAGAGAAGCATACACTTGCATACATTGTTTCGCATTCAATCCCTAAAATTGAGGAGAGTTGTATTTCAGACCAAAGTCTAATGTGAGCATGAAATAATCTCCTCAATATGGTCCTACCAAACCATACTTAAATCTTATATGAAATGATGTCAGCTTAGGACAAAATCTAGGCTCCTAAGGTTTGCATGGAGATGAAGCTGACATTTGAAGAATAAAGACTTAGATAATATCAAAGCAAAGCAAAGGAAAATACATTAAATTCGACAGGACGAAGACGAGTCCCATCACAGTTGCCAAATTTGTGATCATCGCAAAAATTTTCCTCTCGTAATATTTCTCTCTCTTCCTTCTTTTTTCCTTTCCATCCTTTATTTCCTCCTTTTTGAAGGGAGAAAAATAAAAGACAGAAAAAGACGAGAGAAGAGAAAAGAAGAAGAAAATAAGAGAAAGAGGAACTTTTTTTTTGCGGGGTCTCACTTGACCTTAATTTTGAAGATATATATTTTTTAAAAATAACTCACCTCCGTTTTGAAATATTTGCGGGAAAACTGGAAGACGGGATCCGTTCGTCGGTATGAGGTTCGACCGTTGCTGGCGCCTTTACCAGGGGTAATCGAACCAATGGTCGAATTCATGCCTTTTGCTTTGCTAAGAAATTATCTAAGAACTTATCCTAAGTCTAAATGCACAAAGAATCATGCTTGTGTGATGCAAGGATGTATGCTCTTTTTGAAAATGATTTGAAAAAATCCCAAGTGTTTCTGAGATGAATCTGATAATAGAGTGATGAAATAATTTCTAACTTTAGAACTTTAAGATTTTAAAGTTCTAAGTATTTAGAATAATCAGAGTTTGAGAATAAATCTTGACTTTGAAAGGAATGATTCTGAAGCTGAGATAAAAGGAGAAAAAAAGAAATTTTAAAGTCATAAATGGACTTTGATTCAGAATAGAGATGAAATGGAATTAAATTCTAACTTTGGAGTTTGAAATCAAAATGAAATGTGGGAAATCTAAATAGAATTTGAGAAATGGGATTGATTTGAAGGTTAGAATTCAAGATGGAATTTGGATCTGAAGTCTGAGATCCAAGGTGGATTTGGACTCTGGACCCTAAAATGGATTTTCGATCTGAAGTATGAGATTCGAAATAGAACTAGGTTCTGGATCCTAAAATAGAATCTGGATATGAAGTCTGAGATCCAAAGTGAAATTGGATTCTGGATCCTAAAGGGACTTCGGATCTGAGGGAATTGGATTCTGGATGAAATTTGGACTTGGGATCCAATATGGAACTGGATTCTGAATGAATTTTGGATCTGAAGTTTGAGATTCAAGGTGAAATTGGGTTCTGGATCCTAGAATGGGTTTTGGATCTGAAGTCTGAGATCCAAAAAGTGAAGGTTTATACTTGGAAATCTGGATCCAAGTTGGGATGAGGATTCTAACTTTGGATTTTGGAAGTCTGAATGGGACTTTTGAAGATGGATCTGGGTTTTGGAAACCCAGATTTAAAGTTTAAGAAGGGTCAAGTTTTGAGCTTTAGGATCAATCTCAAACTATGATTTTGAACCTAATTTGAAATCAAAAGAGGTTTCAGAGTAAAATTAAACTTTGAAAGATGGAATTTTGAGATATCTGAATTGAATTTGATTTTGAATTTGAATTTTGAAAATAAATCTTGGAATTTCAAGTTTGATTTGAGAATGAAATTTCGAATATACACATGGATTTCAAAATTGGATTTTTTGAAGCTTGAATTTTAGAAAATGAATCAAGAATTTCAAAGTTAAATTGAACTTTGAATTTGATTTCAAAGTCAAAAATTTGGACTTTGAAGATGAGATAGAATTAATGAATTTGAAATGGAATTTGAAGAAAAGACAATCACTTGGATTTTTGAAAAAGGGAATTTTGAAAATATGATGTCATTTTATCCTAAATGATGAATGAAAAAGATTTGAAATTGGATTTTGAAAAAAAAAAAACTATTCCATTCTTTAAATGAATTAAGAATGAGGTTGAAAATATAATATATCCCTGACTATGGTCATTGAATATATTATATAATCATCATATTTAAATTCAAATGAAGAATAAAATATATTTTTTTGTGCTTTTATAAAATTTAAAATAAAATTAATTCTCAATATACCTTGACTATCGCCATTGGTATATATATTGAATTAATTTTAAATTAAATTCTGATAAAAGGAAAAAATATTTAAAGCAAATATGATGATTTTGAAAAGGGATCCAGTGTGGATCCAGTATTATTTTATAAAAGATAAAAATTCTAAGTTTTGTTTACATCCTGACTATGGCCATTGATGTAAATCATCAACTTAGAATTAATTACCTCTTACGAAATGGTGCACGTGCCATTCGTGTTGCCATTTGTGAGAATTTGAGAAATAAAGACAAAAGATACATGAAAAATAAGCGAATTATGATATTTACAATGCTCATTCATTCTATCTAAAACAGGGAAAGTAAATTTTCACTAAGATCTAACTATTACAACATGTAATGGAGTTTTGAGTTATATAAGTCTCAAAAATGGAGAATAACACTCTTTACACATTTCCTGCAAAATCAAGTTTAGTACAAAGTGGAAAGTGCACATGAAAATGAAATAATACCTTATATGCAGGATAATGGAATACTCACATGTCTGAATAAAAAATGCACATAGGATTCATAGGGCTAAGTGTATGCATATTTGAGTTGTTCTATCCAGATGTACATAAGAATGTATTTGAAGGAAACATATATGTACCTATATTCCTATGACTAGAAAGCCTACATGAGAGTTAGGTGCATTTATGCATATATATATATATAAGTGCAGCTTGAAGTGCAGGAGGTGAGATGTGGATGGAGATGTCAGATAGCAAATATGGTGGCTGGAAACAATAAGAGTTAAATGGAATTTGGTGCAAAATAGATACTGGAATAACAATGACAATGGGTATAATAGGCAGCAGTGAAGAATACAGAAAATTTTGGAAAAGAGGGGTTGTAAATGCAGGCTGGATGAATAGTTGGATTTGCAGAAAACTTGGAACCACCGTAGGATTCAATGGAGCTATGCTGTTGGTGACTTGGTGAAGTAGTGGTGCTGGAGAGGTAACTGGCTACAACAAGGTTCAACACACTGGTAGGTGGCTGTATTGGGGGATGCAGAGTGATAAGGATGCAGCTACAATAGTGAGGTTGTGCTATGTAAGGCAAGGTGGCCAATGCAAGCATATCTGGTCATGAGCATGCCGTTAGCAGGTGGATGAAGTAGAGCAGTGAAGTCTTGGTATTGCTGCAATTGCAGCAAGTGGAACAGGGGATATACGGCTACTGTAAGAGCAATAGGTACAGCTGGTGAGTGGAGGTAGTGACTATAGATGACGATTTAGCTGCTATATGATACAACAAGGGCATGGGGAATGATGTGAAGGATGAACAATTACTGGAGTGAAGTTGATGCTGAACATCATGAGTAGGAATAGGTATTGAAGACATGTGAGGCTGGGTACAGGTCAGTGAAAGACATAGGAAAGTAATGGGCATATGTAATTTGAGAAATTCTAATGATGGGGAGATGCAGTAGGCCTATGATAGGTAAATTATGCAGAGGATGAAGTTGGGCAATGAATGTATGAGGTCTTTTTATAAAAGAAATGCAAGTTCTGGGTGGTACTGTTAATTTGCAGGAGGTGGAAATGGCCTCATATTATCAGCTACCTGCAAATAACAAGGGAAATGCAGTTATAGGTAGTGATATCAGTGAGGAAAGTATGCCTTCAACCCATATGACCTGAGCATCACTGTCCTTTAGGTTGTCAATTTCTAGAGGGATTGGAAACCTTAGGCTGGCTATTGATAAGAGGTGGGTTAGCTTTGCTGAATCGATAACTTGGCTCGAAACTTCATTGAGTGTGACTTCTGAACAGAATTGGAGATCCACTAGACAGATGACAGGAAATATAATCATGAGTAATCTCGGTTCGATTGATGGTCAAGTTAATTCAGGTGTTGTAAATCAAAACCTGGCTTAGTAATATGGTCAAGATCAATACCCGACTCGGCCATACGCCCAACAGGCTTATCCAAGGTTATCTTTAGGAACATCTACTGGGGCATCACAACTGTATGTTATAACTGCAAATAGTCCCACTGCCCGTGGGTCTCCAACTCAGGCTTATTCTAGAAATATTGTAGGAGCTGGTAAGCTGATTGAGCTTCTTCAGGTTGGAGCATGCTTATAAATACGAACCAAATGTTACACTAAGGACTGAAACAAACCATGAAAACATCAATTTATATCTGGTTAAATCATGGCTAGCAATATAAACTGATCTATGGAGCGAGCAACCGAATGGATTAGATGATTAATACAGAAAAGAAAGAAAAAAAAACGATACATATGTAAGAGAACTAGACAGAGATAATATGAAGAGAAAATTTCAGTAGACCAGGGATACAATCAGGTTTCAGGTTGGGCCAACAGAGGCATATAAAATGTATGTAAATGTACTCAACTCCTAACATAAATGACTAACGTGAATAAGGAAAGTAAGCTTAATGTAACATATTCTATAATCCTGCATGTAAGGAATTAACAACATAATATATAAAGGAAAACTAACCCTCTGAACACAAGAAAATACACAATGAAACTGAATTAACTATAGGGATTAACTATGTATAAGGTAACTAACATAAATATCATGATGAATCAAGGTTGGTATATTACAGTGATTAATCAGACTAGAGGAAAAGAAAGAAAAAAAAATAAAAAACTTGGATTAAGTCTGAATGTCACGTACATCCCAACTGCAGATTTTAGTTCGCCATACGATCAGAGACATAACCTGCGAGATTGACCCTACCCCCAGGCCATGCCATGACATACGACTGTGCTGGGATTTTCTATATAAAGACAAACCAACAGATTCAGTAAAACTGCAGAATAAAAAAAAAATGAAATATTTCCTAACCAGCATACTGTTCACCCATGAGATTTCATGCAAGAACACGAATGATCACCATATTGATGGCACGAAAAGACCATCACATTCTTGTAAAAGTTGAAATAGCCTTTGACGATCCTGTGTTCTTTATGTATTCTAAAAAAAAGAAGAAAGATCAATCCTGTAACAACGAGCTCCATTGTGACATATTCCCTGCCATTGAATCTAACCGGGATCTTCAACACAGATAATAACAAGAATTTTGGGAGAATGACGCTGTCATCCCCTCTATTACAACGAATGTATCCTTCAATTATGAACAGGTGATCCAATCAATGGGATGAGACCAAAATGCCAAGAATCATCTAAAAGGGGCTTCAAGACACAAACCTTACCATCATGATAAAACAACATCATCCAATACAAAGGAAAATAAAAGAAAGGAGCTTAGACTAAAGTCAAATGCGATGATCAGGCATTACATATGAGTGTGATGATGAAGATAAATGCGATAAAAGGAAAACGAAGGCAAAAATTAAACAGAGGGTTAGATGGATCGTGAAGGCAGAGGGATATATGCCATTAACCTAACTATGGGGATATGCATAATCATGAATCAACAATAGGAATGAAAATATAGGAAATCAAGCGGTAAACGTACATAAAAAATCTATGAAAATCGAGGCAAATCATAAATAAAGGACGAAAGAAAAGAGATAAGATGTTGGAATCGGGTTCCATTTGATTTTGCATATTGGTGGTCTGACATTGCTATGAGCAAAGCAATACCACGAGAAATGCTCTGAATGAGGCAACGAACAGGAAAAATAAAAAAAAATGAAATATAAGTATAAAAAATTAGAAAGAAAAAGGGGCTTACCGTAGCCGACTGAGAAAGGGAAACCTCTTGTTTTCCTGATGGATCTTTTCACCGATTATGTGATTTTACGGAGAATCTGGTTTTGCAGAGGAATATGGTTAGTCGTCTGATGCCTTCTGCGACCTCCTTCCTCTTGATGTTGCAAGGTTTTTGAAGGATATATGAAAATAATGTCATTTTATTATGAGACTCCTCTGGTTGTTCAGATGATCGATCGGTTGACGCCAATGAGGAGGGTAAAATGAAGAAGAGGGGAAGAAGAAAAAGGGGAAGAAGAAAGAGGGGTGTTGGGGTGATAACGGGTGCATGGAAGGTTTGCCTCTGCCGATTCTTAAAGAAGAGGAAGAAGAATCTCGAAGGGAGGTTTGTTGTTGGAGATGAAGGGTATAGGGAGGATCCGGGAGATAGAGGGTTTGGGAGGTGGCTGAGAGAGAGAGTCCAGAGAGAATGGAGGGGGTGGTTCCCTTTTTCCTCTTTTTCCTTATGAAGCAAAACCCTAAAAGAGGGTTTTGCAAAAGGCCCCTCTTTGATTTTCAAATTTTTACAAAAAAGGGCTCCCGAGGTTTTTAGCAAAAATTGATTTTTAAACTCATTTGTTTTTCTCGTAATTTTCCCATTTTTTTTTTTGGTTTTTGTGTTATTTTTCATTTTTTTTATTTTTAGAATAAAATCCTAAAGTTTATGAGAAAACAAAGATTAAAACTAATTTTTTTGTGTTTTTGCAAATAAATATTTACAAAAGGGAATTTTTCTGAGAATTTAAAAGCTATTTTGAGAAAATTTATTCAGAAATGTGTTTGGATCCGGATTTTGGAGGAAATAAGGATTTAAAGTACTGGATTCATATCCGGAATTAATTTTGAATATACCAATATGGAATTTAATTCAGAAAATCTGAAGAATGACTGAAATTTAGCTTTGAAATTGCTTTGATTTTCTCAGAAAACGGGGTTAGGGGCAAAAGGGTCATTTTTACAAAATTTTAAAAAATTTGGGGTGTTCACACCTTTACAATCAAGTATGCACATACAACATTTTCTAAAAGCTGACTCTAGATGCACCAGTTTTGAAATAGCTGTAGGACCTTAATCCTAACTCTAAGGTTGAGATCATCTGTGTTCAATCATGCTATGCCTATATACTCGAGCCAAGGCCCGATGTACGTGGCATAAAATCAATTTCTCCGGTTCTAGGTTCAAGTTTTCCAACATCCTTGAGCACCTTTCGATATACGTTGGACTATGGCCCATGGTACGTGGCAAGGGGTTTTCACCCAAATAGGTGGCCCAGTTGTGAAACTTTGTCCCGAACTATGGTTCTGGAAGAAAGCCCAGCAACGTGAAGACTAGGTAAAGATAGGTGGGGTGGTTTTTGAAAACATGATCACATGCAAGAAAATCAGAAGGCTCTAAAACCTAAAGAGATAGAGATTTTAAAAATTTCGAAGAAGCAAACATTGTTTTCATACAAATCCTAGATTGAGGAGTGTTGTATTAGACCTAAGTATATGTGAGCATGAATAATTCTCCTCAATATGGTCCTACCAAACCATGCCTAGTCTATATGCAATCCATGTCAGCTAGGTTCAAGTCTAGGCTCCTAGGTTCACATGATATCATGAAATAAAAGCTGACATTCCATGGAATACGATTTTGACAATTTGAACTAAGTTAAGCACACAATTGATCAGGCGAAGACAGGTCCCATCTCGGTCGCCAAACCTGTTATCATCGCAAAATTTTACTTTTGCAAGGCAAACTGACCTTTGAAAAAGTTTTTGAAAATAACTCACCTCTGGTTTTAAAATGAAGGATAATTTCGAAGAATGGGACTCACCTGTCAGTACGAGGTTCAACCGTTTTTGGCGCCTTTACCAGGGTTAATTGAACCAAGGATCAATTGTGTGCTTAGATTTGCTTGACTTGTCTAAATTGTGTTCTATTTCCTAAATGCACAAAGAATTAGGCATGTGCTATGAATTTCTGAAAATAGAGATTTAAAAACATGATGTTTGCTTTAAATATTGGAAATATTTGGAGAATTCTTGGAAAATAAGCCCTTTGAAAATCGTGAATCCTGATTAAGAGAATGCTTCTGAGAAAGTAAAATTAGATTTTTGAAGAAATCTTAAAGTTTTATGAAAATCGATTCTGAGAAATTTGAAATAACTTTGGAAAAACTTGATTTCTCTGAATTCAATCTTCGAAATTGAGTATATAACTTGGAAAATTGAATTTTGAACTTTGAAAAATACTTGAAATACCATTTGAAAACTCAATGTTTTTGAGAAAATCGATTTCTGAATAAGACTTAGGAAATTTTGAGAAAATGGTTTTCTCTGAATTGAAATTGGAGTTTGCAAATTGAATGAAATGAATGAATATGGATTTGAAAGGCATGGTTTTGAGGAATTGAGAAAATCCTTTTGTATTTTTGAGAAATGCAATGCATTTTGAAGTTAGCCTAAGAGTGTGGGCTGAATGTGGCTAATACAAAGATCACAAATCTAGGTCTCATTCGTATTCTAACTATGGCCATAAATACGAATTCCACCGAGATTGTCAACTCCATAAGAGCTTGTGCACGTGTCATTCGTGTAGACCATAGTGAATTTGTAAATAATGTGCATGAATTGGCATACATAGCAGTTATATATCAAAGTTTAAAACTATATGCAATGCAAATCCTAATCTAAGCAGAAATTGAAATTCTTATTCCAAATTTAATTACAATTTACATCACTAATTGAATTTATCTGACTGAAAATAAAGGATTCAATGTCCTTGCAAAACTAGAAAAATGGATTAGTGAAGATATGTTGCTTTTTTAGATTTATCCAACAATATCTAGAAATTGCTGGATTTTGCTAGATATAAGCCTCTTTCCATGATTTCCTGATATAAACTTAATGAAATCTGAAATAAAACAAAGCAAATAATAAAGATTAGATTTGAAAATTCAAAATTGGGGTCAGAGTGACCAAAATACCCCTGATAGCAAGACTATGGCCTTGAAACCAGGGTTTTCAGAAAGATATTTTGTAAAATGCAAGTTTTGAAATTCAAATGAGGATAAATTAAACCAAATATGATATGACATGATTAAAAATATAAAAACTAGGGTTTAGAATTTCAAAATTGAGGTTAAATGACCAAAATGCCCCTGATAGCAAGACTATGACTTTGAAATCAGGGTTTTCTGAAATAAATTTTGGTAAAAACTTTGAGTTTAGGGTTTAAATGAAATCAAATAAGCACAAAATTAATCATGAAGCATCCTAATATGACTCTAAATATGAACAAATCCTAAAAACATGAACTTATACACGAAAATCATAAAATATCATGAAAATCACAATTTTTGCAGTGTTTCTACATCCTGTAGGTAACCTGTTTTGCAATTTGATTCATTCTAGCATCAAATGGATTCCAAAATTCATAAAAATTGGAACATACACTTATTATAACCCTAAAATTAGATTGGAATTATAAAAATATATTTTGGACATTATTCCAACTCGAACATTTCATTAAAACCCTAAAATAAGCTATTTTTGTCCATGGTCACATACCAGTTTCAGTTTTAGACCCGAATCTGGGGTCAAATCACTATAGAAATTTTTAAAATTTTACAGAGGTAAACTAGACAAAAAAATAAAAAAACCCCTTTTTAAAGATTGAAAAAATCATCTCCGATAAGGGAGAAACCCTTTCGGAATCCGGACTAAAATTTAATGAATATAAAATTAGTTAAAACAGGTACTTTCGATTGAAAATACAGGAATAAATAGCCAACTTAATCAAAAATTTTTGAAAGTTCAAAAGTGAATATTAGATATAAAAATAATGAACTTCCTTTTTTATAGATTCTAAATCGGATCTACGGTTTGAGATCTATGCTCAGCACAAGTCAGATTAGGGTTTTGGTAAACCCTAACGAGTTTTAAATTTTAAATCTGATTCTCTGACAGAGGGAAAATAACAAAATGATGCAACAAATTATCAACATTTTACAGTAGATAGTTCACTCTAATATGAAGCCACTGCACTTTACGGATCTTGAATCGGATATCGGATGAGAAAATTAACACAACTGCAAGTTACCTATGAATTTCAACAACGATTCTAAACGATTGAAAATCACGGTTTAATCTTTTATTGTTTTAACAGGGTTCCCAAATCCCAAAACAACTGAATTTTTTACAGTAGTTCACTGACATATCCTTGTATCACATATATAAAATTCAGAAATTTACAGTGAGTAGTTCAATACGAAATAACATGTTTTTTATTGATCTAAGCTTAAAACATGCAGAAATTTAATAAAACTTAATAAAACATGCATTAATCAAAGAGAACAAATAAAATTATATCCAAACAGTAAAAAAAAATTAATTTATATGCTGGAACACATGTAATAAGCATGAATAAGTAAAAAAATAAATAAAACACAGGGAATACATGGCTGGAATTAATATTTACCTTTGAAATCATGGATTTAACCCATTTAACGGGTAAATCTCACGTTTCTTTGGTTAAGAACGTAGAAAACATACTTTCATCAATTCTAACGGATTAGAATCCTGGAAAACAGCATGGAATAGGTTTAGATCATCTTCTTGGATTGAACTTGAGGTTCTTGATGGTGATTCCATGGTTTAAACCATGAAAAGGGAGGTGCCAATGGGTAAATCCATTGAAAAATCATGAAAAAATAATAAAAACTATCAAAAACCACTAAAGAATCCTACACTGGATGGTGCAGCAATGGAGGGAGCAGCTGGGAGGAGAGAGAAGGTCCAAGAAATTGCTGAGAAAGCCTTAGGGGTCGACCTCCCCTCCAGCCTCTTTAAATAGAAAAAGAATTAGGTTAAAAAAAAGGCTAATTAATTCCAATTTTGGCCCTTTTAAAAACCTATCTCAAACAATTAGTGGGGGGCGATTTTTCCTAATTAAATTTGAGTCTTGACCTTCCTAATTAAGCCCCTAAGACTCCTAATTAGACCTCTAATTGACCTAAAAACCCCAAATGTGGCGCCATTTGGGTGTTTCCAAAAAAAACCTAATTTTTAAAACTTTAAAATCAAAGTTAAAAACTAGAGTGAAAATAGGGGTTTTTAAAATTAAATTTTGACTCACCTAGACATCTACCTAGGTAGGACACTGACTAATCCTAGTCTAACCCTGACTTTTACAAATGTGGTGCCACCTTGAGTGGGCCCCACTTGAATTTTCAAAAACGATTTTAAAACTTGAAATTGAAAAAAATTTCAAAAGATTTTCAAAAGTAAACTTGGAATTAAAAGTTTTGAAATGGCACAAGGTTTTAATTGGGTTAGAACTCCTCTGGATATGGCGCCAACTGAGTGGGCCCACATCAGGTTTTGAAAATTTTGAAATAAACCTTGAAAATAACTTTGCAAAGGGGTTAAAATCAACAATTGAAGTTCTGAATTTTTGGTAATAGAGTCTCAAGCGATCTGGAACTCCGGGTTAGAGTCCTGAAATTTTATGACTCTGAGATTTTGGATTTTAAAAGCCAAACGAAGGAGTTTTTGAAAAGATTTTATCAGAAATGGTGAAACGAGTCACAAAATACAGTCAAAGTTAGACTCCTTACTCAATCAAAACTCTGAAATAGAGTCCTGGATTAACTGGACTCTACAAAATGACCTAATTTTTTTAAAAAAATAGAAAGGAACTACAATGAAAGTAAAAACAGACTCCTGACTGGATTAGGAATCTGGGACAGAGTCCTGATCGGAATGAAACTCTAAATTTTTTTCTTTTAGTATTTTTCTGAAAAACAAATGAAAGAACTTGTGAAAACAGTGAAAACAATAACAAATATTGAAATAAACCAGAGTTCTCATTCAACTTAGACTCTGAGGACAGAGTCCTAATTGAACTAGGACTCTCAGTTTTTTGGATTTTCTGAAAAAACAAATGAGAGAATTTTAAAAAATAGCTAAAATAGGATAATACTGAAGTTTTGGTTCAGAGTCCTGATCTGATTAGGACTCTAAGAAAGAGTCCTGATTCGATCAAAACTCTAAGAATTTTGGTTTTTTTATAAGCAAATGATGAAATTTGGGCAAAGCTTTTGAAAATCAGTGAAAATAAAGTATGAAAACCAATTTTGGATAGAGTCCTGATTCGATCAGGACTCTGGGGCAGAGTCCTGCATCAGGACTCTCGAATAAAATCCCAGAATTTTGAAATTATTTGATAAAAGTGTAATAGTTTTGATAGATGGAAAGATTTTTGAAAGATTCTCTCAAAATTGAAATCAGGATCAGAGTCCTGTTCCAACTAGGACTCTCTGAATAAAGTCCTATTTTGACTGAAACTCTGAGTTTTTGACTCATTTTGAAAGATTGGGTTTAAAACAGGTAAAAATAGTGACAAAAGACAGAGTCTTAATTCGATTGAAACTCTGGAGAAGAGTCCTAATCCGACTGGGATTCTTGAAGAAGAGTCTTAATCCAATTAGGACTCTGGGATTTTGGCCAAAATGGAAGATTTTGAAAGGTTTTCTCCAAAACAGGTAGAAAAGGTAGTAAAAAGTAGAGTTTTGATCCGACTAGACTCTGGAAAAACAGTCCTGATTCAACTAGGACTCTATGATTTTGGCCAAAACGGAGGAAATTGACAAGGGATATGACCATAACTGGTTTAAAATCAGAAAGGAGTTTTGAAAATCTTTTTAAAAGATAAAAAGATAGAGTCCTGATCCAACTAGGACTCTGAAATTTTTGAGAAATTTGATAAATAAAGGAATCCAGAAGCGACAACACCTAAATGGGTCTCATCTGAGAATTGAAATCAGTTGAAAATTGAGTTTAAAAGGAATCCAGATTGTTTTATGAGAAAATATTTCAACATAGAAGGTCCTGGGGGTTGGCAATGAAAGAATGTTGATTAAAAACCGAGGTTTTAAAATTGATTTTGAAAGAAAAGTTTTAAACTTGAATCTGGATTAAATATTTTGAAAACAGGAGTGCTGGATCTCAAAAATGAGATGTAATGAACTGCAATGCTATGCCGAATGCATGCAATGATATGCAATGACACATGAAATGTAAGCACTGGATAATGGTGAAAATTTGGGGTGTTTACAAAAGTGATCCGTGAAAGAAGAAGCAGAAGAAGTGGTGATTGCCCTTCGTTCCTTTACAACGGTTTTACAAGGGAAAACTATTGCAAATTTTGCAACAGGGGTCCCTTGATGGTTTGAATTTTTTTAAAAAATAGGGCTTCTTTTGACAAAACTTCTTCTAAAAGGGGTTTTATCTACGAAAAAGGTTTTCAAAAAGAGGTTCCTAGGCTATCTTTTTCTGAATTTCTCTTCTTTTTCTATTTTTTTATTTTTTTTTTCTTTTTTTTATATTTTTGATAGTTTTTTGTGTTTTTAAAGTAGGAACTACGAGGAAACAAAGGATTTTAAAATATTTTTGTGACATTTTAAAAATATTTACAAAAGAGGGGTTTTCTGAGAATTCAGGGCTAAACTTTGGAAATTTCCTCAAAAAATGGGTTTGGATCTGGGTTTTGAGGCAATATTCAAGTTTTGAAACTGCAATCGAGAAATATAGATTAGTGGATCCAAATGGATACCGGATGGACTGTCTGAGCCATTCAGAGATTTTTTTTGGTATTTTTGTAATTTCAATTTGAAAATTAGATAACAAGGCTCAGAATTGAATTCTGATATTGGATTCGGATCCGAAATTGAGTAAGATATAGAAAATAGATTTGGATTCGAGTAAAATTTGAGAAATAAACTTGAATTTTGATTAAAACTGACTCAATTACTTAGAAAATGGGGTCCAAAGGCAAAAAGGGAAATTTTTATAAATTTTGAAAAATTTGGGGTGTTCACAGATGCCCCTCTTTGCTAATAAGTCGGTTGAAAGCCGAGCTTAGTGGCAAAAAAAATACTCCAAATTTTGAAAAATGCCCCAGTCAGAGAATCTGATCTGGGTGTGGAAGAATTATTTTGAAATCATTATTCTCCAGGCCTAACACCTTATCCTGAATGGTTTTGGGAAGATGAAATCCCCAAAAATGATATAACTGAATAATAGAAAATGAGGACTCATGATGGGATTTTGGGTGAAGATCCCAAAATAATGAAAATGGGAATTCTGATCATGTCTCATGGGTGAGACAAGATAAGCCTTTTTGGAATGATTCAAGTTTAGCCCTTAACCTGGATGGGACGAAGATATCAAGATGAATTTTTAGGTTCTACCCTTACTTGAATAGGAAAGGAATACATGAAGACCTTGATGGGATATTTTTGAGAAAAATGTCTCGTGAGATAAAGCTCAAGTACAATCCTTTCCGGGATGGATATAACGGGCATGGATTCCACAATGGAGAAAACCATGATGGGACTGAGAGAACTACCTCATCAAAATGAGGAACCTCGTCGGAATGAGCCTCAAGTTTAACCCAAGCCTGAATGGAAGATACCTCATGGAAAAATGAGGTTCAGGCTTAACCTTAACCTAAAAAGGACAATACCTCATGAAAAAATGAGGTTCAGGCTTAACCTTTATCCTGAAGGGGACAATACCTCGAGGAGTGAAGTTCAGGCTTAACCCTTAACCTGAAAGAGACAACCATACAAAATCCTTGAATGAAGAAACCATGGTGGGACCTCAGAGTTTGGACGAACAAATCCGAGATGGGTCTGCGAAAGGAAGAAAGGGGGTTCCCTAAAGCTTGGAAAAGGGATGATCTTGGGCGCCTCATTGCTGAGACTAAATCAGCTTTTAAAACAGATGACCTTTTACAGAAAGTTTAGGTTTAACCCTTAACCTCAGTGGGTGGTACCTCGAGGAGCGAGGTTCAGGCTTAACCCTTAACCTAAAAGGGACAACCATACAAAACCCTTGAATGAAGAAACCATGATGGGACCTCAGAGTTTGGATGAACAAATCCGAGAGGGGTCTACGAAATGAAGAAAGGAGGTTCCCTAAAGCTTGGAAAATGGATGATCTTGTGTGCCTCATTGCTGAGACTAAATTAACTTTTAAAACAAACGACCTTTCGCATAAGATTTAGGTTTAACCCTTAACCTGAGCGGGTGGTACCTCGAGGAGCAAGGTTCGGGCTTAACCCTTAACCTGAAGGGGACGATACCTCGAAGAACGAGGTTCAGGCTTAACCCTTAACCTGAAAGGGACGACCATACAGAATCCTCGAACAAAGAAACCATAATGGGATCTTCGGAGTTTGGACGAACAAATCCGATAGGGGTTTACGAAAGGAAGAAAGGGGGTTCCCTAAAGCTTGGAAAATGGATGATCTTGGGCGCCTCATTGCTGAGACTAAATCAACTTTTAAAACAGATGACCTTTCGCAGAAGATTTAGGTTTAACTCTTAACCTGAGCGGGTGGTACCTCGAGGAGCGAGGTTCAGGCTTAACCCTTAACCTAAAGGGGACGATACCTCGAGGAGCGAGGTTCAAGCTTAACCCTTAACCTGAAAGGGACGACCATACAAAATCCTCGAACAAAGAAACCATAATGGGACCTTCGGAATTTGAACGAACAAATCCGATAGGGGTTTACGAAAGGAAGAAAGGGGGTTCCCTAAAGCTTGGAAAATTGATGATCTTGGGCATCTCATTGTTGAGACTAAATCAACTTTTAAAATAGATGACCTTTCGCAGAAAGTTCAGGTTTGACCCTTAACTTGAGCGGGCGGTACCTCAAGGAGCGAGGTTCATGCTTAACTCTTGACCTGAACAGGTATGGAATCTTTGAAAGAAGAAGCCATGATGGAGCCTTCATATTTTTCACAACAAATCTGAGAAGGATTTACAAAAGGAGGAAAATGGGGGTCCCTAAAGCTTGCAAAGGGATGATCTTGGGCATCTCATTGCTGAGACTAAATTAACTTTTAAAACAGATGATCTTTTGCAGAAAATTCAGGTTTAACCCTTATCCTGAGCGGAAACTGTCTATGGCGGGATAGTGGGGAACATAGGGAAGTGTGCGAATCTGAGAGCCTAGATGCTCAGATCAAAACAGAAGGAAAGGACTTTGTCAAGTCTTAATGAGGGACAACGCCATGATACGTCAAAAGGGACATCAAGTTCTTCCTTCATGTTGGGATAACCAAAAAATATTGCCAATAAGATGCAAAAAATGTAGTTGATTCAAAATGATTGAAATATGTATGTTTAGTGCGAAAAATATCACCTCTTTTTACCTAGAGTATTACCTCCAATTGAGCTAACTCCGTAGAATCAAGAATCAGATTCAATTTTGTTGCTGTTGAGTTTCTTCAAGGAAGCTATCCATTTCCTTGATATGAAAAGAGAGAAAATATTTTTGGTTTCATAAAAGCAATTGATTGAAAATGTATTGATAGAAGAATTTCATATAAATAAAAGAAGATTCTTGGCAGTTTGATATCTGAGTTTTACCCATGGTGATCTTTTTGGCACTTTTTGTAAGGTCCATGATTCATTTTGAGGAAATATTACGCGAATTGTGTTGTAATCAAGATTTTTTGTTGAATTTGCAATTTTCGTATTTAAGCCTACATAGAGATACGAGTCAAATCGTGTAAGTTTACATTAAATAGCAATTGAAGGAAATCTATAGCGAATTAACCTCCGAAAATTTTAGGGCAAGTTTATAATACTTATATTTTGATTGTCCCCAAATTTGAGGTCCAAACGACAAAAATACCCCGTCAGTGCATGTGATTTACGAGAGATCGCTTAGAGACTTAGCAAGGGCCTAAACGAGACTCATTTCAATTGTAACAGAGATTTCTTTGCTTGGGTAGCTTTGAAATGTTATTTACATTAATAATATAAAATAAAAATAATTATACATAATGGAAAAATATTTAAAATTCATTTAACAATAAAATCAGTATAAAATATTAGTTCTTTTGTTGGTCAAGGGTCGACCAAGGCCATGGTCATCCACTTAGGGTGGCCTTGGGATGACCTTGGCCATGAAACCAGATGGTCACGTTGACCAGATGGGTGGGTGGCAGTCTCGTAAGAGTCTAAACAATTCCAAGGCAGGGCCACAATTGGCCCTACCCAAATCAATAAAAAATATATATATATATATATATATATATATATATATAATAAGTCTAATAAAGAAGAAAAAGAGAGGGATGCATGGCATGTTGTAGAGGGGTCGACATCCCCCTTGGGGAATGCGTGGGCTTGAGAGCCTCTTGCCTTGGGATTCAAGGAATCCCAAGGGCTCTTCTCAATGTGGAAGAGCCATAATGAGGTTTGGAGAGCCTCATTGGATGCATGGGGCGGCAGCCCCATGGCATTTTCATTATTTTTGGAAGGATTTTCAAATCCTCCATGATGTGTGGTGGAGCTGGGCGGCGGTGGGAATTTGTGACCCACCCCCAGCCCCACATCTTGGAGGGTGAATCTTCACCCTCCATCTCAACCAACCCCACCTTAAGACCCTTTTGAAAAATCGAGAACCCCCAAAGGGGGCGATTTTTCAACGCTCTCTCTCTCTCTCTCGCATACTCTCCTTTCTCTTCCTCACTAGCCATAGGTTCAACCTTGTTGGAGGACGCCATTGCAGCCGGGACCTCCTTCTTCATCCACGCTCTGAAGGTGAAGGCTCAACACGTTTTTCATATCGTTTTAGTATACCATGAAACTGAGGAGTCATGGCATCTATGCATGCATGCTCCATCGGTGGATTAGAGTGAATAAGTCCCCTTTTTGACATTGTTCACCATTATTTTTGCATTGGTTTGCTTTGTGCATTCAGGCTTCTATTTTTTTTTCTTCTGTTAGCATTTTTGTTGGACCTTTCTTGCTGTTGCCCCTTTTTTTTTCCTGTTGCTGGGCATGGTGGCGGGTCCATGAGCTTGGTGGCCTTGCTGGGTATGCTCTGGACTGAGTTGGGCTTGTCCAGATGCACCCATCCCACTTTGGCACCCCTTAGAGTGCAGGCGTGCTGCGGGTGGTGAACCGCAGCCGCCACCTCCTTTCCTGGTTCTTCAGTGTGCTGGGTTCAATCCAGTCCCAATGCATTTGGGACTGGCACAACACAAGCACCATGGCTTGGGTCACGGTGTGACTAGGCTCCACTTGGGAAAAAGGGTCCATGGCCCTTCGGTTTTACTTTTTTTTTTCAGTTCTTGGTGCTTGGTGAGCCGGGTCACCCGGGGGCCAAAGGCGCCCGGGTTGGCCAGGCTTTTGGGTTAGGGTGTTGGTTACCTAACCAAGGCGCCTGGTCTGAACCCATGGGTTCAGACCAGCGCTCTGCTGGAACCTTTTTGGTTTGGTCCAGTAGACCAGTCCCGAGTCCCTTTGGGTCAGTCCCGTTTGGACAGTCCAAGGCAGCTGTCCAAGGGTGAGCTGCTGCTGTGGTTTGCAGCTACTCGCTGCACTGCGTGGAGGTTGGTTTGAACCGTGGATTTAGACCTCTCTTTTTGCAGCAGCATGGTCTAGTACAGTTGACCAGACCTACGTCAGGTCTAGTACACTCCCACCTGTCTTGGTGCCATAGACTTTTACAGAAAGATTGCGATTTTTTTGGGGTAGCCGATTCGGGCTCACCCAGTTCGATGAAGGTTTGGTCTGAACCATGGATTTAGACCAGAATCCCTTATGAGACCATGCGGTTTGGTCCGGAGGACCAGACCAGCATGCATGTAACCCTGTTCGGTGGCCTTCAGCAAGGGATTACCGGGTGCCACTAGCACCCAGGTTCATTGCTACCTTGGCACTTGGTTTTGCTGTTGTCACCACCAGTGACTATGTGGCCGTTGAGTGCAGCCAAGCCATTATCTTGGTCTGGCCCACATGACCAGACCCGCACACCTACCCATTGCCGTGTAGTTGCCTTTGGCTACCAGGTGTCGTTGCATCCAGATTCCTTGGAGATATGGGCACCCATCGGCTTGCTGCCACCATCGATGACCAGCTGACCGTAGTCGAGACACTTGAGCATAGCCAAGCTGCAGTTTCGGTCCAGCCCGAATGGCCAGACCTGAACACCCCTTTCTCTCGTATCATTTCAATCGCTAAGGGCCCCAAACATGGGAATATGGTTGCGAGCAACCGAATCGAATGTGCTCTGGTGCGTGTATACTTACAGGGGTAAAATGTGTATATATATATATATATATGTATATATATAATAGAGTCAGATGAGTCGGTGCGACCAAATGGACACATGGCACCCTCGTACTTGTCCAAGTGTTTTTGCGGCTACTTACACTCTAATGTGAGTATAAGTCACAGACATTGGCTGATGTTTTGTTTTGGATCCGCAGGCGCGGCACCCAAACCGTGGAAATGCTAATGTTATTCCCATAAGTTGGGAATATCCCGGATTCCCTCAGTAACACGTAAGTGTGTTTAATCAAGTAGCCTAGCAAAAGTATAAGCATATGATGGTCTTTCATGTCGCAATTGCATCTTTCCTCCTGCAAGAGCAACGACCCACCTTGGAATGCGAATGTAATTCCCATACGTTTGAGAATATCGTGAAGTTCAATCTCAACACATAGTACGCCAAATCGCGAGTCTTCCCTACAAGAGGGGTCTCATATTATGTAAAGTGTCAATCTTAATGATTTTATTCCAAATACTTGAGTGATGAAATTGATGGAATTGCATATGCATGTCTCTTGGGATTGATGAACTGTACACTCACATGCACATTATCTTGTCTCTCAGATATGAAATTGTATAATGCCTTTGTTCCTTATATTTGTGCAATTGATGGAAAAGCATGTGTTATATAGTACACTTTGCACGTAGCACATCCTGACACTCGTACTGAGTCATGCATACCTCGACTGGTACTTTGCTTGAGGCATTGAGGAGTGCACAAGGTGCACTTACTTCCTAAAATGGAAGGGTTGAAACATAAGTTTAAACGCCATAGGGTATGAATAAATATGATTTGTATTTGGACTCGGTTGGAGTCTTTGGGCAAGGGCCTTTCTGTCGTGAGTGAACTCACGTGTGACTATACCCTAAATTAGAAAAGTAATAATATGGTGTTAAGATCGCTTTCACGAGCGATGTGCTCTTGTTAGCCGTGTGAGGCTGAGCACGTGGATGGGCAGGCTAAGTCCTCGTTTGCGTACCCCGCGTGGACCACGAGGCATGAATTCCTCGTCAGACGGTATGACTGAATAATGAGCCTAAGAAAGAAAAACCTGCTTCACCCCATTCACAAAACGGTTCACCTTGGAGAGGGTGGATGGTACTGGTTTGACTTTTTGGAGATGTTATTTTTAAAACATATTTTTCAATGAAAACAAGGGAAAATCATCAACCAAAGATAATAAAAACCGACTTTCCACAGAAGTGGCGAGTACGGGTTGAATCCCCAAGGAACATGATATATTCTGAATTAAATCTAAAATACAATTTATTAATATAATAGAGTTTAAAACTATGTTAAGATTACAAATTAAATGAAATAACAATCTAAACTATAAAAATAAACTAAAGCAGGAAGCTAAGTCTTCTGCAGATCTCCAGGGGCAATTCGGTCTTTTCACCACATATGCAGTTGCACTTCATATTTGAAATACACCTGTAAACCTGTTCTAACTTATCAACCTACAACAATGAAAACAAAAGGTCAGTGAACAATTAATAATTAAATCTAAACTACAAGCTACAAGTATTTCTACACTAATTATGAAATTAATTTACAATTGAATAAATAAAGAAAACTAAAAATACATTATCTAACTAAACTAACGAAGCAAAACAACTCTAATTAGTCTAACTAACTCTAATTCACTAACTACATGCTAAGAAATACTAAAAACTACGAAAAAGCAAACAAATAACTAAATGTCTGTTTTGTCCCTAAACAATGCAAAAGTGGATTCTGACAGCTTTTCGCAAACCGATGATTTGAAAGGTCAAACGAATTCCAAAATTCACGAAATCATGTCTGTTCTGTAACTAACAGATTCACGAATCTGACACACTTTATAGATTTGAAAAATACATTCTGAATCTTCAGATATAAGCATTTCAAAATCAGGATAATTCTGGAAATTGCAGGACCCGAAATTGGAAATTCTGAAAAAGCTGTTTTCACAAAACGCTTCAAAGGCAGACCAAATGAACTCGAAATGAGCTGAAATTTGGACTGTAGACAATGAACACACATATATGGAGAATAGAAAAATAATTTATATGGAGAATAGAAAAATAATTTTCAGAAAAATCTAAAAATATTCACATAAAATGACGAGTGCAAGACATGATAAAAATCAGATTTTTCATTCAGTGCACTATTCATTCATGCACATCCACAATTGACATTCTATCATTAAAGCACCGTCCAGCCTACTGGACCCCACACGGTTTTTATTTCTCATTAAAAGCACTAATTTCTTTGTGGAAATCCTTTCTCTAAACCTTATACACGTTTTTAGTTAGCTTTAAAAGCAAATTTAACATGTCAACTCTTGCCAAAATCGTGTAAACAAGTTTTAGAAACTCTTTTGAAATTCAAATGGGTTTTCACCTTTGAAAATGTAACTCCTTGGCAATTTGGCTGGATATCATTTATTAAGACTTTCCTTAATACAATCCACGAATTTGGAGGAGGAATCTTCATACCAAAAACGTTTTCTCACTACATTGACTACATTGCCCTTAACTAAATTATAAACTAAATAAACAACTAATCTATACTAAGGTTTATCTAGCTAAATTAATCTATGCAAATATAATCAAAAGGCTATAAAGGAGAACAAAAAGTAATTGAAACAACCTAAGTTAATGACTACCTAAAAATTGAATTAGCTAATTAAATTACAAATTGACTAAACGAATTCTAATAAATCTAGATATACTCATTAACATGGAATTAAATCTATTCTAAAATGCATCAGACCTAACAAGCTAGTATAGACATAATTTAAATCGAACTACCATAAAGCAAAACACTACCATGATCTACAAAACACTAGCAACTAAGTTAAATTAAACTAACCCAATGATCCAAACCACAATTCTGAATTACACTACCTAATACACAATCAAATCAGTACTTTTTAGATTAAGAAAAATGCAAAAACTAATTTACTAATATGCTGGAATATAAACTACACAAAGAACACGCTAACACATAAATCTACTACAATCGACCATGCTAAAACAAAATACAATTTAATCTAAAACTAAAGCTGCTATATTATGGAACACGATCTTAAAACTACATAGCACATCATTTAATTTAACTAACTGAAATAATTTTATCATATTACTATGTACAGAAAAACGCTAAACCTGAATAACATTAAACTAACATTTTAAACAAATCTAATAGAATCGATATTCACATTGTTTGACTAGATCGAACTGAAAACTAAGAACACCATTGAATTCAATATATACAGATTAGATTATGACTAGAAAACATCAGACACGCAAGCACACTCAAACAAACAATTCGAAATCAATGGCTGAATGACAAAATAAAAACAGCAAAACATAAGATCGACTTTTAATTTTCTCAAAAACTGAAAATGCACAAAACAAAGAAATATGACCTAGATCCTACGGTGCTGGTCTCAAGCACCACACATCTACACTAAGGCTGGAAATACACTCAAAACACACACAACACTCACAGAAAATAAACCTAACACAGCACATACACACGTTGGGTTTTAACTAGAAGTAGTGGATGGGAAGATCTAACCTCCAGGGCGATCCGACGACTGAGGGGAAGGAAAGAGCAGACTTTGCTAAGCTTTTGCACCACGAGGAACCTCGGTGATGCTGGAAATACACCATGGAACAGTATTATGCAGCTGCAACACGTTTGAAGTCCACCGAAGATGGAGGATGAACCGATTCTCGATTGGGTGACTTAGAAGATCGGATGGAGGTAGAGCCGATCCCTCTTGTTGGAGTGTCTCGCACTTCCATGCAAGAGTAAGTGTCTTCAACCTCTGCTACACCTAAAAAACACATCAAACATGAGATTAACCAACAAGGATGTAAAAGAAACGAAGAGATTATGGAAGAGAAGAAGATGGATTGCTTGAATCTCAAGCACAAATCTGATTCTCCAATGGAAATGGCGTGGGGTGATGGGGAAGAAGGGGTTGGACCAAGATTCGTGCCCCTAGGGCATGAAAATCAAAGCAAAGACAGTTTACAAGCTGGGCGTCTCCTCCTATTTAAACATCTAGCCTTTATTTTGGTTTTTCCAAAAGGATTAAAAAGCAAAATTTCACTGGGCGCCTCTTTCTACAGAGAGTTTTTAGAAAATCATTTATGAAAAACGTGCAAGACTGAGCTGGAGTGGATCTACATTCATTTTGGTCCAGATCCAAGGCCCAAATGGACGTTTGGATCCAAATCCTCCAAATCTGCTCCGAGGTTTGACCCGCTACACTATAAATGCAATAATTCCCTCATTTTAAGTCTGATTTCAATGAAATTCAAACCATAGCTCTATAACATCATTATGCACCTAAGTGTAGACCTTAAACCTATAAATAATGCATTTATGCAGTGAAAATGTGTTAAGAAAATGTAATATTTATGCATCATCAGGTACAACCCTGAGTGACTTGTTGTTACTACGACACGTGTTTTGACAGGAGCTGTAGCGTCCTTTGACCTCCAGTCACTTAGAGTGAGGGAGGTCGAGGTTGCCTTTTTAGGACCTCACTACTGCAGTAGTATAGATTGCAATTCTTACCTATGCAAGAGTTTCTCTCAGTTGTGTGCTGCTCGCATGAGGTTTACTCGGTCTGTAGCATCCCTGGTTACCACATTCGAAATATAATAACAGACGTCTGGTGCATGTCGCACAGAATGCGAGGTTCCTTCGCGTACCCAAAGGAGTAATAAGAATAACTTAAAGACTAACCAATCACAACTGACATATTGTAGTTGTTACTTTACTTGTTCAGCAGTTGTTTTAGTTACTTTACTTGTTCAGTAGTTATTTTAGTTCTGTTACTGCTCTTAGTTACACATTTTCAGTTACTTCAGTACTGTTACCTGTTTTACTTGGCTAGCACTTGTCACATATGCACTTACCTGACACCGACACCCATACTTGTTATTTCACATTACTATTTCCGGATTTTCCTCTTAGAAATGATATATATATGTCGTGGTTGTTTCTTCACCACCTTGCAAGAGGACTGATCCCGTTTTATGGGGATGCAGGTGACGAATATGTACGGTGTTGATACGATGACACACGGTGGAGGCTTGGAGACCCACACTTAGCTACAGATCCTGTTCCTGTTGGTTTTGGGTTTGGGGTTTTGTTGGGATACATTCCCTATTTTTGGAGACTTGTTGTATTGTCACATTTTATAACTCTTAAATTGTCGGGTTGCAAACCCCTTTATATTTGTGATTATACTCCTTTGTCATGTCTGTTGTACTTACCTGTGGCCGTCCAGACTTGCGGTCTTGCCACCTTCTTTACACTTTGTTTCTGCTGTTTTCAGTAAAACCTTTCAAAAAAAAAATCGTAGAAAATCTAAGTTTTTTTTCCATGGTCGGGGTTTGGGGCACCACAGAGGTTGGTATCAGAGCAACGTTTAAGTGTGGTCCAAGGCTTCATCGTGCATCATCCATCGCACTGTAAGTATGATTAAACTTTATTTATTTGTTTATTCCTTATTTCTTAGTTAGAATTATGTGCTTGGTTCTGTGTGTGGATTATATGGCGACAAACCCAAGTTACGAGAAGATTTTGAAAGCTCTCTAGGACTTGGTCCGAGGCGAGGAGTCCTTGGGAGGAGTTGTGTGACACCTAGCTCATAGTGTGCACATGTTGGTACAACAAGCCCCTCCTTGTGCTAGATGTTAAGTGGA
The DNA here is from genome assembly GCF_984573655.1 of Nuphar pumila. Classification (NCBI taxonomy): domain Eukaryota; kingdom Viridiplantae; phylum Streptophyta; class Magnoliopsida; order Nymphaeales; family Nymphaeaceae; genus Nuphar; species Nuphar pumila. The sequence goes on along the minus strand of NC_143257.1, from coordinate 48,851,045 downwards.
TCACGCGAGACAAATTTGTCCCCGTGAATTGTCTGATTGCCCTTATTGTAGTCTTCGGGGGAATATCGAGGAAGAATGCTAGATGAAGCTGCGAGATGAGCTCTGGAAGAGCAATGCGGACAATATTGATGATGTGTCTTCGGTCACTGGACCCATGGTGGTTGAAGTGGATAGTCAGGATGGAGACAGGCGTGGAGCACCGGACTCTCCCCAGTATTCTTTTGAATCTTATCCTTACGCGGTTTCATCAGAGTACGTGTCGGAACCTCCTGTGTCGCCAGTACTGATGGAAGTCCAAGAGATATCTGATACACCATTGAGAACTCCTGCTTCTCCTCCCCATATCAGGCCGCGACGTTGTGGAAGTCGGAAGGACTACCAAGATTTTTACACTAGCAGGCCGTGATAAAGTTATGATATGTTGTTAGAGACACTGAGTCAGTGTTTCATTTTTGAGTTTTTGCTTAAGTTGTTAGCAGTGTTTTGGTTAACCCTGTCTGGATGAAGGGTGTTTCTGTAATGCATGCAATTTTCCTATTAATGCAATGAATTTTCTACATTCGAGTACTTGCCTAGTTGCTTATGTATGATTTTTGCCTATTTAGATGGCGTGGCATGCACGATCTGACAATCTTATGGAGATGCTCAACAACCTCACTGAGGTGGTTGGATGTCAAGCTGAGACAATGAGAAACATGGGAGATCACATACAACAGACCGCTCAGGGTGAGGGAGATCCTGCCCATGTTCCTGTCACAGTAGTTCCGTATAAGCAGTTTATGAGCATGAGTTCTCCTTCGTTTGACGGAAAATCGATACCAGAAGCAGCAGAAGACTGAGTACGAGAGATAGAGTGGATCTTTCGTGTCCTACAAGTGAGCGACGATCGAAAGGTTGACTTCGGAACATATCGTCTCCGAAAACATGCTGAAAGGTGGTGGGCTACCACTTGGGAGATCAAGTTTGATAACCAGTCGATCACGTGGGGGCAGTTTATGGAAGCTTTCTATGTTGCATATTTCCCAGCTCATGAAAGGAGCAAGAAGATGCAGAAATTTCTTGACCTGCAGCAAGGAAGTTCGATGCTAGCGGAGTACGTCACTCATTTCCGAAGTCTTGAAAGATACTGCCCTAACCTGTATGCAACCAAGAAGGAGCGAGCATTGAAGTTTGCTCGAGGTTTAAAACCAGTTCTGCGTACCAAGGTGTATACGCATGCACCTATGACTGTGGATGAGGCTCTTGAGACAGCCTCACTCCTAGAGCATGATTGGACAGAATCCCAGAGGGCACCAGTATCTAGAGGACAACAGCAACAGTAACAACAAGGCCAAAAGAGTTGGCCTAGAAAGCGTCAGTTCCAGAGACATCAGGGTAGAAAGAAGTTCCATCCCCCTTCAAAGAAGAATAGAAACAACAACAACAAAAACCAGCAACAATACCAAAACCGACGACCCCAGAATCATCAGCAGCAGTGCTAGTATCAGCAACCTCATAGGCAGATCACAACAGCGGGTTGTCCGAAGTGCTCTGTCGATCATCCAGGACGACCCTGCCCACGTGATACGGGCGGATGTCTTTATTGTGGCAAGATGGACCACTATATCAAGGACAGTCGGAAGAAGCAATCAGACGATCAGCGAAGAAACCTGCCAGGGACATCTCAGCCAAAGCAGCCTCAATCGTATCAGCAACAACAGAAGCAGAGCAACCAGAAGGCCATTGTAGGACGTGCTTATGCGGCAACCGTGGAGCAAGTGACCAAGGGTGAATTGGTCCAAGGTACTATTCTAGTCGCAGGACATGCAACCTTTACGTTATTTGACTGTGGTGCTTCGCATTCTTTTATAGCTACCAGATTTGCTAGAACTTTGTCTTTGACCATAGAGTCCTTGAATTACCCGTTGGAGGTCCGTACTCCGACAGGTGATCATTCCTTTTGTGATTCTTACATTTCGAGCATCGAGGTGTCAGTGGCAGGGCAGAACCTGTCAGCTAATGTGATCCTGCTAGACATGACTGAGTTCGATGTCATTCTAGGCATGGATTGACTTTTTGAGTATCATGCTCAAGTTTTCTGTTGAGAAGGCAAGGTTGTTCTTTTTCAGCCTGATCATCTTGTCTTGGAGATCAAGCTTCCTCGACCCTTGCGTGATAGCCGTTTGATTTCTTCCTTCAAGGCCCAGAAGTATTTACGGAACGGGGGTACTGCATTTTTGGTCAGTATTACCCCAGTCAAACCTGAGATGGTTTTGATTGATGACTTAGACGTGGTTCGAGAATTTTCCGATGTGTTCCCAGAGGAATTGTCTGGTTTACCTCCGAAGCGAGAGATCGAATTTTGCATCGAGTTGTTGCCTGAAACTACTCATATTTTCAAGGCACCTTACCGTATGACTCCGGCAGAGCTTAAGGAATTGAAGCGGCAGTTGGAAGAACTTGTAGATCTTGGTTTCATTCAACCCAGTGCTTCTCCGTGGAGAGCACCAGTGTTGTTCGTGAAGGATGGATGGATCTTTGAGGTTGTGCATCGACTATCGGATGCTCAACCAAGCGACGATTAAGAACAAATACCCATTACCCAGGATCGAAGATCTTTTCGATCAGTTGCAGAGAGCAAAGATTTTCTCGAAGATTGACCTTAAGTCAGGTTATCATCAACTTCGTATTAGAGAAGAAGACATTACGAAGACAACTTTCCGAACGAGGTATGGTTTATATGAGTTCGTGGTGATGCCTTTTGGCCTCACGAATACACCAGCTATATTCATGGATTTGATGAACCCGATTTTTTGTCTATTCATGGATACGTTCGTGATCGTGTTTATTGACGACATCTTGATCTACTTAGAGAGTCATGAGCAGCATGAAGAATACTTGCGTATTGTTTTGAGTATTCTCTGAGAGCATCGTTTGTTTGCCAAGTTCTCCAAGTGCGAATTTTGGCTTGAGAGAGTTAAGTTTCTTGGTCACGTGATATCCAAGGACGGAGTATCAGTCGATTCAGCAAAGGTTGAAACAGTGTTAGGCTGGAAGCAGCCTCAGAATGTGTCAGAGATTCACAGTTTTCTCGGGTTGGCAGGATATTACCGACGATTCATCCAAGACTTTTTGAGGATTGCCTTACCATGGACGAAGCTTTTGCGCAAAGGTATCAAGTACGAGTGGAATAGCGCTTGTGAAGACAGTTTCCAGACCTTGAAGTCAAAGCTGACGACCTCGCCGGTGTTAGCTTTACCCTCAGGCAGAGGTGGTTTTATGGAGTATATGGACGCCTCTGGTACCGGGTTGGGTTGCATGCTAATACATCACGACAGGGTGATTGCTTATGCTTCTAGACAGTTGAAGACCCATGAGAGAAATTACCCGACACATGACTTGGAACTAGCAGCAGTTGTGTTTGCTTTGAAATCGTGGTGACATTATTTGTATGGAGAATTGTTTGAGGTCTTCTCAGACCACAAGAGTCTCAAATATCTGTTCTCTTAGAAGGAGTTGAACATGAGACAACGACATTGGCTCGAATTCATCAAGGATTATGACTTTACGTTGTCTTACCACCCTGGTAAGGCGAACGTAGTGGCAGATGCTCTTAGTCGCAAGTTGAGTGGTGTTCTGGCTAGTCTCGTGTGGAGCCAGAAGCTGATTGAAGATTTCGTAGTCTGGTCTGGCCATTCGATCAGAGTTTCTGCCTAGAATCGTGGAGGCTCGGAAGCGTGGCGACCAGTATGGTAAGTTTCTAGCCTTGGCAGGACAAGCAGATACCTTCTTTAGTGTGTCAGATGATGGCAACATTCGTATGAGCGATCGACTTTGGGTTTTGAGCGACCTTGAGCTGAAGAAAGAGATTCTTGATGAAGCACACATGTCGAGATATACGATTCATCCAGGCGGAATGAAGATGTTTAAGGATTTGCAATGGATATATTGGTGGCATGATATGAAGCACGAGATAGCAGCGTACGTTGCGAGATGCTTGACTTGTCAGCAGGTCAAGGTGGAACACCAACGTTCTGGTGGTTCCATGCAGAGAATCGAGATTCCTCAATGAAAGTTAGAAGATGTTACGATGGATTTTGTGGTAGGTTTACCGCAGACGAGACATAAGCATGATGCGATTTGGGTAGTCATGCACAGACTCACCAAGTCTGCCCATTTCTTACCTATCAGGATTAGTCAATCCCTTGAGAGTCTAGTTGACCTGTATGTCAGAGAGATTGTACGACTGCATGGTGTGCCAAAATTGATTATTTCTGACCGTGATCCTGTGAACACCCCAAATTTTTAAAATTTTTATAAATATTCCTTTCTTGCCCCAGGCCTCACTTTCTGAGTAAATCAAGTCATTCTCGCTCATAATTCTAGTTTATTCCTCAAAATTACTGGAATCAAATCAATTTTCTATATCTGGCTCAGTTTTGGATTCGGATCCAATATCAAAATCTGAATCTGAGCCTCGTCATCCATTTTTAAACCAAATTTCCAAAAGTACCAAAAATAATTTCTGAAAGGCTCAAACAGTCCATCCGGTACCTGTTTGGATCCATGGCCCTATATTCCTCAATTCAAGATCCAAAACTCAAATACTTTCTCAAAACCTTGGATCTGGCCTAAATGCTCAGAAAACCTCTTTTTAGATATTTCTTAAAAATACAAAGAAAATATAGTTTTTCCCTTATTTTCCCTTAGATTTTACAATTTTTATTTCAAAAACACAAATATATATATATATAGAAAATTACAAAGAAAAAGAACAAAAAAGGAGAAAATGAGAAAAAGTGGTTAAGTAAGCCCCTTTTTATAAAAGTTGTTTTAGTAAAAACCTTTTTTTGAAAATTTCTTATAAAGCAGCCATTTTTCTGATTTTTTTAAAAAACTTCTCGAATCATTCCCAAAAAATCCCCCTTCTCGATGTTTCTTCCCGCTTTTATAAAAAGATATAGGGGGAAGGGGGTCGGACACCGCCTCTTTACCCCCGCACCCCTCCTCTCTCTCCTTCTACAGGTTTTCACCTCGTCATCCTTTTGCATATCTTCTTCCTCCCTTTCTTCTTCTTCTTCTTCTTCCCCTCATTTCTTCTCTGCCTTCCCCTAGGTTTTCCTCCCGATCGATCGAAGGAAGCCCTCTTCCAAATCAAGAAAACCAAGGTAAGTATTTCTCCCGTCTGATTTTTTTTTTAACAGGTTTTCAGTCTTATTGCCATTCTTGATATTAGAAGAAGCCAAGGGGTCATCACGATCTGGACCCCTCCCACTGAAGTTGTTAGGTGTTACTTACATCCTGCAAAATTTTATCTTAACTAAATCCAGTTTAACCCAAAAATTTGATAATAGTTAGGTTCATCAAAGATGGTTAATGCACTAGATTGACTTCATATTGCAGTATTACTGTTAAGATTACTTTCCCTTATTATTAAAAATTTGTTTCGAGTCTGTGAGCATGCTATCTTTTCAGATGTTATTCCATTGGTGGAGTGTTTAAATCGCTATGTTTGAAGTTTTCAGTTGAAGTATATACTTAGTTTTCTTCTTTGTCAGAATTCAAAACCCACAGATTCACTTGGTGGTTTATGCATTTGATGTATTAAATTTGTTAGTTTAACTGCTAGGTTCATGTATTCGGTTTGATAATTGTTGTGTGAATCCATTAATTTGTGCGCTTCAATTATATTGTTTGATCCACTGATTACTTGCTTAGATCATGGAGTCTCATTCTGTCACTTCCACCTACATTTTTTTTCCTGTAACATGATAATCATTTGAATCATAGCTATTTCCTCCTCCGAATTGCTTATCTCGTTATCTGGTGTGCTAATTTGTGTTGGCTCATCGATAGTTCCAGGAAGCATAGTCCATCATTTTATATAATAGCAGACTGTCTTGATAACTGGCTACTTAGTGACATACCAGATTTTGTACGTTCTGATCATCTTCATAGTCGTGGGTTATCAAAATTTATTAGGGTGTTTATTCCAAATATACCTGTGCCATTTCCCTTGCCACTGGTCATTTCCCATGTTGTTGGCGATCATAATGTGGCCATGTCATATGAAGGTAACCTTCATGTTGGTATAACATATACCGGGGTTGTTCTTGTTGGACAGTCACGTGTTTCTTTTCTAATGAGAATTGAAGTTTCAATATTTTATCAGGTTTCATCCGCACTCTCTTCAAAGCTTGGAGCAGCACCTCTCTGTTATCGTCGCAAAATTTTTCTGTCTTCCTTTCCTTGCGTAAGAGAGAGAAAAATGCTTTCGCGATTCAAACTTGATTGGATTTTGGAAATTATTTTGAAATACTCGCCTCCATTTTGAAAATAGCGAGAAAATCCATGGGATGGGGCTCGACCTGTCGGTACGAGGTTCGACCTTTCCTACCGCCTTTAATAGGGGTAATCGAACCAAGGTCCAAAATTGTGCTTGACTTGGTTAAATCATCGAAATTGTGTTTTATCCTAAATGCACAGAGAATTCAGGCATGTGCTATGAGGTTTTGTAAATCGCAAGTTGGAAAAACATGATGTATGCTAAGAAAATATTTGGAGTTGAAAAGCATTTCTCAGGAAAAGATGGAAATCAATTTCTCAGAAAACTTAGATGAAAGAATTGGGAAATCACCAGAAAGTTTATGAAGATGTGAGAAAATCATGAATGGGTGAAAATCCTGGGAAAATGGAGAAGGTTCTTGAGACAAGATGAATATTTGAAAAAAATAAAATATTTATCAAGAAAACTCTGACTTTGAAAATTTTCTTTGGAAAACGATTGAAATTCATTGGAAAATTCTTTGGAGATGGAAAATCAAAACTTAGGAAATTGAAATCCTGAGAATATTGTCCTTGAAACATCTGAAAATCAATTTTGATTCCTGAGAAAGATGAGAAATTCCTTTTGAAAATGAATCTCAAGAAAATAACATTTTCAGGGAAAATCACGGGAAAACTTTGACTTGAGAAATCCATCCTCAAAAATCTTTATAGTTTCTTGAAGAATCGATTTCCATGGAATGAAAATTTCTTGAGAAAATCATGAGAAAAGCAGATGATGCAGATGATTTGAATGAATGAATGCACTTTGAAAAGATTTTTTGAGAAATTTGTTGGAAAAATGTGTATTAAGCCAAAGTAAATCTTTCACATATTCTGACTGTGGCCATGAACATGTTCAGAGTTTATTTGAGTTAATTCACAATATTTTGAAAAATTAGAAATATGATGTGCATTTTTAAGATATCCTAAGAGTGTAGGCTCGGTGTGACTAGTAGAAAGATGATGGATCTGGGTCTCGTCCATATTCCGACTAGGGCCATAAATATGGACTCCACCGAGTTCATCAACTCTCTAAGAGTTGGTGCACGTGCCATTCGTGTACATCCATGGTGTTTTTGTAAAATGAGATATATGAATCATAGAATCAGGATATCGCAGGAATCAAACTACATGAGATGCATCCTAATCTAAGCAGTAAAAGTAAATATTATTCCAAGTTTGATTGTTACATCTCTGACATAAGTCAAAATAAATAAAAAAAAAAATACATGGTATAAAAGAATCAGCATCCTCTAACTTTCCTGCAAAATGAGAATTAGTACAAGGAATGGATATACAAGATACCCAAAGAAATGAGTATATATATAATATGTACAACGAAGATATACATGGTTATATCTAAATGCTTGAATTTATACTAAATGACATATGATAATGAAGATGTATTTACAAAAAAAGAAAAAAAGAAAAAGAAAAATAGCTATATAAATACTTGTATGTGAAAAACAAGTGCACATGAAGATATCCCTATATATATATATATAGATATATATAGATATATATACGTATAATGAGAAAATACATATAGTAATTAGAATTCTATATGTAATGGGTAAAATCAGAAAATACAAGGTATATACAGTTTCTGTAGGTGATTTCACAAAGTCGTAATTCCCAAATTATAACATATTTCTCAATAAAATTGGGTATGGAGCTTCCCTATATATCAATAACAAAGCATGCAAAAGATGGTCTAGAGATCATGAATGGATATGGATATATCCATTCATGAATATGACTAATTATCAAGACTGGATACCTGCATAAGAAAATGGACAGCTCAATGTATGCTACCAGTCATCCAAAAGGAATCGATGGATTTCCCCTTTTGTGGATATCAATGAATAATTATATCTACCGATCAACCTATGCATATATCCGAGGTATATCTTCTTGAGCATGCGTATATTGGCCAAACTTAGCCTTCAAAAGAAATGCTTCACTAAAATAAAATTTTCCATAGCTCATTGAAACAGATTTTTGCAGCAACTTAAACAACTCCCAGATGCATCCATTTTTAGCTAAGAGTTGAGATCTCTATAATTTGAATGATACCAACCATTAAGGTATAAGATTAAAATCCACAAAAACCTCACAAAGAAAGCAAAAAAAAAACACTTTCTGTTAGGACAAGATAGAATAGCAGCAGCTATACCTATACAGTGGGTAATATCTGATGATAACATGAGATGAGAGTTAAATGTCAAGATGGCCTTACAAGCAATAGAATTAACCCATATTGTAAAATGAAATCATGGGAAACTCAGTGAATACAAAGGATGTGCTGTGTAAAAAAAACTGTTTTTTTTTTTTATGAAATGTAATATATAAGGACTATGCTTAGAACATAACACACTCATGTTGAGACAGGGTAAACTGTCATAAGCTACAAAAATATGACACAAAACATGAAAATCTGGGGTCCATAACTAATTTAAAATATATATATATATATATATATATATATATATATATTGTAGAAAGAATAGATGATTAATGTAATACCTACAGAGATGGGCTGTATCTAGATATAGCTGATATATACACTGAAACGCAAGACAAAATCGGGTAATCATATAAACTCAACTTAAATATATAAAATTCAAAATGCAGAAATATAAGACAGCATGATAAGGTGCTGGAATCAACTGCAGCAAGGATGTTGTCATAACCAGTGGCAGCAACAGGAAATAGTGCAGGAAATTAATAAAATACAGAAGTATACATAAAGAACTGAAATTCAAAAACCTTTGAAACAGGGCTGTTTACTTGTTAACATGAATGCTATTGCCTAAACAAAGAGATCGGATTTAGGACATGAACCAAATATGCATTTAAATCAAACATTGCAAATGATATATGAGGAACAAAACATAAACCCTATGATAGGTGTTGGCTTTGGATGTAATAGCCAATGCTTGTTATTGCAAATAACTGGCATTGACGCTGCTATGGACAGCTCAACGACTTGCCAGGCTTTAGGATGTACAACGAAATGTGCAAGGAAAGGGAAAATCAGAAAGATGAAATGAAGAGGAAAAGAAATGAAGGCAACGGTCAAAGAAAGTGAGGGGTTTTACTTGCTGGGTTTTATAGGGATCACATTAAAAATCAATATTCTTTATGATCAATACCTTGGATCGAAGAGGCTGAAAGAAGATGGATGCTCCTTCTGGATGGTATGATGGCAGCAAGTGTTTTGGGGGTTTTCTGCACTATTGGATCTGTTGGATCCTCTGCGGCTGGGCTGAAAGAAATAGGGAAAGGATCCTGCTATGTTCTCTGCACCAAGGGCCTTCTTGTGAATCCCCTGCACCAGCAAGAAAGGGCGATGTCCTGCAGCTGAAGGAAGATGGGTAAAACGTCGGATTCCCTCTGCTGGTGGGCTGAAGAAGATGCAGAGGCTGCTGAGATGCCCTGCGGCTGGGCTGAAGGTGAATGGGGAAATGCTTCTTCACGCTGCTGAGAAGAAGGTCCCTGCGAAAACCAAAAAGACAAGAAAATTTCAATCCTCCCCTCTTCTCGATCAATGGCTAGGTCTTTTTAAAGACCTTCAGCCTCTTTAAAAAAAACGTATTTTCCTTTAAGTGCACCGTTATAGTTTTTGAATTTTTTTTTTTGAAAATTTTGGCAAAGGCGTGAAACCGATGTCTCATTAATTTTGAAAATTTGTTGTTTTTAAAAGAGGCGCATCTTGTGTTTTTCAAAAATTTCATTTCATTTACCTAAGTTTTAGGTAAAATGAAATTTATATTATTTTTTGTTTTTTTTGGGAAGTTCGGTTGTGCCATTTAAGGCTGCTTCCTTTAAAAAAAAAATCTTATGCAAGCAAATCAACAAAAAGAAATAAAAATGAATGGTGAAATAAATGAGAGGCTTTTATGGAAATGCCACCTCAACCCACTTTTAAAATCCTTTTGAAAAAGAAAGTTTTATTTTGTTTTGGCAAATCTTTTATTTTCAAGTGGGGTGCCACATGTGTGTGGGACCACTAACTAAAAAAAAAAAAAATAACATTAAAAAATTAAAAAGAAGAATTTGCAATTTGGTGCGATCTCCGGATGGGTCCCGCTTGAAAATAAGAAACTTACTTGGGAATTTGAGTATGATGCTAGTTCAAAGGCGGGTCCCGCTCCATTTATTTGAAAATAAAAGCAGAAGAAATAACTTCCTTTTTTTTTTTTGGAATTTTTATAATACGAGATAAAACTTTGTTTGTTTTCAAGAATTTGGAAAATTTTGGTTTTTCAGGGCAAATATGGATAAAGAAAATACAGAAATTTTGTAAAGAGATTAAAAATCTTTTTGTAAAAAGTTTTGAGATAAAATCTTTAAAATCAATATCCAGATTATTTTCTTGAGAAAAACTTTTGTAATTAAAAAGTCCTGAGGGTAAAATGGGAAAGATTGGCAATTTTGAAAACCCAGGGTTTTGAAATCAATTTTGAAAAGAATTAAACTCGAATCTGGATTGAAAAATTTTGAAATCGAGAGTTTCTGGACCTCGAAATAACGTGATATGAAATGTTCATGCAATGATATGCAAAGACATGTTCTATGAAATGTCATTCTGAATCTAGAATTGGAAATTCTAACTTCTTGTCAGGAATAGGATTTTGAAAATTTGCAGTTTGAAGATGTCTCTGAACCTAAATATAAAAATTTCAAGGCTCAAGAATGAAATTTTAGACTTTCTGCAAGGTCTAAACTCAAAAAATGACCATTTTGCCCTTCATTGCTTCCGGAGAACTGAAATGTGATAATTGGTAGAGATGTCAGGAAGGTGAGTGAAAATTTGGGGTGTTTACAGATGCCCCTCTTTGCTACTAAGTCGGTTTGTGGCCGAGCTTAGTGGCAAAGAAAAACACTCCAAATTTGGGCTATATAAAAAAAATGCCCCAGTTAGAAGGATCTGACTGGGTATGAAGAAATTAGCCGGGGGAAGATGGTATATATGAAAATGGAGAACGAGGAGGAAGATTCTCTCTATAGTGGTGAAGTTCAGGTTTTTGCCCTTAACCTGGATGGGACATAAAATGCTTCGTATGGGAAAAGCTCAGATTTGACCCTTAACCTGATTGGGGAATGAAATACCTCATCAAAATGAGGCTCAGGTTTGTACCCTTAACCTGATTGGGGAATGAAATACCTCATCAAAATGTGGCTCAGGTTTGTACCCTTAACCTGATTGGGGAATGAAAATGAAATACCTCATCAAATGAGGCTCAGGTTTATACCCTTAACCTGATTGGGCGGAAAATGGGATACCTCTTTGATTGAGGCTCAGGTTTATACCCTTATCCTGATCGGGCGGATAATGAAATAGTATGATGGAACCTTCAGATTTTGCATAATAAATCCGACAGGGGTTTTGCAAAAGGAAGGAAAATGGGGTCCCTAAAGCTTGAAAAGGGGTTGATCTTGGGTGTCTCATTGCTGAGACTAAATAGCTTTTCAAATTGCCTTTTACGAGAAAATGATTGGTGGTTCGACCTCGAACCGAAATGGGACTGTCTGTGGTTGGACAGTGGGGACACTGGGAAGTGTGCGAATCTGAGAGCTCACGCTCTCAAAGAAGGGAAGGAACCAAGTCCTTAAGAGGGATTTAAAATTGGCATCAGGATGTATCAAAAACGGACATCAAGCTCTCACTTCACGTCAGGATAGCTAGAAGATATTGTCAAAATATTGAGAATTTTGTTGTTGATTCAAAGTATTTGAAATTGATGCACATTGTTGCAAAAAAAAATATATATTCCTCCTTTTCTACCTGAAGCATTACTCCCAAATGAGATTCACTTCGTAGAATCAAAATTTGAAATCCAAATTGTTGCAATTGACTTTCTTTGAGGAAGCTATCAATTTCCTTGATATGAACAGGAAAGAGAATTTAGTATTGTGAAAGCGATTGATGAAAGGATATTGATAGTAGAATTTCACAAACTTAAAGAAGATTCTTGATAGATTTGACAGTTTGATATCCTTGAGATTTCTCTCATCATAATCTTTCTGCACTCTTTTGGGCTTTGGGAGAGTTTATTACATCAACCTTTATTTTGGATAGATGTCCTGACCTTTTTCTCTCTTTCTTTTCTTTCTCTCTTTTTTTTTTTTGGAAGGGTACATCACAAACTCCTTCAACTTGGAGATGTTCTGATCCTTCTTTGATGATATTGACTCATGGGTTAGAGATCTTTAGATCATAGCTGAAATTGAATATCTTTTAGGGATTGTCGGGAGGCTCATCGCATCTGCCTTCATCTCGACAGTGCTTTGGACTTTCCCTGGAAGGATCCGTCACAAACTCCGTCATCTTGGAGATGTTTCAAATCTTTTTTGGCCCCGGGGGTCTACTCGCTTAATTTTCCTTCATCTTGACGACAAGTGAGAGATTCCTTTTGCGGACATTTAATTGCAGCTTAGGTGATTTTGAGGAAAACAGGGCTTGGGTAAATTCTCTCCTTTTCTAACGCTCAGGATATTTTTACTGCCTCATCTTTACAAGAATAGTCTTTAGAGATGTGTCATTGACTGCGATCAGTATCAATCATTTGTGGCTTTGCAATAACATTGAATCTTCTTTTCTGGCCATATCGAGGATTTATCCTTCATTATTTTGGTTGGCCAATAGAAAGAATTTGAATTTTGAATCTCTTTTCACAAAAGCTTCACTCTTTTGGAAGTAATGCTAAAGGTAAACTGAGATAGAGATATGTGCAATAAAGATTCTGAAATCAACAAATAATTTGATTGACTAATTGACAAAGTTTTCTTGAAATCCTTGGTGAAAGAGAGCATTTGAGGTCCGGCTCAACACATCCGTGACGAAAATTCTCCTCTCTTTTTCCCCAAAAAGAGAGACTCAGGTGTTATCATCGCAAAATTTTTACTTTTGCGAGTCAAACTGACCTTTGAAAAAGATTTTGAAAATAACTCACCTCCGTTTTAAAATGCGGGATAATTTCGAAGAATGGGATTCGCCTGTCGGTACGAGGTTCAACCGCTTTTGGCGCCTTTACCAGGGGTAATTGAACCAAGGATCAATCTACTGCTTTGCAATGTTCAACTTGTCTAAACCATATTCTAATTCCTACATGCACAAAGAATCAGGCATGTGCTATGAATTTCTTAAAATGCATATTTGAAAACATGATGTTTGCTTTGAGATTTGAAATATTTGGAGAATAAACTCTTTGAAAATCGTGAATCATGATTGAGATACTGTATTTGAGAAAGTGAAAATCGATTTCTGAAGAAATATAAGGATTTTGTGAAAATCGATTCTGAGAAATGTGAAATAATTTTGGAGAACTTGATTTCTTTGAATTTAAACTTTGAAATTGAAAATATAAGTTATAAAAATCGAATTTGGAACTTGCGAAATACTTGAAATATCATTGGCAAATCCATATTTTGAGAAAATCGATTTTTGAATAAGACTTAGTAAATTTTTGAGAAAATTGATTTTTCTGAATTGAAATTGGAATTTGCAAATGCATGAATTGAATGAATATGGGTTTGAAAGACTTGATTTTGAGGAATTGAGGAAATCCTTTTTGTATTTTTGAGAAATGCAGTGCATTTTGAAGTTAGCCTAAGAGTGTAGGCTGAATGTGGCTAATACGAAGTATACAAATCTGGGCATCATTGGTATTTTGACTATGACTATAAATACAAATTCCACCAAGTTTGTCAACTCCATAAGAGCTAGTGCACGTGTCATTCGTGTAAACCATAGTGAAATGGCAAAAATATGCATGAATTGGCATACATAGCAGTTATATATCAAAGCTTAAAACTATATGCAATGCATCCTATTCTATGCAGAAATTGAAATTCTTATTCCAAATTTACATTTAATTTACATCACTAATCAAATTTAAATACAAGAAATAAAAGAAAGTAAAGTCTTCAATGTTTCTGCAAAACTAGAAAACTTTGTTAGTGATGATATGTTGGCTTTTCTAGATTTATCCAGTAGTATCTAGAAATTACTGGATTTTGCTAGATATAAGCCTTTTTCATATGATTCTCTTATATAAACTTAATAAAATATGAAATAAGATTAAATAAATAAAAAAGATAAGATATGAAATTTCGAAATTGGGGTTAAAATGACCAAAATACCCCTGATAGCAAGACTATAGCCTTGAAATCAAGGTTTTCAGAAAGATATTTTATAAAATGTAACTTTTGAAATGCAAATAATGACAAATTGAACTAAGTAAGATATGACATGATTAAAAATATGAAAATTAGGGTTAAGGATTTCGAAATTGAGGTCAAATGACCAAATTACCCCTGATAGCAAGACTATGGCCTTGAGATCAGGGTTTTCTAAAATAGATTTTGATAAAACTTGAGATTTATGATTGAAATAAACATAAAATCAAACATGAAACACCCTAATATGACTCTAAACAAGAACAAACCCTAAAAACATGCACTTATTCACGAAAATCAAGAAATATCACCAAAATTGTTATTTTATCAGTGTTTTGGGATCTGTCAGGTATCCTGTTTTGCAATTTTATTAATTCAGACATCAAATGAATTTTAAATTTCATAAAAATCGGTACCTGCACTTGTTATATCTCTGAAATTAGACTGAAATCATAAAAATATTTTTTTGACATTACTTTAATCCAAAAATTGCATTAAAACCCTAAAATAAGCTATTTTTAACCTAGGTCACAAACCAGTTTCAGCGTTAGCCCTGAATCAGGGGTCAATCCTCCATGAAAACTTTTGAATTTTTACAAAGATAAATTAGGAAAAAAAACAAAGATTTCCCAGTTTACAGATTGGAAAAAGCATCCATGGTTAGGGAGAAACCCTTCCGACAATCTGAACTAGAATCTAACAAACCTAACAAGGGTTAAAACAACTACTTCAGATTGAAAATACAGACATAAATAGAAAACTTAATAAAAAATTTCTAAAATTTTAGCAGTGAACAGTAAACAGAAAAATAACAATATTCACTTTTTACAGATCATGAATTGGATCTGTGGTTTGGGATCTATGAATAACACAAGTTTGATTAGGGTTTTGGTAAACCCTAACGAGTTTTAAATTTAAAATCACACTTTCTGTCAGAGGAAACATACTGAACAGATATCAAAAAATCTCAAACTTTCACAGTAGATAGATCTAATTAATATGAATCAATGTCATTTTAGAGATCTCAAATCGGATATAGGATGAGAAGAATATCATCAGACCAAGTTACCTTCTTGATTTTAACAACGATTTTAAAGTTTTAAAAACCCAATTTGATGTCTGATTTTTCTGACAAGGTTCTCGAATCTCAAAACCTCTGATTTTTTTACAGTAGTTCAACTACATATGCATGTATCACATATAAAAAAATCAGACATTAACAGTAAATATTTCAATCCAAAACAGCATGCTCGTTTATGTTCTAAACCTAAAAACACACAGAAATATAAGAAACTTAGGAAATCATGCATTAACTAATGAAAACAATAAAATAAACACTAAAACAGTAAAATAAAAATTATTTCTATGCTGAAAAACGTATAATAAACATGAATAAACAAATAAACAAATAAAGATCAGGGAATCAATGGCTGGAATTTGATATTACCTTTAAAAGCATGGATTTAACCCATTAAAAGGGTAAATCACATGTTTTATTGGTTAATAATACAAAAGACAATGCTAAAATTGATTCTAATGGATTAGAATCCCTGTAAAACACAAAAAACAGAGTTAGGTCATCTTCTTAGAATGTTCTTGAGGTTCTTGGACTTGAATCTATGGTTTAATCCATGGAATAGATGATATTAATGGCTAAATTGATATTAAAACAATGAAAACTATTAAATAAAACTTAGAAATTAATAAAATTTCTTACCTTGGTGTTGCAGCAATGGAGAAAGGCTGGAGAGGAGAGAGAGGCTCCAAGATTTGCAAAGGATGACCCCCTAAAATCATCCCCCATAGCCCCCCCTTTATAATAAAAAAATTAGGTTTAAAAAAAAAAATTAAAATTTTAAAAAATTTGGACTTCTAAAGGGTGGGGGGGGCGATTTTTGTAGAGGATTACGTATATACCCCTAGCCTAAATTATCCTAATTAACCCCTAGCGAAACCTAAAAAATCCCCAAATATGATGCCACTTGGCATTTTCCACATTTGGGTTTTTAAAGTCCTTTAAAAACCTTTAAAAATACTAGTTTTAAAATTCAAACTTCAAAATGAGTTTTTAAAATAACTTTTGACTCTTCTAAACCTCTAACACTACCCAAGACACTGACTAACCCTAGTCTAGCCCTGACTTACTCGACTATGGCGCCACCCCGAGTGGGCCCTACTTGAGTTTTTGAAAAAGCGATTTTAAAACTTGAAATTAAGAAAGTTTTCAAAAGATTTTCAAAAGTAAACTTTGAATTTAAATTTTTTGAAATGGAATAGGGTTCTAACTGGGTCAGAATTCCTCTGAATATGGTTCCAACTGAGTGGGCCCACATCGATTTTTGAAATCTTTGAAATAACACTGAAAATAGCTTTGAAAAGGGGTTAAAATCAATAATTGAAATTCACGATTTTTGAAAACAGAGTCTCAAGCGAACTGGAACTTCGGGTTAGAGTCCTGAACTCTTAGAACTCTGAGATTTTGTATTTTAAAAGCCAAGTGAAAGAATTTTTAAAAGAATTCATCAAAAAATGGTGAAATGAGTCAGAAAACCTAGTCAGGGTTAGACTCCTAACTCGACCGAACTCTGAAATAGAGTCCTGAACTAACTGGACTCTGTAAAATGACCTAATTTTTGAAAATAAATGGAAATAAATAAAAAAATGGAATAAAAACAGACTTCAAAACAGACTTCTGACTGGACTAGGACTCCGGGACAAAGTCCTGATCGGACTGAAACTCTAGATTTTTTTTTGGTATTTTCTGAAAAAACAGATGAAAGAACTTGTAAAAACAATGTAAACAATAACAAGTATTGAAATAGAATAGAGTTCTGATTCAACTGAGACTCTGAAGACAGAGTCCTAATTGAACTAGGACTCTCCAATTTTTGGATTTTCTGAGAAATCAAATGAGAGGATTTTGAAAAACAAGTGAAAATAGGATGAAATTGAAGTTTTGGTTCAGAGTCCTGATCTAATTAGGACTCTGAGAAAGAGTCCTGATTCAATCAAAACTCTAAGAATTTTGGTTTTTCTGGTAAGCAAATGATGAATTTTAAGCAAAGCTTTTGAAAACCAGTGAAAATGAAGTGAGAACATCAATTTTGGATAGAGTCCTACTTCGATCAGGACTCTGGGGTAGAGTCCTGATTTGATCAGGACTCTGAGATAAAACCTCAGAATTTTGAAATTCTTTGATAAAAGTGTAATAGTTTTGGTAGATTCAAAGATTTCTAACAGATTCTCTCAAAATTGAAATCAGAATCAGAGTCCTGATCCAACAAGGACTCTCTGAACAGAGTCCTATTTTGACTGAAACTCTAAGTTTCTGACTCATTTTGAAAGATTTGATTGAAAATGGATAAAAATAGCTGTAAAAGATTAGAGTCTCAATCCAATTGAAACTCTGAAGAAGAGTCCTGATCCGACTGAACTCTTGAAGAAGAGTCCTGATCCAACTAGGACTCTAACATTTTCGCCAAAACAGAAGATCTTGAAAGGTTCTCTTCAAAAACAGGTAAAAAGGTAGTGAAAATTAGAGTTTTGATCCGACTAAGACTCCAACTAGGACTCTAAAATTTTTGAGATTTTTGATAAGTGAAGGAATCCAGAAGCGACACCACCTAAATGGGCCTCATCTGAGAATTAAAATCAATTGAACTTGAGTTTGGAATAAATCCAGATTGTTTTCTGAGAAAACATTTCGAAATGTAAGGTCCCGGGGGTTGGAAAATGACATAATGTTGAATAAAAACCCAGGTTTTGAAATTGATTTCGAAAGAAAAAGTTTTAAAACTCAAATCTGGATTAAATATTTTGAAAACAAGAGTGCTAGATCTCGTAAATGAGATGCAATGCTATGTAATGGAATGAAATATCGAATTCATACAATGATATGCAATGACACAAGAAATGTAGACACTGAACGAGGATGTAAATTTCGGGTGTTTATAGATGCCCCTCTTTGCTACTAAGCCAGTATAGGGCAGTGCTTAGTGGCAAAGAAAACACACCAAATTCAGACTATAAAAATGCCCCTGTTAGATGAATCTGATTGGGTATGAAGGAATTAATCCAAGTGATGATGATAGATATGAAATGGAGAATAAGAAGAAAATTTTATTTCAAAAGGAAGTGAGATTCAGGTTTTGCCCTTAACCTGGATGGGACAGAAAATACCTCGTGTAGAAACGAAGCTCAGGTTTGACCCTTAACCTGACCGGGAAATGAAATACCTCATCGAAATGAAGCTCAGGTTTGTACCCTTATCCTGACCAGAAAATGAAATACCTCATCAAAATGAAGCTCAGGTTTGTACCCTTAACCAGATCGGGCAATAAAATACCTCATCAAAGTGAAGCTCAGGTTTATACCCTTAACCTGATCGGGCAATGAAATACCTCATCAAAGGAGGCTCAGGTTTATACCCTTATCCTGACTGGGAAATGAAATACCTCATCAAAGGAGGCTCAGGTTTATACCCTTATCCTGACCGGGCAATGATGAACGAAATTCTCGAAAGAAGAGACCGTGATGGAACCTTCGGATTTTGCACAATAAATCCAACAGGGATTTTGCAAAAGGATGGAATTGGGGTCCCTAAAGTTTGAAAAGGGATTTGATTTTGGGCACCTCATTGCTGAGACTAAATAACTTTTGAAATTGCCTTTTGCTGGAATTGGTGGCTTAACCTCAAGCCGAAATTGGACTGTCTATGGTAGGATAGTGGGGACACAGGGAAGTGTGCAAATCTGAGAGCCCAAGCGCTCAGATTATACCAAAGAAGGAAAGGAATCTTGAAAACTCCCGTTATCAAGTCCTAAAAGGGATAACCACTGATGTCAAGATGCACCAAAGATGAACCTCAAGCTCTCGCTTCACGTCAGGATAGCTAGAAAATATTGTCAAAATGTTGAAAATTATTGTTGATTCAAAATAATTGAAAATGATGCATATTGTTTTAAAAATATTCCTTCTTTTCTACCTGAAGTATTACTTCCGACTAGGCTTAACTCCGTAGAATCAAGATTCAAATTCAAATTGCTTGCAATTGGACTTCTTCCAAGGAAGCTATCAATTTCTTTGATATGAACAAAAAAGAAAGTATTCTTGATATTGCGAAAATCATTGGTAAAAGAATATTGATAATAGAATTTCACAAAATTAAAGAAGATTCTTGATAGATTTGACAGTCTGATATCCTGGGATTCTTTTCTCAAAATGGACTTTCTGCCTGTACTCTTTTTTTTCGACAGAATTGGGTCTTTTGGCCTTTTGGGGAATTCATTACATCATCCTTCATTTTGGAGATGTCCTAGCTTTTTCTCTCTTCTCTTTTTTTTTGGAAGGGTACGTCACAAACTCCTTCATCTCAGAGATGTTCCGATCCTTCTTTTCTCTCAGGGATTATATTGACAGTTATTGGCTCTTTTGATGGAAATCTCTTGGTGATAGCAGAAATTAACTATCTTTTAGGGTTTGTCGAGAGGCTCATCACACTCGCCTTCATCTCGATGGTGATCTGAACTTTCCCTGGAAGAATCCGTCACAAACTCCGTCATCTTGGAGATGATTCAAATCTTCTTTGGCCCCAGGGGTCTACTCGCTTAATTCGCCTTCATCTTGACGACAATTGAGAGATCCCTTTTGCAGATATTTAATTGCAGCTTAGGTAATTGAAGAGATTGAGTGGATTTTTCTATATCACACAGGATATTTCAACTGCTTTATTTTTTGAGAATGATCTTTAAAAATGTGCCATTGACTGCGATCAATATCGATCACTTATGGCTTTGCAACAATGTTGAATTTTCTTTGCTGGCCATACGGCGGATTTATTCTTCATCTTTTTGGTTGGCCAATAGAAAGATTTTGAATTTTGAATCCTTTTTCGCGAAAGCTTTGTCCTTTCGAAAGTAATACTGAGGGTATTCTGAGGTAATAATTTTGTGCAATAAAGATTTTTTTGAAATCAACAAATATTTGACGACAAATTGGCAAATTTTTCTTGAAATCCCTTGTGAAAGTGAGCATTTGAGGCGCAACGCAACACATCCATGACAGAAATTTTCTTCTCCTTTCCTCAAAGAAGAAGATTCAGAAATTGGAATTAGAAATTACTCCTCTCTTCCCTGAAGAGGAGGTGTTTGCAAAATGAACTTTCGAAGAGAAATTAAGCTTTCGTCAAAACTTCCTAACATTAGGCTTCTCTTATGGAAAGGGGGCCGGTATTGGTGAGGTTATTGAATTGGTCATAAAGGAACGAGTCCATCATACTCTCCCGGAAAAGAAGGTCCTTCACGATGAAATGGCCTAGTCTGAAATTATGGTCACAAGGAAAGCGAACTTCCGTTGAAGCTCTCCCTGAACTAAGGGTTCCTTGTATGAAATTGGAATTTTGTTTTGCAAATGGTTCACAAAGACACGAGTCCCTTCAAACTCTCCCTGAAAAGGGGCTAAGTGAACAAATTGGATAGCATGCGAAAAGAACGAGCTCCCTCGAACTCTCCCTATACAAAGGGTCTCTCGCAAGAGAAATTTATTGGAATTGGATATTGGGTGACCTAAAGGAGTCAAATTTGGAAATTGGAAGTTTGAATTTTGGATTCTGAAATTTGGTATTTGAAAATGAAAGTTGGAAATCTGGAAATTGGAAATTTGAAAGTTTGAAATTTGAAGTTTGAAATTGGAAATTGAAAATTTGGAAATTTGAAATTTGGTAATCGAGAATTTAAAAATTGGAAATTGATTTACTCAAAAGGTCGTCATTTGAAATTGGGAATTGGATGACCTGGAGGTCAAAATTGTGAAATGGTTTACTGGGAACGACATGGGTTCTGTAGGGATTCAGCCTAAGAACGACATTGCTTCAATTGAGAACGACATTGGTTCACTGGGAACGACATGGGTTCGATAGAGATTCAGCCTAAGAACGACATTGGTTCAATTGAGAACGACATTGGTTCCGCAGGGGTTCGACCTACGAACTATCAATTCCATAGGGATTTAACCTAAGGATCATAGTTTAAGGAGGAATGATTCCAACTTGTGAGATTTAAATGGACCAGGTGCTAAACTGGGTTTTGAGGGAAGATTCGAATCAGAATTCAACTCTTCAAGGAAAAACTAGATGAATTGGATTTTGAAAGAAAATTCGAGTCAGAACTTGGATCTTTTAGACCAACTCTGAAGGAAAAGAAAACTCGGGTCGAAACACGAATCTTTGAAAGAAAACTAAATCCATTGTGGAAGGAAAAGAAATTCGAGTTGGAACTCGAATTCCGGAGGAAAACTAGATTAACTAGAAGGAAAGAAGATTCGAGTCGGAACTCAAATCCTTAAGGAAAACTAAACCGGTTAGAAGGAAAGGAAATTCGAGTCGGAACTCGAATCCCGAAGGAAAACTAGATCAACTGGAAGGGAAGAAGATTCGAGTCAGAACTCAAATCTCGAAGGAAAACTAAACCGGTTAGAAGGAAAGGAAATTCGAGTCGGAACTCGAATCCCGGAGGAAAACTAGATCAACTAGAAGGAAAGAAGATTTGAGTTGGAACTCGAATCCCAAAGGAAAACTAGATCAATGTGGACACTGAATCTTAAAGTATACCAGTGCAAACACCGAATTTCAAAAATGTACCAATACAAGCATTAAGTTTTTAAAAATTACCAGTACGAATACTGGGTTTTGAAAGATTACTAGTACGAGCACTGGGTTTTGAAAGATTACCAGTATGAGCACTGGATTTTGAAAGATTACCAGTATGAGCACTGGATTTTAAAAAGATTGCCATTACGAGTACTGGATTTTGAAGAAAAATTTACCAGCACGAACACTGGATTTTGGAAAATTACCAGCATGAACATTGGGTTTTGGAGAATTACCAGCACGAACACTGGTTTTTGAAAAATTACCAGCACGAACACTGGATTTTGAAAAGTTATCAATTGATTCTGATAGAAGATTTTCGGTCTTCACCCTCACGATGACTTGGACGACTGTCGGGGCCTCAGGATTCATCCCTTACCCTTAATGGGTAGCTCGATGCAAATGCAAATTGATGCAGGTGAATGCAAATGAATGCATGCAAATGCAAATGGGTGCACATGCGTGCAAAATGAGAGATTTGTTTGATCCTGTCTGCATACAGAAAGTTTTGAAGCCAATTTTCAAAATAATGCCCCAGTATAACTGGGGAGTGAGAGTTTGGATGAAAGGATAAGTAGTTGATATTTGAAGAATGCTTTCTGACTTTTGATTGATTCAGAGACTCTGAAGAAGATCATTCCTCCTGAATAAACATTTTGCAGAGAAGGAGAATAAAAGTAGCACCGAGCTTGCGGGAAAAATAGACAACTTTATTGATATATTGAAGGAAAATGACAACTCAAGGAAAGACAAACAGGATTGTATCATCCCATAAAAATAAGACAAGAAATTGGAAAAGCACTAGTGTTATAAATTTTTTTGAATGATTGAGGAAAAGTGTGATCAGGATGATCGGTCCTCCTTTTCATCTTCAACGAGGAGATTCTTGTCAATGCCGTCTTGAACAATATTTTTAAAGACAAAGCACTGCTCGGTGTCGTGACCCATTGTCCAATGGAATTTGCAGAACTGATCTTTAAACCTTCCCATGGTCACAGTAGGATCCGCTATCTTGGGGAGTCTAACCGTCCCTTTGGCTATCATATATTCCAAAACTTGCTCCGGTGGTTGTTCTAAGGGAGTAAAATTGCGATTGTATCCCCAACCATCATGCTTTGGTTTTCCTTGGAATTTTAATTCAAATTGGACACTTGAGGAAGAGTTGTCATTTCGCTTATCCATTTTATCCTTTCAACTCGCGAGGTCATGTCTCTCTGGGTTTGGGTTTTCTGAGCCTCCAGCATGATTTTTTCTACCTCCTCTTTTGCTTTGTTCATTGCTATTTCTGGTGGAATTGGTGAAAACTGTGGAGTGAGCCTTCAGAGATCCGACTGTGTCTTTTTCCAGCATGTATTCCAGAAAAGTCTCGAATATTTGATCCAATGGGGCCATCTTGCGATCCTGGTTCGGATCATCACGCTGCACCTCTTGCCGAGTGCTTGACTTATGCTGAGACTTGGATAAGACAGTCAACTGGTATTCTTTCTTATTCTCAACGAAGAAATTCTTGTCGATATGATCTTGGACAAGGTTCTTGAAGACGAAACAGTGGTCGGTATCGTGCCCTACCGCCCTATGGAATTTGCAGAATTGGTCTGTGAATCTTCTCATGACTGTAGGAGGATTTGTGACTCTTGGAAGCTTTACCAATTCCTTGGCCAACATATATTCAAGGATTTCATCGAGAGACTGCTCGAGAGGAGTAAACTAGCGATCGCAGTCCCAGCCGTCCTGCTTTATCTTTTCTTTCTATTGATTCAATTTTCCACTCTGCTTTAAAGATTTCTCTTTCTGACTTGTATGATTGCCTTTGTTATCTTTGCACCCATCGCGGTTTGCATTGATAAAGAAGGCGAGATTCGTCTCCTTTTTTGAATCTTGATTATTCCTGACGGGGGTGATGCTCTTATACAGGTCTTTGCTCGTGAAGACCTTCTTGCCTTTGTCGTGGGCTTCCAAATCTTTAATCTTCTTTGCCATTTTCTTCAGTTGTATTTGGACTGGATTATCCATTGCTTGATTTTTCAATTTATAGGTTGTCCCTTGTCTATGAGAGGATCTTTGAAGTGCTTGTTGAACTTCGTACTCTTTATCGGTGTCACCTACTGATCCTGATTCATCAGATGTATCTTCATGTTGGATATGTTTCTTGGATAGCTTCAAACATTTTTTGACTGACCGGCCTTTTTCCCTCTGCCTGACCTGAATCTTTTCTGTACTAGCTTCGGTTTGTTCTGCCCGCATTTTGGTCATCATTTCTTTGAACATGACATACATTTGGGGATCGATGCCATCATCCCCCTGCTGACCCTGACTCTGGATTGATCGAGGTGAGTTCATTTCTTCTTCTGAAGCGATTGAGTATGCAACACCTTCGACTGATACAATTTTCTTTCCTGACCTCGTCTGAACCATTTGATATCACGAATACTCTCTGCAAGGCAAAATTGATGGTTAGGCTTTTGAAAGAGATTTGATTGGAGAAGAATATTTGTTGAGAATTTTGGTAGACAATTGAAATAATATCCCATTACTAGGGATTGAGTGGTCGCTGGAGTTACGACAATTGCACTGCTATTCTTTGCAAAATAAACAACTGAAAATATGCCTTGTTACCTAGGCGAGGTCGTCAAACCAAGGTGAAATGAAGATTTAAAGGAATTTTATTGAAAAAATGATTTTAATAGTACAATTGACAGGGGGGAGGGGGACAGACAATTTTCCACCACTCCTGATAATCAGAGGACACCCGAGGACCAGGAAAAATAGTGAGAGTGACAAAGGAATCCCAGCCATGTCTGGTAGAATGGTATGCTCCGGACCACTGATCTGATGTGAGATCGAACTCTGGCAAGACCCCTGATAGTGGACGAATCTCTACATGCTTTTGTGTCTGAGAGAACTGCTTGACACACCGCTCTGGATGGTAGTATGCACAGAAGAATTGGTCAAGTAGCCTGAACCGCTTGCCGTATGCATAGGTATATCTGAGAGGTGACTCCTGATGATCAAAGTAGTCCCATACGACTTCTTCCTCCTGAAGGTTATTGATCAAGAATCGGTATCGAGCAACTGGAAGAAGCTTTTCACCATTGTATCTGAATGAGCTGGCTCGGGCTGGCACATGCCGAAGGAACCAAGATTGTAATGCGTAAGTGCACCCTTCGACTAGAATCGATTCTCCAAGTGTGAAGCGGGTCAACCCTTAGTATAAAAAGGCGAGTGCGGCCATGGCAATGGAGAGGCGGCTGGTCTGTCGACTTCCCCACCTTCGCAGAAGTTGGACTATCCTGATATCTATGTAATTCCATCCATCGGGAAAGAGAGCTAATCCCACAGTGCATAAGACCATCGCATGTTGGATTCTCTCTCGAGCTGTCCTGGACAATGAGCTGACTTCCACAAATGTTCCATATTGTCTGTAGATTTCGAGCAGGTCCACATATCTGTTTCCATCCTCCTCTATCAATGGCCAAGACTTGCGTCCTGTCATGCGAGCTAAAGCGTCTCGGGGGTCCAGACCCTTGACATTAATCAAAAACTGTTTCTCCAATGGATCTCAAGGCTGACCGGCTTGCTCGGGCAATCCCATGATTTCTAAAAATTCATCTATCAGCACTGTCATCTCGCCCCATGGGAACCAAAAAGTAGAAATGCTCGGATTCCACCATTCTGCTAGTGCATGGATCAAATTGCCGTTGACTGTCTGCTTTCCCACTGCGGACGCCAGTTCTAACCCACAATCGTCCAAGTGGTCCGGAAACATACGAGAGAAGTTCTTGAACCATGAATAATACCACCAGGGAAAGAAGGATCCGGTGCTGAGGACTCGATGTTCTGGAAGACCTTGTCGCACCTCGTAGGAGATGTGACCCTCAGGGAAGATTGAATCAAGCTGACTGGATGCCATCAGACTGGAAAACACGGAAGATTGGAATAAGACTTGAGAAAATATAGAGATTTTGAAAAAATGCAGGCAGGATAAAATAAAGTAGGAAATTCGAGATCCAGAAGAAAGTGAGGATGGAAAATCACCTGGAGTTTTGAAGGAAATTAAGAAAAATTTAGAAACTCGTCCAGTGTTTGATGAAATATGAAGAAATACTTCATAAAATGGAAAATGAAGTATTTGAAAAATCGTCCAAGATTTAAAACATGGACAATATATGGAAATGGATTGGGGATTTCTGAAAAATCATCCAGTATTTTAGAAAATTAGGAAAATATGGAAAATAACAAGGAAATGACTATAACACATTCTGCACAAACAAGTATGCACATACAACATTCCCTAAAAGCTGACTCTAGATGCACAAGTTTTGAAATAGCTGTAGGACCTTAATCCTAACTCTAAGGTTCAGATCATCTGTGTCCAATCATGCTATGCCTATATACTCGAGCCAAGGCTCGATGTACGTGGCATAAAATCAATTTCTCTGGTTCTAGGTTCAAGTTTTCCAACATCCTTGAGCACCTGCCGATATACGTTGGACTATGGCCCTTGGTACGTGGCAGGGGGGTTTTCACCCAAATAAGTGACCCAGTTGTGAGGCTCTGTCCCGAACTATGGTTCTGGAAGAGAGCCCAGCAACGTGAAGACTAGGACAATATAGGTAGGGTGATTTTTGAAATATGAGCACATGCAAGAAAACAGAGGGCTCTAAGTCCTAAAGAGAGAATTTTGAAATATTTGAAGAAGCAAACATTGTTTTCAATCAAACCTAGATTGAGGAGGGTTGTATTAGACCTAAGTCTATGTGAGCATGAAAATTTTCTCCTCAATATGGTCCTACCAAACCCTACTTAGTCTATATGCAATCCATGTCAGCTCGGTTCAAGACTAGGCTCCTAGGTTCACATGATATCATGAAATAAAAGTTGACATTCCATGGAACACGATTTTGACAATTTGAACTAAGTTAAGCACACAATTGATCAAGCGAAGACAGGTCCCATCACGGTCGCCAAACTTGTTATCATCGCAAAATTTTTACTTTTGCGAGTCAAACTGACCTTTGAAAAAGATTTTGAAAATAACTTGCCTCCGTTTTAAAATGCGGGATAATTCCAAAGAATGGGACTCGCCTGTCGGTACGAGGTTCAACCGTTCCTGGTGCCTTTACCAGGGGTAATTGAACCAATGATCAATCTACTGCTTTGCTTTGTTCAACTTGTCTAAACCATATTCTAATTACTAAATGCACAAAGAATCAGGCATGTGCTATGAATTTCTGAAAATGCATATTTGAAAACATGATGTTTGCTTTGAGATTTGAAATACATGGAGAATAAACTCTTTGAAAATCGTGAATTATGATTGAGATACTGTATTTGAGAAAGTGAAAATCGATTTATGAAGAAATATAAGGATTTTGTGAAAGTCGATTCTGAGAAATGTGAAATAACTTTGGAGAACTTGATTTCTTTGAATTCAAACTTTGAAATTGAAAATATAACTTAGAAAAATCGAATTTGGAACTTGGAAAATACTTGAAATATCATTGGCAAATCCATATTTTGAGAAAATCGATTTTTGAATAAGACTTAGGAAATTTTTTAGAAAATTGATTTTTCTGAATTGAAATTGGAATTTGCAAATCCATGAATTGAATGAATATGGATTTGAAAGACTTGATTTTGAGGAATTGAGGAAATCTTTTTTGTATTTTTGAGAAATGCAGTGCATTTTGAAGTTAGCCTAAGAGTGTAGGCTGAATGTGGCTAATACGAAGATTACAAATTTGGGTATCATTCGTATTCTGACTATGGCCATAAATACAAATTCCACCAAGTTTTTCAACTCCATAAGAGCTAGTGCACGTGCCATTCATGTAGACCATAGTGAATTGGCAAAAATATGCATGAATTGGCATACATAGCAGTTATATATCAAAGCTTAAAACTATATGCAATGCATCCTATTCTATGCAGAAATTGAAATTCTTATTCCAAATTTACATTTAATTTACATCACTAATCAAATTTAAATACAGAAAATAAATAAAAGTAAAGTCTTCAATGTTTCTGCAAAACTAAAAAACTTTGTTAGTGATGATATGTTGGCTTTTCTAGATTTATCCAGTAATATCTAGAAATTATTGGATTTTGCGAGATATAAGCCTTTTCCATATGATTCCCTTATATAAACTTAATAAAATAAGAAATAAGATTGAATAAATAAGGAAGATAAGATATGAAATTTTGAAATTCGGGTTAAAATGACCAAAATACCCCTGATAGCAAGACTATAGCCTTGAAATCAGGGTTTTCAGAAAGATTTTTTATAAAATGTAACTTTTGAAATGCAAATAATGACAAATTAAACTAAGTAAGATATGACATGATTAAAAATATGAAAATTAGGGTTAGGAATTTCGAAATTGAGGTCAAATGACCAAATTACCCCTAATAGCAAGACTATGGCCTTGAAATCAGGGTTTTCTGAAATAGATTTTGATAAAACTTGAGATTTATGATTGAAATAAACATAAAATCAAACATGAAACACTCTAATATGATTCTAAACATGCACTTATGCACGAAAATAAAGAAATATCACCAAAATTGTGATTTTATCAATGTTTTTGGATCTTTCAAGTATCTTGTTTTGCAATTTTATTAATTCAGACATCAAATGAATTCTAAATTTCATAAAAATCAGTACCTGCACTTTTTATATCCCTGAAATTAGACTGAAATCATAAAAAAAAAAAAAATGACATTATTTTAATCCGAAAATTGCATTAAAACCCTAAAATAAGCTATTTTTAACCTAGGTCACAAACCAGTTTTTGAGTTAGACCGGAATCAGGGGTCAATCCTCCATGAAAACTTCTGAATTTTTACAGAGACAAACTAGGAAAAAAAACAAAGATTTCCCAATTTACAGATCGGAAAAATCATCCCCGGTTAGGGAGAAACCCTTCCGGCAATCTGACCTAGAATCTAACAAACCTAACAAGGGTTAAAACAACTACTTCAGATTGAAAATACAGACATAAATAGAAAACTTAATCAAAAATTTCTAAAATTTTATCAGTGAATAGTAGACAGAAAAATAACAATATTCACGTTTTACAGATCATGAATTGGATCTGTGGTTTGGGATCTATGAATAACACAAGTCTGATTAGGGTTTTGGTAAACCCTAACGAGTTTTAAATTTAAAATCACACTTTCTGTCAATGGAAAAATAATGAACAGATATCAAAAAATCTAAAAATTTTACAGTAGATAGATCTAATCAATATAAATCCATGTCATTTTACAGATTTCAAATCGGATATAGGATGAGAGGAATATCATCACAGCAAGTTACCTTCCTGATTTTAACAATGATTTTAAAGTTTTAAAAACCCGATTTGATGTCTGATTTTTCTGACAGAGTTACCAAATCTTAAAACCTCTTATTTTTTTACAGTAGTTCAATTACATATGCATGTATCACATATAAAAAAATCAGACATCAACAGTAAATATTTAAATCCAAAACAACATGTTCTTTTCTATTCTAAACCTAAAAACACACAGAAATCTAAGAAACTTAGGAAATCATGCATTAACTAATGAAAACAATAAAATAAACACTAAAACAGTAAAATAAAAATTATTTCTATGCTGGAAAACGTATAATAAACATGAATAAATAAATAAATAAATAAAGATCAGGGAATCAATGGCTGAAATTTGATATTACCTTTAAAAGCATGGATTTAACCCATTAAAAGGGTAAATCACATGTTTTATTGGTTAATAATACAAAAGACAATGCTAAAATTGATTATAATGGATTAGAATCTCTGTAAAACACAAAAAACAGAGTTAGATCATCTTTTTGGACTGTTCTTGAGGTTCTTGGACTTGAATCCATGGTTTAATCCATGGAATAGATGATATTAATGGCTAAATTGATATTAAAACAATGAAAACTATTAAATAAAACTAAGAAATTAATAAAATTTCTTACCTTGGTGTTGCAGCAATGGAGGAAGGCTGGAGAGGAGAGAGAAGCTCCAAGATTTGCAAAGGATGACCCCCTAAAATCGTCCCCCATAGCCCCTTTTTATAATAAAAAATTAGGTTTAAAAAAAATTTAGAATTTTAAAAAATTTGGACTTCTAAAGGGTGGGGGGGAGATTTTTGTAGAGGATTACCTATATACCCCTAGCCTAAATTATCCTAATTAATACCTAATTAACCCCTAGCAAAACCTAAAAATCCCCAAATGTGATGCCACTTGGCATATTCCACATTTGGGTTTTTAAAGTCCTTTAAAAACCTTTAAAAACACTAGTTTTAAAATTCAAACTTCAAAATGAGTTTTTAAAATAACTTTTGACTCTTCTAAACCTCTAACACTACCCAAGACACTGACTAACCCTAGTCTAGCCATGACTTACTCGACTATGGCGCCACCCCGAGTGGGCCCTACTTGAGTTTTTGAAAAAGCGATTTTAAAACTTGAAATTGAGAAAGTTTTCAAAAGATTTTCAAAAGTAAACTTTGAATTTAAAATTTTTGAAATGGAATAGGGTTCTAACTGGGTCAGAATTCCTCTGGATATGGTTCCAACTGAGTGGGCCCACATCGATTTTTGAAATCTTTGAAATAACACTGAAAATAGCTTTGAAAAGGGGTTAAAATCAATAATTGAAATTCAAGATTTTTGAAAACAGAGTCTCAAGCGAACTGGAACTCCGGGTTAGAGTCCTGAACTCTTAGATGTATGAGATTTTGGATTTTAAAAGCCAAGTGAAAGAATTTATAAAAGAATTCATCAGAAAATGGTGAAATGAGTCAGAAAACCTAGTCAGGGTTAGACTCCTAACTCGACCGAACTCTGAAATAGAGTCCTGAACTAACTGGACTCTGTAAAATGACCTAATTTTTTAAAACAAATGGAAATAAATAAAAAAAATAGAATAAAAACAAACTTCAAAACAGACTCCTGACTGGACTAGGACTCCGGCACAGAGTCCTGATCGGACTGAAACTCTAGCTTTTTTTTTGGTATTTTCTGAAAAACAGACGAAAGAACTTGTAAAAACAATGTAAACAATAACAAGTATTGAAATAAAATAGAGTTTTGATTCAACTGAGACTCTGAAGACAGAGTTCTAATTGAACTAGGACTGTCCAATTTTTGGATTTTCTGAGAAATCAAATAAGAGGATTTTGAAAAACAAGTGAAAACAGGATGAAATTGAAGTTTTGGTTCAGAGTCCTGATTCAATCAGAACTCTAAGAATTTTGGTTTTTCTGGTAAGCAAATGATGAATTTTAAGCAAAGCTTTTGAAAACCAGTGAAAATGAAGTGAGAACATCAATTTTTGGATAGAGTCCTACTTCGATCAGGACTCTGGTGTAGAGTCCTGATCTGATCAGGACTCTGAGATAAAACCTCTGAATTTTGAAATTCTTTGATAAAAGTGTAATAGTTTTGGTAGATTGAAAGATTTCTGAAAGATTCTCTTAAAATTGAAATCAGGATCAGAGTCCTGATCCAACTAGGACTCTCTGAACAGAGTCTTGTTTTGACTGAAACTCTGAGTTTCTGACTCATTTTGAAAGATTTGATTGAAAATGGATAAAAATAGCTGTAAAAGATTAGAGTCCCAATCCAATTGAAACTCTGAAGAAGAGTCCTGATCCGACTGGACTCTTGAAGAAGAGTCCTGATCCAACTAGGACTCTAACATTTTCGCCAAAACAAAAGATCTTGAAAGGTTCTCTTCAAAAACAGGTAAAAAGGTAGTGAAAATTAGAGTTTTGATCCGACTAAGACTCCGGAAAAAGAGTCCTGATCCAACTAGGACTCTAAAATTTTTGAGATTTTTTATAAGTGAAGGAATCCAGAAGCGAAACCACCTAAATGGGCCTCATCTGAGAATTGAAATCAATTGAACTTGAGTTTGAAATGAATCCAGATTGTTTTATGAGAAAACATTTCGAAATGTAAGGTCCCGGGGGTTGGAAAATGACAGAATGTTGAATAAAAACCCAGGTTTTGAAATTGATTTCGAAAGAAAAAGTTTTAAAACTCAAATCTGGATTAAATATTTTCAAAACAAGAGTGCTGGATCTCGTAAATGAGATGCAATGACATGCAATGCTATGCAATGCAATGAAATGTCGAATTCATGCAGTGATATTCAATGACACAAGAAATGTAGATACTGAACGAGGATGAAAATTTGGGGTGTTTACATCAGGCTTAGCCCTTACTTTAATGGGAAGTGGGAAATACTCCTCTCCTCCCTGAAGAGGAGGTGTTTGCAAAACGAACTTTCAAAGAGAGATTAAGCTTTCGTCAAAGCTCCCTAATATTAGGCTTCTCTTATGGAAAAGGGCCGATAATAGTGAGGTCAGAAAATTGGGTCATGAAGGAACGAGTCCATCACACTCTCCCTGAAAAGAGGGTCTTCTATGACGAAAATGGCTTAGTAGGAAAATTGGGGGGGGGGGCACAAGAAAAGAGAGTCTCCGTCAAGCCTCTCCCTTTAAAAGGGTTCCTTGTGTAAAATTGGAAATTGTTTTGCAAACGGTTCACGAAGACGCGAGTCCCTTCAAACTCTCCCTGAAAAGGGGCTAAGTGAACGAATTGGATAGCATGCGAAAAGAACGAGCTTCCTCGAACTCTCCCTAAAAAGGGTTTCTCGCAAGAGAAAAATAATTGAAATTGAATATTGAGATTGATTGACCCAAAGGTCGAAATTGGAAATTGGGAAATTGGATGACCTGGAGGTCAAAATTGGATGACCTGATGATCGAAATTGAAAATTGGTTGACCAAAAGGTCGAAATTGTGTGACCCGAAGGTCGAAATTGAGAATTGAGTGACCCGAAGATCGAAAATTGGAAATTGAATGACTTCGAGGTCAAAATTAAGAATTTGGTAATTGGAATTGAGAATTGGAATTTGAAATTGGAAATTGGGTGACCCAGGGGTCAAGATTGGAGAATTGAATGATCTGAAGATTTGAATTGAAAATTAGTAGGCAAAATATCAAATTTGAGCAATTGACAGACCCTGAGGATCAAAATGACTTGGATCAACAAAGGAGAATGATGAGTTTGAGTCAGAGCTCGAATAAAATACAGAGATCATGAGTCGGAACCCAGACCGATAAAAGAGAATGAAGAGCTCGGGTCAGAGCTCAAATAGGGTTAAGAGATCACCAGTCGGAACTCGGATCAACAAAGGAATGAAGAGCTCAGGTCAGAGCTCAAATAAGGTAAAGAGATCACGAGTCAAAACTCGGATCAACAAAGGAAAATGAAGAGCTCGGGTAAGAGCTTGAATAAGGTAAAGAGATCACGAGTCGGAACTCGGATCAACAAAGGAAAATAATTTGAAGGGAAAACCCAAGTCGGAACTCGGTTTGTCAAAAGGAAAAATGAATTGAAGGGAAACCCGAGTCGGAACTCGGTTTTCAAAGAAAATAATTTGAAACAAACTCGAGTCGGAACTCAGATCTTCAAAGGAAGATAATTTGAATAAAAACCCGTGTCCGAACTCGGTTTTCAAAGACCGACTTAAAAGTTGGATTTTGAAAATGTACTAGTTTGAGCACTGGATTTTGAAATAATACCAGTTCGAGCGTTGGGTTTTGGTTCAGTACTGGTGATTATCTTTCAAGTTTGAATCATCAGAAATTATGATGAGACTATTTGTTGAAATCCCAATACTGACCAGATTGATGCTAATGCAGTTGAATGCAAATGAATGTGAATTGATGCACATGCATGCACAAGTGTGTAAAATGAGAGATTGCTTATCCTGCCTGCATACAGAACAAAATTTTAAAAAGGCCCTAGTATAACTGGGAAAGAAAATTTGGTCATTATTTGAAGGAAATAGGAAGATTACAAAGGAAGAATAGATGCTTCAAGTATAGAACTTTTTCAAGTGTCGAGCATTAATGGGATCTGGCAATTCTACCCCATCGGCGTTGATGAGCCGATATGAGTTGTGGGGTAATGCTTCTTTGACGACATAGGGACCTTCCCAATTTGGTGACCATTTCCCGACAGGATGATGCTTAAGATAAGTTGTGGATCGAAGTACTAAATCATTGACTTTGAATCTTCTTTCGATGACAGACTTCGCATACAGCCTGGCTATTCTCTGGCGATAGGATTGGGCATGCTCTGCTGCTTTTAGCCTTCTCTCGTCGAGCAAGTCTAGCTGTATCAGTCGCTGCTATTAGTATTGATCAAGGGGTAATTGTAGCAGTGAATCAAATTTCAAAGCGGGCTTCTGAACATGTAGAGGCAACACTACTTCTGTTCCATAGACCAATTATGATGGAGTAGCATTTGTTGGAGTGCGAATAGTGGTCCCGTAGGCCCATAGTGCATTGTGGATCTTCTCATGCCAGTCACGGCCTGTTTCTACAGTTCGCTCCAAGATACGAATTAAAATTTTGTTGGTAGCTGCTGGCTGACCATTCCCTTGAGGATAGTAGGGAGCGAAAAAATGATGATAGATTTTGAACTTTGAGCAGAAAGTTTTCATCTTTTCATTCTTAAAATGACTGCCATTATCTGACACGATGTCATGTGGAATGCCGAAACTGCAAAGGATGCTCTTGTGGATAAATGAGACCACGTGTCGACCTTCTACTGTGCGAAGAGTGATGGCTTCTACCCACTTGGTGCAATATTCCGTTGTGGCGAGGAAGTATTTGTGGCCATTTGAAGCAGAGGGAGTGATGGGTCCTACAACATCGAAGGCCCACATAGAGAACAGCCATGGACAGACAACAGATTGCAGATAAGTTGTCGGAGCATGAATAGAAGGTGCGTGTATTTAGCATTGAACACACTTCTTCACAAAATGGTAACAGTCTTGCTGCATAGTCTTCCAATAGTAACCTGCTCTGATGATTTGCTTGACAAGGGTTTGGTAGCCGACGTGGCCACCACAAATGCCTTTGTGTGCTTCTCGCACGACTTCTTTGGCTTCATTTTCATCTAAGCATCTGGAATACTCTGAACTGAATCATCGACGATAAAGGACATTGGCCAGAATGAAGTATTGAGTAGACATATGTTGGATTGCTCGCTGCTCTTTCTTCGAGAGTTTTGGGGGAAATTCCCAGGTTTCTATGAAATTCTTGATGTTGTAATACCAAGGCTTCTTCTTTTACTCAACCTGGTTTACATGTTCTGTTGGAAAGATGGCAGGTTGGTCAAGTCTGCCAATTTTAAAAGAGCGACAAGATTCTCCGTTCTTGAATGCCATAATGGAGCCTAAACTGGCTAGGCTATCGGCCACTTGATTAAAATCTCTCTTAATATGAAAGAGCTCAAATTCTTTAAATTTGCTGACAAGAGCTGAAACAATTTTCTGATAAGGAACTAGCTTTTGATCCTTCACTTGCCATTCGGCTCGGACTTAATTGACGACGAGTAATGAGTCACCGTAGGCATGCACTCTCTTGACATTGAAATCCAGTAGAATTTTTAGACCTTGAATCAGGGCTTCATACTCAGCCATGTTGTGGGTGCATTGAAAATCTACTTTGAGAGAAAATGGAATCATCTCCTTCTCAGGAGTGATTAATAAGATTCCAATGCCTATTCCAGCCATATTCTTGGAACCGTCGAAAAATAAATTCCAGATTGGATATTGCTGGATATTGCATATTTGCTCATCCGGGAAATCATCTTCGACTTTTACTTCTTCTGCCAAAGGAAAATCTGTCATTTGATCTGCAATTGCTTGGCCTTTAATTGATTACTGCGAGACATATTCTAAGTCATACTGCATCAGTAAGACTTGCCATTTGGTGACTCGTCCGCTGAGAAAAGGTTGCTCTAAAATGTATTTGAGAAGATTGAGTTTAGACAAGATTTTGACTTCTGATGCTAGCAGGTAGTGTCTTAACTTCTGACACATCCACACCAGAGCTAGGCAGGTCTTCTCTATTTGGGAGTATTTCTTTTCATAGTCTATGAAGGTCTTACTCACATAATAAATGGTGTGTTCTATCAAGCTGCCTTCTTTATACTGTGCCAAGAATCCGCTGCATGCGACTTGATTGACTGAGATGTATAACAGAAGAGGTTTTCCCAATTCTGGCGGCTTTAGGATTGGAGGATTAAGAAGATATATCTTGATCCGATCGAACGATTGCTGACATTCTGGTTCCCATTCAAATTTTACTCCTTTTTTGAGCAAGTGGTTGAAAGGTTCGCATCTCATTGCCAAATTGGAAATAAACCGCTGAATTGACTGCATGCGTCCCTGAAGGCTACGCAATTCTTTGAGATTCTTCAGGCATGACATATCAATGATAGCCTTTGCTTTGGCTGGGTCAACTTCAATTCCCTTTTTACTGACCAGAAAACCCAACAATTTGCCTAATTCAACTCCAAAGACACTTTTGCGGGTTAAGCCTTAACTTATAAAGAATGAGTCACTTAAAGACTTGATCAAGGGCTTCAAGGTGATCTTCTTCCTCTTTAGATTTCACGAGGATATCATCAACATACGCATCCATGATTTTGCGCATCTGATCGTGAAAGATAACGGCCATTGCCCGTTGATATGTTGCTCTCGCATTTTTTATCCCAAAAGGCATAATTGTGTAGCAGAAAGTGCCCCAAGGCATAGTGAAGGAAGTTTTTGATTGGTCGCGGGCGGCCAACTTAATCTGATTGTAGCCGAAATATCCATCCATAAAAGATAACATGGCATGTCCTGTCGTGCTGTCGATTAGAAGATCAATGCTTGGAAGTGGATAGTCATCCTTTGGAGTTGCTTTATTGAGATATCTGAAGTCTATGCAAATCCTCACTTTGCCGCTTTTCTTTGAAACAACAACAATATTGGCTAACCAATCTGGGTAGTCAATAGTTCGGATAAATCCTGCTTTGAGCAAATCTTCAAGTCCTTCCTTAACTTGTTGTTCTATTCTGGGATCCATTTTTCTCAGCTTCTGCTTAACTGGCTTAGCATCTGGCCTTAAAACGATACGATGTTCGACTAATTTGGGGTCTAAGCCCGGCATATCTTCATATGTCCATGCGAACACTTCTTCATGTTGCTTGAGAAAATTTGTAAGCTTTTCTTTCTCTTCCAGACTTAGACTGGTACCGATCTTGAGAATCTTGGGATTGTCCTCTGAACCGATATTGACATCTTCAGTAGGATCGTGTACTAGAGCAGATGGTTCATCCTGTTTCTGAACTGAGGCGAACTCTGGTAATTCCTGAAGAGACTGATCAAATTCTGCATAATCATCTGACTGCTTTACATCCTTGCCATCTTTCGTGCTTGCTTTGACTCGATGAATTGCTATCGACTTCTGGAAAGCCTTGGGATTGAGAACGAGCTTCTTGATTGCTCGGGAAGACATTCTGAAATTTTGGATAAGAAATTGGATTCAGGAAAACTCGTCCATCATACGACAAACAATCATTTGAAAAAAATCATGCATAAAATGACATTGAATTATAAAATGAGGATATAGAGAAGGAAGATAGATGACACTCAGATAGACAAAGAAACTTGACATTTTATTGATTTGACTTGATCAAAAACACTGAGACATTTATTTTGAAAGGAATAAAAAGGAAATGCAACAACGATTCTCAATATGCCCCTTTAACAAAAACAGTCTTCTTTTGCTGACTTTCACCGAAGAATCCTAGTCCTGCTCTGTGGGGATGATGCTTCTGGATCATTGGCTCGATATGGCCATCTTCATTTTTGCCCAGTCCCTTGAAGGGTTGATAACCATGTTTCAAAAGTAAATCAGATCCATTTCTTGCTTTCATTAACTGTGGGAACAACAGATGATCTTTGATAGTGCTGTAATTGACACGACCTCCAATCTTGAAGAATTGAGGACCTCTCCATTGGGTCATGGCTATGGTGTGCAGAGATAATTCCGAGGATGTCTGGAGTATTTCCCGACTTTCTCCAAGACTGATTTCTTCGCTCTCCCTGATGCTGGGAATATCTGCAGTGAATGATGGTCGAGGGATCATGGATTGCGGGAGTCTTTCTTTTGGGTCTTCTCCCAGTACTGTTGTAATCATTCCACCTTTTGACCATTTTACACATTGATGCAGGGTGGAAGGTACCGCATTCGCATTATGGATCCATGTCCTTCCGAGCAGCAGATTGTAGGTGGGTGGTACATTGACCACATGAAAAAGCACGGAATGCACAGAATAGTTGATGAACACTTCCAGGAATATCTTGCCCTTAGCCGTTTGACCATGGTTGTCAAACCCATAGATGGTAATAGGATCTGGAATGTACTCTTCTTCTTTAATGCCTAGTGCCTTTGCGGTCATTTCGGGACATATATTGAAGTTGCTGCCTCCATCAACTAGCACATGGGGTACTGTCATTCCTCTTACTCGAACGACGATGTACAAAGAATTATTATAAAAGGAGTGAGGCTTTGGAAGGTCCTCATCCAAGAAGGTGATTGGCGCATTAGTCATGGCTGCATTCACAATTTGTGCCATATCTTCAGGTGTGGTACTGGGTTTGACTTTAATCTTCTTGAGCAAATAATCTAGTACTTGCTGATGCTTGCAAGAACTCTTGGCCAAATCTAAGATTGAAACATTGGATAGAGCAGTTAAAGGCTTTTGATTTTCCTTTTCCGGCATAGGCTTGATGAACTGATTAAGGAAATCAGGAATTCCTTTTAACTTGGAGGATGACTTTGTGGGTTCTTCAGCTACCTTCATCTTGCCAAATGCCGAGATTATGTCCATCTTCTTGGAAGTTGGAGCTGC
Organism: Nuphar pumila; assembly: GCF_984573655.1. Lineage (NCBI taxonomy): Eukaryota > Viridiplantae > Streptophyta > Magnoliopsida > Nymphaeales > Nymphaeaceae > Nuphar > Nuphar pumila. The sequence goes on along the minus strand of NC_143257.1, from coordinate 48,812,147 downwards.
TTGACGTAGCACTGACACCTGATGTTGAACTCATAGATCTTGTACAAAACATGGTTTGATGTGCTCGTGAGGTAAAAATGGTTGTTCTGATATCATTGCTGCGATGTGTGCAGAAAATGGCTGATTGAGAATATCCATTTTCTCTTCTTCTTCTCCTTCTACCAAAAAATTCTTGTTAATAAGATCGTGCACAATGTTCTTGAGAATGAAACAGTTCTCAGTGTTGTGTCTCACTGTTCTGTAGAACTTGCAAAATTGATCTTTCCATTTCTCTATAGGCCCAGGGGGATCAGCCAATCTAGGCAACTTGACCATCTCTTTCGACAACATGTACTCAAGCATATCTTCGAGTGATTGGTCGAGAGGAGTAAATTTTTGGTCGTAACTCCATCCTTCATGTTTAACTTTTTCACACAGTTTCGGCCCTTGATCCTGCTGAGAAGGCTTGCTGTATTGAGGAGCATGCTTCATTTTCTGATCTCCTTTATTGTTGGAATTGCCTGCACCGTAGCAGTAATCTTTCTTCTGCCCTTTATACTGATTTCGGTTGTTGTTGTTGTTGGCAGAGAAGGTGAAGTGAGCTTTCTTCTTTTGTTCACCTTGGGAGTTATTCTTGGAAAAAGTGAAGCCTTCATAGACTCCGTTCTCTACGCTCAGCTCGAGCCATTCTGCTCGCTCAGTTAATTCAATGAAGGTCCTGGATGGTGCGGTGGAGATCAATCCTCTCAGAGGTTGAGAAAAGTTGTTAAGGATTAGGGACAAGGCGTGCCTTTCTGAAATGGGATCTCTCATTTTGTTGCAGGCTGACCTCCATCTGTGAATGAAATCTCGTGCTTTCTCATTCTCGTTCTGCCTTAAATTGCAGAGATGGCTTAGTGTTGGGAGTGTCTCTGTGTTAAACAAGAAGCGTTCAATAAACAAGTTCACAACTTTATCGAACTCCTTGAGCTCGATAGGATTGATATGCTTAGCATACCATTTAGCTGCAACTCCTTCCAAGCTGCGAGGGAAACATAGGAATAGTGTTTTGTTATCTCTCTTGAATCTTGAGCACTCTGCGAAGAATGTGGCGAGATGAGCTTTCAGGTCGCCAGAACCGTCGAACTTGATGAATTTTTGGGGAAGATTTTCGAGATCATCATCCCCTTCGAGGCCGTCATAGAAGTCCTCGCTGGTGAAGACTTTCTTGCCCTTGTCGCGGGCTTGAAGATCTTTAACCACTCTGGCCATTTCCCTGAATTGTGACTGCAGGGGATCTTCTGTGACCTGACTCTTTGGTTTGCGGTTTCTCCTTTGTTCTCGGCCACGTTTCTGAAATGCTGGAAGCACCTCATACTCTTCCTCAATGTCTTCCGCTGATTCTGATTCATCTAAAATTTCTTCTGGCTAAACCTGCTTCTTGGAAGTCTTCTTATTCTTGTACCCGTGAAACTTTTCTCTAAATGGATTCTTCTTTGCACTGGTCCCAGCCTGTTCACTCATCATTTTGTTCATCATCTTCCGGAACATGGCGTACATTTGCGGGTCTATGCCATCATCCTCTTGTTGCTGATCTTGATTCACGGGAGAATCCATTTCTCCTTCTAAGGCTGAGGAGTGCTGTGGTGATGTGGTTCTTCTTCCTGATCTTGTTCGAACCATTAAATGTTGCAGATGCTCTCTGCAGGGCAAAGACCTGATTAGATTCTGAAGGAATTTTGGCTTTTAGAAGAAATATTTGCTGGAAATATGGTAGGCAATTTGAAAAAGTTATCCCATTACTAGGGACTGAGTCGTCGCAGAAATCACGACAATTGTGTTGTCCTTCTTTGAAAGAGAAATAAATAACAAAAAAATATGCCTTGTTACCTAGGCGAGGTCGTCAAACCATAATAGAAAGAGAGAATTTTATCGAAATAAGAAAAATATGATTTTATTGATCTTGACAGAGAGCTGGAGGACAAACAATTTGCCACCATACACGATAGTCGGCAGACACTCTAGGACCAGGAAAGATTTTAAGAGAGACAAAGGAATCCCAGCCGTAGCGGGCAGAGTGATATGCCCCAGACCATTGTGCGGAAGTGAGATCAAATTCTGCCATAGCTCCTGATAGCAGTCGGGCTTCGACGTACTGCTGCCTCTGGGAGAACTGCCGAACACACCGCTCCGGTTGGTAGTAAGTACAGAAGAATGGTCCCAACAACTTGAACCGCTTGCCATAAGCGTATGTGTATCTGGGAGGGGACAATTGTCGATCAAAGTAGTCTCAGACTACGTCATCCTCTTGAATGTTGTTGATCATGGACCGGTACTGTGCCACTAGAAGGTGTTTTTGTCCATTGTATCTGAAAGAGTTTGCTTGGGCTGGAACATGCTGGAAGAACCAGGATTGAAGCGCGTAGATGCAACCTTCAACTAAAATGGATTCTCCAAGTGAAAAACTAGTCAGACCCCGATACAGGAAAGCGAGCGTTGCCATGGCTATGGAGAGTCGGTTGGTCTGTCGACTTCTCCATCTTCTCATAAGCTGGATTATTCTGATGTCCATGTAGTTTTGTCTATCTGGAAAGAGGGCTAATCCTACAGTGCACAGAACCATTGCATTTTGGATCCTTTTTTTAGTTGTTCTTGATAACGAGTTGACTTCAACAAATGTTCCATATTGGCGGTACAACTCGAGCAGGTTGACATATTCATTTTCGTCCAACTGAATCAGGGGCCAGGATCGGCGGCCTGTCATACGAGCTAAAGAGTCTCGAGGGTCCAAACCCTTGACATTGATCAGGAATTGATGCTCTAACGGATCTCCTGGTTGACTGGCTGGTTCTGGTAATCCCATAATTTCTGAAAATTCATCCATTAAAACAGGCATCTCTCCCCACAGGAACCAGAATGTTCATGTCCGAGGATTCCATCACTCTGCCATTGCATAGATCAGGTTGCCATTGATGGTCTGCTTTTCAACTGCTGACGCCAATTCTAATCCGCACTCGCTCAAATGGTCCAGGAACATTCGAGAAAAGCTTTTGAGCCAGGGATAGTACCACCGGGGAATGAAAGTTCCGGTGCTAAGGGCTCGATATTCAGGACGACCTTGTCGCACCTCGTAGGAGATGTGACCTTCAGGAAAGATAGTATCGACTTGACTAGATGCCATCGGACTGAAAACAAAGAAAGACTTAGAATGAGACTTAGGAAAATATAAGAAATTTTTGAAAATTTTGCAGGTAGGATATAAAATGCAGCTGGAAATTTGAGATCCAGTAGAACGGTAGAATGGAAAACCACCTGGAGTTTTGAAAGAAATGGAATATTTGAGAAAATCATCTAGGGTTTAAGAAAATAAAGGAAAAGGATGAGAATATGGGTATTTGAAAATATTTTAGGAAAAATGTAAGAAAATAGAGGTAATATACAAACAATTACATCCTGCACAAACATTTATTCACATACAGCACTCCCTAAAAGGCTGACCCTAGATGCATCATTTTGAAAACAACTGTAGGACCCTAATCCTAACTCTAGGTTCAGATCATCTCTGTCCAATCCAGTTATGCCGATATACCCGAACCGAAATCCGAGGTACGTGGCATATAATTTCAACTCTAGTTCTAAAGTAAGGTTTTCCAACATCCTTGAGCGCCTACCAATATACTTCGGACTGTGGCCCACGGTACGTGGTAGGGGGGTGTTAACCCAAATAATTGGCCCAGTTGTGAGGCTCTGTCCCGAACTAGGGTTCTGGAAGAGAGCCCAGCAACGTGATGGCCGGGTAAAGATAGGTAAGGGGGTTTAAAAAAAAATGAGCACATGCAAGAAATAGAGGGCTCTAAGTCCTAGAGGGATAGATTTTTGAAAACTTTGAAGAAGCTTACATTGTTTGCATTCAGATCCTAAATTGAGGAGAGTTGTATTTAGACCTAAGTCTATGTGAGCATGAAAATTTCTCCTCAATTTGGTCCAACTAAACCATGCCTAGTCTATATGCAGTCAATGTCAGCTAGGTCAGAATTTAGGCTCCTAGGTTTTCATGATATCAAAAGTAAAGAGCTGACATTTTGTGAACATAATTTCGATAATTGAACTAAGTCAAGCACAATTTTGATCAGACAAGGACAGGTCCCATCACGGTCGCCAAACCTGTTATCATCGCAAAATTTTTTCGTCTTCCCTTCCTTGCGGAAGAGAGAGGAAAATGCTTTCGCGATTCAAGCTTGACCGGATTTTGGAAATTATTTTGAAATACTCGCCTCCATTTTGAAAATAGTGGGAAAATCCATGGGATGGGGCTCGACCTGTCGGTACGAGGTTCGACCATTCCTGCCGCCTTTAACAGGAGTAATCGAACCAAGGACCAAAATTGTGCTTGACTTGGTTAAATCATTGAAATTGTGTTCTATCCTAAATGCACAGAGAATTCATGCATGTGTTATAAGGTTTTGTAAATTGCAAGTTGGAAAAACATGATGTATGCCAAGAAAATATTTGGAGTTGAAAAGCATTTCTCAGGAAAAGATGGAAATCAATTTCTCAGGAAACTCAAATGAAAGAATTGGGAAATCACCAGAAAGTTTATGAAGATGTGAGAAAATCATGAATGGGTGAAAATCCTGGGAAAATGGAGAAGGTTCTTGAGACAAGATGAATATTTGAAAAAAAGAAAATATTTATCAAGAAAACTCTAACTTTGAAAATTTTCTTTGGAAAACGATTGAAATTCATTGGAAAAATCTTTGGAGATGGAAAATCAAAACTTAGGAAATTGAAATCTTGAGAATCTTGTCCTTGAAACATCTGAAAATCGATTTTGATTCCTGAGAAAGATGAGAAATTCTATTTGAAAATGAATCTCAAAAAAATAACATTTTCAGGGAAAATCACGGGAAAACTTTGACTTGGGAAATCCAACCTCGAAAATCTTCATAGTTTCTTGAAGAATCGATTTCCATGGAATGAAAATTTCTTGAGAAAATCATGAGAAAAGCAGATGATGCCATGATGCAGATGATTTGAATGAATGAATGCACTTTGAAAAGATTTTCTGAGAAATTTGTTGGAAAAATTGTTACGACAATGAAGCCATACATGATACTTCAAGTACAATGTTTTGATGATGAGCAAGTGGAATCAACTGCATTTCAGCTAAGGCTATGAAGAAATTGAAGAATTCAGTGAAGAATCCTTGAAGACTAGTGTGCAAATGTTTAATTCATTAAAAGTCTTAGATTCTTGTAAGAGTCTTACTTAGAGTGCATATTTAGGTTGCATTTCACCTTAAAAGTCTTTAGAAAAACTTTTCAAAAAGAAACTCTTTTGAAAATCTTTTTAGAAAACTCTTTTCTTAAATTTTCATGTTTATTAGTTGACCAATAGACTTACCAGTCGACTAATCCTTTCGCGTCATATTTTCTAAAAAGTCATTTTTGTCAAATTAGTCGACTGAAGGTTTTATCAGTCGACTGAACAGAATGTATGTTTCTGGAAAATTAGCAGCGGTCGACTAATGATTTTTCAGTCGACTGAACAGAACATGTGTTTTCTGAAAATTTAGCACCAGTCGACTAATGCTTTTTATCAGTCGACCGAACAGAATGTTTGTTTTTCAGAAGTTTTTAGCAGCAGTCGACTAAAAGGTTTTTCAGTCTACTGATGATATTATCAGTCGACTAACTTTTCTTAAGTCGACTAAGTTTCAAAAGTTCAGATTTTCAAACAGCTCGATTAACAGATCAGTCGACCGACGATAACTGTCAGTCTACTAATAACTAACTATTAGTCGACTAACTGATGTTTCAGTCGACTAATTTTGCCGTTTTCCTGAAACTTCAAAAAGGCGTGTCTTTTCATTTTTCAAATGTTTTGATCGTTCAAAATGGACAGTTTTGACACCCTTTCATACTCTCAACGTATGGAATATTTTAACTATAAATATGAGTGCATTCTACACTCAAAAACATCAAATTCAATAGAATTATATTGAATTACTTCTTGCTTTTCACTCCTATTCATTCAAGTATTTGTTTTCTCACTCACGTGATATTTTCACTTCAGTTTTTCACTTAAATCACTTTGAGAGATAGTGAATTCGTGAGTAGAGTGTTTCAACAACCTCAAAAGCCAATTGCATCTCATTTGCATTCAAAAGGAAGGCTCATAGGTTGTATTGTAAGTTGTTATTTCTTTTGTGTAAAAAGAAGGACTCCTTGGTGTAAAGGAGTTGTTTGCTTTTAGTGGGATTGTTACTGAAAGTGGGACCGGTTATGGTCTGTGTGATCTTGTAGTTTACAAGGTTGATAATGGAAAATCTCAAGCGGGTTTTGCTTGGGGACTGGATGTAGGTCGGGTTTGACCGAACCAGGATAAAATCTTGTGTTCTTTGTGTGTTTGCTTTGAGATTTGCAAAATCATTCAATATTCTGCAGAAAGTTTTAAAAGCACTATTCACCCCCCCTCTAGTGCTCGTTGCCTCGATCCTAGTGCACTTTCATTTGGTATCAGAGCACAGATTTGCTATTACTTTGATTTGACCATCATCTAGCATGGCAACTACAACATCTCAGCACAAAGAAGGAAGCTCCTCTGTTCGTCCTCCTCTCTTCGACGGAACAAACTATGGATACTGGAAAGTAAGAATGACAATATTCCTGCAATCCATGGATCTCGATATCTGGAGAGTTGTTTCAGAAAAGTACCAAACTCCATCAACTGATTTCAGCCGATGGACTGATGATGAAAAGAAGACTGCTTCACTTAATGCCAAGGCAATGAATGCCTTATATTGTGGCGTTGACAAGGTAGAGTTCAATCGCATCTCTCAATGCTCTAAAGCTAATGAAATCTGGCATACTCTTCTCGTAACACACGAAGGTACGTCAAAGGTAAAGGAATCTAAAATTGCTCTTTAGTTCATAAATTTGAATTGTTCAAAATGAAGCAAAATGAATCTATATCGGACATGGTAACTAGAATGACCGATATAACTAACACTTTGAAATCCCTTGGAAAAGAATATTCACAAGTGGATTTAGTCAGAAAAATTCTAAGGTGTTTAACTCCTGAATGGGAGAGAAAAACCACTGCTATTGAAGAAGCAAATGATCTCAATACTCTCACTCTTGAAGACTTAGTTGGTAACCTAATGGCATATGAGGTCCAACTTCAAGACAGACAAGAAGAAGAGCCTAAAAAGAAATCTCTTGCTTTTAAGGCTACTTCTGACTCAGAAGATTCTGAAGAAGATGAAGATATTGCCCTCATCACAAGGCAATTCAGAAGATTCATCAAAAAGGGAAGATTTCAAAGAAAGGCAAAGAAAGCAGATTCTTTCATTCCCAATGAAGTAAAGTGCTTTAACTGCAAAAAGGCAGGACATATCAAGAAAGATTGTCCTCTTCTCAAATTCAAGCCCAAGGACCAATGCAAGAAGAAAAAGGCATTTCAAGCCTGTTGGGATGATAGTGACTCCTCTTCCGATGAAGAATCAAATGAAGAAGTCGCCAACATGTGTTTTGTAGCACAAGAAGATTCGATAAGTCAATTTGACTATGATGAGTTATTTGAAGCATTTAATGATTTATATGCTAAATTTAAGAGTCTTAGTTCTAAAAATAAAGAGTTAAAAACTGAAAATTTAACTCTTGACTCTCAAAATAACGTGTTACTTCAAGAAATAGAAGATCTCAAGAAGGAAAATTCTTGCCAAGCAATTGAGATAAAAGAAATTGGAGTTAGAACCAATCTCTTACAAAATGAAATATTTAGTCTTAAAGAAAAGTCAAATGATCTTCTTTCAATAGTGACCAAATTCACGAATGGTCAAGAGAATCTAGAAAAACTTCTTGGTTCTCAAAGATGCTCGGTTAATAAAACTGGATTGGGATATAGCTTCTTTGATACTCAAAATAGACCAAACTATGTGGTGAAAAATCAAAGACATTATTCTCAACCTTTTGTTCATAAAACTAAACTTTCTAGTTCTAATAGAAATGCATCTAGAAATGATTATTCTAGACATGTTTATTCTAAATCCTTTTAAAGAAAGAATATTTATTATCAAAGGAAACCAAAATCCAAATGGATATGGGTTCCTAAGACTAACTCTCATGGACCCGAAAATAGAAAGGGGTCAAATGCTCTGTTTTCTGATTTTGTTATAGGTATACAACATAAGGAGCAAATGGATATTGGACAGCGGCTGTTCCAAACATATGACTGAAAGGCCGGAGTTATTTTCCACCCTCCAAAATAAGGATGGAGGAACCGTCACCTTTGGTGACAATAACAAGGGAAAAGTGATAGGTATTGGTAATATTGGTAATCCAAAATTTCCCTTGATAGAAAATGTTCTTTTAGTAGATGGTTTAATGCATAATTTAATATCTATTAGTCAATTATGTGATAAAGGTTTTCATGTTTCTTTTGAAAATGATTTATGCTTAATTTCTGATTTTCAATCTAAAAAGATCATTTTTAAAGGTAAAAGAAGAAACAATGTGTATGAACTGTATCTAGATGAATTACCCTCTTTTAATGAAAAATGTCTTATTGTGTCAAATGAAATTCAATGGTTATGGCACAAGAGACTTGGACATGTTAATTTTAAAATTATTTCAAAATTATCCAAGAATGATCTTGTAAGAGGCCTACCTAGAATACCATATAAAAAGGATCACTTATGTGATGCTTGTCAAAGGGGTAAACAAATCAAGAGTTCTTTTAAAGCTAAAGATATAGTTTCAACAAAACGTCTTCTTGAACTTTTACATTTAGATCTATTTGGACCATCTAGAATTCAAAGTTTGAATGGTAGCAAGTATGCTTTTGTTATAGTAGATGATTATTCTCGGTTTACATGGGTGATTTTTCTAAAAAGCAAAAATGATGCTTTTTTAGAATTTTCTAAACTTTGTAGAAGAATTACAAATGAAAAATCTACATCTATTATTAAAATTCGTAGTGATCATGGTGGTGAATTTGAAAATGAATCTTTTCTAAAGTTTTGTGATTTACATGGTATATCTCACAACTTTGCTTTTCTTAGAGCGGCTCCACAAAATGGAGTTATTGAAAGAAAGAATAGAACCTTGCAAGAATGTGCTAGAACCATGCTTCAAGATAAAAATTTACCAAAATATTTTTGGTCTGAAGCAATTAATACAGCATGTTATGTCTTAAATCGTGTTCTTATTCAACCAATTTTACATAAAACATGTTTTGAATTGTATTATGATCATATACCAAAGATCTCATATTTCAAAATTTTTGGTAGTAAATGTTTCTTGTTAAATACCAAAGATAATCTTGATAAGTTTGATTCAAAATCAGATGAATCAATATTTCTTGGATATTCTTCTAGAAGTAAAGCATATTGTATTTTCAATAAAAGAACATCTTGTATTGAAGAATCTTTACATGTTGCATTTGATGAGAATTGTGAGCAGGTTATTCCTCTAAGCGAAGAAGAAGAAGCAATACTTCAAGAAGAACCCTTGATAGAGAGTACTTCTCAAGAAAATATTCCTCTTTAACCGGTTTGGAAAGAAGTTCCTAATCATCCACATGAACAAGTTATTGGTGAAATAAAGAGTGGTGTCCAAACTAGAAGGCAGTTAGAAAAATATATTGCAAATGTTGCTTTCATATCTAAATTAGAACCAAAGAATATCAATGAGGCATGTGATGATGAATTTTGGCTTTTAGCCATGTCTGAAGAACTTAACCAATTTACTAGGAATGATGTTTGGGATCTAGTTGATAGACCAAAGGAGCATCCAGTAATTAGAACAAGATGGGTCTTCCGAAATAAGCTGGATGAAAATGGTGAAGTCATTCGTAACAAAGCAAGGCTAGTGGCACAAGGCTATAATCAAGAAGAAGGCATAGATTTTGATGAAACCTATGCACCAGTGGCTCGATTAGAGTCAATTCGTATGATGCTTGCTTTTGCTAGTTACATGAACTTCAAGTTATATCAAGTTGATGTTAAGAGTGCATTCTTAAATGGACACATCAATGAAGAAGTTTATGTAGAGCAACCTTCAGGCTTTGAAAATGAGAAATATCCAGAAAAGGTCTACAAATTGAAAAGAGCTCTGTATGGACTCAAACAAGCACCAAGAGCGTGGTATGAAAGACTACGAAATTTTCTAGCACAATCTGGTTTTTCCATTGGTTGGGTAGACTCCACTTTATTTATTAAACATTTTAATTCAGATATTCTTATTGTGCAAATTTATGTTGATGACATAATATTTGGTTCTACTAATGATTCTCTTTGTAAAGAATTTGCTAAGGCTATGCAGGAAGAGTTTGAAATGAGCTTGATGGGCAAATTAAACTACTTCCTTGGACTTCAAATAAAGCAAACTGAAGAAGGAATCTTCATCAATCAGGGTAAGTATACAAAAGAACTTCTCAAGAGATTTGGGATGGACTCATCGAAATCAAGAAGGAATCCTATGAGTACAACTACTTCTCTTGATAAAGATGAAAATGGTAAAAGTGTAGATACTAAGCTCTACAGAGGTATGATCGGATCTCTATTATACTTAACTGCTAGTCGACCTGATATTATGTTTAGTGTTTGTATGTGTGCAAGATTTCAAGCTAATCCAAAGGAATCTCATTTAACTACAGTAAAACAAATTCTTCGTTATTTGAAAGATACTTCAGATTTCGGTTTGTTTTACCCAAAATCATCTTCCTTTGATTTAGTTTCATATAGTGATGCAGATTTTGCAGGAAGTAAATCTGATCGCAAGAGTACTAGTGGAACTTGTCATTTCTTGGGAAATTCCTTAGTCTCTTGGTTTAGTAAAAAGAAAAATTCAGTATCACTCTCAACAACTGAAGCTGAATATATAGCGGCTAGTTTAGCATGTTCACAAGTACTTTGGATGAAATAGACCTTAAAAGATTTTGGTTTAAACTACTCCACAACAACTATTTATTGTGATAACACTAGTGCTATAAATCTTTCAAAAAATCCTATTCAACACTCAAGAACTAAGCATATTGAAGTTAGACATCATTTTTTAAGAGATCATGTGTTAAAAGGAGATATTTCGTTAAATTTTATTTCCACTAAAGAACAACATGCCGATATCTTCACTAAACCTCTTAAAAATGAAGATTTTATGAGAATTAGGAGAGAACTAGGTATTTGCTCGTTTTTGGATTTATAAAAATGCTGATTTTTGAACAAAATCTCAAAATCGCACTATATTACTCGACCAATAAAATTTTAGTCGACTGGTGTTTTATATTTTGGAATGTATCGCACCATATTAGTCGACCGATATATTTCTAGTCGACTGATGATATTTTTAGAATAAGTCGCACTTTTTAGTCGACCGATAAAGTTTTAGTCGACTAAATTTTTTTTAAAAAAAATTTAAGTGAAGGGACCCGACACCCCTTGGATTTGTTTTAAAACCCATTTTTTTTTAAAACAAAAGAGGCATCGTTTCACTTCGTACCTTTTCATTTTTTTTTTTAAAACGAAACCCTTAAACCAAAATCCCCTCTTTCTCTTTTGCCTCTCTCTCTCTCTCTTCCGAAAAACCCTCGGAGTGCCGTTCGACTCTATCATCGCCGGGATTTTCTTACCGTAACAGGGAGACGCCGGAATCTTCTGGCCGTGATCTTTAAACGCCGGACTCCTCTTGCAGTGACTGGCGCATCTTCAAAACACGCCGGAACTCTCTTGCTGTGTTTTAAAATAGAGATACGAGTTAAAAGTCTATTTTGCTTATGCTATTTTTGCCCTTACTCTTTTTTGATTCTGACAAAGGGGGAGAAAAAGATAAAGATAGCATTACATTGAAATTGCAGGAGATCTTGAGAAAAAGATGATAGCAATTACATTACAGGATATCTTGCATGAGAAATGCAAAATTAAGAGAAAAAGAAAGCTTTGAATGAATGTATTTCTAAATACATGAAGAAATGATGAATGGAAATGCAAACCAATCAATATGTGATATATGTGCTTTAAATGTGCTAACTTTTAATGTTTTGCATCATATTGATAGGGGGAGTAAAATCTCCATCTATGCATCTAAATGCTTCATCTTTAATTAAGTTTGTCATCATCAAAAAGGGGGAGATTGTTACGACAATGAAGCCATACATGATACTTCAAGTACAAGGTTTTGATGATGAGCAAGTGGAATCAACTGCATTTCAGCTAAGGCTATGAAGAAATTGAAGAATTCAGTGAAGAATCCTTGAAGACTAGTGTGCAAATGTTTAATTCATTAAAAGTCTTAGATTCTTGTAAGAGCCTTACTTAGAGTGCATATTTAGGTTGCATTTCACCTTAAAAGTCTTTAGAAAAACTTTTCAAAAAGAAACTCTTTTGAAAATCTTTTTAGAAAACTCTTTTCTTAAATTTTCATGTTTATTAGTCGACCAATAGACTTATCAGTCGACTAATCCTTTCGCACCATATTTTCTAAAAAGTCATTTTTGTCAAATTAGTCGACTGAAGGTTTTATTAGTCGACTGGACAGAATGTATGTTTTCTGGAAAATTAGCAGCAGTCGACTAATGATTTTTCAGTCGACTGAACAGAACATGTGTTTTCTGAAAATTTAGCAGCAGTCGACTAATGCTTTTTATCAGTCGACCGAACAGAATGTTTGTTTTTCAGAAGTTTTTAGTAGCAGTCGACTAAAAGGTTTTTCAGTCAAAAGGAAGGCTCATAGGTTGTATTGTAAGTTGTTATTTCTTTTGTGTAAAAAGAAGGACTCCTTGGTGTAAAGGAGTTGTTTGCTTTTAGTGGGATTGTTACTGAAAGTGGAACCGGTTATGGTCTGTGTGATCTTGTAGTTTACAAGGTTGATAGTGGAAAATCTCAAGCGGGTTTTGCTTGGGGACTGGATGTAGGTCGGGTTTGACCAAACCAGGATAAAATCTTGTGTTCTTTGTGTGTTTGCTTTGAGATTTGCAAAATCATTCAATATTCCGCAGAAAGTTTTAAAAGCACTATTCACCCCCCCTCTAGTGCTCGTTGCCTCGATCCTAGTGCACTTTCAAAAATGTGTATTAAGCCAAAGTAAATCTTTCACATATTCTGACTGTGGCCATGAACATGTTCAGAGTTTATTTGAGTTAATTCACAATATTTTGAAAAATTAGAAATATGATGTGCATTTTTAAGATACCCTAAGAGTGTAGGCTCGGTGTGACTAGTAGAAAGATGATGGATCTGGGTCTCGTCCATATTCCGACTAGGGCCGTAAATATGGACTCCACCGAGTTCATCAACTCTCTGAGAGTTGGTGCATGTGCCATTCGTGTACATCCATGGTGTTTTTGTAAAATGAGATATATGAATCATAACATCAGGATATCTGTGAACACCCCAAATTTTTCAAAATTTTATAAAAATGACCCTTTTGCCCCTAACCCCGTTTTTTGAGAAAGTCAAAGCAATTTCAAAGCTAAATTTCAGTCATTCTTCAGATTTTCTGAATTAAATTCCATATTGGTATATTCAAAATTAATTCCGGATCCGAATCCAGTACTTTAAATCCATATTTCTTCAAAATCCAGAATCAAACCCATTTCTGAAGAAATTTTTTCAAAATAGCTTTTAAATTCTCAGAAAAATTCCCTTTTGTAAATATTTTTGCAAAAACACAAAAATTAGTTTTAATCTTTGTTTTCTCACAAACTTTAGGATTTTATTCTAAAAATACAAAAAAAATTGAAAGATAACGCAAAAACCAAAAAAATTGGGAAAATTATGAGAAAAACGAATGAGTTTAAAACTTTTTAAGTCAATTTTGCTAAAAAAATCATTTTAAAAGCACTTTTTATGAAAAACTTTTAAAGGAGCCTCTTTTTGGAAAATCGAATTTTTTTTATAAAACCAAAGCTTCACGCACAAGCTTTGTTTTCAGAAAACCTCACTTTCTCTCCATTCCTTCATCTCCCTCTCACTCCCGAAAGCCTCACCGGAACCTTCTTCCTCTCGCCATCACCCTCGATCTCCGAAGCCTTCCTCCGCCATCGATGCCTAACGGCACCCTCCTCCTCCAACTGCTTATCTTCAACAAACAACCCTCTCGATCCTTCCTTCCCTCTTTTTAAAAAGATCACGCAGGTATCTCCTGAGGCCATCCATCTTCTTCCTCTCCACCTTCTTCTCCTTCACGATCCACCGCGTTTCACCCCCGCACCCCTCTTCTCGGATGGCTTCCTCTCTGAGGAATCACTCTTCTTCTCCCATTACCCCCTTCCCTCCCACTGACCTTTCTGATTCTTTTCCCATTTTCCCTTTCGCTTCATCCAATTTCTCATTCGGGTCGATTAAAAGAAGACGACTGCCTCTCAGCAAGATCGTAGGAAGTTCTATCTCTCTCTCATACCAAACAGGTAAGTAACTCTTCCCTTGCTGATTCTTTTCAGAGATACCTTTTGTTTCATTCCTCTTCTTAACCATTTCTTCTGATTTCTCCCCATCGACCAAGGGAAGTTGACCCTATAGTAGAAATACCGCGGAGGTATGTTCTCTTTCTTCCCCTTTTAATCTGCTGAAGAAACATTTCTCTAGTTACAGTATTGCTTCGTTTTAAGTTTCATTATTCTACGTTGTCATTTTTTTTTTATTGAGGCACGAATGGTAGGGTCGACCTGCATATAGCAGGATCGACCCACCAATGGTTGCTACATCAATGGAGTAATCCGACGCCAACATTTGCTTTGTTCCTTTCTTCTAAAAATTCTTTATGTTAAAGCAATATTAACTGATTCAACATTTTTTTTCTCTCTCATTTGGACTTTATGTTAATATTATCGATTTTCATTTCTTTACCTTATTTTTTGACTTCTTAGTTTCCTATTTATTCTGATAGTCCGTTTATGCTTAAATTCCTGTTTTGATAAGGATCAGTGATCGTTCTCTTCCTTTTGCTACCGGTTCATCATTGTATCTTCATTATCTGCAGTCATTGTTATTTCAAGTTAACATATAGTCAAATTTCTGGAAGAATTTCCTTTGATTCATCATCATTTTTGTTTCACGACATCTTCATTCTTTTTTTTTTTTACTTTATTCTTTTTCTCTTTGGTTCGGTTGCATGTGATTCTCGTTATTTTTAATATTTCCTATTTTGCGTCATTTTCCGCATCTTCACGTGTTCATGCCATGGCATTTGTCCATTTTATGTTTTGCCTCTGGTAGATTTTCTATAGATGCTTCGTTGTGACATTCATCTCATCTTGTGTTATGCAAACTGTGAATGATTCGTTGTGTATAACTCCCCTTTGTTTTCCTTTTCTTTCTCTGTTTTCATTGATAATTTTTGTGGTTAACCCGAGTGTGTAATCATTAGATGCTTCTTTCCTCGCTTATATTCTCTATTATTATTTTCTTTTTTTTAGCAGATCGATCTGTATGTTGATCATATGCGGATGACCGGATTTCAACTCATCTTGATTATCTGCTAAATCTTCATATCTCTATTAGAGTAATCCATCGGTCTGGATGGACACAGAGACTTCAATCTCCTGTTTTAAGCTCTTATCTAGCATTTTTTTTCTTCGATTTTTAGTTTATGATTCAATTTCCTATTCCATGTCGAATAGCTAATTTATATAAACTTCCATCAAGAGTTGGATCTCCTGTAATAATCATCTTACATCTTTTGTTTATAATTTCCTTTTTGGGTCCAGCATCTTATATTTTCTCAGATTTTGCGCTATTGATTCTGTGTCTTAACTGCAACTATTTCCAATGGATGTCCACATTCCACCGATGGGAATGTCAAATGCTAATAAGAAATTCTCACATTATTGTGTTATCGTCACGTTATATCATGAATTTTCTTTGATATTGAATACCATCTAATGTTGCCAGATTATTTACTGAAGGCAATCTGTTAACTAAGTTCACTTCAGGATGTTCATCTCACGGATGCGAAACATTCTTTAGCTAAAAGGATTTATACATGATTAAATGTTAAGATCAGTGGGTTTTGCCAAAAACCCCTTTATTGTTTGCCAACTTTACCACTATGTGTGGTTATCAGCTGGAAATTTTCAGAGAATTCCTAAGATTTTGAGGTCATCCATCTCAGAATAGATGGCTGCTGCTGGGAGTGGAAATATCCCCAGCAAAACCTCCTTTCATTTGGAGGTATCTGCAATTACAGCTCGACAGATCTAGAATTCGTTGGGCCTTTATTTTCACGAGCATATGTGTACCTATATTTGAGGAAGAACAGAGGAGTACATTCACATCTGGGTATTGGTAACATTCATTGTAAATCCTGGCCCTACAGCCTCTTTTTGTCTTATGTTTTGTTTTGTAATGTTGGACCACCTTATGCCTTCACTTTGATTCTCGTGAGGACCTTGAGGCAAAAAAGAGACCTGGCGAGTTTTGCTTTCAAGAAACCCCTGATTCGAGCTATAGAAGAAAACATGTTTGATCTTGCCCCCAATGTTTGAAATTATATTATACTGGACAATAATTGAAAAGATGGGAAAACAGTTCTACATGGGGAATTTCATGCTTCATCACAATGCTTTCACGCCTTGTCTGTATATCAAGGTTTCATTTGTCCACCATTTCTGCAATACCCCCATCCTCAGGGATGTCAGTGGATCCCCTCCTCTATAGGATCATCGGTTTGTGTGCTGCTTATTTCCTCTTATTTAGTTTTCTGTTAATTAAAGGATTTAGTCATTAGTATTATGTCATTGGATTCATTTGTTTGATGATCTAACATAGTATTATCAGTCACTGTTTGCTTTTTTTATTATTATTATCATCATGTGGTTTATCTTTTGCATTCCTGTGGTTCCTCCACTCGACCCTCCTGGGCATCATTTTTTTTATATATATATCTGATATTTGTTTTCAGTATGATGTGTTACATCTATTTTATTAGGATTCTCGGTTGCTCTGTGTGTTATTGTTCCATCGATTTGATTGATAGCCCCACTGTCATTTGTAACCCACTCACATTATGTTTACAGAGCTTCCTCATGAATGGCCGTTTTCATTAAACTCCATGTGTATCATGGGTTTTTCACTAATCTTCCACAATGGCATTTATTCATATACCCACCTCTTCAAATTTGACTCCTGTGCACCTCATTTCTTAGGTCTATCACTTATGTATCTTACATTTTATTATATCATGTAATTGTATCTGTGCAGGTTTCAATAAGCCTTCATATTTTCATCTCGTTGAAATTGCAATTATCATCTTATAGCATTGTTACGCTATTATCATGTTTTGTTGTTGCACATCATATAGTCTTTGTATAAATGCCATCTCACTTTGTATTATCTTTATTGCAGTTATTCAATTAGCATTTCAAGCATCGTTTCCTGCCCACCCACGATAGTGTGTTATATTTATTGTGCAATAAAATGCTCTATCATCATCTCACATGGTCTCTATAAGGTTAGTGATCTGAAATTCAGACCAGAGTGGCTCTGAGATTCGGCCTCTAACCATGGGTTCGCTAGATAGATGTAATTGACCTGGTTGTATGTTGCATTTGTTTCTGTTTCAGGTATTTTTTTTCTATCTAGCATATTTCTCTTTATTTCATTAGATGTTATTTATATGCTCTGTATTTTTTTTTCGCAGCTCATCAATGGCATGTGGATCCTTTGCACCTTTCATTTCCACCTTTATATAGTTATCATTTGTTGCCTACCCAGCACTTCACCATCCACATGCAAACAATCCTATTTACCTATCATCATAACATAGAACATTTCATAGGTACTGTGTGCATAAACCATACCCTCATTCATATCAGAGGTTCGATTGCTTAGATGGCTGGAATTTTCCAGCCTGTTAAAGTACATCGATTACAACACCCCCAGTCACCATAATAGCTCTTCGATGAAGGCAATCTTTACTGAAATTGAGTCGATACTAATAAGAAAAGGGTACAATGATTCATTTCTGCCAAGAAAGGAAGATCACTGTCCTGATTTTACAAAAGTTTGCTTCATTGTACACGATCACCTTGATTCGCTGAATAACTTGTTAGATTTCATCAAATCAGCAAAAGAAGCACAAGCTAGGCAGTATCACTAAATTCATTTGAGTAATATGGATTGGAGACGACTTACCAGGCTGTTGTGCTATGGCCTATCAGTTTGAGAAGTTGAACTGCTAAGGGATTTCAACTCATTAAAATCAATTTATATTCAAAACTGAGAAGTCAATTTGTCCATATATGCCAGATATGGGCCAGTGGTCATTCAAAAGCATCACATACTCTCATATATGTCATCATCTTTTTGTCCATCTCATTTAAAATTCATTTTCTTCATATTTACTATCCCACCTATATATATATATATATATATATATATATATATATATACCTATATGTGTTTAGATCTACGTATATATACATGCATGTACATATGCACATAGATATATATATATTATTTTCGTCTTTCCATACTTTTAGATTCTAAATATCTTGGCATATGAGCAGTCTGTTTCTTTCATTAGCATCTTTGAAATCCATGCAATGTATGTAAATTCTATTCCCTTTTTCATATTAACCGAGTGTTTTGCAGGAAATATGTGGAATATGTCATTACTTGGAATTATAAATTCAATTCTATGTAATAGTTAGATCCTAAAGAGAATTTACATTTCCTGTTTTAGATAGAATAAATGAGCATTGTGAATATCATAAATTGCTTATGCTTTTTACCTTTATTTTTCAAATCTCACAATGGTAAAACACGAATGGCACGTGCACCATTTCGTAAGAGGTAATTAATCCTAAGTTGATGATTTACATCAATGGCCATAGTCAGGATGTAAACAAAACTTAGGATTTTTATCTTTTATAAAATAACATTGGATCCACACTGGATCTTCTTCAAAAATCATCATATTTTCAAATATTTCCTTCTTTTATTAGAGTTTAACTTAAAATTGGCTCAAAATATATACCAATGGCCATAGTCAGGGTATATTAAGAGTTAATTTCATTTTAAACTCTATAAAAGCACAAAATATGTTTTATTCTTCACATGAATTTAAATAAAGATCATTATATAATACATTCAATGACCATAGTCAAGGATGTATTATATTTTCAATCTTATTCTAATTCATTTAAAGAATGAAATAGTTTTTCAAAAATTCAATTTTAAATTCTTTTAATTCATTCATCATTTAAGATAGAGCAGCATCATATTTTTGAAATTCTTTTCCAAAATCCAAGTGATCTCAAATATCTTTCTTCAATCTCTATTTTAAATTCATTCTTCTATCTTATTTCAAAAAATTTAAATTTTAATTTCAAAGTCCAATTTGACTTTGAAATTTCAAAATTCAATCTTTATATTCTTGATTCACTCCAAATTCAAGCTCCAAATTCAAAGTCCAAATTCATTTATATATTCAAAAATTCAAATTCTCAAATCAATTTTGAAATTCCAAATCCAAAAGTTAGAACCCAATCTCATATTGGATTCCAGATCTTGGATCCAGTTCCACTTTTAGGGTCCAAAACCCAATTCTACTTTGGATCTCAGACTTCAGATCCAAAATTTCCTGTAGGATCCAGAATCCAATTTCACTTTTGAATCTTAGGCTTCGGATCCAAAATTCATCTTAAGGTCCAGAATACAATTCTACCTTTGGATCTCAGACTTCAGATCCAAAATCCATCTTAGGGTCCATAGTCCAACTCTACATTGGATCTCAGACTCCAGATCCAATTCTATTTTAGGATCCAGAATCCAATTCTACTTTGGGTCTTAGACTTCAGATCCAAATCCTTTTTAGGGTCCGGAATCCAACTCTAATTTGGATCTCAGACTTCAGATCCACTCCATTTTAGGATCCATAATTCAACTCTATCTTGGATCTCAGACTTCAGATCCAAATCCATCTTAGGATCCAGAATCCAATTTCCACTTTGGATCTCAGACTTCAGATCCTAAACCCATTTTTTAAGATCCAAAATCCATTTCCAAGTCTAAATTTCAAATCCAATTTCATTTTGAACTTCCTAAATCCACTTTATTTTTAAATATCATTTGGATTTTTCAAAACCTTCATGATTTCAAATTTTAGATTCAAATTTCGTTACAAGTTTTATCTCTTCTCCTAAATCTAAGCTCAAAGTCTAATTTCTGACTTTGAAATTTCTTTTCTTCTTCCTTTTTATCTCATCCTCAAACCATTCTTTCTCAAATCAAAAGATTTATTTTCCGAACTCTGATTATTTCAAAGACTTAGAACTTCTATGATCTATCTCAAGTTCTAAGCTAGATTCAATCATTTCTTCATTCCCTTATCGAGTTCATCTCAGAATACTTGGAGATTTTCAAAACATCTTTCAAAAAAAGAGCATACATCCTTGCATTGCACAAGCATGAATCTTTGTGCATTTAGATCTTTAGAATAAATTCTTAGATAATATTTAGGCAAAGCAAAAAAAAAAGGCATAAATTCGATCCTTGGTTCGATTACCCCTGGTAAAGGCGCCAGAAATGGTCGAACCTCGTACCGACGAGCGAATCCCGTCTCTCCATTTTCCCGCAAATATTTTCAAAATGGAGGCAAGTTATTTGCTAAATATTTTCAAATCAAGGTCAAGTGAAACCCCACAAAAGAGTTCCTCTTCTCTCTTTCTTTCTTTTTCTTCCCTTCTCTCTTTCTTTTTTGTCTTTTATTTTTCTCCCTTCAAAAAGGAGGAAAATAGAGGTTAGAAAAGGAAAAGAGAAGGAAGAGAGAGAAACCACCAGAGAGGAAAAATTTTGCGATGATCACAGTTTTGGCGATCATGATGGGACTCGTCCCCGTCTGGTCGAATTATGCCTTTGCTTTGCTTTAATATTTTTTAAGTCTTTATTATTTCTATGTCAGCTATATTTTCCATGCAAACCTTAGGAGCCTAGACTCTGTCCTAAGCTGGCATCATTGCATATAGGATCTAAGTATGGTTTGGTAGGACTATATTGAGGAGATTATTCCATGTTCACATTAGACTTAGGTTTTAAATACAACTCTCCTCAATTTTAGGGATTGAATATAAAAAATGTATGCAAGTGTATGTTTCTTTTCATTTAAATCTATCTCTTTAGGACTTGCATTAGAGACATCTGATTTATTGCATGCTGAACATGTTTTCAAAAACCTCCTTACCTATATTGTCCCGGTCTTCACGTTGCAGGGCTGTCTCACTGAACCATAGTTCGGGAGAGAGCCTCACAACTGAACCACTTATTTGGGTTCGCTCCCCCCTACCACGTACCTAAGGGCCACAGTCCGAGGTATATCGGTAGGTGCTCAAGGATGTTGGGAAGCCATTACCTTATAACCGGAGAGATATTTTTATGCCACGTACTTCGAGCTTCGGCTTGAGTATATCGGCGTACCTTGATTGAAATCAGATGATCTAAATCTTAGAGTTAGGATTAAGGTCCTATCAGCCATTTCAAAATATAGTCAGCTTTAGGGAGTGTTGTTTGTATATCCTTGCTTATATATTTGTGATTGCATGATATTTTATAACTTCCTTATATTTTCCAAAACCCTGGGTATATATTATTTCTTCTTTGTTTTTAAAACCCAGGTGTATTTTTCCTTTATTCTTCTGATTTCTTCAAATTCTTTGATCCTGCCTATAAATTCTTCAAAATTTTCTTTTATATCCTCTTTCAAATTCCCTTTTATTCCTTACCCTCTTTTGTGATAAAATAAAATTTTTGTTAGGATATGTCCCTTTCAAAATTAAATATTTGTTCATATTTTTATCCTTTTCATAGAAAAACAGTGCGGTTGTCACAAATTTTTGGTGACAACCCGATCCCTCGTAATGGGATATTTTCATTATCAGATCTTTGATTTCTTCCTTTATCATAATTTCCTCCACAAAAATTCCTAAATATCCCATTTTATCTTACAGAGAGAGCATTGATATCTCATCATGGTTCGGACAAGGACTGGAAAGGAAACAGTCCCACAACAAAGCGACAGTGAAGGAGAAGAAATGAGCTCCATCGGGTCATCCAATCAGCAAGGCCAAGAAGTAGAAAGCAATGTTGATTCAGCTACATACAAGTTGTTTCAGAAAGTGATGGCCAAAATGATGGCTGAACAAACTGAGGAAAACCCTGAGAAAATATCTTCTAAAAGCAAAGCCAAGGGAAAAGTCAGCAAGAAGCAAGTTCAGTATGACAACACTTTAGAGTCAACAGAGGAGGACTCAGAGGAAGAGCAACCGGCATATTTTCACAATCCCTTGTATCGACCCAAGAAAGTCAATGAGGGGCACGAGTCAACAAACAAAACCAAGTTTCAGATCCTAGCAGAAGATCCGATGCATGAGCAAATGAGAGAAATGACTCATGCAATCAAAGACTTACAAACCCAGGACAAAGGCAAAAAGGTCTACATCGGTGCAGATTTTTATGACGGCCTAGAAGGAGATGACAACTGGGAAGATCTTCCTCGTAAATTCATAAAGTTTGATGGGACCGGCAACCCCAAGGCTCATCAGGCTACATTTTTCGCCGAGTGCAACCGATTCAGGAAGAACAATAGGGCTTTATTCCTATGCTTTCCACGCAGTCTGGAGGGAGTTGCAACAAGATGGTATGCCGACCACATCAACCCGATTGAGCTACGAGACTTTGACAAAGTCATCAACCTGTTCATCGAAAGGTTTCTCTTCAATACTGATGCTTCGCCTACCCTCAACCATCTTTTCAACCTAAAGCAAAATGACAATGAGAAGGCAAAAGACTTCATTCATAGATGGAGATCCACTTGCAACAGGATAAAGGATCCGATATCAGAGGGGCATGCACTCTCAATCATTTTGAACAATTTCTCTCAACCTCTGAAGGGTCTGATCTCCACTTCTCCATCTAAATCCTTCATCAAATTAATCGAGCGAGTTGAATGGCTCGAAATGGGATTAGAGAACGGAACCTATCATGGCATCACCTTGGCAGAAGGCAGTCAGGACGTGAAAAGGAAAACCAACTTCACCTTCTCCACCAGTTCCTCTAACAACAACAATGGCAAAAACAAAAGAGGTGACAGAAAGAACCATACTGGCGGGTCAGGCAGAGATGATTGCTCCGGTCAAAAGAATGGGATCAACAGGCAAAATAACATCACTCCCTCAAGCATTCAGTTAGAATCAAAGCCTCAAGGGAAACCAAAGCACGATGGTTGGGGATATGACCGTGAGTTTACCCCCTTAGAGCAATCGCATGAGGAAGTTCTTGAGTATATGACAACAAAAGAGATGGTTAAACTTCCCAAGGTAGCAGATCCTCCTGTGACTATGGGAAGGTTCAAGGATCAATTCTGCAAATTCCATCAAGCGATGGGTCATGACATCGAGCACTGCTTTGTTTTCAAAAACATCGTCCAAGACTACATTGATAAAAAGCTGCTGGTGGAAGATCAAGAAGAAGAGTAGCTACCCGTTCTGGCCTAGCTTCCCGAACCGTCATTATTTTTCTGCCTTCTCTCTTTTTCAGTCACCTAATAGGGACAACTCAGTCCCAGTCTTTTGTGACCTTTGGTCAACAAACTTGTAAATATTTTAGTCGTTATCAATATTTCCTATCAATGAAATGTCAATTTTCTTCGTATTTGTCGATATCAAACACTTCTATCCTTCGCCACGATAGGGCATTTATTTTGGAAAAAATTGTATTTCTCTTATTCTTTTTAAAATAAGGGACAATCCCAAAACATCATCATGAGAGAAATGATATTGCCTATGAGGATTTTCAAAATCATAAAATCTCAAAAATTTCTGCAAAAGTCTTCAAAAAAGTTCAAATATTTTGATTTAAATCCTCTTTAAATAAACTAACATGTTGATTTTCCTTTTCTAAATTAGGTTTTGAAAACCATTTGTCTTCAAAATCATCACCTCGTGTTTGTTTTCTTTTTCAAAATTGGTTTTTAAACCACTATCTTCAAAATCAAACCTCATGATGATCTCTCATGATGATTCCCCTTTTTAAAGGATCAGATCTCGCGCTGATCATTCTTCTTTCAGTGGATTTTCTTTCCAAAAATGATTTTTCACCTATCTTTTAAATAAACCGTTTTTTCTTTCAAGATCCCATATGCAAGCAGGATCAGAAAAACTCCTTTTTCTCTTAAATCTTATAAATTTTCAGTTAATTTGGATATCTTTATCAGTTTCATTCATTTTATTCATATTTTTATCAAGTTTACATCAAATTTATCAAGTTTTATCAAGTTTTCCTCAAATTTATTAAAATCAATTACCCTTTCAGGTTAAGGGATAAACCTGATGCCTCTTTCCCATGAGGTATTTCCTTTATTCTTATACCCGCTCAGGTTAAGGGATAAACCTGACCCTTGTTGTCCGAGGTGTTTCCCTTTCAGGTTAAGGGATAAACCTGACCCTCGTTGTCCGAGGTGTTCTCATTCAGGATAAGAGATAATCCTGAAACCCCTCTTAGGAGCAATAATGCTACCTATGAGGATTCTTTTGTAAAAACAATTTTTCAATTTTTCTCAAATTTGTAAATATCTATCAATTTCTCTTTATTAATTTTCCCCCAAAATTCTATTCTTTCATAACACCCTTTCAGGTTAACGGATAAACCTGATGCCTCTTTCCAATGAGGTATTTTCTAAATCCTTCTTTTACCCTTTCAGGTTAAGGGATAAACCTGACCCTCGTTGTCTGAGGTATTTTTCTCATCAGGTTAAGGGATAAACCTGACCCTCGTTGTCCGAGGTGTTCTCATTCGGGATAAGGAATGATCCTGAGACCCCTTGTAGGAGCAATAACGCTACCTATAAGGATTCTTTTGTAAATACAAGTTTTGCCAATCTTTATTGATTTTCTAGATTTATATCAATTTCCCTTCATTTAATTTTCTTAAATTCTATTCTTTTCCCATTCAGGATAAGGGATAATTCTGAAAACCCTCGTAGGAGCAATAACGCTACCTATGAGGATTCTTTTGTAAATACAAGTTTTGTCAATCTTCATTGATTTTCTAAATTTATATCAAATTTCTCTTCATTTAAATTCCTTAAATTCTTTTCTCATTCAGGATAAGGGATAATCCTGAGACCCCGTAGGAGCAATAACGCTACCTATGAGGATTCTTTTGTAAATACAAGTTTTATCAATTTTTATTGATTTTCTAGATTTATATCAATTTCCCTTCACTAAATTTGTCTTTCCCATTCAGGATAAGGGATAATCCTGAGACCTCTCGTAGGGGCAATAATGTTACTTATGAGAATT
Organism: Nuphar pumila; assembly: GCF_984573655.1. Taxonomy (NCBI): domain Eukaryota; kingdom Viridiplantae; phylum Streptophyta; class Magnoliopsida; order Nymphaeales; family Nymphaeaceae; genus Nuphar; species Nuphar pumila. The sequence continues at coordinate 48,786,896 of NC_143257.1, read as the reverse complement.
CTTTTTGCAAATACAAGTTTCATCAAATTGATTTTCTAATTTTATTTTCTTAAATTTATTCTTTCCCCTTTCAGGTTAAGGGATAAACCTGAACCTTGACATTCGAGGTATTCTTTCTCAGGATAAGGGATAATCCTGAAATCACTCATAGGAGCGACAATGCTGCTTGTGAGAATTTCTTTTTTACAAAATAAATCAATTTCCTCAAAACTTTCTCCATTTTTATCAATATTTCCTCAAATTCTATTTCCTTTTATCTTCTCAAAATTTTATTCTTTTCCCCGTTCAGGACAAGGGGTTAAAATCAAGAAAACTAGACCATAAACAGCTAACTGTGCGGTCCATCTAAATCCTAGATCATAAATCATGAATCTTGTCCTATCCCTTCTAAATTCAAGTCTCAGGTTATTTCTTCACAATATATTCTTTTCCCTTTCAGGTTAAGGGATAAACCTGAATCATTGTTTTTTATATCCTAAATTTTCATCAAATGTCTATCAATTTTCATCAAATGTCTATTAAATATTCATCAAACGTCTATCAACTTCATCAAATGTCTTTTATTTTCAAGCCTTTGGGTTACAAATTCATGAATGTATATCCTTTCAAAGCCTTTGGGTTACAACTTCATCAATGTATATCACTTCCAAGCCTTCGGGTTACAATTTCATCAAAAATCCATCATTTTCAAACCTTCGGGTCAAAACTCTATCAATGCCAATCATTTTACCATTTCAAGCAACAAATCCTACTTTCGAGCTGGTCGATCAAACAAAATCCAGCTTTCGAGCTGGTCGGGCAAACAAATCCTACTTTTGAGCTGGTCGGTCAATCAAAATCCTGATTTCGAGCTGGTCGATCAAACAAATCCTGCTTTCGAGCTGGTTGGTCAAACAAATCCTGCTTTCGAGCTGATACTTCAAAAAAAAAACATGTTTTGAGCTGGTCGGTCAAACAAATCCTGCTTTCGAGCTGCTCGGGCAACCAAAATCCTGCTTTCGAGCTGGTCGGTCAATCAAAATCCTGCTTTCGAGTTGATTGGTCAATCAAAATCCTGCTTTCGAGCTGGTTGGTCAATCAAAATCCTGCTTTCGAGTTGGTTGGTCAATCAAAATCCTGCTTTCGAGCTGGTACTTCCAAAAATCCTGCTTTCGAGCTGATACTTCCAAAAAATCCTACTTTCGAGCTGGTCGGGCAATAAAATCCTGCTTTCGAGGTAGTCGGGCAATCAAAATCCTGCTTTCGAGCTGGTACTTCCAAAAATCCTGTTGTCGAGCTAGTCGGTCAATCAAATCCTGCTTTCGAGCTGGTACTTTCAAAAAATCCTGCTTTCGAGCTGGTTGGGCAATAAAATCCTGCTTTCGAGCTGGTCGGGCAATCAAAATCCTGCTTTCGAGCTGATACTTTCAAAAATCCTGCTTTCGAGCTGGTACTTCCAAAAATCCTGCTTTCGAGCTGGTACTTCCAAAAAATCCTGCTTTCAAGTTGGTACTTCCAAAAAAATCCTACTTTCGAGCTGGTCGGTCAAAACAAAAATCTAAATATTCCTTCCTAAAAGTGTCAGCTAAAGGTCACACCAAAATCTATATTGAGTGATTATGTCACAAAGAAATTGTGAAAACTTTGCCAATTTGCTAAAAATATTTGTTGATTCCAATATTCTTACTGCACAGAAGGATCACCTCCGATTAACTCTAGTATTCTTTCCAAAAAGGTGAAACTCTTTGCGAAAAAGGGATAGAATTCAAAACTTTTCCCTGTTGATCAACCAAAAGGATAAAAGAAAGATCCTCGGTATGATTAGCGAAAGAAATATTCAATGACATTGAAAAGCCAGAAGTGAATTGATATTGATCATAGCTATGGCGCGTGTTTAAAGACAATTTTTTGGCAATTAGACAATGGAAATATCCTGAGCGATAAAAAGAATCTACTCATTCATGTCTCCTCTCATTTTAAAGCTGCAAATCAAATATTTTCAAAAGGGATCTCTCAATTGTCGTCAAGATGAAGGCGAATATGCGAGCAGACCCCGGGGGCTAAATAAGATTTGGATCATCTACCGAGATGAAGGAGTTTGTGAAGGATCCTTCCAAGGAAAGTTCAGATCACCGTTGAGATGAAGGCGAGTGTGATGAACCTACCGACAAACCCTAAATGATATTTGATTTCTGCTATCATCTAAAGACCTTTTGAGCCAATATCATCAATACCTGAGATAAATGAAGGATCGAAACATCTCCAAGATGAAGGAGTTTGTGATGTACCCTTCCCCCAAAAAAAGAGAGAAAAGTCAGGACACATCCAAATGAAGGATGATGTAAAAAACCCGAAAAATCCCAATGACTCAAAAAGAGTGCAAGAAGATCATCATGGGAAAACACCCAGATATCAAACTGCCAAAATTGCCAGAAGTCATCTTTTCTTATGCAAAATGCCTTTTATCAATATCTCTTCACTACTTGTTTTTATGAAATCAAGAATATTTCTTCTCTTCTCATGTCAGGGAAATGGATAGCTTCCTTAAAGAAAATCATCAGCACTGAACTTTTGAATTTGACTCTTAAAGACCGAGGAGTTAACCTCGTTGGAGGAAATACTCTAGGTAAAAAAGGAAATGTCTTTTTGCACACACGTGTACATTCTTCAAACATTTGAGTCAACTACAATTTTATCCTATTGGCAAAGTTTTCTAGATATTCTAAATAATGAAATAAGTATTCAATATCCATTTTGATGCAACCTAGCGTTGTTTATATTTTCCAGAAGAGTTACCCCATTTAGTTGAAGTATCTCTCCTGTCCCATCATGGTCTCTTCACTCGAGGATTCCAGTTGGTCGTCCCCTTCAGGTTAAGGGTTAAGCCTGAACCTCGCCCCTTGAGGTATCTTCCTTTTCAGGTTTTGGTTAAACCTGAGTCTCATTCCAACGAGTTTCCCTCGTTTCGACGAGGTGTCTCCTTCCAGTCCCATCATGGTTCTTCCCATCGAGGAATCCATGCTTTGTATATCCATCCGGGACAGGATCCTACTTGAGCTTCATTTCACAAGGCATTTTCCAAAATATCCCATCGAGGTCTACTCATATTCCTTTCCTCATTCAGATTATCTCGAGATATATTCGTCCCATCCAGGTTAAGGGCTAAACCTGACTCATTCCAAAAGGTTGATCTTGTCTCACCCATGAGACTTGATCAAAATTATTACCTTTCATCACTTCGGGGTTTTCACCTAAAAGTCCCATCACGATTTCCCCATTTCTATTATCTAGTCATATCATTTTCGAGGATTTCGCCTTCCCCTAACCATTCAGGATAAGGTTTTAAGCCTGAAAAACCATATTTTTCAAAATAATTCTTCCACACCCAGTTCAGATCTGCTGACTGGGGCATTTTCAAAATTTAGAGTGTTGTCTTTGCCACTAAGCTCGGCTTTCAACCGGCTTAGTAGCAAAGAGGGGCATCTGTGAACACCCCAAATTTTTCAAAATTTTGTAAAAATGACCCTTTTGCCCCTAACCCCATTTTTTGAGAAAGTCAAAGCAATTTCAAAGCTAAATTTCAGTAATTCTCCAGATTTTCTGAATTAAATTCCATATTGGTATATTTAAAATTAATTCCGGATCTGAATCCAGTACTTTAAATCCATATTTCTTCAAAATTCGGAATCAAACCCATTTCTGAAGAAATTTTCTCAAAATAGCTTTTAAATTCTTAGAAAAATTCCCTTTTGTAAATATTTTTGCAAAAACACAAAAAAAATAGTTTTAATCTTTGTTCTCTCACAAACTTTAGGATTTTATTCTAAAAATACAAAAAAAATGAAAGATAACACAAAAAAAAAATTTGGAAAATTATGAGAAAAACGAATGAGTTTAAAACTTTTTAAGTCAATTTTGCTAAAAAAATCATTTTAAAAGCACTTTTTATGAAAAACTTTTGAAGGAGCCTCTTTTTGGAAAATCATTTTTTTTTTATAAAACCAAAGCTTCACGCACAAGCTTTGTTTTTAGAAAACCTCGCTTTCTCTCCATTCCTTCATCTCCCTCTCACTCCTGAAACCCTCACCGAAACCTTCTTCCTCTCGCCATCACCCTCGATCTCTGAAGCCTTCCTCCACCATCGATGCCTAACGGCACCCTCCTCCTCTAGCCGCCTATCTTCAACAAACGGCCCTCTCGATCCTTCCTTCCCTCCCTTTAAAAAGATCACGCAGGTCTCTCCTAAGGCCATCCATCTTCTGCCTCTCCACCTTCTTTTCCTTCACGACCCATCGCGTTTCACCCCCGCACCCCTCTTCTCGGATGGATTCCTCTCTTCCTCTCTGAGGAATCGCCCTTCTTCTCCCATTATCCCCTTCCCTCCCGCTGACCTTTTTTATTCTTTTCCCATTTTCCCTTTCGCTTCATCCAATTTCTCATTCGGGTCGATTGAAAGAAGACTATTGCCTCTCAGCAAGATCACAAAAAGTTCTATCTCTCTCTCATACCAAACAGGTAAGTAACTCTTCCCTTGGTGATTCTTTTCAGAGATACCTTTTGTTTCATTCCTCTTCTTAACCATTTCTTCTGATTTCTCCCCATCGACCAAGGAAAGTTGACCCTATAGCAGAAATACCGCGGAGGTATGTTCTCCTTCTTCCCCTTTTAATCTGCTGAAGAAATATTTCTCTAGTTATAGTATTGCTTCGTTTTAAGTTTCATTATTCTACGTTGTCATTTTTTTTTTATTGAGGCACGAATGGTAGGGTCGACCTGCATATAGCAGGATCGACCCACCAATGGTTGCTACATCAATGGAGTAATCCGACGCCAACATTTGCTTTGTTCCTTTCTTCTAAAAATTCTTTATGTTAAAGCAATATTAACTGATTCAACATTTTTTTTCTCTCTCATTTGGACTTTATGTTAATATTATCGATTTTCATTTCTTTACCTTATTTTTTGACTTCTTAGTTTCCTATTTATTCTGATAGTCCGTTTATGCTTAAATTCCTGTTTTGATAAGGATCAGTGATCGTTCTCTTCCTTTTGCTACCGGTTCATCATTGTATCTTCATTATCTGCAGTCATTGTTATTTCAAGTTAACATATAGTCAAATTTCTGGAAGAATTTCCTTTGATTCATCATCATTTTTGTTTCACGACATCTTCATTCTTTTTTTTTTTTACTTTATTCTTTTTCTCTTTGGTTCGGTTGCATGTGATTCTCGTTATTTTTAATATTTCCTATTTTGCGTCATTTTCCGCATCTTCACGTGTTCATGCCATGGCATTTGTCCATTTTATGTTTTGCCTCTGGTAGATTTTCTATAGATGCTTCGTTGTGACATTCATCTCATCTTGTGTTATGCAAACTGTGAATGATTCGTTGTGTATAACTCCCCTTTGTTTTCCTTTTCTTTCTCTGTTTTCATTGATAATTTTTGTGGTTAACCCGAGTGTGTAATCATTAGATGCTTCTTTCCTCGCTTATATTCTCTATTATTATTTTCTTTTTTTTAGCAGATCGATCTGTATGTTGATCATATGCGGATGACCGGATTTCAACTCATCTTGATTATCTGCTAAATCTTCATATCTCTATTAGAGTAATCCATCGGTCTGGATGGACACAGAGACTTCAATCTCCTGTTTTAAGCTCTTATCTAGCATTTTTTTTCTTCGATTTTTAGTTTATGATTCAATTTCCTATTCCATGTCGAATAGCTAATTTATATAAACTTCCATCAAGAGTTGGATCTCCTGTAATAATCATCTTACATCTTTTGTTTATAATTTCCTTTTTGGGTCCAGCATCTTATATTTTCTCAGATTTTGCGCTATTGATTATGTGTCTTAACTGCAACTATTTCCAATGGATGTCCACATTCCACCGATGGGAATGTCAAATGCTAATAAGAAATTCTCACATTATTGTGTTATCGTCACGTTATATCATGAATTTTCTTTGATATTTAATACCATCTAATGTTGTCAAATTATTTGCTGAAGGCAACCTGTTAACTAAGTTCATTTCAGGATGTTCATCTCACGGATGCGAGACATTCTTTTGCTAAAAGGCTTTATACATGATTAAATGTTAAGATCAGTGGGTTTTGCCAAAAACCCCTTTACTGTTTGCCAACTTTACCACTATGTGTGGTTATCAGCTGGAAATTTTTAGAGAATTCCTAAGATTCTGAGGTCATCCATCTCAGAATAGATGGCTGCTGCTGGGAGTGGAAATATCCCCAGCAAAACCTCCTTTCATTTGGAGGTACCTGCAATTACAGCTCGGCAGATCTAGAATTCGTTGGGCCTTTCTTTTCACGAGCATATGTGTACTTATATTTGAGGAAGAACAGAGGAGTACAGTCACATCTGGGTATTGGTAACATTCATTGTAAATCCCGACCCTACAGCCTCTTTTTGTCTAATGTTATGTTTTGTAATGTTGGACCACCTTATGCCTTCACTTTGATTCTCGTGAGGACCTTGAGGCAGAAAAGAGACCTGGCGAGTTTTGCTTTCAAGAAACTCCTGATTCGAGCTATAGAAGAAAAAAGGTTTGATCTTGCCCCCAATGTTTGAAATTATATTATGCTGGACAGTAATTGAAAAGATGGGAAAATAGTTCTACATGGGGAATTTCATGCTTCATCACAATGCTTTCACGCCTTGTCTGTATATCAAGTTTTCATTTGTCCACCATTTCTGCAATACCCCCATCCTCATGGATTTCAGTGGATCCCCTCCTCTATAGGATCATCGGTTTGTGTGCTGCTTATTTCCACTTATTTAGTTTTCTGTTAATTAAAGGATTTAGTCATTAGTATTATGTCATTGGATTCATTTGTTTGATGATCTAACATAGTATTATCAGTCACTGTTTGCTTTTTTTATTATTATTATCATCATGTGGTTTATCTTTTGCATTCCTGTGGTTCCTCCACTCGACCCTCCTGGGCATCATTTTTTTTTTATATATATCTGATATTTGTTTTCAGTATGATGTGTTACATCTGTTTTATTAGGATTCTCGGTTGCTCTGTGTGTTATTGTTCCATCGATTTGATTGATAGCCCCACTGTCATTTGTAACCCACTCACATTATGTTTACAGAGCTTCCTCATGAATGGCCGTTTTCATTAAACTCCATGTGTATCATGGGTTTTTCACTAATCTTCCACAGTGGCATTTATTCATATACCCACCTCTTCAAATTTGACTCCTGTGCACCTCATTTCTTAGGTCTATCACTTATGTATCTTACATTTTATTATATCATGTAATTGTATCTGTGCAGGTTTCAATAAGCCTTCATATTTTCATCTCGTTGAAATTGCAATTATCATCGTATAGCATTGTTACGCTATTATCATGTTTTGTTGTTGCACATCATATAGTCTTTGTATAAATGCCATCTCACTTTGTATTATCTTTATTGCAGTTATTCAATTAGCATTTCAAGCATCGTTTCCTGCCCACCCACGATAGTGTGTTATATTTATTGTGCAATAAAATGCTCTATCATCATCTCACATGGTCTCTATAAGGTTAGTGATCTGAAATTCAGACCAGAGTGGCTCTGAGATTCGGCCTCTAACCATGGGTTCGCTAGATAGATGTAATTGATCTGGTTGTATGTTGCATTTGTTTCTGTTTCAGGTATTTCTTTTCTATCTAGCATATTTCTCTTTATTTCATTAGATGTTATTTATATGCTCTGTATTTTTTTTTCGCAGCTCATCAATGGCATGTGGATCCTTTGCACCTTTCATTTCCACCTTTATATAGTTATCATTTGTTGCCTACCCAGCACTTCACCATCCACATGCAAACAATCCTATTTACCTATCATCATAACATAGAACATTTCATAGGTACTGTGTGCACAAACCATACCCTCATTCATATCAGAGGTTCGATTGCTTAGATGGCTGGAATTTTCCACCCTGTTAAAGTACATCGATTACAACACCCCCAGTCACCATAATAGCTCTTCAGTGAAGGCAATCTTTACTGAAATTGAGTCGATACTAATAAGAAAAGGGTACGATGATTCATTTCTGCCAAGAAAGGAAGATCACTGTCCTCATTTTACAAAAGTTTGCTTCATTGTACACGATCACCTTGATTCGCTGAATAACTTGTTAGATTTCATCAAATCAGCAAAAGAAGCACAAGCTAGGCAGTATCACTAAATTCATTTGAGTAATATGGATTGGAGACGACTTACCAGGCTGTTGTGCTATGGCCTATCAGTTTGAGAAGTTGAACTGCTAAGGGATTTCAACTCATTAAAATCAATTTATATTCAAAACTGAGAAGTCAATTTGTCCATATATGTCAGATATGGGCCAGTGGTCATTCAAAAGCATCACATACTCTCATATATGTCAGCATCACATATTTGCTAAAATGATTGAAAATTAGAAAATGCGTGAAAAAGTAGCTTTGTTTTGCATTTTAGTACATATTTTAATGTTTGTATTTACGTAGTAGTTTTAGTTGTTAATAAAAAATTAAAAAATAAAGAAAATAGAGAAACATAGTTTCATTTTGCAAGTTAGTTAAATCATTTTGGTTTTCTTTATAGAAAAGAAAAAAAAATAATAATATTAGAATAGTTATATTTTTTTAGAAAAAAAATAATAATAATAATCAAATGAGGTTTTGAATTTTTAGCAAATAAAAACATTTAAATAGTTATTGTAGATTTTTGAAAATAAAAAAAACAATAATAATAACAAACCATTACATGGTTTGTAATTTTTGAAAATTGAAAAAACTAAAAAAATAATAACACAAACCGGCTTGAACCGGTTTGTATTTCTAAAAACTGAAAAAAAATAATAAGTAAACCGGTTCCAGCTGGTATGGATTTTGTTAAAACAAACAACAAACCGGTTCAAAACCGGTTTGCTTGTTTTTAAACCCCCCCCCCCCAAAAAAAAAGAGGCGCCTCCCCCATACGGCTGAAGCCTCCCTCTTTCCCTCTCTTCCCTCTCTTCTCACCTTCCTCCACCATCGCCGATGGCTACGTCCTTTCCCTACCTTCCCCTTCTCCCTCTTTCTCTGTCTACACTCTGGCAACCGGTGGTGGTGGAGCTTCAGTCCGGTGACAGCATGGTGGAGGTCGCCATTTCTTCCCTGATTCTCTCCATTTCACGGTAAATCTGCATCTTTAGATCTTCTTCTTCTTCTTCTTCTTCTTCTTCTTCTTCTTCCTCTTCTTTTTCCGATTTCTTCTTCTTCTTCCGATTTCTTCATTTTCTTCTTCTTCTTCTCCTTCAGATTCTTCTTCTTCTTCTTAAATCGTGTTGTGTTAATTTTTTTTTTTTTTTAAATGAAAAAAACAAACAGAAAAACGAAAAAAAGATGTGCATCAGATTTCGATTTCCTGTTTCTTCCTAATTTTCTCATCTTCTGGTTTTATTCATGCTCGATTTCTTGTATTTTCTATTTCTTTTTATCATTCTCTGTATTTTCCTATTTTACATATACTATAGTTGATTGTTTTCAAGTCGTATAGCATTCAGCAATTCTTCTGATTTCTTGTTTTGTTCTATCTTTCCATTTTCTGTTCATTCTTTCATTATATTGTTTTTTCTTCTTTCATCACTTTAATTTCCTATTTTTTTTTTATGCTCTAATGTCATGTTTTGAATATCTGATTTTCTGTTTTTTTTTCCTTCCGATTTACTGTTTTAATATTTCCAATTTGTTGTTCTGCATTCATCTGTCCTCCTGCGTTTTTATATTTCCTGCACTTCCCTACAATTTTTTTTTTTTACTATGTAATTTCTTGTTCATTACCTACATTTTCTGTTTACTCTTTGATTTTTTTACATGCTGATTTTTCTGTTTTGTAATATTTTTTCTGTTTGTTTTCTTCTGAATTTCTGTTTGTCTCTACATTAAAGTCTTGTGTTCATTCAATTTTTGTCGATAAATTGTTAGATGCTTGTTTGTTCATTTACTGAAATTAAATTCCTGTTTTTATTTCGTTTTGTAATTGCCTATGTGTCAAGTGATTTCTTGTTGTGTATTCCTCTGATCATCAATAATTTTCTTGTTGTTTATGTCATTTTCAATTTCTTTTTTGATGCATTATCAGATTTTCTGTTTTTCTTTTTAATCCATTTCCTGTTGTGTCTAATTCATTTAGTGATTGTTCTCTTTTTATCTTTTATTCTTCTGTTTTTAATTCTTTAAGTCCAGTTTTAATTCATTTCATGTCCTGTTTTTAGTTATTGCATTTTCCAGGTTTTGCATTAAGTTTGTTTTCCTGTTTCACATTTTGTTTTACTTCAAGTCAGTTTTCTTGTTTACTTCAAGTCAGTTTTACTTTAAGTACGAAGAATAAAGCTTCTTTTTGCTTTTATTTTTAGAATTAGGAATTTAATTGGGTTTGTAAATATTGCACTTTACGCCCTCTGCAAAGGGTATTCATTTGTTGTAATAGTTAGTTGTTATTACTTTTCTTGAACATTTTACATTTCAAATAATTCAGGCAATAAAGGTTAGTTAGATTTGTGTACTTGAATACGAAATATTCCCGTTCCCTGAGTTCGACCCGGTCTCATCCACTAGTGAGAACCGGTTTTTATTATTTGATGTCTGGTTTTCACATGTTTTACATATAAAAATCTTTTCAAAATTACAATCATTTAAAATAAGACATCAAATTTTTGGCGCCGTTGCCGGGGAACGGCGTAATATTAGTATTCACTTTATTGCCTAGTGTTTGTGTTGCATTTAGGTTTAGAACCACGTATGTGCATATCTTAGAGACGAGCTTACTTTTCTGCACAGCCCACCTATTAGGATTCCCTTAGATGTGACTGTGTACGATTGGTACCGTACACATAGATTTCATATTTCTTTGTATAATCTTTGTTATGTGTAACTGCGTGGTGTTTGTTTAGTTTTTGTTGTTTGTAGTTTATTCGCTTTGTGGTTTGCGTGGTTTGGCCGCTTAGTGCGTTAGTTAGGTAGAAAACCCAAAGTTAGGACGTGTGTTACACCGGTCTAATCAAAGGTGTACGCAATGGCTGACGATAATCAATTGATCCGTCCTTTGAGGGAGTACTTCATGCCAAATACGTATACTCCCGCCTCCTGCATCACGAGACCTAATGTAGGAGCGAGCCATTTTGAGAATAAGGCCAGTGTGATTCAAATGTTACCTTCGTTTTATGGCCTTAGCAATGAAGACCCATATCATCATCTCGAGGAATTTCTTGAGATTTGCTCGACTGTGCGAATCAATAACATTGGAGACGACGCTATGAGGTTGACTTTGTTTCCGTTCTCTCTCAAAGATAAAGCCAAGCACTGGCTAAAATCTCTTGAGACGGTTCGTATTACTACTTGGGAAGGAATGCAGAGCGAATTTCTCAAAAAATACTTCTCAATTGGTAAAACGAACCAGTTTCGTAAAGCTATAACCAGTTTTTCTTAAATTGAGGGAGAACAGTTTCACGAGTCTTGGGAGAGATTGAAAGATCTTCTCCGCAAGTGTCCCCATCACCAGGTGCCTCGTTGGCAGTTGGTGCAATATTTTTATGACGAGCTTACTGAGAAGTATCGTCAAATGGTTGATTCGTTTTGTGGGGGCACTTTTATGCTCAAGAGTGAGGACGAGGCATGGTCTCTATTCGAGACCTTGAGTGAAAACACGATGCATCATAACTTGTCTTCACGTCTCGATAGGACTACATCTCTGTCTAGTGGTCCTAGGAAAATAGGGATTTCTGAAGTAGTGTCTGAGTTAGAATTGCGTACCAAGGTTGACCAGTTGACTAGGAAGTTAGATCAATTCCTAGCCAATTCTTCGAGAAGTCCAGTAGAAAGAGTGTGCGAGCTATGTGCTAGCCCTGCACATTGTGTTTCAGATTGTCCGGCAGTGCCATTATATCTTGAATTCGTTCATGAGCAGGTGAATGCTGCCCATGGTTTCGCTAGACCCATGCCTGATTCATTTACACCATCATATACCCCAGGTTGGCGAAACCAATCCATTCACTTATCCCATCAGCCCTCTCAGACACAGTATAGACCCAGTAACCCTTCACAAGGTTACTCGCATCCCATTTTTCCACAGGTTCATCTCCCAGCCCAACCTCTTTATACTCAACCCCATTCTCATGAGCATTCACCTAGTCAATCCTTCCAAGATAGGATATTACAACTTTTGAGCTCCCATACGCAGTCAATAGCCAAGCTAGAGACTCAAATGGGACAGTTGGTTGAGACTTTCACTAGGCAAAGCCAGGGGAACCTTCATAGTCAGTCTGTTGTCTCAAAGGGAGAGGATTCCATGTCATTTGACTTGCAACCCACCGATTCACATCATGAGCAAGTCAAATGTGTTACATCCCTTCAGTATGGGAAGGCATGTCACTCCACTCAGGAATCGACTCATGAACCTCATATCATTTCTACTAACGAGTCGATCTCCATGATACCTCAACAGAAGGGGCCTGACCCACATCATGCATTATCATCATATAAAGCCCCATTCTCTCTGCCTTTAGGATCACCGATTGTTTTTAGTAAGCAAGAGGTGCAGATGCAGAAGGTGCTTGACCAAGTCAATCCAGATCATATTCACCACTTGTCTGAAGTTGCATTCATTGATAGTCGGTCGGTCCTAGACTCTCATTTCTTGACCAGTCTCTCAGATGAGACTAATCTCTGTTCTTCACGTCGAGAGAGTTATGATCCTACAGTTAGAGGTAGACAGGATGGAAACACAGTGCGTAGTGTCACAGATGACACTCTTTTCTTTATAGAGCCTCATTGAGCGATACTTCATGTCCATTGATCTCATGGACGATGAAGGGTTTTTCCAGGGATTCGTCTAGCTGGGGACGTGAAACTTAGCGCTTTATGGGAGGCAACCCATATCTTGTATAATATTAGATTTGCTCAGAATTCATAGAGTTTTTTTTGTTTTTACTTTTTAGTTTTTTTCATGAGTTTTTTTTATGTCCTTTTTGTTTCATTCATGGTTTTCATGTTTTGGCATGTATACATTGCATTTATTACATTCATAGAACGTGCATTTTTAATTCATGTCAAGTTGTTTCTACTCTTTTCCCGCATTTATTTCCTCTCATATGCATTCACATAGTTTCATATAAGCATGGGGAAGTGCCACTGGGACAGTGTCATTTAAGCATGGGGGAGTGCCACTGGGACAGTGTCATTTAAGCATGGGGAGGGTGTAGTTTGCACACCTTGATGTTTCTGTTTACGTTCTTGCACATGTTTACACATATCTCATGAAAAATAGATTTTTAAAGAAAGAGTTTGAACTTATATGAATGTTATTTTAAATCTGATGTTTTTAGAGGATTTTTTAAGCCCCACGAAAAAAAATTTCTGACATAGATTTAAAAATTATGGTTGTTTATGCGGATTTCGAAGAAATGATGATAGATACATGTTAGAATTTATTTTGAATCATAAATATGAATATGCACAGTTCTATTTTTTGAAAAACTAAGCAAATGAACAAAAGCGTAAAAAATGAGCTCAAAAGAAAAAAAAAAGCATGCGTTAGGTTGTTTGGATAATTCCATAATCCTTAGTAGATGGAACTTAGATGTAAGTTGAAACTTTTAATTCCATTTTCGAAAAGGAGAGTGGAAAACTTCGTGATCCTAAGTAATTGAGAACAAATACAAGTTGAAATGTTTTATTCTCACGTTATAAAGGTGAATGAAGGAAGTCACTTTTATGTCTTAGTTGATATCTTTTGGTATGTATTGAAAAAGTATAGAAGATATTGACATTGCACAAGGCATAAAAGCAGACCACACGCAAGCTATAAGAGAAGAATAAGTGCGCAAAAAAAGAAAAAGCGTGAAAAGAAAAAAAGAGAGAAAAAAGCTTAAAAAGAAAGAAAAGTTCAGTGCTTAGAAGTGTGATTGAGAAAACCTGTGCAGAAAACATATGAGTGAGGATAATTAAATAATAACTTGTTTTTATTGGATTTTCTAAGAATAAAACATAAATAATTATGATATTTAGAAAAGTGAAAGAAATTCTTTTCTGTGGTGGTATATAAAAGACTTTAATTATATTTTGATTTTCAAATAACAAGAAATATTTGTGAAAACAAAGTTTTAAATTACCTACTGCTTATGAGGATGTATAATATTATGCATACATGACAGAGATGTTTGTGGGTAGCATCACTGTAAACCCTCACGAGACCTTACTCGTCCACTGGGGTAACCCAGGGGTTGAAAGGGCTTGTTGCATAAGCTAAATGCAACTGTGATTCCTACGAAAGTGAGTTAGGTGATAGTTTGATTTCATGTATTTTTCTAGTTTGCTCGAGGACAAGCAAAACATAAGCATGGGGGTATTTGATCATGCATATAATTCAGGGTTAATTAACATTATTATATGCATGATTTTATAAAATAATGTTTCAAAAACCCAATTTTATGTTAGTTTTCGAGTAAATGAGCTAAAATGATTGAAAATTAGAAAATGCTTGAAAAAGTAGCTTTATTTTGCATTTTAGTACATATTTTAATGTTTGTATTTACGTAGTAGTTTTAGTTGTTAATAAAAATCTAAAAAAATAAAGAAAATAGAGAAACATAGTTTCATTTTGCAAGTTAGTTAAATCATTTTGGTTTTCTTTATAGAAAAGAAAAAAAAATAATAATATTAGAATAGTTATATTTTTTTAGAAAAAAAATAATAATAATCAAATGTGGTTTTGAATTTTTAGCAAATAAAAACTTTTAAATAGTTATTGTAGATTTTGGAAAATAAAAATAATAATAATAAAAACAAACCATTACATGGTTTGTAATTTTTGAAAATTGAAAAAACTGAAAAAATAATAACACAAACCGGCTTGAACCGGTTTGCATTTCTAAAAACTGAAAAAAAATAATAAGTAAACCGGTTCCGGCCGGTTTGTATTTTGTTAAAACAAACAAACAAACAGCAAACTGGTTCAAAACCGGTTTGCTTGTTTTTAAAAACCCCAAAACAAAAAAAAAAAGAGGCGCCTCCCCCATACGGCTGAAGCCTCCCTCTTTCCCCTCTTTCCACTCTTTCCCTCTCTTCTGACCTTCCTCCACCATCGCCGGTGGCTACGTCCTTTCCCAACCTTCCCCTTCTCCCTCTTTCTCTGTCTACACTCTGGCAACCGGTGGTGGTGGAGCTTCAGTCCGGTGACAGCACGGTGGAGGTCGTCATTTCTTCTTCGATTCTCTCCATATCACGGTAAATCTGCATCTTCAGAACTTCTTCTTCTTCTTCTTCTTCTTCTTCTTCCTCTTCTTTTTCCGATTTCTTCTTCTTCTTCTTCTTCTTCTTCTTCCTCTTCTTCTTCCGATTTCTTTATTTTCTTCTTCTTCTTCTCCTTCAGATTCATCTTCTTCTTCTTCTTCTTAAATCGTGTTGTGTTAATTTTTTTTTTTTTTTTTAAAAAAACGATAAAAAAACAGAAAAACGAAAAAAAGATGTGCATTAGATTTCGATTTCCTGTTTCTTCCTAATTTTCTCATCTTCTGGTTTTATTCATGCTCAATTTCTTGCATTTTCTGTTTCTTTTTATCATTCTTTGTATTTTCCTATTTTACATATACTATAGTTGATTGTTTTCCAGTCGTATAGCATTCAGTAATTCTTTCGATTTCTTGTTTTGTTCTTTCTTTCCATTTTTTGTTCATTCTTTCATTATATTGTTTTTTCTTCTTTCATCACTTTAATTTCCTGTTTTTTTTTTTTTATGCTCTAATGTCATGTTTTGAATATCTGATTTTCTGTTTTTTTTTTTCTTCCGATTTACTGTTTTAATATTTCCAATTTGTTGTTCTGCATTCATCTGTCCTCCTACGTTTTTATATTTCCTGCACTTGCCTACAAAATTTTTTTTTTACTATGTAATTTCTTGTTCATTACCTACATTTTCTGTTTACTCTTTGATTTTTTTACATGCTGATTTTTCTGTTTTGTAATATTTTTTTTGTTTGTTCTCTTCTGAATTTCTGTTTGTCTCTACATTAAAGTCTTGTGTTCATTCAATTTCTGTCGATAAATTGTTAGATGCTTGTTTGTTTATTTACTGAAATTAAATTCCTGTTTTTATTTTGTTTTGTAATTGCCTGTGTGTCAAGTGATTTCTTGTTGTGTATTCCTCTGATCATCAATAATTTTCTTGTTGTTTATGTCATTTTCAATCTCTGTTTTGATGCATTATCAGATTTTTTGTTTTTCTTTTAAATCCATTTCCTGTTGTGTCTAATTCATTTAGTGATTGTTCTCTTTTTATCTTTTATTCTTCTGTTTTTAATTCTTTAAGTCCAGTTTTAATTCATTTCGTGTCCTGTTTTTAGTTATTGCATTTTCCAGGTTTTGCATTAAGTTTGTTTTCCTGTTTCACATTTTGTTTTACTTCAAGTCAGTTTTCTTGTTTACTTCATTTTCCTGTCTTTTATTTCATTTCCTGTCATTCAATTAATTTCCAGTTCATTTTCCTGTTTTTGTTAAGTGAAGTGTTAGTTAAGTAAACTGTTAGTTAAGTGCTTTGTAATTAGTTAGTTAGATTTCTTTCATATTTCTAGCATTTAATTAGTTTTTTCTTAGTATACGTGTTATTTCTATCTCTGGTACTGCTCGTGTTCGTTTGATTTGTGCAGGATAGCACAGGACTGGAGCGGAATTGATTACGTGACATGAAGTACGAAGAATAAAGCTTCTTTTTGCTTTTATTTTTAGAATTAGGAATTTAATTGGGTTTGTAAATATTGCACTTTACGCCCTCTGCGAAGGGTATTCATTTGTTGTAATAGTTAGTTGTTATTACTTTTCTTGAACATTTTACATTTCAAATAATTCAGGCAATAAAGGTTAGTTAGATTTGTGTACTTGAATACGAAATATTCTCGTTCCTTGAGATCGACCCGGTCTCATCCACTAGTGAGAACCGGTTTTTATTATTTGATGTCTGGTTTTCACATGTTTTACATATAAAAATCTTTTCAAAATTACAACGATTTAAAATAAGACATCAAATTTTTGGCGCCGTTGCCGAGGAACGGCGTAATATTAGTATTCACTTTATTGCCTAGTGTTTGTGTTGCATTTAGGTTTAGAACCATGTATGTGCATATCTTAGAGACGAGCTTACTTTTCTGCACAACCCACCTATTAGGATTCCCTTAGAGGTGACTGTGTACGATTGGTACCGTACATATAGATTTCATATTTCTTTGTATAATCTCTGTTATGTGTAACTTCGTGGTGTTTGTTTAGTTTTTGTTGTTTGTAGTTTACTTGCTTTGTGGTTTGCGTGGTTTGGCCGCTTAGTGCGTTAGTTAGGTAGAAAACCCAAAGTTAGGATGTGTGTTACACCGGTCTACTCAAAGGTGTACGCAATGGATGACGATCATCAATTTATCCATCCTTTGAGGGAGTACTTCATGCCAAATACGTATACTCCTGCCTCCTGCATCACGAGACCTGATGTAGGAGCGAGCCATTTTGAGATTAAGGCCAGTGTGATTCAAATGTTACCTTCGTTTTATGGCCTTAGCAATGAAGACCCATATCGTCATCTCGACGAATTCCTTGAGATTTGCTCGACTGTGCGAATCAATAACTTTGGAGACGACGCTATGAGGTTGACTTTGTTTCCGTTCTCTCTCAAAGATAAAGCCAAGCACTGGCTAAAATCTCTTGAAATGGTTCGTATTACTACTTGGGAAGGAATGCAGCGAGAATTTCTCAAAAAATACTTCTCAATTGGTAAAACGAACCAGTTTCGTAAAGCTATAACCAGTTTTTCTCAAATTGAGGGAGAACAGTTTCACGAGTCTTGGGAGAGATTGAAAGATCTTCTCCGCAAGTGTCTTCATCACCAGGTGCCTCGTTGGCAGTTGGTGCAGTATTTTTATGACGGGCTTACTGAGAAGCATCGTCAAATGGTTGATTCGTCTTGTGGGGGCACTTTTATGCTCAAGAGTGAGGACGAGGCATGGTCTCTATTCGAGACCTTGAGTGAAAACACGATGCATCATACCTTGTCTTCACGGCTCGATAGGACTACATCTCTGTCTAGTGGTCCTAGGAAAATAGGGATTTCTGAAGTAGGGTCTGAGTTAGAATTGCGTACCAAGGTTGACCAGTTGACTAGGAAGTTAGATCAATTCCTAGCCAATTCTTCGAGAAGTCCAGTAGAAAGAGTGTGCGAGCTATGTGCTAGCCCTGCACATTGTGTTTCAGATTGTCCGGCAGCGCCATTATATCCTGAATTCGTTCAGGAGCAGGTGAATGCTGCCCAAGGTTTCGCTAGACCCATGCCTGATTCATTTACACCATCATATACCCCAGGTTGGCGAAACCAATCCATTCCCTTATCACATCATCCCTCCCAGACACAGTATAGACCCAGTAACCCTTCACAAGGTTACTCGCATCCCATTTTTCCACAGGTTCATCTCCCAGCCCAACCTCTTTATACTCAACCCCATTCTCATGAGCATTCACCTAGTCAATCCTTCCAAGATAAGATATTACAACTTTTGAGCTCCCATACGCAGTCAATAGCCAAGCTAGAGACTCAAATGGGACAGTTGGTTGAGACTTTCACTAGGCAAAGCCAGGGGAACCTTCATAGTCAGTCTGTTGTCTCAAAGGGAGAGGATTCCATGTCATTTGACTTGCAACCCACCGATTCACATCATGAGCAAGTCAAATGTGTTACATCCCTTCAGTATGGGAAGGCATGTCACTCCACTCAGGAATCGACTCATGAACCTCATATCATTTCTACTAACGAGTCGATCTCCATGATACCTCAACAGAAGGGGCCTGACCCACATCATGCATTATCATCATATAAAGCCCCATTCTCTCTGCCTTTAGGATCACCGATTGTTTTTAGTAAGCAAGAGGTGCAGATGCAGAAGGTTCTTGACCAAGTCAATCCAGATCATATTCACCACTTGTCTGAAGTTGCATTCATTGATAGTCGGTCGGTCCTAGACTATCATTTCTTGACCAGTCTCTCAGATGAGACTAATCTCTGTTCTTCACGTCGAGAGAGTTATGATCCTACAGTTAGAGCTAGACGGGATGGAAACACAGTGCGTAGTGTCACAGATGACACTCTTTTCTTTATAGAGCCTCATTGAGCGATACTTCATGTCCATTGATCTCATGGACGATGAAGGGTTTTTCCAGGGATTCGTCTGGCTGGGAACGTGAAACTTAGCGCTTTATGGGAGGCAACCCATATCTTGTATAATATTAGATTTGCTCAGAATTCATAGAGTTTATTTTGTTTTTACTTTTTAGTTTTTTTCATGAGTTTTTTGTTTCATTCATGGTTTTCATGTTTTGGCATGTATACATTGCATTTATTACATTCATAGAACGTGCATTTTTAATTCATGTCAAGTTGTTTATACTCTTTTCCCTCATTTATTTCCTCTCATGTGCATTCACATAGTTTCATATAAGCATGGGGGAGTGCCACTGGGACAGTGTCATTTAAGCATGGGGGAGTGCCACTGGGACAGTGTAATTTAAGCATGGGGGAGGGTGTAGTTTGCACACCTTGATGTTTCTGTTTACGTTCTTGCACATGTTTACACATATCTCATGAAAAATAGATTTTTAAAGAAAGAGTTTGAACTTATATGAATGTTATTTTAAATCTGATGTTTTTAGAGGATTTTTTAAGCCCCACGAAAAAAAAAATTTGACATAGATTTAAAAATTATGGTTGTTTATGCGGATTTCGAAGAAATGATGATAGATACATGTTAGAATTTATTTTGAATCATAAATATGAATATGCACAGTTCTATTTTTGAAAAACTAAGCAAATGAACAAAAGCGTAAAAAATGAGCTCAAAAGAAAAAAAAAAGCATGCGTTAGGTTGTTTGGATAATTCCATAATCCTTAGTAGATGGAACTGAGATGTAAGTTGAAACTTTTAATTCCATTTTCGAAAAGGAGAGTGGAAAACTTCGTGATCCTAAGTAATTGAGAACAAATACAAGTTGAAATGTTTGATTCTCACGTTATAAAGGTGAATGAAGGAAGTCACTTTTATGTCTTAGTTGATATCTTTTGGTATGTATTGTAAAAGTATAGAAGATATTGACATTGCACAAGGCATAAAAGCAGACCACACGCAAGCTATCAGAGAAGAATAAGTGCGCAAAAAAAGAAAAAGCGTGAAAAGAAAAAAAGAGAGAAAAGAGCTTAAAAAGAAAGAAAAGTTCAGTGCTTAGAAGTGTGATTGAGAAAACCTGTGCAGAAAACATATGAGTGAGGATAATTAAATAATAACTTGTTTTTATTGGATTTTCTAAGAATAAAACATAAATAATTATGATATTTAGAAAAGTGAAAGAAATTCTTTTCTGTGGTGGTATATAAAAGACTTTAATTATATTTTGATTTTCAAATAACAAGAAATATTTGTGAAAACAAAGTTTTAAATTACCTACTGCTTATGAGGATGTATAATATTATGCATACATGACAGAGATGTTTGTGGGTAGCATCACTGTAAACCCTCACGAGACCTTACTCGTCCACTGGGGTAACCCAGGGGTTGAAAGGGCTTGTTGCATAAGCTAAATGCAACCGTGATTCCTACGAAAGTGAGTTAGGTGATAGTTTGATTTCATGTATTTTTCTAGTTTGCTCGAGGACTAGCAAAACATAAGCATGGGGGTATTTGATCATGCGTATAATTCAAGGTTAATTAACATTATTATATGCATGATTTTATAAAATAATGTTTCAAAAACCCAATTTTATGTTAGTTTTCGAGTAAATGAGCTAAAATGATTGAAAATTAGAAAATGCTTGAAAAAGTAGCTTTGTTTTGCATTTTAGTACATATTTTAATGTTTGTATTTACGTAGTAGTTTTAGTTGTTAATAAAAAATTAAAAAAATAAAGAAAATAGAGAAACATAGTTTCATTTTGCAAGTTAGTTAAATCATTTTGGTTTTCTTTATAGAAAAGAAAAAAAAATAATAATATTAGAATAGTTATATTTTTTTAGTAAAAAAATAATATTAATCAAATGTGGTTTTGAATTTTTAGCAAATAAAAACTTTTAAATAGTTATTGTAGATTTTGGAAAATAAAAATAATAATAATAAAAACAAACCATTACATGGTTTGTAATTTTTGAAAATTGAAAAAACTGAAAAAATAATAACACAAACCGGCTTGAACCGGTTTGCATTTCTAAAAACTGAAAAAAAATAATAAGTAAACCGGTTCCGGCCGGTTTGGATTTTGTTAAAACAAACAAACAAACAACAAACTGGTTCAAAACCGGTTTGCTTGTTTTTAAAAACCCCAAAACAAAAAAAAAAAAAGGCGCCTCCCCCATACGGCTGAAGCCTCCCTCTTTCCCCTCTTTCCCTCTCTTCCCTCTCTTCTGACCTTCCTCCACCATCGCCGGTGGCTACGTCCTTTCCCTACCTTCCCCTTCTCCCTCTTTCTCTGTCTACACTCTGGCAACCGGTGGTGGTGGAGCTTCAGTCCGGTGACAGCACGGTGGAGGTCGTCATTTCTTCCCCGATTCTCTCCATTTCACGGTAAATCTGCATCTTCAGATCTTCTTCTTCTTCTTCTTCTTCTTCTTCTTCTTCTTCTTCCTCTTCTTTTTCCGATTTCTTCTTCTTCTTCTTCTTCTTCTTCCTCTTCTTCTTCCGATTTCTTTATTTTCTTCTTCTTCTTCTCCTTCAGATTCTTCTTCTTCTTCTTCTTCTTCTTCTTAAATCGTGTTGTGTTAAATTTTTTTTTTTTTTTTTAAAAACGATAAAAAAACAGAAAAACGAAAAAAAGATGTGCATTAGATTTCGATTTCCTGTTTCTTCCTAATTTTCTCATCTTCTGGTTTTATTCATGCTCGATTTCTTGCATTTTCTGTTTCTTTTTATCATTCTCTGTATTTTCCTATTTTACATATACTATAGTTGATTGTTTTCCAGTCGTATAGCATTCAGTAATTCTTTCGATTTCTTGTTTTGTTCTTTCTTTCCATTTTTTTTTCATTCTTTCATTATATTGTTTTTTCTTCTTTCATCACTTGAATTTCCTGTTTTTTTTTTTATGCTCTAATGTCATGTTTTGAATATCTGATTTTCTGTTTTTTTTTTCTTCCGATTTACTGTTTTAATATTTCCAATTTGTTGTTCTGCATTCATCTGTCCTCCTACGTTTTTATATTTCCTGCACTTGCCTACAAATTTTTTTTTTTACTATGTAATTTCTTGTTCATTACCTACATTTTCTGTTTACTCTTTGATTTTTTTACATGCTGATTTTTCTGTTTTGTAATATTTTTTTTGTTTGTTCTCTTCTGAATTTCTGTTTGTCTCTACATTAAAGTCTTGTGTTCATTCAATTTCTGTCGATAAATTGTTAGATGCTTGTTTGTTTATTTACTGAAATTAAATTCCTGTTTTTATTTTGTTTTGTAATTGCTTGTGTGTCAAGTGATTTCTTGTTGTGTATTCCTCTGATCATCAATAATTTTCTTGTTGTTTATGTCATTTTCAATTTCTGTTTTGATGCATTATCAGATTTTTTGTTTTTCTTTTAAATCCATTTCCTGTTGTGTCTAATTCATTTAGTGATTGTTCTCTTTTTATCTTTTATTCTTCTGTTTTTAATTCTTTAAGTCCAGTTTTAATTCATTTCATGTCCTGTTTTTAGTTATTGCATTTTCCAGGTTTTGCATTAAGTTTGTTTTCCTGTTTCACATTTTGTTTTACTTCAAGTCAGTTTTCTTGTTTACTTCATTTTCCTGTCTTTTATTTCATTTCCTGTCATTCAATTAATTTCCAGTTCATTTTCCTGTTTTTGTTAAGTGAAGTGTTAGTTAAGTAAACTGTTAGTTAAGTGCTTTGTAATTAGTTAGTTAGATTTCTTTCATATTTCTAGCATTTAATTAGTTTTTTCTTAGTATACGTGTTATTTCTATCTCTGGTACTGCTCGTGTTCGTTTGATTTGTGCAGGATAGCACAGGACTGGAGCGGAATTGATTACGTGACATGAAGTACGAAGAATAAAGCTTCTTTTTGCTTTTATTTTTAGAATTAGGAATTTAATTGGGTTTGTAAATATTGCACTTTACGCCCTCTGCGAAGGGTATTCATTTGTTGTAATAGTTAGTTGTTATTACTTTTCTTGAACATTTTACATTTCAAATAATTCAGGCAATAAAGGTTAGTTAGATTTGTGTACTTGAATACGAAATATTATCGTTCCTTGAGATCGACCCGGTCTCATCCACTAGTGAGAACCGGTTTTTATTATTTGATGTCTGGTTTTCACATGTTTTACATATAAAAATCTTTTCAAAATTACAACGATTTAAAATAAGACATCAAATTTTTGGCGCCGTTGCCGAGGAACGGCGTAATATTAGTATTCACTTTATTGCCTAGTGTTTGTGTTGCATTTAGGTTTAGAACCATGTATGTGCATATCTTAGAGACGAGCTTACTTTTCTGCACAACCCACCTATTAGGATTCCCTTAGAGGTGACTGTGTACGATTGGTACCGTACATATAGATTTCATATTTCTTTGTATAATCTCTGTTATGTGTAACTTCGTGGTGTTTGTTTAGTTTTTGTTGTTTGTAGTTTACTTGCTTTGTGGTTTGCGTGGTTTGGCCGCTTAGTGCGTTAGTTAGGTAGAAAACCCAAAGTTAGGATGTGTGTTACACCGGTCTACTCAAAGGTGTACGCAATGGATGACGATCATCAATTTATCCATCCTTTGAGGGAGTACTTCATGCCAAATACGTATACTCCTGCCTCCTGCATCACGAGACCTGATGTAGGAGCGAGCCATTTTGAGATTAAGGCCAGTGTGATTCAAATGTTACCTTCGTTTTATGGCCTTAGCAATGAAGACCCATATCGTCATCTCGACGAATTCCTTGAGATTTGCTCGACTGTGCGAATCAATAACTTTGGAGACGACGCTATGAGGTTGACTTTGTTTCCGTTCTCTCTCAAAGATAAAGTCAAGCACTGGCTAAAATCTCTTGAAATGGTTCGTATTACTACTTGGGAAGGAATGCAGCGAGAATTTCTCAAAAAATACTTCTCAATTGGTAAAACGAACCAGTTTCGTAAAGCTATAACCAGTTTTTCTCAAATTGAGGGAGAACAGTTTCACGAGTCTTGGGAGAGATTTAAAGATCTTCTCCGCAAGTGTCTTCATCACCAGGTGCCTCGTTGGCAGTTGGTGCAGTATTTTTATGACGGGCTTACTGAGAAGCATCGTCAAATGGTTGATTCGTCTTGTGGGGGTACTTTTATGCTCAAGAGTGAGGACGAGGCATGGTCTCTATTCGAGACCTTGAGTGAAAACACGATGCATCATACCTTGTCTTCACGGCTCGATAGGACTACATCTCTGTCTAGTGGTCCTAGGAAAATAGGGATTTCTGAAGTAGGGTCTGAGTTAGAATTGCGTACCAAGGTTGACCAGTTGACTAGGAAGTTAGATCAATTCCTAGCCAATTCTTCGAGAAGTCCAGTAGAAAGAGTGTGCGAGCTATGTGCTAGCCCTTCACATTGTGTTTCAGATTGTCCGGCAGCGCCATTATATCCTGAATTCGTTCAGGAGCAGGTGAATGCTCCCCAAGGTTTCGCTAGACCCATGCCTGATTCATTTACACCATCATATACCCCAGGTTGGTGAAACCAATCCATTCCCTTATCCCATCATCCCTCCCAGACACAGTATAGACCCAGTAACCCTCCACAAGGTTACTCGCATCCCATTTTTCCACAGGTTCATCTCCCAGCCCAACCTCTTTATACTCAACCCCATTCTCATGAGCATTCACCTAGTCAATCCTTCCAAGATAAGATATTACAACTTTTGAGCTCCCATACGCAGTCAATAGCCAAGCTAGAGACTCAAATGTGACAGTTGGTTGAGACTTTCACTAGGCAAAGCCAGGGGAACCTTCATAGTCAGTCTGTTGTCTCAAAGGGAGAGGATTCCATGTCATTTGACTTGCAACCCACCGATTCACATCATGAGCAAGTCAAATGTGTTACATCCCTTCAGTATGGGAAGGCATGTCACTCCACTCAGGAATCGACTCATGAACCTCATATCATTTCTACTAACGAGTCGATCTCCATGATACCTCAACAGAAGGGGCCTGACCCACATCATGCATTATCATCATATAAAGCCCCATTCTCTCTGCCTTTAGGATCACCGATTGTTTTTAGTAAGCAAGAGGTGCAGATGCAGAAGGTTCTTGACCAAGTCAATCCAGATCATATTCACCACTTGTCTGAAGTTGCATTCATTGATAGTCGGTCGGTCCTAGACTCTCATTTCTTGACCAGTCTCTCAGATGAGACTAATCTCTGTTCTTCACGTCGAGAGAGTTATGATCCTACAGTTAGAGCTAGACGGGATGGAAACACAGTGCGTAGTGTCACAGATGACACTCTTTTCTTTATAGAGCCTCATTGAGCGATACTTCATGTCCATTGATCTCATGGACGATGAAGGGTTTTTCGAGGGATTCGTCTGGCTGGGAACGTGAAACTTAGCGCTTTATGGGAGGCAACCCATATCTTGTATAATATTAGATTTGCTCAGAATTCATAGCGTTTATTTTGTTTTTACTTTTTAGATTTTTTTCATGAGTTTTTTGTTTCATTCATGGTTTTCATGTTTTGTCATGTATACATTGCATTTATTACATTCATAGAACGTGCATTTTTAATTCATGTCAAGTTGTTTATACTCTTTTCCCTCATTTATTTCCTCTCATGTGCATTCACATAGTTTCATATAAGCATGGGGGAGTGCCACTGGGACAGTGTCATTTAAGCATGGGGGAGTGCCACTCGGACAGTGTAATTTAAGCATCGGGGAGGGTGTAGTTTGCACACCTTGATGTTTCTGTTTACGTTCTTGCACATGTTTACACATATCTCATGAAAAATAGATTTTTAAAGAAAGAGTTTGAAATTATATGAATGTTATTTTAAATCTGATGTTTTTAGAGGATTTTTTAAGCCCCACGAAAAAAAAAATTTGACATAGATTTAAAAATTATGGTTGTTTATGCGGATTTCGAAGAAATGATGATAGATACATGTTAGAATTTATTTTGAATCATAAATATGAATATGCACAGTTCTATTTTTGAAAAACTAAGCAAATGAACAAAAGCGTAAAAAATGAGCTCAAAAGAAAAAAAAGCATGCGTTAGGTTGTTTGGATAATTCCATAATCCTTAGTAGATGGAACTGAGATGTAAGTTGAAACTTTTAATTCCATTTTCGAAAAGGAGAGTGGAAAACTTCGTGATCCTAAGTAATTGAGAACAAATACAAGTTGAAATGTTTGATTCTCACGTTATAAAGGTGAATGAAGGAAGTCACTTTTATGTCTTAGTTGATATCTTTTGGTATGTATTGAAAAAGTATAGAAGATATTGACATTGCACAAGGCATAAAAGCAGACCACACGCAAGCTATAAGAGAAGAATAAGTGCGCAAAAAAAGAAAAAGCGTGAAAAGAAAAAAAGAGAGAAAAGAGCTTAAAAAGAAAGAAAAGTTCAGTGCTTAGAAGTGTGATTGAGAAAACCTGTGCAGAAGACATATGAGTGAGGATAATTAAATAATAACTTGTTTTTATTGGATTTTCTAAGAATAAAACATAAATAATTATGATATTTAGAAAAGTGAAAGAAATTCTTTTCTGTGGTGGTATATAAAAGACTTTAATTATATTTTGATTTTCAAATAACAAGAAATATTTGTGAAAACAAAGTTTTAAATTACCTACTGCTTATGAGGATGTATAATATTATGCATACATGACAGAGATGTTTGTGGGTAGCATCACTGTAAACCCTCACGAGACCTTACTCGTCCACTGGGGTAACCCAGGGGTTGAAAGGGCTTGTTGCATAAGCTAAATGCAACCGTGATTCCTACGAAAGTGAGTTAGGTGATAGTTTGATTTCATGTATTTTTCTAGTTTGCTCGAGGACTAGCAAAACATAAGCATGGGGGTATTTGATCATGCATATAATTCAGGGTTAATTAACATTATTATATGCATGATTTTATAAAATAATGTTTCAAAAACCCAATTTTATGTTAGTTTTCGAGTAAATGAGCTAAAATGATTGAAAATTAGAAAATGCTTGAAAAAGTAGCTTTATTTTGCATTTTAGTACATATTTTAATGTTTGTATTTACGTAGTAGTTTTAGTTGTTAATAAAAAATTAAAAAAATAAAGAAAATAGAGAAATATAGTTTCATTTTGCAAGTTAGTTAAATCATTTTGGTTTTCTTTATAGAAAAGAAAAAAATAATAATAATATTAGAATAGTTATATTTTTTTAGAAAAAAAATAATAATAATCAAATGTGGTTTTGAATTTTTAGCAAATAAAAACTTTTAAATAGTTATTGTAGATTTTGGAAAATAAAAATAATAATAATAAAAACAAACCATTACATGGTTTGTAATTTTTGAAAATTGAAAAAACTGAAAAAATAATAACACAAACCGGCTTGAACCGGTTTGCATTTCTAAAAACTGAAAAAAAATAATAAGTAAACCGGTTCCGGCCGGTTTGGATTTTGTTAAAACAAACAAACAAACAACAAACTGGTTCAAAACCGGTTTGCTTGTTTTTAAAAACCCCAAAACAAAAAAAAAAAGAGGCGCCTCCCCCATACGGCTGAAGCCTCCCTCTTTCCCCTCTTTCCCTCTCTTCCCTCTCTTCTGACCTTCCTCTACCATCGCCGGTGGCTACGTCCTTTCCCTACCTTCCCCTTCTCCCTCTTTCTCTGTCTACACTCTGGCAACCGGTGGTGGTGGAGCTTCAGTCCGGTGACAGCACGGTGGAGGTCGTCATTTCTTCCCCGATTCTCTCCATTTCACGGTAAATCTGCATCTTCAGATCTTCTTCTTCTTCTTCTTCTTCTTCTTCTTCTTCCTCTTCTTTTTCCGATTTCTTCTTCTTCTTCTTCTTCCTCTTCTTCTTCCGATTTCTTTATTTTCTTCTTCTTCTTCTCCTTCAGATTCATCTTCTTCTTCTTCTTCTTAAATCTTGTTGTGTTAATTTTTTTTTTTTTTAAAAAAAAAATGATAAAAAAACAGAAAAACGAAAAAAAGATGTGCATTAGATTTCGATTTCCTGTTTCTTCCTAATTTTCTCATCTTCTGGTTTTATTCATGCTCGATTTCTTGCATTTTCTGTTTCTTTTTATCATTCTCTGTATTTTCCTATTTTACATATACTATAGTTGATTGTTTTCCAGTCGTATAGCATTCAGTAATTCTTTCGATTTCTTGTTTTGTTCTTTCTTTCCATTTTTTGTTCATTCTTTCATTATATTGTTTTTTCTTCTTTGATCACTTTAATTTCCTGTTTTTTTTTTTTTTATGCTCTAATGTCATGTTTTGAATATCTGATTTTCTGTTTTTTTTTTTCTTCCGATTTACTGTTTTAATATTTCCAATTTGTTGTTCTGCATTCATCTGTCCTCCTACGTTTTTATATTTCCTGCACTTGCCTACAAAATTTTTTTTTTACTATGTAATTTCTTGTTCATTACCTACATTTTCTGTTTACTCTTTGATTTTTTTATATGCTGATTTTTCTGTTTTGTAATATTTTTTTTGTTTGTTCTCTTCTGAATTTCTGTTTGTCTCTACATTAAAGTCTTGTGTTCATTCAATTTCTGTCGATAAATTGTTAGATGCTTGTTTGTTTATTTACTGAAATTAAATTCCTGTTTTTATTTTGTTTTGTAATTGCCTGTGTGTCAAGTGATTTCTTGTTGTGTATTCCTCTGATCATCAATAATTTTCTTGTTGTTTATGTCATTTTCAATTTCTGTTTTGATGCATTATCAGATTTTCTGTTTTTCTTTTAAATCCATTTCCTGTTGTGTCTAATTCATTTAGTGATTGTTCTCTTTTTATCTTTTATTCTTCTGTTTTTAATTCTTTAAGTCCAGTTTTAATTCATTTCATGTCCTGTTTTTAGTTATTGCATTTTCCAGGTTTTGCATTCAGTTTGTTTTCCTGTTTCACATTTTGTTTTACTTCAAGTCAGTTTTCTTGTTTACTTCATTTTCCTGTCTTTTATTTCATTTCCTGTCATTCAATTAATTTCCAGTTCATTTTCCTGTTTTTGTTAAGTGAAGTGTTAGTTAAGTAAACTGTTAGTTAAGTGCTTTGTAATTAGTTAGTTAGATTTCTTTCATATTTCTAGCATTTAATTAGTTTTTTCTTAGTATACGTGTTATTTCTATCTCTGGTACTGCTCGTGTTCGTTTGATTTGTGCAGGATAGCACAGGACTGGAGCGGAATTGATTACGTGACATGAAGTACGAAGAATAAAGCTTCTTTTTGCTTTTATTTTTAGAATTAGGAATTTAATTGGGTTTGTAAATATTGCACTTTACGCCCTCTGCGAAGGGTATTCATTTGTTGTAATAGTTCGTTGTTATTACTTTTCTTGAACATTTTACATTTCAAATAATTCAGGCAATAAAGGTTAGTTAGATTTGTGTACTTGAATACGAAATATTCTCGTTCCTTGAGATCGACCCGGTCTCATCCACTAGTGAGAACCGGTTTTTATTATTTGATGTCTGGTTTTCACATGTTTTACATATAAAAATCTTTTCAAAATTACAACGATTTAAAATAAGACATCAAATTTTTGGCGCCGTTGCCGAGGAACGACGTAATATTAGTATTCACTTTATTGCCTAGTGTTTGTGTTGCATTTAGGTTTAGAACCATGTATGTGCATATCTTAGAGACGAGCTTACTTTTCTGCACAACCCACCTATTAGGATTCCCTTAGAGGTGACTGTGTACGATTGGTACCGTACATATAGATTTCATATTTCTTTGTATAATCTCTGTTATGTGTAACTTCGTGGTGTTTGTTTAGTTTTTGTTGTTTGTAGTTTACTTGCTTTGTGGTTTGCGTGGTTTGGCCGCTTAGTGCGTTAGTTAGGTAGAAAACCCAAAGTTAGGATGTGTGTTACACCGGTCTACTCAAAGGTGTACGCAATGGATGACGATCATCAATTTATCCATCCTTTGAGGGAGTACTTCATGCCAAATACGTATACTCCTGCCTCCTGTATCACGAGACCTGATGTAGGAGCGAGCCATTCTGAGATTAAGGCCAGTGTGATTCAAATGTTACCTTCGTTTTATGGCCTTAGCAATGAAGACTCATATCGTCATCTCGACGAATTCCTTGAGATTTGCTCGACTGTGCGAATCAATAACTTTGGAGACGACGCTATGAGGTTGACTTTGTTTCCGTTCTCTCTCAAAGATAAAGCCAAGCACTGGCTAAAATCTCTTGAAATGGTTCGTATTACTACTTGGGAAGGAATGCATCGAGAATTTCTCAAAAAATACTTCTCAATTGGTAAAACGAACCATTTTCATAAAGCTATAACCAGTTTTTCTCAAATTGAGGGAGAACAGTTTCACGAGTCTTGGGAGAGATTGAAAGATCTTCTCCGCAAGTGTCTTCATCACCAGGTGCCTCGTTGGTAGTTGGTGCAGTATTTTTATGACGGGCTTACTGAGAAGCATCGTCAAATGGTTGATTCGTCTTGTGGGGGCACTTTTATGCTCAAGAGTGAGGACGAGGCATGGTCTCTATTCGAGACCTTGAGTGAAAACACGATGCATCATACCTTGTCTTCACGGCTCGATAGGACTACATCTCTGTCTAGTGGTCCTAGGAAAATAGGGATTTCTGAAGTAGGGTCTGACTTAGAATTGCGTACCAAGGTTGACCAGTTGACTAGGAAGTTAGATCAATTCCTAGCCAATTCTTCGAGAAGTCCAGTAGAAAGAGTGTGCGAGCTATGTGCTAGCCCTGCACATTGTGTTTCAGATTGACCGGCAGCGCCATTATATCCTGAATTCGTTCAGGAGCAGGTGAATGCTGCCCAAGGTTTCGCTAGACCCATGCCTGATTCATTTACACCATCATATACCCCAGGTTGGTGAAACCAATCCATTCCCTTATCCCATCATCCCTCCCAGACACAGTATAGACCCAGTAACCCTCCACAAGGTTACTCGCATCCCATTTTTCCACAGGTTCATCTCCCAGCCCAACCTCTTTATACTCAACCCCATTCTCATGAGCATTCACCTAGTCAATCCTTCCAAGATAAGATATTACAACTTTTGAGCTCCCATACGCAGTCAATAGCCAAGCTAGAGACTCAAATGGGACAGTTGGTTGAGACTTTCACTAGGCAAAGCCAGGGGAACCTTCATAGTCAGTCTGTTGTCTCAAAGGGAGAGGATTCCATGTCATTTGACTTGCAACCCACCGATTCACATCATGAGCAAGTCAAATGTGTTACATCCCTTCAGTATGGGAAGGCATGTCACTCCACTCAGGAATCGACTCATGAACCTCATATCATTTCTACTAACGAGTCGATCTCCATGATACCTCAACAGAAGGGGCCTGACCCACATCATGCATTATCATCATATAAAGCCCCATTCTCTCTGCCTTTAGGATCACCGATTGTTTTTAGTAAGCAAGAGGTGCAGATGCAGAAGGTTCTTGACCAAG
This sequence comes from Nuphar pumila, assembly GCF_984573655.1. Lineage (NCBI taxonomy): Eukaryota > Viridiplantae > Streptophyta > Magnoliopsida > Nymphaeales > Nymphaeaceae > Nuphar > Nuphar pumila. The sequence continues at coordinate 48,755,249 of NC_143257.1, read as the reverse complement.
TCAATCCAGATCATATTCACCACTTGTCTGAAGTTGCATTCATTGATAGTCGGTCGGTCCTAGACTCTCATTTCTTGACCAGTCTCTCAGATGAGACTAATCTATGTTCTTCACGTCGAGAGAGTTATGATCCTACAGTTAGAGCTAGACGGGATGGAAACACAGTGCGTAGTGTCACAAATGACACTCTTTTCTTTATAGAGCCTCATTGAGCGATACTTCATGTCCATTGATCTCATGGACGATGAAGGGTTTTTCCAGGGATTCGTCTGGCTGGGAACGTGAAACTTAGCGCTTTATGGGAGGCAACCCATATCTTGTATAATATTAGATTTGCTCAGAATTCATAGAGTTTATTTTGTTTTTACTTTTTAGTTTTTTTTCATGAGTTTTTTGTTTCATTCATGGTTTTCATGTTTTGTCATGTATACATTGCATTTATTACATTCATAGAACATGCATTTTTAATTCATGTCAAGTTGTTTATACTCTTTTCCCTCATTTATTTCCTCTCATGTGCATTCACATAGTTTCATATAAGCATGGGGGAGTGCCACTGGGACAGTGTCATTTAAGCATGGGGGAGTGCCACTCGGACAGTGTAATTTAAGCATCGGGGAGGGTGTAGTTTGCACACCTTGATGTTTCTGTTTACGTTCTTGCACATGTTTACACATATCTCATGAAAAATAGATTTTTAAAGAAAGAGTTTGAAATTATATGAATGTTATTTTAAATCTGATGTTTTTAGAGGATTTTTTAAGCCCCACGAAAAAAAAAATTTGTCATAGATTTAAAAATTATGGTTGTTTATGCGGATTTCGAAGAAATGATGATAGATACATGTTAGAATTTATTTTGAATCATAAATATGAATATGCACAGTTCTATTTTTGAAAAACTAAGCAAATGAACAAAAGCGTAAAAAATGAGCTCAAAAGAAAAAAAAAGCATGCGTTAGGTTGTTTGGATAATTCCATAATCCTTAGTAGATGGAACTTAGATGTAAGTTGAAACTTTTAATTCCATTTTCGAAAAGGAGAGTGGAAAACTTCGTGATCCTAAGTAATTGAGAACAAATACAAGTTGAAATGTTTGATTCTCACGTTATAAAGGTGAATGAAGGAAGTCACTTTTATGTCTTAGTTGATATCTTTTGGTATGTATTGAAAAAGTATAGAAGATATTGACATTGCACAAGGCATAAAAGCAGACCACACGCAAGCTATAAGAGAAGAATAAGTGCGCAAAAAAAGAAAAAGCGTGAAAAGAAAAAAAGAGAGAAAAGAGCTTAAAAAGAAAGAAAAGTTCAGTGCTTAGAAGTGTGATTGAGAAAACCTGTGCAGAAGACATATGAGTGAGGATAATTAAATAATAACTTGTTTTTATTGGATTTTCTAAGAATAAAACATAAATAATTATGATATTTAGAAAAGTGAAAGAAATTCTTTTCTGTGGTGGTATATAAAAGACTTTAATTATATTTTGATTTTCAAATAACAAGAAATATTTGTGAAAACAAAGTTTTAAATTACCTACTGCTTATGAGGATGTATAATATTATGCATACATGACAGAGATGTTTGTGGGTAGCATCACTGTAAACCCTCACGAGACCTTACTCGTCCACTGGGGTAACCCAGGGGTTGAAAGGGCTTGTTGCATAAGCTAAATGCAACCGTGATTCCTACGAAAGTGAGTTAGGTGATAGTTTGATTTCATGTATTTTTCTAGTTTGCTCGAGGACAAGCAAAACATAAGCATGGGGGTATTTGATCATGCATATAATTCAGGGTTAATTAACATTATTATATGCATGATTTTATAAAATAATGTTTCAAAAACCCAATTTTATGTTAGTTTTCGAGTAAATGAGCTAAAATGATTGAAAATTAGAAAATGCTTGAAAAAGTAGCTTTATTTTGCATTTTAGTACATATTTTAATGTTTGTATTTACGTAGTAGTTTTAGTTGTTAATAAAAAATTAAAAAAATAAAGAAAATAGAGAAACATAGTTTCATTTTGCAAGTTAGTTAAATCATTTTGGTTTTCTTTATAGAAAAGAAAAAAAATAATAATATTAGAATAGTTATATTTTTTTAGAAAAAAAATAATAATAATCAAATGAGGTTTTGAATTTTTAGCAAATAAAATCTTTTAAATAGTTATTGAAGATTTTTTAAAATAAAAAAAAATAATAATAAAAACAAACCATTACATGGTTTGTAATTTTTGAAAATTGAAAAAACTGAAAAAATAATAACACAAACCGGCTTGAACCGGTTTGCATTTCTAAAAACTGAAAAAAAATAAGTAAACCGGTTCCAGTCAGTTTGGATTTTGTTAAAACAAACAAACAAACTGCAAACCGGTTCAAAACCGGTTTGCTTGTTTTTAAAAACCCCAAAACAAAAAAAAAAAGAGGCGCCTCCCCCATACGGCTGAAGCCTCCCTCTTTCCCTCTCTTCCCTCTCTTCTCACCTTCCTCCACCATCGCCGGTGGCTACGTCCTTTCCCTACCTTCCCCTTCTCCCTCTTTCTCTGTCTACATTCTGGCAACCGGTGGTGGTGGAGCTTCAGTCCGGTGACAGCACGGTGGAGGTCGCCATTTCTTCCCCGATTCTCTCCATTTCATGGTAAATCTGCATCTTCAGATCTTCTTCTTCTTCTTCCTCTTCTTTTTCCGATTTCTTCTTCTTTTTCTTCCTCTTCTTCTTCCGATTTCTTCATTTTCTTCTTCTTCTTCTCCTTCAGATTCTTCTTCTTCTTCTTCTTCTTCTTCTTCTTCTTAAATCGTGTTGTGTTAATTTAAAAAAAAACAAAAACAAAACAAAAAAAAAACAGAAAAACGAAAAAAAGATGTGCATCAGATTTCGATTTCCTGTTTCTTCCTAATTTTCTCATCTTCTGGTTTTATTCATGCTTGATTTCTTGCATTTTCTGTTTCTTTTTATCATTCTCTGTATTTTCCTATTTTACATATACTATAGTTGATTGTTTTCCAGTCGTATAGCATTCAGTAATTCTTCCGATTTCTTGTTTTGTTCTTTCTTTCCATTTTCTGTTCATTCTTTCATTATATTGTTTTTTCTTCTTTCATCACTTTAATTTCCTGTTTTTTTTTTATGCTCTAATGTCATGTTTTGAATATCTGATTTTCTGTTTTTTTTTTTTTCCTTCTGATTTACTGTTTTAATATTTCCAATTTGTTGTTCTGCATTCATCTGTCCTCCTGCGTTTTTATATTTCCTGCACTTGCCTACAAATTTTTTTTTTTACTATGTAATTTCTTGTTCATTACCTACATTTTATGTTTACTCTTTGATTTTTTTACATGCTGATTTTTCTGTTTTGTAATATTTTTTCTGTTTGTTTTCTTCTGAATTTCTGTTTGTCTCTACATTAAAGTCTTGTGTTCATTCAATTTCTGTCGATAAATTGTTAGATGCTTGTTTGTTCATTTACTGAAATTAAATTCCTGTTTTTATTTCGTTTTGTAATTGCCTATGTGTCAAGTGATTTCTTGTTGTGTATTCCTCTGATCATCAATAATTTTCTTGTTGTTTATGTCATTTTCAATTTCTTTTTTGATGCATTATCAGATTTTCTGTTTTTCTTTTTAATCCATTTCCTGTTGTGTCTAATTCATTTAGTGATTGTTCTCTTTTTATCTTTTATTCTTCTGTTTTTAATTCTTTAAGTCCAGTTTTAATTCATTTCATGTCCTGTTTTTAGTTATTGCATTTTCCAGGTTTTGCATTAAGTTTGTTTTCCTGTTTCACATTTTTTTTTACTTCAAGTCAGTTTTCTTGTTTACTTCATTTTCCTGTCTTTTATTTCATTTCCTGTCATTCAATTAATTTCCAGTTCATTTTCCTGTTTTTGTTAAGTGAAGTGTTAGTTAAGTAAACTGTTAGTTAAGTGCTTTGTAATTAGTTAGTTAGATTTCTTTCATATTTCTAGCATTTAATTAGTTTTTTTTTAATATACGTGTTATTTCTATCTCTGGTACTGCTCGTGTTCGTTTGATTTGTGCAGGATAGCACAGGACTGGAGCAGAATTGATTACGTGACATGAAGTACGAAGAATAAAGCTTCTTTTTGCTTTTATTTTTAGAATTAGGAATTTAATTGGGTTTGTAAATATTGCACTTTACGCCCTCTGCGAAGGGTATTCATTTGTTGTAATAGTTAGTTGTTATTACTTTTCTTGAACATTTTACATTTCAAATAATTCAGGCAATAAAGGTTAGTTAGATTTGTGTACTTGAATACGAAATATTCCCGTTCCCTGAGTTCGACCCGGTCTCATCCACTAGTGAGAACCGGTTTTTATTATTTGATGTCTGGTTTTCACATGTTTTACATATAAAAATCTTTTCAAAATTACAACGATTTAAAATAAGACATCAAATTTTTGGCGCCGTTGCCGGGGAACGGCGTAATATTAGTATTCACTTTATTGCCTAGTGTTTGTGTTGCATTTAGGTTTAGAACCATGTATGTGCATATCTTAGAGACGAGCTTACTTTTCTGCACAACCCACCTATTAGGATTCCCTTAGAGGTGACTGTGTACGATTGGTACCGTACATATAGATTTCATATTTCTTTGTATAATCTCTGTTATGTGTAACTTCGTGGTGTTTGTTTAGTTTTTGTTGTTTGTAGTTTACTTGCTTTGTGGTTTGCGTGGTTTGGCCGCTTAGTGCGTTAGTTAGGTAGAAAACCCAAAGTTAGGACGTGTGTTACACCGGTCTACTCAAAGGTGTACGCAATGGATGACAATCATCAATTGATCCGTCCTTTGAGGGAGTACTTCATGCCAAATACGTATACTCCCGCCTCCTGCATCACAAGACCTGATGTAGGAGAGAGCCATTTTGAGATTAAGGCCAGTGTGATTCAAATGTTACCTTCGTTTTATGGCCTTAGCAATGAAGACCTATATCGTCATCTCGACGAATTCCTTGAGATTTGCTCGACTGTGCGAATCAATAACTTTGGAGACGACGCTATGAGGTTGACTTTGTTTCCGTTCTCTCTCAAAGATAAAGCCAATCACTAGCTAAAATCTCTTGAGATGGTTCGTATTACTACTTGGGAATGAATGCAGCGCGAATTTCTCAAAAAATACTTCCGAATTGGTAAAACGAACCAGTTTTGTAAAGCTATAACCAGTTTTTCTCAAATTGAGGGAGAACAGTTTCACGAGTCTTGGGAGAGATTGAAAGATCTTCTCCGCAAGTGTCCCCATCACCAGGTGCCTCGTTGGCAGTTGGTGAAGTATTTTTATGACGGGCTTACTGAGAAGCATCGTCAAATGGTTGATTCGTCTTGTGGGGGCACTTTTATGCTCAAGAGTGAGGACGAGGCATGGTCTCTATTCGAGACCTTGAGTGAAAACACGATGCATCATACCTTGTCTTCACGGCTCGATAGGACTACATCTCTGTCTAGTGGTCCTAGGAAAATAGGGATTTCTGAAGTAGGGTCTGAGTTAGAATTGCGTACCAAGGTTGACCAGTTGACTAGGAAGTAGATCAATTACTAGCCAATTCTTCGAGAAGTCCAGTAGAAAGAGTGTGCGAGCTATGTGCTAGCCCTGCACATTGTGTTTCAGATTGTCCGACAGCGCCATTATATCCTGATATCGTTCAGGAGCAGATGAATGCTGCTCAAGGTTTCGCTAGACCCATGCCTGATTCATTTACACCATCATATACCCCCAGGTTGGCGAAACCAATCCATTCCCTTATCCCATCAGCCCTCCCAGACACAGTATAGACCCAGTAACCCTTCACAAGGTTACTCGCATCCCATTTTTCCACAGGTTAATTTCCCAGCCCAACCTCTTTATACTCAACCCCATTCTCATGAGCATTCACCTAGTCAATCCTTCCAAGATAGGATATTACAACTTTTGAGCTCCCATACGCAGTCAATAGCCAAGCTAGAGACTTAAATGGGACAGTTGGTTGAGACTTTCACTAGGCAAAGCCAGGGGAACCTTCATAGTTAGTCTGTTGTCTCAAAAGGAGAGGATTCCATGTCATTTGACTTGCAACCCACCGATTCACATCATGAGCAAGTCAAATCTGTTACATCCCTTCAGTATGAGAAGGCATGTCACTCCACTCAGGAATCGACTCATGAACCTCATATCATTAGCATATGAGCAGTCTGTTTCTTTCATTAGCATCTTTGAAATCCATGCAATGTATGTAAATTCTTTTCCCTTTTTCATATTAACCGAGTGTTTTGCAAAAAATATGTGGAATATGTCTTTACTTGGAATTATAAATTCAATTATATGTAATAGTTAGATCCTAATGAGAATTTACATTTCCTGTTTTAGATAGAATAAATGAGCATTGTGAATATCATAAATTGCTTATGCTTTTTACCTTTATTTTTCAAATCTCACAATTGTAAAACACGAATGGCACGTGCACCATTTCGTAAGAGGTAATTAATCCTAAGTTGATGATTTACATCAATGGCCATAGTCAGGATGTAAACAAAACTTAGGTTTTTTATCTTTTATAAAATAACATTGGATCCACACTGGATCTTCTTCAAAAATCATCATATTTTCAAATATTTCCTTTTTTTATTAGAGTTTAACCTAAAATTGGCTCAAAATATATACCAATGGCAATAGTCAGAGTATATTAAGAGTTAATTTCATTTCAAACTCTATAAAAGCACAAAATATGTTTTATTCTTCACATAAATTTAAATATAGATCATTATATAATACATTCAATGACCATAGTCAAGGATGTATTATATTTTCAATCTTATTCTAATTCAATTTTAAATTCTTTTAATTCATTCATCATTTAAGATAGAGCAGCATCATATTTTCGAAATTCTTTTCCAAAATCCAAGTGATCTCAAATATCTTTCTTCAATCTCTATTTTAAATTCATTCTTCTATCTTATTTCAAAAAATGTAAATTTCAATTTCAAAGTCCAATTTGACTTTGAAATTTCAAAATTCAATCTTTATATTCTTGATTCACTCCAAATTCAAGCTCCAAATTCAAAGTCCAAATTCATTTATATATTCAAAAATTTAAATTCTCAAATCAATTTTGAAATTCCAAATCCAAAAGTTAAAACCCAATCTCATATTGGATTCCAGATCTTGGATCCAGTTCCACTTTTAGGGTCCAAAACCCTATTCTACTTTGGATCTCAGACTTCAGATCCCAAATTTTCTGTAGGATCCAGAATCCAATTTCACTTTTGAATCTTAGGCTTCGGATCCAAAATCCATCTTATGGTCCAGAATACAATTCTACCTTGGGATCTCAGACTTCAGATCCAAAATCCATCTTAGGGTCCAGAGTCCAACTCTACATTGGATCTCAGACTCTAGATCTAATTCCATTTTAGGATCCAGAATCCAATTCTACTTTGGGTCTTAGACTTCATATCCAAATCCCTTTTAGGGTCCGGAATCCAACTCTAATTTGAGTCTCAGACTTTAGATCCACTCCATTTTAGAATCCAGAATTCAACTCTATCTTGGATCTCAGACTTCAGATCCAAATCCATCTTAGGATCCAGAATCCAATTTCCACTTTGGATCTCAGACTTCAGATCCTAAACCCATTTTTTAAGATCCAAATTCCATTTCCAATTCTAAATTTCAAATCCAATTTCATTTTCAGATCTCATCCGAACTTGCTAAATCCACTATATTTCTAAATATCATTTGGATTTCTCAAAACCATCATGATTTCAAATTTTAGATTCAAATTTCATTACAAGTTTTATCTCTTCTCCTAAATCTAAGCTCAAAGTCTAATTTCTGACTTTGGAATTTCTTTCCTTTTCCTTTTTATCTCATCCTCAAACCATTCTTTCTCAAATCAAAAGATTTATTTTCCCAACTCTCATTATTTCAAAGACTTAGAATTTCTCTGATCTATCTCAAGTTCTAAGCTAGATTCAATCATTTATTCATTCCCTTATCGAGTTCATCTCAGAATACGTGGAGATTTTCAAAACATCTTTCAAAAAAAAAGCATACATCCTTGCATTGCACAAGCATGATTCTTTGTGCATTTAGATCTTTAGAATAAATTCTTAGATAATATTTAGGCAAAGCAAAAAAAATGCATAAATTCGATCCTTGGTTCGATTACCCCTGGTAAAGGCGCCAGGAACGGTCGAACCTCGTACCGACGAGCGAATCCCGTCTCTCAATTTTCCCGCAAATATTTTCAAAATGGAGGCGAGTTATTTGCTAAATATTTTCAAATCAAGGTCAAGTGAAACCCCGCAAAAGAGTTCCTCTTCTCTTTTTCTCTTCTCTTCTCTCTTTCTTTTCTGTCTTCTCATTTCTCCCTTCAAAAAGGAGAAATAGAGGTTAGAAAAGGAAAAGAGAAGGAAGAGAGAGAAACCACCAGAGAGGAAAAATTTTGCGATGATCACAATATCGCAGGAATCAAACTACATGAGATGCATCCTAATCTAAGCAGTAAAAATAAATATTATTCCAAGTTTGATTGTTACATCTCTGACATAAGTCAAAATAAATGAAAAAAAAAATACATGGTATAAAAGAATCAGCATCCTCCAACTTTCCTGTAAAATGAGAATTAGTACAAGAAATGGATATACAAGATACCCAAGGGAATGGGTATATATATAATATGTACAACGAAGATATACATGGTTATATCTAAATGCTTGAATTTATACTAAATGACATATGATAATGAAAATGTATTTACAAAAAAGAAAAAAAGAAAAAGAAAAATAGCTATATAAATACTTGTATGTGAAAAACAAGTGCACATAAAGATATCCCTATATATATATATATATATATATATATATATATATATATATATATATATATATATATATATATATATATATATATATATATATATATACGTATAATGAGAAAATACATATAATAATTAGAATTCTATATGTAATGGGTAAAATCAGAAAATACACGGTTTATACAGTTTCTGTAGGTGATTTCACAAAGCCGTAATTCCCAAATTATAACATATTTCGCAGTAAAATTGGGTATGGAGCTTCCCTATATATCAATAACAAAGCATGCAAAAGATGGTCTAGAGATCATGAATGAATATAGATATATCCATTCATGAATATGACTAATTATCAAGACTGGATACCTGCATCAGAAAATGGACAGCTCAATGTATGCTACCAGTCATCCAAAAGGAATCGATGGATTTCCCCTTTTGTGGATATCAATGAATAATTATATCTACCGATCAACCTATGCATATATTCGAGGTATATCTTCTTGAGAATGCGTATATTGGCCAGACTTAGCCTTCAAAAGAAATGCTTCACTAAAAAAAAATTTCCATAGCTCATTGAAATCGATTTTTGCAGCAACTTAAACAGATCCCAGATGCATCCATTTCTAGCTAAGGGTTGAGATATCTATGATTTGAATGATACCAACCATTAAGGTATAAGATTAAAATCCACAAAAACCTCACAAAGAAAGCAAAAAAGAAAAAAACTTTCTGTTAGGACAAGATAGAATAGCAACAGCTATACCTATACAGTGGGTAATATCTAATGATTACATGAGATGAGAGTTAAATGTCAAGATGGCCTTACAAGCAATAGAATTAACCCATATTGTAAAATGAAATCATGGGAAACTCAGTGAATATAAAGGATGTGTTGTGTAAAAAAAACTATTTTTTTTTTATGAAATGTAATACATATAGACTATGCTTAGAACATAACACACTCACGTTGAGACAGGGTAAACTGTCATAAGCTACAAAAATATGAGACAAAACATGAAAATCTGGGGTCCATAACTAATTTTTTTTAAAAAAACAAAAAATTATTTTGTAGAAAGCAATAAATGATTAATGTAATACCTACAGAGATGGGTTGTATCTAGATATAGCCGATATATACACTGAAACTCAAGACAAAATCGGGTAATCATATAAACTCAACTTAAATATATAAAATTCAAAATACAGAAATATAAGACAACATGATAAGGTGCTGGAATCAGCTGCAGCATGGATGTTGTCATAACTAGTGGCAGCAACAGGAAATAGTGCAGGAAATTAATAAAATACAGAAGTATACATAAAGAACTGAAATTCAAAAACCTTTGAAACAGGGTTGTTTACTTGTTAACATGAATGCTATTGCCTAAACAAAGAGATCGGATTTAGGCCATGAACCAAATATGCATTTAAATCAAACATTGCAAATGATATATGAGGAACAAAACGTAAACCCTATGATAGGTGTTGGCTTTGGATGTAATAGCCAACGCTTGTTATTGCAAATAACTGGCATTGACGCTGCTATGGACAGCTCAACGACTTGCCAGGCTTTAGGATATACAACGAAATGTGCAGGGAAAGGGAAAACAGGGAAGATGAAATGAAGAGGAAAAGAAATGAGAGCAACGGTCAAAGAAAGTGAGGGGTTTTACTTGTTGGGTTTTATAGGGATCACATTAAAAATCAATATTGTTTATGATCAATACCTTGGATCGATAGAGGGTGAAAGAAGATGGATGCTCCTTCTGGATGGTATGCTGGCAGCAAGTGTTTTGGGGGTTTTCTGCACTAATGGATCTGTTGGATCCTCTGCGGCTGGGCTGAAAGAAATGGGGAAAGGATCCTACACTGTTCTCTGCACCAAGGGCCTTTTTATGAATCCCCTGCACCAGCAAGAAAGGGTGATGTCCTGCAGCTGAAGGAAGATGGGTAAAACGTCGGATTCCCTCTGCTGGTGAGCTGAAGAAGATGCAGAGGCTGCTGAGATGCCCTGCGGTTGGGCTGAAGGTGGATGGGGAAATGCTTCTTCACGCTGCTGAGAAGAAGGTCCCTGCGAAAATCAAAAAGACTAGAAAATTTCAATCCCCCCCTCTTCTCGATCAATGGCTGGGTCTTTTTAAAGACCTTCAGCCTCTTTAAAAAAAACGTATTTTCCTCTAAGAGCACCGTTATACTTTTTGATTTATTTTTTTTTGAAAATTTTGGCAAAGGCGTGAAACTGATGCCTCATTAATTTTGAAAATTTGTTGTTTTTAAAAGAGGCGTATCTTGTGTTTTTCAAAAATTTCATTTCATTTACCTAAGTTTTAGCTAAAATGAAATTTATTTTATTTTTTTTGGAAGTTCGGCTGTGCCATTTAAGGCTGCTTCCTTTAAAAAAAAATTCTTATGCAAGCAAATCAATAAAAAGAAATAAAAATGAATGGTGAAATAAATGAGAGGCTTTTATGGAAATGCCACCTTAACCCACTTTTAAAATCCTTTTGAAAAAGAAAGTTTTATTTTGTTTTGACAAATCTTTTATTTTCAAGTGGGGTGCCACATGTGTGTGCGCCCACTAACTAAAAAAATAAATAAATAAATAACATTAATAAATTAAAAAGAAGAATTTGTAATTTGGTGCGATCTCCGGGTGGGTCCCGCTTGAAAATAAGAAACTTACCTAGGAATCTGAGTATGATGCTAGTTTAAAGGCGGGTCCCGCTCCATTTATTTGAAAATAAAAGCAGAAGAAATAACTTCCTTTTTTTTCGAATTTTTATAATACGAGATAAACCTTTGTTTGTTTTCAAGAATTTGGAAAAAATTGGTTTTTCAGGGCAAAAATGTGGATAAAGAAAATACAAAAATTTTGTAAAGAGATTAAAAATCTTTTTGTAAAAAGTTTTAAGATAAAATCTTTAAAATCAATATCCAAATATCCGAATTATTTTCCTGAGAAAAACTTTTGTAATTAAAAAGTCCTGGGGGTAAAATGGGAAAGATTGGCAATTTTGAAAACCCAGGGTTTTGAAATCAATTTTGAAAAGAGTTAAACTCGAATCTGGATTGAAAAATTTTGAAATCGAGAGTTTCTGGACCTCGAAATGACGTGATATGAAATGTTCATGCAATTCTATGCAAAGACATGTTCTATGAAATGTCATTCTGAATCTAGAATTGGAAATTCTAACTTCTTGTCAGGAATAGGATTTTGAAAATTTGCAGTTTGAAGATGTCTCTGAACCTAAATATAGAAATTTTGAGGCTCAAGAATGAAATTTTAGACTTTCTACAAGGTCTAAACTCAGAAAATGACCATTTTGCATTTCATTGCTTCCGGAGAACTGAAATGTGATAATTGGTAGAGATGTCAGGAAGGTGAGTGAAAATTTGGGGTGTTTACACTCTCCACCCTGCATCTGATCTTCTTTGCCATCCAATCTCCAGGATCCGATTGCCATTCATCTATAAAGGACAAAAACTTGATCCCCTACAACTGGTTCTAATTAAATCTGGTAAGCCCCCCCCCCTCTCTAGTTGTTCGTCTATTTCATTTTGTTATTTTATTTGTTCATTCCATTTTGATTAAAAGATCTGATCATTTATATTATCTTGTGAAATCATTTGTTTGATCTTTCGTTAGAATCATATTAGCAGCATCAGTCATTTTTTTTATTTTTGCTATTTTAGCAGCCACTATTATTTCTGTGGTAATTCTATTGATTGATTTTTTACGCTACATGACTGATATGAAAAAACTGGACTTTAGTGCGTAACTTGGGAGCCTTCCTTGGCATTCTGTTTATATCTGTTGAAATAGGCCTTCTAATTTTAGTCTCAATATCATTTGCAAAAATTCTTCTTCATGTCATTTGTCCACATACAACATTACTTGGAAATATCCCCAAGACATCAGTCTATAGGAACATCGAGCAATACCCAGACACGATCAAAATTCCTAGCATTCTGATTACAAGAGTTGACTCAACAGACTACTTTCCTAACTCAAATTACGTGAGAGGGAGGATGCTAAGATGGTTCTTTGATGAAGAAGAGAAAGTAAAGGCTGGGTTAACAGAGTGTTCAGTTCTTGATCATAGAAACATTACCTGTTAAAAGTACAACTTATACTTGCTAACTCAGGGCACAAAGTGATCCATAAGCTCCATGAGTCCAAGTTCAATGAAATGGGTGGTGATGATAAAATCTTCCTTGGTGTTGCGGAAGTAGTGCATACCCATCACAGGCTAGATTTGAGGTTTAGCTTTGTGATCATGTGCTCGTATCTATCCAACCAATACATACCTTTACTAAGAATGAGGAGTCTGAATGCCAAGGACTCTCATTAGGAAAACCATGTTGTCCTTGAGAAAAAAATGCATCGAAGAAGAAGCTCCTTGAGTTGTGTGAAGCTGCACCTACATTACCATCGATCCATAACTTTCAACATCCATATGCTATCACCCTCCACCAAGAATCCACTCACCTACTGTAGCACCCCAGCAGCATTTGCATTCTCCTGTGTACAAAACCTTCACCATACCCTATCCATTTTCCAGCATTCTCACTTTACAAATGTGTACTCCACTCCATTCATCCACAGTAACATTTTTGTGCTTTAACCACAACCCACCTTCAGCCTACACCTCCTGCCTTCATTGCAGCCTTTCACAGCAAACAACACACTGTGCAACTGCCACCTGCTACACCACTGTTGCCGTGAGCATTTGCTGCAAATTTGATTCACATATTGCTGTAAGAAATAGAAGAATTTGTTGTAAGATCCTGATGCATAGATTCATTAGTCAAGTCTTCAGATATAACATAAAGCGGTAGATTTGGTAAATGAAAATTTGTATTTAAGAGGTATATTTGTAATGCTTGACATGCATCTTATCCATTTGCATAATCTCATCACATAGGCATCCTATTTGGCTTAACATATCATTCATATATTTTAGTATTTATTTTTCATTAGTTTAAGATATTTCAAGTACCTTTTGATATTTCATTCCTCATTAACTTGATACATCATTCCAATATAGGTTTTGTCATTTACATTGCATTTTCACTAGTATATGCCTGAGTATTTCATTAGGTCTAATGTGATATCATGTGAATTGCCCTCTGTACATATTTGGCGCTAACTCCATTTTGCAGGAATATGTGAAAAGCAGAATTAGAAGTTTTTGATATTTTCAATTTCAGTGTTGTAATAAGCTAGATATTAATGAAAACTCTACATTTCTAGTCTTAGATAGAGTGAATGAGCATGTAAATACTCTTTGTTTTATTATTTTCTTTTATTTTTCAATCACAAATGGGCACACGAATGGCACGTGCACCATTTTTATAAAGGGTGATTAAATTCTAAGTTGATGATTTGCATCAATGGCCATAGTCAGGATGTAAACAAAACTTAGGATTTTCATCATTTATGAAATAACATTGGACCTACACTGGATCCCCTTTTCAAAATCATCATTTCTTCTAAATATTTTCAACCTTTATCAGAGTTTAACTTAAAATTAACTCGAAATATATATCAATGGCCATTGTCAGGATATATTGAGAGTTAATTTCATTTTAAACTCTATAAAGGCACCAAAAATGTATTTTATTCTTTACTTGAATTTAAATATGATTACTATATAATACATTCAATGACCATAGTCAGGGATGTATTATATCTTTAATCTTATTTTAATTCACTTAAAGAATGAAATATGGTTTTGTAAATCCAATTTCAAAATTCTTTAAATTCATTCATCATTTAGGATAGAATTATATCATGTTTTCAAAAATTCTTTTTCAAAATCCAAGTGATTTCCTTCAAATATCTTCTCCACTTCTCAAATCAATTTTCAACTCTTGTAAATTCAAATACTATTTTCAGATTCTAAACTTTAAATTCAAAGTCCAATTTGACTTTGGAATTTCAAATTCATTTCTATATTCAAAATTCAATTTCCAATTCAAAACTAAATTCAATTCAACATTACAAAAATTCAATTTCAAAGTAACTTTGAAATTCGCGATTCATCTTCTGATTCCAAATTCAAACTTCAAAATTGAAAGTTCGATTTGACTTTGAAATTCATTTGTATATTCAAAATTCAATTTCTAATTCTAAACAAATTTCAAAGTTCAAATCAACTTTTAAATTCCAAATTCATTTTCAAGATTCAATTTCAAAAATTTAAATCAAACAACTCAAAGTTCAATTTCAAAAGTTCAATTTTAAAAACTTTGAAATTTCTGATTCATCTTCTGATTTCAAAAACTCAAGCTTTAAATCAAGTTCATCCTTTATTTTCCATTGAGCCTTGACTCTCAAAATTCAAAATCAAAGTTTTGAGATTGATTCTAAATCTCGAAATTTGATTTTTCATAAGTTTTAAATTCAATCTGGGTTTTCAAAAACCCAGATCCATCTTCAAAAAGTCCTATTTGGACTTTCAAAACCCAATTCTAAAATTAGAACCCAATTCCACTTTGGATCCAGATTTTCAAATCCACACTTTGGATCCCAGACTTCGGATCCAATTCCATTTAGGATTCTAGAACTCAATTTCAGTTTTTGGATTCTAGACTTCGGATCCAATTCCATTTAGGATTCAGAATTCAACTTCATTTTTGGATCCCAGACTTCAGATCCAATTTCATTTAGCTTTTAGACTTTGTATTCAAATTCTATCTTAGATCCCAAATTTCAAAACCAATCCCATTTTGGATTCCAGACTTTGGATTCAATTCCATTTAGGATTCCAGACTTCAAAACCCAATTCCATTTTCAAAATCATATCTGGATCTCTTAAACCCAATTCTATTTTTAAACTCCATTTGGATTTCTCAAATCCAAATTTCATCCTAATTTCAAACTTCGAATCTGGAATTCAATTCTATTTCAAAATTTATCTCCTCTCTTAAATCCAGGTTCAAAATTCAAATTCAAAGTCCTTTTCTGACTCTGAAACTTCATTTCTTCTTCTCTCAGCTTCAAATCATTCTTTTCAATTCAAGATTTATTTTCCCAACTCTGATTATTTCAAAGACTTAGAACTTTAAACATCTTTTCAGATCTATCTCAAGTTCTAAGTTAAATTCAACTATTCAAAAATCATTTATTCATTCCCTTATCACATTTTCACTTGGAAAATCTTAGATTTCCAAAAGTGTTTTCTCAAAAGCATACATTTCTGCATTTACATTGCACAAGCATGATTCTCTATGCATTTTTTTTTACTTAGAATAAATTCTTAGATAATATTTAGGCAAAGCAAAAAGGCATAAATTCGATCCTTGGTTTGATTACCCCTGGTAAAGGCGCTAGGAACGGTCGAACCTCATACCGATGAGCGAATCTCATCTCCCAAATTTCCCGCAAATATTTCAAAACAGAGGTGAGTAATTTTTTTAACATATTTTCAAAAATAAGGTCAAGTGAGACCTTCGCAAAAGAGTTCTTCTCTCTCTCTTCTCTTCTTTGCTATTGTCTCTTCTTTTCTATCTTTTATTTTCCCCTTCAAAAAGGGAAAATAGAGGTTAGAAAGGGAAAAGAGAAGGAAGAGAGAGAAACCACAAGAGGATTTTTTTTTTTTGCGATGATCACAGTTTTGGCTTCCGAGATGGGACTCGTCTTCGTCCGGTTGAATCTATGCCTTTGCTTTGCTTTGATATTGTCTAAGTCTTTATTCCACAAATGTCAGCTTCATTTCCATGCAAACCTTAGGAGCCTAGATTTTGTCCTAGCTGACATAATGCATATTGGATCTAAGCATGGTTTGGTATGACCATATTTAGGAGATTATTCCATGCTCACTTAGACTTAGGTCTGAAACACAACTCTCCTCAAATCTAGGGATTGAATGCAAACAATATATGTAAGTGTATGCTTATCTTCATTTAAATTTTATCTCTTTAGGACTTGCATTAGAGCTTTCTGGTTTTATTGAATGTTGAACATGTTTTTGAAAAACATCCCTACCTATATTGTCCCAGTCTTCACATTGTTGGGTTGTCTCACTGAACCATAGTTTGGGAGAAAGCCTCACAACTGGACCACTTATTTGGGTTCGTGCCCCCCTACCACGTACCTAAGGGCCATAGTCTGAGGTATATCAGTAGGTGCTCAAGGATGTTGGGAAGCCATTATCTTAAAACCGGAGAAATATTTTATATGCCACGTACTTCGGGCTTCGGCTTGGGTATATCGTCATACCTTGATTGGAATCAGATGATCTGAGCGATAGAGTTAGGATTAAGGTCCTACAAGCCATTTCAAATTATTGCATTTAGAGTCAGCTTTAGGAAGTGTTGTTTGTGCATCCTTGTTTGTACAACTATGATTCTGTGATATTTATTTATTATATTCTCTTATATTTTCCAAAAACCCTGGGTATATTATTCAAAATTTCCTCTTTGTTTTCAAGAACCCAGGTGTATTTTTCTTTTCTTCTTCTAATTTCTTTAATTCTTTTTATTCTGCCTGCAATCTTTCAAAATTTTAAAATCCTTGTCATCTATTTTCAAATTCTTTTTCCTCCTATCTTTCCAACGTATCTTCTGATTCTATTCCAAGAATTTTTTTACCTTCTTCGCAATAAAGTCTCTTTTGTCGAGAGATATCCTTCTCAAAATAGCATTTGTTCATATTCTAAATTGTTTATTCTTTCTCACAGAGAAACAATGTGATTGTCGCAATTTCCTGTGATGACCCAATCCCTAGTAATGGGATATCTTCTGTCAATTTGATTTCTCTTTTATCAAAATTTCCTCCAAAGTTTTTCTAAATATCCCATTTTATCTTACAAAGAGAACATTGATATTTCATCATGGTTCAGACAAGGACTGGAAAGGAGACAGTTCCACAACAAAGTGATAGTGAAGTAGAGGAAATGAACTCCTCCAGATCATCCAGGTAGCGGGGCCAAGAAGCAGAAACCGATATTGATCCAGCCACATACAAGCTGTTTCAGAGAATAATGGCCAAAATGATGTCTGAACCGGCTGAGGAAAACATTGAGAAAATATCTTCTAAAAGCAAAACCAAGGGAAAAGTCAGCAAAAAAGCAAGTTCAGTATGACAGCACTTCAGAGTCAGCGAAAGAGGGCTCAGAGGAAGAGCATCCGGCATATTTTCACAACCCTTTGTATCGGCCCAAGAAAATCAATGAGGGGCACGAGTCAGCAAGCAAAGCCAAGTTTTAGATCCCAGCAGAGGATCTGATGCATGAACAACTGAGAGAAATAGCCTGTGCAGTCAAAGACTTATAAGCCCAGGACAAAGGCAAAAAGATCTACACCGGTGCACACTTTTATGACGGCTTAGAAGGGGATGACAACTGGGAAGATCTTCCTCGAAAATTCATAAAGTTTGATGGAACCGGCAACACCAAGGCCCATCTGGCTACATTTTTTGCCGAGTGCAATCGGTTTAGAAGAAACAACAGAGCTCTATTCATATGCTTTCCACGCAGTCTGGAGGGAATTGCAGCAAGATGGTATGCCGACCATATCAACCCGATTGAACTAAGAGACTTTGACAAAGTCATCAACCTGTTCATCGAAAGGTTGCTTTTCAATACTGAGGCTCCGCCTACCCTCAATCATCTTTTCAGTCTGAAGCAAAATGATAATGAGAAGGCAAAAGATTTCATTCATAGATGGAGATCCACTTGCAACAGGATAAAGGGCTCTATATGAGAAGGGCATGCGCTGTCAATAATTTTGAACAATTTCTTTCAACCTCTAAAGGGTCTGATCTCCACTTCTTCGTCTAAATCCTTCATCAAATTAATCAAGCGAGTTGAATGGCTCGAGATGGGGTTAGAGAATGGAACCTATGACGGCATTACCTTGGCAGGAAGTAGTCAAGATGAGAAAAAGAGAACCAACTTTCCCTTTTTTACCAGTTCCTTTAACAACAACAATGAAAAAAACAAAAGGGGTGGCAGAAAGAACCACACTGGCGGATCAGGAAAAGATGATTGTTCCAGTCAAAAGAATGGGATCAGCAGAAAGAATGACATCCCTCCCTCGAGCATCCAATTAGAATCAAAGCCCCAAGGGAAACCAAAGCACGACGGTTGGGGATATGATCATGAATTTACCTCCTCCGAGCAATCACTTGAGCAAGTTCTTGAGTACATGATAACCAAGGAGATGGTTAAACTCCCCAAGGTAGCAGATCCTCCCGTGACTATGGGAAGGTTCAAGGATCAGTTCTGTAAATTCCATCGGGCAATGGGTCATGACACCAAGCACTGCTTTGTCTTCAAAAACATCATCCAAGACTGCATTGATAAAAGGCTTCTGGTGGAAGACAAAGAAGAAGATTAGCCAGTCGTCCTAGCTTCTTTCACGAACCATGCCAATGTTTTTCTGCTTTCTTTCTTTTCAGTCACCTTATAGGGACAACTCAGTCCCAGTCTTTTCTAACCTTTGGTAAACAACTTGTAAATACTTCGGTCGTTGTTGTCAATATTGCCTATCAATGAAATGTCAGTTTTATTCATATCTTTAATATCAAATACTTCTCTCCTTTGCCACACTGGGGAATTTATTTTTGAAAATTTGTATTTTCATTTTTTCAGAAAATCCTCTTCGTCATTGGATTCTATCAAGCCGCATTAAATTCCTATTCTTTTCAAAATGAGGGACAATCCCGACATCATTCATGAGAGAAATGATATTGCCTATGAGGGTTTTTCAAAATCATAAAATCTTGAAAATTTCTGCAAAATCTTTGTCATGAATACCAAAAGTTGAATACTCAGGTTCAATCTTTTTTTTCAACCGTCGCGTTGATCATCCTTTTCCAAAATTGGTTTTCAAACCATTATCTTCAAAAATCAACCCTCAAGATGATCTCTCCTCAAAATCAACCTCGCGGTTGACCTCTTCCCAAAAATGATTTTCTCATCTATCATTCACTTCAACGATCCCACATCCAGGTAGGATCAAATAAACTTTTTTCTTTTCTCAATTTTATCAATTTTCAGTAATATTTTGTCAATCTTTATAAATCTTATCAATTTTTATTCATCTTTATCAATTTTATCGATTTGTCATCAAATTTATTAAATCTTTTGTCAATTCTATTCTTTTACCCTTTCAGGTTAAGGAATAAACCTAATGCCTCTTTCCCATGAGGTATTCCTTTATTCTTTTTCCCGCTCAGGTTAAGGGAAAAACCTGACCCTCGTTCTCCGAGGTGTTCCCATTCAGGATAAGGGATAATCCTGAGACCCCTCACAGAAGCAACAAGACTACCTGTGAGAATTTTTTTTCAAAACAATTTTCAATTTTTCTCCACTTTTGTAAAATTTATTCTTCTTCCCCCCCTTCAGGTTAAGGGTTAAACCTGAACCTCGACATTCGAGGTATTCTTTCTTCCCCTTCAGGATAAAGGATAATTCTGAAAACACCGACAATCATTTTCGCTCAATTCTCAAGTATCTTAGAATGTCAGTCTCCTTTCCAACTCTCAGTCGGAAAGTCCAGTGCTTGTACTGGCCCATTTTAAAACCCAGTGCTCGTGCTGGTACATTTTCAAAACCCAGTGCTTGTGCTGGTACATTCCAAAACCCAACGCTCGTATTGGTAAAATTTCAAAATCTAGTGCTCGTATTGGTGCAATTTCAAAACTCAGTGCTCTTACTGGGGAATTTTTGAAAAATCTAGTGCTCGTACTGGTATGCCTAGCGCTCGTGCT
The DNA here is from genome assembly GCF_984573655.1 of Nuphar pumila. Classification (NCBI taxonomy): domain Eukaryota; kingdom Viridiplantae; phylum Streptophyta; class Magnoliopsida; order Nymphaeales; family Nymphaeaceae; genus Nuphar; species Nuphar pumila. Next base: position 48,734,726 of record NC_143257.1, on the reverse strand, counting down.
AGTGTCTGGTTGATTGATCAAGTTAGCCCTCTAGGTTCAGTCTTTGCACTAACCATTCATCAAAATTCAAAGTTTCAATTCCAATTTTGACCTTTGGGTCACCCAATTCTCATCTTTCAAGCCTTTGGGTTACAATTACATCAAATGTCTATCATTGTCAAGACTTTGGGTTACAATTTTATCATTCTCAAGCCTTCGGGTCACAACTCTATCAATGTCAATCATTTTACCAAAAACTTCCAAAAAATCCTGCTTTCGAGTTGGTCGAACAACAAATCCTGCTTTCGAGCTGGTACTTCCATCAAATCCTGCTTTCGAGCTGGTCGAACAATCAAAATCCTGCTTTTGAGCTGGTACTTTCAAAAAAATCCTGCTTTCGAGCTGGTCGAGCAATCAAAATTCTGCTTTCAAGCTGGTACTTCCATCAAATCCTGCTTTCGAGCTGGTCGATCAATCAAAATCCTGCTTTCGAGCTGGTACTTCTAAAAAATCCTCCTTTCGAGCTGGTCGAACAATCAAAACCATGCTTTCGAGCTGGTACTTCCATCAAATCCTGCTTTCGAGCTGGTCAATCAATCAAAATCCTGCTTTTGAGCTGGTACTTCAAAAAAATCCTGCTTTCGAGCTGGTCGAACAATCAAAATCTTGCTTTCGAGCTGGTACTTCCAAAAAATCCTGCTTTCGAGCTGGTCGAATAATCAAAATCCTGCTTTCGAGTTAGTCGAACAATCAAAATACTGCTTTTGAGCTGGTACTTCCAAAAAAATCCAGCTTTCGAGCTGGTACTTCCAAAAAATTCTGCTATCAAGCTGGTCGAACAATCAAAATCCTGCTTTCGAGTTGGAACTTCCAAAAAAATACTACTTTCAAGTTGGTCAATCAATCAAAATCCTGCATTCGAGCTGGTACTTCCATCAAATCCTGCTTTCAAGTTGGTCGATCAATCAAAATCCTGCTTTCGAGCTGATACTTCCAAAAACTCTTGCTTTCGAATTGGTCGAACAATCAAAATCCTGCTTTCGAGCTGGTACTTCCAAAAAAATCTTGCTTTCGAGCTGGTCGAACAATCAAAATCCTGCTTTCGAGCTGGTACTTCTAAAAAATTCTGCTTTCGAGCTGATCGGTCAAACAAATCCTGCTTTCAAGCTAGTCGAACGACCAAAATTCTGCTTTCGAGTTGGTACTTCCATCAAATCCTGCTTTCGAACTGGTTGATCAATCAAAATTCTGCTTTTGAGCTGGTACTTCCATCAAATCCTGCTTTCGAGCTGGTACTTCCATGAAATCCTGCTTTTGAGCTGGTCGATTAATCAAAATCATGCTTTCGAGCTGGTACTTCCATCAAATCCAGCTTTCGAGCTGGTCGAACAATCAAAATCCTGCTTTTGAGCTGGTCGGTCAAATAAAATCCTACTTTTGAGCTGGTATTCTAAAAACAAAATCCAGTTTTGCTGGTAAATAAATTGCCAAAAACCTCATGTTCATTTTCTCAAAATTTCAACTAGAGGTCCGATCAAAATCTTATTGAGTGATTACTTCACATAGAATTCTCAAAAACTTTGTCAATCTACTAAAAATATGTGTTGATTACAATATCTTATTGCACAAAAGAATCACCTCAGATTACCTCTAGTGTTCTTTTCAAAAAGGGTGAAACTTTTTGCAAAAAAGGGGTTAAATTCCAATCTTCTCTCTATTGATCAACCAAGAGGATATAAGAAATATCCTTGCTATGATTAGCGAAAGAAATATTCAATGATGTTGAAAAACAAGAAGCAAATTGATATTGATCATAGCTATGGCGCATGTTTAAAGATGATTTTCTGGCAATCAGGCAATGAAAATATCATGAGCAATAAAAAGAATCCACTTAATCCATATCACCTTATTCATTCATTTAAGCTTCAATCAAATATTCGCAAAGGGGATCTCTCAATTGTCGTCAAGATGAAGATGAATATGTGAGTTCGACCCCCGGGGCCAAAGAAGATTCGGATCATCTCCGAGAGGAAGGAGTTTGTGATGGATCCTTCCAGAGAACGTTCAGATCACTGTCAAGATGAAGGCAACTGCGCTAAACCTCCCAACAAACCCTAAAAGATATTTGATTTCTGCTATCATCAAGAGACTTTTGACCAATGAGCCAATATCCTCAGTATAATTCCTGAGAAAAAGAAGGATCAGAGCATCTCCAAGATGAAGAAGTTTGTGACGTACCCTTCTTCGAAGAAAAAAAGAAAAGCCAGAACATCTCCAAAATGAAGGATGATGTAATGAACTTCCCATGAAAACCCATGAAAGCTCAATGTCTCAAAAAGAGTGCCAGAAAGATCATTAGGGAAAAAGCCTCAGGATATCAAACTGCCAAAATTGCCCGAAGTCATCTTTTCTTATGCAAAATTCTTTTATCAATATCTTTTCACTACTTGCTTTTATGAAATTAAGAATATTTCTTCTCTTCTCATATCAGGGAAATGGATAGCTTCCTTCAAGAAAGTCATCAACGTTAAAATTTTGAATTTGACTCTTAAGACCGAGGAGTTAACCTCGTTGGAGGAAATACTCTAGGTAAAAGAGAGAATGTCTTTTGCACAAATGTGCACATTTTCAAGCGTTTGAGTCAACTACAATTTTATCTTATTGGCAAAATTTTCTAGCTATTCCAAAAATGAAATAAATATTCAATATCCATTTTTTATGCAACCTAGCGTTGTTTTTATCTTCCAAAAGAGTTGCCTCATTCAGGAGAGGTATCTCTTCCTGTCTCATTAAATCCGTATGGTCGTACCCACTCAGGTTAAGGGTCAAACCTGAATTTTCTGCGAGAGGTCATCAATTTCAAAAGGTGATTTAGTCTAAGCAATGAGATGCCCAAGATCATCCCTTTTCCAAGCTTTAGGGAACCCCATTCTCTCCTTTTGCAAACCCCTTTCGGATTTGTTCATCCGAATTCTGAAGGTCCCATCATGGTTTCTTCATTCGAGGATTCCGTATGGTTGCCCCTTTCAGGTCAAGGGTTAAACGTGAACCTCACCCCTCGAGGTATCTTCCTTTCTCAGGTTTGGGTTAAACTTGAGTCTCATTCCAACAAGGTTCCTCGTTTTGACGAGGTGTTTTCTACCAGTCCCAGCATGGTTCTTCCCATCGAGGAGTCCATGCTTTGTATATCCATCAAGGATAGGATCCTACTTGAGCTTCATCTCACGAGGCATTTTCCAAAAAATATCTCATCATGGTCCTCATGTATTCCTTTCCTCATTCAATTAATCTTGATATATCTTTGTCCCATCCAGGTTAAGGGCTAAACCTGACTCGTTCCAAAAAGTTGATCTTGTCTCATCCATAAGACTTGATCAAAATTCTTGTTTTCTACCATTTGGAGACTTTCACCCAAAGTTACATCACGATTCCCTCATTTATGTTATTCAGTCATATCATTTTCGAGGATTTCGTCCCCCCAATACCATTCAGGATAAGGTATTAAACCTGAGAAACCATGTTTTTCAAACTAATTCTTCCACACCCAGTTCAGAGTTGCGGACTGGGGCATTTTTCAAAATTTGGAGTGTTTTCTTTGCCACTAATCTCGGCTTTCAACCGGCTTAGTAGCAAAGAGGGGCATCTGTGAACACCCCAAAAGTTTCAAAATTTTTGTAAATATTTCCTTTTTGCCCCTAGCCCCACTTTCTAAGTAAATCAAGCCATTCTCGCTCATAATTCCAGTTTATTCCTCAAAATTACTGGAATCAAATCAATTTTCTATATCTGGCTCGGTTTTGGATCCGAATCCAATATCAAAATCCGAATCTGAGACTCATCATCCATTTTTAAACTGAATTCCCAAAAGTACCAAAAATAATTTTTGAAAGGCTCAGACAGTCCATCCGGTACCTGTTTGGATCCATGGCCCTATATTCCTCAATTCAAGATCCAAAACTCAAATACTTTCTCAAAACCTTAGATCCGGACCCGTTCTTTGAGAAAAATCAAGCCCGAATGCTAAGAAAACCTCTTTTTAGATATTTCTTAAAAATACAAAGAAAATATAGTTTTCCCCTTATTTTCCCTTAGATTTTAGAGTTTTTATTTCAAAAACACACACACACACACACACACACACACACACACACACATATATATATATATATATATATATATATATATATAGAAAATTACAAAGAAAAAGAACAAAAAAAGGGGAAAATGCGAAAAAGTGGTTAAGTTTGCCCCTTTTTATAAAAGTTGTTTTAGTAAAAACCTTTTTTTGAAAATTTCTTATAAAGCAGCCATTTTTCTGATTTTTTTAAAAAACTTCTTGGATCATTCCCGAAAAATCCCCCTTCTCTATGTTTCTTCCCCCTTTTATAAAAAGATACAGGGGGAAGGGGGTTGGACTCCACCTCTTCACCCCCGCACCCCTCCTCTCTCTCCTTCTGCAGGTTTTCACCCCGCCATTCTTCTGCATATCCTCTTCCTCCCTTTCTTCTTCTTCTTCTTCCCCTTATTTCTTCTCTGCCTTCCCCTAGGTTTTCCTTCCGATCAATCGAAGGAAGCCCTCTTCCAAATCAAGAAAACCAAGGTAAGTATTTCTCTCATCTGATTTTTTTTTAACAGGTTTTCAGTCTTATTGCCATTCTTGATATTAGAAGAAGCCAAGGGGTCATCACGATCTGGACGCCTCCCACTGAAGTTGTTAGGTGTTACTTACATCCTGCAAAATTTCATCTTAACTAAATCCAGTGTAACCCAAAAATTTGATAATAGGCTATTATATTAGGCTCATCAAGGATGGTTAATGCACCTAATTGACTTCATATTGCAATATTACTGTTAAGATTACTTTCCCTTATTATTAAACATTTGTTTGGAGTCTGTGAGCATGCTATCTTTTCAGATGTTATTCCGTTGGTGGAGTGTTTAAATCGCTATGTTTGAAGTTTTCAGTTGAAGTATATACTTAGTTTTCTTCTTTGTCAGAATTCAAAACCCACATATTCACTTGGTGGTTTATGCATTTGATGTATTAAATTTGTTAGTTTAACTGCTAGGTTCATGTATTCGGTTTGATAATTGCTGTGTGAATCCATTAATTTGTGCGCTTCAATTATATTGTTTGATCCACTAATTACTTGCTTAGATCATGGAGTCTCATTCTGTCACTTCCACCTACATTTTTTTTCCTGTAACATGATAATCATTTGAATCATAGTTATTTCCTCCTCCAAATTGCTTATCTCGTTATCTGGTGTGCTCATTTGTGTTGGATCATCGATAGTTCCATGAAGCATAGTCCATCATTTTTGTATAATAGCAGAGTGTCTTGATAACTGGCTACTTAGTGCCATACCAGATTTTGTATGTTTTGATCATCTTTATAGCAGTGGGTTATGAAAATTTATTAGGGTGTTTATTCCAAATATACCTGTGCCATTTCCCCTGCCACTGGTCATTTCCCACGTTGTTGGCGATCATAATGTGGCCATGTCATATGAAGGTAACCTTCATGTTGGTATAACATATATCGGGGCTGTTCTTGTTGGACAGTCACATGTTTCTTTTCTAATGAGAATTGAAGTTTCAATATTTTATCAGGTTTAATCCGCACTCTCTTCAAAGCTTGGAGCAACACCTCTCCATCCTACATCTGATCTTCTTTGCCATCCAATCTTCGGGATCCGATTGCCATTCAGCTATAAAGGACAATAACTTGATCCCCTGCAACTGGTTCTAACTAAATCTGGTAAGCCTCCCCCCCCCTCTCTAGTCGTTCATCTATTTTATTTTGTTATTTTATTTGTTCATTCCATTTTGATTAAAAGATCTGATCATTTATATTATCTTGTCAAATCATTTGTTTGATCTTTCGTTAGAATCATATTAGCACCATCAGTCATTTTTTTTATTTTTTGCTATTTTAGCAGCCACTATTATTTCTGAGGTAATTCTATTGATTGATTTTTGACGCTACATGACTGATATGGAAAAACTGGACTTTAGTGCATAACTTGGGAGCCTTCCTTGGCATTCTGTTTATATCTGTTGAAATAGGGATTCTAATTGTAGTCTCAATATCATTTGCAAAAATTCTTCTTCATGTCATTTGTCCACATACAACATTACTTGGAAATATCCCCCAGACATCAATCTATAGGAACATCGAGCAATACCCAGACGCAATCAAAATTCCTGGCATTCTGACTACAAGAGTTGACTCAACAGACTACTTTCCTAACTCAAATTACGTGAGAGGGAGGATGCTAAGATGGTTCTCTGATGAAGAAGAGAAAGTAAAGGCTGGGTTAACAGTGTTCAGTTCTTGATCATAGAAACGTTACTTGTTAAAAGTACAACTTACACTTGCTAACTCGGGGCACAAAGTGATCCATAAGCTCCATGAGTCCAAGTTCAATGAAATGAGTGGTGATGATAAAATCTTCCTTAGTGTTGCGGAAGTCGTGTATACCCATCACAGGCCAGATTTGAGGTTTAGCTTTGTGATCATGTGCTCGTATCTATCCAGCTGATACATACCTTTACTAAGAATGAGGAGTCTGAATGCCAAGGACTCTCATTAGGAAAACCATGTTGTCCTTGAGAAAAAATGCATCGAAGAAGAAGCTCCTTGAGTTGTGTGAAGCTGCACCTACATTACCATCGATCCATAACTTTCAGCATCCATATGTTGTCACCCTCCATCAAGAATCCACTCACCTACTGTAGCACCCTAGCAGCATTTGCATTCTCTTGTGTACAAAACCTTCACCACACCCTATCCATTTTCCAGCATTCTCACTTTACAAATGTGTACTCCACTCCATTCATCCACAGTAACATTTTTGTGCTTTAACCACAGCCCACCTTCAGCCTACACCTCCTGCCTTCACTGCAGCCTTTCACAACAAACAACACACTGTGCATCAGCCACCTGCTACACGACTGTTGCCGTGAGGATTTGCTGCAAATTTGATTCACATATCGCTGTAAGAAATAGAAGAATTTGCTGTAAGATCCTGATGCATAGATTCCTTAGTCAAGTCTTCAGATATAACATAAAGCGGTGGATTTGCTAAATCAAAATTTGTATTTTAGAGGTATATTTGTAATGCTTGACATGTATCTTATCCATTTGCATAATATCATCACATAGGCATCCTATTTGGCTTAAGATATCATTCATATATTTTAGTATTTATTTTTCATTAGTTTAAGATATTTCAAGTACCTTTTGATATTTCATTCCTCATTAACTTGATACATCATTCCAATATAGGTTTTGTCATTTACATTGCATTTTCACCAGTATATGCCTGAGTATTTCATTAGGTCCAATATGATATAATGTGAATTGCCCTCTGTACATATTTGGTGCTAACTCCATTTTGCAGGAATATGTGAAAAGCAGAATTAGAAGTTTTCAAAATTTTCAATTCCAGTGTTGTAATAAGCTAGATATTAATGAAAACTCTACATTTCAAGTCTTAGATAGAGTGAATGAGCATGTAAATACTCTATGTTTTATTATTTTCTTTTATTTTTCAATCACAAATGGGCATACGAATGGCACGTGCACCATTTTTATAAAGGGTGATTAAATTCTAAGTTGATGATTTGCATCAATGGCCATAGTCAGGATGTGAACAGAACTTCGGATTTTCATCATTTATGAAATAACATTGGACCTACACTGGATCCCTTTTTCAAAATCATCATTTCTTCTAAATATTTTCAACTTTTATCAGAGTTTAACTTAAAATTAACTCAGAATATATATCAATGGTCATAGTCAGGATATATTGAGAGTTAATTTCATTTTAAACTCTATAAAGGCACCAAAAATGTATTTTATTCTTCACTTGAATTTAAATATGATTACTATATAATACATTCAATGATCATAGTCAGGGATGTATTATATCTTTAATCTTTTTTTAATTCACTTAAAGAATGAAATATGGTTTTGTAAATCCAATTTCAAAATTCTTTAAATTCATTCATCATTTAGGATAGAATTATATCATGTTTTCAAAAATTCTTTTTCAAAATCCAAGTGATTTCCTTCAAATATCTTCTCCACTTCTCAAATCAATTTTCAACTCTTGTAAGTTCAAATACTATTTTCAGATTCTAAACTTTAAATTCAAAGTCCAATTTGACTTTGGAATTTCAAATTCATTTATATATTCAAATTTCAAGTTCCAATTGAAAACTAAGTTCAATTCAACATCTCAAAAATTCAATTTCAAAGTTCAATTAAACTTTGAAATTCGTGATTCATCTTCTGATTCCAAATTCAAACTTCAAAATTCAAAGTCCAAATTGACTTTGAAATTCATTTGTATATTCAAAATTCAATTTCTAATTCTAAACAAATTTCAAAGTTCAAATCAACTTTGAAATTCCAAATTCTATTTCAAGATTCAATTTCAAAAATTTAAATCAAACATCTCGAAGTTCAATTTGAAAAGTTCAATTTTAAAAACTTTGAAATTTCTGATTCATCTTCTGATTTCAAAAACTCAAGCTTTAAATCAAGTTCATCCTTTATTTTCCATTGAGCCTTGACTCTCAAAATTCAAAATCAAAGTTTTGAGATTGATTCTGAATGTCAAAATTCGATTTTTTATAAGTTTTAAATTCAATCTGGGTTTTCAAAAACCCAGATCCATCTTCAAAAAGTCCCATTTGGACTTTCAAAACTCAATTCTAAAATTAGAACCCAATTCCACTTTGGATCCAGATTTCCAAATCCAAATCCACACTTTGGATCCCAAACTTCAGATCCAATTCCATTTAAGATTCTAGAACTCAATTTCATTTTTTGGATTCCAGACTTCGGATCCAATTCCATTTAGCATTCAGAATTCAACTTCATTTTTGGATCCCAGACTTCAGATCCAATTCCATTTAGGTTTCAGACTTTGGATTCAAATTCCATCTTAGATCCCAGATTTCAAATCCAATCCCATTTTGGATTCCAGACTTCAGATTCAATTCCATTTAGGATTCCAGACTTCAAAACCCAATTCCATTTTCAAATTCATATCTGGATCTCTTAAACCCAATTCTATTTTCAAATTCCATTTGGATTTCTCAATTTCAAATTTCATCCTAATTTCAAACTTCGAATCTGGAATTCAATTCCATTTTAAATTTTATCTCCTCTCCTAAATCCAGGTTCAAAATTCAAATTCAAAGTCCTTTTCATACTCTGAAACTTCATTTCTTCTTCTCTCAGCTTCAAATCATTCTTTTCAATTTAAGATTTATTTTCCCAACTTTGATTATTTCAAAGACTTAGAACTTCAAACATCTTTTCAGATCTATCTCAAGTTCTAAGTTAAATTTAACTATTCAAAAATCATTTCTTCATTCCCTTATCACATTTTCACTTGGAAAATCTCAGTTTTCCAAAAGTGTTTTCTCAAAAGAATATTTTTCTGCATTTACATTGCACAAGCATGATTCTCTTTGCATTTTTTTTGACTTAGAATAAATTCTTAGATAATATTTAGGCAAAGCAAAAAGGCATAAATTCGATCCTTGGTTCGATTACCCCTGGTAAAGTCACCAGGAACGGTCGAACCTCGTATCGACGAGCGAATCCCGTCTCCTAATTTTCTCGCAAATATTTCAAAATGGAGGCGAGTAATTTTTTTTTAACATATTTTCAAAAATAAGGTCAAGTGAGACCTTCACAAAAGAGTTCTTCTCTCTCTCTCCTTTTCTTTTCTCTTTTCTCTTCTTTTTTGTCTTTTATTTTCCCCTTCAAAAAGGAAAAATAGAGGTTAAAAAGGGAAAAGAGAAGGAAGAGAGAGAAACCACAAGAGGAAAAAAAATTTGTGATGATCACAGATCCTCGGTTCACATCGCGACTATGGGGTCAGTTGCAGTCTGCTTTGGGTACAAAGTTGAAGTTCAGTACAACTTTTCACCCTCAGACGGATAGACAATTCTAACGGACGATTCAGACACTAGAAGACACGTCGCGAGCCTGTATGCTCGACTGGAAGGGTGAATGGGATTCACACCTATGTTTGGTTGAATTCGCATACAATAACAGTTACCACGCTAGTATCGGGATGGCTTCGTACGAAGCATTATATGAGAGACTTTGCCAATCACCGTCTTATTGGGACGATATCAGCGACAGATCTAGAGAATCAAAGATTGTTCTTCAGCACTACACTCAGCAGGTGCAGAAGATCTGAGAACGCTTGAAGGCAGCGCAAGATAGACAGAAAAGCTATGCCGATAAGAGACGACGCGAGTTATCATTTGAAGTTGGTGACATGGTTTTTGTCAGAGTTTCACCGACCAACAATGTGTTCTGTTTAAGTAAGAAAGGAAAGTTGAGCCCTAGATACATTGGACCGTTCGAGATTTTGGCAAGGATCGGTGAAGTGGCATATCGTGTTGAGTTACCTCAACAGTATGCCCACATTCACAATGTTTTTTATGTGTCGATGCTAAGGAAGTACATTCCTGACCCATCGCACATCCTTCGCTACGAAGATGTGGAAGTGCAGGAAGATCTACCTTTGACATAATGGCCTATTGAGATAGTTGATTGACGAGATTAGGTTTTGCGTACCAAGACTATTCAACTAGTTAAGGTACGTTAGCAGCACCATGGCATCGAAGAATGTACATGGGAACCAGAAGCGAGCATGAGAGAGAAATATCCAGAACTCTTTGTAACTTGATATGGGTGATTTCGTGGACGAAATTCTTTTTAAGGAGAGGAGGCTGTAAGGTCTATGATTAATTTTGAGGAAATATTACGCGAATTGTGTTGTGATCGAGATTTTTTGTTGAATTTACAATTTTCGTATTTAAGTCTACATAGAGATATGAGTTAAATCACGTAAGTTTACATTAAATAGCAATTGAGGAAAATCTATAGCGAATTAACCTCCGAAATTTTTAGGACAAGTTTATAATACTTATATTTTGATTGTCCCCAAATTTGAGGTCCGAACAATGAAAAACCCCCGTCAGTGCATGTGATTTACGAGAGATCGCTTAGAGACTTAGCGAGGGCCTAAACGAGACCCATTTCATTTGTAACAGAGATTTCTTTGCTTGGGTAGCTTTAAAATGTTATTTACATTAATAATATAAAATAAAAATAATTATACATGATGGAAAAATATTTAAAATCCATTTAACAATAAAATCAGTATAAAATATTAGTTCTTTTGTTGGTCAAGGGTCAACCAAGGCCATGGTCGTCCACTTAGGGTGGCCTTGGGACGACCTTGGCCATGAAACCAGCTGGTCATGTTGACCAGCTGGGTGGGTGGCAGTCTCATAAGAGACTAAAAGCAATTCCAAGGGAGGGCCACGATTGACCCTACCCAAATCAATCAAAAAAAATATATAATAAGTCTAATAAAGAAGGAAAAGAGAGGGATGCATGGCGTGTTGTAGAGGGGTCGACATCCCCCTTGGGGAATGCGTGGGTTTGAGAGCCTCTTGCCTTGGGATTCAAGGAATCCCAAGGGCTCTTCCCAATGTGGAAGAGCCATAATGAGGTTTGGAGAGCCTCATTGGATGCATGGGGCGGCAGCTCCATGGCATTTTCGTTATTTTTGGAAGGATTTTCATATCCTCCATGATGTGTGGTGGAGCTAGGTGGTGGGAATTCGTGACCCACCCCCAGCCCTACATCTTGGAGGGTGAATCTGCACCCTCCATCTCAACCAACCCCACTTTAAGACCCTTTTGAAAAATCGAGAACCCCCAAAGGGGGCGATTTTTCAAGGCTCACTCTCTTTCTCTCTCCCATACTCTCCTTTCTCTTCCTCACCAGCCGTGGGTTAAGCCTTGTTGGAGGACGTCATTGCAGTCGGGACCTCCTTCTTTATCTGTGCTCTGAAGGTGAAGGCTCAACACGTTTTTCATATTGTTTTAGTATACCATGAAACCGAGGAGTCATGGCATCTATGCATGCATGCTCCATCGGTGGATTAGAGTGAATAAGTCCCCTTTTTGACATTGTTCACCATTATTTTTGCATTGGTTTGTTTGTACATTCATGCTTCTATTTTTTTTTTTTCGCTAGCATTTTTGTTGGACGTTTCTTGCTGTCTCCCCTTTTTTTTTCCTGTTGCTGGTCATGGTGGCATATCCATGAGCTTGGTGGCCTTGCTAGGTATGCTCTAGACCGAGTCGAGCTTGTCCAGATGCACCCAGCCCACTTCGGCACCCCTTAGAGTGCAGGCGTGCTGCGGGTGGTGAACCGCAGCCACCACCTCCTTTCCTGGTTCATCGGTGTGTTGGGTTCAACCCAGTCCCAATGCATTTGGGACTGGCACAACACGAGCACCATGGTCTGGGTCATGGTGTGACCAGGATCCACTTGGTAAAAAGGGTCCATGGCCCTTCGGTTTTACTTTTTTTTTCGGTTCTTGGTGCTTGGCTCGCCGGGTCACCCGAGGGCCAAAGGCGTTCGGGTTGGCCAGGCTTTTGGGTTAGGGTATTGGTTACCTAACCAAGGTGCCTGGTCTGAACCATGGGTTCAGACCAATGCTCTGCTGGACCCTTTTTGGTTTGGTCCAGTGGACCAGTCCCGAGTCCCTTTGGGTCAGTCTCGTCTGAACAGTCCAAGGCAGTCGCCCAAGGGCAAGCTGCTGCTGTGGTTCACAGCTACTCGCTACACTGCATGGAGGTTGGTCTAAACCGTGGATTCAGACCCCTCTTTTCGCAGCAGCGTGGTCTGGTCTAGCAGACCAGACCTATGTCAGGTCCAGTCCAGTCCCACCTGTCTTGGCGCCATAGACTTTTACTGAAAGATTGCGGTCTTTTTTGGGTAGCCGATTCGGGCTCACCTAGTTCAATGAAGGGTTTGGTCTGAACCGTGGGTTCAGACCAGAATCCCTTAGGAGACCATGCGGTCTGGTCCGGAGGACCAGACCAACATGCATGTAACCCTGTTCGGCAGCCTTCAGCAAGGGATTACCAGGTGCCACTTGCACCCGGGTCCATTGCTACCTTGGCACTTGGTTTTGCTGTTGTCACCACTGGTGACTATGTGGCCAATGTGGCCATTGAGTGCAGCCAAGCCACTGTCTTGGTCTGGCTCACATGACCAGACTCGCACACCTACCCGTTGTCGTGTAGTTGCCTTAGGCTACCGAGTGCCGTTGCACCCAGATTTTTTAAAGATATGCGCACCCATCGGTTTGATGCCACCATCGGTGACTAGCTGACTGTAGTCGAGACACTTGAGCATAGCCGAGCTGCAGTTTTGGTCCAGCCCGAATGGCCAGACCTGAACACCCCTTTCTCTCGTATCATTTCAATCGCTAAGGGCCCCAAACATGGGAATATGGTTGCGAGCAACCAGATCGAACGCGCTCTGGTGCGTGTATACTTACAGGGGTAAAATGTGTATATATATGTACATTTAGATATGTGTATATATATATATATATATGTATATATGTATATATATGTATATATATGTATATATATATAATAGAGTCGGATGAGTCGGTGCGACCAAATGGACACATGGCACCCTCGTGCTTGTCCAAGTGTTTCCGCGGCTACTTACACTCTAATGTGAGTACAAGTCACGGACATTGTCTGATGTTTTGTTTCGGGTCCGCAGGCGCGGCACCCAAACCGTGGAAATGCTAATGTTATTCCCATAAGTTGGGAATATCCCAGATTCCCTGAGTAACACGTAAGTGTGTTGAATCAAGTAGCCTAGCAAAGGTATAAGCATATGATGGTCTTTCGTGTCGCAATTGCATCTTTCCTCCTGCAAGAGCGACGACCCACCTTGGAATGCGAATGTAATTCTCATACGTATGGGAATATCGTGAAGTTCAATCTCAACACACAAGTACGCCAAATCATGAGTCTTCCCTACAAGAGGGGTCTCATATTACGTAAAGTGCCAATCTTAATGATTTTGTTCCAACTACTTGAGTGATGAAATTGATGGAATTGCATATGCATGTCTCTTGGGATTGACGAACTGTACACTCACATGCACATTATCTTGTCTCTCAGATATGAAATTGTATAATGCCTTTGTTCCTTATGTTTGTGTAATTGATGGAAAAGCATATGTTATCTAGTACACTTTGCACGTAGCACATCATGACACTTGTACTGAGTCATGCGTACCTCAACTGGTACATTGCTTGAGGCATTGAGGAGTGCACAAGGTGCACTTACTTCCTGAAATGGAAGGGCTGAAACATAAGTTTAAACACCATAGGGTATGAATAAATATGATTTGTATTTGGACTCGGTTGGAGTCTCTGGGCAAGGGCCTTTCTGTCGTGAGTGAACTCACGTGTGACTATACCCTAAATTGGAAAAGTAATAATATGGTGTTAAGATCGCTTTCACGAGTGATGTGCTCTTGTTAGCCATGTGAGGCTGAGCACGTGGATGGGCAGGCTAAGTCCTCATTTGCGTACCCTGCGGGGACCACGAGGCATAAATTCCTCGTCAAGAGATATGACTGAATAATGAGCCTAAGAAAGATAAACTCGCTTCGCCCCATTCACAAAACGGTTCACCTTAGAGAGGGTGGATGGTACAACCCTGAGTGACTTGTCGTTACTACGACACATGTTTTGACAGGAGTTGTAGCGTCCTTTGACCTCCAGTCACTCAGAGTCAGGGAGGTCGAGGTTGCCTTTTTAGGACCTCACTATTGCAGTAGTATGGATTGCTATCCTTACCTATGCGAGAGTTTCTCTCAGCTGCGTGTTGCTCGCATGAGGTTTACTCGGTCTGTAGCATCCCCGGTTACCACATTAGAAATATAATAACAGACGCTAGGTGCATGTCTCATAGAATGCATTCCTTTGCGTACCCGAAGGAGTAATAAGAAGAACTTAAAGACTAACCAATCACAGCTGACATATTGTAGTTGTTACTTTACTTGTTCAGCAGTTGTTTCAGTTACTTTACTTGTTCAGTAGTTGTTTCAGTTCTGTTATTGCTTTTAGTTACTTATTTTCAGTTACTTCAGTACTGTTACCTGTTTCACTTGGCTAGCACTTGTCACATATGCACTTACCTGACACTGACACCCATACTTGTTATTTCACATTACTGTTTCCTGTTTTTCCTCTTAGAAATGATATATATATGTCGTAGTTGTTTCTTTACCACCTTGCAAGAGGACTGACCCCGTTTTATGGGGATGCAGGTGACGAATAGGTACGGTGTTGATGCGACGGCACACGGTGGAGGCTTGAGGACCCACACTTAGCTGCAGATCCTGTTCCTGTTGGTTTTGGGTTTTGGGTTTTGTTGGGATACATTCCCTATTTTTGGAGACTTGTTGTATTGTCACATTTTGTAACTCTTAAACTATCGAGTTGCAAACCCCTTTATATATGTGATTGTACTCCTTAGTCATGTCTGTTGTACTTACCTATGGTCGTCTAGACTTGCGGTATTGCCACCTTTTTTACACTTTGTTTCTGCTATTTTCAGTAAAACCTTTCAAAAAAAAATCATAGAAAATCTATGATTTTTTTTCCAAGGCCGGGGTTTGGGGTGCCACACTTTTTTTGAGATATTGAGCTTTCTCGGGTTTTTGGGGGAGAAGTTTATTACATCAACCTTCATTTTGGAGATGTCTGACTTTTTTTTTTTTTGGCAAGGGGACGTCACAAACTCTTTCAACTTGGAGATGTTCTGATCCTTCTTTTTCTCAGGAATTATACAGATGATATTGTTTCTTGGGTTGAGGTTCTCTTGATGTAGCAAAAATCAAATATCTTTTAAGGTTTGTTGGGAGGTTCCTTTCATCCGCCTTCAACTTGGCGGTGATCTGAACTTTCCCTGAAAGAATTTATCACAAACTCCTTCATCTCAAAGATGGTCCAAATCTTTGTTGGCCCCGGAGATCTAACTCATCCACCAGTCTTTAACTTGACGATGATTGAGAGATCCTTTTTGCAGATATTTGATTGCAGCTTAAATGGCTGAGGAGATATGGATTGAGTGAATTCTCTTTATTGCTCAGGATATTACCACTGTCTTACTGCCATAAGAACGGTCTTTAAAAATGTGCCATAGCTACGATTAATATCGGTTCACTTATGGCTTTTCAACATCATTGGATTTCCCTTTACTGGTCATATCGAAATTTTTTCTTCATCCTCTTGGTTGACCAACAGAAAAAGCTTAAATTTTGTTCTTCTTTGCAAAAGTCTTGTTCTTTTGGAAACAATATTGAAGGTAGTTTGAGGTAATTCTTTGTGTAATAAAAGCCTTGAGATCAACAACCGTCTGTAAACACCCCAAATTTTTTACAAGTTTGTAAATCTCCCCTTTTTGCCCTTTATCTTCATTTTCTGGGTAATTGAGTCACTTTTAAATCTAAATCCCATTTTATTTCTCAAGTTTTCTAAAATTAAATTCATTTTGTATATCTGACTCAATTTCGGATCCGGATCCAGTTAAAAGATCCAAATCTAAGTCTCGTTGTCCAACTTCTTAAAAATTACAGAAAATACCAAAAATAGTTTTTAAATAGCTCAGACAGTCCATCTGACATCCTTGTGGATCCATCATGTTGTATTTCTCAATTTGAGTTTCAAAAACCTTGAACATTTTCTCAAAACCTGGATCCGAACCCACTTACTGAAGAAAATTCTAAAAAATCAAACCCGAATTTTCAGAAAACCTCTCTTTTTGTAAATATTTCTCAAAAAAATATAGAAAAAAATTAGTTTAAATCCTTGTTTTCTAAATTTTAAGGTTTTAACCCAAAAATACCAAAAAAATGGAAAAATGTAAAGGAAAAGAAAAAAAAATATATCTAACAAAAATCGGTTTTTGAAAAAAAAAACTCTTTTTTAAAAAAAAAATTCTTTTTGAAAATATCCCTTTTTAAGAAAAAAACCTTTTTTAGAAAAAATCTGGTAAAGGAGCCTTCTTTTTAAATTTGCATGAAAAATCTGAAGGGCCGCGTAAAAAAAAATATTTAGGGTTTTCTCACAAGGGGTCGGAGGCCAAACATTCTTTTTCCTCCTCTCTCTCGGCCCTTCAGGAAGCTTCTAGCTTCCATGGCCTCCATCGACCCTCCGATCGCTCCACCCTCCTCCTCCTTCGTTCATCACCAACAAACCTCGCCCGATCATCCATGGCCATCTCCTCCTCCCTCAACCCTTCATCGCCAACGACCCAGCCTCGCACGCTCCCACTGTAATCCCCTGTGAACACCCCAAATTTTTCAAAATCTTTTAAATATTCCCTTTCTGCCCCTAAATTCATTTTTTTGAGCAAACAGATCATTTCAAATCTAAATTCCAGTTCATTTCTCTAGTTTTATTGAAATTAAATTCATTTCATATGTTTAAATTGATTTTGGATATGAATCCATTGTCCAGATCCAAATCTGAATCTCCTTGTTCAAATTTTAAATTAAAATTATAGAAAATACCAAAAATAGCCTTTAAATAGCTCGGATAGTCCATTCGACATCCGTTTGGATCCATCACATTGAATTTCTTGATTCGAGTTTCAAAACTCGAACATTTTCTCAAAACCTGGGTCCAAACCCATTATTCTGAAGAAATTTCCCCGAAATGGTCTAAAATTCTCAGAAAAATACTTTTGTAAATATTCCTCAGAAAAATACAAAAATTTAGTGTTTAAAAACTTTGTTTTCTTTTAAAACCTTAGTTTTTTACTACAAAAATACAAAAAATGGAAAAGCAATATGAAAATCAAAAATTGAGGAAAAGCAAATAGTTTTTAAAACTTGAAAATGGAATTTTTGCCAAAAACCTCCTTTTTAACCATTTTTTAAGAAAAGTTCTGAAAAGGAGCCCCCCTGGGAATTTTAGAAAATTTCCAACAGCTTCTTCCCGCGCACTCGCCTTCTCCTACCACTACCGTTGATCTTCAAACAAACTTCTCATTTTCTACCTTACATCGACAACTGAACTTGTCTCGAACCATCATCTTCTTCTTTAAAAAGGAAGCATACGGACGAAGCAAGGGGTTGTCTTCTACCCCTCCACATTCTTCTCCTTCACGGATCCGTCCCCCACCCCTCCATTTTGCCCTTGATCGGTCTCCTACCACCACCATCCATCCCCTTCCCTCTGAAATCTTCCTCTCAATCCGGCATCCGGCCTTCCTCTGCAAGCAGCTGCCACCAATCCCCTTCACGGAATCTCCTCTATAGGTAAGTGACCATCTCGCACTATTCTCTTTTTTTTTCTTTTCTCTTCTTTCTGCACGCATGTCTTTCCCTTCGTCTTCAGCATCCCCCTATTACTGATTTTCATTCCTCTTCATTCACTTTCTTTACAAAGCAAGATGGTAGAATTGACCTGTAATATATGCAGGATCGATCTATCCAATTGCGACAGTAATGGAATCCACTGATTCCAACATTTAATTTCCCATTTTCCTTGCCCCTTTTTTTTTTTTTTTTGATTTCTCATTCAGCAGCATCAGATGGCCTTTTCCCATTTCGCTGTATTTTATTTATTTTATATGAATTTCCCTGACATTTTCTGTGTGTTTTATGTAAGTTTCATATATCGGCATTTCCTTGTAATGTATTTCCTCCTTGATTTTTCAGTTCAGCATTTCGATGTCCGAATTCAAATTTTGTAAATAATCTCTGGTCATTATCTCTCAACGGATTTACATTCATGTTCTCGTTCCACTAGTTTCCATTTTATTTCATCCATTTTTTTTATTTTTCATTATATCTTCATCCATATTTTTCAATCTTAATATGTGTTTTATATTCATACCATGGCCTTCATTTCCTATTTTGAATTGCATCTAGTTCGCAGTGACCTATTATTGATATAAGTCACCACATTTTTTTTGGGTTTCATTTCTCATCCATCATTTTGTTTTAGAATCAGTAATGGAATGCCGGCTTCACTTTTTTTTTTACAGTATCATATTTTCATTTTTTTTTCTTGTTATAATTTTTGTAGTCATTTATTTAAATTGCTAAGTTATCTTTCTCGTTTCTCCTAAACATTTTTTTTCTCTTTCTTCTTATATCTATTTTCCTGTTTTGAGATGGCTGCCAGAAGGGATATATTGGCACCCAAAGATGACTTATCAATGGGTGATGGATGCTAGAATGATTCCCGATGACTGATCATTCGACTGGTCTGGTTGTGATGGAGTTTTGGCCTGAGTTCAGACTTGGATTCCTCCACTTGACTCTATTTGATAATATTCTTATCCTCTGGAGTTTCATGTGTTCAGAATTCAAATTACAAGAATTTTTGTAGTCTCTATAATAGCTCTTGATCGTTTTTTTTTTTATATTTTGATTTTCCATATGTTTTGAAAATTTGAAATCCCAGCAGGTACAATATCACACGCACAGTTTGATGTGCTTCATGCTATCGCCCATCAGTGCTGGTTCATCCATTTTATCCCCCATTCACCATTTGGCACAGCTTGAATCAACTTGCAGAAATTCTGATGCTAAGAATAGTTGGTTAAGGTGTTATGTTGTGGCAGAGTAAAAAAAAAAGAGAAAACAATAAGGATTAGTTAGTGTTAGAAGCCCATCATGACGTTCAGAGTTTGTCTATGATAACATTGCCGATATAAATGTTCAATAGGTTAATCAGCATTAGTCTCATTTTGAAATTCTCAGCAGTTATTCATCATATTTCTCATGCCCGTTTACTTTTTTTTTATATATATATATGTGGCAGGTTCGTAGAATAAGAATGCTAGAACAATGATCCTCAGGTGATTCTACAACTTTTTTTTTAGTTGATAAAGGGAAGGCAGTGCAAAATCGCATTCCCTGTGTGAGAACCAAAAGATAGAAAATTCCTGTTAACTCTATTTCTTGATCTATGTTTGTCTTTAGAAGGTAACCGAACATGTTGCGGGGAAATGGTAAGTTCAGATATATGCTAAGCTGGAGTCCTGTGTTGAACAAAAATCAATTTAGAAATCCATGAATATCAAAATTTTTTTTACAGATCCCCATATCTCTGAGGAACATCCCTCTGTCATCTTGTGAAGTATGCGATTCCCATAATTTGAAATTAGATCTCCTTACTTACATATGTATGACCATTTAATATTGTAATATATCATTCTTATTTCATCAACCTTTCACTACATAGTCGTCAAATTGTTGTTGAAACTATTACACAACGTATCATGCCCCATTTCCATCTTGTGTTTCCATTAGTAATTCATTGCTATTTTCAACTCATCACACTGAGAGCACTCCAGCTTCTATTTCAACAAGCATTTTTTTTATTATCCACCTATGTTTATGTCACTTACTTACACCATCTTGCAGTATGCACAGCTACTGTGAGGTACCAAAACCTCCACGTTAGCATCACCTACCATATACCAGTTCAGGATCCCATCAAATCCCAGTACTGCATTTTAACCTTGAATACCAGCATATATCTCCTCACTGTTGAGCCTCTATTAGGTGCCCACCCACTTGCAGTCACCTACAAAATCACACATACCTAAGCGTATTCACTGCGTCATAGTTGCACCCATCTTCCTGCAAATACATCAACACTGCACTATAGTATGCCCAGCATGATTGTTAAGGCACCTTACAACCCTTGATTGTCATATTCGGCACCTCCTGCTGTAATCCAGCATCATGTTCAAGGCCAATATTTGACTCAGCAACATGCCCAATAAACTCAGTTAAGATCGTCTGTGGTTTTATCCACTAGGGCATCATATCTGCCTTTTCTAAATTGTAAATGACCTCAGTACCCATAGGACTCAAACTCATGAATGGATTGGAAATACTGCAGAATAGACATGAGTATCTAACTAGTTCGAATCATCTCCATGATGAGCAACATTGTGGCCTTAGTTTTCCAATAACCATTTCGTTATAGAATTCAGTAATGGTTGGTTCAATCAGTAGCAGTTGCATGGAGGATGATTGGCCTATGTCTATCACATGTTACAACCGACCCTCATATTCACCATTTCATTTATATATATATATATATATATATATATATATATATATATATATATATATATGTCTATATAGATATACATATATATATACATGCATGTTCATAGGTATACAAATACATATCAATTTCACCTTTTCCACAAATTTGAACCTGAAATACTTTGACATGTGAGCACTTGTGCCATTGATATCCATATAATATGTGCACTTTTCCTCCATTTTTTCGTATTAACCTAGTTGTTTTGCAGGGAACATACGGAAAGCATCATTACTTGGAGTTGTAAATTCAATTCTATATGTTGTAAATAGTTAGATTTTGAATGAGAATCTATGATTCCCGTTTTATATTAGAATGAATGAACATTGTAAATATCATAAATTGCTTGTTTTTTCATGCTTTTACCTTTATTTTTCAAAATCTCACATTGGTGAAACACGAATGGCACGTGCATCATTTCGTAAGAGGTAAATTAATCCTAAGTTGATGATCCACATCAATGGCCATAGTCAGGGTGTGGACAAAACTTAGTATTTTTATCTTTTACAAAATAACATTGGATCCACACTGGGCCCGTTTTCAAAATTCATCATATTTTCCTTAATTATCTTCTCCTTTTATCAGAATTTAACTTAAAATTAACTCAAAATATATACCAATGGCCATAGTCAGGGTATATTGAGAGCTAATTTCATTTTAAATTCTATAAAAGCACCAAATGTGTCTTATTCTTCACCTGAATTTAAATATAAATTATTATATAATACATTCAATGACCATAGTCAAGGATGTATTATATCTTCAATCTTATTTTAATTCAGTTCAAGAAGAAGATAGCTTTTCAAAATCTAAATTCAAATTCTTTAAATTCATTCATCATTTAGGATAGAACTGCATCATATTTTTAAAATTCCTTTTTCAAAACTCCAAGTAATGTAAATATCTTTCTCAATCTATCTTCAATCCTTATCAAATCCAATTCATCCTTTCATTTTTCGAAATTCTATTTTCAATCTCAAAGTTCAATTCAACTTTGAGATTTCAAATTCATTTTTATATATTCAAATTCAAATCAGATTTCAAGGTTCAATTTGACTTTGAAACTCCAACTCCAATCCAACTCAAAGTTCAATTTAACTTTGAGGTCCTTGATTCACCTTCTAAAAATCGAATTCAAGTCCCAAATTCAAAGTCCAATTTGACTTGGAAATTCATTTATATTCAAAATCTAAATTTAATTTTTCAAGTTTAATTCAAATTTGGAAACTCTTCATTCACCTTCTGAATTTAACTCCACTTTTAGGATCCATGAATCCAACACTCATATTGGATCTCAGACTTCAGATCCAATTCCTCTTTAGGATCCAAACTTCAATTCCACTTTTGGATCTCAGACTTCAGATCCAATTTTCCCCTTTAGGATTCAAACTCCAATTCCACTTTGGATCTCAGACTGCAGATCCAAATTCATTTTAGGATCCAAAACCTAGTTCTATTTTTAGATCTCAAACTTCAGATCCACTCCATTCTAGGATCCATAACCCAATTCTACATTGGATCTCATAACACATATCCAAATCCATGTTAGGATCCAGAATCCAACTTCACCTTGGATCTCAAATTACAGATCCAAAAATCATTCTAGGATCCGGAATCCAATTCTACTTTGGATCTTAGACTTCAGACCCAAATCCATTCTAGGATCCAGAACCCAATTCTACATTTTGATCTCAGATTTCAGATCCAAATCCATCTTAGGATCCAGAACCCAATTTTATATCGGATCTTAGATCCCAGATCATAAATCCATTTTTAGATCCAATTCAATTTCAAAATCTGGATTTCAAATCCAGGTCCATTTACAGATCTCATTGGAACTCCCTAAATCCATTTCTATTCTTAAATCCCCTTTGATTTTCCTAGGTTCATTCTAAGATTCAAATTCAATATCACTTCAAAAACTTCATCTTCTTCTCTCAAATCCATGATTAAATTCAAAGTCCATTTCTGACTTTGAAACTTCATTTCCTTTCATTTCAAAGCTTTAAATCATTCTTTCTCTAAGTCAATATTTATTCTTCCAACTCCGATTTACTTCAAAAAAAACTTAGAACTTCTCTGATCTATCTCAAGTTCTAAAGTTAGATTCAATCATTTCTTCACTCCCTTATCAAGTTCATCTCAGAATACTTGGAAATTTTCAAAACATTCTTTTCAAAAGAGCATACATCCTTACATTGCACAAATATGATTCTTTGTGCATTTAGAGTTAGAATAAATTCTTAGATTATATTTAGGCAAAGCAAAAGGCATATATTCGATCCTTGGTTCGATTACCCCTGGTAAATGCGTCAGGAACGGTCGAACCTCGTACCGACGAGCGAATCCCGTCTCTCCATTTTTCTCGCAAATTTTCAAAACGGAGGCGAGTTAAATTTCTAAATATCTTTCAAATCAAGGTCAAGTGAGACCGCGCAAAATAGTTCCTCTTCTCTCTCTCTTTCTTTCTTTTCTCTTCTCTCTTTTTTTTCTTGCTTTTATTCTTCTCCCTTCAAAAAGGAGAAAAATAGAGGTTAGAAAAGGAAAAGAGAAGGAAGAGAGAGAAAACCACAAAGAGAGGAAAAATTTTGCGATGATCACAGTTTTGGCGACCGTGATGGGACACGTCTTTGTCTGGTCAAATTATGCCTTTGCTTTGCTTTAATATCATCTAAGTCTTTATTCTAACATATGTCAGCTACATTTCCATGCAAACCTTAGGAGCCTAGACTCTGTCCTAAGCTGACATCATTGCATATAGGATCTAAGTATGGTTTGGTAGGACCATATTGAGGAGATTATATCCATAATCACATTAGACTTAGGTTTTAAATACAACTCTCCTCAATTCTAGGGATTGAATGCAAAACAATGTATGCAAATATATGCTTCTTTTTCATTTAAATCTATCTCTTTAGAACTTACATTAGAGCCTTCTGATTTTATTGCATGTTGATCATATTTTGAAAACATCCCTACCTACATTGTCCCGGTCTTCACATTGCTGAGTTGTCTCACTGAAACATAGTTCGGGAGAGAGCCTCACAACTGGACCACTTATTTGGGTTCGCGCCCCCCTACCACGTACCTAAGGGCCATAGTCCGAGGTATATCGGTAGGTGCTCAAGGATGTTGGGAAGCCTTTACCTTAGAACCGGAGTAAATAATTTATATGCCACGTACTTCGAGCTTCGGCTTGGGTATATCGGCGTACCTTGATTGGAATCAGATGATATAAATCTTAGAGTTAGGATTAAGGTCCTATCAGTCATTTCAAATATTGCATATAGAGTCAGCTCTAGGGAGTGTTGTTTGTGCATCCTTGCTTGCATATTTGTAATTGTATTATATTTTATATCTTTCTTATATCTTCCAAAACCCTGGGTATATATATTTCAAAATTTCTCCTTTGTTTTTAAAAACCCAGGTGTATTTTTTCTCTTCTCCTTCTAAATTTCTTCAAAAAAAATCTTCTGATCCTGCCTGCAAGTTCTTCAAATTTTAAATCCTTACCATTTATTCTCAAATTCCATTTTTCCTTTTATTTTCTTCTAATCTTATATTCTTGTTTATATTTTCATAAAAATCTCTTTCCGCCAAGAGATATCCCTTTCAAAATAATATTTTCCTTTTTCATATTTTTTAGTTAGTTACTCTCCCTCGCAGAGTAAACAACGCAATTGTCATAAATTTTGTGGCGACTCGATCCCTAGTAATGGGATACAATTGTTTAGATTTCAACCTAAATCCTCCCTCTCTGTCAAAATTTCTCCAAAAAAGTTTCTTTGGTCTAAAAACCTTCACTTCTCCTCTACAGAGAGAGCACTGATATTTCAAAAATGGTTCAGACAAGAGCGGGAAAAGAAACAGTTCCTCAACACAGCGACAGTGAGGCGGAAGAGATGAGCTCTCCTAAATCAGTCAGGGGACAAGGTCAGAACAAGAAAGATGACATCGACCCCGCTATGTATGATATGTTCCAAAAGATGATGGCAAGAATGATGTCGGAGCAAGCCAAGGCCAAGCTGAAAGAGGCAGTTCCTAAAAGCAAGCTGAGGAAGAAGCCTGTAAAGAAGCAAGTCAGAATCATCAGAAAGAAGGTGCAGCCGGACACTGCTTCTGAGGAATCAGAGTCAGTCGAGGAAGAGTCAGAAGAGGAAGAGCAGATTGTCTACAAACAGAATCTTCCAAGACAGTCTACAAAGATAACTGCAGAAGAGCCCGAATCCATCAACAAGCCCAAGTCTGGGGCTCTAGCAGAGGACCTGATGAGCAAGCAGATGAAGGAGATGAATCGAGCGATCAAGGACATTCAAGCCAAGAGTAAGGGCAAGCAGACCTACACTGGCGAAGATTTTTACGATGGTCTAGATGGGGACGATAACCTGGAGAACCTTCCTCGTAAATTTCTCAAGTTTGATGGGACTGGCAACCCTAAAGCCCACCTAGCCACATTTTATGCAGAGTGCAGCCGTTTCAGAAAAGATAACAGGGCTCTGTTCATCTGTTTTCCTCGCAGCCTGGAGGGCATAGCAGTCAGGTGGTATGCTGACCACATCAATCCTATTGAACTACGAGAGTTTGATAAGGTAGTCAATCTGTTCATAGAGCGTTTCCTATTCAACACCGAGGTTTCACCTACGCTCAATCACCTTTACAACCTAAAGCATAATGAGACTGAAAGAGCAGGAGAGTTCATCCACAGGTGGAGAAGTACCTGCAACAAGATGAAAGTTCCCATTCCAGAGGAGCATGCATTGCAAATAATCCTCAGCAATTTCTCTCAGCCCCTGAGAAGCCTCATTGCCACTTCTCCGGCAAAATCCTTTATCAAGTTGATTGAACGAGCCGAATGGCTCGAGGCAGGAATAGAAAGTGGGCTTTACGAGGGCATGCTTCTGACCAAAAATGTCCAAGATCAGAAAAAGAAAGCGCAGTTCACTCATGCAGCTGATACCTCTAGCAATGATCTTAACAGCAGCAAAAGAAACAGAAATGACAGCAAGAATGGTCAGAACCACAATGCAGCTCAAAGGGAAAAGTCTTCTGTTATCGTCGCAAAATTTTTCCCGTCTTCCCTTCCTTGCGGAAGAGAGAGGGAAATGCTTTCGCGATTCAAACTTGACCGGATTTTGGAAATTGTTTTGAAATATACTCGCCTCCGTTTTGAAAATTGCAGGAAAATCCATGGGATGGGGCTCGACCTGTCGGTACGAGGTTCGACCGTTCCTGCCGCCTTTAACAGGGGTATTCGAACCAAGGACCAAAATTATGCTTGACTTAGCGAAATTATCGAAATTGTATTCTATCCTAAATGCACAGAGAATTCAGGCATGTGCTATGAGATTTTTGAAAATTATAAAATTGGAAAATATGATGTATGCTTGGAAAACATCTGAAGTTGAAAAGTATTTCTCAGGAAAAGATGGAAATCAATCTCTCAAGAAAACTCAGACGAAGAAGGTTTGAAATCTCGAGAAAATTTATAAAGATTTGGAAAATCTTGAAGAAGGGAGAATCTCGAGAAAATCTTGAGAAAGTTTATAAAGACTTAGAAAACCATGAAGAAATGAGAATCTCAGGAAAATTTTTGAGAAAGTTTATAAAAATCTGGAAAATCATGAAGAAATGAGAATCTCAGGAAAATCTTGAGAAAGTTTAGAAAGACTTAGAAAACCATGAAAAAATAAGAATCTCAGGAAAATGAAGGAATTCTTGAGAAAAGATGATCATTTGAAAAGAAAAACACTTATCAGGAAAACTTGGATTTTGAGAATTTTCTTAAGAAAAGGATAGAAAATTTATAGAAAAGATTCATTGGAGAAGGAAAGTCAAAACTTAGGAAATTGAATTCCAGAGAATCTTGTATTTTGAAATGTTGGAAAATCAATTTTTTTTTATTTTTGAGAAAGATGAAAATTCCTTTTGAAAATGGATCTTAAGAAAATAACTTTTTAAAGAAAATCATAGAAAACTTTGATTTGGAAAATCCCACTCCGAATATCATCATAGTTTCTTGAGAAAATCGATTCCCTGAAGTGAAAATCTTTTGAGAAAATCATGAGAAAAACAAATGATGCAGATGATGTGAATGAATAAATGCACTTTTGAAAAGATTTCTGAAAATTTTATTGGAAAAATGTGGATTACGCCAAAGTAAATCCTTCATACTTCATATATTCTGACTGTGGCCATGAATATATTCAGGGTTTATTTGAGTTAATTCACAATATTTTGAAAACATTGGAAATATGAGGTGCATTTTCAAGATAGCCTAAGAGTGTAGGCTCAATGTGACTAGTTGAGAGATGATGGATCTGGGTCTCGTCCATATTTCGACTAGGGCCGTAAATATGGACTCCACCGAGTTCATCAACTCTCTAAGAGTTGGTGCACGTGCCATTCGTGTTTATCCACGGTGAATTTTGAAAATTTGAGATATATGCATCATAGAACCAGGATATTACTGAAATCAACTATATGAGATGCGGCCTAATCTAAGCAGTAAAAGTAAATCTTATTCCAAGGTTTACATCGAATTGTTACATTGCATAACATAAAGTAAAAGAAAATTGAAATGGAGCCAAGGAATCAACTTCTTCTAGATTTTCCTGCAAAATGAGAGTTAGTACAAAATAACCAAGGAAATGGACATATATATATAATATATACAACGAAGAGACATATACATATATCAAAATGCTAAAATAGGTGCTAAATGTCATGTAATGATGGAGGTGTAACTATATGAGGAAATATATGCATGTTCATACATGGAAATAAGAGCACATGAAGATATATATATATATATATATATATATATATATATATATATATATATATATATATATATATAAGTATATATCTATGTATATACGTATAAATATAGGTAAATATATATAGATATACATATATATATAGATATATATATATACATATAATGAGAAAATATGTACATACTAATGGAAATTACATATAATAGGTAAAACCAGAAATTACAGGTATATACATTTTCTGCAGGGGATTTTACACAGTCATATTTCCCAAATTACAAAGTAATTTTCAATGAAAATGGGAATGGAGCTTCCCTATATATCCATAATGAAGCATGCCAAAGATGGTTGGGAGATCATGATTGGATATAGAGATATCCGTTCATGAATATGGCCAAATATCAAGACTGCACACTTGCAGCAGAAAATGAATATGTGCAGGAAATGGGTTGTGGAAGCATCATGGGCTATTTCAAGGATATCATTATAAGGAGATGAAAAGCTTGGTGAATAGGTGAAAATGTCATGGAAAATGATGAAATAATATGTAGAATTGGTGTTGCAAATGGGGTGATATAGCAAACAAGAATTTAGCGCTAAGCTAAGCAAAATCTCACAAAACCAAGGGTGATGTTCCAGCCATAGCTTCATAAAACAAAATTTCAACAGCAAGCTAGACAAAATCTCATAAACCGAATGATGATGTTCCAGCCATAACAGCATAAACAGAATTTTAGCATATATATATATATATATATATATATAAACAGAATTTTAACATAACTACATAAAACAGGAGTTTGAACATCAAGCTCACAAATCACATGATGATATGTTCCAAAAGATGATGGCAAGAATGATGTCGGAGCAAGCCAAGGCCAAGCTGAAAGAGGCAGTTCCTAAAAGCAAGCTGAGGAAGAAGCCTGTAAAGAAGCAAGTCAGAATCATCAGAAAGAAGGTGCAGCCGGACACTGCTTCTGAGGAATCAGAGTCAGTCGAGGAAGAGTCAGAAGAGGAAGAGCAGATTGTCTACAAACAGAATCTTCCAAGACAGTCTACAAAGATAACTGCAGAAGAGCCCGAATCCATCAACAAGCCCAAGTCTGGGGCTCTAGCAGAGGACCTGATGAGCAAGCAGATGAAGGAGATGAATCGAGCGATCAAGGACATTCAAGCCAAGAGTAAGGGCAAGCAGACCTACACTGGCGAAGATTTTTACGATGGTCTAGATGGGGACGATAACCTGGAGAACCTTCCTCGTAAATTTCTCAAGTTTGATGGGACTGGCAACCCTAAAGCCCACCTAGCCACATTTTATGCAGAGTGCAGCCGTTTCAGAAAAGATAACAGGGCTCTGTTCATCTGTTTTCCTCGCAGCCTGGAGGGCATAGCAGTCAGGTGGTATGCTGACCACATCAATCCTATTGAACTACGAGAGTTTGATAAGGTAGTCAATCTGTTCATAGAGCGTTTCCTATTCAACACCGAGGTTTCACCTACGCTCAATCACCTTTACAACCTAAAGCATAATGAGACTGAAAGAGCAGGAGAGTTCATCCACAGGTGGAGAAGTACCTGCAACAAGATGAAAGTTCCCATTCCAGAGGAGCATGCATTGCAAATAATCCTCAGCAATTTCTCTCAGCCCCTGAGAAGCCTCATTGCCACTTCTCCGGCAAAATCCTTTATCAAGTTGATTGAACGAGCCGAATGGCTCGAGGCAGGAATAGAAAGTGGGCTTTACGAGGGCATGCTTCTGACCAAAAATGTCCAAGATCAGAAAAAGAAAGCGCAGTTCACTCATGCAGCTGATACCTCTAGCAATGATCTTAACAGCAGCAAAAGAAACAGAAATGACAGCAAGAATGGTCAGAACCACAATGCAGCTCAAAGGGAAAAGTCTTCTGTTATCGTCGCAAAATTTTTCCCGTCTTCCCTTCCTTGCGGAAGAGAGAGGGAAATGCTTTCGCGATTCAAACTTGACCGGATTTTGGAAATTGTTTTGAAATATACTCGCCTCCGTTTTGAAAATTGCAGGAAAATCCATGGGATGGGGCTCGACCTGTCGGTACGAGGTTCGACCGTTCCTGCCGCCTTTAACAGGGGTATTCGAACCAAAGACCAAAATTATGCTTGACTTAGCGAAATTATCGAAATTGTATTCTATC
Organism: Nuphar pumila; assembly: GCF_984573655.1. NCBI lineage: Eukaryota > Viridiplantae > Streptophyta > Magnoliopsida > Nymphaeales > Nymphaeaceae > Nuphar > Nuphar pumila. The sequence goes on along the minus strand of NC_143257.1, from coordinate 48,704,798 downwards.
CTAAATGCACAGAGAATTCAGGCATGTGCTATGAGATTTTTGAAAATTATAAAATTGGAAAATATGATGTATGCTTGGAAAACATCTGAAGTTGAAAAGTATTTCTCAGGAAAAGATGGAAATCAATCTCTCAAGAAAACTCAGACGAAGAAGGTTTGAAATCTCGAGAAAATTTATAAAGATTTGGAAAATCTTGAAGAAGGGAGAATCTCGAGAAAATCTTGAGAAAGTTTATAAAGACTTAGAAAACCATGAAGAAATGAGAATCTCAGGAAAATTTTTGAGAAAGTTTATAAAAATCTGGAAAATCATGAAGAAATGAGAATCTCAGGAAAATCTTGAGAAAGTTTAGAAAGACTTAGAAAACCATGAAAAAATAAGAATCTCAGGAAAATGAAAGAATTCTTGAGAAAAGATGATCATTTGAAAAGAAAAACACTTATCAGGAAAACTTGGATTTTGAGAATTTTCTTAAGAAAAGGATAGAAAATTTATAGGAAAGATTCATTGGAGAAGGAAATTCAAAACTTAGGAAATTGAATTCCAGAGAATCTTGTCTTTTGAAATGTTGGAAAATCGATTTTTTTTTATTTTTGAGAAAGATGAAAATTCCTTTTGAAAATGGATCTTAAGAAAATAACTTTTTAAAGAAAATCATAGAAAACTTTGATTTGGAAAATCCCACTCCGAATATCATCATAGTTTTTGAGAAAATCGATTCCCTGAAGTGAAAATCTTTTGAGAAAATCATGAGAAAAACAAATGATGCAGATGATGTGAATGAATGAATGCACTTTTGAAAAGATTTCTGAAAATTTTATTGGAAAAATGTGGATTACGCCAAAGTAAATCCTTCATACTTCATATATTCTGACTGTGGCCATGAATATATTCAGGGTTTATTTGAGTTAATTCACAATATTTTGAAAACATTGGAAATATGAGGTGCATTTTCAAGATAGCCTAAGAGTGTAGGCTCAATGTGACTAGTTGAGAGATGATGGATCTGGGTCTCGTCCATATTCCGACTAGGGCCGTAAATATGGACTCCACCGAGTTCATCAACTCTCTAAGAGTTGGTGCACGTGCCATTCGTGTTTATCCACGGTGAATTTTGAAAATTTGAGATATATGCATCATAGAACCAGGATATTACTGAAATCAACTATATGAGATGCGGCCTAATCTAAGCAGTAAAAGTAAATCTTATTCCAAGGTTTACATCGAATTGTTACATTGCATAACATAAAGTAAAAGAAAATTGAAATGGAGCCAAGGAATCAACTTCTTCTAGATTTTCCTGCAAAATGAGAGTTAGTACAAAATAACCAAGGAAATGGACATATATATATAATATATACAACGAAGAGACATATACATATATCAAAATGCTAAAATAGGTGCTAAATGTCATGTAATGATGGAGGTGTAACTATATGAGGAAATATATGCATGTTCATACATGGAAATAAGAGCACATGAAGATATATATATATATATATATATATATATATATATATAAGTATATATCTATGTATATACGTATAAATATAGGTAAATATATATAGATATACATATATATATAGATATATATATATACATATAATGAGAAAATATGTACATACTAATGGAAATTACATATAATAGGTAAAACCAGAAATTACAGGTATATACATTTTCTGTAGGGGATTTTACACAGTCATATTTCCCAAATTACAAAGTAATTTTCAATGAAAATGGGAATGGAGCTTCCCTATATATCCATAATGAAGCATGCCAAAGATGGTTTGGAGATCATGATTGGATATAGAGATATCCGTTCATGAATATGGCCAAATATCAAGACTGCACACTTGCAGCAGAAAATGAATATGTGCAGGAAATGGGTTGTGGAAGCATCATGGGCTATTTCAAGGATATCATTAAAAGGAGATGAAAAGCTTGGTCTATAGGTGAAAATGTCATGGAAAATGATGAAATAATATGTAGAATTGGTGTTGCAAATGGGGTGATATAGCAAACAAGAATTTAGCGCTAAGCTAAGCAAAATCTCACAAAACCAAGGGTGATGTTCCAGCCATAGCTTCATAAAACAAAATTTCAACAGCAAGCTAGACAAAATCTCATAAACCGAATGATGATGTTCCAGCCATAACAGCATAAACAGAATTTTAGCATATATATATATATATATATATATATATATATATATATATATATATATATATATATATATATATATAACAGAATTTTAACATAACTACATAAAACAGGAGTTTGAACATCAAGCTCACAAATCACATGATGATATTCCAACCCATAGCTTCATAAAACAGAAATTGTAGCATCAAATGATGAAGTTCCAAAATAACTTCATAAAACAGGAATTTGAACAATTAAGCTCATGAATCAAATGATGAAGTTCCAGCCATAACTTCATAAAACAAGAATTTATCATCAATCTCATGAATCAAAATGATAATATTCCAGCCCATATCTTCATAACAACAGAAATTGTAGCATCAAATGATGAAGTCCCAGCCATACTTCATAAAACAAGAATTTTAAACATCAATCTCCTAAATCAAATGATGATATTCCAGCCCATATCTTCATAAAAACAGAAATTGTAGCATCAAATGATGAAGTTCCAGCCATAACTTCATAAAACAGAATTTTAGCATTAAGCTCATGAATCAAATGATGAAGTTTCAGCCATAACTTCATAAAACAGGAATTTGCATATCAAGCTCATAAATCAAATGAAGAAGTTCCAGCATAACTTCATAAAACAAACAGCCATTTGAATGAAAGAAAAGAAAACAGGAAAATGCAAAAATTAAAAGCAAGAAATTAGAACCTATTCAACAAAACAGAAATTCAGAGTTAAAAATATGGAATTTACTACATAATCAAAACAGAATTTACTGGATTTTCTATTGATGATCTAAAAAAAAAAGAGCTTTCTGCTGGTCCTCTGCTGGCTGGGCTGAAGCTTCTTTTATTGATGGGCTGAAGGTGGGATAGGCAGCCTCACACTTGATTGGAAGACTCCTTCTGCTGGTGGGCTGAAGACACGGTGGATGATGGGCTTCCTGCTGTGGCTGGTTTGAAGTGAGGATGCAGGAAACGTTGGCTGTGCTGTGGTGGGTACAAATGTTGGATTGGCTGTGCTGTGGTGGGTACAAATGTTGGGTTGGCTGTGCTGTGGCTGGAATGAAGTGAGGATGCAGGAAATGTTGGCTGTGCTGTGGTGGGTACAAATGTTGGATTGGCTGTGCTGTGGCTGGAATGAAGGCAAAGTGGAGGATGGGTAGCAGCCGGCTGGAGTGTTTGGTGGCTGAAGTAGTGTAGCCAACGATAAAGGGGCAGCAACCTGCTGAGATGCTCTGTGGCTGGGCTGAGTGAATGGAGAGCAGCTGGGTTCTTTTGTTGATGGTCTGAAGAAGGAGACGTCAGCTGGCTGGAGGTGGAAGACCTCTGCGGTTAGGTTTGGAGAATGTTGATGCTGCTCCCTCACGCTTGAGAGCCTCCCTCCTGCAAAATAAAAAAGAAGACCTTATTCATCGGCCAGGCTTCCCCCCCCTTTCAATCGACCTCCCTTCACCCCTCTTTTGGATTTCCAAAACTCCTCTCTTTAAAGAATTTCGAACTCTTTTTCTAAAACCAACACCGCAGCTCCTTCCGTTACATTTTTTTTCTCTTTTGAAAATTTTGGCAATATGAAACCGATGCCTCATTGAAAGATTTGCTGTTTAAAAGAAGACGGTTTCATTATTTTCAAAAGTTTTCGGTTCTTTTACCTAAGGTTTAGGTAAAATGAACTTCTTCTTTTTTTTAAGGAAAGTTCAGCTGTGGCGCCGTTTTGGGGCTGTTTCTTTTAAAAAAAAATGAATAGTAAATAAAAAAAATAAAAAGAACAAAATTAAATGGGAGATGCCACCTCAGCCAATTTTATTTATTTTTTTTTAATTCTTTTGAAAATAAAACTTTATTTTGTGTTGGCAACTCTTTTATATTCAATTGGGGTGCCACATGTGTGTGGACCCACTAACTAAAATGAATAATATTGAGAAATTAAAAAGAAAATTTGCAAATGGGTGCGATCTCTGGGTGGGTCCCGCTTGAGAATAAGAAGCTTACCTGGGAGTCTGAGTATGACTCTAGTTCAAAGGTGGGTCCCGCTCTGTTTATTTGAAGATACAAAATAAAATATTATTTGTTTTCAAGAATTTGGAAAAATTGGTTTTTCAGAGCAAAATATGGATAAAGTAAATGTAAAAATTTTGTAAGGAGATTTAAAATATTTTGTAAAAAGTTTTGAGATAAAATCTTTAAAATCAATATCCAAATATCCAGATTGTTTTCTTGAGGAAAATTTTTGTAATTCAAAGTCCTGGGGGTAAAATGGGAAAGATTGGCAATTTTGAAATCCCAGGGTTTTAAAAATCAATTTTGAAAAGTTTAAAAAATAAAATCTAGATTGACAATTTGGAAAATCAGGAGTTCTGGATCTCAAAATGACATGTTGTGCAGTGAAATGATGCAATGCTATGCACAGACATGTTCTATGAAATGTCACTCTGAGCTTGAACTTGGAAATTCTAACTTTTTGTCCAGAAAGATGATTTTGAAATTTTTGCAATTTGAAGATGTCTCTGAACCTAAATATGGAAATTTTGAGGCTCAAGAATGAAATTTTGGACTTTCTGCAAGGTTTAATCTGAGAAAATGACCATTTTGCCCTTCATTGCTTCCGGAGAATTGAAATGTGCCGATTGAGGGCGATGTCAAGAAGTGAGTAAAAATTTGGGGTGTTTACAGATGCCCCTCTTTGCTACTAAGCCGGCTTATGGTCGAGCTTAGTGGCAAAGAAAACACACCAAATTTGGGCTATATAAAAATGCCCCAGTTAGAAGGATCTGACTGGGTATGAAGAAGTTAGCCCGAGGAATATGGTAGATATGAAATGGAGAAATGAAGAGTAAAGACTCACTCTGTGAGAGTGAAATTCTAGTTTATGCCCTTGACCTGGATGGGACAGAAATACCTCGTATGAACGAAGCTCAGGTTTGACCCTTAACCTGATTGGGGAATGGAAATTATCTCATTAAAATGAGATTCAGGTTTGTACCCTTAACCTGATCGGGCAGAAAATGGAATACCTCCTTGAATGAGGCTCAGGTTTATACCCTTATCCTGATCGGGTGGAAAATAGAATTTTGGAAGGTGAATAAGACAACTTTTCTTGAAGATGAACGAGGCGATGGAAATGGAATTGTAAGAGGCAATTTTGGAAAATGATCAAGACGATCCGGTGAATTTTCATCATCGTGAAATATGAAGAAGGTAAGGAGTAAGACGACTATTTCGACAATGTGAAAAATGGATATGGCAATCTTTTGACGAGAATAAGGTAACTCTTTCGGCAATGCGAAAGACAGACAAGGCAAACTCTTTCAGAGAAGAGTAAGGCAACTCTTTTGACAACGCAAAAGATAAATAAGGCAAATTTTCCAACGAAGGATAAGGCAACTCTTTCGGCAATGCGAAAGATGCATGAGAGCGATCCAAAGGAACAAGGCGATTCTTTCGTCAACACGAAAGATGTCAAAGGCAATCCAAAGGAATAAGGTGATTCTTTCGACAACGCGAAAGATGATAAAGGTGATCCAAAGGAACAAGGCGATTCTTTCAACAACGCGAAAGATGATAAAGGCAATCCAAAGGAGATAAGGTTAATCTTTCAACAACGTGAAAGGTGATAAAGGAAAAACTCTCAAAGGGGTCAAGATACATCAATATGGACGTCAAGCTCTCACTTAACGTCAGGATAGCTAGAAAATATTGTCAAAATGTTGAAAATTTTGCTGATTCAAAGTAATTAAAAATGATTGTGAAAATATTCCTTCTTTTCTACCTGAAGTAGTACCTCCAAACAGGATTGACTTCATAGAATCAAGATTTGGAATCCAAATTGCTTGCGATTGACCTTCTTCAAAGAAGTTATCAATTTCCTTGATATGAACAGGAAAGAGAATTTGATATTATGAAAGCAATTGACGAAAGGATATTGATAACAGAATTACACACATTTAAAGAAATTCTTGACGAATTTTGGCAGTTTGATATCCTGGGAGCTTCTCTCATGATAATCTTTCTGCGCTCTTTTGGTTCTCTTGGGTTTTTGCTACATTCTCCTTTATTTTGGAGATGTTCTGACTTTTTCTCTCTTTCTTTTTCCTCTCTTGCTCTCTTTTGGGAAGGGTACGTCACAAACTTTTTCAACTTGGAGATGTTTCGATCCTTCTTTGACGATATTGGCTCTTGGGTTTAGAGATCTTTGGATGATAGCTGAAATTAAATATCTTTTAGGGATTGTTGGGAGGTTCATCACATCTGCCTTCATCTCGACAGTGCTTTGGACTTTCCCTGGAAGGATCCGTCACAAACTCCGTCATCTTAGAGATGTTTCAAATCTTCTTTGGCCCCGGGGGTATACTCGCTTAATTCGCCTTCATCTTGATGACAAGTGAGAGATCCCTTTTGCGGATATTTAATTGCAGTTTAGGTGATTTTAAGGAGACAGGGCTTGGATGAATTCTCTCTTTTTCTAGCGCTCAGAATATTTCCACCGCCTCATTTTCACAAGAATGGTCTTTAAAATGTGTCATTGACTGCGATCAATATCAATCATCTATGGCTTTGCAAAAACATTGAATCTTCTTTTCTGACCATACCGAGGATTTATCCTTCATCCTTTTGGTTGGCCAATAGAAAGAATTTGGATTTTGAATCCGTCTTCACAAAAGCTTTGCCTTTTTGGAAGTAATACTGAAGATAAACTGAGGTAACAATTTATGCAATAAAGTTCTGAAATCAACAAATAATTTGATTGACAAATTGACAAAGTTTTCTTGAAATCCTAGGTGAAAAAGAGCATTTGAAGTCCGATTTAACGCATCCATGACAAAAATTATCCTCTCCTTTCCCCAAAGGAGGTGACTATCAACTCACTGGGAACAATATCAGTTCAATTGAGAACGACCATCGGTTCATTGAGAACAATATCGGTTCAATTAAGAATGACCATCTCTAGGAATAATATCAATTCAATTAAGAATGACCATCGCTGGGAATAATATCAGTTCAATGAAGAACGACCATCGGTTCATTTGGAACACTATCAGTTCAATGCAGAACGACTATTAGTTCACTTGGAACACTATCAGTTTACTTGGGACACTATCAGTTCACTTGGAACACTATCAGTTCGATGAAGAACGACTATCAGTTCACTTGGAACACTATCAGTTCGATGAAGAACGACTATCAGTTCACTTGGGAACGCTATTAGTTCAATGAAGAACGACTATCAGTTCACATGGAACACTATCAGTTCAATGAAGAACGATTATCAGTTCACATGGAACACTATCAGTTCAATGAAGAACGATTATCAGTTCGCTTGGAACACTATCAGTTCAATGAAGAACGATTATCAGTTCGCTTGGAACACTATCAGTTCAATGAAGAACGACCATCGGTTCATTTGGAACACTATCAGTTCAGTGAAGAACGAATATCAGTTCGCTTGGAACACTATCAGTTCAATGACGAACGACTATCAATTCGCTTGGAACACTATCAGTTCGATGAAGAACGACTATCAGTTCACTTGGAACACTATCAGTTCAATAAAGAACGACTATCAGTTCCCTTGGGAACACTATTAGTTCGATGAAGAACAATTATCAGTTCGCTTGGAACACTATCAGTTCAATGAAGAACGGGGACTCTTATATAGAGTTGGATTACTTCTATGAACGGTTTCAGGATTATCCCCTTATCCTGAACGGGGACTGGAAATTGGATGACTTGGCGGTTAAAATTGAGAATTTTGGTAATTTGAAAATTAGAAATTGGATGACCCAGAAGTCAAAATTGAAGAATTATGGAAAATGATTCAGGTTTTATCCCTTAACCTGAAGGGGAAAAAAATGGAAGCAAAATTGATGCAAAATGAAATGCAAATGCAAATGCATATGACATGTAAATGAATGCAAAATTAATGCAAGTAAGTGCATATATATGCAAAATGAGAGATTGGTTTATCCTGCCTGCATACAGAATGTTTTGAGGTAAAGAGAAATTTTCAAAAAAAAAATGCCCCAGTGTAACTGGGAAGGAAAATTTTGAATAAAAAAAGGATAATTGACAAGCTTCTTGACTGATAGACGTCCTCAAGATCATTTCTCGCAAGATAGACATTTTGAAAAGGAAGAAGAAGCAAATAAGATGACGCCAAGCTATTGAAAAATTCGATGACTTTATTGATGCTTTAAAATCAAGGAAAGAAAAATGGGAATACATTATTCTTTTGAAAAAGCAAAATGGGAAATGGGAAATTGTTGGCATTGTCATCTTCTGGAATAATTGTGAAAAAAAAATAGTCTTTGTCATGATGACTAGTCCTCCTTTTCATCTTCAACGAGGAGCTTCTTGTCAATGCAGTCTTGAACAATGTTCTTAAGGACGAAGCAGTTTTCTGTATCATGCCCTACTGCTCGATGAAACTTGCAAAACTGTTCTTTGAATCTGCTCATAATTGCTGGAGGATCATTGGCTTTAGGCAACCGGACAAGGTCCTTCTCAAGCATATACTCGAGGATACTCTCGAGTGTATGATCCAGAGGGGTGAATTCTTGATGAGTTCTCCAGTCTTTGCGCTTTGATTTTTCCTGATCTTTCTTTTGATGCTGAGGGCTGGATTGGAGAGGTTTATCACTGTTGATGTCTCTCCCTTTTTGCCTTTTGATTCTCTCCAAACTGTTGCCATGATCATTCTTATTGCCTTTGCTATTATTGAAAGATTTGGCCGCAAAAGTGAAGTGAGCCTTCTTTTTGGCATCTTGACTGTTTCTTGCAATGGTAAGGCCTTCATAGACTCCATTCTCTACTCCCATTTCGAGTCATTCAGCTCGTTCAATGAGTTCAACGAAAGACTTGGAGGGTGAGGTAGAGATTAATCCTCTCAGAGGTTGCGAAAAATTGTTGAGGATCAAGGATAAAGCATGCCTTTCTGATATAGGATCCCTCATTTTGTTACAGGTCTCTCTCCATCTGCGAATGAAGTCCCTTGCCTTTTCATTTTCATTCTGCCTTAGATTGCAGAGATGGCTCAATGTTAGGAGCGCTTCAGTATTGAACAGAAATCGCTCAATGAATAGGTTGACCACCTTATCGAATTCTCGCAGCTCGATTGGATTGATATACTCGGAGTACCACTTGGCGGCAGTGCCTTCTAAGCTACGAGGAAAACAGAGACATAGGGCCCTATTGTCTCTCTTGAATTTGGAACATTCGGCGAAGAACATGGCAAGATGGGCTTTCGGGTCGCCAGAACCATCGAACTTGATGAACTTGCGGGGCAGGTTTTCCAGTTCTTCGTCTCCTTCTAATCCATCATAAAAATATTCGCTAGTGAAGACTTTCTTGCCCTTGTCGCGAGCTTGCAGGTCTTTAACTACTTTGGCCATTTCTTTGAACTGTGTCTGCAAGAGCTCTTCTGCAACTTGATCTTTTGATTTGCGACTCCTCCTTTGTTTTCGGCCCTGTTTCTGAAATGCCGGAGGCACCTCATATGCTTCATCGGTGTCTTCCTCTGATTCTGATTCATCTGAAATTTCCTCTGACTGAATTTGCTTCTTGGAGTTCTTCTTATCCTTGTGCCCGTGGAACTTTTCTCTTAATGGATTCTTCTCTGCACTGGTCCTAGCCTGTTCACTCATCATTTTGGTCATTATTTTCTGGAACATGGCATACATCTTTGGGTCTATGCCATCCTCCCCTTGCTGCTGCTCTTGACTCCTCTCGGATCGCGGGGAATCCATCTCTTCTTCTGAGGCCGACGAGTACTGAGATGCCGTTGTTCTTTTTCCTGATCTTGTTCGAACCATCAAATGCGGTGGATGCTCTCTGCAGGATGAAGTCTTGATTAGACTCTGAGGAAATTTTGGATTGGAAAAAAAAAATAATTATTGATGATGTGGTAGACAATTGAAAGAATATCCCATTACTAGGGATGGAGTCACCGCTGAAATCACGACAATTGTGTTGCCATTCTTTGTAAGAGAAATAACAACGGAAAATGTGCCTTGTTACCTAGGCAAGGTCATCAACCACGAAGAAAATATCATTTTTAAAGGAAAGAGATATCTCTTGAAAAAAACAATCCGCAAATGGATTTAGAATAAGGAGAAGGCAAGTGGGTAAACAATTTCCACCGCAATAAATCAAGGTATTCACGAGGAAAATAAGATGGAGAATTTGGCAAATAGACAAAAGAATTGAAAATCCAATGAGAGAAAACATATGATTTTGAAAAATTGCAGGCAGGATAAAAATACAGCTGTAAATTCGAGATCCAGTAGAACGGAAGAAGGAAAAATCACCTGGAGTTTTGAAAGAAATTGGATATTTGGGAAAATCTTCCAGGGTTTGAGGAAATAAAAGAAAAAGATGAAAATATGGGTATTTGAAAATATTTTAGGAAAAATATAGGAAAATAGAGGTAATATAAGAACAATCACATCCTGCACAAACATTTATGCACCTACAGCACTCCCTAAAAGGCTGACTCTAGATGCATTATTTTGAAAACAGCTGTAGGACCTTAATCCTAACTCTAGGTTTAGATCATCTTTGTCCAATCCAGTTATGCCGATATACCCGAATCGAAATCCGAGGTACGTGGCATACATTCTCAACTCCGGTTCTAAGGTAAGGTTTTCCAACATCCTTGAGCGCCTACCGATATACTTCGGACTGTGGCCCGCGGTACGTGGTAGGGGGGTGTTAACCCAAATAATTGGCCCAGTTGTGAGGCTCTGTCCCGAACTAGGGTTCTGGAAGAGAGCCCAGCAACGTGAAGACCGGGTAATGATAGGTAATGGAGATTTTAAAAAATGATCACATGCAAGAAATAGATGGCTCTAAATCCTAGAGAGATGGACTTTTGAAAATCTTTGAAGAAGCATATATTGTTTGCATTCAGATCCTAAATTGAGGAGAGTTGTATGTAGACCAAAGTCTATGTGAACATGAAAATTTCTCCTCAATCTGGTCCTACCAAACCATGCCTAGTCTATATGTAGTCAATGTCAGCTAGGTCAGAATCTAGGCTCCTTGGCTCACATGATATAAAAAGTAAAGAGCTGACATGTTGTGAACATAACTTTGATAATTGAACTAAGTCAAGCATAATTTAGGTCAGACAAGGACAGGTCCCATCACGGTCGCCAAACCTGTTATCGTCGCAAAATTTTTCCCGTCTTCCCTTCCTTGCGGAAGAGAGAGGGAAATGCTTTCGCGATTCAAACTTGACCGGATTTTGGAAATTGTTTTGAAATATACTCGCCTCCGTTTTGAAAATTGCAGGAAAATCCATGGGATGGGGCTCGACCTGTCGGTACGAGGTTCGACCGTTCCTGCCGCCTTTAACAGGGGTATTCGAACCAAGGACCAAAATTATGCTTGACTTAGCGAAATTATCGAAATTGTATTCTATCCTAAATGCACAGAGAATTCAGGCATGTGCTATGAGATTTTTGAAAATTATAAAATTGGAAAATATGATGTATGCTTGAAAAACATCTGAAGTTGAAAAGTATTTCTCAGGAAAAGATGGAAATCCATCTCTCAGGAAAACTCAGACGAAGAAGGTTTGAAATCTTGAGAAAATTTATAAAGATTTGGAAAATCTTGAAGAAGGGAGAATCTCGAGAAAATCTTGAGAAAGTTTATAAAGACTTAGAAAACCATGAAGAAATGAGAATCTCTGGAAAATTTTGAGAAAGTTTATAAAAATCTGGAAAATCATGAAGAAATGAGAATCTCAGAAAAATCTTGAGAAAGTTTAGAAAGACTTAGAAAACCATGAAAAAAATAAGAATCTCAGGAAAATGAAGGAACTCTTGAGAAAAGATGATCATTTGAAAAGAAAAACACTTATCAGGAAAACTTGGATTTTGAGAATTTTCTTAAGAAAAGGATAGAAAATTTATAGGAAAGATTCATTGGAGAAGGAAATTCAAAACTTAGGAAATTGAATTCCTGAGAATCTTGTCTTTTGAAATGTTGGAAAATCGATTTTTTTTTATTTTTGAGAAAGATGAAAATTCCTTTTGAAAATGGATCTTAAGAAAATCATAGAAAACTTTGATTTGGAAAATCCCACTCCAAATATCATCATAGTTTCTTGAGAAAATCGATTCCCTGAAGTGAAAATCTTTTGAGAAAATCATGAGAAAAACAAATGATGCAGATGATGTGAATGAATGAATGCACTTTTGAAAAGATTTCTGAAAATTTTATTGGAAAAATGTGGATTAAGCCAAAGTAAATCCTTCATATATTCTGACTGTGGCCATGAATATATTCAAGGTTTATTTGAGTTAATTCACAATATTTTGAAAACATTGGAAATATGAGGTGCATTTTCAAGATAGCTTAAGAGTGTAGGCTCAATGTGACTAGTAGAGAGATGATGGATCTGGGTCTCGTCCATATTCCGACTAGGGCCGTAAATATGGACTCCACCGAGTTCATCAACTCTCTAAGAGTTGATGCACGTGCCATTCGTGTTTATCCACGGTGAATTTTGAAAATTTGAGATATATGCATCATAGAACCAGGATATTACTGAAATCAACTATATGAGATGCGGCCTAATCTAAGCAGTAAAAGTAAATCTTATTCCAAGGTTTACATCGAATTGTTACATTGCATAACATAAAGTAAAAAAAAATTGAAATGGAGCCAAGGAATCAACTTCTTCTAGATTTTCCTGCAAAATGAGAGTTAGTACAAAATAACCAAGGAAATGGACATATATATATAATATATACAACGAAGAGACATATACATATATCAAAATGCTAAAATAGGTGCTAAATGTCATGTAATGATGGAGGTGTAACTATATGAGGAAATATATGCATGTTCATACATGGAAATAAGAGCACATGAAGATATATATATATATATATATATATATATATATATATATATATATATATATATATATATAAGTATATATCTATGTATATACGTATAAATATAGGTAAATATATATAGATATACATATATATATATAGATATATATATATACATATAATGAGAAAATATGTACATACTAATGGAAATTACATATAATAGGTAAAACCAGAAATTACAGGTATATACATTTTCTGCAGGGGATTTTACACAGTCATATTTCCCAAATTACAAAGTAATTTTCAATGAAAATGGGAATGGAGCTTCCCTATATATCCATAATGAAGCATGCCAAAGATGGTTGGGAGATCATGATTGGATATAGAGATATCCGTTCATGAATATGGCCAAATATCAAGACTGCACACTTGCAGCAGAAAATGAATATGTGCAGGAAATGGGTTGTGGAAGCATCATGGGCTATTTCAAGGATATCATTAAAAGGAGATGAAAAGCTTGGTGAATAGGTGAAAATGTCATGGAAAATGATGAAATAATATGTAGAATTGGTGTTGCAAATGGGGTGATATAGCAAACAAGAATTTAGCGCTAAGCTAAGCAAAATCTCACAAAACCAAGGGTGATGTTCCAGCCATAGCTTCATAAAACAAAATTTCAACAGCAAGCTAGACAAAATCTCATAAACCGAATGATGATGTTCCAGCCATAACAGCATAAACAGAATTTTAGCATATATATATATATATATATAAACAGAATTTTAACATAACTACATAAAACAGGAGTTTGAACATCAAGCTCACAAATCACATGATGATATTCCAACCCATAGCTTCATAAAACAGAAATTGTAGCATCAAATGATGAAGTTCCAAAATAACTTCATAAAACAGGAATTTGAACAATTAAGCTCATGAATCAAATGATGAAGTTCCAGCCATAACTTCATAAAACAAGAATTTATCATCAATCTCATGAATCAAAATGATAATATTCCAGCCCATATCTTCATAACAACAGAAATTGTAGCATCAAATGATGAAGTCCCAGCCATACTTCATAAAACAAGAATTTTAAACATCAATCTCCTAAATCAAATGATGATATTCCAGCCCATATCTTCATAAAAACAGAAATTGTAGCATCAAATGATGAAGTTCCAGCCATAACTTCATAAAACAGAATTTTAGCATTAAGCTCATGAATCAAATGATGAAGTTTCAGCCATAACTTCATAAAACAGGAATTTGCATATCAAGCTCATAAATCAAATGAAGAAGTTCCAGCATAACTTCATAAAACAAACAGCCATTTGAATGAAAGAAAAGAAAACAGGAAAATGCAAAAATTAAAAGCAAGAAATTAGAACCTATTCAACAAAACAGAAATTCAGAGTTAAAAATATGGAATTTACTACATAATCAAAACAGAATTTACTGGATTTTCTATTGATGATCTAAAAAAAAAAGAGCTTTCTGCTGGTCCTCTGCTGGCTGGGCTGAAGCTTCTTTTATTGATGGGCTGAAGGTGGGATAGGCAGCCTCACACTTGATTGGAAGACTCCTTCTGCTGGTGGGCTGAAGACACGGTGGATGATGGGCTTCCTGCTGTGGCTGGTTTGAAGTGAGGATGCAGGAAACGTTGGCTGTGCTGTGGTGGGTACAAATGTTGGATTGGCTGTGCTGTGGTGGGTACAAATGTTGGGTTGGCTGTGCTGTGGCTGGAATGAAGTGAGGATGCAGGAAATGTTGGCTGTGCTGTGGTGGGTACAAATGTTGGATTGGCTGTGCTGTGGCTGGAATGAAGGCAAAGTGGAGGATGGGTAGCAGCCGGCTGGAGTGTTTGGTGGCTGAAGTAGTGTAGCCAACGATAAAGGGGCAGCAACCTGCTGAGATGCTCTGTGGCTGGGCTGAGTGAATGGAGAGCAGCTGGGTTCTTTTGTTGATGGTCTGAAGAAGGAGACGTCAGCTGGCTGGAGGTGGAAGACCTCTGCGGTTAGGTTTGGAGAATGTTGATGCTGCTCCCTCACGCTTGAGAGCCTCCCTCCTGCAAAATAAAAAAGAAGACCTTATTCATCGGCCAGGCTCCCCCCCCCTTTCAATCGACCTCCCTTCACCCCTCTTTTGGATTTCCAAAACTCCTCTCTTTAAAGAATTTCGAACTCTTTTTCTAAAACCAACACCGCAGCTCCTTCCGTTACATTTTTTTTCTCTTTTGAAAATTTTGGC
Source organism: Nuphar pumila (assembly GCF_984573655.1). NCBI lineage: Eukaryota > Viridiplantae > Streptophyta > Magnoliopsida > Nymphaeales > Nymphaeaceae > Nuphar > Nuphar pumila. Next base: position 48,689,553 of record NC_143257.1, on the reverse strand, counting down.
AATATGAAACCGATGCCTCATTGAAAGATTTGCTGTTTAAAAGAAGACGGTTTCATTATTTTCAAAAGTTTTCGGTTCTTTTACCTAAGGTTTAGGTAAAATGAACTTCTTCTTTTTTTTAAGGAAAGTTCAGCTGTGGCGCCGTTTTGGGGCTGTTTCTTTTAAAAAAAAATGAATAGTAAATAAAAAAAATAAAAAGAACAAAATTAAATGGGAGATGCCACCTCAGCCAATTTTATTTATTTTTTTTTAATTCTTTTGAAAATAAAACTTTATTTTGTGTTGGCAACTCTTTTATATTCAATTGGGGTGCCACATGTGTGTGGACCCACTAACTAAAATGAATAATATTGAGAAATTAAAAAGAAAATTTGCAAATGGGTGCGATCTCCGGGTGGGTCCCGCTTGAGAATAAGAAGCTTACCTGGGAGTCTGAGTATGACTCTAGTTCAAAGGTGGGTCCCGCTCTGTTTATTTGAAGATACAAAATAAAATATTATTTGTTTTCAAGAATTTGGAAAAATTGGTTTTTCAGAGCAAAATATGGATAAAGTAAATGTAAAAATTTTGTAAGGAGATTTAAAATATTTTGTAAAAAGTTTTGAGATAAAATCTTTAAAATCAATATCCAAATATCCAGATTGTTTTCTTGAGGAAAATTTTTGTAATTCAAAGTCCTGGGGGTAAAATGGGAAAGATTGGCAATTTTGAAATCCCAGGGTTTTAAAAATCAATTTTGAAAAGTTTAAAAAATAAAATCTGGATTGACAATTTGGAAAATCAGGAGTTCTGGATCTCAAAATGACATGTTGTGCAGTGAAATGATGCAATGCTATGCACAGACATGTTTTATGAAATGTCACTCTGAGCTTGAACTTGGAAATTCTAACTTTTTGTCCAGAAAGATGATTTTGAAATTTTTGCAATTTGAAGATGTCTTTGAACCTAAATATGGAAATTTTGAGGCTCAAGAATGAAATTTTGGACTTTCTGCAAGGTTTAATCTCAGAAAATGACCATTTTGCCCTTCATTGCTTCTGGAGAACTGAAATGTGCCGATTGAGGGCGAGGTCAAGAAGTGAGTGAAAATTTAGGGTGTTTACATCTTCCAAGCAGAATAAGAAGCCGTCTCAGTCTAACTTTCTGCAAAAAGAAAAGATAAAGCGCAAAGGTTGGAGTAATGATCGCAAGTTCACTCCTCTGAAGCAAACGCTCGAAGAAGCTCTAGAATTCATGCTGGCCAAAGGATTGGTTAAACTCCCAAAAGTCGCGGATCCTCCCACGGTCATGGGAAGGTTCACAAATCAGTTCTGCAAATTCCATCGAGCAGTGGGGCATGACACCGATCACTGCTTCGTCTTAAAAAATATTGTTCAGGATTGCGTCGACAAGAGTCTCTTTGTTGAAGACGAAGAGGAAGATGACCTAGCTGTCATGACCAAGTCCCTCCCCTGCTACTCAGAAGACTGAAGATGTCAGAGTTCTCCTATTTTCTCCCCTTTTTACCAGTCACCTTGTAGGGGGGCAGTCAGTCCAGTCCTTTTGTGACCTTTTGGTCAAAATACTTGTAAATATTTCAGTTCTTTGTTATCAATTTTTCTCGTCAATGAAATGTTAACTTTCCTTTATATCTCTAATATCCCAATACTTTCTTCCTCTGCCACATAGGGGCATTTGCTTTTGAAAATCTATATTTCAAAAATCTCTTCATCAGCTTTTATTAAAACTACATTTTTTCTGTTCTTTTCAGAATGCGGGACCAATCCTGACATCATTCACGAGAGAAATGATATTACCTATGAGGTCTTTTTCAAAAATCATGAAATTTTGAAAGTCTTCATAAACAAAAAAGTTCAAATATTCTTTTTCCAATTTTTGTCGAAGACCAATCCTCGTGTTGATCGTATTTTCCAAAAGATAGGCTTTGAACCATTGCATTGAAAAATCAACCCTCGTGTTGATCATGCTTTCCAAAATAGGTTTTTAAACCATTTGCATTGAAGGATCAACCCTTGTGTTGGTCTTATCTTCCAAAAATAGATCTCAAATCTTGTGTTGATCATATTTTCCAAAAGTGGTTTTTCAAACCATTACATTTAAAGATCAACCCCCGCGTCGATCTTATCTTCCAAAAATGGGTTTTAAATCATTCAAAGACCAACCCCTGTGTTGGTCTTATCATCCAAGATTGGTTTGTAAACATTATCTTCAAAGATCAACCCTTGTGTTGATCTTATTATCAGTTTCAAGCTGTTATTTCTAGAAATCAAATCTGTTGTTAATCTTCTTTTTCAAATCATTGCCTTCAAAAATTTGACCCTCATGATGATCTCTCATGTTTGATTTGAAGGATCAGTTCTCGCACTGATCATTCTTCTTACGGTAGATTTTCTTCCCAAAAATGATTTTTCACTTATCTTTTAAATAAACATTTTCCTTTCAAGATCCCATATGCAGGCAGGATCAGAAAAACTCCTTTTTCTCTTAACTCTCATAAATTTTCAGTTAAGTTTGATATTTTTATCAGTTTCATTCATTTTATTCAAGTTTATATCAATTTTATCAAGTTTTTATCAAGTTTATCAATATTTTCTCAATTCCGTTAAATTTTATCAATCTTTATACCCTTTCAGGTTAAGGGATAAACCTGATGCCTCTTTCCCATGAGGTATTTCCTTTATTCTTATTTTCCCGCTCAGGTTAAGGGATAAACCTGACCCTCGTTGTCTGAGGTGTTCCCATTCAGGGTAAGAGACAATCCTGAAACCCCTTGTAGGAGCGATGACGCTACCTATGAGGATTCTTTTGTAAACACAAGTTTTATCAAATCTTTATTGAGTTTCTAGATTTATATCAATTTCCCTTTGTTAAATTTTCTTAAATCTTATTCTTGTTCCCATTCAGGATAAGGGAAAATCCTAAAACCCCTCATAGGAGCAACAGTGCTACCTGTGAGAATCCTTTTCCAAAATAAATTTTCAAAATTTTTTTCCTTTCTTCTTCTCCATTTTTATAAATTTTATTCTTCTCCCCTTTCAGGTTAAGGGGTAAACCTGAATCATTCCTTTTTAAATTCTCACCAAATGTCTATTTCATTTCCCCTTCAGGATAAGGGAAAATCCTGAAAACACCGACAATCATTCTCGCTCAATTCTCAAGTATCTTAAAGAATGTCGGTGTCCCTTTTTTTAAAATCTCCATCAGAAAACCCAGTACTCACACTGAGGCATTTTTTGAAAAATCCAGTACTCATACAAGTAAACCTAGCACTCGTGCTAGTGTTTGGCTGACCGATCAACAAGCCTTCATGTTACAATCTTTCCTCAATTCTCCTTAAAATTCTGTCAATCTTCTTCTATCCCTTCTCATCAAATTCTCCTTGGAGATTCGAGTTTCAACTCGAAATTCCAACTCTTTCCCTGAGATTCGAGCCCTGACTCGAATTTTCCAGCTTTCCTTTGAAGATTTGGGTCTTAACTTGAGTCTTCTTTCCTTCAAAAATCTAAAAACTTTCAAGTTTTCCTTGGAGATTCGAGCCCTGACTCGAACTTTCCTGCTTCCCTTCGAAAATTTGGGTTTCGTCTCGAGTTTTCTAGCCTTCAATAAAAGAATTTTCAAGTATTCCTTTGAGATTCGGGCCCTGACTTGAATTTTCCTGCTTTCCTTCGAAAATTTGGGTTTTATCTCAAGTTTTCTTGCCTTCAGTAAATGAAACTTCAAAATTTTGATTCAAGCCCTGACTCGAACTTTCCTACTTTCCTTCGAAGATTTGAGTTTTATCTCGAGTTTTCTTGCCTTCAATAAATGAAATTTCAAGTTTTCCCTTGAGATTCGAGCCCCGACTCGAACCTTTCAGTTTCCCTTTGAAGACTCGAGTCTTGACTCGAATTTTCCTGTTTTCCTTGTAAAAAAAAAATCTGAGTCCTAATTTGGGTGGTTTTTCAAAACCAACTTCCGAGTTAGGCTTACCGTCAAAATCCAGTTGCATGTCAAGCTTACCTTCAGAACTTTAAATTCGCATTTACCTTCAGAATTCAGCCTCGTGTTGGATTCTTCCCCAGAATCCCACTGATATGTCAAAATTCGATGTTAAGCAAAGGTTTCGTCATCAAGGATTTCAGGAATATCTTGCCAACTTGCCATAAAGTAGTTGTTAATCTCAAAATTATATAAAGAATTTCCTCAAATCTCCTTAAGTATTCCTTCCAAATGGGTGAAGCTCTTATGAAGAAAGACTCAAACTTTAAATTTTCTGTTGGTCAACCAAGAGGATGAAGAAAAATCTTCGACATGACCGGTAAAGGAAACATTCAATGATGCTGAAGAGCCATAAATGAGCTGATATTGATCATAGCTATGGCACATTCTTAAAGATTATTCTTTGGCATTAAGACAGTGGAAATATCCTGGGCAGTCAGAAAAGAACCTACCCAATTCATGTCTCCTCAAGTCAGCTAAGCTGCAAATCAAATATCCACAAAAGGGATCTCTCAATTGTCGTCAAGATGAAGGCAAATTAAGCGAGTAGACCCCCGGAGCCAAAGAAGATTTGAAACATCTCCAAGATGATGGAGTTTGTGACAGATCCTTCCAGGGAAAGTTCAGATCACCGTCGATATGAAGGCGAATGTGATGGACCTACCGACAAACCCTAAAAGATATTTGATTTCTTCTATCATCTAAAGACCTTTGAGCCAATGCCATCATATATAATCTCTGAGATAAATGAAGGATCGAAGCATCTCCAAGATGAAGGAGTTTGTGACGTACCGTTCCCTGAAAAGAGAGAAAAGTCAGGACATCTCCAAAATAAAGGATGATGTAAAAGCCCAAGAAAGCCCCATGTCTCAAAAGAGTGCAAAAGGATCATCATGGGAAAATGCTGAGGATATCAAACTGCCCAAACTACAAAGAATCTTCTTCATCTATGTGAAATTCTTCTATCAATATCTTCACATTTAATTACTTTTATGAAGTTAAGAATATTTCCTCTCCTTTCATATCAAGGAAATTGATAGCACCCTTGAAGAAGACCAACAACTAAATTTGACTTTGATCCTGGATTCTATAGAGTTAACCTAGTTGGGGGTAATACTCTAGGTGGAAAAGGGAACATCTTTCGAAAGTACTTACCTTCAATTACCTTGAAACAACTACAATTTTATCGATTTGGCAATATTTTTCCAGCTTTCCTGATGAGAAATAAGAACTTGACATCTGTTATTGATATATCTTGGTGTTGCCTTTTCCTTCTTTCGCGTAGTCGAAAGAGTTTCCTTCCCCTCTTTCATAAGAGTTGTCTTCTCTGTCTTTCGCTTTGTCGAGAGACTTACCTTCTCCTTGATAAAAGGATTGCCTTCTCCGTCTTTCGCTTTGTCGAGAGACTTGCCTTCTCCTTGATAAACGGATTGCCTTCTCCGTCTTTCGCTTTATCGAGAGACTTGCCTTCTCCTTTATAAAAGGATTGCCTTCTTCATCTTTCGCTTTGTCGAGAGACTTGCCTTCTCCTTGATAAAAGGATTGCCTTCTCCGTCTTTCGCTTTGTCGAGAGACTTGCCTTCTCCTTGATAAAAGGATTGCCTTCTCCGTCTTTCGCTTTGTCGAGAGACTTGCCTTTTCCTTGATAAAAGGATTGCCTTCCCCATCTTTCGCTTTGTCGAGAAACTCGCCTTCTCCTTGATAAAAGGATTGCCTTCCCCGTCTTTCGTTTTGCCGAGAGACTCGCCTTTTCCTTGATGAAAGGATTGCCTTCCCCGTCTTTCGTTTTTGTCAAGAGACTCGCCTTCTCCTTGATGAAAGGATTGTCTTCCTCGTCTTTTGCTTTGTCAAAATTTTTTTCCTTCTCCATGTTAAAAGGATTGCCTTCTTCATATCTTACATTTTACCTTCTCCTTACCAAGAGGATTGCCTTCTTCATATCTTACATTTTACCTTCTATTTGTTAAAAGGATTGCCTTCTTCATATCTTACATTTTACCTTCTCCTTACCAAGAGGATTGCCTTCTTCATATCTTATATTTTACCTTCTCCTTGTTAAAAGGATTGCCTTCTTCATATTTTATATTTTGCCTTCTCCTTACCAAGAAGATTGCCTTCTGCATATCTTACATTTTGCCTTCTCCTTACCAAAAGGATTGCCTTCTTCATATTTCACATTTCGCCTTCTCCTGACTATTGCCATCTTCATATCTTCATATTTTACCTTCTCCTTGCTAAAAGGATTGCCATCTTCATCGCCATCTTTATATTTTCGCTCTCACCTTCTGCTATCCAAAGGATTTGTCTTGTTCCATCTTTTCAAGAGATTCATCTCCTTGATAAGAGGTTCACCTTATTCAACTTTTACCCCATCGAAAGATTCGCCTCCTGTTACCTTATTCATCGTTCATTTTGTCTCACATCTCCTTACTTTCCATCTCTCACATTCTCAGAAGAGTTACCCCATTCAGTTGAAGTATCTCTCCTGTCCCATCACAGTTTCGAGAAATCCGTATGGTTGTTCCCACTCAGGTTAAGGGTCAAAACCTGTACTTCCTGCGAGAGGTCATTAAATTCAAAAGCCGATTTCAGTCTCAGCAATGAGACGCCCAAGTTCATCCCTTTTTCAAGCTTTAGGGAACCCCATTTCCTTCCTCCTTTCGCAAACCCCTTTCGGATTTGTTTGTCCAAACTCCGAAGGTCCCATCATGGTCTCTTCACTCGAGGATTCCATATGGTCGTCCCCTTCAGGTTAGAGGTTAAGCCTGAACCTCGTGCATCGAGGTATCTCCCTTTTTCAGGTTTTGGTCAAATCTGAGTCTTGTTTTGACAAGGTTCCTCGTTTTGACGAGATGTTTTCCTCCCGTCCCATCATGGTTCTTCCCATCGAGAAAACCATGCTTTGTATATCCATTTAGGATAAAGTCCTATTTGAGCTTCATCTCATGAGACATTTTCTTAAAAATGTTCCATCAAGGTCATCATATATTCTCTTCCCCATTCAGGTTATTTTGAGATATATTCGCCCCATCCAGGTTAAGGGCTAAACCTGAGTCATTCTGAAAAGCTGATTTTGTCTCACCCATGAGACTTGATCAAAATTCTTATCTTTCATCATTTCGGGATCTTCACCCAAAAGTTCCATCATGATTTCCTCATTTTCTACTCAATCATATCACTTTCGAGGGTTTCGTCTTCCCAAAGCCATTCAAGGATAAAGTTTTAAACCTGAAAAAACATGTCTTTCAAATAAATTCTTCCACACCCAGTTCAGACCTGCCGACTGGGGCATTTTTCAAAATTTGGAGCATTTTCTTTGCCACTAAGCTCAGCTTTCAACCGGCTTAGTAGCAAAGAGGGGCATCTGTGAACACCCCAAAATTTTCAAAATCTTTAAAATATTCCCTTTCTGCCCCTAAATTCATTTTTTTGAGCAAACAGATCATTTCAAATCTAAATTCCAGTTCATTTCTCTAGTTTTATTGAAATTAAATTCATTTCATATGTTTAAATTGATTTTGGATATGAATCCATTGTCCAGATCCAAATCTGAATCTCCTTGTTCAAATTTTAAATTAAAATTATAGAAAATACCAAAAATAGCCTTTAAATAGCTCGGATAGTCCATTCGACATCCGTTTGGATCCATCACAATGAATTTCTTGATTCGAGTGTCAAAACTCGAACATTTTCTCAAAACCTGGGTCCAAACCCATTATTCTGAAGAAATTTTCCCGAAATGGTCTAAAATTCTCAGAAAAATACTTTTGTAAATATTCCTTAGAAAAATACAAAAATTTAGTGTTTAAAAACTTTGTTTTCTTTTAAAACCTTAGTTTTTTACTACAAAAATACAAAAAATGGAAAAGCAATATGAAAATCAAAAATTGAGGAAAAGCAAATAGTTTTTAAAACTTGAAAAAGGAATTTTTGCCAAAAACCTCCTTTTTAACCATTTTTTAAGAAAAGTTCTGAAAAGGAGCCCCCCCTGGGAATTTTAGAAAATTTCCAACAGCTTCTTCCCGCGCACTCGCCTTCTCCTACCACTACCGTTGATCTTCAAATAAACTTCTCATTTTCTATCTTACATCGACAACTGAACTTGTCTCGAACCATCATCTTCTTCTTTAAAAAGGAAGCATACGGACGAAGCAAGGGGTTGTCTTCTACCCCTCCACATTCTTCTCCTTCACGGATCCGTCCCCCACCCCTCCATTTTGCCTCTGATCGGTCTCCTACCACCACCATCCATCCCCTTCCCTCTGAAATCTTCCTCTCAATCCGGCATCCGGCCTTCCTCTGCAAGCAGCTGCCACCAATCCCCTTCACGGAATCTCCTCTACAGGTAAGTGACCATCTCCCACTATTCTCTTTTTTTTCTTTTCTCTTCTTTCTGCGCGCATGTCTTTCCCTTCATCTTCAGCATCCCCCTATTACTGATTTTCATTCCTCTTCATTCACTTTCTTTACAAAGCAAGATGGTAGAATTGACCTGTAATATATGCAGGATCGATCTATCCAATTGCGACAGTAATGGAATCCACTGATTCCAACATTTAATTTCCCATTTTCCTTGCCCCTTTTTCTTTTTTTTGATTTCTCATTCAGCAGCATCAGATGGCCTTTTCCCATTTCGCTGTATTTTATTTATTTTATATGAATTTCCCTGACATTTTCTGTGTGTTTTATGTAAGTTTCATATATCGACATTTCCTTGTAATGTATTTCCTCCTTGATTTTTCAGTTCAGCATTTCGATGTCCGAATTCAAATTTTGTAGATAATCTCTGGTCATTATCTCTCAACGGATTTACATTCATGTTCTCGTTCCACCAGTTTCCATTTTATTTCATCCATTTTTTTTATTTTTCATTACATCTTTATCCATATTTTTCAATCTTAATATGTGTTTTATTTTCATACCATGGCCTTCATTTCCTATTTTGAATTGCATCTAGTTCGCAGTGACCTATTATTGATATAAGTCACCACATTTTTTTGGGGTTTCATTTCTCATCCATCATTTTGTTTTAGAATCAGTAATGGAATGCCGACTTCACTTTTTTTTTTACAGTATCATATTTTCATTTTTTTTTTCGTGTTATAATTTTTGTAGTCATTTATTTAAATTGCTAAGTTATCTCTCTGGTTTCTCCTGAACATTTTTTTTCTCTTTCTTCTTATATTATTTTCCTGTTTTGAGATGGCTGCCAGAAGGGATATATTGGCACCCAAAGATGACTTATCAATGGGTGATGGATGCTAGAATGATTCCCGATGACTGATCATTCGACTGGTCTGGTTGTGATGGAGTTTTGGCCTGAGTTCAGACTTGGATTCCTCCACTTGACTCTATTTGATAATATTCTTATCCTCTGGAGTTTCATGTGTTCAGAATTCAAATTACAAGAATTTCTGTAGTCTCTATAATAGCTCTTGATCGTTTTTTTTTTTATATTTTGATTTGCTATATGTTTTGAAAATTTGAAATCCTAGCAGGTACAATATCACACGCACAGTTTGATGTGCTTCATGCTATCGCCCATCAGTGCTGGTTCATCCATTTCATCCCCCATTCACCATTTGGCTCAGCTTGAATCAACTTGCAGAAATTCTGATGCTAAGAATAGTTGGTTAAGGTGTTATGTTGTGGTAGAGTAAAAAAAAAAGAGAAAACAATAAGGATTAGTTAGTGTTAGAAGCCCATCATGACGTTCAGAGTTTGTCTATGATAACATTGGTGATATAAATGTTCAATAGGTTAATCAGCATTAGTCTGATTTTGAAATTCTCAGCAGTTATTCATCATATTTCTCATGCCCGTTTACTTTTTTTTTTTATATATATGTGGCAGGTTCGTAGAATAAGAATGCTAGAACAATGATCCTCAGGTGATTCTGCAACTTTTTTTTTAGTTGATAAAGGGAAGGCAGTGCAAAATCGCATTCCCTGTGTGAGAACCAAAAGACAGAAAATTCCTATTAACTCTATTTCTTGATCTATGTTTGTCTTTGGAAGGTAACCGAACATGTTGCGGGGAAATGGTAAGTTCAGATATATGCTAAGCTGGAGTCCTGTGTTGAACAAAATCAATTCAGAAATCCATGAATATCAAAATTTTTTTTACAGATCCCCATATCTGCTGAGGAACATCCCTCTGTCATCTTGTGAAGTATGCGATTCCCATAATTTGAAATTAGATCTCCTTACTTACATATGTATGACCATTTAATATTGTAATATATCATTCTTATTTCATCAACCTTTCACTACATAGTCGTCAAATTGCTGTTGAAACTATTACACAACCTATCATGCCCCATTTCCATCTTGTGTTTCCATTAGTAATTCATTGCTATTTTCAACTCATCACACTGAGAGCACTCCAGCTTCTATTTCAACAAGCATTTTTTTTATTATCCACCTATGTTTATGTCACTTACTTACACCATCTTGCAGTATGCACAGCTGCTGTGAGGTACCAAAACCTCCACGTTAGCATCACCTACCATATACCAGTTCAGGATCCCATCAAATCCCAGTACTGCATTTTAACCTTGAATACCAGCATGTATCTCCTCACTGTTCAGCCTCTATTAGGTGCCCACCCACTTGCAGTCACCTGCAAAATCACACATACCTAAGCTTATTCACTGCGTCATAGTTGCACCCATCTTCCTGCAAATACATCAACACTGCACTATAGTATGCCCAGCACGATTGTTAAGGCACCTTACAACCCTTGATTGTCATATTCGGCACCTCCTGCTGTAATCCAGCATCATGTTCAAGGCCAATATTTGACTCAGCAACATGCCCAATAAACTCAGTTAAGATCGTCTGTGGTTTTATCCACTAGGGCATCATATCTGCCTTTTCTAAATTGTAAATGACCTCAGTACCCATAGTACTCAAACTCATGAATGGATTGGAAATACTGCAGAATAGACATGAGTATCTAGCTAGTTCGAATCATCTCCATGATGAGCAACATTTTGGCCTTAGTTTTCCAATAACCATTTCATTATAGAATTCAGTAATGGTTGGTTCAATCAGTAGCAGTTGCATGGAGGATGATTGGCCTATGTCTATCACATGTTACAACCGACCCTCATATTCACCATTTCGTTTATATATATATATATATATATATATATATATATATATATATATATATATATATATATATATATATATATATATATATATATATATATATATATACATGCATGTTCATAGGTATACAAATACATATCAATTTCACCTTTTCCACAAATTTGAACCTGAAATACTTTGACATGTGAGCACTTGTGCCATTGATATCCATATAATATGTGCACTTTTCCTCCATTTTTCCGTATTAACCCAGTTGTTTTGCAGGGAACATATGGAAAACATCATTACTTGGAGTTGTAAATTCAATTCTATATGTTGTAAATAGTTAGATTTTGAATGAGAATCTATGATTCCAGTTTTATATTAGAATGAATAAACAATGTAAATATCATAAATTGCTTGTTTTTCATGCTTTTACCTTTATTTTTCAAAATCTCATATTGGTGAAACACGAATGGCACGTGCACCATTTCATAAGAGGTAAATTAATCCTAAGTTGATGATCCACATCAATGGCCATAGTCAGGGTGTGGACAAAACTTAGTATTTTTATCTTTTACAAAATAACATTGGATCCACACTGGGCCCGTTTTCAAAATTCATCATATTTTCCTTAAATATTTTCTCCTTTTATCAGAATTTAACTTAAAATTAACTCAAAATATATACCAATGTCTATAGTCAGGGTATATTGAGAGTTAATTTCATTTTAAATTCTATAAAAGCACCAAATGTGTCTTATTCTTCACCTAAATTTAAATATAGATTATTATATAATACATTCAATGACCATAGTCAAGGATGTATTATATCTTCAATCTTATTTTAATTCAGTTCAAGAAGAAGATAGCTTTTCAAAATCTAAATTCAAATTCTTTAAATTCATTCATCATTTAGGATAAAACTGCATCATATTTTTAAAATTCCTTTTTCAAAACTCCAAGTAATGTAAATATCTTCCTCAATCTATCTTCAATCCTAATCAAATCCAATTCATCCTTTCATTTTTCGAAATTCTATTTTCAATCTCAAAGTTCAATTCAACTTTGAGATTTGAAATTCATTTTTATATATTCAAATTCAAATCAGATTTCAAGGTTCAATTTGACTTTGAAACTCCAACTCCAATCCAACTCAAAGTTCAATTTAACTTTGAGGTCCTTGATTCACCTTCTAAAAATCGAATTCAAGTCCCAAATTCAAAGTCCAATTTGACTTGGAAATTCATTTATATTCAAAATCTAAATTTCATTTTTCAAGTTCAATTCAAATTTGGAAACTCTTCATTCACCTTCTGAATTTAACTCCACTTTTAGGATCCATGAATCCAACACTCATATTGGATCTCAGACTTCAGATCCAATTCCTCTTTAGGATCCAAACTCCAATTCCACTTTTGGATCTCAGACTTCAGATCCAATTTTCCTCTTTAGGATCCAAACTCCAATTCCACTTTGGATCTCAGACTGCAGATCCAAATTCATTTTAGGATCCAGAACCCAGTTCTATTTTTAGATCTCAAACTTCAGATCCACTCCATTCTAGGATCCATAACCCAATTCTACATTGGATCTCATAACACAGATCCAAATCCATGTTAGGATCCAGAATCCAACTTCACCTTGGATCTCAAATTACAGATCCAAAAATCATTCTAGGATCCGGAATCCAATTCTACTTTGGATCTTAGACTTCAGACCCAAATCCATTCTAGGATCTAGAACCCAATTCTACATTTGGATCTCAGACTTCATATACAAATCCATCTTAGGATCCAGAACCCAATTTTATATCGGATCTTAGATCCCAGATCTTAAATCCATTTTTAGATCCAATTCAATTTCAAAATCTGGATTTCAAATCCAGGTCCATTTCCAGATCTCATTGGAACTCCCTAAATCCATTTCTATTCTTAAATCCCCTTTGATTTTCCCAGGTTCATTCTAAGATTCAAGTTCAATATCACTTCAAAAACTTCATCTTCTTCTCTCAAATCCATGATTAAATTCAAAGTTCATTTCTGACTTTGAAACTTCATTTCCTTTCATTTCAAAGCTTTAAATCATTCTTTCTCTAAGTCAATATTTATTCTTCCAACTCCGATTTACTTCAAAAAAAACTTAGAACTTCTCTGATCTATCTCAAGTTCTAAAGTTAGATTCAATCATTTCTTCACTCCCTTATCAAGTTCATCTCAGAATACTTGGAAATTTCCAAAACATTCTTTTCAAAAGAGCATACATCCTTACATTGCACAAATATGATTCTTTGTGCATTTAGAGTTAGAATAAATTCTTAGATTATATTTAGGCAAAGCAAAAGGCATATATTCGATCCTTGGTTCGATTACCCCTGGTAAAGGCGCCAGGAACGGTCGAACCTCGTACCGACGAGCGGATCCCGTCTTTCCATTTTTCCCGCAAATTTTCAAAACGGAGGCGAGTTAAATTTCTAAATATCTTTCAAATCAAGGTCAAGTGAGACCGCGCAAAATAGTTCCTCTTCTCTCTCTCTTTCTTTCTTTTCTCTTCTCTCTTTCTTTTCTTGCTTTTATTCTTCTCCCTTCAAAAAGGAGGAAAATAGAGGTTAGAAAAGGAAAAGAGAAGGAAGAGAGAGAAAACCACAAAGAGAGGAAAAATTTTGCGATGATCACATCCCCCTTCTTCAACCCTTGGATCATCCTCCCCACAGATGGTCCGTCGATCCCTAACCTCCCCTCTCTCTCAATGCTTCTTCCCTCCCTATATAAACAGAGCCAGGGGAGCGGAGAAGGGAAAATAATGAACAAAGAGGACATCCGGTTTCGACTACATTGCCAGGCATCATCCGCCTTCTACCTTTTCGTTACATCGATCAACACCATCGCCTCTCTCCCTCCGTTCTCCTCCCTCTTTCTCTATACCCTTATTCTCTGGAGATTACTGAAGGAAAATCGTCCCTGCAGAAAAGCCAGCTCCATCCAGGTTTCCCTTTGGATCACAACAAAAAAAAAGCTCCCACTCCCAGCCATAACAGTAGGTCACGGTAAGCCATCTATCCCATCCTCTATTCTCTTTGTATCATTCATTTCCTTTATAATTTAACTGCATTTTTTTTTCTTCTTTCAATCTCTGTTGAACCCATTGACGCACTCTCTGTAATACCAATTTGTATATAACAAATTGGATTACAGACAAGCAAAATAGAAAAGAATGAATACATTCTGACATTATGTTTTCTCTGTTTCTTTCATAGTTTAACGTTTCATTTTTTTTTTAGAATATCACTTGCCAGATGAATCGTGTAAACATCTCATGATTCGTGTAGTATCTTAGTTTACTCTGTTATCCACCCATTTCAATCCATTACATATATCTCTTTTGTCGTATGAGTCTCCTCTACATTGTGATGGATCAGTAGCAGAGTCTTTTACTCATATTCATATCCTGCCTTTACCATTAGAAAAGGATAGAATCTGATCTGGTCCTAGATCAGACCCTTTTTTGTTTTTTTGCAATGATCCTCCGCTGATCTCTCGTTTTACTTGTCAATGCATCTGACCTACCTCGTTTGTTGTCATGTTTTCTAAAATGCACTGTGTATTCTCTTTACAGTAGTTGCATCATCGTTTTATTAGTTGGTTAATGTATTTATCACATTGTGTCTCTTTCATTTTCGTCACATTGCTTCATTTCATTTTTCGTCATATTGCTTTCATTTTATCTTCTTTCTCTGCAACAAAAAAAAAATCATTCATAGTTCACCATAATATACGTTCATAACAATGGTTGTGCATTGCTGATTGTCTAGGTTATAATCATTCGGCTTTTGGGCTTTGGTAATCACCACATAAAAGGTGGGCATCGACTCACTTTTAGTTTAAAAGGGAAAAATTCCATATGAACTTCAAGCATCCCATGGCAACGTAACTTACCCTGCAATGCTAGGTTGTGGTTGAGCCTTTGAGCAGGTCTTTGAAAAGTTGGGATGATTTAGTTAAATATCCTGACCGGTTCATGGGTGCATCCGATAATTCCTCCCAAAGCCTCTGAGTCTTAATCATGTTATTTGCTCACTACCAGATGATGATCGTGATGACAGAAATGTCATCTCAATGGTTGATATCCTGGATGACTCTGCTCATAATCCTTGTAATTTTAGATTTCATGAATACTATCAGCTTCAATGGTGGTGTAAATGGATCTATCCATAAAAGTGATGGGTCATCACCCACGGTTGAATAGGTTAGCAGTGCAGGTGATCATTTTTGAAGACTTGGACTTGGAATTTCGAGAATCTGTTGCCAGAAGACTACTGGGAAGTGGAAAGTCTAAGTTTTTTTTTTTAATATGGCCAGTATCTAGACCCTTTTTTTTTTGGAATTTCTTTTGTATTTTTGTTCATTGCTTCTTTTATTGACTGTTGGCTTTTGTAAATTGTTTATTTTCACCATCTTACCACATAGAGTTTCCCTTGAATTCTATGGTGAATTTGTCTTGATGTGCATAGTTACTGTTGTGGATGAAGTACTAATTGACATTCTTTCCTGAATGTTTATTTGTCGGTTAGTTGATGAAAAACATTCATAAGTTTTATGCCTCTACCTTCACCATTATACAGCTCCTTGGTATAATTGTTGTAATTTCGGAGGTTGCACGGCAAATTTTCATTATTTTCATCCCTGCGATCGCAGCATGTCTTTGGTTACAACAATACTACATACCAGCTTTTTTTTTCGTATATATATTATGTTAATTCCTGTATATTAATGTTATTGGTCACAAAATCTGGGCTTCATCTATGCCATTCACTATGATTCCATAGATGCCAGCATATTAGTATAGTCTGATTCCAACATTTCTTATCTACTATTCATACCTGTTACAGTATGTTCCATCAGCATGCTCATGAGTATATTACTACTTATTTTATTACAGATAAAATATTTCATTACTGATCAAGTATTTCATTGGTGCCATAAGGTATACGTTTTATCAACTTGTTGTTGGACATTTCATCAACCAGATGTCGTGTGTAATGGTGTCAAGAATCTTGTCAATTAATGGTTGTGTACTTCAACAATGTGTTCACTTTCACTCATGCACTAATTATTATATAGTATATTCTCACCATCTCTATTTTTTTTTTAATATATATATATCTATATATATTTGGAATGTTCTGTGCACCGTGTGATCATGAGCACTTGTGCCATCCTTAAACCTTTTCTTATAGACACAAAAGCAATCCTAATCTAAGAAATGATTGGAATTATTGGTCATTCACGTATCTCTATCATTTGGTATTATTCTTATTCCATGTTTAGTTATTTATGGTTCAAACTTTTGAATAATCATTCGGGTACATTGATGCAGTTGTATTCAGCATGAACAAGTAGATCTAACATGCTATTACAAGATGAAGATGTTGCTATGGAGGATCACTTTTTTTTTTATCATATATCGCTAAACAACCACCCTTACCTATCACCATTTCACAATCAGGCAGTCTCTCACTCCACATCTACATAGCTACACTCACGTCTTCACTGCATGTCCATCACAACATATGCCTGCAGAACCATGGCATCTCATAGTTGCTGAATTGGCCCTCATAATACTCCTTGTTAACTGCACTCTGTTGAGAAACTCTGTTTTGATGTCACATAATATGATACACTGTCGTATTTGATTTTATATGATATGATAATATGTCCTCTTGAAAAATGTTATATTATGACTGAATATGTTTTGCCATAAATCTAACGAGTATTTGATGCAAGGATATCTCACCCAAAAAGGATGGAGACTTCCTGTTCAAGTACAACTAGTGCAATCATACTCCTTGAAAAAAAAGCTTGATGAGCCATGCATTCCTAAAGATCAACTGAAGAGATCGGCTACCTCAAGATGAAGATTTTTTTCTTCTTTAGAGTCATATGTAACAGAACCTTCAGGAACATGCATATTGCATATTACATACTCATTCATAAAAGCTATATCATAAAAGTATACGATAGTTTCAAAAAGCTCCTTTTTGAAAACTAATAATTGTACCTTCTTACAACCCTTTATGAAAAAGGTATTTTGACATGATTTTAAAATGTAATAATTGTACCTTACATCATATACAAGACAACATGAAAAGAAATGTAGGAAAAAGACAAAACATCAAATCGGCTACATAAAGAAAAACAAATATATTATGTTTTGAAAGGACTCTAGTTACCTTCTTTAAAGAAATGATTTTAAATATAGGAAAAAACAAAACATGAAATCGGCTACATAACAAATATAATATGTTTTGAAAAGACTCTAGTTACCATCTTTAAAGAAATGATTTCAAATATAGGAAAAAGACAAAACATGAAAATCGGCTACACAAAGAAAACAAATATAATAAAGGTTTTGAAAAGACTTTAGTTACCTTTTTACAAACCCATAGAATGTCGACTTACTTGAAGTCATCATTCTCTTTGTATAGCATTAAATACCTCCTGTAAGAAATCCTTGTTAAATATCCTTCTCAAGAACGTCGACTTTCTTGTAGTCCTCATTCTCTCTGAAGACTTTGAAAAACACAACATAAAGAAAACACTTGACATGACTATGTACAAATAAATATCTCAAAGCACTCATTGTACTTACACTCATTTAAAGTAAAGAAGTACTTATGTACCTCAAATCATTAATTAGGATAAAGACAAAACTACAATCCAACATTCAATGTACTATTGTAAGAAATAGACTTTTTACATAAAATATGTATTACCTAAAATACTACAACGACTAGTGTACCCCATATTTTACTTTTATGGAAAAATGCTTTCTCGAATTTCTCTAAAGATGTTTTTGAAATAACATAACATTTCACATCTCAAAAAGGCTACGATTTCAAAATGTAACGACTACTTTTTTAAAGCTATATAAACACACTCAAATAAACTATTCAACATGGAATGGACATGTGAGCTTACAACGAGAAAAATTCATATTCGATATTTGAAAAGAGAGCCTTGAAAAAGAAAGAGAAAAAGAAAAGAAAGAAAAGAGAAAAAGTCAAGTATATCTCTTTGACAAAGAGTATCCTCTGAGTGACAAACAGAACATTCTGAGAATCCTTCATTCGTGCATTCATATCATTCTGAAGGTTCTATAGGAAGTATTGTAACTCTGTTATTCACTGTTTTCCTTCTTTGTTGAAAGAAGTAGACCTCTGTGAAAGAGGGTGTTGCCCTTCTCTGTTGAGAGAAGAAGACCTCTGTGAAAGAGGGTGTTGTCCTTCTCTGTTGAGAGAAGAAGACCTCTGTGGAAGAGGGTGTGCCCCTTCTCTGTTGAGAGAAGAAGACCTCTGAGGAAGAGGGTGTTGTACTATTTATCCGGTGACTCGGATGTTATAGTGGAAAGCTCAAGTGGTTTGCTTGGGGACTGAATGTAGGTCTGGGTATTGACCGAACCAGTATAAATTATGTGTTTTATGTGTTGTGCCTTATTGCCTGATTATTTTATTTTATCGATCTTTATCATATTTCATTATTCACCCCCCCTCTAGTGAAATTTCATTTGGTATCAGAGCAGGTTTGCTGGTTTCGACATAACAAGTCTTACAGCACAAATGACATCTACATCTTATGCTCGTGATATTGAAAGTCAACACGCATCTCGTCCTCCTTTCTTCAATGGCTCCAACTATGGATACTGGAAGTGCAGAATGGCTATAGTTCTCAAATCCATAGATTTTGCTATATGAAAAATTGTTGAGCATCCATACACATCTTCATCCGTAGACTATAACTTATGGTCTGATGAAGAAAAGAAAATGGCAAACCTAAATGCAATGGCTATGAATGTCTTATATTGTGCCATTGATCAGAACGAATTCAATAGAATATCTATATGTGAATCTGCATATGATATTTGGCATTCTTTAGAAGTTATGCATGAAGGAACCAACAAAGTGAAAGAAGCCAAAATCTCATCTCTTGTCAGAAAATATGAGTTGTTCAAAATGAACAAAGATGAACCCATCACAGAGATGTTTACCAGATTCACCAACATCACCAACGATCTGAAATCTCTGGGTATAACATATTCCCAGACAGAAAAGGTGAAGAAAATCTTGAGATCTCTCACAACTGATTAGGAGAAAAAGACTACAGCTATTAAAGAAGCTCAAGATTTATCTAAGCTTACTCTTGACAACTTAATAGGCAATCTTATGGCCTATGAAGTCCACATGAAAGAAAGAAGGGAAGAAGAACAACCGATAAAGAAAACTCTAGCTTTCCCAGCTCTATCTGAGA
This sequence comes from Nuphar pumila, assembly GCF_984573655.1. Taxonomy (NCBI): domain Eukaryota; kingdom Viridiplantae; phylum Streptophyta; class Magnoliopsida; order Nymphaeales; family Nymphaeaceae; genus Nuphar; species Nuphar pumila. Next base: position 48,670,179 of record NC_143257.1, on the reverse strand, counting down.
ATGAAGACTCAGATAAAGAATCTGAAATTGCGCTACTAACCAGAAAATTGCAGCGCTTCATGAGAAGGAACCGGCTTCCAAACAAGCACAAGGAAAGAAAAGATCCTAAGGAAGATCCCATGTGCTATCAGTGTAATAAGCCAGGTCACTTAAGGCGTGACTGTCCCCTTCTCAAAAGAAAGTCCAAGACCGAGGAACCAAAGAAGAGGTTCTTTAAGAAAAAGGCTCTACATGCTCAATGGGATGACTCAGAACCATCCACCAATGAAGAGTTAAGTGATGATGAAGCCGAAACTGCAAACATGTGCTTCATGGCAAACGAAAGCTCTGTAAGTGAAATTTCTGATTTTTTCTTTTGAAGAACTTCTAGATGCTTTTCAAGAACTATTTGAAGAATCTAGAAAATTAAGCTTCAAAAATAAAACTTTAAAATGTGAAAATTTAGAGCTTTCCCCCAAAAATGAAAAACTCAGCAGTGAAAACTCTGAGTTGAAAAAGAAAAATCTTCTTATTACTTCTGAAATCTTATCTACTATCTTCAAGACTAAAAATCTGCAAGTAGAAATTTCAGAATTAAAAAGTAAAACTGAAAACCTTATGAAAACGGTTTTCAAGTTTACTAAAGGAAAAAAGAACTTGGATAAACTCCTATCTTCTCAAAAAGTCTCTTTCTACAAGAATGGTATTGGCTACTCTCATTTCAACAAGCCTTCTTGTATAAATCAAAAGACCACTTTTGTGAAAAATTCGTCTGAACCAAATAAGGAGTATTATAATGTTAATTTTTTTAACTCCTCTAAGGTTGTAGACAAACCCAAATCCAAATGGATATGGGTTCCAAGGTCTAACAAAAAGGGACCCGATTGGGTACCAAAAATAAATTTTACTTAATGATTTGCTGGCTCCAAACAAGAAGAACAGATGGATTCTAGACAGTGGATGTTCAAAACACATGACTGGACATTCAGACCTCTTGGCTGTTCTTCATAAAAAAGAAGGAGGAACCGTCACCTTTGGAGATAACAACAAAGGTTTGATAATAGGTATTGGTAAGATTGGAAATATAGATAAACCTCTTATCAAAGACGTTCTCCTGGTTAAAGGCTTAAAACATAATCTTCTAAGTATAAGTCAAATGTGTGATACAGGTTATAATATTAGCTTTAATCATAATGCTTGTCTTATAGCAGACACCAACGAAAATATTATCTTAAAAGGTATAAGAAAAAATAATATATATGAACTATATCTAGAAAACATCACAGAACATTGCCTCATAGCTAATAATGACTCTCAACATCTATGGCACATGAGAATGAGTCATGTCAATTCTAAATACATGTCTAAATTAGCTAAAGATAAGTTAGTACGTGGGTTACCCAAAATATCTTTCAAAAAGGATTATTTTTGTGATGCATGTCAATTAGGAAAACTGTCAAAATCTTCTTTCAAATCAAAAAATATCATTTCAAGCAAAAGACCTTTAGAGCTTCTCCACCTGAATCTTTTTGGTCCTTCTAGGGTAGCTAGTCATAATCACAACAAATACGTTTTTGTCATTGTAGATGACTACTCAAGATTTACTTGGGTGATATTTTTGAAAAACAAAAGTGACACGTTTTGTCAATTTGAAATTTTATGTAAAAAATTACAAAATGAAAAATCTTGTTCTATTGTTAAAATCCGTAGTGACCATGGAGGAGAATTTGAAAATGAACTTTTTGAAAATTTTTGTAACTTGCATGGTATTTCTCATAACTTTGCCTTTCCTAGAGCTGCACCTCAAAATGGTGTAGTAGAAAGAAAGAATAGAACCCTTCAGGAATCTGCTAGAACTATGCTCCAACACAATAATCTTGCTAAATCATTTTGGGCAGAAGCTGTTAATACTGCATGCTACATAACAAATAGAGTTTTCATTAGACCCTTATTAAATAAAACTCGCTATGAACTATTCTATGACAGAACTCCAAGAATAGACTACTTTAAAGTCTTTGGGTGTAAATGCTTTATCCTAAACACAAAAGATAGCCTAGATAAATTTGATGCTAAATCTATTGAAGGCATATTCTTAGGATATTCAAGTCATAGTAAAGCATACAGGGTTTTCAATAAGTGTTCTAAGTCTATTGAAGAATCTATGCATGTTAGTTTCTGTGAATCTATTGATCAATCTGTTCATAAGCAAACTAACGATGATGATGTTGAAAGTGCAGATTTATTTTTAGATAACACAACTAAGTCTAATGAAGATGATCATCAAAGAACATTTGTCGATATCAAAGATCATCCTCAAAAGCAGATTTTGGGAGAACTGACAAAGGGGGTTCAGACTAGAGCTCAGCTAGAACGGATTGCAAATATGGTATTCATTTCTCACCTTGAACCAAAGAAGATTGATGAAGCCATCATCGATGAGTTCTGGATGCTAGCCATGACTGAAGAACTGAATCAATTCCAAAGGAATGAAGTTTGGGATCTTGTACCAAGACCAAAGGATCATCCAATCATTGGGACAAGATGGATCTTCAAAAACAAGCTAGATGAAACAGGTAATGTTATAAGAAATAAGGCAAGACTAGTAGCTCAAGGATACAACCAGGAGGAAGGTATTGATTTTGATGAAACATTTGCTCCTGTTGCTAGACTTGAATCTATTAGAATGTTTTTAGCATATGCAAGCTATATGGATTTTAAACTGTATCAAATGGATGTTAAAAGTGCTTTTATAAATGGTTTTATAAATGAAGAAGTTTATGTAAAACAACCTCCAGGATTTGAAAATGAACAATATCCAAATCATGTTTTCAAACTCAAACGTGCTTTGTATGGTTTAAAACAAGCACCTCGTGCTTGGTATGATAGACTTAAAACCTTTTTGTTAAAAAATGGCTTTTCTGTAGGCAAAGCAGACTCTACATTATTTGTAAAAATAGTGAATAATCATACCCTAATTGTTCAAATATATGTAGACGATATCATCTTTGGATCATCTAACAACACTCTTTGGGAAGAATTTTCTAAGTCCATGCAGAAAGAATTTGAAATGAGTATGATGGGAGAACTCACCCACTTTCTCGGACTGCATATTAAGCAAACCAAGGATGGAGTTTTCATCAATCAGTCTAAATATGCTCGTGAACTTCTGAAGTGGTTCAACATGAACTCAACTGCTTCAAAATCTACTCCTATGAGCACTACTACTGTTTTGGACAAAGATGAAGATGGTAAGTCTGTTGATACAAAGGTATACCGAGGTATGATAGGATCACTTCTCTATTTAACTGCTAGCCGTCCAGATATTATGTTCAGTGTTTGCTTGTGTGCTAGATTTCAGTCAAATCCAAAAGAATCACATCTTAAGGCTGTAAAAAGAATAATGAGATATTTAAAAGAAACAGTTGATTTTGGATTATTCTATTCAAAATCCTCTACATTTGATCTAATCTCATACAACGATGTTGACTTTGCTGGAAGTAAATCTGACAGAAAAAGCACAAGTGGAACATGTCATATGCTAGGGCACTCACTAGTATCATGGTTCAGTAAGAAACAAAACTGTGTATCCTTATCAACTACTGAAGCTGAATACATTGCTGCTAGCATAGCTTGTACACAAGTTATCTGGATGAAACAAACCTTAAAAGATTTTGGTTTAAATTTTGAAAATACAACTATTTTCTGTGATAATACTAGTGCTATAAACTTATCTAAGAATCCTATTTTACACTCACGAACTAAGCACATTCAAATAAGACACCACTTCTTAAGAGAACAAGTCTTAAACAACATAATTAAACTGGAATTCATACCCACTAATCAATAGTTAGCAGACATATTCACTAAACCATTAAAACATGAAGACTTTACACGAATTAGAAGAGAACTAGGAATATGCAAACTGAGTGACTTATAAATTAATCACACTTATTATAATACTTCTTATAAGTTTTGTTAAAATCTTATTTTTTTCTTCTTATCGATTTTTGTTAGTCAAACTAGGTTTCCATATTCACGTACACTTTAAACTCTTATAAGACACATTCTTTTTGTCTTTCAACTTGTTATCTTTCAAGTACACATCCATTATGACTCCTTGTCCTATCTCCTTTCACTCATATCCATAAAAACTAATTATATTAAAAGCTATCATAACATTGTTCACATCACTCATCTCATAACTCCTTTATTATTTTTGTCCTTTTGTGAAAACCTCTCTTACGATAAATTGATTCACCCTCAACATGATAACATATTAGTTTATGAGAAATCTTGCTTTTCAAATTATTAGTTAAAATCGAATAATTTTTTTTGGTTCTTTTATCTTTTTTTTAAAGATCTAGTTGCTATGTTCTCACGTAAATTTTTACTATATCATTTGATATATCATAGATTACGTACACTCTATTATATCTCACGTAAATTTTTACTATATCATCTTTTATATCATAGCCTAAAGAACTATCTATTATCATCTCTTCATGCTTTACATCTTTTACAAAAAGTATTATAAAAACACTTGTACTCCACCCATTAGTACGTTTTGTATCACCTTTTTATCTCTCTCTATATATATATATTATACAAAGCTCCTTTTCATCCGTGACCATGACTCTCTCATATATTTTATATCTCTCTCCAATCGAGACTCATTAAAACCTTGTCCTTCATATTTTTTATTCTCATTAGTACCTTTAGTACTTTCTCTCTCTCATACGAATTGAGCCTCCATTCATGTCAATCCGTGTTTGTGACTTCTTTACTAGTTTAAAACTTAACTTTATTCTCTAAAAACTATGAACTTCCTCAAATCGAGTTTCTTTAAAAATATGTTTATCAAATAAACAATAATTCATGTCAATCATAACTTTATTTTATGTCTTTTATCTCATGACTTTTTTTTACTTCTTATCCTACTCGAAAATCCATATATGTCATCTTACTTTTCTCTATGACAACTCTCACTCCTTCCACGCATATCCATAAAAATATTTCTTATCTAAGCAATTATTACTCTTCACTCATGAATATCTTTTTGTCTCATCATCTCTCTTACCACTATTCATAGTCAAAGTGTGTCCCTCTCATATTTACGTATACTCATAAAAATTACAAATGTGAAGACACATTAATCATGACAAAATTTTTTAAGGCATTCTTTTCTTTCAAAAATGTCTTATCTTTCAAACTACATATCCGTATCACCCTTCTTTATATCTATTCATTCTTTTTTTCCACGCATATGAAAATATATACTTATTAAATAACAAATTATTGCCTCTCACTCACTCATCTTTGTTTGTCTTTTTCCAAAATCACTCTTCACGAAATTGGAATGCTTCCACATCAAGTAATATCATGTAGAAAAAGTTGTTTGTTTTATTAGGCCATTATTTTCTTCACTCTCTTCAATATGACACTCCATACTCAATTCATGACATTTCTCACTACTCGATAAACTCTCCCATAGTATATTTGTTCAAATCTATGTCCTTCTTAACATACATACCAATATAATACACTATCTTCCACCATTGATTTGATTTGTCATTCACAAGCTCCTAAACTTACAACTCACGAATTTCCTTATTCAAACTACAATCCAAAAATCATTCACTTCCATTGTTATTCAATTATTGTCACAATTATTTTTTCTCTTCTATTTAATCGATTGGTTCATTCCTCACCAATACCACTCGTATCTCACTATCTTCATACATACTTTCAAACTCGTTCCTCCTATCTCAACTCCCTTTTGCAATGACTTCCTCTTCAAACTCTGCAATCACTACCGCAGATCTAAGGTATCCAGATCTTTTTCATGACTATAACTTACTTTGTTCTCGACCAATTCATGAAGGAAAGTTGGTTCACTATGAAGACTTCATGCTATTTGATTTAGACAGCTCTCTCCCCGAACTCAAACACCTACTAGAATCTTCATCCCAAACTGCCTACTATCCTGAACTCGTTCGGCTATTCTATACAAACTTTTCTTCTGATCATGAACAAACTACCATCACCACCAAAGTACGCGGACGCCTGATGTTCTTCGATGCTTCCGACCTAGGTAGAATTCTAAAGCTTCCTTCCACCGGCACAGACCTCAACAACATAGTACCAATCGAACGATCGGTACTTCGAAAAATTCTTCTCTGCACCAACTGCTTCCAACTTCCCTAGCACATGAGGAATCTCCAACTTCATGCTCAACTGCTTGCCCAGATTCTTCTCCACAATATCTATCCCAAGCCTCCACGCAAGGGATTAGTACCAAGAAAAATCCCTCTCCTTCTCTGCGCAATTTTTTCCTCTACTCCGATAAACTGGTCCAACATTCTTTTCGACCTTTTTATTCGTTATAAAAAATTCCAGCCTCTTCTTTTCGGGTGTTTTATAACTCCCATTCTAAAAATACTTCAAAGTACCCCTTCACAACGAAGTTATCCTCCATCCCTCTCAGGTCCTCGATGCTACTTCCTTCAATCTCAGGTCCCTGCACCTGTCCGGCTCTGATGAAGATGCACCAACATCCAACAGCTTATCTTTTAGACTATACTAGCTGTACTTTATTTGGTCTGTAATAACTTTTCATTACTTTTGATATGTAATAACTTTACATTGTTTTGTAATAACTCTCTTACTCTGATCCCTTCCTTTTTGTCTATGACAAAGGGGGAGAAAACCTGTCTCCATTATTAGAGAAATACTCTCTTTAAACATTTTTCAATATTTTATAATATTATTATTTCTACGCATAATGTCTTTTTGACAGGGGGAGCATATTTGTCATCATCAAAAAGGGGGAGAATGTTGAGAAACTCTGTTTTGATGTCACATAATATGATACACTGTCGTATTTGATTTTATATGATATGATAATATGTCCTCTTGAAAAATGTTATATTATGACTGAATATGTTTTGCCATAAATCTAACGAGTATTTGATGCAAGGATATCTCACACAAAAAGGATGGAGACTTTCTGTTCAAGTACAACTAGTGCAATCATACTCCGTGAAGAAAAAGCTTGATGAGCCATGCATTCCTAAAGATCAACTGAAGAGATCGACTACCTCAAGATGAAGATTTTTTTCTTCTTTAGAGTCATATGTAACAGAACCTTCAGGAACATGCATATTGCATATTACATACTCATTCATAAAAGCTATATCATAAAAGTATACGATAGTTTCAAAAAGCTCATTTTTGAAAACTAATAATTGTACCTTCTTACAACCCTTTATGAAAAAGGTATTTTGACATGATTTTAAAATGTAATAATTGTACCTTACATCATATACAAGACAACATGAAAAGAAATGTAGGAAAAAGACAAAACATCAAATCGGCTACATAAAGAAAAACAAATATATTATGTTTTGAAAGGACTCTAGTTACCTTCTTTAAAGAAATGATTTTAAATATAGGAAAAAGACAAAACATGAAATCGGCTACATAACAAATATAATATGTTTTGAAAAGACTCTAGTTACCATCTTTAAAGAAATGATTTCAAATATAGGAAAAAGACAAAACATGAAAATCGGCTAAACAAAGAAAACAAATATAATAAAGGTTTTGAAAAGACTTTAGTTACCTTTTTACAAACCCATAGAATGTCGACTTACTTGAAGTCATCATTCTCTTTGTATAGCATTAAATACCTCCTGTAAGAAATCCTTGTTAAATATCCTTCTCAAGAACGTCGATTTTCTTGTAGTCCTCATTCTCTCTGAAGACTTTGAAAAACACAACATAAAGAAAACACTTGACATGACTATGTACAAATAAATATCTCAAAGCACTCATTGTACTTACACTCATTTAAAGTAAAGAAGTACTTATGTACCTCAAATCATTAATTAGGATAAAGACAAAACTACAATCCAACATTCAATGTACTATTGTAAGAAATAGACTTTTTACATAAAATATGTATTACCTAAAATACTACAACGACTAGTGTACCCCATATTTTACTTTTATGGAAAAATGCTTTCTCGAATTTCTCTAAAGATGTTTTTGAAATAACATAACATTTCACATCTCAAAAAGGCTACGATTTCAAAATGTAACGACTACTTTTTTAAAGCTATATAAACACACTCAAATAAACTATTCAACATGGAATGGACATGTGAGCTTACAACGAGAAAAATTCATATTCGATATTTGAAAAGAGAGCCTTGAAAAAGAAAGAGAAAAAGAAAAGAAAGAAAAGAGAAAAAGTCAAGTATAGCTCTTTGACAAAGAGTATCCTCTGAGTGACAAACAGAACATTCTGAGAATCCTTCATTCGTGCATTCATATCATTCTGAAGGTTCTATAGGAAGTATTGTAACTCTGTTATTCACTGTTTTCCTTCTTTGTTGAAAGAAGTAGACCTCTGTGAAAGAGGGTGTTGCCCTTCTCTGTTGAGAGAAGAAGACCTATGTGAAAGATGATGTTATCCTTCTCTGTTGAGAGAAGAAGACCTCTGTGGAAGAGGGTGTGCCCCTTCTCTGTTGAGAGAAGAAGACCTCTGAGGAAGAGGGTGTTGTACTATTTATCCGGTGACTCGGATGTTATAGTGGAAAGCTCAAGTGGTTTGCTTGGGGACTGAATGTAGGTCTGGGTATTGACCGAACCAGTATAAATTCTGTGTTTTTTGTGTTGTGCCTTTTTGCCTGATTATTTTATTTTATCGATCTTTGTCATATTTCACTATTCACCCCCCCTCTAGTGGAATTTCACACTCCACCATTTGCATGCTGCCACTTGCACCAGCACCCGGCAGCTATACCTTTCCCACTTTCTATATTTTTTTGTAGCCACATTACTCTTTCATTTCACCCACATTTCTGCACCCAGCAGCACTTATTCTACCACACTTAAAATTATCACATAGTTGCCATTCATATTGTCTCCTGCAAGCATTTCACTCTTCACAAATTATATTTTCATATTCACTAACCTCCTGCAACATTTACACTATTGCTGCACTCTTCTTACCTACTGTCACCATAGTAGCAGGTTCTACACTTTGTTGTACATCATATCAGCCACTGTAGCAGCAAATCCTATAGTCGCGAGGTGGAGGCGGCAGCAAGTGTAAAAGTTGAGGTAAGCATGTACATTTTTTTTTATTACCTTGCCATTTACCAATAGCATTGTGGGCCCAGGATGATCATTTCAATATGTTATACAATCTCTGGGGATGGTGTACCTGTACTGAAATGTATATGATTAAATGGCCATGATTCAATATGTTTGATTCATAATTCAGTCTGCGTGATAATCTAATAGATTGTGCTTATGTTAATCCTATGTTTATGTACATAGCATGTATATGAACCCAAATTAACGTCGGATTTGGATCTTTGTATAGTGGTTCAGCAGAAGACAAGTCTTGATCACATTATTAGGAAAGGTAAATGGGGTGTTTCAATAGTTAGAAGTCATTAAGGTTGAAGACATTACCTTAAGATATTTTCATCATAATAGCTTTGCATATTTGCAATTCTTACCATATCCCCTACCACTTACCTGTCAGTTGGTGCCACCCAAATGTCATCTAACAACACTTGGTGTTTTCATTGTATATCACTGGACAGTCACACAAGTGTTTCGTTTCCCCTTTGCATCATTTTCATATCATGATCATGTGTTACTTCCTTAGCCATCACAATGCATGCTAGATAAAGCAATAGCTTTACCATGTTCCCTCACACAAAATTTTGTACCCTTGCCATTCACCTACTGGTGATAACATACCATTATCCACCTGTGGTAGTATATTAGCTCCAGCTAGTTCACCCTTGTTTATAGCCATTAGGTTATCCTTGTGTTTGTTAGTGCATGTTAGTTTAGACCTTTATGTCACCATCTTCCATGGGTATTCATTGTCCCGCTACTATAGGCATTGTTGCTGCTATCTCATACTCAACCATGGATCCTATTAATCAGTCAAGTTTTTCTAATGACAATGTTGTGAGAACAAGAATTTCTCTGCAACAAATTTACCAAACAAAGCCATGGCAGGTATCAACTGTCCAATGATGGTTGTGTTTCATCTTTCCCCAGGAATGCTTGTTGCTGCATTTTCCAGGATCAGCAGAACCTCCATACACATCACCCATCTCCACTTTCACACTAACACTCATCTGTAGGTCCGCTGGCTGAAACATATTGTTTCTATTTCCAGCACCTTTACCATTTGCAGCAGCAACCATACCTCCTTCCCATTTACAGCATATCCAGCATTTTTCTGTGCCCTATTACACCACAAACTGTCTTTTCACAGTTATGTTTCATGTACTTCCAATAGCCGGGCATCATCCATGATGTAGCACACACCACCTATCCACTATGCACATCACACATTTACTTGCCATGGCATATGTATCATATGCATACACAACCATACTTCATCACTGTTCACATATTTAGCAACCCCTATGATTGCTATGCTCTACCTGATATGCAAAAGCCACCGATACCTCTGGCTTTATACCTTTTTTCACTATAGCATTCTCATCCACCTGCATTGAGTGTATGTCATTAGGTGATATATATATATGTATGTATATAAATATATATATGAATATATATACATGTATACGTATATATGTATATATATGTATGTATTCGTATGTATGTATGTGTATATAGGTATACATGTATATATCCATGTCGGCATGTATGTCATTGTTCATCCCTTCATCATATATATCTTGGTACATGAGCATTTTACCATTGACATCTGTGTGATATATGCGAACTTCTTCCATTCTTTTCATATTAACCCAGTTGTTTTGCAGGAAACCTGTGGAATATGTCGTTACTTGGAATTGTAAATTCAATTTTATGTAATAGTTAGATATTAATGAGAATTTGTATCTCCTGTTTTAGATAGAATGAATGAGCATGTAAATATCAGGAATTATCCATTGTCATATCATTCTTCCCTTTTGTTTCAAATTCTCACAATGGTGAAACACGAATGGCATGTACACCATTTCGTAAGAGGTAATAAATTCTAAGTCGATGATTTACATCAATGGCCATAGTCAGGATGTAAACAAGACTAAGGATCTTTATCTCTTATAAAATAACACTGGACCCACACTGGATCCTCTTCAAAATCATCATATTTTCAAATATTTCCTTCTTTTATTAGAGTTTAACTTAAAATTGGCTCAAAATATATACCAATGACCATAGTCAGGGTATATTGAGAGTTAATTTCATTTCAAACTCTATAAAAGCACAAAAATATGCTTTATTCTTCACCTGAATTTAAATACAGATCATTATATAATACATTCAATGACAATAGTCAAGGATGTATTATATTTTCAATCTTATTTCAATTCACGTAAAGAATGAAATATGATTTTCAAAACCCAATCTAAAATTCTTTAAATTCATTCATCACTTAGGATAGAATTGCATCATGTTTTCAAAAATTCCTTTTTCAAAACTCCAAGTGATGTAAATATCTTCTTCAAATCACTCTTCAATTCTTGTAAAATCCAATTCATCTTTTCATTTTCAAATCTATTTCATTTCCAATCTCGAAGTTCAATTTAACTTTGAGATTCCAAATTCATTTTATATTCAAAACTTCAATCAAATTCAAAGTTCAAATTAACTTTGAAATTTCTGATTCATCTTCAAATTCAAAACCAAGTTTATTTTTTATCTTCAAATTCAAAATCAAAGTTTGAAATTGATTATGAATCTCAAAGCTTGACCCTTCCTAAATTTTAAATTTAATCTGGGTTTTCAAAACCCAGATCCATTTTCAAAAGTCCCATTGGGACTTTCAAAATCTAAAATCCTAGGATCCATAATCCAATTTTACCTTGGATCTCAGACTTCAGATCCAAAATTTCCTTTAGGATCCAGAATCCAATTTCACCTTGTATCTCAGACTTCAGATCCAATTCCGTTTTAGGATCCAGAATCCAATTCCATCTTGGATCTCAGACTTCAGATCCAAATCCATTTTAGGATCCATAACCCAGTTCTACTTTGGATCTCAGACTTCAGATCCAAAATTCATCTTAGGATCCAGAGTCCAACTCTATCTTGGATCTCAGATTTCAGATCCTAAATTCATTTTAAGATCCAAAATCCATTTTTAGGATTCAGAATCCAATTCCATCTTGGATTCAGATCTTGGATTCCAAATCTTGGATCCAATCCTATTTAGGATCTAAAATCCAAATTCCATTCCCAGCTCTAAATTTCAAATCCAATTTCATTTTCAGATCTCATCTGAACTTCCTAAATCCATTTGTATCTTTTACCATTTGGATTTCTCGAATCCATCCTGATTTCATATCTTAAATTCAATTTCACTTTCAATTTTATCTCGTTTCCTAAATCCAAGTTCAAAGTCCATCTTCTAAACCTTGAAGATTTCCTTTCTTTCCCCTTTATCTCAGTTTTAAAATATTCTCTTTCCAAAATCAAGATTTATTCTCCCAACCCTAAAATTACTTCAAAGACTCTATCTCAAATTCTAAGTTAGATTCAATCATTTCTTCACTCTCTTACCAAGTCCATCCCAAAATACTTGGAAATTTTTAAAACATCTTTCAAAAAGAGCATACATCCTTGCATTGCACAAGCATGATTCTTTGTGCAATGAGATCTTTAGGATAAATTCTTAGATGATATTTAGGCAAAGCAAAAGGCATAGATTCGATCCTTGGTTCGATTACCTCTGGTAAAGGCACCAGGAACGGTCGAACCTCGTACCGACGAGCGAATCCCGTCTCTCCATTTTCCCGCAAATATTTTCAAAAACGGAGGCAAGTTATTTGCTAAATATTTTCAAATTAAGGTCAAGTGAGACCCCGCAAAAGAGTTCCTCTCTTATTTTTCTTCCTTTAAAAAGGAGGAAAATAGAGGTTAGAAAAGGAAAGAGAAGGAAGAGAGAGAAACCACAAGAGAGGAAAAATTTTGCGATGATCACAGTTTTGGCGACCGTGATGGGACCCGTCTTCGTCCGGTTGAATCTATGCCTTTTTCTTTTGCTTTGATATTATCTAAGTCTTTATTCTTCAAATGTCAGCTTCATTTCCATGCAAACCTTAGGAGCCTAGATTCTGTCCTAAGTTGACATCATTGCATATAGGATCTAAGTATGGTTTGGTAGGACCATATTGAGGAGATTATTCCATGTTCACATTAGACTTAGGTCTTAAATACAACTCTCCTCAATTTTAGGGATTGAATGCAAACAATGTATACAAGTGTATGCTTCTTTTCATTTAAATCTATCTCTTTAGGACTTGCATTAGAGCCTTCTGAATTTATTGCATGTTGAACATGTTTTTGAAAACATCCCTACCTATATTGTCCCAGTCTTCACGTTGTTGGGCTGTCTCACTGAACCATAGTTCGGAAGAGAGCCTCACAACCGGACCACTTATTTGGGTTCACACCCCTCTACCACGTACCTAAGGGCCATAGTCTGAGGTATATCGGTAGGTGCTCAAGGATGTTGGGAAGCCATTACCTTAGAATCAGAGAGATATCTTATATGCCACGTACTTCAAGCGTTGGCTTGAGTATATCGGCATACCTTTATTGGAATCAGATGATCTCAACCATAGAGTTAGGATTAAGGACCTACAAGCCATTTCAAATATTGCATTTAGAGTCAGCCTTTAGGGAATGCTGTGTGCATATCCTTGTTTGTGTGGTTTTGGTTATGCAATGTCTCTCATGATTTGTTATATATGTATATATATATCAAACCTTTCCAAAACCCTGGGTGTATTATTCAAAATTTCCCTTTATTTTCAAAAAAACCTAGGTGTATTTTTCCTCTTTTCCTGATTTCTTTAAATTCTTTTCTGATCCTGCCTGCAATTTTTCCAATTTTTCAAAAATTTACCATCTATTATTCTAAAATTTTCTTCTACGTATCTTCTAAATCTATTTTGTAACAAAAATCTCTTTCATCAAGAGATGTCCTTTTAATCATATTCTAAATTGTTTATTTCTTCTCATGGGGAAATAATACGATTGTTGTGACTCTTGTGCGGACTTAATCCCTAGTAGTGTGATATCTCTTTGTCAATTTGATTTATTCTTTTATCAAAGTTACCTCCAAAATCTTTCTAAAAGGGTCCCATTCTGCCCTGCAGAGAGAGCATTTGGTATTAACGGATGGTTCAAACTAAGATCAAAGACCACACCAGTTAGAAGCAAGAATTAAGAAATGGACTCTCAGAGGTTTGCCAGAGAAGGAGTTCAGGACAACCAGAGTGAGATTGATCTTGCTATATATCGGTTGTTCAAAAAGATGATGGTTGAGATATTATCCGAGCAGGCTCAAGCCAGTTTTGGAAAAGCTCCCACCAAGGAAGAGGCACCTATCACCTTCCCAATGAGCAAGCACAACGATGGCAGTGCAGAAAGTTCTAAAACCAGCAGGGGCAGCAACAAAGGCAACCCAGGCAATCAAAACAGCAATTTGGAGTCATCTAGAAACCAGAAGGGAAAGTTCAGCAGAAATCAAAATGAACCGCTTCAATCCAGCCCTCCGTAGAAGGAGAAGAATCAGGGAGAGCCAAAACGCAAAGATTGGAGCAGTAACTGAGATTTCACTCCCTTGGATGAGCCGCTGGATAAAGTTCTCGAATACATGTTGACCAAGAGATTGGTCAGGCTCCCAAAAGCCACGAGTCCTTCCACTATCTTAGGAAAATACAAGAACCAATTCTGTAAATTCCATCGGACGACTGGACATGACACTGATCATTGCTTTGTCTTCAAAAATATTATTCAAGACTGCATTGATAAGAATCTTTTCATTGAAGACGAAGAAGAAAAGTGCTTGATCCCCCTAACCAAGCATGCTCAGTCTAGCTTTCAGGAAAGGGACAGCTCTCGACAAAAATCAGGCAAGCCAAAGGAGACAAAGCATGATGGCTGGAGTTACGATCGCGAATTTTCCCCTTTAGGTCAACCAATCGAGGAGGTTCTCGAATACCTGCTCACGGAAGATATGATCAAACTTCCCAGGAGAGTTGATCCTTTGGTCACCATGGGAAAATGGAAAGAGTCTTTTTGCAAATTTCATCAAGTAAGGGGGCACGATGCAGAGCATTGCTTCGTCCTCAAAAACATCATACAGGATTTCATCGACAAAGAAATTTTGATACCAGAGGAAGGAAGGGAGCAACCTGCAGTTCCAACCTAGACTCTTCCGGATCACCCGAAGAATTGATAAAGCCAAAGTTTCATGCTTTTGTCTCTTTTTGTTAGTCATCTTGTAGGGGCAAGTCAGCTCAGCCTTCTATGGATCGTTTCCTTTCTAAAGTTCTTGTAAATATTCAGTTTTTGTCATCAAAACCTTTGCTTATCAATGAAATGTCAAGTTTCTTTATATCTTTGATATTCAAATACTTCCTTCTTTTGCCATGCTGAGGCATTTAAATTCCTGTTCTTTTTAGAATGTGGGACAATCCCGACATCATTCATGAGAGAAACGATATTACCTATGAGGGGTTTTTTCGAAAAACATGAAATTTTGAAAGTCTTCATAACCAAAGAGTTCAAATATTCTTTGGTCCAACCTTCTTCAAAAATCAACCCTTGTGTTGATTAGATTTTCCAAAAATGGGTTTCTAACCAAAATCAACCCTTGTGTTGACTAAATTTTCCAAAAAATATGTTTCAAACCATTATCAACCCTCGTGTTGATCATGTTTTCCAAAAATGGGTTTCGAACCATTATCAACCCTCGGATTGATCAGATTTTCCAAAAATAGGGTTCCTTTTTGAACCATCATCAACCCTCGTGTTGATCTTATTTTCCAAAGATTGGTTTTTAAACATTATATTCAAAGATCAAACCTTGTGTTGGTCCTATCTTTTAAAAATTGATTTCAAAACATTATATTTAAAGATCAACCGTTATGTTGGTCTTACCTTCCAAAAATTGGTCTTCAAATCATTATATTCAAAGATCAAATCTTGTGCTGGTCTTCCAAGATTGGTTTCAAATCATTATATTCGAAAAAAAAAAAATCAACCCTTACGTTGATCTTATTATTAGTTTCAAACTGTTATTTTTAGAAATCAAATCTGTTGTTGATCGTCTTTTTCAAAAATTAGATTTTCAAACCATTGCCTTCAAAAATTGACCCTCATGATGATCTCTCATGTTTGATTTGAAGGATCAGTCCTCGCACTGATCATTCTTCTTAAGGTAGATTTTCTTCCCAAAAATGATTTTTGGGTTATCTTTAAATGAACATTTCCCTTTCAAGATCCCGTATGCAGGCAGGATTAGACAAACTCTTTTTCAAAAAATCTTCTCAATTTTTCAGTTAATCTTGTTATCTTTATTAGTTGCATTCATTTCATTTTCCAATTTAATCAAATTTTCATCAATTTCTATCAATTTTTTTCAAGTTTTATCAATTTTTCATCAATTTCATTTAATTTTATCAATTTTATTTAATTTTATCAATTTTATTCTTTCACATAATCCCTTCAGGTTAAGGGATATACCTAATGCCTCCTTTCCATGAGGTATTCTTTTATTCTTTATCCTTTCAGGTTAAGGGATAAACCTGACCCTCGTTGTCCGAGGTGTACCCTTTCAGGTTAAGGGATAAACCTGACCCTCGTTGTTCGAGGTGTTCCCATTGAGGATAAGGGATAATCCTGAAACCCCTCATAGGAGCAACAAGGCTACCTGTGAGAATTCTTTTCAAAAACAAAGTTTTTATAAATTTATTCCATTTTCTTCGCTGTTATAAATTTTATTCTTTACCCTTTCAGGTTAAGGGATAAACCTGAACCCTCGTTGTCCGAGGTGTACCCTTTCAGGTTAAGGGATAAACCTGACCATCGTTGTCCGAGGTGTTCCCATTCAGAATAATGGATAATCCTGAAACCCCTCATAGGAGCAACAAGGCTACCTGTGAGAATTCTTTTCAAAAACAAAGTTTTTATAAATTTATTCCATTTTTCTTCGCTGTTATAAATTTTATTCTTTACCCTTTCAGGTTAAGGGATAAACCTGACCCTCGTTGTCCGAGGTGTACCCTTTCAGGTTAAGGAATAAACCTGACCCTCATTGTCCGAGGTGTTCCCATTCAGGATAAGGGATAATTCTGAAATCCCTCATAGGAGCAACAAGGCTACCTGTGAGAATTCTTTTCAAAAACAAAGTTTTTATAAATTTATTCCATTTTTCTTCGCTGTTATAAATTTTATTCTTTTCCCTCTCAAGATAAGGGATAAACCTGACCCTCGTTGTCCGAGGTGCTCCCATTCAGGATAAGGGATAATCCTGAAACCCCTCGTAGGAGCAATACTGCTACCTATGAGGATTCTTTTGTAAATACAAGTTTTATCAATCTTTATTGATTTTCTAGATTTATATCAATTTTTCTTCATTAAATTTTCTTAAATTCTATTCTTTTTGCCATTCAGGATAAGGGAAAATCCTGAAACCCCTCGTAGGAGCAATAACGCTATCTATGAGGATTCTTTTGTAAATACAAGTTTTATTAATCTTTATTGATTTTCTAGATTTATATCAATTTCTCTTCATTAAATTTTCTTAAATTCTATTTTTTTCCCATTCAGGATAAGGGATAATTCTGATACCCCTCATGGGAGCACCGCTGCTGCCCGTGAAAATTCTTTTTCAAAATAAATTTTCGATAAATTTCATTAAATTATCCTCCATTTTTATAAATTTTATTCTTCTTCAGGTTAAGGGATAAACCTGAATTATTTCTCATAAATTCCTCAAGTCACATCAAATTTTATTCTATACTCCTTCAAGATAAGGGAAAATCCTGAAGATGTCATAAATAGATTCGTATCTTAGGCCATCTTGGGTCAAGGGTCTCGAATGAATCTCCCATCTTCTTCATTGTCAGAATCTATTCATACATTTGGTCAATCCTTTTAAAATCCGACTCTTGGGTAGAAATTATTTCCTTCCTATCTAAGTTTCGACTGAGGTTTTTGTTCTTCCATTTTTTTTTTATTTTATAGATCCGGGTTCCGACTCGGGTTTTTCCTTTTTATATATCGTTTGAAGTTTCGAGTTCCGACTCGGACTTCCTATCAGATTCAACGCTTGTGTTGGAACCGATCGTGCCCTTGAAGATTCGAGTTTTTCAAAACTCGAGTTCTTTCATTTTTATCATTATTTTAAAGATCTGGGTTCCAACTCAGGTTTTTCCTTTTTATATATATCGTTTGAAGTTTTGAGTTCTGACTCAGACCTCCTATCGGATTCAACGCTTGTGTTTGAACCGATCGTGCCCTTGAAGATTCAAGTTTTTCAAAACTCGGGTTCTTCCATTTTTATCATTATTTTAAAGATCCAGGTTCCGACTCAGGTTTTTTCCTTTTTATATATATCGTTTGAAGTTTCGAGTTCCGACTCAGACTTCCTATCGGATTCAACGCTTGTGTTGGAACCGATCGTGCCCTTGAAAATTTGAGTTTTTTAAAACTCGGGTTCTTCCATTTTTATCATTATTTTAAAGATCCGGGTTCCGCCTCAGGATTTTCCTTTTTATATATCGTTTGAAGTTTCAAGTTTCGACTCGGACTTCCTATCAGATTCAATGCTTGTGTTGGAACCGATCGTGCCCTTGAAGATTCGAGTTTTTCAAAACTCGGGTTCTTTCATTTTTTTATTATTATTTTAAAGATCCGGGTTCCGACTCAGGTTTTTCCTTTTTATATATCGTTTGAAGTTTCAAGTTTCGACTTGGACTTCCTATCGGATTCAACGCTTGTGTTGGAACCAATCGTGCCCTGGAAGATTCGAGTTTTTCAAAACTCGGGTTCTTCCATTTTTATCATTATTTTAAAGATCAGGGTTCTGACTCAGGTTTTTCCTTTTTATATATATCGTTTGAAGTTTCGATTTCTGACTCGGACTTCCTATCGGATTCAACTCTTGTGTTGGAACCGATCATGCCCTTGAAGATTCGAGTTTTTTCAAAACTCGGGTTCTTCCATTTTTATCATTATTTTAAAGATCCGGGTTTCAACTCGGGTTTTTCCTTTTTATATATCGTTTGAAGTTTTGAGTTCTGGCTCAGACCTCCTATAGGATTCAACGCTTGTGTTGGAACCAATCGTGCCCTTGAAGATTCAAGTTTTTCAAAACTCGGGTTCTTCCATTTTTATCATTATTTTAAAGATCCAGGTTCCGACTCGGGTTTTTTCCTTTTTATATATATTGTTTGAAGTTTCGAGTTCCGACTCAGACTTCCTATCGGATTCAACACTTGTGTTGGAACCGATCGTGCCCTTGAAGATTCGAGTTTTTCAAAACTCGAGTTCTTTCATTTTTATCATTATTTTAAAGATCTGGGTTCCAACTCAGGTTTTTCCTTTTTATATATATCGTTTGAAGTTTTGAGTTCTGACTCAGACCTCCTATCGGATTCAACGCTTGTGTTTGAACCGATCGTGCCCTTGAAGATTCAAGTTTTTCAAAACTCGGGTTCTTCCATTTTTATCATTATTTTAAAGATCCAGGTTCCGACTCAGGTTTTTTCCTTTTTATATATATCGTTTGAAGTTTCGAGTTCCGACTCAGACTTCCTATCGGATTCAACGCTTGTGTTGGAACCGATCGTGCCCTTGAAAATTTGAGTTTTTTAAAACTCGGGTTCTTCCATTTTTATCATTATTTTAAAGATCCGGGTTCCGCCTCAGGATTTTCCTTTTTATATATCGTTTGAAGTTTCAAGTTTCGACTCGGACTTCCTATCAGATTCAATGCTTGTGTTGGAACCGATCGTGCCCTTGAAGATTCGAGTTTTTCAAAACTCGGGTTCTTTCATTTTTTTATTATTATTTTAAAGATCCGGGTTCCGACTCAGGTTTTTCCTTTTTATATATCGTTTGAAGTTTCAAGTTTCGACTTGGACTTCCTATCGGATTCAACGCTTGTGTTGGAACCAATCGTGCCCTGGAAGATTCGAGTTTTTCAAAACTCGGGTTCTTCCATTTTTATCATTATTTTAAAGATCAGGGTTCTGACTCAGGTTTTTCCTTTTTATATATATCGTTTGAAGTTTCGATTTCCGACTCGGACTTCCTATCGGATTCAACTCTTGTGTTGGAACCGATCATGCCCTTGAAGATTCGAGTTTTTTCAAAACTCGGGTTCTTCCATTTTTATCATTATTTTAAAGATCCGGGTTTCAACTCGGGTTTTTCCTTTTTATATATCGTTTGAAGTTTTGAGTTCTGGCTCAGACCTCCTATAGGATTCAACGCTTGTGTTGGAACCAATCGTGCCCTTGAAGATTCAAGTTTTTCAAAACTCGGGTTCTTCCATTTTTATCATTATTTTAAAGATCCAGGTTCCGACTCGGGTTTTTTCCTTTTTATATATATTGTTTGAAGTTTCGAGTTCCGACTCAGACTTCCTATCGGATTCAACACTTGTGTTGGAACCGATCGTGCCCTTGAAGATTCGAGTTTTTCAAAACTCGGGTTCTTCCATTTTTATCATTATTTTAAAGATCCGGGTTCCGACTCAAGTTTTTCCTTTTTATATATCATTTGAAGTTTCGAGTTCCGACTCGGACTTCCTATCAGATTCAACGCTCGTGTTGGAACCGATCGTGCCCTTGAAGATTCGAATTTTTTAAAACTCGGCTTCTTTCATTTTTATCATTATTTTAAAGATCCGGGTTCCGCCTTGGGTTTTTCCTTTTTATATATCGTTTGAAGTTTCGAGTTCGGACTCGGACTTCCTATCGGATTCAACGCTTGTGTAACGCTTCGGATTTTCAAAACAAAGCTAAGTTAAAATTTTCATGAATTTCTTTTTTTTCTTCTTTGCAACGGAACTTAGAAAAACTTTTAGCAGCGGAATCAGACGATAATGAGTCGTCAGTTTTAGAAAACTCCAAGCACGTTGCAGGTATGTGGTCAAGCAACTCATTGACCACCATAGTGTTCCATTTTATCGAAAACACATGTTTATTACAACACTACTGCTTAGAAAAACAGTGTAGGTTCAATAAAAGGAAGCAGTACAACTCTGTCTAGAGAAACCCTGGAACTCGATGCCGCCTTGCTCCGCATATCGCCACGCAGGTCCAACACCTGAAATCCCCATTAAACGGGGTCAAAACCACTAATGGTCTGGTAAGCAAGCAAACATGCGTCCATTCAACTCAAGCACATACGATGACCACTCAGGGTCGTAGTTCGTAATAACAACGCTCAAGCCTCCAAGACTTAGTCTATATCGCAAGAGCCTCCTCAGGGCTATGAGTTGAACATTCGCTCAAGTCTTCACGACTTAGCCATGACCTCTTCCGGGTCTCAAAGTGATGTATAGCTCAAGTCTTTATACTTGGCACATCCATATCCCACGCATCTAAGGACAACTCCTTGAGCTTCGCTTAGTCGTGCGGATACAACACGGGTCTTTGCCCAGTCGGTCCAGTAGTATATCGAACATGATACCTTCACAAAGGTTATGCAGGACTGTCTCAACAATGGTCATCCACGCATACATTCAAGCATCGCTGAACCTAAGCTAATGCATTGTTTCGATATTTAACATCTTTCACCCTTGGTACGCGAGTGAAGCATTGTCCGGGCATCAACACGACGTTCTGGGGGTTGATTATTCTATGTATTTTAGATACCCCAGAGGCCTGTTGACCCTATTCATAGTAGGGCAGTGTGTTTCAACTGGGAGAACCCTACTAGGCCCATATTCGGATGCATCCTCTACTTACAGTAGTTGGGTTCAATCCTTAAGTCTTAAGGATAACCACGACCCCAAAACCCATGAGTGACTGAGGCCATTGTGGACTCTATCAGGTCCAAAGTAAAATACGTGTCACTCAAGGTTGTACCATCACTGTCATTCCACAGTGAGCATAATTTCTGAAGGGGTCTGCCAGTCTTACAATTAGTTGGACAGAATCAGCATGCCATTTAGGTATTGAGAAACTCTGTTTTGATGTCACATAATATGATACACTGTCTTATTTGGTTTCATATATTATGATAATATGTCTTCTTGAAAAATGTTATATTATGACTGGATATGCTTTGCCATATATCTAATGAGTATTTGATGCAAGGATATCTCACTCAAAAAGGATGGAGACCTCCTGTTCAAGTACAACTATGGTGCAATCATACTCCTTGAAGAAAAAGCTTGTTGAGCCATGCATTCCTAAAGACCATCTAAAGAGATCGGCTACCTCAAGTTGAAGATTTTTTCTTCTTTAGAGTCATATGTAACAGAACCTTCAGAAGCATGCATATTGCATATTACATACTCATTCATAAAAGCTATTTCATAAAAGTATACGATAGTTTCAAAAAGCTCCTTTTTGAAAACAAATAATTGTACCTTCTTACAACCCTTTATGAAAAAGGTACTTTGACATGATTTCAAAATGTAATAAGTGTACCTTATATCATATACAAGACAACTTGAAAAGTAATGATTTTAAAAGTAGGAAAAAGACAAAACATGAAATCGGCTACACAAAGAAAAACAAAGATAATATGTTTTGAAAAGACTCTAGTTACCTTCTTTAAAGAAATGATTTCAAATATAGGAAAAAAGGCAAAACATGAAACCGGCTACACAAAAAAAACAAATATAATATGTTTTGAAAAGACTCTAGTTACCTTCTTTAAAGAAATGATTTCAAATATAGGAAAAAGACAAAACATGAAATCGGCTACACAAAGAAAAACAAATATAATATGTTTTGAAAAGACTCTAGTTACCTTTTTACAAACCCATAGAATGTCGACTTACTTGAAGTCATCATTCTCTTTGTATAGCATTAAATACCTCCTGTAAGAAATCTTTGTTCATATCCTTCTCAAGAATGTCGACTTACTTGAAGTCTTCATTCTCTCTGTAGACTTTGAAAAATACATCATAAAGAAAACTCTTGATATGACTATGTACAAATAAATATGTCAAAGCATTTATTGTACTTACACTCATTTTAAGTAAACAAGTACTTATGTACCACAAATCATTAATTAGGATAAATACAAAACTACATGACAGCCCACAATCCAACGTTCAATGTACTATTGTAAGAAATAGACTTTTTACATAAAATATATATTGCCTAAAATATTACAACGACTAGTGTATCCTATATTTTACTTTTATGGAAAGAAGACTTTCTCGAATTTCTCTAAAGATGTTTTTGAAATGACATGACATTTCATATCTCAAAAAAGGCTATGATTTCAAAAAGTAACGACTACTTTTTTAAAGCTATATAAACACACTCAAATAAACTATTCAAGACAAGGAATGGATATGTGAGCTTACAACGAGAAAAATTCCTATTCGATATTTGAAAGAGAGCCTAGAAAAAGAAAGAGAAAAGAAAGAGAAAAAGTCAAGAATAACTCTTTGACAAAGAGTATCTTCTGAGTGAAAAGAACAGAACATTCTGAGAATCCTTCATTCGTGCATTCATATCATTCTGAAGGTTCTATAGGAAGTATTGTAACTTTCTGTTATTCACTGTATTCCTTCTTTGTTGAAAGAAGTAGACCTCTGAGAAAGAGGGTGTTGCCCTTCTCTGTTGAGAGAAGAAGACCTCTGTGTAAGAGGGTGTTGTCCTTCTCTGTTGAGAGAAGAAGACCTCTGTGGAAGAGGGTGTGCCCCTTTTCTGTTGAGAGAAGAAGACCTCTGAGTAAGAGGGTGTTGTACTATTTATCCGGTGACTCGGATGTTATAGTGGAAAGCTCAAGTGGTTTGCTTGGGGACTGAATGTAGGTCAGGGTTTTGACCGAACCAGTATAAATCCTGTGTTTACTGTGTTGTGCCTTATTGCCTTATTTTTTATTTTATCAATTTGCATCGTATTCACTATTCACCCCCCCTCTAGTGGAATTTCATTTGGTATCAGAGCAGGTTTGCTGGTTTCGACATAACAAGTCTTCCAGCACATATGACATCTACCTCTTATGCTCGTGATATTGAAGGTCAGCACGCATCTCGTCCTCCTTTCTTCAACGACTCCAACTATGGATACTGAAAGTGCAGAATGGCTATATTTCTCTAATCCATAGATTTTGCTGTATGGAAAATTGTTGAGCATCCATACACATCTCCTTCCGTAGACTATAACTTATGGTCTGATGAAGAAAAGAAAATGGCAAACCTAAATGCAAAGGCTATGAATGCCTTATATTGTGCCATCGATCAGAATGAATTCAATAGAATATCTATATGTGAATCTGCATATGATATTTGGCATTCTTTGGAGGTTATTCATGAAGGAACCAACAAAGTGAAAGAAGCCAAAATCTCATCTCTTGTCAGAAAATATGAGTTGTTCAAAATGAACAAAGATGAACCCATCACAGAGATGATCACCAGATTCACCAACATCACCAAAGATCTGAAATCTCTGGGTGTAACCCACTCTCAGACAGAAAAGGTGAAGAAAATCTTGAGATCTCTCACAACTGATTGGGAGAAAAAGACTACTGCTATTGAAGAAGCTCAAGATTTGTCCAAACTTACCCTGGACGATTTAATAGGCAATCTTATGGCCTATGAAGTCCATATGAAGGAAAGAAGGGAAGCGGAACAACCTTTAAAGAAAACTCTAGCCTTCCCAGCCCTTTCTGAGGATGAGGACTCAGAAAAAGAAACTGAGATTGCGCTACTCACCAGAAAATTCCAGCGCTTTATGAGAAGGAACCGGCTTCCAAATAAGCACAAAGAAAGAAAAGACCCAAAAGAAGATTCTATGTGCTACCAGTGTAATAAGCCAGGTCACCTGAGACGTGACTGTCCTCTTCTCAAAAGAAAATCCAAGACTGAGGAACCAAAGAAAAGGTTCTTCAAGAAAAAGGCTCTGCATGCTCAATGGGATGATTCAGAACCATCCACCAGTGAAGAGTCAAATGATGATGAAGCCGAAACCGCCAACATGTACTTCATGGCAGAAAGCTCTGTAAGTGAATCCCTTGATTTCTCCTTTGAAGAACTTCAAAATGCTTTTCAGGAACTTTTTGAAGAATCAAGGAAAACGATTCTCAAAAATAGATATTTGAAATCTGAGAATCTAGAGCTCATTTTGAAAAATGTAAAACTCAGTATTGAAAATTCTGAGTTACAAAAGAAAAATCTTCTTATTACTTCTGAAATCTCTTCTACTAGCTCCAAGACTAAAAATCTGCAAGTAGAAATTTCAGAATTAAAAAGTAAAACTGAGAACCTTATGAAAACGGTTTTCAAGTTTACTAAAGGAAAAGAGAACTTGGATAAATTCCTATCCTCTCAAAAAGTGTCTTTTTACAAGAATGGTATTGGCTACTCTCATTTCAACAAGCCTTCTTGTATGAATCAAAAGACTACTTTTGTGAAAGGTTCTTCTGAACCTAAAAAGAAGTATTATAATTTTAACTTCTTGAACTCCTCTAAGGCTGTAGACAAACCCAAATCTAAATGGATATGGGTTCCAAAGTCTAACAAAAAGGGACCCGACTGGGTACCAAAAAGAAGTTTTACTTAATGTTTTGCAGGCTCCAAACAAGAAGAACAGATGAATACTAGATAGTGGATGTTCAAAACACATGACTGGACATTCAGACCTCTTTGCTGTTCTTCATAAAAAAGGAGGAACCGTCACCTTTGGAGATAACAACAAAGGTTTGATAATTGGTATTGGTAATATTGGCAATATAGATAAACCTCTTATCAAAGACGTTCTCCTGGTTAAAGGCTTAAAACATAACCTTCTAAGTATTAGTCAAATGTGTAATACAGGTTATAATGTTAGCTTTAATCATAATGCTTGTCTTATAGCAGACACCAACGAAAATATCATCTTAAAAGGTATAAGAAGAAATAATATATATGAACTATACCTAGAAAATATCACAGAACATTGCCTCATAGCTAATAATGACTCTCAACATTTATGGCACATGAGAATGGGTCATGTCAACTCTAAGTACATGTCTAAATTAGCTAAAGATAAGTTAGTACGTGGGTTACCCAAAATATCTTTTAAAAAGGATTATTTTTGTGATGCATGTCGATCATCCTCAAAAGCAGATTTTGGGAGACCTGACAAAGGGGGTTCAGACTAGAGATCAGCTAGAACGGATTGCAAATATGGCATTCATTTCTCAACTTGAACAAAAGAAGATTGATGAAGCCATCATCGATGAGTTCTGGATGCTAGCCATGACTGAAGAACTGAATCAATTCCAAATGAATGAAGTTTGGGATCTTGTACCAAGACCAAAGGATCATCCGATCATTGGGACAAGATGGATCTTTAGAAACAAGCTAGATGAAACAGGTAATGTTATAAGAAACAAGGCCAGACTAGTAGCTCAAGGATACAACCAGGAGGAAGGTATTGATTTTGATGAAACATTTGCTCCTGTTGCTAGACTTGAATCTATTAGAATGTTTTTAGCATATGCAAGCTATATGGATTTCAAACTATATCAAATGGATGTTAAAAGTGCATTTTTAAATGGTTTTATAAATGAAGAAGTTTATGTAAAACAACCTCCAGGATTTGAAAATGAACAATATCCAGATCATGTTTTCAAACTAAAACGTGCTTTATATGGCTTAAAACAAGCACCTTGTGCTTGGTATGACAGACTCAAAACCTTTCTATTAAAAACTGGTTTTTCTGTAGGCAAAGCAGACTCGACATTATTTGTGAAAATAGTGAATAATCATACCCTAATTATTCAAATATATATAGACGATATCATCTTTGGATCTACTAACAGCACTCTCTGTGAAGAATTTTCTAAGTCCATGCAGAAGGAATTCGAAATGAGTATGATGGGAGAACTCAACTACTTTCTTGGACTGCATATTAAGCAAACCAAGGATGGAGTTTTCATCAATCAATCTAAGTATGCTCGTGAACTTCTGAAGAGGTTCAACATGAACTCAACTGCTTCAAAAACCACTCCTATGAGCACTACTACTATTTTGGACAAAGATGAAGATGGTAAGTCTGTAGATACGAAGGTATACCGAGGTATGATAGGATCACTACTGTATTTAACTGCTAGCCATCCAGATATTATGTTCAGTGTTTGCTTGTGTGCTAGATTTCAGTCAAATCCAAAAGAATCACATCTTAAAGCTGTAAAAAGAATAATGAGATATTTCAAAGAAACAGTTGATTTTGGATTATTCTATTCAAAATCCTCTACATTTGATCTAATCTCATACAACGATGTTGACTTTGCTGGAAGTAAATCTGACAGAAAAAGCACAAGTGGAACATGTCATATGCTAGGGCACTCACTAGTATCATGGTTCAGTAAGAAACAAAACTGTGTATCCTTATCAACTACTGAAGCTGAATACATTGCTGCTAGCATAGCTTGTACACAAGTTATCTGGATGAAACAAACCTTAAAAGATTTTGGTTTAAATTTTGAAAATACAACTATTTTCTGTGATAATACTAGTGCTATAAACTTATCTAAGAATCCTATTTTACACTCACGAACTAAGCACATTCAAATAAGACACCACTTCTTAAGAGAACAAGTCTTAAACAACATAATTAAACTCGAATTCATACCCACTAATCAACAGTTAGCAGACATATTCACTAAGCCATTGATACATGAAGACTTTACACGAATTAGAAGATAACTAGGAATATGCAAACTAAGTGACTTATAAATTAATCACACTTATTAAAATTAATACTTCTTATAAGTTATGTTAAAATCTTATTTTAAAAGGTTTTTCTTCTTATCGATTTTTTTGTTAGTCCAACTAGGTTTCCATATTCACGTATACTCTAAACTCTTATAAGACACATTCTTTATGTCTTTCAACTTGTCATCTTTCAAGTACACATCCATAATGACTCCTTGTCCTATTTTCTTTCACTCATATCCATAAGAACTAATTATATTAAAGTAAAAGCTATCATGACATTGTTCACATCACTCATCTCATAACTCCTTTATTATTTTTATCCTTTTGTGAAAACTTCTCTTACGATAAGTTGGTTCACCTTCAACATGATAACATATTTCACTCAACCGGCCTACATAACTTAAAATAGTATTTTATGATCTTGCTTTTCAAATTTTAGTCAAAATCGAATGATTATCTTTTTAGTTCTTTTTACCTTCTTCTAAAGATCTAGTTGTTATGTTTTACGTATAATTTTTACTATATCATTTGTTATATCATATATTACGTACACTCTATTTCTATCATGTCTTTCTTTCCTCCTATCGAGACACTTCACTAAAATCTTAATGCCTTTCATGAAAAATTCAAATGATTATTCTCTCTTACCACCTTTTAAGTTGTTGTATTTCACGTAAATTTTTACTATATCATCTATTATATCATAGCTTAAGAACAATCTATTGTCATCTCTTCATGCTTTACATCTTTTACGAAAAAGTGTTATAAAATTCTCTTTTCAAAAACTTGTACTCCACTCATAAGTACGATTTGTACCACCTTTTTATCTCTCTCTCTCTCTCTCTACATTATACGAAGTGACTTTCCATCCGTGATCATGTCTCTCATATATTTTATATCTCTCTTCAATCGAGATTCATTAAAACCTTGTCCTTAAGCAAAACTTAATTTCATGTCTATCATAACTTCACTTTATGTCATACATCTCCTATCTAACATCAAGTGATTGTTGTCCTTTATGACCACTCTCATTTCTCTACATATATGTATCACCCTTATTTATATCTATTCACACTCCTTTCACGTATACCAAAATATACACTTCTTAAATAAGAAATTATTGCATCCCCTCATGCATTCTTGTTTGTCCTATTCCAAACTCATCCTTCACGCATTTGGAATGCTTTCACATAAAGTAAATTCTTTGAAAAGTTGTTTGTTCTTATTAGGCCATTATTCACTTTATAACTTTTCTTACATGATCTTCACGAAAATCTTTAAAAACTTTTGAATCATTAAGTTTAATATGTCACTCCATACTCAATTCATGACACTTCTCACTATTCTATAAACTCTCCCATAGTAAATTTGATAGATATATATAAAAATTATTTCGAAACTATGTCCTTCTTAACATATATACTAATATAATACACTATCCTCCAAAATTGATTTGATTTGTCATTCACAAGCTTCTTATTTTACAACTCACGCATTTCCTCTTTCAGCTAAAATCTAAAAATCCTTCACTTCCAATGTCATTCATTTCTTATCACCATTATTTTTCTTCTTCTATTTATTAGATTGATTCATATCTCATTCCCCACGAATATCTCTATTCTCTTACAAACTCTTTCCAAGTTTTATTTCTCTCTTGCTCGTTCTTCCTAAGCTCTTGCCATGGCTTCCTCCTCAAATAATGTAATCACTGCCGCCGATCTAAGGTATCCCGATCTATTTCACCACTACAACTCTCTTTGCTCACGACCAATTCATGAAGGTAAATTGTTTCACTACGACGACTTTGTATTATTTGACCTAGAAAGATCTCTCCCCGAACTTAAACATTTACTAGGATCTTCATCCCAAGCTGCCTACTATCCCGAACTCGTCCGACTCTTCTATACAAAATTTTCCTCTCATCATGAGCAAACTACCATCACCAACAAAGTACGCAGACGCCTGATGTTTTTAATGCTTCCTCATTAGGCAGAATTCTTAACCTTCCTTCCACCGGCATAGACCTAGACAACATAGTACCACTCGACCGATCGGTACTTCGACAAATTCTTCTCTGTACCAACTGCACACACCTTCCCTGGCACATGAGGAATCTCCAACCTCATGCTCAACTGCTTGCCCAGATTCTTCTCCACAATATCTATCCCAAGCCTCCACGCAAGGGATTAGTGCCAAGAAAAATCTCTCTCCTCCTCTATGCAATTTTTTGTTCTACTCAGATAAATTGGTCCAACATTCTTTTCGCCCTTTTTATTCACTATAAAAAATTCAAGCCTCTTCTTTTCGGGTGTTTTATAACTCCCATTTTAAAATACTTCAAAGTACCCCTTCAAAATGAAGCTATCCTCTATCCCTCTCAGATCCTCAATGCTACTTCCTTCAATCTAAGGTCCCTGCACCCTCCCGGCTCTGATGAAGAAGATCCAACATCCAACTTTGATTACTTCTCTGCACTGATGGATGTCCAGCGTTCTCAGGATCGCATACTTCACAATCAAGCCTCGTTGCAGCAGACTCTACAGACCCTCCAGCCGGATCAAGCCACCCGTTCACTTCAATCCTCTCCACCTTCGGAGTAAACTCATTTGTTTTTGGACTGTAATAATTTATTTTTTTTTGTCTGTAATAACTCTCTTACTCTGATCCCTTCCTTTTTGTCTATGACAAAGGGGGAGAAAACCTGTCTCCATTATTGGAGAAAAATACTCGTATTTAACATTTTTCAATATTTTTATGATAAGTATTATTTCTATGCATAATGTCTTTTTGACAGGGGGAGCATATTTTGTCATCATAAAAAAGGGCGAGAATGTTGAGAAACTCTGTTTTGATGTCACATAATATGATACACTGTCTTATTTTATTTCATATAATATGATAATATGTCTTCTTGAAAAATGTTATATTATGAGTGGATATGCTTTGCCATATATCTAACGAGTATTTGATGCAAGGATATCTCACTCAAAAAGGATGGAGACCTCCTGTTCAAGTACAACTATGGTGCAATCATACTCCTTGAAGAAAAAGCTTGTTGAGCCATGCATTCCTAAAGACCATCTAAAGAGATCGGCTACCTCAAGTTGAAGATTTTTTCTTCTTTAGAGTCATATGTAACAGAACCTTCAGAAGCATGCATATTGCATATTACATACTCATTCATAAAAGTTATTTCATAAAAGTATATGATAGTTTCAAAAAGCTCCTTTTTGAAAACAAATAATTGTACCTTCTTACAACCCTTTATGAAAAAGGTACTTTGACATGATTTCAAAATGTAATAAGTGTACCTTATATCATATACAAGACAACTTGAAAAGTAATGATTTTAAAAGTAGGAAAAAGACAAAACATGAAATCGGCTACACAAAGAAAAACAAAGATAATATGTTTTGAAAAGACTCTAGTTACCTTCTTTAAAGAAATGATTTCAAATATAGGAAAAAAGGCAAAACATGAAACCGGCTACACAAAGAAAAACAAATATAATATGTTTTGAAAAGACTCTAGTTACCTTCTTTAAAGAAATGATTTCAAATATAGGAAAAAGACAAAACATGAAATCGGCTACACAAAGAAAAACAAATATAATATGTTTTGAAAAGACTGTAGTTACCTTTTTACAAACCCATAGAATGTCGACTTACTTGAAGTCATCATTCTCTTTGTATAGCATTAAATACCTCCTGTAAGAAATCTTTGTTAATATCCTTCTCAAGAATGTCGACTTACTTGAAGTCTTCATTCTCTCTGTAGACTTTGAAAAACACATCATAAAGAAAACTCTTGATATGACTATGTACAAATAAATATCTCAAAGCATTTATTGTACTTACACTCATTTTAAGTAAAGAAGTACTTATGTACCACAAATCATTAATTAGGATAAAGATAAAACTACATGACAGCCTACAGTCCAACGTTCAATGTACTATTGTAAGAAATAGACTTTTTACATAAAATATATATTACCTAAAATATTACAACGACTAGTGTACCCTATATTTTACTTTTATGGAAAGAAGACTTTCTCGAATTTCTCTAAAGATGTTTTTGAAATGACATGACATTTCACATCTCAAAAAAGGCTACGATTTCAAAAAGTAACGACTACTATTTTAAAGCTATATAAACACACTCAAATAAACTATTCAAGACAAGAAATGGATATGTGAGCTTACAACGAGAAAAAATCCTATTCGATATTTGAAAGAGAGCCTAGAAAAAGAAAGAGAAAAGAAAGAGAAAAAGTCAAGAATAACTCTTTGACAAAGAGTATCTTCTGAGTGAAAAGAACAGAACATTCTGAGAATCCTTCATTCGTGCATTCATATCATTCTGAAGGTTCTATAGGAAGTATTGTAACTTTTTATTATTCACTGTATTCCTTCTTTGTTGAAAGAAGTAGACCTCTGAGAAAGAGGGTGTTGCCCTTCTCTGTTGAGAGAAGAAGACCTCTGTGTAAGAGGGTGTTGTCCTTCTCTGTTGAGAGAAGAAGACCTCTGTGGAAGAGGGTGTGCCCCGTCTCTGTTGAGAGAAGACCTCTGAGGAAGAGGGTGTTGTACTATTTATCCGGTGACTCGGATGTTATAGTGGAAAGCTCAAGTGGTTTGCTTGGGGACTGGATGTAGGTCAGGGTTTTGACCGAACCAGTATAAATCCTGTGTTTATTGTGTTATGTCTTATTGCCTTATTTTTTATTTTATCAATTTGCATCGTATTCACTATTCACCCCCCCTCTAGTGGAATTTCATTAGGCAGCCCGTGCCTTAGCACTACGGGAGTATATACCCGACCCCATTCAGTCTGCCCCAATACAGTCATTACTGGGGTGGTACCCCTAACACGATTTTCAACCGCGGGGTATATGTGACCTTAAGTCTTATTCATATGCATGCAGAACACCGCTCTTGGCACATCGGCCACCACGAGCATCACACCTCTTTGGGTGGAAACAACATACTCTGGCCTTCGGCCCTTACGAGTCTTGTTGCATAACCATTCTCAATGAGCATGCATATGACTCGATCTAAATAGATCGGCTACTCGGCGTATTTTTACGCAACGAGTCCAAACCTAGCCAAGGTGCAACCTCTACTCCGGCTCAGCGGCCCTTACGAGCAAGGTGCCCTCGTAGGCACAAGGATACGAGCCGTTCTGGCATCGTTCCATCAACGGACATCATTATGCCGTTCAACTGGTTCCGGCAGCTCTTCTGCCAACCATTTCGTCAGCACCTCTCCTGCTCCATCGGCAATGGTGCAACGAACCCTTCTACGTTGTAGAGGGCATTCCATGAACCGGGAAGCACTCTGCTGTATGACAGAGTATCCTGCTACATTCTTTCTGAGCTATCATTAGCTTCTTCAGAAATTTCAGCAGCACTTCCTCTCTTTTACGGAGAAAGCGTGCGTTTCTTATATCCATTTCAGCGGCATCTCCCCTCTTTGGCGGGAAATTGCTATGCTTAACTCAGGAAATGGATGCGCACTGTCGTGCGTACTTTGCATCCATCAAGGTTGCAGGAACCCTGGGCCATAGCCAGGCCATACGTAATTGACTTAGTCTTTACGTAAAGACCATTTTGCTAAAAAGCGAAGCCTTTCCAATAGGGGCTTCATTCGCCAAGCAAAATCTTGAACGAGGAGCGGTAAGGGAATCACATTGGCGATTTGGAGTTGATCTCCATTTGAACGCTCATTTACGCGCCATATATGTAGTATAAGCAGAAGCCTGTGCTTTATACAGCGGCTGCGTAAAGGAAATGCATATACTATTGTTCAGGGTGTGTAACTGAATGAAATATTCTACATATATAACAAAACAGGAGCCTTGGCGTCATTCAACGCGACGGCGTATGTAAATACATTGCAGAAAGTAGGAGCCTTGGCATCATACGACGCGACGATGTAAGTAAACGCATAATCGAAAGTGCAGTAATCGTAAATTGCAAAAAGCGTGAGCCTTGGCATCACACGACGTGACGACAAAGGTAAATTACATAGCCTGTGCGATATAGGACGCGTCGGCAGAATCAACAGATATACACCTAGATCTGCATCCAACGATAGTTACGAGGCGAGCGGGTGAACACTGAAGTGTTTTGAAGGGCTCAACCAAAAACTAAAGTGAGATACCATTTTTAAAACGCATATACTGCGTATTTGAACATAGATATATCCGACGATAGTTACGAGACGAGCGGGTGAACACCGAAGTGTCCAAAAAGGGCTCAATCAAGAACTAAAGCAAGATACTACTTCAGAAAGTATATGCTATATACAAACAATCAAATACTTGAGAGAGATGAATCAACGAAGCAAACTTACTTCAAATCGTGGAAGAAACGGCTCTGGGGTGCTCCTTTGCTTCGAGCCTTCCTTCGAGAGGTCAGACTAAGTCAGATGAAGCTGAC
This sequence comes from Nuphar pumila, assembly GCF_984573655.1. NCBI lineage: Eukaryota > Viridiplantae > Streptophyta > Magnoliopsida > Nymphaeales > Nymphaeaceae > Nuphar > Nuphar pumila. The sequence goes on along the minus strand of NC_143257.1, from coordinate 48,636,064 downwards.
TTAGTTGAGAAAGAGGGAGAGTCGGTCAAGCTACTCAACCTAAGTGGTTTGAACCAAACAGGGTTCGGTCCAAGTCAACTGGGTTCAGCAGGTTCAAACTCAGCTCAAGTAGGCTAAGCCTGGGTTCAGAAATCCAAACCGGAATCTGAACCAAAAAGGACTTTGACTTTGACTTTAAACCCAACTAGGTTCAAGTCAAGTCAACTAGGTCAAATGGGTTCAGACCCAAGTCAGGTGGGTTAGGACCAGGTCAGGCAGGCTCAGGCTAAGTCAGGCAGGCTCAGACCAGGTCAGGTGGGATCAGGTGGGCTAGGCTAGGTAGGAGAGGTTTAGGAGAGAGAGAGAAGGCAAGAAAGAAAGGGGGGGTCGAAATTATGAGAAGAGAGAGAGTGGGGAGGGCTATTTATAGCCCAAGCCCACCTCCTCTTGGGAATTTTTATCTCCCTTTGGCCCCTTAGCTTTATTTTAATTTCAGGAGGTTCCTTTTGAGGTGGGGCCCACAAGATATTTCCATAGGATATTTTGTGGGTCCCACAAGATATTTTCTGAGGAATATTTCTATGGGTCCCACCAACATTTCCGTGGGTCCCGCAAAAATTTCGGGTTTTCGGCGATTTTTTTTCGAAAAATTCTGAGTACGCCATTCTCTTCGTATTGACGTAACTAAGAAAGTTGGCTCGAGAAAATCCTTTGATTTTGTTTAGTTAGGAAGTTATGGCTTTCAGAGTGTTTGAACATATATTCGCAAAGCGACGAATATCTTAAGTATAACTGGCTCGCATGAATTGATTCGTTTCGCATTCTGAGAAAAAATGCTATTTTTATCAGTAAATGCCTCATGAATTTTATTCAGAGATCATCTGAAAAATTGCGGGTCTTACATCATTACCCCTTAAAGGAATTTCATCCGCGAAATTCAGTTAAGAGTACAAATTGAAGAGTTCAGGATATTTACCCGCATATCTGATTCGGGCTCCCAAGTGCAATCATCGATTCCATGATGCTGCCACCTCACTTTAACAAGTAGAATGACCTTCGTCCTTAGCACTTGCTCCTGGCGGTCCATGATCTCTACTGGCCTTTCTTCCATCGTCATATCTTCTCGAATGTCAATATCTTCATGTTGAATGACGTGAGAAGGATCATGAACGTACTTTCTAAGCATTGACACGTGAAATACATCATGTATTTGCGCGTATTGCGGTGGCAATGCTGCACGGTAGGCAGTCTCTCCGATTCGGCTCAAAACTTTTAAGGGACCAACGAATCTGGGGCTGAGCTTCCCCTTCTTTCCAAAACGAAACACACTTGTGAACACCCCAAATTTTTCAAAATTTTGTAAAAATGACCCTTTTGCCCCTAACCCCATTTTCTGAGAAAATAAAGTCATTTCTTTAGATTTTCTGAATTAAAAACTCATATTGACATATTCAAAATCAACTCCGGATCCGAATCCAATATTTTAAATCCATATTTCCTCAAAATCCGGATCCAAACCCATTTTCTGAAGAAATCAAACCCAAATTTCTCAAAAAACCTTTCTCTTTGTAAGTATTTCTAAAAAAAAAAAAAAATTATAAAATGACTTTTTAATCCCTTATTTTTTTTTAGTTACATAAAATGAAGAAAAAGAACAAAAAGAAAAACAAAGAAGAGAAAAATACAAAAAAAATTGGAGTAAGCCTCTTTCGTTTCTTATGAAAAACCTCTTTTAGCAAAATTTTCATGAAAGAGCACTTTTTTTGGAAAAACTCATAAAAAGACCTGAGCCCCCCCGTTACGGATTTCTTTTAGGGTTTTGAAAATTTTCGCAGGGGATGGGCTGGCAGGCGCCTCCCTGCAGCCGCCTCCTCCCTCCCGATTCTCTCCATCTCAGCCTCCACCGAAACCACCTCTCTTCATTCCCATCCTCCATCGCCCCCCATTCTTCCTCCCAAGCAACCCATCTCTAACAACCACAAACCCTAAACCCCCTTCCCGAATCCTCTTCCCCTCCTTTAAAAGAGCACGCAGGGCTCTCTCTTCATCAACCGTTTTTCACCCCTGCACCTTCTCCTTCTTCTCCTTCAACGATCCATCTTCACCCTGCATCTTCTCCTTCTTTCGCAATCCGTTTCCACCCTTCCCCCTTTCTCTTTCCTTCAGAGGCATCGCCTCTCATCCCGTACCCTTCTTCCTTCCCAATCAAGCCCTAGCTACGAAGGCTCTACAGCTGACCGCCCTCTTCCAAATCAAGAAAACCAAACACCTTATTGCCGACCTTCCTTCTGGCACATCCCTCTTCTTTTTAAACAACTATCGGGTGTTCTTCGGGAAGATCGACCATCATCGTGAGAAGGAAGCTAACCTCCTTCTCCAGCAGCCAACGAAGAAATCTTCAGCCGATTGAATCAAGGAGGAGCTTCATCCTTCCAAAAATCCCTGTAAATAAAAGTTTATTCATCTTGGATTTTGCTGATTTTCGAATTCCCCTTTCATCCAGAACCTCTGCAACTCTATGCGTAAGTAGATACTCCTCCATCCCTTTCGATTTTCCATAAAATTTCCTTTCGCTTTATTGCATTTGCTTCTGTTTTCTTTTGGTTTGGATCTTACCTTGGGTCTCCTTTTCTTTTTCCCCCTTTTTCATAAAGCCTCAGGAGTGAGATCGACCTGTATACATTGCAGGTTCAATCCGCCCATGGCAACATTAATGGAATATTTATGTTCCAACATCCGTTTTACTCTCTTTATTATTTTTATGCATTGTGGGATCGGATTGACTGTCATATTATCTATGTTTGGCTTACCTGATTATATTTTTTTTTTAATTGGCTATTGTAGTGTTGGATCTATTCATTCGTTTGTAATCCATCCGAGGCCCTGAATTTAGCTTTGTAGTGCTCAACCTGCGCATGTTCGCCTGATCTCAGGCTACTTTAGATTTAATTTTCTCTCGTGTCATGTTTTGAACCTATCGGTTTGAAGATTGTTAGACTCATAGATTTGACCTCTTCAGATTCGCTTGATTCAATACAGGTTTGTGACAATGTATTTTCATATGTATGAAAAAGAAAAATTACGTTCAGAATTAGAATGAAAAGGTTTAATCTCTCTAAATCTGTTTGTTATAATTCATTCCTCTTGAGAGTCTAAAGCTATGTATTGCCCAACTATTGAAGCAGTTCTGAAATCATACCTTCACCCAACGTTTATGCTTGTCTCCTCAAAAGGGTATGGAAAATACATCATAAGATTCTCTGGTTTACCAAAGCCTTGAGACTTCCTTCTCTTTGTGTTGTTTTGGTCACCACGAGATTATCTCTGAGGCTGGATTGCTGTGGACATGTTATCAATCTAAGACAACACGTTGATTTTTATTGATGTATTGTCAAGGGCCTTGTTAAAATTCTTAGAAGAAACAGTCAGAATATGTCATTTAAAGCTCCATGGGGAGGAAGCCATATGCTGATCAGGAATTAGTTAAGGGAAAAGCTACAATTGGAAACCAAAGGAATATGAGGGATTGACTATTCCTAAGGCTACACCTTCATATCTATGTTGGTGGCATTACTTCCTCAACTTTAAGGTCTTCTGGTTATCTTTTCAAACAGATATCTCAGAGTCATCATCATCTAAGATAAGGAATATGTTTATGGACTCAAAATACCATTTAATATCTGTATGATAGATCATTTATTTTATTTTTTTATTTTAGCCCTGTGATCTTTACAGCACATCATGTTCAGTTATTTCTACAGTTTATCGTAGTATATCCCAGCCCATGTTTCACATATATCTCCAACCTCATAGGACATATATTTTTACTTTATGAGTATTTCATTCCTGTTCGTAACATATTGTTTTCTTTTATTGTTTTGAGAATTTATGGTGGTTCGATCTGCCATTCAATATCCTTTTCGTCCTTATTATATTCATTTACACCCTAATAAAATTCAAATTTCAGCTACATGACACTAATTTTCATTTATCTGTTCTGTTGCAGGAAAGTGTCTGCAATAAGTCATGATTCTAGAAATTTCCAATTTGTAACAAATTTGATTTGTTTTATTTTGTGGCATCTAAGCAATCTTCCATCTCATTTATGGTTATATGCTTTTCCACCCAGCATTTAAGAAACCCTTGAAGTATGTATAAATGCCTTTTGTGGGTGAATATGTGAGCAGGGTTTTCACAGTGAGTCTAGGTCGAAAGACCACGCCAAGGACGTGAATGACTCCTTCATTTTTGCAGTATCACCATGCCCTTATAGCTGCATCACCACCTGTGCATCCTTTATTCCATCTCTCATGCTCACGCCCCTTGTTGTAATGCACCCTGTTCCTTTCCTCGGTATACATGTATTTATATTCATTAGCTAGCCTGCATTTAACCATTCGCATCAGTATATGCTCGCATGCCATTTTGTGTCTAGTCGGACATTTGTGTAATATGTAGCATTGTCATCAAGCTTCCTGGTATAATCCACATCTCTGTTTTTCGGGGTAATAACGAAAACTCATCATTATGCAGGAGTTCAACAAGATACAAAGCCCCTTTCTTTACATGGATAATAGTAGATTTTCTGGGGGTCAGAATTTTCTTGGTTTTGGTTTTGTAGATGCTGTATATTACATATATATATATATTTTTTTTGTCTCCATTTTCTGATGTATCACGGATGTTTCATTCTTTTGTTCTACATTCAGCTAAAACTGGTATGGAACCCCCACTACACTTTTTTTTTTACTCCTCTTGCTGTATGTATATATCAATCACACCATACAACCATTGTGTAATTTGTCCACATTACTGCTGCCTTTTGTTGGGTTTGTCTGCAAGACAACATCCGATCGATGCTTGGTAAAATGTAAGATGATTGTGAGATCAATAAAACACTTCCCTCTTGGAATCTTTCTTCAGGGTGGACATCTTTTTCAGTATTAATATAGAAATAATTTGTTGGTTTGGTGTTGGAGAATAGCCGTGGCCTCCTTCATTATAATTTTATGTAGGATTCGGTCTACATATAAAGTTCCAGGTGATGCAAAAACGAGGACTGATTGGGAATTATTACATTTGCTGTTTATTAAGTCTTGTTGTACGATATATATTTGGTGCTTTTGTACAGTTTATAACATCCCTGATTGGCAGTTTAAGGTTCCCCAACTCATATCCTTTTATACAGCAATGTCAACAGAGTGTACAAGGTCAATCATGCTGATGGAGGTGGTTTTAAACCAGGCTATAATTCTGCTGGGTTAATTAAACATTTGAGCCTTTGGTGTCAAAAACCTATATACCCAACCTGTCTACAGTAACTAGAAAGGGTACAGTATTACCCTGAATAATGAAGTTTCTAGATAATTCACCTGTACTAATATCATCTTGTCTACAGCCACCCCGTAGCTATACCCCTCTAACATTATTGGCTCCTACATACCATCCTGCAAAATACCTACATCACTCATCTGCATTTTCTGCAAATGGTACCATTTATTGCAATAGTACCCCTTTGAAGTACATATTGCAATACATCATCAATCACCATCACCTACCCCACATATTCACCATGTACTATATAGATACCTTTTAGTGATCAATGTGCATATCACTTTCAACATGGTTCTCTTCTGTATTTCTATGCCCTTGTAAATACTAACTCTGTTTTTGCAGGATTATGGATTTTCCTTTTCCAAGTCAGATATTTTCCATCCCTTCAGAAATTATGACCATAATATAACAGTTAGATTATAAATGAGAATTTACATTTCCAGTTTTAGATAGAATGTATGAGCATTGTAAAATATCATAATTGCTTACTTCATGCATTTTTTTCTTTATTTCTCAAAAATTCCCACAATGGTGAAACACGAATGGCACGTGCACCATTTCGTAAGAGGTAAGTTAAATTCTAAGTTGACGATTTACATCAACGGCCATAGTCGGGGTGTAAACAAAACTTAGAATTTTTATCTTTTACAAAATAACACTGGAACCACACTGGATCCACTTTCAAAATTCATCATATTTTCTCAAAATATTTCCTTTCTTTCATCAGAATTTAACTTAGAATTAATTGAAAATATATACCAATGGCCATAGTCAGGGTATATTGAGGGTTAATTTCATTTTAAAATTCTATAAAAGCACAAAAAAATGTATTTTATGCTTCACTTGAATTTAAATGTGGTTATTATATAATATATCCAATGACCATAGTTAGGGATATATTATATCTTCAACCCCATTCTTAATTCATTTCAAGAATGAAATAGCTTTTCAAATTACAATTTTAAACTTATTTAAATTCATTCATCATATAGGATAGAATTGCATCATATTTTCAAAACTTCCTTCTTCAAAAACTCCAAGTGATGTTAATATCTTCTTCAATCTATCTTCGATCCTTATCAAATCCAATTCATCCTTTTTTTTCATTTTCAAAATTCAATTTCATTTTCAATCTCAAAGTTCAATTTAACTTTGAGATTTCAAAGTCATTTTATTCAAATTCAAATCAGATTTCAAAGTTCAAATTGGCTTTGAAATTCCAAATTCATTTTATATTCACATTTTTAATCAAAATCAAAAGTTCAAATTAACTTTGAGATTCTTGATTCATTTTCAGAATTTAACTCCAAATCAATTTTAGGATCTAGGATTCAACACTCATGTTAGATCTCATACTCCAGATCCAATTCCTCCTCAAGATCCAGACTCCGATTTCACTTTGGATCTTAGACTTCTGGTCTAAATTCCATCTTAGGGTCTAGAACCCAACTCTACATTGGATCTCAGACTTCAGATCCAAATGCATTCTAGGATCCAGATCCTCATTCTACCATTGGATCTCAGATTCAGATCCAAATTCCAAATTCTTAGGATCCAGAACCCAATTCTACATTGGATCTCAGACTTCAGATCCAGAATCCAATTCTACTTTGGACCTCAGATCCCGTTCTGTCTTAGGATCCAGAGTTCAGCTCTATCTTGGATCTCAGATTTTAGATCCAAACACCATCTTGGATTCCAAATCTTGAATCCAATTCCATTTAAAATTCCAAATCCAAATTCCACTATAATTCCAATTCTTAACCAATTCCATTTCATTCCAGATTTCAAATCAAGTTCCCACTTCAGATCCTGAATTCTTTGAATTCTATTCAGAATCCCGATCTTGGATTCAGATTTCATCTTGAAATTCCAACTGTTACAAATCCCATTCCTCAATTCCTTTAGATTTCCCACATTTCCTTCTAAAATCAAAACTTCAAAAGTGGAATTCAATTCCATTCCAAATATTCATCCAAGTTCAAATTTCTAAGTCCATTTATGACTTTGGAAATTCCTTTCTTCTCTTTTCTCTCAGTTTCAAGATCATTTTCCAAATCAAGATTCATATTTCCAAGCTCTTGATTATTCTAAAGACTTAGAACTTCAATCTTAAGTTCTAAGTTAGAAATCATTTTCTTCACTTTATCAGATTCACTTGGAAATTCTTCAAAATATTTTCAAAAGAGCATACATCTTTTGCATTTGCACAAGCATGATTCATTGTGCATTTAGACTTAGGATAAATACTTAAATAATTTCTTAGCAAAACAAAAGGCATTTAATTCGACCCTTGGTTCGATTACCCCTGGTAAAGGCGCCAGGAACGGTCGAACCTCGTACCAACAAGCGGATCCCGTCTCCCAATTTTCCCGCAAACATTTCAAAAACGGAGGCGAGTTATTTCAAAATATTTTTTTTAAAATTAAGGTCAAGTGAGACCCGCAAAAGAGTTCCTCTTCGTTTCTCTTCTCTTCTCTTCTCTCTTTCTTTTCCGTTCTTTTATCTTTTCTCCCCTCAAAAAGGAGGAAAATAAGAGGTTGGAAAGAAAAAGCGAAGGAAGAGAGAGAACATTACGAGAGGAAAAATTTTGCGATGATTACAGGTTTGGCGACCGTGATGGGACCTGTCTCCGTCAGGTCGAATTATGCCTTTTCTTTTGCTTTGATATTATCTAAGTCTTTATTCTTCATATGTCAGCTTCATTTCCATGCAAACCTTAGGAGCCTAGACTCTGTCCTAAAGCTGACATCATTGCATATAGGATTTAAGTATGGTTTGGTAGGACCATATTGAGGAAATTATTCCATGCTCACATTAGACTTAGGTCTTAAATACAACTCTCCTCAATTCTAGGAATTGAATGCAAAACAATGTATGCAAGTATATGCTTCTCTTCATTTTAAATCTATCTCTTTAGGACTTGCATTAGAGCCCTCTGATTTCTTGCATGTTGAACATATTTTTGAAAACCTCCTTACCTATATTGTCCCGGTCTTCACGTTGCTAGGCTGTCTCACTGAACCATAGTTCGGGAGAGAGCCTCACAACTGGACCACTTATTTGGGTTCGCGCCCCCCTACCACGTACCTAAGGGCCATAGTCCGAGGTATATCGGTAGGTGCTCAAGGATGTTGGGAAGCCATTACCTTAGAACCGGAGAAATATTTTCTATGCCACGTACTTCAAGCTTCGGCTTGGGTATATCGGCGTATCTTGATCGGAATCAGATAATTTGAACCTTAGAGTTAGGATTAAGGTCCTACAAGCCATTTCAAATATTGCATTTAGAGTCAGCCTCTAGGGATTGCTGTTTGTATATTTATGATTGTATGATATTTTATATTCCCTATATTTTCCAAAACCCTGGGTATATATTATTCAAGATTTCCTCCTTGTTTTAAAACCCAGGTGTATTTTCCTTTTCTTCTCTTAAATTTCTTCTAATTTTGATCCTGCCTGCAATTCTTCAAAATTTTTCTTTTCTATATTCCATTCCCTGCCTTCATTTATAATAAAACATCTTTTTGTCAGGATATGTCCTTTTCAAAATTTATCTTTATTCACATTTTACTTGTCTATCCTTTTCCAGAAAAACAAATGCGGTTGTCGCAAAGTTTGGTGACAACCCAATCCCTCGTAATGGGATGTTTTCATTTTATGATTTCCTCCTTTATTAAAATTTCTTCCTGGATCCTCTCTAAAAAGACCCATTTATGCTCTACAGAGAGTATCAGCGTTATCAGTTGAGACAGGCAAAGCTCAGGCGATTACACTGCTCTAACATCCCAGTTATAAACAAAAAGAGTAAGGAATGGATTCTCAAAAGTTTGTCAAAAGAGGGGTTCAGGACAGCAAAAGTGAGATCGATCCTGCGATATATCAATTATTCAAAAAGATGATGGTGGAGATATTATCTGAACAAGCTGAAGCCAATTGCGGAAAAGCTCCTGAAGAAGGAAAGACACCTGTCGCCTTCCCTCTGACTGAACACAGCCACATCAGTGCAGGAAACTCTAAAGCCAGCAAGATCATCCATCAAGGCAACCAGGGCAGCTACTTGGGAGAACACAAAAGCCAGATTGGGAAATATTGTGAAAACCATAATAGACCTCTTCAATACAGTCCTCAGCAGAAAGGCAAGAAGCAGGAAGAACCAAAGCGCAAGGATTGGAGCAAGGATCGAGATTTCACTCCTTTAGATCAACCGCTCGACACAATCCTCGAATATATGATGGCCAACAGATTACTCAGGCTCCCAAAAGCCGCCAGCCCTTCCGCAGTCATGGGAAAATATATAGACCAGTTCTGCAGATACCATCAAGTAACAGGGCATGACACTGAGCATTGCTTCATCTTCAAGAATATCGTTCAGGATTGCCTCGATAAGAATCTCTTTGTCAAAAACGAAGAAGAAAGGCATCCAGATCTCCTAAACATGCAAGCTCAGTCCAGCTATCAGGCAAGGGTCAGCACTCAGTGGAAGTCAAGCAAGCCTAAGAAAGCAAAGCATGAGGGTTGGGGTTATGACCGACAGCTTACCCCCCTAGGCCAGCCAATCGAAGAAGTTCTCCAATACCTACTCAAGAAAGGCATGATCAAACTCCCAAAGCAGGATGATCCCTCTGTCACCAAGGGGAAATGGAAAGATCGCTTCTGCAAGTTTCATCGAGCAAGGGGGCATGACACGGAGCGCTGCTTCGTCCTCAAAAACATTGTGCAGGACTACATTGATAAAGAGCTTCTGGTACCAAAGAAAGGAGAAGAGCAGACTGCAGTTCCGCCCGAACCATTTCCATACTACTCAGAGAATTGAGAATGCCAAGAGTTTTTCGCTTTCATCCCTTTCTGTCAGTCGCTTTGTAGGGGCAAGTCAGCCCAGTTTTTGTGACTTCTTTCTAGTTAAAATACTTGTAAATATTCAGTTTTGTCATCAACTTTTGCTTATCAATAAAATGTCGATTTTCTTTATATCTTTGATATTCAATACTTTCTTCCTTTTGCTATATTGGGGCATTAAAATTTCTTTTTTTCGGGACAATCCTGACATCATTCATGAGAGAAATGATATTACCTATGAGGGTCTTTTCAAACCCCATGAAAATCTTAGTTCAAATATTTTATTATCACCTTTTTCAAAGATCAACCCTTGTGTTGATCCTATTTTTCTACAAATTTATTTTGAATCATGGCATTTAAAAGATCAACCCTTGTATTGATCATATTGATTTCGAAATTATTGCATTTCAAAGATCGACCTTTGTGTTGATCATATTTTCTAAAAATTTGGTTTTCAAAACATTACATTTCCAAAAGATCAATCCCTTGTGTTGATCTCATTTTCTACAAATCTGATTTCATTTCATTCAAAGATCAATCCCTTGTGTTGATCTCATTTTCCAAAAATTTGATTTCATTTCAATTAAGGATCAATCCCTTGTGTTGATCTCATTTTCCAAAAATTTGATTTCATTTCATTTAAGGATCAATCCCTTGTGTTGATCTCATTTTCCAAAAATTTGATTTTTTTCAAAGATCAATCCCTTGTGTTGATCTCATTTTCCAAAATTTGATTTCATTACATTTAAAAATCAACCCTTGTGCTGATCTCATTTTCCAAAAATTTGATTTTATTGCATTCAAAAGATCAATCCTGGTGTTGATTATGTTTTCCAAAAATCGATTTCAAATCATTACATTCAAAGATCAACCCCCGTGTTGATCATATTTTCTAAAAATTTGATTTCAAATCATTACATTCAAAGATCAACCCCCGTGTTGATCATATTTTCTAAAAAATTGATTTTGAATCATTGCATTCCAAATATCAACCCTCGGGTTGATCATATTTTCTACAAATTGATTTTCAAATCATTGCTTCAAACAATTTAACCCTCATGATGATCTCTCATGAATGATCCTCTTTCAAAGATTAGCTCTCGTGGTTAATCCTTTCTTCCAAAATGATTTTCTCATCATCTTCTCTCATTTTAAAAGATCCCACATGCAGGCAGGATCAAATTCTTTTCTCAAACCTTTTGTTTATCCATTTTTTTTATCAATTTTATCAATTTTTATTCATTTTATTATTATTTATCCATTTTATTTCTCCTTGATTCTTATTTTCAAAAATACCCTTTCAGGTTAAGGGATAAACCTGATGCCTCTTTTCCCATGAGGTATTTATTTTTTCTTCTTTCTTTATCCCCCCTTTAGGTTAAGGGATAAACCTGAAACCTCATCCTACGAGGTCCTTCTTTCTTCAGGATAAGGGATAGTCCTGAATGTCTTTTTCTTCATTCAATTTTATCAGTTTTATTTCTTAATTATGTTTTAATTCTTCCAATTCTTTATTAAAGCTTTTTCATCAACTTTTTGCCTAAATTTTATTCCTTTCCCATTCAGGATAAGGGATAATCCTAAAAACCCCTCATAGGAGCAACAATGCTACCTGTGAGAATTCTTTCCATAAAATTTCCTTGATTCTTCTCTTTTGTCAAACCTTCCCATCAATTTCTATCTCTTCACATTTGTTCTTTTAAATTTTATTTCCTCCCCAATCAAGATAAGAGGGCCATCAGATCATTCAATCCCCTAAACGGTTAATTTCAATCCCAGGTCCGGTCCTCGCACTGGCAAATTTCCAAAACTCAATCTCTTGTCAAAAACCCGAGTTTTCACTCGGGCTTCTCCCTTTATTCTTTCGTTCGAAGTTCTGAGTTCCGACCAGGACTTCCTTTTGAATCCAATCATCGTATTGGAAATCCATCATTCCTTTGAAAATCCGAGTTCCAGCTCGGGTTTTTCTTCTATTATTTTCAGTCGAAGTTCTGAGTTCCGACCAGGACTTCCTTTTGAATCCAATCATCGTATTGAAAATCCATCATTCCTTTGAAAATCCGAGTTCCATCTCGGGTTTTTTCTTCTATTATTTTTAGTCGAAGTTCTGAGTTCCGACCAGGACTTCCTTTTGAATCCAATCATCGTATTGGAAATCCATCATTCCTTTGAAAATCCGAGTTCCAGCTCGGGTTTTTCTTCTATTATTTTGGGTCGAAGTTCCGAGTTCCGACTCGGACTTCCTTTTGAATCCAATCCTCACATTGGAAATCCTTCATCCCTTTGGAAATCCGAGTTCCAGCTCGGGTTCTCCTTTTATTATTTTCAGTCGAAGTTCTGAGTTCCGACCAGAACTTCCTTTTGAATCCAATCCTCGCATTGGAAATCCACCATTTCTTTTTCCCCTTCAGGTTAAGGGATAAACCTGATGCCTCCTGCTAACGAGGTATTTCTTTCCTTCTTTCCCAATTCAGGATACGTGGATAAATCCTGAAAACAGACCACCACGCAGTTAGGATGTGACGGTTCATTGAATTCAGAATCTTTCATCAAAATTTTACTTTCCCGGCTCATCTTCCCAACCCAGTCCTCGCACTGGCTATTTCTCAAAATTTTCAATCATATGTTGAGCTCATTTGGAAAATCCGGTTCTCGCGCCGATAACATTCTAAATTCAGTGCTCTGATCAAATTCTTTCCTTTTACAAAAATTCAAGATCTGACTTAAATCTGATGTATTTTCAAAAGATCCAGCATCTCACTGGTCATGTATTTCCAAAAGATCCAACTTTCGTTGGTCATGTATTTCCAAAAGATCCAGCTTTTGCTGGTCATGTATTTCAAACATTCCAGCTTTCTGCTGGTCATGTATTTCAAACGTTCCAGCTTCTGCTGGTCATGTATTTCAAAGGTTCCAGCTTTTGCTGGTCATGCATTTCCAAAATCAAGAAATTGCGACTCAAGGTCTCATCAAAATCTATATTGAGTGATTATTTCACAAAGAATTCATGAAAACTTTGCCAATTTGCTAAAAGCATTTGTTGATTCTAAATATTCTTACTACACAAAAAGAATTTTCTCAGATTAGCTCCTGTATTTCCTTTCAAAAGGTGAAACTTTTTGCAAAAAAAGAGGTAAAATTCAAATCTTTTCCTGTTGATCAACCAAAAGGATGTAAGAAATATCCTCGATATGATCAATAAAAGAAATCTTCAATGATGTTGAAAAGCCAGAAGAGAATTGATATTGATCTTGGCTATGGCGCATGTTTTAAAATGACTTTCTGACAATCAGGCAGTGGAAATATCTTGAGCTATAAAAAGAATTCACTCAACCCATCTCTTCTCATTTAAAAGTTGCAATCAAATATCCGCAAAAGGGATCTCTCAATTGTCGTCAAGATGAAGGCGAATTAAGCGAGTAGATCCCCGGGGCCAAAGAAGATTTGAAACATCTCCAAGATGACGGAGTTTGTGACGGATCCTTCCAGGGAAAGTTCGGATCACTGTCGAGATGAAGGCAGATGTGATAAGCCTACCGACAAACCCTAAAAAATATTTGATTTCTGCTAAAGACCTTTTTGAGCCAATGTCATCAATAGAATCCCTGAGATAAAAGAAGGATCGGAACATCTCCAAAATGAAGGAGTTTGTGACGTACCCTTCCCTGAAAAAAAAAAAAGAGAGAAAAGTCAGGACATCCAAATGAAGGATGATGTGAGAAACCGAGAAAGCCCAATGACTCAAAAAGAGTGCAAAAGATCATCATGGGAGGACACCCAGATATCAAACTACCAAAGTTGCCAAAAGTCATCTTTTCTCATGCAAAATTCTTTTATCAATATCTTTTCATTACTTGCTTTTATGAAATTAAGAATATTTCTTTTATTTTCATATTAGGGAAATGGATAGCTTCCTTGAAGAAGATCATCAGAGCCAAAATTTTGAATTTGACTCTTAGAACTGAGGAGTTAACCTCATTGGAGGAAATACTCTAGGTAAAAGAGAGAATATCTTTTGCACATACGTGCACATTTCCAAACGTTTGAATCAACTACGATTTTATCTTATTGGCAAAATTTTCTAGCTATTCCAAGAATAAAATAAACATTTAATATCCATTTTGATGTAACCAAGCATTGTTTATATTTCCCAAAAAGAGTTGCCTCGGAAGAAGTATCTCCTCCTGTCCCATCACGGTTTTCTCATTAACGAATTCCGTATGGATGACCCACTCAGGATAATGGTAAAACCTGAACCATTTGCGAAAGATTCTTTGATTTCAAAAGCTATTTCAGTCTCAGCAATGAGACGCCCAATTTCTTCCCCTTTTCAAAGCTTTAGGGACTCTATATTTTCTCATTTCGCAAAAACCCCTCTCGGATTTGTTCGTCCAAATTCCGAAGGTCCCATCATGCTTTCTCCATTTTTGAGAAACCTGTATGGTAGATTTTCCCCACTCAGGATAAGGGTTAAACCTGAACCATTTGCGAAAGATCATATATTTCAAAAGCTATTTCAGTCTCAGCAATGAGACGCCCAATTTCTTCCCCTTTTCAAAGCTTTAGGGACTCTATATTTCCTCCTTTCGCAAAAACCCCTCTCGGATTTGTTCGTCCAAATTCTGAAGGTCCCATCATGCTTTCTCCATTTTTGAGAAACATGTATGGTAGATTTCCCCCACTCAGGATAAGGGTTAAACCTGAACCATTTGCGAAAGATCATTTAATTTCAAAAGCTATTTCAGTCTCAGCAATAAGACGCCCAATTTTTTCCCTTTTTCAAAGCTTTAGGGACTCTATATTTTCTCCTTTCGCAAAAACCCCTCTCGGATTTGTTCGTCCAAATTCCGAAGGTCCCATCATGCTTTCTCCATTTTTGAGAAACCTGTATGGTAGATTTCCCCCACTCAGGATAAGGGTTAAACCTGAACCATTTGCGAAAGATCATTTAATTTCAAAAGCTATTTCAGTCTCAGCAATGAGACGCCCAATTTCTTCCCCTTTTCAAAGCTTTAGGGACTCTATATTTTCTCCTTTCGCAAAAACCCCTCTCGGATTTGTTCGTCCAAATTCCGAAGGTCCCATCATGCTTTCTCCATTTTTGAGAAACCTGTATGGTAGATTTCCCCCACTCAGGATAAGGGTTAAACTTGAACCATTTGCGAAAGATCATTTAATTTCAAAAGCTATTTTAGTCTCAGCAATGAGACGCCCAATTTCTTCCCCTTTTCAAAGATTTAGGGACTCTATATTTTCTCCTTTCGCAAAAACCCCTCTCGTATTTGTTCGTCCAAATTCCGAAGGTCCCATCATGCTTTCTCTATTTTTGAGAAACCGGTATGGTAGATTTTCCCCACTCAGGATAAGGGTTAAACCTGAACCATTCTGCGAAAGATTCTTTGATTTCAAAAGCTATTTCAGTCTCACCAATGAGACACCCAATTTCTTCCCCTTTTCAAAGCTTTAGGGACTCTATATTTCCTCCTTTCGCAAAAACCCCTCTCGGATTTGTTCGTCCAAATTCCGAAGGTCCCACCGTGCTTTCTCCATCTTTGAGAAACTCGTATGGTAGATTTCCTATCCAGGTTAAGAGTTAACCCGGAACATCGCTTTGCGAGGTATCTTCCTTGCAGGTTTGGGTTAAACCTGAGTCTTGTTCCAATGAGATTCCTCGTTTTGATGAGATGTTTTCTTCCAGTCCCATCACGGTTCTTCCCATTGAGGAACCCATGCTTTGTATATCCATCCAAGAAAGGATCATACTCGAGCTTCATTTCACAAGGCCTTTTCCAAAATGTCCCATCAAGGTAGTCATGTATTCCTTTCCTCATTTCCAAATTCATTTTTATATCTTCGTCCCATCCAGGTTAAGGGCTAAACATGAATCATTCCAAGAAGAGTATCTGGTCTCACCCATGAGACCTGATTAAAATTCTCATTTCCCACCATTTCAGAATTTCCATCTAAAAGTCCCATCAAGATTTCCTCATTTTCTACCCAATCATATCATCTTCGAGGATTTCGTCTCCCCAAAACCATTCAGGATAAGGTTTCAAAGCCTGAGAAGCCATATTTTCAAAATAATTCTTCCACACCCAGTTCAGATCTGCTGACTAGGGCATTTTTCAAAATTTGGAGTGTTATCTTTGCCACTAAACTCGGCTTTCAACCGGCTTAATAGCAAAGAGGGGCATCTGTGAACACCCCAAATTTTTCAAAATTTTGTAAAAATGACCCTTTTGCCCCTAACCCCATTTTCTGAGAAAATCAAGTCATTTCTTCAGATTTTCTGAATTAAAAACTCATATTGACATATTCAAAATCAACTCCAGATCCGAATCCAATATTTTAAATCCATATTTCCTCAAAATCCGGATCCAAACCCATTTTCTGAAGAAATCAAACCCAAATTTCTCAAAAAACCTTTCTCTTTGTAAGTATTTCTAAAAAAAATAAAATTATAAAATGACTTTTTAATCCCTTATTTTTTTATTTTATTTTTTTTTTTTTTTTTAGTTACATAAAATGAAGAAAAAGAACAAAAAGAAAAACAAAGAAGCAAAAAATACAAAAAAATTTGGAGTAAGCCTCTTTCGTTTCTTATGAAAAACCTCTTTTAGCAAAATTTTCATGAAAGAGCACTTTTTTTTGGAAAAACTCATAAAAAGACCTGAGCCCCCCCCCCCCCCCGTTACGGATTTCTTTTAGGGTTTTGAAAATTTTCGCAGGGGATGGGCTGGCAGGCGCCTCCCTGCAGCCGCCTCCTCCCTCCCGATTCTCTCCGTCTCAGCCTCCACCGAAACCACCTCTCTTCATTCCCATCCTCCATCGCCCCCCATTCTTCCTCCCAAGCCACCCATCTCTAACAACCACAAACCCTAAACCCCCTTCCCGAATCCTCTTCCCCTCCCTTAAAAGAGCACGCAGGGCTCTCTCTTCATCAACCGTTTTTCACCCCTGCACCTTCTCCTTCTTCTCCTTCAACGATCCATCTTCACCCTGCATCTTCTCCTTCTTTCGCAATCCGTTTCCACCATTTCTCTTTCCTTCAGAGGCATCGCCTCTCATCCCGTACCCTTCTTCCTTCCCAATCAAGCCCTAGCTACGAAGGCTCTACAGCTGACCGCCCTCTTCCAAATCAAGAAAACCAAACACCTCATTGCCGACCTTCCTTCTGGCACATCCCTCTTCTTTTTAAACAACTATCGGGTGTTCTTCGGGAAGATCGACCATCATCGTGAGAAGGAAGCTAACCTCCTTCTCCAGCAGCCAACGAAAAAATCTTCAGCCGATTGAATCAAGGAGGAGCTTCATCCTTCCAAAAATCCCTGTAAATAAAAGTTTATTCATCTTGGATTTTGCTGGTTTTCGAATTCCCCTTTCATCCAGAACCTCTGCAACTCTATGCGTAAGTAGATACTCCTCCATCCCTTTCGATTTTCCATAAAATTTCCTTTCACTTTATTGCATTTGCTTCTGTTTTCTTTTGGTTTGGATCTTACCTTGGGTCTCCTTTTCTTTTTCCCCCTTTTTCATAAAGCCTCAGGAGTGAGATCGACCTGTATACATTGCAGGTTCAATCCGCCCATGGCAACATTAATGGAATATTTATGTTCCAACATCCGTTTTACTCTCTTTATTATTTTTATGCATTGTGGGATCGGATTGACTGTCATATTATCTATGTTTGGCTTACCTGATTATATTTTTTTTTTAATTGGCTATTGTAGTGTTGGATCTATTCATTCGTTTGTAATCCATCCGAGGCCCTGAATTTAGCTTTGTAGTACTCAACCTGCGCATGTTCGCCTGATCTCAGGCTACTTTAGATTTAATTTTCTCTCGTGTCATGTTTTGAACCTATCGGTTTGAAGATTGTTAGACTCATAGATTTGACCTCTTCAGATTCGCTTGATTCAATACAGGTTTGTGACAATGTATTTTCATATGTATGAAAAAGAAAAATTACGTTCAGAATTAGAATGAAAAGGTTTAATCTCTCTAAATCTGTTTGTTATAATTCATTCCTCTTGAGAGTCTAAAGCTATGTATTGCCCAACTATTGAAGCAGTTCTGAAATCATACCTTCACCCAACGTTTATGCTTGTCTCCTCAAAAGGGTATGGAAAATACATCATAAGATTCTCTGGTTTACCAAAGCCTTGAGACTTCCTTCTCTTTGTGTTGTTTTGGTCACCACGAGATTATCTCTGAGGCTGGATTGCTGTGGACATGTTATCAATCTAAGACAACACGTTGATTTTTATTGATGTATTGTCAAGGGCCCTGTTAAAATTCTTAGAAGAAACAGTCAGAATATGTCATTTAAAGCTCCATGGGGAGGAAGCCATATGCTGATCAGGAATTAGTTAAGGGAAAAACTACAATTGGAAACCAAAGGAATATGAGGGATTGACTATTCCTAAGGCTACACCTTCATATCTATGTTGGTGGCATTACTTCCTCAACTTTAAGGTCTTCTGGTTATCTTTTCAAACAGATATCTCAGAGTCATCATCATCTAAGATAAGGAATATGTTTATGGACTCAAAATACCATTTAATATCTGTATGATAGATCATTTATTTTATTTTTTTATTTTAGCCCTGTGATCTTTACAGCACATCATGTTCAGTTATTTCTACAGTTTATCGTAGTATATCCCAGCCCATGTTTCACATATATCTCCAACCTCATAGGACATATATTTTTACTTTATGAGTATTTCATTCCTGTTCGTAACATATTGTTTTCTTTTATTGTTTTGAGAATTTATGGTGGTTCGATCTGCCATTCAATATCCTTTTCGTCCTTATTATATTCATTTACACCCTAATAAAATTCAAATTTCAGCTACATGACACTAATTTTCATTTATCTGTTCTGTTGCAGGAAAGTGTCTGCAATAAGTCATGATTCTAGAAATTTCCAATTTGTAACAAATTTGATTTGTTTTATTTTGTGGCATCTAAGCAATCTTCCATCTCATTTATGGTTATATGCTTTTCCACCCAGCATTTAAGAAACCCTTGAAGTATGTATAAATGCCTTTTGTGGGTGAATATGTGAGCAGGGTTTTCACAGTGAGTCTCGGTCGAAAGACCACGCCAAGGACGTGAATGACTCCTTCATTTTTGCAGTATCACCATGCCCTTATAGCTGCATCACCACTTGTGCATCCTTTATTTCATCTCTCATGCTCACGCCCCTTGTTGTAATGCACCCTGTTCCTTTCCTCGGTATACAGGTATTTATATTCATTAGCTAGCCTGCATTTAACCATTCGCATCAGTATATGCTTGCATGCCGTTTTGTGTCTAGTCGGACATTTGTGTAATATGTAGCATTGTCATCAAGCCTCCTGGTATAATCCGCATCTCTGTTTTTCGGGGTAATAACGAAAACTCATCATTATGCAGGAGTTCAACAAGATACAAAGCCCCTTTCTTTACATGGATAATAGTAGATTTTCTGGGGGTCAGAATTTTCTTGGTTTTGGTTTTGTAGATGCTGTATATTACATATATATATATATATTTTTGTCTCCATTTTCTGATGTATCACGGATGTTTCATTCTTTTGTTCTACATTCAGCTAAAACTGGTATGGAACCCCCACTACACTTTTTTTTTACTCCCCTTGCTGTATGTATATATCAATCACACCATACAACCATTGTGTAATTTGTCTACATTACTGCTGCCTTTTGTTGGGTTTGTCTGCAAGACAACATCCGATCGATGCTTGGTAAAATGTAAGATGATTGTGAGATCAATAAAACACTTCCCTCTTGGAATCTTTCTTCAGAGGGGACATCTTTTTCAGTATTAATATAGAAATAATTTGTTGGTTTGGTGTTGGAGAATAGCCGTGGCCTCCTTCATTATAATTTTATGTAGGATTCGGTCTACATATAAAGTTCCAGGTGATGCAAAAACGAGGACTGATTGGGAATTATTACATTTGCTGTTTATTAAGTCTTGTTGTACGATATATATTTGGTGCTTTTGTACAGTTTATAACATCCCTGATTGGCAGTTTAAGGTTCCCCAACTCATATCCTTTTATACAGCAATGTCAACAGAGTGTACAAGGTCAATCATGCTGATGGAGGTGGTTTTAAACCAGGCTATAATTCTGCTGGGTTAATTAAACATTTGAGCCTTTGGTGTCAAAAACCTATATACCCAACCTGTCTACAGTAACTAGAAAGGGTACAGTATTACCCTGAATAATGAAGTTTCTAGATAATTCACCTGTACTAATATCATCTTGTCTACAGCCACCCCGTAGCTATACCCCTCTAACATTATTGGCTCCTACATACCATCCTGCAAAATACCTACATCACTCATCTGCATTTTCTGCAAATGGTACCATTTATTGCAATAGTACCCCTTTGAAGTACATATTGCAATACATCATCAATCACCATCACCTACCCCGCATATTCACCATGTACTATATAGATACCTTTTAGTGATCAATGTGCATATCACTTTCAACATGGTTCTCTTCTGTATTTCTATGCCCTTGTAAATACTAACTCTGTTTTTGCAGGATTATGGATTTTCCTTTTCCAAGTCAGATATTTTCCATCCCTTCAGAAATTATGACCATAATATAACAGTTAGATTATAAATGAGAATTTACATTTCCAGTTTTAGATAGAATGTATGAGCATTGTAAAATATCATAATTGCTTACTTCATGCATTTTTTTCTTTATTTCTCAAAAATTCCCACAATGGTGAAACACGAATGGCACGTGCACCATTTCGTAAGAGGTAAGTTAAATTCTAAGTTGACGATTTACATCAACGGCCATAGTCGGGGTGTAAACAAAACTTAGAATTTTTATCTTTTACAAAATAACACTGGAACCACACTGGATCCACTTTCAAAATTCATCATATTTTCTCAAAATATTTCCTTTCTTTCATCAGAATTTAACTTAGAATTAACTAAAAATATATACCAATGGCCATAGTCAGGGTATATTGAGGGTTAATTTCATTTTAAAATTCTATAAAAGCACAAAAAAATGTATTTTATGCTTCACTTGAATTTAAATGTGGTTATTATATAATATATCCAATGACCATAGTTAGGGATATATTATATCTTCAACCCCATTCTTAATTCATTTCAAGAATGAAATAGCTTTTCAAATTACAATTTTAAACTTATTTAAATTCATTCATCATATAGGATAGAATTGCATCATATTTTCAAAACTTCCTTCTTCAAAAACTCCAAGTGATGTTAATATCTTCTTCAATCTATCTTCGATCCTTATCAAATCCAATTCATCCTTTTTTTTCATTTTCAAAATTCAATTTCATTTTCAATCTCAAAGTTCAATTTAACTTTGAGATTTCAAAGTCATTTTATTCAAATTCAAATCAGATTTCAAAGTTCAAATTGGCTTTGAAATTCCAAATTCATTTTATATTCACATTTTTAATCAAAATCAAAAGTTCAAATTAACTTTGAGATTCTTGATTCATTTTCAGAATTTAACTCCAAATCAATTTTAGGATCTAGGATTCAACACTCATGTTAGATCTCATACTCCAGATCCAATTCCTCCTCAGGATCCAGACTCCGATTTCACTTTGGATCTTAGACTTCTGGTCTAAATTCCATCTTAGGGTCTAGAACCCAACTCTACATTGGATCTCAGACTTCAGATCCAAATGCATTCTAGGATCCAGATCCTCATTCTACCATTGGATCTCAGATTCAGATCCAAATTCCAAATTCTTAGGATCCAGAACCCAATTCTACATTGGATCTCAGACTTCAGATCCAGAATCCAATTCTACTTTGGACCTCAGATCCCGTTCTGTCTTAGGATCCAGAGTTCAGCTCTATCTTGGATCTCAGATTTTAGATCCAAACACTGTCTTGGATTCCAAATCTTGAATCCAATTCCATTTAAAATTCCAAATCCAAATTCCACTGTAATTCCAATTCTTAACCAATTCCATTTCATTCCAGATTTCAAATCAAGTTCCCACTTCAGATCCTGAATTCTTTGAATTCTATTCAGAATCCCGATCTTGGATTTGGATTTCATCTTGAAATTCCAACTGTTACAAATCCCATTCCTTAATTCCTTTAGATTTCCCACATTTCCTTCTAAAATCAAAACTTCAAAAGTGGAATTCAATTCCATTCCAAATATTCATCCAAGTTCAAATTTCTAAGTCCATTTATGACTTTGGAAATTCCTTTCTTCTCTTTTCTCTCAGTTTCAAGATCATTTTCCAAATCAAGATTCATATTCCCAAGCTCTTGATTATTCTAAAGACTTAGAACTTCAATCTTAAGTTCTAAGTTAGAAATCATTTTCTTCACTTTATCAGATTCACTTGGAAATTCTTCAAAATATTTTCAAAAGAGCATACATCTTTTGCATTTGCACAAGCATGATTCATTGTGCATTTAGACTTAGGATAAATACTTAAATAATTTCTTAGCAAAACAAAAGGCATTTAATTCGACCCTTGGTTCGATTACCCCTGGTAAAGGCGCCAGGAACGGTCGAACCTCGTACCGACGAGCGGATCCCGTCTCCCAATTTTCCCGCAAACATTTCAAAAACGGAGGCGAGTTATTTCAAAATATTTTTTTTAAAATTAAGGTCAAGTGAGATCCGCAAAAGAGTTCCTCTTCTCTTCTCTTCTCTTCTCTTCTCTCTTTCTTTTCCGTTCTTTTATCTTTTCTCCCCTCAAAAAGGAGGAAAATAAGAGGTTGGAAAGAAAAAGCGAAGGAAGAGAGAGAACATTACGAGAGGAAAAATTTTGCGATGATCACAACACTCTTGGTTGGAGAGACCTTGATAGAAACCTTATCTCCAACCGCAAAAGTGAGTTCCTTACCCCGCTGATCGACGTAGCTCTTCTGTCGACTCTGAGCAATCAATAGCTTCTTTCTGATCATATGGACCTGCTCAGTCTAATGCTGCAACACAATAGGCGAGTCAAAGGTTCACTCACCCACTTCACCCCAATGGATTGGTGATCGACAGGGTCGCCCGTACAAGGCTTCATACGGTGCCATCCCAATGCTAGCGTGGTGGCTATTATTATAAGCAAATTCAGCCAACGCTAGGTGGGAATCTCAATCACCCTTCCATTCCAGCATATAGGCTCTTAGCATATCTTCAAGAGTCTGTATGGTTCGTTCTGATTGCCCATCTGTTTGGGGATGGAATGTTGTACTGAACTTGAGTTTCGTCCCCAGGGCTCTCTAAAGCTACTCCCAAAAGTGAGAGGTGAACTTCGGGTCACGATAATATGATCGAAATCGGCACTCCATGGAGTCTAACGATTTCCCGAATGTAGATTTCTGCCAATCGCTCTGTTGAATATCGAGTGTTGATTGGCAGGAAGTGAGCAGACTTGGTGAGTCTCTCCACGATCACCCATATTGAATCGTGTTGTCTCTTGGATCGAGGCAATCCAACGATGAAATCCATCGTAATGCCTTCCCATTTTCATTTTGGAATCTCGATCCGTTGCATTTTTCCACCAGGGCGCTGATGCTCGATCTTTACTTGCTGGCAGATCAAACATTTTGAGACAAACGTAGCCACATCACGTTTCATACCTCTCCATCAGTACTTCCTCTGCAAATCTCGGAACATCTTCGTACCCCCTGGGTGGATAGTATATTTGCTACTATGGGCCTCCTGGAGTACTTCATGTGTTAGCTCAGGGTTACTTGGAACCCAAATCCTTTCCTTCATCCATATTCCTCCATCTTATTTCAAATGGAAGAAAGTGTCATCTTTTTCAGCACGAGCTTTCAATTCCAAGTACTGGGGATCCTTGAACTGTTCGGCTACGATGCAATCGAGGATCTCGATATGGATCATCAGGCATGACAATCGAATCTTTCCTGGATCAGCTGAGAATGACTTCCAACTGACAAAATCCTCCATCAGCTTCCATTGTCTAGTGAGGCTGGCCAGAGTGCCAATAGTCTTGCGACTAAGGGCATCCGCTACGACATTCTCCTTTCTAGGGTGATAGGAAAGCGTGAACTCATAGTCTTTGAGGAATTCCAGCCATCGCCGTTGCCGCATATTGAGTTCTTTTTGAGAAAAGAGGTATTTTAGGCTCTTATGGTCCAACATGACCTCAAATTTCTCTCCATATAGGTAGTGTCGCCAGATTTTAAGTGCGAACACCATCGCGGCAAGCTCCATATTGTGGGTTGGATAGTTTTTCTCATGGACTCTCAACTGTCGTGACGCATAGGCGATTACTTTGCCATGCTGCATCAACACACAACCCAGTCCTGTTCCCGAGGCATCGGTATAAGCCACGAAGCCTCCCTGACCAGAAGGTAAGGTAATGACAGGGGCAGTGGTAAGCCTCTGTTTGAGAACCTCAAAGCACTCTTTACACTGGTCAGTCCATTCGAACTTCACTCCCTTTTTCAAAAATTTCGTCATCGGTACGGCGATTCAGGAGGAGTCTTGTATGAACTTTCGATAATATCCGGCAAGTCTAAGGAAACTACGGACCTCAGTGATATTTTCAGGCTGCTTCCAGTCCATCACAGCTTCCACTGCGATTCCATCTTTCGAGATCACATGGCCAAGGAACATCACTTTATCTAGCCAGAATTCACATTTTGAAAACTTAGCATAGAGTTGGTTATCCTAAAGGGTTTTCAGGACGATCCTCAAGTGCTCCACGTGTTGTTCCTTGTTCTCAGAATAAACGAGAATGTCATTGATAAAGACGATGACAAAGCTGTCCAAATATGGTCTGAATATCCGATTCATCAGGTCCATGAAGGCAGCAGGCACATTAGTGAGTCCGAAGGGCATTACTACGAACTCATAATGGCCATATCTCGTTCTGAAGGCAGTCTTAGGTATATCCTCTTCCTTAACTCTGAGTTGATGATACCCAAACCTGAGGTCGATCTTGGAGAACACTCTCGCTATTCTGAGCTGATCGAATAAGTCTTCAATCCGAGGCAACGGGTACTTATTTTTAACAGTTGCCTAGTTAAGCATCCGATAATCGATGCATAACTGAAGGGATCCATCCTTCTTCTTTACAAACAGCACTGGGGCTCCCCACGGTGATACACTCGGACGGATGAACCCTTGTTCCATTAGTTCTTCCAACTGGCATTTCAACTCGCTGAGTTCAGCTGGCGCCATACGATATGGGGCTTTGGATATCGGCGTTGTCCCGGGTAAGGATTGAATTCCAAATTCAACCTCACGAAGTGGCAGGAGTCCTGGTAATTCCTCAGGAAACACGTCGGGAAACTCCCGCACCACTTCCAAACTCTCAAGGGGTTGTTTGTTGGATTTTTCCACCGAGAGACTCAACAGGAAGGCCACACAACCCTTCCTAAGGTATTTTTGTACCTTAAGTGCTGATATGAGCCTTTTTTGTAGAATTGGTTTGGATAACTGGTATTCCATCTTAGGCATTTCGGGTCGAGATAGAATCACTCTGCCTTCGCGACATAAAATCTTGGCATTATTCTGAGCCAACCAATTCATTCCCAGAATGGCATCGTACTGTATCATATCGATCAGGATGGCGTCAGTAGGCAAGTGTTTCCCTGCTATCTCAATATCCAAAATTTTCACACACCGGATACATTTGGTGCGTGAACCCAACGGGTTATACACTTCAATCATTTTATCAACCGATTGCACCGAGGCGTGGAGTTGTTTGGTGAAATCGTCAGAGATGAAGGTATGAGTAGCACCACAATCAAACAAGACGTAAGCTGCGTGTCCATTAATAGGTATGGTGCCTTCAATCAGGTCACCATTTTCGACTTGTTCAGTCGTTACAGCATACACATGACCTACAACAGGCCTTTGTTCTACTCTAGGTGGAGGTCGTTGAAACTGAGAACGTTGTGGTGCTGGTCTAGAGGGTCCGGCAGATCCGGCATTACTCATCTGCTCATCTGCAGCCTTCTTGACGCAATCCCTTATAAAGTGGCCCATCTTGCCACAATACAAGCAACCACCAATGTCACGAGGACATGGCTTTCCGGGGTGGTTCACACGACACCTTGGGCAGCTGAAGTTGGACTGCTGACCATTTGTGTTTTGTCTTGCCCTCACGACTTGTTGAGTATTGTTCCCACCTTGGAACTTCTTCTTTTGAAAGGGTTGTCGTGAACCCTGGCCACTTGGGAACATCCTTTTTCGATTCCCACAATTCACTATGGGTTTTTTTGCTATGATCACTTTAGATCGCGCCCAATCCTCATGGATTTTTTAAGCCGCTGCTACCGTAGCCTGAAAAGTCGAAGGCATGCTTGTTACCACTCGAGATCGCAGCCCTTCGCGCAGACCATTCACATATTTGTCGGCCCTTTCTTGGTCTGTTTCGAACAATCGAGAGCAGTAGCGCTCTAGATTCTGAAATTTGGTAGTATAGTCCATCAGACTTATACCGCTCTATTCCAACTCTAGAAACTCCATCTTTTTCTTGTTTCTGGAATGCAACGGGAGGTAGTTATCCATGAAAGTTCTCCGGAAGTCAGTCCAAGGAATGACTTCGACTTGTGAGAACTGGATAAGCTTAGTGATATCCCACCACTTCCGTGCATTGACCTTCAATCGATATGTGCCAAAGTTGGTTTTTTTCTCTTCTGGTATTCCTAGTACCAAGAAGGCACATTCTGTCTCTTCGATCCAACTCTCTGCGAGCTCCGGATCGGCTCTGCCAATGAAAACTGGCGGGTCAAGCTTGAGGAACTTCTCATAAGTCACTCCTCCCAGGTGCTCGTTTCGTGGTGCGACTGGTTCTGACCTCGTTTCATGGATGGTTGTAACCAGGTTGTTGAGTGTTTCCAACAGGAATCCTTGCGTATGAGACTCCTCGCTCGGCATGGTTCTCCTCGTCGTAGAAGCCATTTATCTAATCACACACAAACACTTGTTTTTAGTTTCTCGATGTATAAGAGGAAGTAAAAAACTTTATTTACTTATATACAATCATTTACATAAGCATTGCCTTAAACAAAATGTCATGTCGCACTGGCAGACTTAGGCGTTGAGAAATTATATACATGAGTCTACTGACTCCAAAGCATCACCAGTCTCTTTAAGACCTGGATTTATTTGATGAAGACGAACTCAAAAAGGTCCATCTATTTGATGCAGGCACTACTAGCTTTGGCTTGGGCGGCACTTCCGCACTCTCAAGCGAATATTGGGGATACATGAGGGAAGCCAGTCCACTCTCCCAGTCGGCAAGATCAAGACTCTGGGAGTCTGAAATAATGATCGGCGAACAAAAGGAATCCCCTCTTTCGTTCCTGCCATTTAAGCTCGGCGTATGTGATGCCGGATGGTAGACTGGCGAGTGATAGACTTCCTCAGGGAAGTTCAAATCAAAGTCCCTCAGTCGTGGTGATTCATCAGAAGATGTTGGGGTATGGTTGCTCCCAACACTAGAGTGATGCGGTCCACTGACATGCGAAGTCTCATCCTTGAGACCCTTTGATGCCCGCCGACCCATATCGGGGGTATATTTTCTTTGGCATTCGTTGGCGAAATGCCCATCTTCGCCACAGTATTGGCAGTCTTGGACTTCATACGAGCATATCCACTCATCGTGCATGACCTTGCAACGATAGCAGTATCCGCGAGAGTCATGAGTTGCCATCTATACAAAAATGCACCCAGATCAGAACAAAAGTATAAAAACATATACTTACATTGTGATATTGTGCCATGACGGATCTTGAACCAGGTTTCTCAGACACATGCTCTGATACCAATTTTGTAACGCCCTGGATTCTCAAAACAAAGCTAAGTTAAAATTTTCATGAATTTCTTTTTTTTTCTTTGCAGCGGAACTTAGAAAAGCTTTTAGCAGCGGAATCAGACGATAATGAGTCGTCAGTTTTAAAAAACTTCGAGCACGTTGCAGGTATGTGGTCAAGCAACTCATTGACCACCAAAGTGTTCCATTTTATCGAAAACACATGTTTATTACAACACTACTGCTTAGAAAAATAGTGTAGGTTCAATAAAAGGAAGCAGTACAACTCTGTCTAGAGAAACCTTGGAACTCGATGCCGCCTTGCTCCGCATATCGCCACGCAGGTCCAACACCTGAAATCCCCATTAAACGGGGTCAGAACCACTGATGGTCTGGTAAGCAAGCAAACATGCGTCCATTCAACTCAAGCACATACGATGACCACTCAGGGTCGTAGTTCATAATAACGACGCTCAAGCCTCCAAGACTTAGCGTATATCGCAAGAGCCAACTCAAGGCTATGAGTTGAACATTTGCTCAAGTCTTCACGACTTAGCCTTGACCTCTTTCGGGTCTCAAAGTGATGTCTAGCTCAAGTCTTCATACTTGGCACATCTGTATCCCACGCATCTAAGGACAACTCCTCGAGCTTCGCTTAGTCGTGCGGATACAACACGGGTCTTTGCCCAGTCGGTCTAGTAGTATACCGAACATGACACCTTCACAAAGGTTATGCAGAACTGACTCAACAACGGCCATCCACACATACATTCAAGCATCGCTGAACCTAAGCTAATGCATTGTTTCGATATTTAACCTCTTCCACCCTTGGTACGCGGGCAAAGCATTGTTCGGGCGTCAATGCGACGTTCTGAGGGTTGATTATTCTATGTATTTTAGATACCCCAGAGGCCTGTTGACCCTATCCATAGTAGGGCAGTGTGTTTCAACTGGGAGAACCCTACTAGGCCCATATTCGGATGCATCCTCTACTTGCAGTAGTTGGGTTCAATCCTTAGATCTTAAGGATAACCACGACCCCAAAACCCATGAGTGACTGAGGCCATCGTCGACTCTATCAGGTCCAAAGTAAAATACGTGTCACTCAAGGCTGTACCATCACTGTCATTCCACAGTGAGCATAATTCCTGAAGAGGGCTGTCAGTCTTACAATTACTTGGACAAAATCTACATGTCATTTAGGCAGCCCGTGCCTTAGCACTACGGGAGTATGTACCCGATCCCATTCAGTCTGCCCCAACACAGTCATTACTGAGGGGGTACCCCTAAGACGATCTTCAACCGCGGGGTATATGCGATCTTAAGTCTTATTCATATGCATGCAGAACACCGCTCTTGGCACTTCGGCCACCACGAGCATCACACCTCTTTGGGTGGAAACAACACACTTTGGTTCTTCGGCCCTTACAAGTCTGGTTGGGTAACAGTTCTCAATGAGCATGCATATGACTCGATCTAAATAGATCGGCTACTCGGCGTATTTTTACGCAACGAGTCCAAACTTAGCCAATGCGCAACCTCTACTCTGGCTCAGCGGCCCTTACGAGCAAGGTGCCCTCGTAGGCACAAGGATACGAGCTGTTCTGACATCATTCCATCAACGGACATCATTATGTCGTTCAACTGTTTCCGGCAGCTCTTCTGCCAACCATTTCGTCAGCACCTCCTCTGCTCCATCGACAGTGGTGCGACGAACCCTTCTACGTTGTAGAGGATATTCCATGAACCGGGTAGCACTCTGTTGTATAACAGAGTATCCTGCTACATTCTTTCTGAGCTATCATTAGCTTCTTTAGAAATTTCAGTAGCACTTCCTCTCTTTTACGGAGAAAGCGTGCATTTCTTTTATCCATTTCAGCGGCATCTCACCTCTTTGAAGGGAAATCGCTATGCTTAACTCGGGAAATGGACGCACACCATTGTGCGTACTTTGCATCCATCAAGGTTGCAGGAACCCTGAGCCATAGTCAGGCCATACGTAATTGACTTAGTCTTTACGTAAAGAGCATTTTGCCAAAAAGCGAAGCCTTTCCAATAGGTGCTTCATTCGTCAAGCAGAATCTTGAGCGAAGAGCGATAAGAGAATCACATTGGCGATTTGTTGTTGATCTTCATTTAAACGCTCATTTACGCGCCATATATGTAGTATAAGCAGAAGCCTGTGCTTTATACAGCGGTGGCGTAAAGGAAATGCATATACTATTGTTCTGGGTGTGTAACTGAACGAAATATTCTACATATATAACAAAACAGAAGCCTTGGCGTTATTCAACGCGACGACGTAAGTAAATACATTGCAGAAAGCAGTAGCCTTGGCATCATACGACGCGACGGCGTAAGTAAACGCATAATCGGAAGTACAGTAATCATAAATTGCAGAAAGCATAAGCCTTGGCATCATACGACATGACAGCAAAGGTAAATTACATAGCCTGTGCGATATAGGACGCGTCAGCAGAATCAGCAGATATACACCTAGATCCGCATCCAACGATAGTTACGAGGCAAGCGGGTGAACACCGAAGTGTTTTGAAGGGCTCAACCAAGAACTAAAGCGAGATACCATTTTTAAAATGCATATACTGCGTATTTGAACATAGATATATCCGACGATAGTTACGAGATGAGCGAGTGAACACCGAAGTGTCCAAAAAGGGCTCAATAAAGAACTAAAGCAAGATACTACTTCAAAAAGTATATGCTATGTACAAACAATCAAATACTTGAGAGAGATAGATCAACGAAGCGAACTTACTTTAAATCGTGGAAGAAACGGCTCTGGGGTGCTTCTTTGCTTCGAGCCTTCCTTCGAGAGGTCAAACTAAGTCAGATGATGCTGACTTAGTTGAGAAAGAGGGAGAGTAGGTCAAGCTACTCAACCTAAGTGGTTTGAACCAAACAGGGTTCGGTCCAAGTCAACTGGGTTCAGCAGGTTCGAACTCATCTCAAGTAGGCTAAGCTTGGGATCAGAAATCCAAACCGGAATCTGGACCAAAAAGGACTTTGACTTTGACTTTAAACCCAACTAGGTTCAAGTCAAGTCAACTAGGTCAAGTGGGTTCAGACCCAGGTCAGGTGGGTTAGGACCAGGTCAGGCAGGCTCAGGCTAAGTCAGGCAGGCTCAGACCAGGTCAGGTGGGCTAGGCTAGGTAGGAGAGGTTTAGGAGAGAGAGAGAAGGCAAGAGAGAGAGGGGGGGTCAAAATTATGAGAAGAGAGAGAGTGGGGAGGGCTATTTATAGCCCAAGCCCACCTCCTCTTGGGAATTTTTATTCCGCTTTTGCCCCTTAGCTTTATTTTAATTCCAAGAGGTTCCTTTTAAGGTGGGTCCCACAAGATATTTCCATAGGATATTTTATGGGTCCCACAAGATATTTTCCGAGGAATATTTCTGTGGGTCCCACCAACATTTCCATGGGTTCCGCAAAAATTTTGGGTTTTCGGCGATTTTTTTTCGAAAAATTCTGAGTACGCCATTCTCTTCGTATTGACGTAACTAAGAAAGTTTGCTCGAGAAAATCGTTTGATTTTGTATAGTTAGGAAGTTATGGCTTCCAGAGTGTTGGAGCATATATTCGCAAAGCGACAAATATCTTAAGTATAACTGGCTCGCAGGAATTGATTTGTTTCGCATTCTGAGAAAAAATGCTATTTTTATCGGTAAATGCCTCATGAATTTTATTCAGAGATCATCTGAAAAATTGCGGGTCTTACAGCTTGTGTTGGAACCGATCGTGCACTTGAAGATTCAAGGTTTTCAAAACTCGGGTTCTTCCATTTTTATCATTATTTTAAAGATCTGGGTTCCGACTCGAGTTTTTCCTTTTTTGAAGTTTCGAGTTCCGACTCAGACTTCCTATCGGATTCAACGTTTGTGTTTGAACCGATCGTGCCCTTGAAGATTCAAGTTTTTCAAAACTCATGTTCTTCCATTTTTATCATTATTTTAAAGATCCGGGTTCCGACTCGGGTTTTTCCTTTTTATATATCGTTTGAAGTTTCGAGTTCCGACTCGGACTTCCTATCAGATTCAACGCTTGTGTTGGAACCGATCGTGCCATTGAAGATTCGAGTTTTTCAAAACTCGGGTTCTTCCATTTTTATCATTATTTTAAAGATCCGAGTTCCAACTCGGGTTTTTCCTTTTTTATATCGTTTGAAGTTTTGAGTTCCGACTCGGACTTCCTATCGAATTCAACGCTCGTGTTGGAACCGATCGTGCCCTTGAAGATTCGAGTTTTTCAAAACTCGGGTTCTTCCATTTTTATCAAATTTTTAAAGATCCGCGTTCCGACTCGGGTTTTTCCTTTTTATATATCGTTTGAAGTTTCGAGTTCCGACTCAGACTTCCTTTCGGATTCAACGCTCGTGTTGGAACCAATCGTGCCCTTGAAGATTCAAGTTTTTTGAAACTCGAGTTCTTCCATTTTTATCATTATTTCGACTCGGGTTTTTCCTTTTTATATATTGTTTCAAGTTTCGAGTTCCGACTCAGACTTCCTATCGGATTCAACGCTCGTGTTGGAACCAATCGTTCCCTTGAAGATTCGAGTTTTTTAAAACTCGGGTTCTTCCATTTTTATCATTATTTTAAAGATCCGGGTTCCGACTCGGGTTTTTCCTTTTTATATATCGTTTGAAGTTTCAAGTTTTGACTCGAACTTCCTATCGGATTCAACGCTCGTGTTGGAACCGATAGTGCCCTTGAAGATTCGAGTTTTTCAAAACTCGTGTTCTTCCATTTTTATCATTATTTTAAAGATCCGGGTTCCGACTCGGGTTTTTCCTTTTTATATATATATCGTTTGAGGTTTCGAGTTCTGAATCGAGCTTCTTATCAGATTCAATGCTTGTGTTGGAACCGATCGTGTCCTTGAAGATTCAAGTTTTTCAAAACTCGGGTTCTTCCATTTTATCATTTTTTTAAAGATCTGGGTTCTGACTCAGTTTTTTCCTTTTTATATGTCGTTTAAAGTTTCGAGTTCCGACTCGGACTTCCTATCAGATTCAACGCTCGTGTTGGAACCGATTGTTCCCTTGAAGATTCAAGTTTTTCAAAACTCAGGTTTTTCTATTTTATCATTATTTTAAAGATCCGGGTTCCGACTCGGGTTTTTCCTTTTTATATATCGTTTGAAGTTTCGAGTTTCGACTCGAACTTCCTATCGGATCCAACGCTCGTATTGGAGCCAATCGTGCCCTTGAAGATTTGAGTTTTTCAAAACTCGGGTTCTTCCATTTTATCATTATTTTAAAGATCCGGGTTCTGACTCGGGTTTTTCCTTTTTATATGTCATTTGAAATTTCTAGTTCTGACTCGGACTTCCTATCGGATTCAACGCTCGTGTTGGAATCGATCATTCTCTTGAAGATTCGAGTTTTTCAAAACACGGGTTTTCCATTTTCATTACTATTTTTTTTTTGAAGATCCGGGTTCCGACTATGATTTTCACCCCCTTACAGGTTAAGGGATAAAACCTGAATCATTTTTTTGTAAATTCTCATCAAATGTCTATTCTATTTCCCCTTCAGGATACGGGATAATCTGAAACACCGACAATCATTCTCGTTAAATTCTCAAGTATCTTCGAATGTCAGTCTCATTTTCAACTCTTCTTTTGAAAAACCCAGTGCTCATGCTGGTGTGCATTTCGAAAACCCAGTGCTCGTACTGGTGTGCATTTTCGAAAACTCAGCGCTCGTACTAGGCATTTATCAAAATCCAGTGCTTGTGCTGGTACATCTAGCGCTCGTGCTAGTTGTTTGGCTAACTGATCAGTTAGCCCTCCAAGTTCAGTCTTCGTACTAACCAATGATTCATTCAAGCTCTAAATTCTCAATTTCGACCTTCGGGTCATCATTTTATCAAAAAATCAATCATTTTTCTCTTGCGAAGGACCCTCTTCAGGGAGAGTTCGAGGGAGCTCATTCCTTTCGCATACAACCATCTTTCGTTCGCAAGAACCCTCTTCCAGGGGAGAGTTAGAAGGGACTTGTTTTCTTCATGAACAGTTTGCAAAACAATAACCAACTTTACACAAAAGAACCCTTTTTCTAGGGGGAGCTTTGACGGAAGCTCGTTTCTTTTTGTGGCCCCCATTTTCTCATCTTTGGCCAACCCCTGCACAGAGGACACTCTTCTAGGGAGAGTGTGATGGACTTGTCCCTCTGTGATACTTTCTCAACTTTGTTTTTTGACCGCCTTTCCATAAGAGAATCCTAGAGATAGGGAGTTTTGACGAAAACTTAATTTCTCTTCGAAAGTTCCGTTTTGCAAACACCTCCTCTTTGGGGAAGAGAGGAGTATTTCCAGCTTCCCATTCCGGTAAGGGCTTAAGCCTGAGTCTCTCTTTTTAGGAAAAAAGAGAGGAAAATTTTGTCACGGACGTGTCTATTCGATATTAAGTAATCTCTTTCGTTAAGGATTTCAAGAATATTTTGCCAATTTGTAATCAAAAGTCATTTGTTGATCTCAAAGCTTTTATCGCATAAAGAATTACCTCAAACTACCTTTAGTATTATTTCCAAAAGAGCAAGACTTTTGCGAAATAAGAACTGAATTCAAGCTTTTTCTGTTGGTCAACCAAGAGGATGAAGAAAAATCTTCGATATGACCGGCAAAGGAAAAATTCAATGATGTGGAAAAGCCATAAGTCAATTGACATTGATCATGGCTATGGCACATTCTTAAAGATCGTTCTTTTGGCAGTAAGACAGTGAAAATATCCTGGGCAGTAAAAAAGGACCTACCCAATCCATATCTCCTCAGTCATTTGAGCTGCAATCAAATATCCGCAAAAGGGATCTCTCAATTGTCGTCAAGGTGAAGACGAATTATGCGAGCAGACCCCCGGGGCCAAAGAAGATTTGGATCATCTTCGAGATAAAGGAGTTTGTGAAGGATCCTTCCAGAGAAAGTTCAGACCACCGTCGAGATGAAAGCAAGTGTGATGAACCTACCGACAAACCCTAAAAGATATTTGATTTCTGCTATCATCTAAGATTTTACCAATGAACCTATATCATCAAGCCTAATTCCTGAGAAAGAAAAAAGAAGGATCGGAACATCTCCAAGATGAAGGAGTTTGTGACGTACCCTTCTCCGAAAAGAGAGAAAAAAGTCAGGACATCTCCAAAAAGAAGGATGATGTAAAAGCCCAAGAAAGCTCCATGGTTCAAAAAAGTGCAAAAAGATCATCATGGGAAATGTTCAGGATATCAAACTGCCCAAAATTGTCAGGAATCATCTTTATCTATGTGAAACTCTTTTATCAATATCTTTTCACTCAATCGCTTTTATGAAGCTAAGAATGTTTCCTTTCTTTTCATATCAGAGAAATTGATATCTTCCTTAAAGAAACTCAACAACAACAAATTTGAATTTGACTCTTGATTCTACAGAGTTGGCCCAATTGAAGCTAATACTCTAAGTAGAAAGAGGTGAAACTTTCATGCACAATTCAATCATTTTGGATCAACTATAAATTTTTTTGGCATCTTATTGGCAATATTTTCTCATTATCCCAACATGAAGCAAAAACTTGATGATTCGTTTTGATGTATTCGGACGTCATCCCTACTTAGGACTGAAAAGTCCTTTCCTTCCGTCTGATCTGAGCGCTCTCGGATCCGCACACTTCCCTGTGTTCCCCACTGTCCCGCCATTGACAGTTCCCACTTAGGATAAGGGTTAAACCTGACCTTTTTGCAAAAGATCTGTTATTGTCTAAAGCTATTTTCAGTCTCAGCAATGAGGCGCCGAAGAACAACCCCTTTTCAAGCTTTAGGGACCCCCATTTTCATCTTTTTGCAAGAACCCCTCTCGGACTTGTTGTGCAAAGTCTAGAGGCTCATCGCAGTTCCCTCGCTCCTCGAGCATTCTGTATCCATTCAGGTTAAGGATTAAACCTGTTACCTCGCTCCTCGAGGTATAACCCAAAACCTTATGCGAGAGGTCGTCTGTTTTTAGAAAGCTGATTTAGTCTCAGCAATGAGATGCCCCAGATCATCCCTTTTTCAAGCTTTAGGGAATCCCTTGCTTTTCTCTTCTCGCAAAGCCCTTCTGAATTTGTTCGTCCAAACCTCGAAGGTCCCATCATGGTGTCTTTATCCGAGGATTTCGTATGGTCGTCCCTTTCAGGTTAAGGGTTAAGCCTGAACCTCGCTCTGCGAGGTGTCCTTCCATTCAGGTTATGGTTAAACCTGAGTCTCATTTCGATTGGATATTCTTTCTAGTCCCACCACGGTTTTTTCATTTGAGGACTTCGTGCGATCCCCCCACTCAGGGCAAGGGTAAAACCTGAATCTCGCTTTGGCGATGCATTCGTTGTCCCATCACAGTTTCCCCGCTCTTCGAGGATCCTGTATCTATTCAGGTTAAGGATTAAACTTGTTACCTCGCTCCTCGAGGTATAACTCAAAACCTTCTGCGAGAGGTTGTCTGTTTTTAGAAAGCTGATTTAGTCTCAGCAATGAGACGCCCCAGATCATCCCTTTTTCAAGCTTTAGGGAATCCCTTGTTTTCCTCTTCTCGCAAACCCCATTCGGATTTGTTCATCCAAATTTTGTAGATCCCATTATGGTTTCTTCATCCGAGGATTCTGTATGCTCGTCCCTTTCAGGTTAAGGGTGAAGCCTGAACCTCGTTCCACGAGGTACCTTCCGTTCAGGTTTGGGTTAAACCTGAACCTCGTTTTGACGAGGTAATCCTCCCGTCCCATCATGGTTTTCTTCACAAGAGAATCCATGCTCTCTATACATTCATCTAGGAAAGGATCACACTCAAGTTTCATCTCACGAGACATTTCTCTTAAAATGTCCCATCGAGGTTTGCTTATATTCCTTTCTCATCCCAAATTATCTTGATATATCTTTGTCCCATCTAGGTTAAGGGCTAAACCTGAGTCATTCCAAAAGGTTGATCTTGTCTCACCCATGAGACTTGATCAAAATTCCTATCTCTCATCATTTTTGGAATTCTCACTAAAAGTCTCATCACGATTTTCCTCATTTTTATTATTCAGTCATATCATTGTCGAGGATTTCGTCTCCCCCAAGCCATTCAGGACAAGGCTTTAAGCCTGAAAAGCCATAATTCTTCCACACCCAGTTCAGATCTGCTAACTGGGGCATTTTCAAAATTTGGAGTGTTATCTTTGCCACTAAGCTCAGTTTCTTACCGGCTTAGTAGCAAAGAGGGGCATCTGTAAACACCCCAAATTTTTCAAAAGTTTGTAAATATCTCATTTTTGCCCTTTATCTTCATTTTCTGGGTAATTGAGTCACTTTTAAATCTAAATCCCATTTTATTTCTCAAGTTTTCTAAAATGAAATTCATTTTGTATATCTGACTCAATTTCGGATCCGGATCCAAATAAAAGATCCAAATCTAAGTCTCGTTGTCTAACTTCTTAAAAATTACAGAAAATACCAAAAATAGTTTTTAAATAGCTCGGACAGTCCATCCGACATCCGTGTGGACCATCACGTTGTATTTCTCAATTCAAGTTTCAAAAAACTCGAACATTTTCTCAAAACCTGGATCCGAACCCACATTCTGAAGAAAATTCTAAAAAATCAAACCCGAATTTTCAGAAAACCTCTCTTTTGTAAATATTTCTCAAAAAAATACATAAAAAAATTAGTTTAAATCCTTGTTTTCTAAATTTTAAGGTTTTAACCCAAAAATACCAAAAAAATGGAAAAATGTAAAGGAAAAGAAAAAATATATATATCTAACAAAAATCGGTTTTTGAAAAAAAAAACCTCTTTTTTATTTAAAAAAAAAAAAACTTCTTTTTGAAAATATCCCTTTTTAAGAAAAAAACCTTTTGTAGAAAAAAATCTGGTAAAGAGCCTTCTTTTTAAATTTGTGTGAAAAATCTGAAGGCCCCGTAAAAAATTTTTTTAGGGTATTCTTGCAAGGGGTCGGAGGCCAAACATTCTTTTTCCTCCTCTCTCTCGGCCCTTCAGGAAGCTTCCAGCTTCCATGGCCTCCATCGACCCTCTGATCGCTCCACCCTCCTCCTCCTTCGTTCATCACCAACAAACCTCGCTCGATCATCCATGGCCATCTCCTCCTCCCTCAACCCTTCATCGCCAACGACCCAGCCTCGCACGCTCCCGCTATAATCCCCCTTCTTCAACCCTTGGATCATCCTCCCCATAGATGGTCCGTCAATCCCTAACCTCCCCTCTCTCTCGATGCTTCTTCCCTCCCTATATAAACAGAGCCAGGGGAGCGAAGAAGGGGGGACAATGAACAAAGAGGACATCCGGTTTCGACTCAATTGCCAGGCATCATCCACCTTCTACCTTTTCGTTACATTGATCAACACCATCGCCTCTCTCCCTCCGTTCTCCTCCCTCTTTCTCTATACCCTTATTCTCTGGAGATTACTGAAGGAAAATCGGCCCTGCAGAAAAGCCAGCTCCATCCAGGTTTCCCTTTGGATCACAAAGAAAAAAAAGCTCCCACTCCCAGCAATAACAGTAGGTCACGGTAAGCCATCTATCCCATCCTCTATTCTCTTCATATCATTCATTTCCTTTATAATTTAACTGCATTTTTTTTCTTCTTTCAATCTCTGTTGAACCCATTGACGCACTCTCTATAATACCAATTTGTATATAACAAATTGGATTACAGACAAGCAAAATAGAAAAGAATGAATACATTCTGACATTATGTTTTCTCTGTTTCTTTCATAGTTTAACGTTTCATTTTTTTTTTTAGAATATCACTTGCCAGATGAATCGTGTTAGCATCTCATGATTCGTGTAGTATCTTAGTTTACTCTGTTATCCACCCCTTTCAATCCATTACATATGTCTCCTTTGTCGTATGAGTCTCCTCTACATTGTGATGGATCAGTAGCAGAGTCTTTTACTCATATTCATATCTTGCCTTTACCATTAGAAAAGGATAGAATCTGATCTGGACCTAGATCAGACCCTTTTTTTTTTTGCAATGATCCTCCGCTGATCTCTCGTTTTACCTGTCAATGCATCTGACCTACCTCATTTGTTGTCATGTTTTCTCAAATGCACTGTGTATTCTCTTTACAGTAGTTGCATCATCGTTTTATTAGCTGGTTAATGTATTTATCACACTGTGTCTCTTTCATTTTCGTCACATTGCTTCATTTCATTTTTCTTCATATTGCTTTCATTTTATCTTCTTTCTTTGCAACAACAAAAAAAAATCATTCATAGTTCACCATAATATACGTTCATAACAATGGTTGTGCTTTGCTGACTGTCTGGGTTATAATCATTCGGCTTTTGGGCTTTGGTAATCACCACATAAAAGGTGGGCATCGACTCACTTTTAGTTTAAAAGGGAAAAAATCCATATGAACTTTAAGCATCCCATGGCAACGTAACTTACCCAGCAATGCTAGGCTGTGGTTGAGCCTTTGAGCAGGTCTCTGAAAAGTTGGGATGATTTAGTTAAATATCCTGACCGGTTCATGGGTGCATCCGATAATTCCTCCCAAAGCCTCCGAGTCTTAATCATGTTATTTGCTCACTACCAGATGATGATCGTGATGACAGAAATGTCATCTCAATGGTTGATATCCTGGATGACTCTGCCCATAATCCTTGTAAATTTTAGATTTCATGAATACTATCAGCTTCAATG
This sequence comes from Nuphar pumila, assembly GCF_984573655.1. Lineage (NCBI taxonomy): Eukaryota > Viridiplantae > Streptophyta > Magnoliopsida > Nymphaeales > Nymphaeaceae > Nuphar > Nuphar pumila. Next base: position 48,596,479 of record NC_143257.1, on the reverse strand, counting down.
GTGGTGTAAATGGATCTAGCCATAAAAGTGATGGGTCATCACCCACGGTTGAATAGGTTAGCAGCGCAGGTGATCATTTTTGAAGACTTGGACTTGGAATTTCGAGAATCTGTTGCCAGAAGACTACTGGGAAGTGGAAAGTCTAAGGTTTTTTTTTAATATGACCAGTATCTAGACCCTTTTTTTTTGGGAATTTCTTTTGTATTTCTTTTCATTGCTTCTTTTATTGACTGTTGGCTTTTGTAAATTGTTTATTTTCACCATCTTACCACAGAGAGTTTCCCTTGAATTCTATGGTGAATTTGTCTTGATGTGCATAGTTAATGTTGTGGATGAAGTACTAATTGACATTCTTTTCTGAATGTTTATTTGTCGGTTAGTTGATGAAAAACATTCATAAGTTTTATGCCTCTACCTTCACCATTATACAGCTCCTTGGTATAATTGTTGTAATTTCAGAGGTTGCATGACAAATTTTCATTATTTTCATCCCTGCGATCGCAGCATGTCTTTGGTTACAGCAATACTACATACCAGTTTTTTTTTTGTATATATATTCTGTTAATTCCTGTATATTAATGTTATTGGTCACAAAACCTGGGCTTCATCTATGCCATTCACTATGATTCCATATATGCCAGCATATTAGTACAGTCTGATTCCAATATTTCTTATCTACTATTCATACCTGTTACAGTATGTTCCATCAGCATGCTCATGAGTATGTTACTACTTATTTTATTGTTGATAAAATATTTCATTACTGATCAAGTATTTCATTGGTGCCATAAGGTATACGTTTTATCAACTTGTTGTTGGACATTTCATCAACCAGATGCCGTGTGCAATGGTGTCAAGAATCTTGTCAATTAATGGTTGTGTGCTTCAACAATGTGTTCACTTTCACTCATGCACTAATTATTATATAGTATATTCTCACCATCTCTGGTTTTTTTTTAATATATATATATCTATATATATATTTGGAATGTTATGTGCACCGTGTGATCATGACAACTTATGCCATCCTTAAACCTTTTCTTACAGACACAAAAGCAATCCTAATCTAAGAAATGATTGGAATTATTGGTCATTCACGTATCTCTATCATTTGGTATTATTCTTATTCCATGTTTAGTTATTTATGGTTCGAACTTTGGAATAATCATTCAGGTACATTGATGCAGTTGTATTCAGCATGAACAAGTAGATCTAACATGCTATTACAAGATGAAGATGTTGCTATGGAGGATCACTTTTTTTTTCTTTTATCATATATCGCTAAACAGCCACCCTTACCTGTCACCATTTCACAATCAGGCAGTCTCTCACTCCACATCTACATAGCTACACTCACGTCTTCAGTGCATGTCCATCACAACATATGCCTGCAGAACCATGGCATCTCATAGTTGCTGAATTAGCCCTCATAATACTCCTTGTTAACTGCACTCCACCATTTGCATGCTGCCACTTGCACCAGCACCCTGCAGCTATACCTTTCCCACTTTCTATATTTTTCTGTAGCCACATTACTCTTTCATTTCACCCACATTTCTGCACCCAGCAGCACTTATTCTACCACACTTATAATTATCACATAGTTGCCATTCATACTGTCTCCTGCAAGCATTTCACTCTTCACATATTATATTTTCATATTCACTAACCTCCTGCAACATTTACACTATTGTTGCACTCTTCTTACCTACTGTCACCATAGTAGCAGGTTTTACACTTTGTTGTACATCATATCAGCCACTGTAGCAGCACATCCTATAGTCGCGAGGTGGAGGCTGCAGCAAGTGCAAAAGTTGAGGTAAGCATGAACATTTTTTTTTATTACCTTCCCATTTACCAATAGCATTGTGGGCCCAAGATGATCATTTCAATATGTTATACAATCTTTAGGGATGGTGTACCTGTACTGAAATGTATATGATTAAATGACCATGATTCAATATGTTTGATTAATAATTCGGTCTGCGTGATAATCTAATAGATTGTGCTTATGTTAATCCTATGTTTGTGTACATAGCATGTATATGAACCCAAATTAACCTCGGATTTGGATCTTTGTATAGTGGTTCAGCAGAAGACAAGTCTTGATCACATTATTAGGAAAGGTAAATGGGGTGTTTCAATAGTTAGAAGTCATTAAGGTTGAAGACATTACCTTAAGATATTTTCATCATAATAGCTTCGCATATTTGCAATTCTTACCATATCCCTACCACTTACCTGTCACTTGGTGCCACCCAAATGTCATCTAACAACACTTGGTATTTTCATTGTATATCACTGGACAGTCACACAAGTGTTTCGTTTCCCCTTTGCATCATTTTCATATCATGATCATGTGTTACTTCCTTAGCCATCACAATGCATGCTAGATAAAGTAGCAGCTTTACCATGTTCCCTCACACAAAATTTTGTACCCTTGCCATTCACCTACTGGTGATAACATACCATCATCCACCTGTGGCAGTATATTAGCTCCAGCTAGTTCACTCTTGTTTATAGCCATTAGGTTATCCTTGTGTTTGTTAGTGCATGTTAGTTCAGACCTTTATGTCACCATCTTCCATGGGTATTCATTGTCCTTCTACTACAGGCATTGCTGCTGCTATCTCAGACTCAACCGTGGATCCTATTAATCAGTCAAGTTTTTCTAATGACAATGTTGTGAGAACAAGAATTTCTCTGCAACAAATTTTCCAAACAAAGCCATGGCAGGTATCAACTATCCAGCGATGGTTGTGTTTCATCTTTCCCCCGGAATGCTTGTTGCTGCATTTTCCAGGATCAGCAGAACCTCCATACACATCACCAATCTCCACTTTCACACTAACACTCATCTGTAGGCCCGCTGGCTGAAACATATTGTTTCTATTTCCAGCACCTTTACCATTTGCAGCAGCTCCAGACCTCCTTCCCATTTACAACATATCCAGCATTTTTCTGTACCCTGTTACACCACAAACTATCTTTTCACAGTTATTTTTCATGTACTTTCAATAGTCGGGCATCATCCATGATGTAGCACACACCACCTATCCACTATGCACATCACGCATTTATTTGCCATGGCATATGTATCATATGCATACACAGCCATACTTCATCACTGTCCACATCTTTAGCAACCCCTATGATTGCTATGCTCTACCTGATATGCAAAAGCCACCGATGCCTCTGGCTTTATACCTTTTTTCACTATAGCATTCTCATCCACCTGCATTGAGTGTATGTCATTAGGTGATATATATATATATATATATATATATATATATATATATATATATATATATGAATATATATACATGTATACGTATATATGTATATATATGTATGTATCCGTATGTATGTATGTGTATATAGGTATACATGTATATATCCATGTCGGCATGTATGTCATTGTTCATCCCTTCATCATATATATCTTGGTACATGAGCATTTTACCATTGACATCTGTGTGATATATGCGAACTTCTTCCATTCTTTTCATATTAACCCAGTTGTTTTGCAAGAAACCTGTGGAATATGTCGTTACTTGGAATTGTAAATTCAATTTTATGTAATAGTTAGATATTAATGAGAATTTGTATCTCCTGTTTTAGATAGAATGAATGAGCATGTAAATATCAGGAATTATCCATTGTCATATCATTCTTCCCTTTTGTTTCAAATTCTCACAATGGTGAAACACGAATGGCACGTACACCATTTCGTAAGAGGTAATAAATTCTAAGTCGATCATTTACATCAATGGCCATAGTCAGGATGTAAACAAGACTAAGGATCTTTATCTCTTATAAAATAACACTGGACCCACACTGGATCCTCTTCAAAATCATCATATTTTCAAATATTTCCTTCTTTTATTAGAGTTTAACTTAAAATTGGCTCAAAATATATACTAATGGCCATAGCCAGGCTATATTGAGAGTTAATTTCATTTCAAACTCTATAAAAGCACAAAAATATGCTTTATTCTTCACCTGAATTTAAATATAGATCATTATATAATACATTCAATGACCATAGTCAAGGATGTATTATATTTTCAATCTTATTTCAATTCACGTAAAGAATGAAATATGATTTTCAAAACCCAATCTAAAATTCTTTAAATTCATTCATCACTTAGGATAGAACTGCATCATGTTTTCAAAAATTCTTTTTTCAAAACTCCAAGTGATGTAAATATCCTCTTCAAATCACTCTTCAATTCTTGTAAAATCCAATTCATCTTTTCATTTTCAAATCTATTTCGTTTCCAATCTCGAAGTTCAATTTAACTTTGAGATTCCAAATTCATTTTATATTCAAAACTTCAATCAAATTCAAAGTTCAAATTAACTTTGAAATTTCTGATTCATCTTCAAATTCAAAACCAAGTTTATTTTTTATCTTCAAATTCAAAATCAAAGTTTGAAATTGATTATGAATCTCAAAGCTTGACCCTTCCTAAATTTTAAATTTAATCTGGGTTTTCAAAACCCAGATCCATTTTCAAAAGTCCCATTGGGATTTTCAAAATCCAAAATCCTAGGATCCAGAATCCAATTTTACCTTGGATCTCAGACTTCAAATCCAAAATTTCCTTTAGGATCCAGAATCTAATTTCACCTTGGATCTCAGACTTCAGATCCAATTTTGTTTTAGGATCCAGAATCCAATTCCATCTTGGATTTGAGACTTCAGATCCAAATCCATTTTAGGATCCAGAACCCAGTTCCACTTTGGATCTCAGACTTCAAATCCAAAATCCATCTTAGGATCCAGAGTCCAACTCTATCTTGGATCTCAGATTTCAGATCCTAAATTCATTTTAAGATCCAAAATCCATTTTTAGGATTCAGAATCCAATTCCATCTTGGATTCCAGATCTTGGATCCAATCCTATTTAGGATCTAGAATCCAAATTCCATTCCCAACTCTAAATTTCAAATCTAATTTCATTTTCAGATCTCTTCTGAACTTCCTAAATCCATTTCTATCTTTTACCATTTGGATTTCTCGAATCCATCTTGATTTCATATCTTAAATTCAATTCCACTTTCAATTTTATCTCATTTCCTAAATCCAAGTTCAAAGTCCATCTTCTAAACCTTGAAGATTTCCTTTCTTTCCCCTTTATCTCAGTTTTAAATTATTCTCTTTCCAAAATCAAGATTTATTCTCCCAACCCTAAAATTACTTCAAAGACTTAGAACTTCTCTGATCTATCTCAAATTCTAAGTTAGATTCAATCATTTCTTCACTCTCTTACCAAGTTCATCTCAGAATACTTGGAAATTTTCAAAACATCTTTCAAAAAGAGCATACATCTTTGCATTGCATAAGCATGATTCTTAGATGATATTTAGGCAAAGCAAAAGGCATAGATTCGATCCTTGGTTCGATTACCACTGGTAAAGGCGTCAGGAACGGTCGAACCTCGTACCGACGAGCGAATCCCGTCTCTCCATTTTCCCGCAAATATTTTCAAAAAACGGAGGCGAGTTATTTGCTAAATATTTTCAAATTAAGGTCAAGTGAGACCCCGTAAAAGAGTTCCTCTCTCTTTTTTTCTTTCTTTTCTCTTCTCTCTTCTTTTCTGTCTTCTTATTTTTCTCCCTTCAAAAAGGAGGAAAATAGAGGTTAGAAAAGGAAAGAGAAGGAAGAGAGAGAAACCACAAGAGAGGAAAAATTTTGCGTTGATCACAGTTTTGGCGACCGTGATGGGACCCGTCTTCGTCCAGTTGAATCTTTGACTTTTTCTTTTGCTTTGATATTATCTAAGTCTTTATTCTTCAAATGTCAGCTTCATTTCCATGCAAACCTTAGGAGCCTAGATTCTGTCCTAAGCTGACATCATTGCATATAGGATCTAAGTATGGTTTGGTAGGACCATATTGAGGAGATTATTTCATGTTCACATTATACTTAGGTCTTAAATACAACTCTCCTCAATTTTAGGGATTGAATGCAAACAATGTATACAAGTGTATGCTTCTTTTCATTTAAATCTATCTCTTTAGGACTTGCATTAGAGCCTTCTAGATTTATTGCATGTTGAACATGTTTTTGAAAACATCCCTACCTATATTGTCCCGGTCTTCACGTTGCTGGGCTGTCTCACTGAACCATAGTTCGGGAGAGAGCCTCACAACTGGACCACTTATTTGGGTTCACACCTCCCTACCACGTACCTAAGGGCCATAGTCCGAGGTATATCAGTAGGTGCTCAAGGATGTTGGGAAGCCATTACCTTAGAACCGGAGAGATATCTTATATGCCACGTACTTCAAGCTTCGGCTTGAGTATATCGGCATACCTTGATTGGAATCAGATGATCTGAACCATAGAGTTAGGATGAAGGTCCTACAAGCCATTTCAAATATTGCATTTAGAGTCAGCCTTTAAGGAATGCTGTGTGCATATCCTTGTTTGTGTGGTTTTGGTTATACAATGTCTCTCGTGATTTTTTATATATGTATATATATATATATATATATATCAAATCTTTCCAAAACCCTGGGTGTATTATTCAAAATTTCCCTTTATTTTCAAAAAAAACCCAGGTGTATTTTTCCTATTTTCTTGATTTCTTTAAATTCTTTTCTGATCCTGCCTGCAATTTTTCCAATTTTTCAAAAATTTACCATCTATTATTCTAAAATTTTCTTCTATGTATCTTCTAAGTCTATTTTGTAACAAAAATCTCTTTCATCAAGAGATGTCCTTTTAATCATATTCTAAATTGTTTATTTCTTCTCACGGGGAAATAATACGATTGTTGTGCCTCTCGTGGGGACTTAATCAATAGTAGTGGGATATCTCTTTGTCAATTTGATTTCTTCCTTTATCAAAGTTACCTCTGAAATCTTTCTAAAAGGGTCCCATTCTGCCCTACAGAGGGAGCATTTGGTATTAACAGGTGGTTCAGACTAAGATCAAAGACCGCACCAGTTAGAAGCAAGAATTGAGAAATGGACTCTCAGAGGTTTGCCAAAGAAGGAGTTCAGGACAACCAGAATGAGATTGATCCTGCTATATATCGGTTGTTCAAAAAGATGATGGTTGAGATATTATCTGAGCAGGATGAAGCCAGTTTTGGAAAAGCTCCCACCAAGGAAGAGGCACCTGTCACCTTCCCAATGAGCAAGCACAACGATGGCTGTGCAGGAAGTTCTAAAACCAGCAGGAGCAGCAACGAAGGCAACCCGGGCAATCAAAACAACAATTTGAAGTCATCTAGAAACCAGAAGGGAAAGTTCAGCAGAAATCAAGATGAATCGCTTCAATCCAGCCCTCCGCAGAAGGAGAAGAATCAGGGAGAGCCAAAATGCAAAGATTGGAGCAGTAACCGAGATTTCACTCCCTTGGATGAGCCGCTGGATAAAGTTCTCGAATACATGTTGACCAAGAGATTGGTCAGGCTCTCAAAAGCCACGAGTCCTTCCACTATCTTGGGAAAATACAAGAACCAATTCTGCAAATTCCATCGGACGACTGGACATGACACTGATCATTGCTTTGTCTTCAAAAATATTATTCAAGACTGCATTGATAAGAATCTTTTCGTTGAAGACAAAGAAGAAAAGTGCTCGATCCCCCTAACCAAGCATGCTCAGTCTAGCTCTCAAGAAAGGGACAACTCTCGACAAAAATCAGGCAAGCCAAAGGAAATAAAGCATGATGGCTGGAGTTACGATCGCGAATTTTCCCCTTTAGGTCAACCAGTCGAGGAGGTTCTCGAATACCTGCTCACGGAAGATATGATCAAACTTCCCAGGAGAGTTGATCCTTCGGTCACCATGGGAAAATGGAAAGAGTCTTTTTGCAAATTTCATCAAGTAAGGGGGCACGATGCAGAGCATTGCTTTGTCCTCAAATACATCATACAGGATTTCATCGACAAAGAAATTTTGGTACTAGAGGAAGGAAGGGAGCAACCTGCAGTTCCAATCTCGACTCTTCCGGATCACCCGAAGAATTGATATAGCCAAAGTTTCCTGCTTTCGTCTCTTTTTGTTAGTCATCTTGTAGGGGCAAGTCAGCTCAGCCTTTTATGGATGGTTTCCTTTCTAAAGTTCTTGTAAATATTCAGTTTTTGTCATCAAAACCTTTGCTTATCAATGAAATGTCAAGTTTCTTTATATCTTTGATATTCAAATACTTCCTTCTTTTGCCATACTGAGGCATTTAAATTCCTGTTCTTTTTAGAATGTGGGACAATCCCGACATCATTCATGAGAGAAATGATATTACCTATGAGAGTTTTTTTCGAAAAACATGAAATTTTGAAAGTCATCATAACCAAAGAGTTCAAATATTCTTTGGTCCAACCTTCTTCAAAAATCAACCCTTGTGTTGATTAGATTTTCCAAAAATGGGTTTCTAACCAAAATCAACCCTTGTGTTGACTAAATTTTCCAAAAAATAGGATTCAAACCATTATCAACCCTCGTGTTGATCATGTTTTCCAAAAATGGGTTTTGAACCATTATCAACCCTCGGATTGATCAGATTTTCCAAAAAAAGGGTTCATTTTTGAACCATCATCAACCCTCGTGTTGATCTTATTTTCTAAAGAATGGTTTTTAAACATTATATTCAAAGATCAAACCTTGTGTTGGTCCTATCTTTTAAAAATTGATTTCAAAACATTATATTTAAAGATCAACCGTTATGTTGGTCTTACCTTCCAAAAATTGGTCTTCAAATCATTATATTCAAAGATCAAATCTTGTGCTGGTCTTCCAAGATTGGTTTCAAATCATTATATTCGAAAAAAAAAATCAACCCTTATGTTGACCTTATTATCAGTTTCAAATTGTTATTTTTAGAAATCAAATCTGTTGTGGATCTTCTTTTTCAAAAATTAGATTTTCAAACCATTGCCTTCAAAAATTGACCCTCATGATGATCTCTCAAGTTTGATTTGAAGGATCAGTCCTCGCACTGATCATTCTTCTTACGGTAGATTTTCTTCCCAAAAATGATTTTTCACTTATCTTTAAATGAACATTTCCCTTTCAAGATCCCGTATGCAGGCAGGATCAGACAAACTCTTTTTCAAAAAATCTTCTCAAATTTTCAGTTAATCTTGTTATCTTTATTAGTTGCATTCATTTCATTTTCCAATTTAATCAAATTTTCCTCAATTTCTATCAATTGTTTTCAAGTTTTATCAAATTTTCATCATTTTCATTTAATTTTATCAATTTTATTCTTTCACATAATCCCTTCAGGTTAAGGGATAAACCTGATGCCTCCTTTCCATAAGGTATTCTTTTATTCTTTACCCTTTCAGGTTAAGTGATAAACCTGACCCTCGTTGTCCGAGGTGTACCCTTTCAGGTTAAGGGATAAACCTGACCCTCGTTGTTCGAGGTGTTCCCATTCAGGAAAAGGGATAATCCTGAAACCCCTCATAGGAGCAACAAGGCTACTTGTGAGAATTCTTTTCAAAAACAAAGTTTTTATAAATTTATTCCATTTTTTCTTCGCTGTTATAAATTTTATTCTTTACCCTTTCAGGTTAAGGGATAAACCTGACCCTCGTTCTCCGAGGTGTACCCTTTCAGGTTAAGGGATAAACCTGACCCTCGTTGTCAGAGGTGTTCTTATTCAGGATAAGAGATAATCTTGAAACCCCTCATAGGAGCAACAAGGCTACCTGTGAGAATTTTTTTCAAAAACAAAGTTTTTATAAATTTATTCCATTTTTCTTCGCTGTTATAAATTTTATTCTTTACCCTTTCAGGTTAAGGGATAAACCTGACCCTCATTGTCCGAGGTGTACCCTTTCAGGTTAAGGAATAAACCAGACCCTCATTGTCCAAGGTGTTCCCATTCAGGATAAGGGATAATCCTGAAACCCCTCATAGGAGCAACAGGGCTACCTGTGAGAATTCTTTTCAAAAACAAAGTTTTTATAAATTTATTCCAATTTTCTTCGTTGTTATAAACTTTATTCTTTTCCCTCTCAGGATAAGGGATAAACCTGACCCTCGTTGTCCGAGGTGCTCCCATTCAGGACAAGGGATAATCCTGAAACCCCTCATAGGAGCAATAACGCTACCTATGAGGATTCTTTCGTAAATACAAGTTTTATCAATCTTTATTGATTTTCAAGATTTATATCAATTTCTCTTCATTAAATTTTCTTAAATTCTATTCTTTTTCCCATTCAGGATAAGAGAAAATCCTGAAACCCCTCGTAGGAGCAATAACGCTACCTATGAGGATTCTTTTGTAAATATAAGTTTTATCAATCTTTATTGATTTTCTAGATTTATATCAATTTCTCTTCATTAAATTTTCTTAAATTCTATTCTTTTTCCCATTCAGGATAAGGGATAATCCTGATACCCCTCATGGGAGCACCGCTGCTGCCCGTGAAAATTCTTTTCCAAAATAAATTTTTGATAAATTTCTTTAAATTATCCTCCATTTTTATAAATTTTATTCTTCTTCAGGTTAAGGGATAAACCTGAATTATTTCTCATAAATTCCTCAATTGACATCAAATTTTATTCTATGCTCCTTCAAGATAATGGAAAATCCTGAAGACGTTATAAATAGATTCGGATCTCAGGCCATCTTGGGTCAAGGGTCTCGAATAAATCTCCCATCTTCTTCATTGTCAGAATCTATTCATACATTTTGTCAATCCTTCTAAAATCCGACTCTTGGGTAGAAATTATTTCCTTCCTATCTGAGTTCCGACTCAGGTTTTTGTTCTTCCATTATTTTTTTTTATTTTAAAGATCCGGGTTCCAACTCGGGTTTTTTCTTTTTATATATCGTTTGAAGTTTCGAGTTCCGACTTCGACTTCCTATCGGATTCAACGCTTGTGTTGGAACCGATCGTGCCCTTGAAGATTCGAGTTTTTCAAAACTTGGGTTTTTCCATTTTTATCATTATTTTAAAGATCCGGGTTCCAACTCAGGTTTTTCTTTTTTATATATATCGTTTGAAGTTTCGAGTTCTGACTCAGACTTCCTATCGGATTCAACGCTTGTATTGGAACCGATCGTGCCCTTAAAGATTCAAGTTTTTCAAAACTCGGGTTCTTAGATTTTTATCATTATTTTAAAGATCTAGGTTCCGACTTGGGTTTTTCCTTTTTATATATCGTTTGAAGTTTCGAGTTCCGACTCAGACTTCCTATCGGATTCAACGCTCGTGTTGGAACCGATCGTGCCCTTGAAGATTCGAGTTTTTTCAAAACTCGGGTTCTTTCATTTTTATCATTATTTTAAAGAAACGGGTACCGCCTCGGGTTTTTCCTTTTTATATATTGTTTAAAGTTTCGAGTTCCGACTCGGACTCCCTATCGGATTCAACGCTTGTATTGGAACCGATCGTGCCCTTAAAGATTCGAGTTTTTCAAAACTCGGGTTCTTCCATTTTTATCATTATTTTAAAGATCCGGGTTCCGACTCAGGTTTTTCCTTTTTGAAGTTTTGAGTTCCGACTCAGACTTCCTATCGGATTCAACGCTTGTGTTGGAACCGATCGTGCCCTTGAAGATTCGAGTTTTTCAAAACTCAGGTTCTGTCATTTTTATCATTATTTTAAAGATCCGGGTTCCGACTCGGGTTTTTCCTTTTTATATATCATTTGAAGTTTCGAGTTCCGACTCAGACTTCCTCTCGGATTCAACGCTCGTGTTGAAACCGATCGTGCCATTGAAGATTCGAGTTTTTCAAAACTCGGGTTCTTCAATTTTTATCATTATTTTAAAGATCCGGGTTCCGCCTCGGGTTTTTCCTTTTTATATATCTTTTGAAGTTTTGTGTTCCGACTCGGACTTCCTATCAGATTCAACGCTTGTGTTGGAACCGATCGTGTCCTTGAAGATTCGAGTTTTTCAAAACTCGGGTTCTTCCATTTTTATCATTATTTTAAAGATCCGGGTTCCGACTTGGGTTTTTCCTTTTTATATATCATTTGAAGTTTCGAGTTCTGACTCAGACTTCCTATCGGATTCAACGCTTGTGTTGGAACCGATCGTGCCCTTGAAGACTCGAGCTTTTCAAAACTCGGGTTCTTCCATTTTTATCATTATTTTAAAGATTCGGGTTCCGACTCGGGTTTTTCCTTTTTATATATATCGTTTGAAGTTTCGAGTTCCGACTCAGACTTTCAATCGGATTCAACGCTTGTGTTGGAACCGATCGTGCCCTTGAAGATTCGAGTTTTTCAAAACTCGGGTTCTTCCATTTTTATCATTATTTTAAAGATCAGGGTTTCAATTCAGGTTTTTCCTTTTTATATATCGTTTGAAGTTTCGAGTTCCGACTCAGACTTCTTATCGGATTCAACGCTCGTGTTGGAACCGATCGTGCCTTTGAAGATTCGAGTTTTTCAAAACTCGGGTTCTTCTATTTTTATCATTATTTTAAAGATCCGGGTTCCGCCTCGAGTTTTTCCTTTTTATATATCGTTTGAAGTTTCGTGTTCCGACTCAGACCTCTTATCGGATTCAACGCTTGTGTTGGAACCGATCGTGCCCTTGAAGATTCGAGTTTTTCAAAACTCGGGTTCTTCCATTTTTATCATTATTTTAAAGATCCAGGTTCCGACTCGGGTTTTTCCTTTTTTGAAGTTTCGTGTTTCGACTCGGACTTCCTATCGGATTCAACGCTTGTGTCGGAACCGATCGTGCCCTTGAAGATTCGAGTTTTTCAAAACTCGGGTTCTTCCATTTTTATCATTATTTTAAAGATTCGGGTTCCGACTCGGGTTTTTCCTTATTATATATCGTTTGAAGTTTCAAGTTCTGACTCATACTTCCTATTGGATTCAACGCTTGTGTTGGAACTGATCGTGCCCTTGAAGATTTGAGTTTTTCAAAATTCGGGTTCTTCCATTTTTATCATTATTTTAAAGACTCGGGTTCCGACTCGGGTTTTTCCTTTTTATATATATCGTTTGAAGTTTCGAGTTCCGACTCAGACTTCCTATCAGATTCAACGCTTGTATTGGAACCGATCGTGCCCTTGAAGATTCGAGTTTTTCAAAACTCGAGTTCTTCCATTTTTATCATTATTTTAAAGATCCGGGTTCCGACTCGGGTTTTTCCTTTTTATATATCGTTTGAAGTTTCGAGTTTCGACTCAGACTTCCTATCGGATTCAACGCTCGTGTTGGAACCGAACGTGCCCTTGAAGATTCGAGTTTTTCAAAACTCGGGTTCTTCCATTTTTATAATTATTTTAAAGATCCGGGTTTCGACTCGGGTTTTTTGTTTTTTGAAGTTTCGAGTTCCGACTCGGAGTTCCTATCGGATTCAACGCTTGTGTTGGAACCGATCGTGCCCTTGAAGATTCAAGTTTTTCAAAATTCAGGTTCTTCCATTTTTATCATTATTTCAAAGATCCGGGTTCTGACTCAGGTTTTTCCTTTTTATATATCGTTTGAAGTCTTGAGTTTCGACTCAGACTTCCTATCGGATTCAACGCTTGTGTTGGAACCGATCGTGCCCTTGAAGATTCGAGTTTTTCAAAACTCGAGTTCTTCCATTTTTAATATTATTTTAAAGATCCGGGTTCCGACTCGGGTTTTTCCATTTTATATATCGTTTGAAGTTTCGAGTTCCAACTCAGACTTCCTATCGGATTCAACGCTCGTGTTGGAACCGATCGTGCCCTTGAAGATTCAAGTTTTTCAAAACTCGAGTTCTTCCATTTTTATCATTATTTTAAAGATCCGGGTTCCGACTCGCGTTTTTCCATTTTATATATTGTTTGAAGTTTCGAGTTCTGACTCGGACTTCCTATCGGATTCAACGCTCGTGTTGGAACCGATCGTGCCCTTGAAGATTCGAGTTTTTCAAAACTCAGTTTCTTCTATTTTTATCATTATTTTAAAGATCCGGGTTCCGACTCGGGTTTTTTCTTTTTATATATCGTTTGAAGTTTCGAGTTCCGACTCGGACTTCCTATCGGATTCAACGCTCGTGTTGGAACCGATCGTGCCCTTGAAGATTCGAGTTTTTCAAAACTCAGGTTCTTCCATTTTTATCATTATTTTAAACATCCGGGTTTCGCCTCGGGTTTTTCCTTTTTATATATCCTTTGAAGTTTCGAGTTCCGACTCAGACTTCCTATCGGATTCAACGCTTGTGTCGGAACCTGATCATGCATATATTTCAAGGTAATTTAACATTAAATATGCATGATTTTATGAAAAAAATGTTTTAAAAACCCAATTTTATGCTAGTTTTCGTTAAAGGAGCCAAATTGATTTCAAAACAGAAAATGTATGAAAAATAGCTTTATTTGTATATTTTAGTATGTATTTTGATGTTTGATATTAACATAGTAGTTTTAGTTTTAGTTTTTATTAAAAAAATAAATAAATAAATAAAATAAAAATTAGAGTTAGATATATTTTGAAATGAGGTTAGTGTAAATAATTTTAGATTAGAGTAGTTAGTGAGTTTGAGTTTTTTTTAGTAAATAGTTTGTTTTTTTTTAAATAGTTTTTTTTTTACAAACCATTATTCGGTTTGATTTCTTTAAATGAAAACTGAAAAAAAAAACAACCAAACCGGATGGAACCGGTTTGGATTTTTTTTAAAACTGAAACATTTTCTGTTACAAACCGGTTCCATCTGGTTTGGGCTCTTTAAAAACCCAAGAAACAAAAAAAATCGGGGTCTTCCCCTGTGCGCCATATTCTTCTTTTTCCCCTCTTTTCCCTCTCTTTTTTCCCTCTACCACCGGCCATTCTCCCCTCCTTCTTCCTCTTCTCCCTAGTTCTCTGTTCGTTCACGCCGGTGGAGGTCTCGCAGTCGGATGAAGGCATACAGGAGGAGGCCGACTTCTTTTCTAATCCTTCCAGGTGATTCACGGTAAGCAATTCTTCCTCTTCTTCTTCTTCTTCTTCAGAACTTCTTCTTCTTCTTCTTTTTCTTCTTCTCAATCTTTTTCTTCTCAGCATAATCTGGTTCTTCCCCTTCTTCTACTCTACCTCTCCTCCGTCCTTCTTTCAATCATTCATATTTCTGTTAGCATATTAGATTAGCATATTTTGTTTGCTGAAAAATAAAAAATAAATAAATAAAATAAACACTTGTTTATCGAATATTGATTTATGTTTCTGTTTCATTCCTGTTGTCCGTCTTGTTCATCTCTAGTTTTTTTTTTCTGTGTTTTTCAATTGTTGATTAAAGTTTCTGTGTAATTCATCGTAAACTTTTTGTTTTGCATTCAAGTGATTTTCTGTTTGTTTGTTTTGTTCGTTGATTTGATTTTTTTTTGTGTTTTTTTTTTATTGTTTCTCATTCAGCGCACCTCCTGTTTCTTCTCTCTCTGCATTATTTTGTGTTGTCATTCAATTTTTTTCTCTGCTTTTACTTCAGCACGATCTCCTGTTTTGATTAATAGTTTAGTTGTAGTTTTCTTTTTCCTATGTTTTTTTTCTTTTTCTTTCCCCAATCAGAATCCGATCATTCGCTGATCGTGAATACATTACATTTGTTGGTTACAACATCTAATCAGAGTCTGACTATGGTATCTGTGTGGTTTTGCTGAGAGAGCCGACACTTTTGGATTCATCAGATCTCAAATTTGGGTGATCAAGAGCTACTGAATTGAAAGATCGTGCGTGTGTGAATCCAGATCTAATTCAGCATCTCTGTTGCTGATCTCTTTTCCACATATCATTTCATCGGTAGTGGCATTTTCATCTAGCATTCATTTACACATACTTTACATTCTTGTGAAAATTTGTTTCTATCACATTCAACCGTCAACAACATCTGATCTGCTTCAGCATCACCACCGTGAATTCAACACTGATTCACTTGAAATTTAATCCTTGCTGCTGATTTAACATAAGACTCCCATCGGGTCTATTGTGAAGAGTTGTTGCTGGAACCCCTTGTTCCGTCGGAAGTCCTGTTAGTGCCAGATGTTGGAAACAATAAATGTTTTTTGAAAGTTACTGTTGCAGGTGGAAGTATTGTGTAAGCAAGAGTAAGATTGGAATATAAATGCTATATAGTGTGTGAATAGTCCTGTTAGTGCCATATAGCTTTTTACAGCAAGAGATAGTGAGAAGGCCTAATCCGGTTTGAATTTTGATTAGTTGTTTTGAAACTAGATTTACTTAGTAGATTTGAAATGATGAGCATTAGGTAATAGCATTGTAATACTTAGCTAATTAGTAGATAGTTATACTTCATTAAGAACATGTTAGTTAGTTTTCGATATTATGTTTAGTCTTAGAATTAACTAGTGAATTGTCGTCAAGTTTACATAGTTATTGTCATTTAGATTTTTTTTTCCATATGGTCTTTTATTGTTTTTAGCATTAATTAGCATATTCTGCGTAGTGTAGTCTTTATTGGTATCTTGTGTTGCTCGTGTTCTTTTGAATTGTGCAGGATAGCACAGGATTGGAGCGGAAGTGATTACGTGACACGAAGTACAAAGAGTAGAGCTTCTTTTTACTTTTCAGTTTAAAATTAGGAATTTAATTGGGTTTGTAAATATTGCACTTTACGCCCTCTTCGAAGGGTATTCATTTGTTGTAATAGTTAATTGTTTTTACTTTTCTTGAACATTTTATATTTCAATAATTCGGCAATAAAGAATAGTTTAGATTTGTGTACTTGAATACGAAATATTCCCGTTCCCTGAGTTCGACCCGGTCTCATCCACTAGTGAGAACCGGTTTTTATTATTTGATGTCTGGTTTTCACATGTTTTTCATATAAAAATCTTTTCAAAATTACAACAATTTAAAAGAAGACAACAAATTTTTGGCGCCGTTGCCGGGGAACGGCGTAATATTAGTATTCACTTTATTGCCTAGTGTTTGTGTTGCATTTAGGTTTAGAACCACGTATGTGCATATCTTAGAGACGAGCTTACTTTTCTGCACAGCCCACCTACTAGGACTGCCTTAGAGGTGACTGCGTACGATTGGTACCATACACATAGATTTTATATTTCTTATGCATAATCTCTATTATGTGGAATTGCGTGGTGTTTGTTTAGTTTTTGTTGTTTTTAGTTTACTCGCTTTGTGGTTTGCGTGGTTTGTCCGCTTAGTGCGTTAGTTAGGTAGAAAACCCAAAAATTAGGATGAGTGTTACACCGGTCTACTTCAAGGTGTATGCACAGGCAACGATCACTCGACCCGAGCTAATGGAGTCCCGAGTTTCTTGTTAGGAGAACTCATCATCTTATGACCATGGCCGAGAATCGGTCGTTGTTCCGTACCCTTAAGGAGTACTTCATGCCTACCATATACACTCCCACCTCCTGCATCACGAGACCTGATGTTGGAGCCAATCAATTTGAAATAAATGCTAGTATCATTCAAATGTTACCATCATTTCATGGCCTAAGCAACGAAGACCCATATAGTCATATTGATGATTTTCTGGAGATCTGCTCGACAGTGCGGATCAACAACTTTGGAGATGATGCATTGAGGTTGACGTTGTTTCCGTTCTCTCTCAAAGATAAAGCTAAACATTGGCTAAAGGCTCTCGATACGGTTCAGATTACCACTTGGGAAGGAATGCAGCGCAAATTTCTTAAAAAGTACTTCCCAATTGGTAAGACGAATCAGTTTCGTAAAGCCATAATCAGTTTCTCGCAGATTGAGGGAGAACAATTCTACGAGACTTGGGAGAGGATGAAAGATCTTCTCCGCAAGTGTCCCCACTACCAGGTGCCTCGTTGGCAACTGGTGCAGTATTTTTACGATGGCCTGACCGAGAAGGACAGGCAAATAGTGGATTCATCATGTGGGGGCACTTTTATGCTAAAAAGTGAGGATGAAGCATGGTCGCTTTTTGAGACATTGAGTGAAAATTCGATGCACCATGCGTCAACTTCACGGTTCGATAGGGCTGCACCTGCACAGGATAGTACTAAGAAGGCAGGTATTTTTGAAATAGGGATAAACCTTGAGTTAAGCAACAAGGTAGACCAACTGTCCCAGAAATTAGATCAGTTTTTGTTGGGTCCCTCTCCTGTCATACAGGTGTGCGCGTTATGTGCGAGTCCTGCACACCATATTTCACAGTGCCCAGTTGCGCCACAGTATCCTGAGTTTGTCCAAGAGCAAGCTCAGATGGCTCAAAACTTCGCTAGGCCCGCACCCAATCCATTTTTCAACACTTATAACCCGGGCTGGCGAAACCATCCCAATTTTTCATGGCGCAACTCACAGATCCAACCCCCTAACCCTTCCCAGAGTCAACCCAGTGAAGACGGTTATGCGCCTGGATTTCAGAGATCCAGTTATCCCCCAGTACAACCTGTTTATACTCATCCCCTGTCTCATGAGCCTTCGCATAGTCAGTCCTTCGAGGACAAGATGCTACATGCATTTTCTGATATTAAAGCGAATTTGAGCTCGCATAATCAGTCTATTTCAAAATTAGAGACTCAAATGGGGCAGCTCGCCGAGGCGCTTAGCAGGCGAAGTGAGGGGACACTGCCTAGCCAGCCTATTGTCAACCCTAAGGGAAAGGAACCCATGCGTAGCTTGCATATGACCAATGCACATAAAGAGCAAGCTCAAGTTGTAACCCTTAGGAGTGGAAAGCAGTACCAAGCGAGGGAGGCTGCAGAAGAAAGAGAGAAGATAAGTGAGAAGCAGTCTGTCCCTAAGGTTTTACCTCAGGAAAGCGAGAAGGTTCTTCCATCGGAGCCTTCACCATCCTACATTCCTAAAGCCCCCTTTCCTGAGGCGTTAGAAAGGCCGAGAGCATTAGGTAAGGCTCGAGTGAACATGTAAGAGATGCTTGAGATATTCAAGCACGTTCAGATAAACCTCCCCTTACTAGATGCCATCCAACAAGTCCCTGTATATACAAAGTTCCTCAAAGAACTTTGTACGCAAAAAAGGAAGTCGATGTCCCATGTGCAGAAAAAGATTTATTTAACTGGGCAGGTGAGCGCAGTATTGCAACAACAAACCTCACATAAGCTCAAGGACCCAGGGACTCTGATCATCTCATGTGTCATAGGAAACATCACTGTTGGGCGTGCATTGCTCGACCATGGGGCAAGTGTTAACATCTTGCCGGGTTTCTTTTATGACCAATTTGGATTGAAAGAGATGAAACCTACACCTATGACTCTTCAGCTTGTAGATAGATTTATCAAGGTCCCAAGAGGGATACTTGAAGATGTTTTAGTCAAGGTGGAGGATTGTTATTTCCCTGTTGACTTCGTGATATTAGATATGGAGGAAGTTGATAGCCCACAACAGACTCCTATTATTCTCGGTCGCCCCTTCCTAGCTACCGCCAACGCGTGCATCAATTGCCGCACTGGTGCGATGGATGTGTCATTTGGAAATAGGAAGATGCGGCTAAACATTTTTTGTGCTGCTATGGGGCATGCTGTTGAGGAGGCTTCTTTCGAGGTCGATGTCATTCAAGACCTCGTAGAAGCAGAATATGCTTGGTTATTGAGTAATCCACCTCTTGAGGAGGATAAGGAATCACTAGAAGAGGATCACCTAGAATTACTTGCGAATCAGATAGGTGATTTGAATTGGATCGGGCACTTCGAGCCATTCAGAAGTAGACAGGATGGGAACACACTGCGCAGTGTCACAGATGACACTATTTTTCATAGAGAGCCCGATTGAGCCTGACTTCATGTCCATTGATCTCATGGACGATGAAGGATTTTTCCGGGGATCCGTCTGGCTGGGGACGTGAAACTTAGCGCTTTATGGGAGGCAACCCATATCTTGTATATTATTAGATTTGCTTAGAATTTATAGATTTTATTTTGTTTTTACTTTTTCATGAGTTTTTCATGTTCTTTTTGTTGCATTCTATGAGTTTCATGTTTTGTCATGTATACATTGCATTCATTACATTCATAGAACGTGTATTTTTAATTCATGTTAGGTCATTCTACTCTTTTCCCTCATTTATTTCTCTCATGTGCATTCACGTAGTTTCATATAAGCATGGGGGAGTGCCACTGGGACAGTGTCATTCAAGCATGGGGGAGGGTGTAGAGTGCACACCTTGATATTTCTGTTTACGTTCTTGCACATTTTTACACATTTCTCATAAAAAGTAGATTTTTAAAGAAAGAGTTTGAACTTATATAAATGTTATTTCAAATCTGATGTTTTTAGAGGATTTTTAAGCCCCACGAAAAAATTTTCTGACATAGATCTAAAAATTATAGTTGTTTATGCGGATTTCAAAGAAATGATGATAGATACATGTTAGAATTTATTTTGAATCATAAATATGAATATGCACAGTTCTATTTTTGAAAAACTAAGCAAATGAACAAAAGCGTAAAAATGAGCTCAAAAAGTGAGAAAAAGCATGCGTTAGGTTGTTTGGATAATTCCACAATCCTTAGTAGATAGAACT
Organism: Nuphar pumila; assembly: GCF_984573655.1. Classification (NCBI taxonomy): domain Eukaryota; kingdom Viridiplantae; phylum Streptophyta; class Magnoliopsida; order Nymphaeales; family Nymphaeaceae; genus Nuphar; species Nuphar pumila. The sequence continues at coordinate 48,576,100 of NC_143257.1, read as the reverse complement.
TAGATGTAAGTTGAAACTTTTAATTCCATTTTCGAAAAGGAGAGTGGAAAACTTCGTGATCCTAAATAACTGAGAACAAATACAAGTTGAAATGTTTGACTCTCATGTTATAAAGGTGAATGAAGGAAGTCACTTTTATGTCTTAGTTGATATCTTTTGGTATGTATTGAAAAAGTATAGAAGATATTGACATTGTACAAGGCATAAAAGCAGACCACACGCAAGCTATAAGAGAAGAATAAGTGTGCAAAAAGAAAAAGCGTGAAAAAATGAAAAAAAGAAAAAGAAAAGAAAAGAGCTTAAAAAGAAAGAAAAGTTCAGTGCTTAGAAGTGTGATTGAGAAAACCTCTGCAGAAAACATATGAGTGAGGATAAGTAAATAATAATATGTTTTTATTGGATTTTCTAAGAATAAAACATAAATATTTGTGATTTTTAGAAAAGTGAAAGAAATTCTTTTTTCTGTGATGGTATATAAAAGACTCTAATTATGTCTTGATTTTTTTTGTAACATGAAATATTTGTGAAAACAAAGTCTTTAATTACCTACTGCTTATGAGGATGTGTAATATTATGCATACACGACAGAGATGTTTGTGGGTAGCATCACTGCAAACCCTCACGAGACCATACTCGTCCACTGGGGTAACCCAGGGGTTGAAAGGGCTTGTTGCATAAGCTAAATGCAACCGTGATTCCTACGAAAGTGAGTTAGGTGATAGTTTTCATTTCATGCATTTTTCTAGTTTGCTCGAGTACTAGCAAAACATAAGCATGGGGGTATTTGATCATGCATATATTTCAAGGTAATTTAACATTAAATATGCATGATTTTATGAAAAAAATGTTTTAAAAACCCAATTTTATGCTAGTTTTCGTTAAAGGAGCCAAATTGATTTCAAAACAGAAAATGTATGAAAAATAGCTTTATTTGTATATTTTAGTATGTATTTTGATGTTTGATATTAACATAGTAGTTTTAGTTTTAGTTTTTATTAAAAAAAAATTAATAAATAAAAAAAATAAAATAAAAATTAGAGTTAAAAATAGAGTTAGATATATTTTGAAATGAGGTTAGTGTAAATAATTTTAGATTAGAGTAGTTAGTGAGTTTGAGTTTTTTTTAGTAAATAGTTTGTTTTTTTTTTTTAAATAGTTTTTTTTTTACAAACCATTATTCGGTTTGATTTCTTTAAATGAAAACTGAAAAAAAAATAATAACCAAAGCGGCTGGAACCGGTTTGGATTTTTTTTAAAACTGAAACATTTTCTGTTACAAACCGGTTCCATCCGGTTTGGGATCTTTAAAAACCCAAGAAACAAAAAAAATCGGGGTCTTCTCCTGTGCGCCAGATTCTTCTTTTTCCCCTCTTTTCCCTCTCTTTTTTGCCTCTACCACCGGCCATTCTCCCCTCCTTCTTCCTCTTCTCCCTAGTTCTCTGTTCGTTCACGCCGGTGGAGGTCTCGCACTCGGATGAAGGCATACAGGAGGAGGCCAACTTCTTTTCTAATCCTTCCAGGTGATTCACAGTAAGCAATTCTTCCTCTTCTTTTTCTTCTTCTTCAGAACTTCTTCTTCTTCTTCTTCTTTTTCTTCTTCTCAATCTTTTTCTTCTCAGCATAATCTGGTTCTTCCCCTTCTTCTACTCTACCTCTCCTCCGTCCTTCTTTCAATCGTTCATATTTCTGTTAGCATATTAGATTAGCATATTTTGTTTGCTGAAAAATAAAAAAAAATAATGAAAATAAACACTTGTTTATCGGATATTGATTTCGGTTTCTGTTTCATTCCTGTTGTCCGTCTTGTTCATCTCTAGTTTTTTTTTTTCTGTGTTTTTCAATTGTTGATTAAAGTTTCTGTGTAATTCATCGTAAATTTTCTGTTTTGCATTCAAGTGATTTTCTGTTTGTTTGTTTTGTTCGTTGATTTGATTTTTTTTTGTGTTTTTTTTTTATTGTTTCTCATTCAGCGCACCTCCTGTTTCTTCCCTCTCTGCATTATTTTGTGTTGTCATTCAATTTTTTTCTCTGCTTTTACTTCAGCACGATCTCCTGTTTTGATTAATAGTTTGGTTGTAGTTTTCTTTTTCCTATGTTTTTTTTCTTTTTCTTTCCCCAATTAGAATCCGATCATTCGCTGATCGTGAATACATTACATTTGTTGGTTACAACATCTAATCAGAGTCTCACTATGGTATCTGTGTGGTTTTACTGAGAGAGCCGGCACTTTTGAATTCATCAGATCTCAAATTTGGGTGATCAAGAGCTACTGAATTGAAAGATCGTGCATGTGTGAATCCAGATCTAATTCAGCATCTCTGTTGCTGATCCCTTTTCCACAGATCAATTCATCGGTAGTGGCATTTTCATCTAGCATTCATTTACACATACTTTACATTCTTGTGAAAATTTGTTTCTATCACATTCAACCATCAACAACATCTGATCTGCTTCAGCATGACCCCCGTGAATTCAACACTGATTCACTTGAAATTTAATCCTTGCTGCTGATTTAACATAAGACTCCCATCGGGTCTATTGTGAAGAGTTGTTGCTGGAACCCCTTGTTCCGCCGGAAGTCCTGTTAGTGCCAGATGTTGGAAACAATAAATGTTTTTTGAAAGTTACTGTTGCAGGTGGAAGTATTGTGTAAGCAAGAGTAAGATTGGAATATAAATGCTATATAGTGTGTGAATAGTCCTATTAGTGCCATGGATCTTTTTACAGCAAGAGATAGTGAGAAGGCCTAATTCGGTTTGAATTTTGATTAGTTGTTTTGAAACTAGATTTACTTAGTAGATTTGAAATGATGAGCATTAGGTAATAGCATTGTAATACTTAGCTAATTAGTAGATAGTTATACTTCATTAAGAACATGTTAGTTAGTTTTCGATATTATGTTTAGTCTTAGAATTAACTAGTGAATTGTCGTCAAGTTTACATAGTTATTGTCATTTAGATTTTTTTTCCATATGGTCTTTTATTGTTTTTAGCATTAATTAGCATATTCTGCGTAGTGTAGTCTTTATTGGTATCTTGTGCTGCTCGTGTTCTTTTGAATTGTGCAGGATAGCACAGGATTGGAGCGGAAGTGATTACGTGACACGAAGTACAAAGAGTAGAGCTTCTTTTTACTTTTCAGTTTAAAATTAGGAATTTAATTGGGTTTGTAAATATTGCACTTTACGCCCTCTGCGAAGGGTATTCATTTGTTGTAATAGTTAATTGTTTTTACTTTTCTTGAACATTTTACATTTCAATAATTCAGCAATAAAGAATAGTTTAGATTTGTGTACTTGAATACGAAATATTCCCGTTCCCTGAGTTCGACCCGGTCACATCCACTAGTGAGAACCGGTTTTTATTATTTGATGTCTGGTTTTCACATGTTTTTCATATAAAAATCTTTTCAAAATTACAACGATTTAAAAGAAGACATCAAATTTTTGGCGCCGTTGCCGGGGAACGGCGTAATATTAGTATTCACTTTATTGCCTAGTGTTTGTGTTGCATTTAGGTTTAGAACCACGTATGCGCATATCTTAGAGACGAGCTTACTTTTCTGCACAGCCCACCTACTAGGACTCCTTTAGTGGTGACTGTGTACGATTGGTACCGTACACATAGATTTTATATTTCTTATGCATAATCTCTATTATGTAGAACTGCGTGGTGTTTGTTTAGTTTTTGTTGTTTTTAGTTTACTCGCTTTGTGGTTTGCGTGGTTTGTCCGCTTAGTGCGTTAGTTAGGTAGAAAACCCAAAAATTAGGACGAGTGTTACACCGGTCTACTTCAAGGTGTACGCACAGGCAATGATCACTCGACCCGAGCTAATTGAGTCCCGAGTTTCTTGCTAGGAGAACTCATCATCTTATGACCATGGCCGAGAATCGGTTGTTGTTCTGTACCCTTAAGGAGTACTTCATGCCCACCATATACACTCCCACCTCCTGCATCACGAGACCTGATGTTGGAGCCAATCAATTTGAAATAAAGGCTAGTATCATTCAAATGTTACCATCATTTCATGGCCTAAGCAACGAAGACCCATATAGTCATATTGATGATTTTCTGGAGATCTGCTCGACAGTGCGGATCAACAACTTTGGAGATGATGCATTGAGGTTGACGTTGTTTCCGTTCTCTCTCAAAGATAAAGCTAAACATTGGCTAAAGGCTCTCGATACGGTTCAGATTACCACTTGGGAAGGAATGCAGCGCAAATTTCTTAAAAAGTACTTCCCAATTGGTAAGACGAATCAGTTTCGTAAAGCCATAATCAGTTTCTCGCAGATTGAAAGAGAACAATTCTACGAGACTTGGGAGAGGATGAAAGATCTTCTCCGCAAGTGTCCCCACCACCAGGTGCCTCGTTGGCAACTGGTGCAGTATTTTTACGATGGCCTGACCGAGAAGGACAGGCAAATAGTGGATTCATCATGTGGGGGCACTTTTATGCTAAAAAGTGAGGATGAAGCGTGGTCGCTTTTTGAGACATTGAGTGAAAATTTGATGCACCATGCGACAACTTCACGGTTCGATAGGGCTGCACCTGCACAGGATAGTACTAAGAAGGCAGGTATTTTAGAAATAGGGATAAACCTTGAGTTAAGCAACAAGGTAGACCAACTGTCCCAGAAATTAGATCAGTTTTTGTTGGGTCCCTCTCCTGTCATACAGGTGTGCGCGTTGTGTGCGAGTCCTGCACACCATATTTCACAGTGCCCAGTTGCGCCACAGTATCCTGAGTTTGTCCAAGAGCAAGCTCAGATGGCTCAAAACTTCGCTAGGCCCGCACCCAATCCATTTTCCAAAACTTATAACCCGGGCTGGCGAAACCATCCCAATTTTTCATGGCGCAACTCACAGATCCAACCCCCTAACCCTTCCCAGAGTCAACCCAGTCAAGACAGTTATACACCTGGATTTCAGAGATCCAGTTATCCCCGATCGTGCCCTTGAAGATTCGAGTTTTTCAAAACTTGGGTTCTTCCATTTTTATCATTATTTTAAAGATTCGGGTTCCGACTCGGGTTTTTCCTTTTTATATATCGTTTGAAGTTTCGAGTTTCGACTCGGACTTCCTATCGGATTCAATGCTCATGTTGGAACCGATCGTGCCCTTGAAGATTCGAGTTTTTCAAAACTCGGGTTCTTCCATTTTTATAATTATTTTAAAGATCCGGGTTCCGACTCGGGTTCTTCCATTTTATATATCGTTTGAAGTTTTGAGTTCTGACTCAGATTTCCTATCGGATTCAACGCTCGTGTTGGAATCGAACGTGCCCTTGAAGATTTGAGTTTTTCAAAACTCGGGTTCTTCCATTTTCATAATTATTTTAAAGATCCGGGTTTCGACTCGGGTTTTTCCTTTTTTGAAGTTTCGAGTTCCGACTCGGAATTCCTATCGGATTCAACGCTTGTGTTGGAACCGATCGTGCCCTTGAAGATTCAAGTTTTTCAAAACTCGGGTTCTTCCATTTTTATCATTATTTTAAAGATCCGGGTTCTGACTCAGGTTTTTCCTTTTTATATATCGTTTGAAGTTTCGAGTTCCGACTCAGACTTCCTATCGGATTCAACGCTTGTGTTGGAACCGATCGTGCCCTTGAAGATTCGAGTTTTTCAAAACTTGGGTTCTTCCATTTTTATCACTATTTTAAAGATCCGGGTTCTGACTCGGGTTTTTCCTTTTTATATATTGTTTGAAGTTTCGAGTTCCGACTTAGACTTCCTATCGGATTCAACGCTCCTGTTGGAACCGAACGTGCCCTTGAAGATTCGAGTTTTGCAAAACTCGGGTTCTTCCATTTTTATAATTATTTTAAAGATTCGGGTTCCGACTCGGGTTTTTCCTTTTTTGAAGTTTCGAGTTCCGACTCGGAGTTCCTATCGGATTCAACGCTTGTGTTGGAACCGATCGTGCCCTTGAAGATTCAAGTTTTTCAAAACTCGGGTTCTTCCATTTTTATCATTATTTTAAAGATCCGGGTTCTGACTCAGGTTTTTCCTTTTTATATATCGTTTGAAGTTTCGAGTTCCGACTCAGACTTCCTATCGGATTCAACTCTTGTGTAGGAACCGATCGTGCCCTTGAAGATTCAAGTTTTTCAAAACTCGATTTCTTCCATTTTTATCATTATTTTAAAGATCCGGGTTCCAACCTGGGTTTTTCCATTTTATATATCGTTTGAAGTTTCGAGTTCCGACTCGGACTTCCTATCGCATTCAACGCACTTGTTGGAACTGATCGTGCCCTTGAAGATTCGAGTTTTTCAAAACTCGGGTTCTTCCGTTTTTATCATTATTTTAAAGATCCGGGTTCTGACTCGGGTTTTTCCTTTTTATATATCGTTTGAAGTTTATAGTTCCGACTCAGACTTCCTATCGGATTCAACGCTCGTGTTGGAACCAAACGTGCCCTTGAAGATTCGAGTTTTTCAAAACTCGGGTTCTTCCATTTTTATAATTATTTTAAACATCCGGGTTCCGACTCGGGTTTTTCCTTTTTTGAAGTTTCGAGTTCCGACTCGGAGTTCCTAACGGATTCAACGCTTGTGTTGGAAACGATCGTGCCCTTGAAGATTCAAGTTTTTCAAAACTCGGGTTCTTCCATTTTTATCATTATTTTAAAGATCCGGGTTCTGACTCGGGTTTTTCCTTTTTATATATCATTTGAAGTTTCGAGTTCCGACTCGGACTTCCTATCGGATTCAACGCTTGAGTTGGAACCGATCGTACCCTTGAAGATTCGAGTTTTTCAAAATTCGGGTTCTTCCATTTTTATCATTATTTTAAAGACCCGGGTTTCGACTCAGTTTTTTCCTTTTTATATATATCGTTTGAAGTTTCGAGTTCCGACTCAGACTTCCTATCGGATTCAACGCTTGTGTTGGAACCGATCGTCCCCTTGAAGATTCAAGTTTTTCAAAACTCGGGTTCTTCCAGTTTTATCATTATTTTAAAGATCTGCGTTCTGACTCAGGTTTTTCGTTTTTATATATCGTTTGAAGTTTCAAGTTCCGACTCAGACTTCCTATCGGATTCAACGCTCGTGTTGGAACCGAACGTGCCCTTGAAGATTCGAGTTTTTCAAAACTCGGGTTCTTCCATTTTTATAATTATTTTAAGGATCTGGGTTCCGACTCAGGTTTTTCCTTTTTAGAAGTTTCGAGTTCCAACTCGGGTTCCGACTCGGATTCAACGCTTGTGTTGGAACCGATCGTGCCCTTGAAGATTCAAGTTTTTCAAAACTCGGGTTCTTCCATTTTTATCATTATTTTAAAGATCCGGGTTCTGACTCAGGTTTTTCCTTTTTATATATCGTTTGAAGTTTCGAGTTTCGACTCGGACTTCCTATCGGATTCAACGTTTGTGTTGGAACTGATCGTGCGCTTGAAGATTCGAGTTTTTCAAAACTCGATTTCTTCAATTTTTATCATTATTTTAAAGATCCGGGTTCCGACTCGGGTTTTTCCATTTTATATATCATTTGAAGTTTTGAGTTCCGACTCAGACTTCCTATCGGACTCAACGCTCGTGTTGGAACCGAACATGCCCTTGAAGGTTCGAGTTTTTCAAAACTCGGGTTCTTCCATTTTTATCATTATTTTAAAGATTCGGGTTCCGACACGGGTTTTTCCATTTTATATATCGTTTGAAGTTTCGAGTTCCGACTCGGACTTCCTATCGAGTTCAACGCTCGTGTTGGAACCGATCGTGCCCTTAAAGATTCGAGTTTTTCAAAACTCTGGTTCTTCCATTTTTATCATTATTTTAAAGATCTGGGTTCCGACTCGGGTTTTTCCATTTTATATATCGTTTGAAGTTTTGAGTTCCGACTCAGACTTCCTATCGGATTCAATGCTCCTGTTGGAACCGAACGTGCCCTTGAAGATTCGAGTTTTTCAAAACTCGGGTTCTTCCATTTTCATAATTATTTTAAAGATCCGGGTTCCGACTCGGGTTTTTCCTTTTTTTAAGTTTCGAGTTCCGACTCGGTGTTCCTATCGGATTCAACGCTTGTGTTGGAACCGATCATGCCTTTGAAGATTCAAGTTTTTCTAAACTCGGGTTCTTCCATTTTTATCATTATTTTAAAGATTCGGGTTCTGGCTCGGGTTTTTCCTTTTTATATATCGTTTGAGGTTTCGAGTTCTGACTCAGACTTCCTATCGGATTCAACACTTGTGTTGGAACCGATCGTGCCCTTGAAGATTCGAGTTTTTCAAAACTCGGGTTCTTCCATTTTTATCATTATTTTAAAGACCCGGGTTCCGACTCAGGTTTTTCTTTTTTATATATATCGTTTGAAGTTTCGAGTTCCGACTCAGACTTCCTATCCGATTAAACGCTTGTGTTGGAACCGATCGTGCCCTTGAAGATTCAAGTTTTTCAAAACTCGATTTCTTCCATTTTTATCATTATTTTAAAGATCCGGGTTCTGACTCGGGTTTTTCCTTTTTATATATCGTTTGAAGTTTCGAGTTCCGACTCGGACTTCCTATCGGATTCAACGCTTGAGTTGGAACCGATCGTGCCCTTGAAGATTCGAGTTTTTCCAAAATCTGGTTCTTCCATTTTTATCATTATTTTAAAGACCCGGGTTCTGACTCAGTTTTTTCCTTTTTATATATATTGTTTGAAGTTTCGAGTTCCGACTCAGACTTCCTATCGGATTCAACGCTCGTGTTGGAACCGAACGTGCCCTTGAAGATTCGAGTTTTGCAAAACTCGGGTTCTTCCATTTTTATAATTATTTTAAAGATTCGGGTTCCGACTCGGGTTTTTCCTTTTTTGAAGTTTCGAGTTCCGACTCGGAGTTCCTATCGGATTCAACGCTTGTGTTGGAACCGATCGTGCCCTTGAAGATTCAAGTTTTTCAAAACTCGGGTTCTTCCATTTTTAACATTATTTTAAAGATCCGGGTTCTGACTCAGGTTTTTCCTTTTTATATATCGTTTGAAGTTTCGAGTTCCGACTCAGACTTCCTATCGGATTCAACGCTTGTGTAGGAACCGGTCGTACCTTTGAAGATTCAAGTTTTTCAAAACTCGATTTCTTCCATTTTTATCATTATTTTAAAGATCCGGGTTCCGACCCGGGTTTTTCCATTTTATATATCGTTTGAAGTTTCGAGTTTTTCAAAACTCGGGTTCTTCCATTTTTATCACTTTTTTAAAGATCCGGTTTCTGACTCGGGTTTTTCCTTTTTATATATTGGTTGTAGTTTCGAGTTCCGACTCAAACTTCCTATCGGATTCAACGCTCGTGTTGGAAACGAACGTGCCCTTGAAGATTCGAGTTTTTCAAAACTCGGGTTCTTCCATTTTTATCATTATTTTAAAGACCCGGGTTCCGACTCAGGTTTTTCTTTTTTATATATATCGTTTGAAGTTTCGAGTTCCGACTCAGACTTCCTATCCGACTAAACGCTTGTGTTGGAACCAATCGTGCCCTTGAAGATTCAAGTTTTTCAAAACTCGGGTTCTTCCATTTTTATCATTATTTTAAAGATCCGGGTTCTGACTCAGGTTTTTCTTTTTTATATATCGTTCGAAGTTTTGAGTTCCGACTCAGACTTCCTATCGGATTCAGCGCACGTGTTGGAATCGAACGTGCCCTTGAAGATTTGAGTTTTTCAAAACTCGGGTTCTTCCATTTTTATAATTATTTTAATGATCCGGGTCCCGACTCGGGTTTTTCCTTTTTTGAAGTTTCGAGTTCCGACTCGGAGTTCCTATCGGATTCAACGCTAGTGTTAGAACCGACCGTGCCCTTGAAGATTCAAGTTTTTCAAAACTCGGGTTCTTCCATTTTTATCATTATTTTAAAGATCCAGATTCTGACTCGGGTTTTTCCTATTTATATATCGTTTGAAGTTTCGAGTTCCGACTCGGACTACCTATCGGATTCAACGCTTGTGTTGGAACCGATCGTGCCCTTGAAGATTCGAGTTTTTCAAAACTCGATTTCTTCCATTTTTATCATTATTTTAAAGATCTGGGTTCCGACCCGGGTTTTTCCATTTTATATATCGTTTGAAGTTTCGAGTTCCGACTCGGCCTTCCTATCGGATTCAACGCTCGTGTTGGAACCGATCGTGCCCTTGAAGATTCGAGTTTTTCAAAACTCGGATTCTTCCATTTTTATCATTATTTTAAAGATCCGGGTTCCGACTCGGGTTTTTCCTTTTTATATATCGTTTGAAGTTTCGAGTTCCGACTCGGACTTCCTATCGGATTCAACGCTCGTGTTGGAACCGATCGTGCCCTTGAAGATTCGAGTTTTTCAAAACTCGGGTTCTTCCATTTTTATAATTATTTTAAAGATCCGGGTTCCGACTCGGGTTTTTCCATTTTACATATCGTTTGAAGTTTTGAGTTCCGACTCAGACTTCCTATCAGATTCAACGCTCGTGTTGGAACTGAACGTGCCCTTGACGATTCGAGTTTTTCAAAACTCGGGTTCTTCCATTTTTATAATTATTTTAAAGATCCGGGTTCCGACTCAGAGTTCCTATCGGATTCAATCCTTGTGTTGGAACCGATCGTGCCCTTGAAAATTCAGGTTTTTCAAAACTCGGGTTCTTCCATTTTTATCATTATTTTAAAGATCCGGGTTCTGACTAAGGTTTTTCCTTTTTATATATCGTTTGAAGTTTCGAGTTCCGACTCATTCTTCCTATCGGATTCAACGCCTGTGTTGGAACCGATCGTGCCCTTGAAGATTCGAGTTTTTCAAAACTCGATTTCTTCCATTTTTATCATTATTTTAAAGATCCGGGTTCCGACCCGGGTTTTTCCATTTTATATATCGTTGGATGTTTCGAGTTTTGACTCGGACTTCCTATCGGATTCAACGCTCGTGTTGGAACCGATCGTGCCCTTGAAGATTCAAGTTTTTCAAAACTCGGGTTCTTCCATTTTTATCATTATTTTAAAGACCCGGGTTCCGACTCGGGTTTTACCTTTTTATATATCGTTTGAAGTTTCGAGTTCCGACTCAGACTTCCTATCGGATTCAACGCTCGTGTTGGAACCAAACGTGCCCTTGAAGATTCGAGTTTTTCAAAACTCGGGTTCTTCCATTTTTATCATTATTTTAAAGATTCGGGTTCCGACTCGGGTTTTTCCTTTTTTGAAGTTTCGAGTTCCGACTCGGAGTTCCTATCGGATTCCAAGCTTGTGTTGGAACCGATCGTTCCCTTGAAGATTCAAGTTTTTTAAAACTCTGGTTCTTCCATTTTTAACATTATTTTAAAGATCCGGGTTCTGACTCAGGTTTTTCCTTTTTATATATCGTTTGAAGTTTCGAGTTCCGACTCATTCTTCCTATCGGATTCAACGCCTGTGTTGGAACCGATCGTGCCCTTGAAGATTCGAGTTTTTCAAAACTCGATTTCTTCCATTTTTATCATTATTATAAATATCCGGGTTCCGACCCGGGTTTTTCCATTTTATATATCGTTTGAAGTTTCGAGTTCCGACTCGAACTTCCTATCGGATTCACCGCTCGTGTTGGAAACGATCGTGCCCTTGAAGATTCGAGTTTTTCAAAACTTGGGTTCTTCCATTTTTATCATTATTTTAAAGATCCAAGTTCTGACTCGGGTTTTTACTTTTTATATATCGTTTGAAGTTTCGAGTTCCGACTCAGACTTCCTATCGGATTCACCGCTCGTGTTGGAACCGATCGTGCCCTTGAAGATTCAAGTCTTTCAAAACTCGGGTTCTTCCATTTTTAACATTATTTTAAAGATCCGGGTTCTGACTCAGGTTTTTCCTTTTTATATATCGTTTGAAGTTTCGAGTTCCGACTCAGACTTCCTATCGGATTCAACGCTTGTGTAGGAATCGATCGTACCCTTGAAGATTCGAGTTTTTCAAAACTCGATTTCTTCTTTTTTTATCATTTTTTTAAAGATCCGGGTTCCGACCCGGGTTTTTCCATTTTATATATCGTTTGAAGTTTCGAGTTCCGACTCGGACTTCCTATCGGATTCAACGCTCTTGTTGGAACCGATCGTGCCCTTGAAGATTCAAGTTTTTCAAAACTCGGGTTCTTCCATTTTTATCATTATTTTAAAGATCCGGGTTCAACTCGGGTTTTTCCTTTTTATATATCGTTTGAAGTTTCGAGTTCCGACTCGGACTTCCTATCGGATTCAATGCTTGTGTTGAAACCGATCGTGCCCTTGAAGATTAGAGTTTTTCAAAACTCGATTTCTTCTATTTTTATCATTATTTTAAAGATCCGGGTTCCGACCCGGGTTTTTCCATTTTATATATCGTTGGATGTTTCGAGTTCCGACTCGGACTTCCTATCGGATTCAACGCTCGTGTTGGAACCGATCGTGCCCTTGAAGATTCAAGTTTTTCAAAACTCGGGTTCTTCCATTTTTATCATTATTTTAAAGACCCGGGTTCCGACTCAGGTTTTTCCTTTTATATATCGTTTGAAGTTTCGAGTTCCGACTCGGACTTCCTATCGGATTCAACCCTCGTGTTGGAACCGATCGTGCCCTTGAACATTCGAGTTTTTCAAAACTCGGGTTCTTCCATTTTTATCATTATTTTAAAGATCCGGGTTCCGACTCGGGTTTTTCCATTTTATATATCTTTTGAAGGTTTGAGTTCCGACTCAGACTTCCTATCGGATTCAACGCTCGTGTTGGAACCGAACGTTCCCTTGAAGATTCGAGTTTTTCAAAACTCGGGTTCTTCCATTTTTATAATTATTTTAAAGATCCGTGTTCCGACTCGGGTTTTTCCTTTTTTGAATTTTTGAGTTCCGACACGGAGTTCCTATCGGATTCAACGCTTGTGTTGGAACCAATCATGCCCTTAAAGATTCAAGTTTTTCAAAACTCGGGTTCTTCCATTTTTATCATTATTTTAAAGATCTGGGTTCCGACTCGGGTTTTTCCATTTTATATATCGTTTGAAGTTTTGAGTTCTGACTCAGACTTCCTATCGGATTCAATGCTCCTGTTGGAACCGAACGTGCCCTTGAAGATTCGAGTTTTTCAAAACTCGGGTTCTTCCATTTTCATAATTATTTTAAAGATCCGGGTTCCGACTCGGGTTTTTCCTTTTTTTAAGTTTCGAGTTCCGACTCGGTGTCCTATCGGATTCAACGCTTGTGTTGGAACCGATCATGCCTTTGAAGATTCAAGTTTTTCTAAACTCGGGTTCTTCCATTTTTATCATTATTTTAAAGATTCGGGTTCTGGCTCGGGTTTTTCCTTTTTATATATCGTTTGAGGTTTCGAGTTCTGACTCAGACTTCCTATCGGATTCAACGCTTGTGTTGGAACCGATCGTGCCCTTGAAGATTCGAGTTTTTCAAAACTCGGGTTCTTCCATTTTTATCATTATTTTAAAGACCCGGGTTCCGACTCAGGTTTTTCTTTTTTATATATATCGTTTGAAGTTTCGAGTTCCGACTCAGACTTCCTATCCGATTAAACGCTTGTGTTGGAACCGATCGTGCCCTTGAAGATTCAAGTTTTTCAAAACTCGATTTCTTCCATTTTTATCATTATTTTAAAGATCCGGGTTCTGACTCGGGTTTTTCCTTTTTATATATCGTTTGAAGTTTCGAGTTCCGACTCGGACTTCCTATCGGATTCAACGCTTGAGTTGGAACCGATCGTGCCCTTGAAGATTCGAGTTTTTCCAAAATCTGGTTCTTCCATTTTTATCATTTTTTTAAAGACCCGGGTACTGACTCAGTTTTTTCCTTTTTATATATATTGTTTGAAGTTTCGAGTTCCGACTCAGACTTCCTATCGGATTCAACGCTCGTGTTGGAACCGAACGTGCCCTTGAAGATTCGAGTTTTTCAAAACTCGGGTTCTTCCATTTTTATAATTATTTTAAAGATTCGGGTTCCGACTCGGGTTTTTCCTTTTTTGAAGTTTGGAGTTCCGACTCGGAGTTCCTATCGGATTCAACGCTTGTGTTGGAACCGATCGTGCCCTTGAAGATTCAAGTTTTTCAAAACTCGGGTTCTTCCATTTTGAACATTATTTTAAAGATCCGGGTTCTGACTCAGGTTTTTCCTTTTTATATATCGTTTGAAGTTTCGAGTTCCGACTCAGACTTCCTATCGGATTCAACGCTTGTGTAGGAACCGATCGTACCCTTGAAGATTCAAGTTTTTCAAAACTCGATTTCTTCCATTTTTATCATTATTTTAAAGATCCGGGTTCCGACCCGGGTTTTTCCATTTTATATATCGTTTGAAGTTTCGAGTTCCGACTCGGACTTCCTATCGGATTCAACGCTCTTGTTGGAACCGATCGTGCCCTTCAAGATTCGAGTTTTTCAAAACTCGGGTTCTTCCATTTTTATCATTTTTTTAAAGATCCGGTTTCTGACTCGGGTTTTTCCTTTTTATATATCGGTTGTAGTTTCGAGTTCCGACTCAAACTTCCTATCGGATTCAACGCTCGTGTTGGAAACGAACGTGCCCTTGAAGATTCGAGTTTTTCAAAACTCGGGTTCTTCCATTTTTATCATTATTTTAAAGACCCGGGTTCCGACTCAGGTTTTTCTTTTTTATATATATCGTTTGAAGTTTCGAGTTCCGACTCAGACTTCCTATCCGACTAAACGCTCGTGTTGGAACCAATCGTGCCCTTGAAGATTCAAGTTTTTCAAAACTCGGGTTCTTCCATTTTTATCATTATTTTAAAGATCCGGGTTCTGACTCAGGTTTTTCTTTTTTATATATCGTTCGAAGTTTTGAGTTCCGACTCGGAGTTCCTATTGGATTCAACGCTTGTGTTGGAACCGATCGTGACCTTGAATATTCAAGTTTTTCAAAACTCGGGTTCTTCCATTTTTATCATTATTTTAAAGATCCGGGTCCCGACTCGGGTTTTTCCTTTTTTGAAGTTTCGAGTTCCGACTCGGAGTTCCTATCGGATTCAACGCTAGTGTTAGAACCGACCGTGCCCTTGAAGATTCAAGTTTTTCAAAACTCGGGTTCTTCAATTTTTATCATTATTTTAAAGATCCAGATTCTGACTCGGGTTTTTCCTTTTTATATATCGTTTGAAGTTTCGAGTTCCGACTCAGACTTCCTATCCGACTAAACGCTCGTGTTGGAACCAATCGTGCCCTTGAAGATTCGAGTTTTTCAAAACTCGATTTCTTCCATTTTTATCATTATTTTAAAGATCTGGGTTCCGACCCGGGTGTTTCCATTTTATATATCGTTTGAAGTTTCGGGTTCCGTCTCGGCCTTCCTATCGGATTCAACGCTCGTGTTGGAACCGATCGTGCCCTTGAAGATTCGAGTTTTTCAAAACTCGGATTCTTCCATTTTTATCATTATTTTAAAGATCCGGGTTCCGACTCGGGTTTTTCCTTTTTATATATCGTTTGAAGTTTCGAGTTCCGACTCAGACTTCCTATCGGATTCAACGCTCGTGTTGGAACTGAACGTGCCCTTGACGATTCGAGTTTTTCAAAACTCGGGTTCTTCCATTTTTATAATTATTTTAAAGATCCGGGTTCCGACTCAGAGTTCCTATCGGATTCAATCCTTGTGTTGGAACCGATCGTGCCCTTGAAAATTCAGGTTTTTCAAAACTCGGGTTCTTCCATTTTTATCATTATTTTAAAGATCCGGGTTCTGACTAAGGTTTTTCCTTTTTATATATCGTTTGAAGTTTCGAGTTCCGACTCATTCTTCCTGTCGGATTCAACGCCTATGTTGGAACCGATCGTGCCCTTGAAGATTCGAGTTTTTCAAAACTCGATTTCTTCCATTTTTATCATTATTTTAAAGATCCGGGTTCCGACCCGGGTTTTTCCATTTTATATATCGTTGGATGTTTCGAGTTTTGACTCGGACTTCCTATCGGATTCAACGCTCGTGTTGGAACCGATCGTGCCCTTGAAGATTCAAGTTTTTGAAAACTCGGGTTCTTCCATTTTTATCATTATTTTAAAGACCCGGGTTCCGACTCGGGTTTTTCCTTTTTATATATCGTTTGAAGTTTCGAGTTCCGACTCAGACTTCCTATCGGATTCAACGCTCGTGTTGGAACCAAACGTGCCCTTGAAGATTCGAGTTTTTCAAAACTCGGGTTCTTCTATTTTTATAATTATTTTAAAGATTCGGGTTCCGACTCGGGTTTTTCCTTTTTTGAAGTTTCGAGTTCCGACTCGGAGTTCCTATCGGATTCCAAGCTTGTGTTGGAACCGATCGTTCCCTTGAAGATTCAAGCTTTTTAAAACTCTGGTTCTTCCATTTTTAACATTATTTTAAAGATCCGGGTTCTGACTCAGGTTTTTCCTTTTTATATATCGTTTGAAGTTTCGAGTTCCGACTCATTCTTCCTATCGGATTCAACGCCTGTGTTGGAACCGATCGTGCCCTTGAAGATTCGAGTTTTTCAAAACTCGATTTCTTCCATTTTTATCATTATTATAAATATCCGGGTTCCGACCCGGGTTTTTCCATTTTATATATCGTTTGAAGTTTCGAGTTCCGACTCGAACTTCCTATCGGATTCACCGCTCGTGTTGGAAACGATCGTGCCCTTGAAGATTCGAGTTTTTCAAAACTTGGGTTCTTCCATTTTTATCATTATTTTAAAGATCCAAGTTCTGACTCGGGTTTTTACTTTTTATATATCGTTTGAAGTTTCGAGTTCCGACTCAAACTTCCTATCGGATTCACCGCTCGTGTTGGAACCGATCGTGCCCTTGAAGATTCAAGTTTTTCAAAACTCGGGTTCTTCCATTTTTAACATTATTTTAAAGATCCGGGTTCTGACTCAGGTTTTTCCTTTTTATATATCGTTTGAAGTTTCGAGTTCCGACTCAGACTTCCTATCGGATTCAACGCTTGTGTAGGAACCGATCGTACCCTTGAAGATTCGAGTTTTTCAAAACTCGATTTCTTCTTTTTTTATCATTTTTTTAAAGATCCGGGTTCCGACCCGGGTTTTTCCATTTTATATATCGTTTGAAGTTTCGAGTTCCGACTCGGACTTCCTATCGGATTCAACGCTCTTGTTGGAACCGATCGTTCCCTTGAAGATTCAAGTTTTTCAAAACTCGGGTTCTTCCATTTTTATCATTATTTTAAAGATCCGGGTTCAACTCGGGTTTTTCCTTTTTATATATCGTTTGAAGTTTCGAGTTCCGACTCGGACTTCCTATCGGATTCAATGCTTGTGTTGAAACCGATCGTGCCCTTGAAGATTAGAGTTTTTCAAAACTCGATTTCTTCCATTTTTATCATTATTTTAAAGATCCGGGTTCCGACCCGGGTTTTTCCATTTTATATATCGTTGGATGTTTCGAGTTCCGACTCGGACTTCCTATCGGATTCAACGCTCGTGTTGGAACCGATCGTGCCCTTGAAGATTCAAGTTTTTCAAAACTCGGGTTCTTCCATTTTTATCATTATTTTAAAGACCCGGGTTCCGACTCAGGTTTTTCCTTTTATATATCGTTTGAAGTTTCGAGTTCCGACTCGGACTTCCTATCGGATTCAACCCTCGTGTTGGAACCGATCGTGCCCTTGAACATTCAAGTTTTTCAAAACTCGGGTTCTTCCATTTTTATCATTATTTTAAAGATCCGGGTTCCGACTCGGGTTTTTCCATTTTATATATCTTTTGAAGGTTTGAGTTCCGACTCAGACTTCCTATCGGATTCAACGCTCGTGTTGGAACCGAACGTTCCCTTGAAGATTCGAGTTTTTCAAAACTCGGGTTCTTCCATTTTTATAATTATTTTAAAGATCCGTGTTCCGACTTGGGTTTTTCCTTTTTTGAATTTTTGATCTCCGACTCGGAGTTCCTATCGGATTCAACGCTTGTGTTGGAACCAATCATGCCCTTAAAGATTCAAGTTTTTCAAAACTCGGGTTCTTCCATTTTATCATTAATTTAATAAATCGGGTTCCGACTCGGGTTTTTCCTTTTTATATATCGTTTGAAGTTTTGAGTTCTATCTCGGACTTCCTATCGAATTCAACGCTTGTGTTGGAACCGATCGTGCCCTTGAAGATTCAAGTTTTTCAAAACTCGGGTTCCTGCATTTTTATCATTATTTTAAAGACCCGGGTTCCGACTCAGGTTTTTCCTTTTTATATATATTGTTTGAAGTTTCGAGTTCCGACTCAGACTTCCTATCGGATTCAACGCTTGTGTTGGAACCGATCGTGCCCTTGAAGATTCAAGTTTTTCAAAACTCGGGTTCTTCCATTTTTATCATTATTTTAAAGATCCGCGTTCTGTCTCAGGTTTTTCCTTTTTATATATCGTTTGAAGTTTCGAGTTCTGACTCATTCTTCCTATCGGATTCAACGCTTGTGTTGGAGCCGATCGTGCCCTTGAAGATTCGAGTTTTTCAAAACTCGATTTCTTCCATTTTTATCATTATTTTAAAGATCCGGGTTCCGACTGGGGTTTTTCCATTTTATATATCGTTTGAAGTTTAGAGTTCCGACTCGAACTTCCTATCGGACTCGACGCTCGTGTTGAAACCGATCGTGCCCTTGAAGATTCGAGTTTTTCAAAACTTGGGTTCTTCCATTTTTATCATTATTTTAAAGATCCGGGTTCTGACTCGGGTTTTTCCTTTTTATATATCGTTTGAAGTTTTGAGTTCCGACTCAGACTTCCTATCAGATTCAACGCTCGTGTTGGAACCGAACGTGCCCTTAAAGATTCGAGGTTTTCAAAACTTGGGTTCTTTCATTTTTATCATTATTTTAAAGATTCGGGTTCCGACTCGGGTTTTTCCTTTTTATATATCGTTTGAAGTTTCGAGTTCCGACTCGGACTTCCTATCGGATTCAATGCTCATGTTGGAACCGATCGTGCCCTTGAAGATTCGAGTTTTTCAAAACTCGGGTTCTTCCATTTTTATAATTATTTTAAAGATCCGGGTTCCGAGTCGGGTTTTTCCATTTTATATATCGTTTGAAGTTTTGACTTCTGACTCAGACTTCCTATCGGATTCAACGCCCGTGTTGGAACTGAACGTGCCCTTGAAGATTCGAGTTTTTCAAAACTCGGGTTCTTCCATTTTTATAATTATTTTAAAGATCCGGGTTTCGACTCGGGTTTTTCCTTTTTTGAAGTTTCGAGTTCCGACTCGGACTTCCTATCGGATTCAACGCTTGTGTTGGAACCGATCGTGCCCTTGAAGATTCAAGTTTTTCAAAACTCGGGTTCTTCCATTTTTATCATTATTTTAAAGATCCGGGTTCTGACTCAGGTTTTTCCTTTTTATATATCGTTTGAAGTTTCGAGTTCCGACTCAGACTTCCTATCGGATTCAACGCTTGTGTTGGAACCGATCGTGCCCTTGAAGATTCGAGTTTTTCAAAACTCGATTTCTTCCATTTTTATCATTATTTTAAAGTTCCGGGTTCCGACCCGGGTTTTTCCATTTTATATATCGTTTGACGTTTCGAGTTCCGACTCGGACTTCATATCGGATTCAACGCTCGTGTTGGAACCGATCGTGCCCTTGAAGATTCGAGTTTTTCAAAACTTGGGTTCTTCCATTTTTATCATTATTTTAAAGATCCGGGTTCTGACTCGGGTTTTTTCTTTTTATATATCGTTTGAAGTTTCGAGTTCCGACTTAGACTTCCTATCGGATTCAACGCTCGTGCTGGAACCGAACGTGCCCTTGAAGATTCGAGTTTTGCAAAACTCGGGTTCTTCCATTTTTATAATTATTTTAAAGATTCGGGTTCCGACTTGGGTTTTTCCTTTTTTGAAGTTTTGAGTTCCGAGTCGGACTTCCTATCGAATTCAACGCTTGTGTAGGAACCGATCGTGCCCTTGAAGATTCAAGTTTTTCAAAACTCGATTTCTTCCATTTTTATCATTATTTTAAAGATCCGGGTTGCAACCTGGGTTTTTCCATTTTATATATCGTTTGAAGTTTTGAGTTTCGACTCGGACTTCCTATCGCATTCAACGCACTTGTTGGAACCGATCGTGCCCTTGAAGATTCGAGTTTTTCAAAACTCGGGTTCTTCCATTTTTATCATTATTTTAAAGATCCGGGTTCTGACTCGGGTTTTTCCTTTTTATATATCGTTTGAAGTTTCGAGTTCCGACTCAGACTTCCTATCGGATTCAACGCTCGTGTTGGAACCAAACGTGCCCTTGAAGATTCGAGTTTTTCAAAACTCGGGTTCTTCCATTTTTATAATTATTTTAAAGATCCGGGTTCCGACTCGGGTTTTTCCTTTTTTGAAGTTTCGAGTTCCGACTCGGAGTTCCTATCGGATTCAACGCTTGTGTTGGAAACGATCGTGCCCTTCAAGATTCAAGTTTTTCAAAACACGGGTTCTTCCATTTTTATCATTATTTTAAAGATCCGGGTTCTGACTCAGGTTTTTCCTTTTTATATATCATTTGAAGTTTCGAGTTCCGACTCGGACTTCCTATCGGATTCAACGCTTGAGTTGGAACCGATCGTACACTTGAAGATTCGAGTTTTTCAAAATTCGGGTTCTTCCATTTTTATTATTATTTTAAAGACCCGGGTTCCGACTCAGGTTTTTCCTTTTTATATATATCGTTTGAAGTTTCGAGTTCCGACTCAGACTTCCTATCGGATTCAACGCTTGTGTTGGAACCGATCGTCCCCTTGAAAATGCAAGTTTTTCAAAACTCGGGTTCTTCCATTTTTATCATTATTTTAAAGATCCGCGTTCTGACTCGGGTTTTTCCTTTTTATATATCGTTTGAAGTTTCAAGTTCCGACTCAGACTTCCTATCGGATTCAACGCTCGTGTTGGAACCGAACGTGCCCTTGAAGATTCGAGTTTTTCAAAACTCGGGTTCTTCCATTTTTATAATTATTTTAAAGATCTGGGTTCCGACTCCGGTTTTTCCTTTTTAGAAGTTTCGAGTTCCAACTCGGAGTTCCGACTCGGAGTTCCTATCGGATTCAACGCTTGTGTTGGAACCGATCGTGCCCTTGAAGATTCAAGTTTTTCAAAACTCGGGTTCTTCCATTTTTATCATTATTTTAAAGATCCGGGTTCTGACTCGGGTTTTTCCTTTTTATATATCATTTGAAGTTTCGAGTTCCGACTCGGACTTCCTATCGGATTCAACGTTTGTGTTGCAACCGATCGTGCCCTTGAAGATTCGAGTTTTTCAAAACTCGATTTCTTCAATTTTTATCATTATTTTAAAGATCTAGGTTCCGACTCGGGTTTTTCCATTTTATATATCGTTTGAAGTTTTGAGTTCTGACTCAGACTTCCTATCGGATTCAACGCTCGTGTTGGAACCGAACATGCCCTTGAAGATTCGAGTTTTTCAAAACTCGGGTTCTTCCATTTTTATCATTATTTTAAAGATTCGGGTTCCGACACGGGTTTTTCCATTTTATATATCGTTTGAAGTTTCGAGTTCCGACTCGGACTTCCTATCGGATTCAACGCTCGTGTTGGAACCGAACGTGCCCTTGAAGATTCGAGTTTTTCAAAACTCGGGTTCTTCCATTTTTATAATTATTTTAAAGATCCGGGTTCCGACTCGGGTTTTTCCTTTTTTGAAGTTTCGAGTTCCGACTCGGAGTTCCTATCGGATTCAACACTTGTGTTGGAACCGATCGTGCCCTTGAAGATTCAAGTTTTTCAAAACTCGGGTTCTTCCATTTTTATAATTATTTTAAAGATCCAGGTTCTGACTCGGGTTTTTCCTTTTTATATATCGTTTGAAGTTTCGAGTTCCGACTCGGACTTCCTATCGGATTCAACGCTTGAGTTGGAACCGATCGTGCCCTTGAAGATTCGAGTTTTTCAAAAATCTGGTTCTTCCATTTTTATCATTATTTTAAAGACCCGGGTTCTGACTCAGTTTTTTCCTTTTTATATATATTGTTTGAAGTTTCGAGTTCCGACTCAGACTTCCTATCGGATTCAACGCTCGTGTTGGAACCGAACGTGCCCTTGAAGATTCGAGTTTTTCAAAACTCGAGTTCTTCCATTTTTATAATTATTTTAAAGATCTGGGTTCCGACTCGGGTTTTTCCTTTTTAGAAGTTTCGAGTTCCAACTCGGAGTTCCGACTCGGAGTTCCTATCGGATTCAACGCTTGTGTTGGAACCGATCGTGCCCTTGAAGATTCAAGTTTTTCAAAACTCAGGTTCTTCCATTTTTATCATTATTTTAAAGATCCGGGTTCTGACTCGGGTTTTTCCTTTTTATATATCATTTGAAGTTTCGAGTTCCGACTCGGACTTCCTATCGGATTCAACGTTTGTGTTGCAACCGATCGTGCCCTTGAAGATTCGAGTTTTTCAAAACTCGATTTCTTCAATTTTTATCATTATTTTAAAGATCTAGGTTCCGACTCGGGTTTTTCCATTTTATATATCGTTTGAAGTTTTGAGTTCTGACTCAGACTTCTTATCGGATTCAACGCTCGTGTTGGAACCGAACATGCCCTTGAAGATTCAAGTTTTTCAAAACTCGGGTTCTTCCATTTTTTTCATTATTTTAAAGATCCAGGTTTTGACTCAGGTTTTTCCTTTTTATATATCGTTTGAAGTTTCGCGTTCCGACTCGGACTACCTATCGGATTCAACGCTTGAGTTGGAACCGATCGTGCCCTTGAAGATTCGAGTTTTTCAAAATTCGGGTTCTTCCATTTTTATCATTATTTTAAAGACCCGAGTTTCGACTCTGGTTTTTCCTTTTTATATATATCGTTTGAAGTTTCGAGTTGCGACTCAGACTTCCTATCGGATTCAAAGCTTGTGTTGGAACCGATCGTGCCCTTGAAGAATCAAGTTTTTCAAAACTCGGGTTCTTCCATTTTTATCATTATTCTAAAAATCCGGGTTCTGACTCGGGTTTTTCCTTTTTATATATCGTTTGTAGTTTCATGTTACGACTCAGACTTACTATCGGATTCAACGCTCGTGTTGGAACCGAACGTGCCCTTGAAGATTCGAGTTTTTCAAAACTCGGGTTCTTCCATTTTTATAATTATTTTAAAGATCCGAGTTCCGACTCGGGTTTTTCCTTTTTTGAAGTTTCGAGTTCCGACTCGGAGTTCCTATCGGATTCAACGCTTGTGTTGGAACCGATCGTGCCCTTGAAGATTCAAGTTTTTCAAAACTCGGGTTCTTCAATTTTTATAATTATTTTAAAGATCCGGGTTCTGACTCGGGTTTTTCCTTTTTATATATCGTTTGAAGTTTCGAGTTCCGACTCGGACTTCCTATCGGATTCAACGCTTGAGTTGGAACCGATCGTGCCCTTGAAGATTCGAGTTTTTCAAAAATCTGGTTCTTCCATTTTTATCATTATTTTAAAGACCCGGGTTCTGACTCAGTTTTTTCCTTTTTATATATATTGTTTGAAGTTTCGAGTTCTGACTCAGACTTCCTATCGGATTCAACGCTCGTGTTGGAACCAAACGTGCCCTTGAAGATTCGAGTTTTTCAAAACTCGGGTTCTTCCATTTTTATAATTATTTTAAAGATTCGGGTTCCGACTCGGGATTTTCCTTTTTTGAAGTTTCGAGTTCCGACTCGGAGTTCCTATCGGATTCAACGCTTGTATTGGAACCGATCGTGCCCTTGAAGATTCAAGTTTTTCAAAACTCGGGTTCTTCCATTTTTAACATTATTTTAAAGATCCCGGTTCTGACTCAGGTTTTTCCTTTTTATATAACGTTTGAAGTTTCGAGTTCCGACTCAGACTTCCTATCGGATTCAACGCTTGTGTAGGAACCGATCGTACCCTTGAAGATTCAAGTTTTTCAAAACTCGATTTCTTCCATTTTTATCATTATTTTAAAGATCCGGGTTCCGACCCGGGTTTTTCCATTTTATATATGGTTTGAAGTTTCGAGTTCCGACTCGGACTTCCTATCGGATTCAACGCTCTTGTTGGAACCGATCGTGCCCTTGAAGATTCGAGTTTTTCAAAACTCGGGTTCTTCCATTTTTATCATTTTTTTAAAGATCCGGTTTCTGACTCGGGTTTTTCCTTTTTATATATCGGTTGTAGTTTCGAGTTCCGACTCAAACTTCCTATCGGATTCAACGCTCGTTTTGGAACCGAACGTGCCCTTGAAGATTCGAGTTTTTCAAAACTCGGGTTCTTCCATTTTTATAATTATTTTAAAGATTCGGGTTCCGACTCGGGTTTTTGCTTTTTTGAAGTTTTGAGTTCCGACTCGGAGTTCCTATCGGATTCAACGCTTGTGTAGGAACCGATCGTGCCCTTGAACATTCAAGTTTTTCAAAACTCGGGTTCTTCCATTTTTAACATTATTTTAAAGATCCGGGTTCTGACTCAGTTTTTTCCTTCTTATATATCGTTTGAAGTTTCGAGTTCCGACTCAGACTTCCTATCGGATTCAACGCTTGTGTAGGAACCGATCGTACCCTTGAAGATTCAAGTTTTTCAAAACTCGATTTCTTCCATTTTTATCATTATTTTAAAGATCCGGGTTCTGACCCGGGTTTTTCCATTTTATATATCGTTTGAAGTTTCGAGTTTCGACTCGGACTAACTATCGGATTCAACGCTCTTGTTGGAACCGATCGTGCCCTTGAAGATTCGAGTTTTTCAAAACTCGGGTTCTTCCATTTTTATCATTTTTTTAAAGATCCGGTTTCTGACTCGGGTTTTGCCTTTTTATATATCGGTTGTAGTTTCGAGTTCCGACTCAAACTTCCTATCGGATTCAACGCTCGTGTTGGAACCGAACGTGCCCTTGAAGATTCGAGTTTTTCAAAACTCGGGTTCTTCCATTTTTATAATTATTTTAAAGATCTGGGTTCCGACTCGGGTTTTTCCTTTTTTGAAGTTTCGAGTTCCAACTGGGAGTTCCTATTGGATTCAACGCTTGTGTTGGAACCGATCGTGCCCTTGAATATTCAAGTTTTTCAAAACTCGGGTTCTTCCATTTTTATCATTATTTTAAAGATCCAGGTTCTGACTCGGGTTTTTCCTTTTTATATATCGTTTGAAGTTTCGCGTTCCGACTCGGACTACCTATCGGATTCAACGCTTGAGTTGGAACCGATCGTGCCCTTGAAGATTCGAGTTTTTCAAAATTCGGGTTATTCCATTTTTATCATTATTTTAAAGACCCGGGTTTCGACTCAGGTTTTTCCTTTTTATATATATCGTTTGAAGTTTCGAGTTCCGACTCAGACTTCCTATCAGATTCAATGATTGTGTTGGAACCGATCGTGCCCTTGAAGAATCGAGTTTTTCAAAACTCGGGTTCTTCCATTTTTATCATTATTCTAAAGATCCGGGTTCTGACTCGGGTTTTTCCTTTTTATATATCGTTTGTAGTTTCAAGTTCCGACTCAGACTTCCTATCGGATTCAACGCTCGTGTTGGAACCGAACGTGCCCTTGAAGATTCGAGTTTTTGAAAGCTCGGGATCTTCCATTTTTATAATTATTTTAAAGATCTGGGTTCCGACTCGGGTTTTTCCTTTTTTGAAGTTTCGAGTTCCGACTCGGAGTTCCTATTGGATTCAACGCTTGTGTTGGAACCGATCGTGCCCTTAAAGAGTCAAGTTTTTCAAAACTCGGGTTCTTCCATTTTTTTCATTATTTTAAAGATCCATGTTTTGACTCAGGTTTTTCCTTTTTATATATCGTTTGAAGTTTCGCGTTCCGACTCGGACTACCTATCAGATTCAACGCTTGAGTTGGAACCGATCGTGCCCTTGAAGATTCGAGTTTTTCAAAATTCGGGTTCTTCCATTTTTATCATTATTTTAAAGACCCGAGTTTCGACTCTGGTTTTTCCTTTTTATATATATCGTTTGAAGTTTCGAGTTCCGACTCAGACTTCCTATCGGATTCAATGCTTGTGTTGGAACCGATCGTGCCCTTGAAGAATCAAGTTTTTCAAAACTCGGGTTCTTCCATTTTTATCATTATTCTAAAAATCCGGGTTCTGACTCGGGTTTTTCCTTTTTATATATCGTTTGTAGTTTCAAGTTCCGACTCAGACTTCCTATCGGATTCAACGCTCGTGTTGGAACCGAACGTGCCCTTGAAGATTCAAGTTTTTCAAAACTCGGGTTCTTCCATTTTTATAATTATTTTAAAGATCCAGGTTCTGACTCGGGTTTTTCCTTTTTATATATCGTTTGAAGTTTCGAGTTCCGACTCGGACTTCCTATCGGATTCAACGCTTGAGTTGGAACCGATCGTGCCCTTGAAGATTCGAGTTTTTCAAAAATCTAGTTCTTCCATTTTTATCATTATTTTAAAGACCCGGGTTCTGACTCAGTTTTTTCCTTTTTATATATATTGTTTGAAGTTTCGAGTTCCGACTCAGACTTCCTATCGGATTCAACGCTCGTGTTGGAACCGAACGTGCCCTTGAAGATTCGAGTTTTTCAAAACTCGAGTTCTTCCATTTTTATAATTATTTTAAAGATCTGGGTTCCGACTCGGGTTTTTCCTTTTTAGAAGTTTCGAGTTCCAACTCGGAGTTCCGACTCGGAGTTCCTATCGGATTCAACGCTTGTGTTGGAACCGATCGTGCCCTTGAAGATTCAAGTTTTTCAAAACTCAGGTTCTTCCATTTTTATCATTATTTTAAAGATCCGGGTTCTGACTCGGGTTTTTCCTTTTTATATATCATTTGAAGTTTCGAGTTCCGACTCGGACTTCCTATCGGATTCAACGTTTGTGTTGCAACCGATCGTGCCCTGGAAGATTCGAGTTTTTCAAAACTCGATTTCTTCAATTTTTATCATTATTTTAAAGATCTAGGTTCCGACTCGGGTTTTTCCATTTTATATATCGTTTGAAGTTTTGAGTTCTGACTCAGACTTCCTATCGGATTCAACGCTCGTGTTGGAACCGAACATGCCCTTGAAGATTCGAGTTTTTCAAAACTCGGGTTCTTCCATTTTTATCATTATTTTAAAGATTCGGGTTCCGACACGGGTTTTTCCATTTTATATATCGTTTGAAGTTTCGAGTTCCGACTCGGACTTCCTATCGGATTCAACGCTCGTGTTGGAACCGAACGTGCCCTTGAAGATTCGAGTTTTTCAAAACTCGGGTTCTTCCATTTTTATAATTATTTTAAAGATCCGGGTTCCGACTCGGGTTTTTCCTTTTTTGAAGTTTCGAGTTCCGACTCGGAGTTCCTATCGGATTCAACACTTGTGTTGGAACCGATCGTGCCCTTGAAGATTCAAGTTTTTCAAAACTCGGGTTCTTGCATTTTTATAATTATTTTAAAGATCCAGGTTCTGACTCGGGTTTTTCCTTTTTATATATCGTTTGAAGTTTCGAGTTCCGACTCGGACTTCCTATCGGATTCAACGCTTGAGTTGGAACCGATCGTGCCCTTGAAGATTCGAGTTTTTCAAAAATCTGGTTCTTCCATTTTTATCATTATTTTAAAGACCCGGGTTCTGACTCAGTTTTTTCCTTTTTATATATATTGTTTGAAGTTTCGAGTTCCGACTCAGACTTCCTATCGGATTCAACGCTCGTGTTGGAACCGAACGTGCCCTTGAAGATTCGAGTTTTTCAAAACTCGGGTTCTTCCATTTTTATAATTATTTTAAAGATTCGGGTTCCGACTCGGGTTTTTCCTTTTTTGAAGTTTCGAGTTCCGACTCGGAGTTCCTATCGGATTCAACGCTTGTGTTGGAACCGATCGTGCCCTTGAAGATTCAAGTTTTTCAAAACTCGGGTTCTTCCATTTTTAACATTATTTTAAAGATCCGGGTTCTGACTCAGGTTTTTCCTTTTTATATATCGTTTGAAGTTTCGAGTTCCGACTCAGACTTCCTATCGGATTCAACGCTTGTGTTGGAACCGATCGTACCCTTGAAGATTCAAGTTTTTCAAAACTCGATTTCTTCCATTTTTATCATTATTTTAAAGATCCGGGTTCCGACCCAGGTTTTTCCATTTTATATATCGTTTGAAGTTTCGAGTTCCGACTCGGACTTCCTATTGGATTCAACGCTTTTGTTGGAAGGGATCGTGCCCTTGAAGATTCGAGTTTTTCAAAACTCGGGTTCTTCCATTTTTATCATTTTTTTAAAGATCCGGTTTCTGACTCGGGTTTTTCCTTTTTATATATCGGTTGTAGTTTCGAGTTCCGACTCAAACTTCCTATCGGATTCAACGCTCGTGTTGGAATCGAACGTGCCCTTGAAGATTCGAGTTTTTCAAAACTCGGGTTCTTCCATTTTTATAATTATTTTAAAGATCCGGGTTCCGACTCGGGTTTTTCCTTTTTTGAAGTTTCGAGTTCCGACTCGGAGTTCCTATTGGATTCAACGCTTGTGTTGGAACCGATCGTGCCCTTGAATATTCAAGTTTTTCAAAACTCGGGTTCTTCCATTTTTATCATTATTTTAAAGATCCAGGTTCTGACTCGGGTTTTTCCTTTTTATATATCGTTTGAAGTTTCGCGTTCCGACTCGGACTACCTATCGGATTCAACGCTTGAGTTGGAACCGATCGTGCCCTTGAAGATTCGAGTTTTTCAAAATTCAGGTTATTCCATTTTTATCATTATTTTAAAGAACCGGGTTTCGACTCAGGTTTTTCCTTTTTATATATATCGTTTGAAGTTTCGAGTTCTGACTCAGACTTCCTATCAGATTCAATGATTGTGTTGGAACCGATCGTGCCCTTGAAGAATCGAGTTTTTCAAAACTCGGGTTCTTCCATTTTTATCATTATTCTAAAGATCCGGGTTCTGACTCGGGTTTTTCCTTTTTATATATCGTTTGTAGTTTCAAGTTCCGACTCAGACTTCCTATCGGATTCAATGCTCGTGTTGGAACCGAACGTGCCCTTGAAGATTCGAGTTTTTGAAAACTCGGGATCTTCCATTTTTATAATTATTTTAAAGATCCGGGTTCCGACTCGGGTTTTTCCTTTTTTGAAGTTTCGAGTTCCGACTCGGAGTTCCTATTGGATTCAACGCTTGTGTTGGAACCGATCGTGCCCTTGAAGATTCAAGTTTTTCAAAACTCGGGTTCTTCCATTTTTTTCATTATTTTAAAGATCCAGGTTTTGACTCAGGTTTTTCCTTTTTATATATCGTTTGAAGTTTCGCGTTCCGACTCGGACTACCTATCGGATTCAACGCTTGAGTTGGAACCGATTGTGCCCTTGAAGATTCGAGTTTTTCAAAATTCGGGTTCTTCCATTTTTATCATTATTTTAAAGACCCGAGTTTCGACTCTGGTTTTTCCTTTTTATATATATCGTTTGAAGTTTCGAGTTGCGACTCAGACTTCCTATCGGATTCAAAGCTTGTGTTGGAACCGATCGTGCCCTTGAAGAATCAAGTTTTTCAAAACTCGGGTTCTTCCATTTTTATCATTATTCTAAAAATCCGGGTTCTGACTCGGGTTTTTCCTTTTTATATATCGTTTGTAGTTTCATGTTACGACTCAGACTTCCTATCGGATTCAACGCTCGTGTTGGAACCGAACGTGCCCTTGAAGATTCGAGTTTTTCAAAACTCGGGTTCTTCCATTTTTATAATTATTTTAAAGATCCGAGTTCCGACTCGGGTTTTTCCTTTTTTGAAGTTTTGAGTTCCGACTCGGAGTTCCTATCGGATTCATCGCTTGTGTTGGAACCGATCGTGCCCTTGAAGATTCAAGTTTTTCAAAACTCGGGTTCTTCAATTTTTATAATTATTTTAAAGATCCGGGTTCTGACTCGGGTTTTTCCTTTTTATATATCGTTTGAAGTTTCGAGTTCCGACTCGGACTTCCTATCGGATTCAACGCTTGAGTTGGAACCGATCGTGCCCTTGAAGATTCGAGTTTTTCAAAAATCTGGTTCTTCCATTTTTATCATTATTTTAAAGACCCGGGTTCTGACTCAGTTTTTTCCTTTTTATATATATTGTTTGAAGTTTCGAGTTCTGACTCAGAGTTCCTATCGGATTCAACGCTCGTGTTGGAACCAAACGTGCCCTTGAAGATTCGAGTTTTTCAAAACTCGGGTTCTTCCATTTTTATAATTATTTTAAAGATTCGGGTTTTGACTCGGGATTTTCCTTTTTTGAAGTTTCGAGTTCCGACTCGGAGTTCGTATCGGATTCAACGCTTGTGTTGGAACCGATCGTGCCCTTGAAGATTCAAGTTTTTCAAAACTCGGGTTCTTCCATTTTTAACATTATTTTAAAGATCCCGGTTCTGACTCAGGTTTTTCCTTTTTATATATCGTTTGAAGTTTCGAGTTCCGACTCAGACTTCCTATCGGATTCAACGCTTGTGTAGGAACCGATCGTACCCTTGAAGATTCAAGTTTTTCAAAACTCGATTTCTTCCATTTTTATCATAATTTTAAAGATCCGGGTTCCGACCCGGGTTTTTCCATTTTATATATCGTTTGAAGTTTCGAGTTCCGACTCGGACTTCCTATCGGATTCAACGCTCTTGTTGGAACCGATCGTGCCCTTGAAGATTCGAGTTTTTCAAAACTAGGGTTCTTCCATTTTTATCATTTTTTTAAAGATCCGGTTTCTGACTCGGGTTTTTCCTTTTTATATATCGGTTGTAGTTTCGAGTTCCGACTCAAACTTCCTATCGGATTCAACGCTCGTGTTGGAACCGAACGTGCCCTTGAAGATTCGAGTTTTTCAAAACTCGGGTTCTTCCATTTTTATAATTATTTTAAAGATTCGGGTTCCGACTCGGGTTTTTGCTTTTTTGAAGTTTTGAGTTCCGACTCGGAGTTCCTATCGGATTCAACGCTTGTGTAGGAACCGATCGTGCCCTTGAACATTCAAGTTTTTCAAAACTCGGGTTCTTCCATTTTTAACATTATTTTAAAGATCCGGGTTCTGACTCAGTTTTTTCCTTTTTATATATCGTTTGAAGTTTCGAGTTCCGACTCAGACTTCCTATCGGATTCAACGCTTGTGTAGGAACCGATCGTACCCTTGAAGATTCAAGTTTTTCAAAACTCGATT
The DNA here is from genome assembly GCF_984573655.1 of Nuphar pumila. NCBI lineage: Eukaryota > Viridiplantae > Streptophyta > Magnoliopsida > Nymphaeales > Nymphaeaceae > Nuphar > Nuphar pumila. The sequence goes on along the minus strand of NC_143257.1, from coordinate 48,545,130 downwards.
TCTTCCATTTTTATCATTATTTTAAAGATCCGGGTTCTGACCCGGGTTTTTCCATTTTATATATCGTTTGAAGTTTCGAGTTCCGACTCGGACTAACTATCGGATTCAACGCACTTGTTGGAACCGATCGTGCCCTTGAAGATTCGAGTTTTTCAAAACTCGGGTTCTTCCATTTTTATCATTTTTTTAAAGATCCGGTTTCTGACTCGGGTTTTGCCTTTTTATATATCGGTTGTAGTTTCGAGTTCCGACTCAAACTTCCTATCGTATTCAACGCTCGTGTTGGAACCGAACGTGCCCTTGAAGATTCGAGTTTTTCAAAACTCGGGTTCTTCCATTTTTATAATTATTTTAAAGATCTGGGTTCCGACTCGGGTTTTTCCTTTTTTGAAGTTTCGAGTTGCAACTGGGAGTTCCTATTGGATTCAACGCTTGTGTTGGAACCGATCGTGCCCTTGAATATTCAAGTTTTTCAAAACTCGGGTTCTTCCATTTTTATCATTATTTTAAAGATCCAGGTTCTGACTCGGGTTTTTCCTTTTTATATATCGTTTGAAGTTTCGCGTTCCGACTCGGACTACCTATCGGATTCAACGCTTGAGTTGGAACCGATCGTGCCCTTGAAGATTCGAGTTTTTCAAAATTCGGGTTATTCCATTTTTATCATTATTTTAAAGACCCGGGTTTCGACTCAGGTTTTTCCTTTTTATATATATCGTTTGAAGTTTCGAGTTCCGACTCAGACTTCCTATCAGATTCAATGATTGTGTTGGAACCGATCGTGCCCTTGAAGAATCGAGTTTTTCAAAACTCGGGTTCTTCCATTTTTATCATTATTCTAAAGATCCGGGTTCTGACTCGGGTTTTTCCTTTTTATATATCGTTTGTAGTTTCAAGTTCCGACTCAGACTTCCTATCGGATTCAACGCTCGTGTTGGAACCGAACGTGCCCTTGAAGATTCGAGTTTTTGAAAGCTCGGGATCTTCCATTTTTATAATTATTTTAAAGATCTGGGTTCCGACTCGGGTTTTTCCTTCTTTGAAGTTTCGAGTTCCGACTCGGAGTTCCTATTGGATTCAACGCTTGTGTTGGAACCGATCGTGCCCTTAAAGATTCAAGTTTTTCAAAACTCGGGTTCTTCCATTTTTTTCATTATTTTAAAGATCCATGTTTTGACTCAGGTTTTTCCTTTTTATATATCGTTTGAAGTTTCGCGTTCCGACTCGGACTACCTATCGAATTCAACGCTTGAGTTGGAACCGATCGTGCCCTTAAAGATTCGAGTTTTTCAAAATTCGGGTTCTTCCATTTTTATCATTATTTTAAAGACCCGAGTTTCGACTCTGGTTTTTCCTTTTTATATATATCGTTTGAAGTTTCGAGTTCCGACTCAGACTTCCTATCGGATTCAATGCTTGTGTTGGAACCGATCGTGCCCTTGAAGAATCAAGTTTTTCAAAACTCGGGTTCTTCCATTTTTATCATTATTCTAAAAATCCGGGTTCTGACTCGGGTTTTTCCTTTTTTGAAGTTTCGAGTTCCGACTCGGAGTTCGTATCGGATTCAACGCTTGTGTTGGAACCGATTGTGCCCTTGAAGATTCAAGTTTTTCAAAACTCGGGTTCTTCCATTTTTAACATTATTTTAAAGATCCGGGTTCTGACTCAGGATTTTCCTTTTTATATATCGTTTGAAGTTTCGAGTTCCGACTCAGACTTCCTATCGGATTCAACGCTTGTGTAGGAACCGATCGTACCCTTGAAGATTCAAGTTTTTCAAAACTCGATTTCTTCCATTTTTATCATTATTTTAAAGATCCGGGTTCCGACCCGGGTTTTTCCATTTTATATATCGTTTGAAGTTTCGAGTTCCGACTCGGACTTCCTATCGAATTCAACGCTCTTGTTGGAACCGATCGTGCCCTTGAAGATTCGAGTTTTTCCAAACTCGGGTTCTTCCATTTTTATCATTTTTTAAAGATCCGGTTTCTGACTCGGGTTTTGCCTTTTTATATATCGGTTGTAGTTTCGAGTTCCGACTCAAACTTCCTATCGGATTCAACGCTCGTGTTGGAACCGAACGTGCCCTTGAAGATTCGAGTTTTTCAAAACTCGGGTTCTTCCATTTTTATAATTATTTTAAAGTTCCAGGTTCCGACTCGGGTTTTTCCTTTTTTGAAGTTTCGAGTTCCGACTCGGAGTTCCTATTGGATTCAACGCTTGTGTTGGAACCGATCGTGCCCTTGAATATTCAAGTTTTTCAAAACTCGGGTTCTTCCATTTTTATCATTATTTTAAAGATCCAGGTTCTGACTCGGGTTTTTCCTTTTTATATATCGTTTGAAGTTTCGCGTTCCGACTCGGACTACCTATCGGATTCAACGCTTGAGTTGGAACCGATCGTGCCCTTGAAGATTCGAGTTTTTCAAAATTCGGGTTATTCCATTTTTATCATTATTTTAAAGACCCGGGTTTCGACTCAGGTTTTTCCTTTTTATATATATCGTTTGAAGTTTCGAGTTCCGACTCAGACTTCCTATCAGATTCAATGATTGTGTTGGAACCGATCGTGCCCTTGAAGAATCGAGTTTTTCAAAACTCGGGTTCTTCCATTTTTATCATTATTCTAAAGATCCGGGTTCTGACTCGGGTTTTTCGTTTTTATATATCGTTTGTAGTTTCAAGTTCCGACTCAGACTTCCTATCGGATTCAACGCTCGTGTTGGAACCGAACGTGCCCTTGAAGATTCGAGTTTTTGAAAGCTCGGGATCTTCCATTTTTAGAATTATTTTAAAGATCCGGGTTCCGACTCGGGTTTTTCCTTTTTTGAAGTTTCGAGTTCCGACTCGGAGTTCCTATTGGATTCAACGCTTGTGTTGGAACCGATCGTGCCCTTGAAGATTCAAGTTTTTCAAAACTCGGGTTCTTCCATTTTTTTCATTATTTTAAAGATCCAGGATTTGACTCAGGTTTTTCCTTTTTATATATCGTTTGAAGTTTCGCGTTCCGACTCGGACTACCTATCGGATTCAACGCTTGAGTTGGAACCGATCGTGCCCTTGAAGATTCGAGTTTTTCAAAATTCGTGTTCTTCCATTTTTATCATTATTTTAAAGACCCGAGTTTCGACTCTGGTTTTTCCTTTTTATATATATCGTTTGAAGTTTCGAGTTCCGACTCAGACTTCCTATCGGATTCAATGCTTGTGTTGGAACCGATCGTGCCCTTGAAGAATCAAGTTTTTCAAAACTCGGGTTCTTCCATTTTTATCATTATTCTAAAAATCCGGGTTCTGACTCGGGTTTTTCCTTTTTATATATCGTTTGTAATTTCAAGTTCCGACTCAGACTTCCTATCGGATTCAACGCTCGTGTTGGAACCCAACGTGCCCTTGAAGATTCGAGTTTTTCAAAACTCGGGTTTTTCCATTTTTATAATTATTTTAAAGATCCGGGTTCCGACTCAGGTTTTTCCTTTTTTGAAGTTTCGAGTTCCGACTCGGAGTTCCTATCGGATTCAACGCTTGTGTTGGAACCGAACGTGCCCTTGAAGATTCAAGTTTTTCAAAACTCGGGTTCTTCCATTTTTATAATTTTTTTAAAGATCCGGGTTCTGACTCGGGTTTTTCCTTTTTATATATCGTTTGAAGTTTCGAGTTCCGACTCGGACTTCCTATCGGATTCAACGCTTGAGTTGGAACCGATCGTGCCCTTGAAGATTCGAGTTTTTCAAAAATCTGGTTCTTCCATTTTTATCATTATTTTAAAGACCCGGGTTCTAACTCAGTTTTTTCCTTTTTATATATATTGTTTGAAGTTTCGAGTTCCGACTCAGACTTCCTATCGGATTCAACGCTCGTGTTGGAACCGAACGTGCCCTTGAAGATTCGAGTTTTTCAAAACTCGGGTTCTTCCATTTTTAAAATTATTTTAAAGATTCGGGTTCCGACTCGGGTTTTTCCTTTTTTGAAGTTTCGAGTTCCGACTCGGAGTTCCTATCGGATTCAACGCTTGTGTTGGAACCGAACGTGCCCTTGAAGATTCAAGTTTTTCAAAACTCGGGTTCTTCCATTTTTAACATTATTTTAAAGATCCGGGTTCTGACTCAGGTTTTTCCTTTTTATATATCGTTTGAAGTTTCGAGTTCCGACTCAGACTTCCTATCGGATTCAACGCTTGTGTAGGAACCGATCGTACCCTTGAAGATTCAAGTTTTTCAAAACTCGATTTCTTCCATTTTTATCATTATTTTAAAGATCCGAGTTCCGACCTGGGTTTTTCCATTTTATATATCGTTTGAAGTTGTGAGTTCCGACTCGGACTTCCTATCGGATTCAGCGCTCTTGTTGGAACCGATTGTGCCCATGAAGATTCGAGTTTTTCAAAACTCGGGTTCTTCCATTTTTATCATTTTTTTAAAGATCCGGTTTCTGACTCGGGTGATTCCTTTTTATATATCGGTTGTAGTTTCGAGTTCCGACTCAAACTTCCTATCGGATTCAACGCTCGTGTTGGAACCGAACGTGCCCTTGAAGATTCGAGTTTTTCAAAACTCGGGTTCTTCCATTTTTATAATTATTTTAAAGATCCGGGTTCCGACTCGGGTTTTTCCTTTTTTGAAGTTTTGAGTTCCGACTCGGAGTTCCTATCGGATTCAACGCTAGTGTTAGAACCGACCGTGCCCTTGAAGATTCAAGTTTTTCAAAACTCGGGTTCTTCCATTTTTATCATTATTTTAAAGATCCAGATTCTGACTCGGGTTTTTCCTTTTTATATATCGTTTGAAGTTTCGAGTTCCGACTCGGACTACCTATCGGATTCAACGCTTGTGTTGGAACCGATCGTGCCCTTGAAGATTCGAGTTTTTCAAAACTCGATTTCTTCCATTTTTATCATTATTTTAAAGATCTGGGTTCCGACCCGGGTTTTTCCATTTTATATATCGTTTGAAGTTTCGAGTTCCGTCTCGGCCTTCCTATCGGATTCAACGCTCGTGTTGGAACCGATCGTGCCCTTGAAGATTCGAGTTTTTCAAAACTCGGATTCTTCCATTTTTACAATTATTTTAAAGATCCGGGTTCCGACTCGGGTTTTTCCTTTTTATATATCGTTTGAAGTTTCGAGTTCCGACTCGGACTTCCTATCGGATTCAACGCTCGCGTTGGAACCGATCGTGCCCTTAAAGATTCGAGTTTTTCAAAACTCGGGTTCTTCCATTTTTATAATTATTTTAAAGATCCGGGTTCCGACTCGGGTTTTTCCATTTTATATATCGTTTGAAGTTTTGAGTTCCGACTCAGACTTCCTATCGGATTCAACGCTCGTGTTGGAACTGAACGTGCCCTTGACGATTCGAGTTTTTCAAAACTCGGGTTCTTCCATTTTTATAATTATTTTAAAGATCCGGGTTCCGACTCAGAGTTCCTATCGGATTCAATCCTTGTGTTGGAACCGATCGTGCCCTTGAAAATTCAGGTTTTTCAAAACTCGGGTTCTTCCATTTTTATCATTATTTTAAAGATCCGGGTTCTGACTAAGGTTTTTCCTTTTTATATATCGTTTGAAGTTTCGAGTTCCGACTCATTCTTCCTATCGGATTCAACGCCTATGTTGGAACCGATCGTGCCCTTGAAGATTCGAGTTTTTCAAAACTCGATTTCTTCCATTTTTATCATTATTTTAAAGATCCGGGTTCCGACCCGGGTTTTTCCATTTTATATATCGTTGGATGTTTCGAGTTTTGACTCGGACTTCCTATCGGATTCAACGCTCGTGTTGGAACCGATCGTGCCCTTGAAGATTCAAGTTTTTGAAAACTCGGGTTCTTCCATTTTTATCATTATTTTAAAGACCCGGGTTCCGACTCGGGTTTTTCCTTTTTATATATCGTTTGAAGTTTCGAGTTCCGACTCAGACTTCCTATCGGATTCAACGCTCGTGTTGGAACCAAACGTGCCCTTGAAGATTCGAGTTTTTCAAAACTCGGGTTCTTCTATTTTTATAATTATTTTAAAGATTCGGGTTCCGACTCGGGTTTTTCCTTTTTTGAAGTTTCGAGTTCCGACTCGGAGTTCCTATCGGATTCCAAGCTTGTGTTGGAACCGATCGTTCCCTTGAAGATTCAAGTTTTTTAAAACTCTGGTTCTTCCATTTTTAACATTATTTTAAAGATCCGGGTTCTGACTCAGGTTTTTCCTTTTTATATATCGTTTGAAGTTTCGAGTTCCGACTCATTCTTCCTATCGGATTCAACGCCTGTGTTGGAACCGATCGTGGCCTTGAAGATTCGAGTTTTTCAAAACTCGATTTCTTCCATTTTTATCATTATTATAAATATCCGGGTTCCGACCCGGGTTTTTCCATTTTATATATCGTTTGAAGTTTCGAGTTCCGACTCGAACTTCCTATCGGATTCACCGCTCGTGTTGGAAACGATCGTGCCCTTGAAGATTCGAGTTTTTCAAAACTTGGGTTCTTCCATTTTTATCATTATTTTAAAGATCCAAGTTCTGACTCGGGTTTTTACTTTTTATATATCGTTTGAAGTTTTGAGTTCCGACTCAAACTTCCTATCGGATTCACCGCTCGTGTTGGAACCGATCGTGCCCTTGAAGATTCAAGTTTTTCAAAACTCGGGTTCTTCCATTTTTAACATTATTTTAAAGATCCGGGTTCTGACTCAGGTTTTTCCTTTTTATATATCGTTTGAAGTTTCGAGTTCCGACTCAGACTTCCTATCGGATTCAACGCTTGTGTAGGAACCGATCGTACCCTTGAAGATTCGAGTTTTTCAAAACTCGATTTCTTCTTTTTTTATCATTTTTTTAAAGATCCGGGTTCCGACCCGGGTTTTTCCATTTTATATATCGTTTGAAGTTTCGAGTTCCGACTCGGACTTCCTATCGGATTCAACGCTCTTGTTGGAACCGATCGTGCCCTTGAAGATTCAAGTTTTTCAAAACTCGGGTTCTTCCATTTTTATCATTATTTTAAAGATCCGGGTTCAACTCGGGTTTTTCCTTTTTATATATCGTTTGAAGTTTCGAGTTCCGACTCGGACTTCCTATCGGATTCAATGCTTGTGTTGAAACCGATCGTGCCCTTGAAGATTAGAGTTTTTCAAAACTCGATTTCTTCCATTTTTATCATTATTTTAAAGATCCGGGTTCCGACCCGGGTTTTTCCATTTTATATATCGTTGGATGTTTCGAGTTCCGACTCGGACTTCCTATCGGATTCAACGCTCGTGTTGGAACCGATCGTGCCCTTGAAGATTCAAGTTTTTCAAAACTCGGGTTCTTCCATTTTTATCATTATTTTAAAGACCCGGGTTCCGACTCAGGTTTTTCCTTTTATATATCGTTTGAAGTTTCGAGTTCCGACTCGGACTTCCTATCGGATTCAACCCTCGTGTTGGAACCGATCGTGCCCTTGAACATTCAAGTTTTTCAAAACTCGGGTTCTTCCATTTTTATCATTATTTTAAAGATCCGGGTTCCGACTCGGGTTTTTCCATTTTATATATCTTTTGAAGGTTTGAGTTCCGACTCAGACTTCCTATCGGATTCAACGCTCGTGTTGGAACCGAACGTTCCCTTGAAGATTCGAGTTTTTCAAAACTCGGGTTCTTCCATTTTTATAATTATTTTAAAGATCCGTGTTCCGACTTGGGTTTTTCCTTTTTTGAATTTTTGATCTCCGACTCGGAGTTCCTATCGGATTCAACGCTTGTGTTGGAACCAATCATGCCCTTAAAGATTCAAGTTTTTCAAAACTCGGGTTCTTCCATTTTATCATTAATTTAATAAATCGGGTTCCGACTCGGGTTTTTCCTTTTTATATATCGTTTGAAGTTTTGAGTTCTATCTCGGACTTCCTATCGAATTCAACATTTGTGTTGGAACCGATCGTGCCCTTGAAGATTCAAGTTTTTCAAAACTCGGGTTCCTGCATTTTTATCATTATTTTAAAGACCCGGGTTCCGACTCAGGTTTTTCCTTTTTATATATATTGTTTGAAGTTTCGAGTTCCGACTCAGACTTCCTATCGGATTCAACGCTTGTGTTGGAACCGATCGTGCCCTTGAAGATTCAAGTTTTTCAAAACTCGGGTTCTTCCATTTTTATCATTATTTTAAAGATCCGCGTTCTGTCTCAGGTTTTTCCTTTTTATATATCGTTTGAAGTTTCGAGTTCTGACTCATTCTTCCTATCGGATTCAACGCTTGTGTTGGAGCCGATCGTGCCCTTGAAGATTCGAGTTTTTCAAAACTCGATTTCTTCCATTTTTATCATTATTTTAAAGATCCGGGTTCTGACTCGGGTTTTTCCATTTTATATATCGTTTGAAGTTTAGAGTTCCGACTCGAACTTCCTATCGGATTCGACGCTCGTGTTGAAACCGATCGTGCCCTTGAAGATTCGAGTTTTTCAAAACTTGGGTTCTTCCATTTTTATCATTATTTTAAAGATGCGGGTTCTGACTCGGGTTTTTCCTTTTTATATATCGTTTGAAGTTTTGAGTTCCGACTCAGACTTCCTATCAGATTCAACGCTCGTGTTGGAACCGAACGTGCCCTTAAAGATTCGAGGTTTTCAAAACTTGGGTTCTTTCATTTTTATCATTATTTTAAAGATTCGGGTTCCGACTCGGGTTTTTCCTTTTTATATATCGTTTGAAGTTTCGAGTTCCGACTCGGACTTCCTATCGGATTCAATGCTCATGTTGGAACCGATCATGCCCTTGAAGATTCGAGTTTTTCAAAACTCGGGTTCTTCCATTTTTATAATTATTTTAAAGATCCGGGTTCCGAGTCGGGTTTTTCCATTTTATATATCGTTTGAAGTTTTGAGTTCTGACTCAGACTTCCTATCGGATTCAACGCCCGTGTTGGAACTGAACGTGCCCTTGAAGATTCGAGTTTTTCAAAACTCGGGTTCTTCCATTTTTATAATTATTTTAAAGATCCGGGTTTCGACTCGGGTTTTTCCTTTTTTGAAGTTTCGAGTTCCGACTCGGACTTCCTATCGGATTCAACGCTTGTGTTGGAACCGATCGTGCCCTTGAAGATTCAAGTTTTTCAAAACTCGGGTTCTTCCATTTTTATCATTATTTTAAAGATCCGGGTTCTGACTCAGGTTTTTCCTTTTTATATATCGTTTGAAGTTTCGAGTTCCGACTCAGACTTCCTATCAGATTCAACGCTTGTGTTGGAACCGATCGTGCCCTTGAAGATTCGAGTTTTTCAAAACTCGATTTCTTCCATTTTTATCATTATTTTAAAGTTCCGGGTTCCGACCCGGGTTTTTCCATTTTATATATCGTTTGACGTTTCGAGTTCCGACTCGGACTTCATATCGGATTCAACGCTCGTGTTGGAACCGATCGTGCCCTTGAAGATTCGAGTTTTTCAAAACTTGGGTTCTTCCATTTTTATCATTATTTTAAAGATCCGGGTTCTGACTCGGGTTTTTCCTTTTTATATATCGTTTGAAGTTTCGAGTTCCGACTTAGACTTCCTATCGGATTCAACGCTCGTGCTGGAACCGAACGTGCCCTTGAAGATTCGAGTTTTGCAAAACTCGGGTTCTTCCATTTTTATAATTATTTTAAAGATTCGGGTTCCGACTTGGGTTTTTCCTTTTTTGAAGTTTTGAGTTCCGAGTCGGACTTCCTATCGAATTCAACGCTTGTGTAGGAACCGATCGTGCCCTTGAAGATTCAAGTTTTTCAAAACTCGATTTCTTCCATTTTTATCATTATTTTAAAGATCCGGGTTGCAACCTGGGTTTTTCCATTTTAAATATCGTTTGAAGTTTTGAGTTTCGACTCGGACTTCCTATCGCATTCAACGCACTTGTTGGAACCGATCGTGCCCTTGAAGATTCGAGTTTTTCAAAACTCGGGTTCTTCCATTTTTATCATTATTTTAAAGATCCGGGTTCTGACTCGGGTTTTTCCTTTTTATATATCGTTTGAAGTTTCGAGTTCCGACTCAGACTTCCTATCGGATTCAACGCTCGTGTTGGAACCAAACGTGCCCTTGAAGATTCGAGTTTTTCAAAACTCGGGTTCTTCCATTTTTATAATTATTTTAAAGATCCGGGTTCCGACTCGGGTTTTTCCTTTTTTGAAGTTTCGAGTTCCGACTCGGAGTTCCTATTGGATTCAACGCTTGTGTTGGAAACGATCGTGCCCTTGAAGATTCAAGTTTTTCAAAACTCGGGTTCTTCCATTTTTTTCATTATTTTAAAGATCCAGGATTTGACTCAGGTTTTTCCTTTTTATATATCGTTTGAAGTTTCGCGTTCCGACTCGGACTACCTATCGGATTCAACGCTTGAGTTGGAACCGATCGTGCCCTTGAAGATTCGAGTTTTTCAAAATTCGGGTTCTTCCATTTTTATCATTATTTTAAAGACCCGAGTTTCGACTCTGGTTTTTCCTTTTTATATATATCGTTTGAAGTTTCGAGTTCCGACTCAGACTTCCTATCGGATTCAATGCTTGTGTTGGAACCGATCGTGCCCTTGAAGAATCAAGTTTTTCAAAACTCGGGTTCTTCCATTTTTATCATTATTCTAAAAATCCGGGTTCTGACTCGGGTTTTTCCTTTTTATATATCGTTTGAAGTTTCAAGTTCCGACTCAGACTTCCTATCGGATTCAACGCTCGTGTTGGAACCGAACGTGCCCTTGAAGATTCGAGTTTTTCAAAACTCGGGTTCTTCCATTTTTATAATTATTTTAAAGATCTGGGTTCCGACTCGGGTTTTTCCTTTTTAGAAGTTTCGAGTTCCAACTCGGAGTTCCGACTCGGAGTTCCTATCGGATTCAACGCTTGTGTTGGAACCGATCGTGCCCTTGAAGATTCAAGTTTTTCAAAACTCGGGTTCTTCCATTTTTATCATTATTTTAAAGATCCGGGTTCTGACTCGGGTTTTTCCTTTTTATATATCATTTGAAGTTTCGAGTTCCGACTCGGACTTCCTATCGGATTCAACGTTTGTGTTGCAACCGATCGTGCCCTTGAAGATTCGAGTTTTTCAAAACTCGATTTCTTCAATTTTTATCATTATTTTAAAGATCTAGGTTCCGACTCGGGTTTTTCCATTTTATATATCGTTTGAAGTTTTGAGTTCTGACTCAGACTTCCTATCGGATTCAACGCTCGTGTTGGAACCGAACATGCCCTTGAAGATTCGAGTTTTTCAAAACTCGGGTTCTTCCATTTTTATCATTATTTTAAAGATTCGGGTTCCGACACGGGTTTTTCCATTTTATATATCGTTTGAAGTTTCGAGTTCCGACTCGGACTTCCTATCGGATTCAACGCTCGTGTTGGAACCGAACGTGCCCTTGAAGATTCGAGTTTTTCAAAACTCGGGTTCTTCCATTTTTATAATTATTTTAAAGATCCGGGTTCCGACTCGGGTTTTTCCTTTTTTGAAGTTTCGAGTTCCGACTCGGAGTTCCTATCGGATTCAACACTTGTGTTGGAACCGATCGTGCCCTTGAAGATTCAAGTTTTTCAAAACTCGGGTTCTTCCATTTTTATAATTATTTTAAAGATCCAGGTTCTGACTCGGGTTTTTCCTTTTTATATATCGTTTGAAGTTTCGAGTTCCGACTCGGACTTCCTATCGGATTCAACGCTTGAGTTGGAACCGATCGTGCCCTTGAAGATTCGAGTTTTTCAAAAATCTGGTTCTTCCATTTTTATCATTATTTTAAAGACCCGGGTTCTGACTCAGTTTTTTCCTTTTTATATATATTGTTTGAAGTTTCGAGTTCCGACTCAGACTTCCTATCGGATTCAACGCTCGTGTTGGAACCGAACGTGCCCTTGAAGATTCGAGTTTTTCAAAACTCGGGTTCTTCCATTTTTATAATTATTTTAAAGATTCGGATTCCGACTCGGGTTTTTCCTTTTTTGAAGTTTCGAGTTCCGACTCGGAGTTCCTATCGGATTCAACGCTTGTGTTGGAACCGATCGTGCCCTTGAAGATTCAAGTTTTTCAAAACTCGGGTTCTTCCATTTTTAACATTATTTTAAAGATCCGGGTTCTGACTCAGGTTTTTCCTTTTTATATATCGTTTGAAGTTTCGAGTTCCGACTCAGACTTCCTATCGGATTCAACGCTTGTGTTGGAACCGATCGTACCCTTGAAGATTCAAGTTTTTCAAAACTCGATTTCTTCCATTTTTATCATTATTTTAAAGATCCGGGTTCCGACCCAGGTTTTTCCATTTTATATATCGTTTGAAGTTTCGAGTTCCGACTCGGACTTCCTATTGGATTCAACGCTTTTGTTGGAAGCGATCGTGCCCTTGAAGATTCGAGTTTTTCAAAACTCGGGTTCTTCCATTTTTATCATTTTTTTAAAGATCCGGTTTCTGACTCGGGTTTTTCCTTTTTATATATCGGTTGTAGTTTCGAGTTCCGACTCAAACTTCCTATCGGATTCAACGCTCGTGTTGGAATCGAACGTGCCCTTGAAGATTCGAGTTTTTCAAAACTCGGGTTCTTCCATTTTTATAATTATTTTAAAGATCCGGGTTCCGACTCGGGTTTTTCCTTTTTTGAAGTTTCGAGTTCCGACTCGGAGTTCCTATTGGATTCAACGCTTGTGTTGGAACCGATCGTGCCCTTGAATATTCAAGTTTTTCAAAACTCGGGTTCTTCCATTTTTATCATTATTTTAAAGATCCAGGTTCTGACTCGGGTTTTTCCTTTTTATATATCGTTTGAAGTTTCGCGTTCCGACTCGGACTACCTATCGGATTCAACGCTTGAGTTGGAACCGATCGTGCCCTTGAAGATTCGAGTTTTTCAAAATTCAGGTTATTCCATTTTTATCATTATTTTAAAGAACCGGGTTTCGACTCAGGTTTTTCCTTTTTATATATATCGTTTGAAGTTTCGAGTTCCGACTCAGACTTCCTATCAGATTCAATGATTGTGTTGGAACCGATCGTGCCCTTGAAGAATCGAGTTTTTCAAAACTCGGGTTCTTCCATTTTTATCATTATTCTAAAGATCCGGGTTCTGACTCGGGTTTTTCCTTTTTATATATCGTTTGTAGTTTCAAGTTCCGACTCAGACTTCCTATCGGATTCAATGCTCGTGTTGGAACCGAACGTGCCCTTGAAGATTCGAGTTTTTGAAAACTCGGGATCTTCCATTTTTATAATTATTTTAAAGATCCGGGTTCCGACTCGGGTTTTTCCTTTTTTGAAGTTTCGAGTTCCGACTCGGAGTTCCTATTGGATTCAACGCTTGTGTTGGAACCGATCGTGCCCTTGAAGATTCAAGTTTTTCAAAACTCGGGTTCTTCCATTTTTTTCATTATTTTAAAGATCCAGGTTTTGACTCAGGTTTTTCCTTTTTATATATCGTTTGAAGTTTCGCGTTCCGACTCGGACTACCTATCGGATTCAACGCTTGAGTTGGAACCGATCGTGCCCTTGAAGATTCGAGTTTTTCAAAATTCGGGTTCTTCCATTTTTATCATTATTTTAAAGACCCGAGTTTCGACTCTGGTTTTTCCTTTTTATATATATCGTTTGAAGTTTTGAGTTCCGACTCAGACTTCCTATCGGATTCAAAGCTTGTGTTGGAACCGATCGTGCCCTTGAAGAATCAAGTTTTTCAAAACTCGGGTTCTTCCATTTTTATCATTATTCTAAAAATCCGGGTTCTGACTCGGGTTTTTCCTTTTTATATATCGTTTGTAGTTTCATGTTACGACTCAGACTTCCTATCGGATTCAACGCTCGTGTTGGAACCGAACGTGCCCTTGAAGATTCGAGTTTTTCAAAACTCGGGTTCTTCCATTTTTATAATTATTTTAAAGATCCGAGTTCCGACTCGGGTTTTTCCTTTTTTGAAGTTTCGAGTTCCGACTCGGAGTTCCTATCGGATTCAACGCTTGTGTTGGAACCGATCGTGCCCTTGAAGATTCAAGTTTTTCAAAACTCGGGTTCTTCAATTTTTATAATTATTTTAAAGATCCGGGTTCTGACTCGGGTTTTTCCTTTTTATATATCGTTTGAAGTTTCGAGTTCCGACTCGGACTTCCTATCGGATTCAACGCTTGAGTTGGAACCGATCGTGCCCTTGAAGATTCGAGTTTTTCAAAAATCTGGTTCTTCCATTTTTATCATTATTTTAAAGACCCGGGTTCTGACTCAGTTTTTTCCTTTTTATATATATTGTTTGAAGTTTCGAGTTCCGACTCAGACTTCCTATCGGATTCAACGCTCGTGTTGGAACCAAACGTGCCCTTGAAGATTCGAGTTTTTCAAAACTCGGGTTCTTCCATTTTTATAATTATTTTAAAGATTCGGGTTCCGACTCGGGATTTTCCTTTTTTGAAGTTTCGAGTTCCGACTCGGAGTTCCTATCGGATTCAACGCTTGTGTTGGAACCGATCGTGCCCTTGAAGATTCAAGTTTTTCAAAACTCGGGTTCTTCCATTTTTAACATTATTTTAAAGATCCGGGTTCTGACTCAGGTTTTTCCTTTTTATATATCGTTTGAAGTTTCGAGTTCCGACTCAGACTTCCTATCGGATTCAACGCTTGTGTAGGAACCGATCGTACCCTTGAAGATTCAAGTTTTTCAAAACTCGATTTCTTCCATTTTTATCATTATTTTAAAGATCCGGGTTCCGACCCGGGTTTTTCCATTTTATATATCGTTTGAAGTTTCGAGTTCCGACTCGGACTTCCTATCGGATTCAACGCTCTTGTTGGAACCGATCGTGCCCTTGAAGATTCGAGTTTTTCAAAACTCGGGTTCTTCCATTTTTATCATTTTTTTAAAGATCCGGTTTCTGACTCGGGTTTTTCCTTTTTATATATCGGTTGTAGTTTCGAGTTCCGACTCAAACTTCCTATCGGATTCAACGCTCGTGTTGGAACCGAACGTGCCCTTGAAGATTCGAGTTTTTCAAAACTCGGGTTCTTCCATTTTTATAATTATTTTAAAGATTCGGGTTCCGACTCGGGTTTTTGCTTTTTTGAAGTTTTGAGTTCCGACTCGTTGTTCCTATCGGATTCAACGCTTGTGTAGGAACCGATCGTGCCCTTGAACATTCAAGTTTTTCAAAACTCGGGTTCTTCCATTTTTAACATTATTTTAAAGATCCGGGTTCTGACTCAGTTTTTTCCTTTTTATATATCGTTTGAAGTTTCGAGTTCCGACTCGGACTTCCTATCGGATTCAACGCTTGTGTAGGAACCGATCGTACCCTTGAAGATTCAAGTTTTTCAAAACTCGATTTCTTCCATTTTTATCATTATTTTAAAGATCCGGGTTCCGACCCGGGTTTTTCCATTTTATATATCGTTTGAAGTTTCGAGTTCCGACTCGGACTAACTATCGGATTCAACGCTCTTGTTGGAACCGATCGTGCCCTTGAAGATTCGAGTTTTTCAAAACTCGGGTTCTTCCATTTTTATCATTTTTTTAAAAATCCGGTTTCTGACTCGGGTTTTGCCTTTTTATATATCGGTTGTAGTTTCGAGTTCCGACTCAAACTTCCTATCGGATTCAACGCTCGTGTTGGAACCGAACGTGCCCTTGAAGATTCGAGTTTTTCAAAACTCGGGTTCTTCCATTTTTATAATTATTTTAAAGATCTGGGTTCCGACTCGGGTTTTTCCTTTTTTGAAGTTTCGAGTTCCAACTCGGAGTTCCTATTGGATTCAACGCTTGTGTTGGAACCGATCGTGCCCTTGAATATTCAAGTTTTTCAAAACTCGGGTTCTTCCATTTTTATCATTATTTTAAAGATCCAGGTTCTGACTCGGGTTTTTCCTTTTTATATATCGTTTGAAGTTTCGCGTTCCGACTCGGACTACCTATCGGATTCAACGCTTGAGTTGGAACCGATCGTGCCCTTGAAGATTCGAGTTTTTCAAAATTCGGGTTATTCCATTTTTATCATTATTTTAAAGACCCGGGTTTCGACTCAGGTTTTTCCTTTTTATATATATCGTTTGAAGTTTCGAGTTCCGACTCAGACTTCCTATCAGATTCAATGATTGTGTTGGAACCGATCGTGCCCTTGAAGAATCGAGTTTTTCAAAACTCGGGTTCTTCCATTTTTATCATTATTCTAAAGATCCGGGTTCTGACTCGGGTTTTTCCTTTTTATATATCGTTTGTAGTTTCAAGTTCCGACTCAGACTTCCTATCGGATTCAACGCTCGTGTTGGAACCGAACGTGCCCTTGAAGATTCGAGTTTTTGAAAGCTCGGGATCTTCCATTTTTATAATTATTTTAAAGATCTGGGTTCCGACTCGGGTTTTTCCTTTTTTGAAGTTTCGAGTTCCGACTCGGAGTTCCTATTGAATTCAACGCTTGTGTTGGAACCGATCGTGCCCTTGAAGATTCAAGTTTTTCAAAACTCGGGTTCTTCCATTTTTTTCATTATTTTAAAGATCCATGTTTTGACTCAGGTTTTTCCTTTTTATATATCGTTTGAAGTTTCGCGTTCCGACTCGAACTACCTATCGGATTCAACGCTTGAGTTGGAACCGATCGTGCCCTTGAAGATTCGAGTTTTTCAAAATTCGGGTTCTTCCATTTTTATCATTATTTTAAAGACCCGAGTTTCGACTCTGGTTTTTCCTTTTTATATATATCGTTTGAAGTTTCGAGTTCCGACTGAGACTTCCTATCGGATTCAATGCTTGTGTTGGAACCGATCGTGCCCTTGAAGAATCAAGTTTTTCAAAACTCGGGTTCTTCCATTTTTATCATTATTCTAAAAATCCGGGTTCTGACTCGGGTTTTTCCTTTTTATATATCGTTTGTAGTTTCAAGTTCCGACTCAGACTTCCTATCGGATTCAACGCTCGTGTTGGAACCGAACGTGCCCTTGAAGATTCGAGTTTTTCAAAACTCGGGTTCTTCCATTTTTATAATTATTTTAAAGATCCGGGTTCCGACTCGGGTTTTTCCTTTTTTGAAGTTTCGAGTTCCGACTCGGAGTTCCTATCGGATTCAATGCTTGTGTTGGAACCGATCGTGCCCTTGAAGATTCAAGTTTTTCAAAACTCGGGTTCTTCCATTTTTATAATTATTTTAAAGATCCGGGTTCTGACTCGGGTTTTTCCTTTTTATATATCATTTGAAGTTTCGAGTTCCGACTCGGACTTCCTATCGGATTCAACGCTTGAGTTGGAACCGATCGTGCCCTTGAAGATTCGAGTTTTTCAAAAATCTGGTTCTTCCATTTTTATCATTATTTTAAAGACCCGGGTTCTGACTCAGTTTTTTCCTTTTTATATATATTGTTTGAAGCTTCGAGTTCCGACTCAGACTTCCTATCGGATTCAACGCTCGTGTTGGAACCGAACGTGCCCTTGAAGATTCGAGTTTTTCAAAACTCGGGTTCTTCCATTTTTATAATTATTTTAAAGATTCGGGTTCCGACTCGGGTTTTTCCTTTTTTGAAGTTTCGAGTTCCGACTCGGAGTTCGTATCGGATTCAACGCTTGTGTTGGAACCGATTGTGCCCTTGAAGATTCAAGTTTTTCAAAACTCGGGTTCTTCCATTTTTAACATTATTTTAAAGATCCGGGTTCTGACTCAGGATTTTCCTTTTTATATATCGTTTGAAGTTTCGAGTTCCGACTCAGACTTCCTATCGGATTCAACGCTTGTGTAGGAACCGATCGTACCCTTGAAGATTCAAGTTTTTCAAAACTCGATTTCTTCCATTTTTATCATTATTTTAAAGATCCGGGTTCCGACCCGGGTTTTTCCATTTTATATATCGTTTGAAGTTTCGAGTTCCGACTCGGACTTCCTATCGGATTCAACGCTCTTGTTGGAACCGATCGTGCCCTTGAAGATTCGAGTTTTTCAAAACTCGGGTTCTTCCATTTTTATCATTTTTTTAAAGATCCGGTTTCTGACTCGGGTTTTGCCTTTTTATATATCGGTTGTAGTTTCGAGTTCCGACTCAAACTTCCTATCGGATTCAACGCTCGTGTTGGAACCGAACGTGCCCTTGAAGATTCGAGTTTTTCAAAACTCGGGTTCTTCCATTTTTATAATTATTTTAAAGTTCCAGGTTCCGACTCGGGTTTTTCCTTTTTTGAAGTTTCGAGTTCCGACTCGGAGTTCCTATTGGATTCAACGCTTGTGTTGGAACCGATCGTGCCCTTGAATATTCAAGTTTTTCAAAACACGGGTTCTTCCATTTTTATCATTATTTTAAAGATCCAGGTTCTGACTCGGGTTTTTCCTTTTTATATATCGTTTGAAGTTTCGCGTTCCGACTCGGACTACCTATCGGATTCAACGCTTGAGTTGGAACCGATCGTGCCCTTGAAGATTCGAGTTTTTCAAAATTCGGGTTATTCCATTTTTATCATTATTTTAAAGACCCGGGTTTCGACTCAGGTTTTTCCTTTTTATATATATCGTTTGAAGTTTCGAGTTCCGACTCAGACTTCCTATCAGATTCAATGATTGTGTTGGAACCGATCGTGCCCTTGAAGAATCGAGTTTTTCAAAACTCGGGTTCTTCCATTTTTATCATTATTCTAAAGATCCGGGTTCTGACTCGGGTTTTTCGTTTTTATATATCGTTTGTAGTTTCAAGTTCCGACTCAGACTTCCTATCGGATTCAACGCTCGTGTTGGAACCGAACGTGCCCTTGAAGATTCGAGTTTTTGAAAGCTCGGGATCTTCCATTTTTAGAATTATTTTAAAGATCCGGGTTCCGACTCGGGTTTTTCCTTTTTTGAAGTTTCGAGTTCCGACTCGGAGTTCCTATTGGATTCAACGCTTGTGTTGGAACCGATCGTGCCCTTGAAGATTCAAGTTTTTCAAAACTCGGGTTCTTCCATTTTTTTCATTATTTTAAAGATCCAGGATTTGACTCAGGTTTTTCCTTTTTATATATCGTTTGAAGTTTCGCGTTCCGACTCGGACTACCTATCGGATTCAACGCTTGAGTTGGAACCGATCGTGCCCTTGAAGATTCGAGTTTTTCAAAATTCGGGTTCTTCCATTTTTATCATTATTTTAAAGACCCGAGTTTCGACTCTGGTTTTTCCTTTTTATATATATCGTTTGAAGTTTCGAGTTCCGACTCAGACTTCCTATCGGATTCAATGCTTGTGTTGGAACCGATCGTGCCCTTGAAGAATCAAGTTTTTCAAAACTCGGGTTCTTCCATTTTTATCATTATTCTAAAAATCCGGGTTCTGACTCGGGTTTTTCCTTTTTATATATCGTTTGTAATTTCAAGTTCCGACTCAGACTTCCTATCGGATTCAACGCTCGTGTTGGAACCCAACGTGCCCTTGAAGATTCGAGTTTTTCAAAACTCGGGTTCTTCCATTTTTATAATTATTTTAAAGATCCGGGTTCCGACTCAGGTTTTTCCTTTTTTGAAGTTTCGAGTTCCGACTCGGAGTTCCTATCGGATTCAACGCTTGTGTTGGAACCGAACGTGCCCTTGAAGATTCAAGTTTTTCAAAACTCGGGTTCTTCCATTTTTATAATTTTTTTAAAGATCCGGGTTCTGACTCGGGTTTTTCCTTTTTATATATCGTTTGAAGTTTCGAGTTCCGACTCGGACTTCCTATCGGATTCAACGCTTGAGTTGGAACCGATCGTGCCCTTGAAGATTCGAGTTTTTCAAAAATCTGGTTCTTCCATTTTTATCATTATTTTAAAGACCCGGGTTCTGACTCAGTTTTTTCCTTTTTATATATATTGTTTGAAGTTTCGAGTTCCGACTCAGACTTCCTATCGGATTCAACGCTCGTGTTGGAACCGAACGTGCCCTTGAAGATTCGAGTTTTTCAAAACTCGGGTTCTTCCATTTTTATAATTATTTTAAAGATTCGGGTTCCGACTCGGGTTTTTCCTTTTTTGAAGTTTCGAGTTCCGACTCGGAGTTCCTATCGGATTCAACGCTTGTGTTGGAACCGAACGTGCCCTTGAAGATTCAAGTTTTTCAAAACTCGGGTTCTTCCATTTTTAACATTATTTTAAAGATCCGGGTTCTGACTCAGGTTTTTCCTTTTTATATATCGTTTGAAGTTTCGAGTTCCGACTCAGACTTCCTATCGGATTCAACGCTTGTGTAGGAACCGATCGTACCCTTGAAGATTCAAGTTTTTCAAAACTCGATTTCTTCCATTTTTAACATTATTTTAAAGATCCGAGTTCCGACCTGGGTTTTTCCATTTTATATATCGTTTGAAGTTGTGAGTTCCGACTCGGACTTCCTATCGGATTCAACGCTCTTGTTGGAACCGATTGTGCCCTTGAAGATTCGAGTTTTTCAAAACTCGGGTTCTTCCATTTTTATCATTTTTTTAAAGATCCGGTTTCTGACTCGGGTGATTCCTTTTTATATATCGGTTGTAGTTTCGAGTTCCGACTCAAACTTCCTATCGGATTCAACGCTCGTGTTGGAACCGAACGTGCCCTTGAAGATTCGAGTTTTTCAAAACTCGGGTTCTTCCATTTTTATAATTAATTTAAAGATCCGGGTTCCGACTCGGGTTTTTCCTTTTTTGAAGTTTTGAGTTCCGACTCGGAGTTCCTATTGGATTCAACGCTTGTGTTGGAACCGATCGTGACCTTGAATATTCAAGTTTTTCAAAACTCGGGTTCTTCCATTTTTATCATTATTTTAAAGATCCAGGTTCTGACTCGGGTTTTTCTTTTTTATATATCGTTTGAAGTTTCGCGTTCCGACTCGAACTACCTATCGGATTCAATGCTTGAGTTGGAACCGATCGTGCCCTTGAAGATTCGAGTTTTTCAAAATTCGGGTTATTCCATTTTTATCATTATTTTAAAGACCCGGGTTTCGACTGAGGTTTTTCCTTTTTATATATATCGTTTGAAGTTTCGAGTTCCGACTCAGACTTCCTATCGGATTCAATGATTGTGTTGGAACCGATCGTGCCCTTGAAGAATCAAGTTTTTCAAAACTCGGGTTCTCCATTTTTATCATTATTCTAAAGATCCGGGTTCTGACTCGGGTTTTTCCTTTTTATATATCGTATGTAGTTTCAAGTTCCGACTCAGACTTCTTATCGGATTCAACGCTCGTGTTGGAACCGAACGTGCCCTTGAAGATTCGAGTTTTTGAAAACTCGGGTTCTTCCATTTTTATAATTATTTTAATGATCCGGGTTCCGACTCGGGTTTTTCCTTTTTTGAAGTTTCGAGTTCCGACTCGGAGTTCCTATTGGATTCAACGCTTGTGTTGGAACCGATCGTGCCCTTGAAGATTCAAGTTTTTCAAAACTCGGGTTCTTCCATTTTTATCATTATTTTAAAGATCCAGGTTTTGACTCAGGTTTTTCCTTTTTATATATCGTTTGAAGTTTCGCGTTCCGACTCGGACTACCTATCGGATTCAACGCTTGAGTTAGAACCGATCGTGCCCTTGAAGATTCGAGTTTTTCAAAATTCGGGTTCTTCCATTTTTATCATTATTTTAAAGACCCGAGTTTCGACTCTGGTTTTTCCTTTTTATAATCGTTTGAAGTTTCGAGTTCCGACTCAGACTTCCTATCGGATTCAATGCTTGTGTTGGAACCGATCGTGCCCTTGAAGAATCAAGTTTTTCAAAACTCGGGTTCTTCCATTTTTATCATTATTTTAAAGATCCGGGTTCTGACTCGGGTTTTTCCTTTTTTGAAGTTTCGAGTTCCGACTCGGAGTTCCTATCGGATTCAACGCTTGTGTTGGAACCGATCGTGCCCTTGAAGATTCAAGTTTTTCAAAACTCGGGTTCTTCCATTTTTATCATTATTTTAAAGATCCGGGTTCTCACTCGGGTTTTTCCTTTTTATATATCGTTTAAAGTTTCGAGTTTCGACTCGGACTTCCTATCGGATTCAATGCTTGTGTTGAAACCGATCGTGCCCTTGAAGATTCGAGTTTTTCAAAACTCGATTTCTTCCATTTTTATCATTATTTTAAAGATCCGGGTTCCGACCCGGGTTTTTCCATTTGATATATCGTTGGATGTTTCGAGTTCCGACTCGGACTTCCTATCGGATTCAACGCTCGTGTTGTACCGATCGTGCCCTTGAAGATTCAAGTTTTTCAAAACTCAGGTTCTTCCATTTTTATCATTATTTTAAAGACCCGGGTTCCGACTCGGGTTTTTCCTTTTTATATATCGTTTGAAGTTTCGAGTTCCGACTCGGACTTCCTATCGGATTCAACGCTCGTGTTTGAACTGATCGTGCCTTTGAACATTCGAGTTTTTCAAAACTCGGGTTCTTCCATTTTTATCATTATTTTAAAGATCCGGGTTCCGACTCGGGTTTTTCCATTTTATATATCGTTTGAAGTTTTGAGTTCCGACTCAGACTTCCTATCGGATTCAACGCTCGTGTTAGAACCGAACGTTCCCTTGAAGATTCGAATTTTTCAAAACTCGGGTTCTTCCATTTTTATAATTATTTTAAAGATCCATGTTTCGACTCGGGTTTTTTCTTTTTTGAAGTTTGGAGTTCCGACTCGGAGTTCCTATCGGATTCAACGCTTGTGTTGGAACCGATCATGCCCTAGAAGATTCAAGTTTTTCAAAACTCGGGTTCTTCCATTTTTATCATTATTTTAAAGAATCGGGTTCCGACTCGGGTTTTTCCTTTTTATATATCGTTTGAAGTTTTGAGTTCTGACTCGGACTTCCTATCAGATTCAACGCTTGTGTTGGAACGGATCGTGCCCTTGAAGATTCAAGTTTTTCAAAACTCGGGTTCTTCCATTTTTATCATTATTTTAAAGACCCGGGTTCCGACTCAGGTTTTTCCTTTTTATATATCGTTTGAAGTTTCGAGTTCCGACTCAAACTTCCTAATGGATTCAACGCTTGTGTTGGAACCGATCGTGCCCTTGAAGATTCAAGTTTTTCAAAACTCGGGTTATTCCATTTTTATCATAATTTTAAAGATCCGGGTTCTGACTCGGGTTTTTCCTTTTTATATATCGTTTGAAGTTTCGCGTTCTGACTCAGACTTCCTATCGGATTCAACGCTCGTGTTGGAACCGAACGTGCCCATGAAGATTCGAGTTTTTCAAAACTGGGGTTCTTCCATTTTTATAATTATTTTAAAGATCCGGGTTCCGACTCCGGTTTTTCCTTTTTTGAAGTTTCGAGTTCCGACTCGGAGTTCCTATCGGATTCAACACTTCTGTTGGAACCGATCGTGCCCTTGAAGATTCAAGTTTTTCAAAACTCGGGTTCTTCCATTGTTATCATTATTTTAAAGATTCGGGTTCTGACTCGGGTTTTTCCTTTTTATATATCATTTGAAGTTTCGAGTTACGACTCAGACTTCCTATCGGATTCAACGCTTGTGTTGGAATCGATCGTGCCCTTGAAGATTCGATGTTTTTTAAAACTCGATTTCTTCTATTTTTATCATTATTTTAAAGATCCGGGTTCCGACTCGGGTTTTTCCATTTTATATATCGTTTGAAGTTTCGAGTTCCGACTCGGACTTCCTATCGGATTCAACGCACGTGTTGGAACCGATCATGCCCTTGAAGATTCGAGTTTTTCAAAACTCGGCTTCTTCTATTTTTATCATTATTTTAAAGATCCGGTTTCCGACACGGGTTTTTTCTTTTTATATATCGTTTGAAGTTTCGAGTTCCGACTCGGACTTCCTATCGGATTCAACGCTCGTGTTGGAACCGATCGTGCCCTTGAAGATTCGAGTTTTTCAAAACTCGAGTTCTTCCATTTTTATAATTATTTTAAAGCTCCGGGTTCCGACTCGGGTTTTTCCATTTTATATATCCTTTGAAGTTTTGAGTTCCGACTCAGACTTCCTATCGGATTCAACACTCGTGTAGGAACCGAACGTGCCCTTGAAGATTCAAGTTTTTCAAAACTCGGGTTTTTCCATTTTATATATCGTTTGAAGTTTTGACTTCCGACTCAGACTTCCTATCGGATTGAACGCTCTTGTTGGAACTGAACGTGCCCTTGAAGATTCGAGTTTTTCAAAACTCGGGTTCTTCTATTTTTATAATTATTTTAAAGATCCGGGTTCCGACTTGGGTTTTTCCTTTTTTGAAGTTTCGAGTTCCGACTGAGAGTTCCTATCGGATTCAATGCTTGTGTTGGAACCGATCATGCCCTTGAAGATTCAAGTTTTTCAAAAATGGGGTTCTTCCATTTTTATCATTATTTTAAATATTTGGGTTCTGACTCGGATTTTTCCTTTTTATATATATCGTTTGAAGTTTCGAGTTTCGACTCGGACTTCCTATCGGATTCAATGCTTGTGTTGAAACCGATCGTGCCCTTGAAGATTCGAGTTTTTCAAAACTCGATTTCTTCCATTTTTATCATTATTTTAAAGATCCGGGTTCCGACCCGGGTTTTTCCATTTGATATATCGTTGGATGTTTCGAGTTCCGACTCGGACTTCCTATCGGATTCAACGCTCGTGTTGTACCGATCGTGCCCTTGAAGATTCAAGTTTTTCAAAACTCAGGTTCTTCCATTTTTATCATTATTTTAAAGACCCGGGTTCCGACTCGGGTTTTTCCTTTTTATATATCGTTTGAAGTTTCGAGTTCCGACTCGGACTTCCTATCGGATTCAACGCTCGTGTTTGAACTGATCGTGCCTTTGAACATTCGAGTTTTTCAAAACTCGGGTTCTTCCATTTTTATCATTATTTTAAAGATCCGGGTTCCGACTCGGGTTTTTCCATTTTATATATCGTTTGAAGTTTTGAGTTCCGACTCAGACTTCCTATCGGATTCAACGCTCGTGTTAGAACCGAACGTTCCCTTGAAGATTCGAATTTTTCAAAACTCGGGTTCTTCCATTTTTATAATTATTTTAAAGATCCATGTTTCGACTCGGGTTTTTTCTTTTTTGAAGTTTGGAGTTCCGACTCGGAGTTCCTATCGGATTCAACGCTTGTGTTGGAACCGATCATGCCCTAGAAGATTCAAGTTTTTCAAAACTCGGGTTCTTCCATTTTTATCATTATTTTAAAGAATCGGGTTCCGACTCGGGTTTTTCCTTTTTATATATCGTTTGAAGTTTTGAGTTCTGACTCGGACTTCCTATCAGATTCAACGCTTGTGTTGGAACGGATCGTGCCCTTGAAGATTCAAGTTTTTCAAAACTCGGGTTCTTCCATTTTTATCATTATTTTAAAGACCCGGGTTCCGACTCAGGTTTTTCCTTTTTATATATCGTTTGAAGTTTCGAGTTCCGACTCAAACTTCCTAATGGATTCAACGCTTGTGTTGGAACCGATCGTGCCCTTGAAGATTCAAGTTTTTCAAAACTCGGGTTATTCCATTTTTATCATAATTTTAAAGATCCGGGTTCTGACTCGGGTTTTTCCTTTTTATATATCGTTTGAAGTTTCGCGTTCTGACTCAGACTTCCTATCGGATTCAACGCTCGTGTTGGAACCGAACGTGCCCATGAAGATTCGAGTTTTTCAAAACTGGGGTTCTTCCATTTTTATAATTATTTTAAAGATCCGGGTTCCGACTCCGGTTTTTCCTTTTTTGAAGTTTCGAGTTCCGACTCGGAGTTCCTATCGGATTCAACACTTCTGTTGGAACCGATCGTGCCCTTGAAGATTCAAGTTTTTCAAAACTCGGGTTCTTCCATTGTTATCATTATTTTAAAGATTCGGGTTCTGACTCGGGTTTTTCCTTTTTATATATCATTTGAAGTTTCGAGTTACGACTCAGACTTCCTATCGGATTCAACGCTTGTGTTGGAATCGATCGTGCCCTTGAAGATTCGATGTTTTTTAAAACTCGATTTCTTCTATTTTTATCATTATTTTAAAGATCCGGGTTCCGACTCGGGTTTTTCCATTTTATATATCGTTTGAAGTTTCGAGTTCCCACTCGGACTTCCTATCGGATTCAACGCACGTGTTGGAACCGATCATGCCCTTGAAGATTCGAGTTTTTCAAAACTCGGGTTCTTCCATTTTTATCATTATTTAAAAGATCCGGGTTCTGACTCGGGTTTTTCCTTTTTATATATCGTTTGAAGTTTCGAGTTCCGACTTAGACTTCCTATCGGATTCAATGCTCGTGTTGTAACCGAACGTGCCCTTGAAGATTCGAGTTTTTCAAAACTCGGGTTCTTCCATTTTTATAATTATTTTAAAGATTCGGGTGCCGACTCGGGTTTTTCCTTTTTTGAAGTTTCGAGCTCCGACTCGGAGTTCCTATCTGATTCAACGCTTCTGTTGGAACCGATGGTGCCCTTGAAGATTCAAGTTTTTCAAAACTCGGGTTCTTCCATTTTTATCATTATTTTAAAGATTCGCGTACCGACTCGGGTTTTTCCATTTTATATATCGTTTGAAGTTTTGAGTTCCGACTCAGACTTCCTATCGGATTCAACGCTCGTGTTGGAACCGAATGTGCCCTTGAAGATTCGAGTTTTTCAAAACTTGGGTTTTTCGATTTTATATATCGTTTGAAGTTTTGAGTTCCGACTCAGACTTCCTATCGGATTGAACGCTCTTGTTGGAACTGAACGTGCCCTTGAAGATTCGAGTTTTTCAAAACTCGGGTTCTTCCATTTTTATAATTATTTTAAAGATCCAGGTTCCGACTCAGGTTTTTCCTTTTTTGAAGTTTCGAGTTCCGACTTAGAGTTCCTATCGGATTCAACGCTTGTGTTGGAACCGATCGTGCCCTTGAAGATTCAAGTTTGTCAAAACTCGGGTTCTTCCATTTTTATGATTATTTTAAATATTCGGGTTCCGACTCGGGTTTTTCCTTTTTATATATATCGTTTGAAGTTTCGAGTTACGACTCAGATTTCCTATCGGATTCAACGCTTGTGTTGGAACCGATCGTGCCCTTGAAGATTCAAGTTTTTCAAAACTCGGGTTCTTCCATTTTTATCATTATTTTAAAGATCCGGGTTCTGACTCGGGTTTTTCCTTTTTATATATCGTTTCAAGTTTCGAGTTCTGACTCAGACTTCCTATCAGATTCAACGCTCGTGTTGGAACCGAACGTGCCCTTGAAGATTCGAGTTTTTAAAACTCGGGTTCTTCCATTTTTATAATTATTTTTAAAATCCGGGTTCCGACTCGGGTTTTTCCTTTTTTGAAGTTTCGAGTTCTGACTCGAAGTTCGTATCGGATTCAACACTTCTGTTGGAACCGATCGTGCCCTTGAAGATTCAGGTTTTTCAAAACTCGGGTTCTTCCATTTTTATAATTATTTTAAAGATTCGGGTTCCGACTCGGGTTTTTCCTTTTTTGAAGTTTCGAGCTCCGACTCGGACTTCCTATCGGATTCAACGCTTGTGTTGGAACCGATAGTGCCCTTGAAGATTCGAGTTTTTCAAAACTCGATTTCTTCCATTTTTATCATTATTTTAAAGATCTAGGTTCCGACCCGGGTTTTTTCATTTTATATATCGTTTGAAGTTTTGAGTTTCGACTCGGACTTCCTATCGGATTCAACGCTCGTGTTGGAAGTGATCATGCCCTAGAAGATTCGAGTTTTTCAAAACTCGGGTTTTTCCATTTATATATCGTTTGAAGTTTTGAGTTCCGACTCAGACTTCCTATCGGATTGAACGCTCTTGTTGGAACTGAACGTGCCCTTGAAGATTCGAGTTTTTCAAAACTCGGGTTCTTCCATTTTTATAATTATTTTAAAGATCCAGGTTCCGACTCGGGTTTTTCCTTTTTTGAAGTTTCGAGTTCCGTCTTAGAGTTCCTATCGGATTCAACTTTTGTGTTGGAACCGATCGTGCCCTTGAAGATTCAAGTTTTTCAAAACTCGGGTTCTTCCATTTTTATCATTATTTTAAAGATCCGGGTTCTAACTCGGGTTTTTCGTTTTTATAGATCGTTTGAAGTTTCGAGTTCTGACCCAGACTTCCTATCAGATTCAACGCTCGGGTTGGAACCGAACGTGCCCTTGAAGATTCGAGTTTTTCAAAACTCGGGTTCTTCCATTTTTATAATTATTTTAAAGATCCGGGTTCCGACTCGGGTTTTTCCTTTTTTGAAGTTTTGAGTTCCGACTCGAAGTTCGTATTGGATTCAACACTTCTGTTGAAACCGATCGTGCCCTTGAAGATTCAAATTTTTCAAAACTCGGGTTCTTCCATTTTTATCATTATTTTAAACAATTGGGTTCTGACTCGGGTTTTTCATTTTTATATATCGTTTGAAGTTTCGAGTTCCGACTCGGACTTCCTATAGGATTCAACGCTTGTGTTGGAACCGATCGTGCCCTTGAAGATTCAAGTTTTTCAAAACTCCATTTCTTCCATTTTTATCATTATTTTAAAGATCCGGGTTCCGACTCGGGTTTTTCCATTTTATATATCGTTTGAAGTTTCGAGTTCCGACTCGGACTTCCTATCGGATTCAACGCTCATGTTGGAACCGATCGTGCCCTTGAAGATTCGTGTTTTTCAAAACTTGGGTTCTTCCATTTTTATCATTATTTTAAAGATCCGGGTTCCGACTCGGGTTTTTCCTATTTATATATCGTTTGAAGTTTCGAGTTCCGACTCGGACATCCTATCGGATTCAACGCTCGTGTTGGAACTGATCGTGCCCTTGAAGATTCGAGTTTTTCAAAACTCGGGTTCTTCCATTTTTATAATTATTTTAAAGATCCGGGTTTCGACTCGGGTTTTTCCATTTTATAGATCGTTTGAAGTTTTGAGTTCCGACCCAGACTTCCTATCGGATTGAACGCTCGTGTTGGAACCGAACGTGCCCTTGAAGATTCGAGTTTTTCAAGACTCGAGTTTTTCCATTTTATATATCGTTTGAAGTTTTGAGTTCCGACTCAGACTTCCTATCGGATTGAACGCTCTTGTTGGAACTGAACGTGCCCTTGAAGATTCGAGTTTTTCAAAACTCGGGTTCTTCCATTTTTACAATTATTTTAAAGATCCGGGTTCCGACTCGGGTTTTTCATTTTTTAAAGTTTCGAGTTCCGACTCGGAGTTCCTATCGGATTCAACGCTTCTGTTGGAACCGATCGTGCCCTTGAAGATTCAAGTTTTTCAAAACTCGGGTTCTTCCATTTTTATCATTATTTTAAAGATCCGGGTTCTGACTAAGGTTTTTCCTTTTTATATATCGTTTGAAGTTTCGAGTTCCGACTCATTCTTCCTATCGGATTCAACGCCTGTGTTGGAACCGATCGTGCCCTTGAAGATTCGAGTTTTTCAAAACTCGATTTCTTCCATTTTTATCATTATTTTAAAGATCCGGGTTCCGACCCGGGTTTTTCCATTTTATATATCGTTGGATGTTTCGAGTTTTGACTCGGACTTCCTATCGGATTCAACGCTCGTGTTGGAACCGATCGTGCCCTTGAAGATTCAAGTTTTTGAAAACTCGGGTTCTTCCATTTTTATCATTATTTTAAAGACCCGGGTTCCGACTCGGGTTTTTCCTTTTTATATATCGTTTGAAGTTTCGAGTTCCGACTCAGACTTCCTATCGGATTCAACGCTCGTGTTGGAACCAAACGTGCCCTTGAAGATTCGAGTTTTTCAAAACTCGGGTTCTTCTATTTTTATAGTTATTTTAAAGATTCGGGTTCCGACTCGGGTTTTTCCTTTTTTGAAGTTTCGAGTTCCGACTCGGAGTTCCTATCGGATTCCAAGCTTGTGTTGGAACCGATCGTTCCCTTGAAGATTCAAGTTTTTTAAAACTCTGGTTCTTCCATTTTTAACATTATTTTAAAGATCCGGGTTCTGACTCAGGTTTTTCCTTTTTATATATCGTTTGAAGTTTCGAGTTCCGACTCATTCTTCCTATCGGATTCAACGCCTGTGTTGGAACCGATCGTGCCCTTGAAGATTCGAGTTTTTCAAAACTCGATTTCTTCCATTTTTATCATTATTATAAATATCCGGGTTCCGACCCGGGTTTTTCCATTTTATATATCGTTTGAAGTTTCGAGTTCCGACTCGAACTTCCTATCGGATTCACCGCTCGTGTTGGAAACGATCGTGCCCTTGAAGATTCGAGTTTTTCAAAACTTGGGTTCTTCCATTTTTATCATTATTTTAAAGATCCAAGTTCTGACTCGGGTTTTTACTTTTTATATATCGTTTGAAGTTTCGAGTTCCGACTCAAACTTCCTATCGGATTCACCGCTCGTGTTGGAACCGATCGTGCCCTTGAAGATTCAAGTTTTTCAAAACTCGGGTTCTTCCATTTTTAACATTATTTTAAAGATCCGTGTTCTGACTCAGGTTTTTCCTTTTTATATATCGTTTGAAGTTTCGAGTTCCGACTCAGACTTCCTATCGGATTCAACGCTTGTGTAGGAACCGATCGTACCCTTGAAGATTCGAGTTTTTCAAAACTCGATTTCTTCTTTTTTTATCATTTTTTTAAAGATCCGGGTTCCGACCCGGGTTTTTCCATTTTATATATCGTTTGAAGTTTCGAGTTCCGACTCGGACTTCCTATCAGATTCAACGCTCTTGTTGGAACCGATCGTGCCCTTGAAGATTCAAGTTTTTCAAAACTCGGGTTCTTCCATTTTTATCATTATTTTAAAGATCCGGGTTCAACTCGGGTTTTTCCTTTTTATATATCGTTTGAAGTTTCGAGTTCCGACTCGGACTTCCTATCGGATTCAATGCTTGTGTTGAAACCGATCGTGCCCTTGAAGATTAGAGTTTTTCAAAACTCGATTTCTTCCATTTTTATCATTATTTTAAAGATCCGGGTTCCGACCCGGGTTTTTCCATTTTATATATCGTTGGATGTTTCGAGTTCCGACTCGGACTTCCTATCGGATTCAACGCTCGTGTTGGAACCGATCGTGCCCTTGAAGATTCAAGTTTTTCAAAACTCGGGTTCTTCCATTTTTATCATTATTTTAAAGACCCGGGTTCCGACTCAGGTTTTTCCTTTTATATATCGTTTGAAGTTTCGAGTTCCGACTCGGACTTCCTATCGGATTCAACCCTCGTGTTGGAACCGATCGTGCCCTTGAACATTCAAGTTTTTCAAAACTCGGGTTCTTCCATTTTTATCATTATTTTAAAGATCCGGGTTCCGACTCGGGTTTTTCCATTTTATATATCTTTTGAAGGTTTGAGTTCCGACTCAGACTTCCTATCGGATTCAACGCTCGTGTTGGAACCGAACGTTCCCTTGAAGATTCGAGTTTTTCAAAACTCGGGTTCTTCCATTTTTATAATTATTTTAAAGATCCGTGTTCCGACTTGGGTTTTTCCTTTTTTGAATTTTTGATCTCCGACTCGGAGTTCCTATCGGATTCAACGCTTGTGTTGGAACCAATCATGCCCTTAAAGATTCAAGTTTTTCAAAACTCGGGTTCTTCCATTTTATCATTAATTTAATAAATCGGGTTCCGACTCGGGTTTTTCCTTTTTATATATCGTTTGAAGTTTTGAGTTCTGACTCGGACTTCCTATCGAATTCAACGCTTGTGTTGGAACCGATCGTGCCCTTGAAGATTCAAGTTTTTCAAAACTCGGGTTCTTCCATTTTTATCATTATTTTAAAGATCCGCGTTCTGTCTCAGGTTTTTCCTTTTTATATATCGTTTGAAGTTTCGAGTTCTGACTCATTCTTCCTATCGGATTCAACGCTTGTGTTGGAGCCGATCGTGCCCTTGAAGATTCGAGTTTTTCAAAACTCGATTTCTTCCATTTTTATCATTATTTTAAAGATCCGGGTTCCGACTCGGGTTTTTCCATTTTATATATCGTTTGAAGTTTAGAGTTCCGACTCGAGCTTCCTATCGAATTCGACGCTCGTGTTGAAACCGATCGTGCCCTTGAAGATTCGAGTTTTTCAAAACTTGGGTTCTTCCATTTTTATCATTATTTTAAAGATCCGGGTTCTGACTCGGGTTTTTCCTTTTTATATATCGTTTGAAGTTTTGAGTTCCGACTCAGACTTCCTATCAGATTCAACGCTCGTGTTGGAACCGAACGTGCCCTTAAAGATTCGAGTTTTTCAAAACTTGGGTTCTTCCATTTTTATCATTATTTTAAAGATTCGGGTTTCGACTCGGGTTTTTCCTTTTTATATATCGTTTGAAGTTTCGAGTTCCGACTCGGACTTCCTATCGGATTCAATGCTCATGTTGGAACCGATCGTGCCCTTGAAGATTCGAGTTTTTCAAAACTCGGGTTCTTCCATTTTTATAATTATTTTAAAGATCCGGGTTCCGAGTCGGGTTTTTCCATTTTATATATCGTTTGAAGTTTTGAGTTCTGACTCAGACTTCCTATCGGATTCAACGCCCGTGTTGGAACTGAACGTGCCCTTGAAGATTCGAGTTTTTCAAAACTCGGGTTCTTCCATTTTTATAATTATTTTAAAGATCCGGGTTTCGACTCGGGTTTTTCCTTTTTTGAAGTTTCGAGTTCCGACTCGGACTTCCTATCGGATTCAACGCTTGTGTTGGAACCGATCGTGCCCTTGAAGATTCAAGTTTTTCAAAACTCGGGTTCTTCCATTTTTATCATTATTTTAAAGATCCGGGTTCTGACTCAGGTTTTTCCTTTTTATATATCGTTTGAAGTTTCGAGTTCCGACTCAGACTTCCTATCGGATTCAACGCTTGTGTTGGAACCGATCGTGCCCTTGAAGATTCGAGTTTTTCAAAACTCGATTTCTTCCATTTTTATCATTATTTTAAAGTTCCGGGTTCCGACCCGGGTTTTTCCATTTTATATATCGTTTGACGTTTCGAGTTCCGACTCGGACTTCATATCGGATTCAACGCTCGTGTTGGAACCGATCGTGCCCTTGAAGATTCGAGTTTTTCAAAACTTGGGTTCTTCCATTTTTATCATTATTTTAAAGATCCGGGTTCTGACTCGGGTTTTTCCTTTTTATATATCGTTTGAAGTTTCGAGTTCCGACTTAGACTTCCTATCGGATTCAACGCTCGTGCTGGAACCGAACGTGCCCTTGAAGATTCGAGTTTTGCAAAACTCGGGTTCTTCCATTTTTATAATTATTTTAAAGATTCGGGTTCCGACTTGGGTTTTTCCTTTTTTGAAGTTTTGAGTTCCGAGTCGGAGTTCCTATCGGATTCAACGCTTGTGTTGGAACCGATCGTGCCCTTGAAGATTCAAGTTTTTCAAAACTCGGGTTCTTCCATTTTTATCATTATTTTAAAGATCCGGGTTCTGACTCAGGTTTTTCCTTTTTATATATCGTTTGAAGTTTCGAGTTCCGACTCAGACTTCCTATCGAATTCAACGCTTGTGTAGGAACCGATCGTGCCCTTGAAGATTCAAGTTTTTCAAAACTCGATTTCTTCCATTTTTATCATTATTTTAAAGATCCGGGTTCCAACCTGGGTTTTTCCATTTTATATATCGTTTGAAGTTTTGAGTTTCGACTCGGACTTCCTATCGCATTCAACGCACTTGTTGGAACCGATCGTGCCCTTGAAGATTCGAGTTTTTCAAAACTCGGGTTCTTCCATTTTTATCATTATTTTAAAGATCCGGGTTCTGACTCGGGTTTTTCCTTTTTATATATCGTTTGAAGTTTCGAGTTCCGACTCAGACTTCCTATCGGATTCAACGCTCGTGTTGGAACCAAACGTGCCCTTGAAGATTCGAGTTTTTCAAAACTCGGGTTCTTCCATTTTTATAATTATTTTAAAGATCCGGGTTCCGACTCGGGTTTTTCCTTTTTTGAAGTTTCGAGTTCCGACTCGGAGTTCCTATCGGATTCAACGCTTGTGTTGGAAACGATCGTGCCCTTCAAGATTCAAGTTTTTCAAAACACGGGTTCTTCCATTTTTATCATTATTTTAAAGATCCGGGTTCTGACTCAGGTTTTTCCTTTTTATATATCATTTGAAGTTTCGAGTTCCGACTCGGACTTCCTATCGGATTCAACGCTTGAGTTGGAACCGATCGTGCCCTTGAAGATTCGAGTTTTTCAAAAATCTGGTTCTTCCATTTTTATCATTATTTTAAAGACCCGGGTTCTGACTCAGTTTTTTCCTTTTTATATATATTGTTTGAAGTTTCGAGTTCCGACTCAGACTTCCTATCGGA
Organism: Nuphar pumila; assembly: GCF_984573655.1. Classification (NCBI taxonomy): domain Eukaryota; kingdom Viridiplantae; phylum Streptophyta; class Magnoliopsida; order Nymphaeales; family Nymphaeaceae; genus Nuphar; species Nuphar pumila. The sequence continues at coordinate 48,511,056 of NC_143257.1, read as the reverse complement.
TTCAACGCTTGTGTTGGAACCGATCGTCCCCTTGAAAATGCAAGTTTTTCAAAACTCGGGTTCTTCCATTTTTATCATTATTTTAAAGATCCGCGTTCTGACTCGGGTTTTTCCTTTTTATATATCGTTTGAAGTTTCAAGTTCCGACTCAGACTTCCTATCGGATTCAACGCTCGTGTTGGAACCGAACGTGCCCTTGAAGATTCGAGTTTTTCAAAACTCGGGTTCTTCCATTTTTATAATTATTTTAAAGATCTGGGTTCCGACTCGGGTTTTTCCTTTTTAGAAGTTTCGAGTTCCAACTCGGAGTTCCGACTCGGAGTTCCTATCGGATTCAACGCTTGTGTTGGAACCGATCGTGCCCTTGAAGATTCAAGTTTTTCAAAACTCGGGTTCTTCCATTTTTATCATTATTTTAAAGATCCGGGTTCTGACTCGGGTTTTTCCTTTTTATATATCATTTGAAGTTTCGAGTTCCGACTCGGACTTCCTATCGGATTCAACGTTTGTGTTGCAACCGATCGTGCCCTTGAAGATTCGAGTTTTTCAAAACTCGATTTCTTCAATTTTTATCATTATTTTAAAGATCTAGGTTCCGACTCGGGTTTTTCTATTTTATATATCGTTTGAAGTTTTGAGTTCCGACTCAGACTTCCTATCGGATTCAACGCTCGTGTTGGAACCGAACATGCACTTGAAGATTCGAGTTTTTCAAAACTCGGGTTCTTCCATTTTTATCATTATTTTAAAGATTCGGCTTCCGACACGGGTTTTTCCATTTTATATATCGTTTGAAGTTTCGAGTTCCGACTCGGACTTCCTATCGGATTCAACGCTCGTGTTGGAACCGAACGTGCCCTTGAAGATTCGAGTTTTTCAAAACTCGGGTTCTTCCATTTTTATAATTATTTTAAAGATCCGGGTTCCGACTCGGGTTTTTCCTTTTTTGAAGTTTCGAGTTCCGACTCGGAGTTCCTATCGGATTCAACACTTGTGTTGGAACCGATCGTGCCCTTGAAGATTCAAGTTTTTCAAAACTCGGGTTCTTCCATTTTTATAATTATTTTAAAGATCCGGGTTCTGACTCGGGTTTTTCCTTTTTATATATCGTTTGAAGTTTCGAGTTCCGACTCGGACTTCCTATCGGATTCAACGCTTGAGTTGGAACCGATCGTGCCCTTGAAGATTCGAGTTTTTCAAAAATCTGGTTCTTCCATTTTTATCATTATTTTAAAGACCCGGGTTCTGACTCAGTTTTTTCCTTTTTATATATATTGTTTGAAGTTTCGAGTTCCGACTCAGACTTCCTATCGGATTCAACGCTCGTGTTGGAACCGAACGTGCCCTTGAAGATTCGAGTTTTTCAAAACTCGGGTTCTTCCATTTTTATAATTATTTTAAAGATTCGGGTTCCGACTCGGGTTTTTCCTTTTTTGAAGTTTCGAGTTCCGACTCGGAGTTCCTATCGGATTCAACGCTTGTGTTGGAACCGATCGTGCCCTTGAAGATTCAAGTTTTTCAAAACTCGGGTTCTTCCATTTTTAACATTATTTTGAAGATCCGGGTTCTGACTCAGATTTTTCCTTTTTATATATCGTTTGAAGTTTCGAGTTCCGACTCAGACTTCCTATCGGATTCAACGCTTGTGTTGGAACCGATCGTACCCTTGAAGATTCAAGTTTTTCAAAACTCGATTTCTTCCATTTTTATCATTATTTTAAAGATCCGGGTTCCGACCCGGGTTTTTCCATTTTATATATCGTTTGAAGTTTCGAGTTCCGACTCGGACTTCCTATTGGATTCAACGCTTTTGTTGGAAGCGATCGTGCCCTTGAAGATTCGAGTTTTTCAAAACTCGGGTTCTTCCATTTTTATCATTTTTTTAAAGATCCGGTTTCTGACTCGGGTTTTTCCTTTTTATATATCGGTTGTAGTTTCGAGTTCCGACTCAAACTTCCTATCGGATTCAACGCTCGTGTTGGAATCGAACGTGCCCTTGAAGATTCGAGTTTTTCAAAACTCGGGTTCTTCCATTTTTATAATTATTTTAAAGATCCGGGTTCCGACTCGGGTTTTTCCTTTTTTGAAGTTTCGAGTTCCGACTCGGAGTTCCTATTGGATTCAACGCTTGTGTTGGAACCGATCGTGCCCTTGAATATTCAAGTTTTTCAAAACTCGGGTTCTTCCATTTTTATCATTATTTTAAAGATCCAGGTTCTGACTCGGGTTTTTCCTTTTTATATATCGTTTGAAGTTTCGCGTTCCGACTCGGACTACCTATCGGATTCAACGCTTGAGTTGGAACCGATCGTGCCCTTGAAGATTCGAGTTTTTCAAAATTCAGGTTATTCCATTTTTATCATTATTTTAAAGAACCGGGTTTCGACTCAGGTTTTTCCTTTTTATATATATCGTTTGAAGTTTCGAGTTCCGACTCAGACTTCCTATCAGATTCAATGATTGTGTTGGAACCGATCGTGCCCTTGAAGAATCGAGTTTTTCAAAACTCGGGTTCTTCCATTTTTATCATTATTCTAAAGATCCGGGTTCTGACTCGGGTTTTTCCTTTTTATATATCGTTTGTAGTTTCAAGTTCCGACTCAGACTTCCTATCGGATTCAATGCTCGTGTTGGAACCGAACGTGCCCTTGAAGATTCGAGTTTTTGAAAACTCGGGATCTTCCATTTTTATAATTATTTTAAAGATCCGGGTTCCGACTCGGGTTTTTCCTTTTTTGAAGTTTCGAGTTCCGACTCGGAGTTCCTATTGGATTCAACGCTTGTGTTGGAACCGATCGTGCCCTTGAAGATTCAAGTTTTTCAAAACTCGGGTTCTTCCATTTTTTTCATTATTTTAAAGATCCAGGTTTTGACTCAGGTTTTTCCTTTTTATATATCGTTTGAAGTTTCGCGTTCCGACTCGGACTACCTATCGGATTCAACGCTTGAGTTGGAACCGATCGTGCCCTTGAAGATTCGAGTTTTTCAAAATTCAGGTTCTTCCATTTTTATCATTATTTTAAAGACCCGAGTTTCGACTCTGGTTTTTCCTTTTTATATATATCGTTTGAAGTTTCGAGTTCCGACTCAGACTTCCTATCGGATTCAAAGCTTGTGTTGGAACCGATCGTGCCCTTGAAGAATCAAGTTTTTCAAAACTCGGGTTCTTCCATTTTTATCATTATTCTAAAAATCCGGGTTCTGACTCAGGTTTTTCCTTTTTATATATCGTTTGTAGTTTCATGTTACGACTCAGACTTCCTATCGGATTCAACGCTCGTGTTGGAACCGAACGTGCCCTTGAAGATTCGAGTTTTTCAAAACTCGGGTTCTTCCATTTTTATAATTATTTTAAAGATCCGAGTTCCGACTCGGGTTTTTCCTTTTTTGAAGTTTCGAGTTCCGACTCGGAGTTCCTATCGGATTCAACGCTTGTGTTGGAACCGATCGTGCCCTTGAAGATTCAAGTTTTTCAAAACTCGGGTTCTTCAATTTTTATAATTATTTTAAAGATCGGGGTTCTGACTCGGGTTTTTCCTTTTTATATATCGTTTGAAGTTTCGAGTTCCGACTCGGACTTCCTATCGGATTCAACGCTTGAGTTGGAACCGATCGTGCCCTTGAAGATTCGAGTTTTTCAAAAATCTGGTTCTTCCATTTTTATCATTATTTTAAAGACCCGGGTTCTGACTCAGTTTTTTCCTTTTTATATATATTGTTTGAAGTTTCGAGTTCCGACTCAGACTTCCTATCGGATTCAACGCTCGTGTTGGAACCAAACGTGCCCTTGAAGATTCGAGTTTTTCAAAACTCGGGTTCTTCCATTTTTATAATTATTTTAAAGATTCGGGTTCCGACTCGGGATTTTCCTTTTTTGAAGTTTCGAGTTCCGACTCGGAGTTCCTATCGGATTCAATGCTTGTGTTGGAACCGATCGTGCCCTTGAAGATTCAAGTTTTTCAAAACTCGGGTTCTTCCATTTTTAACATTATTCCAAAGATCCGGGTTCTGACTCAGGTTTTTCCTTTTTATATATCGTTTGAAGTTTCGAGTTCCGACTCAGACTTCCTATCGGATTCAACGCTTGTGTAGGAACCGATCGTACCCTTGAAGATTCAAGTTTTTCAAAACTCGATTTCTTCCATTTTTATCATTATTTTAAAGATCCGGGTTCCGACCCGGGTTTTTCCATTTTATATATCGTTTGAAGTTTCGAGTTCCGACTCGGACTTCCTATCGGATTCAACGCTCTTGTTGGAACCGATCGTGCCCTTGAAGATTCGAGTTTTTCAAAACTCGGGTTCTTCCATTTTTATCATTTTTTTAAAGATCCGGTTTCTGACTCGGGTTTTTCCTTTTTATATATCGGTTGTAGTTTCGAGTTCCAACTCAAACTTCCTATCGGATTCAACGCTCGTGTTGGAACCGAACGTGCCCTTGAAGATTCGAGTTTTTCAAAACTCGGGTTCTTCCATTTTTATAATTATTTTAAAGATTCGGGTTCCGACTCGGGTTTTTGCTTTTTTGAAGTTGTGAGTTCCGACTCGGAGTTCCTATCGGATTCAACGCTTGTGTAGGAACCGATCGTGCCCTTGAACATTCAAGTTTTTCAAAACTCGGGTTCTTCCATTTTTAACATTATTTTAAAGATCCGGGTTCTGACTCAGTTTTTTCCTTTTTATATATCGTTTGAAGTTTCGAGTTCCGACTCAGACTTCCTATCGGATTCAACGCTTGTGTAGGAACCGATCGTACCCTTGAAGATTCAAGTTTTTCAAAACTCGATTTCTTCCATTTTTATCATTATTTTAAAGATCCGGGTTCCGACCCGGGTTTTTCCATTTTATATATCGTTTGAAGTTTCGAGTTCCGACTCGGACTAACTATCGGATTCAACGCTCTTGTTGGAACCGATCGTGCCCTTGAAGATTCGAGTTTTTCAAAACTCGGGTTCTTCCATTTTTATCATTTTTATAAAGATCCGGTTTCTGACTCGGGTTTTGCCTTTTTATATATCGGTTGTAGTTTCGAGTTCCGACTCAAACTTCCTATCGGATTCAACGCTCGTGTTGGAACCGAACGTGCCCTTGAAGATTCGAGTTTTTCAAAACTCGGGTTCTTCCATTTTTATAATTATTTTAAAGATCTGGGTTCCGACTCGGGTTTTTCCTTTTTTGAAGTTTCGAGTTCCAACTCGGAGTTCCTATTGGATTCAACGCTTGTGTTGGAACCGATCGTGCCCTTGAATATTCAACTTTTTCAAAACTCGAGTTCTTCCATTTTTATCATTATTTTAAAGATCCAGGTTCTGACTCGGGTTTTTCCTTTTTATATATCGTTTGAAGTTTCGCGTTCCGACTCGGACTACCTATCGGATTCAACGCTTGAGTTGGAACCGATCGTGCCCTTGAAGATTCGAGTTTTTCAAAATTCGGGTTATTCCATTTTATCATTATTTTAAAGACCCGGGTTTCGACTCAGGTTTTTCCTTTTTATATTTATCGTTTGAAGTTTCGAGTTCCGACTCAGACTTCCTATCAGATTCAATGATTGTGTTGGAACCGATCGTGCCCTTGAAGAATCGAGTTTTTCAAAACTCGGGTTCTTCCATTTTTATCATTATTCTAAAGATCCGGGTTCTGACTCGGGTTTTTCCTTTTTATATATCGTTTGTAGTTTCAAGTTCCGACTCAGACTTCCTATCGGATTCAACGCTCGTGTTGGAACCGAACGTGCCCTTGAAGATTCGAGTTTTTGAAAGCTCGGGATCTTCCATTTTTATAATTATTTTAAAGATCTGGGTTCCGACTCGGGTTTTTCCTTTTTTGAAGTTTCGAGTTCCGACTCGGAGTTCCTATTGGATTCAACGCTTGTGTTGGAACCGATCGTGCCCTTGAAGATTCAAGTTTTTCAAAACTCGGGTTCTTCCATTTTTTTCATTATTTTAAAGATCCAGGTTTTGACTCAGGTTTTTCCTTTTTATATATCGTTTGAAGTTTCGCGTTCCGACTCGGACTACCTATCGGATTCAACGCTTGAGTTGGAACCGATCGTGCCCTTGAAGATTCGAGTTTTTCAAAATTCGGGTTCTTCTATTTTTATCATTATTTTAAAGACCCGAGTTTCGACTCTGGTTTTTCCTTTTTATATATATCGTTTGAAGTTTCGAGTTCCGACTCAGACTTCCTATCGGATTCAATGCTTGTGTTGGAACCGATCGTGCCCTTGAAGAATCAAGTTTTTCAAAACTCGGGTTCTTCCATTTTTATCATTATTCTAAAAATCCGGGTTCTGACTCAGGTTTTTCCTTTTTATATATCGTTTGTAGTTTCAAGTTCCGACTCAGACTTCCTATCGGATTCAACGCTCGTGTTGGAACCGAACGTGCCCTTGAAGATTCGAGTTTTTCAAAACTCGGGTTCTTCCATTTTTATAATTATTTTAAAGATCCGGGTTCCGACTCGGGTTTTTCCTTTTTTGAAGTTTCGAGTTCCGACTCGGAGTTCCTATCGGATTCAACGCTTGTGTTGGAACCGATCGTGCCCTTGAAGATTCAAGTTTTTCAAAACTCGGGTTCTTCCATTTTTATAATTATTTTAAAGATCCGGGTTCTGACTCGGGTTTTTCCTTTTTATATATCATTTGAAGTTTCGAGTTCCGACTCGGACTTCCTATCGGATTCAACGCTTGAGTTGGAACCGATCGTGCCCTTGAAGATTCGAGTTTTTCAAAAATCTGGTTCTTCCATTTTTATCATTATTTTAAAGACCCGGGTTCTGACTCAGTTTTTTCCTTTTTATATATATTGTTTGAAGTTTCGAGTTCCGACTCAGACTTCCTATCGGATTCAACGCTCGTGTTGGAACCGAACGTGCCCTTGAAGATTCGAGTTTTTCAAAACTCGGGTTCTTCCATTTTTATAATTATTTTAAAGATTCGGGTTCCGACTCGGGTTTTTCCTTTTTTGAAGTTTCGAGTTCCGACTCGGAGTTCGTATCGGATTCAACGCTTGTGTTGGAACCGATTGTGCCCTTGAAGATTCAAGTTTTTCAAAACTCGGGTTCTTCCATTTTTAACATTATTTTAAAGATCCGGGTTCTGACTCAGGATTTTCCTTTTTATATATCGTTTGACGTTTCGAGTTCCGACTCAGACTTCCTATCGGATTCAACGCTTGTGTAGGAACCGATCGTACCCTTGAAGATTCAAGTTTTTCAAAACTCGATTTCTTCCATTTTTATCATTATTTTAAAGATCCGGGTTCCGACCCGGGTTTTTCCATTTTATATATCGTTTGAATATTCGAGTTCCGACTCGGACTTCCTATCGGATTCAACGCTCTTGTTGGAACCGATCGTGCCCTTGAAGATTCGAGTTTTTCAAAACTCGGGTTCTTCCATTTTTATCATTTTTTTAAAGATCCGGTTTCTGACTCGGGTTTTGCCTTTTTATATATCGGTTGTAGTTTCGAGTTCCGACTCAAACTTCCTATCGGATTCAACGCTCGTGTTGGAACCGAACGTGCCCTTGAAGATTCGAGTTTTTCAAAACTCGGGTTCTTCCATTTTTATAATTATTTTAAAGTTCCAGGTTCCGACTCGGGTTTTTCCTTTTTTGAAGTTTCGAGTTCCGACTCGGAGTTCCTATTGGATTCAACGCTTGTGTTGGAACCGATCGTGCCCTTGAATATTCAAGTTTTTCAAAACTCGGGTTCTTCCATTTTTATCATTATTTTAAAGATCCAGGTTCTGACTCGGGTTTTTCCTTTTTATATATCGTTTGAAGTTTCGCGTTCCGACTCGGACTACCTATCGGATTCAACGCTTGAGTTGGAACCGATCGTGCCCTTGAAGATTCGAGTTTTTCAAAATTCGGGTTATTCCATTTTTATCATTATTTTAAAGACCCGGGTTTCGACTCAGGTTTTTCCTTTTTATATATATCGTTTGAAGTTTCGAGTTCCGACTCAGACTTCCTATCAGATTCAATGATTGTGTTGGAACCGATCGTGCCCTTGAAGAATCGAGTTTTTCAAAACTCGGGTTCTTCCATTTTTATCATTATTCTAAAGATCCGGGTTCTGACTCGGGTTTTTCGTTTTTATATATCGTTTGTAGTTTCAAGTTCCGACTCAGACTTCCTATCGGATTCAACGCTCGTGTTGGAACCGAACGTGCCCTTGAAGATTCGAGTTTTTGAAAGCTCGGGATCTTCCATTTTTAGAATTATTTTAAAGATCCGGGTTCCGACTCGGGTTTTTCCTTTTTTGAAGTTTCGAGTTCCGACTCGGAGTTCCTATTGGATTCAACGCTTGTGTTGGAACCGATCGTGCCCTTGAAGATTCAAGTTTTTCAAAACTCGGGTTCTTCCATTTTTTTCATTATTTTAAAGATCCAGGATTTGACTCAGGTTTTTCCTTTTTATATATCGTTTGAAGTTTCGCGTTCCGACTCGGACTACCTATCGGATTCAACGCTTGAGTTGGAACCGATCGTGCCCTTGAAGATTCGAGTTTTTCAAAATTCGGGTTCTTCCATTTTTATCATTATTTTAAAGACCCGAGTTTCGACTCTGGTTTTTCCTTTTTATATATATCGTTTGAAGTTTCGAGTTCCGACTCAGACTTCCTATCGGATTCAATGCTTGTGTTGGAACCGATCGTGCCCTTGAAGAATCAAGTTTTTCAAAACTCGGGTTCTTCCATTTTTATCATTATTCTAAAAATCCGGGTTCTGACTCGGGTTTTTCCTTTTTATATATCGTTTGAAGTTTCAAGTTCCGACTCAGACTTCCTATCGGATTCAACGCTCGTGTTGGAACCGAACGTGCCCTTGAAGATTCGAGTTTTTCAAAACTCGGGTTCTTCCATTTTTATAATTATTTTAAAGATCTGGGTTCCGACTCGGGTTTTTCCTTTTTAGAAGTTTCGAGTTCCAACTCGGAGTTCCGACTCGGAGTTCCTATCGGATTCAACGCTTGTGTTGGAACCGATCGTGCCCTTGAAGATTCAAGTTTTTCAAAACTCGGGTTCTTCCATTTTTATCATTATTTTAAAGATCCGGGTTCTGACTCGGGTTTTTCCTTTTTATATATCATTTGAAGTTTCGAGTTCCGACTCGGACTTCCTATCGGATTCAACGTTTGTGTTGCAACCGATCGTGCCCTTGAAGATTCGAGTTTTTCAAAACTCGATTTCTTCAATTTTTATCATTATTTTAAAGATCTAGGTTCCGACTCGGGTTTTTCTATTTTATATATCGTTTGAAGTTTTGAGTTCCGACTCAGACTTCCTATCGGATTCAACGCTCGTGTTGGAACCGAACATGCACTTGAAGAATCGAGTTTTTCAAAACTCGGGTTCTTCCATTTTTATCATTATTTTAAAGATTCGGCTTCCGACACGGGTTTTTCCATTTTATATATCGTTTGAAGTTTCGAGTTCCGACTCGGACTTCCTATCGGATTCAACGCTCGTGTTGGAACCGAACGTGCCCTTGAAGATTCGAGTTTTTCAAAACTCGGGTTCTTCCATTTTTATAATTATTTTAAAGATCCGGGTTCCGACTCGGGTTTTTCCTTTTTTGAAGTTTCGAGTTCCGACTCGGAGTTCCTATCGGATTCAACACTTGTGTTAGAACCGATCGTGCCCTTGAAGATTCAAGTTTTTCAAAACTCGGGTTCTTCCATTTTTATAATTATTTTAAAGATCCGGGTTCTGACTCGGGTTTTTCCTTTTTATATATCGTTTGAAGTTTCGAGTTCCGACTCGGACTTCCTATCGGATTCAACGCTTGAGTTGGAACCGATCGTGCCCTTGAAGATTCGAGTTTTTCAAAAATCTGGTTCTTCCATTTTTATCATTATTTTAAAGACCCGGGTTCTGACTCAGTTTTTTCCTTTTTATATATATTGTTTGAAGTTTCGAGTTCCGACTCAGACTTCCTATCGGATTCAACGCTCGTGTTGGAACCGAACGTGCCCTTGAAGATTCGAGTTTTTCAAAACTCGGGTTCTTCCATTTTTATAATTATTTTAAAGATTCGGGTTCCGACTCGGGTTTTTCCTTTTTTGAAGTTTCGAGTTCCGACTCGGAGTTCCTATCGGATTCAACGCTTGTGTTGGAACCGATCGTGCCCTTGAAGATTCAAGTTTTTCAAAACTCGGGTTCTTCCATTTTTAACATTATTTTAAAGATCCGGGTTCTGACTCAGATTTTTCCTTTTTATATATCGTTTGAAGTTTCGAGTTCCGACTCAGACTTCCTATCGGATTCAACGCTTGTGTTGGAACCGATCGTACCCTTGAAGATTCAAGTTTTTCAAAACTCGATTTCTTCCATTTTTATCATTATTTTAAAGATCCGGGTTCCGACCCGGGTTTTTCCATTTTATATATCGTTTGAAGTTTCGAGTTCCGACTCGGACTTCCTATTGGATTCAACGCTTTTGTTGGAAGCGATCGTGCCCTTGAAGATTCGAGTTTTTCAAAACTCGGGTTCTTCCATTTTTATCATTTTTTTAAAGATCCGGTTTCTGACTCGGGTTTTTCCTTTTTATATATCGGTTGTAGTTTCGAGTTCCGACTCAAACTTCCTATCGGATTCAACGCTCGTGTTGGAATCGAACGTGCCCTTGAAGATTCGAGTTTTTCAAAACTCGGGTTCTTCCATTTTTATAATTTTTTTAAAGATCCGGGTTCCGACTCGGGTTTTTCCTTTTTTGAAGTTTCGAGTTCCGACTCGGAGTTCCTATTGGATTCAACGCTTGTGTTGGAACCGATCGTGCCCTTGAATATTCAAGTTTTTCAAAACTCGGGTTCTTCCATTTTTATCATTATTTTAAAGATCCAGGTTCTGACTCGGGTTTTTCCTTTTTATATATCGTTTGAAGTTTCGCGTTCCGACTCGGACTACCTATCGGATTCAACGCTTGAGTTGGAACCGATCGTGCCCTTGAAGATTCGAGTTTTTCAAAATTCAGGTTATTCCATTTTTATCATTATTTTAAAGAACCGGGTTTCGACTCAGGTTTTTCCTTTTTATATATATCGTTTGAAGTTTCGAGTTCCGACTCAGACTTCCTATCAGATTCAATGATTGTGTTGGAACCGATCGTGCCCTTGAAGACTTGAGTTTTTCAAAACTCGGGTTCTTCCATTTTTATCATTATTCTAAAGATCCGGGTTCTGACTCGGGTTTTTCCTTTTTATATATCGTTTGAAGTTTCAAGTTCCGACTCAGACTTCCTATCGGATTCAACGCTCGTGTTGGAACCGAACGTGCCCTTGAAGATTCGAGTTTTTCAAAACTCGGGTTCTTCCATTTTTATAATTATTTTAAAGATCTGGGTTCCGACTCGGGTTTTTCCTTTTTAGAAGTTTCGAGTTCCAACTCGGAGTTCCGACTCGGAGTTCCTATCGGATTCAACGCTTGTGTTGGAACCGATCGTGCCCTTGAAGATTCAAGTTTTTCAAAACTCGGGTTCTTCCATTTTTATCATTATTTTAAAGATCCGGGTTCTGACTCGGGTTTTTCCTTTTTATATATCATTTGAAGTTTCGAGTTCCGACTCGGACTTCCTATCGGATTCAACGTTTGTGTTGCAACCGATCGTGCCCTTGAAGATTCGAGTTTTTCAAAACTCGATTTCTTCAATTTTTATCATTATTTTAAAGATCTAGGTTCCGACTCGGGTTTTTCTATTTTATATATCGTTTGAAGTTTTGAGTTCCGACTCAGACTTCCTATCGGATTCAACGCTCGTGTTGGAACCGAACATGCACTTGAAGAATCGAGTTTTTCAAAACTCGGGTTCTTCCATTTTTATCATTATTTTAAAGATTCGGCTTCCGACACGGGTTTTTCCATTTTATATATCGTTTGAAGTTTCGAGTTCCGACTCGGACTTCCTATCGGATTCAACGCTCGTGTTGGAACCGAACGTGCCCTTGAAGATTCGAGTTTTTCAAAACTCGGGTTCTTCCATTTTTATAATTATTTTAAAGATCCGGGTTCCGACTCGGGTTTTTCCTTTTTTGAAGTTTCGAGTTCCGACTCGGAGTTCCTATCGGATTCAACACTTGTGTTAGAACCGATCGTGCCCTTGAAGATTCAAGTTTTTCAAAACTCGGGTTCTTCCATTTTTATAATTATTTTAAAGATCCGGGTTCTGACTCGGGTTTTTCCTTTTTATATATCGTTTGAAGTTTCGAGTTCCGACTCGGACTTCCTATCGGATTCAACGCTTGAGTTGGAACCGATCGTGCCCTTGAAGATTCGAGTTTTTCAAAAATCTGGTTCTTCCATTTTTATCATTATTTTAAAGACCCGGGTTCTGACTCAGTTTTTTCCTTTTTATATATATTGTTTGAAGTTTCGAGTTCCGACTCAGACTTCCTATCGGATTCAACGCTCGTGTTGGAACCGAACGTGCCCTTGAAGATTCGAGTTTTTCAAAACTCGGGTTCTTCCATTTTTATAATTATTTTAAAGATTCGGGTTCCGACTCGGGTTTTTCCTTTTTTGAAGTTTCGAGTTCCGACTCGGAGTTCCTATCGGATTCAACGCTTGTGTTGGAACCGATCGTGCCCTTGAAGATTCAAGTTTTTCAAAACTCGGGTTCTTCCATTTTTAACATTATTTTAAAGATCCGGGTTCTGACTCAGATTTTTCCTTTTTATATATCGTTTGAAGTTTCGAGTTCCGACTCAGACTTCCTATCGGATTCAACGCTTGTGTTGGAACCGATCGTACCCTTGAAGATTCAAGTTTTTCAAAACTCGATTTCTTCCATTTTTATCATTATTTTAAAGATCCGGGTTCCGACCCGGGTTTTTCCATTTTATATATCGTTTGAAGTTTCGAGTTCCGACTCGGACTTCCTATTGGATTCAACGCTTTTGTTGGAAGCGATCGTGCCCTTGAAGATTCGAGTTTTTCAAAACTCGGGTTCTTCCATTTTTATCATTTTTTTAAAGATCCGGTTTCTGACTCGGGTTTTTCCTTTTTATATATCGGTTGTAGTTTCGAGTTCCGACTCAAACTTCCTATCGGATTCAACGCTCGTGTTGGAATCGAACGTGCCCTTGAAGATTCGAGTTTTTCAAAACTCGGGTTCTTCCATTTTTATAATTTTTTTAAAGATCCGGGTTCCGACTCGGGTTTTTCCTTTTTTGAAGTTTCGAGTTCCGACTCGGAGTTCCTATTGGATTCAACGCTTGTGTTGGAACCGATCGTGCCCTTGAATATTCAAGTTTTTCAAAACTCGGGTTCTTCCATTTTTATCATTATTTTAAAGATCCAGGTTCTGACTCGGGTTTTTCCTTTTTATATATCGTTTGAAGTTTCGCGTTCCGACTCGGACTACCTATCGGATTCAACGCTTGAGTTGGAACCGATCGTGCCCTTGAAGATTCGAGTTTTTCAAAATTCAGGTTATTCCATTTTTATCATTATTTTAAAGAACCGGGTTTCGACTCAGGTTTTTCCTTTTTATATATATCGTTTGAAGTTTCGAGTTCCGACTCAGACTTCCTATCAGATTCAATGATTGTGTTGGAACCGATCGTGCCCTTGAAGACTTGAGTTTTTCAAAACTCGGGTTCTTCCATTTTTATCATTATTCTAAAGATCCGGGTTCTGACTCGGGTTTTTCCTTTTTATATATCGTTTGTAGTTTCAAGTTCCGACTCAGACTTCCTATCGGATTCAATGCTCGTGTTGGAACCGAACGTGCCCTTGAAGATTCGAGTTTTTGAAAACTCGGGATCTTCCATTTTTATAATTATTTTAAAGATCCGGGTTCCGACTCGGGTTTTTCCTTTTTTGAAGTTTCGAGTTCCGACTCGGAGTTCCTATTGGATTCAACGCTTGTGTTGGAACCGATCGTGCCCTTGAAGATTCAAGTTTTTCAAAACTCGGGTTCTTCCATTTTTTTCATTATTTTAAAGATCCAGGTTTTGACTCAGGTTTTTCCTTTTTATATATCGTTTGAAGTTTCGCGTTCCGACTCGGACTACCTATCGGATTCAACGCTTGAGTTGGAACCGATCGTGCCCTTGAAGATTCGAGTTTTTCAAAATTCGGGTTCTTCCATTTTTATCATTATTTTAAAGACCCGAGTTTCGACTCTGGTTTTTCCTTTTTATATATATCGTTTGAAGTTTCGAGTTCCGACTCAGACTTCCTATCGGATTCAAAGCTTGTGTTGGAACCGATCGTGCCCTTGAAGAATCAAGTTTTTCAAAACTCGGGTTCTTCCATTTTTATCATTATTCTAAAAATCCGGGTTCTGACTCAGGTTTTTCCTTTTTATATATCGTTTGTAGTTTCATGTTACGACTCAGACTTCCTATCGGATTCAACGCTCGTGTTGGAACCGAACGTGCCCTTGAAGATTCGAGTTTTTCAAAACTCGGGTTCTTCCATTTTTATAATTATTTTAAAGATCCGAGTTCCGACTCGGGTTTTTCCTTTTTTGAAGTTTCGAGTTCCGACTCGGAGTTCCTATCGGATTCAACGCTTGTGTTGGAACCGATCGTGCCCTTGAAGATTCAAGTTTTTCAAAACTCGGGTTCTTCAATTTTTATAATTATTTTAAAGATCGGGGTTCTGACTCGGGTTTTTCCTTTTTATATATCGTTTGAAGTTTCGAGTTCCGACTCGGACTTCCTATCGGATTCAACGCTTGAGTTGGAACCGATCGTGCCCTTGAAGATTCGAGTTTTTCAAAAATCTGGTTCTTCCATTTTTATCATTATTTTAAAGACCCGGGTTCTGACTCAGTTTTTTCCTTTTTATATATATTGTTTGAAGTTTCGAGTTCCGACTCAGACTTCCTATCGGATTCAACGCTCGTGTTGGAACCAAACGTGCCCTTGAAGATTCGAGTTTTTCAAAACTCGGGTTCTTCCATTTTTATAATTATTTTAAAGATTCGGGTTCCGACTCGGGATTTTCCTTTTTTGAAGTTTCGAGTTCCGACTCGGAGTTCCTATCGGATTCAATGCTTGTGTTGGAACCGATCGTGCCCTTGAAGATTCAAGTTTTTCAAAACTCGGGTTCTTCCATTTTTAACATTATTTCAAAGATCCGGGTTCTGACTCAGGTTTTTCCTTTTTATATATCGTTTGAAGTTTCGAGTTCCGACTCAGACTTCCTATCGGATTCAACGCTTGTGTAGGAACCGATCGTACCCTTGAAGATTCAAGTTTTTCAAAACTCGATTTCTTCCATTTTTATCATTATTTTAAAGATCCGGGTTCCGACCCGGGTTTTTCCATTTTATATATCGTTTGAAGTTTCGAGTTCCGACTCGGACTTCCTATCGGATTCAACGCTCTTGTTGGAACCGATCGTGCCCTTGAAGATTCGAGTTTTTCAAAACTCGGGTTCTTCCATTTTTATCATTTTTTTAAAGATCCGGTTTCTGACTCGGGTTTTTCCTTTTTATATATCGGTTGTAGTTTCGAGTTCCAACTCAAACTTCCTATCGGATTCAACGCTCGTGTTGGAACCGAACGTGCCCTTGAAGATTCGAGTTTTTCAAAACTCGGGTTCTTCCATTTTTATAATTATTTTAAAGATTCGGGTTCCGACTCGGGTTTTTGCTTTTTTGAAGTTGTGAGTTCCGACTCGGAGTTCCTATCGGATTCAACTCTTGTGTAGGAACCGATCGTGCCCTTGAACATTCAAGTTTTTCAAAACTCGGGTTCTTCCATTTTTAACATTATTTTAAAGATCCGGGTTCTGACTCAGTTTTTTCCTTTTTATATATCGTTTGAAGTTTCGAGTTCCGACTCAGACTTCCTATCGGATTCAACGCTTGTGTAGGAACCGATCGTACCCTTGAAGATTCAAGTTTTTCAAAACTCGATTTCTTCCATTTTTATCATTATTTTAAAGATCCGGGTTCCGACCCGGGTTTTTCCATTTTATATATCGTTTGAAGTTTCGAGTTCCGACTCGGACTAACTATCGGATTCAACGCTCTTGTTGGAACCGATCGTGCCCTTGAAGATTCGAGTTTTTCAAAACTCGGGTTCTTCCATTTTTATCATTTTTATAAAGATCCGGTTTCTGACTCGGGTTTTGCCTTTTTATATATCGGTTGTAGTTTCGAGTTCCGACTCAAACTTCCTATCGGATTCAACGCTCGTGTTGGAACCGAACGTGCCCTTGAAGATTCGAGTTTTTCAAAACTCGGGTTCTTCCATTTTTATAATTATTTTAAAGATCTGGGTTCCGACTCGGGTTTTTCCTTTTTTGAAGTTTCGAGTTCCAACTCGGAGTTCCTATTGGATTCAACGCTTGTGTTGGAACCGATCGTGCCCTTGAATATTCAAGTTTTTCAAAACTCGAGTTCTTCCATTTTTATCATTATTTTAAAGATCCAGGTTCTGACTCGGGTTTTTCCTTTTTATATATCGTTTGAAGTTTCGCGTTCCGACTCGGACTACCTATCGGATTCAACGCTTGAGTTGGAACCGATCGTGCCCTTGAAGATTCGAGTTTTTCAAAATTCGGGTTATTCCATTTTATCATTATTTTAAAGACCCGGGTTTCGACTCAGGTTTTTCCTTTTTATATTTATCGTTTGAAGTTTCGAGTTCCGACTCAGACTTCCTATCAGATTCAATGATTGTGTTGGAACCGATCGTGCCCTTGAAGAATCGAGTTTTTCAAAACTCGGGTTCTTCCATTTTTATCATTATTCTAAAGATCCGGGTTCTGACTCGGGTTTTTCCTTTTTATATATCGTTTGTAGTTTCAAGTTCCGACTCAGACTTCCTATCGGATTCAACGCTCGTGTTGGAACCGAACGTGCCCTTGAAGATTCGAGTTTTTGAAAGCTCGGGATCTTCCATTTTTATAATTATTTTAAAGATCTGGGTTCCGACTCGGGTTTTTCCTTTTTTGAAGTTTCGAGTTCCGACTCGGAGTTCCTATTGGATTCAACGCTTGTGTTGGAACCGATCGTGCCCTTGAAGATTCAAGTTTTTCAAAACTCGGGTTCTTCCATTTTTTTCATTATTTTAAAGATCCAGGTTTTGACTCAGGTTTTTCCTTTTTATATATCGTTTGAAGTTTCGCGTTCCGACTCGGACTACCTATCGGATTCAACGCTTGAGTTGGAACCGATCGTGCCCTTGAAGATTCGAGTTTTTCAAAATTCGGGTTCTTCCATTTTTATCATTATTTTAAAGACCCGAGTTTCGACTCTGGTTTTTCCTTTTTATATATATCGTTTGAAGTTTCGAGTTCCGACTCAGACTTCCTATCGGATTCAATGCTTGTGTTGGAACCGATCGTGCCCTTGAAGAATCAAGTTTTTCAAAACTCGGGTTCTTCCATTTTTATCATTATTCTAAAAATCCGGGTTCTGACTCAGGTTTTTCCTTTTTATATATCGTTTGTAGTTTCAAGTTCCGACTCAGACTTCCTATCGGATTCAACGCTCGTGTTGGAACCGAACGTGCCCTTGAAGATTCGAGTTTTTCAAAACTCGGGTTCTTCCATTTTTATAATTATTTTAAAGATCCGGGTTCCGACTCGGGTTTTTCCTTTTTTGAAGTTTCGAGTTCCGACTCGGAGTTCCTATCGGATTCAACGCTTGTGTTGGAACCGATCGTGCCCTTGAAGATTCAAGTTTTTCAAAACTCGGGTTCTTCCATTTTTATAATTATTTTAAAGATCCGGGTTCTGACTCGGGTTTTTCCTTTTTATATATCATTTGAAGTTTCGAGTTCCGACTCGGACTTCCTATCGGATTCAACGCTTGAGTTGGAACCGATCGTGCCCTTGAAGATTCGAGTTTTTCAAAAATCTGGTTCTTCCATTTTTATCATTATTTTAAAGACCCGGGTTCTGACTCAGTTTTTTCCTTTTTATATATATTGTTTGAAGTTTCGAGTTCCGACTCAGACTTCCTATCGGATTCAACGCTCGTGTTGGAACCGAACGTGCCCTTGAAGATTCGAGTTTTTCAAAACTCGGGTTCTTCCATTTTTATAATTATTTTAAAGATTCGGGTTCCGACTCGTGTTTTTCCTTTTTTGAAGTTTCGAGTTCCGACTCGGAGTTCGTATCGGATTCAACGCTTGTGTTGGAACCGATTGTGCCCTTGAAGATTCAAGTTTTTCAAAACTCGGGTTCTTCCATTTTTAACATTATTTTAAAGATCCGGGTTCTGACTCAGGATTTTCCTTTTTATATATCGTTTGAAGTTTCGAGTTCCGACTCAGACTTCCTATCGGATTCAACGCTTGTGTAGGAACCGATCGTACCCTTGAAGATTCAAGTTTTTCAAAACTCGATTTCTTCCATTTTTATCATTATTTTAAAGATCCGGGTTCCGACCCGGGTTTTTCCATTTTATATATCGTTTGAATATTCGAGTTCCGACTCGGACTTCCTATCGGATTCAACGCTCTTGTTGGAACCGATCGTGCCCTTGAAGATTCGAGTTTTTCAAAACTCGGGTTCTTCCATTTTTATCATTTTTTTAAAGATCCGGTTTCTGACTCGGGTTTTGCCTTTTTATATATCGGTTGTAGTTTCGAGTTCCGACTCAAACTTCCTATCGGATTCAACGCTCGTGTTGGAACCGAACGTGCCCTTGAAGATTCGAGTTTTTCAAAACTCGGGTTCTTCCATTTTTATAATTATTTTAAAGTTCCAGGTTCCGACTCGGGTTTTTCCTTTTTTGAAGTTTCGAGTTCCGACTCGGAGTTCCTATTGGATTCAACGCTTGTGTTGGAACCGATCGTGCCCTTGAATATTCAAGTTTTTCAAAACTCGGGTTCTTCCATTTTTATCATTATTTTAAAGATCCAGGTTCTGACTCGGGTTTTTCCTTTTTATATATCGTTTGAAGTTTCGCGTTCCGACTCGGACTACCTATCGGATTCAACGCTTGAGTTGGAACCGATCGTGCCCTTGAAGATTCGAGTTTTTCAAAATTCGGGTTATTCCATTTTTATCATTATTTTAAAGACCCGGGTTTCGACTCAGGTTTTTCCTTTTTATATATATCGTTTGAAGTTTCGAGTTCCGACTCAGACTTCCTATCAGATTCAATGATTGTGTTGGAACCGATCGTGCCCTTGAAGAATCGAGTTTTTCAAAACTCGGGTTCTTCCATTTTTATCATTATTCTAAAGATCCGGGTTCTGACTCGGGTTTTTCGTTTTTATATATCGTTTGTAGTTTCAAGTTCCGACTCAGACTTCCTATCGGATTCAACGCTCGTGTTGGAACCGAACGTGCCCTTGAAGATTCGAGTTTTTGAAAGCTCGGGATCTTCCATTTTTAGAATTATTTTAAAGATCCGGGTTCCGACTCGGGTTTTTCCTTTTTTGAAGTTTCGAGTTCCGACTCGGAGTTCCTATTGGATTCAACGCTTGTGTTGGAACCGATCGTGCCCTTGAAGATTCAAGTTTTTCAAAACTCGGGTTCTTCCATTTTTTTCATTATTTTAAAGATCCAGGATTTGACTCAGGTTTTTCCTTTTTATATATCGTTTGAAGTTTCGCGTTCCGACTCGGACTACCTATCGGATTCAACGCTTGAGTTGGAACCGATCGTGCCCTTGAAGATTCGAGTTTTTCAAAATTCGGGTTATTCCATTTTATCATTATTTTAAAGACCCGGGTTTCGACTCAGGTTTTTCCTTTTTATATTTATCGTTTGAAGTTTCGAGTTCCGACTCAGACTTCCTATCAGATTCAATGATTGTGTTGGAACCGATCGTGCCCTTGAAGAATCGAGTTTTTCAAAACTCGGGTTCTTCCATTTTTATCATTATTCTAAAGATCCGGGTTCTGACTCGGGTTTTTCCTTTTTATATATCGTTTGTAGTTTCAAGTTCCGACTCAGACTTCCTATCGGATTCAACGCTCGTGTTGGAACCGAACGTGCCCTTGAAGATTCGAGTTTTTGAAAGCTCGGGATCTTCCATTTTTATAATTATTTTAAAGATCTGGGTTCCGACTCGGGTTTTTCCTTTTTTGAAGTTTCGAGTTCCGACTCGGAGTTCCTATTGGATTCAACGCTTGTGTTGGAACCGATCGTGCCCTTGAAGATTCAAGTTTTTCAAAACTCGGGTTCTTCCATTTTTTTCATTATTTTAAAGATCCAGGTTTTGACTCAGGTTTTTCCTTTTTATATATCGTTTGAAGTTTCGCGTTCCGACTCGGACTACCTATCGGATTCAACGCTTGAGTTGGAACCGATCGTGCCCTTGAAGATTCGAGTTTTTCAAAATTCGGGTTCTTCCATTTTTATCATTATTTTAAAGACCCGAGTTTCGACTCTGGTTTTTCCTTTTTATATATATCGTTTGAAGTTTCGAGTTCCGACTCAGACTTCCTATCGGATTCAATGCTTGTGTTGGAACCGATCGTGCCCTTGAAGAATCAAGTTTTTCAAAACTCGGGTTCTTCCATTTTTATCATTATTCTAAAAATCCGGGTTCTGACTCAGGTTTTTCCTTTTTATATATCGTTTGTAGTTTCAAGTTCCGACTCAGACTTCCTATCGGATTCAACGCTCGTGTTGGAACCGAACGTGCCCTTGAAGATTCGAGTTTTTCAAAACTCGGGTTCTTCCATTTTTATAATTATTTTAAAGATCCGGGTTCCGACTCGGGTTTTTCCTTTTTTGAAGTTTCGAGTTCCGACTCGGAGTTCCTATCGGATTCAACGCTTGTGTTGGAACCGATCGTGCCCTTGAAGATTCAAGTTTTTCAAAACTCGGGTTCTTCCATTTTTATAATTATTTTAAAGATCCGGGTTCTGACTCGGGTTTTTCCTTTTTATATATCATTTGAAGTTTCGAGTTCCGACTCGGACTTCCTATCGGATTCAACGCTTGAGTTGGAACCGATCGTGCCCTTGAAGATTCGAGTTTTTCAAAAATCTGGTTCTTCCATTTTTATCATTATTTTAAAGACCCGGGTTCTGACTCAGTTTTTTCCTTTTTATATATATTGTTTGAAGTTTCGAGTTCCGACTCAGACTTCCTATCGGATTCAACGCTCGTGTTGGAACCGAACGTGCCCTTGAAGATTCGAGTTTTTCAAAACTCGGGTTCTTCCATTTTTATAATTATTTTAAAGATTCGGGTTCCGACTCGGGTTTTTCCTTTTTTGAAGTTTCGAGTTCCGACTCGGAGTTCGTATCGGATTCAACGCTTGTGTTGGAACCGATTGTGCCCTTGAAGATTCAAGTTTTTCAAAACTCGGGTTCTTCCATTTTTAACATTATTTTAAAGATCCGGGTTCTGACTCAGGATTTTCCTTTTTATATATCGTTTGAAGTTTCGAGTTCCGACTCAGACTTCCTATCGGATTCAACGCTTGTGTAGGAACCGATCGTACCCTTGAAGATTCAAGTTTTTCAAAACTCGATTTCTTCCATTTTTATCATTATTTTAAAGATCCGGGTTCCGACCCGGGTTTTTCCATTTTATATATCGTTTGAATATTCGAGTTCCGACTCGGACTTCCTATCGGATTCAACGCTCTTGTTGGAACCGATCGTGCCCTTGAAGATTCGAGTTTTTCAAAACTCGGGTTCTTCCATTTTTATCATTTTTTTAAAGATCCGGTTTCTGACTCGGGTTTTGCCTTTTTATATATCGGTTGTAGTTTCGAGTTCCGACTCAAACTTCCTATCGGATTCAACGCTCGTGTTGGAACCGAACGTGCCCTTGAAGATTCGAGTTTTTCAAAACTCGGGTTCTTCCATTTTTATAATTATTTTAAAGTTCCAGGTTCCGACTCGGGTTTTTCCTTTTTTGAAGTTTCGAGTTCCGACTCGGAGTTCCTATTGGATTCAACGCTTGTGTTGGAACCGATCGTGCCCTTGAATATTCAAGTTTTTCAAAACTCGGGTTCTTCCATTTTTATCATTATTTTAAAGATCCAGGTTCTGACTCGGGTTTTTCCTTTTTATATATCGTTTGAAGTTTCGCGTTCCGACTCGGACTACCTATCGGATTCAACGCTTGAGTTGGAACCGATCGTGCCCTTGAAGATTCGAGTTTTTCAAAATTCGGGTTATTCCATTTTTATCATTATTTTAAAGACCCGGGTTTCGACTCAGGTTTTTCCTTTTTATATATATCGTTTGAAGTTTCGAGTTCCGACTCAGACTTCCTATCAGATTCAATGATTGTGTTGGAACCGATCGTGCCCTTGAAGAATCGAGTTTTTCAAAACTCGGGTTCTTCCATTTTTATCATTATTCTAAAGATCCAGGTTCTGACTCGGGTTTTTCCTTTTTATATATCGTTTGTAGTTTCAAGTTCCGACTCAGACTTCCTATCGGATTCAACGCTCGTGTTGGAACCGAACGTGCCCTTGAAGATTCGAGTTTTTGAAAGCTCGGGATCTTCCATTTTTAGAATTATTTTAAAGATCCGGGTTCCGACTCGGGTTTTTCCTTTTTTGAAGTTTCGAGTTCCGACTCGGAGTTCCTATTGGATTCAACGCTTGTGTTGGAACCGATCGTGCCCTTGAAGATTCAAGTTTTTCAAAACTCGGGTTCTTCCATTTTTTTCATTATTTTAAAGATCCAGGATTTGACTCAGGTTTTTCCTTTTTATATATCGTTTGAAGTTTCGCGTTCCGACTCGGACTACCTATCGGATTCAACGCTTGAGTTGGAACCGATCGTGCCCTTGAAGATTCGAGTTTTTCAAAATTCGGGTTCTTCCATTTTTATCATTATTTTAAAGACCCGAGTTTCGACTCTGGTTTTTCCTTTTTATATATATCGTTTGAAGTTTCGAGTTCCGACTCAGACTTCCTATCGGATTCAATGCTTGTGTTGGAACCGATCGTGCCCTTGAAGAATCAAGTTTTTCAAAACTCGGGTTCTTCCATTTTTATCATTATTCTAAAAATCCGGGTTCTGACTCGGGTTTTTCCTTTTTATATATCGTTTGTAATTTCAAGTTCCGACTCAGACTTCCTATCGGATTCAACGTTCGTGTTGGAACCCAACGTGCCCTTGAAGATTCGAGTTTTTCAAAACTCGGGTTCTTCCATTTTTATAATTATTTTAAAGATCCGGGTTCCGACTCAGGTTTTTCCTTTTTTGAAGTTTCGAGTTCCGACTCGGAGTTCCTATCGGATTCAACGCTTGTGTTGGAACCGAACGTGCCCTTGAAGATTCAAGTTTTTCAAAACTCGGGTTCTTCCATTTTTATAATTTTTTTAAAGATCCGGGTTCTGACTCGGGTTTTTCCTTTTTATATATCGTTTGAAGTTTCGAGTTCCTACTCGGACTTCCTATCGGATTCAACGCTTGAGTTGGAACCGATCGTGCCCTTGAAGATTCGAGTTTTTCAAAAATCTGGTTGTTCCATTTTTATCATTATTTTAAAGACCCGGGTTCTGACTCAGTTTTTTCCTTTTTATATATATTGTTTGAAGTTTCGAGTTCCGACTCAGACTTCCTATTGGATTCAACGCTCGTGTAGGAACCGAACGTGCCCTTGAAGATTCGAGTTTTTCAAAACTCGGGTTCTTCCATTTTTATAATTATTTTAAAGATTCGGGTTCCGACTCGGGTTTTTCCTTTTTTGAAGTTTCGAGTTCCGACTCGGAGTTCCTATCGGATTCAACGCTTGTGTTGGAATCGATCGTGCCCTTGAAGATTCAAGTTTTTCAAAACTCGGGTTCTTCCATTTTTAACATTATTTTAAAGATCCGGGTTCTGACTCAGGTTTTTC
The DNA here is from genome assembly GCF_984573655.1 of Nuphar pumila. Lineage (NCBI taxonomy): Eukaryota > Viridiplantae > Streptophyta > Magnoliopsida > Nymphaeales > Nymphaeaceae > Nuphar > Nuphar pumila. Next base: position 48,487,322 of record NC_143257.1, on the reverse strand, counting down.
CTTTTTATATATCGTTTGAAGTTTCGAGTTCCGACTCAGACTTCCTATCGGATTCAACGCTTGTGTAGGAACCGATCGTACCCTTGAAGATTCAAGTTTTTCAAAACTCGATTTCTTCCATTTTTATCATTATTTTAAAGATCCGAGTTCCGACCTTGGTTTTTCCATTTTATATATCGTTTGAAGTTGTGAGTTCCGACTCGGACTTCCTATCGGATTCAACGCTCTTGTTGAAACCGATTGTGCCCTTGAAGATTCGAGTTTTTCAAAACTCGGGTTCTTCCATTTTTATCATTTTTTTAAAGATCCGGTTTCTGACTCGGGTGATTCCTTTTTATATATCGGTTGTAGTTTCGAGTTCCGACTCAAACTTCCTATCGGATTCAACGCTCGTGTTGGAACCGAACGTGCCCTTGAAGATTCGAGTTTTTCAAAACTCGGGTTCTTCCATTTTTATAATTATTTTAAAGATCCGGGTTCCGACTCGGGTTTTTCCTTTTTTGAAGTTTTGAGTTCCGACTCGGAGTTCCTATTGGATTCAACGCTTGTGTTGGAACCGATCGTGACCTTGAATATTCAAGTTTTTCAAAACTCGGGTTCTTCCATTTTTATCATTATTTTAAAGATCCAGGTTCTGACTCGGGTTTTTCTTTTTTATATATCGTTTGAAGTTTCGCGTTCCGACTCGAACTACCTATCGGATTCAATGCTTGAGTTGGAACCGATCGTGCCCTTGAAGATTCGAGTTTTTCAAAATTCGGGTTATTCCATTTTTATCATTATTTTAAAGACCCGGGTTTCGACTCAGGTTTTTCCTTTTTATATATATCGTTTGAAGTTTCGAGTTCCGACTCAGACTTCCTATCGGATTCAATGATTGTGTTGGAACCGATCGTGCCCTTGAAGAATCAAGTTTTTCAAAACTCGGGTTCTCCATTTTTATCATTATTCTAAAGATCCGGGTTCTGACTCGGGTTTTTCCTTTTTATATATCGTATGTAGTTTCAAGTTCCGACTCAGACTTCTTATCGGATTCAACGCTCGTGTTGGAACCGAACGTGCCCTTGAAGATTCGAGTTTTTGAAAACTCGGGTTCTTCCATTTTTATAATTATTTTAATGATCCGGGTTCCGACTCGGGTTTTTCCTTTTTTGAAGTTTCGAGTTCCGACTCGGAGTTCCTATTGGATTCAACGCTTGTGTTGGAACCGATCGTGCCCTTGAAGATTCAAGTTTTTCAAAACTCGGGTTCTTCCATTTTTATCATTATTTTAAAGATCCAGGTTTTGACTCAGGTTTTTCCTTTTTATATATCGTTTGAAGTTTCGCGTTCCGACTCGGACTACCTATCGGATTCAACGCTTGAGTTAGAACCGATTGTGCCCTTGAAGATTCGAGTTTTTCAAAATTCGGGTTCTTCCATTTTTATCATTATTTTAAAGACCCGAGTTTCGACTCTGGTTTTTCCTTTTTATAATCGTTTGAAGTTTCGAGTTCCGACTCAGACTTCCTATCGGATTCAATGCTTGTGTTGGAACCGATCGTGCCCTTGAAGAATCAAGTTTTTCAAAACTCGGGTTCTTCCATTTTTATCATTATTCTAAAGATCCGGGTTCTGACTCGGGTTTTTCCTTTTTTGAAGTTTCGAGTTCCGACTCGGAGTTCCTATCGGATTCAACGCTTGTGTTGGAACCGATCGTGCCCTTGAAGATTCAAGTTTTTCAAAACTCGGGTTCTTCCATTTTTATCATTATTTTAAAGATCCGGGTTCTCACTCGGGTTTTTCCTTTTTATATATCGTTTAAAGTTTCGAGTTCCGACTCGGACTTCCTATCGGATTCAATGCTTGTGTTGAAACCGATCGTGCCCTTGAAGATTCGAGTTTTTCAAAACTCGATTTCTTCCATTTTTATCATTATTTTAAAGATCCGGGTTCCGACCCGGGTTTTTCCATTTTATATATCGTTGGATGTTTCGAGTTCCGACTCGGACTTCCTATCGGATTCAACGCTCGTGTTGTACCGATCGTGCCCTTGAAGATTCAAGTTTTTCAAAACTCAGGTTCTTCCATTTTTATCATTATTTTAAAGACCCGGGTTCCGACTCGGGTTTTTCCTTTTTATATATCGTTTGAAGTTTCGAGTTCCGACTCGGACTTCCTATCGGATTCAACGCTCGTGTTTGAACTGATCGTGCCTTTGAACATTCGAGTTTTTCAAAACTCGGGTTCTTCCATTTTTATCATTATTTTAAAGATCCGGGTTCCGACTCGGGTTTTTCCATTTTATATATCGTTTGAAGTTTTGAGTTCCGACTCAGACTTCCTATCGGATTCAACGCTCGTGTTAGAACCGAACGTTCCCTTGAAGATTTGAATTTTTCAAAACTCGGGTTCTTCCATTTTTATAATTATTTTAAAGATCCATGTTTCGACTCGGGTTTTTTCTTTTTTGAAGTTTGGAGTTCCGACTCGGAGTTCCTATCGGATTCAACGCTTGTGTTGGAACCGATCATGCCCTAGAAGATTCAAGTTTTTCAAAACTCGGGTTCTTCCATTTTTATCATTATTTTAAAGAATCGGGTTCCGACTCGGGTTTTTCCTTTTTATATATCGTTTGAAGTTTTGAGTTCTGACTCGGACTTCCTATCAGATTCAACGCTTGTGTTGGAACGGATCGTGCCCTTGAAGATTCAAGTTTTTCAAAACTCGGGTTCTTCCATTTTTATCATTATTTTAAAGACCCGGGTTCCGACTCAGGTTTTTCCTTTTTATATATCGTTTGAAGTTTCGAGTTCTGACTCAAACTCCCTAATGGATTCAACGCTTGTGTTGGAACCGATCGTGCCCTTGAAGATTCAAGTTTTTCAAAACTCGGGTTATTCCATTTTTATCATAATTTTAAAGATCCGGGTTCTGACTCGGGTTTTTCCTTTTTATATATCGTTTGAAGTTTCGCGTTCTGACTCAGACTTCCTATCGGATTCAACGCTCGTGTTGGAACCGAACGTGCCCATGAAGATTCGAGTTTTTCAAAACTGGGGTTCTTCCATTTTTATAATTATTTTAAAGATCCGGGTTCCGACTCCGGTTTTTCCTTTTTTGAAGTTTCGAGTTCCGACTCAGAGTTCCTATCGGATTCAACACTTCTGTTGGAACCGATCGTGCCCTTGAAGATTCAAGTTTTTCAAAACTCGGGTTCTTCCATTGTTATCATTATTTTAAAGATTCGGGTTCTGACTCGGGTTTTTCCTTTTTATATATCATTTGAAGTTTCGAGTTACGACTTACGACTCAGACTTCCTATCGGATTCAACGCTTGTGTTGGAATCGATCGTGCCCTTGAAGATTCGATGTTTTTTAAAACTCGATTTCTTCTATTTTTATCATTATTTTAAAGATCCGGGTTCCGACTCAGGTTTTTCCATTTTATATATCGTTTGAAGTTTCGAGTTCCGACTCGGACTTCCTATCGGATTCAACGCACGTGTTGGAACCGATCATGCCCTTGAAGATTCGAGTTTTTCAAAACTCGGGTTCTTCTATTTTTATCATTATTTTAAAGATCCGGTTTCCGACACGGGTTTTTTCTTTTTATATATCGTTTGAAGTTTCGAGTTCCGACTCGGACTTCCTATCGGATTCAACGCTCGTGTTGGAACCGATCGTGCCCTTGAAGATTCGAGTTTTTCAAAACTCGAGTTCTTCCATTTTTATAATTATTTTAAAGATCCGGGTTCCGACTCGGGTTTTTCCATTTTATATATCCTTTGAAGTTTTGAGTTCCGACTCAGACTTCCTATCGGATTCAACACTCGTGTAGGAACCGAACGTGCCCTTGAAGATTCAAGTTTTTCAAAACTCGGGTTTTTCCATTTTATATATCGTTTGAAGTTTTGACTTCCGACTCAGACTTCCTATCGGATTGAACGCTCTTGTTGGAACTGAACGTGCCCTTGAAGATTCGAGTTTTTCAAAACTCGGGTTCTTCTATTTTTATAATTATTTTAAAGATCCGGGTTCCGACTTGGGTTTTTCCTTTTTTGAAGTTTCGAGTTCCGACTGAGAGTTCCTATCGGATTCAATGCTTGTGTTGGAACCGATCATGCCCTTGAAGATTCAAGTTTTTCAAAAATGGGGTTCTTCCATTTTTATCATTATTTTAAATATTTGGGTTCTGACTCGGATTTTTCCTTTTTATATATATCGTTTGAAGTTTCGAGTTCCGACTCAGACTTCCTATCGGATTCAACGCTTGTGTTGGAACCGATCGTGCCCTTGAAGATTCAAGTTTTTCAAAACTCGGGTTCTTCCATTTTTATCATTTTTTTAAAGATCCGGGTTCTGTCTCAGGTTTTTCCTTTTTATATATCGTTTGAAGTTTTGAGTTCTGACTCATTCTTCCTATCGGATTCAACGCTTGTGTTGGAACCGATCGTGCCCTTCAAGATTCGAGTTTTTCAAAACTCGATTTCTTCATTTTTTATCATTATTTTAAAGATCCGGGTTCCGACCCGGGTTTTTCCATTTTATATATCGTTTGAAGTTTCGAGTTTCGACTCGAACTTCCTATCGGATTCAACGCTCGTGATGGAACCGATCGTGCCCTTGAAGATTCGAGTTTTTCAAAACTTGGGTTCTTCCATTTTTATCATTATTTTAAAGATTCGGGTTCTGACTCGGGTTTTTCCTTTTTATATATCGTTTGAAGTTTTGAGTTTCGACTCAGACTTCCTATCGGATTCAACGCTCGTGTTGGAACCGAACGTGCCCTTGAAGATTCGAGTTTTTCAAAACTCGGGTTCTTCCATTTTTATAATTATTTTAAACATTCGGGTTCTGACTCAGGTTTTTCCTTTTTATATATCGTTTGAAGTTTCGAGTTCCGACTCAGAGTTCCTATTGGATTCAACGCTTGTGTAGGTACCGATCGTGCCCTTGAAGATTCAAGTTTTTCAAAACTCGGGTTCTTCCATTTTTATCATTATTTTAAAGATCGGGGTTCTGACTCGGGTTTTTCCTTTTTATATATCGTTTGAAGTTTCGAGTTCTGACTCAGACTTCCTATCACATTCAACGCTCGTGTTGGAACCGATCGTGCCCTTGAAGATTCGAGTTTTTCAAAACTCGGGTTCTTCCATTTTTATCATTATTTTAAAGATCCGGTTTCCGACTCGGGTTTTTCCTTTTTATATATAGTTTGAAGTTTTGAGTTCTGACTCGGACTTCCTATCGGATTCAACGCTTGTGTTGGAACCGATCGTGCCCTTGAAGATTCAAGTTTTTCAAAACTCGGGTTCTTCCATTTTTATCATTTTTTTAAAGACCCGGGTTCTGACTCAGGTTTTTCTTTTTTGTATATATCGTTTGAAGTTTCGAGTTCCGACTCAGACTTCCTATCGGATTCAACGCTTGTGTTGGAACCGATCGTGCCCTTGAAGATTCAAGTTTTTCAAAACTCGGGTTCTTCCATTTTTATCATTATTTTAAAGATCCAGTTTCTGACTCAGGTTTTTCCTTTTTATATATCGTTTGAAGTTTCGAGTTCCGACTCAGAATTCCTATGGGATTCAACGCTCGTGTTGGAACCGAACGTGCCCTTGAAGATTCAAGTTTTTCAAAACTCGGGTTCTTCCATTTTTATAATTATTTTAAAGATCCGGGTTCCGACTCGGGTTTTTCCTTTTTTGAAGTTTCGAGTTCCGACTCGGAGTTCCTATCGGATTCAATGCTTCTGTTGGAACCGATCGTGCCCTTGAAGATTCAAGTTTTTCAAAACTCGGGTTCTTCCATTTTTATCATTATTTTAAAGATCCGGGTTCTGACTCAGGTTTTTCCTTTTTATATATCATTTGAAGTTTCGAGTTCCGACTCAGACTTCCTATCGGATTCAATGCTTGTGTTGGAACCGATCGTGCCCTTGAAGATTCGAGTTTTTTAAAACTCGATTTCTTCCATTTTTATCATTATTTTAAAGATCCGGGTTCCGACCCGGGTTTTTCCATTTTATATATCGTTTGAAGTTTCGAGTTCCGACTCGGACTTCCTATCGGATTCAACGCTCGTGTTGGAACCGATCGTGCCCTTGAAGATTCGAGTTTTTCAAAACTTGGGTTCTTCCATTTTTATCATTATTTAAAAGATCCGGGTTCTGACTCGGGTTTTTCCTTTTTATATATCGTTTGAAGTTTCGAGTTCCGAATTAGACTTCCTATCGGATTCAATGCTCGTGTTGTAACCGAACGTGCCCTTGAAGATTCGAGTTTTTCAAAACTCGGGTTCTTCCATTTTTATAATTATTTTAAAGATTCGGGTGCCGACTCGGGTTTTTCCTTTTTTGAAGTTTCGAGCTCCGACTCGGAGTTCCTATCTGATTCAACGCTTCTGTTGGAACCGATGGTGCCCTTGAAGATTCAAGTTTTTCAAAACTCGGGTTCTTCCATTTTTATCATTATTTTAAAGATTCGCGTACCGACTCGGGTTTTTCCATTTTATATATCGTTTGAAGTTTTGAGTTCCGACTCAGACTTCCTATCGGATTCAACGCTCGTGTTGGAACCGAATGTGCCCTTGAAGATTCGAGTTTTTCAAAACTTGGGTTTTTCCATTTTATATATCGTTTGAAGTTTTGAGTTCCGACTCAGACTTCCTATCGGATTGAACGCTCTTGTTGGAACTGAACGTGCCCTTGAAGATTCGAGTTTTTCAAAACTCGGGTTCTTCCATTTTTATAATTATTTTAAAGATCCAGGTTCCGACTCAGGTTTTTTCTTTTTTGAAGTTTCGAGTTCCGACTTAGAGTTCCTATCGGATTCAACGCTTGTGTTGGAACCGATCGTGCCCTTGAAGATTCAAGTTTGTCAAAACTCGGGTTCTTCCATTTTTATGATTATTTTAAATATTCGGGTTCCGACTCCGGTTTTTCCTTTTTATATATATCGTTTGAAGTTTCGAGTTCCGACTCAGATTTCCTATCGGATTCAACGCTTGTGTTGGAACCGATCGTGCCCTTGAAGATTCAAGTTTTTCAAAACTCGGGTTCTTCCATTTTTATCATTATTTTAAAGATCCGGGTTCTGACTCGGGTTTTTCCTTTTTATATATCGTTTCAAGTTTCGAGTTCTGACTCAGACTTCCTATCAGATTCAACGCTCGTGTTGGAACCGAACGTGCCCTTGAAGATTCGAGTTTTTAAAACTCGGGTTCTTCCATTTTTATAATTATTTTAAAAATCCGGGTTCCGACTCGGGTTTTTCCTTTTTTGAAGTTTCGAGTTCTGACTCGAAGTTCGTATCGGATTCAACACTTCTGTTGGAACCGATCGTGCCCTTGAAGATTCAAGTTTTTCAAAACTCGGGTTCTTCCATTTTTATAATTATTTTAAAGATTCGGGTTCCGACTCGGGTTTTTCCTTTTTTGAAGTTTCGAGCTCCGACTCGGACTTCCTATCGGATTCAACGCTTGTGTTGGAACCGATCGTGCCCTTGAAGATTCGAGTTTTTCAAAACTCGATTTCTTCCATTTTTATCATTATTTTAAAGATCTAGGTTCCGACCCGGGTTTTTCCATTTTATATATCGTTTGAAGTTTTGAGTTTCGACTCGGACTTCCTATCGGATTCAACGCTCGTGTTGGAAGTGATCGTGCCCTAGAAGATTCGAGTTTTTCAAAACTCGGGTTTTTCCATTTTATATATCGTTTGAAGTTTTGAGTTCCGACTCAGACTTCCTATCGGATTGAACGCTCTTGTTGGAACTGAACGTGCCCTTGAAGATTCGAGTTTTTCAAAACTCGGGTTCTTCCATTTTTATAATTATTTTAAAGATCCAGGTTCCGACTCGGGTTTTTCCTTTTTTGAAGTTTCGAGTTCCGTCTTAGAGTTCCTATCGGATTCAACTTTTGTGTTGGAACCGATCGTGCCCTTGAAGATTCAAGTTTTTCAAAACTCGGGTTCTTCCATTTTTATCATTATTTTAAAGATCCGGGTTCTGACTCGGGTTTTTCGTTTTTATAGATTGTTTGAAGTTTCGAGTTCTGACTCAGACTTCCTATCAGATTCAACGCTCGGGTTGGAACCGAACGTGCCCTTGAAGATTCGAGTTTTTCAAAACTCGGGTTCTTCCATTTTTATAATTATTTTAAAGATCCGGGTTCCGACTCGGGTTTTTCCTTTTTTGAAGTTTTGAGTTCCGACTCGAAGTTCGTATTGGATTCAACACTTCTGTTGAAACCGATCGTGCCCTTGAAGATTCAAGTTTTTCAAAACTCGGGTTCTTCCATTTTTATCATTATTTTAAAGAATTGGGTTCTGACTCGGGTTTTTCATTTTTATATATCGTTTGAAGTTTCGAGTTCCGACTCGGACTTCCTATAGGATTCAACGCTTGTGTTGGAACCGATCGTGCCCTTGAAGATTCAAGTTTTTCAAAACTCCATTTCTTCCATTTTTATCATTATTTTAAAGATCCGGGTTCCGACTCGGGTTTTTTCATTTTATATATCGTTTGAAGTTTCGAGTTCCGACTCGGACTTCCTATCGGATTCAACGCTCATGTTGGAACCGATCGTGCCCTTGAAGATTCGTGTTTTTCAAAACTTGGGTTCTTCCATTTTTATCATTATTTTAAAGATCCGGGTTCCGACTCGGGTTTTTCCTATTTATATATAGTTTGAAGTTTCGAGTTCCGACTCGGACATCCTATCGGATTCAACGCTCGTGTTGGAACTGATCGTGCCCTTGAAGATTCGAGTTTTTCAAAACTCGGGTTCTTCCATTTTTATAATTATTTTAAAGATCCGGGTTTCGACTCGGGTTTTTCCATTTTATAGATCGTTTGAAGTTTTGAGTTCCGACCCAGACTTCCTATCGGATTCAACGCTCGTGTTGGAACCGAACGTGCCCTTGAAGATTCGAGTTTTTCAAGACTCGAGTTTTTCCATTTTATATATCGTTTGAAGTTTTGAGTTCCGACTCAGACTTCCTATCGGATTGAACGCTCTTGTTGGAACTGAACGTGCCCTTGAAGATTCGAGTTTTTCAAAACTCGGGTTCTTCCATTTTTACAATTATTTTAAAGATCCGGGTTCCGACTCGGGTTTTTCATTTTTTAAAGTTTCGAGTTCCGACTCGGAGTTCCTATCGGATTCAACGCTTCTGTTGGAACCGATCGTGCCCTTGAAGATTCAAGTTTTTCAAAACTCGGGTTCTTCCATTTTTATCATTATTTTAAAGATTCAGGTTCTGACTCGGGTTTTTCCTTTTTATATATCGTTTGAATTTTCGAGTTCCGACACGGACTTCCTATCGAATTCAACGCTTGTGTTGGAACCGATCGTGCCCTTGAAGATTCGAGTTTTTCAAAACTCGATTTCTTCCATTTTTATCATTATTTTAAAGATCTGGGTTCCGACCCGGGTTTTTCCATTTTATATATCGTTTGAAGTTTCGAGTTCCGACTCGGACTTCCTATCGGATTAAACGCTCGTGTTGGAACCGATCGTGCCCTTTAAGATTCGAGTTTTTCAAAACTCGGGTTCTTCCATTTTTATCATTATTTTAAAGATTCGGGTTCCGACTCAGGTTTTTTCTTTTTATATATCGTTTGAAGTTTCGAGTTCCGACTCGGACTTCCTATCGGATTCAACGCTCGTGTTGAAACCGATCGTGCCCTTGAAGATTCGAGTTTTTCAAAACTCGGGTTCTTCCATTTTTATAATTATTTTAAAGATCCGGGTTCCGACTCGGGTTTTTCCATTTTATATATCGTTTGAAGTTTTGAGTTCCGACTCAGACTTCCTATCGGATTCAACGCTCGTGTTGGAACCGAACGTGCCCTTGAAGATTCGAGTCTTTCTAAACTCGGGTTTTTCCATTTTATATATCGTTTGAAGTTTTGAGTTCCGACTCAGACTTCCTATCGAATTGAACGCTCTTGTTGGAACTGAACGTGCCCTTGAAGATTCGAGTTTTTCAAAACTCGGGTTCTTCCATTTTTTATAATTATTTTCAAGATCCGGGTTCCGACTCGGGTTTTTCCTTTTTTGAAGTTTCGAGTTCCGACTTAGAGTTCCTATCGGATTCAACGCTTGTGTTGGAACCGATCGTGCCCTTGAAGATTCGAGTTTTTTAAAACTCGATTTCTTCCATTTTTATCATTATTTTAAAGATCCGGGTTCCGACCCGGGTTTTTCCATTTTATATATCGTTTGAAGTTTCGAGTTCCGACTCGGACTTCCTATCGGATTCAACGCTCGTGTTGGAACTGATCGTGCCCTTGAAGATTCGAGTTTTTCAAAACTCGGGTTTTTCCATTTTATATATCGTTTGAAGTTTTGAGTTCCGACTCAGACTTCCTATCGGATTGAACGCTCTTGTTGGAACTGAACGTGCCCTTGAAGATTCGAGCCTTTCAAAACTCGGGTTCTTCCATTTTTATAATTATTTTAAAGATCCGGGTTCCGACTCGGGTTTTTCCTTTTTTGAAGTTTCGAGTTTCGACTTAGAGTTCCTATCGGATTCAACTTTTGTGTTGGAACCGATCGTGCCCTTGAAGATTCAAGTTTTTCAAAACTCGGGTTCTTCCATTTTTATCATTATTTTAAAGATCGGGGTTCTGACTCGGGTTTTTCCTTTTTATATATCGTTTGAAGTTTCGAGTTCTTACTCAGACTTCCTATCAGATTCAACGCTCGTGTTGGAACCGAACGTGCCCTTGAAGATTCGAGTTTTTCAAAACTCGGGTTCTTCCATTTTTATAATTATTTTAAAGATCCGGGTTCCGACTCGGGTTTTTCCTTTTTTGAAGTTTTGAGTTCCGACTCGAATTTCGTATCGGATTCAACACTTCTGTTGGAACCGATCGTGCCCTTGAAGATTCAAGTTTTTCAAAACTCGGGTTCTTCCATTTTTATCATTATTTTAAAGAATTGGGTTATGACTCGGGTTTTTCATTTTTATATATCGTTTGAAGTTTCGAGTTCCGACTCGGACTTCCTATCCGATTCAACGCTTGTGTTGGAACCGATCGTGCCCTTGAAGATTCGAGTTTTTCAAAACTCGATTTCTTCCATTTTTATCATTATTTTAAAGATCCGGGTTCCGACCCGGGTTTTTCCATTTTATATATCGTTTGATGTTTCGAGTTCCGACTCGGACTTCCTATCGGATTAAACGCTCGTGTTGGAACCGATCGTGCCCTTTAAGATTCGAGTTTTTCAAAACTCGGGTTCTTCCATTTTTATCATTATTTTAAAGATTCGGGTTCCGACTCAGGTTTTTTCTTTTTATATATCGTTTGAAGTTTCGAGTTCCGACTCGGACTTCCTATCGGATTCAACGCTCGTGTTGAAACCGATCGTGCCCTTGAAGATTCGAGTTTTTCAAAACTCGGGTTCTTCCATTTTTATAATTATTTTAAAGATCCGGGTTCCGACTCGGGTTTTTCCAGTTTATATATCGTTTGAAGTTTTGAGTTCCGACTCAGACTTCCTATCGGATTAAACGCTCGTGTTGGAACCGATCGTGCCCTTGAAGATTCGAGTTTTTCAAAACTCGATTTCTTCCATTTTTATCATTATTTTAAAGATCCGGGTTCCGACCCGGGTTTTTCCATTTTATATATCGTTTGAAATTTCGAGTTCCGACTCGGACTTCCTATCGGATTAAACGCTCGTGTTGGAACCGATCGTGCCCTTGAAGATTCGAGTTTTTCAAAACTCGGGTTCTTCCATTTTTATCATTATTTTAAAGATCCGGGTTCCGACTCAGGTTTTTTCTTTTTATATATCGTTTGAAGTTTCGAGTTCCGACTCGGACTTCCTATCGGATTCAACGCTCGTGTTGAAACCGATCGTGCCCTTGAAGATTCGAGTTTTTCAAAACTCGGGTTCTTCCATTTTTATAATTATTTTAAAGATCCGGGTTCCGACTCAGGTTTTTCCATTTTATATATCGTTTGAAGTTTTGAGTTCCGACTCAGACTTCCTATCTGATTCAACGCTCGTGTTGGAACCGAACGTGCCCTTGAAGATTCGAGTCTTTCAAAACTCGGGTTATTCCATTTTATATATCGTTTGAAGTTTTGAGTTCCGACTCAGACTTCCTATCGGATTGAACGCTCTTGTTGGAACTGAACGTGCCCTTGAAGATTCGAGTTTTTCAAAACTCGGGTTCTTCCATTTTTTATAATTATTTTAAAGATCCGGGTTCCGACTCGGGTTTTTCCTTTTTTGAAGTTTCGAGTTCCGACTTAGAGTTCCTATCGGATTCAACGCTTGTGTTGAAACCGATCATGCCCTTGAAGATTCAACTTTTTCAAAACTCGGGTTCTTCCATTTTTATCATTATTTTAAAGATCCGGGTTATGACTCGGGTTTTTCCTTTTTATATATCGTTTGAAGTTTCGAGTTCCGACTCGGACTTCCTATCGGATTCAACGCTTGAGTTGGAACCGATCGTGCCCTTGAAGATTCGAGTTGTTCAAAATTCAGGTTCTTCCATTTTTATCATTATTTTAAAGACTCGGGTTCCGACTCAGGTTTTTCCTTTTTATATATATCGTTTGAAGTTTCGAGTTCCGACTCACACTTCCTATCGAATTCAATGCTTGTGTTGGAACCGATCGTGCCCTTGAAGATTCAAGTTTTTCAGAACTCGGGTTCTTCCATTTTTATCATTATTTTATAGATCCGGGTTCTGACTCTGGTTTTTCCTTTTTATATATCGTTTGAAGTTTCAAGTTCTGACTCGGACTTCCTATCTGATTCAACGCTTGTGTTGGAAGTGATCGTGCCCTTGAAGATTCGAGTTTTTCAAAACTCGGGTTTTTCCATTTTATATATCGTTTGAAGTTTTGAGTTCCGACTCAGACTTCCTATCGGATTAAACGCTCTTGTTGGAACTGAACATGCCCTTGAAGATTCGAGTTTTTCAAAACTCGGGTTCTTCCAGTTTTATAATTATTTTAAAGATCCGGGTTCCGACTCGGGTTTTTCCTTTTTTGAAGTTTCAAGTTCCGACTTAGAGTTCCTATCGGATTCAACTTTTGTGTTGGAACCGATCGTGCCCTTGAAGATTCAAGTTTTACAAAACTCGGGTTCTTCCATTTTTATCATTATTTTAAAGATCCAGGTTCTGACTCGGGTTTTTCCTTTTTATATATCGTTTGAAGTTTCGAGTTCTGACTCAGACTTTCTATCAGATTGAACGCTCGTGTTGGAACCGAACGTGCCCTTGAAGATTCGAGTTTTTCAAAACTCGGGTTCTTCCATTTTTATAATTATTTTAAAGATCCGGGTTCCAACTTGGGTTTTTCCTTTTCTGAAGTTTTGAGTTCCGATTCGAAGTTCGTATCGGATTCAACACTTCTGTTGGAACCGATCGTGCCCTTGAAGATTCAAGTTTTTCAAAACTCGGGTTCTTCCATTTTTATCATTATTTTAAAGAATTGGGTTCTGACTCGGGTTTTTCATTTTTATATATCGTTTGAAGTTTCGAGTTCCGACTCGGACTTCCTATCGGATTCAACGCTTGTGTTGGAACCGATCGTGCCCTTGAAGATTCGAGTTTTTCAAAAGTCGATTTCTTCCATTTTTATCATTATTTTAAAGATCCGGGTTCCGACCCGGGTTTTTCCATTTTATATATCGTTTGAAGTTTCGAGTTCCGACTCGAACTTCCTATCGGATTAAACGCTCGTGTTGGAACCGATCGTGCCCTTGAAGATTCGAGTTTTTCAAAACTTGGGTTCTTCCATTTTTATCATTATTTTAAAGATCCGGGTTCCGACTCGGGTTTTTCCTTTTTATATATCGTTTGAAGTTTCGAGTTACGACTCGGACTTCCTATCGGATTCAACGCTCTTGTTGGAACCGATCGTGTCCTTGAAGATTCGAGTTTTTCAAAACTCGGGTTCTTCCATTTTTATAATTATTTTAAAGATTCGGGTTTCGACTCGGGTTTTTCCATTTTATAGATCGTTTGAAGTTTTGAGTTCCGACTCAGACTTCCTATCGGATTCAACGCTCGTGTTGGAACCGAACGTGCCCTTGAAGATTCGAGTTTTTCAGAACTCTAGTTTTTCCATTTTATATATCATTAGAAGTTTTGAGTTCCGACTCACACTTCCTATCGGATTGAACGCTCTTGTTGGAACTGAACGTGCCCTTAAAGATTCCAGTTTTTCAAAACTCAGGTTCTTCCATTTTTACAATTATTTTAAAGATCCGGGTTCCGACTCGGGTTTTTCCTTTTTTGAAGTTTCGAGTTCCGACTTAGAGTTCCTATAGGATTCAACGCTTCTGTTGGAACCGATCGTGCCCTTGAAGATTCAAGTTTTTCAAAACTCGGGTTCTTCCATTTTTATCATTATTTTAAAGATTCGGGTTCTCACTCGGGTTTTTCCTTTTTATATATCGTTTGAAGTTTCGAGTTTCGACTCGGACTTCCTATCGGATTCAACGCTTGTGTTGGAACCGATCGTGCCCTTGAAGATTCAAGTTTTTCAAAACTCGATTTCTTCCATTTTTATCATTATTTTAAAGATCCGGGTTCCGACCCGGGTTTTTCCATTTTATATATCGTTTGAAGTTTCGAGTTCCGACTCGAACTTCCTATCGGATTAAACGCTCGTGTTGGAACCGATCGTGCCCTTGAAGATTCGAGTTTTTCAAAACTCGGGTTCTTCCATTTTTATCATTATTTTAAAGATCCGGGTTCTGTCTCAGGTTTTTCCTTTTTATATATGGTTTGAAGTTTGAGTTCTGACTCATTCTTCCTATCGGATTCAACACTTGTGTTGGAACCGATCGTGCCCTTGAAGATTCGAGTTTTTCAAAACTCGATTTCTTCCATTTTTATCATTATTTTAAAGATCCAGGTTCCGACCCGGGTTTTTCCATTTTATATATCGTTTGAAGTTTCGAGTTCCGACTCGGACTTCCTATCGGATTCAACGCTCGTGTTGGAACTGATCGTGCCCTTGAAGATTCGAGTTTTTCAAAACTCGGGTTTTTCCATTTTATATATCGTTTGAAGTTTTGAGTTCCGACTCAGACTTCCTATCGGATTGAACGCTCTTGTTGGAACTGAACGTGCCCTTGAAGATTCGAGTTTTTCAAAACTCGGGTTCTTCCATTTTTATAATTATTTTGAAGATCCGGGTTCCGACTCGTGTTTTTCCTTTTTTGAAGTTTCGAGTTCCGACTTAGAGTTCCTATCGGATTCAACGCTTGTGTTGGAACCGATCATGCCCTTGAAGATTCAACTTTTTCAAAACTCGGGTTCTTCCATTTTTATCATTATTTTAAAGATCCGGGTTCTGACTCGGGTTTTTCCTTTTTATATATCGTTTGAAGTTTCGAGTTCCGACTCGGACTTCCTATCGGATTCAATGCTTGAGTTGGAACCGATCGTGCCCTTGAAGATTCGAGTTTTTCAAAATTCAGGTTCTTCCATTTTTATCATTATTTTAAAGACCCGGATTCCGACTCAGGTTTTTCCTTTTTATATATATCGTTTGAAGTTTCGAGTTCCGACTCACACTTCCTATCGAATTCAATGCTTGTGTTGGAACCGATCGTGCCCTTGAAGATTCAAGTTTTTCAGAACTCGGGTTCTTCCATTTTTATCATTATTTTAAAGATCCGGGTTCTGACTCGGGTTTTTCCTTTTTATATATTGTTTGAAGTTTCAAGTTCTGACTCGTACTTCCTATCGGATTCAACGCTTGTGTTGGAACCGAACGTGCCCTTGAAGATTCGAGTTTTTCAAAACTCGGGTTCTTCCATTTTTATAATTATTTTAATGATCCGGGTTCCGACTCAGGTTTTTCCTCTTTTGAAGTTTTGAGTTCCGACTCGGAGTTCCTATCGGATTCAACGCTTGTGTTGGAACCGATCATGCAGTTGAAGACACAAGTTTTTCAAAACTCAGGTTCTTCCATTTTTATCATTATTTTAAAGATCCGGGTTCTCACTCGGGTTTTTCCTTTTTATATATCGTTTGAAGTTTCGAGTTCCGACTCGGACTTCCTATCGGATTCAATGCTTGTGTTGAAACCGATCGTGCCCTTGAAGATTCGAGTTTTTCAAAACTCGATTTCTTCCATTTTTATCATTATTTTAAAGATCCGGGTTCCGACCCGGGTTTTTCCATTTTATATATCGTTTGAAATTTCGAGTTCCGACTCGGACTTCCTATCGGATTCAACGCTCGTGTTGGAACCGATCGTGCCCTTGAAGATTCAAGTTTTTCAAAACTCGGGTTCTTCCATTTTTATCATTATTTTAAAGATCCGGGTTCCGACTCGGGTTTTTCCTTTTTTGAAGTTTCAAGTTCCGACTCGGAGTTCCTATCGAATTCAACGCTTGTGTTGGAACCGATCGTGCCCTTGAAGATTCGAGTGTTTCAAAACTCGGGTTCTTCCATTTTTATCATTATTTTAAAGATCCGGATTCTCACTCGGGTTTTTCCATTTTATATATCGTTTGAAGTTTTGAGTTCCGACTCAGACTTCGTATCGGATTGAACGCTCTTGTTCGAACTGAACGTGCCGTTGAAGATTCGAGTTTTTCAAAACTCGGGTTCTTCCATTTTTATAATTATTTTAAAGATCCGGGTTCCGACTTGGGTTTTTCCTTTTTTGAAATTTCGAGTTCCGACTCAGAGTTCCTATCGGATTCAACGCTTGTGTTGGAACCGATCATGCCTTTGAAGATTCAAGTTTTTCAAAACTCGGGTTCTTCCATTTTTATCATTATTTTAAATATTCGGGTTCCGACTCGGGTTTTTCCTTTTTATATATATCGTTTGAAGTAGCGAGTTCCAACTCACACTTCCTATCGGATTCAACGCTTGTGTTGGAACCGATCGTGCCCTTGAAGATTCAAGTTTTTCAAAACTCGGGTTCTTCCATTTTTATCATTATTTTAAAGATCCGGGTTCTGTCTCAGGTTTTTCCTTTTTAGATATCGTTTGAAGTTTCGAGTTCTGACTCATTCTTCCTATCGGATTCAACGCTTGTGTTGGAACCGATCGTGCCCTTGAAGATTCGAGTTTTTCAAAACTCGATTTCTTCCATTTTTATCATTATTTTAAAGATCCAGGTTCCGACCCGGGTTTTTCCATTTTATATATCGTTTGAAATTTCGAGTTCCGACTCGGACTTCCTATCGGATTCAACGCTCGTGTTGGAACCGATCGTGCCCTTGAAGATTCAAGTTTTTCAAAACTCGGGTTCTTCCATTTTTATCATTATTTTAAAGATACGGGTTCCGACTCGGGTTTTTCCTTTTTTGAAGTTTCAAGTTCCGACTCGGAGTTCCTATCGAATTCAACGCTTGTGTTGGAACCGATCGTGCCCTTGAAGATTCGAGTGTTTCAAAACTCGGGTTCTTCCATTTTTATCATTATTTTAAAGATCCGGATTCTCACTCGGGTTTTTCCATTTTATATATCGTTTGAAGTTTTGAGTTCCGACTCAGACTTCGTATCGGATTGAACGCTCTTGTTCGAACTGAACGTGCCGTTGAAGATTCGAGTTTTTCAAAACTCGGGTTCTTCCATTTTTATAATTATTTTAAAGATCCGGGTTCCGACTTGGGTTTTTCCTTTTTTGAAATTTCGAGTTCCGACTCAGAGTTCCTATCGGATTCAACGCTTGTGTTGGAACCGATCATGCCCTTGAAGATTCAAGTTTTTCAAAACTCGGGTTCTTCCATTTTTATCATTATTTTAAATATTCGGGTTCCGACTCGGGTTTTTCCTTTTTATATATATCGTTTGAAGTAGCGAGTTCCAACTCAGACTTCCTATCAGATTCAACGCTTGTGTTGGAACCGATCGTGCCCTTGAAGATTCAAGTTTTTCAAAACTCGGGTTCTTCCATTTTTATCATTATTTTAAAGATTCGGGTTCTGTCTCAGGTTTTTCCTTTTTAGATATCGTTTGAAGTTTCGAGTTCTGACTCATTCTTCCTATCGGATTCAACGCTTGTGTTGGAACCGATCGTGCCCTTGAAGATTCGAGTTTTTCAAAACTCGATTTCTTCCATTTTTATCATTATTTTAAAGATCCGGGTTCCGACCCGGGTTTTTCCATTTTATATATCGTTTGAAGTTTCGAGTTCCGACTCGAACTTCCTATCAGATTCAACGCTCATGTTGGAACCGGTCGTGCCCTTGAAGATTCGAGTTTTTCAAAACTTGGGTTCTTCCATTTTTATCATTATTTTAAAGATCCGGGTTCTGACTCGGGTTTTTCCTTTTTATATATCGTTTGAAGTTTTGAGTTCCGACTCAGACTTCCTATCGGATTCAACGCTCGTGTTGGAACCGAACGTGCCCTTGAAGATTCGAGTTTTTCAAAACTCGGGTTCTTCCATTTTTATAATTATTTTAAAGATTTCGGTTCCGACTCGGGTTTTTCCTTTTTTGAAGTTTCGAGTCCCGACTCAGAGTTCCTATCGGATTCAACGCTTGTGTTGGAACTGATCGTGCCCTTGAAGATTCAAGTTTTTCAAAACTCGGGTTCTTCTATTTTTATCATTATTTTAAAGATCCGGGTTCTGACTCAGGTTTTTCCTTTTTATATATCGTTTGAAGTTTCGAGTTCCGACTCAGAGTTCCTATTGGATTCAACGCTTGTGTAGGAACCGATCGTGCCCTTGAAGATTCGAGTTTTTCAAAACTCGATTTCTTCTTTTTTTATCATTATTTTAAAGATCCGGGTTCCAACCCGGGTTTGTCTATTTTATATATCGTTTGAAGTTTCGAGTTCCGACTCAGACTTCCTATCAGATTCAACGCTCTTGTTGGAATCGATCGTGCCCTTGAAGATTCGAGTTTTTCAAAACTCGGGTTCTTCTATTTTTATCATTATTTTAAAGATCCGGGATCTGACTCGGGTTTTTCCTTTTTATATATCGTTTGAAGTTTCGAGTTCCGACTGAGACTTCCTATCGGATTCAACGCTCGTGTTGGAACCGAACGTGCCCTTGAAGATTCGAGTTTTTCAAAACTCGGGTTGTTCCATTTTTATAATTATTTTAAAGATCCGGGTTCTGACTCGGGTTTTTCCTTTTTTGAAGTTTCGAGTTCCGACTCGGAGTTCCTATCGGATTCAACGCTTGTGTTGGAACCGATCGTGCCCTTGAAGATTCAAGTTTTTCAAAACTCGGGTTCTTCCATTTTTATAATTATTTTAAAGATCCGGGTTCTGACTCGGGTTTTTCCTTTTTATATATCGTTTGAAGTTTCGAGTTCCGACTCGGACTTCCTATCGGATTCAACGCTTGAGTTGGAACCGATCGTGCCCTTGAAGATTCGAGTTTTTCAAAAATCTGGTTCTTCCATTTTTATCATTATTTTAAAGACCCGTGTTCTGACTCAGTTTTTTACTTTTTATATATATCTTTTGAAGTTTCGAGTTCTGACTCAGACTTCCTATCGAATTCAACGCTTGTGTTGGAACCGATCGTGCCCTTGAAGATTCAAGTTTTCAAAACTCGGGTTCTTCCATGTTTATCATTATTTTAAAGATCCCGGTTCTGACTCGGGTTTTCCCTTTTTATATATCGTTTGAAGTTTCAAGTTCCGACTCAGACTTCCTATCGGATTCAACGCTCGTGTTGGAACCGAACGTGCCCTTGAAGATTCGAGTTTTTCAAAACTCGGGTTCTACCATTTTTATAATTATTTTAAAGATCCGGGTTCCGACTCGGGTTTTTCCTTTTTTGAAGTTTCGAGTTCCGACTCGGAGTTCCTATCGGATTCAACGCTTGTGTTGGAACCGATCGTGCCCTTGAAGATTCAAGTTTTTCAAAACTCGGGTTCTTCCATTTTTATCGTTATTTTAAAGATCCGGGTTCTCACTCGGGTTTTTCCTTTTTATATATTGTTTGAAGTTTCGAGTTCCGACTCAGACTTCCTATCGGATTCAATGCTTGTGTTGAAACCGATGGTGCTTTTGAAGATTCGAGTTTTTCAAAACTCGATTTCTTTCATTTTTATCATTATTTTAAAGATCCGGGTTCCGACCCGGGTTTTTCCATTTTATATATCGTTGGATGTTTCGTGTTCCGACTCGGACTTCCTATCAGATTCAACGCTCGTGTTGGAACCGATCGTGCCCTTGAAGATTCAAGTTTATCAAAACTCGGGTTCTTCCATTTTTATCATTATTTTAAAGATCCGGGTTCTGTCTCAGGTTTTTCCTTTTCATATATCGTTTGAAGTTTCGAGTTCTGACTCATTCTTCCTATCGGATTCAACGCTTGTGTTGGAACCGATCGTGCCCTTGAAGATTCGAGTTTTTCAAAACTCGATTTGTTCTATTTTTATCATTATTTTAAAGATCCGGGTTCCGACCCGGGTTTTTCCATTTTATATATCGTTTGAAATTTCGAGTTCCGACTCGGACTTCCTATCGGATTCAACGCTCGTGTTGGAACCGATCGTGCCCTTGAAGATTCAAGTTTTTCAAAACTCGGGTTCTTCCATTTTTATCATTATTTTAAAGATACGGGTTCCGACTCGGGTTTTTCCTTTTTTGAAGTTTCAAGTTCCGACTCGGAGTTCCTATCGAATTCAACGCTTGTGTTGGAACCGATCGTGCCCTTGAAGATTCGAGTGTTTCAAAACTCGGGTTCTTCCATTTTTATCATTATTTTAAAGATCCGGATTCTCACTCGGGTTTTTCCATTTTATATATCGTTTGAAGTTTTGAGTTCCGACTCAGACTTCGTATCGGATTGAACGCTCTTGTTCGAACTGAACGTGCCGTTGAAGATTCGGGTTTTTCAAAACTCGGGTTCTTCCATTTTTATAATTATTTTAAAGATCCGGGTTCCGACTTGGGTTTTTCCTTTTTTGAAATTTCGAGTTCCGACTCAGAGTTCCTATCGGATTCAACGCTTGTGTTGGAACCGATCATGCCTTTGAAGATTCAAGTTTTTCAAAACTCGGGTTCTTCCATTTTTATCATTATTTTAAATATTCGGGTTCCGACTCGGGTTTTTCCTTTTTATATATATCGTTTGAAGTAGCGAGTTCCAACTCAGACTTCCTATCGGATTCAACGCTTGTGTTGGAACCGATCGTGCCCTTGAAGATTCAAGTTTTTCAAAACTCGGGTTCTTCCATTTTTATCATTATTTTAAAGATCCGGGTTCTGTCTCAGGTTTTTCCTTTTTAGATATCGTTTGAAGTTTCGAGTTCTGACTCATTCTTCCTATCGGATTCAACGCTTGTGTTGGAACCGATCGTGCCCTTGAAGATTCGAGTTTTTCAAAACTCGATTTCTTCCATTTTTATCATTATTTTAAAGATCCAGGTTCCGACCCGGGTTTTTCCATTTTATATATCGTTTGAAATTTCGAGTTCCGACTCGGACTTCCTATCGGATTCAACGCTCGTGTTGGAACCGATCGTGCCCTTGAAGATTCAAGTTTTTCAAAACTCGGGTTCTTCCATTTTTATCATTATTTTAAAGATACGGGTTCCGACTCGGGTTTTTCCTTTTTTGAAGTTTCAAGTTCCGACTCGGAGTTCCTATCGAATTCAACGCTTGTGTTGGAACCGATCGTGCCCTTGAAGATTCGAGTGTTTCAAAACTCGGGTTCTTCCATTTTTATCATTATTTTAAAGATCCGGATTCTCACTCGGGTTTTTCCATTTTATATATCGTTTGAAGTTTTGAGTTCCGACTCAGACTTCGTATCGGATTGAACGCTCTTGTTCGAACTGAACGTGCCGTTGAAGATTCGAGTTTTTCAAAACTCGGGTTCTTCCATTTTTATAATTATTTTAAAGATCCGGGTTCCGACTTGGGTTTTTCCTTTTTTGAAATTTCGAGTTCCGACTCAGAGTTCCTATCGGATTCAACGCTTGTGTTGGAACCGATCATGCCCTTGAAGATTCAAGTTTTTCAAAACTCGGGTTCTTCCATTTTTATCATTATTTTAAATATTCGGGTTCCGACTCGGGTTTTTCCTTTTTATATATATCGTTTGAAGTAGCGAGTTCCAACTCAGACTTCCTATCGGATTCAACGCTTGTGTTGGAACCGATCGTGCCCTTGAAGATTCAAGTTTTTCAAAACTCGGGTTCTTCCATTTTTATCATTATTTTAAAGATCCGGGTTCTGTCTCAGGTTTTTCCTTTTTAGATATCGTTTGAAGTTTCGAGTTCTGACTCATTCTTCCTATCGGATTCAACGCTTGTGTTGGAACCGATCGTGCCCTTGAAGATTCGAGTTTTTCAAAACTCGATTTCTTCCATTTTTATCATTATTTTAAAGATCCGGGTTCCGACCCGGGTTTTTCCATTTTATATATCGTTTGAAGTTTCGAGTTCCGACTCGAACTTCCTATCAGATTCAACGCTCGTGTTGGAACCGGTCGTGCCCTTGAAGATTCGAGTTTTTCAAAACTTGGGTTCTTCCATTTTTATCATTATTTTAAAGATCCGGGTTCTGACTCGGGTTTTTCCTTTTTATATATCGTTTGAAGTTTTGAGTTCCGACTCAGACTTCCTATCGGATTCAACGCTCGTGTTGGAACCGAACGTGCCCTTGAAGATTCGAGTTTTTCAAAACTCGGGTTCTTCCATTTTTATAATTATTTTAAAGATTTCGGTTCCGACTCGGGTTTTTCCTTTTTTGAAGTTTCGAGTCCCGACTCAGAGTTCCTATCGGATTCAACGCTTGTGTTGGAACTGATCGTGCCCTTGAAGATTCAAGTTTTTCAAAACTCGGGTTCTTCTATTTTTATCATTATTTTAAAGATCCGGGTTCTGACTCAGGTTTTTCCTTTTTATATATCGTTTGAAGTTTCGAGTTCCGACTCAGAGTTCCTATTGGTATCAACGCTTGTGTAGGAACCGATCGTGCCCTTGAAGATTCGAGTTTTTCAAAACTCGATTTCTTCTTTTTTTATCATTATTTTAAAGATCCGGGTTCCAACCCGGGTTTTTCTATTTTATATATCGTTTGAAGTTTCGAGTTCCGACTCAGACTTCCTATCAGATTCAACGCTCTTGTTGGAATCGATCGTGCCCTTGAAGATTCGAGTTTTTCAAAACTCGGGTTCTTCCATTTTTATCATTATTTTAAAGATCCGGGATCTGACTCGGGTTTTTCCTTTTTATATATCGTTTGAAGTTTCGAGTTCCGACTGAGACTTCCTATCGGATTCAACGCTTGTGTTGGAACCGATCGTGCCCTTGAAGATTCGAGTTTTTCAAAACTCGATTTCTTCTATTTTTATCATTATTTTAAAGATCCGGGTTCTGACTCGGGTTTTTCGTTTTTATAGATCGTTTGAAGTTTCGAGTTCCGACTCGGAGTTCCTATCGGATTCAACGCTTGTGTTGGAACCGATCGTGCCCTTGAAGATTCAAGTTTTTCAAAACTCGGGTTCTTCCATTTTTATAATTATTTTAAAGATCCGGGTTCTGACTCGGGCTTTTCCTTTTTATATATCGTTTGAAGTTTCGAGTTCCGACTCGGACTTCCTATCGGATTCAACGCTTGAGTTGGAACCGATCGTGCCCTTGAAGATTCGAGTTTTTCAAAAATCTGGTTCTTCCATTTTTATCATTATTTTAAAGACCCGTGTTCTGACTCAGTTTTTTACTTTTTATATATATCTTTTGAAGTTTCGAGTTCTGACTCAGACTTCCTATCGAATTCAACGCTTGTGTTGGAACCGATCGTGCCCTTGAAGATTCAAGTTTTCAAAACTCGGGTTCTTCCATGTTTATCATTATTTTAAAGATCCCGGTTCTGACTCGGGTTTTTCCTTTTTATATATCGTTTGAAGTTTCAAGTTCCGACTCAGACTTCCTATCGGATTCAACGCTCGTGTTGGAACCGAACGTGCCCTTGAAGATTCGAGTTTTTCAAAACTCGGGTTCTACCATTTTTATAATTATTTTAAAGATCCGGGTTCCGACTCGGGTTTTTCCTTTTTTGAAGTTTCGAGTTCCGACTCGGAGTTCCTATCGGATTCAACGCTTGTGTTGGAACCGATCGTGCCCTTGAAGATTCAAGTTTTTCAAAACTCGGGTTCTTCCATTTTTATCGTTATTTTAAAGATCCGGGTTCTCACTCGGGTTTTTCCTTTTTATATATCGTTTGAAGTTTCGAGTTCCGACTCAGACTTCCTATCGGATTCAATGCTTGTGTTGAAACGGATGGTGCTTTTGAAGATTCGAGTTTTTCAAAACTCGATTTCTTCCATTTTTATCATTATTTTAAAGATCCGGGTTCCGACCCGGGTTTTTCCATTTTATATATCGTTGGATGTTTCGAGTTCCGACTCGGACTTCCTATCAGATTCAACGCTCGTGTTGGAACCGATCGTGCCCTTGAAGATTCAAGTTTATCAAAACTCGGGTTCTTCCATTTTTATCATTATTTTAAAGATCCGGGTTCTGTCTCAGGTTTTTCCTTTTCATATATCGTTTGAAGTTTCGAGTTCTGACTCATTCTTCCTATCGGATTCAACGCTTGTGTTGGAACCGATCGTGCCCTTGAAGATTCGAGTTTTTCAAAACTCGATTTCTTCTATTTTTATCATTATTTTAAAGATCCGGGTTCCGACCCGGGTTTTTCCATTTTATATATCGTTTGAAGTTTCGAGTTCCGACTCGGACTTCCTATCGGATTCAACGCTCGTGTTGGAACTGATCGTGCCCTTGAAGATTCGAGTTTTTCAAAACTCGGGTTTTTCCATTTTATATATCGTTTGAAGTTTTGAGTTCCGACTCAGACTTCCTATCGGATTGAACACTCTTGTTGGAACTGAACGTGCCCTTGAAGATTCGAGTTTTTCAAAACTCGGGTTCTTCCATTTTTATAATTATTTTAAAGATCCGGGTTCCGACTCGGGTTTTTTCTTTTTTGAAGTTTCGAGTTCCGACTTAGAGTTCCTATCGGATTCAACGCTTGTGTTGGAACCGATCATGCCTGTGAAGATTCAAGTTTTTCAAAACTCGGGTTCTTCCATTTTTATAATTATTTTAAATATTCGGGTTCCGACTCGGGTTTTTCCTTTTTATATATATCGTTTGAAGTTTCAAGTTCCGACTCAGATTTCCTATCGAATTCAACTTTTGTGTTGGAACCGATCGTGCCCTTGAAGATTCAAGTTTTTCAAAACTCGGGTTCTTCCATTTTTATCATTATTTTAAAGATCCGGGTTCTGACTCGGGTTTTTCCTCTTTATATATCGTTTGAAGTTTCGAGTTCTGACTCAAACTTCCTATCAGATTCAACGCTCGTGTTGGAACCGAACGTGCCCTTGAAGATTCGAGTTTTTCAAAACTCGGGTTCTTCCATTTTTATATTATTTTAAAGATCCGGGTTCCGACTCGGGTTTTTCCTTTTTTGAAGTTTTGAGTTCCGACTCGAAGTTTGTATCGGATTCAACACTTCTGTTGGAACCGATCGTGCCCTTGAAGATTCAAGTTTTTCAAAACTCGGGTTCTTCCATTTTTATCATTATTTTAAAGAATTGGGTTCTGACTCGGGTTTTTCATTTTTATATATCGTTTGAAGTTTCGAGTTATGACTCGGACTTCCTATCGGATTCAACGCTCGTGTTGGAACCGATCGTGCCCTTGAAGATTCGAGTTTTTCAAAACTCGATTTCTTCCATTTTTATCATTATTTTAAAGATCCGGGTTCCGACTCGGGTTTTTCCTTTTTATATATCGTTTGAAGTTTCGAGTTATGACTCGGACTTCCTATCGGATTCAACGCTCGTGTTGGAACCGATCGTGCCCTTGAAGATTCGAGTTTTTCAAAACTGGGGTTCTTCCATTTTTATAATTATTTTAAAGATCCGGGTTTCGACTCGGGTTTTTCCATTTTATAGATCGTTTGAAGTTTTGAGTTCCGACCCAGACTTCCTATCGGATTCAACGCTCGTGTTGGAACCGAACGTGCCCTTGAAGATTCGAGTTTTTCAAAACTCGGGTTTTTCCATTTTATATATCGTTTGAAGTTTTGAGTTCCGACTCAGACTTCCTATCGGATTAAACGCTCTTGTTGGAACTGAACGTGCCATTGAAGATTCGAGTTTTTCAAAACTCGGTATTTCCATTTTTACAATTATTTTAAAGATGCGGGTTCCGACTCGGGTTTTTCCTTTTTTGAAGTTTCGAGTTCCGACTCGGAGTTCCTATCGGATTAAACGCTCATGTTGGAACCGATCGTGCCCTTGAAGATTCGAGTTGGTCAAAACTCGGGTTCTTCCATTTTTATCATTATTTTAAAGATCCGGGTTTCGACCCAGGTTTTTTCTTTTTATATATCGTTTGAAGTTTCGAGTTCCGACTCGGACTTCCTATCGGATTCAACGCTCGTGTTGAAACCGATCGTGCCCTTGAAGATTCGAGTTTTTCAAAACTCGGGTTCTTCCATTTTTATAATTATTTTAAAGATCCGGGTTCCGACTCGGGTTTTTCCATTTTATATATCGTTTGAAGTTTTGAGTTCCGACTCAGACTTCCTATCGGATTCAACGCTCGTGTTGGAACCGAACGCGCCCTTGAAGATTCGAGTCTTTCAAAACTTGGGTTTTTCCATTTTATATATCGTTTGAAGTTTTGAGTTCCGACTCAGACTTCCTATCGGATTGAACGCTCTTGTTGGAACTGAACGTGCCCTTGAAGATTCGAGTTTTTCAAAACTCGGGTTCTTCCATTTTTTATAATTATTTTAAAGATCCGGGTTCCGACTCGGGTTTTTCCTTTTTTGAAGTTTCGAGTTTCGACTTAGAGTTCCTATCGGATTCAACGCTTGTTTTGGAACCGATCATGCCCTTGATGATTCAACTTTTTCAAAACTCGAGTTCTTCCATTTTTATCATTATTTTAAAGATCCGGTTCTGACTCGGGTTTTTCCTTTTTATATATCGTTTGAAGTTTCGAGTTCCGACTCGGACTTCCTACCGGATTCAACGCTTGAGTTGGAAACGATCGTGCCCTTGAAGATTCGAGTTTTTCAAAATTCGGGTTCTTCCATTTTTATCATTATTTTAAAGACCCGGGTTCCGACTCAGGTTTTTCCTTTTTATATATATCATTTGAAGTTTCGAGTTCCAACTCACACTTCCTATCGAATTCAATGCTTGTGTTGGAACCGATCGTGCCCTTGAAGATTCAAGTTTTTCAGAACTCGGGTTCTTCCATTTTAATCATTATTTTAAAGATCCGGGTTCTGACTCGGGTTTTTCCTTTTTATATATCGTTTGAAGTTTAAAGTTCTGACTCAGACTTCCTATCGGATTCAACGCTCGTGTTGGAACCGAACGTGCCCTTGAAAATTCGAGTTTTTCAAAACTCGGGTTCTTCCATTTTTATAATTATTTTAAAGATCCGGGTTCCGACTCAGGTTTTTCGTTTTTTGAAGTTTCGAGTTCCGACTCGGAGTTCCTATCGGATTCAACGCTTGTGTTGGAACCGATCATGCAATTGAAGATTCAAGTTTTTCAAAACTCGGGTTCTTCTATTTTTATCATTATTTTAAAGATCCGGGTTCTCACTCGGGTTTTTCCTTTTTATATATCGTTTGAAGTTTCCAGTTCCAACTCGGACTTCGTATCGGATTCAATGCTTGTGTTGGAACCGATCGTGCCCTTGAAGATTCGAGTTTTTCAAAACTCGATTTCTTCGAATTTTTATCATCATTTTAAAGATACGGGTTCCGACCCGGGTTTTTCCATTTTATATATCGTTTGAAGTTTCGAGTTCCGACTCGAACTTCCTATCGGATTCAACGCTCGTGTTGGAACCGATCGTGCCCTTGAAGATTCAAGTTTTTCAAAACTCGGGTTCTTCCATTTTTATCATTATTTTAAAGATCCGGGTTCCGACTCGGGTTTTTCCTTTTTTGAAGTTTCGAGTTCCGACTCGGAGTTCCTATCGGATTCAATGCTTGTGTTGGAACCGATCGTGCCCTTGAAGATTCGAGTTTTTCAAAACTCGGGTTCTTCCATTTTTATCATTATTTTAAGGATCCGGATTCTCACTCGGGTTTTTCCATTTTATATATCGTTTGAAGTTTTGAGTTCCGACTCAGACTTCCTATCCGATTGAACGCTCTTGTTGGAACTGAACGTGCCCTTGAAGATTCGAGTTTTTCAAAACTCGGGTACTTCCATTTTTATAATTATTTTAAAGATCCGGGTTCCGACTTGGGTTTTTCCTTTTTTGAAGTTTCGAGTTCCGACTGAGAGTTCCTATCGGATTCAATGCTTGTGTTGGAACCGATCATGCCCTTGAAGATTCAAGTTTTTCAAAACTCGGGTTCTTCCATTTTTATCATTATTTTAAATATTCGGGTTTCGACTCGGGTTTTTCCTTTTTATATATATCGTTTGAAGTTTCGAGTTCCGACTCAGACTTCCTATCGGATTCAACGCTTGTGTTGGAACCGATCGTGCCCTTGAAGATTCAAGTTTTTCAAAACTCGGGTTCTTCCATTTTTATCATTATTTTAAAGATCCGGGTTCTGTCTCAGGTTTTTCCTTTTTATATATCGTTTGAAGTTTCGAGTTCTGACTCATTCTTCCTATCGGATTCAACGCTTGTGTTGGAACCGATCGTGCCCTTGAAGATTCGAGTTTTTCAAAACTCGATTTCTTCCATTTTTATCATTATTTTAAAGATCCAGGTTCCGACCCGGGTTTTTCCATTTTATATATTGTTTGAAGTTTCGAGTTCCGACTCGGACTTCCTATAGGATTCAACGCTCGTGTTGGAACTGATCGTGCCCTTGAAGATTCGAGTTTTTCAAAACTCGGGTTTTTCCATTTTATATATCGTTTGAAGTTTTGAGTTCCGACTCAGACTTCCTATCGGATTGAACGCTCTTGTTGGAACTGAACGTGCCCTTGAAGATTCGAGTTTTTCAAAACTCGGGTTCTTCCATTTTTATAATTATTTTGAAGATCCGGGTTCCGACTCATGTTTTTCCTTTTTTGAAGTTTCGAGTTCCGACTTAGAGTTCCTATCGGATTCAACGCTTGTGTTGGAACCGATCATGCCCGTGAAGATTCAAGTTTTTCAAAACTCGGGTTCTTCCATTTTTATAATTATTTTAAATATTCGGGTTCCGACTCGGGTTTTTCCTTTTTATATATATTGTTTGAAGTTTCGAGTTCCGACTCAGATTTCCTATCAAATTCAACTTTTGTGTTGGAACCGATCGTGCCCTTGAAGATTCAAGTTTTTCAAAACTCGGGTTCTTCCATTTTTATCATTATTTTAAAGATCCGGGTTCTGACTCGGGTTTTTCCTTTTTATATATCGTTTGAAGTTTCGAGTTCTGACTCAGACTTCCTATCAGATTCAACTCTCGTGTTGGAACCGAACGTGCCCTTGAAGATTCGAGTTTTCAAAACTCGGGTTCTTCCATTTTTATAATTATTTTAAAGTTCCGGGTTCCGACTCAGGTTTTTCCTTTTTTGAAGTTTTGAGTTCCGACTCGAAGTTCGTATCGGATTGAACACTTCTGTTGGAACCGATCGTGACCTTGAAGATTCAAGTTTTTCAAAACTCGGGTTCTTCCATTTTTATCATTATTTTAAAGAATTGGGTTCTGACTCGGGTTTTTCAGTTTTATATATCGTTTGAAGTTTCGAGTTCCGACTCGGACTTCCTATCGGATTCAACACTTGTGTTGGAACCGATTCTGCCCTTGAAGATTCCAGTTGTTCAAAACTCGATTTCTTCCATTTTTATCATTATTTTAAAGATCCGGGTTCCGACCCGGGTTTTTCCATTTTATATATCGTTTGAAGTTTCGAGTTCCGACTCGGACTTCCTATCGGATTCAACGCCCGTGTTGGAACCGATCGTGCCCTTGAAGATTCGTGTTTTTCAAAACTTGGGTTCTTCCATTGTTATCATTATTTTAAAGATCCGGGTTCCGACTCGGGTTTTTCCTTTTTATATATCGTTTGAAGTTTCGAGTTCTGACTCGGACTTCCTATCGGATTCAACGCTCGTGTTGGAACCGATCGTGCCCTTGAAGATTCGAGTTTTTCAAAACTCGGGTTCTTCCATTTTTATAATTATTTTAAAGATCCGGGTTTCGACTCGGGTTTTTCCATTTTATAGATCGTTTGAAGTTTTGAGTTCCGACCCAGACTTCCTATCGGATTCAACGCTCGTGTTGGAACCGAACGTGCCCTTGAAGATTCGAGTTTTTCAAAACTCGGGTTTTTCCATTTTATATATCGTTTGAAGTTTTGAGTTCCGACTCAGACTTCCTATCCGATTGAACGCTCTTGTTGGAACTGAACGTGCCCTTGAAGATTCGAGTTCTTCAAAACTCGGGTACTTCCATTTTTATAATTATTTTAAAGATCCGGGTTCCGACTTGGGTTTTTCCTTTTTTGAAGTTTCGAGTTCCGACTGAGAGTTCCTATCGGATTCAACGCTTGTGTTGGAACCGATCATGCCCTTGAAGATTCAAGTTTTTCAAAACTCGGGTTCTTCCATTTTTATCATTATTTTAAATATTCAGGTTTCGACTCGGGTTTTTCCTTTTTATATATATCGTTTGAAGTTTCGAGTTCCGACTCAAACTTCCTATCGGATTCAACGCTTGTGTTGGAACCGATCGTGCCCTTGAAGATTCAAGTTTTTCAAAACTCGGGTTCTTCCATTTTTATCATTATTTTAAAGATCCGGGTTCTGTCTCAGGTTTTTCCTTTTTATATATCGTTTGAAGTTTCGAGTTCTGACTCATTCTTCCTATCGGATTCAACGCTTGTGTTGGAACCGATCGTGCCCTTGAAGATTCGAGTTTTTCAAAACTCGATTTCTTCCATTTTTATCATTATTTTAAAGATCCAAGTTCCGACCCAGGTTTTTCCATTTTATATATTGTTTGAAGTTTCGAGTTCCGACTCGGACTTCCTATCGGATTCAACGCTCGTGTTGGAACTGATCGTGCCCTTGAAGATTCGAGTTTTTCAAAACTCGGGTTTTTCCATTTTATATATCGTTTGAAGTTTTGAGTTCCGACTCAGACTTCCTATCAGATTGAACGCTCTTGTTGGAACTGAACGTGCCCTTGAAGATTCGAGTTTTTCAAAACTCGGGTTCTTCCATTTTTATAATTATTTTGAAGATCCGGGTTCCGACTCGTGTTTTTCCTTTTTTGAAGTTTCGAGTTCCGACTTAGAGTTCCTATCGGATTCAACGCTTGTGTTGGAACCGATCATGCCCGTGAAGATTCAAGTTTTTCAAAACTCGGGTTCTTCCATTTTTATAATTATTTTAAATATTCGGGTTCCGACTCGGGTTTTTCCTTTTTATATATATTGTTTGAAGTTTCGAGTTCCGACTCAGATTTCCTATCAAATTCAACTTTTGTGTTGGAACCGATCGTGCCCTTGAAGATTCAAGTTTTTCAAAACTCGGGTTCTTCCATTTTTATCATTATTTTAAAGATCCGGGTTCTGACTCGGGTTTTTCCTTTTTATATATCGTTTGAAGTTTCGAGTTCTGACTCAGACTTCCTATCAGATTCAACTCTCGTGTTGGAACCGAACGTGCCCTTGAAAATCCGGGTTCTTCCATTTTTATAATTATTTTAAAGTTCCGGGTTCCGACTCAGGTTTTTCCTTTTTTGAAGTTTTGAGTTCCGACTCGAAGTTCGTATCGGATTGAACACTTCTGTTGGAACCGATCGTGACCTTGAAGATTCAAGTTTTTCAAAACTCGGGTTTTTCAGTTTTATATATCGTTTGAAGTTTCGAGTTCCGACTCGGACTTCCTATCGGATTCAACACTTGTTTTGGAACCGATTCTGCCCTTGAAGATTCCAGTTGTTCAAAACTCGATTTCTTCCATTTTTATCATTATTTTAAAGATCCGGGTTCCGACCCGGGTTTTTCCATTTTATATATCGTTTGAAGTTTCGAGTTCCGACTCGGACTTCCTATCGGATTCAACGCCCGTGTTGGAACCGATCGTGCCCTTGAAGATTCGTGTTTTTCAAAACTTGGGTTCTTCCATTGTTATCATTATTTTAAAGATCCGGGTTCCGACTCGGGTTTTTCCTTTTTATATATCGTTTGAAGTTTCGAGTTCTGACTCGGACTTCCTATCGGATTCAACGCTCGTGTTGGAACCGATCGTGCCCTTGAAGATTCGAGTTTTTCAAAACTCGGGTTCTTCCATTTTTATAATTATTTTAAAGATCCGGGTTTCGACTCGGGTTTTTCCATTTTATAGATCGTTTGAAGTTTTGAGTTCCGACCCAGACTTCCTATCGGATTCAACGCTCGTGTTGGAACCGAACGTGCCCTTGAAGATTCGAGTTTTTCAAAACTCGGGTTTTTCCATTTTATATATCGTTTGAAGTTTTGAGTTCCGACTCAGACTTCCTATCGGATTGAACGCTCTTGTTGGAACTGAACGTGCCCTTGAAGATTCGAGTTTTTCAAAACTCGGGTTCTTCCGTTTTTACAATTATTTTAAAGATCCGGGTTCCGACTCGGGTTTTTCCTTTTTTGAAGTTTCGAGTTCCGACTCGGAGTTCCTATCGGATTCAACGCTTCTGTTGGAACCGATCGTGCCCTTGAAGATTCAAGTTTTTCAAAACTTGGGTTCTTCCATTTTTATCATTATTTTAAAGATTCGGGTTCTGACTCGGGTTTTTCCTTTTTATATATCGTTTGAAGTTTCGAGATCCGACTCGGACTTCCTATCGGATTCAACGCTTGTGTTGGAACCGATCGTGCCCTTGAAGATTCGAGTTTTTCAAAACTCGATTTCTTCCATTTTTATCATTATTTTAAAGATCCGGGTTCCGACCCGGGTTTTTCCATTTTATATATCGTTTGAAGTTTTGAGTTCCGACTCGGACTTCCTATCGGATTAAACGCTCGTGTTGGAACCGATCGTGCCCTTGAAGATTCGAGTTTTTCAAAACTCGGGTTCTTCCATTTTTATCATTATTTTAAAGATCCGGGTTCCGACTCAGGTTTTTTCTTTTTATATATCGTTTGAAGTTTCGAGTTCCGACTCGGACTTCCTATCGGATTCAACGCTCGTGTTGAAACCGATCGTGCCCTTGAAGATTCGAGTTTTTCAAAACTTGGGTTCTTCCATTTTTATAATTATTTTAAAGATCCGGGTTCCGACTCGGGTTTTTCCATTTTATATATCGTTTGAAGTTTTGAGTTCCGACTCAGACTTCCTATCGGATTCAACGCTCGTGTTGGAACCGAACGTGCCCTTGAAGATTCGAGTCTTTCAAAACTCGGGTTTTTCCATTTTATATATCGTTTGAAGTTTTGAGTTCCGACTCAGACTTCCTATCGGATTGAACGCTCTTGTTGGAACTGAACGTGCCCTTGAAGATTCGAGTTTTTCAAAACTCGGGTTCTAACATTTTTTATAATTATTTTAAAGATCCGGGTTTCGACTCGGGTTTTTCCATTTTTGAAGTTTCGAGTTCCGACTTAGAGTTCCTATCGGATTCAATGCTTGTGTTGGAACCGATCATGCCCTTGAAGATTCAACTTTTTCAAAACTCGGGTTCTTCCATTTTTATCATTATTTTAAAGATCCGGGTTCTGACTCGGGTTTTTCCTTTTTATATATCGTTTGAAGTTTCGAGTTCCGACTCGGACTTCCTATCGGATTCAACGCTTGAGTTGGAACCGATCGTGCCCTTGAAGATTCGAGTTTTTCAAAATTCAGGTTCCTCCATTTTTATCATTATTTTAAAGACCCGGGTTCCGACTCAGGTGTTTCCTTTTTATATATATCGTTTGAAGTTTCGAGTTCCGACTCACACTTCCTATCGAATTCAATGCTTGTGTTGGAACTGATCGTGCCCTTGAAGATTCAAGTTTTTCAGAACTCGGGTTCTTCCATTTTTATCATTATTTTAAAGATCCGGGTTCTGACTCAGGTTTTTCCTTTTTATATATCGTTTGAAGTTTCAAGTTCTGACTCAGACTTCCTATCAGATTCAACGCTCGTGTTGGAACCGAACGTGCCCTTGAAGATTCGAGTTTTTCAAAACTCGGGTTCTTCCATTTTTATAATTATTTTAAAGATCCGGGTTCCGACTTGGGTTTTTCCTTTTTTGAAGTTTCGAGTTCCGACTCGGAGTTCCTATCGGATTCAACGCTTGTGTTGGAACTGATCGTGCCCTTGAAGATTCAAGTTTTTCAAAACTCTGGTTCTTCCATTTTTATCATTATTTTAAAGATCCGGGTTCTCACTCGGGTTTTTCCTTTTTATATATCGTTTGAAGTTTCGAGTTCCGACTCGGACTTCCTATCGGATTCAATGCTTGTGTTGAAACCGATCGTGCTTTTGAAGATTCGAGTTTTTCAAAACTCGATTTCTTCCATTTTTATCATTATTTTAAAGATCCGGGTTCCGACCCGGGTTTTTCCATTTTATATATCGTTGGATGTTTCGAGTTCCGACTCGGACTTCCTATCGGATTCAACGCTCGTGTTGGAACCGATCGTGCCCTTAAAGATTCAAGTTTTTCAAAACTCGGGTTCTTCCATTTTTATCATTATTTTAAAGACCCGGGTTCCGACTCAGGTTTTTCCTTTTTATATATCGTTTGAAGTTTCGAGTTCCGACTCGGACTTCCTATCGGATTCAACGCTTATGTTGGAACCGATCGTGCCCTTGAACATTCGAGTTTTTCAAAACTCAGGTTCTTCTATTTTTATCATTATTTTAAAGATCCGGGTTCCAACTCGGGTTTTTCCATTTTATATATCGTTTGAAGTTTGGAGTTCCGACTCAGACTTCCTATCGGATTCAACGCTCGTGTTGGAACCGAACGTGCCCTTGAAGATTCGAGTTTTTCAAAACTCGGGTTCTTCCATTTTTATAATTATTTTAAAGATCCGGGTTCCGACTCAGGTTTTTCCTTTTTTGAAGTTTCGAGTTCCGACTCGGAGTTCCTATCAGATTCAACGCTTGTGTTGAAACCGATCATGCAATTGAAGATTCAAGTTTTTCAAAACTCGGGTTCTTCCATTTTTATCATTATTTTAAAGACCCGGGTTCTGACTCAGGTTTTTCTTTTTTGTATATATCGTTTGAAGTTTCGAGTTCCGACTCAGACTTCCTATCGGATTCAACGCTTGTGTTGGAACCGATCGTGCCCTTGAAGATTCAAGTTTTTCAAAACTCGGGTTCTTCCATTTTTATCATTATTTTAAAGATCCGGTTTCTGACTCGGGTTTTTCCTTTTTATATATAGTTTGAAGTTTCGAGTTCCGACTCAGAATTCCTATGGGATTCAACGCTCGTGTTGGAACCGAACGTGCCCTTGAAGATTCAAGTTTTTCAAAACTCGGGTTCTTCCATTTTTATAATTATTTTAAAGATCCGGGTTCCGACTCGGGTTTTTCCTTTTTTGAAGTTTCGAGTTCCGACTCGGAGTTCCTATCGGATTCAACGCTTCTGTTGGAACCGATCGTGCCCTTGAAGATTCAAGTTTTTCAAAACTCGGGTTCTTCCATTTTTATCATTATTTTAAAGATCCGGGTTCTGACTCAGGTTTTTCCTTTTTATATATCATTTGAAGTTTCGAGTTCCGACTCAGACTTCCTATCGGATTCAACGCTTGTGTTGGAACCGATCGTGCCCTTGAAGATTCAAGTTTTTTAAAACTCGATTTCTTCCATTTTTATCATTATTTTAAAGATCCGGGTTCCGACCCGGGTTTTTCCATTTTATATATCGTTTGAAGTTTCGAGTTCCGACTTAGACTTCCTATCGGATTCAATGCTCGTGTTGTAACCGAACGTGCCCTTGAAGATTCGAGTTTTTCAAAACTCGGGTTCTTCCATTTTTATAATTATTTTAAAGATTCGGATTCCGACTCGGGTTTTTCCTTTTTTGAAGTTTCGAGCTCCGACTCGGAGTTCCTATCTGATTCAACGCTTCTGTTGGAACCGATGGTGCCCTTGAAGATTCAAGTTTTTCAAAACTCGGGTTCTTCCATTTTTATCATTATTTTAAAGATTCGCGTACCGACTCGGGTTTTTCCATTTTATATATCGTTTGAAGTTTTGAGTTCCGACTCAGACTTCCTATCGGATTCAACGCTCGTGTTGGAACCGAATGTGCTCTTGAAGATTCGAGTTTTTCAAAACTTGGGTTTTTCCATTTTATATATCGTTTGAAGTTTTGACTTCCGACTCAGACTTCCTATCGGATTGAACGCTCTTGTTGGAACTGAACGTGCCCTTGAAGATTCGAGTTTTTCAAAACTCGGGTTCTTCCATTTTTATAATTATTTTAAAGATCCAGGTTCCGACTCAGGTTTTTCCTTTTTTGAAGTTTCGAGTTCCGACTTAGAGTTCCTATCGGATTCAACGCTTGTGTTGGAACCGATCATGCCCTTGAAGATTCAAGTTTGTCAAAACTCGGGTTCTTCCATTTTTATGATTATTTTAAATATTCGGGTTCCGACTCGGGTTTTTCCTTTTTATATATATCGTTTGAAGTTTCGAGTTCCGACTCAGATTTCCTATCGGATTCAACGCTTGTGTTGGAACCGATCGTGCCCTTGAAAATTCAAGTTTTTCAAAACTCGGGTTCTTCCATTTTTATCATTATTTTAAAGATCCGGGTTCTGACTCGGGTTTTTCCTTTTTATATATCGTTTCAAGTTTCGAGTTCTGACTCAGACTTCCTATCAGATTCAACGCTCGTGTTGGAACCGAACGTGCCCTTGAAGATTCGAGTTTTTCAAAACTCGGGTTCTTCCATTTTTATAATTATTTTAAAAATCTGGGTTCCGACTCGGGTTTTTCCTTTTTTGAAGTTTCGAGTTCCGACTCGAAGTTCGTATCGGATTCAACACTTCTGTTGGAACCGATCGTGCCCTTGAAGATTCAAGTTTTTCAAAACTCGGGTTCTTCCATTTTTATAATTATTTTAAAGATTCGGGTTCCGACTCGGGTTTTTCCTTTTTTGAAGTTTCGAGCTCCGACTCGGACTTCCTATCGGATTCAACGCTTGTGTTGGAACCGATCGTGCCCTTGAAGATTCGAGTTTTTCAAAACTCGATTTCTTCCATTTTTATCATTATTTTAAAGATCCAGGTTCCGAACCGGGTTTTTCCATTTTATATATCGTTTGAAGTTTTGAGTTCCGACTCGGACTTCCTATCGGATTCAACGCTCGTGTTGGAAGTGATCGTGCCCTAGAAGATTCAAGTTTTTCAAAACTTGGGTTTTTCCATTTTATATATCGTTTGAAGTTTTGAGTTCCGACTCAGACTTCCTATCGGATTGAACGCTCTTGTTGGAACTGAACGTGCCCTTGAAGATTCGAGATTTTCAAAACTCGGGTTCTTCCATTTTTATAATTATTTTAAAGATCCAGGTTCCGACTCGGGTTTTTCCTTTTTTGAAGTTTCGAGTTCCGACTTACAGTTCCTATCGGATTCAACTTTTGTGTTGGAACCGATCGTGCCCTTGAAGATTCAAGTTTTTCAAAACTCGGGTTCTTCCATTTTTATCATTAATTTAAAGATCCGGGTTCTGACTCGGGTTTTTCGTTTTTATAGATCGTTTGAAGTTTCGAGTTCTGACTCAGACTTCCTATCAGATTCAACGCTCGGGTTGGAACCGAACGTGCCCTTGAAGATTCGAGTTTTTCAAAACTCGGGTTCTTCCATTTTTATAATTATTTTAAAGATCCGGGTTCCGACTCGGGTTTTTCCTTTTTTGAAGTTTTGAGTTCCGACTCGAAGTTCGTATTGGATTCAACACTTCTGTTGAAACCGATCGTGCCCTTGAAGATTCAAGTTTTTCAAAACTCGGGTTCTTCCATTTTTATCATTATTTTAAAGATCCGGGTTCTGACTCGGGTTTTTCCTTTTTATATATCGTTTCAAGTTTCGAGTTCTGACTCAGACTTCCTATCAGATTCAACGCTCGTGTTGGAACCGAATGTGCCCTTGAAGATTCGAGTTTTTCAAAACTCGGGTTCTTCCATTTTTATAATTATTTTAAAGATCCGGGTTCCGACTCGGGTTTTTTCTTTTTTGAAGTTTTGAGTTCCGACTCGAAGTTCGTATCGGATTCAACACTTCTGTTGGAACCGATCGTGCCCTTGAAGATTCAAGTTTTTTAAAACTCGGGTTCTTCCATTTTTATCATTATTTTAAAGAATTGGGTTATGACTCGGGTTTTTCATTTTTATATATCGTTTGAAGTTTCGAGTTCCGACTCGGACTTCCTATCGGATTCAACGCTTGTGTTGGAACCGATCGTGCCCTTGAAGATTCGAGTTTTTCAAAACTCGATTTCTTCCATTTTTATCATTATTTTAAAGATCCGGGTTCCGACCCGGGTTTTTCCATTTTATATATCGTTTGATGTTTCGAGTTCCGACTCGGACTTCCTATCGGATTAAACGCTCGTGTTGGAACCGATCGTGCCCTTGAAGATTCGAGTTTTTCAAAACTCGGGTTCTTCCATTTTTATCATTATTTTAAAGATCCGGGTTCCGACTGAGGTTTTTTCTTTTTATATATCGTTTGAAGTTTCGAGTTCCGACTCGGACTTCCTATCGGATTCAACGCTCGTGTTGAAATCGATCGTGCCCTTGAAGATTCGAGTTTTTCAAAACTCGGGTTCTTCCATTTTTATAATTATTTTAAAGATCCGGGTTCCGACTCAGGTTTTTCCATTTTATATATCGTTTGAAGTTTTGAGTTCCGACTCAGACTTCCTATCTGATTCAACGCTCGTGTTGGAACCGAACGTGCCCTTGAAGATTCGAGTCTTTCAAAACTCGGGTTATTCCATTTTATATATCGTTTGAAGTTTTGAGTTCCGACTCAGACTTCCTATCGGATTGAACGCTCTTGTTGGAACTGAACGTGCCCTTAAAGATTCGAGTTTTTCAAAACTCGGGTTCTTCCATTTTTTATAATAATTTTAAAGATCCGGGTTCCGACTCGGGTTTTTCCTTTTTTGAAGTTTCGAGTTCCGACTTAGAGTTCCTATCGGATTCAACGCTTGTGTTGGAACCGATCATGCCCTTGAAGATTCAACTTTTTCAAAACTCGGGTTCTTCCATTTTTATCATTATTTTAAAGATCCGGGTTATGACTCGGGTTTTTCCTTTTTATATATCGTTTGAAGTTTCGAGTTCCGACTCGGACTTCCTATCGGATTCAACGCTTGAGTTGGAACCGATCGTGCCCTTGAAGATTCGAGTTTTTCAAAATTCAGGTTCTTCCATTTTTATCATTATTTTAAAGACTCGGGTTCCGACTCAGGTTTTTCCTTTTTATATATATCGTTTGAAGTTTCGAGTTCCGACTCACACTTCCTATCGAATTCAATGCTTGTGTTGGAACCGATCGGGCCCTTGAAGATTCAAGTTTTTCAGAACTCGGGTTCTTCCATTTTTATCATTATTTTATAGATCCGGGTTCTGACTCTGGTTTTTCCTTTTTATATATCGTTTGAAGTTTCAAGTTCTGACTCGGACTTCCTATCTGATTCAACGCTTGTGTTGGAAGTGATCGTGCCCTTGAAGATTCGAGTTTTTCAAAACTCGGGTTTTTCCATTTTATATATCGTTTGAAGTTTTGAGTTCCGACTCAGACTTCCTATCGGATTAAACGCTCTTGTTGGAACTGAACGTGCCCTTGAAGATTCGAGTTTTTCAAAACTCGGGTTCTTCCAGTTTTATAATTATTTTAAAGATCCGGGTTCCGACTCGGGTTTTTCCTTTTTTGAAGTTTCGAGTTCCGACTTAGAGTTCCTATCGGATTCAACTTTTGTGTTGGAACCGATCGTGCCCTTGAAGATTCAAGTTTTTCAAAACTCGGGTTCTTCCATTTTTATCATTATTTTAAAGATCCAGGTTCTGACTCGGGTTTTTCCTTTTTATATATCGTTTGAAGTTTCGAGTTCTGACTCAGACTTCCTATCAGATTCAACGCTCGTGTTGGAACCGAACGTGCCCATGAAGATTCGAGTTTTTCAAAACTCGGGTTCTTCCATTTTTATAATTATTTTAAAGATCCGGGTTCCGACTTGGGTTTTTCCTTTTTTGAAGTTTTGAGTTCCGACTCGAAGTTCGTATCGGATTCAACACTTCTGTTGGAACCGATCGTGCCCTTGAAGATTCAAGTTTTTCAAAACTCGGGTTCTTCCATTTTTATCATTATTTTAAAGAATTGGGTTCTGACTCGGGTTTTTCATTTTTATATATCGTTTGAAGTTTCGAGTTCCGACTCGGACTTCCTATCGGATTCAACGCTTGTGTTGGAACCGATCGTGCCCTTGAAGATTCGAGTTTTTCAAAAGTCGATTTCTTCCATTTTTATCATTATTTTAAAGATCCGGGTTCCGACCCGGGTTTTTCCATTTTATATATCGTTTGAAGTTTCAAGTTTCGACTCGGACTTCCTATCGGATTAAACGCTCGTGTTGGAACCGATCATGCCCTTGAAGATTCGAGTTTTTCAAAACTTGGGTTCTTCCATTTTTATCATTATTTTAAAGATCTGGGTTCCGACTCGGGTTTTTCCTTTTTATATATCGTTTGAAGTTTCGAGTTCCGACTCGGACTTCCTATCAGATTCAACGCTCTTGTTGGAACCGATCGTGCCCTTGAAGATTCGAGTTTTTCAAAACTCGGGTTCTTCCATTTTTATAATTATTTTAAAGATTCGGGTTTCGACTCGGGTTTTTCCATTTTATAGATCGTTTGAAGTTTTGAGTTCCGACTCAGACTTCCTATCGGATTCAACGCTCGTGTTGGAACCGAACGTGCCCTTGAAGATTCGAGTTTTTCAGAACTCTAGTTTTTCCATTTTTTATATCGTTAGAAGTTTTGAGTTCCGACTCAGACTTCCTATCGGATTGAACGCTCTTGTTGGAACTGAACGTGCCCTTGAAGATTCCAGTTTTTCAAAACTCGGGTTCTTCCATTTTTACAATTATTTTAAAGATCCGGGTTCCGACTCGGGTTTTTCCTTTTTTGAAGTTTCGAGTTCCGACTAAGAGTTCCTATAGGATTCAACGCTTCTGTTGGAACCGATCGTGCCCTTGAAGATTCAAGTTTTTCAAAACTCGGGTTCTTCCATTTTTATCATTATTTTAAAGATTCGGGTTCTAACTCGGGTTTTTCCTTTTTATATATCGTTTGAAGTTTCGAGTTTCGACTCGGACTTCCTATCGGATTCAACGCTTGTGTTGGAACCGATCGTGCCCTTGAAGATTCAAGTTTTTCAAAACTCGATTTCTTCCATTTTTATCATTATTTTAAAGATCCGGGTTCTGACCCGGGTTTTTCCATTTTATATATCGTTTGAAGTTTCGAGTTCCGACTCGAACTTCCTATCGGATTAAACGCTCGTGTTGGAACCGATCGTGCCCTTGAAGATTCGAGTTTTTCAAAACTCGGGTTCTTCCATTTTTATCATTATTTTAAAGATCCGGGTTCCGACTCAGGTTTTTTCTTTTTATATATCGTTTGAAGTTTCGAGTTCCGACTCGGACTTCCTATCGGATTCAACGCTCGTGTTGAAACCGATCGTGCCCTTGAAGATTCGAGTTTTTCAAAACTCGGGTTCTTCCATTTTTATAATTATTTTAAAGATCCAGGTTCCGACTTGGGTTTTTCCATTTTATATATCGTTTGAAGTTTTGAGTTCCGACTCAGACTTCCTATCGGATTCAACGCTCGTGTTGGAACCGAACGTGCCCTTGAAGATTCGAGTCTTTCAAAACTCGGGTTTTTCCATTTTATATATCGTTTGAAGTTTTGAGTTCCGACTCAGACTTCCTATCGGATTGAACGCTCTTGTTGGAACTGAACGTGCGCTTGAAGATTCGAGTTTTTCAAAACTCGGGTTCTTCCATTTTTTATAATTATTTTAAAGATCCGGGTTCCGACTCGGGTTTTTCCTTTTTTGAAGTTTCGAGTTCCGACTTAGAGTTCCTATCGGATTCAACGCTTGTGTTGGAACCGATCGTGCCCTTGGAGATTCAAGTTTTTCAAAACTCGGGTTCTTGCATTTTTATCATTATTTTAAAGATTCGGGTTATGACTCGGGTTTTTCATTTTTATATATCGTTTGAAGTTTCGAGTTCCGACTCGGACTTCCTATCGGATTCAACGCTTGTGTTGGAACCGATCCTGCCCTTGAAGATTCGAGTTTTTCAAAACTCGATTTCTTCCATTTTTATCATTATTTTAAAGATCCGGGTTCCGACTCGGGTTTTTCCTTTTTATATATCGTTTGAAGTTTCGAGTTCCGACTCGGACTTCCTATCGGATTCAACGCTCGTGTTGGAACCGATCGTGCCCTTGAAGATTCGAGTTTTTCAAAACTCGGGTTCTTCCATTTTTATAATTATTTTAAAGATCCGGGTTTCGACTCGGGTTTTTCCATTTTATAGATCGTTTGAAGTTTTGAGTTCCGACCCAGACTTCCTATCGGATTCAACGCTCGTGTTGGAACCGAACGTGCGCTTGAAGATTCGAGTTTTTCAAAACTCGGGTTTTTCCATTTTATATATCGTTTGAAGTTTTGAGTTCCGACTCAGACTTCCTATCGGATTGAACGCTCTTGTTGGAACTGAACGTGCCATTGAAGATTCAAGTTTTTCAAAACTCGGTATTTCCATTTTTACAATTATTTTAAAGATGCGGGTTCCGACTCGGGTTTTTCCTTTTTTGAAGTTTCGAGTTCCGACTCGGAGTTCCTATCGGATTCAACGCTTCTGTTGGAACCGATCGTGCCCTTGAAGATTCAAGTTTTTCAAAACTCGGGTTCTTCCATTTTTATCATTATTTTAAAGATTCGGGTTCTGACTCGGGTTTTTCCTTTTTATATATCGTTTGAAGTTTCGAGTTCCGACTCGGACTTCCTATCGGATTCAACGCTTGTGTTGGAACCGATCGTGCCCTTGAAGATT
The DNA here is from genome assembly GCF_984573655.1 of Nuphar pumila. Lineage (NCBI taxonomy): Eukaryota > Viridiplantae > Streptophyta > Magnoliopsida > Nymphaeales > Nymphaeaceae > Nuphar > Nuphar pumila. The sequence goes on along the minus strand of NC_143257.1, from coordinate 48,444,366 downwards.
CGAGTTTTTCAAAACTCGGGTTCTTCCATTTTTATAATTATTTTAAAGATCCGGGTTTCGACTCGGGTTTTTCCATTTTATAGATCGTTTGAAGTTTTGAGTTCCGACCCAGACTTCCTATCGGATTCAACGCTCGTGTTGGAACCGAACGTGCCCTTGAAGATTCGAGTTTTTCAAAACTCGGGTTTTTCCATTTTATATATCGTTTGAAGTTTTGAGTTCCGACTCAGACTTCCTGTCGGATTGAACGCTCTTGTTGGAACTGAACGTGCCCTTGAAGATTCGAGTTTTTCAAAACTCGGGTTCTTCCATTTTTACAATTATTTTAAAGATCCGGGTTCCGACTCGAGTTTTTCCTTTTTTGAAGTTTCGAGTTCCGACTCGGAGTTCCTATCGGATTCAACGCTTCTGTTGGAACCGATCGTGCCCTTGGAGATTCAAGTTTTTCAAAACTCGGGTTCTTGCATTTTTATCATTATTTTAAAGATTCGGGTTCTGACTCGGGTTTTTCCTTTTTATATATCGTTTGAAGTTTCGAGTTCCGACTCGGACTTCCTACCGGATTCAACGCTTGAGTTGGAAACGATCGTGCCCTTGAAGATTCGAGTTTTTCAAAATTCGGGTTCTTCCATTTTTATCATTATTTTAAAGACCCGGGTTCCAACTCAGGTTTTTCCTTTTTATATATATCATTTGAAGTTTCGAGTTCCGACTCACACTTCCTATCGAATTCAATGCTTGTGTTGGAACCGATCGTGCCCTTGAAGATTCAAGTTTTTCAGAACTCGGGTTCTTCCATTTTAATCATTATTTTAAAGATCCGGGTTCTGACTCAGGTTTTTCCTTTTTATATATCGTTTGAAGTTTAAAGTTCTGACTCAGACTTCCTATCGGATTCAACGCTCGTGTTGGAACCGAACGTGCCCTTGAAAATTCGAGTTTTTCAAAACTCGGGTTCTTCCATTTTTATAATTATTTTAAAGATCCGGGTTCCGACTCAGGTTTTTCGTTTTTTGAAGTTTCGAGTTCCGACTCGGAGTTCCTATCGGATTCAACGCTTGTGTTGGAACCGATCATGCAATTGAAGATTCAAGTTTTTCAAAACTCGGGTTCTTCCATTTTTATCATTATTTTAAAGATCCGGGTTCTCACTCGGGTTTTTTCTTTTTATATATCGTTTGAAGTTTCCAGTTCCGACTCGGACTTCGTATCGGATTCAATGCTTGTGTTGGAACCGATCGTGCCCTTGAAGATTCGAGTTTTTCAAAACTCGATTTCTTCGAATTTTTATCATTATTTTAAAGATCCGGGTTCCGACCCGGGTTTTTCCATTTTATATATCGTTTGAAGTTTCGAGTTCCGACTCGAACTTCCTATCGGATTCAACGCTAGTGTTGGAACCGATCATGCCCTTGAAGATTCAAGTTTTCAAAACTCGGGTTCTTCCATTTTTATCATTATTTTAAAGATCCGGGTTCCGACTCGGGTTTTTCCTTTTTTGAAGTTTCGAGTTCCGACTCGGAGTTCCTATCGGATTCAATGCTTGTGTTGGAACCGATCGTGCCCTTGAAGATTCGAGTTTTTCAAAACTCGGGTTCTTCCATTTTTATCATTATTTTAAGGATGCGGATTCTCACTCGGGTTTTTCCATTTTATATATCGTTTGAAGTTTTGAGTTCCGACTCAGACTTCCTATCCGATTGAACGCTCTTGTTGGAACTGAACGTGCCCTTGAAGATTCGAGTTTTTCAAAACTCGGGTACTTCCATTTTTATAATTATTTTAAAGATCCGGGTTCCGACTTGGGTTTTTCCTTTTTTGAAGTTTCGAGTTCCGACTGAGAGTTCCTATCGGATTCAACGCTTGTGTTGGAACCGATCATGCCCTTGAAGATTCAAGTTTTTCAAAACTCGGGTTCTTCCATTTTTATCATTATTTTAAATATTCGGGTTTCGACTCGGGTTTTTCCTTTTTATATATATCGTTTGAAGTTTCGAGTTCCGACTCAGACTTCCTATCGGATTCAACGCTTGTGTTGGAACCGATCGTGCCCTTGAAGATTCAAGTTTTTCAAAACTCGGGTTCTTCCATTTTTATCATTATTTTAAAGATCCGGGTTCTGTCTCAGGTTTTTCCTTTTTATATATCGTTTGAAGTTTCGAGTTCTGACTCATTCTTCCTATCGGATTCAACGCTTGTGTTAGAACCGATCGTGCCCTTGAAGATTCGAGTTTTTCAAAACTCGATTTCTTCCATTTTTATCATTATTTTAAAGGTCCAGGTTCCGACTCGGGTTTTTCCATTTTATATATCGTTTGAAGTTTCGAGTTCCGACTCGGACTTCCTATCGGATTCAACGCTCGTGTTGGAACTGATCGTGCCCTTGAAGATTCGAGTTTTTCAAAACTCGGGTTCTTCCATTTTTATCATTATTTTAAAGATCCGGTTCTGACTCGGGTTTTTCCTTTTTATATATCGTTTGAAGTTTCGAGTTCTGACTCGGACTTCCTACCGGATTCAACGCTTGAGTTGGAAACGATCGTTCCCTTGAAGATTTGAGTTTTTCAAAATTCGGGTTCTTCCATTTTTATCATTATTTTAAAGACCCGGGTTCCAACTCAGGTTTTTCCTTTTTATATATATCATTTGAAGTTTCGAGTTCCGACTCACACTTCCTATCGAATTCAATGCTTGTGTTGGAACCGATCGTGCCCTTGAAGATTCAAGTTTTTCAAAACTCGGGTTCTTCCATTTTTATCATTATTTTAAAGAATTGGGTTCTGACTCGGGTTTTTCATTTTTATATATCGTTTGAAGTTTCGAGTTCCGACCCGGACTTCCTATCGGATTCAACGCTTGTGTTGGAACCGATCCTGCCCTTGAAGATTCGAGTTTTTCAAAACTCGATTTCTTCCATTTTTATCATTATTTTAAAGATCCGGGTTCCGACTCGGGTTTTTCCTTTTTATATATCGTTTGAAGTTTCGAGTTCCGACTCGGACTTCCTATCGGATTCAACGCTCGTGTTGGAACCGATCGTGCCCTTGAAGATTCGAGTTTTTCAAAACTCGGGTTCTTCCATTTTTATAATTATTTTAAAGATCCGGGTTTCGACTCGGGTTTTTCCATTTTATAGATCGTTTGAAGTTTTGAGTTCCGACCCAGACTTCCTATCGGATTCAACGCTCGTGTTGGAACCGAACGTGCGCTTGAAGATTCGAGTTTTTCAAAACTCGGGTTTTTCCATTTTATATATCGTTTGAAGTTTTGAGTTCCGACTCAGACTTCCTATCGGATTGAACGCTCTTGTTGGAACTGAACGTGCCATTGAAGATTCGAGTTTTTCAAAACTCGGTATTTCCATTTTTACAATTATTTTAAAGATGCGGGTTCCGACTCAGGTTTTTCCTTTTTTGAAGTTTCGAGTTCCGACTCGGAGTTCCTATCGGATTCAACGCTTCTGTTGGAACCGATCGTGCCCTTGAAGATTCAAGTTTTTCAAAACTCTGGTTCTTCCATTTTTATCATTATTTTAAAGATTCGGGTTCTGACTCGGGTTTTTCCTTTTTATATATCGTTTGAAGTTTCGAGTTCCGAATCGGACTTCCTATCGGATTCAACGCTTGTGTTGGAACCGATCGTGCCCTTGAAGATTCGAGTTTTTCAAAACTCGGGTTCTTCCATTTTTATAATTATTTTAAAGATCCGGGTTTCGACTCGGGTTTTTCCATTTTATAGATCGTTTGAAGTTTTGAGTTCCGACCCAGACTTCCTATCGGATTCAACGCTCGTGTTGGAACCGAACGTGCCCTTGAAGATTCGAGTTTTTCAAAACTCGGGTTTTTCCATTTTATATATCGTTTGAAGTTTTGAGTTCCGACTCAGACTTCCTGTCGGATTGAACGCTCTTGTTGGAACTGAACGTGCCCTTGAAGATTCGAGTTTTTCAAAACTCGGGTTCTTCCATTTTTACAATTATTTTAAAGATCCGGGTTCCGACTCGGGTTTTTCCTTTTTTGAAGTTTCGAGTTCCGACTCGGAGTTCCTATCGGATTCAACGCTTCTGTTGGAACCGATCGTGCCCTTGGAGATTCAAGTTTTTCAAAACTCGGGTTCTTGCATTTTTATCATTATTTTAAAGATTCGGGTTCTGACTCGGGTTTTTCCTTTTTATATATCGTTTGAAGTTTCGAGTTCCGACTCGGACTTCCTATCGGATTCAACGCTTGTGTTGGAACCGATCGTGCCCTTGAAGATTCGAGTTTTTGAAAACTCGATTTCTTCCATTTTTATCATTATTTTAAAGATCCGGGTTCCGACCCGGGTTTTTCCATTTTATATATCGTTTGAAGTTTCGAGTTCCGACTCGGACTTCCTATCGGATTAAACGCTCATGTTGGAACCGATCGTGCCCTTGAAGATTCGAGTTGGTCAAAACTCGGGTTCTTCCATTTTTATCATTATTTTAAAGATCCGGGTTCCGACTCAGGTTTTTTCTTTTTATATATCGTTTGAAGTTTCGAGTTCCGACTCGGACTTCCTATCGGATTCAACGCTCGTGTTGAAACCGATCGTGCCCTTGAAGATTCGAGTTTTTCAAAACTCGGGTTCTTCCATTTTTATAATTATTTTAAAGATCCGGGTTCCGACTCGGGTTTTTCCATTTTATATATCGTTTGAAGTTTTGAGTTCCGACTCAGACTTCCTATCGGATTCAACGCTCGTGTTGGAACCGAACGCGCCCTTGAAGATTCGAGTCTTTCAAAACTTGGGTTTTTCCATTTTATATATCGTTTGAAGTTTTGAGTTCCGACTCAGACTTCCTATCGGATTGAACGCTCTTGTTGGAACAGAACGTGCCCTTGAAGATTCGAGTTTTTCAAAACTCGGGTTCTTCCATTTTTTATAATTATTTTAAAGATCCGGGTTCCGACTCGGGTTTTTCCTTTTTTGAAGTTTCGAGTTTCGACTTAGAGTTCGTATCGGATTCAACGCTTGTTTTGGAACCGATCATGCCCTTGAAGATTCAACTTTTTCAAAACTCGGGTTCTTCCATTTTTATCATTATTTTAAAGATCCGGTTCTGACTCGGGTTTTTCCTTTTTATATATCGTTTGAAGTTTCGAGTTCCGACTCGGACTTCCTACCGGATTCAACGCTTGAGTTGGAAACGATCGTGCCCTTGAAGATTCGAGTTTTTCAAAATTCGGGTTCTTCCATTTTTATCATTATTTTAAAGACCCGGGTTCCAACTCAGGTTTTTCCTTTTTATATATATCATTTGAAGTTTCGAGTTCCGACTCACACTTCCTATCGAATTCAATGCTTGTGTTGGAACCGATCGTGCCCTTGAAGATTCAAGTTTTTCAGAACTCGGGTTCTTCCATTTTAATCATTATTTTAAAGATCCGGGTTCTGACTCGGGTTTTTCCTTTTTATATATCGTTTGAAGTTTAAAGTTCTGACTCAGACTTCCTATCGGATTCAACGCTCGTGTTGGAACCGAACGTGCCCTTGAAACTTCGAGTTTTTCAAAACTCGGGTTCTTCCATTTTTATAATTATTTTAAGGATCCGGGTTCCGACTCAGGTTTTTCGTTTTTTGAAGTTTCGAGTTCCGACTCGGAGTTCCTATCGGATTCAACGCTTGTGTTGGAACCGATCATGCAATTGAAGATTCAAGTTTTTCAAAACTCGGGTTCTTCCATTTTTATCATTATTTTAAAGATCCGGGTTCTCACTCGGGTTTTTCCTTTTTATATATCGTTTGAAGTTTCCAGTTCCGACTCGGACTTCGTATCGGATTCAATGCTTGTGTTGGAACCGATCGTGCCCTTGAAGATTCGAGTTTTGAAAACTCGATTTCTTCGAATTTTTATCATTATTTTAAAGATCCGGGTTCCGACCCGGGTTTTTCCATTTTATATATCGTTTGAAGTTTCGAGTTCCGACTCGAACTTCCTATCGGATTCAACGCTCGTGTTGGAACCGATCGTGCCCTTGAAGATTCAAGTTTTCAAAACTCGGGTTCTTCCATTTTTATCATTATTTTAAAGATCCGGGTTCCGACTCGGGTTTTTCCTTTTTTGAAGTTTCGAGTTCCAACTCGGAGTTCCTATCGGATTCAATGCTTGTGTTGGAACCGATCGTGCCCTTGAAGATTCGAGTTTTTCAAAACTCGGGTTCTTCCATTTTTATCATTATTTTAAGGATCCGGATTCTCACTCGGGTTTTTCCATTTTATATATCGTTTGAAGTTTTGAGTTCCGACTCAGACTTCCTATCCGATTGAACGCTCTTGTTGGAACTGAACGTGCCCTTGAAGATTCGAGTTTTTCAAAACTCGGGTACTTCCATTTTTATAATTATTTTAAAGATCCGGGTTCCGACTTGGGTTTTTCCTTTTTTGAAGTTTCGAGTTCCGACTGAGAGTTCCTATCGGATTCAACGCTTGTGTTGGAACCGATCATGCCCTTGAAGATTCAAGTTTTTCAAAACTCGGGTTCTTCCATTTTTATCATTATTTTAAATATTCGGGTTTCGACTCGGGTTTTTCCTTTTTATATATATCGTTTGAAGTTTCGAGTTCCGACTCAGACTTCCTATCGGATTCAACGCTTGTGTTGGAACCGATCGTGCCCTTGAAGATTCAAGTTTTTCAAAACTCGGGTTCTTCCATTTTTATCATTATTTTAAAGATCCGGGTTCTGTCTCAGATTTTTCCTTTTTATATATCGTTTGAAGTTTCGAGTTCTGACTCATTCTTCCTATCGGATTCAACGCTTGTGTTAGAACCGATCGTGCCCTTGAAGATTCGAGTTTTTCAAAACTCGATTTCTTCCATTTTTATCATTATTTTAAAGATCCAGGTTCCGACCCGGGTTTTTCCATTTTATATATCGTTTGAAGTTTCGAGTTCCGACTCGGACTTCCTATCGGATTCAACGCTCGTGTTGGAACTGATCGTGCCCTTGAAGATTCGAGTTTTTCAAAACTCGGGTTTTTCCATTTTATATATCGTTTGAAGTTTTGAGTTCCGACTCAGACTTCCTATCGGATTGAACGCTCTTGTTGGAACTGAACGTGCCCTTGAAGATTCGAGTTTTTCAAAACTCGGGTTCTTCCATTTTTATAATTATTTTGAAGATCCGGGTTCCGACTCGTGTTTTTCCTTTTTTGAAGTTTCGAGTTCCGACTTAGAGTTCCTATCGGATTCAATGCTTGTGTTGGAACCGATCATGCCCGTGAAGATTCAAGTTTTTCAAAACTCGGGTTCTTCCATTTTTATAATTATTTTAAATATTCGGGTTCCGACTCGGGTTTTTCCTTTTTATATATATTGTTTGAAGTTTCGAGTTCCGACTCAGATTTCCTATCAAATTCAACTTTTGTGTTGGAACCGATCGTGCCCTTGAAGATTCAAGTTTTTCAAAACTCGGGTTCTTCCATTTTTATCATTATTTTAAAGATCCGGGTTCTGACTCGGGTTTTTCCTTTTTATATATCGTTTGAAGTTTCGAGTTCTGACTCAGACTTCCTATCAGATTCAACTCTCGTGTTGGAACCGAACGTGCCCTTGAAGATTCGAGTTTTTCAAAACTCGGGTTCTTCCATTTTTATAATTATTTTAAAGTTCCGGGTTCCGACTCAGGTTTTTCCTTTTTTGAAGTTTTGAGTTCCGACTCGAAGTTCGTATCGGATTGAACACTTCTGTTGGAACCGATCGTGACCTTGAAGATTCAAGTTTTTCAAAACTCGGGTTCTTCCATTTTGATCATTATTTTAAAGAATTGGGTTCTGACTCGGGTTTTTCAGTTTTATATATCATTTGAAGTTTCGAGTTCCGACTCGGACTTCCTATCGGATTCAATACTTGTGTTGGAACCGATCCTGCCCTTGAAGATTCCAGTTGTTCAAAACTCGATTTCTTCCATTTTTATCATTATTTTAAAGATCCGGGTTCTGACCCGGGTTTTTCCATTTTATATATCGTTTGAAGTTTCGAGTTCCGACTCGGACTTCCTATCCGATTCAACGCCCGTGTTGGAACCGATCGTGCCCTTGAAGATTCGTGTTTTTCAAAACTTGGGTTCTTCCATTGTTATCATTATTTTAAAGATCCGGGTTTCGACTCGGGTTTTTCCATTTTATAGATCGTTTGAAGTTTTGAGTTCCGACCCAGACTTCCTATCGGATTCAACGCTCGTGTTGGAACCGAACGTGCCCTTGAAGATTCGAGTTTTTCAAAACTCGGGTTTTTCCATTTTATATATCGTTTGAAGTTTTGAGTTCCGACTCAGACTTCCTATCGGATTGAACGCTCTTGTTGGAACTGAACGTGCCCTTGAAGATTCGAGTTTTTCAAAACTCGGGTTCTTCCGTTTTTACAATTATTTTAAAGATCCGGGTTCCGACTCGGGTTTTTCCTTTTTTGAAGTTTCGAGTTCCGACTCGGAGTTCCTATCGGATTCAACGCTTCTGTTGGAACCGATCGTGCCCTTGAAGATTCAAGTTTTTCAAAACTTGGGTTCTTCCATTTTTATCATTATTTTAAAGATTCGGGTTCTGACTCGGGTTTTTCCTTTTTATATATCGTTTGAAGTTTCGAGATCCGACTCAGACTTCCTATCGGATTCAACGCTTGTGTTGGAACCGATCGTGCCCTTGAAGATTTGAGTTTTTCAAAACTCGATTTCTTCCATTTTTATCATTATTTTAAAGATCCGGGTTCCGACCCGGGTTTTTCCATTTTATATATCGTTTGAAGTTTTGAGTTCCGACTCGGACTTCCTATCGGATTAAACGCTCGTGTTGGAACCGATCGTGCCCTTGAAGATTCGAGTTTTTCAAAACGCGGGTTCTTCCATTTTTATCATTATTTTAAAGATCCGGGTTCCGACTCAGGTTTTTTCTTTTTATATATCGTTTGAAGTTTCGAGTTCCGACTCGGACTTCCTATCGGATTCAACGCTCGTGTTGAAACCGATCGTGCCCTTAAAGATTTGAGTTTTTCAAAACTTGGGTTCTTCCATTTTTATAATTATTTTAAAGATCCGGGTTCCGACTCGGGTTTTTCCATTTTATATATCGTTTGAAGTTTTGAGTTCCGACTCAGACTTCCTATCGGATTCAACGCTCGTGTTGGAACCGAACGTGCCCTTGAAGATTCGAGTCTTTCAAAACTCGGGTTTTTCCATTTTATATATCGTTTGTTTGTTTTGAGTTCCGACTCAGACTTCCTATCGGATTGAACGCTCTTGTTGGAACTGAACGTGCCCTTGAAGATTCGAGTTTTTCAAAACTCGGGTTCTTCCATTTTTTATAATTATTTTAAAGATCCGGGTTTCGACTCGGGTTTTTCCTTTTTTGAAGTTTCGAGTTCCGACTTAGAGTTCCTATCGGATTCAACGCTTGTGTTGGAACCGATCATGCCCTTGAAGATTCAACTTTTTCAAAACTCGGGTTCTTCCATTTTTATCATTATTTTAAAGATCCGGGTTCTGACTCGGGTTTTTCCTTTTTATATATCGTTTGAAGTTTCGAGTTCCGACTCGGACTTCCTATCGGATTCAACGCTTGAGTTGGAACCGATCGTGCCCTTGAAGATTCGAGTTTTTCAAAATTCAGGTTCCTCCATTTTTATCATTATTTTAAAGACCCGGGTTCCGACTCAGGTGTTTCCTTTTTATATATATCGTTTGAAGTTTCGAGTTCCGACTCACACTTCCTATCGAATTCAATGCTTGTATTGGAACCGATCGTGCCCTTGAAGATTCAAGTTTTTCAGAACTCGGGTTCTTCCATTTTTATCATTATTTTAAAGATCCGGGTTCTGACTCGGGTTTTTCCTTTTTATATATCGTTTGAAGTTTGAAGTTCTGACTCAGACTTCCTATCAGATTCAACGCTCGTGTTGGAACCGAACGTGCCCTTGAAGATTCGAGTTTTTCAAAACTCGGGTTCTTCCATTTTTATAATTATTTTAAAGATCCGGGTTCCGACTCGGGTTTTTCCTTTTTTGAAGTTTCGAGTTCCGACTCGGAGTTCCTATCGGATTCAACGCTTGTGTTGGAACCGATCGTGCCCTTGAAGATTCAAGTTTTTCAAAACTCTGGTTCTTCCATTTTTATCATTATTTTAAAGATCCGGGTTCTCACTCGAGTTTTTCCTTTTTATATATCGTTTGAAGTTTCGAGTTCCGACTCGGACTTCTTATCGGATTCAATGCTTGTGTTGAAACCGATCGTGCTTTTGAAGATTCGAGTTTTTCAAAACTCGATTTCTTCCATTTTTATCATTATTTTAAAGATCCGGGTTCCGACCCGGGTTTTTCCATTTTATATATCGTTGGATGTTTCGAGTTCCGACTCGGACTTCCTATCGGATTCAACGCTCGTGTTGGAACCGATCGTGCCCTTAAAGATTCAAGTTTTTCAAAACTCGGGTTCTTCCATTTTTATCATTATTTTAAAGACCCGGGTTCCGACTCAGGTTTTTCCTTTTTATATATCGTTTGAAGTTTCGAGTTCCGACTCGGACTTCCTATCGGATTCAACGCTCGTGTTGGAACCGATCGTGCCCTTGAACATTCGAGTTTTTCAAAACTCAGGTTCTTCTATTTTTATCATTATTTTAAAGATCCGGGTTCCGACTCGGGTTTTTCCATTTTATATATCGTTTGAAGTTTGGAGTTCCGACTCAGACTTCCTATCGGATTCAACGCTCGTGTTGGAACCGAACGTGCCCTTGAAGATTCGAGTTTTTCAAAACTCGGGTTCTTCCATTTTTATAATTATTTTAAAGATCCGGGTTCCGACTCAGGTTTTTCCTTTTTTGAAGTTTCGAGTTCCGACTCGGAGTTCCTATCAGATTCAACGCTTGTGTTGGAACCGATCATGCAATTGAAGATTCAAGTTTTTCAAAACTCGGGTTCTTCCATTTTTATCATTATTTTAAAGATCCGGGTTCTCACTCGGGTTTTTCCTTTTTATATATCGTTTGAAGTTTCGAGTTCCGACTCGGACTTCGTATCGGATTCAATGCTTGTGTTGGAACCGATCGTGCCCTTGAAGATTCGAGTTTTTCAAAACTCGATTTCTTCCATTTTTATCATTATTTTAAAGATCCGGGTTCCGACCCGGGTTTTTCATTTTATATATCGTTTGAAGTTTCGAGTTCCGACTCGGACTTCCTATCGGATTCAACGCTCGTGTTGGAACCGATCGTGCCCTTCAAGATTCGTGTTTTTCAAAACTTGGGTTCTTCCATTTTTATCATTATTTTAAAGATCCGGGTTCCGACTCGGGTTTTTCCTTTTTATATATCGTTTGAAGTTTTGAGTTCCGACTCGGACTACCTATCGGATTCAACGCTTGTGTTGGAACCGATCGTGCCCTTGAAGATTCGAGTTTTTCAAAACTCGGGTTCTTCCATTTTTATAATTATTTTAAAGATCCGGGTTTCGACTCGGGTTTTTCCATTTTATAGATCGTTTGAAGTTTTGAGTTCCGACCCAGACTTCCTATCGGATTCAACACTCGTGTTGGAACCGAACGTGCCCTTGAAGATTCGAGTTTTTCAAAACTCGGGTTTTTCCATTTTATATATCGTTTGAAGTTTTGAGTTCCGACTCAGACTTCCTATCGGATTGGACGCTCTTGTTGGAACTGAACGTGCCCTTGAAGATTCGAGTTTTTCAAAACTCGGGTTCTTCCGTTTTTACAATTATTTTAAAGATCCTGGTTCCGACTCGGGTTTTTCCTTTTTTGAAGTTTCGAGTTCCGACTCGGAGTTCCTATCGGATTCAACGCTTCTGTTGGAACCGATCGTGCCCTTGAAGTATCAAGTTTTTCAAAACTTGGGTTCTTCCATTTTTATCATTATTTTAAAGATTCGGGTTCTGACTCGGGTTTTTCCTTTTTATATATCGTTTGAAGTTTCGAGATCCGACTCGGACTTCCTATCGGATTCAACGCTTGTGTTGGAACCGATCGTGCCCTTGATGATTCGAGTTTTTCAAAACTCGATTTCTTCCATTTTTATCATTATTTTAAAGATCCGGGTTCCGACCCGGGTTTTTCCATTTTATATATCGTTTGAAGTTTTGAGTTCCGACTCGGACTTCCTATCGGATTAAACGCTCGTGTTGGAACCGATCGTGCCCTTGAAGATTCGAGTTTTTCAAAACTCGGGTTCTTCCATTTTTATCATTATTTTAAAGATCCGGGTTTTGACTCAGGTTTTTTCTTTTTATATATCGTTTGAAGTTTCGAGTTCCGACTCGGACTTCCTATCGGATTCAACGCTCGTGTTGAAACCGATCGTGCCCTTGAAGATTCGAGTTTTTCAAAACTTGGGTTCTTCCATTTTTATAATTATTTTAAAGATCCGGGTTCCGACTCAGGTTTTTCCATTTTATATATCGTTTGAAGTTCTGAGTTCCGACTCAGACCTCCTATCGGATTCAACGCTCGTGTTGGAACCGAATGTGCCCTTGAAGATTCGAGTCTTTCAAAACTCGGGTTCTTCCATTTTTATAATTATTTTAAAGATCCGGGTTCCGACTCGGGTTTTTCCTTTTTTGAAGTTTCGAGTTCCGACTCGGAGTTCCTATCGGATTCAACGCTTGTGTTGGAACCGATCGTGCCCTTGAAGATTCAAGTTTTTCAAAACTCGGGTTCTTCCATGTTTATCATTATTTTAAAGATCCCGGTTCTGACTCGGGTTTTTCCTTTTTATATATCGTTTGAAGTTTCAAGTTCCGACTCAGACTTCCTATCGGATTCAACGCTCGTGTTGGAACCGAACGTGCCCTTGAAGATTCGAATTTTTCAAAACTCGGGTTCTTCCATTTTTATAATTATTTTAAAGATCCGGGTTCCGACTCGGGTTTTTCCTTTTTTGAAGTTTCGAGTTCCGACTCGGAGTTCCTATCGGATTCAACGCTTGTGTTGGAACCCATCGTGCCCTTGAAGATTCAAGTTTTTCAAAACTCGGGTTCTTCCATTTTTATCATTATTTTAAAGATCCGGGTTCTCACTCGGGTTTTTCCTTTTTATATATCGTTTGAAGTTTCGAGTTCCGACTCGGACTTCCTATCGGATTCAATGCTTGTGTTGAAACCGATCGTGCTTTTGAAGATTCGAGTTTTTCAAAACTCGATTTCTTCCATTTTTATCATTATTTTAAAGATCCGGGTTCCGACCCGGGTTTTTCCATTTTATATATCGTTGGATGTTTCGAGTTCCGACTCGGACTTCCTATCGGATTCAACCCTCGTGTTGGAACCGATCGTGCCCTTAAAGATTCAAGTTTTTCAAAACTCGGGTTCTTCGATTTTTATCATTATTTTAAAGACCCGGGTTCCGACTCAGGTTTTTCCTTTTTATATATCGTTTGAAGTTTCGAGTTCCTACTCGGACTTCTTATCGGATTCAACGCTCGTGTTGGAACCGATCGTGCCCTTGAACATTCGAGTTTTTCAAAACTCAGGTTCTTCTATTTTTATCATTATTTTAAAGATCCGGGTTCCGACTCGGGTTTTTCCATTTTATATATCGTTTGAAGTTTTGAATTCCGACTCAGACTTCCTATCAGATTCAACGCTCCTGTTGGAACCGAACGTGCCCTTGAAGATTCGAGTTTTTCAAAACTCGGGTTCTTCCATTTTTATAATTATTTTAAAGATCCGGGTTCCGACTCAGGTTTTTCCTTTTTTGAAGTTTCGAGTTCCGACTCGGAGTTCCTATCGGATTCAACGCTTGTGTTGGAAACGATCATGCAATTGAAGATTCAAGTTTTTCAAAACTCGGGTTCTTCCATTTTTATCATTATTTTAAAGATCCGGGTTCTCACTCGGGTTTTTCCTTTTTGTATATCGTTTGAAGTTTCGAGTTCCGACTCGGACTTCGTATCGGATTCAATGCTTGTGTTGGAACCGATCGTGCCCTTGAAGATTCGAGATTTTCAAAACTCGGGTTCTTCCATTTTTATCATTATTTTAAAGATCCGGATTCTCACTCGGGTTTTTCCATTTTATATATCGTTTGAAGTTTTGAGTTTCGACTCAGACTTCCTATCCGATTGAACGCTCTTGTTGGAACTGAACGTGCCCTTGAAGATTCGAGTTTTTCAAAACTCGGGTTCTTCCATTTTTATAATTATTTTAAAGATCCGGGTTCCGACTTGGGTTTTTCCTTTTTTGAAGTTTCGAGTTCCGACTGAGAGTTCCTATCGGATTCAACGCTTGTGTTGGAACCGATCATGCCCTTGAAGATTCAAGTTTTTCAAAACTCGGGTTCTTCCATTTTTATCATTATTTTAAAGATCCGGGTTCTCATTCGGGTTTTTCTTTTTTATATATCGTTTGAAGTTTCGAGTTCCGACTCGGACTTCGTATCGGATTCAATGCTTGTGTTGGAACCGATCGTGCCCTTGAAGATTCGAGTTTTTCAAAACTCGATTTCTTCCATTTTTATCATTATTTTAAAGATCCGGGTTCCGACCCGGGTTTTTCCATTTTATATATCGTTTGAAGTTTCGAGTTCCGACTCGGACTTCCTATTGGATTCAACGTTCGTGTTGGAACCGATCGTGCCCTTGAAGATTCAAGTTTTTCAAAACTCGGGTTCTTCCATTTTTATCATTATTTTAAAGATCCGGGTTCCGACTCGGGTTTTTCCTTTTTTGAAGTTTCGAGTTCCGACTCGGAGTTCCTATCGGATTCAATGCTTGTGTTGGAACCGATCGTGCCCTTGATAATTCGAGTTTTTCAAAACTCGGGTTCTTCCATTTTTATCATTATTTTAAAGATCCGGATTCTCACTCGGGTTTTTCCATTTTATATATCGTTTGAAGTTTTGAGTTTCGACTCAGACTTCCTATCCGATTAAACGCTCTTGTTGGAACTGAACGTGCCCTTGAAGATTCGAGTTTTTCAAAACCCGGGTTCTTCCATTTTTATAATTATTTTAAAGATCCGGGTTCCGACTTGGGTTTTTCCTTTTTTGAAGTTTCGAGTTCCGACTGAGAGTTCCTATCGGATTCAACGCTTGTGTTGGAACCGATCATGCCCTTGAAGATTCAAGTTTTTCAAAACTCTGGTTCTTCCATTTTTATCATTATTTTAAATATTCGGGTTCCGGCTCGGGTTTTTTCTTTTCATATATATCGTTTGAAGTTTCGAGTTCCGACTCAGACTTCCTATCGGATTCAACGCTTGTGTTGGAACCGATCGTGCCCTTTAAGATTCAAGTTTTTCAAAACTCGGGTTCTTCCATTTTTATCATTATTTTAAAGATCTGGGTTCTGTCTCAGGTTTTTCCTTTTTATATATCGTTTGAAGTTTCGAGTTCTGACTCATTCTTCCTATCGGATTCAACGCTTGTGTTGGAACCGATCGTGCCCTTGAAGATTCGAGTTTTTCAAAACTCGATTTCTTCCATTTTTATCATTATTTTAAAGATCCGGGTTCCGACCCGGGTTTTTCCATTTTATATATCGTTTGAAGTTTCGAGTTCCGACTTGGACTTCCTATCGGATTCAACGCTCGTGTTGGAACTGATCGTGCCCTTGAAGATTCAAGTTTTTCAAAACTCGGGTTTTTCCATTTTATATATCGTTTGAAGTTTTGAGTTCCGACTCAGACTTCCTATCGGATTGAACACTCTTGTTGGAACTGAACGTGCCCTTGAAGATTCGAGTTTTTCAAAACTCGGGTTCTTCCATTTTTATAATTATTTTAAAGATCCGGGTTCCGACTCGGGTTTTTTCTTTTTTGAAGTTTCGAGTTCCGACTTAGAGTTCCTATCGGATTCAACGCTTGTGTTGGAACCGATCATGCCCGTGAAGATTCAAGTTTTTCAAAACTCGGGTTCTTCCATTTTTATAATTATTTTAAATATTCGGGTTTCGACTCGGGTTTTTCCTTTTGATATATATCGTTTGAAGTTTCGAGTTCCGACTCAGATTTTCTATCGAATTCAACTTTTGTGTTGGAACCGATCGTGCCCTTGAAGATTCAAGTTTTTCAAAACTCGGGTTCTTCCATTTTTATCATTATTTTAAAGATCCGGGTTCTGACTCGGGTTTTTCCTTTTTATATATCGTTTGAAGTTTCGAGTTCTGACTCAGACTTCCTATCAGATTCAACGCTCGTGTTGGAACCGAACGTGCCCTTGAAGATTCGAGTTTTTCAAAACTCGGGTTCTTCCATTTTTATAATTATTTTAAAGATCCGGGTTCCGACTCGGGTTTTTCCTTTTTTGAAGTTTTGAGTTCCGACTCGAAGTTCGTATCGGATTCAACACTTCTGTTGGAACCGATCGTGCCCTTGAAGATTCAAGTTTTTCAAAACTCGGGTTCTTCCATTTTTATCATTATTTTAAAGAATTGGGTTCTGACTCGGGTTTTTCATTTTAATATATCGTTTGAAGTTTCGAGTTCTGACTCGGACTTCCTATCGGATTCAACGCTTGTGTTGGAACCGATCCTGCCCTTGAAGATTCGAGTTTTTCAAAACTCGATTTCTTCCATTTTTATCATTATTTTAAAGATCCGGGTTCCGACCCGGGTTTTTCCATTTTATATATCGTTTGAAGTTTCGAGTTCCGACTCGGACTTCCTATAGGATTCAACGCTCGTGTTGGAACCGATCGTGCCCTTGAAGATTCGTGTTTTTGAAAACTTGGGTTCTTCCATATTTATCATTATTTTAAAGATCCGGGTTCCGACTCGGGTTTTTCCTTTTTATATATCGTTTGAAGTTTCGAGTTCCGACTCAAACTTCCTATCGGATTCAACGCTCGTGTTGGAACCGATCGTGCCCTTGAAGATTCGAGTTTTTCAAAACTCGGGTTCTTCCATTTTTATAATTATTTTAAAGATCCGGGTTTCGACTCGGGTTTTTCCATTTTATAGATCGTTTGAAGTTTTGAGTTCCGACCCAGACTTCCTATCGGATTCAATGCTCGTGTTGGAACCGAACGTGCCCTTGAAGATTCGAGTTTTTCAAAACTCGGGTTTTTCCATTTTATATATCGTTTGAAGTTTTGAGTTCCGACTCAGACTTCCTATCGGATTGAACGCTCTTGTTGGAACTGAACGTGCCCTTGAAGATTCGAGTATTTCAAAACTCGGGTTCTTCCATTTTTACAATTATTTTAAAGATCCGGGTTTCGACTCGGGTTTTTCCTTTTTTGAAGTTTCGAGTTCCGACTCGGAGTTCCTATTGGATTCAACGCTTCTGTTGGAACCGATCGTGCCCTTGAAGATTCAAGTTTTTCAAAACTCGGGTTCTTCCATTTTTATCATTATTTTAAAGATTCGGGTTCTGACTCAGGTTTTTCCTTTTTATATATCGTTTGAAGTTTCGAGTTCCGACTCGGACTTCCTATCGGATTCAACGCTTGTGTTGGAACCGATCGTGCCCTTGAAGATTCGAGTTTTTCAAAACTCGGGTTCTTCCATTTTTATAATTATTTTAAAGATCCGGGTTTCGACTCGGGTTTTTCCATTTTATAGATCGTTTGAAGTTTTGAGTTCCGACCCAGACTTCCTATCGGATTCATCGCTCGTGTTGGAACCGAACGTGCCCTTGAAGATTCGAGTTTTTCAAAACTCGGGTTTTTCCATTTTATATATCGTTTGAAGTTTTGAGTTCCGACTCAGACTTCCTATCGGATTAAACGCTCTTGTTGGAACTGAACGTGCCATTGAAGATTCGAGTTTTTCAAAACTCGGGTTCTTCCATTTTTACAATTATTTTAAAGATCCGGGTTCCGACTCGGGTTTTTCCTTTTTTGAAGTTTCGAGTTCCGACTCGGAGT
Organism: Nuphar pumila; assembly: GCF_984573655.1. NCBI lineage: Eukaryota > Viridiplantae > Streptophyta > Magnoliopsida > Nymphaeales > Nymphaeaceae > Nuphar > Nuphar pumila. The sequence continues at coordinate 48,426,542 of NC_143257.1, read as the reverse complement.
TCCTATCGGATTCAACGCTTCTGTTGGAACCGATCGTGCCCTTGAAGATTCAAGTTTTTCAAAACTCGGGTTCTTCCATTTTTATCATTATTTTAAAGATTCGGGTTCTGACTCGGGTTTTTCCTTTTTATATATCGTTTGAAGTTTCGAGTTCCGACTCGGAGTTCCTATCGGATTCAACGCTTGTGTTGGAACCGATCGTGCCCTTGAAGATTCGAGTTTTTCAAAACTCGGGTTCTTCCATTTTTATAATTATTTTAAAGATCCGGGTTTCGACTCGGGTTTTTCCATTTTATAGATCGTTTGAAGTTTTGAGTTCCGACCCAGACTTCCTATCGGATTCAACGCTCGTGTTGGAACCGAACGTGCCCTTGAAGATTCAAGTTTTTCAAAACTCGGGTTTTTCCATTTTATATATCGTTTGAAGTTTTGAGTTCCGACTCAGACTTCCTATCGGATTGAACGCTCTTGTTGGAACTGAACGTGCCCTTGAAGATTCGAGTTTTTCAAAACTCGGGTTCTTCCATTTTTACAATTATTTTAAAGATCCGGGTTCCGACTCGGGTTTTTCCTTTTTTGAAGTTTCGAGTTCCGACTCGGAGTTCCTATCGGATTCAACGCTTCTGTTGGAACCGATCGTGCCCTTGAAGATTCAAGTTTTTCAAAACTCGGGTTCTTCCATTTTTATCATTATTTTAAAGATTCGGATTCTGACTCGGGTTTTTCCTTTTTATATATCATTTGAAGTTTCGAGTTCCGACTCAGACTTCCTATCGGATTCAACGCTTGTGTTGGAAACGATCGTGCCCTTGAAGATTCGAGTTTTTCAAAACTCGATATCTTTCATTTTTATCATTATTTTAAAGATCCGGGTTCCGACCCGGTTTTTTCCATTTTATATATCGTTTGAAGTTTCGAGTTCCGACTCAGACTTCCTATCGGATTAAACGCTCATGTTGGAACCGATCGTGCCCTTGAAGATTCGAGATTGTCAAAACTCGGGTTCTTCCATTTTTATCATTATTTTAAAGATCCGGGTTCCGACTCAGGTTTTTTCTTTTTATATATTGTTTGAAGTTTCGAGTTCCGACTCGGACTTCCTTTCGGATTCAACGCTCGTGTTGAAACCGATCGTGCCCTTGAAGATTCGAGTTTTTCAAAACTCGGGTTCTTCCATTTTTATAATTATTTTAAAGATCCGGGTTCCGACTCGGGTTTTTCCATTTTATATATCGTTTGAAGTTTTGAGTTCCGACTCAGATTTCCTATCGGATTCAACGCTCGTGTTGGAACCGAACGTGCCCTTCAAGATTCGAGTCTTTCAAAACTTGGGTTTTTCCATTTTATATATCGTTTGAAGTTTAGAGTTCCGACTCAGACTTCCTATCGGATTGAACGCTCTTGTTGGAACTGAATGTGCCCTTGAAGATTCGAGTTTTTCAAAACTCGGGTTCTTAAATTTTTTATAATTATTTTAAGGATCCGGGTTCCGACTCGGGTTTTTCCTTTTTTGAAGTTTCGAGTTCCGACTTAGAGTTCCTATCGGATTCAACGCTTGTGTTGGAACCGATCATGCCCTTGAAGATTCAACTTTTTCAAAACTCGGGTTCTTCCATTTTTATCATTATTTTAAAGATCCGGGTTCTGACTCGGGTTTTTCCTTTTTATATATCGTTTGAAGTTTCGAGTTCTGACTCGGACTTCCTATCGGATTCAACGCTTGAGTTGGAAACGATCGTGCCCTTGAACATTCGAGTTTTTCAAAATTCGGGTTCTTCCATTTTTATCATTATTTTAAAGACCCAGGTTCCGACTCAGGTTTTTCCTTTTTATATATATCATTTGAAGTTTCGAGTTCCGACTCACACTTCCTATCGAATTCAATGCTCGTGTTGGAACCGAACGTGCCCTTGAAGATTCAAGTTTTTCAAAACTCGGGTTCTTCCATTTTTATAATTATTTTAAAGATCCGGGTTCCGACTCAGGTTTTTCCTTTTTTGAAGTTTCGAGTTCCGACTCGGAGTTCCTATCGGATTCAACGCTTGTGTTGGAACCGATCATGCAATTGAAGATTCAAGTTTTTCAAAACTCGGGTTCTTCCATTTTTATCATTATTTTAAAGATTCGGGTTCTGACTCGGGTTTTTCCTTTTTATATATCGTTTGAAGTTTCGAGTTCCGACTCGGACTTCCTATCGGATTCAACGCTTGTGTTGGAACCGATCGTGCCCTTGAAGATTCGAGTTTTTCAAAACTCGGGTTCTTCCATTTTTATAATTATTTTAAAGATCCGGGTTTCGACTCGGGTTTTTCCATTTTATAGATCGTTTGAAGTTTTGAGTTCCGACCCAGACTTCCTATCAGATTCAACGCTCGTGTTGGAACCGAACGTGCCCTTGAAGATTCGAGTTTTTCAAAACTCGGGTTTTTCCATTTTATATATCGTTTGAAGTTTTGACTTCCGACTCAGACTTCCTATCGGATTGAACGCTCTTGTTGGAACTGAACGTGCCATTGAAGATTCGAGTTTTTCAAAACTCGGGTTCTTCCATTTTTACAATTATTTTAAAGATCCGGGTTCCGACTCGGGTTTTTCCTTTTTTGAAGTTTCGAGTTCCGACTCGGAGTTCCTATCGGATTCAACGCTTCTGTTGGAACCGATCGTGCCCTTGAAGATTCAAGTTTTTCAAAACTCGGGTTCTTCCATTTTTATCATTATTTTAAAGATTCGGGTTCTGACTCGGGTTTTTCCTTTTTATATATCGTTTGAAGTTTCGAGTTCCGACTCGGACTTCCTATCGGATTCAACGCTTGTGTTGGAACCGATCGTGCCCTTGAAGATTCGAGTTTTTCAAAACTCGGGTTCTTCCATTTTTATAATTATTTTAAAGATCCGGGTTTCGACTCGGGTTTTTCCATTTTATAGATCGTTTGAAGTTTTGAGTTCCGACCCAGACTTCCTATCGGATTCAACGCTCGTGGTGGAACCGAACGTGCCCTTGAAGATTCAAGTTTTTCAAAACTCGGGTTTTTCCATTTTATATATCGTTTGAAGTTTTGAGTTCCGACTCAGACTTCCTATCGGATTGAACGCTCTTGTTGGAACTGAACGTGCCCTTGAAGATTCGAGTTTTTCAAAACTCGGGTTCTTCCATTTTTACAATTATTTTAAAGATCCGGGTTCCGACTCGGGTTTTTCCTTTTTTGAAGTTTCGAGTTCCGACTCGGAGTTCCTATCGGATTCAACGCTTCTGTTGGAACCGATCGTGCCCTTGAAGATTCAAGTTTTTCAAAACTCGGGTTCTTCCATTTTTATCATTATTTTAAAGATTCGGATTCTGACTCGGGTTTTTCCTTTTTATATATCATTTGAAGTTTCGAGTTCCGACTCAGACTTCCTATCGGATTCAACGCTTGTGTTGGAAACGATCGTGCCCTTGAAGATTCGAGTTTTTCAAAACTCGATATCTTTCATTTTTATCATTATTTTAAAGATCCGGGTTCCGACCCAGTTTTTTCCATTTTGTATATCGTTTGAAGTTTCGAGTTCCGACTCAGACTTCCTATCGGATTAAACGCTCATGTTGGAACCGATCGTGCCCTTGAAGATTCGAGTTTGTCAAAACTCGGGTTCTTCCATTTTTATCATTATTTTAAAGATCCGGGTTCCGACTCAGGTTTTTTCTTTTTATATATTGTTTGAAGTTTCGAGTTCCGACTCGGACTTCCTATCGGATTCAACGCTCGTGTTGAAACCGATCGTGCCCTTGAAGATTCGAGTTTTTCAAAACTCGGGTTCTTCCATTTTTATCATTATTTTAAAGATCCGGGTTCCGACTCGGGTTTTTCCATTTTATATATCGTTTGAAGTTTTGAGTTCTGACTCATTCTTCCTATCGGATTCAACGCTCGTGTTGGAACCGAACGTGCCCTTCAAGATTCGAGTCTTTCAAAACTTGGGTTTTTCCATTTTATATATCGTTTGAAGTTTAGAGTTCCGACTCAGACTTCCTATCGGATTGAACGCTCTTGTTGGAACTGAATGTGCCCTTGAAGATTCGAGTTTTTCAAAACTCGGGTTCTTAAATTTTTTATAATTATTTTAAAGATCCGGGTTCCGACTCGGGTTTTTCCTTTTTTGAAGTTTCGAGTTCCGACTTAGAGTTCCTATCGGATTCAACGCTTGTGTTGGAACCGATCATGCCCTTGAAGATTCAACTTTTTCAAAACTCGGGTTCTTCCATTTTTATCATTATTTTAAAGATCCGGGTTCTGACTCGGGTTTTTCCTTTTTATATATCGTTTGAAGTTTCGAGTTCCGACTCGGACTTCCTATCGGATTCAACGCTTGAGTTGGAAACGATCGTGCCCTTGAACATTCGAGTTTTTCAAAATTCGGGTTCTTCCATTTTTATCATTATTTTAAAGACCCAGGTTCCGACTCAGGTTTTTCCTTTTTATATATATCATTTGAAGTTTCGAGTTCCGACTCACACTTCCTATCGAATTCAATGCTCGTGTTGGAACCGAACGTGCCCTTGAAGATTCAAGTTTTTCAAAACTCGGGTTCTTCCATTTTTATAATTATTTTAAAGATCCGGGTTCCGACTCAAGTTTTTCCTTTTTTGAAGTTTCGAGTTCCGACTCGGAGTTCCTATCGGATTCAACGCTTGTGTTGGAACCGATCATGCAATTGAAGATTCAAGTTTTTCAAAACTCGGGTTCTTCCATTTTTATCATTATTTTAAAGGTCCGGTTTCTCACTCGGGTTTTTCCTTTTTATATATCGTTTGAAGTTTCCAGTTCCGACTCGGACTTCGTATCGGATTCAATGCTTGTGTTGGAACCGATCGTGCCCTTGAGGATTCGAGTTTTTCAAAACTCGATTTCTTCGAATTTTTATCATTATTTTAAAGATCCGGGTTCCGACCCGGGTTTTTCCATTTTATATATCGTTTGAAGTTTCGAGTTCCGACTCGGACTTCCTATCGGATTCAACGCTCGTGTTGGAACCGATCGTGCCCTTGAAGATTCAAGTTTTTATAAACTCGGGTTCTTCCATTTTTATCATTATTTTAAAGATCCGGGTTCCGACTCGGTTTTTTCCTTTTTTGAAGTTTCGAGTTCCGACTCAAAGTTCCTATCGGATTCAATGCTTGTGTTGGAACCGATCGTGCCCTTGAAGATTCGAGTTTTTCAAAACTCGGGTTCTTCCATTTTTATCATTATTTTAAGGATCCGGATTCTCACTCGGGTTTTTCCATTTTATATATCGTTTGAAGTTTTGAGTTCCGACTCAGACTTCCTATCCGATTGAACGCTCTTGTTGGAACTGAACGTGCCCTTGAAGATTCGAGTTTTTCAAAACTCGGGTTCTTCCATTTTTATAATTATTTTAAAGATCCGGGTTCTGACTTGGGTTTTTCCTTTTTTGAAGTTTCGAGTTCCGACTGAGAGTTCCTATCAGATTCAACGCTTGTGTTGGAACCGATCATGCCCTTGAAGATTCAAGTTTTTCAAAACTCGGGTTCTTCCATTTTTATCATTATTTTAAATATTCGGGTTCCGACTCGGGTTTTTTTTTTTTATATATATCGTTTGAAGTTTCGAGTTCCGACTCAGACTTCCTATCGGATTCAACGCTTGTGTTGGAACCGATCGTGCCCTTGAAGATTCAAGTTTTTCAAAACTCGGGTTCTTCCATTTTTATCATTATTTTAAAGATCCGGGTTCTGTCTCTGGTTTTTCCTTTTTATATATCGTTTGAAGTTTCGAGTTCTGACTCATTCTTCCTATCGGATTCAACGCTTGTGTTGGAACCGATCGTGCCCTTGAAGATTCGAGTTTTTCAAAACTCGATTTCTTCCATTTTTATCATTATTTTAAAGATCCGGGTTCTGACCCGGGTTTTTCCATTTTATATATCGTTTGAAGTTTCGAGTTCCGACTCGGACTTCCTATCGGATTCAACGCTCGTGTTGGAACTGATGGTGCCCTTGAAGATTCGAGTTTTTCAAAACTCGGGTTTTTCCATTTTATATATCGTTTGAAGTTTTGAGTTCCGACTCAGACTTCCTATCGGATTGAACGCTCTTGTTGGAACTGAACGTGCCCTTGAAGATTCGAGTTTTTCAAAACTCGGGTTCTTCCATTTTTATAATTATTTTAAAGATCCGGGTTCCGACTCGGGTTTTTCCTTTTTTGAAGTTTCGAGTTCCGACTTAGAGTTCCTATCGGTGTTAACGCTTGTGTTGGAACAAATCATCCCCGTGAAGATTCAAGTTTTTCAAAACTCGGGTTCCGACTCGGGTTTTTCCTTTTTATATATATCGTTTGAAGTTTCGAGTTCCGACTCAGATTTCCTATCAAATTCAACTTTTGTGTTGGAACCGATCGTGCCCTTGAAGATTCGAGTTTTTCAAAACTCGGGTTCTTCCATTTTTATCATTATTTTAAAGATCCGGGTTCTGACTCGGGTTTTTCGTTTTTATATATCGTTTGAAGTTTCGAGTTCTGACTCAGACTTCCTATCAGATTCAACGCTCGTGTTGGAACCGAACGTGCCCTTGAAGATACGAGTTTTTCAAAACTCGGGTTCTTCCATTTTTATAATTATTTTAAAGATCCGGGTTCCGACTCGGGTTTTTCCTTTTTAAAAGTTTTGAGTTCCGACTCGAAGTTCGTATCGGATTCAACACTTCTGTTGGAACCGATCGTGACCTTGAAGATTCAAGTTTTTCAAAACTCGGGTTCTTCCATTTTTATCATTATTTTAAAGAATTGGGTTCTGACTCAGGTTTTTCAGTTTTATATATCGTTTGAAGTTTCGAGTTCCGACTCGGACTTCCTATCGGATTCAACACTTGTGTTGGAACCGATCCTGCCCTTGAAGATTCCAGTTGTTCAAAACTCGATTTCTTCCATTTTTATCATTATTTTAAAGATCCGGGTTCCGACCCAGGTTTTTCCATTTTATATATCGTTTGAAGTTTCGAGTTCCGACTCGGACTTCCAATCGGATTCAACGCTCGTGTTGGAACCGATCGTGCCCTTGAAGATTCGTGTTTTTCAAAACTTGGGTTCTTCCATTTTTATCATTATTTTAAAGATCCGGGTTCCGACTCGGGTTTTTCCTTTTTATATATCGTTTGAAGTTTCGAGTTCCGACTCGGACTTCCTATCGGATTCAACGCTCGTGTTGGAACCGATCGTGCCCTTGAAGATTCGAGTTTTTCAAAACTCGGGTTCTTCCATTTTTATAATTATTTTAAAGATCCGTGTTTCGACTCGGGTTTTTCCATTTTATAGATCGTTTGAAGTTTTGAGTTCCGACCCAGACTTCCTATCGGATTCAACGCTCGTGTTGGAACCGAACGTGCCCTTGAAGATTCGAGTTTTTCAAAACTCGGGTTTTTCCATTTTATATATCGTTTGAAGTTTTGAGTTCCGACTCAGACTTCCTATCGGATTGAACGCTCTTGTTGGAACTGAACGTGCCCTTTAAGATTCGAGTTTTTCAAAACTCGGGTTCTTCCATTTTTATCATTATTTTAAAGATCCGGGTTCCGACCCGGGTTTTTCCATTTTATATATCGTTTGAAGTTTGGAGTTCCGACTCGGACTTCCTATCGGATTCAACGCTCGTGTTGGAACCGATCGTGCCCTTGAAGATTCAAGTTTTTCAAAACTCGGGTTCTTCCATTTTTATCATTATTTTAAAGATCCGGGTTCCGACTCGGGTTTTTCCTTTTTTGAAGTTTCGAGTTCCGACTCGGAGTTCCTATCGGATTCAATGCTTGTGTTGGAACCGATCGTGCCCTTGAAGATTCGAGTTTTTCAAAACTCGGGTTCTTCCATTTTTATCATTATTTTAAAGATCCGGATTCTCACTCGGGTTTTTCCATTTTATATATCGTTTGAAGTTTTGAGTTTCGACTCAGACTTCCTATCCGATTGAACGCTCTTGTTGGAACTGAACGTGCCCTTGAAGATTCGAGTTTTTCAAAACTCGGGTTCTTCCATTTTTATAATTATTTTAAATATCCGGGTTCCGACTTGGGTTTTTCCTTTTTTGAAGTTTCGAGTTCCGACTGAGAGTTCCTATCGGATTCAACGCTTGTGTTGGAACCGATCATGCCCTTGAAGATTCAAGTTTTTCAAAACTCGGGTTCTTCCATTTTTATCATTATTTTAAATAATCGGGTTCCGACTCGGGTTTTTTCTTTTTATATATATCGTTTGAAGTTTCGAGTTCCGACTCAGACTTCCTATCGGATTCAACGCTTGTGTTGGAACCGATCGTGCCGTTGAAGATTCAAGTTTTTCAAAACTCGGGTTCTTCCATTTTTATCATTATTTTAAAGATCCGGGTTCTGTCTCAGGTTTTTCCTTTTTATATATCGTTTGAAGTTTCGAGTTCTGACTCATTCTTCCTATCGGATTCAACGCTTGTGTTGGAACCGATCGTGCCCTTGAAGATTCGAGTTTTTCAAAACTCGATTTCTTCCATTTTTATCATTATTTTAAAGATCCGGGTTCCGACCCGGGTTTTTCCATTTTATATATCGTTTGAAGTTTCGAGTTCCGACTTGGGCTTCCTATCGGATTCAACGCTCGTGTTGGAACTGATCGTGCCCTTGAAGATTCGAGTTTTTCAAAACTCGGGTTTTTCCATTTTATATATCGTTTGAAGTTTTGAGTTCCGACTCAGACTTCCTATCGGATTGAACACTCTTGTTGGAACTGAACGTGCCCTTGAAGATTCGAGTTTTTCAAAACTCGGGTTCTTCCATTTTTATAATTATTTTAAAGATCCGGGTTCCGACTCGGGTTTTTTCTTTTTTGAAGTTTCGAGTTCCGACTTAGAGTTCCTATCGGATTCAACGCTTGTGTTGGAACCGATCATGCCCGTGAAGATTCAAGTTTTTCAAAACTCGGGTTCTTCCATTTTTATAATTATTTTAAATATTCGGGTTCCGACTCGGGTTTTTCCTTTTGATATATATCGTTTGAAGTTTCGAGTTCCGACTCAGATTTCCTATCGAATTCAACTTTTGTGTTGGAACCGATCGTGCCCTTGAAGATTCAAGTTTTTCAAAACTCGGGTTCTTCCATTTTTATCATTATTTTAAAGTTCCGGGTTCTGACTCGGGTTTTTCCTTTTTATATATCGTTTGAAGTTTCGAGTTCTGACTCAGACTTCCTATCAGATTCAACGCTCGTGTTGGAACCGAACGTGCCCTTGAAGATTCGAGTTTTTCAAAACTCGGGTTCTTCCATTTTTATAATTATTTTAAAGATCCGGGTTCCGACTCGGGTTTTTCCTTTTTTGAAGTTTTGAGTTCCGACTCGAAGTTCGTATCGGATTCAACACTTCTGTTGGAACCGATCGTGCCCTTGAAGATTCAAGTTTTTCAAAACTCGGGTTCTTCCATTTTTATCATTATTTTAAAGATCCGGGTTCTGTCTCAGGTTTTTCCTTTTTATATATCGTTTGAAGTTTCGAGTTCTGACTCATTCTTCCTATCGAATTCAACGCTTGTGTTGGAACCGATCGTGCCCTTGAAGATTCGAGTTTTTCAAAACTCGATTTCTTCCATTTTTATCATTATTTTAAATATCCGGGTTCCGACCCGGGTTTTTCCTTTTTATATATCGTTTGAAGTTTCGAGTTCCGACTTGGGCTTCCTATCGGATTCAACGCTCGTGTTGGAACTGATCGTGCCCTTGAAGATTCGAGTTTTTCAAAAGTCGGGTTTTTCCATTTTATATATCGTTTGAAGTTTTGAGTTCCGACTCAGACTTCCTATCGGATTGAACACTCTTGTTGGAACTGAACGTGCCCTTAAAGATTCGAGTTTTTCAAAACTCGGGTTCTTCCATTTTTATAATTATTTTAAAGATCCGGGTTCCGACTCGGGTTTTTTCTTTTTTGAAGTTTCGAGTTCCGACTTAGAGTTCCTATCGGATTCAACGCTTGTGTTGGAACCGATCATGCCCGTGAAGATTCAAGTTTTTCAAAACTCGGGTTCTTCCATTTTTATAATTATTTTAAATATTCGGGTTCCGACTGGGGTTTTTCCGTTTGATATATATCGTTTGAAGTTTCGAGTTCCGACTCAGATTTCCTATCGAATTCAACTTTTGTGTTGGAACCGATCGTGCCCTTGAAGATTCAAGTTTTTCAAAACTCGGGTTCTTCCATTTTTATCATTATTTTAAAGTTCCGGGTTCTGACTCGGGTTTTTCCTTTTTATATATCGTTTGAAGTTTCGAGTTCTGACTCAGACTTCCTATCAGATTCAACGCTCGTGTTGGAACCGAACGTGTCCTTGAAGATTCGAGTTTTTCAAAACTCGAGTTCTTCCATTTTTATAATTATTTTAAAGATCCGGGTTCCGACTCGGGTTTTTCCTTTTTTGAAGTTTTGAGTTTCGACTCGAAGTTCGTATCGGATTCAACACTTCTGTTGGAACCGATCGTGCCCTTGAAGATTCAAGTTTTTCAAAACTCGGGTTCTTCCATTTTTATCATTATTTTAAAGAATTGGGTTCTGACTCGGGTTTTTCATTTTTATATATCGTTTGAAGTTTTGAGTTCTGACTCGGACTTCCTATCGGATTCAACGCTTGTGTTGGAACCGATCCTGCCCTTGAAGATTCGAGTTTTTCAAAACTCGATTTCTTCCATTTTTATCATTATTTTAAAGATCCGGGTTCCGACCCGGGTTTTTCCATTTTATATATCGTTTGAAGTTTCGAGTTCCGACTCGGACTTCCTATAGGATTCAACGCTCGTGTTGGAACCGATCGTGCCCTTGAAGATTCGTGTTTTTCAAAACTTGGGTTCTTCCATTTTTATCATTTTTTTAAAGATCCGGGTTCCGACTCGGGTTTTTCCTTTTTATATATCGTTTGAAGTTTCGAGTTCCGACTCGGACTTCCTATCGGATTCAACGCTCGTGTTGGAACCGATCGTGCCCTTGAAGATTCGAGTTTTTCAAAACTCGGGTTCTTCCATTTTTATAATTATTTTAAAGATCCGGGTTTCGACTCGGGTTTTTCCATTTTATAGATCGTTTGAAGTTTTGAGTTCCGACCCAGACTTCCTATCGGATTCAACGCTCGTGTTGGATGCGAACGTGCCCTTGAAGATTCGAGTTTTTCAAAACTCGGGTTTTTCCATTTTATATATCGTTTGAAGTTTTGAGTTCTGACTCAGACTTCCTATCGGATTGAACGCTCTTGTTGGAACTGAACGTGCCCTTGAAGATTCGAGTTTTTCAAAACTCGGGTTCTTCCATTTTTATAATTATTTTAAAGATCCGGGTTCCGACTCGGGTTTTTTCTTTTTTGAAGTTTCGAGTTCCGACTTAGAGTTCCTATCGGATTCAACGCTTGTGTTGGAACCGATCATGCCCGTGAAGATTCAAGTTTTTCAAAACTCGGGTTCTTCCATTTTTATAATTATTTTAAAGTTCCGGGTTCTGACTCGGGTTTTTCCTTTTTATATATCGTTTGAAGTTTCGAGTTCTGACTCAGACTTCCTATCAGATTCAACGCTCGTGTTGGAACCGAACGTGCCCTTGAAGATTCGAGTTTTTCAAAACTCGGGTTCTTCCATTTTTATAATTATTTTAAAGATCCGGGTTCCGACTCGGGTTTTTCCTTTTTTGAAGTTTTGAGTTCCGACTCGAAGTTCGTATCGGATTCAACACTTCTGTTGGAACCGATCGTGCCCTTGAAGATTCAAGTTTTTCAAAACTCGGGTTCTTCCATTTTTATCATTATTTTAAAGAATTGGGTTCTGACTCGGGTTTTTCATTTTTATATATCGTTTGAAGTTTTGAGTTCTGACTCGGACTTCCTATCGGATTCAACGCTTGTGTTGGAACCGATCCTGCCCTTGAAGATTCGAGTTTTTCAAAACTCGATTTCTTCCATTTTTATCATTATTTTAAAGATCCGGGTTCCGACCCGGGTTTTTCCATTTTATATATCGTTTGAAGTTTCGAGTTCCGACTCGGACTTCCTATAGGATTCAACGCTCGTGTTGGAACCGATCGTGCCCTTGAAGATTCGTGTTTTTCAAAACTTGGGTTCTTCCATTTTTATCATTATTTTATAGATCCGGGTTCCGACTCGGGTTTTTCCTTTTTATATATCGTTTGAAGTTTCGAGTTCCGACTCGGACTTCCTATCGGATTCAACGCTCGTGTTGGAACCGATCGTGCCCTTGAAGATTCGAGTTTTTCAAAACTCGGGTTCTTCCATTTTTATAATTATTTTAAAGATCCGGGTTTCGACTCGGGTTTTTCCATTTTATAGATCGTTTGAAGTTTTGAGTTCCGACCCAGACTTCCTATCGGATTCAACGCTCGTGTTGGATGCGAACGTGCCCTTGAAGATTCGAGTTTTTCAAAACTCGGGTTTTTCCATTTTATATATCGTTTGAAGTTTTGAGTTCCGACTCAGACTTCCTATCAGATTGAACGCTCTTGTTGGAACTGAACGTGCCCTTGAAGATTCGAGTTTTTCAAAACTCGGGTTCTTCCATTTTTATAATTATTTTAAAGATCCGGTTTCCGACTCGGGTTTTTTCTTTTTTGAAGTTTCGAGTTCCGACTTAGAGTTCCTATCGGATTCAACGCTTGTGTTGGAACCGATCATGCCCGTGAAGATTCAAGTTTTTCAAAACTCGGGTTCTTCCATTTTTATAATTATTTTAAATATTTGGGTTCCGACTCGGGTTTTTCCGTTTGATATATATCGTTTGAAGTTTCGAGTTCCGACTCAGATTTCCTATCGGATTCAACTTTTGTGTTGGAACCGATCGTGCCCTTGAAGATTCAAGTTTTTCAAAACTCGGGTTCTTCCATTTTTATCATTATTTTAAAGTTCCGGGTTCTGACTCGGGTTTTTCCTTTTTATATATCGGTTGAAGTTTCGAGTTCTGACTCAGACTTCCTATCAGATTCAACGCTCGTGTTGGAACCGAACGTGCCCTTGAAGATTCGAGTTTTTCAAAACTCGGGTTCTTCCATTTTTATAATTATTTTAAAGATCCGGGTTCCGACTCGGGTTTTTCCTTTTTTGAAGTTTTGAGTTCCGACTCGAAGTTCGTATCGGATTCAACACTTCTGTTGGAACCGATCGTGCCCTTGAAGATTCAAGTTTTTCAAAACTCGGGTTCTTCCATTTTTATCATTATTTTAAAGAATTGGGTTTTGACTCGGGTTTTTCATTTTTATATATCGTTTGAAGTTTTGAGTTCTGACTCGGATTTCCTATCGGATTCAACGCTTGTGTTGGAACCGATCCTGCCCTTGAAGATTCGAGTTTTTCAAAACTCGATTTCTTCCATTTTTATCATTATTTTAAAGATCCGGGTTTCGACCCGGGTTTTTCCATTTTATATATCGTTTGAAGTTTCGAGTTCCGACTCGGACTTCCTATAGGATTCAACGCTCGTGTTGGAACCGATCGTGCCCTTGAAGATTCGTGTTTTTCAAAACTTGGGTTCTTCCATTTTTATCATTATTTTAAAGATCCGGGTTCCGACTCGGGTTTTTCCTTTTTATATATCGTTTGAAGTTTCGAGTTCCGACTCGGACTTCCTATCGGATTCAACGCTCGTGTTGGAACCGATCGTGCCCTTAAAGATTCGAGTTTTTCAAAACTCGGGTTCTTCCATTTTTATAATTATTTTAAAGATCCGGGTTTCGACTCGGGTTTTTCCATTTTATAGATCGTTTGAAGTTTTGAGTTCCGACCCAGACTTCCTATCGGATTCAACGCTCGTGTTGGATGCGAACGTGCCCTTGAAGATTCGAGTTTTTCAAAACTCGGGTTTTTCCATTTTATATATCGTTTGAAGTTTTGAGTTCCGACTCAGACTTCCTATCGGATTGAACGCTCTTGTTGGAACTGAACGTGCCCTTGAAGATTCGAGTTTTTCAAAACTCGGGTTCTTCCATTTTTACAATTATTTTAAAGATCCGGGTTCCGACTCGGGTTTTTCCTTTTTTGAAGTTTCGAGTTCCGACTCGGAGTTCCTATCGGATTCAACGCTTCTGTTGGAACCGATCGTGCCCTTGAAGATTCAAGTTTTTCAAAACTCGGGTTCTTCCATTTTTATCATTATTTTAAAGATTCGGGTTCTGACTCGGGTTTTTCCTTTTTATATATCGTTTGAAGTTTCGAGTTCCGACTCGGACTTCATATCGGATTCAACGCTTGTGTTGGAACCGATCGTGCCCTTGAAGATTCGAGTTTTTCAAAACTCGGGTTCTTCCATTTTTATAATTATTTTAAAGATCCGGGTTTCGACTCGGGTTTTTCCATTTTGTAGATCGTTTGAAGTTTTGAGTTCCGACCCAGACTTCCTATCGGATTCAACGCTCGTGTTGGAACCGAACGTGCCCTTGAAGATTCGAGTTTTTCAAAACTCGGGTTTTTCCATTTTATATATCGTTTGAAGTTTTGAGTTCCGACTCAGACTTCCTATCGGATTGAACGCTCTTGTTAGAACTGAACGTGCCATTGAAGATTCGAGTTTTTCAAAACTCGGGTTCTTCCATTTTTACAATTATTTTAAAGATCCGGGTTCCGACTCGGGTTTTTCCTTTTTTGAAGTTTCGAGTTCCGACTCGGAGTTCCTATCGGATTCAACGCTTCTGTTGGAACCGATCGTGCCCTTGAAGATTCAAGTTTTTCAAAACTCAGGTTCTTCCATTTTTATCATTATTTTAAAGATTCGGCTTCTGACTCGGGTTTTTCCTTTTTATATATCGTTTGAAGTTTCGAGTTCCGACTCGGACTTCCTATCAGATTCAACGCTTGTGTTGGAACCGATCGTGCCCTTGAAGATTCGAGTTTTTCAAAACTCGGGTTCTTCCATTTTTATAATTATTTTAAAGATCCGGGTTTCGACTCGGGTTTTTCCATTTTATAGATCGTTTGAAGTTTTGAGTTCCGACCCAGACTTCCTATCGGATTCAACGCTCGTGTTGGAACCGAACGTGCCCTTGAAGATTCGAGTTTTTCAAAACTCGGGTTTTTCCATTTTATATATCGTTTGAAGTTTTGAGTTCCGACTAAGACTTCCTATCGGATTGAACGCTCTTGTTGGAACTGAACGTGCCCTTGAAGATTCGAGTTTTTCAAAACTCGGGTTCTTCCATTTTTACAATTATTTTAAAGATCCGGGTTCCGACTCGGGTTTTTCCTTTTTTGAAGTTTCGAGTTCCGACTCGGAGTTCCTATCGGATTCAACGCTTCTGTTGGAACCGATCGTGCCCTTGAAGATTCAAGTTTTTCAAAACTCGGGTTCTTCCATTTTTATCATTATTTTAAAGATTCGGATTCTGACTCGGGTTTTTCCTTTTTATATATCATTTGAAATTTCGAGTTCCGACTCAGACTTCCTATCGGATTCAACGCTTGTGTTGGAAACGATCGTGCCCTTGAAGATTCGAGTTTTTCAAAACTCGATATCTTCCATTTTTATCATTATTTTAAAGATCCGGGTTCCGACCCGGTTTTTTCCATTTTATATATCGTTTGAAGTTTCGAGTTCCGACTCGGACTTCCTATCGGATTAAACGCTCATGTTGGAACCGATCGTGCCCTTGAAGATTCGAGTTTGTCAAAACTCGGGTTCTTCCATTTTTATCATTATTTTAAAGATCCGGGTTCCGACTCAGGTTTTTTCTTTTTATATATTGTTTGAAGTTTCGAGTTCCGACTCGGACTTCCTATCGGATTCAACGCTCGTGTTGAAACCGATCGTGCCCTTGAAGATTCGAGTTTTTCAAAACTCGGGTTCTTCCATTTTTATAATTATTTTAAAGATCCGGGTTCCGACTCGGGTTTTTCCATTTTATATATCGTTTGAAGTTTTGAGTTCCGACTCAGACTTCCTATCGGATTCAACGCTCGTGTTGGAACCGAACGTGCCCTTCAAGATTCGAGTCTTTCAAAACTTGGGTTTTTCCATTTTATATATCGTTTGAAGTTTAGAGTTCCGACTCAGACTTCCTATCGGATTGAACGCTCTTGTTGGAACTGAATGTGCCCTTGAAGATTCGAGTTTTTCAAAACTCGGGTTCTTAAATTTTTTATAATTATTTTAAAGATCCGGGTTCCGACTCGGGTTTTTCCTTTTTTGAAGTTTCGAGTTCCGACTTAGAGTTCCTATCGGATTCAACGCTTGTGTTGGAACCGATCATGCCCTTGAAGATTCAACTTTTTGAAAACTCGGGTTCTTCCATTTTTATCATTATTTTAAAGATCCGGGTTCTGACTCGGGTTTTTCCTTTTTATATATCGTTTGAAGTTTCGAGTTCCGACTCGGACTTCCTATCGGATTCAACACTTGAGTTGGAAACGATCGTGCCCTTGAACATTCGAGCTTTTCAAAATTCGGGTTCTTCCATTTTTATCATTATTTTAAAGACCCGGGTTCCGACTCAGGTTTTTCCTTTTTATAAATATCATTTGAAGTTTCGAGTTCCGACTCACACTTCCTATTGAATTCAATGCTCGTGTTGGAACCGAACGTGCCCTTGAAGATTCAAGTTTTTCAAAACTCGGGTTCTTCCATTTTTATAATTATTTTAAAGATCCGGGTTCCGACTCAGGTTTTTCCTTTTTTGAAGTTTCGAGTTCCGACTCGGAGTTCCTATCGGATTCAACGCTTGTGTTGGAACCGATCATGCAATTGAAGATTCAAGTTTTTCAAAACTCGGGTTCTTCCATTTTTATCATTATTTTAAAGATCCGGGTTCTGTCTCAGGTTTTTCCTTTTTATATATCGTTTGAAGTTTCGAGTTCTGACTCATTCTTCCTATCGGATTCAACGCTTGTGTTGGAACCGATCGTGCCCTTGAAGATTCGAGTTTTTCAAAACTCGATTTCTTCCATTTTTATCATTATTTTAAAGATCCGGGTTCTGACCCGGGTTTTTCCATTTTATATATCGTTTGAAGTTTCGAGTTCCGACTCGGACTTCCTATCGGATTCAACGCTCGTGTTGGAACTGATCGTGCCCTTGAAGATTCGAGTTTTTCAAAACTCGGGTTTTTCCATTTTATATATCGTTTGAAGTTTTGAGTTCCGACTCAGACTTCCTATCGGATTGAACGCTCTTGTTGGAACTGAACGTGCCCTTGAAGATTCGAGTTTTTCAAAACTCGGGTTCTTCCATTTTTATAATTATTTTAAAGATCCGGGTTCCGACTCGGGTTTTTCCTTTTTTGAAGTTTCGAGTTCCGACTTAGAGTTCCTATCGGATTCAACGCTTGTGTTGGAACCAATCATCCCCGTGAAGATTCAAGTTTTTCAAAACTCGGGTTCCGACTCGGGTTTTTCCTTTTTATATATATCGTTTGAAGTTTCGAGTTCCGACTCAGATTTCCTATCAAATTCAACTTTTGTGTTGGAACCGATCGTGCCCTTGAAGATTCAAGTTTTTCAAAACTCGGGTTCTTCCATTTTTATCATTATTTTAAAGATCCGGGTTCTGACTCGGGTTTTTCCTTTTTATATATCGTTTGAAGTTTCGAGTTCTGACTCAGACTTCCTATCAGATTCAACGCTCGTGTTGGAACCGAACGTGCCCTTGAAGATTCGAGTTTTTCAAAACTCAGGTTCTTCCATTTTTATAATTATTTTAAAGATCCGGGTTCCGACTCGGGTTTTTCCTTTTTAAAAGTTTTGAGTTCCGACTGGAAGTTCGTATCGGATTCAACACTTCTGTTGGAACCGATCGTGACCTTGAAGATTCAAGTTTTTCAAAACTCGGGTTCTTCCATTTTTATCATTATTTTAAAGAATTGGGTTCTCACTCGGGTTTTTCAGTTTTATATATCGTTTGAAGTTTCGAGTTCCGACTCGGATTTCCTATCGGATTCAACACTTGTGTTGGAACCGATCCTGCCCTTCAAGATTCCAGTTGTTCAAAACTCGATTTCTTCCATTTTTATCATTATTTTAAAGATCCGGGTTCCGACCCGGGTTTTTCCATTTTATATATCGTTTGAAGTTTCGAGTTCCGACTCGGACTTCCTATAGGATTCAACGCTCGTGTTGGAACCGAACGTGCCCTTGAAGATTCGTGTTTTTCAAAACTTGGGTTCTTCCATTTTTATCATTATTTTAAAGATCCGGGTTCCGACTCGGGTTTTTCCTTTTTATATATCGTTTGAAGTTTCGAATTCCGACTCGGACTTCCTATCGGATTCAACGCTCGTGTTGGAACCGATCGTGCCCTTGAAGATTCGAGTTTTTCAAAACTCGGGTTCTTCCATTTTTATAATTATTTTAAAGATCCGGGTTTCGACTCGGGTTTTTCCATTTTATAGATCGTTTGAAGTTTTGAGTTCCGACCCAGACTTCCTATCGGATTCAACGCTCGTGTTGGAACCGAACGTGCCCTTGAAGATTCGAGTTTTTCAAAACTCGGGTTTTTCCATTTTATATATCGTTTGAAGTTTTGAGTTCCGACTCAGACTTCCTATCGGATTGAACGCTCTTGTTGGAACTGAACGTGCCCTTGAAGATTCGAGTTTTTCAAAACTCGGGTTCTTCCATTTTTACAATTATTTTAAAGATCCGGGTTCCGACTCGGGTTTTTCCTTTTTTGAAGTTTCGAGTTCCGACTCGGAGTTCCTATCGGATTCAACGCTTCTGTTGGAACCGATCGTGCCCTTGAAGATTCAAGTTTTTCAAAACTCGGGTTCTTCCATTTTTATCATTATTTTAAAGATTCGGATTCTGACTCGGGTTTTTCCTTTTTATATATCATTTGAAGTTTCGAGTTCCGACTAAGACTTCCTATTGGATTCAACGCTTGTGTTGGAACCGATCGTGCCCTTGAAGATTCGAGTTTTTCAAAACTTGGGTTCTTCCATTTTTATAATTATTTTAAAGATCCGGGTTTCGACTCGGGTTTTTCCATTTTATAGATCGTTTGAAGTTTTGAGTTCCGACCCAGACTTCCTATCGGATTCAACGCTCGTGTTGGAACCGAACGTGCCCTTGAAGATTCGAGTTTTTCAAAACTCGGGTTTTTCCATTTTATATATCGTTTGAAGTTTTGAGTTCCGACTCAGACTTCCTATCGGATTGAACGCTCTTGTTGGAACTGAACGTGCCATTGAAGATTTGAGTTTTTCAAAACTCGGGTTCTTCCATTTTTACAATTATTTTAAAGATCCGGGTTCCGACTCGGGTTTTTCCTTTTTTGAAGTTTCGAGTTATGACTCGGAGTTCCTATCGGATTCAACGCTTCTGTTGGAACCGATCGTGCCCTTGAAGATTCAAGTTTTTCAAAACTCGAGTTCTTCCATTTTTATCATTATTTTAAAGATTCGGGTTCTGACTCGGGTTTTTCCTTTTTATATATCGTTTGAAGTTTCGAGTTCCGACTCGGACTTCCTATCGGATTCAACGCTTGTGTTGGAACCGATCGTGCCCTTGAAGATTCGAGTTTTTCAAAACTCGGGTTCTTCCATTTTTATAATTATTTTAAAGATCCGGGTTTCGACTCGGGTTTTTCCATTTTATAGATCGTTTGAAGTTTTGAGTTCCGACCCAGACTTCCTATCGGATTCAACGCTCGTGTTGGAACCGAACGTGCCCTTGAAGATTCGAGTTTTTCAAAACTCGGGTTTTTCCATTTTATATATCGTTTGAAGTTTTGAGTTCCGACTCAGACTTCCTATCGGATTGAACGCTCTTGTTGGAACTGAACGTGCCCTTGAAGATTCGAGTTTTTCAAAACTCGGGTTCTTCCATTTTTACAATTATTTTAAAGATCCGGGTTCCGACTCGGGTTTTTCCTTTTTTGAAGTTTCGAGTTCCGACTCGGAGTTCCTATCGGATTCAACGTTTCTGTTGGAACCGATCGTGCCCTTGAAGATTCAAGTTTTTCAAAACTCGGGTTCTTCCATTTTTATCATTATTTTAAAGATTCGGATTCTGACTCGGGTTTTTCCTTTTTATATATCATTTGAAGTTTCGAGTTCCGACTCAGACTTCCTATCGGATTCAACGCTTGTGTTGGAAACGATCGTGCCCTTGAAGATTCGAGTTTTTCAAAACTCGATATCTTCCATTTTTATCATTATTTTAAAGATCCGGGTTCCGACCCGGTTTTTTCCATTTTATATATCGTTTGAAGTTTCGAGTTCCGACTCGGACTTCCTATCGAATTAAACGCTCATGTTGGAACCGATCGTGCCCTTGAAGATTCGAGTTTGTCAAAACTCGGGTTCTTCCATTTTTATCATTATTTTAAAGATCCGGGTTCCGACTCAGGTTTTTTCTTTTTATATATTGTTTGAAGTTTCGAGTTCCGACTCGGACTTCCTATCGGATTCAACGCTCGTGTTGAAACCGATCGTGCCCTTGAAGATTCGAGTTTTTCAAAACTCGGGTTCTTCCATTTTTATAATTATTTTAAAGATCCGGGTTCCGACTCGGGTTTTTCCATTTTATATATCGTTTGAAGTTTTGAGTTCCGACTCAGACTTCCTATCGGATTCAACGCTCGTGTTGGAACCGAACGTGCCCTTCAAGATTCGAGTCTTTCAAAACTTGGGTTTTTCCATTTTATATATCGTTTGAAGTTTAGAGTTCCGACTCAGACTTCCTATCGGATTGAACGCTCTAGTTGGAACTGAATGTGCCCTTGAAGATTCCAGTTTTTCAAAACTCGGGTTCTTAAATTTTTTATAATTATTTTAAAGATCCGGGTTCCGACTCGGGTTTTTCCTTTTTTGAAGTTTCGAGTTCCGACTTAGAGTTCCTATCGGATTCAACGCTTGTGTTGGAACCGATCATGCCCTTGAAGATTCAACTTTTTCAAAACTCGGGTTCTTCCATTTTTATCATTATTTTAAAGATCCGGGTTCTGACTCGGGTTTTTCCTTTTTATATATCGTTTGAAGTTTCGAGTTCCGACTCGGACTTCCTATCGGATTCAACGCTTGAGTTGGAAACGATCGTGCCCTTGAACATTCGAGTTTTTCAAAATTCGGGTTTTTCCATTTTTATCATTATTTTAAAGACCCGGGTTCCGACTCAGGTTTTTCCTTTTTATAAATATCATTTGAAGTTTCGAGTTCCGACTCACACTTCCTATTGAATTCAATGCTCGTGTTGGAACCGAACGTGCCCTTGAAGATTCAAGTTTTTCAAAACTCGGGTTCTTCCATTTTTATAATTATTTTAAAGATCCGGGTTCCGACTCAGGTTTTTCCTTTTTTGAAGTTTCGAGTTCCGACTCGGAGTTCCTATCGGATTCAACGCTTGTGTTGGAACCGATCATGCAATTGAAGATTCAAGTTTTTCAAAACTCGGGTTCTTCCATTTTTATCATTATTTTAAAGATCCGGTTTCTCACTCGGGTTTTTCCTTTTTATTTATCGTTTGAAGTTTCCAGTTCCGACTCGGACTTCGTATCGGATTCAATGCTTGTGTTGGAACCGATCGTGCCCTTGAAGATTCGAGTTTTTCAAAACTCGATTTCTTCGAATTTTTATCATTATTTTAAAGATCCGGGTTCCGACCCGGGTTTTTCCATTTTATATATCATTTGAAGTTTCGAGTTCCGACTCGGACTTCCTATCGGATTCAACGCTCGTGTTGGAACCGATCGTGCCCTTGAAGATTCAAGTTTTTATAAACTCGGGTTCTTCCATTTTTATCATTATTTTAAAGATCCGGGTTCCGACTCGGGTTTTTCCTTTTTTGAAGTTTCGAGTTCCGACTCAAAGTTCCTATCGGATTCAATGCTTGTGTTGGAACCGATCGTGCCCTTGAAGATTCGAGTTTTTCAAAACTCGGGTTCTTCCATTTTTATCATTATTTTAAGGATCCGGATTCTCACTCGGGTTTTTCCATTTTATATATCGTTTGAAGTTTTGAGTTCCGACTCAGACTTCCTATCCGATTGAACGCTCTTGTTGGAACTGAACGTGCCCTTGAAGATTCGAGTTTTTCAAAACTCGGGTTCTTCCATTTTTATAATTATTTTAAAGATCCGGGTTCTGACTTGGGTTTTTCCTTTTTTGAAGTTTCGAGTTCCGACTGAGAGTTCCTATCAGATTCAACGCTTGTGTTGGAACCGATCATGCCCTTGAAGATTCAAGTTTTTCAAAACTCGGGTTCTTCCATTTTTATCATTATTTTAAATATTCGGGTTCCGACTCGGGTTTTTCCTTTTTATATATATCGTTTGAAGTTTCGAGTTCCGACTCAGACTTCCTATCGGATTCAACGCTTGTGTTGGAACCGATCGTGCCCTTGAAGATTCAAGTTTTTCAAAACTCGGGTTCTTCCATTTTTATCATTATTTTAAAGATCCGGGTTCTGTCTCAGGTTTTTCCTTTTTATATATCGTTTGAAGTTTCGAGTTCTGACTCATTCTTCCTATCGGATTCAACGCTTTTGTTGGAACCGATCGTGCCCTTGAAGATTCGAGTTTTTCAAAACTCGATTTCTTCCATTTTTATCATTATTTTAAAGATCCGGGTTCTGACCCGGGTTTTTCCATTTTATATATCGTTTGAAGTTTCGAGTTCCGACTCGGACTTCCTATCGGATTCAACGCTCGTGTTGGAACTGATCGTGCCCTTGAAGATTCGAGTTTTTCAAAACTCGGGTTTTTCCATTTTATATATCGTTTGAAGTTTTGAGTTCCGACTCAGACTTCCTATCGGATTGAACGCTCTTGTTGGAACTGAACGTGCCCTTGAAGATTCGAGTTTTTCAAAACTCGGGTTCTTCCATTTTTATAATTATTTTAAAGATCCGGGTTCCGACTCGGGTTTTTCCTTTTTTGAAGTTTCGAGTTCCGACTTAGAGTTCCTATCGGATTCAACGCTTGTGTTGGAACCAATCATCCCCGTGAAGATTCAAGTTTTTCAAAACTCGGGTTCCGACTCAGGTTTTTCCTTTTTATATATATCGTTTGAAGTTTCGAGTTCCGACTCAGATTTCCTATCAAATTCAACTTTTGTGTTGGAACCGATCGTGCCCTTGAAGATTTAAGTTTTTCAAAACTCGGGTTCTTCCATTTTTATCATTATTTTAAAGATCCGGGTTCTGACTCGGGTTTTTCCTTTTTATATATCGTTTGAAGTTTCGAGTTCTGACTCAGACTTCCTATCAGATTCAACGCTCGTGTTGGAACCGAACGTGCCCTTGAAGATTCGAGTTTTTCAAAACTCGGGTTCTTCCATTTTTATAATTATTTTAAAGATCCGGGTTCCGACTCGGGTTTTTCCTTTTTAAAAGTTTTGAGTTCCGACTGGAAGTTCGTATCGGATTCAACACTTCTGTTGGAACCGATCGTGACCTTGAAGATTCAAGTTTTTCAAAACTCGGGTTCTTCCATTTTTATCATTATTTTAAAGAATTGGGTTCTGACTCGGGTTTTTCAGTTTTATATATCGTTTGAAGTTTCGAGTTCCGACTCGGACTTCCTATCGGATTCAACACTTGTGTTGGAACCGATCCTGCCCTTGAAGATTCCAGTTGTTCAAAACTCGATTTCTTCCATTTTTATCATTATTTTAAAGATCCGGGTTCCGACCCGGGTTTTTCCATTTTATATATCGTTTGAAGTTTCGAGTTCCGACTCGGACTTCCAATTGGATTCAACGCTCGTGTTGGAACCGATCGTGCCCTTGAAGATTTGTGTTTTTCAAAACTTGGGTTCTTCCATTTTTATCATTATTTTAAAGATCCGGGTTCCGACTCGGGTTTTTCCTTTTTATATATCGTTTGAAGTTTCGAGTTCCGACTCGGACTTCCTATCGGATTCAACGCTCGTGTTGGAACCGATCGTGCCCTTGAAGATTCGAGTTTTTCAAAACTCGGGTTCTTCCATTTTTATAATTATTTTAAAGATCCGTGTTTCGACTCGGGTTTTTCCATTTTATAGATCGTTTGAAGTTTTGAGTTCCGACCCAGACTTCCTATCGGATTCAACGCTCGTGTTGGAACCGAACATGCCCTTGAAGATTCGAGTTTTTCAAAACTCGGGTTTTTCCATTTTATATATCGTTTGAAGTTTTGAGTTCCGACTCAGACTTCCTATCGGATTGAACGCTCTTGTTGGAACTAAACGTGCCCTTTAAGATTCGAGTTTTTCAAAACTCGGGTTCTTCCATTTTTATCATTATTTTAAAGATCCGGGTTCCGACCCGGGTTTTTCCATTTTATATATCGTTTGAAGTTTCGAGTTCCGACTCGGACTTCCTATCGGATTCAACGCTCGTGTTGGAACCGATCGTGCCCTTGAAGATTCAAGTTTTTCAAAACTCGGGTTCTTCCATTTTTATCATTATTTTAAAGATCCGGGTTCCGACTCGGGTTTTTCCTTTTTTGAAGTTTCGAGTTCCGACTCGGAGTTCCTATCGGATTCAATGCTTGTGTTGGAACCGATCGTGCCCTTGAAGATTCGAGTTTTTTAAAACTCGGGTTCTTCCATTTTTATCATTATTTTAAAGATCCGGATTCTCACTCGGGTTTTTCCATTTTATATATCGTTTGAAGTTTTGAGTTTCGACTCAGACTTCCTATCCGATTGAACGCTCTTGTTGGAACTGAACGTGCCCTTGAAGATTCGAGTTTTTCAAAACTCGGGTTCTTCCATTTTTATAATTATTTTAAAGATCCGGGTTCCGACTTGGGTTTTTCCTTTTTTGAAGTTTCGAGTTCCGACTGAGAGTTCCTATCGGATTCAACGCTTGTGTTGGAACCGATCATGCCCTTGAAGATTCAAGTTTTTCAAAACTCGGGTTCTTCCATTTTTATCATTATTTTAAATATTCGGGTTCCGACTCGGGTTTTTTCTTTTTATATATATCGTTTGAAGTTTCGAGTTCCGACTCAGACTTCCTATCGGATTCAACGCTTGTGTTGGAACCGATCGTGCCCTTGAAGATTCAAGTTTTTCAAAACTCGGGTTCTTCCATTTTTATCATTATTTTAAAGATCCGGGTTCTGTCTCAGGTTTTTCCTTTTTATATATCGTTTGAAGTTTCGAGTTCTGACTCATTCTTCCTATCGGATTCAACGCTTGTGTTGGAACCGATCGTGCCCTTGAAGATTCGAGTTTTTCAAAACTCGATTTCTTCCATTTTTATCATTATTTTAAAGATCCGGGTTCCGACCCGGGTTTTTCCATTTTATATATCGTTTGAAGTTTCGAGTTCCGACTTGGGCTTCCTATCGGATTCAACGCTCGTGTTGGAACTGATCGTGCCCTTGAAGATTCGAGTTTTTCAAAACTCGGGTTTTTCCATTTTATATATCGTTTGAAGTTTTGAGTTCCGACTCAGACTTCCTATCGGATTGAACACTCTTGTTGGAACTGAACGTGCCCTTGAAGATTCGAGTTTTTCAAAACTCGGGTTCTTCCATTTTTATAATTATTTTAAAGATCCGGGTTCCGACTCGGGTTTTTTCTTTTTTGAAGTTTCGAGTTCCGACTTAGAGTTCCTATCGGATTCAACGCTTGTGTTGGAACCGATCATGCCCGTGAAGATTCAAGTTTTTCAAAACTCGGGTTCTTCCATTTTTATAATTATTTTAAATATTCGGGTTCCGATTCGGGTTTTTCCTTTTGATATATATCGTTTGAAGTTTCGAGTTCCGACTCAGATTTCCTATCGAATTCAACTTTTGTGTTGGAACCGATCGTGCCCTTGAAGATTCAAGTTTTTCAAAACTCGGGTTCTTCCATTTTTATCATTATTTTAAAGTTCCGGGTTCTGACTCGGGTTTTTACTTTTTATATATCGTTTGAAGTTTCGAGTTCTGACTCAGACTTCCTATCAGATTCAACGCTCGTGTTGGAACCGAACGTGCCCTTGAAGATTCGAGTTTTTCAAAACTCGGGTTCTTCCATTTTTATAATTATTTTAAAGATCCGGGTTCCGACTCGGGTTTTTCCTTTTTTCAAGTTTTGAGTTCCGACTCGAAGTTCGTATCGGATTCAACACTTCTGTTGGAACCGATCGTGCCCTTGAAGATTCAAGTTTTTCAAAACTCGGGTTCTTCCATTTTTATCATTATTTTAAAGAATTGGGTTCTGACTCGGGTTTTTCATTTTTATATATCGTTTGAAGTTTCGAGTTCTGACTCGGACTTCCTATCGGATTCAACGCTTGTGTTGGAACCGATCCTGCCCTTGAAGATTCGAGTTTTTCAAAACTCGATTTCTTCCATTTTTATCATTATTTTAAAGATCCGGGTTCCGACCCGGGTTTTTCCATTTTATATATCGTTTGAAGTTTCGAGTTCCGACTCGGACTTCCTATCGGATTCAACGCTCGTGTTGGAACCGATCGTGCCCTTGAAGATTCGTGTTTTTCAAAACTTGGGTTCTTCCATTTTTATCATTATTTTAAAGATCCGGGTTCCGACTCGGGTTTTTCCTTTTTATATATCGTTTGAAGTTTCGAGTTCCGACTCGGACTTCCTATCGGATTCAACGCTCGTGTTGGAACCGATCGTGCCCTTGAAGATTCGAGTTTTTCAAAACTCGGGTTCTTCCATTTTTATAATTATTTTAAAGATCCGTGTTTCGACTCGGGTTTTTCCATTTTATAGATCGTTTGAAGTTTTGAGTTCCGACCCAGACTTCCTATCGGATTCAACGCTCGTGTTGGAACCGAACGTGCCCTTGAAGATTCGAGTTTTTCAAAACTCGGGTTTTTCCATTTTATATATCGTTTGAAGTTTTGAGTTCCGACTCAGACTTCCTATCGGATTGAACGCTCTTGTTGGAACTGAACGTGCCCTTTAAGATTCGAGTTTTTCAAAACTCGGGTTCTTCCATTTTTATCATTATTTTAAAGATCCGGGTTCCGACCCGGGTTTTTCCATTTTATATATCGTTTGAAGTTTCGAGTTCCGACTCGGACTTCCTATCGGATTCAACGCTCGTGTTGGAACCGATCGTGCCCTTGAAGATTCAAGTTTTTCAAAACTCGGGTTCTTCCATTTTTATCATTATTTTAAAGATCCGGGTTCCGACTCGGGTTTTTCCGTTTTTGAAGTTTCGAGTTCCGACTCGGAGTTCCTATCGGATTCAATGCTTGTGTTGGAACCGATCGTGCCCTTAAAGATTCGAGTTTTTTAAAACTCGGGTTCTTCCATTTTTATCATTATTTTAAAGATCCGGATTCTCACTCGGGTTTTTCCATTTTATATATCGTTTGAAGTTTTGAGTTTCGACTCAGACTTCCTATCCGATTGAACGCTCTTGTTGGAACTGAACGTGCCCTTGAAGATTCGAGTTTTTCAAAACTCGGGTTCTTCCATTTTTATAATTATTTTAAAGATCCGGGTTCCGACTTGGGTTTTTCCTTTTTTGAAGTTTCGAGTTCCGACTGAGAGTTCCTATCGGATTCAACGCTTGTGTTGGAACCGATCATGCCCTTGAAGATTCAAGTTTTTCAAAACTCGGGTTCTTCCATTTTTATCATTATTTTAAAGTTCCGGGTTCTGACTCGGGTTTTTACTTTTTATATATCGTTTGAAGTTTCGAGTTCTGACTCAGACTTCCTATCAGATTCAACGCTCGTGTTGGAACCGAACGTGCCCTTGAAGATTCGAGTTTTTCAAAACTCGGGTTCTTCCATTTTTATAATTATTTTAAAGATCCGGGTTCCGACTCGGGTTTTTCCTTTTTTGAAGTTTTGAGTTCCGACTCGAAGTTCGTATCGGATTCAACACTTCTGTTGGAACCGATCGTGCCCTTGAAGATTCAAGTTTTTCAAAACTCGGGTTCTTCCATTTTTATCATTATTTTAAAGAATTGGGTTCTGACTCAGGTTTTTCATTTTTATATATCGTTTGAAGTTTCGAGTTCTGACTCGGACTTCCTATCGGATTCAACGCTTGTGTTGGAACCGATCCTGCCCTTGAAGATTCGAGTTTTTCAAAACTCGATTTCTTCCATTTTTATCATTATTTTAAAGATCCGGGTTCCGACCCGGGTTTTTTCATTTTATATATCGTTTGAAGTTTCGAGTTCCGACTCGGACTTCCTATCGGATTCAACGCTCGTGTTGGAACCGATCGTGCCCTTGAAGATTCGTGTTTTTCAAAACTTGGGTTCTTCCATTTTTATCATTATTTTAAAGATCCGGGTTCCGACTCGGGTTTTTCCTTTTTATATATCGTTTGAAGTTTCGAGTTCCGACTCGGACTTCCTATCGGATTCAACGCTCGTGTTGGAACCGATCGTGCCCTTGAAGATTCGAGTTTTTCAAAACTCAGGTTCTTCCATTTTTATAATTATTTTAAAGATCCGTGTTTCGACTCGGGTTTTTCCATTTTATAGATCGTTTGAAGTTTTGAGTTCCGACCCAGACTTCCTATCGGATTCAACGCTCGTGTTGGAACCGAACGTGCCCTTGAAGATTCGAGTTTTTCAAAACTCGGGTTTTTCCATTTTATATATCGTTTGAAGTTTTGAGTTCCGACTCAGACTTCCTATCGGATTGAACGCTCTTGTTGGAACTGAACGTGCCCTTTAAGATTCGAGTTTTTCAAAACTCGGGTTCTTCCATTTTTATCATTATTTTAAAGATCCGGGTTCCGACCCGGGTTTTTCCATTTTATATATCGTTTGAAGTTTCGAGTTCCGACTCGGACTTCCTATCGGATTCAACGCTCGTGTTGGAACCGATCGTGCCCTTAAAGATTCAAGTTTTTCAAAACTCGGGTTCTTCCATTTTTATCATTATTTTAAAGATCCGGGTTCCGACTCGGGTTTTTCCTTTTTTGAAGTTTCGAGTTCCGACTCGGAGTTCCTATCGGATTCAATGCTTGTGTTGGAACCGATCGTGCCCTTGAAGATTCGAGTTTTTTAAAACTCGGGTTCTTCCATTTTTATCATTATTTTAAAGATCCGGATTCTCACTCGGGTTTTTCCATTTTATATATCGTTTGAAGTTTTGAGTTTCGACTCAGACTTCCTATCCGATTGAACGCTCTTGTTGGAACTGAACGTGCCCTTGAAGATTCGAGTTTTTCAAAACTCGGGTTCTTCCATTTTTATAATTATTTTAAAGATCCGGGTTCCGACTTGGGTTTTTCCTTTTTTGAAGTTTCGAGTTCCGACTGAGAGTTCCTATCGGATTCAACGCTTGTGTTGGAACCGATCATGCCCTTGAAGATTCAAGTTTTTCAAAACTCGGGTTCTTCCATTTTTATCATTATTTTAAATATTCGGGTTCCGACTCGGGTTTTTTCTTTTTATATATATCGTTTGAAGTTTCGAGTTCCGACTCAGACTTCCTATCGGATTCAATGCTTGTGTTGGAACCGATCGTGCCCTTGAAGATTCAAGTTTTTCAAAACTCGGGTTCTTCCATTTTTATCATTATTTTAAAGAATTGGGTTCTGACTCGGGTTTTTCATTTTTATATATCGTTTGAAGTTTCGAGTTCTGACTCGGACTTCCTATCGGATTCAACGCTTGTGTTAGAACCGATCCTGCCCTTGAAGATTCGAGTTTTTCAAAACTCGATTTCTTTCATTTTTATCATTATTTTAAAGATCCGGGTTCCGACCCGGGTTTTTCCATTTTATATATCGTTTGAAGTTTCGAGTTCCGACTCGGACTTCCTATCGGATTCAACGCTCGTGTTGGAACCGATCGTGCCCTTGAAGATTCGTGTTTTTCAAAACTTGGGTTCTTCCATTTTTATCATTATTTTAAAGATCCGGGTTCCGACTCGGGTTTTTCCTTTTTATATATCGTTTGAAGTTTCGAGTTCCGACTCGGACTTCCTATCGGATTCAACGCTCGTGTTGGAACCGATCGTGCCCTTGAAGATTCAAGTTTTTCAAAACTCGGGTTCTTCCATTTTTATAATTATTTTAAAGATCCGTGTTTCGACTCGGGTTTTTCCATTTTATAGATCGTTTGAAGTTTTGAGTTCCGACCCAGACTTCCTATCGGATTCAACGCTCGTGTTGGAACCGAACGTGCCCTTGAAGATTCGAGTTTTTCAAAACTCGGGTTTTTCCATTTTATATATCGTTTGAAGTTTTGAGTTCCGACTCAGACTTCCTATCGGATTGAACGCTCTTGTTGGAACTGAACGTGCCCTTTAAGATTCGAGTTTTTCAAAACTCGGGTTCTTCCATTTTTATCATTATTTTAAAGATCCGGGTTCCGACCCGGGTTTTTCCATTTTATATATCGTTTGAAGTTTCGAGTTCCGACTCGGACTTCCTATCAGATTCAACGCTCGTGTTGGAACCGAACGTGCCCTTGAAGATTCGAGTTTTTCAAAACTCGGGTTCTTCCATTTTTATAATTATTTTAAAGATCCGGGTTCCGACTCGGGTTTTTCCTTTTTTGAAGTTTTGAGTTCCGACTCGAAGTTCGTATCGGATTCAACACTTCTGTTGGAACCGATCGTGCCCTTGAAGATTCAAGTTTTTCAAAACTCGGGTTCTTCCATTTTTATCATTATTTTAAAGAATTGGGTTCTGACTCGGGTTTTTCATTTTTATATATCGTTTGAAGTTTCGAGTTCTGACTCGGACTTCCTATCGGATTCAACGCTTGTGTTGGAACCGATCCTGCCCTTGAAGATTCAAGTTTTTCAAAACTCGATTTCTTCCATTTTTATCATTATTTTAAAGATCCGGGTTCCGACCCGGGTTTTTCCATTTTATATATCGTTTGAAGTTTCGAGTTCCGACTCGGACTTCCTATCGGATTCAACGCTCGTGTTGGAACCGATCGTGCCCTTGAAGATTCGTGTTTTTCAAAACTTGGGTTCTTCCATTTTTATCATTATTTTAAAGATCCGGGTTCCGACTCGGGTTTTTCCTTTTTATATATCGTTTGAAGTTTCGAGTTTCGACTCGGACTTCCTATCGGATTCAACGCTCGTGTTGGAACCGATCGTGCCCTTGAAGATTCGAGTTTTTCAAAACTCGGGTTCTTCCATTTTTATAATTATTTTAAAGATCCGTGTTTCGACTCGGGTTTTTCCATTTTATAGATCGTTTGAAGTTTTGAGTTCCGACCCAGACTTCCTATCGGATTCAACGCTCGTGTTGGAACCGAACGTGCCCTTGAAGATTCGAGTTTTTCAAAACTCGGGTTTTTCCATTTTATATATCGTTTGAAGTTTTGAGTTCCAACTCAGACTTCCTATCGGATTGAACGCTCTTGTTGGAACTGAACGTGCCCTTTAAGATTCGAGTTTTTCAAAACTCGGGTTCTTCCATTTTTATCATTATTTTAAAGATCCGGGTTCCGACCCGGGTTTTTCCATTTTATATATCGTTTGAAGTTTCGAGTTCCGACTCGGACTTCCTATCGGATTCAACGCTCGTGTTGGAACCGATCGTGCCCTTGAAGATTCAAGTTTTTCAAAACTCGGGTTCTTCCATTTTTATCATTATTTTAAAGATCCGGGTTCCGACTCGGGTTTTTCCTTTTTTGAAGTTTCGAGTTCCGACTCGGAGTTCCTATCGGATTCAATGCTTGTGTTGGAACCGATCGTGCCCTTGAAGATTCGAGTTTTTTAAAACTCGGGTTCTTCCATTTTTATCATTATTTTAAAGATCCGGATTCTCACTCGGGTTTTTCCATTTTATATATCGTTTGAAGTTTTGAGTTTCGACTCAGACTTCCTATCCGATTGAACGCTCTTGTTGGAACTGAACGTGCCCTTGAAGATTCGAGTTTTTCAAAACTCGGGTTCTTCCATTTTTATAATTATTTTAAAGATCCGGGTTCCGACTTGGGTTTTAACTTTTTTGAAGTTTCGAGTTCCGACTGAGAGTTCCTATCGGATTCAACGCTTGTGTTGGAACCGATCATGCCCTTGAAGATTCAAGTTTTTCAAAACTCGGGTTCTTCCATTTTTATCATTATTTTAAATATTCGGGTTCCGACTCGGGTTTTTTCTTTTTATATATATCGTTTGAAGTTTCGAGTTCCGACTCAGACTTCCTATCGGATTCAACGCTTGTGTTGGAACCGATCGTGCCCTTGAAGATTCAAGTTTTTCAAAACTCGGGTTCTTCCATTTTTATCATTATTTTAAAGAATTGGGTTCTGACTCGGGTTTTTCATTTTTATATATCGTTTGAAGTTTCGAGTTCTGACTCGGACTTCCTATCGGATTCAACGCTTGTGTTGGAACCGATCCTGCCCTTGAAGATTCGAGTTTTTCAAAACTCGATTTCTTCCATTTTTATCATTATTTTAAAGATCCGGGTTCCGACCCGGGTTTTTCCATTTTATATATCGTTTGAAGTTTCGAGTTCCGACTCGGACTTCCTATCGGATTCAATGCTCGTGTTGGAACCGATCGTGCCCTTGAAGATTCGTGTTTTTCAAAACTTGGGTTCTTCCATTTTTATCATTATTTTAAAGATCCGGGTTCCGACTCGGGTTTTTCCTTTTTATATATCGTTTGAAGTTTCGAGTTCCGACTCGGACTTCCTATCGGATTCAACGCTCGTGTTGGAACCGATCGTGCCCTTGAAGATTCGAGTTTTTCAAAACTCGGGTTCTTCCATTTTTATAATTATTTTAAAGATCCGGGTTCCGACTCGGGTTTTTCCATTTTATATATCGTTTGAAGTTTTGAGTTTCGACTCAGACTTCCTATCCGATTGAACGCTCTTGTTGGAACTGAACGTGCCCTTGAAGATTCGAGTTTTTCAATACTCGGGTTCTTCCATTTTTATAATTATTTTAAAGATCCGGGTTCCGACTTGGGTTTTTCCTTTTTTGAAGTTTCGAGTTCCGACTGAGAGTTCCTATCGGATTCAACGCTTGTGTTGGAAGCGATCATGCCCTTGAAGATTCAAGTTTTTCAAAACTCGGGTTCTTCCATTTTTATCATTATTTTAAATATTCGGGTTCCGACTCGGGTTTTTTCTTTTTATATATATCGTTTGAAGTTTCGAGTTCCGACTCAGACTTCCTATCGGATTCAATGCTTGTGTTGGAACCGATCGTGCCCTTGAAGATTCAAGTTTTTCAAAACTCGGGTTCTTCCATTTTTATCATTATTTTAAAGAATTGGGTTCTGACTCGGGTTTTTCATTTTTATATATCGTTTGAAGTTTCGAGTTCTGACTCGGACTTCCTATCGGATTCAACGCTTGTGTTAGAACCGATCCTGCCCTTGAAGATTCGAGTTTTTCAAAACTCGATTTCTTTCATTTTTATCATTATTTTAAAGATCCGGGTTCCGACCCGGGTTTTTCCATTTTATATATCGTTTGAAGTTTCGAGTTCCGACTCGGACTTCCTATCGGATTCAACGCTCGTGTTGGAACCGATCGTGCCCTTGAAGATTCGTGTTTTTCAAAACTTGGGTTCTTCCATTTTTATCATTATTTTAAAGATCCGGGTTCCGACTCGGGTTTTTCCTTTTTATATATCGTTTGAAGTTTCGAGTTCCGACTCGGACTTCCTATCGGATTCAACGCTCGTGTTGGAACCGATCGTGCCCTTGAAGATTCGAGTTTTTCAAAACTCGGGTTCTTCCATTTTTATAATTATTTTAAAGATCCGTGTTTCGACTCGGGTTTTTCCATTTTATAGATCGTTTGAGGTTTTGAGTTCCGACCCAGACTTCCTATCGGATTCAACGCTCGTGTTGGAACCGAACGTGCCCTTGAAGATTTGAGTTTTTCAAAACTCGGGTTTTTCCATTTTATATATCGTTTGAAGTTTTGAGTTCCGACTCAGACTTCCTATCGGATTGAACGCTCTTGTTGGAACTGAACGTGCCCTTTAAGATTCGAGTTTTTCAAAACTCGGGTTCTTCAATTTTTATCATTATTTTAAAGATCCGGGTTCCGACCCGGGTTTTTCCATTTTATATATCGTTTGAAGTTTCGAGTTCCGACTCGGACTTCCTATCAGATTCAACGCTCGTGTTGGAACCGAACGTGCCCTTGAAGATTCGAGTTTTTCAAAACTCGGGTTCTTCCATTTTTATAATTATTTTAAAGATCCGGGTTCCGACTCGGGTTTTTCCTTTTTTGAAGTTTTGAGTTCCGACTCGAAGTTCGTATCGGATTCAACACTTCTGTTGGAACCGATCGTGCCCTTGAAGATTCAAGTTTTTCAAAACTCGGGTTCTTCCATTTTTATCATTATTTTAAAGAATTGGGTTCTGACTCGGGTTTTTCATTTTTATATATCGTTTGAAGTTTCGAGTTCTGACTCGGACTTCCTATCGGATTCAACGCTTGTGTTGGAACCGATCCTGCCCTTGAAGATTCAAGTTTTTCAAAACTCGATTTCTTCCATTTTTATCATTATTTTAAAGATCCGGGTTCCGACCCGGGTTTTTCCATTTTATATATCGTTTGAAGTTTCGAGTTCCGACTCGGACTTCCTATCGGATTCAACGCTCGTGTTGGAACCGATCGTGCCCTTGAAGATTCGTGTTTTTCAAAACTTGGGTTCTTCCATTTTTATCATTATTTTAAAGATCCGGGTTCCGACTCGGGTTTTTCCTTTTTATATATCGTTTGAAGTTTCGAGTTTCGACTCGGACTTCCTATCGGATTCAACGCTCGTGTTGGAACCGATCGTGCCCTTGAAGATTCGAGTTTTTCAAAACTCGGGTTCTTCCATTTTTATAATTATTTTAAAGATCCGTGTTTCGACTCGGGTTTTTCCATTTTATAGATCGTTTGAAGTTTTGAGTTCCGACCCAGACTTCCTATCGGATTCAACGCTCGTGTTGGAACCGAACGTGCCCTTGAAGATTCGAGTTTTTCAAAACTCGGGTTTTTCCATTTTATATATCGTTTGAAGTTTTGAGTTCCAACTCAGACTTCCTATCGGATTGAACGCTCTTGTTGGAACTGAACGTGCCCTTTAAGATTCGAGTTTTTCAAAACTCGGGTTCTTCCATTTTTATCATTATTTTAAAGATCCGGGTTCCGACCCGGGTTTTTCCATTTTATATATCGTTTGAAGTTTCGAGTTCCGACTCGGACTTCCTATCGGATTCAACGCTCGTGTTGGAACCGATCGTGCCCTTGAAGATTCAAGTTTTTCAAAACTCGGGTTCTTCCATTTTTATCATTATTTTAAAGATCCGGGTTCCGACTCGGGTTTTTCCTTTTTTGAAGTTTCGAGTTCCGACTCGGAGTTCCTATCGGATTCAATGCTTGTGTTGGAACCGATCGTGCCCTTGAAGATTCGAGTTTTTTAAAACTCGGGTTCTTCCATTTTTATCATTATTTTAAAGATCCGGATTCTCACTCGGGTTTTTCCATTTTATATATCGTTTGAAGTTTTGAGTTTCGACTCAGACTTCCTATCCGATTGAACGCTCTTGTTGGAACTGAACGTGCCCTTGAAGATTCGAGTTTTTCAAAACTCGGGTTCTTCCATTTTTATAATTATTTTAAAGATCCGGGTTCCGACTTGGGTTTTTCCTTTTTTGAAGTTTCGAGTTCCGACTGAGAGTTCCTATCGGATTCAACGCTTGTGTTGGAACCGATCATGCCCTTGAAGATTCAAGTTTTTCAAAACTCGGGTTCTTCCATTTTTATCATTATTTTAAATATTCGGGTTCCGACTCGGGTTTTTTCTTTTTATATATATCGTTTGAAGTTTCGAGTTCCGACTCAGACTTCCTATCGGATTCAACGCTTGTGTTGGAACCGATCGTGCCCTTGAAGATTCAAGTTTTTCAAAACTCGGGTTCTTCCATTTTTATCATTATTTTAAAGAATTGGGTTCTGACTCGGGTTATTCATTTTTATATATCGTTTGAAGTTTCGAGTTCTGACTCGGACTTCCTATCGGATTCAACGCTTGTGTTGGAACCGATCCTGCCCTTGAAGATTCGAGTTTTTCAAAACTCGATTTCTTCCATTTTTATCATTATTTTAAAGATCCGGGTTTCGACCCGGGTTTTTCCATTTTATATATCGTTTGAAGTTTCGAGTTCCGACTCGGACTTCCTATCGGATTCAACGCTCGTGTTGGAACCGATCGTGCCCTTGAAGATTCGTGTTTTTCAAAACTTGGGTTCTTCCATTTTTATCATTATTTTAAAGATCCGGGTTCCGACTCGGGTTTTTCCTTTTTATATATCGTTTGAAGTTTCGAGTTCCGACTCGGACTTCCTATCGGATTCAACGCTCGTGTTGGAACCGATCGTGCCCTTGAAGATTCGAGTTTTTCAAAACTCGGGTTCTTCCATTTTTATAATTATTTTAAAGATCCGGGTTCCGACTCGGGTTTTTCCATTTTATATATCGTTTGAAGTTTTGAGTTTCGACTCAGACTTCCTATCCGATTGAACGCTCTTGTTGGAACTGAACGTGCCCTTGAAGATTCGAGTTTTTCAATACTCGGGTTCTTCCATTTTTATAATTATTTTAAAGATCCGGGTTCCGACTTGGGTTTTTCCTTTTTTGAAGTTTCGAGTTCCGACTGAGAGTTCCTATCGGATTCAACGCTTGTGTTGGAACCGATCATGCCCTTGAAGATTCAAGTTTTTCAAAACTCGGGTTCTTCCATTTTTATCATTATTTTAAATATTCGGGTTCCGACTCGGGTTTTTTCTTTTTATATATATCGTTTGAAGTTTCGAGTTCCGACTCAGACTTCCTATCGGATTCAACGCTTGTGTTGGAACCGATCGTGCCCTTGAAGATTCAAGTTTTTCAAAACTCGGGTTCTTCCATTTTTATCATTATTTTAAAGAATTGGGTTCTGACTCGGGTTTTTCATTTTTATATATCGTTTGAAGTTTCGAGTTCTGACTCGGACTTCCTATCGGATTCAACGCTTGTGTTGGAACCGATCCTGCCCTTGAAGATTCGAGTTTTTCAAAACTCGATTTCTTCCATTTTTATCATTATTTTAAAGATCCGGGTTCCGACCCGGGTTTTTCCATTTTATATATCGTTTGAAGTTTCGAGTTCCGACTCGGACTTCCTATCGGATTCAACGCTCGTGTTGGAACCGATCGTGCCCTTGAAGATTCGTGTTTTTCAAAACTTGGGTTCTTCCATTTTTATCATTATTTTAAAGATCCGGGTTCCGACTCGGGTTTTTCCTTTTTATATATCGTTTGAAGTTTCGAGTTCCGACTCGGACTTCCTATCGGATTCAACGCTCGTGTTGGAACCGATCGTGCCCTTGAAGATTCGAGTTTTTCAAAACTCGGGTTCTTCCATTTTTATAATTATTTTAAAGATCCGGGTTCCGACTCGGGTTTTTCCATTTTATATATCGTTTGAAGTTTTGAGTTTCGACTCAGACTTCCTATCCGATTGAACGCTCTTGTTGGAACTGAACGTGCCCTTGAAGATTCGAGTTTTTCAATACTCGGGTTCTTCCATTTTTATAATTATTTTAAAGATCCGGGTTCCGACTTGGGTTTTTCCTTTTTTGAAGTTTCGAGTTCCGACTGAGAGTTCCTATCGGATTCAACGCTTGTGTTGGAACCGATCATGCCCTTGAAGATTCAAGTTTTTCAAAACTCGGGTTCTTCCATTTTTATCATTATTTTAAATATTCGGGTTCCGACTCGGGTTTTTTCTTTTTATATATATCGTTTGAAGTTTCGAGTTCCGACTCAGACTTCCTATCGGATTCAATGCTTGTGTTGGAACCGATCGTGCCCTTGAAGATTCAAGTTTTTCAAAACTCGGGTTCTTCCATTTTTATCATTATTTTAAAGAATTGGGTTCTGACTCGGGTTTTTCATTTTTATATATCGTTTGAAGTTTCGAGTTCTGACTCGGACTTCCTATCGGATTCAACGCTTGTGTTAGAACCGATCCTGCCCTTGAAGATTCGAGTTTTTCAAAACTCGATTTCTTTCATTTTTATCATTATTTTAAAGATCCGGGTTCCGACCCGGGTTTTTCCATTTTATATATCGTTTGAAGTTTCGAGTTCCGACTCGGACTTCCTATCGGATTCAACGCTCGTGTTGGAACCGATCGTGCCCTTGAAGATTCGTGTTTTTCAAAACTTGGGTTCTTCCATTTTTATCATTATTTTAAAGATCCGGGTTCCGACTCGGGTTTTTCCTTTTTATATATCGTTTGAAGTTTCGAGTTCCGACTCGGACTTCCTATCGGATTCAACGCTCGTGTTGGAACCGATCGTGCCCTTGAAGATTCGAGTTTTTCAAAACTCGGGTTCTTCCATTTTTATAATTATTTTAAAGATCCGTGTTTCGACTCGGGTTTTTCCATTTTATAGATCGTTTGAAGTTTTGAGTTCCGACCCAGACTTCCTATCGGATTCAACGCTCGTGTTGGAACCGAACGTGCCCTTGAAGATTCAAGTTTTTCAAAACTCGGGTTTTTCCATTTTATATATCGTTTGAAGTTTTGAGTTCCGACTCAGACTTCCTATCGGATTGAACGCTCTTGTTGGAACTGAACGTGCCCTTTAAGATTCGAGTTTTTCAAAACTCGGGTTCTTCAATTTTTATCATTATTTTAAAGATCCGGGTTCCGACCCGGGTTTTTCCATTTTATATATCGTTTGAAGTTTCGAGTTCCGACTCGGACTTCCTATCAGATTCAACGCTCGTGTTGGAACCGAACGTGCCCTTGAAGATTCGAGTTTTTCAAAACTCGGGTTCTTCCATTTTTATAATTATTTTAAAGATCCGGGTTCCGACTCGGGTTTTTCCTTTTTTGAAGTTTTGAGTTCCGACTCGAAGTTCGTATCGGATTCAACACTTCTGTTGGAACCGATCGTGCCCTTGAAGATTCAAGTTTTTCAAAACTCGGGTTCTTCCATTTTTATCATTATTTTAAAGAATTGGGTTCTGACTCGGGTTTTTCATTTTTATATATCGTTTGAAGTTTCGAGTTCTGACTCGGACTTCCTATCGGATTCAACGCTTGTGTTGGAACCGATCCTGCCCTTGAAGATTCAAGTTTTTCAAAACTCGATTTCTTCCATTTTTATCATTATTTTAAAGATCCGGGTTCCGACCCGGGTTTTTCCATTTTATATATCGTTTGAAGTTTCGAGTTCCGACTCGAACTTCCTATCGGATTCAACGCTCGTGTTGGAACCGATCGTGCCCTTGAAGATTCGTGTTTTTCAAAACTTGGGTTCTTCCATTTTTATCATTATTTTAAAGATCCGGGTTCCGACTCGGGTTTTTCCTTTTTATATATCGTTTGAAGTTTCGAGTTTCGACTCGGACTTCCTATCGGATTCAACGCTCGTGTTGGAACCGATCGTGCCCTTGAAGATTCGAGTTTTTCAAAACTCGGGTTCTTCCATTTTTATAATTATTTTAAAGATCCGTGTTTCGACTCGGGTTTTTCCATTTTATAGATCGTTTGAAGTTTTGAGTTCCGACCCAGACTTCCTATCGGATTCAACGCTCGTGTTGGAACCGAACGTGCCCTTGAAGATTCGAGTTTTTCAAAACTCGGGTTTTTCCATTTTATATATCGTTTGAAGTTTTGAGTTCCAACTCAGACTTCCTATCGGATTGAACGCTCTTGTTGGAACTGAACGTGCCCTTTAAGATTCGAGTTTTTCAAAACTCGGGTTCTTCCATTTTTATCATTATTTTAAAGATCCGGGTTCCGACCCGGGTTTTTCCATTTTATATATCGTTTGAAGTTTCGAGTTCCGACTCGGACTTCCTATCGGATTCAACGCTCGTGTTGGAACCGATCGTGCCCTTGAAGATTCAAGTTTTTCAAAACTCGGGTTCTTCCATTTTTATCATTATTTTAAAGATCCGGGTTCCGACTCGGGTTTTTCCTTTTTTGAAGTTTCGAGTTCCGACTCGGAGTTCCTATCGGATTCAATGCTTGTGTTGGAACCGATCGTGCCCTTGAAGATTCGAGTTTTTTAAAACTCGGGTTCTTCCATTTTTATCATTATTTTAAAGATCCGGATTCTCACTCGGGTTTTTCCATTTTATATATCGTTTGAAGTTTTGAGTTTCGACTCAGACTTCCTATCCGATTGAACGCTCTTGTTGGAACTGAACGTGCCCTTGAAGATTCGAGTTTTTCAAAACTCGGGTTCTTCCATTTTTATAATTATTTTAAAGATCCGGGTTCCGACTTGGGTTTTTCCTTTTTTGAAGTTTCGAGTTCCGACTGAGAGTTCCTATCGGATTCAACGCTTGTGTTGGAACCGATCATGCCCTTGAAGATTCAAGTTTTTCAAAACTCGGGTTCTTCCATTTTTATCATTATTTTAAATATTCGGGTTCCGACTCGGGTTTTTTCTTTTTATATATATCGTTTGAAGTTTCGAGTTCCGACTCAGACTTCCTATCGGATTCAACGCTTGTGTTGGAACCGATCGTGCCCTTGAAGATTCAAGTTTTTCAAAACTCGGGTTCTTCCATTTTTATCATTATTTTAAAGAATTGGGTTCTGACTCGGGTTATTCATTTTTATATATCGTTTGAAGTTTCGAGTTCTGACTCGGACTTCCTATCGGATTCAACGCTTGTGTTGGAACCGATCCTGCCCTTGAAGATTCGAGTTTTTCAAAACTCGATTTCTTCCATTTTTATCATTATTTTAAAGATCCGGGTTCCGACCCGGGTTTTTCCATTTTATATATCGTTTGAAGTTTCGAGTTCCGACTCGGACTTCCTATCGGATTCAACGCTCGTGTTGGAACCGATCGTGCCCTTGAAGATTCAAGTTTTTCAAAACTCGGGTTCTTCCATTTTTATCATTATTTTAAAGATCCGGGTTCCGACTCGGGTTTTTCCTTTTTTGAAGTTTCGAGTTCCGACTCGGAGTTCCTATCGGATTCAATGCTTGTGTTGGAACCGATCGTGCCCTTGAAGATTCGAGTTTTTTAAAACTCGGGTTCTTCCATTTTTATCATTATTTTAAAGATCCGGATTCTCACTCGGGTTTTTCCATTTTATATATCGTTTGAAGTTTTGAGTTTCGACTCAGACTTCCTATCCGATTGAACGCTCTTGTTGGAACTGAACGTGCCCTTGAAGATTCGAGTTTTTCAAAACTCGGGTTCTTCCATTTTTATAATTATTTTAAAGATCCGGGTTCCGACTTGGGTTTTTCCTTTTTTGAAGTTTCGAGTTCCGACTGAGAGTTCCTATCGGATTCAACGCTTGTGTTGGAACCGATCATGCCCTTGAAGATTCAAGTTTTTCAAAACTCGGGTTCTTCCATTTTTATCATTATTTTAAATATTCGGGTTCCGACTCGGGTTTTTTCTTTTTATATATATCGTTTGAAGTTTCGAGTTCCGACTCAGACTTCCTATCGGATTCAACGCTTGTGTTGGAACCAATCGTGCCCTTGAAGATTCAAGTTTTTCAAAACTCGGGTTCTTCCATTTTTATCATTATTTTAAAGATCCGGGTTCTGTCTCAGGTTTTTCCTTTTTATATATCGTTTGAAGTTTCGAGTTCTGACTCATTCTTCCTATCGGATTCAACGCTTGTGTTGGAACCGATCGTGCCCTTGAAGATTCGAGTTTTTCAAAACTCGATTTCTTCCATTTTTATCATTATTTTAAAGATCCGGGTTCCGACCCGGGTTTTTCCATTTTATATATCGTTTGAAGTTTCGAGTTCCGACTTGGGCTTCCTATCGGATTCAACGCTCGTGTTGGAACTGATCGTGCCCTTGAAGATTCGAGTTTTTCAAAACTCGGGTTTTTCCATTTTATATATCGTTTGAAGTTTTGAGTTCCGACTTCCTATCGGATTGAACACTCTTGTTGGAACTGAACGTGCCCTTGAAGATTCGAGTTTTTCAAAACTCGGGTTCTTCCATTTTTATAATTATTTTAAAGATCCGGGTTCCGACTCGGGTTTTTTCTTTTTTGAAGTTTCGAGTTCCGAGTTAGAGTTCCTATCGGATTCAACGCTTGTGTTGGAACCGATCATGCCCGTGAAGATTCAAGTTTTTCAAAACTCGGGTTCTTCCATTTTTATTATTATTTTAAATATTCGGGTTCCGACTCGGGTTTTTCCTTTTGATATATATCGTTTGAAGTTTCGAGTTCCGACTCAGATTTCATATCGAATTCAACTTTTGTGTTGGAACCGATCGTGCCCTTGAAAATTCAAGTTTTTCAAAACTCGGGTTCTTCCATTTTTATCATTATTTTAAAGTTCCGGGTTCTGACTCAGGTTTTTCGTTTTTATATATCGTTTGAAGTTTCGAGTTATGACTCAGACTTCCTATCAGATTCAACGCTCGTGTTGGAACCGAACGTGCCCTTGAAGATTCGAGTTTTTCAAAACTCGGGTTCTTCCATTTTTATAATTATTTTAAAGATCCGGGTTCCGACTCGGGTTTTTCCTTTTTTGAAGTTTTGAGTTCCGACTCGAAGTTCGTATCGGATTCAACACTTCTGTTGGAACCGATCGTGCCCTTGAAGATTCAAGTTTTTCAAAACTCGGGTTCTTCCATTTTTATCATTATTTTAAAGAATTGGGTTCTGACTCGGGTTTTTCATTTTTATATATCGTTTGAAGTTTCGAGTTCTGACTCGGACTTCCTATCGGATTCAACGCTTGTGTTGGAACCGATCCTGCCCTTGAAGATTCGAGTTTTTCAAAACTCGATTTCTTCCATTTTTATCATTATTTTAAAGATCCGGGTTCCGACCCGGGTTTTTCCATTTTATATATCGTTTGAAGTTTCGAGTTCCGACTCGGACTTCCTATCGGATTCAACGCTCGTGTTGGAACCGATCGTGCCCTTGAAGATTCGTGTTTTTCAAAACTTGGGTTCTTCCATTTTTATCATTATTTTAAAGATCCGGGTTCCGACTCGGGTTTTTCCTTTTTATATATCGTTTGAAGTTTCGAGTTCCGACTCGGACTTCCTATCGGATTCAACGCTCGTGTTGGAACCGAACGTGCCCTTGAAGATTCGAGTTTTTCAAAACTCGGGTTTTTCCATTTTATATATCGTTTGAAGTTTTGAGTTCCGACTCAGACTTCCTATCGGATTGAACGCTCTTGTTGGAACTGAACGTGCCATTGAAGATTCGAGTTTTTCAAAACTCGGGTTCTTCCATTTTTACAATTATTTTAAAGATCCGGGTTCCGACTCGGGTTTTTCCTTTTTTGAAGTTTCGAGTTCCGACTCAGAGTTCCTATCGGATTCAACGCTTCTGTTGGAACCGATCGTGACCTTGAAGATTCAAGTTTTTCAAAACTCGGGTTCTTCCATTTTTATCATTATTTTAAAGATCCGGGTTTCGACTCGGGTTTTTCCTTTTTTGAAGTTTCGAGTTCCGACTCGAGTTCCTATCGGATTCAATGCTTGTGTTGGAACTGATCGTGCCCTTGAAGATTCGAGTTTTTCAAAACTCGGGTTCTTCCATTTTTATCATTATTTTAAAGATCCGGATTCTCACTCGGGTTTTTCCATTTTATATATCGTTTGAAGTTTTGAGTTTCGACTCAGACTTCCTATCCGATTGAACGCTCTTGTTGGAACTGAACGTGCCCTTGAAGATTCGAGTTTTTCAAAACTCGGGTTCTTCCATTTTTATAATTATTTTAAAGATCCGGGTTCCGACTTGGGTTTTTCCTTTTTTGAAGTTTCGAGTTCCGACTGAGAGTTCCTATCGGATTCAACGCTTGTGTTGGAACCGATCATGCCCTT
The DNA here is from genome assembly GCF_984573655.1 of Nuphar pumila. NCBI lineage: Eukaryota > Viridiplantae > Streptophyta > Magnoliopsida > Nymphaeales > Nymphaeaceae > Nuphar > Nuphar pumila. Next base: position 48,382,888 of record NC_143257.1, on the reverse strand, counting down.
GAAGATTCAAGTTTTTCAAAACTCGGGTTCTTCCATTTTTATCATTATTTTAAATATTCGGGTTCCGACTCGGGTTTTTTCTTTTTATATTTATCGTTTGAAGTTTCGTGTTCCGACTCAAACTTCCTATCGGATTCAACGCTTGTGTTGGAACCGATCGTGCCCTTGAAGATTCAAGTTTTTCAAAACTCGGGTTCTTCCATTTTTATCATTATTTTAAAGATCCGGGTTCTGTCTCAGGTTTTTCCTTTTTATATATCGTTTGAAGTTTTGAGTTCTGACTCATTCTTCCTATCGGATTCAACGCTTGTGTTGGAACCGATCGTGCCCTTGAAGATTCGAGTTTTTCAAAACTCGATTTCTTCCATTTTTATCATTATTTTAAAGATCCGGGTTCCGACCCGGGTTTTTCCATTTTATATATCGTTTGAAGTTTCGAGTTCCGACTTGGGCTTCCTATCGGATTCAACGCTCGTGTTGGAACTGATCGTGCCCTTGAAGATTCGAGTTTTTCAAAACTCGGGTTTTTCCATTTTATATATCGTTTGAAGTTTTGAGTTCCGACTCAGACTTCCTATCGGATTGAACACTCTTGTTGGAACTGAACGTGCCCTTGAAGATTCGAGTTTTTCAAAACTCGGGTTCTTCCATTTTTATAATTATTTTAAAGATCCGGGTTCCGACTCGGGTTTTTTCTTTTTTGAAGTTTCGAGTTCCGAGTTAGAGTTCCTATCGGATTCAACGCTTGTGTTGGAACCGATCATGCCCGTGAAGATTCAAGTTTTTCAAAACTCGGGTTCTTCCATTTTTATAATTATTTTAAATATTCGGGTTCCGACTCGGGTTTTTCCTTTTGATATATATCGTTTGAAGTTTCGAGTTCCGACTCAGATTTCCTATCGAATTCAACTTTTGTGTTGGAACCGATCGTGCCCTTGAAAATTCAAGTTTTTCAAAACTCGGGTTCTTCCATTTTTATCATTATTTTAAAGTTCCAGGTTCTGACTCGGGTTTTTCGTTTTTATATATCGTTTGAAGTTTCGAGTTATGACTCAGACTTCCTATCAGATTCAACGCTCGTGTTGGAACCGAACGTGCCCTTGAAGATTCGAGTTTTTCAAAACTCGGGTTCTTCCATTTTTATAATTATTTTAAAGATCCGGATTCCGACTCGGGTTTTTCCTTTTTTGAAGTTTTGAGTTCCGACTCGAAGTTCGTATCGGATTCAACACTTCTGTTGGAACCGATCGTGCCCTTGAAGATTCAAGTTTTTCAAAACTCGGGTTCTTCCATTTTTATCATTATTTTAAAGAATTGGGTTCTGACTCGGGTTTTTCATTTTTATATATCGTTTGAAGTTTCGAGTTCTGACTCGGACTTCCTATCGGATTCAACGCTTGTGTTGGAACCGATCCTGCCCTTGAAGATTCGAGTTTTTCAAAACTCGATTTCTTCCATTTTTATCATTATTTTAAAGATCCGGGTTCCGACCCGGGTTTTTCCATTTTATATATCGTTTGAAGTTTCGAGTTCCGACTCGGACTTCCTATCGGATTCAACGCTCGTGTTGGAACCGATCGTGCCCTTGAAGATTCGTGTTTTTCAAAACTTGGGTTCTTCCATTTTTATCATTATTTTAAAGATCCGGGTTCCGACTCGGGTTTTTCCTTTTTATATATCGTTTGAAGTTTCGAGTTCCGACTCGGACTTCCTATCGGATTCAACGCTCGTGTTGGAACCGATCGTGCCCTTGAAGATTCGAGTTTTTCAAAACTCGGGTTCTTCCATTTTTATAATTATTTTAAAGATCCGGGTTTCGACTCGGGTTTTTCCATTTTATAGATCGTTTGAAGTTTAGAGTTCCGACCCAGACTTCCTATCGGATTCAACGCTCGTGTTGGAACCGAACGTGCCCTTGAAGATTCGAGTTTTTCAAAACTCGGGTTTTTCCATTTTATATATCGTTTGAAGTTTTAAGTTCCGACTCAGACTTCCTATCGGATTGAACGCTCTTGTTGGAACTGAACGTGCCATTGAAGATTCGAGTTTTTCAAAACTCGGGTTCTTCCATTTTTACAATTATTTTAAAGATCCGGGTTCCGACTCGGGTTTTTCCTTTTTTGAAGTTTCGAGTTCCGACTCAGAGTTCCTATCGGATTCAACGCTTCTGTTGGAACCGATCGTGACCTTGAAGATTCAAGTTTTTCAAAACTCGGGTTCTTCCATTTTTATCATTATTTTAAAGATCCGGGTTCCGACTCGGGTTTTTCCTTTTTTGAAGTTTCGAGTTCCGACTCGGAGTTCCTATCGGATTCAATGCTTGTGTTGGAACCGATCGTGCCCTTGAAGATTCGAGTTTTTCAAAACTCGGGTTCTTCCATTTTTATCATTATTTTAAAGATCCGGATTCTCACTCGGGTTTTTCCATTTTATATATCCTTTGAAGTTTTGAGTTTCGACTCAGACTTCCTATCCGATTGAAGGCTCTTGTTGGAACTGAACGTGCCCTTGAAGATTCGAGTTTTTCAAAACTCGGGTTCTTCCATTTTTATAATTATTTTAAAGATCCGGGTTCCGACTTGGGTTTTTCCTTTTTTGAAGTTTCGAGTTCCGACTGAGAGTTCCTATCGGATTCAACGCTTGTGTTGGAACCGATCATGCCCTTGAAGATTCAAGTTTTTCAAAACTCGGGTTCTTCCATTTTTATCATTATTTTAAATATTCGGGTTCCGACTCGGGTTTTTTCTTTTTATATTTATCGTTTGAAGTTTCGAGTTCCGACTCAAACTTCCTATCGGATTCAACGCTTGTGTTGGAACCGATCGTGCCCTTGAAGATTCAAGTTTTTCAAAACTCGGGTTCTTCCATTTTTATCATTATTTTAAAGATCCGGGTTCTGTCTCAGGTTTTTCTTTTTTATATATCGTTTGAAGTTTTGAGTTCTGACTCATTCTTCCTATCGGATTCAACGCTTGTGTTGGAACCGATCGTGCCCTTGAAGATTCGAGTTTTTCAAAACTCGATTTCTTCCATTTTTATCATTATTTTAAAGATCCGGGTTCCGACCCGGGTTTTTCCATTTTATATATCGTTTGAAGTTTCGAGTTCCGACTTGGGCTTCCTATCGGATTCAACGCTCGTGTTGGAACTGATCGTGCCCTTGAAGATTCGAGTTTTTCAAAACTCGGGTTTTTCCATTTTATATATCGTTTGAAGTTTTGAGTTCCGACTCAGACTTCCTATCGGATTGAACACTCTTGTTGGAACTGAACGTGCCCTTGAAGATTCGAGTTTTTCAAAACTCGGGTTCTTCCATTTTTATAATTATTTTAAAGATCCGGGTTCCGACTCGGGTTTTTTCTTTTTTGAAGTTTCGAGTTCCGAGTTAGAGTTCCTATCGGATTCAACGCTTGTGTTGGAACCGATCATGCCCGTGAAGATTCAAGTTTTTCAAAACTCGGGTTCTTCCATTTTTATAATTATTTTAAATATTCGGGTTCCGACTCGGGTTTTTCCTTTTGATATATATCGTTTGAAGTTTCGAGTTCCGACTCAAATTTCCTATCGAATTCAACTTTTGTGTTGGAACCGATCGTGCCCTTGAAAATTCAAGTTTTTCAAAACTCGGGTTCTTCCATTTTTATCATTATTTTAAAGTTCCGGGTTCTGACTCGGGTTTTTCGTTTTTATATATCGTTTGAAGTTTCGAGTTATGACTCAGACTTCCTATCAGATTCAACGCTCGTGTTGGAACCGAACGTGCCCTTGAAGATTCGAGTTTTTAAAAACTCGGGTTCTTCCATTTTTATAATTATTTTAAAGATCCGGGTTCCGACTCGGGTTTTTCCTTTTTTGAAGTTTTGAGTTCCGACTCGAAGTTCGTATCGGATTCAACACTTCTGTTGGAACCGATCGTGCCCTTGAAGATTCAAGTTTTTCAAAACTCGGGTTCTTCCATTTTTATCATTATTTTAAAGAATTGGGTTCTGACTCGGGTTTTTCATTTTTATATATCGTTTGAAGTTTCGAGTTCTGACTCGGACTTCCTATCGGATTCAACGCTTGTGTTGGAACCGATCCTGCCCTTGAAGATTCGAGTTTTTCAAAACTCGATTTCTTCCATTTTTATCATTATTTTAAAGATCCGGGTTCCGACCCGGGTTTTTCCATTTTATATGTCGTTTGAAGTTTCGAGTTCCGACTCGGACTTCCTATCGGATTCAACGCTCGTGTTGGAACCGATCGTGCCCTTGAAGATTCGTGTTTTTCAAAACTTGGGTTCTTCCATTTTTATCATTTTTTTAAAGATCCGGGTTCCGACTCGGGTTTTTCCTTTTTATATATCGTTTGAAGTTTCGAGTTCCGACTCGGACTTCCTATCGGATTCAACGCTCGTGTTGGAACCGATCGTGCCCTTGAAGATTCGAGTTTTTCAAAACTCGGGTTCTTCCATTTTTATAATTATTTTAAAGATCCGGGTTTCGACTCGGGTTTTTCCATTTTATAGATCGTTTGAAGTTTTGAGTTCCGACCCAGACTTCCTATCGGATTCAACGCTCGTGTTGGAACCGAACGTGCCCTTGAAGATTCGAGTTTTTCAAAACTCGGGTTTTTCCATTTTATATATCGTTTGAAGTTTTGAGTTCCGACTCAGACTTCCTATCGGATTGAACGCTCTTGTTGGAACTGAACGTGCCATTGAAGATTCGAGTTTTTCAAAACTCGGGTTCTTCCATTTTTACAATTATTTTAAAGATCCAGGTTCCGACTCGGGTTTTTCCTTTTTTGAAGTTTCGAGTTCCGACTCGGAGTTCCTATCGGATTCAACGCTTCTGTTGGAACCGATCGTGCCCTTGAAGATTCAAGTTTTTCAAAACTCGGGTTCTTCCATTTTTATCATTATTTTAAAGATTCGGGTTCTGACTCGGGTTTTTCCTTTTTATATATCGTTTGAAGTTTCGAGTTCCGACTCGGACTTCCTATCGGATTCAACGCTTGTGTTGGAACCGATCGTGCCCTTGAAGATTCGAGTTTTTCAAAACTCGGGTTCTTTCATTTTTATAATTATTTTAAGGATCCGGGTTTCGACTCGAGTTTTTCCATTTTATAGATCGTTTGAAGTTTTGAGTTCCGACCCAGACTTCCTATCGGATTCAACGCTCGTGTTGGAACCGAACGTGCCCTTGAAGATTCGAGTTTTTCAAAACTCGGGTTTTTCCATTTTATATATCTTTTGAAGTTTTGAGTTCCGACTCAGACTTCCTATCGGATTGAACGCTCTTGTTGGAACTGAACGTGCCCTTGAAGATTCGAGTTTTTCAAAACTCGGGTTCTTCCATTTTTACAATTATTTTAAAGATCCGGGTTCCGACTCGGGTTTTTCCTTTTTTGAAGTTTCGAGTTCCGACTCGGAGTTCCTATCGGATTCAACGCTTCTGTTGGAACCGATCGTGCCCTTGAAGATTCAAGTTTTTCAAAACTCGGGTTCTTCCATTTTTATCATTATTTTAAAGATTCGGGTTCTGACTCGGGTTTTTGCTTTTTATATATCATTTGAAGTTTCGAGTTCCGACTCAGACTTCCTATCGGATTCAACGCTTGTGTTGGAACCGATCGTGCCCTTGAAGATTCGAGTTTTTCAAAACTCGATATCTTCCATTTTTATCATTATTTTAAAGATCCGGGTTCCGACCCGGGTTTTTCCATTTTATATATCGTTTGAAGTTTCGAGTTCCGACTCGGACTTCCTATCGGATTAAACGCTCATGTTGGAACCGATCGTGCCCTTGAAGATTCGAGTTTGTCAAAACTCGGGTTCTTCCATTTTTATCATTATTTTAAAGATCCGGGTTCCGACTCAGGTTTTTTCTTTTTATATATCGTTTGAAGTTTCGAGTTCCGACTCGGACTTCCTATCGGATTCAACGCTCGTGTTGAAACCGATCGTGCCCTTGAAGATTCGAGTTTTTCAAAACTCGGGTTCTTCCATTTTTATAATTATTTTAAAGATCCGGGTTCCGACTCGGGTTTTTCCATTTTATATATCGTTTGAAGTTTTGAGTTCCGACTCAGACTTCCTATCGGATTCAACGCTCGTGTTGGAACCGAACGTGCCCTTGAAGATTTGAGTCTTTCAAAACTTGGGTTTTTCCATTTTATATATCGTTTGAAGTTTAGAGTTCCGACTCAGACTTCCTATCGGATTGAACGCTCTTGTTGGAACTGAACGTGCCCTTGAAGATTCGAGTTTTTCAAAACTCGGGTTCTTAAATTTTTTATAATTATTTTAAAGATCCGGGTTCCGACTCGGGTTTTTCCTTTTTTGAAGTTTCGAGTTCCGACTTAGAGTTCCTATCGGATTCAACGCTTGTGTTGGAACCGATCATGCCCTTGAAGATTCAACTTTTTCAAAACTCGGGTTCTTCCATTTTTATCATTATTTTAAAGATCCAAGATCCGGGTTCTGACTCGGGTTTTTCCTTTTTATATATCGTTTGAAGTTTCGAGTTCCGACTCGGACTTCCTATCGGATTCAACGCTTGAGTTGGAAACGATCGTGCCCTTGAACATTCGAGTTTTTCAAAATTCGGGTTCTTCCATTTTTATCATTATTTTAAAGACCCGGGTTCCGACTCAGGTTTTTCCTTTTTATATATATCATTTGAAGTTTCGAGTTCCGACTCACACTTCCTATCGAATTCAATGCTCGTGTTGGAACCGAACGTGCCCTTGAAGATTCAAGTTTTTCAAAACTGGGGTTCTTCCATTTTTATAATTATTTTAAAGATCCGGGTTCCGACTCAGGTTTTTCCTTTTTTGAAGTTTCGAGTTCCGACTCGGAGTTCCTATCGGATTCAACGCTTGTGCTGGAACCGATCATGCAATTGAAGATTCAAGTTTTTCAAAACTCGGGTTCTTCCATTTTTATCATTATTTTAAAGATCCGGTTTCTCACTCGGGTTTTTCCTTTTTATATATCGTTTGAAGTTTCCAGTTCCGACTCGGACTTCTTATCGGATTCAATGCTTGTGTTGGAACCGATCGTGTTCTTGAAGATTCGAGTTTTTCAAAACTCGATTTCTTCGAATTTTTATCATTATTTTAAAGATCCGGGTTCCGACCCGGGTTTTTCCATTTTATATATCTTTTGAAGTTTCGAGTTCCGACTCGGACTTCCTATCGGATTCAACGCTCGTGTTGGAACCGATCGTGCCCTTGAAGATTCAAGTTTTTATAAACTCGGGTTCTTCCATTTTTATCATTATTTTAAAGATCCGGGTTCCGACTCGGGTTTTTCCTTTTTTGAAGTTTCGAGTTCCGACTCAAAGTTCCTATCGTATTCAATGCTTGTGTTGGAACCGATCGTGCCCTTGAAGATTCGAGTTTTTCAAAACTCGGGTTCTTCCATTTTTATCATTATTTTAAGGATTCGGATTCTCACTCGGGTTTTTCCATTTTATATATCGTTTGAAGTTTTGAGTTCCGACTCAGACTTCCTATCCGATTGAACGCTCTTGTTGGAACTGAACGTGCCCTTGAAGATTCGAGTTTTTCAAAACTCGGGTTCTTCCATTTTTATAATTATTTTAAAGATCCGGGTTCTGACTTGGGTTTTTCCTTTTTTGAAGTTTCGAGTTCCGACTGAGAGTTCCTATCAGATTCAGCGCTTGTGTTGGAACCGATCATGCCCTTGAAGATTCAAGTTTTTCAAAACTCGGGTTCTTGCATTTTTATCATTATTTTAAATATTCGGGTTCCGACTCGGGTTTTTCCTTTTTATATATATCGTTTGAAGTTTCGAGTTCCGACTCAGACTTCCTATCGGATTCAACGCTTGTGTAGGAACCGATGGTGCCCTTGAAGATTCAAGTTTTTCAAAACTCGGGTTCTTCCATTTTTATCATTATTTTAAAGATCCGGGTTCTGTCTCAGGTTTTTCCTTTTTATATATCGTTTGAAGTTTCGAGTTCTGACTCATTCTTCCTATCGGATTCAACGCTTGTGTTGGAACCGATCGTGCCCTTGAAGATTCGAGTTTTTCAAAACTCGATTTCTTCTATTTTTATCATTATTTTAAAGATCCGGGTTCTGACCCGGGTTTTTCCATTTTATATATCGTTTGAAGTTTCGAGTTCCGACTCGGAATTCCTATTGGATTCAACGCTCGTGTTGGAACTGATCGTGCCCTTGAAGATTCGAGTTTTTCAAAACTCGGGTTTTTCCATTTTATATATCGTTTGAAGTTTTGAGTTCCGACTCAGACTTCCTATCGGATTGAACGCTCTTGTTGGAACTGAACGTGCCCTTGAAGATTCGAGTTTTTCAAAACTCGGGTTCTTCCATTTTTATAATTATTTTAAAGATCCGGGTTCCGACTCGGGTTTTTCCTTTTTTGAAGTTTCGAGTTCCGACTTAGAGTTCCTATCGGATTCAACGCTTTTTTTGGAAATGATCATCCCCGTGAAGATTCAAGTTTTTCAAAACTCGGGTTCCGACTCGGGTTTTTCCTTTTTATATATATCGTTTGAAGTTTCGAGTTCCGACTCAGATTTCCTATCAAATTCAACTTTTGTGTTGGAACCGATCGTGCCCTTGAAGATTCAAGTTTTTCAAAACGCGGGTTCTTCCATTTTTATCATTATTTTAAAGATCCGGGTTCTGACTCGGGTTTTTCCTTTTTATATATCGTTTGAAGTTTCGAGTTCTGACTCAGACTTCCTATCAGATTCAACGCTCGTGTTGGAACCGAACGTGCCCTTGAAGATTCGAGTTTTTCAAAACTCGGGTTCTTCCATTTTTATAATTATTTTAAAGATCCGGGTTCCGACTCGGGTTTTTCCTTTTTTGAAGTTTTGAGTTCCGACTCGAAGTTCCTATCGGATTCAACACTTCTGTTGGAACCGATAGTGACCTTGAAGATTCAAGTTTTTCAAAACTCGGGTTCTTCCATATTTATCATTATTTTAAAGAATTGGGTTCTGACTCGGGTTTTTCAGTTTTATATATCGTTTGAAGTTTCGAGTTCAGACTCGGTCTTTCTATCGGATTCAACACTTGTGTTGGAACCGATCCTGCCCTTGAAGATTCCAGTTGTTCAAAACTCGATTTCTTCCATTTTTATCATTATTTTAAAGATCCGGGTTCCGACCCGGGTTTTTCCATTTTATATATCGTTTGAAGTTTCGAGTTCTGACTCGGACTTCCAATCGGATTCAACGCTCGTGTTGGAACCGATCGTGCCCTTGAAGATTCGTGTTTTTCAAAACTTGGGTTCTTCCATTTTTATCATTATTTTAAATATCCGGGTTCCGACTCGGGTTTTTCCTTTTTATATATCGTTTGAAGTTTCGAGTTCCGACTCGGACTTCCTATCGAATTCAACGCTCGTGTTGGAACCGATCGTGCCCTTGAAGATTCGAGTTTTTCAAAACGCGGGTTCTTCCATTTTTATAATTATTTTAAAGATCCGTGTTTCGACTCGGGTTTTTCCATTTTATAGATCGTTTGAAGTTTTGAGTTCCGACCTAGACTTCCTATCGGATTCAACGCTCGTGTTGGAACCGAACGTGCCCTTGAAGATTCGAGTTTTTCAAAACTCGGGTTTTTCCATTTTATATATCGTTTGAAGTTTTGAGTTCCGACTCAGACTTCTTATCGGATTGAACGCTCTTGTTGGAACTGAACGTGCCCTTTAAGATTCGAGTTTTTCAAAACTCGGGTTCTTCCGTTTTTACAATTATTTTAAAGATCCGGGTTCCGACTCGGGTTTTTCCTTTTTTGAAGTTTCGAGTTCCGACTCGGAGTTCCTATCGGATTCAACGCTTCTGTTGGAACCGATCGTGCCCTTGAAGATTCAAGTTTTTCAAAACTTGGGTTCTTCGATTTTTATCATTATTTTAAAGATTCGGGTTCTGGCTCGGGTTTTTCCTTTTTATATATCGTTTGAAGTTTCGAGATCCGACTCGGACTTCCTATCGGATTCAACGCTTGTGTTGGAACCGATCGTGCCCTTGAAGATTCGAGTTTTTCAAAACTCGATTTCTTCCATTTTTATCATTATTTTAAAGATCCGGGTTCCGACCCGGGTTTTTCCATTTTATATATCGTTTGAAGTTTCGAGTTCCGACTCGGACTTCCTATCGGATTAAACGCTCGTGTTGGAACCGATCGTTCCCTTGAAGATTCGAGTTTTTCAAAACTCGGGTTCTTCCATTTTTATCATTATTTTAAAGATCCGGGTTCCGACTCAGGTTTTTTCTTTTTATATATCGTTTGAAGTTTCGAGTTCCGACTCGGACTTCGTATCGGATTCAACGCTCGTGTTGAAACCGATCGTGCCCTTGAAGATTCGAGTTTTTCAAAACTTGGGTTCTTCCATTTTTATAATTATTTTAAAGATCCGGGTTCCGACTCGGGTTTTTCCATTTTATATATCGTTTGAAGTTTTGAGTTCCAACTCAGACTTCCTATCGGATTCAACGCTCGTGTTGGAACCGAACGTGCCCTTGAAGATTCGAGTCTTTCAAAACTCGGGTTTTTCCATTTTATATATCGTTTGAAGTTTTGAGTTCCGACTCAGACTTCCTATCGGATTTCACGCTCTTGTTGGAACTGAACGTGCCCTTGAAGATTCGAGTTTTTCAAAACTCGGGTTCTTCCATTTTTTATAATTATTTTAAAGATCCGGGTTCCGACTCGGGTTTTTCCTTTTTTGAAGTTTCGAGTTCCGACTTAGAGTTCCTATCGGATTCAACGCTTGTGTTGGAACCGATCATGCCCTTGAAGATTCAACTTTTTCAAAACTCGGGTTCTTCCATTTTTATCATTATTTTAAAGATCCGGGTTCTGACTCGGGTTTTTCCTTTTTATATATCGTTTGAAGTTTCGAGTTCCGACTCGGACTTCCTATCGGATTCAACGCTTGAGTTGGAACCGATCGTGCCCTTGAAGATTCGAGTTTTTCAAAATTCAGGTTCTTCCATTTTTATCATTATTTTAAAGACCCGGGTTCCGACTCAAGTGTTTCCTTTTTGTATATATCGTTTGAAGTTTCGAGTTCCGACTCACACTTCCTATCGAATTCAATGCTTGTGTTGGAACCGATCGTGCCCTTGAAGATTCAAGTTTTTCAGAACTCGGGTTCTTCCATTTTTATCATTATTTTAAAGATCCGGGTTCTGACTCGGGTTTTTCCTTTTTATATATCGTTTGAAGTTTCAAGTTCTGACTCAGACTTCCTATCGGATTCAACGCTCGTGTTGGAACCGAACGTGCCCTTGAAGATTCGAGTTTTTCAAAACTCGGGTTCTTCCATTTTTATAATTATTATAAAGATCCGGGTTTCGACTCAGGTTTTTCCTTTTTTGAAGTTTTGAGTTCCGACTCGGAGTTCCTATCGGATTCAACGCTTGTGTTGGAACCGATCGTGCCCTTGAAGATTCAAGTTTTTCAAAACTCAGGTTCTTCCATTTTTATCATTATTTTAAAGATCCCGGTTCTCACTCGGGTTTTTCCTTTTTATATATCGTTTGAGGTTTCGAGTTCCGACTCGGACTTCCTATCGGATTCAATGCTTGTGTTGGAACCGATCGTGCCCTTGACGATTCGAGTTTTTCAAAACTCGATTTCTTCCATTTTTATCATTATTTTAAAGATTCGGGTTCCGACCCGGGTTTTTCCATTTTATATATCGTTTGAAGTTTCGAGTTCCGACTCGGACTTCCTATTGGATTCAACGCTCGTGTTGGAACCGATCGTGCCCTTGAAGATTCAAGTTTTTCAAAACTCGGGTTCTTCCATTTTTATCATTATTTTAAAGATCCGGGTTCCGACTCGGGTTTTTCCTTTTTTGAAGTTTCGAGTTCCGACTCGGAGTTCCTATCGGATTCAACGCTTGTGTTGGAACCGATCGTGCCCTTGAAGATTCGAGTTTTTCAAAACTCGGGTTCTTCCATTTTTATAATTATTTTAAAGATCCGGGTTCCGACTTGGGTTTTTCCTTTTTTGAAATTTCGAGTTCCGACTGAGAGTTCCTATCGGATTCAACGCTTGTGTTCGAACCGATCATGCCCTTGAAGATTCAAGTTTTTCAAAACTCGGGTTCTTCCATTTTTATCATTATTTTAAATATTCGGGTTCCGACTCGGGTTTTTCCTTTTTATATATATCGTTTGAAGTTTCGAGTTCCGACTCAGACTTCCTATCGGATTCAACGCTTGTGTTGGAACCGATCGTGCCCTTGAAGATTCAAGTTTTTCAAAACTCGGGTTCTTCCATTTTTATCATTATTTTAAAGATCCGGGTTCTGAATCAGGTTTTTCCTTTTTAGATATCATTTGAAGTTTCGAGTTCTGACTCATTCTTCCTATCGGATTCAACGCTTGTGTTGAAACCGATCGTGCCCTTGAAGATTCAAGTTTTTCAAAACTCGGATTCTTCCATTTTTATAATTATTTTAAAGATCCGGGTTCCGACTCGGGTTTTTCCTTTTTTGAAGTTTCGAGTTCCGACTCGAAGTTCGTATCGGATTCAACACTTCTGTTGGAACCGATCGTGCCCTTGAAGATTCAAGTTTTTCAAAACTCGGGTTCTTCCATTTTTATCATTATTTTAAAGAATTGGGTTCTGACTCGGGTTTTTCATTGTTATATATCGTTTGAAGTTTCGAGTTCTGACTCGGACTTCCTATCGGATTCAACGCTTGTGTTGGAACCGATCCTGCCCTTGAAGATTCGAGTTTTTCAAAACTCGATTTCTTCCATTTTTATCATTATTTTAAAGATCCGGGTTCCGACCCGGGTTTTTCCATTTTATATATCGTTTGAAGTTTCGAGTTCCGACTCGGACTTCCTATAGGATTCAACGCTCGTGTTGGAACCGATCGTGCCCTTGAAGATTCGTGTTTTTCAAAACTTGGGTTCTTCCATTTTTATCATTATTTTAAAGATCCGGGTTCCGACTCGGGTTTTTCCTTTTTATATATCGTTTGAAGTTTCGAGTTCCGACTCGGACTTCCTATCGGATTCAACGCTCGTGTTGGAACCGATCGTGCCCTTGAAGATTCGAGTTTTTCAAAACTCGGGTTCTTCCATTTTTATAATTATTTTAAAGATCCGGGTTTCGACTCGGGTTTTTCCATTTTATAGATCGTTTGAAGTTTTGAGTTCCGACCCAGACTTCCTATCGGATTCAACGCTCGTGTTGGAACCGAACGTGCCCTTGAAGATTCGAGTTTTTCAAAACTCGGGTTTTTCCATTTTATATATCGTTTGAAGTTTTGAGTTCCGACTCAGACTTCCTATCGGATTGAACGCTCTTGTTGGAACTGAACGTGCCCTTGAAGATTCGAGTTTTTCAAAACTCGGGTTCTTCCATTTTTACAATTATTTTAAAGATTCGGGTTCCGACTCAGGTTTTTCCTTTTTTGAAGTTTCGAGTTCCGACTCGGAGTTCCTATCGGATTCAACGCTTCTGTTGGAACCGATCGTGCCCTTGAAGATTCAAGTTTTTCAAAACTCGGGTTCTTCCATTTTTATCATTATTTTAAAGATTCGGGTTCTGACTCGGGTTTTTCCTTTTTATATATCGTTTGAAGTTTCGAGTTCCCACTCGGACTTCCTATCAGATTCAACGCTTGTGTTGGAACCGATCGTGCCCTTGAAGATTCGAGTTTTTCAAAACTCGGGTTCTTCCATTTTTATAATTATTTTAAAGATCCGGGTTTCGACTCGGGTTTTTCCATTTTATAGATCGATTGAAGTTTTGAGTTCCGACCCAGACTTCCTATCGGATTCAACGCTCGTGTTGGAACCGAACGTGCCCTTGAAGATTCGAGTTTTTCAAAACTCGGGTTTTTCCATTTTATATATCGTTTGAAGTTTTGAGTTCCGACTCAGACTTCCTATCGGATTGAACGCTCTTGTTGGAACTGAACTTGTCATTGAAGATTCGAGTTTTTCAAAACTCGTGTTCTTCCATTTTTACAAATATTTTAAAGATCCGGGTTCCGACTCGGGTTTTTCCTTTTTTGAAGTTTCGACTTCCGACTCGGAGTTCCTATCGGATTCAACGCTTCTGTTGGAACCGATCGTGCCCTTGAAGATTCAAGTTTTTCAAAACTCGGGTTCTTCCATTTTTATCATTATTTTAAAGATTCGGGTTCTGACTCGGGTTTTTCCTTTTTATATATCGTTTGAAGTTTTGAGTTCCGACTCGGACTTCCTATCGGATTCAACGCTTGTGTTGGAACTGATCGTGCCCTTGAAGATTCGAGTTTTTCAAAACTCGGGTTCTTCCATTTTTATAATTATTTTAAAGATCCGGGTTTCGACTCGGGTTTTTCCATTTTATAGATCGTTTGAAGTTTTGAGTTCCGACCCAGACTTCCTATCGGATTCAACGCTCGTGTTGGAACCGAACGTGCCCTTGAAGATTCGAGTTTTTCAAAACTCGGGTTTTTCCATTTGTTATATCGTTTGAAGTTTTGAGTTCCGACTCAGACTTCCTATCGGATTGAACGCTCTTGTTGGAACTGAACGTGCCCTTGAAGATTCGAGTTTTTCAAAACTCGGGTTCTTCCATTTTTACAATTATTTTAAAGATCCGGGTTCCGACTCGGGTTTTTCCTTTGTTGAAGTTTCGAGTTCCGACTCGGAGTTCCTATCGGATTCAACGCTTCTGTTGGAACCGATCGTGCCCTTGAAGATTCAAGTTTTTCAAAACTCGGGTTCTTTCATTTTTATCATTATTTTAAAGATTCGGATTCTGACTCGGGTTTTTCCTTTTTATATATCATTTGAAGTTTCGAGTTCCGACTCAGACTTCCTATCGGATTCAACGCTTGTGTTGGAAACGATCGTGCCCTTGAAGATTCGAGTTTGTCAAAACTCGGGTTCTTCCATTTTTATCATTATTTTAAAGATCCGGGTTCCGACTCAGGTTTTTTCTTTTTATATATTGTTTGAAGTTTCGAGTTCCGACTCGGACTTCCTATCGGATTCAACGCTCGTGTTGAAACCGATCGTGCCCTTGAAGATTCGAGTTTTTCAAAACTCGGGTTCTTCCATTTTTATAATTATTTTAAAGATCCGGGTTCCGACTCGGGTTTTTCCATTTTATATATCGTTTGAAGTTTTGAGTTCCGACTCAGACTTCCTATCGGATTCAACGCTCGTGTTGGAACCGAACGTGCCCTTCAAGATTCGAGTCTTTCAAAACTTGGGTTTTTCCATTTTATATATCGTTTGAAGTTTAGAGTTCCGACTCAGACTTCCTATCGGATTGAACGCTCTTGTTGGAACTGAATGTGCCCTTGAAGATTCGAGTTTTTCAAAACTCGGGTTCTTAAATTTTTTATAATTATTTTAAAGATCCGGGTTCCGACTCGGGTTTTTCCTTTTTTGAAGTTTCGAGTTCCGACTTAGAGTTCCTATCGGATTCAACGCTTGTGTTGGAACCGATCATGCCCTTGAAGATTCAACTTTTTCAAAACTCGGGTTCTTCCGTTTTTATCATTATTTTAAAGATCCGGGTTCTGACTCGGGTTTTTCCTTTTTATATATCGTTTGAAGTTTTGAGTTCCGACTCGGACTTCCTATCGGATTCAAAGCTTGAGTTGGAAACGATCGTGCCCTTGAACATTCGAGTTTTTCAAAATTCGGGTTCTTCTATTTTTATCATTATTTTAAAGACCCGGGTTCCGACTCAGGTTTTTCCTTTTTATATATATCATTTGAAGTTTCGAGTTCCGACTCACACTTCCTATCGAATGCAATGCTCGTGTTGGAACCGAACGTGCCCTTGAAGATTCAAGTTTTTCAAAACTCGGGTTCTTTCATTTTTATAATTATTTTAAAGATCCGGGTTCCGACTCAGGTTTTTCCTTTTTTGAAGTTTCGAGTTCCGACTCGGAGTTCCTATCGGATTCAACGCTTGTGTTGGAACCGATCAAGCAATTGAAGATTCAAGTTTTTCAAAACTCGGGTTCTTCCATTTTTATCATTATTTTAAAGATCCGGTTTCTCACTCGGGTTTTTCCTTTTTATATATCGTTTGAAGTTTTCAGTTCCGACTCGGACTTCGTATCGGATTCAATGCTTGTGTTGGAACCGATCGTGCCCTTGAAGATTCGAGTTTTTCAAAACTCGATTTCTTCGAATTTTTATCATTATTTTAAAGATCCGGGTTCCGACCCGGGTTTTTCCATTTTATATATCGTTTGAAGTTTCGAGTTCCGACTCGGACTTCCTATCAGATTCAACGCTCGTGTTGGAACCGATCGTGCCCTTGAAGATTCAAGTTTTTATAAACTCGGGTTCTTCCATTTTTATCATTATTTTAAGGATCCGGATTCTCACTCGGGTTTTTCCATTTTATATATCGTTTGAAGTTTTGAGATCCGACTCAGACTTCCTATCCGATTGAACGCTCTTGTTGGAACTGAACGTGCCCTTGAAGATTCGAGTTTTTCAAAACTCGGGTTCTTCCATTTTTATAATTATTTTAAAGATCCGGGTTCCGACTCGGGTTTTTTCTTTTTTGAAGTTTCGAGTTCCGACTTAGAGTTCCTATCGGATTCAACGCTTGTGTTGGAACCGATCATGCCCGTGAAGATTCAAGTTTTTCAAAACTCGGGTTCTTCCATTTTTATAATTATTTTAAATATTCGGGTTCCGACTCGGGTTTTTCCTTTTGATATATATCGTTTGAAGTTTCGAGTTCCGACTCAGATTTCCTATCGAATTCAACTTTTGTGTTGGAACCGATCGTGCCCTTGAAGATTCAAGTTTTTCAAAACTCGGGTTCTTCCATTTTTATCATTATTTTAAAGTTCCGGGTTCTGACTCGGGTTTTTCCTTTTTATATATCGTTTGAAGTTTCGAGTTCTGACTCAGACTTCCTATCAGATTCAACGCTCGTGTTGGAACCGAACGTGCCCTTGAAGATTCGAGTTTTTCAAAACTCGGGTTCTTCCATTTTTATAATTATTTTAAAATCCGGGTTCCGACTCGGGTTTTTCCTTTTTTGAAGTTTTGAGTTCCGACTCGAAGTCCGTATCGGATTCAACACTTCTGTTGGAACCGATCGTGCCCTTGAAGATTCAAGTTTTTTAAAAATCGGGTTCTTCCATTTTTATCATTATTTTAAAGATCCGGGTTCTGACTCGGGTTTTTCATTGTTATATATCGTTTGAAGTTTCGAGTTCTGACTCGGACTTCCTATCGGATTGACTATCGGATTCAACGCTTGTGTTGGAACCGATCCTGCCCTTGAAGATTCGAGTTTTTCAAAACTCGATTTCTTCCATTTTTATCATTATTTTAAAGATCCGGGTTCCGACCCGGGTTTTTCCATTTTATATATCGTTTGAAGTTTCGAGTTCCGACTCGGACTTCCTATAGGATTCAACTTTCGTGTTAGAACCGATCGTGCCCTTGAAGATTCGTGTTTTTCAAAACTTGGGTTCTTCCATTTTTATCATTATTTTAAAGATCCGGGTTCCGACTCGGGTTTTTCCTTTTTATATATCGTTTGAAGTTTCGAGTTCCGACTCGGACTTCCTATCGGATTCAACGCTCGTGTTGGAACCGATCGTGCCCTTGAAGATTCGAGTTTTTCAAAACTCGGGTTCTTCCATTTTTATAATTATTTTAAAGATCCGGGTTTCGACTCGGGTTTTTCCATTTTATAGATCGTTTGAAGTTTTGAGTTCCGACCCAGACTTCCTATCGGATTCAACGCTCGTGTTGGATGCGAACGTGCCCTTGAAGATTCGAGTTTTTCAAAACTCGGGTTTTTCCATTTTATATATCGTTTGAAGTTTTGAGTTCCGACTCAGACTTCCTATTGGATTGAACGCTCTTGTTGGAACTGAACGTGCCCTTGAAGATTCGAGTTTTTCAAAACTCGGGTTCTTCCATTTTTATAATTATTTTAAAGATCCGGGTTCCGACTCGGGTTTTTTCTTTTTTGAAGTTTCGAGTTCCGACTTAGAGTTCCTATCGGATTCAACGCTTGTGTTGGAACCGATCATGCCCGTGAAGATTCAAGTTTTTCAAAACTCGGGTTCTTCCATTTTTATAATTATTTTAAATATTCGGGTTCCGACTCGGGTTTTTCCGTTTGATATATATCGTTTGAAGTTTCGAGTTCCGACTCAGATTTCCTATCGAATTCAACTTTTGTGTTCGAACCGATCGTGCCCTTGAAGATTCAAGTTTTTCAAAACTCGGGTTCTTCCATTCTTATCATTATTTTAAAGTTCCGGGTTCTGACTCGGGTTTTTCCTTTTTATATATCGTTTGAAGTTTCGAGTTCTGACTCAGACTTCCTATCAGATTCAACGCTCGTGTTGGAACCGAACGTGCCCTTGAAGATTCGAGTTTTTCAAAACTCGGGTTCTTCCATTTTTATAATTATTTTAAAGATCCGGGTTCCGACTCGGGTTTTTCCTTTTTTGAAGTTTTGAGTTCCGACTCGAAGTTCGTATCGGATTCAACACTTCTGTTGGAACCGATCGTGCCCTTGAAGATTCAAGTTTTTCAAAACTCGGGTTCTTCCATTTTTATCATTATTTTAAAGAATTGGGTTCTGACTCGGGTTTTTCATTTTTATATATCGTTTGAAGTTTTGAGTTCTGACTCGGACTTCCTATCGGATTCAACGCTTGTGTTGGAACCGATCCTGCCCTTGAAGATTCGAGTTTTTCAAAACTCGATTTCTTCCATTTTTATCATTATTTTAAAGATCCGGGTTCCGACCCGGGTTTTTCCATTTTATATATCGTTTGAAGTTTCGAGTTCCGACTCGGACTTCCTATAGGATTCAACGCTCGTGTTGGAACCGATCGTGCCCTTGAAGATTCGTGTTTTTCAAAACTTGGGTTCTTCCATTTTTATCATTATTTTAAAGATCCGGGTTCCGACTCGGGTTTTTCCTTTTTATATATCGTTTGAAGTTTCGAGTTCCGACTCGGACTTCCTATCGGATTCAACGCTCGTGTTGGAACCGATCGTGCCCTTGAAGATTCGAGTTTTTCAAAACTCGGGTTCTTCCATTTTTATAATTATTTTAAAGATCCGGGTTTCGACTCGGGTTTTTCCATTTTATAGATCGTTTGAAGTTTTGAGTTCCGACCCAGACTTCCTATCGGATTCAACGCTCGTGTTGGATGCGAACGTGCCCTTGAAGATTCGAGTTTTTCAAAACTAGGGTTTTTCCATTTTATATATCGTTTGAAGTTTTGAGTTCCGACTCAGACTTCCTATCGGATTGAACGCTCTTGTTGGAACTGAACGTGCCCTTGAAGATTCGAGTTTTTCAAAACTCGGGTTCTTCCATTTTTACAATTATTTTAAAGATCCGGGTTCCGACTCGGGTCTTTCCTTTTTTGAAGTTTCGAGTTCCGACTCGGAGTTCCTATCGGATTCAACGCTTCTGTTGGAACCGATCGTGCCCTTGAAGATTCAAGTTTTTCAAAACTCGGGTTCTTCCATTTTTATCATTATTTTAAAGATTCGGGTTCTGACTCGGGTTTTTCCTTTTTATATATCGTTTGAAGTTTCGAGTTCCGACTCGGACTTCCTATCGGATTCAACGCTTGTGTTGGAACCGATCGTGCCCTTGAAGATTCGAGTTTTTCAAAACTCGGGTTCTTCCATTTTTATAATTATTTTAAAGATCCGGGTTTCGACTCGGGTTTTTCCATTTTATAGATCGTTTGAAGTTTTGAGTTCCGACCCAGACTTCCTATCGGATTCAACGCTCGTGTTGGAACCGAACGTGCCCTTGAAGATTCGAGTTTTTCAAAACTCGGGTTTTTCCATTTTATATATCGTTTGAAGTTTTGAGTTCCGACTCAGACTTCCTATCGGATTGAACGCTCTTGTTAGAACTGAACGTGCCATTGAAGATTCGAGTTTTTCAAAACTCGGGTTCTTCCATTTTTACAATTATTTTAAAGATCCGGGTTCCGACTCGGGTTTTTCCTTTTTTGAAGTTTCGAGTTCCGACTCGGAGTTCCTATCGGATTCAACGCTTTTGTTGGAACCGATCGTGCCCTTGAAGATTCAAGTTTTTCAAAACTCGGGTTCTTCCATTTTTATCATTATTTTAAAGATTCGGGTTCTGACTCGGGTTTTTCCTTTTTATATATCGTTTGAAGTTTCGAGTTCCGACTCGGACTTCCTATCGGATTCAACGCTTGTGTTGGAACCGATCGTGCCCTTGAAGATTCGAGTTTTTCAAAACTCGGGTTCTTCCATTTTTATAATTATTTTAAAGATCCGGGTTTCGACTCGGGTTTTTCCATTTTATAGATCGTTTGAAGTTTTGAGTTCCGACCCAGACTTCCTATCGGATTCAACGCTCGTGTTGGAACCGAACGTGCCCTTGAAGATTCGAGTTTTTCAAAACTCGGGTTTTTCCATTTTATATATCGTTTGAAGTTTTGAGTTCCGACTCAGACTTCCTATCGGATTGAACGCTCTTGTTGGAACTGAACGTGCCCTTGAAGATTCGAGTTTTTCAAAACTCGGGTTCTTCCATTTTTACAATTATTTTAAAGATCCGGGTTCCGACTCGGGTTTTTCCTTTTTTGAAGTTTCGAGTTCCGACTCGGAGTTCCTATCGGATTCAACGCTTCTGTTGGAACCGATCGTGCCCTTGAAGATCCAAGTTTTTCAAAACTCGGGTTCTTCCATTTTTATCATTATTTTAAAGATTCGGATTCTGACTCGGGTTTTTCCTTTTTATATATCATTTGAAGTTTCGAGTTCCGACTCAGACTTCCTATCGGATTCAACGCTTGTGTTGGAAACGATCGTGCCCTTGAAGATTCGAGTTTTTCAAAACTCGATATCTTCCATTTTTATCATTATTTTAAAGATCCGGGTTCCGACCCGGTTTTTTCCATTTTATATATCGTTTGAAGTTTCGAGTTCCGACTCGGACTTCCTATCGGATTAAACGCTCATGTTGGAACCGATCGTGCCCTTGAAGATTCGAGTTTGTCAAAACTCGGGTTCTTCCATTTTTATCATTATTTTAAAGATCCGGGTTCCGACTCAGGTTTTTTCTTTTTATATATTGTTTGAAGTTTCGAGTTCCGACTCGGACTTCCTATCGGATTCAACGCTCGTGTTGAAACCGATCGTGCCCTTGAAGATTCGAGTTTTTCAAAACTCGGGTTCTTCCATTTTTATAATTATTTTAAAGATCCGGGTTCAGACTCGGGTTTTTCCATTTTATATATCGTTTGAAGTTTTGAGTTCCGACTCAGACTTCCTATCGGATTCAACGCTCGTGTTGGAACCGAACGTGCCCTTCAAGATTCGAGTCTTTCAAAACTTGGGTTTTTCCATTTTATATATCGTTTGAAGTTTAGAGTTCCGACTCAGACTTCCTATCGGATTGAACGCTCTTGTTGGAACTGAATGTGCCCTTGAAGATTCGAGTTTTTCAAAACTCGGGTTCTTAAATTTTTTATAATTATTTTAAAGATCCGGGTTCCGACTCGGGTTTTTCCTTTTTTGAAGTTTCGAGTTCCGACTTAGAGTTCCTATCGGATTCAACGCTTGTGTTGGAACCGATCATGCCCTTGAAGATTCAACTTTTTCAAAACTCGGGTTCTTCCATTTTTATCATTATTTTAAAGATCCGGGTTCTGACTCGGGTTTTTCCTTTTTATATATCGTTTGAAGTTTCGAGTTCCGACTCGGACTTCCTATCGGATTCAACGCTTGAGTTGGAAACGATCGTGCCCTTGAACATTCGAGTTTTTCAAAATTCGGGTTCTTCCATTTTTATCATTATTTTAAAGACCCGGGTTCCGACTCAGGTTTTTCCTTTTTATATATATCATTTGAAGTTTCGAGTTCCGACTCACACTTCCTATCGAATTCAATGCTCGTGTTGGAACCGAACGTGCCCTTGAAGATTCAAGTTTTTCAAAACTCGGGTTCTTCCATTTTTATAATTATTTTAAAGATCCGGGTTCCGACTCAGGTTTTTCCTTTTTTGAAGTTTCGAGTTCCGACTCGGAGTTCCTATCGGATTCAACGCTTGTGTTGGAACCGATCATGCAATTGAAGATTCAAGTTTTTCAAAACTCGGGTTCTTTGATTTTTATCATTATTTTAAAGATCCGGTTTCTCACTCGGGTTTTTCCTTTTTATATATCGTTTGAAGTTTCCAGTTCCGACTCGGACTTCGTATCGGATTCAATGCTTGTATTGGAACCGATCGTGCCCTTGAAGATTCGAGTTTTTCAAAACTCGATTTCTTCGAATTTTTATCATTATTTTAAAGATCCGGGTTCCGACCCGGGTTTTTCCATTTTATATATCGTTTGAAGTTTCGAGTTCCGACTCGGACTTCCTATCGGATTCAACGCTCGTGTTGGAACCGATCGTGCCCTTGAAGATTCAAGTTTTTATAAACTCGGGTTCTTCCATTTTTATCATTATTTTAAAGATCCGGGTTCCGACTCGGGTTTTTCCTTTTTTGAAGTTTCGAGTTCCGACTCAAAGTTCCTATCGGATTCAATGCTTGTGTTGGAACCGATCGTGCCCTTGAAGATTCGAGTTTTTCAAAACTCGGGTTCTTCCATTTTTATCATTATTTTAAGGATCCGGATTCTCACTCGGGTTTTTCCATTTTATATATCGTTTGAAGTTTTGAGTTCCGACTCAGACTTCCTATCCGATTGAACGCTCTTGTTGGAACTGAACGTGCCCTTGAAGATTCGAGTTTTTCAAAACTCGGGTTCTTCCATTTTTATAATTATTTTAAAGATCCGGGTTCTGACTTGGGTTTTTCATTTTTTGAAGTTTCGAGTTCCGACTGAGAGTTCCTATCAGATTCAACGCTTGTGTTGGAACCGATCATGCCCTTGAAGATTCAAGTTTTTCAAAACTCGGGTTCTTCCATTTTTATCATTATTTTAAATATTCGGGTTCCGACTCGGGTTTTTCCTTTTTATATATATCGTTTGAAGTTTCGAGTTTCGACTCAGACTTCCTATCGGATTCAACGCTTGTGTTGGAACCGATCGTGCCCTTGAAGATTCAAGTTTTTCAAAACTCGGGTTCTTCCATTTTTATCATTATTTTAAAGATCCGGGTTCTGTCTCAGGTTTTTCCTTTTTATATATCTTTTGAAGTTTCGAGTTCTGACTCATTCTTCCTATCGGATTCAACGCTTGCGTTGGAACCGATCGTGCCCTTGAAGATTCGAGTTTTTCAAAACTCGATTTCTTCCATTTTTATCATTATTTTAAAGATCCGGGTTCTGACCCGGGTTTTTCCATTTTATATATCGTTTGAAGTTTCGAGTTCCGACTCGGACTTCCTATCGGATTCAACGCTCGTGTTGGAACTGATCGTGCCCTTGAAGATTCGAGTTTTTCAAAACTCGGGTTTTTCCGTTTTATATATCGTTTGAAGTTTTGAGTTCCGACTCAGACTTCCTATCGGATTGAACGCTCTTGTTGGAACTGAACGTGCCCTTGAAGATTCGAGTTTTTCAAAACTCGGGTTCTTCTATTTTTATAATTATTTTAAAGATCCGGGTTCCGACTCGGGTTTTTCCTTTGTTGAAGTTTCGAGTTCCGACTTAGAGTTCCTATCGGATTCAACGCTTGTGTTGGACCCAATCATCCCCGTGAAGATTCAAGTTTTTCAAAACTCGGGTTCCGACTCGGGTTTTTCCTTTTTATATATATCGTTTGAAGTTTCGAGTTCCGACTCAGATTTCCTATCAAATTCAACTTTTGTGTTGGAACCGATCGTGCCCTTGAAGATTCAAGTTTTTCAAAACTCGGGTTCTTCCATTTTTATCATTATTTTAAAGATCCGGGTTCTGACTCGGGTTTTTCCTTTTTATATATCGTTTGAAGTTTCGAGTTCTGACTCAGACTTCCTATCAGATTCAACGCTCGTGTTGGAACCGAACGTGCCCTTGAAGATTCGAGTTTTTCAAAACTCGGGTTCTTCCATTTTTATAATTATTTTAAAGATCAGGGTTCCGACTCGGGTTTTTCCTTTTTAAAAGTTTTGAGTTCCGACTGGAAGTTCGTATCGGATTCAACACTTCTGTTGGAACCGATCGTGACCTTGAAGATTCAAGTTTTTCAAAACTCGGGTTCTTCCATTTTTATCATTATTTTAAAGAATTGGGTTCTGACTCGGGTTTTTCAGTTTTATATATCGTTTGAAGTTTCGAGTTCCGACTCGGATTTCCTATCGGATTCAACACTTGTGTTGGAACCGATCCTGCCCTTGAAGATTCCAGTTGTTCAAAACTCGATTTCTTCCATTTTTATCATTATTTTAAAGATCCGGGTTCCGACCCGGGTTTTTCCATTTTATATATCGTTTGAAGTTTCGAGTTCCGACTCGGACTTCCTATAGGATTCAACGCTCGTGTTGGAACCGATCGTGCCCTTGAAGATTCGTGTTTTTCAAAACTTGGGTTCTTCCATTTTTATCATTATTTTAAAGATCCGGGTTCCGACTCGGGTTTTTCCTTTTTATATATCGTTTGAAGTTTCGAGTTCCGACTCGGACTTCCTATCGGATTCAACGCTCGTGTTGGAACCGATCGTGCCCTTGAAGATTCGAGTTTTTCAAAACTCGGTTTCTTCCATTTTTATAATTATTTTAAAGATCCGGGTTTCGACTCGGGTTTTTCCATTTTATAGATCGTTTGAAGTTTTGAGTTCCGACCCAGACTTCCTATCGGATTCAACGCTCGTGTTGGATGCGAACGTGCCCTTGAAGATTCGAGTTTTTCAAAACTCGGGTTTTTCCATTTTATATATCGTTTGAAGTTTTGAGTTCCGACTCAGACTTCCTATCGGATTGAACGCTCTTGTTGGAACTGAACGTGCCCTTGAAGATTCGAGTTTTTCAAAACTCGGGTTCTTCCATTTTTACAATTATTTTAAAGATCCGGGTTCCGACTCGGGTTTTTCCTTTTTTGAAGTTTCGAGTTCCGACTCGGAGTTCCTATCGGATTCAACGCTTCTGTTGGAACCGATCGTGCCCTTGAAGATTCAAGTTTTTCAAAACTCGGGTTCTTCCATTTTTATCATTATTTTAAAGATTCGGGTTCTGACTCGGGTTTTTCCTTTTTATATATCGTTTGAAGTTTCGAGTTCCGACTGGGACTTCCTATCGGATTCAACGATTGTGTTGGAACCGATCGTGCCCTTGAAGATTCGAGTTTTTCAAAACTTGGGTTCTTCCATTTTTATAATTATTTTAAAGATCCGGGTTTCGACTCGGGTTTTTCCATTTTATAGATCGTTTGAAGTTTTGAGTTCCGACCCAGACTTCCTATCGGATTCAACGCTCGTGTTGGAACCGAACGTGCCCTTGAAGATTCGAGTTTTTCAAAACTCGGGTTTTTCCATTTTATATATCGTTTGAAGTTTTGAGTTCCGACTCAGACTTCCTATCGGATTGAACGCTCTTGTTGGAACTGAACGTGCCATTGAAGATTTGAGTTTTTCAAAACTCGGGTTCTTCCATTTTTACAATTATTTTAAAGATCCGGGTTCCGACTCGGGTTTTTCCTTTTTTGAAGTTTCGAGTTCCGACTCGGAGTTCCTATCGGATTCAACGCTTCTGTTGGAACCGATCGTGCCCTTGAAGATTCAAGTTTTTCAAAACTCGGGTTCTTCCATTTTTATCATTATTTTAAAGATTCGGGTTCTGACTTGGGTTTTTCCTTTTTATATATCGTTTGAAGTTTCGAGTTCCGAATCGGACTTCCTATCGGATTCAACGCTTGTGTTGGAACCGATCGTGCCCTTGAAGATTCGAGTTTTTCAAAACTCGGGTTCTTCCATTTTTATAATTATTTTAAAGATCCGGGTTTCGACTCGGGTTTTTCCATTTTATAGATCGTTTGAAGTTTTGAGTTCCGACCCAGACTTCCTATCGGATTCAACGCTCGTGTTGGAACCGAACGTGCCCTTGAAGATTCGAGTTTTTCAAAACTCGGGTTTTTCCATTTTATATATCGTTTGAAGTTTTGAGTTTCGACTCAGACTTCCTATAGGATTGAACGCTCTTGTTGGAACTGAACGTGCCCTTGAAGATTCGAGTTTTTCAAAACTCGGGTTCTTCCATTTTTACAATTATTTTAAAGATCCGGGTTCCGACTCGGAGTTCCTATCGGATTCAACGCTTCTGTTGGAACCGATCGTGCCCTTGAAGATTCAAGTTTTTCAAAACTCGGGTTCTTCCATTTTTATCATTATTTTAAAGATTCGGATTCTGACTCGGGTTTTTCCTTTTTATATATCATTTGAAGTTTCGAGTTCCGACTCAGACTTCCTATCGGATTCAACGCTTGTGTTGGAAACGATCGTGCCCTTGAAGATTCGAGTTTTTCAAAACTCGATATCTTCCATTTTTATCATTATTTTAAAGATCCGGGTTCCGACCCGGTTTTTTTCATTTTATATATCGTTTGAAGTTTCGAGTTCCGACTCGGACTTCCTATCGAATTAAACGCTCATGTTGGAACCGATCGTGCCCTTGAAGATTCGAGTTTGTCAAAACTCGGGTTCTTCCATTTTTATCATTATTTTAAAGATCCGGGTTCCGACTCAGGTTTTTTCTTTTTATATATTGTTTGAAGTTTCGAGTTCCGACTCGGACTTCCTATCGGATTCAACGCTCGTGTTGAAACCGATCTTGCCCTTGAAGATTCGAGTTTTTCAAAACTCGGGTTCTTCCATTTTTATAATTATTTTAAAGATCCGGGTTCCGACTCGGGTTTTTCCATTTTATATATCGTTTGAAGTTTTGAGTTCCGACTCAGACTTCCTATCGGATTCAACGCTCGTGTTGGAACCGAACGTGCCCTTCAAGATTCGAGTCTTTCAAAACTTGGGTTTTTCCATTTTATATATCGTTTGAAGTTTAGAGTTCCGACTTCCTATCGGATTGAACGCTCTTGTTGGAACTGAATGTGCCCTTGAAGATTCGAGTTTTTCAAAACTCGGGTTCTTAAATTTTTTATAATTATTTTAAAGATCCGGGTTCCGACTCGGGTTTTTCCTTTTTTGAAGTTTCGAGTTCCGACTTAGAGTTCCTATCGGATTCAACGCTTGTGTTGGAACCGATCATGCCCTTGAAGATTCAACTTTTTCAAAACTCGGGTTCTTCCATTTTTATCATTATTTTAAAGATCCGGGTTCTGACTCGGGTTTTTCCTTTTTATATATCGTTTGAAGTTTCGAGTTCCGACTCGGACTTCCTATCGGATTCAACGCTTGAGTTGGAAACGATCGTCCCCTTGAACATTCGAGTTTTTCAAAATTCGGGTTCTTCCATTTTTATCATTATTTTAAAGACCCGGGTTCCGACTCAGGTTTTTCCTTTTTATAAATATCATTTGAAGTTTCGAGTTCCGACTCACACTTCCTATCGAATTCAATGCTCGTGTTGGAACCGAACGTGCCCTTGAAGATTCAAGTTTTTCAAAACTCGGGTTCTTCCATTTTTATAATTATTTTAAAGATCCGGGTTCCGACTCAGGTTTTTCCTTTTTTGAAGTTTCGAGTTCCGACTCGGAGTTCCTATCGGATTCAACGCTTGTGTTGGAACCGATCATGCAATTGAAGATTCAAGTTTTTCAAAACTCGGGTTCTTCCATTTTTATCATTATTTTAAAGATCCGGTTTCTCACTCGGGTTTTTCCTTTTTATATATCGTTTGAAGTTTCCAGTTCCGACTCGAACTTCGTATCGGATTCAATGCTTGTGTTGGAACCGATCGTGCCCTTGAAGATTCGAGTTTTTCAAAACTCGATTTCTTCGAATTTTTATCATTATTTTAAAGATCCGGGTTCCGACCCGGGTTTTTCCATTTTATATATCGTTTGAAGTTTCGAGTTCCGACTCGGACTTCCTATCGGATTCAACGCTCGTGTTGGAACCGATCGTGCCCTTGAAGATTCAAGTTTTTATAAACTCGGGTTCTTCCATTTTTATCATTATTTTAAAGATCCGGGTTCCGACTCGGGTTTTTCCTTTTTTGAAGTTTCGAGTTCCGACTCAAAGTTCCTATCGGATTCAATGCTTGTGTTGGAACCGATCGTGCCCTTGAAGATTCGAGTTTTTCAAAACTCGGGTTCTTCCATTTTTATCATTATTTTAAGGATCCGGATTCTCACTCGGGTTTTTCCATTTTATATATCGTTTGAAGTTTTGAGTTCCGACTCAGACTTCCTATCCGATTGAACGCTCTTGTTGGAACTGAACGTGCCCTTGAAGATTCGAGTTTTTCAAAACTCGGGTTCTTCCATTTTTATAATTATTTTAAAGATCCGGGTTCTGACTTGGGTTTTTCCTTTTTTGAAGTTTCGAGTTCCGACTGAGAGTTCCTATCAGATTCAACGCTTGTGTTGGAACCGATCATGCCCTTGAAGATTCAAGTTTTTCAAAACTCGGGTTCTTCCATTTTTATCATTATTTTAAATATTCGGGTTCCGACTCGGGTTTTTCCTTTTTATATATATCGTTTGAAGTTTCGAGTTCCGACTCAGACTTCCTATCGGATTCAACGCTTGTGTTGGAACCGATCGTGCCCTTGAAGATTCAAGTTTTTCAAAACTCGGGTTCTTCCATTTTTATCATTATTTTAAAGATCCGGGTTCTGTCTCAGGTTTTTCCTTTTTATATATCGTTTGAAGTTTCGAGTTCTGACTCATTCTTCCTATCGGATTCAACGCTTGTGTTGGAACCGATCGTGCCCTTGAAGATTCGAGTTTTTCAAAACTTGATGGGAGTGTAGTGAAGCTTGGTGAGCAAGATATACCGGTGAATGATTATTTCAAATATTTGGGATCCATCATTCAAAAGTATGGAGAAATTGATGGAGATGTAAATCATAGGATAAAGGTTGGGTGGATGAAATGGAAAAGTGCTACTGGAGTGCTGTGCGATCGTAGAATGCCATTGCGGTTGAAGGGAAAGTTTTATAGGACGACTATTAGACCCGCTTTACTATATGGTACGGAATGTTGGGCTGCCAAGAGACATCATATTCAAAAAATGAGTGTAGCTGAGATGCGGATGCTTAGATGGATGTGTGGAAATACAATAAAAGATAAGATTCGGAACGAAGAGATACGTAAGAAGGTAGGTGTTGCACCCATTGAAAATAAGATGCGAGAGAATCGTTTACGGTGGTTTGGACATATTCGGCGAAGGCCTAATGATGCTCCAGTTAGAAGGTTGGAGAAATGGGACAATATATTAGTTAAAAGAGGTCGGGGTAGGCCTAGGAAGACTTGGATGGAGATGATAGGAAAGGATATGAATGCTTTGAACCTCACCGAGGACATGGCGTTGGATAGAAATGATTGGAGGAAAAGGATTCATGTGGAAGACCCAAAATGAATTTCTTTTTTGGTTCATATCGCTGACCCCAATTGTTTTGGGATGAAGGCGTAGTTGTTGTTGTTGATTTCTTCCATTTTTATCATTATTTTAAAGATCCGGGTTCTGACCCGGGTTTTTCCATTTTATATATCGTTTGAAGTTTCGAGTTCCGACTCGGACTTCTATCGGATTCAACGCTCGTGTTGGAACTGATCATGCCCTTGAAGATTCGAGTTTTTCAAAACTCGGGTTTTTCCATTTTATATATCGTTTGAAGTTTTGAGTTCCGACTCAGACTTCCTATCAGATTGAACGCTCTTGTTGGAACTGAACGTGCCCTTGAAGATTCGAGTTTTTCAAAACTCGGGTTTTTCCATTTTTATAATTATTTTAAAGATCCGGGTTCCGACTCGGGTTTTTCCTTTTTTGAAGTTTCGAGTTCCGACTTAGAGTTCCTATCGGATTCAACGCTTGTGTTGGAACCAATCATCCACGTGAAGATTCAAGTTTTTCAAAACTCGGGTTCCGACTCAGATTTCCTATCAAATTCAACTTTTGTGTTGGAACCGATCGTGCCCTTGAAGATTCAAGTTTTTCAAAACTCGGGTTCTTCCATTTTTATCATTATTTTAAAGATCCGGGTTCTGACTCGGGTTTTTCCTTTTTATATATCGTTTGAAGTTTCGAGTTCTGACTCAGACTTCCTATCAGATTCAACGCTCGTGTTGGAACCGAACGTGCCCTTGAAGATTCGAGTTTTTCAAAACTCGGGTTCTTCCATTTTTATAATTATTTTAAAGATCCGGGTTCCGACTCGGGTTTTTCCTTTTTAAAAGTTTTGAGTTCCGACTGGAAGTTCGTATCGGATTCAACACTTCTGTTGGAACCGATCGTGACCTTGAAGATTCAAGTTTTTCAAAACTCGGGTTCTTCCATTTTTATCATTATTTTAAAGATCCGGGTTCCGACTCGGGTTTTTCAGTTTTATATATCGTTTGAAGTTTTGAGTTCCGACTCGGACTTCCTATCGGATTCAACACTTGTGTTGGAACCGATCCTGCCCTTGAAGATTCCAGTTGTTCAAAACTCGATTTCTTCCATTTTTATCATTATTTTAAAGATCCGGGTTCCGACCCGGGTTTTTCCATTTTATATATCGTTTAAAGTTTCGAGTTCCGACTCGGACTTCCAATCGGATTCAACGCTCGTGTTGGAACCGATCGTGCCCTTGAAGATTCGTGTTTTTCGAAACTTGGGTTCTTCCATTTTTATCATTATTTTAAAGATCCGGGTTCCGACTCGGGTTTTTTCTTTTTATATATCGTTTGAAGTTTCGAGTTCCGACTCGGACTTCCTATCGGATTCAACGCTCGTGTTGGAACAGATCGTGCCCTTGAAGATTCGAGTTTTTCAAAACTCGGGTTCTTCCATTTTTATAATTATTTTAAAGATCCGTGTTTCGACTCGTGTTTTTCCATTTTATAGATCGTTTGAAGTTTTGAGTTCCGACCCAGACTTCCTATCGGATTCAACGCTCGTGTTGGAACCGAACGTGCCCTTGAAGATTCGAGTTTTTCAAAACTCGGGTTTTTCCATTTTATATATCGTTTGAAGTTTTGAGTTCCGACTCAGACTTCCTATCGGATTGAACGCTCTTGTTGGAACTGAACGTGCCCTTTAAGATTCGAGTTTTTCAAAACTCGGGTTCTTCCATTTTTATCATTATTTTAAAGATCCGGGTTCCGACCCGGGTTTTTCCATTTTATATATCGTTTGAAGTTTCGAGTTCCGACTCGGACTTCCTATCGGATTCAACGCTCGTGTTGGAACCGATCGTGCCCTTGAAGATTCAAGTTTTTCAAAACTCGGGTTCTTCCATTTTTATCATTATTTTAAAGATCCGGGTTCCGACTCGGGTTTTTCCTTTTTTGAAGTTTCGAGTTCCGACTCGGAGTTCCTATCGGATTCAATGCTTGTGTTGGAACCGATCGTGCTCTTGAAGATTCGAGTTTTTCAAAACTCGGGTTCTTCCATTTTTATCATTATTTTAAAGATCCGGATTCTCACTCGGGTTTTTCCATTTTATATATCGTTTGAAGTTTTGAGTTTCGACTCAGACTTCCTATCCGATTGAACGCTCTTGTTGGAACTGAACGTGCCCTTGAAGATTCGAGTTTATCAAAACTCGGGTTCTTCCATTTTTATAATTATTTTAAAGATCCGGGTTCCGACTTGGGTTTTTCCTTTTTTGAAGTTTCGAGTTCCGACTGAGAGTTCCTATCGGATTCAACGCTTGTGTTGGAACCGATCATGCCCTTGAAGATTCAAGTTTTTCAAAACTCGGGTTCTTCCATTTTTATCATTATTTTAAATATTCGGGTTCCGACTCGGGTTTTTTGTTTTTATATATATCGTTTGAAGTTTCGAGTTCCGACTCAGACTTCCTATCGGATTCAACGCTTGTGTTGGAACCGATCGTGCCCTTGAAGATTCAAGTTTTTCAAAACTCGGGTTCTTCCATTTTTATCATTATTTTAAAGATCCGGGTTCTGTCTCAGGTTTTTCCTTTTTATATATCGTTTGAAGTTTCGAGTTCTGACTCATTCTTCCTATCGGATTCAACGCTTGTGTTGGAACCGATCGTGCCCTTGAAGATTCGAGTTTTTCAAAACTCCATTTCTTCCATTTTTATCATTATTTTAAAGATCCGGGTTCCGACCCGGGTTTTTCCATTTTATATATTGTTTGAAGTTTCGAGTTCCGACTTGGGCTTCCTATCGGATTCAACGCTCGTGTTGGAACTGATCGTGCCCTTGAAGATTCGAGTTTTTCAAAACTCGGGTTTTTCCATTTTATATATCGTTTGAAGTTTTGAGTTCCGACTCAGACTTCCTATCGGATTGAACACTCTTGTTGGAACTGAACGTGCCCTTGAAGATTCGAGTTTTTCAAAACTCGGGTTCTTCCATTTTTATAATTATTTTAAAGATCCGGGTTCCGACTCGGGTTTTTTCTTTTTTGAAGTTTCGAGTTCCGACTTAGAGTTCCTATCGGATTCAACGCTTGTGTTGGAACCGATCATGCCCGTGAAGATTCAAGTTTTTCAAAACTCGGGTTCTTCCATTTTTATAATTATTTTAAATATTCGGGTTCCGACTCGGGTTTTTCCTTTTGATATATATCGTTTGAAGTTTCGAGTTCCGACTCAGATTTCCTATCGAATTCAACTTTTGTGTTGGAACCGATCGTGCCCTTGAAGATTCAAGTTTTTCAAAACTCGGGTTCTTCCATTTTTATCATTATTTTAAAGTTCCGGGTTCTGACTCGGGTTTTTACTTTTTATATATCGTTTGAAGTTTCGAGTTCTGACTCAGACTTCCTATCAGATTCAACGCTCGTGTTGGAACCGAACGTGCCCTTGAAGATTCGAGTTTTTCAAAACTCGGGTTCTTCCATTTTTATAATTATTTTAAAGATCCGGGTTCCGACTCGGGTTTTTCCTTTTTTGAAGTTTTGAGTTCCGACTCGAAGTTCGTATCGGATTCAACACTTCTGTTGGAACCGATCGTGCCCTTGAAGATTCAAGTTTTTCAAAACTCGGGTTCTTCCATTTTTATCATTATTTTAAAGAATTGGGTTCTGACTCGGGTTTGTCATTTTTATATATCGTTTGAAGTTTCGAGTTCTGACTCGGACTTCCTATCGGATTCAACGCTTGTGTTGGAACCGATCCTGCCCTTGAAGATTCGAGTTTTTCAAAACTCGATTTCTTCCATTTTTATCATTATTTTAAAGATCCGGGTTCCGAACCGGGTTTTTCCATTTTATATATCGTTTGAAGTTTCGAGTTCCGACTCGGACTTCCTATCAGATTCAACGCTCGTGTTGGAACCGATCGTGCCCTTGAAGATTCGTGTTTTTAAAAACTTGGGTTCTTCCATTTTTATCATTATTTTAAAGATCCGGGTTCCGACTCGGGTTTTTCCTTTTTATATATCGTTTGAAGTTTCGAGTTCCGACTTGGACTTCCTATCGGATTCAACGCTCGTGTTGGAACCGATCGTGCCCTTGAAGATTCGAGTTTTTCAAAACTCGGGTTCTTCCATTTTTATAATTATTTTAAAGATCCGGGTTTCGACTCGGGTTTTTCCATTTTATAGATCGTTTGAAGTTTTGAGTTCCGACCCAGACTTCCTATCGGATTCAACGCTCATGTTGGAACCGAACGTGCCCTTGAAGATTCGAGTTTTTCAAAACTCGGGTTTTTCCATTTTATATATCGTTTGAAGTTTTGAGTTCCGACTCAGACTTCCTATCGGATTGAACGCTCTTGTTGGAACTGAACGTGCCATTGAAGATTCGAGTTTTTCAAAACTCGGGTTCTTCCATTTTTACAATTATTTTAAAGATCCGGGTTCCGACTCGGGTTTTTCCTTTTTTGAAGTTTCGAGTTCCGACTCGGAGTTCCTATCGGATTCAACGCTTCTGTTGTAACCGATCGTGCCCTTGAAGATTCAAGTTTTTCAAAACTCGGGTTCTTCCATTTTTATCATTATTTTAAAGATTCGGGTTCTGACTCGGGTTTTTCCTTTTTATATATCGTTTGAAGTTTCGAGTTCCGACTCGGACTTCCTATCGGATTCAAAGCTTGTGTTGGAACCGATCGTGCCATTGAAGATTCGAGTTTTTCAAAACTCGGGTTCTTCCATTTTTATAATTATTTTAAAGATCCGGGTTTCGACTCGGGTTTTTCCATTTTATAGATCGTTTGAAGTTTTGAGTTCCGACCCAGACTTCCTATCGGATTCAACGCTTGTGTTGGAACCGAACGTGCCCTTGAAGATTCGAGTTTTTCAAAACTCGGGTTTTTCCATTTTATATATCGTTTAAAGTTTGGAGTTCCGACTCAGACTTCCTATCGGATTGAACGCTCTTGTTGGAACTGAACGTGCCCTTGAAGATTCGAGTTTTTCAAAACTCGGGTTCTTCCATTTTTACAATTATTTTAAAGATCCGGGTTCCGACTCGGGTTTTTCCTTTTTTGAAGTTTTGAGTTCCGACTCGGAGTTCCGATCGGATTCAACGCTTCTGTTGGAACCGATCGTGCCCTTGAAGATTCAAGTTTTTCAAAACTCGGGTTCTTCCATTTTTATCATTATTTTAAAGATTCGGGTTCTGCCTCGGGTTTTTCCTTTTTATATATCATTTGAAGTTTCGAGTTCCGACTCAGACTTCCTATCGGATTCAACGCTTGTGTTGGAACCGATCGTGCCCTTGAAGATTCGAGTTTTTCAAAACTCGATATCTTCCATTTTTATCATTATTTTAAAGATCCGGGTTCCGACCCGGGTTTTTCCATTTTATATATCGTTTGAAGTTTCGAGTTCCGACTCGGACTTCCTATCGGATTAAACGCTCATGTTGGAACCGATCGTGCCCTTGAAGATTCGAGTTTGTCAAAACTCGGGTTCTTCCATTTTTATCATTATTTTAAAGATCCGGGTTCCGACTCAGGTTTTTTCTTTTTATATATGGTTTGAAGTTTTGAGTTCCGACTCGGACTTCCTATCGGATTCAACGCTCGTGTTGAAACTGATCGTGCCCTTGAAGATTCGAGTTTTTCAAAACTCGGGTTCTTCCATTTTTATAATTATTTTAAAGATCCGGGTTCCGACTCGGGTTTTTCCATTTTATATATCGTTTGAAGTTTTGAGTTCCGACTCAGACTTCCTATCGGATTCAACGCTCGTGTTGGAACCGAACGTGCCCTTGAAGATTTGAGTCTTTCAAAACTTGGGTTTTTCCATTTTATATATCGTTTGAAGTTTAGAGTTCCGACTCAGACTTCCTATCGGATTGAACGCTCTTGTTGGAACTGAACGTGCCCTTGAAGATTCGAGTTTTTCAAAACTCGGGTTCTTAAATTTTTTATAATTATTTTAAAGATCCGGGTTCCGACTCGGGTTTTTCCTTTTTTGAAGTTTCGAGTTCCAACCTAGAGTTCCTATCGGATTCAACGCTTGTGTTGGAACCGATCATGCCCTTGAAGATTCAACTTTTTCAAAACTCGGGTTCTTCCATTTTTATCATTATTTTAAAGATCCGGGTTCTGACTCGGGTTTTTCCTTTTTATATATCGTTTGAAGTTTCGAGTTCTGACTCAGACTTCCTATCAGATTCAACGCTCGTGTTGGAACCGAACGTGCCCTTGAAGATTCAAGTTTTTCAAAACTCGGGTTCTTCCATTTTTATAATTATTTTAAAGATCCGGGTTCCGACTCGGGTTTTTCCTTTTTTGAATTTTTGAGTTCCGACTCGAAGTTCGTATCGGATTCAACACTTCTGTTGGAACCGATCGTGACCTTGAAGATTCAAGTTTTTCAAAACTCGGGTTCTTCCATTTTTATCATTATTTTAAAGAATTGGGTTCTGACTCGGGTTTTTCAGTTTTATATATCGTTTGAAGTTTCGAGTTCCGACTCGGACTTCCTATCGGATTCAACACTTGTGTTGGAACCGATCCTGCCCTTGAAGATTCCAGTTGTTCAAAACTCGATTTCTTCCATTTTTATCATTATTTTAAAGATCCGGGTACCGACCCGAGTTTTTCCATTTTATATATCGTTTGATGTTTCGAGTTCCGACTCGGACTTCCAATCGGATTCAACGCTCGTGTTGGAACCGATCGTGCCGTTGAAGATTCGTGTTTTTCAAAACTTGGGTTCTTCCATTTTTATCATTATTTTAAAGATCCGGGTTCCGACTCGGGTTTTTCCTTTTTATATATCGTTTGAAGTTTCGAGTTCCGACTCGGGCTTCCTATCGGATTCAACGCTCGTGTTGGAACCGATCGTGCTCTTGAAGATTCGTGTTTTTCAAAACTCGGGTTCTTCCATTTTTATAATTATTTTAAAGATCCGTGTTTCGACTCGGGTTTTTCCATTTTATAGATCGTTTGAAGTTTTGAGTTCCGACCCAGACTTCCTATCGGATTCAACGCTCGTGTTGGAACCGAACGTGCCCTTGAAGATTCGAGTTTTTCAAAACTCGGGTTTTTCCATTTTCTATATCGTTTGAAGTTTTGAGTTCTGACTCAGACTTCCTATCGGATTGAACGCTCTTGTTGGAACTGAACGTGCACTTTAAGATTCGAGTTTTTCAAAACTCGGGTTCTTCCATTTTTATCATTATTTTAAAGATCCGGGTTCCGACCCGGGTTTTTCCATTTAATATATCGTTTGAAGTTTCGAGTTCCGACTCGGACTTCCTATCGGATTCAACGCTCGTGTTGGAACCGATCGTGACCTTGAAGATTCAAGTTTTTCAAAACTCGGGTTCTTCCATTTTTATCATTATTTTTAAGATCCGGGTTCCGACTCGGGTTTTTCCTTTTTTGAAGTTTCGAGTTCCGACTCGGAGTTCCTATCGGATTCAATGCTTGTGTTGGAACCGATCGTGCCCTTGAAGATTCGAGTTTTTCAAAACTCGGGTTCTTCCATTTTTATCAATTTTTTAAAGATCCGGATTCTCACTCGGGTTTTTCCATTTTATATATCGTTTGAAGTTTTGAGTTTCGACTCAGACTTCCTATTCGATTGAACGCTCTTGTTGGAACTGAACGTGCCCTTGAAGATTCGAGTTTTTCAAAACTCGGGTTCTTCCATTTTTATAATTATTTTAAAGATCCGGGTTCCGACTTGGGTTTTTCCTTTTTTGAAGTTTCGAGTTCCGACTGAGAGTTCCTATCGGATTCAACGCTTGTGTTGGAACCAATCATGCCCTTGAAGATTCAAGTTTTTCAAAACTCGGGTTCTTCCATTTTTATCATTATTTTAAATATTCGGGTTCCGACTCGGGTTTTTTCTTTTTATATATATCGTTTGAAGTTTCGAGTTCCGACTCAGACTTCCTATCGGATTCAACGCTTGTGTTGGAACCGATCGTGCCCTTGAAGATTCAAGTTTTTCAAAACTCGGGTTCTTCCATTTTTATCATTATTTTAAAGATCCGGGTTCTGTCTCAGG
Source organism: Nuphar pumila (assembly GCF_984573655.1). NCBI lineage: Eukaryota > Viridiplantae > Streptophyta > Magnoliopsida > Nymphaeales > Nymphaeaceae > Nuphar > Nuphar pumila. The sequence goes on along the minus strand of NC_143257.1, from coordinate 48,345,469 downwards.
TTTTTCCTTTTTATATATCGTTTGAAGTTTCGAGTTCTGACTCATTCTTCCTATCGGATTCAACGCTTGTGTTGGAACCGATCGTGCCCTTGAAGATTCGAGTTTTTCAAAACTCGATTTCTTCCATTTTTATCATTATTTTAAAGATCCGGGTTCCGACCCGGGTTTTTCCATTTTATATATCGTTTGAAGTTTCGAGTTCCGACTTGGGCTTCCTATCGGATTCAACGCTCGTGTTGGAACTGATCGTGCCCTTGAAGATTCGAGTTTTTCAAAACTCGGGTTTTTCCATTTTATATATCGTTTGAAGTTTTGAGTTCCGACTCAGACTTCCTATCGGATTGAACACTCTTGTTGGAACTGAACGTGCCTTTGAAGATTCGAGTTTTTCAAAACTCGAGTTCTTCCATTTTTATAATTATTTTAAAGATCCGGGTTCCGACTCGGGTTTTTTCTTTTTTGAAGTTTCGAGTTCCGAGTTAGAGTTCCTATCGGATTCAACGCTTGTGTTGGAACCGATCATGCCCGTGAAGATTCAAGTTTTTCAAAACTCGGGTTCTTCCATTTTTATAATTATTTTAAATATTCGGGTTCCGACTCGGGTTTTTCCTTTTGATATATATCGTTTGAAGTTTCGAGTTCCGACTCAGATTTCCTATCGAATTCAACTTTTGTGTTGGAACCGATCGTGCCCTTGAAAATTCAAGTTTTTCAAAACTCGGGTTCTTCCATTTTTATCATTATTTTAAAGTTTCGGGTTCTGACTCGGGTTTTTCGTTTTTATATATCGTTTGAAGTTTCGAGTTATGACTCAGACTTCCTATCAGATTCAACGCTCGTGTTGGAACCGAACGTGCCCTTGAAGATTCGAGTTTTTCAAAACTCGGGTTCTTCCATTTTTATAATTATTTTAAAGATCCGGGTTCCGACTCGGGTTTTTCCTTTTTTGAAGTTTTGAGTTCCGACTCGAAGTTCGTATCGGATTCAACACTTCTGTTGGAACCGATCGTGCCCTTGAAGATTCAAGTTTTTCAAAACTCGGGTTCTTCCATTTTTATCATTATTTTAAAGAATTGGGTTCTGACTCGGGTTTTTCATTTTTATATATCGTTTGAAGTTTCGAGTTCTGACTCGGACTTCCTATCGGATTCAACGCTTGTGTTGGAACCGATCCTGCCCTTGAAGATTCGAGTTTTTCAAAACTCGATTTCTTCCATTTTTATCATTATTTTAAAGATCCGGGTTCCGACCCGGGTTTTTCCATTTTATATATCGTTTAAAGTTTCGAGTTCCGACTCGGACTTCCTATCGGATTCAACGCTCCTGTTGGAACCGATCGTGCCCTTGAAGATTCGTGTTTTTCAAAACTTGGGTTCTTCCATTTTTATCATTATTTTAAAGATCCGGGTTCCGACTCGGGTTTTTCCTTTTTATAGATCGTTTGAAGTTTCGAGTTCCGACTCGGACTTCCTATCGGATTCAACGCTCGTGTTGGAACCGATCGTGCCCTTGAAGATTCGAGTTTTTCAAAACTCGGGTTCTTCCATTTTTATAATTATTTTAAAGATCCGGGTTTCGACTCGGGTTTTTCCATTTTATAGATCGTTTGAAGTTTTGAGTTCCGACCTAGACTTCCTATCGGATTCAACGCTCGTGTTGGAACCGAACGTGCCCTTGAAGATTCGAGTTTTTCAAAACTCGGGTTTTTCCATTTTATATATCGTTTGAAGTTTTGAGTTCCGACTCAGACTTCCTATCGGATTGAACGCTCTTGTTGGAACTGAACGTGCCCTTGAAGATTCGAGTTTTTCAAAACTCGGGTTCTTCCATTTTTACAATTATTTTAAAGATCCGGGTTCCGACTCGGGTTTTTCCTTTTTTGAAGTTTTGAGTTCCGACTCGGAGTTCCTATCGGATTCAACGCTTCTGTTGGAACCGATCGTGCCCTTGAAGATTCAAGTTTTTCAAAACTCGGGTTCTTCCATTTTTATCATTATTTTAAAGATTCGGGTTCTGCCTCGGGTTTTTCCTTTTTATATATCATTTGAAGTTTCGAGTTCCGACTCAGACTTCCTATCGGATTCAACGCTTGTGTTGGAACCGATCGTGCCCTTGAAGATTCGAGTTTTTCAAAACTCGATATCTTCCATTTTTATCATTATTTTAAAGATCCGGGTTCCGACCCGGGTTTTTCCATTTTATATATCGTTTGAAGTTTCGAGTTCCGACTCGGACTTCCTATCGGATTAAACGCTCATGTTGGAACCGATCGTGCCCTTGAAGATTCGAGTTTGTCAAAACTCGGGTTCTTCCATTTTTATCATTATTTTAAAGATCCGGGTTCCGACTCAGGTTTTTTCTTTTTATATATGGTTTGAAGTTTCGAGTTCCGACTCGGACTTCCTATCGGATTCAACGCTCGTGTTGAAACTGATCGTGCCCTTGAAGATTCGAGTTTTTCAAAACTCGGGTTCTTCCATTTTTATAATTATTTTAAAGATCCGGGTTCCGACTCGGGTTTTTCCATTTTATATATCGTTTGAAGTTTTGAGTTCCGACTCAGACTTCCTATCGGATTCAACGCTCGTGTTGGAACCGAACGTGCCCTTGAAGATTTGAGTCTTTCAAAACTTGGGTTTTTCCATTTTATATATCGTTTGAAGTTTAGAGTTCCGACTCAGACTTCCTATCGGATTGAACGCTCTTGTTGGAACTGAACGTGCCCTTGAAGATTCGAGTTTTTCAAAACTCGGGTTCTTAAATTTTTTATAATTATTTTAAAGATCCGGGTTCCGACTCGGGTTTTTCCTTTTTTGAAGTTTCGAGTTCCAACCTAGAGTTCCTATCGGATTCAACGCTTGTGTTGGAACCGATCATGCCCTTGAAGATTCAACTTTTTCAAAACTCGGGTTCTTCCATTTTTATCATTATTTTAAAGATCCGGGTTCTGACTCGGGTTTTTCCTTTTTATATATCGTTTGAAGTTTCGAGTTCTGACTCAGACTTCCTATCAGATTCAACGCTCGTGTTGGAACCGAACGTGCCCTTGAAGATTCAAGTTTTTCAAAACTCGGGTTCTTCCATTTTTATAATTATTTTAAAGATCCGGGTTCCGACTCGGGTTTTTCCTTTTTTGAATTTTTGAGTTCCGACTCGAAGTTCGTATCGGATTCAACACTTCTGTTGGAACCGATCGTGACCTTGAAGATTCAAGTTTTTCAAAACTCGGGTTCTTCCATTTTTATCATTATTTTAAAGAATTGGGTTCTGACTCGGGTTTTTCAGTTTTATATATCGTTTGAAGTTTCGAGTTCCGACTCGGACTTCCTATCGGATTCAACACTTGTGTTGGAACCGATCCTGCCCTTGAAGATTCCAGTTGTTCAAAACTCGATTTCTTCCATTTTTATCATTATTTTAAAGATCCGGGTACCGACCCGGGTTTTTCCATTTTATATATCGTTTGAAGTTTCGAGTTCCGACTCGGACTTCCAATCGGATTCAACGCTCGTGTTGGAACCGATCGTGCCGTTGAAGATTCGTGTTTTTCAAAACTTGGGTTCTTCCATTTTTATCATTATTTTAAAGATCCGGGTTCCGACTCGGGTTTTTCCTTTTTATATATCGTTTGAAGTTTCGAGTTCCGACTCGGACTTCCTATCGGATTCAACGCTCGTGTTGGAACCGATCGTGCTCTTGAAGATTCGTGTTTTTCAAAACTCGGGTTCTTCCATTTTTATAATTATTTTAAAGATCCGTGTTTCGACTCGGGTTTTTCCATTTTATAGATCGTTTGAAGTTTTGAGTTCCGACCCAGACTTCCTATCGGATTCAACGCTCGTGTTGGAACCGAACGTGCCCTTGAAGATTCGAGTTTTTCAAAACTCGGGTTTTTCCATTTTATATATCGTTTGAAGTTTTGAGTTCTGACTCAGACTTCCTATCGGATTGAACGCTCTTGTTGGAACTGAACGTGCACTTTAAGATTCGAGTTTTTCAAAACTCGGGTTCTTCCATTTTTATCATTATTTTAAAGATCCGGGTTCCGACCCGGGTTTTTCCATTTTATATATCGTTTGAAGTTTCGAGTTCCGACTCGGACTTCCTATCGGATTCAACGCTCGTGTTGGAACCGATCGTGACCTTGAAGATTCAAGTTTTTCAAAACTCGGGTTCTTCCATTTTTATCATTATTTTAAAGATCCGGGTTCCGACTCGGGTTTTTCCTTTTTTGAAGTTTCGAGTTCCGACTCGGAGTTCCTATCGGATTCAATGCTTGTGTTGGAACCGATCGTGCCCTTGAAGATTCGAGTTTTTCAAAACTCGGGTTCTTCCATTTTTATCATTATTTTAAAGATCCGGATTCTCACTCGGGTTTTTCCATTTTATATATCGTTTGAAGTTTTGAGTTTCGACTCAGACTTCCTATTCGATTGAACGCTCTTGTTGGAACTGAACGTGCCCTTGAAGATTCGAGTTTTTCAAAACTCGGGTTCTTCCATTTTTATAATTATTTTAAAGATCCGGGTTCCGACTTGGGTTTTTCCTTTTTTGAAGTTTCGAGTTCCGACTGAGAGTTCCTATCGGATTCAACGCTTGTGTTGGAACCAATCATGCCCTTGAAGATTCAAGTTTTTCAAAACTCGGGTTCTTCCATTTTTATCATTATTTTAAATATTCGGGTTCCGACTCGGGTTTTTTCTTTTTATATATATCGTTTGAAGTTTCGAGTTCCGACTCAGACTTCCTATCGGATTCAACGCTTGTGTTGGAACCGATCGTGCCCTTGAAGATTCAAGTTTTTCAAAACTCGGGTTCTTCCATTTTTATCATTATTTTAAAGATCCGGGTTCTGTCTCAGGTTTTTCCTTTTTATATATCGTTTGAAGTTTCGAGTTCTGACTCATTCTTCCTATCGGATTCAACGCTTGTGTTGGAACCGATCGTGCCCTTGAAGATTCGAGTTTTTCAAAACTCGATTTCTTCCATTTTTATCATTATTTTAAAGATCCGGGTTCCGACCCGGGTTTTTCCATTTTATATATCGTTTGAAGTTTCGAGTTCCGACTTGGGCTTCCTATCGGATTCAACGCTCGTGTTGGAACTGATCGTGCCCTTGAAGATTCGAGTTTTTCAAAACTCGGGTTTTTCCATTTTATATATCGTTTGAAGTTTTGAGTTCCGACTCAGACTTCCTATCGGATTGAACACTCTTGTTGGAACTGAACGTGCCTTTGAAGATTCGAGTTTTTCAAAACTCGGGTTCTTCCATTTTTATAATTATTTTAAAGATCCGGGTTCCGACTCGGGTTTTTTCTTTTTTGAAGTTTCGAGTTCCGAGTTAGAGTTCCTATCGGATTCAACGCTTGTGTTGGAACCGATCATGCCCGTGAAGATTCAAGTTTTTCAAAACTCGGGTTCTTCCATTTTTATAATTATTTTAAATATTCGGGTTCCGACTCGGGTTTTTCCTTTATATATATATCGTTTGAAGTTTCGAGTTCCGACTCAGATTTCCTATCGAATTCAACTTTTGTGTTGGAACCGATCGTGCCCTTGAAAATTCAAGTTTTTCAAAACTCGGGTTCTTCCATTTTTATCATTATTTTAAAGTTCCGGGTTCTGACTCGGGTTTTTCGTTTTTATATATCGTTTGAAGTTTCGAGTTATGACTCAGACTTCCTATCAGATTCAACGCTCGTGTTGGAACCGAACGTGCCCTTGAAGATTCGAGTTTTTCAAAACTCGGGTTCTTCCATTTTTATAATTATTTTAAAGATCCGGGTTCCGACTCGGGTTTTTCCTTTTTTGAAGTTTTGAGTTCCGACTCGAAGTTCGTATCGGATTCAACACTTCTGTTGGAACCGATCGTGCCCTTGAAGATTCAAGTTTTTCAAAACTCGGGTTCTTCCATTTTTATCATTATTTTAAAGAATTGGGTTCTGACTCGGGTTTTTCATTTTTATATATCGTTTGAAGTTTCGAGTTCTGACTCAGACTTCCTATCGGATTCAACGCTTGTGTTGGAACCGATCCTGCCCTTGAAGATTCGAGTTTTTCAAAACTCGATTTCTTCCATTTTTATCATTATTTTAAAGATCCGGGTTCCGACCCGGGTTTTTCCATTTTATATATCGTTTAAAGTTTCGAGTTCCGACTCGGACTTCCAATCGGATTCAACGCTCGTGTTGGAACCGATCGTGCCGTTGAAGATTCGTGTTTTTCAAAACTTGGGTTCTTCCATTTTTATCATTATTTTAAAGATCCGGGTTCCGACTCGGGTTTTTCCTTTTTATATATCGTTTGAAGTTTCGAGTTCCGACTCGGACTTCCTATCGGATTCAACGCTCGTGTTGGAACCGATCGTGCTCTTGAAGATTCGTGTTTTTCAAAACTCGGGTTCTTCCATTTTTATAATTATTTTAAAGATCCGTGTTTCGACTCGGGTTTTTCCATTTTATAGATCGTTTGAAGTTTTGAGTTCCGACCCAGACTTCCTATCGGATTCAACGCTCGTGTTGGAACCGAACGTGCCCTTGAAGATTCCAGTTTTTCAAAACTCGGGTTTTTCCATTTTATATATCGTTTGAAGTTTTGAGTTCTGACTCAGACTTCCTATCGGATTGAACGCTCTTGTTGGAACTGAACGTGCACTTTAAGATTCGAGTTTTTCAAAACTCGGGTTCTTCCATTTTTATCATTATTTTAAAGATCCGGGTTCCGACCCGGGTTTTTCCATTTTATATATCGTTTGAAGTTTCGAGTTCCGACTCGGACTTCCTATCGGATTCAACGCTCGTGTTGGAACCGATCGTGACCTTGAAGATTCAAGTTTTTCAAAACTCGGGTTCTTCCATTTTTATCATTATTTTAAAGATCCGGGTTCCGACTCGGGTTTTTCCTTTTTTGAAGTTTCGAGTTCCGACTCGGAGTTCCTATCGGATTCAATGCTTGTGTTGGAACCGATCGTGCCCTTGAAGATTCGAGTTTTTCAAAACTCGGGTTCTTCCATTTTTATCATTATTTTAAAGATCCGGATTCTCACTCGGGTTTTTCCATTTTATATATCGTTTGAAGTTTTGAGTTTCGACTCAGACTTCCTATTCGATTGAACGCTCTTGTTGGAACTGAACGTGCCCTTGAAGATTCGAGTTTTTCAAAACTCGGGTTCTTCCATTTTTATAATTATTTTAAAGATCCGGGTTCCGACTTGGGTTTTTCCTTTTTTGAAGTTTCGAGTTCCGACTGAGAGTTCCTATCGGATTCAACGCTTGTGTTGGAACCAATCATGCCCTTGAAGATTCAAGTTTTTCAAAACTCGGGTTCTTCCATTTTTATCATTATTTTAAATATTCGGGTTCCGACTCGGGTTTTTTCTTTTTATATATATCGTTTGAAGTTTCGAGTTCCGACTCAGACTTCCTATCGGATTCAACGCTTGTGTTGGAACCGATCGTGCCCTTGAAGATTCAAGTTTTTCAAAACTCGGGTTCTTCCATTTTTATCATTATTTTAAAGATCCGGGTTCTGTCTCAGGTTTTTCCTTTTTATATATCGTTTGAAGTTTCGAGTTCTGACTCATTCTTCCTATCGGATTCAACGCTTGTGTTGGAACCGATCGTGCCCTTGAAGATTCGAGTTTTTCAAAACTCGATTTCTTCCATTTTTATCATTATTTTAAAGATCCGGGTTCCGACCCGGGTTTTTCCATTTTATATATCGTTTGAAGTTTCGAGTTCCGACTTGGGCTTCCTATCGGATTCAACGCTCGTGTTGGAACTGATCGTGCCCTTGAAGATTCGAGTTTTTCAAAACTCGGGTTTTTCCATTTTATATATCGTTTGAAGTTTTGAGTTCCGACTCAGACTTCCTATCGGATTGAACACTCTTGTTGGAACTGAACGTGCCTTTGAAGATTCGAGTTTTTCAAAACTCGGGTTCTTCCATTTTTATAATTATTTTAAAGATCCGGGTTCCGACTCGGGTTTTTTCTTTTTTGAAGTTTCGAGTTCCGAGTTAGAGTTCCTATCGGATTCAACGCTTGTGTTGGAACCGATCATGCCCGTGAAGATTCAAGTTTTTCAAAACTCGGGTTCTTCCATTTTTATAATTATTTTAAATATTCGGGTTCCGACTCGGGTTTTTCCTTTATATATATATCGTTTGAAGTTTCGAGTTCCGACTCAGATTTCCTATCGAATTCAACTTTTGTGTTGGAACCGATCGTGCCCTTGAAAATTCAAGTTTTTCAAAACTCGGGTTCTTCCATTTTTATCATTATTTTAAAGTTCCGGGTTCTGACTCGGGTTTTTCGTTTTTATATATCGTTTGAAGTTTCGAGTTATGACTCAGACTTCCTATCAGATTCAACGCTCGTGTTGGAACCGAACGTGCCCTTGAAGATTCGAGTTTTTCAAAACTCGGGTTCTTCCATTTTTATAATTATTTTAAAGATCCGGGTTCCGACTCGGGTTTTTCCTTTTTTGAAGTTTTGAGTTCCGACTCGAAGTTCGTATCGGATTCAACACTTCTGTTGGAACCGATCGTGCCCTTGAAGATTCAAGTTTTTCAAAACTCGGGTTCTTCCATTTTTATCATTATTTTAAAGAATTGGGTTCTGACTCGGGTTTTTCATTTTTATATATCGTTTGAAGTTTCGAGTTCTGACTCAGACTTCCTATCGGATTCAACGCTTGTGTTGGAACCGATCCTGCCCTTGAAGATTCGAGTTTTTCAAAACTCGATTTCTTCCATTTTTATCATTATTTTAAAGATCCGGGTTCCGACCCGGGTTTTTCCATTTTATATATCGTTTAAAGTTTCGAGTTCCGACTCGGACTTCCTATCGGATTCAACGCTCCTGTTGGAACCGATCGTGCCCTTGAAGATTCGTGTTTTTCAAAACTTGGGTTCTTCCATTTTTATCATTATTTTAAAGATCCGGGTTCCGACTCGGGTTTTTCCTTTTTATAGATCGTTTGAAGTTTCGAGTTCCGACTCGGACTTCCTATCGGATTCAACGCTCGTGTTGGAACCGATCGTGCCCTTGAAGATTCGAGTTTTTCAAAACTCGGGTTCTTCCATTTTTATAATTATTTTAAAGATCCGGGTTTCGACTCGGGTTTTTCCATTTTATAGATCGTTTGAAGTTTTGAGTTCCGACCCAGACTTCCTATCGGATTCAACGCTCGTGTTGGAACCGAACGTGCCCTTGAAGATTCGAGTTTTTCAAAACTCGGGTTTTTCCATTTTATATATCGTTTGAAGTTTTGAGTTCCGACTCAGACTTCCTTTCGGATTGAACGCTCTTGTTGGAACTGAACGTGCCCTTGAAGATTCGAGTTTTTCAAAACTCGGGTTCTTCCATTTTTACAATTATTTTAAAGATCCGGGTTCCGACTCGGGTTTTTCCTTTTTTGAAGTTTTGAGTTCCGACTCGGAGTTCCTATCGGATTCAACGCTTCTGTTGGAACCGATCGTGCCCTTGAAGATTCAAGTTTTTCAAAACTCGGGTTCTTCCATTTTTATCATTATTTTAAAGATTCGGGTTCTGCCTCGGGTTTTTCCTTTTTATATATCATTTGAAGTTTCGAGTTCCGACTCAGACTTTCTATCGGATTCAACGCTTGTGTTGGAACCGATCGTGCCCTTGAAGATTCGAGTTTTTCAAAACTCGATATCTTCCATTTTTATCATTATTTTAAAGATCCGGGTTCCGACCCGGGTTTTTCCATTTTATATATCGTTTGAAGTTTCGAGTTCCGACTCGGACTTCCAATCGGATTCAACGCTCGTGTTGGAACCGATCGTGCCGTTGAAGATTCGTGTTTTTCAAAACTTGGGTTCTTCCATTTTTATCATTATTTTAAAGATCCGGGTTCCGACTCGGGTTTTTCCTTTTTATATATCGTTTGAAGTTTCGAGTTCCGACTCGGACTTCCTATCGGATTCAACGCTCGTGTTGGAACCGATCGTGCTCTTGAAGATTCGTGTTTTTCAAAACTCGGGTTCTTCCATTTTTATAATTATTTTAAAGATCCGTGTTTCGACTCGGGTTTTTCCATTTTATAGATCGTTTGAAGTTTTGAGTTCCGACCCAGACTTCCTATCGGATTCAACGCTCGTGTTGGAACCGAACGTGCCCTTGAAGATTCGAGTTTTTCAAAACTCGGGTTTTTCCATTTTATATATCGTTTGAAGTTTTGAGTTCTGACTCAGACTTCCTATCGGATTGAACGCTCTTGTTGGAACTGAACGTGCACTTTAAGATTCGAGTTTTTCAAAACTCGGGTTCTTCCATTTTTATCATTATTTTAAAGATCCGGGTTCCGACCCGGGTTTTTCCATTTTATATATCGTTTGAAGTTTCGAGTTCCGACTCGGACTTCATATCGGATTCAACGCTCGTGTTGGAACCGATCGTGACCTTGAAGATTCAAGTTTTTCAAAACTCGGGTTCTTCCATTTTTATCATTATTTTAAAGATCCGGGTTCCGACTCGGGTTTTTCCTTTTTTGAAGTTTCGAGTTCCGACTCGGAGTTCCTATCGGATTCAATGCTTGTGTTGGAACCGATCGTGCCCTTGAAGATTCGAGTTTTTCAAAACTCGGGTTCTTCCATTTTTATCATTATTTTAAAGATCCGGATTCTCACTCGGGTTTTTCCATTTTATATATCGTTTGAAGTTTTGAGTTTCGACTCAGACTTCCTATTCGATTGAACGCTCTTGTTGGAACTGAACGTGCCCTTGAAGATTCGAGTTTTTCAAAACTCGGGTTCTTCCATTTTTATAATTATTTTAAAGATCCGGGTTCCGACTTGGGTTTTTCCTTTTTTGAAGTTTCGAGTTCCGACTGAGAGTTCCTATCGGATTCAACGCTTGTGTTGGAACCAATCATGCCCTTGAAGATTCAAGTTTTTCAAAACTCGGGTTCTTCCATTTTTATCATTATTTTAAATATTCGGGTTCCGACTCGGGTTTTTTCTTTTTATATATATCGTTTGAAGTTTCGAGTTCCGACTCAGACTTCCTATCGGATTCAACGCTTGTGTTGGAACCGATCGTGCCCTTGAAGATTCAAGTTTTTCAAAACTCGGGTTCTTCCATTTTTATCATTATTTTAAAGATCCGGGTTCTGTCTCAGGTTTTTCCTTTTTATATATCGTTTGAAGTTTCGAGTTCTGACTCATTCTTCCTATCGGATTCAACGCTTGTGTTGGAACCGATCGTGCCCTTGAAGATTCGAGTTTTTTAAAACTCGATTTCTTCCATTTTTATCATTATTTTAAAGATCCGGGTTCCGACCCGGGTTTTTCCATTTTATATATCGTTTGAAGTTTCGAGTTCCGACTTGGGCTTCCTATCGGATTCAACGCTCGTGTTGGAACTGATCGTGCCCTTGAAGATTCGAGTTTTTCAAAACTCGGGTTTTTCCATTTTATATATCGTTTGAAGTTTTGAGTTCCGACTCAGACTTCCTATCGGATTGAACACTCTTGTTGGAACTGAACGTGCCTTTGAAGATTCGAGTTTTTCAAAACTCGGGTTCTTCCATTTTTATAATTATTTTAAAGATCCGGGTTCCGACTCGGGTTTTTTCTTTTTTGAAGTTTCGAGTTCCGAGTTAGAGTTCCTATCGGATTCAACGCTTGTGTTGGAACCGATCATGCCCGTGAAGATTCAAGTTTTTCAAAACTCGGGTTCTTCCATTTTTATAATTATTTTAAATATTCGGGTTCCGACTCGGGTTTTTCCTTTTGATATATATCGTTTGAAGTTTCGAGTTCCGACTCAGATTTCCTATCGAATTCAACTTTTGTGTTGGAACCGATCGTGCCCTTGAAAATTCAAGTTTTTCAAAACTCGGGTTCTTCCATTTTTATCATTATTTTAAAGTTCCGGGTTCTGACTCGGGTTTTTCGTTTTTATATATCGTTTGAAGTTTCGAGTTATGACTCAGACTTCCTATCAGATTCAACGCTCGTGTTGGAACCGAACGTGCCCTTGAAGATTCGAGTTTTTCAAAACTCGGGTTCTTCCATTTTTATAATTATTTTAAAGATCCGGGTTCCGACTCGGGTTTTTCCTTTTTTGAAGTTTTGAGTTCCGACTCGAAGTTCGTATCGGATTCAACACTTCTGTTGGAACCGATCGTGCCCTTGAAGATTCAAGTTTTTCAAAACTCGGGTTCTTCCATTTTTATCATTATTTTAAAGAATTGGGTTCTGACTCGGGTTTTTCATTTTTATATATCGTTTGAAGTTTCGAGTTCTGACTCAGACTTCCTATCGGATTCAACGCTTGTGTTGGAACCGATCCTGCCCTTGAAGATTCGAGTTTTTCAAAACTCGATTTCTTCCATTTTTATCATTATTTTAAAGATCCGGGTTCCGACCCGGGTTTTTCCATTTTATATATCGTTTAAAGTTTCGAGTTCCGACTCGGACTTCCAATCGGATTCAACGCTCCTGTTGGAACCGATCGTGCCGTTGAAGATTCGTGTTTTTCAAAACTTGGGTTCTTCCATTTTTATCATTATTTTAAAGATCCGGGTTCCGACTCGGGTTTTTCCTTTTTATATATCGTTTGAAGTTTCGAGTTCCGACTCGGACTTCCTATCGGATTCAACGCTCGTGTTGGAACCGATCGTGCTCTTGAAGATTCGTGTTTTTCAAAACTCGGGTTCTTCCATTTTTATAATTATTTTAAAGATCCGTGTTTCGACTCGGGTTTTTCCATTTTATAGATCGTTTGAAGTTTTGAGTTCCGACCCAGACTTCCTATCGGATTCAACGCTCGTGTTGGAACCGAACGTGCCCTTGAAGATTCGAGTTTTTCAAAACTCGGGTTTTTCCATTTTATATATCGTTTGAAGTTTTGAGTTCTGACTCAGACTTCCTATCGGATTGAACGCTCTTGTTGGAACTGAACGTGCACTTTAAGATTCGAGTTTTTCAAAACTCGGGTTCTTCCATTTTTATCATTATTTTAAAGATCCGGGTTCCGACCCGGGTTTTTCCATTTTATATATCGTTTGAAGTTTCGAGTTCCGACTCGGACTTCCTATCGGATTCAACGCTCGTGTTGGAACCGATCGTGACCTTGAAGATTCAAGTTTTTCAAAACTCGGGTTCTTCCATTTTTATCATTATTTTAAAGATCCGGGTTCCGACTCGGGTTTTTCCTTTTTTGAAGTTTCGAGTTCCGACTCGGAGTTCCTATCGGATTCAATGCTTGTGTTGGAACCGATCGTGCCCTTGAAGATTCGAGTTTTTCAAAACTCGGGTTCTTCCATTTTTATCATTATTTTAAAGATCCGGATTCTCACTCGGGTTTTTCCATTTTATATATCGTTTGAAGTTTTGAGTTTCGACTCAGACTTCCTATTCGATTGAACGCTCTTGTTGGAACTGAACGTGCCCTTGAAGATTCGAGTTTTTCAAAACTCGGGTTCTTCCATTTTTATAATTATTTTAAAGATCCGGGTTCCGACTTGGGTTTTTCCTTTTTTGAAGTTTCGAGTTCCGACTGAGAGTTCCTATCGGATTCAACGCTTGTGTTGGAACCAATCATGCCCTTGAAGATTCAAGTTTTTCAAAACTCGGGTTCTTCCATTTTTATCATTATTTTAAATATTCGGGTTCCGACTCGGGTTTTTTCTTTTTATATATATCGTTTGAAGTTTCGAGTTCCGACTCAGACTTCCTATCGGATTCAACGCTTGTGTTGGAACCGATCGTGCCCTTGAAGATTCAAGTTTTTCAAAACTCGGGTTCTTCCATTTTTATCATTATTTTAAAGATCCGGGTTCTGTCTCAGGTTTTTCCTTTTTATATATCGTTTGAAGTTTCGAGTTCTGACTCATTCTTCCTATCGGATTCAACGCTTGTGTTGGAACCGATCGTGCCCTTGAAGATTCGAGTTTTTCAAAACTCGATTTCTTCCATTTTTATCATTATTTTAAAGATCCGGGTTCCGACCCGGGTTTTTCCATTTTATATATCGTTTGAAGTTTCGAGTTCCGACTTGGGCTTCCTATCGGATTCAACGCTCGTGTTGGAACTGATCGTGCCCTTGAAGATTCGAGTTTTTCAAAACTCGGGTTTTTCCATTTTATATATCGTTTGAAGTTTTGAGTTCCGACTCAGACTTCCTATCGGATTGAACACTCTTGTTGGAACTGAACGTGCCTTTGAAGATTCGAGTTTTTCAAAACTCGGGTTCTTCCATTTTTATAATTATTTTAAAGATCCGGGTTCCGACTCGGGTTTTTTCTTTTTTGAAGTTTCGAGTTCCGAGTTAGAGTTCCTATCGGATTCAACGCTTGTGTTGGAACCGATGATGCCCGTGAAGATTCAAGTTTTTCAAAACTCGGGTTCTTCCATTTTTATAATTATTTTAAATATTCGGGTTCCGACTCGGGTTTTTCCTTTTGATATATATCGTTTGAAGTTTCGAGTTCCGACTCAGATTTCCTATCGAATTCAACTTTTGTGTTGGAACCGATCGTGCCCTTGAAAATTCAAGTTTTTCAAAACTCGGGTTCTTCCATTTTTATCATTATTTTAAAGTTCCGGGTTCTGACTCGGGTTTTTCGTTTTTATATATCGTTTGAAGTTTCGAGTTATGACTCAGACTTCCTATCAGATTCAACGCTCGTGTTGGAACCGAACGTGCCCTTGAAGATTCGAGTTTTTCAAAACTCGGGTTCTTCCATTTTTATAATTATTTTAAAGATCCGGGTTCCGACTCGGGTTTTTCCTTTTTTGAAGTTTTGAGTTCCGACTCGAAGTTCGTATCGGATTCAACACTTCTGTTGGAACCGATCGTGCCCTTGAAGATTCAAGTTTTTCAAAACTCGGGTTCTTCCATTTTTATCATTATTTTAAAGAATTGGGTTCTGACTCGGGTTTTTCATTTTTATATATCGTTTGAAGTTTCGAGTTCTGACTCGGACTTCCTATCGGATTCAACGCTTGTGTTGGAACCGATCCTGCCCTTGAAGATTCGAGTTTTTCAAAACTCGATTTCTTCCATTTTTATCATTATTTTAAAGATCCGGGTTCCGACCCGGGTTTTTCCATTTTATATATCGTTTAAAGTTTCGAGTTCCGACTCGGACTTCCTATCGGATTCAACGCTCCTGTTGGAACCGATCGTGCCCTTGAAGATTCGTGTTTTTCAAAACTTGGGTTCTTCCATTTTTATCATTTTTTTAAAGATCCGGGTTCCGACTCGGGTTTTTCCTTTTTATAGATCGTTTGAAGTTTCGAGTTCTGACTCGGACTTCCTATCGGATTCAACGCTCGTGTTGGAACCGATCGTGCCCTTGAAGATTCGAGTTTTTCAAAACTCGGGTTCTTCCATTTTTATAATTATTTTAAAGATCCGGGTTTCGACTCGGGTTTTTCCATTTTATAGATCGTTTGAAGTTTTGAGTTCCGACCCAGACTTCCTATCGGATTCAACGCTCGTGTTGGAACCGAACGTGCCCTTGAAGATTCGAGTTTTTCAAAACTCGGGTTTTTCCATTTTATATATCGTTTGAAGTTTTGAGTTCCGACTCAGACTTCCTATCGGATTGAACGCTCTTGTTGGAACTGAACGTGCCATTGAAGATTCGAGTTTTTCAAAACTCGGGTTCTTCCATTTTTACAATTATTTTAAAGATCCGGGTTCCGACTCGGGTTTTTCCTTTTTTGAAGTTTCGAGTTCCGACTCGGAGTTCCTATTGGATTCAACGCTTCTGTTAGAACCGATCGTGCCCTTGAAGATTCAAGTTTTTCAAAACTCGGGTTCTTCCATTTTTATCATTATTTTAAAGATTCGGGTTCTGCCTCGGGTTTTTCCTTTTTATATATCGTTTGAAGTTTCGAGTTCCGACTCGGACTTCCTATCGGATTCAACGCTTGTGTTGGAACCGATCGTGCCCTTGAAGATTCGAGTTTTTCAAAACTCGGGTTCTTCCATTTTTATAATTATTTTAAAGATCCGGGTTTCGACTCGAGTTTTTCCATTTTATAGATCGTTTGAAGTTTTGAGTTCCGACCCAGACTTCCTATCGGATTCAACGCTCGTGTTGGAACCGAACGTGCCCTTGAAGATTCGAGTTTTTCAAAACTCGGGTTTTTCCATTTTATATATCGTTTGAAGTTTTGAGTTCCGACTCAGACTTCCTATTGGATTGAACGCTCTTGTTGGAACTGAACGTGCCCTTGAAGATTCGAGTTTTTCAAAACTCGGGTTCTTCCATTTTTACAATTATTTTAAAGATCCGGGTTCCGACTCGGGTTTTTCCTTTTTTGAAGTTTCGAGTTCCGACTCGGAGTTCCTATCGGATTCAACGCTTCTGTTGGAACCGATCGTGCCCTTGAAGATTCAAGTTTTTCAAAACTCAGGTTCTTCCATTTTTATCATTATTTTAAACATTCGGGTTCTGACTCGGGTTTTTCCTTTTTATATATCATTTGAAGTTTCGAGTTCCGACTCAGACTTCCTATCGGATTCAACGCTTGTGTTGGAACCGATCGTGCCCTTGAAGATTCGAGTTTTTCAAAACTCGATATCTTCCATTTTTATCATTATTTTAAAGATCCGGGTTCCGACCCGGGTTTTTCCATTTTATATATCGTTTGAAGTTTCGAGTTCCGACTCGGACTTCCTATCGGATTAAACGCTCATGTTGGAACCGATCGTGCCCTTGAAGATTCGAGTTTGTCAAAACTCGGGTTCTTCCATTTTTATCATTATTTTAAAGATCCGGGTTCCGACTCAGGTTTTTTCTTTTTATATATCGTTTGAAGTTTCGAGTTCCGACTCGGACTTCCTATCGGATTCAACGCTCGTGTTGAAACCGATCGTGCCCTTGAAGATTCGAGTTTTTCAAAACTCGGGTTCTTCCATTTTTATAATTATTTTAAAGATCCGGGTTCCGACTCGGGTTTTTCCATTTTATATATCGTTTGAAGTTTTGAGTTCCGACTCAGACTTCCTATCGGATTCAACGCTCATGTTGGAACCGAACGTGCCCTTGAAGATTTGAGTCTTTCAAAACTTGGGTTTTTCCATTTTATATATCGTTTGAAGTTTAGAGTTCCGACTCAGACTTCCTATCGGATTGAACGCTCTTGTTGGAACTGAACGTGCCCTTGAAGATTCGAGTTTTTCAAAACTCGGGTTCTTAAATTTTTTATAATTATTTTAAAGATCCGGGTTCCGACTCGGGTTTTTCCTTTTTTGAAGTTTCGAGTTCCGACTTAGAGTTCCTATCGGATTCAACGCTTGTGTTGGAACCGATCATGCCCTTGAAGATTCAACTTTTTCAAAACTCGAGTTCTTCCATTTTTATCATTATTTTAAAGATCCGGGTTCTGACTCGGGTTTTTCCTTTTTATATATCGTTTGAAGTTTCGAGTTTCGACTCGGACTTCCTATCGGATTCAACGCTTGAGTTGGAAACGATCGTGCCCTTGAACATTCGAGTTTTTCAAAATTCGGGTTCTTCCATTTTTATCATTATTTTGAAGACCCGGGTTCCGACTCAGGTTTTTCCTTTTTATATATATCATTTGAAGTTTCGAGTTCCGACTCACACTTCCTATCGAATTCAATGCTCGTGTTGGAACCGAACGTGCCCTTGAATATTCAAGTTTTTCAAAAGTCGGGTTCTTCCATTTTTATAATTATTTTAAAGATCCAGGTTCCGACTCAGGTTTTTCCTTTTTTGAAGTTTCGAGTTCCGACTCGGAGTTCCTATCGGATTCAACGCTTGTGCTGGAACCGATCATGCAATTGAAGATTCAAGTTTTTCAAAACTCGGGTTCTTCCATTTTTATCATTATTTTAAAGATCCGGTTTCTCACTCGGGTTTTTCCTTTTTATATATCGTTTGAAGTTTCCAGTTCCGACTCGGACTTCGTATCGGATTCAATGCTTGTGTTGGAACCGATCGTGTTCTTGAAGATTCGAGTTTTTCAAAACTCGATTTCTTCGAATTTTTATCATTATTTTAAAGATCCGGGTTCCCACCCGGGTTTTTCCATTTTATATATCTTTTGAAGTTTCGAGTTCCGACTCGGACTTCCTATCGGATTCAACGCTCGTGTTGGAACCGATCGTGCCCTTGAAGATTCAAGTTTTTATAAACTCGGGTTCTTCCATTTTTATCATTATTTTAAAGATCCGGGTTCCGACTCGGGTTTTTCCTTTTTTGAAGTTTCGAGTTCCGACTCAAAGTTCCTATCGGATTCAATGCTTGTGTTGGAACCGATCGTGCCCTTGAAGATTCAAGTTTTTCAAAACTCGGGTTCTTCCATTTTTATCATTATTTTAAGGATTCGGATTCTCACTCGGGTTTTTCCATTTTATATATCGTTTGTAGTTTCAAGTTCCGACTCAGACTTCCTATCGGATTCAACGCTCTTGTTGGAACTGAACGTGCCCTTGAAGATTCGAGTTTTTCAAAACTCGGGTTCTTCCATTTTTATAATTATTTTAAAGATCCGGGTTCTGACTTGGGTTTTTCCTTTTTTGAAGTTTCGAGTTCCGACTGAGAGTTCCTATCAGATTCAGCGCTTGTGTTGGAACCGATCATGCCCTTGAAGATTCAAGTTTTTCAAAACTCGGGTTCTTCCATTTTTATCATTATTTTAAATATTCGGGTTCCGACTCGGGTTTTTCCTTTTTATATATATCGTTTGAAGTTTCGAGTTCCGACTCAGACTTCCTATCGGATTCAACGCTTGTGTTGGAACCGATCGTGCCCTTGAAGATTCAAGTTTTTCAAAACTCGGGTTCTTCTATTTTTATCATTATTTTAAAGATCCGAGTTCTGTCTCAGGTTTTTCCTTTTTATATGTCGTTTGAAGTTTCGAGTTCTGACTCATTCTTCCTATCGGATTCAACGCTTGTGTTGGAACCGATCGTGCCCTTGAAGATTCGAGTTTTTCAAAACTCGATTTCTTCCATTTTTATCATTATTTTAAAGATCCGGGTTCTGACCCGGGTTTTTCCATTTTATATATCGTTTGAAGTTTGACTGAGAGTTCCTATCAGATTCAGCGCTTGTGTTGGAACCGATCATGCCCTTGAAGATTCAAGTTTTTCAAAACTCGGGTTCTTCCATTTTTATCATTATTTTAAATATTCGGGTTCCGACTCGGGTTTTTCCTTTTTATATATATCGTTTGAAGTTTCGAGTTCCGACTCAGACTTCCTATCGGATTCAACGCTTGTGTTGGAACCGATCGTGCCCTTGAAGATTCAAGTTTTTCAAAACTCGGGTTCTTCCATTTTTATCATTATTTTAAAGATCCGGGTTCTGTCTCAGGTTTTTCCTTTTTATATATCGTTTGAAGTTTCGAGTTCTGACTCAGACTTCCTATTGGATTCAACGCTCGTGTTGGAACTGATCGTGCCCTTGAAGATTCGAGTTTTTCAAAACTCAGGTTTTTCCATTTTATATATCGTTTGAAGTTTTGAGTTCCGACTCAGACTTCCTATCGGATTGAACGCTCTTGTTGGAACTGAACGTGCCCTTGAAGATTTGAGTTTTTCAAAACTCGGGTTCTTCCATTTTTATAATTATTTTAAAGATCCGGGTTCCGACTCGGGTTTTTCCTTTTTTGAAGTTTCGAGTTCCGACTTAGAGTTCCTATCGGATTCAACGCTTGTGTTGGAACCGATCATCCCCGTGAAGATTCAAGTTTTTCAAAACTCGGGTTCCGACTCGGGTTTTTCCTTTTTATATATATCGTTTGAAGTTTCGAGTTCCGACTCAGATTTCCTATCAAATTCAACTTTTGTGTTGGAACCGATCGTGCCCTTGAAGATTCAAGTTTTTCAAAACTCGGGTTCTTCCATTTTTATCATTATTTTAAAGATCCGGGTTCTGACTCGGGTTTTTCCTTTTTATATATCGTTTGAAGTTTCGAGTTCTGACTCAGACTTCCTATCAGATTCAACGCTCGTGTTGGAACCGAACGTGCCCTTGAAGATTCGAGTTTTTCAAAACTCGGGTTCTTCCATTTTTATAATTATTTTAAAGATCCGGGTTCCGACTCGAGTTTTTCCTTTTTTGAAGTTTTGAGTTCCGACTCGAAGTTCGTATCGGATTCAACACTTCTGTTGGAACCGATAGTGACCTTGAAGATTCAAGTTTTTCAAAACTCGGGTTCTTCCATATTTATCATTATTTTAAAGAATTGGGTTCTGACTCGGGTTTTTCAGTTTTATATATCGTTTGAAGTTTCGAGTTCAGACTCGGACTTCCTATCGGATTCAACACTTGTGTTGGAACCGATCCTGCCCTTGAAGATTCCAGTTGTTCAAAACTCGATTTCTTCCATTTTTATCATTATTATAAAGATCCGGGTTCCGACCCGGGTTTTTCCATTTTATATATCGTTTGAAGTTTCGAGTTCCGACTCGGACTTCCAATCGGATTCAACGCTCGTGTTGGAACCGATCGTGCCCTTGAAGATTCGTGTTTTTCAAAACTTGGGTTCTTCCATTTTTATCATTATTTTAAAGATCCGGGTTCCGACTCGGGTTTTTCCTTTTTATATATCGTTTGAAGTTTCGAGTTCCGACTCGGACTTCCTATCGGATTCAACGCTCGTGTTGGAACCGATCGTGCCCTTGAAGATTCGAGTTTTTCAAAACTCGGGTTCTTCCATTTTTATAACTATTTTAAAGATCCGTGTTTCGACTCGGGTTTTTCCATTTTATAGATCGTTTGAAGTTTTGAGTTCCGACCCAGACTTCCTATCGGATTCAACGCTCGTGTTGGAACCGAACGTGCCCTTGAAGATTCGAGTTTTTCAAAACTCGGGTTTTTCCATTTTATATATCGTTTGAAGTTTTGAGTTCCGACTCAGACTTCCTATCGGATTGAACGCTCTTGTTGGAACTGAACGTGCTCTTTAAGATTCGAGTTTTTCATAACTCGGGTTCTTCCGTTTTTACAATTATTTTAAAGATCCGGGTTCCGACTCGGGTTTTTCCTTTTTTGAAGTTTCGAGTTCCGACTCGGAGTTCCTATCGGATTCAACGCTTCTGTTGGAACCGATCGTGCCCTTGAAGATTCAAGTTTTTCAAAACTTGGGTTCTTCGATTTTTATCATTATTTTAAAGATTCGGGTTCTGACTCGGGTTTTTCCTTTTTATATATCGTTTGAAGTTTCGAGATCCGACTCGGACTTCCTATCGGATTCAACGCTTATGTTGGAACCGATCGTGCCCTTGAAGATTCGAGTTTTTCAAAACTCGATTTCTTCCATTTTTATCATTATTTTAAAGATCCGGGTTCCGACCCGGGTTTTTCCATTTTATATATCGTTTGAAGTTTCGAGTTCCGACTCGGACTTCCTATCGGATTAAACGCTCGTGTTGGAACCGATCGTTCCCTTGAAGATTCGAGTTTTTCAAAACTCGGGTTCTTCCATTTTTATCATTATTTTAAAGATCCGGGTTCCGACTCAGGTTTTTTCTTTTTATATATCGTTTGAAGTTTCGAGTTCCGACTCGGACTTCGTATCGGATTCAACGCTCGTGTTGAAACCGATCGTGCCCTTGAAGATTCGAGTTTTTCAAAACTTGGGTTCTTCCATTTTTATAATTATTTTAAAGATCCGGGTTCCGACTCGGGTTTTTCCATTTTATATATCGTTTGAAGTTTTGAGTTCCAACTCAGACTTCCTATCGGATTCAACGCTCGTGTTGGAACCGAACGTGCCCTTGAAGATTCGAGTCTTTCAAAACTCGGGTTTTTCCATTTTATATATCGTTTGAAGTTTTGAGTTCCGACTCAGACTTCCTATCGGATTTAACGCTCTTGTTGGAACTGAACGTGCCCTTGAAGATTCGAGTTTTTCAAAACTCGGGTTCTTCCATTTTTTATAATTATTTTAAAGATCCGGGTTCCGACTCGGGTTTTTCCTTTTTTGAAGTTTCGAGTTCCGACTTAGAGTTCCTATCGGATTCAACGCTTGTGTTGGAACCGATCATGCCCTTGAAGATTCAACTTTTTCAAAACTCGGGTTCTTCCATTTTTATCATTATTTTAAAGATCCGGGTTCTGACTCGGGTTTTTCCTTTTTATATATCGTTTGAAGTTTCGAGTTCCGACTCGGACTTCCTATCGGATTCAACGCTTGAGTTGGAACCGATCGTGCCCTTGAAGATTCGAGTTTTTCAAAATTCAGGTTCTTCCATTTTTATCATTATTTTAAAGACCCGGGTTCCGACTCAAGTGTTTCCTTTTTGTATATATCGTTTGAAGTTTCGAGTTCCGACTCACACTTCCTATCGAATTCAATGCTTGTGTTGGAACCGATCGTGCCCTTGAAGATTCAAGTTTTTCAGAACTCGGGTTCTTCCATTTTTATCATTATTTTAAAGATCCGGGTTCTGACTCGGGTTTTTCCTTTTTATATATCGTTTGAAGTTTCAAGTTCTGACTCAGACTTCCTATCGGATTCAACGCTCGTGTTGGAACCGAACGTGCCCTTGAAGATTCGAGTTTTTCAAAACTCGGGTTCTTCCATTTTTATAATTATTTTAAAGATCCGGGTTTCGACTCAGGTTTTTCCTTTTTTGAAGTTTTGAGTTCCGACTCGGAGTTCCTATCGGATTCAACGCTTGTGTTGGAACCGATCATGCAATTGAAGATTCAAGTTTTTCAAAACTGGGGTTCTTCCATTTTTATCATTATTTTAAAGATCCGGGTTCTCACTCGGGTTTTTCCTTTTTATATATCGTTTGAGGTTTCGAGTTCCGACTCGGACTTCCTATCGGATTCAATGCTTGTGTTGGAACCGATCGTGCCCGTGAAGATTCGAGTTTTTCAAAACTCGATTTCTTCCATTTTTATCATTATTTTAAAGATCCGGGTTCCGACCCGGGTTTTTCCATTTTATATATCGTTTGAAGTTTCGAGTTCCGACTCGGACTTCCTATTGGATTCAACGCTCGTGTTGGAACCGATCGTGCCCTTGAAGATTCAAGTTTTTCAAAACTCGGGTTCTTCCATTTTTATCATTATTTTAAAGATCCGGGTTCCGACTCGGGTTTTTCCTTTTTTGAAGTTTCGAGTTCCGACTCGGAGTTCCTATCGGATTCAACGCTTGTGTTGGAACCGATCGTGCCCTTGAAGATTCGAGTTTATCAAAACTCGGGTTCTTCCATTTTTATAATTATTTTAAAGATCCGGGTTCCGACTTGGGTTTTTCCTTTTTTGAAATTTCGAGTTCCGACTGAGAGTTCCTATCGGATTCAACGCTTGTGTTGGAACCGATCATGCCCTTGAAGATTCAAGTTTTTCAAAACTCGGGTTCTTCCATTTTTATCATTATTTTAAATATTCGGGTTCCGACTCGGGTTTTTCCTTTTTATATATATCGTTTGAAGTTTCGAGTTCCGACTCAGACTTCCTATTGGATTCAACGCTTGTGTTGGAACCGATCGTGCCCTTGAAGATTCAAGTTTTTCAAAACTCGGGTTCTTCCATTTTTATCATTATTTTAGAGATCCGGGTTCTGTCTCAGGTTTTTCCTTTTTAGATATCATTTGAAGTTTCGAGTTCTGACTCATTCTTCCTATCGGATTCAACGCTTATGTTGGAACCGATCGTGCCCTTGAAGATTCGAGTTTTTCAAAACTCGATTTCTTCCATTTTTATCATTATTTTAAAGATCCGGGTTCCGACCCGGGTTTTTCCATTTTATATATCGTTTGAAGTTTCGAGTTCCGACTCGAACTTCCTATCGGATTCAACGCTCGTGTTGGAACCGATCGTGCCCTTGAAGATTCGAGTTTTTCAAAACTTGGGTTCTTCCATTTTTATCACTATTTTAAAGATCCGGGTTCTGACTCGGGTTTTTCCTTTTTATATATAGTTTGAAGTTTTGAGTTCCGACTCAGACTTCCTATCGGATTCAACGCTCGTGTTGGAACCGAACGTGCCCTTGAAGATTCAAGTTTTTCAAAACTCGGGTTCTTCCATTTTTATAATTATTTTAAAGATTCCGGTTCCGACTCGGGTTTTTCCTTTTTTGAAGTTTCGAGTCCCGACTCAGAGTTCCTATCGGATTCAACGCTTGTGTTGGAACTGATCGTGCCCTTGAAGATTCAAGTTTTTCAAAACTCGGGTTCTTCCATTTTTATCATTATTTTAAAGATCCGGGTTGTGACTCCGGTTTTTCCTTTTTATATATCGTTTGAAGTTTCGAGTTCCGACTCAGAGTTCCTATTGGATTCAATGCTTGTGTAGGAACCGATCGTGCCCTTGAAGATTCGAGTTTTTCAAAACTCGATTTCTTCTTTTTTTATCATTATTTTAAAGATCCGGGTTCCGACCCGGGTTTTTCCATTTTATATATCGTTTGAAGTTTCAAGTTCCGACTCAGACTTCCTATCGGATTCAACGCTCTTGTTGGAACCGAACGTGCCCTTGAATATTCAAGTTTTTCAAAACTCGGGTTCTTCCATTTTTATAATTATTTTAAAGATCCGGGTTCTGACTCGGGTTTTTCCTTTTTATATATCGTTTGAAGTTTCGAGTTCCGACTCGGACTTCCTATCGGATTCAACGCTTGAGTTGGAACCGATCGTGTCCTTGAAGATTCGAGTTTTTCAAAAATCTGGTTCTTCCATTTTTATCATTATTTTAAAGAAACGGGTTCCGACTCAGTTTTTTCCTTTTTATATATATCGTTTGAAGTTTCGAGTTCTGACTCAGACTTCCTATCGAATTCAACGCTTGTGTTGGAACCGATCGTGCCCTTGAAGATTCAAGTTTTTCAAAACTAGGGTTCTTCCATTTTTATCATTATTTTAAAGATCCGGGTTCTGACTCGAGTTTTTCCTTTTTATATATCGTTTGAAGTTTCAAGTTCCGACTCAGACTTCCTATCGGATTCAACGCTCGTGTTGGAACCGAAGGTGCCCTTGAAGATTCGAGTTTTTCAAAACTCGTGTTCTTCCATTTTTATAATTATTTTAAATATTCGGGTTTCGACTCGGGTTTTTCCTTTTTATATATATCGTTTGAAGTTTCGAGTTCCGACTCAGATTTCCTATCGAATTCAACTTTTGTGTTGGAACCGATCATGCCGTTGAAGATTCAAGTTTTTCAAAACTCGGGTTCTTCCATTTTTATCATTATTTTAAAGATCCGGGTTCTGACTCGGGTTTTTCCTTTTTATATATCGTTTGAAGTTTCGAGTTCTGACTCAGACTTCCTATCAGATTCAACGCTCGTGTTGGAACCGAACGTGCCCTTGAAGATTTGAGTTTTTCAAAACTCGGGTTCTTCCATTTTTATAATTATTTTAAAGATCCGGGTTCCGACTCGGGTTTTTCCTTTTTTGAAGTTTTGAGTTCTGACTCGAAGTTCGTATCGGATTCAACACTTCTGTTGGAACCGATCGTGCCCTTGAAGATTCAAGTTTTTCAAAACTCGGGTTCTTCCATTTTTATCATTATTTTAAAGAATTGGGTTCTGACTCGGGTTTTTCATTTTTATATATTGTTTGAAGTTTCGAGTTCTGACTCGGACTTACTATCGGATTCTACGCTTGTGTTGGAATCGATCCTGCCCTTGAAGATTCGTGTTTTTCAAAACTCGATTTCTTCCATTTTTATCATTATTTTAAAGATCCGGGTTCCGACCCGGGTTTTTCCATTTTATATATCGTTTGAAGTTTCGAGTTCCGACTCGGACTTCCTATCGGATTCAACGCTCGTGTTGGAACCAATCGTGCCCTTGAAGATTCGTGTTTTTCAAAACTTGGGTTCTTCTATTTTTATCATTATTTTAAAGATCCGGGTTCCGACTCGGGTTTTTCCTTTTTATATATCGTTTGAAGTTTCGAGTTCCGACTCGGACTTCCTATCGGATTCAACGCTCGTGTTGGAACCGATCGTGCCCTTGAAGATTCGAGTTTTTCAAAACTCGGGTTCTTCCATTTTTATAATTATTTTAAAGATCCGGGTTTCGACTCGGGTTTTTCCATTTTATAGATCGTTTGAAGTTTTGAGTTCCGACCCAGACTTCCTATCGGATTCAACGCTCGTGTTGGAACCGAACGTGCCCTTGAAGATTCGAGTTTTTCAAAACTTGGGTTTTTCCATTTTATATATCGTTTGAAGTTTTGAGTTCCGACTCAGACTTCCTATCGGATTGAACGCTCTTGTTGGAACTGAACGTGCCCTTGAAGATTCGAGTTTTTCAAAACTCGGGTTCTTCCATTTTTACAATTATTTTAAAGATCCGGGTTCCGACTCGGGTTTTTCCTTTTTTGAAGTTTCGAGTTCCGACTCGGAGTTCCTATCGGATTCAACGCTTCTGTTGGAACCGATCGTGCCCTTGAAGATTCAAGTTTTTCAAAACTCGGGTTCTTCCATTTTTATCATTATTTTAAAGATTCGGGTTCTGACTCGGGTTTTTCCTTGTTATATATCGTTTGAAGTTTCGAGTTCCGACTCGGACTTCCTATCGAATTCAACGCTTGTGTTGGAACCGATCGTGCCCTTGAAGATTCGAGTTTTTCAAAACTCGATATCTTCCATTTTTATCATTATTTTAAAGATCCGGGTTCCGACCCGGGTTTTTCCATTTTATATATCGTTTGAAGTTTCGAGTTCCGACTCAGACTTCCTATCGGATTAAACGCTCATGTTGCAACCGATCGTGCCATTGAAGATTCGAGTTTGTCAAAACTCGGGTTCTTCCATTTTTATCATTATTTTAAAGATCCGGGTTCCGACTCAGGTTTTTTCTTTTTATATATCGTTTGAAGTTTCGAGTTCCGACTCGGACTTCCTATCGGATTCAACGCTCGTGTTGAAACCGATCGTGCCCTTGAAGATTCGAGTTTTTCAAAACTCGGGTTCTTCCATTTTTATAATTATTTTAAAGATCCGGCTTCTGACTCGGGTTTTTCCATTTTATATATCGTTTGAAGTTTTGAGTTCCGACTCAGACTTCCTATCGGATTTAACGCTCTTGTTGGAACTGAACGTGCCCTTGAAGATTCGAGTTTTTCAAAACTCGGGTTCTTCCATTTTTTATAATTATTTTAAAGATCCGGGTTCCGACTCGGGTTTTTCCTTTTTTGAAGTTTCGAGTTCCGACTTAGAGTTCCTATCGGATTCAACGCTTGTGTTGGAACCGATCATGCCCTTGAAGATTCAACTTTTTCAAAACTCGGGTTCTTCCATTTTTATCATTATTTTAAAGATCCGGGTTCTGACTCGGGTTTTTCCTTTTTATATATCGTTTGAAGTTTCGAGTTCCGACTCGGACTTCCTATCGGATTCAACGCTTGAGTTGGAACCGATCGTGCCCTTGAAGATTCGAGTTTTTCAAAATTCAGGTTCTTCCATTTTTATCATTATTTTAAAGACCCGGGTTCCGACTCAAGTGTTTCCTTTTTGTATATATCGTTTGAAGTTTCGAGTTCCGACTCACACTTCCTATCGAATTCAATGCTTGTGTTGGAACCGATCGTGCCCTTGAAGATTCAAGTTTTTCAGAACTCGGGTTCTTCCATTTTTATCATTATTTTAAAGATCCGGGTTCTGACTCGGGTTTTTCCTTTTTATATATCGTTTGAAGTTTCAAGTTCTGACTCAGACTTCCTATCGGATTCAACGCTCGTGTTGGAACCGAACGTGCCCTTGAAGATTCGAGTTTTTCAAAACTCGGGTTCTTCCATTTTTATAATTATTTTAAAGATCCGGGTTTCGACTCAGGTTTTTCCTTTTTTGAAGTTTTGAGTTCCGACTCGGAGTTCCTATCGGATTCAACGCTTGTGTTGGAACCGATCATGCAATTGAAGATTCAAGTTTTTCAAAACTGGGGTTCTTCCATTTTTATCATTATTTTAAAGATCCGGGTTCTCACTCGGGTTTTTCCTTTTTATATATCGTTTGAGGTTTCGAGTTCCGACTCGGACTTCCTATCGGATTCAATGCTTGTGTTGGAACCGATCGTGCCCGTGAAGATTCGAGTTTTTCAAAACTCGATTTCTTCCATTTTTATCATTATTTTAAAGATCCGGGTTCCGACCCGGGTTTTTCCATTTTATATATCGTTTGAAGTTTCGAGTTCCGACTCGGACTTCCTATTGGATTCAACGCTCGTGTTGGAACCGATCGTGCCCTTGAAGATTCAAGTTTTTCAAAACTCGGGTTCTTCCATTTTTATCATTATTTTAAAGATCCGGGTTCCGACTCGGGTTTTTCCTTTTTTGAAGTTTCGAGTTCCGACTCGGAGTTCCTATCGGATTCAACGCTTGTGTTGGAACCGATCGTGCCCTTGAAGATTCGAGTTTATCAAAACTCGGGTTCTTCCATTTTTATAATTATTTTAAAGATCCGGGTTCCGACTTGGGTTTTTCCTTTTTTGAAATTTCGAGTTCCGACTGAGAGTTCCTATCGGATTCAACGCTTGTGTTGGAACCGATCATGCCCTTGAAGATTCAAGTTTTTCAAAACTCGGGTTCTTCCATTTTTATCATTATTTTAAATATTCGGGTTCCGACTCGGGTTTTTCCTTTTTATATATATCGTTTGAAGTTTCGAGTTCCGACTCAGACTTCCTATTGGATTCAACGCTTGTGTTGGAACCGATCGTGCCCTTGAAGATTCAAGTTTTTCAAAACTCGGGTTCTTCCATTTTTATCATTATTTTAGAGATCCGGGTTCTGTCTCAGGTTTTTCCTTTTTAGATATCATTTGAAGTTTCGAGTTCTGACTCATTCTTCCTATCGGATTCAACGCTTATGTTGGAACCGATCGTGCCCTTGAAGATTCGAGTTTTTCAAAACTCGATTTCTTCCATTTTTATCATTATTTTAAAGATCCGGGTTCCGACCCGGGTTTTTCCATTTTATATATCGTTTGAAGTTTCGAGTTCCGACTCGAACTTCCTATCGGATTCAACGCTCGTGTTGGAACCGATCGTGCCCTTGAAGATTCGAGTTTTTCAAAACTTGGGTTCTTCCATTTTTATCACTATTTTAAAGATCCGGGTTC
Organism: Nuphar pumila; assembly: GCF_984573655.1. Classification (NCBI taxonomy): domain Eukaryota; kingdom Viridiplantae; phylum Streptophyta; class Magnoliopsida; order Nymphaeales; family Nymphaeaceae; genus Nuphar; species Nuphar pumila. The sequence goes on along the minus strand of NC_143257.1, from coordinate 48,316,431 downwards.
TGACTCGGGTTTTTCCTTTTTATATATAGTTTGAAGTTTTGAGTTCCGACTCAGACTTCCTATCGGATTCAACGCTCGTGTTGGAACCGAACGTGCCCTTGAAGATTCAAGTTTTTCAAAACTCGGGTTCTTCCATTTTTATAATTATTTTAAAGATTCCGGTTCCGACTCGGGTTTTTCCTTTTTTGAAGTTTCGAGTCCCGACTCAGAGTTCCTATCGGATTCAACGCTTGTGTTGGAACTGATCGTGCCCTTGAAGATTCAAGTTTTTCAAAACTCGGGTTCTTCCATTTTTATCATTATTTTAAAGATCCGGGTTGTGACTCCGGTTTTTCCTTTTTATATATCGTTTGAAGTTTCGAGTTCCGACTCAGAGTTCCTATTGGATTCAATGCTTGTGTAGGAACCGATCGTGCCCTTGAAGATTCGAGTTTTTCAAAACTCGATTTCTTCTTTTTTTATCATTATTTTAAAGATCCGGGTTCCGACCCGGGTTTTTCCATTTTATATATCGTTTGAAGTTTCAAGTTCCGACTCAGACTTCCTATCGGATTCAACGCTCTTGTTGGAACCGAACGTGCCCTTGAATATTCAAGTTTTTCAAAACTCGGGTTCTTCCATTTTTATAATTATTTTAAAGATCCGGGTTCTGACTCGGGTTTTTCCTTTTTATATATCGTTTGAAGTTTCGAGTTCCGACTCGGACTTCCTATCGGATTCAACGCTTGAGTTGGAACCGATCGTGTCCTTGAAGATTCGAGTTTTTCAAAAATCTGGTTCTTCCATTTTTATCATTATTTTAAAGAAACGGGTTCCGACTCAGTTTTTTCCTTTTTATATATATCGTTTGAAGTTTCGAGTTCTGACTCAGACTTCATATCGAATTCAACGCTTGTGTTGGAACCGATCGTGCCCTTGAAGATTCAAGTTTTTCAAAACTAGGGTTCTTCCATTTTTATCATTATTTTAAAGATCCGGGTTCTGACTCGAGTTTTTCCTTTTTATATATCGTTTGAAGTTTCAAGTTCCGACTCAGACTTCCTATCGGATTCAACGCTCGTGTTGGAACCGAAGGTGCCCTTGAAGATTCGAGTTTTTCAAAACTCGTGTTCTTCCATTTTTATAATTATTTTAAATATTCGGGTTCCGACTCGGGTTTTTCCTTTTTATATATATCGTTTGAAGTTTCGAGTTCCGACTCAGATTTCCTATCGAATTCAACTTTTGTGTTGGAACCGATCATGCCGTTGAAGATTCAAGTTTTTCAAAACTCGGGTTCTTCCATTTTTATCATTATTTTAAAGATCCGGGTTCTGACTCGGGTTTTTCCTTTTTATATATCGTTTGAAGTTTCGAGTTCTGACTCAGACTTCCTATCAGATTCAACGCTCGTGTTGGAACCGAACGTGCCCTTGAAGATTTGAGTTTTTCAAAACTCGGGTTCTTCCATTTTTATAATTATTTTAAAGATCCGGGTTCCGACTCGGGTTTTTCCTTTTTTGAAGTTTTGAGTTCTGACTCGAAGTTCGTATCGGATTCAACACTTCTGTTGGAACCGATCGTGCCCTTGAAGATTCAAGTTTTTCAAAACTCGGGTTCTTCCATTTTTATCATTATTTTAAAGAATTGGGTTCTGACTCGGGTTTTTCATTTTTATATATTGTTTGAAGTTTCGAGTTCTGACTCGGACTTACTATCGGATTCTACGCTTGTGTTGGAATCGATCCTGCCCTTGAAGATTCGTGTTTTTCAAAACTCGATTTCTTCCATTTTTATCATTATTTTAAAGATCCGGGTTCCGACCCGGGTTTTTCCATTTTATATATCGTTTGAAGTTTCGAGTTCCGACTCGGACTTCCTATCGGATTCAACGCTCGTGTTGGAACCAATCGTGCCCTTGAAGATTCGTGTTTTTCAAAACTTGGGTTCTTCTATTTTTATCATTATTTTAAAGATCCGGGTTCCGACTCGGGTTTTTCCTTTTTATATATCGTTTGAAGTTTCGAGTTCCGACTCGGACTTCCTATCGGATTCAACGCTCGTGTTGGAACCGATCGTGCCCTTGAAGATTCGAGTTTTTCAAAACTCGGGTTCTTCCATTTTTATAATTATTTTAAAGATCCGGGTTTCGACTCGGGTTTTTCCATTTTATAGATCGTTTGAAGTTTTGAGTTCCGACCCAGACTTCCTATCGGATTCAACGCTCGTGTTGGAACCGAACGTGCCCTTGAAGATTCGAGTTTTTCAAAACTTGGGTTTTTCCATTTTATATATCGTTTGAAGTTTTGAGTTCCGACTCAGACTTCCTATCGGATTGAACGCTCTTGTTGGAACTGAACGTGCCCTTGAAGATTCGAGTTTTTCAAAACTCGGGTTCTTCCATTTTTACAATTATTTTAAAGATCCGGGTTCCGACTCGGGTTTTTCCTTTTTTGAAGTTTCGAGTTCCGACTCGGAGTTCCTATCGGATTCAACGCTTCTGTTGGAACCGATCGTGCCCTTGAAGATTCAAGTTTTTCAAAACTCGGGTTCTTCCATTTTTATCATTATTTTAAAGATTCGGGTTCTGACTCGGGTTTTTCCTTGTTATATATCGTTTGAAGTTTCGAGTTCCGACTCGGACTTCCTATCGAATTCAACGCTTGTGTTGGAACCGATCGTGCCCTTGAAGATTCGAGTTTTTCAAAACTCGATATCTTCCATTTTTATCATTATTTTAAAGATCCGGGTTCCGACCCGGGTTTTTCCATTTTATATATCGTTTGAAGTTTCGAGTTCCGACTCAGACTTCCTATCGGATTAAACGCTCATGTTGCAACCGATCGTGCCATTGAAGATTCGAGTTTGTCAAAACTCGGGTTCTTCCATTTTTATCATTATTTTAAAGATCCGGGTTCCGACTCAGGTTTTTTCTTTTTATATATCGTTTGAAGTTTCGAGTTCCGACTCGGACTTCCTATCGGATTCAACGCTCGTGTTGAAACCGATCGTGCCCTTGAAGATTCGAGTTTTTCAAAACTCGGGTTCTTCCATTTTTATAATTATTTTAAAGATCCGGCTTCTGACTCGGGTTTTTCCATTTTATATATCGTTTGAAGTTTTGAGTTCCGACTCAGACTTCCTATCGGATTTAACGCTCTTGTTGGAACTGAACGTGCCCTTGAAGATTCGAGTTTTTCAAAACTCGGGTTCTTCCATTTTTTATAATTATTTTAAAGATCCGGGTTCCGACTCGGGTTTTTCCTTTTTTGAAGTTTCGAGTTCCGACTTAGAGTTCCTATCGGATTCAACGCTTGTGTTGGAACCGATCATGCCCTTGAAGATTCAACTTTTTCAAAACTCGGGTTCTTCCATTTTTATCATTATTTTAAAGATCCGGGTTCTGACTCGGGTTTTTCCTTTTTATATATCGTTTGAAGTTTCGAGTTCCGACTCGGACTTCCTATCGGATTCAACGCTTGAGTTGGAACCGATCGTGCCCTTGAAGATTCGAGTTTTTCAAAATTCAGGTTCTTCCATTTTTATCATTATTTTAAAGACCCGGGTTCCGACTCAAGTGTTTCCTTTTTGTATATATCGTTTGAAGTTTCGAGTTCCGACTCACACTTCCTATCGAATTCAATGCTTGTGTTGGAACCGATCGTGCCCTTGAAGATTCAAGTTTTTCAGAACTCGGGTTCTTCCATTTTTATCATTATTTTAAAGATCCGGGTTCTGACTCGGGTTTTTCCTTTTTATATATCGTTTGAAGTTTCAAGTTCTGACTCAGACTTCCTATCGGATTCAACGCTCGTGTTGGAACCGAACGTGCCCTTGAAGATTCGAGTTTTTCAAAACTCGGGTTCTTCCATTTTTATAATTATTTTAAAGATCCGGGTTTCGACTCAGGTTTTTCCTTTTTTGAAGTTTTGAGTTCCGACTCGGAGTTCCTATCGGATTCAACGCTTGTGTTGGAACCGATCATGCAATTGAAGATTCAAGTTTTTCAAAACTGGGGTTCTTCCATTTTTATCATTATTTTAAAGATCCGGGTTCTCACTCGGGTTTTTCCTTTTTATATATCGTTTGAGGTTTCGAGTTCCGACTCGGACTTCCTATCGGATTCAATGCTTGTGTTGGAACCGATCGTGCCCGTGAAGATTCGAGTTTTTCAAAACTCGATTTCTTCCATTTTTATCATTATTTTAAAGATCCGGGTTCCGACCCGGGTTTTTCCATTTTATATATCGTTTGAAGTTTCGAGTTCCGACTCGGACTTCCTATTGGATTCAACGCTCGTGTTGGAACCGATCGTGCCCTTGAAGATTCAAGTTTTTCAAAACTCGGGTTCTTCCATTTTTATCATTATTTTAAAGATCCGGGTTCCGACTCGGGTTTTTCCTTTTTTGAAGTTTCGAGTTCCGACTCGGAGTTCCTATCGGATTCAACGCTTGTGTTGGAACCGATCGTGCCCTTGAAGATTCGAGTTTATCAAAACTCGGGTTCTTCCATTTTTATAATTATTTTAAAGATCCGGGTTCCGACTTGGGTTTTTCCTTTTTTGAAATTTCGAGTTCCGACTGAGAGTTCCTATCGGATTCAACGCTTGTGTTGGAACCGATCATGCCCTTGAAGATTCAAGTTTTTCAAAACTCGGGTTCTTCCATTTTTATCATTATTTTAAATATTCGGGTTCCGACTCGGGTTTTTCCTTTTTATATATATCGTTTGAAGTTTCGAGTTCCGACTCAGACTTCCTATTGGATTCAACGCTTGTGTTGGAACCGATCGTGCCCTTGAAGATTCAAGTTTTTCAAAACTCGGGTTCTTCCATTTTTATCATTATTTTAGAGATCCGGGTTCTGTCTCAGGTTTTTCCTTTTTAGATATCATTTGAAGTTTCGAGTTCTGACTCATTCTTCCTATCGGATTCAACGCTTATGTTGGAACCGATCGTGCCCTTGAAGATTCGAGTTTTTCAAAACTCGATTTCTTCCATTTTTATCATTATTTTAAAGATCCGGGTTCCGACCCGGGTTTTTCCATTTTATATATCGTTTGAAGTTTCGAGTTCCGACTCGAACTTCCTATCGGATTCAACGCTCGTGTTGGAACCGATCGTGCCCTTGAAGATTCGAGTTTTTCAAAACTTGGGTTCTTCCATTTTTATCACTATTTTAAAGATCCGGGTTCTGACTCGGGTTTTTCCTTTTTATATATAGTTTGAAGTTTTGAGTTCCGACTCAGACTTCCTATCGGATTCAACGCTCGTGTTGGAACCGAACGTGCCCTTGAAGATTCAAGTTTTTCAAAACTCGGGTTCTTCCATTTTTATAATTATTTTAAAGATTCCGGTTCCGACTCGGGTTTTTCCTTTTTTGAAGTTTCGAGTCCCGACTCAGAGTTCCTATCGGATTCAACGCTTGTGTTGGAACTGATCGTGCCCTTGAAGATTCAAGTTTTTCAAAACTCGGGTTCTTCCATTTTTATCATTATTTTAAAGATCCGGGTTGTGACTCCGGTTTTTCCTTTTTATATATCGTTTGAAGTTTCGAGTTCCGACTCAGAGTTCCTATTGGATTCAATGCTTGTGTAGGAACCGATCGTGCCCTTGAAGATTCGAGTTTTTCAAAACTCGATTTCTTCTTTTTTTATCATTATTTTAAAGATCCGGGTTCCGACCCGGGTTTTTCCATTTTATATATCGTTTGAAGTTTCAAGTTCCGACTCAGACTTCCTATCGGATTCAACGCTCTTGTTGGAACCGAACGTGCCCTTGAATATTCAAGTTTTTCAAAACTCGGGTTCTTCCATTTTTATAATTATTTTAAAGATCCGGGTTCTGACTCGGGTTTTTCCTTTTTATATATCGTTTGAAGTTTCGAGTTCCGACTCGGACTTCCTATCGGATTCAACGCTTGAGTTGGAACCGATCGTGTCCTTGAAGATTCGAGTTTTTCAAAAATCTGGTTCTTCCATTTTTATCATTATTTTAAAGAAACGGGTTCCGACTCAGTTTTTTCCTTTTTATATATATCGTTTGAAGTTTCGAGTTCTGACTCAGACTTCCTATCGAATTCAACGCTTGTGTTGGAACCGATCGTGCCCTTGAAGATTCAAGTTTTTCAAAACTAGGGTTCTTCCATTTTTATCATTATTTTAAAGATCCGGGTTCTGACTCGAGTTTTTCCTTTTTATATATCGTTTGAAGTTTCAAGTTCCGACTCAGACTTCCTATCGGATTCAACGCTCGTGTTGGAACCGAAGGTGCCCTTGAAGATTCGAGTTTTTCAAAACTCGTGTTCTTCCATTTTTATAATTATTTTAAATATTCGGGTTCCGACTCGGGTTTTTCCTTTTTATATATATCGTTTGAAGTTTCGAGTTCCGACTCAGATTTCCTATCGAATTCAACTTTTGTGTTGGAACCGATCATGCCGTTGAAGATTCAAGTTTTTCAAAACTCGGGTTCTTCCATTTTTATCATTATTTTAAAGATCCGGGTTCTGACTCGGGTTTTTCCTTTTTATATATCGTTTGAAGTTTCGAGTTCTGACTCAGACTTCCTATCAGATTCAACGCTCGTGTTGGAACCGAACGTGCCCTTGAAGATTTGAGTTTTTCAAAACTCGGGTTCTTCCATTTTTATAATTATTTTAAAGATCCGGGTTCCGACTCGGGTTTTTCCTTTTTTGAAGTTTTGAGTTCTGACTCGAAGTTCGTATCGGATTCAACACTTCTGTTGGAACCGATCGTGCCCTTGAAGATTCAAGTTTTTCAAAACTCGGGTTCTTCCATTTTTATCATTATTTTAAAGAATTGGGTTCTGACTCGGGTTTTTCATTTTTATATATTGTTTGAAGTTTCGAGTTCTGACTCGGACTTACTATCGGATTCTACGCTTGTGTTGGAATCGATCCTGCCCTTGAAGATTCGTGTTTTTCAAAACTCGATTTCTTCCATTTTTATCATTATTTTAAAGATCCGGGTTCCGACCCGGGTTTTTCCATTTTATATATCGTTTGAAGTTTCGAGTTCCGACTCGGACTTCCTATCGGATTCAACGCTCGTGTTGGAACCAATCGTGCCCTTGAAGATTCGTGTTTTTCAAAACTTGGGTTCTTCTATTTTTATCATTATTTTAAAGATCCGGGTTCCGACTCGGGTTTTTCCTTTTTATATATCGTTTGAAGTTTCGAGTTCCGACTCGGACTTCCTATCGGATTCAACGCTCGTGTTGGAACCGATCGTGCCCTTGAAGATTCGAGTTTTTCAAAACTCGGGTTCTTCCATTTTTATAATTATTTTAAAGATCCGGGTTTCGACTCGGGTTTTTCCATTTTATAGATCGTTTGAAGTTTTGAGTTCCGACCCAGACTTCCTATCGGATTCAACGCTCGTGTTGGAACCGAACGTGCCCTTGAAGATTCGAGTTTTTCAAAACTTGGGTTTTTCCATTTTATATATCGTTTGAAGTTTTGAGTTCCGACTCAGACTTCCTATCGGATTGAACGCTCTTGTTGGAACTGAACGTGCCCTTGAAGATTCGAGTTTTTCAAAACTCGGGTTCTTCCATTTTTACAATTATTTTAAAGATCCGGGTTCCGACTCGGGTTTTTCCTTTTTTGAAGTTTCGAGTTCCGACTCGGAGTTCCTATCGGATTCAACGCTTCTGTTGGAACCGATCGTGCCCTTGAAGATTCAAGTTTTTCAAAACTCGGGTTCTTCCATTTTTATCATTATTTTAAAGATTCGGGTTCTGACTCGGGTTTTTCCTTGTTATATATCGTTTGAAGTTTCGAGTTCCGACTCGGACTTCCTATCGAATTCAACGCTTGTGTTGGAACCGATCGTGCCCTTGAAGATTCGAGTTTTTCAAAACTCGATATCTTCCATTTTTATCATTATTTTAAAGATCCGGGTTCCGACCCGGGTTTTTCCATTTTATATATCGTTTGAAGTTTCGAGTTCCGACTCAGACTTCCTATCGGATTAAACGCTCATGTTGCAACCGATCGTGCCATTGAAGATTCGAGTTTGTCAAAACTCGGGTTCTTCCATTTTTATCATTATTTTAAAGATCCGGGTTCCGACTCAGGTTTTTTCTTTTTATATATCGTTTGAAGTTTCGAGTTCCGACTCGGACTTCCTATCGGATTCAACGCTCGTGTTGAAACCGATCGTGCCCTTGAAGATTCGAGTTTTTCAAAACTCGGGTTCTTCCATTTTTATAATTATTTTAAAGATCCGGCTTCTGACTCGGGTTTTTCCATTTTATATATCGTTTGAAGTTTTGAGTTCCGACTCAGACTTCCTATCGGATTTAACGCTCTTGTTGGAACTGAACGTGCCCTTGAAGATTCGAGTTTTTCAAAACTCGGGTTCTTCCATTTTTTATAATTATTTTAAAGATCCGGGTTCCGACTCGGGTTTTTCCTTTTTTGAAGTTTCGAGTTCCGACTTATAGTTCCTATCGGATTCAACGCTTGTGTTGGAACCGATCATGCCCTTGAAGATTCAACTTTTTCAAAACTCGGGTTCTTCCATTTTTATCATTATTTTAAAGATCCGGGTTCTGACTCGGGTTTTTCCTTTTTATATATCGTTTGAAGTTTCGAGTTCCGACTCGGACTTCCTATCGGATTCAACGCTTGAGTTGGAACCGATCGTGCCCTTGAAGATTCGAGTTTTTCAAAATTCAGGTTCTTCCATTTTTATCATTATTTTAAAGACCCGGGTTCCGACTCAAGTGTTTCCTTTTTGTATATATCGTTTGAAGTTTCGAGTTCCGACTCACACTTCCTATCGAATTCAATGCTTGTGTTGGAACCGATCGTGCCCTTGAAGATTCAAGTTTTTCAGAACTCGGGTTCTTCCATTTTTATCATTATTTTAAAGATCCGGGTTCTGACTCGGGTTTTTCCTTTTTATATATCGTTTGAAGTTTCAAGTTCTGACTCAGACTTCCTATCGGATTCAACGCTCGTGTTGGAACCGAACGTGCCCTTGAAGATTCGAGTTTTTCAAAACTCGGGTTCTTCCATTTTTATAATTATTTTAAAGATCCGGGTTTCGACTCAGGTTTTTCCTTTTTTGAAGTTTTGAGTTCCGACTCGGAGTTCCTATCGGATTCAACGCTTGTGTTGGAACCGATCATGCAATTGAAGATTCAAGTTTTTCAAAACTGGGGTTCTTCCATTTTTATCATTATTTTAAAGATCCGGGTTCTCACTCGGGTTTTTCCTTTTTATATATCGTTTGAGGTTTCGAGTTCCGACTCGGACTTCCTATCGGATTCAATGCTTGTGTTGGAACCGATCGTGCCCGTGAAGATTCGAGTTTTTCAAAACTCGATTTCTTCCATTTTTATCATTATTTTAAAGATCCGGGTTCCGACCCGGGTTTTTCCATTTTATATATCGTTTGAAGTTTCGAGTTCCGACTCGGACTTCCTATTGGATTCAACGCTCGTGTTGGAACCGATCGTGCCCTTGAAGATTCAAGTTTTTCAAAACTCGGGTTCTTCCATTTTTATCATTATTTTAAAGATCCGGGTTCCGACTCGGGTTTTTCCTTTTTTGAAGTTTCGAGTTCCGACTCGGAGTTCCTATCGGATTCAACGCTTGTGTTGGAACCGATCGTGCCCTTGAAGATTCGAGTTTATCAAAACTCGGGTTCTTCCATTTTTATAATTATTTTAAAGATCCGGGTTCCGACTTGGGTTTTTCCTTTTTTGAAATTTCGAGTTCCGACTGAGAGTTCCTATCGGATTCAACGCTTGTGTTGGAACCGATCATGCCCTTGAAGATTCAAGTTTTTCAAAACTCGGGTTCTTCCATTTTTATCATTATTTTAAATATTCGGGTTCCGACTCGGGTTTTTCCTTTTTATATATATCGTTTGAAGTTTCGAGTTCCGACTCAGACTTCCTATTGGATTCAACGCTTGTGTTGGAACCGATCGTGCCCTTGAAGATTCAAGTTTTTCAAAACTCGGGTTCTTCCATTTTTATCATTATTTTAGAGATCCGGGTTCTGTCTCAGGTTTTTCCTTTTTAGATATCATTTGAAGTTTCGAGTTCTGACTCATTCTTCCTATCGGATTCAACGCTTATGTTGGAACCGATCGTGCCCTTGAAGATTCGAGTTTTTCAAAACTCGATTTCTTCCATTTTTATCATTATTTTAAAGATCCGGGTTCCGACCCGGGTTTTTCCATTTTATATATCGTTTGAAGTTTCGAGTTCCGACTCGAACTTCCTATCGGATTCAACGCTCGTGTTGGAACCGATCGTGCCCTTGAAGATTCGAGTTTTTCAAAACTTGGGTTCTTCCATTTTTATCACTATTTTAAAGATCCGGGTTCTGACTCGGGTTTTTCCTTTTTATATATAGTTTGAAGTTTTGAGTTCCGACTCAGACTTCCTATCGGATTCAACGCTCGTGTTGGAACCGAACGTGCCCTTGAAGATTCAAGTTTTTCAAAACTCGGGTTCTTCCATTTTTATAATTATTTTAAAGATTCCGGTTCCGACTCGGGTTTTTCCTTTTTTGAAGTTTCGAGTCCCGACTCAGAGTTCCTATCGGATTCAACGCTTGTGTTGGAACTGATCGTGCCCTTGAAGATTCAAGTTTTTCAAAACTCGGGTTCTTCCATTTTTATCATTATTTTAAAGATCCGGGTTGTGACTCCGGTTTTTCCTTTTTATATATCGTTTGAAGTTTCGAGTTCCGACTCAGAGTTCCTATTGGATTCAATGCTTGTGTAGGAACCGATCGTGCCCTTGAAGATTCGAGTTTTTCAAAACTCGATTTCTTCTTTTTTTATCATTATTTTAAAGATCCGGGTTCCGACCCGGGTTTTTCCATTTTATATATCGTTTGAAGTTTCAAGTTCCGACTCAGACTTCCTATCGGATTCAACGCTCTTGTTGGAACCGAACGTGCCCTTGAATATTCAAGTTTTTCAAAACTCGGGTTCTTCCATTTTTATAATTATTTTAAAGATCCGGGTTCTGACTCGGGTTTTTCCTTTTTATATATCGTTTGAAGTTTCGAGTTCCGACTCGGACTTCCTATCGGATTCAACGCTTGAGTTGGAACCGATCGTGTCCTTGAAGATTCGAGTTTTTCAAAAATCTGGTTCTTCCATTTTTATCATTATTTTAAAGAAACGGGTTCCGACTCAGTTTTTTCCTTTTTATATATATCGTTTGAAGTTTCGAGTTCTGACTCAGACTTCCTATCGAATTCAACGCTTGTGTTGGAACCGATCGTGCCCTTGAAGATTCAAGTTTTTCAAAACTAGGGTTCTTCCATTTTTATCATTATTTTAAAGATCCGGGTTCTGACTCGAGTTTTTCCTTTTTATATATCGTTTGAAGTTTCAAGTTCCGACTCAGACTTCCTATCGGATTCAACGCTCGTGTTGGAACCGAAGGTGCCCTTGAAGATTCGAGTTTTTCAAAACTCGTGTTCTTCCATTTTTATAATTATTTTAAATATTCGGGTTCCGACTCGGGTTTTTCCTTTTTATATATATCGTTTGAAGTTTCGAGTTCCGACTCAGATTTCCTATCGAATTCAACTTTTGTGTTGGAACCGATCATGCCGTTGAAGATTCAAGTTTTTCAAAACTCGGGTTCTTCCATTTTTATCATTATTTTAAAGATCCGGGTTCTGACTCGGGTTTTTCCTTTTTATATATCGTTTGAAGTTTCGAGTTCTGACTCAGACTTCCTATCAGATTCAACGCTCGTGTTGGAACCGAACGTGCCCTTGAAGATTTGAGTTTTTCAAAACTCGGGTTCTTCCATTTTTATAATTATTTTAAAGATCCGGGTTCCGACTCGGGTTTTTCCTTTTTTGAAGTTTTGAGTTCTGACTCGAAGTTCGTATCGGATTCAACACTTCTGTTGGAACCGATCGTGCCCTTGAAGATTCAAGTTTTTCAAAACTCGGGTTCTTCCATTTTTATCATTATTTTAAAGAATTGGGTTCTGACTCGGGTTTTTCATTTTTATATATTGTTTGAAGTTTCGAGTTCTGACTCGGACTTACTATCGGATTCTACGCTTGTGTTGGAATCGATCCTGCCCTTGAAGATTCGTGTTTTTCAAAACTCGATTTCTTCCATTTTTATCATTATTTTAAAGATCCGGGTTCCGACCCGGGTTTTTCCATTTTATATATCGTTTGAAGTTTCGAGTTCCGACTCGGACTTCCTATCGGATTCAACGCTCGTGTTGGAACCAATCGTGCCCTTGAAGATTCGTGTTTTTCAAAACTTGGGTTCTTCTATTTTTATCATTATTTTAAAGATCCGGGTTCCGACTCGGGTTTTTCCTTTTTATATATCGTTTGAAGTTTCGAGTTCCGACTCGGACTTCCTATCGGATTCAACGCTCGTGTTGGAACCGATCGTGCCCTTGAAGATTCGAGTTTTTCAAAACTCGGGTTCTTCCATTTTTATAATTATTTTAAAGATCCGGGTTTCGACTCGGGTTTTTCCATTTTATAGATCGTTTGAAGTTTTGAGTTCCGACCCAGACTTCCTATCGGATTCAACGCTCGTGTTGGAACCGAACGTGCCCTTGAAGATTCGAGTTTTTCAAAACTTGGGTTTTTCCATTTTATATATCGTTTGAAGTTTTGAGTTCCGACTCAGACTTCCTATCGGATTGAACGCTCTTGTTGGAACTGAACGTGCCCTTGAAGATTCGAGTTTTTCAAAACTCGGGTTCTTCCATTTTTACAATTATTTTAAAGATCCGGGTTCCGACTCGGGTTTTTCCTTTTTTGAAGTTTCGAGTTCCGACTCGGAGTTCCTATCGGATTCAACGCTTCTGTTGGAACCGATCGTGCCCTTGAAGATTCAAGTTTTTCAAAACTCGGGTTCTTCCATTTTTATCATTATTTTAAAGATTCGGGTTCTGACTCGGGTTTTTCCTTGTTATATATCGTTTGAAGTTTCGAGTTCCGACTCGGACTTCCTATCGAATTCAACGCTTGTGTTGGAACCGATCGTGCCCTTGAAGATTCGAGTTTTTCAAAACTCGATATCTTCCATTTTTATCATTATTTTAAAGATCCGGGTTCCGACCCGGGTTTTTCCATTTTATATATCGTTTGAAGTTTCGAGTTCCGACTCAGACTTCCTATCGGATTAAACGCTCATGTTGCAACCGATCGTGCCATTGAAGATTCGAGTTTGTCAAAACTCGGGTTCTTCCATTTTTATCATTATTTTAAAGATCCGGGTTCCGACTCAGGTTTTTTCTTTTTATATATCGTTTGAAGTTTCGAGTTCCGACTCGGACTTCCTATCGGATTCAACGCTCGTGTTGAAACCGATCGTGCCCTTGAAGATTCGAGTTTTTCAAAACTCGGGTTCTTCCATTTTTATAATTATTTTAAAGATCCGGCTTCTGACTCGGGTTTTTCCATTTTATATATCGTTTGAAGTTTTGAGTTCCGACTCAGAGTTCCTATCGGATTCAACGCTCGTGTTGGAACCGAACGTGCCCTTGAAGATTCGAGTTTTTCAAAACTCGGGTTTTTCCATTTTATATATCGTTTGAAGTTTTGAGTTCTGACTCAGACTTCCTATCAGATTGAACGCTCTTGTTGGAACTGAACGTGCCCTTGAAGATTCGAGTTTTTCAAAACTCGGGTTCTTAAATTTTTTATAATTATTTTAAAGATCCGGGTTCCGACTCGGGTTTTTCCTTTTTTGAAGTTTCGAGTTCCGACTTAGAGTTCCTATCGGATTCAACGCTTGTGTTGGAACCGATCATGCCCTTGAAGATTCAACTTTTTCAAAACTCGGGTTCTTCCATTTTTATCATTATTTTAAAGATCCGGGTTCTGACTCGGGTTTTTCCTTTTTATATATCATTTGATGTTTCGAGTTCCGACTCAGACTTCCTATCGGATTCAACGCTTGAGTTGGAAACGATCGTGCCCTTGAACATTCGAGTTTTTCAAAATTCGGGTTCTTCCATTTTTATCATTATTTTAAAGACCCGGGTTCCGACTCAGGTTTTTCCTTTTTATATATATGATTTGAAGTTTCGAGTTCCGACTCACACTTCCTATCGAATTCAATGCTTGTGTTGGAACCGATCGTGCCCTTGAAGATTCAAGTTTTTCAGAACTCGGGTTCTTCCATTTTTATCATTATTTTAAAGATCCGGGTTCTGACTCGGGTTTTTCCTTTTTATATATCGTTTGAAGTATAAGGTTCTGACTCAGACTTCCTATCGGATTCAACGCTCGTGTTGGAACCGAACGTGCCCTTGAAGATTCGAGTTTTTCAAAACTCGGGTTCTTCCATTTTTATAATTATTTTAAAGATCCGGGTTCCGACTCAGGTTTTTCCTTTTTTGAAGTTTCGAGTTCCGACTCGGAGTTCCTATCGGATTCAACGCTTGTGTTGGAACCCATCATGCAATTGAAGATTCAAGTTTTTCAAAACTCGGGTTCTTCCATTTTTATCATTATTTTAAAGATCCGGGTTCTCACTCGGGTTTTTCCTTTTTATATATCGTTTGAAGTTTCCAGTTCCGACTCGGACTTCGTATCGGATTCAATGCTTGTGTTGGAACCGATCGTGCCCTTGAAGATTCGAGTTTTTCAAAACTCGATTTCTTCGAATTTTTATCATTATTTTAAAGATCCGGGTTCCGACCCGGGTTTTTCCATTTTATATATCGTTTGAAGTTTCGAGTTCCGACTCGGACTTCCTATCGGATTCAACGCTCGTGTTGGAACCGATCGTGCCCTTGAAGATTCAAGTTTTTCAAAACTCGGGTTCTTCCATTTTTATCATTATTTTAAAGATCCGGGTTCCGACTCGGGTTTTTCCTTTTTTGAAGTTTCGAGTTCCGACTCAAAGTTCCTATCGGATTCAATGCTTGTGTTGGAACCGATCGTGCCCTTGAAGATTCGAGTTTTTCAAAACTCGGGTTCTTCCATTTTTATCATTATTTTAAGGATCCGGATTCTCACTCGGGTTTTTCCATTTTATATATCGTTTGAAGTTTTGAGTTCCGACTCAGACTTCCTATCCGATTGAACGCTCTTGTTGGAACTGAACGTGCCCTTGAAGATTCGAGTTTTTCAAAACTCGGGTTCTTCCATTTTTATAATTATTTTAAAGATCCAGGTTCTGACTTGGGTTTTTCCTTTTTTTAAGTTTCGAGTTCCGACTGAGAGTTCCTATCTGATTCAACGCTTGTGTTGGAACCGATCATGCCCTTGAAGATTCAAGTTTTTCAAAACTCGGGTTCTTCCATTTTATATATCGTTTGAAGTTTCGAGTTCCGACTCGGACTTCCTATCGGATTCAATGCTTGTGTTGGAACCGATCATGCCCTTGAAGATTCAAGTTTTTCAAAACTCGGGTTCTTCCATTTTTATCATTATTTTAAATATTCGGGTTCCGACTCGGGTTTTTCCTTTTTATATATATCGTTTGAAGTTTCGAGTTCCGACTCAGACTTCCTATCGGATTCAACGCTTGTGTTGGAACCGATCGTGCCCTTGAAGATTCAAGTTTTTCAAAACTCGGGTTCTTCCATTTTTATCATTATTTTAAAGATCCGGGTTCTGTCTCAGGTTTTTCCTTTTTATATATCGTTTGAAGTTTCGAGTTCTGACTCATTCTTCCTATCGGATTCAACGCTTGTGTTGGAACCAATCGTGCCCTTGAAGATTCGAGTTTTTCAAAACTCGATTTCTTCCATTTTTATCATTATTTTAAAGATCCGGGTTCCGACCCGGGTTTTTCCATTTTATATATCGTTTGAAGTTTCGAGTTCCGACTCGGACTTCCTATCGGATTCAACGCTCGTGTTGGAACTGATCGTGCCCTTGATGATTCGAGTTTTTCAAAACTCGGGTTTTTCCATTTTATATATCGTTTGAAGTTTTGAGTTCCGACTCAGACTTCCTATCGGATTGAACGCTCTTGTTGGAACTGAACGTGCCCTTGAAGATTCGAGTTTTTCAAAACTCGGGTTCTTCCATTTTTATAATTATTTTAAAGATCCGGGTTCCGACTCGGGTTTTTCCTTTTTTGAAGTTTCGAGTTCCGACTTAGAGTTCCTATCGGATTCAACGCTTGTGTTGGAACCGATCATGCCCGTGAAGATTCAAGTTTTTCAAAACTCGGGTTCCGACTCGGGTTTTTCCTTTTTATATATATCGTTTGAAGTTTCGAGTTCCGACTGAGATTTCCTATCAAATTCAACTTTTGTGTTGGAACCGATCGTGCCCTTGAAGATTCAAGTTTTTCAAAACTTGGGTTCTTCCATTTTTATCATTATTTTAAAGATCCGGGTTCTGACTCGGGTTTTTCCTTTTTATATATCGTTTGAAGTTTCGAGTTCTGACTCAGACTTCCTATCAGATTCAACGCTCGTGTTGGAACCGAACGTGCCCTTGAAGATTCGAGTTTTTCAAAACTCAGATTCTTCCATTTTTATAATTATTTTAAAGATCCGGGTTCCGACTCGGGTTTTTCCTTTTTTGAAGTTTTGAGTTCCGACTCGAAGTTCGTATCGTATTCAACACTTCTGTTGGAACCGATCGTGACCTTGAAGATTCAAGTTTTTCAAAACTCGGGTTCTTCCATTTTTATAATTATTTTAAAGATCCGGGTTCTGACTCGGGTTTTTCAGTTTTATATATCGTTTGAAGTTTCGAGTTCCGACTCAGACTTCCTATCGGATTCAACACTTGTGTTGGAACCGATCCTGCCCTTGAAGATTCCAGTTGTTCAAAACTCGATTTCTTCCATTTTTATCATTATTTTAAAGATCCGGGCTCCGACCCGGGTTTTTCCATTTTATATATCGTTTGAAGTTTCGAGTTCCGACTCGGACTTCCAATCGGATTAAACGCTCGTGTTGGAACCGATCGTGCCCTTGAAGATTCGTGTTTTTCAAAACTTGGGTTCTTCCATTTTTATCATTATTTTAAAGATCCGGGTTCCGACTCGGGTTTTTCCTTTTTATATATCGTTTGAAGTTTCGAGTTCCGACTCGGACTTCCTATCGGATTCAACGCTCGTGTTGGAACCGATCGTGCCCTTGAAGAATCGAGTTTTTCAAAACTCGGGTTCTTCCATTTTTATAATTATTTTAAAGATCCGTGTTTCGACTCGAGTTTTTCCATTTTATAGATCGTTTGAAGTTTTGAGTTCCGACCCAGACTTCCTATCGGATTCAACGCTCGTGTTGGAACCGAACGTGCCTTTGAAGATTCGAGTTTTTCAAAACTCGGGTTTTTCCATTTTATATATCGTTTGAAGTTTTGAGTTCCGACTCAGACTTCCTATCGGATTGAACGCTCTTGTTGGAGGTGAACGTGCCCTTGAAGATTCGAGTTTTTCAAAACTCGGGTTCTTCCATTTTTACAATTATTTTAAAGATCCGGGTTCCGACTCGGGTTTTTCCTTTTTTGAAGTTTCGAGTTCCGACTCGGAGTTCCTATCGGATTCAACGCTTCTGTTGGAACCGATCGTGCCCTTGAAGATTCAAGTTTTTCAAAACTTGGGTTCTTCCATTTTTATCATTATTTTAAAGATTCGGGTTCTGACTCGGGTTTTTCCTTTTTATATATCGTTTGAAGTTTCGAGATCCAACTCGGACTTCCTATCGGATTCAACGCTTGTGTTGGAATCGATCGTGCCCTTGAAGATTCGAGTTTTTCAAAACTCGATTTCTTCCATTTTTATCATTATTTTAAAGATCCGGGTTCCGACCCGGGTTTTTCCATTTTATATATCGTTTGAAGTTTCGAGTTCCGACTCGGACTTCCTATCGGATTAAACGCTCGTGTTGGAACCGATCTTGCCCTTGAAGATTCAAGTTTTTCAAAACTCGGGTTCTTCCATTTTTATCATTATTTTAAAGATCCGGGTTCCGACTCAGGTTTTTTCTTTTTATATATCGTTTGAAGTTTCGAGTTCCGACTCGGACTTCGTATCGGATTCAACGCTCGTGTTGAAACCGATCGTGCCCTTGAAGATTCGAGTTTTTCAAAACATGGGTTCTTCCATTTTTATAATTATTTTAAAGATCCGGTTTCCGACTCGGGTTTTTCCATTTTATATATCGTTTGAAGTTTTGAGTTCCGACTCAGACTTCCTATCGGATTCAACGCTCGTGTTGGAACCGAACCTGCCCTTGAAGATTCGAGTCTTTCAAAACTCGGGTTTTTCCATTTTATATATCGTTTGAAGTTTTGAGTTCCGACTCAGACTTCCTATCGGATTGAACGCTCTTGTTGGAACTGAACGTGCCCTTGAAGATTCGAGTTTTTCAAAACTCGGGTTCTTCCATTTTTTATAATTATTTTAAAGATCCGGGTTCCGACTCGGGTTTTTCCTTTTTTGAAGTTTCGAGTTCCGACTTAGAGTTCCTATCGGATTCAACGCTTGTGTTGGAACCGATCATGCCCTTGAAGATTCAACTTTTTCAAAACTCGGGTTCTTCCATTTTTATCATTATTTTAAAGATCCGGGTTCTGACTCGGGTTTTTCCTTTTTATATATCGTTTGAAGTTTCGAGTTCCGACTCGGACTTCCTATCGGATTCAACGCTTGAGTTGGAACCGATCGTGCCCTTGAAGATTCGAGTTTTTCAAAATTCAGGTTCTTCCATTTTTATCATTATTTTAAAGACCCGGGTTCCGACTCAGGTGTTTCCTTTTTATATATATCGTTTGAAGTTTCGAGTTCCGACTCACACTTCCTATCAAATTCAATGCTTGTGTTGGAACCGATCATGCCCTTGAAGATTCAAGTTTTTCAGAACTCGGGTTCTTCCATTTTTATCATTATTTTAAAGATCCGAGTTCTGACTCGGGTTTTTCATTTTTATATATCGTTTGAAGTTTCAAGTTCTGACTCAGACTTCCTATCGGATTCAACGCTCGTGTTGGAACCGAACGTGCCCTTGAAGATTCAAGTTTTTCAAAACTCGGGTTCTTCCATTTTTATAATTATTTTAAAGATCCGGGTTTCGACTCAGGTTTTTCCTTTTTTGAAGTTTTGAGTTCCGACTCGGAGTTCCTATCGGATTCAACGCTTGTGTTGGAACCGATCATGCAATTGAAGATTCAAGTTTTTCAAAACTCGGGTTCTTCCATTTTTATCATTATTTCAAAGATCGGTTTTTTCCTTTTTATATAACGTTTGAAGTTTCGAGTTCCGACTCAGAGTTCCTATTGGATTCAACGCTTGTTTTGGAACCGATCGTGCCCTTGAAGATTCGAGTTTTTCAAAACTCGATTTCTTCTTTTTTTATCATTATTTTAAAGATCCGGGTTCCGACCCGGGTTTTTCCATTTTATATATCGTTTGAAGTTTCGAGTTCCGACTCAGACTTCCTATCGGATTCAACGCTCTTGTTGGAACCGATCGTGCCCTTGAAGATTCGAGTTTTTCAAAACTCGGGTTCTTCCATTTTTATCATTATTTTAAAGATCCGGGTTCTGGCTCGGGTTTTTCCTTTTTAGATATCGTTTGAAGTTTCGAGTTCCGACTGAGACTTCCTATCAGATTCAACGCTCGTGTTGGAACCGAACGTGCCCTTGAAGATTCGAGTTTTTCAAAACTCGGGTTCTTCCATTTTTATAATTATTTTAAAGATCCGGGTTCCGACTCGGGTTTTTCCTTTTTTGAAGTTTCGAGTTCCGACTCGGAGTTCCTATCGGATTCAACGCTTGTGTTGGAACCGATCGTGCCCTTGAAGATTCAAGTTTTTCAAAACTCGGGTTCTTCCATTTTTATAATTATTTTAAAGATTCGGGTTCTGACTCGGGTTTTTCCTTTTTATATATCGTTTGAAGTTTCGAGTTCCGACTCGGACTTCCTATCGGATTCAACGCTTGAGTTGGAACCGATTGTGTCCTTGAAGATTCGAGTTTTTCAAAAATCTGGTTCTTCCATTTTTATCATTATTTTAAAGAAACGGGTTCCGACTCAGTTTTTTCCTTTTTATATATATCGTTTGAAGTTTCGAGTTCTGACTCAGACTTCCTATCGAATTCAACGCTTGTGTTGGAACCGATCGTGCCCATGAAGATTCAAGTTTTTCAAAACTCGGGTTCTTCCATTTTTATCATTATTTTAAAGATCCGGGTTCTGACTCGGGTTTTTCCTTTTTATATATCGTTTGAAGTTTCAAGTTCCGACTCAGACTTCCTATCGGATTGAACGCTCGTGTTGGAACCAAGGTGCCCTTGAAGATTCGAGTTTTTCAAAACTCGGGTTCTTCCATTTTTATAATTATTTTAAAGATCCGGGTTCCGACTCGGGTTTTTCCTTTTTTGAAGTTTCGAGTTCCGACTCGGAGTTCCTATCGGATTCAACGCTTGTTTTGGAACCGATCGTTCCCTTGAAGATTCAAGTTTTTCAAAACTCGGGTTCTTCCATTTTTATCATTATTTTAAAGATCCGGGTTCTCACTCGGGTTTTTCCTTTTTATATATCGTTTGGAGTTTCGAGTTCCGACTCGGACTTCCTATCGGATTCAATGCTTGTGTTGAAACCGATCGTGCTTTTGAAGATTCGAGTTTTTCAAAACTCGATTTCTTCCATTTTTATCATTATTTGAAAGATCCGCGTTCCGACCCGGGTTTTTCCATTTTATATATCGTTGGATGTTTCGAGTTCCGACTCGGACTTCCTATCGGATTCAACGCTCGTGTTGGAAGCGATCGTGCCCTTGAAGTTTCAAGTTTTTCAAAACTCGGGTTCTTCCATTTTTATCATTATTTTAAAGACCCGGGTTCCGACTCAGGTTTTTCCTTTTTATATATCGTTTGAAGTTTCGAGTTCCGACTCGGACTTCCTATCGGATTCAACGCTCGTGTTGGAACCGATCGTGCCCTTGAACATTCGAGTTTTTCAAAACTCAGGTTCTTCTATTTTTATCATTATTTTAAAGATCCGGGTTCCGACTCGGGTTTTTCCATTTTATATATCGTTTGAAGTTTTGAGTTCCGACTCAGACTTCCTATCAGATTCAATGCTCGTGTTGGAACCGAACGTGCCCTTGAAGATTCGAGTTTTTCAAAACTCGGGTTCTTTCATTTTTATAATTATTTTAAAGATCCGGGTTCCGACTCAGGTTTTTCCTTTTTTGAAGTTTCGAGTTCCGACTCGGAGTTCCTATCGGATTCAACGCTTGTGTTGGAACCGATCATGCCCTTGAAGTTTCAAGTTTTTTAAAACTCGGGTTCTTCAATTTTTATCATTATTTTAAAGAATCGGGTTCCGACTCGGGTTTTTCCTTTTTATATATAGTTTGAAGTTTTGAGTTCTGACTCGGACTTCCTATCGGATTCAACGCTTGTGTTGGAACCGATCGTGCCCTTGAAGATTCAAGTTTTTCAAAACTCGGGTTCTTCCATTTTTATCATTATTTTAAAGACCCGGGTTCCGACTCAGGTTTTTCCTTTTTGTATATATCGTTTGAAGTTTCGAGTTCCGACTATGACTTCCTATCGGATTCAACGCTTGTGTTGGAACCGATCGTGCCCTTGAAGATTCAAGTTTTTCAAAACTCGGGTTCTTGCATTTTTATCATTATTTTAAAGATCCGGTTTCTGACTCGGGTTTTTCCTTTTTATATATCGTTTGAAGTGTCCAGTTCCGACTCAGAATTCCTATGGGATTCAACGCTCGTGTTGGAACCGAACGTGCCCTTGAAGATTCGAGTTTTTCAAAACTCGGGTTCTTCCATTTTTATAATTATTTTAAAGATCCGGTTTCTGACTCGGGTTTTTCCTTTTTATATATCGTTTGAAGTTTCGAGTTCCGACTCAGAATTCCTATGGGATTCAACGCTCGTGTTGGAACCGAACGTGCCCTTGAAGATTCGAGTTTTTCAAAACTTGGGTTCTTCCATTTTTATAATTATTTTGAAGATCCGGGTTCCGACTCAGGTTTTTCCTTTTTTGAAGTTTCGAGTCTCGACCCGGAGTTCCTATCGGATTCAACGCTTGTGTTGGAACCGATCGTGCCCTTGAAGATTCAAGTTTTTCAAAACTCGAGTTCTTCCATTTTTATCATTAATTTAAAGATCCGGGTTCTGACTCAGGTTTTTCCTTTTTATATATCGTTTGAAGTTTCGAGTTCCGACTCAGACTTCCTATCGGATTCAACGCTTGTGTTGGAACCGATCGTGCCCTTGAAGATTCGAGTTTTTCAAAACTCGATTTCTTCCATTTTTATCATTATTTTAAAGATCCGGGTTCCGACCCGGGTTTTTCCATTTTATATATCGTTTGAAGTTTCGAGTTCCGACTCGGACTTCCTATCGGATTCAACGCTCGTGTTGGAACCGATCGTGCCCTTGAAGATTCGAGTTTTTCAAAACTTGGGTTCTTCCATTTTTATCATTATTTTAAAGATCCGGGTTCCGACTCGGGTTTTTCCTTTTTATAGATCGTTTGAAGTTTCGAGTTCCGACTCGGACTTCCTATCGGATTCAACGCTCGTGTTGGAACCGATCGTGCCCTTGAAGATTCGAGTTTTTCAAAACTCGGGTTCTTCCATTTTTATAATTATTTTAAAGATCCGGGTTTCGACTCGGGTTTTTCCATTTTATAGATCGTTTGAAGTTTTGAGTTCCGACCCAGACTTCCTATCGGATTCAACGCTCGTGTTGGAACCGAACGTGCCCTTGAAGATTCGAGTTTTTCAAAACTCGGGTTTTTCCATTTTATATATCGTTTGAAGTTTTGAGTTCCGACTCAGACTTCCTATCGGATTGAACGCTCTTGTTGGAACTGAACGTGCCCTTGAAGATTCGAGATTTTCAAAACTCGGGTTCTTCCATTTTTACAATTATTTTAAAGATCCGGGTTCCGACTCGGGTTTTTCCTTTTTTGAAGTTTTGAGTTCCGACTCGGAGTTCCTATCGGATTCAACGCTTCTGTTGGAACCGATCGTGCCCTTGAAGATTCAAGTTTTTCAAAACTCGGGTTCTTCCATTTTTATCATTATTTTAAAGATTCGGGTTCTGCCTCGGGTTTTTCCTTTTTATATATCATTTGAAGTTTCGAGTTCCGACTCAGACTTCCTATCGGATTCAACGCTTGTGTTGGAACCGATCGTGCCCTTGAAGATTCGAGTTTTTCAAAACTCGATATCTTCCATTTTTATCATTATTTTAAAGATCCGGGTTCCGACCCGGGTTTTTCCATTTTATATATCGTTTGAAGTTTTGAGTTCCGACTCGGACTTCCTATCGGATTAAACGCTCATGTTGGAACCGATCGTGCCCTTGAAGATTCGAGTTTGTCAAAACTCGGGTTCTTCCATTTTTATCATTATTTTAAAGATCCGGGTTCCGACTCAGGTTTTTTCTTTTTATATATGGTTTGAAGTTTCGAGTTCCGACTCGGACTTCCTATCGGATTCAACGCTCGTGTTGAAACTGATCGTGCCCTTGAAGATTCGAGTTTTTCAAAACTCGGGTTCTTCCATTTTTATAATTATTTTAAAGATCCGGGTTCCGACTCGGGTTTTTCCATTTTATATATCGTTTGAAGTTTTGAGTTCCGACTCAGACTTCCTATCGGATTCAACGCTCGTGTTGGAACCGAACGTGCCCTTGAAGATTTGAGTCTTTCAAAACTTGGGTTTTTCCATTTTATATATCGTTTGAAGTTTAGAGTTCCGACTCAGACTTCCTATCGGATTGAACGCTCTTGTTGGAACTGAACGTGCCCTTGAAGATTCGAGTTTTTCAAAACTCGGGTTCTTAAATTTTTTATAATTATTTTAAAGATCCGGGTTCCGACTCGGGTTTTTCCTTTTTTGAAGTTTCGAGTTCCAACCTAGAGTTCCTATCGGATTCAACGCTTGTGTTGGAACCGATCATGCCCTTGAAGATTCAACTTTTTCAAAACTCGGGTTCTTCCATTTTTATCATTATTTTAAAGATCCGGGTTCTGACTCGGGTTTTTCCTTTTTATATATCGTTTGAAGTTTCGAGTTCTGACTCAGACTTCCTATCAGATTCAACGCTCGTGTTGGAACCGAACGTGCCCTTGAAGATTCAAGTTTTTCAAAACTCGGGTTCTTCCATTTTTATAATTATTTTAAACATCCGGGTTCCGACTCGGGTTTTTCCTTTTTTGAATTTTTGAGTTCCGACTGGAAGTTCGTATCGGATTCAACACTTCTGTTGGAACCGATCGTGACCTTGAAGATTCAAGTTTTTCAAAACTCGGGTTCTTCCATTTTTATCATTATTTTAAAGAATTGGGTTCTGACTCGGGTTTTTCAGTTTTATATATCGTTTGAAGTTTCGAGTTCCGACTCGGACTTCCTATCGGATTCAACACTTGTGTTGGAACCGATCCTGCCCTTGAAGATTCCAGTTGTTCAAAACTCGATTTCTTCCATTTTTATCATTATTTTAAAGATCCGGGTACCGACCCGGGTTTTTCCATTTTATATATCGTTTGAAGTTTCGAGTTCCGACTCGGACTTCCAATCGGATTCAACGCTCGTGTTGGAACCGATCGTGCCGTTGAAGATTCGTGTTTTTCAAAACTTGGGTTCTTCCATTTTTATCATTATTTTAAAGATCCGGGTTCCGACTCGGGTTTTTCCTTTTTATATATCGTTTGAAGTTTCGAGTTCCGACTCGGACTTCCTATCGGATTCAACGCTCGTGTTGGAACCGATTGTGCTCTTGAAGATTCGTGTTTTTCAAAACTCGGGTTCTTCCATTTTTATAATTATTTTAAAGATTCGGGTTCCGACTCGGGTTTTTCCTTTTTTGACGTTTCGAGTTCCGTCTCGGAGTTCCTATCGGATTCAACGCTTCTGTTGGAACCGATGGTGCCCTTGAAGATTCAAGTTTTTCAAAACTCGTGTTCTTCCATTTTTATCATTATTTTAAAGATTCGGGTTCCGACACGGGTTTTTCCATTTTATATATCGTTTGAAGTTTCGAGTTCCGACTTAGAGTTCCTATCGGATTCAACGCTTGTGTTGGAACCGATCATGCCCTTGAAGATTCAACTTTTTCAAAACTCGGGTTCTTCCATTTTTATCATTATTTTAAAGATCCGGGTTCTGACTCGGGTTTTTCCTTTTTATATATCATTTGAAGCTTCGATTTCCGACTCGGACTTCCTATCGAATTCAACGCTTGAGTTGGAACCGATCGTGCCCTTGAAGATTTGAGTTTTTCAAAATTCGGGTTCTTCCATTTTTATCATTATTTTAAAGACCCGGGTAGCGACTCAGGTTTTTCCTTTTTATATATATCATTTGAAGTTTCGAGTTCCGACTCACACTTCCTATCGAATTCAATGCTTGTGTTGGAACCGATCGTGCCCTTGAAGATTCAAGTTTTTCAGAACTCGGGTTCTTCCATTTTTATCATTATTTTAAAGATCCGGGTTCTGACTCGGGTTTTTCTTTTTATATATCGTTTGAAATTTAAAGTTCTGACTCAGACTTTTTTGAAGTTTCGAGTTACGACTCGGAGTTCCTATCGGATGCAACGCTTGTGTTGGAACCGATCATGCAATTGAAGATTCAAGTTTTTCAAAACTCGGGTTCTTCCATTTTTATCATTATTTTAAAGATCCGGGTTCTCACTCGGGTTTTTCCTTTTTATATATCGTTTGAAGTTTCGAGTTCCGACTCGGACTTCGTATCGGATTCAATGCTTGTGTTGGAACCGATCGTGCCCTTGAAGATTCGAGTTTTTCAAAACTCGATTTCTTCCATTTTTATCATTATTTTAAAGATCCGGGTTCCGACCCGGGTTTTTCCATTTTATATATCGTTTGAAGTTTCGAGTTTCGACTCGGACTTCCTATCGGATTCAACGCTCGTGTTGGAACCGATCGTGCCCTTGAAGATTCAAGTTTTTCAAAACTCGGGTTCTTCCATTTTTATCATTATTTTAAAGATCCGGGTTCCGACTCGGGTTTTTCCTTTTTTGAAGTTTCGAGTTCCGACTCGGAGTTCCTATCGGATTCAATGCTTGTGTTGGAACCGATCGTGCCCTTGAAGATTCGAGTTTTTCAAAACTCGGGTTCTTCCATTTTTATCATTATTTTAAAGATCCGGGTTCTGACTCAGGTTTTTCCTTTTTTGAAGTTTTGAGTTCCGACTCGGAGTTCCTATCGGATGCAACGCTTGTGTTGGAACCGATCATGCCCTTGAAGATTCAAGTTTTTCAAAACTCGAGTTCTTCCATTTTTATCATTATTTTAAAGAATCGGGTTCCGACTCGGGTTTTTCCTTTTTATATATCGTTTGAAGTTTTGAGTTCTGACTCGAACTTCCTATCGGATTCAACGCCTGTGTTGGAACCGATCGTGCCCTTGAAGATTCGAGTTTTTCAAAACTCGGGTTCTTCCATTTTTATAATTATTTTAAAGATTCGGGTTCCGACTCGAACTTCCTATCGGATTCAACGCTCGTGTTGGAACCGATCGTGCCCTTGAAGATTAGAGTTTTCCAAAACTTGGGTTCTTCCATTTTTATCATTATTTTAAAGATCCGGGTTCTGACTCGGGTTTTTACTTTTTATATATCGTTTGAAGTTTCGAGTTCTGACTCATTCTTCCTATCGGATTCAACGCTCGTGTTGGAACCGATCGTGCCCTTGAAGATTCAAGTTTTTCAAAACTCGGGTTCTTCCATTTTTATCATTATTTTAAAGATCCGGGTTCCGACTCGGGTTTTTCCTTTTTATATATCGTTTGAAGTTTCGAGTTCCGACTCGGACTTCCTATCGGATTCAACGCTCGTGTTGGAACCGATCGTGCCCTTGAACATTCGAGTTTTTCAAAACTCGGGTTCTTCCATTTTTATCATTATTTTAAAGATCCGGGTTCCGACTCGGGTTTTTCCATTTTATATATCGTTTGAAGTTTTGAGTTCCGACTCAGACTTCCTATCAGATTCAACGCTTGTGTTGGAAAAGAACGTGCCCTTGAAGATTCGAGTTTTTCAAAACTCGGGTTCTTCCATTTTTATAATTATTTTAAAGATCCGGGTTCCGACTTGGGTTTTTCCTTTTTTGAAATTTCGAGTTCCGACTGAGAGTTCCTATCGGATTCAACGCTTGTGTTGGAACCGATCATGCCCTTGAAGATTCGAGTTTTTCAAAACTCGGGTTCTTCCATTTTTATCATTATTTTAAAGATCCGGATTCTCACTCGGGTTTTTCCATTTTATATATCGTTTGAAGTTTTGAGTTCCGACTCAGACTTCCTATCAGATTCAACGCTTGTGTTGGAAAAGAACGTGCCCTTGAAGATTCGAGTTTTTCAAAACTCGGGTTCTTCCATTTTTATAATTATTTTAAAGATCCGGGTTCCGACTTGGGTTTTTCCTTTTTTGAAATTTCGAGTTCCGACTGAGAGTTCCTATCGGATTCAACGCTTGTGTTGGAACCGATCATGCCCTTGAAGATTCGAGTTTTTCAAAACTCGGGTTCTTCCATTTTTATAATTATTTTAAAGATTCGGGTTCTGACTCGGGTTTTTCCTTTTTATATATCGTTTGAAGTTTCGAGTTCCGACTCGGACTTCCTATCGGATTCAACGCTTGAGTTGGAACCGATCGTGTCCTTGAAGATTCGAGTTTTTCAAAAATCTGGTTCTTCCATTTTTATCATTATTTTAAAGAAACGGGTTCCGACTCAGTTTTTTCCTTTTTATATATATCGTTTGAAGTTTCGAGTTCTGACTCAGACTTCCTATCGAATTCAACGCTTGTGTTGGAACCGATCGTGCCCATGAAGATTCAAGTTTTTCAAAACTCGGGTTCTTCCATTTTTATCATTATTTTAAAGATCCGGGTTCTGACTCGGGTTTTTCCTTTTTATATATCGTTTGAAGTTTCAAGTTCCGACTCAGACTTCCTATCGGATTGAACGCTCGTGTTGGAACCAAGGTGCCCTTGAAGATTCGAGTTTTTCAAAACTCGGGTTCTTCCATTTTTATAATTATTTTAAAGATCCGGGTTCCGACTCGGGTTTTTCCTTTTTTGAAGTTTCGAGTTCCGACTCGGAGTTCCTATCGGATTCAACGCTTGTTTTGGAACCGATCGTTCCCTTGAAGATTCAAGTTTTTCAAAACTCGGGTTCTTCCATTTTTATCATTATTTTAAAGATCCGGGTTCTCACTCGGGTTTTTCCTTTTTATATATCGTTTGGAGTTTCGAGTTCCGACTCGGACTTCCTATCGGATTCAATGCTTGTGTTGAAACCGATCGTGCTTTTGAAGATTCGAGTTTTTCAAAACTCGATTTCTTCCATTTTTATCATTATTTGAAAGATCCGCGTTCCGACCCGGGTTTTTCCATTTTATATATCGTTGGATGTTTCGAGTTCCGACTCGGACTTCCTATCGGATTCAACGCTCGTGTTGGAAGCGATCGTGCCCTTGAAGTTTCAAGTTTTTCAAAACTCGGGTTCTTCCATTTTTATCATTATTTTAAAGACCCGGGTTCCGACTCAGGTTTTTCCTTTTTATATATCGTTTGAAGTTTCGAGTTCCGACTCGGACTTCCTATCGGATTCAACGCTCGTGTTGGAACCGATCGTGCCCTTGAACATTCGAGTTTTTCAAAACTCAGGTTCTTCTATTTTTATCATTATTTTAAAGATCCGGGTTCCGACTCGGGTTTTTCCATTTTATATATCGTTTGAAGTTTTGAGTTCCGACTCAGACTTCGTATCAGATTCAATGCTCGTGTTGGAACCGAACGTGCCCTTGAAGATTCGAGTTTTTCAAAACTCGGGTTCTTTCATTTTTATAATTATTTTAAAGATCCGGGTTCCGACTCAGGTTTTTCCTTTTTTGAAGTTTCGAGTTCCGACTCGGAGTTCCTATCGGATTCAACGCTTGTGTTGGAACCGATCATGCCCTTGAAGTTTCAAGTTTTTTAAAACTCGGGTTCTTCAATTTTTATCATTATTTTAAAGAATCGGGTTCCGACTCGGGTTTTTCCTTTTTATATATAGTTTGAAGTTTTGAGTTCTGACTCGGACTTCCTATCGGATTCAACGCTTGTGTTGGAACCGATCGTGCCCTTGAAGATTCAAGTTTTTCAAAACTCGGGTTCTTCCATTTTTATCATTATTTTAAAGACCCGGGTTCCGACTCAGGTTTTTCCTTTTTGTATATATCGTTTGAAGTTTCGAGTTCCGACTATGACTTCCTATCGGATTCAACGCTTGTGTTGGAACCGATCGTGCCCTTGAAGATTCAAGTTTTTCAAAACTCGGGTTCTTGCATTTTTATCATTATTTTAAAGATCCGGTTTCTGACTCGGGTTTTTCCTTTTTATATATCGTTTGAAGTGTCCAGTTCCGACTCAGAATTCCTATGGGATTCAACGCTCGTGTTGGAACCGAACGTGCCCTTGAAGATTCGAGTTTTTCAAAACTCGGGTTCTTCCATTTTTATAATTATTTTAAAGATCCGGTTTCTGACTCGGGTTTTTCCTTTTTATATATCGTTTGAAGTTTCGAGTTCCGACTCAGAATTCCTATGGGATTCAACGCTCGTCTTGGAACCGAACGTGCCCTTGAAGATTCGAGTTTTTCAAAACTTGGGTTTTTCCATTTTTATAATTATTTTGAAGATCCGGGTTCCGACTCAGGTTTTTCCTTTTTTGAAGTTTCGAGTCTCGACCCGGAGTTCCTATCGGATTCAACGCTTGTGTTGGAACCGATCGTGCCCTTGAAGATTCAAGTTTTTCAAAACTCGAGTTCTTCCATTTTTATCATTAATTTAAAGATCCGGGTTCTGACTCAGGTTTTTCCTTTTTATATATCGTTTGAAGTTTCGAGTTCCGACTCAGACTTCCTATCGGATTCAACGCTTGTGTTGGAACCGATCGTGCCCTTGAAGATTCGAGTTTTTCAAAACTCGATTTCTTCCATTTTTATCATTATTTTAAAGATCCGGGTTCCGACCCGGGTTTTTCCATTTTATATATCGTTTGAAGTTTCGAGTTCTGACTCGGACTTCCTATCGGATTCAACGCTCGTGTTGGAACCGATCGTGCCCTTGAAGATTCGAGTTTTTCAAAACTTGGGTTCTTCCATTTTTATCATTATTTTAAAGATCCGGGTTCTGACTCGGGTTTTTCCTTTTTATATATCATTTGAAGTTTCGAGTTCCGACTTTGACTTCCTATCGGATTCAATGCTCGTGTTGGAACCGAACGTGCCCTTGAAGATTCGACTTTTTCAAAACTCGGGTTCTTCCATTTTTATAATTATTTTAAAGATTCGGGTTCCGACTCGGGTTTTTCCTTTTTTGACGTTTCGAGTTCCGTCTCGGAGTTCCTATCGGATTCAACGCTTCTGTTGGAACCGATGGTGCCCTTGAAGATTCAAGTTTTTCAAAACTCGTGTTCTTCCATTTTTATCATTATTTTAAAGATTCGGGTTCCGACACGGGTTTTTCCATTTTATATATCGTTTGAAGTTTCGAGTTCCGACTTAGAGTTCCTATCGGATTCAACGCTTGTGTTGGAACCGATCATGCCCTTGAAGATTCAACTTTTTCAAAACTCGGGTTCTTCCATTTTTATCATTATTTTAAAGACCCGGGTTCTGACTCGGGTTTTTCCTTTTTATATATCATTTGAAGCTTCGATTTCCGACTCGGACTTCCTATCGAATTCAACGCTTGAGTTGGAACCGATCGTGCCCTTGAAGATTTGAGTTTTTCAAAATTCGGGTTCTTCCATTTTTATCATTATTTTAAAGACCCGGGTACCGACTCAGGTTTTTCCTTTTTATATATATCATTTGAAGTTTCGAGTTCCGACTCACACTTCCTATCGAATTCAATGCTTGTGTTGGAACCGATCGTGCCCTTGAAGATTCAAGTTTTTCAGAACTCGGGTTCTTCCATTTTTATCATTATTTTAAAGATCCGGGTTCTGACTCGGGTTTTTCTTTTTATATATCGTTTGAAATTTAAAGTTCTGACTCAGACTTTTTTGAAGTTTCGAGTTACGACTCGGAGTTCCTATCGGATGCAACGCTTGTGTTGGAACCGATCATGCAATTGAAGATTCAAGTTTTTCAAAACTCGGGTTCTTCCATTTTTATCATTATTTTAAAGATCCGGGTTCTCACTCGGGTTTTTCCTTTTTATATATCGTTTGAAGTTTCGAGTTCCGACTCGGACTTCGTATCGGATTCAATGCTTGTGTTGGAACCGATCGTGCCCTTGAAGATTCGAGTTTTTCAAAACTCGATTTCTTCCATTTTTATCATTATTTTAAAGATCCGGGTTCCGACCCGGGTTTTTCCATTTTATATATCGTTTGAAGTTTCGAGTTTCGACTCGGACTTCCTATCGGATTCAACGCTCGTGTTGGAACCGATCGTGCCCTTGAAGATTCAAGTTTTTCAAAACTCGGGTTCTTCCATTTTTATCATTATTTTAAAGATCCGGGTTCCGACTCGGGTTTTTCCTTTTTTGAAGTTTCGAGTTCCGACTCGGAGTTCCTATCGGATTCAATGCTTGTGTTGGAACCGATCGTGCCCTTGAAGATTCGAGTTTTTCAAAACTCGGGTTCTTCCATTTTTATCATTATTTTAAAGATCCGGGTTCTGACTCAGGTTTTTCCTTTTTTGAAGTTTCGAGTTCCGACTCGGAGTTCCTATCGGATGCAACGCTTGTGTTGGAACCAATCATGCCCTTGAAGATTCAAGTTTTTCAAAACTCGAGTTCTTCCATTTTTATCATTATTTTAAAGAATCGGGTTCCGACTCGGGTTTTTCCTTTTTATATATCGTTTGAAATTTTGAGTTCTGACTCGAACTTCCTATCGGATTCAACGCCTGTGTTGGAACCGATCGTGCCCTTGAAGATTCGAGTTTTTCAAAACTCGGGTTCTTCCATTTTTATAATTATTTTAAAGATTGGGGTTCCGACTCGAACTTCCTATCGGATTCAACGCTCGTGTTGGAACCGATCGTGCCCTTGAAGATTAGAGTTTTCCAAAACTTGGGTTCTTCCATTTTTATCATTATTTTAAAGATCCGGGTTCTGACTCGGGTTTTTACTTTTTATATATCATTTGAAGTTTCGAGTTCTGACTCATTCTTCCTATCGGATTCAACGCTCGTGTTGGAACCGATCGTGCACTTGAAGATTCAAGTTTTTCAAAACTCGGGTTCTTCCATTTTTATCATTATTTTAAAGATCCGGGTTCCGACTCGGGTTTTTCCTTTTTATATATCGTTTGAAGTTTCGAGTTCCGACTCGGACTTCCTATCGGATTCAACGCTCGTGTTGGAACCGATCGTGCCCTTGAACATTCGAGTTTTTCAAAACTCGGGTTCTTCCATTTTTATCATTATTTTAAAGATCCGGGTTCCGACTCGGGTTTTTCCATTTTATATATCGTTTGAAGTTTTGAGTTCCGACTCAGACTTCCTATCAGATTCAACGCTTGTGTTGGAAAAGAACGTGCCCTTGAAGATTCGAGTTTTTCAAAACTCGGGTTCTTCCATTTTTATAATTATTTTAAAGATCCGGGTTCCGACTTGGGTTTTTCCTTTTTTGAAATTTCGAGTTCCGACTGAGAGTTCCTATCGGATTCAACGCTTGTGTTGGAACCGATCATGCCCTTGAAGATTCGAGTTTTTCAAAACTCGGGTTCTTCCATTTTTATCATTATTTTAAAGATCCGGATTCTCACTCGGGTTTTTCCATTTTATATATCGTTTGAAGTTTTGAGTTCCGACTCAGACTTCCTATCCGATTGAACGCTCTTGTTGGAACTGAACGTGCCCTTGAAGATTCAAGTTTTTCAAAACTCGGGTTCTTCCATTTTTATAATTATTTTAAAGATCCGGGTTCCGACTTGGGTTTTTCCTTTTTTGAAGTTTTGAGTTCCGACTGAGAGTTCCTATCGGATTCAACGCTTGTGTTGGAACCGATCATGCCCTTGAAGATTCAAGTTTTTCAAAACTCGGGTTCTTCCATTTTTATCATTATTTTAAATATTCGGGTTCCGACTCGGGTTTTTCCTTTTTATATATATCGTTTGAAGTTTCGAGTTTCGACTCAGACTTCCTATCGGATTCAACGCTTGTGTTGGAACCGATCGTGCCCTTGAAGATTCAAGTTTTTCAAAACTCAATTTCTTCCATTTTTATCATTATTTTAAAGATCCGGGTTCCGACCCGGGTTTTTCCATTTTATATATCGTTTGAAGTTTCGAGTTCCGACTCAGACTTCCTATCGGATTCAACGCTTGTGTAGGAACGGATCGTACCCTTGAAGATTCAAGTTTTTCAAAACTCGATTTCTTCCATTTTTATCATTATTTTAAAGATCTAGGTTCCGACCCGGGTTTTTCCATTTTATATATCGTTTGACGTTTCGAGTTCCTGTTCGGACTTCCTATCGGATTCAACGCTTTTGTTGGAACCGATCGTGCCCTTGAAGATTCGAGTTTTTCAAAACTCGGGTTTTTCCATTTTATATATCGTTTGAAGTTTAGAGTTCCGACTCAGACTTCCTATCGGATTGAACGCTCTTGTTGGAACTGAACGTGCCCTTGAAGATTCGAGTTTTTCAAAACTCGGGTTCTTCCATTTTTATAATTATTTTAAAGATCCGGGTTCCGACTCGGGTTTTTCCTTTTTTGAAGTTTCGAGTTCCGACTTAGAGTTCCTATCGGATTCAACGCTTGTGTTGGAACCGATCATGCCCGTGAAGATTCAAGTTTTTCAAAACTCGGGTTCTTCCATTTTTATAATTATTTTAAATATTCGGGTTCCGACTCGGGTTTTTCCTTTTTATATATATCGTTTGAAGTTTCGAGTTCCGACTCAGATTTCCTATCGAATTCAACTTTTGTGTTGGAACTGATCGTGCCCTTGAAGATTCAAGTTTTTCAAAACTCGGGTTCTTCCATTTTTATCATTATTTTAAAGATCCGGGTTCTGACTCGGGGTTTTCCTTTTTATATATCGTTTGAAGTTTCGAGTTCTGACTCAGACTTCCTATCAGATTCAACGCTCGTGTTGGAACCGAACGTGCCCTTGACGATTCGAGTTTTTCAAAACTCGGGTTCTTCCATTTTTATAATTATTTTAAAGATCCGGGTTCCAACTCGGGTTTTTCCTTTTTTGAAGTTTTAAGTTCCGACTCGAAGTTCGTATCGGATTCAACACTTCTGTTGGAACCGATCGTGCCCTTGAAGATTCAAGTTTTTCAAAACTCGGGTTCTTCCATTTTTATCATTATTTTAAAGAATTGGGTTCTGACTCGGGTTTTTCATTTTTATATACCGTTTGAAGTTTCGAGTTCCGACTCGGACTTCCTATCGGATTCAACGCTTGTGTTGGAACCGATCCTGCCCTTGAAGATTCGAGTTTTTCAAAACTCGATTTCTTCCATTTTTATCATTATTTTAAAGATCCGGGTTCCGACCCGAGTTTTTCCATTTTATATATCGTTTGAAGTTTCGAGTTCCGACTCGGACTTCCTATCGGATTCAACGCTCGTGTTGGAACCGATCGTGCCCTTGAAGATTCGTGTTTTTCAAAACTTGGGTTCTTCCATTTTTATCATTATTTTAAAGATCCGGGTTCCGACTCGAGTTTTTCCTTTTTATATATCGTTTGAAGTTTCGAGTTCCGACTCGGACTTCCTATCAGATTCAACGCTCGTGTTGGAACCGATCGTGCCCTTGAAGATTCGAGTTTTTCAAAACTCGGGTTCTTACATTTTTATAATTATTTTAAAGATCCGGGTTTCGACTCGGGTTTTTCCATTTTATAGATCGTTTGAAGTTTTGAGTTCCGACCCAGACTTCCTATCGGATTCAATGCTCGTGTTGGAATCGAACGTGCCCTTGAAGATTCGAGTTTTTCAAAACTCGGGTTTTTCCATTTTATATATCGTTTGAAGTTTTGAGTTCCGACTCAGACTTGCTATTGGATTGAACGCTCTTGTTGGAACTGAACGTGCCCTTGAAGATTCGAGTTTTTCAAAACTCGGGTTCTTCCATTTTTATAATTATTTTAAAGATCCGAGTTCCGA
Organism: Nuphar pumila; assembly: GCF_984573655.1. Lineage (NCBI taxonomy): Eukaryota > Viridiplantae > Streptophyta > Magnoliopsida > Nymphaeales > Nymphaeaceae > Nuphar > Nuphar pumila. Next base: position 48,281,371 of record NC_143257.1, on the reverse strand, counting down.
CTCGGGTTTTTCCTTTTTTGAAGTTTCGAGTTCCGACTCAGAGTTCCTATCGGATAAAACGCTTCTGTTGGAACCGATCGTGCCCTTGAAGATTCAAGTTTTTCAAAACTCGGGTTCTTCCATTTTTATCATTATTTTAAAGATTCGGGTTCTGACTCGGGTTTTTCCTTTTTATATATCGTTTGAAGTTTCGAGTTCCGACTCGGACTTCCTATCGGATTCAACGCTTGTGTTGGAACCAATCGTGCCCTTGAAGATTCGAGTTTTTCAAAACTCGATTTCTTCCATTTTTATCATTATTTTAAAGATCCGGGTTCCGACCCGGGTTTTTCCATTTTATATATCGTTTGAAGTTTCGAGTTCCGACTCGGACTTCCTATCGGATTAAACGCTCGTGTTGGAACCGATCGTGCCCTTGAAGATTCGAGTTTTTCAAAACTCGGGTTCTTCCATTTTTATCATTATTTTAAAGATCCGGGTTCCGACTCAGGTTTTTTCTTTTTATATATCGTTTGAAGTTTCGAGTTCCGACTCGGACTTCCTATCGGATTCAACGCTCGTGTTGAAACCGATCGTGCCCTTGAAGATTCGAGTTTTTCAAAACTCAGGTTCTTCCATTTTTATAATTATTTTAAAGATCCGGGTTCCGACTCGGGTTTTTCAAATTTATATATCATTTGAAGTTTTGAGTTCCGACTCAGACTTCCTATCGGATTCAACGCTCGTGTTGGAACCGAATGTGCCCTTGAAGATTCGAGTCTTTCAAAACTCGGGTTTTTCCATTTTATATATCGTTTGAAGTTTTGAGTTCCGACTCAGACTTCCTATCAGATTGAACGCTCTTGTTGGAACTGAACGTGCCCTTGAAGATTCGAGTTTTTCAAAACTCGGGTTCTTCCATTTTTTATAATTATTTTAAAGATCCGGGTTCCGACTCGGGTTTTTCCTTTTTTGAAGTTTCGAGTTCCGACTGAGAGTTCCTATCGGATTCAACGCTTGTGTTGGAACCGATCTTGCCCTTGAAGATTCAACTTTTTCAAAACTCGGGTTCTTCCATTTTTATCGTTATTTTAAAGATCCGGGTTCTGACTCGGGTTTTTCCTTTTTATATATCGTTTGAAGTTTCGAGTTTCGACTCGGACTTCCTATCGGATTCAACGCTTGAGTTGGAACCGATCGTGCCCTTGAAGATTTGAGTTTTTCAAAATTCGGGTTCTTCCATTTTTATCATTATTTTAAAGACTCGGGTTCCGACTCAGGTTTTTCCTTTTTATATATATCGTTTGAAGTTTCGAGTTCCGACTCACACTTCCTATCGAATTCAATGCTTGTGTTGGAACCGATCGTGCCCTTGAAGATTCAAGTTTTTCAGAACTCGGGTTCTTCCATTTTTATCATTATTTTAAAGATCCGGGTTCTGACTCGGGTTTTTCCTTTTTATATATCGTTTGAAGTTTCAATTTCCGACTCAGACTTCCTATCGGATTCAACGCTCGTGTTGGAACCGAACGTGCCCTTGAAGATTCAAGTTTTTCAAAACTCGGGTTCTTCCATTTTTATAATTATTTTAAAGATCCGGGTTCCGACTCGGGTTTTTCCTTTTTTGAAGTTTCGAGTTCCGACTCGGAGTTCCTATCGGATTCAATGCTTGTGTTGGAACCGATCATGCAATTGAAGATTCAAGTTTTTCAAAACTCGGGTTCTTCCATTTTTATCATTATTTTAAAGATCTGGGTTCTCACTCGGGTTTTTCCTTTTTATATATCGTTTGAAGTTTCAAGTTCCGACTCGGACTTCCTATCGGATTCAATGCTTGTGTGGGAAGCGATCGTGCCCATGAAGATTCGAGTTTTTCAAAACTCGATTTCTTCCATTTTTATCATTATTTTAAAGATCCGGGTTCCGACCCGGGTTTTTCCATTTTATATATCGTTTGAAGTTCCGAGTTCCGCCTCGGACTTCCAATCGGATTCAACGTTCGTGTTGGAACCGATCGTGCCCTTGAAGATTCAAGTTTTTCAAAACTCGGGTTCTTCCATTTTTATCATTATTTTAAAGATTCGGGTTCCGACTCGGGTTTTTCCTTTTTTGAAGTTTCGAGTTCCGACTCGGAGTTCCTATCGGATTCAATGCTTGTTTTGAACGGATCGTGCCCTTGAAGATTCGAGTTTTTCAAAACTCGGGTTCTTCCATTTTTATAATTATTTTAAAGATCCGGGTTCTCACTCGGCTTTTTCTTTTTTATATATCGTTTGAAGTTTCGAGTTCTGACTCGGACTTCCTATCGGATTCAATGCTTGTGTTGGAACCGATCGTGCCCTTGAAGATTCGAGTTTTTCAAAACTCGATTTCTTCCATTTTTATCATTATTTTAAAGATCCGGGTTCCGACCCGGGTTTTTCCATTTTATATATCGTTTGAAGTTTCGAGTTCCGACTCGAACTTCCTATCAGATTCAACGCTCGTGTTGGAACCGATCGTGCCCTTGAAGATTCAAGTTTTTCAAAACTCAGGTTCTTCCATTTTTATCATTATTTTAAAGATCCGGGTTCCGACTCGGGTTTTTCCTTTTTATATATCGTTTGAAGTTTCGAGTTCCGACTCGGACTTCCTATCGGATTCAACGCTCGTGTTGGAACCGATCGTGCCCTTGAACATTCGAGTTTTTCAAAACTCGGGTTCTTCCATTTTTATCATTATTTTAAAGATCCGGGTTCCGACTCGGGTTTTTCCATTTTATATATCGTTTGACGTTTCGAGTTCCTACTCGGACTTCCTATCGGATTGAACGCTCTTGTTGGAACTGAACGTGCCCTTGAAGATTCGAGTTTTTCAAAACTCGGGTTCTTCCATTTTTATAATTATTTTAAAGATCCGGGTTCCGACTCAGGTTTTTCCTTTTTTGAAGTTTCGAGTTCCGACTCGGAGTTCCTATCGGATTCAACGCTTGTGTTGGAACCGATCATGCCCTTGAAGATTCAAGTTTTTCAAAACTCGAGTTCTTCCATTTTTATCATTATTTTAAAGAATCGGGTTCCGACTCGGGTTTTTCCTTTTTATATATCGTTTGAAGTTTTGAGTTCTGACTCGAACTTCCTATCGGATTCAACGCCTGTGTTGGAACCGATCGTGCCCTTGAAGATTCGAGTTTTTCAAAACCCGATTTCTTCCATTTTTATCATTATTATAAATATCCGAGTTCCGACCCGGGTTTTTCCATTTTATATATCGGTTGAAGTTTCGAGTTCCGACTCGAACTTCCTATCGGATTCAACGCTCGTGTTGGAACCGATCGTGCCCTTGAAGATTCGAGTTTTCCAGAACTTGGGTTCTTCCATTTTTATCATTATTTTAAAGATCCGGGTTCTGACTCGGGTTTTTACTTTTTATATATCGTTTGAAGTTTCGAGTTTCGACTCAGACTTCCTATCGGATTCAACGCTCGTGTTGGAACCGAACGTGCCCTTGAAGATTCGAGTTTTTCAAAACTCGGGTTCTTCTATTTTTATAATTATTTTAAAGATTCGGGTTCCGACTCGAACTTCCTATCGGATTCAACGCTCGTGTTGGAACCGATCGTGCCCTTGAAGATTAGAGTTTTCCAAAACTTGGGTTCTTCCATTTTTATCATTATTTTAAAGATCCGGGTTCTGACTCGGGTTTTTACTTTTTATATATCGTTGGAAGTTTCAAGTTCTGACTCATTCTTCCTATCGGATTCAACGCTTGTGTTGGAACCGATCGTGCCCTTGAAGATTCAAGTTTTTCAAAACTCAATTTCTTCCATTTTTATCATTATTTTAAAGATCCGGGTTCCGACCCGGGTTTTTCCATTTTATATATCGTTTGAAGTTTCGAGTTCCGACTCAGACTTCCTATCGGATTCAACGCTTGTGTAGGAACGGATCGTACCCTTGAAGATTCAAGTTTTTCAAAACTCGATTTCTTCCATTTTTATCATTATTTTAAAGATCTAGGTTCCGACCCGGGTTTTTCCATTTTATATATCGTTTGACGTTTCGAGTTCCTGTTCGGACTTCCTATCGGATTCAACGCTTTTGTTGGAACCGATCGTGCCCTTGAAGATTCGAGTTTTTCAAAACTCGGGTTTTTCCATTTTATATATCGTTTGAAGTTTTGAGTTCCGACTCAGACTTCCTATCGGATTGAACGCTCTTGTTGGAACTGAACGTGCCCTTGAAGATTCGAGTTTTTCAAAACTCGGGTTCTTCCATTTTTATAATTATTTTAAAGATCCGGGTTCCGACTCGGGTTTTTCCTTTTTTGAAGTTTCGAGTTCCGACTTAGAGTTCCTATCGGATTCAACGCTTGTGTTGGAACCGATCATGCCCGTGAAGATTCAAGTTTTTCAAAACTCGGGTTCTTCCATTTTTATAATTATTTTAAATATTCGGGTTCCGACTCGGGTTTTTCCTTTTTATATATCGTTTGAAGTTTCGAGTTCCGACTCGGACTTCCTATCGGATTCAATGCTTGTGTTGGAACCGATCGTGCCCTTGAAGATTCGAGTTTTTCAAAACTCGATTTCTTCCATTTTTATCATTATTTTAAAGATCCGGGTTCCGACCCGGGTTTTTCCATTTTATATATCGTTTGAAGTTTCGAGTTCCGACTTGGACTTGCTATCGGATTCAACGCTCGTGTTGGAACCGATCGTGCCCTTGAAGATTAGAGTTTTCCAAAACTTGGGTTCTTCCATTTTTATCATTATTTTAAAGATCCGGGTTCTGACTCCGGTTTTTACTTTTTATATATCGTTTGAAGTTTCGAGTTCTGACTCACTCTTCCTATCGGATTCAACGCTTGTGTTGGAACCGATCGTGCCCTTGAAGATTCGAGTTTTTCAAAACTCGATTTCTTCCATTTTTATTATTATTTTAAAGATCCGGGTTCCGATTCGGGTTTTTCCATTTTATATATCGTTTGAAGTTTCGAGTTCCGACTCGGACTTCCTATCGGATTCAACGCTCGTGTTGGAACTGATCGTGCCCTTGAAGATTCGAGTTTTTCAAAACTCGGGTTTTTCCATTTTATATATCGTTTGAAGTTTTGAGTTCCGACTCAGACTTCCTATCGGATTGAACGCTCTTGTTGGAACTGAACGTGCCCTTGAAGATTCGAGTTTTTCAAAACTCGGGTTCTTCCATTTTTATAATTATTTTAAAGATCCGGGTTCCGAATCGGGTTTTTCCTTTTTTGAAGTTTCGAGTTCCGACTTAGAGTTCCTATCGGATTCAACGCTTGTGTTGGAACCGATCATGCCCGTGAAGATTCAAGTTTTTCAAAACTCGGGTTCTTCCATTTTTATAATTATTTTAAATATTCGGGTTCCGACTCGGGTTTTTCCTTTTTATATATCGTTTGAAGTTTCGAGTTCCGACTCGGACTTCCTATCGGATTCAATGCTTGTGTTGGAACCGATCGTGCCCTTGAAGATTCGAGTTTTTCAAAACTCGATTTCTTCCATTTTTATCATTATTTTAAAGATCCGGGTTCCGACCCGGGTTTTTCCATTTTATATATCGTTTGACGTTTCGAGTTCCTACTCGGACTTCCTATCGGATTGAACGCTCTTGTTGGAACTGAACGTGCCCTTGAAGATTCGAGTTTTTCAAAACTCGGGTTCTTCCATTTTTATAATTATTTTAAAGATCCGGGTTCCGACTCAGGTTTTTCCTTTTTTGAAGTTTCGAGTTCCGACTCGGAGTTCCTATCGGATTCAACGCTTGTGTTGGAACCGATCATGCCCTTGAAGATTCAAGTTTTTCAAAACTCGAGTTCTTCCATTTTTATCATTATTTTAAAGAATCGGGTTCCGACTCGGGTTTTTCCTTTTTATATATCGTTTGAAGTTTTGAGTTCTGACTCGAACTTCCTATCGGATTCAACGCCTGTGTTGGAACCGATCGTGCCCTTGAAGATTCGTGTTTTTCAAAACCCGATTTCTTCCATTTTTATCATTATTATAAATATCCGAGTTCCGACCCGGGTTTTTCCATTTTATATATCGGTTGAAGTTTCGAGTTCCGACTCGAACTTCCTATCGGATTCAACGCTCGTGTTGGAACCGATCGTGCCCTTGAAGATTCGAGTTTTCCAGAACTTGGGTTCTTCCATTTTTATCATTATTTTAAAGATCCGGGTTCTGACTCGGGTTTTTACTTTTTATATATCGTTTGAAGTTTCGAGTTTCGACTCAGACTTCCTATCGGATTCAACGCTCGTGTTGGAACCGAACGTGCCCTTGAAGATTCGAGTTTTTCAAAACTCGGGTTCTTCTATTTTTATAATTATTTTAAAGATTCGGGTTCCGACTCGAACTTCCTATCGGATTCAACGCTCGTGTTGGAACCGATCGTGCCCTTGAAGATTAGAGTTTTCCAAAACTTGGGTTCTTCCATTTTTATCATTATTTTAAAGATCCGGGTTCTGACTCGGGTTTTTACTTTTTATATATCGTTGGAAGTTTCAAGTTCTGACTCATTCTTCCTATCGGATTCAACGCTTGTGTTGGAACCGATCGTGCCCTTGAAGATTCAAGTTTTTCAAAACTCAATTTCTTCCATTTTTATCATTATTTTAAAGATCCGGGTTCCGACCCGGGTTTTTCCATTTTATATATCGTTTGAAGTTTCGAGTTCCGACTCAGACTTCCTATCGGATTCAACGCTTGTGTAGGAACGGATCGTACCCTTGAAGATTCAAGTTTTTCAAAACTCGATTTCTTCCATTTTTATCATTATTTTAAAGATCTAGGTTCCGACCCGGGTTTTTCCATTTTATATATCGTTTGACGTTTCGAGTTCCTGTTCGGACTTCCTATCGGATTCAACGCTTTTGTTGGAACCGATCGTGCCCTTGAAGATTCGAGTTTTTCAAAACTCGGGTTTTTCCATTTTATATATCGTTTGAAGTTTTGAGTTCCGACTCAGACTTCCTATCGGATTGAACGCTCTTGTTGGAACTGAACGTGCCCTTGAAGATTCGAGTTTTTCAAAACTCGGGTTCTTCCATTTTTATAATTATTTTAAAGATCCGGGTTCCGACTCGGGTTTTTCCTTTTTTGAAGTTTCGAGTTCCGACTTAGAGTTCCTATCGGATTCAACGCTTGTGTTGGAACCGATCATGCCCGTGAAGATTCAAGTTTTTCAAAACTCGGGTTCTTCCATTTTTATAATTATTTTAAATATTCGGGTTCCGACTCGGGTTTTTCCTTTTTATATATCGTTTGAAGTTTCGAGTTCCGACTCGGACTTCCTATCGGATTCAATGCTTGTGTTGGAACCGATCGTGCCCTTGAAGATTCGAGTTTTTCAAAACTCGATTTCTTCCATTTTTATCATTATTTTAAAGATCCGGGTTCCGACCCGGGTTTTTCCATTTTATATATCGTTTGAAGTTTCGAGTTCCGACTTGGACTTGCTATCGGATTCAACGCTCGTGTTGGAACCGATCGTGCCCTTGAAGATTAGAGTTTTCCAAAACTTGGGTTCTTCCATTTTTATCATTATTTTAAAGATCCGGGTTCTGACTCCGGTTTTTACTTTTTATATATCGTTTGAAGTTTCGAGTTCTGACTCACTCTTCCTATCGGATTCAACGCTTGTGTTGGAACCGATCGTGCCCTTGAAGATTCGAGTTTTTCAAAACTCGATTTCTTCCATTTTTATTATTATTTTAAAGATCCGGGTTCCGATTCGGGTTTTTCCATTTTATATATCGTTTGAAGTTTCGACTTCCGACTCGGACTTCCTATCGGATTCAACGCTCGTGTTGGAACTGATCGTGCCCTTGAAGATTCGAGTTTTTCAAAACTCGGGTTTTTCCATTTTATATATCGTTTGAAGTTTTGAGTTCCGACTCAGACTTCCTATCGGATTGAACGCTCTTGTTGGAACTGAACGTGCCCTTGAAGATTCGAGTTTTTCAAAACTCGGGTTCTTCCATTTTTATAATTATTTTAAAGATCCGGGTTCCGAATCGGGTTTTTCCTTTTTTGAAGTTTCGAGTTCCGACTTAGAGTTCCTATCGGATTCAACGCTTGTGTTGGAACCGATCATGCCCGTGAAGATTCAAGTTTTTCAAAACTCGGGTTCTTCCATTTTTATAATTATTTTAAATATTCGGGTTCCGACTCGGGTTTTTCCTTTTTATATATCGTTTGAAGTTTCGAGTTCCGACTCGGACTTCCTATCGGATTCAATGCTTGTGTTGGAACCGATCGTGCCCTTGAAGATTCGAGTTTTTCAAAACTCGATTTCTTCCATTTTTATCATTATTTTAAAGATCCGGGTTCCGACCCGGGTTTTTCCATTTTATATATCGTTTGACGTTTCGAGTTCCTACTCGGACTTCCTATCGGATTGAACGCTCTTGTTGGAACTGAACGTGCCCTTGAAGATTCGAGTTTTTCAAAACTCGGGTTCTTCCATTTTTATAATTATTTTAAAGATCCGGGTTCCGACTCAGGTTTTTCCTTTTTTGAAGTTTCGAGTTCCGACTCGGAGTTCCTATCGGATTCAACGCTTGTGTTGGAACCGATCATGCCCTTGAAGATTCAAGTTTTTCAAAACTCGAGTTCTTCCATTTTTATCATTATTTTAAAGAATCGGGTTCCGACTCGGGTTTTTCCTTTTTATATATCGTTTGAAGTTTTGAGTTCTGACTCGAACTTCCTATCGGATTCAACGCCTGTGTTGGAACCGATCGTGCCCTTGAAGATTCGAGTTTTTCAAAACCCGATTTCTTCCATTTTTATCATTATTATAAATATCCGAGTTCCGACCCGGGTTTTTCCATTTTATATATCGGTTGAAGTTTCGAGTTCCGACTCGAACTTCCTATCGGATTCAACGCTCGTGTTGGAACCGATCGTGCCCTTGAAGATTCGAGTTTTCCAGAACTTGGGTTCTTCCATTTTTATCATTATTTTAAAGATCCGGGTTCTGACTCGGGTTTTTACTTTTTATATATCGTTTGAAGTTTCGAGTTTCGACTCAGACTTCCTATCGGATTCAACGCTCGTGTTGGAACCGAACGTGCCCTTGAAGATTCGAGTTTTTCAAAACTCGGGTTCTTCTATTTTTATAATTATTTTAAAGATTCGGGTTCCGACTCGAACTTCCTATCGGATTCAACGCTCGTGTTGGAACCGATCGTGCCCTTGAAGATTAGAGTTTTCCAAAACTTGGGTTCTTCTATTTTTATCATTATTTTAAAGATCCGGGTTCTGACTCGGGTTTTTACTTTTTATATATCGTTGGAAGTTTCGAGTTCTGACTCATTCTTCCTATCGGATTCAACGCTTGTGTTGGAACCGATCGTGCCCTTGAAGATTCAAGTTTTTCAAAACTGAATTTCTTCCATTTTTATCATTATTTTAAAGATCCGGGTTCCGACCCGGGTTTTTCCATTTTATATATCGTTTGAAGTTTCGAGTTCCGACTCAGACTTCCTATCGGATTCAACGCTTGTGTAGGAACGGATCGTACCCTTGAAGATTCAAGTTTTTCAAAACTCGATTTCTTCCATTTTTATCATTATTTTAAAGATCTAGGTTCCGACCCGGGTTTTTCCATTTTATATATCGTTTGACGTTTCGAGTTCCTGTTCGGACTTCCTATCGGATTCAACGCTTTTGTTGGAACCGATCGTGCCCTTGAAGATTCGAGTTTTTCAAAACTCGGGTTTTTCCATTTTATATATCGTTTGAAGTTTTGAGTTCCGACTCAGACTTCCTATCGGATTGAACGCTCTTGTTGGAACTGAACGTGCCCTTGAAGATTCGAGTTTTTCAAAACTCGGGTTCTTCCATTTTTATAATTATTTTAAAGATCCGGGTTCCGACTCGGGTTTTTCCTTTTTTGAAGTTTCGAGTTCCGACTTAGAGTTCCTATCGGATTCAACGCTTGTGTTGGAACCGATCATGCCCGTGAAGATTCAAGTTTTTCAAAACTCGGGTTCTTCCATTTTTATAATTATTTTAAATATTCGGGTTCCGACTCGGGTTTTTCCTTTTTATATATCGTTTGAAGTTTCGAGTTCCGACTCGGACTTCCTATCGGATTCAATGCTTGTGTTGGAACCGATCGTGCCCTTGAAGATTCGAGTTTTTCAAAACTCGATTTCTTCCATTTTTATCATTATTTTAAAGATCCGGGTTCCGACCCGGGTTTTTCCATTTTATATATCGTTTGAAGTTTCGAGTTCCGACTTGGACTTGCTATCGGATTCAACGCTCGTGTTGGAACCGATCGTGCCCTTGAAGATTAGAGTTTTCCAAAACTTGGGTTCTTCCATTTTTATCATTATTTTAAAGATCCGGGTTCTGACTCCGGTTTTTACTTTTTATATATCGTTTGAAGTTTCGAGTTCTGACTCACTCTTCCTATCGGATTCAACGCTTGTGTTGGAACCGATCGTGCCCTTGAAGATTCGAGTTTTTCAAAACTCGATTTCTTCCATTTTTATTATTATTTTAAAGATCCGGGTTCCGATTCGGGTTTTTCCATTTTATATATCGTTTGAAGTTTCGAGTTCCGACTCGGACTTCCTATCGGATTCAACGCTCGTGTTGGAACTGATCGTGCCCTTGAAGATTCGAGTTTTTCAAAACTCGGGTTTTTCCATTTTATATATCGTTTGAAGTTTTGAGTTCCGACTCAGACTTCCTATCGGATTGAACGCTCTTGTTGGAACTGAACGTGCCCTTGAAGATTCGAGTTTTTCAAAACTCGGGTTCTTCCATTTTTATAATTATTTTAAAGATCCGGGTTCCGAATCGGGTTTTTCCTTTTTTGAAGTTTCGAGTTCCGACTTAGAGTTCCTATCGGATTCAACGCTTGTGTTGGAACCGATCATGCCCGTGAAGATTCAAGTTTTTCAAAACTCGGGTTCTTCCATTTTTATAATTATTTTAAATATTCGGGTTCCGACTCGGGTTTTTCCTTTTTATATATCGTTTGAAGTTTCGAGTTCCGACTCGGACTTCCTATCGGATTCAATGCTTGTGTTGGAACCGATCGTGCCCTTGAAGATTCGAGTTTTTCAAAACTCGATTTCTTCCATTTTTATCATTATTTTAAAGATCCGGGTTCCGACCCGGGTTTTTCAATTTTATATATCGTTTGAAGTTTCGAGTTCCGACTTGGACTTCCTATCGGATTCAACGCTCGTGTTGGAACCGATCGTGCCCTTGAAGATTCAAGTTTTTCAAAACTTGGGTTCTTCCATTTTTATCATTATTTTAAAGATCCGGGTTCTGACTCCGGTTTTTACTTTTTATATATCGTTTGAAGTTTCGAGTTCTGACTCATTCTTCCTATCGGATTCAACGCTTGTGTTGGAACCGATCGTGCCCTTGAACATTCGAGTTTTTCAAAACTCGATTTCTTCCATTTTTATCATTATTTTAAAGATCCGGGTTCCGATTCGGGTTTTTCCATTTTATATATCGTTTGAAGTTTCGAGTTCCGACTCGGACTTCCTATCGGATTCAACGCTCGTGTTGGAACTGATCGTGCCCTTGAAGATTCAAGTTTTTCAAAACTCGGGTTTTTCCATTTTATATATCGTTTGAAGTTTTGAGTTCCGACTCAGACTTCCTATCGGATTGAACGCTCTTGTTGGAACTGAACGTGCCCTTGAAGATTCGAGTTTTTCAAAACTCGGGTTCTTCCATTTTTATAATTATTTTAAAGATCCGGGTTCCGACTCGGGTTTTTCCTTTTTTGAAGTTTCGAGTTCCGACTTAGAGTTCCTATCGGATTCAACGCTTGTGTTGGAACCGATCATGCCCGTGAAGATTCAAGTTTTTCAAAACTCGGATTCTTCCATTTTTATAATTATTTTAAATATTCGGGTTCCGACTCGGGTTTTTCCTTTTTATATATCGTTTGAAGTTTCGAGTTCCGACTCGGACTTCCTATCGGATTCAATGCTTGTGTTGGAACCGATCGTGCCCTTGAAGATTCGAGTTTTTCAAAACTCGATTTCTTCTATTTTTATCATTATTTTAAAGATCCGGGTTCCGACCCGGGTTTTTCCATTTTATATATCTTTTGAAGTTTCGAGTTCCGACTCGGACTTCCTATCGGATTCAACGCTCGTGTTGGAACCGATCGTGCCCTTGAACATTCGAGTTTTTCAAAACTCGGGTTCTTCCATTTTTATCATTATTTTAAAGATCCGGGTTCCGACTCGGGTTTTTCCATTTTATATATCGTTTGAAGTTTTGAGTTCCGACTCAGACTTCCTATCGGATTCAACGCTCGTGTTGGAAAAGAACGTGCCCTTGAAGATTCGAGTTTTTCAAAACTCGGGTTCTTCCATTTTTATAATTATTTTAAAGATCCGGGTTCCGACTCAGGTTTTTCCTTTTTTGAAGTTTCGAGTTCCGACTCGGAGTTCCTATCGGATTCAACGCTTGTGTTGGAACCGATCATGCCCTTGAAGATTCAAGTTTTTCAAAACTCGAGTTCTTCCATTTTTATTATTATTTTAAAGAATCGGGTTCCGACTCGGGTTTTTCCTTTTTATATATCGTTTGAAGTTTTGAGTTCTGACTCGAACTTCCTATCGGATTCAACGCCTGTGTTGGAACCGATCGTGCCCTTGAAGATTCAAGTTTTTCAAAACCGGATTTCTTCCATTTTTATCATTATTATAAATATCCGAGTTCCGACCCGGGTTTTTCCATTTTATATATCGGTTGAAGTTTCGAGTTCCGACTCGAACTTCCTATCGAATTCAACGCTCGTGTTGGAACCGATCGTGCCCTTGAAGATTCGAGTTTTCCAAAACTTGGGTTCTTCCATTTTTATCATTATTTTCAAGATCCGGGTTCTGACTCGGGTTTTTACTTTTTATATATCGTTTGAAGTTTCGAGTTCCGACTCAGACTTCCTATCGGATTCAACGCTCGTGTTGGAACCGAACGTGCCCTTGAAGATTCGAGTTTTTCAAAACTCGGGTTCTTCTATTTTTATAATTATTTTAAAGATTCGGGTTTCGACTCGAACTTCCTATCGGATTCAACGCTCGTGTTGGAACCGATCGTGCCCTTGAAGATTAGAGTTTTCCAAAACTTGGGTTCTTCCATTTTTATCATTATTTTAAAGATCCGGGTTCTCACTCGGGTTTTTACTTTTTATATATCGTTTGAAGTTTCGAGTTCTGACTCATTCTTCCTATCGGATTCAACGCTTGTGTTGGAACCGATCGTGCCCTTGAAGATTCGAGTTTTTCAAAACTCGATTTCTTCCATTTTTATCATTATTTTAAAGATCCGGGTTCCGACCCGGGTTTTTCCATTTTATATATCGTTTGAAGTTTCGAGTTCCGACTCAGACTTCCTATCGGATTCAACGCTTGTGTAGGAACCGATCGTACCCTTGAAGATTCAAGTTTTTCAAAACTCGATTTCTTCCATTTTTATCATTATTTTAAAGATCTAGGTTCCGACCCGGGTTTTTCCATTTTATATATCGTTTGACGTTTCGAGTTCCTACTCGGACTTCCTATCGGATTCAACGCTTTTGTTGGAACCGATCGTGCCCTTGAAGATTCGAGTTTTTCAAAACTCGGGTTTTTCCATTTTATATATCGTTTGAAGTTTTGAGTTCCGACTCAGACTTCCTATCGGATTGAACGCTCTTGTTGGAACTGAACGTGCCCTTGAAGATTCGAGTTTTTCAAAACTCGGGTTCTTCCATTTTTATAATTATTTTAAAGATCCGGGTTCCGACTCGGGTTTTTCCTTTTTTGAAGTTTCGAGTTCCGACTTAGAGTTCCTATCGGATTCAACGCTTGTGTTGGAACCGATCATGCCCGTGAAGATTCAAGTTTTTCAAAACTCAGGTTCTTCCATTTTTATAATTATTTTAAATATTCGGGTTCTGACTCGGGTTTTTCCTTTTTATATATCGTTTGAAGTTTCGAGTTCCGACTTGGACTTCCTATCGGATTCAATGCTTGTGTTGGAACCGATCGTGCCCTTGAAGATTCGAGTTTTTCAAAACTCGATTTCTTCCATTTTTATCATTATTTTAAAGATCCGGGTTCCGACCGGGGTTTTTCCATTTTATATATCGTTTGAAGTTTCGAGTTCCGACTTGGACTTGCTATCGGATTCAACGCTCGTGTTGGAAACGATCGTGCCCTTGAAGATTAGAGTTTTCCAAAACTTGGGTTCTTCCATTTTTATCATTATTTTAAAGATCCGGGTTCTGACTCCGGTTTTTACTTTTTATATATCGTTTGAAGTTTCGAGTTCTGACTCATTCTTCCTATCGGATTCAACGCTTGTGTTGGAACCGATCGTGCCCTTGAAGATTCGAGTTTTTCAAAACTCGATTTCTTCCATTTTTATCATTATTTTAAAGATCCGGGTTCCGATTCGGGTTTTTCCATTTTATATATCGTTTGAAGTTTCGAGTTCCGACTCGGACTTCCTATCGGATTCAACGCTCGTGTTGGAACTGATCGTGCCCTTGAAGATTCGAGTTTTTCAAAACTCGGGTTTTTCCATTTTATATATCGTTTGAAGTTTTGAGTTCCGACTCAGACTTCCTATCGGATTGAACGCTCTTGTTGGAACTGAACGTGCCCTTGAAGATTCGAGTTTTTCAAAACTCGGGTTCTTCCATTTTTATAATTATTTTAAAGATCCGGGTTCCGACTCGGGTTTTTCCTTTTTTGAAGTTTCGAGTTCCGACTTAGAGTTCCTATCGGATTCAACGCTTGTGTTGGAACCGATCATGCCCGTGAAGATTCAAGTTTTTCAAAACTCGGGTTCTTCCATTTTTATAATTATTTTAAATATTCGGGTTCCGACTCGGGTTTTTCCTTTTTATATATCGTTTGAAGTTTCGAGTTCCGACTCGGACTTCCTATCGGATTCAATGCTTGTGTTGGAACCGATCGTGCCCTTGAAGATTCGAGTTTTTCAAAACTCGATTTCTTCCATTTTTATCATTATTTTAAAGATTCGGGTTCCGACCCGGGTTTTTCCATTTTATATATCTTTTGAAGTTTCGAGTTCGGACTTGGACTTGCTATCGGATTCAACGCTCGTGTTGGAACCGATCGTTCCCTTGAAGATTCAAGTTTTTCAAAACTCGGGTTCTTCCATTTTTATCATTATTTTAAAGATCCGGGTTCCGACTCGGGTTTTTCCTTTTTATATATCGTTTGAAGTTTCGAGTTCCGACTCGGACTTCCTATCAGATTCAACGCTCGTGTTGGAACCGATCGTGCCATTGAACATTCGAGTTTTTCAAAACTCGGGTTCTTCCATTTTTATCATTATTTTAAAGATCCGGGTTCCGACTCGGGTTTTTCCATTTTATATATCGTTTGAAGTTTCGAGTTCCGACTCGAACTTCCTATCGGATTCAACGCTCGTGTTGGAACCGATCGTGCCCTTGAAGATTCGAGTTTTCCAAAACTTGGGTTCTTCCATTTTTATCATTATTTTAAAGATCCGGGTTCTGACTCGGGTTTTTACTTTTTATATATCGTTTGAAGTTTCGAGTTCCGACTCAGACTTCCTATCGGATTCAACGCTCGTGTTGGAACCGAACGTGCCCTTGAAGATTCGAGTTTTTCAAAACTCGGGTTCTTCAATTTTTATAATTATTTTAAAGATCCGGGTTCCGACTCAGGTTTTTCCTTTTTTGAAGTTTCGAGTTCCGACTCGGAGTTCCTATCGGATTCAACGCTTGTGTTGGAACCGATCATGCCCTTGAAGATTCAAGTTTTTCAAAACTCGAGTTCTTCCATTTTTATCATTATTTTAAAGAATCGGGTTCCGACTCGGGTTTTTCCTTTTTATATATCGATTGAAGTTTTGAGTTCTGACTCGAACTTCCTATCGGATTCAACGCTTGTGTAGGAACCGATCGTACCCTTGAAGATTCAAGTTTTTCAAAACTCGATTTCTTCCATTTTTATCATTATTTTAAAGATCCAGGTTCCGACCCGGGTTTTTCCATTTTATATATCGTTTGACGTTTCGAGTTCCGACTCGGACTTCCTATCGGATTCAACGCTCTTGTTGGAACCGATCGTGCCCTTGAAGATTCGAGTTTTTCAAAACTCGGGTTCTTCCATTTTTATCATTATTTTAAAGATCCGGATTCTGACTCGGGTTTTTCCTATTTATATATCGGTTGTAGTATTGAGTTCCGACTCAGACTTCCTATCGGATTCAACGCTCGTGTTGGAACCGAACGTGCCCTTGAAGATTCGAGTTTTTCAAAACTCGGGTTCTTCCATTTTTATAATTATTTTAAAGATCCGGGTTCCGACTTGGGTTTTTCCTTTTTTGAAGTTTTGAGTTCCGACTCGGAGTTCCTATTGGATTCAACGCTTGTGTAGGAACCGATCGTGCCCTTGAAGATTCAAGTTTTTCAAAACTCGGGTTCTTCCATTTTTATCATTATTTTAAAGATCCATGTTCTGACTTGGGTTTTTCCTTTTTATATATCGTTTGAAGTTTCGCGTTCCGACTCAGACTTCCTATCGGATTCAATGCTTGTGTTGGAACCGATCGTGCCCTTGAAAAATCAAGTTTTTCTAAACTCGGGTTCTTCCATTTTTATCATTATTCTAAAGATCCGGGTTCTGACTCGGGTTTTTCCGGTTTATATATCGTTTGTAGTTTCAAGTTCCGACTCAGACTTCCTATAGGATTAACGCTCGTGTTGGAACCGAACGTGCCCTTGAAGATTCGAGTTTTTCAAAACTCGGGTTCTTCCATTTTTATAATTATTTTAAAGATCCGGGTTCCGACTCGGGTTTTTCCTTTTTTGAAGTTTCGAGTTCCGACTCGGAGTTCCTATCGGATTCAACGCTTGTGTTGGAACCGATCATGCCCTTGAAGATTCAAGTTTTTCAAAACTGGAGTTCTTCCATTTTTATCATTATTTTAAAGAATCGGGTTCCGACTCGGGTTTTTCCTTTTTATATATCGTTTGAAGTTTTGAGTTCTGACTCGAACTTCCTATCAGATTCAACGCCTGTGTTGGAACCGATCGTGCCCTTGAAGATTCGAGTTTTTCAAAACTCGATTTCTTCCATTTTTATCATTATTATAAATATCCGGGTTCCGACCCGGGTTTTTCCATTTTATATATCGTTTGAAGTTTCGAGTTCCGACTCGAACTTCCTATCGGATTAACGCTCGTGTTGGAACCGAACGTGCCCTTGAAGATTCGAGTTTTTCAAAACTCGGTTTCTTCCATTTTTATAATTATTTTAAAGATCCGGGTTCCGACTCGGGTTTTTCCTTTTTTGAAGTTTCGAGTTCCGACTCGGAGTTCCTATCGGATTCAACGCTTGTGTTGGAACCGATCATGCCCTTGAAGATTCAAGTTTTTCAAAACTCGAGTTCTTCCATTTTTATCATTATTTTAAAGAATCGGGTTCCGACTCGGGTTTTTCCTTTTTATATATCGTTTGAAGTTTTGAGTTCTGACTCGAACTTCCTATCGGATTCAACGCCTGTGTTGGAACCGATCGTGCCCTTGAAGATTCGAGTTTTTCAAAACTCGATTTCTTCCATTTTTATCATTATTATAAATATCCGGGTTCCGACCCGGGTTTTTCCTTTTTATATATCGTTTGTAGTTTCAAGTTCCGACTCAGACTTCCTATCGGATTAACGCTCGTGTTGGAACCGAACGTGCCCTTGAAGATTCGAGTTTTTCAAAACTCGGGTTCTTCCATTTTTATAATTATTTTAAAGATCCGGGTTCCGACTCGGGTTTTTCCTTTTTTGAAGTTTCGAGTTCCGACTCGGAGTTCCTATCGGATTCAACGCTTGTGTTGGAACCGATCATGCCCTTGAAGATTCAAGTTTTTCAAAACTCGAGTTCTTCCATTTTTATCATTATTTTAAAGAATCGGGTTCCGACTCGGGTTTTTCCTTTTTATATATCGTTTGAAGTTTTGAGTTCTGACTCGAACTTCCTATCGGATTCAACGCCTGTGTTGGAACCGATCGTGCCCTTGAAGATTCGAGTTTTTCAAAACTCGATTTCTTCCATTTTTATCATTATTATAAATATCCGGGTTCCGACCCGGGTTTTTCCATTTTATATATTGTTTGAAATTTCGAGTTCCGACTCGAACTTCCTATCGGATTAACGCTCGTGTTGGAACCGAACGTGCCCTTGAAGATTCAAGTTTTTCAAAACTCGGGTTCTTCTATTTTTATAATTATTTTAAAGATCTGGGTTCCGACTCGGGTTTTTCCTTTTTTGAAGTTTCGAGTTCCGACTCGGAGTTCCTATCGGATTCAACGCTTGTGTTGGAACCGATCATGCCCTTGAAGATTCAAGTTTTTCAAAACTCGAGTTCTTCCATTTTTATCATTATTTTAAAGAATCGGGTTCCGACTCGGGTTTTTCCTTTTTATATATCGTTTGAAGTTTTGAGTTCTGACTCGAACTTCCTATCGGATTCAACGCCTGTGTTGGAACCGATCGTGCCCTTGAAGATTCGAGTTTTTCAAAACTCGATTTCTTCCATTTTTATCATTATTATAAATATCCGGGTTCCGACTCGGGTTTTTCCTTTTTATATATCGTTTGTAGTATCAAGTTCCGACTCAGACTTCCTATCAGATTAACGCTCGTGTTGGAACCGAACGTGCCCTTGAAGATTCGAGTTTTTCAAAACTCGTGTTCTTCCATTTTTATAATTATTTTAAAGATCCGGGTTCCGACTCGGGTTTTTCCTTTTTTGAAGTTTCGAGTTCCGACTCGGAGTTCCTATCGGATTCAACGCTTGTGTTGGAACCGATCATGCCCTTGAAGATTTAAGTTTTTCAAAACTCGAGTTCTTCCATTTTTATCATTATTTTAAAGAATCGGGTTCCGACTCGGGTTTTTCCTTTTTATATATCGTTTGAAGTTTTGAGTTCTGACTCGAACTACTTATCGGATTCAACGCCTGTGTTGGAACCGATCGTGCCCTTGAAGATTCGAGTTTTTCAAAACTCGATTTCTTCCATTTTTATCATTATTATAAATATCCGGGTTCCGACCCGGGTTTTTCCATTTTATATATCGTTTGAAGTTTCGAGTTCCGACTCGAACTTCCTATCGGATTAACGCTTGTGTTGGAACCGAACGTGCCCTTGAAGATTCAAGTTTTTCAAAACTCGGGTTCTTCCATTTTTATAATTATTTTAAAGATCCGGGTTCCGACTCGGGTTTTTCCTTTTTTGAAGTTTCGAGTTCCGACTCGAACTTCCTATCGGATTCAACGCTTGTGTTGGAACCGATCATGCCCTTGAAGATTCAAGTTTTTCAAAACTCGAGTTCTTCCATTTTTATCATAATTTTAAAGAATCGGGTTCCGACTCGGGTTTTTCCTTTTTATATATCGTTTGAAGTTTTGAGTTCTGACTCGAACTTCCTATCGGATTCAACGCCTGTGTTGGAACCGATCGTGCCCTTGAAGATTCGAGTTTTTCAAAACTCGATTTCTTCCATTTTTATCATTATTAAAAATATCCGGGTTCCGACCCGGGTTTTTCCTTTTTATATATCGTTTGTAGTTTCAAGTTCCGACTGAGACTTCCTATCGGATTAACGCTCGTGTTGGAACCGAACGTACCCTTGAAGATTCGAGTTTTTCAAAACTCGGGTTCTTCCATTTTTATAATTATTTTAAAGATCCGGGTTCCGACTCGGGTTTTTCCTTTTTTGAAGTTTCGAGTTCCGACTCGGAGTTCCTATCCAAAACTCGAGTTCTTCCATTTTTATCATTATTTTAAAGAATCGGGTTCCGACTCGGGCTTTTCCTTTTTATATATCGTTTGAAGTTTTGAGTTCTGACTCGAACTTCCTATCGGATTCAACGCCTGTGTTGGAACCGATCGTGCCCTTGAAGATTCGAGTTTTTCAAAACTCGATTTCTTCCATTTTTATCATTATTATAAATATCCGGGTTCCGACCAGGGTTTTTCCATTTTATATATCGTTTGAAGTTTTGAGTTCCGACTCAAACTTCCTATCGGATTCAACGCTCGTGTTGGAACCGATCGTGCCCTTGAAGATTCGAGTTTTCCAAAACTTGGGTTCTTCCATTTTTATCATTATTTTAAAGATCCGGGGTCTGACTCGGGTTTTTACTTTTTATATATCGTTTGAAGTTTCGAGTTCCGACTCGAACTTCCTATCGGATTCAACGCTCGTGTTGAAACCGATCGTGCCCTTGAAGATTCAAGTTTTTCAAAACTCGGGTTCTTCCATTTTTATCATTATTTTAAAGATCCGGGTTCTCACTCGGGTTTTTCCTTTTTATATATCGTTTGAAGTTTCGAGTTCTGACTCGGACTTCCTATCGGATTCAATGCTTGTGTTGAAACCGATCGTGCCCTTGAAGATTCGAGTTTTTCAAAACTCGATTTCTTCCATTTTTATCATTATTTTAAAGATCCGGGTTCTCACTCGGCTTTTTCCTTTTTATATATCGTTTGAAGTTTCGAGTTCCGACTCGGACTTCCTATCGGATTCAATGCTTGTGTTGGAACCGATCGTGCCCTTGAAGATTCGAGTTTTTCAAAACTCGATTTCTTCCACTTTTATCATTATTTTAAAGATCCGGGTTCCGACCCGGGTTTTTCCATTTTATATATCGTTTGAAGTTTCGAGTTCCGACTCGGACTTCCTATCGGATTCAACGCTCGTGTTGGAACCGATCGTGCCCTTGAAGATTCAAGTTTTTCAAAACTCGGGTTCTTCCATTTTTATCATTATTTTAAAGATCCGGGTTCCGACTCGGGTTTTTCCTTTTTATATATCGTTTGAAGTTTCGAGTTCCGACTCGAACTTCCTATCGGATTCAACGCTCGTGTTAGAACCGATCGTGCCCTTGAACATTCGAGTTTTTCAAAACTCGGGTTCTTCCATTTTTATCATTATTTTAAAGATCCGGGTTCCGACTCGGGTTTTTCCATTTTATATATCGTTTGAAGTTTTGAGTTCCGACTCAGACTTCCTATCGGATTCAACGCTCGTGTTGGAAAAGAACGTGCCCTTGAAGATTCGAGTTTTTCAAAACTCGAGTTCTTCCATTTTTATCATTATTTTAAAGAATCGGGTTCCGACTCGGGTTTTTCCTTTTTATATATCGTTTGAAGTTTTGAGTTCTGACTCGAACTTCCTATCGGATTCAACGCCTGTGTTGGAACCGATCGTGCCGTTGAAGATTCGAGTTTTTCAAAACTCGATTTCGTCCATTTTTATCATTATTATAAATATCCGGGTTCCGACCCGGGTTTTTCCATTTTATATATCGTTTGAAGTTTCGAGTTCCGACTCGAACTTCCTATCGGATTCAACGCTCGTGTTGGAACCGATCGTGCCCTTGAAGATTCGAGTTTTCCAAAACTTGGGTTCTTCCATTTTTATCATTATTTTAAAGATCCGGGTTCTGACTCGGGTTTTTACTTTTTATATATCGTTTGAAGTTTCGAGTTCCGACTCATACTTCCTATCGGATTCAACGCTCGTGTTGGAACCGAACGTGCCCTTGAAGATTCGAGTTTTTCAAAACTCGGGTTCTTCCATTTTTATAATTATTTTAAAGATTCGGGTTCCGACTCGAACTTCCTATCGGATTCAACGCTCGTGTTGGAACCGATCGTGCCCTTGAAGATTAGAGTTTTCCAAAACTTGGGTTCTTCCATTTTTATCATTATTTTAAAGATCCGGGTTCTGACTCGGGTTTTTACTTTTTATATATCGTTTGAAGTTTCGAGTTCTGACTCATTCTTCGTATCGGATTCAACGCTTGTGTTGGAACAGATCGTGCCTTTGAAGATTCGAGTTTTTCAAAACTCGATTTCTTCCATTTTAATCATTATTTTAAAGATCCGGGTTCCGACCCGGGTTGTTCCATTTTATATATCGTTTGAAGTTTCGAGTTCCGACTCGGACTTCCTATCGGATTCAACGCTCGTGTTGGAACTGATCGTGCCCTTGAAGATTCGAGTTTTTCAAAACTCGGGTTTTTCCATTTTATATATCGTTTGAAGTTTTGAGTTCGGACTCAGACTTCCTATCGGATTGAACGCTCTTGTTGGAACTGAACGTGCCCTTGAAGATTCAAGTTTTTCAAAACTCGGGTTCTTCCATTTTTATAATTATTTTTAAGATGCGGGTTCCGACTCGGGTTTTTCCTTTTTTGAAGTTTCGAGTTCCGACTTCGAGATCCTATCGGATTCAACGCTTGTGTTGGAACCGATCATGCCCGTGAAGATTCAAGTTTTTCAAAACTCGGGTTCTTCCATTTTTATAATTATTTTAAATATTCAGGTTCCGACTCGGGTTTTTCCTTTTTATATATCGTTTGAAGTTTTGAGTTCCGACTCGGACTTCCTATCGGATTCAATGCTTGTGTTGGAACCGATCGTGCCCTTGAAGATTTGAGTTTTTCAAAACTCGATTTCTTCCATTTTTATCATTATTTTAAAGATCCGGGTTCCGACCCGGGTTTTTCCATTTTATATATCGTTTGAAGTTTCGAGTTCCGACTCGGACTTCCTATCGGATTCTACGCTCGTGTGGGAACCGATCGTGCCCTTGAAGATTCAAGTTTTTCAAAACTCGGGTTCTTCCATTTTTATCATTATTTTAAAGATCCGGGTTCTGACTCGGGTTTTTCCTTTTTATATATCGTTTGAAGTTTCGAGTTCCGACTCGGACTTCCTATCGGATTCAATGCTCGTGTTGGAACCGATCGTGCCCTTGAACATTCGAGTTTTTCAAAACTCGTGTTCTTCCATTTTTATCATTATTTTAAAGATCCGGGTTCCGCCTCGGGTTTTTCCATTTTATATATCGTTTGAAGTTTTGAGTTCCGACTGAGACTTCCTATCGGATTCAACGCTCGTGTTGGAAAAGAACGTGCCCTTGAAGATTCGAGTTTTTCAAAACTCGGGTTCTTCCATTTTTATAATTATTTTAAAGATCCGGGTTCCGACTCAGGTTTTTCCTTTTTTGAAGTTTCGAGTTCCGACTCGGAGTTCCTATCGGATTCAACGCTTGTTTTGGAACCGATCATGCCCTTGAAGATTCAAGTTTTTCAAAACTCGAGTTCTTCCATTTTTATCATTATTTTAAAGAATCGGGTTCCGACTCGGGTTTTTCCTTTTTATATATCGTTTGAAGTTTTGAGTTCTGACTCGAACTTCCTATCGGATTCAACGCCTGTGTTGGAACCGATCGTGCCCTTGAAGATTCGAGTTTTTCAAAACTCGATTTCTTCCATTTTTATCATTATTATAAATATCCGGGTTTCGACCCGGGTTTTTCCATTTTATATATCGTTTGAAGTTTCGAGTTCCGACTCGAACTT
Source organism: Nuphar pumila (assembly GCF_984573655.1). Taxonomy (NCBI): domain Eukaryota; kingdom Viridiplantae; phylum Streptophyta; class Magnoliopsida; order Nymphaeales; family Nymphaeaceae; genus Nuphar; species Nuphar pumila. The sequence goes on along the minus strand of NC_143257.1, from coordinate 48,257,980 downwards.
CCTATCGGATTCAACGCTCGTGTTGGAACCGATTGTGCCCTTGAAGATTCGAGTTTTCCAAAACTTCGGTTCTTCCATTTTTATCATTATTTTAAAGATCCGGGTTCTGACTCGGGTTTTTACTTTTTATATATCGTTTGAAGTTTCGAGTTCCGACTCAGACTTCCTATCGAATTCAACGCTCGTGTTGGAACCGAACGTGCCCTTGAAGATTCGAGTTTTTCAAAACTCGGGTTCTTCCATTTTTATAATTATTTTAAAGATCCGGGTTCCGACTCGGGTTTTTCCTTTTTTGAAGTTTCGAGTTCCGACTCGGAGTTCCTATCGGATTCAACGCTTGTGTTGGAACCGATTGTGCCCTTGAAGATTCAAGTTTTTCAAAACTCGGGTTCTTCCATTTTTATCATTATTTTAAAGATCCGGGTTCTCACTCGGGTTTTTCCTTTTTATATATCGTTTGAAGTTTCGAGTTCTGACTCGGACTTCCTATCGGATTCAATGCTTGTGTTGAAACCGATCGTGCCCTTGAAGATTCGAGTTTTTCAAAACTCGATTTCTTCCATTTTTATCATTATTTTAAAGATCCGGGTTCCGACCCGAGTATTTCCATTTTATATATCGTTTGATGTTTCGAGTTCCGACTCGGACTTCCTATCGGATTCAACGCTCGTGTTGGAACCGATCGTGCCCTTGAAGATTAAAGTTTTTCAAAACTCGGGTTCTTCCATTTTTATCATTATTTTAAAGATCCGGGTTCCGACTCGGGTTTTTCCATTTTATATATCGTTTGAAGTTTTGAGTTCCGACTGAGACTTCCTATCGGATTCAACGCTCGTGTTGGAAAAGAACGTGCCCTTGAAGATTCGAGTTTTTCAAAACTCGCGTTCTTCCATTTTTATAATTATTTTAAAGATCCGGGTTCCGACTCAGGTTTTTCCTTTTTTGAAGTTTCGAGTTCCGACTCGGAGTTCCTATCGGATTCAACGCTTGTTTTGGAACCGATCATGCCCTTGAAGATTCAAGTTTTTCAAAACTCGAGTTCTTCCATTTTTATCATTATTTTAAAGAATCGGGTTCCAACTCGGGTTTTTCCTTTTTATATATCGTTTGAAGTTTTGAGTTCTGACTCGAACTTCCTATCGGATTCAACGCCTGTGTTGGAAACGATCGTGCCCTTGAAGATTCGAGTTTTTCAAAACTCGATTTCTTCCATTTTTATCATTATTATAAATATCCGGGTTTCGACCCGGGTTTTTCCATTTTATATATCGTTTGAAGTTTCGAGTTCCGACTCGAACTTCCTATCGGATTCAACGCTCGTGTTGGAACCGATCGTGCCCTTGAAGATTCGAGTTTTCCAAAACTTCGGTTCTTCCATTTTTATCATTATTTTAAAGATCCGGGTTCTGACTCGGGTTTTTACTTTTTATATATTTTTTGAAGTTTCGAGTTCCGACTCAGACTTCCTATCGAATTCAACGCTCGTGTTGGAACCGAACGTGCCCTTGAAGATTCGAGTTTTTCAAAACTCGGGTTCTTCCATTTTTATAGTTATTTTAAAGATTCGGGTTCCGACTCGGGTTTTTCCTTTTTTGAAGTTTCGAGTTTCGACTCAGAGTTCCTATCGGATTCAACGCTTGTGTTGGAACCGATCGTGCCCTTGAAGATTCAAGTTTTTCAAAACTCGGGTTCTTCCATTTTTAACATTATTTTAAAGATCCGGGTTCTGACTCAGGTTTTTCCTTTTTATATATCGTTTGAAGTTTCGAGTTCCGACTCAAACTTCCTATCGGATTCAACGCTTGTGTAGGAACCGATCGTACCCTTGAAGATTCAAGTTTTTCAAAACTCGATTTCTTCCATTTTTATCATTATTTTAAATATCCAGGTTCCGACCCGGGTTTTTCCATTTTATATATCGTTTGACGTTTCGAGTTCCGACTCGGACTTCCTATCGGATTCAACGCTTTTGTTGGAACCGATCGTGCCCTTGAAGATTCGAGTTTTTCAAAACTCGGGTTCTTCCATTTTTATCATTATTTTAAAGATCCAGTTTCTGACTCGGGTTTTTCCTATTTATATATCGGTTGTAGTATCGAGTTCCGACTCAGACTTCCTATCGGATTCAACGCTCGTGTTGGAACCGAACGTGCCCTTGAAGATTCGAGTTTTTCAAAACTCGGGTTCTTCCATTTTTATAATTATTTTAAAGATCTGGGTTCCGACTTGGGTTTTTCCTTTTTTGAAGTTTTGAGTTCCGATTCGGAGTTCCTATTGGATTCAACGCTTGTGTTGGAACCGATCGTGCAATTGAAGATTCAAGTTTTTCAAAACTCGGGTTCTTCCATTTTTATCATTATTTTAAAGATCCTTGTTCTGACTCGGGTTTTTCCTTTTTATATATCGTTTGAAGTTTCGCGTTCCGACTCGGACTTCCTATCGGATTCAACGCTTGAGTTGGAACCGATCGTGCCCTTGAAGAATCAAGTTTTTCAAAACTCGGGTTCTTCCATTTTTATCATTATTCTAAAGATCCGGGTTCTGACACGGGTTTTTCCTTTTTATATTTCGTTTGTAGTTTCAAGTTCCGACTCAGACTTCCTATCGGATTCAACGCTCGTGTTGGAACCGAACGTGCCCTTGAAGATTTGAGTTTTTCAAAATTCGTGTTCTTCCATTTTTATCATTATTTTAAAGACCCGGGTTCCGACTCAGGTTTTTCCTTTTTATATATATCGTTTGAAGTTTCGAGTTCCGACTGAGACTTCCTATCGGATTCAATGCTTGTGTTGGAACCGATCGTGCCCTTGAAGAATCAAGTTTTTCAAAACTCGGGTTCTTCCATTTTTATCATTATTCTAAAGATCCGGGTTCTGACAGGGGTTTTTCCTTTTTATATATCGTTTGTAGTTTCAATTTCCGACTCAGACTTCCTATCGGATTCAACGCTCGTGTTGAAACCGAACGTGCCCTTGAAGATTCGAGTTTTTTAAAACTCGGGTTCTTCCATTTTTATAATTATTTTAAAGATCCGGGTTCCGACTCGGGTTTTTCCTTTTTTGAAGTTTCGAGTTCCGACTCGGAGTTCCTATCGGATTCAACGCTTGTGTTGGAACCGATTGTGCCCTTGAAGATTCAAGTTTTTCAAAACTCGGGTTCTTCCATTTTTATCATTATTTTAAAGATCCGGGTTCTCACTCGGGTTTTTCCTTTTTATATATCGTTTGAAGTTTCGAGTTCTGACTCGGACTTCCTATCGGATTCAATGCTTGTGCTGAAACCGATCGTGCCCTTGAAGATTCGAGTTTTTCAAAACTCGATTTCTTCCATTTTTATCATTATTTTAAAGATCCGGGTTCCGACCCGAGTATTTCCATTTTATATATCGTTTGATGTTTCGAGTTCCGACTCGGACTTCCTATCGGATTCAACGCTCGTGTTGGAACCGATCGTGCCCTTGAAGATTCAAGTTTTTCAAAACTCGGGTTCTTCCATTTTTATCATTATTTTAAAGATCCGGGTTCCGACTCGGGTTTTTCCATTTTATATATCGTTTGAAGTTTTGAGTTCCGACTCAGACTTCCTATCGGATTCAACGCTCGTGTTGGAACCGAACGTTCCATTGACGATTCGAGTTTTTCAAAACTCGGGTTCTTCCATTTTTATAATTATTTTAAAGATCCGTGTTCCGACTCGGGTTTTTTCTTTTTTGAAGTTTCGAGTTCCGACTCGGAGTTCCTATCGGATTCAACGCTTGTGTTGGAACCGATCATGCCCTTGAAGATTCAAGTTTTTCAAAACTCGGGTTCTTCCATTTTTATCATTATTTTAAAGAATCGGGTTCCGACTCGGGTTTTTCCTTTTTATATATCGTTTGAAGTTTTGAGTTCTGACTCGGACTTCCTATCGGATTCAACGCTTGTGTTGGAACCGATCGTGCCCTTGAAGATTCAAGTTTTTCAAAACTCGGGTTCTTCCATTTTTATCATTATTTTAAAGACCTGGGTTCCGAATCAGGTTTTTCCTTTTTATATATATCGTTTGAAGTTTCAAGTTCCGACTCAGACTTCCTATCGTATTCAATGCTTGTGTTGGAACCGATCGTGCCCTTGAAGATTCAAGTTTTTCAAAACTCGGGTTCTTCCATTTTTATCATAATTTTAAAGATCCGGGTTCTGACTCGGGTTTTTCCTTTTTATATATCGTTTGAAGTTTCGCGTTCCGACTCAGACTTCCTATCGGATTCAACGCTCGTGTTGGAACCGAACGTGCCCTTGAAGATTCGAGTTTTTCAAAACTCGGGTTCTTCCATTTTTATAATTATTTTAAAGATCCGGGTTCCGACTAGGGTTTTTCCTTTTTTGAAGTTTCGAGTTCCGACTCGGAGTTCCTATCGGAGTCAACGCTTCTGTTAGAACCGATCGTGCCCTTGAAGATTCAAGTTTTTCAAAACTCGGGTTCTTCCATTTTTATCATTATTTTAAAGATTCGGGTTCTGACTCGGGTTTTTCCTTTTTATATATCATTTGAAGTTTCGAGTTCCGACTCGGACTTCCTATCGGATTCAACGCTTGTCTTGGAACCGATCGTGCCCTTGAAGATTCGAGTTTTTCAAAACTCGATTTCTTCTATTTTTATCATTATTTTAAAGATCCGGGTTCCGACTCGGGTTTTTCCATTTTATATATCGTTTGAAGTTTCGAGTTTCGACTCGGACTTCCTATCGGATTCAACGCTCGTGTTGGAACCGATCATGCCCTTGAAGATTCGAGTTTTTTAAAACTCGGGTTCTTCCATTTTTATCATTATTTTAAAGATCCGGGTTTCGACTCGGGTTTTTTCTTTTTATATATCGTTTGAAGTTTCGAGTTCCGACTCGGACTTCCTATCGGATTCAACGCTCGTGTTGGAACCGATCGTGCCCTTAAAGATTCGAGTTTTTCAAAACTGGGGTTCTTCCATTTTTATAATTATTTTAAAGATCCGGGTTCCGACTCGGGTTTTTCCATTTTATATATCGTTTGAAGTTTTGAGTTCCGACTCAGACTTCCTATCGGATTCAACGCTCGTGTATGAACCGAACGTGCCCTTGAAGATTCGAGTTTTTCAAAACTCGGGTTTTTCCTTTTATATATCGTTTGAAGTTTTGAGTTCTGGCTGAGACTTCCTATCGGATTAAACGCTCGTGTTGGAACTGAACGTGCCCTTGAAGATTCGAGTTTTTCAAAACTCGGGTTTTTCCATTTTATATATCGTTTGAAGTTTTGAGTTCCGACTCAGACTTCCTATCGGATTCAACGCTCGTGTTGGAACCGAACGTGCCCTTGAAGATTCGAGTTTTGCAAAACTCAGGTTTTTCCATTTTATATATCGTTTGAAGTTTTGAGTTCCGACTCAGACTTCCTATCGGATTCAACGCTCATGTTGGAACCGAACGTGCCCTTGAAGATTCGAGTTATTCAAAACTCGGGTTTTTCCATTTTATATATCGTTTGAAGTTTTGAGTTCCGACTCAGACTTCCTATCGGATTCAACGCTCGTGTTGGAACTGAACGTGCCCTTGAAGATTCGAGTTTTTCAAAACTAGGGTTCTTCCATTTTTATAATTATTTTAAAGATCCGGGTTCCGACTCGGGTTTTTCCTTTTTATATATCGTTTGAAGTTTCGAGTTTCGACTCGGACTTCCTATCGGATTCAACGCTCGTGTTGGAACCGATCATGCCCTTGAAGATTCGAGTTTTTTAAAACTCGGGTTCTTCCATTTTTATCATTATTTTAAAGATCCGGGTTTCGACTCGGGTTTTTTCTTTTTATATATCGTTTGAAGTTTCGAGTTCCGACTCGGACTTCCTATCGGATTCAACGCTCGTGTTGGAACCGATCGTGCCCTTAAAGATTCGAGTTTTTCAAAACTGGGGTTCTTCCATTTTTATAATTATTTTAAAGATCCGGGTTCCGACTCGGGTTTTTCCATTTTATATATCGTTTGAAGTTTTGAGTTCCGACTCAGACTTCCTATCGGATTCAACGCTCGTGTATGAACCGAACGTGCCCTTGAAGATTCGAGTTTTTCAAAACTCGGGTTTTTCCATTTTATATATCGTTTGAAGTTTTGAGTTCTGGCTGAGACTTCCTATCGGATTAAACGCTCGTGTTGGAACTGAACGTGCCCTTGAAGATTCGAGTTTTTCAAAACTCGGGTTTTTCCATTTTATATATCGTTTGAAGTTTTGAGTTCCGACTCAGACTTCCAACGGATTCAACGCTCGTGTTGGAACCGAACGTGCCCTTGAAGATTCGAGTTTTGCAAAACTCAGGTTTTTCCATTTTATATATCGTTTGAAGTTTTGAGTTCCGACTCAGACTTCCTATCGGATTCAACGCTCATGTTGGAACCGAACGTGCCCTTGAAGATTCGAGTTATTCAAAACTCGGGTTTTTCCATTTTATATATCGTTTGAAGTTTTGAGTTCCGACTCAGACTTCCTATCGGATTCAACGCTCGTGTTGGAACTGAACGTGCCCTTGAAGATTCGAGTTTTTCAAAACTAGGGTTCTTCCATTTTTATAATTATTTTAAAGATCCGGGTTCCGACTCGGGTTTTTCCTTTTTTGAAGTTTCGAGTTCCGACTGAGAGTTCCTATCGGATTCAACGCTTGTGTTGGAACCGATCATGCTCTTGAAGATTCAAGTTTTTCAAAACTCGGGTTCTTCCATTTTTATCATTATTTTAAATATTTGGGTTCCAACTCGGGTTTTTTCTTTTTATATATATCGTTTGAAGTTTCGAGTCCCGACTCAGACTTCCGATCGGATTCAACGCTTGTGTTGGAATCGATCGTGCGCTTGAAGATTCAAGTTTTTCAGAACTCGGGTTCTTCCATTTTTATCATTATTTTAAAGATCCGGGTTCTGACTCAGGTTTTTCCTTTTTATATATCGTTTGAAGTTTCGAGTTCCAACTCAGAGTTCCTATTGCATTCAACGCTTGTGTAGGAACCGACCGTGCCGTTGAAGATTCGAGTTTTTCAAAACTCGATTTCTTCCATTTTTATCATTATTTTAAAGATCCAGGTTCCGACCCGGGTTTTTCCATTTTATAAATCGTTTGAAGTTTCGAGTTCCGACTCGGACTTCCTATCAGATTCAACGCTCTTGTTGGAACCGATCGTGCCCTTGAAGATTCGAGTTTTTCAAAACTCGGGTTCTTCCATTTTTATCATTATTTTAAAGATCCAGGTTCTGACTCGGGTTTTTCCTTTTTATATATCGTTTGAAGTTTCGAGTTCCGACTCAGACTTCCTATCGAATTCAACGCTCGTGTTGGAACCGAACGTGCCCTTGAAGATTCAAGTTTTTCAAAACTCGGGTTCTTTCATTTTTATAATTATTTTAAAGATCCGGGTTCCGACTCGGGTTTTTCCTTTTTTGAAGTTTCGAGTTCCGACTCGGAGTTCCTATCAGATTCAACGCTTGTGTTGGAACCGATCGTGCCCTTGAAGATTCAAGTTTTTCAAAACTCGGGTTCTTCCATTTTTATAATTATTTTAAAGATCCGGCTTCTGACTCGGGTTTTCCTTTTTATATATCGTTTAAAGTTTCGAGTTCCGACTCGGACTTCCTATCGGATTTAACGCTTGAGTTGGAACCGATCGTGCCCTTGAAGATTCGAGTTTTTCAAAAATCTGGTTCTTCCATTTTTATCATTATTTTAAAGACCCGGGTTCCGACTCAGTTTTTTCCTTTTTATATATATCGTTTGAAGTTTCGAGTTCCGATTCAGACTTCCTATCGAATTCAACGCTTGTGTTGGAACCGATCGTGCCCTTGAAGATTCAAGTTTTTCAAAACTCGGGTTCTTCCATTTTTATCCTTATTTTAAAGATCCGGTTTTGACTCGGATTTTTCCTTTTTATATATCGTTTGAAGTTTCAAGTTCCGACTCAGACTTCCTATCGGATTCAACGCCCGTGTTGGAACCGAACGTGCCCATGAAGATTCGAGTTTTTCAAAACTCGGGTTCTTCCATTTTTATAATTATTTTAAAGATCCGGGTTCCAACTCGGGTTTTTCCTTTTTTGAAGTTTCAAGTTCCGACTCGGAGTTCCTATCGGATTCAACGCTTGTGTTGGAACCGATCGTGCCCTTGAAGATTCAAGTTTTTCAAAACTCGGGTTCTTCCATTTTTATCCTTATTTTAAAGATCCGGGTTTTGACTCGGATTTTTCCTTTTTATATATCGTTTGAAGTTTCAAGTTCCGACTCAGACTTCCTATCGGATTCAACGCTCGTGTTGGAACCGAACGTGCCCTTGAAGATTCGAGTTTTTCAAAACTCGGGTTCTTCCATTTTTATAATTATTTTAAAGATCCGGGTTCCAACTCGGGTTTTTCCTTTTTTGAAGTTTCAAGTTCCGACTCGGAGTTCCTATCGGATTCAACGCTTGTGTTGGAATCGATCGTGCCCTTGAAGATTCGAGTTTTTCAAAACTCGATTTCTTACATTTTTATCATTATTTTAAAGATCCGGGTTCCGACCCGGTTTTTTCCATTTTATATATCGTTTGAAGTTTCGAGTTCTGACTCAGACTTCCTATCGGATTCAACGCTCGTGTTGGAACCGATCGTACCCTTGAAGATTCAAGTTTTTCAAAACTCGGGTTCTTCCATTTTTATAATTATTTTAAAGATCCGGGTTCCGACTCGGGTTTTTCCTTTTTATATATCGTTTGAAGTTTCGAGTTCCGACTCGGACTTCCTATCGGATTCAACGCTCGTGTTGGAACCGATCGTGCCCTTGAACATTCGAATTTTTCAAAACTCGGGTTCTTCTATTTTTATCATTGTTTTAAAGATCCGGGTTCCGACTCCGGTTTTTCCATTTTATATATTGTTTGAAGTTATGAGTTCCGACTCAGACTTCCTATCGGATTCAACGCTCGTGTTGGAACCGAACGTGCTCTTGAAGATTCGAGTTTTTCAAAACTCGGGTTCTTTCATTTTTATAATTATTTTAAAGATCCGGGTTCCGACTCAGGTTTTTCCTTTTTTGAAGTTTTGAGTTCCGACTCGGAGTTCCAATCGGATTCAACGGTTGTGTTGGAACCGATCATGCCCTTGAAGTTTCAAGTTTTTCAAAACTCGGGTTCTTCCATTTTTATCATTATTTTAAAGAATAGGGTTCCGACTCGGGTTTTTCCTTTTTATATATCGTTTGAAGTTTTGAGTTCTGACTCGGACTTCCTATCGGATTCAACGCGTGTGTTAGAACCGATCGTGCCCTTGAAGATTCAAGTTTTTCAAAACTCGGGTTCTTCCATTTTTATCATTATTTTAAAGACCCGGGTTCCGACTCAGGTTTTTCCTTTTTATATATATCGTTTGAAGTTTCGAGTTCCGACTCAGACTTCCTATCGGATTCAACGCTTGTGTTGAAACCGATCGTGCCCTTGAAGATTCAAGTTTTTCAAAACTCGGGTTCTTCCATTTTTAACATTATTTTAAAGATCCGGTTTCTGACTCGAGTTTTTCCTTTTTATATATCGTTTGAAATTTCGAGTTCCGACTGAGAATTCCTATGGGATTCAACGCTCATGTTGGAACCGAACGTGCCCTTGAAGATTCGAGTTTTTCAAAACTCGGGTTCTTTCATTTTTATAATTATTTTAAAGATCCGGGTTCTGACTCAGGTTTTTCCTTTTTATATATCGTTTGAAGTTTCGAGTTCCGACTCAGACTTCCTATCGGATTCAACACTTGTGTTGGAACCGATCGTGCCCTTGAAGATTCGAGTTTTTCAAAACTCTATTTCTTCCATTTTTATCATTATTTTAAAGATCCGAGTTCCGACCCGGGTTTTTCCATTTTATATATCGTTTGAAGTTTCGAGTTCCGACTCGGTCTTCCTATTAGATTCAACGCTGGTGTTGGAACCGATCGTTCCCTTGAAGATTCGAGTTTTTCAAAACTTGGGTTCTTCCATTTTTATCATTATTTTAAAGATCCGGGTTCTGACTCGGGTTTTTCCTTTTTATATATCGTTTGAAGTTTCGACTTCCGACTTAGACTTCCTATCGGATTCAACGCTCGTGTTGGAACCGAACGTGCCCTTGAAGATTCGAGTTTTTCAAAACACGGGTTCTTCCATTTTTATAATTATTTTAAAGATTCGGGTTCCGACTCGGATTTTTCCTTTTTAGAAGTTTCGAGTTCCGACTCGGAGTTCCTATCGGATTCAACGCTTCTGTTGGAACCGATGGTGCCCTTGAAGATTCAAGTTTTTCAAAACTCGGGTTCTTCCATTTTTATCATTATTTTAAAGATTCGTGTTCCTACTCGGGTTTTTCCATTTTATATATCGTTTGAAGTTTTGAGTTCCGACTCAGACTTCCTATCGGATTCAACACTCGTGTTAGAACCGAACGTGCCCTTGAAGATTCGAGTTTTTAAAAACTCAGGTTTTTCCATTTTATATATCGTTTGAAGTTTTGAGTTCCGACTCAGACTTCCTATCGGATTGAACGCTCTTGTTGGAACTGAAGGTGCCCTTGAAGATTCAAGTTTTTCAAAACTCGGGTTCTTCCATTTTTATAATTATTTTAAAGATCCGGGTTCCGACTCGGGTTTTTCCTTTTTTGAAGTTTCGAGTTCCCACTTAGAGTTCCTATCGGATTCAACGCTTGTGTTGGAACCGATCATGCCCTTGAAGATTCAAGTTTTTCAAAACTCGGGTTCTTCCATTTTTATCATTATTTTAAATATTCGGGTTCTGACTCGGGTTTTTCCTTTTTATATATATCGTTTGAAGTTTCGAGTTCCGACTCAGATTTCCTATCGGATTCAACGCTTGTATTGGAACCGATCGTGCCCTTGAAGATTCAAGTTTTTCAAAACTCGGGTTCTTCCATTTTTATCATTATTTTAAAGATCCGGGTTCTGACTCGGGTTTTTCCTTTTTATATATCGTTTGAAGTTTCGAGTTTTGACTCGGACTTCCTGTCAGATTCAACGCTCGTGTTGGAACCGAACCTGCCCTTGAAGATTCGAGTTTTTCAAAACTCGGGTTTTTCCATTTTATATATCGTTTGAAGTTTTGAGTTCCGACTCAGACTTCCTATCGGATTGAACGCTCTTGTTGGAACTGAACGTGCCGTTGAAGATTCGAGTTTTTCAAAACTCGGGTTCTTCTATTTTTATAAATTTTTTAAAGATCCGGGTACCGACTCGGGTTTTTCCTTTTTTGAAGTTTCGAGTTCCGACTTAGAGTTCCTATCGGATTTAACGCTTGTGTTGCAACCGATCATGCCCTTGAAGATTCAAGTTTTTCAAAACTCGGGTTCTTCCCTTTTTATAATTATTTTAAATATTCGGGTTCCGACTCGGGTTTTTCCTTTTTATATATATCCTTTGAAGTTTCGAGTTCCGACTCAGATTTCCTATCGGATTCAACTTTTGTGTTGGAACCGATCGTGCCCTTGAAGATTCAAGTTTTTCAAAACTCGGGTTCTTCCATTTTTATCATTATTTTAAAGATTCGGGTTCTGACTCGGGTTTTTCCTTTTTATATATCGTTTGAAGTTTCGAGTTCTGACTCAGACTTCCTATCAGATTCAACGCTCGTGTTGGAACCGAACGTGCCCTTGAAGATTCGAGTTTTTCAAAACTCGGGTTCTTCCATTTTTATAATTATTTTAAAGATCCGGGTTCCGACTCGGGTTTTTCCTTTTTATATATAGTTTGAAGTTTCGAGTTCCGACTCGGACTTCCTATCGGATTTAACGCGTGAGTTGGAACCGATCGTGCCCTTGAAGATTCGAGTTTTTCAAAAATCTGGTTCTTCCATTTTTATCATTATTTTAAAGACCCGGGTTCCGACTCAGTTTTTTCCTTTTTATATATATCGTTTGAAGTTTCGAGTTCCGACTCAGACTTCCTATCGAATTCAACGCTTGTGTTGGAACCGATCGTGCCCTTGAAGATTCAAGTTTTTCAAAACTCGGGTTCTTCCATTTTTATCATTATTTTAAAGATCCAGGTTTTGACTCGGGTTTTTCCTTTTTATATATCGTTTGAAGTTTCAAGTTCCGACTCAGACTTCCTATCGGATTCAACGCTCGTGTTGGAACCGAACGTGCCCTTGAAGATTCGAGTTTTTCAAAACTCGGGTTCTTCAATTTTTATAATTATTTTAAAGATCCGGGTTCCGACTCGGGTTTTTCCTTTTTTGAAGTTTCAAGTTCCGACTCGGAGTTCCTATCGGATTCAACGCTTGTGTTGGAACCGATCGTGCCCTTGAAGATTCAAGTTTTTCAAAACTCAGGTTCTTCCATTTTTATCATTATTTTAAAGATCCGGGTTCTGACTCGGGTTTTTCCTTTTTATATATCGTTTGAAGTTTCGAGTTTTGACTCGGACTTCCTGTCAGATTCAACGCTCGTGTTGGAACCGAACCTGCCCTTGAAGATTCGAGTTTTTCAAAACTCGGGTTTTTCCATTTTATATATCGTTTGAAGTTTTGAGTTCCGACTCAGACTTCCTATCGGATTGAACGCTCTTGTTGGAACTGAACGTGCCGTTGAAGATTCGAGTTTTTCAAAACTCGGGTTCTTCTATTTTTATAAATTTTTTAAAGATCCGGGTACCGACTCGGGTTTTTCCTTTTTTGAAGTTTCGAGTTCCGACTTAGAGTTCCTATCGGATTTAACGCTTGTGTTGCAACCGATCATGCCCTTGAAGATTCAAGTTTTTCAAAACTCGGGTTCTTCCCTTTTTATAATTATTTTAAATATTCGGGTTCCGACTCGGGTTTTTCCTTTTTATATATATCCTTTGAAGTTTCGAGTTCCGACTCAGATTTCCTATCGGATTCAACTTTTGTGTTGGAACCGATCGTGCCCTTGAAGATTCAAGTTTTTCAAAACTCGGGTTCTTCCATTTTTATCATTATTTTAAAGATTCGGGTTCTGACTCGGGTTTTTCCTTTTTATATATCGTTTGAAGTTTCGAGTTCTGACTCAGACTTCCTATCAGATTCAACGCTCGTGTTGGAACCGAACGTGCCCTTGAAGATTCGAGTTTTTCAAAACTCGGGTTCTTCCATTTTTATAATTATTTTAAAGATCCGGGTTCCGACTCGGGTTTTTCCTTTTTATATATAGTTTGAAGTTTCGAGTTCCGACTCGGACTTCCTATCGGATTTAACGCGTGAGTTGGAACCGATCGTGCCCTTGAAGATTCGAGTTTTTCAAAAATCTGGTTCTTCCATTTTTATCATTATTTTAAAGACCCGGGTTCCGACTCAGTTTTTTCCTTTTTATATATATCGTTTGAAGTTTCGAGTTCCGACTCAGACTTCCTATCGAATTCAACGCTTGTGTTGGAACCGATCGTGCCCTTGAAGATTCAAGTTTTTCAAAACTCGGGTTCTTCCATTTTTATCATTATTTTAAAGATCCAGGTTTTGACTCGGGTTTTTCCTTTTTATATATCGTTTGAAGTTTCAAGTTCCGACTCAGACTTCCTATCGGATTCAACGCTCGTGTTGGAACCGAACGTGCCCTTGAAGATTCGAGTTTTTCAAAACTCGGGTTCTTCAATTTTTATAATTATTTTAAAGATCCGGGTTCCGACTCGGGTTTTTCCTTTTTTGAAGTTTCAAGTTCCGACTCGGAGTTCCTATCGGATTCAACGCTTGTGTTGGAACCGATCGTGCCCTTGAAGATTCAAGTTTTTCAAAACTCAGGTTCTTCCATTTTTATCATTATTTTAAAGATCCGGGTTCTGACTCGGGTTTTTCCTTTTTATACATCGTTTGAAGTTTCGAGTTCCGACTCGGAGTTCCTATCGGATTCAATGCTTGTGTTGGAAGCGATCGTGCCCTTGAAGATTCGAGTTTTTCAAAACTCGGGTTCTTCCATTTTTATCATTATTTTAAAGACCCGGGTTCCGACTCAGGTTTTTCCTTTTTATATATATCGTTTGAAGTTTAGAGTTCCGACTCAGACTTCCTATCGGATTCAACGCTTGTGTTGAAACCGATCGTGCCCTTGAAGATTCAAGTTTTTCAAAACTCGGGTTCTTCCATTTTTATAATTATTTTAAAGATCCGGGTTCCGACTCGGGTTTTTCCTTTTTATATATCGTTTGAAGTTTCGAGTTCCGACTCAGACTTCCTATCGGATTCAACGCTCGTGTTGGAACCGATCGTGCCCTTGAACATTCGAGTTTTTCAAAACTCGGGTTCTTCTATTTTTATCATTATTTTAAAGATCCGGGTTCCGACTCCGGTTTTTCCATTTTATATATTGTTTGAAGTTATGAGTTCCGACTCAGACATCCTATCGGATTCAACGCTCGTGTTGGAACCGAACGTGCTCGTGAAGATTCGAGTTTTACAAAACTCGGGTTCTTCCATTTTTATAATTATTTTAAAGATCCGGGTTCCGACTCAGGTTTTTCCTTTTTTGAAGTTTCGAGTTCCGGCTCGGAGTTCCAATCGGATTCAACGCTTGTGTTGGAACCGATCATGCCCTTGAAGTTTCAAGTTTTTCAAAACTCGGGTTCTTCCATTTTTATCATTATTTTAAAGAATAGGGTTCCGACTCGGGTTTTTCCTTCTTATATATCGTTTGAAGTTTTGAGTTCTGACTCGGACTTCCTATCGGATTCAACGCTTGTGTTAGAACCGATCGTGCCCTTGAAGATTCAAGTTTTTCAAAACTCGGGTTCTTCCATTTTTATCATTATTTTAAAGACCCGGGTTCCGACTCAGGTTTTTCCTTTTTATATATATCGTTTGAAGTTTCGAGTTCCGACTCAGACTTCCTATCGGATTCAACGCTTGTGTTGAAACCGATCGTGCCCTTGAAGATTCAAGTTTTATAAAACTCGGGTTCTTCCATTTTTTTCATTATTTTAAAGATCCGGTTTCTGACTCGAGTTTTTCCTTTTTATATATCGTTTGAAGTTTCGAGTTCCGACTCAGAATTCCTATGGGATTCAACGCTCATGTTGGAACCGAACGTGCCCTTGAAGATTCGAGTTTTTCAAAACTCGGGTTCTCTCATTTTTATAATTATTTTAAAGATCCGGGTTCTGACTCAGGTTTTTCTTTTTTATATATCGTTTGAAGTTTCGAGTTCCGACTCAGACTTCCTATCGGATTCAACACTTGTGTTGGAACCGATCGTGCCCTTGAAGATTTGAGTTTTTCAAAACTCGATTTCTTCCATTTTTATCATTATTTTAAAGATCCGAGTTCTGACCCGGGTTTTTCCATTTTATGTATCGTTTGAAGTTTCGAGTTCCGACTCGGACTTCCTATCAAATTCAACGCTCGTGTTGGAACCGATCGTTCCCTTGAAGATTCGAGTTTTTCAAAACTTGGGTTCTTCCATTTTTATCATTATTTTAAAGATCTGGGTTCTGACTCGGGTTTTTCCTTTTTATATATCGTTTGAAGTTTCGAGTTCCGACTTAGACTTCCTATCGGATTCAACGCTCGTGTTGGAACCGAACGTGCCCTTGAAGATTCGAGTTTTTCAAAACACGGGTTCTTCCATTTTTATAATTATTTTAAAGATTCGGGTTCCGACTCGGGTTTTTCCTTTTTTGAAGTTTCGAGTTCCGACTCGGAGTTCCTATCGGATTCAACGCTTCTGTTGGAACCGATGGTGCCCTTGAAGATTCAAGTTTTTCAAAACTCGGGTTCTTCCATTTTTATCATTATTTTAAAGATTCGGGTTCCGACTCGGGTTTTTCCATTTTATATATCGCTTGAAGTTTCGAGTTCCGACTCGGACTTCCTATCGGATTCAACACTCGTGTTGGAACCGAACGTGCCCTTGAAGATTCGAGTTTTTCAAAACTCATGTTTTTCCATTTTATATATCGTTTGAAGTTTTGAGTTCCGACTCAGACTTCCTATCGGATTGAACGCTCTTGTTGGAACTGAAGGTGCCCTTGAAGATTCGAGTTTTTCAAAACTCGGGTTCTTCCATTTTTATAATTATTTTAAAGATCCGGGTTCCGACTCGGGTTTTTCCTTTTTTGAAGTTTCGAGTTCCCACTTAGAGTTCCTATCGGATTCAACGCTTGTGTTGGAACCGATCATGCCCTTGAAGATTCAAGTTTTTCAAAACTCGGGTTCTTCCATTTTTATCATTATTTTAAATATTCGGGTTCCGACTCGGGTTTTTCCTTTTTATATATATCATTTGAAGTTTCGAGTTCCGACTCAGATTTCCTATCGGATTCAACGCTTGTATTGGAACCGATCGTGCCCTTGAAGATTCAAGTTTTTCAATACTCGGGTTCTTCCATTTTTATCATTATTTTAAAGATCCGGGTTCTGACTCGGGTTTTTCTTTTTTATATATCGTTTGAAGTTTTGAGTTCTAACTCAGACTTCCTGTCAGATTCAACGCTCGTGTTGGAACCGAACGTGCCCTCGAAGATTCGAGTTTTTCAAAACTTGGGTTCTTCCATTTTTATAATTATTTTAAAGATCCGGGTTCCGACTCGGGTTTTTCCTTTTTTGAAGTTTCGAGTTCCGAGTCGAAGTTCGTATCGAATTCAACACTTCTGTTGGAACCGATCGTGCCCTTGAAGATTCAAGTTTTTCAAAACTCGGGTTCTTCCATTTTTATCATTATTTTAAAGATTTGGGTTCTGACTCGGGTTTTTCATTTTTATATATCGTTTGAAGTTTCTAGCTCCGACTCGGACTTCCTATCGGATTCAACGCTTGTGTTGGAACCGATCGTGCCCTTGAAGATTCGAGTTTTTCAAAACTCGATTTCTTCCATTTTTATCATTATTTTAAAGATCCGGGTTCCGACCCGGGTTTTTCCATTTTATATATCGTTTGAAGTTTCGAGTTCCGACTCGGACTTCCTATCGGATTCATCGCTCGTGTTGGAACCGATCGTGCCCTTGAAGATTCGAGTTTTTCAAAACTTGGGTTCTTCCATTTTTATCATTATTTTAAAGATCCGGGTTCCGACTCGGGTTTTTCCTTTTTATATATCGTTTGAAGTTTCGAGTTCCGACTCGGACTTCATATCGGATTCAACGCTCGTGTTGGAACCGATCGTGCCCTTGAAGATTCGAGTTTTTCAAAACTCGGGTTCTTCCATTTTTATAATTATTTTAAAGATCCGGGTTTCGACTCGGGTTTTTCCATTTTATAGATCGTTTGAAGTTTTGAGTTCCGACTCAGACTTCCTATCGGATTGAACGCTCTTTTTGGAACTGAACGTGCCGTTCAAGATTCGAGTTTTTCAAAACTCGGGTTCTTCCATTTTTATAATTATTTTAAAGATCCGGGTTCCGACTCGGGTTTTCCTTTTTTGAAGTTTCGAGTTCCGACTCGGAGTTCCTATCGGATTCAACGCTTCTGTTGGAACCGATCGTGCCCTTGAAGATTCAAGTTTTTCAAAACTCGGGTTCTTCCATTTTTATCATTATTTTAAAGATTCGGGTTCTGACTCGGGTTTTTCCTTTTTATATATCGTTTGAAGTTTCGAGTTCCGACTCGGACTTGCTATCGGATTCAACGCTTGTGTTGGAACCGATCGTGCCTTTGAAGATTCGAGTTTTTCGAAACTCGATTTCTTCCATTTTTATCATTATTTTAAAGATTCGGGTTCCGACCCGGGTTTTTCCATTTTATATATCGTTTGATGTTTCGAGTTCGGACTCGGACTTCCTATCGGATTCAACGCTCGTGTTGGAACTGATCGTGCCCTTGAAGATTCGAGTTTTTCAAAACTCGGGTTCTTCCATTTTTATCATTATTTTAAAGATCCGGGTTCCGACTCGGGTTTTTCCTTTTTATATATCGTTTGAAGTTTCGAGTTCCGACTTGGACTTGCTATCGATTCAACGCTCGTGTTGGAACCGATCGTGCCCTTGAACATTCGAGTTTTTCAAAACTCGGGTTCTTCCATTTTTATCATTATTTTAAAGATCCGGGTTCCGACTCGGGTTTTTCTATTTTATATATCGTTTGAAGTTTTGACTTCCGACTCGGACTTCCTATCGGATTCAACGCTCGTGTTGGAACCGAACGTGCCCTTGAAGATTCGAGTTTTTCAAAACTCGGGTTGTTCCATTTTTATAATTATTTTAAAGATCCGGGTTCCGACTCGGGTTTTTCCTTTTTATATATCGTTTGAAGTTTCGAGTTCCGACTCGGACTTCATATCGGATTCAACGCTCGTGTTGGAACCGATCGTGCCCTTGAAGATTCGAGTTTTTCAAAACTCGGGTTCTTCCATTTTTATAATTATTTTAAAGATTCGGGTTTCGACTCGGGTTTTTCCATTTTATAGATCGTTTGAAGTTTTGAGTTCCGACTCAGACTTCCTATCGGATTCAACGCTCGTGTTGGAACCGAACGTGCCCTTGAAGATTCGAGTTTTTCAAAACTCGGGTTTTTCCATTTTATATATTGTTTTAAGTTTTGAGTTCCAACTCAGACTTCCTATCGGATTGAATGCTCTTTTTGGAACTGAACGTGCCCTTGAAGATTCTAGTTTTTCAAAACTCGGGTTCTTCCATTTTTATAATTATTTTAAAGATCCGGGTTCCGACTCGGGTTTTCCTTTTTTGAAGTTTCGAGTTCCGGCTCGGAGTTCCTATCGGATTCAACGAATCTGTTGGAACCGATGTTGCCCTTGAAGATTCAAGTTTTTCAAAACTCGGGTTCTTCCATTTTTATCATTATTTTAAAGATTCGGGTTCTGAATCGGGTTTTTCCTTTTTATATATCGTTTGAAGTTTCGAGTTCCGACTCGGACTTCCTATCGGATTCAACGCTTGTGTTGGAACCGATCGTGCCTTTGAAGATTCGAGTTTTTCGAAACTCGATTTCTTCCATTTTTATCATTATTTTAAAGATTCGGGTTCCGACCCGGGTTTTTCCATTTTATATATCGTTTGATGTTTCGAGTTCCGACTCGCACTTTCTATCGGATTCAACGCTCGTGTTGGAACCGATCGTGCCCTTGAAGATTCGAGTTTTCAAAACTCGGGTTCTTCCATTTTTATCATTATTTTAAAGATCCGGGTTCCCACTCAGGTTTTTTCTTTTTATATATCGTTTGAAGTTTCGAGTTTCGACTCGGACTTCCTATCGGATTCAACGCTCGTGTTGGAACCGATCGTGCCCTTGAAGATTCAAGTTTTTCAAAACTCGGGTTCTTCCATTTTTATCATTATTTGAAAGATCTGGGTTCCGACTCGGGTTTTTCATTTTTATATATCGTTTGAAATTTTGAGTTCCGACTCGGACTTCCTATCGGATTCAACGCTCGTGTTGGAACTGAACGTGCCCTTGAAGATTCGAGTCTTTCAAAACTCGAATTTTTCCATTTTATATATCGTTTGAAGTTTTGAGTTCCGACTCAGACTTCCTATCGGATTGAACGCTCTTGTTGGAACTGAACGTGCCCTTGAAGATTCGAGTTTTTCAAAACTCGGGTTCTTCCATTTTTTATAATTATTTTAAAGATTCGGGTTCCGACTCGGGTTTTTCCTTTTTTGAAGTTTCGAGTTCCGACTTAGAGTTCCTATCGGATTCAACGCTTGTGTTGGAATCGATCATGCCCTTGAAGTTTCAAGTTTTTCAAAACTCGGGTTCTACCATTTTTATCATTATTTTAAAGATCCGGGTTCTGACTCGGGTTTTTCCTTTTTATATATTGTTTGAAGTTTCGAGTTCCGACTCGGACTTCCTATCGGATTCAACGCTTGAGTTGGAACCGATCGTGCCCTTGAAGATTCGAGTTTTTCGAAATTCGGGTTCTTCCATTTTTATCATTATTTTAAAGACCCGGGTTCCGACTCAGGTTTTTCCTTTTTATATATATCATTTGAAGTTTCGAGTTCCGACTCACACTTCCTATCGAATTCAATGCTTGTGTTGGAACCGATCGTGCCCTTGAAGATTCAAGTTTTTCAAAACTCGGGTTCTTCCATTTTTATCATTATTTTAAAGATCCGGGTTCTGACTCGGGTTTTTCCTTTTTATATATCGTTTGAAGTTTCAAGTTCCGACTCAGACTTCCTATCGGATTCAACGCTCGTGTTGGAACCGAACGTGCCCTTGAAGATTCGAGTTTTTCAAAACTCGGGTTCTTCCATTTTTATAATTATTTTAAAGATCCGGGTTCCGACTCAGGTTTTTCCTTTTTTGAGGTTTCGAGTTCTGGCTCGGAGTTCCTATCGGATTCAACGCTTGTGTTGGAACCGATCATGCCCTTGAAGATTCAAGTTTTTCAAAACTCGGGTTCTTCCATTTTTATCATTATTTTAAAGATCCGGGTTCTCACTTGGGTTTTTCCTTTTTATATATCGTTTGAAGTTTCGAGTTCCGACTCGAACTTCCTGTCAAATTCAATGCTTGTGTTGGAACCGATCGTGCCCTTGAAGATTCGAGTTTTTCAAAACTCGATTTCTTCCATTTTTATCATTATTTTAAAGATTCGGGTTCCGACCCGGGTTTTTCCATTTTATATATCGTTTGAAGTTTCGAGTTCCGACTCGGACTTCCTATCGGATTCAACGCTCGTGTTGGAACCGATCGTGCCCTTGAATATTCAAGTTTTTCAAAACTCGGGTTCTTCCATTTTTATCATTATTTTAAAGATCCGGGTTCCGACTCGGGTTTTTCCTTTTTTGAAGTTTCGAGTTCCAACTCGGAGTTCCTATCGGATTCAACGCTGGTGTTGAAACCGATCGTGCCCTTGAAGATTCGAGTTTTTCAAAACTCGGTATCTTCCATTTTTATCATTATTTTAAAGATCCGGGTTCTCACTTGGGTTTTTCCTTTTTATATATCGTTTGAAGTTTCGAGTTCCGACTCGGACTTCCTGTCAGATTCAATGCTTGTGTTGGAACCGATCGTGCCCATGAAGATTCGAGTTTTTCAAAACTCTATTTCTTCCATTTTTATCATTATTTTAAAGATCCGGGTTCCGACCCGGGTTTTTCCATTTTATATATCGTTTGAAGTTTTGAGTTCCGACTCAGACTTCCTATCAGATTCAACGCTCATGTTGGAACCGATCGTGCCCTTGAAGATTCAAGTTTTTCACAACTCGGGTTCTTCCATTTTTATCATTATTTTAAAGATCCGGGTTCCGACTCGGGTTTTTCCTTTTTATATATCGTTTGAAGCTTCGAGTTCCGACTCGGACTTGCTATCGGATTCAACGCTCGTGTTGGAACCGATCGTGCCGTTGAACATTCGAGTTTTTCAAAACTCGGGTTCTTCCATTTTTATCATTATTTTAAAGATCCGGGTTCCGACTCGGGTTTTTCTATTTTATATATCGTTTGAAGTTTTGAGTTCCGACTCAGACTTCCTATCGGATTCAACGTTCGTGTTGGAACCGAACGTGCCCTTGAAGATTCGAGTTTTTCAAAACTCAGGTTCTTCCATTTTTATAATTATTTTAAAGATCCGGGTTCCGACTCAGGTTTTTCCTTTTTTGAAGTTTCGAGTTCCGACTTGGAGTTCCTATCGGATTCAACGCTTGTGTTGGAACCGATCATGCCCTTGAAGAATCAAGTTTTTCAAAACTCGGGTTCTTCCATTTTTATCATTATTTTAAAGAATCGGGTTCCGACTCGGGTTTTTCCTTTTTATATATCGTTTGAAGTTTTGAGTTCTGACTCGGACTTCCTATCGGATTCAACGCTTGTGTTGGAACTGATCGTGCCCTTGAAGATTCAAGTTTTTCAAAACTCGGCTTCTTCCATTTTTATCATTATTTTAAAGACCCGGGTTCCGACTCAGGTTTTTCCTTTTTATATATATCGTTTGAAGTTTCGAGTTCCGACTCAGACTTCCTATCGGATTCAATGCTTGTGTTGGAACCGATCGTGCCCATGAAGATTCAAGTTTTTCAAAACTCGGGTTCTTCCATTTTTATCATTATTTTAAAGATTCGGGTTCTGACTCGGGTTTTTCCTTTTTATATATCGTTTGAAGTTTCGAGTTCCGACTCGGACTTGCTATCGGATTCAACGCTTGTGTTGGAACCGATCGTGCCTTTGAAGATTCGAGTTTTTCGAAACTCGATTTCTTCCATTTTTATCATTATTTTAAAGATTCGGGTTCCGACCCGGGTTTTTCCATTTTATATATCGTTTGATGTTTCGAGTTCCGACTCGGACTTCCTATCGGATTCAACGCTCGTGTTGGAACTGATCGTGCCCTTGAAGATTCGAGTTTTTCAAAACTCGGGTTCTTCCATTTTTATCATTATTTTAAAAATCCAGGTTCCGACTCAGGTTTTTTCTTTTTATATATCGTTTGAAGTTTCGAGTTTCGACTCGGACTTCCTATCGGATTCAACGCTAGTGTTGGAACCGATCGTGCCCTTGAAGATTCAAGTTTTTCAAAACTCGGGTTCTTCCATTTTTATAATTATTTTAAAGATCCGGGTTCCGACTCGGGTTTTTCCATTTTATATATCGTTTGAAGTTTTGAGTTCCGACTCAGACTTCCTATCGGATTCAACGCTCGTGTTGGAACTGAACGTGCCCTTGAAGATTCGAGTCTTTCAAAACTCGGGTTTTTCCATTTTATATATCGTTTGAAGTTTTGAGTTCCGACTCAGACTTCCTATCGGATTGGACGCTCTTGTTGGAACTGAACGTGCCCTTGAAGATTCGAGTTTTTCAAAACTCGGGTTCTTCCATTTTTATAATTATTTTAAAGATCCGGGTTCCGACTAGGGTTTTTCCTTTTTTGAAGTTTCGAGTTCCGACTCGGAGTTCCTATCGGAGTCAACGCTTCTGTTAGAACCGATCGTGCCCTTGAAGATTCAAGTTTTTCAAAACTCGGGTTCTTCCATTTTTATCATTATTTTAAATATTCGGGTTCTGACTCGGGTTTTTCCTTTTTATATATCATTTGAAGTTTCGAGTTCCGACTCGGACTTCCTATCGGATTCAACGCCTGTCTTGGAACCGTTCGTGCCCTTGAAGATTCGAGTTTTTCAAAATTCGGGTTCTTCCATTTTTATCATTATTTTAAAGACCCGGGTTCTGACTCAGGTTTTTCCTTTTTATATATATCATTTGAAGTTTCGAGTTCCGACTCACACTTCCTATCGAATTCAATGCTTGTGTTGGAACCGATCGTGCCCTTGAAGATTCAAGTTTTTCAAAACTCGGGTTCTTCCATTTTTATCATTATTTTAAAGATCCGTGTTCTGACTCGGGTTTTTCCTTTTTATATATCGTTTGAAGTTTCAAGTTTCGACTCAGACTTCCTATCGGATTCAACGCTCATGTTGGAACCGAACGTGCCCTTGAAGATTCGAGTTTTTCAAAACTCGGGTTCTTCCATTTTTATAATTATTTTAAAGATCCGGGTTCCGACTCAGGTTTTTCCTTTTTTGAGGTTTCGAGTTCCGACTCGGAGTTCCTATCGGATTCGACGCTTGTGTTGGAACCGATCATGCCCTTGAAGATTCAAGTTTTACAAAACTCGGGTTCTTCCATTTTTATCATTATTTTAAAGATCCGGGTTCTCACTTGGGTTTTTCCTTTTTATATATCGTTTGAAGTTTCGAGTTCCGATTCGGACTTCCTATCAGATTCAATGCTTGTGTGGGAACCGATCGTGCCCTTGAAGATTCAAGTTTTTTATCATTATTTTAAAGATCCGGGTTCCGACCCGGGTTTTTCCATTTTATATATCGTTTGAAGTTTTGAGTTCCGACTCAGACTTCCTATCAGATTCAACGCTCATGTTGGAACCGATCGTGCCCTTGAAGATTCAAGTTTTTCACAACTCGGGTTCTTCCATTTTTATCATTATTTTAAAGATCCGGGTTCCGACTCAGGTTTTTCCTTTTTATATATGGTTTGAAGCTTCGAGTTCCGACTCGGACTTGCTATCGGATTCAACGCTCGTGTTGGAACCGATCGTGCCGTTGAACATTCGAGTTTTTCAAAACTCGGGTTCTTCCATTTTTATCATTATTTTAAAGATCCGGGTTCCGACTCGGGTTTTTCTATTTTATATATCGTTTGAAGTTTTGAGTTCCGACTCAGACTTCCTATCGGATTCAACGTTCGTGTTGGAACCGAACGTGCCCTTGAAGATTCGAGTTTTTCAAAACTCAGGTTCTTCCATTTTTATAATTATTTTAAAGATCCGGGTTCCGACTCAGGTTTTTCCTTTTTTGAAGTTTCGAGTTCCGACTCGGAGTTCCTATCGGATTCAACGCTTGTGTTGGAACCGATCATGCCCTTGAAGAATCAAGTTTTTCAAAACTCGGGTTCTTCCATTTTTATCATTATTTTAAAGAATCGGGTTCCGACTCGGGTTTTTCCTTTTTATATATCGTTTGAAGTTTTGAGTTCTGACTCGGACTTCCTATCGGATTCAACGCTTGTGTTGGAACTGATCGTGCCCTTGAAGATTCAAGTTTTTCAAAACTCGGCTTCTTCCATTTTTATCATTATTTTAAAGACCCGGGTTCCGACTCAGGTTTTTCCTTTTTATATATATCGTTTGAAGTTTCGAGTTCCGACTCAGACTTCCTATCGGATTCAACGCTTGTGTTGGAACCAATCGTGCCCTTGAAGATTCAAGTTTTTCAAAACTCGGGTTCTTCCATTTTTATCATTATTTTAAAGATTCGGGTTCTGACTCGGGTTTTTCCTTTTTATATATCGTTTGAAGTTTCGAGTTCCGACTCGGACTTGCTATCGGATTCAACGCTTGTGTTGGAACCGATCGTGCCTTTGAAGATTCGAGTTTTTCGAAACTCGATTTCTTCCATTTTTATCATTATTTTAAAGATTCGGGTTCCGACCCGGGTTTTTCCATTTTATATATCGTTTGATGTTTCGAGTTCCGACTCGGACTTTCTATCGGATTCAACGCTCGTGTTGGAACCGATCGTGCCCTTGAAGATTCGAGTTTTCAAAACTCGGGTTCTTCCATTTTTATCATTATTTTAAAGATCCGGGTTCCGACTCAGGTTTTTTCTTTTTATATATCGTTTGAAGTTTCGAGTTTCGACTCGGACTTCCTATCGGATTCAACGCTCGTGTTGGAACCGATCGTGCCCTTGAAGATTCAAGTTTTTCAAAACTCGGGTTCTTCCATTTTTATCATTATTTGAAAGATCTGGGTTCCGACTCGGGTTTTTCATTTTTATATATCGTTTGAAATTTTGAGTTCCGACTCGGACTTCCTATCGGATTCAACGCTCGTGTTGGAACTGAACGTTCCCTTGAAGATTCGAGTCTTTCAAAACTCGAATTTTTCCATTTTATATATCGTTTGAAGTTTTGAGTTCCGACTCAGACTTCCTATCGGATTGAACGCTCTTGTTGGAACTGAACGTGCCCTTGAAGATTCGAGTTTTTCAAAACTCGGGTTCTTCCATTTTTTATAATTATTTTAAAGATTCGGGTTCCGACTCGGGTTTTTCCTTTTTTGAAGTTTCGAGTTCCGACTTAGAGTTCCTATCGGATTCAACGCTTGTGTTGGAATCGATCATGCCCTTAAAGTTTCAAGTTTTTCAAAACTCGGGTTCTACCATTTTTATCATTATTTTAAAGATCCGGGTTCTGACTCGGGTTTTTCCTTTTTATATATTGTTTGAAGTTTCGAGTTCCGACTCGGACTTCCTATCGGATTCAACGCTTGAGTTGGAACCGATCGTGCCCTTGAAGATTCGAGTTTTTCAAAATTCGGGTTCTTCCATTTTTATCATTATTTTAAAGACCCGGGTT
The DNA here is from genome assembly GCF_984573655.1 of Nuphar pumila. Classification (NCBI taxonomy): domain Eukaryota; kingdom Viridiplantae; phylum Streptophyta; class Magnoliopsida; order Nymphaeales; family Nymphaeaceae; genus Nuphar; species Nuphar pumila. Next base: position 48,232,212 of record NC_143257.1, on the reverse strand, counting down.
CCGACTCAGGTTTTTCCTTTTTATATATATCATTTGAAGTTTCGAGTTCCGACTCACACTTCCTATAGAATTCAATGCTTGTGTTGGAACCGATCGTGCCCTTGAAGATTCAAGTTTTTCAAAACTCGGGTTCTTCCATTTTTATCATTATTTTAAAGATCCGGGTTCTGACTCGGGTTTTTCCTTTTTATATATCGTTTGAAGTTTCAAGTTCCGACTCAGACTTCCTATCGGATTCAACGCTCGTGTTGGAACCGAACGTGCCCTTGAAGATTCGAGTTTTTCAAAACTCGGGTTCTTCCATTTTTATAATTATTTTAAAGATCCGGGTTCCGACTCAGGTTTTTCCTTTTTTGAGGTTTCGAGTTCCGGCTCGGAGTTCCTATCGGATTCAACGCTTGTGTTGGAACCGATCATGCCCTTGAAGATTCAAGTTTTTCAAAACTCGGGTTCTTCCATTTTTATCATTATTTTAAAGATCCGGGTTCTCACTTGGGTTTTTCCTTTTTATATATCGTTTGAAGTTTCGAGTTCCGACTCGAACTTCCTGTCAAATTCAATGCTTGTGTTGGAACCGATCGTGCCCTTGAAGATTCGAGTTTTTCAAAACTCGATTTCTTCTATTTTTATCATTATTTTAAAGATCCGGGTTCCGACCCGGGTTTTTCCATTTTATATATCGTTTGAAGTTTCGAGTTCCGACTCGGACTTCCTATCGGATTCAACGCTCGTGTTGGAACCGATCGTGCCCTTGAATATTCAAGTTTTTCAAAACTCGGGTTCTTCCATTTTTATCATTATTTTAAAGATCCGGGTTCCGACTCGGGTTTTTCCTTTTTTGAAGTTTCGAGTTCCAACTCGGAGTTCCTATCGGATTCAACGCTGGTGTTGAAACCGATCGTGCCCTTGAAGATTCGAGTTTTTCAAAACTCGGTATCTTCCATTTTTATCATTATTTTAAAGATCCGGGTTCTCACTTGGGTTTTTCCTTTTTATATATCGTTTGAAGTTTCGAGTTCCGACTCGGACTTCCTGTCAGATTCAATGCTTGTGTTGGAACCGATCGTGCCCATGAAGATTCGAGTTTTTCAAAACTCTATTTCTTCCATTTTTATCATTATTTTAAAGATCCGGGTTCCGACCCGGGTTTTTCCATTTTATATATCGTTTGAAGTTTTGAGTTCCGACTCAGACTTCCTATCAGATTCAACGCTCATGTTGGAACCGATCGTGCCCTTGAAGATTCAAGTTTTTCACAACTCGGGTTCTTCCATTTTTATCATTATTTTAAAGATCCGGGTTCCGACTCGGGTTTTTCCTTTTTATATATCGTTTGAAGCTTCGAGTTCCGACTCGGACTTGCTATCGGATTCAACGCTCGTGTTGGAACCGATCGTGCCGTTGAACATTCGAGTTTTTCAAAACTCGGGTTCTTCCATTTTTATCATTATTTTAAAGATCCGGGTTCCGACTCGGGTTTTTCTATTTTATATATCGTTTGAAGTTTTGAGTTCCGACTCAGACTTCCTATCGGATTCAACGTTCGTGTTGGAACCGAACGTGCCCTTGAAGATTCGAGTTTTTCAAAACTCAGGTTCTTCCATTTTTATAATTATTTTAAAGATCCGGGTTCCGACTCAGGTTTTTCCTTTTTTGAAGTTTCGAGTTCCGACTCGGAGTTCCTATCGGATTCAACGCTTGTGTTGGAACCGATCATGCCCTTGAAGAATCAAGTTTTTCAAAACTCGGGTTCTTCCATTTTTATCATTATTTTAAAGAATCGGGTTCCGACTCGGGTTTTTCCTTTTTATATATCGTTTGAAGTTTTGAGTTCTGACTCGGACTTCCTATCGGATTCAACGCTTGTGTTGGAACTGATCGTGCCCTTGAAGATTCAAGTTTTTCAAAACTCGGCTTCTTCCATTTTTATCATTATTTTAAAGACCCGGGTTCCGACTCAGGTTTTTCCTTTTTATATATATCGTTTGAAGTTTCGAGTTCCGACTCAGACTTCCTATCGGATTCAACGCTTGTGTTGGAACCGATCGTGCCCTTGAAGATTCAAGTTTTTCAAAACTCGGGTTCTTCCATTTTTATCATTATTTTAAAGATTCGGGTTCTGACTCGGGTTTTTCCTTTTTATATATCGTTTGAAGTTTCGAGTTCCGACTCGGACTTGCTATCGGATTCAACGCTTGTGTTGGAACCGATCGTGCCTTTGAAGATTCGAGTTTTTCGAAACTCGATTTCTTCCATTTTTATCATTATTTTAAAGATTCGGGTTCCGACCCGGGTTTTTCCATTTTATATATCGTTTGATGTTTCGAGTTCCGACTCGGACTTCCTATCGGATTCAACGCTCGTGTTGGAACTGATCGTGCCCATGAAGATTCGAGTTTTTCAAAACTCGGGTTCTTCCATTTTTATCATTATTTTAAAAATCCAGGTTCCGACTCAGGTTTTTTCTTTTTATATATCGTTTGAAGTTTCGAGTTTCGACTCGGACTTCCTATCGGATTCAACGCTAGTGTTGGAACCGATCGTGCCCTTGAAGATTCAAGTTTTTCAAAACTCGGGTTCTTCCATTTTTATAATTATTTTAAAGATCCGGGTTCCGACTCGGGTTTTTCCATTTTATATATCGTTTGAAGTTTTGAGTTCCGACTCAGACTTCCTATCGGATTCAACGCTCGTGTTGGAACTGAACGTGCCCTTGAAGATTCGAGTCTTTCAAAACTCGGGTTTTTCCATTTTATATATCGTTTGAAGTTTTGAGTTCCGACTCAGACTTCCTATCGGATTGAACGCTCTTGTTGGAACTGAACGTGCCCTTGAAGATTCGAGTTTTTCAAAACTCGGGTTCTTCCATTTTTATAATTATTTTAAAGATTCGGGTTCCGACTAGGGTTTTTCCTTTTTTGAAGTTTCGAGTTCCGACTCGGAGTTCCTATCGGAGTCAACGCTTCTGTTAGAACCGATCGTGCCCTTGAAGATTCAAGTTTTTCAAAACTCGGGTTCTTCCATTTTTATCATTATTTTAAATATTCGGGTTCTGACTCGGGTTTTTCCTTTTTATATATCATTTGAAGTTTCGAGTTCCGACTCGGACTTCCTATCGGATTCAACGCTTGTCTTGGAACCGTTCGTGCCCTTGAAGATTCGAGTTTTTCAAAATTCGGGTTCTTCCATTTTTATCATTATTTTAAAGACCCGGGTTCCGACTCAGGTTTTTCCTTTTTATATATATCATTTGAAGTTTCGAGTTCCGACTCACACTTCCTATCGAATTCAATGCTTGTGTTGGAACCGATCGTGCCCTTGAAGATTCAAGTTTTTCAAAACTCGGGTTCTTCCATTTTTATCATTATTTTAAAGATCCGGGTTCTGACTCGGGTTTTTCCTTTTTATATATCGTTTGAAGTTTCAAGTTTCGACTCAGACTTCCTATCGGATTCAACGCTCGTGTTGGAACCGAACGTGCCCTTGAAGATTCGAGTTTTTCAAAACTCGGGTTCTTCCATTTTTATAATTATTTTAAAGATCCGGGTTCCGACTCAGGTTTTTCCTTTTTTGAGGTTTCGAGTTCCGACTCGGAGTTCCTATCGGATTCGACGCTTGTGTTGGAACCGATCATGCCCTTGAAGATTCAAGTTTTACAAAACTCGGGTTCTTCCATTTTTATCATTATTTTAAAGATCCGGGTTCTCACTTGGGTTTTTCCTTTTTATATATCGTTTGAAGTTTCGAGTTCCGATTCGGACTTCCTATCAGATTCAATGCTTGTGTGGGAACCGATCGTGCCCTTGAAGATTCGAGTTTTTTATCATTATTTTAAAGATCCGGGTTCCGACCCGGGTTTTTCCATTTTATATATCGTTTGAAGTTTTGAGTTCCGACTCAGACTTCCTATCAGATTCAACGCTCATGTTGGAACCGATCGTGCCCTTGAAGATTCAAGTTTTTCACAACTCGGGTTCTTCCATTTTTATCATTATTTTAAAGATCCGGGTTCCGACTCGGGTTTTTCCTTTTTATATATCGTTTGAAGCTTCGAGTTCCGACTCGGACTTGCTATCGGATTCAACGCTCGTGTTGGAACCGATCGTGCCGTTGAACATTCGAGTTTTTCAAAACTCGGGTTCTTCCATTTTTATCATTATTTTAAAGATCCGGGTTCCGACTCGGGTTTTTCTATTTTATATATCGTTTGAAGTTTTGAGTTCCGACTCAGACTTCCTATCGGATTCAACGTTCGTGTTGGAACCGAACGTGCCCTTGAAGATTCGAGTTTTTCAAAACTCAGGTTCTTCCATTTTTATAATTATTTTAAAGATCCGGGTTCCGACTCAGGTTTTTCCTTTTTTGAAGTTTCGAGTTCCGACTCGGAGTTCCTATCGGATTCAACGCTTGTGTTGGAACCGATCATGCCCTTGAAGAATCAAGTTTTTCAAAACTCGGGTTCTTCCATTTTTATCATTATTTTAAGGAATCGGGTTCCGACTCGGGTTTTTCCTTTTTATATATCGTTTGAAGTTTTGAGTTCTGACTCGGACTTCCTATCGGATTCAACGCTTGTGTTGGAACTGATCGTGCCCTTGAAGATTCAAGTTTTTCAAAACTCGGCTTCTTCCATTTTTATCATTATTTTAAAGACCCGGGTTCCGACTCAGGTTTTTCCTTTTTATATATATCGTTTGAAGTTTCGAGTTCCGACTCAGACTTCCTATCGGATTCAACGCTTGTGTTGGAACCGATCGTGCCCTTGAAGATTCAAGTTTTTCAAAACTCGGGTTCTTCCATTTTTATCATTATTTTAAAGATTCGGGTTCTGACTCGGGTTTTTCCTTTTTATATATCGTTTGAAGTTTCGAGTTCCGACTCGGACTTGCTATCGGATTCAACGCTTGTGTTGGAACCGATCGTGCCTTTGAAGATTCGAGTTTTTCGAAACTCGATTTCTTCCATTTTTATCATTATTTTAAAGATTCGGGTTCCGACCCGGGTTTTTCCATTTTATATATCGTTTGATGTTTCGAGTTCCGACTCGGACTTCCTATCGGATTCAACGCTCGTGTTGGAACTGATCGTGCCCTTGAAGATTCGAGTTTTTCAAAACTCGGGTTCTTCCATTTTTATCATTATTTTAAAAATCCAGGTTCCGACTCAGGTTTTTTCTTTTTATATATCGTTTGAAGTTTCGAGTTTCGACTCGGACTTCCTATCGGATTCAACGCTAGTGTTGGAACCGATCGTGCCCTTGAAGATTCAAGTTTTTCAAAACTCGGGTTCTTCCATTTTTATAATTATTTTAAAGATCCGGGTTCCGACTCGGGTTTTTCCATTTTATATATCGTTTGAAGTTTTGAGTTCCGACTCAGACTTCCTATCGGATTCAACGCTCGTGTTGGAACTGAACGTGCCCTTGAAGATTCGAGTCTTTCAAAACTCGGGTTTTTCCATTTTATATATCGTTTGAAGTTTTGAGTTCCGACTCAGACTTCCTATCGGATTGAACGCTCTTGTTGGAACTGAACGTGCCCTTGAAGATTCGAGTTTTTCAAAACTCGGGTTCTTCCATTTTTATAATTATTTTAAAGATCCGGGTTCCGACTAGGGTTTTTCCTTTTTTGAAGTTTCGAGTTCCGACTCGGAGTTCCTATCGGAGTCAACGCTTCTGTTAGAACCGATCGTGCCCTTGAAGATTCAAGTTTTTCAAAACTCGGGTTCTTCCATTTTTATCATTATTTTAAATATTCGGGTTCTGACTCGGGTTTTTCCTTTTTATATATCATTTGAAGTTTCGAGTTCCGACTCGGACTTCCTATCGGATTCAACGCTTGTCTTGGAACCGTTCGTACCCTTGAAGATTCGAGTTTTTCAAAATTCGGGTTCTTCCATTTTTATCATTATTTTAAAGACCCGGGTTCCGACTCAGGTTTTTCCTTTTTATATATATCATTTGAAGTTTCGAGTTCCGACTCACACTTACTATCGAATTCAATGCTTGTGTTGGAACCGATCGTGCCCTTGAAGATTCAAGTTTTTCAAAACTCGGGTTCTTCCATTTTTATCATTATTTTAAAGATCCGGGTTCTGACTCGGGTTTTTCCTTTTTATATATCGTTTGAAGTTTCGAGTTCCGACTCGGACTTCATATCGGATTCAACGCTCGTGTTGGAACCGATCGTGCCCTTGAAGATTCGAGTTTTTCAAAACTCGGGTTCTTCCATTTTTATAATTATTTTAAAGATTCGGGTTTCGACTCGGGTTTTTCCATTTTATAGATCGTTTGAAGTTTTGAGTTCCGACTCAGACTTCCTATCGGATTCAACGCTCGTGTTGGAACCGAACGTGCCCTTGAAGATTCGAGTTTTTCAAAACTCGGGTTTTTCCATTTTATATATCGTTTGAAGTTTTGAGTTCCAACTCAGACTTCCTATCGGATTGAACGCTCTTTTTGGAACTGAACGTGCCCTTGAAGATTCTAGTTTTTCAAAACTCGGGTTCTTCCATTTTTATAATTATTTTAAAGATCCGGGTTCCGACTCGGGTTTTCCTTTTTTGAAGTTTCGAGTTCCGGCTCGGAGTTCCTATCGGATTCAACGCTTCTGTTGGAACCGATCGTGCCCTTGAAGATTCAAGTTTTTCAAAACTCGGGTTCTTCCATTTTTATCATTATTTTAAAGATTCGGGTTCTGACTCGGGTTTTTCCTTTTTATATATCGTTTGAAGTTTCGAGTTCCGACTCGGACTTCCTATCGGATTCAACGCTTGTGTTGGAACCGATCGTGCCTTTGAAGATTCGAGTTTTTCGAAACTCGATTTCTTCCATTTTTATCATTATTTTAAAGATTCGGGTTCCGACCCGGGTTTTTCCATTTTATATATCGTTTGATGTTTCGAGTTCCGACTCGGACTTTCTATCGGATTCAACGCTCGTGTTGGAACCGATCGTGCCCTTGAAGATTCGAGTTTTCAAAACTCGGGTTCTTCCATTTTTATCATTATTTTAAAGATCCGGGTTCCGACTCAGGTTTTTTCTTTTTATATATCGTTTGAAGTTTCGAGTTTCGACTCGGACTTCCTATCGGATTCAACGCTCGTGTTGGAACCGATCGTGCCCTTGAAGATTCAAGTTTTTCAAAACTCGGGTTCTTCCATTTTTATCATTATTTGAAAGATCTGGGTTCCGACTCGGGTTTTTCATTTTTATATATCGTTTGAAGTTTTGAGTTCCGACTCGGACTTCCTATCGGATTCAACGCTCGTGTTGGAACTGAACGTGCCCTTGAAGATTCGAGTCTTTCAAAACTCGAATTTTTCCATTTTATATATCGTTTGAAGTTTTGAGTTCCGACTCAGACTTCCTATCGGATTGAACGCTCTTGTTGGTACTGAACGTGCCCTTGAAGATTCGAGTTTTTCAAAACTCGGGTTCTTCCATTTTTTATAATTATTTTAAAGATTCGGGTTCCGACTCGGGTTTTTCCTTTTTTGAAGTTTCGAGTTCCGACTTAGAGTTCCTATCGGATTCAACGCTTGTGTTGGAACCGATCATGCCCTTGAAGTTTCAAGTTTTTCAAAACTCGGGTTCTACCATTTTTATCATTATTTTAAAGATCCGGGTTTTGACTCGGGTTTTTCCTTTTTATATATCGTTTGAAGTTTCGAGTTCCGACTCGGACTTCCTATCGGATTCAACGCTTGAGTTGGAACCGATCGTGCCCTTGAAGATTCGAGTTTTTCAAAATTCGGGTTCTTCCATTTTTATCATTATTTTAAAGACCCGGGTTCCGACTCAGGTTTTTCCTTTTTATATATATCATTTGAAGTTTCGAGTTCCGACTCACACTTCCTATCGAATTCAATGCTTGTGTTGGAACCGATCGTGCCCTTGAAGATTCAAGTTTTTCAAAACTCGGGTTCTTCCATTTTTATCATTATTTTAAAGATCCGGGTTCTGACTCGGGTTTTTCCTTTTTATATATCGTTTGAAGTTTCAAGTTCCGACTCAGACTTCCTATCGGATTCAACGCTCGTGTTGGAACCGAACGTGCCCTTGAAGATTCGAGTTTTTCAAAACTCGGGTTCTTCCATTTTTATAATTATTTTAAAGATCCGGGTTCCGACTCAGGTTTTTCCTTTTTTGAGGTTTCGAGTTCCGGCTCGGAGTTCCTATCGGATTCAACGCTTGTGTTGGAACCGATCATGCCCTTGAAGATTCAAGTTTTTCAAAACTCGGGTTCTTCCATTTTTATCATTATTTTAAAGATCCGGGTTCTCACTTGGGTTTTTCCTTTTTATATATCGTTTGAAGTTTCGAGTTCCGACTCGAACTTCCTGTCAGATTCAATGCTTGTGTTGGAACCGATCGTGCCCTTGAAGATTCGAGTTTTTCAAAACTCGATTTCTTCCATTTTTATCATTATTTTAAAGATCCGGGTTCCGACCCGGGTTTTTCCATTTTATATATCGTTTGAAGTTTCGAGTTCCGACTCGGACTTCCTATCGGATTCAACGCTCGTGTTGGAACCGATCGTGCCCTTGAATATTCAAGTTTTTCAAAACTCGGGTTCTTCCATTTTTATCATTATTTTAAAGATCCGGGTTCCGACTCGGGTTTTTCCTTTTTTGAAGTTTCGAGTTCCAACTCGGAGTTCCTATCGGATTCAACGCTGGTGTTGAAACCGATCGTGCCCTTGAAGATTCGAGTTTTTCAAAACTCGGTTTCTTCCATTTTTATCATTATTTTAAAGATCCAGGTTCTCACTTGGGTTTTTCCTTTTTATATATCGTTTGAAGTTTCGAGTTCCGACTCGGACTTCCTGTCAGATTCAATGCTTGTGTTGGAACCGATCGTGCCCATGAAGATTCGAGTTTTTCAAAACTCTATTTCTTCCATTTTTATCATTATTTTAAAGATCCGGGTTCCGACCCGGGTTTTTCCATTTTATATATCGTTTGAAGTTTTGAGTTCCGACTCAGACTTCCTATCAGATTCAACGCTCATGTTGGAACCGATCGTAACCTTGAAGATTCAAGTTTTTCACAACTCGGGTTCTTCCATTTTTATCATTATTTTAAAGATCCGGGTTCCGACTCGGGTTTTTCCTTTTTATATATCGTTTGAAGCTTCGAGTTCCGACTCGGACTTGCTATCGGATTCAACGCTCGTGTTGGAACCGATCGTGCCGTTGAACATTCGAGTTTTTCAAAACTCGGGTTCTTCCATTTTTATCATTATTTTAAAGATCCGGGTTCCGACTCGGGTTTTTCTATTTTATATATCGTTTGAAGTTTTGAGTTCCGACTCAGACTTCCTATCGGATTCAACGCTCGTGTTGGAACCGAACGTGCCCTTGAAGATTCGAGTTTTTCAAAACTCAGGTTCTTCCATTTTTATAATTATTTTAAAGATCCGGGTTCCGACTCAGGTTTTTCCTTTTTTGAAGTTTCGAGTTCCGACTCGGAGTTCCTATCGGATTCAACGCTTGTGTTGGAACCGATCATGCCCTTGAAGATTCAAGTTTTTCAAAACTCGGGTTCTTCCATTTTTATCATTATTTTAAAGATCCGGGTTCTGACTCGGGCTTTTCCTTTTTATATATCGTTTGAAGTTTCGAGTTCCGACTCAGACTTCCTATCGGATTCAACGGTCGTGTTGGAACCGAACGTGCCCTTGAAGATTCGAGTTTTTCAAAACTCGGGTTCTTCCATTTTTATAATTATTTTAAAGATCCGGGTTCCGACTCGGGTTTTTCCTTTTTGAAAGTTTCGAGTTCCGACTCGGACTTCCTATCGGATTCAACTCTTGTGTTGGAACCGATCGTGCCCTTGAAGATTCGAGTTTTTCAAAACTCGGGTTCTTCCATTTTTATCATTATTTTAAAGATCCGGGTTCCGACCCGGGTTTTTCCATTTTATATATCGTTTGAAGTTTCTTGTTTCAACTCGGACTTCCTATTGGATTCAACGCTCGTGTTGGAACCGATCGTGCCCTTAAAGATTCAAGTTTTTCAAAACTCGGGTTCTTCCATTTTTATCATTATTTTAAAGATCCGGGTTCCGACTCGGGTTTTTGCATTTTATATATCGTTTGAAGTTTTGAGTTCCGACTCAGACTTCCTATCGGATTCAACGCTCGTGTTGTAACCGAACGTGCCCTTGAAGAGTCGAGTTTTTCAAAACTCGCGTTCTTCCATTTTTATCATTATTTTAAAGATCCGGGTTCCTACTCGGGTTTTTTCTTTTTATATATCGTTTGAAGTTTCGAGTTTCGAATCGGACTTCCTATCGGATTCAACGCTCGTGTTGGAACCGATCGTGCCCTTGAAGATTCGAGTTTTTCAAAACTCGGGTTCTTCCATTTTTATAATTATTTTAAAGATCCGGGTTCCGACTCGGGTTTTTCCATTTTATATATCGCTTGAAGTTTTGAGTTTCGACTCAGACTTCCTATCGGATTCAACGCTCGTGTTGGAACTGAACGTGCCCTTGAAGATTCGAGTCTTTCAAAACTCAGGTTTTTCAATTTTATATATCGTTTGAAGTTTTGAGTTACAACTCAGACTTCCTATCGGATTGAACGCTCTTGTTGGAACTGAACGTGCCCTTGAAGATTCGAGTTTTTCAAAACTCGGGTTCTTCCATTTTTTATAATTATTTTAAAGACCCGGGTTCCGACTCGGGTTTTTCCTTTTTTGAAGTTTCGAGTTCTGACTTAGAGTTCCTATCGGATTCAACGCTTGAGTTGGAACCGATCGTGCCCTTGAAGATTCGAGTTTTTCAAAATTCGGGTTCTTCCATTTTTATCATTATTTTAAAGACCCGGGTTCCGACTCAGGTTTTTCCTTTTTATATATATCGTTTGAAGTTTCGAGTTCCGACTCACACTTCCTATCGAATTCAATGCTTGTGTTGGAACAGATCGTGCCCTTGAAGATTCAAGTTTTTCAAAACTCGGGTTCTTCCATTTTTATCATTATTTTAAAGATCCGGGTTCTGACTCGGGTTTTTCCTTTTTATATATCGTTTGAAGTTTCAAGTTCCGACTCAGACTTCCTATCGGATTCAACGCTCGTGTTGGAACCGAACGTGCCCTTGAAGATTCGAGTTTTTCAAAACTCGGGTTCTTCCATTTTTTATAATTATTTTAAAGACCCGGGTTCCGACTCGGGTTTTTCCTTTTTTGAAGTTTCGAGTTCCGACTCGGACTTCCTATCGGATTCAATGCTTGTGTTGGAACCGATCGTGCCCTTCAAGATTCGAGTTTTTCAAAACTCGGGTTCTTCCATTTTTATCATTATTTTAATGATCCGGGTTCCGACTCGGGTTTTTTCTTTTTATATATCGTTTGAAGTCTCGAGTTCCGACTCGAACTTCCTATCGGATTCAACGCTCGTGTTGGAACTGATCGTGCCCTTGAAAATTCGAGTTTTTCAAAACTCGGGTTCTTCCATATTTATAATTATTTTAAAGATCCGGGTTCCGACTTGGGTTTTTCCATTTTATATATCGTTTGAAGTTTTGAGTTTCGACTCAGACTTCCTATCGGATTCAACGCTCGTGTTGTAACCGAACGTGCCCTTGAAGATTCGAGTTTTTCAAAACTTGGGTTTTTCCATTTTATATATCGTTTGAAGTTTTGAGTTTCGACTCAGACTTCCTATCGGATTGAACGCTCCTGTTGGAACTGAACGTGCCCTTGAAGATTCGAGTTTTTCAAAACTCGGGTTCTTCCATTTTTATAATTATTTTAAAGATCCGGGTTCCGACTCGGGTTTTTCCTTTTTTGAAGTTTCGAGTTCCGACTTAGAGTTCCTATCGGTTCAACGCTTGTGTTCGAACCGATCATGCCCTTGAAGATTCAAGTTTTTCAAAACTCGGCTTCTTCCATTTTTATCATTATTTTAAATATTCGGGTTCCGACTCGGGTTTTTCCTTTTTATATATATCGTTTGAAGTTTCGACTTCCGACTCAGACTTCCTATCAGATTCAACGCTTGTGTTGGAACCGATCGTGCCCTTGAAGATTCAAGTTTTTCAAAACTCGGGTTCTTCCATTTTTATCATTATTTTAAAGATCCGGGTTCTGACTCGGGTTTTTCCTTTTTATATATCGTTTGAACTTTCGAGTTCTGACTCAGACTTCCTATCGGATTCAACGCTCGTGTTGGAACTGAACGTGCCCATGACGATTCGAGTTTTTTAAAACTCGGGTTCTTCCATTTTGATAATTATTTTAAAGATCCGGGTTCCGACTCAGGTTTTTCATTTTTAGAAGTTTCGAGTTCCGACTCGGAGTTCGTATCGGATTCAACACTTCTGTTGGAACCGATCGTGCCCTTGAAGATTCAAGTTTTTCAAAACTTGGGTTCTTCCATTTTTATCATTATTTTAAAGATTTGGGTTCTGACTCGGTTTTTTCATTTTTATATATCGTTTGAAGTTTCGAGTTCCGACTCGGACTTTCCATCGGATTCAACGCTTGTGTTGGAACCGATCGGGCCCTTGAAGATTCGAGTTTTTCAAAACTCGATTTCTTCCATTTTTATCATTATTTTAAAGATCCAGGTTCCGACCCGGGTTTTTCTATTTTATATATCGTTTGAAGTTTCGAGTTCCGACTCGGACTTCCTATCGGATTCAACGCACGTATTGGAACCGATCGTGCCCTTGAAGATTCAAGTTTTTCAAAACTTGGGTTCTTCCATTTTTATCATTATTTTAAAGATCCAGGTTCTGACTCGGGTTTTTCCTTTTTATATATCGTTTGAAGTTTCGAGTTCCGACTCGGACTTCCTATCGGATTCAACGCTCGTGTTGGAACTGATCGTGCCCTTGAAGATTCGAGTTTTTCAAAACTCGGGTTCTTCCATTTTTATAATTATTTTAAAGATCCGGGTTCCGACTTGCTTTTTTCCATTTTATATATCGTTTGAAGTTTTGAGTTCCGACTCAGACTTCCTATCGGATTCAACGCTCGTGTTGGAACCGAACGTGCCCTTGAAGATTCGAGTTTTTCAAAACTCGGGTTTTTCCATTTTATATATCGTTTGAAGTTTTGAGTTCCGACTCAGACTTCCTATCGGATTGAACGCTCTTGTTGGAACTGAACGTGCCCTTGAAGACTCGAGTTTTTCAAAACTCGGGTTCTTCCATTTTTATAATTATTTTAAAGATCCGGGTTCCGACTCGGGTTTTTCCTTTTTTGAAGTTTCGAGTTCCGACTCGGAGTTCCTATCGGATTCAATGCTTCTGTTGGAACCGATCGTGCCGTTGAAGATTAAAGTTTTTCAAAACTCGGGTTCTTCCATTTTTATCATTATTTTAAAGATTCGGGTTCTGACTCGGGTTTTTCCTTTTTATATATCGTTTAAAGTTTCAAGTTCTGACTCGGACTTCCTATCGGATTCAACGCTTGTGTTGAAACCGATCGTGCCCTTGAAGATTTGAGTTTTTCAAAACTCGATTTCTTCCATTTTTATCATTATTTTAAAGATCCGGGTTCCGACCCGGGTTTTTCCATTTTATATATCGTTTGAAGTTTCGAGTTTCGACTCGGACTTTCGATCGGATTCAATGCACGTGTTGGAACCGATCGTGCCCTTGAAGATTCAAGTTTTTAAAAACTCGGGTTCTTCCATTTTTATCATTATTTTAAAGATCCGGGTTCCGACTCGGGTTTTTCCATTTTATATATCGTTTGAAGTTTTGAGTTTCGACTCAGACTTCCTATCGGATTCAACGTTCGTGTTGGAACCGAACGTGCCCTTGAAGATTCGAGTTTTTCAAAACTCAGGTTTTTCCATTTTATATATCGTTTGAAGTTTTGAGTTCCGACTCAGACTTCCTATCGGATTGAACGCTCTTGATGGAAGTGAACGTGCCCTTGAAGATTGGAGTTTTTCAAAACTCGGGTTCTTTCATTTTTATAATTATTTAAAAGATCCGGGTTCCGACTCGGGGTTTTCCTTTTTTGAAGTATCGAGTTCCGACTTAGAGTTCCTATCAGATTCAACGCTTGTGTTGGAACCGATCATGCCCTTGAAGATTCAAGTTTTTCAAAACTCGGGTTCTTCCATTTTTATCATTATTTTAAATATTCGGGTTCCGACAAGGGTTTTTCCTTTTTATATATATCGTTTGAAGTTTCGAGTTCCGACTCAGACTTCCTATCGGATTCAACGCTTGTGTTGGAACCGATCGTGCCCTTGAAGATTCAAGTTTTTCAAAACTCGGGTTCTTCCATTTTTATCATTATTTTAAAGATCCGGGTTCTGACTCGGGTTTTTCCTTTTTATATATCGTTTGAAGTTTCGAGTTCTGACTCAGACTTCCTATCGGATTCAACGCTCGTGTTGGAAACGAACGTGCCCTTGAAGATTCGAGTTTTTCAAAACTCGGGTTCTTCCATTTTTATAATTATTTTAAAGATCCGGGTTCCGACTCGGGTTTTCCTTTTTTGAAGTTTCGAGTTCCGACTCGGAGTTCCTATCGGATTCAACGCTTCTGTTGGAACCGATCGTGCCCTTGAAGATTCAAGTTTTTCAAAACTCGGGTTCTTCCATTTTTATCATTATTTTAAAGATTCGGGTTCTGACTCGGGTTTTTCCTTTTTATATATCGTTTGAAGTTTCGAGTTCCGACTCGGACTTGCTATCGGATTAACCGCTTGTGTTGGAACCGATCGTGCCTTTGAAGATTCGAGTTTTTCGAAACTCGATTTCTTCCATTTTTATCATTATTTTAAAGATTCGGGTTCCGACCCGGGTTTTTCCATTTTATATATCGTTTGATGTTTCGAGTTCGGACTCGGACTTCCTATCGGATTCAACGCTCGTGTTGGAACTGATCGTGCCCTTGAAGATTCGAGTTTTTCAAAACTCGGGTTCTTCCATTTTTATCATTATTTTAAAGATCCGGGTTTCGACTCGAGTTTTTCCATTTTATAGATCGTTTGAAGTTTTGAGTTCCGACCCAGACTTCCTATCGCATTCAACGCTCGTGTTGGAACCGAACGTGCCCTTGAAGATTCGAGTTTTTCAAAACTCGGGTTTTTCCATTTTATATATCGTTTGAAGTTTTGAGTTCCGACTCAGACTTCCTATCAGATTGAACGCTCTTGATGGAAGTGAACGTGCCCTTGAAGATTCGAGTTTTTCAAAACTCGGGTTCTTTCATTTTTATAATTATTTTAAAGATCCGGGTTCCGACTCGGGGTTTTCCTTTTTTGAAGTTTCGAGTTCCGACTTAGAGTTCCTATCAGATTCAACGCTTGTGTTGGAACCGATCATGCCCTTGAAGATTCAAGTTTTTCAAAACTCGGGTTCTTCCATTTTTATCATTATTTTAAATATTCGGGTTCCGACAAGGGTTTTTCCTTTTTATATATATCGTTTGAAGTTTCGAGTTCCGACTCAGACTTCCTATCGGATTCAACGCTTGTGTTGGAACCGATCGTGCCCTTGAAGATTCAAGTTTTTCAAAACTCGGGTTCTTCCATTTTTATCATTATTTTAAAGATCCGGGTTCTGACTCGGGTTTTTCCTTTTTATATATCGTTTGAAGTTTCGAGTTCTGACTCAGACTTCCTATCGGATTCAACGCTCGTGTTGGAAACGAACGTGCCCTTGAAGATTCGAGTTTTTCAAAACTCGGGTTCTTCCATTTTTATAATTATTTTAAAGATCCGGGTTCCGACTCGGGTTTTCCTTTTTTGAAGTTTCGAGTTCCGACTCGGAGTTCCTATCGGATTCAACGCTTCTGTTGGAACCGATCGTGCCCTTGAAGATTCAAGTTTTTCAAAACTCGGGTTCTTCCATTTTTATCATTATTTTAAAGATTCGGGTTCTGACTCGGGTTTTTCCTTTTTATATATCGTTTGAAGTTTCGAGTTTCGACTCGGACTTGCTATCGCATTCAACGCTTGTGTTGGAACCGATCGTGCCTTTGAAGATTCGAGTTTTTCGAAACTCGATTTCTTCCATTTTTATCATTATTTTAAAGATTCGGGTTCCGACCCGGGTTTTTCCATTTTATATATCGTTTGATGTTTCGAGTTCCGACTCGGACTTCCTATCGGATTCAACGCTCGTGTTGGAACTGATCGTGCCCTTGAAGATTCGAGTTTTTCAAAACTCGGGTTCTTCCATTTTTATCATTATTTTAAAGATCCAGGTTCCGACTCAGGTTTTTTCTTTTTATATATCGTTTGAAGTTTCGAGTTTCGACTCGGACTTCCTATCGGATTCAACGCTCGTGTTGGAACCGATCGTGCCCTTGAAGATTCAAGTTTTTCAAAACTCGGGTTCTTCCGTTTTTATAATTATTTTAAAGATCCGTGTTCCGACTCGGGTTTTTCCATTTTATATATCGTTTGAAGTTTTGAGTTCCGACTCAGACTTCCTATCGGATTCAACGCTCGTGTTGGAACTGAGCGTGCCCTTGAAGATTCGAGTCTTTCAAAACTCGGGTTTTTCCATTTTATATATCGTTTGAAGTTTTGAGTTCCGACTCAGACTTCCTATCGGATTGAACGCTCTTGTTGGAACTGAACGTGCCCTTGAAGATTCGAGTTTTTCAAAACTCGGGTTCTTCCATTTTTATAATTATTTTAAAGATCCGGGTTCCGACTAGGGTTTTTCCTTTTTTGAAGTTTCGAGTTCCGACTCGGAGTTCCTATCGGATTCAACGCTTGTGTTAGAACCGATCGTGCCCTTGAAGATTCAAGTTTTTCAAAACTCGGGTTCTTCCATTTTTATCATTATTTTAAAGATTCGGGTTCTGACTCGGGTTTTTCCTTTTTATATATCATTTGAAGTTTCGAGTTCCGACTCGGACTTCCTATCGGATTCAACGCTTGTCTTGGAACCGATCGTGCCCTTGAAGATTCGAGTTTTTCAAAATTCGGGTTCTTCCATTTTTATCATTATTTTAAAGACCCGGGTTCCGACTCAGGTTTTTCCTTTTTATATATATCATTTGAAGTTTCGAGTTCCGACTCACACTTCCTATCGAATTCAATGCTTGTGTTGGAACCGATCGTGCCCTTGAAGATTCAAGTTTTTCAAAACTCGGGTTCTTCCATTTTTATCATTCTTTTAAAGATCCGGGTTCTGACTCGGGTTTTTCCTTTTTATATATCGTTTGAAGTTTCAAGTTCTGACTCAGACTTCCTATCGGATTCAACGCTCGTGTTGGAACCGAACGTGCGCTTGAAGATTCGAGTTTTTCAAAACTCGGGTTCTTCCATTTTTATAATTATTTTAAAGATCCGGGTTCCGACTCAGGTTTTTCCTTTTTTGAGGTTTCGAGTTCCGGCTCGGAGTTCCTATCGGATTCAACGCTTGTGTTGGAACCGATCATGCCCTTGAAGATTCAAGTTTTTCAAAACTCGGGTTCTTCCATTTTTATCATTATTTTAAAGATCCGGGTTCTCACTTGGGTTTTTCCTTTTTATATATCGTTTGAAGTTTCGAGTTCCGACTCGAACTTCCTGTCAGATTCAATGCTTGTGTTGGAACCGATCGTGCCCTTGAAGATTCGAGTTTTTCAAAACTCGATTTCTTCCATTTTTATCATTATTTTAAAGATCCGGGTTCCGACCCGGGTTTTTCCATTTTATATATCGTTTGAAGTTTCGAGTTCCGACTCGGACTTCCTATCGGATTCAACGCTCGTGTTGGAACCGATCGTGCCCTTGAATATTCAAGTTTTTCAAAACTCGGGTTCTTCCATTTTTATCATTATTTGAAAGATCCGGGTTCCGACTCGGGTTTTTCCTTTTTTGAAGTTTCGAGTTCCAACTCGGAGTTCCTATCGGATTCAACGCTGGTGTTGGAACCGATCGTGCCCTTGCAGATTCGAGTTTTTCAAAACTCGGTTTCTTCCATTTTTATCATTATTTTAAAGATCCGGGTTCTCACTTGGGTTTTTCCTTTTTATATATCGTTTGAAGTTTCGAGTTCCGACTCGGACTTCCTGTCAGATTCAATGCTTGTGTTGGAACCGATCGTGCCCATGAAGATTCGAGTTTTTCAAAACTCTATTTCTTTCATTTTTATCATTATTTTAAAGATTCGGGTTCCGACCCGGGTTTTTCCATTTTATATATCGTTTGAAGTTTTGAGTTCCGACTCAGACTTCCTATCAGATTCAACGCTCATGTTGGAACCGATCGTGCCCTTGAAGATTCAAGTTTTTCACAACTCGGGTTCTTCCATTTTTATCATTATTTTAAAGATCCGGGTTCCGACTCGGGTTTTTCCTTTTTATATATCGTTTGAAGCTTCGAGTTCCGACTCGGACTTGCTATCGGATTCAACGCTCGTGTTGGAACCGATCGTGCCCTTGAACATTCGAGTTTTTCAAAACTCGGGTTCTTCCATTTTTATCATTATTTTAAAGATCCGGGTTCCGACTCGGGTTTTTCTATTTTATATATCGTTTGAAGTTTTGAGTTCCGACTCAGACTTCCTATCGGATTCAACGCTCGTGTTGGAACCGAACGTGCCCTAGAAGATTCGAGTTTTTCAAAACTCAGGTTCTTCCATTTTTATAATTATTTTAAAGATCCGGGTTCCGACTCAGGTTTTTCCTTTTTTGAAGTTTCGAGTTCCGACTCGGAGTTCCTATCGGATTCAACGCTTGTGTTGGAACCGATCATGCCCTTGAAGATTCAAGTTTTTCAAAACTCGGGTTCTTCCATTTTTATCATTATTTTAAAGAATCGGGTTCCGACTCGGGTTTTTCCTTTTTATATATCGTTTGAAGTTTTGAGTTCTGACTCGAACTTCCTATCGGATTCAACGCTTGTGTTGGAACCGATCGTGCCCTTGAAGATTCAAGTTTTTCAAAACTCGGCTTCTTCCATTTTTATCATTATTTTAAAGACCCGGGTTCCGACTCAGGTTTTTCCTTTTTATATATATCGTTTGAAGTTTCGAGTTCCGACTCAGACTTCCTATCGGATTCAACGCTTGTGTTGGAACCGATCGTGCCCTTGAAGATTCAAGTTTTTCAAAACTTGGGTTCTTCCATTTTTATCATTATTTTAAAGATCCGAGTTCTGACTCGGGCTTTTCCTTTTTATATATCGTTTGAAGTTTTGAGTTCCGACTCAGACTTCCTATCGGATTCAACGCTCGTGTTGGAACCGAACGTGCCCTTGAAGATTCGAGTTTTTCAAAACTCGGGTTCTTCCATTTTTATAATTATTTTAAAGATCCGGGTTCCGACTCGGGTTTTTCCTTTTTGAAAGTTTCGAGTTCCGACTCGAAGTTCCTATCGGATTCAACGCTTCTGTTGGAACCGATCGTGCCCTTGAAGATTCAAGTTTTTCAAAACTCGGGTTCTTCCATTTTTATCATTATTTTAAAGATTCGGGTTCTGACTCGGGTTTTTCCTTTTTATATATCGTTTGAAGTTTCGAGTTCCGACTCGGACTTCCTATCGGATTCAACTCTTGTGTTGGAACCGATCGTGCCCTTGAAGATTCGAGTTTTTCAAAAATCGATTTCTTCCATTTTTATCATTATTTTAAAGATCCGGGTTCCGACCCGGGTTTTTCCATTTTATATATCGTTTGAAGTTTCTTGTTTCAACTCGGACTTCCTATCGGATTCAACGCTCGTGTTGGAACCGATCGTGCCCTTAAAGATTCGAGTTATTCAAAACTCGGGTTCTTCCATTTTTATCATTATTTTAAAGATCCGGGTTCCAACTCGGGGTTTTTCTTTTTATATCGTTTGAAGTCTCGAGTTCCGACTCGGACTTCCTATTGTATTCAACGCTCGTGTTGGAACCGATCGTGCCCTTGAAGATTCGAGTTTTTCAAAACTCGGGTTCTTCCATTTTTATAATTATTTTAAAGATCCGGGTTCCGACTCGGGTTTTTGCATTTTATATATCGTTTGAAGTTTTGAGTTCCGACTCAGACTTCCTATCGGATTCAACGCTCGTGTTGTAACCGAACGTGCCCTTGAAGAGTCAAGTTTTTCAAAACTCGGGTTCTTCCATTTTTATCATTATTTTAAAGATCCGGGTTCCTACTCGGGTTTTTTCTTTTTATATATCGTTTGAAGTTTCGAGTTTCGACTCGAACTTCCTATCGGATTCAACGCTCGTGTTGGAACCGATCGTGCCCTTGAAGATTCGAGTTTTCAAAACTCGGGTTCTTCCATTTTTATAATTATTTTAAAGATCCGGGTTCCGACTCGGGTTTTTCCATTTTATATATCGTTTGAAGTTTTTAGTTTCGACTCAGACTTCCTATCGGATTCAACGCTCGTGTTGGAACTGAACGTGCCCTTGAAGATTCGAGTCTTTCAAAACTCAGGTTTTTCAATTTTATATATCGTTTGAAGTTTTGAGTTACAACTCAGACTTCCTATCGGATTGAACGCTCTTGTTGGAACTGAACGTGCCCTTGAAGATTCGAGTTTTTCAAAACTCGGGTTCTTCCATTTTTTATAATTATTTTAAAGACCCGGGTTCCGACTCGGGTTTTTCCTTTTTTGAAGTTTCGAGTTCTGACTTAGAGTTCCTATCGGATTCAACGCTTGAGTTGGAACCGATCGTGCCCTTGAAGATTCGAGTTTTTCAAAATTCGGGTTCTTCCATTTTTATCATTATTTTAAAGACCCGGGTTCCGACTCAGGTTTTTCCTTTTTATATATATCGTTTGAAGTTTCGAGTTCCGACTCACACTTCCTATCGAATTCAATGCTTGTGTTGGAACAGATCGTGCCCTTGAAGATTCAAGTTTTTCAAAACTCAGGTTCTTCCATTTTTATCATTATTTTAAAGATCCAGGTTCTGACTCGGGTTTTTCCTTTTTATATATCGTTTGAAGTTTCAAGTTCCGACTCAGACTTCCTATCGGATTCAACGCTCGTGTTGGAACCGAACGTGCCCTTGAAGATTCGAGTTTTTCAAAACTCGGGTTCTTCCATTTTTTATAATTATTTTAAAGACCTGGGTTCCGACTCGGGTTTTTCCTTTTTTGAAGTTTCGAGTTCCGACTCGGACTTCCTATCGGATTCAAAGCTTGTGTTGGAACCGATCGTGCCCTTGAAGATTCGAGTTTTTCAAAACTCGATTTCTTCCATTTTTATCATTATTTTAAAGATCCGGGTTCCGACCCGGGTTTTTCCATTTTATATATCGTTTGAAGTTTCGAGTTTTGACTCGGACTTCCTATCGGATTCAACGCTCGTGTTGGAACCGATCGTGCCCTTGAAGATTCGAGTTTTTCAAAACTCGGGTTCTTCCATTTTTATCATTATTTTAAAGATCCGGGTTCCGACTCGGGTTTTTTCTTTTTATATATCGTTTGAAGTCTCGAGTTCCGACTCGAACTTCCTATCGGATTCAACGCTCGTGTTGGAACTGATCGTGCCCTTGAAAATTCGAGTTTTTCAAAACTCGGGTTCTTCCATATTTATAATTATTTTAAAGATCCGGGTTCCGACTTGGGTTTTTCCATTTTATATATCGTTTGAAGTTTTGAGTTCCGACTCAGACTTCCTATCGGATTCAACGCTCGTGTTGTAACCGAACGTGCCCTTGAAGATTCGAGTTTTTCAAAACTTGGGTTTTTCCATTTTATATATCGTTTGAATTTTTGAGTTTCGACTCAGACTTCCTATCGGATTGAACGCTCCTGTTGGAACTGAACGTGCCCTTGATGATTCGAGTTTTTCAAAACTCGGGTTCTTCCATTTTTATAATTATTTTAAAGATCCGGGTTCCGACTCGGGTTTTTCCTTTTTTGAAGTTTCGAGTTCCGACTTAGAGTTCATATCGGTTCAACGCTTATGTTCGAACCGATCATGCCCTTGAAGATTCAAGTTTTTCAAAACTCGGGTTCTTCCATTTTTATCATTATTTTAAAGATCCGGG
This sequence comes from Nuphar pumila, assembly GCF_984573655.1. Taxonomy (NCBI): domain Eukaryota; kingdom Viridiplantae; phylum Streptophyta; class Magnoliopsida; order Nymphaeales; family Nymphaeaceae; genus Nuphar; species Nuphar pumila. The sequence continues at coordinate 48,210,309 of NC_143257.1, read as the reverse complement.
TTCTGACTCGGGTTTTTCCTTTTTATATATCGTTTGAACTTTCGAGTTCTGACTCAGACTTCCTATCGGATTCAACGCTCGTGTTGGAACTGAACGTGCCCATGACGATTCGAGTTTTTTAAAACTCGGGTTCTTCCATTTTGATAATTATTTTAAAGATCCGGGTTCCGACTCGGGTTTTTCATTTTTAGAAGTTTCGAGTTCCGACTCGGAGTTCGTATCGGATTCAACACTTCTGTTGGAACCGATCGTGCCCTTGAAGATTCAAGTTTTTCAAAACTTGGGTTCTTCCATTTTTATCATTATTTTAAAGATTTGGGTTCTGACTCGGTTTTTTCATTTTTATATATCGTTTGAAGTTTCGAGTTCCGACTCGGACTTCCTATCGGATTCAACGCTTGTGTTGGAACCGATCGGGCCCTTGAAGATTCGAGTTTTTCAAAACTCGATTTCTTCCATTTTTATCATTATTTTAAAGATCCAGGTTCCGACCCGGGTTTTTCCATTTTATATATCGTTTGAAGTTTCGAGTTCCGACTCGGACTTCCTATCGGATTCAACGCACGTATTGGAACCGATCGTGCCCTTGAAGATTCAAGTTTTGCAAAACTTGGGTTCTTCCATTTTTATCATTATTTTAAAGATCCAGGTTCTGACTCGGGTTTTTCCTTTTTATATATCGTTTGAAGTTTCGAGTTCCGACTCGGACTTCCTATCGGATTCAACGCTCGTGTTGGAACTGATCGTGCCCTTGAAGATTCGAGTTTTTCAAAACTCGGGTTCTTCCATTTTTATAATTATTTTAAAGATCCGGGTTCCGACTTGGTTTTTTCCATTTTATATATCGTTTGAAGTTTTGAGTTCCGACTCAGACTTCCTATCGGATTCAATGCTCGTGTTGGAACCGAACGTGCCCTTGAAGATTCGAGTTTTTCAAAACTCGGGTTTTTCCATTTTATATATCGTTTGAAGTTTTGAGTTCCGACTCAGACTTCCTATCGGATTGAACGCTCGTGTTGGAACTGAACGTGCCCTTGAAGATTCGAGTCTTTCAAAACTCAGGTTTTTCAATTTTATATATCGTTTGAAGTTTTGAGTTACAACTCAGACTTCCTATCGGATTGAACGCTCTTGTTGGAACTGAACGTGCCCTTGAAGATTCGAGTTTTTCAAAACTCGGGTTCTTCCATTTTTTATAATTATTTTAAAGACCCGGGTTCCGACTCGGGTTTTTCCTTTTTTGAAGTTTCGAGTTCTGACTTAGAGTTCCTATCGGATTCAACGCTTGAGTTGGAACCGATCGTGCCCTTGAAGATTCGAGTTTTTCAAAATTCGGGTTCTTCCATTTTTATCATTATTTTAAAGACCCGGGTTCCGACTCAGGTTTTTCCTTTTTATATATATCGTTTGAAGTTTCGAGTTCCGACTCACACTTCCTATCGAATTCAATGCTTGTGTTGGAACAGATCGTGCCCTTGAAGATTCAAGTTTTTCAAAACTCGGGTTCTTCCATTTTTATCATTATTTTAAAGATCCAGGTTCTGACTCGGGTTTTTCCTTTTTATATATCGTTTGAAGTTTTGAGTTCCGACTCAGACTTCCTATCGGATTCAACGCTCGTGTTGGAACCGAACGTGCCCTTGAAGATTCGAGTTTTTCAAAACTCGGGTTCTTCCATTTTTATAATTATTTTAAAGATCCGGGTTCCGACTCGGGTTTTTCCTTTTTGAAAGTTTCGAGTTCCGACTCGAAGTTCCTATCGGATTCAACGCTTCTGTTGGAACCGATCGTGCCCTTGAAGATTCAAGTTTTTCAAAACTCGGGTTCTTCCATTTTTATCATTATTTTAAAGATTCGGGTTCTGACTCGGGTTTTTCCTTTTTATATATCATTTGAAGTTTCGAGTTCCGACTCGGACTTCCTATCGGATTCAACCCTTGTCTTGGAACCGATCGTGCCCTTGAAGATTCGAGTTTTTCAAAATTCGGGTTCTTCCATTTTTATCATTATTTTAAAGACCCGGGTTCCGACTCAGGTTTTTCCTTTTTATATATATCATTTGAAGTTTCGAGTTCCGACTCACACTTCCTATCGAATTCAATGCTTGTGTTGGAACCGATCGTGCCCTTGAAGATTCAAGTTTTTCAAAACTCGGGTTCTTCCATTTTTATCATTATTTTAAAGATCCGGGTTCTGACTCGGGTTTTTCCTTTTTATATATCGTTTGAAGTTTCAAGTTCCGACTCTGACTTCCTATCGGATTCAACGCTCGTGTTGGAACCGAACGTGCGCTTGAAGATTCGAGTTTTTCAAAACTCGGGTTCTTCCATTTTTATAATTATTTTAAAGATCCGGGTTCCGACTCAGGTTTTTCCTTTTTTGAGGTTTCGAGTTCCGGCTCGGAGTTCCTATCGGATTCAACGCTTGTGTTGGAACCGATCATGCCCTTGAAGATTCAAGTTTTTCAAAACTCGGGTTCTTCCATTTTTATCATTATTTTAAAGATCCGGGTTCTCACTTGGGTTTTTCCTTTTTATATATCGTTTGAAGTTTCGAGTTCCGACTCGAACTTCCTGTCAGATTCAATGCTTGTGTTGGAACCGATCGTGCCCTTGAAGATTCGAGTTTTTCAAAACTCGATTTCTTCCATTTTTATCATTATTTTAAAGATCCGGGTTCCGACCCGGGTTTTTCCATTTTATATATCGTTTGAAGTTTCGAGTTCCGACTCGGACTTCCTATCGGATTCAACGCTCGTGTTGGAACCGATCGTGCCCTTGAATATTCAAGTTTTTCAAAACTCGGGTTCTTCCATTTTTATCATTATTTTAAAGATCCGGGTTCCGACTCGGGTTTTTCCTTTTTTGAAGTTTCGAGTTCCAACTCGGAGTTCCTATCGGATTCAACGCTGGTGTTGGAACCGATCGTGCCCTTGCAGATTCGAGTTTTTCAAAACTCGGTTTCTTCCATTTTTATCATTATTTTAAAGATCCGGGTTCTCACTTGGGTTTTTCCTTTTTATATATCGTTTGAAGTTTCGAGTTCCGACTCGGACTTCCTGTCAGATTCAATGCTTGTGTTGGAACCGATCGTGCCCATGAAGATTCGAGTTTTTCAAAACTCTATTTCTTCCATTTTTATCATTATTTTAAAGATTCGGGTTCCGACCCGGGTTTTTCCATTTTATATATCGTTTGAAGTTTTGAGTTCCGACTCAGACTTCCTATCAGATTCAACGCTCATGTTGGAACCGATCGTGCCCTTGAAGATTCAAGTTTTTCACAACTCGGGTTCTTCCATTTTTATCATTATTTTAAAGATCCGGGTTCCGACTCGGGTTTTTCCTTTTTATATATCGTTTGAAGCTTCGAGTTCCGACTCGGACTTGCTATCGGATTCAACGCTCGTGTTGGAACCGATCGTGCCCTTGAACATTCAAGTTTTTCAAAACTCGGGTTCTTCCATTTTTATCATTATTTTAAAGATCCGGGTTCCGACTCGGGTTTTTCTATTTTATATATCGTTTGAAGTTTTGAGTTCCGACTCAGACTTCCTATCGGATTCAACGCTCGTGTTGGAACCGAACGTGCCCTAGAAGATTCGAGTTTTTCAAAACTCAGGTTCTTCCATTTTTATAATTATTTTAAAGATCCGGGTTCCGACTCAGGTTTTTCCTTTTTTGAAGTTTCGAGTTCCGACTCGGAGTTCCTATCGGATTCAACGCTTGTGTTGGAACCGATCATGCCCTTGAAGATTCAAGTTTTTCAAAACTCGGGTTCTTCCATTTTTATCATTATTTTAAAGAATCGGGTTCCGACTCGGGTTTTTCCTTTTTATATATCGTTTGAAGTTTTGAGTTCTGACTCGAACTTCCTATCGGATTCAACGCTTGTGTTGGAACCGATCGTGCCCTTGAAGATTCAAGTTTTTCAAAACTCGGCTTCTTCCATTTTTATCATTATTTTAAAGACCCGGGTTCCGACTCAGGTTTTTCCTTTTTATATATATCGTTTGAAGTTTCGAGTTCCGACTCAGACTTCCTATCGGATTCAACGCTTGTGTTGGAACCGATCGTGCCCTTGAAGATTCAAGTTTTTCAAAACTCGGGTTCTTCCATTTTTATCATTATTTTAAAGATCCGAGTTCTGACTCGGGCTTTTCCTTTTTATATATCGTTTGAAGTTTTGAGTTCCGACTCAGACTTCCTATCGGATTCAACGCTCGTGTTGGAACCGAACGTGCCCTTGAAGATTCGAGTTTTTCAAAACTCGGGTTCTTCCATTTTTATAATTATTTTAAAGATCCGGGTTCCGACTCGGGTTTTTCCTTTTTGAAAGTTTCGAGTTCCGACTCGAAGTTCCTATCGGATTCAACGCTTCTGTTGGAACCGATCGTGCCCTTGAAGATTCAAGTTTTTCAAAACTCGGGTTCTTCCATTTTTATCATTATTTTAAAGATTCGGGTTCTGACTCGGGTTTTTCCTTTTTATATATCGTTTGAAGTTTCGAGTTCCGACTCGGACTTCCTATCGGATTCAACTCTTGTGTTGGAACCGATCGTGCCCTTGAAGATTCGAGTTTTTCAAAACTCGATTTCTTCCATTTTTATCATTATTTTAAAGATCCGGGTTCCGACCCGGGTTTTTCCATTTTATATATCGTTTGAAGTTTCTTGTTTCAACTCGGACTTCCTATCGGATTCAACGCTCGTGTTGGAACCGATCGTGCCCTTAAAGATTCGAGTTATTCAAAACTCGGGTTCTTCCATTTTTATCATTATTTTAAAGATCCGGGTTCCAACTCGGGGTTTTTCTTTTTATATCGTTTGAAGTCTCGAGTTCCGACTCGGACTTCCTATTGTATTCAACGCTCGTGTTGGAACCGATCGTGCCCTTGAAGATTCGAGTTTTTCAAAACTCGGGTTCTTCCATTTTTATAATTATTTTAAAGATCCGGGTTCCGACTCGGGTTTTTGCATTTTATATATCGTTTGAAGTTTTGAGTTCCGACTCAGACTTCCTATCGGATTCAACGCTCGTGTTGTAACCGAACGTGCCCTTGAAGAGTCAAGTTTTTCAAAACTCGGGTTCTTCCATTTTTATCATTATTTTAAAGATCCGGGTTCCTACTCGGGTTTTTTCTTTTTATATATCGTTTGAAGTTTCGAGTTTCGAATCGAACTTCCTATCGGATTCAACGCTCGTGTTGGAACCGATCGTGCCCTTGAAGATTCGAGTTTTCAAAACTCGGGTTCTTCCATTTTTATAATTATTTTAAAGATCCGGGTTCCGACTCGGGTTTTTCCATTTTATATATCGTTTGAAGTTTTTAGTTTCGACTCAGACTTCCTATCGGATTCAACGCTCGTGTTGGAACTGAACGTGCCCTTGAAGATTCGAGTCTTTCAAAACTCAGGTTTTTCAATTTTATATATCGTTTGAAGTTTTGAGTTACAACTCAGACTTCCTATCGGATTGAACGCTCTTGTTGGAACTGAACGTGCCCTTGAAGATTCGAGTTTTTCAAAACTCGGGTTCTTCCATTTTTTATAATTATTTTAAAGACCCGGGTTCCGACTCGGGTTTTTCCTTTTTTGAAGTTTCGAGTTCCGACTTAGAGTTCCTATCGGATTCAACGCTTGAGTTGGAACCGATCGTGCCCTTGAAGATTCGAGTTTTTCAAAATTCGGGTTCTTCCATTTTTATCATTATTTTAAAGACCCGGGTTCCGACTCGGGTTTTTCCTTTTTATATATATCGTTTGAAGTTTCGAGTTCCGACTCACACTTCCTATCGAATTCAATGCTTGTGTTGGAACAGATCGTGCCCTTGAAGATTCAAGTTTTTCAAAACTCAGGTTCTTCCATTTTTATCATTATTTTAAAGATCCAGGTTCTGACTCGGGTTTTTCCTTTTTAGAAGTTTCGAGTTCCGACTCGGAGTTCGTATCGGATTCAACACTTCTGTTGGAACCGATCGTGCCCTTGAAGATTCAAGTTTTTCAAAACTTGGGTTCTTCCATTTTTATCATTATTTTAAAGATTTGGGTTCTGACTCGGTTTTTTCATTTTTATATATCGTTTGAAGTTTCGAGTTCCGACTCGGACTTCCTATCGGATTCAACGCTTGTGTTGGAACCGATCGGGCCCTTGAAGATTCGAGTTTTTCAAAACTCGATTTCTTCCATTTTTATCATTATTTTAAAGATCCAGGTTCCGACCCGGGTTTTTCCATTTTATATATCGTTTGAAGTTTCGAGTTCCGACTCGGACTTCCTATCGGATTCAACGCACGTATTGGAACCGATCGTGCCCTTGAAGATTCAAGTTTTGCAAAACTTGGGTTCTTCCATTTTTATCATTATTTTAAAGATCCAGGTTCTGACTCGGGTTTTTCCTTTTTATATATCGTTTGAAGTTTCGAGTTCCGACTCGGACTTCCTATCGGATTCAACGCTCGTGTTGGAACTGATCGTGCCCTTGAAGATTCGAGTTTTTCAAAACTCGGGTTCTTCCATTTTTATAATTATTTTAAAGATCCGGGTTCCGACTTGGTTTTTTCCATTTTATATATCGTTTGAAGTTTTGAGTTCCGACTCAGACTTCCTATCGGATTCAATGCTCGTGTTGGAACCGAACGTGCCCTTGAAGATTCGAGTTTTTCAAAACTCGGGTTTTTCCATTTTATATATCGTTTGAAGTTTTGAGTTCCGACTCAGACTTCCTATCGGATTGAACGCTCGTGTTGGAACTGAACGTGCCCTTGAAGATTCGAGTCTTTCAAAACTCAGGTTTTTCAATTTTATATATCGTTTGAAGTTTTGAGTTACAACTCAGACTTCCTATCGGATTGAACGCTCTTGTTGGAACTGAACGTGCCCTTGAAGATTCGAGTTTTTCAAAACTCGGGTTCTTCCATTTTTTATAATTATTTTAAAGACCCGGGTTCCGACTCGGGTTTTTCCTTTTTTGAAGTTTCGAGTTCTGACTTAGAGTTCCTATCGGATTCAACGCTTGAGTTGGAACCGATCGTGCCCTTGAAGATTCGAGTTTTTCAAAATTCGGGTTCTTCCATTTTTATCATTATTTTAAAGACCCGGGTTCCGACTCAGGTTTTTCCTTTTTATATATATCGTTTGAAGTTTCGAGTTCCGACTCACACTTCCTATCGAATTCAATGCTTGTGTTGGAACAGATCGTGCCCTTGAAGATTCAAGTTTTTCAAAACTCGGGTTCTTCCATTTTTATCATTATTTTAAAGATCCAGGTTCTGACTCGGGTTTTTCCTTTTTATATATCGTTTGAAGTTTTGAGTTCCGACTCAGACTTCCTATCGGATTCAACGCTCGTGTTGGAACCGAACGTGCCCTTGAAGATTCGAGTTTTTCAAAACTCGGGTTCTTCCATTTTTATAATTATTTTAAAGATCCGGGTTCCGACTCGGGTTTTTCCTTTTTGAAAGTTTCGAGTTCCGACTCGAAGTTCCTATCGGATTCAACGCTTCTGTTGGAACCGATCGTGCCCTTGAAGATTCAAGTTTTTCAAAACTCGGGTTCTTCCATTTTTATCATTATTTTAAAGATTCGGGTTCTGACTCGGGTTTTTCCTTTTTATATATCATTTGAAGTTTCGAGTTCCGACTCGGACTTCCTATCGGATTCAACGCTTGTCTTGGAACCGATCGTGCCCTTGAAGATTCGAGTTTTTCAAAATTCGGGTTCTTCCATTTTTATCATTATTTTAAAGACCCGGGTTCCGACTCAGGTTTTTCCTTTTTATATATATCATTTGAAGTTTCGAGTTCCGACAAACACTTCCTATCGAATTCAATGCTTGTGTTGGAACCGATCGTGCCCTTGAAGATTCAAGTTTTTCAAAACTCGGGTTCTTCCATTTTTATCATTATTTTAAAGATCCGGGTTCTGACTCGGGTTTTTCCTTTTTATATATCGTTTGAAGTTTCAAGTTCCGACTCAGACTTCCTATCGGATTCAACGCTCGTGTTGGAACCGAACGTGCGTTTGAAGATTCGAGTTTTTCAAAACTCGCGTTCTTCCATTTTTATAATTATTTTAAAGATCCGGGTTCCGACTCAGGTTTTTCCTTTTTTGAGGTTTCGAGTTCCGGCTCGGAGTTCCTATCGGATTCAACGCTTGTGTTGGAACCGATCATGCCCTTGAAGATTCAAGTTTTTCAAAACTCGGGTTCTTCCATTTTTATCATTATTTTAAAGATCCGGGTTCTCACTTGGGTTTTTCCTTTTTATATATCGTTTGAAGTTTCGAGTTCCGACTCGAACTTCCTGTCAGATTCAATGCTTGTGTTGGAACCGATCGTGCCCTTGAAGATTCGAGTTTTTCAAAACTCGATTTCTTCCATTTTTATCATTATTTTAAAGATCCGGGTTCCGACCCGGGTTTTTCCATTTTATATATCGTTTGAAGTTTCGAGTTCCGACTCGGACTTCCTATCGGATTCAACGCTCGTGTTGGAACCGATCGTGCCCTTGAATATTCAAGTTTTTCAAAACTCGGGTTCTTCCATTTTTATCATTATTTTAAAGATCCGGGTTCCGACTCGGGTTTTTCCTTTTTTGAAGTTTCGAGTTCCAACTCGGAGTTCCTATCGGATTCAACGCTGGTGTTGGAACCGATCGTGCCCTTGCAGATTCGAGTTTTTCAAAACTCGGTTTCTTCCATTTTTATCATTATTTTAAAGATCCGGGTTCTCACTTGGGTTTTTCCTTTTTATATATCGTTTGAAGTTTCGAGTTCCGACTCGGACTTCCTGTCAGATTCAATGCTTGTGTTGGAACCGATCGTGCCCATGAAGATTCGAGTTTTTCAAAACTCTATTTCTTCCATTTTTATCATTATTTTAAAGATTCGGGTTCCGACCCGGGTTTTTCCATTTTATATATCGTTTGAAGTTTTGAGTTCCGACTCAGACTTCCTATCAGATTCAACGCTCATGTTGGAACCGATCGTGCCCTTGAAGATTCAAGTTTTTCACAACTCGGGTTCTTCCATTTTTATCATTATTTTAAAGATCCGGGTTCCGACTCGGGTTTTTCCTTTTTATATATCGTTTGAAGCTTCGAGTTCCGACTCGGACTTGCTATCGGATTCAACGCTCGTGTTGGAACCGATCGTGCCCTTGAACATTCGAGTTTTTCAAAACTCGGGTTCTTCCATTTTTATCATTATTTTAAAGATCCGGGTTCCGACTCGGGTTTTTCTATTTTATATATCGTTTGAAGTTTTGAGTTCCGACTCAGACTTCCTATCGGATTCAACGCTCGTGTTGGAACCGAACGTGCCCTAGAAGATTCGAGTTTTTCAAAACTCAGGTTCTTCCATTTTTATAATTATTTTAAAGATCCGGGTTCCGACTCAGGTTTTTCCTTTTTTGAAGTTTCGAGTTCCGACTCGGAGTTCCTATCGGATTCAACGCTTGTGTTGGAACCGATCATGCCCTTGAAGATTCAAGTTTTTCAAAACTCGGGTTCTTCCATTTTTATCATTATTTTAAAGAATCGGGTTCCGACTCGGGTTTTTCCTTTTTATATATCGTTTGAAGTTTTGAGTTCTGACTCGAACTTCCTATCGGATTCAACGCTTGTGTTGGAACCGATCGTGCCCTTGAAGATTCAAGTTTTTCAAAACTCGGCTTCTTCCATTTTTATCATTATTTTAAAGACCCGGGTTCCGACTCAGGTTTTTCCTTTTTATATATATCGTTTGAAGTTTCGAGTTCCGACTCAGACTTCCTATCGGATTCAACGCTTGTGTTGGAACCGATCGTGCCCTTGAAGATTCAAGTTTTTCAAAACTCGGGTTCTTCCATTTTTATCATTATTTTAAAGATCCGAGTTCTGACTCGGGCTTTTCCTTTTTATATATCGTTTGAAGTTTTGAGTTCCGACTCAGACTTCCTATCGGATTCAACGCTCGTGTTGGAACCGAACGTGCCCTTGAAGATTCGAGTTTTTCAAAACTCGGGTTCTTCCATTTTTATAATTATTTTAAAGATCCGGGTTCCGACTCGGGTTTTTCCTTTTTGAAAGTTTCGAGTTCCGACTCGAAGTTCCTATCGGATTCAACGCTTCTGTTGGAACCGATCGTGCCCTTGAAGATTCAAGTTTTTCAAAACTCGGGTTCTTCCATTTTTATCATTATTTTAAAGATTCGGGTTCTGACTCGGGTTTTTCCTTTTTATATATCGTTTGAAGTTTCGAGTTCCGACTCGGACTTCCTATCGGATTCAACTCTTGTGTTGGAACCGATCGTGCCCTTGAAGATTCGAGTTTTTCAAAACTCGATTTCTTCCATTTTTATCATTATTTTAAAGATCCGGGTTCCGACCCGGGTTTTTCCATTTTATATATCGTTTGAAGTTTCTTGTTTCAACTCGGACTTCCTATCGGATTCAACGCTCGTGTTGGAACCGATCGTGCCCTTAAAGATTCGAGTTATTCAAAACTCGGGTTCTTCCATTTTTATCATTATTTTAAAGATCCGGGTTCCAACTCGGGGTTTTTCTTTTTATATCGTTTGAAGTCTCGAGTTCCGACTCGGACTTCCTATTGTATTCAACGCTCGTGTTGGAACCGATCGTGCCCTTGAAGATTCGAGTTTTTCAAAACTCGGGTTCTTCCATTTTTATAATTATTTTAAAGATCCGGGTTCCGACTCGGGTTTTTGCATTTTATATATCGTTTGAAGTTTTGAGTTCCGACTCAGACTTCCTATCGGATTCAACGCTCGTGTTGTAACCGAACGTGCCCTTGAAGAGTCAAGTTTTTCAAAACTCGGGTTCTTCCATTTTTATCATTATTTTAAAGATCCGGGTTCCTACTCGGGTTTTTTCTTTTTATATATCGTTTGAAGTTTCGAGTTTCGAATCGAACTTCCTATCGGATTCAACGCTCGTGTTGGAACCGATCGTGCCCTTGAAGATTCGAGTTTTCAAAACTCGGGTTCTTCCATTTTTATAATTATTTTAAAGATCCGGGTTCCGACTCGGGTTTTTCCATTTTATATATCGTTTGAAGTTTTTAGTTTCGACTCAGACTTCCTATCGGATTCAACGCTCGTGTTGGAACTGAACGTGCCCTTGAAGATTCGAGTCTTTCAAAACTCAGGTTTTTCAATTTTATATATCGTTTGAAGTTTTGAGTTACAACTCAGACTTCCTATCGGATTGAACGCTCTTGTTGGAACTGAACGTGCCCTTGAAGATTCGAGTTTTTCAAAACTCGGGTTCTTCCATTTTTTATAATTATTTTAAAGACCCGGGTTCCGACTCGGGTTTTTCCTTTTTTGAAGTTTCGAGTTCTGACTTAGAGTTCCTATCGGATTCAACGCTTGAGTTGGAACCGATCGTGCCCTTGAAGATTCGAGTTTTTCAAAATTCGGGTTCTTCCATTTTTATCATTATTTTAAAGACCCGGGTTCCGACTCAGGTTTTTCCTTTTTATATATATCGTTTGAAGTTTCGAGTTCCGACTCACACTTCCTATCGAATTCAATGCTTGTGTTGGAACAGATCGTGCCCTTGAAGATTCAAGTTTTTCACAACTCAGGTTCTTCCATTTTTATCATTATTTTAAAGATCCAGGTTCTGACTCGGGTTTTTCCTTTTTATATATCGTTTGAAGTTTCAAGTTCCGACTCAGACTTCCTATCGGATTCAACGCTCGTGTTGGAACCGAACGTGCCCTTGAAGATTCGAGTTTTTCAAAACTCGGGTTCTTCCATTTTTTATAATTATTTTAAAGACCTGGGTTCCGACTCGGGTTTTTCCTTTTTTGAAGTTTCGAGTTCCGACTCGGACTTCCTATCGGATTCAAAGCTTGTGTTGGAACCGATCGTGCCCTTGAAGATTCGAGTTTTTCAAAACTCGATTTCTTCCATTTTTATCATTATTTTAAAGATCCGGGTTCCGACCCGGGTTTTTCCATTTTATATATCGTTTGAAGTTTCGAGTTTTGACTCGGACTTCCTATCGGATTCAACGCTCGTGTTGGAACCGATCGTGCCCTTGAAGATTCGAGTTTTTCAAAACTCGGGTTCCGACTCGGGTTTTTTCTTTTTATATATCGTTTGAAGTCTCGAGTTCCGACTCGAACTTCCTATCGGATTCAACGCTCGTGTTGGAACTGATCGTGCCCTTGAAAATTCGAGTTTTTCAAAACTCGGGTTCTTCCATTTTTATCATTATTTTAAAGATCCGGGTTCCGACTCGGGTTTTTCTATTTTATATATCGTTTGAAGTTTTGAGTTCCGACTCAGACTTCCTATCGGATTCAACGCTCGTGTTGGAACCGAACGTGCCCTAGAAGATTCGAGTTTTTCAAAACTCAGGTTCTTCCATTTTTATAATTATTTTAAAGATCCGGGTTCCGACTCAGGTTTTTCCTTTTTTGAAGTTTCGAGTTCCGACTCGGAGTTCCTATCGGATTCAACGCTTGTGTTGGAACCGATCATGCCCTTGAAGATTCAAGTTTTTCAAAACTCGGGTTCTTCCATTTTTATCATTATTTTAAAGAATCGGGTTCCGACTCGGGTTTTTCCTTTTTATATATCGTTTGAAGTTTTGAGTTCTGACTCGAACTTCCTATCGGATTCAACGCTTGTGTTGGAACCGATCGTGCCCTTGAAGATTCAAGTTTTTCAAAACTCGGCTTCTTCCATTTTTATCATTATTTTAAAGACCCGGGTTCCGACTCAGGTTTTTCCTTTTTATATATATCGTTTGAAGTTTCGAGTTCCGACTCAGACTTCCTATCGGATTCAACGCTTGTGTTGGAACCGATCGTGCCCTTGAAGATTCAAGTTTTTCAAAACTCGGGTTCTTCCATTTTTATCATTATTTTAAAGATCCGAGTTCTGACTCGGGCTTTTCCTTTTTATATATCGTTTGAAGTTTTGAGTTCCGACTCAGACTTCCTATCGGATTCAACGCTCGTGTTGGAACCGAACGTGCCCTTGAAGATTCGAGTTTTTCAAAACTCGGGTTCTTCCATTTTTATAATTATTTTAAAGATCCGGGTTCCGACTCGGGTTTTTCCTTTTTGAAAGTTTCGAGTTCCGACTCGAAGTTCCTATCGGATTCAACGCTTCTGTTGGAACCGATCGTGCCCTTGAAGATTCAAGTTTTTCAAAACTCGGGTTCTTCCATTTTTATCATTATTTTAAAGATTCGGGTTCTGACTCGGGTTTTTCCTTTTTATATATCGTTTGAAGTTTCGAGTTCCGACTCGGACTTCCTATCGGATTCAACTCTTGTGTTGGAACCGATCGTGCCCTTGAAGATTCGAGTTTTTCAAAACTCGATTTCTTCCATTTTTATCATTATTTTAAAGATCCGGGTTCCGACCCGGGTTTTTCCATTTTATATATCGTTTGAAGTTTCTTGTTTCAACTCGGACTTCCTATCGGATTCAACGCTCGTGTTGGAACCGATCGTGCCCTTAAAGATTCGAGTTATTCAAAACTTGGGTTCTTCCATTTTTATCATTATTTTAAAGATCCGGGTTCCAACTCGGGGTTTTTCTTTTTATATCGTTTGAAGTCTCGAGTTCCGACTCGGACTTCCTATTGTATTCAACGCTCGTGTTGGAACCGATCGTGCCCTTGAAGATTCGAGTTTTTCAAAACTCGGGTTCTTCCATTTTTATAATTATTTTAAAGATCCGGGTTCCGACTCGGGTTTTTGCATTTTATATATCGTTTGAAGTTTTGAGTTCCGACTCAGACTTCCTATCGGATTCAACGCTCGTGTTGTAACCGAACGTGCCCTTGAAGAGTCAAGTTTTTCAAAACTCGGGTTCTTCCATTTTTATCATTATTTTAAAGATCCGGGTTCCTACTCGGGTTTTTTCTTTTTATATATCGTTTGAAGTTTCGAGTTTCGAATCGAACTTCCTATCGGATTCAACGCTCGTGTTGGAACCGATCGTGCCCTTGAAGATTCGAGTTTTCAAAACTCGGGTTCTTCCATTTTTATAATTATTTTAAAGATCCGGGTTCCGACTCGGGTTTTTCCATTTTATATATCGTTTGAAGTTTTTAGTTTCGACTCAGACTTCCTATCGGATTCAACGCTCGTGTTGGAACTGAACGTGCCCTTGAAGATTCGAGTCTTTCAAAACTCAGGTTTTTCAATTTTATATATTGTTTGAAGTTTTGAGTTACAACTCAGACTTCCTATCGGATTGAACGCTCTTGTTGGAACTGAACGTGCCCTTGAAGATTCGAGTTTTTCAAAACTCGGGTTCTTCCATTTTTTATAATTATTTTAAAGACCCGGGTTCCGACTCGGGTTTTTCCTTTTTTGAAGTTTCGAGTTCTGACTTAGAGTTCCTATCGGATTCAACGCTTGAGTTGGAACCGATCGTGCCCTTGAAGATTCGAGTTTTTCAAAATTCGGGTTCTTCCATTTTTATCATTATTTTAAAGACCCGGGTTCCGACTCAGGTTTTTCCTTTTTATATATATCGTTTGAAGTTTCGAGTTCCGACTCACACTTCCTATCGAATTCAATGCTTGTGTTGGAACAGATCGTGCCCTTGAAGATTCAAGTTTTTCAAAACTCAGGTTCTTCCATTTTTATCATTATTTTAAAGATCCAGGTTCTGACTCGGGTTTTTCCTTTTTATATATCGTTTGAAGTTTCAAGTTCCGACTCAGACTTCCTATCAGATTCAACGCTCGTGTTGGAACCGAACGTGCCCTTGAAGATTCGAGTTTTTCAAAACTCGGGTTCTTCCATTTTTTATAATTATTTTAAAGACCTGGGTTCCGACTCGGGTTTTTCCTTTTTTGAAGTTTCGAGTTCCGACTCGGACTTCCTATCGGATTCAAAGCTTGTGTTGGAACCGATCGTGCCCTTGAAGATTCGAGTTTTTCAAAACTCGATTTCTTCCATTTTTATCATTATTTTAAAGATCCGGGTTCCGACCCGGGTTTTTCCATTTTATATATCGTTTGAAGTTTCGAGTTTTGACTCGGACTTCCTATCGGATTCAACGCTCGTGTTGGAACCGATCGTGCCCTTGAAGATTCGAGTTTTTCAAAACTCGGGTTCTTCCATTTTTATCATTATTTTAAAGATCCGGGTTCCGACTCGGGTTTTTTCTTTTTATATATCGTTTGAAGTCTCGAGTTCCGACTCGAACTTCCTATCGGATTCAACGCTCGTGTTGGAACTGATCGTGCCCTTGAAAATTCGAGTTTTTCAAAACTCGGGTTCTTCCATATTTATAATTATTTTAAAGATCCGGGTTCCGACTTGGGTTTTTCCATTTTATATATCGTTTGAAGTTTTGAGTTCCGACTCAGACTTCCTATCGGATTCAACGCTCGTGTTGTAACCGAACGTGCCCTTGAAGATTCGAGTTTTTCAAAACTTGGGTTTTTCCATTTTATATATCGTTTGAATTTTTGAGTTTCGACTCAGACTTCCTATCGGATTGAACGCTCCTGTTGGAACTGAACGTGCCCTTGATGATTCGAGTTTTTCAAAACTCGGGTTCTTCCATTTTTATAATTATTTTAAAGATCCGGGTTCCGACTCGGGTTTTTCCTTTTTTGAAGTTTCGAGTTCCGACTTAGAGTTCCTATCGGTTCAACGCTTATGTTCGAACCGATCATGCCCTTGAAAATTCAAGTTTTTCAAAACTCGGGTTCTTCCATTTTTATCATTATTTTAAAGATCCGGGTTCTGACTCGGGTTTTTCCTTTTTATATATCGTTTGAACTTTCGAGTTCTGACTCAGACTTCCTATCGTATTCAACGCTCGTGTTGGAACTGAACGTGCCCATGACGATTCGAGTTTTTTAAAACTCGGGTTCTTCCATTTTGATAATTATTTTAAAGATCCGGGTTCCGACTCGGGTTTTTCATTTTTAGAAGTTTCGAGTTCCGACTCGGAGTTCGTATCGGATTCAACACTTCTGTTGGAACCGATCGTGCCCTTGAAGATTCAAGTTTTTCAAAACTTGGGTTCTTCCATTTTTATCATTATTTTAAAGATTTGGGTTCTGACTCGGTTTTTTCATTTTTATATATCGTTTGAAGTTTCGAGTTCCGACTTGGACTTCCTATCGGATTCAACGCTTGTGTTGGAACCGATCGGGCCCTTGAAGATTCGAGTTTTTCAAAACTCGATTTCTTCCATTTTTATCATTATTTTAAAGATCCAGGTTCCGACCCGGGTTTTTCCATTTTATATATCGTTTGAAGTTTCGAGTTCCGACTCGGACTTCCTATCGGATTCAACGCACGTATTGGAACCGATCGTGCCCTTGAAGATTCAAGTTTTGCAAAACTTGGGTTCTTCCATTTTTATCATTATTTTAAAGATCCAGGTTCTGACTCGGGTTTTTCCTTTTTATATATCGTTTGAAGTTTCGAGTTCCGACTCGGACTTCCTATCGGATTCAACGCTCGTGTTGGAACTGATCGTGCCCTTGAAGATTCGAGTTTTTCAAAACTCGGGTTCTTCCATTTTTATAATTATTTTAAAGATCCGGGTTCCGACTTGGTTTTTTCCATTTTATATATCGTTTGAAGTTTTGAGTTCCGACTCAGACTTCCTATCGGATTCAATGCTCGTGTTGGAACCGAACGTGCCCTTGAAGATTCGAGTTTTTCAAAACTCGGGTTTTTCCATTTTATATATCGTTTGAAGTTTTGAGTTCCGACTCAGACTTCCTATCGGATTGAACGCTCGTGTTGGAACTGAACGTGCCCTTGAAGATTCGAGTCTTTCAAAACTCAGGTTTTTCAATTTTATATATCGTTTGAAGTTTTGAGTTACAACTCAGACTTCCTATCGGATTGAACGCTCTTGTTGGAACTGAACGTGCCCTTGAAGATTCGAGTTTTTCAAAACTCGGGTTCTTCCATTTTTTATAATTATTTTAAAGACCCGGGTTCCGACTCGGGTTTTTCCTTTTTTGAAGTTTCGAGTTCTGACTTAGAGTTCCTATCGGATTCAACGCTTGAGTTGGAACCGATCGTGCCCTTGAAGATTCGAGTTTTTCAAAATTCGGGTTCTTCCATTTTTATCATTATTTTAAAGACCCGGGTTCCGACTCAGGTTTTTCCTTTTTATATATATCGTTTGAAGTTTCGAGTTCCGACTCACACTTCCTATCGAATTCAATGCTTGTGTTGGAACAGATCGTGCCCTTGAAGATTCAAGTTTTTCAAAACTCGGGTTCTTCCATTTTTATCATTATTTTAAAGATCCAGGTTCTGACTCGGGTTTTTCCTTTTTATATATCGTTTGAAGTTTCAAGTTCCGACTCAGACTTCCTATCGGATTCAACGCTCGTGTTGGAACCGAACGTGCCCTTGAAGATTCGAGTTTTTCAAAACTCGGGTTCTTCCATTTTTTATAATTATTTTAAAGACCTGGGTTCCGACTCGGGTTTTTCCTTTTTTGAAGTTTCGAGTTCCGACTCG
This sequence comes from Nuphar pumila, assembly GCF_984573655.1. NCBI lineage: Eukaryota > Viridiplantae > Streptophyta > Magnoliopsida > Nymphaeales > Nymphaeaceae > Nuphar > Nuphar pumila. The sequence goes on along the minus strand of NC_143257.1, from coordinate 48,192,837 downwards.
GACTTCCTATCGGATTCAAAGCTTGTGTTGGAACCGATCGTGCCCTTGAAGATTCGAGTTTTTCAAAACTCGATTTCTTCCATTTTTATCATTATTTTAAAGATCCGGGTTCCGACCCGGGTTTTTCCATTTTATATATCGTTTGAAGTTTCGAGTTTTGACTCGGACTTCCTATCGGATTCAACGCTCGTGTTGGAACCGATCGTGCCCTTGAAGATTCGAGTTTTTCAAAACTCGGGTTCTTCCATTTTTATCATTATTTTAAAGATCCGGGTTCCGACTCGGGTTTTTTCTTTTTATATATCGTTTGAAGTCTCGAGTTCCGACTCGAACTTCCTATCGGATTCAACGCTCGTGTTGGAACTGATCGTGCCCTTGAAAATTCGAGTTTTTCAAAACTCGGGTTCTTCCATATTTATAATTATTTTAAAGATCCGGGTTCCGACTTGGGTTTTTCCATTTTATATATCGTTTGAAGTTTTGAGTTCCGACTCAGACTTCCTATCGGATTCAACGCTCGTGTTGTTACCGAACGTGCCCTTGAAGATTCGAGTTTTTCAAAACTTGGGTTTTTCCATTTTATATATCGTTTGAAGTTTTGAGTTTCGACTCAGACTTCCTATCGGATTGAACGCTCCTGTTGGAACTGAACGTGCCCTTGATGATTCGAGTTTTTCAAAACTCGGGTTCTTCCATTTTTATAATTATTTTAAAGATCCGGGTTCCGACTCGGGTTTTTCCTTTTTTGAAGTTTCGAGTTCCGACTTAGAGTTCCTATCGGTTCAACGCTTATGTTCGAACCGATCATGCCCTTGAAGATTCAAGTTTTTCAAAACTCGGGTTCTTCCATTTTTATCATTATTTTAAAGATCCGGGTTCTGACTCGGGTTTTTCCTTTTTATATATCGTTTGAACTTTCGAGTTCTGACTCAGACTTCCTATCGGATTCAACGCTCGTGTTGGAACTGAACGTGCCCATGACGATTCGAGTTTTTTAAAACTCGGGTTCTTCCATTTTGATAATTATTTTAAAGATCCGGGTTCCGACTCGGGTTTTTCATTTTTAGAAGTTTCGAGTTCCGACTCGGAGTTCGTATCGGATTCAACACTTCTGTTGGAACCGATCGTGCCCTTGAAGATTCAAGTTTTTCAAAACTTGGGTTCTTCCATTTTTATCATTATTTTAAAGATTTGGGTTCTGACTCGGTTTTTTCATTTTTATATATCGTTTGAAGTTTCGAGTTCCGACTCGGACTTCCTATCGGATTCAACGCTTGTGTTGGAACCGATCGGGCCCTTGAAGATTCAAGTTTTTCAAAACTCGATTTCTTCCATTTTTATCATTATTTTAAAGATCCAGGTTCCGACCCGGGTTTTTCCATTTTATATATCGTTTGAAGTTTCGAGTTCCGACTCGGACTTCCTATCGGATTCAACGCACGTATTGGAACCGATCGTGCCCTTGAAGATTCAAGTTTTTCAAAACTTGGGTTCTCCATTTTTATCATTATTTTAAAGATCCAGGTTCTGACTCGGGTTTTTCCTTTTTATATATCGTTTGAAGTTTCGAGTTCCGACTCGGACTTCCTATCGGATTCAACGCTCGTGTTGGAACTGATCGTGCCCTTGAAGATTCGAGTTTTTCAAAACTCGGGTTCTTCCATTTTTATAATTATTTTAAAGATCCGGGTTCCGACTTGGTTTTTTCCATTTTATATATCGTTTGAAGTTTTGAGTTCCGACTCAGACTTCCTATCGGATTCAATGCTCGTGTTGGAACCGAACGTGCCCTTGAAGATTCGAGTTTTTCAAAACTCGGGTTTTTCCATTTTATATATCGTTTGAAGTTTTGAGTTCCGACTCAGACTTCCTATCGGATTGAACGCTCGTGTTGGAACTGAACGTGCCCTTGAAGATTCGAGTCTTTCAAAACTCAGGTTTTTCAATTTTATATATCGTTTGAAGTTTTGAGTTACAACTCAGACTTCCTATCGGATTGAACGCTCTTGTTGGAACTGAACGTGCCCTTGAAGATTCGAGTTTTTCAAAACTCGGGTTCTTCCATTTTTTATAATTATTTTAAAGACCCGGGTTCCGACTCGGGTTTTTCCTTTTTTGAAGTTTCGAGTTCTGACTTAGAGTTCCTATCGGATTCAACGCTTGAGTTGGAACCGATCGTGCCCTTGAAGATTCGAGTTTTTCAAAATTCGGGTTCTTCCATTTTTATCATTATTTTAAAGACCCGGGTTCCGACTCAGGTTTTTCCTTTTTATATATATCGTTTGAAGTTTCGAGTTCCGACTCACACTTCCTATCGAATTCAATGCTTGTGTTGGAACAGATCGTGCCCTTGAAGATTCAAGTTTTTCAAAACTCGGGTTCTTCCATTTTTATCATTATTTTAAAGATCCAGGTTCTGACTCGGGTTTTTCCTTTTTATATATCGTTTGAAGTTTCAAGTTCCGACTCAGACTTCCTATCGGATTCAACGCTCGTGTTGGAACCGAACGTGCCTTTGAAGATTCGAGTTTTTCAAAACTCGGGTTCTTCCATTTTTTATAATTATTTTAAAGACCTGGGTTCCGACTCGGGTTTTTCCTTTTTTGAAGTTTCGAGTTCCGACTCGGACTTCCTATCGGATTCAAAGCTTGTGTTGGAACCGATCGTGCCCTTGAAGATTCGAGTTTTTCAAAACTCGATTTCTTCCATTTTTATCATTATTTTAAAGATCCGGGTTCCGACCCGGGTTTTTCCATTTTATATATCGTTTGAAGTTTCGAGTTTTGACTCGGACTTCCTATCGGATTCAACGCTCGTGTTGGAACCGATCGTGCCCTTGAAGATTCGAGTTTTTCAAAACTCGGGTTCTTCCATTTTTATCATTATTTTAAAGATCCGGGTTCCGACTCGGGTTTTTTCTTTTTATATATCGTTTGAAGTCTCGAGTTCCGACTCGAACTTCCTATCGGATTCAACGCTCGTGTTGGAACTGATCGTGCCCTTGAAAATTCGAGTTTTTCAAAACTCGGGTTCTTCCATATTTATAATTATTTTAAAGATCCGGGTTCCGACTTGGGTTTTTCCATTTTATATATCGTTTGAAGTTTTGAGTTCCGACTCAGACTTCCTATCGGATTCAACGCTCGTGTTGTTACCGAACGTGCCCTTGAAGATTCGAGTTTTTCAAAACTTGGGTTTTTCCATTTTATATATCGTTTGAAGTTTTGAGTTTCGACTCAGACATCCTATCGGATTGAACGCTCCTGTTGGAACTGAACGTGCCCTTGATGATTCGAGTTTTTCAAAACTCGGGTTCTTCCATTTTTATAATTATTTTAAAGATCCGGGTTCCGACTCGGGTTTTTCCTTTTTTGAAGTTTCGAGTTCCGACTTAGAGTTCCTATCGGTTCAACGCTTATGTTCGAACCGATCATGCCCTTGAAGATTCAAGTTTTTCAAAACTCGGGTTCTTCCATTTTTATCATTATTTTAAAGATCCGGGTTCTGACTCGGGTTTTTCCTTTTTATATATCGTTTGAACTTTCGAGTTCTGACTCAGACTTCCTATCGGATTCAACGCTCGTGTTGGAACTGAACGTGCCCATGACGATTCGAGTTTTTTAAAACTCGGGTTCTTCCATTTTGATAATTATTTTAAAGATCCGGGTTCCGACTCGGGTTTTTCATTTTTAGAAGTTTCGAGTTCCGACTCGGAGTTCGTATCGGATTCAACACTTCTGTTGGAACCGATCGTGCCCTTGAAGATTCAAGTTTTTCAAAACTTGGGTTCTTCCATTTTTATCATTATTTTAAAGATTTGGGTTCTGACTCGGTTTTTTCATTTTTATATATCGTTTGAAGTTTCGAGTTCCGACTCGGACTTCCTATCGGATTCAACGCTTGTGTTGGAACCGATCGGGCCCTTGAAGATTCGAGTTTTTCAAAACTCGATTTCTTCCATTTTTATCATTATTTTAAAGATCCAGGTTCCGACCCGGGTTTTTCCATTTTATATATCGTTTGAAGTTTCGAGTTCCGACTCGGACTTCCTATCGGATTCAACGCACGTATTGGAACCGATCGTGCCCTTGAAGATTCAAGTTTTTCAAAACTTGGGTTCTTCCATTTTTATCATTATTTTAAAGATCCAGGTTCTGACTCGGGTTTTTCCTTTTTATATATCGTTTGAAGTTTCGAGTTCCGACTCGGACTTCCTATCGGATTCAACGCTCGTGTTGGAACTGATCGTGCCCTTGAAGATTCGAGTTTTTCAAAACTCGGGTTCTTCCATTTTTATAATTATTTTAAAGATCCGGGTTCCGACTTGGTTTTTTCCATTTTATATATCGTTTGAAGTTTTGAGTTCCGACTCAGACTTCCTATCGGATTCAATGCTCGTGTTGGAACCGAACGTGCCCTTGAAGATTCGAGTTTTTCAAAACTCGGGTTTTTCCATTTTATATATCGTTTGAAGTTTTGAGTTCCGACTCAGACTTCCTATCGGATTGAACGCTCTTGTTGGGACTGAACGTGCCCTTGAAGATTCGAGTTTTTCAAAACTCGGGTTCTTCCATTTTTATAATTATTTTAAAGATCCGGGTTCCGACTCGGGTTTTTCCTTTTTTGAAGTTTCGAGTTCCGACTCGGAGTTCCTATCGGATTCAATGCTTCTGTTGGAACCGATCGTGTCGTTGAAGATTAAAGTTTTTCAAAACTCGGGTTCTTCCATTTTTATCATTATTTTAAAGATTCGGGTTCTGACTCGGGTTTTTCCTTTTTATATATCGTTTAAAGTTTCAAGTTCTGACTCGGACTTCCTATCGGATTCAACGCTTGTGTTGAAACCGATCGTGCCCTTGAAGATTTGAGTTTTTCAAAACTCGATTTCTTCCATTTTTATCATTATTTTAAAGATCCGGGTTCCGACCCGGGTTTTTCCATTTTATATATCGTTTGAAGTTTCGAGTTTCGACTCGGACTTCCGATCGGATTCAATGCACGTGTTGGAACCGATCGTGCCCTTGAAGATTCGAGTTTTTAAAAACTCGGGTTTTTCCATTTTTATCATTATTTTAAAGATCCTGGTTCCGACTCGGGTTTTTTCTTTTTATATATTGTTTGAAGTTTCAAGTTCCGACTCTGACTTCCTATCGGATTCAACGCTCGTGTTGAAACCGATCGTGCCCTTGAAGATTCGAGTTTTTCAAAACTCGGGTTCTTCCATTTTTATAATTATTTTAAAGATCCGGGTTCCGACTCGGGTTTTTCCATTTTATATATCGTTTGAAGTTTTGAGTTTCGACTCAAACTTCCTATCGGATTCAACGTTCGTGTTGGAACCGAACGTGCCCTTGAAGATTCGAGTTTTTCAAAACTCGGGTTTTTCCATTTTATATATCGTTTGAAGTTTTGAGTTCTGACTCAGACTTCCTATCGGATTGAACGCTCTTGATGGAAGTGAACGTGCCCTTGAAGATTCGAGTTTTTCAAAACTCGGGTTCTTCCATTTTTATAATTATTTTAAAGATCCGGGTTCCGACTCGGGGTTTTCCTTTTTTGAAGTTTCGAGTTCCGACTTAGAGTTCCTATCAGATTCAACGCTTGTGTTGGAACCGATCATGCCCTTGAAGATTCAAGTTTTTCAAAACTCGGGTTCTTCCATTTTTATCATTATTTTAAATATTCGGGTTCCGACAAGGGTTTTTCCTTTTTATATATATCGTTTGAAGTTTCGAGTTCAGACTCAGACTTCCTATCGGATTCAACGCTTGTGTTGGAACCGATCGTGCCCTTGAAGATTCAAGTTTTTCAAAACTCGGGTTCTTCCATTTTTATCATTATTTTAAAGATCCGGGTTCTGACTCGGGTTTTTCCTTTTTATATATCGTTTGAAGTTTCGAGTTCTGACTCAGACTTCCTATCGGATTCAACGCTCCTGTTGGAAACGAACGTGCCCTTGAAGATTCGAGTTTTTCAAAACTCGGGTTCTTCCATTTTTATAATTATTTTAAAGATCCGGGTTCCGACTCGGGTTTTCCTTTTTTGAAGTTTCGAGTTCCGACTCGGAGTTCCTATCGGATTCAACGCTTCTGTTGGAACCGATCGTGCCCTTGAAGATTCAAGTTTTTCAAAACTCGGGTTCTTCCATTTTTATCATTATTTGAAAGATCTGGGTTCCGACTCGGGTTTTTCATTTTTATATATCGTTTGAAGTTTTGAGTTCCGACTCGGACTTCCTATCGGATTCAACGCTTGTGTTGGAACCGATCGTGCCCTTGAAAATTCGAGTTTTTCAAAACTCGATTTCTTCCATTTTTATCATTATTTTAAAGATCCGGGTTCCGACCTGGGTTTTTCCATTTTATATATCGTTTGAAGTTTCGAGTTCCGACTCAGACTTCCTATCGGATTCAACGCTCGTGTTGGAACCGATCGTGCCCTTGAAGATTCGAGTTTTTCAACACTTGGGTTCTTCCATTTTTATCATTATTTTAAAGATCCGGGTTTCGAATCGGGTTTTTTCTTTTTATATATCGTTTGAAGTTTCGAGTTCCGACTAAGACTTCCTATCGGATTCAACGCTCGTGTTGGAACCGATCGTGCCCTTGAAGATTCAAGTTTTTCAAAACTCGGGTTCTTCCATCTTTATAATTATTTTAAAGATCCGGGTTCCGACTCCGGTTTTTCCATTTTATATATCGTTTGATGTTTTGAGTTCCGACTCAGACTTCCAATCGGATTCAACGCTCGTGTTGGAACCGAACGTGCCCTTGAAGATTCGAGTTTTTCAAAACTCGGGTTTTTCCATTTTATATATCGTTTGAAGTTTTGAGTTCCGACTCAGACTTCCTATCGGATTGAACGCTCTTGTTGGAACTAAACGTGCCCTTGAAGATTCGAGTTTTTCAAAACTCGGGTTCTTCCATTTTTATAATTATTTTAAAGATCCGGGTTCCAACTCGTGTTTTTCCTTTTTTGAAGTTTCGAGTTCCGACTCAGAGTTCCTATCGGATTCAACGCTTGTGTTGGAACCGTTCATGCCCTTGAAGATTCAAGTTTTTCAAAACTCGGGTTCTTCCATTTTTATAATTATTTTAAATATTCGGGTTTCGACTCGGGTTTTTCCTTTTTATATATCGTTTGAAGTTTCGAGTTCTGACTCGGACTTCCTATCAGATTCAATGCTTGTCTTGGAACCGATCGTGCCCTTGAAGATTCAAGTTTTTCAAAACTCGGGTTCTTCCATTTTTATCATTATTTTAAAGACCCGGGTTCCGACTCAGGTTTTTCCTTTTTATATATATCGTTTGAAGTTTCGAGTTTCGACTCAGACTTCCTATCGGATTCAACGCTTGTGTTGGAACCGATCGTGCCCTTGAAGATTTAAGTTTTTCAAAACTCGGGTTCTTCCATTTTTATCATTATTTTAAAGATCCGGGTTCTGACTCGGGTTTTTCCTTTTTATATATCGTTTGAAGTTTCGAGTTCCGACTCAGACTTCCTATCGGATTCAACGCTCGTGTTGGAACCGAACGTGCCCTTGAAGATTCGAGTTTTTCAAAACTCGGGTTCTTTCATTTTTATAATTATTTTTAAGGTCCGGGTTCCGACTCGGGTTTTTCCTTTTTTGAAGTTTCGAGTTCCGACTCGGAGTTCCTATCGGATTCAACGCTTCTGTTGGAACCGATCGTGCCCTTGAAGATTCAAGTTTTTCAAAACTCGGGTTCTTCCATTTTTATCATTATTTTAAAGATTCGGGTTCTGACTTGGGTTTTTCCTTTTTATATATCGTTTGAAGTTTCGAGTTCCGACTCGGACTTCCTATCGGATTCAACGCTTGTGTTGGAACCGATCGTGCCCTTGAAGATTCGAGTTTTTCAAAACTCGATTTCTTCCATTTTTATCATTATTTTAAAGATCCATGTTCCGACCCAGGTTTTTGCATTTTATATATCGTTTGAAGTTTCGAGTTCCGACTCGGACTTCCTATCGGATTCAACGCTCGTGTTGGAACCGATCGTGCGCTTGAAACTTCCTATCGGATTCAACGCTCGTGTTGGAACCGATCGTGCGCTTGAAGATTCGAGTTTTTCAAAACTCGGGTTCTTCCATTTTTATCATTATTTTAAAGATCCGAGTTCCGACTCGGGTTTTTCCTTTTTATATATCGTTTGAAGTTTCGAGTTCCGACTCGGACTTCCTATCGGATTCAACACTCGTGTTGGAACCGATCGTGCCCTTGAAGATTCGAGTTTTTCAAATCTCGGGTTCTTCCATTTTTATCATTATTTTAAAGATCCGGGTTCCGACTCGGGTTTTTCCATTTTATATTTCGTTTGAAGTTTTTAGTTCCGACTCAGACTTCCTATCGGATTGAACGCTCTTGTTGGAACTGAACGTGCCCTTGAAGATTCGAGTTTTTCAAAACTCAGGTTCTTCCATTTTTATAATTATTTTAAAGATTCGGGTTCCGACTCGGGTTTTTCCTTTTTTGAAGTTTCGAGTTCCGACTCAGAGTTCCTATCGGATTCAACGCTTGTGTTGGAACCGATCATGCTCTTCAAGATTCAAGTTTTTCAAAACTCGGGTTCTTCCATTTTTATAATTATTTTAAATATTCGGGTTCCGACTCGGGTTTTTCTTTTTTATATATCGTTTGAAGTTTCGAGTTCTGACTCGGACTTCCTATCGGATTCAACGCTTGTGTTGGAACCGATGGTGCCCTTGAAGATTCAAGTTTTTCAAAACTCGGGTTCTTCCATTTTTATCATTATTTTAAAGACCCGGGTTCTGACTCAGGTTTTTCCTTTTTATGTATATCGTTTGAAGTTTCGAGTTTCGACTCAGACTTCCAATCGGATTCAACACTTGTGTTGGAACCGATCGTGCCCTTGAAGATTCAAGTTTTTCAAAACTCGGGTTCTTCCATTTTTATCATTATTTTAAAGATCCGGGTTCTGACTCGGGTTTTTCCTTTTTATATATCGTTTGAACTTTCGAGTTCCGACTCAGACTTCCTATCGGATTCAACGCTCGTGTTGGAACCGAACGTGCCCTTGAAGATACGAGTTTTTCAAAACTCGGGTTCTTCCATTTTTATAATTATTTTAAAGATCCGGGTTCCGACTCGGGTTTTTCCTTTTTTGAAGTTTCGAGTTCCGACTCGGACTTCCTATCGGATTCAACACTCGTGTTGGAACCGATCGTGCCCTTGAAGATTCGAGTTTTTCAAAACTCGGGTTCTTCCATTTTTATAATTATTTTAAAGATCCGGGTTCCGACTCGGGTTTTTCCATTTTATATATCGTTTGAATTTTTGAGTTCCGACTCAGACTTCCTATCGGATTGAACGCTCGTGTTGGAACTGAACGTGCCCTTGAAGATTCGAGTTTTTCAAAACTCGGGTTCTTCCATTTTTATAATTATTTTAAAGATCCGGGTTCCGACTCGGGTTTTTCCTTTTTTGAAGTTTCGAGTTCCTACTCGGACTTCCTATCGGATTCAACGCTCGTGTTGGAACCGATCGTGCCCTTGAAGATTTGAGTTTTTCAAAACTCGGGTTCTTCATTTTTTATCATTATTTTAAAGATCCGGGTTCCGACTCGGGTTTTTCCTTTTTATATATCGTTTGAAGTTTCGAGTTCCGACTCGGACTTCATATCGGATTCAACGCTCGTGTTGGAACCGATCGTGCCCTTGAAGATTCGAGTTTTTCAAAACTAGGGTTCTTCCATTTTTATCTTTATTTTAAAGATCCGGGTTCCGACTCGGGTTTTTCCTTTTTATATATCGTTTGAAGTTTCGAGTTCCGACTCGGACTTCATATCGGATTCAACGCTCGTGTTGGAACCGATCGTGCCCTTGAAGATTCGAGTTTTTCAAAACTCGGGTTCTTCCATTTTTATAATTATTTTAAAGATCCGGGTTCCGACTCGGGTTTTTCCTTTTTTGAAGTTTCGAGTTCCGACTCGGAGTTCCTATCGGATTCAACGCTTGTGTTGGAACCGATCGTGCCCTTGAAGATTCAAGTTTTTCAAAACTCGGGTTCTTCCATTTTTATCATTATTTTAAAGATCCGGGTTCTGACTCAGGTTTTTCCTTTTTATATATCGTTTGAAGTTTCGAGTTCCGACTCAGACTTCCTATCAGATTCAACGCTTGTGTAGGAACCGATCGTGCCCTTGAAGATTAGAGTTTTTCAAAACTAGATTTATTCTTTTTTTATCATTATTTTAAAGATCCGGATTCAGACCCGGGTTTTTCCATTTTATATATCGTTTGAAGTTTCGAGTTCCGACTCGGACTTCCTATCGGATTCAACGCTCTTGTTGGAACCGATCGTTCCCTTGAAGATTCGAGTTTTTCAAAACTCGGGTTCTTCCATTTTTATCATTGTTTTAAAGATCCGGGTTCTAACTCGGGTTTTTCCTTTTTATATATCGTTTGAAGTTTCGAGTTCTGACTCAGTCCGAAAATGTTGTTTTCATAATACGCTTAAAAACCAGACCAAATCAACTTGGATCAAGCTGAAATTTGGTATGCAGACAGTTAACATGCATATAAAGTGAATAGAAAAATAATTTTCAGGAAATTCGAGAAAAATCCACATACGATGATGAGTGCACGATCGGGTAAAATTAGGGTTTTGGTTCAGTGCACTATTCATCCCTTTGAATCCACTAATGACATTTTAATTTGAAATCATAGACAAATACAGTCCTAAATAAACCTAAACTACTGCTAAACTACAGAAAACAATAACAATTAAATTAATTAATAAAATCTAAGAAATTAGTTAAATAAACTAAGATTAGTTCTAATCTACACCACTAGTTAAATCTACACTAACCTAAAATCAGTACTATTCTAAATAAGATATCTAAAGGACTACAAACTCTAATTAGACCTAATGTATATTATCTAACATCCCTAACTAAATTAACTATCTACTCTAGTATTAATTCTAACCTAATAAAACAACCATTAACCTAATACTACAACTAGGGTTAGCCACTAACTACTCTAACTAACTATTTAAGATTAGTAGTATGGTTAGGATTAATTAATCTAACTAAAGTAACTAATGAATTAAGGGTTAATAGGACACGATTAGGGTTAACTCGGATTTTACAAAGGTTTAACTAACTACTAGGTTCAACTACTAACTTAAGTTAACTAGGGGCGGTTATACTAGGGTTGACTAAGTGAGATAGGTTAATAACTAACTATAATTAGTTAACTAAGGTTAGTCTCCTTAAGTTAACTAGTTATCTAATGACTAGGGTTTACTAACTAAGGTTGCTAGGGTCGGTTGGGATAAGGTAGGGTTAACTAAGGTTCTAGGATCGGGTAAGTTAATTGACTAACTATGGTTAACTACCTAGGGTCAAGCACTAACTATGGTTAGTTGGGGTCAGTTAGGGTTAAATAGGGGGTTAACTAAATAGGGGTTTTTCTCTTCTCTCCTTCTTTTCTTTCTTCTATTTTCTCCCTTCAAAAAGGAGGAAATAGAGGTTAGAAAAGGAAAAAGAAGGAAGAGAGAGAACATTACGAGAGGAAAAATTTTGCGATGATCACAGTTTTTGCGACCGTGATGGGACACGTCTTCGTTCGGTCGAAAATATGCCTTTGCTTTGCTTTAATATTTTCTAAGTCTTTATTCTAACATATGTCAGCTACATTTTTCCATGCAAACCTTAGGAGCCTAGATTCTGTCCAAAGCTGACATCATTGCATATAGGATTTAAGTATGGTTTGGTAGGACCATATTGAGGAGATTATTCCATGCTCACATTAGACTTAGGTCTGAAATACAACTCTCCTCAATTTTAGGGATTGAATGCAAACAATGTATGCAAGTGTATGCTTCTCTTCATTTTAATCTATCTCTTTAGGACTTGCATTTAGAGCCATCTGATTTATTTTGCATGTTGAACATGTTTTCAAAAAACATCCCTTACCTATATTGTCCCGGTCTTCACGTTGCTGGGCTGTCTCACTGAACCATAGTTTGGGAGAGAGCCTCACAACTGGACCACTTATTTGGGTTCGCGCCCCCCTACCACGTACCTAAGGGCCATAGTCCGAGGTATATTGGTAGGTGCTCAAGGATGTTGGAAAACCCTTACCTTAGAACCAGAGGAATATTTCTATGCCACATACTTCGAGCTTCGGCTTGGGTATATCGGCGTATCTTGATTGAAATCAGATGATCTGAACCCTATAGTTAGGATTAAGGTCCTACAAGCCATTTCAAATATTGCATTTAGAGTCAGCCTGTAGGGAGTGCTGTATGCGCATCCTTGTTTGTGCAACTTTAGTTATGTAATATTTATCTTATTCTTACATATATATGTATCAAACCTTTTTTTTCAAAAACCCTGGGTATATTATTCAAAATTTTCCCTTATTTTCAAAAACCCCAAGTGTATATTTTCCTCTACCTACATTTTCTTTTTTACGTTTAGATCAAATTTTTCAAAACCCTGGAAAATTCCTTTAAAATTTCCTCAACCTTTTCAAAATTTCCAAGTTTGATTCTTCAAAGAGTCTATCCGTAAGTCCTGCATTCTATCTAATTCTCCTTATTTCTTCTTTACCCCAGTATCATTTTGATGGTGTCCGATTCTCTCGATGCTGTCTTTCCCCGAGATCATGTCTTCTATCAGATTCAGGATGGATCCCCGGATCAACGGGTCATCCAGTCTCATCCTTTCTTCCCCTGGTGGTATTATTCTTGGTTCGCCACCTTCTCGCATATGTTCCCAGATCACTTGGATGACTGTGGGTTGGAGATGGCATCAGCGGTAGGCAAGCGAACCATCAATGGAGCTTTGATTCAGGCTATGGCAGAACGGTGGAATCCATGTACCTGCACATTCTGGTTTTCTTGGGGAGAGATGACTCTACTAATGGATGAGTTCAATGATATTATGGGATTGCCCGAACCAGCTGGCCAGCCAGATGACCCTGTCGAGCAGCAGTTTTTTATCAACATCAAAGGGGTGGATGTTCGAGAAGCCTTGGCCAGAGCAACGGGGAGCAGATCCTGGCCCCTTATTGAGATTAGTGGGAACCAATTCATCGATCTGTTCGGACTCTACTGCAAGTATGGGGCCTACGAGGAGGTGGACACTTTGTCTCGAGCAACGAAAGACAGGATTCAGCATGCCATGATCCTGTGCACAGTGGCATTAGCTTTCTTCCAAGATGGTCATAATTTCATAGATGCCAGAGTCGCTTAGCTTTTTCGAAGATGGGGAAGTAAGCAGACCCGTTAGCTATCAGTTTCTATGGCAGCCTTGGCTTTTCTTTACAGAGGTTTGGCTCGATTTGCCCTCGGAGAGACCATTCTGGTAGAAGGATGCACCTATGCCCTGCAGTTGTGGTTCCTGCGACACGTTCCCTCGAAGGCCAGTTCTTTCAGATTCAGCAGCAAGCAGCCAAAGTCAGTCATTCAGTGTCGAGCTTTGATCGAAAAACTGCATCAGGAGGAGATTACTTGGGACTTATTTGATAGAAGAGAGATTGTTCCTCAATACACCTATGCTCGCGAAAAATGCTACAGATTGCTTGGCCCTTTCTTTTGTGTTGATTATCAGCCGGAACGATGTCTCAGGCAGTTTTCATAGCGGCAGGTTCGTGCCAACACCCGCTTCCCAACAGGCAACATGCCAGAATTCAACCTGCAGTCGGATCAGTGGTCTGGGGCATACCATGTCACTAAATATACTTGGGACTCCTTTGTTTCTCTGTCTATATTTCCTGGGCCAAATGTATCATCTGAATATCAAGAGTGGTGGCAAACTGTTTGCCCACCCTCTCTTTGTCTTTGAATGTTAAAATATCAATAAAAATTACTTTTTGGCCAAAATTCTGTTTCTTGTATTTTTTTATGGCACAAATAGTCATAATTTTTGTGACGACCTCATCCTGGGTAAAAGGGACATTCCTCCCACATTTTCTTCAATATATTTTATCATGGTTGACGACCTCGCCTAGGTGACAGGGCATATTTTTTTGTTATCATCAAATGGTAACGCAATTATCACAAATCCTGTGATGACCCAATCCCGGGTAATGGGATAATCTCTTAAAATTGTCTACCAAAATCCTTCACTCTTTTTACTTAAAAAATTATGGTTTTCAAAAGCTTCTCCATACTCTAACCATTCTCATATTCTACAGAAAACTTTGGCATCCAAAGATGGTTCAGACAAGGGCTGGTAAGCAGGCTGCTCAACGGCACAGTGACAGTGAACCAGAGGAGATGAATTCTCCTAGAGTATCCAAAAAACATGACTCAGGGGATGAGAGCGACGTTGATTCGGCCATGTACCGGGTCTTTCAAAAAATGATGACCAAGATGATGGTCGAGTAGGCTAAGGCTGTTCCCAAGAAGGCAGCTTCCAAGAGCAAAGCTAAGAAGAAGCCCATAAAGAAGCCGGTCAAAATCAGCAAGCAGAAAGTACAACGTGACAGCACCTCTGAGGATTCCAGGTCAGCAGAAGAAGTCTCCGAAGAAGAAGAGTAGCTGATTTACATCCCGAAACATCTGCGATCATCCAAGAGGCCAGTAGAAGAGCCAGTGTTAGTAAACAAGCCCAAGTATGGGGCCCCTGTAGAGGATTCAATTCAAACCTTGACCAAAATAGTTAAAGACCTGCAAATTCGGGATAAAGGAAAAAGGTCATACACCAGGCAGGATTTCTACCTTGGTTTAAAAGGGGACATCAATCTAGAGAACCTCCCCAGAAAATTCATTAAGTTTGATGGATCCGGCGATCCTAAGGCCCATCTTGCCATGTTCTTTGTAGAATGCGCCCGATTCAGCGAAGACAACCGTGCCCTATTTCTTTGTTTCCCCCATAGTCTGGAGGGGATAGCCGCCAAATGGTACGTTGAGCATGTCAATCCCATTGAATTGAGGGATTTTGATAAAGTTGTGAACATGTTTGTTGAACGCTTCCTGTTCAACACGAAAGCCCTACCTACCCTGAACCATTTGTGCAACCTAAAGCAGGAGCCTAATGAAAAGGCTAGAGATTTCATCCACAAGTGGAGGAGCCTTTGCAACAAAATGAGAAACCCTATTTCTAAGGAACATGCCCTCCAAGTCATTCTCAACAATTTCTCGCAGCCCCTGAAAAGCCTCCTTTTCCCATATCCCTCCAAATCATTTATTGAACTGACGGAGCGAGCAGAATGGCTCGAGATGCGGGTAGAGAACAGGGTGTATGAAGGTGTTGCTTTGGCCAAGAATATTCCGGACCCGAAGAAGAAAGCCCATTTTACTTACTCCGCTGATGTTCCCAAAGATAATCAGGGCAGTAGCAACAAGCATGGCAGCGGCAGTGACACGAAGCCCGAGCAGAACAGAGGAAGAAAGGGAAAGTTCTTCAAGAATAGTGACAAGCCTCTCCCGACCGGTCCTCAACAAAAAGGGGACCTTCAAGAAAAACCTAAGCATATAAACTGGAGCAGGGATCGAAAATTCACTCCCCTCGACCAGTCTCTAGAAAAAATTCGGGAATACTTGCTGTCTCACGAAATGGTGAAACTTCCCAAAGTTGCAGATCCGCCAGTGATCATGGGAAGATTTAAGGAACAGTATTGCAAGTTCCACAGAGCAATGGGCCATGACACTGAATACTGCTTCATCCTGAAGCATCTGATCCAGGACTGCATTGATAAAAGCATCCTCATCGAGGATGAGGAAGAAGGCAAAATGGACATCTTGTCCGCCCCATTTTCGAAACATTCAGCATCAACCATTTCCCAACATTCTTTCCTTCCGCAGAGTCACATACATCCATGTTTCAGCGAAGAAATAAGTTTGGAGCATCAAGTGATGGTTCTACATCAGGATCAGCCTGCATCTCAGAGATGTGATATCCTCTCATTTGTGAACATAAGAAACATGTCGGTCGAGAGTCGAAGAACCCAAGTTTTTCCAAAAAGATTTCTGAACAAGGAAGCATGCACAGAGGAAGCAGAAACCTCTGAGGCAGCAGAAGAGCGAGCCAAAAGCCTTCAGAAGCCTATTACAGCGCTCTCCGACATTTCCATCTTTGAATTAACTCATGATTCTCCCAAGCATCACGAAAAGTTGGATGATCTATTGAGAAAGATTAAGGTGAAGTCAGGCACCTCGCCCGAAGACATGACGCAGATTATAAACCAGACAATGACTAACACGCCTATTCCCTTCTCTGATGAGGACTTGCCTAAGCCTCATTCATTCCACAATAATGCATTGTATATTGTGGTAAGGACCAGGAGCATGACTGTCCCGCATGTGCTCGTTGATGGAGGCAACAACCTCAACATTTGCCCAGAAATGACAGCAAAGGCCCTAGGATTAAAAGAAGAGGAATATGTGCCTGATCTCATCACCATCTATGGCTTTGATAATCACGGGCAGACTGCCAAAGGCAAGATCTTTTTGGAAATCTTCATCAACTATTCAGTGCACATGGTATTATTCCATGTTGTCAATGTGTCGCCAACTTACAATCTCTTGTTGGGACGAACATGGATCCACAATGCCAATGTTGTTCCATCAACCCTCCACCAATGCATCAAGTGGTCCAAGGGAGGAATGATTACTACCATCTTGGGCGAAGATCCTGAAGAGAGGCTGCCACAGCCTATGATTCCTCGTCCGACATTTACAACTGATATTCCAAGCATCCGAGAAGCGGATGAAATCAATCTCAGTGATAGCTTAGAAATGCTGAAATTAAAAGATGTCATGGAAGAAGAGAACGTGGCAGCCACGGTCCAATGGCAAAGACCTTGTTTCTTCAAATTAGGAGGACACATTAATTACACCTCCTTCAAAGATCATCCCTTATTTCCTCAGTTTTCCAAAGCCAGAAATGGATTTGATCTGTTGATCAAACATGGATACCAGTCGTTCCGGGGCATGGGAAAAGATGAAGACGGCATGATAGAGCCCATCATTCCAGTTCAGCATGCAGACAGTTCAGGGTTGGGATTCACCAGTCAAGATTCCAGAAAGAAAACAGTATTTGTCAGAGGGAACAAGTGAAGATGATGCCTTAGTTTTCCTGCTTTCTTTTCCTATCTTTTGTTAATCTTGTAGGGACGACGCAGTCCCATTTCTTTTGTCGATGTCTTGTAAATACTTCATTTTCAATCAATGAAAGATCAATTTTCTCTTCACATTTGAGCATCTATCATTCTTATCTTATATTTTGTCTATGCCATTATTCCTTGCTTTATATAAAAGGCTCACTTTTTGACTTGTATTTTCTCTTAAAAACCTCCTCTTGGCATTTTCAGGACCATTAACTCCTAAATCAATGACAAAATTCGTTATCAATCCCAAATATCTAAAATTGGCAAGATTTCCTGAGATGAAAGACAGAGCAGAGGTCAGTCAGGCAGCAGAGCAGAGCAGACCGAAGAGCCAGCCGAATTTGATTCCACTATTCAGGAATTGCCAGAATTTGCTCACATTCAGAAGCAGGATGAACCCTCATCTTTGGTTCAAGATCCAACTGAGGATATCAACATTGGGTCGAAAGATGATCCGAAAATTCTCAAAATCGGGTCGAGTCTAAGCAAAGTTGAAAAAGCAAGACTCATCCAATTCCTTGAAAAGCATCAAGAAGTATTTGCCTGGACTTATGAAGATATGCCAGGATTGGATACCAAGCTGGTTGAGCATCGACTCAAGTTGAAACCAGAAGCCAGACCAATCAAGCAGAAACTGAGGAAGTTAGACCCTCAAATTGAGCAGCAAGTCAAGGAAGGACTGGAAGATTTATTAAAAGCAGGCTTTATCCGGGCCATTGATTATCCAGATTGGTTAGCAAATATTGTAGCAGTCCCTAAAAAGAACAGAAAAGTTCAGATCTGTATTGATTTCAGGGATCTCAATAAGGCTACCCCGAAAGATGATTATCCACTTCCTAATATTGACCTGTTGATCGATAGCACAACAGGTCATGCCATGTTTTCTTTCATGGATGGATATTCAGGCTATAATCAGATCAAGCTGGTTGTTCGTGATCAGTTGAAGACTTCTTTTACTACACCATGGGGTACCTTCTGCTATACCGTGATGCCGTTCGAACTAAAAAATGCGGGGGCAACCTATCAAAAGGCGAAGGCCGTCATTTTCCACGATCAAATGCACAAAAATATGGATGCATATGTGGATGACACTTTGGTTAAATCTAAAGAAGAAGAGGATCACCTTGATGCTCTTAGTCAAGTTTTTGAAAGGCTTATCCTCTACAAGTTGAGACTTAATCCTCAGAAATGTGTTTTTGGAGTGGAGTCCGGCAAATTGCTCAGCTTCATTATCAGCAAGAAAGGAATCGAGATGGATCTGGCCAAGGCAAAATCCATTATTGATATGCCGCCTCCAACTAATCTCAAGGAGCTGTGAATCTTTCAAGGGCGTATTCAGTCTATTCGCAGGTTCATCCCCAATTTGGCTATGAGATGTGAACCCTTCAATCATTTGCTTAGAAAAGGAGTTAAATTTGAATCGAGATCAAAATGCCAGCTCTCGTTTGAGCGCATCAAGCAGTATCTCTTTAATCCACCAGTTTTGAAGCCGCTAAAGCTGAGAAAGCCTCTCTTACTATATATTTCAGTCAATCAGAATGCCTGTGGTGGGTTCCTCACGCAATATGAAGAGGGCAGTCTAATAGAGCACGCCTTCTACTACGTGAGCAAAACATTCATTGATTATGAAAAGAAATATTCTCAGATGGAGAAAACTTGTCTAGCTCTGGTCTGGATGTGCCAGAAATTGAGACATTACTTGGCTTCTGAAATCAAGTTTCTATCGAAGCTTAATCCTCTCAGATACATCTTGGAACAACCATTTCTCACTGGACGGATTGCGAAGTGGCAAGTCCTTCTGATGCAATATGACTTAGAATATGTCTCTCAAAAGTCGATTAAAGGTCAAGCGATCGCAGATCAGTTGGCGGATTCCCCCCTGACAAAAGAGATTAAAGCAGAGGATGATTTTCCTGATGAGCACATCTGTAATATCCAACAACCCCCAGTTTAGAATTTATTTTTCGATGGTTCTAAAAATATGTCTGGCATTAGGATCGGAGTCTTGTTAATCACTCCAGAAAAAGAAATGATCCCTTATTCTCTTAAGCTTGATTTTCAATGCACTCATAATATGGTCGAGTATGAAGCTTTAATACAAGGCCTCAAAATTCTGCAAAATTTCAATGTCAAGAGAGTGCATGCCTTTGGCGACTCTTTACTTGTTGTCAGTCAAGCTAACACTGAATGGCAAATAAAAGATCCAAAATTGATCCTGTATCAGATGATCGTCCTAACTCTTGTGGACAACTTCAAAGAATTTCAGCTCAGTCATATCAGAAGAGAGCATAATCAAATAGCCGATGGTTTAGCCAGTCTGGGCTCCATTTTATCCTTCAAAGGTAGTGAATCATGTCGTTCTTTTGAAGTTGGCAGACTTGAGCAACCTGCTTTCGCTTCAATTATGCAAGTAAACCAGGTTAATCAGAAGGAGAAACCTTGGTATCAAAAATTTCATCGAAACTGGCGAATTTCCACCAGAAATGCCAAAAAGGGAGCAGCGTGCGATTCAGCGTATGTCTACCCGTTATTTCATTCTTGCCAATATCCTCTACCACCGTGGGTTCAGTTCTGAGTATTCAAGATGCTAGGACAAAGAAGAAGCTATGAAAGTTATCCAAGAGGCACATGAAGGTATTTGTGGAGGCCATGTTGGCTATCAGACTCTCGTCAAGCAGATCGTTCGAGCAGGGTACTATTGGAATACCATGCAGCAAGACTATCATAGATTTGTGAAGAAGTGCGTCAAGTGCTGTGAACACCCCAAAATTTTCAAAACTTTGTAAATAATCCATGTTTGCCCCTAAACCCATTTTTTTTGAGAAAAACCAAGTCTGAATGCTCTCAAAACCCTCTTTTGTAAAATTTTTCTCAAAAATACCAAAAAAAAATTAATTAGTTTTAAACCTTTGATTCTCGTAAATTTTAGAACTTTATTCCAATATATATATATATATATATATATATAGAAAATTTCCAGAAAAGAGCACAAAAATGGCCTTTCAAAAAGGCACCCTTTTGAAAAGAGAAACAAGTTTTGTAAAAAAAAAAAACGCCTTTTTCAAAATCTTGTTAAAAATCACCCTTTTATAAAAACTCAAAAGTAAGAAGGGCCCATTGGAAATCCACTTAGGGTTTTCTCTTTGAGAAAAACCCTTCGCAAAGAGGTCGGGGAAGGGGCGCCTCTCTCCCTCTCTCTCCTCCATCGCCCAAAACCATCCATCCTCGAAATCGCCCTTCATCTCTAACCTCCTCTTCCCGAACCTTCCCCTCTTCCTCCTTAAAAGGGGATGCAGGACGCCCCATTCCAGCACCCGTTATCACCCCTCCACCCTTCTGTATATACGGTCTTCTCTTCCCAAATCCCCTCTTCTTCTTCATTTCAGTTCTGAAGGGAGTCCGACAGCAGACCCATCTCCTATCCCTTCAGTCGTTCTTCTCTGTTTCTTTCTTTGGTTTATTTCCCCGTCGACTGGAGGAAGTCGACTCTGCTTCAAAAATCTCAAGCGATCCGGTGAGAGCTTCTCCAGCATCCATTCCTCCGATCTTATCCAAAAGAAATTCAGCAGCTCCCCTTTCATCGAGAGCCTCTACAGCTAAGAGGAGCCGACCAATCCTGAAAGTTACAGGTAAGTATTCTACCCTCCCTGATTACTCTGAAATTTCCTTTCCCCTTTTCGATCGTCGTCCCCTTTTTTTTTCTCTCTTCATAAAGCAAAGTGGTGGGGGATCGGTCTGCCTATAGCAGGATCGCCTCCCCCCTCCCGCTGCTACATCAACGGAGCCACTGGACTCCAACACTTGTTTGATCATTTTCTTTTTACAAATTTCTTTATGTTTAAACTAGTTTGAATATTCATCGATTCAGTATTTGTTTATTTATTTTTTTATTATTTATTTATTGTTATCTTGTGATCTTAATTTTTCTATTGATCTGGCATCCCTTTTTCTTTGTCTTGATTCTGGTCTACTGTTTTCCCTAATTTCCTGTTTATATTTGACTTTTGGTTTTGATAATATCCGACGGCATTGCACTCGTCGTTGTTTAGTTATTTATATTTTCTGTCTTTTCCCTTCTTTTCTTCTTCGTTTTGTTTTTTTTTTTCTCTTTTCTTTCGTTCTTGATTCCCTGTTCTATCCTGGTTGTTGTTATGATAAATAAGTATATCTGATCATTACCTTGCTTCCCCCCATTTGTCTGTAAATTTAGTATTTTTGAAATTCAGTAGCCCTTTGCAAGGTAATGACTAGATGGGACGTGATACAGTGCTTATCATTCCCCTTAGTGAAAGAAAGTAATCCTTCTTGATAAGAAGGCTAGGGAATATCTCTGTGATCTTCTATCGAGATTCATTTTTTTTTTATTGTTATGTTTTTCATCCCTTGTCCGGCATCACAGTCGATCCCTACACCCCATCACCTGTGGGTCCATTGACTCACCCATATGAACAATGTATGTTATAATTCATCTCTTAAACAACACCTTGTATTCTGAATACATATTTTCACTTTTGTATCCCGTTTACAGTGGTATTCCTGTAGGACATTTTTTGATCTTTACCTTTGCCTTCATATCCAAATGTTCTTATATTATGGTGATATGTTTCCCGTTTTGTATATTTTTGCATTTTTTTTTTAATTTAGATCCATCATTGTGCTGTTGTATTCCTCTGAGATCTTGCATTTCATTTTTTTTTCTCATATTATTTCATCTCTAATATCATGTCAAATTTCTCTTTCAGTATACAATATACACCTCATTTAATTTTACCGGCTCATGTCATCAGTTTGCCACATGCGTTTTGTTCTGCATATCAATCATAATCTATGTGTATGCACAACGTCACGGCATGTCCCTTTTTTTTGGTATGTGTGTAAGGGATATGGTTGGGCGACACCACTGCAGTCTTTTGTCCGTTTGTTGTCGGTTGTTAAGATAGAAAAATGCAAAATCCTGCTACTCCCTGAATTCTAGGGAGAGGACTATAGATTTTTCTTTAGCAGTGTTATGGAATTCTATTTTCCGTGCACCGGAGTGGAGGCTGTATTCTATTATCTCATTTTGTTTTGTGAATCACCATAATGCCCAAGCAGGACAAGAAGGCTCAATGTTCAGAGTAATAAATCTGATCTTGGGCATTACTGAAGCGATGACTACTATCGAATTCAGACCATCTCCCACGGTTGCAGACATCAAGCAATACCTTATCTATGCGTGTCAATATTCTTGAATGTTCATACTACTGGGATTTCATTACAGAAAATACTAACTGTGTTTACCACAAAGCTCCATCGGCATTATTATTTAATCTTTCCCTTCGGTTTATTTATCTGTTCTATACCTCACTAGCTCATGTTTTATACTTCCATTGATTTCTTACATATTAACTAATAGCATCACTTTTTGAGAAGATAGTTTTCCCTGTTTGCCTCAGCCTTTATTTTATCTGTTCCTGATGCTGTTTAGAACGATGCATGCCTGCGCGGTGGTGGACTCTTAACGAGTCAGTTGATCTATGTCCACCAGATCTTCTTAACACAAGGACTGTTCACGAATTCCTACAAATTTTCTTTTCTCCTGTGAGCATTAATTAAAGGTATGTATGTAACAATTCTTGCGTTATTAGTGTTTCTGAAAAATTTATTTTGAATGGCCACCCGAAATTTCTGCAGTTGTATAGATCCTTCTTTTCCTGTGTTTCTTTTAGAATATTAATTAAAGGTATGTTCATAATAGTGCCATTGGATGATAATGATTGTTAACAATTTGAATCTAAGTGACAATGTCATGCTGCCAATAGAAATTTTTTTTTATTGATTTCACTGTTTACCTGTCACAAGAATCACATCATCTCTATTCATGTGCTTTTCCCTGTTTCATCATCTGTGTTCACGAGATAACCAGCGCATCTCATCATCTGTCTGCTGTATTGTTCATCAGTGTCTTGGACTCAAGTGTTGTCATTGTCAATCAGGGGCTTACCATGTCATTTAAAATGTGGTTAACCACTCAACCGCGTGCTGGTGGGAATTTCACATTCTCAGGCTCACATGATCCTTTCTTTGGGATTGGTTCAGATATTCTGACTGCTCGAAAAATTGGTTCTCCATTTGCTGGAAACATTGAGGTTGGGTTGCAGTGTTTGGCTACATTACAAACTTCACCTGAAAATTTTGTGATTGCTTGTGGCAACTGGGTAAACATTTTCCGAATTATATAAGTGAATAATGGGAGGGTGGTTCAAAGCATCAAAATAACACAAGGAAGCTACTATCAGTAAAATTATTATTGGGTCACAAAATAAAAGTAAAAACTGTTTATAGTTGTGGCACTCTCAGGGTAGCGCTGACTGCAACCCAGTGCTATCTTCATCGTTAGCACTCCACTACTTGTCAAGTTGATATTTTCATACCTTCCCTTCAGCCCATCTTCATTCCAGCCGCATGTTACATCTGCTACGCAGCAACATGCACCCATACTGTCACCTAAAGTGGTGTTTTAGGGGTTATCATGATGGCACTTTTGATCTCCACAACAGTTTGTACACACCATTGTGATTTCATTTGGTCACCTATTGTAATGCTGCTGCAATTGGTGGCATCTTCAACATCTTAGCTTTTTTCACGGAATCACACATCTCCACCATTTTTCTTGCAGCTTACAAGCACCTACCTTCCAGCTGCACATTATGTAGGTTGTGTATATATATATATATATATATATATATATATATATATATATATATATATATATATATATATATATATATATATACATACATATGTATATATGTATATGGGCATACATGTCATTTTCCATCCTTCCATCATGTACATCTTGGCATATAAGCATTTGGCCATTGACATCCATATGATATATGCAATTTCCCTCCATTTTCTTCATACTAATCAGGTATTTTGCAGGGAATATGTGGAAAATCTCATTGGTTGGAGTCATAAATTCAATTTCATATATTGTAATAGTTAGGTATTAATGAGAATATTTACACTTCCTGTTTTAGATAGAATGAATAAGCATTATAAATATCATGAATCACTTGTTCTCATATTTTCTCCTTTGTTTTTCTAAAATCTCACGAATGGTGAAACACGAATGGCACATGCACCATTTCGTAAGAGATAATAAATACTAAGTTGATGATCCACATCAATGGCCATAGTCAGGGTGTGGACAAAACTTAGCATTTTTATCTTTTACAAAATAACACTGGATCCACACTAGATCCATTTTCAAAATTCATCATATTTTCCCAAAATATTTTCTTCTTTTATCAGAATTTAACTTAAAACTAACTCAAAATATATACCAATGGCCATAGTCAGGGTATATTGAGGGTTAATTTCATTTTAAATTCTATAAAAGCACCAAAAATGTATTTTATCCTTCATTTGAATTTAGATATAACTATTATATAATACATTCAATGACCATAGTCAGGAGTGTATTATATCATTAATCTTCTTTAAATTCATTTGAAGAATGAAATATGATTTTCAAATCCAATTTCAAACTTATTCAAATTCATTCATCATATAGGATAGAATTGCATCATATTTTCAAAATTCTCTTTCAAAACCCCAAGTGATTATGAATATCTTTTCTTCAAATTTCTATTTCAAATTCCAAATCTATCTCAAATTCGAAGTCCAATTTGACTTTGGAATTTCATATTCAAACTCCAAAATTCCAAATCAATTCAAAATTCAATTTCAAAATTCAATTTAACTTTGAAGTTATCAAGTTCACCCCCTTATCTCCAATCAAGGTTTGGATTTGAATCTCAAAACTTAAATTTAAATCTGAGTTTCTAAAACCCAGATCCATCTTTAAAAGTCCCATTTGGACTTCCAAAACCCAAATCCAAAGTTAGATCAACTTGGATCCAGTTTTCTAAATACAATTCTACTTTTGGATCTTAGACTTCAGATCCAAATTGCATCATGAATTCCAGACCTTAGATCCAAATCCATCTTAGAATCCAGGATTCAATATTCATATCAGATCTCAGACTTCAGATCCAATTCCACTTAGGATCTAGATCCCCATTCTACATTGGATCTTAGACTTCGGATCCAAATACATTCTAGGTTCCAAAACTCAATTCTATATTGGATCTCAAATTCAGATCCAAATTCCAATTCTTAGGATCCAGAATCCAAATCTACCTTTGGATCTCGGACTTCAGATCAAAATCCATTCTAGAACCCAGAACCCATTTCTACTTTGGATCTCAGACTTCAGATCCAAATTCCGTTTAAGGATCTAGAATCTAATTCTACTTTGGATCTCAGACTTCAGATCCCATTCCATCTTAGGATCCAGAGTCCATCCCTATCTTGGATCTCAGATTTCAGATCCAAATACCATCTTGGATTCCAAATCTTGAATCCAATTCCATTCAAAATTCCAAATACAAATTCCACTTTAATTCCAATCCTTAAAACCAATTCCATTTCATTTCCAGATTTCAAATCAAGTTCCCATTTCAGATTCTAAATTCAAATTTCAACTTTGAACTCTATTCAAATCCAAGATCTTGATTCGGATTTCATCTTGAAATTCCAACTTTTAAATCAATTCCATTTTCTCAATTTTATTTAGATTTCCCAATTCTATCTTTCCCTCTGATTCAATTCCATTTTCATTTCTATTCTGATTCAAAGTCCATTTATGACTTTGAAAATTCCTTTCTTCTTCTTTTATCTCAAGACTTCAAAATCATTTTCCAAAATCCAGATTTATTTTCCCAAGCTCTTGATTATTCTAAAAAAACTTAGAACTTCAAATCTTAAGTTCTAAGTTAGAAATCATTTCTTCACTTAATCAGATTTATCTCAGAAACACTTGGGAATTCTTCAAAAACATTTTCAAAAAGAGCATACATCTTTGCATTTCACACAAGCATGATTCTTTGTACATTTAGACTTAGGATAAATTCTTAGATAACTTCTTAGCAAAACAAAAGGCGTAAATTCGACCCTTGGTTCGATTACCCCTGGTAAAGGCGCCAGGAACGGTCGAACCTCGTACCGACGAGCGGATCCCGTCTCCCAGTTTTCTCGCAAATATTTCGAAAACGAAGGCGAGTTATTTCAAGTATTTTCAAAATTAAGGTCAAGTGAGACCCGCAAAAGAGTTCCTTCTCTCCTTCTTTTTTCTTCTTTTCTCTTCTCTCTTTCTTTCTGTCTTTTATCTTTCTCCCTTCAAAAAGGAGGAAAATAAGAGGTTAGAAAGGAAAAAGAGAAGGAAGAAAGAGAATATTACGAGAGGAAAATTTTTGCGATGATCACAAGTGCCAATTGCACGCACCCTCCATTCATGCTCCGGCCACATATCTACAATCAGTTGTTTCTCCTTGGCCATTTTCTATGTGGGCTTTCGACGTCGTCGGCCCGATTACCCCTTCTGCTTCCAACGGCCACAAATACTTTCTGGCTGCGACAGAGTATTTCACAAAATGGGTTAAAGTTGTTACTCTACGCATAGTAGAAGGCCTCCATGTGGTTTCTTTTATTCACAAGAACATTCTCTGTCGCTTTGGCATACCACATGACATTGTTTCAGACAATGGAACTCACTTTAAAAATGAGAGGATGAAAACCTTTTGTTCCAAATTCAAAATTTCTCATCATTTCTCAGCTCCCTATTATCCTCAAGGAAATGGCCAAGTAGAGGCCACCAATAAAATCTTGATCCGTATTCTGGAAAGGACTGTGAAAACAGGATGAGACTGGCATGAGAAAATTCATGACGCACTTTGGGCATACCGGACCACCATTCGGACCCCGACTAATGCCACTCCTTCAGAACTTGTTTACGGAACTGAAGTAGTATTGCCACTCCATACCCAAAAGCCCACTCTCAGATTTGCTTCCCTTATAGAATTGCCACTTGATCAGTATCAGCAGCAGAGGTTGGTGCAATTAGATTTACTGGATGAAAAAAGGCTCAAGGCAGCAGAGCACGCTCAAGCTTATCGACAAAGGATAGCTCGACACTATGCCAAGTCCGTCATTGAGAGAAAATTTCGAGTTAACGATTTGGTGCTCAGATTGACAGCTCATCTCAAGCACCGACCACGGGGCAAGTGGTCACCCAATTGGGAAGGCCCTTTTGTGGTTAAGGAAGCACTTCCTCGCAATTTATATCGTCTAATCAACGCAGATGGAGTGAAAATGCCAGACCCTATCAACGCTCTGCATCTGAAGAAATATTATACTTAGAATTTCCATTCTAAAGTCTTTGTACTATTCAAAGAGTCATTTCAATAAAACAATGATCTTCTATCAATTCTTACATTCTTCTCCACGATACTGGGGAATTTTATTTTGACTTATAATCGTCTTCTTCCGTCATATGCAGGCAGGATTAGACAAAAACTCTTTTCCTCAAATTTTGTTAATTCTTAATTAATCTTGTGGTCTTTATTTTTCATTTCATTTGATTCATTTTGGTTTGATCAAATTTACATCAAGATAATGCTCACTTATGTCAAGTTTTAACAAATTTTTCAATCTTATTAAAATTCCCTCTACCTTTATCTTTAAAATCACCCTTTCAGGATAAGGGATAAACCTGATGCCTCCTCTCAATGAGGTATTCTTTTACTATTTTCCCCATTTCAGAATAAGGGGATAAATCCTGAATTATCTTCTAAAAACTTATTTTGAAAATCTAGCTCATCTTC
This sequence comes from Nuphar pumila, assembly GCF_984573655.1. Taxonomy (NCBI): domain Eukaryota; kingdom Viridiplantae; phylum Streptophyta; class Magnoliopsida; order Nymphaeales; family Nymphaeaceae; genus Nuphar; species Nuphar pumila. The sequence goes on along the minus strand of NC_143257.1, from coordinate 48,165,025 downwards.
AAAATCCAGTTCTCGCACTGGTTATTTCTCAAACTTTTCAATCATATATTAAGCTCATTTGGAAAATCTGGTTCTCACACCGGTAACCTGCTAAAATCAGTCTTCTGACCAAAGACTTTTCTCCTTCTAAATTCAAGTTTTGACTTAAATCTCCCAAAACTTCATGTATCTTCAAAAGATCCAGCATCTCGTTGGTCATGCATTTCCAAAAGATCCAACAATCGTTGGTCATGTATTTCCAAAGGATTCAGCATCTCGCTGGTCATGTATTTCCAAAAGGATCCAACACTCGTTGGTCATGTATTTCCAACAGGATCCAACACTCGTTGGTCATGTATTTCCAAAAGGATCCAACACTCGTTGGTCATGTATTTCCAAAGAATCCAGCATCTCACTGGTCAAGTATTTCCAAAAGATCCAGCATCTCGCTAGTCATGTATTTCCAAAGGATCCAACATCTCGTTGGTCCTGTATTCCAAAAGATCCGGCTCCCACTGGTCGTGCTTTCTAAAAGATCAAACCCTTAGGGTGCGACTCCTCAATTCTATCATTTTCAAGATCTTCAATCTTTTAATTCCTATCAGTTTCTCAACCTTTGGTTGCAATATCTTCAAAATCTCATCATTTTCTCAACCCTCGGGTTATAACCTCCCAAATTCAATCAGTTTTAAAACATCAGTTTAAATCCTTCATTTTTCAAATCCAGTTTCTATAACTGGTCGGAATTTTCAAATCCAGTGTTTTCACTGGTCGGGATTTTCAAATCCAGTTTCTATAACTGGTCGGGATTTTCAAATCCAGTGTTTTCACTGGTCGGGATTTTCAAATCCAGTTTCTATAACTGGTCAGGATTTTCAAATCCAGTTTTTATAACTGGTCGGGATTTTCAAATTCAGTTTTTATAACTGGTCAGGATTTGAAATCCAGTGTTTTCACTGGTCGGGATTATCAAAATCCAGTTTCTCATAAACTGGTCTGGATTTCCAAAACCTAATGTATTTCATCAGTCCAGTTTTCTAAAGTCTGATTCTTACACCGTTTCTTTAAATTTCAGCTAAATGTCTCATCAAAATCTATATTGAGTGAGTATTTCACACAGAATTCGTGAAAACTTTGCCAATTTGCTAAAAGCATTAGTTGATTCTAAAAGTCTGACTACACAAAAAGAATTTCCTCGAATTACCCCTAATATTTCTTTCCAAAAAGGTGAAACTTTTTGCAAAAAAGAGGTAAAATTGAAATCTTTTCCTGTTGATCAACCAAAAGGATGTAAGAAATGTCCTCGATATGATCAGTGAAAGAAATATTCAATGATGTTGAAAAGCCAGAAGTGATTTGTTATTGATCATGGCTATGACGCATGTTTTAAGACGACTTTCTAGCAATCAGGTAGTGGAAATATCTTGAGCTATAAAAAGAATCCACTCAACCCATATCTTCTCATTCATTTAAAGTTGTAATCAAATATCCGCAAAAGGGATCTCTCAACTGTCGTCAAGATGAAGATGAATATGCGAGTAGACCCCCGGGGCCAAAGAAGATTTGGATCATCTCCGAGATGAAGGAGTTTGTGAAGGATCCCTCCAGAGAAAGTTCAGATCACCGTCGAGATGAAGGCGAGTGTGGTGAACCTACCGACAAACCCTAAAAGATATTTGATTTCTGCTATCATCTAAAGACCTTTTGAGCCAATATCATCAACAAAATCCCTGAGATAAAAGAAGGATCAGAACATCTCCAAGATGAAGGAGTTTGTGACATACCCTTCCCTAAAAAAAGAGAGAAAAGGTCAGGACCCATCCAAATGAAGGATGATGTAAAAGCCCGAGAAAGTGCAATGACTCAAAAAGAGTGCAAAAGGATCATAATGGAAAAATACCCAGATATCAAACTGCCAAAGTTGCCAGAAGTCATCTTTTCTCATGCAAAATTCTTTTATCAATATCTTTTCATTACTTGTTTTTATGAAATTAAGAGTATTTCTTCTCTTCTCATATCAGGGAAATGGATAACTTCCTTGAAGAAAATCACCAACACTAAAATTTTGAATTTGACTCTTAGAACTGAGGAGTTAACCTCATTGGAGGAAATACTCTAGGTAAAAGAGGGAATATCTTTGCACATACGTGCACATTTCCAAGCATTTGAATCAACTACAAATCTATCTTATTGGCAGAATTTTCTAGCTATTCCAAGAATGAAATAAACATTCAATATCCGTTTTTGATGCAACCTAGCATTGTCTATATCTTCCAGAAGAGTTGCCTCATTCAGTTGAAGTATCTCTTCCTGTTCCATCACGGTTTCTTCAGTCAAGGAATCCGTATGATGTTCCCACTCAGGATAAGGGTCAAACCTGAACCTTCTGCGAAAGATCATTTGATTTCAAAAGCTATTTCAGTCTCAGCAATGAGACATCCCATTTTCTTCCCCCTTTTCAAAAAGCTTTAGGGAACCCTATATTTCTCCTTTCGCAAAACCTCTTTCGGATTGGTTCGTCCAAATTCCGAAGGTCCCATTATGGTTTCTCCATTTGAGAAACATGTATGGTAGATTTCCTATTCAGGTTAAGAGTTAACCCGGAACCTCGCTTCGTGAGGTATTTTCCTTTCAGGATTGGGTCAAACCTGAGTCTCGTTTCAACGAGATTCCTCGTTTTGACAAGACGTTTTCTTCTAGTCCCATCATGGCTCTTCCCATCAAGGAATCCATGCTTTGTACATCCATCCAGGATAGGATTCCACTTGAGCTTTATTTCACGAGGCATTTTTCAAAAATGTTCCATCAAGGTTCTCATGTATTCCTTTCCTCATTCAATTCATTTTTTGATATATCTTCGTCCCATCCAAGATAAGGGCTAAACCTGAATCATTCCAAAAGCGTATCTTGTGTCACCCATGAGGCTTGATCAAAATTCTTATTCCACCATTTCGGGATATTCACTCAAAGTCCCATCACGATTTCCTTATTTCTATCATTTGATCACATCATCTTTGAGAATTTCGTCCCCCAAAAACCATTCAGGATAAGGTTTTTAAGCCTGAGAAGCCATGTTTCCAAAATAATTCTTCCACACCGAGTTCAGATCTGCTGACTGGGGCATTTTCAAAATTTGGAGTGTTATCTTTGCCACTAAACTCGGCTTTCAACCGGCTTAGTAGCAAAGAGGGGCATCTGTGAACACCCCAAATTTTTCAAAGATTTGCAAAATGACCCTTTTGCCCCTGACTCCATCTTCTGAGAAAATCAAAGCGATTTCAAAGCTAAACTTCAGTCATTCTTCAGGTTTTCTGAATTAAATTCCATATTGATGTATTCAAATTCAATTCCGGATCCGAATTCAGTGTTCTAAATCCGTATTTCCTCAAAACCCGGATCCTAATGCATGTTCCAAAGAAATTTTCTCAAAATAGCTTTTAATTCTCAAAAAAAATTCTCTTTTGTAAATATTTTTGCAAAAACACAAAAAAATAGTTTTAATCTTTGTTTTCTCGTAAAACTTTAGGATTTTATTCTAAAAATGCAAAAAATGGAAAAATAACACAAAAACCAAAAAAAGAAAAATTGGAAAAGCTACGCGAGAAATGAATGACTTTAAAACTTCTTAAAGATGGTTTTGCTAAAAACCTCATTTTAGAAAACCATTTTATAAAAATTTCTTTTTAAGGGGGGACCTCCTTTTTGGAAAAGGGAAAACTTTCAACGGACCTCTTTGCCTCTCCTCTCTCCATCACAGATATGAAACTACCCCTTCTGTTCTCCACCTCCCATCTCAAACCGCCCTCCCATTCTCGAAACCTCCACGGTTTCTTTAAAGGAAAAGCCTCCATCCAGAGAGAGGCAGGACTTCTTTTCTCAAAACATTGATTCTCTACTCATCATACCCATCGAGTTTTCTCCTTCTGATCTTTGGCCGACATCCATTTCCAATCGATCATCTACATCCACTTCTCCATTTTCGAGCATCCTCTGCAAAACATTACGGGACAACTTTCTTCTGAAGCATTTCCTCTGCCAAAGGTCGGTGTCCATCTGCTTTTACCAGCAAAAGAAGGTCGGCAAGTTTTCCCCTCTGGTTGATATTTTGGATTAAGTTAAAGGGGATCGATCAACTTCATCCATTTTTTTTTCGATCATCGGCATTCCACTTCTTCATTACGAGCATCCCTCTTCTGCAAGCGACAGCCGCCCATCCTCCTCTTCAGGTAAGAGAGTCGCCTCCCTCCTTGCTCCTATGTATAAAGTTCTATTGCAAATTTTGCATTCATTCATTCTCTGAAGCATATATGATAGGAATGATCTGCTTATAGTAGAACAACCTATCTTGATGCAACATTAACAGGAATACGTTAATTCTAATATTATTTTCTTCTGATATAAGATTTATTACTTTTACATTCATTTTTTTTTCTTTTTTTCTTGGGTTCAACCGTGCCTAATTCCATGATCGTGATACCCGAATTCCCTTTTCACCAGGTTTTAAACCCCATTAATGTGTCGTCATAGGTTTTGAGTTGCCCATAGCAGTCTCAAAAACCTCCCTGGGCTACAGCAAAGGGAACGATCATGTTCCTGCATCTTATGCTTTGTTTGATTTATCGATCTACGATTTTACCCTTATTCTGCCTACGCTATCATCGGGTTTAATCATCCTATGCATGCCATTTGTTTGATTTTTCATTCTCTGAGAATTTTCAAGTCCCACTCATGTTATTGACTACATTTGGATCTGATTTTACGTTTCATTAGTCATTAACATGTTGGTTCCTTGCTTTTCATAGTATCTCAATGCTGTTGTGTCATTTTCACTTCGCATACTTTGCTCATCTAATCCAGAATAAAACTTTAAAATCTGAGGGACTGGTTGGATGATGGTCGATCATTTTCTTCTCTTTCCTGCAAGTGTTTGAGAAAACAAGACAAATGACCTTTGATATCAAGCAGATTTACGAACTTATTCTGGCCTGTTGGAGTCTCATTGAGGCCTAACCCGATTGTTTTAATGCTTTTGTGATGGGTGTTGATGCTCCCAATTCATATATATATTCAAGAGATGACGATGGCATGCCTTTATTTTATTTTACTGGATCCCTCTAGATCAAATCTTAGAGAGAATTTTGTGGAAACCCATCCTTCATCTTATACATACAGTCAGTTGGTATTACATGAAAATAACAAAGAGTGAATTCCCTCCCGATGCTGATTGGAATCTCTCTCAATGTTTGGGAAATTGTTGGTAAGTTTTTCCTTGGGATCTTTGTTTTTCTCTGTAACCTGCGTCCAGATTCTAAGAATTTACATAAGTCAATAATATATATATATATAATTTAATAGGGTTTTGACAATCTTTGTTTTCAAGCTACTTCAAAATGGCTCACATAGCCATGATGGTATGATGCTTCTAAAGTCTGTGGTATATATATTGTTGAGATCTTTATTTTCTCATTAGATGTTGTGGCTTTGAAAGCGTTGATATAGCTCAAAACATCCAAGATTGTTGCAGCAGGTTTTATCATATATTCAGAATGATTACTGGTTATCAATCATTTGAAGCTTGTGAGGAATCAGTAGTTGATGCTGTAGAAAATCAGCTGGAGCTCATCAATCATATCTATCATATTTTCACAGTGACTTCATTTATTTCCTGTGACACACACTACATCCCTGTTTTATTTATTATGTTGACATCATTTCAGCATATGTAGGTCACTTTTGTTGTTCATCTTGTGTTCATGCCTATTGCACTACAGCCCATCCACAGCACCACATGCCATTTCATAATCAACATGTCCCCTTCAATATATTACCTGTTACACAGCACTGTTACATTCCTTATGCACAAACTACCATCTGCCAACTCAGTTCCATTTTTTTTTACAGCATCTGTACATATATTTCATTCATAAGAATTCACCATACTTCACTGTCATTAGCTTCATATCCATTGCCTTCACAATTCTCTCGCTTGCTTCCTGTGCACTTGCCAATACCCACATTTCCTATGCCTTATCACAAGATATATATTAAATCATATCCATTTCCTGCAAGTAGCATAGTATTTCATTGTGCATCTAGGTGTTCTATTTCCTGTATTCCCTGCACTTCCCCTGTGCACAACCTCATCACCTGTATTAGCAGCACTTGCAGCATACTACTCACCATCTATTAAACAACTTCCCTTGTGCTTCCTGTGCATACAGAAGCACGACAACCCAATGATTGTTGTCATTTACAGCACCCCCATTGCACTCCTATTACACAGTAACATCCCCACCATAACAACTCCACTCTTACAGCAGCACCCATCGTGTTGCTTGCATAACACCTACCTATCTACCCACTGTCATTAGCTACTTCCTACCCTCCAGCATGCATTACCTAATGTCCCATACCAATTATCTCCCCCCCCCCCCCTGGACATAGCTTCAGCATGATCCACCTTCATTACCCCTTTTATGTTTTATCCCTTCTTTCGAACAACATCATACACTTACTCTATTATCTGTTGCACTGCCATAACTTTATCTGCCTTCATCATCGCATTGCCTCCATATTGCCTATCACCTCACCACCTGTATTCACTATCTTAACCTGGTTAATACACCACAACAGCACCTACCAGCTGCCAAGCACTTGCATCATTCATCACATTTGGCACCGACACTTCATCAATATATAATACCTCCATGATTTTTAGTGGCTTTTGCCTTCCATAGCAGTCTATGGTTTGCTATAGCCCTTACATATAACTACCTTCCTTTTGTGTATAACCTTTCATTCCAACATCGTCTCCCCTCACAGCATCTTCGAGGCTGTTGTGACTCCACTAAAGTATACCCCTAGGTTATCCCTATAGAAGCCTTCACATTCATAACGTTTATGAAAGCATTTTCCAATCTTCATACACATCTAACATCAATTTCATCATCTAGCTCAAATCTATCTCAACATGCATTTTTTTTTAGCATGATGCATTGAACTTTTTCATTAGCACAAAGTGGATGTACGAACATTTCATCATTCACATCTTGAATATAATATGATATTTCTTTCCATGTGATTCCGTTGTCTTGTGCTAACTTGAATTTTGCAGGAAATATGTGGAAAATATCATTGGAAGTTGTAATTTCAATTTTATGTATTGTAATAGTTAGACCTTAATGAGAATTTATATTTCCTGTTTTAGATAGAATAAATGAGTATTATAAATATCATGAATTATTTGTTTTTCATGCATTTTGCTTCTTATTTCTCAAATCCTTACAAATGGCAACACGAATGGCGCGTGCACCCTTTCGTAAGAGGTAAATTAATCCTAAGTTGATGATTTACATCAACGACCATAGTCGGGATGTAAACAAGACTTAGTATTTTTATCTTTTATAAAATAACACTGGACCCACACTGGATCCTTTTTCAAAATCATCATATTTTCTTTAAATATTTTCCTCTTTTATCATAATTTAATCTAAAATCAACTCAATATATATACCAATGACCATAGTCAGGGTATATTGAGAGTTAATTTCATTTTAAATTCTATAAAAGCACCAAAATGTATTTTATTCTTCACTTGAATTTAAATGTAGTTATTACATAATACATTCAATGACCATAGTCAGGGATGTATTATGTCTTCAACCTCATTTTTTATTCATTTAAAGTATGGAATATCTTTTCAAAATTCCAAATTCAAATTCTTTAAACTCATTTCATCATTTAGGATAGAATTGCATCATGTTTTTCAAAAATTCCTTTTAAAATCCAAGTGATTGTGAATATCTCTTTTTCAGATTCCTATTTCAATTTATCAATTCTATCTCATCTCTTAAAATCCAAACTTTGAAATCAAATTCAAAGTTTAAAAATTCAACTTGATTCATTTTATAAATTCCAAATTCAAGTTCAAAGTCCAATTTGACTTTAAAATTCATTCTCAAAATCAATTTTGGAATTCCAAAAATCCCAAGTCAGATCCTAATCTCAACTTGGATCCAAATTTCCAAGTATCAATCTCTACTTTGGATCTGAGACTTCAGATCCAACTCCATTCTAGGATCCAAATTTCAAATCTACTTTTGATCTCAGATTTTAGATCCAAAATCCATTCTAGGATCCAGATTCTAATCCTACTTTGGATCTCAGACTTCAGATCCAACTCCATTCTAGAATCCAGATTCCAATTCTACTTTGGATATCAGACTTTAGGTCCAATTCCACTTTAAGATCCAGAATTCAATTTCACTTTGGATCTCAGACTTCAGATTCAATTCCATTCTATGATCCATAATCCAACTTCATCTTGGATCTCAAATTGCAGATCTGAATTCCATTTTAGGATCCAGAACCCAGTTCCACTTTGGATCTCAGACTTCAGATCCAATTTTATTCTATGATCCATAATCCAAATTCATCTTGGATCTCAAATCACAAATCTGAATTCCATTTAGGATCCAGAACCCAGCTTTACTTTGGATCTCAGACTTCAGATCCCAATTTCATCTTGGATTCTAAATCTTGAATCCAATTCCATTCAAAATTTCAGATCAAAATTCCATCTTGATTCCAATTCTTAAATCCAATTCTATTTTCATCTCAAATTTCAGATCCAACTCCCACTTCGGGTTCTAAATCCAGAATTCGATTTTAAATCTCAACTCTAATTTAGAATCCATATTTTGAATTCAAATGTCATTCTGAATTCCAGATTTCAAATCAACTTCCATTCTCAATTCCAAATCCAATTCCGTTTTCATCTCAATTTCAAATCCAATTCCGTTTTCATCTCAAATTTCAAATCCAAATCCTATTTTCGGATTCTAAATCCAAAATTCAATTTTGAACTCTATTTAGAATCTAGACTTTGGATTCAAATTCCATTTTGAGTTACATACTTTCAAATCAATCTTACTTCTCAAATTCTATTTAGATTTCCCACATTTCATTTTGATTTCAAACTCCAAATTTAGAATTCAATTCCATTTTCATCTCTATTCTGATTCAAAGTCCATTTATGACTTTGAAATTTTCTTTCTTTTCCTTTTATCTCAACTTCAGAATCATTCCTTTCAAAATCAAAGATTTATTCTTAAACTCTGATTATTCCAAAAACATAGAACTTTAAAATCTTTAAGTTCTAAGTTAAAAACCCTTTCTTCACTCTATCACCAGAGTCATCTCAAAAACACTTGAAATATTTCAAAACATTTTCAAAAAGAGCATGCATTCTTGCATTGCACAAGCATGATTCTTTGTGCATTTAGACTTAGGATAAATTCTTAGATAATTTCTTAGCAAAGCAAAAGGCATGAATTCGACCCTTGGTTTGATTACCCCTAGTAAAGGCGCCAGGAACGGTCAAACCTCGTACCGACGAGCGGATCCCGTCTCCCAGTTTTCCTGCAAATATTTCAAAAATGGAGGCGAGTTATTTTCTCAATTACTTTCAAAATTAAGGTCAAGTGAGACCCCACAAAAGAATTCCTCTTCTCTTCTCTGCTCTTCATTTCTCTTCTCTCCTTCTTTTCTTTCTTCTATTTTCTCCCTTCAAAAAGGATGAAATAGATGTTAGAAAAGGAAAAAGAAGGAAGAGAGAGAACATTACGAGAGGAAAATTTTTGCGATGATCACAGCTGGTGATAACCCGTGATCTTAGCCCTTCTCGCAGTCCGTTGATGTACTTGTCGGCCCTTTCTTGGTCGGTCTCAAATAACCGGGAGCAGTACCGCTCAAGATTTTGAAATTTGGTGGTATAGTCAATCAGACTCATGCCACCCTGCTCTAATTCTAGAAACTCCATCTTCTTCTTGTTTCTGGAGTGTAACGGGAAGTAATTATCCATGATAGCTCTCCAGAAGTCAGTCCAAGGAATGACTTCAACTTTCGAGAACTGGATAATCTTAGTGGTATCCCACCACTTCTGTGCGTTGTCTTTCAGCCTGTACGTGCCAAAGTTGGTCTTCTTTTCTTCTGGTACTCCCACTACTAGAAAGGCACGTTCTGTCTCTTCAACCCAACTTTCTGCTAGTTCAGGATCGGCTCTATCGGCGAAGACTGGCGGATCGAGCTTGAGAATTTTTTCATAGGTTATTCCCCCAAGGTTCTCGTTTCGAGGTGCGACTGGTTCTGGCCTTGTTTGACTGGTTCTGGCCTTGTTTCACGGATGGCGGTAACCAGATTGTTGAGTGTTTCTATCAAGAATTCTTGAGTATGGGACTCCTCGCTCGGCATGGTTCTCCTCGTCATAGGAGCCATTTATCTATCACATACAAGCAACGTGTTTGAGTTTCTCAATGTATATATTTAAGCAAATCTTTATTTACTTAATATACATCATATTTACACAAGCATCGTCTTAAACAAAACGTCATGCTGCACTGACAGACTTTAGGCGTTGAGAAACTGTATACATGAGTCTATTGACTCCAAAACATTACCAGTCTCTCCTAAGAAGTGGATTTCTTTCTTGACCTAAACAACCCGAAGTATCGTTTGCTTCCACATTGACTTGGTACTAGCACAACTAGTTTTGCCTTGGTATCCCTCTCCTTGATCATTCAGGCTCGGCGTTTGTGAAGCCGCTTCGTTCCCCAATATAATAGCACTATGATTCGAGGAATCCAAAATCATAATGGGATTATAGAACGAGTTGTTGCATCCCTCATCCTGACACGAGTTGTGAGTTGTCATCTATACAAAGATGCACTCGAATCGGTAACTTTTGGTTTGACTTTTGGAGATGCTATTTTTCAAACAATATTTTCAATAAAAAACATGGGAAAATCGTCAACCAAAGATATAAAAACCGACTTTCCACCGAAGTGTCGAGTATGGGTCGAATCCACAGGGAACGGGATATTTCTGAAATAATTCTAAAATAACACTTTATTAACATAAAAAGTTTACAATCTATGTCAATGTTTACAAGTTACATTAAATAACAATCTAACTATGAAAATAAACTACAATAGGCGGCTAAGTCTTCAGCAGGTCTCCAGGGGCAAAACTATCTTTTCACCCCAAGTGCAGTCGCACATTATAATTGAATTACACCTGTGAACCTGTTCTAACTTATCAACCTACACAATGAAAACACAAAGTCAGTAACTAAATCAATAATTATCTAAATTACCTCTACAACTATTTTTAAACTATTTCTAAATTAAACTATAGTTAATTTAAATATATAAAACTAAAGTTATACTAACTAAGTGAACTAACTACGCTAAGCAACTCTAATTACTTTAAATACTGTTAATACACTAACTGCAATGTTAGAAAACAGTAAAACTACACGAAATCAGACAAATAGTTAAAAGACTGTTCTATCCCTAAAGAATGCAAATGTGGATTCTGACAGCTTTTCGCAAAATGACTCTTTAAGCGGTCAAACGAATTCCAAAATTCATAAAATTACTTATATTCTGTAAAAGACAGTTCCAAGAAACTGACACATTTTACAGAAGTGAAAAATACGTTCTGTATCTCCAGAACTAAGCGTTTCAAAATCGGGATAATCTGGGAAATCGTTGGACCCCAAATTTCAAAATCCGAAAAAGCTGTTTTCATAATACGCTTAAAAAACAGACCAAATCAACTCGGATCAAGATGAAATTTGGTCTGCAGACAGTTAACATGCATATAAAGTGAATAGAAAAATAATTTTCAGGAAATTCGAGAAAAATTCACATACGGTGACGAGTGCACTATCAGGTAAAAATTAGGGTTTTGGTTCAGTGCACTATTCATCCCTTTGAATCCACTAATGACATTTTAATTTGAAATCATAGACAAATACAGTCCTAAATAAACCTAAACTACTGCTAAACTACAGAAAACAATAACAATTAAATTAATTAATAAAATCTAAGAAATCAGTTAAACAAACTAAGATTAGTTCTAATCTACACCACTAGTTAAATCTACACTAACCTAAAATCAGTACTATTCTAAATAAGATATCTAAAGGACTACAAACTCTAATTAAACCTAATGTATATATTATCTAACATCCCTAACTAAATTAACTATCTACTCTAGTATTAATTCTAACCTAATAAAACAACCATTAACCTAATACTACAACTAGGGTTAACCACTAACTACTCTGACTAACTATTTAAGATTAGTAGTACAGTTAGGATTAATTAATCTAACTAAAGTAACAAATGAATTAAAGGTTAATAGGACACGATTAGGGTTAACTCGGATTTTACAAAGGTTTAACTAACTACTAGGTTCAACTACTAACTTAAGTTAACTAGGGGCGGTAAGACTAGGGTTGACTAAGTGAGATAGGTTAATAACTAACTATAATTAGTTAACTAAGGTTAGTCTCCTAGGGTTAACTAGTTATCTAATGACTAGGGTTTACTAACTAAGGTTGCTAGGGTCGGTTGGGATAAGGTAGTGTTAACTAAGGTTCTAGGATCGGGTAAGTTAATTGACTAACTATGGTTAACTACCTAGGGTCAAGCACTAACTATGGTTAGTTGGGGTCAGTTAGGGTTAAATAGGGGTTAACTAAGGTTCTAACTAACTAGGGCTAAGTAAGGCTAGGGTTCCTATGGGTTGACAAAGGTCGGTTAGGGTTAAGAGGGTTTAACTAAGGTTAGGGTTAACTAACTAAGATGATTAAGGTTTAACTAAGGGTTGGTTGTGATTAGTATCCTAACTAAGGGTATGGTTCTATAATTAACTAACTATGGTTAACTACTTAGGGTCGAGCACTAACTAGAGTTAGCTAAGGTTGGTCGACTAAGGCATTTGGGTTCTAACTAAGGGTCGATTGTGATTAGTGAAGTAACTATAATTAACTACCTAGAGTCAAGCACTAACTATGATTAAACTAGGGTCGACTAGAGTTTGTATGGGTCGGTTATGGTTAGTAGGTGTGGGTTAACTATGGCAAGTTAGTAACTAACTACTTAGGGTTAGTATTAACTACGGTTAGTATTAACTACGGTTAGAATTAACTAGAATTAACTAACTACTAACTAAGGTTAAATAGAATAACTAGGGTTAACTAAAGTTATGAACAAAATAATTATCTAAGGTTAGTTTAACTAGGGTTAACTAGTAATTAACTAAGGTTACGGTTAGAGTTAAATAAGGGTAACTAACTAGGGTTAGGTTGACTAGGGTTAAGCTAGGGGTACGGTTAGGGTTAAATACCTAACTATGGTTAGTTAGGGTGGCGGTTTAGGATAGGGAATTGGTTTACACGCCAACCTAAGGTCATTAATTAGGCTAATAACTAATTTGTATTTCCTAAAACACTAAAGTAACTCTAAATTAACAACTAAATTAAATGTAAACTAAGATTAGCAACTACCTAAATAAGTATACACGATTTTATAAAACCTACCCTAAGACAAATAATGTTAAATTAATTACCACCTAATCAATGCTAATTCCTAACTAGGAAAATAGTCAATAGGGCTATAAAGATGAGACTCCACGAAATTGGCAAGGATCACCTCCATTCTTAATTTCCTTAAGTACACATATGGAAAATTGATCTTTCAAAAACCGTCCAACTAATGGACCATCCGTTTTTCCTTCTTTTCATTAAAAGCATTAACTTCCCTTTTGAAAATCTTTCTTTAAAACACACTACACGATTTTGACTGGTCTTAAAAGAAGAGATAGCATTTAAATTTTTGGCCAAAATTGAGTAACCCATTTTGGAAACTCTTTTGAAAATCCAAGCATTAAATCCTCTTTGAAAACATTTCCCAAAGCATCACATGTTTTTGGGTTGGCTTTAATTGATATTTAGAATTTTGAATCTTGCCCAAAACATGTAGACACTTTTAGGAGGTCTTTTGGAATTCCTAAGGGTTGCCTCATTGGAAAAAGTAGCTCATTTATAACTGGGCTGAGAAATGAAGATTTCCTAAATTACACTTCACGAAATTGAATGAAGGTCACCCAACCAAAATCGTGTATTCAACTGAAAGACCAATATTGCCCCTTCACTAATATATACTATTAACTAAGTAACTAAGTTACTATAATATTAATTTAGCTAAATCAAAATATAGCTCATAACTAAAAGGGTAAGAAAGGATTAAAAAAAAACGAAAATGAAAAGCTATCTAGTTTAAACCATATACACAAAATCGACCTTACATGAATTAATAATAAAACCTAACGTAATTAATTTAGACACTAACTAGAATGAAAACTAACATTAATGACAATAACACCTAGCTAATGGACTTTATTACCTTATTGGACCTCTAATGGCCGCCCTACCTATGGAGAAGATGAGTACTTACACGCAAAAATAAAATATCTAGTTTTAAGCTAAAAACACAATGATAATTACAAAGCTAAATTAAACTAAGCTAAACATCTGAATATTACTAAGTAAACTAAAAGCACACAAACCGAAATGACTAATCATGCTGAAATTTAAATCAAAACAGAAAACGATTTCTAGACTCTCACTACACTCGATCATCCTAAAAACGCAAACTGAAATTCTTTAACACTAAATCTATTATCGAATTAAACTACTTGATTCTACACGTATGATTAACTAAATAAACTTAATTTAATGAAATATACAGTTGCAAAGAATGCTACTACTAAACAGAATTTAAATTAAATTACAAGAACCAATATTCACATTGATCAAAATCTATCAATAAGACTACAAAACAAAATTAACTAAGGAATTTTCTAAATAAACTAATGATGATAAGAACACATTCAGACTGCTGGACGTCCTACCTAAAAATCAGAAAACCACATTCGACTAGACAATCTACACAAACATAAACCACACATAACTCGACTTTTCAATTTCACAAAATCTAAAAACACACACAACATGAAATCACATAGACACTTTTCCTAGGGTACTAAACTCGAACAAAACAAAAACTAATGGACTTAGAACAACTGAAAAATGCAGACATACAGAAATATTATTTCTAGCACACGCACACACCCAATAGCATCTAAAAACACCAACATTGGATTGAAAAATATCAAACAATTAACTAACCCACACACCTAAACATTCTATGCGCTGGTTGCAAGCAAAAAAACGCTATTCTAAGGCTGACAAAATATAGAAAACGCACAACCACATCACTCACACACAAAATAGGTTTTATCTAGAAGAACGGGATGAGAAGACCTACCTCCAGGGCGATCCAACGACTGAGGGGGAGAAAAGAGCGGACATTGCTTGGCTTCGCACCTTTCGGAACCTCGTTGATGCTGGAAATACACCATGGAACCATGTCCTACAACTGCAACACGTTGGAAATCCACCGAAGATGAAATATGAACCGATTCTCGATCGGGGGGCGTAGAAGACCAGATGGAGGTAGAGCCGGCCCTTACCGTTGGAGTGTTTCGCACTTCCACCCGAGAAAAGATGTTTCCCACCTCTGCTGCACCTGCAAAACACAACAACAATGGAGATTAGCCAACAGGGAAGATAAAGAAATGAGAAGATTGGGAAGGGAGACAAAGTAGAAGGCTTGGATCTCAAGCTTTTCGCCATGTCTTCAATGGAGATGGAAGGAGGTGAGGGTTGAGAAGGGGGCTGGAGTTAGAATCGTGCCCCTAGGGCACGAAAACCAAGGCAAAGACAAGGCTGGAATGGGTGGCCCCTCTCCCTTTTCACGATTTTGGCTATTTGGGCGTTTTTACAAAAAGAGGTTTAAAAACAAAATATTTACTGGGTGCCTTTTTCTACAGGGTTTTTTTAGAAAATGTTTTTACAAAACTTAAGTGGGCTGGAGCTGGGTTGAATCCATGTAATTTGACCCAAATACAGGATCCAAATGGGCATCTGGATCCAAATCTCTCAAATCGGCTCCGATATTTGACCTGTTACACTGTAAATGCCTTAATTCCTTCAAATTAACTCTGATTTCGATGAAATTCGAACCAAAGCTTCCTAACATCATTATGCATCTAAGTGTATGCTTTTAACCTATAGATGATGCAATTATGTAGTGAAAACATGTTAATAAAACGTATATTTTATGCATCATCAACTTTTATGAAGAATTATACTTATAGTGCGATACGGTGAACAAAACGTATCTCGAACCAGGTTTCTCAGACTCTTGCATTGATACCAATTCTGTAACGCCCCAGATTTCTAAAACAAAGCTAAGTTAAAATTTTCATGATTTTTTTTTCTTTGCAGTGGAACTTACAAAAGCTTTTAGCAGCAAAATCCGACAATAATGAGTCGTCAGTTTTAGAAAACTCTGAGCACGTTGCAGGTATGTGGCCAAGCAACTCATTGACCACTAAAGTGTTCCATTTTATCGAAAACCACATGTTTATTACAACACTACTGCTTGGAAAAGCAGTGTGGGTTCAATAAAAGGAAGCAGTATAACTCTGTCTAGAGAAACCCTGGAACTCGATGCCGTCTTGTTCCGCATATCGCCACGCAGGTCCAACACCTGAAATCCCCATTAAACAGGGTCAGAACTACTGATGGTCTGGTAAGCAAGCAATCACACGTCTATTCAACTCAAGTAAATGCATAGACCACTCAGGGTCGCAATTCGTAATAACGACGCTCAAACCTCCAAGACTTAGCGTATATCGTAGGAGTCCTCTCAAGACTATGAGTTGAACATCCACGTAAGTCCTCATGACTTTGCATAAGCCTCTTCAGGGCTGTGAGTTGGAATAACTGCTGTGAACACCCCAAATTTTTCAAAATCTTTTAAATATTCTCTTCTTGTCCTTAAATTCATTTTTTGAGCAAATGAGTCATTTTTAAATCTAAATTCCAGTTCATTTCTCAAGTTTTACTAAAATTAAATTCATTCTATATGTTTAGATTGATTTCGGATCTGGATCCACTGCCCATATCCAAATCTGAGTCTCATTGTTCAACTTTTAAATTAAAATTATAGAAAATACCAAAAATAGTTTTAATACAGCTCGGACAGTCCCTCCGACATCTGTTTGGATCCATCATGTTGTATTTTTTTCGATTCGAGTTTCAAAAACTCAAACATATTCTCAAAGCTTGGGTCCAAAATCCATTTTCTGAAGAAATTTCCCCAAAATAACCTTGACTTTTCAAGAAAACTCTTCTTTTATAATTTTTTTTTTTGAAGTTTTGTAAAAGTAGTTTCAAATTCCCTAGCTTTTTTTTTTGTCTTCAAAAATACAAAAGAATATAAGAAATATCAAGATAAGAAAATCGAAAAAAAGAAAAATACAAAAATGATCTTTTAAACACCCCTTTTCTAAAATCAAGTTTTTAAAAACAACCTTTTTTAGAGAAAATTTCGTTAGAGCCTCTTTTTAGAAAATTTTATAAAAAAGGGGGACCGGATCTGAGAGGGGCCTAACGGCCACCTCTTATAAAATCGACCCTCAAGGGGGTCGATAGGGGGGGGGGGATCATTGCCATACACCTTCTTCTTCTCCGCTCTCATTCTCTCTTCACTAGAAAAGAGTTGCAGAAGAAAGAAAAGAAGGAACTCTCTTCATCTCCGGAACTCCTCCAAAGACTCTACAATAACCAGGTAAGTAACCTTTCCCTTTTTTATTCTTTCAGAAATCCCCTTTCCTCTTATGGTATTGCCTTGTTTTCTTTGGATTTTCATTTTCTTTCTCCTGTTGTCATTTCTTTATATAGCATAATGGTGGGATCGACCTGCCTGTAGCAGGATCGATCCACCTGTTGTTGCTACATCAATGGAGTAATCTGACTCCAATACTTGCTTTGTTTTTTCCTTTTAAAATTTCTTTATGTTAAGGTAATATTAATCGATTTAGCATTTTTTTTTATTTCTGTTGATATTATCAATTCCTCATTTCTTTACCTTATTTCGACTTTTTTTTTTAGTTTCCTATTTATTCTGACGATTCGTTTATATTCAAATCCCTATTTTGATAAGGCCTGATGATCATTCTTCTTCCTTTTGTTGTAAACTCGTTAGTGTATCTTCATTATTTGCAGCCGTTATTGTTAACACATAGTTAAGTTTCTGAAAGATTTTCTCATTCGTTTCATGATATTTTCATTTTCTTTTTTTTGTTCTATTGTTGGTTATTCCTGCTTGACTTCTGTTCCAAATTTTATCTATAATCTCGATCTACTTGATTCTTGTTCGATCCCTGTTTCGGATCACATTTCATTTCCTATTTTGGAATTAGTTTCTTCTTGCTCTTACCACTGCTTTGATTTAGCTTTGATTACTGGTTGATGATCCTTCATTTATTTCCTGTTTATTTCCTTTACAACTTTATACCCCTTTATTCTTCTCCAGCATACTGTGTAGATCACAAATCCTGTCTTAAAAATCATTTTATTTTCTTGTTACGTATTGTCTTGATCTTTCAGCCTTATACCCAACATTCCTGATTCATTATTGTTGTTTCGTTGGATGCTCTTCATTTCTGTTATTACTTGTGAACATAGTATATCTGACTCTCATTTTCCCCATCCTATGTGATCTCGAATTTTCTTTTTGATAGGTTTTATTTTACTGCAGCAGCTTCGTTTTGATTTCCAGTTTTATCAGACATGATTCATCATCCCCTGTTGTATCACTAGTGATTTAAATCTATCCTGTTGTGGCTACGCATTCATCTTGTTAATACACTCAATACACTTAATCTTACTTGGGGCGCCCCTTTCAGGACATTGCTTAGTTTGTTGGATGTTCTGCATTTTGTTTGTATAGTCCACAGCTACCGCAGTGTTATTAACCTTCCAGCGTCAGTTTTACTGCTAGTCTGGTTTCTCCTGGAGCTTATAGCTAAAACCAGCGTCGTTGGTTTTTTAGTAATCAACCATACACCTAAAGAAGTTCGATATGCATACTTGAGGAAGAACACATGGTTCGTACTGGAGGGACCTTAACAACGAAATGATGGGCTTGACTGGAAATTCTGGTCGACGCCTCCCATTGGGAGATCAAGGAAGAGGTTTGATATCTTGAAATTGGAGGGTTGACATTGGTGTTTGATACATTGCAAACTCCCATTTCGTTTACTGCAAAACATCCTACCAAGATTTGTTATAAAACCTTATTTGCAGTAAAGGTCTGCTAACCTCTTTGCTTTGGTTGTAAGATAAGGTTCCAGTATAGCATAAAAAAAAAAAAGATTTTGATTCGCCCTAATAGCAGATCGGGCCTGTCATAAGAACTGTACTACTTGTGAGCCTCGTCGCCAGGGCATATGTCGCCAACCTATGAAGACTCTTGAAAAGATGCTAATGTCCATCAAACGCAAGCAAGCAGGAGCAGGAGATGAGGCGTCAGCAGGACAATCTGAAGAAGTGGGTCATTAAAAATTTTTGGACCCAATAACAAGTTGTTGAAGGTGATTTGCTCCCAGGGATCTGAGAGTTAGAGAATAGGTTCATTGATAGAAGTTTTTGAGGGCTTTAACAAAATGTTTCAGGGTCACTCTCCTCTCAAACAGGTATGTGGATACGTATTATTTCTCATGTTGATGCTAAACCTGAAGCCTGCAGAATATGAAATGAACCATGGGGTAATGTAGCTATGGATATAGAGGTAATAATCACAAAACTCATCGTTTGTGGAATTTGTGTATGAAAAATCTGTGACTCGAACCAATATCTACTAATGGTTCACTGATTGGAAGCACCAAGAGTTCAAAATGAATGTTTCATGACTATTCTTTCAGACACGTTCTGAAAATATATGCATCTTTCATTCTTCGTTACTGGCATCTTGCAATAACCTGTGTATATTGAAGATCAGTTGGGGAGACTAATCCATCATGTGAAAATGAAGCATAAGCTATGACAATCTCAATTTTGAAGGCATATATTCTTTGACAGGCGATTGCCTAGGAATCGAGGTATGTGATCTGCATGTATAGGAGCTAGACATATTGATGCAATGGAGAAAAGGACATTTCCCTCTTGTCATAAATTTCCTTAAATTTTTTTTCTTTCTGCCATATGTATATCCATTTCCTTCATCCCTATCACCTTATTGTCACCATCCCACTTGCAGTATTATACCTTCTTAGTTCACACCCTGTACACAGTGCTTCACAACCAGCTGTACTTTGCTATGGCTCACTCCTACTTATAGCCATCTTCAACTCCACTTGGACACCCTTCAGCACTGTTGCTTATACCACTTCAATCATCAATATCTTCCCTGCTACATGTCACCCACCTCACTTGCTGCATTATGTTCATCTTTGCACCTGTCATCACGACCAGCAAATACTCCATATCATTATGCTACAGTATTATTACACTTTCCCACATAGGCATAGCATCTGTGTATTCCTCATTGGCTTGCTACCCATTGTATTCCAGCCTTCCTACCATTGCCACCCACGGCATCACCTTCACCACTTGTGACAGCACCTAACACCCATCTTCACTAAGACTCACAACACTCCCACATCCCTTTTGGCATCCACACTCTTACTGCTCTCTTCACACCCAGCATATGCCACCTGTGTTGCTTACGTCCCGTGTTGTAATGCACCTGTGCACCAGCCTACATAGTCGCCACTTTGGCGCCTCACCAGCCATACCTTATGGCTCAAGAACTCCCTGTTTTGTATTGCCCAGCCGTCCGCGGTTAGTCCCTTCTCATGCATTTACAATCATGCTCAATGTTTGAAACACTATTGTATGGTCATTTTGAGAATAATATGGCTCCTCGGTAACTATCCTTGGTAGTGCTGGATACTACCACAACCCTGATGCTTCCCATTATTCCACCATTTTTTTTTTACATAATACATATCCTCTGTTGTCACATTTATTTCATTTTTGTGTGGTCATTGTGCATTTACTACATACCTGTACTTTCACAACCCCATAGACACACTGCACTTGATTGTAGGGTCCAATCTCAGTCCTTCTTTTGCAGCCACAAACGTGCTAAAATATCACTGCAGCTTTATCATCTTTTCCAGTAGGGCTAGGTACTGCTATAATCACCATTAGTGTCTATAGTTATCTTCTACAAAATATAGCAATCCCCTAGATTGTTGTAACTCCCTACAACCAGCCAGTAGATCGTTATGGAATACCTTCACTATCCCTTGACATCTAACATCATCATACTTATACATACAGCTTAGCGATCATTTACCTTCAATTCTCATCCACACAACCCATCCTCATACACCTACATTGAGTGTATATATATATATATATATATATATATATATATATATATATATATATATATATATATATATATATATATATATATATATATATATATATATATATATATATATATATATATATATATATATGCATACATGTAGGATATATATATATATATATGTATATATACGTATGTCTAGATATGCATGCACATGTATTGGTATATAATGTCATTTCTCCATCTTTTTCACCATTTATATCTTGACTTTTGCCATTTGATATCCATACGATGTGTACAAATCTCCTCTATGATCATACTAACCCAGTGTTTTTGCAGGGAATATGTGGAAAACCTCATTACTTAAAATTGTACATTCAACTTTATCTGATTGTAATAGTTAGATTTTAATGAGAATTTACATTTATTGTTTTAGATAGAATGCATAAGCATAATAATGTCATAAATTGCTTATTTTCATACTTCTACCTTTATTTTCCAAAAATCTCACAAATGGAAACACGAATGGCACGTGCACCATTTCGTAAGAGGTAAATTAATCCTAAGTTGATGATCCACATCAATGGCCATAGTCAGGGTGTGGACAAAACTTAGTATTTTTATCTTTTACGAAATAACACTAGATCCACACTGGATCCATCTTCAAAATTCATCATATTTCCTTAAATATTTTCTCCTTTTATCAGAATTTAACTTAAAATTAATTCAAAATATATACCAATGGCCATAGTAAGGGTATATTGAGAGTTAATTTCATTTTAAATTTTATAAAAGCATTAAATGTGTTTCATTCTTCACCTGAATTTAAATATAGATTATTATATAATACATTCAATGACCATAGTCAAGGATGTATTATATCTTTAATCTTATTTTTATTCATTTAAAGAATGGAATAGCTTTTCAAAAAATCCAATTTCAAATTCTTTAAATTCATTCATCATTTAGGATAGAATTGCATCATATTTTCAAAATTCCCTTTTCAAAAACTCCAAGTGATGTAAATATCTTCCTCAATCTATCTTCAATTCTTACAAAATCCAATTCATCCTTTCATTTTCAAAATCAATTTCATTTTCAAAATCAATTTCATTTTCAATCTCAAAGTTCAAATTTAACTTCGAGATTTCAAAGTCCTTTTTATTCAAATTCAAATCAGATTTCAAAGTTCAAATTAACTCTGAAATTCCAAATCCATTATATATTCAAGACTCCAATCAAAATCAAAGTTCAATTTAACTTTGAGATTCTTGGTCCATCTTCTGAATTTAACTCCAATTCCGTCTTAGGATCCAAAACTCAAAATCTACTTTGGATCTCAGACTTCAGATCCAATTCCTCTTTAGGATCCAGAGTCCAATTCCACTTTTGGATCTCAGACCAAAGATCCAAATCCATGTTGGGATCCAGAATCCAACTCTATATTGGATCTCAGACCACAGATCCAAATCCATGTTAGGATCCAGAATCCAACTCTATATTGGATCTCATACTTCAGATCAAAATCCATCTTAGGATCCAGAACCCAATTCTACATTTGGATCTCAGACTTCAGATCCAAATCCATCTTAGGATCCAGAACCCAATTTTATATCGGATCTCAGATTTCAGATTTTAAATCCATCTTTAGATCCAATTTCATTCCCAATTCTAGATTTCAAATCCAATTCCATTTTCAGATCTCATCCAAAACTCTATAAATCCATTTCCATTCTTAAGTACCATTTGATTATCTCAGATCCATTCCAAACTTAAAAATCCAAATTCAATTCCATCTCAAGTATTCATTTTCTTTCCTAAATCCAAGTTCAAAATTCAAAATCCATTTCTGACTTTGAAACTTAATTTCCTTTCCTTTCAAAGCTTTAAATTATTCTTTCTCAAAATCAAGACTTATTCTTCCAACTCTGATTACTTCAAGCACTTAGAACTCCTCTGATCTATCTCAAGTTCTAAGTTAAATCACTTCTTCACTCCCATACCAAGTTTATCTCATAAAACTTGGAAATTTTCAAAACATCTTTTAAAAGAAGCATACATCCTTGCATTGCACAAGCATGATTCTTTGTGCATTTAGATCTTTAGGATAAATTCTTAGATGATATTTAGGCAAAGCAAAAGGCATAGATTCGATCCTTGGTTCGATTACCCCTGGTAAAGGCGCCAGGAACAGTCAAACCTCGTACCGACGAGCGAATCCCGTCTCTCCATCTTTTTCCCGCAAATTTTCAAAACGGAGGCGAGTTATTTGCTAAATATTTTTAAATCAAGGTCAAGTTAAACCGCGCAAAATAGTTCATCTCCTCTTTTTCTTTCTTTCTTTTTCTCTTCTCTCTTTCTTTTTCTTTCTTTTTATTCTTCTCCCTTCAAAAAGGAGGAAAATAGAGGTTAGAAAAGGGAAAGAGAAGGAAGAGAGAGAAAACCACAAGAGAGGAAAAATTTTGCGATGATCACAACCGCTCAAGTCTCTATGACTTAGCCTTGACCTCTTCAGGATCACGAATAGATGTCTAGCTCAAGCCTTTCTGCGTGGCACATCCGTATCCTACGAATCTAAGGACAACTTTCCGAGCTTCACTTAGTTGTACGGATATCGTTTGGGTTCTTTCCCAATTGGTCCAGTAGTATACCAACCATGACACCTTCACAAAGGTTATACAGGACTGACACAACAACGTCCATACACGCATACATTTAAAGTATCGATGTACCTAAGCTAATGCTTTGTTTCGTTAATTGCACCTCCCCCTGGGCTTAGGGGACTCATATCTGGGCGACAACACGATGATCTGGGGGTTGATTATTGTATGTATTTTAGATACCCCAGAGGCCTGTTGACCCCATCCCCCTAGTAGGACAATACAATATACCAGAAGAGATCCTTACTAGGTATTCGAATGCATTTTGCCACTGCAGTAGTTGGGTTCAATCCTTAGATATTTAAGGATAACCACGACCTCCATACCTCTGAGTGACGGAGGCCATCTATGAACTCTATCAGGTTCGGGTGAAATATATGTCACTCAAGGTTGCGCCATCACCGTCTTCCTCAGTGAGAAATTCTGAAAGGGGCCTGCCGGTCTTACAATTACTTGATGAACATTGCATGCCTATAGGGCAGCCTTTGAGAAGTATGTACCCGACTCCAATCAACCACACGACTTTCACCATGGAACAATGGTTTTATTCATATGCATGCTTAACTCTGCTCTCGGCACTTCGGCTTTGACGAGCACTTTACCCCTTTCGGTGAAAACAACACACTCTGGCTCAGCGGCCCTTTTGAGTCCGGTTGTTGTGAACACCCCAAATTTTTCAAAATTTTGTAAAAATGACCCTTTTGCCCCTAACCCCGTTTTCTGAGAATTCAAAGCAAGTTCAAAAGCTAAATTTCAGTCATTCTTCAGATTTTCTGAATTAAATTCCATATTGGTATATTCAAAATTAATTCCAGGTCCGAATCCAGCACTTTAAATCCATATTTCTTCAAAATCCGGATCCAAACCCATTTCTGAAGAAATTTTCTCAAAATAGCTTTTAAATTCTCAGAAAAATTCCCTTTTGTAAATATTTTTGCAAAAACACAAAAAAATTAGTTTTAATCTTTGTTTTCTCACAAACTTTAGGATTTTATTCTAAAAATACAAAAAAATAAAAAGATAACGCAAAAACCAAAAAAATTGGGAAAATTATGAGAAAAACAAATGAGTGTAAAAATCAATTTTTGCTAAAGACCTCGGAAGCCTTTTTTTTTAACATTTGAAAATCGAGGGGGGTCTTTTGCAAAACCTTTTTAGGGTTTTCCTTCGTAAGGAGAAAGAGGAAAAAAAAAAGAGTCGCCCCTCATTCTCTCTTCACTCTCGCCTCTCTCCCCTTCTCGGCTTCCATTCACAAACCTCCCAAACCCTCCATCGCCACGGCCATTGGCTTCAACCCACCATCTCTGAACCCTCTCTATCCTCCGCCTTCGATCTCCAACAGCCCATTCCCGAACCTTCGCCCCTCTCCTTAAGAAGGGCACTAGAGGGAACCCTGAGGGGATCGCCTCTTCACCCCAACACCGGTCTTTTCTCTTTCACGGATCCACCTTCACCCTTCTCCTTTTCTTTTCCTATTATTATTTCTTGTTATGATCTTCTCCCATCGACTTAATAAACGATCCTCCAGCAGTGATATAGAGGATTCACTCCTTTGAGTTTAATCTCTGCAATCAGGTAAGTAGCTTATTTCCCTGTTCTGTGTTATTCTCTTTCTCGCTGCATTTTCTTTGATCCTTTATAGTTTTCCTCTTTTACTTCTTTCTTTCATCAAAATCAAACTTGTATCATCGATCTGCTTATTACAGCCTTGATGATACGTGTTGCAACATCGACGGAATACAGGTATTCCAACAAGTTTTTTTTCTTTTTATAAGTTTCTCGGTTTATTTGTAGCCCTGTAGTCGCGTGTAATTTCTCTGCAATATGATCAAGATCATCACCATCGATTCATCCTTTTATTTTATTTTGTTTCCTTTTTTTTTTAGTAATCTCCTTTAACGTAACCCATCTGATCCATTTCATCAAATTGATTTTTCCCCTTTTTTTTTGCTATCATTTTCTGTTATGAGTTCTTCTTTTTATCTCACGATTTTGGAGGGGTAATCGCTACAACAAGAGCTACCTGGGGTTACTCTGATTAAAACCCTCTGCGTATGGCTTGTTAAGGTTTTATTTTGGTCAACAATGCAGTATTATCAACATTTTGTAAAAGCTTGATGCCTACCATGATACATTCGTTGTGCTAAAAAAAAAGGGGAGGATTCATATTTAATTTGCTCAAAAAGCGAATCAGATTCTTTTCCATTCCCTTGAGGCAAAATGGTAGTTCGCTCACATATGAATTTATCGTAAAATTTGGATGACGGTTCCTGTATATCTTGTCTAAACACCTTGTGCCTTCTCACGATCAGTCCTACATTAAACTCAATCATAATGGGTACATCCAGGAGGTATGATCTAATCTTTTCTGCATTTTTCATGGTTTTGGGAATTTGGTTCTTCTCCTATCCAACATTCAAGTTTGATTGACTAGGAATTATTCACTTAATCTAAAGTGAATTCTCGCTTTTATAGGCTATAAAGTACTTGATTGTTGTTACAGAGAAACTTCTGAAATTTATCAAGGGAAAAGGATCCTTGAAGAGAGAATGTGTGGCTGATGTCATCAAGGCCTTGATTGTCGTGTATCTTTTGAGAAAGGGTGGAAGTGGCATCGGTAGATTGACAATGCTTTTGAGGAGATTGCTTCTCTAGTTTCGAGCGAGCAACAAGAGTTGCCTTCTCGACTCTTTCAAGTTTCCTTTATCCCCAGTTTGCATTCTTTTGAGAATTTCTGCTTCTGCATGCACATCTGTCATTCCTGGCTCAAGCTATTGGCAGTTGGTATTTTGCAATAAATTTGTTTTGAGAATTACCTGATGGTCTTGTCGCAATATACATTGATTTTTAATACACATCGGATCCCAAACTTCCTGCAAAAGGCAAAGAGATTAGTATGAAATCCCTGTTCATTATTGTATTCCATTTGTTTGATTCCAGATTGTTAATAAATTTAACCATTTATATTTAGAATCATTTATTCTTGCCTGGCACCATCGTGATCAGTTGCAGTGTTTAATTTCCTCTGTTGCCATCTTTTGATATCCCCATGAAGCTTGCAGGAAAATCGAAACTAAAACTGGGACATTAACGAGTGTATCTATGTCCCATCTACTAAACACGTTGTTATCATCACAAAATTTTTAACTTTTGCGAGTCAAACTGACCTTTGAAAAAGATTTTGAAAATAACTCACCTCCGTTTTAAAATGCGGGATAATTCCGAAGAATGGGACTTGTCTGTCGGTACGAGGTTCAATCGTTCCTGGTGCCTTTACCAGGAGTAATTGAACCAAGGATCAATTGTGTGCTTAACTTTGCTCAACTTGTCTAAATCATATTCTATTTCCTAAATGCACAAAGAATCAGGCATGTGCTATGAATTTCTGAAAATGCATATTTGAAAACATGATGTTTGCTTCAAAGATTGGAAAATGAACTCTTTGAAAATCGTGAATCATGATTGAGATACTGTACTTGAGAAAGTGAAAATCAATTTCTGCAGAATCTAGAGGTTTTTGTGAAAATCGATTTTGAGAAATGTGAAATAACTTTGGAAAACTTGATTTCTTTGAATTCAAACTTTGAAATTGAAAATATAACTTAGAAAAATCGAATTTGGAACTTGGGAAATACTTGAAATATCATTGGCAAATACATATTTTGAGAAAATCGATTTTTGAATAAGACATAAAATTTTTGAGAAAATTGATTTTTCTGAATTGAAATTGAAATTTGTAAATGCATGAATTGAATGAATATAAATTTGAAAGACTTGATTTTGAGGAATTGAGGAAATCCTTTTTGTATTTTTGAGAAATGCAGTGTATTTTGAAGTTAGCCTAAGAGTGTAGGCTGAATGTGGCTAATACAAAGATTACAAATCTGGGTATCATTCGTATTCTGACTATTGCCATAAATACAAATTTCACCAAGTTTGTCAACTCCATAAGAGCTAGTGCACGTGCCATTTTTGTAGACCATGGTGAATTTGTAAAAAAATATGCATGAATTAGCATACATAGCAGTTATATATTAAAGTTTAAAACTATATGCAATGCAAATCCTAATCTATGCAGGAATTCAAATTCTTATTCCAAATTTACATTTAATTTACATCACTATTGAATTTAAATACAAGAAAAAAAAGGAAAGTAAAGTCTTCAATGTCCCTGCAAAACTTAGAAAACTTTGTTAGTGATGATATGTTGGCTTTTCTAGATTTATCCAATAATATCTAGAAATTACTGGATTTTGCTAGATATAAGCCTTTTCCATGATTCCCTTAAATCAAAATTGATAAAATATGAAATAAAATTGAATAAATATGAAAATGGAATTTGAAATTTTGAAATTGGGGTCAACATGACCAAAATACCCCTGATAGCAAGACTATGGCCTTGAAATCAGGGCTTTTAGAAAGATATTTTATAAAAATGCAACTTTTAAAATCCAAATAAGAATAAATTGAACTAAGCATGATATGACATGATTAAAAATATGAAAATTAGGGTTAGGGATTTCGAAATTGAGGTCAAATGACCAAATTACCCCTGATAGCGAGACTATGGCCTTGAAATCAGGGTTTTTAGAAATAGATTTTGGTAAAAACTTGTGATTTATTATTGAAATAAACACAAAATCAAACATGAAACACCCTAATATGATTCTAGACATGAGTAAACCCTAAAAACACACACTTATGCACGAAAATCAAGAAATATCACAAAAATTGTGATTTTATCAGTGTTTTTGGATCTTTCAGGTACCCTGTTTTGCAATTTGATCTATTCAAATATCAAATGAATTCTAATTTTCATAAAAATTGGCACAGACACTTATTATCACCCTAAAATTAGATTGGAATTATAAAAATATTTTTTTGATATTATTTTAATCCGAAAATTGCATTAACAACCTAAAATAAGCTATTTTTAACCTAGGTCACAAACCAGTTTCAAAGTTAGACCCGAATCAGGGAACAATCCTCCATGAAAACTTTTGAAAATTTACAGAGATAAACTATGAAAAAAAAACCAAGATTTCCCAATTTACAGATTGGAAAAATCATCTCCGGTTAGGGAGAAACCCTTCCGGCAATCTGAACTAGAATCTAACAAACCTAACAGGGGTTAAAACAGCTACTTCAGATTGAAAATATAGAAATAAATGAAAAACTTAATCAAAAATTTGTAAAATTTTAGAAGTGAACAGTAGACAAAAAATAACAATACTCAATTTTTATAGATCATGAATCGAATATGTGGTTTGGGATCTATGAATAACACAAGTCTGATTAGGTTTTTGGTAAACCCTAACAAGTTTTAAATTTAAAATCAGATTCTCTGACAGAGGCAAAATACTGAACAGATATGAAAAAATCTCAAAATTTCACAGTAGATAGATATAATCAATATGAATCCATGTCATTTTACAGATCTTAAATCGGATATAGGATGAGAAAAATATCATAATAGCAAGTTACCTTTCTGATTTTAACAATGATTTTAAAGCTTTAAAAACCTGATTTGATGTCTGATTTTTATGACAGAGTTCCCGAATTTCAAAAACTCTGATTTTTTTACAATAGTTCAATTACATATGCATGTATCACATATAAAAAAATCAGCAATTAACAGTGAATATTTCAATCCAAAACAGTATGCTCTTTTCTGTTCTAAACTAAAAACACACAGAAATCTAAGAAACTTAGGAAATCATGCATTAACTAATGAAAAACAATAAAATAAACACTAAAACAGTAAAATAAAAATTATTTCTATGCTGGAAAACGTATAATAAACATGAATAAACAAATAAATAAATAAAATACAGGGAATCAATGGCTGGAATTTGATGTTACCTTTAAAAGTATGGATTTAACCCATTAAAAGGGTAAACCACATGTTTTATTGGTTAATAATGCAAAAGATAATGCTAAAATCGATTATAATGAATTAGATTCCATGTAAACACCATGAAACAGAGTTAGATCACTTTCTTGAACCTCTCTTGAGGTTCTTGGACTTGAATCCATGGTTTAATCCATGAAATAGATGGTATTAATGGCTAAAATTGATTTAAAACTATTAAAAACATTAAATAAGAGCTAAAAATTAAGGAAAAACAATTACCTTGAGGTTGCTGCAATGGAGGAAGGCTGGAGAGGAGAGAGAGGCTCCAAGAATTTCTCAAGAGATGGCTGGAAAAATCGACCCCCTATGGGTCTCAATTTATAGAAACTTTTTAGGTTTTGAAAATTAACAGTTTTGAAATTTTTGGACTCTTCTAAGGGGGGGGGGCGATTTTTGTAGAGGATTACCTAACTACCCCTAGCCTAAATTATCCTAATTAATACCTAATTAACCCCTAACTAAACCTAAAAAATCCCCAAATGTGATGCCACTTGGCATTTTCCACATTTGGGTTTTTAAAGTCCTTTAAAAACCTTTAAAAACACTAGTTTTAAAATTCAAACTTCAAAATGAGTTTTTTAAATAACTTTTGACTCTTCTAAACCTCTAACACTAACCAAGACACTGACTAACCCTAGTCTAGCCCTGACTTACTCGAATATGGCGCCACCCCGAGTGGGCCCTACTTGAGTTTTTCAAAAAAAACGATTTAAAAACTTGAAATTGAGAAAGTTTTCAAAAGATTTTCAAAAGTAGACTTTGAGATTAAAAGTTTTGAAATTGTACAGAGTCTTGACTGAGTCAAAACTCCTCTGAATATAGCACTAATTGAGTGGGCCCCACATCGAAGTTTTGAAAAATTTGAAATAAATATTGAAAATGACTTTGAAAAGGGGTTAAAATCAATAGTTGAAATTCAAGATTTTTAAAAACAGAGTCTCAAGCGAACTGGAACTCCAGGTTACAGTTCTGAACTCTTAGAACTCTGGGATTTTGGATTTTAAAAGCCAAGTGAAAGAATTTTTAAAAGAATTTATCAGAAAATGGTGAAATAAGTCAGAAAATATTGTCAGGGTTAGACTCCTAACTCAATCAGGACTCTGAAATAGAGTCCTGAACTAACTGGACTTTGTAAAATGACCTAATTTTTTTTAAACAAATGAAAATAAATAAAAAATGGAGTAAAAACAGAGTTCAAAACAGACTCCTGACTGGATTAGGACTCTGGGACAGAGTCCTGATCGAACTGA
This sequence comes from Nuphar pumila, assembly GCF_984573655.1. NCBI lineage: Eukaryota > Viridiplantae > Streptophyta > Magnoliopsida > Nymphaeales > Nymphaeaceae > Nuphar > Nuphar pumila. The sequence goes on along the minus strand of NC_143257.1, from coordinate 48,134,082 downwards.
AACTCTAGATTTTTTGGTATTTTCTGAAAAACAAATGAGAGAATTTTGAAAAACAGTTAAAAACAAGATGAAATTGAAGTTTTGGTTCAGAGTCCTGATCTGATTAGGACTCTGAGAAAGAGTCCTGATTCAATCAGAACTCTAAGAATTTTGGTTTTTCTGGTAAGCAAATGATGAATTTTAAGCAAAGCTTTTGAAAACCAGTGAAAATGAAGTGATAACATCAATTTTGGATAGAGTCCTACTTCGATCAGGACTCTGGGGTAAAGTCCTGATTTGATCAGGACTCTGAGATAAAATCTCAGAATTTTGAAATTCTTTGATAAAAGTGTAATAGTTTTGGTAGATTGAAAGATTTTTGAAAGATTTTCTCAAAATTGAAATCAGGATCAGAGTCCTGATCCAACTAGGACTCTCTGAACAGAGTCCTGTTTTGACTAAAACTTTGAGTTTCTGACTCTTTTTGAAAGATTTGATTAAAATAGATAAAATAGTTGTAAAAGATTAGAGTCCCAATCCAATTGAAACTCTAAAGAAGAGTCTTGATCCGACTGGACTCTTGAAGAAAAGTCCTGATCCAACTAGGACTCTGAGATTTTTAGAGATTTTTGACAAGTAAAGGAATCCAGAAGCGATACCACCTAAATGAGTCTCATCTGAGAATTGAAATCAATTGAAATTGAGTTTGAAATGAATCCAAATTGTTTTCTGAGAAAATATTTCAAAATATAAAGTCCTGGGGTTGAAAAATGACAGAATGTTGAGTAAAAACCCAGATTTTGAAATTGATTTTTGAAAGAAAAAGTTTTAAAAATCAAATCTGGATTAAATATTTTAAAAACAGGAGTGATGGATCTCGAAAATGAGATATAATGACATGCAATGCCATGCAATGCAGTGAAATGACATGTCAAATGGATGAAATGATATTGCGATGATATATGAAATGTAAATACTAGATGAGGGTGAAAATTTGGGGTGTTTACACACGCGGGAAGCTATTTGCTAGACCCAATCTTCATAAGGGAGCCTCTGTCATAGGAATACGGGGTATGTAAGGGTGTAAATCTCAAGACTGTTGGTATGACAGGTATAAAGGAACCCCTTTATTTTGGTTTATGGACACTTCGGGAAGCAACCTCTGCGGTTGGAGGCTTTAGAAGGGTGCAGTATATAGCATTTGTTGTTGCCCCTACCAATGTTCACGGAAGCCAGGTTAATCTGTTTCAGTTATGATAATATTATGTTTTTGAACCATCATGAAGTCCACCGTTTGTATTGGATCAACTTTAAGTTACCCTCTCCCCATTTCCTGCTAATTTCTTATTACTTGCTTTCAATTGGGTTATGATTTGTAATGATCTTCCAATAGCCATTTATATATTCTTATTCACTTTGCTTAAATTACCTTCAATGTAACATATTTTATTTTGGTTTCCTAACCAACTGGAAAGAGAGGTTAATTATTGTTATTATCTGCACCTTTGTGGTCTCTAGGTAACCTTACTTTTGAAAGGATTATGTGCCCACGCATGAATAGCCCTCATCTTGCGGCTTTTAGATAATTGGGTTATGCTGAATTTTATTCCCTGGGTATTCACTGTTATAACCAGATCGATTGATACCATCCAACTTGTGTAATGAGTCCTTGCCTTTCTTGCACAACTTAGAAAGAGACTCTCTTGAGAAAATAAGATCCCATCTGAGAGTGTAGTGGTTGTGGTCAATGTCCCAACAACGATTTAAGTTGTATAACATCTGGGTTGAAATAAGTTTTCATATTAATCAAGGCTTCAGTTTATTTTCACATGGTAAGGATATCGACATGGAACAATACAGAAATTAATCTGAGGATTTGGATCAATTGTCTTGAGGTGCCACAGAAGAGCATTTCTAGTACATTTACTTCTCGACGTGGGACAATGATGACATGATGTGTTTAGTGAATATAAACATTGCTAACTTGATGAATCCCGAAGAATGCTTTTTGAGGCTTCACTATTTCTCTAGCTCGAAGCTGCAACTTTTATTTATTTATTTTTTTATGCAGGAAAGTTAGCCCCATTTCTAGAAAGAAATATTCATCCGGCTTACGGGTCCAAAGCAGCGATCTCCTGTTAATATGATTTTCATTAAATTTCATGATTCCATGATTAACACGGAGTATGTGAATTACAAATCTCGCCCTCTTGAGATCAAGGAAATTAGGAAGGCTTTGGATATCTCACATGTTATCCAGCATTACACTCTCATAACAGCCATACTCGCCTAAATTTACTGCATTTGTTGTTCACCACTTGCTACCAGTCACCATTTACCCACTTTCTCACCTCCACTGTGTCACCACTACTTTCATGGTAATATTTTCAGCAGATCTTCATTATTTTATTTGTGTATGTTCATTGTGCTATGTAACAGCATCACAACACTTTGAGTACACCCCCACTGCATGCGGTATACACATTTCCTTTGATTTTCTTTTTTTTTTCTCTGCAAAATCCATATATATATATATATCCATTTCTATATACCTTCAACATACCTTGCTACATCCCTCCTATATATATATATATATATATATATATATATATATATATATATATATATATATATATATATATATATATATATATATATTTATATTTTCCTGCAAATACTCCCAGTCACTGGGTATCATGCTATAACATTTCCACTGTCTTCATGCTCACAACCCATCTGTCATCCTCTTCACTAAAACCACACCACAATCATTTGCTATTGTGTATCTCCTTTTCACAAACTATATGTTTGCTGTAATAACAGTCATATTTTTCTGAATCACCATGAAATTAAGCATTCTTTCTTTGGATTTTATAGGGGTTGGTCCATATGCATGATAATACTTCATCTCATTCTCATATCACATGGGCATCATCAATTTTTTTCTTTTGTGTGCGAATATAGGTATATGTGTACTCTCTTCATGTAAATACTTCATATACATATATATGTATATACATATATATACATATATATATACATATATATATCTCTATACATGTATGCATATATATATATATATATATATATATATATATATATATATATATATATATATATATATATATATATACATATGTCTACATATGTAAATGTATAGGTTTTTTATGTAATTCCATGTTTTTGATATTAACCCTGTTTTGCAGGATTATGGATCTTCCTTTCTTAAGTTAGATATCTTCCATCTCTTAAGAATTCATGCCCATAATGCAATAGTTATATCATCAATGAGAAGATTACATTTTCAGCTTTTAGATAGAATGAATGAGCATTGTAAATATCATGAATTACTTGTTCTTCATGCATTTTTTTCCTTTATTTTTCAAATTCTAACAAATGGAAACACGAATGGCACGTGCACCATTTCGTAAGAGGTAAATTAATCCTAAGTTGATGATCCACATCAATGGCCATAGTCAGGATGTGGACAAAACTTAGCATTTTTATCTTTTACAAAATAACACTTGATCCACACTGGATCCTCTTCAAAATCATCATATTTTCAAATATTTTTCTCTTTTATCAGAGTTTAATTTAAAATTAATTCAATATATATACCAATGGCCATAGTTAGGGTATATTGAGAATTAATTTCATTTCAAACTCTATAAAAGCACCAAAATATATTTTATTCTTCACCTGAATTTAAATATAGATTATTATATAATACATTCAATGACCATAGTCAAGGATGTATTAGATTTTCAATCTTATCTTAATTCATTTAAAGAATGAAATACAATTTTCAAAAATCCAATTTCAAAATTTAAATTCATTCATCACTTAGGATAGAACTGCATCATATTTTCGAAATTCTTTTCAAAATCCAAGTGATCTCAAATATCCTTCTTCAAATCTCTATTTTAATTCATTCTTCTTATTTCAAAGATTTAGATTTCAAATTCAAAGTCCAATTTGACTTTGAGACTTCAAATTCATTTTATATTCAAAATTCCAAATCAAAACCAAAGTTCAATTTAACTTTGAGATTCTTTTCATCTTTTGATTCCAAATTTGAACTTCAAATTCAAAGTCTAAATTGACTTTGAAATTCATTTGTATATTCAAGATTCAAATTCTAAATTTCAATTTTCAAGTTCAATTCAAACTTGGAAGTTCTTGATTCATCTTCTGAATTTAACAAATCCATTTTAGGATCCTGGATTCAACATTAATATCGGATCTCAGACTTCAGATCCAATTTCATTTTAGGATCCAAAATCCAATTCTACCTTGGATCTCAGACTCCAGATCCAATTCCATTTTAGGATCCAGAATCCAATTCTATTTTAGGTCTCAGGCTTCAAATCCATAATCCATTTAGGATCCAGAACCCAATTCTACTTTAGATCTTAGACTCCAGATCCAAATCACATCTTGGATTCCAGACCTTGGATCCAATTCCACTTTAGGATCTAGAATCCAATTTTACTTTGGATCTCAGACTTCAGATCCAATTTCCCTTTAGGATCCATAACCCCATTCTACTTTGGATCTCAAATTACAGATCCAAAATTCATTTAGGATCTAGAATCCAATTCTACTTTGGATCTCAGACTTCAGATCCAAATTCCATTTAGGATCCAGAACTTGATTCTACCCTGGATCTCAGACTTCAGATCCAAATCCATTTTACGGTCTAGAATTCAATCACACTTTGGATCTCAGACTTCAGATCCAAATCCATCTTAGGATCCAGAACCCAATTTTAAATCGGATCTCAGATCCCAGATTTTAAATCCATTTCAAAATCTAGATTTCAAATCTAAGTCCATTTCCAGATCTCATTTGAACTCCCTAAATCCATTTCTATTTTTAAATACCATTTGATTTTCTCAGATCCATTCTAAGATTCAAATTCAGTATCACTTCAAAATTTTATCTTCTTCTCCTAAATCCATGATTAAATTCAAAGTCCATTTCTGACTTTGAAACTTCATTTCCTTTCATTTCAATGCTTTAAATCATTCTTTTTCCAAGTCAAGATTTATTCTTCCAACTCTGATTTACTTCAAAGACTTAGAAATTCTCTAATCTATCTCAAGTTCTAAGTCAAATTCAATCATCTTTTCACTCTCTTACCAAGTTCATCTCAAAATACTTGGAAATTTTCAAAACATCTTTCAAAAAGAGCATACATCCTTGCATTGCACAAGCATGATTCTTTGTGCATTTAGAGTTAGAATAAATTCTTAGATAATATTTAGGCAAAACAAAAGGCATAGATTCGATCCTTGGTTTGATTACCCCTGGTAAAGGCGTCAGGAACGGTCGAACCTCGTACCGACGAGCGAATCCCGTCTCTCCATTTTCTCGCAAATATTTTCAAAACGGCGGCGAGTTAAATTTCTAAATATTTTCAAATTAAGGTCAAGTGAGACCGCACAAAAGAGTTCCTCTTCTCTTTTTCTTTCTTTCTTTTCTCTTTTCTTTCTTTTATTCTTCTCCCTTCAAAAAGGAGGAAAATAGAGGTTAGAAAAGGAAAAGAGAGAAACCGCAAAGAGAGGAAAAATTTTGCGATGATCACAGTTGTTTGATAATTCACAATGAGCATGCACATGACTCGATCTCTACGGATCGGCTACTCGACGTATTTTTACGCAACGAGCTCAGGACCTCCTCAAGGCGCTACCACTACTTCGGCGCAACGGCTCTTACAAGTACGGTGCCCTTACAAGTATCAGGGAGACGAGTCATTCTGACATCGTTCCAATAAACGACATTGTTGTGCCACTTAACTGGTTCTGGCAGCTCTTTTTCCAACCATTCTGTTAGCACCTCCTCTGCTCTATCGGCAGTGGTGTGACGAACCTTTCTACATTGTAGAAGGCATTTCATGAACTGGGTAGCACTCCGCTATATGACGGAGTATCCTGCTACATTCTTTCTAAGCTTATTCTTAGCTTCTTTTAGAAGATTCAACAGCACTTCCTCTCTTTTACGGAGAAAGCGTGCGTTTCTTTTATCCATTTCAACGGCATCTCCCCTCTTTGGTGGGAAATCGCTACGCTTAACTCGGGAAATGGATGCACACTGTTGTGCATACTTTGCATCCATCAAGGTTGCAGGAACCCTTGGCCATAGCCAGGCCATACGTAATTGACTTAGTCTTTACGTAAAAAGCATTTTGCCAAAAAGCGAAGCCTTTCCAATAGGGGCTTCATTCGTCAAGCAAAATCTTGAACGAGGAGCGGTTAGGAAATGACATTGGCAATTTGGAGTGGATCTTCATTTGAATGCTTATTTATGTGCCATATATATAGTATAAGCAGAAGCATGTGCTTTATACAGCGACGGCGTAAAGAAATGCATATACTATTGTTCAGGGTGTGTAACTGAATAAAATATTCTACATATATATTTGTAGAAAGCAGGAGCCTTGGTGTCTTTCAACATGACGACGTAAGTAAATGCATAATCGGAAGTGCATAAATTGGAAATTGCAGAAAGCAGGGAGCCTTGGCATCATACGACGCGGCGGCAAAGGTAAATTACATAGCTTGTGCGATATAAGACGCGTCGGCAGAATCAACATATATACACCTAGATCTGTATCTAACGATAGTTACGAGGCGAGCGAGTGAACACCGAAGTGTCCTAGAGGGCTCAACCAAGAACTAGGGTGAGATACTACTTTGAAGAACACATATACTGCGTATTTGAACATATATATCCGATGATAGTTACGAGACAAGCGGGTGAACACTGAAGTGTCCAAAAAGGGCTCAATCAAGAACTAAAGCAAGATACTACTTCAGAAAGTATATGCTATATACAAACAATCAAATACTTGAGAGAGATGGATTAATGAAGCGAACTTACTTCAATTCGTGGAAGAAACGACTCTGAAATGCTTTGATGCTTCAAACGAGGCTCGACTTCGAAAATGATCAACTTTGAACTTCGGACGAAAAAGGACTTGGACTTTGACTTTGAACCAAACCAGGTTCAAGTCAAGTCAACTGGGTTTGGACTTAGGTCAGGTAGGTTCAAACCTAGGTCAGGTGGGTTAGGAACAGGTCAGGCAGGCTTAGACCAGGTCAGGTGGGCTAGGCTAGGTAGGGGAGGTTTGGAAAAAGGATGAGAGAGAGAAGGCAAAGGGGGGGTTGGCAATTTTTTTATAAAGGGGGGGGGCTCCTCTATTTATAGGGGAGGTTGCTTAGGGGGTAAGCAACCCATTTGACCCTTTTGCCCTTTGGTTTTTTCAAAAACCCAGCTTGATCTTATCCGTCTGACTGTTTGATCTTATCTAGAAGGAATATTCCCTGGAAGGTTCTGGAATATTCTAGAATATTCTAGAATATTTTTTTAGGAATATTTTTGTGGGTCCCACCAATATTTTTGTGGGTCCCGCAAAAAAGTCGAGTTTTCGGCATTTTTTTCCGAAAATTTCTGAGTAGGCCATTATCTTCGTATTGATGTAACTAAGAAAGTTGGCTCGTAGAAATCTTTTGATTTCGATCAGGTAGGAAGTTATGGTTCCCAGAGTGTTTGAGTATATATTCGTGAAGATACGAATATCCTAAGTATATTTGGATCGCAGGAATCAGTTTGATTCGCTTTACGGTAAAAACACTATTTTTCACTAGAAAATGCCTTAAGAATTTATTCAGAGTTGAACTGAAAAATTGCAGGTCTTACATGCATCGTGCATCTTCTTGTGCCAATCACGACCTGTTTCCACAGTTCTTTCCAGAATGCGGATCAAAATCTTATTGGTGGCCGAATGGTGGTTCGGTTTGCCCAAAGTGTATCTTACATCTTCTTGTGTCAATCATGGCCTGTTTCCACAGTTCTTTCCAGAATGCAGATCAAAATATTATTGGTGGACTCTGCCTGGCCGTTCCCTTGAGGATAATAAGGAGCCGAAAAATGGTGATGAATCATGAACTTCGAACATAAGGTCTTTATCCTCTCATTCTTGAAGTGATTGTCGTTGTCAGATACAATATCATGTGGTACGTCGAAACGGGAAAAAATATTCTTGTGAATAAAAGAAACCATATGTCGGCCCTCTACTGTTCGCAGAGTTACAACCTCGACCCACTTGGTGAAGTACTCTGTAGCCACGAGAAAATATTTGTGGCTATTAGAAGCAGCAGGAGTGATCGAGCCTACAACATCAAAAGCCCACATCAAAAAAGGCCAAGAAGAAACCACAGACTGCAAGTATGCAGCTGGCGCATGAAGTGAAGGTGTGTGCATTTGGCACTTGACGCACTTTCTCATAAATCGATGGCAGTCCTGCTACATGGTTTTCCAGTAATACCATGCCCGACTGATTTGCTTGATGAGTGTTTGGTAACTGACATGGCCACCACAAATTCCCTCGTGTGCCTCTTGGACAACTTCCATGGCCTCATCCTTGTCTAAGCGTCTGGCATACTCAAAACTGAACCCACGACGATAAAGGACATTAGCAAGAATAAAATAGCAGGCCGACATGCGCTGGATCGCACGTTGCTCTCTTTTTGGCATCTCTGGTGGGAATTCACCGGTCTCGATAAAGTTCTTGATGTCTTGATGATACCAAGGCTTCTCTTTCTGAGTGGCTTGGTTTACTTGTTCAGCTGAAATGAAAGCAGGTTGATCAAGTCTGCCAGTCTCGAAGGAATGACCAAATTCATTGTCTTTGAATGACAAAATGGAGCCGAGATAGGCCAAACCATCAACTATATGATTGTATTCTCTCCTGATATGATTGAGCTAAAATTCTTTAAAATTGCCTATGAGAACTAAGGCAATCTTCTGATAAGGGATCAATTTTGAATCTTTGACTTGTCACTCAATGTTAACTTGACTGACAACAAGCAAGGAATTGCCAAAGGCATGCACTCTCTTGACCTTGAAGTCTTGCAAAATTTTGAGGCCTTGTATTAGAGCTTCATACTCAGCCATATTATGAGTACATTGGAAGCTAAGCTTGAGAGAATAAAGGATCATCTCTTTTTCGAGAGTGATCAATAAGATTATGATCCCTATGTCGAACATGTTCCTAGCTTCATCAAAGAAAATGGTCCAAACTGGAGACTCTTGAACGTTGCAGATACGATCATCGGGAAAATCATCTTAAGCCTTAATCTCTTCTGTCAGCGGAAAATCTGCCAGCTGATCTGCAATAGACTGTCCCTTGATCGACTTCTCAGACACATACTCTAAGTCGTACTACATCAGGAGGACTTGCCATTTCGCAATTGTGATCATCGCAAAATTTTTCCTCTCTTATGCTTTCTCTCTCTTTCTTCTCTTTTCCTTTTCTAACCTCTATTTTCCTCCTTTTAGAAGAGAGAAAAATAAAAGACAGAAAAGAAGAGAGAAGAGAAAAGAAAGAAAAAGAGAGAGAGAGGAACTCTTTTGCGGGGTCTCACTAGACCTTAATTTGAAAATATTTAGAAAATTACTCGCCTCCGTTTTGAAATATATTACGGGAAAATAGAGAGACGGGATTCGCTCATCGGTACGAGGTTCGACCGTTCCTTGCGCCTTTACAAGGGGTAATCGAACCAAGGATCAAATTTATGCCTTTTGCTTTGCCTAAATATTATCTAAGAATTTATTCTAAGTCTAAAATGCACAAAGAATCATGCTTGTGCAATGCAAAGATGTATGCTCTTTTGAAAGATGTTTTGAAAATTTTCCAAGTGTTTTGAGATGAACTTGATAATGGAGTGAAGAAAATCTAACTTAGAACTTGAGATAGATCAGAGAAGTTCTAAGTCTTTGAAATAATCAGAGTTGAAAATAAATCTTGATTTGAAAAAAATGATTTTTGAAGCTGAGATAAAAGGGAAAAAGGAAATTTCAAAGTCAGGAAATGGACTTTGAACTTAGATTTAGGAGAAGAGATAAAATTTGAAATGGAATTGAATTAAAAATTCGAAATCATGATGGATTTGAGAAATCCAAATGGTATTTAAAAATAGAAATGGATTTCGAAAGTTCAGATGAGATCTGAAAATGGAATTGGATTTGAAATCTAGAATTGGGAATGGAATTGGATTCTGGATCCTGAACAGAATTGGATCCAAGATCTGGAATCCTAAGATAGGATTAGATTCTAAATCCTAAAATGGATTTTGGATCTTAAAATGGGTTTTAGGATCTGAAATCTAAGACCCAAGATACAGTTTGGACTCTGGATCCTAAGATGGATTTTGGATCTGAAGTCTGAGATCCAAAGTAGAATTGGGTGCTGGATCCTAAAATGGATTTGGATCTGAAGTCTGAGATCCAAAGTAGAATTGGGTTCTGGATCCTAAAATGGATTTGGATTTGAAGTCTGAGATCCAAGGTGAAGTTGGATTCTGGATCTAGAATTCTAAATGGGAATTTGATCCGAAATCTGGAATCCAAGATGTAATGTGGATCTAACTTTGGATTTGGAATTTCAAAATTGATTTGAGAATAAATGAATTTCAAAATTGGACTTGAATTTGGAGCTTGAATTTGGAATTTAGAAAAATGAATCAAGAATCTCAAAGTTAAATTGAACTTTGAATTTGATTGGAGTTTTGAATATAAAATGAATTTGGAATTTCAAAGTCAAATTGAACTTTGAAATCCGACTTAAATTGGAATTTTTGAATATAAAATGAATTTGAAATCTCAAAGTTAAATGGGACTTTGAGATTGAAAATGAAATAGAACTGAAAATGAAAAGATGAATTGAATTTTACAAGAATTGAAGATTGATTGAAGAAAATATTAACATCACTTGGATTTTGGAAAAAAAAATTGAAAATATGATGTTCTATCTTAAATGATGAATGAATTTAAAGAATCTTGAAATTGGATTTTGAAAAGCTATTACATTCTTTAAATAAATTAAAAATGAGATTGAAGATATAATACATCCCTTACTTTGGTCATTGAATGTATTATATAATAACCACATTTAAATTCAAGTGTAGAATAAAATACATCTTTGGTGCTTTTATAGAATTTAAAATGAAATTAACTCTCAATATACCCTGACTATGGCCATTGGTATATATATTGAGTTAATTTTAAATTAAACCCTGCTAAAAGAGGAGAATATTTAAAAAAAACATGATGAATTTTGAAAAGGATCCAGTGTTTATTTTATAAAAGATAAAAATCCTAAGTTTTGTTTACATCCTGACTATGGCCATTGATGTAAATCATCAACTTAGGGTTAATTACTTCTTACGAAATGGTGCACGTGCCATTCGTGAGATCTTTGAGAAATGGGATAAAAAATGACATGGAAGCAAGTGATTTATAATATTTATATGCTCATTCATTCTATCTAGTGCAAAAAATGTAAATTCTTTTTAAGATCTAATTATTACAACACTTAAAATTGAAAATACAAATCCCCAAGTAATGACATTTTCCCACATATTTCCTGCAAAACACTTGATCAATATGAAAAGAGAAGAAAAATTGCACATATCGTATGGATGTTAAGGGTAAAAGAACGCTCTTATGTGCCAAGATATAAATGATGAAGGGATGAAAAATGACATACATGCCTATATATGTACCTGTGTGTACATGCATGCCTCTGTATACATATATGAGTATATATATGTGTATGTATATACATCTATATATGTATACATTTACATATATATATATATACATATATACCATATATATACATTCAATGTAGGTGGATGAGAGTGATGTTGACGAAGTGGGTGAGTAAATAAGATATGCTGAATATGGATGAAATGGTTTAATGTACAGGTAATGCTTTCATACTACTTACTTATGACAAAACTCAAATATGACAGATCAAACCTTGATGCTCGGTGGATCATAAAACTGATATCTCAGCTAATATTCCAAAGTGATTCTGATAAATATGAACAAATTTTTAGTAATGCACAACGGTCCCAAAGGACTAGACCCTCCAGCTGCTTTCACTGAATGAAAACTTTAGGCTGATCATGTGTTGTTGAGGCAAAATGGTGCATGAGAGTACAACAATGCTTTACATTGCTGCCCATGACAGGAGAAGCACAGTAGTGCTTCAGACCGACATAGATTCAGGTAGACCACAACTGGGTCTTGCCCTGCTATAGGCTTGGTGAAAATTAGAGTCATGACTCGCACTGTTGTGGGTACAGGTGGGAGCTGGAGAGTATAGCAGCTAAAATGATGGTTGTATGGACATTAACCAGATATTCTTAGAAATGGAGATGGTTCTAGGACGACACTATTTGTCATTGGGATGACACTTTATTAATAACCTTTGAATTACGTATTGAATAGTTTTGAGCCTTAATAATGATGGTATCTAGTCGCTTTGGGATTCATGGTCAAGTTTTCGAAGGTACTGGGCAATTGGAAAACATCAAAAGAATAATCATGATGTGAGATCCCTAAATATCAACAAGCCAGTAGGGTGATTAATAGATGGATATTGATCTGGGAAATGGTAATTTATTGGTTCTGTGAACATCACTAATTACCCACACTAATATTCATGATTTCTATCACCAACACATAAGACTTACAAAGGCTGACAACACCTTAACAAAGATTAACACTTGTTACTGAAACATATCCATTAAGCCACTAAGCATGGACTGCTTAGCCAACGTTGACACTCCATTGTTAATATTTTCAGCAATTCAGAGTCATTGTTTGACATGCTAATACAGACCATGCTAACCCGCCAACCATTTTAAACAAACAAAAATGTGTTATCTAATTTAACCCCTGAGAAATTTATCAACTAAAATTATTTGGGAAATTAAGGGACAGCATCCGATCCAAACTTAATATCCCAAAATTCCAAAACATCAAACTGATAATGCGACTATCAGTAAGAGTGGCATTCGCCAAAATGATGGCAATCCAATAGAATCCCAGTGACATTCAGATATTTTTAAATTTCCATTCAGATGCTTTGAGTGTCTATTCAATTTGCAAGACCAGTGATACTCTGATAGATCATAATCATCTCAAACTTCAACAGACAATACCTTAGTAAATTATCTCAAATTTCAATAGACAATGTTTCAACCAATATATCACCGACTGGAATTTCAGATAGTAGCTACTTACCGGAAAAACGGTGAATATCGATGACCAGACTCCCTCGAACAGCTGAGCAAACTACGGACGAGAGGGCGCTGGGTATGATAATGAGATTGTCCCTGCAAAAGAAAACTGAAGATGTATCAGTTTTGAATCAGAACCTACGGTCATCAGTTGTCGATCCTGAATCAGCTGTTGCCATAATCGGCTGACAGCAAAGGTTATCGAGATGACTATCCCAGGACTGCGAAATTTAGATGAGCAGGACTCTGCTGGGTGCGTCGGTCTTGCCGGAAGGCAGTATGTCCAAAATCACAATTATACTTACAACAGAAATCTTTGTATTGAGGTAACACCGGACCTTCCTTTGATCAAACCTGGACAGCAAAATATTTCTTCTATAGTGATTTAGACCTTTAAACGGACCGAAGCTGAAACCATGCTATTCCTGGAAAACCAGATGTCTGGATCATTGCAAGATGAGTAGGTCATTTCAAGAAACTTGTGCCTCTTATGATTTCGCGGGGTCACCCGAGAAAGAGGCTTCCGAACAAACATCTGTCAATACGTACTGGAAAGCTTGAAAAGGATTTACGTAACGGTGACGAGTTTCAAATGGCACTGACTTTTAGAGGTCTCATATCATGAATGGCAGACAAGGTATATCCCACAACCGAGGTCGCAATGGTGAGGACTTTCACCAGCATGCCTGAGTCTGAATGCCCTTGGTGGCCTACCTTTTCAGCCCCCGAAATGTCATGGGGGGGGGGGGGGTCGATGCCAATGAAGCACCAACCCATTCATCCAAGAGTCATATGGAGATGTTAACAAATCTATGCAAGAAACTACATGCCATATACAATATGTGATTGAGCTCAAACTATACATGTGAATGCCAAAATATATGTAAAATTGAAGGTCAAATCTAACAAAATAGAATCTAGGTATACCGTATGGATGATTAACACCAAAGCGTACATATGTCATAACAAGCAGTGAATTTAGAGCTGAGATCATCCTACAAAAAGCAATGAAAATGTAGGTATATGGTTGAAGTCACCAGACATAAACGAAGATGAATAGGACATTCCAGCAAAAAGAATGTTTATGACTAATTTTGTAACCAGATCATCTTTGAACCGGAGATGTTGGCGGGGCATCTTGCAATAAACATTTCCCCAGGAAAGGTCTGCTTGATCAGAAGGGCAAACATCTCTTAGGATCAAAGGTACTTAGATCAACTGCATCTTTCTCTCGAAGTAACTAGAATTTACTCTCATATTGTGGTAAGAACACACTGACTTTTTGAAATTAAGCTCCAGAATTATAAACACTCAACACATACCCTGATAAAGCAAGATAGTGGAGACAATACAATGAATGATAAAAACCAACACAGTCTCTGATGCAAAGTAAACCAGTAGGAATGAGCAAACACTTGAGATCGCGAGAACGTATTGCTCAAATATGAAGCATCTAACAACATTCACAAAATTGCAAAAGACCGCTAGGATCCAGTATACAAGCCCAGGTATCACATAGAATCAATACTACTGTTATGCTAGCATCGGTACAAAATAACCTAAAAAAAATGATATAGACAGATTAATAGCGGTCGAAAGATATGGATCAACAACATGAATGAGGAAAATATAAAACAGAGAGAGCATTGACAAATAAGGTAGCAAAATTAAATGAACAAGATGAAAATGGATGATGCTAAATAGGAATGCCATATCTAGCAAAACCTAGATGTGATAAAAAAAAAAAAAATCAGATATTATGAACAAAAGGAAGAGCGCATGCTGAGGATGTGATTAAACCGAGCAAATAAAGAAAATGGTGGATTACGACCAATATAAAGGGGAAAACACCGAATCAAGAATCGAAACCCGAGCTGATCCGTAGCGACGGGATCAAGATTCTGATATAATCAGAAAATCAAAATAAACAAGCAAAATCGGGTGCAAGCATGAGAAATGCAGATAATAAAAATGGAAGCAGGTAACCTAAATGGGAAAAATCGAAATAACACTAAGAATTAGTAGGTAGGTTAAACTGGGATTCATATGAATCTTATCAAATTACTGAATCCAGGAATCACGAGCAAAACTGTAAACAAAGTAGAAAAAGAAGTGTTTGGAACAGGATCGTTCCTCTTGATTTTGCTTATCCATAACTCGGTTTGTTATATGCAAACTGATGTTACGGAGAGTGCTTTTATAAACTCAAGATAGGGAAATAAATGAAACAAAGAAAGAAAATAACAAAAGAGTAAGGAAGAAAGGAGGAAAAACGAATCAAAATAAAGGGAAATGCAGCAAAGGAAATGGATGATGCGAGAAAGAAAAGAAAGAAAGGGGATGTTTCTCACCTTAAATCGATCAAAACTTAAGATCGAAGAGGTGACTCCTTTTGTTTGCTAATGCTGAGTTGGGCGTCGATCCTTCGAAAAGGGGAAAGCAATCCGAAGATTAGGACTAGATATAGGGGTGCGACGGAGCTTTGCTTTTGAGTCCCTGGCGTCGGGTGATGGAAATCGTTCTTTGGCCAACCAAAGGTGCCTCAGCCTGATGAGCGATGATCGAGAGGGGTGTGGGGAACATGAGAAAATCTAATACCTCTCCCCTCCCCTTGCATCCTTTTTATAGAGAGGGGGGATTTCCGGAATGTGCTGCCATTGGCGATGGAAGACTAGGGATGGGCAGAAGGTGGAGGTCGTTTGGTGATGAAGGGTCGAGGAAGGAAGGTCGCACATGGGGTTTTTCCAAGGAGGGTTCGGGCGATGGAGGATGAGAATGGAGATTTCCGTTGCAGATGGGCGGAGGAGAGAGAGGTGGGCAGAGGATCGAATGATGGAGATGGAGCAAGAAGATGCAATTGGGAAGCTTCTGGAGGATGATGGAGAGGTTGCACATGGGGTTTGCCGTGGAGGGTTCGGGCGAGAGAGGGAGAAGGTTAGAGAGAAAGGAGGGAAAATGTTCGGCCTCCGACCCCTTGTGAGAAAACCCTAAAAGAAGTTTTTTTAGGGGGCCCTTCAGACTTTTCATGCAATTTAAAAAGAAGGCTCCTTTACCAGGTTTTTCTAAAACAAGTTTTTTTCTTCAAAAGGATATTTTCAGAAAGAGGTTTTCAAAAACCGATTTTTGTTTCTTTTCTATACTATTATTATATTTATTTTCTTTCTTTTCTTTTTTTTTATTCTTTTCTTCATTTCCTATATTTGTTGATATTTTTGGAATGAAATCCTAAAATTTACGGAAAAACAAGGATTTAAACTTTTTTTTTTGTATTTTTGGAGAAATATTTACAAAAGAAGGTTTTCAAGGCTATTTTGGGAGAATTTCTTCAGAAAATGGGTTTGGACCCAAGTTTTTGAGAAAATGTTCGAGTTTTGAAACTCAAATCGAGAAATACAACATGATGGATCCAAACGGATACCGAACGAATTGTCTGAGCCTGTTAAAAAGCTATTTTAGTAATTTTGAGAATTTGGTTCAAACATTAGACAACGAAGCTCAGATTTGGATCTTTTATCTGGATCCGAGATTGAGTCAGATATATAAAATGGATTTAATTTCAATAAAACTTTGAGAAACAAAATAGAATTTAGATTTAAAAGTGACGCAATTACCCAGAAAATGGGGTGAGGGGAAAAAAGGGAATATTTACAACATTTTGAAAAAATTGGGGTGTTCACAGCAATCCATCCAGTAAGGAAAGGCTGCTCAAGGATATATTTGAGAGGGTTGAGCCTTGACAAAATTTTGATTTCTGATGCCAGCAGATAATGCCTCAGCTTTTGAAACATCCATACTAAGGCTAGACATGTCTTTTCCATCTAAGAATATCTCTTCTCATAGTCGATGAAAGTTTTGCTCACGTAGTAGATGGCATGCTCTATCCGGCTGCCTTCCTCATACTGCGCAAGAAATCCGCCACAAGCATTCTGGTTAACAGAAATATACAAGAGAAGTGGCTTTCCAAGTTTTGGTGGCTTTAAAATGGGTGGATTGAGGAGATACTGCTTGATGTGTTCGAATGAAAACTGACATTCTGATCCCCATTCAAATTTCACTTATTTTCTCAACAAGTGATTGAAGGGCTCACATCTCATGGACAAATTAGTGATGAAGCGTCGAATCGATTGAATGCACCCTTAAAGGCTCCTCAGCTCTCTAAGATTGGTTGGAGGTGGCATATCAATGATCGCTTTTGCCTTAGCAGGATCCACTTCTATACCTTTCTTGCTGATCATGTAGCCTAGTAGTTTGCTTGACTCCACTATGAAGACACACTTCTGTGGGTTGAGTCTCAGCTTGTACAGAATGAGACTTTCAAAGACTTGGCTGAGAGCATCGAGATGATCCTCTCCTTCTTTTGATTTGACCAGAATGTCATCCACATAGGCATCTATGTTCTTATGCATCTGATCATGAAAAATAACTGGCATCGCTCTTTGATAGGTTGCCCCAGCATTCTTGAGTCTGAATGGCATAACGGTGTAGCAAAATGTACCCCAAGGTGTGGTAAAAGAAGTTTTTGATTGGTCACGAGTGGCTAGTTTGATTTGGTTATAGCCTGAGTATCCATCCATAAAGGAAAACATGACATGGCCTGCCGTGTTGTCGATCAAGAGATCGATATTAGGAAGTGGATAACCATCTTTTGGGGTAGCTTTGTTGAGATCCCTGAAATCAATGCAGATTCAGACTTTGCCATTCTTTTTTAGAACTGCCACGATGTTTGCCAACCAGTCTAAGTAATCAATGGTCTGGATGAGTCCTGCCTTTATCAACTCCTCAAGTCCTTCTTTAACTTGTGGTGCCACTCAGGGATCCATTTTCCTTAGTTACTACTTGATCAGATTGAAGTTTGGTTTCAGCACAAGACGATGCTCGACCAGTTTAGGATCTAAGTCTGACATGTCCTCATAAGTCCAGGCAAAAACCTCTTGATATTGCTTGAGAAAATGGATGAGTCTTTTCTTCTTATCTGAATTTAAGTTGGAACCAATTTTAAGGATTTTCGGATCATCTTCTGAACCAATATTGACATCCTTTGTCGGATCCTGAACCAAAGGCGATGGTTCATCCTGTTTCTAAATACTGGCAAATTCTAGCAATTCTTTAATCGCTGAGTCAAACTTTGCTAACTCTTCAATCTGCCCTGTCACCTTGCTATCCCCTGCCCCTGCCTTTATCTTGCAGATTCTGGCTGGTTTGGAATTACTTTGAGAAAAAATGGTATTAATGACGAGCCTTTTGAGTGGTTTAAGAGCATTGATTTTGGCAATCCTGAAAAATACAAAGAGAGGTTTGTTTGAGGAAAATGAGAAATTCAAAATAGCCTTTTGTACAGAAACGAAGAATAATGATATAGACCAAATATAAGCAAAAGAATGATTAGACACCAAGATATGAAGAAAAGATCAAAATTTCATAGATAGACTAAAGCTGAAGACAACAACTTGATATTTACAGATGTTTCTGACAAAGAAAGGAAAACTGGGACTGTGTTGTCCCTACAAGATGACTAGAAAAGCAAGAAAGAGGAAAATAAAAAACAAAGGCATTATCTTCATTTTGCCTCTTTGATGAAGGTAGTGCCCCTACTGGATGCTTGACCAGTGAAACCCAATCCTATATGAGTGATGTGTCAAACGGGAGTGATAGGCGCCAAGATGCCGTCCTCATTCTTACCAAAGCCCCTGAAGGGTTGGTAGCCATGCTTCATCAACAGATCAAATCCCTTTTTGTCTTTGAAAACTAGGGGAACAGAGGATGATCCTTGCGAGAAGTGTAATTGAGGCACCCTCCCAGTTTGAAGAAATGTGGTCCTTGCCATTGGACCACTGCTGCAACATTTTCTATGGGCTGAACTTCTTTTAGCTTGAGCATATTCAGACTTTCACTAAGATTGATTTCATCAACTTCTCGGATGCTCGGGATGTCGGCAGTGAAAGTTGGACGAGGAATCATGAGTTATGGGAGTCTCTCCTCTGGATCTTCTCCTAAGACTGTAGTAATCATTTCTCCTTTCGACCATTTGATGCATTGATAAAGGGTGAAGGGAACATCATTGGCGTTATGAATCCATGTGTGCCCTAGCAGAAGATTATACGTAGGTGACACATTGACCACATGAAACAAAACTGTATGCACTGAATATTTGATAAAGATTTTGAGGAAGATCTTCCCCTTGGCAGTCTGCCCATGATTGTCAAAGCCGTAGAACATTATCGGATCTAGCACATATTCCTCTTCCTATAGGCCCAAGGCCTTAGCTGTCATCTCCGAACAGATGTTGAGGTTGTTGCCTCCATCTACAAGCACATGAGGGACAATCAAGCCCCTAGTCCGCACCACTATGTAGAGAGCATTATTATGGAATATATGAGGCTTTTGGCAAGTCCTCATCTGAGAAGGTTATTGGTGCATTTGTCATGGCTTGATTGACTATCTGAGCCATGTCTTGCGGAGTCGTGCTCGACTTTACCTTGATTTTTCTTAGCAAGTCATTCAGAACTTGCTGATGTTCAGGGGAAGCATGGGCTAAATCCATGATGAAAATGTTTGACAAAGTTGTGATAGGTCTCTGAACTGACTTATCATCTTCACCCCTTTTTGCAGCTGACTTGATGAAACGCTTCAGGAATCTAGGAGTCTGCCTGACAACTTCTGCTCTTGCTTTTGTTGGTTCACTCACTGACTTCATTTTGCTAAGGACTGAAATGATGTCCACCCTCTTGGTGGAGGACTGAGCTTGTGTAAACACCCCAAATTTTCACTCACCTTCTTGACATCGCCCTCAATCGGCACATTTCAATTCTCCGGAAGCAATGAAGGGCAAAATGGTCATTTTCCAAGATTAAACCTTGCAGAAAGTCCAAAATTTCATTCTTGAGCCTCAAAATTTCCATATTTAGGTTCAGAGACATCTTCAAATGGCAAAATTTCAAAATCCTTTTTCTGGACAAAAAGCTAAAATTTCCAAGTCTGAGCTCAGAGTGACATTTCATAGAACATGTCTTTACATAGCATTGCATCATTTCACTGCACAACATGTCATTTTGAAATCCAGAACTCATGATTTTCAAAATTGTCTATCCAGATTTGATTTTTAAACTTTTCAAAATTGATTTTTAAAACCCTGGGTTTTCAAAATTGCCAATCTTTCCCATTTTACCCCCAGGACTTTGAATTAGAAAAAATTTTCTCAAGAAAAACAATCTGGATATTTGGATATTGATTTTAAAGATTTTATCTCAAAACTTTTTGCAAAAAGGATTTTAAATCTCTTTACAAATTTTTTTTCATTTATCCATATTTTTGCCCTGAAAACCCAATTTTTCCCAAATTCTTGAAAATAAATAATGTTTTATCTCGTATTTTCAAATAAATGGAGCGGGACCCGCCTTTGAACTAGCATCATACTCAGACTCCCAAATAAGTTGTTTATTCTCAAGCGGGACCCACCCGAAGTTCATACCAATTTGCGATTTTTTCTCAATAGTTATTTATTTATTTTGTGTAGTTAGCGGGCCCAAACACATGTGGCACCCTATTTGAAAATAAAAGATTTTACAAAACAAAATAAAGCTTTATTTTCAAAAGGATTTTAAAAGTGGATTGAGGTGGCATTTCCATAAAAGCCTCTCATTTATCTCCTTTTTATTTTTTTATTTTATTTTGTTTTAATAAAAAAAAATTTAGAAAGAGGCAGCCTTAATGGCACAGCCGAATTTCTCTAAGGAAATTTTTTTTATTTTTACCTAAAACTTAGGGAAATAAAACCAAAATTTGAAAAAAATCAAAAGATGCCCTTTTGAAAATGGTAGCATTGAAGTCCAATTTGAAAAATTTTCAAAAAAATAATAACGGACCTGCGTTTTCTTTTGGAGAGAGGGAAAGGTTTTAAAGGAGGAGGCACTCACGGAGGAGAAGGCTGGCCGATTAAAAGAGGTTTTCTTTTTTATTTTGGGGGAGGGGATTCAAAGAGGGGAATTGACCAAGGTGTGGAGCGATTTTTTTTCATATCAGCCGAATAGAAGAGGGGAAGCCTGGCCGAAGGAAGGAGGACTCTTCTTTTCAAAACGTGAGGTTGTCCATCCAACGGCTGCTCAGCCCTTCTTTCACCTCCAACAGCAGCTGAAGATCACCTACGCTTCAGCCCAGCCACCTTCACTCCAGCCAACGTTTTCTGCATCTTCCTCAACCATCCAGCAACGAAGGTGTTTCAGCCACAGCAACGTTTACCCACCCATTTCAGTCCAGCAGAAGAACCAGCCACCTCCAGCAACTGCTGCTCCCCATCTTCATTCAATCCATCGGATTTTTTTTTTTTATTAGCTCACCAGCCGATTGAATACCATCCACCTTCACTCCAGCCAACAGAGGACCAGCAGGAAGTTCCCCTTTCTTCAGCTCCACCAGCAGAAGCTTTGCAAAACTGCTGTACATTCCTTTCAGCCAGGCTGCAAAAGTTGACCCCCAATCCGTTTTCTGCAGGGTGTCTGAAACAGGGGATATACAGGTAACGTATGTCTGTTCTGAGTTGTTAAAAATAAAATCTGGTTGCATAATGTTAGTGGGATTTTGATGAAAGATGAAGGGCCATTTGAAGATTCATTTTCAGCATAAGAAGCATCTCTCCTATATTTACATTCTTCACCAACTTTTTCAGTAAATGCTACTGTAGATCTTATTATAACTTAGCTTGTTGTAATCAAAAGCTGGATTGTCTTAAGATATTCATCTATTTGTTATTCTCCTAGTGATGAATTACTTTCCTCTGATATAGTTGATTATCTTTGAACCTTTGACCTCTTAGTAACATTCAGCCTACCTAGTAATGCATGTAAAATATATGTTTTATCACCTACAGCATATTCCTTTTTTTTGTATTCATTTAGTTTCCCAATCTTTCTATTCATTGAAATTTTACACAGCATATTCTTTTTTTTGTATTCACTTAGTTTCCCAATCCTTGGTATTCACTGAAATTTCACACAGCACATTTTTTTTGTTCACTGAGTTTCCCATGATTTCATTTTACAATATGGATTCATTATACTGTTGAAAGGACTATCTTGATAGTCAATCTCATCTCATGTTATCCTTAGATATTACCCATCTTATAGGTATAGCTACTGCCATTCTATCTTGTCTTGACAGAAAGTTGTTTAAGTTGCTGAAAATCTGTTTCAAGGAGCTATGGAATTTTTTTTTTTTTTTAGTGAAGCATTTCTTTTGAAGGCTAAGTCTGGCCGATATGCGCGTGCTCAAGAAGATATACCTTGGATCTATTGCATAGGTTGATTGGTAGATATAACTATTAATTGATATCTAAAAAAGGAGAAATCCATCAACCCTTTGTAAGCAATTTTTTTTTAAGCTGTCCCTTCTTCTGCTGCAGGTACCCATTCTTGATAATCGGCCATGTTCGTGGATGGATATTTTTATATCCATTCATTGTCTATAAACCATATTTTGCATGCTTCTTTATTGATATATAGAGAGCTCTATACCCGATTTTGTTGCGAAATATGTTGTAATTTGGGAAATACGGTTGCGCAAAATCACCTACAGAAACTGCATATACCTGTATTTTCTGATTTTACCCATTATATGGGTTTTCCATTTATATGTATATGTTTCCCATTACATGTATATATATCTATATATATATATTGTATATCTATCTATATGTATACGTGTATATGTATATATGGATATATATATGTGTATATATATGTATAGATATACTTATATATATATATCCCTTCATGAGTATTTGCTATTACATGTATTTTTCTTTTCTCTTACTCTTGTAAATACATCATCATTTGATTTATGAAATTTTTGTTTAGCTTGATGTTTAAAATCCTGTTTTTATGAAGCTATGGGTTGGAACTTCATCATTTGATTTATGAAATTTTGTTTAGCTTGATAGCTAAAATTCTGTTTTATGAAGCTATGGGTTGGAACTTCATCATTTGATTCATGAGATTGATGTTACAATTTCTGTTTTATGAAGCTATGGGTTGGAACTTCATCATTTGATTTATGAGATTTTGCTTAGCTTGATAGCTAAAATTCTGTTTTATGAAGCTATGGCTGGAACATCACCCTTGGTTTTGTGAGATTTTGCTTAGCTTAGTGCTAAATTCTTGCTTGCTATATCACCCCATCTGCAGCACCAATTCTACATATTATTTCATCATTTTCCATGACATTTTCACCTATTCACCAAGCTTTTCATCTCCTTTTCATGATATCCTTGAAATAGCCCATGATGTTTCCACAACCCATTTCCTGCACATATTCTTTTTCTGTTGTAAGTGTGCAGTCTTGATATTTGACCATGTTCATGAACGGATATCTCTATATCCAATCGTGATCTCCTAACCATCTTTGGTGTGCTTCATTATGGATATATAGGGAAGCTCTATTCCCATTTTTATTGAAAATTACTTTGTAATTTGAGAAGTATGGTTGTGTGAAATGACCTACAGAAACTGTATATACCTGTAATTTCTGGTTTTACCTATTATATGTAATTTCCATTAGTGCATATATTTTCTCATTTTATTTCTATATATATATGTATATCTATATATATTTACCTATATGTATATGTATATATGTATATATATATACATAGATATATACTTAT
This sequence comes from Nuphar pumila, assembly GCF_984573655.1. Classification (NCBI taxonomy): domain Eukaryota; kingdom Viridiplantae; phylum Streptophyta; class Magnoliopsida; order Nymphaeales; family Nymphaeaceae; genus Nuphar; species Nuphar pumila. The sequence goes on along the minus strand of NC_143257.1, from coordinate 48,110,355 downwards.
ATATATATATCTTCATATGCTCTTATTTCCATGTATGAACATCCATATATTTTCTCATATAGTTACACCTCCATTGTTACATGACATTTAACACCTATTTTAGCATTTTGATATATGTATATGTCTCTTAGTTGTATATATTATATATATGTCCATTTCCTTGTTTATTTTGTACTAACTCTCATTTTGCAGGAAAATCTAGAAGATGCTGATTCCTTGGATCCATTTCAATTTTCTTTTACTTTATGTTATGCAATGTAACAATCCAATGTAAACCTTGGAATAAGATTTATTTTTTTTACTGCTTAGATTAGGCCGCATCTCATATAGTTTGATTTCAGTAATATCCTGATTATATGATGCATATATCTCAATTTTCCAAATTCACTGTGGATGAACACGAATGGCACGTGCACCAACTCTTAGAGAGTTGATGAACTCGGTGGAGTCCATATTTACGGCCCTAGTCGGAATATGGACGAGACCCAGATCCATCATCTCTCTACCAGTCACATTGAGCCTACACTCTTAGGCTATCTTGAAAATGCACCTCATATTTCTAATGTTTTCAAAATATTGTGAATTAATTCAAATAAACCCTGAATATATTCATGGCCACAGTCAGAATATGTGAAGGATTTACTTTGGATTAATCCTCACCTTTCCAACAAATTTTTCAGAAATATTTTCAAAAGTGCATTCATTCATTCAAATCATCTGCATCATTCATTTTTCTCATGATTTTCTCAAAAGATTTTCACTTCATGGAATCAATTTCTCAAGAAACTATGATGATATTCGGAGTTGGATTTTCCAAATCAAAGCTTTCCTATGATTTTCCTTGGAATGTTATTTTCTTAAGATTCTTTTCAAAAGGAATTTCTCATTTTCTCAAGAATCCAAGTTGATTTTCAGATATTTCAAAAAAACCAGATTCTCAGGATTTCAATTTCCTAAGTTCTAAATTTCCTTCTCCAATGAATCTTTCCTATAAATTTCCTATCATTTTCTTAAGAAAATTCTCAAAGTCTGCATTTTCTCAACAAGTGTTTTCCTTTTCAAAAGTTCATATTTTCTCAAGAATTCTTAAAATTTTCCTGAGATTCTCATTTTTCAAAGTCTTTATAAATTTTCTTAAAATTTTCCTGAGATTCTCATTTTTTCAAGTCTTTCTAATCTTTCTTAAAATTTTCTTGAGAGTCTCACTTCTTCATAATTTTCCAAGTCTTTATAAAGTTTTCTCCAGATTTTCTCGAGATTCTCACTTCTTCAAGATTTTCTAAGTCTTTATAAACTTTCCAGAGATTTTCAAACCTTCTTCGTCTGAGTTTTCTTGAGAGACTGATTTCCATCTTTTCCCGAGAAATGCTTTTCAACTCTAAATGTTTTCTAAGCATACATCATATTTTCCAATTTACATTTTCCAAAATCTCATAGCACATGCCTGAATTCTCTGTGCATTTAGGATAGAATATAATTTCGATAATTTCGCTAAGTCAAGCATAATTTTGGTCCTTGGTTCGATTACCCCTGTTTAAGGCGGCAGGAACGGTCGAACCTCGTACCGACAGGTCGAGCCCCATCCCATGGATTTTCTCGCAATTTTCAAAACGGAGGCGAGTATTTCAAAACAATTTCCAAAATCCGGTCAAGTTTGAATCGCGAAAGCATTTCCCTCTCTCTTTCGCAAGGAAGGGAAGACGGGAAAAAATTTTGCGACGACAACAGCTTGGCGCAGTACTAGGACTTGATGTTGATCCTGAATGTCCTGACTGGAGCATGGTTGAATACTGCTCTGAAGAAAAGCTACTTGCTCTGAAACAACTGATGTTGAATGTTTCGAGAATGGCTTGGACAAGATCTTAGGTTGTTCTTCCTTGTCATCCTCGATCAACAAATTCTTGTCAATGCAGTCCTGTATTATGTTCTTGAGGACAAAACAATTTTCCGTGTCATGTCCTATTGTATGGTAAAATTTGCAGAATTTCTCCTTCCACTTGTCCATGATAACTGGAGGATCAACCACTTTGGGGAGTTTGACCATCCCTTTGGAGACCATATATTCGAGGACATCCTCACAGGGTTATTCTAGAGCAGTAAACTCTCTGTTATAACTCCATCCATCATGCTTCGGTTTCATTTGTGGTTTCACCTCCCACTGTGGCACTGGCTAAACAGGTTGCGGCTTGACAAACTTCCCTTTCTGGGCTGCAGAGTTTGTTCTTTCAGTTTTAGAGCTTTCTGAGCTCTTGCTGTGGTTTTTTTTGCTTTTTTTACTGTTTGCACCGCTGCTGCTACCTAAGATGTCAGAGAGTAGGTAAAATGTGCATTTTTCTTTTGCTTAGGGTTACCTCGATGATAATGCATATATTTTAGGGATATTTCAGAAAAAAATATGCATGATTTCATAAGAAAATGATTTAAAAACCCAATTTTATGTTGATTTTGAGTAAATGAGCTAAAATGATTTAAAAATAGAAAATGCTTGAAAAATTAGCTTTATTTTGCAATTTAGTGCATATTTTAATGTTTGTTATTTACGTAGTAGTTTTAGTTTTTAATAAAAATAAAATAATAATAAGAAGAATTAGAGTTAGCTAGTTTAGTTTTGAGGTTTTTAGTAAATAAAATTTCCTTAAAGCAGTTTTTTTAATTTTTGAAAAATAATAACAAACCGGTTCGAACCGGTTTGCTCTTTTAAAAACTCAAGAAAGGAAAAAAAAAATTGTCTCCCCTCTTGCGCCAGAGTCTTCCCCTTTCCCCTCTTTTTCCTCTCTTTCCCCCTTCTCCACCACCGCCGGATTCCTCTGTTCCCTCTCTTTTCTCATTCTTCTTCCTCCTTTTTCCCTTTCTTCCCTTTCTCCCTCCTTCTCGTCTTCCTCGATCCGGTGGTGTCTCTTCAGTCCGGTGACGATGTACGCGGTGAAAATCCATCTCTCTTCCAATCCATCTCAAATCACGGATAGCACAGGAGTGGAGCGGAAGTGATTGAGTGACACGGAAGCACAAGAGTAGAAGTTTGTTGTTTTCAGTTTAGAATTAGGAATTTAATTTTGGGTTTGTAAATATTTCTTTTACGCCCTCTGCAAAGGGTATTCATTTGTTGTAATAGTTAGTTGTTTTTACTTTTCTTGTACATTTTACATTTTATAATTCGGCAATAAAGAAATAGATTAGATTTGTGTGCTTGAATACGAAATATTCCCGTTCCCTGAGTTCGACTCGGTCTCATCCACTAGTGAGAACCAATTTTTATTATTTGATGTCTGGTTTTCGCATGTTTTACATATAAAAATCTTTTCAAAATTACAACGATTGCAAAATAGACATCAAATTTTTGGCGCCGTTGCTGGGGAACAACGCAATACTAGTATTCATTTTATTGCCTAGTGTTTGTTTTGCATTTAGGTTTAGAACCACGTATGTGCATATCGTAGAGACAAGCTTACTTTTCTGCACAACCCACTCACTAGGATCTCTTTAGAGGTGACTATGTATGATTGGTACCGTACACATAGATTTCATACTTTCTTTGCATAATCCCTGTTGTGTGCAACTGCGTGGTGTTTGTTTAGTTTTTGTTGTTTTTAGTCTACTCACTTTGTGGTTTGTGTGGTTTGACTGCTTAGTGCGTTAGTTAGGTAGAAAACCCAAAGTTAGGATGTGTGCTATACCAGTCTACTCCAAGGTGTATGCAAGGGCGATGCTCACTTGACCCTGGTCTTGCAGAACCAGTTGAGGACCTAGAGTCCCTTATTAGGAGAGCCCAAAGATCTGCAACCATGGCTGAGAATCAGCAGATTACTCGTCCTCTTATGGAGTACTTCATGCCTAACACTTATACTCCCGCCTCCTGCATCACGAGACCTGATGTAGGAGCGAACCATTTTGAGATTAAATCCAGTGTGATCCAAATGCTACCTTCATTTTATGGCCTTAGCAATGAAGACCCATATCGTCATCTCGACGAATTCCTTGAGATTTGCTCGACAGTGCGAATCAATAACTTTGGAGATGATGCTATGAGGTTAACTTTATTTCCATTCTCTCTCAAAGATAAAGCCAAGCACTGGCTAAAAGCTCTTGAGACGGTTTGTATTACTACTTGGGAAGGAATGCAGCGCGAATTCCTCAAAAAGTACTTCCCAATTGGTAAAATGAATCAATTTCATAAAGCTATAACCAGTTTTTCTCAAATTGAGGGAGAACAGTTTCACGAGTCTTGGGAAAGATTGAAAGATCTTCTCCACAAGTGTCTCCACCACCAAGTTCCTCGATGGCAACTGGTGCAGTATTTTTACGATGGCCTGACTGAGAAGGACATGCAAATGGTTGATTCATCTTGTGGGGGAACTTTTATGCTCAAGAGTGAGGATGCGGCGTGGTCTCTATTTGAGACCTTGAGTGAAAACATGATGCATCATGCTTTGTCTTCATGGCTCGATAGGACTACACCTGTGTATAGTGGTCCTAGGAAAGTAGGGATTTCCAAAGTAGGGTCCGAGTTAGATTTGCATACCAAGGTAGACCTATTGTCTAGGAAATTAGATCAACTCCTAGTCAAGTCTTCTCGAAGTCCAGTAGAAAGAGTGTGCGAGCTTTGTGCTAGCCTTGCACACTGTATTTCAGAGTGTCCGGCAGCACTGCTATATCCTGAATTCGTTCAGGAGCAGGTGATTGCTGGCCAAGGTTTCACTAGGACAGAGCATGATTCATTTGCACCCACTTATAACTCAGGTTGGCGAAACCACCTCATCAGTCCACCCCCTAACCCTTCCTAGAGCCAACCCAGGCAAGGCGGTTATGCACCTATATTTCAACAATCAAGTTATTCTCCAACCCAACCTGCTTACACTCAACCCCATTCTCATAAGCCTTCACCTAGTCAGTCCTTTCAGGACAAGATATTACAAGTTTTGAGCTCTCATACACAGTCAATAGCCAAGCTAGAGACTCAAATGGGACAGTTGGTTGAGACCTTCAGTAGGCAAAGCGAGGGGAAACCATCTAGTAGGCCTGTTGTCATCTCAAAGAGAGAGGATTCCATGTCATTTGACCTGCATCCAAATGATTCACATCATGTACAGGTTAAATTTGTTACATCCCTTCAGTATGGGAAGGTGTGTCACCCCACTCGAGAATCGACTCATGAGCCCTGTATCATTTCCACTGATGAGTCAATCTCCATGATACCTTAGCAGAAGGGGCCAGGCCCACAGTATGCATTATTGTCATATATTCATAGAGCCCCATTTTCTCAGCCTTTAGGATCACTGATTGCTTTCAGTAAGCAAGAGGTACAAATGCATAAGGTGCTTGGCCAAGTCAAGCCAAATCATATTCACCACTTGGCTGAAGTTGCATTCATTGATAGTTGGTCGGTCCTAGACTCTCATTTTCTGACTAGTCTCTCAGATGAGACTAGTCTTCATCTTTCTTGTCTACAGAGTCATGATATTCCATTTAGAGGTAGACGGGATGAGAACACAGTGCGTAGTGTCACAGATGACACTCTTTTTCATAGAGAGCCTGATTGAGCCTGACTTCATGTCCATTGATCTCATGGAGGATGAAGGTTTTTCAAGGGATCTGTCTGGCTGGGGACGTGAAACTTAGCGCCTTATGGGAGGCAACCCATATCTTGTATATTATTAGATTTGGCTTATAATTTATAGAATTTATTTTGTTCTTCCTTTTTCGTTTTATTCATGAGTTTTTCATGTCATGTCATGTATACATTGCATTAATTACATTCATAAAACACGTATTTATAATTCATGACAAGTTGTTTCTACTCTTTTGCCTCATTTATTTCCTATCATATGCATTCACATAGTTTTATATAAGCATGGGGGAGTGTCACTGAGACAGTGTCATTCAAGCATGGGGGAGGGTGTAGTTTGCACACCTTGAATATTTTTGTCTACGTTCTTGCACATGTTTACACATCTCTCATGAAAAGTAGGTTTTTAAAGAAAGAGTTTGAACTTATATCAATGTTATTTCAAATCTGATGTTTTTAGAGGATTTTTAAGCCCCATGAAAAATTTTTCTGACATGCATCTAGAAATTATGGTTGTTTATGTGGATTTCGAAGAAATGATGATAGATACATGTTAGAATTTATTTTGAATCTCAAATATGAATATGCATAGTTTTATTTTTGAAAAACTAAGCAAATGAACAAAAGCGTAAAAATGAGCTCAAAAAGTGAAAAAAAGAAAGCATGCGTTAGGTTGTTTGGATAATTCCACAATCCTTAGTAGATGGGACTTAGATGTAAGTTGAAACTTTTGGATTCCATTTCGAAAAGGAGAGTGAAAAACTTTGTGATCCTAAGTAGCTGAGAACAGATACAAGTTGAAGTGTTTGACTCTCACGTTGCAAAGGCGAATGAAGGAAGTCACTTTTATGTCTTAGTTGATATCTTTTGGTGTGCATTGAAAAAGTATAAAAAATATTGACATTGCACAAGGCATAAAAGCAGACCACACACAAGCTATACAAGAGAAAAATGAATGCGCAAAAAGAAAAAGTGTGAAAAAAAGAAATAAAGAAATAAAAAAGAGAAAAGAGCTTAAAAAGAAAAAAAGTTCAATGCTTAGAAGTGTGATTGAGAAAACCTGTGCAGAAAATATATGAGGGAGGATAAATAAATAATAACTTGTTTTTATTAAATTTTCTAAGAATAAAACATAAATAATTGTGATATTTAGAAAAGTGAAAGAAATTCTTTTTCTGTGGTGGTATATAAAGACCCTAATTATGTTTTGATTTTTTTTTGTAACACGAAATATTTGTGAAAACGAAGTCTTTAATTGCCTATTACTTGTGAAGATGTGTAATATTTTGCATACATGACAGAGATGTTTGTGGGTAGCATCACTGCAAACCCTCACGAGACCTTACTCGTCCACTGGGGCAAACCAGGGGTTGAAAGGGCTTGTTGCATGAGCTAAATGCAACCGTGATTCCTACGAAAGTGAGTTAGGTGATATTTTTCATTTCATGCATTTGTCTAGTTTGCTCGAGGACTAGCAAAACATAAGCATGGGGGTATTTGATCATGCATATATTTTAGGGATATTTCAGACAAAAATATGCATGATTTCATGAGAAAATGATTTCAAAACCCAATTTTATGCTGGTTTTGAGTAAATGAGCTAAAATGATTTAAAAATAGAAAATGCTTGAAAAATTAGCTTTATTTTGCAATTTAGTGCATATTTTAATGTTTGTTATTTACGTAGTAGTTTTAGTTTTTAATAAAAATAAAATAATAATAAGTAGGATTAGAGTTAGCTAGTTTAGTTTTGAGGTTTTTAGTAAATAAAATTTCCTTAAAGAAGTTTTTTTATTTTTGAAAAATAATAACAAACCGGTTCAAACCGGTTTGCTCTTTTAAAAACTCAAGAAAGGAAAAAAAAAATTTGTCTCCCCTCTTGCGCCAGAGTCTTCCCCTTTCCCCTCTTTTTCCTCTCTTTCCCCCTTCTCCACCACCGCCGGATTCCTCTGTTCCCTCTCTTTTCTCATTCTTCTTCCTCCTTTTTCCCTTTCTTCCCCTTCTCCCTCCTTCTCGTCTTCCTCGATCCGGTGGTGTCTCTTCAGTCCGGTGACGACGTACGCGGTGAAAATCCATCTCTCTTCCAATCCATCTCAAATCACGGATAGCACAGGAGTGGAGCGGAAGTGATTGAGTGACACGGAAGCACAAGAGTAGAAGTTTGTTGTTTTCAGTTTAGAATTAGGAATTTAATTCTGGGTTTGTAAATATTTCTTTTACGCCCTCTGCAAAGGGTATTCATTTGTTGTAATAGTTAATTGTTTTTACTTTTCTTGTACATTTTACATTTTATAATTCGGCAATAAGGAAATAGATTAGATTTGTGTGCTTGAATAAGAAATATTCCTGTTTCTTGAGTTCGACCCGGTCTCATCCACTAGTGAGAACCGGTTTTTATTATTTGATGTCTGGTTTTTACATGTTTTACATATAAAAATCTTTTCAAAATTACAACGATTGCAAAATAGACATCACTTGAACAAGAGGATAACCTTCGTAGAGGCCATTTTCCAATCCTTTCTCTAGCCATTCAGCTCGCTCAATTAACTTGATAAAAGATTTTGCATGAGAAGTGGAGATAAGACTCCTCAGAGGCTGAGAAAAGTTATTGAGGATTATCTGCAGCGCATGCTCTTTTGGAATAAGGATCTTCATCTTGTTACAGGTGCTTCTCCACCTGTGAATGAATTCTCCTGCTTTCTCATTCTCATTCTGCTTTAAGTTGTACAGGTGATTGAGAGTGGGCGAGGCCTCGACATTAAACCTGAAGCGCTCGATGAATAGGTTTACTACCTTATCGAAAAACAGTTAAAAACAGAGTCCTGATCTGATTAGGACTCTGAGAAAGAGTCCTGATTCGATCAGAACTCTAAGAATTTTAGTTTTCTAATAAGAAAATGATGAAATTTAAGCAAAGCTTTTGAAAACCAGTGAAAATGAAGTGAGAAAATCAATTTTGGATAGAGTCCTACTTCGATCAGGACTCTGGGGTAGAGTCCTGATTTGATCAGGGCTCTAAGATAAAGTCTCAGAATTTTGAAATTCTTTGATAAAAGTGTAATAGTTTTGATAGATGGAAAATTTTTGAAAGATTCTTTCAAAATTGAAATCAGGATCAGAGTCCTGATCCAACTAGGACTCTCTGAACAGAGTCCTGTTCTGACTAAAACTCTGAGTTTCTGACTCATTTTGAAAGATTTGATCGAAAATGGATAAAATAGCTGTAAAAGATTAGAGTTCTAATCCGATTTAAAAACTCTGAAGAAGAGTCCTGATCCAACTAGACTCTTGAAGAAGAGTCCTGATCCAACTAGGACTCTGAAATTTTGGCCAAAACAGAAGATTTTGAAAGGTTCTCTCCGAAACAGGTAGAAAATATAGTAAAAAGTAGAGTTCTGATCCGACTGGACTCTGGAAAAAGAGTCCTGATCTAATTAGGACTCTAAGGTTTTTGAGATTTTTGATAAGTGAAGGAATCCAGAAGCGACACCACCTAAATGGGCCTCATTGGAGAATTAAAATCAATTGAAATTGAGTTTGAAATTAATCCAGATCGTTTTCTAAGAAAGTATTTCAAAATATAAGGTCCCGGGGGTTGGAAAATGACAGAATGGTGAATTAAAACCCAGGTTTTAAAATTGTTTTTGAAAGAAAAGTTTTAAAACTCAAATCTGGATTGAATGTTTTGAAAACAGGAGTGCTGGATCTCGAAAATGATATGTAATGACATGTAATGACATGCAATACGATCAAATGATATGCAAAAATGTATGCAGTGATATGCAATTACATATGAAATGGACAAACACTGGATGAGGGTGAAAATTTGGGGTGTTTACACCCGGAGAACTAGCTCGCATATACGTCTTCATCTTAATGACAATTGAGAGATTTCTTTTGCGGATATTTGATTGCAGCTTAGATGACTAAGGAGATATGGATTGTGTAGGTTCTTGTGATCATCGCAAAATTTTTCCACTCTTTATGGTTTCTCTCGCTTCCTTCTCTTTTCCTTTTCTAACCTCTATTCTCCTCCTTTTTGAAGGGAGAAGGATAAAAGAAAGAAAAGAGAAAGAGAGAAGAGAAAAGAAAGAAAGAAAGAGAGAGAAGAGGAACTATTTTGCGGCTTTTCACTTGACCTTTATTTGAAAAATATTTAGAAAATAACTCGCCTCCGTTTTGAAAATTTGCGGGAAAAATGGAGAGACGGGATTCGCTCGTCGGTACGAGGTTCGATCGTTCTTGGCGCCTTTACCAGGGGTAATCGAACCAAGGATCGAATCTATGCCTTTTGCTTTGCCTAAATATAACCTAAGAATTTATTTTAAAGATCTAAATGCACAAAGAATCATGTTTGTGCGATGCAAGGATGAATGCTTTTTCGAAAATTGATTTAGAAATTTCCAAGTATTCTGAGATGAACTTGGTAAAGGAGTGAAGAAATGTTTGAATTTAACTTAGAACTTGAGATAGATAAGAGAAGTTCTAAGCTTTTGAAGTAAATCGGGATTTTGGAAAAATAAATAAGAAAGAAATGATTTGAAGCTTTGAAATGAAAGGAAATGAAGTTTCAAGGTCAAAATCTACTTTGAATTTGGATTTTTAAATTTAGAAAAGGAAATTACTTGAGATGGAATTGAATTTGGATTTAGAAGTTTGAAATTTGGAATGGATCTGAGAAATCCGGATGGTATATTAAGAATGGATTTAGATTAGATCCGACAATGGAATTAAAATCTAGAATTTGGAATTGGATTTTCGATCCTAAACGGAATGAGATCCGAGATTTGGAGTCCAAGATGGACTTGAGTTCTGGGTCCTAGAATGGGTTCGGATCTAAAGTCTAAGATCCAAAATGTAGAATTGGGTTCTGGATCCTAGAATGGATTTGGATCTGAAGTCTAAGATCCAAAGTAGAGTTGGACTCTGGATCCTAAGATGGATTTGGATCTGGAGTCTGAGATCCAATGTAGAGTTGGATTCTGGATCCTAGAATGGATTCGGATCTGAAGTCTAAGATCCAAAGTAGAGTTGGACTCTGGATCCTAAGATGGATTTGGATCTGGAGTCTGAGATCCAATGTAGAGTTGGATTCTGGATCCTAAGATGGATTCGGATCTGAAGTCTGAGATCCAATGGGGAAGTTGAGTTCTGGATCCTAAAATAGATTTGGATCTGAAGTCTGAGATCCAAAAAGTAGAATTTATTTTTTAGAAAACTGGATCCTAAGATGGATTTGGAATTGTTCAATTAAAAACTTCCAAGTTTTGAATCGAACTTGAAAAATGAAATTTAAAATTTGAATCTTGAATATACAAATGAATTTCAAAGTCAAATTAGACCTTGAATTTTTGAAGTTTGAATTTGAAATTTAGAAGATGAAGGGAATCTCAAAGTTAAATTGAACTTCGGATTTGATTTAGAGTATTTGAATATAAATGAATTTGGAATTTCAAAGTCAAATTGAACTTTGAAATCCGATTTGAATTTTTAATATAAAATGGATTTGAAATCTCAAAGTTAGATTGGACTTTGAGATTTAAAAATGAAGTAGAATTTTGAAAATTGAAAGAATGAATTGGATTTGATAAGAATTGAAGATAGATTTGAAGAAAGTATTTACATTACTTGGAGTTTTTGAAGAGGAAATTTCGGAAATATGATGCAATTCTATCCTAAATGATGAATGAATTTAAATTTTTTTTGAAATTGGATTTTGAAAAGCTATTCCATTCTTTAAATTAATTTAAAATAAGATTGAAGATATAATACATCCTTGACTATCGTCATTGAATGTATTATATAATAATCCATATTTAAATTCAAGAGAAGAATAAAATACATTTGGTGCTTTTATAGAATTTAAAATGAAATTAACTCTCAATATACCCTGACTATGGCCATTGGTATATATTTTGAGTTAATTTTAAGTTAAATTCTGATAAAAGAAGAAAATATTTAAGGAAAATATGATGAATTTTGAAAACGGATCCAATGTGGATCGAATATTATTTCGTAAAAGATAAAAATCCTAAGTCTTGTTTACATCGCGACTATGGTCGTTGATGTAAATCATCAACTTAGGATTGATTTACCTCTTATGAAATGGTGCACGTGCCATTCGTGTTTCACCATTGTGAGAATTTTGAGAAATAAAGGCCAAAAAAATGTATGAAAACAAACAATTCATGATATTTACAATGCTCATTCATTCTATCTAAAACAGGAAATGTAAATTCTCATTCGATCCTAACTTATTACAACATGCAAAATTGAGTTTACAACTCTAAGTAATGATATTTTCCACATATGCCCTGCAAAACACTTGGTTAGTGTGAACATAGAAAAGAATTTCTCATATCATATGGATTTCACAGGTGAAATCCAGATATTTATGATGAAAAGATAAGAAGAAATGATATATATATGCCTATGTATATATGCACATATATATATATATATATAGGTGTGTATACATATGTATATATATACATATATGACATATACAATATCTTATGAAATAAGAAAGATGAGAATTGAATATATACTCATACTATGTTGTTGAATTGAACTGTTCCAGCTTATTGATACTTTGAATAGACTACAACACAGCTTTTCCAAAAACATGTCTTGAGCTGATTTTATGACAGGATCGACCTCAACAGATGAAACAACAAACTGCCATTAGCTTATCGCAATAAGGTAAATTAATAAATTTTAGTAATGAACCGATTTGCTGCAAATCTATCTCTATGACTGGATTTCTGCAATTGGTAACATTTATGAATAGGTCTCAATAGCATCAGCGAATCCATCTTAACAGTATTAACAAGTTGACTTTAATCAGCACATCCAGGTGCTTTTGCAGTGACATAGGAGATGAATGGCAAGGGTACTGAGCACAGTGAAATGTGCCTGGGGGTGTGAGGTTTTGCTAAATTCTTGGAGACTAAGACCCAACCGAGCATTCATCTTCTTGCTTCTCCTGCGTTGATGATGTCCATGAACTAAAAAGGCACCTGCAACAGATTCTGCATCAATGGCTCACTAAACCTCTATGATTTGAGGCATATTTGATTCTCCCAGTCACTAAATGAACTGGTGTAATTTTGCTGAGAGTCTAGGACTTAAGTCAAGGTTGAAAGCATTCTTGGGTCGAGCTATTCAAACTGACCTAGTAGAGGAGATAAGTGAAATGGCTTCAGACTATAAAGAATGTGTAAGATTTTAATCCCCATACCCTACTGTCACTATGGTTTGGTTTCAGCAGCAACAGGGGTTGCTTGCTATAATGAAATTCAATTCCACACCTTTTCTTGAAATAATCTATACAGGAACTATGAATTGATAGCTTAAAATCACATGAATTTTTAAACAAACTATCAATAGTTGTGTCATGCATCACATTAGTAACATAATGAATCCTACCAGTATGGAGGACTAAAGTCACCATATTCTTAAGACCAAGAAAGCAACTGAAAGTAGTGGCCAAATGAATGTTTCCTGGCTTTGTGTGATTACTATATGGGAATTACTCATGGCTGGCGACTGATTAATCTTCAGCATTTCAAATGCTGAGAAACAGATGTCCATAGCCTTCCACTCAAAGGCTTGTGGCAGATGGTATTGTGGAATGTCATACGTGAATGGGATTAATAATGCTGTGGCGGGAAGGTGCAGTATAATGAATGAAAGTAGTTAGAATGGGGGTGCTGCTAGTAATCGTGTGAGTGAATAGTGACCCAGAGAATAGAAGAAATATAACAGTGAATCAACAGGCACTATGGAGTGCAAGCGTGTGGCGAGTGCACAGGGCACGCAATAGTACTGTAAAAGCGCTGTATAGTAGGTAATACATTGAAGAAGATATGATGATTATGAAATTTCATGTGGTAATGGAGAATATAGCTAAAAAAGAAAATTCCATAACAGTGTATCTGTATTCTTGTTTTCATGATACACACCTGCTATACAAAAGTTTGAGCAGGTTATATTTAGGAAACAACAAAACAATGTCATTGCAAAAATTGAACTAACTACTCTACAGGAAACGGGAGGCTGGACATAATGCATAGGCACAGGAAGAAAAAAAAGAATCAGTAATATATATATATATCTGTGTGTGTGTATATATAGGTATACATATATTAATAGCTAAAAAAAAAATTATTTACCTACCTATTGAATTGGCCTTTACTTGATCTCATATTACTGGTTTACAGAAGTTGTAAATCCAATTGAACTTACAGATGCAGGTAGTGCTAGAGCAACTCGTTATGGATCAAATGGGCTCTGCTTGGTCAATGATGAAGCTCGTTGGGACCGGCCACCAGGGGATGACTTGATCGAAGAACTCTGAATTATATCCAGACTCTGCTTTGCTGAATGTTATCGAATGGAAGATTGCCAACGATTCCTTTCCTCTGCCTAATTTGAGTTTTCCCTGCTACCATCCTCAAAATTCAATGTTCTGACTCAATAGACATAAAGCATATGAGAATAAAAAAAAAAAAAGATGGATAAGAATAAAAGAGAAAGCACAAACCTACAGCGTAAGGGATTTTACAATAGCATATCTCAAACTGGATGCTAAAAACAAAAAAATAAAAAGGGAAAAGAGTGATTTATGAGTAATACATCCATCGAGAGTTAAAATGCACGTGATCCGGATCTAACCTTGGTGATTATGAGACAGAAAGGAAATTAACCCGTGACTTTGTGTAATGAGATCGATCCTTTCTCAAACAATCAATCAGAAGACCAGAAGGTAAGCAGAAGAAGAAGAAGAATTTGGGAAGAGAAGAGAGACTTCTGTTGTTGCGGATTTGATCTCCTTCTGGTCACTGGGGCGTTACCCGAAGAAGAGATGAAAAGAACGCAGTGGGGAAGGAGGAGCGTGCTCCTGAAGGAGAAGAGGTTGTAGATGGGCAGAAGACGATGTAGAGAGGAAAGAGATAGTGCAATGGGGAAGGGTGATCACGGATCCGTGAAGGAGAAGAGGGGTGCTGGGGTAGAAGACGGGTGCCTTGAGGAGAGACCTGCGTGGTCTTTTTAAAGGGAGGGAAGGATCGAGAGGGTCGTTTGTTGAAGATGAGCGGCTGGAGGAGGAGGGTGCCGTTAGGATCGATGGCGAAGGATGGTCGCACATGGAGGTTTTTGCCATCGAGTGTTTGGGCGAGAGAAGGAGATGAAGGAATGGAGAGAGGGCGGCTGAGGGTTTCGGCCTTCTTTTCCTTACAAAAAATCCTAAACAGCGATTTTGTAGAGGACCCCCCTCTGATTTTCGGGTATTTACAAAGAGGGAGCTCCCGAGGCTTTTAGCAAAAAAATTTGATTTTTTTTTAAGAGATTAAACCCATTCGTTTTCCTTGAAATTTTTCCATTTTTTTGGTTTTTGTTTTATTTTTCTATTTTTTTTGTAAAAAATCCTAAGATTTACGAGAAATAAAGATTTTAAAACTGATTTTTTGTAGTTTTGCAAAAATATTTACAAAAGAGAGTCTTTTGAGAATTCGGGTTCTTATTTTTGAATTTTTTCTCAAAGAGGGGGATCGGATCCAATTTGGATCAAAATTGGGTCAGAGCTAAGACTTTGGGTCCGAATTCTAACGAATCCAAGGGATGAATGAAATTTTTGGTTAAAAATTTACCCGATTATTCAGAGGGCGGAGGTCAGGGGCAAAAAGGTTATTTTTGGAAAATTTGGGGTGTTCACAGATGCCCCTCTTTGTTGCTAAGCTGGTTGTAAGCCGAGCTTAGCGGCAAAGAAGACACGCCAAATTTTCTTAAAAAAAATGCCCCAGTCAGAAGGTCTGAACTGGGTGTGGAAGAATTGGCTTTAGAAGGTTTTATTATTTTTTTTTAGGTTTTGTACCTTATTCTGAAAGGGTTTTGGGAAGAGAACGAAATCCTCGAGAATGAAAATAATTTGCATAGAAGAAAACGAGGAAACCGTGATGGGATTTTGGGATAAAGATCTCGAAGAAAAGTGAAAGGAGAGATTTTTAAAGAAATTTCAAGGTTGAGACAAGAATAAGGTTTTTTTGAAAAGACACAAATTTAACCCTTAACCTGGATGGGACGCTTTTTGAAAAAAAATACCTCGTGGGACGAGGTTTTTTAGGTATAATCTTTATTTGAATGGATATACAAAGCATGGATTCCTTGATGAGGAATATCATGATGGGACTGGGAGAAATGCCTCACCTGAATAAGGCATCTCTTTTTTAAAGAATATACAAATGACGCTAGGTTGTATCAAAATAGATATTGAGCATTTATCTTATTTTTGGATAACCAGAAAATTTTGCCAATAAGATGAAACTGTAATTGATTCAAACACTTGAGAGTGTGCATGTATGTGCGTAAGACGTTCCCTCTTTTACCTAGAGTATTTCCTCCAAAATGAGGTTAACTCTTTGAATTCTAGAGTTAGATTCGAATTTTAAAGCTGTTGAGTTTCTTCAAGGAAGTTATCCATTTCCTTGACATGAATAGAGAAGAAATACTCTTAATTTCATTAAAGCAAGTAGTGAAAAGACATTGATTAAAGGATTTAGCATAAGAAAAGATGATTCCTGGCAACTTTGGCAGTCTGATATTCTGAGGCTTTTCCCATAACGATCTTTTGGCACTCTCTTAAGGACATTGAGCTTTCTTGGGTTTCACGGGAAGTTTATTACATCATCCTTCATTTGGATGTTTCCTGACTTTTCTCTTTTTTTCGAGGAAGGGTACGTCACAAACTCCGTCATCTTGGAGATGCTTCGATCCTTCTTTTTCTCAGGAATTATATTGGCTCAGTGGTAAAAATCTCTAAATGACAGCAGCAATCAAATATCTTTTAGGGTTTGTCGGCAGGTTCATCACACTCGCCTTCATCTCGACGGTGATCTGAACGTTCCCTGGAAGGATCCGTCACAAACTCCGTCATCTTGGAGATGTTTCGAATCTTCTTTGGCCCCGGGGGTCTACTCGCTTAATTTGCCTTCATCTTGACGACAATTGAGAGATCCCTTTTATGGATATTTGATTGAAGCTTAAATGAATGAATGAGGAGATATGGATTGAGTGGATTCTTTTTAACATTCAGGATATTTCCACTGCCTGATTGCCAGAAAGTCGTCTTAAAACATGCGTCATAACTATGATCAATGTCGATTCGCTTCTAGCTTTTCAACATCATTGATCATTTCTTTTGCTAATCATACCAAGGATCTTTCTCGCATCCTCTTGGTTGACTAACAGAGAGAAAATTTGAATTTTCACTCCTTTTCGCAAAAAGCTTCACCCTTTTGAAAAGAATACTAGAGGTAATCTGAGGTGATTCTTTTTGTGTAATAAAATATTGGAATCAAGACATATTTTAGCAGATTGGCAAAGTTTTCGAGAATCCTTTGTGAAATAATCACTCAATATAGATTTTGATAGGACCTCGGGCCGAACATCTTTCATTTTGGTAATCTTGATCAGTAAAATTGGGTTTTATGAGACCAACTTAAAGAATGAGATTTAAGTAAAGAATTTTGGTAAAGAATCTGGTAGAAGAACTTGGTAAAGGAATTTTTGGTAAAAAGACTTTGGTAAAGGACCAATGCTAAACTGGAATTTAAGAAGGATTTTGATAAGGGAAGATTTTGGTAAAAGACTTTGGTAAAGGATTTTTGTAAAAAGACTTTGGTAAGGACCAGTGCTAAACTGGAATTTTGAAGGACCAATATATACATTGGAATTTTTGAAGGACTGATTGAGATTTTGAAGGAACAGCGTAAAACTGGAATTTTGAAGGACCAATTTGTGAAAATTGGAAATTTTGAAGGATCAATTGGAAATTTTGAAGGATCAATTGGAAATTTTGAAGGACCAATTGGGATTTTGAAGGACCAATTCATAGAATTGGAATTTGGAAGGACCAATGGAAACATTGGAATTTGACGAAGGACCAATTGAAATTTGAAGGACCAGCGTGAAACTGGAATTTTGAAGGACCAATTTGGGATTTTGAAGGACCAATTCATAGAATTGGAATTTGGAAGGACCAATGAAAACATTGGAATTTGATGAAGGACCAATTGGAATTTGAAGGACCAGCGTGAAACTGGAATTTTGGAAGGACCAATTTATGAAAATTGGAATTTTGGAAGGACCAATTTGTGAAAATTGGAAATTTTGAAGGATCAATTAGAAATTTTGAAGGACCAATTCATAGAATTGGAATTTGGAAGGACCAATGGAAACATTGGAATTTGACGAAGGACCAATTGAAATTTGAAGGATCAGCGTGAAACTGGAATTTTGAAGGACCAATTTGTAAAAATTGGAAATTTTAAAGGACCAATGTAAACATTGGAATTTTGATGAAGGACCAGTGTAAAACTGGAATTTTGAAGGACCAATTTATGAAAATTGGTATTTTAGAAGGACCAATGTAAACATTGGAATTTTGAAGGACCAGTGTAAAACTGGAATTTTGAAGGACCAACACGAGAATTGGATTTGGTGAAGGATTCTGATAAAGGACCAGTGTTAGTCTGGATTTGGAAGGACCAATGTGAGAATTGGATTTTATGAAGGATTTTGACGAAGGACCAGTGTTAGACTGGATTTGGAAGGACCATTATAGAAGGTTGCACTGCTTCTATGAATGGCTTTAGGATTATCCCTTATCCTGAACGGGAATGAAGGGATTTTTAAAGAGAATAAAACTCAATTTGGATATTCAAGGAGATGAAAAATATATAAAAGGGGAAAACCCAAGTCGGAACCGAGATTTTCAAGATAAAAGATAAAAGAGAAAATTGAGTTTTGAAAACTTAAATTTCTAAAGAAACAATTGTTTTCCAATGCGAGGATTGGATTCAAAAGGAAGTCTGAGTCGGAACTCGAAACTTCGAATGAAAAATAATGGAAGAAAAGCCCGAATCGAAATTCGGTTTTCTAAAGAAATGAGGGATTTCCAATGCGAGGATTGGATTCAAAAGGAAGTCTGAGTCGGAACTCGGAACTTCAAAAGGGAAAGATAAAAGGGAAGACTCGAGTCGGAACCCGAATTTTTAAAAGAAAAGGATAAAAGATAAAAGGAAATGATTGGTCCAATCAGAACCAAAGGGAAGCCCGAGTCGGAACTCGAAACCTCAAAAGAAAAGATAAAAGGAAGACCCGAGTCAGAACCCGAATCTTTAAAAAGATAAAAGAAAACAATTGGTTTAATCAGAACCAAAGGGAAGCCCGAGTCGGAACTCGAAACCTCAAAAGAAAAGATAAAAGGAAGACCCGAGTCGGAACCCGAATCTTTAAAAGGTAAAGATAAAAGATAAAAGAAAATAATTGGTTCAATCAAAACCAAAGGGAAGCCCGAGTCAGAACTCGAAACCTCAAAAGAAAAGATAAAAGGAAGACCCGAGTCGGAACCCGAATCTTTAAAAGGAAAAGATAAAAGATAAAAGATAAAAGAAAACAATTGGTTCAATCAAAACCAAAGGGAAGCCCGAGTCGGAACTCGAAACCTCAAAAGAAAAGATAAAAGGAAGACCCGAGTCGGAACCCGAATCTTTAAAAGGAAAAGATAAAAGATAAAAGAAAACAATTGGTTCAATCAGAACCAAAGGGAAGCCCGAGTCGGAACTCGAAACTTCAAACGAAAAGATAAGAGGAAGACTCGAGTCGGAACCCAAATCTTTAAAAGGGAAAGATAAAAAGAAAATTAGGATTTGATGAGAATGAAAGATGATTCAGGTTTATCCCTCAACCTGAAAGGGAATGAAGGAATAAAATTGACAAATTTAACAAAATTTAATAAAGGGTTGATAAAGAATTAAAAGAATTGATAACAAATGAAAAAGAATTAATAAAATTGATAAAGAATCAGTAATAAAGAATTGACAAAGATTGACAAAGATCTAAAAGAATGGCGAAGCTTGGTACAAAAATTAAAGATACTTGGAAAATGATGAAAGACTTCAGGATTATCTCTGTTTCTGAAGGAAGAAGGACCTCGCGGGACGAGGTTCAGGTTTATCCCTTAACCTGAGAGGGAAATTGAATAAAATTTATAAAAATGGGGAAGAATTTAAAGGAATTTATTTTGAACAAGAATTTTCACAGGTAGCATTGGTGCTCCTATGAGGGGTCTCAGGATTGTCCCTTATCCTGAATGGGAAAAAGAAGAAGGAAAAAAAGGAATACCTCATGGGAAAGAGGCATCAGGTTTATCCCTTAACCTGAAAGGGTAATTTTTTTGAAAATAAGGGTTCGACAAGAAAAATTAACAAAATCAATGAAGGATCAATAAAATTGACAAAATTGATAAAGATGAATAAAAATTGGTAAGACTGATAAAATTGACAAACAAATAATAAAAGAGTTGATTGAGAAGAAAAGAATTTTGTTTGATCCTGCCTGCATGTGGGATCTTTTAAGAAGTAGGAGAGGAATACAAGGAAATCATTTTTGAAAAGAGGATTAGCTGCGAGAGCTTGAGTTTTGAAGGGGGATCATTCACGAGAGATCATCATGAAGGTTAATTTTTGAAGCAAACGATTTTAAAACCAATTTTTAGAAAATATGACCAACGCGAGGGTTGATCTTTGAATGTAATGATTCGAAACCAATTTTTAGAGAGATGATCAACACGAGGGTCGATATTTGAATGAAATGATTCGAAATCAATCTTTTTAGAAAATATGATCAACACAAGAGTTGATGCTTGAATGTAATGAAATCAATTTTTTGAAAATGAGATCAACACAGGGGTTCATCTTTGGAATGCAATGATTCGAAATTGATTTGTAGAAAGATATGATCAACACGAGGGTTGATCTTTTAAATGCGATGTGTCGAAACCAATCTTGGAAGATAAGACCAACACAAGAGTTGATCTCTGAACATAAATTATTTGAAACCCATTTTGGAAGATAAGACCAACACAATGGTTGATCTTTAGATATAAATGTTTCAGAATCAATCTTGGAAGGTAAGACCAACACAAGGGTTGACCTTTTAATGCGATGGTTCGAAAACTTATTTTTGAAAACATGATCAACTCGAGGGTTGATTTTTTAATGCAATGGTCCGAAAACTTATTTTTGAAAACATGATCAACTCGAGGGTTGATGTTGACAAAGGTTGGACCAAAGAGTATTTGAACTCTTTGGTCATCATAATGAAGACTTTCAAAATTTCATGATTTTTGGAAAAACCCTCATAGGTAATATCATTTCTCTCATGAATGATGTCAGGATTTTGTCCCGCATTACGAAAAAGGACAGGATTATAACGGAAAAAGAATATTTTGAGGTGTAAATGCAATTTTTAACAAAAGATATCCCAATATGGCGAAGGAAGTAAGAATTGAACATAAAGGTATGAAGGAAATTGATATTTCATTTATAAGTAACTACTGAAAACAAGGACTTGACTATTTACAAGCATGTGACCCAAAAGATCACAAAAGACTAGGGCTGACTTGCCCCTACAAGACGATGGGAAAAAGCAAAAGCAAGAAAGCAAGAAAACTTTGATATCATCAGTTCTTTGAGTGATCTGGGAAAGGCTTGGCCAGGACGGCGGGCTGCTCTTCTTCTTCGTCCTCTATCAGAAGATTTTTATCAATGCAGTCCTGGATGATGTTCTTTAGGATGAAACAGTGCTCGGTGTCGTGCCCCACTGCCCGGTGGAACTTGCAGAACTTGTCCTTCCATTTTCCCAGGGAGACCGGAGGATCAGCAACTCTCGGGAGTTTAATCATATCTTTGCTCAACATATACTCCAGAATTTGCTCAAGGGACTGTTCAAGAGCAGAGAATTGGCGGTCATAACCCCAACCTTCACGTTTTATCTTTTCCTTCTGCTTGGTCTGAACTGGCTTGTCATTCTGCTTGAAGGGTTCCTTTTGCTGACTCATCTGCTTGGTTTTGTTATCTTTGCTGCCACTGCCCCCAGAATTAGCCGAGAATGTATAATTTACCTTCCTTTTAAGGTCTTGGCCACCCTTGACGAGAGTAATGCCCTCATAATTTCCATTGTCCATTCCCATTTCGAGCCACTCAGCTCGTTCGATAAGCTCTATGAATGATTTTGATGGGTAAGTGGAGATGAGGCTTCTAAGAGGCTGAGAAAAATTGTTCAGGATAACTTGGAGTGCATGCTCCTCTGAAATGGGGGTTCTCATCTTGTTGCAGGTATCTCTCCACCTCCGAATGAAGTCTACGGCTTTTTCCTTATCCTCTTGTTTCAGGTTATACAGGTGATTGAGGGTTGGCAGTGCCTCAGTGTTGAACATGAATCTTTCCACGAACAGATTAACAACTTTGTCAAAATTTTGCAGTTCAACGGGGTTGATATGCTCTGCGTACCATTTTGCGGCTACGCCTTCTAAGCTGCGAGGAAAGCACAAGAAGAGGGCCCGATTGTCTTCACTGAATCTGGCACATTCGGCAAAGAACATCGCGAGATGGGCCTTTGGGTTGCCGGACCCATCGAACTTAATAAATTTTCGGGGGAGATCTTCCAAGCTACTGTCCCCATCTAAACCAAGGTAGAAGTCCTGTCTGGTATATACCCTCTTTCCCTTATCTCGGATCTGTAGGTCTTTGACCATCTTCGTCAATATTTGAACTGAGTCTTCCGCCGGGACTCCATCTTTAGGCTTGTTGACTGATTCAGGTTCCTCTGCCACCTTCTTGACTTGTCGCAGATGTTTCGGGACGAACACAAACTGTTCTTCCTCGGAATCCTCATCTTCTGACTCTGTACCTTCAGAGGTGCTGTCTTGCTGAACCTTCTTCTTGCCGATCCTGACATGCTTCTTCACTGGCTTCTTTTTGACCTTGTTTTTAAAGGATGTTTTCTTCGAACCTGCCCCAGCTTGTTCGGACATCATTTTTGCCATCATCTTTTGAAAGATTTTATACATCGCTGGGTCGACGTCATCCTCATCTGAATCATGTTTTCGGGAAAATCTGGAAGAGTTCATCTCTTCCACTTCGCTGTTATCGCCCTGCTGAGCTGCCCTTCTTTTTGCTCTTGTTTGAACCATGATGTTTTCTGACGAATAAATGAAAGGTTCAGATCAAAGAAATTTTGAAAGGAAAAGAGATAATGAAAGAGAATTTCTTGATAAAAAGGATTTTATATGAAGAAGATGGAATATACGAGGAAGAGTATTTCTGAAAATGACAAGACTTTGAATATTTTTGAAAAATTGCAGGCAGGATCAGAAGAATTTAAATAAGTCAGAAGAAGAAGAATACGCCTGGACTTTTGAGAGATAAGGGAAAGAATTTAAAAGAATGTCCAGGTTTTAAGAAATTTATGAGAGAATAAAAAAATAAGAAACATACCATCCTGGATTTTGAGAAAATAAAAGAATTTTTATGAAATAAATATCCAGGGTTTTGAAAGATAAGAATTTTCAAGATAATATCTATAAAAGAATCAATTTATACAAGCAATGATGCACAAAATAGCACTCCCTAGAAGCTGACTCTAAATGCAAATTTTGAAAGGCTCGTAGGACCTTAATCCTAACTCTAAGGTTTATATCATTTGATTTCCATCAAGGTATGCCGATATACTCAAGTCGAAGCTCAAGTACGTGGCATATAAGATATCTCTCCGGTTCTAAGGTAAAGGCTTCCCAACATTCTTGAGCACCTACCGATATACCTTGGACTATGGCCCTTAGGTACGTGGTAGGGGGGCGCGAACCCAAATAAGTGGTCCAGTTGTGAGGCTCTCTCCCGAACTATGGTTCAGTGAGACAGCCCAGCAACGTGAAGACCGGGACAATATAGGTAGGGATGTTTTCAAAAACATGATCAACATGCAATAAAATCAGAAGGCTCTAATGCAAGTCCTAAGGAGATAGACTTAAATAAAGAGAAGCATACACTTGCATACATTGTTTTTGCATTCAATCCCTAGAATTGAGGAGAGTTGTATTTAAGACCTAAATCTAATGTGAACATGGATAATCTCCTCAATATGGTCCTACCAAACCATACTTGGATCCTATATGCAATAATGTCAGCTTTAGGACAGAGTCTAGGCTCCTAAGGTTTGCATGGAAAATATAGCTGACATATGAAGAATAAAGACTTAGATAATATCGAAGCAAAAGAAAAGGCATAGATTCAACCGGACGAAGACGAGTCCCATCACGGTCGCTAAAACTGTGATCATCGCAAAATTTTTCCTCTCTTTATGGTTTCTCTCGCTTCCTTCTCTTTTCCTTTTCTAACCTCTATTCTCCTCCTTTTTGAAGGGAGAAGGATAAAAGAAAGAAAAGAGAAAGAGAGAAGAGAAAAGAAAGAAAGAAAGAGAGAGAAGAGGAACTATTTTGCGGCTTTTCACTTGACCTTTATTTGAAAAATATTTAGAAAATAACTCGCCTCCGTTTTGAAAATTTGCGGGAAAAATGGAGAGACGGGATTCGCTCGTTGGTACGAGGTTCGACCGTTCTTGGCGCCTTTACCAGGGGTAATCGAACCAAGGATCGAATCTATGCCTTTTGCTTTGCCTAAATATAACCTAAGAATTTATTTTAAAGATCTAAATGCACAAAGAATCATGTTTGTGCGATGCAAGGATGAATGCTTTTTCGAAAATTGATTTAGAAATTTCCAAGTATTCTGAGATGAACTTGGTAAAGGAGTGAAGAAATGTTTGAATTTAACTTAGAACTTGAGATAGATAAGAGAAGTTCTAAGCTTTTGAAGTAAATCGGGATTTTGGAAAAATAAATAAGAAAGAAATGATTTGAAGCTTTGAAATGAAAGGAAATGAAGTTTCAAGGTCAAAATCTACTTTGAATTTGGATTTTTAAATTTAGAAAAGGAAATTATTTGAGATGGAATTGAATTTGGATTTAGAAGTTTGAAATTTGGAATGGATCTGAGAAATCCGAATGGTATATTAAGAATGGATTTAGATTAGATCCGACAATGGAATTGAAATCTAGAATTTGGAATTGGATTTTGGATCCTAAACGGAATAAGATCCGAGATTTGGAGTCCAAGATGGACTTGAGTTCTGGGTCCTAGAATGGGTTCGGATCTAAAGTCTAAGATCCAAAATGTAGAATTGGGTTCTGGATCCTAGAATGGATTCGTATCTGAAGTCTAAGATCCAAAGTAGAGTTGGACTCTAGATCCTAAGACGGATTTGGATCTGGAGTCTGAAATCCAATGTAGAGTTGGATTCTGGATCCTAGAATGGATTCGGATCTGAAGTCTAAGATCCAAAGTAGAGTTGGACTCTGGATCCTAAGATGGATTTGGATATGGAGTCTGAGATCCAATGTAGAGTTGGATTCTGGATCCTAAGATGGATTCGGATCTAAAGTCTGAGATCCAATGGGGAAGTTGAGTTCTGGATCCTAAAATAGATTTGGATCTGAAGTCTGAGATCCAAAAAATAGAATTTATTTTTTAGAAAACTGGATCCTAAGATGGATTTGGAATTGTTCAATTAAGAACTTCCAAGTTTTGAATCGAACTTGAAAAATGAAATTTAAAATTTGAATCTTGAATATACAAATGAAT
This sequence comes from Nuphar pumila, assembly GCF_984573655.1. Classification (NCBI taxonomy): domain Eukaryota; kingdom Viridiplantae; phylum Streptophyta; class Magnoliopsida; order Nymphaeales; family Nymphaeaceae; genus Nuphar; species Nuphar pumila. The sequence goes on along the minus strand of NC_143257.1, from coordinate 48,085,251 downwards.
TTCAAAGTCAAATTAGACCTTGAATTTTTGAAGTTTGAATTTGAAATTTAGAAGATGAAGGGAATCTCAAAGTTAAATTGAACTTCGGATTTGATTTAGAGTATTTGAATATAAATGAATTTGGAATTTCAAAGTCAAATTGAACTTTGAAATCTGATTTGAATTTTGAATATAAAATGGATTTGAAATCTCAAAGTTAGATTGAACTTTGAGATTTAAAAATGAAGTAGAATTTTGAAAATTGAAACAATGAATTGGATTTGATAAGAATTGAAGATAGATTTGAAGAAAGTATTTACATTAATTGGAGTTTTTGAAGAGGAAATTTCGAAAATATGATGCAATTCTATCCTAAATGATGAATGAATTTAAATTTTTTTTGAAATTGGATTTTGAAAAGCTATTCCATTCTTTAAATGAATTTAAAATAAGATTGAATATATAATACATCCTTGACTATGGTCATTGAATGTATTATATAATAATACATATTTAAATTCAAAAGAAGAATAAAATACATTTGGTGCTTTTATAGAATTTAAAATGAAATTAACTCTCAATATACCCTGACTATGGCCATTGGTATATATTTTGAGTTAATTTTAAGTTAAATTCTGATAAAAGAAGAAAATATTTAAGGAAAATATGATGAATTTTGAAAATGGATCCAATGTGGATCCAGTATTATTTCGTAAAAGATAAAAATCCTAAGTCTTGTTTACATCCCGACTATGGTCGTTGATGTAAATCATCAACTTAGGATTGATTTACCTCTTACGAAATGGTGCACGTGCCATTCGTGTTTCACCATTGTGAGAATTTTGAGAAATAAAGGCCAAAAAAATGTATGAAAACAAACAATTCATGATATTTACAATGCTCATTCGTTCTATCTAAAACAGGAATGTAAATTCTCATTCGATCCTAACTTATTACAACATGCAAAATTGAGTTTACAACTCTAAGTAATGATATTTTCCACATATGCCCTGCAAAACACTTGGTTAGTGTGAACATAGAAAAGAATTTCTCATATCATATGGATTTCACAGGTGAAATCCAGATATTTATGATGAAAAGATAAGAAGAAATGATATATATATGCCTATGTATATATGCACATATATATATATATATAGGTGTGTATACATATGTATATATATACATATATGACATATACAATATCTTATGAAATAAGAAAGATGAGAATTGAATATATACTCATACTATGTTGTTGAATTGAACTGTTCCAGCTTATTGATACTTTGAATAGACTACAACACAGCTTTTCCAAAAACATGTCTTGAGCTGATTTTATGACAGGATCGACCTCAACAGATGAAACAACAAACTGCCATTAGCTTATCGCAATAAGGTAAATTAATAAATTTTAGTAATGAACCGATTTGCTGCAAATCTATCTCTATGACTGGATTTCTGCAATTGGTAACATTTATGAATAGGTCTCAATAGCATCAGCGAATCCATCTTAACAGTATTAACAAGTTGACTTTAATCAGCACATCCAGGTGCTTTTGCAGTGACATAGGAGATGAATGGCAAGGGTACTGAGCACAGTGAAATGGGCCTGGGGGTGTGAGGTTTTGCTAAATTCTTGGAGACTAAGACCCAACCGAGCATTCATCTTCTTGCTTCTCCTGCGTTGATGATGTCCATGAACTAAAAAGGCACCTGCAACAGATTCTGCATCAATGGCTCACTAAACCTCTATGATTTGAGGCATATTTGATTCTCCCAGTCACTAAATGAACTGGTGTGATTTTGCTGAGAGTCTAGGACTTAAGTCAAGGTTGAAAGCATTCTTGGGTCGAGCTATTCAAACTGACCTAGTAGAGGAGATAAGTGAAATGGCTTCAGACTATAAAGAATGTGTAAGATTTTAATCCCCATACCCTACTGTCACTATGGTTTGGTTTCAGCAGCAACAGGGGTTGCTTGCTATAATGAAATTCAATTCCACACCTTTTCTTGAAATAATCTATACAGGAACTATGAATTGATAGCTTAAAATCACATGAATTTTTAAACAAACTATCAACAGTTGTGTCATGCATCACATTAGTAACATAATGAATCCTACCAGTATGGAGGACTAAAGTCACCATATTCTTAAGACCAAGAAAGCAACTGAAAGTAGTGGCCAAATGAATGTTTCCTGGCTTTGTGTGATTACTATATGGGAATTACTCATGGCTGGCGACTGATTAATCTTCAGCATTTCAAATGTTGAGAAACAGATGTCCATAGCCTTCCACTCAAAGGCTGGTGGCAGATGGTATTGTGGAATGTCATACGTGAATGGGATTAATAATGCTGTGGCGGGAAGGTGCAGTATAATGAATGAAAGTAGTTAGAATGGGGGTGCTTCTAGTAATCGTGTGAGTGAATAGTGACCCAGAGAATAGTGGAAATATAACAGTGAATCAACAGGCACTATGGAGTGCAAGCGTGTGGCGAGTGCACAGGGCACGCAATAGTACTGTAAAAGCGCTGTATAGTAGGTAATACATTGAAGAAGATATGATGATTATGAAATTTCATGTGGTAATGGAGAATATAGCTAAAAAAGAAAATTCCATAACAGTGTATCTGTATTCTTGTTTTCATGATACACACCTGCTATACAAAAGTTTGAGCAGGTTATATTTAGGAAACAACAAAACAATGTCATTGCGAAAATTGAACTAACTACTCTACAGGAAACGGGAGGCTGGACATAATGCATAGGCACAGGAAGAAAAAAAAGAATCAGTAATATATATATATATATATCTGTGTGTGTGTATATATAGGTATACATATATTAATAGCTAAAAAAAAAATTATTTACCTACCTATTGAATTGGCCTTTACTTGATCTCATATTACTGGTTTACAGAAGTTGTAAATCCAATTGAACTTACAGATGCAGGTAGTGCTAGAGCAACTCGTTATGGATCAAAATGGCTCTGCTTGGTCAATGATGAAGCTCGTTGGGACCGGCCACCAGGGGATGACTTGATCGAAGAACTCTGAATTATATCCAGACTCTGCTTTGCTGAATGTTATCGAATGGAAGATTGCCAACGATTCCTTTCCTCTGCCTAATTTGAGTTTTCCCTGCTACCATCCTCAAAATTCAATGTTCTGACTCAATAGACATAAAGCATATGAGAATAAAAAAAAAAAAAGATGGATAAGAATAAAAGAGAAAGCACAAACCTACAGCGTAAGGGATTTTACAATAGCATATCTCAAACTGGATGCTAAAAACAAAAAAATAAAAAGGGAAAAGAGTGATTTTATGAGTAATACATCCATCGAGAGTTAAAATGCACGTGATCCGGATCTAACCTTGGTGATTATGAGACAGAAAGGAAATTAACCCGTGACTTTGTGTAATGAGATCGATCCTTTCTCAAACAATCAATCAGAAGACCAGAAGGTAAGCAGAAGAAGAAGAAGAAGAAGAAGAATTAGGGAAGAGAAGAGAGACTTCTGTTGTTGCGGAATTGATCTCCTTCTGGTCACTGGGGCGTTACCCGAAGAAGAGATGAAAAGAACGCAGTGGGGAAGGAGGAGCGTGCTCCTGAAGGAGAAGAGGTTGTGGAGGGGCAGAAGACGATGTAGAGAGGAAAGAGATAGTGCAATGGGGAAGGGTGATCACGGATCCGTGAAGGAGAAGAGGGGTGCTGGGGTAGAAGACGGGTGCCTTGAGGAGAGACCTGCGTGGTCTTTTTAAAGGGAGGGAAGGATCGAGAGGGTCGTTTGTTGAAGATGAGCGACTGAAGGAGGAGGGTGCCGTTAGGCATCGATGGCGAAGGATGGTCGCACATGGAGGTTTTTGCCATCGAGCGTTTGGGCGAGAGAGGGAGATGAGGGAATGGAGAGAGGGCGGTTGAGGGTTTCGGCCTTCTTTTCCTTACAAAAAACCCTAAACAACGATTTTGTAGAGGACCCCCCTCTGATTTTCGGGTATTTACAAAGAGGGGGCTCCCGAGGCTTTTAGCAAAAAAAATTGATTTTTTTTTAAGAGATTAAACCCATTCGTTTTCCTTGAAATTTTTCCATTTTTTTGGTTTTTGTTTTATTTTTCTATTTTTTTTGTAAAAAATCCTAAGATTTACGAGAAATAAAGATTTTAAAACTGATTTTTTGTAGTTTTGCAAAAATATTTACAAAATAGAGTCTTTTGAGAATTCGGGTTCTTATTTTTGATTTTTTTCTCAAAGAGGGGGATCGGATCCAATTTGGATCAAAATTGGGTCAGAGCTAAGACTTTGGGTCCGAATTCTAACGAATCCAAGGGATGAATGAAATTTTTGGTTAAAAATTTACCCGATTATTCAGAGGGCGGAGGTGAGGGGCAAAAAGGTCATTTTTGGATTTTTGGAAAATTTGGGGTGTTCACAGTTCTTTTACTACCTAGGATACTTTCACTGTCTTACTGCCAAAAGAATGACTTTTGAGATTGTGCCATAGCTAATGGTCAATATCAATTTGCTCATGGCTTTTCAACATCATTGAATTTTTGCTTTGCCGGTCATATCGAAGATCTTTCTTCATCCTCTTGGTTGACCAATAGAAATGCTTGAATTTAGTTCTTATTTCGTAAAAGTCTTGTCCTCTTGAAAATAATACTGAAGGTAGTTTGAGGTAATTCTTTATACGATGAAAGCCTTGAGATCAACAATGACTTTTGATAGCAAATTGGCAAAATATTCTTGAAATCCTTGATGAATGTAATTGCTTGATATCGATCGACACGTCCGTGACAAAATTCTCCTCTCTTTTTCTCCAAAAAGAGAGACTCAAGCTTAGCTCTTACCTGAATGGGAAGTTGAAAATACTCCTCTCTTCCCGAAAGAGGAGGTGTTTGCAAAACAAAACTTTTGAAGAGAAATTAAGTTTTCGTCAAAACTCCCTATCTTTAGGCTTCTCTTATGGAAAGGTGGCCGAAAAACAAAGTTGAGAAAGTATCACAGAGAAACGAGTCCATCACACTCTCCCTATAAAGGGTGTTCTCTGTGAAGGGGTTGACCAAAGATGAGAAAAAAATGGGGGCTACAAAAAGAAACGAGCTTCCGTCGAAGCGCTCCCTGGAAAAAAGGTTTTTTTGTGTAAAGTTGGTTGTTGTTTTGCAAACTGTTCGCGAAGAAAATGAGTCCCTTCAAACTCTCCCTTGAAGAGGGTTTCTTGCGAATGAAAGATGGTTGCGTGCGAAAGGAACAAGCTCCCTCGAACTCTCCCAAAAGGGGGTCCTTCGCAAGGAGAACTTTGGCCCAATATGAGCATTGGATCAATAGGTGAAATTCGAGTTGGAACTTGAGAATTCAAAAATAAGAATATACAAAAAGTAAAAAGCCTGAGTCGGAACCCGTTTTTTCAGAATAAAAAGAGAAAATTGAGTTTTTGGAACTCGAATTTTCAAAGGAATGATCGGTTCCAACATGAGCGTTGAATCCGATAGAAAGTTCGAGTCAGAATTCGAGACTTCCAAAAATAAGAATATACAAAAGCGAAAACGCGAGTCGGAACCCAGTTTTTCAAAATAAAAGAATGAATGAGAATCAAGTTTGAAAGCTCGAATTCTCGACGTAGCAATTGGTTCCAACGCGAGCATTAGATCCAAAAGGAAGTCTGAGTCGGAACCCAGAACTTCAGAAATAAGAATATACAAAAGGGAAAATCCGAGTCGGAACCTAGTTTTTCAAAATAAAAGAATAAGGGAAAATCCGAGTCGGAACCCGGTTTTTTAAAATAAAAGAATGAATGATAATCGAGTTTGAGAACTCGAATTCTCGACGTAGCAATTGGTTCGAATGCGAGCATTGGATTCAAAAGGAAGTCCGAGTCGGAACCCGGAACTTCGGAAATAAGAATATACAAAAGGGAAAATTTGAGTCGGAACCCGATTTTTCAAAATAAAAGAATGAATGAGAATCGAGTTTTGAGAACTCGAATTCTCGACGTAGCAATTGGTTCCAACGCAAGCATTGGTTCCAAAAGGAAGTCCGAGTCAAAACCCGAAACTTCAGAAATAAAAATATACAAAAGGGAAAAATCCGAGTCAGAACCCGATTTTCCAAAATAAAAGAATGAGGGAAAATTCGAGTCGGAACCCTGTTTTTTCAAAATAAAAAAATGAATGAGAATCAAGTTTGAGAACTCGAATTCTCGACGTAGCAATTGGTTCCAACGTGAGCATTGGATCCAAAAGGAACTCCCAGTCGGAACCTGGAACTTCAGAAATAAGAATATACAAAAGGGAAAAATCCGAGTCGGAACCCGATTTTTCAAAATAAAAGAATGAGGGAAAATCTGAGTCGGAACCCGGTTTTTTCAAAATAAAAGAATGAATGAGAATCGAGTTTGAGAACTCGAATTCTCGACGTAGCAATTGGTTCCAACGCGAGCATTGGATCCAAAAGGAAGTCCGAGTCAGAACCTAGAACTTAAGAAATAAGAATATACAAAAGGGAAAATTCGAGTCGGAACCCGGTTTTTCAAAATAAAAGAATGAATGAGAATCGAGTTTTGAGAACTCGAATTCTCGATGTAGGAATTGGTTCCAACGCGAGCATTGAATGCAAAAGAAAGTCCAAGGCGGAACCCAGAACTTCAGAAATAAGAATATACAAAAGGGAAAAATCTGAGTCGGAACCCGATTTTGTAAAATAAAAGAATGAGGGAAAATTCGAGTCAAAACCCGGATTTTCAAAATAAAAGAATGAATGCGAATCGAGTTTGAGAACTCGAATTATCAACATAGCAATTGGTTCCAACGCGAGCATTGGATCCAAAAGGAAGTCCGAGTCGGAACCCAAAACTTCAGAAATAAGAATATACAAAGGGGAAAATCTGAGTCGGAACCTGGTTTTTCAAAATAAAAATAAAAATAAAAAATAAAATGAAAACAAAATCTGAGTCGGAACTCAGGTGGAAAGGGAATAATCCTTACCCAAGAGTCAGAATTTTTAGAAGGATTGACAAAAGGCATGAATAGATTCCGACGATGAGGATGAGAAACTTATTCAAGATCCTCGGCCCAAGATGGCCTGAGATTTGAATTTTATTTAGGATTGTTTCCAGGATTATCCCTGATCCTGAAGAGAATTTGACAAAATCAGAAAAGATTGATAGAGATTTGATAAAGAATAAAAGGAATTGATGAAAGGGAAGAATCGATAAAGTTAGTGAGATTAACAATAAAAAGGATTAGTAGAAATTTGAGGGAAAATTGATGATAAAAGAATTTAGGATCATCCCCTGTCTTGAAAGAAAATAAAGGGCCTCGCGGGACGAGGTTCAGGTTTATCCCTTAACCTGAAAGGGAAAAAGAATACAGGATACCTCATTGAAACGAGGCATCAGGTTTATCCCTTATCCTGAAAGGGTTTGTAAAGATTGATAAAATTTTAGTGAAATTGATAAAAACTTGATAAAAATTGATAAAATTGATAATAAACTGTTGAAAATTCAATTAAATTATAATTAATAAGAAAAAATAATATTAATTAAAGAATTAATAAGGTTTTTAGAAAAAGTTTGTCTTATCCTGCCTGCATATGATGAAGGAAAACAAGTATAGATCAAAATAAAGTGCCCCAGTATCAGAAAGAAGAATGTGAGAATTTATAGAAGATCATTTTATTGAAAGACTCTTTGAAGAGTACAAAAGGCTAGAATGAACATTTTAAGCATAAAACTTCTTCAGATGTAGAGCATTGATAAGATCTGGCAGTTCCACCCCATCTGCATTGATCAGACGATAGGAATTGCGAGGCAGTGCTTCATTAACCACATAAGGGCCTTCCCAATTGGGTGACCACTTGCCCCGTGGCCAATGCTTGAGATGAGTTGTTGATCTGAGTACAAGATCCTTAACTCAGAATCTTCTCTCAATAACTGATTTGGCATAGTGTCGAGATATCCTCTGACGATAGGCGTGAGCGTGCTCTGCTGCCTTGAGTCTTTTCTCATCTAATAGATCAAGTTGTACCAATCTCTGCTGCTGATACTGATCAAGTGGAAGTTCAATGAGTGATGCGAACTTGAGTGTGGGCTTCTGAACGTGAAGAGGTAATACTGCTTTCGTTCCATAAATAAGCTCCGAAGACGTAGCATTGGTTGGGGTCTGAATGGTGGTTCGGTATGCCCAGAGTGCATCATGCATCTTCTCGTGCCAATCACAGCCTGTTTCCATAGTTTTTTCCAGAATGCGGATCAAAATCTTGTTGGTGGCCTCTGCCTGGCCATTCCCTTGGGGATAATAGGGAGCCTAGAAGTGATGATGAATCCTGAACTTTGAGCAAAAGGTCTTCATCCTCTCATTCTTGAAGTGACTGCCATTGTTTGACACAATATCATGTGGGATGCCGAAGCGGCAAAGAAGATTCTTATGAATAAAAGAAACCACATGTCGGCCTTCTACCGTTCGCGGAGTCACGACTTCGACCCACTTGGTGAAGTATTCTGTAGCTGCGAGGAAATATCGGTGGCCATTAGAAGCTGAAGGAGTGATTGGACCCACCACGTCGAAGGCCCACATCGAAAAAGGCCAAGGAGAAACCACAAATTGCAAATATGCGGCTGGTGCATGGATGGAAGGTGCGTGTATTTGACATTTTACGCACTTCTTTACAAAATGATGGCAATCCTGCTGCATGGTTTTTCAGTAATACCCTGCTCGGATAATCTGTTTGACGAGTGTTTGGTAGCTGACGTGACCACCACAAATTCCCTCGTGTGCCTCTTGGACAACTTTATTACCCATTCAGGATAAGGGATAATCCTGAAAACCTAGCAATCATTCCTATCATAATTCCCAAATATTTTTAAAAGCATCGGTCCCTTTCAAAATTTCAAAGACTCAATTTAAAAATAAAATATATTTTCAAAACCCAGTGCTCAAACTGGTATATTTTCAAAATCCAATGATTGCACATTTTCAAAACCAGTATTCATACTGGTATTCTTTCAAAATTGAGCATTTGTGTTAATGTCTCACTGGTTGGCCGTGTCAGTTGACCTCTTGGGTTCAGTTTTCATACTAATCATTCATCAAAATTCAAAAGTTTCAATTACCAATTTCGGCCTTCGGGCCATCCAATTTCCAATTGCGACCTTCGGGTCAATCAATTTCCAATTTCAAATTTCAATTTTCAGGTTTCAAATTTCAAATTTCAAATTTCCAATTTTCAATTTCAAATTCCAAATTCCAGATTTCCAATTTCCAATTTCCAATTTCCAATTTCCAATTTCCAATTTCCAATTTCCAATTTCCAATTTCCAATTTCCAATTTCCAATTTCCAATTTCCAATTTCCAATTTCAAATTCCAAATTCCAGATTTCTAATTTCCAATTTCCAATTTTCAATTTCCAATTTCCAATTTCCAATTTCCAATTTCCAATTTCCAATTTCCAATTTCCAATTTCCAATTTCCAATTTCCAATTTCCAATTTCCAATTTCCAATTTCCAATTTCCACCTTTTGGTCACTCAATACCAATTTCAAACATTTCTCTTGCGAGAGACCCTTTTTACAGGGAGAGTTCGAGGGAGCTCGTTCTTTTCGCATGCTATCCTTTGTTCACCTAGCTCCTTTTCAGGGAGAGTTTGAAGGGACTCGTGTCTTTGTGAACCGTTTGCAAAACAAAATTCCAATTTCATACAAGGAACCCTTAGTTCAGGGAGAGTTTCGACGAAAGTTTGCTTTCCTTGTGACCACAATTTCATACTAGGCCATTTCATCATAAAGGACCATCTTTTCAAGGAGAGTGTGATGGACTCATTTCTTCATGACCAATTCATCAACCTCACCATTACAGGCCCACTTTCCATAAGAGAAGCCTAATGTTAGGAAGTTTTGACAAAATCTTAGTTTCTCTTCGAAAGTTCGTTTTGCAAACACCTCCTCTTCAGGGAAGAGAGGAGTAATTTCTATTTCCAAATTCTGAATCTTCTCCTTTGGGGAAAGGAGAATAAATTTTTTGTCAGGGATGCGTTGCATTGTGCTTTAAATGCCCGCTCTCAGAAAGAATTTCAAGAAAATTTTGTCAATTTGTCATTAAATATTTGTTGATTTCAAAATCTTTATTGCGCAAAATCTTTACCTCAGAATACCTTCAGTATTACTTCTGAAAGGACAAAGCTTTCGTGAAAAAAAGATTCGAAATTCAGAATCTTTTCATTGGCCAACCAAAAGGATGAAGAATAAATCCTTGATATGGCCAGCAAAGAAAATTCAATGTTGTTGCAAAGCCATAAGTGATCGACATTGATCGCAGTCAATGGCACATTTTTAAAGATCATTCTTGGAAAATAAAGCAGTCGAAATATCCTAGATGATACAAAAAAATTCATACAATTTTTATATCTCCTCAATCACCTAAGCTGCAATTAAATATCTGCAAAAGAGATCTCTCAATTGTCGTCAAGATGAAGGCAAATTAGGCGAGTAGACCCCCGGGGCCAAAGAAGATTTGAATCATCTCCAAGATGACAGAGTTTGTGACGGATCCTTCCAGAGAAAGTTCAAAGCACCGTCAAGATGAAGGCGACTGCGATGAGCCTCCCGACAAATCCTAAAGGATATTTAATTTTTGCTATCATCAAAAGATTTCCAACCAAAGAGCCAATAACCGTCAATATAATACCTGAGAGAAAAGAAGGATGAGAACATCTCTGAGATAAAGGAGTTTGTGACGTACCCTTCCAAAAAAAAAGAGAGAGAGAGAGAAAAGTCAGGACATCTCCAAAATGAAGGATGATGTAATAAATTTCCCAAAAACTCAAGAGAGCTCTAATTCTGCTAATAAAAAAAAAGTGGGCAGAAAGATCATCTTGAGAAAAGAATCCCTGGATATCAGACTACTGAATCTGCCAAAGAATCTTCTTTAAATTTTGTGAAATTTTATTATCAATATTCTTTCACCAATTGCTTTCACAATATCTATAATACTCTCTTTTCTGTCCATATCAGGGAAATTGATAGCTTCCTTGAAAGAAAGTCAATTGCAAGCAATTTGAATTCGAATCTTGATTCTATAAAGTCAAGCCCAGTCGGAGGTAATACTTCAGGTAAAAAAAAGGAAATATTTTCAAAACAATGTGCATCACTTTCAATTATTTTGATTCAACAACAATTTTCAACATTTTGACAATATTTTCTAGCTATCCTGGTGTAAAGCGAGAGCTTGAGGTTCACCTTTGGCGCATCCAGACATCACTTGTTATCTCTTTTAAGACTTGATAACGAGAGTTTTCAAGATTCCTTCTTTTCTTTGGTATAATCTGAGCGCCTGAGCTCTCAGATTTGCACACTTCCCTGTGTCCCCACTGTCCCACCATAGACAGTCCAATTTTGGCTTGAGGTTAAGCCACCAATCATTTTCTCGCAAAAGGTCACCAATTTCAAAAGTTATTTAGTCTCAGCAATGAGGCGCCCCAAATCAAACCCCTTTTCAAGCTTTAGGGATCCCATTTTCCTTCCTTTTGCAAAACCCCTATCAGATTTATTGTGCAAAATCCAAAGGTTCCATCACGGTCTCTTCTTTCGAGGATTCTGTTCATTTCTGCCCAATCAGGTTAAGGGTATAAACCTGAGCCTCATTTGATGAGGTATTTTGTTTTCGCCCAATCAGTTTAAGGGTATAAACCTGGGCCTTATTTGATGAGGTATTTCATTCCCCGATCAGGTCAAGGGGTTAAACCTGAGCCTCATTTGATGAGGTATTTCATTTCCCGTCCCATCTAGGTTAAGGGCTAAGACTGAGCCTCATTTCGATGAGGTGAATTTTCTTCTTTATTCTCCATTCTATATCTACCACCATCAACTGAACTAATTCTTTCATACCTGATCAGATTCTCCTAACTGAGGCATTTTTTGTATATAGCCCAAATTCAGTGTGTTTTCTTTGCCACTAAGCTCGGCCTTACACCGGCTTAGTAGCAAAGAGGGGCATTTGTAAACACCCTAAATTTTCACACTTATCAAGTGCTTACATTTCATGTGTCATTGCATATCATAGCATGCATTCGGCATACCATTTCATTGCATTGCATAGCATTGCAGTTCATTACATCTCATTTTCGAGATCCAGCACTACTGTTTTCAAAATATTTAATCCAGATTCAAGTTTAAAACTTTTCTTTCAAAATCAATTTTAAAACCTGGGTTTTTAATCAACATTCTGTCATTTGCCAAGCCCCAGGACCTTATATGTTGAAATATTTTCTCACAAAACAATCTGGATTCGTTTTAAACTCAATTTTCAACTGATTTCAATTCTCAAATGAGACCTATTTATGTGTTGTCGCTTCTGGATTCCTTCATTTATCAAATTTCTCAAAAATTTCAGAGTCTTAGTTGGATCAGGACTCTATCTTTTTATCTTTTTAAAACATTTTCAAAACTCCATTCTGATTTTAAACTAGTTATGGTCATATCCCTTGTTAGTTTCCTCTGTTTTGGCAAAAATCTTAGAGTCCTAGTTCGATCAGGACTCTTTTTCTAGAGTCTAGTCGGATCAAAAATTTACTTTTTACTACCTGTTTTAGAGAAAACCTTTCAAAATCTTCCGTTTTGGCCAAAATCCCAGAGTCCTAGTTGGATTAGGACTCTTCTTCAAGAATCTCAGTCGGATTAGGACTCTTCTCTAGAGTTTCAATCGAATTAAGACTTTGTCTTTTGTCACTATTTTTACCTGTTTTAAACCCATTCTTTCAAAATGAGTCAAAAACTCAGAGTTTCAGTCACAACAGGACTCTATTCAGAGAGTCCAAGTTGGATCAGGACTCTGATCCTGATTTCAATTTTGAGAGAATCTTTCAAAAATCTTTCCATCTATCAAAACTATTACACTTTTATCAAAGAATTTCAAAATTCTGGGATTTTATTCCAGAGTCCTGATGGAATCAGGACTCTGCCCCAGAGTTCTGATCGAATCAGGACTCTATCCAAAATTGATTTTCATACTTCATTTTCACTGGTTTTCAAAAGCTTTGCCCAAATTTCATCATTTTCTTATCAGAAAACCAAAATTCTTAGAGTTCTGATCGAATCAGAACTCTTTCTTAGAGTCCTAATCAGATCAGGACTCTGAACCAAAACTTCAGTATTATCCTGTTTTAACTGTTTTTCAAAATTCTCTCATTTGTTTTCTCAGAAAATCCAAAAATCTAAAAGTCCTAGTTTAATTAGAACTCTGCCCTCTGAGTCTCAGTTGAATCAGAACTCTGGTTTATTTCAATATTTGTTATTGTTTTCACAAGTTTTTTCATTTGTTTTTCAGAAAAATACCAAAAAGAAAAAAATCTAGAGTTTAAGTCCGATCAGGACTCTGTCCCAGAGTCCTAATCCAGTCTGGAGTTTGTTTTGAAGTCTATTTTTATTTCCATTGTAGTTCCTTTCTATTTGTTTTCAAAAATTAGGTCATTTTGTAGAGTCTAGTTAATCCAGGACTCTATTTCAGAGCTTTGATTGAGTAAAGAGTCTAACCCTGACTGTATTTTCTGACTCGTTTCACCATTTTTGATAAAATCTTTTCAAAAACTCCTTCACATGGCTTTTAAAATCCAAAATCTCAGTGTCCTAAAATTTCAGGACTCTAACTTGGACTTCCAGTTCGCTTGAGACTCTATTACCAAAAATTCATAACTTCAATTGTTGATTTTAACCCCTTTTCAAAGTTATTTTCAAGGTTTATTTCAAATTTTTCAAAACCTGATGTGGGCCCACTCAGTTGGTGCCATATTCAGAGGAGTTCTAACCCAGTTGAAACCCTGTGCCATTTTAAAACTTTTAATTCCAAGTTTACTTTTGAAAATTCTTTCAATTTCAAGTTTTAAAATTGTTTTTGAAAATTCAAGTGGGGCCCACTCAAGGTGGTGCCACATTTGTAAAAGTCAGGGTTAGAGTAGGATTAGTCAATGTCCTACCTAGGTTAGATGTCTAGGTGAGTCAAAATTTAATTTTAAAAACCCCTATTTTCACTCTAGTTTTTAACTTTGATTTTAAAGTTTTAAAATTTAGGTTTTTTTTGGAAACACCCAAATGGCGCCACATTTGGGGTTTTTAGGTCAATTAGAGGTCTAATTAGGAGTCTTAGGGGCTTAATTAGGAAGGTCAAGAGTCAAATTTAATTAGGAAAAATCTCCCCCCACTAATTGTTTGAGATAGGTTTTTAAAAGCGACAAAATTGAAATTAATTAGCCTTTTTTTTAACCTAATTCTTTTTCTATTTAAAGAGGCTAGAGGGGAGGTCGACCCCTAAGGCTTTCCTAGCAATTTCTTAGACCTTCTCTCTCCTCCCATCTGCTCCCTCCATTGCTGCACCATCCAAGGTAGGATTTTTTAGTGGTTTTTGATAGTTTTTATTATTTTTTTATGATTTTTCAATGGATTTACCCATTGGCACCTCCCTTTTCATGGTTTAAACCATGGAATCACCATCAAGAACCTCAAGTTCAATCCAAAAAGATGTTATAAACCTATTCCATGCTGTTTTTCAGGATTCTAATCTGTTAGAATTGATGAAAGGTATGTTTTCTACGTTCTTAACCAAAGAAACGTGAGATTTACCCGTTAAATGGGTTAAATCCATGATTTCAAATGTAAATATTAATTTCAGCCATGGATTCCCTGTGTTTTATTTATTTTTTTACTTATTCATGTTTATTACATGTGTTCCAACATAGAAATTAATTTTGTTTTACTGTTTGGATATTATTTTATTTGTTCTCTTTGATTAATGCATGTTTTATTAAGTTTTATTCAATTTCTGTGTGTTTTAAGCTTAGATCAATAAAGAGCATATTATTTCGTATTGAACTACTCACTATAAATTTCTGATTTTTTTATATGTGATACACGGATATGTCAGTGAACTACTGTAAAAAATTCAGATGTTTTGGAATTCGGTAACCCTGTTAAAAAAATAAAAGATTAAACCGTGATTTTCAATCGTTTAGAATCGTTGTTGAAATTCATAGGTAAATTGCAGTTGTGGTATTTTTCTCATCTGATATTCGATTAGAGATCCTTAAGATGACATGGCTTTATATTGATGTGAACTATCTACTATGAAATTTTGATAATTTTTTGCCTCTGTTTGGTATTTTTCCCTTGTCAGAGAATCAGATTTAAAATTTAAAACGCGTTAGGGTTTACCAAAACCCTAATCTGACTTGTGATGATCATAGATCTCAAACCGTAGATCCAATTCAGGATCTGTAAAAAAAGAAGTTCATTATTTTTATGTCTACTATTTACTTATGAAATTTTAGAAATATTTTATTAAGTTGGCTATTTATTTTTATATTTTCACTCAGAAGTACTTGTTTTAAACAATTTTATATTCATTAAATTTTAGTCCGAATTGTCGGAAGGGTTTCTCCCTCATCAAAGATGATTTTTCCAATATGTAAAATGGGAATTTTCTGTTTTTTTATCTAGTTTACCTCTGTAAAATTTTAGAAATTTCTATGGTGATTTGGATCCTTATTCGGGTCTAACACTGAAACTGGTCTGTGACTATGGACAAAAATAACTTATTTTAGGGTTTTAATGAAATTTTTGAGTTGGAATAATGTCAAAAATATATTTTTATAATTCAAATCTAATTTTAGGTTTATAATAAGTGTATGTGACAATTTTTATGAATTTTGTTGATGCATGAATGAATTAAATTGCAAAACAGGGTACCTGCAGGATCCAGAAACACTGCAAAAATTATGATTTTCATGATATTTTATGATTTTTGTGTATAAGTTCATATTTTTAGGGTTTGTTCATATTTAGAGTCATATTAGGATGCTTCATGATTAATTTTGTGCTTATTTAACTTCATTTAAACCCTAAACCCAAAGTTTTTACCAAAATTTATTTTAGAAAACCCTGATTTCAAGGCCATAGTCTTGCTATCAGGGGCATTTTGGTCATTTGACCTCAATTTCGAAATTCTAAACCCTAGTTTTTATATTTTTAATAATTTCATATCATATTTGGTTTACTTTATCCTCATTTGAATTTCAAAACTTGCATTTTACAAAATATCTTTCTGAAAACCCTAGTTTCAAGGCCATAGTCTTGCTATCAGGGGTATTTTGGTCACTCTGACCCCAATTTTGAATTTTCAAATCTAATCTTTATTATTTGTTTAGTTTTATTTCATATTTCATTAAGTTTATATCAGGGAATCATGGAAAGAGGCTTATATCTAGCAAAATCCAACAATTTCCAAATATTGTTGGATAAATCTAGAAAAGCCAACATATCTTCACTAATCCATTTTTCTAGTTTTGCAGAGACATTGAAGACTTTATTTTCAGTAATTTAAATTCAATTAGTGATGTAAATTGTAATTAAATTTGGAATAAGAATTTCAATTTCTACTTAGATTAGGATTTGCATTGCATATAATTTTAAACTTTGATATATAACTGCTATGTATGCCAATTCATGCATATTCTTTACAAATTCACTATGGTCTGAATGGCACGTACACAAGATCTTATGGAGTTGACAAACTCGGTGGAATTCGTATTTATGGCCATAGTCAGAATACGAATGAGACCCAGATTTGTGATCTTTGTATTAGCCACATTCAGCCTACACTCTTAGGCTAACTTCAAAATGCACTGCATTTCTAAAAAATACAAAAGGATTTTCTCAATTCCTCAAAACCATGTCTTTCAAATCCATATTCATTCATTTCATTCAATTTGCAAACTCCAATTTCAATTCAGAGAAAATGATTTTCTCAAAATTTTCTAAGTCTTATTCAGAAATCGATTTTCTCAAAAACATTGAGTTTTCAAATGGTATTTCAAGTATTTTTCAAAGTTCAAAATTCGATTTTCCAAGTTATATACTCAATTTTAAAGATTGAATTCAGAGAAATCAAGTTTTTTCAAAGTTATTTCAAATTTCTCAGAATCGATTTTCATAAAACTTTAAGATTTCTTCAAAAATTGATTTTTACTTTCTCAGAAGCATTCTCTCAATCAGGATTCACGATTTTCAAAGGGCTTATTTTCCAAGAATTCTCTGAATATTTCCAATATTCAAAGCAAACATCATGTTTTCAAATCTCCATTTTCAGAAATTCATAGCACATGCCTGATTCTTTGTGCATTTAGGAAATAGAACACAATTTAGACAAGTTGAGCAAATCTAAGCACACAATTGATCCTTGGTTCGATTACTCCTGGTAAAGGCGCCATAAATGGTTGAACCTCGTACCGACAGGCGAGTCCCATTCTTTGGAATTATCCTGCATTTTAAAAACAGAGGTGAGTTATTTTCAAAAACTTTTTCAAAGGTCAGTTTGACTTACAAAAGTAAAATTTTGCGATGATAACAGGTTTGGAGATCGAGATGGGACCTGTCTTCACCTGATCAATTGTTTGCTTAACTTAGTTCAAATTGTCAAAATCGTATTCCATGGAATGTCAGCTTTTATTTCATGATATCATGTGAACCTAGGAGCCTAGACTTGAACCCAGCTGACATGGATTGTATATAGACTAGGCATGGTTTGGTAGGGCCATATTGAGGAGAATTATTCATGCTCACATAGACTTAGGTCTAATACAACACTCCTCAATCTAGGATTTGTATGAAAACAATGTTTGCTTCTTCGAAATTTTTAAAATCTCTATCTCTTTAGGTTTTAGAGCCTTCTGATTTTCTTGCATGTGATCATGTTTTCAAAAACCACCCCAGCTATCTTTACCCGGTCTTCACGTTGCTGGGCTTTCTTCCAGAACCATAGTTCGGGACAAAGCCTCACAACTAGGCCACCAATTTGGGTGAAAAACCCCCTGCCACGTACCATGGGCCATAGTCCAACGTATATCGGCAGGCGCTCAAGGATGTTGGAAAACTTGAACCTAGAACCAGTGAAATTGATTTTATGCCACGTACATCGGGCCTTGGCTCTAGTATATAGGCATAGCATGATTGAACACAGATGATATGAACCTTAGAGTTAGGATTAGGGTCCTACAACTATTTCAAAACTGGTGCATCTAGAGTCATCTTTTAGAGAATGTTGTATGTGCATACTTGATTGTATAGGATGTGATTGAATGTCAGTTTCTTTCATTATATTTTTCCATAAGTTTTTCTAAAAACATTGGACGATTTTCAAAAGTCCCCAATTTTTTCATATGTTTCCACATACTATCTAAAAATTCCTATTTTATTCAAACCTTGGACGATTTTTCCAAATTCTTCTCTATTTCCTTCAAAACTCTAGGTGATTTTCATCCTTCCTTTCTTCTGGATCTCGAATTTTCTGCTTTATTTTTATCCTGCCTGCAATTTTTCAAAATTCCTGTATTTTTCTGAGTCTTATTCCAAATTTTCCATGTTTTTCAGTCTGATGGCATTCAGTCAACTTGATTCAGACTTTCCTGAGGGTCATATCTCCTATGAGGTGCGACAAAGTCTTCCAGAACATCGAGTCCTCAGCACCGGATCCTTCCTTCCCCGGTGGTATTATTCATGTCTCAAGAACTTTTCTCGTATGTTTTCGAATCATTTGCACAATTGTGGATTGAAACTGGCATCCGTAGTGAGAAAGCAGACAGTTAACGGCAATTTGATCCACACACTGGCAAAACGGTGGAATCCGAGCACTAGTACCTTCTGGTTCCCATGGGGGGAAATGACTTTATTAATGGATGAATTCTCAGAGATTATGGGAATACCTGAACCAGCTGGTCATCCTAGAGATCCATTGGAGAAACAGTTTTTGATGAATGTCAAGGGTCTGGATCCCTTAGACGCTTTAGCTCGCATGACGGGACACAAGTCTTGGCCATTGATCAAGGAGAATGGAAATGAATATGTGAATCTGCTCGAAATCTACAGACAATATCGGGCGTTTGTGGAAGTCAGTTCCTTATCCCAACAGCTCGAAAAAGAATTTAGCATACGATGGTCTTATGTACTATAGGATTAGCTCTCTTTTCAGATGGACGGAATTACATGGATATCAAGATAGTTCAACTTATGCGAAGGTGGGGAAGTCGACATACCAGCCGCCTCTCCATAGCCATGGCCGCGCTCGATTTTCTATACCGAGGGTTGACCCATTTCGCACTTGGAGAATCAATTTTAGTCGAAGGGTGCACTTATGCATTGCAATCCTGGTTCCTTCGGCATGTGCCAACCTGGGCCAGTTCATTTAGATACAATGGTGAAAAGCTTCTTCCAGTTGCGTGATACCGATTTTTGATCGATAACCTTCAGAAGGAAGAAGTCGTGTGGGACTATTTTGATCGTCAGGAATCACCTCCCAGATATACTTATGCATATGGCAAGCGATTCAGGCTACTTGGCCCATTCTTCTACGCATACTACCATCGAGAGCGGTGTGTCAGGCAGTTCTCTCAGAGACAAAAGCGCATAGAAATTCGTCTACTATCAGGGATCTTGCCAGAGTTCGATCTCACATCATATCAGTGGTCCGAAGCATACCATTCTGCCAAACATGGCTGGGATTCTTTTGTTACTCTCACTATTTTTCCTGGTCCTCGAGTGTCCTCTGATTATTAGGAGTGGTGGAAAATTGTCTGTCCCCCTCCCCTTTGTCAAGTGTATTATTAATAAAATCATGTTTTCTTTTCCTTCAAGAAAATTCCTTTAATTTTCATCATATCTTGGTTTGACGACCTCGCCTAGGTAACAAGACATAATTTTCAGTTGTTTATTTTCTTTGCAAAGGAATAACGATGCAATTGTCGTAACCCCAGCGATGACTCGATCACTAGTAAAGGGATACTCTTTCAATTGTCTACCAAAATTCTCAACAAATATTTTCCTCCAATCAAAACCTCTTTTAAAAGCCTAACCATCAATTCTGCCCTACAGAGAGCGTTAGTGACATTCAAGAAAGTATTTGTGACATTCAATGGTTCAGACAAGGTCAGGGAAGAAAACTGCACCAGTCGAAGGCATGGCACATTCAACAGCTTCAGAAGAAGAGATGGGTTCCCCGCATTCCGACATAAATCAAGGGCAGCAGGTTGAGGATGACATTGATCCTCAAATGTATGTCATGTTTAAAAAAATGATGAGCAAGATGCTGGCAAAGCAAGCTGAAGCCAATGCGGAGCAAATCCAAGTTAAGCAAAACACAAAAGGTCGGGCAATGAAGGAGGCCTCGAAAGCAGCCAAGAAGTCCATTCAGTATACTGATACGTCTGATGATGAAGAATCAGCAAAAGATTCAGATAAAGAGTTTGAGACTCGTCGGACATTCCGCAAAACTACACAAGGGCAGGGGTCAGCCCATAAATTCAAAGATCAGTCTATCAGTGACTCTGACCAACCGCAATTCAAAGATGTGGTCAGAATGGTTTGAGATCTGCAGGCCCGCGACAAAGGAAAGAAAGTCTTCACCAGCGAAGACTTTTATGATGGTTTGGAGGGGGACGACAATCTGGACAATCTCCCTAAGAAATTCATCAAATTCGATGGTTCTGGTGATCCCAAGGCACACCTTGCCAGGTTTTTCGCTGAATGCTCCAGATTCAAGCGAGACAATCAGGCGCTTTTTCTTTGCTTCCCTCGCAGTCTGGAGGGAACAACAGCTAAATGGTATTCAGAGCATGTTAACCCAATTGAACTGATAGAATTTGACAAGGTGGTAAACATATTCATTGAGTGATTCCTCTTTAATGTTGAGGCGCTTCCCACCCTCAGTCATCTCTGCAGCCTCAAGAAGAGAGAAAATGAAAAGGCCAGAGATTTCATTCATCGCTGGAGGTCAGCTTGCAATAAGATAAGAGACCCCATATCAGCGGGTCATGCTTTGTCCTTGATTCTGAGTAATTTCTCACAGCCTCTGAAAGGCCTCATCTCCATCGCACCATCCAGAACATTTATTGAGTTAATAGAGCGAGCTGAATGGCTCGAGCTAAGTATGGAAAACAGTTTCTATGAGGGCTTCACTTTTGCTAAGAATAACAGTCAGAATGAATCAAAGAAGAAGACTCATTTCACTCACTCTGCCAAAAATGATAAATGGAATCATCGCAAGAGGCAGAACGGAGATTTCTGTTATAGGGCAGAAAGTTCAAACAAGAATAATCAGAAAGGGAAGTCGATCCCGCAATTCAACAAGCCGCTTCAGTTATAGCAGGGACCGAAACCCCCGGAGAAAGTAAAACATGAAGGATGGAGCTATGATAGGAAGTTCACTCCACTGGACCAATCACTTGAGACTGTGCTCGAGTATATGTTGACCAAGGAGATGGTCAAACTACCCAGGATGGTCAATCCCCCTATTCCCATGGGAAAATTCAAAGACCAATTTTGTAAATTTCACAAAACAATGGGACATAATACTAAGAACTGCTTTGTTCTCAAGAATATTGTCCAGGATCTCATTGACAAGAATCTACTGGTAGAAGGTGCCGAAGATGAAAACATGAAAATTCTGAAGAAACCATTCCCTCATCATTCTACAACGATCATCTCTGAACAACCTTTTCAACCACAGGAGCATATCAGGCCATGCTCTAAAAAGGATATGCAAGCTCAGCATCAGGTCCTTATACGGCAGCAGTTTCAGTCCAAAGATCATAAGATGGATCTTATCTCAGCCCTCGAAAAAACGAAAGTATCTGCCAAGCCCGCTGGGGTATCTTCTGACGTGGCTAAAAGAATGTCATGGTTCCCCAAACACTTCATTAAGCCTGCCCCAGAGAAAAACGAGACATCTGCACCAAAGCCGATTACAACATTATCTAATGTCTCAATTTTGGATTTAGCCCAAGCTTTCGCCAAGCATCAACAAGTATTGGATGATCTATTGCGGAAAATCAAGGTGAAACCGAGCATAACTCCTGAAGACATGACCCAAATAGT
This sequence comes from Nuphar pumila, assembly GCF_984573655.1. Classification (NCBI taxonomy): domain Eukaryota; kingdom Viridiplantae; phylum Streptophyta; class Magnoliopsida; order Nymphaeales; family Nymphaeaceae; genus Nuphar; species Nuphar pumila. The sequence goes on along the minus strand of NC_143257.1, from coordinate 48,063,367 downwards.
CAATCAGGCCATGACAAATGCTCCAATTACTTTTTCAGACGAAGATCTCCCGAAGCCGCATGTATTTCACAACAATTCTCTGTATGTTGTGATTCGAACCAGAGGAATGACTGTTCCTCATGTGTTGATAGATGGAGTCTACAACCTCAATATGTGCCTAGAAATGTCAGCCAAAGCCTTGGGCATCAAAGATGAGAAATACATTCCAGGCCCAATCACCATTTATGGGTTCGATAATCATCGCCAGACAGCGAAAGGAAAAATCTTCTTCGAGATTTTTATTGACTACTCGGTCCATTCAGTTCTCTTTCATGTGGTCAATGTGTCGCCTACCTATAACCTGAGGGTATGGGGATCCATTTACATCTTGCATCATCTCTGGGATCCATCTTTGACCCCTCCATTATGTATAATCACCTCTCTGCTTTTGATCCCCATTGCCTAATCCCCACCTCTTCCACAGTAATAGAAGGTCTCTATAGCAGAATGGAGAGAAAGCTCTTTTCCATCCTCAAAATTTCAATAGAACCCCGGTAAGTCGCTATTTAACCTTCGTTTTGATTCCTTTTTCTTTAATTTCCCCTAAAGCTTTCCCGTTTTTGCCCCATTAATCCACACTCGAGGGTGTTGGGTTGCTTATAGTAACATCAACCCCTCTCTCATGCGATAACAAAGGGACGATTCCATTTCAACATTTTATTTTCTCTGTTTTTCTTTATATTTCGCTGCTTTATTACATTCCAATCCATAGTTTGCTAACTTTCTCTAGTTATTTCAATTTTCTGTTGACACCGGATGTATAATTTTACTACGAAAATCGATTGTTATTTTGATTTCCAGTTTCTCCATTTTCTATTCGGTAGTGATTATCTCTCGTATTTGATCTCTTGATCCCCTTTGAGCCTCTGATTTGCTATCTTAAATATCGGATTTCACTCATCATCATTTACTACATTTCATTTACTTAAATTATGTTTTGCTCCAATAGGCTCAATCATCCTTCGCTTCATTTTTTGTTTTATGGTGTCCGATATGATTTTTGGTATGGTTTAATGTCTCCATCTTATTAAGAGTTTTGGTTGTCTCATTTGTATATCTGCATTACTTTGTTCCATTGATTTGATCGATGTCATGTTCTTTTCATCTTCATTATATTGCTATATGTGATCCATCTACATTATACTCACAGAGCTTCCTCACATTCGGCTATGTTCATTGAGTTTCATCTGCATCATGATCATTCCTCTTGATATTTTGGTTTCATGTCAATCATCTCATCTGCATTTTTTCTGGGTTAAGTATTAATGGGTATAATACTGCTCAATTTTCCTTGTTGGAGGAAGGAATCAAGTTGTTCACCTTCTTTAATAACTCTCGATATAGGCCGCCTTTTTTTTCTAGCCTTAGCAAGTTTGCTCAAGTATTACACTCGGATAGCATATCTGTAAGACCCACTATATTTCTAAGAAAATTTTAATCGAAATATGTTTCAGTGTTGGACATTTCTTGATGTATCGCGAGAATTTCTCATAATTGTGCTTATATAGCTATACGAGGTCCGGAATCGCATAATTTTGCTTTACGGGGCGATTAAGGATGAACCGTGATGAATTGAACCTCGAGATGTCTAGATTAGATTTATATTATATCCATTTAGACACACTCCAAATTTGGAACCTAAATGAGGAAAATATCTTATTATTTTATGTAATTTGGCAAAAAAGGGTATATCAATAAGTATGAGTCGTAACGAGGTCCATATTCTTCAGAATTGAAAATTTAAAATAAATAATTTTACAATTTAAGTTGCAATTCATAAACTCTAGTTTAAAATGTAGCATTTAAACTATTTTAAACCTAACTTTTAATTAAGAAAGCAAATTGGGTTTTAATGATGTAAATTGCAAATTTACAAAACCTAATTGAGGTCTTTTCAAAAAAAAATTCTAAAATAAGCTTATTTTGGAATTTATGAAAGGTGGTTACCATGGGACCCACCTCAGCCATGCTAATTTAAATTAAAATAAAAAGAAATTTAAAAAAATGCATCTTATGATGTGTTTTTGAAAAGTTTGGAAAAAACCGAACTTGGAGGCTTGTTTTGGCATTTCAAAAGGTAGTTGGCTAAAAGCCAACATATTTTCAAATGGATTGGGCGCCCTTTAAGGGGTAGCCCATACCTCATTTAATGCCCTTAAAAAAAAAAGGTTTGAATTTTCAAAAAAATCGGATTTTAAGGGGAAGGACTTGTCCTTGACAAGTCAAAGACCAACTCCCCCTAAATCAAGGAGTGATTTAGGGAGAGTTGGTGGGGGTGGTTGGGGCCAGCCCCTTGACCCCCTTTGACCTAGCATGAGGAGTAAGGGGGGGGGGGGGGGGGGGGAGTGAAGACCCTCCATATTTCCCTCCTTTAATCCCCACCCTCCATCTCAACTTCTTCCACCCCCCCTTATAAAATCAAGAGAAAGGGAGGAGAGAGAAAAGGTCGACTCCCCTCTCTCCTCCTTCCCTCTTCTTACCCACCGTCCCCTCTTTTCTCCACTAGTGTGTGTGTGACCTTGGTGCAGCCCCCTCTTCCAGCTTTGCAGGACCTTACCCAGCCTCCATCCCCTACTCAAGGTGAGTCCCCCCCCCTCAATGCATTACGTTTTTTTTGGTGAGGCACTAATTGCGAGCATTGGGTCTTAGGGATCGATTTGCACTTGTAAAAGTACAAATTGATCCATCATGGCTTCAAGCCATAAGCTTGCTGCGAGGAAACGCCTTTGGCTTCCTCTTTCATTTTTAGTTTTACATTATTTACGTAATAGCATGCTCTTTTTTCTTCTTCTTTCTTTCTTCTTGTTTCCATAAAATGCCTTGTATGATTTTTTTTGGTGGAACGCCTTTTGTGGGGGTTGGGCTCCTTCGCAGCCAGCCCAGGCTTGCTTTTGGTCTCGTTTGGGGCCCCATGGCCCCACTTGGTGGCTACTTCAAGCCCTGCAGCAGACTTCTGGACTGACCAAGGGTCGGTCAGTCCGGGCCCTCTTTCCTTTGCTTGGTGCAGTTTGAGCTTGGATTGCAGCAGCCCCAGTTGGGTTGCTTCACCCCTCTCTAGTTGGCAGGGTGGTCCGGGACACCACGGACTCAGACCCACCCTGGTGAACCCACTCACGGAGTGGAGCCACTCTTGGGCGCCACCTCTCAACTAGTTGCCCTATGGCAACAAGAACCGGGTGCACCTAGCACCCGGGTTCTCCCTTTGGGCGCACCCACTGTGTGGGGCGCAAGCCACAACTTGGCCTGGTTTGGACCCAATCCATGGGTCAGACCAGGGGTACAGACCCCAACTCTGTAGCCCTCCCCTGGACCTAGCACGGTCTGGACCCGCAAGGCCCAGACCCTGCATGTTGGTCGGCACCACCCAACCGGGTGATGGTCACCCTTGGGCGCACTGTGATCATGCAAATTTTTTCCTCTCGATTTCTCTCTCTTCCTTCTCTTTTCCTTTCTAACCTCTATTTTCCTTTTTGAAGGGGAAATAAAAGAAAAAGAAGATAGAAGAGAAAAGAAAAGAAGAGAGAGAAGAACTATTTTGCAAGGTCTCACTTGACCTTAATTTTGAAAATATTTAGAAAAATTACTCGCCTCCGTTTTGAAATATTTGCGGAAAAATTGGGAGACGGGATTCGCTCGTTGGTACGAGGTTCGACCATTCCTGGCGCCTTTACCAAGGGTAATCGAACCAAGGATCAAATTTATGCCTTTTTGCTTTGCTAAAATATTATCTAAGATTTTATTCTAAGTCAAAAAAATGCACAAAGAATCATGCTTGTGCAATGTAAATGCAGAAATGTATGCTTTTGAGAAAACACTTTTGGAAATCTGAAATTTTCCAAGTGATTCTGAAATAAATGTGATAAGAGAAATTAAGAAATGATTTTTGAATAGTTGAATTTAATTTAGAACTTGAGATAAATCTGAAAAGATGTTTGAAGTTCTAAGTCTTTGAAATAATCAGAGTTGGGAAAATAAATTTTGAACTGAAAAGAATGATTTGAAGCTGAGAGAAAAAGAAATGAAGTTTCAGAGTCAGAAATGGACTTTGAATTTGAATTTTGAACCTGGATTTAGGAGAGGAGATGGAATTGAATTCCAGATTCGAAGTTTGAAATAAGGATGAAATTTGGATTTGAGAAATTCAAATGGAGTTTGAAAATAAGATTAGACTTAAGAAGTCCAGATGTGATCTGAAAAATGGAATTTTGATTTTTAAATCTAAAATTGTGAATAGAATTGGATTTAAAATCCGGAATTTCAGATGGGATTTGAATTTGAAGTCTGAATCCTACAAGGGATTGGATCCGAAGTCTAGAATCCGAAATGAAGTTGAATTCTGAATACTAAATAGAATTGTATTCGAAGTCTGGAATCCAAAAAATGAAGTTGAATTTGAAATCTAGGATCCTAAATGGGATTGGATCTGGAGTCTGGAATTCAAAAAAAAAATGGAGTTGGATCTGAAATCTCGGATCCTAAATGGAATTGGATTCGAAGTCTAGAATCCAAAATGAAGTTGAATTCTGGAATCCTAAATGGAATTGGATCCGAAATTTGAGATCCAAAATGAAGTTGGTTTTGGAAATCTGGGTCCAAAGTGGAATTGGGTTCTAATTTTAGAATTGGATTTTGAAAGTCCAAATGGGATTTTTGAAGATGGATCTGGGTCTTGAAAACCCAGATTGGATTTAAAACTTAGGAAAAATTGATTTTTGAGATTCAGAATCAATCTCAAAACTTTGATTTTGAGTTAAGGCTCAAGGAAAAATAAAGGATGAACTTGATTTAAAGCTGGAGTTTTTGAAATCAGAAGATGAAACAGAAATTTTAAAGTTTAAATTGAACTTTGAAATTGAACTTCGTGATGTTTGATTAAAATTTTTGAAATTAAATCCTGAAAATGAATTTGGAATTTCAAAGTTGATTTGAACTTTGAAATTTGATTAGAACTAGAAATTGAATTTTGAATATACAAATGAATTTCAAAGTCAAATTGGTTTTTGAGTTTAAAGTTTGAAATTGGAATCAGAAGATGAATCAGAAATTTCAAAGTTAAATTGAACTTTGAAATTGAATTTTGAGATATTGAATTGAATTTGAAATTGAATCCTGAAAATGAACTTGGAATTTCAAAGTTAAACTGAACTTTGAAATTTGATTGGAGTTTTGAATATAAAATGAATTTGAAATTTCAAAGTCAAATTGGAGTTTAAAATCAGATTTTTGAATTTTTTGAAATGAGATAGAATTGATGAATTGAAATAAAAATTGAAAAAAAGATATTCGAGATCACTTGGATTTTGGAAAAGAATTTTGAAAAATATGATGCAATTCTATCCTAAATGATGAATGAATTTAAAGAATTTAAAATTGGATTTGAAAAGCATATTTCATTCTTCAAGTGAATTAAAATAAGATTGAAGATACAATACATTCCTGACTATGGTCATTGAAGGTATTATATAATAATCTATATTTAAATTTAGGTGAAGAATAAAATATATTTTGGTGCTTTTATAGAGTTTAAAATGAAATTAACTCTCAATATATCCTGACTATGGCCATTGATATATATCTTGAGTTAATTTTAAGTTAAATCCTAATAAAAGAAGAAAATATTTTAAAATATGATGATTTTTTAATAGGGGTCCAGTGTGGATCCAGTGTTATTCCATAAAAGACGAAAATTCTAAGTTTTGTTTACACCCTGACTATGGCCATTGATGCAAATCATCAACTTAGGATTTGATCACCTTTTATAAAATGGTGCATGTGCCATTCGTGTTTCCATTCGTGAATTTTTCAGAAACAAAGAGGAGAACGATATGGAAACAAGTAATTCTATGAAAATGCATGCTCATACATTCTAATCTAGTGAAGAAAATGTAAATTTCTCATTATGACCTAGCTATTACAACATTGAGCTTAATTAAAATTACAAGAGATTCTAGCTCTAGAAAGAAAAAATGATAATTTTCATATATTTCCTGCAAAGCCAAGTGAGTTAGAATGAAGAAAGAGATGACAATATCCCATGATATGAAATGAACTTAAGATACGGGTGAGATGCTTATAACCAAAATACATACATACATGCGTATGAGAATGAGAAGATGCATATGAACATAACAGAAATCTATGGGAGAGGGATATGTATCTGATGCCTTTAGACTAAAAGAACAACCATGTATCTTTACCTAAAGCTAATGGGGACTCATGAGGAACAAACGATGCTGGACTTATATATAGCCTTTTGCAGTGTTGCTGACTAAGATGGGAGAATGAACATGCTGCGAATGTTGCATATAATTAAAAACTCAGTTGGAGGTTTTAGGTGCAGGGGGATTATAATGGATGAATGCAGGAGGGGATGTAAATGCAACAATGATGAATATTGTTGTAAATGAATGGACATTACAGCAATGCTAGGCATTGTTGTAAACGAGTGAAGGTGATATTATGTGACCATGGTGAGAATGCAAACATACTTAGTTGATGAGATAATATAGGTGTTGGAACGGGTATGGACAGACAACAAGAGCAATTCCAGACGACTTAAATAAATGAGTCATTCTTGATTGTAATGCTTCAATTCTTTCAGATTTCACCCCTTTCACATTTGTTATTATTAGGGCCATTCCACAGAACATTGTTCGGTAACTCTTCAGTAGCATATCCTACAACTTCACAAAATGGAGGACTCAGTTAAACTGATGAAGCCCACCCTTGAATCTAGAACCAACAAACTACTCTCTGAATTTTGTGTAGCTTCTATGCGTAACAAATGGATTTGGCCCTTTGTGTAGATGCATGCAGTTCTCTTCAGAAACTTCCCCTTTTCCTTCCTTTTATTTTCTTCCCCAGCGTCCTTCGCATTTACAGCAGGCCTATTTGCAACTAATGCTGCACATTTGGGAAAACTTTCCTCGGCAGACCTTTTTGTGCCTCAAACTAGACATGCACTACTGTCGTAGTGCCCTCGCTGGTCATTGCAGACCTCACTTCAATGGATGGTGAGGGCCAACGATACTAGATGTAGTGGGTGCTAGAAATTTAACAATGAAGGATGCTATGTGCGTGAGAGGCAGTAGTGGAGCATTAGATTCCTAACCTCTGCGGTTAGGGAAAAAAAATCTGATAATGGGGGTTGGTGGAATGGTATTGGAATTTACAACATGTAATACTGTGGAGAAAAAAAAGCATTCACTCTCTTGATAAGACATGGTTTTCACGGGGATTTAAATGATAGGAGTTTTGTAAGCTCCACTGTTTTTCCAAAGGATTTTAATTGAAATATATTTTCATTGTGGCGAAAATTCTTGTTTCGGCACGAGCAATACTCGTAATTTTGGCAATTATCGCTTTCTGAGGTTCTGAATCACATAGATTCGCTCTACGAGGTGATTCAAGGCAAACCATGATGAATCAAACCCCAATATTTGTAGATTTGATTTATATTATATTCATTTGGGTTCGCTCCAAATTTGGAGCCTAAACGAGAAAAATTTCTTGTTATTTCTTAGAAATTGCTGAAAAAGGGTATATCGGTAATTTTGAGTCATATCGAGGCCCAATTTCGTTGAAATTGGGAAATTAAATATACTTTATTATAATTTAAACTTTAATTCATGAGATGTAATTTAAAATTTTAATTTTTAAATTAGTTTAGATGAGTCCATTTAAATAATCATTATATTGAGTTTTTACAAAAAAAAGGAAGTAAATTGCAAATTCGTAAAAACCTAGAAGTGAGTTTTTGAAAACACTTTTATATGAGGTGGGTTTTGGTATTTAGAAAAGGTTTGACATGGGATCCACCTCAGCCCATGTCATTTTAAGGGTTATGAAAAAGAAATTTACAAAAAACCTCTTTTCAAAAAGAAGATTTTGAAAAGCTAGAAAAAATCCAACTTGGGGCCTTAGAATGGCATTTGTAGAAGTGGGTGGGCTCAGCCCACGATTTGAGGGAGTAGGCTGGGTGCCCCTTAGGGGGTAGCCCCTACTCATTTCAAAAAAAAATATATATTTTAAAAAAGTGGAGGGGCCATTTCCCTTTTGGAGTTGGCTTGACCTTGACCTTGAAAGGTCAAGGCCAACCACTCCCCTTAAATTAAGGGGAGTGGTTGGGGCCACCTTTGACCCCCCCCCCATAGGTCTTTAGAGGAGGGTGGGGCGTGGGAGAGGGAGACCTCCCATCTCCCTTCCTTCCCTCCCCACCGTCCATCTCTTTTTCCCCCTTTTTAAACAAGGGAAGGGAAGAGAGAGAGGGTCGACACCCTCTCTCTTCTTCCTCTCTTTTCCAACTTCTCTCTTTTCTCTCTCCCTCCCACTTGAATTGTTGCTTCAGCTGGGCCAACCCAACACTAAGGTGAGCTCCCCCTTTCATGCTTTTCATTTAGGTTTTAATTTTTTTTTATGCTTTTTGTTTTCATTAATGGTTTTATTGCCCTTTAGGGATGGTTCTTGGTGGGACACTGGGCTGAGCCTTCCATGGCCAGCCCAGGTCCCTAGATGGTCTGGGTGGGTCCGTTGCAGGCCTTGCAACTTGCTCACAGACTGACCTCAGGTCGGTCAGTCCGGGTAACCCCCCCCCTTTATTTTTTTTTCCTTAGCCATGCGCCAGCCATGGCTAGGGCGTGCAGCAGTCCCAGTCGGACTGCTGCAGCCCACCGACTAGCAATGTGGTCTGGGCCACTCTGGACCCAGACCTACCTGGGGTCGACTCACCTGTAAGGTGAGCCCACCATTGAAGAGCCCCCTCCCTTTGTTGGCCCAACCGAACCACCCGGGTGCCTTAGCACCCGGTGGTTTTTGCGTGGGAATTGACCTGCATGGTCAAAGGGGCCACAGCTCTAGTCTGAGCCACCCTTTGGCTCGAACCAGAGGCCTGTGTGGGCCCCCTTTTTGCCCCTTGCTCGCTTCCTAGGAGCAACTGAGGGCCGGGTGCGCGTGTTACCCGGGCCACCTCCTTGGCGCACCCACTTGGTAGGCGCGCCAGGTAGGTGTGGCCTGGCTCAGCCCATGGCTGGGTTGAGCCAGGTGCTACAGACCTAGGGTCTATAGCACGTGGCTGTAACCCCCCCAGACCTGTTTGGCTGCTGTGCAGCTTGAGGCCGGGTGCTTAGAGCACTCGGGCTGGCCCCCTTGAGGGCCCTGTCTGGATCCATGACTGGGTCAGACCAGGCGTGGCCTGCCCCCAGCAACCTCAGTTGCTGGGGTAGTTAGGCTGAGTCTGGAGCCCCAGTGGTCTAGACCCCCACCTTGGTGTGGCGCCACCTAACCCGGGTAGGCACCCCACCATAACTCCTGTCTTGGCGCCACTTATGGGCTGCTGCGCACCCAGCGGGTGCCCTGGGTCTGGACCCACTTGTAGGCCAGACCAGAGGTGCCTATGGGGCACACTCCCATATGCTCCAGCCCCATCCTTGTCAGTTGGGCCTGGACCAATAAGGTCCAGGCCAGATCGGTGGGTCTAACCTACTTGGGGATGTGTTTAGGTTAGCTGCACCCACAAGGGTGTGGCTAAGGCCCAACACCCTGGTCCGAACCCCGGCTGGGTTCAGACTAGGGGCTTTCGTAACCCAGCTGAGTCTGGTCACGTACGGACCAGACCTCGCTTGGGGTCTTGGTTGGCCCGTTGGGCCCTGGGCTAAGCCTAGCACCCTTGTGGGCGCTCTAGGCTTAGCCGGGTGTTGATACACCCGGGTTTGCCAGCGTGGGTTGAAGCCATTGTGGCTGTCAGCCCCACTTGGACTGCCGCTGGGATTGGACAAGGATGGCAGGGCCCCCGTGGCCTGGCCACTTGTTCGGCCCCTCTGGGTTTTTGGTCCCCCGCTGGCACCAGATCGGCACCGGGTGCCAAGTCACCCGGCCACCTTGCCGCCAGTATGAGCAGCCCTTGTTGGATTCTGGCATGGGGGTCCGGACCACTCACGGATTTCAACAAGATTGAAACTACCCCATGGAGTCCCACGGAAACTCCGTCGTGGTGACATTTGCTCTTCTGTGCCGATAGGCAATGTTCGAGCCTTATAGCGAAATGTGTCGCTTGTTAGCAACGTACGTTGCCGCTTCAAGCTTCGGTTACTCGTACCCCGCATCCCCGTAGGGGTGGCCGTGCGGTTGAGCTTGCAAGCGGTGTCGTGACACACGCTCGCATGGGGTTGTCCGGTTCTACGGACCTTTCAGATTTCGGTCTTGTTCGTGCCCCACTCGTGCGGCCACGCATCTGGATATGCCAATGTTATTCCCATTAACATGAGATTAGGTTGGATTCTATCCCTTGACACTCGTGAGTGTCAGGTTCACGAGGATCCCTAGCGGATGGCTTCGCTACGCGAGTTTTGCTGCGTTATGATAATTGTACGCGTATTTAGAAGAAATACATAATCCAGGCTCGGAACGCTCCTCGCATACCCCGTAACTACAATATACATATTTTAAGCCTTGTGCCGCTCAGAATTTGTAGTTAGCGGTACCTTACCTGCTTATCGACGTATCGTTGCTCACAGCACGATATTTGGGCGAAATTACACCTGTGTGGGTTGTCCTGTTTCGTACATGCAAGTCGGCACGTCTTGACAAGTATGTCACTGGCTCAGGTGTCGAGTGCCTTCCTGTTTGGCTTCCATTCGTATATCGATGGATATACGCTGCACCAGAGGCGTGCTTTGCACTCAACATGACATACACTTAGAAAGAACGGAACATACTGTAGGGTTTGACACTTTTGACCTATTGAGGTCCAGAGACTCGGTTGGAGTCTACGGGCAATGGCCCGGGTTGGTGAGAATGTGCTCACATGTTCGCGTCGCCCTAGGCATAAAATAAAATGGTATATTCACAGGCGATGTGCTCATGTGGCCATGTGAGGCTGAGCACGTGAATGGGCTGGCCAAGTCCTCGTTTGCGTACCCCACGGGGACCACGAGGCACGACTACCTCGAGAGGAGGTACGACTGGAAGTTTGAGCCTAAATAAGATAAACCTGCCACGCCCCATTTACAATTTGGTCACCCAGGGAGAGGGTGAATGGTACAGCCCCGAGTGACGTGTCGTTACTACGACTTGTTCTTTTGAGGAGCTGATGTGCCCTCTGACCTCCAGTCACTCGGAGTTAGGGAGGTCGAGGTTGCCCTCTACAGGGACCCTTGCTACTGCAGTAGTACGGATTGCAGTCCTTTGCCCCTGCGAAAGGTTTCTCCTGGCTGCGTGTCGCTCGCAGGTGGTTTTCTCGTTCTGTAGCATCCTTGGTTACCACATTAGAAATTGAATAACAGACGTCGGGTGCATGTCTCACAGAACTCGAGGGTTTTTCCTTCGCGTACTCGAAGGAGGTAAAAAGATGAACATAAGGACTAACCAAACAGACTGACTTACTGTAGTTGTTACTCTAAAGCAGTATACACTTTTGTTCAGTTGCTACACTTTGTTGGTTGGTTCATACTCTGTTACTTTAGTTGCTACTTTCTGTCGTTCAGTTCCTGCACTGTTACTTGTAGTTTTATAGTCTTGTGGCACGTGCACCTACCTGACACACACTTGTACTTTTATTTAAATATTTCTAACTATTCCATCATGCTAGTTTCAGTCTGGTACTTAGCACACTTGTAGCATGTTGCTTACTTTTTGTTTTTTCTTAAAATGATAATGCATGGATGGTTTGTCTCACAAACTCGCAAGAGTACTGACCCCGTTTTATGGGGATATAGGTGACGAGTAGACACAGTGCGATGCGACGGTGCATAGCAGTAGCCTTGAGACCCACACTTTGCAGTAGATTTTGGGCTTCTTCTGGTTTTGGGGTTTTGAGGGGGTTGTACCTCTCCTTTTTGTGAGACTGTTCTTTTTTGTACCCAGTCTCGTTTTTGTATCTTTGTAACTATGGTGGAAATGAAAAATACTTTACTTGTCTACTGTGGTTTGGTTTTCTCTACTATAGCTCGCTTAGACTTGTGGCCTTTGCTTCACCCCTGTTTTCCTCCTTTACTTCCGCTAGTTGTTTTTCACTCTGTATATCCTAAAAAAAAAAAATTGCTCAAAAACCAAGGGTTTTGACAAGGTCGAGGTTTGGGGCATCACAGAGATTGGTATCAGAGTTGCAGTTTATAAGTGTGGTCCAAGACTTCTGCGTGCATTGTCCATCGCACTGTAAGTATGTTCTGAATTATTGCTTTCATTTGCTTCTTAATGATTCCTGTTGTATGTAGTTTGCATGCTTGATTAGTTACATAACTTGTTAGATGCCTGCTGATTCGAGGAATGAGCGAATGCTCGGAGCTCTTATCGACTTGATTCGAGGCACGGAGGCCCTCGATCAAGCGGTTCAGCGGATATTGCGGAGTGCCTGGATACTTGCACATCCGGCACCTCCTTATGGGAGGTGTGATCAGTACCACGCGGGACAGATTTGTCCTCGTGCTTTGAGCGTATGCCCCTACTATGGCTTTAGGGGGCATATTGAGGTTGAGTGTTAGCGTAAGTTGGGCGATGAACTCGCGATGGGTAATGCTGAGACCGAGGAGAACGAGGCTCCTGAGGGCGGTCAGGCACAGTCAGCAGTTGACCCAGTGGGAGATGCACAGGTTGCACCAGGTTCTCCCGAGTATACGCCAGCTTCCTACTCACGCTCTGTTTCTCCTGAGTACACGCCAGCTTCACTTCTGTGGTTTTAGGCAGTGAGTCCTCCTAAGTACACACCTGCTTCTCCTCCCCGTCTGATGCAAAGACGATATGGGAATCAGAACACCTACCCCAACTACTACACTCATAGGCAGCGGTGATTGTGTTGTTCAGATGGGAACATGTGTGGTTGGAACACTAAGTCAGTGTTCATTTTGTAGACTTGCCATGTTTTTGCATTGTTGCAGAGGTTTATGCATTATAACCCTGTTGTAGAAGGGTAATTTTGGCTTGTACTGAAAATATGTATGCTTTTCTTATTTCAAGTAATGAAATTATGCTTTGACTTGTCTCATCGCTTATACGTGTCTTCTTTTTGTTTAAGATGGCTTGGCGCGAGCGATGTGACCATATTATGGACACCGTGAGCAACCTGGCCGAGGTTGTGGGCAGGCAGGACGAGGCCATGCGTGCTATGGGAGAGAACATGCGAACCTCTCAGGAGCGAGAGACTCTGGTTCCTACTCCCTCTCCAGTTCCAGCGACAGTCGTGCCCTACAAGCAGTTCATGGCTATGAACCCTCCCTCCTTCGATGGGAGGTCTGCACCCGAGGCGGCCGAGGACTGGATACGAGAGATCGAGCGAATCTTTTGGGTGTTGCAGGTTAGTGATGACCGGAAGGTGGATTTCAGCACGTATTGGCTCCAGAAGGATGCCGAGAGATGGTGGGCGACCACCTTGGATATCAAGTTCGCAGGCGGTGCAGTCACGTGGGAACAGTTCGTAGAGGTTTTCTACGCGGCCTACTTTCCGACCCACGAGCGCAACCGTGTAAACACCCCAAATTTTCACCCTCATCCAGTGTTTGTCCATTTCAAATGTAATTGCATATCACTGCATACATTTTGCATATCATTTCATCGCATTGCATAGCACTGCATGTCATCACATCTCATTTTCGAGATCCAGCACTCCTGTTTTCAAAACATTCAATCTAGATTTGAGTTTTAAAGCTTGCTTTCAAAATCAATATCAAAACCTGGGTTTTTAGTCAACATTCTATCATTTTCCAACCCCAGGACCTCATATTTTGAAATATTTTCTCAGAAAACAATTTGGATTCATTTTAACTTCAAATTTCAATCGATTTCAAATCACAGATGAGGCCCATTGAGGTGGTGTCGCTTCTGGATCCTCTTATTCATCAAATTTCTTAAATTTTTGAAAGTTTCAGTCAGATCAGGACTCTGTCCCAGAGTCCTAATCCAGTCAGGAGTCTGTTCGGGGGTCTGTTTTACTCCCATTGTGAGTCTTTTTCCATTGTTTTCAAAATTTAGGTCATTTTACAGAGTCCAGTTAATTCAGGACTCTATTTTAGAGGTCGGTTGAGTTAGGAGTCTGACCCTGACTGTGTTTTTTTTTTTACTTATTTCGTCAATTTTTGATAAAATCTTTCAAAAATTCTTCCATTTGAATTCTAAAATCTCAGAATCCTAAGAGTTCAGGACTCTAACTCGGAGTTCCAGTTCGCTTGAGACCCTATTTTCAAAAATCTTGAATTTCAAATACTGATTTTAACCCCTTTTCAAAACCATTTTCAGTGTTTATTTCAAAATTCTTCAAAACTTGATGTGGGCCCACTCAGTTGGCACCATATCTAGAGGAGTTCTGACTCGGTTAGAACCCTATGCCATTTCAAAAATTCTAATTTTAAGATTGCTTTTCAAAATCCTTTTGAAAACTCCTTCAATTTCAAGTTTTAAAATCGCTTTTTAAAAAACTCAAGTAGGGCCCACTCGGGGTGGCGCCATATTCGAGTAAGTCAGAGCTAGACTAGGGTTAGTCAGTGTCTTGGTTAGTGTTAGGGGTTTAGAAGAGTTAAAATTTATTTTGAAAACTCATTTTTGAAAGTTAGTTTTTAAAACTAGTGTTTTTAAAGGTTTTTAAAAGGTGTTTTAAAACTCAAATGTTAAAAATGCCAAGTGGCATTACATTTGGGGATTTTTTAGGAGAGTCTAGGGGTTAATTAGGTATTAAATAGGATAATTTAGGCTAGGGGTAGGATAGTAACTACACCCCAAAATCGTCCCCCCCTTTAGAGTCCAAAATTTCGAAAATTTCCATTTTTTTTTAAAACCTAAAAATTTTCTATAAAAAGGGGCTATAGGGGGGACAATTTTTCCAGCCACCTCTTGAGAAAATGTTGAAGCTTTTCTCTCCTCTCCAGCCTTCCTCCATTGCTGCAACTCCAAGGTAAATAATTTCTTCAAATTTTAATATTTTATTTAGTGTTTTTAATGATTTAAACCTAGATTTAGCCTTGGACACCCCTCCTTATGAAGATTCAACCATTGTTTCACCTCAAGAACCATCAAGAACGGTCCAAGAAGGTGATCTAACCCTGTTTTGTGTGTTTTACAGGGATTTCAATCCATTAGAATTGGTTTGAGCATGATTCTTTGCATTATTAACCAATAAAATACATGATTTACCCTTTTAATGGGTTAAATCTATGTTTTAAAGGTAATATTGAATTCCAGCCATTGATTCCCTGATTTTATTTTATTTTCATAGTTTATTCATGTTTTGTTTACGTTGTATAGCATAGGAATAATTTTTATTTACTGTTTTATGGTTTATTTTATTGATTTTCATTAGTTAATGCATAGTTTCTTAAGTTTCTTAGATTTCTGTGTGTTTTAGGTTTAGCACAGTAAAGATAATGTTACTTCGGATTGAAATACTTTTTTTTTAGTTCTGATTTTTTTATATGCGATACATGTATGTGTAAAAGAGTTACTGTAAAAAAATCAGAGATTTTGGACTTCGGGAACCCTGTCAGAAAAATCAGACATCAAATCGGGTTTTAAAAGCTTTAAAATCGTTGTTAAAATAAAGAAGGTAACTTGCTGTGATGATATTTTTCTCATCCTATATCCGATTTTAGATCTGTAAATTGCCATGGATTCACATTGATTAGATATATCTACTGTGAAATTTTGGGAATTTTTTATTACTGTTTAGTATTTTGCCTCTGTCAGAGACTCTGATTTTCAATTTAAAACTCGTTAGGGTTTACCAAAACCCTAATCAGACTTGTGTTATTCATAAATCCCAAAATACAGATCCGATTCATGATCTGTAAAAGGTGAGTACTGTTATTTTTATAATCAATGTTCATTGTTAAAATATCAGATATTTTGAATGAGTGCTGCTATTTATCCTGGAATTTGCAATTGAAAGTATCAGTTAGGACCAAAGTTAAAATCAATGTATTCAAGGCCGAATTGACGGAAGGGGATCTCCCTGGTTTTAAAGGATTTTTCAGATCTGTAAAAAGGAAAAGTTTTGTTTTCCTGTTTATTTGGTCTCTGTCAAAAATTAGAAATTTTCATGGAGGATTGACCCCTGGTTCGGGTCTTGGACTGAGACTGGTTGGTGAACTAGGTCAAAAATGGCAATATTCAAAGACTTAATGCAATTTTCGGAATAATTTAATGCCAAAAAAATATTTTTATAATTCTAATTTGATATTAGGATTATAACAAGTGCAGGTACCAAATTTGAGGATTTTTAGAATCCGTTTGATGCTTGAATGGCTTGAATTGCAAAACAGGGCACCCGAAGAATTCCAAAACACTGCAAAAATCACAAAATTTGTGATATTCTTGGATTTTCGTGCATAAGCATATATGTTTAGGGTTTAATCATGTTCATAATCATATTAGGATGCTTTAGGTTTAATTTGATGCTTATTTGACTTCATTTAGTGCCTAAAACCTAAGTTTTACCAAAATATTTTCTGAAAAAACCCTGATTTCAAGGCCATAGTCTTGCTATCGGGGGCAATTTGGTCATTTGACCTCAATTTCGAAATCCCTAAACCAAATTTTCACATTTTTGATCATTTCATATCATATTTGAGTTAATTTATCCTTATTTGAATTTTAATACTTGCATTTTTACCAAATATTTTTCTAAAAACCCTAATTTCAAGGCCATAGTCTTGTTATTAGGGGTATTATGGTCATTTTGACCCCAATTTCGAAATTTCATATCTTCTCTTATTTATTCAATTTTATTTCATATCAATTTTTATTTAAGGGAATCACGGAAAATGCTTATATCTAACAAAATCCAGTAATTTCTATATATTACTGGATAAATCTAGAAAAGCCAACATATATTCACTAACCAAGCTTCTCTAGTTTTGCAGGAACATTGAAGACTTTATTTTTCTTTTAAATTCATGTATTTAAATTTGATTAGTGATGTAAATTGTAATTAATTTTGGAATAAGAATTTAAATTTCTGCATAGACTAGGATTGCATTGCATATAGTTTAATTCTGCAAATATTAAATGTCTGATGAATGCATTATTCATGCACATATTTCAAATTCACTATGGTCTACACGAATGGCACATGCACTAGCTCTTATGGAGTTGACAAACTTGGTGAAATTTGTATTTATGGCCATAGTCAGAATACGAATGATACCTAGATTTGTAATCTTCGTATTAGCCACATTCAGCCTACACTCTTAGGCTAACTTCAAAATGCACTGCATTTCTCAAAAATACAAAAAGAATTTCTCAATTCCTCAAAATCCAGTATTTCAAATCCATATTCATTCAATTCATGCATTTATTTCAATTTCAATTCAGAGAAATCAATTTCTTCAAAATCTCCTAAGTCTTATTCAAAAATCGATTTTCTCAAAACTCTAAGTTTTCAAATGATATTTCAAGTATTTTCCAAGTTCCAAATTCGATTTTCTAAGTTATATTTTCAATTTCAAAGTTTGAATTCAAAGAAATCAATTTTTCCAAAGTTATTTCACATTTCTCAAAATCGATTTTCACAAAAATCTCTTGAATACTTCAGAAATCGATTTTCACTTTCTCAAATACAGCATCTCAACCCTAATTCACGATTTTCCATGTGATATCCTTTCCAAGTACTTCAGTTATTCAAAGAAAACATCATGTTTTCAAAAATGCATTTTCAAAAATTCATAGCACATGCCTGATTCTTTGTGCATTTAGGAATTAGAATATGGTTTAGACAAATTGAATAGAGCAGAGTATAAGATTGATCCTTGGTTTAATTACCCCTGGTAAAGGCGCCAGGAACGGTTGAACCTCGTACCGACAGGCAAGTCCCATTCTTCAGAATTATCCCGCATTTTAAAACGGAGGCGAGTTATTTTCAAAATCTCTTTTTCAAAGGTCAGTTTGACTCGCAAAAAGTAAAATTTTTTGCGATGATAACAGGTTTGGCGACCGAGATGGGACCTGTCTTCGCCTGATCAATTTAATGCTCTACTTAGTTCAAGTTGTCAAAATCGATTTCCATGGAATGTCAGCTTTTAATTTATGCTACCATGTGAACCTAGGAGCCTAGGCTTGAACCCAGCTGACATGGACTGCATGTAGACTAGGTATGGTTTGGTAGGACCATATTGAGGAGACTATTCCATGCTCACATTAGACTTAGGTCTGAAATACAACTCTCCTCAATTCTAGAGATTGAATGCAAACAATGTATGCAAGTGTATGCTTCTTTTCATTTAAATTCTATCTCTTTAGGACTTGCATTAGAGCCTTCTGATTTGCTTACATGTGCTCACGTTTTCAAAAACCACCCCCACCTATATTATCCCAGTCTTCACGTTGCTGGGCTCTCTTTCAGAACCATAGTTCGGGACAGAGCCTCACAACTGGGCCACCTATTTGGGTGAAAACCCCCCTGCCACGTACCAAGGGACATAGTCCAACGTATATCGGCAGGTGCTCAAGGATATTGGAAAACTTGAACCTAGAACCGGAGAAATTGATTTTATGCCACGTACATCGAGCCTTGGCTTGAGTATATAGGCATAACTGGATTGGATACAGTTGATCTGAACCTTAGCGTTAGGATTAAGGTCCTACAGCTATTTCAAAATTTGTGCATCTAGAGTCAGCTTTTAGGGAATGTTGTATGTGCATACTTGTTTATGCATGATGTGATTGAATATGTTATAGTCATTTCCTTTGTATTTTCCATATTTTCCCAATTTTCTAAAAAAACTGGACGATTTTCTCAAAAGTTCCCCAATCTATGTCCATGTACTGTCCAGGTTTTAAATCCTGGATGATTTTCAATTACTTCATTTTCTGAAGTACTTCTTTATATTTCAATAAACCCTAGACGATTTTCCAAATTTCCCTCCATTTTCTTCAAAACTTCAGGTTATTTTCCATCCTTTCTTTCTTCTGGATCTCGAATTTCCTGCTTATTTTTATCCTGCCTGCATTTTTCTCAAATTTCCTGTATTTTCTCAAGTCTTATTCCAATTTTCCATGTTTTCCAGTCTGATGGCATCCAGTCAGCTTGATTCAGTCTTCCCTGAGGGTCACATCTCCTACGAGGTGAGACAAAGTCTTCCCGAGCATCGAGTCCTCAACACTGGATCCTTCTTTCCCCGGTGATACTATTTATGGTTCAAGAATTTCTCTCGTATGTTTTCGGACCACTTGGACGATTGTGGGTTAGAACTAGCGTCCGCAGTGGGAAGGCAGACAGTCAACGGCAATTTGATCCATGCACTAGCAGAACGGTGGAATCCGAGCACTTCTACCTTCTGGTTCCCGTGGGGCGAGATGACGGTGCTGATAGATGAATTTTCAGAAATCATGGGATTGCCCGAGCCAGCCGGTCAGCTTGGAGATCCATTGGAGAAACAGTTTTTGATTAATGTCAAGGGTCTGGACCCTAAAAATGCTTTAGCTCGCATGACAGGGCGTAAGTCTTGGCCGCTGATCGAGGAAGATGAAAATGAATATGTGAATCTGCTCAAAATCTACAAACAGTATGGGACATTTGTAGAAGTCAGCTCGTTGTCTCGAACAGCTCGAGAGAGAATTCAGCATGCGATGGTCTTATGCACTGTGGGACTCGCTCTCTTTACAGATGGACGGAATTATATGGATATCAGAATAGTTCAGCTTCTAAGGAGATGGGGAAGTCGACAGACCAGCCGCCTCTCCATTGTCATGGCCGCACTCGCCTTTCTATACCGAGGGTTGACTCGTTTCGCACTCGGAGAATCAATTCTAGTCGAAGGGTGCACCTACGCGTTGCAGTCTTGGTTCCTCCAGCATGTGCTAGCCCGAGATAGTTCCTTCAGATACAATGGTAAAAAACTTCTTCTAGTTGCGCGATACCGATTCTTGATCGACAACCTTCAGGAGGAAGAAGTCGTATGGGACTACTTTGATCGTCAGGAATCACCTCCCAGATATACTTACGCTTATGGCAAGCGGTTTAGGCTACTTGACCCCTTCTTCTGCGCATACTATCATCCAGAGCGGTGTGTCAAGCAGTTCTCTCAGAGGCAGAAGCGCGTAGAGATTCGTCCACTAGCAGGGGTTCTGCCAGAATTCGACCTCGCATCAGATCAGTGGTCCGGAGCATACCATTCTGCCAGACATGGCTGGGATTCCTTTGTCAATCTTACTATTTTTCCTGACCCGCGAGTGTCGTCTGATTATCCGGAGTGGTGGAAAATTGTCTGTCCCCCTCCCCTCTGTCAAGTGTATTATTGATAAAATCATGTTTTTCCCCTCAATAAAATTCCTTTATTCTACATTTCACCTTGGTTTGACGACCTCGCTGTTATCATCGCAAAATTTTACTTTTCCAAATCAAACTGACCTTTGAAAAAGATTTTGAAAATAACTCGCCTCCGTTTTTAAAATGCGGGATTATTCTGAAGAATGGGACTCGTCTGTCGGTACGAGGTTCGACCGTTCCTGCCACCTTTAACAGGGGTAATCGAACCAAGGATCAATCTACTGCTCTGCTTTGTTCAACTTGTCTAAACCATATTCTAATTCCTAAATGCACATAGAATCAGGCATGTGCTATGAGTTTTTTTGAAAATGCATATTTGAAAACATGATGTTTGCTTTGAATAACTGAAACACTTAGAATAAATATCACATGGAAAATCATGAATTGGGATTTGAAATGTACTTCTGAGAAAAGTAAAAATCGATTTCTGAAGTATTCAAGAGTTTTTTGTGAAAATCGATTCTGAGAAATGTGAAATAACTTTGGAGAACTTGATTTCTTTGAATTCAAACTTTGAAATTGAATATATAACTTAGAAAATCGAATTTGGAACTTGGGAAATACTTGAAATATCATTGGCAAATCCATATTTTGAGAAAATCGATTTTTGAATAAGACTTAGGAAATTTTTGAGAAAATGAACTTCTTTGAATTGAGATTTGAATTGGAATTGGCAAATGCATGAAATGAATGAATATGGATTTGAGGAATTGAGAAAATTCTTTTTGTATTTTTGAGAAATGCAGTGCATTTTTGAAGTTAGCCTAATAGTGTAGGCTGAATGTGGCTAATGTGAAGATCATAAATCTGGGTATCATTCATATTCTGACTATGGCCATAAATACGAATTCCACCAAGTTTATAAACTTCATAAAAGCTAGTGCATGTGCCATTCGTGTAGACCATAGTGAGTTTGAATATGCATGAATCATCATCCATCACACATTAACATTATTTAAAAAAATAAACTATATGCAATGTTGCCTAAGCTAAGCAGGAAATGTAAATTCTTATTCCAAAGTTTAATTTAGTTTACATCACTATTGAAATTTAAATACATGAAAAATAAAGTCTTCAATGTACCTGCAAAACTAGAAAACTTTGTTAGTGATGATATGTTGGCTTTTCTAGATTTATCCAGTAATATCTAGAAATTACTGGATTTTGCTAGATATAAGCCTTTTTGCCATGATTCCATTAAATCAAAATGATAAAGTATGAAATAAAATTGAATAAATAAGGAAGATAAGATATGAAATTTCGAAATTGGGGTCAAAATGACCAAAATACCCCTAATAACAAGACTATGGCCTTGAAATTAGGGTTTTTAGAAAGATATTTGGTAAAATGCAAGTTTTGAAATTCAAATGCAAATAAATCAAACCAAATATGATATTACATGATTAAAAATATGAAAATTAGGGTTAGGGATTTCGAAATTTAGGTCAAATAACCAAATTGCCCCTGATAGCAAGACTATGGCCTTGAAATCAGGGTTTTTTGAAAATATTTTGGTAAAACTTAGGTTTTATGCACTAAATGAAATCAAATGAACATCAAATTTAACCTAAAGTATTCTAATATGATTATGAATATGATTAAACCCTAAAAATATATGCTTATACACGAAAATCCAAGAATATCACAAATTTTGTGATTTTTGCAGTGTTTTGGAATTCTTCGGGTGCCCTGTTTTGCAATTCAAGCCATTCAAGCATCAAACGGATTTTAAAAATCCTCAAAATTGGTACCTGCACTTGTGATAACCCTAATATCAAATTAGAATTATAAAAATATTTTTTTGGCATTAAATTAATCCGAAAATAGCATCAAACCCTAAAAATATGCTATTTTTGCACCTAGTTCACCAACCAGTCTCAGTCCAATACCCGAACCAGGGGTCAAACCTCCATGGAAATCTATGAAATTTTACAGAGACTAAATAGACAGGAAAACAAAACTTTTTCTTTTTACAGATATGAAAAAGCTTTTAAAACCAGGGAGATCCCTATCCGACAATCCGGACTTGAATATATTGATTTTAACTTTGGTCTTAACTGATACTTTCAATTGAAAATTCTGGGATAAATAGCAGTGCTCATTCCAAATATCTGAGATTTTAACAGTGAACAGTTGACATAAAAATAACAATACTCATTTTTTATATATCATGAATCGGATCTGTAGTTTTGGATTTATAAACAACACAAGTCTGATTAAGGTTTTGGTAAACCCTAACGAGTTTTAAATTGAAAATCAGAGTCTCTGACAGAGGAAAAATACTAAACAGTAATAAAAAATTCTGAAACTTTCACAGTAGCTAGATCTAATTAATATGAATCTATGGCACTTTACAGATTTAAAATCGGATATAAGATGAGAAAAATATCATCACATCAAGTTACCCTCTTGATTTTAACAATGATTTTAAAGTTGTAAAAACTCGATTTGATGTCTGATTTTTCTGACAGGGTTCCCGAGGTCCAAAACCTCTGATTTTTTTACAGTAGTTCTTTTAGATATGCATTCATCACATATAAAAAAATCAGGAATAAACAACGAATATTTCAATCCGAAACAGCATGCTTTTTGATGTTCTAAAATAAAAAATACACAGAAATCTAAGAAACTTAAGAAATCATGCCTTAACTAATGAAAAACAATAAAACAAACCATAAAACAGTAAATAAAAATTATTATATGCTGGAAAACTTAAAATAAACATAAATAAATAAATAAAATAAAATCAAAGAATCAATGGCTGGAATTTGATTTTACCTTTAAAGACATGGATTTAACCAATAAAAAGGGTAAATCACATGTTTTATTGGTTAATAATAAAAAGAATAGTGCTAAAATTAATTCTAATGGATTAGAATCCCTGGAAAACACTAAAAACAGTGTTAGATTATCTTCTTGGACCGTTCTTGATGGTTCTTGAGGTTGAATCATGGTTGAATCCATGAAATAGATGGTACCAATGGTTAAACTAGCATTAAATCATGAAAAATATTAAATAAAACTAAAGAAATTAATAAAATTTCTCACCTTGGAGTTGCAGCAATGGAGGAAGGGCTGGAGAGGAGAGAGAAGCTCCAAGACTTGCTCTAAAGGTGGCTGGGAAAAATCGACCCCCTATGGGTCTCAATTTATAGAAACCTTTTAGGTTTTGAAAATTAGCAATTTTGAAATTTTTGGACTTCTAAAGGGGGGGGGGGCGATTTTGGGGTGGAATGACCTATATACCCCTAGCCTAAATTATCCTAAATAATGCCTAATTAACCCCTAGCTAATCCTAAAAAATCCCCAAATGTGATGCCACTTGGCATTTTCCACATTTGGGTTTTTAAAGTTCTTTAAAAACCTTTAAAAACACTAGTTTTAAAAATCCAAACTTCAAAAATGAGTTTTTAAAATAACTTTTGACCCTTCTAAACCTCTAACACTAACTAACCCTAGTCTAGCCCTGACTTACTCGAATATGGCACCACCCCGAGTGGGCTCTACTTGAGTTTAAAAAAAAAAATTGATTTTAAAACTTGAAATTGAGAAAGTTTTCAAAAGATTTTCAAAAGTAAGCTTGAAATTAAAAGTTTTGAAATGACAGAGAGTTCCAACTGGGTTAGAACTCCTCTGGATGTGGCGCCGACTGAGTGGGCCCATATCAGGTTTTGAGAAATTTGAAATAAGCACTAAAAATAACATTGAAAAGGGGTTAAAATCAATAATCGAAATTCAGAATCTTTGAAAATAGGGTCTCAAGCGAACTGGAACTCTGAGTTAGAGTCCTGAACTCTCAGGACTCTGAGATTTTAGATTTTAAAAAGCCAAATGAAAGGTTTTTGAAAGATTTTATCAGAAAATGGTGAAATGAGTCAAAAAAACACAGTCAGGGTTAGACTCCTAACTCGATCAGAACTCTGAAATAGAATCCTTAACTAACTGGACTCTGCAAAATGACCTAATTTTTTAAAACAAATAGAAATAAATGAAAATGGAATAAAAACAGACTTCAAAACAGACTCCTGACTGGACTAGGACTCCGGGACAGAGTCCTGATCGGATTAAAACTCTAGATTCTTTTTTTGGTATTTTCTAAAAAAACAGTTAAAAGAACTTGTGAAAACAGTTAAAATAATAACAAATATTGGAATAAACCAGAGTTCTGATTCAACTGAGACTCTGAGAACAGAGTCCTGATTGAACTAGGACTCTTATATTGTTGGATTTTCTGATAAGTAAGTGATGGAATTTAAGCAAAGCTTTTGAAAACCAGTGAAAATGAAGTGAGAAAATCAATTTTGGATAGAATCCTACTTCGATCAGGACTCTGGGGTAGAGTCTTGATTTGATCAGGACTCTGAGATAAAACCTCAGAATTTTAAAATTCTTTGATAAAAGCGCAACAATTTTGATAGATGAAAAGATTTTTGAAGATTCTTTCAAAGTTTGAAATCAGGATCGGAGTCCTGATCCAACTAGGACTCTCTGAACAGAGTCCTGTTTTGACTAAAACTCTGAGTTTCTGACTCATTTTGAAAGATTTGATTGAAAATGGTTGTGAAAGATTAGAGTTCTAATCCGATTAAAACTCTGAAGAAGCGTCCTGATCCGACTGGACTCTTGAAGAAGAGTCCTGATCCAACTAGGACTCTAAGATTTTGAAAGGTTTTCTCCGAAAATAGGTAAAAAGGTAGTGAAAAGTAGAGTTTTGATCCGACTAGGACTCTGGAAAAAGAGTCCTGATCCAATTAGGACTCTAAGATTTTTGATAAGTGAAGGAATCCAGAAGCGACACCACCTAAATGGGTCTTATCTGAGAATTGAAATCAATTGAAATTGAGTTTGAAATGAATCCAGATTGTTTTCTGAGAAAATACTTCAAAATATAAGGTCCTGGGGGTTGGCAAATGACACAATGTTGATTAAAAACCCAGGTTTTAAAATTGAATTTTGAAAGAAAAGTTTTAAAACTCAAATCTGGATTGAATATTTTGAAAACAGGAGTGTTGGATCTCGAAGATGAGATGTAATGACATGCAATGCTATGCTATGCAATGCAATGAAATGGTATGCGGAATGCATGCAATGATATGCAATGACATGTGAAATGGATGAACACTGGATGAGGGTGAAAATTTGGGGTGTTTACACTCGCCTAGGTAACAAGGCATATTTCCAGTTGTTTATTTTGCAAAGAATAGCAACGCAATTGTCGTAATTCCAGCGACGACTCAATCCCTAGTAATGGGATATTATTTCAATTGTTTATCAAAATTCTCAACAAATATTTTCCTCCAACCAAATTTCCTTCAAAAGCCTAACCATCAGTTCTACCTTGCAGAGAGCATCAACAACATCTAAAAGAATACTCGTGATACTCGATGGTTCATACAAGGTCCGGAAAGAAAACCCTATCAGTTGAAGGCATTGCATACTCAGTCGCTTCAGAAGAGGAAATGGACTCACCCCGTGGTCAAGGTCAGCAAGCAGAAGATGACGTAGATCCCCAGATGTACGTCATGTTCAAAAAGATGATGAGTAAGATGCTGGGAGAGCAAGCTGAAGCCAGTACTGAGCAGATTCAGATAAAGCAGAAGGATAAGGGTCGTGTCGCTAAGAATGTGAAAATTATCAAAAAGCAGAGTCGTCACGAGGAAATGTCTGACGAATCAGAATCAGCGGATGATACTGACAAGGAATATGAAACTAAGCAGGAATTCAAAAGGTCGACCCAGGGCTAGGGGTCGGCTTATACATCCCGGACTCAGTCTATTGACGACCCTACTCAGTCACAGCTAAAAGACATGATGAAAATGGTCAAAGATCTGCAGGCCCGCGACAAGGGCAAGAAAGTCTTCACCAGTGAAGACTTCTATGATGGTTTGGACGGGGATGATAATCTGGATAATCTCCCCAGAAAATTTATCAAGTTTGATGGTTCTGGCGACCCTAAGGCTCATCTCGCCATGTTTTTTGCTGAGTGTTCACGATTCAAGTGTGACAATCAGGCACTCTTCCTTTGCTTCCCTCGCAGTCTGGAGGGAACGATAGCTAAATGGTACTTAGAGCATGTCAATCCAATCGAATTAAAGGAATTTGACAAGGTGGTGAACATGTTCATTGAGCGATTCCTCTTTAATGCTGAGGCGCTCCCAACCCTCAGCCATCTCTGTGGCCTGAAGCAGAGAGAGAATGAAAA
The DNA here is from genome assembly GCF_984573655.1 of Nuphar pumila. Taxonomy (NCBI): domain Eukaryota; kingdom Viridiplantae; phylum Streptophyta; class Magnoliopsida; order Nymphaeales; family Nymphaeaceae; genus Nuphar; species Nuphar pumila. Next base: position 48,036,884 of record NC_143257.1, on the reverse strand, counting down.
AGCTAGAGACTTATCCACCGCTGGAGGTCGGCTTGTAATAAAATGAGAGATCCCATATCAGAGGGGCACGCTTTGTCCCTAATTCTGAGTAATTTCTCGCAGCCGCTGAAAGGCCTCATCTCCACCGCACCGTCCAGAACCTTTATTGAATTAACAGAGCGAGCCGAATGGCTCGAATTGAGCATGGAGAATGGTTTTTATGAAGGCTTTACCTTCACCAAAAACAACAGCCAGAACGAGTCAAAGAAGAAGACTCACTTCACTAATTCTGTCAATAATAATAAATGGAATCATCGCAAGGGACAGAATGGAGACTTCTGTTATAAGGCAGGAGGTTCAAACAGGAATGATCAGAAGGGGAAGCCGATCCCGCAATTCAGCAAGCCGCTTCAGCTAGAGCAGGGACCAAAACCCCGAGAGAAAGTGAAGCATGAAGGATGGAGCTATGATAGGAAATTCACTCCATTAGATCAATCACTCGAGACTGTGCTCGAGTACATGTTGACCATGGAGATGGTCAAGTTGCCAAGGCTGGTCGATCCTCCCGTTCCTATGGGAAAATTCAAAGATCAATTCTGCAAGTGTCACAGAACAGTGGGGCACAATACCGAGAATTGCTTCGTTCTCAAGAACATAGTTCAAGATCTTATTGACAAAAATCTTCTGATAGAAGCTGCCGAAGACGAGAATATAGATATTTTGAAAGAGCCATTTCCTCGTCATTCTACAGTAGTCATCACCGAACAGTCATTTCAACCACAAGAGCATATCAGGCCATGCTCTGAAAATGATATGCAAGCTCAGCATCGGGTCCTGGTATTGCAACAGGCTCAGTCCAAGGCTCAGAAGATGGATCTCATTTCAGCCTTTGGCAAAATGAAAGTATCTGACAAGCCCGCTGGAGTATCTCCTAAGGTAGCCAGAAGAATGCCATGGCTCCCTAAACATTTCGTTAAGCCCGCCCCCGAGAAAAGCGAGACATCTGCGCCAAAGCCAATTACAGCATTATCCAATGTCTCAATTTTGGACTTAACCCAGGCTTCTGCCAAGCATCAGCAGGTGTTGAACGATCTACTGCAGAAAATCAAGGTGAAGCCAAGCACAACTCCGGAAGACATGGCCCACATAGTCAATCAGGTCATGACTAATGCTCCAGTTACTTTCTCCGATGAGGATCTCCCTAAGCCTCATGTGTTCCATAACAATGCCCTGTATGTTGTGGTTCGAACCAGAGGGATGACAGTTCCTCACGTGCTGATAGACGGAGGCAGCAACCTCAACATATGTCCAGAAATGACCGCCAAATCTTTGGGCATTAAAGAAGAAGAATATATTTCAGATCCTATCACCATTTATGGGTTCGACAATCATGGCCAAACAGCGAAAGGAAAAATCTTCCTGGAGATCTTTATTGACTACTCGGTCCATTCAATTCTCTTTCACGTGGTCAACGTGCCACCTACCTACAATCTGTTGTTAGGACGACCATGGATCCACAATACAAACGCAGTACCATCTACTCTGCATCAGTGCATCAAGTGGTCAAAAGGTGGTATGATCACGACAGTCTTGGGCGAGGATCCGGAGCAGAGGCTGGCACAGCCCATGATTCCCAGACCCTATTTCACTACTAATATCCCTAGCATTAGAGGGATTGAAGAGGTCAGTTTTGAGGAAGATTCAAGAAAAACACAGATGACAGAGCAATCCGAGCATACAGTTGCTACGACCCGATGGGGAGGCCCACAGTTCTTCAAGATTGGAGGACGAATTGATTACAACACACTTAAGGGGCATCCTCTATTCTCCCAATTTATGAAGGCTAAAAAGGAATTTGATTTACTAGTGAAGCACGGCTACCAGCCTTTCCAAGGTCTAGGCAAAAATAAAGATGGTCGTCTTGAACCAGTAATTCCTCAGCACTACCCTAAAAGGGCCGGATTAGGCTTTCGTGATAGAAGATCTCAGAAAGGCACTGTTTTGTCAAGGGAACACATTAAAAGAATCTATTTGTCTTTTCTTTTCTACTCTTTTATCAGGATGATATCCCATTTCATTTTTGTCATGGTCAATTCTATCTTTCAATAAAGTTGCAAGTTTCCTTTATTTATCTGGGTGCCATTCGTCTCTTTACTTCTCAATATTAAATCTTCACAAAATTGACATTATTTTGCTCTTTTATTTTTCCAATTACTCTCTCAATAAAAGCAATTTATTTCATGATGAGCGATTTCCCTGAATCAATTTACCCTTCAATTTTTAGAATGTCTTCCCAATCTATCAAGAAGCTCGTCCTTAACTCAAACGCCTGTTCGAAATCAGCAGTGATTCATTAGGTCAAAATAAGAGCAAAATGCAGTCAGATTACGAAGCAGTCAGAAGAATCCGCAGAGTTTGATTCAGCTCTTCAAGAATTGCCAGAATTTGCATCAGTTCAGAAGCAAGATGAGCCATCATCCTTAGTTCAAGATGCGACTGAAGATATCAATATTGGATCAGAAGATGATCCTAGAATTCTCAAGATTGGCAGTGGTTTGAGTCCGGTAGAGAAAGAAAGGCTCACTAATTTCCTCAAGCAGCACGAAGAAGTATTCGCATGGACTTATGAGGATATGCCAGGCTTAGATCCTAAATTGGTGGAACATCGCCTCGTTCTAAAGCCTGATGCGAAACCAGTTAAGCAGAAGTTAAGAAAAATGGATCCTCGAATCGAACTACAGGTCAAGTAAGGACTTGAAGATTTGCTTAAAGCAAGATTCATTCGAGCAATAGATTACCCAGATTGGTTGGCGAATATCGTAGCAGTTCCTAAAAAGAATGGTAAAGTTCGAATTTGTATCGACTTCCGTGATCTCAAGAAAGCCACTCCGAAGGATGACTATCCGCTCCCAAATATTGATCTCTTAGTTGACAGCACAGCTGGGCATGCTATGTTCTCCTTTATGGACGGATACTCCGGATATAATCAAATCAAATTGGTCGCTCGTGACCAATCCAAAACATCCTTTACCACGCCATGGGGTACCTTCTGTTATACGATTATGCCTTTTGGGCTTAAGAATGTTGGAGCCACTTATCAACGTGCTATGGCTGTTATTTTCCATGATCAGATGCATAAAATCATGGATGCATATGTTGATGATATTCTGGTGAAATCCAAAGAAGAGGAAGATCACATCGAAGCTCTCAATCAAGTTTTCAAGCGGCTCATTCTTTACAAGCTAAGACTCAATCCACAAAAATGTGTTTTTGGAGTCGAATCTGGCAAGTTGCTAGGCTTCTTGGTCAGCAAGAAGGGGATAGAGATGGATCCTGCTAAGGCCAAGGCTATCATTGGCATGCCGCCCCTGACTAATCTCAAAGAATTGCGTAGCCTTCAGGGACGCATGCAATCAATTCAGCGATTTATTTCTAATTTGGCCATAAGATGTGAGCCTTTCAATCATTTGCTCAGAAAAGAAGTAAAATTTGAATGGGGACCAGAGTGTCAGCAATCGTTCGAACGCATCAAGAAATATCTTCTCAATCCTCCTGTTTTAAAGCCGCCAGAATTGGGGAAGCCCCTATTGCTATATATTTCAGTTAATCAAGTTGCTTGCGGCGGATTCTTGGCGCAATACAAAGAAGGCAGTTTGATAGAGCATGTCATTTATTATGTGAGCAAGACCTTTATTGATTATGAGAAGAAATACTCTTAGATAGAGAAGACATGTCTAGCTCTGGTTTGGATGTGTCAGAAGTTGAGGCATTATCTACTGGCATCTGAAGTCAAGATTCTATCCAAATTAAATCCTCTCAAGTATATTCTCGAGAAGCCATTTCTCAGCGGACCAATTGCCAAATGGAAAGTCCTATTGATGCAATATGATCTAGAGTATGTCTCCCAGCAATCTATCAAAGGCCAAACAATTGCAGATCAATTGGCAGATTTTCCTCTGACAGAGGATGTTAAAGCCGAGGATGATTTCCCCGATGAGAGGATCTGCAATATTCAACAATCCTCAGTTTGGAATTTATTCTTCGACGATTCCAAGAATATGGCAGGCATAGGAATCAGAATTTTGCTAATTACACCAGAGAAGGAGATGATCCCCTTTTCTCTCAAACTGGATTTTCAGTGCACTCACAATATCGCCGAGTATGAAGCTTTGATACAAGGTCTGAAAATTCTACAGGACTTCATGTCAAAAGAGTGCATGCTTATGGCGATTCTTTGTTAGTCGTCAATCAAATTCTAACTGAATGGCAAGTGAAGGATCATAAATTACTTCCTTACCAAAAGATTGTCTCAGCTCTCGCCAATAAATTCGAAGAATTTCAACTTTTTCATATCAAGAGAGACTTCAATCAAGTTGCAGACAGTTTAGCCAATTTGGGATCAATCATGTCTTTCAAGAGTGGAGAATCTTGTCGCTCATTTGAAATTGGCCGACTTGATCAACCTGCTTTCGTCCCAATAGAGCAGATAAACCAGACTGAGCAGAAGAAGAAGCCTTGGTATCATGACATCAAAAACTTCATTACAACTGGCGAACTTCCTCAAGAATTACCAAAGAAAGAGCAGCGAGCAATTCAGCGCATGTCTGTTCGATATTTTATTCTTGTTGACGTCCTTTATCGTCGTGGATTCAGTTCTGAATACTCCAGATGTTTGGACAAAGGAGAGGCCAGAGAAGTTGTGCAAGAAGCACACGAAGGCATTTGTCGTGGTCATGTTGGCTATCAGACTCTCGTCAAACAAATCATCCGAGCATGATACTACTGGAGAACTATGCAGCAAGATTGCTATCATTTTGTGAAAAAGTGCATTCAATGTCAGATGCATGCGCCTTCCATTCATGCGCCAGCGACATACTTACAATCTGTCGTCTCGCCATGGCCATTTTCCATGTGGGCTTTCGATGTTGTAGGCCTGTGAACACCCCAAATTTTTCAAAATCTTTTAAATATTCTTTTCTTGCCCCTAAATTCATTTTTGAGCAAATGAGTCATGTTAAATCTAAATTCTAGTTCATTTCTCAAGTTTTACTCAAATTAAATTCATCCTATATGTTTAAATTGATTTTGGATCTGGATCCATTGCCCAGATCCAAATATGAGTCTCATTGTCCAACTTTTAAATTAAGATTATAGAAAATACCAAAAATAGTTTTTAAAATAGCTCGGACAATCCATCCGACATCCGTTTGGATCCATCGAGTTGTATTTCTGAATTCGAGTTTCAAAACTCGAACATGTTCTCAAAACTTGGGTCCAAACCTATTCTTCTGAAGAAATTTCCCCGAAATGGCCTGAAATTCTCAGAAAAACGCTTTTGTAAATATTTCTCAGAAAAATACAAAAAAAAAAAAGTGTCTAAATCTTTGTTTTCTCATAAAATCTAGGGTTTTATTCCAAAAATACAAAAAAAATACATAAAACAATAAAAAAAAACAAAAATTCGGAAAAACTATGTGAAGAACAAGTGGTTTCGAGCTTTTTAAAGTTGGTTTTGCTAAAAAAATCTTTTTAAACCACTTTATGAAAAAAAAATGGTTTTAAAGGAGCCCTCTTTTTGAAAAAATGCAAGTTAAAATCCGAAAAACCCTCTTAAAACTTTTTTTAGGGTTTTTCGCAAGGGGTCACAAGCGGAAGACCTGCTTCCTCTCACCGCAAGCCACCCATCGCCAACAGCTCGATCTCCAACCATTGATTCCCCAACCGCATCCTCCTTCTTCCTCCTTAAAAGGGGATTCAAGAAACCCTAAAAAATTCACCCGTTATCACCCCAAAACCCCTCTTCTCTGTACACGGTCGTCTTCTACCCCTCCATCTTCTCCTCTTTCACAAAACCGCTTCTTCACCCCCGTACCTTCCTTCATCTTCAGCACCACGTTTCACCTCCCCATTTGCATCTTCTTCCTCTTTCCATCCATTATCGACCCTGGCATCTTCTTCCTCTTTCCATTGGCTTCCTCCTCCCCTCTGAACCATTGATCCTCCAGCAGCACAAATAGGAGATTCATTCCATTGATTTCTGCGATCAGGTAAGTAGCCCATTTTCCCCCTTCTGTGTTATCATCTGATCCTTTATAGCTTTCTTCTTTCTTTCTTTTTTTTTTAACTTTTTTTTTTCTCCTCAAAAGCAAATTTGTATCATCGACCTGCTTATTGCAGCCTCGATGATACGCATTGCAATAGTAATAGGAATCATTGTATTCCGACATTTTTTTTATCTTATTTTTATCATTTTGTTTTGTCTTTCCTTTCATGTTGGTTTTCCTTTCTTCGTTTTGCTTTGTTGTTTGTTTGTGGTTTATCTTAGTTTTCTCTAGTTTACATATTTCTAAATGTGCAGCTATGTTGTTTAATCTCCGTTCACACCCTCCGTTGGGAGATCCGATTTCATTTTTTTTTTTACTCATTAGTTTGATTTTAGCAGCATATTGTTCTTGCTGTTTGCGTCCCACACTAGATGATCTATTGACAAATCAAAAAGAGGATTCCATGGTTATCTCCAGTTCATTTTTTTTATTCTATTTTCTTGAAATTTACTTCCATATTGATGGTCTGTTAGTCTTGCCCTGTGATTTCCTGTTTACGTCATGAATAACCTGCTCTGACTTTGATCTTTGATTATCTATTCATCTCATTGTGCCTGTTCTGTCATCGATTCAAGTCTAGACATTGCTAAAAAAAGAAAAGAAAAGAAAAGAAAAGAGGGGAATAGGGTTATAGCAAAATGATTTTGTTAGTTGAAAATTCATGGTTCTGATCACTCACCAACAATGCTTATGCTGGAATCCATGGATCTACGGCTGTCAAAACCAACCAGCTGATGTTGAGGAATTCATTTGGCAGAAAGGGTATGCCTAATCTACTTTTCCTTCATGTAAGATGACTAATGTCTGTCTAAAGCAATAAGATGGTTTGAATTAGTTTCGGCATCAGCAACACTAACTGGATTTTTGCTGAATTAGAATTTGCATGGCTTCGTGAGCAAGTGGAAGTAGATGGAGTGGTGTTGAAACCATCCCATCTATTCAGTATATTCATAATTTGATCCAAACTAAAAGTATCTCTAATTTGTCAATACCTAGATGAATGGCTATCCATCCGTTATTCCTCTCCGAGTTCCAGACTTGCTTGGAGATCTCATAAATCTGGGTAATACATCGGTCATCAGCAGAGTACTTTAAATGACTCGGAGGCCAAGTCGTTAACAATCTGGATAAGAGACGCAGACCAATATCATTGAGGTGTCTCGAGCAGATGATTTTGGTTGTAAACATTCAGAAGATGGACTGCCCAGATCTCCTTGATTGGTCATGCATAGGCAAGTATTATTCCAACCCATACTCTTTATTGAATTCTCTCATTCTTTCACATTTGCTTGATGACGTTTGTGCAGAAATCCCAAGAGGTTTGCCATTTCAAGGACAATGGGCGCCACCATTCACCATATAACCCCTTTTTGTGTTTCACACACACCTGCAGTTCAGCCCCTCTTCATTTCCACCACACAATAGCACCCTCCCTCATCATATGTTGTGTAAACATCTACTAAAACTTTAATTCTTTGCAGGTTAATAATATGTTCCATTGTGCACATATTTCAATGTATATGTCATTACATTTCACTTAGCACCACCCCCTTTATCCCAGCATCACTTCACTACATCACTTCTGGTTCCAAATAGCAGAGAGAATTGTTTCGATGATCAGCTACTGTAGAACCTCATCAAGAGTGAACTCGTTTGGAAAGGTCATCTGATTCATGCAGTGCCCTGTTGTAACAGGAGTAAAGTTACTTTTATGTGATCCCCTGTACATTCACTATATATTTTCATTTGATAGTTTTCTGTTAAGTATGTCATTTGTAGGATGGCAGCATATCAATCATTTACTGTCAATATGCATTAACACTGTACCTTTTGTATCCCCATAACCTCTATAGTCACTTTGCTGTATTTCTGAGTATATTTGGCAAATCATTTATCTGAGTATTATCCATGTATACATATACACTCTTGTAACATATGGATTTTGTCATGTATCACCTTGTTCTGAAAAATATTCAAAGTTTTGGTTTCTGTTATCATATCCCGAACTAAACTCTCTAGTGTACCTAGTTAGGCAGTCACCATCTTCTTATCTTTTTAGTATTTAAGTTTATTCTTTATTGACAATAGCACAGGTATGTGATCTTCCACCATAGTGTAAAGGCATGTATCTACCCCCATTTGGATATATGTGCATGCAGGGATACTCTAATGACCAAGGTTTCATCTCAGCTTACATTGTCTAAGCCCTCAACACCAATAGCCTATTAAATTTACGAGGTGCTTCTTTAGGATGGGCAAGTTATATCATAAAAAACAAAAAAAACAAATGATCATCATGAGGAATCACTTTTCATGAACAACAAGGTACTTGCCGCAAATGCAATTGCTATGACATGGAATGTGACCCTATCATTCAAGACCCATAGAAATATCTCCTCTCAGTAGAGAGGGATTGCTGTGAACTGCTATACTAGCCTTCCTGTTTAAAGTGGAAAGCTTCCTTGCCAAAGCTGCTAATGACCTGACAAGGGGTGTGTTGAAGAATCAAGATAGGTGCTTGCCAATATCAAGTGATAGTGTTGAAGGCTGTAAGAATTCCTAAGAGGAAGTATGCTCAGCATAGCAAGTTGGAGGTACGTGATGTCCTAATAAATGGTGATCTCCTCAATTCTGCAAATGTTATTTACTCTCTGAGTTTTGACCATGATAAAAAATAAATAAATAATTTTCTTGTTGCTGGCGTGCCCAAGAAGATCAAGATCTTTGAGTCCAATCATTGTTGAAAGATATGGTTAATATTCACTACCCTGTGATGGAGACGTCAAGCAGATCTAAGCTCAGCTGTATGATGGAACAACTATGTCAAAACCTCTTGGCATCAACTGATTATAGTAGTATAGTTCAGTTATATGGTTGTTGTTCCCAACACCCTGTGTAATGCCTACATAACTGCCACAGTTTATTGGCAGCAGGTTTCACAGCCACCATACATCTTTGTTCTAGCACTCCCACCACTTAGCATATCACTGTCACTGCATCTTTTGAGCTACCTCCACCTGCACTAGTCATATCACTTGCACCTCCATCTGCATTTCACACATTCCAAATTGTGTTCTGAGTTGTAGTTGTGAATATTAATTGTATCTGGTAAACTTCATCACTTATCATATGTAAACCCATATATATATATATATATATATATATGTATGCATGTATATATGTACATAGACATATATCATTTTTTATTTTTCCACACTTTAGATTTTAGATACCTTGACATATGAGTACTTTTCTTTTTACATTGGCATCTTTAAAATCCATGTGATATGTGTAAATTCTTTTCTATATTCACACTAACCCAGTGTTTTGCAGGGAATACGTGGAAAATATCATTACTTGGAGTTATAAATTCAAAAAATTTTATATGTTGTAATAAATTAGGTCTTAATGAGAATTTACATTTCCTGCTCTAGATTAGAATGAATGAGCATTGTAAATATCATGAATTACTTGTTCTTCATGCTTTTGTCTTTATTTCTCAAAATCTCACATTGGTGAAACACGAATGGCATGTGCACCATTTCGTAAGAGGTAAATCAATCCTAAGTTGATGATCCACATCAATGGCCATAGTCAGGGTGTGGACAAAACTTAGGATTTTTATCTTTACGAAATGACACTGGATCAACACTGGATCCATTTTCAAAATTCATCATATTTCCTTAAATAGTTTCTCCTTTTATTAGAATTTAACTTAAAATTGACTCAAAATATATACCAATGGCCATAGTCAGGGTATATTGAGAGTTAATTTCATTTTAAATTCTATAAAAGCACCAAATGTATTTTATTCTTCTCTTGAATTTAAATATAGATTAATATATAATACATTCAATGACCATAGTCAATGATGTATTATATCTTCAATCTTGTTTTAATTCATTTAAAGAATGGAATAGCTTTTCAAAATCCAATTTTAAATTCTTCAAATTCATTCATCATTTAGGATAGAATTATATCATACTTTCAAAAATTCCTTTTTTCAAAAACTCCAAGTAAATGTAAATATCTTCCTCAATCTATCTTCAATCCTTATCAAATTCGATTCATCCTTTCATTTTTCAAAATTTTATTTTCAATCTCAAAGTTCAATTTAACTTTGAGATTTCAAATTCATTTTTCAGATTCAAATCAGATTTCAAAAATCAAATTTGACTTTGACATTCCAAATTCATTCAAAACTCCAATCCAATCTCCAAGTTCAATTTAAACTTTGAGATTCTTGATTCATCTTCTAAATTTCAAATTCAAGGTCTAATTTGACTTTGAAATTCATTTGTATATTCAAAGATTCAATTTCTAAAATTCATTTTCCAAGTTCAAATTAAACTTGGAAGTTCTTGATTCATCTTCTGAATTTAACTCCAAATCCATTTTAGGATCCAGGATTCAACACTCATATTGGATCTCAGAGTTCAGATCCAATTCCTCTTTAGGATCCAGGATTCAACACTCATATTGAATCTCAGACTTTAGATCCAATTCCTCTTTAAGATCTAGAGTCCAATTCCACTTTTGGATCTCGGACTTCAGATCCAATTCTCCTTTAGGATCCAGACTCCAATTTCATATTGGATCTCAGACTTCAGATCTAAACCCATGTTAGGATCTAGAATCCAACTCTACATTGGATCTCAGACTTCAGATCCAAATCCATCTTAGGATCCAGAACCCAATTCTACACTTGGATCTCAGACTTCAGATCCATTCCATTCTAGGACCCAGAACCCAATTCTATATCGGATCTCAGATTTCAGATTTTAAATCTATTTTAAAATCCAATTCTATTCTCAATTCTAGATTTCAAATCCAATTCCATTTTCAGATTTCATCTGAACTTCCTAAATCCATTTCTATTCTTAAATACCATTTGATTTTCTCAGTCCATTCCAATTTCAAACTTCAAAATCTAAATTTAATTCCATCTCAAGTATTCATTTCCTTTTCTAAATTCAAGTTCAAATTCAAAGTCTGTTTCTGACTTTGAAACTTCATTTTCAAAGCTTTCAGTCATTCTTTCTCATTTATTCTCCCAACTCTGACTTACTTCAAAAACTTAGAACTTCTCTGATCTATCTCAAGTTCTAAAGTTTGATTCAACCATTTCTTCACTCTATTACCAAGTTCATCTCAGAATACTTGGAAATTTTTAAAAACATCTTTCAAAAGGAGCATACATTGATGCATTGCACAAGCATGATCCTTTGTGCATTTAAAGTTAGAATAAATTATTAGATTATAGGCAAAGCAAAAGGCATAGATTCGATCCTTGGTTCGATTACCCCTGGTAAAGGCGCCAGGAACGGTCGAACCTCGTACCGACGAGCGAATCCCGTCTCTCCATTTTCCCGCAATATTTTCAAAAACGGAGGCGAGTTAAATTTCTAAATACTTTTCAAATCAAGGTCAAGTGAGACCGCGCAAAATAGTTCCTCTTCTCTCTTTCTTTCTTTCTTTTCTCTTCTCTTTTTCTTTTCTTTCTTTTATTCTCCTCCCTTCAAAAAGGAGGAAAATAGAGGTTAGAAAAGGAAAAGAGAAGGAAGAGAGAGAAACCACAAGAGAGGAAAATTTTTGCGATGATCACAGTTTTGGCGACCGTGATGGGACGCGTCTTCGTCCGGTTGAATCTATGCCTTTGCTTTGCTTTTATATAATCTAAGTCTTTATTCTTCTATGTCAGCTACATTTTCCATGCAAACCTTAGGAGCCTAGACTCTGTCCTAAAGCTGACATCATTGCATATAGGATCTAAGTATGGTTTGGTAGGACCATATTGAGGAGATTACATCCATGTTCACATTAGACTTAGGTCTTAAATACAACTCTCCTCAATTCTAGGGATTGAATGCAAAAACAATGTATGCAAGTGTATGCTTCTATTCATTTAAATTTTATCTCTTTAGGACTTGCATTAGAGCCTTCTAGTTTTATTTGCATGTTGATCATGTTTTCGAAAATATCCCTACCTATATTGTCCCGGTCTTCACGTTGTTGGGCTGTCTCACTGAACCATAGTTCGGGAGAGAGCCTCACAACTGGATCACTTATTTGGGTTCGCGCCCCCTTACCACGTACCTAAGGGCCATAGTCCGAGGTATATCGGTAGGTGCTCAAGGATGCTGGGAAGCCATTACCTTAGAACGGAAGAGATATCTTATATGCCACGTACTTCGAGCTTCGGCTTGGGTATATCGGCGTACCTTGATTGGAAACAGATGATATAAATCTTAGAGTTAGGATTAAGGTCCTACAAGCCATTTCAAATATTGCATATAGAGTCAGCTTTAGGGAGTGTTGTTTGCGCATCCTTGCTTGTATATCTATGATTGTGTGATATTTTATATCTTCCTTATATTTTCCAAAAACCTGGGTATATATCTTCAAAATTTCTCCTTTGTTTTTAAAACCCAGGTGTATTTTTCTTTCTCTTCTTCTCCTTCTTCTTCTAAAAATTTCTTCAAAAATTCTTCTGATCCTGCCTGCAAGCTCTTCAAATTTTAAAAATCTTTACTATTTCCTCTCAAAATTCCATTTTTCCTCTTATTTTCTTCTGATTTTATATTCATGTTTATATTTTCATAAAAATCTCTTTTCGTCAAGAGATATCCTTTTCAAAATGGTATTTTCTTTCATAATTTGGTTGGTTACTCTCCCTCGTAGAGTAAACAACACAATTGTCATAAATTTGGTGGCGACTCAATCCCTAGTAATGGGATATAATTAGATTTTTAACCTAAATCCCCCCTCTTGTCAAAACTTCTCCAAAAAGTTTCTCTGGTCTAAAAACCTCCTCTTTCCTCTACAGAAAGCACTGATATTCAAAAATGGTTCAGACAAGAGCTGGAAAAGAAACAGTTCCTCAACTTAGCGACAGTGAGGCGGAGGAGATAAGCTCTCCTAACTCAGTCAGAGGACAAGGTCAGAGCAAGAAGGATGACATCGACCTCGCTATGTATAATATGTTCCAAAAGATGATGGCTAGGATGATGTCAGAGCAAGCCGAGGCCAAGCTGAAAGAGGCAGTTCCTAAAAGCAAGCTGAAGAAGAAGCCTGTGAAAAAGACAATCAGAATCATCGAAAAGAAGGTGCAGCCAGACACTACTTCTGAGGAATCAGAGTCAGTCGAGGAAGAGTCAGAAGAGGAAGAGCAGATTGTCTACAAACAGAATCCTCCAAAGCAGTCCGTAAAAATAGCTGCAGAAGAGCCCGAATCCGTCAACAAGCCCAAGTCTGGGGCTCCAGCAGAAGACCTGATGAGCAAGCAGATGAAGGAGATGAATCGAGCTATCAAGGATATTCAAGCCAAGGGTAAGGGCAAGCAGACCTACACCGGCGAAGATTTTTATGATGGTCTAGATGGGGACGATAACCTGGAGAATCTTCCCCGCAAGTTTCTCAAATTTGACGGGACTGGCAACCCTAAAGCCCATTTAGCCACATTTTATGCAGAATGCAGCCGTTTCAGAAAAGACAACTGAGCGTTGTTTATTTGCTTTCCCCGCAGTCTGGAGGGTATAGCAGCCAAGTGGTATGCTGACCACATCAATCCTATCGAACTACGAGAGTTCGATAAGGTGGTCAATCTGTTCATAGAGCGTTTCCTATTCAACACCGAGGTTTCACCTACGCTCAATCACCTTTACAACCTAAAGCAGAATGAGACTGAAAGAGTAGGAGAGTTCATCCACAGGTGGAGAAGTACCTGCAACAAGATGAAAGTTCCCATTCCAGAAGAACATGCATTGCAAATAATCCTCAGCAATTTCTCTCAGCCTCTGAGAAGCCTCATTGCCACTTCTCCAGCAAAATCCTTTATCAAATTAATTGAGCGAGCCGAATGGCTCAAAGCAAGAATAGAAAGTGGGCTTTACGAGGGCATGCCTCTGGCCAAAAATATCCAAGACCAGAAGAAGAAAGCACAGTTCACTCATGCATCTGATACCTCTGGCAATGATCATGACAGTAACAGAAGAAACATAAATGACAGCAAGAATGGCCAGAACCACGGCGCAGCTCAAAGGGAGAAGTCTTCCAAGCAGAATAACAAGTTGTCTCAGTCTAATTTTCCGCAGAAAGAAAAGATAAAACGAGAAGGTTGGAGTAATGATCGTGAGTTCACTCCTCTGAAACAAACGCTCGAAGAAGCCCTTGAATTCATGCTGGCCAAAGGATTGGTTAAACTCCCGAGAGTCGCGGATCCTCCCACGGTCATGGGAAGGTTCACAAATCAGTTCTGCAAGTTTCATCGAGCAGTGAGGCATGACACCGATCACTGCTTCGTCTTCAAAAATATTGTTCAGGACTGCATCGACAAGAGTCTTTTTGTTGAAGATGAAGAGGAAGATGACCTAGCCGTCATGACCAAGTCTCTCCCCGGCTACTCAGAAGACTAAAGATGTCAGAATTCTCCTACTTTTTCCCTTTTTGCCAAGTCGCCTTGTAGGGGGGCAGTCAGTCCAGTCCTTTTGTGACCTTTCGGTCAAAATACTTGTAAATATTTCAGTTCTTTGTTATCAGTTTTGCTCGTCAATGAAATATCAATTTTCCTCTATATCTCTAATATCACAATACTTTCTTCCACTGCCACATAGAGGCATTTACTTTTGAAAATCTATATTTCAAAAAGCTCTCCATCGGCTTCTATTAAAACCGCATTTTTCATGTTATTTTCAGAATGCAGGACTAATCCTGACATCATTCATGAGAGAAATGATATTACCTATGAGGGCCTTTTACAAAAATCATGAAAATTCAAAAATTCTTCGTTATGACCAAAGAGTTCAAACATTCTTCGGTCCAAGCTTTGTCAAAAAATCAACCCTCGTGTTGATCATGTTTTCAAAAATAGGTTTTCGAACCATCACATTGAAAAATCAATCCTCGTGTTGATCATGCTTTCCGAATTAGGTTTTTGAACCATTGCATTGAAGGATCAACCCTTGTGTTGGTCTTATCTTCCAAAATAGGTCTCAAATCTTGTGTTGATCATATTTTTCCAAAAGTGATTTTTTAAAAATGTTATATTCAGAGATCAATCTTGGCATTAGTCTCTCATCTTCCAAAAATTGATTTTAAATCATTATAGTCAAAGATCAACCCCTGTGTTGGTCTTGTCTTCCAAGTTTGGTTTTTCAAAACCGTCACATTTAAAGATCAACCCTTACGTTGATCTTATCTTCCAAAATGGGTTATAAATCATCATATTCAAAGATCAATCCTTGCATTGATCTTATCTTCCAAAAATGGGTTTTAAATCATTATATTTCAAAGATCAACCCCTGTGTTGGTCTTATCTTTCAAGATTGCTTTTTGAACATTACCTTCAAAGATCAACCCTTGTGTTGATCTTATTATCAATTTCAAACTATTATTTTTAGAAATCAAATCTGTTGTTGATTTTCTTTCAAAAATTAGATTTTCAAATCATTGCCTTCAAAAATTAACCCTCTTGATGATCTCTCATATTTGATTTAAAGGATCAGATCTCGCGCTGATCATTCTTCTTATGATGGATTTTCTTCCCCCAAAATGATTTCTCATTTATCTTTTAAATAAACATTTTCCTTTCAAGATCCCATATGCAGGCAGGATCAGAAAAACTCCTTTTTCTCTTAAATCTTATAAATTTTCAGTTAAGTTTGATATTTTTATCAGTTTCATTCATTTTATTCAAGTTTATATCAAGTTTTTATCAATTTTATCAATATTTCCTCAATTCCATTAAATTTTATCAATCTTTCTACCCTTTCAGGTTAAGGGATAAACCTGATGCCTCTTTCCCATGAGGTATTTCCTTTATTCTTATTTTCTCGCTCAGGTTAAGGGATAAACCTGACCCTCGTTGTCCGAGGTGTTCCCCCTCAGGTTAAGGGATAAACCTGACCCTCGTTGTCCGAGGTGCTTCCCGCTCAGGTTAAGGGATAAACCTGACCCTCGTTGTCCGAGGTGTTTCCATTCAGGATAAGGGACAATCCTGAAACCCCTCGTAGGAGCCACAATGCTACCTATGAGGATTCTTTCGTAAATACAAGTTTTGCCAATCTTTATTGATTCTATAGATTTATATCAATTTTCCTTCATTTAATTTTCTTAAATTCAGGATAAAAGGATAATCCTGAAACCCCTCATAGGAGCAACAATGCTACCTGTGAGAATTCTTTTCCAAAATAAATTTTCAAAATTTCTTTCCTTTCTTCTTCTCCATTTTTATAAATTTTATTTTTCTTCCCTTTCAGGTTAAGGGATAAACCTGAATCATTCCTTTCTAAATTCTCATCAAAATGTCTATTCTATTTCCCCTTCAGGATAAGGGAAAATCCTGAAAACGTCGACAATCATTCTTGCTCAAATCTCAAGTATCTTAAAGAATGTCGGTGTCCCTTTTTTTTCAAATCTCCATCAGAAAACCCAGTACTCACACTGGGGCATATTTTTTGGGAAATCTAGTACTCATATAGGTAAGCCTAGCACTCGTGCTAGTGTTTGGCTGACCGATCAATTAGCCTCTCAGGACCAGTCTTTGCACTGACCCTTCATCAAAAATCAAAGCTCTAAATCCATTGTTGACCTTCGGGTCATTCAAATCTCAAATTCAAGCCTTCATGTTACAATCTTTCCTCAATTCTTCTTAAAATTCTGCCAATCTTCTTCTATCCCTTCTCATCAACTCTCCTTTGAGGTTCGAGTTTTTCGACTCGAACTTCCAACTCTTTCCTTTGAGATTCGAGCCCTGACTCGAACTTTCCCATTTTCCTTCGAAAATTTGGGTTTTATCTCGAGTTTTCTTGCCTTCAATAAATAAACCTTCAAAGTTTTGATTCGAGCCCTGACTTGAACTTTCCCATTTTCCTTCGAAAATTTGGGTTTTATCTCGAGTTTTCTTGCCTTCAATAAAAAAAAACCTTCAAAATTTTGATTCGAGCCCTGACTCGAATTTTTCCTGCTTTCCTTCGAAAATTTGAATTTTGTCTCAAGTTTTCTTTTTCCTTTGAGATTCGAGCCCTGACTCGAACCTTCCTGCTTTCCTTCGAAAATTTGAGTTTCGTCTCAAGTTTTCTTGCCTTCAATAAATGAACTTTCAAGTTTTCCTTTGAGATTCGAGCCCTGACTCGAACCTTCCTGCTTTCCTTCGAAGATTTGAGTTTTATCTCGAGTTTTCTTGCCTTCAATAAAAGAATTTTCAAGTTTTTCCTTGAAATTCGAGCCCGACTCGAACCTCCCAGTTTTCCTTTAAAAATTCGAGTTTTTACTCGAATTTCCCTATTTTCCTTGTAGAATCCGAGTCCTGATTCAGATACTCTTTTAAAGGCTTACCTTCAAAATCTAGTTTTATATCAAGCTTACCTTCAGAACTTTAAATTTACATTTACCTTCAGAATTCAGCCTCATGTTGGATTCTTCCCCAGAATCCTACTGATATGTCAAAATTCGATGTTAAGCAAATGTTTCATCATTAAGGATTTCAGGAAAATCTTGGCAAATTGCCATAAGATAGATGTTGATCTCAAACTTTTATTACATAAAGAATTTCCTCAAATCTCCTTAGTATTCCTTCCAAAAGGGTGAAACTTCTGTGAAGAAAGGCTCCAACTTCAAATTTTCTGTTGGTCAACCAAGAGGATGAAGAAAAATCTTCGACATGACCGGTAAAGAAAATATTCAATGATGCTGAAGAGCCATAAATGAGCTGATATTGATCATAGCTATGGCACATTCTTAAAGATTATTCTTTGGCAGTAAGACAGTGGAAATATCCTGGGCAGTCAGAAAAGAACCTACCCAATTCATGTCTCCTCGAGTCAGCTAAGCTGCAAATCAAATATCCGCAAAAGGGATCTCTCAATTGTCGTCAAGATGAAGACAAATTAAGCGAATAGACCCCCAGGGCCAAAGAAGATTCGAAACATCTCCAAGATGACGGAGTTTGTGACGGATCCTTCCAGGGAAAGTTCGGATCACCGTCGAGATGAAGGCGGATGTGATGGACCTACCGACAAACCCTAAAAGATATTTGATTCCAGCTATCATCTAAATACCTTTTGAGCCAATACCATCATATATAATCCCTGAGAAAATGAAGGATCGAAGCATCTCTAAGATGAAGGAGTTTGTGACGTACCCTTCTCTGAAAAGAGAGAAAAGTCAGAACATCTCCAAAATGAAGGATGATGTAAAAGCCCAAGAAAACCCCGTGACTCAAAAGAGTGCAAAAAGATCATCATGGAAAAAATGCCCAGGATATCAAATTGCCCAAATTGCAAAGAATCTTCTTCATCTATGTGAGATTCTTCTATCAATATCTTCACATTTAATTACTTTTATGAAGCTAAGAATATTTTCTCTCCTTTCATATCAAGGAAATTGATAGCATCCTTGAAGAAGACCAACAACAATTTGACTTTGATTCTGGACTCTGTAAAGTTAACCTAGTTGGGGGTAATACTCTAGGTGGAAGAGGGAACATCTTTCAAAAGTGCTCACCCTAAAAATTACCTTGAAACAACTATAAATTTTATCATTTTGGCAAAATTTTCCAGCTTTCCTGATAAAGAAATAAGAACTTGACATCTGTTTTGATACATCTTGGTGTTGCCTTCCTCGTCTTTCGTTTTGTCGAGAGACTCGCCTTCTCCTTTCTAAAAAGGATTGCCTTCTTCATCTTTTGCGTTGTCAAAAGATTCGCCTTTCTCCTTGATGAAAGGATTGCCTTCTTTGTCTTTCGCTTTGTCGAGAGACTCGCCATCTCCTTTCTAAAAAGGATCGCCTTCTCCGTCTTTCGCTTTGTCGAGAGACTCGCCATCTCCTTTCTAAAAAGGATCGCCTTCTCCGTCTTTCGCTTTGTCGAGAGACTCGCCTTCTCCTTGATAAAAGGTTTACCTTCTTCATCTTTTGCTTTGTCGAAAGACTCGCCGTCTCCTTGATAAAAGGATTGCCTTCTTCGTCTTTCGCTTTGTCGAGGGGCTCGTCTTCTCCTTAATTAAAGGATTGCCTTCTTCGTCTTTCGCTCTGTCGAAAGACTCGCCTTCTTCTTGATGAAAGGATTGTCTTCTCTGTCTTTCGCTTTGTCGAAAGATTCGCCCTCTCCTTGATAAAAGGATCGCCTTCCCTGTCTTTTTGCGTTGTCAAAAGATTTGCCTTTCTCCTTGATTAAATGATCGCCTTCCTCGTCTTTTGCTTTGTCGAGAGACTTGCCTTCTCCTTACCAAAAGGATTTCCTTCTTCATATTTCACATCTTGCCTTCTCCTTGTTAAAAGGATTGCCCTCTTCATATTTTATATTTTGCCTTCTCCTTACCAAAAGGATTGCCTTCTTCATATTTCACTTTTTGACAAAAGGAATGCCTTCTTCATATCTTACATTTTACCTTCTCCCTGTTAAAAGGATTGCCTTCTTCATATTCCACATTTTGCCTTCTCTTTACTATTGCCATCTTCATATCTTCATATTTTACCCTCTCCTTGCTAAAAGGATTGCCATCTTCATCGCCATCTTCATATTTCGCTCTCACCTTCTCCTGTCCAAAAGATTTGTCTTGTTCCATCTTTCGCCTTGTCAAGAGATTCGTCTCCTTGATAAAAGGTTCGCCTTATTCATCTTTCACCCCATCGAAAGATTCGCCTCCTGTTACCTTATTCATCGTTCATTTTGTCTCACATCTCCTCATTTTTTCGCCTCATTCAGCTGAAGTATCTCTCCTGTCCCATCACGGTTTCGAGGATCCCGTATGGTCGTTCCCACTCAGGTTAAGGGTCAAAACCTGTACTCCCTGCGAGAGGTCATTAAATTCAAAAGCTGATTTAGTCTCAGCAATGAGACGTCCAAGTTCATCCCTTTTTCAAAGCTTTAGGGAACCCCATTTCCTTCATCCTTTCGCAAACCCCTTTTGGATTTGTTCGTCCAAACTCCGAAGGTCCCCATCACGGTCTCTTCACCCGAGGATTCCATATGGTCGTCCCATTCAGGTTAAGGGTTAAAGCCTGAACCTCGCCCCTCGAGGTATTCTCCTTTTCAGGTTTGGGTTAAACCTGAGTCTCGTTTCGACGAGGTGTTTTTCCTTTCAAGTCCCATCATGGTTCTTCCCATCGAGGAATTCATGCTTTGTATATCCATTTTGGATAAAGTCCTATTTGAGCTTCATCTCATGAGGCATTTTCTCAAAAATGTCCCATCAAGGTCATCATATATTCCCTTTCCCATTCAGGTTATTTTGAGATATATTCGCCCCATCCAGGTTAAGGGCTAAACCTGAGTCATTCTCAAAAGTTGATTTTGTCTTACCCATGAGACTTGATCAAAATTCTTATCTTTCATCATTTCGGGATCTTCACCCAAAAGTCTCATCATGATTTCTTCATTTTCTACTCAATCATATCACTTTCGAGGGTTTCGTCTTCCCAAAGCCATTCAAGGATAAAGTTTTAAACCTGAAAAACCATGTCTTTCAATAAATTCTTCCACACCCAATTCAGATCTGCTGACTGGGGCATTTTTCAAAATTTGGAGCATTTTCTTTGCCACTAAGCTCGACTTTCAACCGGCTTAGTAGCAAAGAGGGGCATCTGTGAACACCCCAAATATTTCAAAATCTTCTAAATATTCTTTTCTGGCCCCTAAATTCATTTTTGAGCAAATGAGTCATGTTAAATCTAAATTCCAATTCATTTCTCAAGTTTTACTCAAATTAAATTCATCCTATATGTTTAAATTGATTTCGGATCTGGATCCATTGCCCAGATCCAAATCTGAGTCTCATTGTCCAACTTTTAAATTAAGATTATAGAAAATATCAAAAATAGTTTTTAAAATAGCTCGGACAATCCATCCGACATCCGTTTGGATCCATCGAGTTGTATTTCTCAATTCGAGTTTCAAAACTCGAACATGTTCTCAAAACCTAGGTCCAAACCCATTCTTCTGAAGAAATTTCCCCGAAATGTCCTGAAATTCTCAGAAAAACGCTTTTGTAAATATTTTTCAGAAAAATACAAAAAAAAAAATAGTGTCTAAATCTTTGTTTTCTCATAAAATCTAGGGTTTTATTCCAAAAATACAAAAAAAATACATAAAACAATCAAAAAACAAAAAATTCGGAAAAACTATGTGAAGAACAAGTGGTTTCGAGCTATTTAAAGTTGGTTTTGCTAAAAAAATCTTTTTAAACCACTTTATGAAAAAAAAATGGTTTTAAAGGAGCCCTCTTTTTGAAAAAATGCAGGTTAAAATCCGAAAAACCCTGTTAAAACTTTTTTTTAGGGTTTTTCGCAAGGGGTCACAAGCGAAAGACCTGCTTCCTCTCACCGCAAGCCACCCATAGCCAACAGCTCGATCTCCAACCATTGATTCCCCAACCGCATCCTCCTTCTTCCTCCTTAAAAGGGGATTCAAGAAACCCTAAAAAATTCACCCGTTATCACCCCAGCACCCCTCTTCTCTGTACACGGCCGTCTTCTACCCCTCCATCTTCTCTTCTTTCACCAAACCGATTCTTCACCCCCGCACCTTCCTTCATCTTCAGCACCACGTTTCACCTCCCCATTTGCATCTTCTTCCTCTTTCCATCCATTATCGACCCTGGCATCTTCTTCCTCTTTCCATTGGCTTCCTCCTCCCCTTTGGACCATTGATCCTCCAGCAACACAAATAAGAGATTCATTCCGTTGATTTCTGTGATCAGATAAGTAGCCCATTTTCCCCCTTCTGTGTTATCATCTGATCCTTTATAGCTTTCTTCTTTCTTTCTTTTTTTTTAACTTTTTTTTTCTCCTCAAAAGCAAATTTGTATCATCGACCTGCTTATTGCAGCCTCGATGATACGCATTGCAATAGTAATAGGAATCATTGTATTTCGACATGTTTTTTATCTTATTTTTATCATTTTGTTTGTTCTTTCCTTTCATGTTGGTTTTCATTTCTTTGTTTTGCTTTGTTGTTTGTTTGTGGTTTATCTTAGTTTTCTCTAGTTTACATATTTCTAAATGTGCAGCTATGTTGTTTAATCTCCGTTCACACCCTCCGTTGGGAGATCCGATTTCATTTTTTTTTTACTCATTAGTTTGATTTTAGCAGCATATCGTTCTTGCTGTTTGCGTCCCACACTAGATGATCTATTGACAAATCAAAAAGAAGATTCCATGGTTATCTCCAGTTCATTTTTTTTATTCTATTTTCTTGAAATTTACTTCCATATTGATCATATGTTAGTCTTGCCTTGTGATTTCCTGTTTACGTCATGAATAACCTGCTCTGACTTTGATCTTTGATTATCTATTCATCTCATTGTGCCTGTTCTGTCATCGATTCAAGTCTAGACATTGCTAAAAAAAGAAAAGAAAAGAGGGGAATAGGGTTATAGCAAAATGATTTTGTTAGTTGAAAATTCATTGTTCTAATCACTCACCAACAATGCTTATGCTGGAATCCATGGATCTACGACTGTCAAAACCAACCAGCTGATGTTGAGGAATTCATTTGGCAGAAAGGGTATGCCTAATCTACTTTTCCTTCATGTAAAATGACTAATGTTTGTCTAAAGCAATAAGATGGTTTGAATTAGTTTCGGCATCAGC
This sequence comes from Nuphar pumila, assembly GCF_984573655.1. Classification (NCBI taxonomy): domain Eukaryota; kingdom Viridiplantae; phylum Streptophyta; class Magnoliopsida; order Nymphaeales; family Nymphaeaceae; genus Nuphar; species Nuphar pumila. Next base: position 48,014,214 of record NC_143257.1, on the reverse strand, counting down.
AACACTAACTGGATTTTTGCTGAATTAGAATTTGCATGGCTTCGTGAGCAAGTGGAAGTAGATGGAGTGGTGTTGAAACCATCCCATCTATTCAGTATATTCATAATTTGATCCAAACTAAAAGTATCTCTAATTTGTCAATACCTAGATGAATGGCTATCCATCCGTTATTCCTCTCCGAGTTCCAGACTTGCTTGGAGATCTCATAAATCTGGGTAATACATCGGTCATCAGCAGAGTACTTTAAATGACTCAGAGGCCAAGTCGTTAACAATCTGGATAAGAGACGCAGACCAAGATCATTGAGGTGTCTCGAGCAGATGATTTTGGTTGTAAACATTCAGGAGATGGACTGCCCAGATCTCCCTGATTGGTCATGCATATACAAGTATTATTCCAACCCATACTCTATATTGAGTTCTCTCATTCTTTCACATTTGCTTGATGACGTTTGTGCAGAAATCCCAAGAGGTTTTCCATTTCAAGGACAATGGGCGCCACCATTCACCATATAACCCCTTTTTGTGTTTCACACACACCTGCAGTTCAGCCCCTCTTCATTTCCACCACACAATAGCACCCTCCATCATCATATGCTGTGTAAACATCTACTAAAACTTTAATTCTTTGCAGGTTAATAATATGTTCCATTGTGCACATATTTCAATGTATATGTCATTACATTTCACTTAGCACCACCCCCTTTATCCCAGCATCACTTCACTACATCACTTCTGGTTCCAAATAGAAGAGAGAATTGTTTCGATGATCAGCTATTGGAGAACCTCATCAAGAGTGAACTCGTTTGGAAAGGTCATCTGATTCATGCAGTGCCTTGTTGTAACAGGAGTAAAGTTACTTTTATGTGATCCCCTGTACATTCACTATACATTTTCGTTTGATAGTTTTCAGTTAAGTATGTCATTTGTAGGATGGCAGCATATTGATCATGCATATAATTCAGGGTTTATTAACATTTAAATATGCATGATTTTATAAAATAATGTTTCAAAAACCCAATTTTATGTTAGTTTTTGAGTAAATGTGCTTAAATGATTTAAAAGTAGAAAATGCATGAAAAATAGTTTTATTTTACATTCTTATGCCTATTTTAGTTTTTGTAGTTGGTTTTAGTTTTTATTAAAAGAAAAAATAAATAAATAAAAAAATTGGAGAAAAATAGTTTTATATTCATTTTAAGTGTTTGTGTTTTTTTTTAGAAAAGAAAAAATAGTAGATTAGTTTTTGAAGTTTCTTTTATGAATAGTTTTGTTTTTGAAAATTTTCATAAGTAACCGCTTTATACGGTTTTCTTGATTTTTGAAAATAAAAATATATAATAATAAAAACAAACCATTGCATGGTTTGTAATTTTTGAAAATTAATGGAAAACTGAAAAAAATAAATAATAAATAATAATACAAACCTGTTGAACCAGTTTGTATTTCTAAAAGAAAAATTAAAAAAATATAATAAACAAACCGGCTTGAACCGGTTTGCATTTGTTTCAAACCGGTTCCAGCCGTTTTGTTGTTTTTAAAAACCCCAAAAACAGAGAAAGAAGGGCGCCTCCTCTCATTCACGGCTGAAGCCCTCTTTCCCTTCTTTCCCTCTATTTCCTCTCTTCTCTCCTTCCTCCACCATTGCCGGTGGCTACCCTTTTTCCCTAATTTCTCCTTCTTCCTCTTCCTCTTCCTCTTCTTCTTTCCAGCCGGCGGCAGTGGTGGAAGCTCCTCATTCCGATGATGGCAGTGGTGGTGGAGGTCGCCACATTCTCCTCTAACCCCTCAGGTTCACGGTGAGTGCTGAGTGCTCTGCAATTCTTCTTCTTCTTCTTCTTCTTGAATTTCAATCTAAGGTTTGAATATTAATGTGGAAAACATAAAAAGAAAAAAGTAAAAATGTCTGAAGAGAAATTCCGGCGATGGACAAGGATCTACCGGAATAGTGTTTCTGATCTTGCATAAGTTTTTGATTAAAAATTTTGATCGGAATCTGCTGAAGGAGCTTCTGTATAGTGAATCTAATCAATATTAAGAGCAGATGACTTGTGACTAAAATTTTGTCCATCATATGAATTAAAAGTTGAGTTCCGGCAGATGAAGTCCAGCTGCATGAGTTTTTCGGTAGATGAAGTCCAGCCGAATGAGTTTTCCGGCGATGGATCATTTGAGTGTGAATGATTAGATGTTTGGATCAAATAGATCCAAGTGATTCTTGATGTACTTTGTTTGATCTCCAAATTGAAAATATCGGATGAATGATCAGCTGGAATCTTCTAATTTTTGAATCAGTTTTTTTTTCTGTTTTACATTGTTTCTGATTTACATTGCTTTGCTGTTTTTACATTGTTTTTCTGATTTACATTGTTTTTCTGTTTGTGAACCAGTAATTGAAAATGTCGGATTAGAATTTTAGTCCTGATGTAAAAAGGAATTTAGTCATGCTGTAAAGAGGAATCAGGATTCATTTAGGCTAATCATGAGTATATCGGCATGTGAACAAGTGAATTTTTACTGCTATCAGTAAAATTCAAATCTGATTACCAGAATTTTTTCTTACTGATATTCACTATATCAGATTTGAGTTTTGTTGATTATTAAGTGGATTTTGATTAAAGTTGAAAATCTGAAGTTTATTACAGTTTGATACTAGTATCATCTATGGAATGTTAAAGTTCATTGATTGAATTTCATTGATTGAATTACTGAATTTTACATGTATTTTTCTAAGTGTCTCACTGATTCTTATGAAGTGTTTTGATAATAGTGGTTAAGTTAGCTATTAGTGTAATTAGATTCCTTAGTTAATTAGCAGTTAGTATTACTTAGTTAAGAATCCCTTAATAATGAATTGTCATTTCAGTATTAACATTTACTTAGTTTTTGTTTTTCTTTCGTGTACTGCTCGTGTTTCGTTGGAATTGTGCAGGATTGCACGAGATTGGAGCAGAAGAGACCACGTGACACGAAGTACGAAGATAGAAGATTTTTACTTTTCAGTTTAGACTTAGAATTTTAATTGGGTTTGTAAATATTGCACTTTACGCCCTCTGCGAAGGGTATTCATTTGTTGTAATAGTTAGTTGTTTTTACTTTTCTTGAACATTTTACATTTCAAATAATGTGGCAATAAAGATTAGTTTAGATTTGTGTATTTGAATATGATATATTCCCGTTCCCTGAGTTCGACCCTGTCTCATCCACTAGTGAGAACAGGTTTTTATTATTTGATGTCTGGTTTTCACATGTTTTACATTTAAAAATCTTTTCAAAATTACAACGATTTAAAAGAAGACATCAAATTTTTGGCGCCGTTGCCGGGGAACGGCGTAATATTAGTATTCACTTTATTGCCTAGTGTTTGTGTGCATTTAGGTTTAGAACCACGTATGTGCATATCTTAGAGACGAGCTTACTTTTCTGCACAGCCCACCTATTAGGATCCCCTTAGATGTGACTGTGTACGATTGGTACTGTACACATAGATTTTATATTTCTTTGCATAATCTCTGTTATGTGTAACTGCGTGGTGTTTGTTTAGTTTTTATTGTTTTTAGTTTACTCGCTTTGTGGTTTGCGTGGTTTGGCCGCTTAGTGCGTTAGTTAAGTAGAAAACCCAAAATTAGGACGAGTGTTACACCGGTCTACTTCAAGGTGTATGCACAGGCAACGATCACTCGACCCGAGCTAATTGAGTCCCGAGTATCTTGTTAGGAGAGCTCCTCATCTTATCACCATGGCCGAAAATCGGTCGTTGTTCCGTACCCTTAAGGAGTACTTCATGCCCACCATATACACTCCCACCTCCTGCATCACGAGACCTGATGTAGGAGCCAATCAATTGGAAATAAAGGCCAGTATCATTCAAATGTTACCATCATTTCATGACCTAAGCAACGAAGACCCATATAGTCATATTGATGATTTTCTGGAGATCTGCTCGACAGTGCGGATCAACAATTTTGGAGATGACGCATTGAGGTTGACGTTGTTTCCGTTCTCTCTCAAAGATAAAGCTAAACATTGGCTAAAGGCTCTCGATACGGTTCAAATTACCACTTGGGAAGGAATGCAACATGAATTTCTTAAAAAGTACTTCCCAATTGGTAAGACGAATCAGTTTCGTAAAGCCATAATCAGTTTCTCGCAGATTGAGGGAGAACAATTCTATGAGACTTGGGAGAGAATGAAAGATCTTCTCCGCAAGTGTCCCCACCACCAGGTGCCTCGTTGGCAACTGGTGCAGTATTTTTACGATGGCCTGACCGAGAAGGACAGGCAAATAGTGGATTCATCATGTGGGGGCACTTTTATGCTAAAAAGTGAGGATGAAGCGTGGTCGCTTTTTGAGACATTGAGCGAAAATTTGATGCACCATGCGACAACTTCACGGTTCGATAGGGCTGCACCTGCACAGGATAGTACTAAGAAGGCAGGTATTTTTGAAATAGGGATAAACCTTGAGTTAAGCAACAAGGTAGACCAACTATCCCAGAAATTAGATCAGTTTTTGTTGGGTCCCTCTCCTGCTATACAGGTGTGCGCGTTGTGTGCGAGTCCTGCACACCATATTTTACAGTGCCCAGTTGCGCCACAGTATCCTGAGTTTGTCCAAGAGCAAGCTCAGATGGCTCAAAACTTCGCTAGGCCCGCACCCAATCCATTTTCCAACACTTATAACCCGGGCTGGCGAAACCATCCCAATTTTTCATGGCGCAACTCACAGATCCACCCATCCAACCCTTCCCAGAGTCAACCAAGTCAAGGCGGTTATTCGCATGGATTTCAAAGATCCAGTTATCCCCCAGTCCAACCTGTTTATACTCAACCCCAGTCTCATGAGCCTTTACATAGTCAATCTTTTGAGGATAAGATTTTGCAAGCTTTGAGCTCACATACCCAGTCTATTGCAAAATTAGAGACTCAAATGGGGCAGCTTGCCGAAGCACTTAGCAGGCGAAGTGAGGGGACATTGCCTAGCCAATTGTCAACCCTAAGAGAAAGGAACCCATGCGTAGCTTGCATATGACTGATGCACATAAAGAGCAAGCTCAAGTAGTAACCCTTAGGAGTGGGAAGCAGTACCAAGCAAGGGAGGCTGCAGAAGAAAGAGAGAAGATAAGTGAGAAGCAGTCTGTCCCTAAGGTTTTACCTCAGGAAAGCGAGAAGGTTCTTCCATCGGAGCCTTCACCATCCTACATTCCTAAAGCCCCCTTTCCCGAGGCGTTAGAAAGGCCGAGAGCATTAGGTAAGTCCGGAGTGAACATGCAAGAGATGCTTGAGATATTCAAGTACGTTCAGATAAACCTCCCCTTACTAGATGCTATTCAACAGGTCCCTGCATATGCAAAGTTCCTCAAAGAACTTTGTACGCAGAAAAGGAAGTCGATGTCCCATGTGCAGAAAAAGATTTATTTAACCGGGCAGGTGAGCGCAGTATTGCAACATCAAACCCCACCTAAGCTCAAGGACCCAGGGACTCCTATCATCTCATGTGTCATAGGAAACATCACTGTTGGGCGTGCATTGCTCGACCTTGGGGCAAGTGTTAACATCTTGCCGGGTTTCTTTTATGACCAATTTGGATTGAAAGAGATGAAACCTACACCTATGACTCTTCAGCTCGCAGATAGATCTATCAAGGTCCCAAGAGGGATACTTGAAGATGTTTTAGTCAAGGTAGAGGATTGTTATTTCCCTGTTGACTTCGTGATATTAGATATGGAGGGAGTTGATAGCCCACAGCAGACTCCTATTATTCTCGGTCGCCCCTTCCTAGCTACCGCCAACGCGTGCATCAATTGTCGCACTGGTGCGATGGATGTGTCATTCGGAAATAGGAAGATGCGGCTAAACATTTTTCGTGCTGCTATGGGGCCTGCTGTTGAGGATGCTTCTTTCGAGGTTGATGTCATTCAAGACCTCGTAGAAGCAGAATATGCTTGGTTATTGAGTGATCCACCTCATGAGGAGGATAAGGAATCACTAGAAGAGGATCACCTAGAATTACGTAAAAATCAGATAGGTGAGTTGAGTTAGATCGGGCACTTCGAGCCATTCAGAGGTAGACAGGATGGGAACACACTGCGCAGTGTCACAGATGACACTATTTTTCATATAGAGCCCGGTTGAGTCTGATTTCATGTCCATTGATCTCATGGACGATGAAGGTTTTTCCAGGGATCCGTCTGGCTGGGGACGTGAAATTTAGCGCTTTATGGGAGGCAACCCATATTCTGTATAGTTTTACATTTGTAGATTTCATTTGGTTTTATTTTTTTCAGTTTCTATCTTTTTCATGAGTTTCAGGTTTTGTCATGTATACATTGCATTCATTATTTTCATAGAACGTATATTTTTAATTCATCTCAGGTCATTCTACTCTTTTCCCTCAATTATTTCCTCTCATGTGCATTCACTTAGTTTCATATAAGCATGGGGGAGTGCCACTGGGACAGTGTCATTCAAGCATGGGGGAGGGTGTAGTTTGCACACCTTGATATTTCTGTTTACGTTCTTGCACATGTTTACACATCTCTCATAAAAAGTAGATTTTTAAAGAAAGAGTTTGAACTTATATGAATGCTATTTCAAATCTGATGTTTTTAGAGGATTTTTAAGCCCCATGAATTTTTTTTTTTGACATAGATCTAAAAATTATGGTTATTTATGCGGATTTCGAAGAAATGATGATAAATACATGTTAGAATTTATTTTGAATCATAAATATGAATATGCACAGTTCTATTTTTGAAAAACTAAGCAAATGAACAAAAAGCGTAAAAATGAGCTCAAAAGAAAAAATATAGCATGCGTTAGGTTGTTTGGATAATTCCACAATCCTTAGTAGATGGAACTTAGATGTAAGTTGAAACTTTTAATTCCATTTCGAAAAGGAGAGTGGAAAACTTCGTGATCCTAAGTAACTGAGAACAGATACAAGTTGAAATATTTGACTCTCATGTTATAAAGGTGAATGAAGGAAGTCACTTTTATGTCTTAGTTGATATCTTTTTGTATGTATAGAAGATATTGACATTGCACAAGGCATAAAAGCAGACCACACACAAGCTATAAGAGAAAAATAAGTGCGCAAAAAGAAAAAGCGTGAAAAGAAAAAGAAAAAAAAAGAGAGAAAAGAGCTTAAAAAGAAAGAAAAGTTCAATGCTTAGAAGTGTGATTGAGAAAACCTGTGTAGAAAACATATGAGTGAGGATAAGTAAATAATAATATGTTTTTATTGGATTTTCTATGAATAAAACATAAATAACTGTGATATTTAGAAAAGTGAAAGAAATTTTTTTCTGTGGTGGTACATAAAAAACTCTAATTATATTTTGATTTTGAAATAACAGGAAATATTTGTGAAAATAAAGTCTTTAATTACCTACTAATTATAAGGATGTGTAATATTATGCATACATGACAGAGATGTTTGTGGGTAGCATCACTGCAAACCCTCACGAGACCTTACTCGTCCACTGGGGTAACCCAGGGGTTGAAAGGGCTTGTTGCATGAGCTAAATGCAACCGTGATTCCTACGAAAGTGAGTTAGGTGATAGTTTGATTTCTTGCATTTTTCTAGTTTGCTCGAGGACTAGCAAAACATAAGCATGGGGGTATTTGATCATGCATATAATTCAGGGTTTATTAACATTTAAATATGCATGATTTTATAAAATAATGTTTCAAAAACCCAATTTTATGTTAGTTTTTGAGTAAATGTGCTTAAATGATTTAAAATTAGAAAATGCATGAAAAATAGTTTTATTTTACATTCTTATGCCTATTTTAGTTTTTGTAGTTGGTTTTAGTTTTTATTAAAAGAAAAAAAAATAAATAAAAAAATTGGAGAAAAATAGTTTTATATTCATTTTAAGTGTTTGTGTTTTTTTTTAGAAAAGAAAAAATAGTAGATTAGTTTTGAAGTTTCTTTTATGAATAGTTTTGTTTTTGAAAATTTTCATAAGTAACCGATTTATACGGTTTTCTTGATTTTTGAAAATAAAAATATATAATAATAAAAACAAACCATTGCATGGTTTGTAATTTTTGAAAATTAATGGAAAACTGAAAAAAATAAATAATAAATAATAATACAAACCTGTTGAACCAGTTTGTATTTCTAAAAGAAAAATTAAAAAAATATAATAAACAAACTGGCTTGAACCGGTTTGCATTTGTTTCAAACCGGTTCCAGCCGGTTTGTTGTTTTTAAAAACCCCAAAAACAGAGAAAGAAGGGCGCCTCCTCTCATTCACGGCTGAAGCCCTCTTTCCCTTCTTTCCCTCTATTTCCTCTCTTCTCTCCTTCCTCCACCATTGCCGGTGGCTACCCTTTTTCCCTAATTTCTCCTTCTTCCTCTTCCTCTTCCTCTTCTTCTTTCCAGCCGGCGGCAGTGGTGGAAGCTCCTCATTCCGATGATGGCAGTGGTGGTGGAGGTCGCCACATTCTCCTCTAACCCCTCAGGTTCACGGTGAGTGCTGAGTGCTCTGCAATTCTTCTTCTTCTTCTTCTTCTTGAATTTCAATCTAAGGTTTGAATATTAATGTGGAAAACATAAAAAGAAAAAAGTAAAAATGTCTGAAGAGAAATTCCGGCGATGGACAAGGATCTACCGGAATAGTGTTTCTGATCTTGCATAAGTTTTTGATTAAAAATTTTGATCGGAATCTGCTGAAGGAGCTTCTGTATAGTGAATCTAATCAATATTAAGAGCAGATGACTTGTGACTAAAATTTTGTCCATCATATGAATTAAAAGTTGAGTTCCGGCAGATGAAGTCCAGCTGCATGAGTTTTTCGGTAGATGAAGTCCAGCTGAATGAGTTTTCCGGCGATGGATCATTTGAGTGTGAATGATTAGATGTTTGGATCAAATAGATCCAAGTGATTCTTGATGTACTTTGTTTGATCTCCAAATTGAAAATATCGGATAAATGATCAGCTGGAATCTTCTAATTTTTGAATCAGTTTTTTTTTCTGTTTTACATTGTTTCTGATTTACATTGCTTTGCTATTTTTACATTGTTTTTCTGTTTGTGAACCAGTAATTGAAAATGTCGGATTAGAATTTTAGTCCTGATGTAAAAAGGAATTTAGTCATGCTGTAAAGAGGAATCAGGATTCATTTAGGCTAATCATGAGTATATCGGCATGTTAACAAGTGAATTTTTACTGCTATCAGTAAAATTCAAATCTGATTACCAGAATTTTTTCTTACTGATATTCACTATATCAGATTTGAGTTTTGTTGATTATTAAGTGGATTTTGATTAAAGTTGAAAATCTGAAGTTTATTACAGTTTGATACTAGTATCATCTATGGAATGTTAAAGTTCATTGATTGAATTTCATTGATTGAATTACTGAATTTCACTGAATTTTACATGTATTTTTCTAAGTGTCTCACTGATTCTTATGAAGTGTTTTGATAATAGTGGTTAAGTTAGCTATTAGTGTAATTAGATTCCTTAGTTAATTAGCAGTTAGTATTACTTAGTTAAGAATCCTTAATAATGAATTGTCATTTCAGTATTAACATTTAGTTACTTAGTTTTTGTTTTTCTTTCGTGTACTGCTCGTGTTTCGTTGTTATTGTGCAGGATTGCACGAGATTGGAGCAGAAGAGACCACGTGACACGAAGTACGAAGATAGAAGATTTTTACTTTTCAGTTTAGACTTAGAATTTTAATTGGGTTTGTAAATATTGCACTTTACGCCCTCTGCGAAGGGTATTCATTTGTTGTAATAGTTAGTTTTTTTTACTTTTCTTGAACATTTTACATTTCAAATAATGTGGCAATAAAGATTAGTTTAGATTTGTGTATTTGAATACGATATATTCCCGTTCCCTGAGTTCGACCCGGTCTCATCCACTAGTGAGAACCGGTTTTTATTATTTGATGTCTGGTTTTCACATGTTTTACATTTAAAAATCTTTTCAAAATTACAACGATTTAAAAGAAGACATCACATATCAATCATTTACTGTCAATATGCATTAACACTGTACCTTTTGTATCGTCATAACCTCTATAGTCACTTTGTTGTATTTCTGAGTATATTTGGCAAATCATTTATCTGAGTATTATCCATGTATACATATACACTCTTGTAACATATGGATTTTGTCATGTATCACCTTGTTTTGAAAAATATTCAGAGTTTTGGTTTCTGTTATCATATCCCGAACTAAACTCTCTAGTGTACCTAGTTAGGCAGTCACCATCTTCTTATCTTTTTAGTATTTAAGTTTATTCTTTATTGACAATAGCACAGGTATGTGATCTTCCACCATAGTGTAAAGGCATGTATCTACCCCCATTTGGATATATGTGCATGCAGGGATACTCTAATGACCAAGGTTTCATCTCAGCTTACATTGTCTAAGCCCTCAACACCAATAGCCTATTAAATTTACGAGGTGCTTCTTTAGGATGGGCAAGTTATATCATAAAAAACAAAAAAAACAAATGATCGTCATGAGGAATCACTTTTCATGAACAACAAGGTACTTGCCGCAAATGCAATTGCTGTGACATGGAATGTGACCCTATCATTCAAGACCCATAGAAATATCGCCTCTCAGTAGAGAGGGATTGCTGTGAACTGCTATACTAGCCTTCCTGTTTAAAGTGGAAAGCTTCCTTGCCAAAGCTGCTAATGACCTGACAAGGGGTGTGTTAAAGAATCAAGATAGGTGCTTGCCAATATCAAGTGATAGTGTTGAAGGCTGTAAGAATTCCTAAGAGGAAGTATGCTCAGCATAGCAAGTTGGAGGTACGTGATGTCCTAATAAATGGTGATCTCCTCAATTCTGCAAATGTTATTTACTCTCTGAGTTTTGACCATGATAAAAAATAAATAAATAATTTTCCTGTTGCTGGCGTGCCCAAGAAGATCAAGATCTTTGAGTCCAATCATTGTTGAAAGATATGGTTAATATTCACTACCCTGTGATGGAGACGTCAAGCAGATCTAAGCTCAGCTGTATGATGGAACAACTATGTCAAAACCTCTTGGCATCAACTGATTATAGTAGTATAGTTCAGTTATATGGTTGTTGTTCCCAACACCCTGTGTAATGCCTACATAACTGCCTCTGTTTATTGGCAGCAGGTTTCACAGCCACCATACATCTTTGTTCAAGCACTCCCACCACTTAGCATATCACTGTCACTGCATCTTTTGAGCTACCTCCACCTGCACTAGTCATATCACTTGCACCTCCATCTGCATTTCACACATTCCAAATTGTGTTCTGAGTTGTAGTTGTGAATATTAATTGTATCTGGTAAACTTCATCACTTATCATATGTAAACCCATATATATATGTATGCATGTATATATGTACATAGACATATATCATTTTTTATTTTTCCACACTTTAGATTTTAGATACCTTGACATATGAGTACTTTTCTTTTTACATTGGCATCTTTAAAATCCATGTGATATGTGTAAATTCTTTTCTATATTCACACTAACCCAGTGTTTTGCAGGGAATACGTGGAAAATATCATTACTTGGAGTTATAAATTCAAAAAAATTTATATGTTGTAATAAATTAGGTCTTAATGAAAATTTACATTTCCTGCTCTAGATTAGAATGAATGAGCATTGTAAATATCATGAATTACTTGTTCTTCATGCTTTTGTCTTTATTTCTCAAAATCTCACATTGGTGAAACACGAATGGCATGTGCACCATTTCGTAAGAGGTAAATCAATCCTAAGTTGATGATCCACATCAATGGCCATAGTCAGGGTGTGGACAAAACTTAGGATTTTTATCTTTACGAAATAACACTGGATCAACACTGGATCCATTTTCAAAATTCATCATATTTCCTTAAATATTTTCTCCTTTTATTAGAATTTAACTTAAAATTGACTCAAAATATATACCAATGGCCATAGTCAGGGTATATTGAGAGTTAATTTCGTTTTAAATTCTATAAAAGCACCAAATGTAATTTATTCTTCTCTTGAATTTAAATATAGATTATTATATAATACATTCAATGACCATAGTCAAGGATGTATTATATCTTCAATCTTGTTTTAATTCATTTAAAGAATGGAATAGCTTTTCAAAATCCAATTTCAAATTCTTCAAATTCATTCATCATTTAGGATAGAATTATATCATACTTTCAAAAATTCATTTTTCAAAAACTCCAAGTAAATGTAAATATCTTCCTCAATCTATCTTCAATCCTTATCAAATTCGATTCATCCTTTCATTTTTCAAAATTTTATTTTCAATCTCAAAGTTCAATTTAACTTTGAGATTTCAAATTCATTTTTCAGATTCAAATCAGATTTCAAAAATCAAATTTGACTTTGACATTCCAAATTCATTCAAAACTCCAATCCAATCTCCAAGTTTAATTTAAACTTTGAGATTCTTGATTCATCTTCTAAATTTCAAATTCAAGGTCTAATTTGACTTTGAAATTCATTTGTATATTCAAAGATTCAATTTCTAAAATTCATTTTTCAAGTTCAAATTAAACTTGGAAGTTCTTGATTCATCTTCTGAATTTAACTCCAAATCCATTTTAGGATCCAGGATTCAACACTCATATTGGATCTCAGAGTTCAGATCCAATTCCTCTTTAGGATCCAGGATTCAACACTCATATTGAATCTGAGACTTCAGAGCCAATTCCTCTTTAAGATCCAGAGTCCAATTCCACTTTTGGATCTCAGACTTCAGATCCAATTCTCCTTTAGGATCCAGACTCCAATTTCACATTGGATCTCAGACTTCAGATCTAAACCCATGTTAGGATCTAGAATCCAACTCTACATTGGATCTCAGACTTCATATCCAAATCCATCTTAGGATCCAGAACCCAATTCTACACTTGGATCTCAGACTTCAGATCCATTCCATTCTAGGACCCAGAACCCAATTCTATATCGAATCTCAGATTTCAGATTTTAAATCTATTTTAAAATCCAATTCTATTCTCAATTCTAGATTTCAAATCCAATTCCATTTTCAGATTTCATCTGAACTTCCTAAATCCATTTCTATTCTTAAATACCATTTGATTTTCTCAGTCCATTCCAATTTCAAACTTCAAAATCTAAATTTAATTCCATCTCAAGTATTCATTTCCTTTTCTAAATTCAAGTTCAAATTCAAAGTCTGTTTCTGACTTTGAAACTTCATTTTCAAAGCTTTCAATCATTATTTCTCATTTATTCTCCCAACTCTGACTTACTTCAAAAACTTAGAACTTCTCTGATCTATCTCAAGTTCTAAAGTTAGATTAAACCATTTCTTCACTCTATTACCAAGTTCATCTCAGAATACTTGGAAATTTTCAAAAACATCTTCAAAAGGAGCATACATTGATGTATTGCACAAGCATGATCCTTTGTGCATTTAAAGTTAGAATAAATTCTTAGATTATAGGCAAAGCAAAAGGCATAGATTCGATCCTTGGTTCGATTACCCTTGGTAAAGGCGCCAAGAACGGTTGAACCTCGTACCGACGAGCGAATCCCGTCTCTCCATTTTCTCGCAATATTTTAAAAAACGGAGGCGAGTTAAATTTCTAAATACTTTTCAAATCAAGGTCAAGTGAGACCGCGCAAAATAGTTCCTCTTCTCTCTTTCTTTCTTTCTTTCTTTTCTCTTCTCTCTTTCTTTTCTTTCTTTTATTCTCCTCCCTTCAAAAAGGAGGAAAATAGAGGTTAGAAAAGGAAAAGAGAAGGAAGAGAGAGAAACTACAAGAGAGGAAAAATTTTGCGATGATCACAAGGCCCCATCACTCCTTCAGCTTTCAATGGTCACAAGTATTTTCTTGCCGCAACAAAATATTTTACTAAATGGGTAGAAGCAGTCACTCTACGCACAGTAGAAGGTCGACATGTGGTCTCATTCATCCACAAGAATATCTTATGTCGTTTCGGCATACCACATGATATTGTGTCAGATAATGGTAGTCATTTCAAGAATGAGAGAATGAGAACAATTTGCTCAAAGTTCAGAATTCATCATCATTTTTCCGCTCCTTATTAGCCTCAAGGGAATGGTCAGGCAAAGGCCACCAACAAAATTTTAATTCGAATCCTGGAGCGAACTTTGGAAACAGGCCGTGATTGGCATGAAAAGATTCATGACGCACTATGGGCATACAGAACCACCATTCGAACTCCAACTAATGCTACTCCGTCAGAACTTGTCTACGGAACCGAAGTAGTAATGCCTCTACATGTTCAGAAACCTGCTCTGAAATTTGCATCACTTCTAGAATTACCTCTTGATCAGTATCAGCAACAGCGACTGGTACAGCTTGATTTGCTCGATGAAAGAAGGCTCAGAGCAGCAGAACATGCTCAATCCTATCGCCAGAGGATAGCTAGACAATATTCAAAATCCGTCGTTGAAAGAAAATTTCGAGTCAATGATCTAGTACTCAGATCAACAGCTTATCTCAGGCACCGCCCGGGTGGAAAGTGGTCGCCAAATTGGGAGGGTCCTTATGTTGTCAAAGAAGCACTACCTCGCAATTCATATCGGCTCATCAATGCCGACGGAATAGAATTGCTAGATCCCATCAATGCTCGACATTTGAAAAAATTCTATACTTGAATCATTTTCTATTCTTTGTAATTTTTCCAAGTTTCTTTCAATAATAATCAAGTTTTCTTTCCCAGCTATACTGGGGCATTTTTAAAATTTTGTTTTTATCTACAAATACTCTATATGCAGGCAGAATCAAACAAATCTATCATTTTGCACACATGTGCACCCATTTACATTCATTTGCATTTGCATGCATTCATTTGCATTCATCTGCATCGATTTGCATTTCCATCGAATTCCCCATTCAGGATAAGGGATAAATCCTGAGACCTCGGCAAGGCGTTCAAGTCATCGTCAGTTGGTAACCATTTAAAATACAGTGCTCGTACTGGTAATCTTTCAAAACCTAGTGCTTGTGCTGGTAATCTTTCAACATCCAGTGCTCGTACTGGTAATCTTTGAAAATCCAGTGCTCGTACTGGTAATCTTTCAAAACCCAGTGCTCGTGCTGGTAATCTTTCAACATCTAGTGCTCGTACTGGTAATCTTTGAAAATCCAGTGCTCGTACTGGTAATCTTTCAAAACCCAGTGCTCGTGCTGATAATCTTTCAACATCCAGTGCTCGTACTGGTAATCTTTGAAAATTCAGTGCTCGTACTGGTAATTATTCAAAACCCAGTGCTCGTGCTGATAATCTTTCAACATCCAGTGCTCGTACTAGTAATCTTTGAAAATCCAGTGCTCGTACTGATAACCTTCCAAAATCCAGCGCTCGTACTGGTAATCTCCCAAAACCCGGTATTCGTACTGGTGATTTTTCAAAACATAATGCTTGTATTGGCACATTTTCAAAATCCGGTGTTTGCACTGGTACACTTTAAAATTCAGTGTCCACTAATTTAGTTTCCCTTTGGGATTCGAGTTCCGACTCGAATTTCCTTTCCTTCTAATTGATCTAGTTTTCCTTCGGGATTCGAGTTCCGACTCGAATTTCTTTTCCTTCCAACCGGTCTAGTTTTCCTTTGGGATTCGAGTTCCGACTCAAATCTTCTTTCCTTCTAGTTGATCTAGTTTCCTTCGGGATTTGGGTTCCGACTCGAATTTCTTCTCCTTCCAAATTGATCTACCTTTCCTTCAGGATTCGAGTTCCGACTCGAATTTCTTTTCCTTCCATAATGGACCTGGTTTTCCTTCGAAGATTCGGGTTCCGACTCGAGTTTTCTTTTCCTCCAGAGTTGGTCTAGAAAATCCAAGTTCCAACTTGATTTTTCTTTCAAATCCAATTCGCTTAGCTTTCCTTTACAAGTTTGAACTTCTACTCAAACTACCCTGCAAGTTGGTTTAGAAGATCCGAGTTCCGACCCAAATTTTCTTTCAAAATCCAATTTATCTAGTTTTCCTTGAAGAGTTGAATTATGATTCGAATCTTCCCTCAAAAACCCAGTTTAACACCTGGTTCATTCAAAGCTCACAAGTTGGAATCATTCCTTCTTAAGCTATGATCCTTAGGTTGAATTCCTATGGAATTGATAGTTTGTAGGTCGAACCCATGCGGAACCAATGTCGTTCTCAATAGAACCAATGTCGTTCTTAGGCTGAATCCCTATAGAACCCATGTCATTCTCAGTAAACCAATTCACAATTTCGACCTTTTTAGCCAATCAATTTCCAATTTCCAATTTTTAAATTCCCAATTTTCAGATTTCCAACTTTCAATTTCAGAACCCAAATTTCAAGATTCCAATTTCCAAAATTCGACCCTTTTGAGTCACACAATACCCAATTTCAATCATTTTCTCTTGTGAGAGACCCTTTTTATAGGGAGAGTTCGAGAGAGCTCGCTCTTTTCGCATGCTATCCAATTCGTTTACTTAGCCCCTTTTCATGGAGAGTTTGAAGGGACTCGTGTCTTTGTGAACCGTTTGCAAAACAAAATTCCAAATTTCACACAAGGAACCCTTTTTATGGCGAGAGACTCGACAGAGACTTGCCTTCCTTGTGGCCCCATAATTTCAGACTAGGCCATTTCATCATGAAGGACCCTCTTTTCAGGGAGAGTGTGATGAACTCGTTCCTTCATGACCAATTTACAAATCTCACCAATTCCGGCCCCCTGTCCATAAGAGAAGCCTAATGTTAGGAAGTTTTGACGAAAGCTTAATTTCTCTTCGAAAGTTTGTTTTGCAAACACCTCCTCTTTAGGGAAGAGAGGAGTAATTTCTAGTTCCAATTTCTGAATCTTATCTTTTGGGGAAAGGAGAAGAGAATTTCTGTCACGGATGTGTTGCGTTGTGCTTCGAATGCTCGCTTTCACAAAGGATTTCAAGAAAATTTTTGCCAATTTGTCATTAAATATTTGTTGATTTCAAAAATCTTTATTGCAGAAAATTATTACTTCAGAATACCTCCAGTATTACTTTCGAAAGGGCAATGCTTTCGCGAAAAAGGATTCAAAATTCAAAATCTTTCTATTGGCCAATCAAAAGGATGAAGAATAAATCCTCAATATGGCCAGCAAAGAGAATTCAATGTTGTTGCAAAGCCATGAGTGATTGATATTGATCGCAGTCAATGGCACAGTTTTAAAGATCATTCTTGAAAAATAAAGCAGTCGAAATATCCTTGGTGATACAGAAAAATCCACTCAATTTCCATATCTCCTCAATCATCTAAGCTGCAATTAAAGATCTGCAAAAGGGATCCCTCAATTGTCGTCAAGATGACGGCAAACTAAGCGAGTCGACCCCCGGAGCCAAAAAAGATTTGGATCATCTCCAAGATGACAGAGTTTGTGACGGATCCTTCCAGGGAAAGTTCAGATCACCGTCGAGATGAAGGCGGGTGTGATGAGCCTACCGACAAACCCTAAAAGATATTTAATTTCTGCTATCATCAAGAGATTCCCAACCAATGAGCCAACAATCGTCAAGATAATCCCAGAGAGAAAAGAAGGATCAGAACATCTCTGAGATGAAGGAGTTTGTGACGTACCCTTCCCAAAAAGAGAGAAAAGTCAGGACATCTCCAAAATAAAGGATGATGTAATTCCCGAAAAATCCAAGAGAGCTCCAATTCTGTCAAAAAGAGTGCAAAAAGATCATCATGAGAAAAGAATCCCAGGATATCAGACTGCCGAATCTATCAAAAATCCTCTTTAATTTTGTGAAATTCTTTTATCAATATTCTTTCACCAATAGCTCTCGCAATATCAAGAATACTTTCTTTTTCGTCCATATCAAGGAAATTGATAGCTTCCTTGAAAGAAAGTCAATCGCAAGCAATTTGAATTCGAATCTTGATTCTACGGAGTTAAGCCCAGTCGGAGGTAATACTTCAGGTAGAAAAGAGGGAATACTTTCAAAACAATGTGCATCATTTTTAATTATTTTGAATCAACAACAATTTTTAACATTTTGACAATATTTTCTAGCTATCCTGGCATAAAGCGAAAGCTTGGGGTTCATCTTTGGCGCATCCTGACACCATCCCTTTTAGGACTTGATTACGGGAGTTTTCAAGATTCTTTCTCTTCTTTGGTATAATCTGAGCGCCTGGGTTCTCAGATTCACACACTTCTCTGTGTCCCCACTGTCCCACCATAGACAGTCCAATTTCGGCTTGAGGTTAAGCCACCAATTTCAGCAAAAGGCAATTTCAAAAGCTATTTAATCTCAGCAATGAGATGCCCAAAATCAAACCCTTTTCAAGCTTTAGGGACCCCAATTTCCTTCCTTTTGCAAAACCCCTATTGGATTCATTGTGCGGAAATCCAAAGGTTCCATCACGGTCTCTTCTTTCGAGGATTCCATCCATTTTCTGCCCAATCAGGTTAAGGGTATAAACCTGGGCCTCCTTTGATGAGGTATTTTATTTTCTGCCCAATCCGGTCAAGGGTACAAACCTGAGCTTCCTTTAATGAGGTATTCCATTTTCAACCCGGTCAGGTTAAGGGTTAAGCCTGAGCTTCATTCCATACGAGGTATTTCCCGTCCCATCCAGGTTAAGGGTAAAACCTGAATCTCATTTCTTTTTGAAGTAAAATTTTTTCCTTATTCTCCATTTCATATCTACCATCATCATTTGAATTAATTCTTTCATACCCAGTCAGATTTATCTAACTGGGGCATTTTTATGGTTCAAATTTGGTATGTTTTCTTTGCCACTAAGCTCGGTCCTATACCGGCTTAGTAGCAAAGAGGGGCATCTGTAAACACCCCAAATTTTCACCCTCATCCAGTGTTTGTCCATTTCATATGTAATTGCATATCACTGCATACATTTTGCATATCATTTCATCGCATTACATAGCACTGCATGTCATCCCATCTCATTTTCGAGATCCAGCACTTCTGTTTTCAAAACATTCAATCCAGATTTGAGTTTTAAAGCTTGCTTTCAAAATCAATTTCAAAACCTAGGTTTTTAGTCAACATTCTATCATTTTCCAACCCCAGGACCTCATATTTCGAAATATTTTCTCAAAAAACAATCTGGATTCATTTTAACTTCAAATTTCAATCGACTTCAATTCACAGATGAGGCCCATTGAGGTGGTGTCACTTCTGGATCCTCTTATTCATCAAATTTCTCAAATTTTTGAAAGTTTCAGTCAGATCAGGACTCTGTCCCAGAGTCCTAATCTAGTCAGGAGTCTGTTCGGGGGTCTGTTTTACTCCCATTGTCAGTCTTTTTCCATTGTTTTCAAAATTTAGGTCATTTTACAGAGTCCAGTTAAATCAGGACTTTATTTTAGAGGTCGGTCGAGTTAGGAGTCTGACCCTGACTGTGTTTTTTTTTGACTTATTTTGTCAATTTTTGATAAAATCTTTCAAAAATTCTTCCATTTGAATTCTAAAATCTAAAATCTCAGAATCCTAAGAGTTCAGGACTCTAACTCGGAGTTTCAGTTCGCTTGAGACCCTATTTTCAAAAACCTGAATTTCAAATACTGATTTTAACCCCTTTTCAAAACCATTTTCAGTGTTTATTTCAAAATTCTTCAAAACTTGATGTGGGCCCACTCAGTTGGCACCATATCCAAAGGAGTTCTGACTCGGTTAGAACCCTATGTCATTTCAAAAATTCTAATTTGAAGATTGCTTTTGAAAATCCTTTTGAAAACTCCTTCAATTTCAAGTTTTAAAATCGCTTTTTGAAAACTCAAGTAGGGCCCACTCGGGGTGGTGCCATATTCGAGTAGGTCAGGGCTAGACTAGGGTTAGTCAGTGTCTTGGTTAGTGTTAGGGGTTTAGAAGAGTTAAAATTTATTTTGAAAACTCATTTTGAAAGTTAGCTTTTAAAACTAGTGTTTTTAAAGGTTTTTAAAAGGTGTTTTAAAACTCAAATGTTAAAAATGCCAAGTGGCATTACATTTGGGGATTTTTTAGGAGAGTATAAGGGTTAATTAGGTATTAAATAGGATAATTTAGGCTAGGGGTAGGATAGTAACTACACCCCAAAATCGCCCCCCCCTTTAGAGTCCAAAATTTCCAAAATTTCTATTTTTTTTTAAAACCTAAAAATTTTCTATAAAAAGGGGCTATAGGGGGGACGATTTTTTCAGCCACCTCTTGAGCAAATCTTGGAGCTTCTCTCTCTTCTCCAGCCTTCCTCCATTGCTGCAACTCTAAGGTAAATAATTTCTTCAATTTTTAATATTTTATTTAGTGTTTTTAATGATTTAAACCTAGATTTAGCCTTGGACACCCTCCTTATGAAGATTCAACCATTGTTTCACCTCAAGAACCATCAAGAACGGTCCAAGAAGGTGATCTAACCCTGTTTTGTGTATTTTACAGGGATTTTAATCCATTAGAATTGGTTTGAGCATGATTCTTTGCATTATTAACCAATAAAATACATGATTTACCCTTTTAATGGGTTAAATCTATGTTTTAAAGGTAATATTGAATTCCAGCCATTGATTCCCTGATTTTATTTTATTTTCATGGTTTATTCATGTTTTTTTTACGTTGTATAGCATAAGAATAATTTTTATTTACTGTTTTATGGTTTATTTTATTAATTTTCATTAGTTAATGCATGGTTTCTTAAGTTTCTTAGATTCATGTGTGTTTTAGGTTTAGAACAGTAAAGATAATGTTATTTCAGATTGAAATACTTGCTGTTTAGTTCTGATTTTTTATATGAAATACATGTATGTGTAGAGGAGTTACTGTAAAAAAATCAGAGATTTTGGACTTCGGGAACCTTGTCATAAAAATCAGACATCAAATCGGGTTTTTAAAGCTTTAAAATCGTTGTTAAAATCAAGAACGTAACTTGCTGTGATGATATTTTTCTCATCCTATATATGATTATAGATCTGTAAAGTGCCATGGATTTACATTAATTATATCTATCTACTGTAAAATTTTGGAAATTTTTTATTACTGTTTAATATTTTTCCTCTGTCAGAGACTCTGATTTTCAATTTAAAACTCGTTAGGGTTTACCAAAACCCTAATCAGACTTGTGTTATTCATAAATCCATAAATACAGATCCGATTCATGATCTGTAAAAGGTGAGTAGTGTTATTTTTTTAATCACTATTCACTGTTAAAATCTCAGATATTTTGAATGAGTTCTGCTATTTATCTCGTAATTTTCAATTAAAAGTATCAGTTAGGACCAAAGTTAAAATCAATGTATTCAAGGCCGGATTGCCGGAAGGGGATCTCCCTGGTTTTAATGAATTTTTCAGATTTGTAAAAATTAAAAGTTTTGTTTTTTGGTCTATTTGGTCTCTGTCAGAAATCAGAAATTTTCATGGAGGATTGACCCCTGGTTCGGGTCTTGGACTGAGACTGGTTGGTGAACTAGGTCAAAAATGGCAATATTCAAAGACTTAATGCAATTTTCGGATTAATTTAATGCCAAAAAAATATTTTATAATTCTAATTTGATATTAGGGTTATAACAAGTGCAGGTACCAATTTTGAGGATTTTTAGAATCCGTTTGATGCATGAATGGCTTGAATTGCAAAACAGGGCACCCGAAGAATTCCAAAACACTGCAAAAATCACAAAATTTGTGATATTCTTGGATTTTTGTGCATAAGCATATATTTTTAGGGTTTAATCATGTTCATAATCATATTAGGATGCTTTAGGTTTAATTTGATGCTTATTTGACTTCATTTAGTGCCTAAAACCTAAGTTTTACCAAAATATTTTCTAAAAAACCCTGATTTAAAGGCCATAGTCTTGCTATCGGGGGCAATTTGGTCATTTGACCAAATTTCGAAATCCCTAAACCTAATTTTCACATTTTTGATCATGTCATATCATATTTGAGTTAATTTATCCTTATTTGAATTTTAATACTTGCATTTTTACCAAATATTTTTCTAAAAACCCTAATTTCAAGGCCATAGTCTTGTTATTAGGGGTATTTTGGTCATTTTGACCCCAATTTCAAAATTTCATATCTTCTCTTATTTATTCAATTTTATTTCATATCAATTTTTATTTCATATCAATTTTTATTTAAGGGAATCATGAAAAAGGCTTATATCTAACAAAATCCAGTAATTTCTAGATATTACTAGATAAATCTAGAAAAGCCAACATATATTCACTAACCAAGCTTTTCTAGTTTTGCAGGAACATTGAAGACTTTATTTTTCTTTTAAATTCATGTATTTAAATTTGATTAGTGATGTAAATTGTAATTAATTTTGGAATAAGAATTTAAATTTCTGCATAGACTAGGATTGCATTGCATATAGTTTAATTCTGCAAATATTAAATGTCTGATGAATGCATTATTCATGCACATATTTCAAATTCACTATGGTCTACACGAATGGCACATGCACTAGCTCTTATGGAGTTGACAAACTTGGTGGAATTTGTATTTATGGCCATAGTCAGAATACGAATGATACCTAGATTTGTAATCTTCGTATTAGCCACATTCAACCTACACTCTTAGGCTAACTTCAAAATGCACTGCATTTCTCAAAAATACAAAAAGAATTTCTCAATTCCTCAAAATCCAGTATTTCAAATCCATATTCATTCAATTCATGCATTTATTTCAATTTCAATTCAGAGAAATCAATTTCTTCAAAATCTCCTAAGTCTTATTCAAAAATCGATTTTCTCAAAACTCTAAGTTTTCAAATGATATTTCAAGTATTTCCCAAGTTCCAAATTCGATTTCCTAAGTTATATTTTCAATTTCAAAGTTTGAATTCAAAGAAATCAAGTTTTTCAAAGTTATTTCACATTTCTCAAAATCGATTTTCACAAAAATCTCTTGAATACTTCAGAAATTGATTTTCACTTTCTCAAATACAACATCTCAACCCTAATTAACGATTTTCCATGTGATATCCTTTCCAAGTACTTCAGTTATTCAAAGCAAACATCATGTTTTCAAAAATGCATTTTCAGAAATTCATAGCACATGCCTGATTCTTTGTGCATTTAGGAATTAGAATATGGTTTAGACAAATTGAATAGAGCAGAGTATAAGATTGATCCTTGGTTTAATTACCCTTGGTAAAGGCGCCAGGAACAGTTGAACCTCGTACTGACAGGCGAGTCCCATTCTTCGGAATTATCCCGCATTTTAAAACGGAGGCGAGTTATTTTCAAAATCTCTTTTTCAAAGGTCAGTTTGACTCGCAAAAAGTAAAAATTTTTTCGAGGATAACAATCCAGAAAATGCAGGAGTTCCTCGACCTTCAGTAGGGGAACTCTACTTTGGCGGACTACATCACGAAGTTCAAAAGCCTGGAGCGCTTCTTCCCTCACGTATACGTGATCGAGAAGGAACGAGCGATGAAGTTCGCTCGTGGTTTGAAGTTAGCCTTACACCTGAGAGTCTTTACGCGTGCTCCCTCGACTCTAGAGGAAGCCCTGGAGACGACTACACTTCTAGAGCAGGAGTGGACAGAATCCCAAAAGACTCCGCAGTCCAAGGATAACTAGCAGCAGCAAGGCCAAAAGAGTTGGCCTAAGAAGCATTCGTTTCAGCAGAATACGGGTGGAAAGAAGTTCGCCCCGCCAGCAAAGAGGAACCGCAACAACAACAACCGGTAGCGACAGAATCGCCAACCCCAGCAGCAGCAGAGACAAGTGGTGGCAGCATCGGGTTGCCCAAAATGTTGGGTGGATCATCCTGGCCGACCGTGTCCACGGGACCTCGGGGGATGCATCTATTGTGGCAAGATGGGCCACTATATCAAAGATTGTCGGAAGAAGCAGTCTGATGATCTAAGGAGGAACACGCTAGGAACGTTGCAGCCAGCACCTCAGCGACTTCCGCAGCAGCAGCAGCAGCAATTGTACCCGCCGCAGCAATCTTCCCAGCAGAAGATGAGTAACCAGAGGACGGTGGCAGGGCGTGCCTACGCAGCCACTATCGAGCAAGTGACCAAGGGAGAGTTGGTCCAAGGTACTATTCCAATCGCTGGTCATGCAACTTTTACCTTGTTTGACTATGGTGCTTCGCATTCTTTCATAGCTTCAAGATTTGCTAGTTCTTTCCCTATGTCTGTTGTGTTATTGAATTATCCGTTGGAAGTTCGTACACCGACTGATGATCAGCCCTTGTGTACTTTGTACATCCCGAGCATAGAAGTGTCAGTGGCAAGTCAGAACTTGTCAGCTGACTTGATCCTGCTAGACATGACAAAGTTTGATGTCATTCTAGGCATGGATTGGTTGTTTGAGTATCATGCTCAAGTTCTGTGCAAAGAAGGCAAGGTGGTTTTGTACCCTCCCGATCGTCCAGTTTTGGAGATCAGCCTTGCTCGACCCATTCGAGACAGTCGTATGATTTCGTCCTTTAAAGTTCAGAAGTATATGCGGAATGGGGGTACTGCTTTCTTGGTCGGTGTTAACCCCTATCGAGGATCTTGAAGTAGTTCGGGAGTTCCCCGATGTGTTTCCTGAGGAACTGCCTGGATTACCTCCGAAGCGTGAGATCGAGTTTTGTATTGAGTTGTTACCTGGAACGACTCCGATCTCAAAGGCACTGTATCGTATGGCTCCGGCAGAACTCGAAGAACTGAAGCATCAGTTGGAAGAGTTGATGGAGCAAGGGTTTATTAGAAACAGTGCATCGCCGTGGGGTGAACCTATTTTGTTCGTGAAGAAGAAAGACGAATCTCTGATGTTGTGCATTGACTACAGAATGCTCAACCAAGCGACGATTAAGAACAAGTATCCGTTGCCGAGAATAGAAGATCTCTTTGATCAGTTGCAAAGAGCGAAGATCATCAACTCCGGATCAGAGAAGAAGATGTCTCAAAGACAACTTTTCGAACTAGGTATGGGTTGTACGAGTTCGATGTGATGCCTTTTGGGCTCACAAATGCACCAGCAGCATTCATGGATTTGATGAATCGCATTTTTCGTCTGTTTGTGGATACGTTTGTGATCGTATTTATCGATGATATCTTGATCTACTCAGAGACCCCTGAACAGCACCGAGAGCATCTGCGTATGGTGTTGGGAGTACTTCGGGAGCACAAATTGTTCGCCAAGTTCTCTAAGTGCGAGTTTTGGCTTCGACGAGTCATGTTTTTGGGTCATGTGATATCCAGTGATGGTGTGTCAGTTGATCCAGCGAAGGTCGAAGCAGTGTTGGACTGGAAGTAGCCTCAGTCTGTTACCAATATTCACAGTTTTCTCGGGTTAGCTGGTTACTACCGGCGTTTTATTCAGGACTTCTCCAGGATTGCGCTTTCTTTGACGAAGCTTCTGTGTAAGGGAGTCAAATTTGAGTGGACTAACTCTTGTGAAGAGAGTTTCCAGATCCTGAAGATGAAGCTGACGACCTCTCTGGTGTTAGCTTTACCTTCTGGTAGAGGTGGTTTTGTGGTGTACACAGACGCCTCAGGTACAGGACTGGGATGCGTGCTCATGCAGCACAGTCGTGTTATTGTGTATGCTTCGCGACAGTTGAAGATTCACGAAAGGAATTACCCTACGTATGACTTGGAGTTAGCAGCTGTTGTGTTCGCCTTGAAGTCCTGGCGACATTATCTGTACGGAGATACATTCGAGGTCTTTTCTGACCACAAGAGTCTCAAGTATTTATTTTCCTAGAAGGAATTAAATATGAGACAACATCGTTGGCTCGAGTTTATCAAAGATTATGAGTTTACGTTGTCTTACCACCCTGGTAAGGCGAACGTCATTGCAGATGCGCTTAGTAGCAAATCGAGCAGTGTTCTGGCTAGTCTTGTGTGGAGCCAGAAGTTGATCGAAGATTTCGTGACTTGGAAGCCATTCGCGATCGGAGGCGGAACCATTAGATTGTCTGGGTTGGCCATCCGATCAGAGTTCCTGCCTAAGGTTATCGAGGTGCAGAAGCGGAACGCTCAATATCAGAAGTTTGTCGACCGAGCTTGTGAAGAGGGTTCAGTCTTTCGCATTGGTGACAGCGGTTGTATCCGCATGAATGATCGACTTTGGGTGCCAAATGACTCTGAGTTGAGGAAGGAGATTCTTGATGAGGCACATCTGTCGAAGTACACCGTCCATCCTGGTGGTAGTAAGATGCTTAAGGACCTTCAGCGAAAGTATTGGTGGAACGGGATGAAGCGTGAAGTCGCAGCATATGTTTCGAGGTGTTTGACTTGTCAGCAAATCAAGATCCAGCACCAACGTCCCGGTGGTTCCATACAGAGGATTGAGATTCCTCAGTGGAAATGGGAGGATATCACGATGGATTTCGTGGTTGGTTTACCACGAACCAGGTGAAAGCACGATGTGATATGTGTGATTATGGACAGACTCACCAAGTCTGCTCACTTGTTACCTATCCGGATCAGTCAGCCGCTTGAGAGCTTAGCAGATTTGTATATTCGAGAGATTGTACGATTACATGGCGTACCTACATCTATCATTTCGGATCGTGATCCCAGATTCACATCACGATTGTGGGGACAATTGCAGTCAGCTTTGGGAACGAAACTGAAGTTCAGTACCACTTTTCACCCTCAAACTGATGGCCAATCGGAGAGGACGATTTAGATGCTAGAAGATATGTTGCGGGCTTGTATGCTCAACTAGAAGGGTGATTGGGATTCACACTTGTGTTTGGTCGAGTTTGCCTACAACAACAGTTATCATGCTAGCACCGGTATGGCTCCATATGAGGCTTTGTACGGGAGACCTTGCCGATCGCCATCATATTGGGACGATATCAGCGATCGATCCAGTGAAACGCCGATTATCCTTCAGCACTACACTCAGCAAGTGCAAAAAATCCAAGAACGTCTAAAGGCAGCTCAGGACAGACAGAAGAGTTACGCCGATAAGCGGCGCCGAGAGCTTCAATTTGATGTGGACGACATGGTTTTCATGAAAGTATCACCAATGAAGAGCATCTTTCGTTTCGGAAAGAAAGGAAAGTTGAGTCCTAGGTACGTTGGGCCATTCAGGATCCTTGAGAGGATCGGTGGAGCAGCCTATCGGATTGAGCTATCGCAGCAGTATGCTAAAATTCATAATGTTTTTCATATGTCAATGCTGAGGAAGTACATTTCGGACCCATCGCACATCATCCGATATGAAGATGTCGAAGTACAAGAGGACTTAACTGTTGCCGAGAGACCTGTTGAGAACGTTGATTGTCGCGATCAAGTTCTACGTACCAAGACCATTCTGTTGGTTAAGGTACGGTGGCAACACCATGGCATTGAAGAATGCACATGGGAGCCAGAGGCCAGCATGAGGGAGAAATACCTTGATCTTTTTGTAGCCTAGCGTTCGTGATTTCGCGGACGAAATCCCCTTTTAGGAGGGAAGGATGTAAGCCCACTATTTTTCCAAAGGATTTTAATTGAAATATATTTCCATTATGGCGAAAATTCTTGTTTCGGCATGAGCAATACTCGTAATTTTGGCAATTATCGCTTTCTGAGGTTCTGAATCACGTAGATTCGCTCTACGAGGTGATTCAGGGCAAACCGCGATGAATCAAACCCCAATATTTGTAGATTTGATTTATATTATATTCATTTGGGTTCGCTCCAAATTTGGAGCCTAAACAAGAAAAATTTCTCGTTATTTCTTAGAAATTGCTGAAAAAGGGTATATCGGTAATTTTGAGTCATACCGAGGCCCAATTTCGTTGAAGTTGGGAAATTAAATATACTTTATTATAATTTTAACTTTAATTCATGAGATGTAATTTAAAATTTAGATTTTTATATTAGTTTAGATGAGTCCATTTAAATACTCATTATATTGAGTTTTTACAAAAAAAGGAAGTAAATTGCAAATTCGTAAAAACCTAGAAGTGAGTTTTTGAAAACACTTTTATATGAGGTGGGTTTTGGTATTTAGAAAAGGTTTGGCATGGGCTCCACCTCAGCCCATGTCATTTTAAGGGTTATGAAAAAGAAATTTACAAAAAACCTCTTTTCAAAAAGAAGATTTTGAAAAGCTAGAAAAAATCCAACTTGGGGCCTTAGAATGGCATTTGTAGAAGTGGGTGGGCTCAGCCCACGATTTGAGGGAGTAGGCTGGGTGCCCCTTAGGGGGTAGCCCCTACTCATTTAAAAAAAAAAAATTATATTTTAAAAAAGTGGAGGGGCGATTTCCCTTTTGGAGTTGGCTTGACCTTGACCTTGAAAGGTCAAGGCCAACCACTCCCCTTAAATTAAGGGGAGTGGTTGGGGGTGGTTGGGGCCACCTTTGACCCCCCCTCCCCCCCATAGGTCTTTAGAGGAGGGTGGGGCGTGGGAGAGGGAGACCTCCCATCTCCCTTCCTTCCCTCCCCACCGTCCATCTCTTTTTTCCCCCTTTTTAAACAAGGGAAGGGAAGAGAGAGAGGGTCGACACCCTCTCTCTTCTTCCTCTCTTCTCCAACTTCTCTCTTTTCTCTCTCTTTCCCACTTGAATCGTTGCTTCAGCTGGGCCAACCCAGCACTAAGGTGAGCTCCCCCTTTCATGCTTTTTATTTAGGTTTTAATTTTTTTTTATGCTTTTTGTTTTCATTAATGGTTTTATTGCCCTTTAGGGCTGGTTCTTGGTGGGACGCTGGGCTGAGCCTTCCACGGCCAGCCCAGGTCCCTTGATGGCCTGGGTGGGTCCGTTGCAGGCCTTGCAACTGGCTCACGGAATGACCCCAGGTCGGTCAGTCCGGGTAACCCCCCCCCCCCCCCCCTTTATTTTTTTTCCTTAGCCATGCGCCAGCCATGGCTGGGGCGTGCAGCAGTCCCAGTAGTACTGCTGCAGCCCACCGGCTGACAGGGTGGTCTGGGCCACTATGGATCCAGACCTACCTGGGGTGGACTCACCTGTAAGGTGATCCCACCATTGGAGAGCCCCCTCCCTTTGTTGGCCCAACCGAACCACCCGGGTGCCTAAGCACCCGGTGGTTTTTGCGTGGGAATTGACTTGCATGGTCAAAGGGGCCACAACCCTGGTCCGAGCCACCCTTTGGCTCAAACCAGAGGCTTGTGTGGGCCCCCTTTTTGCCCCTTGCTCGTTGCCTAGGAGCAACTGAAAGTCGGGTGCGCGTGGCACCCGGGCCACCTCCTTGGCGCACCCACTTGGTAGGCGCGCCAGGTAGGTGTGGCCTGGCTCAGCCCATGGTTGGGTTGAGCTAGGTGCTACAGACCTAGGGTCTGTAGCAGGTGGCTATAACTCCCCCCCCCCCCCCACAGACCCGTTTGGCTGCTGTGCAGCTTGAGGCCGGGTGCTTAGAGCACCCGGGCCTGTGCTGGGCGCGCCCCTTGGGGGCGCGCTGGCCCCCTTGAGGGCCCGGTCTAGACCCATGACTGGGTAAGACCAGGCGTGGCCTGCCCCCAGCAACCTCAGTTGCTGGGGTAGTCAGGCTGAGTTTGGACCCCCAGTGGTCTAGACCCCCACCTTGGTGTGGCGCCACCTAACCCGGGTGGGCGCCCCACCATAACTCCTCCCTGGGCGCCACTTGTGGGCTGCTGCGCACCCAGCGGGTGCCCTGGGTCTGGACCCACTTGTCGGCCAGACCAGGGGTGCCTATGGGGCACACTCCCATATGCCCCTGCCCCCTCCTTGTCAGCTGGGCCTGGACCAATAAAGTCCAGGCCAGATCGGTGGGTCTAACCCACTTGGGGATGTGTTTGGGTTAGCCGCACCCACAAGGGTGGGGCTAAGGCCCAGCACCCTGGTCCGAACCCCGGCTGGGTTCAGACCACGGGCTTTCGTAACCCAGCTGAGTCTGGTCACGTACGGACCAAACCTCGCTTGGAGTCTTGGTTGGCCCGTTGGGCCCTGGGCTAAGCCTAGCACCCTTGTGGGCGCTCTAGGCTTAGCCGGGTGTTGATACACCCGGGTTTGCCAGCGTGGGTTGAAACCATTGTGGCTGTCAACCCCACTTGGACTGCCGCTGGGCTTGGACAAGGATGGCAGGGCCTCATTGGCCTGGCCACTTGTTCGGCCCCTCCGGGTTTTTGGTCCCCCGTTGGCGCCAGATCGGCACCGGGTGCCAAGTCACCCAGCCACCTTGCCGCCAGTATGAGCAGCCCTTGTTGGACTCCGGCATGGGAGTCCGGACCACTCACGGGTTGCGGCAAGATTGGCACTACCCCATAGAGTCCCACGGGAACTCCCCCGTCGTGACATTTGCTCTTCCGTGCCGATAGGCAATGTTCGAGCCTTATAGCGAAATGCGTCGCTTGTTAGCAACGTATGTTGCCGCTTCAAGCTTCGGTTACTTGTACCCCGCATCCCCGTAGGGGTGGCCGTACGGTTGAGCTTGCAAGCGGTGTCATGACACACGCTCGCGTGGGGTTGTCCAGTTCTACGGACCTTTCAGGTTTCGGTCTTGTTCGCGCCCCAGTCGTGCGACCACGCATATGGATATGCCAATGTTATTCTCATTAGCATGGGATTAGGTTGGATTCTATCCCTTGACACTCGTGAGTGTCGGGTTCACGAGGATCCCTGGCGGATGGCTTCGCTACGCGAGTTTTGCCGCGTTATGATAATTGTACGCGTATTTAGAAGAAATACGTAATCCAGGCTTGGGACGCTCCTCGCATACCCCGTAACTACAGTATACGTATTTTAAGCCTTGTCCCGCTCAGAATTTGTAGTTAGCGGTTGTAAACACCCAAATTTTCACTCACCTCCCCGACATTTCCACCAAACATCACAACTCCTCCCCGGAGATCGCCAGAGGGCAAAATGGTCATCTTTTGAGCCTGGAACCCACAAAAGTCCAAATTTCATCTGCAACTCTCAAAATTTCTCTATTTTAGCTCAGATGTTCAAAATTCTACTCCTAACAGTTGACAGGAATCTCCAAGTCTTGGTTCAAGATTATATTGCATAAGACATGGCATTGCATATCATTACATGAACATTTCATATCACTGCACTGCACAGCATGTCATTTCGAGGTCCAGAACTTTTGATTTCAAAATTTTCAATCCAGATTAGAATTTCAACTCTTTTCAAAATTGATTTCAAAACCCTGGGTCTTCAAAATTATCAATTCTTCCCATTTTACACCCAGGACTCTAATTGTCAAAATAGTTTCTCAAGAAAACAATTTGGATAGTTTTCAATATGGATTTCAATCACTTCACCTCTGATTTTGCCCTTTTGTCAAACTATTTCAACTATCATTCTTTTACAAAATCGCCCTACAGGGGTGTGATCATCGCAAAAAATTTCCTCTTTCGTTGTTTCTCTCTCTTCCTTTTCTTTTCCTTTTCCAACTTCTATTTTCCTCCTTTTTTGAAGGAAGAAGAATAAAAGAAAGAAAAGAAAGAGAGAAGAGAAGAGAGAGAAGAGAAAAGATGAACTATTTTGTGCGGTCTCACTTGACCTTAATTTGAAAAAAATATTTAGAAATTTAACTCGCCTCCGTTTTAAAAATATTTGCAGGAAAAATGGGGAGACGGGATTTGCTCGTCGGTACGAGGTTCGACCGTTCCTGGCGCCTTTACCAGGGGTAATCGAACCAAGGATCGAATCTATGCCTTTTGCTTTGCCTAAATATTATCTAAGAATTTATCCTAAAGATCTAAAATGCACAAAGAATCAAGCTTGTGCAATGCAAGGATGTATGCTCTTTTGAAAAGAATGATTTGGAAATTTCCAAGTATTCTGAGATGAACTTAGTAATAGAGTGAAGTAATGATTGAATCTAACTTTAGAACTTTGAGATAGATCAGAGAAGTTCTAAGTCTTTGAAGTAAATCAGAGTTGGAAGAATAGATCTTGATTTTTGAGAAAGAATGATTTGAAGCTTTGAAAATGAAGTTTCAAAGTCAGAAATGGACATTGAATTTAATCATGGATTTAGGAGGAGAAGATGAAGTTTTGAAGTGATATTGAATTTGAATCTTAGAATGGATCTGAGAAAATTAAATGGTATTTAAGAATAGAAATGGACTTAGGAAGTTCAAATGAGATCTGGAAAGGGCCTTGGATTTGAAATCTAGAATTGGGAATGGAATTGGATCTTAAAAATGGATTTGGATTTTGGAATCTGAGATCCAAAGTGAAATTGGATTCTGGACACTAAAATGGATTTGGATCTGAAGTCTAAGATCTAAAGTAAAATTGGATTCTGGATCCTAAAGAAAATTTTGGATCTGAAGTCTGAGATCCAAGGTGAAATTTGGATTCTGGATCCTAGAATGGATTTTGGGTTTTTGAAAGTCCAAATGAGACTTTTGAAAATGGATCTGGGTTTTGGAAAACCCAGATTGAATTTAAAATTTAGGAAGGGTCAAGCTTTTGAGATTCATAATCAATCTCAAACTTTGATTTTGAATTTTGAAAATAAACTTGGTTTTGAGTTTGAAGATGAATCAGAAGTTTCAAAGTTAATTTAAACTTTAAAATTAGATTTTGGAATTCTGGATATACAATTGAATTCCAAAGTCAATTTGGATTTTGAATTTGAAGTTAAAATTTGAATTTTGGATATAAGCTGATTCTGAAGTTTCAAAGTCAAATGGGACCTTGAAATTGAATTCTTGAATCCTTTTGAGAAATAGAGTTGAATTTGAATTTATGAATAGGATTTTGATCTGAGAAATGAAGGAAAGAATCACTTGGATTTATGAAAACGAATTTTAAAAATATGATGCAATTCTATCCTAAATGATGAATGAATTTAAATTTTTGAAATTGGATTTTAAAAAGCTATTCCATTCTTTAAATGAATTAAAATATGATTGAAGATATAATACATCATTGACTATGGTCATTGAATGTATTATATAATAATCTATATTTAAATTCAGGTGAAGAATGAAACACATTTGGTACTTTTATAGAATTTAAAGTGAAATTAACTCTCAATATACCCTGACTATGGCCATTGGTATATATTTTGAATTAATTTTAAGTTAAATTCTGATAAAAGAAGAAAATATTTAAGGAAAATATGATGAATTTTGAAAACGGATCCAGTGTGGATCCAGTGTTATTTCGTAAAAGATAAAAATCCTTAGTTTTGTTTACATCCTGACTATGGCCATTGATGTAAATCATCAACTTAGGATTTATTACCTGTTACGAAATGGTGCACGTGCCATTCGTGTTGCCATTTGTGAGAATTTTGAGAAATAAAGGCAAAATGCATGAAAACAAGTAATTCATGGTATTTACAATGCTCATTCATTTTATCTAAAACATGAAATGTAAATTCTTATTTAAGATCTAACTATTAAAATACATGAAATGGAATTTACAACTCTAAATAATGATCTTTTCCACATATTCCCTGCAAAACACTTTAGTTATTATGAAAACAGAAGAGAAATCACCCATATCATGTAAATGTTTAATGATAAAGTGCTCATATACCAAGATATAAATGATAAAAAAGATGGAAAATGACATTACATGTCTATATACACATGTGCATGCCTATATATACATATATATACGAGTATATATATATATATATATATATATATATGTATACGTACATATATTCATGTATATATATACATATATATATGTATATATGACATGCACTCAGTGTAGGTGGATGAGAGTGATGGAAATGAATGGATCTTGGGGGAATAGTGGTACATACATCAAAATGTGATGTTGATATATTTACTGTGAAATGAGCTATGGAGATGGCTGCAAAGGGGTGTTGGAGATATGCTTAGGTGATGCCAACACAGGTGGTATGACTAGGATGTAGGGTGCCTCAGCATAAATAGCAACTGTATTGAGTGTGCAATAATGAGGCGTGGGATGGTAAGGTGCAGAGCATACAGATGAGGTGGGTTGTAGCAACAGATAACAAAGTGTGTGGGAGCTAATATACTACAAGGAATAAATGGTAGATGAAGGAATGCTGTGACATAATGGAAACGATGGCAGTCATGCTGGATAAGGCTGCAGAAAATTCAAGCAATGAGGGAATGACTATGGCAGGTAATATACAAATGGATAATGTCGTGTGAAGGTAGTGGGTGTGTTATGACAGTGAGAAGGTGGAGAAGGTAAGTGCCAAATGATGTATAAGGAATATACACAGATGGATAGGTCATGTTGCTGCTATGCCAAAGGGCAGAATTATAATGAATGTTGCTATGTAGCAACAGGTATAGAGGATGGATAACATGCTGGAAAGGTGGGATGGACAATGAAAGTGAAAATGGATAAGAGGTGGAGATGGGTGAATAGGAGACAACAAGTTGGAGGTTGGATTGTTACTATTTGTGATGGCTAGTCAGATGGATAAGATCTGAGGAAAACATGGGCAGTAGGAAAAACGTGTCTTTGATAGGCAGATTATGTTGAAGTTGGGGAAGTTTAGTGGTGACAGCAATATAACACAGGAGCTTGTAACAGGATGTTACAGTGGCAATGATAGGCAGCATGGTAGGTACAGGGGATGGATATTTGGGGTTGATTTATTACAAATGCAGGAGACAATGCGAGCAATGGGGTAGTTTACAACAATTTTAGGCATCTCTATAGATGTTTGAGATATCATAGCAATGTCAAGGATTGTTACAAGTGATTGCAATAATGTAAAGTATTGCTGTAGGTGTTTACAACAATACAAAACATTGCTGTGAATGTTTAGGTGGGAATAGGTACCAGGGATTGGAAACGAAAGCAAGGGTATTGAAGAAGTTGTAGGCTAACTCTAGAGTGTTTTAGGTATTGCAGGCTTTAGAGGGTATGGTGAATCAACATGTGTGTGATGCAGTGGTGGGCTGCTGTAAGTGAAGTTACAGGGCATGGGTGTGCAGGAAGTGAATGAGGAAAATAAGCCTAAGTAAGCATGTATTAAGCAGCTACTATGATAGCAGGAAGCACATATATACAAAGTAAGTGACAACGGTGGAGAGACAAATGGCAGGCGATAGCCAGGTAGCAGCGAAGATGAAATGAAAACAATAAATTTATCCTTACCTGTAATAGCCTCCAGCTTGTGCAAAATGCTAGTAGATATAATCAAAGTCATTAACCCATATTTTGCTTCTATCCACAATTCCCAGCATATCAGAACTTTCCAGCAAGTATGTCTAGCCTTCTAGCAAGGATGTCATTCCTTCTATCCACAACCCAGATCTCTCCACGAAATAGTGGTTTTGATAGCCTCCACAGGGATATTAGTAAAGCAGACTTGGCATTCAAACCAGAGAAGGGTGATTCCAGCTCTGTAGGTTGCTTCTGTAAATGCTTTGGAGTTGATGAGAGTCCAAACCCGGGACAAGGGTAGGTTCATTATATTGAATCCAAGTTACTCCAACGATCTTTTGCTGGTTTAGACAGCAACAAATATGAGACAGAACCTATAATGGCAGAAACAATTTTAACTCCGACCTCTTTTGCCTCTTTATATTCAGGCGAAGCTTTAGGTGATGTACAAGAAAATTTCGGCTCAGTTAAGTCATTTCACCTCAGTCTATAGTGATAGAATGGAATTAGGTGCTTTTGTGGATTAACTCCAGATTTTATAAACAAACATCATCACAATCAATGTTTAACCATGATGCAAGAAAGTTTTTTTCTTGCAAGTTCTGTTAAGAGAGTTACCATATATTCAGAGGAAGGGTCCTCTCAATGAATCAAGGATTTCACAGCAAACAGTAAACATGAGACATTCTCAAAGGGATTTTCCCACCACAATCTCAAGATAAAACTATCTAAAAAAAAAGGAACAAAATCACTGAAACAAACTTACGATGGAATAAATTTTATGGTGGACTCAGCAAGTCATAAAGAAAAAAAATTTATCAAGCAATTTTGTAGTGAGGACATGCGCATATTTTAGGGAAATGATAGAACAAAGGTCAAGGTAGGAAAGAACCATATGCTGTAATTGGAAACTTTCTGCTGAGAGTTAAAAAAAATGATCCTCGTCATGGTTTCACGATGGACGCATACAACTCGTGGCTATGAATGGTAAACCCGACTTCAGCATTAACGGTCATTTTTTTTTTATCTCTACTTATACCAAGGTCAGGATGAAGCATTATGATGCAAAACTCCAGACTTCGCTCATTCATCCGCCTCTTTCCTTCTACGTTTGGCATCCCCAACTGATGATGGTTCGATCTGAAGGAGGAGAATACAAATCTGCCCAACCGATTCCAGACATCACCAAAGCTCTCTATAATGAGCTTAGAGAGGGATACTTCTCTCATAAAACTGTCAATTCTTACAATACAGAAGAATATTATCACTGTCGCCATCTCTTGTATTTCTGAATTAGTGATAATCTCAGCAAAAAGAACAAATACAATGCAGGAGAATTGAGATGTGAGTGGTTATTTGAAGATAACTAACATGGAAGTAAGGGATCAAACATCTACCAGAGAAGGTAAAACAAAAACAGAGAAGTAAAACCGGGGAATAAATTAAGCTACGAATGAGGAACAGAGAAAAAGGAGATTAAAACTAAAGAAAAACAGGGAAAACATGTTGGAATCAACGGGTTCCATTAATATTGCATGTCTATGAACCGAAATTGCAGTACGCAAATCGGGATTAATAGAGGATGTGTTAACTGGACCTAGCAAAATTCAAAGAAAATATAAAGGGAGAAAGAGAAAAAAAAATAATAATCAGGGACAAATGTAACAATCCTGAGATGAATGAAACACTCTTTTGATGCTATTTACAATGGAAAATCGAAATATAAAAGATGAATAGATAAAATAATAAAAAAAAAAGAATGGATGATTGGATGTGAGAGTCAGGGACTCTGTTAATCTTGCAATACTGTGAATCGATTTGCTATAGGCAAGTTAATATCACAGGAGCTGCCTGAGTAGGGGTCGAAAAGGGAAAACAAGTTTAAGAAGATGAGAGAGGAAAAGGACTCACCGAAGTGTTGCAGGGAGTGTTGATCTTCTTCACCCGATCGGAGGGAAGAGGCTGAGACTTCTTCAGTTGTCCTTCGTTTTTGCAGAGTTTTGCCAGAGGAGTGAGAGGGCTCTCTTCAGTAAAGAGGGAAAGCACCAGAGGAAACAAAAGACGGATGTAGCAGAGGAGCTCGCGAAGAATACAATGGGGAAGGGTGATCACCGATCCCCGATTCATCTGTGTGCTCCCCTTTTAAAGAAGAAGAGGAACCTTCGAGAGAGGAGTTCGGTTGGGGATGGAGGGCCATTGAGCGGGAGAAGAAGGGGCGATGGAGGGTGCGAACGGGAGTGGCCGTTGCAATTTTTCTGAAATTCCCTACAGGGGTCTCCTTTTCATGTTTTTTCTAAAAATGGTTTTTATTTTCAAAAAGAGGTTTTAAGAGAGGTTTTTAGCGAAGTTCCACTCTTTCAAGCTTAAAAACCATTTGATTTCTTTTTATTTTTTTCAATTTTTTTGATTTTTGTGTTATTTTTCATTTTTTGTATTTTTGGAATAAAAATCTAAGGTTTTACAAAAAAAACTAAGATTAAACACTAATTCTTTTTGTATTTTTCTGAGAAATATTTACAAAAGTATTTTTCTGAGAATTTCAGACCATTTTGGGGAAATTTCTTCAGAAGAATGGGTTCGGACTCGAGTTTTGAGAAAATGTTCGAGTTTCGAAAGTCGAATCGAGAAATACAACATGATGGATCCAAACAGATGTCGGATGGATTGTCCGAGCTTTTTAAAACTATTTTTAGTATTTTCTGTAATTTTAATTTAAAATTTGGACAATGAGACTCAGATTTGGATATGGACAATGGATCTGGATCCGAAATCAATAAAATGAATTTAATTTCAGTAAAACTTGAGAAATGAACTGGAATTTAGATTTTAAAAATGACTCAATTGTTTAGGAAATGATATCAGGGGCAAAAAGGGAATATTTAAAAGATTTTGAAAAATTTGGGGTGTTCACAGATGCCCCTCTTTGCTACTAAGCCGGTTGAGAGCCGAACTTAGTGGCAAAGATAACACTCCAAATTTTGAAAATGCCCTAGTCAGCAGATCTGAACTGGGTGTGGAAGAACTTATTTTAAAGACATGGTTTTTCAGGTTTAAAACTTTATCCTTGAATGGCTTTGGGAAGATGAAATCCTCGAAAGTGATATGATTGAGCAGAAAATGAGGAAATCGTGATGGGACTTTCGGTGAAGATCCCGAAATGATGGAATGTAAGAATTTTGATCAAGTCTCATGAGTGAGGCGAGATCAACTTTTTGAATGACTCAGGTTTATCCCTTAACCTGGATGGGACGAAGACATCTCAAGATAATTTGGATGGGGAAAGGAATATATGAAGACCTTGATGGGACATTTTTGGAAAATGCCTCATGAGATGAAGCTCAAATAAGACTCTATCCTAAATGGATATGCAAAGCATGGTTTCCTCGATGGGAAGAACCATGATGGGATTGGAAGAAAACACCTCGTTGAAATGAGGGAAACTCATTGGAACGAGATTCAGGTTTAACCACAACCTGAAAAGGAAGATACCTCAAGGGGCGAGATTCAGGCTTAACCCTTAACCTGAAGGGGACGACCATACGGAATCCTCGAGCGAAGAGACCATGATGGGACCTTCAGAGTTTGGACGAAAAAATCCGAAAGGGGTTTGCGAAAGGAGGAAGAAAATGGGATTCCCTAAAGCTTTGAAAAAAGGGTAAACTTGGGAGTCTCATTTCTGAGACTGAACCAACTTTTAAAATTGATGACCTCTCGTAGGAAATACAGGTTTGACACTTAACCTGAGTGGGAACAACCATACGGATTTCTCGAAACCGTGATGAGACAGGAGAGATACTTCAGCTGAATGAGGCAACTCTTCTGGAATGTGAGAGATGGAAAATAAGGAGATGTGAGGAAAAATGAACGATGAATAAGGTAACAGGAGGTGAATCTTTCGATGGGGTGAAAGATGAATAAGGCGAACCCTTTATCAAGGAGACGAATCTCTTGACAAGGCAAAAGATGGAACAAGGCAAATCCTTTGGACAGGAGAAGGTGAGAGCAAAATATGAAGATGACGATGAAGATGGCAATCCTTTTAGCAAGGAGAAGGTAAAATATAAAGATATGAATATGGCAATCCTTTTAGCAAGGAGAAGGCAAAAGTGAAATATGAAGAAGGCAATCCTTTTGGTAAGGAGAAGGCAAAATATAAAATATGAAGAAGGCAATCCTTTTAACAAGGAGAAGGCAAAATGTAAGATATGAAGAAGGCAATCTGTGAACACCCCAAATTTTCAAAATTTTGTAAAAATGACCCTTTTGCCCCTAACCCCATTTTCTAAGAAAATCAAGTCATTTCTTCAGATTTTTTGAATTAAAATTCCATAAAACTATATTCAAAATTAATTCCGGATCCGAATCCAGTACTTTAAATCCATATATCCTCAAAAACCGGACCCAAACCCATTTTCTGAAGAAATTTTCTCAAAATAGTTTTTAAAATTCTCAGAAAAATTCCCTTTTGTAAATATTGTTGCAAAAACACAAAAAAACTAGTTTTAATCTTTATTTTCTCAAAGATTTTAGGATTTTATTATAAAAATACAAAAAAAGGAAAAATAATACAAAAAACCAAAAAAATGGAAAATTTCAAGAAAAATGAATGAGTTTAAACTTTTTAAAGTCGATTTTGCTAAAAAAAATCATTTTTAAACCATTTTTATGAAAAATGTTGTTAAGGGAGCCTCTTTTTGGAAAAAACCGAAAATTTTTCACGAATAAACCCTAATCGCCCCCCCCCTCTCTTTCACTCTCGCCACTTTCCCCTCTCTCTCTTTCTCTCTCCTCCATGGCCGACCAAGGGGCCTTCCTCCCTCCCGCTTGTGCTATCTGCCCTCAATCGCCCTCCATTAACCACCCGATCAACCTTCACCCTTCATCTCTAACCTCCTCTTCCCGAATCTTCCCTGCTCCTCCTTAAAAGGGGACTCAAGGAAACCCTAAGGGCATCGCTCTTCACCCCGGCACCTTCTTCAACTTCTCAATCCATCTTCACCCCCCTTCCTTCCCTTCTCCTCTTCGATCTACCACCTTCATCTCCTTCTGATTCCACCGATTTTCCCCTAAATGACGGAAGGAAATCGACGAATCCCATAGTGAAGTCGCGGAAAATCCAACAGAAAGGGAGAAAAGCCATCCTCCTTCCTTCAGAAGTCTTGCGAACAGGAAAATCGATCTGGCCTCTCCCCTTTCTTTCGGCCCTCTCCTAAGCCGCCAAAGAAGAGTTTCGTTCGCTCATTCTGGTCGGTAGAAAGCTCGGTCATCCCTGCATCACTCCGGTGAATCCTCTGCCTC
Source organism: Nuphar pumila (assembly GCF_984573655.1). Taxonomy (NCBI): domain Eukaryota; kingdom Viridiplantae; phylum Streptophyta; class Magnoliopsida; order Nymphaeales; family Nymphaeaceae; genus Nuphar; species Nuphar pumila. Next base: position 47,973,998 of record NC_143257.1, on the reverse strand, counting down.
TCTCATCTCCTTTAACTTTTCTATTAGCTACCTTCCTTTTAAATTTTTAATTTCGGCCCCGTTAACGCACCATTGAGAAGAGCTGGGTTGTTTATTGCAACACCAGTCCTTCCCTTGTGCAACAGTGAAGGAGCAATCACGCTCCAACACATTCTTTCTTTCCCCTTTTTTTTTTTTTTGTTCTTCTTCTTCCTTTCTTTTTTTCGATTGTATTCCATTTCTTTGTTCAGAATATTATGCTCATTCAAATTGCATGCATGCTTCATCACGTATGGCTGTTCTGTTCATCATCATTCATATTTATTTGCCTGTTATGCTTTTGATTCAGTAGTCGACCTAGTGCATTGTACATTTACCTGGTTATTCTTGTTTTGCATCCATCGGATTATATATCACGCATTTGGTTCCATCATCTACATCTTACCCCTTTATTCAACATCCTGTCCTGTCTGTGGGTTCATTTTTTTTTTTGTATCTTCAGGACTTTGATTTAATTTGTTTCATCATTTTCTTTTATATTTACTTACTCTCGTGTTATATTCATCGAGCTGGCATATCGTCCAAATGGCCATTGGACATCCCTTTGAATAAGATCAGGCATGGAGGAGCGTCACTCTGTGACAGAAAGCTCTGAGGGCCTATGGTCGTCTCGGTGAACCCTCCTGTTGTTAGTATCAAGCGAAGGTATATTTGCATTTCGCTGAAAAGAAAAGGATGTATGACCATGGGGGCAGATATGTAGTTGTCATCAGTCAAGGTCTGTTGAGTGCAATCTTCAAGACTCAATGAATGGTGGTGTTATCTAGATTTATATCTTCCCCTTTGGAGATCTGGAGGGTCCATGGTTTCATACTCCCGGCGTCTGCAAGGGTTGCTGGTGAAAATAATGATTTGTTAATGCAGTATTAGCCAAACAAAACGTGAGAAGCTCCTCTACTTTCATTTGAACTTCATAATGTCTGATACAGTCTGATGGCGGTATACTTAATTTCTACAACAATGAATACTTTAGTTTCGTAGTTGACATTCATAAGCATTTCAAGTTAACATAATTTTAACTGTTCCTCATAGAAATTTATATTTCACAGCATTTTCACATTGCACCTCGTATGATCTTGTGGCATTCATTGATTATCCTGTATCTTGTTCATTCATATTTTCATTAACAGTTTGCTTTGTTTCTTTTAGCATCTCAGCTGATCATAGGCATCTTTATCCTGTGCATTTGTGTATGATTTGTATTGCAATGTCGAATTGATGTATCACTCCACATCGGATCAGTTAGGCATAGATGCGTTTATATGCGAGTTGTATCAATGTTTCAAAAAAAAAAAATATGTTATCTTAGTTCATTGCACCTGATATGCTAAAGCATCACTACATAGTGAGCATTAGCAATTCAGGGCAACATACCAGCATCTGATCTTTCCAACCACGTCTGCTTCCCCAGATCTGCTTCACTAGAAAATCTCATTTGATCCACTGTGTATCGATGTTTAGTTGTCTAAAGGCAATGGAAATCATCTAGTAATTTAGCATCAGTACCCCAACAAGTAAACCAAACTGCTGCAAAAGCAATTCTCGCCCACCTGTGGAGCAAGATCCTGCAATCAGAAGCACCCAGCGAGTAGAGTCCAATACAGTGGTCTTAGCATGGATTAAGTGGCGGCAGCAAGATTGATTAATTCACTACTTTGGATGCAATGCTATCATCGTCGTGTTATACTTTTCTTTCTTTCAAGTTCTGTAAAATATTTTCATTTGATGGGTAATTCATTTTAACATTCGTTTTTTTTTTATTTTACAGGATCAATTTCTTATTTCAGGTGCAATGCTACCCTTGTTATTTTTTTTTTCTCCTCTCTAAATCCTGTGACGCATCTCGTTCAATGGATCGATTTAGCATCAAATTTACAGCCTTATATTTAATCCAATACTGCATCTACAGTAGGCTGAACACAGTGTTAGGATCATTTCCTTTGTCAGATCTCCACTATGTCGAACCTGTTAAAACCTCATACTCCAAGGGCTCACGAGCATGACCCTGCTGGATCCACTTGGATTCACAATAAACTTGGATTGAGAAATCCCATGTGGGGAATACAACAAATCATCTAGAGGTCCTGGGTGATCAAAACCCCAGAAATCGCCACCTACAGACTTTCCCAATTTCTCTAGAAAGAGTGTTTAAGGGAACAGAAGGTTGTTAAAGATTATCTATTCCACCCCTTGTTGCAAAATGTACTGATCTCTGGTATTATGTGCATGATGGTCATTTACATTCTTATATGAAATCCCCTGAATAAATCATGTACTGGTCAAGAAATTGTTTCAGATTCTGTGGTTTTATTGAATTCGCTTGGTTGAACCACTACAAACATGTGTCATGGCATAGTTTGGTTACATGGTCGATTTCGCAGGTGACTTAAATCTCATAGGATGAGATTACTCGGTGTTGTGCGATAAGCAATTGCTGCTATTCTAATGTTTTCAAGCGGAAGAGTTTATCTTCAAAAGTGTGAAGGAGTCCAGTGACCATTTTATACAATGAATGGTCATGATAATACTACCATGACTGGCCATTGTTTTATTTATCTGCTAAGCATCCAGACTGACAACAATTTTTTTTTTTTTTTTATTCTCTTCTCCATGGACATTACTGGTATGGATTTCCGAACTTCCTAAACATGAACCTTACTGTGAAATTTGGTGCTATTGCCTTTAAGGTTGATTATGCTATTGAAAGGGGCTTCTGAATATATCTGAAGAATCACCTCATGATCTGATTCAAATTGATGCTAGTCGAGCTACGTCAAATTTGTGGAATCTAGTATACAACTGGGTGATAACTGCTATGGGGATGAGGTAAATAGGCTTCAAAATCACACTCGGCTCTAGGTTTGTCTGTGCTATGCTCTATTTACTTCCCTGCCATAATGTATTGCTGTTATTCCATGTACAAGCATTTTTTTTTTTTTTTTGCAAATAATACTATTTATCACAGCGGTGCATCCACTGTTATCTCTGTATGTCATACACAGCACCGTACATTGTTGTCACAGTCCTCTTTGGGTGTTGGTTGCATAGTGAAATTTAGGTTAATATGTCCATCCCTCAAAACCATAATCGTTGCATTTACACTTTCGCTGTACAATAACTCCCTGCACTTCACCATTTCCAGCTCATACCCAGTCAATTTTATCTCTTTCTTGCTCTAGCACCCCCAATACCACCTACTGATGGTGCAGCCGCACCATCCTTCTATTTCATTACACCCCTTTCAGCACTTAGAATCTCCAGTTGTCATGCAATACATCTCCTCATACACCATACACCTTGTTCTCTGCACATTACTTATTGTTCCACCTTCCTCAGCAGCACCTGTGGGTCATAGGTGGTGACATTACCTTGATAATATATGGACATCATTTTAGGTAAGCATGTTCCGCAGTAACATGACCGCAACCATAGCAATATGATTGTCCATAGTCAGCCTTTAGTCACTGTATCCACTGATTTCACAACAATAGTGCTCCAGCCGCTGTTACACAAGTATCTACAAGCACTTTACACTACCTTTTTCGTAGCACATTGCTACAGTCCCCCAACAACACTTTCATTACAGTCATATCAACACCTTCATAACATCATCTCCATCATTAGCATTTCCCATTACACTAACCATCACTTGGCTGCAACTGCCAGCCTACCCTCATAGCTACCCCTACGGTTTAGCTTACCCACTTACACAACAGCCTACAATGCTGCTCCTCACCTCACTACAACACCTTCAATACCTATATACATGATATTTGGCCCATATCATATAGTTTAGGACATCTTTTACGGATTTCAATGTCTATTTTAGTTACCTTAAGGCATTATATCGGTTCCCATATGTAAATTAACTTGAACCTATCACTCTAACATAGATTGCATCATTTACCTTGCATTTTCAATAATGTAAAGATGTATATACCTAATAGCTTCAGGAGTAATCTCTTAAGTCTAATATGCTGTCATGTAAATTGTTCTTCATGTGCTTTTGGACTAATTAAGTGTTTTGCAGGAAATATATAGAAATTGCTATTTTCTTATAATCTTAAATTAATTTCAAGTTTGTAATAGCTAAACATCAATGAAATCTCTATATTTTGGTATTAGATTAGAATGTACGAGCATGTATACACATCATAAATTGCTTGTTCTCATACATTTTTCCTTTATTTCTCAAATTCTCACAATGGTGAAACACGAATGACACGTGCACCATTTCGTAAGAGGTAATTGATACTAAGTTGATGATCCACATCAATGGCCATAGTCAGGGTGTGGACAAAACTTAGCATTTTTATCTTTTACAAAATAACACTGGATCCACACTGGATCCATTTTCAAAATTCATCATATTTCCTTAAATATTTTCTTCTTTTATCAGAATTTAACCTAAAATTAACTCAATATACATACCAATGGCCATAGTCAGGGTATACTGAGAGTTAATTTCATTTTAAATTCTATAAAAGCACAAAAAAAATGTATTTTATTCTTCACTTGAGTTTAAATGTGGTTATTATATAATATATCCAATGACCATAGTCAGGGATATATTATATCTTCAACCTCATTTTTAATTCATTTAAAGAATAAGATAGCTTTTCAAAAATCCAATTTCAAATTCTTTAAATTCATTCATCATTTAGGATAGAACTGCATCATATTTTCAAAATTCCTTTTTCAAAACTTCAAGTGATGTAAATATCCTCCTCAATCTATCTTCAATTCTTATAAAATCCAATTCATCCTTTCATTTTCAAATTCAATTTCATTTTCAATCTCAAAGTTCAATTTAACTTTGAGATTTCAAAGTCATTCTTATTCAAATTCAAATCAAATTTCAAAGTTCAAAATTGACTTTAAAATTCCAAATTCATTTTTCAAAACTCCAATCAAAATCAAAGTTCAATTTTCTTGATTCATCTTCTGAATTTAACTCCAAATCCATTTTAGGAACCAGGATTCAACACTCACTCTGGATCTTAGACTTTCAGATCCAATTTCTCCTTAGGATCCAGACTCCAATTTCACTTTGGATCTTAGACTACAGATCCAATTTCCTTATAGGATCCAGAATCCAATATCACCTTGGATCTTAGACTACAGATCCAATTTCCTTATAGGATCCAGAATCCAATATCACCTTGGATCTCAGACTTCAGATCCAAATCCATTCTAGGATCCAGAATCCAATTCTACTTTGGACCTCAAATCCAATTCCATCTTAGGATCCAGAGTCCAACCCTATATCGGATCTCAGATTTCAGATCCAAATACCATCTTGGATTCCAAATCTTGAATCCAATTCCATTCAAAATTCCAAATCCAAATTCCACTTTAATTTCAATCCTTAAAACCAATTCCATTTTTTCATTATAGATTTCAAATTAAGATCCCATCCTAAATTCAAACTTCAACTTTGAATTATATTCAGAATCCAGATCTTGGATTCGGATTTCATCTTGAAATTCCAACTTTTAAATCAATTTCATTTCTCAATTCCTTTAGATTTTCCACATTTCCTTCCAATTTCAAAAACTTCAAAGTTAGAATTCAATTCCATTCCAAATATTCATCCAAATTCAAAATTTCAAATTCAAAGTCCATTTATGACTTTGAAATGTCCTTTCTTCTCTCTTTATCTCAATTTCAAGATCATTTCCCTCAAGATCCAAATTCATTTTTCCAAAGCTCTTGATTATTCTAAAAACTTAGAACTTTAAATCTTAAGTTCTAAGTTAGAAATCATCTCTTCACTTTATCAGATTAATCTCAGAAACACTTGGGTATTCTTCAAAATATTTCAAAAAAAGCATACATCTTTGCATTTTCACAAGCATGATTCTTTTTGCATCTAGACTTAGGATAAATACTTAGATAATTTCTTAGCAAAGCAAAAGGCATTAATTCGACCCTTGGTTTGATTACCCCTGGTAAAGGCGCCAGGAACGGTCGAACATCGTACCGACGAGCGGATCCCGTCTCCCAGTTTTTCCGTAAATATTTCAAAAACGGAGGCGAGTTATTTCAAATATTTTTAAAATTAAGGTCAAGTGAGACCCGCAAAAGAATTCCTCTTCTCTTCTCTTCTTTCCTTTTCTCTTCTCTCTTTCTTTCTGTCTTTTTATCTTTCTCCCTTCAAAAAGGAGGAAAATAAGAGGTTGGAAAGGAAAAGAGAAGGAAGAGAGAGAATATTACGAGAGAAAAATTTTTGCGATGATCACACAATCCTTTTAACAAGGAGAAGGCAAAATATAAGATATGAAGAAGGCAATTCTTTTAACAAGGAGAAGGCGAGTCTCTCGACAAAGCGAAAGACGAGGAAGGCAATCATTTAATCAAGGAGAAAGGCAGATCTTTTGACAACGCAAAAGATGGGAAAGGCGATCCTTTTATCAAGGAGAAGGCGAGTCTCTCGACAAAGCAAAAGACGAGGAAGGCAATCCTTTAATCAAGGAGAAGGCAAGTCTCTCGACAAAGCGAAAGACGGAGAAGGCAATCCTTTTATCAAGGAGAAGGCGAGTCTCTCGACAAAGCGAAAGACGGAGAAGACAATCCTTTTATCAAGGAGAAGGCGAGTCTCTCGATCAAAGCGAGAGACGGAGAAGGCAATCCTTTTATCAAGGAGAAGGCGAGTCTTTCGACAAAGCGAAAGACGAGGAAGGCAATCCTTTAATCAAGGAGAAGGCGAGTCTCTCGACAAAGCGAAAGACGGAGAAGGCAATCCTTTTATCAAGGATAAGGCGAGTCTCTCAACAAAGCGAAAGACGGAGAAGGTGATCCTTTTATTAAGGAGAAGGCGAGTCTCTCGATCAAAGCGAGAGACGAAGAAGGCAATCCTTTTATCAAGGAGAAGGCGAGTCTCTCGACAAAGCGAAAGACGAGGAAGGCAATCCTTTAATCAAGGAGAAGGCGAGTCTCTCGACAAAGCGAAAGACGAGGAAGGCAATCCTTTAATCAAGGAGAAGGCGAGTCTCTCGACAAAGCGAAAGACGAGGAAGGCAATCCTTTTATCAATGAGAAGGAGAGTCTCTCGACAAAGCGAAAGATGAAGAAGGCAACACCAAAATGTATCAAAACGGATGTCAAGTTTTTTATTTCTTATCAGGAAAGCTGGAAAATTTTGCCAAAATGATAAAATTTATAGTTGTTTTAAGGTATTTGAAGGTGAGCACTTTTAAAAGATGTTCCTTCTTCCACCTAGAGTATTACCCCCAACTAGGTTAACTCTTTAGAATCCAGAATCAAAGCCAAATTTTTGTTGTTGGTTTTTCTTCAAGGATGCTATTAATTTCCTTGATATGAAAGGAGAGGAAATATTCTTAGCTTTATAAAAGTAATTAACTGAGAAGATATTGATAGAAGAATTTCACATAGATGAAGAAGATTCTTTGTAGTTTGGGCAGTTTGATATCCTAGGCATTTTCCCATGATGATCTTTTTGCACTCTTTTGAGTCATAGTGCTTTCTTGGTCTTTTTACATCATCCTTTATTTTGGAGATGTCCTGACTTTTCTCTCTTTTCAGGGAAGGGTACGTCACAAACTCTTTTATCTTGGAGATGTTTCGATCCTTCTTTTATCTCAAGGATTATAAATGATGGCATTGGCTTAAAGGTCTTTTAGATGATAGCTGAAATCGAATATCTTTTAGGGTTTGTCGGTAGGTCCATCACATCCGCCTTCTTCTCGACGGTGATCCGAACTTTCATTGGAAGGATCCGTCACAAACCCCGTCATCTTGGAGATGTTTCAAATCTTCTTTGGCCCCGGAGGTCTGCTCGCATATTCGCCTTCATCTTGATGACAATTGAGAGATCCCTTTTACGGATATTTGATTTGCAACTTACCTGACTTGAGGAGACATGAATTGGGTAGGTTCTTTTCTGACTGCCCAGGATATTTCCACTGTCTTACTGCCAAAGAATAAGCTTTAAAAATGTGCCATAGTTATGATCAATATCAGCTCATTTATGGCTCTTCATCATCATTGAATACTTCCTTTACCGGTCATGCCGAAGATTTTTTCTTCATCCTCTTGGTTGACCAACAGAAAATTTAGAATTTGAGCCTTTCTTCATAGAAGCTTCACCCTTTTGGAAGGAATACTTAAGGAGATTTGAGGAAATTCTTTATATAATTTTGAGATTAACAACTATTTTATGGCAAGTTGGCAAGATATTCCTGAAATCCTTGATGACGAAACCTTTGCTTAACATCAAATTTTGACATATCAGTGGGATTCTGGGGAAGAATCCAACATGAGGCTGAATTCTGAAGGTAAATGTAAATTTAAAGTTCTGAAGGTAAGCTTGACATAAAACTGGATTTTGAAGGTAAGCCTTTGAAAGAGTATCTGAATCAGGACTCAGATTCTACAAGGAAAATAGGGAAATTCGAGTTTAATACTCGAATTTTCAAAGGAAAACTGGGAAGTTTGAGTCGGGGCTCGAATCTTAAGGGAAAACTTGAAAATTCATTTATTGAAGGCAAGAAAACTTGAGATAAAACTCAAATTTTTGAAGGACAGCAGGAAGGTTCGAGTCAGAGCTCGAATCAAAATTTTGAAGGTTTATTTATTGAAGGCAAGAAAACTCGAGATAAAACCCAAATTTTAGAAAAAAAGCAAGAAAGTTTGAGTCAGGGCTCGAATTTGGAAGGAAAACTTGGAAGTTCAGTTTTTTTGAAGGAAAGAATACTTGAGTTAAGACCCAAATCTTCAAGGAAAGCTGGAAAATTCGAGTCAAAGCTTGAATCTCAGAGAAAGAGTTGGAAGTTCGAGTCGAAACTCGAATCTCAAAGGAGAATTGATGAGAGGGGGTAGGAGAAGATTGGCAGAATTTAAGGAAAATTGAGGAAAGATTGTGACCTGAGGGTTAACTAATCGGTCAGCCAGACACTAGCACGAGTGCTAGGTTTACTTGTATGAGTACTGGATTTTTCAAAAAAAATGGCCCAGTGTGGGTACTGGGTTTTCTGATGGAGATTTGAAGAAAAAGGGGACACCGACATTCTTTAAGATACTTGAGATTTGAGCAAGAATGATTGTTGGTGTTTTCAGGATTTTCCCTTATTCTAAAGAGGAAACGGAATAGACATTTGATGAGAATTTAGAAAGGAATGATTCAGATTTATCCCTTAACCTGAAAGGGAAGAAGAATATAATTTATAAAAATGGAGAAGAAGAAAGGAAAGAAATTTTGAAAATCTATTTCGGAAAAGAATTCTCACAGGTAGCATTGTTGCTCCTATGAGGGGTTTCAGGATTTTCCCTTATCCTGAATGGGAAAAAAAGGATAGAATTTAAGAAAATTTAATGAAGAGAAATTGATATAAATCTAGAAAATCAATAAAGATTGGCAAAAACTTGTATTTACGAAAGAATCCTCATAGGTAGCATTGTGGCTCCTACGAGGGGTTTCAGGATTATCCCTTATCCTGAATGGGAACACCTCGGACAATGAGGGTCAGGTTTATCCCTTAACCTAAAGGGGAACACCTCGGACAACAACGGTCAGGTTTATCCCTTAACCTGAAAGGGTACACCTCGGACAACGAGGGTCAGGTTTATCCCTTAACCCGAAAGGGTAAAAGAATAAAGGAAATACCTCATGGGAAAGAGGCATCAAGTTTATCCCTTAACCTGAAAGGGTAAGAGATTTGATAAAATTTAATAGAATTGAGGAAAATTTGATAAAACTTGATAAAATTGACGTAAACTTGATAAAAAATGAATGAAACTGATAAAGATATCAAAATTAACTGAAGATTTATAAGATTTGAGAAAAGGAGTTTTTCTGATCCTGCCTGCATATGGGATCTTGAAAGGAAAATGTTTATTTAAAAGATAGGTGAAAAATCATTTTTGGGAAGAAAATCTACCGTAAAAAGAATGATCAGTGTGAGAACTGATCCCTCAAATCAAACATGAGAGATCATCATGAGGGTCAAATTTTGAAGGCAATGGTTTGAAAATCTAATTTTTGAAAAAGAAGATAAACAATAGATCTGATTTCTAAAAATAACAGTTCGAAATTGATAATAAGATCAATACAAGGGTTGATCTTTGAAGATAATGTTTAAAAACCAATCTTGGAAGATAAGACCAACAGGGGTTGATCTTTGAATGATTTAAAACCCATTTTTGGAAGATAAGACCGATGCAAGGATTGATCTTTAAATGTAATGATTTATAACCCATTTTGGATGATAAGATCAACGCAAGGGTTGATCTTTAAATGTGACGGTTTGAAAAAACACTTTTGGTAAATATGATCAACACAAGATTTGAGACCTATTTTTGGAAGATAAGACCAACACAAGGGTTGATCTTTCAATGCAACGGTTCAAAAAACCTATTTTGGAAAGCATGATCATCACGAGGATTGATTTTTTAATGCCATGGTTCGAAAACCTATCTTTGAAAACATGATCAACACGAGGGTTGATTTTTGACAAAGGTTGGACCAAAGAATATTCAATCTCTTTGGTCATAACGAAGATTTTTTTTTTTTAAATTTCATGATTTTTGAAAAGCCCTCATAGGTAATATCATTTCTCTTGTGAATGATGTCAGGATTGGTCTCGCATTCTGAAAAGGACAGGAATTTAAATGTGATTTTAATAGAAGCCGATAAAGAGATTTTTGAAATGTAGATTTTCAAAAGCAAATGCCCCTATGTGGCAGAGGAAGAAAGTATTGTGATATTAGAGATATAAAGGAAAATTGACATTTCATTGACGAGCAAAACTGATAACAAAGAACTGAAATATTTACAAGTATTTTGACTAAAAGGTCACAAAAGGACTGGGTTGACTGGCCCCCTACAAGGTGACTAGTAAAAGGGGAGAAAAGTAGGAGAATTCTGGCATCTTCAATCTTCTGAGTAACCCGGGAGAGACTTGGTCAGGACGGCTAGCTCGTCTTTCTCTTCGTCTTCAACAAAGAGACTCTTGTCGACGCAATCCTGAACAATATTTTTGAAGACGAAGCAGTGATCGGTGTCATGCCCCACTGCTCGAGGGAACTTGCAGAACTGATTTGTGAACCTTCCCATGTCCGTGGGAGGATCGACGACTTTCAGGAGTTTAACCAATCCTTTGGCCAGCATGAATTCAAGAGCTTCTTCGAGCGTTTGCTTCAGAGGAGTGAACTCACGATCATTACTCCAACCTTCGCGCTTTATCTTTTCCTTTTGCGGAAAGTTAGACTAAGATGGCTTGTTATTCTGCTTGGAAGACTTCTCCCTTTGAGCTGCGTCGTGTTTCTGGCCATTCTTGCTGTCATTTCTGTTCCTTCTACTGCTGTCATGATCATTGCCAGATGTATCACCTGCATGAGTGAACTGCGATTTCTTCTTCTGGTCTTGGATGCTTTTGGCCAGAGGCATGCCCTCGTAAAGCCCACTTTTTATTCCTGCCTCAAGCCATTCGGCTCGTTCAATCAATTTGATAAAGGATTTTGCCGGAGAAGTGGCAATGAGGCTTCTCAGGGGCTGAGAGAAATTGCTGAGGATTATTTGCAATGCATGCTCCTCTGGAATGGGAACTTTCATCTTGTTGCAGGTGCTTCTCCACCTGTGGATGAATTCTCCTGCTTTTTCAGTCTCATTCTGCTTTAAGTTGTAAAGGTGATTGAGCGTAGGGGAAACCTCAGTATTGAATAGGAAGCGCTCAATGAACAAATTTACCACTTTATCGAACTCTCGTAGTTCGATAGGATTGATGTGGTCGGCATACCACCTAGCTGCTATACCCTCCAAACTGCGGGGAAAGCAAATGAACAACGCTCTGTTGTCTTTTCTGAAACGGCTGCATTCTGCATAAAATGTGGCTAAATGGGCTTTAGGGTTGCCAGTCCCATCAAATTTGAGAAACTTGCGGGAAAGATTCTCCAAGTTCTCGTCCACATCTAGACCATCGTAAAAATCCTCGCCAGTGTAGGTCTGCTTGCCCTTACCCTTGGCTTGAATGTCCTTGATTGCTCAACTCATCTCCTTCATCTGCTTGCTCATCAGGTCCTCGACTGGGGTCCCAGACTTGGGCTTGTTGACAGATTCGGGCTCTTCTGCAGCTATCTTTGTAGACTGTCTTGGAGGATTCTGTTTGTAGACAATCTGCTCTTCTTCTTCTGATTCTTCCTCGACTGACTCAGTATCCTCAGAAGTAGTGTCTGGCTGTACCTTCTTCCTGATGATTCTGACTTGCCTTTTTACAGGCTTCTTCCTCAGCTTGCTTTTAGGAACTACCTCTTTCAGCTTGGCCTCGGCTTGCTCCGACATCATTCTTGCCATCATCTTTTGGAACATATCATAAATAGCGGGGTTGATGTCATCTCCTTTGTTCTGACCCTGTCCCCTGACTGATTTAGGAAAGCTCATCTCTTCCGCCTCACTGTCGCTGTGTTGAGGAACTGTTTCTTTTCAAGCTCTTGTCTGAACCATTTTTTAATATCAGCGCTTTCTGTAGAGGAAAGAGGAGGTTTTTTAGACCAAAGAAACTTTTTGGAAAAGTTTTTGACAAGAGGAAGGATTTAGGTTGAAACCTAAAAAAATGTATCCCATTACTAGGGATCGAGTCGCCACAAAATTTGTGACAATTTGTGTTGTTTTTACTCTACGAGGGAGAGTAACCAACTAAAACATGAAGAAAGATGTTTATTTTGAAAAGGATACCTCTTGAAAAAGAGATTTTATTTATGAAAATATAAACAAGAATATAAAGTCAATAAGAAAAATAAGAGAAAAGATAAAATTTGAGGATAAATGGTAAAGATTTAAAATTTTTGAAGAACTTGAAGGCAGGATCAAAAGAATTTTGAAGGAATTTAGAGGAAGAGAAAGGAAAATACACCTGCGTTTTTAGAAACAAAAAGGGAATTTTTGAAATATATACCCAGGGTTTTGGAAAATATAAGGAAGATATAAAATATCATACAACCACAGATATACAAGCAAGGATGCGCAAACAAGCACTCCCTAAAGCTGACTCTATATGCAATATTTGAAATGGCCGGTAGGACCTTAATCCTAACTTTAAGATTTAGATCATCTGATTTCAATCAAGGTACGCCGATATACTCAAGCTGAAGCTCGAAGTACGTGGCATATAAGATATCTCTTCGATTCTAAGGTAAAAGGCTTCCCAACATCCTTGAGCACCTACCGATATACCTCAGACTATGGCCCTTAGGTACGTGGTAGGGGGGAACGAACCCAAATAAGTGGTCGAGTTGTGAGGCTCTCTCCCGAACTATGGTTCAGTGAGACAGCCCAGCAACGTGAAGACCGGGACAATATAGGTAGGGATGTTTTCAAAATATGATCAACATGGAATAAAATCAGAAGGCTCTAATGCAAGTCCTAAAGAGATAGATTTAAATAAAGAGAAGCATACACTTGCATACATTGTTTTGCATTCAATCCCTAAAATTGATGAGAGTTGTATTTAAGACCTAGGTCTAATGTGAACATGGATATAATCTCCTCAATATGGTCCTACCAAACCATACTTAGATCCTATATGCAATGATGTCAACTTTAGGACAGAGTCTAGGCTCCTAAGGTTTACATGAAAATGTAGCTGACATAGAAGAATAAAGACTTAGATAATATTAAAGCAAAGCAAAGGCATAGATCCAACCAGACGAAGACGTGTCCCATCACAGTCGCCAAAACTGTGATCATCGCAAAATTTTTCCTCTTTCGTTGTTTCTCTCTCTTCCTTTTCTTTTCCTTTTCCAACTTCTATTTTCCTCCTTTTTTGAAGGGAGAAGAATAAAAGAAAGAAAAGAAAGAGAGAAGAGAGAGAAGAGAAAAGAGGAACTATTTTGTGCGGTTTCACTTTACCTTAATTTGAAAAAAATATTTAGAAATTTAACTCGCCTCCGTTTTGAAAATATTTGCGGGAAAAATGGGGAGACGGGATTCGTTCGTCGGTACGAGGTTCGATCGTTCCTGGCGCCTTTACCAGGAGTAATCGAACCGAGGATCGAATCTATGCCTTTTGCTTTGCCTAAATATTATCTAAGAATTTATCCTAAAGATCTAAAATGCACAAAGAATCATGCTTGTGCAATGCAAGGATGTATGCTCTTTTGAAAAGAATGATTTGGAAATTTCCAAGTATTCTGAGATGAATTTAGTAATAGAGTAAAGTAATGATTGAATCTAACTTTAGAACTTTGAGATAGATCAGAGAAGTTCTAAGTCTTTTAAGTAAATCAGAGTTGGAAGAATAGATCTTGATTTTTGAGAAAGAATGATTTGAAGCTTTGAAAATGAAGTTTCAAAGTCAGAAATGGACTTTGAATTTAATCATGGATTTAGGAGGAGAAGATGAAGTTTTGAAGTGATATTGAATTTGAATCTTAGAATGGATCTGAGAAAATTAAATGGTAATTAAGAATAGAAAAGGATTTAGGAAGTTCAAATGAGATCTGGAAAGGGCCTTGGATTTGAAATCTAGAATTGGGAATGGAATTGGATCTTAAAAATGGATTTGGATTTTGGAATCTGAGATCCAAAGTGAAATTGGATTCTAGACCCTAAAATGGATTTGGATCTGAAGTCTAAGATCTAAAGTAAAATTGGATTCTGGATCCTAAAGGAAATTTTGGATCTGAAGTCTGAGATCCAAGGTGAAATTTGGATTCTGGATCCTAGAATGGATTTTGGGTTTTTGAAAGTCCAAATGAGACTTTTGAAAATGGATCTGGGTTTTGGAAAACCCAGATTGAATTTAAAATTCAAGAAGGGTCAAGCGTTTGAGATTCATAATCAATCTCAAACTTTGATTTTGAATTTTGAAAATAAACTTGGTTTTGAGTTTGAAGATGAATCAGAAGTTTCAAAGTTAATTTAAACTTTGAAATTAGATTTTGGAATTCTGGATATACAATTGAATTCCAAAGTCAATTTGGATTTTGAATTTGAAGTTAGAATTTGAATTTTGGATATAAGCTGATTCTGAAGTTTCAAAATCAAATGGGACCTTGAAATTGAATTCTTGAATCCTTTTGAGAAATAGAGTTGAATTTGAATTTATGAATAGGATTTTGATCTGAGAAATGAAGGAAAGAATCACTTGGATTTATGAAAAAGAATTTTAAAAATATGATGCAATTCTATCCTAAATGATGAATGAATTTAAATTTTTGAAATTGGATTTTGAAAAGCTATTCCATTCTTTAAATGAATTAAAATAAGATTGAAGATATAATACATCCTTGACTATGGTCATTGAATGTATTATATAATAATCTATATTTAAATTCAGGTGAAGAATGAAACACATTTGGTGCTTTTATAGAATTTAAAGTGAAATTAACTCTCAATATACCCTGACTATGGCCATTGGTATATATTTTGAATTAATTTTAAGTTAAATTCTGATAAAAGAAGAAAATATTTAAGGAAAATATGATGAATTTTGAAAACGGATCCAATGTGGATCCATTGTTATTTCGTAAAAGATAAAAATCCTAAGTTTTGTTTACATCCTGACTATGGCCATTGATGTAAATCATCAACTTAGGATTTATTACCTCTTACGAAATGATGCACGTGCCATTCGTGTTGCCATTTGTGAGAATTTTGAAAAATAAAGGCAAAATGCATGAAAACAAGTAATTCATGGTATTTACAATGCTCATTCATTCTATCTAAAACATGAAATGTAAATTCTTCTTTAAGATCTAACTATTACAATACATGAAATGGAATTTACAACTCCAAATAATGATCTTTCCACATATTCCCTGTAAAACACTTTTGTTAGTATGAAAACAGAAGAGAAATCACCCATATCATGTAAATGTTTAATGATAAAGTGCTCATATACCAAGATATAAATGATGAAAAAGATGGAAAATGACATTACATATCTATATACACATGTGCATGCCTATATATACATATATATACGAGTATATATATATGTATACGTACATATATTCATGTATATATATATATATACATTATATATATATACATTATATATATATATATATATATATATATATATATATATATATATATATATATATATATATATATATATATATATATATGTATGTATATATGACATGCACTCAGTGTAGGTGGATGAGAGTGCTGGAAATGAATGGATCTTGGGGGAATAGTGGTACATACATCAAAATGTGATGTTGATATATTTACTGTGAAATGAGCTATGGAGATGGCTGCAAAGGGGTGCTGGAGATATGCGGTGGTATGACTAGGCTGTAGGGTGCCTCAACATAAATAGCAACTGTATTGAGTGTGCAATAATGAGGCGTGAGGTGGTAAGGTGCAGAGCATACAAATGAGGTGGGTTGTAGCAACAGATGACAAAGTGTGTGGGAGCTAATATACTACAGGGAATAAATGGTAGATGAAGGAATGTTGTGACATAATGGAAACGATGGCAGTCATGCTGGATAAGGCTGCAGAAAATTCAAGCAATGAGGGAATGACTATGGCAGGTAATATACAAATGGATAATGTCGTGTGAAGGTAGTGGGTGTGTTATGACAGTGAGAAGGTGGAGAAGGTAAGTGCCAAATGATGTATAAGGAATATACACAGATGGATAGGTCATGTTGCTGCTATGCCAAAGGGCAGAATTACAATGAATGTTTCTATGTAGCAACAGTTATAGAGGATGAATAACATGCTGGAAAGGTGGGCTGGACAATGAAAGTGAAAATGGATAAGAGGTGGAAATGGGTGAAAAGGAGACAACAAGTTGAAGGTTGGATTGTTACTATTTGTGATGGCTAGTGAGATGGATAAGATCTGAGGAAAACATGGGCAGTAGGAAAAATGTGACTTTGATAGGTAGATTATGTTGAAGTTGGGGAAGTTTAGTGGTGACAGCAATATAACACAGGAGCTTGTAACAAAGTTGTTACAGTGGCAATGATAGGCAGCATGGTAGGTACAGGGGATGGATATTTGGGGTTGATTTATTACAAATGCAGGAGACAATGCGAGCAATGGGGTAGTTTACAACAATTTTAGGCATCTCTATAGATGTTTGAGATATCATAGCAATGTCAAGGATTGTTACAAGTGATTGCAATAATGTAAATTATTGTTGTAGGTGTTTACAGCAATACAAAACATTGCTGTGAATGTTTAGATGGGAATAGGTACCAGGGATTGGAAACGAAAGCAAGGGTATTGAAGAAGTTGTAGGCTAACTGTAGAGTGTTTTAGGTATTGCAGGCTTTAGAGGGTATGGTGAATCAACAATTGTGTGATGCAGTGGTGGGCTGTTGTAAGTGAAGTTACAGGGCATGGGTGTGCAGGAAGTGAATGAGGAAAATAAGTCTAAGTAAGCCTGTATTAAGCAGCTACTATGATAGCAGGAAGCACATATATACAAAGTAAGTGACAACGGTGGAGAGACAAATGGCAGGCGATAGCCAGGTAGCAGCGAAGACGAAATGAAAACAATAAATTTATCCTTACCTGTAATAGCCTCCAGCTTGTGCAAAATGCTAGTAGATATAATCAAGTCATTAACCCAGATTTTGCTTCTATCCACAATTCCCAGCATATCAGAACTTTCCAGCAAGGATGTCCTTCCTTCTAGCAAGGATGTCATTCCTTCTATCCACAACCCAGATCACTCCACAAAATAGTGGTTTTGATAGCCTCCACAGGGATATTAGTAAAGCAGACTTGGCATTCAAACCAGAGAAGGGTGATTCCAGCTCTGTAGGTTGCTTCTGTAAATGCTTTGGAGTTGATGAGAGTCCAAACCCGGGACAAGGGTAGGTTCATTATATTGAATCCAAGTTACTCCAACGATCTTTTGCTGGTTTAGACAGCAATAAATATGAGACAGAACCCATAATGGCAGAAACAATTTTAACTCCGACCTCTTTTGCCTCTTTATATTCAGGCAGAGCTTTAGGTGATGTACAAGAAAATTTTGGCTCAGTTAAGTCATTTCACCTCAGTCTATCGTGATAGAATGGAATTAGGTGCTTTTGTGGATTAACTCCAGATTTTACAAACAAACATCATCACAATCAATGTTTAACCATGATGCAGGAAAGTTTTTTATCTGCAAGTTCTGTTAATAGAGTTACCATATATTCAGAGGAAGGGTCCTCTCAATGAATCAAGGATTTCACAGCAAACAGTAAACATGAGGCATTCTCAAAGGGATTTTCCCACCACAATCTCAAGATAAAACTATCTAAAAAAAAAGGAACAAAATCACTGAAACAAACTTACGATGGAATAAATTTTATGGTGGACTCAGCAAGTCATAAAGAAAAAAAAATTATCAGGCAATTTTGTAGTGAGGACATGCGCATATTTTAGGGAAATGATAGAACAAAGGTCAAGGTAGGAAAGAACCATATGTTGTAATTGGAAACTTTCTGCTGAGAGTTAAAAAAAAATGATCCTCGTCATTGTTTCACGAAGGACGCATACAACTCGTGCGTATGAATGGTAAACCCGACTTCAGCATTAACGGTCATTTTTTTTTTATCTCTACTTATACCAAGGTCAGGATGAAGCAATATGATGCAGAACTCCAGACTTCGCTCATTCATCCGCCTCTTTCCTTCTACGTTTGGCATCCCCAACTGATGATGGTTCGATCTGAAGGAGGAGAATACAAATCTGACCAACCGATTCCAGACATCACCAAAGCTCTCTATAATGAGCTTAGAGAGGGATACTCCTCTTGTAAAACTGTCAATTCTTACAATACAGAAGAATATTATCACGGTCGTCATCTCTTGTATTTCTGAATTAGTGATAATCTCAGCAAAAAGAACAAATACAATGCAGGAGAAGGTAAAACATAAACAGAGAAGTAAAACCGGGGAATAAATTAAGATACGAATGAGGAACGGAGAAAAAGGAGATTAAAACTAAAGAAAAACAGAGAAAACATGTTAGAATCAACGGGTTCCATTAATATTGCATGTCTATGAACCGAAATTGCAGTACGCAAATCGGGATTAATAGAGGATGCGTTAACTGTACCTAGCAAAATTCAAATAAAATATAAAAGGAGAAAGAGAAAAAAAAATAATCAGGGACAGATGCAACAATCCTGGGACGAATGAAACGCTCTTTTGATGCTATTTACAATGGAAAATCGAAATATAAAAGATGAATAGATAAAAAAAAAAATGGATGATTGGATGTGAGAGTCAGGGACTCTGTTAATCTTGCAATACTGTGAATCGATTTGCTATAGGCAAGATAATATCACAGGAGGTGCCTGAGTAGGGGTCGAAAAGGGAAAAAAAGTTTAAGAAGATGAGAGAGGAAAAGGATTCACCGAAGTGGTGCAGGGAGTGTTGATCTTCTTCGCCCGATCGGAGGGAAGAGGCTGAGACTTCTTTAGTTGTCCTTCGTTTTTGCAGAGTTTTGCCAGAGGAGTGAGAGGGCTCTCTTTAGTAAAGAGGAAAAGCACCAAAGGAAACAAAAGACGGATGTAGCAGAGGAGCTCGCGAAGAATACAATGGGGAAGGGTGATCACCGATCCCCGATTCATCTGTGTGCTCCCCTTTTAAAGAACAAGAGGAACCTTCGAGAGAGGAGTTCGACTGGGGATGGAGGGCCATTGAGTGGGAGAAGAAGGGGCGATGGAGGGTGCGAACGGGAGTGGTCGTTGCAGTTTTTCTGAAATTCCCTACAGGGGTCTCCTTTTCATGTTTTTTCTAAAAATGGTTTTTATTTTCAAAAAGATGTTTTAAGAGAGGTTTTTAGCGAAGTTCCACTCTTTTAAGCTTAAAAACCATTTGATTTCTGTTTATTTTTTTCAATTTTTTTGATTTTTGTGTTATTTTTCATTTTTTGTATTTTTGGAATAAAAATCTAAGGTTTTACGAAAAAAACTAAGATTAAACACTATTTTTTTTTTTGTATTTTTCTGAGAAATATTTACAAAAGTATTTTTCTGAGAATTTGAGACCATTTCGGGTTAATTTCTTCAGAAGAATGGGTTCGGACCCGAGTTTTGAGAAAATGTTCGAGTTTCGGAACTCAAATCGAGAAATACAACATGATGGATCCAAAGGGATGTCTGATTGATTGTCCGAGCTTTTTAAAACTATTTTTAGTATTTTCTGTAATTTTAATTTAAAATTTGGACAACGAGACTCACATTTGGATCTGGACAATGGATCCGTATTCGAAATCAATAAAATGAATTTAATTTCAGTAAAACTTGAGAAATGAACTGGAATTTAGATTTTAAAAATGACTCAATTGTTTAGGAAATGATATCAGGGGCAAAAAGGGAATATTTAAAAGATTTTGAAAAATTTGGGGTGTTCACAAGGGGCCAACTTTTTTCAAAAAAAAAAAAATTGGTTTTACCAATTAGTCCAGATTTTGTGAAAATTCAAAAAAAGAGGTTTTGTTGTTTTGTCCTTATTTCAATAAAGAAGCAATGTGGGACCCACACTGAGGTGGTGTCACACAGGCATTTTCTTTTGAAAAACCTGAACTTTGAAAAACCGAAAAATATAAGAGCCTTGTCCCTTGGATTGGCACCACTTGTCTTTTCTCTCTCCTCCCATTTATCTGCCAAGTGTCAGTGTGGGGCTACCTTAAGAAGCCGCCACATGTCATTCCATGCCATGTGTCAGTATCCACCATCTTCGCTCTGCGCCATGTGTCATTCCAAAGATCATCCTGAGATGCCAAGTGTCATGTGCTGTCCTGTTCAGAAAAAGTAAGGCTTGTCTCCTCTGAGGTGGCGCCATTTGAAGTGTGTCTCCTGCAGATGACACGTGTCACTCCTAGCTTCCTCCAAAAAAAGTAGAGTTGTCTCCTTCTGAGGTGGCGCCATCTGAGGTATTCTCTCCTGCAACAGGTGACACATGTCATTCTCTGCTCTTCTCAAAAAAAGCAGACTGACACATGTCATTCTCTGCTCTTCTCAGAAAAAGCAGACTGACACATGTCATTCTCTGCTCTTCTCAGAAAAAGCAAATGACACATGTCATTTCCTGCTCTCTTCAGAAAAAGCTAGAATTCAAACATTCAAATCCTTCCAGAGGTGGCGCAAATCCTGAACTTCACCTTTTTTATTTTGTCTGAGATGGCGCCACATGGCTTGGACCTCCTTCTATTCCCTCTACCACGTGTCAATCTCTGCTTCTTTCAGAAAAAGCAGGATGACACGTGTCTCCTTCTACTTTTCTCAGAAAAGTAGGTGACACATGTCATCTCCAGCTTCCTTCAAAAAAAGTAGAGGACACATGTCACTCTTGGCCTTCTTCAGAAAAAGCAAACCATTCAAAAATTTTCAGACAAGGCCTAGGTGGCGCAAATCCTGAGTTCTGTCTTTTCCAGATGGTCTATGAGGGTGCCACATGTTCTTTGCTCCTCCCAACCGCCACATGGCTCTGTAGAAGCAACCCTGAGGTGGCGCCACATGTCCACCCTCCATTCCTCCAAGGCCAACCTCCATTTGAAATTCAAATCCCCCTCTGAGGTGGCGCCATTTGAGAAGACTCCTCCAGACAGCTGACACTTGTCAAAACCAAGGATCATCCTGAACTGCCACATGTCAGCCTCTCCTTTCCTGCAGAAAAATAGAAATTTGAACTCCTCTGAGGTGGCACAATCTGCTTCTTCCATTCCTGTACTTCTGACATGTGTCAAGAGCTTCCAGAGGTGGCACCACATGGCATGCTCCTACTGTTTCCGACTTTACACCTCAGAACCTCTTTGAGGTGGCGCTATTCCAGAACCCCACTTGGCTCTATGTTGATATTTATTTTATATTTTTTAATAAAAGTAGCCCCTCAGGTGGCGTCATTTGAGAAGCTTCAGAAAAGAAAAGTTTGAATTTCAAACTCCAAGAGAGCACCCCCTGAGGTGGCGCAATTTGGGAGCCTCCTGCAGAGAAAATCAAACAAACCCCAATTTTGAAAATTTTCAAATTCTGCTGAGGTGTCTCACCCACAAATTTCCCATTTTATTTTCTCAAAAAATCAAAACAGCACCCCCTGAGATGGCGCCACATGGACGACTTAGATTAAGCCTGTTTGAAATTCAAATTTTTCAAAAAAAATCTACAAATACAAGGGCTCACGCCCAGCCTAGAGGACTCCAATTTGAGACTTCAATTTTGATTTTGAACTTCAGCCTAGATCCCTTTTAGAACTCAATTGTGTTCCTTGGAATTCACGCCCCCTTTGGGCTCAGTGGAGAAGGTGCAGTGAAGTACCTACATTGCTCGTGCAGTGGCCAATTCGATTCAAGCGTGGGTCGATCTTGGTGAATCATCCGAAGCCCGGATCGAAGGACGAACGAAGTCATTGGTAGCCGTCCCTTTCAAGAGTTTCAAAGCTGCATAACGAAGCAAGGTGCACCTCTTTTCCTCTTGATTTCATAATATCATAATTTGATTCATGTGTCATTTGAATAAAGAGCTCATCCGAGGAATGGATTGAGTTATTCTCATAAAACGACAAATATAAAAATATATAATTATACTTCCTTGATGATTTTTAGCATTCATGCATCTAGTTAAATTTAATTTATATTTTATTTTGTTAATTTAGCATGTTTTATAAGTTAATTAGGTTTAATTTGGTGTTTATTTCAATTCTGCTCAATTTCAGTAGTTCTCTGTTTTTGTCAGTCAGTCCACACGTCATTTCATGCATTTATTTTTCATTACAATTTCTAAAAAAATCATGGAATGCGCCCTTTGGTTTCCCTAGAAATGTAGTCAAAATTCGAAAGGATTTGAATTTATTTACTGCTGTAAACATTCAAAATGGTAAGTCGGGTTTTGTTATCCGGGATGCGTTTTAAAAACTCATTTCCGACTTATAAAATCGAGATCTCCCTCATAGGAGATTTGATTTTCGATCATAAAGATGGTCTGAACGCGGTAAGATGTCTAGTTTGTAACCGGATTTTATCAGATTTTTCTGATTTTGTTTTATGTCTGACAAAAATCCGAGAGTGCGGGACACGTGTCAAAGCCTGATTTGGGCCTCTGAGACTTTGGATCGACTTAGGTCGATGGGTTCTCTTTGGGTATTGATTCAAATCCAAATCTGTAAAAAGTGAATGTTATGTCCGAGATGTCCTATGTCCGCATCTGAAAGCTGGTGATTTTTAGAACAGTGGTGATGTCCGTTTCGGATTTTTCTTGTCAGTCTCCTATTTTGTCACATTTGTATGTTCTGTCGATTTAGGCATGAAAAGTTATATTTGTATCTGTGTTTCTGTTGATCAAACGCCCAAGTCATGAACACAAAAGTTGTCCTTGTAGGTGTCTTGAGTATCTCTGTTAAATATCAGAAATTGCCATGGCTGGTTTCTATTTTTTTAGCATTTTGTATTAGATTAGGTCGATTTTACCTCCATCAAAACTAAATTCCTGTTATCGAACTCCCCGTAGTTCAAATCCTGAGGCTGTAAAAACCAAAAATGTTTAATTTTGGATCCTTTATCAGTCTGCAAAATATCAGAAGTGTTTATGGTGTAATTTGTGCATTATCATATTAAGCATTGTATTTGGTTCGGGTCCATAGGCGAAATTTGTCCATTTTAGTATTTTCTTTAAAATTTAGTATCTAAACCATGTCATTTCGTGAATTTTAGCATTCTAGGCTGCTTATCAGAGTAGGAAGATGATTCATACCGAATTTGGTGTAATTTGGAATTCATTTGAGGCTCGGTTTAGCCATATCATCAAAATAGGGCCCCGCGGGACCCGGATCCAAGCGAAATTCATTATTTTTGATGAATAGTAGCATGTCAAATTCTGGTTTTACAGTCCTAATATGTTTAGCAGCATGTCATCATGCCTCATACTGCATTTCATCATCATTTGATTCAATTTGAATTTCGAAATCTCAATTTTACCAAGTTTTCCTTCAAAAAACCCTTAT
Source organism: Nuphar pumila (assembly GCF_984573655.1). Taxonomy (NCBI): domain Eukaryota; kingdom Viridiplantae; phylum Streptophyta; class Magnoliopsida; order Nymphaeales; family Nymphaeaceae; genus Nuphar; species Nuphar pumila. Next base: position 47,950,043 of record NC_143257.1, on the reverse strand, counting down.
TTTAAAGATATAACTTTATAATTAGGGGTATTTTGGTCATTTTGACCACCATTTCGAAATTTCAAACCATTTTCTACTGAATTTCTTGCATTTTCATCATTTCAAATATCAAGGAAATATGAGAATAAAGTTTATATCCAATTAAGTCCAATAATTTCATAATATTATTGGAACATCTTGGAAAAACTCACATATTTGAGCTAACCCCATTTCAAGATTTGGCAGGGACATTCAAAAGAAGGAGCTGAAGTCTGCAATTTCCATTTATTTCATTTATTTAGTGATGTAATGATGTAAATTTTGGAATAAGAGATTTAATTTTCTCCTTAGACTAGGATGCATATCATATAGTTTGAATTCATGCAATATCCTGTTTATATGATTCATGCACATTATTTCAAAAGCACTATGGATGTACACGAATGGCACGTGAACCAACTCTTAGGGAGTTGATGAACTCGATGGAGTCCATATTTACGGCCCTAGTCGGAATATGGACGAGACCCATATCCATCATCTTTCTACCAGTCACATTGGGCCTACACTCTTAGGCTATCTTAAAATGCACATCATATTTCTAATATTTTCAAAGTATTGTGCATTAAATCAATTAAACTTTGAACATATTCATGGCCACAGTCAGAATATGTGAATGATTTATTTTGACTTAATACACATTTTTCCAACAAATTTCTTAGAAAATCTTTCAAAGTACATTCATTCACTCATATCATTAGCATCATGAAATCATTGGTTTTCTCGTGATTTTCTTAAGAAAGTTTCATTCTCAAGAAATCGATTTCTCATGAAACTCTGAGAAATTTTCAAAATCGGTTTTCCACAGTTTTCCATGGAAAAGATTATTTTCTCAAGATTTTCAAAAGAAGTCTCTCACTTTTCTCAAAGATCAAAATCGATTTCCAAGTATTTCAAAGGTAAGATTCCAAGGATTTCAATTTCCCAAGTTCAGTTTTTCTTCTCCAAATGAGTTTTTCCTATAAATTTTCCATCATTTCCATAAGAAAATTCTCAAAGTCCAAGTTTTCCTGAGAAGTGTTTCTCTTTTCAAATGTTCACCTTTTTCTTAAGAATCACTTCTATTTTCCCAGGATTTTCAACTATTCATGATTTTCCCACACCTTTATGAATTTTCTTGTGATTTCAAAACACCTTTCATCTGAGTTTCCTGAGAAATTGACCTTTTTTTATGAGAAATGTTTTTCCACTCCAAAGGTTTTCTGAGCATACATCATGTTTTCCAACTTACATTTTCCAAAATCTCATAGCACATGTCTGAATTCTCTGTGCATATAGGATAGAACACGATTTTGATGATTTAACTAAGTCAAGCACAATTTTGGTCCTTGGTTCGATTACCCCTGTTAAAGGCGGCAGGAATGGTCGAACCTTGTACCGACAGGTCGAGCCCCATCCAATGGATTTTCCCGCAATTTTCAAAACGGAGGCGAGTATTTCAAAACAATTTCCAAAATCCGGTCAAGTTTGAATCGCGAAAGCATTTTCCTTTTTCTCTTCCGCAAGGAAGGGAAGAGGGGAAAAAAATTTGCGACGATAACAGGTTTGGCGACCATGATGGGACCTGTCCTTGTCTGATTAAAATTGTGCTTGACTTAGTTCAATTATCAAAATTATGTTCACAAAATGTCAGCCCTTTTACTTTTGATATCATGCGAACCTAGGAGCCTAGATTCTGACCTAGCTGACATTGATTGCATATAGACTAGGCATGGTTTGGTAGGACTAGATTGAGGAGATATTTTCATGTTCACATAGACTTAGGTCTAAATACAACTCTCCTCAATTTAGGATCTGAATGCAAACAATGTATGCTTCTTCAAAGATTTTCAAAAAATCTATCTCTAGGTTTTAGAGCCATCTATTTCTTGCATGTGATCATTTTTCAAAACTTCCATTACCTATCATTAGTCCAGATTTTGTTAAAATTCCAAAAAAGAGGTTTTGTTGTTTTGTCCTTATTTCAATAAAGAAGCAATGTGGGACCCACACTGAGGTGGTGTCACACAGGCTTTTTCTTTTAAAAAACCTGAACTTTGAAAAACCCAAAAATATAGGAGCCTTGTCCCCTGGATTGGCGCCACTTGTCTTTTCTCTCTCCTCCCATTTATCTGCCAAGTGTCAGTGTGGGGCTACCTTAAGAAGCTGCCACATGTCATTCCATGCCATGTGTCAGTATCCACCATCTTCGCCCTGCGCCATGTGTCATTCTAAAGATCATCCTGAGATGCCAAGTGTCATGTGCTGTCCTGTTTAGAAAAAGTAAGGCTTGTCTCCTCTGAGGTGGCGCCATTTGAAGTGTGTCTCCTGCAGATGACACGTGTCACTCCTAGCTTCCTCCAGAAAAAGTAGAGTTGTCTCCTTCTGAGGTGGCGCCATCTGAGGTATTCTCTCCTGCAGCAGGTGACACATGTCATTCTCTGCTCTTCTCAGAAAAAGCAGACTAACACATGTCATTCTCTGCTCTTCTCAGAAAAAGCAGACTGACACATGTCATTCTCTGCTCTTCTCAGAAAAAGCAAATGACACATGTCATTTCGTGCTCTCTTCAGAAAAAGCTAGAATTCAAACATTCAAATCCTTCCAGAGGTGGCGCAAATCCTAAACTTCACCTTTTCTATTTTGTCTGAGATGGCGCCACACGGCTTGGACCTCCTTCTCTTCCCTCTGCCACGTGTCAATCTTTGCTTCTTTCAGAAAAAGCAGGATCACACGTGTCTCCTTCTACTTTTCTCAGAAAAGTAGGTGACACATGTCATCTCCAGCTTCCTTCAAAAAAAGTAGAGGACACATGTCACTCTTGGCCTTCTTCAGAAAAGGCAAACCATTCAAAAATTTTCAGACAAGGCCTAGGTGGTGCAAATCCTGAGTTCTGCCTTTTCCAGATGGTCTATGAGGGCGCCACATGTTCTTTGCTCCTCCCAACTGCCACATGGCACTGTAGGAGCCACCCTAAGGTGGCGTCACATGTCCACCCTCCATTCCTTCAATGCCAACCTCCATTTGAAATTCAAATCCCTCTCTGAGGTGGCGCCATTTGAGAAGACTCCTCCAGACAGCTGACACTTGTCAAAACCAAGGATCATTTTGAACTACCACATGTCAGCCTCTCTTTTCCTGTAGAAAAGTAGAAATTTGAACTCCTCTGAGGCGGCACAATCTGCTTCTTCCATTCCTGTACTTCTGACATGTGTCAAGAGCTTCCAGAGGTGGCACCACATGGCATGCTCCTACTGTTTTCAACTTTACACCTCAGAACCTCTTTGAGGTGGTGCTATTCCAGAATCCCACTTGGCTCTATTTTGATATTTATTTTATATTTTTTAATAAAAGTAGCCCCTGAGGTGGCGCCATTTGAGAAGCTTCAGAAAAGCAAAGTTTGAATTTCAAACTCCAAGAGAGCACCCCCTGAGGTGGCGCAATTTGGGAGCCTCCTGCAGAGAAAATCAAGCAAACCCCAATTTTGAAAATTTTTAAATTCTTCTGAGGTGTCTCACCCACAAATTTCCCATTTTATTTTCTCAAAAAATCAAAATAGCACCCCCTGAGATGGCGCCACATGGAGGGCTCAGATTGAGCCTGTTTGAAATTCAATTTTTTCAAAAAAATTCTACAAATACAAGGGCTCACGCCCAACCTGGAGGACTCCAATTTGAGACTCCAATTTTGATTTTGAACTTCAGCCTAGATCCCTTTTAGAACGCAATTGTGTTCCTTAGAATTCACGCCCCCTTTGGGCTCAGTGGAGAAGGTGCAGTGAAGTACCTACATTGCTCGTGCAGTGGCCAATTCGATTCAAGCGTGGGTCAATCTTGGTGAATCATCCGAAGCCCGGATCGAAGGACGAACAAAGTCATTGGTAGCCGTCCCTTTCAAGAGTTTCAAAGCTGCATAACGAAGCAAGGTGCACCTCTTTTCCTCTTGATTTCATAATATCATGATTTGATTCATGTGTCATTTGAAGAAAGAGCTCACCTGAGGAATGGATTGAGCTATTCTCATAAAACGACAAATATAAAAATATATAATTATACTTCCTTGATGATTTTTAGAATTCATGCATCTAGTTAAATTTAATTTATATTTTATTTTGTTAATTTAGCATGTTTTATAAGTTAATTAGGTTTAATTTGGTGTTTATTTCAATTCTACTCAATTTCAGTAGTTCTTTGTTTTTGTCAGTCAGTCCAAACGTTATTTCATGCATTTATTTTTCATTAAATTTTTAAAAAAATCATGGAATTTTTCCTTAGGTGTCCCTAGAATTGTACCAAAAATTTGGAAGGATTTGAATTTATTTACTGCGGTAAACATTCAAAATGGTAAGTCGGGTTGTGTTATCCGGGATGCGTTTTCAAAACTCATTTCCGACTTATAAAATCGAGATCTCCCTCATGGGAGATCCGATTTTCGATCCAAAAGATGTTATGAGCGCGGAAAGATGTCTAGTTTGTAACTGAAGTTTATCATATTTTTCTGATTTTTTTTAATGTCTGACAAAAATCCGAGAGTGCAGGACACGTGTCAGAGCCTGATTTGGGCGTCTGAGACTTTGGATCGACTTAGGTCGATGGGTTCTCTTTGGGTATTGATCCAAATCCAAATCTGTAAAAAGTGAATGTTATGTCCGAGATGTCTTCTGTTTGCATCTGAAAGCTGGTGATTTTTAGAACAGTGGTGATATCTGTTTCGAATTTTTCTTGTCAGTCTCCTGTTTTGTCACATTTGTATGTTCTGTCGATTTAGGCATGAAAAGTTATATTTTTATCTGTGTTTATGTTGATCAAACGCCAAAGTCATGAACATGAAAGTTGTTTCTTTTGGTGTCTTGAGTAGCTCTGTTAAAGATCAGAAATTTCCATGGATGTTGTCTATGTGTTTAGCATTTTGTATTATATTAGGTTGATTTTACTTCCTTCAGAACCAAATTCCTGTTATCGAACTCGCCGTAGTTCAAATCCCGAAACTGTAAAAACCAAAAATGTTCAATTTCAGGTCCTTTAGCAGTTTGCAAAATATCATAAGTTTTTATGGTGTAAATTTTGCATTATCATATTAAGCATTGTATTTGGTTCGGGTCCTTAGGCGAAATTCGTCCATTTTAGGATTTTCTTTAAATTTTAGTATCTAAACCATGTCATTTCGTGAGTTTTAGCATTCTAGGCTGCTTATCAGAGTAGGAAGATGCTTCATACCGAATTTGGTGTAATTTTGAATTCATTTGAGGCTCGGTTTAGCCATATTATCAAAACAGGGCCCCGCGGGACTCGTATCCAAGCGAAAAACAAGCGAAATTCATTATTTTTGATGAATAGTAGCATGTCAAATTCTGGTTTTACAGTCCTAATGTATTTATCAGCATGTCATCATGCCTCATACTGCATTTCATCATCATTTGATTCAATTTGAATTTCGAAATCTCAATTTTACCAAGTTTTCCTTCAAAAAACCCTGATTTTAAAGGTATAACTTTATAATTACGGGTATTTTGGTCATTTTGACCACCATTTCGAAATTTCAAACCATTTTCTACTGAATTTCTTGAATTTTTATCATTTCAAATATCAAGGAAGTATGAGAATAAAGTTTATATCCAATTAAGTCCAATAATTTCATAATATTATTGGATCTTAGAAAAACTCACATATTTGAGCTAACCCCATTTCAAGATTTTACAGGGACATTCAAAAGAAGGAGTTGAAGTCTGCAATTTCCATTTATTTCATTTATTTAGTGATGTAATGATGTAAATTTTGGAATAAGAGATTTAATTTTCTGCTTAGACTAGGATGCATATCATATAGTTTGAATTCATGCAATATCCTGTTTATATGATTCATGCACATTATTTCAAAAGCACTATGGATGTACACGAATGGCACGTGCACCAACTCTTAGGGAGTTGATGAACTCGGTGGAGTCCATATTTACGGCCCTAGTCGGAATATGGACGAGACCCATATCCATCATCTTTCTACCAGTCACATTGGGCCTACACTCTTAGGCTATCTTAAAATGCACATCATATTTCTAATATTTTCAAAGTATTGTGCATTAAATCAATTAAACTTTGAACATATTCATGGCCACAGTCAGAATATGTGAATGATTTATTTTGACTTAATAGACATTTTTCCAACAAATTTCTTAGAAAATCTTTCAAAGTACATTCATTCACTCATATCATTTGCATCAAGAAATCATTGGTTTTCTCGTGATTTTCTTAAGAAAGTTTCATTCTCAAGAAATCGATTTCTCAAGAAACTCTGAGAAATTTTCAAAATCGGTTTTCCAAAGTCAAGTTTTCCACAGTTTTCCATGAAAAAGGTTATTTTCTCAAGATTTTCAAAAGAAGTCTCTCACTTTTCTCAAAGATCAAAATCGATTTCCAAGTATTTCAAAGGTAAGATTCCAAGGATTTCAATTTCCCAAGTTCAGTTTTTCTTCTCCAAATGAGTTTTTCCTATAAATTTTCCATCATTTCCATAAAAAAATTCTCAAAGTCCGAGTTTTCCTGAGAAGTGTTTCCCTTTTCAAATGTTCACCTTTTTCTCAAGAATCACTTCTATTTTCCCAGGATTTTCAACTATTCATGATTTTCCCACACCTTTATGAATTTTTTTGTGATTTCAAAACCCCTTTTATCTGAGTTTTTTGAGAAATTGACCTTTTTCCTGAGAAATGTTTTCCACTCCAAAGGTTTTCTGAGCATACATCATGTTTTCCAACTTACATTTTCCAAAATCTCATAGCACATGCCTGAATTCTCTGTGCATATAGGATAGAACACGATTTTGATGATTTAACTAAGTCAAGCACAATTTTCGTCCTTGGTTCGATTACCCCTGTTAAAGGTGGCAGGAACGGTCGAACCTCGTACCGACAGGTCGAGCCCATCCCATGGATTTTCCCGCAATTTTCAAAACGGAGGCGAGTATTTCAAAACAATTTCCAAAATCCGGTCAAGTTTGAATCGCGAAAGCATTTTCCTTTTTCTCTTCCACAAGAAAGGGAAGACGGGAAAAAATTTTGCGACGATAACAGCGGTACCTTACCTGCTTATCGACGTATCGTTGCTCACAACACGATACTTCGGTGAAATTACACCTGTGTGGGTTGTCCTGTTTCGTACGTGCAAGTCGGCACGTCTTGACAAGTTTGTCACTGGCTCAGGTGTCGAGTGCCTTCCTGTTTGGCTTCCATTCGTATATCGATGGATATACGTTGCATCAGAGGCGTGCTTTGCACTCTACATGACATACACTTGGAAAGAACGGAACATACTGTAGGGTTTGACACTTTTGACCTATTGAGGTCCTAAGACTCGGTTGGAGTCCACGGGCAATGGCCCGGGTTGGTGAGAATGTGCTCACATGTTCGTGTCGCCCTAGGCATAAAATAAAATGGTATATTATCGTCTTCACAGGCGATGTGCTCATGGTGGTCGTGTGAGGCTGAGCACGTGAATGGGCAGGCCAAGTCCTCGTTTGCGTACCCCGTGGGGACCACGATGCACGACTACCTCGAGAGGAGGTACGACTGAAAGTTTGAGCATAAATAAGATAAACCTGCCCCATTCACAATTTGGTCACCCAGGGAGAAGGTGAATGGTACAGCCCCGAGTGATGTGTCGTTACTACGACTTGTCTTTTGAGGAGCCGATGTGCCCTCTGACCTCCAGTCACTCGGAGTTAGGGAGGTCGAGGTTGCCCTCTACAGGGACCCTTGCTACTGCAGTATTACGGATTGCAATCCTTTGCCCCTGCGAAAGGTTTCTCCTGGCTGCGTGTCGCTCACAGGTGGTTTTCTCATTCTGTAGCATCCCCGGTTACCACATTAGAAATTGAATAACAGACGCCGGGTGCATGTCTCACAGAACTCGAGGGTTTTTCCTTTGCGTACCCGAAGGAGGTAAAAAGATGAACATAAGGACTAACCAAACAGACTGACTTACTGTAGTTGTTACTCTAGAGCAGTATACACTTTTGTTCAGTTGCTACACTCTGTTGGTTGGTTCATACTCTATTACTTTAGCTGCTGCTTTCTGTCGTTCAGTTCCTGCTTTGTTACTTTAGTGGCTGCACTGTTACTTACTTGTAGTTTAATAGTCTTGTGGCACGTGCACCTACCTGACACGCACTTGTACTTTTATTTAAATATTTCTAACTGTTCCATCATGCTAGTTTCAGTCTGGTACTTAGCACACTTGTAGCATGTTGCTTACTTTCTGTTTTTCCTTAAAATGATAATGCATGGATGGTTTGTCTCACCAACTCGCAAGAGTACTGACCCCGTTTTATGGGGATACAAGTGACGAGTAGACGCAGCGCGATGCGACGGCGCACAGCAGTAGCCTTGAGACCCACACTTTGCAGTAGATTTTGGGCTTCTTCAGGTTTTGGGGTTTTGAGGGGGTTGTACCTCTCCTTTTTGTGAGACTGTTCCTTTTTGTACCTAGTCTCGTTTTTTTATCTTTGTAACTATGGTGGAAATGAAAAATACTTTACTTGTCTACTGTGGTTTGGTTTTCTCTACTGTGGCTCGCTCAAACTTGCGGCCTTTGCTTCACCCCTGTTTTCCTCCTTTACTTCCGCTAGTTGTTTTTCACTCTGTATATCCTAAACAAAAAAACAAAATTGCTAAAAAACCAAGGGTTTTTACAAGGTCAGGGTTTGGGGCGTCACAGTTTGATTTCTATGGTATGCTTTCAGCTACTAGGACCAAGCACAATCAGAAGTTAAAATCTGACAGATATATGAGATATGATATGTCAACTAACATTGGATATAAACTTACAGATATGTGAGGATATTAACATCACCCAATGTGGGGGATATAATGTCGTGCCCCAATCTTCTATCAGAAGATATAATTAGTTTATCATTTTCAATTTTTTTTTTTGTTGTTCCTTCTTACAATTCCCCTATAAACCAATCCCCACAGGGGCTACAAAATATCTCATTACATGGTTATCAACATGCTTTCCGATAGGACCATGGGTAGGCATGGGTCTAAATGTTGGACACTGTCTATAGACAACCATCACTATGTTGTAAAACCAGGATACTGGGAACAAATTAATCAAAATTTGGTAATATTACAGGGAATGAACCAATAAACCAGCCATGAAACTGAGTATATCCACAAGCTAAAATTTAACAGATAGAAAAATTAGGGAAACTAAAGCAGAAACTTGGAAAATAAGGAAATTTCAACGTAAAACCCATAAGAATCAAATGAAACCAGTGGATCTAAAAAAAGAAAAAAGAAAAGTGCAGAAAGTCCAAAAAAGAAAAAACTTATATATAGCAAAAGGAAAATTCAGTAAGATTTAATAGAAACATAGAGCTGGAGAATGAAATCAATTAAACCAGAAGCTAGTGTTGGTGTGAACACCCCAAATTTTTCAAAGTTTGGTAAAAATGACCTTTTCGCCCCTGACTCCATCTTCTGAGAAAATCGAAACTAAAATTCAGTTATTCTTCAGATTTTCTGGATTAAATTCCATTCAAGTTCAATTCCAGATCCGAACCTAGTGTTTTAAATCCAAATCTGAGCCTCGTTGTCCGATTTCCAAATTAAAATTACAAAAATACCAAAAAATGGTTTTGAATGGCTCGGGAAGTTCATCCAGCATCCTGTTGGATCCATAATCCTGTATTTCTCAGTTCGAGGTTGTAAACCTCGAATATTTCTTAAAAATCCAGATATAAACCCATTTTCTGGAAAAAAATTCTCAAAAATCGCTTTGAGTTCTCAGAAAAACTCCCTTTTGTAAATATTTTGCAAAAATAGAAAAAAACTAGTTTTTAATCTTTGATTTCTCGTAAAACCATAAGACTTTATTCTAAAAATGAAAAATAACACAAAAACCAAAAAAATTAGAAAAATTACAAGAAAAACAAATGAGTTTAAGATTTTAAAATTGAAGTTTGCTAAAAACCTCATTTTGAAAACCATTTTTTAAAAAGGGACCCTTCTTTTTAAAAAGGAAAAATCCACAACGGACTCCTTCCCGTGCATCCCTTCTCTCCTGTAAACACCCCAAATTTTTCAAAATTTTGTAAAAATGACCCTTTTGCCCCTAACCCCGTTTTCTGAGAAAGTCAAAGCAATTTCAAAGCTAAATTTCAGTCATTCTTCAGATTTTCTGAATTCAATTCCATATTGGTATATTCAAAATTAATTCTAGATCCGAATCCAGTATTTTAAATCCATATTTCTTCAAAATCCGGATCCAAAACCCATTTTTGAAGAAATTTTCTGAAAATAGATTTTAAATTCTCAAAAAAAATCCCTTTTGTAAATATTTTTGCAAAAACACAAAAAAAATAGTTTTAATCTTTGTTTTCTCACAAACCTTAGGATTTTATTCTAAAAATACAAAAAAAATTGAAAGATAACACAAAAATAAAAAAAATCGGGAAAATTATGAGAAAAACGAATGAGTTTAAAACTTTTTAAGTCAATTTTGCTAAAAAAAATTCATTTAAAAAAAAAAGCACTTTTTGAAAAATCTGGTAAAAGAGCCTTCTTTTTGGAAATTACGTGAAAAATCTGAGGGACCGAACATTTTTTTAGGGTTTTCTCGCAAGAGGTCGGAGGCCGAACATTTTCTCCCCTCCTCCAGAAGCTTCTCCCTCTCTCACTCTCGAAGCCCTCAGCCGCACTCCTCCATGGCCCTTTTTCTCTCCTCCTTCGTCCATCGCGGAAAAATCTCCATTCTCAGCATCTCCAGCCACCCATCACCAACCGCATCCTCCTTCTTCCTCCTTAAAAGGGGACTCAAGAAACCCTAAACGGTATCCATCTTCTGCCTCTCCACCTTCTTCTTCTTCACTACCGCTTCTTCACCTCCCCATTTCTTCTTCTCGATTTTCTTCCTCCATCCTTCTTCTCTTCGATTTCCTCTTTCAAGCCCTAAAAAACCTGCAAATAAGAGATGCTGACAGCAGCACCAGTTTCCCCTTTTCCCTTCTTCGGAACCTCTCCTTCGAGCAATCAAAGGATCTTCGGCTCCCGGCAAAAGAAGCAAGAGGTAAATGCCTCATCTCCCTCTTTCCCTTTTCCATTTCAAGTTTCCTTTCTTTTGTTTTTATTTTGTTTTACCTCTTTTTTTTTGTTTTTCTTTTGTTTTTTTCCCAATTATTCTTGCATTTTTCTCCACGAAAGCATCAGCGGTAAAAACTGGTTTACTTGTGGTAAATCAATCCATCACGCTGCTACATTAACGGAATTCCTATGATTCCGACATTTTTTTCTTATTTTATTTTATCTTTTTCATTATTCACCGATCTCCTATTTCTTGATAATCACCCATTGTATGTGATTTCTTACTAATATCATTGAATTCCTGTGTTTAGTCTTTTTTTTTTTTTTCCTCTAGCTTTATGTTGTGCATTACATTACCTGTATTTGATAAGCAATGGTTTCTTTTTCTAAAATCTGTTCGAGGGAAATGATTGGGTACTTTTCCTATTCGATTTTATTATAGTATCCTCACCCATTTAATTTCTTTTCTTTTCTTCTTTTTTTTTTCTTCATATATACTTTTAGTTTATGCTCATGCATTTACATCTTTTTGATCTGAGAAATGAGCATTAATGAATCGGGAATGAGAAAGTATACTTTCGGTTCGGTACATGTGAAGTTCTGAAGGAGGGTTTGATTGTAGAGGAATGGGTATTCAAGAATCAGCAATAAGAAAGTTTGCTTTCAGTTGTTTGCATGTAAAGTTCTGAAGAAGGGTTTGATAGATTCGATGCCTAGCGTGTATTGAGATTTTGGTCGATGTGTTTAATGTGTTATGTCTCTTCAAGGAGAGTCCAGGAGGGAGTACTCGTCCACTATGAGCATCCTAATGTAACTTTACATTTTATATGGATGGTTATGCATGTGCCTGATTGTTGTCTAGGCTCCTGTAAGTGAAGTTTGCACTAAAAGCATCTTTCTGGTCTGATATCACTGTTGATCTAGCTGTTGCTTTGTATATGATCCTCATGTGCAATGTCTATAGATGCTTGCATTACATTTTCTAAATATTATGCCTGATCTGTACCAGTTAAATCGGATTCAGACTCCTGCCATTGGCTACTCATTTCTAATAATATCATCTTCAGTGGAAATGGTTTTTCTTTTTATGTAGAGATTATAGGCATAAGGAAATATCTTATTATCATCAGAAGCAATCTACTGCTTGGGTTATAGAGACTGAGCGTCAATAGCTCTTTCATGATTTTTGGTGGCCATTTGCTTGAGGTTCACATCAAGATATCCATTGTTATGATGAGGAATCTGCTCAGTTGATACTTGTACCTGCTGAAATTGTATCGGAACGAGAGGGCCTCTTTGGTGCACTTCTTAGTTCTAACCAGTACCAACACTCTGGCATAAAAGCAAGAAATGACTCAACATTCTGGTGTTCCCAGAGTTCTCTCATGAATCCGGACTCCTAAATCCGGAGGGTGAAACCTCAAAGTAAATCCTGTATTTCAGGTGGGTATGTTCAAAGATTCAAGGTGACTCAGCAGGTAATCCCAGACTCAGTAAGTTAAACTCATGCCACATCATCTCCATTTGCCTACCACACATTTTTTTTCTTCTGTTGACATTCCCATCAACGTTTTTTTTAGGCATACATCAGTGACCTTACTGTTCCATCCCCTGTGTAATGTAGATTTCTGTTCCTAGCAGCATCAATATTTTGCAATAAAAGATCACCTCATATAACTCTCAAATCGATGATGTCATTTCTATTAAGATATTCTTATAAAAAAAAAAGTCCTATTGCATGCTTTAAAATCATATTTGCTTGATATATGATATCCTGATCATTTGATTCATTGAGGTTTCAAAACCAGGTTTTGAGTTTTGCAGAAAATCCATTGAAGTGTTAGTTGCAAACTAGATTTTAGTGCATCTTAAGACATGCTTTACTGATTAAAGTTTTGAGTTGTGATTTCCTGCATATTCATTGTACATTGTATATGAGCCCTAAACCAATTCACAATGAAAATTTTGTAATATAGTGATCTTGACAGTTTTGAGTTATAAGATGGAAGGCCTGAAAGTGTGAATGATCTTACTATTCAACTCTATGGCACAGGATGCCACTTGTCGCGGTAAGTCTGGAGTTTTATGCCCATCTTTGTTTCCGGTCTTACCTTGCAGCACCCTGCGATATAACAGGTTTTTGGAACTTTTTGCATAATACTGTATGTCATTTTGTGGACTTCTGAGAGTTAGCAGGATACATTTGATGCTAATCATGATTCAGAATAATGGTGACAATGATGTTGCTGTTTACTGCCTGGCAGTCCTTAGATTTTAGTAATCTAGTAACTCTGATTTGATTATGTTACAATCAACAGATTTTTCTGGTTCGAGCTGCTATTTTCATCCTTTTCCAGTCTCCATTTATTGTAAGTTTTTCCTATAATATTCTTCATGGATCTGAATGAAAGCATATCAGGTTTTGGTTTGTTAATAGTCCAACTTTTTCTCTTCTCGTGGGTTAGGAGAGTTCTTGGATCCATCATGGTAGCATGTGTGGTAGCAATTATGACTATACCATTGTTTGCAAGTTATTCATTGATGGCAATGTTCTCAGGGTTCATCCTTTCGTTCACAATCAATTTTGCATTATTGTTGAAGAATGTCCCCTATGTAACAATTAATATTGGACTATTTATTCTGCAGAAGAATTTTGTACCTCAATGCCAAAGAGGAGCTGCAAAGGGAATCTCACTGATAGGAATGTCACTTGCAAAAGCAATTGGCCCTGCAGGAGGAGGTTCACTTTTTGCTTGGGCACAAGCATGCCAACATTCCTCCTTCTTACCAGTTTGCTGGATAGTGGTATTGATATAAGCATTAATGGAGTCCCAGGGGTATGTACCTAGAGAGCTTAATGTCACATAATCAGGTACATTTTCTTATTTTCATCATATATATGTCCATTATTTTGCTGCAATAATTCCCTCTCATGCTGCATGTTGTAATAGAATGAGTCACAGAAATGTTAGCAGTTCAAGGTTAACTCTCCAGCTTTGACTTGATAATAATTTGGGCTGCTTCTGCAATTTATCCAGAATGTGTGTGTGTTCTGCAGCTTGAATACAAATTTCGTGTGCTCTGTAACTTTGGTCTTCATCGTCCATGTTATAGGTCCCTTTCTATAATAATCCATCATACTTGCCATTCAATCACCCAATCTCAGCACAACATCAACCATGCATGCTTCTGCACCGGTTATATAAGTCACGTGCATTCACCATCTACAGCAGTGTTTGGTATTGCTGTAGTCTCCTGCACGTCTATAGCAGTGCCCATGTGCTGCTATGACCCTCTTTTGCTACCCATTTCATATATACAGCATTTCCTGTATACATCATGCCTGTTACACTTGTCACTTTCACAGCGACATTTGCACTTGCATTTTCACATATAGTTCCATTATTCCATCGCAGCCCACACTGTCATACCCCACACTCACCTTCAGCTATAGCAGTGCTTGGCACTGCTGTAGCTTTTTATAGATTTACAACAACGCCAAGGCACTGCTGCAATACCTCCCTTTGCGCCTACAGCAGTGACAATGCCCTGTTGTGGTTTTTCCTCCAAAACTCTACAGTATTGGCCAAACATTACTGCAATTCCACACCACCCTGCAAAAACCTACACAACACCTACCCACTCTCCGCACTTTATCTAAATACATAGCACCACTTCTTATTTTTTTTTTCAGCACCCATACCACAGTCACTATCCCTGCACTTCACTTATGCCTTCATTCATCTTTAATGCCAATCTTCAAATCTGCTGTGAGCTCCTCACAGTGGATCATAGTTTCTGTAGTTCACAACTGCCGTCTATGTTAGCATTTCCTTTGTACCAGCTGCTACAACAATTTGCAGCAACAAATTACCATCATCAATCACCTATTCTATATTCACATTATATGTATATATACATATATATATATATAAGAATATATGTATATGTATATATATAGGTATATATATATATATATATACATACGTATATGTATACAAATACACTGAATGGCTACCCTTCCATGTCTTGGATCACCTACATTATTTTGAGGTATTAAGTGCAAAGTAAGTATATAAATGTCTCATAATTCGAATCTTTGAAATCAACATGATATATGTAAATTTTCCATTGTTTGATTGTACTAACTATGTGTTTCGCTGGGAATATGTGAAAGATATCATCATTGGGAGTTGTAAATTCAATTTTGGTATATTGTAATGGTTAGATCTTAATGAAAATTTACATTTCCTGTTTTAGATAGAATGAATGAGCATTGTATACATCATGAATTGCTTGTTCTCATGCATTTTTTCCTTTATCTCTCAAAATTCTCACAAATGGCAACACGAATGGCACGTGCACCATTTCGTAAGAGGTAACTAAATCCTAAGTTGATGATTTACATCAATGACCATAGTCAGGATGCAAACAAGACTTAGGATTTTTATCTTTTACGAAATAACACTGGATCTACATTGGATCCATTTTCAAAATTCATCATATTTTCCTTAAATATTTTCTTCTTTTATCAGAATTTAACTTAAAATTAATTCAAAATATATACCAAATGGCCATAGTCAGGGTATATTGAGAGTTCATTTCATTTTAAATTCTATAAAAGCACCAAATGTGTTTTATTCTTCTCTTGAATCTAAATACAGATTATTATATAATACATTCAATGACCATAGTCAAGGATGTATTATATCTTCAATCTTGTTTTAATTCATTTAAAGAATGGAATAGCTTTTCAAAAACCCAATTTCAAATTCTTTAAATTCATTCATCATTTAGGATAGAATTACATCATATTTTCAAAATTCTTTTTCATAAATCCAAGTGATTTCCTTCAGATATCTTCTTCACTTCTCAAATCAATTTTTTTAAACTCTTATAAATTCAAATATCATTTTCGGATTCTAAATTCGAAAGTCCAATTTGACTTTGAAATTCATTTGTATATCCGAAATTCAAATTCCAAATTCAAATCAGATTTCAAAGTTCAATTCGACTTTGAAATTCCGAAAATCATTTTATATTCAAAACTCCAATCAAACTCAAAGTTCAATTTAACTTTGAGATTCTTGATTCATTTTCTAAAGTTCCAGATTCAAACTTAAAGGTCTAAATTAACTTTGAAATTCATTTGTATATTCAAGATTCAATTTCTGAATTCAATTAGAAATTCTGATTCATCTCCCGATCCCAAATTCTAACTTCAAAATTCAAAGTCCAATTTGACTTTGGAATCCATTTTGTATTTCTAAAATTCAAATTCTAAACTTCAAATTCAAAGTCCAAATGAACTTTTGTATATCCAAAATTCAAAATCTAAATGAAATTTCAAAGTTCAAAATTAACTTTGAAACTTCTGATTCATCTTCAAAATTCAAACCCAAGTTCATCTTCAAATCCAAGATCAAAGTTTAAGATTGATCCTGAATCTCAAAAGCTTGGCCTTTTCTAAGTTTTAAATTTCAATCTGGGTTTTTCAAAACCCAGATCCATACTCAAAAGTCCCATTTTGGACTTTCAAAAAACTCAAATCCAAAGTTAGATCAACTTGGATTCAGCTTTCTAAATACAATTCTACCTTTGGATCTTAAACTTCAGATCCAATTCCATCTTAGGATCCAGAACCCAGTTCTACTTTGGATCTCAGATTTCATATCCAATTCCATTCTAGGATCCAGAACCCAGTTCTATATTTGGATCTCAAACTTCAGATCCAAATCCATTTTAGGATCCAGAATCCAATTACATTCCCAAGTCTAGATTTCAAATCCAATCCCATTTTTAGGATCTCATCTGAACTTCCTAAATTCACTTTATTTCTAAATACCATTCAAAGTCATCATTTAGATTCAAAAATTTCATCACAAGTTTTATCTCTTCTCCTAAATGTAAGTTCAAAAGTCTATTTTCTGACTTTAGAATTTCTTTCCTTTTTCCTTTTTCCTTTTTCACTCATCTTCCAGTCATTCTTTTCAAATTCAAGGATTTATTTTCCCAACTCTAAATTACTTCAAAGACTTAGAGATTCTCTGATCTATCTCAAGTTCTAGGTTAGATTCAAACATTTCTTCACTCCCTTATTAAGTTCATCTCAGAAGACTTGGAAATTTTCAAAACATCTTTTCAAAGCATACATCCTTGCATTGCACAAGCATGATTCTTTGTGCATTTAGATCTTTAGAATAAATTCTTAGAAGACATTTAGGCAAAGCAAAAGGCATAAATTCTATCCTTGGTTCGATTACCCCTGGTAAAGGCGCCAGGAACGGTCAAACCTCGTACCGATGAGCGAATCCCGTCTCTCCATTTTTCCCGCAAATTTTCAAAATGGAGGCGAGTTAAATTTCTAAATATTTTTCAAATCAAGGTCAAGTGAGACCGCGCAAAATAGTTCCTCTTCTCTTTTTCTTTCTTTCTTTTCTCTTCTCTCTCTCATTTTCTTTCTTTTATTCTTCTCCATTCAAAAAGGAGGAAAATAGAGGTTAGAAAAGGAAAAGAGAAGGAAGAGAGAGAAATCACAAGTGAGGAAAAATTTTGCAATGATCACAGAGCGACCGAGATGGGACCTCGTCTTCGTCCGGTTGAATTTATGCCTTTGCTTTGCTTTTATATAATCTAAGTCTTTATTCTAACATATGTCAGCTACATTTTCCATGCAAACCTTAGGAGCCTAGACTATGTTCTAAGCTGACATCATTGCATATAGGATCCAAGTATGGTTTGGTAGGACCATATTGAGGAGATTATATCCATGTTCACATTAGATTTAGGTTGAAATACAACTCTCCTCAATTTTAGGGATTGAATGCAAAACAATATATGCAAGTGTATGCTTCTCTTTATTTAAATCTATCTCTTTAGGACTTGCATTAGAGCCTTCTGATTTTATTGCATGTTGATCATATTTTAAAAACATCCCTACCTATATTGTCCATGTCTTCACGTTGCTGGGCTGTCTCACTGAACCATAGTTCGGGAGAGAGCCTCACAACTGGACCACTTATTTGGGTTTACGCCCCCCTACCACGTACCTAAGGGCCATAGTCCGACATATATCGGTAGGTGCTCAAGGATGTTGGGAAGCCATTACCTTAGAACTGAAGAGATATCTTATATGCCACGTACTTCGAGCTTCGGCTTGGGTATATCAGCATACCTTGATTGGAATCAGATGATATAAATCTTAGAGTTAGGATTTAGGTCCTATCAGCCATTTCAAATATTGCATATAGAGTCAGCTTTAGGGAGTGCTTTTTGTGCATCCTTGCTTGTATATCTGTGATTGTATGATATTTTATATATCTTTCTTATATTTTCCAAAACCCTGGGTATATATTATTCAAAATTTCCTCTTTTTAAAACCCAGGTGTATTGCCTTTTCTTTCTGATTTCTTCAAAATCTTTTTGATCCTGCTTGCTATTTTTCAAAATTTTTAAATCCTTGTCATCTATTTTCAAAATTTGTTTTCCTCCATCATGAGAGAAATGATATTGCCTATGAGGATTTTCCAAAATCATAAAATTTCTTCTAAAAAGTCTTCAAAAGATTCAAATATTTTGATCTAAATCCCTTTTAAATAAACTAACATGTTGATTTTCTTCTCCAAATTAGGTTTTGAAAATCATTTGTCTTCAAAATCATCACCTCATGTTTGTTTTCTCTTTCAAATCTGGTTTTTAAACCACTATCCTCGAAATCAAACCTCATGATGATCTCTCATGATGATTCTCCTTTTTAAAGGATCAGATCTCGCGCTGATCGTTCTTCTTACAAATGAATTTTCCTCCCAAAAATGATTTTTCACCTATCTTTTAAATAAACATTTTCCTTTCAAGATCCCATATGCAGGCAGGATAAAAAAAACTCTTTTTTTTCAAATCTTGTAAATCTTCAGTTATTTTTTATATCTTCATCAGTTTCATTCATTTTATTCATATTTTATCAAGTCTACATCAATTCTATCAAGTTTTATCAAGTTTATCAAATATTTCCTCAAATTCCATTAAATTTTATCAATTCATTTACCCTTTCAGGTTAAGGGATAAACCTGATGCCTCTTTCCCATGAGGTATTTCCTTTATTCTTATTTACCCTTTTAGGTTAAGGGATAAACCTGACCCTCGTTGCCTGAGGTGTTCTCATTCAGGATAAGGGATAATCCTGAAACCCCTCATAGGAGCGATATTGCTACCTGTGAGAATTCTTTGTGCAAAACAATTTTTCTTCAATCTCTCTGTATTTTTATAATTTTTTATCAATTTCTCTTTTAATTTTTCCTAAAAAACTTTCATTCTTTACCCTTTCAGGTTAAGGGATAAACCTGACCCTCGTTGCCCGATGTGTTCCCATTTAGGATAAGGGATAATCCTGAAACCCCTCTTAGGAGCAATAATGCTACCTATGAGAATTCTTTTGCAAATACAAGCTTTTATTGATTTTTCTAGATTTATATCAAATCCCCTTCATTAAAATTTCTTAAACTCTATTCTTTTTCCATTCAGAATAAGGGATAATCCTGAGACCCCTCGTAGGAGCAATAACGCTACCTATGAGGATTCTTTTGTAAATACAAGTTTCGTAAACCTTCATTTGATTTTCTAAATTTATATCAATTTTTCTTCATTTAAATTCCTTAAATTCTTTTTCCCATTCAGGATAAGGGATAATCCTGAAAACCTCTCGTAGGGGCAATAAGGTTACCTATGAGAATTCTTTTTGCAAATACAAGTTTCATCAAATTATTTTTTTAAATTTATATCAATTTCCTTAAATGCTATTCTTTCCCCCTTTCAGGTTAAGGGATAAACCTGAACCTCGACATTCGAGGTATTCTTTTTTTTCACTTAGGATAAAGGATTAATCCTGAGATCACTCATAGGAGCAACAATGCTACTTATGAAAATTCTTTTTATGAAATAAAATTTCATAAATTTTCTTAAAATTTTCAATATTTCATCAAATTCTATTTCCTTCTATCTGCTTAAATTTTATCCTTTCTTTTCCCCGTTCAGGATAAGGGGGGTTAAATCCTGAAAATCGGACTGCATACACCTAACTGTACTGTTCCACCTAAATCATAGATCATAAATTCTAAATCTTGTTATATCCCTTCTAAATTCAAGCCTCAAGTATATCCTCAAAAGATCTCCTTCCTCCCTTTCAGGTTGAGGGACAAAATTGAACCTCGGCCTTCGAGGTATTCCCTCTTCCCTTTCAGGTTAAGGGATAAACCTAAATCATTGTCTATTATATCCTAAATTGTCACCAAATGTCTATCAATTCATCAAATGTCTTTCATTATCAAGCCCTCGGGTTACCATTTTATCAATGTCTATCATCTTTAAGCCTTCGAGTCACAATTTTATCTATATCTCTCAAAAATCTCAAGCCTTCGGGTTAAAATCTCATTCATGTCTATCAAATCTCAAGCCTTCGGTTTACAATCTCATCAAATATCCATCATTTTCAAGCCTTCGGGTCACAACTCTATCAATATCAATCATTTTAGCAACTAAAATCCTGCTTTCGAGCTGGTCGGTCAAACAAATCCTGCTTTCGAGCTGGTCGGGCAATCAAATCCTACTTTCGAGCTGGTCGGTCAATCAAAATCCTGCTTTCGAGCTGGTACTTCCAAAAAATCCTGCTTTCGCGCTGGTCGGTCAATCAAACCTTGCTTTCGAGCTGGTACTTCCAACAAATCCTGCTTTCGAGCTGGTCGGGCAATCAAAATCCTGCTTTCGAGCTGGTACTTCCAAAAATCCTGCTTTCGAGCTGGTACTTCTAAAAAATCCTGCTTTCAAGCTGGTCGGGCAAACAAATCCTGCTTTCGAGCTGGTCAGGCAATCAAATCCTGCTTTCGAGCTGATACTTCCAAAAAATCCTGCTTTCGAGCTGGTCGGGCAATCAAAACCTTGCTTTCGAGCTGGTACTTCCAAAAATCTTGCTTTCGAGCTGGTACTTCCAAAAAATCCTGCTTTCGAGCTGGTCGGGCAAACAAATCCTGCTTTCAAGCTGGTCGGGCAATAAAATCCTGCTTTCGAGCTGGTACTTCCAGAAAATCCTGCTTTCGAGCTGGTCGGGCAAACTAATCCTGCTTTCGAGCTGGTCGGTCAATCAAAATCCTGCTTTCGAGCTGGTACTTCCAAAAATCCTGCTTTCGAGCTGGTACTTCCAAAAAATCCTGCTTTCGAGCTGGTCGGTCAAAACAAAAATCTAAATATTCCTTCCCAAGTTTCAACTCAAGGTTTCGTCAAAATTTATATTGAGTGATTATTTCACAAAGGATCCTTGAAAACTTTGCCAATTTGCTAAAGATACTTGTTGATTCCAATATTTTGACTAGACCAAAAGAATCACCTCTGATTACTTCTAGTATTTCTTTCCAAAAGGGTGAAGCTTTTTGCGAAAAAGAGGTAAAGTTCAAAATCTTTTCCCTGTTGATCAACCAAAAGGATGAGAGAAATATCCTCGGTATGATTGGTGAAAGAAATATTCAATGACATTGAAAAGCCAGAAACGAATTGATATTAATCTTAGCTTTGACACATGTTTAAAGATGATTTCCTGGCAATCAAACAATGGAAATATCCCGAGCTACAAAAAGAATCCACTTAATTCGTATCTTCTCATTTCTAAAGCTGCAATCAAATATCGGCAAAAGGGATCTCTCAATTATCGTCAAGATGAAGACGAATAGGCGAGCAGACCCCCGGGGCCAAAGAAGATTTGGATCATCTCTGAGATGAAGGAGTTTGTGAAGGATCCTTCCAGGGAAAGTTCAGATCACCGTCGAGATGAAGGCAAGTGTGATGAACCTACCGACAAACCCTAAATGATATTTGATTTCTGCTATCCTCTAAAGACCTTTTTGAGCCAATATCCTCAATATAATCCCTGAGATAAATGAAGGATCAAAACATCTCCAAGATGAAAGAGTTTGTGACGTACCCTTCCCTGAAAAAGAGAGAAAAGTCAGGACATCTCCAAAATGAAGGACGATGTAAAAAGCCCGAAAAAGTTCAATGACTCAAAAAGAGTGCAAAAGAAAGATCGTCATAGGAAAACACCTAGATATCAAACTATCGAAATTGTCAGGAGTTATCTTTTCTTATGCGAAATTCTTTTATCAATATCTTTTCACTACTTGCTTTTATGAAATTGAGAATATTGCTTATCTTCTCATACCAAGGAAATGGATAGCTTCCTTGAAGAAAGTCATCAGCGCTAAAAACTTTGAATTTGACTCTTAAAACCTAGAAATTAACCTCGTTGGAGGAAATACTTTAGGTAAAAGAGGGAATATCTTTGCACACATGTGCACATTTTTAAGCGTTGAAGTCAACTATAAATTTATCTTATTGGCAAAATTTTCTAGATATTCTAAGAATGAAATAAATATTCAATATCCATTTTGATGCAACCTAGCGTTGTTTATATCTTCCAGAAGAGTTACCCCATTCAGTTAAAATATTTCTCCTGTCCCATCACGGTTTCTTCATCCAAAGATTTCGTATGATCGTCCCCTTCAGGTTAAGGGTTAAGCCTGAACCTCGCCCCTCGAGGTATCTTCCTTTTTCAGGTTTGGGTTAAATCTGAGTCTCGTTCTGACGAGGTCCCTCGTTTCAACGAGGTGTTTCCTTCCAGTCCCATCATGGTTCTTCCCATCGAGGAATCCATGCTCTGTACATTCATTCAAGAAAGGATCATACTTGAACTTCATCTCACGAGGCATTTTCACAAAAATGTCCCATCAGGGTCCTCATATATTTCTTCCCCCCATTCAGGTCGTCTCGATATATCTTTGTCCCATCCAGGTTAAGGGCTAAACCTGAGTCATTCCACAAGATTGATCTTGTCTCACCCATGAGACTTGATCAAAATGCTTATCTTTTATCATTTCGGGATCTTCACCAAAAGTCCCATCACGATTTCCTCATCTCTATCATTCAGTCATATCATTGTCGAGGATTTCGTCCCCCCAAGCCATTCAGGACAAGGCTTTAAGCCTGAAAAGCCATATTTCTTCCACACCTAGTTCAGATCTACTAACTGGGGCATTTTTCAAAATTTGGAGTGTTATCTTTGCCACTAAGCTCGGCTTTCAACCAGCTTAGTAGCAAAGAGGGGCATCTGTAAACACCCCAAATTTTTCAAAATTTTGTAAAAATGACCCTTTTGCCCCTAACCCCGTTTTCTGAGAAAGTCAAAGCAATTTCAAAGCTAAATTTCAGTCATTCTTCAGATTTTCTGAATTGAATTCCATATTGGTATATTCAAAATTAATTCTGGATCTGAATCCAGTATTTTAAATCCATATTTCTTCAAAATCCGGATCCAAAACCCATTTCTGAAGAAATTTTCTCAAAATAGCTTTTAAATTCTCAGAAAAATTCCCTTTTGTAAATATTTTTGCAAAAACACAAAAAAATTACTTTTAAACTTTGTTTTCTCACAAACCTTAGGATTTTATTCTAAAAATACAAAAAAATTGAAAGATAACGCAAAAATCAAAAAAATCGGGAAAATTATGAGAAAAACGAATGAGTTTAAAACTTTTTAAGTCAATTTTGCTGAAAAAAAATTCATTTAAAAAAAAAAGCACTTTTTTGAAAAATCTGGTAAAAGAGCCTTCTTTTTGGAAATTACATGAAAAATCTGAGGGACCGAACATTTTTTTAGCATTTTCTCGGAAGAAGTTGGAGGCCGAACATTTTCTCCCCTCCTCCAGAAGCTTCTCCCTCTCTCACTCTCGAAGCCCTCAGCCGCACTCCTCCATGGACCTCTTTCTCTCCTCCTTCGTCCATCGCGGAAAAATCTCCATTCTCAGCATCTCCAATCACCCATCACCAACCGCATCCTCCTTCTTCCTCCTTAAAAAGGGACTCAAGAAACCCTAAACGGTATCCATCTTCTGCCTCTCCACCTTCTTCTTCTTCACTACCGCTTCTTCACCTCTCCATTTCTTCTTCTCGATTTTTTTCCTCCCTCCTTCTTCTCTTCGATTTCCTCTTTCAAGCCCTAACAATCCTGCAAATAAGAGATGCCGACAGCAGCACCAGTTTCCCCTTTTCCCTTCTTTGGATCCTCTCCTTCGAGCAATCAAAGGATCTTCGGCTCCCGACAAAGAAGCAAGAGGTAAACGCCTCATCTCCCTCTTTCCCTTTTCCATTTCAAGTTTCCTTATGATTCCTTTATTTTGTTTTACCTCTTTTTTTGTTTTTCTTTTGTTTTTTTCCCCATTCTTCTTGCGTTTTTTTCCACGAAAGCATCAGTGGTAAAAACTGGTTTACTTGTGGTAAATCAATCCATCACGCTGCTACATTAACGGAATTCCTATGATTCCAACATTTTTTGTTACAACAATGAAGCCATACATGATACTTCAAGTACAAGGTTTTGATGATGAGCAAGTAGAATCAACTGCATTTCAGCTAAGGCTATGAAGAAATTGAAGAATTCGGTGAAGAATCCTTGAAGACTAGTGTGCAAATGTTTAATTCATTAAAAGTCTTAGATTCTTGTAAGAGCCTTACTTAGAGTGCATATTTAGGTTGCATTTCACCTTAAAAGTCTTTAGAAAAACTTTTCTAAAACAAACTCTTTTGAAAATCTTTTTAGAAAACTCTTTTCTTAAATTTTCATGTTTATTAGTCGACCAATAGACTTATCAGTCGACTAATCCTTTCGCGCCATATTTTCTAAAAAGTCATTCTTGTCAAATTAGTCGACCGAAGATTTTATCAGTCGACTGGACAGAATGTCTGTTTTCTGGAAAATTAGCAGCAATCGACTAATGGTTTTATCAGTCGACTGAATAGAACATGTGTTTTCTGAAAAAATTTAGCAGCAGTCGACTAATGCTTTTTATCAGTCGACTGAACAGAATGTTTGTTTTTTTAGAAGTTTTTAGCAGCAATCGACTAAAAGGTTTTTCAGTCTACTGATGATATTATCAGTCGACTAACTTTTCTCAAGTCGACTAAGTTTCAAAAGTTCAGATTTTCAAACGGCTCGATTAACAGATCAGTCGACCGACGATAACTGTCAGTCTACTAATAACTAACTATTAGTCGACTAACTGATGTTTCAGTCGACTAATTTTGGCATTTTCCTGAAAAAAGGCGTGTCTTTTCATTTTTCAAACGTTTTGATTGTTCAAAATGGACAGTTTTGACACCCTTTCATACTCTCAACATATGAAATCTTTTAACTATAAATATGAGTGCATTCTACACTCAAAAACATCAAATTCAATAGAATTATATTGAATTACTTCTTGCTTTTCACTCCTATTCATTAAAGTATTTGTTTTCTCACTCACGTGATATTTTCACTTCAATTTTTCATTCAAATCACTTTGAGAGATAGTGAATTCGTGAGTAAGAGTATTTCAACAACCTCAAAAGCCAATTGCATCTCATTTGCATTCAAAAGGAAGGCTCATAAGTTGTATTGTAAGTTGTTATTTCTTTTGTGTAAAAAGAAGGACTCCTTGGTGTAAAGGAGTTGTTTGCTTTCAGTAGGATTGTTACTGAAAGTGGGACCGGTTATAGTCTGTGTGATCTTGTAGTTTACAAGGTTGATAGTGGAAAATCTCAAGCGGGTTTTGCTTGGGGACTGGATGTAGCTCGGGTTTGACCAAACCAGGATAAAATCTTGTGTTCTTTGTGTGTTTGCTTTGAGATTTGCAAAATCATTCAATATTCCGCAGAAATTTTTTAAAAGCACTATTCACCCCCCCTCTAGTGCTCGTTGCCTCGATCCTAGTGCACTTTCAGTTTTTTCTTATTTTATTTTATCTTTTTCATTATTCACCGATCTCCTGTTTCCTGATAATCACCCATTGTATGTGATTTCTTACTAATATCATTGAATTCCTATGTTTAGTCTTTTTTTTTTTTCCTCCTCTAGCTTTATGTTGTGCATTACATTACCTGTATTTGATAAGCAATGGTTTCTTTTTCTAAAATCTGTTCGAGGGAAATGATTGGGTACTTTTCCTATTCGATTTTATTATAGTATCCTCACCCATTTAATTTCTTTTCTTTTCTTCTTTTTTTTTTCTTCATATATACTTTTAGTTTATGCTCATGCATTTACATCTTTTTGATCTGAGAAACGAGCATTAATGAATCGGGAATGAGAAAGTATACTTTCGGTTCGGTACATGTGAACTTCTGAAGGAGGGTTTGATTGTAGAGGAATGGGTATTCAAGAATCAGCAATAAGAAAGTTTGCTTTCAGTTGTTTGCATGTAAAGTTCTGAAGAAGGGTTTGATAGATTCGATGCCTAGCGTGTATTGAGATTTTGGTCGATGTGTTTAATGTGTTATGTCTCTTCAAGGAGAGTCCAGGAGGGAGTACTCGTCCACTATGAGCATCCTAATGTAACTTTACATTTTATATGGATGGTTATGCATGTGCCTGATTGTTGTCTAGGCTCCTGTAAGTGAAGTTTGCACTAAAAGCATCTTTCTGGTCTGATATCACTGTTGATCTAGCTGTTGCTTTGTATATGATCCTCATGTGCAATGTCTATAGATGCTTGCATTACATTTTCTAAATATTATGCCTGATCTGTACCAGTTAAATCGGATTCAGACTCCTGCCATTGGCTACTCATTTCTAATAATATCATCTTCAGTGGAAATGGTTTTTCTTTTTATGTAGAGATTATAGGCATAAGGAAATATCTTATTATCATCAGAAGCAATCTACTGCTTGAGTTATAGAGACTGAGCGTCAATAGCTCTTTCACGATTTTCGATGGCCATTTGCTTGAGGTTCTCATCAAAATATCCATCGTTATGATGAGGAATCTGCTCAGTTGATACTTGTACCTGCTGAAATTGTATCGGAAGGAGAGGGCCTCTTTGGTGCACTTCTTAGTTCTAACCAGTACCAACACCCTGGCATAAAAGCAAGAAATGACTCAACATTCTGGTGTTCCTAGAGTTCTCTCATGAATCCGGACTCCTAATTCCGGAGGGTGAAACCTCAAAGTAAATCCTGTATTTCAGGTGGGTATGTTCAAAGAATCAAGGTGACTCAGCAGGTAATCCCAGACTCAGTAAGTTAAACTCATGCCACATCATCTCCATTTGCCTACCACACATTTTTTTTTCTTCTGTTGACATTCCCATCAGCGGTTTTTTTAGGCATATATCAGTGACCTTACTGTTCCATTCCCTGTGTAATGTAGATTTCTGTTTCTAGCAGCATCAATATTTTGCAATAAAAGATCACCTCATATAACACTCAAATTGATGATGTCATTTCTATTAAGATATCCTTATAAAAAACAAAAGTCTTATTGCATGCTTTAAAATCATATTTGCTTGATATATGATATCCTGATCATTTGATTCATTGAGGTTTCAAAACCAGGTTTTGAGTTTTGCTGAAAATCCATTGAAGTGTTAGTTGCAAACTAGATTTTAGTGCATCTTAAGACATGCTTTACTGATTAAAGTTTTGAGTTGTGATTTCCTGCATATTCATTGTACATTGTATATGAGCCCTAAACCAATTCACAATGAAAATTCTGTAATATAGTGATCTTGACAGTTTTGAGTTATAAGATGGAAGGCCTGAAAGTGTGAATGATCTTACTATTCAACTCTATGGCACAGGATGCCACTTGTCGCGGTAAGTCTGGAGTTTTATGCCCATCTTTGTTTCCGGTCTTACCTTGCAACACCCTGCGATATAACAGGTTTTTGGAACTTTTTGCATAATACTGTATGTCATTTTGTGGACTTCTGAGAGTTAGCAGGATACATTTGATGCTAATCATGATTCAGAATAATGGTGACAATGATGTTGTTGTTTACTGCCTAGCAGTCCTTAGATTTTAGTAATGTAGTAACTCTGATTTGATTATGTTACAATCAACAGATTTTTCTGGTTCGAGCTGCTATTTTCATCCTTTTCAGTCTCCATTTATTGTAAGTTTTTCTTATAATATTCTTCATGGATCTGAATGAAAGCATATCATATCAGGTTTTGGTTTGTTAATACTCCAACTTTTTCTCCTCTCGTGGGTTAGGAGGGTTCTTGGATGCATCATGGTAGCATATGTGGTCGCAATTATGACTATACCTTTGCTTGCAAGTTATTCATTGATGGCAATGTTCTCAGGGTTCATCCTTTCGTTCACAATCAATTTTGCATTATTGTTGAAGAATGTCCCCTATGTAACAATTAATATTGGACTATTTATTCTGCAGAAGAATTTTGTACCTCAATGCCAAAGAGGAGCTGCAAAGGGAATCTCATTGATAGGAATGTCACTTGCAAAAGCAATTGGCCCTGCAGGAGGAGGTTCACTTTTTGCTTGGGCACAAGCATGCCAACGTTCCTCCTTCTTACCAGTTTGCTGGATAGTGGTATTGATATAAGCATTAATGGAGTCCCAGGGGTATGTACCTAGAGAGCTTAATGTCACATAATCGGGTACATTTTCTTATTTTCATCATATATTTGTCCATTATTTTGCTGCAATAATTCCCTCTCATGCTGCATGCTGTAATAGAATGAGTCACGGAAATGTTAGCAGTTCAAGGTTAACTATCCAGCTTTGACTTGATAATAATTTGGGCTGCTTTTGCAATTTATCCAGAATGTGTGTGTGTTCTGCAGCTTGAATACAAATTTCTTGTGCTCTGTAACTTTGGTCTCCATCGTCCATGTTATAGGTCCCTTTCTATAATAATCCATCATACTTGCCATTCAATCACTCAATCTCAGCACAACATCAACCATGCATGCTTCTGCACCAGTTATATAAGCCACGTGCATTCACCATCTACAACAGTGTTTGGTATTGCAGTAGTCACCTGCATGTCTATAGCAGTGCCCATGTGCTGCTATGACCCTCTTTTGCTACCCATTTCATATATACAGCATTTCGTGTATACATCATGCCTGTTACACTTGTCACTTTCGCAGTGACATTTGCACTTGCATTTTCACATATAGTTCCATTATTCCATTGCAGCCCACACTGTCATACCCCACACTCACCTTCAGCTATAGCAGTGCTTGGCACTGCTGTAGCTTTTCATAGATTTACAGCAACGCCAAGGCACTGCTGCAATACCTCCCTTTGCGCCTACAACAGTGACAATGCCCTGTTGTGTTTTTTCCTCCAAAACTCTATAGTAATGGCCAAACATTACTGCAATTCCACACCACCCTGCAAAAACCTACACAGCACCTACCCACTCTCAGCACTTTATCTAAATACATGGCACCACTTCTTATTTTTTTTTTTCAGCACCCATACCATAGTCACTATCTTTGCACTTCACTTATGCCTTCATTCATCTTTAATGCCAATCTTCAAATCTGCTGTGAGCTCCTCACAGTGGATCATAGTTTCTGTAGTTCACAACTGCCGCCTATGTTAGCATTTCCTTTGTACCAGCTGCTACAACAATTTGCAGCAACAAATTACCATCATCAATCACCTATTCTATATTCACATTATATGTATATATATATATATATATATGTAAGAATATATGTATATGTATATATATAGGTATATATATATATATGTACATACGTATATGTATACAAATACACTGAATGGCTACCCTTCCATGTCTTGGATCACCTACATTATTTGGAGGTATTAAGTGCAAAGTAAGTATATAAATGTCTCATAATTCGTATCTTTGAAATCAACATGATATATGTAAATTTTCCTTTGTTTGATTGTACTAACTATGTGTTTCGCAGGGAATATGTGGAAGATATCATCATTGGGAGTTGTAAATTCAATTTTGGTATATTGTAATGGTTAGATCTTAATGAAAATTTACATTTCCTGTTTTAGATAGAATGAATGATCATTGTATACATCATGAATTGCTTGTTCTCATGCATTTTTTCCTTTATCTCTCAAAATTCTCACAAATGGCAACACGAATGACACATGCACCATTTCGTAAGAGGTAACTAAATCCTAAGTTGATGATTTACATCAATGGCCATAGTCAGTATGTAAACAAGACTTAGGATTTTTATCTTTTACGAAATAACAATGGATTCACATTGGATCCATTTTCAAAATTCATCATATTTTCCTTAAATATTTTCTTCTTTTATCAGAATTTAACTTAAAATTAATTCAAAATATATACCAAATGGCCATAGTCAGGGTATATTGAGAGTTCATTTCATTTTAAATTCTATAAAAGCACCAAATGTGTTTCATTCTTCTCTTGAATCTAAATACAGATTATTATATAATACATTCAATGACCATAGTCAAGGATGTATTATATCTTCAATCTTGTTTTAATTCATTTAAAGAATGAAATAGCTTTTCAAAAACCCAATTTCAAATTCTTTAAATTCATTCATCATTTAGGATAGAATTACATCATATTTTCAAAATTCTTTTTCATAAATCCAAGTGATTTCCTTCAGATATCTTCTTCACTTCTCAAATCAATTTTTTTAAACTCTTATAAATTCAAATATCATTTTCGGATTCTAAATTCGAAAGTCCAATTTGACTTTGAAATTCATTTGTATATCCGAAATTCAAATTCCAAATTCAAATCAGATTTCAAAGTTCAAATCGACTTTGAAATTCCGAAACTCATTTTATATTCAAAACTCCAATCAAACTCAAAGTTCAATTTAACTTTGAGATTCTTGATTCATTTTCTAAAGTTCCAGATTCAAACTTCAAGGTCTAAATTAACTTTGAAATTCATTTGTATATTCTAGATTCAATTTCTGAATTGAATCAGAAATTCTGATTCATCTCCCGATCCCAAATTCTAACTTCAAAATTCAAAGTCCAATTTGACTTTGAAATCCATTTTGTATATCTAAAATTCAAATTCTAAACTTCAAATTCAAAGTCCAAATGGACTTTTGTATATCCAAAATTCAAAATCTAAATGAAATTTCAAAGTTCAAATTTAACTTTGAAACTTCTGATTCATCTTCAAAATTCAAACCCAAGTTCATCTTCAAATCCAAGATCAAAGTTTAAGATTGATCCTGAATCTCAAAAGCTTGGCCTTTTCTAAGTTTTAAATTTCAATCTTGGTTTTTCAAAACCCAGATCCATACTCAAAAGTCCCATTTTGGACTTTCAAAAAACTCAAATCCAAAGTTAGATCAACTTGGATTCAGCTTTCTAAATACAATTCTACCTTTGGATCTTAGACTTCAGATCTAATTCCATCTTAGGATCCAGAACCCAGTTCTACTTTGGATCTCAGACTTCAGATCCAATTCCATTTTAGGATCCAAAACCCAGTTCTACATTTGGATCTCAGACTTCAGATCCAAATCCATTTTAGGATCCAGAATCCAATTACATTCCCAAGTCTAGATTTCAAATCCAATCCCATTTTTCGGATCTCATCTGAACTTCCTAAATTCACTTTATTTCTAAATACCATTCAAAGTCATCATTTAGATTCAAAAATTTCATCACAAGTTTTATCTCTTCTCCTAAATCTAAGTTCAAAAGTCTATTTTCTGACTTTAGAATTTCTTTCCTTTTTCACTCATCTTCCAATCATTATTTTCAAATTCAAGGATTTATTTTCCCAACTCTAAATTACTTCAAAGACTTAGAGCTTCTCTGATCTATCTCAAGTTCTAGGTTAGATTCAAACATTTCTTCACTCCCTTATCAAGTTCATCTTAAAAGACTTGGAAATTTTCAAAACATCTTTTCAAAGCATACATCCTTGCATTGCACAAGCATGATTCTTTGTGCATTTAGATCTTTAGAATAAATTCTTAGAAGACATTTAGGCAAAGCAAAAGGCATAAATTCGATCCTTGGTTCGATTACCCCTTGTAAAGGCGCCAGGAACGGTCGAACCTCGTACCGACGAGCGAATCCCGTCTCTCCATTTTTCCCACAAATTTTCAAAACGGAGGCGAGTTAAATTTCTAAATATTTTTCAAATCAAGGTCAAGTGAGACCGCGCAAAATAGTTCCTCTTCTCTTTTTCTTTCTTTCTTTTCTCTTCTCTCTCTCTTTTTCTTTCTTTTATTCTTCTCCCTTCAAAAAGGAGGAAAATAGAGGTTAGAAAAGGAAAAGAGAAGGAAGAGAGAGAAATCACAAGTGAGGAAAAATTTTGCGATGATCACATCTCCCCACCTTCGTCCATCTCTAACAAACTCTCCATTCTCAGCCTCTCTCGCCCGAACCCTCCTTCTCTCTCTTTAAGAGAAGCACGCAAGTAAGACTCTTCGCCATCGCGTTTCACCTTCCCATTTCCTCCTTCCTTATTCTCCATCCATTATTGCCTATCACCCCCGCAAGCTCCCTTCTTCAACTTCTCTGACCCGTTTGCAAAGCTACAGGTGAGTAACTCATTGTCTTCTATTCTTTTAGTATTGCTTTCTCCCCTTGCTTCTGTATAATTATGCTCTTTCTAATCTTTTTTTTTTTTTGAATTTTTTTTCCTTCTTCAAACTGATGACCGACGATGCCTCGCAATGGCATCGTCGATTCATCCGATCTTTGGCGTTATCTCTGCACTCGTTTTTTTTTTCTATGCTTTACTCTTGACTTTCTAGTTTTCCCCCATTTATGCACCTTCGATGATGTTGAGCTTGCCTATGCAACCTCAACTCATCTCTTTGCAACAGGAACAGAATGATCAATTTCGACATCCATCTTATTTTTATTGTACTTTATTTTAGTGTCCATCTTTGTTGAATTTCTGCAGTTTATATCAGTGTAATATCAGTTTATGGTCAATATTTCCTTCATCGTTTTACTCTTTGTATCTCTCATTTTTTTCTTCTTCTTTTCGTTTCACATTTGCATATGTTATTTTCAGTTGGGCTATTTCCTGTTTTGATACCGCCACCACTTTCTGCAATCGGTGATTTGACTCATTTGATTGATCTATATTTCCTGAGATTGCCTTCCTAGCTCATATTTTGCAATATTCGCTTATTATTTTTTTGTTTTTCTGATTGTTTTCTTTTCTTTCTTCTTTCTGTTTCAATTTCTTGAATCATCAATTTATTGTTTGTCGCTGAGGACCCCTTTCGATTTGTTCTATTCATCATCGTCATTTTCGGTAGTCCTGCTGGTTTGCTTGATTGGTTAGTGGCATTGGCAACACTATCTTTGGCCCCATCAACATCATCGTCGTTAAGGCATCCCCTGGTGGTATGCCCTTCATTTGAGTTCTCCCAGAATATAAGTTCTAGTGCTCTATGGCCAAGCATCTGATGTCCAGTTTCCTAGCTTACATTGCCATGTTGCCTGGAGCATCCTCCTTGGCCTCACCACGGAATGCCAGATCCTGCACATGGGTAGGTATGAATGTGTGTCATTAAGCATTGGTAAATAAGGACATACAGGGAAGAAGCCCTCTGCTAGCAACGACACTTCAAAAAATTGATCTCTAAGTGTTGGCCCAGAACTAGTGAAAGATGCAGGAATCGGGTAATACAGTTCTATTTGCAATAATCTGGAAGCTTATATTTGATTGTTCTTTTAATTACATTTTTTTTTTAGTTCCCTGTATCATACTTCTTCTTTTGATTATTCATCACATTTGATTTTTTACTTTTACTCAGTGCAATCTTAGGTCTCATTGGTTTCCAACATGTAACTGCCCCACTTCAATCTTTTCTGCATCATCTCATTCTAGTTTGCAATTGCATTTTACACTCTGCAGTGATGCACTCTCACGCTTCACATTTTTTTTATTTTATCAGCATCAAATCCATTGCTGTGTAGCGTATTTCACCTCTGTGCCCCAATGTCTTATTAAGTTTATAACTCACATATCACATTGCATCTGTCTATCCCATAGCAGCGTCACTTATATTTCCCTTATCTCCCTCACAGCACTGTGGTTCTCCCACATGGTATCTACCTAAATTGATAGATCACCCCTGGTTACCTACGATTCCCAGTTTGCATGTAACCACTGGTGTTCCTCTGCTGGACATTACACATTTCCTGTTCAAATTAAGTTTGTAGCATTTCTACAACCACATCTTCCACATTATACCTTGGAAAAGGGTTATAAGTAGTGTTGGAAGTTCAACTTACAGAGGCTTTGTTGAAGTCAACTGGATAAATTCACCTGGAAATTCCTTTGCTAGATAATCCCGCCAATCGATTCATGGCTGCTGAAGGTGACTCATCAAGAGGCTGCGTTGTGATTGAACACCTACATTTCGGTCACCCCGTTCCATCCCCTGCATTCCACTGTCACTATACACCTTCAGATCTGCATGTCTGCAACTGGAAACACATGCCCATAACTTGAAGTTGTATCTGGATGCATATTCATGATTCAAAATTCTAGAATGATTACGGGGGAATCGAGTGGAAATATGCATTCACAATTTGTGGAAGAGCAGAGAGGTGCTAGAATCAGACTACAAAGCTAATCCTATAAGATATAGGATCCAGATGGGAGCATTCTGCCCAAGGCTCAAGGATGTCTTCAGAAAATTTCATCTTGGGAGTTTGATATCTTTTCATTTGTTTTCTCATCTACTCCAGAATTGATGCTCTATTACTCCAAGTTTGAGCATTGGGAGAAGAGGATTATGGCAACCAGATCAATGATTTTTCACATAATAAGCATGCTAAAAAATATGCAAAGCATGATGCCTTTTCTCTCCAGCTCCATCAACCATGTCTGGGATGTATTCCAGCTTGCTCTCGCATCCTTGGTCCAGTATTGTGCTTGCAGTAACCGTAAGTCATCAAATGGCCAAGAGTGGCTGTGAGGAGATCAATCCTCTGGATGATCCCAGAAGAGCCTTTTGCAGGCAAGTCACTACTGGATGCTAAGTGCTTCAAGCGAGGATATTTGTCAGAGATTTTGTTCCAAGTGGTTTAGCTTTCTTGATGATTAATGAACCAGCAATAGTAAAAAAAAAAATTTGAGGACCCTTGGACTTCAGTCATTGGTGAAGCATGTTGATTGCTTCACTCTTGGGCAAGGAGTTATGCCAGCAAGTTTCAAGATTCTCCACAATCATGCAAGAGGTACGGACACAACAGTTGCTGATGTTGGAGTAATTGCTATTGGAAGAGTAGCACCAGTGGATTCTGGGTTTTGGTGGATATTCATGTTGCATGCTTACACAAAAGCTACATGAGATCATTCCCTAATAGAAATGTCTGATTGCCAAACAGGAATGAGGTTGATATTATCGCCTTGCCTTTCTGAGGGATTTGGCACTTTTCCAACTCTTCTTTGTGCGGATGGTTGCTGTATGGTTGACCATAGAATGGGTATCTGTGGTTATCCTATTGAGATACAAGCATTGTTCTTTATGGCATTGAGGTGTGCTCGTCGGCTTCTGAGGGCAGAAGGTGGTGGGGAAGGATTCATAGCAGTGATAGACAAAAGATTACGTGCTCTCAGATATCATTTGTGCATTTATTTCTGGCTTGATTTTCAACAACTAAACAATATTTTTACAAGACTGAAGAATACTCTCATACTGCTGTTCAATGTTAATCCCAAATCAAATCCCAGATTGGTTATTTGATTTCATGCCAACAAATGGTGGATACTTCATTGGAAATGTCAGTCCAGCTCAAATGCATTTCAAATGGTTCACTTTGGGCAACTGCATAACAATTTTGTCATCGTTAGCTACTCAGGAACAATCCTTATCGAGAAGAGATGGGAGGATCTTGTTGGTGAAATGCCTCTTAAGGTCACCTATCCAGCTCTGGAGAGTCATGAATGGCAGATAGTCACAGGTTATCAAAATGGTGGCTCTTTGCAGTTCTTCTGTGGTTGCTCACAGCAGCTTGCATTAAAATAGGGAGACCAGACATAGCAAGAAAGGCTCTTGAGCTTGCTGAAGGTGGGCTTCACAAGGATGGTTGGCCAGAGTATCATGATGGTAAAATTGGTCAGTATATTGGCAAACAATCACGCAAGATTCAAATATGGTCAATTGCTGGTTATTGGGTCTCCAAGATGATGCTTGAAGATCCTTCCCATCTGGGATTGGTCTCACTTAAGGAGGAGAAGATCAAACTTTCACTTGTTCGGTCGACCACATTTTGTTGTTGAGCCACATACAAACAGGATTTTTTTTTCTCTCGAGCTGCATAAGCAAAGGTTCATGCTGGTCAAATCTACCTATACACAAGTAACTTACATTTGGTATGAGAAGCTCTCATTTCTTTTGCCTCAGCTGACTTAACTAGGGACCATAACCAGAAACCAGGTATGCAACCTCTTCCTTTATCTCTTTACATCAATGTTTTCACTGCAATCTCTATCCTTAGTTCCCAAGCATCATTCAGTGCATATTCTGTCATTGCATTTCCATTGACATGTACAAATATTTCATCAATTATGCCTTAAGATCAAGGTGATGTAAATCATTTTCTATACACATCATGTACTAACTCCGCCTTTTGTAGGAAATACATGGAAAATGCAATCCTCTTCTTAGCTTAGAAATTCTTTATCTTAAGTCACTAATGTAATAGTTAGATGATCATGAGAAATTTTACATTTTTCAGCTTTTAGATAGAATGAATGAGCATTGTAAATGTTATAAATTGCATGTTTTCATGCTTTTTGCTTTTATTTTTCAAAAATCTCACAATGGTGAAACACGAATGGCACGTGCAC
The DNA here is from genome assembly GCF_984573655.1 of Nuphar pumila. NCBI lineage: Eukaryota > Viridiplantae > Streptophyta > Magnoliopsida > Nymphaeales > Nymphaeaceae > Nuphar > Nuphar pumila. Next base: position 47,913,308 of record NC_143257.1, on the reverse strand, counting down.
CATTTCGTAAAAGGTAATTAATCCTAAGTTGATGATTTACATCAATGGCCATAGTCAAGATGTAAACAAAACTTAGGATTTTTATCTTTTATAAAATAACACTGGATCCACACTGGATCCTCTTCAAAAAATCATCATATTTTCAAATATTTTCTTCTTTTATTAGAATTTAATTTAAAATTAACTCAAGATATATATAAATGGCCATAGTTAGGATATATTGAGAATTAACTTCATTTTAAACTCTATAAAAGCACCAAAATGTTTTATTCTTCACCTGAATTTAAATATAGATTATTTTATAATACATTCAATGACCACAGTCAAGGATGTATTATATTTTCAATCTTATTTTAATTCATTTAAAAGAATAAAATAAGATTTTCAAATCCAATTACAAATTCTTTAAATTCATTCATCATTTAGGATAGAATTGCATCATATTTTCAAAACTTCTTTTCAAAAACTCCAAGTGATTTTGAGTATCTTCTTTATTTCTCAAATCAATTATATTTTACAGACTCAAATTCAATTCTATCTCATTTTCAAGATTTAAAATTCAATTTCAAAGTCCCATTCGACTTCGAAATTTCAAATTCATTTCAAAACTTCAAAAATTCCAATATAAGTCAAAGTTCAAATCAATTTTGAGATTCCAAATTCATTTTCAAAATTCAAATTCAAATCAATATCTCAAATCCAATTTCAAAGTTCAATTTAACTTTGAAATCTCTGATTCATCTTCTGATTTCAAAATTCAAAATCAAGTTTATCACCTTATCAAAATCAAAGTTTTGAGATTGATTCTGAATCTCAAAATTTGATTCTTTTCTAAAGTTTTAAATTCAATCAGGGTTTTCAAAGCCCAGATTCATCTTCAAAAGTCCCATTTGGGCTTTCTAAATCCATTTTAGGATCCAGAATTCACCTCTAATCTTGGATCTCAGACCTTAGATCCAAAAATCAATTTAAGTTCCAGATCTCAAATCCAACACCACTTTAGATCTCAGACTTCAGATCCAATTCCATTTTAGGATCCCGAATCGAACTCCATCTTGGATCTCAGATTTAAGATCTAATTCCATTTTAGGATCCAGAATTCAATTCCACTTTGGATCTCAAACTTCAGATCCAATTCCATTTTAGGATCCAAAATCCAACTCCATCTTGGATCTCAGACTTCAGATCCAAAATCCCTTTTAGGATCTAGAATTCAATTCCACATTGGATCTCAAACTTCAGATCCAATTCCATTTTAGGATCCAGAATCCAACTCCATCTTGGATCTCAGACTTCATTTAGGATCCAAAATTCAATTCCGTCTTGGATCTCAAATTTTAGATCCAAATTCTATTTCAAATTTCAGATCCAATTCCCATTTATGATTCTAAATCCAGAATTCAATTTCATCTCAGATCTCAATTCTATTTAGAATCCAGACTTTAGATTCAAATTCCATCTTGAATTCCAGATTTCAAATCCAATTCTGTTCCCAATTCTAGATTTCAAATCCAAAATCTATCTTGATTTCCAGATTTCAAATCCAATTTCCTTTCCAGATCACATCAGAACTTCTTAGATCCATTTCTATTTTTTATCATTTGGATTTCTCAAGTCCATCTTGATTTTAAACTCTAAATCTAGAATTCAATATCACTTCAAATTTCATCTCCTTCTCTTAAATCCAGATTCAAAATTCAAATTCAAAGTCCATTTCTGACTTTGAAGCTTCATTTCCTTTTATCTCAGCTTCAAATCATTCTTTTCAAATTCAAAACTTATTTTCCCAACTCTAATTATTTCAAAGACTTAGAACTTCAATCTATCTCAAGTTCTAAGTTTTGATTCAATCATTCAGAAATCATTTCTCCACTCTATTATCAAGTTCATCTCAGAAAACTTGAAAATTTTCAAAATATTTTCTCAAAAGAGCATACATCCTTGCATTGCACAAGTATGATTCTTTGTGCATTTAGATTTAGGATAAATTCTTAGATAATATTTAGGCAAAGCAAAAAGGCATAAATTCGATCCTTGGTTCGATTACCCCTCGTAAAAGCGCCAGGAACGGTCGAACCTCGTAGCGACGAGCGAGCCCCGTCTCTCCATTTTCCTGCAATATATTTCAAAAACCGAGGCGAGTGATTTTCTAAATATTTTCAAATCAAGGTCAAGTGAGACCCCGCAAAAGAACTCCTCTTCTCTCTTCTTTTCTCTTCTCTTTTCTCTTCTCTTCTCTCTTCTTTTCTCTTCTCTTCTCTCTTCTTCTTCTTTTGTCTTTTATTTTCTCCCTTCAAAAAGGAGAAAATAGAGGCTAGAAAGGAAAAGAAAAAGGAAGAGAGAGAAACCACATGAGAGGAAAAATTTTGCGATGATCACAGGTTTTGGCGACCGTGATGGGACCCGTCTTCGTCTGGTTGAATATATATGTAACACCCCGGATTTCCAAAACAAAGCTAAGTTAAAATTTTCATGAATTTCTTTTTTTTTTCTTTGCAGCGGAACTTGAAAAAGCTTTTAGCAGCGGAATCAGACGATAATGAGTCGTCAGTTTTAGAAAATTCTGAGCACGTTGCAGGTATGTAGCCAAGCAACTCATTGACCACCAAAGTATTCCATTTTATCGAAAACCACATGTTTATTACAACATCACTGCTTGAAAAAGCAACATAGGTTCAATAAAAGGAAGTAGTACAACTCTGTTTAGAGAAACCCCGGAACTTGATGCCGCCTTGCTCCGCATATCGCCATGCAGGTACAACACCTGAAATCACCATTAAACAGAGTCAGAACCACTGATGGTCTGGTAAGCATGCAATCATATAACCATTCAACTCAAGCAATGCGTTTGACCACTCAGGGTTGCAGTTCGTAATAACGACGCTCAAGCCTCCAAGACTTAGCGTATATCGCAAGAGCCTCCTTAGGGCTATGAGTTGAACATCCGCTCGAGTCCTCATGACTTAGAGCAATCCTTTTCGGGGTTGTGATTTGAATAACCGCTTAAGTCTCCATGACTTAGCCATGACCTCTTCCGGGTCTCAAAAGGATGTCTAACTCAAGTCTTCATACTTGGCACATCCGTATCCCACACATCTAAGGACAGCTCCTCGAGCTTCACTTAGTCGTGCGGATACAACACGAGACTTTGCCTAGTCGGTCCAGTCGTATACCAAACATGACACCTTCACAAAGGTTATGCAGGACTGACTCAACAATGTCATCCACTCATACATTCAAGCATCACTGAACCTAAGCTAATGCATTGTTTCGATAATTAACCTCTTCCACCCTTGGTACGCGGGCGAAGCAATTGTCCGGGCATCAACTCGACGTTCTGGGGGTTGATTATTCTATGTATTTTAGATACCCGAGAGGCCTGTTGACCCTATCCATAGTAAGGCAGTGTGTTTCAACTAGGAGAACCTTATTAGGCTCATATTCGGATGCATCCTCTACTTGCAGTAGTTGAGTTCAATCCTTAGATCTTAAGGATAACCACGACCCCAAAACCCATGAGTGACTGAGGCCATCGTGGACTCTATCTGGTCCAAAGTAAAATACGTGTCGCTCAAGGTTATACCATCACTGTCATTTCACAATGAGCATAAATCTTGAAGGGGTCTGTCAGTCTTACAATTACTTGGACATATATAAGCATGGCATTCAGGCAGCCCGTGCTTCAGCACTACGGGAGTATGTACCCGACCCCATTCAGTCCGCCCCAACTCAGTCATTAACTGAGGGGGTACCCCTAACACGATTTTCAACTGCGGGGTAAGTGCGACCTTAAGTCTTATTCATATGCATGCAAAACACCGCTCTTGGCACTGCGGCCACCGCGAGCATCACACCTCTTTGGGTGGAAACAACACACTCTGGCTCTTCGGCCCTTACGAGTCTAGTTGCGTAATTGTTCTCAATGAGCATGCATATGACTCGATCTAAATAGATTAGCTACTCGGCGTATTTTCACGCAATGAGTCCAAACCTATTCAAGGCGCAACCTCTACTCCGGCTCAGCGGCCCTTACGATCAAGGTGCCCTTGTAGGCACAAGAATACTAGCCGTTCTGGCATCGTTCCATCAAAGGACATCATTATGCCGTTCAACTGGTTCCGGCAGCTCTTCTGCCAACCATTTCGTCAGCACCTCCCTTTCTCTATCGGCAGCTGTGCGACTGTGATCATCACAAAATTTCTCCTCTTTTAGTATTTCTCTCTTTTCCTTCTCTTTTCCTTTCCAACCTCTATTTCCTCCTTTTTGAAGGGAGAAAAATAAAAGATAGAAAGAAAGAAAGAAGAAAAAAGAAAAGAAAAGAAGAGAAGAGGAACTCTTTTGCGGGGTCTCACTTGACCTTAATTTGAAAATATTTGAGAAAATAACTGACCTCCGTTTTGAAATATTTGCGGGAAAACTAGGAGACGGGATTCGCTCGTCGGTACGAGGTTCGATCGTTCCTGGTGCCTTTACCAGGGGTAATCGAACCAAGGGTCGAATTCATGCCTTTTGATTTGCTAAGAAATTATCTAAGAATTTATTCTAAGATTAAATGCACAAAGAATCATGATTGTGCAATGCAGGGATGTATGCTCTTTTTGAAAAAAAAAAAATTCTCAAGTGTTTTTGAGATGAATCTGATAAGGGAGTGAAGAAATGGTTTCTAACTTAGAACTTAAGATTTAAAGTTTCTAAGTTTTTAGAATAATCAGAGTTTGAGAATAAATCTTGACTTTGAAAGGAATGATTCTGAAAAAATGGAGAAGAAAGGAAATTTCAAAGTCATAAATGGACTTTGAATCAGAATAAAGATAAAATGGAATTGAATTCTAACTTTGAAGTTTGAAATCAAAATGAAATGTGGGAAATCTAAATAGAATTTGAGAAAATGGGATTGATTTGAAAGTTGGAATTCAAGATGGAATTTGAATCCAAAGTATGAATTCTAAATTTAAAATCAAATTTGAATTCTGGATTTAGAATCCGAAAATGGGAATTGGATTTGAAATCTGGGATGAAGTAAAATTGGATTTAAGAATTGGGATTGAGAATAGAAATTGATTTTGAAATTTGGAATTCAAAATGGGATTTGAATTCAAAGTTTGGATTCTAAATAGAGATGAGATTTAAAATTGAATTCTGGATTTAGAATCCGAAATGGGAGTTGAACCCAAAATTTGAGATCTGAGATGGAATTGGATACTATATCCTAAATGGAATTGGATCTGAAGTCTGAGATCCAAAGTAGAATTGGGTTCTGGATCCTAAAATGGATTTGGATATGAAGTCTGAGATGAAAAGTGGATATTGTACTTGGAAATCTGGATCCAAGTTGGGATTAGGATCTAACTTTGGATTTGAATTCTGAAAAAGTCCAAATAGGACCTTTAAAGGTGGATATGGGTTTTGAAAACCCAGATTTAAATATAGAATTTAAGAAGGGTTAAGTTTTGAGATTCAAGATCAAACTCAAGCCTTGACTTTGAATTTTGAAGGTGAGAAAGATAAACTTGGTTTTGAATTTGAAATCAGAAGATGAATCAGATGTTTCAAAGTTAAATTAAACTTTAAAAATGGAATTTTGAATATAAAATTGAATTTTTGAAATCTCAAAGTCAAATTGGATTTTGAAATTTGAAATCTAAATCTTTGAAATAAGATAGAAGAATAAATTGAAATATAGATTGAAGAAAGATATTTGAGATCACTTGGAATTTTGAAAAAACAAAATTTTGAAAATATGATGCAATTCCATCCTAAATGGTGAATGAATTTAAAAGATTTAGATTTTGAAAAGCTATTCCATTCTTGAAATGAATTAAGAATGAGGTTGAAGATACAATATATCCCTGACTATGGTCATTGAATATATCATATAATAACCATGTTTAAATTCAAGTGAAGAATAAAATACATTTTTGGTGCTTTTATAGAATTTAAAATAAAATTAACTCTCAATATACCCTGACTATGGCCATTGGTATATGTATTGACTTAATTTTAAATTATATTCTGATAAAAGAAGAAAATATTTAAGGAAAACATGATGAATTTTGAAAATGATCTAGTGTGGATCCAGTGTTATTTTATAAAAGATAAGAATCCTAAGTTTTGTTTACATCCTGACTATGGCCATTGATGTAAATCATCAACTTAGGATTAATTACCTCTTACGAAATGGTGCACGTGCCATTCGTGTTTCACCATTATGAGAGTTTGAGAAAAAAAAGGCAAAAAAAAAATATGAAAATAAACAATTTATGAATTTTATGATGCTCATTCATTCTATCTAAGACAGGAAATATAAATTTTCATTCAAGATCTAACTATTACAAGGTATGAAAATTTTACGACTCCAAGAAATGATATCTTCCACATTTCCCCTGCAAAACACTTGAATAATATGAGAGGAATTGCACATATCAATGATGAAAGGCTCATATGTCAAGATATAAATGATAGAAAGATGGAAAACGACATATATACTTATATACATGCATGCCTATATATACATACATATATATGAATATACACACACACACATATATATATATATATACGTATATATGTATATATTCATATATATATATATATGTGTGTGTGTGTATCACATGTGATATACACCCAATGTAGATGGATAAGAGTGCTGCTGTGGGTGATGGTGACAAGGTGTACCTATGCTGAGACTACAACTGCCTTTACAGTGTTAAGAAGCCATGAAGAGATAGTAGTGCTGCTGTGAACCAGAACGTGATGGTGGTGTAGTGTTTGACAGCAATGGAGATATGCAATGCTGAGGGACATGCACTGAATGATGGTGAAGCATGCTGGGATTTGTGTATGTACTGAAAAAGTGGTGACAGGGTGAAAGTCATTGGAGAGACCATGTGGAAGGCAAAGTGTAGTAAGACTGCTACTGTGTAGCAGATATATGATGACTGTGAAATGAAGTGCAGCATAGTGTTGTGCCGTGAAGAGGTAGGGAGCAAGTGTAGCCGAGTGTGATTACACAGTGGCTGTGTGATGGGAGTGAGAATGAGTGATATGGATTGATGGTGCAGACACTGTGTGAAAATTTACAGAGGAGTGAGTGTGTAGCTTTGATGACAGGTGAAGGATAGTGACAACAGGAGGATGTTTACAGCAGAAGACAATCTCCTGCAAGATGGTGACGACGACTAATGATGAGGGTAGTGGGATAGGTGGTAACCATGTGCAATAGACAGTAAGAAGAAAAAAAAAAGTTGTGCAAAGGCAAATGATACTAATGGGGGTAGGAAATAGAATGCCCATATCGATGAGCAGTGATGGAGGTGAATGGCACGGATATTGAGCACAGTGAAATGTGTCTGGGGGTGTGGGGTGCTATATCAAGGTGTGAACAACAATGTAATAATGAAACAATACACCTGCTGCTGCAAATGAAATTGTAGCAGCAGATGTGCGATGAAGACATGGAGTTGTATTAAGTAAAGTAACTAAAAAAAATTTCCTTTTGCAGGTGGATATACAGAGGTGTATGGTGTGCAAGTACTGAAGCTTGTGCTGTTTGTAAGTGAATAGTGTCTATGAGATACCAAACTAACAGGATCATAACTTTCATAAAAAAAAATTTACTAGTATATTTGATGCCAATTCGATCTTTCTAACCCTGCAATGTTGATCACATCTACCACAGATATCATTGAGATTGCTGACAATGCACCACAGGTACATGAGCTTCCTTTGCTATTTGATCAATCTCAGCAACATTATCTCCAATTTCTAACCCAACTTCTAACAACTCGCCATCAATCTTTTCTACTTATGAGCAAAAAAAATGATTTTAAATGGGTTGAACAGGTCTGGACCTTCTCACCTGGACTGGATCAAATAATCAGATACTGTCAAAACACCTCCTTCTCCCCCTAAATATGCTGAAAGAAAACAATTGGTCAGCCTCACGATACATATTTATGTTAGCAGATAGGTCAACCAAGTGGCGAAAGGTCTATAAGGGAGCTGATTTTTTTATTTTTTATTATTTTCTTTCTTTTGTCATGGGTCCAAGAAGGATTTCACCCTGCTGCAAAGGGGACCGCCCTGAAGGTAGATTAAGTAGTCATTCCAGCATATTGGCTGCTTACCTCCAAGGGGAACTACAGAGTCTCCCAAATTTGAACTATACATCAAGAAAATACTGATGATAAAATATCACTAATGAATGGATGGAATGGAAGATATCCAAATAAATAAACAAACATGACAATTAGTTAAAATGGAAAGAACAGCTCACGCAAGATTTAAATAAAATTATATATATATAAAAAATAATGGGAAAAATCCCAGCGGTAACATTCAGATGAGATTAGTAAGGAAGATTAACATTTACAGATGAGGCTTAAAACTGAATAGAAGTAGATAAATTGAATGAAACTTCAAACACATATTGCCAAGGGGATATACGAATGATGTTAAACCAGATGGATGTACGCCATGGGAAGCAGCTTAATCGAATATATCATGACCAAGGCGATGTAGAGCAGAGGATTAAAGTTAAAACTACAACTAATATTACACAGGAACAGGATAAACTACAATCCATATTAACTTAGAGGCACAATACAAAAGAAAATATGCAGAAGTTAAATGGTAAGACAAAACAATAAAAAAAATGAGATGGGCTAACCTACTGATATTTGAGGGTATAGGAGAGCAACCAGGTGATTTATGCAAGATAGAAATTACGCAGATGCTGGGAAAGGCTGACGCTTATGGATATACAAACAAATGATACATATCTAAAAATGCTAAAAAAAACGCAATATTAATGCCCAAAGAATTGATGAAGACGTGAATCAACAAAGGAGTTATGCTGATGATGCTAAAGTTCAGATCATTAGACTTATGTTTAGACAATGGACCTGCTGAGTGAAATGCGCAGATGGACAAGATGCTGTGTGTTGTAAGTGATAGGCACAAACAAACTATATATTGTGAGATAAAGGGGATGTAAAACACAAGTGAGCAAAATAAACTTACCAGAACAAGTATACATATGGTTAATTTAACCACTCAAAACCTACGTTGGGATAATTTATTAGACAATCTTTCCTCAGATGGTGTCCATTGTTCCACCAACCAGAGATTTTCCTTTTGAAGGTTTCTAGCTATATGATTGAACAGGAAATCTGGGATATATAGGGAATAGTTGCACTAAATGTCTTAATATCATCGAGCTGAAAGCTACGTGATTGATATGAACCATAATAGCAAAGCTAAAATATGGAACAAAAGCAATCATATTACAGCAAACTGTGTAAGCCCAAAATTAAAAAAAAAAAAGAACTCAGGCTGAAACAGGGGCTTCAATTGAAATTCAAAAATGCTGAATAAAGGTTAAAATAAAAAAAAATAAAGAGAACATCCACACAGTCGTGACCATCAAGGTCGATCAGTCATCCGAATCAAATGACAATCGATGGGTAATTTGAAACAAACAAGAATACTATCACAATATATTCATTGAATGTAAACAAAGAAAATGAACTTATCAATGAAATGGGAAGGGAGAGAGAGAAAGAAAGAAAATGAGGGGTGTTGGAACGAAACTATTCCAGTGTTGATATAGCAGCCGGTGGGTCGTTCCTGCTACATGCGGGTCGACCTCACCATCGATGCTCTTAAATGAAAGGAAGGAGATGCAGAGAGAAAAAAAAAGAAAAAGAAAGAAAAAGAAAGAAAAAGAAAGAAAGAGGAAACCGAAACAAAAAGAAAATGCTGGAAGTAAAAGGGAAAGGATGTTTATAAAAGAAAATGATAACTTACCCGTAGAGGAGGTTTTGTGAAGAGGGACTGATGGCGGCTACTTGCAGAAGATAGCTCGGATGCTTGATTACAATGGAAGAAAATGGTGGATGATGAGTCGAAAAGGAAAAACCTACCGAGTGGGGTGAAAATGGATGGCAACAGTGGATTCGCCCAGAAGCTCTGATGATGATGGGTTTTTAATTGGTGCTAGAGGAAATTTGCTACCTGAAGATCGATTGTAAAAATCACAAAATTTGTGATATTCTTGGATTTTCGTGCATAAGCATATATTTTTAGGGTTTAATCATGTTCATAATCATATTACGATGCTTTAGGTTTAATTTGATGCTTATTTGACTTAATTTAGTGCCTAAAACCTAAGTTTTACAAAAAATATTTTCTGAAAAACCCTGATTTCAAGGCCATAGTCTTGCTATCGGGGGCAATTTGGTCATTTGACCTAAATTTCGAAATCCCTAACCCTAATTTTCATATTTTTAATCATGTCATAGCATATTTGGTTTGATATATTTTTATTTGAACTTCAAAACTTGCATTTTATCAAATATCTTTTTAAAAACCCTAATTTCAAGGCCATAGTCTTGTTATTAGGAGTATTTTGGTCATTTTGACCTCAATTTCGAAATTTCATATCTTCTCTTATTTATTCAATTTTATTTCATATCAATTTTTATTTAAGGGAATCATGGAAAAGACTTATATCTAACAAAATCCAGTAATTTCTAGATATTACTGGATAAATATAGAAAAGCCAACATATATTCACTAACCAAGCTTTCTAGTTTTGCAAGAACATTGAAGACTTTATTTTTCTTTTAAATTCATGTATTTAAATTTCAATAGTGATGTAAATTAAATGTAAACTTTGGGATAAGAATTTAAATTCCTGCGTAGATTAGGATTTGTATTTCATATAGTTTAAACTTTGATATATAACTGCCATGTATGCCAATTCATGCACATTTTATTAATTCACTATGGTCTACACGAATGACACATACACTAGCTTTTATGAAGTTTATAAACTTGGTGAAATTCGTATTTATGGTCATAGTCAGAATACGAATGATACCCAGATTTATGATCTTCACCTTAGCCACATTCAGCCTACACTCTTAGGCTAACTTCAAAATGCACTGCATTTCTCAAAAATACAAAAAAGATTTTCTCAATTCCTCAAAATCAAGTATTTCAAATCCATATTCATTCAATTCATGCATTTACAAATTTCCATTTCAATTCAGAAAAATCAATTTTCTCAAATTTTTCTAAGTCTTATTCTAAAATCGATTTTCTCAAAACTCTAAGTTTTCAAATGATATTTCAAGTATTTCCCAAGTTCCAAATTCGATTTTTCTAAGTTATATTTTCAATTTCAAAGTTTGAATTCAAAGAAATCAATTTTTCCAAAGTTATTTCACATTTCTCAAAATCGATTTTCACAAAAACCTCTAGATTCTTCAGAAATCGATTTTCACTTTCTCAAATACAGTACCTCAATCATGATGCACGATTTTCAAAGAGTTTATTTTCCAAGAATTTTCCAAATATTCTAATCTTTGAAGCAAACATCATGTTTTCAAATATGCATTTTCAGAAATTCATGGCACATGCCTGATTCTTTGTGCATTTAGAAATTAGAATATGATTTAGACAAGTTGAATAGAGCAGAGCAGTAGATTGATCCTTGGTTCGATTACCCCTGTTAAAGGTGGCAGGAACGGTCGAACCTCGTACCGACAGGCGAGTCCCATTCTACGAAATTTTCCCGCATTTTAAAATGGAGGCGAGTTATTTTCAAAAACTTTTCAAAGGTCAGTTTGATTTGCAAAAAGTTAAAAATTTTGCGATGATAACATGCTCTCTAATAGGTTGCCCCAACATTCTTAAGCCCAAACAACATGAGTGTATAGCAAAATGTACCCCAAGGTATGGTAAAAGAAGTTTTTGACTGGTCACGAGCGGCCAATTTGATCTGATTGTAGCCTAAGTATCCATCCATAAAGGAAAACATGGCATGGCCCGCCGTGCTATCGATCAAGAGATCGATGTTGGGAAGTGGATAATCATCTTTTGGGGTGACCTTGTTGAGATCCCTGAAATCAATGCAAATTCGGACTTTGCCATTCTTTTTAGGAACTGCTACGATGTTCGCCAACCAGTCTGGATAGTCAATAGTCCGGATAAATCCTGCTTTTAACAATTCCTCAAGTCCTTCTTTAACTTGTGGCGCTACGCGGGGATCCATTTTCCTTAATTTCTGCTTGATTGACTTAACATCTGGCTTTAGCACAAGACGATGCTCGACTAATTTTGGATCCAAACCTGGCATATCCTCATAAGTCCAAGCAAAGACTTCTTGGTGTTGTTTGAGGAAATGGATGAGCCGTTCCTTCTCATCTGGACTTAAGCTGGAACCAATTTTGAGGATCTTCGGATCATCTTCTGAACCGATATTGACATCCTCTGTCGGATCTTGAACCAATGGCGATGGTTCGTTCTGCTTCTGAATACTGGTAAAATTTGGCAATTCTTGAATCACTGAGTCGAACTCTGTTAATTCTTCGATCTGCCCTGTCACTTTGCTGAATTCTGCCTCTGCCTTTGCCTTGCAGATTCTGGCCGGCTTAGATTTATTTTGAGAAAAGTTGGGATTGATAACAAGCCTTTTGAGTGATTTAGGAGCCATGATTCCGGCAATGTTCAAAGCGCAAAGAAGGTTTTTGAGAAAAAGGTAAGAAATTAAAAAAAAATAGCCTTTTGTATAGAAACATAGAATGTTGGTGTAGACAAAATATAAAGAGAGTCAAGATATGAAGAAAGCTCAAAATTTCATTGATTCAAATAAAAAGTTTGAGAACATCGGCTTAATATTACATGAGATTTTGACCAAGACAAAACTGGGACTGAGTTGTCCCTACAGATGATGAGAAAAGAAAGCAGAAAACAATGACATTGTCTTCACTCTGCTCCTCTGATGAAGGTGGTTCTTCTGTCTGATGACTGGCCTGTGAAACCCAAACATGCACCATTAACATGCTGAGCGGGGACGATCGACTACATCATGCCATCCTCGTTCTTACCAAGGCCTCTGAAGGGCTGGTAGCCATGCCTCATCAAGAGATCGAACCCTTTCTTGGCTTTTGAGAACTAAGGGAAAAGAAGGTGATCCTTGAGAGTAGTGCAATTGAGGCACCCACCCAGCTTGAAGAAGCAAGGTCCCTGCGACTGGATCACTGCGGTGACCTTCTCTGTTGGATGGACTTCCTTCAGCTTCAGCATGTCCAAACTGACGCTCAAATTAATCTCATCGACCTCTCGAATGCTTGGGATGTCGGCAGTGAAAGTGGGACGGGGAATCATTGGTTGCGGGAGTCTTTCTTCCAGATCTTCTCCCAAGACTGTGGTAATCATGTCCCCTTTCGACCACTTGATGCACTGGTGAAGGGTAGAAGGAACGACATTGGCATTATGAATCCAAGTGCGACCCAGAAGAAGGTTGTCAAAACTACTGAATAGTTGATGAAACAGAACGGTATCTACTGAATAGTTGATGAAAATTTCAAGAAAAATCTTCCCCTTGGCTGTCTGTCTGTGGTTGTCAAAACTATATATCGTTATCGGATCCGGGGTATATTCTTCTTCTTTCAGGCCCAAGGCCCTGGCTGTTATTTCTAGACAAATGTTAAGGTTGCTGCCTCCGTCTACCAGCACATGAGGGACAATCATGCCCCTGGTTTGCACTACTATATACAAGGCATTGTTGTGGAATGAATGAGGCTTCGGCAAATCCTCATCAGAAAATGTTATTGGTGCGTTGGTCATAGACTGGTTAACGATCTGAGCCATGTTTTGCGGAGTTGTGCTTGGCTTGACTTTGATCTTTCTGAGTAGATCATCTAGTACTTGCTGATGTTCGGGTGAAGCATGAGTCAGATCCAGGATAGAGATGTTTGACAATGACGTGATCGGTTTCTGAATTGATTCCGACATCTCACCCTTCTTTGAAGTTGCTTTGATGAAGCACCTTGGAATCCTGGGAGTTTGTTTGGCAACCTCTTTTGTCGCCTTTGCTGGCTTATTTACTAACTTCTTGTTGCTAGAAAATGAAGTGATATCCACCCTCTTGGTGGAAGACTGTGCCTGTCGTAGGACTAGGACCTGATGTTGGTCCTGAATGTCCTGGCTAGAACATGGTTGGATGCTGTTCTGGAGAAAGACTGTTGTAAACACCCCAAATTTTCATCATACATTCTCAAACAATACTCCTCAGGCAGTGCCAACCGTGTTAGGTCGGTGTAGGAGTCAAACCTCGAGTCAGATTCAAAAATCACTGTTTTACCAACTTTCATTAGGAAAATTACCATTTTACCCCTAGGTCATCCTGGACCCCAGTCAGTTGGAGTCAACAAAGCTCACTGGTCAGTTCAGAACATTTAGAATATCAGTTATTTCAAGCTCATCTGAGCTCACAATGAACATACCATTTTCATTTCTGACCATTCATGCCAAAATGGGATCATTTCTTCAGAAATGACCTCATTTCTCACTCAAATTCAAGCCAATTGTCTTTGAGTCAGTCATTCACAGTCAGTCATGTTTCTCAGAGTCTAACTTGAGCTCATCAGAAGTTCAAGTGCTTCAGTTTCAGTTCAAAACCATTTCCAAGTGTCAAGGAGCCCATTTTAGCCTGTTTTGGCTCTTTCAGCTGAAATTGAGTTAAATCCAGTCAGTTGAGCTAGTGTCCGAGCTTCAATTTTAGTTCATGTCAGTATTACTGACCTTTAACCTAGCTCAAACCCAGCTCAGATCCCTAATTCACTTCACTCCAGTGACCATTCCGTACCATTTCTCTAAAAATGGTAGTATTTCTTGAAAATTTAGTCGGAGAGTCCAGTTGAGTCAGTACCATTGTCAGTTCATTGGAGTTCTGAAACTCTAAAACCCCGCTCAATCCAGCTCATTTCAGTTTGATTCAGCTCAAACCCCAATTTTCAGTGTCACTCTAATCCAATAGAGTCCAAAAACCATTTCTTCAACCATTTTGCAAATTTTATCAGTTTTTATACTTTTTGAACTGGTACAAATGCCAATCGGGATCTAAAATCCAAAATTCTTCATTCAGGGTCTGCATTTCGCATGTCATTTCTCATCATTTCATATCATTTCTCAACATTTCATAACATTTCAAAACATTTCATCACATTCATTCCATTTTCGAAGTCTAGAACTCCAGTTTTATAAATTTCAATCCAGATTGAGTTTTAAAAGTTTTCAGAAATCAATTACAAACCCTGGGTTTCCAAAATTGACATTTTTACCCCTGAGAGTCTAAATTTGGAAATATTTTCTCGAGAAAAACAATCTGGATTTCTTTCAAAATTAAATTTTTAAATTCTACACTGGTTTTGCTTCGCAATGAGGTATTGAACTTCAAAATCCAAGCTCATTTCAGAAACTGCCAAAAATAGCTCATTTCGAATGAAATTTTCTGAAAAGACTATTTTACCCCTCCAATTGTCAAAATGAATTTCAAAAGTGAATTTAGACCCGCTCTGAGATGGTCAATCCATTTGCGTTTTCTAGTTTAATTTATAAAAAAGAAAAAAAATACCTTTTTCTTTATTTTTTTTTATTTTTTTTTTGTTTTATTTTAGTTTTTTATTCTTCCTAAGGTGGGACCCACAAGGGGGGGTCGACCACCCTAGCCCTCCTTCCAGCCCATTTCCTTTCTTTCTTCCTCCATTTTCCTTTTTTTTCATTTTTTTCTTTCCTTCTTTCTTTCTTTTTTTCCTTTCTTCTTCCTTTTTCTTTTCTTTCTTTCTTTCTTTCTTTCCTCTCCCTCCACTCACGTACATTACTTTCCAGCCATCCTCTTCTTCCTCTTTCCCTCTCCTTTCTTCCCCTTTCTTTCCTTTTCCTTCTTCCCCACTTCTTTCCTTTTCCCTCCCTTCCTTCTTTCCCCTTTTCTTCCTTACCTCCTTTCCATCATTTTCAAAGGCATGAGACTACAACCATTCACGCACTCCCCTTTTTTCATTAAGCCCATTCACTTAAACTGTTGGGATTTTCTTTTCATTAGGCTATCAAAGACCTAAGTTGAGAAAAACATTAAAGGCTAAGTTTGGATTTTGGTGGAAGGAAAAAGATACGGCTGCCTCATTCAACGCACCTCTCTCTCTCTCTCTCTCTCTCTCCCTTGAACTCTCTCTTTCTCTCCACTTTGGAGCAACAGCCACAACAGCTACCAGCCTTCTAGCAGCCACCATACATCCACCACTACCAGCTTGCAGCCTCCATGCTCAGCAGCTCCACACCCAGCCATCTTCCCCTTTGAAGCTCCACGCCCAGCAGCCAGCAGCTTCTCCTTCAACCTCAAGATGCCCCACCTACCAGCTTGCAGCCACAACAAAGGGGAGCACCAGCCGTTCACCTCTTCCAGCAACCTACCAGCCGGTTCACCTCCTTACACAGCCACCATTACATGTTTGCAGCCATCTCTTCCAAGCAATCCACCAACCTTCAGCAACCTCTTGGTTGCAGTCCTTCAACCCTCCATCACCATTGCTTCCATCATCACCAACAACCCCCTTTAACCAACATACATCTACTGACCACCTACCTTCCATCAAGCAAGTTGCCGCCATTCCAACCGTTTGAAGTCAAGGTGAATCCCTTCTTTTTGCTCAACGAATATGATATTTTTTTTTTGTTTGCCACCCAACAATACTGCACTTCAAGCATGGCTTTTATAGAGATGACGTAGAATCAGCCCAAAGGCTGAATATACGACTGTGTAGGAGTGATTTATGTTCTTAAAATGATTGGAAATGTCAAGACTTTCATCTTACATGTTTATGCTATATAGGAAGGAGGATTCATTCATATGGATTGAATCCTTTTCTTAAAGAGCAAAAGTAAATTTCAAGCATGTCGCCCTGTAATTTTGTTTTTATTATCATATTTCATGACATTTTATAATACATCTAGGTTGATTTCATTATTTCCTAGTCATTTCATTCATATAGTATAGTTTCTTATTAGTTTTTGACTTAGGATTTATGGATTTCAATTTATTGGTATGCTGTCCAATCGTTATTTTGTGCAAAAATTTTCATCAATAAATCTCAAGAATTTTATATTAAATAGGTTTACATGTTATTGATTTCATGCCAAAGATTTGATTTAACTCGAGTTCTGCAACTTCATTTTAAAAATCGAATCCCAATTTGGGTTTTGGACTTCTCTGAATTTTCAATTTCTGATGTAGCAGACAAGAACCTCCGACACCACCCTTGTGAGAGATCCAGATTGTCCTCCAAAAATCACAGTGAATTTATAATTGAATCTACTAATGATCTTAAAAATTTTAGGTTTAACCAATTAGTTTTGGTCTTTGTCAAAAATCAAATTTCCCAGACCTTTGAGAAAATCTTGATTTTCCTTCGTCAGGGTGTAGATAAACCTTAATGCACCGATTTCGTTCAATCCATAGCTCGTCTGCAAAAACTTTCAACACAAAAGTTATTCCTAACATATTTTTCTATCATTTTCCAAAATTTTGGGATTTTTGAAACTGTCTCATCATTTTTATCAAAATTTTATTTTCTGTCTGACATATTTCAATATCCAGAAATTTTAGAGATTCGGGTCTATGATAACAGTGTGCCCTTTTCCAAACCGTAACCCAAATCCCAATAATGCAAAAAGATCAAATTTTTCTTTGTTTGTCAGAGACATTTTCTCACAATTTCAGACCTTTTACCATATGTCTGCTATTTTTCCCATATTTTCTACTGAAACCTGTCTGTTTCCTCTAAATCCTAGTCGCCGGATTCCGATCCAACTTGTTGGAGCTGTACAGCTTCGACCATAGGTCAAAACCAGAAAGTATAAAAGGAAATAATATTTTCCTAACTGTCTTCTGTCACCACATAAAATTTGGGAAATTTTTATAGAAGTTTGATTTCCAAAATCTCCTTTAGAATTAGCATTTTAGGCAAAATTTTGATTTTCTTAGGATTTAAGCTATTTTCCATATTAAGAAAATATAAAAAAATTATATTTTCTAGCTCCATTCTGTTTCTAGGGTTAGTTTAGGTGTCCATTTTTAATTTGGATTAATTGCAAGTTCATTTGATTTACATGTTAGTTTATCTTTAAATTCAGAAGCGAAAATCAGGCGAAAATCAAGTTAAAATTAATATTTTATGATATTTTTGCCATTTTAGGGTTTCATTCATGTAAATAAGCATGTCATATCATATTAGGGTTAAATTCAATCTCATTTGCATTTTTTATTTTTTAATTTTGCAAAAATTATTTCAGAAAACCCTGGTTTCAAGGCCATAGTCTTGTTATCATAGGTATTTTGGTCATTTTGACCTAAATTTTGAAATTCTAAACTTTAAATTTCCAAATTTTCATGCATATCATCATATTTCATCATATTGTATTTGATTTATTTCATTTGATTTTCAAATTTTACAAAATTTCTTTCAGAAAACCTTGATTTCAAGGTCATCAGGGGTATTTTGTTTATTTTGACCCCAATTTCAAATTTTCAAGTTTATTTTTGAAATTTATTCATTATTTATCATGTTTATATCAAAGGGGGTATGAATTTGGGTTTATATCTGAATAATATCCTATAATTTTGTATATTTTCGGATAAATTCAGAAAAACCTACATTTTCTTGGTAACACTGTTTTCTAGTTTTGCAGGAACATTCAAGAAGAAGACTTAGCTTTTATTTCTTTTATTTCAAATCAATGTAACATCAAATGTAATAATTTGGAATAAGAGTTACATTTCTGATTAGAATAGGGCTGCATTGCATATAGTTTAATTTCTGCAAATTTCAATATTTGATGTATCATTCATGCATATTAATTTCAAATTCACTATGGTTTACACGAATGGCATGTGCACAAGCTCTTATGGAGTTTATAAACTCGGTGGGATTTGTATTTATGGTCATAGTTAGAATACGAAGAAAACCAAGATTTATGATCTTCATATTAGCCACATTCAGCCTACACATTTAGGCTAACTTCAAAATTACACTTCATTTCTCAAAGTTTCAAAAGGATTTCCCAATTCCTCAATTGAAGTTCCCTTTCAAATTCATATTCATTCATTCATATTATTCAAATTGCATTGTTTTCAAATTCATTTTTCAACTTCAATTTCAAAAAATTCAATTTTCTCAAGGATTTACCAAGTTTCTCAGGATTAGATTTTCTCAGAATTCTGAGTTTTCAAATGACATTTCAAAGCATTTCCCAAGTTCAAATCAATATTTTCCAATGTTTTAAAATTCTCAAATTTCAAAATCCCAAATTTTCAGAAATCGATTTTCTCAGATTTTCCAGTTTTCCTGAGAATTCATTTTCTATTTCAAAAGTCCTTTTCCAATGAATTTATTAGATTTTCTTAGAATTCTCAAATCCATTTTCTTAGAAAAACAAATTCCAAATCTCAAAAATCGATTTTCCAAAGTTCAAGTTTTCCTGAGAAATCACTTTCCAATGCAAATTTCTGATTTCCAATGAAATTCAATGATTTTCCCAAGAAATTCCAATTTCAAGCACTTTTCCAATCATTTTCTAAGCATATTTCAACTTTCCAAGCAAACATCATCCTTTCAAACTTGCATTATTTTCAAAATTCCATAGCACATGCCTGATTCTTTGTGCATTCTAGGAAAATAGAGCATAATTAAGATATTTGAGTCAAGTTAGAGCACATAATTGATCCTTAGTTCAATTACCTCTGGTAAAGGCGCCAGGAATGGTTGAACCTCGTACCGACAGGCGGATCCCATTCCATGGAATTTTCCCGTAAATTTTCAAAATGGAGGTGAGTGATTTTCAAAACCATTTTCAAAACTTTGGTCGAGTTTGACTCATGAAATTCATTTCTCTCTCGCAAGGGAGGGGGAAAAATTTTGCAATGATAACAGGTTTAGCGACCGTGATGGGACCTGTCTTCGCCTGATCAATTATGTGCTTTGACTTAGCTCAATTATCAAAATTGTGCTCTATAAACTGTCATCTTTTAATTTCTGATATCATGTAAACCTAGGAGCCTAGGCTTGAACCCAGCTGACATGGATTGCATGTAGACTAGGCATGGTTTGGTAGGACCAATTGAGGAGAATTATTCATGCTCACTTAGACTTAGGTCTGAAATACAACACTCCTCAATCTAGGACTTGTATGAAAACAATGTTTGCTTCTTCAAAATTTTCAAAATTCTATCTCTTTAGGACTTAGAGCCCTCTGTTTGCTTGCATGTGCTCATGTTTTCAAAAACCACACCACCTATGTCTACCCGGTCTTCACGTTGCTGGGCTCTCTTCCAGAACCATAGTTCAGGGTAGAGCCTCACAACTGGGCCACTTATTTCGGCTAACGCCCCCCGCCACGTATCAAGGGCCATAGTTTAACGTATATCGGCAGACGCTCAAGGATGTTGGGAAAACACAAGCCTAGAACCGGAGATGAATTTTTATGCCACGTACATCGAGCCTCGGCTCGAGTATATCAGCATAGCATGATTGGACACAATTGATCTGAGCCTAGAGTCAGGATTAGGGTTCTAAAGCTCTTTCAAAATCAATGCATTTAGAGTCAGCTTCTTAGGGATTGTTGTATGTGCATAATTGTTTGTGATTGAATGTATGATTTTTTCGTCTTATTTTCTTATATTTTTCCCAATTTTTCCAAAATATCGGACAATTTTTCAAAATACCTCATTTTCTATCTTTTGTGAAATATCTCCTTTTTCTCAAAAAACCTGGACAATTTTTCCAAATTATCCACCTTTTCCTCAAAACTCCAGGTGATTTTCCATTCTTTCGTTCCTCTGGACTTCGAATTTCCAACTTTTTATTTTATCCTGCCTGCAATTTTCAAAATTCTTGTATTTTTCCAAAGTGTAATTCCAATCTTCCCATCTTTCAGTCCAATGGCATCCAGTCAGCTTGACTCCATTTTTCCTGAGGGTCACATCTCCTACGAGGTGCGATAGAGTCTTACCGAGCATCGAGCTCTCAGCACCGGACCCTTCTTCCCCCAGTGGTACTATATTTGGTTCAAAAACATTTCTCGTATGTTTCCGGACCGCTTGAGCGATTGTGGGTTGGAACTGGCATCTGCAGTGGGAAAGTTGACAATTAATGGCAAGCTGATCCATGCACTAGCAGAGCGGTGGAATCCGCACACTTGCACGTTCTGGTTCCCGTGGGGCGAGATGACCCTGCTGATGGACAAATTTTCAGAAATCATGGGACTGCCTGAGCTAGTCGGTCAACCTGGAGATCCGTTAGAGCAACAGTTTCTGATCAATGTCAAGGGTCTGGACCCTAAAGATGTTGTGGCTCGCATGACAGGGCGCAAGTCTTGGCCATTGATTGAAGAAAATGGAAACGAGTACGTGAGCCTGATCAAGATCTACCGACAGTATGGAGAATTCGCAGAAGTCAGCTCATTGTCCAGAACAGCTCGAGAGAGAATTCGGCATGTGATGGTTCTATGTACTGTGGGACTTGCTTTCTTTCCACACGGACAAAATTATGTGGATGTCAGAATAGTACAGCTTCTGAGAAGATGGGAAAGTCGACATACCAGCCGTCTTTCGATAGCCATGGTCGCGCTTGCTTTTCTATACAGAAGACTGACTCGTTTCACACTTGGAGAGTCCATCTTAGTCGAGGGATGTACTTATGCACTTCAGTCCTAGTTCCTTCAGCATGTGCCGACCAGAGCTAGTTCGTTCAGATATAACGACAAGGAGCTCCTTCCAGTTGCACGGTACCGGTTCTTGATCGATTATCTGCAAGAAGAAGAAGTACTATGGGACTATTTTGATCGAGATTTATCGCCTCCCAGATACACCTATGCATATGGCAAGAGATTCAAGTTGCTTGGTCCATTCTTCTACACTTATTATCATCCAGAGCGGTGTATTCGACAGTTTTCTCAGAGACAGAAGCACATAGAGATGTGGCTGCTATCAGGAGTCATGCCAGAGTTTGACCTTATATCAGCACAGTGGTCCGAAACATACCATTATGCCAGATATGGCTGAGACTCTTTTGTTACTCTTCCACTTTTTCCTGGTCCTTGTGTCTCTGCTAGTTATAAAGAGTGGTGGCAAATTGTCTGTCCACCCCCTCTTTCTCAAGTTTATTATTGATGCAATCATGTTTTCCTTTCAATAAATAAAAATCTTGCAAATTCTTTAATTCTTGGTTTGACGACCTTGCCTAGGTAACAAGGCATAATTTTCAGTTGTTTATTTTCTTTGCAAAGGAATGACAACGCAATTCTCATAATCTCAGCGATGACTTAATCTCTAGTAATGGGATACTCTTTCAATTGTCTACCAAAATTCTCAGTAATTATTTTTCTTCAAATCAAAATCTCTTTCAAAAGCCTAACCATCAATTTTGCCCTGCAGAGAGCATTTGTGACATTCAATGGTTCAGACAAGGTCAGGGAAGAAAATTGCATAAGTTGAAGATATCACATATTCAACAGCCTCGGACGAAGAAATGGGTTCCCCGCGCTCAGGCAAAAATCAAGGACAACAGGTCAAGGATGACATTGAATCCTCAAATGTATGCCATGTTTAAGAAGATGATGATCAAAATGCTGGCAGAGCAAGCTGAAGCCAGTGCAGAGCAGACCCAAGTCAAGTCAAAGGCTAAGGGTCATACAATAAAAAAGCAGGTGAAAATGTCTAAAAAACGTGTCCAACATGTTGATACAACTAATGAAGAGGGATCAACCGAGGATTCAGATGAAGAGTTTAAGACTCATCAGGCATTCCGCAAATCTACTCAGGGGCAGTGGTCAACCCATAGATTTAAAAAGCAGTCTATCAATGACTCTGACCAACTGCAATTCAAAGATGTGGTCAGAATGGTTTGAGACCTGCAGGCCCGCGACAAGGGCAAGAAAGTCTTCACCAGCGAGGACTTCTATGATAGTTTGGACGGGGATGACAATCTGGATAATCTCCCTAGGAAATTCATCAAATTCGATGGTTCTGGCGACCCTAAAGCTCATCTCGCCATGTTCTTTGTTGAATGCTCTAAATTCAAGCGAGACAATCAGGCACTTTTCCTTTGTTTCCCTCGCAGCCTGGAGGGAATAACAGCAAAATGGTATTCAGAACATGTCAACCCTATTGAGCTAGAAGAATTTGATAAAGTGGTGAATATGTTCATTGAGAGATTTTTGTTTAATGTCGAGGCACTTCCCACCCTCAGTCATCTCTGTGGCCTCAAGCAGAGAGAAAATGAAAAGGCTAAAGATTTCATTCATCGTTGGAGATCAGCCTGTAATAAGATGAGGGACCCCATATCAGAGGGGCATGCTCTGTCCCTAATTCTAAGCAATTTCTCATAGCCTCTGAGAGGCCTCATCTCTACTACACCATCAAGGACATTCATTGAACTGACAGAGCGAGCCGAATGGCTCGAGTTGAGCATGAAAAATGGTTTCTACGAAGGCTTCACGTTTACCAAAAACAACAGTCAAACTGAGCAGAAAAAGAAGACTCACTTCACTCATTCTGTCAGAAATAATAATTGGAACCACCGTAAGGGGCAGAACAAAGATTTCTGTTATGGGGCAAGAGGTTCACACAAGAATGATAAAAAAGGCAAGTTAGTCCCTCAATTCAACAAGCCATTGCAACTAAAGCAGGGACCAAAGCCCCGAGAAAAAGTGAAGCATGAAGGGTGGAGTTATGACAGGAAATTCACTCTACTGGACCAATCACTCAAGACCGTGCTTGAGTATATGTTGACCAAGGAGACGGTCAAATTGCCCAGGCTGGTCGATCCTCCTGTTCCCATGGGAAAATTCAAAGATCAATTTTGTAAATTTCACAGAACAATGGGGCATAATATCGAGAACTACTTCTTTCTAAAAAATATCATTCAGGATCTCATCGACAAGAATCTTCTGGTAGAAGGTGCCGAAGATGAAAATATGGATATTCTGAAGAAACCCTTTCCCCATCATTCTACAACGGTCATCTTTGAACAGCTGTTGTCGTCGCAAAATTTTTCCCCGTCTTCCCTTCCTTACGAAAGAGAGAGGGAAATGCTTTCACGATTCAAACTTGACCGGATTTTGGAAATTGTTTTGAAATACTCGCCTCCGTTTTGAAAATTGCGAGAAAATCCATGGGATGGGGCTCGACCGTTCCTGCCGCCTTTAACAGGGGTAATCGAACTAAGGACCAAAATTGTGCTTGACTTAGTGAAATTACCGAAATTGTGTTCTATCCTAAATGCACAGAGAATTCATGCATGTGCTATAAGAATTTTGGAAAATGTAAATTGGAAAATATGATGTATGCTTAGAAAACATTTAGAGTTGAAAAGCATTTCTCAGGAAAAAGATGGAAATCAATCTCTCAGGAAAACTCATACGAAGAAGGTTTGAAATCTCGAGAAAGTTTATAAAGAGTTGGAAAATCTTGAAGAGATGAGAATCTCGAGAAAATCTTGAGAAAGTTTATAAGGACTTGAAAAACTGTGAAGAAATAAGAATCTCAGGAAAATTTGGAGAAAGTTTATAAAGACTTGGAAAATCATAAAGAAATGAGAATCTCAGGAAAAATTTAAGAAAGTTTAGAAAGACTGGGAAAATCATGAAGAAATGAGAATCTCGGGAAAATGGAAGGAATTC
Source organism: Nuphar pumila (assembly GCF_984573655.1). Taxonomy (NCBI): domain Eukaryota; kingdom Viridiplantae; phylum Streptophyta; class Magnoliopsida; order Nymphaeales; family Nymphaeaceae; genus Nuphar; species Nuphar pumila. Next base: position 47,888,786 of record NC_143257.1, on the reverse strand, counting down.
TTGAGAAAAGATGAACATTTGAAAAGGAAAGCACTTGTTGGGAAAAACTCGGACTTTTAGAATTTTCTTAAGAAAAGGATAGAAAATTTATAAGAAAAATTCATTGGAGAAGGAAATTTAGAACTTAGGAGATTGAAATCCTGAGAACTTTGTCTTTGAAATATCTGAAAATCAACTTTTTATTCTTGAGAAAGATGAAAATTCCTTTTGAAAATGGATCTTAAGAAAGTGACTTTTTAAGGAAAATCACGGGAAAACTTTGATTTGGAAATCCAACTTCGAATATCATCATAGTTTCTTGAGAAACCGACTCCATGAAATGAAAATCTTTTGAGAAAATCATGAGAAAAACGAATGATGCAGATGATTTGAATGAATGAATGCACTTTGAAAAACTTTATGAAAAATTTGTTGAAAAAAATGTGGATTAAGCCAAAGTAAATCCTTCACATATTCTGACTGTGGCCATGAATATATTCAGGGTTTATCTGAGTTAACTCACAATATTGTGAAAACATTGGAAATATGAGGTGCACTTTCAAGATAGCCTAAGAGTGTAGGCTCAATGTGACTGGTAGAGAGATGATGGATCTGGGTCTCGTCCATATTCTGACTAGGGCCGTAAATATGGATTCCACCGAGTTCATCAACTCTCTAAGAGTTGGTGCACGTGCCATTCGTGTTCATCCACGGTGAATTTTGAAAAATTGAGATATATGCATCATAGAATCAGGATATAATTGAAATCAAACTATATGAGATGCAACCTAATCTAAGCAGTAAAAGTAAATCTTATTCCAAGGTTTACATTGGATTGTTACAATGCATACATAAAAAAAATAATGAAATGGAGCCAAGGAATCAGCATCTTCTAGATTTTCCTGCAAAATGAGAGTTAGTACAAGATAACCAAGGAAATGGGTATATATATACTATATACAACAAAAATATACATGTAGATATAAAAATACTTGAATTGATGATGAATGATATATGATAATGAAGATATATTTACAAAAGTAAGAGAAAAGAAAAATATATGTAATAACAAATACACATGAAGGGATATATATATATATAAGTATATATATATACATATATATATATATACATATATATATATATATACATATATATATATATATATACATATATACGTATATATATAGGTTGATATACAATGGATATCAATATATATATATACCTATAATGAGAAAATATACATATAAAGGAAAATTCCATATAATGGGTAAAATAAAAAAATACAGGTATATACAGTTTCTGTAGGTGATTTCGCACAGCTGTAGGTTCCAAACTACCAGATAATTTTCAATAAAAATAGGTATGGAGCTTCTCTATATATCAATAATGAAGTATGCAAAAGATGGCATAGAGATCATGAATGGATATAGATATATCCGTTCATGAACATAGCCGATTATCAAGAATGGGTACTCCTGCAGAAAGGGGAATGAACACACATGGATGACACACCCATGAATAGGAATGATGGTGGATATCTACATAGAAAATATCTACATGAATAAGCTATACATGATGTAGATGACTATGCAAAAGCTAATATATGATAATCTACAGAAATTTTAGTCATGAATAAAGACTTTATTCATTTTCCTGTAACCAGCTGAATTATAGTCATTGATGACTTAGGATAACTAAATACAAAATCTGAGATAATAAAATGGGCATCATTCAAATAATGTATACAAGATGTTAGGTAGGCAATGGAATCAACACAAGTGCTTGTAATGAAGGCATGAAGTTACTGTATAAGAAAAATGAATGTAAAACAGGCAGAATAAAACCTTATTTGATATACTGGAGATCAAGATACAACATCCACTGAAATGGCATGAAATTTTATTGAATGACAAACCATCAAAGACAAAAAATGGGCTAAAAGGACTGAAAAATGAAGTAACTAAGAACTTTACTTGAAGACAGCAGGAAGTTCTGTATTTGCAAAAACAAAAAATGACTTGAAAAAGAAAACAAACAGGAAAATGACATGTAAAACAGGAAATTTATTGAATGAAGAAAACAGGAAAGAAAGCAAAACAGGAAAACTGAATGAAGAAACAGGAATTTAATGAACGAATGACAGAAAAATTTTGTAAATGGAATGACTTGAAACGAAAGCACAACAGAAAATAAAAACAAAACTAGAAATGCAGGAAACAAAACAAATATGAAATTCAAGTAATAAAAGACAGGAAAAATATAACATTGAAACAATCATGGAATTCAGGAGATTATGATGAAATGAAAATTTTTCAAAATAACAAAACAGGAAAACATAAAGAATGAAATGAAAATACATACAGCCATACGTTACCTTGTAAGTCCTCTGTTCCAAACGATCTATAGAGGGCAAATAAATGTCGGTTTTCTGCTGATGGGCTAAAAAAAAGAAAAAGAAAAACTGCTGGATGGAGATTCTCTGCAACTGAAGGATTTGAAGGAGATGCAGATGGTGACTGGGCTGAAGTGGAGATGAAAATGGTGTTTCACGATGGACGTCCTGCTGGCTGGACTGAAGGAAGATGGAGCCTGCTGGATCCTTTACGACTGGACTGAGAGAAAGGGGGCAGCTGGTTCTCCTGCTGCTGAAGGATGTGCGGCTGGGCTGTGGGCACGCTGAGATGGCTGGGCAGTGGGCAGCAGAGATGGCTGCAAGCTGAAGAAGTTGAAGACCACATTGGCTGTTGGAGGTGGACAATGATGGGCTTCTGCTGTGTAGCTGCAAGAAATGATGGGCAGCTTGCTGTGATGGACCTCCCTGCGCCTGTGGATGATAGCCTCCCTGTGGTTGGGTTGAAGGCCAGCTCCAGCAGCTGGGCAGCCTCTCCCTTGAAAAGAAGACCCCTGCACCACCGAAAAAAAAAGAAAATTCAATTGCTCTCTCCCTTCATCGATCCATGGCTGAGTCCTTTAAAGACTTTCAGCCCCTTTCTACAAAAACGTATCTTCTTTTAAGAGCACCGTTATGGTTTTTGAAATTCTTTTGAAACCGATATTTGAAAATCAAAAGGGGCACATCTTTTTTTCCAAAATTTTGTTTCATTTACCTAAGTTTTAGGTAAAAATGAAATTTTTTACTTTAGGGAAATTCGGCTGTGCCATTAAGGCTGCCTCTTTTTAAAAAAAAAATTTATTAAAACAAATAAAATAAAAAGGAAATAAATGAGAGGCTTTTATGGAAATGCCACCTAAATCCATTTTTAAAATCCTTTTGAAAATAAAGCTTTATTTTGTTTTTGCAAATCTTTTATTTTCAAGTGGGGTGCCACATGTGTGTGGGCCCACTAACTAAAAAAACTAAATAAATACATTAAGAAATTAAAAAGAAGAATTTGCAAATTGGTATGGACTTCGGGTGGGTCCCGCTTGAGAATAAACAACTTACCTGGGAGTCTGAGTATGATGCTAGTTCAAAGGCGGGTCCCGCTCCATTTTTTTTTTGAAGATACGAGATAAAATATTATTTGTTTTTCAAGAATTTGGAAAAATTGGGTTTTTAGGGAAATAAATATGGATAAATGTAAAAACAAAATTTGTAAAGAGATTTAAAATCTTTTGCAAAAAGTTTTGAGATAAAATCTTTAAAATCAATATCCAAATATCCAGATTGTTTTTCTTGAGAAAATTTTTGTAATTCAAAGTCCTGGGGGTAAAATGGGAAAATTTGGTAATTTTGAATACCCAGGGTTTTTAAAAATCAATTTGAAAAAGTTTAAAATCAAATCTGGATTGACAATTTGAAAAATCAGGAGTTCTGGATCTCAAAATAACATGCTATGCAGTGAAATGATGCAAAGTGTTCACGCAATGCGATGCAAAGACATGTTTCAGCGAAATGTCACTCTGAGCTTAGACTTGGAAATTCTAACTTTTTTGTCCAGAAAGAGGATTTTGAAATTTTGCAATTTGAAGATGTCTTTGAACCTAAATATAGAAATTTTGAGGCTCAAGAATGAAATTTTAGACTTTCTGCAAGGTCTAAACTCAGAAAATGACCATTTTGCCCTTCATTGATTCCGGAGAACTGAAATGTGCCGATTGAGGGCGATGTCAAGATGGTGAATGAAAATTTGGGGTGTTTACAAATGCCCCTCTTTGCTACTAAGCCGGCTTATGGTCGAGCTTAGTGGCAAAGAAAACACACCAAATTTGGGCTATATATATAAAAAATGCCCCAGTTAGAAGGATCTAACTGGGTATGAAGAAGTTAGCCCGAAGAAGATGGTAGATATGAAATGGAGAAATGAAGAGGAGAAACTCACTCTGTGAGAGCGAAGTTCAGGTTTTTGCCCTTAACCTGGATGGGACGGAAAATGCTTTGTATGACACGAAGCTCAGGTTTTAACCCTTGACCTGATTGGGGATTGAAATATCTCATAGAAATAAGACTCAGGTGTGCACCCTTATCCTGATCGGGCGGAAAATGGAATACCTCATCGCAGGAGGCTTAGGTTTGTACCCTTATCCTGATTGGGCGGAAAAAGGAATACCTCATCGCAGGAGGCTCAGGTTTGTACCCTTATCCTGATTGGGCGGAACATGAAATACCTCTTTGAATGAGGCTCAGGTTTGTACCCTTATCCTGATCGGGTGATGGAATCAAGTCCTTAAGAGAGATTTTAAAATTGGTGTAAGGATGTATAAAAAACGGTCATCAAGCTTTCACTTCACGACAGGATAGCTAGAAAATATTGTCAAAATGCTGAGAATTTTGTTGTTGATTCAAAGTATTTGAAAATGATGCACATTGTTGCAAAGATATTCCTTCTTTTCTACCTGAAGTATTACCTCCAAACAAGATTGACTTCGTAGAATCGAGTTTTAAAATCCAAATTGCTTGTAATTGACCTTCTTCAAAGAAGCTATCAATTTCCTTGATATAAACAGAGAAGATAATTTGATATTATGAAAGCAATCGATGAAAGGATATTGATAATAGAATTTCACAAATTTAAAGAAGATTCTTGATAAATGTGGCAGTTTGATATCCTGGGAGCTTCTCTCATGATAATCTTTTTGCACTCTTTTGGCTCTCTTGAGTTTTTTGCTATATTCTCCTTCATTTTAGAGATGTTCTGGCTTTTTCTCTCTTTTTTTTTCCTCTCTTGCTCTCTTTTGGGAAGGGTACGTCACAAACTCCTTCAACTTGGAGATGTTTCAATCCTTCTTTGACGATATTGGCTCTTGGGTTTAGAGATCTTTGGATGATAGTTGAAATTAAATATCTTTTAGGGATTGTCAGGAGGTTCATCGCCTCTGCCTTCATCTCGACAGTGCTTTGGACTTTCCCTGGAAGGATCCATCACAAACTCCGTCATCTTGGAGATGTTTCAAATCTTCTTTGGCCTCGGGGGTCTACTCGCTTAATTAGCCTTCATCTTGACAACAAGTGAGAGATCCCTTTTACGGATATTTAATTGCAGCTTAGGTGATTTTAAGGAGATAGGGCTTGGATGAATTCTCTCTTTTTCTAGCGCTCAGGATATTTCCACTGCCTCATTTTCACAAGAATGGTCTTTAAAATGTACCATTGACTGCGATCAATATCAATCATCTATGGCTTTGCAAAAACATTGAATCTTCTTTTCTGACCATATCGAGGATTTATCCTTCATCCTTTTGGTTGGCCAATAGAAAGAATTGAATCTCTTCTCGCAAAAGCTTCACTCTCTTGGAGGTAATGCTGAAGGTAGACTGAGGTAAAGTTTTGTATAATAAAGTTTTTGAAATCAACAAGTAATTGATTGACAAATTGACAAAATTTTCTTGAAATCTTTGGTAAAAGTGAGCATTTGAGTCCGGTTCAACACATCCGTGACGAAAATTATCCTCTCCTTTCCCCAAAGGAGGCGATTATCAGTTTACTGAGAACAATATCAGTTCAATTGAGAACGATCATCGGTTCATTGAGAACAATATCGGTTCAATTAAGAACGACCATCGGTTCACTGGGAACAATATCAATTCAATTAAGAATGACCATCGCTGGGAATAATATCAGTTCAATGAAGAACGACCATCGGTTCATTTGGAACACTATCAGTTCAATGAAGAACGACTATCAGTTCGCTTGGAACACTATCAGTTCAATGAAGAACGACTATCAGTTCAATGAAGAACGACTATCAGTTCGCTTGGAACACTATCAGTTCAATGAAGAACGACTATCAGTTTACTTAGAACACTATCAGTTCGATGAAGAACGACTATCAGTTTGCTTGGAACACTATCAGTTCAATGAAGAACGACTATCAGTTCGCTTGGAACACTATCAGTTCAATGACGAACGACTATCAGTTCGCTTGGAACACTATCAGTTCAATGAAGAACGACTATCAGTTCGATGAAGAACGACTATCAATTCGCTTGTAACACTATCAGTTCGATGAAGAACGACTATCCGTTCACTTGGAACACTATCAGTTCGATGAAGAACAACTATCAGTTCGCTTGGAACACTATCAGTTCAATGAAGAACGAGGATCATTATAGAGAGTTGGATTACTTTTATGAACGGTTTCAGGATTATCCCCTTATCCTGAATGGGGAATGGAAATTGGATGACTTGGCGGTCAAAATTGAGAATTTTGGTAATTAGAAATTGGATGACCCGGAGGTCGAAATTGAAGAATTATGGAAAATGATTTAGGTTTTATCCCTTAACCTGAAGGGGAAGATAATGGATGCAGAATTAATGTAACATGAAACGCAAATGCACATGAAATGTAAATGAATGCAAAATTAATGCAAGTGAGTGCATATATATGCAAAATGAGAGATTGGTTTATCCTGCCTGCATACAGGATGTTTTGAGGTAAAGAGAAATTTTCAAAAAAAATGCCCCAGTGTAACTGGGAAGGAAAATTTTGAATAAAAAAAGGATAATTGACAAGCTTCTTGACTGATAGACGTCCTCAAGATCATTTCTCGCAAGATAGACATTTTGAAAAGGAAGAAGAAGCAAATAAGATGACGCCAAGCTATTGAAAAATTCGATGACTTTATTGATGCTTTAAAATCAAGGAAAGAAAAATGGGAATACATTATTCTTTTGAAAAAGCAAAATGGGAAATTGTTGGCATTGTCATCTTCTGGAATGATTGTGAAAAAAAAACAGTCTTTGTCATGATGACTAGTCCTCCTTTTCATCTTCAACGAGGAGCTTCTTGTCAATGCAGTCTTGAACAATGTTCTTAAGGACGAAGCAGTTTTCTGTATCTTGCCCTACTGCTCAATGAAACTTGCAAAACTGTTCTTTCAATCTGCCCATAATTGTTGGAGGATCAGAGGCTTTAGACAACCGAACAATGTCTTTCGCAAGCATATACTCGAGTATACTCTCGAGTGTCTGATCCAGAGGGGTGAATTCTCGATCAGTTCTCCAGTCCTTGCGCTTTGATTTTTCCTGATCTTTCTTTTGATGCTGAGGGCTGGATTGGAGAGGTTTATCACTGTTGATGTCCTTCCCTTTTTGCCTTTTGATTCTCTCCAAACTGTTGCCATGATCATTCTTGTTGCCTTTGCTATTATTGAAAGATTTGGCCGTAAAAGTGAAGTGAGCCTTCTTTTTGGCATCTTGACTGTTTCTTGCAATGGTAATGCCTTCATAGACACCGTTCTCCACTCCCATTTCGATCCATTCAGCTCGTTCAATGAGTTCAACAAAAGACTTTGATGGTGAGGTAGAAATTAATCCTCTCAGAGGTTGCGGAAAATTGTTGAGGATTAGTGATAAAGCATGCGTTTCTGATATAGGATCCCTCATTTTGTTGCAGGTCTCTCTCCATCTGCGAATGAAGTCCCTTGCTTTTTCACTATCTCCCTGCTTCAGATTACAGAGGTGATTTAACGTTGGTAGCGCTTCAGTATTGAACAGAAATCGCTCGATGAATAGATTGACCACCTTATCGAATTCTCGCAGCTCGATTGGATTGATATGCTGGGAGTACAACTTGGCGGCAGTGCCTTCTAAGCTATCAGGAAAACAGAGAAATAGGGCTCTATTGTCTCTCTTGAATTTGAAGCATTCGGCGAAGAACATGGCGAGGTGGGCTTTGGGATCACCAGAACCATCGAATTTAATGAACTTGCGGGGCAAATTCTCCAGATCTTCGTCTCCTTCTAATTCATCATAAAATCCTCGCTAGTGAAGACTTTCTTGCCCTTGTCGCGAGCTTGCAGGTCTTTAACAACTTTGGCCATTTCTTTGAACTGTGACTGCAGGGGCTCTTCTGCAACTTGATTCTTTGATTTGCGACTCCTCCTTTGTTCTCGGCTCTGTTTCTGAAATGCCGGAGGCACCTCATATTCTTCATCGGTGTCTTCTTCTGATTCTGATTCATCTGAAATTTCCTCGGACTGAACTTGCTTCTTGGAAGTCTTCTTATCCTTGTGCCCATGGAACTTCTCTCTGAATGGGTTCTTCTCTGCACTGGTCCCAGCCTGTTCACTTATCATTTTGGTCATCATTTTCTGGAACATGGCATACATCTGTGGGTCTATGCCATCCTCCCCTTGCTGCTGCTCTTGACTCCTCTCGGATCGCGGGGAGCCCATCTCTTCTTCTGAGGCTGAGGAGTATTGTGGTGATGTGGTTCTTTTTCCTGACCTTGTTCGAACCATCAAATGTTGTGGATGCTCTCTGCAGGATGAAGTCTTGATTAGACTCTGAGGAAATTTTGGATTGGAAAAAAAATGATTATTGATGATGTGGTAGATAATTGGAAGAATATCCCATTACTAGGGATGGAGTCGCCGCTGAAATCACGACAATTGTGTTGTCATTCTTTGTAAGAGAAATAACAACGGAAAAGTGCCTTGTTACCTAGGCGAGGTCATCAACCACGAGGAAAAATATCATTTTAAAGGAAAGAGAAATCTCTTGGAAAACAATCCGCAAACGGATTTAGAATAAGGAGAAGGCAAGTGGGTAAACAATTTCCACCGCAATAATCAAGGTATGCACGAGAAAAATACGATGAAGAATTTTGCAAATAGACAAAAGAATTGAAAATCCAATGAGAGAAAACATATGATTTTGGAAAATTGTAGGCAGGATAAAATGCAGTTGGAAATTCGAGATCCAGTAGAACGAAAGAATGAAAAATCACCTGGAGTTTTGGAAGAAATTGGATATTTGGGAAAATCTTCCAGGGTTTGAGAAAATAAAGGGAAAAGATGAGAAATATGGATATTTGAAAATATTTTGGGAAAATGTAGGAAATAGAGGTAATATACAAACAATCACATCCTGCACAAACATTCATGCACATACAACACTCCCTAAAAGGCTGACTCTAGATGCATTATTTTGAAAACAGCTGTAGGACCCTAATCCTAACTCTAAGTTCAGATCATCTTTGTCCAATCCAGTTATGCCGATATACCTGAACTGAAATTCGAGGTACGTGGCATATAATTTTAACTCCGGTTCTAAGGTAAGGTTTTCCAACATCCTTGAACGCCTACCGATATACTTCGGACTGTGGCCCGCGGTACGTGGTAGGGGGGTGTTAACCCAAATAGGTGGCCCAGTTGTGAGGCTCTGTCCCGAACTAGGGTTCTGGAAGAGAGCCCAGCAACGTGAAGACCAGGCAATAATAGGTAAGGGAGGTTTGAAAAAAAATGATCACATGCAAGAAATAGAGGGCTCTAAGTCTTAGAGAGATAGACTTTTGAAAATCTTTGAAGAAGCATACATTGTTTTCATTCAGATCCTAAATTGAGGAGAGTTGTATTTAGACCTAAGTCTATGTGAACATGAAAATTTCTCCTCAATCTGGTCCTACCAAACCATGCCTAGTCTATATGCAGTCAATGTCAGCTAGGTCAGAATCTAGGCTCCTAGGTTTGCATGATATCAGAAAGTAAAAGAGCTGACATTTTGTGAACATAATTTCAATAATTGAACTAAGTCAAGCACTACTTTTGGTCAGACAAGGACAGGTCCCATCACGGTCGCCAAACCTGTTGTCGTCGCAAAATTTTTCCCCGTCTTCCCTTCCTTGTGGAAGAGAGAGGGAAATGCTTTCGCGATTCAAACTTGACCGGATTTTGGAAATTGTTTTGAAATACTCGCCTCCGTTTTGAAAATTATGGGAAAATCCATGGGATGGGGCTCGACCTGTCGGTACGAGGTTCGACCGTTCCTGCCGCCTTTAACAGGGGTAATCGAACCAAGGACCAAAATTGTACTTGACAAAGTGAAATTACCGAAATCGTGTTCTATCCTAAATGCACAGAGAATTCATGCATGTGCTATGAGAATTTTGGAAAATGTAAATTGGAAAATATGATGTATCCTTAGAAAACATTTAGAGTTGAAAAGCATTTCTCAGGAAAAAGATGGAAATCAATCTCTCAGGAAAACTCATACGAAGAAGGTTTGAAATCTCGAGAAAGTTTATAAAGAGATGGAAAATCTTGAAAAGATGAGAATCTCGAGAAAATCTTGAGAAAGTTTATGAGGACTTGGAAAACTGTAAAGAAATAAGAATCTTAGGAAAATTTGGAGAAAGTTTATAAAGACTTGGAAAATCATGAAGAAATGAGAATCTCAGGAAAATTTTAAGAAAGTTTAGAAAGACTGGGAAAATCATGAAGAAATGAGAATCTCGGGAAAATGGAAGGAATTCTTGAGAAAAGATGAACATTTGAAAAGGAAAGCACTTGTTGGGAAAAACTCAGACTTTTAGAATTTTCTTAAGAAAAGGATAGAAAATTTATAAGAAAAATTCATTGGAGAAGGAAATTTAGAACTTAGGAGATTGAAATCCTGAGAACTTTGTCTTTGAAATATCTGAAAATCAGCTTTTTATTCTTGAGAAAGATGAAAATTCCTTTTAAAAATGGATCTTAAGAAAATGACTTTTTAAGGAAAATCACGGGAAAACTTTGATTTGGAAATCCAACTTCGAATATCATCATAGTTTCTTGAGAAACCGACTCCATGAAATGAAAATCTTTTGAAAAAATCATGAGAAAAACGAATGATGCAGATGATTTGAATGAATGAATGCACTTTGAAAAACTTTATGAAAAAATTGTTGAAAAAAATGTGGATTAAGCCAAAGTAAATCCTTCACATATTCTGACTGTGGCCATGAATATATTCAGGGTTTATCTGAGTTAACTCACAATATTGTGAAAACATTGGAAATATGAGGTGCACTTTCAAGATAGCCTAAGAGTGTAGATTCAATGTGACTGGTAGAGAGATGATGGATCTGGGTCTCGTCCATATTCCGACTAGGGCCGTAAATATGGATTCCACTGAGTTCATCAACTCTCTAAGAGTTGGTGCACGTGCCATTCGTGTTCATCCACGGTGAATTTTGAAAAATTGAGATATATGCATCATAGAATCAGGATATTACTGAAATCAAACTATATGAGATGCGGCCTAATCTAAGCAGTAAAAGTAAATCTTATTCCAAGGTTTACATTGGATTGTTACATTGCATACATAAAAAAAATAATGAAATGGAGCCAAGGAATCAACATCTTCTAGATTTTTCTGCAAAATGAGAGTTAGTACAAGATAACCAAGGAAATGGGTATATATATACTATATACTACAAAAATATACATGTAGATATAAAAATACTTGAATTGATGATGAATGATATATGATAATGAAGATATATTTACAAAAGTAAGAGAAAAGAAAAATATATGTAATAACAAATACACATGAAGGGATATATATATATATATAAGTATATATATATATATATATATACATATATATATATATATACATATATATATACATATATACGTATATATATATATGTAGATATACAATGGATATCGATATATATATATACCTATAATGAGAAAATATACATATAAAGGAAAATTCCATATAATGGGTAAAATAAAAAAATACAGGTATATACAGTTTCTGTAGGTGAGTTCGCACAGCTGTAGTTTCCAAACTACCAGATAATTTTCAATAAAAATAGGTATGGAGCTTCTCTATATATCAATAATGAAGTATGCAAAAGATGGCATAGAGATAATGAACGGATATGGATATATCCGTTCATGAACATAGCCAATTATCAAGAATGGGTACTCCTGCAGAAAGGGGAATGAACACACATGGATGACACACCCATGAATAGGAATGATGGTGGATATCTACATAGAAAATATCTACATGAATAAGCTATACATGATGTAGATGACTATGCAAAAGCTAATATATGATAATCTACAGAAATTTTAGGCTGAAAGTATGTGGCTGAAAGTCATGAATAAAGACTTTATTCATTTTCCTGTAACCAGCTGAATTATAGTCATTGATGACTTAGGATAACTAAATACAAAATCTGAGATAATAAGATGGGCATCATACAAATAATGTATAGAAGATGTTAGGTAGGCAATGGAATCAACACAAGTGCTTGTAATGAAGGCATGAAGTTACTGTATAAGAAAAATGAATGTAAAACAGGGAGAATAAAACCTTATTTGATATACTGGAGATCAAGATACAACATCCACTGAAATGGCATGAAATTTTATTGAATGACAAACCATCAAAGACAAGAAATGGGCTAAAAGGACTGAAAAATGAAGTAACTAAGAACTTTACTTGAAGACAGCAGGAAGTTCTATATTTGCAAAAACAGAAAATGACTTGAAAAAGAAAACAAACAAGAAAATGACATGTAAAACAGGAAATTTATTGAATGAAGAAAACAGGAAAGAAAGCAAAACAGGAAAACTGAATGAAGAAACAGGAATTTAATGAACGAATGACAAAAAAATTTTGTAAATGGAATGACTTCAAACGAAAGCACAACAGGAAATAAAAACAAAACTAGAAATGCAGGAAACAAAACAAATATGAAATTCAAGTAATAAAAGACAGGAAAAATATAACATTGAAACAATCATGGAATTCAAGAGATTATGATCAAATGAAAATTTTTCAAAATAACAAAACAGGAAAACATAAAGAATGAAATGAAAATACATACAGCCATACGTTACCTTGTAAGTCCTCTGTTCCAAACGATCTGTAGAGGGCAAATAAATGTCGGTTTTCTGCTGATGGGCAAAAAAAAGAAAAAGAAAAAAGAAAAACTGTTGGATGGAGATTCTCTGCAACTGGAGGATTTGAAGGAGATGCAGATGGTGACTGGGCTGAAGTGGAGATGAAAATGGTGTTTCACGATGGACCTCCTGTTGGCTGGACTGAAGGAAGATGGAGCCTGCTGGATCCTTTACGGCTGGACTGAGAGAAAGGGGGCAGCTGGTTCTCCTGCGGCTGAAGGATGTGCGGCTGGGCTGTGGGCACGCTGAGATGGCTGGGCGGTGCGCAGCAGAGATGGCTGCAAGCTGAAGAAGTTGAAGACCACGTTGGCTGTTGGAGGTGGACAATGATGGGCTCCTGCTGTGTAGCTGCAAGAAATGATGGGCAGCTTGCTGTGATGGACCTCCCTGCGCCTGTGGATGATAGCCTCCCTGTGGTTGGGTTGAAGGCCAGCTCCAGCAGCTGGGCAGCCTCTTCCTTGAGAAGAAGACCCCTGCACCACCGAAAAAAGAAGAAAATTCAATTGCTCTCTCCCTTCATCGATCCATGGCTGGGTCCTTTAAAGACCTTCAGCCCCTTTCTATAAAAACGTATCTTCTTTTAAGAGCACCGTTATGGTTTTTGAAATTCTTTTGAAACCGATATTTGAAAATCAAAAGGGGTGCATCTTTTTTTCCAAAATTTTGTTTCATTTACCTAAGTTTTAGGTAAAAATGAAATTTTTTACTTTAGGGAAATTCGGCTGTGCCATTATGGCTGCCTCTTTCTAAAAAATTTTTTTTTATTAAAACAAATAAAATAAAAAGGAAATAAATGAGAGGCTTTTATGGAAATGCCACCTCAATCCACTTTTAAAATCCTTTTGAAAATAAAGCTTTATTTTGTTTTTGCAAATCTTTTATTTTCAAGTGGGGTGCCACATGTGTGTGGGCCCACTAACTAAAAAAACTAAATAAATACATTAAGAAATTAAAAAGAAGAATTTGCAAATTGGTATGGACTTCGGGTGGGTCCCGCTTGAGAATAAACAACTTACCTGGGAGTCTGAGTATGATGCTAGTTCAAAGGCGGGTCCCGCTCCATTTTTTTTTTTGAAGATACGAGATAAAATATTATTTGTTTTTCAAGAATTTGGAAAAATTGGGTTTTTAGGGAAAAAATATGGATAAATGTAAAAACAAAATTTGTAAAGAGATTTAAAATCTTTTGCAAAAAGTTTTGAGATAAAATATTTAAAATCAATATCCAAATATCCAGATTGGTTTTCTTGAGAAAATTTTTGTAATTCAAAGTCCTGGGGGTAAAATGGGAAAATTTGGTAATTTTGAATACCCAGGGTTTTTAAAAATCAATTTAAAAAAGTTTAAAATCAAATTTGGATTGACAATTTGAAAAATCAGGAGTTCTGGATCTCAAAATGACATGCTATGCAGTGAAATGATGCAAAGTGTTCATGCAATGCGATGCAAAGACATGTTTCAGTGAAATGTCACTCTCAGCTTAGACTTGGAAATTCTAACTTTTTTGTCCAGAAAGAGGATTTTGAAATTTTGCAATTTGAAGATGTCTCTGAACCTAAATATAGAAATTTTGAGGCTCAAGAATGAAATTTTAGACTTTTTGCAAGGTTTAAACTCAGAAAATGACCATTTTGCCCTTCATTGATTCCGAAGAACTGAAATGTGCCGATTGAGGGCGATGTCTAGAAGTGAGTGAAAATTTGGGGTGTTTACAACAGCCTTTTCAACCGCAGGAGCATATCAGGCCATGCTCTAAAAAAGACATGCAAGATCAGCATCAGGTCCTTGTACTGCAGCAGGCTCAGTCCAAAGCTCAGAAGATGGATCTTATCTCAGCCTTCAGAAAAATGAAAATATCTACCAAGCCCGCTAGGGTATCTCTTGAGGTGGCTAAAAGAATGCCATGGCTCCCCAAGCACTTTATTAAGCCCGCCATGGAGAAAAGTGAGACATCTGCACCAAAGCCGATAACTGTATTATCCAATGTCTCAATCTTGGATTTGGCCCAAGCTTCCGCCATGCACCAGCAAGTGGTTGATGATCTATTGCAGAAAATCAAAGTGAAATCGAGCATAACTCCTGAAGATATGGCCCAGATAGTCAATCAGGCCATGACGAATGCTCCAATTACTTTTTTGGATGAAGATCTTTCGAAGCCGCATGTATTCCATAACAACGCTTTGTATATTGTGATTCAAGCCAGAGGAATGATGGTTCCTCACGTGCTGATAGATGAAGGCAGCAACCTCAACATATGCCCGGAAATGACAGCCAAAGCTTTGAACATTAAAGAAGAGGAATACATTTCGGACCCAATCACCATCTACGGGTTCGATAATCATGGCCAAACAGCGAAAGGAAAAATCTTTCTAAAATTTTTTATTGACTATTCAGTCCACTCTGTTCTCTTTCATGTGGTCAATGTGCCGCCAACATATAATCTGTTGTTAGGACGACCATGGATTCACAATACGAACGCGGTGCCATCTACTCTGCATTAGTGTGTCAAGTGGTCAAAAGGTGGAATGATCACAACAGTTGATCATGCATATAATTTAGGGTTTATTAACATTAAAATATGCATGATTTTATAAAATAATGTTTCAAAAACCCAATTTTATGATAGTTTTTGAGTAAATGGTTAAAATGATTTAAAAATAGAAAATGCAGGAAAAATAGTTTTATTTTACATTTTTATGCCTATTTTAGTTTTTGTAGTTTGGTTAAAAACAAAAAATGGAGAAAAATAGTTTTATATTCATTTTAAGTGTTTGTTTTTTTTAGAAAAGAAAAAAATATATAGTTAGATTAGTTTTTGAGTTTCTTTATAAATAAATAGTTTTGTTTTTGAAAATTTTCATAATAAACCGATTAATAGGTTTTCTTTACTTTAAAAAAATGAAAAATATAATAAAAACAAATCATTACATGGTTTGTAATTTTTGGAAAATTGAAAAAGAAAAAATTGAAAAAAAATATATATAATAAAACCAATTTGAAACGGTTGGTATTTCTAAAAAGAAAACTAAAAACAAATAAACAAACCGGCTTGAACCGGTTTGCATTTGTTTCAAACCGGTTCCAGCCGGTTTGTTGTGTTTAAAAACCCCAAAAACAAAGAAAACCAGGCGCCTCTTCCATATGCCTGAAGCCCTTTTTTCCCCTCTTTCCCTCTCTTTCCCTCTTTTCTCACAATACTCCATTAATATCGGCATCCCTTCTTCCCTACCTTCCCCTTCTCCCTCTTTCTCTGTCTACACTCCAGCCGGTAGCAATGGAGGACTCTTCAGTCCGGTGAATGGCGCACGGTGGAGGCCGCCGCCAACTTCTCTTCCAATTCCTTTCTGGTTCACGGTGAGTTCTCTCCTTCTGATCTTCATCTCCTCTTCTTCTTCAGTTTTCTTCTTCATCCTCTCTGATTCATCTACTTCTTCTTCTTCTTCCGATCTCCAGTTCTTCTTCTTCTTCTTCTTCTTCTTCTTCTTCTTTATTTCTTCTTCATCCGATTTTTTTCCTCTTCTTTTTCATATCTTCTTCTTCTTTCAAATCTTCTTCTTCTTCTTCTTCTCCTTCAAATCTTCTTGTTCTTCATCCGATTTCTTCTTCCGATCTGTTTTTATTTTTTTTTAACTTCTTCTTCTTCCATTAATTCCATTTTTTTTGTTTTTCTTCTTAAGTTATAATTCGTGTTATTGCTATTTCTGTAAAACTAAATTGAAAATAAAAAGAGAAATTAGAAAAAAACGAGAAAATAAAAATAAAAATAGTAGATTATATTCTGCATATTCTGTTTGTTTTCTATTTTTAGGATAACTTCATTTTAGAATTAGCTTCCCTGTTACGTTTGATTCTGATTTTTCATTTCCGATTACAGGTTTTGATTTCATTTTACTGATTTCTTTATGTGATTTTTGTGCATTGAACTTCCTGTTTCTGTTTTGATATTTTGATTTCCCTGTTTGGTATGCATTGATTCCTTGTTCAATTTAGTTGATTTTCTGTCATTTTTCTTAATATCATATTTGATTTCTTTCTTTCGTTTTATTTTTGTTGCTGTTTTGTGTCTATTTGATGTCTACGGTTAATTTCCTGCATGCAGTTGTTTTGGATTGATTTTCCTCTGCGTTTTCATTTTCACATGTCAGTTTATTACTTGCATTTTCAATTTGTTTTTTTATTATTATTTCAGTTCATTTCGGTGTATCATTAGTATGAATCTGATTGCATTAGTTGTTTTAGTTTCGGTAAGTTCATAGTTTGTTTGTTTTTTTTTATTGCAGGTTGATAATTCCAAAATTTATGTTTGTGTTGTTATTTTACTGAATATTACTTTTCATTTTGCTAAATTTCCTTTACATTCCAATTTCCTATTTTTTTTTTTTAGTTTATATGTCATTTCCATGCTTTTAATTCTTCTTTATTTTCCTGTTTTTAGTTAAGTAATCTGTTAGTTAATTAGTAACTAGTGAATTAGATTTAATTAGAATTCATTTTTATTTGAAATTGTCATTTAGAATTCTTGCCTAATTTCTTTTGTATGTTTAACATTTAGTCAGTTTAGTATAATTTTCTATTTCTATCTCTGGTACTGCTCGTGTTCATTTGAATTATGCAGGATAGCACAGACTGGAGCGGAAGCGATTACGTGACATGAAGTACGAAGAATAAAGCTTCTTTTTGCTTTTATTTTTAGAATTAGGAATTTTAATTGGGTTTGTAAATATTGCACTTTACGCCCTCTGCGAAGGGTATTCATTTGTTGTAATAGTTAGTTGTTTTTACTTTTCTTGAATATTTTACATTTCAAATAATTCGGCAATAAAGAATAGTTTAGACTTGTTTGTTTGAATACAACATATTCCCGTTCCCTGAGTTCGACCCGGTCTCATCCACTAGTGAGAACCGCTTTTTATTATTTGATGTCTGGTTTTCACATGTTTTATATTTAAAAATCTTTTCAAAATTACAATGATTTAAAAGAAGACATCAAATTTTTTGCGCCGTTGCCGGGGAACGGCGTAATATTAGTATTCACTTTATTGCCTAGTGTTTGTGTTGCATTTAGGTTTAGAACCACGTATGTGCATATCTTAGAGACGAGCTTACTTTTCTGCACAGCCCACCTATTAGGATTCCCTTAGAGGTGACTGTGTACGATTGGTACCGTACACATAGATTTTATATTTCTTATGCATAATCTCTTTTATGTGTAACTGCGTGGTGTTTGTTTAGTTTTGTGTTGTTTTTAGTTCACTCGCTTTGTGGTTTGCGTGGTTTGGCCGCTTAGTGCGTTAGTTAGGTAGAAAACCCAAAGTTAGGACGTGTGCTACACCGGTCTACTCTAAGGTGTACGCAATGGCTGACGATCATCAATTGATCCGTCCTTTGAGGGAGTACTTCATGCCAAATACGTATACTCCAGCCTCCTGCATCACGAGACCTGATGTAGGAGCGAGCCATTTTGAGATTAAGGCCAGTGTGATTCAAATGTTACCTTCGTTTTATGGCCTTAGCAATGAAGACCCATATCGTCATCTCGACGAATTCCTTGAGATTTGCTCGACTGTGCGAATCAATAATTTTGGAGAAGTTGCTATGAGGTTAACTTTGTTTCCGTTCTCTCTCAAAGATAAAGCCAAGCACTGGTTAAAATCTCTTGAGACGGTTCGTATTACTACTTGGGAAGGATTGCAAAAAGAATTTTTAAAAAAATATTTCCCAATTGGTAAGACGAACCAGTTTCGTAAAGCTATAACCAGTTTTTCTCAAATTGAGGGAGAACAATTTCACGAGTCTTGGGAGAGATTGAAAGATCTTCTCCGCAAGTGTCCCCATCACCAGGTGCCTCATTGGCAGTTGGTGCAGTATTTTTATGACGGGCTTACTGAGAAGCATCGTCAAATGGTTGATTCATCTTGTGGGAACACTTTTATGCTCAAGAGTGAGGACGAGGCGTGGTCTCTATTCGAGACCTTGAGTGAAAACACGATGCATCATAACTTGTCTTCACGGCTCGACAGGACTACATCTCTGTCTAGTGGTCCTAAGAAGGTTGGGATTTCCGAAGTTGGGTCCGAATTAGAATTGCGTACCAAGGTTGACCAATTGACTAGGAAGTTAGATCAATTTCCAGCCAATTCTTCGAGAAGTCCAGTAGAAAGAGTGTGCGAGCTATGTGCTAGCCCTGCACACTATGTTTCAGATTGTCCGGCAGCACCATTATATCCTGAATTCGTTCAGGAGCAGGTGAATGCTGCCCAAGGTTTCGCTAAACCCATACCCGATTCATTTACATCCTCATATAACCCAGGTTGGCGAAATCAGTATATTTCCCCATCCCATCAGCCCTCCCAGACACAGTATAGACCCAATAACCCTTCACAAGGTTACTCGCATCCTATATTTCCACAGGTTCATTCCCAGTACTGTCTACCTTCACCTCAGGAGCCCATTCCAAGTTCATCATTTCAAGAGAAGATGTTAGAAGCTTTTTCTGATATCAAGGCCACTCTTTGTTCCCATACGCAGTCAATAGCCAAGCTAGAGACTCAAATGGGACAGTTAGCTCAGACATTGAGTAGACAAAGTCAGGGGAACCTTCATAGTCAGTCTGTTGTCCCTAAGGGAGAGAATTCCATGTCATTTGACTTGCAACCTACTTCACATCATGAGCAAGTCAAATCTATTACATCCCTTCAGTATGGGAAGACGTGTCACTCCACTCAGGAATCGACTCATGAACCTCATATCATTTCTACTGACGAGTCTATCTCTATACCTCAACAGAAGGGGCTTTACTCACAGCATACATTTTCATCATATAAAGCCCCATTTTCTCAGCCTTTAGGATCACCAATCGTTTTGAGTAAGCAAGAGGTGCAGATGCAGAAGGTGCTTGACCAAGTCAAGCCTGATCATATTCACCACTTGTCTGAAGTAGCATTCATTGATACTCGGTCGGTCCTAGACTCTCGATTCTTGACCAGTCTCTCAGATGAGACTAATCTCTGCTCTTCACGTCGAGAGAGTTATGATCCTACAGTTAGAGGTAGACGGGATGGAAACACAGTGCGTAGTGTCACAGATGACACTCTTTTCTTCATAGAGCCCGGTTGAGTCTGACTTCACGTCCATTGATCTCATGGACGATGAAGGATTTTTTCCAGGGATCCGTCTGGCTGGGGACGTGAAACTTAGCGCTTTATGGGAGGCAACCCATATCTTGTATATTATTAGATTTGCTTAGAATTTATAGATTTTATTTTGTTTTTACTTTTTCATGAGTTTTTCATGTTCTTTTTGTTTCTTTCATGAGTTTTGTGTTTTGTCATGTATACATTGCATTTATTACATTCATAGAACGTATATTTTTCATGTCAGGTTATTCTACTCTTTTCCCTCAATTTATTTCTCTCATGTGCATTCACTTAGTTTCATTCAAGCATGGGGGAGTGCCACTGGGACAGTGTCATTCAAGCATGGGGGAGGGTGTAGAGTGCACACCTTGATATTTTTGTTTACGTTCTTGCACATGTTTACACATCTCTCTTGAAAAGTAGATTTTTAAAGAAAGAGTTTGAACTTATATGAATGTTATTTTAAATCTGATGTTTTTAGAGGATTTTTATGCCCCACGAAAAATTTTTCTGACATAGATCTAAAAATTATGGTTGTTTATGCGGATTTCGAGAAAATGATGATAGATACATGTTAGAATTTATTTTGAATCATAAATATGAATATGCACAGTGCTATTTTTGAAAAACTAAGCAAATGAACAAAAGTGTAAACAAATGAGCTCAAAAGAAAAAATATAGCATGTGTTAGGTTGTTTGGATAATTCCACAATCCTTAGTAGATGGAACTTAGATGTAAGTTGAAACTTTTAATTCCATTTTCGAAAAGGAGAGTGGAAAACTTTGTGATCCTAAGTAACTGAGAACAGATACAAGTTGAAATATTTGACTCTCAAGTTATAAAGGTGAATGAAGGAAGTCACTTTTATGTCTTAGTTGATATCTTTTGGTATGTATTGAAAAAGTACAGAAGATATTGACATTGCACAAGGCATAAAAGCAGACCACACACAAGCTATATGAGAAAAATAAGTGCGCATAAAGAAAAAGCGGGAAAAGAAAAAAAGAAGATAAAAGAGCTTAAAAAGAAAGAAAAGTTCAATGCTTAGAAGTGTAATTGAGAAAACCTGTGCAGAAAACATATGAGTGAGGATAAGTAAATAATAATATGTTTTTTTGGATTTTCTAAGAATAAAACATAAATAATTGTGATATTTAGAAAAGTGAAAGAAATTCTTTTCTGTGGTGGTATATAAAAAAAACTCTAATTATATTTTGATTTTGAAATAATAGGAAATATTTGTGAAAACAAAGTCTTTAATTACCTACTGCTTATGAGGATGTGTAATATTATGCATACATGACAGAGATGTTTGTGGGTAGCATCACTGCAAACCCTCACGAGATCTTACTCGTCCACTGGGGTAACCCAGGGGTTGAAAGGGCTTGTTGCATAAGCTAAATGCAACCGTGATTCCTACGAAAGTGAGTTAGGTGATAGTTTGATTTCTTGCATTTTTCTAGTTTGCTCGAGGACTAGCAAAACATAAGCATGGGGGTATTTGATCATGCATATAATTCAGGGTTTATTAACATTAAAATATGCATGATTTTATAAAATAATGTTTCAAAAACCCAATTTTATGATAGTTTTTGAGTAAATGGTTAAAATGATTTAAAAATAGAAAATGCAGGAAAAATAGTTTTATTTTGCATTTTTATGCCTATTTTAGTTTTTGTAGTTTGGTTAAAAATAAAAAATGGAGAAAAATAGTTTTATATTCATTTTAAGTGTTTGTTTTTTTTAGAAAAGAAAAAAATATATAGTTAGATTAGTTTTTGAGTTTCTTTATAAATAAATAGTTTTGTTTTTGAAAATTTTCATATTAAACCGATTAATAGGTTTTCTTTACTTTTAAAAAATGAAAAATATAATAAAAACAAATCATTACATGGTTTGTAATTTTTGGAAAATTGAAAAAGAAAAAATTGAAAAAAAATATATAATAAAACCAATTTGAAACAGTTGGTATTTCTAAAAAGAAAACTAAAAACAAATAAACAAAAATAGTAGATTATATTCTGCATATTCTGTTTGTTTTTTATTTTTAGGATAACTTCATTTTAGAATTAGCTTCCCTGTTACGTTTGATTTTGATTTTTCATTTCCGATTACAGGTTTTGATTTCATTTTACTGATTTCTTTATGTGATTTTTGTGCATTGAACTTCCTGTTTCTGTTTTGATATTTTGATTTCCCTGTTTGGTATGCATTGATTCCTTGTTCAATTTAGTTGATTTTCTGTCATTTTTCTTAATATCATATTTGATTTCTTTCTTTCGTTTTATTTTTGTTGCTGTTTTGTGTCTATTTGATGTCTACGGTTAATTTCCTACATGCAGTTGTTTTGGATTGATTTTCCTCTGCGTTTTCATTTTCACATGTCAGTTTATTACTTGCATTTTCAATTTGTTTTTTTTATTATTTCAGTTCATTTCGGTGTATCATTAGTATGAATCTGATTGCATTAGTTCTTTTAGTTTCGGTAAGTTCATAGTTTGTTTGTTTTTTTTTATTGCAGGTTGATAATTCCAAAATTTATGTTTGTGTTGTTATTTTACTGAATATTACTTTTCATTTTGCTAAATTTCCTTTACATTCCAATTTCCTGTTTTTTTTTTTAGTTTATATGTCATTTCCATGCTTTTAATTCTTCTTTATTTTCCTGTTTTTAGTTAAGTAATTTGTTAGTTAATTAGTAACTAGTGAATTAGATTTAATTAGAATTCATTTTTATTTGAAATTGTCATTTAGAATTCTTGCCTAATTTCTTTTGTATGTTTAACATTTAGTCAGTTTAGTATAATTTTCTATTTCTATCTCTGGTACTGCTCGTGTTCATTTGAATTGTGCAGGATAGCACAGACTGGAGCGGAAGCGATTACGTGACATGAAGTACAAAGAATAAAGCTTCTTTTTGCTTTTATTTTTAGAATTAGGAATTTTAATTGGGTTTGTAAATATTGCACTTTACGCCCTCTGCAAAGGGTATTCATTTGTTGTAATAGTTAGTTGTTTTTACTTTTCTTGAATATTTTACATTTCAAATAATTCG
This sequence comes from Nuphar pumila, assembly GCF_984573655.1. Taxonomy (NCBI): domain Eukaryota; kingdom Viridiplantae; phylum Streptophyta; class Magnoliopsida; order Nymphaeales; family Nymphaeaceae; genus Nuphar; species Nuphar pumila. Next base: position 47,865,487 of record NC_143257.1, on the reverse strand, counting down.
GCAATAAAGAATAGTTTAGACTTGTTTGTTTGAATACAACATATTCCCGTTCCCTGAGTTCGACCCGGTCTCATCCACTAGTGAGAACCGGTTTTTATTATTTGATGTCTGGTTTTCACATGTTTTACATTTAAAAATCTTTTCAAAATTACAACGATTTAAAAGAAGACATCAACAGTCTTCAGCGAGGATCCGAAACAGAGGCTTGCACAACCCATGGTTCCTAGACCCACTTTTACTACTGATATCCCTAGCATTAGGGGAATTGATGAGGTCAGCTTTGAAGAAAATTCAGGAATACTGCAGACGGCGGAACAACCAAAGCATATAGTGGCTATGACTCGATGGAGAGGCCCACAGGTTTTCAAGATTGGAGGACGAATTGACTATAGCATATTCAAAGATCATCCTCTGTTCTCCCAATTCATGAAAGCGAAAAAGGGATTTGATCTATTGGTGAAGCATGACTATCAGCCTTTTTAAGGCCTGGGAAAAAGTGGAGATGGTCATCTCGAGCCTGTAATTCCTCAGCATTATCCTTAAAGGGCCGGATTGGGCTTCAAGGGCAGAATATCTCAGAAGGGCACTATTTTTGTCAAGGGGACACATTAAAAGAATCTGCTTGTCTTTTAATTTCTATTCTTTTGTTGGGATGATATCCCATTTCATTTTCTTCATTGTCATTTGATAAATTCAATCTTTCAATAAAGTTGCAATTTTCTTTCATCTGTCTGGATGCCATTTGCCTCTTTACTTCTCATTATCAAATCTTTGCAAAATTGCAATTATTTTGCTCTTTTATTTTTCCAATTATTTTCTCATTTTATGATGGGCGATTTCCCTGAATCAATTTATTCTCAAATTTTCAGAATGTCTTCTTGATCTATCAAGAAGTTTGTTCTTAATCCAAATGCCTTTTCAAAGCCAACAGTGATTCGTCAGGTCAAAATAAGAGCAGAATGTAGTCAGACTACAAAGCAATCAGAAGAACCTGCAAAATTTGATTCAGCTCTTCAAGAATTACCAGAATTTGCAGCAATTCAGAAACAAGATGAGCAATCATCCTTAGTTCAAGATCCGACTAAGGATATCAATATTGGATCAGAAGATGATCCCAAAATTCTCAAGATTGGCAGCAGTTTGAGCCTAGAAGAGAAAGAGAGGCTCATTAATTTTCTCAAGCAACATAAAGAAGTGTTCGCATGGACGTATGAGGACATGCCAGGTCTGGATACCAAATTGGTTGAGCATCGCCTCGTTCTGAAACTAGATGTCAAGCCAGTTAAGCAAAAACTGAGAAAAATGGATCCCCGAGTGAAACAACAAGTTAAGGAAGGTTTGGAAGACCTACTCAAAGTAGGGTTCATTCGAACCATTGATTACCCAGCCTGGCTAGCAAATATTGTCATTGTTCCCAAGAAAAATGGCAAAGTTTGAATTTGCATCGACTTCAGAGATCTCAATAAAGCGACTCCTAAGGATGATTATATGCTTCCTAATATTGATCTTTTGATTGATAACACAATAGGTCATGCTATGTTCTCTTTTATGGACGGATATTCCGGATATAATCAGATCAAGTTGGCCGCTCGTGATCAGTCCACGGCATCTTTCACTACTCCTTGGGGCACTTTTTGTTATACGGTCATGTCATTTGGGCTTAAAAATGCTAGTCACTTATCAGCATGCTATGGCCATCATTTTCCATGATCAGATGCACAAAATCATGGTTGCATATGTCGATGATATTCTGGTAAAGTCCAAAGAAGAAGAAGATCACATCGAAGCTCTCAATCAAGTTTTCAAACGACTCATTCTTTACAAGCTAAGACTCAATCCACAAAAATGTGTTTTTGGAGTCGAATCTGACAAGTTGTTAGGCTTTCTAGCCAGCAAAAAGGGGATAAAAGTGGATCCCGCTAAGGCCAAGGCCGTCATTGACATGCCGCCCCCAACTAATCTCAAAGAATTGTGTAGCCTTCAGGGACATATGCAATCAATTTGGCGACTCATATCCAATTTGGCCATAAGATGTGAGCCTTTCAATCATTTGCTCAGAAAAGGAGTGAAGTTCGAATGGGGACTAGAGTGTCAGCAATCGTTCGAATGCATCAAGAAATATTTGCTTAATCCTCCTGTTTTAAAGCCACCAGAATTGAGGAAACCCCTACTGCTATACATCTCAGTTAATCAAGTTGCTTGCGGCGAATTCTTGGCAAAATACGAAGAAGGCAGTCTGATAGAGCATCCCATTTATTATGTGAGCAAAACCTTCATTGATTATGAGAAGAAATACTCTCAAGTAGAGAAGACATGTTTAGCTCTCGTTTGGATGTGTCAGAAATTGAGACACTATCTGCTGGCATCTGAAGTCAAGATTCTATCCAAATTAAATCCTCTCAAGTATATTCTCGAGCAACCATTTCTCAGCGGACGGATTGCCAAATGGCAAGTCCTATTGATGCAATATGATCTGGAGTATGTCTCTCAGCAATCTATCAAAGGCCAAGCAATTGCAGATCAATTGGCAGATTTCCCTCTAGCAGAGGATGTTAAGGCCGAGGATGATTCCCCGATGAGCGAATCTACAATATTCAACAATCTCCAATTTGGAATCTATTCTTTGACGGTTCCAAGAATATGGCAGGCATAGGAATCAGGATTTTACTAATCACACCAGAGAATGAGATGATCCCCTTTTCCCTCAAACTAGATTTTCAGTGCACTCACAATATGGCCGAGTATGAAGCTTTGATACAAGGTCTGAAAATTCTACAGGATTTCAATGTCAAAAGAGTGCATGTTTATAGCGACTCTTTGCTCGTCGTCAATCAAGTCCTAGCCGAATGGCAAGTGAAGGATCAAAAATTACTTCCTTATCAAGAGATCATCTCAGCTCTTGCCAACAAATTCGAAGAATTTCAACTTTTCCATATCAAGAGAGACTTTAATCAAATTGCAGACAATTTAGCCAATCTAGGATTCATCATGTCTTTCAAGAGCGGAGAATCTTGTCACTCCTTTGAAATTGACAGACTTGATCAACCTGCTTTCGTCCCAGTAGAGCAGATAAACCAGACTGAACAAAAGAAGAAGCCCTGGTATCATGACATTAAAAATTTCATTGAGACTGACAAATTTTCTCCAGAATTCTCAAAGAAAGAGCAATGAGCAATTCAGCGCATGTCTGCTCAATATTTTATTCTTGTCGATGTCCTTTATCGTCGTGGATTCAGTTCTGAATATTCCAGATGTTTGGACGAAGAAGAAGCCAAAGAAATTGTGCGAGAGGCACACGAAGGCATTTGCGGTGGTCATGTTGGCTACCGGACTCTTGTCAAACAAATCATTCGAGCAGGATATTACTGGAGAACTATGCAACAAGATTGCTATTGTATTATGAAGAAGTGCGTTCAATGTCAGATACATGCACCTTCCATTCATGCGCCAGCGACATATTTGCAATTTGTCGTCTCGCCATGGCCATTTTCTATGTGAGCTTTTGATGTTGTAGGCCCCATTACTCCTGCTTCAAATGGCCACAAATATTTTCTTGCCGCAACAGAATATTTTACTAAATGGGTCGAAGTTGTCACTCTACGCACAGTAGAAGGTCGACATGTGGTCTCATTCATCCACAAGAATATCCTATGTCATTTTGGCATACCGCATGATATTGTGTCAGATAATGGAAGTCATTTCAAGAATGAGAGGATGAGGACATTCTGTTCCAAGTTCAGAATCCATCATCATTTCTCCGCTCATTATCCTTAAGGGAATGGTCAAGCAGAGGCCACCAATAAGATTTTGATTCGAATCCTGGAGCAAACTTTGAAAACAGGCCATGACTGGCATGAGAAGATTCATGATGCGTTGTGGGCGTATAGAACCACCATTCAAACTTCAACTAATGCTACTCTGTCAGAACTTGTCTACGGAACTGAAATAGTACTGTCTCTACATATTCAGAAACCTGCTCTAAAATTTGTATCACTTCTATAATTACCTCTTGATCAGTATCAACCACAACGGCTAGTACAACTTGATTTGCTAGATGAAAGAAGGCTCAGAGCAGTAGAGCATGCTCAATCATATCGTCAGAGGATAACCAGCCAATATGCAAAATCCGTCATTGAAAGAAAATTTCGAGTCAATGATCTAGTGCTCAGATCAATGGCTTATCTCAAGCATCGCCCAGGTGGCAAGTGGTCACCAAATTGGGAAGGTCCCTATGTTGTTAAAGAGGCATTACCCCGCAATTCATATCGACTCATCAATGCCGATGGAGTGGAATTACCAGATCCCATCAATGCTCGACATTTGAAAAAAAAATTATACTTAAATCATGTCTTATTCTTTATAATTCCTCCAAATTTTGTTCAATAATGGTTAAATTTTCCTTTCCCAGTTATACTGGGGCATTTTTAAAATTTTGTTTTTATCTATAAATATCCTGTATGTAGGCAGGATAAACAAATCTCTCATTTTGCACGCATGTGCACTCATTTATATCATTTTTACATTTGCATACATCTGCATTCATTGGCATGCATTTGCATCAAGTTCGCTACCAATTCAGGATAAGAGATAATCCTGAGACCCCGACAATCATTCTTGTTACAATTCCCAAATACTTTAAGAGCATAGATCTCTTTAAAAAATTCAAGTCTCAATTTAAAAACAAGGTATGTTTTCAAAATCCAACGCTCGAACTGGTATATTTTCAAAACCCAGTGCTCGAACTGGTAAATTTTCAAAAACCCAGTGCTCGAACTGATATATTTTCAAAATCCAATGTCTATGTTGACATATTTTCAAAACCCGGTATTCATACTAGTATTCTTTCAAAATTGAGCACTCGTGTTTGTGTTTCACAGGTTGGTCGTGTTAGTCAACATCTTGGGTTCAGTCTTCGTGCTGATCAATCATCAAAATTCAATTTCTACATTTCAAACTTTGACCTTTGGGTCAATCAATTTCCAAATTTCCAACTTCGACCTTCGGGTCAATCAATTTCCAAATTTCCAATTTTGACCTTCGGGTCAATCAATTTCCAAATTCCAATTTCCAATTTCCAAATTTCCAAATTTCCAAATTCGACCTTTCGGTCAATCAATTTCCAAATTGCCAATTGCGACCTTCGGGTCAAGCAATTTCAAATTTCAAATTTCAAATTTCAAATTTCAAATTTCAAATTTCAAATTTTAAATTTCAAATTTCAAATTTCAAATTTCAAATTCGACTCTTTTGGTCACCAAATACCAATTTCAATCATTTCCTCTTGCGAAAGAACCTTTGTACAGGGAGAGTTCAAGGGAGCTTGTTCTTTTTGCATGCTATCCTTTGTTCACCTAGCCCCTTTTCTGGGAGAGTTTGAAGGAACTCGTGTCTGTGTGAACCGTTTGCAAAACAAATTTCCAATTTCATACAAGGAACCCTTAGTTCAGGGATAGCTTCGACGTAAGTTCGCTTTCCTTGTGACCATAATTTCATACTAGGCCATTTCATCGTGAAGAACCCTCTTTTCAAGGAGAGTGTGATGGACTCGCTCCTTTATGACCAATTCACCGACCTCACCATTACCGGCCCCCTTTCCATAAGAGAAGCCTAATGTTAGGAAGTTTTGACGAAAGCTTAATTTTTCTTCGAAAGTTCGTTTTGCAAACACCTCCTCTTCAAGGAAGAGAGGAGTAATTTCTATTTCCAATTTCTGAATCTTCTCCTTTGGGAAAAGGAGAATAAAATTTTTGTCAGAGATGCGTTGTGTTGTGCTTCAAATGCTCGCTTTCACAAAGAATTTCATGAAATTTTTGCCAATTTGTCATTAAATATTTGTTGATTTCAAAATCTTTATTGCATAAAATTATTACCTTAGAATACCTTCAGTATTACTTACGAAAGGACAAAGCTTTTGCGAAAAAGGATTTAAAATTCAGATCTTTCAATTGGCCAACCAAAAGGATGAAGAGTAAATCCTCGATATGGCCACCATAGAAAATTCAATGTTGTTGCAAAGCTATAAGTGATTGATATTGATCGCAGTCCATGGTGCATTTTTAAAGATCATTCTTAGAAAATAAAGCATTCGAAATATCCTGGGTGATACAGAAAAATCCACTCAATCCCTATATCTCCTTAATCACCTAAGCTGCAATTAAATATCTGCAAAAGGGATCTCTCAATTATCGTCAAGATGAAGACGAATTATACGAGTTAGATGCCTGAAGCGAAAGAAGATTTAGATCATCTCCAAGATGAAGGAGTTTGTGACGGATCCTTCCAAAGAAAGTTCAGAGCACCGTCAAGATGAAGGCGACTGCGATGAGCCTCCCGACAAACCCTAAAGGATATTTAATTTCTGCTATCATCAAGAGATTTTCAATCAAAGAGCCAATAACCGTCAATATAATCCTTGAAAGAAAAGAAGGATCGGAACATCTTTGAGATGAAGGAGTTTGTGACGTACCCTTTCAAAAAAAAAAGAGAGAGAAAAGTCAAGACATCTCCAAAATGAAGGATGATATAATCCCCCAAAAACCCAAGAGAGCTCCAATTCTGCCAAGAAAAGAAAAGAAAAAGAGTGCAGAAAGATAATCATGAGAAAAGAATCCCAGGATATCAGACTGCCAAATCTACCAAGAATCCTCTTTAAATTTTATGAAATTCTGTTATCAATATTCTTTCACCAATTGCTTTCACAATATCAAGAATATTCTCTTTTCTGCTCATATCAGGGAAATTGATAGCTTCCTTGAAAGAAAGTCAATTGCAAGCAATTTGAATTCGAATCTTGATTCTCCGGAGTTAAGCCCAGTCGGAGGTAATACTTCAGGTAAAAAAGAGGGAATATTTTCATAACAATGTGCAACATTTCCAATTATTTTGAATCAACAACATTTTTTCAACATTTTGACAATATTTTCTAGCTATTCTGGCATGAAGAAAGAGCTTGAGGTTCATCTTTGGCGCATCCTGACATCAGTTGTTATCCCTTTTAGGACTTGATAACGGGAGTTTTCAAGATTCCTTCCCTTCTGTTGGTATAATTTGAGCGCCTGGGCTCTCAGATTTGTACACTTCCCAGTGTCCCCACTATCCCACCATAGGCAGTCCAATTTCGGCTTGAGGTTAAGCCACCAATTACTTTATCGCAAAAGGTCATTAATTTCAAAAGTTATTTAGTCTCAGCAATGAGGCGCCTAAAATCAAACCCCTTTTCAAGATTTAGGGACCCCAATTTCATCCTTTTACAAAACCCCTATCGAATTCATTGTGCGGAAGTCCGAAGGTTCCATCATGGGTTCTTCTTTCGAAAATCCCATCATTTTCATTCCCGATCAGGTTAAGGGTTAAACCTGAGCCTCATTCTGATGAGGTATTTCATTTTCCAATCAGGTTAAGGGTTAAACCTGAGCCTCATTTTGATGAGGTATTTCATTTCCGATCAGGTTAAGGGTCAAACCTGAGCTTCGTTTCTACACGAAGTATTTCTCGTCCCATCCAGGTTAAGGGCAAAACCTGAATCTCACTTCTTTTGAAGTAAATTCTTTCCCCTTTATTCTCTATTTCATATCTACCATTTTCATCAGGGCTAATATTTTCATATCCAGTCAGATCCTTCTAACTGGGGCATTTTATAGCCCAAATTTGGTGTGTTTTTCTTTGCCACTAAGCTCGTCCTCAAGCCGGCTTAGTAGCAAAGAGGGGCATCTATAAACATCCCAAATTTTCATCATCCATTCTCAAACAATACTCCTCAGGCAGTACCAACCCTTTTAGGTCAGTGTAGGAGTCAAACCTCGAGTCAGTTTAAGAAAATCACCATTTTACCAACTTTCATTAGGAAAATTACCATTTTACCCCTAGGTCATCTCAGACCCTAGTCAGTTGGAGTCAACAAAGCTCACTCGTTAGTTCAGAACATTTAAAATATCAGTTATTTCAAGCTCATCTGAGCTCACAATGAACAAACCATTTTCATTTCTCACCATTCCTGCCAAAATGAGATCATTTCTTCAGAAATGAGCTCATTTCTCACTCAAATTCAAGCCAATTGTCTCTGAGTCAGTCATTCACAGACAGTCATGTTTCCCAGAGTGTAACTTGAGCTCATCGGAAGTTCAAGTGCTCCAGTTTTAGTTCAAACCCATTTCCAAGTGTCAAGGAGCCCATTTTAGCCCGTTTCGGTTCTTTCAGCTGAAATTAGGCTAAATCCAGTCAGTTGAGCTAGTGTTCGAGCTTCAATTTTAGTTTATGTCAGTATTACTGACCTTTAACCTAGCTTCGACCCAGCTCAGATCCCTAATTCACTTCACTCCAGTGACCATTCCGTACCATTTCTCTAAAAATGGTAGTATTTCTTGAAAATTTAGTCAGAGAGTCCAGTTGAGTCAGTACCATTGTCAGTTCATTGGAGTTCTGAAACTCTAAAATCCCGCTCAATCCAGCTCATTTCAGTTTGATTCAGCTCAAACCCCAATTTTCAGTGTCACTCTAATCCAATAGAGTCCAAAAACCATTTCTTCAATCATTTTGCAAATTTTATCAGTTTTTATACTTTTTGAACTGGTACAAATGCCAATCGGGGTCTAAAATCCAAAATTCTTCATTCAGGGTCTGCATTTCGCATGTCATTTCTCATCATTTCATATCATTTCTCAGCATTTCATAACATTTCATCACATTTCATTCCATTTTCGAAGTCCAGAACTCCAGTTTTATAAATTTCAATCCAGATTGAGTTTTAAAAGTTTTCAGAAATCAATTTCAAACCCTGGGTTTTCAAAATTGACATTTTTACCCTCGGGAGTCTAAATTTGGAAATATTTTCTCAAGAAAAATAATCTGGATTTCTTTCAAAATTAAATTTTCAAATTCTACACTGGATTTGCTTCGCAACGAGGTATTGAACTTCAAAATCTAAGCTCATTTCAAAAATTGCCAAAAATAGCTCATTTCGTCTGAAATTTTTTGAAAAGACTATTTTACCCCTTGAATCATCAAAATGAATTTCAAAAGTGGAATTTAGACCCGCTCTGAGATGGTCCATCCATTTGCATTTTCTGTTTTAATTTATAAAAAAGAAAAAAAAATTACCTTCTTCTTTATTTTTTTCATTTTTTTTGGTTTTATTTTATTTTTTTTATTCTTCCTAAGGTGGGACCCACAAGGGGGGGGGGGGTTGACCACCCTAGTCCTCCTTCAAGCCCATTTTCTTTCTTTCTTCCTCCATTTTCGTTTTTTTTTTCATTTTTTTCTTTCCTCTGCCTCCACTCACGTACATTATTTTCCAACCTTCTTCTTCTTCCTCTTTCCCTCTCCTTTCTTCCCCTTTCTTTCCTTTTCCTTCTTCCCCTCTTCTTGCCTTTTCCTTCCCTTCCTTCTTTCCCTTTTTCTTCCTTACCTCCTTTCTATCTTTTTCAAAGGCATGAGACTATAACCATTCACGCACTCCCCTTTCTTCATTAAGCCCATTCACGTAAACTGTTGGGATTTTCTTTTCATTAGGCTATCAAGACCTAAGTTAAGAAAAACATTAAAGGCTAAGTTTGGATTTTGGTGGAAGGATAGAGATACAGCTGCCTCATTCAACGCACCTCTCTCTCTCTCTCTCTCCCTTGAACTCTCTCTTTCTCTCCCCTTTGCTGCAATAGCCACAACAAATACCAACCTTCTAGCAGCCACCATAAAGCCACCACTACCAGCTTGCAGCCTCCATGCCCAACAGCTCCACACCCAGCCAGCTTCCCCTTTGAAGCTCCACGCCCAGCAGCCAGCAGCTTCTCCTTCAACCTCAAGACGCCCACCTACCAGCTTGCAGCCACCACAAAGGGGAGCACCAGTCGTTCACCTCTTCCTGCAACCTACCAGTCAGTTCACCTCCTTACACAGCCACCATTACATGTTTGCAGCCATCTCTTTCAAGCAATCCACCAACCTTTAGCAACCTCTTGGTTGCAGCCCTTCAACTCTCCATCACCATTGCTTCCAGCATCACCAACAACCCCATTTAACCAACATATATCCACTGACCACCTACCTTCCATCAAGCAAGTTGCCGCCATTCCAACCATTTGAAGTCAAGGTGAGTCCCTTCTTTTTGCTTAACGAATGTCATATTGGTTTACATATGATTTTTTTTTTATTTGCCACCCAACAATACTGCACTTCAAGCATGGCTTTCATTGAGATGATGTAGAATCAGCCCAAAGGCTGAATATACGATTGTGTAGGAGTGATTTATGTTCTTAAAATGATCGGTAATGTCAAGACTTTCATCTTACATGTTTATGCTATATAGGAAGGGGGATTCATTCATATGGATTGAATCCATTTCTTAAAGAGCAAAAGTAAATTTCAAGCATGTCGCCCTGTAATTTTTTTTTTATTATCATATTTCATGACATTTTATAATACATCTAGGTTGATTTCATTATTTCCTAGTCATTTCATTCATATAGTATAGTTTCTTTTTAGTTTTTGACTTAGGATTTATGGATTTCAATTTATTGGTATGCACTCCAATCGTTATTTCGTGCACAAATTTTCATCAATAAATCTCAAGAATTTTATATTAAAGAGGTTTGCATGTTATTGATTCCCTGCCAAAGATTTGATTTAACTCGAGTTCTGCAACTTCATTTTAAAAATCAAATCCCAATTCGAGTTTTGGACTTCTATGAATTTTCAATTTCTGATGTAGCAGACAAGAACCTCCAGCACCACCCTTGTGAGAGATCCGGATTGTCCTCCAGAAATCACAGTGAATTAATAATTAAATTTACTAATGATCTGGAAATTTTAAGGTTTTTCCAATTAGTTTTGACCTCTGTCAAAAATCGGATTTCCCAGACCTCTGGGAAAATCTAGATTTTCCTTCGTCAGGGTGTAGACAGACCCTAATACACCAAGTCCGTTCAATCCGTAGCTTTTATGCAAAAACTTTCAACACAAAAGTTGTTCCTAACATTTTTTTCTGTCATTTCCCAAAATTTTGGGATTTTTGGAACTGTCTCAACATTTTTTCCAAAATTTTCTTTTCTGTCTGACAGATTTCAATATCCAGAAATTTTAGAGATTTGGATCTTGTTATCATCGCAAAATTTTTACTTTTGCAAGTCAAACTGACCTTTGAAAAGATTTTGAAAATAACTCGCCTCCATTTTTAAAATGCAGGAAAATTCCATAGAATGGGACTCGCCTGTCGGTACGAGGTTCAACCGTTCCTGCTGCCTTTAACAGGGGTAATTGAACCAAGGATCAATCTTATGCTCTACTCTATTCAACTTGTCAGGGTACGAGGTAATTGAAAATTTTTTTGAAAGATTTTACCAAAAAATGATGAAATAAGTCAGAAAACACAGTCAGGGTAGACTCTAACTCGACCGAACTCTAAAATAGAGTTTTGAACTAACTAGACTCTGTAAAATGACCGAAATTTTGACAATAATCGAAAAAGACTAAAAATGGAAGTAAAACAGATTTCAAAACAGACTCCTGACTGGATTAGGACTCTGGGACAGAGTCCTGATCGGACTGAAACTTTCAAAACTTTGAGAAATTTGATGAATAGAGGAATTCAGAAGCGACACCACCTCAATGGGTCTCATCTGTGAATTGAAATCGATTAAAATTTGAATTTGAAATGAATCCAGATTGTTTCCTTGAGAAAATATTTCGAAATATAAAGTCCTGGGGTTGGAAAATGACAGAGTATTGAATAAAAACCCAGGTTTTAAAATTGATTTTGAAATAAAAGCTTTAAAATTCAAATCTGGATTGAATGTTTTGAAATAGGAGTGCTGGATCTTGAAAATGAAATGCAATGACATGCAATGCTATGCAATGCTATGCAATGATATGCAAAATACATGCAATGATATGCAATGACACATGAAATGGACAAACACTGGATGAGGGTGAAAATTTGGGGTGTTTATAGATGCCCCTCTTTGCTGCTAAGCCGGTTAGAAGCCGAGCTTAGTGGCAAAGAAAACACACCAAATTTGGATTATAAAAATGCCCCAGTTAGATGAATCTGACTGGGTATGAAAGAATTAGTTCAAGTGATGATGGTAGATATGAAATGGAGAATAAGGAGAAAATTTTATTTCAAAAGAAGTGAGATTCAGGTTTTGCCCTTAACCTGGATGGGACGGGAAATACCTCGTATGAAACGAAGCTCAGGCTTAACCTTTAACTTAATTGGGAAATGAAATACCTCATCATGTGAGGCTCAGGTTTGTACCCTTGACCTGATTGGGCAATGAAATACCTCATCACGTGAGGCTCAGGTTTATACCCTTAACCTGATTGGGCAGAAAATGGACGGAATCCTCGAAAGAAGAGACCGTGATGGAACCTTCGGATTTCCGCACAATGAATCCGATAGGGGTTTTGCAAAAGGAAGGAAATTGGGGTCCCTAAAGTTTGAAAAGGGATTGATTTTGGGCGTCTCATTCCTGAGACTAATTAACTTTTGAAATTGCCTTTTGCAGGAATTGGTGGCTTAACCTCAAGCCGAAATTGGACTGTCTATGGTGGGACAGTGGGGACACAAGAAAGTGTGCGAATCTGAGAGCCCATGCGCTCAGATTATAGCAAAGAAGGGAAGGAATCTTGAAAACTCCCGTAATCAAGTCCTAAAAAGGGATGGTGTCAGGATGCGCCAAAGATGAACCCCAAGCTTTCGCTTTATGCTAGGATAACTAAAAAATATTGTCAGAATGTTGAAAATTGTTGTTGATTCAAAATAATTGAAACTGATGCACATTGTTTTGAAAGTATTCCCTCTTTTCTACCTGAAGTATTATCTCCGACTGGGCTTAACTCTGTAGAATCAAAATTCAAATTCAAATTCAAATTGCTTGCGATTGACTTTCTTTCAAGGAAGCTATCAATTTCCTTGATATGGACGGAAAAGAAAGTATTCTTGATATTGCGAGGGCTATTGGTGAAAGAATATTGATAAAAGAATTTCACAAAATTAAAGAAGATTCTTGATAGATTCGGCAGTCTGATATCCTGGGATTCTTTTCTCATGATGATCTTTCTGCACTCTCTTTTTTTTAGCAGATTGGACCTCTTGGATTTTTTGGGAATTACATCATCCTTCATTTTGGAGATGTCCTGACTTGTCTCTCTCTTTTTTTTTTGGAAGGGTACGTTACAAACTCCTTCATCTCAGAGATGTTCCGATCCTTCTTTTCTCTCAGGGATTATATTGATAGTTATTGGCTCATTGGTTGGGAATCTCTTGATGATAGCTGGAATCAAATATCTTTTAGGGTTTGTCAGTAGGCTCATCACACTCGCCTTCATCTCGACGGTGATCTGAACTTTCCCTGGAAGGATCCGTCACAAACTCCGTCATCTTGGAGATGATCCAAATCTTCTTTGGCCTCGGGGGTCGACTCGCTTAATTCGCCTTCATCTTGACGACAATTGAGAGATCCCTTTTGCAGATATTTAATTGCAGCTTAGGTGATTGAGGAGATATGAAAATTGAGTGGATTTTTCTGTATCACCCAAGATATTTCGACTGCTTTATTTTTCAAGAATGGTCTTTAAAAATGTGCCATTGACTACGATTAATATCAATCACTCATGGCTTTGCAACAACATTGAATTCTCTTTGCTGGCCATATCGCGGATTTATTCTTCATCCTTTTGGTTGGCCAATAAAAAGATTTTGAATTTAGAATCCTTTTTCGCGAAAGCTTTGTCCTTTCGGAAGTAATAGTGAAGGTATTCTGAAGTAATAATTTTGTGCAATAAAGATTTTTGAAATCAACAAATATTTAATGACAAATTGGCAAAATTTTCTTGAAATCCTTTTGTGAAAGCGAGCATTTGAAGCACAACGCAACACATCCATGACGAAAATTCTCTTCTCCTTTCCCCAAAGGAGAAGATTCAGAAATTGGAATTTGGGAATTACTCCTCTCTTCCCTGAAGAGAAGGTGTTTGCAAAACGAACTTTCGAAGAGAAATTAAGCTTTCGTCAAAACTTCCTAACATTAGGCTTCTCTTATGGAAAGGGGGCCGGAATTGGTGAGGTTGGTAAATTGGTCATGAAGGAACGAGTTCATCACACTCTCCCTGAAAAGAGGGTTCTTCATGATGAAATGACCTAGTCTGAAATTATGGGGCCACAAGGAAAGCAAGTCTCCGTCGAGTCTCTCCCTATAAAAAGGGTTCCTTGTGTGAAATTTGGAATTTTGTTTTGCAAGCGATTCACAAAGACACGAGTCCCTTCAAACTCTCCCTGAAAAGGGGCTAAGTGAACGAATTGGATAGCATGCGAAAAGAGCGAGCTCCCTCGAACTCTCCCTATAAAAAGGGTCTCTCGCAAGAGAAATTTTTGGAATTGGTATTGAGTGACCAAAAGGTCGAAATTTGGAATTTGGAATTTTGAATTTTTGAAATTGGAATTTTGATATTTGAAATTAGAAATTGGAAGTTTGGAATTTGATATTCGGAAATTGGAAATTACAATTTTGGAATTTGGAAATCGATATTTGGAAATTGGAAATTAGAAATTGGGAATTTTGGAAATTGATATTTGGAAATTAGAATTTTGGAATTTGGAAATTGATATTTGGAAATTGGAAATTAGAAATTTTGGAATTTGGAAATTGATATTTGGAAATTGGAAATTGGAAATTAGAAATTTGGGAATTGGATGAGTGATCAGCACGAAGACTGAACTCAAGAGGTCGACTGACATGACCATTCAGTGGAATACTAACACGAGTGCTCGATTTTGAAAGGATACCGGTATGCATACCGGTTTAAAAATGTACCAGTTTGGATACTGGATTTTGGTTCAGTTCTGGTGATTGTCTTTCAATTTTGAATCGTTAGGAATTGTGATGGGATTGATAGTTGAAATCTCAATACGGACCAGATCGTTATTAATGCGATTGTATGCAAATGAATGCAAATTAATGCACATGAATGCACAAGTGCGTGAAATGAGAGATTTGTTTATCCTGCCTGCATACAGGGTATTTGTAGATAAAAACAAAATTTTAAAATGCCCCAGTGTAACTGGGAAAAAGAATTTTGATCATTATTGAAGAAAATTTGGAAGAATTACAAAGAATAGGAAATTGTTCAAGTATAGAATTTTTTCAAATGTCGAGCATTGATGGGATCTGGTAATTCTATTCCATCAGCATTGATGAGCCGATATGAATTGCGAGGTAGTGCCTCTTTGACAACATAAGGACCCTCCCAATTTGGCGACCATTTGCCACCCGGGCGGTGCCTGAGATAAGCTGTTGATCTGAGCACTAGATCATTGACCCGAAATTTTCTCTCAATGACAGATTTTGCATATTGTCGGGCTATTGTCTGGCGATAGGATTGAGCATGCTCTGCTGCTCTGAGCCTTCTTTCGTTGAGCAAATCAAGCTGTACCAGTCGCTGTTGCTGATACTGATCAAGAGGTAATTCTAGAAGTGATGCAAATTTCAGAGCAGGTTTCTGAACATGTAGAGGCAGTACTACTTCAGTTTCGTAGACAAGTTCTGACGGAGTAGCATTCGTTGGAGTTCGAATGGTGGTTCTGTATGCCCATAATGCATCATGAATCTTTTCATGCCAGTCACGGCCCGTTTCTAAAGTTCGCTTCAGGATCCGGATCAGAATCTTGTTGGTGGCCTCTGCCTGACCATTCCCTTGAGGATAATAAGGAGCGGAAAAATGATGATGAATTCTGAATTTTGAGCAGAATGTCCTCATTCTCTCATTCTTGAAATGACTGCCATTATCCGACACAATATCATGCGGTATACCGAAACGGCAAAGGATATTCTTATGGATGAAAGAAACCACGTGTCGACCTTCTACTGTGCGTAGAGTGACTGCTTCTACCCATTTAGTAAAATATTCTGTTGCGGCAAGAAAATATTTATGACCATTGGAGGCTGAAGGAGTGATGGGGCCTACAACATCGAAAGCCCACATGGAAAATGGCCATGGCGAGACGACAGATTGCAAGTATGTCGCTGGCGCATGAATGGAAGGCGCATGCATCTGACATTGAACGCACTTCTTCACAAAACAATAGCAATCTTGTTGCATAGTTCTCCAATAATATCCTGCTCGGATGATTTGTTTGACGAGAGTCTGATAGCCAACATGACCACCGCAAATGCCTTCATGTGCTTCTTGCACAACTTCTTTGGCTTCTTCTTCGTCCAAACATCTGGAATACTCAGAACTGAATCCGCGACGATAAAGGACGTCGGCAAGAATAAAATATCGAGCAGACATGCGTTGAATTGCTCGCTGCTCTCTCTTTGATAATTTTGGAGGAAATTCGCCAGTTTTACTGAAATTCTTGATATCATGATACCAAGGCTTCTTCTTTTGCTCAGCCGGGTTTATCTGCTCTACTGGGACGAAAGCGGGTTGATCAAGTCTGCAAATTTCAAATGAGCGACAAGATTCTCCACTCCTGAAAGACATGATGGATCCCAGATTAGCTAAACTGTCTACAACTTGATTGAAATCTCTCTTGATATGGAAAAGTTGGAATTCTTCGAATTTGTTGGCAAGAGCTGAGACAATCTTCTGGTAAGGAAGTAATTTCTGATCTTTTACTTGCCATTCGACTAGGACTTGATTGACGACGAGCAAGGAGTCGCCATAAGCATGCACTCTTTTGACATTGAAGTCCTGTAGAATTTTCAGACCTTGTATCAAAGCTTCATACTCAGCCATATTGTGAGTGCACTGAAAATCCAGTTTGAGAGAAAAGGGAATCATCTCTTTCTCTGGTGTGATTAGTAGAATTCTGATTCCTATGCCTGCCATATTCTTGGAACCGTCGAAGAATAAATTCCAAATTGGGGATTGTTGAATATTGCAGATTCGCTCATCAGGGAAATCATCCTCAGCTTTAACATTCTCTGCTAGAGAAAAATCTGCTAATTGGTCTGCAATTGCTTGGCCTTTGATAGATTGCTGAGAGACATATTCCAAGTCGTATTGCATTAATAGGACTTGCCATTTGGCGATTCGTTCGTTGAGAAATGGTTGTGTAAGAATGTACTTGAGAGGATTTAATTTAGATAGAATCTTGACTTCAGACGCCAATAGATAATGTCTCAATTTCTGACACATCCATACTAGAGCTAAACACGTCTTCTCTATCTGAGAGTATTTGTTCTCGTAATCAATAAAGGTCTTTCTCACATAGTAAATGGCATGTTCTATCAAGCTGCCTTCTTCGTATTGCGCCAAGAATCTGCCGCAAGCAACTTGATTAACTGAAATGTATAGCAATAGGGGTTTCCCTAATTCTGGCGGCTTTAAAACAGGAGGATTGAGAAGATATTGCTTGATGCGTTCAAACGACTGCTGACACTCTGGTCCCCATTCGAACCTCACTCCTTTTCTGAGCAAATGATTGAAAGGCTCACATCTCATGGCCAAATTAGAAATGAATCGCCGAATTGATTGCATGCGTCCTTGAAGGCTACGCAATTCTTTGAGATTAGTCGGGGGCGGCATGCCAATGATAGCCTTAGCGGGATCCATTTTTATCCCCTTCTTGCAGACCAAGAAGCCTAGCAACTTGCCTGATTCGACTCCAAAGACACATTTTTGTGGATTGAGTCTTAGCTTGTAAAGAATGAGTCGCTTGAAAACTTGATTGAGAGCTTCGATGTGATCTTCCTCTTCTTTGGATTTCACCAGAATATCATCGACATATGCATCCATAGTCTTGTGCATCTGATCATGGAAAATAACAGCCATAGCCCGCTGATAGGTTGCCCCAGCATTCTTGAGCCCAAACGGCATGACTGTATAACAGAAAGTGCCCCATGGCGTAGTGAAGGATGTTTTGGATTGGTCACGAGCGGCTAACTTGATTTGATTATATCCGGAGTATCCGTCCATAAAGGAAAACATAGCATGCCCGGCTGTGCTATCGACTAGGAGATCAATGTTTGGGAGCGGATAGTCATCCTTCGGAGTGGCTTTATTGAGATCACGGAAGTCGATACAGATTCGCACTTTACCATTCTTCTTAGGAACTGCTACGATATTTGCCAACCAATCCGGGTAATCAATTGCTCGAATGAATCCTGCTTTAAGCAGATCCTCAAGTCCTTCCTTGACCTGCAGCTCGATTCGAGGATCCATTTTTCTCGACTTCTGCTTGACTGGTTTCGCCTCAGGCTTCAGAACAAGGCGATGTTCCACCAATTTCGGATCTAAACCTGGCATATCCTCATAAGTCCATGCGAATACTTCTTCATGCTGCTTGAGGAAATTAGTGAGCCTTTCTTTCTCTCCTGGACTCAAACCACTGCCAATCTTGAGAATTCTAGGATCATCTTCTGATCCGATATTGATGTCCTCAGTCGGATCCTGAACTAAGGATGATGGCTCATCTTGTTTCTGAATTGATGCAAATTCTGGTAATTCTTGAAGAGCTGAATCAAACTCTGCGGATTCTTCTGACTGCTTTGCAGTCTGACTACATTCTATTCTTATTCTGACCTGATGAATTATTGTTGATTTCGAACAGGCTTTTGGATTAAAGACGAGCTTCTTGATAGATCGGGAAGACATTCTGAAAATTGGAGGATAAATTGATTTAGGGAAATTGCTCATCATGAAATAAATTGCTTTTATTGAAAATAATTGGAAAGATAAAAGAGCAAAATGATTTCAATTTTGTGAAGATTTAATATTGAGAAGTAAAGAGACAAATGGCACCAAGATAGACAAAGGAAACTTGCAACTTTATTGAAAGATATAATTAATCAAAATGACAATGATGATAATGAAATGGGATATCATCCCGATAAAAGAATAGAAAAGGAAAGACAAATAAATTCTTCTAATGCGTTCCCTTAATGAAAACAGTCCCTTTCTGAGATCTTCGGCCATTAAAGCCCAATCCGGCCCTTTTAGGGCAGTGCTGAGGAATCACTGGTTCAAGACGACCATCTTCATTTTTGCCTAGGCCTTGAAAAGGCTGGTAGCCGTGCTTTACTAGTAAATCAAATCCCTTTTTAGCTTTCATAAATTGGGAGAATAGAGGATGATCCTTAAGTGTGTTGTAATCAATTCGTCCCCCAATCTTGAAAAACTGTGGACCTCCCCATCGGGTCGTAGCCACCGTATGCTCGGGTTGCTCTGTCATCTGTATTATTCCCGAATTCTCTTCAAAGCTGACCTCTTTGATACCCCTAATGCTAGGGATATCAGTAGTGAAAGAGGGCCTGGGAACCATGGGTTGTGCTAGCCTCTGCTCCGGATCTTCGCCTAAGACTGTCGTGATCATACCACCTTTTGACCACTTGATGCACTGATGCAGAGTAGATGGTACTGCGTTTGTGTTGTGGATCCATGGTCTCCCGAGAAGCAAATTATAAGTGGGCGGCACATTGACCACGTAAAAGAGAATTGAATGAACCGAGTAGTCAATGAAGATCTCTAGGAAGATTTTTCCTTTCGCTGTTTGGCCATGATTGTTGAACCCATAAATGGTGATTGGATCTGGAATGTATTCTTCTTCTTTAATGCCCAAAGCTTTGGCGGTCATTTCCGTTCATATATTGAGGCTGCTGCCTCCATCGATCAGCACATGAGGAACTGTCATCCCTCTGGTTCGAACCACAACATACAAGGCATTGTTGTGAAATACATGAGGTTTAAGGAGATCCTCATCGAAGAAAGTAACTAGAGCATTAGTCATGGCCTGATTGACTATGTGGGCCATGTCTTCTGGAGTTATGCTTGGTTTCACCTTGATTTTCTGCAACAGATTATTTAATACTTGCTGATGTTTAGCGGAAGCTTGGGTTAAGTCCAAAATTGAGACATTGGATAATGCTGTAATAGGCTTTAGAGTGGATGTCTCGCTTTTCTTTGGGGTGGACTTAATGAGATGCTTAGGGAGCCATGGCATACTTCTGGCTACCTCGGGAGATACCCCAGCGGGCTTGTCAGATACTTTCATTTTGCCGAAAGCTGAAATAAGGTCCATCTTCTGGGCCTTGGACTGAGCCTGTTGCAATACTAGGACCGGATGCTGAGCTTGCATATCATTTTCAGAGCATGGCCTGATATGCTCCTGTGGTTGAAACGACTGTTCGGTAATGACTATTATAGAATGACGAGGAAATGGCTCTTTTAGAATATCTATATTTTCATCTTCCGCACCTTCTACCAGAAGATTTTTATCAATAAGGTCCTGAACAATGTTCTTCAGAACGAAGCAATTCTCAGTGTTGTGCCCCACTGTTCGATGAAACTTGCAGAATTGGTCTTTGAATTTTCCCATAGGAGCGGAAGGATCGACCAGCCTGGGCAATTTGACCATCTCCTTGGTCAACAGGTACTCGAGCACAGTCTCGAGTGATTGATCTAATGGAGTGAACTTCCTCTCATAGCTCCATCCTTCGTGCTTCACTTTCTCTCGGGGTTTTGGTCCCTGCTCTAGCTGAAGCGGCTTGCTGAATTGTGGGTTCGACTTTCCTTTCTGGTCATTCTTGTTTGAACCTCCTGCCCCATAACAGAAGTCTCTATTTTGCCCCTTGCGATGATTCCGTTTATTACTGACAGAATTAGTGAGATGAGTCTTCTTTTTCGATTCATTCTGACTACTGTTCTTGGTGAAAGTGAAACCTTCGTAGAAACCATTCTCCATACTCAATTCGAGTCATTCGGCTCGCTCTGTTAACTCAATAAAGGTTCTGGATGGTGCGGTGGAGATGAGGCCTTTTAGAGGCTACGAGAAATTGCTTAGAATCAAGGATAAAGCATGCCCTTCTGATATGGGGTCTCTCATCTTGTTGCAAGCTGACCTCCAGCGGTGGATAAAATCTCGGGCCTTTTCATTTTCTCTCTGTTTCAGGCCACAGAGGTGGCTGAGGGTCGGGAGCGCCTCAGCATTGAACAGAAAGCGCTCAATGAACATATTCACCACCTTATCAAATTCTTTCAACTCTATGGGGTTGATGTGCTCCGAGTACCATTTAGATGTCGTTCCCTCCAGACTGCGAGGGAAGCAAAGGAAGAGTGCCCGATTGTCACGCTTGAATCGTGAACATTCAGCGAAAAACATGGCGAGGTGAGCCTTAGGGTCGCCAGAACCATCAAACTTGATAAATTTTCTGGGGAGATTATCCAGATTGTCATCCCCATCCAAGCCATCATAGAAGTCTTCGCTGGTGAAGACTTTCTTGCCCTTGTCGCGGGCCTGCAGATCTTTGACCATTCTCATCATATCTTTTAATTGTGACTGAGTAGGGTCATCAACAGACTGATTTTTGGATTTGTAAGCCGACCTCTGGCCCTGAGTCGACCTTTTGAATTCATGTTTATTTTCATATTCCTTGTCAGCATCGTCAGCTGATTCTGACTCATCAGACATTTCCTCGTGACGACTCTGCTTTTTGCTGATCTTCACATTCTTGACGGCATGACCCTTATCCTTCTGTTTGGTCTGAATTTGCTCAGTACTGGCCTCAGCTTGCTCAGCCAGCATCTTGGTCATCATTTTCTTGAACATGACGTACATTTGAGGATCAATGTCATCCTCAACCTGCTGGCCCTGATTTTTAGCTGATCGGGGGGAGTACATCTCTTCTTCTGAAGCTACTGAGTATGCGACACCTTCGATTGATAAGGTTTTCTTTCCGGATCTTGTATGAACCATCGGGTATCACAAATGTTCTCTTGGATATTGCTGATGCTCTCTGCAAGGTAGATTGATGGTTAGGCTTCTGAAGGAAGTTTGGTTGGAGGAAAATATTTATTGAGAATTTTGGTAGACAATTGAAATAATATCCCATTACTAGGGATTGAGTCGTCGCTGGAGTTACAACAATTGTGCTGCTATTCTTTGTAAAATAAGCAACTGGAAATATGCCTTGTTACCTAGGCGAGGTCGTCAAACCAAAGTGAAATGTAAAATAAAGGAATTTTATTGAGGGGAAAAACATGATTTTAACAATAATACACTTGACAGAGGGGAGGGGGACAGACAATTTTCCACCACTCCGGATAATCAGAGGACACTCGAGGACCAGGAAAAATAGTGAGAATAACAAAGGAATCCCAGCCATGTCTGGCATAATGGTATGCTCCGGACCACTGATCTGATGTGAGGTCGAATTCTGGCAGAACCCTTGCTAGTGGACGAATCTCTACGCGCTTTTGCCTCTGAGAGAACTGCCTGACGCACCACTCTGGATGATAGTATGTGCAGAAGAACGGGCCAAGTAGCCTGAACCGCTTGCCATAAGCGTAGGTATATCTGGGAGGTGATTCCTGACGATCAAAGTAATCCCATACGATTTCTTCCTCTTGAAGGTTGTCGATCAAGAACCGGTATCGCGCAACTGGAAGAAGCTTCTCTCCATTGTATCTGAATGAACTGGCTCGGGCTGGCACATGCCGGAGGAACCAGGATTGCAATGCATAAGTGCACCCTTCGACTAGAATTGATTCTCCGAGTGCGAAACGAGTCAACCCTCGGTATAGAAAGGCGAGTGCGGCCATGGCTATCGAGAGGCGGCTGGTCTGTCGACTTCCCCATCTCCTTAGAAGCTGAACTATTCTGATATCCATATAATTCCGTCCGTCGGGAAAGAAAGCTAATCCCACCGTGCACAGAACCATCGCGTACTGAATTCTCTCTCGAGCTGTCCTGGACAATGAGCTGACTTCCACAAATGTCCCATACTGTCTGTAGATTTCGAGCAGGTCCACATATTCGTTTCCATCCTCCTCTATCAATGGCCAAGACTTGCGTCCTGTCATGCGAGCTAAGGCATCCTTAGGGTCGAGACCCTTAACATTAATCAGAAATTGTTTCTCCAATGGATCTCCAGGCTGACCGGCTGGCTCGGACAATCCCATAATCTCTGAAAATTCATCCATCAGTACTGTCATCTCGCTCCACAGGAACCAGAAGGTAGAAGTGCTCGGATTCCACCATTCTGCAAGTGCATGGATCAAGTTGCCGTTGACTGTCTGCTTTCCCACTGCGAACGCCAGTTCTAACCCACAATCGTCCAAGTGGTCCGGAAACATACGAGAGAAATTCTTGAACCATAAATAGTACCACCGAGGAAAGAAGGATCCGGTGCTAAGGACTCGATGTTTGGGAAGACTTTGTCGCACCTCGTAGGAGATGTGACCCTCAGGGAAGACTAAATCAAGCTGACTGGATGCCATCAGACTGGAAAACATGGAAAATTAGAATAAGACTTGGGAAAATACAGGAAATTTGAGGAAAATGCAGGCAGGATAAAAATAAAGTAGGAAATTCGAGATCCAGAAGACAGGAAAGATGGGAAATCACCTGGAGTTTTGAAGAAAATTAAGGGAAATTTGGAAAAGCGTCCAGGGTTTGATGAAATATGAAGAAATAAATGGAAAATGAAGTATTTGGAAAATCGTCCAAGGTTTAAAACATGGACAGTACATGGACATAGATTGGGGAATTTTGAGAAAATCGTCCAGTATTTTAGAAAATTGGGAAAATATGGAAAATAAAAAGGAAATAACACATTCAATCACATTCTACATAAACAAGTGTGCACATACAGCATTTCCTAAAAGCTGACTCTAGATGCACAAATTTTAAAATAGCTGTAGGACCTTAATCATATCTCTAAGGTTCAGATCAACTGTATCCAATCCAGTTATGCCTATATACTCAAGCCAAGGCTCGATGTACTTGGCATAAAATCAATTCCTCCGGTTCTAGGTTCAAGTTTTCCAACATCCTTGAGCACTTGCCGATATACGTTGGACTATGGCCCTTGGTACATGGTAGGGGGTTTTCACCCAAATAAGTGGCTCAGTTGTGAGGCTCTGTCCTGAACTATGGTTCTGGAAGAGAGCCCAGCAACGTGAAGACCGGGATAATATAGGTGGGGTAGTTTTTTGAAAAATATGAGCACATGCAATCAAATCAGAAGGCTCTAAGTCCTAAAGAGATAGAAATTTTGAAATATTTGAAGAAACAAACATTGTTTTCAATCAAACCTAGATTGAGGAGGGTTGTATTAGACCTAAGTCTATGTGAGCATGAAAATTTCCTCCTCAATATGGTCCTACCAAACCATACCTAGTCTATATGCATTCCATGTCAGCTGGGTTCAAGTCTAGGCTCCTAGGTTCACATGATATCACAAAGCAAAGCTGACATTCCATGGAAATCGATTTTGACAATTTGAACTAAGTAGAGCATTAGATTGATCAGGCGAAGACAGGTCCCATCACGGTCGCCAAACCTGTTATCATCGCAAAAATTTTACTTTTGCAAGTCAAACTGACCTTTGAAAAGATTTTGAAAATAACTCGCCTCCGTTTTTAAAATGCAGGAAAATTCTGTAGAATGGGACTCGCCTGTCGGTACGAGGTTCAACCGTTCCTACCGCCTTTAACAGGGGTAATTGAACCAAGGATCAATCTTATGCTCTACTCTATTCAACTTGTCTAAATCATATTCTAATTTCTAAATGCACATAGAATCAGGCATGTGCTATGAATTTTCAGAAAATGCACATGATGTTTGCTTTGAATGATTGAAATATTTAGAAAATGTAAATCTTGGAAATGATATCACATGAAAAATCGTGAAATGGGATTTGAAATGTACTTCTGAGAGAAGTAAAAATCAATTTCTGAAGAAATGTAAGAATTTTGTGAAAATCGATTTTGAGAGATATGAAATAACTTTGAAAAACTTGATTTCTTTGAATTCAAACTTTGAAATTGAAATTCTAACTTAGAAAATTTGAATTTGGAACTTGGGAAATACTTGAAATATTCTTTGAAATTCAATGCTTTTGGGAAAATCGATTTTTGAGTATGACTTAGAAAATTTTGAGAAAATGAACTTCTTTGAATTGAAATTGGCAAATGCATGAAATGAATGAATATGGATTTGAGGAATTGAGAAATACTTTTTTGTATTTTGAGAAATGCAGTGCATTTTGAAGTTAGCCTAAGAGTGTAGGCTGAATGTGGCTAATGTGAAGATCATAAATCTGGGTATCATTCATATTCTGACTATGGCCATAAATACGAATTCCACCAAGTTTATAAACTTCATAAAAGCTAGTGTATGTGCCATTTGTGTAGACCATAGTGAGTTTGAATATGCATGAATCATTCACACATTAACATTATTTAAAAAAAATAAACTATATGCAATGCAACCTAAGCTAAGCGGGAAATGTAAATTCTTATTCCAAAGTTTAATTACAAATTACATCACTATTGAAATTTAAATACATGAAAAATAAAGTCTTCAATGTACCTTCAAAACTAGAAAACTTTGTTAGTGAATATATGTTGGCTTTTCTAGATTTATCCAACAATATCAGGAAATTGTTGGATTTTGCTAGATATAAGCCTTTTTGCCATGATTCCCTTAAATCAAAATTGATAAAATATGAAATAAAATTAAATAAATATGAAAGAGAAGATATGAAATTTCGAAATTGGGGTCAAAATGACCAAAATACCCCTAATAACAAGACTATGGCCTTGAAATTAGGGTTTTTAGAAATATATTTGGTAAAATGCAAGTTTTGAAATTTGAATGGAATAAACTAAGCTAAATATGATGTGACATGCTTAAATATGTGAAAATTAGGGTTAGGGATTTCGAAATTGAGGTCAAATGACCAAATTTCCCCCGATAGCAAGACTATGGCCTTGAAATCAGGGTTTTCTGAAAATATTTTGTTAAAAACTTAGGTTTTATGCACTAAATAAAATCAAATGAGCATCAAATTAAACCTAAAGCATCCTAATATGATTATTAACATGATTAAACCCTAAAAATATATGCTTATGCACGAAAATCCAAGAATATCACAAATTTTGTAATTTTTGTAGTGTTTTGGAATTCTTCAGGTGCCCTGTTTTGCAATTTTATTAATTCAGACATCAAATGGATTCCAAAATTCATCAAATTCGGTACCTGCACTTTTTATAACCTTAATATCAAATTAGAATTATAAAAATATTTTTTTGACATTAAAGTAATCCGAAAATTGCATTAAACCTTAAAAATATGCTATTTTTGACCTAGTTTACCAACCAGTCTCAGTCCAAGAACCGAACTAGGGGACAATTCTCCATGAAAATTTATTAAATTTTACAGAGACTAACTAAGAAGAAAAACAGAGATTTCCCAATTTACAGATCGGAAAAAGCATCTTCGGTTAGGGAGAAACCCTTCCGGCAATCGGAGCTAAAATATATCCCTTTTAACAGGGATTAAAACAGCTGTTTCAGATTGAAAATACCAACATAAATAGCAAACCTAAACAAAAATCTCTCAAATTTTAATAGTAAATAGTAGACAGAAAAATAGCAATACTCACTTTTTACAGATCATGAATCGGATCTGTGGTTTGGGATTTATGACTAACACAAGTCTGATTAGGGTTTTGGTAAACCCTAATGAGTTTTAAATTTAAAAACAGATTCTCTAAAAGAGGAAAAATACTAAACAGTGATCAAAAAATCCGAAACTTTCACAGCAGATAGATCTACTCAATGTGAATCAATAGCACTTTACAGATCTAAAATCGGATATAAAATGAGAGAAATATCATAACAGCAAGTTACCTTCTTGATTTTAACCATGATTTTAAAGCTTTAAAAACCCAATTTGATGTCTGATTTTTTTAACAGGGTTTCCGAGATCCAAAAACTCTGATTTTTCTACAGTAACTCAATAACTCATGCATGCATCACATATAAAAAAATCAGAAATAAACAATGAGTACTTTAATCCGAAATAACATTATCTTTACTGTTCTAAACCTAAAACACACAGAAATTTAAGAAACTTGGAAAACCATGCATTAACTAATGTAAATCAATAAAATAAACCATAAAACAGTAAATAAAAATTATTTCTATGCTATAGAACGTAAAACAAACATGAATAAACCATGAAAATAAAATAAAAATAGGGAATCAATGGCTGGAATTTGATATCATCTTTAAAACATAGATTTAACCCATTAAAAGGGTAAATCATATATTTTATTGGTTAATAATGTAAAGAATCATATTAAAATCAATTCTAATGGATTAAAATCCCTGTAAATCACCCAAAACAGGGTTAGATCACCTTCTTGGATCGTTCTTGCTGATTCTTGATGGTTCTTGAGGTGAAACCATGGTTGAATCCATGAAATAGGAGGTATTAATGGCTAAAATTGATTTAAAACTATTAAAAACATGAAATAAAAGCTAAAAATTAAACAAAATAATTACCTTGAGGTGGATGCAATGGAGGAAGGGCTGGAGAGGAGAGAGAAGCTCCAAGAATCCCAAGGAGAGCAAGTTGGAAAAATTGACCCCCTATGGCCTTCTATTTATAAAAAACATTTTAGGTTAAAAATCAAATGTTTTAAAAAAAATTGGACTCTTCTAAGGGGGGGGCAATTTTTGGGTGGAAAGACCAAACTACCCCTAGCCTAAATTATCTAAACTAGTGCCTAATTAACCCCTAGACTTTCCTAAAAAATCCCCAAATGTAAAGCCACTTGGCATTTTCTACATTTGGCTTTTTAAAACA
Source organism: Nuphar pumila (assembly GCF_984573655.1). NCBI lineage: Eukaryota > Viridiplantae > Streptophyta > Magnoliopsida > Nymphaeales > Nymphaeaceae > Nuphar > Nuphar pumila. The sequence continues at coordinate 47,837,898 of NC_143257.1, read as the reverse complement.
CCTTTAAAAACCTTTTAAAAACACTAGTTTTAAAAACTAACTTTCAAAATGAGTTTTTCAAAATGGTTTTGACTCTTCTAAACCTATAACACTAACCAAGACATCAACTAACCCTAGTCTAGCCCTGACTGACTCGAATATGGCACCACCTCGAGTGGGCCCTACTTGAGTTTTTCAAAAAGCGATTTTAAAACTTGAAAGTGAAGGAGTTTTTAAAAGGATTTTCAAAGACAAACTTCAAAGTTATAATTTTTGAAATGGCATAGGGTCCTAACTAGGTTAGAACTCCTCTGGATATGGTGCCAATTGAGTGGGCTCACATCGAATTTTGAAAATTTTTGAAATAAACACTGAAAATGGCTTTGAAAAAGGTTTAAAATCGACATTTGAAATTCAAGATCTTTGAAAATAGGGTCTCAAGCGAACTGGAACTCCGAGTTAGAGTCCTGAACTCTTAGGACTCTGAGATTTTAAATTTTAGAATTCAAATGTAAAAAATTTTTAAAAAATTTTACCAAGAAATGATGAAATAAGTCAGAAAACACAGTCAGGGTTAGACTCCTAACTCGACCGAACTCTAAAATAGAGTTTTGAACTAACTAGACTCTGTAAAATGACCGAAATTTTGATAATAATCGAAAAAGACTAAAAATGGAAGTAAAACAGATTTCAAAACAGACTCCTGACTGGATTAGGACTCTGGGACAGAGTCCTGATCAGACTGAAACTTTCAAAACTTTGAGAAATTTGATGAATAGAGGAATTCAGAAGCGACACCACCTCAATGGGTCTCATATGTGAATTGAAATCGATTAAAATTTGAATTTGAAATGAATCCAGATTGTTTCCTTGAGAAAATATTTCGAAATATAAAGTCCTGGGGTTGGAAAATGAGAGAGTATTGAATAAAAACCCAGGTTTTAAAATTGATTTTGAAATAAAAGCTTTAAAATTCAAATCTGGATTGAATGTTTTGAAATAGGAGTGCTGGATCTCGAAAATGAAATGCAATGCTATGCAATGCGATGGAATGATATGCAGAATACATGCAATGATATGCAATGACACATGAAATGGACAAACACTGGATGAGGGTGAAAATTTGGGGTGTTTACAGATCTCTGATAACAGTGTGCTCTTTTCCACACCGTAACCTGAATCCCAATGATACAAAAACATCAAACTTTACTCTGTTTGTCAGAGAAATTTTTCGACAATTTTAGCCTTTTTTTCCTTCTGTCTACTATTTTTCCCACATGTTCTCCCGAAACCTGTCTGTTTGCCCCAAATCCTAGAGTCGTCGGATTCTGATCCGACTTGCCGGATCTGTACAGCTCCGACCATAGGTCAAAACTAGAAAGTGTAAAATGAAAAAATCTTTGCCTAACTGTACTCTGACACCCCATAAAATTTGGGAAATTTTTATGGAAGTTTGATATCCAAAATCCCCTTTAGAATCAGAATTTTAGGCAAAATTTTGATTTTCTTACGATTTTAACTATTTTCTATATTAAGAAAATACAAAAAAAATAGATTTTCGAGCTTCATTCTGTTTCTAGGGTTAGTTTAGGTGTCCATGCCAAATTTGGTTTAATTTCAAGTTCATTTGATTTACATGTTAGTTTATCTTTAAATTTAGAAGCGAAAATCAAGTTAAAATTGATATTTTATGATATTTTCGCCATTTTAGGGTTTTATTCATGTAAATAAGCATGTCATATCATATTAGGGTTAAATTCAATCTCATTTTCATTTCATATTTTTCAATTTTGCAAAGTTTATTTCAGAAAACCCTAGTTTCAAGGCCATAGTCTTGTTATCAGGGGTATTTTGGTCATTTTGACATAAATTTCGAAATGCTAAAATTTAATTTTCCAATTTTTCATGCATATCATCATATTTCATCATATTATATTTGATTTATTTCCTTTGATTTTTAAATTTTCAAATTTTACAAAATTTCTTTCAGAAAACCCTAATTTCAAAGTCATGAGGGGTATTTTGGTCATTTTGACCCTAATTTCGAATTTTCAAGTTTATTTTCGAAATTTATTCATTATTTATCATGTTTATATCAAAGAGGGTATGAATTTGGGTTTATATCTGAATAATATCCGATAATTTTCCATATTTTTGGATAAATTCAGAAAAACTTACATTTTTGTGCTAACATTGTTTTCTAGTTTTGCAGGAACATTCAAGAAGAAGTCTTAGCTTTTATTTCTTTTATTTCAATTCAATGTAACATCAAATGTAATAATTTGGAATAAGAGTTACATTTCTGCTTAGAATAGGGTTGCATTGCATATAGTTTAATTTATGCAAATTTCAATATTTGATGTATGATTCATGCATATTTATTTCAAATTCACTATGGTTTACACGAATGGCACGTGCAAAAGCTCTTATGGAGTTTATAAACTCGGTGGGATTCGTATTTATGGCCATAGTCAGAATACAAAGAAAACCAAGATTTATGATCTTCATATTAGCCACATTCAGCCTACACATTTAGGCTAACTTCAAAAATGCACTGCATTTCTCAAAGTTTCAAAAGGATTTTCCAATTCCTCAATTGAAGTTTCCTTTCAAATTCATATTTATTCATTCATATTATTCAAATTGCATTGTTTTCAAATTCATTTTCCAACTTCAATTTCAAAAAATTCAATTTTCTCAAGGATTTACCAAGTTTCTCAGGATTAGATTTTCTCAGAATTCTAAGTTTTCAAATGACATTTCAAAGCATTTCCCAAGTTCAAATCAATATTTTCCAATGTTTTAAAATTCTTAAATTTCAAAATCCCAAGTTTTCAGAAATCGATTTTCTCAGATTTTCCAGTTTTCCTGAGAATTCATTTTCTATTTCAAAAGTCCTTTTCCAATGAATTTATTAGATTTTCTCAGAATTCTCAAATCCATTTTCTTAGAAAAAAAAATTCCAAAACTCAAAAATCTATTTTCCAAAGTTCAAGTTTTCCAGAGAAATCACTTTCCAATGCAAATTTCTGATTTCCAATGAAATTCAATGATTTTCCCAGGAATTCCAATTTCAAGCACTTTTCAAATCATTTTCTAAACATATTTCAACTTTCCAAGCAATCATCATCCTTTCAAACTTGCATTATTTTCAAAATTCCATATCACATGCCTGATTCTTTGTGCATTCTAGGAAAATAAAGCATAATTTAGATATTTGAGTCAAGTTAGAGCGCATAATTGATCCTTGGTTCAATTACCCCTGGTGAAGGTGCCAGGAACGGTTGAACCTCGTACCGACAGGCGGATCCCATTCCACAGAATTTTCCCGTAAATTTTCAAAATGGAGGCAAGTAATTTTCAAAACTTTGGTCGAGTTTGACTCGCAAAATTTGTTTCTCTCTCGCAAGGGAGGGGGAAAAATTTTGCGATGATAACAACTACCTGCTCTGAAATCACTGGAGCTGAATGTTTTGGGAAAGGCTTGGACAAAATCTCAGGCTATTGTTTGTCCTCATCCTTGTCCTCGATCAATAAATTCTTGTCGATGTCCTGAATGATGTTTTTGAGGACAAAACAATGCTCTGTCATGTCCGACAATCCGATGAAATTTGCAGAATTTGTCTATCCATTTTCCCATAGCAATTGGAGGGTCTGCCACCTTGGGAAGTTTGACCATCCCCTTTGATAGCATATATTCCAGGATGTCTTTCCGGGATTGCTCCAAAGCAGTGAATTCCCGATCATAACTCCATCCATCATGCTTCGGTTTCTCTTGCTGCCTCCCTTCAGGCTGCTATACTGGCTGGATGGGCTGTGGCTTAACGAATTTTCCTTTCATGGCTGCTGAGTTCATTCTTTTCGACCTGGAGTGTCCTGAATTCTTGTTGCGATTCTTCTTATTCTTCTTGCTGCCAGAACTGCTGCTATTGCCTGAAAATTCTATAGAATAAGCAACGTGTGCTTTCTTTTTTTGCTCAGGATTACCTCAGACGAAAGGGTAACCTTCATACTGACCGTTGTCCAATCCTGTCTTGAGCCATTCGGCTCTTTCGATCAACTTAATGAATGACTTTGTTGGAGATGTGAAGATGAGATTTCTTAGAGGCTGAGAAAAGTTGTTGAGGATGATTTGCAAGGCATGTTCCTCCGGGATGGGAACCTTCATTTTGTTACAGGTGCTCCTCCACCTGTGGATGAATTCGCCAGCTCTCTCATTCCCATTGTGCTTAAGATTGTACAAGTGGTTGAGAGTTGGTGAGGCTTCAACATTGAACATGAAGCGCTTGATGAAAAGATTTACTACTCTATCGAACTTTCGTAGTTCAATAGGGTTAATATGGTCTGCATACCACCTGGCTCCAACTCCTTCTAAACTGCGGGGGAAGCAAATGAACAGAGCCCTGTTGTCTTTTCTGAAACAGCCACACTCATAATAGAATGTAGCCAGGTGAGCCTTTGGATTGCTTGTTCCATCAAACTTGAGGAATTTTTGAGGGAGATTCTTCAGATTGTCATCCCTGTCAAGGCCATTGTAGAAATCTTTGGGAGAATAAGTCTGCTTGCCTTTACTCTTGGCCTGAATGTCCTTGATTGCCTAAGTCATTTCTCTCAATTGCTCGTGCATCGAATCCTCAACTGGGGTGGGTTTGTTCACAAATTTGGGCTCTTCGGTGATTTTCACGAACTGCCGTGGAGGATTCTGACTGTACACAAACTGCTCTTCCTCTTCTGACTCTTCCTCTACTGATTTTGATTCCTCAAAAGTAGTGTCAGGTTGGACCTTTTTTCTGACAATCCGGACCTGCTTTTTCACGGCTGTCTTCTTCAATTTGCTTTTTGGAGCAGCTTTCTTCAGACTGGCCTCAACTTGCTCTGACATCATCCTGGCCATCATTTTCTGGAATAGATCATATATGGCGGGATCGATATCATCTCCCTTGTTTTGACCCTGTCCTCTGACCGACTTGGGAGAGTCCATTTCTTCGTTCTCACTGTCACTGTGCTGAGGAGTTGTTTCCTTTCCAGCTCTTGTTTGAACCATTTTGACAATGCCAATGATTTCTGCAAAATAAGGGAATGGTTAGAGCGCAAAAGAACTTTTTGAAACACAACTTTTTGAGAAAAGATGAGAACGGAGGAATTGATAGACAATTAAACAGGTTATCCCATCACCAAAGATCGGGTCACCACAAAACTTATGATAATTGCATTACCACTTTTGTGATAACAGAAAATGCGCCTTGTTACCTAGGCGAGGTCGTCCATCATGATAAGAGACCTTTGAAGAAGACTAGAAGGAATGTCTCATCACTAGGGATGAGGTCGTCACGAGAATCGTGACCAGTCATGTCATAAAATAAAATTTTGGCCCAAAAGCTTTTAAACAGAACAAAAGTTGAACTTTATTGATGACAAATTCAAAGACAAAGAGAAGGTGGGCAGACAATTTGCCACCATTCTCGATGCTGAGAAGATACATTGGGTCCTGGAAATATAGACAGAGAAATGAAAGAATCCCAAGTGTATTTGGTTACATGGTATGCCTCAGACCACTGATCCGACTGCAGATCGAATTCTGGCATGTGGCCCATCGGGAAGCGAGTGTTGACACAAACCTGCCACTGTGAGAACTGTCTAAGACACCTCTCTGGCTGATAGTCGACACAGAAGAAGGGGACAAGCAATTTGTAGCGCTTGCTACGAGCAAAAGTATAGCAAGGAACTGACTCTCGCCTGTCAAAGTAATCCCAAAGGATCTCCTCCTGATACAGACTCTCAATCAAAGTTTGATACTGAATGACATACTTCAGCTTCTTGCTGTTGAACCTAAAGGAACTGGCTTTTGATGGCACATGTTAGCTTCTTGATGTTTGATACCACGACTGCAAGGCATAAGTATATCCTTCCACCATAATGGTCTCTCCAAGGGCGAAACAGGCTAAGCCTTGGTAGAGAAAGGCTAAAGTTGTCATGGACACTGAAAGTCGACAAGTTTGTCTGCTTCCCCATCTTTGAAAGAGTTGGGCGACTCTGACATCAATGAAATTCTGACCGTCCTAGAAGAATGCTAATCCCATTGTGCATAGGACAATGGCATGCTAAATTCTTCCTTTTGCTGCTCGAGACAAGGTGTCAACTTTCTCGTTGGCTCCATACTTGTGATAGAGTTCGAACAGATCGATGAACTAACTTCCACTGATCTCAGTGAGAAGTCAAGATCTGCTCCCTGTTGCTTTGGCTAATGCTTCTCAAACGTCTACCCCCTTGACGTTGATCAGGAACTGCTGCTCGACTGGATCATCTAGCTGACCAGCTGGATCTGGCAATCCCATGATGTCACTAAATTCGTCCATTAGCAGAGTCATCTCTCTCGATGAAAACCAAAAGGTGCAGGTACGTGGATTCCACCGTTCTGCCATAGCCTGAATAAGACCTTCGTTGATGGTTTGCTTGCCTACTGTCGATGCCATCTCCAATCCACAATCATCCAAGTGGTCCGGGAACATACGCGAGAAGGTGGCAAACCAAGAATAATACCACCGAAGGAAGAAGGAATGAGACTGGATAACCCGATGATCTGGGGATCCATCCTTTATCTGACAGAAGACATGATCTCTGGGAAAGACAGCGTCAAGGGAATTGGACGCCATCAGAAAGATACTGCGGCAAAGAAGAATGAGGAGATTTAGATAGGATGCAGGACTTATGGATAGACTTTTGACGAAAAAGAGGATACACACAAATCCTGGAAATTTCAAAAGATCAAGAGAATTTAAAAAAAAAAAGGGATATCTAAGGTTTTTAAAGAAAATTTGACACAAAAGAGAAAAAGAATGTAGGTAAAAAAATATACACCTGGGGTTTTTGAAAATAAGAGGAAATTTTGAATAATATACCCAGGGTTTTGAAAAAAATTTGATATATATAGGATAATATAAGGAAACATTGCATAATCACAGCTGCATAAACAAGGATACGCAAACAACACTCCCTAAAGGCTGACTCTAAATGCAATATTTTGAAATGGCTTGTAGGACCTTAATCCTAACTCTATGGTTCAGATCATCCGATTCCAATCAAGGTACGCTGATATACTCAAGCCGAAGTTCGAAGTACATGGCATAGAAATATTTCTCCGGTTCTAAGGTAATGGCTTCCCAACATCCTTGAGCACCTACCGATATACCTCGGACTATGTCCCTTAGGTACGTGGTAGGGGGGCGCGAACTCAAATAAGTTGTTTAGTTGTGATGCTCTCTCCCGAACTATGGTTCAGTAAGACAGCCCAGCAACGTGAAGACCGGGACAATATAGGTAGGGATCTTTTCGAAAAACATGTTCAACATGCAATAAAACCAGATGGCTCTAATGCAAGTCCTAAAGAGATAGAATTTAAATTAATAGAAGCATACACTTGCACACATTGTTTGCATTCAATCCCTAGAATTTGAGGAGAGTTGTATTTCAGACCTAAGTTGAATGTGAGCATGGAATAATCTCCTCAATATGGTCCTACCAAACCATACTTAAATCCTATATGCATTATGTCAGCTTAGGACAGAGTCTAGGCTCCTAAGGTTTTGCATGGAAATGAAGCTGACATTTGTAGAATAAAGACTTAAACAATAACAAAGAAAAGCAAAAGGCACAAATTCGACCAGACGGAGATGGGTCCCATCACAGTCGTCAACTTCTGTGATCATGCAAAATTTTTCCTCTCGATTTCTCTCTCTTCCTTCTCTTTTCCTTTCTAACCTCTATTTCCCTTTTTGAAGGGGAAATAAAAGAAAGAAAAAGAATAGAAAAGAGAAAAGAAAAGAAAAGAAGAGAGAGAAGAACTCTTTTGCAAGGTCTCACTTGACCTTAATTTTGAAAATATTTAGAAAAATTACTCACCTCCGTTTTGAAATATTTTCGAGAAAATTGGGAGACGAGATTCATTCGTCGGTACGAGGTTCGACCGTTCCTGGCACCTTTACCAGGGGTAATCGAACCAAGGATCGAATTTATGCCTTTTTGCTTTGCTAAAATATTATCTAAGAATTTATTCTAAGCCCCAAAAATGCACAGAGAATCATGCTTGTGCAATGTAAATGTAGAAATGTATACTTTTAAGAAAACACTTTTGGAAATCTGAGATTTTCCAAGTGATTCTGAAATAAATGTGATAAGAGAAATGAAGAAATGATTTTTGAATAGTTGAATTTAATTTAGAACTTGAGATAGATCTAAAAAGATGTTTGAAGTTCTAAGTCTTTGAAATAATCAGAGTTGGGAAAATAAATTTTGAACTAAAAAGAATGATTTGAAGCTGAGAGAAAAAGAAATGAAGTTTCAGAGTCAAAAATGGACTTTGAATTTGAATTTTGAACCTGGATTTAGGAGAAGAGATGGAATTGAATTCCAGATTCGAAGTTTGAAATCAGGATGAAATTTGGATTTGAGAATTCCAAATGGAGTTTGAAAATAGGATTAGACTTAAGAAGTCCAGATGTGATCTGAAAAATGGAATTTTGATTTTTAAATCTAAAATTGGGAATAGAATTGGATTTAAAATCTGGAATTCCAGATGGGATTTGAATTTGAAGTCTGAATCCTACATGGGATTGGATCCGAAGTCTAGAATCCGAAATGAAGTTGAATTCTGAATCCTAAATGGAATTGGATCCGAAGTCTAGAATCCAGAAAATGAAGTTGAATTCGAAATCTAGGATCCTAAATGGGATTGGATCCGGAGTCTAGAATAAAAAAAAAATGGAGTTAGATCCGAAATCTAGGATAAAAAATGGAATTGGATTCGAAGTCTGGAATCCAAAATGAAGTTGAATTCTGGAATCCTAAATGGAATTAGATCCGAAGTCTGAGATCCAAAATGAAGTTGGTTTTGGAAATCTGGGTCCAAAGTGGAATTGGGTTCTAATTTTAGAATTGGATTTTGAAAGTCCAAATGGGATTTTTGAAGATGGATCTGGGTTTTGAAAACCCAAATTGGATTTAAAACTTAGGAAAATTTGAATTTTGAGATTCAGAATCAATCTCAAAACTTTGATTTTGAGTTAAGGCTCAATGGAAAATAAAGGATGAACTTGATTTAAAGCTGGAGTTTTTGAAATCAGAAGATGAATCAGAAATTTCAAAGTTTAAATTAAACTTTGAAATTGAACTTCGAGATGTTTGATTTAATTTTTTGAATTTGAATTCTGAAAATGAATTTGGAATTTCAAAGTTGATTTGAACTTTGAAATTTGATTAGAATTAGAAATTGAATTTTGAATATACAAATGAATTTCAAAGTCAAATTGGTCTTTCAGTTTGAAGTTTGAAATTGGAATCAGAAGATGAATCAGAAATTTCAGAGTTAAATTGAACTTTGAAATTGAATTTTGAGATATTGAATTGAATTTGAAATTGAATCCTGAAAATGAACTTGGAATTTCAAAGTTAAATTGAACTTTGAAATTTGATTGGAGTTTTGAATATAAAATGAATTTGAAATTTTAAAGTCAAATTGGACTTTGAAATCAGATTTTTGAATTTTTTGAAATGAGATAGAATTGATGAATTGAAATAGAAATTGAAAAAAAGATATTCGAGATCACTTGGATTTTGGAAAAGAATTTTGAAAAATATGATACAATTCTATCTTAAATGATGAATGAATTTAAAGAATTTGAAATTGGATTTGAAAAGTATATTTCATTCTTCAAGTGAATTAAAATAAGATTGAAGATATAATACATTCCTGACTATGGTCATTGAAGGTATTATATAATAATCTATATTTAAATTTAGATGAAGAATAAAATATATTTTGGTGCTTTTATAGAGTTTAAAATGAAATTAACTCTCAATATATCCTAACTATGACCATTGATATATATTTTGAGTTAATTTTAAGTTAAATCCTGATAAAAGAAGAAAATATTTAAAAATATGCTGATTGTTTAATAAGGGACCAATGTGGATCCATTGTTATTCCATAAAAGATGAAAATCCTAAGTTTTGTTCACACCCTGACTATGGCCATTGATGCAAATCATCAACTTAGGATTTGATCACCTTTTATAAAATGGTGCACATGCCATTCGTGTTTCCATTCGTGAATTTTTGAGAAACAAAGATAAGAACGATATGGAAACAAGTAATTCTATGAAAATGCATGCTCATACATTCTAATCTAGTGAAGAAAATGGAAATTTCTCATTATGACCTAGCTATTACAACATTGAGCTTAATTAAAATTACAAGAGATTCTAGCTCTAGAAAGAAAAAATGATAATTTTCATATATTTCCTGCAAAGCCAAGTGAGTTATGAAAGTGTACTAGGATCGAGGAAACGAGCACTAGAGGGGGAGTGAATAGTGGTTTTAAAAAAATTGTCTGCGGAATATTGAAGGATTTTGCAATTTGAAAAACAAACACACAAAGAACACAAGATTTTATCCTGGTTCGGTCTATCCCGACCTACATCCAGTCCCCAAGCAAAACTAGCTTGAGATTTCCACTATCAACCTTGTTAACTACAAGATCACACAGACCAAAACCGGTCCCACTTTCAGTAACAACCCTACTGAAAGCAAACAACTCCTTTACACCAAGAAGTCCTTCTTTTTACAGAAAATAAGTAACAACTGACAATACAACCTATGAGCCTTTCTTTTGAATGCGAATGAGATGCAATTGGCTTTTGAGGTTGTTGAAATACTCTACTCACAAATTCACTATCTCCCAAAGTGATTTGAGTGAAAAACTGAAGTGAAAATATCAAGTGAGTGAGAAAACAAATACTTGAATGAATAGGAGTGAAAAGCAAGAAGTAAATGATTCAAATCAATTGAATTTTTGTTTTTTTGTTTTAGTGTAAAATGCACTCATATTTATAGTTGAAAGATTCCATACGTTGAGAGTATGAAAGGGTGTCAAAACAGTCCATTTTGAACGATAAACATATTTGAAAAATGAAAAGACATGCCTTTTTGAAGTTTCAGGAAAACGACAAAATTAGTCGACTGAAACATCAGTTAGTCGACTAATAGTTAGTTATTAGTAGACTGACAGTTATTGTCGGTTGACTGATCTGTTAATCAAGCCGTTTGAAAATCTGAACTTTTGAAACTTAGTCGACTAGAGAAAAATTAGTCGATTGATAATATCATCAGTCGACTGAAAAACCTTTCAGTCGACTGCTGCTAAAATCTTCTGAAAAACAAACATTTTGTCCGGTCGACTGATAAAAGCATTAGTCGACTGTTGCTAAATTTTCAGAAAACACATGTTCTGTTCAGTCGACTGATAAAACCATTAGTCGACTGCTGCTAATTTTCCAGAAAATAGACATTCTGTCCAGTCGACTGATAAAACCTTTGGTCGACTAATTTGACAAAAATGACTTTTTAGAAAATATGGCGCGAAAGGATTAGTCGACTGGTAAGTGTATTGGTCGACTAATAAACATGAAAATTTAAGAAAAGAGTTTTATAAAAAGATTTTCAAGAGGGTTCTTTTTAGAAAAGTTTTTCTAAAGACTTTTAAGGTGAAATGCAACCTAAATATGCACTCTAAGTAAGGCTCTTACAAGAATCTAAGACTTTTAATGAATTAAACATTTGCACACTAGTCTTCAAAGATTCTTCATCGAATTCTTCAATTTCTTCATGCAGTTGATTCCACTTGCTCATCATCAAAACCTTGTACTTGAAGTATCATGTAAGGCGTCATTGTTGTAACAATCTCCCCCTTTTTTATGATGACAAACTTAATCAAAGATGAAGCATTTAGATGCATAGATGGAGATTTTACTCCCCCTATCAATATGCTGCAAAACATTAAAAGTTAGCACATATATCAAATATTGATTGGTTTGCATTTCCATTCATCATTACTTCATTCATTTACAAATGCATTCATTCAAAGCTTACTTTTTCTCTTAATTTCACATTTGACTTGCAAGATCTCCTGCAATTTCAATGTAATGCTATCTTTTATCCTGCAATTTCAATGTAATGCTATCTTTTATCTTTTTCTCCCCCTTTGTCATAATAAAAAAGAATAAGGGCAGAAATAGCATAAGCAAAATAAAGATATAAGTTTAAAATATTACAACCCATAAAGTATGAAAGTTTAGACAACAAACATCAGAAAAGTGAGTTGAGCAAATCCTTGATTGAAGTAATCTCTTTTTGAATCGAAGATAGTTGTTGAGTCACATCTTCACGAAAAGTGTGTTGATACAACTCCAAAGCTTCCAGTCTCTGCATAACTTCATCATTATCTTGACTTGTAGAAAATTTCTTTCTTTTTGCATGAGATGAAGGTGTCGCAGAAGGTGAAGGTTCAAAAATTGATGGTTCAGTAGGATCAGATGATTCAGTTTGATCAACATTTAAAGGAGGCAGATGTTTAATTTTCATTCTTTTAAAAATTGTTTGATCGAAGAACTCTTTTTGCTCAATATATTTTTCATTTGTTAAGGGAACTTTGAAATGTCTAAAAATATGAGTTAGAAGACATCCATAAGGAAGAAATGGTTTTTTTTTCCACAAATTTGTAAAATACACATTGGCCCAATTTACAGAAATATTTCCAAATAAAACATAAAGAGCCGTAGATAGATTTGTGGAATAATAATCAAAAGAACCAGTTTTAGGAAGAACATTATGGGCAAGGATTCGTCCAGCAATGCGTGCACGAGTTTGAAGATTAGTATTTTTGAAAGGAGGACATTGAAGTGCACCTGGAAAAAGAATTTGTTCAAAAACTCTTTCATCATTTAATTCAATAGTGTTGAAAAGAGTGTCTGAAGGTGGAATTTCAAGAATTTCTCCAAGTAGTTTCGAATCAAACTTGATTTCAACATCACGAACAAGAGAGGACAAAACTCCAGTTTCATGATCCATTTGTAAATTCGTGTAAAACAAGTGAATAAGAAAAGGATAGTGAAGGGTATCTGCGCAAACATCAAAAAGATGTGAAATTTCAGGAAATAATTCTCTTATGTTGTAACGAGAAAATAAGTGAAATAGAATATTTCGGCATGGTAAAATAGGTAGTGCAGAAATTGATCCAAAAGTATCATACAAAAGAGGATTTCTGAGTAATCTGAGTGAAAAACCATGTCTTGAAGTAGGTGTAGGAGGAGGAGAACCTAAACCTTTTGCAGATGCAGATTTCGTACGAGACATGGTTAAAAACAAAGTTACCAAAAAAATATCGACTTCCAAACGATTTTCGGCAGAAGGAGAACGCTGTCCGGCGTTGTGAAACAGAAACAGAGGAGGACACGATGGCTGACGGTGAGTGTGAAGTCGACCACAAAGGGATTCCAGCAATTGCGGAAAATACACTGTCACAGCAAGAGGGTTCTGGCGTGTTTTGAAGATGCACCAGTTACTGCAAGAGGATTCCGGCATTTCAAGATCACGACCAGAAGATTCCGGCGTCTCCCTGTCACCGCAAGAAAATCCCGACGAAGATGGGATCGAACGGTACTATGAGGATTTTTCGGAAGAGAGAGGCAAAAGAGAAAGAGGGTTTTCGCTTTAAGGGTTTTGAAAAGGTACGAAATTGAAGTGAAACGATGCCTATTAAAAAAAAATGGGTTTAAAAAAAAAAATCCAAGGGGTATCGGGTCCCTTCATTTAAAATTTAAAAAAAAATTTAGTCGACTAAAACTTTATCGGTCGACTAAGAATGTGCGACTCATTCTAAAAACATCAGTCGACTAGAAATATATCGGTCGACTAATATGGTGCGATTCATTCTAAAATTTTAAAATATCAGTCGACTAAAACTTTATCGGTCGACTAATATAGTGCGATTTTGAGATTTTGTTCAAAAATCAACATTTTTATAAATCAAAAAATGAGCAAATACCTAGTTCTCTCCTAATTCTCATAAAATCTTCATTTTTAAGAGGTTTAGTGAAGATATCGACATGTTGTTCTTTAGTGGAAATAAAATTTAACGAAATATCTCCTTTTAACACATGATCTCTTAAAAAATGATGTCTAACTTCAATATGCATAGTTCTTGAGTGCTGAACAGGATTTTTCGAAAGATCTATAGCACTAGTGTTATCACAATAAATAGTTGTTGTGGAGAAATTCAAACCAAAATCTTTTAAGGTCTATTTTATCCATAGTACTTGTGAACAAGATAAACTAGTCGCTATATATTCTGCTTCAGTTGTTGAGAGTGACACTGAATTTTACTTTTTACTAAACCAAGAGACTAAAGAATTTCCTAAGAAATGACAAGTTTCACTAGTACTCTTGCGATCAGATTTACTTCCTGCAAAATCTGCATCACTATATGAAACTAAATCAAAGGAAGATGATTTTGGGTAAAACAAACCGAAATCTGAAGTATCTATCAAATAACGAAGAATTTGTTTTACTGCGGTTAAATGAGATTCCTTTGGATTAGCTTGAAATCTTGCGCACATACAAACACTAAACATAATATGAGGTCGACTAGCAGTTAAGTATGATAGAGATCCGATCATACCTCTGTAGAGCTTAGTATCTACACTTTTACAATTTTCATCTTTATCAAGAGAAGTAGTTGTACTCATAGGATTCTTTCTTGATTTCGATGAGTCCATCCCAAATCTCTTGAGAAGCTCTTTTGTATACTGAGCCTGATTGATGAAGATTCCTTCTTCAGTTTGCTTTATTTGAAGTCCAAGGAAGTAGTTTAATTCACCCATCAAACTCATTTCAAACTCTTCCTGCATAGCTTTAACTAATTCTTGACAAAGAGAATCATTAGTAGAACCAAATATTATGTCATCAACATAAATTTGTACAATAAGAATATCTGAATTAAGATTTTTAATAAATAAAGTGGAGTCTACCCGACCAATGGAAAAACCAGATTGTTCTAAAAAATTTCGTAGTATTTCATACCACGCTCTTGGTGCATGTTTGAGTCCATACAAAGCTCTTTTCAATTTGTAGACTTTTTCTGGATATTTCTCATTTTCAAAGCATTGAGGTTGCTCTACATAAACTTCTTCATTGATGTGTCCATTTAAGAATGCACTCTTAACATCAATTTGATATAACTTAAAGTTCATGTAACTAGCAAAAGCAAGCATCATTCGAATTGACTCTAATCGAGCCACTGGTGCATAGGTTTCATCAAAATCTATGCCTATTTCTTGATTATAGCCTTGTGCTACTGGCCTTGCTTTGTTACGAATGACTTCACCATTTTCGTCTAGCTTATTTCGGAAGACCCATCTTGTTCCAATTACTGGATGATCGTTTGGTCTATCAACTAGATCCCAAACATCATTCCTAGTAAAATGGTTAAGTTCTTCAGACATGGACAAAAGTCAAAATTCATCATCACAAGCCTCATTGATATTCTTTGGTTCTAATTTAGATATGAAAGCAACATTTGCAATATATTTTTCTAATTGTCTTCTAGTTTGGACACCACTCTTTATTTCACCAATAACTTGTTCATGTGGATGATTAGGAACTTCTTTCCAAACCGGTTGAAGAGGAATATTTTCTTGAGAAGTATTCTCTATCAAGGGTTCTTCTTAAAGTATTACTTCTTCTCATTCGCTTAGAGGTATAACCTGCTCACAATTCTCATCAAATGCAACATGTAAAGATTCTTCAATACAAGATGTTCTTTTATTGAAAGTACGATAAGCTTTACTTCTAGAAGAATATCCAAGAAATATTGATTCATCTGATTTTGAATCAAACTTATCAAGATTATCTTTGGTATTTAACAATAAACATTTACTACCAAAATTTTTGAAATATGAGATCTTTGGTATACGATCATAATACAATTCAAAACATGTTTTATGTAAAATTGGTCAAATAAGAACACGGTTTAGAACATAAC
This sequence comes from Nuphar pumila, assembly GCF_984573655.1. Classification (NCBI taxonomy): domain Eukaryota; kingdom Viridiplantae; phylum Streptophyta; class Magnoliopsida; order Nymphaeales; family Nymphaeaceae; genus Nuphar; species Nuphar pumila. Next base: position 47,822,048 of record NC_143257.1, on the reverse strand, counting down.
ATGTTGTATTAATTGCTTCAGCCCAAAAGTATTTTGGTAAATTTTTATCTTGAAGCATGGTTCTAGCACATTCTTGCAAAGTTCTATTCTTTCTTTCAACAACTCCATTTTGTGGAGTTGCTCTAGGAAAAGCAAAGTTGTGTGATATACCATGTAAATCACAAAACTTTAGAAAAGATTCATTTTCAAATTCACCACAATGATCACTACGAATTTTAATTATAGATATAGATTTTTCAGTTGTAATTGTTCTACAAAGTTTAGAAAATTCCGAAAAAGCATCATTTTTGCTTTTTAGAAAAATCACCCATGTAAACCGAGAATAATCATCTACTATAACAAAAGCATACTTGCTACCATTCAAACTTTGAATTCTAGATGGTCCAAATAGATCTAAATGTAAAAGTTCAAGAGGACGTTTTGTTGAAATAATATCTTTTGCTTTAAAAGAACTCTTGATTTGTTTACCCCTTTGGCAAGCATCACATAAGTGATCTTTCTTATATGGTATTCTAGGTAGGCCTCTTACAAGATCATTCTTGGATAACTTTGAAATAATTTTAAAGTTAACATGTCCAAGTCTCTTGTGCCATAACCATTGAATTTCATTTGAAACAATAAGACATTTTTCATTAAAAGTGGGTAATTCATCTAGATATAGTTCATACACATTGTTCTTTTTTTTACCTTTAAAAATAATCTTTTTAGATTAAAAATCAGAAATTAAGCATAAATCATTTTAAAAAAAAACATGAAAACCTTTATCACATAATTGACTAATAGATATTAAATTATGCATTAAACCATCTACTAAAAGAACATTTTCTATCAAGGGAAATTTTGGATTACCAATATTACCAATACCTATCACTTTTCCCTTATTATTGTCACCAAAGGTGATGGTTCCTCCATCCTTATTTTGGAGGGTGAAAAATAACTCCGGCCTTCCAGTCATATGTTTGGAACAGCCGCTGTCCAATATCCATTTGCTCTATATGTTGTGTACCTACAACAAAATTAGAAAACAGAGCATTTGACCCCTTTCTATTTTTGGGTCCATGAGAGTTAGTCTTAGGAACCCATATCCATTTGGATTTTGGTTTCTTTTGATAATAAATATTCTTTCTATAAAAGGATTTATCATGTCTAGAATAATCATGTCTAGGCATATAAGCGTTCTAGTTTCCATGATTAGATGCATTTCTATTAGAACTAGAAAGTTTAGTTCTATGAACAAAAGGTTGAGAATAATGTCTTTGATTTTTCACCACGTAGTTTGGTCTATTTTGAGTATCAAAGAAGCTATATCCCAATCCGGTTTTATTAACCGAGCATCTTTGAGAACCAAGAAGTTTTTCTAGATTCTCTTGACCATTTGTGAATTTGGTCACTATGGAAAGAAGATCATTTGATTTTTCTTTAAGACTAGATATTTCTTTTTGTAAGAGATTGGTTCTAACTCCAATTTCTTTTATCTCAAATGCTTGGCAAGAGTTTTCCTTCTTGAGATCTTCTATCTCTTGAAGTAACACTTTATTTTGAGAGTCAAGAGTTAAATTTTCAGTTTTTAATTCTTTATTTTTAGAACTTAGACTCTTAAATTTAGCATATAAATCATTAAATGCTTCAAATAATTCATCATAGTCAAATTGACTTACCGAATCTTCTTGTGCTACAAAACACATATTGGCAACTTCTTCATTTGATTCTTCATCGGAAGAGGAGTCACTATCATCCCAACATGCTTGAAATGCCTTTTTCTTCTTGAATTGGTCCTTGGGCTTGATTTTGAGAAGAGGACAATCTTTCTTGATATGTCCTGCCTTTTTGCAGTTAAAGCACTTGACTTCATTGGGATTAGAAGAGTTTGCTTTCTTTACCTTTCTTTGAAATCTATCCTTTTTAATGAATCTTCTAAATTGCCTTGTGATAAGGGCAATATCTTCATCTTCATCTTCATCTTCTTCTGAATTTTCTGAGTCAGAAGTAGCCTTAAAAGTAAGAGATTTCTTCTTGGGCTCTTCTTCTTGTCTGTCTTGAAGTTGGACTTCATATGCCATAAGGTTACCAACCAAATCTTTAAGAGTGAGAGTGTTAAGATCATTTGCTTCTTCAATAGCAGTGGTTTTTCTCTCCCATTCAGGAGTTAAACACCTTAGGATCTTTCTGACTAAATCCACTTGTGAATATTCTTTTCCAAGGGATTTCAAAGTGTTAGTTATATCGGTCATTGTAGCTACCATGTCCGATATAGATTCATTTTGCTTCATTTTGAACAATTCAAATTTATGAACTAAAAAAGCAATTTTAGATTCTTTTACCTTTGACGTACCTTCGTGAGTCATGAAAAGAGTATGCCAGATTTCATTTGTTGTAGAGCATTGGGAGATGCAATTGAACTCTACCTTGTCAATGCCACAATATAATGCATTCATTGCCTTTGCATTAAGTGAAGCAGTCTTCTTTTCTTCATTGGTCCATCGGCTGAAATCAGTTGATGGAGTTTGGTACTTTTTTAAAACAACTCTCCAAATATCTAGATCCATGAATTGCAAGAATATTGTCATTCTTACTTTCCAGTAACCATAGTTTGTTCCGTCAAAGAGAGGAGGACAAACAGAGGAGCATCCTTCTTTGTGCTGAGATGTTGAAGTTGCCATGCTAGATGATGATCAAATCAAAATAATAGCAAACCTGCTCTGATACCAAATAAAAGTGTACTAGGATCGAGGCAACAAGCACTAGATGCAGGGTGAATAGTGCTTTTAAAAAAATTGTCTGTGGAATATTGAAGGATTTTGTAATTTGAAAAACAAACACACAAAGAACACAAGATTTTATCCTGGTTCGGTCTATCCCGACCTACATCCAGTCCCCAAGCAAAACCAGCTTGAGATTTCCACTATCAACCTTGTTAACTACAAGATCACACAGACCAAAACCGGTCCCACTTTCAGTAACAACCCTACTGAAAGCAAACAACTCATTTACACCAAGAAGTCCTTTTTTTTACAGAAAATAAGTAACAACTTACAATACAACCTATGAGCCTTTCTTTTGAATGCAAATGAGATGCAATTGGCTTTTGAGGTTGTTGAAATACTCTACTCACGAATTTACTATCTCCCAAAGTGATTTGAGTGAAAAACTGAAGTAAAAATATCAAGTGAGTGAGAAAACAAATACTTGAATGAATAGGAGTGAAAAGCAAGAAGTAAATGATTCAAATCAATTGAATTCTTGTTTTTTTTTAGTGTAAAATGCACTCATATTTATAGTTGAAAGATTCCATACGTTGAGAGTATGAAAGGGTGTCAAAACAGTCCATTTTGAATGATCAAACGTTTGAAAAATGAAAAGATACACCTTTTTGAAGTTTCAGGAAAACGACAAAATTAGTCGACTGAAATATTAGTTAGTCGACTAATAGTTAGTTATTAGTAGACTGACAGTTATCGTCGGTCGAATGATCTGTTAATCGAGCTATTTGAAAATCTAAACTTTTGAAACTTAGTCGACTAGAGAAAAATTAGTCGACTGATAATATCATCAGTAGACTAAAAAACCTTTCAGTTGACTGCTGGTAAAATCTTTTGAAAAACAAACATTCTGTCCGGTCGACTGATAAAAGCATTAGTCGTCTGTTGCTAAATTTTCAGAAAACACATGTTCTGTTCAGTCGACTAATAAAACCATTAGTCGACTGCTGCTAATTTTCCAGAAAACAGACATTCTGTCCAGTCGACTGATAAAACCTTTGGTCGACTAATTTAACAAAAATGACTTTTTAGAAAATATGGCGCGAAAGGATTAGTCGACTGGTAAGTCTATTGGTCGACTAATAAACATGAAAATTTAAGAAAAGAGTTTTCTAAAAAGATTTTCAAGAGGGTTCTTTTTAGAAAAGTTTTTCTAAAGACTTTTAAGGTGAAATGCAACCTAAATATGCACTCTAAGTAAGGCTCTTACAAAAATCTAAGACTTTTAATGAATTAAACATTTGCACACTAGTCTTCAAAGATTCTTCATTGAATTCTTCAATTTCTTCATGCAGTTGATTTCACTTGCTCATCATCAAAACCTTGTACTTGAAGTATCATGTAAGGCTTCATTGTCGTAACAAGTTAGAATAAAGAAAGAGATGACAATATCCCATGATATGAAATGAACTTAAGATGCTCAAAGCCAAATACATACATACATGCATATGGGAATACGCATGCTTAAATGCGTATGAGAATGAGAAGATGCATATGAACATAACAGAAATCCATGGGAGAGGGATATGTATTTGATGCCTTTAGACTAAAAGAACAACCATGTATCTTTACCTAAATCTAATGGGGACTGATGAGGAACAAACGATGCTGGACTTATATATAGCCTTTTGCAGTGTTGCTGAGTGAGATGGGAGAATGAACATGCTGCGAATGTTGCATACAATTAAAAACTCAGTTGGAGGTTTTAGGTGCAAGGGGATTATAATGGATGAATGCAGGAGGCGATGTAAATGCAACAATGATGAATATTGTTGTAAATGAATGGACATTACAGCAATGCCAGGCATTGTTGTAAACAATTGAAGGTTCCCATGGTGAGAATGCAAACATACTTAGTTGATGAAATAATGTAGGTGTTGGAACAGGAATGAATAGACAGCAGGGGCAATTCCAGACGACTTAAATAAATGAGTCATTCTTGACTCTAATGCTACAATTCCTTCAGATTTCACCCCTTTCACATTTGTTATTATCAGGGCCATTCCACAGAACATTGTTTGGTAGCTCTTCAGTAGCATATCCTATAACTTCACAAAATGGAGGACTCAGTTAAACTGGTGAAGCCCAGCCTTGAATCTGGAACCAACAAACTACTGTCTGAATTTTGTGTAGCTTCTAAGCGGAACAAATGGATTTGTCCCTTTGTGTAGATGCAGGCAGTTCTCTTTAGAAACTTTCCCTTTTCCTTGCTTTGATTTTCTTCCCCAGCGTCCTTTGCATTTACAGCAGGCCTATTTGCAACTAATGCTACACATTTGGGAAAACTTTCCTCGACAGACCTTTTTGTGCTCAAACTAGACATGCACTACTGTCGTAGTACCCTCGCTGGTCATTGCAGACCTCACTTCAATGGATGGTGAGGGCCAGCGATACTAGATGCAGTGGGTGCTAGAAATGTAACAATGAAGGATGCTATGTGGGTGAGAGGCAGCAGTGGAGCATTAGATTCCTAACCTCTGCGGTTAGGCAAAAAAAAATCTGATAATGGGGGTTGGTGGAATGGTATTGGAATTTACAACATGTAATACTGGGGAGAAAAAAAAAATTCACTTTCTTGATAAGACATGGTTTTCACGGGGATTTAAATAACAGGAGTTCGATTTCTATGGTATGCTTTCAGCTACTAGGACCAAGCACAATCAGAAGTTAAAATCTGACAGATATATGAGATATGATATGTCAACTAACATTGGATATAAACTTACAAATATGTGAGGATATTAACATCACCCAATGTGGGGGATATAATGTCGTGCCCCAATCTTCTATCAGGAGATATAATTAGTTCATCATTTTCATTTTTTTTTTGTTCCTTCTTACCATTCCCCTATAAACCAATCCCCACAGGGGCTACAGAATATCTCATTACATGGTTATCAACATGCTTTCCGATAGGACCATGGGTAGGCATGGGTCTAAATGTTGGACACTGGCAATAGACAACCATCAATATGTTGTAAAACCAGGATACTGGGAACAAATTAATCAAAATCTAGTAATATTACAGGGAATGAACCAATAAACCGGCCATGAAACTGAGTATATCCACAAGCTAAATTTTAACAGATAGAAAAATTAGGGAAACTAATGTAGAAACTTGGGAAATAAGGAAATTTCAACGTAAAACCCATAAGAATCAAATGAAACCAGAGGATCTAAAAAAAAAAGGTGCAGAAACTCCAAAAAAAAAACTTATATATAGCAAACGGAAAATTCAGTAAGATTTAATAGAAACATAGAGTTGGAGAATGAAATCCATTAAACCAGAAGCTAGTGTTGGCTAACCCTGCATAGTAGTTATTCCTACCTTTTGATTAAAATGATGAACAATTCCTAGTCCCGACTCAATCCCCATGTGGATGACCTACATAAAACCAACAAAGATTGTTGCCCTTTCCTCCGTATACTCCAAATGGAACATCCCTCAGCGAGTCCAGAACAGGCTCTGAATTTTGCTACGACTCCAATCAGGGTTTTCAGAGTAGCAGTTGGAATGGTAAATTAAGGATCCAGTCTTGCAAATCCATTACACAAATAAGAAATTATACTCAACAACACAAGGTTCAGCAATGAATAAATTCTTTGCAAAATGACCATTCATAAACCGGCCGTGTATCGCACTCCCTGGTATTTTCATGACAATCTTAAGTTTGCATTAGCAAATCAGAGGATTTCCCTCTCAACATTTAATGAGATACTGAGCGAATCATTAACAAAATGACTTGTGATGGATGGCTATGTTACATTAGCAATCGAGTTCCCACATACCTCCGTGAAACAAAAACTCATGTGTTCACCAGAGAGTGAGACCAGTAACCCAGACCACTCTCTCTATGGATTCTACACCTTACCACTTGGATCGTTCTTCCTTAGGAAGCATAACATGATGCATCTACAATTCCTCAGACTCGGGGAGCCATGAAATAAAAAAAAAAGATGGAATGCTGGACGCAGAAGGAGGCAATTTCAATAGTCTCGATTGCAGTATCGATCAATGGGGAACAAAAGGTTTGATTTGTAAAATGCAATTTATAGGATCTCGAACAGAAAAAAAAATGATGCATAATGTTAGATGAACAAGAGTCCGATACCAGCCTCCAACAATGGGAAAACGATACCCATGTCTGTACTTATGAAGACATGAAACACAAGGGATGCCATTCCCAGAGAATGCAGAGAAGTGAAATGCCTTTAACATGGAAAAAATACTAAATGAAAGGAACGATATGCAATCAGATGACATCAAGACTAAAGGTCATACTGCAGGCAGATCATTAGCTATGAAATATGGAAATCAAAAGAAAGTAAGAGCCTAAATAGGATACAAATGACTAATGGAAGACAAAAAATGACCGAAATAGGAGATCAAAATAAAAAAAAAAACTAGTAAAAAGATTGAACTATAAACAGGGAAATCGGAAATCAAGAAGGAAATTGCAAAAGAGAGGAGGAAATAATGTGGGAATTTGGGGGAATTCCATTACTTTTGCATAGAGAGGTGTTGGGATTGTTATAGGCAATCTAACACATCCATGGTGCGTTAACGGGGCGAATGAAAAAGGAGAATCAGAAGTATTATGGAGAGAAGAGGAAAAGCGACTTACTAGACTTCTCTGTGTCACTGGAGCAGAAAGAATCTTCTTCCGATGGAGAGAGAGGCTGGACCAACGATGATGCTAATGGATATAAAGGATGGATACCTTAGCAATCAATACGTGAAAGGAGAATGGCGCAAAATGGATGGATGATCGAGTGATTGTGAATATAAAAGATGGATGCTAGTGGCGATGGTGTTCCTGGATGATTCCCTTGATCGTTCCTCCACGCCCCTTTTAAGGAGGAAGAAGAAGTATCCGTAAGAAGGCGGTTAAGAATCGATGGTTGAGGTGAGGGCAGTCGATGAACGACCTTCGAGTGAGAGAGAGAAGGCGATGGAAGATGGTTCGAGAAGGGAGGAGTCGTCCATTGAAGATCAACGGGGAGAGGAAAATGAAGGTGGATGGAGGTTGGGGATCAATGGATGGCGCGGATGAAGCGTGATCGAAGGGTGGAAGGCCTTCACCTCCATCACCCCTCCTGCGGTCTTCCTCGCAACGGATGGCCGTTTGGAATTTTTTCAAGGGAGGTCCAACTTTTTCAGAAATTTTCAAAACAACGGTTTGCTTTCTTAAAATTCTCCAAAATCGTGGTTTTAGCTAAAGAAATGCTTTAAAAAAGGAGGTGGTTTCTTAACTAACATTTTTGTATTTTTCTTTTCTATTTTTTTTTTTGTTCTTTTCTTTTATGTTTTCTGTATTTTTTGTGTTTTTGAAATAAAACTCTAAAAACTAAAGGATCTTAAACTAATTTTGTGAAATTTAAAATAATATTTACAAAAGAAGTGTCTTCTGAGAATTTTGAAATTTGAAAATTTCTTCAGAAAACGGGTTTAGATACGAATTTGAACTGGGTCTGGATCCGAAATTGAGTCAGATATATAAAATGAATTTGATTCCAGTAAATCCGAGGAATAAACTGAAATTTTGAGTGAAAATGGCTCAAGTATACTCAAAAAATGAGGGGTCAGGGGCGAAAAGGGAAACATTCACAACATTTTAAAATTTTTGGGGTGTTCACATGCACCTAGGTGCAGGCTTGGTCTGGGCCCTTCCGGGGGTCCGACCAGGGGCATGGGCCTAGCACACACCCTTGTGTGCTACCCTGCTTCATTTGACCTACAGGGTCTGGACCCATAGGGTCCAGACCATGCGGTCTTGTTGGACCCACCCCATTTGGGGGCTCCAGACTAGCCGCACCACCTTGGGTGCCAACTAGGTCTGCCACCCTGGCCCGAACCCTTTGAGTTCAGACCAGGGGTATTTTCTGACATGGCTGGGCCTGGTCACCATTGGACCAGGCCCTGCTATGTAGCTCAGCCCAGCCCGTTTGGGAATTTAGCCCAGCCGAGCCCCTTTATGGAGCTCCAGGCTTAGTCGGGTGCTAGTGCACCCGGGTGAGCTAGGTGCTGGCCCCTTGGGCCAGTGCTGCAGCCCAACAACTCTTGGTCTGCACGTGGGGTGAAAACCAAGGTAGATGTGGGCCCAATGTCCCAGTCTCGCAGCAGGCCCCACCGGGGCCTTGCTCTTTTCCCCTTTGGCGCCAAGTTGGTGTCGGATGCTAAGGCACTCAGCAACCTTGCTGCCACTAGGGCAGCTTTGAGCTGGACCCCAGCTCCAGTCCGAGCCACAAGCAGGTTCATACTTGGTTGTCGTGGCCTTGTTGAGCATTCCGCAGAAGCTCAATAGGTGACTGCCCCTTCGTTGCCGCCAACCTACAAAACAAAGAAATTAGTTAGTAAAGCGAGGAATCTCGCTTGTGAGCAACAAGAGCGTTGCGGTCTTGGGCATCAGATGCTCATGCCTCACTGACCTATCATGGCAGCGAGGTGGTTAGGCTTGTGACATATGTCACGCCACACGCTTGCATGTATTTTCCCCACTTTCGTCGGACACTTCTGGCAAATAGCATCGTTTGTGCCTCGTTTGTTCGGGCAAAGTGCGACCACACACTTGGATATGCGAATGTAATTCCCATACGAATGGGATTAAGTTAGGTCTCGCTTTCGACATTCGCAAGTGTCAATTTTACAAAGGTCCTCTGCAGAAGGCTTCGCTATGCGAGATTTGCCGCGATACGATGGTTGGGATACGCGTATTTGGGAAAATACGTATTCAAGGCTGTGGACACTCCTCGCATGTACAATAGCTATCACGTATGAATTTTGAGCCTCGTGCCGCTCAAAAATAGTGAATTGTGCCACTTTAAAAATATATTATTGTATCGTTGCTCACGGCTCGATACAGGTGCGAATTTGAGACTTTGTGGTTTTCCTTATTTCACATATACACTTTGGCACATCAGGACACATATGTCACTAGTTTTGGTTTGTCGAGTACTTTTTGTTTGGGCTCACATTCATATATTGATGGATATACAATGCACCAAAGGCATGCTTCACACTCGACGTGACATACACTTAAAAACTGAAAACACCATGAGGGTATAGCACAGTTCGACATGTTGAGGTTTGGAACTCGGTTAGAGTCTTTGGGCAATGGCCCCATGTTCACAAGAGAGTGCTCACGTGTTGTGATACTGTTATCGTCGCAAAAATTTTCCCGTCTTCCCTTCCCTGCGGAAGAGAGAGAAAAATGCTTTCGCGATTCAAACTTGACCAGATTTTGGAAATTATTTTGAAAATACTCGCCTCCATTTTTGAAAATTACAGGAAAATCCATGGGATGGGGCTAGACCTGTCGGTACGAGGTTCGACCATTCCTGCCGCCTTTAACAGAGGTAATCAAACCAATGACCAAAATTGTGCTTGACTTAGTAAAATCATTGAAATCGTGTTCTATCCTAAATGCACAGAGAATTCAGGCATGTGCTATGAGATTTTTGGAAAATGTAAATTGGAAAATATGATGTATGCTTAGAAAACATTTGGAGTTGAAAAGCATTTCTCAGGAAAAAGATGGAAATCAATCTCTTAGGAAACTCAGACGAAGAAGGTTTGAAATCTCGAGAAAGTTTATAAAGATTTGGAAAATCTTGAAGAAGTGAGAATCTCGAGAAAATCTTGAAAAAGTTTATAAAGACTTGGAAAACCATGAAGAAATGAGAATTTCAGGAAAATTTTGAGAAAGTTTATAAAGACTTGGAAAACCCATTAAGAAATGAGAATCTCAGGAAAACTGAAGGAATTCTTGAGAAAAGATGAGTATTTGAAAATGAAAACACTTGTCAGGAAAACTCGGACTTTGAGAATTTTCTTAAGAAAATGAGGGAAAATCTATAGGAAAACTCATTGGAGAAGGAAATTTAGAACTTAGGAAATTGAAATCCTGAAAATCTTATCTTTTGAAATGTCTGAAAATCAACTTTTGATTCTTGAGAAAGATGAGAAATTCCTTTTGAAAGCATCTTAAGAAAATAATATTTTCAGGAAAAATCACAGGAAAAACTTTGATTTGGAAAATCCAACTTCGGAAATCCTCATAGTTTGTTGAGAAATCGATTCCATGAAGTGAAAGTTTCTTGAGAAAATCATGAGAAAAACAGATGATGCAGATGATTTGAATGAATGAATGTAGTTTGAAAAGATTTCTGAAAAATTTGTTGGAAAAATGTGGATTAAGCCAAAGTAAATCCTTCATATATTTTGACTGTGGCCATGAATATGTTCAGAGTTTACTTGAGTTAATTCACCATATTTTGAAAAATTGGAAATATGATGTGCATTTTTAAAATAGCCTAAGAGTGTAGGCTCAATGTGACTGGTAGAAAGATGATGGACCTGGGTCTCGTCCATATTCCGACTAGGGCCGTAAATATGGACTCCACCGAGTTCATCAACTCTCTAAGAGTTGGTGCACATGCCATTCGTGTTCATCCACGGTGAATTTTGAAAAATTGAGATATATGTATCATAGAATCAGGATATTACTGAAATCAAACTATATGAGATGTAGCCTAATCTAAGCAGTAAAAGTAAATATTATTCCAAGGTTTACATTTGATTGTTACATTACTAACATAAAGTAAAAAAAATGAAATGGAGCCAAGGAACCAGCATCTTCTAGATTTTCCAGCAAAATGAGAATTAGTACAAGATAACCAAAGAAATGGACATATATATATATATATATAATATATACAAAGAAGAGATGTATATATATATCAAAATTGCTAAAATTGGTGCTAAATGATATGTAACAATGGAGGTGTATTTATATGAGAAAATAGATACATGGATACTCATATATGGAAATAAGTGCACATGAAGGGATATATATATATATATATATATATATATATATATATATATATATATATATATATATATATATATATATATATATATATATATATATATATATATATACATATATATGTATACATATAGGTAAATATACAATAGATATACATATATATAGATATATATATACATATACAACAACAACAACAACTACGCCTTCATCCCAAAACAATTGGGGTCAGCGATATGAACCAAAAAAGAAATTCATTTTGGGTCTTCCACAAGAATCCTTTTCCTCCAATCATTTCTATCCAATGCCATGTCCTCGGTGAGGTTCAAAGCATTCATATCCTTTCCTATCATCTCCATCCAAGTCTTCCTAGGCCTACCCTGAATATGATGTCTCTTGGCAGCCCAACATTCCGTACCATATAGTAAAGCGGGTCTAATAGTCATCCTATAAAACTTTCCCTTCAACCGCAAAGGCATTCTACGATCGCACAACACTCCAGTTGCAGTTTTCCATTTCATCCACCCAACCTTTATCCTATGATTTACATCTCCATCAATTTCTCCATACTTTTGAATGATGGATCCCAAATATTTGAAATAATCATTCACCGGTATTTCTTGCTCACCAAGCTTCACTACACTCCCATCACTACTTCGTTGCTTACTAAACCGACATTCCATATATTCAGTCTTACTCTTACTCAACTTAAAACCTCTAGCTTCCAATGTCTGTCTCCATAATTCTAACTTAGCATTAACCCCAGCTCTAGACTCATCAATCAAAACAATATCATCAGCAAACAACATACACCACGGTACATTTTCTTGAATTGATCTCGTAAGCTCATCCATCAATATCGCAAATAGGAAAGGGCTTAAAGCAGATCCTTGATGTAACCCAACCGTTATCGGAAAATTGGTTGTCACCCTTCCACAAGTGCGGACATTGGTTACTACTCCTTCATACATATCTTTAATTATACTAATGTACTTTAGGGAAACACCTTTCTTCATCATTGTCCACCAGAGAATGTCCCTAGGTACTCTATCATATGCCTTCTCTAAATCAATAAAAACCATATGCAAATCTTTGTTCCTCTCTCTATATCTTTCAATAAGTTGTCTAAGAAGATGTATAGCTTCCATAGTTGATCTTCCAGGCATAAAACCAAATTGATTCTCTGATATCATGACAACCTTCCTCAACCTAGACTCAATCACCCTCTCCCAAAGTTTCATAGTATGACTCATGAGTTTTATACCACGATAGTTTGTGCAATCTTGTATATCACCCTTATTCTTATATAAAGGCACCAAAGTACTCTTCCTCTACTCATTAGGCATCTTATTTGTTCGCCAAATCAAGTTAAAAAGATTTTTCAACCATTCTAAACCTTTCTCTCCCAAGCATTTCCAAGCCTCGATAGGTATACCATCTGGGCCAACTGCCCTTCTTGATTTCATTTTCTTCAAAGCCTCTGCAATTTCTTTCTTTTAAATTTTGCGCATGATGTCACGATTTATCTCATGAAAAGGAATGGAGAAGTCTCCAAGATCTTGAGCATGACTATCATTAAATAGCTTATCAAAATAATCTTTCCATCTCTCCTTAATCTCCTCATCTTTGACTAAAACCCTTTGTGTTTCATCTTTGATACATCTAACCATTCCCAAATCCCTCGATTTCCTATCTCTCATCTTTGCAAGCCTATAAATATCCTTCTCGCCTTCTTTGGTATCCAACTTGTCATAAACCTCCTTATATACCTTAGCTCTCGCGTTTCGAACTACTTTTTTAGCTTCCTTCTTTGCTATCATATACTTCTCTAAATTCTCATTATCACGACTCTTACTTAGATTTCTATAACACTCTCTTTTAACCTTAATAGCTGATTTGACATCCTCGTTCCACCATGATGTATCCTTACCTAGTGGGGGACCGCCTTTAGACTCACCCAATACCTCCTTAGCCACTTTTCTCATGCCACCCGCTATCTTATTCCACATTGATTCTGAATCCTCCTCCAGACACCAATCAACTTCCTTAACTACCTTCTCTACAAACATTCCTTGTTTAGCTCCTTTCAGTGCCCACCACTTAATTCTAGGATCTATCCTATGTCTATCCCTTTTGCAGCATTGTCTAATTCTAAGATCTAAAATTAAGACTCTATGTTGTGTAGCTACACTTTCTCCCGGTATAACCTTACAATCGATGCAACAACCCCTGTCTCTCTTTCTAAGTAGCAAAAAATCTATCTGACTCGTATTAACCCCACTTTTAAATGTTACTAGGTGAGACTCCCTCTTCCTAAACCAAGTGTTTTCTAAGATCATATCATAGGACAAACAAAAATCTAAAATCCTTTCTCCACTTTCATTTCTTTCTCCTATACCATAGCCTCCATGGATACTCTCAAATCCATCTCTACTAATGCCTACATGTCCATTAAGGTCACCGCCGATGAAAAGCTTTTCTCCATAAGACATCCCTTGTACTACTCCATCTAAATCTTCCCAAAATTGATGCTTAATGGAATCATCTAAACCTACTTGAGGTGCATAAACACTAATAATATTAATAATATCTGTACCTAATACTAATTTAATAAGTAAAATTCTATCACCCTTCATACGGACCTCAACTACATGATCTATAAACTGACAACTCATAACAATCCCTACTCCATTCCTATTCCTATTTATTCCTGTATACCAAATCTTATATCCCCAAGGTTCTATCACTTTTGCTTTCTCACCTACCCATTTGGTCTCTTGTAGACATAAAACATCAATCTTTCTCCTGCACATAACATCTACTAACTCTACCAACTTATCAGTTAAAGACCCTATGTTCCAAGTGGCTAACCTAATTTTATGGTCTTGGACTAACTTCTTTACCCCCACCCATCCAACAAAGTGAGGGAACCCTTGCCTATTTGACACCACACCCGGGCGCCGGTGTGACGCGTCGCTTCTGGGCGACGACCTAGCAACCCTTGCCCATTTATCACTGCCTCCGGGCCTAGAGAGTACAACGCGTCGCTCAGTAGGGAATGCCCCAACGAAATTCTCATATTGGTTCATTTTCATAGGGTATGACTAAGTTTTTATGCTGGGTGTCACAGGCCTACCGCAACCCTCCTCCTTTATCCGGGCTTGATTGGCAGTGTATAACTAAACAGTTATACACAGGCGGAGATATATATATATATACATATAATGAGAAAATATACATATTAATGGAAATTCCATATAATGGGTAAAATCAGAAAATACAGGTATATACAGTTTCTGTAGGTGATTTTACACAGCCGTATTTCCCAAATTACAACATATTTCTCAGTAAAATCGGGTATGGAGCTTTTCTATATATCAATAATGAAGCGTGCAAAAGATGACATAGAGATCATGAACGGATATGGATATATCCGTTCATGAATGTGGCTAATTATCAAGACTGCACACCTGCAGCAGAAAATGGATGTGCAGGAAATGCACTGTGGGAGCAATGAGCTGTTTTCAAGAATATTATGAAAAGACTGAAAAACTTAGTGGAGAGGTGAAGATGTTGTGGATTTAACATCCCTATGAGTGACTATTGGTTTGCCACCAATATGTAGATATTCCAAACCTATTGTTGTGCTTAGTGCTATTTGAAATCGTCGATTCCAGGTCAAGGCTCTGCTCATGTTTGATTTGCCTGACACTAGCATGGAGATATCTCCATTGGCCATGTACAAGGATCAGGCTATTACCTTCTTCACAATACCCGAATAAAGAAACCAAGTTCCTCTGATGGATCCTTAGTAGAATCTCAATCTCTGCAATGAACATTTTAGCTTTTGGCAATGAATCCTTCATTATCTTGACAGCAAATGCAGAACCATCCATGTAGGCATAATAGACAGTTGAAGGCCCTCCATGGCCAATGACTTTTTCAAAGTTATTAGTAATCCTTACAACCTTGTCATAGCTAAAATAGTTGATTTTCACACAGCCATTCACAAAGCCAATTGCTAAGACATTGAAAAATAGTTGGCAAACAGGAATAGGTTTGAAAAGCAGATGTTCATTTTCATTGAAAACGAACACCAAGATCACACAGTCAAAACGACTGATTATCAATGATTTCTAACCTATTTCTCACGGTTTTTGAAGGAAAACCACTGATTTCAAATGATGCTTCAGACATAGTCTCATCAAGCAGAAATTTTAACAACAAAGTATGATCTTATAACTCAGACAGCTTCATCAAACAGAAATTTAGCAATTAAGCTAACAAAGCATGATATTATAACTCAGATGGTGATATCCAGCCATAGCCTTAGCAAACAGAATTTTTTTTTTAGCATTCAAACAAAGCACAAAATAAATACTAAGCTAGATATGAAAGGCCCAATTTATGGTGTTGTCAAACCACACTATGGATAAACTAAGGATTAGATTGAGATAAAAAAAAAATTCAGATGGTAAGAGGAAGGCACGCTTGTGAATCCACGCACCACAGGACTTGTAGATGGCAGAAAGGGGGCGGTCCTTTGTAGCTGGGCTGAAGGCAGGTGGGAAACAACTGCTTCACGTTGGACCTCCTGCTGGTTAGGCTGAAGGAGATGCAGCCACTTGATGGATGGAGCTTTCTGCTGGTAGCTAAAAGAGGATGGGAAGGCAATCGGCTATGCTGAAGAGAGGTGAAAAGGGAAGCTGCTGTTGGAGGTGGAAGAGATGTAGTTTTGTTGCTAGATCCTCTGCGGCTGGTGGGTTGAAGGAAAGGCTGAGCAGTCGTTGGATCTTCTGTTGGTGAGAAGCAGAAAAGGTGAAAACGCTGCTGGATCTTCCTGTTGAGGGGCTGAAAAAGGAGCTGGATAGCAATTGGCTGATGGGCTGAAGAAGATGGGTAGGAGCTGGTGGCTGGTTCTTCTGCTGGACTGAAGAAGATGGGAATGAGCTGGTTCTTTCGGCTGATGGGCTGAAATGGTGTGGCAACAGCCGTTGAAGGTGGAAACGTTGGCTGGCTGGGCTGAAATGAGGTTGGGCAGCAATCGTTGGGCTGAAGTGGATGTGGATGCAATTGGCTGAAGGTGGAAGAGGGATGTGGATGCAGTTGGCTAAAGGAAGATAGGCTGAAGATGATGGGTTGAAGCTGGTGGGTTGAAGAAGAATGGCAGCAATACGTTGGAGGTGAAAGGGGGCTCCACGCTGAGAAGGAAATCCCTGTAGAAATCCAAAAAAAAAACAGCAAATTAATCCTCTCCCCTCTCCTCAGCCTCAATCGGCCAGCTCCTCTTTTTCTCCCTCCTTTAATCCCTCAATGGCCTCCTCTCTTTAAAGAATTTTGAATACCCTTTTCAAAAAGAAGAAAACGCAGCCCCCATTCATGAGGTTCTGTTACCTCCTTTTTGATTTTTTTTTGAAATAGCCGTTTCAAAAGAGGCGCACCTTATGATTTTCAAAATTTTGGTTTCATTTCACTAAGTTTTAGGCAAAATTACATTTATTTCTTTAGGGAAATTCGGCTGTGCCATTTAAAGCTGCTTCCTTCTTAAAAAATTTTTTTATTTAAACAAATCAATAAAAAAGGAAAAATAAAAAAAATGAGTATTGAAATAAATGAGAGGCTTTTATGGAAATGCCACCTCAATCCACTTTTAAAATCCTTTTGAAAATAAAGTTTTATTTTGTTTTGGAAAATCTTTTATTTTCAAGTGGGGTGCCACATGTGTGTGGGCTCACTAACTAAAAAAAAATATAAATAAATAAATAACATTGAGAAATTAAAAAGAAAATTTGCAAATTGGTGCGATCTTCGGGTGGGTCCCGCTTGAGAATAAGAAACTTACTTGGGAATCTGAGTATAATGCTAGTTCAAAGGCGGGTCCCACTCCATTTACGAGATAAAACACTATTTGTCTTCAACAATTTGGAAAAATTGGTTTTTCAGGGCAAAAATATGGATAAATGTAAAAAATTTTGTAAAGAGATTTAAAATCTTTTTGCAAAAAGTTTTGAGATAAAATTTTTAAAATCAATATCCAAATATCCAGATTGTTTTCCTTGAGAAAAACTTTTGTAATTCAATGTCCTGAGGGTAAAATGGGAAAGATTGGCAATTTTGAAATCCCAGGGTTTTAAAAACCAATTTTGAAAAGATTTAAAACTCGAATCTGGATTGAGAAATTTTGAAATCGAGAGTTTCTGGACCTCGAAATGACATGCTGTGCAGTGAAATGATGTAAAGTGTTCATGCAATGCTATGCAAAGATTTGTTCTATGAAATGTCATTCTCAGCTCGGACTTGGAAATTCTAGCTTTTTGTCCAGAAAAAGGATTTTGAAATTTTGCAATTTGAAAAATGTCTCTGAACCTAAATATAGAAATTTTGAGGCTCAAGAATGAAATTTAGGACCTTCTGCAAGGTTCAATCTTGGAAAATGACCATTTTCCCCTTCATTGCTTCTAAAGAACTGAAATATGATGATTGAGGGCGATGTCAAGAAGGTGAGTGAAAAATTGGGGTGTTTACAGATGCCCCTCTTTGCTACTAAGCCGGCTCGTGGCCGAGCTTAGTGGCAAAGAAAAACACTCCAAATTTGGGCTATAAAAAAAATGTCCCAGTTAGAAGGATCTGACTAGGTATGAAGAAATTAGCCCGGTGAAGATGATAGATATGAAATGGAGAATAAAAAGGAAAGACTCACTCTGTGAGAATGAAATTCAGGTTTATGCCCTTAACCTGGATGGGACAAAAATACCTCGTATGGAACGAAGTTCAGATTTTAACCTTTGACCTGATTGGGGAATGAAAATATCTCATTAAAATAAGATTCAAGTTTGTACCCTTAACCTGATCGGGCGGAAAATGGAATACCTCTTTGAATGAGGCTCACGTTTATACCCTTATCCTGATCGGGTGGAAAACGAAATACCTCTTTGAATGAGGCTCAGGTTTGTACCCTTATCCTGATCGGGCGGAAAATGGAATACGTCATCGAAGGAGGCTCAGGTTTGTACCCTTATCCTGATCGGGCAGAAAATGGAATATTGGAAGGTGAATAGGACAACTTTTTCGAGGCGATGGAAATGAAATTGTAAGAGGCAATTTTGGAAAATGATCAAGACGATCTGATGAATTTTTCATCATTGTGAAATATGAATAAGGTAAGGAGTAAGACGACTCTTTCGACAACGCGAAAGATGGATATGGCAATCTTTTGACGAGAATAAGGTAACTCTTTCGGCAACGCGAAAGACAGACAAGGCAAACTCTTTCAGAGAAGAGTAAGGCAACTCTTTTGACAATGCAAAAGATGAATAAGGCAATTTTTCCAACGAAGAATAAGGCAACTCTTTCGGCAATGCGAAAGATGAACGCAGGCGATCCAAAGAAACAAGGCGATTTTTTATAACGCGAAAGATGATAAAGGTAATCCAAAGAAACAAGGCGATTCTTTCGACAACGCAAAAGATGATAAAGGTAATCCAAAGAAACAAGGCCATTCTTTCGACAACGCGAAAGGTGATAAAGGTAATCCAAAGGAACGAGGCGATTCTTTCGACAACACGAAAGATGATAAGGCAATCCAAAGAAGTAAGGTGATTCTTTCGACAACGCGAAAGATGACAAAGGCAATCCAAAGGAATAAAGTGATTCTTTCGACAATGCGAAAGATGATAAAGGCGATCCAAAGGAATAAGGCGAGTCTTTCGACAACGCGAAAGATCACAAAGGCGATCCAACGGAGAAAGGCAATTCTTTCGACACCGCGAAAGATGACAAAGGTAATCCAAAGGAATAAAGCGATTCTTTCGACAACGCGAAAGATGACAAAGGCAATCCAAAGGAGAAAGACAATTCTTTCGACACCGCGAAAGATGACAAAGGTAATCCAAAGGAATAAAGCAATTCTTTAGACAATGCGAAAGATGATAAAGGCGATCCAAAGGAATAAGGCGAGTCTTTCGACAACGCGAAAGATGACAAAGGTAATCCAAAGGAACAAGGCGAGTCTTTCGACAACGCGAAAGATGATAAGGCGATCCAAAGGAGTAAGGCGATTCTTTCGACAACACGAAAGATGATAAGGCAATCCAAAGGAGTAAGGTGATTCTAACGCGAAAGATGACAAAGGTAATCCAAAGGAACAAGGTGATTCTTTCGACAATGCGAAAGATGATAAAGGCAAACTCATTTAGAGAAGAGTAAGGCTACTCTTTTGACAACGCAAAAGATGAATAAAGGCAATCTAAAGGAATAAGGCAATTCTTTCGACAACGCGAAAGATGACAAAGGTAATCCAAAGGAACAAGGCGATTCTTTCGACAACGCGAAAGATGATAAAGGTAATCCAAAGGAACGAGGCGATTCTTTCGACAACACGAAAGATGATAAGGCAATCCAAAGGAGTAAGGCGATTCTTTCGACAACGCGAAAGATGATAAAGGCAATCCAAAGGAATAAAGCGAATCTTTCGACAATGCGAAAGATGATAAAGGCAATCCAAAGGAATAAAGTGATTCTTTCGACAATGCGAAAGATGATAAAGGCGATCCAAAGGAGTAAGGCGATTCTTTCGACAACACGAAAGTTGATAAGGCAATCCAAAGGAGTAAGGCGATTTTATTGCGAAAGATGACAAAGGTAATCCAAAGGAACAAGGCGATTCTTTCGACAATGCGAAAGATGATAAAGGCAATCCATTTGGAGAGAAGGCTAATCTTTCAACAACGTGAAAGGCGACAAAGGAAAATCTCTCGAAGGGGTCAAGATACATTAATATGGATATCAAGCTCTAACTTAACGTCAGGATAGCTAGAAAATATTGTCAAAATGTTAAAAATTTTGTTGATTCAAAGTAATTGAAAATGATGCTCATTGTTGTGAAAATATCCCTTCTTTTCTACCTGAAGTATTACCTCCAAACAGGATTGACTTCATAGAATCAAGATTTAGAATCCAAATTGCTTGCGATTGACCTTCTTCAAAGAAGTTATAAATTTCCTTGATATGAACAGGAAAGAGAATTTGATATCATGAAAGCAATCTATGAAAGGATATTGATAATAGAATTTCACAAATTTAAAGAAGATTCTTGATAAATGTGGCAGTTTGATATCCTGGGAGCTTCTCTCATGATAATCTTCCTGCGCTCTTTTGGCTCTCTTGGGTTTTTGCTACATTCTCCTTCATTTTGGAGATGTTCTGACTTTTTCTCTCTTTCTTTTTCCTCTCTTTCTCTTTTTTGGAAGGGTACGTTACAAACTTCTTCAACTTGTAGATGTTTTGATCCTTCTTTGACGATATTGACTTTTGGGTTAGAGATCTTTGGATGATAGCGGAAATTAAATATCTTTTGGGGATTGTTGGGAGATTCATCGCATCTGCCTTCATCTCGACAGTGCTTTGGACTTTCTCTGGAAGAATCCATCGCAAACTCCATCATCTTGGAGATGTTTCAAATCTTCTTTGGCCCCGAGGATCTACTCGCTTAATTTGCCTTCATCTTGACGACAAGTGAGAGATCCTTTTTGCGGATATTTAACTGCAGCTTAGGTGATTTTGAGGAGACAGGGCTTGGATGAATTCTCTCTTTTTCTAGCGCTCAGGATATTTCCACTGCCTCATTTTCACAAGAATGGTCTTTAAAAATGTGCCATTGACTGCGATCAATATCAATCATCTATGGCTTTGCAAAATATTGAATCTTCTTTTCTGGCCATATCGAGGATTTATCCTTCATCCTTTTGGTTGGCCAATAGAAAGAATCTGGATTTTGAATCCTTCTTCACAAAAGCTTTGCCCTTTTAGAAGTAGTACTGAAAGTAAACTGAGGTAAAATTTTGTGAAATAAAATTCTGAAATCAACAGGTAATTGATTGACAAATTGACAAAGTGTTCTTGAAATCCTTAGTAAAAGAGATCGCTTGACATCCGAATTGACACATCCATGACGATGGTACTCAATTTCAAAGGTAAATCCAATACGAAGTTGGAATTTTGAAGGTAAGTCCTAGCATAATACTGGATTTTGAAGGTAAGTCTAACTCAAAAGCTGGTTTTGAAATACCATCCGAATTAGGACTCAGGTTTTACAGGGAAAGCTGGAAGATTCGAGTCAAAACTCGAGCCTTCGAAGGAAAGCTAGGAAGTTTGGTTTCTAAGGAGATAAAGTTTTGGTCGAAACCCAAATCTTAAAAGGAAAAACTAAGTCAATTCAGATTTTTGAGTCGAAACTCAAATATTCAGAGGAAATTTAGAAAGTTCGAGTCGGGGCTCGAATCTCAAAGGAAAACTGGGAAGTTCAGATTTTGAAGGAAAGAAAACTTGAGTTAAAACTCAAATCTTCGAAGGAAAGCAGGAAAGTTTGAGTCAGGGCTCGAATCTCAAAGGAAAATCTTTAATCAGAAGATTGAATTTTGAAAATCGATAGTGCGAGAGCTGGGATTGAAAGTTTTGAGAATGGCCAGTTCGAGGACTGGATTATTTGACTTGCAATGAAAAAGACCATCATATTTATATGTATGTGGTCTGATTTTCAGGATTAAACCCCTTATCCTGAACGGGGATATGAATAAAAATTGGAAAATCATGGAAAATGATTCAGGTTTATCCCTTAATCTGAAGGGGAATAAAAAAAATGGATGCAGATTTACTGCAAATGCACATGAAATGTAAATGAATGCAAAACTAATGCAAGTGGGTGCATATACATGCAAAATGAGAGATTGGTTTATCCTGCCTGCATACAGGATGTTTTGAGGTAAAGATAGATTTTTCAAAAAAATGCCCCAGTGTAACTAGTGAGGAAGATTTATAATACAAAGAAGGATAATCGAGGAATAAGGTGACATGCTTCTTGATTGAGAGACGTCCTCAAGTTCGTTCCTTACAAGAGACATATTTGTGAAAAGGAAAGAGACGAAAATAAAATGGTGCCAAATTATTGGCGAATTTTATTGATGCTTATAAATCGAGGAAAGGAAACAAAATTATATTATCCCTTTGACATGAAGAAAGTGCTTGCACATGAGATCTCTAAAGTAAAAGGAAAATGTTATTTTGAAAGTGAAAAATCATTTTGGAAAAAAAAAATCAACTACAAGGTTGATTTTGAAGAATGATCAGCGTGAGAGCTAATATTTGAAAGGGGAATCAACACGAGGGTTGATTTTGAAGAGAGATCATCATGAGGGTTGATTTTGAAAACGAATTGGTTTAACAATAATTTTGGAAAAGAAAATCAACACAAAGATTGATTTTAATGGTTCAAAACCAATTTAAGAAAAGGAAGATCACCGCAATGGTTGATTTTTGAAAAAGATTGGAATGAAACATTAAACTTTTGGGTGATCATAACGAAGATGTTTATAGAAAATTTTCAAGAATTTCACGATTTTTGAAAAACCCTCATAGGTAATTTCATTTCTCTCATGAATGATGTTGGGATTGCCACTTATCTTGAAAAGAATAGGCAAAGAAGATTCTTTAAAACGAAAACAGGTGCCCTAATGAGGCAAAAGAAAGAAGTATTGGATGAAAAAAATTGACATTTTATTGATAAGCAAAACTGATAACAAAAGACTGCATATTTATAAGCACTCGACAAAAGGGTTGCAAAAACTGGGCAGACTTGCCCCTACGAGGTGACTGGCAAAACGAAAGAAAGCAGGAAACTTTAGCATCGTCAATTTTTTGAATGATCTGGGAAAGGCTTGGTCAAGATGGCCAGCTCGTCTTCTTCTTCCTCTTCAGCAAGGAGGCTCTTGTCAATGCAATCCTGAACAATTTTTTTGAAGACAAAACAATGATCAATGTCATGCCCTACTGCCCGATGGAACTTGCAAAACTGATTCATGAACCTTCCCATGATGGTGGGAGGAGTTGTGGCGTTTGGGAGCTTCGCTAATCCCTTAGTCAACATGAATTCAAGGGCTTCTTCGAGTGTTTGTTTGAGAGGAGTGAACACATGATCATTACTCCAAACTTCACGCTTTATCTTTTCCTTTTGCGGAAAGTTGGGCTGAGATAGCTTGCTATTTTGTCTTTCCTCTCGATCTGCATGGTTGCCTTACTACCTTTGTTATCATTGCAGCTGATGTTGGTGGAGGAGATGAAATTTGCCTTTTTCTTTGGATCTAGATTGTTCTTGACGAGGGTGATACCACCGTAGACACCGTTCTCCAACCCCATCTTGAGCCACTCGGCTCGTTCAATAAGCTCTATGAAAGACTTGGAAGGCGAGGTGGAGATAAGACTTCTCAAAGGTTGTGAGAAGTTGTTCAGGATCAGCGATAAAGCATGCCTCTCTGATATAGGATCCCTCATTTTGTTGCAGGTCTCTCTCCATCTGCGAATGAAGTCCCTTGCCTTTTCATTTTCATTCTGCCTTAGATTGCAGAGATGGCTCAATGTTGGGAGCGCTTCAGTATTGAACAGAAATTGCTCAATGAATATGTTGACCACCTTATCGAATTCTTGCAGCTCGATTGGATTGATATGCTCGGAGTACCACTTGGCGGCATTGCCTTCTAAGCTACGAGGAAAACAGAGAAATAGGGCCCTATTGTCTCTCTTGAATTTGGAGCATTCGGCGAAGAACATGGCGAGATGGGCTTTGGGATCACTAGAACCATCGAACTTGATGAACTTGTGGGGCAGATTTTCCAGTTCTTCGTCTCCTTCTAATCCATCATAAAAATCCTCGCTAGTGAAGACTTTCTTGCCCTTGTCGCGAGCTTGTAGGTCTTTAACAACTTTGGCCATTTCTTTGAACTGTGCTTGAAGCGGTTTTTCTATTGCTTGGACCTTTGGTTTGCGAGTTGCTCCATGAATGATCTCGCATTCTTCCTCGGTATCATCTGCTGATTCTTCTTCATCCGAAGTATCTTGAACATGCTCCTTGGTTGATTTCTTGTCCACACGATCTCTAATTTTCTGACTGAATGGATTTTTGTCTGAGCTGGTGCCAGCCTGCTCACTCATCATCCTCTTTATCATTTTCTGAAACATCGCGTACATCTGAGGATCTATGCCATCGTCCTCTTGTTGTTGTTCTTGACTTCTGACGGGTCGCGAGGAGCCCATCTCTTCTTCTGAGGATGAGGAGTATTGTGGTGATGTTGTTCTTCTTCCTGACCTTGTTCGAACCATCAAATGCTGCGGAGGCTTTCTTGTATTCTATCTCTTTCTCTGCAGGACTCTGCGGGACAAAGACATGATCAGACTTTGAGGAAAATTTTTGGATTTTGAGAAAAATATGGTAGACCATTGGAAGATTATCCCATTACTAGGGACTGAGTCATCGTAAGGATTACGACAATTGTGTTGTCATCCTTTGTAAGAGAAATAACAACGGAAAATGTGCCTTGTTACCTAGGCGAGGTCGTCAACCACGAGGAAAAACACCATTTTGAAGGAAAGAGATATCTCTTGGAAAACAATCCGCAAATGGATTTAAAATAAGGAGAAGGCAAGTGGGTAAACAATTTCCACCGCAATAATCAAGGTATACACGAGGAAAATAAGGTGAAGAATTTTTGCAAATAGATAAAAGAATTGAAAATCCAATGAGAGAAAACATATGATTTTGGAAAATTGCAGGCAGGATAAAAATGCAGTTGAAAATTCGAGATCCAGTAGAATGGAAGAGTAAAAAATCACCTGGAGTTTTGAAAGAAATGGAATATTTGAGAAAGTCATCCAGGGTTTGAGAAAAATAAAGAAAAATGTGAGAATATTTGAAAATATTTTTGGGAAAAATGTGAGAAATAAAGGTAGCATACAATCACATCCTACACAATCATTCATGCACACTCAGCACTCTCTAAAAGGCTGAATCTAGATGCATCATTTTGAAAACAGTTGTAGGACCCTAATCCTAACTCTGGGTTCAGATCATCTTTGTCCAATCTAGTTATGCCGATATACCCGAATTGAAATCCAAGGTACGTGGCATATAATTTCAACTTCGGTTCTAAGGTAAGGTTTTCCAACATCCTTGAGCGCCTACCAATATACTTCGAACTGTGGCCCGCGGTACGTGGTAGGGGGGTGTTAACCTGTAATCATCGCAAAATTTTTCCTCTCTTTATGATTTTCTCTCTCTTCCTTCTCTTTTCCTTTCTAACTTCTATTTTCCTCCTTTTTGAAGGGAGAAAAATAAAAGAAAGAAAAAGAGAAAGAGAAGAGAAAAGAAAGAAAGAAAGAGAGAAGAGGAACTATTTTTGCGCGGTCGCACTTGACCTTGATTTAAAAAATATTTAGAAATTTAACTCGCCTCCGTTTTTTAAAATATTGCGGGAAAAATGGAGAGACGGGATTCGCTCGTCGGTACGAGGTTCGACCGTTCCTGGCGCCTTTACCAAGGGTTATCGAACCAAGGATCGAATCTATGCCTTTTGCTTTGCCTAAATATAATCTAAGAATTTATTCTAACTCTAGATGCACAAAGAATCATGCTTGTGCAATGCAAGGATGTATGCTCTTTTGAAAATTGATTTAGAAATTTCCAAGTATCTTGAGATGAACTTGGTAATGGAGTGAAGACATGTTTGAATCTTAACTTTAGAACTTGAGATAGATCAGAGAAGTTCTAAGTTTTTGAAGTAAATCAGAGTTTAGAAGAATCTTTGATTTTTGAGAAAAGAATGATTTGAAGCTTTGAAAATGGAGTTTCAAAGTCGGAAATGGACTTTGAATTTGAACTTAATTTTAGGAAAGGAAATGAATACTTGGGATGGAATTGAATTTGAAGTTTGAAATTTAGAATGGATATGAGATATCCAAATGGTATTTAAAAATAGAGATGAATTTAAGGAATTCAATTATGATCTGTAGATGGATTTAGATTTGAAATCTGGAGATGAAATGGAATTGGTTTTTGAAAAAGTTGGACTTGGGAATGAAATTGGATCTTAAAATGGATTTGAAATTTGGAATCTGTGATTCAAAGTGAAATTGGGTTCTAGACCCAAAAATGGATTTTGGATCTGAAGCCTAAGATCCAAGATGAAAGTTGAGTTCTGGATCCTAAATGGAACGGGATCAGAAGATGGGAGATCCAAAGTATGATTGGGTTCTAGATCCTAAGTGGGAATTGGATCTGAAGTTTGAGATCCAATGTAGAGTTGAACTCTGGACCCTAAGATGGATTTTGGATCTGAAGTCTGAGATCCAAATGTGAAATTGGATTCTGGGTCCTAAAAAGGAATTGGATCTGAAGTCTGAGATCCGATATGAATGTTGAATCCTGGATCCTAAAATGTATTTGGAGTTTGTTAAATTCAGAAGATGAATCAAGAATTTCCAAGTTTGAATTAAACTTGGAAAATGAAATTTAGAATTTGAATCTTGAATATACAAATGAATTTCAAAGTCAATTTAGACTTTGAATTTGAAGTTTGAGTTTGGAACCAGAAGATGAATCAGAAATTTCAAAGTTTAAATTGACCTTTGAATTGAATTTTTGAATTTAAATTGGAAATTTAAAGTTTGAATACAAAAATGATTTTGGAATTTCAAAGTCAAATTGGACTTTGAATTTGAGATAGAATTTGGAATTTGAAAATACAAGATGATTCTAAAGTTTCAAAGTCAAATGGGACTTTGAAATTAAATTCTTGAATCCTTTTAAGAAAATAGAATTGAATTTGAATTTATGAATAGGATTTGATCTGAGAAATGAGAGAAAGAATCACTTGGATTTATGAAGAAGAATTTTGAAAATATGATGCAATTCTATCCTAAATGATGAATGAATTTGAAGAATTTGAAATTGGATTTTGAAAAGCTATTTCATTCTTTAGATGAATTAAAATAAGATTGAAGATATAATACATCCTTGACTATGGTCATTGAATGTATTATATAATAATCTATATTTAAATTCAGATGAAGAATAAAACATATTTTTTGTGCTTTTATAGAGTTTAAAATGGAATTAACTCTCAATATACCCTGACTATGGCCATTGGTATATATTTTGAGCCAATTCTAAGTTAAACTCTAATAAAAGAAAGAAATTTTTAAAAATATGATGATTTTTGAAGAGGATCCAGTGTGGATCCAGTGTTATTTTATAAAAGATAAAAATCCCAAGTTTTGTTTACACCCTGATTATGGCCATTGATGTAAATCATCAACTTAGGATTAATTACCTCTTACGAAATGGTGCACGTGCCATTCGTGTTTCACCATTTGTGAGAATTTGAGAAAAAAAAATGCATGAAAACAAGCAATTCATAATATTTACAATGCTCATTTATTCTATCTGAAACAAGAAATATAAATGATTCTCATTATATCTGGCTATTATAAGTCTGCGAATTTACATTGAAAATTACAAAAGATTCTATCTTCAGAAAGAGAAAATGACAATTTTCATATTTTCCCTGCAAAACAAAATGAGTTAGTATGAATAGAAGAGGATAACAATACCCTGTGATACGAAATGGATTAGAGATACGAATGAGATATTCATGACTGAATACATGTGCATATGGGAATGAAGAGAAATTCATGAAAGAGGTATATATGTATCTTATGCCTTTTGACTAAAAAGGATGACTACATATCTTTTACCTAAGGCCAATGAAAAAGAGAAGGAAACAATGCTGGACTTATATGATGCTGAATGAGATGGGAGAAGGAATATTATATATAACCGAAGAACTTCAGCTGGAGGTTAAAGGGATTCTAACAGGTGGCTGGGCTGGGAAAAGTGAAAACAGGCAAATAGCAGGGTATACAATGAGGTAATAGCTGGAGATAAACAGGAAGGGTGAAGGACATGTTGCAGCTGATAATGGTGCAAATAGGGACTTGTGTAGGTGAAGAAGTGATAGAGGCAATAGGGGAGCAAGAGTATGTATGAAGAAATAAGGAAAATACGACTGGAGAAGGTAAGTAGACACAACATTGCTGCTGTGAAGATGTGAACATGGGCTGGAGCGTAGAGGTGCTGTGAAAGACTGTGTAAATGGACATGCTGGGCTGATATACAGTGTATAGAGGTGTGGTAAGTGTAAAAATGGATAACAGTGCAAATGTTGCTGTGAAAGTATGATTGAACATGTATATCATTGGATATGAAGGCATAAATGTAGTAAGAAGTGATGAAAGTGTGGTGGTGAAATGGAGATAACAGCCGATGGATACAGTGAATGGTGTTGTGACCCTGTGCAACAGTGAACAAAACAAATGGCAAGTATGTACAGGAAATACAAAAAATGTATACAGGTGGAGTGCAGTGGGGTGGCTACAGCCGGTGCAGGGAATGGAACTGATGATAGGCGATGAGCTGAATCTAATAAGGCCATGACTACTAACAGAAAATGTTGTGAAATGCAGATGTCATGTGCAGCGTGGAGAAAAATATAAACTTCATGATGATGATATTGACAGGGACTTGTGTAGGTGAACATATAACAGTGGAGGCTTATGAGGCAGTAGGAGTGAATGTTGTAGCGGTGGAAAGCTAAAATGGCTGGATGCTACAGGATTGCGTGGGATATGGTTCAGCAGTGGGAACATACCACAGCATTAAGTGGGTAGACTGTGAAATCGTGAATGGAAGTGATGGGTTGTAGTAAGTGAGGCTACAGGATGGCGAGACACTATTGAAAATCTGATGCAATCATGACAGAAATGACCAGAGTGTATGATGGAGATGCTGCATATAATAATAGTACACTGAAAATGATTTTAATTAAACGTAGGTATATGGTGAAAGATGTGCAAGCAATGAATATAACAGTGAAAGGTAAAAGGAAAGGCTGATGATGAGTACTTAATGAAATGCAAAATGATATGAATCGCCTATGCAGACACTGGTGAAGACGTTGCAAAGGCACTGCCCTGTTACAAAATAACTTTATATAAGTTTTAATGATATATTGCAGAAGCTCTCTGCAAGTAACCACAATCTGTAGAAAGTTCATGTAATGGAAACATCCCCTGCAATCAGTAGTGATTTCACCTGATAACAAATAACGTTTAATAGCCATGCCGTCACACTATACCATTAGATGGAAACAGAATTATTTCAAAAAAATAGTGAATGAAGGTCGGGATTCGTTCCATACCATAATACAGATGATGGAGATTGAAATCACAAGATATGAGAAGACCAATGCCAGATACGAAACAACAAAACAAAAAAAAACAAAAAAAAGAAAAGGGTAAAAGAGCAAGTATGGAACAGTGAGATGCAAAAATGGGGGTGTACTAACAGAATTTCTGAATTCATGCGATATTATTAGCCAAAGCTAGAAAAGTGAGGATAAAATGATTCAAAATATAGCAACTTACATATAACCTCTGTGACTGTAAAGTGGATTTGCAGAAAGATGTAACATACGTGATAGCAGGCACACTACTGCTGATCACGTCTACGGCCTTCTGGATTTTGACAAGATCATATTCAGAAATAAAATGTTGAAAGTAGACAATTTATTCCATATTTGAAACCCATTGAGGGCCGTTCAACAAATCGAACAATTCTTTTGGTTCAGATGGCCGCTGCTACAGTATTGACATTCTTGAGAGCAACATCACCATGATTTATTAGACAACAGACCATATGTCTTCTGTGTCCTGGATCATGATTGGCCATCATACTGGATGGCCCAGGAACCATCGTTGGTTGTTCCTACTGTTCACGATTTCTCAACGGGGATAACTAGGGCTTATGAAGAAAGCACAAAATGTATTTTAGGATGAGATCAGTCTGGAAGAGAATGTCTGCATACGTCATAAATAGCTTCATAGTTCAGGAACACAGCAAACCTCAGTATGCTCGAGCAAAGAATGTAGGATAATCAACCAACAATTGGATTATACAGGCAGAAAATTAAAGCTAAGAGAGGGCAATTAATAGCAAGAAAATTAAAAGCAGCAAGGTAAATATAATTGCAAACAGACAATTACTTGTAGCTACAGGGATTATCATAGACGTAGCGTATGATGAAAGGATTCAAATCATGAAATAAGCCCATAAAAATGTTTATAAAAGAAAAACTACATGATTAATTGAAAGATTCTACAAAAGGGGCCTGATCTGATACTAGATCAAACCAGATTTCACTATAGAGGTCGTTCCAAATAAAAAAAAAATGCAGATGAGTTTCCTAACAGACTAGACCCAAATGAAAGTATAATGGAGGAGATATTACAAAATGAAGAAAAGAAATCGATCGAAAAAAAAAAAAATCTTATAACACAGAATGGTAGTGTTGGAATCCGAAGATTCCCATCATTGTTGCATGAAGGTGGGTGGATACTGCATAAGCAATTCCACACCACCACTGATGCATAAAAAAAAATTACAGAAGAGGAAAAGAACACTTACTTGGTTTGAGAGGGGGATCGGGACTCCTTTTATTGTGGCTTCCTGTCGAGGAAATGCTTTGGGGAGATTGCTTCTTTAGTGCCTTATAGAGAGGAGAACTCAAGAAGGAAAAAGGGGAGAATGAAGATGATGTGAAGACCTGATGCCGGTGGATTGTAATGAGTATTGATAATCTTTGATGAGAAGAAGCAGTAGAAGAAGCTTGCGTGAAGATGGATTCAAAGGAAAAAAAAAACTGGATAATCAACAATGGTGAGTACTGCTTCTCTGATGTTGGCAATGGATTCTTCAGAAAAACCTCGACGATGAGATGGAAAATACTGGCAATCCCCCCTCAATTGATGGATGAAGACCTCTTCTTAAAGAAGAGGTGGAAGGTTCGAGTGAAAAGCTCGTTGGAGATGGAAGGTGAAGATCAGAGGGTTTGTTGAAGATCGAACGATGGAGACAGAAGGAGAGAGGCGCGAGAGAGAATCCGTTAAAATTTTTCCCTATTTCAAAAAGGTGGTCCTCTTTTAGAAAAAAATTTGAAAAGTGGTTTAAGATGAGGTTTTTGGTAAAATGGCTTCAAAAGCTGGAAAATCATTCGTTTTTCGTGTAGTTTTTCTCAATTTTTTGGTTTTTTATGTTATTTTTCTATTTTTTGTATTTTTGAAATAAAATCCTAAATTTTTACGGGAGAATAGAGACTACAACTATTTTTTTTGGTGTTTTTGTAAAATATTTACACAAAGGGGGTTTTCTGAGAACTCAAGGCGATTTTTGAGAAAATTTCTTCAGAAAGTGGATTTATGTCCAGATTTTTAGAAAATATTCGAGGTTTAAAGCCTCGAATCGAGAAATACAAAGTTGGGGATCCAATAGAGTGCCAGACGAATTGCCCGAGCCATTTAGAACTATTTTTGGTATTTTTTGTAATTTTAATTTAAAATTTGGACAATGAGACTCAGATTTGGATCTGGACAATGGATCCAGATCCGAAATCAATTTAAACATATAAAATGAATTTAATTTCAGTAAAACTTGAGAAATGAGCTGGAATTTAGATTTAAAAATGACTCATTTGCTCAAAAATGAGTTTGGGGCAAGAAGGGAATATTTAAAAGATTTTGAAAATTTTGGGGTGTTCACAGATGCCCCTCTTTGCTACTAAGCCGGTTGAAAGCCGAGCTTAGTGACAAAGAAAACACTCCAAATTTTAAAAAATGCCCCAGTCAGCAGATCTGAACTGGGTGTGGGAGAATTTATTCAAAAGACATGGTTTTTCAGGTTTAAAACTTTATCCTTGAATGGCTTGGGGGAGACGAAATCCTCGGAAATGATATGATTGAATAAGAGATGAGGAAATCGTGATGGGACTTTGGGTGATGATCCCGAAATGATGAAAGATAAGAATTTTGATCAAGTCTCATGGGTGAGACAAAATCAGCTTTTCAGAATGACTGAGGTTTAACCCTTAACCTAGATGGGACGAATATATCTCGAAATAACCTGAATGGGAAAGGGAATATATGAGGACCTTGATGGGACATTTTTGAGAAAATGCCTCATGAGATGAAGCTCAAGCAAGATCTTGTCCTGAATGGATGTACAAGGCATGGTTTCCTCGATGGGAAGAACCATGATGGGATTGGAGGAAAACACCTCGTCGAAATGAGGGAAACTTGTTGGAACGAGATTCAGGTTTAACCAAAACCTGAAAAGGAAGATACCTCGAGGCGCGAGGTTCAGGCTTAACCCTTAACCTGAAGGGGACGACCATGCGGAATCCTCGAGTGAAGAGACCATGATGGGACCTTCGGAGTTTGGATGAACAAATCCGAAAGGGGTTTGCGAAAGAAGGAAGGAAATGGGGTTCCCT
This sequence comes from Nuphar pumila, assembly GCF_984573655.1. Classification (NCBI taxonomy): domain Eukaryota; kingdom Viridiplantae; phylum Streptophyta; class Magnoliopsida; order Nymphaeales; family Nymphaeaceae; genus Nuphar; species Nuphar pumila. The sequence continues at coordinate 47,789,255 of NC_143257.1, read as the reverse complement.
AAAGCTTTGAAAAGGGGGTGAACCTGGGAGTCTCATTGTCGAGACTGAATCAGCTTTTGAATTTAATGACCTCTCGCAAAAAGTTCAAGTTTGACCCTTAACCTGAGTGGGAACAACCATACGGATTTCTCGAAACCGTGATGGGATAGGAGAGATACTTCAGCTGAATGAGGCAACTCTTCTGGGAATGAAAAATGAGGGGATGTGAGACAAAATGAATGATGAATAAGGTAACAAGAGACAAATCTTTTGATGGGGTAAAAGATGAATAAGGCGAACCTCTTATCAAGGAGACGAATCTCTTGACAAGGCGAAAATATGGAAGAGGGCAGATCCTTTAGACAGGAGAAGGTAAAAGCAAAACATGAAGATGGCGATGAAGATGACAATCTTTTTAGCAAGGAGAAGGTAAAATATGAAGATATGAAGATGGCAATAGTAAGGAGAAGGCGAAATATGAAATATGAAATATGAAGAAGGCAATCCTTTTAACAAGGAGAAGGTGAGATGTGAAATATGAAGAAGGCAAATCCTTTTGGTAAGGAGAAGGCAAAATGTAAAATATGGAGAAGGCAATCCTTTTAACAAGGAGAAGGCAAAATCTAAGATATGAAGAAGGCAATCCTTTTAACAAGGAGAAGGCAAATCTCTCGACAAAGCGAAAGACGAGGAAGGCGATTATTTAATCAAGGAGAAAAGCAAATCTTTTGACAATGCAAAAGACGGGCAAGGCGATCCTTTTATCAAGGAGAAGGCGAGTCTCTCGACAAAGCGAAAGACGAAGAAGGCAATCCTTTTATCAAGGAGAAGGCGAGTCTCTCGACAAAGCGAAAGACGAGGAAGGCAATCCTTTCATTAAGGAGAAGGCGAGTCTTTCGACAGAGCGAAAGACGAAGAAGACAATCCTTTTATCAAGGAGAAGGCGAGTCTCTTGACAAAGCGAAAGACGGAGAAGGCGATCCTTTTATCAAGGAGAAGGTGAGTCTTTCGACAAAGCGAAAGACGAAGAAGGCAATCCTTTAATTAAGGAGAAGGCAAGTCTCTCGACAAAGTGAAAGACGAGAAGGCAATCCTTTTATCAAGGAGAAGGCAAGTCTCTCGACAAAGCGAAAGACGAGGAAGGCAATTCTTATGAAAGAGGGGAAGGCAACTCTTTCGACTACGCGAAAGAAGGAAAAGGCAACACCAAGACATATCAATAGGAGATGTCAAGTTCTTATTTCTCATCAAGAAAGCTGGAAAAAATATTGCCAAAGTGATAAAATTGCAGTTATTTCAAGGTAATCGTACGTAAGCACTTTCGAAAGATGTTCCTTCTTCCACCTAGAGTATTACCCCTAACTAGGTTAACTCTATAGAATTCAGAATCAAAGCCAATTTTTTGTTGTTGGTTTTTCTTTAAGGATGCTATCAATTTCCTTGATATGAAAGGAGATGAGATATTCTTAGCTTCATAAAAGCAATTAAATGAAAAGATATTGATAGAAGAATTTCACATAGGTAAAGAAGATTCTTTGCAGTTTGGGCAGTTTGATATCCTGGGCATTTTCCCATGATGATCTTTTTGCACTCTTTTGAGTTATGGGGCTTTCTTGGGCTTTTGCATCATCCTTCATTTTGGAGATGTCCTGACTTTTCTTTCTTTTTCAAGGAAGGGTACGTCACAAACTCCTTCATCTTGGAGATGTTCCGATCCTTCATTTATCTCAGGGATTATATATGATGGTATTAGCTAAAAGGTCTTTAGATGATAGCTGGAATCAAATATCTTTTAGGGTTTGTCGGTAGGTTCATCACATCCGCCTTCATCTCGACGGTGATCCAAACTTTCCCTGGAAGGATATGTCACAAACTCCGTCATCTTGGAGATGTTTCAAATCTTCTTTGGCCCCGGGGGTCTACTCGCTTAATTCGCCTTCACCTTGACGACAATTAACAGATCCCTTTTGCAGATATTTGATTGCAGCTTTAAATGTAATGAGGAAACATGGATTGGGTAGGTTCTTTTCTGACTGCCCAGGATATTTCCACTGTCTTACTGTCAAAGAATAATCTTTAAGAATGTGTCATAGCTATGAACAATATCAGCTCATTTATGGCTCTTCAGCATCATTGAATATTTCTTTTACCGGTCATGTCGAAGATTTTTTCTTCATCCTCTTGGTTGACCAATAGAAAATTTGGAGTTTGAGCCTTTCTTCACAGAAGCTTCGCCCTTTTGGAAGGAATACTAGGGAGATTTAAGGAAATTCTTTATGTAATTTTGAGATTAACAACTATTTTATGGCGATTTGGCAAGATATTCCTGAAATCCTTAATGACGAAACCTTTGCTTAACATCAAATTTTGACATATCAGTGGGATTCTGGAGAAGAATCCAACATGAGGTTGAATTCTGAAGGTAAAAGTGAATTTAAAGTTCTGAAGGTAAGCTTGACATAAAACTGGATTTTTAAGGTAAGTCTTTGAAAGAGTATCTGAATCTGGACTCAGATTCTACAAGGAAAACAGAGAAATTTGAGTTAAAACTGGAGTTTTCAAAGGAAAACTGGAAGGTTCGAGTCGGGGTTTGAATCTCAAGGGAAAACTTGAAATTTCATTTATTGAAGGCAAGAAAATTCGAGAAAAAACTCAAATTTTCGAAGAACAGCAGGAAGGTTCGAGTCAGGGCTCGAATCTCAAAGGAAAACTTGAAAGTTCATTTATTGAAGGCAAGAAAACTTGAGACAAAACTCAAATTTTCGAAGGAAAGTAGGAAGGTTTGAGTCAGGGCTCGAATCTCAAAGCAAAACTTGAAAGTTCATTTATTGAAGGCAAGAAAACTTGAGACAAAACTCAAATTTTCGAAGGAAAGCAGAAAAAATTGAGTCAGGGCTTGAATCTCGAAGGAAAACTTGAAAGTTTAGATTTTGAAGGAAAGAAGACTCGAGTTAAGACCCAAATCTTCAAAGGAAGGTTGGAAAATTCGAGCCAAGGCTCGAATCTTAAGGAGAGAATTGGAAGTTCATTTTTTTGAAGGAAAGAATACTTGAGTTAAGAACCAAATCTTCAAGGAAAGCTGAAAAATTCGACTCAAAGCTCGAATCTCAGGGAAAGAGTTGGAAGTTCGAGTCGAAACTTGAATATCAAAGGAGAATTGATGAGAAGGGATAGAAATTGATGGAAGATTGACAGAATTTGAGGAAAATTGAAGAAAGATTGTGACCTGAGGGCTAACTGACCAGTCAGCCAGACACTAGCACGAGTGCTAGGTTTACATGTATGAGTACTGGGTTTTTCAAAAAAATGCCCGTGTAAGTACTGGGTTTTCTGATGGAGATTTAAAGAAAAAGGGGACACCGACATTCTTTAAGATACTTGAGATTTGAGCAAGAATGATTGTCGGTGTTTTCAGGATTTTCCCTTATCCTGAAGGGGAAATGGAATAGACATTTGATGAGAATTTAGAAAGGAATGATTCAGGTTTATCCCTTAGCCTGAAAGGGAAGAAGAATAAAATTTATAAAAATGGAGAAGAAGAAAGGAAAGAATTTTTGAAAATTTATTTTGGAAAAGAATTCTCACAGGTAACATTGTTGCTCCTATGAGGGGTTTCAGGATTATCCCTTATCCTGAATGGGAAAAAAAAAAGGATAGGATTTAAGAAAATTTAATGAAGGGAAATTGATATAAATCTAGAAAATCAATAAAGCTTGGCAAAACTTGTATTTACAAAAGAATCCTCATAGGTAGCATTGTGGCTCTTACGAGGGGTTTCAGGATTATCCCTTATCCTGAATGGGAAAAAAAAGGATAGGATTTAAGAAAATTTAATGAAGGGAAATTGATATAAATCTAGAAAATCAATAAAGATTGCCAAAACTTGTATTTACAAAAGAATCCTCATAGGTAGCATTGTGGCTCCTACGAGGGGTTTCAGGATTATCCCTTATCCTGAATGGGAACACCTCGAACAACGAGGGTCAGGTTTATCCCTTAACCTGAGCGGGAAAAAGTTTTGATAAAATTTAATAGGATTGAGGAGAAGTTGATAAAACTTGATAAAAACTTTGATAAAATTGATATAAACTTGATAAAATGAATGCAATTGATAAAAATATCAAACTTAACTGAAAATTTATAAGATTTAAGAGAAAATGGAGTTTTTCTGATCCTGCCTGCATATGGGATCTTGAAAGAAAAATGTTTATTTAAAAGATAGGTGAAAAATCATTTTTGGGAAGAAAATCTACCGTAAGAAGAATGATCAGTGTGAGAATTGATCCTTCAAATCAAACATGAGAGATCATCATGAGGGTCAATTTTTTTGAAGGCAATGGTTTGAAAATATATTTTTGAAGAAGAAGATCAACAATAGATCTGATTTCTAAAAACAACAGTTCGAGACTGATAATAAGATCAATACAGGGGTTGATCTTTGAAGATAATGTTTAAAAATCAATCTTGGAAGATAAGACCAACACAAGGGTTGATTTTTGAATATAATGATTTAAAACCCATTTTTGGAGGATAAGACCAATGCAAGGATTGATCTTTGAATATGACGGTTTGAAAAACCAATCTTGGAAGACAAGACCAACACAGGGGTTAATTTTTTACTATAATGATTTAAAATCAATTTTTGGAAGATAAGACCAATGCCAGGATTGATCTCTGAATATAACGTTTAAAAAACCACTTTTGGAAAATATGATCAACACAAGATTTGAGACCTATTTTGGAAGATAAGACTAACACAAGGGTTGATCCTTCAATGCAATGGTTCAAAAATCTATTTTGGAAAACATGATCAACACGAGGGTTGATTTTTCAATGCAATGGTTCGAAAACCTATTTTTGAAAACATGATCAACACAAGGGTTGATTTTTGACAAAGCTTGGACCGAAGAATATTTGAACTCTTTGGTCGTAACGAAGACTTTTTGAAATTTCATGATTTTTGAAAAGGCCCTCATAGGTAATATCATTTCTCTCATGAATGATGTCAAGATTAGTCCCGCATTCTGAAAAGAACAGGAATTTAAATGTGGTTTTAATAGAAGCTGATGGAGAGATTTTTGAAATATAGATTTTCAAAAGCAAATGCCCCTATGTGGCAGAGGAAGAAAGTATTGTGATATTAGAGATATAAAGGAAAATTGACATTTCATTTGGCGAGCAAAACTGATAACAAAGAACTGAAATATTTACAAGTATTTTGACCAAAAGGTCACAAAAGGACTGGACTGAATGCCCCCCTACAAGGTGACTTGGCCAAAAGGGAAAAAGTAGAAGAATTCTGACATCTTCAGTCTTCTGAGTAGCCGGGGAGAGACTTGGTCATGACGGCTAGGTTATCTTCCTCTTCGTCTTCAACAAAGAGACTCTTGTCGACGCAGTCCTGAACAATATTTTTGAAGACGAAGCAGTGATCGGTGTCATGCCCCACTGCTCGATGGAATTTGCAGAACTGATTTGTGAACCTTCCCATGACCGTGGGAGGATCCGCGACTTTTGGGAGTTTAACCAATCCTTTGGCCAGCATGAATTCAAGGGCTTCTTCGAGCGTTTGCTTCAGAGGAGTGAACTCACGATCATTACTCCAACCTTCGCGCTTTATCTTTTCCTTTTGCGGAAAGTTAGACTGAGACGACTTGTTATTCTGCTTGGAAGACTTTTCCTTTTGAGCTGCGCCGTGGTTCTGACCATTCTTGCTGTCATTTCTGTTTCTTCTGCTGCTATCAAGATCAGAGGTACCAGCCGCATGAGTGAATTGCGCTTTCTTCTTTAGGTTTTGGATGCTTTTGGCCAGAGGCATGCCCTCGTAAAGCCCACTTTCTATTCCTGCCTCGAGCCATTCGGCTCGTTCAATCAACTTGATAAAGGATTTTGCCAGAGAAGTGGCAATGAGGCTTCTCAGGGGCTGAGAGAAATTGCTGAGGATTATTTGCAATGCATGCTCCTCTGGAATGTGAACTTTCATCTTGTTGCAGGTGCTTCTCCACCTGTGGATGAATTCTCCTGCTCTTTCAGTCTCATTCTGCTTTAGGTTGTAAAGGTGATTGAGCGTAGGTGAAACCTTAGTGTTGAATAGAAAACGCTCAATGAACAGATTTACCACTTTATCGAACTCTCGTAGTTCAATAGGATTGATGTGGTCGGCATATGTGATCATCGCAAAAATTTTCCTCTTTCGTTGTTTCTCTCTCTTCCTTCTCTTTTCCTTTTTCAACCTCTATTTTCCTCCTTTTTGAAGGGTGAAGAATAAAAGAAAGAAAAGAAAGAGAGAAGAGAAAAGAAAGAAAGAAAAAGAGAAGATGAACTCTTTTGCGCGGTCTCACTTGACCTTGATTTGAAAATATTTAGAAATTTAACTCGCCTCCGTTTTGAAAATGTTGCGGGAAAAAATGGAGAGACGGGATTCGCTCGTCGGTACGAGGTTCGACCGTTCCTGGCACCTTTACAAGGGGTAATCGAACCAAGGATCAAATCTATGCCTTTTTGCTTTGCCTAAATATAATCTAAGAATTTATCCTAAAGATCTAAATGCACAAAGAATCATACTTGTGCAATGCAAGGATGCATGCTCTTTTGAAAGATGTTTTTGAAAATCTCCAAGTTTTTCTAAGATAGACTTGATAATAGAATGAAGAAATGATTTCTAAATAATTGAATTTTACTTAGAACTTGAGATACATCAGAAAAGCTCTAAATCTTTGAAGTTGGAGGAATAAATCTTGATTTTGAGAAAGAATGATTTGAAGTCTTGAAAATGAAAGGAAATGAAGTTTCAAAGTCGGAAAAGGGACTTTAAATTTTGAACTTGAATTTAGAAAAGGAAATGAATACTTGAAATGGAATTAAATTTAGATTTTGAAGTTTGAAATTGGAATGGATCTGAGAAATCCAAATGGTGTAGAAATGAATTTAAGAAATCCATATATGATCTGTAAGTGGATTTTGAAATCTGGAAAATGAAATGGAATTGGTTTTGAAAGTTGGAATTAAAATAGAACTTGATTTGAAATCTGGATTTCAAGATGGAATTTGAATCCAAAGTCTGGATCTTTGAATCTGAAATCTGAATTGGATCTGAAATTTAAAATGGATTTTAGATCTGAGATCCAAGATGGAATTTGAATTCTGGATCCTAAAATGGGTTTGGATCTGAAGTCTGAGATCCAAAGGTGGAACTGGGTTCTGGATCTTAATATGGATTTGGACCTGAAGTCTGATATCCAAAGTAGAATTGGATTCTGGATCCTAAATGGATGGTGGATCTGAGATCGAAAGTGAAATTGGATTCTGGATCATATAAGGAAATTGGATCTGAAGTCTAAGATCCAAAGTGAAATTGGAGTCTGGATCCTAAAAGGGAATTGGATCTGAAGTCTGAGATCCAATATGAGTGTTGAATCATGGATCCTAAAAGTGGATTTGGAGTTAAATTCAGAAGGTGAATGAAGAGTTTCCAAATTTGAATTGAACTTGAAAAATGAAATTTAGATTTTGAATATAAATGAATTTCCAAGTCAAATTGGACTTTGAATTTGGGACTTGAATTCGATTTTTTTAGAAGGTGAATCAAGGACCTCAAAGTTAAATTGAACTTTGAGTTGGAATTTCAAAGTCAAATTGAACCTTGAAATCTGATTTGATTTTGAATGTAAAATGAATTTGAAATCTCAAAGTTTAAATTGAACTTTGAGATTGAAAAATGAAATAGAATTTGAAAAATTGAAAGGATGAATTGGATTTACAGAGATTGAAGATTGATTGAAGAAGATATTAATATAACTTGGAGTTTTTGAAAAAGGAATTTTGAAAATATGATGCAATTTTATCCTATATGATGGATGAATTTAAATTTTTGAAATTGGATTTTGAAAATCTATCTTATTCTTGAAATGAATTAAAATAAGATTGAAGATATAATACATCCTTGACTATGGTCATTGAACGTATTATATAATAATCTATATTTACATTCAGGTGAAGAATGAAACACATTTGGTGTTTTTATAGAATTTAAAATGAAATTAATTCTCAATATACCCTGACTATGGCCATTGGTATATATTTTGAATTATTTTAAGTTAAATTCTGATAAAAGAAGAAAATATTTGAGGAAATATGATGAATTTTGAAAAACGGATCCAGTGTGGATCCAGTGTTATTTCGTAAAAGATAAAAATACTAAGTTTTGTCCATACCCTGACTATGGCCATTGATATGGATCATCAACTTAGGATTAATTTACCTCTTACGAAATGGTGCACGTGTCATTTGTGTTTCACCATTCGTGAATTTTTGAAATAGAAAGGGAAAATGATGTGAAAACAAGTAATTTTAGAAAATATGCATTCTATTCTATTGCTAAAATGTAAATTCTCATTTATAATCTATCTATTACATTATTGAAATGGAATTTAGAATTACAACTTCTAAGCTAAGAGAGGAGATAACATTTTCCATATGTTTCCTGCAAAAGATAGAGTTAGTACAAATAATATAGGAAAGGAATATCATATTAAAAGCCAACATGCATATATCTAAGAACCAAGTGGAATTATATGTAATATGCTGAATTAAATGGAGAATATGCTTTACTATTGAAAATATATACATGCTGACCCTAAGCTAATGAAAATCTACTTGAGAGAACACACACACACACACACATATATAGATGGAAGTCAATAAATAGACAGGTGGAAGAGGAAGGAATGACAACAAGTGCAGAAAATTTATAAAAGGGATTAGCCTTTTACGCAAGGCACATGCAAGGAAGAAATTGGATGGTGGATACTACAGTGAAAGATGCAAGGGTAGGCAGTGGTGGCAGACACATAAGTGTTGTGACTAGGTGTGATAAAGGTAGTGAAAATAGTGGCCTATACTGTTGTATGCTCCTAAGTGAGCAAATGCTGAGACAGGTGTGACATAGCAGAAATAATGAACAACATCTATGCCATGTTGGGGCCGGCAGGAGAAGAGATGAGGGCAGTGAAAAAGGGGCTTTACCCGATGTCCAGGCAGCAGATCAAAAGGATTTACAGTAGCATTACCACCATTTTTTTTTTTTGCAGCAACAAGAGGTTTGCAGTGTACAAATCGATTTTTACTAACAGCATCCATCTGGTATGCAGATGTGTATCTTACAGGAAAGCCGTGGTTTTGAAAGACATTTTCCCATAGTTTTCTCTGGTAGCCATATAAATAATTAAGCAAGATCAGTGTTCGCAAGAGCTCGAGGCTGAGAGAGAGAGACCTTCTCTCATTTTCTGTTATCTATCCACAAAAGATCGCCACTACATGCATGCCAAACTCCCTTTGTTAACCCTGAGAGAGGAAAAGGCCACAGGTGGGGGTATTGAGTGTACTTGGAAATACCAAGGTGCGGGTCCAGGTAAGACATGTGAATGTTATAATAGTGAAGGGGAACAAAGGGTATGAAGTGGATATTATAATGAAGTGTATTTGTGAAGGAAATGTATGCAAGTGAAGATATGCAATGGATGTTGTGTACATGAGTATGGATAATACATCACTGTGCATATCATGGTGGGTTGGAATCTTACAAGAGAGCAGAAACCGCGCTCCAATGTCTAGCAAACTGATCTAAAATACCTTATCCAATCAATCCAGCAATCAGATCAATAATCTGTCAATCTTCCATTGATTGCCTTAATTCGACATTGTCTCTTATTTGGAATCACTTAGCACAACAGAAATATGACAAGTAATGATTAAATTGGTCTATTTAAGCTTAACCACAACCCCTTATGATAATCATGACCATGAAAAGAAACATAAAAATTATTCAATTCCAAATATTCAGGCTAGGAGCTCGAGTATACTGTAATAAAAGAATAGTTAATCAATGTAAGCACTGATATCCATAAACATTTCAATGAGAACACGGGGGCATTTATCCCTTCCTCTTGTGCAATCCTAATCTGCAAAATGGAGTAAAACTATGTTAGATCAATGTTCAACAGAGAAAAACTTCGCCCAGCTGAAGCATCCCAAATCACTAAATTAAAACATCTAAACAAAAGCATTAAGTCTGATTGATTAAGATAAAATAGAACTTGGTCCTTGCCTTCAGCAAACCAAGCCTAACTCCTCTTTTAATCTGGGGCAACTTAGATTTCTGCTGAAGATAATCTTCTAGCTAATGAAGGTGTTATTGTGGATGCATAGGGTGGCAATAACAGGTGTGGGAGGCAACAAGGCTGATGGTATGTTAACATTGTGGGTGATATGTCCCAGTGGAACTGTATTGGGCCAACATAGGGGCTGTGAAGAAGGTAGAAGTCACAACCCATGGTGGGCTGTGGTGGATCATGAAGCAAATGATTGTGTGACAAATGGGAGTGTTGCTAGGCATGAGACTACAGCAGTGGTAAGTGGTTTTTGGTCCATGCAATGACTGTTATGCAAGTTGCAGGATTTATCAATGGCATCATGGCTATACGTGGTAAGAGGTGAACAATGCCTCTTGCAGGAACAGGGGTGTATGCATGTGAATGCCATGAGGGATGTCAACAAACGGGTGTGTTGTAGCCATGCTATGGGGAGTCGAATAAGGTATTGGTAAGTGGAAATATTGTGAGTTACAGTAGCTTTTAGGCTGTTGTGCTCAGGTGTGCACATGGAGACACATAAATACCATTGATGGTGAGGCTGTATGACATTGAATGAAGGGCAATATAGCGAGAATAGAGAATGTGAATGGAGGAAACGTTGATTAAAACAAATAAGATAAATACCATCCAATATTTATTAATGTTATCCAACCAAATGCTAAAAAAAAATAATCAGAAAGAAAAAGAAGAAAAAAAAAAAACTGCACAGGTGCTCATGACTATAGTGAAGGTGCGTTATGAAGGAGAGGTGTATAGCCACTAACAGATGTTGGGGGTTAATACCAGCTGATTCTCAACTGGGATTACAGACAAGCGTGGCTTGAAACAGAACAAAGGTGGCAACGATGTTTATAATACTTACGTAATTGCAGAAGTGCAACAGTCTTGGCTGATCGAATCCTGCATATGGGGTGACTCCAGCCGATTGGATCTTTAAGGTACCATTAGTCACCATTCACACCCCTGTTATAGAGATCCTTCGTAGCCAATTCAGGGGTGGCTTCCATGATGAGATCAAGTGTCGATGGGGAGCACATGGGATTATTAAATGGGTAAGTATCAAGTTACCTCCATAAGTAACGGGCTTCATCAAAACCTTCATTATATTTATGAGACTTCATCTCAATGATAGCAAAGAGATCCTCTGCTTAAAGGATTCCACAGTAGTCGGGAATTTAACAAAGAGAGTGATTCTTATGCTGTTAAAACCCAATGTATACGCAGTATTGAACAAAAATGGAGGATTATCAACTGGATACTAAAAAAAAAAAAAATATGTTAAACTAAATGTATTACAGAATTAATGCAATCAGAAGGAACTAAAGAAGAAGAATACAACGGTAATAGTATTACATTAAACACCAGAAACCAAGCTTGCAGATATAGAAAACAAGTGGTAAAAGGGACTTCCCTTTTAATGAAACGCTTTACAAAATTCAAGAAGAAAGAAAGAAAGAAAGAAAGAAAAAAAAGAAAAAAAGAAAATGAAACCAGATTAGCCAAGAGATTAATACCATTAATCAATGATGAATTGAAATAAATAAATAATAAAAAAAGAAGGAAACAACCTACGGCAATTTACATATCACTATGAAAGGATAAAAGGAAGTTAATAAAACGAAACAGGAGAAAGTCACAGTAAATTTTTTTTTAAAAGGCAATGATGATTGTCGGAATGAGGGAATTCCTTCGTTATGGCACAGGGTGGGTCGATCCTGCCATATGCAGGTCGATCCCATCCTCGGTGCTCCTTTTTTTTTTATGAAAGTATTAAAATAGAGGAACATGAAAGAAAATGGGAAGAAAACTCATGGAAAATCAAAAGAGAATACAATATATATATGAAAAAAAGGGGAAATTAATCAGAAAACTGAAAGGAAATAATCAAAATCACAGAGGGGAAAAAAAAGAAAGAAAACTCTTACCGGTTGTTTGAGATCTTTGCAAGGGTAGCCAACCTCCTTCGGCTTGCTTGGGAAGAAAATAATAGATATCAGGAGAAGAAGAAGAAGAATGAAGAAGAAGGGGGAATCCAGAGCATGGTGGGGTGAAGGCGCGCCCTGAAGAAGAGAATGAAAAGATTTTTTTAAAGAGAAGGAGGAGGGTTCGTGAAGGGATTGGTTGAAGATGGAAGGTTGAGAGAAGAAGAAGTTGTTGAAGATGGAGGGTAAGAATGAGAGGGAAGAGCGTGCGAGAGATGGCCGTTTCTTCTTTCTCAAATTTCCAAAAGAAGGATTCCCTCTTTTTAAGTTTTTTTGTAAAATGGCTCAAAATGAGGTTTTTGGCAAGAATTCCATTTTTCAAGTTTTAAAAACTATTTGCTTTTCCTCAATTTTTGATTTTCATATTGTTTTTCCATTTTTTGTATTTTTGTAGTAGAAAACTAAGATTTTAAAAGAAAACAAAGTTTTTTTTTTTTTTAACACTAAATTTTTGTATTTTTCTGAGGAATATTTACAAAAGTATTTTTCTGAGAATTTTAATCCATTTTGAGAGAATTTCTTCAGAAAAAGGGGTTTGGACCCAGGTTTTGAGAAAAATGTTCGAGTTTTGACACTTGAATCGAGAAATACAATGTGATGGATCCAAACGGATGTTGAATGGACTCTCCGAGCTATTTAAATGCTATTTTTGGTATTTTCTATAATTTTTAATTTTAAAATTTGAACAAGGAGGCTCAGATTTGGATCTAGACAATGAATTCAGATCCAAAATCAATTTAAACATATGAAATGAATTTAATTTAGATTTGAAATGACTCAATTGCTCAAAAAATGATATTAGGGGCAAAAAGGGAGTATTTAAAAGATTTTGAAAAATTTGGAGTGTTCACATATGCCTCTCTTTGCTACTAAGCCGGTTGAAAGCTGAGCTTAGTGGCAAAGATAACACTCCAAATTTTGAAAATGCCCCAGTCAGCAAAATGCCCCAGTCAGCAGATTTGAACTAGGTGTGGAAGAATTTTATTTGAAAGACATGGTTTTTCAGGTTTAAAATTTTATCCTTGAATGGCTTGGGGGAGACGAAATCCTCGAAAATGATATAACTAAATAATGGAGATGAGGAAATCGTGATGGGAATTTGGGTGAAGATCCTGGGATGATAAAAGATAAGAATTTTGATCAAGTCTCATGGGTGAGACCAGATCAAATTTTTTTGGAATGACTCAGGTTTAGCCCTTAACCTGGATGGGACGGAGATATATCAAGATAATCTGAATGGGGAAAGGAATATTAGAGGACCTTGATGGGACATTTTGGCAAATGTTTCACGAGATGAAGCTCGAGTAAGAACCTATCCTAGATGGATATACAAAGCATGGATTCCTCGATGGGAAAAACCATGATGGTACTGGAGGAAAACACCTCGTCGAAACGAGACTCTGGTTTAACCCAAACCTGAAAAAGGAAGATACCTCGAGGTACGAGGTTCAGGCTTAACCCTTAACCTGAAGGGGATGACCATACGGAATCCTCGAGTGAAGAAACCATGATGGGACCTTCGGAGTTTAGACGAACAAATCCGAAAGGGGTTTGCGAAAGGAGGAAGGAAATGAGGTTCCCTAAAGCTTTGAAAAAAGGATGAACTTGGACGTCTCATTGTTGAGACTGAAATAACTTTTGAATTTAATGACCTCGCAAGAAGTACAGGTTTTGACCCTTAACTTGAGTGGGAACAACCATACGGATTTCTCGAAACCGTTATGGGACAGGAGAGATACTTCAGCTGAATGAGGCAACTCTTCTGGGAATGAAAAAAATGAGGAGATGTGAGACAAAATGAACGATGAATAAGGTAACAGGAGGCAAATCTTTCGATGGGGTAAAAGATGAATAAGGCAAACTTTTTATCAAGAAGATGAATCTCTTGACAAGGCAGAGGATGGAACAAGGCAAATCCTTTGAACAAGAGAAGGTAAAAGTGAAATATGAAGATGGCGATGAAGATGGCAATCCTTTTAGCAAGGAGAAAGTAAAATATGAAGATGGCGACGAAGATGGCAATCATTTTAGCAAGGAGAAGGTAAAATATGAAGATATGAAGATGGCAATAGTAAAAAGAAGGCGAAATGTGACATATGAAGAAGGCAATCCTTTTAACAAGGAGAAGGCAAAATGTAAGATATGAAGAAGGCAATCCTTTTAACAAGGAGAAGGCGAGATGTGAAATGTAAAGAAGACAATCCTTTTGGCAAAAAGTGAAATATGAAGAAGGCAATCCTTTTGGTAAGGAGAAGGCAAAAATGTAAAATATGAAGAGGGCAATCCTTTTAACAAGGAGAAGGCAAGTCTCTCCACAAAGCGAAAGACGAGGAAGGCGATCATTTATTCAAGGAGAAAGGCAAATCTTTTAACAACGCAAAAAGACAGGGAAGGCGATCATTTTATCAAGGAGAAGGCGAGTCTTTTGACAAAGCGAAAGACGGAGAAGACAATCCTTTCATCAAGGAGAAGGCGAGTCTTTTGACAGAGAGAAAGACGAAGAAGACAATCCTCTTATCGAGGAGAAGGCGAATCTCTCGACAAAGCGAAAGACGGAGAAGGCAATTCTTTTATCAAGGAGAAGGTGAATCTCTCGACAAAGCGAAAGACGAGGAAGTCAATCCTTTTATCAAGGAGAAGGCGAGTCTCTCGACAAAGCGAAAGACGGAGAAGGCGATCCTTTTATCAAGGAGAAGGCGAATCTTTCGACAAAGCGAAAGACGAGGAAGGCAATCCTTTTATCAAGGAGAAGGCGAGTCCCTCGACAAAGCGAAAGACGAGGAAGGCAATCCTTTTATCAAGGAGAAGGCGAGTCTTTCGACAAAGCGAAAGACGAAGAAGGCAATCCTTTTATCAAAGAGAAGGTGAGTCTCTCGACAAAGCGAAAGACAAGGAAGCAACTCTTATGAAACAGGGGAAGGCAACTCTTCCGACTACGCGAAAGAAAGGAAAGGCGACACCAAGATATATCAATAACAGATGTCAAGTTCTTATTTCTCATCAGGAAAGCTGGAAAAATATTGCCAAAGTGATAAAATTGTAGTTGTTTCAAGGTGATTGAAGGTGAGCGCTTTCGGAAAATGTTCCCTCTTCCACCTAGAGTATTACCCCCAACTAGGTTTACTCTATAGAATCCAGGATCAAAGCCAAATTTTTGTTGTTGGTTTTCTTCAAGGATGCTATCAATTTCCTTGACATGAAAGGAGAGGAAATATTCTTAGCTTCATAAAAGTAATTGAATGAAAAGATATTGATAGAAGAATTTCACATAGGTAAATAAGATTCTTTGTAGTTTGGGCAGTTTGATATCCTGGGCATTTTCCCATGATGATCCTTTTGCACTCTTTTGAGTCATGGGGCTTTCTTGGGCTTTTACATCATCCTTCACTTTGGAGATGTCCTGACTTTTCTCTCTTTTTCAGGGAGGGGTACATCACAAACTCCTTCATCTTGGAGATGTTCCGATCCTTCATTTATCTGAGGGATTATATATGATGGTATTGGCTCAAAGGTCTTTAGATGATAACAGAAATCAAATATCTTTTAGGGTTTGTCGGTAGGTCCATCACATCCGCCTTCATCTTGACGGTGATCCGAACTTTCCCTTGAAGGATCCGTCACAAACCCCGTCATCTTGGAGATGTTTCAAATCTTCTTTGGCCCCGGGGGTCTACTCGCTTAATTCGCCTTCATCTTGACGACAATTGAGAGATCCCTTTTGCGGATATTTGATTTGCAGCTTAGCTGACTCGAGGAGACATGAATTGAGTAGGTTCTTTTCTGACTGCCCAGGATATTTCCACTGTCTTACTGCCAAAGAATAATCTTTAAGAATGTGCCATAGCTATGATCAATATCAGCTCATTTATGGCTCTTCAGCATCATAGAATATTTCCTTTACCGGTCATGTCAAAGATTTTTTTATTTATCCTCTTGGTTGACCAACAGAAAAATTGGAGTTGAGCCTTTCTTCACAAAAGTTTTCACCCTTTTGGAAGGAATACCAAGGAGATTTGAGGAAATTCTTTATGTAATAAAAGTTTGAGATCAACAACTATCTTATGGCAATTTGGCAAGATTTTCTTGGAATCCTTTAATGATGAAACCTTTGCTTAACATCGAATTTTGACATATCAGTGGGATTCTGGGGAAGAATCCAACATGAGGCTGAATTTTGAAGGTAAATGTGAATTTAAAGTTCTGAAGGTAAGCTTCACATAAAACTGGATTTTGAAGGTAAGCCTTTTAAAGAGTATCCGAATCAGGACTTGGATTCTTCAAGGAAAACAGGGAAATTCGAGTTTAAAACTCGAATTTTTCAAAGGAAAACTGGGAGGTTCGAGTCGGGGCTCGAATCTCAAGGGAAAACTTGAAAATTTATTTATTGAAGGGAAGAAAGTTCAAGATAAAACTCAAATTTTCGAAAGACAGCAGGAAGGTTCGAGTCAGAGCTCGAATCTCAAAGGAAAACTTAAAAGTTCATTTATTGAAGGCAAGAAAACTTGAGACAAAACTCAAATTTTTGAAGGAAAGTAGGAAGGTTTGAGTCAGGGCTCGAATCTCAAAGGAAAACTTAAAAGTTCATTTATTGAAGGCAAGAAAACTTGAAACAAAACTCAAATTTTCGAAGGAAAGTAGAAAAATTCGAGTCAAGGCTCGAATCTCAGGGAAAGAGTTGGAAGTTCAAGTCGAAACTCGAATCTCAAAGGAGAATTGATGAGAAGGGATAGAAATAGATGAAAGATTGACAAAATTTGAGGAAAATTGAGGAAAGATTGTGACCTGAGGGCTAACTGATCGGTCAGCCAGACACTAGCACGAGTGCTAGGTTTACCTGTATGAGTACTGAATTTTTCAAAAAAATGCCCCAGTGTAAGTACTGGGTTTTCTGATGGAGATTTGAAGAAAAAGGTGACACCGACATTCTTTAAGATACTTGAGATTTGAGCAAGAATGATTGTCGGCGTTTTCAGGATTTTCCCTTATCCTGAAGGGGAAATGGAATAGACATTTTGATGAGAATTTAGAAAGGAATGATTCAGGTTTACCCCTTAACCTGAAAGGAGAAAAAGAATAAAATTTATAAAAATGGAGAAGAAGAAAGGAAAGAAATTTTGAAAATATATTTTAGAAAAGAATTCTCACAGGTAGCATTGTTGCTCCTATGAGGGGTCTCAGGATTATCCCTTATCCTGAATGGGAGCACCTTGGACAACGAGGGTCAGGTTTATCCCTTAACCTGAAAGGGTAAAATAAGAATAAAGGAAATACCTCATGGGAAAGAGGCATCAGGTTTAACCCTTAACCTGAAAGGGTATAAAGATTGATAAAATTTAATGGATTTGAGGAAATATTGATAAACTTGATAAAAACTTGATAAGATTGATATGAACTTGAATAAAATGAATGAAACTGATAAAAACATCAAACTTAACTGAAAATTTATAAGATTTAAGAGAAAAAGGAGTTTTTCTGATCCTGCCTGCATATGGGATCTTGAAAGGAAAATATTTAAAAGATAGGTGAAAAATCATTTTTAGGAAGAAAATCTACCGTAAGAAGAATGATCAGTGTGAGAACTGATCCTTCAACTCAAACATGAGAGATCATCACGAGGGTCAAATTTTTGAAGGCAATGGTTTGAAAATCTAATTTTTGAAAAGGAAAAGCAACAACAGATTTGATTGCTAAAAATAACAGTTTGAAACTGATAATAAGATCAACAAAAGGGTTGATCTTTGAAGGTAATGTTTAAAACCAATTTTGTAAGATAAGACCAACACAGGGGTTGATCTTTGAATATAATGATTAAAAATCAGTTTTGGAAGATAAGACCAACACAAGGGTTGATCTTTGAATATAATGATTTGAAATCAATTTTGGAGGATAAGACCAACACAAGGGTTGATTTTTTGAAATAAAAAGATTCGAAATCCATTTTGGAAGAAAAACCAACGCAAGGATTGATCCTTCAATGGCATGGTTCAAAAACCTGTTTTGGAAAACATGATCAACACGAGGGTTGATTTTTCAATGCAATGGTTCAAAGCCTATCTTTGGGAAAATACGATCAACACGAGGATTGGTTTTTGACAAAAATTGGAAAAAGAATATTTGAACTTTTTTATTTATGAAGATTTTCAAAATTTCATGATTTTTGAAAAAGACCTCATAGGTAATATCATTTCTCTCGTGAATGATGTCAGGATTGGTCCCGCATTCTGAAAAGAACAGAAAAAATGTAGTTTTAATAAAAGCTGATGAAGAGATTTTTGATATATAGATTTTCAAAAGCAAATGCCCCTATGTGGCAAAGGAAGAAAGTATTGGGATATTAGAGATATAAAGGAAAGTTGACATTTCATTGACGAGAAAAACTGATAACAAAGAACTAAAATATTTACAAGTATTTTGACCAAAAGGACTGGACTGACTGGCCCCCTACAAGGTGACTGGTAAAAAGGGGAGAAAATAGGAGAACTCTGACATCTTCAGTCTTCTGAGTAGCCGGGGAGGGACTTGGTCATGACAGCTAGGTCATCTTCCTCTTCGTCTTCAACAAAGATACTCTTGTTGACGCAATCCTGAACAATATTTTTGAAGACGAAGCAGTGATCGGTGTCATGCCCCACTGCTCGATGGAATTTGCAGAACTGATTTGTGAACCTTCCCATGACTGTGGGAGGATCCGCGACTTTTGGGAGTTTAAACAATCCTTTGGCCAGCATGAATTCAAGGGCTTCTTCGAGTGTTTGCTTCAGAGGAGTGAACTCATGATCATTACTCCAACCTTCGCGCTTTATCTTCTCCTTTTGCGGAAAGTTAGACTGAGACGGCTTGTTATTCTGCTTGGAAGACTTTTCCCTTTGAGCTGCGCCGTGGTTCTGACCATTCTTGCTGTCATTTCTGTTTCTTTTGCTGTTATCAAGATTATTGCTAGAGGTATCAGCTGCATGAGTGAACTGCGCCTTCTTTTTCTGATCTTGGATATTTTTGGCCAGAGGCATTCCCTCGTAAAGCCCACTTTCTATTCCTGCCTCGAGCCATTCGGATCGTTCAATCAACTTGATAAAGGATTTTGCCGGAGAAGTGGCAATGAGGCTTCTCAGAGGCTGAGAGAAATTGCTGAGGATTATTTGCAATGCACGCTCCTCTGGAATGGGTACTTTCATCTTGTTGCAGGTGCTTCTCCACCTGTGGATGAATTCTCCTGCTCTTTCAGTCTCATTCTGCTTTTGGTTGAAAAGATGATTTAATGTAGGTGAAACCTCAGTATTGAATAGGAAGCGCTCAATGAACATATTGACTACTTTATCGAACTCTCGTAGTTCGATAGGATTGATGTGGTCCGCATACCACCTGGCTGCTATACCCTCCAGACTGCGGGGAAAGCAAATGAACAGAGCCCTGTTGTCTTTTCTGAAACGGCTTCACTCTGCATAAAATGCGGCCAAGTGGGCTTTTGGGTTGTCAGTTCCGTCAAATTTGAGATACTTGCGGGGAAGATTCTCCAGGTTATTGTCCCCATCTAGACCATCATAAAAATCTTCGCCGGTGTAGGTCTCTTGCCTTTACCCTTGGCTTGAATATCCTTAATAGCTTGATTCATCTCCTTCACCTGCTTGCTCATCAGGTCCTCTGCTGGAGCCCCAGACTTGGGCTTGTTGACGGATTCAGGCTCTTCTGCAACTATTTTTATGGACTGTCTCGGAGGATTCTGTTTGTAGACAATCTGCTCTTCCTCTTCCGATTCTTCCTCGACTGACTCTGATTCCTCAGAAGTAGTGTCTGGCTGTACCTTCTTCTTGATGATTCTGATTGTCTTTTTCATAGGCTTCTTCTTCAGCTTGCTTTTTGGAACTGCCTCTTTCAGCTTGGCCTCGGCTTGTTCCGACATCATCCTCGCCATCATCTTTTGGAACATATCGTACATAGCAGGTTCGATGTCGTCTTTCTTGTTATGACTCTGTTCCCTGACTGATTTAGGAGAGCTTATCTCTTCTGCCTCACTGTTGCTGAGTTGAGGAACTGTTTCTTTTCCCGCTCTTGTCTCAACCATTTTGAATATCAACGCTCTCTCTGTGGAGGAAAGTGGAGGTTTTTAGACCAAAGAAACTTTATGGAGAAGTTTTGACAAGAGGGAGGATTTAGTTTGAAATTTAAAAAATTGTATCCCATTACTAGGGATTGAGTCGTCACAAAATTTGTGACAATTGCGTTGTTTACTCCATGAGGGAGAGTAACCAACTAAAATATGAAAGAAAATACCATTTTGAAAAGGGTATCTCTTGACGGAAAGAGATTTTTATGAAAATATAAACAAGAATATAAAATCAGAAGAAAATAAGAGAATAAATGAAATTTGAGGATAAATGGTAAAGATTTAAATTTTGAAGAACTTGCAGGCAGGATCAGAAGAATTTTTTGAAGAAATGTAGAAGAAGAAAAATACACCTGGGTTTTAGAAACAAAAGAGGAAATTTTGAAGTATATACCTAGGGTTTTGGAGAATATAAAGAAGATATATATAAAATATCATACAATCACAGATATACAAGCAAGGATGCACAAATAGCACTCCCTAAAGCTGACTCTATATGCAATATTTGAAATGGCTGATAGGACCTTAATCCTAACTCTAAGATTTATATCATTTGATTCCAATCAAGGTATGCCGATATACTCAAGCCGAAGCTCGAAGTACGTGGCATAAAATATCTCTCCGGTTCTATGGTAAAGGCTTCCCAACATCCTTGAGCACCTACCGATATACCTCGGACTATGGCCCTTAGGTACGTGGTAGGGGGGCGCGAACCCAAATAAGTGATCCAGTTGTGAGGCTCTCTCCCGAACTATGGTTCAATGAGATAGCCCAGCAACGTGAAGACCGAGACAATATAGGTAGGGATGTTTTCAAAAACATGATCAACATGCAATAAAATCAGAAGGCTCTAATGCAAGTCCTAAAGAGATAGATTTAAATAAAGAGAAGCATACACTTGCATACATTGTTTTACATTCAATCCCTAGAATTGGGGAGAGTTGTATTTAAGACCTAAATCTAATGTGAACATGGATAATCTCCTCAATATGGTCCTACCAAACCATACTTAGATCCTATATGCAATCATGTCAGCTTAGGACAGAGTCTAGGCTCCTAAGGTTTGCATGGAAATGAAACTGACATAGAAGAATAAAGACTTAGATTATATAAAAGCAAAGCAAAGGTACAGATTCAACCGGACGAAGACGAGTCCCATCACGATCGCCAAAACTGTGATCATCGCAAAATTTTCCCTCTTTCGTTGTTTCTCTCTCTTCCTTCTCTTTTCCTTTTCCAACCTCTATTTTCCTCCTTTTTGAAGGAAGAAGAATAAAAGAAAGAGAGAAGAGAAAAGAAAGAAAGAAAAAGAGAAGAGGAACTCTTTTGCGCGGTCTCACTTGACCTTGATTTGAAAATATTTAGAAATTTAACTCGCCTCCGTTTTGAAAATGTTGCGGGAAAAATGGAGAGACGGGATTCGCTCGTCGGTACGAGGTTCGACCGTTCCTGGCGCCTTTACCAGAGGTAATCGAACCAATGATCAAATCTATGCCTTTTTGCTTTGCCTAAATATAATCTAAGAATTTATCCTAAAGATCTAAATGCACAAAGAATCATACTTGTGCAATGCAAGGATGCATGCTCTTTTGAAAGATGTTTTTGAAAATCTCCAAGTTTTTCTGAGATAGACTTGATAATAGAATGAAGAAATGATCTAAATAATTGAATTTTACTTAGAACTTGAGATAGATCAGAGAAGTTCTAAATCTTTGAAGTTGGAGGAATAAATCTTGATTTTGAGAAAGAATGATTTGAAGTCTTGAAAATGAAAGGAAATGAAGTTTCAAAGTCGGAAAAGGGACTTTGAATTTTGAACTTGAATTTAGGAAAGGAAATGAATACTTGAGATGGAATTGAATTTAGATTTTGAAGTTTGAAATTGGAATGGATCTGAGAAATCCAAATGGTGTAGAAATGAATTTAAGAAATCCAGATATGATCTGTAAGTGGATTTTGAAATTTGGAAAATGAAATGGAATTGGTTTTGAAAGTTGGAATTAAAATAGAACTTGATTTGAAATCTGGATTTCAAGATGGAATTTGAATCCAAAGTCTGGATCTTTGAATCTGAAATCTGAATTGGATCTGAAATTTGAAATGGATTTTGGATCTGAGATCCAAGATGGAATTTGAATTCTGGATCCTAAAATGGGTTTGGATTTGAAGTCTGACATCCAAAGGTGGAACTGGGTTCTGGATCTTAATATGGATTTGGACCTGAAGTCTGAGATCCAAAGTAGAATTGGATTCTGGATCCTAAATGGATGGTGGATCTGAGATCTAAAGTGAAATTGGATTCTGGATCATATAAGGAAATTGGATCTGAAGTCTAAGATCCAAAGTGAAATTGGAGTCTGGATCCTAAAAGGGAATTGGATCTGAAGTCTGAGATCCAATATGAGTGTTGAATCATGGATCCTAAAAGTGGATTTGGAGTTAAATTCAGAAGGTGAATGAAGAGTTTCCAAATTTGAATTGAACTTGAAAAATGAAATTTAGATTTTGAATATAAATGAATTTCCAAGTCAAATTGGACTTTGAATTTGGGACTTGAATTCGATTTTTTTAGAAGGTGAATCAAGGACCTCAAAGTTAAATTGAACTTTGAGTTGGATTGGAGTTGGAATTTCAAAGTCAAATTGAACCTTGAAATCTGATTTGATTTTGAATGTAAAATGAATTTGAAATCTCAAAGTTTAAATTGAACTTTGAGATTGAAAAATGAAATAGAATTTGAAAAATTGAAAGGATGAATTGGATTTACAGAGATTGAAGATTGATTGAAGAAGATATTAATATCACTTTGAGTTTTTGAAAATATGATGCAATTCTATCCTATATGATGGATGAATTTAAATTTTTGAAATTGGATTTTGAAAAGCTATCTTATTCTTGAAATGAATTAAAATAAGATTGAAGATATAATACATCCCTGACTATGGTCATTGAACGTATTATATAATAATCTATATTTACATTCAGGTGAAGAATGAAACACATTTGGTGCTTTTATAGAATTTAAAATGAAATTAATTCTCAATATACCCTGACTATGGCCATTGGTATATATTTTGAATTATTTTAAGTTAAATTCTGATAAAAGAAGAAAATATTTGAGGAAATATGATGAATTTTGAAAAACGGATCCAGTGTGGATCCAGTGTTATTTCGTAAAAGATAAAAATACTAAGTTTTGTCCATACTCTGACTATGGCCATTGATATGGATCATCAACTTAGGATTAATTTACCTCTTACGAAATGGTGCACGTGTCATTTGTGTTTCACCATTCATGAATTTTTGAAATAGAAAGGGAAAATGACGTGAAAACAAGTAATTTTAGAAAATATGCATTCTATTCTATTGCTGAAATGTAAATTCTCATTTATAATCTATCTATTACATTATTGAAATGGAATTTAGAATTACAACTTCTAAGCTAAGAGAGGAGATAACATTTTCCATATGTTTCCTGCAAAAGATAGAGTTAGTACAAATAATATAGGAAAGGAATATCATATTAAAAGCCAACATGCATATATCTAAGAACCAAGTGGAATTATATGTAATATGCTGAATTAAATGGAGAATATGATTTACTATTGAAAATATATACATGCTGACCCTAAGCTAATGAAAATCTACTTGAGAGAACACACACACACACATATATAGATGGAAGTCAATAAATAGACAGGTGGAAGAGGAAGGAATGACAACAAGTGCAGAAAATTTATAAAAGGGATTAGCCTTTTACGCAAGGCACATGCAAGGAAGAAATTGGATGGTGGATACTACAGTGAAAGATGCAAGGGTAGGCAGTGGTGGCAGACACATAAGTGTTGTGACTAGGTGTGATAAAGGTAGTGAAAATAGTGGCCTATACTGTTGTATGCTCCTAAGTGAGCAAATGCTGAGACAGGTGTGACATAGCAGAAATAATGAACAACATCTATGCCATGTTGGGGCCGGCAGGTGAAGAGATGAGGGCAGTGAAAAAGGGGCTTTACCCGATGTCCAGGCAGCAAATCAAAAGGATTTACAGTAGCATTACCACCATTTTTTTTTTTTTTGCAGCAACAAGAGGTTTGCAGTGTACAAATCGATTTTTACTAACAGCATCCATCTGGTATGCAGATTAGTATCTTACAGGAAAGCCGTGGTTTTGAAAGACATTTTCCCATAGTTTTCTCTGGTAGCCATATAAATAATTAAGCAAGATCAGTGTTCGCAAGAGCTCGAGGCTGAGAGAGAGAGACCTCTCATTTTCTGTTATCTATCCACAAAAGATCGCCACTACATGCATGCCAAACTCCCTTTGTTAACCCTGAGAGAGGAAAAGGCCACAGGTGGGGGTATTGAGTGTACTTGGAAATACCAAGGTGCGGGTCCAGGTAAGACATGTGAATGTTATAATAGTGAAGGGGAATAAAGGGTATGAAGTGGATATTATAATGAAGTGTATTTGTGAAGGAAATGTATGCAAGTGAAGATATGCAATGGATGTTGTGTACATGAGTATGGATAATACATCACTGTGCATATCATGGTGGGTTGGAATTTTACAAGAGAGCAGAAACCGCGCTCCAATGTCTAGCAAACTGATCTAAAATACCTTATCCAATCAATCCAGCAATCAAATCAATAATCTGTCAATCTTCCATTGATTGCCTTAATTCGACATTGTCTCTTATTTGGAATCACTTAGCACAACAGAAATATGACAAGTAATGATTAAATTGGTCTATTTAAGCTTAACCACAACTTCTTATGATAATCATGACCATGAAAAGAAACATAAAAATTATTCAATTCCAAATATTCAGGCTAGGAGCTCGAGTATACTGTGATAAAAGAATAGTTAATCAATGTAAGCACTGATATCCATAAACATTTCAATGAGAACATGGGGGCATTTATCCCTTCCTCTTGTGCGATCCTATTCTGCAAAATGGAGTAAAACTATGTTAGATCAATGTTCAACAAAGAAAAACTTCGCCCAGCTGAAGCATCCCAAATCACTAAATTAAAACATCTAAACAAAATCATTAAGTCTGATTGATTAAGATAAAATAGAACTTGGTCCTTGCCTTCAGCAAACCAAGCCTAACTCCTCTTTTAATCTGGGGCAACTTAGATTTCTGCTGAAGATAATCTTCCAGCTAATGAAGGTGTTATTGTGGATGCAGAGGGTGGCAATAACAGGTGTGGGAGGCAACAAAGCTGATGGTATGTTAACATTGTGGGTGATATGTCCTAGTGGAACTGTATTGGGCCAACATAGGGGCTGTGAAGAAGGTAGAAGTCACGACCCATGGTGGGCTGTGGTGGATCATGAAGCAAATGAGTGTGTGACAAATGGGAGTGTTGCTAGGCATGAGACTACAACAGTGGTAAGTGGTTTTTGGTCCATGCAATGACTGTTATGCAAGTTGCAGGATTTATCAATGGCATCATGGCTATACATGGTAAGTAAAAAAAATGGCAAGAGGTGAACAATGCCTCTTGCAGGAACAGGGGTGTATGCATGTGAATGCCATGAGGGATGTCAACAAACGGGTGTGTTGTAGCCATGCTAATGGATTGATGGGGAGTTGAATAAGGTATTGGTAAGTGGAAATATTGTGAGTTACAGCAGCTATTAGGCTGTTGTGCTCAGGTGTGCACATGGAGACACATAAATACCATTGATGGTGAGGTTGTATGATATTGAATGAAGGGCAATATAGCGAGAATAGAGAATGTGAATGGTGGAAACGTTGATTAAAACAAATAAGATAAATACCATCCAATATTTATTAATGTTATCCAACCAAATGCTAAAAAAAAATAATCAGAAAGAAAAAGAAGAAAAAAAGAAAAGAAAAAGAAAACTGCACAGGTGCTCATGACTATAGTGAAGGTGCGTTATGAAGGAGAGATGTATAGCCACTAACAGATGTTGGGGGTTATTACCAGCTGATTCTCAACTGGGATTACAGACAAGCGTGGCTTGAAACAGAACAAAAGTGGCAACGATGTTTATAATACTTACGTAATTGCAGAAGTGCAACGGTCTTGGTTGATCAAATCTTGCATATGGGGTGACTCCAGCCGATTGGATCTTTAAGGTACCATTAGTCACCATTAACACCCCTGTTATAGAGATCCTTCGTAGCCAATTCAGGGGCGGCTTCCATGATGAGATCAAGTGTCGATGGGGAGCACATGGGATTATTAAATGGGTAAGTATCAAGTTACCTCCAGAAGTAACGGGCTTCATCAAAACCTTCATTATATTTATGAGACTTCATCTCAATGATAGCAAAGAGATCCTCTGCTTAAAGGATTCCACAGTAGTCGGGAATTTAACAAAGAGAGTGATTCTTATGCTGTTAAAACCCAATGTATACGCAGTATTGAACAAAAATGGAGGATTATCAACTGGATACTAAAAAAAAAAAAAATCTGTTAAACTAAATGTATTACAGAATTAATGCAATCAGAAGGAACTAAAGAAGAAGAATACAACGGTAATAGTATTACATTAAACACCAGAAACCAAGCTTGCAGATATAGAAAACAAGTGGTAAAAGGGACTCCCCTTTTAATGAAACGCTTTACAAAATTCAAGAAGAAAGAAAGAAAGAATGAAAAAAAAAAGAAAAAAAGAAAAAAAGAAAATGAAACCAGATTAGCCAAGAGAATAATACCATTAATTGATGATGAATTAACATAAATAAATAATAAAAAAAAAGAAACAACCTACGGCAATTTACATATCACTATGAAAGGAGAAAAGGAAGTTAAAACGAAACAGGAGAAAGTCACAGTAATTTTTTTTTTAAAAGGCAACGATGATTGTCGGAATGAGGGAATTCCTTCGTTATGGCACAAGGTGGGTCGATCCTGCCATATGCAGGTCGATCCCATCCTCGGTGCTCCTTTTTTTTTTTATGAAAGTATTAAAATAGAGGGACATGAAAGAAAATGGGAAGAAAACTCATAGAAAATCAAAAGAGAATACAATATATGTATGAAAAAAAGGGGAAATTAATCAGAAAACTGAAAGGAAATAATCAAAATCACAGAGGGGAAAAGAAAGAAAGAAAACTCTTACCGGTTGTTTGAGATCTTTGCAAGGGTAGCCGACCTCCTTCGGCTTGCTTGGGAAGAAAATAATAGATATCAGGAGAAGAAGAAAAAGAAGAAGAAGAAGAATGAAGAAGAAGGGGGAATCCGGAGCATGGTGGGGTGAAGGCGCGCCCTGAAGAAGAGAATGGAAAGATTTTTTTAAAGAGAAGGAGGAGGGTTCGTGAAGGGATTGGTTGAAGATGGAAGGTTGAGAGAAGAAGAAGTTGTTGAAGATGGAGGGTAAGAATGAGAGGGAAGAGTGTGCGAGAGATGGCCGTTTCTTCTTTCTCAAATTTCCAAAAGAAGGATTCCCTCTTTTTAAGTTTTTTTGTAAAATGGCTCAAAATGAGTTTTTTGGCAAGAATTCAATTTTTCAAGTTTTAAAAACTATTTGCTTTTCCTCAATTTTTGATTTTCATATTGCTTTTCCATTTTTTGTATTTTTGTAGTATAAAACTAAGATTTTAAAAGAAAACAAAGTTTTTTTTTTTTTTTAACACTAAATTTTTGTATTTTTCTGAGGAATATTTACAAAAGTATTTTTCTGAGAATTTTAATCCATTTTGAGAGAATTTCTTCAGAAAAAAGGGGTTTGGACCCAGGTTTTGAGAAAAATGTTCAAGTTTTGACACTTGAATCGAGAAATACAATGTGATGGATCCAAACGGATGTTGAATGGACTGTCCGAGCTATTTAAAGCTATTTTTGGTATTTTCTATAATTTTTAATTTTAAAATTGGAACATGGAGACTCAGATTTGGATCTGGACAATGGATCCAGATCCGAAATCAATTTAAACATATGAAATGAATTTAATTTAGATTTAAAATGACTCAATTGCTCAAAAAATGATATTAAGGGCAAAAAGGGAATATTTAAAAGATTTTGAAAATTTTGGGGTGTTCACAGCATACCACCTGGCTGCTATACCCTCCAGATTGCGGGGAAAGCAAATAAACAACGCTCGGTTGTCTTTTCTGAAACGGCTGCACTCTGCATAAAATGTGGCTAAATGGGCTTTAGGGTTGCCAGTCCCGTCAAATTTGAGAAACTTGCAAGGAAGGTTCTCCAGATTATCATCCCCATCTAGACCATCATAAAAATCTTCGCCGGTGTAAGTTTGCTTGCTCTTACCCTTGGCTTGAATGTCTTTAATTGCTCGATTCATCTCTTTCATCTGCTTGCTCATCAGATCCTCTGCTGGAGCCCCAGACTTGGGCTTGTTGACGGATTCAGGCTCTTGTGCAGCTATCTTTGTAGACTGTCTTGGAGGATTCTGCTTGTAGACAATCTGCTCTTCCTCTTCTGATTCTTCCTCGACTGACTCCGATTCCTTAGAAGTAGTGTCTGGCTGTACCTTCTTCCTGATGATTCTGATTTGTTTTTTTACAGGCTTCTTCCTTAGCTTGCTTTTAGGAACTGCCTCTTTCAGCTTAGCCTCGGCTTGTTCCGACATCATCCTTGCCATCATCTTTTGGAACATATCATACATAGCGGGGTCAATGTCATCTTTCTTGTTCTGACCCTGTCCCCTGACTGATTTAGGAGAGCTCATCCCTTCTGCCTCACTGTCGCTGAGTTGAGGAACTGTTTCTTTTCTTGCTCTTGTTTGAACCATTTTTGAATATCAGTGCTCTCTCTGTAGAGGAAAGAGGAGGTTTTTAGACCAAAGAAACTTTTTGGAGAAGTTTTGACAAGAGGGAGGATTTAGGTTGAAATCTAAAAAATTGTATCCCATTACTAGGGATTGAGTTGTCACAAAATTTGCGACAATTGCGCTGTTTACTCTACGAGGGAGAGTAACCAACTAAAAATATGAAAAAGAAAATATTATTTTGAAAATGATATCTCTTGACGGAAAGAGATTTTTATGAAAATATAAACAAGAATATAAAATCAAAAGAAAAATAAGAGGAAAAATGGAATTTGAGAATAAATGGTAAAAATTTGAAGAACTTGCAGGCAGGATCAGAAGAATTTTTTGAAGAAACTTAGAAAAGGGAAAATACACCTGGGTTTTAAAAATAAAAGAAAATTTTGAATAATATATACCCAGGATTTTGAAAAATATAAGGAAGATATATATATATATATATATATATATATATATATATATATATATATATATATATATATATATAATATCATTCAATCACAGACATACAAGCAAGGATGCACAAATAGCACTCCCTAAAGCTGACTCTATATGCAATATTTGAAATGGCTGATAGGACCTTAATCCTAACTCTAAGATTTATATCATCTGATTCCAATCAAGGTATGTCAATATACTCAAGCCGAAGCTCGAAGTACGTGGCATAAAAGATATCTCTTCGGTTCTAAGGTAAGGGCTTCCCAACATCCTTGAGCACCTACCGATATACCTCGGACTATGGCCCTTAGGTACGTGGTAGGGGGGCGCGAACCCAAATAAGTGGTCCAGTTGTGAGGCTCTCTCTCGAACTATGGTTCAGTGAGACAGCCCAGCAACATGAAGACCGGGACAATATCAGGTAGGGATGTTTTCAAAATATGATCAACATGCAATAAAATCAGAAGGCTCTAATGCAAGTCCTAAAGAGATAGATTTAAATAAAGAGAAGCATACACTTGCATACATTGTTTGCATTCAATCCCTAAAATTGAGGAGAGTTGTATTTTAGACCTAAGTCTAATGTGAACATGGGATAATCTCCTCAATATGGTCCTACCAAACCATACTTAGATCCTATATGCAATGATGCCAGCTTAGGACAAAATCTAGGCTCCTAAGGTTTGCATGGAAATGTAGCTGACATATGTTAGAATAAAGACTTAGAAAATATTAAAGCAAAGCAAAGGCATATTTCCAACCGAACGAAGACGAGTCCCATCACGGTCGCCAAACCTGTGATCATCGCAAAATTTTTCCTCTCTTTATGGTTTTCTCTCTCTTCCTTCTCTTTTCCTTTCTAACTTCTATTTTCCTCCTTTTTGAAGGGAGAAAAATAAAAGAAAGAAAAAGAGAAAGAGAAGAGAAAAGAAAGAAAGAAAGAGAGAAGATGAACTATTTTGCGCGGTCTCACTTGACCTTGATTTGAAAAATATTTAGAAATTTAACTCGCCTCCGTTTTTGAAAATATTGCGAGAAAAATGGAGACACAGGATTCGCTCGTCGGTACGAGGTTCGACCGTTCCTGGCACCTTTACCAGGGATAATCGAACCAAGGATCGAATCTATGCCTTTTGCTTTGCCTAAATATAATCTAAGAATTTATTCTAACTCTAGATGCACAAAGAATCATGCTTGTGCAATGCAAGGATGTATGCTCTTTTGAAAATTGATTTAGAAATTTCCAAGTATCCTAAGATGAACTTGGTAATGGAGTGAAGACATGTTTGAATCTTAACTTTAGAACTTGAGATAGATCAGAGAAGTTCTAAGTTTTTGAAGTAAATCAGAGTTTAGAAGAATCTTTGATTTTTGAGAAAAGAATGATTTGAAGCTTTGAAAATGGAGTTTCAAAGTCGGAAATGGACTTTGAATTTGAACTTAATTTTAGGAAAGGAAATGAATACTTGGGATGGAATTGAATTTGAAGTTTGAAATTTAGAATGGATATGAGATATCCAAATGGTATTTAAAAATAGAGATGAATTTAAGGAATTCAATTATGATCTGTAGATGGATTTAGATTTGAAATCTGGAGATGAAATGGAATTGGTTTTTGAAAAAGTTGGACTTGGGAATGAAATTGGATCTTAAAATGGATTTGGATTTTGGAATCTGTGATCCAAAGTGAAATTGGGTTCTAGACCCAAAAATGGATTTTGGATCTGAAGCCTAAGATCCAAGATGGAAGTTGAGTTCTGGATCCTAAATGGAACGGGATCAGAAGATGGGAGATCCAAAGTATGATTGGGTAATGGATCCTAAGTGGGAATTGGATCTGAAGTTTGAGATCCAATGTAGAGTTGAACTCTGGACCCTAAGATGGATTTTGGATCTGAAGTCTGAGATCCAAATGTGAAATTGGATTCTGGGTCCTAAAAGGGAATTGGATCTGAAGTCTGAGATCCGATATGAATGTTGAATCCTGGATCCTAAAATGTATTTGGAGTTTGTTAAATTCAGAAGATGAATCAAGAATTTCCAAGTTTGAATTGAACTTGGAAAATGAAATTTAGAATTTGAATCTTGAATATACAAATGAATTTCAAAGTCAATTTAGACTTTGAATTTGAAGTTTGAGTTTGGAACTAGAAGATGAATCAGAAATTTCAAAGTTTAAATTGACCTTTGAATTGTATTTTTGAATTTAAATTGGAAATTTAAAGTTTGAATACAAAAATGATTTTGGAATTTCAAAGTCAAATTGGACTTTGAATTTGAGATAGAATTTGGAATTTGAAAATACAAGATGATTCTGAAGTTTCAAAGTCAAATGGGACTTTGAAATTGAATTCTTGAATCCTTTTGAGAAAATAGAATTGAATTTGAATTTATGAATAGGATTTGATCTGAGAAATGAGAGAAAGAATCACTTGGATTTATGAAGAAGAATTTTGAAAATATGATGCAATTCTATCCTAAATGATGAATGAATTTGAAGAATTTGAAATTGGATTTTGAAAAGCTATTCCATTCTTTAGATGAATTAAAATAAGAT
The DNA here is from genome assembly GCF_984573655.1 of Nuphar pumila. Lineage (NCBI taxonomy): Eukaryota > Viridiplantae > Streptophyta > Magnoliopsida > Nymphaeales > Nymphaeaceae > Nuphar > Nuphar pumila. The sequence goes on along the minus strand of NC_143257.1, from coordinate 47,757,277 downwards.
TGAAGATATAATGCATCCTTGACTATGGTCATTGAATGTATTATATAATAATCTATATTTAAATTCAGGTGAAGAATAAAACATATTTTTTGTGCTTTTATAGAGTTTAAAATGGAATTAACTCTCAATATACCCTGACTATGGCCATTGGTATATATTTTGAGCCAATTCTAAGTTAAACTCTAATAAAAGAAAGAAATTTTTGAAAATATGATGATTTTTTAAGAGGATCCAGTGTGGATCCAGTGTTATTTTATAAAAGATAAAAATCCTAAGTTTTGTTTACACCCTGACTATGGCCATTGATGTAAATCATCAACTTAGGATTAATTACCTCTTACGAAATGGTGCACGTGCCATTCGTGTTTCACCATTTGTGAGAATTTGAGAAAAAAAAATGCATGAAAACAAGCAATTCATAATATTTACAATGCTCATTTATTCTATCTAAAACAGGAAATGTAAATGATTCTCATTATATCTAGCTATTACAAGTCTGCGAATTTACATTGAAAATTACAAAAGATTCTATCTTCAGAAAGAGAAAATGACAATTTTCATATTTTCCCTGCAAAACAAAATGAGTTAGTATGAATGGAAGAGGACAACAATACCCTGTGATACAAAATGGATTAGAGATACGGATGAGATATTCATGACTGAATACATGTGCACATGGGAATGAACAGAAATTCATGAAAGAGGTATATACGTATCTTATGCCTTTTGACTAAAAAGGATGACTACATATCTTTTACCTAAGGCCAATGAAAAAGAGAAGGAAACAATGCTGGACTTATATGATGCTGAATGAGATGGGAGAAGGAATATTATATATAACCGAAGAACTTCAGCTGGAGGTTAAAGGGATTCTAACAGGTGGCTGGGCTGGGAAAAGTGAAAACAGACAAATAGCAGGGTATACAATGAGGTAATAGCTGGAGATAAACAGGAAGGGTGAAGGACATGTTGCAGCTGATAATGGTGCAAATAGGGACTTGTGTAGGTGAAGAAGTGATAGAGGCAATAGGGGAGCAGGAGTATGTATGAAGAAATAAGGAAAATACGACTGGAGAAGGTAAGTAGACACAACATTGCTGCTGTGAAGATGTGAACATGGGCTGGAGCGTAGAGGTGCTGTGAAAGACTATGTAAATGGACATGCTGGGCTGGTATACAGTGTATAGAGGTGTGGTAAGTGTAAAAATGGATAACAGTGCAAATGTTGCTGTGAAAGTATGATTAAACATGTATATCGTTGGACATGAAGGCATAAATGTAGTAAGAAGTGATGAAAGTGTGGTGGTGAAATGGAGATAACAGCTGATGGATACAGTGAATGGTGTTGTGACCCTGTGCAACAATGAACAAAACAGATGGCAAGTATGTATAGGAAATACAAAAAATGTATACAGGTGGAGTGCAGTGGGGTGGCTACAGCCGGTGTAGGGAATGGAACTGATGATAGGCGATGAGTTGAATCTAATAAGGCCATGACTACTAACAGAAAATGCTGTGAAATGAAGATGTCATGTGCAGCGTGGAGAAAAATATAAACTTCATGATGATGATATTGACAGGGACTTGTGTAGGTGAACATATAACAGTGGAGGCTTATGAGGCAGTAGGAGTGAATGTTGTAGCGGTGGAAAGCTAAAATGGCTGGATGCTACAGGATTGCGTGGGATATGGTTCAGCAGTGGGAACATACCACGGCGTGAAGTGGGTAGACTGTGAAATCGTGAATGGAAGTGATGGGTTGTAGTAAGTGAGGCTACAGGATGGCGAGACACTATTGGAAATCTGATGCAATCATGACAGAAATGACTAGAGTGTATGATGGAGATGCTGCATATAATAATAGTACACTGAAAATGATTTTAATGAAACGTAGGTATATGGTGAAAGATGTGCAAGCAATGAATATAACAGTGAAAGGTAAAAGGAAAGGCTGATGATGAGTACTTAATGAAATGCAAAATGATATGAATCGCCTATGCAGACACTGGTGAAGACGTTGCAAAGGCACTGCCCTGTTACAAAATAACTTTATATCTGTTTTAATGATATATTGCAGAAGCTCTCTGCAAGTAACCACAATCTGCAGAAAGTTCATGTAATGGAAACATCCCCTGCAATCAGTAGTGATTTCACCTGATAACAAATAACGTTTAATAGCCATGCCGTCACACTATACCATTAGATGGAAATCGAATTATTTCAAAAAAATAGTGAATGAAGGTCGGGATTTGTTCCATACCATAATACAAATGATGGAGATTGAAATCACAAGATATGAGAAGACCAATGCCAGATACGAAACAACAAAACAAAAAAAAACAAAAAAAAGAAAAGGGTAAAAGAGCAAGTATGGAACAGTGAGATGCAAAAATGGGGGCGTACTAACAGAATTTCTGAATTCATGCGATATTATTAGCCAAAAGCTAGAAAAGTGAGGATAAAACGATTCAAAATATAGCAACTTACAGATAACCTCCGTGACTATAAAGTGGATTTGCAGAAAGATGTAACATACGTGATAGCAGGCACACTACTGCTGATCACGTCTACGGCCTTCTGGATTTTGACAAGATCACATTCAGAAATAAAATGCTGAAAGTAGACAATTTATTCCATATTTGAAACCCATTGAGGGCCATTCAACAAATCGATCAATTCTTTTGGTTCAGATGGCCGCTGCTACAGTATTGACATTCTTGAGAGCAACATCACCATGATTTATTAGACAACAGACCATATGTCTTCCGTGTCCTGGATCATGATTGGCCATCATACTGGATGGCCCAGGAACCAACGTTGGTTGTTCCAACTGTTCACGATTTCTCAACGGGGATAACTAGGGCTTATGAAGAAAGCACAAAATGTATTTTAGGATGAGATCAGTCTGGAAGAGAATGTCTGCATACGTCATAAATAGCTTCATAGTTCAGGAACACAGCAAACCTCAGTATGCTCGAGCAAAGAATGTAGGATAATCAACCAACGATTGGATTATACATGCAGAAAATTAAAGCTAAGAGAGGGCAATTAATAGCAGGAAAATTAAAAGCAGCAAGGTAAATATAATTGCAAACAGAAAATTACTTGTAGCTACAGGGATTATCATAGACGCAGCGTATGATGAAAGGATTCAAATCATGAAATAAGCCCATAAAAATGTTTATAAAAGAAGAACTACATGATTAATTGAAAGATTCTACAAAAGGGGCCTGATCTGATACTAGATCAAACCAGATTTTACTATAGAGGTCGTTCCAAATAAAAAAAAAATGCAGATGAGTTTCCTAACAGACTAGACCCAAATGAAAGTATAATGGAGAAGATATTACAAAATGAAGAAAAGAAATCGATCGAAAAAAAAAAATCTTATAACACGAAATGGTAGTGTTGAAATCCGAAGATTCCCATCATTGTTGCATGAAGGTGGGTGGATACTGCATAAGCAATTCCACACCACCACTGATGCATAAAAAAAAATTACAGAAGAGGAAAAGAACACTTACTTGGTTTGAGAGGGGGATCGGGACTCCTTTTATTGTGGCTTCCTGTCGAGGAATAACTTTGGGGAGATTGCTTCTTTAGTGCCTTATAGAGAGGAGAACTCAGGAAGAAAAAAGGGGATAATGAAGACGATGTGAAGACCTGATGCTGGTGGATTGTAATGAGTATTGATAATCTTTGATGAGAAGAAGCAGTAGAAGAAGCTTGCGTGAAGATGGATTCAAAGGAAAAAAAACTGGACAATCAGCAATGGTGGGTACTGCTTCTCCGATGTTGGCAATGGATTCTTCAGAAAAACCTCGACGATGAGATGGAAAATACTGGTAATCCCCCCTCAATTGATGGATGAAGACCTATTCTTAAAGAAGAGGTGGAAGGTTCGAGTGAAAAGCTCGTTGGAGATGGAAGGTGAAGATCAGAGGGTTTGTTGAAGATCGAACGATGGAGACAGAAGGAGAGAGGCGCGAGAGAGAATCCGTTAAAATTTTTCCCTATTTCAAAAAGGTGGTCCTCTTTTAGAAAATTTTTTGAAAAGTGGTTTAAGATGAGGTTTTTGGTAAAATGGCTTCAAATGCTGAAAAATCATTCATTTTTCTTGTAGCTTTTCTCAATTTTTGGGTTTTTTATGTTATTTTTCTATTTTTTTGTATTTTTGGAATAAAATCCTAAATTTTTACGGGAGAATAGAGATTAAAACTAATTTTTTTGGTGTTTTTGTAAAATATTTACACAAAGGGGGTTTTCTGAGAACTCAAGGCGATTTTTGAGAAAATTTCTTCAGAAAGTGGATTTATGTCTGGATTTTTAGAAAATATTCGAGGTTTAAAGCCTCGAATCAAGAAATACAAAGTTGGGGATCCAATAGAGTGTCAGATGAATTGCCCGAGCCATTTAGAACTATTTTTGGTATTTTCTGTAATTTTAATTTAAAATTTGAACAATGAGACTCAGATTTGGATCTGGACAATGGATCCAGATCCGAAATCAATTTAAACATATAAAATGAATTTAATTTCAGTAAAACTTGAGAAATGAGCTAGAATTTAGATTTAAAAATGACTCATTTGCTCAAAAATGAATTTAGGGGCAAGAAGGGAATATTTAAAAGATTTTGAAAAATTTGGGGTGTTCACATAACTCAAATAATTGGCCCAGTTGTGAGGCTCTGTCCCGAACTAGGGTTCTGGAAGAGAGCCCAACGACGTGAAGACCGGGTAATGATAGGTAATGGAGGTTTTGAAAAAAAATGATCACATGCAAGAAATAGATGGCTCTAAATCCTAGAGAGATAGACTTTTGAAAATCTTTGAAGAAGAATACATTGTTTGCATTCAGATCCTAAATTAAGGAGAGTTGTATTCAGACCTAAGTCTATGTGAACATGAAAATATCTCCTCAATATGGTCCTACCAAACCATGCCTAAGCTATATGCAGTCAATGTCAGCTATGTCAGAATGTAGGCTCCTAGGTTCGCATGATATAAAAAGTAAAAGAGCTGACATTTTGTGAACATAATTTCGATAATTGAACTAAGTCAAGCACAATTTAGGTCAGACAAGGACAGGTCCCATCACAGTCGCCAAACCTGTTATCGTTGCAAAATTTTTCCCGTCTTCCCTTCCCTGCGGAAGAGAGAGAAAAATGCTTTCGTGATTCAAACTTGACCAAATTTTGGAAATTATTTTGAAAATTGCGGAAAAATCCATGGGATGGGGCTCGACCTGTCGGTACGAGGTTCGACCGTTCCTGTCGCCTTTAACAGGGGTAATCAAACCAAGGACCGAAATTGTGCTTGACTTAGTAAAATCATCGAAATCGTGTTCTATCCTAAATGCACAGATAATTCAGGCATGTGCTATGAGATTTTTGGAAAATGTAAATTGGAAAATATGATGTATGCTTAGAAAACATTTGGAGTTGAAAAGCATTTCTCAGGAAAAAGATGGAAATCAATCTCTCAGGAAACTCAGACGAAGAAGGTTTGAAATCTCGAGAAAGTTTATAAAGATTTGGAAAATCTTGAAGAAGTGAGAATCTCGAGAAAATCTTAAAAAAGTTTATAAGGACTTGGAAAACCATGAAGAAATGAGAATTTCAGGAAAATTTTGAGAAAGTTTATAAAGACTTGGAAAACCATGAAGAAATGAGAATCTCAGAAAAACTGAAGAAATTCTTGAGAAAAGATGAATATTTGAAAAGGAAAACACTTGTCAGGAAAACTTGGACTTTGAGAATTTTCTTAAGAAAATGAGGGAAAATCTATAGGAAAACTCATTGGAGAAGGAAATTTAGAACTTACAAAATTGAAATCCTGAAAATCTTATCTTTTGAAATGTCTGAAAATCAACTTTTGATTCTTGAGAAAGATGAGAAATTCCTTTTGAAAGCATCTTAAGAAAATAATATTTTCAGGGAAAATCACAGGAAAAACTTTGATTTGGAAAATCCAACTTCGGAAATCCTCATAGTTTCTTGAGAAATTGATTCCATGAAGTGAAAGTTTCTTGAGAAAATCATGAGAAAAACAGATGATGCAGATGATTTAAATGAATGAATGCAGTTTGAAAAGATTTCTGAAAAATTTGTTGGAAAAATGTGGATTAAGCCAAAGTAAATCCTTCACATATTCTGACTGTGGGCATGAATATGTTCAGAGTTTACTTGAGTTAATTCACCATATTTTGAAAAATTGGAAATATGATGTGCATTTTTAAAATAGCCTAAAAGTGTAGGCTCAATGTAACTGGTAGAAAGATGATGGCTCTGGGTCTCGTCCATATTCCCACTAGGGCCGTAAATATGGACTCCACCGAGTTCATCAACTCTCTAAGAGTTGGTGCACATGCCATTCGTGTTCATCCACGGTGAATTTTGAAAAATTGAGATATATGCATCATAGAATCAGGATATTACTGAAATCAAACTATATGAGATGCAGCCTAATCTAAGCAGTAAAAGTAAATATTATTCCAAGGTTTACATTTGATTGTTACATTGCTAACATAAAGTAAAAAAAATGAAATGGAGCCAAGGAATCAGCATCTTCTAGATTTTCCTGCAAAATGAGAATTAGTACAAGATAACTAAGGAAATGAACATATATATATAATATATACAAAGAAGAGATGTATATATATATCAAAATTGCTAAAATTGGTGCTAAATGATATGTAACAATGGAGGTGTATTTATATGAGAAAATAGATACATGGATACTCAAATATGGAAATAAGTGCACATGAAGGGATATATATATATATATGTATATATATATGTACATAACATATATATATACATATATATGTATACATATAGGTAAATATACAATAGATATACATATATATAGATATATATATACATATAATGAGAAAATATACATATTAATGGAAATTCCATATAATTGGTAAAATTAGAAAATACAGGTATATACAGTTTCTGCAGGTGATTTTTCACAGCCGTATTTCCCAAATTACAATATATTTCTCAGTAAAATCGGGTATGGAGCTTCTCTATATATCAATAATGAAGCATGCAAAAGATGGCATAGAGATCATGAACGGATATGGATATATCCGTTCATGAATGTGGCTAATTATCAAGACTGCACACCTGCAACAGAAAATGGATATGTGCAGGAAATGCATTGTGGGAGCAATGAGCTGTTTTCAAGAATATTATGAAAAGACTGTGAAAAACTTAGTGGAGAGGTGAAGATGTTGTGGATTTAACATCCCTATGAGTGACCATTGGTTTGCCACCAATATGTAGATATTCCAAACTTATTGTTGTGCTTAGTGCTATTTGAAATCGTTGATTCCAGGTCAAGGCTCTGCTTATGTTTGATTTGCCTGACAGTACCATGGAGATATCTCCATTGGCCATGTACAAGGATCAGGCTATTACCTTCTTCACAATACCCGACTAAAGAAACCAAGTTTCTGTGATGGATCCTTAGTAGAATCTCAATCTTTGCAATGAACATTTTAGCTTTTGGCAATGAATACTTCATTATCTTGACAACAAATGCAGAACCATCCATGTAGCCATAATAGACAGTTGAAGGCCCTCCATGGCCAATGACTTTTTCAAAGTTATTAGTAATCCTTACAACCTTGTCATAGCTAAAATAGTTGATTTTCACACAGCCATTCACAAAGCCAATTGCTAAGACATTCAAAAATAGTTGGCAAACAGGAATAGGTTTGAAAAGCTGATGTTCATTTTCATTGAAAATGAACACCAAGATCACACAGTCAAAACGATTGATTATCAATGATTTCTAACCTATTTCTCATGGTTTTTGGAGGAAAACCACTGATTTCAAATGATGCTTCAGACATAGTCTCATCAAGCAGAAATTTTAACAACAAAGTATGATCTTATAACTCAGACAGCTTCAGCAAACAGAAATTTAGCAATTAAGCTAACAAAGCATAATATTGTAACTTAGATAGTGATATCCAGCCATAGCCTTAGCAAACAGCATTTTTTTTTTAGCATTCAAAAAAATGCAAAGCACAAAATAAATACTAAGCTAGATATGAAAGGCCCAATTTATGGTGCTATCAAACCACACTATGAATAAACTAAGGATTAGATTGAGATAAAAAAAAATTCAGATGGTAAGAGGAAGGCATGCTTGTGAATCCACGCACCACAGGACTTGTAGATGGCAGAAAGGGGGCGGTCCTTTGTAGCTGGGCTGAAGGCAGGTGGGAAACAAATGCTTCACGTTGGACCTCCTGCTGGTTAGGCTGAAGGAGATGCAGCCACTTGATGGATGGAGCTTTCTGCTGGTAGCTAAAAGAGGATGGGAAGGCAATCGGCTATGTTGAAGAGAGGTGAAAAGGGCAGCTGCTTTTGGAGGTGGAAGAGATGTAGTTTTGCTGCTAGATCCCCTGCGGTTGGTGGGTTGAAGGAAAGGCTGAGCAGCCGTTGGATCTTCTGCTGGTGAGATGCAGAAAAGGTGAAAACGCTGTTGGATCTTCCTGTTGAGTGGCTGAAAAAGGAGCTGGATAGCAATTCGCTGATGGGCTGAAGAAGATGGGTAGGAGCTGGTGGCTGGTTCTTCTGCTGGACTGAAGAAGATGGGAATGAGCTGCTTCTTCTGGCTGATGGGCTGAAATGGTGTGGCAACAGCCGTTGAAGGTGGAAACGTTGGCTGGCTGGGCTGAAATGAGGTTCGACAGCAATCGTTGGGCTGAAGTGGATGTGGATGCAATTGGCTAAAGGTGGAAGAGGGATGTGGATGCAGTTGGCTGAAGGAAGGTAGGCTGAAGATGATGGGTTGAAGCTAGTGGATTGAAGAAGAATGTCAACAATACGTTGGAGGTGAAAGGGGGCTCCACGCTGAGAAGAAAATCCTTGCAGAAATCCAAAAAAAAGCAAAAACAGCAAATTAATCCTCTCCCCTCTCCTCAGCCTCAATCGGCCAGCTCCTCTTTTTCTCCCTCCTTTAATCCCTCAATGGCCTCCTCTCTTTAAAGAATTTTGAATACCCTTTTCAAAAAGAAGAAAATGCAGCCCCCATTCATGAGGTTTTGTTACCTCCTTTTTGATTTTTTTTTTAAATAGCCGTTTCAAAAGAGGCGCACCTTATGATTTTCAAAATTTTGGTTTCATTTCCCTAAGTTTTAGGCAAAATTACATTTATTTCTTTAGGGAAATTCGGCTGTGCCATTTAAGGCTGCTTCCTTCCTAATTTTTTTTTTTATTTAAACAAATCAATAAAAAAGGAAAAATAAAAAAAATGAGTATTGAAATAAATGAGAGGCTTTTATGGAAATGCCACCTCAATCCACTTTTAAAATCCTTTTGAAAATAAAGTTTTATTTTGTTTTGGAAAATCTTTTATTTTCAAGTGGGGTGCCACATGTGTGTGGGCCCACTAACTAAAAAAAATATATAAATAAATAAATAACATTGAGAAATTAAAAAGAAAATTTGTAAATTGGTGTGATCTACGGGTGGGTCCCACTTGAGAATAAGAAACTTACCTGGGAATCTGAGTATGATGCTAGTTCAAAGGCGGGTCCCGCTCCATTTACGAGATAAAACATTATTTTTTTTCAAGAATTTGGAAAAATTGGTTTTTCAGGGCAAAAATATGGATAATTGTAAAAAATTTTGTAAAGAGATTTAAAATCTTTTTGCAAAAAGTTTTAAGATAAAATCTTTAAAATCAATATCCAAATATCCAGATTGTTTTCCTTGAGAAAAACTTTTGTAATTCAAAGTCCTGAGGGTAAAATGGGAAAGATTGGCAATTTTGAAATCCCAGGGTTTTAAAAATCAATTTTGAAAAGATTTAAAACTCGAATCTGGATTGAGAAATTTTGAAATCGAGAGTTTCTGGACCTCGAAATGACATGCTGTGCAGTGAAATGATGTAAAGTGTTCATGCAATGCTATGCAAAGATCTGTTCTATGAAATGTCATTCTGAGCTCGGACTTGGAAATTCTAGCTTTTTGTCCAAAAAAAGGATTTTGAAATTTTGCAATTTGAAAAATGTCTCTGAACCTAAATATAGAAATTTTTAGGCTCAAGAATGAAATTTAGGACTTTCTGCAAGGTTCAATCTTGGAAAATGACCATTTTACCCTTCATTGCTTCTAAAGAACTGAAATATGATGATTGAGGGCGATGTCAAGAAGGTGAGTGAAAATTTGGGGTGTTTACAGATACCCTAGGTATAAAATAAAAATGGTGTGTTATCGTCTTCACAGGCGATGTGCTCTTCATGTCCGTAAGAGGCTGATCATGTGGATGGGCAGGCTAAGTCCTCGTTTGCGTACCCCACGGGGACCACGAGTCATGAGTACCTCGAGAGGAGGTATGACTTGATGAATGAGCCTAAATAAAATAAATCTGTCGCACCCCATTCACGAAGATGGTCACCTAAAGAGAGGGTGAATGGTACAACCCTTAGTGACACATCGTTACTACGACCCATTTTTCTGAGGACCTGTAGCGTCCTTTGACCTCCAGTCACTTGGAGTTAGGGAGGTCGAGGTTACCCTTTTCAGGGACCTCTACTATTGTAGTAGTATGGATTGTAATCCTTTGGCCCTACAAAAGGTTTCTCCTAGTTATGCGATGCCCGCAGGTGGTTTGACTCGGTCTGTAGCATCCCCGGTTACCACACTAAAATATTGAATAACAAATGTTGGGTCCATATCTCACAAAATGCGAGGTTTCCTTCGCGTACCCAAAGGAGTAATCAGAAGAACATAATTACTAACCAAACAGACTGACATATTGTAGTTGTTTACTTGCTATCACACTGCTCATACTTCTGTTTAGTTGATGTACTTTGCTGCTTAGTTCTCGTTCTGTTGTTTTAGTTGTTGCACTTGTTACTTACTTCGTAGTTGTACAGTCTTGTAGCACGTGCACCTACCTGACACACACTTGTACTTTTATTTAAATGTTTCTAACTGTTCCATCATGCTAGTTATTGTTTTCGTCGTAAAATTTTTCCCTTCCTTGCGGGAGAGAGGGGAAACAATTTCGCGAGTCAAACTTGACCAGAGTTTGAAAATTGTTTTAAACTACTCGCCTCTGTTTTGAAATTGCAAGAAAATTTTGAAGAATCGGACTCAACCTATCGGTACGAGGTGAAAGTGCACTAGGATCGAGGCAACGAGCACTAGAGGGGGGGTGAATAGTGCTTTTAAAAATTTCTGCAGAATATTGAATGATTTTGCAAATCTCAAAGCAAACACACAAAGAACACAAGATTTTATCCTGGTTCGGTCAAACCCGACCTACATCCAGTCCCCAAGCAAAACCCGCTTGAGATTTTTCACTATCAACCTTGTAAACTACAAGATCACACAGACCATAACCGGTCCCACTTTCAGTAACAATCCTACTGAAAGCAAACAACTCCTTTACACCAAGGAGTCCTTCTTTTTACACAAAAAAAAATAACAACTTACAATACAACCTATGAGCCTTCCTTTTGAATGCAAATAAGATGCAATTGGCTTTTGAGGTTGTTGAAACACTCTACTCACGAATTCACTATCTCTCAAAGTGATTTGAATGAAAAACTGAAGTGAAAATATCACGTGAGTGAGAAAACAAATACTTGAATGAATAGGAGTGAAAAGCAAGAAATAATTCAATATAATTCTATTGAATTTGATGTTTTTGAGTGTAGAATGCACTCATATTTATAGTTAAAAGATTCCATACGTTGAGAGTATGAAAGGGTGTTAAAACTGTCTATTTTGAACAATCAAAACATTTGAAAAATGAAAAGACACGCCTTTTTTTGAAGTTTCAAGAAAACGGCAAAATTAGTCGACTGAAACATCAGTTAGTCGACTAATAGTTAGTTATTAGTAGACTGACAGTTATCGTCGGTCGACTGATCTGTTAATCGAGCCGTTTGAAAATCTGAACTTTTGAAACTTAGTCGACTTGAGAAAAGTTAGTCGACTGATAATATCATCAGTAGACTGAAAAACCTTTTAGTCGACTGCTGCTAAAAACTTTTAAAAAACAAACATTCTGTTCAGTCGACTGATAAAAAGCATTAGTCGACTGCTGCTAAATTTTTTCAGAAAACACATGTTCTGTTCAATCGACTGATAAAACCATTAGTCGACTGCTGCTAATTTTCCAGAAAACAGACATTCTGTCCAGTCGACTGATAAAACCTTCGGTCGACTAATTTGACAAGAATGACTTTTTAAAAAAAATATGGCGCGAAAGGATTAGTCGACTGATAAGTCTATTGGTCGACTAATAAACATGAAAATTTAAGAAAAGAGTTTTCTAAAAAGATTTTCAAAAGAGTTTCTTTTAGAAAAGTTTTTCTAATGACTTTTAAGGTGAAATGCAACCTAAGTATGCACTCTAAGTAAGGCTCTTACAAGAATCTAAGACTTTTAATGAATTAAACATTTGCACACTAGTCTTCAAGGATTCTTCACCGAATTCTTCAATTTCTTCATAGCCTTAGCTGAAATGCAGTTGATTCTACTTGCTCATCATCAAAACCTTGTACTTGAAGTATCATATATGGCTTCATTGTTGTCACAATCTCCCCCTTTTTGATGATGACAAACTTAATCAAAGATGAAGCATTTAGATGCATAGATGGAGATTTTACTCCCCCTATCAATATGCTGCAAAACATTAAAAGTTAGCACATTTAAAGCACATATATCACATATTGATTGGTTTTCATTTCCATTCATCATTTCTTCATGCATTTAGAAATACATTCATTCAAAGCTTTCTTTTTCTCTTAATTTTGCATTTCTCATGCAAGATCTTCTGTAATGTAATTGCTATCATCTTTTTCTCAAGATCTCCCTGCAATTTCAAAGTAATGCTATCTTTATCTTTTTCTCCCCCTTTGTCAGAATAAAAAAGAGTAAGGGCAAAAATAGCATAAGCAAAATAGAGATACAAGTTTAAAAATATTACAACCCATAAAGTAAGTTTTTCAAAGATCAAAGATCAGAAAAGAGAGTTTAGCAAATCCTTAATGGCAGTTACATCCTTCTGAATTGAAGCAAGTTGTTGAGTAACATCTTCACGAAAGGTGTGTTGACGCAGCTCCAAAGCTTCCAGTCTCTGCATAACTTCATCATGGTCTTGATTTGTCGAAAATTTCTTTCTTTTTGCATGAGATGAAGGTGTCGCAGAGGGTGAAGGTTCAGAAATAGATGGTTCATTAGGATCAGATGGTTCAGTTTGATCAACATTTAAAGGAGGCAGATATTTAATTTTCATTCTTTTAAAAATTGTTTGATCAAAGAACTCTTTTTGCTCAATGTACTTTTCATTTGTTAAAGGAACTTTAAAATGTCTAAAAATACGGGTTAAAAGACAACCATAAGGAAGAAATGGTTTTTGTTTCCACAAGTTTGTAAAATACACATTGGCCCAGTTGACAGAAATATTTCCAAATAAAACATAAAAAGCCATAGATAGATCTATGGAATAATAATCAAAAGAACCAGTTTTGGGTAGAACATTGTGGGCAAAGATTCGTCCAGCAATGCGTGCACGAGTTTGAAGATTAGTATTTTTTAAAGGAGGGCAGTGAGGTGCTTCTGGAAGAAGAATTTGTTCAAAAACTCTTTCATCATTCAATTCAATAGTGTTGAAAAGAGTGTTTGAAGGTGGAATTTCAAGAATTTCTCCAAGTAATTTTGAATCAAACTCAATTTCAACATCACGAACAAGAGAAGACAAAACTCCAGTTTCATGATTCATTTGTAAATTCGTGTAAAACAAGTGAATAAGAAAAGGATAGTGAAGGGTGTCTGCACAAGCATCAAAAAGATGTGAAATACCAGGAAATAATTCTCTTATTTTGTAACGAGAAAACAAGTGAAATAGAACATTTCGGCTTGGTAAAATAGGTAGTGCAGAAATTGATCCAAAAGTGTCATAGAGAAGAGGTTTGCAAAGTAATCTTAGTGAAAAACCATGTCTTGAAGTAGGTGTAGGAGGAGGAGAACCTAAACCTTTTGCAGATGCAGACTTCGTGCGAGGCATGGTTACCAAAATGTCGGCTTCCAAATGACGTCCGGCAAGGGGAAAAAGCTTTCCGGCGATAAAAAACGAAGGACAATGTGGTGGCTAACGATGAGGAGAAGTCGGCCAAAAGGGGATTTCGGCAAAGCACTGTCACAGCAAGAGAGTTCTGGCGTTTCAAGATCACGGCCAGAAGATTCTGGTGTCTCCTTGTTATGGTAAGAAAATCCCGGCGATGATGGAGTCGAACGACACTCCGAGGGTTTTTCGGAAGAGAGAGAGGCAAGAGAGAAAGAGGGGTTTAAGGGTTTCGTTTTTAAGAAAAAACGAAAAGGTACGAAGTGAAACGATGCCTCCTTTTTAAAAAAAAAAACGGGTTTTAAAACAAATCCAAGGGGTGTCGAGTCCCTTCACTTAAATTTTTTTTAAAAAAAAATTTAGTCGACTAAAACTTTATCGGTCGACTAAAAAGTGTGACTTATTCTAAAAATATCATCAGTCGACTAGAAATATATCGGTCGACTAATATGGTGCGATACATTCCAAAATATAAAACATCAGTCGACTAAAATTTTATCGGTCGACTAATATAGTGCGATTTTGAGATTTTGTTCAAAAATCAGCAGTTTTATAAATCCAAAAAATGAGCAAATACCTAGTTCTCTCCTAATTCTCATAAAATCTTCATTTTTAAGAGGTTTAGTGAAGATATCGGCATGTTGTTCTTTAGTGGAAATAAAATTTAACGAAATATCTCCTTTTAACACATGATCTCTTAAAAAATGATGTATAACTTCAATATGCTTAGTTCTTGAGTGCTGAATAGGATTTTTCGAAAGATTTATAGCACTAGTGTTATCACAATAAATAGTTGTTGTGGAGTAATTCAAACCAAAATCTTTTAAGGTCTGTTTCATCCAAAGTACTTGTGAACATGCTAAACTAGCCGCTATATATTCAGCTTCAGTTGTTGAGAGTGATACTGAATTTTGCTTTTTACTAAACCAAGAGACTAAGGAATTTCCCAAGAAATGACAAGTTCCACTAGTACTCTTGCGATCAGATTTACTTCCTGCAAAATCTGCATCACTATATGAAACTAAATCAAATGAAGATGATTTTGGGTAAAACAAACCGAAATCTGAAGTATCTTTCAAATAACGAAGAATTTGTTTTACTGCAGTTAAATGAGATTCCTTTGGATAAGCTTGAAATCTTTCACACATACAAACACTAAACATAATATCAGGTCGACTAGCAGCTAAGTATAATAGAGATCCGATCATACCTCTGTAGAGCTTAGTATCTACACTTTTACCATTTTCATCTTTATCAAGAGAAGTAGTTGTACTCATAGGATTCCTTCTTGATTTCGATGAGTCCATCCCAAATCTCTTGAGAAGTTCTTTTGTATACTTAGCATGATTGATGAAGATTCCTTCTTCAGTTTGCTTTATTTGAAGTCCAAGGAAGTAGTTTAATTCGCCCATCAAGCTCATTTCAAACTCTTCCTGCATAGCCTTAGCAAATTCTTTACAAAGAGAATCATTAGTAGAACCAAATATTATGTCATCAACATAAATTTGCACAATAAGAATATCTGAATTAAAATATTTAATAAATAAAGTAGAGTCTACCCGACCAATGGAAAAACCAGATTGTTCTAGAAAAATTTCATAGTCTTTCATACCACGCTCTTGGTGCTTGTTTGAGTCCATACAGAGCTCTTTTCAATTTGTAGACCTTTTTTGGATATTTCTCATTTTCAAAGCCTGGAGGTTGCTCTACATAAACTTCTTCATTGATGTGTCCATTTAAGAATGCACTCTTAACATCAATTTGATATAACTTGAAGTTCATGTAACTAGCAAAAGCAAGTATCATACGAATTGACTCTAATCGAGCCACTGGTGCATAGGTTTCATCAAAATCTATGCCTTCTTCTTGATTATAGCCTTGTGCCACTAGCCTTGCTTTGTTACGAATGACTTCACCATTTTCATCCAGCTTATTTCGGAAGACCCATCTTGTTCCAATTACTGGATGATCCTTTGGTCTATCAACTAAATCCCAAACATCATTCCTAGTAAATTGGTTAAGTTCTTCAGACATGGCTAAAAGCCAAAATACATCATCACATGCCTCATTGATATTATTTGGTTCTAATTTAGATATAAAAGCAACATTTGCAATATATTTTTCTAACTGCCTTCTAGTTTGGACACCACTCTTTATTTCACCAATAACTTGTTCATGTGGATGATTAGGAACTTCTTTCCAAACCGGTTGAAGAGGAATATTTTCTTGAGAAGTACTCTCTATCAAGGGTTCTTCTTGAAGTATTGCTTCTTCTTCTTCGCTTAGAGGAATAACCTGCTCACAATTCTCATCAAATGCAACATGTAGAGATTCTTCAATACAAGATGTTCTTTTATTGAAAATACGATATGCTTTACTTCTAGAAGAATATCCAAGAAATATTGATTCATCTGATTTTGAATCAAACTTATCAAGATTATCTTTGGTATTTAACAAGAAACATTTACTACCAAAAATTTTGAAATATGAGATCTTTGGTATACGATCATAATACAATTCAAAACATGTTTTATGTAAAATTGGTCGAATAAGAACACGATTTAAGACATAACATGCTGTATTAATTGCTTCAGCCCAAAAATATTTTGGTAAATTTTTATCTTGAAGCATGGTTCTAGCATATTCTTGCAAAGTTCTATTCTTTCTTTCAACAACTCCATTTTGTAGAGCCGCTCTAGGAAAAGCAAAGTTGTGAGAGATACCATGTAAATCACAAAACTTTAGAAAAGATTCATTTTCAAATTCACCACCATGATCACTACGAATTTTAATAATAGATGTAGATTTTTCATTTGTAATTCTTCTACAAAGTTTAGAAAATTCTAAAAAAGCATCATTTTTGCTTTTTAGAAAAATCACCCATGTAAACCGAGAATAATCATGTACTATAACAAAAGCATACTTGCTACCATTCAAACTTTGAATTCTAGATGGTCCCAATAGATCTAAATGTAAAAGTTCAAGATGACGTTTTGTTGAAACTATATCTTTTGCTTTAAAAGAACTCTTGCTTTGTTTACCCCTTTGACAAGCATCACATAAGTGATCCTTTTTATATGGTATTCTAGGTAGGCCTCTTACAAGATCATTCTTGGATAATTTTGAAATAATTTTAAAGTTAAAATGTCCAAGTCTCTTATGCCATAACCATTGAATTTCATTTGAAACAATAAGACATTTTTCATTAAAAGAGGGTAATTCATCTAGATATAGTTCATACACATTGTTTCTTCTTTTACCTTTAAAAATGATCTTTTTAGATTGAAAATCAGAAATTAAGCATAAATCATTTTCAAAAGAAACATGAAAACCTTTATCACATAATTGACTAATAGATATTAAATTATGCTTTAAACCATCCACTAAAAGAATATTTTCTATCAAGGGAAATTTTGGATTACCAATATTACCAATACCTATCACTTTTCCCTTGTTATTTTCACCAAAGGTGACGGTTCCTCCATCCTTATTTTGGAGGGTGGAAAATAACTCCGGCCTTCCAGTCATATGTTTGGAATAGCCGCTGTCCAATATCCATTTGCTCCTTATGTTGTGTACCTACAACAAAATCAGAAAACAGAGCATTTGACCCCTTTCTATTTTTGGGTCCATGAGAGTTAGTCTTAGGAACCCATATCCATTTGGATTTTGGTTTTCTTTGATAATAAATATTCTTTCTATAAAAGGATTTAGAATAAACATTTCTAGAATAATCATTTTCAGATGCATTTCTATTAGAACTAGAAAGTTTAGTTTTATGAACAAAAGGTTGAGAATAATGTCTTTGATTTTTCACCACATAGTTTGGTCTATTTTGAGTATCAAAGAAGCTATATTCCAATCCGGTTTTATTAACCGAGCATCTTTGAGAGCCAAGAAGTTTTTCTAGATTCTCTTGACCATTTGTGAATTTGGTCACTATAGAAAGAAGATCATTTGACTTTTCTTTAAGACTAGATATTTCCTTTTGTAAGAGATTGGTTCTAACTCCAATTTCTTTTATCTCAATTGCTTGGCAAGAATTTTCCTTCTTGAGATCTTCTATTTCTTGAAGTAACACTTTATTTTGAGAGTCAAGAGTTAAATTTTCAGTTTTTAACTCTTTATTTTTAGAACTAAGACTCTTAAATTTAGCATATAAATCATTAAATGCTTCAAATAACTCATCATAGTCAAATTGACTTACCGAATCTTCTTGTGCTACAAAACACATGTTGGTGACTTCTTCATTTGATTCTTCATCGGAAGAGGAGTCACTATCATCCCAACAGGCTTGAAATGCCTTTTTCTTCTTGAATTGGTCCTTGGGCTTGAATTTGAGAAGAGGACAATCTTTCTTGATATGTCTTGCCTTTTTGCAGTTAAAGCACTTTACTTTATTGGGAATGGAAGAATCTGCTTTCTTTGCCTTTCTTTGAAATCTTCTCTTTTTGATGAATCTTCTGAATTGCCTTGTGATGAGGGCAATATCTTCATCTTCATCTTCATCTTCATCTTCTTCAGAATTTTCTGAGTCAGAAGTAGCCTTAAAAGCAAGAGATTTCTTTTTAGGCTCTTCTTCTTGTCTGTCTTGAAGTTAGACCTCATATGCCATTAGGTTACCAACTAAGTCTTCAAGAGTGAGAGTATTGAGATCATTTGCTTTTTCAATAGCAGTGTTTTTTCTCTCCCATTCAGGAGTTAAACACCTTAGAATCTTTCTGACTAAATCCACTTATGAATATTCTTTTCCAAGGGATTTCAAAGTGTTAGTTATATCGGTCATTCTAGTTACCATGTCCGATATAGATTCATTTTGCTTCATTTTGAACAATTCAAATTTATGAACTAAAGAAGCAATTTTATATTCTTTTACCTTTGACGTACCTTCGTGTGTTACGAGAAGAGTATGCCAGATTTCATTAGCTGTAGAGCATTGAGAGATGCGATTGAACTCTACCTTGTCAACGCCATAATATAAGGCATTCATTGCCTTGGCATTAAAGTGAAGCAGTCTTCTTTTCATCATCGGTCTATCGGCTGAAATCAGTTGATGGAGTTTGGTACTTTTCTGAAACAACTCTCCAGATATCGAGATCCATGGATTGCAAGAATATTGTCATTCTTACTTTCCAGTATCCATAGTTTGTTCCGTCGAAGAGAGGAGGATGGACAGAGGAGCTTCCTTCTTTGTGCTGAGATGTTGTAGTTGCCATGCTAGATGATGGTCAAATCAAAGTAATAGCAAACCTTGCTCTGATACCAAATGAAAGTGCACTAGGATCGAGGCAACGAGCACTAGAAGGGGGGTGAATAGTGCTTTTAAAAATTTCTGCGGAATATTGAATGATTTTGCAAATCTTAAAGCAAACACACAAAGAACACAAGATTTTATCCTGGTTCGGTCAAACCCGACCTACATCCAGTCCCCAAGCAAAACCTGCATGAGATTTTCCACTATCAACCTTGTAAACTACAAGATCACACAGACCATAACCGGTCCCACTTTCAGTAACAATCCTACTGAAAGCAAACAACTCCTTTGCACCAAGGAGTCCTTTTTTTTACACAAAAGAAATAACAACTTACAATACAACCTATGAGCCTTCCTTTTGAATGCAAATGAGATGCAATTGGCTTTTGAGGTTGTTGAAACACTCTACTCACGAATTCACTATCTCTCAAAGTGATTTGAGTGAAAAACTGAAGTGAAAATATCACGTGAGTGAGAAAACAAATACTTGAATGAATAGGAGTGAAAAGCAAGAAATAATTCAATATAATTCTATTGAATTTGATGTTTTTGAGTGTAGAATGCACTCATATTTATAGTTAAAAGATTCCATACGTTGAGAGTATGAAAGGGTGTTAAAACTGTCTATTTTGAACGATCAAAACATTTAAAAAATGAAAAGACACGCCTTTTTTTGAAGTTTCAGGAAAACGACAAAATTAGTCGACTGAAACATCAGTTAGTCGACTAATAGTTAGTTATTAGTAGACTGACAGTTATCGTCGGTCGACTGATCTGTTAATCGAGCCGTTTGAAAATCTGAACTTTTGAAACTTAGTCGACTTGAGAAAAGTTAGTCGACTGATAATATCATCAGTAGACTGAAAAACCTTTTAGTCGACTGCTGCTAAAAACTTCTAAAAAACAAACATTCTGTTCAGTCGACTGATAAAAAGCATTAGTCGACTGTTGCTAAATTTTTTCAGAAAACACATGTTCTGTTCAGTCGACTGATAAAACCATTAGTCGACTGCTGCTAATTTTCCAGAAAACGGACATTCTGTCCAGTCGACTGATAAAATCTTTGGTCGACTAATTTGACAAGAATGACTTTTTAGAAAATATGGCGCGAAAGGATTAGTCGACTGATAAGTCTATTGGTCGACTAATAAACATGAAAATTTAAGAAAAGAGTTTTCTAAAAAGATTTTCAAAAGAGTTTCTTTTAGAAAAGTTTTTCTAAAGACTTTTAAGGTGAAATGCAACCTAAATATGCACTCTAAGTAAGGCTCTTACAAGAATCTAAGACTTTTAATGAATTAAACATTTGCACACTAGTCTTCAAGGATTCTTCACCGAATTCTTCAATTTCTTCATAGCCTTAGCTGAAATGCAGTTGATTCTACTTGCTCATCATCAAAACCTTGTAGTTGAAGTATCATGTATGGCTTCATTGTTGTAACACGAGGTTCGACCGTTCCTGTCGCCTTTAACAGAGGTAATCGAACCAAGGATCAAAATTGTGCTTGACTTAGTGAAATCCTCGAAATTGTGTTCTATCCTAGATGCACAGAGAATTCAGGCATGTGCTATGGAATTTTGTAAAATGCAGTTTGAAAAACATGATGTATGCTTAGAAAATATGTTGGAGTTGGAAAATATTTCTAAGGCAAAAGATGAAAATCAATCTCTCAAGAAAACTCTGAAAAAGGGTTTGAAATCTCAAGAAAGTTTATAAAGATTTGAGAAAATCATGAAGGAATGAGAATCTCGAGAAAATAGAAAGACTTCTTAAAAAAAGGCAAACACTTGAAGGGGAAATGCTTGTCAGGAAAACTTCAACTTTGAAAATTTTCTTTGGGAAATGATTGAAGATTTGTTGGAAAATGATTTTGAGAAAGGAAATCAAATCCTAGGAAATTGAAATTCTTGGAATCCGGGCCTTAAGGAATTGGAAATCGATTTTGACTCTAGAAAATGATGGCAAGTTTTTATTTGAGAAATTGGAAACGAATTCTAAGACAAGAAATATTTTCTGGGAGAATCAGGGAAAACTTAGCTTGGGAAAATCAATCTTTGAAAATTTTCAGAATTTCTTGAGGAATCGATTTCCATGGAAAGAAATTTTCTTGAGAAAAAGTTTGAGAAATGCGGGTGATTTCATGATGCAAATGATTTGAATGGATGAATGTCCTTTTGTGAAAACCTATGCAATTTTAAAATTGAACTAAGGTAAGATTACCACATATTCCAACTATGGTCGTAAATATGCTTGTAACTTAGTTAATTCTAAAATATTTTGTAAAAATCAAAGATATACAGTAAATTTTGGAAGATAGCCTAAGAGTGTAGGCTCGGTGTGACTAGTAGAAAGATGATGAATCTGGGTCTCGTTCATATTCCGACTAGGGCCCTAAATATGGACACCACCAAGTTCATCAACTCCTTAAGAGTTGTTGCACGTGCCATTCGTGTACATCCATAGTGATTTTGAAATAAAATGCATGAATCACATAATCAGGATATGACAGAAATTCAAACTATATGATATGCATCCTAATCTAAGCAGTAAAAGTAAATATTATTCCAAATTTACACTTAACTATTACATTGTTGACATAAAACAAAATAATAATAATAAAAAATATAGAGAGCCAAAAGAATCAGCATCTTCCAGATTTTCCTGTAAATGAGGATTGGTACAAGGAGTACAATATAAAAAGAAGCGATTGAAAATCCCATGTTGATGACAATGCACAAGTGATTTTCCGTGAACTACAGTAGAAACGTGAGAGTTAATGAAAATACAATAAAAAAATGATTGGAAATATATATATGAAAATCTCTAGAAGTCAGGCTAAAACTAAATGAGGACTGTACATATATGGGCCTATACACTTAAACTTGTACTGAGTGAAATCTACATATGAAAGTATCTTTATTGAAATATACATGAAAATTGCATCTACCTAAAGGCATATGATAATATCACCATCTAAATATATATATGAAAGAAAATACGCAGGGAAACATATATATCCCTATAATTGAGAACATGCATATATACACATGAGTAAGAATGCCTAAAAGGGAATAAAATTAACACAAAGAAGGCCATACGCTGGGGGACAAGCACGGGGGATATGTAGCAGAGGACATCTACAAGGAGAATCTGTTGTAGCTAAGTGTTGAGGTAAGGCGTCAATACGATTTCACAAAGGCAGATATACTGTAGATATGGGATGTACGAAATAGGATACAGGTAAAGTGGTTAATAGGTAAAGGATGACCATATTACAATGGTTATGAAGTTGTAGTGAACCTATACAGGGTGTATGCAAGACATTGCGGGATACATGTAGAATGTGGAATAATGGGTTATACTGAAATACATGGGAGGCTGATGGAAGCAATGAATGTACATAAATTATAGATGAAGCTACAGAAGTTTAAAAATAGACTAATATACCAAAGATCGATCTACCCTAGAATAAAAAAAAACACACAAATATATGCTTGGATATGCTACGGGTACAATATTAACAGAGGAAAATAATAACATGACATAAAGAAATGTAAAAGAGGTAAGATGGTAGATAATAACATGGTATAGCTAAATGCCTTAATCTAATGAAATATGGATGGATTAATCATCATCAGGTGAGCAATATATAAAGGCAAACACAGATAAAAATAAATAAAACCACTGCAAGTATAATGACTAATTGATAGTATGCTACATTGGAACCCATGTCTGCGGTGGGATTTATAAATGCTAATGAATATTGCTCAGATGGACTGTCAGCCACAGATTATTATCAGCAAATTGATTGCATTACACAGACAGGAAATGTCCCAGTTTTATCGAATTGTGGGTCTTTAACCCTGTTACCATCAGGTTTGATTTCAGCACTTCGGCAGTCTTAATCTCTATAAAGAAGTCCTCCTGCTCATAAAAATATTAGAATGATAGTATGAATTGTGCCTGGTAAATTCACAGTTAGCAAAAGGGGAATGGATTTCCTTTGTATATACAATAAAATGAAGGCTAAACGACAATGAAAGGTGGCTACAACTATGAGATACTGAACGTGAGTTCATAAAAGAGAAGCAAGTTATATATGCAATGAAGATGGTGATATGATTTGCAAAATTGACTCTATTGCTAATGCTAAATATACAGGACTACAGTAAACGTAAAATGACAGAGACATGCTGGATCGATTGGATGTAAAGATCATACCTAGATTGATAACATATACCTACTGTATTACCTGTCATCATGGGAGGAACCGAAGCATAGTTCCTGAACTAACACAATATATATACAGGTGATTGATATCACTCAAGCTAAACCCGAGCAGTTCATCACTTGCAGCAAATACAGAATTATGAAGTTGTTATGTCTATAGATGGATTTTGAGAAAGAATTTGCAGATTGATTAAGAGGAGCATATATATATCAAATATAATATAATCATAAAGTATGAACTCAAAGAATCATCATCACTACTTTATATATCAATAACATAATCCACGCTAGGATGCCATTCACCCGGCATATAGAGCCCTTGTTCCAGGAAAATGATAGAGTATAAAGGCTATGTACAAATGAGAGAGGTTTAAACCAAATAAAAGATGGTGTGCCTGATTTGAGGGCACTATTTGTTGTACGATAGGTCCACATGGACAACGTTTTACCCCATGATATGCAAATCTCCTTATCGGAAACCATATGAAAATACAGAGACCCATGTCATGCAGAAATTTTGAAATTAATGTTAAGCAGAAACTTCATAATAGAACAAAAAAAATTCGTGTAAAAAATAAGAAGATTACTATAGCCAAAACTGAAAATGTTGTTTATTGCATTTGTGAAAAAAAATTTGATAAAACTGCAATCCATTATAAAATAATCTTCTTACATAACGGTGAAGTCATGAACATGTAACAGAATGATCTAGGTATGAAAATCACAAATTGTAATGAAAATATTATCTTGAAATGTTTATGATGTTGGAATGAATCATGCAAAAGCCTTAAGGGAAAATGACGATTTGATGAAAATATGATCTTCAAACTGAATCGAGAATGCCATTGAGAGGCATCATCGATTCTTGACGCATTGGATAAACCAAGATGCAAGCCACATCAACCGCTGCAATGGGTTTGCATTGCAGATGGCACAAACGTGATGCCGATTTCGCACAAAATGTAGATGTAAAGAGGATCTTTACGTTGATTCGGCAAAGGCTGAAGGAGCACTCCCTACAGAGGTGAGTTGAACCTCCAGAGGTAGATGGGAAAAGCCTAAAGCCTATCCACCCTCTTCCTGGCTGTCATTTTGAATGCTCTGATGCAAGACAGTGGAGGAGATCCACCATGAAGAGAGAAGGAAATTCCTCCCCTGGGTCAAGAGGAATTGGCGAAGATGGAGGAGAGCCGAGATTCACGATTCCCAGGGGCTGAAAAGGGGTTTCTCAAAAGGCAACACTCTCCCCTCCCCCAAAATGGAGGAAACAGAAGAACTTCATATATAGGAGAAGCCGAAGTTCCAACATCTGATCCCTGTGTGATCATTTGGGTCCCATTTTAAAGATTTTCATAAGTTTTTATCCGAAAGATCAACGTTTTTTAAACTTTTCAACAGAATTTTGAAAGCATTTGAAAATATTTTTAAACAAAATTTTGAAAATTTTTGAAAACTCATCAATCTTTGAGAAGGGGACGGCTGGCTTGTTCAGAAATTCCGATTCATTTACCTACAACTTAGGTAAAGTGAACCCCTTTTGTGGGTAGGGCTTTACGGTGGCGCCCTTTGGGGCTGAAAAGGTAAACAGAAAAAAAAAGGGTAAACGGGTTCCTTTTTTTTTTTTAAGGTGGTGCCACCTCAGTCGGATTAAGAAAAAAAATTTGAAATAAACATAAAAAAAATTATTTGTTTTCTTTATAGGAAGTTCTAGCGTGGCGCCACCTATGTGTGGGCCCACTTTCTTATTTTGTAAAATAAGGAAACAGGATTTGTAAATTTGTGCCACCTCAGGGTGGGCCTGTAAACACCCCAATTTTTCACTCACCTCCCCGTCATTTCTACCAAGCATCATCATTCAGCCTTTGAAATCGCCGGAGGGCAAAATAGTCATTTTCTGAGCCCAGACCTTGCAAAAGTCCAAATTTCATCTGCAACTCTCAAAATTTCTCTATTTCAGCTCAGATGTTCAAAATTCTACTCCTGACAGGAGACGGGAATCTCCAAATCCTGGTTCATGATTGCATTTCATAAAACATGTCATTGCATAGCATTGCATGAACATTTCATATCACTGCACTGCACATCATGTCATTTCGAGGTCCAGAACTCTTGATTTCAAAATTTTCAATCCAGATTAGAATTTCAACTATTTTTAAAATCGTTTTCAAAACCCTGGGTCTTCAAAATTATCAATTCTTCCCATTTTACCCCCAGGACTCTAAATTTCAAAATATTTTCTCAGGAAAATGATCTAGATAGTTTTCAATATGGATTTCAACAACTTCATCTCAAATTTTACCCTTTTGTCAACAAATTTCAAATATCTTCCTTTTAAAAAATCGCCCTACAAGGGCCAACTCTTTCCAAAAATTTTGTTTTGCCAATTAGTCCAGATTTTTATGAAAATTCCAAAAAAGAAGTTTTGTTGTCTTGTCTTTATTTCAATAAAGAAGCAATGTGGGACCCACACTAAGGTGGTGTCACATAGGCTTTTCTTTTGAAAAACTTGAATTTTGAAAAACCCAAAAATATAGGAGCCTTGTTCCTGGATTGGCGCCACTGGACCTTTTTCTCTCTCCTCCCATTGCCCTGCCATGTGTCAGCGTGGGGTTCACCTAGAGGTGGCGCCACATATCATTTTCTCTCTCCTTCCATCCTCCGACACGTGTCAGTGTGGGGCCACCTTAAGATGCCGCCACATGTCATTAGACATCCTCTTCATTCCAGGCCACGTGTCAGTGTCCACCATCTTCACCCTGTGCCATGTGTCATTCCAAGGTCACCCTGAGATGCCACGTGTCATGTGCTGCCTTGTCCAGAAAAAGTAGAGTTGTCTCCTTCTAAGGTGGCGCCATCTGAGGTATTCTCTCTTGCAGTAGACACGTGTCATTCTCTGCTCTTCTCAGAAAAAGCAAGTGACACATGTCACCCTCTGCTCTTCTCAGAAAAAGCAAGAGACATGTGTCTCTCTCTGCTTTCTTCAGAAAAAGCAAGTGACACATGTCACTTTCTGCCTCCTTCAGAAAAAGCAACAATTCAAATATTCAAACTCCAGGCTGAGGTGGCGCAAATCCTGAAGTCTCCTCCCTAAATTCATTTTTTGAGATGGTGCCACGTGTCCTTTTCCCTCCTTTTCCTCCCTCTTGCCACATGTCACTATAGGAGCCACCCTGAGGTGGCGCCACATGGCCACCTTCCATCCTTTCAGAGCCACCCCAATTTAAAATTCAAATGCCTCCTGAGGTGGCGCCATCTGAAGAACCTCCTCCAGCAAGCTGACACTTGTCAGGTATGGAACCATCCTGGGCTGCCACATGTCTAGATCTCCTTTCATCAGAAAAAGTAGAATTCAAACTCCTCTGAGGTGGCACCTTCTGAGCCCACTGCTCTGTTCTTCTGACACGTGTCAAGAGCCACTCTGATGTGGCTACACATGACATCCTCCTACTGCTTCTAGATTCAAATCTCAAACATCTTTTGAGGTGGCGTCATTCCAGAGCCCCAACTTGGCTTCATTTTTTATCTTTATTTTATTTAAAATAAAAGTATCCCACCATGAGGTGGCGCCACATGAGGGCTCTCTACAAAAAGCAAACTTTGAATTTCAAACCCCAGGTAGCACCCTCTGAGGTGGCGCCATTTGGGAGACTCCTGCAGAGAAAATCAAGCTACATTTTGAAAATTTCCAAAAAAATCCCCTGCTGAGGTGTCTCACCCACAAAATTCTCATTTTTATTTTCTCAAAAATCAAAATGACATGCCCTGAGATGGCGCCACATGAAGGGCTCAGATTAAGCCTCTTTGAATTTCAAAATTTTCCAAAAATTTCTATAAATACAAGGCCCCACGCCCAGCCTAGGGGAGCTCCTTTTGGATTTATCATTTTCACTCTGAGTGCCCTACTACACGATTTTGATGTTCTGAATTCACGCCTCCCTTGGGCTCAATTGAGAGGGTGAATCGAAGTACCAAGCTTGCTCGCATTAATTCCAACTCGATATAGGCGCGTGGATCGATTTTTTAGAACCATCGGAAGCCCGGGTCGAAGGACGAAAGAAGCCGTTGGTAGCCATTCATTTTAGGAGTTCCAAAGCTGCAAAAGAACACAAGGTGCACCTCTATTCTAATTGGTTTTATCACAATAATGCTTTTGTCTTGATTTGCACTTTCGTTTTGAAGAAAGAGCTCATTTGAATGATGGATCGAGCTATTCTCATAAAGCGACATATATTAAAAGTAAAATTATGCTTTCTTAATGATTTTAACATTCATGTATTAATTAGATTTAGTTCATATTTCATTTCATTGATTTAGTATATTTTAGGAATTAATTAGATTTTTTTTAGCCTTTGTTTCAATTCTGCTTTATTTCTTTAATTTCCTGTTTTTGTGAGTCAGTCCACTCGTCATTTCATACATTTAGTTTTCCTTAAAAATGCCCAAAAAATCACATTACGTGTCCCTAGGTGTCCCTAGCAATCTGCCAAAAATTCGGAATGATTTGAATTTATTTACTGTAGTAAATGTTCGAAATGGTAGGTCGGGTTTTGTTACCTGGGATACGTTTTGAAATTTTACTTTTGATTTGTAAAATTGCTATCTATTACATATGAGATCCGATTTTCGATCCAAAAAATGTCCTGAACTCAGAATGCTGTCTAGTATGTAATCTGATTTTCCAAGATTTTTCAGATTTTTTTTTTATGTCTGACTAAAATCCGAGAGTTCGGGACACGTGTCGGAGCCTGTTTTGAGTCTCTGAGATTTTGGATCGACTTAAGTCGATGGGTTCTCTTTGGGTATTGCTTCAAATCCAAATATATAAAAAGTGAATGTCATGTTTGGCATGTCCTCTATTTGCATCTGAAATCTTATAATTTTTAGAACAGTTTTAATATTTGTTTTAGATTTTTCTTGTCAGTCTCTTATTTTGTGATATTTATCTGCTCTATTGATTTAGGCATGCAAAGTCGTATTTTTATCTCTGTTCCTGTTGATCAAATGCCAAAATCATAAAACTAAAAGTTCTTCCTGTGTGTGTCGTTAGATCCTCAGTTAAATATCAGAAATTTCTATGGTAGGATGCTATTTTTTATGCAATTTTACATCAGATCGGGTTGGCTTTGCCTCCATCAGAACCAAATTCTCGTTACCGCACTCACCGTAGTTCAAATTCCGGGGCTGTAAAAGACAAAATTTATTCTTTTCATGTAATTTAGCAGTCTACAAAATATCAGATGTTTATATGGTGTAATTCTTGTATTACTGCATTAAGTGTTGCATTTGGTTCGGGTCCGTAGGCGAAATTCACCCTTTTTAGGATTTTCTTTAACTTTTAGTATCTAAACCATGTCATTTCGTGAGTTTTAACATTCTAAGATGTTTATCAGAATAGGTAGATGCTCCATACCGAATTTGACAGCATTTGAAATTCATTTGAGGCTCGGTTTAGCCATATCGTCAAAACAGGGCCCCGCGGGACCCTGATCCAAGCGAAAAACAAGCGAAATTCGTTATTTTTGATGAATGATAGCATGTCAAAATTCTGATTTTACAGTCCTAAGGTGTTTAGCAGCATGTCATCATGTCTCATTATGCATTTCATCATCATTTGTTTCAATTCGAATTTCAAAATCTCAATTTTACCAAATTTTCCTTCAAAAAACCTTGATTTTAAAGGTATAACCTCAATATTAGGGGTATTTTGGTCATTTTGATGACAATTTCGAATTTCAAAATATTTTCTACTGAATTTCTTGCATTTACATCATTTCAAATATCAAGAAAGCATGAAAATAGGGTTTATATCCAATTAAGTTCAATAATTTGATAATATTATTGGAAAATGTTGAAAAAACCCACAGATTTGAGCTAACCCCATTTCAAGTTTGGCAGGGACATTCAAAGGAAGGAACTGGAGTCTACAATTTCTTTTATTTCATTTATTTAGTGATGTAATAATATAAATTTTGGAATAAGAGATTTAATTTTTTGCTTAGATTAGGATGCATATCATATAGTTTAAATTCCTGCAATATCCTGTCTATGTGATTCATGCATTTTATTTCAAAAGCACTATGGATGTACACGAATGGCACGTGCACCAACTCTTAGGGAGTTGATGAACTCGGTGGAGTCCATATTTACGGCCCTAGTCGGAATATGGACGAGACCCAGATTCATCATCTTTCTACCAGTCACACTGAGCCTACACTCTTAGGCTACCTTCCAAATTGCACATCATATTTCCAATTTTGCAAAACATTGTGAATTAAGTCAAATAAACTCTGAACATGTTCATGGCCACAGTCAGAATATGTGAAGGATTTATTTTGACTTAACACACATTTTCCAACAAATTTCTCAGAAAATCTTCTCAAAGTGCATTCTTTCACTTATATCATTTGCATCATGAAATCATTGGTTTTCTCATGATTTTCTTGAGAAAATTTCATTCTCAAATCGATTTCTCAAGAAATTTTGAAAATTTTTTAAAATTGGTTTTCCCAAGGAAAGTTTTTTACAGTTTTCCATGGAAATGAGTTTCTCAATAAACTTCTAAAATTTCTGAAGTTGGATTTCCAAAATCAAAGTTTTCCCTTGATTTTCCCTGAAAAATGTTATTTTCTTAAGATTTTCAAAAGGAGTTTCCCAATCTTTCCCAAGAATCAAAAAATCAATTTTCAAGGGTTTCAAGGTTAAGATTCCCAGGATTTCAATTTCCCAAGTTTGAATTTTCTCTTCTCCAACGAGTTTTCCTATAAATTTTCCATCATTTTCCTAAGAAAATTCTCAAAGTCCGAGTTTTTCTGAGAAGTGTTTCCCTTTTCAAGTGTTCATCTTTTCTCAAGAGTTCTTACCATTTTCTCGAGATTCTCATTTCTTCAAGATTTTCCAAATGTTTATTAAATTTCTCGAGATTTCAAATCTTCTTCATCTGAGTTTCCTGAGAAATTGACTTTCCCTGAGAAATATCTTTCAACTCCAAATATTTTCTGAGCATACATCATGTTTTTCCTACTTCCATTTTCCAAAATCTCATAGCACATGCCTGAATTCTCTGTGCATTTAGGATAGAACACAATTTCGATAATTTCACTAAGTCAAGCACAATTTTGGTCCTTGGTTCGATTACCCCTATTAAAGGCGGCAGGAACGGTCGAACCTCGTACTGACAGGTCGAGCCCCATCCCATGGATTTTCCCGCAATTTTCAAAATGGAGGCGAGTATTTCAAAACAATTTTCAAAATTTGGTCAAGTTTGAATCGCGAAAGCATTTCCCTTTCTCTTCCGCAAGGAAGGGAAGACGGGAAAATTTTTGCGACGATAACAGGGCCCTTGCTTTAAACTAAGAGAAATGCCTGGGAATTTGAGTGTGATGCCACTTCAAGGTGGGTCCCACATCATTTATTTGAAAATAAAAAGCAAAGGAAATTCTTTTTTTTGGGGGGGGGGATTTTTATAATAGGCTAATTAGAAAATAGGAAGTAAAATTTGGTTTGATTTCAAAATTTTAGAAGGAAAATGGTCCTTGAGGGCAAAATACATAAAAAAAAAATGCAGAGATTTTGTAAAGAAATTCAGTCTTTTTGCAAAAGTTTGAAATAAAATCTTCTAAATTTAAAGTTGTGTCCCCTTCTTTCCAACTGACGAAATTTGAAAATCAATATCAAAACTATTCAGATCGTTTTCCTGAGAAAACTTTTGGAATTCGGAGTCCTAGGGGTTAAGTTGAGAGAAACTGACAATTTTGAAAAACCCAGGGATTTGAAATCAATTTTGAAAGAGTTAAAATTCGAATCTGGATTAATAATTTTGAAAGTCAGGAATTCTGAATCTCAAAAAGACAAGTTGTGCAGTGAAATGAAATGTTCATGCAATGATATGCAGAGACATGTTTCATAAAATGCCATTCTGAATCAGGAATTGAAAATTCTAGCTTCTTGTCAAGAGTAGGATTTTGAAAACTTTGCAGTTTGAAGATATTTCTAAGCCTAAATAGAGAAATTTTGAGAATTGAGAATGAATTTCTACAAGGTCTCATCTCAGAAAATGACCATTTTGCCCTCCTGATGATCTCAGAGGATAGATCACGATGACTAGTGGAGGTATCGGGGGAGGTGAGTGAAAATTTGGGGTGTTTACAGATGCCCCTCTTTGCTATTAAGCCGGCTTGTGGCCGAGCTTAGTGGCAAAGAAAAACACACCAAATTTGGGCTAAAAAAATGCCTCAGTTAGAAGGATCTGACTGGGTATAGAGATATTAGCCTGGTGAAGATGGTAGTTATGAAATAGATAACAAAGATGAATAGATTCGCTCTGTGGCGGTGAAGTTCAGGTTTTTTCCCTTAACCTGGATGGGACAGAAAATGCTCCGCATGGGAAAAAGCTCAGGTTTGACCTTTAACCTGATTGGGGAATGGAGTACCTCATCAAAATGAGGCTCAGGTTTGTACCCTTAACCTGATTGGGCAGAAAATGGAATACCTCATCAAATGAGGCTCAGGTTTGTACCCTTAACCTGATTGGGCGGAAAATGGAATACCTCATCAAATGAAGCTTAGGTTTGTACCCTTAACCTGATTGGGCGAAAAAAAAATACCTCATTAAATGAGGCTTAGGTTTATACCCTTATCCTGATCAGGAAAAAAAAAATACCTCATCAAATGAGGCTTAGGTTTGTACCCTTAACCTGATTGGGCGGAAAATGGAATACCTCATCAAATGAGGCTCAGGTTTGTACCCTTAACCTGATTGGGCAAAAAATAGAATACCTCATCAAATGAGGCTCAGGTTTGTAACCTTAACCTGATTGGGCAAAAAATGGAATACCTTATCAAATAAGGCTCAGGTTTGTACCCTTAACCTGATTGGGCGCAAAAAAAATATACCTCATCAAATGAGGCTCAGGTTTATACCCTTATCCTGATCGGGCGAAAAAAAATACCTCATCAAATGAGGCTCAGGTTTGTACCCTTAACCTGATCGGGCGGAAATGAAATAGAATCTTTGAAGGAAGAGACCATGATGGAACCTTAGATTTTGCACAATAAATCCGTTACAGGTTTTGCAAAAGGAAGGAAAAATGGGGTCCCTAAAGCTTGAAAAGGGATTGATCTTGGGCGTCTTATTGCTGAGACTAAATAGCTTTTGAAATTGCCTTTTGTGATAAAATGATTGGTGGTTCGACCTCAAACCGAAATTGGATTGTCTATGGCGAGACAGTGGGGACACAAGGAAGTGTGCGAATCTGAGAGCCCAGGTGCTCAGATTATAAAAGGACAGGAAGGAATCTTGAAAACTCCCGTAATCAAGTCCTAAAGAGGGATGAAAATGGTGTCAGGATGTGTCAAAAATGGACATCAAGCTCTCACTTCACGTCAGGATAGCTAGAAAATATTGTCAAAATGTTGAGAATTCTGTTGTTAATTTAAAGTATTTGAAAATGATTGTTGCGAAAATATTTCTCTTTTCTACCTGAAGTATTACATCCAAACGGGATTGACTCCATAGAATCAAGATTTGAAATCCAAATTGCTTGCGATTGACCTTCTTCAAGGAAGTTATCAATTTCCTTGATATGACAGGAAAGTGAGAATTTAATATTATGAAAGCAATTGATGAAAGAATATTGCTAATAGAATTTCACAAATTTAAAGAAGATTCTTGATAGATTTGACAGTTTGATATCCTGGGAGCTTCTCTCATGATAATCTTTCTGCACACTCTTTTGAGCTTTCTTGGGCTTCGGGGGAGTTTATTACACCATCTATCATTATGGAAGATGTCCTGACTTTTTCTCTCTTTCATTTCCCTCCCTTTTTCTTTTTTTGGAAGGGTATATCACAAACTCCTTCAACTTGGAGATGTTTCGATTCTTCTTTGCCTCAGAGGTTATGTTGATGATGTCGGCTCATGGGTTGGAAATTTCTGGATGATAGCGAAAATTAAATATCTTTTAAGGATTGTCAGGAGGTTCATCACATCTACCTTCATCTCGACAGTGCTTTGGACATTCCATGGAAGGATCAGTCACAAACTTCTTCATCTTGTAGATGATCCAAATCTTCTTAGGCCCCGGGGATCTAACTCGCATAATTCACCTTCATCTTGACGACAATTGAGAGATCCCTTTTGCAGATATTTAATTGCAGCTTAGGTGATTTTGAGGAGACATGGCTTGGGTGAATTCTCTTTTTTTCTAGCGCTCAGGATATTTCCACTGCCTCATTTTTACAAGAATAGTCTTTAGAGATGTGCCATAACTACGATCAATATTGATCATTTATGGCTTTGTAATAACTTTGAATTTTCTTTGTTGGCCATATCGAGGATCTATCCTTCATCCTTTTGGTTGACCAATAGAAAGAATTTGAATTTTCTAATCTTTCTTCTCAAAAGCTTTTGGAACATAGGATAAAGGAGGAGGGTTGCAGTAGGCCTGTGACAGCCAGCATAAAAACTTAGTCATACCCTATGAATATGAACCAATATGGGAATTTCGTTGGGGCGTTCCCTACTGAGCGACGCGCTGTACTCTATAGGCCCGGAGGCAGTGATAAATGGGCAAGGGTTGCTAGGTCGTCGCCCGGAAGCGACGCGTCACACCGGCGCCCGGGTGTAGTGTCAAATAGGCAAGGGTTCCCTCACTTTGTTGGACGGGTGGGGGTAAAGAAGTTAGTCCAAGACCATAAAATTAGGTTAGCCACTTGGAACATAGGATCTTTAACTGGTAAGTTGGTAGAGTTAGTAGATGTTATGTGTAGGAGAAAGATTGATATTTTATGTCTATAAGAGACCTAATGGGTAGGTGAGAAAGCAAAAGTGATAGAACCTTGGGGATATAAGATTTGGTATACAGGAATAAATAGGAATAGGAATGGAGTAGGGATTGTTATGAGTCGTGAGTTTATAGATAATGTAGTTGAGGTCCGTAGGAAGGGTGATAGGATTTTACTTATTAAATTAGTATTAGGTACGAATATTATTAATATTATTAGTGTTTATGCACCTCAAGTAGGTTTAAATGATTCCATTAAGCATTAATTTTGGGAAGATTTAGATGAAGTAGTACAAAGGATATCTTATGGAGAAAGGCTTTTCATCGGCGGTGACCTTAATGGGCATGTAGGCATTAGTAGGGATGGATTTGAGAGTATCCATGGAGGCTATGGTATAGGAGAAAGAAATGAAAGTGGAGAAAGGATTTTAGATTTTGGTTTGTCCTATGATATGATCTTAGCAAACACTTGGTTTAGGAAGAAGGAGTCTCACCTAGTAACATTTAAAAGTGGGGTTAATACGAGTCAGATAGATTTTTTCCTACTTAGAAAGAGAGATAGGGGTTGTTGCATCGATTGTAAGGTTATACCGGGAGAAAGTGTAGATACACAACATAGAGTCTTACTTTTAGATCTTAGAATTAGACAATACCGCAAAAGGGATAGACATATGATAGATCCTAGAATTAAGTGGTGGGCACTAAAAGAAGCTAAACAAGGAATGTTTGTAGAGCGGGTAGTTAAGGAAGTTGATTGGTGTTTCGAGGAGGATTCAGAATCTATGTGGAATAAGATAGCAGGTGGCATGAGAAAGGTGGCTAAAGAGGTATTGGGTGAGTCTAAAGGCGGTGCACTGCTAGATAAGGATACATCGTGGTGGAACGAGGATGTCAAATTAGCTATTAAGGTTAAAAGAGAGTGTTATAGAAATCTAAGTAAAAATCGTGATAATGAGAATTTGGAGAAGTATGTGATAGCAAAGAAGGAAGCTAAAAAAGTAGTTCGGAACGCGAGGGATAAGGTATATAAGGAGGTTTATGACCAGTTGGATACCAAAGAGGGTGAGAAGGATATTTATAGGCTTGCAAAGATAAGAGATAGGAAATCGAGGGATCTGGGTATGGTTAGATGTATCAAAGATTAAACGCAAAGGGTTTTAGTAAAAGATGAGGAGATTAAGGAGAGATGGAAAGATTATTTTGATAAGCTATTTAATGAAAGTCATGCTCAAGATCTTGGAGACTTTTTAATTCCTTTTCATGA
Source organism: Nuphar pumila (assembly GCF_984573655.1). Lineage (NCBI taxonomy): Eukaryota > Viridiplantae > Streptophyta > Magnoliopsida > Nymphaeales > Nymphaeaceae > Nuphar > Nuphar pumila. The sequence goes on along the minus strand of NC_143257.1, from coordinate 47,721,645 downwards.
GATGAATCGTGACTTCATGCGCAAGATTCAAAAGAAAGAAATTGCAGAGGCTTTAAAGAAAATGAAATCAAGAAGGGTAGTTGGCCCAGATGGTATACCTATCAAGGCTTGGAAATGCTTGGGAGAGAAAGGTTTAGAATGGTTGACAAATCTTTTTAACAAGATTTGGCAGACAAATAAGATGCCTAATGAGTGGAGGAAGAGTACTTTGGTGCCTCTATATAAGAATAAGGGTGATATACAAGATTGCACAAACTATCGTGGTATAAAACTCATGAGTCATACTATGAAACTTTGGGAGAGGGTGATTGAGTCTAGGTTGAGGAAGATTGTCATGATATCGGAGAATCAATTTGGTTTTATGCCTGGAAGATAAACTATGGAAGCTATACATCTTCTTAGACAACTTATTGAGAGAAATAGAGAGAAGAACAAAGATTTGCATATGGTTTTTATTGATTTGGAAAAGGCTTACGATAGAGTACCTAGGGACGTTCTCTGGTGGACAATGATGAAGAAAGGTGTTTCTCTCAAGTACATTAGTATAATTAAAGATATGTATGAAGGAGTAGTAACCAATGTCCGCACTTGTGGAGGGGTGACAACCAATTTTCCTATAACGGTTGGGTTACATCAAGGATCTGCTTTAAGCCCTTTCCTATTTGCTATAGTGATGGATGAGCTTACGAGATCAATTCAAGAAAATGTGTCGTGGTGTATGTTGTTTGCTGATGATATTGTTTTGATTGATGAGTCTAGAGCTGGGGTTAATGCTAAGTTAGAATTATGGAGACAGACATTGGAAGCAAGAGTTTTTAAGTTGAGTAAGAGTAAGACAGAATACATGGAATGTCGATTTAGTAAGCAACGAAGTAGTGATGGGTGTGTAGTGAAGCTTGGTGAGCACGAAATACCGGTGGATGATTCTTTCAAATATTTGGGATCTATCATTCAAAAGTATGGAGAAATTGATGGAGATGTAAATCATAGGATAAAGGTTGGGTGGATGAAATGGAAGAGTGTAACTGGAGTGTTGTGCGATCGTAGAATGCCATTGCGGTTGAAGGGAAGGTTTTATAGGATGACTATTAGGCCCGCTTTACTATATAGTACGGAATGTTGGGCTGCCAAGAGACATCATATTCAAAAAATGAGTGTAGCTGAGATGCGTATGTTGAGATGGATGTGTGGAAATACAATAAAAGATAAGATTCGGAATGAGGAGATACGTAAGAAGGTAGGCGTTGCACCCATTGAAAATAAGATGAGAGAGAATCATTTACGGTGGTTTAGACATATTCGACGAAGGCCTAATGATGCTCCAATTAGAAGGATGGAGAAATGGGAAAATATATTAGTTAAAAGAGGTCGGGGTAGGCCTAGGAAGACATGGATGGAGGTGATAAGAAAGGATATGAATGATTTGAACCTCACCGAGGACATGGCATTGGATAGAAATGAATGGAGGAGAAGGATTCATGTGGAAGACCCATAATGATTTTCTTTGTTGGTTCATATCGCCGACCCCAATTGTTTTGGGATGAAGGCGTAGTAGTAGTAGTTGTTGTTGTTGTTCTTCTCAAAAGCTTTTCCCTTTTGGAAGTAATGTTGAATGTATTCTGAGGTAAAGATTTGTGCAATAAAGATTTTGAAATCAACAAGTAATTGATTGACAAATTTACAAAATGTTCTTGAAATCCTTGGTGAAAGAGAGCATTTGCGGTCCGGCTCAACACATCCGTGACGGAAATTATCTTCTCCTTTCCTCAAAGGAGAAGACGCAAGCTTAGTCCTTACCTGAATGGGAAATGGAAATTACTCCTCTTTTCCCTGAAGAGGAGGTGTTTGCAAAACGAACTTTCGAAGAGAAATTGAGCTTTCATCAAAGCTCCCTAATATTAGGCTTCTCTTATGGAAAGGGGGCCGATAGTATTGAGGTCGAAAAATTGGGTCATGAAGGAACGAGTCCATCACACTCTCCCTAAAAAGAGGGTCCTCCATGACGAAAATGGCCTAGTATGAAATTTGGGGGGGCCACAAGGAAAGTGAGTCTCTCCCTAAAAAAAGGTTCCTTGTGTGAAATTGGAAATTGTTTTGCAAACGGTTCACGAAGACATGAGTCCCTTCAAACTCTCCCTAAAAAGGGGCTAGGTGAATAAATTGGATAGCATGCAAAAAGAACGAGCTCCCTCGAACTCTCCCTAAAAAGGGCCTCTCGCAAGAGAAGAATGATTGAAATTTGGATATTGGGCCAATATGCAGAATGAATACGACCATGATTGGCAAAGGTGACCCGCAGGTCGAAAATGATTGAGGTAGAATTGGTAACCCAAAGGTTTGAAATTGGATGACCTAACAGTCGAAATTGAGAATTGGTTGACCCAAAGGTCGAAGTTGTGTGATCCGGAGGTCAAAATTGAGAATTAAGTGACCCGAAGGTCAAAATTGGAAATTGAATGACTTGAGGTCAAAATTGGAAATTGGATGACCTGACGGTCGAATTTGAGAATTTCATAATTGGAATTGAGAGTTGGAAATTGGGTGACCCAAAGGTCAAAATTGAAGCATTGAATGACCCGAGGGTCGAAATTAAAGAATTGAATGATTCGAAGATTTAAATTGAAAATTGCTGGACAAAAGGTCAAATTTGAGAAATTGATTGACCCTGAAGATCGAAGTGACTTGGATCAACGAAGGAGAATAAAGAGCTCGAGTTAGAGTTGGAATAAAGTAAAGAGATCACGAGTCAGAACCTGAATCAACAATAGAGAATGAAGAGCTCAAGTCAGAGCTCGAACAAAGTAAAGAGATCTCGAGTCGGAACTTGGATCAACAAAAGAGAATAGAGAGCTCAAGTCAGAGCTCGAATATAGTAAAGAGATCACGAGTCAGAACCTGGATCAACAAAGGAGAATAAAGAGCATAAGTCAGAGCTTGAATATAGTAAAGAGATCACGAGTCGGAACCTGGATCAACAAAGGAGAGATAATTTGAGAAAAGATCTGAGTCAGAACTAGCATCTTTCAAAGGAAAAATAATTAGAAGGAAAACCTGAGTCGGAACTCGGATCTTCAAAGGAAAAATAATTTGAAGGACAACGCGAGTCGGAACTCGGATCTTCAAAGGAAAAATAATTTAAAGGAAAACCCGAGTCGGAACTCGGATCTTTAAAGAAAAAATAATTTAATGGAAAACCAATTTGAAAGTTGAAAATGTACCAGTTCGAGCGTTGGATTTTGAAAATATACCAGTTTGAACCCTTGATTTTTGTTCAATGCTAATGATTGTCTTTCAATTTTGAATAACAATTAGGCATTGTGATGGGACTTCTTGCTGAAATTTCAATAATAACCAAATTGATATTAATGCAGTTGAATGCAAATGAATGCAAATTTATGCACATGGGTGCACAAGTGTGTTGTGATCATCGCAAAATTTTTCCTCTCGTGATATTCTCTCTCTTCCTTCTATTTTCCTTTCCGACTTCTATTTCCTCCTTTTTGAAGGGAGAAAATAAAAGACAGAAAGAAAGAGAGAAGAAAAAAGAAGAGAAAATAAGAGAGAAGAGGAATTCTTTTGCGGGGTCTCACTTGACCTTAATTTTGAAAATATTTGAGAAAATAACTCGCCTCTGTTTTTTAAAATATTTGTGGAAAAATTGGGAGACGGGATTCGCTCGTCAGTACGAGGTTCGACCATTCCTGGCACCTTTACCAGGGGTAATCGAACCAAGGGTCGAATTTATGCCTTTTTGCTTTGCTAAAATATTATCTAAGAATTTATCTTAAGTCTAAAATACACAAAGAATCATGCTTGTGCAAATGCAAGAATGTATGCTCTTTCAAAAATAATTTCGGAAATCCCCAAGTATTTTTTAGATGAATCTGATAATAGAGTGAAGAAATGGTTTCTAATTTAGAACTTAAGATTTAAAGTTCTAAGTTTTTGGACATAATCAGAGTTTGGGAAGAATGAATCTGGATATTGAAAAAGAGATGATTTCTGAATTTTAAGATAAAAGGAAAAGCAAGGAAATTTCAAAGTCATAAATGGACTTTGAAATAGAAATGAAATGGAATTGAATTCTAACTTTGAAATTTGAAATCAGAATGAAATGTGGGAAATCTAAATAGAATTGAAAAATAGAATTGATTTAAAAGTTGGAATTTAAGATGAAATTTGAATCCAAAGTCTGGGTTCTAAATAGAGTTCAAAATTGAATTTTGGATTTAGAACCCAAAATGAAGAATTGGATCTGAAATCTAGGATCCAAGATGGAATTGGATATTATATCCTAAGTGGAATTGGATCTGAAGTCTGAGATCCAAGGTGGAATTGGATCCGAAATTTGGAATGGAATTCAAATCTGAAATCTGAGATCAAAAATGGAATTGGGATCTCGATCCTAGAATGGATGTGGATTTGAAGTCTGAGATCCAAAGTAGAATTGGTTTCTGGATCATAAAATGGATTTGGATCTGAAGTCTGAGATCCAAAGTAGAATTGGGTTCTGGATCCTAGAATAGATTTGGATCTGAAGCCTGAGATCCAAAGTAGAATTGGGTTCTGGATCCTAGAATAGATTTGGATCTGAAGTCTGAGATCCAAAGTATAATTGGATTCTGAAAGCCCAAATGGGGCTTTTGAAGATGAATCTGGGTCTTGTAAACTCTGATTGAATTAAAATTTAAGAAGAACCAAGTTTTTGAGATTCACAATCAATCTCAAACTGTTATTGAGGATAAGAAGATAAACTTGATTCCGATTTTGAGGATGAATCAGAAACTTCAAAGTTAAATTGAATTTTGGAATTTTGAATTTCGAATTGAATTGGAATTTTGAATATAAAATGATTTTGAAATTCCAAAGTCAAATTGGACTTTGAAATTGAGATGGAATTGGAATTTGAAATAGAAACTTGAAGAAAGATATTCAAAATCACTTGGGTTTTTGAAAAAGAATTTTGAAAATATGATACAATTCTATCCTAAATGATGAATAAGTTTGAATAATTTTGAAATAGGACTTTGAAGAGCTATTCCATTCTTTAAATGAATTAAGAATGAGGTTGAAGATATAATATATCCCTCACTATGGTGATTGAATATATTATATAATAACCACATTTAAATTCAAGTGAAGAATAAAATACATTTTTGGTGCTTTTATAGAATTTAAAATAAAATTAACTCTCAATATACCCTGACTATGGCCATTGGTATATATATTGAAATTAATTTTAAATTAAATTCTGATAAAAGAGAAAAATATTTAGAGAAAATATGATAATTTTGGAAAAGGATCCAGTGTGGGTCCAGTGTTTATTTTATAAAAGATAAAAACACTAAGTCTTGTTTACATCCTGACTATGGCCATTGATGTAATTCATCGACTTAGGATTAATTACCTCTTACGAAATGGTGCACGTGCCATTCGTGTTGCCATTTGTGAGAATTTTGAAAAATAAAGGAAGAAAATGCATGAAAACAAGTAATTCATGAGGTTTACAATGCTCATTCATTCTATCTAAAACAGGGAATGTAAATTCTCATTAAGATCTAACTATTACAACACATAAAATTGAATTTTCAACTCCCAATAATGATGTCTTCCACATGGTCCATGCAAAACATGGTTAATAGACAACCAAAAATACAATAAAAGGCATGTGAAGGATGTTATATAAAAACTCCTAACAGGTGTATAAAATATATGTATGGGAGAGTATATATGATATCCTTAGTCAACCAAGAAATGATTGTTAAGATATATGTGGAAAGCCTTAACATGAGTTAGGATATGCTCTATGCTCATTAAAATATTGACAAGATGAGAGTTTCAAAAAAAAATATACCTGAGCATTCATATGAGAAAGGGAAACATGTAATGCTTTTAGATAAAATATGAATCGGTTATACATTTGTCTAAGGTGTAGTTCCTTATGCAAGGGAAAGAGGCTCATATGAGCATGATGCATCTTTATTCAAAATAGGCATATTGTTTTGAAAATATCTTAACAAATGTATGATCACACAGTGACATGTTAATATCTCAACAAAGGAACAACTTTGAATACCCATATGGTAATGTTATGAAAGATGACAGGAGGCACTGTGACATATCAATATGTAGATCTCTGTGCTAATGATGTGAGGTGATTAAATCAGCATACAGTAAGTAAAATTGGGAGTCTAATGGATGGAATGATGCTTAGGTAGTAAGGAAAATGTGTTGTTGTAGGGGCCAGCACAAGGTAGATGTATGTTGTATTGAATTACAAGTTATGTGAGTGTGGGGGAATTAAAGCAGTAACAGGAAACAAATGTATGTAACTAACATGAGTTAAATTAACATGAGCAGAAAAAAAAGAATAAGTTAATAGTCCAATGGATATTTCAAATTTCAAAAGCCCAGATATATATGTAACTAGCTAATTCATAAAGCATTTTTTTTTGGTACAAGGTAACAACAGTACATCCTACTGCTAAAATTGAATGTATTGCTAAAATACAAATGTGTAATACTTTCTTCATAGGTAAAGCAACCCACTCTCAAATTTTTTTTTTATTTCTTTGTTTGAATGAGAACAAAATGGCAACTTTGCTGTTGGAAATCACATAGTGAATTTGCCTCCAGGAACACCTATGACGCTTGCGATAGGGAAGGGGGGCGGATGGCAGGAAAAGGTAGTGAGGTTGGCAAATGGTTCGGGAACACAAGAGTTTGACAGATGCTGGACATGAGTGGTGGAGCCACACACAACTGCATCGGTTGTGCTACAGTTACATGTCGCTTTGGTAGAAGAGGCTGATGAGTACTTAAGAGGGGATGCACCAATCCTTGTGGAAGAGATGAAAACTTCATGAACTGAATCTTGGTGAAAAGGTTTTGGTACCAAGATTAGGTTTGAATTCCTTGGAATTTGATTGCAGAGTGAATTCTTTGAAACCACAAAACAAGTTGTTGATGGAGCTGAACCTGAATAGGAAGTCGAAGCAAAATCCACAGACAAAGGGGGAAGAAGTAGAAAGATTTGAAGGGAGAACATCAGATGAAGCAAATATTGGCATTGGTCCGTTGTTTAACATTTCCAATTTCTGGTAAGGCTGAACCGAGGCTTCCATCTGTGATCCTTGATGGCACCATGCAATGCAACTTTTTAAACTTTACACCAGCAGACTTCATATGGGGATGGGAAACACCCATTTATCTTGCGTATTGCTCCATGGCTCGCAACAATAAAGACACCCAGGACCTGGAGACAGTAAATCCTGTTAATATTTTGAGAATTAGTTTTGCTTAGGCAACTAATCCCTTCATTTCACTGCAGTTAACTCAGCTGCTCCAGAAACATCTGCATCAATTTTGGATGCTCTTCCAGGAGTTAGCAGAATTTCTTTTGACTTCTTAATGAGGAGTGAATCGCTTCAAGGGAAAAGAATTGAGACTAAAACGAAGATCTAGATTCTTGTTGAATCTGTGGTATGTTGTCAATTTCAGTGGGCAGATATTGCTCCTGGCTGTGTTCAAACGATTGTTGAAGCTCCTACAGGGGGAATGGAGGGGGTTTTGAGAGCTATCTCTCATTAACTAGAACGTTCATGGAGATTTCACGACGACCATCTTTAAACCAGAGTTACAACATGAATGTGACAGATCAAGTGTGATTGAATTTGAGCACCAACAAGTAAGTTGTTCATCTACTATTATGACTAATGAAATATATACAATGTGGGCATATCAAACTCTTAGAGGTTTTGGCTAATATACAGACGATGTACATCAAATGAAATTTGACAAGTGTTGTGAAGATGATACGCAGGATTTTCTACTGAATATGGGAGGAAATAAAAACCATATACGATGCTAAATTACTTGACAGTAATGCTAACGGTTCTATGGCTACAAGCCATAATACTCAAGAGTGCAAACGTTGATCAAAACCCAAGGAAAAGGCAAAACGATATATATGAATGGATGAGCAATCAGAATATGTGTTGAAATTCTGCTGGGCCATGAATTAACAGAGCCATAGCGAGTCTAGATATGGTTTTAACTGCTTAACATCCATTAGGAGGTGAATCGATCAAATCATATCGAACCCATCTCTGCTGGATTATACACAGTAGATCTCATTCTGCTGCTTCAGTCTTGTGAGAACAAATTAGATTAAACAATCTTTAAAACAGAGTGTTATTGATGCAAGAAAATAGGATCAGAGAAATCATCAATCAGATGAGATAACTATTGGAAACATAAATAAGCAAATCAGCAAGAATAAACAATGAATCATATAAAGAAAAGAGGTAATAGTCGAAGCAAAGGAGAACCAACGCTTTGTTGCATAATGCAGGTGGATACTGCTACAAGCAGATCACCGCTGCACTAAGGGAGCAAAGACCTAAAGTCGATGCCATAAAAAAAGAATTTAAGAAAGAGGAAAATGCTTGAAATGTAGGGAAATAAAGGGGTATAATGTATAAGGCGATGGTTACAAAGGACTCATGCTATCTGTGAGCAACGAGTGTGTGATTCCAGATGGTGACAAAGGCAAAGTGATAATCAAAATGCCAAACACATGAATGACATTCAATGAAATGGTAAAACGGTGTTGACGCCCAATGGAGGACATCTGATGGGTCGGTATGGGATGATACATAGAATGGGAAACGTATGAATATACAAGCATACACCCAATGACGAGCAAAAGATATCGTGAACGATGTGGATGTGAATTGGAAATCACAATAGATACAGGAAATCAAGAACAAAAGGGGATCAAAATGCAAGCATTATTATCAAACTGAAATAAAAAATTAGATGCAAAACAGAAATAAATAATAATAAAAAAAAGCAATAAAACAGGATACAAATTCGTGTTGCAATACACAGGGTGATAATAAAAAAAATGAGATTTAAAAGAAAAAAATGTCGGAACACAAGCGTTCCTGATGATGTTGCATCTAGGTAAATCGATTTGCTATAAGCAAATCGATGCTTACCAAAGATGCTTTTAAGGAAGTAGGGACAAGAAGATTCAGAGAAAAACAGAAAGAAAAGAAAAGAGAAAAGAGAAAAAAAAAAAAAAAAAAACCAGAAGGTAGAGGTACTCACCGTAAGTCTGAGGAAATGAGGGGGGATCAAGATGCTCCGAAGGAGATAGGATTGTGTGTTGCAACGGATGATCGGATCTCTATAAAAAAAATCTGAACAAAAGAGAGATGATACTCCTTCAGTGGAGTTGGAAGAGATCCTTTCGCTTGCGGGAACGTAGCTTACGCGACTGAAGATTCAAGGATTGACTGAACTCCAGAGGGTTTTGCTACAATCTCTGTTTCCTTCCGTTGATTATGCCGAAAATGGAAGAAGATAGTGTAAAGGGAAAAGGGAAAGGGGAAGGTTGGTTCACAATTTTTCAGAGAAGCGATGCAGTTGCTGGATGGATTTCAGAAGCTCAGAGACCTCTTCTTAAAGGGGAAGTAGAGGGTTCGAGAGGAAGTCCGTTGCAGATGGAAGGTGAAGAACAATGATGGCTGTTGAATATCGACGGTGGTGAGGGCCCTCTTGTAATAGAGGCTTCTAGAGGCAAAATAAGCGGGAGAAGGGCGAGGCTGTGACCTTTTGCGATTTTCTCTTTTTCAAAAGGGAGGTCCATTTAAAAAAAAATTTGTAAAATAGTTCAAAATTGAGGTTTTCAGCAAAAAGCTTTTTAAAACCTTAAGAATCATTTGTTTTTCTTGTAGTTTTTCCAATTTTTTTGCTTTTTTATGTTATTTTTCCATTTTTTTGCATTTTTAGAATAAAAGTCTAAGACTTTACGAGAAAACAAAGATTAGACACTATTTTTTTTGTATTTTTGTAAAATATTTACACAAGGGGAGTTTTTTTTAGAACTCAAGGCTATTTTGGAGAAATTTTTTCAGAAAATGAGTTTACATCTGGATTTTTAGAAAATATTCAAGGTTTAAAACCTCAAATTCAGAAATACAAGGTTGTGGATCCAACAGGATACCAGATGGACAATCTAAGCTTTTCGAACTTTATTTTTTATATTTTAAAATTTTTTAATTTGAAACTTTGGACAACGAGGCTCAGATTTAGGTTTTTGACACCGGATTCGGATCCGGAATTGAATCAATGTGGATTTTTATCCAGAAAATCTGAAGAATAACTGAATTTTAGTTTCGATTTTCTCAGAAAATGGGGCCAGGGGAAAAAAGGACATTTTTACAAAACTTTAAAAAATTTTGGGTGTTCACAGATGCCCCTCTTTGCTACTGGGCCGGTTGAAAGTCGAGCTTAGTGGCAAAGATAACACTCCAAATTTTGAAAATTCCCTAGTCAGAAGATATGAACTGGGTGTGGAAGAATTATCTTGAAAATATGATTTCTCAGGATTAAAACCTTATCCTGAATGGTTTTGGGGGGACGAAATCCTCGAAGATGATATGATTGATTAGAATAATGAGGAAATCGTGATGGGACTTTGGATGAAAATCCCGAAATGGTGGAAATTAGAATTTTGATCAGGTCTCATGGGTGAGACGAGATACTCTTTTTGGAATGATTTAGGTTTAGCCCTTAACCTAGATGGGATGAAGATATATCAAGATGTGTTTGAATAAGAAAAGGAATACATGAGAACCGTGATGGGACATTTTTAAAAATGCCGCGTGAGATGCAGCTCACGTACAATCCTTTCTTGGTAAATATATGAAGCATGGATTCCTCAATGGGAAGAGCCGTGATGGGACTGAAAAGAAACATCTCGTCAAAACGAGGAATCTTGTTAGAATGAGACTTAGGTTTAACTCAAACCTGCAAGGAAGATACCCCACGAAGCGAGGTTCCGGGTTAACCCTTAATCTGAATAGAAAATCTACCATACGGATTTCTCAAATGGAGAAACCATGATGGGACCTTCAGAGTTTGGACGAACAAATCCGAAAGGGGTTTTACGAGAGGAGGAAAATATAGGGTTCCCTAAAGCTTTGAAAAGGGGAAGAAATTGGGCGTCTCATTGCTGAGACTAAAATAGCTTTTGAAGTAAATGACCTCTCGCAGATGGTTCAGGTTTGATCCTTATCCTGAGTGGGAGAAATCTACCATACGGATTTCTCGAATGGAGAAACCATAATGGGACCTTCGGAATTTGGACGAACAAATCCGGAAGGGGTTTTTGCGAAATGAGAAATATAGGGTTCCCTAAAGCTTTGAAAAGGGGAAGAAATGGGGCGTCTCATTGCCGAGACTGAAATAACTTTTGAAATCAAATGACCTTTCGCAGAAAATTCAGGTTTTTGACCCTTAACCTGAGTGGGAACACCATACAGAATCCTTGACTGAAGAAACTGCGATGGGACAGGAAGAGATACTTCAACTGAATGAGGCAACCCTTTTAGAAGATATAAACAACGCTTGGTTGCATCAAAATGGGTATTGAATGTTTATTTCATTCTTGGAATAGCTAGAAAATTTTGCCAATAAGATAAGATTATAGTTGACTCAAAAAGGCTTGAAAATGTGCGCGTATGTGCAAAAGATATTCCCTCTTTTACCTATAGTATTTCCTCTATCGAGGTTAACTCCATAGTTCTAAGAGTCAAATTCAAAATTTTAGCGCTGATGATTTTCTTCAAGGAAGTTACCCATTTCCCTGATATGAGAAGAGAAGAAACATTCTTAATTTCATAAAAGCAAGTAGTGAAAAGATATTGATAAAAGAATTTCGCATGAGAAAAGATAACTTCTGGCAATTTCGACAGTTTGATATTTGAGTGTCTTCCCACGATGATCCTTTTGCACTCTTTTTGAGTCACTGAGCTTTCTCGGGTTTTTACATCATCCTTCATTTGGATGTTCCTAACTTTTCTCTCTTTTTCGGGGAAGGGTACGTCACAAACTTCTTCATCTTGGAGATGTTTCGATCCTTCTTTTATCTCAGGGATTCTATTGATGATATTGACTCAAAAGGTCTTTAGATGATAGCAGAAATCAAATATCTTTTAGGGTTTGTCGGTAGGTTCATCACACTCGCCTTCATCTTGATGGTGATCTGAACTTTCCCTGGAAGGATCCTTCACAAACTCCTTCATCTCGGAGATGATCCAAATCTTCTTTGGCCCCGGGGGTCTAACTCGTGTATTCGTCTTCATCTTGACGACAGTTGAGAGATCCCTTTTGCAGATATTTGATTGCAACTTTAAATGGATGAGAAGATGTGGGTTGAGTGGATTCTTTTTATCGCTCAGGATATTTCCACTACCTGATTGCCCGATAGTCATTTTAAGACATGCGCCATAGCCATGATCAATATCAAATCACTTCTGGCTTTTCAACATCATTGAAGATTTCTTTCACTGATCATATCGAGGACATTTCTTATATCCTCTTGGTTGATCAACAGGAAAAGATTTGAATTTTACCTCTTTTTCGCCAAAAGTTTCACTTTTTGAAAAGAATACTAGAGGTAATCTGAGGAATTTCTTTTGTGAAATCAGATTTTTAGAATCAACAAGTGTTTTTAGCAAATTGGCATAATGTTCCAGAATTCTTTTGTGAAATAATCACTTAATATGAATTTTGATGAGACCTTTAGCTGTATTTTAAAGGAATGTTAGAGAAATCAGACCATGGAAAACTTTGATTGATGAGATATTAGATTTTGGAAATCCCGACCAGTTATGAGAAACTGGATTTTAAATCCCAACCAGTGAAAACACTGGATTTTGAAAATCCCGACCAGTTACGAAAACTGGATTTCAAATCCCGACCAGTTATGAAAACTGGATTTCAAATCTCGAGCAGTTATGAAAACTGGATTCAAATCCCGACCAGTGAAAAATACTGGATTTCAAATCCCGACCAATGAAAAAATACTGGATTTCAAATCCCGACCAGTTATGAAAACTGGATTTCAAATCCTGACCAGTGAAAAATACTGGATTTCAAATCCCGACCAGTTATGAAAACTTGATTTCAAATCCCGACCAGTGAAAAATACTGGATTTCAAATCCCGACCAGTGAAAAAAATACTGGATTTCAAATCCCGATCAGTTATGAAAACTGGATTTCAAATCCCGACCAGTGAAAAATACTGGATTTCAAATCCCGACTAGTTATGAAAACTGGATTTCAAATCCCGACCAATTATGACAACTGGATTTCAAATCCCGACCATCGATAAATACTGGATTTCAAATTCCGACTAGTGAAAACACTGGATTTCAAATCCCGACAAGTGAAAAATACTGGATTTTAAATCCCGACCAGTTATGAAAACTGGATTTCAAAAAGGTTTTATCTGAAGGCTTGAGAGTGATGGAATTTTGGAAGATTATAACCTGAGGGTTGAGAAAACGATGAGATTTTGAAGATATTGCAACTAAAGGTTGGGAAACTGATAGAATTTGAGAGATTGAAGATCTTGAAGGTTTGGAAATGATAGAATTTGAGGAGTTGCACCCTAAGGGTTTGATCTTTTGGAATACACGACCAGCGGGAGCTAGATCTTTTGGAAATACATGACCAACGAGTGTTGGATCTTTTAGAAATACATGACCAGCGAGACCCTGGATCCTTTGGAAATACATGACCAACGAGATGTTGGATCCTTTGGAAATACATGACCAACTGGTGTTGGATCTTTTTGGAAATACATGACCAACGAGTGTTGGATCTTTTGGAAATACATGACCAGCGAGATGCTAGATCCTTTGGAAATACATGACTAACAGGATGCTGGATCCTTTGGAAATACATGACCAACTGGTGTTGGATCTTTTTGGAAATACATGACCAGCGAGATGCTGGATCCGTTGGAAATACATGACCAATGGGATGCTGGATCCTTTGGAAATACATGACCAACTGGTGTTGGATCTTTTTGGAAATACATGACCAGCGAGATGCTGGATCTTTTTGGGAAAATACATGACCAGCGAGATGTCGGATCCTTTAGAAATACATGACCAACTGGTGTTGGATCTTTTTGGAAATACATGACCAACGAGTGTTGGATCTTTTGGAAATACATGACTAGCGAGATGCTAGATCCTTTGGAAATACATGACCAACGGGATGCTGGATCCTTTGGAAATACATGACCAACTGGTGTTGGATCTTTTTGGAAATACATGACCAGCGAGATGCTGGATCTTTTTGGGAAAATACACGACCAGCGAGATGCCAGATCTTTTGAAAATATCAAATCTTGGGAAGTTCGAGTCAGAACTTGAATTTTGCAAAAAGAAGGTATTTGATCAGAAGATTGAATGTAGAAAGTTATTGGTGCGAGGATCGGATCCTCCAAATGAGCTCAATATATGATTGAAGATTTTGAGAAATACCCTAGTGCGAGGATTGGGTTGTAAAGATGAGCTAAACAAAGTGAAACTTTTTGAAAATACAGATTCTTTGGTAAAAAATTAATGGACCATCATAGTTTATTTGCATGTGGTCGACTTTCAGGATTTTGTCCCCTTGTCCTGAACGGGGGAAATAACAAAGAGAATACCTCATTGACAGGAGGCATCAGGTTTATCCCTTAACCTGAAAGGGTATTTTTAAAGATAAAAGTAGATGGAATTTTAATTAAGGTTGAAAAATTTGTTAAAACTAGACAGAAATGAGCAATAGCTTGATGAAAATTCGGTCAAACAAAAAGTGAATCAAATGAAATGAAAATAAAGATTACAAGATCAATTGAGAATTAATAAAATTTAAGGAAAAGAGCTTTTGTCTAATCCTGCATGCATATGATGAAAGAAGATGATTATAGATCAAAAATAAAAATGCCCCAGTATGATGGAGAAGAATGTAAGAATTGATAGAAGACCATTATTTTATTGAAATGACTCTTTGAAGAGTACAAAGGCTTTGGAATGAACATTTCAGGTATAAAACTTCTTCAAATGCAGAGCATTGATGGGATCTGGCATTTCCATCCCATCTGCGTTGATCAGACGATAAGAGTTGCAAGGTAATGCTTCCTTAACCACACAAGGGCCTTCCCAATTGGGTGACCACTTGCCCCGTGGTCGATGATTGAGATGGGCTGTTGATCTGATCACCAAATCGTTGACCCGAAATTTTTTCTCAATGACGGACTTGGCATAGTGTCGAGCTATCCTCTGTCGATAAGCTTGAGCATGCTCTACTGCCTTGAGTCTCTTTTCATCCAGTAAATCTAGCTGCACCAATCTCTGCTGCTGATACTGATCAAGTGGAAATTCTATAAGGGAAGCAAATTTGAGAGCGGGCTTTTGGACAAGGAGAGGCAATACCACTTCAGTTCCGTAAACAAGTTCTGAAGGAGTGGCATTAGTCGGAGTCCGAAAGGTGGTTCGGTACGCCCAAAGTGCATCATGAATTTTATCATGCCAGTCTCGACCTGTTTTCATAGTCCTTTCCAAAATACGGATTAAGATTTTATTGGTAGCCTCTGCTTGGCCGTTCCCTTGAGGATAATAAGGAGCTGAGAAATGATGGGAAATTCTGAATTTAGAACAAAATGTTTTCATCCTCTCATTTTTAAAACGAGTTCCATTGTCTGAAACAATGTCATGCGGAATGCCGAAGCGGCAAAGAATGTTCTTGTGAATGAAAGAAACCACATGGTGGCCTTCTACTGTGCGTAGAGTAACAACTTCAACCCATTTTGTGAAATACTCTGTCGCAGCCAGAAAGTATTTGTGGCCGTTGGAAGCAGGAGTAATCGGGCCTACGATATCGAAAGCCCACATAGAAAATGGCCAAGGAGAAACAACTGATTGTAGATATGTGGCCGGAGCATGAATGGAAGGTGCGTGTATTTGACACTTGACACATTTCTTCACAAACCTATGACAGTCCTGCTGCATGGTATTCCAATAGTACCCTGCTCAAACGATCTGTTTGACGAGAGTCTGATAGCCAACATGGCCACCACAAATCCCTTTATGTGCCTCTTGGATAACTTCCATAGCCTCTTCTTTGTCTAAACATCTGGCATATTCAGAACTGAACCCACGGCGGTAGAGGACATTGGCAAGAATGAAATAACGGGTAGACATGCGCTGAATTGCACGTTGCTCCCTTTTTGGCATTTCTGGTGGAAATTCACCAGTCTCAATGTAATTTTTGATATTTTGATACCAAGGTTTCTCCTTCTGATTAACCTGGTTTACTTGCATAATTGAATCGAAAGCGGGTTGCTCAAGTCTGCCAACTTCAAAAGAACGACAAGATTCACTACCTTTGAATGATAAAATGGAGCCTAAGCTGGCTAAGCCATCGGCTATCTGATTATGCTCTCTTCTGATGTGATTGAGTTGGAATTCTTCGAAGCTGTCCACAAGAGCTAGGACGATCTTCTGATATGGAATCAATTTGGAATCTTTCACTTGTCATTCAGTGTTAACTTGATTGACAACAAGTAGTGAATCGCCAAAAGCATGCACTCTCTTGACATTGAAATTTTGCAAAATTTTGAGGCCTTGTATTAGAGCTTCATACTCGGCCATGTTGTGAGTGCATTGGAAACCAAGCTTAAGGGAATAAGGGATCATTTCTTTCTCTGGAGTGATCAGTAAGACTCCAATCCCTATGCCAGACATATTTTTAGAGCCATCGAAGAACAAATTCCAAACTGGGGGTTGTTGGATATTGCAGATGTGCTCATCAGGAAAATCGTCCTCTGCTTTAATTTCTTCCGTCAAAGGGAAATCTGCCAACTGATCTGTGATCGCTTGGCCTTTAATTGACTTTTGAGAAACATACTCTAAGTCATATTGCATTAGAAGGACTTGCCACTTTGCAATCCGTCCAGTGAGAAATGGTTGTTCCAAAATATATCTGAGAGGATTAAGCTTCGATAGGAACTTGATTTCAGAAGCCAACAAGTAATGTCTCAATTTCTGGCACATCCAGACCAGAGCTAGACAAGTTTTCTCCATCTGAGAATACTTTTTTTCATAATCAATGAAGGTTTTGCTCACATAGTATATGGCATGCTCAATCAGGCTGCCCTCTTCATACTGTGCAAGGAATCCACCACAGGCATTCTGATTGACAGAAATGTATAGTAGGAGAGGTTTACCCAACTTAGGCGGCTTCAAAACTGGTGGATTAAGAAGATACTGCTTGATGCGCTCAAACGAGAGCTGACATTCTGATCCCCATTCAAGTTTAACTCCTTTTCTTAGCAAATGATTGAAAGGTTCACATCTCATGGCCAAATTGGAGATGAACCTGCGAATAGACTGAATACGCCCTTGAAGGCTTCGCAGTTCCCTGAGATTAGTTGGAGGTGACATATAAATAATGGCTTTTGCCTTGGCCGGATCCACCTCGATTCCTTTCTTGCTGATAATGAAGCCGAGCAGTTTGTCGGACTCCACTCCAAAAACACATTTCTGAGGATTAAGTCTCAACTTGTAGAGAATGAGCCTTTCAAAAACTTGATTGAGAGCATCAAGGTGATCCTCTCCTTCTTTAGACTTAACCAAAATTTCATCCACATATGCATCCATATTCTTGTGCATTTGATCATAGAAAACAACGACCATTGCCCTCTGATAAGTTGCCCCTGCATTGTTTAGCTCAAATGGCATAACAGTGTAACAAAAGGTTCCCCATGGGGTAGTAAATGAAGTCTTGGACTGATCACGAACAACCAACTTAATCTGATTATAACCTGAATATCCATCCATAAAAGAAAACATGGCATGGCCCGCTGTGCTATCAATCAAAAGATCAATATTGGGAATTGGATAATCATCCTTCGGGGTAGTCTTATTGAGATCCCTGAAATCAATGCAAATTCGAACTTTTCTGTTCTTTTTAGGAATTGCCACAATATTTGCCAACCAATTTGGATAATCAATGGCTCGGATGAAGCCTGCTTTCAATAAATCTTCAAGTCCTTCCTTGACTTGTTGCTCAATTTGAGGGTCTAATTTCCTCAATTTCTGTTTGATTGGTCTGGCCTTTGGTTTCAACTTGAGTCGATGCTCAACCAGCTTGGGATCTAATCCTGGCATATCTTCATAAGTCCAGGCAAATACTTTCTGATGTTGCTTAAGAAATTGGATGAGTCTTGCTTTTTCAACTTCGCTTAGACCCGACCCGATTTTGAGAATTTTCGGATCATCTTCCGACCCAATGTTGATATCTTCAGTTGGATCTTGAACCAAAGATGATGGTTCATCCTGCTTCTGACTGTGAGCAAATTCTGGCAATTCCTGAATGGTGGAATCAAATTCGGCTGGCTCTTCGGTCTACTCTGCTACCTGACTGACCTCTGCTCTGCCTTTCATCTCAGGAAACCTTGCCAATCTGAGATATTTGGGATTGATAACGAATTTCGTCATTGGTTCAGGAGTTAATGGTCCTGAAAATGCCAAGAAGAGGTTTTTAAGGGAAAGTACAACCCAAAACAAGCCCTTTTGTACAAAGCAAAGAAATAATGGTACGGACAAAATGTAAGATAAAAATGATAAATGCTCAGATGTGAGGAGAAAATTGATCTTTCATTGATTGGAAATGTGATGATATTTACAAGATACTGACAAAAGATGAGACTGTGTTGTCCCTACAAGATTAACAAAAAGATAAGAAAAAGAAAGCAGGAAAACTAAGGTATCATCTTCACTTGTTCCCTCTGACAAATACTGTTTTCTTGGTGGAATCTTGGTCGGTGAACCCCAACCCTGAACTGTCTGCATACTGAATGGGAATGACAGGCTCCACTATGTCGTCTTCATTCTTCCCTATGCCTCGGAACGACTGGTATCCGTGTTTTATCAACAAATCGAACCCCTTTCTGGCTTTGGAAAACTGAGGGAATAAAGGATGATCTTTGAAGGAGGTGTAATTGATGCGTCCTCCTAGTTTGAAGAAACAAGGTCCTTTCCATTGAACTGTGGCTACGACATTCTCTTCTTCCATGACATCTTTTAATTTTAGCATCTCTAGGCTTTCACTGAGATTAATTTCGTCTGCCTCTCGGATGCTGGGAATATCTGCTGTAAATGTCGGACGGAGAATCATAGGCTGCGGCAGCCTTTCTTCAGGATCTTCGCCCAAAATAGTGGTAATCATTCCTCCCTTTGACCACTTTATGCACTGATGGAGAGTTGACAGTACAACATTGGCATTATGGATCCATGTTCGTCCCAACAAAAGATTGTAAGTTGGCGGCACATTGACGACATGCAATAAGACGATGTGCACTGAGTAGTTTATGAAGATTTCCAAAAAGATCTTGCCTTTGGCAGTCTGCCCGTGATTGTCGAAGCCATAAATGGTGATAGGATCAGGCACATATTCCTCTTCTTTTAATCCCAAGGCCTTTGCTGTCAATTCTGGGCAAATATTTAGACTATTGCCTCCATCAACAAGAACATGTGGGACAGTCATGCCTCTGGTCCTTACCACGATATACAGTGCATTGTTGTGAAAAGAATGAGGCTTTGGCAGGTCCTCATCTGAAAAGGTAATAGGCGCATTAGTCATCGCCTGATTCACTATTTGTGCCATATCTTCAGGCGTGGTGCTCGGCTTCACCTTGATCTTTCTCAGTAGATCATTTAGCTTTTCCCGATGCTGGGGAGAATCGTGAGTTAATTCGAAAATAGAAATGTTGGAGAGCGCGGTAATTGGCTTTTGAAGGCTTTTGGACTGCGCTTTTGCTGCCTCAGAGGTTTCCGCTTCCTCTATGGAGGCTTCTTTTTTCAAAAATCTCCTTGGAAAAACTTGGGTTTTTCCGCTTTCAACTAACATGTTTCTTATGTTAAAAAATGAGAGGATATTCCCTCTCTGAAACGCAGGCTGATCTTGATGTAGAACCATCACCTGATGCTGCAAACTTATTTCTTCATTGAAACATGGATGTATGTGACTCTGTGGCAGGAAAGAATGTTCAGAAATGGTTGATGCTGAATGTTTTGGGAATGGGGCGGACATGATGTCCATTTTGCCTTCTTCTTATCCTCGATGAGGATGCTTTTATCAATGCAGTCTTGGATCAGATGTTTCAGGACGAAGCAGTATTCAGTGTCATGGCCCATCGCTCTGTGGAACTTGCAATATTGTTCCTTGAATCTTCCCATGATCACTGACGGATCTGCAACTTTGGGAAGTTTTACCATTCCGTGAGATAGCAACTATTCCAGAATCTTTTCCAAAGGCTGGTCGAGGGGAGTAAATTTTCGATCCCTGCTACAATTTATATGCTTGGGTTTTTCTTGAAGGTCCCCTTTTTGTTGAGGACCGGTCGAGAGAGGCTTGTCATTGTTTTTGAAGAACTTCCCCTTTCTTCCTCTATTCTGCTCAGGCTTCGTGCCACTACCGCTGCTCTGCTTGCTGCTACTGCCCTGGTCATCCCCTGGAACTTCGGCTGAGTAAGTGAAGTGTGCCTTCTTCTTTGGATCCTGTACATTCTTGGCTAGAGCGACACCTTCGTACATTCCATTTTCCACCCCCATCTCAAGCCATTCTGCTCGCTCCGTTAGTTCAATAAATGATTTGGAGGGATATGGTAAAAGGAGGCTTTTCAGAGGCTAGGAGAAATTGTTGAGAATGACTTGGAGGGCATGTTCCTTAGAAATAGGGTTTCTCATCTTGTTACAAAGGCTCCTCCACTTGTGAATAAAATCTCTGGCCTTCTCATTAGGCTCCTGTTTGAGGTTGCACAAATGGTTCAGAGTAGGTAGGGCTTCCGTGTTGAACAGAAAGCGTTCAACAAACATGTTGACAACTTTGTCAAAATCCCTTAACTCGATGGGATTGAGGTGCTCGGCATACCACTTGACGGCTATCCCCTCCAGACTGCGGGGGAAACAGAGAAAGAGGGTATGGTTGTCTTCGCTGAACCGGGCGCATTCTGCAAAGAACATGGCAAGATGGGCCTTAGGATCGTCGGATCCATCAAACTTAATGAATTTCCGGGGGAGGTTCTCCAGACTGATGTCCCCTTCCAAGCCGAGGTAGAAATCCTGTCTGGTGTATGACCTTTTCCCTTTGTCTCAAATTTGCAGGTCTTTGACTATTTTGGTCAGTGCCTGGATTGAATCCTCTGCGAGGGCCCCATACTTGGGCTTGTTCACTGACAACGGCTCTTCCACTGGCCTTTTGGACTGCCGCAAATGTTTCGGGATGTAAATCAGTTGCTCTTCTTTAGAATTCTCTTCCGCTGATTCTGAATTTTCTGAGGTGCTGTCACGCTGGATCTTCTACTTACTGATCTTGACAGGCTTTTTCATGGGCTTCTTCTTAGCTTTGCTCTTAGAAGTTGCCTTCTTGGGACCAGCTTTATCCTGTTCGGCCATCATCTTGGTCATCATTTTTTGAAAGACCCGATACATGGCTGGATCAATGTCGCTCTCATCCCCCGAGTCATGCTTCTTGGATAATCTAGGAGAATTCATCTCCTCTGGTTCGATGTCACTGTGTCGTTGAGCAGCCTGCTTACCAGTCCTTGTCTTAACCATCTTTGGATGCCAAAGTTTTTCTGTAGAATATGGGAATGGTTAGAGTATGGAGAAGCTTTTGAAAACCAAAATTTTTGAGAAAAAAGGAATAAAGGATTTCGGCAGACAATTTCAAGAGATTGTCCTGTTACCCGGGATTGGGTCATCACAAGATTTGTGATGATTGTGTTACCATTTGATGATAACAGAGAAACGTGCCTTGTTACCTAGGCGAGGTCGTCAACCATGATAAAATTTGAAGAAAATGTGGGAGGAATGTCCCATTTACCTGGGACGAGGTCGTCACCAAAATTGTGACTATTTGTACTATAAAACAAAATATAAGAAGCAAAATTTTGGCCAAAAGTAATTTTTATTGATATTTAACATTCAAAGACAAAGAGAGGGTGGGCAGACAGTTTGCCACCACTCTTGATATTCAGATGATACATTTGGCCAAGGAAATACAGACAGAGAAACAAAGGAGTCCCAGGTATATTTAGTGACATGGTATGCTCCAGACCACTGATCCGACTGCAGGTTGAATTCTGGCATGTTGCTTGTCGGGAAACGGGTGTTGGCACGAACCTGTCGCTGCGAAAACTGCCTGAGGACATCGTTTCGGCTAATAATCAACACAAAAGAAAGGGCCAAGCAATTTATAGCGCTTGTCGCGAGCATAAGTGTATTGAGGAACGGTCTCTCTTCTGTCGAAGAAGTCCCAAGCAATCTCCTCCTGATGCAGTTTCTTGATCAAAGCTCGGCACTGAATGGCTGACTTCGGCTGCTTATTGTTGAATCTGAAAGAACTGGCCTTCGAGGGAACGTGTTGCAGGAACCACGACTGCAGGGCGTAAGTGCATCCTTCTACCATAATGGTCTCCCCAAGAGCAAATCGAGCCAAGCCTCTGTAAAGGAAAGCTAAGGCTGCCATAGAAACTGATAGCTGACGGGTCTGCTTACTTCCCCATCTTTGAAAGAGCTGGGTGACTCTGATATCTATGAAATTCTGGCCATCTTGGAAGAAAGCTAATCCTACTGTGCATAGGATCATGGCATGCTGAATTCTGTCTTTCGCTGCTCGAGAAAAAGTGTCAACCTCCTCGTAAGTTTCATACTTGCAATAGAGTCCAAACAGGTCAATGAATTGATTCCCACCAATCTCAGTGAGAGGCTAGGATCTGCTCCTTGTTGCTCTGGCCAAGGCTTCTCGAACATCCACCCCTTTGATGTTGATAAAAAACTACTGCTCGACAGGATCATCTGGCTGGCCAGCTGGTTCGGGCAATCCCATAATATCATTGAACTCATCCATCAGTAGAGTCATCTCTCCCCAAGGAAACCAGAATGTGCAGGTACGTGGATTCCACCGTTCTGCCATAGCTTGAATCAAAGCTCCATTGATGGTTCGCTTGCCTACCGTCGATGCCATCTCCAACCCACAGTCATCCAAGTGGTCTGGGAACATACGTGAGAAGGTGGCAAACCAAGAATAATACCACCGAGGGAAGAAAGGACGAGACTGGATGACCCGTTGATCTGGGGATCCATCCTGAATCTGACAAAAGATATGGTCTCGGGGAAAGACAGCATCAAGAGAATCAGACGCCATTGAAATGATACTGAGGTAAAGAAGAAATGAGGAGAATTAGATAGAATGCAGAACTTATGGATAGACTCTAGAAGAATCAAACCTAGAAATTTTGAAAGATTTAAGGAAATTTTAAAGGAATTTTCCAGGGTTTTTGAAGAAAATTTGATCTAAAAGGAGAAAAGAAATGCAGGTAGAGAAAAATATACACCTGGGGTTTTTGACAATAAGAGTAAGTTTTAAATGATACACCCAGGGTTTTTGAAAAGGGTTTGATACATATATATGAAAGAATAAGAGAATTAACATACAACTAAAGCTGCACAAACATGGATGCACACACAGCACTCCCTAAAGGCTGACTCTAAATGCAATATTTGAAATGGCTTGTAGGACCTTAATCCTCACTCTAGGGTTCAGATCATCTGATTTCAATCAAGATATGCCGATATACCCAAGCCGAAGCTCGAAGTACGTGGCATAGAGATATTCCTCCGGTTCTAAGGTAATGGCTTCCCAACATCCTTGAGCACCTACCGATATACCTCGGACTATGGCCCTTAGGTACATGGTAGGGGGGCACGAACCCAAATAAGTGGTTCAGTTGTGAGGCTCTCTCCCGAACTATGGTTCAGTGAGACAGCCCAGCAACGTGAAGACCGGGACAATATAGGTAGGGGTTTTTCAAAAATATGCTCAACATGCAAGAAATCAGATGGCTCTAATGCAAGTCCTAAAGAGATAGAATTTAAATGAATAGAAGCATACACTTGCATACATTGTTTTGCATTCAATCCCTAGAATTGAAAAGAGTTGTATTTTAGCCCTAAGTCTAATGTGAGCATGGAAGAATCTCCTCAATATGGTCCAACCAAACCATACTTAAATCTTATATGTAATGATGTCAGCTTTAGGACAGAGTCTAGGTTCCTAAGGTTTGCATGGAAATGAAGCTGACATAGAAGAATAAAGACTTAGACAATGTCAAAGCAAAAAAAAGGCATTAAATTCGACCAGACGGAGACGGGTCCCATCACGGTCGCCAAAACTGTGATCATCACAAAATTTTTCCTCTCATGATATTCTCTCTCTTCCTTCTCTTTTCCTTTCCGACCTCTATTTCCTCCTTTTTGAAGGGAGAAAATAAAAGACAGAAAGAAAGAGAAAAGAGAAAAGAGAAAAGAAGAGAGAAGAGGAATTCTTTTGCGGGGTCTCACTTGACCTTAATTTTGAAAATATTTGAGAAAATAACTCTCCTCCGTTTTTTAAAATATTTACAGGAAAACTGGGAGACGGGATTTGCTCGTCGGTATGAGGTTCGACTGTTCCTGGCACCTTTACCAGAGGTAATCGAACCAAGGGTCGAATTTATGCCTTTTTGCTTTGCTAAAATATTATCTAAGAATTTATCCTAAGTCTAAAATGCACAAAGAATCATGCTTGTGCAAATGCAAGAATGTATGCTCTTTCAAAAATGATTTCAGAAATCTCTAAGTAATTTTGAGATGAATCTGATAATAGAGTGAAGAAATGGTTTCTAATTTAGAACTTAAGATTTGAAGTTCTAAATTTTTGGAAATAATCAGAGTTTGGGAAGAATGAATCTGGATATTGAAAAAGAGATGATTTCTGAATTTTGAGATAAAAGGAGAAGCAAGGAAGTTTCAAAGTCATAAATGGACTTTGAAATAAAAATGAAATGGAATTGAATTCTAACTTTGAAATTTGAAATCAGAATGAAATGTGGGAAATCTAAATAGAATTTAAAAATAGAATTGATTTGAAAGTTGGAATTCAAGATGGAATTTGAATCCAAAGTTTGGGTTCTAAATAGAGTTCAAAATTGAATTTTGGATTTAGAACCCAAAATGAAGAATTGGATCTGAATTCTAGGATCCAAGATGGAATTGGATACTATATCCTAAGTGGAATTGGAATTGAAGTCTGAGATCTAAGGTGGAATTGGATCCAAAATTTAGAATGGAATTCGGATCTGAAATCTGAGATCAAAAATGGAATTGGGATCTGGATCCTAGAATGGATTTGGATCTGAAGTCTGAGATCCAAAGTAGAATTGGGTTCTGGATCCTAGAATGGATTTGGATCTGAAGTCTGAGATCCAAAGTATAATTGGGTTCTAGATCCTAGAATGGATTTGGATCTGAAGTCTGAGATCCAAAGTAGAATTGGGTTCTGGATCCTAGAATAGATTTGGATCTAAAGCCTGAGATCCAAAGTAGAATTGGGTTCTGGATCCTAGAATAGATTTGGATATGAAGTCTGAGATCCAAAGTATAATTGGATTCTGAAAGCCCAAATGGGGCTTTTGAAGATGGATCTGGGTCTTGTAAACCCTGATTGAATTAAAATTTAAGAAGAACCAAGTGTTTGAGATTCACAATCAATCTCAAATTGTGATTGAGGATAAGAAGATAAACTTGATTCTGATTTTGAGGATGAATCAGAAACTTCAAAGTTAAATTGAACTTTGGAATTTTGAATTTTGAATTGAATTGGAATTTTGAATATAAAATGATTTTGAAATTCCAAAGTCAAATTGGACTTTGAAATTGAGATGGAATTGGAATTTGAAATAGAAACTTGAAGAAAGATATTCAAAATCACTTGGGTTTTTGAAAAAGAATTTTGAAAATATGATACAATTCTATCCTAAATGATGAATGAGTTTGAATAATTTTGAAATAGGACTTTTTAGAGCTATTCCATTCTTTAAATGAATTAAGAATGAGGTTGAAGGTGTAATATATCCCTGACTATGGTCATTGAATATATTATATAATAACCACATTTAAATTCAAGTGAAGAATAAAATACATTTTTGGTGCTTTTATAGAATTTAAAATAGAATTAACTCTCAATATACCCTCACTATGGCCATTGGTATAGATGTTGAAATTAATTTTAAATTAAATTCTGATAAAAGAGGAAAATATTTAGAGAAAATATGATGATTTTGGAAAAGGATCCAGTGTGGGTCCAGTGTTTATTTTATAAAAGATAAAAACACTAAGTCTTGTCTACATCCTGACTATGGCCATTGATGTAAATCATCGACTTAGGATTAATTACCTCTTACGAAATGGTGCACGTGCCATTCGTGTTACCATTTGTGAGAATTTTGAAAAATAAAGGAAGAAAATGCATGAAAACAAGTAATTCATGAGGTTTACAATGCTCATTCATTCTATCTAAAACAGGGAATGTAAATTCTCATTAAGATCTAACTATTACAACACATAAAATTCAATTTTCAACTCCCAATAATGATGTCTTCCACATAGTCTCTACAAAACATGGTTAATAGACAACCAAAATTACAATAAAAGGCATATGAAGGATGTTATATAAAAACTCCTAACAGGTGTATAAAATATATGTATGGGAGAGTATATATGATATCCTAAGTCAACCAAGAAATGATTGTTAAGATACATGTGGAAAGCCTTAACATGAGTTAGGATATGCTCTATGCTCATTAAAATATTGACAAGATGAGAGTTTCAAAAAAAAATATACCTGAGCATTCATATGAGAAAGGGAAACATGTAATGCTTTTAGATAAAATATGAATCGGTTATACATTTGTCTAAGGTGTAGTGCCTTATGCAAGGGAAAGAGGCTCATATGAGCATGATGCATCTTCATTCAAAATAGGCATATTGTTTTGAAAATATCTCAACAAATGTATGATCACACAGTGACATGTTAATATCTCAACAAAGGAACAGCTTTGAATACCCATATGGTAATGTTATGAAAGATGACAGGAGGCACTGTGACATATCAATATGTAGATTTATGTTTTAATGATGTGACATGATTAAGTCAGCATACAGTAAGTAAAATTGGAAGTCTAATGGATGGAATGATGCTTAGGTAGTAAGGAAAATGTGTTGCTGTAGGGGCCAGCACAGGGTAGATGTATGCTATATTGAATTACAGGTTATGTGAGTGTGGGGGAATTAAAGCAGTAATAGGAAAAAAATGTAGCACTTAATGGCTGAAGGCGATATAGTAAGCTGATGGTATGCTATGGGGAGGGGGGGGGGGGGGGTTTACTGATACAAGGGTTGATGTGGATAAAGGATATGAAAGTGCACTAGGATCGAGGCAACAAGCACTAGAGGGGGGGTGAATAGTGCTTTTAAAAATTGTCTGCGGAATATTGAAGGATTTTGCAATTTGAAAAGCAAACACACAAAGAACACAAGATTTTATCCTGGTTCGGTCTAATCCGACCTACATCCAGTCCCCAAGCAAAACCCGCTTGAGATTTCCACTATCAACCTTGTAAACTACAAGATCACACAGACCATAACTGGTCCCACTTTCAGTAACAACCCTACTGAAAGCAAACAACTCCTTTACACCAAGGAGTCCTTTTTACAGAAAAGAAATAACAACTTACAAAACAACCTATGAGCCTTCCTTTTGAATGCAAATGAGATGCAATTGGCTTTTGAGGTTGTTGAAATACTCTACTCACGAATTCACTATCTCTCAAAGTGATTTGAGTGAAAAACTGAAGTGAAAATATCACGTGAGTGAGAAAACAAATACTTGAATGAATAGGAGTGAAAAGCAATAAGTAAATGATTCAAATCGATTGAATTCTTGTTCTTTTGAGTGTAAAATGCACACATATTTATAGTTAAAGTTTTCCATATGTTGCGAGTATGAAAGGGTGTCAAAACTGTCCATTTTGAACGATCAAAATGTTTGAAAAATGAAAAGACACGCCTTTTTGAAGTTTCAGGAAAACGGCAAAATTAGTCGACTGAAACATCAGTTAGTCGACTAATAGTTAGTTATTAGTAGACTGACAGTTATCGTCGGTCGACTGATCTGTTAATCGAGCCGTTTGAAAATCTGAACTTTTGAAACTTAGTCGACTTGAGAAAAGTTAGTCGACTGATAATATCATCAGTAGACTGAAAAACCTTTTAGTCGACTGCTGCTAAAATTTTCTGAAAAACAAACATTCTGTTCGGTCGACTGATAAAAAGCATTAGTCGACTGCTGCTAAATTTTCAGAAAACACATGTTCTGTTCAGTCGACTGATAAAACCATTAGTCGACTGCTGCTAATTTTCCAGAAAACAGACATTCTGTCCAGTCGACTGATAAAACCTTCGGTCGACTAATTTGACAAAAATAACTTTTTAGAAAATATGGCGCGAAAGGATTAGTCGACTGGTAAGTCTATTGATCGACTAATAAACATGAAAATTTAAGAAAAGAGTTTTCTAAAAAGATTTTCATGAGGGTTCTTTTTGGAAAAGTTTTTCTAAAGACTTTTAAGGTGAAATGCAACCTAAATATGCACTCTAAGTAAGGCTCTTACAAGAGTCTAAGACTTTTAATGAATTAAACATTTGCACACTAGTCTTCAAAGATTCTTCATCGAATTCTTCAATTTCTTCATAGCCTTAGCTGAAATGCAGTTGATTCCACTTGCTCAACATCAAAACCTTTTACTTGAAGTATCATGTATGTCTTCATTGTCGTAACAATCTCCCCCTTTTTGATGATGACAAACTTAATCAAAGATGATGCATTTAGATGCATAGATGAAGATTTTACTCCCCCTATCAATATGCTGCAAAACATTAAAAGTTAGCACATTTAAAGCACATATATCACATATTGATTGGTTTTCATTTCCATTCATCATTTCTTCATGCATTTAGAAATACATTCATTCAAAGCTTTCTTTTTCTCTTAATTTTGCATTTCTCATGAAAGATCTCCTGTAATGTAATTGCTATCATCTTTTTCTCCCCCTTTGTCAGAATCAAAAAGAGTAAGGGCAGAAATAGCATAAGCAAAATAGAGATACAAGTTTAAAATATTACAACCCATAAAGTATGAAAGTTCAGACAACAAAGATTAGAAAAGGAGTTGAGCAAATCCTTGATTGAAGTAATCTCTTTCTAAATCGAAGATAGTTGTTGAGTCACATCTTCACGAAAAGTATGTTGATGCAACTCTAAAGCTTCCACTCTCTGCATAACTTCATCATGGTCTTGACTTGTCGAAAATTTCTTTCTTTTTGCATGAGATGAAGGTGTCGCAGAAGGTGAAGGTTCAGAAATTGATGGTTCATTAGGATCAGATGGTTCAGTTTGATCAACATTTAAAGGAGGCAGATATTTAATTTTCATTCTTTTAAAAATTGTTTGATCAAAGAACTCTTTTTGCTCAATGTATTTTTCATTTGTTAAAGGAACTTTGAAATGTCTAAAAATACGGGTTAAAAGACAACCATAAGGAAGAAATGGTTTTTGTTTCCACAAATTTGTAAAATACACATTGGCCCAGTTGACAGAAATATTTCCAAATAAAACATAAAGAGTCGTAGATAGATCTGTGGAAAAATAATCAAAAGAACCAGTTTTGGGTAGAACGTTGTGGGCAAGGATTCGTCCAGCAATGCGTGCACGAGTTTGAAGATTAGTATTTTTGAAAGGAGGGCAGTGAGGTGCTCCTGGAAGAAGAATTTGTTCAAAAACTCTTTCATCATTCAATTCAATAGTGTTGAAAAGAGTGTCTGAAGGTGGAATTTCAAGAATTTCTCCAAGTAATTTCGAATCAAACTCGATTTCAACATCACATACAAGAGAGGACAAAACTCCAGTTTCATGATCCATTTGTAAATTTGTGTAAAACAAGTGAATAAGAAAAGGATAGTGAAGGGTATCTGCACAAGCATAAAAAAGATGTGAAATACCAGGAAATAATTCTCTTATTTTGTAACAAGAAAACAAGTGAAATAGAACATTTCAGCCTGGTAAAATAGGTAGTGCAGAAATTGATCCAAAAGTATCATAGAGAAGAGGATTGCGAAGTAATCTTAGTGAAAAACCATGTCTTGAAGTAGGTGTAGGAGGAGGAGAACCTAAACCTTTTGCAGATGCAGACTTCATACGAGGCATAGTTAAAAAAAAATAGAGTTACCAAAAACAATGACGACTTCCAAATGATTTCCGGCAGAAGTAGAACGTTGTCCGGCGATGTGAAACAGAACCAGAGGAGGTTACAATGGCTGACGGTTAGTGAGAAGTCGGCCACAAGGGGATTCCGGCAATGCAGTGTCACACAAGAGGGTTCCGGCGTGTTTTGAAGATGCGCCAGTTACTGCAAGAGGATTCCGGCGTTTTAAGATCACGGCCAGAAGATTCCAGCGTCTCCTTGTCACGGCAAGAAAATCCCAGCGAAAATGGGATCGAACGGCACTCCGAGGGTTTTTCGGAAGAGAGAGAGGAAAGAGACCAAAAGGGGTTTTCGTTTTTAAGAAAAACGAAAAGATACAAAAACGAAGTTGAACGATGCTTTATTTTCAAAAGAACGGGTGTTTTAAAAATCCAAGGGGTATCGGGTCCCTTCATTTAAAAATTTTAAAAAATTTTAGTCGACTAAATCTTTATCGGTCGACTAAGAATGTGCGACTCATTCTAAAAATATCATCAGTCGACTAGAAATATATCGGTCGACTAATATGGTGCGATACATTCCAAAATTTAAAACACCAGTCGACTAGAATTTTATCGATCGACTAATATAATGCGATTTTGAGATTTTGTTCAAAAATCAACATTTTTATAAACCCAAAAATGAGCAAATACCTAGTTCTCTCCTAATTCTCATAAAATCTTCATTTTTAAGAGGTTTAGTGGAGATATCGGCATGTTGTTCTTTATTGGAAATAAAATTTAACGAAATATCTCCTTTTAACACATGATCTCTTAAAAAATGATGTCTAACTTCAATATGCTTAGTTTTTGAGTGTTGAATAGGATTTTTCGAAAGATTTATAGAACTAGTGTTATCACAATAAATAGTTGTTGTGGAGTAATTCAAACCAAAATCTTTTAAGTTTTGTTTCATCCATAGTACTTGTGAACATGCTAAACTAGCCGCTATATATTCTGCTTCAGTTGTTGAGAGTGATACTGAATTTTGCTTTTTACTAAACCAAGAGACTAAGGAATTTCCTAAGAAATGACAAATCAAAGGAAGATGATTTTGGGTAAAACAATCCGAAATCTGAAGTATCTTTCAAATAACGAAAAATTTGTTTTACTGCAGTTAAATGAGATTCCTTTGGATTAGCTTGAAATCTTGCACACATACAAACACTAAACATAATATAAGGTCGAGTAGCAGTTAAGTATAATAGAGATCCGATCATACCTCTGTAGAGTTTAGTATCTACACTTTTACCATTTTCATCTTTATCAAGAGAAGTAGTTGTACTCATAGGATTCCTTCTTGATTTCGATGAGTCCATCCCAAATCTCTTGAGAAGTTCTTTTGTATACTTAGCCTGATTGATGAAGATTCCTTCTTCAGTTTGCTTTATTTGAAATCCAAGGAAGTAGTTTAATTCGTCCATCAAGCTCATTTCAAACTCTTCCTGCATAGCTTTAGCAAATTCTTTATAAAGAGAATCATTAGTAGAACCAAATATTATGTCATCAACATAAATTTGTACAATAAAAATATCTGAATTAAGATTTTTAATAAATAAAGTGGAGTCTACCCGACCAATGGAAAAACCAGATTGTTCTAGAAAATTTCGTAGTCTTTCATACCACGCTCTTGGTGCTTGTTTGAGTCCATACAAAGCTCTTTTCAATTTGTAGACTTTTTCTGGATATTTCTCATTTTCAAAGCCTGGAGGTTGCTCTACATAAACTTCTTCATTGATGTGTCCATTTAAGAATGCACTCTTAACATCAATTTGATATAACTTGAAGTTCATGTAACTAGCAAAAGCAAGTATCATTCGAATTGACTCTAATCGAGCCACTGGTGCATAGGTTTCATTAAAATCTATGCCTTCTTCTTGATTATAGCCTTATGCCACTAGCCTTGCTTTGTTACGAATGACTTCACCATTTTCATCCAGCTTATTTCGGAAGACCCATCTTGTTCCAATTACCGGGTGATCCTTTGGTCTATCAACTAGATCTCAAACATCATTCCTAGTAAATTGGCTAAGTTCTTCAGACATGGCCAAAAGCCAAAATTCATCAACACAAGCCTCATTGATATTCTTTGGTTCTAATTTAGATATGAAAGCAACATTTGCAATATATTTTTCTAACTGCCTTCTAGTTTGGACACCACTCTTTATTTCACCAATAACTTGTTCATATGGATGATTAGGAACTTCTTTCCAAACCGGTTGAAGAGGAATATTTACTTGAGAAGTACTCTCTATCAAGGGTTCTTCTTGAAGTATTACTTCTTCTTCTTCGCTTAGAGGTATAACCTGCTCACAATTCTCATCAAATGCAACATGTAAAGATTCTTCAATACAAGATGTTCTTTTATGGAAAATACGATATGCTTTACTTCTAGAAGAATATCCAAGAAATATTGATTCATCTGATTTTGAATCAAACTTATCAAGATTATCTTTGGTATTTAACAAGAAACATTTACTACCAAAAATTTTGAAATATGAGATCTTTGGTATACGATCATAATACAATTCAAAACATGTTTTATGTAAAATTGGTCGAATAAGAACACGATTTAAGACATAACATGTTGTATTAATTGCTTCAGCCCAAAAGTATTTTGGTAAATTTTTATCTTAAAGCATGGTTCTAGCACATTCTTGCAAAGTTCTATTCTTTCTTTCAACAACTCCATTTTGTGGAGCCGCTCTAGAAAAAGCAAAGTTGTGAGATATACCATGTAAGTCACAAAACTTTAGAAAAGATTCATTTTCAAATTCACCACCATGATCACTACGAATTTTAATAATAGATGTAGATTTTTCATTTGTAATTCTTCTACAAAGTTTAGAAAACTCTGAAAAAGCATCATTTTTGCTTTTTAGAAAAATCACCCATGTAAACCGAGAATAATCATCTACTATAACAAAAGCATACTTGCTACCATTCAAACTTTGAATTCTAGATGGTCCAAATAGATCTAAATGTAAAAGTTCAAGAGGACGTTTTGTTGACACTATATCTTTTGCTTTAAAAGAACTCTTGATTTGTTTACCCCTTTGACAAGCATCACATAAGTGATCCTTTTTATATGGTATTCTAGGTAGGCCTCTTACAAGATCATTCTTGGATAACTTTGAAATAATTTTAAAGTTAACATGTCCAAGTCTCTTGTGCCATAACCATTGAATTTCATTTGAAACAATAAGACATTTTTCATTAAAAAAGGGTAATTCATCTAGATATAGTTCATACACATTGTTTCTTCTTTTAACTTTAAAAATGATCTTTTCAGATTGAAAATAAAAAATTAAGCATAAATCATTTTCAAAAGAAACATGAAAACCTTTATCACATAATTGACTGATAGATATTAAATTATGCATTAAACCATCTACTAAAAGAACATTTTCTATCAAGGGAAATTTTGGATTACCAATATTACCAATACCTATCACTTTTCCCTTGTTATTGTCACCAAAGGTGACGGTTCCTCCATCCTTATTTTGGAGGGTGGAAAATAACTCCGGCCTTCCAGTCATATGTTTGGAACAACCGTTGTTCAATATCCATTTGCTCCTTATGTTGTGTACCTACAACAAAATCAGAAAACAGAGCATTTGACCCCTTTCTATTTTCGAGTCCATGAGAGTTAGTCTTAGGAACCCATATCCATTTGGATTTTGGTTTCCTTTGATAATAAATATTCTTTCTACAAAAGGATTTAGAATAAACATGTCTAGAATAATCATATCTAAATGCATTTCTATTAGAACTAGAAAGTTTAGTTTTATGAACAAAAGGTTGAGAATAATGTCTTTGATTTTTCACCACATAGTTTGGTCTATTTTGAGTATCAAAGAAGCTATATCTCAATCCGGTTTTATTAACCGAGCATCTTTGAGAACCAATAAGTTTTTCTATATTCTCTTGACCATTTGTGAATTTGGTCACTATAGAAAGAAGATCATTTGACTTTTCTTTAAGACTAGATATTTCTTTTTGTAAGAGATTGGTTCTAACTCCAATTTCTTTTATCTCAAGTACTTGGCAAGAATTTTCCTTCTTGAGATCTTCTATTTCTTGAAGTAACTCTTTATTTTGAGAGTCAAGAGTTAAATTTTTAGTTTTTAACTCTTTATTTTTAGAACTAAGACTCTTAAATTTAGCATATAAATCATTAAATGCTTCAAATAACTCATCATAGTCAAATTATCTTACCGAATCTTCTTGTGCTACAAAACACATGTTGGCAACTTCTTCATTTGATTCTTCATCGGAAGAGGAGTCACTATCATCCCAACATGCTTGAAATGCCTTTTTCTTCTTGAATTGGTCCTTGGGCTTGATTTTGAGAAGAGGACAATCTTTCTTGATATGTCCTGCCTTTTTGCAGTTAAAGCACATTACTTCATTGGGAATGAAAGAATCTGCTTTCTTTGCCTTTCTTTGAAATCTTCCCTTTTTGATGAATCTTCTGAATTGCCTTGTGATGAGGGCAATATCTTCATCTTCATCTTCTTCTGAATTTTCTGAGTCAGAAGTAGCCTTAAAAGCAAGAGATTTCTTCTTAGGCTCTTCTTCTTGTCTGTCTTGAAGTTGGACCTCATATGCCATTAGGTTACCAACTAAGTCTTCAAGAGTAAGAGAATTGAGATCATTTGCTTCTTCAATAGCAGTGGTTTTTCTCTCCCATTCAGGAGTTAAACACCTTAGAATCTTTCTGACTAAATCCACTTGTAAATATTCTTTTCCAAGGGATTTCAAAGTGTTAGTTATATCGGTCATTCTAGTTACCATGTCCGATATAGATTCATTTTGCTTCATTTTGAACAATTCAAATTTATGAACTAAAGAAGCAATTTTAGATTCTTTTACCTTTGACGTACCTTCGTGAGTTACTAGAAGAGTATGCCAAATTTCATTTGCTGTAGAGCATTGAGAGATGCGATTGAATTCTACCTTGTCAACGCCACAATATAATGCATTCATGGCTTTGGCATTCAGTGAAGCAGTCTTCTTTTCATCATCGGTCCATCGACTGAAATCAGTTGATGGAGTTTGGTACTTTTCTGAAACAACTCTCCAGATATCGAGATCCATGGATTGCAAGAATATTGTCATTCTTACTTTTCAGTATTCATAGTTTGTTCCGTCGAAGAGAGGAGGACGAACAGAGGAGCTTCCTTCTTTGTGCTGAGATGTTGTAGTTGCCATGCTAGATGATGGTCAAATCAAAGTAATAGCAAACCTGTGCTCTAATACCAAATGAAAGTGCACTAGGATCGAGGCAACGAGCACTAGAGGGGGGGTGAATAGTGCTTTTAAAAATTGTCTGCGGAATATTGAAGGATTTTGCAATTTGAAAAGCAAACACACAAAGAACACAAGATTTTATCCTGGTTCGGTCTAACCCGACCTACATCCAGTCCCCAAGCAAAACCCGCTTGAGATTTCCACTATCAACCTTGTAAACTACAAGATCACACAGACCATAACTGGTCCCACTTTCAGTAA
This sequence comes from Nuphar pumila, assembly GCF_984573655.1. NCBI lineage: Eukaryota > Viridiplantae > Streptophyta > Magnoliopsida > Nymphaeales > Nymphaeaceae > Nuphar > Nuphar pumila. Next base: position 47,686,098 of record NC_143257.1, on the reverse strand, counting down.
TAACCATACTGAAAGCAAACAACTCCTTTACACCAAGGAGTCCTTTTTACAGAAAAGAAATAACAACTTACAAAACAACCTATGAGCCTTCCTTTTGAATGCAAATGAGATACAATTGGCTTTTGAGGTTGTTGAAATACTCTACTCACGAATTCACTATCTCTCAAAGTGATTTGAGTGAAAAACTGAAGTGAAAATATCACGTGAGTGAGAAAACAAATACTTGAATGAATAGGAGTGAAAAGCAATAAGTAAATGATTTAAATCGATTGAATTCTTGTTCTTTTGAGTGTAAAATGCACTCATATTTATACTTAAAGTTTTCCATACGTTGAGAGTATGAAAGGGTGTCAAAACTGTCCATTTTGAACGATCAAAATGTTTGAAAAATGAAAAGACACGCCTTTTTGAAGTTTCAGGAAAACGGCAAAATTAGTCGACTGAAACATCAGTTAGTCGACTAATAGTTAGTTATTAGTAGACTGACAGTTATCGTCGGTCGACTGATCTGTTAATCGAGCCGTTTGAAAATCTGAACTTTTGAAACTTAGTCGACTTGAGAAAAGTTAGTCGACTGATAATATCATCAGTAGACTGAAAAACCTTTTAGTCGACTGCTGCTAAAATTTTCTGAAAAACAAACATTTTGTTCGGTCGACTGATAAAAAGCATTAGTCGACTGCTGCTAAATTTTCAGAAAACACATGTTCTGTTCAGTCGACTGATAAAACCATTAGTCGACTGCTGCTAATTTTCCAGAAAACAGACATTCTGTCCAGTCGACTGATAAAACCTTCGGTCGACTAATTTGACAAAAATAACTTTTTAGAAAATATGGCGCGAAAGGATTAGTCGACTGGTAAGTCTATTGATCGACTAATAAACATGAAAATTTAAGAAAAGAGTTTTCTAAAAAGATTTTCATGAGGGTTCTTTTTGGAAAAGTTTTTCTAAAGACTTTTAAGGTGAAATGCAACCTAAATATGCACTCTAAGTAAGGCTCTTACAAGAGTCTAAGACTTTTAATGAATTAAACATTTGCACACTAGTCTTCAAAGATTCTTCATCGAATTCTTCAATTTCTTCATAGCCTTAGCTGAAATGCAGTTGATTCCACTTGCTCAACATCAAAACCTTGTACTTGAAGTATCATGTATGGCTTCATTGTCGTAACAGGATACAACAGAGTGAAAGAGAAAAAAAAACGCAAGTATAACAGTAATATGCATATATATATATATATATGTGTGTGTGTGTGTGTGTGTGTGTGTGTGTGTGTGTAACACATAAAAATTACAGAAAACACATCATAGTCTATATCAATTCCAATACAGGGAGCATGATCAACAAGCTGTTAAATTAACATGAGCAGAAAAAAAAAGAATAAGTTAATAGTCCCATGGATATTTCAAGTTTCAAAAGCTCAGATATATATGTAACTAGCTAATTCATAAAGCATTTTTTTTTGGTACAAGGTAACAACAATACATCCTACTGCTAAAATTGAATGTATTGCTGAAATAAAAATGTGTAATACTTTCTTCATAGGTAAAGCAACCCACTCTCAAAATCTTTTTTATTTCTTTGTTTGAATGAGAACAAAATGGAAACTTTGCTGTTGGAAATCACATAGTGAATTTGCCTCCAGGAACACCTATGACGCTTGCGATAGGGAACGGGGGCGGATGGCAGGAAAAGGTAGTGAGGTTGGCAAATGGTTCGGGAACACAAGAGTTTGACAGATGCCGGACATGAGTGGTGGAGCCACACACAACTGCATCGGTTGGGCTACAATTACATGATGCTTTGGTAGAAGAGGCTGATGAGTACTTAAGAGGGGATGCACCAATCCTTGTGGGAGAGATGAAAACTTCATAAACTGAATCTTGGTGAAAAGGTTTTGGTACCAAGATTAGGTTTGAATTCCTTGGAATTTGATTGCAGAGTGAATTCTTTGAAACCACAGAACAAGTTGTTGATGGAGCTGAACTTGAATAGGAAGCCGAAGCAAAATCCACAGACAAAGGGGGAAGAAGTAGAAAGATTTGAAGGGAGAACATCAGATGAAGCAAATATTGGCATTGGTCCGTTGTTTAACATTTCCAATTTCTGGTAAGGCTGAACCAGGGCTTCCATCTGTGATCCTTGATGGCACCATGCAATGCACCTTTTCAAACTTTACACCAGCAGACTTCATATGGGGATGGGAAACACCCATTTATCTTGCGTATTGCTCCATGACTCGCAACAATAAAGACACCCATGACCTGGAGACAGTAAATCCTGTTAATATTTTAAGAATTAGTTTTGCTTAGGCAACTAATCCCTTCATTTCCTTGCAGTTAACTCAGCTGCTCCGAAACATCTGCATTAATTTTGGATGCTCTTCTAGGAGTTAGCAGAATTACTTTTGACTTCTTAATGAGGAGTGAATCGCTTCAGGGAAAAAGAATTGAGACTAAAACGACGATCTAGATTCTTGTTGAATCTGTGGTATGTCGTCAATTTGAGTGGGCAGATATTGCTCCTGGCTGTGTTCAAACGATTGATGAAGCTCCTACAAGGGGAATGGAGGGGGTTTTGAGAGCTATCTCTCATTAACTAGAACGTTCATGGAGATTTCACGACGACCATTTTTAAACCAGAGTTACAACATGAATGTGACAGATCAAGTGTGATTGAATCTGAGCACCAACAAGTAAGTTGTTCATCAACTATTATGACTAATGAAATATATACAATGTGGGCATATCAAACTCTTAGAGGTTTTGGCTAATATACAGACGATGTACATCAAATGAAATTTGACAAGTGTTGTGAAGATGATACGCAGGATTTTCTACTGAATATGGGAGGAAATAAAAACCATATACAATGCTAAATTACTTGACAGTAATGCCAACGGTTCTATGACTACAAGCCATAATACTCAAGACTGCAAACGTTGATGAAAACCCAAGGAAAAGGCAAAACGATATATATGAATGGATGAGCAATCAGAATATGTGTTGAAATTCAGCTGGGCCATGAATTAACAGAGCCATAGCGAGTCTAGATATGGTTTTAACTGCTTAACCTCCATTAGGAGGTGAATCGATCAAATCATATCGAACCCATCTCTGCTAGATTATACACAGTAGATCTCATTTTGCTGCTTCAGTCTTGTGAGAACAAATTAGATTAAACAATCTTTAAAACAGAGTGTTATTGATGCAAGAAAATAGGATCAGAGAAATCATCAATCAGATGAGATAACTATTGGAAACGTAAATAAGCAAATCAGCAAGAATAAACAATGAATCATATAAAGAAAAGAGGTAATAGTCGAAGCAAAGGGGAACCAACGCTTTGTTGCATAATGCAGGTTGATACTGCTACATGGAGATCACCGCTGCACATTCTGCACTAAGGGAGCAAAGACCTAAAGTCGATGCCATAAAAAAAGAATTTAAGAAAGAGGAAAATGCTTGAAATGTAGGGAAATAAAGGGGTATAATGTATAAGGCGATGATTACAGAGGACTCATGCTATCTGTGAGCAACGAGTGTGTGATTCCAGATGGTGACAAAGGCAAAGTGATAATTAAAATGCCAAACACATGCATGACATTCAATGAAATGGTAAAACGGTGTTGACGCCCAATGGAGGACATGTGATGGGTCGGTATGGGATGATACATAAAATGGGAAACGTATGAATATACAAGCATACACCCAATGATGAGCAATAGATATTGTGAACGATGTGGATGTGAATTGGAAATCACAATAGATACAGGAAATCAAGAACAAAAGGGGATCAAAATGCAAGCATTATTATCAAACTGGAATCGAAAATTAGATGCAAAACAGAAATAAATAATAATAAAAAAAATAAATAAAACAGGATACAAATTCATGTTGCAATACACAAGGTGATAATAAAAAAAATGAGATTTAAAAGAAAAAAAATGTCGGAACACAAGCGTTCTTGATGATGTTGCATCTAGGTAAATTGATTTGCTATAAGCAAATCGATGCTTACCAAAGATGCTTTTAAGGAAGTAGGGACAGAAAAATTCAGAGAAAAACAGAAAGAAAAGAAAAGAGAAAAAAGAAAAAAAAAAAAAAACCAGAAGGTAGAGGTACTCACCGTAAGTCTGAGGAAATGAGGGGGGATCAAGATGCTCCGAAGGAGATAGGATTGTGTGTTGCAACGGATGATCAGATCTCTATAAAAAAAACCTAAACAAAAGAGAGATGATACTCCTTCAGTGGAGTTGGAAGAGATCCTTTCACTTGCGGGAACGTAGCTTATGCGACTGAAGGTTCAAGGATTGACTGAACTCCAGAGGGTTTTGCTGCAATCTCCGTTTCCTTCCGTTGATTATGCCGAAAATGGAAGAAGATAGTGTAAAGGGAAAAGGGAAAGGGGAAGGTTGGTTCGTGATTTTTCAGAGAAGCGATGCAGTTGCTGGATGGATTTCAAAAGCTCAGAGACCTCTTCTTAAAGGGGAAGTAGAGGGTTCGAGAGGAAGTCCGTTGTGGATGGAAGGTGAAGAACAGTGATGGCTGTTGAAGATCGACGGTGGTGAGGGCCCTCCTGTAATGGAGGCTTCCAGAGGCAAAATATGCGGGAGAAGGGCGAGCCTGCGACCGTTTGCGATTTTCTCTTTTTCAAAAGGGAGGTCCATTTAAAAAAAAAATTGTAAAATAGTTCAAAATTTAGGTTTCCAGCAAAAAGCTTTTTAAAACCTTGAGAATCATTTGTTTTTCTTGTAGTTTTTCCAAATTTTTTGGTTTATTATGTTATTTTTCCATTTTTTTGCATTTTTAGAATAAAAGTCTAAGACTTTACGAGAAAACAAAGATTAGACACTAATTTTTATGTATTTTTGTAAAATATTTACACAAGGGGAGTTTTTCTGAGAACTCAAGGCTATTTTGGAGAAATTTCTTCAGAAAATGAGTTTACATCTGGAGTTTTAGAAAATATTTGAGGTTTAAAACCTTGAATTGAGAAATACAAGGTTGTGGATCCAACAGGATACCAGATGGATCGTCTGAGCTTTTCGAACATTATTTTTGATATTTTAAATTTTTTTAATTTGAAACTTTGGACAACGAGGCTCTGATTTAGGTTTTTGACACCGAATTCGGATCCGGAATTGAATTAATGTACATTTTAACCCAAAAAATCTGAAGAATAACAGAATTTTAGTTTTGATTTTCACAGAAAACGGGATCAGGGGCAAAAAGGACATTTTTACAAAACTTTGAAAAATTTGGGGTGTTCACGTGTGTAAAATGGGAGATTTGTTTATCCTGCCTGCATACAGAACAAAATTTTTTAAAATGACCCAATGTAACTGGGAAAAGAAAGTTTTATCCTTATTGAAGAGAATAGGAAGATTACAAGGGAAGAATAAATGCTTCAAGTATAGAACTTTTTCAAGTGTCGAGCATTAATGGGATCTAGTAATTCTACCCCATCGGCATTGATGAGCCGATATAAGTTGCGGGGTAATGCTTCTTTGATGACATAGGGACCTTCCCAATTTGGCGGCCATTTCCCTCCAAGATAATGTTTGAGATAAGTTATGGATCGATGTACTAAAACATTGACTTTGAATCTTCTTTCGATGACAGACTTTGCATATTGTCTGGCTATTCTTTGTCGATAGGATTGAGCATGTTCTGCTGCTTTTAACCTTCTCTCGCCGAGTAAGTCTAGCTGTACTAGTCGTTGCTGCTGGTATTGATCAAGAGGTAATCCTAAAAGTGATGAAAATTTCAAAGCGGGCTTCTGAACATGTAGAGGCAATACTACTTCTGTTTTATAGACCAATTCTGATGGAGTAGCATTTGTTGGAGTGTGAATGGTGGTCTGGTAGGCCCAAAGTGCATCGTGGATCTTCTCATGCCAGTCCCGGCCGGTTTCTACAGTTCACCCCAAGATACGGTTTAGAATCTTGTTGGTGGCTTCTGCCTGACCATTCCCTTGAGGATAATATGAAGCAGAAAAATGATGATGGATTTTGAACTTTGAGCAGAAGGTCTTCATTCTTTCATTCTTGAAATCACTGCCATTATGTGACACAATGTCATGTGGGATGCCAAAACGACAAAGAATGCTATTGTGAATAAAAGAGATCACATGTCGGCCTTCCACTATGCGTAGGGTGATGGCTTCTACCCACTTGGTGAAATATTCTGTTGCAGCTGTTATCGTCGCAAATTTTTCCCGTCTTCCCTTCCCTGCGAAAGAGAGAGGAAAATGCTTTCGCGATTCAAACTTGACCGGATTTTGGAAATTTATTTTTGAAATACTCGCCTCCGTTTTTTAAAATTGCGGGGAAATCCATGGGATGGGGCTCGACCTATCGGTACGAGGTTCGACCCGCCAACCCGCCTCTTAGGCGGGTTCGGGTTGGGCTTAAGCCAACCCGTTTAATAAACGGGTCGACCCGTGTAACCCGTTTATTAAACAGGTTGGGTTTGGGTTGGGGGTATGCCAACCCGCCAACCCGGTTGACCCGTTTAATAAACGGGTTAGGCGGGTGGGTCAACCCGTCTGCCCGACCCGCCAACCTGCCTACCTGCCAACCCGATCCGTCAACCCGCCAACCCAACCTGCCAACCTGACCCGCGAACCTGAAAACCCGTTTACCCGACCCAACCCATTTATTAAATGGGTTGGCGGGTCGTGTCGGGTTACCCGTTTATTAAACGGGTCGGGTTCGTGTTTGCCACAGCCGACCCGTTTAATAAAAGGGTCAGGTTCGGGTTGAGGTATGCTGACACGCCAACCCGACCCGCCAACTTGCCAACCCGACCCGATTACGACCCCTAGGTTCGACCGTTTCTGCCGCCTTTAACAGGGGTAATCGAACCAAGGATCAAAATTGTGCTTGACTTAGTGAAATCCTCGAAATTGTGTTCTATCCTAGATGCACAGAGAATTCAGGCATGTGCTATAAGATTTTGTAAAAAATGCAATTTGGAAAAGTATGATATATGCTTTAGAAAACATTTGGAGTTGAAAAGCATTTCTCAAGAAAAAGGTGGAAAGTCATTTTCTCAGGAAACTCAGATAAAAAGGGTTTGAAATCTCGAGAAAATTTATGAAGTTTTGGGAAAATCATGAATAGATGAAAATCCTGAGAAAATGGAAGTAATTCTTAGGAAAAGGATAAACATTTGAAGAGAAAATGTTGATTAGGAAAATTCTTGCTTTGAAAAGTTTTTCAGGAAAATGAGCAAAATTCATTGAAAAACACTTTAAAGAAGGAAAATTGAAACTCGGGAAATTGAGGCTTTGAGAATCTTAACCTTGAAACACTTGGAAATCGATTTTGATTTTTGAGAAAGATGAGAAATTCCCTTTGAAAAGAATCTTAAGAAAATAGCATTTTCCCGGGAAAATCACGGGAAAACTTGACTTGGAAAATCCGACTTTGAAAATTTTTAGAAGTTTCTTGAGAAACTGATTTCCATGGAATGAAGTCTTCTCGAGAAAATCATGAGAAAACAGATGATGCCATGATGCAAATGATTTGGATGTATGAATGCACTTTGAAAAGTTTTTCTGAGAGATTTTGTTGAAAAAAATGTGTATTAATTCAAAATAAATCCTTCACATATTCTGACTGGGGCCATGAATATGTTCAGGGTTTATTTGAGTTAATTCACAATGTTTTGCAAAATTGGAAATATGATGTGCATTTTAAGATAGCCTAAGAGTGTAGGCTGAATGTGACTGGTAGAAAGATGATGGATCTGGGTCTCGTCCATATTCCGACTAGGGCCGTAAATATGGACTCCACCGAGTTCATCAACTCTCTAAGAGTTGGTGCATGTGCCATTCGTGTACATCCATGGTGATTTTTCCAAAATGAGATGTATGAATCATAGAATCAGGATATTGCTGAAATCAAACTATATGAGATGCAGCCTAATCTAAGTAGTAAAAGTAAATATTATTCCAAATTGAATTATTACATCTCTGACATAAAGCAAAATGAATAAAAGAAATACAAAATCAAAATAGTCAGCATCCTCCGAATTTTCTTGCAAATGGGACCTATCACAAAAAGAAAAATACAATATACAGAGAAGGGATTTTCATGTTGATGACAAGGTGCGACTGACTATACCTGAACTACACTGGAAATGGACCATTTAATGAAAATATGATGTCATAGGTACTACTGGGATGTTTCATAGAAATGCCTAGATGCAATACTTGAATTAAACAAAAATTTGCACTATTTCTAAATACATGAGAATATGACTATTTACATATATATACGTTTATCGGAGGCAACATAGATGTTCCATAAGGAAGTACCCTATCTATTTTAATAAGAAGATGCAGGTAGATATGCATATGCAAAACTAAAAAAATAGGTATGAAACTAGATAAATATAAAAGCTTAAACTTTATGAGAGAATGCTTGATCTAGGTATATATATATCCTATTGAGGTGGAGGCTGCATATGTAACTTGAGCACCTGTATTGATACAGCTAATATACAACCTAGTTTATGTATAGAGATAACCTAGATGAATCTGAGGAATTATATAAATGATAATGAATGATGCTCATTTATGAATTACTTGACTAATTTACAGTTACCAGTCACAATAAATCAAATGAACCGAAAATGACCCCTATGTTAGCAAGTTAGAACATCACATCTAACACCATTTCAATTGGATTCTAAATGGCAGACATTCAAATACTGATAGCATTGGATAGGTATGTTACAGGAAAGGTGTACAAAGGAAAGGAGAGGTTGTGGTTATTCATCAGTACAAGTGACATTACGAATACAAAGGGGTGATGGGAAACCTTAAGGTAGACTACCAATGTATAAAGGTGCAGAGGCAAGGTTGTGTGAACACCCCAAATTTTTCAAAATGTTGTAAATATCCCCTTTTTGCCTTTTCCCCCATCTTTTGGGTAATTGAGTCGGTTTTAAATCTAAATTCCATTTTCGTTTCTCAAATTTTGTTGAAATTAAATTCATTTTACATATCTGACTCAATTTCGGATCTACATCAAAATCCAAACCTGAGCTTCATTATCCGATTTTAAATCAAATTCTCAAAATTATCAAAAATAACTTTTGAAAAGCTCAGACAGTTCGTCCGGTATCCATTTGGATCCATTGAATCAAATTTCCTCAATTCGAGGCTTAAAACTCGAATGTTTTCTTTTTTTTTTTTAAACTTGGATCCAAACCCATTCCTCTGAAGAAATTTCCCCAAAATGGTTTGAAATTCTCAGAAAAATACTCTTATAAATATTTTTCAGAAAAATACAAAAAAAATAGTGTTTAATCCTTGTTTTCGTGTAAAAAACTTAGATTCTGTGCCGAAAATACAAAAAAATGGAAAAATCATGCAAAAAAACCAAAGAAATTAGGAAAAACTACGCGGTTTTTGAAGATTTTTGCCGAAAAACTCACCTTTAACCATCTTTTTAGAAAAACCTGAAAAGGAGGCCTTTTTTTGGAAAAACTAAGTTTCGAGGTTTAAGGGTCGAGTTAGGGTTTTGAAAACCCTAACTCGCATTCCTCCCTCAGCCACCGCAGGCTACCCTCCAGAAGCTTCCAGCTTCCACGACCTCCATGAACCCTCCGATCGCCTCCTCCTCCTTCGTCCATCTCCAACGAACTCGCATGCCTCCTCCTCCTTCACGAAGCTTCCACCGAACACCCCCATGTGCGATCTTCCTCCAAAACCCTCGCACGCCTCACCCTTCTGGGGCTTGGCTAGCTTTCCTATAAGAGCACGCACCGGAGGGGAAGAAAGGGAGGAGATTTTTCTTGAGCTACATCCATCACGCCACGATCCCTCATCCACAAGACCATCCAACAATCTATCTTGGTGTTATTGCTCCCTATCATCTATTAGCACCCACCCTTTGGCTCGTGATCTCCATCACTCCCTCTTCCAAGATTCCAGCCAACGAGAGGAAATTGAGAGGCCTCTCTTCTGTTTCGTTAAGGCAGAAAACCCCTCCCTCCTTCAGGACTCTAGTAGCCGGGTAAGCAATGTTTTTTTCCCCCTTTCCTCTTCCGCTTACAGTTTTCCTCCTTTTCTGTAAAATCTTGTTATTCCGCTTTTGCTTAGTCTTATTTTTCTTATATTGTTTATATTAAGCATCATTCGTCAAGATTGACCTATATATAGCAGGGCCAATCCACGAATTGCCATAGCAACGGAATGCTCCCATTCCAACATCGTTTTCCCTCTGTTATTTACTATTTGTTATCAAGTTTTGGTGCCCCCTTTTTTTTTTCTCTTTTCTCTTTTTGCTGCTCTCGATTTCCCCTTTTTTTTTATTTCCTTAGTGATCGTTGATTTCCTACTCGTGTGTTGTTGTCTTTCGATGACAATTTCCAATTCGTACTATTACTTTCTATATCTTTCTATGTCATGGCATCCATGTTTAATTTTCTGCTGGTATCTCAAATTTCAACATCTTGTTTTATGAAATCCAATCATTCGCTGTCTGTATACTTTGATATGCTGGGATGATTAAGATGTCAATCGCTCCAAGCAGTATGCCATAATCTCAAAACATACGGAGCTAGACCAGAGGGTACTTTTGAAAGTAACGATTCTGTAGATCAATAGTCCTTACAAGCAAATGATCTTCTGCTAAAATAGTCCAGGTTATATCACAAAGATCTTGCACTTACAATGATGGTGAGACCCCAAATGATAAGTTACTCTCCTCACTTGGCAACAAAGGTGCGTTGGTCTCTCAGAAGTCTGGTAGATCATCCAAGAGGCTGCTAGATGAAATCTGTTGGAATTCACTTCATGAGAAGCATTATCGTGAACCTCTTAAGGAAGTAATATGCAGAGAGTGTGAGAAATGATTTCCATCCCCACTTAGAGACCCATTCATACATGCGTTTTTTTATTTTTTTTATATATATATATGATTTGAAAGGTCCGTTAATGATTTTTTTTAGGCTTGTTGAGGTTCCTGAATATTGTCAAAGTGTTGCACTCTCAGCTAGCTCCAATCATCAACCATTTCCTGCACCCATGTTTTCTTCCTTTTTATATATTTCCTGCTCCTTTGTTCTATTATTAAGATAGCATGTGCTTCACTTAACCCGCCCTTTTTTTTGCATATCCCCCACATTGATGATGCCTATACAAATGAAATAGAGTGTTTCAGTGAATGTAACCTTGGTGCATTGCTTTGCATCAGGTTTGTGGATTCTCATAAAACAGGAAAACAATAGGTCATGTTAAAAACGAGTTTTCTGAAGATAAAAAAATTTCTCTTTCTCTAAGCAGTCATATTGAAAGATTTTGGGAATGTTACTCAGCTCAATGGCGTGATTTTATTTGTAAACCGACTGATTTGACTGTTATCACTGAAATTCGTCAGGTATGCCCACTTATTCTGATGATAAACTGGGAAGCTGCCGCATCAAGTACATCGCGACGTTCCTACTTATCTATTTCTCTCTACTTATATATATTATAATTTACATGATAGGATTAGCATTCATTTCGGCTGCTGTGGGATTGATGAAAATCATTTGCCATGTTAGTCTTAGGGTTTATACATATCTTTGCTGATGTAACAATTACTGATGGCCTCTGATAATCAGCGTTACTGAGGCATATTTTACATTTTGCCAATAATTATTGTTAAGTACTGCGGCATCTGAGCTTATAGTAGACCTTTAATGTATATTACATCTAGGTTTCACATTTGAAATCTTTCTTTACACATGAGTTTACTGTGTTACACCAGAGTTTGAAATTAGGATTCAAATTATCATGAGGTTATGTTAAGTAACCTGTGTGCAGATGTGAATCATATGATTGAAGGAGTTAGCTCTAAATAGGAAATGATAATCCAGATAGTCTGTAACAAGTCAGTGTGTGTGTCTTAACAGTCAGCCTATGTAAAAATGTTGAACCAGTGTTAACAGGAGACATAATTTGCATTGTAATATATGCATTGGTCTTTGATGGCAAGATCGACATTAACACAAGGTGTTAGCGTAGTAATAAAAGATGGAGTAGCCATGAAAAGTATGGTCACGATAGCCAGTAGAATCCATGGAAACATCTGCAATATACATCAGCACACTGGTTGGCAGGCTGAAAATCTTTCTGAATTTTGTGAAATTTGCAGAAGGTTGGAGTTCGTTCAAGATTTTTAATTTCCAAGGCACACGTGCTTGTACATCCATGCACCTTTTTTTTTTTAGCTTCTCATAAAACTGCAGCCATGGTCATTTACCTCTTTCATTTGAATTTAGCATTCACCTATTGCATAATGCGTTACCTGCATATCAAGTTAGATTAACACTTATAATCAGTCACATATCTACACTTCACTGCCATCGCCTGCATTCATTTTTTTTGCGACCTCAGCTACACCCTCACGTGCATCAGCCACCTGTGCGTTCCCAGGCATATCCCTGGTAAGCTTCTTTTTGCCTACGTGTTTTCTATCCAACATAGTATGCATTTACTGTTTAAAGTCATGGATTTTTTATATCGCCTCATGTCTCATTTTATAGATGATAATTCTATTAATCAGCATGGTGTTATAGTTTACAGTATCTACATAGTGTTATTATTTTTTTTTTTTTGCCACTTCATTCCTGAAAATGCTAATTCTTATTATATTTACCAGGAAGAGTTAGTAGTTTCTAGCGTTCAGCCCCCGGAAGTTCCAGGTAATTTTCTTTTTCTTACTTTGGATATTCCATGACTTCATTCATATGCTAGTTAGCTTCACCTATTCATGTCCCATTTTCTGTTTAAACATGTGTGCCTTTTTCCTAGCATGATATTTTCATACATTAACGATTTGCAAGTGAGGTACTGTATTAGAAACTTCAGATGTTTGAGGTCTCGTACTGATAGACATGGTAGCTATTACATGTTCCTGTTTATCTCATGTATTGTAAAGTAGATTTTTTTTTTTTTAGGGTCTTCCTATGATTTCATCTTCTCATATCACCCTACCAGCTGCTGCCCTGCATAGTGGCTCATGGATCATTATACTTCTCATTTTGTACCCATCTATTTCCTGTTATATACCCCACATATAATTCTGATGGTGTTCTTACTCAAGAATTCACTATCCGTCCATTAAATTGGTTTTGTTTCGGTGGCTATCTGCTGAAACCTAGGAGGATTCTGATCTGTCAGAATGTTGTTGATCTTGCTAAATAGATGAATATCCGAATGTCTGAACACAAGTGTCAAAGTGTCCAAATGACACTCGGGTTCTAGTTGATTGCCATCATTTTGGCTAACGGTCGGCCTTGTTGATAATTATGTTATCAGATCAGTTTAGTGCCCAATCATTGAGTTCAGTTTGAATAGTTGGATATCAAGTTCGGAATCGATGCTATCCTTTAATACCCAAATAATTATAGTCAATGGCTTTGTTAGGTATTAAATTAGATAGTTTACATTATTTGTTTGGATAGTTGGTGAATTAGTATCATAGGTTTCAACAGGTTAGCGGTGAACCTGAAGATGTTAATAGTGGGAAGTCCACCATAGAGGTTGGTAGTTAACCTGAAATCAGTAGGTGTTAGCCTATAATAAACAATATGTATTAATGTGTTAGCAATCCCCGTTAACCTTACATGTTTATAGTAAAGGTCATGAATGTTAGCATGTTCGCAGAATAAGTGAATAAAAATAATATCAGCAAGGTGTGGGGTATGATTGGCATAAATTGGGTAGGTCAAAACCGTGAGTAGTTGCTTGCCTGAAGTTTGGTCAGATCTTCCTATCCGTTGAGGTTTGAATCAATTACCTCTCCAAATGCACCTATCCATTACATATACTTTTCTCCCAAGTATGTATTCTTAATCATACATATCACTTGAAAATTCTCATTTAGCTTAGATGCAGTACTTAGATACTACATACACATCTGTCATCTAGCTTAGCTATCACCTCTCAGCAGAAAGCTCATGTACTCTCGTGTAGGCCTTTTTGACATAATATCTTTCACTCACCTTGTACTAACTTATATTTTTGCAGGAAATACATGAAAAGTGTTATTTTTGTTCTTAGATTAGGATTTTAATTTCCAATCTACAATGTAATAGCTAGATATTAATGAGAAATTTAAATTTCAAATATTAGATTAGAATGTATGAGCATGTACATACCTTAGAAATTACTTATTTCATCTCATTTTACCTTTTATCTTCTAAAATCTCACAAATGGTGAAACACGAATGGCACGTGCACCATTTCGTAAGAGGTAATTAATCCTAAGTTGATGATTTACATCAATGGCCATAGTCAGGATGTAACAAGACTTAGGATTTTTATCTTTTATGAAATAACACCGGATCCACACTGGATCCATTTTCAAAAATTCATCATATTTTCTTTAAAAATCTTCTCATTTTATTAGAATTTAACTTAAAATTGATCCAAAATATATACCAATGGCCATAGTCAGGGTATATTGAGAGTTAATTTCATTTTAAATTCTATAAAAGCTTGAAATGTGTTTCATTCTTCACCTGAATTTAAATATAGATTATTATGTAATACATTCAATGACCATAGTCAAGGATGTATTATATCTTCAATCTTGTTTTAATTCATTTAAAGAATGAAATAGCTTTCCAAAATCCAATTTCAAAAAATTTAAATTCATTCATCATTTAGATAGAATTGCATCATATTTTTAAATTCTTTTTCATAAAATCCAAGTAATTCTTTCATTCATTTCTGAGATCAAACCCCATTCATAAATTCAAATTCAACTTTATTTTTCAAAAGAATTCAAGAATTCAATTTCAAAATCCCATTTGACTTTGAAACTTCAGAATCATCTTGTATTTCAAAATTCCAAATTCTATCTTAAATTTGAAACCCAATTTAACTTTGAAATTCATTTGTATAGTCAAGATTCAATTCATTTTCCAAGTTCAAATTAAACTTGGAAATTCTTGATTCATCTTTTTTTCTGAATTTAACTCCAAATCCATTTTAGGATCCAGGATTCAACACTCATATGGGATCTCAGACTTCAGATCCAACTCCTCTTTAGGATCCAGGATTCAAACTCTCATATTGGATCTCGGACTTCAGATCCAATTCCTCTTTAGGATCCAGAGTCCAATTCCACTTTTGGATCTCAAACTTCAGATCCAACTCCTCTTTAGGATCCAGGATTCAAACTCTCATATTGGATCTCGAACTTCAGATCCAATTCCTCTTTAGGATCCAGAGTCCAATTCCACTTTTGGATCTCAGACTTTAGATCCAATTCTCCTTTAGGATCCAGACTCCAATTTCACTTTGGATCTTAGACTTCAGATCCAAATCTATTTTAGGATCCAAAACTCAACTTCCATCTTGGATCTCAGATTTCAGATCCAAATCCGTTTTAGGATCCGGAATCCATTCTCCACTTTTGGGTCTCAGACTTCAGATCCAAACCCATTTTAGGATCCAGAATTCAAAACCATCTTGGATCTCAGATCCAAAATCCATCTCAAATCTCAGATCCCATCCAAACTTTGAATTCAAATTCCATCTTGAAATCCATGTTTCAAATCAAGTTCTATTTTTTAAATTCAAAGCCAATTATATTCCAGATCTCAAAGATAGATTCATTTACAGATCATGGTTAGATTTTCTTAAATTCATTTCTATATCATTGGTATTTCCCAGATTCATTCCAAATTCCAGATCTTAAAATCAATTCCATTTTTCAAATCTTATCTTTTCTTCTAAAATCCATGATTAAATTCAAAGTTCACTTCTGACTTTAAAACTTCATCTTCTTTCATTTTCAAAGCTTTAAATCATTTTTTCTCTAAGTCAAAGATTTACTCTTTCAACTCTGATTTACTTCAAAGACTTAGAAATTCCCTGATCTATCTCAAGTTCTAAGTTAGATTCAATCATTTCTTCACTTCCTTATCAAATTCATCTCAGAATAAGTTGGAGATTTTCAAAATATCTTTCAAAAAGAGCATACATTATTGCATTGCACAAGCATGATCCTTTGCGCATTTAGATCTTTTAGGATAAATTCTTAGATTATATTTAGGCAAAGCAAAAGGCATAGATTCGATCCTTGGTTCGATTACCCCTAGTAAAGGCGCTAGGAACGGTCGAACCTCGTACCGACGAGCGAATCCCGTCTCTCCATTTTCCCGCAAATTTTCAAAACAGAGGCGAGTTAAATTTCTAAATATTTTTCAAATAAAGGTCAAGTGAAAACCCGCAAAATAGTTCCTCTTCTCTTTTCTCTTTCTTTTCTCTTCTCTCTTTCTTTTCTTTCTTTTATTTTTCTCCCTTCAAAAAGGAGGAGAATAGAGGTTGGAAAAGGGAAAGAGAAAGAAGAGAGAGAAACCACAAGAGAGAGAGGAAAACTTTTGCGATGATCACAGGTTGTAGCTGTTACGGGGTCACAATGACATGTGGGAATTACTTCTAATGAATAAAATTGGTACCTGTGATAAAATATACTAAACTTATGCTGAAAAGAATTTACATACAAACCAGCTAACAGCTGATACACAGCAGAAATCAGCAACCATGAAATCTAAGTACCCAAAAGTTGATATATATGTGGCAACAATATGACTATACCCTTCTACCTTTCACTCACCAAACAGCATTGTTCACACAGATGATGATTACCATTATCGGCCATATGGTTTTATCAGCTGCAATGTAATATCATCCTAAATAATGAAGCTGATCAAGGAGATTATGCTAAGTAAACTTGCAGATAAAAAAAAAAGGTATTGAAGCTGAAAAGACACGGTAAACTCATTAAGAAATGCCTCCAACAAGCACAAACTACAGATGCGGACATTTAAGTATCGTGAGTTTGACAACAATACACATCTTCTTTTTTTTTTTTGTAACTGAGTGAAATCACTGTAATAAAACACCGTGTATCCAGCCAGGTACTAGCTGGGCATCCCTGATTCAGCAATAAGCATGAGTTATAATAAAAAAAAAACTACAAGAGGTTAGCTTACAATGGAATATGAGAAATTACATGACTAGGCATAGATTTTGCGAAAAAAAAACAAACCAACACAGATACTTATTATGCCATCAAAGGGAAATGTGTTATATCATGAAGGTTCCCATATACTTAGAACTGATAGATCGATAATGGTATATAGTGAGTTTAGATTCCCTTTAATTAAATGAGTACCAAAGATTCATAAAAAAAAAAAACTTAGATGAAATGGATAATCGACTGCCTTGAAGATTGAGCAAATTATGATCAAATGTCATATGTAAAAAAACAATACAAATAGGTGATCGAATATCAGAATGTGATCATTCCCTTTGATGTAGCATCTGTAAGTCGAGGTTGCCATACAAGCAGCCCGAACATTACAGGGTATGCTTTTGTTGAATCAATAAGGCACGAAAAGGGGAGGACAGGAAAATCAGCAGAAAGAAAAGAAAAGAACAGAAAAAAAGAAGAAGAAGAAGAAGAAAGGCAAAGAGAAATGGAGAGAGAATATTTACTGCTAATCAATTGATGGAGATACTTCCTTCAATGGTGGATCAACTCTCCAGGGGAAAAGGAGGATCACGATTCCTTCAACTGTCTTTGAACGATCCGTTGAAGGATGATGGGAAGCAGGAACTCATGAATGGGAGGGTACAAGCAGGGGGTCGTGAAGGAGGGGAGGAAGTCGAAGCTCAGAGAGAAAAAGGCGTGCAGAGTTGGAACCTCCTCTGCAAAATCTAGGAGTTCTCTTCTCTGTCGGTTGGAAGATAATAGGGCAAAAGTCGTGAGAGGAGGGTCTGAGAGATGGGGGATTCAGCGATGCCTTAGAAAAATCGCTGATTGGGGATTTTAATGACCGACCTCCTCCCCCTTTTTCGACTGATTTTGATAACTTTAAAAAACCGATTTTTGAAATATTTTGAAATGTCCGCCATTTTGAGAGGGGGACGCTCCTTTTCTCAAGAAGAAATTTTAAAAAAAACTTAGCTAAAATAAAAATTTTGGTAGGGTTTCATGGTGGCTCCGTTTTGGGGGCTGAAAAGTAATAATCAAAATAAAAAAAAAAGGAAAATGATAAAAACAAATTTTGTTTTTCTTTTTCTCTCTTTTTTTTTTAAGGTGGTGCCACCTCAACTCAATTTGAAAACCTTTTGAAGTATATATATATAAAAAAAATTGTTTTTCTTGGCAAAGAGTCTTAGTGGGGATGCCATCTACGTGGGACCACTAATTATTTTATTAAAAATTAAATCAAATGAAAGAGTTTTATAAATCAGTGCCACTTTCGGATGGGAACCGTTTTGAAAATAAGAGAAATATTTGAAAATTTGAGTGTGACACCACTGTTATCATCGCAAAATTTTTCCCCTCCCTTGCGAGAGAGAAACGAA
Source organism: Nuphar pumila (assembly GCF_984573655.1). Taxonomy (NCBI): domain Eukaryota; kingdom Viridiplantae; phylum Streptophyta; class Magnoliopsida; order Nymphaeales; family Nymphaeaceae; genus Nuphar; species Nuphar pumila. The sequence continues at coordinate 47,667,705 of NC_143257.1, read as the reverse complement.
TTTCACGAGTCAAACTCGACCAAAGTTTTGAAAATGGTTTTGAAAATTACTCGCCTCCGTTTTGAAAATTTCCGGGAAAATTCCGTGGAATGGGATCCGCCTGTCGGTACGAGGTTCAACCGTTCCTGGCGCCTTTACCAGGGGTAATTAAACCAAGGACCAATTATGTGCTTTAACTCGACTCAAATATCTAAATTATGCTCTATTTTTCCTAGAATGCACAAAGAATCAGGCTTGTGCTATGAAATTTTGAAAATAATGCAAGTTTGAGAAACATGATGTTTGCTTTGGAAAATTGAAATATGCTGGAAAAATGATTGGAAAAGTACTTGAAATTGGGATTCCTGGGAAAATCATTGAAGTTCATTGAAAATCAGAAATTTGCATTGGAAAGTGATTTCTCAGGAAAACTTGAACTTTGGAAAATCGATTTTGAAATTTGGAATTGCTTTTCTGAGAAAATGGATTTGAGAATTCTGAGAAAATCTAAGAAATTCATTGGAAAATGACTTTTGAAATGGAAAATGAATTCTCAGGAAAACTGGAAAATATGAGAAAATCGATTTCTGAAAACTTGGGATTTTGAAATTTGAGAATTTGAAAACATAGGAAAATCTTGATTTGAACTTGGGAAATGCCTTGAAATCTCATTTGAAAATTTAGAATTCTGAGAAAATCCAATCCTGAGAAACTTGGAAATTTTTGGGAAAACTGATTTATCTAAAATTGAAATTGGAAAATGAATTTGAAAATAATGCAATTTGAATGATATGAATGAATGAATATGAGTTTAAAAGAGAATTTCAATTGAGAAATTGGAAAATCCTTTTAAAACTTTGAAAAATGCAGTGCATTTTGAAGTTAGCCTAAGTGTGTAGGCTGAATGTGGCTAATACGAAGATCATAAATCTTGGTTTTCTTCGGATTCTGACTATGGCCATAAATACGAATCCCACCGAGTTTATAAACTCCATAAAAGCTTGTGCACGTGCCATTCGTGTAAACCATAGTGGATTTGAAATAAATGCACATGAATCATACATCAAATATCGAAATTTGCATAAATTAAACTATATGCAATGCAACCCTATTCTAAGCAGAAAAGTAACTCTTATTCCAAATTATTACATTTGAGATTACATTGAATTGAAATAAAAAAAAAAAAATCTAAGTCTTCTTCTTGAATGTTCCTGCAAAACTAGAAAACAAGGTTAGCACAAAAATGTAGGTTTTTCTGAATTTATCCGAAAATATGGGAAATTATCGGATATTATTCAGATATAAACCCAAAATCATACCCCCTTTGATATAAACATGATGAATAATGAATAAATTTCGAAAATAAACTTGAAAATTCGAAATTGGGGTCAAAATGACCAAAATACCCCTGATGACCTTAAAATCAGGGTTTTCTGAAAGAATTTTTGTAAATTTTGGAAATTTGAAAATCAAATGAAAAAAATCAAACATAATATGATGAAATATGATGATATGCATGAAATTTTGGAGAATTAGAAATTGAAATTTCGAAATTTAGGTCAAAATGACCAAAATACCCTCGATAACAAGACTATGGCCTTGAAACCAGGGTTTTCTGAAATAAATTTTGCAAAATGGAAAAATATGAAATGCAAATGAGATTAAAATTAACCCTAATATGATTCTGCATGCTTATGTACATGATAAAAACCCTAAAATGGCGAAAATATCATAAAATATCAAGTTTAACCTGATTTTCGCTTCTGAATTTAAAGATAAACTAACACATGGAGCAAATAAACTTGGAATTAAACCAAATTTGGCATGAACACCTAAAATAACCCTAAAAACAGAATGGAGCTCGAAAATCTAATTTTTTTTGTACTTTTAAATATGAAAATTCAAATAAAAACCCTAAATTTTATGATTTTTGCCTAAAATATTGATTCTAAAGGGGATTTAGGATATCAAACTTCCATAAACATTTTCCCAAATTTTATGGAATGACAGAGGACAGTAAGGCAATGATTTTTTCCTTTTACACTTTCTGTTTTTGACCTATGGTCGGAGCTGTACCACTCCGGCAAATCGGATCGGAATCCGGCGACTCTAGTAAATGAAGGAAACAGACAGGTTTTGGTAGAAAATGTGGTAAAAATGGCAGACAGATGGGAAAATGGCTGAAATTGTGGGAAAATGTCTCTGACAAACATAGGAAGATTTTATCTTTTGACACTATTGGGATTCAGGTTACGGTTTGGAAAAGACCACACTGTTATCAGAGACCTAAATCTCTGGAATTTCTGGATATTGGAATCTGTCAGACAGAAAGAGAAAATCCGGGAAAAATAATGAAACAGATCCAAAAATTCCCAAGTTTTGGGAAATGATAGGAAATTATGTTAAGAACAACTTTTATGTTGAAAGGTTTTGCAGACAGGCTACGGATTGGGAGGACTTGATGCATTAGGGTCTGTCTATACCCTGACAAAAGAAAATCGAGATTTTCTCAGGGGTCTGGGAAATCCGATTTTTTACAGAAAGTAAAACAAACTGGAAAAACTTCAAAATTTCCAGATCATCAGTATATTCAATGATGAATCCACTATGATTTTTTTGAGGGAAAATTGAATCATCTATGGAGGCGATCTTGGGTCGACAACCCTGCTAAATGGGAATCAGGAATTTCCAGAGGGTTTAAAACCTGATCTGGACTTTGGATTTATTAGATAGAGTTATTAAACTCAAATCGATCTGAATTTTTGCAGAGAAATGAACGATTAACCCATACATCTATCATAAAAATTTTGAAATTTATAGATGAACAATTAAACATGAAACGAAGGCTGGACTGACGCTTAAAATCAAAACCTATAAACTAATAAGCAAATATTAAAGAAACTAATCAAAATACCTATAAAGCACTAAAATAATCTAAATATGAGGCCTATAATACGAAATTTACATGAATTCAATGATAAAACAAAAATAATCAGGGGGGTATAATCTAAACTCAATTTTGGCTATGGTGATAGGGGATCCGATCCATCCATCGGAGGGATCCCATACTCCATGTAGCCTTAAGCAAGAAAGTAAGGAAAATAAAAAAGTAAAAAGATGAAGCTCTTACCTTGGGTTTGCTGGGATTGGCTGAAGGAAAGCGGATGTGGTGGAGATGATCCAAGGTTGAGGAAGTTGGCTGTGATGGAGGCCCAACTGCTGCTGTGGAAGGTGGCTGTAATGGAGGTGAAGACGTTGATGGTGCTTCAAAGTGGAGGCCGGCTGTTGGCTGGAGAAAGGAGCTCTGGAGGTGGCTTCAATGGCTGGGAGTTGCAGCCAAGGATAGCTTGGGGTCTTGCTGCAGCAAATGGAGAAGGCTGCAGATGCTGTGATCGATGGTTGTAATGGTGCTGTGCGTGGAGGCTTCCAGTTGGTGCTGCTGAGGGCTGCAAGGGTGTTGTTTCAATGGCTGGAAGCTGCAGCCAAGGGGTGAGAAAGATAGAGTTCAAGGGAGAGAGAGAGAGAGAGAGAGAGAGACGTGAATTCCTTTTTTTTTTTTTTTGGGGGCAGCCGTAGGTTCCCCTTTTTCCTTTTGATAACTAAGGTTTTAATAAAATTAAAACCTAAGTTTCTCATAATAATCAATGACCTTTTTGGGCAGCCTTACATGAATGGCTGAAAAAAAAAAAAAAAGAAGGAAGGAAGGAAGAAAGGGAAGAAGAAAAGAAAGGGAAGAAAAGAAAAAGAAAGAAAAGGAAAAAAGAAAGGAAAGAAAGAAAAGGAGGGAAAAAGGAAAAGGGAAAGAAAAAAATGAGAAAATGGAAAGTGGGGCTGGAGGCTTGGGTGACCACCTTGTGGGTCCCACCTCCTCTCTAAAAAAATAAAAATAAATAAAAATCAATAAAAACAAAAATAAACAAATAAAAAGAAGCATTTTTTTTTATATAAAATAGAAAAGTAAATGAATGGGCCATCTCAGAGTGGGTCCAAATTCCACATTTGAAATTCATTTTGACGATTAGAGGGGTAAAATAGTCTTTTTAGAAAGTTTCTAGACGAAACGAGCTATTTTTGGCAGTTTTTTAAACGAGCTCGGATTTTGAAGTTCAATACCCCGTTGCGAAGCAAATCCAATGTAGAATTTAAAAATTTAATTTTGGAAGAAATCCAAATTGTTTTTGTTGAGAAAATGCTTCCAAATCTATTTTTAGACAAAACGAGCTATTTTTGGCAGTTTTTGAAACGAGCTCGGATTTTGAAGTTCAATACCCCATTGCGAAGCAAATCCAGTGTAGAATTGAAAAATGTAATTTTGAAAGAAATCCAGATTGTTTTTCTTGAGAAAATATTTCCAAATTTAGACTCCCGGGGTGAAAATGTCAATTTTGGAAACCCGAGGTTTGAAATTGATTTCTGAAAACTTTTAAAACTCAATCTGGATTGAAATTTATAAAGCTGGAGTTCTGGACTTCGAAAATGAAATGAAATGTGATGAAATGTTATGAAATGTTGAGAAATGATATGAAATGATTAGAAATGACATGAAATGCTATGCGAAATGCTAACCCTGAATGAAGAATTTTGGATGTTAGACCCCGATTGACACTTGTACCAGTTTAAAAAGCATTAAAATTGATAAAATTTGCAAAATAGCTCAAGAAATGGTTTTCGAGACTCTATTGGGTCAGAGTGACACTGAAAATTGGGGTTCGAGCTAGATTGAACTGAAATGAGCCAGATTGAGCTGGGTTTTAGAGTTTCAGAACTCCAATGAGCTGACAAGGCACTGACTCAACTGACCTTTCCGATTGAATTTTCCAGAAAAGTTGCCATTTTTAGAGAAATGGTACGGAATGGTCACTGAAGCAAAGTGAATTAAGAATCTGAGCTGGGTTTGAGCTATAACAAAGGTCAGTAATACTGACATGAACTAAAATCAAAGCTCAAACACTAGCTCAATTGACTGAACTCAACTCAATTTCAGCTGAAAGAGCTAAAATGGACTAAAATGGGCTCCTAGACACTTGGAAATGGTTTTGAACTGAAACTGGAGCGCTTGAACTCCTGGTGAGCTCAAGTTAGACTCTGGGGAACAAGACTGACTGAGAATGACTGACTCGGAGACAATTGGCATGGATTTGAGTGAGAAACAAGCTCATTTCTGAAGAAATGATCCCATTTTGGCAGGAATGGTCAGAAATGGAAATGGTTTATTCATTATGAGATCAGATGAGCTTGAGATGACTGATATTCTAACTGTCTTGAACTGACCAATGAGCTTGGTTGACTCCGACTGACTGGGGTCCGGGATGACCTAGGGGTAAAATGGTAATTTTCCTAATGAAAATGGGTAAAATGGTAATTTTTTGAAACTAACTCAGGGTTTGACTCCTATACTGATCTAACAAGGTTGGCACTGCACGAGGAGGGTTGTTTGAGAATGAGTGAGGAAAATTTGGGGTGTTTACAACCACCTCGAGGAGGGTCCCACATCACTTATTTGAAATAAAAGCCAAGTGAATTTTTTTTTTTTAAATTTTCATAATAGTATATGAAGCAAAATTTGGCTTGATTTCAAAACTTAGAAAAACTGGTCCTTCAGGGCAAAATTTTGAAAGATGCAAAGAAATTCAGAGCCTTTTTGTAAAAGTTTGAAATAAGGTCTTATGAATTTTGAAATTGTGTCCCCCTCTTTTCAACTGACGAAATTTTAAAAACCAATGTCAAAGACTATCCAGATCATTTTCTTGAGAAAACTTTTGTAACTCGGGGTCCTGGGGGTAAAATGGGAAGAATTGGTAATTTTGAAGGCCCAGGGTTTTGAAAATCAATTTTGAAAAGTTTAGAAATCAAATCTGGATTGACAATTATGAAAATCAGGAGTTCTGGATCTCAAAATGACATGCTATGCAGTGAAATGGTGTGAGATGTTCATGCAATGCTATGCAAAGACATGTTTCCTGAAATGCCCCTCTGAATTAAGAATTGGAAATTCTAGCTTCTTTTCAAGAGTAGGATTTTGAAATTTTACAGCTTGAAGATGTTTCTGAGTCTAAATAGAGAAGTTTTGAGACTCGAGAATGGAATTTAGGACTTTTTGCAAGGTTGAATCTTAAAAAATGACCATTTTGCCCTTCATTGGTTTCAGAGAACTGAAATGTGATGATTGATGGATATATCAAGAAGGTGAGTGAAAATTTGGGGTGTTTACAGATGCCCCTCTTTGCTACTAAGCTGGCTTGTTGCCGAGCTTAGTGGCAAAGAAAACACACCAAATTTGGGTTGTATAAAAATGCCTCAGTTAGAAGGATCCGACTGAGTATAGAGATATTAGCCCGGTGATCATGGTAGATATGAAACGGAGAATGATGAGGAAAGATTCACTCTGTGAGAGTGAAATTCAGGTTTTTGCCCTTACCTTGGATGGGACAGAAATACCTCGCATAGGATGAGGCTCAGGTTTTCAACCCTTGACCTGCTTGGGGAATGGAATATCTCATCAAAATGAGACTCAGGTTTGTACCCTTATCCTGATTGGGCAGAAAATGAAATACCTCTTCAAATGAGGCTCAGGTTTTTACCCTTATCCTGATTGGGCAGAAAGTGGATGGAATCCTCGAAAGAAGAGACCATGATGGAACCTTCAGATTTTGCATAATAAATCTGAGAGGGGTTTTGCAAAAAAAAGGAAAATGGGGTCCCTAAAGCTTGAAAAGGGGTTGATCTTGAGCGTCTCATTGCTGAGACTAAATAGCTTTTGAAATTGCCTTTTGCGAGAAAATGATTGGTGGTTCAACCTCGAACCAAAATGGGACTGTCTATGGTTGGAGAGTGGGGACACAGGGAAGTGTGCGAATCTGAGAGCTCACGCTCTCAAAGAAGGGAAGGAATCAAGTCCTTAAGAGGGATTTAAAATTGGTGACAAGATGTATCAAAGACGGACATCAAGCTCTCACTTCACGTCGGGATAGCTAGAAAATATTGTCAAAATATTGAGAATTTTGTTGTCGATTCAAAGTATCTGAAAATGATGCATATTGTTGCAAAAATATTCCTTCTTTTCTACCTGAAGCATTACCTCCAAACGAGCTTCACTTCGTAGAATCAAGATTGGGAATCCAAATTGCTTGCGATTGACCTTCTTCAAGGGAGATATCAATTTCCTTGATATGAACAAGAAAGAGAATTTGATATTATGAAAGCAATTGATGAAAGGATATTAATAATAGAATTTCACAAGTTTAAAGAAGATTCTTTGATAGATTTGGCAGTTTGATATCCTGGGAGATTCTCTCATGATAATCTTTCTGCACTCTTTTGGCTCTCTTGGGTTTTGGATACATTCTCCTTCATTTTGGAGATGTCTTGACTTTTTCTCTCTTTCTTTTTCCTCTCTTGCTCTCTTTTGGGAAGGGTACGTCACAAACTCCTTCAATTTGGAGATGTTTTGATCCTTCTTGGATGATGTTGGCTCATGGGTTTAGAGATCTTTGGATGATAGCTGAAATTAAATATCTTTCAGGGATTGTCGGGAGGTTCATCGCATCTGCCTTCATCTCGACAGTGCTCTGGACTTTACCTGGAAGGATTCGTCACAAACTCCGTCATCTTGGAGATGTTTCAAATCTTCTTTGGCCTCGGGGGTCTACTCGCTTGATTCACCTTCATCTTGACGACAATTGAGAGATCCCTTTTGCGGATATTTAATTGCAACTTAGGTGATTTTTGAGGAGACAGGGCTTGGATGAATTCTCTTTTTTCTAGCGCTCAGGATATTTTCACTGCCTCATTTTTTTGCAAGAATAGTCTTTAAAGATGTGCCATTGACTGTGATCAATATCAATCATTTATGGCTTTGCACTAACATTGAATTTTCTTTTGCTGGCCATATAGAGGATTTATCCTTCATCCTTTTGGTTGGCCAATAAAAAGAATTTGAGTTTTGAATCCCTTTTCGCAAAAGCTTCTCTCTTTTGGAAGTAATGCTGAAGGTAAACTGAGATAGAGATTTGTATAATAAAGTTTTTGAAATCAACAAATTTGATTGACAAGTTGATAAACTTTTCTTAAAATCCTTGGTGAAGGAGAGCTTTTGAGGTCCGGCTCAATACATCCGTGATGAAAATTCTCCTCTCTTTTTCCCCCAAAAAAAAAGACTCAGGCTTAGCCCTTGCCTGAATGGGAAATGGAAAATACTCCTCTCTTCTCTGAGGAGGTGGTGTTTGCGAAACAAACTTTCGAAGAGAAATTAAGCTTTCGTCAAAGCTCCCTAATATTAGACTTCTCTTATGGAAAGGGGCCGATAATAGTGAGGTCTGAAAATTCTGTCATGAAAGGAACGAGTCCATCACACTCTCTCTGGAAAGAGGGTCCTTCATGACGAAAATGACCTAGTATGAAATTGGGGGGTCACAAGAAAAGCGAGTCTCCGTCGAGCCTCTCCCTTTAAAAGGGTTCCTTGTGTGAAATTGAAAATTGTTTTGCAAACGGTTCACAAAGACGTGAGTCCCTTCAAACTCTCCCTGAAAAGGGGCTAAGTGAACAAATTGGGTAGCATGCGAAAAGAATGAGCTCCCTCAAACTCTCCCTAAAAAGGGTCTCTCGCAAGAGAAAATGATTGAAATTGGATATTGAGATTGATTGACCCAAAGGTCGAAATTGGAAATTAAAAAATTGATTATTTGGAAATTGGATGACCTGGAGGTCGAAATTGGATAATTGACTGACCTGACGATCGAAATTGAAATTGGTTGACCAAAAGGTCAAAATTATGTGATCCGGAGGTCAAAATTGGAGAATTGAGTGGCCCGAAGGTCGAAAATTGGAAATTGAGTGACCCGAAGGTCGAAAATTGGAAATTGAGTGACCCGAAGGTCGAAAATTGGAAATTGGTAATTGAAATTGAGAATTGGAAATTGGAAATTGGGTGACACAGGGGTCGAAATTGGAAAATTGAATGATTTGAATATTTGAATTGAAATTTTGTGGGCAAAATATCAAATTTGAGCAATTGACAGACGCTGAGGATCGAAATGACTTGGTTTAACAAAGGAGAATAAATGGCTCGAGTCAGAGCTCGAATAAAGTAGAGAGATCACGAGTCGGAACCCGGATCAACAAAAGAAAATAAAGAGCTCGAGTCAGGGATCGAGTAAATAAAGAGATCTCGAGTCGGAACCCGGATCAACAAAAGAAAATGGGGAGTTCGAATCTGAGCTTGAATAAGGTAGAGAGATCTCGAGTCGGAACTCGAATCAACAGAGGAAAATGAAGAGCTCGAGTTAGTGCTCGAGTAAATAAATAGATCCTGAGTCGGAACCCGGATCAACAAAGAAAAATGATTTAAGGGAGAACCCGAGTCGGACTTGGTTCTTCAAAAGAGAAAGTAATTTAAAGGAAAACCTTAGTCGAAACTCAAATCTTCAAAAGAGAAAAAAAATGATTTGAAGGAAAACCCGAGTCGGAACTCGGTTTTTTAAAAGAAAAATAATTTTAAGAGAAACACTCGGGTCGGAACCCGGTTTTTCAAAGGAAGATAATTTGAATAAAAATCCGAGTCGGAACTCGGTTTTCAAAGACCGACTTAAAAGTTGGATTTTGAAAATGTACCAGTTTGAGCATTGGATTTTGAAATAATGCTAGTTCAAGCACTGGATTTTGAAATAGTACCAGTTTAAGAACTGGATTTTGGTTCAGTATTGGTGATTGTCTTTCAGTTTTGAATCATTGTGATTTATGATGAGATTGTTTGTTGAAATCCCAATACTGACCAGATTGATGTTAATGCAGTTGAATGCAAATGAATGCAAATTGATGCACATGAATGCACAAGTGCGTGAAATGAGGAATTTGTTTATCTTGCCTGCATACAGAACGAAATTTTAAAAATGCCTCAGTGTAACTGGGAAAGAAAGTTTGATCATTATTTAGAGAAAATAGGAAGATTACAAAGGAAGAATAGAGGCTTCAAGTATAAAACTTTTTCAAGTGTCGAGCATTAATGGGATCTGGTAATTCCACCCCATCGGCGTTGATGAGCCGATATGAGTTGCGGGGTAATGCTTCTTTGACAACATGGGGACCTTCCCAATTTGGCGACCATTTGCCGTCAGGATGATGTTTGAGATAAGTTGTGGATTGAAGTACTAAATCATTGACTTTGAATCTTCTTTCGATGACAGACTTCGCATTTTTCCTGGCTACTCTCTGGCGATAGGATTGAGCATGCTCTGCTGCTTTTAGCCTTTTCTCGTCGAGTAAGTCTAGTTGTACCAGTCGCTGCTGCTGGTATTGATCAAGAGGTAATTGTAACAATGAAGCAAATTTCAAAGCGGGCTTCTGAACATGTAGCTGCAATACTACTTCTGTTCCATAGACCAGTTCTGATGGCGTAGCATTCATTGGAGTGTGAATGGTGGTCCGATAGGCCCATAGTGCATCATGGATCTTCTCATGCCATTCACGGCCTGTTTCCACAGTTTGCTCCAAGATACGAATTAAAATCTTGTTAGTGGCCTCTGCCTGACCATTCCCTTAAGGGTAGTAGGGAGCGGAAAAATGATGGTAGATCTTGAACTTTGAGCAGAATGTCTTCATTCTTTCATTTTTGAAGTGACTGTCATTATCTGACACGATGTCATGCGGGATGCCGAATCGGTAGAGGATGCTCTTGTGAATAAAAGAGACCACATGTCGGCCTTCCACTGTGCGAAGAGTGATAGCTTCTACCCACTTGGTGAAATATTCTGTTGCGGCAAGGAAGTATTTGTGGCCATTTGAAGCCGAAGGAGTGATGGGACCTATGACATCGAATGCCCACATAGAGAACGGCCATGGAGAGACAACATATTGTAAATATGTTGCTGGAGCATGAATAGAAGGTGCGTGTATCTGGCATTGAATACACTTCTTCACATACTGATAACAGTCTTTCTGCATAGTTTTTCAATAGTAACCTGCTCTGACGATCTGCTTGACAAGGGTTTGGTAGCTGACGTGACCACCACAAATGCCTTCATGTGATTCTCGCAAGACTTCTTTAGCTTTGTCTTCATCTAAACATTTGGAATATTCTGAACTGAATCCACGACGATAGAGGACATCGGCCAGAATGAAATATCGAGTAGACATACGCTGGATTGCTCGCTGCTCTTTCTTTGAGAGTTCTGGAGGAAATTCACCGGTTTCTATGAAATTCTTGATGTTGTAATACCAAGGCTTCTTCTTTCGCTCAACCTATTTTACTTGTTCTGTTGGAAGGAAAGCAGGTTGGTCGAGTCTGCCAATTTCAAAAGAGCGACAAGATTCTCCATTTTTGAATGCCATAATGGAGCCTAGGCTGGCTAGACTATCAGCCACTTGATTGAATTCCCTCTTGATATGGAAGAGCTGAAATTCTTTGAACTCGCTGACAAGAGCTGAAACAATCTTCTGATAAGGAAATAGCTTTTGATCTTTCACTTGCCATTCGGCTCGGACTTGATTGACAACGAGTAGTGAGTCGCCGTAGGCATGCACTCTCTTAACATTGAAGTCTAGTAGAATCTTTATACCTTGAATCAGGGCTTCATACTCGGCCATATTGTGGGTGCATTGAAAATCTAACTTGAGAGAAAATGAAATCATCTCTTTCTCTAGAGTGATTAATAAGATTCCGATGCCTATTCTGGCCATATTCTTGGAACCATCGAAAAATAACTTCCAGATTGGAAGTTGCTGGATGTTGCAGATTTGCTCGTCAGGGAAGTCATCCTCGGCTTTCACCTCTTCTGCCAGAGGAAAATCTGCCAATTGATCTGTGATTGCTTGGCCTTTTATTGATTGCTGCGAGACATACTCTAAGTCATACTGCATCAGTAAGACTTGCCATTTGGCGACCCGTCCGTTGAAGAAAGGTTGCTCCAAAATGTATTTGAGGGATTGAGTTTGGACAAGATTTTGACTTCAGATGCCAGCAGGTAGTGTCTTAGCTTCTGACATATCCATACCAGGGCTAGGCAAGTCTTTTCTATGTGAGAGTATTTCTTTTCATAATCTATGAAAGTCTTACTCACATAATAGATGGCGTGCTCTATCAAGCTGTCTTCTTTGTACTGTGCCAGGAATCCGCCGCATGCGACTTGATTGAATGAAATGTATAATAAAAGGGGTTTCCCCAATTCTGACGGTTTCAGGATGGGAGGATTGAGAAGATACTTCTTGATCTGATCGAACGATTGCTGACACTCTGGTCCCCATTCGAACTTCACTCCTTTTCTGAGCAAGTGATTGAAAGGCTCGCATCTCATTGCCAAGTTGGAAATAAATTGCCGAATAGATTGCATACGTCCCTGAAGGCTACGCAATTCTTTGAGATTTTTCGGGGGTGGCATATAAATAATAGTCTTTACTTTGGCAGGATCAACTTCAATTCCCTTTTTGCTGACCAGAAAACCCAACAATTTGCCTGATTCGACTCTAAAGACACACTTTTGAGGGTTAAGCCTTAACTTATAAAGAATGAGGCGCTTAAAGACTTAATCAAGCGCTTCGAGATGATCTTCTTCTTCTTTGGATTTCACGCGAATATCGTCAACATATGCATCCATGATTTTGCGCATCTGATCGTTAAAGATAACAGTCATTGCTCGTTGATACATTGCTCCAGCATTCTTGAGCCCAAAAGGCATAACTGTATAGCAGAAAGTGCCCCAAGGCGTAGTGAAGGAAGTTTTGGATTGGTCGCGGGCGGCCAACTTAATCTGATTGTAGCCGGAATATCCATCCATGAAAGAGAACATGGCGTGTCCTGCCATGCTGTCGACTAGAAGATCGATGCTTGGAAGTGGATAATCATCCTTCGGAGTTGCTTTATTGAGGTCTCTGAAGTCTATGCAGATTCTTTCTTTGCCACTTTTCTTTGGAACAATGACAATATTGGCTAACCAATCTGGGTAGTCAATAGTTCGGATAAATTCTGCTTTGAGCAAATCTTCAAGTCCTTCTTTGACTTGTTGTTCTATTCTGGGATCCATTTTTCTCAATTTCTGCTTGACTGGCTTAGCATCTGGCTTCAAAACGAGTCGGTGTTCGACCAATTTGGGATCTAAGCCCGACATATCTTTATATGTCCATGCAAACACTTCTTCATGTTGCTTGAGAAAATTTGTAAGCCTTCCCTTTTCTTCCAGACTCAGACTGGTTCTGATCTGGAGAATTTTGGGATCTTCCTCTGAACCGATATTGACATTTTCAGTCGGATCTTGTACTAGAGGAGATGGTTCGTCTTGCTTCTGAACTGCGGCGAACTCTAGTAATTCCTGAAGAGACTGATCATATTCTGCACAATCAACTGACCGCTTTGCAATATTGCCCTCTTCAGTGCTTGCTTTGACTCTGTGAATTGTTGCCGACTTCTAAAAAGCCTTGGGATTGAGAACGAGCTTCTTGATTGTCCGAGAAGTCATTCTGAAATTTTGGATAGGAAATTTGGTTCAGATAAAATTGCCCATCGTAAGACAAACAATCATTCGAAAAGAATCATGCATAAAATGATATTGAATTTATAAGATGAAGAGATAGACAGAAAGGAGACAGATGGCATCCAGATAGACAAAGAAACATGAAATTTTATTGATTTTGAGTTGATCAGAGACATGAGACATTTATTTGGGAAAGAATAGAAAAAAAAATAACAAATGGTCTTCAATGTGTCCCTTTGACAAAAACAGTCTTCTTTGGTGAGCTTCCTCCGGAGAATCCTAGTCCTGCTCTGTGGGGACGATGCTTTTGCATCATTGGCTCGATGCGGCCATCTTCATTTTTGCCGAGTCCTTTGAAGGGTTGATAACCGTGCTTCAGGAGTAAATCAAATCCCTTTCTTGCTTTCATGAATTGCGGAAACAATGGGTGATCTTTAATGGCACTGTAGTTGATCCGACCTCCAACCTTGAAGAATTGAGGACCTCTCCATTGAGTCATGACTACAGTGTGCAGAGATAGTTCTGAGGATGCCTGGAGTATTTCTCGATTTTCTCTGAGACTGATTTCTTCACTCTCCCTGATGCTGGGAATATCTGCAGTGAATGACGGTCGGGGGATCATGGGCTGTGGGAGCCTTTCTTCTGGGTCTTCTCCCAGTATTGTTGTAATCATTCCACCTTTTAACCATTTCACGCATTAATGAAGGGTGGAAGGCACTGCATTTGCATTGTGGATCCATATTCTTCCGAGCAGCAGGTTGTAGCTGGGCAGTACATTGACCACATGAAAAAGCATTGAATGCACTGAATAGTTGATGAACACTTCCAGAAATATCTTGCCCTTAGCTGTTTGACCATGATTGTCAAACCCATAGATAGTGATAGGATCCAGAATGTATTCTTCTTCCTTGATTCCTAATGCTTTTGCTGTCATCTCAGGACAAATATTGAGGCTACTGCCTTTATCGACCATCACATGGGGAACTGTCATTCCTCTGACTCGAACGACAATGTACAAGGCATTATTATGAAATGAGTGAGGCTTTGGAAGGTCCTCATCTGAGAAGGTGATCGGTGCGTTGGTCATGGCGGAGTTCACTATTTGTGCCATGTTTTCAGGAGTGGTACTGGGTTTAACTTTAATCTTTCTGAGCAGATCATCCAGTACTTGCTGATGCTTGCGGGAATTTTTGGCTAAGTCCAAAATTGAAACATTGGACAGAGCAATTAGAGACTTCTGAGTTGAAGTTTCTCCCTTTTTGTAAGGGATTTGAGAAAATGCTTTGGGAACCCTGGAATTTTACTGGCTGCTGTAGGAAATACTTCGACTGGTTCCGTTGATACTTTTAAGTTTATCGAAAGCTGAAATTATGTTCACCTTCTTGGTGGCTGGTGTTGCTTGTCGTAGCACTGAAACCTGGTGCTGAACTCGAAGATCTTGTGCAGAACATGGCTTGATGTGTTCGTGAGGCAGGAATGGCTGTGCAGACACTACTGCTGTGGTGTGTGAAAAAAGGGGCTGCTTTAGAATATCCATTTTTTCTTCTTCATCTCCTTCTACCAAAAGATTTTTATCAATAAGATCTTGCATAATGTTCTTTAGAACAAAGCAGTTCTTAGTGTTGTGTCCCACTGTTCTGTGGAACATGCAAAACTGATCTTTCCATTTTCCCATGGGCACAGGGGGATCGGCCAATCTAGGCAACTTAACCATCTCTTTTGACAACATATATTCGAGTACATCTTCGAGTGATTGGTCTAAAGGTGTGAACTTTCGGTCATAGCTCCACCCTTCATATTTGGTCTTCTTACGCAGTTTCGGCCCTTGATCCTGCTGAGGAAGCTTGCTATATTGAGAAGCAGGCTTTCCTTTCTGATCCCCTTTGTTGTTTACATTGCTTGCACCATAGCAATAATCTTTCTTCTGCCCTTTATACTGATTTCGGCTATTATTGTTGTTGTTGTTGGCAGAATAGGTGAAGTGAGCTTTCTTCTTCTGCTCACCTTAAGGGTTGTTTTTGGAAAAAATGAAGCCCTTGTAAACTCCATTCTCCATGCTCAGCTCGAGCCATTCGTCTCATTCAGTTTGCTCAATGAAAGTATGGGATGGTGCAGTAGAGATTAATCCTCTCAGTGGTTGCGAGAAATTGTTAAGGATCAATGACAGGGCATGCCTTTCTGAAATAGAATCTCTCATTTTGTTGCAGACTGACCTCCATTTGTGAATAAAATCCCGTGCTTTTTCGTTCTCATTCTGCCTTAAATTGCAGAGATGGCTCAATGTAGGAAGCGCCTCTGTTTTGAACAAAAAGCGTTCAATAAATAGGTTTACTACTTTGTCGAACTCCTTGAGCTCAATGGGGTTGATATCCTCAACATACCACTTAGCTGCAACTCCTTCTAAGCCGCGGGGGAAACATAGAAATAGTGCACGGTTGTCCCTCTTGAACTTCGAGCATTCAACAAAGAAAGTGGCGAGATGAGCTTTTGGGTCGCCAGAACCGTCGAACTTAATGAATTTACAGGGAAGATTCTCCAGATCATCATCCCCTTCTAAGTCGTCATAGAAGTCTTCGCTGGTGAAGACTTTCCTGCCCTTATCGCGGGCTTGCAGATCCTTGACAACTCTAGCCATTTCTCTGAATTATGCTTGCAGAGGCACTTCTGTGACCTGACTCTTTGATTTGCGGCTTTTTCTTTATTCTTGGCCCTGCTTCTGAAATGTCGGTGGCACTTCATATTCTTCATTTGTATCTTCAATTGAGTCTGTTCCGTCTGAGATCTCTTCCAGCTGAACTTGCTTTTTGGAAGCCTTCTTATCCCTGTGACTATGAAACTTCTCTCTGAATGAATTTCTTTCTGAGCTGGTCCCGGGCTGCTCATTCATCATCTTATTCATCATTTTTTGAAACATGACATACATTTGCGGGTCTTTGCCATCATCTTCTTGTTGCTGCTTTTGACTCCTCTCAGATCGGAGGGAACACATCTCTTCTTCTAAGGCCGACGAGTACTGAGATGTCGTTGTTCTTTTGCATGATCTTGTCTTAACCATCAAATGTTATGGATGCTCTCTGCAGGGCAAAGACCTGATTAGATTCTGAAGGAATTAGCTTTTTTGAAAAAAATATTTACTGAAAATATGGTAGACAATTTGAAAAAGATATCCCATTACTAGGGATTGAGTCGTCGCGGGAATCACGACAGTTGTGTTGTCATTTTTTTTGCAAGAGAAATAAATAACGAAAATATGCCTTGTTACCTAGGCGAGGTCGTCAAACCACAATAGAAAGAGAGAGAATTTTATTGAAATGAGAAAATTGAACTTTTATTGATCTTGATAAAGAGGTGGAGGACAAACAATTTTCCACCATTCATGATGGTCGGCAGACACTCTAGGACCAGGAAAGATTTTAAGAGAAACAAAAGAATCCCAGCTGTAGCGAGCAGAATGATATGCCCCGGACCATTGTGCGGAAGTGAGATCAAACTCTGCCACAGCTCCTGATAGCAATTAGGCTTCGACGTACTGCTGCCTCTAGGAGAACTGCCGAACATATCGCTCCGGTTGGTAATAAGTGCAGAAGAATGGTCCCATCAATTTGAACCGCTTGCCATAAGCATATGTATATCTACGAGGAGATAATTGTCGATCAAAATAGTCCCAGACTACGTCATCTTCTTGGATGCTGTCGATCATGGACCGGTACTGTGCCACTGGAAGAAGTTCTTGACCATTGTATCTAAAAGAGCTTGCTCATGCTGGAATGTGCTGGAAGAACCAGGATTGAAGCGCGTAGATGCAACCTTAGACGAGAATAGACTCTCCAAGTGAGAAACGGGTCAGACCCCGATACAGGAAAGCAAGCGCTGCCATGGTTATGGAGAGACAGTTGGTTTGTCGACTTCCCCATCTTCTCATAAGTTGGATTATTCTGATGTCCATGTAGTTTTGTTCGTCTGGAAATAGGGCTAATCCTACAGTGCATAAAACCATTGCATTCTGAATTCTTTCTTTAGCTATCCTTGATAGCGAACTAACTTCAACGAAGGTCCCGTACTGGCGGTACAACTTGAGCAGGTTGACATATTCATTTTCGTCCAACTGGATCAGGGGCCAGGATCGGCGGCCTGTCATACGAGCTAATGAGTCTCGGGGGTCCAAACCCTTGACATTGATCAGGAATTGATGCTCTAACGGATCTCCTGGTTGACCGGCTAGCTTTGGTAATCCCATGATTTCTGAAAATTCATCCATTAAAATAGTCATCTCCCCCCATGAGAACCAAAAGGTACAGGTTCGTGGATTCCTGTGATCATCGCAAAATTTTTCCTCTTTCGTTGGTTCTCTCTCTTCCTTCTCTTTTCCTTTTCTAACCTTTATTTTCCTCCTTTTTGAAGGGAGAAGAATAAAAGAAAGAAAAGAGAAAGAGAAGAAAAAGGAGAAGAGAAACTATTTTGGGCGGTCTCACTTGACCTCGATTTGAAAAATATTTAAAAATTTAACTCGCCTCCGTTTTGAAAATTTGCGGAAAAATGGAGAGACGGGATTCACTCGTCTGTACGAGGTTTGACCGTTCCTTGCGCCTTTACCAGGGGTAATCGAACCAAGGATCGAATTTATGCCTTTTGCTTTGCCTAAATATAGTCTAAGAATTTATTCTAACTCTAAATGCACAAAGAATCATACTTGTGCAATGCAAAGATATATGCTTCTTTTGAAAAAATGTTTTGAAAATTTCCAAGTGTTCTGAGATGAACTTGGTAAGGGAGTGACGAAATGTTTGAATCTAACTTTAGAACTTAAGATAGATCAAAGAAGTTCTAAGTCTTTGAAGTAAATCAGGATTGAAAGAATAAATCTTGATTTTGAGAAAGAATGATTTGAAGTTTTGAAATGAAAGGAAATGAAGTTTCAAAGTCGAAAATGGACTTTGAATTTTGAACTTGAATTTAGGAAAGGAAATGAATACTTGAGATGGAATTGAATTTGGATTTTGAAGTTTGAAATTGGAATGGACTGAGAAAATCAAATGGTATTTAAGAATAGAAAATGGATTTAAGAGATTCAGATTAGATCCGAAAAATGGATTTGAAATCTAGAATTTAGAATTGGATTCCGGATCCTAAACAGAATGGGATCCGAGATAAGATGGACTTGGGTTCTGGATCCTAAAATGGAGTGGATCTGAAGTCTGATATCCAAATGTAGAATTGGGTTCTGGATCCTAAGATGGATTTGGATCTGAAGTCTGGGATCCAATGTAGAGTTGGACTCTGGGTCCTAAGATGGATTTGGATCTGAAATTTGAGATCCAATATAGAGTTGGACTCTGGATGGATTTGGATCTGAAGTCTGAGATCCAAGGTGAAATTGGATTCTGGATCCTGTAAGGAAATTGGATCTAAAGTCTGAGATCCAAGGTGAAATTGGATTCCGGATCCTATAAGGAAATTGGATCTGAAGTCTGAGATCCAAAAGTGGAATTGGATTCTGGATCCTAAAATGGAATTGGATCTGAAGTCTAAGATCTAAAGTAAAATTGGAGTCTGGATCCTAAAGGGGAATTAGATCTAAAGTCTGAGATCCAATACGAGTGTTGAATCCTGGATCCTAAAATGGATTTGGAGTTAAATTCAGAAGATAAATCAAGAATCTCAAAGTTAAATTGAACTTTGAGTTTGATTGGAGCTTTGAATATAAAATGAGTTGGAATTTCAAAGTCAAATTGAACTTTGAAATCTGATTTGAATTTGAATATGAATTTGAAATCTCAAAGTTAAATTGAACTTTGAGATTGAAAATGAAATAGAATTTGAAAAATGAAAGGATGGATTGGATTTTATAAGAATTGAAGATAGATTGAGGAAGATATTTACATCACTTGGAGTTTTTGAAAAAGGAATTTTGAAAATATGATGCAGTTCTATCCTAAATGATGAATGAATTTAAAGAATTTAAAATTTGGGTTTTTTGAAAAGCTATTCCATTCTTTAAATGAATTAAAACAAGATTGAAGATATAATACATCCTTGACTATGGTCATTGAATGCATTATATAATAATCTATATTTAAATTCAGGTGAAGAATGAAACATATTTTGTGCTTTTATAGAGTTTAAAATGAAATTAACTCTCAATATACCCTGACTATGGCCATTGGTATATATATTGAATTAATTTTAAGTTAAACTCTAATAAAAGATGAAATATTGGAAAATATGATGATTTTTGAAAATGATCCAGTGTAGATCCAGTGTTATTTTATAAAAGATAAAGATCCTAAGTTTTGTTTACATCCTGACTATGGCCATTGATGTGAATCATCAACTTAGGATTAATTACCTCTTATGAAATGGTGCACGTGCCATTCGTGTTCTCATGTGTGAGATTTTGGAAAATAAAGGTGAAAAGCATGAAAATAAGCAATTTATGGTATTTATAATGCTCATTCATTCTATCTAAAACAGGAAATGTAAATTCTCATTAATATCTAACTATTACAAACTTGAAATTAATTTAAGTTCACAAGAAAATAACAATTTCTATATATTCCCCTGCAAAAACACTTAATTAGTCCAAAAGTATATATAAAGAACAATTTACATGACAACATATTGGACCTAAGAGGTTACTCCTGAAGCAATTAGGTATATATCTCATATTATAAAAAACGCAAGATAAATGACGCAATCTATATTAGAATGACATATTCAAGTTAATTTATACATGAGAATCGGCGTAATGCCTTAAGGTAACTAAAATAGACATTGAAATCCATAAAAGATGTCCTAAATTGTTTGGGTTGTATGATATGAGCTAAATATCATGTAGTTACATAGGTGCTGGAGGTGTTGAAAGGGGGGTTTATGCTGTAGTGATGTTAAAAAAAAAATGTAGTGGTGCTGTAGACTTTGACCTAAAGTGGTGGGCAATGGATGACATCAAGGGCACACAAACTAATTATAATGCAGGCCGCTAGTAAATGGCAAAGCAAGGATGCAGGAATGACTATGGAAGGTGACAGATGTGTGTAGCAGGTTGACTGTGGTACCTTGTATTAACTTTCGGTGATAACCTAAATGTTATCAGATATCCCTATGATGAGCATAAAACTGAAAATACAGACTTTATAATGATGCCAAGTTACCAGATGTTATGCTATCTTTCAAGATAATGAGACCTAAATATGCATGCTGATGCTAACTCAATATACACATAAGAGGTTATTTAAACTGTGAATATGTTGCGGTAAAAAAAATGTGGAACAAATGTTGTGAAATGAAGGCATTGGGTGATGAACGTAATTGTTGCAGTTACAACAACAAAGGGGACATGCTGGATTTGCACAGGGTACTCAGCAATGCTACTGAGTGAGAAGGCGGCAAATGCATAGATAATATAAACAGGATAAGTAGGAGGTCATCGATAGGCACAAGATGTCTATCAAAACCAACACCGCTGACATGACATAGCAGCTGTGTATTGGTGCATGAAAGTGTAAGTGGTCATGATATAAAGAAAAAGTGTAGAGATGTACTATGTGGAATGACATGACATCATATATGCAAAATGCAAGCATAATGATAGTGACGGATGGCAAGGGTGAAACTTGAGTGAGGTAAACATATGAGTGCGGCTGGGTGTCAGGATTTGCACAATGGTATACTTATGAATCCTTCCATCGATGTACAATGAGATATGGTATTGGCATACAAGTACATTCAGCACTTTGAAGCAGACAAAAGTTCAAATACAGAGCTCTGTATCCCATATTTAATGGGATTTGTCTATCATGTAAGTCCACCAAAGGTAATCACCTCAATCCAGCAAAAAGCAGCAATACACAAAAATGTTGTAGATAGCCTCAACTATCTTCTTTGAGCCACCAGGACCTCCGACCCTTGTCCAATAGTATTAATAGAGTAACCATGTTCTATCAAAATTTTGTCTCAGAGAAGCTATCCCTCAGCAAACTCGGGACCTCCAATGTATATGGAAAGTATGGAAGAGAAAGAGACAATGCTTCCAAATTTCTGGAGTTTGTTTGAAATCCAAACCCACATATCCGTAGGTCAAGCATCGTTCACATGGTGGATCGACTTCTGCAATCAATGGAATAACTTCTTTTTTTATGATCTTTGTGATCCAGAACAAGAGAAATCTGAGGTTTGAACCACGAGGAGAGAGTTAAAAGACCATTTTCCACCATACGAAACAATAGCTATAGTGAATCATCGCCTACTTATTAACAGGGTTTTTAAGATTGATCATAATTATCATATAACCATCCATATAAACTACTAGAATATGATAACAGTAATGTCCAAAGAGGTAAGCATAATCATAGTCAAATTTTGCTAGCAATGAGCCTCAGGCTTACTAACCAAAGAAATGATGTAGGGTTGGGCCAGAAGCTTCTCTGCTTCAATCTGAGATAGCTGAGCAGAGTCACCTGTTTCAGGACATAGAAACAACTTGAGCACCAAAAGAAGAAAGAAAAGAAAAAAAAAAAATTTTTGAAGAGTCTTTATCCTTCAGCTTTTCTCTCGATTTTGGCACCAGTCAAGCCCTATCAGACACACTTGGAAAGTCTCCAAAACTGCCCACACAGAATATACCATGGATGTATTGTAGTAGATCACCCTTAAACTTTTTGAAGGAATCACCTCTAACATCATATACAATATTTCTGGCCACGCCTACAACTTAGAAAAGCACTGCTTGCTTCTGCTTGAGGCGCATCATATGGGTGGTGAAAACCAAAGTTACAGAGTACCAGAATTCTGTATTCAAATCATGGGACAAACCTTTTGAATAAATGGTAGAGACTACCCATGCTATTACCAGACTAAAATGGGGAATCGATCTTGAAATGCTAACATCCCTGCAACTCATTACATTACTGTGGTTTACACACAAAAAGAGGATGGTTGGCACGGTTTCAATGCAGAAAGTGTAACATGCAGGGGGTTGCAAAGGAATGCGGTGGAAAATTTAAAAGGCACAATTATGGGAAAATGACATTGACTACTACAAATAAAAATGTGTAATGTATTAGACCATGCTTATAATGAAGTAGAATGCATATGAATGCTGAAAATACTGATATGATGTTATGAACATATACAAAAAAAAAAAAGAAGATAGTTCATCAGATGCATGTGTTATTGAGATGAATAAGCCATGTGTACAGGTATTTAATGAAACAACAAGAGGGAAAAGTGAATGACGATGGTGAATGTGGTTGAGGACACAACTCAACCTCTCTCTAGTCGCACCAGTATTCGATGATATCCCTGTTAACAATATGCTCCATATAGACATAACACAGGAGATGCTGTATCCAAAAAGAGAAAGAACAGAAAAAGAAAAGAAAAAAAAGAAAAGAAAAAGAAAAAGAAAATAAACTCATATTATATGATTACCCACAATATGACACCACCAATTAGGAATAAAATACAGGTAGCAGGAATGACTGGGGTTAGCGGCCATAGCCTCCATGAATCAATGGAAGCTTAGAGGAAAGGGGTGTTTCCTTTGGGTGCCGACCATCTTTATTTGATTGAATTGTCCCACAGAAGAAGTATATTCAATATATATAGCAATCTCCAAGGTCGTGCATATATTCTGAGGTCTGAGATTTTAGGATCCAATTCGATCCCCCTTACATGGGATGGTACATGTAAATAAATGAATTAAGGTAGAGAATTGAATGAAACAGAAGAAATAAGTGTATTGTCAATTCACAAGACTTCAAAAATAAAAAGGACATAATGCCATATTGCAGACGACAGAATTTCAAAATGTTTAAAATATACTCCAGCCAATTTGTATATATGAAGGTATTAAACAGTTATGATCATGTGATGCAATGAGAACCAGATGGAATAAAAGGAACAATGATGATAAATTAAAATGTGCTCGACATGTGAACGACCCTGCAGGGATCATACATAACTCAACATGAATATCCTGTGCATCAGACAACCTATGATTCATAATGAGAGGTCTTTCATTTATACCTTAACTAAGCATAAAGATCGACGAATGAGAGAGAAATTTCAACGAAGCACAAATCAGTAAAAGAAGATGAGGAAAAACAATTTAGAGGAAGCAATGCTACAATCTAAAAAAAACTATACCAAACTAAGGACAAATTAAGGGTTGGCTGAGACGTCAAATAAAAAAAAATAGAAGATCATGAACAAACAATAAAATAATAAAAAAAAATACAATGAACAATCTAATGCAATGGAATTCAAGGCAACGATGAAGTGCGGTGCTATTGAAACAAGAAATCAAATATAAGGTATGGACAAAATAAAGGAAAAAAAAAGGAATTAAATGTTGGAATCGATAGATTCCGTCAATATTGCACTTCTTGTAAACCGAATTTGTTATGTACAAACCGAGTTTACAAAGGATGCATAACTGGGGTAAAAACAAAAGGGGAAATGACCCAAGAAAGGAGGAGGAGAGTGTCCTTACCGATTGTTAATCCTTGACTGAATAGGGAGTGGCACCTTCGGAGTTGTAGCCAATCTTCAGTCGTTTGGGGAAAAGAACTCTGCGGTTTGCTTATGTAGAGGTTGGAGGGACAGAGAGGTGAGCAATGGGCGATAGAAGAGTGTTGCTCGGCGCCAGGGGTTGATCTCGTTCGCGAAAGTTCACTGACTTCTTCCTCTCCCCCTCTCATCCCTTCTTGCGCTCTTTTTATAGAGAGGGGAGGAAGGGTCTGGAGACGGTTGGGGATTGACGGACGATCCATGGAGGGTGGATGATCAGAGGGTCGAGCAAGTTTCTGTTGGGGATTGACGTGAGAGGAAGGCGCGTGGTGGAGGTTTGTTAGAGATGGATGATGGAGAAGCTTGTGGCGGGCGAAGAGGGTTCTGGAAGAGGAGAGTGCGAAGGTGCTGCCCCATCCGACTTCTTTACAAAGAAAACCCTAAAAGTTATTTTTTTTTCTTTTTTTCTTTTTTTTTTGTTTGTTTTTTTTTTTTGAAAACAAAGGTCTAAAACTATGGGATTTCTAATTTTTTTTTTTACAAATATTTACAAAAGAAGGCTTCACTAAGAATTTTGAGTTTATTTTTGAAAATTACTTTAAAAGATGGGTTTGGACCCGGATTTTGAGAAAATATTCGAACTTTAAACCTTGAATTTGAGAAATACAATTTGATGGATCCAAACGGATATCGGACGAATTGTCTGAGCTTTTTAAATGGTTATTTTGGTAATCTTTGATTTAAAGATTGGATAACAGAGCTCAGATTTTGATATTTTTATTTGGATCCGGATCCAAAATTGAGTCAGACATTCAAAATGAATTTAATTTTAGAAAACTTGAGAAATAAAATGAAATTCAGATTAAAAAGTGCCTCGATTACCCAGAAAATGGAAATAAAGGGCAAAAGTAGAGTATTTATAAATTTTTGAAAAATTTGGGGTGTTCACAGATGCCCCTCTTTGCTACTAAGCCGGTTGAAAGCCGAGCTTAGTGGCAAAGAAACACTCCAAATTTTAAAAAATGCCCCAGTCAGCAGATCTGTACTGGGTGTGGAAGAATTATTTAAAAAACATGGCTTTTCAGGCTTAAAACTTTATCCTGAACGGTCATGTGGGGACGAAATCCTCGACAATGATATGACTGAATGATAGAAATGAGGAAATCGCAATGGGACTTTGGGTAAAAAGATCCCAAGATGGTGAAAGATAAGAATTTTGATCAAGTCTCATGAGTGAAACATGATCAACCTTTTGGAATAACTCAGGTTTTAGCCCTTAACCTGGATGGGACGAAGATAGATCAAAATAATTTGGATGGGGAAAGGAATATTAGCAGGCCTCGATGGGACATCTTTTTGAGAAAAATATCTCGCGAGATGAAACTTAAGTAGGATCCTATCCTGGGTGGATATACTGAAAGTGCACTAGGATCGAGGCAACGAGCACTAGAGGGGGGGTGAATAATGCTTTTAAAATTTTTTGTGGAATATAGAATGATTTTGCAAATCTCAAAGCAAACACACAAAGAACACAAGATTTTATCTTGGTTCGGTCTAACCCGACCTACATCCAGTCCCCAAGCAAAACCCTCTTGAGATTATCCACTATCAACCTTTTAAACTACAAGATCACACAGACCATAACTGGTCCCACTTTCTGTAACAACCCTACTGAAAGCAATCAACTCCTTTACACCAAGGAGTCCTTTTTACAGAAAATAAATAACAACTTACAATACAACCTATGAGTCTTCCTTTTGAATGCAAATGAGATGCAATTGGCTTTTGAAGTTGTTGAAACACTCTACTCACAAATTCACTATCTCTGAAAGTGATTTGAGTGAAAAACTGAAGTGAAAATATCACGTGAGTGAGAAAACAAATACTTGAATGAATAGGAGTGAAAAGCAATAAGTAAATGATTCAAATCGATTGAATTCTTGTTGTTTTTGAGTGTACAATGCACTCATATTTATAGTTAAAGTTTTCCATACGTTGAGGGTATGAAAGGGTGTCAAAACTGTCCAATTCGAACGATCAAAACGTTTGAAAAATGAAAAGACACGCCTTTTTGAAGTTTCAGGAAAACGACAAAATTAGTCGACTGAAACATCAGTTAGTTGACTAATAGTTAGTTATTAGTAGACTGACAGTTATCGTCGGTCGACTGATCTGTTAATCGAGCCGTTTGAAAATCTGAACTTTTGAAACTTAGTCGACTTGAGAAAAGTTAGTCGACTGATAATATCATCAGTAGACTGAAAAACCTTTTAGTCGACTGCTGCTAAAATCTTCTGAAAAACAAACATTCTGTTCGGTCGACTGATAAAAAGCATTAGTCGACTGCTGCTAAATTTTCAGAAAACACATGTTTTGTTCAGTCGACTGATAAAACCATTAGTCGACTGCTGCTAATTTTCCAGAAAACAGACATTCTGTCCAGTCGACTGATAAAACCTTCGGTCGACTAATTTGACAAAAATGACTTTTTATAAAATATGGCGCGAAAGGATTAGTCGACTGGTAAGTCTATTGGTCGACTAATAAACATGAAAATTTAAGAAAAGAGTTTTCTAAAAAGATTTTCATGAGGGTTCTTTTTAGAAAAGTTTTTCTAAAGACTTTTAAGGTGAAATGCAACCTAAATATGCACTCTAAGTAAGGCTCTTACAAGAATCTAAGACTTTTAATGAAATAAACATTTGCACACTAGTCTTCAAAGATTCTTCATTGAATTCTTCAATTTCTTCATAGCCTTAGCTGAAATGCAGTTGATTCCACTTGCTCATCATCAAAACCTTGTACTTGAAGTATCATGTATGGCTTCATTGTCGTAACATATACAAAGAGCATGGATTCCTTTGTGGGGAAAACCATGATGGGACAGGGAGGATTACCTTGTCGAAACGAGGCTCAGGTTTAACCCAAACCTGAAAGGAAGATACCTCGTGGAACGAGGTTCAGGCTTAACCCTTATCCTAAAAGGGGCGACCATACAGAATCCTCGAACGACGAAGCCGTGATGGGACAACAAATGCATCGCAAAAGCGAGATTGAGGTTTAACCCTTGACCTGAGTGGGGGGG
This sequence comes from Nuphar pumila, assembly GCF_984573655.1. NCBI lineage: Eukaryota > Viridiplantae > Streptophyta > Magnoliopsida > Nymphaeales > Nymphaeaceae > Nuphar > Nuphar pumila. The sequence goes on along the minus strand of NC_143257.1, from coordinate 47,640,672 downwards.
GAATCACACGAAATTCTTAAATGAAGAAACCGTGGAAGGACTAGAAAGGATATCTAGTCGAGAATGAGACTCAGGTTTAACCCTAACCTGAACGGAAGATACCTCATGGAGCGAGATTCAGGCTTAACCCTTAACCTGAAAGGGACGACCATATGGAATCCTCGGATGAAGAAACCATGATGGGACCTTCAGAATTTGGACGAACAAATCCGGAAGGGGTTTGCGAGAAGAAAAAAAAAACAAGGGATTCCCTAAAGCTTGGAAAAGGGATGATCTTGGGCGCCTCATCGGTGAGACTAAAATCAGCTTTCTAAAAACAGACGACCTCTCGCAGAAGGTTTGGGTGATACCTTGAGGAGCGAGGTAACAGGTTTAATCCTTAGCCAGAATGGATACAGAATCCTCGAAAAGCGGGGAAACTGTGATGGGACCTCTAGACCTTGCACAACAAGTCCGCGAGGGGTTTTGCAAAAGGATGAAAATGGGGATCCCTAAAGCTTGAAAAAGGGGTTGTTCTTGGGCACCTCATTGCTGAGACTGAAAATAGCTTTTGACAATAACATGCCTTTTGCAAAAAGTTCAGGTTTAACCCTTATCTTGAGCGGGAACTGTCTATGGCGGGACAATGGGGAGCACAGGGAAGTGTGCAGATCCGAGAGCGCTCAGATCAAGCGGAAGGAAAGGACTTTTCAGTCCTAAGGAGGGACGACGTCAGGATACGTCAAAACGATCATCAAGTTCACACTTCATGTTGGGATAACAAGAAAATATTGCCAATAAGATGCCAAAAATTGTAGTTGATTCAGAATGATTGAATTGCGCTTATATGTGAAAACATCACCTCTTTCTACCTAGAGTATTAACTTCAATTGGGCTAACTCTGCAGAATCAAGAGTCAAATTCAAAGTTTGTTGTTGTTGAGCTTTTTTCAGGAAGATATCAATTTCCTTGATATGAAAAGAGAGGGAATATTCTTAGCTTCATAAAAGCACTTGAGTGAAAAGATATTGATAAAAGAATTTCACACAGAAAAAGATGATTCTTGGCAATTTCGGGCAATCTGATATCTTGGGCATTTCCCATGATGATCTTTTTTTTTTTTCATATCAAGAGTCATGGAGCTTTCTTGGGTTTTTACATCATCCTTCATTTTGGAGATGTCCTGACTTTTCTCTCTTTTTCAGGGAAAGGGTACGTCACAAACTCCTTCATCTTGGAGATGTTCCGATCCTTCATTTTCTTTTTCAGGAATTATGACATCGATGGTATAGGTTCATTGGTAAAATCTCTAGATGATATCAGAAATCAAATATCTTTTAGGGTTTGTCGGTCGGTTCATCGCATCCGCCTTCATCTCGACGGTGATCCGAACTTTCCCTAGAAGGATCCGTCACAAACTTCGTCATCTTGGAGATGTTTCAAATCTTCTTTGGCCTCGGCGGTCTACTCGCTTAATTCGCCTTCATCTTGACGACAATTGAGAGATCCCTTTTGCGGATATTTGATTGCAGCTTGGCTGACTGAGGAGATATGGATTGGGTAGGTTCTTTTTTACTGCCCAGGATATTTCCACTGTCTTATTGCCAAAGAATGGTCTTTAAGGATGTGCCATAGCTATTATCAATATCAATTCGCTCATGGCTTTTTAACATCATCGAATTTTCCTTTGCCGGTTATATCGAAGATTTTTCCTTCATTCTCTTGGTTGACCAACAGAAAAAGCTTGAATTCAGTTCTTATTTCGCAAAAAGTCTTGCTCTCCTGAAAATAATACTAAAGGTAGTTTGAGGTAATTCCTTATATGAAAATTTTGAGATCAATAATGACTTGATAACAAATTGGCAAAATATTCTTAAAATCCTTGATGAAATCGACACGTCCGTGACAAAATTCTCCTCTCTTTTCCCCCCAAAAGAGAGACTCAGGCTTAGCCCTTACCTGAACGGGAAGTTGGAAATACTCCTCTCTTCCCCAAAGAGGAGGTGTTTGCAAAACGGAACTTTCGAAGAGAAATTAAGTTTTCGTCAAAACTCCCTATCTCTAGGCTTCTCTTATGGAAAAGTGGCCGAAAAACAAAGTTGAGAAAGTATCACAGAGGAACGAGTCCATCACACTCTCCCTAGAAGAGGGTCATCTGTGAAGAGGTTTGGCCAAAGATGAGAAAAATGGGGGCCACAAAAAGAAACGAGCTTTCGTCAAAGCTCTCCCTAGAAAAATGGTTCTTTTGTGTAAAGTTGGTTGTTGTTTTGCAAACTGTTCACGAAGAAAATGAGTCCCTTCAAACTCTCCCTGAAAAGAGGGTTCTTGCGAATGAAAGATGGTTGCATGCGAAAGGAACGAGCTCCCTCAAACTCTTCCTGAAGAGGGTCCTTCGCAAGAGAAAATGATTGATTTTTGATAAAATGATGACCTGAAGGTCGAAATTGAGAATTTAGAGCTTGAATGATGAGGATTGGTTAGTACAAAGACTGAACCGAGAGGGCTAACTGATCAGTCAGCCAGACACTAGCACGAGTGCTAGATGTACCAATACGAGCACTGGATTTCAAAAATGCCCCAGTACGAGCGCTGGGTCTCGAAAAATGCACACCAACATGAGCATTGGGTTTTCGAGAGATGTACCCCAGTACGAGCACTGGGTCTTCGAAAAATGCACCCCAGTACGAGCACTGGGTTTTCGAAAATGCATACCAGCACGAGCACTGGATTTTTCAACAGAGATTTAAACAGGAGACCGACATTCTAAGATGCTTGAGAATTGAATAAGAATGATTGTCGGTGTTTTCAGGATTATCCCTTATCCTGAAGGGGAAGTTCAAGGAGACTTCGATCCAAAATATGAATATTAGATTGACAAGGAAAATTCAAGAGAAAATAAGGATACACAAGAGCGAAAAATCCAAGTCGGGACTCGGTTTTTTTTTTTTTTTTCAAACACAAGAAAATGAGTGAGAATCGAGTTTGAAAACTCAAGTTCTCAAAACAATGATTTGTCCAACTCGAGCATTGGATTCAAAAGGAAGTTTAAGTTGAAACTTGAGACTTCAAAAATAAGAATATACAAAAACGAAAATCCGAGTCGGAACCCGGTTTTTAAATATGAGAAAATGAAATGAAAATTGAGTTTGAAAACTCGAATTCTAAAAACAACGATTTGTCCAACACGAGCATTGGATTCAAAAGGAAGTTCAAGTCGGAACTTGAGACTTCAAAAATAAGAATATACAAAAAGGAAAATCCGAGTCAGAACCCAGTTTCTAAATATGAGAAAATGAAATGAGAATTGAGTTTGAAAACTCGAATTCTCAAAACAACGATTTGTCCAACACGAGCATTGGATTCAAAAGGAAGTTCAAGTCGAAACTTGAGACTTCAAAAATAAGAATATACAAAAAGGAAAATCTGAGTCGGAACCCGGTTTTTAAATATGAGAAAATGAAATGAGAATTGAGTTTGAAAACTCGAATTCTCAAAAAAATGATTTGTCCAACACGAGCATTGGATTCAAAAGGAAGTTCAAGTCGGAACTTGAGACTTCATAAATAAGAATATACAAAAAGGAAAATCCGAGTCGGAACCCGGTTTTTAAATATGAGAAAATGAAATGAGAATTGAGTTTGAAAACTCGAATTCTCAAAACAACGATTTGTCCAACACGAGCATTGGATTCAAAAGGAAGTTCAAGTCGGAACTTGAGACTTCAAAAATAAGAATATACAAAAAGGAAAATCTGAGTCGGAATCCGGTTTTTAAATATGAGAAAATGAAATGAGAATTGAGTTTGAAAACTCGAATTCTCAAAACAACGATTAGTCCAACACGAGCATTGGATTCAAAAGGAAGTTCAAGTAGGAACTTGAGACTTCAAAAATAAGAATATACAAAAAGGAAAATCTGAGTCGGAACCCGGTTTCTAAATATGAGAAAATAAAATGAGAATTGAGTTTGAAAACTCGAATTCTCAAAACAACGATTAGTCCAACACGAGCATTGGATTCAAAAGGAAGTTCAAGTAGGAACTTGAGACTTCAAAAATAAGAATATACAAAAAGGAAAATCTGAGTCGGAACCCGGTTTCTAAATATGAGAAAATGAAATGAGAATTGAGTTTGAAAACTCAAATTCTCAAAACAACGATTTGTCCAACACGAGCATTGGATTCAAAAGGAAGTTCAAGTCAGAACTCGAGACTTCAAAAATAAGAATATACAAATGGGAAAATCCGAGTCGGAACCCGGTTTCTAAATATGAGAAAATGAAATGAGAATTGAGTTTGAAAACTTGAATTCTCAAAACAACGATTTGTCCAACACGAGCATTGGATTCAAAAGGAAGTTCAAGTCGGAACTTGAGACTTCAAAAATAAGAATATACAAAAAGGAAAATCCGAGTCAGAACCCGGTTTTTAAATATGAGAAAATGAAATGAGAATTGAGTTTGAAAACTCGAATTCTCAAAACAACGATTTGTCCAACACGAGCATTGGATTCAAAAGGAAGTTCAAGTCGGAACTTGAGACTTCAAAAATAAGAATATACAAAATGGAAAATCCGAGTCGGAACCCGGTTTTTAAATATGAGGAAATGAAATGAGAATTGAGTTTGAAAACTCAAATTCTCAAAACAACAATTTGTCCAACACGAGCATTGGATTCAAAAGGAAGTTCAAGTCGGAACTTGAGACTTCAAAAAAATAAGAATATACAAAAAGGAAAATCCGAGTCGGAACCCGGTTTTTTGAGAAAAATAATGATAAAATGGAAAAATGAAATCCTGAGTCGGAACTCAGATGGGAAGGAAACGATTCCAACCCGAAAGTTGGAACTTGAAGGATTGACAAAAGCGTGAATAGATTTTGACGATGAAGATCAGAGATTCATTCGAGATCCTTGACCCAAGGTGGCCTAAGATCCGAATTTATTTATGATGGCTTCAGGATTTTTCCCTATCTTAAGGAAACATAGAACAAAATTGGAGGTGAATTGAAGAATTTACGGGGAAAAAATCTGGTTTATCCCTTTAATCTGAAGAAGAATAAAATTTTATAAAAATGGAGAAGAATTTAAAGAGATTGATTTGAAAATTTGTTTTGAAAAAGAATTCTCACGGGTAGCAGCGATGCTCCTATGAGGGGTATCAGGATTATCCTTTATCCTGAATGGGAACACCTCGGATAACGAGGGTCAGGTTTTTCCCTTAACCTGAAGAGAAAATATAAATAAAATAATACCTCATGGGAAAGAGGCATCAGGTTTATCCCTTAACCTGAAGGGGTGGTAGTTTTTAAAGATAAAGAAATTATATTTTGTAAAATTTGATAAAACTTAATGAAACTTGACAAATTGATAAAAATTGACAATAAATTAAAATTTGATTAGATAAAAATAAAATGAAATGAATGCAATTCAATGAAGATGATCAAGTTAACAAAGAGTTGGTAAGAATTTAGAAAAGGATTCGTCTGATCCTGCCTGCATTATGATGAAGGAAGATAAGTATAGATTAAAAATAAAATGCCCCAGTATCAGGGGGAAGGATGGGAGAATTTAATAGAAGATTCTTGCTTTATTGAAAGACTTTTGAAGAGTACAAAAGGCCATGATGAACAATTCAAGTATAAAATCTTTTCAAATGTAAAGCATTAATAGGATCTGGCAGCTCTACACCATCTGCGTTGATCAAACGATAGGAATTGCGAGGCAACGCCTCTTTAACCACATAAGGGCCTTCCCAATTGGGTGACCACTTGCCCTTCGGCCGATGTTTGAGATGAGCTGTTGATCTGAGCACAAGATCATTGACTCGGAATCTTCTCTCAATAACTAATTTGGCGTAGTGCCGAGCTATCCTCTGACGGTAGGCCTGAGCGTGTTCCGCTGCCTTGAGCCTTTTCTCATCTAATAGATCCAGTTGTACCAACCTCTGCTGCTGATATTGGTCCAAAGGAAGCTCGATGAGTGACGCAAACTTGAGTGCAGGCTTCTGAACGTGGAGAGGTAACACCACCTTGGTCCCGTAGATGAGCTCTGAAGGAGTAGCATTGGTTGGAGTCCGAATGGTGGTTCGGTATGCCCAAAGTGCATTGTGCATCTTCTCGTGCCAATCGCGACCTGTTTCCACTGTTCTTTCCATAATGCGGATCAAAATTTTATTGGTGGCTTCTGCCTGACCATTTCCTTGAGGATAATAAGGCGCTGAGAAGTGGTGATGAATCCCGAACTTTGAGCAGAAAGTCTTCATCTTCTCATTCTTGAAATGGCTGCTATTGTCTGATACAATATCATGTGTGACGCCAAAACGGCAAAGGAGATTCTTATGGATAAACGAGACCACATGTCGGCCTTCTACTGTTCGCAGAGTTATGACTTCGACCCATTTGGTGAAGTATTCTGTAGCTACGAGGAAGTATCGGTGGCCATTAGAAGCTGAAGGAGTGATCGGACCAACCACGTCGAAGGCTCACATCGAAAAAGGCCAAGGAGAGACCACGGATTGCAAGTATGCGGCTGACGCATGAATGGAAGGTGCGTGCATCTAACATTTGACGCACTTCCTCACAAATTGATGGCAATCCTGCTGCATGGTTTTCCAGTAATATCCCGCCCGAATAATCTGCTTGACGAGTGTTTGGTAGCCGACATGACCACCACAAATTCCCTCGTGTGCCTCTCGGACAACTTCCATGGCTTCATCTTTATCTAAGCATCTGACGTACTCAGAACTGAATCCACAGCGATAAAGAGTATCGGCAAGGATGAAATAACGGGCTGACATGCGCTGGACCGCGTGTTGCTCCTTTCTTGGCATTTCTGCTAGGAGTTTACCAGTTTCAATGAAGTTTTTGATGTCTTGGTACCAAGGATTCTCTTTTTGAGTGGCTTGGTTCACTTGTTCAGCTGGAATGTAAGCAGGTTGATCAAGTCTGCCGATTTCGAATGAACGACAGGACTCATTGTCTTTAAAAGACAGAATGGAGCCTAAACAGGCTAGGCCATCTGCTATGTGATTGTATTCCCTCTTGACATGGTTGAGCTGAAATTCTTCAAAGTTGCCTATGAGAGCTAAGGCAATTTTTTGATAATGGATTAACTTTGGATCCTTGACTTGCCATTCAGCATTAACTTGACTGACAACAAGCAACGAGTCGCCGAAGGTGTGTACTCTCTCGACACCAAAGTCTTGCAAAATCTTGAGGCCTTGTATTAGAGCTTCATACTCGGCCATATTATGAGTACATTGGAAGTCGAGTTTGAGGGAATAAGGGAGCATCTCCTTTTCAGGAGTGATTAGCAAGATCCCAATTCCTATACCAGACATGTTTCGGGCTCCATCAAAGAATAGAGTCCAAATCGGGGATTCCTGAATACTGCAAATACGATCGTCAGGGAAATCATCTTCTGCTTTGATCTCTTCTGTCAACTGGAAATCTGCCAACTGATCTGCGATGGACTGACCTTTGACTGACTTCTAAGAAACATACTCCAAATCATACTGCATCAGAAGGACTTGCCATTTTGCAATCCGTCCAGTAAGGAAAGGCTACTCAAGGATGTACTTGAGAGGGTTAAGTCTCAACAGAATTTTGATCTTTGAGGCCATCAGATAATGTCTCAACTTCTGACACATCCATACTAAGGCTAGACATGTCTTCTCCATCTGAGAGTATCTTTTCTCATAATCGATGAAGGTCTTGCTGATGTAGTAAATGGCTTGCTCTATCCGGCTGCCTTCCTCGTACTGTGCAAGAAATCCTCCGCAAGCATTATGGTTGACGAAGATATACAAGAGAAGCGGCTTTCCCAGTTCTGGTGGCTTCAGAACCGGTGGATTAAGGAGATATTGCTTGATGCGCTTAAATGAGAGCTGACATTCTGGTCCCCACTCAAACTTCACTTCTTTTCTCAGCAAGTGATTGAACGGTTCCCACCTCATGGCCAAATTGGAGATAAAACGTCGAATTGACTGAATACGACCTTGGAGACTTTGTAGCTCTTTAAGATTGGTGGGAAGTGGCATATCAATGATTGTCTTTGCCTTGGCAGGATCCACCTCTATGCCTTTCTTGCTGATCATATAGCCAAGCAGCTTGCCTGATTCCACTCCGAAGACGCATTTCTGTGGATTGAGTCTCAGTTTGTAGAGAATAAGTCTTTCAAAGACTTGGTCGAGAGCATCGAGATGATCCTCTCCTTATTTGGACTTGACCAGGATGTCATCCACATAGGCATCCATGTTCTTGTGCATCTGGTCATGAAAGATGACTGCCATTGCTCTCTGATAGGTTGCCCTAGCATTCTTGAGCCCAAACGGCATGAACGTATAGCAAAATGTACCCCAAGGCGTGGTGAAGGAAGTTTTGGATTGGTCCCAAGCGGCCAATTTGATCTGATTATAGCCTGAGTATCCATCCATAAAGGAGAACATGGCATGGCCTGCCGTGCTATCGATCAGAAGATCGATGTTGAGGAGTGGATATTCATCTTTCGGGGTTGCTTTGTTCAGATCTCTGAAGTCAATGCAAATCCGGACTTTACCATTCTTCTTGGGAACCGCCACGATGTTCGCCAACCAGTCTGGATATTCAATGGTCTGGATGAATCCTGCTTTTAATAATTCTTCAAGTCCTTTAACTTGCGGTGCCACTCGAGGATCCATCTTTCTCAATTTATGCTTGATTGGTTTGCAATCTGGCTTCAACACAAGGCGATGCTCGACTAACTTGGAGTCTAAGCCTGTCATATCCTCATAAGTCCAAGCGAAGACTTCCTGATGCTGCTTGAGGAAGTGGACGAGCCTTTCCTTCTTATTCGAACTCAAGTTGGAACCAATCTTGAGGATTTTCGGGTCATCTTCTGAACCGATGTTGACATCCTTTGTTGGGTCTTGAACCAATGGTGATGGTTCATCCTGCTTCTGAATACTGGCAAATTCCGGTAAATCTTGAATCATCGAGTCGAATTCTGCCGATTCTTCGATCTGCTCTGTCATTTTGCTGATTTCTGCCCCTGCCTTCGCCTTGCAGATTCTGGCCGGTCTGGATTTATTTTGAGAAAAATTGGTATTGATGACGAGCTTCTTGAGTGACTTAGGAGCCATGATCTCAACAATCCTGTTAGCGCAAGGAAGGTTTTTAAGAAAAGGATAAAAGGTTTTTAGAAATAGCCTTTTGTAAGAAAACAAAGAATGACAATTATGGAAGAGAGATATAAGCAGGAATTTGTGCACACCAAGATGAGAAATAGGAATCAAAATTTCATTGATTTAAGTAATTCTGATATTTACAGATGACGGAAGAAAAGAAAGAAAACTGGGGCGGATCTTTTGCCCCTCACAAGATGACTCAAACGGGAAAGAAAATAGAAAACACTGGCATTGTCTTCATTGTGCTCCTTTGATGAAAATGGTCTTCTTGCCGGACGATTGACCTGTGAAACCCAAGCCTGTACCTTCGATATGCTGAGCGGGGACGATCGGTTCTAGAATGTCGTCTTCATTCTTGCCTAGGCCCTTGAAGGGCTGATAACCGTGCTTCATTAGAAGATCAACCCCCCTCTTAGCTTTCGAGAACTGAGGGAAAAGAGGGTGATCTTTGAGGGAAGTGCAATCAAGGCGCCCGCCCAACTTGAAGAAGCGAGGCCCCTGCCACTGGATTACTGCTGTCACATTTTCTGTTGGCTAGATTTCTTTCAGCTTTAACATGTCCAAGCTTTCACTTAAATTGATTTCATCGACTTCTTGGATGCTCGGGATGTCAGCAGTGAAAGTAGGACGGGGAATCATTGGCTGCGGGAGTCGCTCTTTCGGGTCTTCTCCTAGGACTGTGGTGATCATGCCTCCCTTCGACCACTTGATACATTGATGCAGAGTTGATGGAACAACATTGGTGTTGTGTATCCAAGTGCGTCCAAGCAATAGATTGTATGTAGGTGGCACATTCACTACGTGGAAAAGGACAATATGCACCGAATAGTTGATAAAGATTTCAAGAAATATCTTCCCCTTGGCTGTCTGCCCGTGGTTGTCAAAACCATAGATTGTGATCGGATTCGGAGTATATTCCTCTTCTTTCAGTCCCAATGCCTTGGCCGTCATCTCAGGACAGATATTGAGGTTGCGGCCTCCATCGACAAGCACATGGAGGACGGTCATGCCCCTGGTCTGCACCACTATGTAAAGTGTGTTGTTGTGGAATGAATGAGGTTTTGACAGATCCTCATCCGAAAATGTGATCGGTGCATTCGTCATTGCTTGATAGACGATCTGAGCCATATCTTCCGGAGTGGTGCTAGGCTTGACTTTGATATTTCTGAGAAGATCTTCTAGCACTTGCTGGTGCTCAGGTGAAGCGTAGGTCAGGTCCAAAATAGAAATATTGGACAGAGCGATGATTGGTTTCTGAACTGACCCTGAAGCCTCCTCTTTTTTTGAAGCTGCCTTGATGAAGCGCTTCAGGATTCTATGGACTATTTTGGCAATTTTTGCCATTGCTTTTGTTGTTTTGCTGGAAAACGCAGTGATATCCACCCTCTTGGCGGAAGACTGCGCTTGGCGAAGGACTAGGACCTGATGTTGATCCTGAATGTCCTGACTAGAACATGGCTGGATGCTACCTTGAAGAGAGAATGCCTGCGCCGTGATGACTGAAGCTGAGTGCTTGGGAAATGGCTTGGATAAAATTTTCGATTGTTCTTCTTTATCCTCGATTAACAGGTTTGTGTCGATGCAATCTTGGATGATGTTCTTAAGAACAAAGCAATGCTCGGTATCATGTCCCACAGTTCGGTGAAACTTGCAGAATTTATCGATCCATTTTCCCATAGTGACCGGAGGATCTGCTACCTTGGGGAGTTTAATCATTCCTTTAGACATCATATATTCTAAGATGTCTTCGCGGGATTGTTCCAGAGCTGTGAATTCTCGGTCATAACTCCAACCCTCGTGTTTTGGCTTTTCTGACTGTTTTACTTCTTGCTGAGGTACTGACTGAACAAGCTGTGGTTTGACGAACTTCCCCTTTTGGGCTGCAGAGTTTGTCCTTTCGACTTTGGAGTGGCCTGAGTTCTTGCTACGATTTTTCTTGCTCTTCTTGTTGTTGGAGCTGTGTGATCATCGCAAATTTTTTCCTATTTTCTTGCTTCTTTCTCTTCCTTCTCTTTTCCTTTTCTAACCTCTATTTTCCTCCTTTTTGAAGAGAGAAGAATAGAAGAAAGAAAAGAGAAAGAGAAGAGAAAAGGAAGAAAGAAAGAAAGAAGAGGAATCCTTTTGCGCGGTTTCACTTGACCTTAATTTGAAAATATTTAGCAAATAACTCGCCTCCATTTTTGAAAATATGCGGGAAAATGGAGAGACGGGATTCGCTCGTCGGTACGAGGTTCGACCGTTCCTGGCGCCTTTACCAGGGGTAATCAAACCAAGGATCGAATCTATGCCTTTTGCTTTGCCTAAATATAATCTAAGAATTTATTCTAACTCTAAATGCACAAAGAATCATGCTTGTGCAATGCAAAAATGTATGCTCCTTTTGAAAATTGATTTGGAAATTTTCGAGTATTCTGAAATGAACTTGGGAAGGAAATGAAAGAATGATTGAATCTAACTTAGAACTTGGGATAGATCAGAGAAGTTCTAAGTTTTTGAAGTAAATCAGAGTTTTGGGAGAATGAATCTTGACTTGGAGAAAGAATGAACTAAAGCTTTGAAATGAAAAGGAAATGAATTTTCAGAAATGGACTTTGAATTTAATCATGGATTTTAGGGAAAGAAGATGAAATTTTAAAGTGATATTGGCTTTGAATCATAGAATGGGTCTGAGAAAATCAGATGGTATTTAATAATGGAAATGGATTTTAGAAATCCGGATTAGATCCGAAAATGGAAAATCTAGATTTGGAATTTGATTCTGAATCCTAAAAAGAATGGGATCCAAGGTTTTAGAATCTAAGATGGATTTTTAGGTTCTGGATCCTGAAATGGAATGAATCTGAAATCTGAGATCCAATGTGGAGTTAGGTTCTGGATCCTAAGATGGATTTGGATCTGAAGTCTGAGATCCCAGATGAGATCGGATTCTGGATCCAAGAATGGATTTGGATCTGAAGTCAGAGATCCAATTATGGAGTTTGATTCTGGATCCTAAGATGGATTTGGATCTGAAGTTTGAGATCCCAAGAGTGGGGATTTATACTTGGAAATCTGGATCCAAGTCGGATTTAGGATTTAACTTTGGATTTTGGAACTCCAAGATTTGATTTGAGAATTTTGAATTTGGAATATGAATTTCAAAATCAAATTGGGCTTTGATTTTGAAGTTTGAATCGGAAATTCAGAAGATGAACCAGAATTTTCAATTGAATTTGGAAGATGAAATTTTAGAAACTGAATCTTGAATATACAGATGAATTTTCAAAGTTAAATTATACTTTGAATTTGAGATAGAATTTGGAATTTTGAAATACAAGATGATTCTGGAGTTTCAAAGTCAAATGGGACCTTGAAATTGGCTCCTTTTGAGAAAATAGAGTTGAATTTGAATTTATAAATAGGATTTGATGAAGGAAAGAATCACTTGGTTTTATAAAGAAGAATTTAGAAATATGATGCAAATCTATCTAAATGATGAATGAATTTATATTTTATATTTTGAGTATTTGGAAAAGCTATTCCATTTTTTAAATGAATTAAAAGAAGATTGAAGATATAATACATCCTTGACTATGGTCATTGAATGTATTATATAATAATCTACATTTAAATTCAGGTGAAGAATGAAACACATTTGGTGCTTTTATAGAATTTAAAATGAAATTAACTCTCAATATACTCTGACTATGGCCATTGGTATATATTTTGAGTTAATTTTAAGTTAAATTCTGATAAAAGAAAAAAAAAATATTTAAGGAAAATATGATGAATTTTGAAAATGGATCCAGTGTGGATCCGATGTTATTTTGTAAAAGATAAAAATACTAAGTTTTGTCCATACCCTGACTATGGCCATTGATATGGATCATCAACTTAGGATTGACTTACCTCTTACAAAATGGTGCACGTGCCATTCGTGTTTCACCAATGTGAGATTTTGAGAAATAAAGGAAAAATGTATGGAAAATAGGCAATTTATGACATTTATAATGCTCATTCATTCTATCTAAGAGATGAAAATATAACATTTTCATTAATGTTTAGCTATTACAATATTAAATTGAATTGAGATCAAACTCCTAAAAAAAATGATTTCTATCTAATTCCTGCAAAGTCCCAGGTTAGTATAAGCAATACGGATGGGGAATGTTATACTAGAAGCTGAACTACATGTATATGATTAAGGGACAAGATGGAATGTGTACATTTGAGATGCATGGATGGCATTCTAAGTTGATGGGAAAAATAAATGTGGTCCTACCTACATGAGGAGGTGCATGTAATGGTATAGGCTGAAACTAAATCAAAATTCATATAGTTTACAACAAATCAAATACCGATTATGAGCTGATGAACCAGAGCCTTTCCCAAAAAAAAAAAAAAAAAGAAGAAAGGGGCTCAGTCAATATTGCAGCAGGATGCCAAAATAGCGATCCAAATGGGGCTGAATAATGCAAAGAGATATAGGCCGTGATAACCTGTGCACTGAGTATTGTTGCTAAAGGTGAGCATGCGGGTACTGTTTATGTGTTTGCAACAGGTGGCCGAAGAGGGGTTAGTGACAGGGTATTTACAGCAAAGCAAGTGATGAGATGATTGTGGTGTAAAATGGCGAAAATGCTTGTGCTAAGAATAATCAAATTGTGAAGATGACTGGAGATATATACAGTATCTACAGCAGGCTGAGTGTATTTTACAGGAAGTGTGAACATATGGATGTTATGGGTAAGATGCAGGGGACTGTGCAATGGGCAACAACGGGGTGTTGTTGAGATGCCTGAGAGTGCTGGTAGAAAAGAAAAATGACGGGCATGATGCTATTAGTGCAATGTAATGAAAATACACACAGTAAGAAGACGTCGGATATCAATATACCCGAATATATGATATACTCATGAGTATCTCTAATGGCGGGTTATATGCTGTAACTTAATGGAGTTACTGTCTCACAATCTATCCAACCAAAGTTTTTATGACGATGTAATCATCAAAATGAGGACCTTTCTCCCCTCCTTTTTGGATGCAAACATCTCAGCCTTTCCCAGGGCCGGTGGCGTGATCATAGACTGAAGGAAGACCCTGATGACTTAGTGTCAATATTGGTGACAATTTCAGAATGTCACTCTCCGGCGGGACTCTCGTGGATTGGATCCACATCCCAGAATTTTTGGATTTGGTTTTAATGTAACTATTATTTGAAGAGAAATTTTGTATTTCTATATCGAAGCATTCGGCTACTTGTGAATTGATTATACCCAACAGATGTCATAGAGTTAAGCTAACATAGCACTAATCTATACAGATCTGAAATTTTACAAGATGGTCTACACAGATTATAAGAACACAAATCCAGTTTCGTGAGATGACTGAGTTTTTAAAAAAAAAAAAAAAATCACCATGGCCTTATGGCAATTTCTAAACAGAAATTAGGTCAGGAAGTTAAAAACAAAGAGAAGAATGGACACTGGAAAGGAATATTTCAAACCTGTTGTAGGCTGATATTGTTTGTGAGTCACTGATAACCTGTCATGAACAGACATGCACCCGATCAGAAATCAATTTGCAGTAGTATTAGCAAGATGAATTTCAATGATATTAATAAATAAGTCTTAATGCGGTGCAGGCAAGCTATGAGCTATAACCAAGAACCGAATGGACTGTTTCTGTAGGATCTGAAGCTGGACTATTGCCGCGGCCGAATGGGGACAATCACCATTCTTGACATTTTCGTCCATCCCTTACCTGAGCAGAACTGATACTTTCCTGGTTCAGAGGCTGTTGAGGTATCATTGATCTATCGGCAGCCGAACCAATCCCCTCAAGTCGACTCAAGACAGCAAGAGATCCCATAAGACCATCAGGGGAATGCGTCAGTCACTTCTAAAGCTTTTGTAGTATATCATATCCGATCTTGGGAGGCTGGTCCAGTACAGTGATAAAAAAAATGTCGACATCCATAGGAGTCACGGGATTGGTATATCGATGCTAGAGAGAATAAAGTGGAAGTGAAACTAAAAGAAACAGATGGATAATATTGTATGTATCAGTTTGAAATACGCATACCATGATACCCAGGGCATAATATAATGAAAAGAAAAGGGAAAAGTGAATATGCATCAATGGCAATGTAAGAGATACTCAAAACATCGAACATGAGTATTCAATTTTATCATTATAATAGCCTGATTAGGATCATTTACTCAGACATCTTCATGAAAAATAAATATCTCCATAGAACAGAGGCATTTACTTAACCCCTTTCATGGAATTCTGACAGAATATCCATTTGAATATCTTTAATGGAGACTCCATTTCAAGCATCAACAGCAGCTCTTACCCAAACATTCTTATGAAATCGAGACATGACTTAGGCATCTCTCATGGTAAAAAAAAATGTTCTAAACAATTTAAGAAAAGATACGGATGCAAGGGAATCTATTACTCGTAGAAGAACTTTACATTGAATCTGCAGAGCTGAAAGCATAAATAACCCAAAATTCACTAAACAGGGGAGGCAAAACATGATAAAAATAAACCATACGTAATGAATAAAGTTACAGGAATTCATAAAGAAGGCAAGCCGTAATGGTATTGAACGCTAGTGCGACCTGCAATCGTTAATGCCTGTTGCTGGAGATCGAAAAGAAGAAAGAGAGAGGGACAAAATACGTAACAACAACCTTAGTGAGAATAACAACATTATCAAAAATATGAAAGCAAAGGAGGGGTCACAACAGATAAAAAAAAAACGATCCGACGCCGGGTCAGATAGGGTATTACTTGCAGAGGCCATCTTTTATTTTGAGACAATCGGTGATAAAGTGGCTATATGATGGAGGAAATATAATGAACAATAAATTTCATGCCATATAGCAGAAAAAGCATCAAAAGAAGACATAACCCCAGCGTTAAAACCAGAGATAAAGTTATGCAATATAGCCTGACAATGCAGTGAGCATTTAAACAGAGGCAATGTTTGTTGTTGCAGTGGGTATCCACGAGTCTGCGATAGGCAGGTCGGCGATACCAGTCTGCCTTTCAGTGAGCAATGAAATGAAAGAAAGAGAAAAAAAAAGAAAGAAAAAGAAAAGAAAAGAGGAGAGGCGATGGAGGCTCACCGAATGGAGATTTGTTAGATGCCGGGTGTTGATCCTCCCAAAAAGGAAGGAATCGGGAGATCAGAACTGAATACAGGGGCCCGATTGGGGCTTTTCTTCTTAATCACTGATGCGAGGATGATGGATGAGAAGAACAACTCCAGCAGAAAGGCCAATGAAAATGGGTTGTAACGGATGCCAATGGGTTCCTCCCCCTTTTCACTCCCCTGGCTCTGTTTATATAGGGACGGAAGAAATATCGAGAGAGAGGGGAGGTTAGGGATCGACGGTCATCCCTGGAAGGTGATGATCGGAGGGTAGATGAAGGTGAACGCACCTGTTGGCGTGCGATGTTGTTGATGATGAACGAAGGGGATTGGAGGGGAAGGCCTGTGAGGCCGTTGGCCATCGACGGTGCTGGGGCCATCGCTATGGAGCTTGCAATGAGGGGAGTGCGGGGGATGAGAAGAAACTTCTGGAAGAGGGCAGAAAGACGCCGCCCCTGGACCTCCGACCCTTTCTCGCTAGGGGTTCTCAAAACCCCTAAAAAAAAAAAAACTTTTCCCCGAGCCCCTTTTGGGTTAAAAAAAATATTTATGACAAAAAAGGGGGGCTCTTTTCGGGATTTTTCAAGAAGGTGGTTTTTCTTTTCAAGTTTTCCTAAAAAGGTGGTTAAAAGGTGAGTTTTTCGGAAAAGTTTTTTTTTTCAAAAAACCACATAGTTTTTCCTAATTTCTTTGATTTTTTTGCATGATTTTTCCAATTTTTTGCATTTTTAGAATAAAATCCTAAAGAAAACAAGGATTAAAACTAATTTTTTATATTTTTTTTCATTTTTTGTATTTTTGTAATAGAAAAACTAAGATTTAAAACACTAAATTTTTGTATTTTTCTAAGAAATATTTAAAAATGTTTTCTCAAGAATTTCGGGCCATCTTGGGGAAGATCTCTTCAGAAAAAGGGGTTTGGACCAAGGTTTTGAGGAAATGTTCGAGTTTTTTAAACCTCGAATCGAAAAATACAACTCGATGGATCCAAAGGGATACCGGACGAAGTGTCTGAGCTTTGCGAAAGATTATTTTGGTAATTTTGAGAATTTAATTTAAAATTGGATAATGAAGCTCAGATTTGGATTTTGATAATGGATCTGAATCCGAAATTGAGTCAGATATGGAAAATGAATTTAATTTCAACCAAATTTTGAGAAACAAAAGGGGATTTAGATTTAAAACTGACTCAATTACCCAGAAAATGGGGACAAAGGGCAGAAAGGGGATATTTACAACATTTTGAAAAATTTGGGGTGTTCACAGATGCCCCTCTTTGCTACTAAGTTGGTTGAAAGCCGAGCTTAGTGGCAAAGAAACACTCCAAATTTTGAAAAATGCCTCAGTCAGCCGACCTGAACTGAGTGTGGAAGAATTTATTTTTAAAACATGATTTTTCAGGCTTAAGACCTTATCCTGAACGGTCCTGGGGGGATGAAATCCTCGACAATGATACGACTGAATGATAGAAATGAGGAAATCGTGATGGGACTTTGGGTAAAAATTCCAGGGATGGTGAGAGATAAGAATTTTGATCAAGTTTCATGGGTGAGATAAGATCAGCCCTTTGGAATGACTCAGGTTTAGCCCTTAATCTGGATGGGACGAAGATAGATCAAGATAATTTGGATGGGGGAAAGGAAATATAAACGGACCTCGATGGGACATTTTTGATAGAAATGCCTTGTGAGATGAAATTTAAAACATGATCCTTTCGTGGATGGATATACAGAACATGGATTCTTTTGTGGGAAAAACCATGATGGGACGGGAAGAATTACCTCGTCTAAGCGAGGCTCAGGTTTAACCCAAACCTGAAAGGAAGGTAACTCGCAGAGCGAGGTTCAGGCTTCACCCTTATCCTGAGAGGGACGACCATACAGAATCTTTGAGGGAAGAAACCATGATGGGACTAAAAAGGATATCTAGTCGGAAATTGGACTCAGGTTTAACCCTAACCTGAACGGAAGATACCTCATGGAGCGAGATTCAGGCTTAACCCTTAACCTGAAAGGGACGATGATACGGAATCCTCGGATGAAGAAACCATGATGGGGCCTTCGGAATTTGGACGAACAAATCCAGAAGGGGTTTGCGAGAAGAGAAAAACAAGGGATTCCCTAAAGCTTGGAAAGGGGATGATCTTGGGTGCCTCATTGCAGAGACTAAAAAAAAATCAGCTTTCTAAAAACAGACGACCTCTCGCAGAAGGTCTGGGTTTGTACCTCGAGGGGCGAGGTAACAGGTTTAATCCTTAGCCTGAATGGATACAGAATCCTCGAGGAGCGAGGAAAACTGTGATGGGCCTCTAGACTTTGCACAACAAATCCAAGAGGGGTTTTTGCAAAAGGATAAAAATGGGGGTCCCTAAAGCTTGAAAAGGGGTTGTTCTTGGGCGCCTCATTGCTGGGACTGAAAATAGCTTTTGACAATAACAGATCTTTTGCAAAAAGTTCAGGTTTAACCCTTATCCTGAGCGGGAACTGTCTATGGCGGGACAGTGGGGAGCACAGGGAAGTGTGCAAATCTGAGAGCGCTCAGATCAGCCGGAAGGAAAGGACTTTTCAGTCCTAAGGAGGGATGACGTCAGGATACGTCAAAACGATCTCAAGTTCACACTTCATGTTGGGATAATTAGAAAATATTGCCAATAAAATGCCAAAAATTGTAGTTGATTCAGAATGATTGAATTGTGCTCATGTGTGAAGATATCACCTCTTTCTACTTAGAGTATTAGCTTCAATTGGGCTAACTCTGTAGATTTTGAGATCTAAAATTCAAATTTGTTGCTGTTGAGTTTCCTCAAGGAAGATATCAATTTCCCTAATATGAAAAGAAGAGGAAACATTCTTAGCTTCATAAAAGCAATTAAGTGAAAAGACATTGATAAAGAATTTCACATAGATAAAGATGATTCTTGACAGTTTCGGGCAGTTTGATATCCTGGGCATTTCCCATGATGATCTGTTTGCACTCTTTTTGAACCATGGATCTTTTCTGGGTTCTTTTACATCCTCCTTCATTTTGGAGATGTCCTGACTTTTCTCTCTTTTTTGAGGAAGGGTACGTCACAAACTCCTTTATCTTGGAGATGTTCCGATCCTTCTTTTTCTTTCTCAGGAATTATGACATTGGTCCTTGGGTTGAAATCTCTAAATGATAGCAGAAATCAAATATCTTTTAGGGTTTGTCGGTAGGTCCATCGCATCCGCCTTCATCTCGACGATGATCCGAACTTTCCCTGGAAGGATCTGTCGCAAACTCCGTCATCTTGGAGATGTTTCAAATCTTCTTTGGCCCCGGGGGTCCACTCGCTTAATTCGCCTTCATCTTGACGACAATTGAGAGATCCCTTTTGCGGATATTTGATTGCAGCTTAACCTGGATGACTGAGGATATATGGATTGGGTAGGTTATTTTTACTGCCCAGGATATTTCCACTGTCTTACTGCAAAAGAATACTCTTTAAGCATGCGCCATAGCTATGATCAATATCAGCTCACTCATGGCTTTTCAACATCATTGAATTTTCCTCTGCCGATCATATCGAAGATTTTTCTTCATCCTCTAGGTTGACCAACAGAATAAGCTTGAATTTAGCTCTTATTTCGCAAGAGTCTTGCTCTTTTGAACATGATACTGAAGGTAGCTTGAGATAATTCTTTTGTGCGATGAAAATTTTGAGATCAACAATGACTTTTGATAGCAAATTGGCAACGTATTCTAAAAAAAAAAAACCTTGATGAAGGTCGTTTGACATCGAGCCGACACATCCATGACAAAATTCTCCTCTCTTTTTCCCCAAAAAGAGAGACTCAGGCTTAAGCCCTTACCTGAATGGGAAGTTGGAAATACTCCTCTCTTCCCTGAAAGAGGAGGTGTTTGCAAAATGGAACTTTCGAAGAGAAATTAAGTTTTCGTCAAAACTCCCTATCTCTAGGCTTCTCTTATGGAAAGGTGGCCGAAAAACAAAGTTGAAAGTATCACAGAGGAACGAGTCCATCACACTCTCCCTAGAAGAGGGTCCTCTGTGAAGGGATTGGCCAAAGATGATAAAACGAAAGCCACAAAAGAAACAAGCTTCCGTCGAAGCTCTCCCTGGAAAAAGGGTTCTCTTTTGTAAAGTTGGTTGTCATTTTGCAAACTGTTCGCGAAGAAAATGAGTCCCTTCAAACTCTCCCTGGAAGAGGGTCCTTGCGAACGAAAGATGCTTGTATGCGAAAAGAACGAGCTCCCTCGAACTCTCCCTGAAGAGGGTCCTTCGCAAGAGAAAAAAAAAGATTGAGTTTTTTGATAAAATGATAACCCGAAGGTTGAAATTGAGAATTTAAGACTTGAGTTGTTGCTTGGTTAGTACGAAGACTGAACCTGGATAGCTAACTGATCAGTCAGCTAAGCACTAGCGCAAGCGCTAGATGCACCAGCACGAGTGCTGGATTTCGAAAAATGCCCCAGCACGAGCGCTGGGTTTTCGAAAAATGCACACCTAGTACGAGCACTGGGTTTTTGAAGAATGCACACCAGTACGAGCACTGGGTTTTCGAAAAATGCACACCAGTACGAGCACTGGGTTTTCGAAATGCACACCAGTACGAGCACTGGGTTTTTGAAGAATGCACACCAGTACGAGCACTGGGTTTTCGAAAAATGCACACCAGTACGAGCACTGGGTTTTCGAAATGCACACCAGTACGAGCATTGGGTTTTTGAAGAATGCACACCAGTACGAGCACTGGGTTTTCGAAAAATGCACACCAGTACGAGCACTGGGTTTTCGAAAAATGCACACTAGTACGGGCACTGGGTTTTCGAAATGCACACCAGTACGAGCATTGGCTTTCGAAATGCATGCTAGTAAGAGCACTGAGGTTTCGAAATGCATACCTAGTACAAGCACTGGGTTTTTCAAAAGGAGGATTTGAAAAATGAGACCGACATTCGAAGATATTTAAGAATTGAGCGAAAGTGATTGCCGGTGTTTCAGGATTATCCCTTATCCTGAAGGGGAAGAATGAATAAAAGATTGATATGAATTGAAGAGTTTATGGGAAGTAATTCAGGTTTTTAACCCTTAACCTGAAAGGGATGCAAAATAAAAGATTGATAAAATTTAAAAGTTTTGATAAAAACTTGACAAAATGATAAAATGGATAACAAATCAATGAAGATTCAATTAAATCGGAAAATAGATGTAATTTAAAAATAGATCCACTGAAAGATTGACAAGTTTTTCAGAAAGAGAGTTCGTCTAATCCTGCCTGCATATGACGAAGGAAGATATATATAGATCAAAATAAAAATGCCCCAGTATCAGGGAGAGGATGTGAGAATTTAATAGAAAATCATCATTTTATTGAGAGAGATTCTTTTGAAGAGTACAAAAGGCTAGGAATTTAAGTGTAAAATCTCTTCAAATGTAGAGCATTAATAGGATCTGGCAGTTCCGCCCCATCTGCGTTGATCAGCCGATAGGAATTGCGAGGCAATGCTTCTTTAACCACATAAGGGCCTTCCCAATTGGGTGACCACTTGCCTTTCGGCCGGTGTTTGAGATGAGCCGTCGATCTGAGCACGAGATCATTAACTCGAAACCTTCTCTCAATAACAGATTTGGCGTAGTGCCTAGCTATCCTCTGACGATAGGCCTGAGCGTGCTCTGCTGCCTTGAGTCTTTTCTCGTCTAGTAGATCAAGCTGTATCAATCTCTGCTGCTGATACTTATCAAGTGGAAGTTCAACGAGTGACGCAAACTTGAGTGCGGGCTTCTGAACATGTAGAGGTAACACCACCTCTGTTCCATAAACAAGTTCTGAAGGCGTAGCATTTGTTGGGGTTCGAATGGTGGTTCGGTACGCCCAAAGTGCATCGTGCATCTTCTCGTGCCAATCACGACCTGTTTTCACTGTTCTTTCCAAAATGCGGATCAAAATCTTGTTGGTGGCCTCAGCCTGGCCATTCCCTTGGGGATAGTAAGGAGCTGAGAAGTGGTGGTGAATCCCGAACTTCGAGCAGAAGGTCTTCATCTTTTCATTCTTGAAATGGCTGCCATTATCTGACACAATATCATGTGGGACGCCGAAGCGACAGAGAAGATTTTTATGAATAAATGAAACTACATGTCGGCCTTCCACTGTTCGCAGAGTTACAACCTTGACCCATTTGGTGAAGTATTCTGTAGCTGCGAGGAAGTATTTGTGACCATTTGATGCAGGAGGAGTGATCGGACCAACTATGTCGAAGGCCCACATCGAAAAGGTCCAAGGAGAGACCACGGATTGCAAGTATGCAGCCGGCGCATGAATGGAAGGCGCGTGCATCTGACACTTGACGCATTTCCTTACAAATTGATGGCAATCTTGCTGCATGGTTTTCCAATAATATCCTGCGCGGATAATCTGCTTGATGAGTGTTTGGTAGCCGACGTGGCCACCACAAATTCCTTCGTGTGCCTCTTGGATAACTTCCATGGCTTCGTCTTTGTCTAAGCATCTGACATACTCAGAACTGAACCCACGACGGTAGAGAGTATTGGCAAGGATAAAATAGCGGACTGACATGCGTTGAATCGCATGTTGCTCCTTTCTCGGCATTTCTGCTGGAAACTCACCGGTTTCAATAAAGCTTTTGATGTCTTGATACCAAGGCTTTTCCTTCTGAGCGGCCTGGTTCACTTGCTCAACTGGAATGTAGGCAGGTTGATCAAGTCTGCCGATTTCGAAGGAACGACAGGATTCACTGTCTTTGAAAGACAAAATAGAGCCCAAGCAGGCTAAACCATCGGCTATGTGATTGTATTCCCTCTTGACATGATTGAGCTGAAATTCTTCAAAGTTGCCTATGAGAGTTAAGGCAATCTTCTGATAAGGGATTAACTTTGAATTCTTGACTTGCCATTCAGCATTAACTTGGCTGATAACAAGTAATGAGTCGCCGAAGGCGTGTACTCTCTTGACATCAAAGTTGTGCAAAATTTTGAGGCCTTGTATTAGAGCTTCATACTCAGCCATGTTGTGAGTACATTGGAAATTGAGCTTGAGGGAATAAGGGAGCATCTCCTTTTCAGGAGTGATTAACAAGATCCCAATTCCTATACCAGACATATTTCTGGCTCCATCAAAGAATAGAGTCCAGAGTGGAGATTCCTGAACACTGCAGATGCGATCGTCAGGAAAATCATCTTCTGTTTTGATCTCTTCTATCAACGGGAAATCTGCTAACTGATCTGCGATGGACTGACCCTTGACCGATTTCTGAGAAACGTACTCCAAATCATACTGCATCAGGAGGACTTGCCATTTCGCAATCCGTCCTGTAAGGAACAGCTGCTCAAGGATGTATTTGAGAGGGTTGAGTCTCGACAGGATCTTGATTTCTGATGCCATTAGATAATGCCTCAGCTTCTGACACATCCACACTAAGGCTAGACATGTCTTCTCCATCTGGGAGTATCTCTTTTCATAATCGATGAAAGTCTTGCTGATATAGTAGATGGCATGCTCTATCCGGCTGCCTTCCTCATACTGCGCAAGAAATCCGCCACAAGCATTGCGGTTGACAGAAATATATAAGAGCAGCGGCTTTCCGAGTTCGGGTGGCTTCAGAACTGGTGGATTGAGGAGATACTGTTTGATGCGCTCAAATGAGAGTTGGCATTCTGATCCCCATTCAAATTTCACTTCTTTTCTTAGCAAGTGATTGAAGGGCTCGCATCTCATGGCCAAATTTGAGATGAAACGTCGAATAGACTGAATGCGCCCCTGAAGGCTCCTTAATTCTTTGAGGTTGGTGGGAGGTGGCATGTCGATGATTGCCTTTGCTTTGGCCGGATCCACCTCTATGCCTTTCTTGCTGATCATGTAGCCAAGCAGCTTGCCTGACTCTACCCCGAAGACACATTTCTGCGGATTGAGTCGTAATTTGTAGAGGATAAGTCTTTCAAAGACTGAGGTGAGAGCATCGAGATGATCCTTGCCTTCTTTAAATTTGACCAGGATGTCATCCACGTAGGCATCCATGTTCTTGTGCATCTGATCATGAAAGATTACTGCCATAGCCCTCTGATAGGTTGCCTCTGCGTTCTTGAGTCCAAATGGCATGACTGTATAGCAAAAGGTGCCCCAAGGCATGGTAAAAGAAGTTTTTGATTGGTCACGAGCGGCCAATTTGATTTGATTGTAGCCCGAGTATCCATCCATGAAGGAGAACATGGCATGGCCTGCCGTGCTATCGATCAGAAGATCGATGTTGGGGAGTGGATAATCATCTTTTTGGGTGGCTTTGTTCAGATCTCTGAAGTCAATACAAATCCGAACTTTGCCATTCTTTTTGGGGACTGCCACAATGTTTGCCAACCAGTCTGGATACTCAATGGTCCGAATGAATCCTGTCTTTAACAACTCCTCAAGTCCTTCTTTAACTTGTGGTGCTACTCGAGGATCCATTTTTCTTAGTTTTTGCTTGATTGGTTTGCAATTCGGCTTTAATGCGAGGCGATGCTCGACTAACTTGGAGTCTAAACCTGGCATATCCTCATAAGTCCAAGCAAAGACTTCCTGATGTTGTTTGAGGAAGTAGATGAGCCTTTCCTTCTCATCAAAACTTAGACTGGAACCAATTTTGAGGATTCTTGGGTCATCTTCTGAACCAATATTGACATCCTCTGTTGGATCCTGAACCAATGGCGATGGTTCATCCTGCTTCTGAATGCTGGCAAATTCTGGCAAATCTTGAATTGTCGAGTCAAATTCTGCCAACTCCTCAATCCGCTTTGTCATTTTGCTGACTTCTGCCCCTGCCTTCGCTTTGTACGCTTTGGCTGGTTTATTTTGAAAAAGGTTGGTATTGATAACGAGCTTTTTGAATGATTTAGGAGCCATGATCACGGCAATCCTGTAAGTGAAAAGGAGGCTTTTGAGAAAAAGGGGAAATATCTGAAAAATAGCCTTTTGTACAGAGATAGAGAATGACAACATAGATAAGGATATAAGCAGAGAATTTGTGTACACCAAGATGAACAGAGCAAACAAACTTTTCATTGATTAAGTAAACTTTGATATTTGCAAGCGACTGTTTGAGACAAGGAAAGAAATTGGGGCGGATCTTGCCCTTACAAGATGACAAAAGGGAAAGAGAACATAAAACACTGGCATTGTCTTCATTACTGCGCACCCTTGACGAAGATGGTCTTTCTGCCGGATGACTGACCTGTGAAACCCAAGCCTGTGCCGGTGGCATGCTGAACAGGGATGATTGACTCCAGAATGCCGTCTTCATTTTTGCCTAGGCCCCTGAAGGGCTGATACCCATGCTTCATCAGAAGATCAAATCCTTTCCTTGATTTTGAGAATCGAGGAAACAGAGGGTGATCTTTAATTGAGGTGCAATCGAGGCGTCCTCCTAGCTTGAAGAAGCGAGGTCCCTGCCACTGAACAACTGCAGTGACATTTTCTATTGACTGGATTTCCTTCAGATTCAGCATATCCAAGCTTTCACTCAGATTGATCTCGTCGACTTCCCTAATGCTCGGGATGTCGGCAGTGAAAGTGGGATGGGGAATCATCGGCTGCGGGAGTCGTTCTTCTGGATCCTCTCCTAGGACCGTGGTGATCATGCCTCCCTTCGACCATTTGATACACTGGTGCAGGGTTGATGGGACCGCATTGGCATTCTGAATCCAAGTGCGTCCGAAGAGCAGATTGTATGTAGGTGGCACATTCACTACATGAAACAGGACCGTATGTACCGAATAGTTGATGAAAATTTCGAGAAATATCTTCCCCTTGGCTGTCTGCCCATGGTTATCAAAACCGTAGATAGTGATCGGATCTGGGGTGTATTCCTCTTCCTTTAATCCCAAAGCCTTGGCTGTCATTTCTGGACAGATATTTAGGCTGCTGCCTCCATCGACGAGCACATAAGGGACTGTCATGCCCCTGGTCCGCACTACTATGTATAGGGCGTTGTTATGAAACGAATGAGGCTTTGGCAAATCCTCATCAGAAAAGGTGATTGGTGCATTTGTCATGGCCTGATTGACGATCTGAGCCATATCTTGTGAAGTCGTGCTAGGCTTGACTTTGATCTTTCTAAGAAGATCTTCTAGCGCTTGTTGGTGCTCAGATGAAGCGTGGGTCAGGTCCAAGATAGAGATGTTGGATAATGCAGTAATCGGCTTCTGAAATGACCCTGAAGCCTCTTCTTTCTTCGAAGCTGCCTTGATAAAGCGCTTCGGGATCCTGGGGACTACTTTGGCAGTTCCTGTTGCTGCCTTTGTTGATTCATTGGAAAATGGGGTGACATCCGCCCTCTTGACGGATGACTGTGCCTGGCGAAGGACTAGGACCTGATGTTGATCCTGAATGTCCTGCCTAGAACATGGTTGGATACTGTCTTGCAAAGAGAATGCTTGCTCTGAGATGACCGAAGCTGAATGCTTAGGGAATGGTTTGGACAAGATTTTTGGCTGCTGCTCATCCTCGTCCTCAATTAACATGTTCTTGTCAATAGAGTCCTGAATGATGTTCTTGAGAACAAAGCAATGTTTGGTGTCGTGTCCGACAGTTCGATGGAGTTTGCAGAATTTATCAGTCCATTTACCCATAGCGACAGGAGGATCTGCCACCTTGGGGAGCTTAATCATTCCTTTCGACATCATATATTCTAAGATGTCTTCGCGGGATTGTTCTAAGGCTGAGAATTCCCGATCATAACTCCAACCTTTGTGCTTTGGCTTTTCTGGCTGCCTCGCTTCTGGCTGGGGTTCTGGCTGAACAGGCAGCGGCTTAATAAATTTTCCCTTCTGGGCTGCCGAGTTTGTCCTTTCGGCACTAGGATGTCGTGAGTTCTTGTTGTGGCCCTTCTTGTTCTTCTTTTTTCCGAAACCACTGCTGCCCTGATCTGTCAATCCTGCGGCATAGGCGACGTGCGCCTTTTTCTTTTGATCAGGATTTCCTCTGACAAAAGGATATCCTTCGTATAGACCATTGTCCAGGCCGGTCTCGAGCCACTCGGCTCTCTCAATTAATTTGATGAACGACTTGGCAGGTGAAGTGGAAATGAGGTTCCTCAAAGGTTGGGCAAAGTTATTCAGAATAATCTGCAGGGCGTGCTCCTCCGGGATGGGGACCTTCATTCTGTTACAGGTGCTCCTCCACCTGTGGATGAACTCACTGGCTTTCTCATTCTCCGTCTGTTTTAAATTGTACAGATGATTGAGGGTTGGTGAGGCTTCAACATTGAACATGAAGCGCTCAATGAATAAGTTGACAACTTTATCGAACTCTCGTAGTTCGATAGGATTAATGTGGTCTGCATACCACCTGGCCGCTACCCCTTCAAGGCTGCGAGGAAAGCATATGAATAACGCCTGATTATCTTTTCTGAAGCGGCCGCACTCGGCATAAAAGGTGGCCAAATGAGCCTTGGGGTTACTGGTTCCATCGAATTTAAGAAACTTTCGAGGGAGATTCTCCAAATTGTCATCCCCGTCCAGACCATGATAGAAGTCTTCACCGAAGTAGGTCTGCTTGCCCTTGCTTTTAGCTTGAATATCCTTGATGGCCCGATTCATTTCTTTCATTTGCTCCTGCATCGGGTCATTAGTTGGAACGGGCTTGTTGATTGATTCGGGCTATGCAGTGGTCTTTGCAAACTGCGGTGGAGGATTCTGATAGACAAGTTGCTCTTCTTCTTCTGATTCCTCAACTGATTCTGTTTCTTCAGAAGTAGTGTCGGGCTGTACTTGCTTCCTAACAATCCTGACTGGCTTCTTCACGGCCTTCTTCTTTGGCTTGCTCTTCGGAACGGCTTCTTTTTGACTGGCTTCGGCCTGTTCAGCCATCATTTTGGTCATCATTCTTTTAAATAGATTATACATGGCTGGATCGATATCATCTGTTTGATTCTGATTTTGTCCTCTGACCGATTTGGGAGAATCCATCCCTTCGGCCTCGCTGTCGCTGTGTTGAGGAACTGTTTCTTTTCCTGCCCTTGTTACGACCATTTTGCCAATGCCAGTGATTCCTGTTAAATATTGTGAAAAGAATGATTAGGGTTCGGAGAATTTTTTTTTTGAAAATGTGATTTCTTTTAGAAAAGGCATGAGGGAAGGAATTGACAAATTTTTGCAATGATCACATCACCATTTTATGGTGACAAAATGCGCCTTATGACCTAGGCGAGGTCGTCTATTATGACGAGGGATAGAAGAATAGACAGAATGGGTCTCATCACTGGGGATGAATCCGTAACTATATGAAATAAAATAAGATTTGGCCACAAAATAAAAGTTTGCATTTTCATTGATGACGAAATTTAAATACAAAGAGAAGGTGGGCGGATAGTTTGCCACCATTCTCGATACTCTGATGATACATTAGGACCAGGAAATATAGACAAAGGAATAAAGGAGTCCCAAGTGTATTTGGCGACGTGGTATGCTCCAGACCACTGATCTGACCGTAGATCGAACTCTGGCATGCGGCCTGTCGGAAAGCGAGTGTTGGCACGAACCTGCCGCTGCGAAAACTGTCTAAGACATCTCTCTGGCTGATAGTCTACGCAGAAGAACGGGCCGAGCAGTTTGTAACGCTTGTCACGAGCATAGGTGTAGCGAGGAATGGTCTCTCTTCTGTCGAAGAAGTCCCAAGCGATTTCCTCCTGATGCAGTTTCTCGATCAAAGCTCGGTACTGAATGGCTGACTTCGGCTGCTTGCTGCTGAATCTGAAAGAACTGGCTTTTGTTGGTACATGTCGCAGGAACCATGACTGCAAGGCATACGTGCATCCTTCCACCAGAATGGTCTCTCCGAGGGCGAAAACGTGCTAAACCTCTGTAGAGAAAAGCTAGAGCTGCCATGGATACTGAAAGCTGACGGGTCTGCTTGCTTCCCCATCTTCGAAAAAGCTGGGCGACTCTGATATCGATGAAATTCTGACCATCCTGAAAGAATGCCAGCCCCACTGTGCATAGGACCATGGCATGCTGGATCCTTTCTTTTGCTGCTCGAGATAAGGTATCGACTTCTTCGTAGGCCCCATATTTATTGTAGAGTTCGAACAGATCGATGAACTGATTTCCGCTGATCTCTGTGAGAGGCCAGGATCTTCTCCCTGTAGCTCTGGCCAATGCTTCTCGAACATCTACCCCTTTGACATTGATCAAGAATTGCTGCTCGACTGGATCATCTGGCTGACCAGCTGGTTCTGGCAATCCCATGATATCATTGAACTCGTCCATTAGCATAGTCATTTCTCCCCATTGAAACCAAAACGTGCAGGTACGCGGATTCCATCTCTCTGCCATAGCTTGAATTAGACTGCCGTTGATGGTTTGCTTGCCAACTGCCGATGCCATCTCCAATCCACAATCATCCAAGTGGTCTAGGAACATACGCGAGAAGGCGGTGAACCAGGAATAGTACCACCGAGGGAAGAAGGTACGGGACTGAATGACCCGATGATCTGGGGTTCCATCCCTTATTTGATAGAAGACATGATCCCAAGGAAAGATAGCATCGGGAGATTCGGATGCCATCGGAGTGATACTGAGGCAAAAAAGAGGAAGAGAGTCAGGTAGAATGCAGGACTTACGGATAGACTTTTCGATGAAAGAAGGGGACAAACATTAATCCTGGAAATTTTTGAAAAGAACAGGGGGTTTGAAAAAGACTTTCCAGGGTTTTGAAGAAAAAGTTTTGACATACAAAAAAAAAAGGGAAAAGAATATAGGCAAAGGGAAAAATATGCACCTGGGGTTTTTGAAAATAGAGGAAGTTTTAAATAGTACACCCAGGGTTTTAAAAGACGTCGATATAGGAGAACACAAGAAAAACATCGCATAATCATAGCTGCACAAACAAGGATGCGCACACAGCACTCCCTAAAGTCTGACTCTATATGCAATATTTGAAATAGCTTGTAGGACCTTAATCCTAACTCTATGGTTCAGATCATCTGATTCCAATCTAGGTATGCCGATATACTCAAGCCGGAGCTCGAAGTACGTGGCATATAAGATTTTTCTCCGGTTCTAAGGTAAGGGCTTCCCAACATCCTTGAGCACCTACCGATATACCTCGGACTATGGCCCTTAGGTACGTGGTAGGGGGTCGCGAACCCAAATAAGTGGTCCAGTTGTGAGGCTCTCTCCCAAACTATGGTTCAGTGAGACAGCCCAGCAACGTGAAGACCGGGACAATATAGGTAGGGATGTTTTCAAAATATGATCAACATGCAATAAAATCAGAAGGCTTTAATGCAAGTCTTAAAGAGATAGATTTTAAATGAAAAAGAAGCATACACTTGCATACATTGTTTTTGCATTCAATCCCTAAAATTGAGAAGAGTTGTATTTAAAACCTAAGTCTAATGTGAACATGGAATATTCTTCTCAATATGGTCCTACCAAACCATACTTAGATCCTATATGCAATGATGTCAGCTTAGGACAGAGTCTAGGCTCCTAAGGTTTGCATGGAAATGTAGCTGACATGTGTTAGAATAAAGACTTAGATTATATAAAAGCAAAGCAAAGGCATAGATCCAACCGGACGAAGACTGGTCCCATCTCGGTCGCCAAATCTGTGATCATCGCAAAATTTTTCCTATTTTCTTGCTTCTTTCTCTTCCTTCTCTTTTCCTTTTCTAACCTCTATTTTCCTCCTTTTTGAAGGGAGAAGAATAGAAGAAAGAAAAGAGAAAGAGAAGAGAAAAGGAAGAAAGAAAGAAAGAAGAGGAATCCTTTTGCGCGGTTTCACTTGACCTTAATTTGAAAATATTTAGCAAATAACTCGCCTCCGTTTTTGAAAATATGCAGGAAAATGGAGAGACGGGATTCGCTCGTCGGTACGAGGTTCGACCGTTCCTGGCGCCTTTACCAGGGGTAATCAAACCAAGGATCGAATCTATGCCTTTTGCTTTGCCTAAATATAATCTAAGAATTTATTCTAACTCTAAATGCACAAAGAATCATGCTTGTGCAATGCAAAAATGTATGCTCCTTTTGAAAATTGATTTGGAAATTTTTGAGTATTCTGAGATGAACTTGGGAAGGAAATGAAGGAATGATTGAATCTAACTTAGAACTTGGGATAGATCAGAGAAGTTCTAAGTTTTTGAAGTAAATCAGAGTTTTGGGAGAATGAATCTTGACTTGGAGAAAGAATGATCTAAATCTTTGAAATGAAAAGGAAATGAATTTTCAGAAATGGACTTTGAATTTAATCATGGATTTTAGGGAAAGAAGATGAAATTTTAAAGTGATATTGGCTTTGAATCATAGAATGGGTCTGAGAAAATCAGATGGTATTTAATAATGGAAATGGATTTTAGAAATCCGGATTAGATCCGAAAATGGAAAATCTAGATTTGGAATTTGATTCTGAATCCTAAAAAGAATGGGATCCAAGGTTTTAGAATCTAAGATGGATTTTTAGGTTCTGAATCCTGAAATAGAATGAATCTGAAATCTGAGATCCAATGTGGAGTTGGGTTCTGGATCCTAAGATGGATTTGGATCTGAAGTCTGAGATCCCAGATGAGATCGGATTCTGGATCTGAAGTCAGAGATCCAATTGTGGAGTTTGATTCTGGATCCTAAGATGGATTTGGATCTGAAGTTTGAGATCCCAAGAGTGGGGATTTATACTTGGAAATCTGGATCCAAGTCGGATTTAGGATTTAACTTTGGATTTTGGAACTCCAAGATTTGATTTGAGAATTTTGAATTTGGAATATGAATTTCAAAATCAAATTGGGCTTTGATTTTGAAGTTTGAATCGGAAATTCAGAAGATGAACCAGAATTTTCAATTGAATTTGGAAGATGAAATTTTAGAAACTGAATCTTGAATATACAGATGAATTTTCAAAGTTAAATTATACTTTGAATTTGAGATAGAATTTGGAATTTTGAAATACAAGATGATTCTGGAGTTTCAAAGTCAAATGGGACCTTGAAATTGGCTCCTTTTGAGAAAATAGAGTTGAATTTGAATTTATAAATAGGATTTGATGAAGGAAAGAATCACTTGGTTTTATAAAGAAGAATTTAGAAATATGATGCAAATCTATCTAAATGATGAATGAATTTAAATTTTTGATTTTGAGTATTTGGAAAAGCTATTCCATTCTTTAAATGAATTAAAAGAAGATTGAAGATATAATACATCCTTGACTATGGTCATTGAATGTATTATATAATAATCTACATTTAAATTCAGGTGAAGAATGAAACACATTTGGTGCTTTTATAGAATTTAAAATGAAATTAACTCTCAATATACCCTGACTATGGCCATTGGTATATATTTTGAGTTAATTTTAAGTTAAATTCTGATAAAAGAAAAAAAAAATATTTAAGGAAAATATGATGAATTTTGAAAATGGATCCAGTGTGGATCCGATGTTATTTTGTAAAAGATAAAAATACTAAGTTTTATCCATACCCTGACTATGGCCATTGATATGGATCATCAACTTAGGATTGACTTACCTCTTACAAAATGGTGCACGTGCCATTCGTGTTTCACCAATGTGAGATTTTGAGAAATAAAGGAAAAATGTATGGAAAATAGGCAATTTATGACATTTATAATGCTCATTCATTCTATCTAAGAGCTGAAAATATAACATTTTCATTAATGTTTAGTAATTACAATATTGAATTGAATTAAGATCAAACTCCTAAAAAAAAATGATTTCTATCTAATTCCTGCAAAGTCCCAGGTTAGTATAAGCAATACGGATGGGGAATGTTATACTAGAAGCTGAACTACATGTATATGATTAAGGGACAAGATGGAATGTGTACATTTGAGATGCATGGATGGCATTCTAAGTTGATGGGAAAAATAAATGTGGTCCTACCTACCTATACTATCATTGGAAATAAACACATGTTAATCTTTGAGCCCAATGAAAACCTACATGAGGAGGTGCATGTAATGGTATAGGCTGAAACTAAATCAAAATTCATACAGTTTACAACAAATCAAATACCGATTATGAGCTGATGAACCAGAGCCTTTCCCAAAAAAAAAAAAAAAAGAAGAAAGGGGCTCAGTCAATATTGCAGCAGGATGCCAAAATAGCGATCCAAATGGGGCTGAATAATGCAAAGAGATATAGGCCGTGATAACCTGTGCACTGAGTATTGTTGCTAAAGGTGAGCATGCAGGTACTGTTTATGTGTTTGCAACAGGTGGCCGAAGAGGGGTTAGTGACAGGGTATTTACAACAAAGCAAGTGATGAGATGATTGTGGTGTAAAATGGCGAAAATGCTTGTGCTAAGAATAATCAAATTGTGAAGATGACTGGAGATATATACAGTATCTACAGCAGGCTGAGTGTATTTTACAGGAAGTGTGAACATATGGATGTTATGGGTAAGATGCAGGGGACTGTGCAATGGGCAACAACGGGGTGTTGTTGAGATGCCTGAGAGTGCTGGTAGAAAAGAAAATTGACGGGCATGATGCTATTAGTGCAATGTAATGAAAATACACACAGTAAGAAGACGTCGGATATCAATATACCCGAATATATGATATACTCATGAGTATCTCTAATGGCGGGTTATATGCTGTAACTTAATGGAGTTACTGTCTCACAATCTATCCAACCAAAGTTTTTATGACGATGTAATCATCAAAATGAGGACCTTTCTCCCCTCCTTTTTGGATGCAAACATCTCAGCCTTTCCTAGGGCCGGTGGCGTGATCATAGACTGAAGGAAGACCCTGATGACTTAGTGTCAATATTGGTGACAATTTTAGAATGTCACTCTCTGGCGGGACTCTCGTGGATTGGATCCACATCCCAGAATTTCTGGATTTGGTTTTAATGTAACTATTATTTGAAGAGAAATTTTGTATTTCTATATCGAAGCATTCGGCTACTTGTGAATTGATTATACCCAACAGATGTCATAGAGTTAAGCCAACATAGCACTAATCTATACAGATCTGAAATTTTAAACAGAAATTAGGTCAGGAAGTTAACAACAAAGAAAAGAATGGACACTGGAAAGGAATTTTTCAAACTTGTTGTCGGCTGATATTGTTTGTGAGTCACTGATAACCTGTGATGAACAGACATGCACCCGATCAGAAATCAATTTGCAGTAGTATTAGCAAGATGAATTTCAATGATATTAATAAATAAGTCTTAATGCGGTGCAGGCAAGCTATGAGCTATAACCAAGAACCGAATGGACTGTTTCTGTAGGATCTGAAGCTGGACTATTGCCGCGGCCGAATGGGGACAATCATCATTCTTGACATTTTCGTCCATCCCTTACCTGAGCAGAACTGATACTTTCCTGGTTCAGAGGCTGTTGAGGTATCATTGATCTATCGGCAGCCGAACCAATCCCCTCAAGTCGACTCAAGACAGCAAGAGATCCCATAAGACCATCAGGGGAATGCGTCAGTCACTTCTAAATCTTTTGTAGTATATCATATCCGATCTTGGGAGGCTGGTCCAGTACAGTGATAAAAAAAATGTCGACATCCATAGGAGTCACGGGATTGGTATATCGATGCTAGAGAGAATAAAGTGGAAGTGAAACTAAAAGAAACAGATGGATAATACTGTATGTATCAGTTTGAAATACGCATACCATGATACCCAGGGCATAATATAATGAAAAGAAAAGGGAAAAGTGAATATGCATCAATGGCAATGTAAGAGATACTCAAAACATCGAACATGAGTATTCGATTTTATCATTATAATAGCCTGATTAGGATCATTTACTCAGACATCTTCATGAAAAATAAATATCTCCATAGAACAGAGGCATTTACTTAACCCCTTTCATGGAATTCTGACAGAATATCCATTTGAATATCTTTAATGGAGACTCCATTTCAAGCATCAACAGCAGCTCTTACCCAAACATTCTTATGAAATCGAGACATGACTTAGGCATCTCTCATGGTAAAAAAAAATGTTCTAAACAATTTAAGAAAAGATACGGATGCAAGGGAATCTATTACTCGTAGAAGAACTTTACATTGAATCTGCAGAGCTGAAAGCATAAATAACCCAAAATTCACTAAACAGGGGAGGCAAAACATGATAAAAATAAACCATACGTAATGAATAAAGTTACAGGAATTCACAAAGAAGGCAAGCCGTAATGGTATTGAACGCTAGTGCGACCTGCAATCGTTAATGCCTGTTCTTGGAGATCGAAAAGAAGAAAGAGAGAGGGACAAAATACGCAACAACAACCTTAGTGAGAATAACAACATTATCAAAAATATGAAAACAAAGGAGGGGTCACAACAGATAAAAAAAAACGATCCGACGCCGGGTCAGATAGGGTATTACTTGCAGAGGCCATCTTTTATTTTGAGACAATCGGTGCTAAAGTGGCTATATGATGGAGGAAATATAATGAACAATAAATTTCATGCCATATAGCAGAAAAAGCATCAAAAGAAGACATAACCCCAGCGTTAAAACCAGAGATAAAGTTATGCAATATAGCCTGACAATGCAGTGAGCATTTAAACAGAGGCAATGTTTGTTGTTCCAGTGGGTATCCACGAGTCTGCGATAGGCAGGTCGGCGATACCAGTCTGCCTTTCAGTGAGCAATGAAATGAAAGAAAGAGAAAAAAAAAGAAAGAAAAAGAAAAGAAAATAGGAGAGGCGATGGAGGCTCACCGGATGGAGATTTGTTAGATGCCGGGTGTTGATCCTCCCAAAAGGTAAGCAATCGGGAGATCAGAACTGAATACAGGGGCCCGATTGGGGCTTTTCTTTTTAATCACTGATGCGAGGATGATGGATGAGAAGAAAAACTCCAGCAGAAAGGCCAATGAAAATGGGTTTTAACGGATGCCAATGGGTTCCTCCCCCTTTTCACTCCCCTGGCTCTGTTTATATAGGGACGAAAGAAATATCGAGAGAGAGGGGAGGTTAGGGATCGACGGTCATACCTGGAAGGTGATGATCGGAGGGTAGATGAAGGTGAACGCACTTGTTGGCGTGCGATGTTGTTGATGATGAACGAAGGGGATTGGAGGGGAAGGCCTGTGAGGTCGTTGGCCATCGACGGTGCTGGGGCCATCGCTATGGAGCTTGCAATGAGGGGAGTGCGGGGGATGGGAAGAAACTTCTGGAAGAGGGCAGAAAGACGCCGCCCCTGGACCTCCGACCATTTCTCGCTAGGGGTTCTTAAAACCCCTAAAAAAAAAAAAAAATTCCCCGAGCCCCTTTTGGGTTAAAAAAAATATTTATGACAAAAAAGGGGGGCTCTTTTCGAGATTTTTCAAGAAGGTGGTTTTTCTTTTCAAGTTTTCCTAAAAAGGTGGTTAAAAGGTGAGTTTTTCGGAAAAGTTTTTTTTTTTTCCAAAAACCACGTAGTTTTTCCTAATTTCTTTGATTTTTTTGCATGATTTTTCCAATTTTTTGTATTTTTAGAATAAAATCCTAAAGAAAACAAGGATTAAAACTAATTTTTTATATTTTTTTCATTTTTTGTATTTTTGTAATAGAAAAACTAAGATTTAAAACACTAAATTTTTGTATTTTTCTAAGAAATATTTAAAAATGTTTTCTCAAGAATTTCGGGCCATCTTGAGGAAGATCTCTTCAGAAAAAGGGGTTTGGACCCAGGTTTTGAGGAAATGTTCAAGTTTTTTAAACCTCGAATCGAAAAATACAACTCGATGGATCCAAACGGATACCGGACGAAGTGTCTGAGCTTTGCGAAAGATTATTTTGGTAATTTTGAGAATTTAATTTAAAATTGGATAATGAAGCTCAGATTTGGATTTTGATAATGGATCCGGATCCGAAATTGAGTCAGATATGGAAAATGAATTTAATTTCAACCAAATTTTGAGAAACAAAAGGGGATTTAGATTTAAAACTGACTCAATTACCCAGAAAATGGGGACAAAGGGCAGAAAGGGGATATTTACAACATTTTGAAAAATTTGGGGTGTTCACAAGCTGCCACTGCTTTGACCTGAGAATTCTGTAGCATAGGCGATGTGCGCCTTTTTTTTCTGATCAGGATTCCCTCTGACAAAAGGATATCCTTCGTAAAGGCCATTGTCCAGGCCGGTCTCGAGCCATTCAGCTCTCTCAATTAGCTTGATGAATGATTTGGCGGGCGAAGTAGAAATGAGGTTCCTTAGAGGCTGGGCAAAATTATTCAGAATAATCTGTAGGGCGTGCACCTTCGGGATGGGAACCTTCATCCTGTTACAGGTGCTTCTCCACCTGTGGATGAATTCGCTGGCTTTCTCATTCTTCATCTGTTTTAAATTGTACAGATGATTGAGGGTTGGTGAGGCTTCAACATTGAACATGAAGCGCTCAATGAACAAATTCACGACTTTATCGAACTCTCGTAGTTCGATAGGATTAATGTGGTCTGCATACCACCTGGCCGCTACCCCTTCTAGGCTGCGCGGAAAGCAAATGAACAACGCCCGGTTATCTTTCCTGAAACGGCCATATTCGGCATAGAAAGTGGCCAAATGAGCCTTAGGGTTGCTCGTTCCGTCAAATTTAAGGAACTTGCGAGGGACGTTTTCTAGATTGTCATCCCCGTCCAGGCCATGGTAAAAATCTTCACCGGAGTAGGTCTGCTTGCCCTTGCTTTTGGCCTGAATATCCTTGATAGCCTAATTCATTTCTTTCATCTGCTCTCGCATCGGGTCATTAACCGGAATGGGCTTGTTGATTGATTTGGGCTCCACAGCGGTCTTTACAAACTGCGGCGGAGGATTCTGATGATAAACGAACTGTTCTTCTTCTTACGATTCCTCTTTTACTGACTCTATTTCTTCAGAAGTGGTGTCGGGCTGGACTTTCTTCTTGATGATTCTGATTGGCCTTTTCACAACCTTCTTCTTGGGCTATCTTTTCGGAGCAACCTCCTTTTGACTGGCTTCTGCCTGCTCTGACATCATCTTGGTCATCATCCTTTTGAACAGGTTGTACATCGCGGGGTCTATATCATCGGCCTGATTCCTATTCTGCCCTCTGACTGACTTAGGAGAGCTGACTGCCTCGACTTCACTGTCGCTGTGCTGAGGAGCAGTCTCTTTTCCAGCTCTGGTTTGCACTATTTTCGACAATGCCAGATTGATTTCTGTATAAGTAGAAGAATGGTTAGAGCCTGGAGGATTTTTTGAGAATGCGACTTTTGAGAAAAAGACATGAAAGAAGAAATTGATAGACAGTTTAGACAAGTTATCCAATCGCCAGGGGTTGGGTCATCACAAATTTTGCAATGATTGTGTCACCCTTTTGCGGCAACAAAATGCGCTTTATGACCTAAGCGAGGTCGTCCATCGTGACGAGAGATAATTGAAGAAGAATATAAGAGAGAAGTCTCATCGCTGGGGATGAGGTTGTCTCGAGGATCGTAACAAAATAGAATTTGGCCATAAAAAACTCTTTATCGGAACAAAAGTTTGCATTTTCATTGATGACAAAATTTAAATACAAAGAGAAGGTGGGCAGACAGTTTGCCACCATTCCTGATACTCTAACGATACATTAGGACCAGGAAATATAGACAAAAGGACGAAAGAGTCTCAAGTGTATTTGGTGACGTGGTATGCTCCAGACCACTGATCCGACCGTAGATCGAACTCTGGCATGCAGCCCGTCGGAAAGCGGGTGTTGACACGAATTTGCTGCTGCGAGAACTGTCGGAGACATCTCTCTGGCTGATAGTCAACGCAGAAGAAAGGGCCGAGCAATTTGTAGCGCTTGTCATGAGCATAGGTGTATCGAGGAACAGTCTCTCTTCTGTCGAAGAAGTCCCAAATGATTTCCTCCTGATGCAGCTTCTCGATCAAAGCTCGGTATTGAATGGCTGACTTTGGCTGCTTATTGCTGAATCTGAAAGAACTGGCATTTGACAACACATGTCGCAGGAACCACGACTGCAAGGCATACGTGCATTCTTCCATCAAAATGGTTTCTCTAAGGGCGAAACGAGCTAAGCCTCTGTAGAGAAAGGCTAGAGCTGCCATGGACACCGAAAGCTGACGGGTCTGCTTGCTTCCCCATCTTCGAACGAGTTGGGCGACTCTGACATCGATGAAATTCTGACCATCCTGAAAGAATGCTAGTCCCACTGTGCATAGGACCATGGCATGCTGAATTCTTTCTTTTGCCGTTCGAGATAAGGTATCGGCTTCTTCATAGGCTCCATACTTGTGATAGAGTTCAAACAGATCGATGAACTGACTTCCGTTGATCTCCGTGAGAGGCCAGAATCTGCTCCCTGTGGCTCTGGCCAATGTTTCTCGAACATCTATCCCTTTGACATTGATCAAGAACAGCTGCTCGACCGGGTCGTCTGGCTGACCAGCTGGCTCTGGCAACCCCATGATGTCACTGAACTCATCCATTAGCAAAGTCATCTCTCCCTATGGAAACCAAAATGTGCAGGTACGCGGATTCCATCGTTCTGCCATAGCTTGAATTAGACTGTTGTTGATGATTCGCTTGCTGATTGCCGATGCCATCCCCAATCCACAATCATCCAAGTGGTCTGGGAACATACGCGAGAAGGCGGCGAACCAAGAATAGTACCACCGAGGGAAGAAGGTACGAGAATGGATGACCCGATGATCTGGGGTTCCATCCCTTATTTGATAGAAGACATGATCCCTGGGAAAGATAGCATCGAGAGATTTGAATGCCATCGGAATGATACTGAGGCAAGAGAGGGAAATAATCAGATAGAATGCAGAACTTACGGAAAGACTTTTGATGAAAGAAGAAGACAGACATAAATCCTGGAAATTTTGGAAAGAACAGGGGACTTGAAAAAGACTTTCCAGGGTTTTTAAGAAATGTTTTGACATACAAAAGGAAAAAAATATAGGTAAAGGGAAAATATGCACCTGGGGTTTTCGAAAATAGAGGAAATTTTGAATAGTGTACCTAGGGTTTTAAAGAAGTTTTTGATATACATAGGAGCATACAAGAAGATATTATACACTTATAACTGCACAAATAAGGATGCACACACAGCACTCCCTGAAGGCGGACTCTAAATGCAATATTTGAAATGGCAAATAGGATCTTAATCCTAACTCTATGGTTCAGATTATCTGATTCCAATCAAGGTATGCCGATATACTCAAGTCGAAGCTCGAAGTACGTGGCATATAAGATATTTTCTTTGGTTCTAAGGTAAGGGCTTCCCAACATCCTTGAGCACCTACCGATATACCTCGGACTATGGCCCTTAGGTACGTGATAGGGGGGCGCGAACCCAAATAGGTGGTCCAGTTGTGAGGCTCTCTCCCGAACTATGGTTCAGTGAGACAGCCCAGCAACGTGAAGACTGGGACAATATAGGTAGGGATGTTTTCAAAATATGATCAACATGCAAGAAATCAGATGGCTCTAATGCAAGTCCTAAAGAGATAGATTTAAATAAAGAGAAACATACACTTGCATACATTGTTTTGCATTCAATCCCTAAAATTGAGGAGAGTTGTATTTAAGACCTAAGTCTAATGTGAACATGAAATAATCTCCTCAATATGGTCCTACCAAACCATACTTAGATCCTATATGCAAATAATGTCAGCTTTAGAACAGATTCTAGGCTCCTAAGGTTTGCATGGAAATGTAGCTGACATTGAAAAGAATAAAGACTTAGATAATATCAAAGCAAAGCAAAAGGCATAATTTGACCGGACGGAGACAGGTCCCAACACGGTCGCCAAAACTGTGATCATCGCAAAAATTTTCCTCTTTCGTTGGTTCTCTCTCTTCCTTCTCTTTTCCTTTTCTAACCTTTATTTTCCTCCTTTTTGAAGGGAGAAGAATAAAAGAAAGAGAAGAAAAAGGAGAAGAGGAACTATTTTGCGTTGTCTCACTTGACCTCGATTTGAAAAATATTTAGAAATTTTACTCACCTCCGTTTTGAAAATTTGTGGGAAAATGGAGAGACGGGATTCGCTCGTCGGTACGAGGTTCGACCGTTTCTGGCGCCTTTACCGGACGTAATAGAACCAAGGATTGAATCTATGCCTTTTGCTTTGCCTAAATATAATCTAAGAATTTATTCTAACTCTAAATGCACAAAGAATCATACTTGTGCAATGCAAAGATGTATGCTTCTTTTGAAAAGATGTTTTGAAAATTTCCAAGTGTTCTGAGATGAACTTGGTAAGGGAGTGAAGAAATGTTTGAATCTGACTTTAGAACTTGAGATAGATCAGAAAAGTTCTAAGTCTTTGAAGTAAATCAGGATTGAAAGAATAAATCTTGATATTGAGAAAGAATGATTTGAAGTTTTGAAATGAAAGGAAATGAAGTTTCAAAGTCGGAAATGGACTTTGAATTTTGGACTTGAATTTAGGAAAGGAAATGAATACTTGAGATGGAATTGAATTTGGATTTTGAAGTTTGAAATTGGAATGGACTGAGAAAATCAAATGGTATTTAAGAATAGAAAATGGATTTAAGAGATTCAGATTAGATCCGAAAAATGGATTTGAAATCTAGAATTTAGAATTGGATTCCGGATCCTAAACAGAATGGGATCCGAGATAAGATGGACTTGGGTTCTGGATCCTATAATAGAGTGGATCTGAAGTCTGAGATCCAAATGTAGAATTGGGTTCTGGATCCTAAGATGGATTTGGATTTGAAGTCTGGGATCCAATGTAGAGTTGGACTCTGGGTCCTAAGATGGATTTGGATCTGAAATCTGAGATCCAATGTAGAGTTGGACTCTGGATGGATTTGGATCTGAAGTCTAAGATCCAAGGTGAAATTGGATTCTGGATCCTATAAGGAAATTGGATTTGAAGTCTGAGATCCAAGGTGAAATTAGAATCCGGATCCTATAAGGAAATTGGATCTGAAGTCTGAGATCCAAAAGTGGAATTGGATTCTGGATCCTAAAATGGAATTGGATCTGAAGTCTAAGATCCAAAGTGAAATTGGAGTCTGGATCCTAAAGAGGAATTGGATTTGAACTCTGAGATCCAATACGAGTGTTGAATCCTGGATCCTAAAATGGATTTGGAGTTAAATTCAGAAGATGAATCAAGAATCTCAAAGTTAAATTGAACTTTGAGTTTGATTGGAGATTTGAATATAAAATGAGTTGGAATTTTAAAGTCTAATTGAGCTTTGAAATCTGATTTGAATTTGAATATGAATTTGAAATCTCAAAGTTAAATTGAACTTTGAGATTGAAAATGAAATAGAATTTGAAAAATGAAAGGATGAATTGGATTTTATAAGAATTGAAGATAGATTGAGGAAGATATTTACATCACTTGGAGTTTTTGAAAAAGAAATTTTAAAAATATGATGCAGTTCTATCCTAAATGATGAATGAATTTAAAGAATTTAAAATTTGGGGTTTTTGAAAAGCTATTCCATTCTTTAAATGAAT
The DNA here is from genome assembly GCF_984573655.1 of Nuphar pumila. Lineage (NCBI taxonomy): Eukaryota > Viridiplantae > Streptophyta > Magnoliopsida > Nymphaeales > Nymphaeaceae > Nuphar > Nuphar pumila. The sequence goes on along the minus strand of NC_143257.1, from coordinate 47,597,982 downwards.
TAAAACAAGATTGAAGATATAATACATCCTTGACTATGGTCATTGAATGCATTATATAATAATCTATATTTAAAGTCAGGTGAAGAATGAAACATATTTTGTGCTTTTATAGAGTTTAAAATGAAATTAACTCTCAATATACCCTGACTATGGCCATTGGTATATATATTGAATTAATTTTAAGTTAAACTCTAATAAAAGATGAAATATTGGAAAATATAATGATTTTTGAAAAGGATCTAGTGTAGATCCAGTGTTATTTTATAAAAGATAAAGATCCTAAGTTTTGTTTACATCCTGACTATGGCCATTGATGTAAATCATCAACTTAGGATTTATTACCTCTTATGAAATGGTGCACGTGCCATTCGTGTTCCCATGTGTGAGATTTTGGAAAATAAAGGTGAAAAGCATGAAAATAAGCAATTTATGGTATTTATAATGCTCATTCATTCTATCTAAACAGGAAATGTAAATTCTCATTAATATCTAACTATTACAAAGTTGAAATTAATTTAAGTTCACAAGAAAATAACAATTTCTATATATTCCCCTACAAAAACACTTAATTAGTCCAAAAGTATATATAAAGAACAATTTACATGACAACATATTGGACCTAAGAGGTTACTCCTGAAGCAATTAGGTATATATCTCATATTATAAAAAATGCAAGATAAATGACAAAATCTATATTAGAATGACATATTCAAGTTAATTTATACATGAGAATCGGCGTAATGCCTTAAGGTAACTAAAATAGACATTGAAATCCATAAAAGATGTCCTAAATTGTTTGGGTTGTATGATATGAGCTAAATATCATATAGTTACATAGGTGCTGGAGGTGTTGAAAGGGGGGTTTATGCTGTAGTGATGTTAAAAAAAAAATGTAGTGGTGCTGTAGACTTTGACCTAAAGTGGTGGGCAATGGATAACATCAAGGGCACACAGACTAATTATAATGCAGGCAGCTAGTAAATGGCAAAGCAAGGATGCAGGAATGACTATGGAAGGTGATAGATGTGTGTAGCAGGTTGACTGTGGTACCTTGTATTAACTTTCGGTGATAACTTAAATGTTATCAGATATCCCTATGATGAGCATAAAACTGAAAATACAGACTTTATAATGATGCCAAGTTACCAGATGTTATGCTATCTTTCAAGATAATGAGACCTAAATATGCATGCTAATGCTAATTCAATATACACATAAGAGGTTACTTAAACTGTGAATATGTTGCGGTAAAAAAAAATGTGGAACAAATGTTGTGAAATGAAGGCATTGGGTGATGAACGTAACTGTTGCAGTTACAACAACAAAGGGGACATGCTGGATTTGCACAGGGTGCTCAGCAATGCTATTGAGTGAGATGGCGGAATATGCATAGATAATATAAACAAGATAAGTAGGAGGTCATCGATAGGCACAAGATGTCTATCAAAACCAACACCGCTGACATGACATAGCAGCTGTGTATTGGTGCATGAAAGTGTAAGTGGTCATGATATAAAGAAAAAGTGTAGAGATGTACTGTGTGGAATGACATGACATCATATATGCAAAATGCAAGCATAATGATAGTGACGGATGGCAAGGGTGCAACTTGAGTGAGGTAAACATATGAGTGCGGCTGGGTGTCAGGATTTGCACAATGGTATACTTATGAATCCTTCCATCGATGTACAATGAGATATGGTATTGGCATACAAGTACATTCAGCACTTTGAAGCAGACAGAAGTTCAAATACAGAGCTCTGTATCCCATATTTAATGGGAATTGTCTATCATGTAAGTCCACCAAAGGTAATCACCTCAATCCAGCAAAAAGCAACAATACACAGAAATGTTGTAGATAGCCTCAACTATCTTCTTTGAGCCACCAGGACCTCCGACCCTTGTCCAATAGTATTAACAGAGTAACCATGTTCCATCAAAATTTTGTCTCAGAGAAGCTATCCCTCAGCAAACTCGGGACCTCCAATGTATATGGAAAGTATGGAAGAGAAAGAGACAATGCTTCCAGATTTCTGGAGTTTGTTTGAAATCCAGACCCACATATCCGTAGGTCAAGCATCGTTCACATGGTGGATCGACTTCTGCAATCAATGGAATAACTTCTTTTTTTATGATCTTTGTGATCCAGAACATGAGAAATCTGAGGTTTGAACCACGAGGAGAGAGTTAAAAGACCATTTTTCACCATACGAAACAGTAGCTATAGTGAATCATCGCCTACTTATTAACAGGGTTTTTAAGTTTGATCATAATTATCATATAACTATCCATATAAACTACTAGAATATGATAACAGTAATGTCCAAAGAGGTAAGCATAATCATAGTCAAATTTTGCTAGCAATGAGCCTCAGGCTTACCAACCAAAGAAATGATGTAGGATTGGGCCAGAAGCTTCTCTGCTTCAATCTGAGATAGCTGAGCAGAGTCACCTGTTTCAGGACATAGAAACAACTTGAGCACCAAAAGAAGAAAGAAAAGATTTTTTTTTTTTTTTGAAGAGTCTTTATCCTTCAGCTTTTCTCTCGATTTTGGCACCAGTCAAGCCCTATCAGACACACTTGGAAAGTCTCCAAAACTGCCCACACAGAATATACCATGGATGTATTGTAGTAGATCACCCTTAAAATTTTTGAAGGAATCACCTCTAACATCATATACAATATTTCTGGCCACGCCTACAGCTTAGAAAAGCACTGCTTGCTTCTGCTTGAGGAGCATCATATGGATGGTGAAAACCAAAGTTACAGAGTACCAGAATTCTGTATTCAAATTATGGGACAAACCTTTTGAATAAATGGGAGAGACTACAATGCTATTTCTAGACTAAAATGGGGAATCGATCTTGAAATGCTAACATCCCTGCAACTCATTACATTACTGTGGTTTACACACAAAAAGAGGATGGTTGGCACGGTTTCAATGCAGCAAGTGTAACATGCAGGGGGGTGCGAAGGAATGCGATGGAAAATTTAAAAGGCACAATTATGGGAAAATGACATTGACTACTACAAATAAAAATGTGTAATGTATTAGACCATGCTTATAATGAAGTAGAATGCATATGAATGCTGAAAATAATGATATGATGTTATGAACATATACAAAAAAAAAAAAGAAGATAGTTCATCAGATGCATGTGTTATTGAGATGAATAAGCCATGTGTACAGGTATTTAATGAAACAACAAGAGGGAAAAGTGAATGACGATGGTGAATATGGTTGAGGACACAACTCAACCTCTCTCTAGTCGCATCGGTATTCGATGATATCCCTGTTGACAATATGCTCCATATAGACATAACACAGGAGATGTTGTATCCAAAAAGAGAAAGAACAGAAAAAGAAAAGAAAAAAAAAAGAAAAAAAAAATAAACTCATATTATATGATTACCCACAATATGACACCACCAATTAGGAATAAAATACAGGTAGCAGGAATGACTGGGGTTAGCGGCCATAGCCACCATGAATCAATGGAAGCTTAGAGGAAAGGAGTGTTTCCTCTGGGTGCCGACCATCTTTATTTGATTGAATTGTCCCACAAAAGAAGTATATTCAATATATATAGCAATCTCCAAGGTCGTGCATATATTTTGAGGTCTGAGATTTTAGGATCCAATTTGATCCCCCTTACATGGGATGGTACATGTAAATAAATGAATTAAGGTAGAGAATTGAATGAAACAGAAGAAATAAGTGTATTGTCAATTCACAAGACTTCAAAAAAAAAAAAGGACATAGTGCCATATTGCAGACGACAGGATTTCAAAATGTTTAAAATATACTCCAGCCAATTTGTATATATGAAGGTATTAAACAGTTATGATCATGTGATGCAATGAGAACTAGATGGAATAAAAGGAACAATGATGATAAATTAAAATGTGCTTGACATGTGAACGACCCTGCAGGGAGCATACATAACTCAACATGAATATCCTGTGCATCAGACAACCTATGATTCATAATGAGAGGTCTTTCATTTATAACTTAACTAAGCATAAAGATCGACGAATGAGAGAGAAATTTCAACGAAGCACAAATCAGTAAAAGAAGATGAGGAAAAACATATTAGAGGAAGCAATGCTACAATCTAAAAAAAAAAATGTACCAAACTAAGGACAAATTAAGGGTTGGCTGAGACGTCAAATAAAAAAAAAATAGAAGATCATGAACAGACAATGAAATAATAAAAAAAATACAACGAACAATCTAATGCAATGGAATTCAAGGCAACGATGAAGTGCGGTGCTATTGAAACAAGAAATCAAATATAAGGTATGGACAAAATAAAGGAAAAAAAAAAGGAATTAAATGTTGGAATCGATAGATTCCGTCAATATTTCACTTCTTGTAAACCGAATTTGTTATGTACAAACCGAGTTTACAAAGGATACGTAACTGGGGTAAAAACAAAAGGGGAAATGACCCAAGAAAGGAGGAGGAGAGTGTCCTTAACGATTGTTAATCCTTGACTGAATAGGGAGTGGCACCTTCGGAGTTGTAGCCGATCTTCAGTCGTTTGGGGAAAAGAACTCTGCGGTTTGCTTATGTAGAGGTTGGAGGGCCAGAGAGGTGAGCAATGGGCGATAGAAGAGTGTTGCTCGGTTCCAGGGGTTGATCTCGTTCGCGAAAGTTCACTGGCTTCTTCCTCTCCCCCTCTCATCCCTTCTTGCGCTCTTTTTATAGAGAGGGGAGGAAGGGTCTGGAGACGGTTGGGGATTGACGGACGATCCATGGTGGGTGGATGATCAGATGGTTGAGCAAGTTTTTGTTGGGGATTGACGGGAGAGGAAGGCGCGTGGTGGAGGTTTGTTAGTAATGGATGATGGAGAAGCTTGTGGCAGGTGAAGAGTATTCTGGAAGAGGAGAGTGCGAAGGTGCTGCCCCATCTGACTTCTTTACAAAGAAAACCCTAAAAGTTTTTTTTTCTTTTTTTTGAAAACAAAGGTCTAAAACTATGGAATTTCTAAAAAAAAAATTTACAAATATTTACAAAAGAAGGCTTCACTAAGAATTTTGAGTTTATCTTTGAAAATTTCTTTAAAAGATGGGTTTGGACCCAGATTTTGAGAAAATATTCGAACTTTAAACCTCAAATTTGAGAAATACAATTTGATGGATCCAAACGGATACCGGACGAATTGTCTGAGCTTTTTAAATGGTTATTTTGGTAATCTTTGATTTAAAGATTGGATAACGAAGCTCAGATTTTGATCTTTTATTTGGATCCGGATCCGAAATTGAGTCAGATATTCAAAATGAATTTAATTTTTGAAAACTTGAGAAATAAAATGAAATTCAGATTAAAAAGTGACTCAATTACCCATAAAATGGAAATAAAGGGCAAAAGGAGAGTATTTATAAATTTTTGAAAAATTTGGGGTGTTCACAATTCCATCGTTCTGCCATTGCATGGATCAGGTTGCCGTTGATGGTCTACTTTCCGACTACTGACGCCAATTCTAATCCGCACTCACTCAAATGGTCCGGGAACATTCGAGAAAAGCTTTTGAGCCAAGAATAGTACCACCGGGGAATGAAAGTTTTGGTGCTAAGGGCTCGATGTTCAGGACGACCTTGTCGCACCTCGTAGGAGATGTGACCTTCAGGAAATATAGCATCGACTTGACTGGATGCCATCGGACTGAAACAGAGAAAGACTCAGAATGAGACTTGGGAAAATATAGGAAAAATTGAAAAGTTTGCATGCAAAATATAAAATGCAGCTGGAAATTCGAGATCCAGTAGAAAGGTAGAATGGAAAATCACCTGGAGTTTTGAAAGAAATGAGATATTTGAAAAAATCTTTCAGGGTTTGAGAAAATAAAGGAAAAGGTGAAAAATATGGATATTTGAAAATATTTTGGGGAAAATGTAAGAAAATAGAGGTAACATGCAAACAATCACATCCTGCACAAACATTCATGCACATACAACACTCCCTAAAAGGCTGACTCTAGATGCATTATTTTGAAAACGGCTGTAGGACCCTAATCCTAACTCTAAGTTCAGATCATCTTTGTCAAATCCAGTTATGCCAATATACCCGAAACGAAATTCGAGGTACGTGGCATATAATTTCAACTCTGGTTCTAAGGTAAGGTTTTCCAACATTCTTGAGCGTCTACCGATATACTTCGGACTCTGGCCCGCGGTACGTGGTAGGGGGGTGTTAACCTAAATAATTGGCCCAGTTGTGAGGCTCTGTCCCGAACTAGGGTACTAGAAGAGAGCCCAGCAACGTGAAGACCGGGTAATGATAGGTAATTGAGGTTTTGAAAAATGATCACATGCAAAAAATAGAGGGCTCTAAAACCTAAAGAGATAGATTTTGAAAACTTTGAAGAAGCATACATTGTTTGCATTCATATCTTAAATTGAGGAGAGTTAAGTTTAGACCTAAGTCTATGTGAGCATGAAAATATCTCCTCAATATAGTCCTACCAAACCATGCCTAAGCTATATACAATTAAAGTCAGCTAGGTCAAAATCTAGGCTCCTAGATTCGCATGATATCAAAAGTAAAAGAGCTGACATTTTATGAACACAATTTCGATAATTGAACTAAGTCAAGCACAATTTTGACCAGACAAGGACAGGTCCCATCTCGGTCGCCAAACTTGTTATCGTCGCAAATTTTTCCCATCTTCCCTTCCCTGCGAAAGAGAGAGGAAAATGCTTTCGCGATTCAAACTTGACCGGATTTTGGAAATTTGTTTTTGAAATACTCGCCTCCATTTTTGAAAATTGCGGAGAAATCCATGGGATGGGGCTCGACCTATCGATACGAGGTTCGACTGTTCCTGCCGCCTTTAACAGGGGTAATTGAACCAAGGATCAAAATTATGCTTGACTTAGTGAAATCCTCGAAATTTTGTTATATCCTAGATGCACAGAGAATTCAGGCATGTGCTATGGGATTTTGTAAAAAATGAAATTTAGAAAAGTATGATGTATGCTTTAGAAAACATTTGGAGTTGAAAAGCATTTCTCAGGAAAAAGGTGGAAAGTCAATTTCTCATGAAACTCAGATGAAAAGGGTTTGAAATCTCGAGAAAATTTATGAAGTTTTGGGAAAATCATGAATAGATGAAAATCCTGAGAAAATGGAAGTAATTCTTAGGAAAAGGATAAACATTTGAAGAGAAAATGCTGATCAGGAAAATTCTTGCTTTGAAAAGTTTTTCAGGAAAATAAGCAAAATTCATTGGAAAACTCTTTAGAGAAGGAAAATTGAAACTCGGGAAATTGAGGCCCTGAGAATCTTAACCTTGAAACACTTGGAAATTGATTTTGATTTTTGAGAAAGATGAGAAATTCCCTTTGAAAAGAATCTTAAGAAAATAGCATTTTCCCGGGAAAATCATGGGAAAACTTGACTTGGAAAATCCGACTTTGAAAATTTTTAGAAGTTTCTTGAGAAACTGATTTCCATGGAATGAAGTCTTCTCGAGAAAATCATGAGAAAACAGATGATGCCATGATGCAGATGATTTGGATGTATGAATGCACTTTGAAAAGATTTTCTGAGAGATTTTGTTGAAAACAATGTGTATTAATTCAAAATAAATCCTTCACATATTCTGATTGGGGCCATGAATATGTTCAGGGTTTATTTGAGTTAATTCACAATGTTTTGCAAAATTGGAAATATGATGTGCATTTTAAGATAGCCTAAGAGTGTAGGCTCAATGTGACTGGTAGAAAGATGATGGATCTGGGTCTCGTCCATATTCCGACTAGGGCCGTAAATATGGACTCCACCGAGTTCATCAACTCTCTAAGAGTTGGTGCATGTGCCATTCATGTACATCCATGGTGATTTTTCAAAATGAGATGTATGAATCATAGAATCAGGATATTGCTGAAATCAAACTATATGAGATGCAGCCTAATCTAAGCAGTAAAAGTAAATATTATTCCAAATTGAATTATTATATCTCTGACATAAAGCAAAATGAATAAAAGAAATACAAAATCAAAATAGTCAGCATCCTCCGAATTTTCCTGCAAATGGGACCTATCACAAAAAGAAAAATACAATATACAGAGAAGGGATTTTCATGTTGATGACAAGGTGTGACTGACTATACCTGAACTACACTGCAAATGGACCATTTAATGAAAATATGATGTCATAGGTACTACTGGGATGTTTCATAGAAATGCCTAGATGCAATACTTGAATTAAACAAAAATTTGCACTATTTCTAAATACATGAGAATATGACTATATACATATATATACATTTATCGGAGGCAACATAGATGTTCCATAAGGAAGTACCCTATCTATTTTAATAAGAAGATGCAGGTAGATATGCATATGCAAAACTAAAAAAATAGGTATGAAACTAGATAAATATAAAAGCTTAAACTTTATGAGAGAATGCTTGATCTAGGTATATATATATATCCTATTGAGGTGGAGGCTGCATATGTAACTTGAGCACCTGTATTGATAGGGCTAATATACAACCTAGTTTATGTATAGAGATAACCTAGATGAATCTGAGGAATTATATAAATGATAATGAATGATGCTCATTTATGAATTACTTGACTAATTTACAGTTACCAGTCACAATAAATCAAATGAACCGAAAATGACCCCTATGTTAGCAAGTTAGAACATCACATCTAACACCATTTCAATTGGATTCTAAATGGCAGACATTCAAATACTGATAGCATTGGATAGGTATGTTACAGGAAAGGTGTACTAAGGAAAGGAGAGGTTGTGGTTATTCATCAGTACAAGTGACATTACGAATACAAAGGGGTGATGGGAAACCTTAAGGTAGACTACCAATGTATAAAGGTGCAGAGGCAAGGTTGTAGCTGTTACGGGGTCACAATGACATGTGGGAATTACTTCTAATGAATAAAATCGGTACCTGTGATAAAATATACTAAACTTATGCTGAAAAGAATTTACATACAAACCAACTAACAGCTGATACACAACAGAAATCAGCAACCATGAAATCTAAGTACCCAAAAGTTGATATATATGTGGCAACAATATGACTATACCCTTCTACCTTTCACTCACCAAACAACATTGTTCACACAGATGATGATTACCATTATCGGCCATATGGTTTTATCAGCTGCAATGTAATATCATCCTAAATGATGAAGCTGATCAAGGAGATTATGATAAGTAAACTTGCAGATAAAAAAAAAAGGTATTGAAGCAGAAAAGACACGGTAAACTCATTAAGAAATGCCTCCAACAAGCACAAACTACAGATGCGGACATTTAAGTATCGTGAGTTTGACAGCAATACACATCTTTTTTTTTTGTTGTAACTGAGTGAAATCACTGTAATAAAACACCCTGTATCCAGCCAGGTACTAGTTGGGCATCTTTGATTCAGCAATAAGCATGAGTTATAATAAAAAAAAAACTACAGGAGGTTAGCTTACGATGGAATATGAGAAATTACATGATTAGGCATAGATTTTGCGGAAAAAAAAACAAACCAACACAGATACTTATTATGCCGTCAAAGGAAAATGTGTTATATCATGAAGGTTCCCATATACTTAGAACTGATAGATCGATAATGGTATATAGTGAGTTTAGATTCCCTTTAATTAAATCAGTACCAAAGATTCATAAAAAAAAAACTTAGATGAAATGGATAATCGACTGCCTTGAAGATTGAGCAAATTATGATCAAATGTCATAGTAAAAAAACAATACAAATAGGTGATCGAATATCAGAATGTGATCATTTCCTTTGATGTAGCATCTATAAGTCGAGGTTGCCATACAAGCAGCCCGAACATTACATGGTATGCTTTTGTTGAATCAATAAGGCACGAAAAGGAGAGGACAGGAAAATCAACAGAAAGAAAAGAAAAGAACAGAAAAAAAAAAGAAGAAGAAAGGCAACGTGAAATGGAGAGAGAATATTTACTGCTAATCAATTGATGGAGATACTTCCTTCAATGGTGGATCAACTCTCCAGGGGAAAAGGAGGATCACGATTCCTTCAGCTGTTTTTGAACAATCCGTTGAAGGATGATGGGAAGCAGGAACTCGTGAATGGGAGGGTACAAGCAGGGGGTCGTGAAGGAGGGGAGGAAGTCGAAGCCCAGAGAGAAAAAGCCGTGCAGAGTTGGAACCTCCTCTGCAAAATCCAGGAGTTCTCTTCTCTGTCGATTGGAAGAGAATAGGGCAAAAGTCGTGAGAAGAGGGTTTGAGAGATGGGGGATTCAGCAATGCCTTAGAAAAATCGCTGATTGGGGATTTTAATGACCGACCTCCTCCCCCTTTTTCGACTGATTTTGATAACTTTTAAAAACCGATTTTTGAAATATTTTGAAATGTCTGCCGTTTTGAGAGGGGGACGACTCCTTTTCTCAAGAAGAAATTTAAAAAAAAACTTAGGTAAAATGAAACTTTTGGTAGGGTTTCACGGTGGCTCCGTTTTGGGGGCTGAAAAGTAATAAACAAAAAAAAAAAAAGGAAAATGATAAAAACGAATTTTGTTTTTCTTTTTCTCTTTTTCTCTCTTTTTTTTAAGGTGGTGCTACCTCAACTGAATTTGAAAACCTTTTGAAGTATATATATAAAAAAAATATTTGTTTTTCTTGGCAAAGAGTCTTAGTGGGGATGCCAGCTACGTGGGCCCACTAATTATTTCATTAAAACTTAAATCAAATGAAAGAGTTTTATAAATCGGTGCCACTTCCGGATGGGAACTGTTTTGAAAATAAGAGAAATATTTGAAAACTTGAGTGTGACACCACCTCGAGGAGGGTCCCACGTCACTTATTTGAAATAAAAGCCAAGTGAATTTTTTTTTTTTTTGGATTTTTCATAATAGTAGGCTAGTTTATGAAGCAAAATTTGGCTTGATTTCAAAACTTAGAAGAAACTGGTCCTTCGGGGCAAAATTTTGAAAGATGCGGAGAAATTCGAAGCCTTTTTTATAAAAGTTTGAAATAAGGTCTTATGAATTTTGAAATTGTGTCCCCCTCTTTTCAACTGACGAAATTTTAAAACTCAATGTCAAAGACTATCCATATCATTTTCTTGAGAAAACTTTTGTAACTCAAGGTCCTGGGGGTAAAATGGGAAGAATTGGTAATTTTGAAGGCCCAGGGTTTTGAAAATCAATTTTAAAAAGTTTAGAAATCAAATCTGGATTGACAATTTTGAAAATCAGGAGTTTTGGATCTCAAAATGACATGCTGTGCAGTGAAATGGTGTGAGATGTTCATGCAATGCTATGCAAAGACATGTTTCTTGAAATGCCCCTCTGAATTAGGAATTGGAAATTCTAGCTTCTTTTCAAGAGTAAGATTTTAAAATTTTGCAGTTTGAAGATGTTTCTGAGTCTAAATAGAGAAGTTTTGAGACTCGAGAATGAAATTTAGGACTTTCTGCAAGGTTTAATCTTGGAAAATGACCATTTTGCCCTTCATTGGTTCCGGAGAACCGAAATGTGATGATTGATGGATATATCAAGAAGGCGAGTGAAAATTTGGGGTGTTTACAACAGCCAGGAAGTATTTGTGGCCATTTGAAGCAGAGGGAGTGATGGGACCTACGACATCAAAGGCCCACATAGAGAATGGACACGAAGAGGCAACATATTGCAAATAAGTTGCTGGCGCATGAATAAAGGGTGCATGTATCTGGTATTGCACACACTTCTTTACAAAATGGTAACAGTCTTGTTGCATAGTTTTCCAATAGTAACCTACTCGGATGATTTGCTTGACAAGGGTTTGGTAGCCGACATGGCCACCACAAATGCCTTCATGTGCTTCTCGCACTTCTTTGGCTTCGTCTTTGTCTAAGCATCTGGAATATTCTGAATTGAATCCACGACAATAAAGGACATTGTCTAGAATGAAATATCGAGTAGACATGTGCTGAATTGCTCGCTGCTCTTTCTTTGAGAGTTTTAGAGAAAATTCATCAGTTTCTATGAATTTTTTGATATTGTAATACCAAGGCTTCTTCTTTTGTTCAGCTTGGTTTACTTGTTCTGTTGGAAGGAAGACAGGTTGGTCAAGTCTGCCAATTTCAAAAGAGTGACAAGATTCTCCGTTCTTGAATGCCATAATGGAGCCTAGACTGGCTAGTCTATCAGCCACTTGATTAAAATCTCTCTTGATATGGAAGAGCTGAAATTCTTCAAACTTACAAGAGTTGAAACGATTTTCTGATAAGAAAATAGCTTTTGATCTTTCACTTTCCATTCGGCTCGGACTTGATTGATAATGAGTAATGAGTCGCCGTAAGCATGAACTCTCTTGACATTGAAGTCTAGTAGAATCTTTAGACCTTGAATTAGAGCTTCGAACTCGACCATATTGTGGGTGCATTGGAAATCTAACTTGAGAGAAAATGGAATCATCTCTTTCGCAGGAGTGATTAATAAAACCCCAATGCCTATTCCTGCCATGTTCTTGGAACCGTCAAAAAATAAATTCTAGACTGGAGATTGCTGAATATTGCAGATTTGCTTGTCTGGAAAATCATCTTCGACTTTCACTTCTTCTGCTAAAGGAAAGTCAGCCAACTGATATGCAATTGCTTGGCCTTTGATCGATTGCTGGGAGACATATTCTAAGTCATACTGCATCAGTAAGACTTTCCATTTGATGATCCTTCCACTGAGAAAAGGTTGTTCAAGGATATACTTGAGAGGATTAAATTTGGACAGGATTTTGACTTCAAATGCCAGCAGGTAGTGTCTTAGCTTCTGACACATCCATACCAGAGCTAGGCAGGTCTTCTCTATTTGAGAGTATTTCTTTTCATAGTCTATGAAAGTCTTACTCACATAATAAATGGTGTGCTCTATCAGGCTGCCTTCTTTATATTGCGCCAAGAATCCAGTGCATGCGACTTGATTGACTCAGATGTATAACAAAAGGGGTTTTCCCAATTCTAGCGGCTTCAGGATGGAAGGATTAAGAAGATACTTCTTGATGCGATCAAATGATTGCTGACATTCTGGTCCCCATTCAAACTTCACTCCTTTTCTGAGTAAGTGATTGAAAGGCTCGCATCTCATTGCCAAATTGGATATAAATCGCCTGATTGATTGCATGTGTCCCTGAAGGCTACACAATTCTTTGAGATTAGTTGGGGGTGGCATATCAATGATAGTCTTTGCTTTGGCTGGGTCAACTTCAATTCTTTTTTTGCTGACAAGAAAACCCAACAGTTTGCCTGATTCAACTCCAAAAACACACTTTTGGGGGTTAAGTCTTAGCTTATAGAGAATGAGCCATTTAAACACTTGATTAAGAGCTTCGATGCGATCTTCCTCTTTGGATTTCACAAGGATATCATCAACCTATGCATCGATGATTTTGCGCATCTGATCATGAAAGATGACGGCCATCGCACGTTGATATGTTGCTCCAGCGTTCTTGAGCCCGAATGGCATGATTGTATAACAAAAAGTGCCCCAAGGCGTAGTGAAGGAAGTTTTTTATTGATCATGGGCGACCAACTTAATCTGATTATAGCCGGAATATCCATCCATAAAAGGCAACATGACATGTCCTGTTGTGCTGCCGATTAGGAGATCAATGCTTAGAAGTGGATAATCATCTTTCAGAGTCGCTTTATTGAGGTCTCTGAAGTCTATGTAAATCCTCACTTTGCCACTTTTCTTTGGAACAATGAAAATATTGGCTAACCAATCTGGGTAGTCAATAGTTCGAATGAATCCTGCTTTGAGCAGATCTTCGAGTCCTTTAACTTGTTGTTCTATTCTGGGATCCATTTTCCTCAGCTTCTTCTTGACTGGCTTAGCGTCTGGCTTTAAAACGAGGCAGTGTTCGACTAAATTTGGGTCTAAACCTGGCATGTCTTCATATGTCCATGCGAACACTTCTTCATGTTGCTTGAGAAAATTAGTGAGCCTTTCCTTCTCTTCAAGGCTCAGACTGTTTTCGATCTTGAGAATTTTGGGGTTGTTTTCTGAACCTATATTGACATCTTCAGTCAGATCTTGTACTAGAGTAGATGGTTTGTCTTGCTTCTGAACTGAGGAAAATTCTGGCAATTCTTGAAGAAATTGATCAAATTCTACATAATCATCTGACTGCTTTGCAACCTTGCCATCTTCTGTGCTCGCTTTGACTCGGTGAATCGGTGTCGATTTCTAGAAAGCCTTTGGATTGAGAACGAGCTTCTTGATTGCTCGAGAATGCCTTCTGAAATTGGGAGAAGAAACTTGATTCAGGAAAAATCGCCCATTAAAATGATATTGAAATTATAAAATTAGGAGATATAGAGAAAAGAAACATATGGCATCCAGATAGACAAAGAAACTTGAAATTTTATTGATTTTAAATTGTTCAAAGACATTGGTAGAATGAGACACTTATTTTGAAGAGAATGAAAAGGGAATAACAAAATGGTTCTCAATATGCCCCTTTAACGAAAACAGTCTTCTTTTGCCTGCTTTCGCCGAAAAACCCTAGTTCTGCTCTGTGATGATGATGCTTTTGAATCACTGGTTCGATGCGACCGTCTTTATTTTTGCCCAATCCTTTGAAGGGTTGGTAACCATGCTTCAGAAGTAAATCAAATCCCTTTCTTGCTTTCATGAACTGTGGAAACAACAGATGATCTTTGAGAGTGTTGTAGTTGATCCGACCTCCAATCTTAAAGAATTTAGGACCTCTCCATCAGGTCATGGCTACAGTGTGCAGAGATGACTCTGATGTCTGGAGTATTTCTAGACTTTCTTTTGGGTCTTCTCTTAGTAGCGTTGTGATCATTCCACCTTTGGACCATTTTATGCATTGATGAAGGGTGGAAGGCACTACATTTGTATTGTGAATCCACGTCCTTCCGAGCAATAGATTATAGGTGGGTGGCACATTGACCACATGAAAAAGGATGGAGTGCACTGAGTAATTGATAAACACTTCCAGGAATATCTTGCCTGTAGTCATTTGACCATGATTGTCAAATCCATATATAGTGATAGGATCTGGAATGTACTCTTCCTCCTTGATGCCTAGTGCCTTCGCTGTCATTTCAGGACATATGTTGAGGTTGCTGCCTCCATCAACCAGCACATGGGGCACTATCATTCCTCTTACTTGAACGACAATGTATAGGGCATTATTATGAACGGAGTGAGGCTTTGGAAGGTCCTCATCCGAGAAGGTGATTGACGTATTTTTCATGGCTGAATTCACAATTTGAGCCATGTCTTCAGGCGTGGTAGTGGGTTTGACTTTAATTTTTCTAAGCAAATCGTCCAGTAGTTGTTGGTGCTTGCAAGAACTCTTTGCTAAGTCCAAAATTGAAACATTGGACAAAGCAACCAGTGGCTTTGGAGCTGACATTTCTCCCTTTTCTGGCATGGGCTTGATGAACTGATTAAGGAATTCATGAATTCCTTTTAATTTCTTAGGGAATGACTTTATGGGTTCTTCAGATACTTTCAGCTTGCCAAATGCTGAAATTATATTCATCTTCTTAGAGGTTGAGACTGCTTGTCGTAGCACTAACACCTGATGCTGAATTTGGAGATCTTGAAAGGAACACGGCTTGATGTGTTCTTGAGGTAGGAATGGTTGTTCGGATATTACTGTTGTGGTGTGCGGAGGAAATGACTGATTGAGAATGTCCATTTTTTCTTCTTCATCTCCTTTCACCAAAAGATTCTTGTCAATGTAGTCTTGCACAATATTATTGAGAACGAAGCAGTTCTCAGTGTTGTATCCCACTGTCCTGTGGAACTTGCAGAATTGGTCTTTCCATTTCCCCATGGGCACAAGGGGATCGTCCAGTCTTGGCAATTTGATCATTTTCTTCGACAACATATACTCGAGCACATCTTCGAGTCATTGGTCGAGAGGTGTGAATTTCCTGTCATAGCTCCATCCTTCATGCTTAGTCTTTTCGCGCAGTTTCGGCCCTTGATCTTGCTGTGGGGGCTTGTTGTATTGAGGAGCAGGCTTCCCTTTCTGATCTCCTTTGTTATTTGAATTGCTTGTGTCGTAGCAGTAATCTTTCTTATGTCCTTTATAACAATTGTTGTTGATGTTGATGTTGGCAGAGTAGGTGAAGTGAGTTTTCTTTTTCTGCTCACCTTGAGGGTTATTCTTGGAAAATGTGAAGCCTTCATAGACTCCATTCTCCACGCTTAGCTCGAGCCATTCGGCTCGTTCAGTCAGCTCAATGAAAGTCCTGGATGGTGCGGTGGAGATTAATCCTCTCAGATGTTGCAAAAAATTGTTGAGGATCAACGATAAAGCATGCCTTTCTGATATGGGATACCTCATTTTGTTGCATGCTGACCTCCATCTATGAATGAAATCCCTTGCCTTTTTATTTTCATTCTGCCTTAGATTGCAAAGATGGCTTAATGTTGGGAGTGCCTCTGTGTTGAACAGGAAGCGTTCAATAAACAAATTCACAACCTTATCGAACTCCTTGAGCTCGATGGGATTGATATGCTCAACATACCATTTAGCTGCAACTCCTTCCAAGATGCGGGGAAAACATAGAAATAGTGCTTTATTGTCTCTCTTGAATCTTGAGCACTCTGCGAAGAACGTGGCGAGATGAGCTTTTGGGTCGCCAGAACTGTCAAACTTGATGAACTTGCGGGGTAGATTCTCCAGATTTTCATCCCCTTCTAGGCCATCATAGAAATCTTCACTGGTGAAGATTTTCTTGCCCTTGTCGCGGGCTTGCAGATCTTTTACAACTCTAGCCATTTCCCTGAACTGTGCTTGCAGGGGATCTTCTGCAACCTGACTTTTTAGTTTGAGGCTCCCACTTTGCTCCCATTCATATTTCTGAAATGTTGGGGGTACCTCATATTCTTCATCGGTGTCTTCCGCTGATTCTGTTCCATCTGAGATTTCTTCTAGCTGAACCTGTTTCTTGGAAGTCTTTATGGATTTCTTAGCATTGTGACCGTGGAACTTCTGCCTAAATGGATTTTTTCCTGAACTGGTCCCGGCCTGTTCGCTCATCATTTTGTTCATCATTTTTTGGAACATGGCATACATCTACGAGTCTATGCCATCATCCTTTTGTTGTCCCTGGCTCCTGACTAAACGCGGGGAGTCCATCTCTTCTTCTAAAGCTGATGAGTACTGAGATGATGTTGTTTTTCTGCCTGATCTTGTCTCAACCATCAAATGTTGCGGATGCTCTCTGCAGGACAAAGACCTGATTAGATTCTGAAGGAATTGGTTTTTTGGAAAAAATATTTGCTGAAAATATGGTAGTGTAAACACCCTAAATTTTTCTCCTCATTCAGTATTCATCCATTTCATGTGTCATTGCATATCATTGCATGAATTTGACATACCATTTCATTGCATTGCATGTCATCACATCTCATTTTCAAGATCCAGCACTCATGTTTTCAAAATATTTAATCCAGATTTGAGTTTTAAAACTTTTTCTTTCAAAATTAATTTTAAAACCTGGGTTTTTAATCAACATTATGTCATTTGCCAACCCCCAGGACCTTATATTTTGAAGCATTTTCTCAGAAAACAATATGGATTCATTTCAAACTCAATTTTAATTGATTTCAATTCTCAGATGAGGCCCATTTAGGTGGTGTCGCTTCTAAATTCTTTCATTTATTAAAAATCTCAAAAATTTTAGAGTCCTAGTTGGATCAGGACTCTGTATTTTCATCAGTATGAATCTTTTTGAACCTTTTTAAAATATCATTCTGATTTTGAACCAGTTATGGTCCTATCCCTTGTCCATTTCCCCCATTTTGGCCAAAATCTTAGAGTCCTAGTTGGATCAGGACTCTTTTTCCAGAGTTCTAGTCGGATCAAAACTCTACTTTGCACTACCTTTTTACCTGTCTTTGAAGAAAACCTTTCAAAATCTTCTGTTTTGGCCAAAATTTTAGAGTCCTAGTTGGATCAGGACTCTTCTTCAAGAGTCCAGTCGGATCAGGACTCTTTTTCAGAGTTT